>NW_027362763.1:919483589-925193589 GCF_046119375.1 Phyllobates terribilis
GCTCCTTCTGCAGTGTATATGGCACTATAGTGTACTGTACAGTGATTGTATGACGCTCCTTCTGCAGTGTATATGGCACTATAGTGTACTGTACAGTGATTGTATGATGCTCCTTCTGCAGTGTATATGGCACTATAGTGTAATGTACAGTGATATATATATAGTAGAGTGCCGATTGTATGACGCTCCTTCTGCAGTGTATATGGCACTATAGTGTACTGTACAGTGATTGTATGACGCTCCTTCTACAGTGTATCTGGCACTATAGTGTACTGTACAGTGATTGTATGATGCTCCTTCTGCAGTGTATATGGCACTATAGTGTACTGTACAGTGACTGTATGATGCTCCTTCTTCAGTGTATATGGCACTATAGTGTACTGTACATTGATTGTATGATGCTCCTTCTGCAGTGTATATGGCACTATAGTGTACTGTACAGTGATTGTATGACGCTCCTTCTGCAGTGTATATGGCACTATAGTGTACTGTACAGTGATTGTATGACGCTCCTTCTGCAGTGTATATGGCACTATAGTGTACTGTACAGTGATTGTATGACGCTCCTGCGGTGTATATGGCACTATAGTGTACTGTACAGTGATATATATATATAGTAGAGTGCCGATTGTATGATGCTCCTTCTGCAGTGTATATGGCACTATAGTGTAATGTACAGTGATATATATATAGTAGAGTGCCGATTGTATGACGCTCCTTCTGCAGTGTATATGGCAATATAGTGTACTGTACAGTGATATATATATATATATATATATATATATATATATATATATATATAGTAGAGTTCCGATTGTATGATGCTCCTTCTGCGGTGTATATGGCACTATAGTGTAATGTACAGTGATATATATATATATAGTAGAGTGCTGATTGTATGATGCTCCTTCTGCAGTGTATATGGCACTATAGTGTACTGTACAGTGATTGTATGACGCTCCTTCTGCAGTGTATATGGCACTATAGTGTACTGTACAGTGATTGTATGACGCTCTTTCTGCAGTGTATATGGCACTATAGTGTACTGTACAGTGATATATATATATAGTAGAGTGCCGATTGTATGACGCTCCTTCTGCAGTGTATATGGCACTATAGTGTAATGTACAGTGATATATATATAGTAGAGTGCCGATTGTATGACGCTCCTTCTGCGGTGTATATGGCACTATAGTGTACTGTACAGTGATATATATATATATATAGTAGAGTGCCGATTGTATGATGCTCCTTCTGCGGTGTATATGGCACTATAGTGTAATGTACAGTGATATATATATATATAGTAGAGTGCTGATTGTATGACGCTCCTTCTGCAGTGTATATGGCACTATAGTGTACTGTACAGTGATATATATATAGTAGAGTGCCTATTGTATGACGCTCCTTCTGCTGTGTATATGGCACTATAGCGTAATGTACAGTGATATATATATATATAGTAGAGTGCTGATTGTATGACGCTCCTTCTGCAGTGTATATGGCACTATAGTGTACTGTACAGTGATTGTATGACGCTCCTTCTGCAGTGTATATGGCACTATAGTGTACTGTACAGTGATTGTATGACGCTCCTTCTGCAGTGTATATGGCACTATAGTGTACTGTACAGTGATTGTATGACGCTCCTTCTGCAGTGTATATGGCACTATAGTGTACTGTACAGTGATTGTATGATGCTCCTTCTGCAGTGTATATGGCACTATAGTGTACTGTACAGTGATTGTATGACGCTCCTTCTGCAGTGTATATGGCACTATAGTGTAATGTACAGTGATATATATATATATATAAATATAGTAGAGTGCCGATTGTATGATGATCCTTCTGCGGTGTATATGGCACTATAGTGTAATGTACAGTGATATATATATATATAGTAGAGTGCTGATTGTATGACGCTCCTTCTGCAGTGTATATGGCACTATAGTGTACTGTACAGTGATTGTATGATGCTCCTTCTGCAGTGTATATGGCACTATAGTGTACTGTACAGTGATTGTATGATGCTCCTTCTGCAGTGTATATGGCACTATAGTGTACTGTACAGTGATTGTATGACGCTCCTTCTGCAGTGTATATGGCACTATAGTGTACTGTACAGTGATTGTATGACGCTCCTTCTGCAGTGTATATGGCACTATAGTGTACTGTACAGTGATTGTATGATGCTCCTTCTGCAGTGTATATGGCACTATAGTGTACTGTACAGTGATTGTATGACGCTCCTTCTGCAGTGTATATGGCACTATAGTGTACTGTACAGTGATATATATATATAGTAGAGTGCCGATTGTATGATGCTCCTTCTGCAGTGTATATGGCACTATAGTGTAATGTACAGTGATATATATATAGTAGAGTGCCGATTGTATGACGCTCCTTCTGCAGTGTATATGGCACTATAGTGTAATGTACAGTGACATATATATATAGTAGAGTGCCGATTGTATGATGCTCCTTCTGCGGTGTATATGGCACTATAGTGTAATGTACAGTGATTGTATGACGCTCCTTCTGCAGTGTATATGGCACTATAGTATACTGTACAGTGATTGTATGACGCTCCTTCTGCAGTGTATATGGCACTATAGTGTACTGTACAGTGATTGTATGACGCTCCTTCTGCAGTGTATATGGCACTATAGTGTACTGTACAGTGATTGTATGATGCTACTTCTGCAGAGTATATGGCACTATAGTGTACTGTACAGTGATTTTATGACGCTCCTTCTGCAGTGTATATGGCACTATAGTGTACTGTACAGTGATTGTATGACGCTCCTTCTGCAGTGTATATGGCACTACAGTGTACTATACAGTGATTGTATGACGCTCCTTCTGCAGTGTATATGGCACTATAGTGTACTGTACAGTGATATATATATATAGTAGAGTGCCGATTGTATGATGCTCCTTCTGCAGTGTATATGGCACTATAGTGTAATGTACAGTGATATATATATAGTAGAGTGCCGATTGTATGACGCTCCTTCTGCAGTGTATATGGCACTATAGTGTACTGTACAGTGATTGTATGATGCTCCTTCTGCAGAGTATATGGCACTATAGTGTACTGTACAGTGATTGTATGACGCTCCTTCTGCAGTGTATATGGCACTATAGTGTACTGTACAGTGATTGTATGACGCTCCTTCTGCAGTGTATATGGCACTATAGTGTACTGTACAGTGATTGTATGACGCTCCTTCTGCAGTGTATATGGCACTATAGTGTACTGTACAGTGATTGTATGATGCTCCTTCTGCAGTGTATATGGCACTATAGTGTACTGTACAGTGATTGTATGACGCTCCTTCTGCAGTGTATATGGCACTATAGTGTACTGTACAGTGATTGTATGACGCTCCTTCTGCAGTGTATATGGCACTATAGTGTACAGTACAGTGATATATATATATAGTAGAGTGCCGATTGTATGATGCTCCTTCTGCAGTGTATATGGCACTATAGTGTAATGTACAGTGATATATATATATAGTAGAGTGTCGATTGTATGACGCTCCTTCTGCAGTGTATATGGCACTATAGTGTAATGTACAGTGATATATATATATAGTAGAGTGTCGATTGTATGACGCTCCTTCTGCAGTGTATATGGCACTATAGTGTACTGTACAGTGATTGTATGACGCTCCTTCTGCAGTGTATATGGCACTATAGTGTACAGTACAGTGATATATATATATAGTAGAGTGCCGATTGTATGATGCTCCTTCTGCAGTGTATATGGCACTATAGTGTAATGTACAGTGATATATATATATAGTAGAGTGTCGATTGTATGACGCTCCTTCTGCAGTGTATATGGCACTATAGTGTAATGTACAGTGACATATATATATAGTAGAGTGGCGATTGTATGATGCTCCTTCTGCGGTGTATATGGCACTATAGTATACTGTACAGTGATTGTATGACGCTCCTTCTGCAGTGTATATGGCACTATAGTATACTGTACAGTGATTGTATGACGCTCCTTCTGCAGTGTATATGGCACTATAGTGTACTGTACAGTGATTGTATGACGCTCCTTCTGCAGTGTATATGGCACTATAGTGTACTGTACAGTGATTGTATGATGCTCCTTCTGCAGAGTATATGGCACTATAGTTTACTGTACAGTGATTGTATGACGCTCCTTCTGCAGTGTATATGGCACTATAGTGTACTGTACAGTGATTGTATGACGCTCCTTCTGCAGTGTATATGGCACTATAGTGTACTGTACAGTGATTGTATGACGCTCCTTCTGCAGTGTATATGGCACTATAGTGTACTGTACAGTGATTGTATGACGCTCCTTCTGCAGTGTATATGGCACTATAGTGTACTGTACAGTGATTGTATGACGCTCCTTCTGCAGTGTATATGGCACTACAGTGTACTATACAGTGATTGTATGACGCTCCTTCTGCAGTGTATATGGCACTATAGTGTACTGTACAGTGATATATATATATATATAGTAGAGTGCTGATTGTATGACGCTTCTTCTGCAGTGTATATGGCACTATAGTGTACTGTACAGTGATTGTATGATGCTCCTTCTGCAGAGTATATGGCACTATAGTGTACTGTACAGTGATTGTATGACGCTCCTTCTGCAGTGTATATGGCACTATAGTGTACTGTACAGTGATTGTATGACGCTACTTCTGCAGTATATATGGCACTATAGTGTACTGTACAGTGATTATATGACGCTCCTTCTGCAGTGTATATGGCACTATAGTGTACTGTACAGTGATTGTATGACGCTCCTTCTGCAGTGTATATGGCACTATAGTGTACTGTACAGTGATTGTATGATGCTCCTTCTGCAGTGTATATGGCACTATAGTGTACTGTACAGTGATATATATATATAGTAGAGTGCCGATTGTATGATGCTCCTTCTGCAGTGTATATGGCACTATAGTGTAATGTACAGTGATATATATATATATATATATATATAGTAGAGTGCCGATTGTATGATGCTCCTTCTGCGGTGTATATGGCACTATAGTGTAATGTACAGTGATATATATATATATAGTAGAGTGCTGATTGTATGACGCTCCTTCTGCAGTGTATATGGCACTATAGTGTACTGTACAGTGATTGTATGACGCTCCTTCTGCAGTGTATATGGCACTATAGTGTACTGTACAGTGATTGTATGATGCTCCTTCTGCAGTGTATATGGCACTATAGTGTACTGTACAGTGATTGTATGACGCTCCTTCTGCAGTGTATATGGCACTATAGTGTACTGTACAGTGATTGTATGTCGCTCCTTCTGCAGTGTATATGGCACTATAGTGTACTGTACAGTGATTGTATGATGTTCCTTCTGCAGTGTATATGGCACTATAGTGTACTGTACAGTGATTGTATGACGCTCCTTCTGCAGTGTATATGGCACTATAGTGTACTGTACAGTGATATATATATATAGTAGAGTGCCGATTGTATGATGCTCCTTCTGCAGTGTATATGGCACTATAGTGTAATGTACAGTGATATATATATAGTAGAGTGCCGATTGCATGACGCTCCTTCTGCAGTGTATATGGCACTATAGTGTTCTGTACAGTGACATATATATATATATATAGTAGAGTGCTGATTGTATGACGCTCCTTCTGCAGTGTATATGGCACTATAGTGTACTGTACAGTGATTGTATGACGCTCCTTCTGCAGTGTATATGGCACTATAGTGTACTGTACAGTGATTGTATGACGCTCCTTCTGCAGTATATATGGCACTATAGTGTACTGTACAGTGATTGTATGACGCTCCTTCTGCAGTGTATATGGCACTATAGTGTACTGTACAGTGATTGTATGACGCTCCTTCTGCAGTATATATGGCACTATAGTGTACTGTACAATGATTGTATGACGCTCCTTCTGTAGTGTATATGGCACTATAGTGTACTGTACAGTGATGTGTATATATAGTAGAGTGCTGATTGTATGACGCCCCTTCTGCAGTGTATATGGCACTATAGTGTACTGTACAGTGATGTGTATATATAGTAGAGTGCTGATTGTATGACGCCCCTTCTGCAGTGTATATGGCACTATAGTGTACTTACTGTACAGTGATATATATATATAGTAGAGTGCTGATTGTATGATGCTCCTTCTGCAGTGTATATGGCACTATAGTGTACTGTACAGTGATTGTATGACGCTCCTTCTGCAGTGTATATGGCACTATAGTGTACTGTACAGTGATATATATATATAGTAGAGTGCCGATTGTATGATGCTCCTTCTGCGGTGTATATGGCACTATAGTGTAATGTACAGTGATATATATATATATAGTAGAGTGCTAATTGTATGATGCTCCTTCTGCAGTGTATATGGCACTATAGTGTAATGTACAGTGATATATATATATAGTAGAGTGCCGATTGTATGATGCTCCTTCTGCAGTGTATATGGCACTATAGTGTAATGTACAGTGATATATATATATAGTAGAGTGCCGATTGTATGATGCTCCTTCTGCGGTGTATATGGCACTATAGTGTAATGTACAGTGATATATATATATAGTAGAGTGCTGATTGTATGACGCTCCTTCTGCAGTGTATATGGCACTATAGTGTACTGTACAGTGATTGTATGACGCTCCTTCTGCAGTGTATATGGCACTATAGTGTACTGTACAGTGATTGTATGACGCTCCTTCTGCAGTGTATCTGGCACTATAGTGTACTGTACAGTGATTGTATGATGCTCCTTCTGCAGTGTATATGGCACTATAGTGTACTGTACAGTGATTGTATGACGCTCCTTCTGCAGTGTATATGGCACTATAGTGTACTGTACAGTGATTGTATGATGCTCCTTCTGCAGTGTATATGGCACTATAGTGTAATGTACAGTGATATATATATAGTAGAGTGCCGATTGTATGACGCTCCTTCTGCAGTGTATATGGCACTATAGTGTACTGTACAGTGATTGTATGACGCTCCTTCTGCAGTGTATCTGGCACTATAGTGTACTGTACAGTGATTGTATGATGCTCCTTCTGCAGTGTATATGGCACTATAGTGTACTGTACAGTGACTGTATGATGCTCCTTCTTCAGTGTATATGGCACTATAGTGTACTGTACATTGATTGTATGATGCTCCTTCTGCAGTGTATATGGCACTATAGTGTACTGTACAGTGACTGTATGACGCTCCTTCTGCAGTGTATATGGCACTATAGTGTACTGTACAGTGATTGTATGACGCTCCTTCTGCAGTGTATATGGCACTATAGTGTACTGTACAGTGATTGTATGACGCTCCTGCGGTGTATATGGCACTATAGTGTACTGTACAGTGATATATATATATAGTAGAGTGCCGATTGTATGATGCTCCTTCTGCAGTGTATATGGCACTATAGTGTAATGTACAGTGATATATATATAGTAGAGTGCCGATTGTATGACGCTCCTTCTGCAGTGTATATGGCAATATAGTGTACTGTACAGTGATATATATATATATATATATATATATATATATATAGTAGAGTGCCGATTGTATGATGCTCCTTCTGCGGTGTATATGGCACTATAGTGTAATGTACAGTGATATATATATATATAGTAGAGTGCTGATTGTATGATGCTCCTTCTGCAGTGTATATGGCACTATAGTGTACTGTACAGTGATTGTATGACGCTCCTTCTGCAGTGTATATGGCACTATAGTGTACTGTACAGTGATTGTATGACGCTCTTTCTGCAGTGTATATGGCACTATAGTGTACTGTACAGTGATATATATATATAGTAGAGTGCCGATTGTATGACGCTCCTTCTGCAGTGTATATGGCACTATAGTGTAATGTACAGTGATATATATATAGTAGAGTGCCGATTGTATGACGCTCCTTCTGCGGTGTATATGGCACTATAGTGTACTGTACAGTGATATATATATATATATAGTAGAGTGCCGATTGTATGATGCTCCTTCTGCGGTGTATATGGCACTATAGTGTAATGTACAGTGATATATATATATATAGTAGAGTGCTGATTGTATGACGCTCCTTCTGCAGTGTATATGGCACTATAGTGTACTGTACAGTGATATATATATAGTAGAGTGCCTATTGTATGACGCTCCTTCTGCTGTGTATATGGCACTATAGCGTAATGTACAGTGATATATATATATATAGTAGAGTGCTGATTGTATGACGCTCCTTCTGCAGTGTATATGGCACTATAGTGTACTGTACAGTGATTGTATGACGCTCCTTCTGCAGTGTATATGGCACTATAGTGTACTGTACAGTGATTGTATGACGCTCCTTCTGCAGTGTATATGGCACTATAGTGTACTGTACAGTGATTGTATGACGCTCCTTCTGCAGTGTATATGGCACTATAGTGTAATGTACAGTGATATATATATATATAAATATAGTAGAGTGCCGATTGTATGATGATCCTTCTGCGGTGTATATGGCACTATAGTGTAATGTACAGTGATATATATATATATAGTAGAGTGCTGATTGTATGACGCTCCTTCTGCAGTGTATATGGCACTATAGTGTACTGTACAGTGATTGTATGATGCTCCTTCTGCAGTGTATATGGCACTATAGTGTACTGTACAGTGATTGTATGATGCTCCTTCTGCAGTGTATATGGCACTATAGTGTACTGTACAGTGATTGTATGACGCTCCTTCTGCAGTGTATATGGCACTATAGTGTACTGTACAGTGATTGTATGACGCTCCTTCTGCAGTGTATATGGCACTATAGTGTACTGTACAGTGATTGTATGATGCTCCTTCTGCAGTGTATATGGCACTATAGTGTACTGTACAGTGATTGTATGACGCTCCTTCTGCAGTGTATATGGCACTATAGTGTACTGTACAGTGATATATATATATAGTAGAGTGCCGATTGTATGATGCTCCTTCTGCAGTGTATATGGCACTATAGTGTAATGTACAGTGATATATATATAGTAGAGTGCCGATTGTATGACGCTCCTTCTGCAGTGTATATGGCACTATAGTGTAATGTACAGTGACATATATATATAGTAGAGTGCCGATTGTATGATGCTCCTTCTGCGGTGTATATGGCACTATAGTGTAATGTACAGTGATTGTATGACGCTCCTTCTGCAGTGTATATGGCACTATAGTGTACTGTACAGTGATTGTATGACGCTCCTTCTGCAGTGTATATGGCACTATAGTGTACTGTACAGTGATTGTATGACGCTCCTTCTGCAGTGTATATGGCACTATAGTGTACTGTACAGTGATTGTATGACGCTCCTTCTGCAGTGTATATGGCACTATAGTGTACTGTACAGTGATTGTATGATGCTCCTTCTGCAGTGTATATGGCACTATAGTGTACTGTACAGTGATTGTATGACGCTCCTTCTGCAGTGTATATGGCACTATAGTGTACTGTACAGTGATTGTATGATGCTACTTCTGCAGAGTATATGGCACTATAGTGTACTGTACAGTGATTTTATGACGCTCCTTCTGCAGTGTATATGGCACTATAGTGTACTGTACAGTGATTGTATGACGCTCCTTCTGCAGTGTATATGGCACTACAGTGTACTATACAGTGATTGTATGACGCTCCTTCTGCAGTGTATATGGCACTATAGTGTACTGTACAGTGATATATATATATAGTAGAGTGCCGATTGTATGATGCTCCTTCTGCAGTGTATATGGCACTATAGTGTAATGTACAGTGATATATATATAGTAGAGTGCCGATTGTATGACGCTCCTTCTGCAGTGTATATGGCACTATAGTGTACTGTACAGTGATTGTATGATGCTCCTTCTGCAGAGTATATGGCACTATAGTGTACTGTACAGTGATTGTATGACGCTCCTTTTGCAGTGTATATGGCACTATAGTGTACTGTACAGTGATTGTATGACGCTCCTTCTGCAGTGTATATGGCACTATAGTGTACTGTACAGTGATTGTATGACGCTCCTTCTGCAGTGTATATGGCACTATAGTGTACTGTACAGTGATTGTATGATGCTCCTTCTGCAGTGTATATGGCACTATAGTGTACTGTACAGTGATTGTATGACGCTCCTTCTGCAGTGTATATGGCACTATAGTGTACTGTACAGTGATTGTATGATGCTCCTTCTGCAGTGTATATGGCACTATAGTGTACTGTACAGTGATTGTATGATGCTCCTTCTGCAGTGTATATGGCACTATAGTGTACTGTACAGTGATTGTATGACGCTCCTTCTGCAGTGTATATGGCACTATAGTGTACAGTACAGTGATATATATATATAGTAGAGTGCCGATTGTATGATGCTCCTTCTGCAGTGTATATGGCACTATAGTGTAATGTACAGTGATATATATATATAGTAGAGTGCCGATTGTATGACGCTCCTTCTGCAGTGTATATGGCACTATAGTGTAATGTACAGTGACATATATATATAGTAGAGTGGCGATTGTATGATGCTCCTTCTGCGGTGTATATGGCACTATAGTATACTGTACAGTGATTGTATGACGCTCCTTCTGCAGTGTATATGGCACTATAGTATACTGTACAGTGATTGTATGACGCTCCTTCTGCAGTGTATATGGCACTATAGTATACTGTACAGTGATTGTATGACGCTCCTTCTGCAGTGTATATGGCACTATAGTGTACTGTACAGTGATTGTATGACGCTCCTTCTGCAGTGTATATGGCACTATAGTGTACTGTACAGTGATTGTATGATGCTCCTTCTGCAGAGTATATGGCACTATAGTGTACTGTACAGTGATTGTATGACGCTCCTTCTGCAGTGTATATGGCACTATAGTGTACTGTACAGTGATTGTATGACGCTCCTTCTGCAGTGTATATGGCACTATAGTGTACTGTACAGTGATTGTATGACGCTCCTTCTGCAGTGTATATGGCACTATAGTGTACTGTACAGTGATTGTATGACGCTCCTTCTGCAGTGTATATGGCACTAAAGTGTACTGTACAGTGATTGTATGACGCTCCTTCTGCAGTGTATATGGCACTACAGTGTACTATACAGTGATTGTATGACGCTCCTTCTGCAGTGTATATGGCACTATAGTGTACTGTACAGTGATATATATATATATATAGTAGAGTGCTGATTGTATGACGCTTCTTCTGCAGTGTATATGGCACTATAGTGTACTGTACAGTGATTGTATGATGCTCCTTCTGCAGAGTATATGGCACTATAGTGTACTGTACAGTGATTGTATGACGCTCCTTCTGCAGTGTATATGGCACTATAGTGTACTGTACAGTGATTGTATGATGCTCCTTCTGCAGTGTATATGGCACTATAGTGTACTGTACAGTGATATATATATATAGTAGAGTGCCGATTGTATGATGCTCCTTCTGCAGTGTATATGGCACTATAGTGTAATGTACAGTGATATATATATATATAGTAGAGTGCTGATTGTATGACGCTCCTTCTGCAGTGTATATGGCACTATAGTGTACTGTACAGTGATTGTATGACGCTCCTTCTGCAGTGTATATGGCACTATAGTGTACTGTACAGTGATTGTATGATGCTCCTTCTGCAGTGTATATGGCACTATAGTGTACTGTACAGTGATTGTATGACGCTCCTTCTGCAGTGTATATGGCACTATAGTGTACTGTACAGTGATTGTATGTCGCTCCTTCTGCAGTGTATATGGCACTATAGTGTACTGTACAGTGATTGTATGATGTTCCTTCTGCAGTGTATATGGCACTATAGTGTACTGTACAGTGATTGTATGACGCTCCTTCTGCAGTGTATATGGCACTATAGTGTACTGTACAGTGATATATATATATAGTAGAGTGCCGATTGTATGATGCTCCTTCTGCAGTGTATATGGCACTATAGTGTAATGTACAGTGATATATATTTAGTAGAGTGCCGATTGTATGACGCTCCTTCTGCAGTGTATATGGCACTATAGTGTACTGTACAGTGATATATATATATATATATATAGTAGAGTGCCGATTGTATGATGCTCCTTCTGCGGTGTATATGGCACTATAGTGTAATGTACAGTGATATATATATATATATAGTAGAGTGCTGATTGTATGACGCTCCTTCTGCAGTGTATATGGCACTATAGTGTACTGTACAGCGATTGTATGACGCTCCTTCTGCAGTGTATATGGCACTAAAGTGTACTGTACAGTGATTGTATGACGCTCCTTCTGCAGTGTATATGGCACTATAGTGTACTGTACAGTGATTGTATGACGCTCCTTCTGCAGTGTAAATGGCACTATAGTGTACTGTACAGTGATTGTATGACGCTCCTTCTGCAGTGTATATGGCACTATAGTGTACTGTACAGTGATATATATATATAGTAGAGTGCCGATTGTATGATGCTCCTTCTGCAGTGTATATGGCACTATAGTGTAATGTACAGTGATATATATATAGTAGAGTGCCGATTGCATGACGCTCCTTCTGCAGTGTATATGGCACTATAGTGTTCTGTACAGTGACATATATATATATATATAGTAGAGTGCTGATTGTATGATGCTCCTTCTGCAGTGTATATGGCACTATAGTGTACTGTACAGTGATTGTATGACGCTCCTTCTGCAGTGTATATGGCACTATAGTGTACTGTACAGTGATTGTATGACGCTCCTTCTGCAGTGTATATGGCACTATAGTGTACTGTACAGTGATTGTATGACGCTCCTTCTGCAGTGTATATGGCACTATAGTGTACTGTACAATGATTGTATGACGCTCCTTCTGCAGTGTATATGGCACTATAGTGTACTGTACAGTGATGTGTATATATAGTAGAGTGCTGATTGTATGACGCCCCTTCTGCAGTGTATATGGCACTATAGTGTACTGTACAGTGATGTGTATATATAGTAGAGTGCTGATTGTATGACGCCCCTTCTGCAGTGTATATGGCACTATAGTGTACTTACTGTACAGTGATATATATATAGTAGAGTGCTGATTGTATGATGCTCCTTCTGCAGTGTATATGGCACTATAGTGTACTGTACAGTGATTGTATGACGCTCCTTCTGCAGTGTATATGGCACTATAGTGTACTGTACAGTGATATATATATATAGTAGAGTGCCGATTGTATGATGCTCCTTCTGCAGTGTATATGGCACTATAGTGTAATGTACAGTGATATATATATAGTAGAGTGCCGATTGCATGACGCTCCTTCTGCAGTGTATATGGCACTATAGTGTACTGTACAGTGACATATATATATATAGTAGAGTGCTGATTGTATGACGCTCCTTCTGCAGTGTATATGGCACTATAGTGTACTGTACAGTGATTGTATGACGCTCCTTCTGCAGTGTATATGGCACTATAGTGTACTGTACAGTGATTGTATGACGCTCCTTCTGCAGTGTATATGGCACTATAGTGTACTGTACAGTGATTGTATGACGCTCCTTCTGCAGTGTATATGGCACTATAGTGTACTGTACAGTGATTGTATGACGCTCCTTCTGCAGTGTATATGGCACTATAGTGTAGTGTACAGTGATTGTATGACGCTCCTTCTGCAGTGTATATGGCACTATAGTGTACTGTACAGTGATTGTATGACGCTCCTTCTGCAGTGTATATGGCACTATAGTGTACTGTACAGTGATGTGTATATATATATATAGTATAGTGCTGATTGTATGACGCCCCTTCTGCAGTCTATATGGCACTATAGTGTACTGTACAGTGATGTGTATATATAGTAGAGTGCTGATTGTATGACGCCCCTTCTGCAGTGTATATGGCACTATAGTGTACTTACTGTACAGTGATATATATATATAGTAGAGTGCTGATTGTATGATGCTCCTTCTGCAGTGTATATGGCACTATAGTGTACTGTACAGTGATTGTATGACGCTCCTTCTGCAGTGTATATGGCACTATAGTGTACTGTACAGTGATGTGTTTATATATATATAGTAGAGTGCTGATTGTATGATGCCCCTTCTGCAGTGTATATGGCACTATAGTGTACTTACTGTACAGTGATTGTATGATGAAGCTGCTTCTGCAGTGTATATGGCACTATAGTGTACTGTACAGTGATTGTATGACGCTCCTTCTGCAGTGTATATGGCACTATAGTGTACTTACTGTACAGTGATTGTATGACGCTCCTTCTGCAGTGTATATGGCACTATAGTGTACTGTACAGTGATTGTATGACGCTCCTTCTGCAGTGTATATGGCACTATAGTGTACTTACTGTACAGTGATTGTATGATGACGCTCCTTCTGCAGTGTATATGGCACTATAGTGTACTGTACAGTGATGTGTATATATAGTAGAGTGCCGATTGTATGATGCCCCTTCTGCAGTGTATATGGCACTATAGTGTACTTACTGTACAGTGATTGTATGATGACGCCCCTTCTGCAGTGTATATGGCACTATAGTGTAATGTACAGTGATATATATATATAGTAGAGTGCTGATTGTATGACGCTCCTTCTGCAGTGTATATGGCACTATAGTGTACTGTACAGTGATTGTATGACGCTCCTTCTGCAGTGTATATGGCACTATAGTGTACTGTACAGTGATTTTATGACGCCCCTTCTGCAGTGTATATGGCACTATAGTGTACTGTACAGTGATTCTATGACGCTCCTTCTGCAGTGTATATGGCACTATAGTGTACTGTACAGTGATTGTATGACGCTCCTTCTGCAGTGTATATGGCACTATAGTGTACTGTACAGTGATTGTATGATGCTCCTTCTGCAGTGTATATGGCACTATAGTGTACTGTACAGTGATTGTATGATGCTCCTTCTGCAGTGTATATGGCACTATAGTGTACTGTACAGTGATTGTATGATGACGCCCCTTCTGCAGTGTATATGGCACTATAGTGTACTGTACAGTGATTGTATGATGCTCCTTCTGCAGTGTATATGGCACTATAGTGTACTGTACAGTGATTGTATGATGCTCCTTCTGCAGTGTATATGGCACTATAGTGTACTGTACAGTGATTGTATGATGCTCCTTCTGCAGTGTATATGGCACTATAGTGTAATGTACAGTGATATATATATATAGTAGAGTGCCGATTGTATGATGCTCCTTCTGCGGTGTATATGGCACTATAGTGTACTGTACAGTGATATATATATATAGTAGAGTGCTGATTGTATGACGCTCCTTCTGCAGTGTATATGGCACTATAGTGTACTGTACAGTGATGTGTATATATAGTAGAGTGCTGATTGTATGATGCCCCTTCTGCAGTGTATATGGCACTATAGTGTACTGTACAGTGATTGTATGACGCTCCTTCTGCAGTGTATATGGCACTATAGTGTAATGTACAGTGATATATATATATAGTAGAGTGCTGATTGTATGACGCTCCTTCTGCAGTGTATATGGCACTATAGTGTACTGTACAGTGATTGTATGACGCTCCTTCTGCAGTGTATATGGCACTATAGTGTACTGTACAGTGATGTGTATATATAGTAGAGTGCTGATTGTATGATGCCCCTTCTGCAGTGTATATGGCACTATAGTGTACTTACTGTACAGTGATTGTATGATGACGCCCCTTCTGCAGTGTATATGGCACTATAGTGTACTGTACAGTGATTGTATGACGCCCCTTCTGCAGTGTATATGGCACTATAGTGTACTGTACAGTGATTCTATGACGCTCCTTCTGCAGTGTATATGGCACTATACTGTACTGTACAGTGATTGTATGACGCTCCTTCTGCAGTGTATATGGCACTATAGTGTACTGTACAGTGATTGTATGATGCTCCTTCTGCAGTGTATATGGCACTATAGTGTACTGTACAGTGATTGTATGATGCTCCTTCTGCAGTGTATATGGCACTATAGTGTACTGTACAGTGATTGTATGATGACGCCCCTTCTGCAGTGTATATGGCACTATAGTGTCCTGTACAGTTATTGTATGATGCTCCTTCTGCAGTGTATATGGCACTATAGTGTACTGTACAGTGATTGTATGATGCTCCTTCTGCAGTGTATATGGCACTATAGTGTACTGTACAGTGATTGTATGATGCTCCTTCTGCAGTGTATATGGCACTATAGTGTAATGTACAGTGATATATATATATAGTAGAGTGCCGATTGTATGATGCTCCTTCTGCGGTGTATATGGCACTATACTGTACTGTACAGTGATTGTATGACGCTCCTTCTGCAGTGTATATGGCACTATAGTGTACTGTACAGTGATTGTATGATGCTCCTTCTGCAGTGTATATGGCACTATAGTGTACTGTACAGTGATTGTATGATGCTCCTTCTGCAGTGTATATGGCACTATAGTGTACTGTACAGTGATTGTATGATGACGCCCCTTCTGCAGTGTATATGGCACTATAGTGTCCTGTACAGTTATTGTATGACGCTCCTTCTGCAGTGTATATGGCACTATAGTGTACTGTACAGCGATTGTATGACGCTCCTTCTGCAGTGTATATGGCACTAAAGTGTACTGTACAGTGATTGTATGACGCTCCTTCTGCAGTGTAAATGGCACTATAGTGTACTGTACAGTGATTGTATGACGCTCCTTCTGCAGTGTATATGGCACTATAGTGTACTGTACAGTGATATATATATATAGTAGAGTGCCGATTGTATGATGCTCCTTCTGCAGTGTATATGGCACTATAGTGTAATGTACAGTGATATATATATAGTAGAGTGCCGATTGCATGACGCTCCTTCTGCAGTGTATATGGCACTATAGTGTTCTGTACAGTGACATATATATATATATATAGTAGAGTGCTGATTGTATGATGCTCCTTCTGCAGTGTATATGGCACTATAGTGTACTGTACAGTGATTGTATGACGCTCCTTCTGCAGTGTATATGGCACTATAGTGTACTGTACAGTGATTGTATGACGCTCCTTCTGCAGTGTATATGGCACTATAGTGTACTGTACAGTGATTGTATGACGCTCCTTCTGCAGTGTATATGGCACTATAGTGTACTGTACAATGATTGTATGACGCTCCTTCTGCAGTGTATATGGCACTATAGTGTACTGTACAGTGATGTGTATATATAGTAGAGTGCTGATTGTATGACGCCCCTTCTGCAGTGTATATGGCACTATAGTGTACTGTACAGTGATGTGTATATATAGTAGAGTGCTGATTGTATGACGCCCCTTCTGCAGTGTATATGGCACTATAGTGTACTTACTGTACAGTGATATATATATAGTAGAGTGCTGATTGTATGATGCTCCTTCTGCAGTGTATATGGCACTATAGTGTACTGTACAGTGATTGTATGACGCTCCTTCTGCAGTGTATATGGCACTATAGTGTACTGTACAGTGATATATATATATAGTAGAGTGCCGATTGTATGATGCTCCTTCTGCAGTGTATATGGCACTATAGTGTAATGTACAGTGATATATATATAGTAGAGTGCCGATTGCATGACGCTCCTTCTGCAGTGTATATGGCACTATAGTGTACTGTACAGTGACATATATATATATAGTAGAGTGCTGATTGTATGACGCTCCTTCTGCAGTGTATATGGCACTATAGTGTACTGTACAGTGATTGTATGACGCTCCTTCTGCAGTGTATATGGCACTATAGTGTACTGTACAGTGATTGTATGACGCTCCTTCTGCAGTGTATATGGCACTATAGTGTACTGTACAGTGATTGTATGACGCTCCTTCTGCAGTGTATATGGCACTATAGTGTACTGTACAGTGATTGTATGACGCTCCTTCTGCAGTGTATATGGCACTATAGTGTAGTGTACAGTGATTGTATGACGCTCCTTCTGCAGTGTATATGGCACTATAGTGTACTGTACAGTGATTGTATGACGCTCCTTCTGCAGTGTATATGGCACTATAGTGTACTGTACAGTGATGTGTATATATATATATAGTATAGTGCTGATTGTATGACGCCCCTTCTGCAGTCTATATGGCACTATAGTGTACTGTACAGTGATGTGTATATATAGTAGAGTGCTGATTGTATGACGCCCCTTCTGCAGTGTATATGGCACTATAGTGTACTTACTGTACAGTGATATATATATATAGTAGAGTGCTGATTGTATGATGCTCCTTCTGCAGTGTATATGGCACTATAGTGTACTGTACAGTGATTGTATGACGCTCCTTCTGCAGTGTATATGGCACTATAGTGTACTGTACAGTGATGTGTTTATATATATATAGTAGAGTGCTGATTGTATGATGCCCCTTCTGCAGTGTATATGGCACTATAGTGTACTTACTGTACAGTGATTGTATGATGAAGCTGCTTCTGCAGTGTATATGGCACTATAGTGTACTGTACAGTGATTGTATGACGCTCCTTCTGCAGTGTATATGGCACTATAGTGTACTTACTGTACAGTGATTGTATGACGCTCCTTCTGCAGTGTATATGGCACTATAGTGTACTGTACAGTGATTGTATGACGCTCCTTCTGCAGTGTATATGGCACTATAGTGTACTTACTGTACAGTGATTGTATGATGACGCTCCTTCTGCAGTGTATATGGCACTATAGTGTACTGTACAGTGATGTGTATATATAGTAGAGTGCCGATTGTATGATGCCCCTTCTGCAGTGTATATGGCACTATAGTGTACTTACTGTACAGTGATTGTATGATGACGCCCCTTCTGCAGTGTATATGGCACTATAGTGTAATGTACAGTGATATATATATATAGTAGAGTGCTGATTGTATGACGCTCCTTCTGCAGTGTATATGGCACTATAGTGTACTGTACAGTGATTGTATGACGCTCCTTCTGCAGTGTATATGGCACTATAGTGTACTGTACAGTGATTTTATGACGCCCCTTCTGCAGTGTATATGGCACTATAGTGTACTGTACAGTGATTCTATGACGCTCCTTCTGCAGTGTATATGGCACTATAGTGTACTGTACAGTGATTGTATGACGCTCCTTCTGCAGTGTATATGGCACTATAGTGTACTGTACAGTGATTGTATGATGCTCCTTCTGCAGTGTATATGGCACTATAGTGTACTGTACAGTGATTGTATGATGCTCCTTCTGCAGTGTATATGGCACTATAGTGTACTGTACAGTGATTGTATGATGACGCCCCTTCTGCAGTGTATATGGCACTATAGTGTACTGTACAGTGATTGTATGATGCTCCTTCTGCAGTGTATATGGCACTATAGTGTACTGTACAGTGATTGTATGATGCTCCTTCTGCAGTGTATATGGCACTATAGTGTACTGTACAGTGATTGTATGATGCTCCTTCTGCAGTGTGTATGGCACTATAGTGTAATGTACAGTGATATATATATATAGTAGAGTGCCGATTGTATGATGCTCCTTCTGCGGTGTATATGGCACTATAGTGTACTGTACAGTGATATATATATATAGTAGAGTGCTGATTGTATGACGCTCCTTCTGCAGTGTATATGGCACTATAGTGTACTGTACAGTGATGTGTATATATAGTAGAGTGCTGATTGTATGATGCCCCTTCTGCAGTGTATATGGCACTATAGTGTACTTACTGTACAGTGATTGTATGATGACGCTGCTTCTGCAGTGTATATGGCACTATAGTGTACTGTACAGTGATTGTATGACGCTCCTTCTGCAGTGTATATGGCACTATAGTGTAATGTACAGTGATATATATATATAGTAGAGTGCTGATTGTATGACGCTCCTTCTGCAGTGTATATGGCACTATAGTGTACTGTACAGTGATTGTATGACGCTCCTTCTGCAGTGTATATGGCACTATAGTGTACTGTACAGTGATGTGTATATATAGTAGAGTGCTGATTGTATGATGCCCCTTCTGCAGTGTATATGGCACTATAGTGTACTTACTGTACAGTGATTGTATGATGACGCCCCTTCTGCAGTGTATATGGCACTATAGTGTACTGTACAGTGATTGTATGACGCCCCTTCTGCAGTGTATATGGCACTATAGTGTACTGTACAGTGATTCTATGACGCTCCTTCTGCAGTGTATATGGCACTATACTGTACTGTACAGTGATTGTATGACGCTCCTTCTGCAGTGTATATGGCACTATAGTGTACTGTACAGTGATTGTATGATGCTCCTTCTGCAGTGTATATGGCACTATAGTGTACTGTACAGTGATTGTATGATGCTCCTTCTGCAGTGTATATGGCACTATAGTGTACTGTACAGTGATTGTATGATGACGCCCCTTCTGCAGTGTATATGGCACTATAGTGTCCTGTACAGTTATTGTATGATGCTCCTTCTGCAGTGTATATGGCACTATAGTGTACTGTACAGTGATTGTATGATGCTCCTTCTGCAGTGTATATGGCACTATAGTGTACTGTACAGTGATTGTATGATGCTCCTTCTGCAGTGTATATGGCACTATAGTGTAATGTACAGTGATATATATATATAGTAGAGTGCCGATTGTATGATGCTCCTTCTGCGGTGTATATGGCACTATAGTGTACTGTACAGTGATATATATATATAGTAGAGTGCTGATTGTATGATGCCCCTTCTGCAGTGTATATGGCACTATAGTGTACTGTACAGTGATTGTATGATGCTCCTTCTGCAGTGTATATGGCACTATAGTGTACTGTACAGTGATTGTATGACGCTCCTTCTGCAGTGTATATGGCACTATAGTGTACTGTACAGTGATTGTATGATGCTCCTTCTGCAGTGTATATGGCACTATAGTGTACTGTACAGTGATTGTATGACGCTCCTTCTGCAGTGTATATGGCACTATAGTGTACTGTACAGTGATTGTATGTCGCTCCTTCTGCAGTGTATATGGCACTATAGTGTACTGTACAGTGATTGTATGATGTTCCTTCTGCAGTGTATATGGCACTATAGTGTACTGTACAGTGATTGTATGACGCTCCTTCTGCAGTGTATATGGCACTATAGTGTACTGTACAGTGATATATATATATAGTAGAGTGCCGATTGTATGATGCTCCTTCTGCAGTGTATATGGCACTATAGTGTAATGTACAGTGATATATATTTAGTAGAGTGCCGATTGTATGACGCTCCTTCTGCAGTGTATATGGCACTATAGTGTACTGTACAGTGATATATATATATATATATATATATATATATAGTAGAGTGCCGATTGTATGATGCTCCTTCTGCGGTGTATATGGCACTATAGTGTAATGTACAGTGATATATATATATATAGTAGAGTGCTGATTGTATGATGCTCCTTCTGCAGTGTATATGGCACTATAGTGTACTGTACAGTGATTGTATGACGCTCCTTCTGCAGTGTAAATGGCACTATAGTGTACTGTACAGTGATTGTATGACGCTCTTTCTGCAGTGTATATGGCACTATAGTGTACTGTACAGTGATATATATATATAGTAGAGTGCCGATTGTATGATGCTCCTTCTGCAGTGTATATGGCACTATAGTGTAATGTACAGTGATATATATATAGTAGAGTGCCGATTGCATGACGCTCCTTCTGCAGTGTATATGGCACTATAGTGTTCTGTACAGTGACATATATATATATATATAGTAGAGTGCTGATTGTATGATGCTCCTTCTGCAGTGTATATGGCACTATAGTGTACTGTACAGTGATTGTATGACGCTCCTTCTGCAGTGTATATGGCACTATAGTGTACTGTACAGTGATTGTATGACGCTCCTTCTGCAGTGTATATGGCACTATAGTGTACTGTACAGTGATTGTATGACGCTCCTTCTGCAGTGTATATGGCACTATAGTGTACTGTACAATGATTGTATGACGCTCCTTCTGCAGTGTATATGGCACTATAGTGTACTGTACAGTGATGTGTATATATAGTAGAGTGCTGATTGTATGACGCCCCTTCTGCAGTGTATATGGCACTATAGTGTACTGTACAGTGATGTGTATATATAGTAGAGTGCTGATTGTATGACGCCCCTTCTGCAGTGTATATGGCACTATAGTGTACTTACTGTACAGTGATATATATATAGTAGAGTGCTGATTGTATGATGCTCCTTCTGCAGTGTATATGGCACTATAGTGTACTGTACAGTGATTGTATGACGCTCATTCTGCAGTGTATATGGCACTATAGTGTACTGTACAGTGATATATATATATAGTAGAGTGCCGATTGTATGATGCTCCTTCTGCAGTGTATATGGCACTATAGTGTAATGTACAGTGATATATATATAGTAGAGTGCCGATTGCATGACGCTCCTTCTGCAGTGTATATGGCACTATAGTGTACTGTACAGTGACATATATATATATAGTAGAGTGCTGATTGTATGACGCTCCTTCTGCAGTGTATATGGCACTATAGTGTACTGTACAGTGATTGTATGACGCTCCTTCTGCAGTGTATATGGCACTATAGTGTACTGTACAGTGATTGTATGACGCTCCTTCTGCAGTGTATATGGCACTATAGTGTACTGTACAGTGATTGTATGACGCTCCTTCTGCAGTGTATATGGCACTATAGTGTACTGTACAGTGATTGTATGACGCTCCTTCTGCAGTGTATATGGCACTATAGTGTAGTGTACAGTGATTGTATGACGCTCCTTCTGCAGTGTATATGGCACTATAGTGTACTGTACAGTGATTGTATGACGCTCCTTCTGCAGTGTATATGGCACTATAGTGTACTGTACAGTGATGTGTATATATATATATAGTATAGTGCTGATTGTATGACGCCCCTTCTGCAGTGTATATGGCACTATAGTGTACTGTACAGTGATGTGTATATATAGTAGAGTGCTGATTGTATGACGCCCCTTCTGCAGTGTATATGGCACTATAGTGTACTTACTGTACAGTGATATATATATATAGTAGAGTGCTGATTGTATGATGCTCCTTCTGCAGTGTATATGGCACTATAGTGTACTGTACAGTGATTGTATGACGCTCCTTCTGCAGTGTATATGGCACTATAGTGTACTGTACAGTGATGTGTTTATATATATATAGTAGAGTGCTGATTGTATGATGCCCCTTCTGCAGTGTATATGGCACTATAGTGTACTTACTGTACAGTGATTGTATGATGAAGCTGCTTCTGCAGTGTATATGGCACTATAGTGTACTGTACAGTGATTGTATGACGCTCCTTCTGCAGTGTATATGGCACTATAGTGTACTTACTGTACAGTGATTGTATGACGCTCCTTCTGCAGTGTATATGGCACTATAGTGTACTGTACAGTGATTGTATGACGCTCCTTCTGCAGTGTATATGGCACTATAGTGTACTGTACAGTGATATATATATATAGTAGAGTGCTGATTGTATGACGCTCCTTCTGCAGTGTATATGGCACTATAGTGTACTGTACAGTGATTGTATGATGCTCCTTCTGCAGTGTATATGGCACTATAGTGTACTGTACAGTGATTGTATGACGCTCCTTCTGCAGTGTATATGGCACTATAGTGTACAGTACAGTGATGTGTATATATATATATATAGTAGAGTGCTGATTGTATGATGCCCCTTCTGCAGTGTATATGGCACTATAGTGTACTTACTGTACAGTGATTGTATGATGACGCTCCTTCTGCAGTGTATATGGCACTATAGTGTACTTACTGTACAGTGATTGTATGATGACGCCCCTTCTGCAGTGTATATGGCACTATAGTGTAATGTACAGTGATATATATATATAGTAGAGTGCTGATTGTATGACGCTCCTTCTGCAGTGTATATGGCACTATAGTGTACTGTACAGTGAGTGTATGACGCTTCTTCTGCAGTGTATATGGCACTATAGTGTACTGTACAGTGATTTTATGACGCCCCTTCTGCAGTGTATATGGCACTATAGTGTACTGTACAGTGATTCTATGACGCTCCTTCTGCAGTGTATATGGCACTATAGTGTACTGTACAGTGATTGTATGACGCTCCTTCTGCAGTGTATATGGCACTATAGTGTACTGTACAGTGATTGTATGATGCTCCTTCTGCAGTGTATATGGCACTATAGTGTACTGTACAGTGATTGTATGATGCTCCTTCTGCAGTGTATATGGCACTATAGTGTACTGTACAGTGATTGTATGATGACGCCCCTTCTGCAGTGTATATGGCACTATAGTGTACTGTACAGTGATTGTATGATGCTCCTTCTGCAGTGTATATGGCACTATAGTCTACTGTACAGTGATTGTATGATGCTCCTTCTGCAGTGTATATGGCACTATAGTGTACTGTACAGTGATTGTATGATGCTCCTTCTGCAGTGTATATGGCACTATAGTGTAATGTACAGTGATATATATATATAGTAGAGTGCCGATTGTATGATGCTCCTTCTGCGGTGTATATGGCACTATAGTGTACTGTACAGTGATATATATATATAGTAGAGTGCTGATTGTATGATGCCCCTTCTGCAGTGTATATGGCACTATAGTGTACTTACTGTACAGTGATTGTATGATGACGCTGCTTCTGCAGTGTATATGGCACTATAGTGTACTGTACAGTGATTGTATGACGCTCCTTCTGCAGTGTATATGGCACTATAGTGTAATGTACAGTGATATATATATATAGTAGAGTGCTGATTGTATGACGCTCCTTCTGCAGTGTATATGGCACTATAGTGTACTGTACAGTGATTGTATGACGCTCCTTCTGCAGTGTATATGGCACTATAGTGTACTGTACAGTGATGTGTATATATAGTAGAGTGCTGATTGTATGATGCCCCTTCTGCAGTGTATATGGCACTATAGTGTACTTACTGTACAGTGATTGTATGATGACGCCCCTTCTGCAGTGTATATGGCACTATAGTGTACTGTACAGTGATTGTATGACGCCCCTTCTGCAGTGTATATGGCACTATAGTGTACTGTACAGTGATTCTATGACGCTCCTTCTGCAGTGTATATGGCACTATACTGTACTGTACAGTGATTGTATGACGCTCCTTCTGCAGTGTATATGGCACTATAGTGTACTGTACAGTGATTGTATGATGCTCCTTCTGCAGTGTATATGGCACTATAGTGTACTGTACAGTGATTGTATGATGCTCCTTCTGCAGTGTATATGGCACTATAGTGTACTGTACAGTGATTGTATGATGACGCCCCTTCTGCAGTGTATATGGCACTATAGTGTCCTGTACAGTTATTGTATGATGCTCCTTCTGCAGTGTATATGGCACTATAGTGTACTGTACAGTGATTGTATGATGCTCCTTCTGCAGTGTATATGGCACTATAGTGTACTGTACAGTGATTGTATGATGCTCCTTCTGCAGTGTATATGGCACTATAGTGTAATGTACAGTGATATATATATATAGTAGAGTGCCGATTGTATGATGCTCCTTCTGCGGTGTATATGGCACTATAGTGTACTGTACAGTGATATATATATATAGTAGAGTGCTGATTGTATGATGCCCCTTCTGCAGTGTATATGGCACTATAGTGTACTTACTGTACAGTGATTGTATGATGACGCTGCTTCTGCAGTGTATATGGCACTATAGTGTACTGTACAGTGATTGTATGACGCTCCTTCTGCAGTGTATATGGCACTATAGTGTAATGTACAGTGATATATATATATAGTAGAGTGCTGATTGTATGATGCTCCTTCTGCAGTGTATATGGCACTATAGTGTACTTACTGTACAGTGATTGTATGATGACGCTCCTTCTGCAGTGTATATGGCACTATAGTGTACTGTACAGTGATGTGTATATATAGTAGAGTGCTGATTGTATGATGCCCCTTCTGCAGTGTATATGGCACTATAGTGTACTTACTGTACAGTGATTGTATGATGACGCTCCTTCTGCAGTGTATATGGCACTATAGTGTACTGTACAGTGATGTGTATATATAGTAGAGTGCTGATTGTATGATGCCCCTTCTGCAGTGTATATGGCACTATAGTGTACTTACTGTACAGTGATTGTATGATGACGCTGCTTCTGCAGTGTATATGGCACTATAGTGTACTGTACAGTGATTGTATGACGCTCCTTCTGCAGTGTATATGGCACTATAGTGTAATGTACAGTGATATATATATATAGTAGAGTGCTGATTGTATGACGCTCCTTCTGCAGTGTATATGGCACTATAGTGTACTGTACAGTGATTGTATGACGCTCCTTCTGCAGTGTATATGGCACTATAGTGTACTGTACAGTGATGTGTATATATAGTAGAGTGCTGATTGTATTATGCTCCTTCTGCAGTGTATATGGCACTATAGTGTACTTACTGTACAGTGATTGTATGATGACGCCCCTTCTGCAGTGTATATGGCACTATAGTGTACTGTACAGTGATTGTATGACGCCCCTTCTGCAGTGTATATGGCACTATAGTGTACTGTACAGTGATTCTATGACGCTCCTTCTGCAGTGTATATGGCACTATAGTGTACTGTACAGTGATTCTATGACGCTCCTTCTGCAGTGTATATGGCACTATAGTGTACTGTACAGTGATTGTATGACGCTCCTTCTGCAGTGTATATGGCACTATAGTGTACTGTACAGTGATTGTATGACGCTCCTTCTGCAGTGTATATGGCACTATAGTGTACTGTACAGTGATTGTATGACGCTCCTTCTGCAGTGTATATGGCACTATAGTGTACTGTACAATGATTGTATGACGCTCCTTCTGCAGTGTATATGGCACTATAGTGTACTGTACAGTGATGTGTATATATAGTAGAGTGCTGATTGTATGACGCCCCTTCTGCAGTGTATATGGCACTATAGTGTACTGTACAGTGATGTGTATATATAGTAGAGTGCTGATTGTATGACGCCCCTTCTGCAGTGTATATGGCACTATAGTGTACTTACTGTACAGTGATATATATATATAGTAGAGTGCTGATTATATGATGCTCCTTCTGCAGTGTATATGACACTATAGTGTACTGTACAGTGATTGTATGACGCTCCTTCTGCAGTGTATATGGCACTATAGTGTACTGTACAGTGATATATATATATAGTAGAGTGCCGATTGTATGATGCTCCTTCTGCAGTGTATATGGCACTATAGTGTAATGTACAGTGATATATATATAGTAGAGTGCCGATTGCATGACGCTCCTTCTGCAGTGTATATGGCACTATAGTGTACTGTACAGTGATTGTATGACGCTCCTTCTGCAGTGTATATGGCACTATAGTGTACTGTACAGTGATTGTATGACGCTCCTTCTGCAGTGTATATGGCACTATAGTGTACTGTACAGTGATTGTATGACGCTCCTTCTGCAGTGTATATGGCACTATAGTGTAGTGTATAGTGATTGTATGACGCTCCTTCTGCAGTGTATATGGCACTATAGTGTACTGTACAGTGATTGTATGACGCTCCTTCTGCAGTGTATATGGCACTATAGTGTACTGTACAGTGATGTGTATATATATATATAGTATAGTGCTGATTGTATGATGCCCCTTCTGCAGTGTATATGGCACTATAGTGTACTGTACAGTGATGTGTATATATAGTAGAGTGCTGATTGTATGACGCCCCTTCTGCAGTGTATATGGCACTATAGTGTACTTACTGTACAGTGATATATATATATAGTAGAGTGCTGATTGTATGATGCTCCTTCTGCAGTGTATATGGCACTATAGTGTACTGTACAGTGATTGTATGACGCTCCTTCTGCAGTGTATATGGCACTATAGTGTACTGTACAGTGATGTGTATATATATATATATAGTAGAGTGCTGATTGTATGATGCCCCTTCTGCAGTGTATATGGCACTATAGTGTACTTACTGTACAGTGATTGTATGATGACGCTGCTTCTGCAGTGTATATGGCACTATAGTGTACTGTACAGTGATTGTATGACGCTCCTTCTGCAGTGTATATGGCACTATAGTGTAATGTACAGTGATATATATATATAGTAGAGTGCTGATTGTATGATGCTCCTTCTGCAGTGTTTATGGCACTATAGTGTACTTACTGTACAGTGATTGTATGATGACGCTCCTTCTGCAGTGTATATGGCACTATAGTGTACTGTACAGTGATGTGTATATATAGTAGAGTGCTAATTGTATGATGCCCCTTCTGCAGTGTATATGGCACTATAGTGTACTTACTGTACAGTGATTGTATGATGACGCTCCTTCTGCAGTGTATATGGCACTATAGTGTACTGTACAGTGATGTGTATATATAGTAGAGTGCTGATTGTATGATGCCCCTTCTGCAGTGTATATGGCACTATAGTGTACTTACTGTACAGTGATTGTATGATGACGCTGCTTCTGCAGTGTATATGGCACTATAGTGTACTGTACAGTGATTGTATGATGCTCCTTCTGCAGTGTATATGGCACTATAGTGTAATGTACAGTGATATATATATATATAGTAGAGTGCTGATTGTATGACGCTCCTTCTGCAGTGTATATGGCACTATAGTGTACTGTACAGTGATTGTATGACGCTCCTTCTGCAGTGTATATGGCACTATAGTGTACTTACTGTACAGTGATTGTATGATGACGCCCCTTCTGCAGTGTATATGGCACTATAGTGTACTGTACAGTGATTGTATGACGCCCCTTCTGCAGTGTATATGGCACTATAGTGTACTGTACAGTGATTCTATGACGCTCCTTCTGCAGTGTATATGGCACTATAGTGTACTGTACAGTGATTGTATGACGCTCCTTCTGCAGTGTATATGGCACTATAGTGTACTGTACAGTGATTGTATGATGCTCCTTCTGCAGTGTATATGGCACTATAGTGTACTGTACAGTGATTGTATGACGCTCCTTCTGCAGTGTATATGGCACTATAGTGTACTGTACAGTGATTGTATGACGCTCCTTCTGCAGTGTATCTGGCACTATAGTGTACTGTACAGTGATTGTATGATGCTCCTTCTGCAGTGTATATGGCACTATAGTGTACTGTACAGTGATTGTATGATGACGCCCCTTCTGCAGTGTATATGGCACTATAGTGTACTGTACAGTGATTGTATGATGCTCCTTCTGCAGTGTATATGGCACTATAGTGTACTGTACAGTGATTGTATGATGCTCCTTCTGCAGTGTATATGGCACTATAGTGTACTGTACAGTGATTGTGTGATGCTCCTTCTGCAGTGTATATGGCACTATAGTGTAATGTACAGTGATATATATATATAGTAGAGTGCCGATTGTATGATGCTCCTTCTGCAGTGTATATGGCACTATAGTGTAATGTACAGTGATATATATATAGTAGAGTGCCGATTGTATGACGCTCCTTCTGCAGTGTATATGGCACTATAGTGTAATGTACAGTGATATATATATATAGTAGAGTGCCGATTGTATGACGCTCCTTCTGCAGTGTATATGGCACTATAGTGTAATGTATAGTGATATATATATAGTAGAGTGCCGATTGTATGATGCTCCTTCTGCAGTGTATATGGCACTATAGTGTAATGTACAGTGATTGTATGACGCTCCTTCTGCAGTGTATATGGCACTATAGTGTACTGTACAGTGATTGTATGACGCTCCTTCTGCAGTGTATATGGCACTATAGTGTACTGTACAGTGATTGTATGACGCTCCTTCTGCAGTGTATCTGGCACTATAGTGTACTGTACAGTGATTGTATGACGCTCCTTCTGCAGTGTATATGGCACTATAGTGTAATGTACAGTGATATATATATATAGTAGAGTGCTGATTGTATGATGCTCCTTCTGCAGTGTATATGGCACTATAGTGTACTTACTGTACAGTGATTGTATGATGACGCTCCTTCTGCAGTGTATATGGCACTATAGTGTACTGTACAGTGATGTGTATATATAGTAGAGTGCTGATTGTATGATGCCCCTTCTGCAGTGTATATGGCACTATAGTGTACTTACTGTACAGTGATTGTATGATGACGCTCCTTCTGCAGTGTATATGGCACTATAGTGTACTGTACAGTGATGTGTATATATAGTAGAGTGCTGATTGTATGATGCCCCTTCTGCAGTGTATATGGCACTATAGTGTACTTACTGTACAGTGATTGTATGATGACGCTGCTTCTGCAGTGTATATGGCACTATAGTGTACTGTACAGTGATTGTATGACGCTCCTTCTGCAGTGTATATGGCACTATAGTGTAATGTACAGTGATATATATATATAGTAGAGTGCTGATTGTATGACGCTCCTTCTGCAGTGTATATGGCACTATAGTGTACTGTACAGTGATTGTATGACGCTCCTTCTGCAGTGTATATGGCACTATAGTGTACTGTACAGTGATGTGTATATATAGTAGAGTGCTGATTGTATTATGCTCCTTCTGCAGTGTATATGGCACTATAGTGTACTTACTGTACAGTGATTGTATGATGACGCCCCTTCTGCAGTGTATATGGCACTATAGTGTACTGTACAGTGATTGTATGACGCCCCTTCTGCAGTGTATATGGCACTATAGTGTACTGTACAGTGATTCTATGACGCTCCTTCTGCAGTGTATATGGCACTATAGTGTACTGTACAGTGATTCTATGACGCTCCTTCTGCAGTGTATATGGCACTATAGTGTACTGTACAGTGATTGTATGACGCTCCTTCTGCAGTGTATATGGCACTATAGTGTACTGTACAGTGATTGTATGACGCTCCTTCTGCAGTGTATATGGCACTATAGTGTACTGTACAGTGATTGTATGACGCTCCTTCTGCAGTGTATATGGCACTATAGTGTACTGTACAATGATTGTATGACGCTCCTTCTGCAGTGTATATGGCACTATAGTGTACTGTACAGTGATGTGTATATATAGTAGAGTGCTGATTGTATGACGCCCCTTCTGCAGTGTATATGGCACTATAGTGTACTGTACAGTGATGTGTATATATAGTAGAGTGCTGATTGTATGACGCCCCTTCTGCAGTGTATATGGCACTATAGTGTACTTACTGTACAGTGATATATATATATAGTAGAGTGCTGATTATATGATGCTCCTTCTGCAGTGTATATGACACTATAGTGTACTGTACAGTGATTGTATGACGCTCCTTCTGCAGTGTATATGGCACTATAGTGTACTGTACAGTGATATATATATATAGTAGAGTGCCGATTGTATGATGCTCCTTCTGCAGTGTATATGGCACTATAGTGTAATGTACAGTGATATATATATAGTAGAGTGCCGATTGCATGACGCTCCTTCTGCAGTGTATATGGCACTATAGTGTACTGTACAGTGATTGTATGACGCTCCTTCTGCAGTGTATATGGCACTATAGTGTACTGTACAGTGATTGTATGACGCTCCTTCTGCAGTGTATATGGCACTATAGTGTACTGTACAGTGATTGTATGACGCTCCTTCTGCAGTGTATATGGCACTATAGTGTAGTGTATAGTGATTGTATGACGCTCCTTCTGCAGTGTATATGGCACTATAGTGTACTGTACAGTGATTGTATGACGCTCCTTCTGCAGTGTATATGGCACTATAGTGTACTGTACAGTGATGTGTATATATATATATAGTATAGTGCTGATTGTATGATGCCCCTTCTGCAGTGTATATGGCACTATAGTGTACTGTACAGTGATGTGTATATATAGTAGAGTGCTGATTGTATGACGCCCCTTCTGCAGTGTATATGGCACTATAGTGTACTTACTGTACAGTGATATATATATATAGTAGAGTGCTGATTGTATGATGCTCCTTCTGCAGTGTATATGGCACTATAGTGTACTGTACAGTGATTGTATGACGCTCCTTCTGCAGTGTATATGGCACTATAGTGTACTGTACAGTGATGTGTATATATATATATATAGTAGAGTGCTGATTGTATGATGCCCCTTCTGCAGTGTATATGGCACTATAGTGTACTTACTGTACAGTGATTGTATGATGACGCTGCTTCTGCAGTGTATATGGCACTATAGTGTACTGTACAGTGATTGTATGACGCTCCTTCTGCAGTGTATATGGCACTATAGTGTAATGTACAGTGATATATATATATAGTAGAGTGCTGATTGTATGATGCTCCTTCTGCAGTGTTTATGGCACTATAGTGTACTTACTGTACAGTGATTGTATGATGACGCTCCTTCTGCAGTGTATATGGCACTATAGTGTACTGTACAGTGATGTGTATATATAGTAGAGTGCTAATTGTATGATGCCCCTTCTGCAGTGTATATGGCACTATAGTGTACTTACTGTACAGTGATTGTATGATGACGCTCCTTCTGCAGTGTATATGGCACTATAGTGTACTGTACAGTGATGTGTATATATAGTAGAGTGCTGATTGTATGATGCCCCTTCTGCAGTGTATATGGCACTATAGTGTACTTACTGTACAGTGATTGTATGATGACGCTGCTTCTGCAGTGTATATGGCACTATAGTGTACTGTACAGTGATTGTATGATGCTCCTTCTGCAGTGTATATGGCACTATAGTGTAATGTACAGTGATATATATATATATAGTAGAGTGCTGATTGTATGACGCTCCTTCTGCAGTGTATATGGCACTATAGTGTACTGTACAGTGATTGTATGACGCTCCTTCTGCAGTGTATATGGCACTATAGTGTACTTACTGTACAGTGATTGTATGATGACGCCCCTTCTGCAGTGTATATGGCACTATAGTGTACTGTACAGTGATTGTATGACGCCCCTTCTGCAGTGTATATGGCACTATAGTGTACTGTACAGTGATTCTATGACGCTCCTTCTGCAGTGTATATGGCACTATAGTGTACTGTACAGTGATTGTATGACGCTCCTTCTGCAGTGTATATGGCACTATAGTGTACTGTACAGTGATTGTATGATGCTCCTTCTGCAGTGTATATGGCACTATAGTGTACTGTACAGTGATTGTATGACGCTCCTTCTGCAGTGTATATGGCACTATAGTGTACTGTACAGTGATTGTATGACGCTCCTTCTGCAGTGTATCTGGCACTATAGTGTACTGTACAGTGATTGTATGATGCTCCTTCTGCAGTGTATATGGCACTATAGTGTACTGTACAGTGATTGTATGATGACGCCCCTTCTGCAGTGTATATGGCACTATAGTGTACTGTACAGTGATTGTATGATGCTCCTTCTGCAGTGTATATGGCACTATAGTGTACTGTACAGTGATTGTATGATGCTCCTTCTGCAGTGTATATGGCACTATAGTGTACTGTACAGTGATTGTGTGATGCTCCTTCTGCAGTGTATATGGCACTATAGTGTAATGTACAGTGATATATATATATAGTAGAGTGCCGATTGTATGATGCTCCTTCTGCAGTGTATATGGCACTATAGTGTAATGTACAGTGATATATATATAGTAGAGTGCCGATTGTATGACGCTCCTTCTGCAGTGTATATGGCACTATAGTGTAATGTACAGTGATATATATATATAGTAGAGTGCCGATTGTATGACGCTCCTTCTGCAGTGTATATGGCACTATAGTGTAATGTATAGTGATATATATATAGTAGAGTGCCGATTGTATGATGCTCCTTCTGCAGTGTATATGGCACTATAGTGTAATGTACAGTGATTGTATGACGCTCCTTCTGCAGTGTATATGGCACTATAGTGTACTGTACAGTGATTGTATGACGCTCCTTCTGCAGTGTATATGGCACTATAGTGTACTGTACAGTGATTGTATGACGCTCCTTCTGCAGTGTATCTGGCACTATAGTGTACTGTACAGTGATTGTATGACGCTCCTTCTGCAGTGTATATGGCACTATAGTGTAATGTACAGTGATATATATATATATAGTAGAGTGCCGATTGTATGACGCTTCTTCTGCAGTGTATATGGCACTATAGTGTAATGTACAGTGATATATATATATAGTAGAGTGCCGATTGTATGATGATCCTTCTGCGGTGTATATGGCACTATATTGTACTGTACAGTGATATATATATATATAGTAGAGTGCTGATTGTATGACGCTCCTTCTGCAGTGTATATGGCACTATAGTGTACTGTACAGTGACATATATATATAGTAGAGTGCCGATTGTATGATGCTCCTTCTGCGGTGTATATGGCACTATAGTGTAATGTACAGTGATATATATATATATAGTAGAGTGCTGATTGTATGACGCTCCTTCTGCAGTGTATATGGCACTATAGTGTACTGTACAGTGATTGTATGATGCTCCTTCTGCGGTGTATATGGCACTATAGTGTAATGTACAGTGATATATATATATATAGTATAGTGCCGATTGTATGACGCTCCTTCTGCAGTGTATATGGCACTATAGTGTACTGTACAGTGATTGTATGACGCTCCTTCTGCAGTGTATATGGCACTATAGTGTACTGTACAGTGATTGTATGACGCTCCTTCTGCAGTGTATATGGCACTATAGTGTACTTACTGTACAGTATAGGGTTGAGCATACAGACTCTGTGGGGTAGTTCTCTACAGGACAGTGCCCCTCGTACCCCATTATAACTGATAAGAACTCCGGGGTCCTGGCACTGCTCTGAGGGCTGCTGCTGAGCACTTGTGATGTAATAAAAACTCAAATTGTCGCACTTAAGGAATGTTGTGTTATTTCTGCTTGATAGGTGAGAAAATGGGGCACTAATGTGAATGGGGGGCAGGAGCTGATGGGGGCGGTGATGGGGGAGTTTCAAGCTTTGGGGGGAATGGGGGAAGAGTTGCTGCCTCTTCCCTTTCTGCCCCATGGTGGCTCTGGTTTCCTGTGCCATCCATTGATGCGGCTTTTGGGCGCTCGGGCTGGTCACGTGACGCGGAGGTATATAATGTCTGATTACTAGGACTAGTGGTGCTGCTGTCAGGACTGGAGTGAGTGCGCGGTGCACCCAGCCCGGTGACAAGAGGAGGGAGGAGGCGGCTGCAGGAGGAGGTTGCACATTTTACAGCTCACTGACCATTTGGCGATCCATCGAGAGGAGGGTTCGGCAAGTGGCTCCTTTGTGACATCTCTGGACAGATTGGGGGTCTGCTCATTTCCATCTCATTAGCTATGCAGACGACAAGCTCCATATAAAGAGGCAGGAGGGAAGCCGCAAGCAGAGTCGCCGAGAGCTGAGCCGCGTAAACCAGCGCAGTACTAACACCTTGGATTCCTATTCTACACATTGGAGCATCAGGACAGTCCATAGAGGCAGCGCAGAGGGACAGCAAAAGGCACCGGGATTACAGCGCAGCCTATGTGGATTATTACCTCTATGGAGCCCATGGTTTAGGGGCGCAGGGTGCTGACAGTCCTGAGCCCGCAGAGTCTGCACCTCTCACCCGTCACAAGAACTGTCACTCAATGAGAGGGCGGCTGTAGAGCGCAGAGAAGACAGCGGACTGGTGTGCCTGCCTGGGACGAGCGCCGCACTCACCTGCTGCCGGTACCGCACTCGGCTCTCCTGGGCTCACCTGCTGCCGGTACCGCACTCGGCTCTCCAGGGCTCACCTGCTGCCGGTACCGCACTCGGCTCTCCTGGGCTCACCTGCTGCCGGTACCGCACTCGGCTCTCCTGGGCTCACCTGCTGCCGGTACCGCACTCGGCACCGCCGCCACCATGGGACCTCAGTCAGCTATCAGCCTCCTGATTGTGGCCGCGCTCCTGTGCAGCCAGGTAAGGGACGCGTGCTGGGGGTGACGGGAGTGATGCGCTGCATGTGCACAGATGGGTACCGGGGACAGATAACTACCGTGTGCGGCCAGGAGCCACATGCATAGGTGTGCGGGTTCCTGCATGGGTGAGCTGGACGGGTGTGCACGGGTAGATGCCCATGTAGAGCTGTGTATGATCTCCCTATGATGATGTTCAGTATGTTTGCTGGCTGCAGAGTGCGCGCTCCTGCCTGCTTGTCGTGCCTGTACTGTACACTGATGTACCGGCCATTTGTCTGACCCGCAGGTCACTTGTTCCGGACTCTTTGAGCTGAAGCTACAAGAGTTTGTCAATAAGAAGGGTCCTAGTGGGAACCTGAACTGCTGCCGCGGCGGGACGGCCGGACTCCAGGGGCTGCAGCAGTGCGAGTGTAAGACCTTCTTCAGGGTCTGCCTGAAGCACTACCAGAGCAGCGTGTCCCCCGAGCCGCCCTGCACCTACGGCAGCGCCGTCACCCCCGTGCTGGGCTCCAACTCCTTCAGCGTCCCGGACACGGCCAGCGCCGACCCCAGCTTCACCAACCCCATCCGCTTCGCCTTCGGATTCACCTGGCCTGTGAGTAAGCCCCCCAGCCAAGAACTGTATATGTGTGTAATATGTATATATAGCTATGGGATAGGGTGTAATATGTATATATAGCTATGGGATAGGGTGTAATATGTATATATAGCTATGAGATAGGGTGTAATATGTGTATATATAGCTATAGGATAGGGTGTAATATGTATATATAGCTATAGGATAGGGTGTAATATGTATATATAGCTATGGGATAGGGTGTAATATGTATATATAGCTATGGGATAGGGTGTAATATGTATATATAGCTATAGGATAGGGTGTAATATGTATATATAGCTATAGGATAGGGTGCAATATGTATATATAGCTATAGGATAGTGTGTAATATGTGTATATAGCTATAGGATAGGTTGTAATATGTATATACAGCTATAGGATAGGGTGTAATATGTATATACAGCTATAGGATAGGGTGTAATATGTATATACAGCTATAGGATAGGGTGTAATATGTATATACAGCTATAGGATAGGGTGTAATATGTATATATAGCTATAGGATAGGGTGTAATATGTATATATAGCTATAGGATAGGGTGTAATATGTATATATAGCTATAGGATCGGGTGTAATATGTATATATAGCTATAGTGTAGGGTGTAATATGTATATATAGCTATGGGATAGGGTGTAATATGTGTATATAGCTATAGGATCGGGTGTAATATGTATATATATATCGCTATAGGATCGGGTGTAATATGTATGTATAGCTATAGGATCGGGTGTAATATGTATATATAGCTATAGGATAGGGTGTAATATGTATATATAGCTATAGGATAGGGTGTAATATGTATATATAGCTATGGGATAGGGTGTAATATGTATATATAGCTATGGGATAGGGTGTAATATGTATATACAGCTATAGGATCGGGTGTAATATGTATATATAGCTATAGGATCGGGTGTAATATGTATATATAGCTATAGGATAGGGTGTAATATGTATATATAGCTATGGGATAGGGTGTAATATGTATATATAGCTATGGGATAGGGTGTAATATGTATATATAGCTATGGGATAGGGTGTAATATGTATATATAGCTATAGGATCGGGTGTAATATGTATATATAGCTATAGGATAGGGTGTAATATGTATATATAGCTATAGGGTAGGGTGTAATATGTATATATAGCTATAGGATAGGGTGTAATATGTATATATAGCTATGGGATAGGGTGTAATATGTATATATAGCTATAGGATAGGGTGTAATATGTATATATAGCTATAGGATAATCTGCACATATATGCATATGTGTCCATATAAGTGTGTGTGTGTGTATATATATATATATATATATATATATATACAGTATATATGTATATGTGTGTATATATACACACACAGACGCTCAGGCTGGTAGCAGCACTATCACCCCCAGCAGATCAGGGTGGCAGCAGGAGGTAGATTGGCTGCACAGGGTGCGGCTGGTAGGTGACATAAACCCCTGGATGAAAGCATCAGTGCTCTGAGATAAAGGACTGGCAGCTGCCTGAGGGGGGCGGCACTTCTAGGGTTTACATCTGTCTCCATATCCTGGGGGGATATCTAGTAGTCACAGCTCGGAGCCATGGAGCTGAAGGGCTGAGATTTGTGTGTGAAAGGAGAAGTGCTATTTCTCAGAGGCCAGTCTTTTTTTTTATTTCCCAAAAGAAACAAGTGTGATGGTGTTGGAAATGCCACGGCCTTACTCCCCCCTCTTGTCTCAGGAGCTGGCTGTATAATTGTCAGCACAGCGTGAAATTCCCAAAAGACTTCATTTTACAGCCATCCTCAATGTGTGAAAGTGGCTAAATTAAGCGTGAAGATTGATGACAACAGCCAGACGTGAAGCCCCCTTTTACTGCTTTTCTATCTCATATCATGCTACAGGGGTTAATAAAGCAAAGATGGGCAGGTACATGGTTTTACTTTACCCATCGGACATTGAGAGTAGCTAAGGATAAAAAGGGTCTTTGGCTTGTAGGCAGTGAAGGGTTAAGCAGAGGAAGTGCGGGAGGGCCTGGCACCTCAATGTTTCACCAACTGAATAATAAAACAAACAAACATAAAATGATAGGAAATAACTATTAATAACAAAGTCCACCCATTTCCTTAGGAAAAGTGAAAACATGCAGCTAGCCAAGCCAGTCCTGTGGAGCTCGCCTAGAGGGGGTGATTCTGTATGGGAGCATGCATAATGCCGTGCCACTAACCCTGTGCCCATTCTCCTTACAGGGCACATTCTCCCTCATTATTGAAGCATTGCACGCCGATTCCACAGACGATCTGAACACAGGTAAGACACGTCTAATCTCTGACTCTTATCTGATGCTGATAGCAGTAAAGTGCTAATTTTGCAGGTAGTTCTGCCATTCCACCTACGGAGGTGCTACCAAGTGGCAATTCATTTAACAGCCTCCAGTGCTTTGATCTTTAGATTGGATTCAGTTTATGATATTACTCCAGAGAGTCTTCTACTTAAAGTGTGATTAGTACAGGATTGCCACTTATTAATAATACATCGCTGTTAGTCAGAAGGACAGTGTTTACGCGGTGTCAATTGTCAGATGGCATCATGCTGAAGGCACTGGTACAGTAACAGATCCTGCCAGCTGGTGTGGAGTGCGCTGGTTGTGATAAACCTTCTTCCTTTTGGCAGAGAACCCTGAGCGTCTGATCAGCCGTCTCACCACTCAGAGACATCTGACTGTGGGTGAAGAGTGGTCCCAGGACTTGCACAGCAATGGCCGCACTGAGCTCAAATACTCCTACCGCTTTGTGTGTGATGAATACTACTACGGGGAAGGCTGCTCTGACTACTGCCGGCCCAGGGATGATGCTTTTGGACACTTTTACTGCGGTGAAAAAGGAGAGAAGATCTGCAATCCCGGCTGGAAGGGACAGTACTGCACAGAACGTAAGTCTATTCAGCAGGTGGATACTTACACCTTTAGTAGTGTGGTTTAGGATTTCACATCCAATCACCAGATCTGTAATAGTATCACTACTCTGTTTCATGGCTGATTCAGCCTCGATTTTATTTTTCCCATTAAATCTCACATTTATTGCTTGGAGTGCCCCATTAATCATGTTGATTAGCTCCTTTTTATTCTGTGTAATGGGGGTGTTCCACTCTGTTTTGTGCCTCCAGTGTCACATAGCTGTGTAAAATGTGCTCTGCCTGCTTAACAAGCTCGTCTTAAGCAAGAAGGACCCCCCTTCCCCCACTCTCCTTTGTTAGGCTGGTGCCCCTCTTTCTACTTAGAACTTTGCACCATTTATTTAAATGATAATAATAATGAAAAGTTTTCAGAGAAATCACACGCGTGCCATAGATTAGATCTCACCATTGATTGGCCATAGGAGGAGCACCCCTGCGTGTGATTGGCTGGAGGGAGTGGGGTATTGTTGCAGAAGGGCAGCTGCTGGGAGAGAATAGACAATAGAGCAGCTGTCCTGTACTGGCACCCTGCACACCAGCTGTCCACTCTTATCTGCACACACTTGCTGGGATATTAAGGGGTGGTACCATGTGTGTATAGAATTAGGGAAAGAAAAAAAGACTTCTGACCCTCACTTGGAGAGGGAAAAAGTGTGTGCAAAGGGGGAGGGGAGATGAGCCGGGAGCTCTCTTTTGTCTGTGTGTAAATGTCTTTTAGAGACCGCTTGTTTACAAGTGACCAGTAATGCACTAGTTACTGAGCCAGTTCACTAGTCGGAAAGGATTATCAGCACTTGTTATAGAGCTGCCAGCACAATCACAGGTCTCTGTACTGTTGGTGGTGACCAGGCTGCAGATCTAATGCTTCCATCCCTCCTCTTCTAGCAATCTGTCTTCCTGGATGTGATGAGCACCATGGTTATTGTGAGAAGCCTGGGGAGTGCAAGTAAGTTATTTATTTCCCCATTTATACAGAAAAAGTGATGTGATTTGCTTATATGCATGTTTTTTCTCACCACTTTTACTGTGTTGTTATAGCATACTAAATATTATGTGTTCTTTTCCTTACCAGATGCCGTGTTGGTTGGCAAGGCCGCTACTGCGATGAATGTATCCGCTATCCAGGTTGCCTTCATGGTACATGCCAACAGCCATGGCAATGTAACTGCCAAGAAGGATGGGGCGGACTGTTCTGTAATCAAGGTAGGCAACTGACCATAATGTTGATTGATCACTAGTATTAACACATCTCTAATTATAATGGTGGAAACAACATCATTGATTAAATGCTTTTATGCACTCTGCAGATCTTAACTACTGCACACACCACAAGCCTTGCAAGAATGGAGCCACCTGCACTAACACAGGCCAAGGAAGCTACACATGCTCCTGCCGTCCAGGCTACACGGGATCCAACTGCGAGATTGAGATCAATGAATGTGATGCTAACCCCTGCAAAAATGGAGGAAGCTGTACTGTAAGTAGGAACTTCCTGATCATTTCTTATTACTGCTTTCATGCTGCATATTATACAGTACATAGCTAGTAGCTCCAAGGCTACGTTGTAGTTCACACTTCCGTCCCTTTGTATGGTATATATTTTAAATTTGTTTTTTTGTTTAACAGGACTTAGAAAACAGCTATACCTGTACTTGTCCACCAGGCTTCTATGGTAAAAACTGTGAGCTGAGCGCCATGACTTGTGCTGATGGACCATGTTTCAATGGAGGCCGATGCACTGATAACCCAGATGGCGGATACAGCTGCCTCTGCCCATTCGCATACTCTGGCTTCAATTGTGAAAAGAAAATTGATTATTGCAGCTCCAATCCCTGTGCCAATGGTAAGATCCCACTATGAATGAGTCAATGCTTATCAAGCCAGAGATCTTAACTTTTATATCAAAAATACATTTGTACATTAGCGATAACTCAGATGCACATTTGTATATATATATTTGTTTATTAAGGAAATGCCATTTAGATATATCAGATATTTAGAATACTGGTGAAACTGTCATGGAAAAACAGATTTCCACTGTATGATGCAGCAATGCATGTAATATTTGTAGTAAATTGATTCTTAATTGAGCTCAGTGCCTATTTTCTAATTGATTGCCGTTTGGATGTGTTACAGGAGCCCACTGTGAAGACCTTGGAAATGCCTACATATGCCAGTGCCAGGAAGGCTTCTCTGGTAGACACTGTGATGATAACTTGGATGACTGTACTTCCTTCCCCTGCCAAAATGGCGGCACATGCCAGGATGGGATTAATGACTACTCTTGTACCTGCCCACCTGGGTACACTGGGAAAAACTGTAGCATGCCTGTCAGTAAATGTGAGCACAACCCATGCCACAACGGGGCAACATGCCATGAGAGAAACAACCGTTATGTGTGTGAATGTGCTCATGGCTATGGTGGACTTAACTGCCAGTTTTTGTTGCCTGAAAACACCATTGAAGCCAATAAGTATGTAGAAAGACCAAGTGGACAGTTCCCCTGGATTGCAGTGTGCGCTGGTATTATCCTGGTATTACTGCTGCTGCTTGGTTGTGCTGCTGTAGTTGTTTATGTGCGTCTTAGGGTGCAGAGGAAGCATCACATGCCTTCGGCTACTCATGGCGAGACCAAGACTATGAATAATTTGGCAACCTGCCACCGTGAAAAGGACATTTCTGTAAGCATCATAGGCACCAGTCAGATTAAAAATACAAATAAGAAGGTAGACTTTCTCAGCGAAAGCAATAATGATAAAAATGGCTTCAAGACCCGATACCCTTCTGTGGATTACAATTTAGTACATGAGCTGAAGAATGAAGACATTACCAAGGAGGAGCGAAGGCAATCTGAAGCCAAGTGCAGCTCAAATGACTCCGACTCAGAAGATCTGCACTCATCACACTTAAAAAGGTGAATTCCAACTTTGGAAAACTCAGCTTTTTCCCCCACTTTTTAACCTAGTTCAAGTCATCTAATCATGAGCTTTTTATCTGTTATCCACAGTAATTCTTCAGAAAAACGGAGACCAGACTCAAATTACTCCTCATCAAAAGACACAAAATATCAGTCGGTATATGTCATATCAGATGAAAAGGATGAATGCATCATAGCAACTGAGGTTAGTATGGCTGCTTTACATTAGTATGACAATGGTTTAGAAAAATAATGTGAGGATCGTTGGTTACCTTTCAGTAGACCCCTAGAAGAAACGGCTGCCTGGCTAGTAACAGGGTGCTGTACTTGTGGAGTACCTTATGCCTTTCATATTATGTAACATGACAGAGTAAAACTTGAGACAGCGACTGTTACAAAGTATCCATTTATTTATATATCAATCAATGACCAACCACTCTGAAATACAGGAATCTCCATCATGATCACCATTATTAGCAAAGCTGTAATGAAGTAATATAGCAATGCACACACAGCTTGCCAGCATATGACTAACTTTATCTTTTTATTTTGTATTACAGGTGTAATAAAGAGACTTTTCAACCCATTCTTATCAAATATTCCGAGGTGACGCCCACATGAATGCTGCTGATAATTGAGGGAGGGACATCCCTTTGTTGACTGCTGCTGAGACACTAAATTCAGGCTGAGCTGGTTCTCTACTGAAATTAGAAAATGACTGCAAAACCTAATGGACACCCCAAGCTAGTCTTTGTGTCCGGACACAAACTGTTGCACTGCCATTTCTGTTCTTCTCCATTCTTCATTGCACTACGGACAGTTGCTTTTTTTAATAATTATAATACAGTAAATATATATATATATAAATATAAATATATATTTAATGAATGGACTTCTACATTCTTTGGAAGAAGAGTGCACTGCCTGAGGTGTATATTTTTAACTCTTATGAGCCACTCCGTTGCTAAACTACAGACACTGCCTGGCTTAGTCTTTTTTTATACTAAAAGATGTTTTTAACTAGGTCAAAAAATGTGCGTTATTTTTTGAACTTGTAAGACTATTTTTACGATATTTGTAAAGCTCATGTATTTGTAATGGTAATTTTTATAATTTAAAGTTTGGTAAATATGTACAAAGGCACTTCAGGTCGATGTGACTATATTTTTTTGTATATATATGTATTTATGGAATATTGTGCAAATGGTATTTGATTTTTTTCTACTGTTTATTTTTTTTTGTTAATGAAGGAATTAATTTTTAAACTATTTTTCCAAAATAAATAATATGAACGTTTAAATCTCAGGCTTTAATTGGAGGGAAACGATTACCATTTGTACATACTAAAGGCTCCCGTTCACATTAGACTAATGTCTATGGGGGACACAAACAACTGATCGTCGGAGATGTGGATCGGGCATGTCCACTGTGTTGTCCTAGAGATAAGTCGTCGCCAGCCATGTCTGTCTTTCTCATAGAGAACACCAGTGTATGAAAAATCAGGCAGAGGTGGCTATTGGCCGAACCATTGTTTCACTGACAGCCATCTAATGTGTATGGCCGACTTAAGCTGCTAAAGCTGTGAGAATGGCTCATTAATGGATTGTAAATTTAGTGTTTCCTAATTGACAACTGTTCAGCTCATTTAGTTCATTATGTGACATTGATGTTTTGTGACTCAGGACAATTACCTACAGGAGTCTTATTGCTACAATCAGAATGAAATGGGTGGTCTTGTTTAAAAAGTCTACTTTCATATCCCCTGGAAGGGAACGAGGGTAAGGCTATGTTCACATGTCCAGTAATCATCAGTTAGAACGGATCCAGCAGAAACCCTTTAACAAATATGTTGTGCAGACGCAGTTGTTTTGTCCGGTTAAAAAAAAAACTGATTTCAACTGGATCCGTTTTTTTAATATTGAAGTCTACAGTAAACGGATCCGCTAATTAGCCATCCATTTTTCTTTCATTTGAAAATGATCCATTTGAAACTGATCCCATAAACAAAAAAAACAGATGGCTGATTAACGGATCTGTTTTTTGTAGACTTCAATGTTAAAAAAAAACAGATCCAGCTAAAATCAAATTTTTATCAGGACAAAAAAGTTGTGCAGACACAACTTTTTTATCAACAGATTGTTGCTGGATCTGTTCTAACAGATGATTACGTCACATGTGAACATAGATTTACAAGAACCGATCCATGAGACTTCCTATCAGTAGCTATTTACTGATTGGTGGTCATTTACTAGGCTAAAGGATGCGCACTGACCGATCTGTAATACATCATTCAGTGTGCATTGACTGCCATTATGTGGGTCCCGTGTTCCTGAATAGAAACACAAAGAGCATCTCTTTAGGATTTGCCATGTGCGTGCATCACACAGATGTAATGTCTCATTGATGGCTCTGTAGGGCAATGTACAGTACCTCTTGTCAGTTTACTTGGGGTCCTAGAAACAGTACACCGTGTCATCAACTCCACTTATTGTTGGAGTATCCTCCTAAGCAAAAAAGGATCGATTAAAGTGAACAGCCATTGATAATTTGCCCTGCAATCTCTGCAATGTGCTTGCTTTATTTTATAGAGCCGCTGAATAACGTCTTTAATGGTAAATGGAAATGATGGCAGTACTTGGGAAAGTTTCTCTTGTTTATTATGCAAACACTGCTGTTTATACCAGTAAATGTGACACAATCTAGAGCAAAGGTCCTCCTTAGGGAGAAGAATTTAGTTTGTTGTTGCAATATCTTTGTTGAGGTTGGTCGTTGACTATCTTTATGAACAATGATTAGGAAAAGTAGTTTTATGACACAAAATAATCTATAATGATGAAATTATGGAATTCATTTTCAGGAACTGTAATTATTGTGCATTGCATGAAGGAAAAGAAAATCATGATGTGAGAATAGTGAGAGGCTATCATACAGGCCTTAGAGGAATATGAGGAAGTCGTCTGCACTGCCATAGTGATTTTCACGGGTAACTTACATATCACTAACAGTAATGGATCCACATCAAAAGTGTATTTTTAGCAAATCTTAAATAAGATGTTTTTAAAAGTCCATGAAGCATTATCCCATGGTAAAAAAAAGAAATGCTAGATTTAAGAAATCACACCACAATTGTAACTAAACTGAAATCAAACCCAACCATGTAGGTAAAGCATAGTTAAGTATCCACTTTCTGCTTATAGGGGTAATCTCAAACTTAGAAGATATCCTCTATCCATGAGATTATGGATAACTTCCCAATAGGTGATGGTCCATTTATCCTGAGAACCAGGGCTGTTAAGAGCCCCACGTGAATGGAGTTGTGGCCAATCATGTGCACTGCACTCCATTCTTAATGCGACTACAGTGATACGCTTGACTTGTCTTCTGCACTCCTATAAGAATGAATGGAGCATCAGGAGGCATGATTGACCACCACTCCATTCATTCGGGGCTCTTCAGAGCCTTGGTTCTCAGGATCGATGGAAGTCCCACCAGTCAGACCCCAGCGATCAGGAAATTATCCCCTATCCAAGGGGATAACTTCAAAACTTGAAATTACCCCTTTAAACAAAAAAACATATATGACAAGTCATCAACAAATTTTTCATTTGCTGAAACGTAATAAACATTTTGTAAAATGCAGCACATTTTTAACTTTGTGAGAAACTAAATGAAAATAAAATGTAAGACTGCTATGAGAATCCGTACACGCCACAATTACTGACTTTTTCTCGTATTTAGCATAATAATGTGGCCTGAAATACTGCTCCACTGGAGATGATGCCAAAACCTGCTGTATGCTGCTCAAATAGATTATCCCAATTTCCACTATATTCACCTTTATAGAAAACAAACCTGCTTAATAATATAGCAATATATAATTAGATCTGATATTTCAGTTCTGTAGATAAGCCGTTGATAACTGTCTGATTTAAAGAAAATCTGTTACCAGGTTTTTCTTTTTCCTATCTGAGATCAGCATGATGTAGGGACAGAGACCCTAATTTCATTGATGTACCCCCTATTGGGATGCTTGCTGTCATTTTGATAACATCCCTGAATGCTGAGCTCTGTATAACCCTGACTACACCCCTGACTGACAGCTTTCTGTGTGCACTGTGCATAGGCAGAATGCTGCCAATCAGTGGTGGGGGTGGGTTACACAGAGCTCATGACTATGGAAAACTTCATGGCAGCAGGTTTACTAATCCTCTAATGATAACCTCCTACTAATAAAATTGTGATTTTATCAAAACTACAGCAAACAGCCCAGTAAGTGACACATAACTGGTAACAGAGTCGTTGCCTCTACATTTTGATGCTTTTAGATTAGGTGGCAAAAACTTGGTGACAGATTCCCCTTAACTTGTGCACACAGGATCAGAGACCCTCAAGGGGAAATATCTCAACTAGTTATTTTTCCTCAGTGATTAGAGTTGCTGTCAGCTTTTCCTTTCAGGAATTTATGTTTAATTGGCTGTATGTTTATTAATACAAACTGTGTAGGCACCTGCTCAAAAGATTGCCCAGATACTGCAAATATACCCTTGGATTATTTCTTGATGCTCCCCCATAAACACATGTTCTGCGTACATGTTATATTTGTTTTTTATGCTCACTTATATAGCGGCATTAATTCCACAGCGCTTTCCAGACATAATCATTGCTGTCCCCATTGGGACTCACAATCTAGATTCCCCATCAGTATGTCTTTGGAGTGTGGGAGGAAACTCAAACACAGAGAGAACATATAAACTCCTTGCAGATGTTGTCCTTGATGAGATTTCAACCAAGGACTCCAGCGCTGAATGGCTCAAGTGCTGACCACTGAGCCACCGTGCTGCCCTTACACATGGATACTATTTCTGTAGGGTGAGAGTGGCTGCTAGACACAAACAATTGCTTGTTAAAATCTTTTTCTCCCTGTTCCCATTATATTGATGGTGGGTCCATCGTCATAGGTGGGATATGCTGACAAATATCAAATATCTATATCCAGTTAAAGGATTTGTCTGCTGTAGACACCTACTGAATTAGTGTAAAAAGAGGAGTCCCCCAATCATGACCCCTAGGGAGAATTACTGTAAAGAGCTCCCCTAGCGATAAGCTCATTGTCATGGATGATCCAAACCAAGCAACCTATTTAACAAGAATGATACAAGAGAGTGTAAAGCCCCCGTCTCACATAGCGAGATCGCTGCTGTGTCACGGTTTTGGTGACGCAACAGTGACCTCACCAGCGATGTCGCTATGTGTGACACTTTGCAGCGATCAGGCCCCTGCTGTGAGGTCGCTGATCGCTGCAGAATGTCCTGGACCTTTTTTTGGTCGTTGCCCTCCCGCTGGTCAGCACACATCGCTGTGTGTGACCAGCGGGAGCAGCGATCAGGCTGGTAACCATGATAAACAGCGGGTTACTAGGGGCACACGCGCACTTAGTAACCCGCTGTTTATCATGGTTACGAGCCTGCTAAAGTGAGCGGTAACCTCCCGCTCACCGTAGCAGAGTGGTAACCATGATAAACAACGGGTTACTAGGTGCGTGTGTGCCCCTAGTAACCCGATGGTTATCATGGTTACCAGCCTGCTCCTGCTTCAGCAGGCTGGTAACCAGGAGCAGGACATCGTGGAAAGATTCTTTCCACGATGTCGCTGCTCCCCTGATCGTTGGTTAGCCTGCCTGTTTGACAGCTCACCAGCGATCACATAGCGATGCAGCAACGATCCCTGACAGGTCGTATCGTTGTCGGGATCGTTGCAGCGTCGCTAAGTGTGACGGGGCCTTATGGCTCCACAGATCTGCCACTGAAGTTGCTGGGATTTTGGGTGAAGGAAAAGAGATGTTCTGTAAGAAATTCTCGATATAAAATTACTACTTTATCAGGCAGACATTCTTTTTTGACTAAGAACACTTGGCAAGCACATTACGATATCTGTGAAGCACAACATTGGCAGAGACATGACTGGTAGATGATTTATGAATGAAAACAATATCCATAACAGCGCCACACAACTCAGAAGCAAACAAACACATGAGACATACAATTAGCCCTGCGAACATTCCAAGACGGCTTCATTCTGACAGCTGCGCTGGTTGATGTTACACTCTGAATCAGGAAGAAAGGTGCTAGAGACACACATGTGGTAGGGAGGAGCAATTTTTATTTAAAAAAAATGCTAATTAGCAATAAATGGTCACTTAAAGTACTAATTTTAATTATTTATGCAAGAGATAATATTAGAACTTATATACAGTAATATGAAACTCATTATGTTCTGTTAAATCCACATTCTCATTAAACAGAATATTTCCTTTAAATAAATAGTCCTGAAAAAATAATCTACTGAAACTTACCGTCGGTGACTACTAGCCTGTACTTTTATTAAGTTATTATAAAACTTTTCATAGAAATGGGCAGAGTTACAAATCCAATATTTAGACTTGATGGTAGATAAACATTTGGCTAATGTTGGATGATAAATTTAGCACTGTTGTCTATCTACGTTAGTTCTTAGTGGGCTTACTTTGCTCCACTTTATTGTGCCAAAGTATTGACAAGTTGTTGCATTTAAGTAATGCACCAATTCCTCTAAGGGCACTTTCACATTGCCTTTTGGCACCCGTTTGTTGGTCCTGTTGGGTCTTACGTCCGAACCCCCCCCGCAAAACTGGTTTCGGGCATATGAGCCGACGGGGCCATAGACTATAATGGTGCCGACAGAGAGAACGTGTGCTTTGCTGTGCATCATTTTCTGGCGTATATACATACTAGAGGCAGACACTCAGATGTAGTAGACTGCATCTGGGCGTCTCCTCCAGTAGGCGTACACACCCGAAAATGATATACCACAAAGCACACATTCACTCTGTCAGCACTATTACAGTCTATAGCCCTGTCGGCACATAAGCCCAAATTCCGTTTTGTGGGGGGTTAGGACGTAAGCCCCGATGGGACCGATGAACAGATGCCAAAACGCAGTGTGAAAGCACCATAAGCCAAATGAGGTTGAAAAATGTCTTTATAAACATAAAAGGTCTAAAACGTGATGCAATATTATGAGATGAATGGAACCAAACTGTGGCCCACTTTTCAACAAGGTCTAGTCACTAGCACATCTGCCCCAGGGTTTTTGGAAAAAATATAACTGCAGTTTTTTGAACCAGAAGTAGATTCAAAATGAATGGGAAATATAAAAGAAAGACAACAGAAAAAGGAAGACTTTCTTGCTAACTGCTTTGGCTAAAAGAAATCACAGTAGTGTTTTTCCTAAAAACTCTGTGAATCTAGCCATAAAGAGATTAGTAGCTGTGAAGTCAAAGTTTCTAAAGGGTAGTTCTTGGCTATAAACTGTATTTGCGTTTAATTTCCTTAATTTCATTGAGCCACATTAAGGTTTTATCAGTATAAATCTGACACACATCAGCAAAATTTCTTGGGAACAACTTTAACATGTCTGGAGGAAGCATACAGCTGAACACAAAGTGTCTTCTGCTAGGTATCGCGGTTCATCTGTACAGAGAGGCCAGGGAGCCCCATAGGGCATACAGGCCACATGACAATTCAGAGGGTGGGGAGTAAAAAATTATAGAATTTGAATGGGAAACTTGGGTTACGTGTGGGGGTTTGTGATTGGGGGGAAGGGTTGGGGGCAGGATTAAGAGTGAATAAATGAAGGTGCAGGGGTCAGTTACCTCCTCTTGCTTCCTGGAACGTAGCTGGACACATCCTGAACAACAGACAGAGGAGCCATGTCGGATCTTGCGGCCTTGATGGAGCTGGTGAGGGCTGCTACTGTGATCTAGGGGACTAGGATGGTTCAGGAGCAGCTCCAGATGGCCTGCGCCTCCACATCTGCTGAGACGGGCCTGTGCCCGCGCCCGCAGTGCGCACTCGGCGGTCCTGGCCACCGGAGCGTTACTCACCAATAGGTGAGAGTCGGAGCAGGAGACACTCTAGGAGCCCCGTCAGGAGTCAGGGGAGCTGCGTGAGTCTGCTGATTCTTCTCCGGTCCCCAGAAGGAATCCTCGCCGAAGTCGCGACCTACTAGAAGTGGGCAAGCCGGAAGCGTGGCCTACTTCCAGTTTGAGGCCTGCTAGGCCCTGAACCAGCGTTGCAGTGACCCCCAGTGACGTGCCGGCTGGGGGTCAAGCCCAGCAGCGAGAGATCCCGGTACAGCCCCTCTGCAGTCGGCAGTGGTGGATGGGGCCCTCGTCGGGAGGGTGGCCTGACAGGAAGCAGCAACAGGTAGCGGTGGCCTCTGGGGTGATTACAGGCGATGTAGGGAGCGGAAGGAACCTTCCTGCAGTCAGAAGGGAGGATTGCGGCCAGCTGGGCACCGGCTCAGCAGGGCTACAGGAGGTGCTGGGGTGGCAGCAAGACGCAGTTCCATGGGCTTAGTGGAAAGCGAGCAGCCTTCCTGCAGTCGGCAGGGTGGGCCTGAGGCTGCTGCCGGGCCCGACATGGGGGAAGAATCACTGGGGTCCTGGGATACTGCGAGGGCTCACGGGGGCAGGGTGTCCCGCGGCGCCCTTCTGGGGCCATCTGTCAGTTGTGAGAAGAGACCAGTGGAAGAAGCTGACCAGGGTGAGACATCCTTGGAGGCAGATCGTCGCCAGGCAACCCCTTCTGCGGCTCAATCAAGGCCTGATGACATGATGGAAATCGGGAGTCCAGCAGAGAAGAAGGCAAGATTTCACCGGGACCATCCGATAATGAGCAAGTTACATCTGGAGATGTCACGGCTTGTCTGAGAATGTCTCCGAGGCAGCCTGTGAGGAGACATCAATTGTTCATAATTTACCTGTTGTGGGCTGTGCTCGGGGTGTGTTGGGGTTAGTAATTTTGGGGTTATTGCTGGAAATAGTCAAGGCTTTAAAATGGGGGGGCACAATTTATGGGGTCAGTTGTTGGGAGTTTTGCTGGGCTTAGCATCTCAGCAGGCTGTAGTGAGTGACCAAAAGTCTCCTGCAGGGGCATGGGTAGCTCCTGTGGTCTCTGGGCTGGGAACTGGGAAGTCTAGAGCAGTAACACAGGATACGGTAGCGGGAGAGCAACAGAGTGGTTCATGTGGTGTAGTGCAAGAAAAAAGTACTAGTGAAAAGGAAAAGGAGGATAAGGTAGTGTGTTTGGATGATAGTTCCAGGAATGAGGTGTACGTATGTCTTGAGGGCCCATTAGGGGCACACTTGAAGAAGGAGGTTAGGGAGAAGATTTGGAAAGGGAGGAATGTAGAAATTTACTCTTTCTTGTTGGAGAAGTTTAATCTTGACAAGGTGAAACCTAATGATTCCAAAAAGGAAAAGGATGAGGAAGAGAAGCGTAGGTATTTGTTAATTCCAAGGACACTTGCGAATTGTTTACAGGTGTTCACAGTTTTGGGGAGTGTTATTGGGGAGAAGGAGCCGAAGCACTGCTCAGCTCTTTTCGGTTATATGGATGCGTTAGGGAAAGTGTACATAGTTTATGGCGGTTTGGCGTGGCTCAGATATGATGAGCAGTTTAGGCAAAAGAATGCCATGAGACCTAGAATGCTGTGGGACCATAAGCATATTTCCTTATGGATGCATTTGATGACAGCTCCTGCATCTCAGCCCTTTCAAGGAGGTACCAGAGGTTCTAGCTCAGCTAGCGGATCTTCGGCGTCCAAAAGAAAGGTTTCTGTTGGCAGTTTAATGAGGGGCAGTGCAAGTGTGGGGCAGCATGTAACTTTAAGCATGAGTGTTGTGGGGATAGTCATGAGCTCAGCAGATGCTTTAAACGAGCAAAGGGAAAGTCGGGTGAAGGTGCTGGAAAAAGGGAGGACACCGGTAAGGGTCGGGGCGATGCTTACGTTTTTAAATAGATACCTGGATTCTGAGGCGGCCAAGTTACTTGAGTTTGTTTTTTCCGAAGGTTTCAGGACCCCTTTTAATCCTGGAGCATCCAATTTTCGGCCAGAAAATCTGAAATTGGCGAGGAAGCATCCTGGTGTAGTGATGGAGAAGTTGAACAATGAAGTAGTCTTGGGGCGCATGGTGGGTCCATGTCGGGATCCGACATGGCCGGAGTTGAGGATTTTTCCTTTGGGAGTTGTTCCCAAACGGGAACCTAATACGTTCCGGCTTATCCATCACCTATCTTATCCAGCTGTGGTCTCAGTGAATGATGGCATCTTGGCAGAGTTATCGTCAGTGCCATATGTTTTGTTTGATAAGGCATTGGATTTGGTGAGGGCAGCGGGGTGGGGGGCTTTGATGGCAAAATCTGACATTAAAGCGTCCTTTCGCCTGCTCCCAGTGCATCCTGACAGTCTTCATCTGTTGGGAAGTATGTGGGATGGGGAAATTTTTGTGGATCAGTGTTTACCCATGGATTGCTCTATTTCGTGTTCGTACTTCGAGGCTTTCAGTTCATTCGTTGAGTAGGTTGTTCGGGATGTGTCAGGAGTTCCTTCAATAATTCATTTCTTGGATGATTTCTTTTGTGTTGGTCCCTCAGGTTCGTTGGTGTGTTCAGTTTTATTGGTAACATTAAAGAAGGTAGCAGCATTGTTCGATATTCCTTTAGCTGCAGAAGAGACCGAGGGCACAGCCACGGTGATGCGTTTTTTGAGCATATTGATCGATAGTGTAGCCATGGAGTGTTGGCTTCCAGAGGATAAATTGGTGGATTTGGGTGATGTTCTCTTGTTAAATGACAGGCTGGAATGCGTTTTACGTCGTTCTAAGAAGGATCAGTATGGTCGAGATAATCTAGTGGTGTTATGTGCACTTCCGGGTCATGAGGCCTGCCCTATTGCTGTGGTAAAACGTTTTGTGGAGATTCGGGGTGGTATTCCGGGTTAATTTTTTAAGGTATGAAAATGGTTCTTCACTTTCAAAGTATCAGTTCATTGCAGTTTTTAGGCAATGTTTGTTGGATATGGGTGAAAGACCCGAGGAATAGGGGGTTTGGGAGATGAGATTATTCGGCGCATTGGGTGTTGGGAATCCACGCGGTTTTGTTCTTATGTCCGCCCTCACCTTGTGGCTGTATAAGGTCGAGTGGGTCTGGAGTTGTTTATGTGTTTGGGTCGTAGTAATAAGTGCATTGATATGGTGATTGTTTTTTGTTTTGCTGTAGGTACATGATAATTTGGATCCTGGGTCACTCAGATGTGTTCAGGGTGGGGGTGTTGCGGGCCGATGTTCGCCTGGATGGTCGGCAGCTCGGGTAGGCTTGGTCCACGGCACGGATCAAGTGTCTCAGAATTCGTGGTATGACTTGGGTGAGGGGTTTGCCTGAAGTCTTGTACTATTGCAGAGTGGATCAGCCACCAAATGTGCTAGTTTTACACGTGGGAGGAAATGCTCTTGGAGTAAGATCATCTCGGGAGTTAATTAGAGACATTAAGTTTGACCTTTTAAGGCTGTGGTCGTCCTATCTGGAGATTATTATTTTGTTTAATATAGTGGCATGGTTCAACTGGAGGTACACAAAGTCAGTGGAACGGATCACTAAGACCAGGATCAAAGTGAACAAAACAGTGGCTCCTTTTGTGGCAAGGAATGGTGGTATACTGGTGAGGCACAAGGATTTGGAGGTGCCGTCAAGGGAGCACTTGAGATTGGATGGTATGCATCTCAATGAAATTGGGATTGACTTATGGTCTTTGGGCTTAAGTGACGGTATTGAGCAAGCTTTGGGGGTGTGGCAGGCCCAGGCTACGTAAGGTGTCACGTGTCAGGGGCTGTGGCGGGGGATACGTCTGGTTCAGAGGCTGATTATAATTATTGGTAATGTCTGTTTGGTGGGAAGTCACTAGTGGTGAATAGTGGCTTCTGTTACAGATCAAGGTAACTTGCAGTTGTAGGTCCTGCAAGGGGTAGGTGTATTAATTACGGGATATTAATATCTCATCTCTTGGCTGGTGTGTTGCGGCCAGGGATATCCGTTGGTGTTGCTTCTGAACCAGTCTTATCTGTTGTTATTATATATGTAATGTTTATATTGTTATTGTTTATAATGTTTTGCGGCGCCATTGTTGTGGCTACCTTAGATCGTGTGTGTATTGTTTTAATAAAAGGCTGCTGTGGCCATTTAACCCATGTCGCAAGCAGTCGTGTGTTTCATTTAAAGGGGTCGGTGAGAAAGTGGTTGGTGAAAATGGGATGGCAAAATTCCTTCTTGGATTGTCAAGAACAGGTGTAAGCAGCTCCTTAGTGTGTAATAAAGCATACTGTCAAAAGAATGGGACCTACACAATGTAGAGGTGGGAATCTTCTCATTACAGTTATTTTGTGTTTCTTCCTCTTCTGTTTTTGACATAGAACTACTGATTCAAAATATATTGTTTATCCTTTTGTGAATTTAGAAACTCCTGAAATGTATTAGCAAGCACTAGAGAGCTATTATTTCTAGGATTGGTTATAATATCACCAGTCAAACACTTGAGCTTATTCTAGCCACTTTAAAGGAAAGGAATGGTGATGCTGGCTAGCAATTCAAAGCACTTATGCAGCAGATTACAGAAAGTGAGTGCTAATCCTGTGATCAGTCCTTGCAAGATAATTCTATCACATAAACTTTTATCTTCTGTTTGTGTCACAATGAGATATTGTTTTATATCCTGCAGAAACTGTTCATAGTTTTTAAGGCTGAAGGTAGACATAAGTCCATCGAGTTCTACTCATAGCCTAACATGTTGATCTAAACGAAGGCAAAATCCCAATGAGGCAGATGCTAATATCTCCGGTGATCAGACTAGTTCCCTGCAACAATGTCCCATCACAGAAATTAGTAAATATAACCTGTAATATTATATTTTTCAAGAAAAGCGTCCAGGTTCTCCTTGTACTTTTGTAGTGAATCAACCATCATCACATCACGTGGCAGTGAGTTCCATAATATCTCTGCTCTTACAGTAAAGAATCTGCGTCTTTGATTATGATTAAACCTTCTTTCCTCTAGATGTAGAGGATGAACCTTGTTACCGTCGCAGGCCTAGGTGTAAAAAAGATCATTAGAAAGATCTTTGTATTGTCCCTACATATACTTGTACATTGTAATAAGATCACCTTTAAGGGTGCTTTCACATTGCGTTTTGTCACACACTGGTCCCGTTGGGGCTTACGTTTGAACCCCTCGCAAAATGGGATTCAGGCGTATGCTTATGGTGCAAATGTGTGCTCTGATGTGCGTTATTTTTCGGGCATATATGTCTACTGGAGGTGGACCCCCAGATGTAGGCTCAGATCTCGGCTCAGTGATGAGCCAAGATCTCAATCTGTGCATGTGCCGCCTCTGGCGCCATTTTCCTGAAGCCCACCGCTTTACATTTATCTATATTAAACTTCAATTGCCATTTCTCATCCCAAGCCTCCAGCTTACATAAATCCCTCTGTAATATTAAATTATACTCCTCTGTGTTGATTACCCTGAAGAGTTTAGTATCAGCTCAGGTACCTTACACAATGCATTAGTCGTTATGAAAAATAATTGTACTTATTTTGTATAGATTGAAACCTTAGTGGCACATGTTTCTCTAAAGTCTGAATTTCTTCCAAATGGTTGTCTTTTAAATGGGTTTGTCAGCACAAAATTTTTGTTAGAATTGCTCAGAATTTGTTACAATTAGAGATAAACAAATCAGATTTGTGTTGAATTTTTTAACTTTCACAATTTCCATCGCAAATTTGACAATTTGCAAATATATTTGTGCAAATCAATGGATTTTAGCATAGAATTTGAATAACGGAAAAGTCTCTCAGGGATTATACTTGTGTCCTTCCTAAAAGGGTTGTACACCCGTTCCTGGGGAGCTACTACATTACCTCTTCCTGCAACAATGGCCCTAACGGGGGTCATCGGTTTTCCCGCTAGGCCGCAAGTACTTCTAACTAAGTCTATCAAGTAACGTTGAGCTTCCTGTGTAGGGTGTCTCCTAGGCTTGAGGAAGAGAGAGTTGCATCCCGGCTCTCGACGGGCATTGTCTAGGCTCTGGATCTTGACTGACGTCGGGCGAAGATTCTGATCTTGACTGACACAGTCTGGGCTATGGGTCTTGACCGGCGCAGTTGGGTCTTTGGATTTCACTGGGCTTTGTCCGGGCTCTGTCTGACGACAGCCAACACCCTCTCCGCTGAAGCCTGTTGCATTGGCATCAGTGTCGTCTCTAGCCCACGTCCTCACCACTCCTCTCCTTTGCGCCAGATCCTGCCGCGCTTTGGCATGCAGGACATTTATATCCGGGAACTCCGTCATCCCAGGCACCTGACCGGGTTCCCGCACATGAATTCGCTCCCTCTGCATCTCTTCTGGTGCCAGTTGGTTTTACATGGTTTCGTCCAGCCAGTAGATGGCAGTCTTTCCTCACTATTACCACATCACGCAGGGGATCTTCAGGGGTACCATCTCCTCTTCTTACAGGTGCATCATGGCGTGGCCAAACATTCCAGTGCACCTTCCCACCTACTTGAGTTCCATCTATCTCAGCCTTTCTCTTGCTCTATAAAACCAGAGCTCTCAATCAAAGACTGGATGGAGTGGAGATAGAGGGAAAACAACAGGTGGGAAGGTGTAGTTAAATGTTTGGCCATGCAATAGTGCACCGAGTGCCTGTACTTAGTTAGTCCCTTTAATGCAGTAGAAAGCAACACCAAGCTACAGAAGACAGATCTGAAATTAGTGTCCGTCAAAGATGAGGTGTCTTGCCAGTCATAAGCAATTGTACTGAGAATTTTATTTCTTGTGTCAATCTTCTTTGTGAATGGCGGAATAATTATTTTTTAAAAAATACAAAAGAAAATTCCCTAAATTACAGACTGTCTATTTCACAATGAATGCGAGTTGCAAACAATTTTTTATTGCACATCTGCTTCTCTAGTCAATTATTAAATCCGTACACGCCATACAAATACAGCACCCTATTGCAGGTGCTGACTTTTTGGTACCTACCCAAAATGTCTTATTTTCAATTTTGGGAAGTGGATTAAATTTTGTTAAATAAATAGTAAAAAAATTGTGCCTGTTTTTGCACATTTGTTTAACGAGTCCAATTTGGCAACTGCACATGCCACACCTATTCTGCGGCCTGATGTAGTATTTTGCTTTCTGTTGTAATGCAGCGGCTTGCTGCATTGCCAAAATGTCGGAGGGGGTGTGTTCTGGCTGACCACGTACCTCCCCTTCAGGTGACTGATCATATGACTGTGACATCATCACAGATCCTGTGGGCACCGAGGATATATATATCCGGGTGGTTTTGAAACACAGGAGGCAAGAGACCTGATCCCTGTGTCTGGGACACCATTAGCCCTGGAAGGCACGAGGCCTGGAGGCCATACCTGGTGAGCCTTAAACCACAGGTTTGGCAGAACAGAGCTGATGGAAGCAGCTAGACCTGGCAAAAGGTAAAAATGGTGCCTGATATGGACATTGATGTTGTTACCTTGCTGAAGACTATATCTGAAGTCAAGCGGGCATAGCTGCCACTGGAAAGGCTCTAGGACATTACATGTGTAACATTCCTGCGAGCCACTGAGATGGACTATGTTATAAGCAGTTTATGATGTGTAATAAACTGCTGGACTTCAGATTACCGGAAAACGTTGCATGTGTGCTTTAATTGACCCAGTGAAGTGAGTGCCCCTCAACATGATCAATAGCGCTACCTCAATTGGTTAGAGAATGCGGTCAACTGTTGCCTGGTTGCTAGGGGTAACGGCACAGGACGACAAACGTGAATGCAAGCATCTGGCTGTGGCTCGGCGGGGCCACGAAGATTAAAGCATCTGTCTGTAACTCGGCGGGGTTACGAAAATTGTCGTCGCACTCAAACCTGGTTTGCTGTGGCTTGGTGGGGCCATGAAAATTTTTTCCGGGGAGAGCGGTGTGAGCAGCGTACCATGATTGGCTATGAATAGAGCAGTATCCCCAGATGGAATGGAGAAGGGGTTAGATGACCGGCTGCAAATGCTCTTCAGCAAAATAGAGTGTCCTGAAGAAATGCAGGAGCTGATAAAGATGGCTGTGAAGGGAGCAGCAAATGAGACTGAAGGTATTGAGCAATTAAAGTGCCTGTTAAAATTGCAGCAGCAGATATTTGAGAAACTACAACAGTACATGGTACAGGAACGGCAGGAGCTGTTGGCACCTTACAGAATGGTGGCAGCGGACCATTCCTTGAGATCTCCTGTGGCGCCGGTACTATTTCAGAGTGCCCAGGGAGGTAGTAAGATATGTTGTGAACTGGGTCCTAAGACTATTGCCGTTTTTTTTTTTTTTTTTTAAATACCCCCTACAGGTGTGGTTGTCCAAAAGGTGAGGAGTCTCAAAAGGGGGTGGAGCATACGAAACCAGAATTGGTTACTGGTCGTGTGTTGGTACCACCTAAAAATGACAATTCAACCGTTGATAACTGGGTAGCTCCAGTAGAAGGGGTTGACATCAAAGTGGGAGGTGACTTGTTGGTCCACAACACCATGAGGAGTGACACAGACCCCACAGCTGACGGTGACACTGCGAAAGTAGATAGAGAGTTCAGTCAGGAGGAATTAAACGAGGTGAGAAAGTCCGCCTCTCGTCGTCGAAGGCGCAAGGTCCACAAAAAAGTTGCTCCTGTAGCCTTTGCTGAAAGGGTAAATAAAGAAAATGCAATTATTTTGATTGTGGATCCTCCTTTAGAAGCAGAGGAGATCAAGATGGAAGAGGAGGTGACGTTGCCAGTAGCAACCTCCGGTACTGTATCAGACAACAAAGAAGATCAGGAGGAAGAGTTGCATGCAGTTCTGCAGATTCGGTACAAGCAGGATGATCTATTGAGACAGAAGGATCAGGAACTGACAGCCCTGAAGGGGGTGCTGAAAGAGGAGGTGGCCAATCATGACCAAGAGCTGGAGCCTGTCAGGCGGCAGTATTAGAGTGACGTGCAGCAACTAAGGAAAAACATGGAGAACGTGTCCCAGGACCAGCTAAGCCTGGAGTCTGAACGGCAGAAAATAAACCAGGTTGTGAAGAACTTACAGCGAAAACTGGAGGAAAGCAGTGAGGAAATCAACCAATGGAAGGAAATGTTCCAGAAAAGTAAAGAGCACCTCCGCAAAACCAAGGAGGAGGTTTTGCAGTTGAAGCTTGAGAAAGAGGATTCTGAAGATGAGCTGAATGAGATGAAAAATCGTTTCTCCCTGGTACAGTCAGAGCTGAACCAAGTGAAGAAAAGCTCTGTGGATGCGGAGGAAGCAGAGGTCATAAGAAAGGAAGTACAGAGATTTCAGGAGCAGATGAAGCAGCTGATGCAGGAGAAGCAAAGGCTGAACGAGCGACTACACCAGTGGGATAGGGAGCTATCTGCCTTAAAAGGGGCACTGAAGGATGAAGTTTCTGGACGCGATCAAGACCTAGAACAACTGCGCGAACAGTTCAATCGGGAGCTGCGTGAATCCAAAAAGGAGTATGATGAACACAATAGGGACCTGCAACAAGCCAAAAGGGACTATGAGGATCTCCTCAAGGTTAAGAAAAAACTAGAGGATGATAAGGCGGATGCAGAGCACATGCGCCAAGTGATTGAGACCACTCTGCAGGACACCCATGATGAGAATGATGATCTCCGCAGAAAGATCCTAGGACTGGAAGCTCAGGTGAAGGAGCTGAAGACGTTCTGTGATGATCCCCAGAGGGCAGAGACGTGCCTTAAGGATAGAATCGGCAGGATGGAAGCTGAGCAGAAAAAGATGGAGGAGTCTATCGGAGAAGCCACAGACCAGGGTCACGAATTTGCCACTGGAGAAGGGAGGTATGAAGCAAATACCTCCTCGAATAATGTGAGCTTGGATGATTCGGTGGATGTAAGAGCCGAGATCAAGGAGCTCAAGGAGACGCTACAAGCCCATTTGAAGCAAGAGAAGCTTGAGAGACTGGCTGTCGAGAGCCGAGTGGGCGCATTGGAGACAGAGAGGGCTGAGAGAATTCTGCTAATAAAGGAGCAGTTGAAGCAGGAAGAGCTTCAGGGATGGGCTGCTGAGAGGCGAGTAGCTGAGCTAGAGGAAGAAGTTTTCAAGCTCAAAGGTCACCTGGCAAAGTACCAATCAGTGGACGAGGCCGCCTTGGAGAAGGAAAAGGGCAAACAAGTTGCGCTTAATCCTTTATACCATAAGAAGGTGGACCTGAGGAGAGCTGAGGAAGTGTTAAAAGAAGATCAGTATTGGGATGGAAGATGTCAAGAGGACAATTCTTGAGTTCATAGCTGTGAGTCAGCTCAGGGGAAGCATACAGGGTGAAGAATCTGAAAGTCAGTTGTCCCTGAAACCTGGGCCAGATGATCGTTTGGAGACCACTGGTGAGACAGAAACTTCTCGGCACAAGTGCCTCATAGATGTACCCGAAGATTGGAGAGAAGAATGCACCAGAGAGTCAGTACATGAAGAGTTTAAGAAGGCCGTGGGAGCCTGTAAGGTGTACTCGACCTCAAAAGCTAAACAGCTGGTGGTCCTGTCCACAACCAAAGTCACAGTGAAGAGGGTGGCTGTCCTAAGTGACATGCACTGGCGATGTTGTTACGCTCACGCCCGGACTAATTGGCGTGAGCGTGGTTAGTGATCCCACTGGACCATGAACCGAGGAGTGCCTGGAGGGGCGTGTCTAAGTATCAACTCGGTCCGACCAAGGTCGCACGGCGGCTCAGTCGACTCCGTGAACCAGGGAGGAACCGAGCAGAGGGACCAGGTGCTACTCCAGGTCAGAGACGATAGGATCCCATGCTTCCCATAGGGGGGTGATCCAATTCAAGGCATCACCCACTAGGTAGGACATCAGAAATGCTACTTTAGCCCGATCAGTGGGAAAATAGTGAGCATAGATTTTGAAATGCAGCATGCATTGCTCCACAAATGCACGGCTTTGTTTTGGATCCCCATAGTACCGTGGTGGATCCGCAGGAACTAGTGCTGATAGTTCCATTTGGGCTGGTGCGTAAATCGCCTGGACTTCAGCTTGAGAAAATTTTTTTCCTTGGTGCACGTATTTGCCAGACAAGGATTCAAATGTCTCTGAGAGCGAAGGACCGTGGGATTCAACGGGGACCATGGCCTGAGCAAACTGTAACACTCACGCCCAGACTAACTGGCGTGAGCGTGGTTAGTGATCCCACTGCACCATGAACTGAGGAGTGCCTGGAGGGGCGTGACTAAGTATCAACTCGGTCCAACCAAGGTCGCACGGCGGCTCAGTCGACTCCGTGAACCAGGGAGGAACCGAGCAGAGGGACCAGGTGCTACTCCAAGTCAGACCCCGGTCACAGCTGTTGACCCACACCGGGGAATGCAGGAACGAGCAGGCACAGCTGGTATGCAGACAGGTGGGTACTGGCAGACACAGCTGGTATGCAGATAGGTGGGTACAGGGAGGCACAGCTGGTATGCAGACAGGCGGGTACTGGCAGGCACAGCTGGTATGCAGACAGGCGGGTACTGGCAGGCACAGCTGGTATGCAGACAGGCGGGTACTGGCAGGCACAGCTGGTATGCAGACAGGCGGGTACTGGCAGGCACGGCTGGTATACAGACAGGCGGGTACTGGCAGGTATGAACGCAGGCTGGATAGGGACCAGTACAGACTGGGATACAGGAACAGAGCCGCCGGTGCGGTGGACTAGCAGAGCAAAACCGCAGATGGGGTGAACAAGCAGAGCAGAGCGAAATCGCAAGTGCGGTGAACAAGCAGAGCAGAGCAAAACCGAAGGTGCGGTGAACAAGCAGAGCAGAGCGAAACCGCTGGTGCGATGGACAAGCAGAGCGAAACCGCAGGTGCGGTGGACAAGCAGATCAGAGCGAAACCGCAGGTGCGGTGGACAAGCAGAGCAGAGCTAAACCGCAGGTGCGGTGAACAAGCAGAACAGAACAGAAGGTGCAGGCAGGCAGGACAGTGCTCTGTTCACATGGAACAGACTGGAAAATACAGGAAGATAGTTAGAACACAGGAGGTAGATACGGAGGCAGGTAAACGGGACAAGCAGAACCAGATACACACAAGGTAATTGCATTGAAGCAGCGAGTGGACACAAAACTCACAAACAGAAATACAGAGACAACGAGTTGGAGTTAGGTGCAGGTTCAGACACTGCAGGAAAAGGGAAGGTTCGGACATAGAGACAAACAGGTAACGGGCTAGGACACTGTTCAGACAGGAACTGAACCAGGAACAAGATACAGGAACGAGCCTTGGAACTCAGCCCCCAGGGTGGCGGAAACAGACTAGAAGTCACAGATACAGGCAACAGGCCTGGGTATACAGCCCCAAGGGTGGCGGAACAGACTAGAAGTCACAGATACAGGTAACGGGCCTGGGTATACAGCCCCCAGGGTGGCGGAAACAGACAAGATACAGGACAGGACCTGGCAACTCCTACTGGGTGGAGGGGGTTTAAGTATCCAGTGCTCACAGCAATAGGCTGGGGAGGCATTAGGAGTGCGCACACAGTAACTATAAGAATCAGGCAGTAACCGCGCCGCCGCCCTAAGCAATCAGACAAGAGACATGCACAGAGCAGGTACTGGAGCAAAGTGTGCAGCCTGGACTGATAGGTAAGTTGGCGGTCTTGCATGGTGGGAAGTGGTAAGCCATGCCAGCACGCCGCCAGGGATGTTACAGATGTGTTCGCACGAAGCGGATTGTCCGGTTGAAGACGGAACAAGCCATTAGACAACTGGAGCTTATGAGAAAAGCTCAAAGTCTGCGGGAAGAAGTCATCTGGGTGCCTCATGCTCTGGTAAGAAAGCTCACTGGGAAAAATGGCCAAGCCATGCAAATGATGGTAAAGAAGTCTGGTGTTATGAAAGTAAGCAGTCCACATGATCATCAGGACTGGATACCGGATGAAGACGGCATGGTGTCATTCTCCGCTATAGGAACAGAAGAAAATCTTGCATATACAGTACAGACCAAAAGTTTGGACACACCTCATTTAAAGATTTTTCTGCATTTTCTTGACTATGAAAATTGTACATTCACACTGAAGGCATCAAAACTATGAATTAACACATGTGGAATTATATACTTAACAAAAAAGTGTGAAACAACTGAAAATATGTCTTATATTCTAGGTTCTTCAAAGTAGCCACCTTTTGCTTTGATGACTGCTTTGCACACTCTTGGCATTCTCTTGATGAGCTTCAGGAGGTAGTCACCGGAAATGGTCTTCCAACAATCTTGAAGGAGTTCCCAGAGATGCTTAGCACTTGTTGGCCCTTTTGCCTTCACTCTGCGGTCCAGCTCACCCCAAACCATCTCGATTGGGTTCAGGTCTGGTGACTGTGGAGGCCAGGTCATCTGACGTAGCACCCCATCACTCTCCTTCTTGGTCAAATAGCCCTTACACAGCCTGGAGGTGTGTTTGGGGTCATTGTCCTGTTGAAAAATAAATGATGGTCCAACTAAACACAAACCGGATGGAATAGCATGCCGCTGCAAGATGCTGTGGTAGCCATGCTGGTTCAGTATGCCTTCAATTTTGAATAAATCCCCAACAGTGTCACCAGCAAAGCACCCCCACACCATCACACCTCCTCCTCCATGCTTCACGATGGGAACCAGGCATGTAGAGTCCATCCGTTCACCTTTTCTGCGTCGCACAAAGACACGGTGGTGGGAACCAAAGATCTTAAATTTGGACTCATCAGACCAAAGCACAGATTTCCACTGGTCTAAAGTCCATTCCTTGTGTTCTTTAGCCCAAACAAGTCCCTTCTGCTTGTTGTCTGTCCTTAGCAGTGGTTTCCTAGCAGCTATTTTACCATGAAGGCCTGCTGCACAAAGTCTCCTCTTAACAGTTGTTGAAGAGATGTGTCTGCTGCTAGAACTCTGTGTGGCATTGACCTGGTCTCTAATCTGAGCTGCTGTTAACCTGCGATTTCTGAGGCTGGTGACTCGGATAAACTTATCCTCAGAAGCAGAGGTGACTCTTGGTCTTCCTTTCCTGGGGCGGTCCTCATGTGAGCCAGTTTCTTTGTAGCGCTTGATGGTTTTTGCACTGCACTTGGGGACACTTTCAAAGTTTTCCCAAGTTTTCGGACTGGCTGACCTTCATTTCTAAAAGTAATGATGGCCACTCATTTTTCTTTACTTAGCTGCTTTTTTCTTGCCATAATACAAATTCTAACAGTCTATTCAGTAGGAGTATCAGCTGTGTATCCACCAGACTTCTGCACAACACAACTGATGGTCCCAACCCCATTTATAAGGCAAGAAATCCCACTTATTAAACCTGACAGGGCACACCTGTGAAGTGAAAACCATTTTTGGTGACTACCTCTTGAAGCTCATCAAGAGAATGCCAAGAGTGTGCAAAGCAGTCATCAAAGCAAAAGGTGTCTACTTTGAAGAACCTAGAATATAAGACATATTTTCAGTTGTTTCACACTTTTTTGTTAAGTATATTATTCCACATGTGTTAATTCATAGTTTTGATGCCTTCAGTATGAATGTACAATTTTCATAGTCATGAAAATACAGAAAAACCTTTAAATGAGAAGGTGTGTCCAAACTTTTGGTCTGTACTGTAGGTCTCAAAGATGGATTTACCACATCCAAATCTAAAGATAGTACAGCCATTTGGGGAAGTAAAATAATGTTTTGTCTTGTTATTTGATTGATAAGTAATGATATTTCTTTCCAAAAATGTTGAAGTTTGGGACATTCCCAAAGAATGTGTAATAAATCTCCCTTGAGCCCGCATTCCCTCAAACAAAGAGGTGATTGGTTTGTGAAAGCCTTTGCTAGTTTATTTGAAGTAAAATACCATCTAGAGATGGTTTTGTAAAAGGCCTTGTGTAAGGAGGCGCAAATGTTTGATGAGTAAGTGGATTATAAACTAGCTTGCCATTGCTCAGGAGAAAAGGTTTTCTTCAAATCTCTTTCCCAGTTTTACATAAAAGGAGTTTTTCCAAAAGAGGTATCTTGGTTCATGAAATCATATATATTTTTGGTCCTCCATAACAAGTTACTGTTTCACTTGCAAAGAAGTAAGCTAATGGGTTCGGTTGCTAGAGTTTTTTGTTTTAAGAGGATAGATATTGTTTTCTTTATACTGTTGAAAATTCCAATATCTGAATCAGTTAGCTTATTACACATTTTTAGGTTTTGGAAGGGAATACATTTGATTCCATCATGAAAATCCCTGATTTTCTTTAAGCCCAAAGATTTCCAAGAGTCGGGAATTTTTTGCCCAGAAATAAGTTCGATAAAATAAATTGAGATGTTTTTGATTTTATCACATTTTTACATTTTTTTACTTGAAAAGTTTGTCCCATGCATGAATAACTGTTGATATAGTAGGGTGTTGGGGAAGTGTAAGAGAGGGATTAATAATGCCGCCGCATTATGACCATATCTTATCACAACATAGTGTCTGAATATAACCACCATCCTGTTTACTAAAATAACCCACTATATCAAAGTAAATGTTACCAATACCAAATATAAAGGACAAATAATACCACAACACCATGATTATACAGTAATAATAATATTTTTTATTTATATAGCGCCAACATATTCCGCAGCACTTTACAATTAAGCGGGGACATGTACAAACAATAAATTCAATACAAGTTGAGACAGTTTAAACAGTTACATCAGGAGTGAGGTCCCTGCTCGCAAGCTTACAATCTACAAGGAAATGGGGGACACAATAGGTGGAAAGTGCTTGTTATTTCAGGTCTGGCAATTATAATAAGTCGGGATTATCATATAAAGCTGTATGATCCGGTCATCAGCCTGTATGTTCAAGTGCAATACTCAATTACCGAGTGCAGTTATCGTGTGCATGGAGGGTGTAGAGACAGATGAACAGTAGGGAGCAGATTCTGAATAGTATTTAGGAGGGAACAGGGGAAAGTTAGTTTACTGGGTATTTGAGGTGGTAGGCTTGTTTAAAGAGATGGGTTTTTAAAGCGCGCTTGAAGACATCGGGGCTAGGCATTAATCGGATCGTCTGGGGTAGAGCATTCCAGAGAACTGGCGCAGCACGAGAGAAGTCTTGGAGACGGAGGTGCGAGGTTCAGATTATGGGGGATGTTAGTCTTAGGTCATTTGTGGAACGGAGGGCACATGTAGGACGATAGACTGAGATGAGAGAGGAGATATAAGGTGGTGCAGAACTGTGGAGAGCTTTGTGGGTGAGAGCAATGAGTTTACATTGGACCCTGTAGCGAATGGGTAACCAGTGTAATGACTGGCACAAGGTGGAGGCATCGGTGAAGCGGCTGGACAGAAATACGACCCTGGCTGCCGCATTCAGGACAGATTGGAGAGGGGAAATTTTGGTAAGAGGGAGACCGATCAGAAGAGAGTTGCAGTAGTCCAGACGAGAGTGAATAAGAGCGACAGTAAAAGTTTTAGCAGTTTCAAAAGTGAGAAAAGATCGGATTCTGGAGATGTTTTTAAGGTGCAGGTGACAAGAGCGAGTGAGTGATCGGATATAGGGAGTAAAGGAAAGGTTAGTGTCGAATATGACCCCAAGGCAGCGGGCGTGCTGCTTGGGAGTTATGGTTGAACCCTCCAAGGTAATTTCGATGTTAGGTAGAGTTAGGTTGGTAGAGGGGGGAAACACAAGAAGTTCAGTTGTGGAGAGATTCAGTTTAAGATAGAGGGAGGACATGATGTTAGACAGTATATTACTAGCATATACAATGGTGATCAAATAATACCACCCCACCGATCGTTAACAAAAACTACTGCGCTAATATCACCAGTGACCATTATACACATCTTTAGATAATATGAATGTATGCAATACACATATATTCAGTGACTCATAGCTAACGCCCCGATTGAAATCCTCCATTGTGGGCCCAATCACTAATGATGTGCCCTATTTTGGCCCCCATATTAATAATGTCCCCATTCAGTAATAATGTCTTCTATTATGGCCCTGTTACAGTAATAATGTACAATATTGTGGCAGTCATACAGTGGTAATGTTTTCAAATGTGGCAATAAAGTAATAGTGTATTCATTGTTCTCATGCAGTAATAAAATCTCCTCATTGTTGCCCCCATATAGTAATAATGTCCCTCTTTCTGATCCCTATAAAGTTATAATGACCCCAATTCTGGCCACTATGCTCTGATACAAAAAAAAAATAAAATAAAATAAAATTCAATTTATACCCATAAAGCAATAATGTCACCCATACACCGATAAATATAACTATTAAAAAAAAGGCATGCCTCGCACACTTGACAAGCAGCCCCTTCTTTCTGTTTTATCTTTTGGCGGAGGCTGCACAATACAATGATGTCACTGTGCCGCCTGTGATAGGATGCTGACGTCACCTTTTGCTGCTGACCTCTGATAGGCTGTTGGATTGTATAGATGTTGTGGGGTAGGGAACCAGTAGCTCTCTGCTCCAGAACAGTTTTCAAATAATTGTGCTTTTGAGGAAATGTATGAAAAAGCCCTGGCATATGTAAGACTTTTTATGACACAACTAACCAATTTTAAACAGATTTAATTGATGACCTATTCATAGGAGAGATTGGTGGGGGTTTAGACACCTTTCATCCCGATCAGCTGAAATCTTCTCCTGCATAAAAGTGAAACGATGTACAGGACATTGCTCAGCAGCCTAGTATATGTTATTGACCGCTGCAGAGTTCTGCTGTTTATCTCATATTCAAATGAATGGGAGATAATCTGAGATAATCGGCATAAACTGCAGTACTCAGCAACAGCCACTAAGTAATGTATGGGGATGCTATGTTTCGCCCTTTACAGTGCATTCATCTGGTCACTGTCAGAGTGGATTTCAGCTGATCATTTGGAGTTGCCGGTAGTTGGACCTTAACAGATCTCATATTGATAATCTATCCTAAGAATATGTCATCAATTGCAAACAACCCCTTCTCCTACTTAGACAACCCCTTCTTAAATGCCCGAGCCCGTATAGTGGACGAGACTCGTCAATGCAAGTTAATGGGTGCGATAAACAAATCACACGTCACACGGACCATGCGTGTGTCGTCCGATTTTTAAGTCATTAAAATATTGCCTGTTGGCAAATAGAACCCCCAACTAAAGCTCTATTAAACTTAACTTTTAATAATTAAATCCTTATTATAGTAGTAATTTATATTAAAATTCCAATATTGGCGCAGGTAGTGAGGACTATCAGGATTATTCAATTGGCATAACTGTGTATCCAATAGTTATCCTATCTATTTCCCTTATCATATGCTTGTGGCCGCGGACCACTTATTGCACTATTCCCTACCTGTCCTATTGTAAACTAAAATTATAGCCTCCACTTTTGACATGTTTCGCCTAACCGGCGTCATCAGGGGATAGAGGCTAAATGACACCCAAAATGGCCGCCAGGTAGCTTTTATCACCTCTGTTTGGGCTCTAAGCCAATGTGTATTGTTGTAGCCATGTGCCAATAGAATAGACTCTCTTATTTCCAATCATGAAGATCATATCATTATAATGTTACCTACCATTTAAATGATTGGAGGATAAAGCTGTCATTCAGGCCAGAAGGAACCACATTGGTAGAGATTAAAGCGATATATCAGCATTCTCATAATAGCCTGAATGCCTCAGTTTCAGGAACCAATCTGCATTAACTTACCTACATCCAATCCACAAGTGGAAGGTAGTGTTAAACGATTGCTGCACTTGCGTGATCAGCTGACTCAAAATAGGAGGGATTCATGTCATGGCCCTCACATGCTCCTATCGAAACACACCACATAAGCAAGGGGAACAACATTGTTGTTATGGACGTAGTGGATTATAAGAAGATGGTTCTAGATCTGCTTCACGATAAAGATACTTATAAGCGGTTAATCAGGGATCCCACTGTTAAATTTACTCAAGAGTTACAATCAATTTTGAAGGAAGCCCTTGACGCTGATCATATTACTGAGGATGAATATAAGGTTCTGTTCAACCCTACCCCTACAATGGCTACCTTTGATGCATTACCCAAGATGCATAAGAGAATAAGACCGATACCAGGGAGACCTATAGTCTCAGGTAATAACTGCCTCACAGAAGGAATAAGTCAATACATTGATCAGATGCTCTCCCCCTTTGTGCACTCCCTCCCCTCCTACGTTAAAGACACTAAGGATATGGTTTCAAAACTACGTAATGTCACAGTCTCAGCACAAACAATACTAACCAGCCTCGATGTAGAGGCTTTATACAGTAATATTTCTCATGAATTAGGTGTCACAGCTGCATCTTACTTTTTATCCACTAAATCTAAGCACTTTAAAGCACATAATTAATTTTTGCTGTCACTTTTATTATTTACTTTAACACATAACTTTTTTACCTTTGACGGTGCCTTCTATCAACAGATAAGGGGCACCGCCATGGGTACATCATGTGCACCAAGTTTTGCAAATCTTTTTCTAGGGTGGTGGGAGGACACCTTAGTTTTTAATGAAGATTTGAGTTTTTTCACTAGTCACATTTTATTTTGGGGGAGATACATAGACTATGTATTGATTCTGTGGGAAGGAGACATCAAAATATTTGAAGATTTTGTAGCCATCCTGAACAAAAATAAGATTGGAATGCTTTTCACCTATGAGGTAGGGTTGAACAGGATCAATTTTTTGGATTTGACTATTTCTATAGACAGAGAAGGTAACCTCCTTACAGATATATATAGAAAGCCCACGGCCACCAATAATCTCCTTCATTGGAAAAGTTGGCATCCACCGTCCTTAAAGGCCGGTATTCCAGTTGGCCAATACCTGAGGGCTAGGCGTAAGTGCTCCAGTGACGAAGCATTCTTTAGGGAGAGCAGAAATCTTTTTGAGAAATTTACATCTAGAGGATACCCTAAAAAAATCCTCTATAGAGCCTTCAATAGAGCCAAGAAGAGTGATACAGACATGTTACTAATGTCCCCCCCAAAAAATTCCAGTCCTAAAATGATTAGGCTAATAGGAATGTATGATGAACATACCTCGGATATTTATAATATCATGTGGAAATTCTGGCCATTACTAAGAGCAGACCCAGATATTAGAGATGCGATTAGTAAACATCCAAGTATCACATATAAACGAGGTAAAAACTTGGGAGAATATCTCACTCATAGTCATTTCCAGAACAAAGAAGATCCCCTTAGGAATATCAACACTACAGGAGTCTCTAAGCCTTGTGGTACATGCAGTTTTTGCAGATACTTACCAAATACTAGTGAGTTCAGTAATCCATCTGATCAGAGGATATATAAAATCAGGGATAATATAAATTGTAAGACCAAAGTGATCATATATATAGCATGTTGCCCTTGCTCTATGATATACGTAGGGAAAACAATACAAGAATTTAGGAGACGTATTTCTAAACATCTGAGCAGTATAAACACTAATCAGGATACCCCCCTCTCTTGCCACATGAGAATAGTTCACTCTGAGAATCCATTAAAATTACAATTTATTGGAATTAGACAGATGAAGTTGGGGCCCAGAAAAGGCAATCTTGATAGAATTTTACAGCAAGAAGAAGCTAAATGGATTTTCAGACTGAACGCTCTTGGGGAGGGGGGTTTAAATGAGGGATTTACCTATACATCCTTCTTATAATTAATTGATGTGAAGCCTGCAAATATAATATAAAATAAAATACTCTATTGAATATTGTTATTATGGTATAGTAATTTTAATGCACCCTGATTGAAACGCCCATATACCCAAAAATCTAGTTACCTTTTTTGCAGTCATATTTTACTCTTAATTATGATCAATAATGAATAGGATATCATTACTATTATCACTATATAGGTTATACAATAATTATTTATAGGTTTATTAACCATAGTGGAATGGAATATTGATATAAATGAAAGTGTTTATCCCCTTATAGCTATCTGTGATATATTGACAATAAGAAATCTCTGTTGTATGCGCAGTGAAGTCTAATTACTCCAAGAAATTAAATTAGAGCGTAAATAAATCAAGTAAATAGACATGCACATTGTGTAAAAGGAATGATATAACAGGACGTTGCCTACGTGGTACCACGTGATTAGAACATGTAAAGGTCCTGATACGCATGATCTTTAATGATCCTAGTAACCTGTGCAATTATAGAAAGAAATATGACAAAGACCTTGACTACGTAGTACCACGTGTTTAAACTATATAAAGGTCCTGACACGTATGGTTTCTATTTGTTTTGGTTACCTTAGTAACCGCAGAAATGAATATGCTAAGGGAAATAACTTTGCCTGTGTGGCATAATCTGATTGGAGTAAGCAAAGGTCCTGCTATATATGCCTTCTATTGATTTGGACCAATGGTGCAGACTTAATAACTGATGTGCATAAAGAAAAGGACCTTGCCTATGTGGCATAATTTGATTGGAGCAAGTAAAGGTCCTGCTATACATGCCCTCTATGGATTTGGATAAATAGTGTAGATGCAGTAATTGATGTGCATAAAGAAAAGGACCTTGCCTATGTGGCCTAATCTGATTGGAGTAAGCAAAGGTCCTGTTATGCATCTCCTCTATTGATTTGGACAAATTGTGCAGGCGTAGTAAATGATACGTATCAAGAAAAGGACCTTGCATATGTGGCGTGTTTCGATTGGAGCATGTGAGGGCCATGACATGAATCCCTCCTATTTTGAGTCAGCTGACCACGCAAGTGCAGCAATCGTTTAACACTACCTTCCACTTGTGGATTGGATGTAGGTAAGTTAATGCAGATTGGTTCCTGAAACTGAGGCATTCAGGCTATTATGAGAATGCTGATATATCGCTTCAATCTCTACCAATGTGGTTCCTTCTGGCCTGAATGACAGCTTTATCCTCCAATCATTTAAATGGTAGGTAACATTATAATGACATGATCTTCATGATTGGAAATAAGGGAGTCTATTCTATTGGCACATGGCTACAGCAATACACATTGGCTTAGAGCCCAAACAGAAGTGATAAAAGCTACCTGGCGGCCATTTTGGGTGTCATTTAGCCTCTATCCCCTGATGACGCCGGTTAGGCGAAACATGTCAAAAGGGGAGGCTATAATTTTAGTTTACAATAGGACAGGTAGGGAAGAGTGCAATAAGTGGTCCGCGGCCACAAGCATAAGATAATGGAAATAGATAGGATAACTATTGGATACACAGTTATGCCATTTGAATAATCCTGATAGTCCTCACTACCTGCGCCTATATTGGAATTTTAATATAAATTACTACTATAATAAGGATTTAATTATTAAAAGTTAAGTTTTATAGAGCTTTAGTTGGGGGTTCTATTTGCCAACAGGCAATATGTTAATGAGTTAAATTGCCCCTACGCTGTCTCTGGCTGAACAGTGTTGGCTAGTTTAATTATATATAAGCACCCATCTCTTAGAAAACCCGACATTTCATCAGCCGAGTACAGTAAATTTGCAGTGTAACTCGTCAGAATAGAAAAGATAGAATAGATATATACATAGAATAGATAGATAGAAAGATGTCAGTGACATATATAATTAGTGCAGTGCTTGTGCAGTTTATTGTTCATGTATTTAGCTAATAATTCAATAAATTAATGAAAAAAATGGCGTGTGGTCCCCCGAAATTTTAATAACCAGTTGAAGAAAGCCGGCAGCTGGGGGCTGAAGTTTATAGTCTGGGAAAGGGGTAATACACATGAAGCTTCCCAGGCTATTAATATAAGCTCACAACTGTATACTTAGCCTTCACTGTTTATTAAAATGGGACTCCCCAAAAAAATGATGTGGGGTCCTCCTATAATTAAGAACCAGGAAAGACTAGGCAGACAGATGCGGGCTGATATTAATAGGCTAGGAAGGGGCCATGGATATTTGCCTTCTCCCAGACTAAGAGCATCAGCTCTCAGCCGCCCCAGAAATGGCGTATGAGCCCTAAGAAGCATTTCAAGGTCCTGGAGTGGCCTAGCCAGTATCCAGACCTGAACCCAATATAAAATCTTTGGAGGGAGCTGAAACTCAATGTTGCCCAGCGACAGCCCCGAAGCCGGAAAGACCTGGAGAAGGTCTGTATGAAGGAGTGGGCCAAAATCCCTGCTGCAGTGTGTGCAAACTTGGCCAAGAAGTACAGGAAATGTCTGACCTCTGTAATTGCAAACAAAGGTTCCTGTACCAAATATTAAGTTCTGTTTTACTGTTGAATCCGGGACTGTCTGCTGTATCGGGGACAGTTGGGACTACAGATGAGGGGATAAAATCACAGGACCCCAGTCCAGCGTCCAGGTCAGTGGTATATGGCGGCTGGACAAGAAGCCCGAATCTCTTACCTTCCGGCATCCCTGGCGCGGCTTTTGATCACCCAGGGCAGCACAACATCATCAGTGCGTCCTGCTCATCTCTAGTTGGGACCTGTGGATTATTTTTTGTTTCTTCATTCACAGTCGGAGCCACCAGAACTTTCTCATCTTTATGTAGCTTCACTATACGATATCTGGCTTTTATGTATCTGTAAGGCCGTGTTCACACATTGCAGAAATACTGTGTTTTTGTTTCTGCAGCTGTCCACACCAAACTACACAATAACAATCTTCTCCCCCTTATTTGATAGGTTTTTGGTGCAGATGTGAAGCCGCGTTTTTAATGTGATTTTTATAGTAGTACCGAAAAGCTTTGATTCTCCACTTAAAAAAGTAACCACAGTTTTTTACATGCATTTTTTTAGGCTCCACATTGAAGCAGCTGGAAAAAAAAAGTGTTAAAGTAGTATTTATTAAGGATTTTTCTACATAAATGGGGGGGGACATAAATACACTGTAATATAGAAACAAGCAAAAACAAAATAAAAGCAAAAAAGAAAAATTTAAGGGAATGAAAGATATAGGCAAAATAAAGGGTGAAAGGGGTTAAGGATGAAAAGGGGGAAGGAAAAATATGGTTTATTAAGGAAAATGGGAAAAAGAAAAAATAAAAGGAATAGAAGGAAACTGAAAAAGATTGGTATGTACCGGATAGGCAAGAGTTACGATACACATATAAGATACCTTATATATGAAACATTTAAGAGGTAGGAAGGTGAGAAAAGGAATGGGAAAGGCAAGAAAAGAAAAGGGAAAGAAAGAACACCTGTAAAAACAGGCGGAGAGACAAGAATATAGATAAATATTAACTTTTAAATAATGTAAATTACTGGTTGTTAGAATTCTAATAGCGGGGGCAGTTTTCAAGAAATCACATCCACTTTGCTTGGACAGTTAAACACAGCAGAATTTTTATGCAAAAAAGCAACAGAAAATACGCAGCATTTACCCTACAAGTGAACACAGTCTAAATGTCCAAGCAAAGTGGATGTGATTCCATGAAATCTCAGTCATCTGTGGTCTGAAGACTCTACTGAACTCTGCGGTTTTAGTGCTTTTTTTTCTCTATAGGCGCCTTCTGAAAAAAAGTATGAAGAAAAAAACGCTGTTTCATTTTTAAGCGCAGAATCAATGTTTCCCTGTACTGTTAAAAAGCGTTAAAAACGTAGCTTCATATCTACACCAAAAATGCATCCACTAAGTGGGAAAACGAATAAAAAAAATGCAGCAAACAACAATAAACAGAGAAAATTGTTATTGCGCCATGTGGTGAGGGCACCTGCAGACAAAAAGCAGCAGAAAGAACACAGCATTTACTCTATGTGTGAACATAGCCTCAGCATTACAGTTTCATTACATTTTTTATGGGTTTAATAGAGAAAAAATATAAATTGCGCCATTTTTTTTACATAATTTACCGTTCCCCGTAAATACTGTAATCTGATCGCTGTGTTGTGCTGGTCCTTACAATTATAGGGACACCAAATATGTCTATTTTATGTGCATTAAAAATTACATTATTTTTGTCATTATTAAGTATTTTTCCTGATTATTTTTTAGTAATTTTATAGGATGAAAAAAAATCTCTTATTCTCCCTCTAGAATAAAAATACATACATTGTACACAGCACTGTATTTCTAGCAGTATAAACTGCCTGTGGTCAGATCCTGCAGTACAGATCAAGTACATAAAATTCTCCCAGTGACATCGCTAGACCTAGTGGTTTAGCGCCTTAAAGCACCTAGTCTGTAATGTAAAGGTTATGGGTTCAAGTATAGGAGACCCACAGGAGCATTTTTTTTTGTAATTGCTTATTATTTTTAATACTTTTATAGGAACAAAAAATTTTTATTCTTCACCTCAGTATACAGGAATAGTGATGAGCGAGCATGCCCGAGCATCTCACTTCTCGAGATGCTCGGAGCTCGCCTAGTATTTCCGGGGCTGCTCGGCAGGAGCTTGGGTTCCCTCCCTGCATGTTTGGCGCTCTTTAGAAAACCAATGAACATGCAGGGATTGTCTGCCACACATTGTAATGCCACAGCCATGTTGGTTGTGGCATTACAGTGATTGGCTGGCCGCACAGCGTCATCAGGTCTATATCAGACATGGCACCGCCATGCTCATGGCAGTCTACTCCGGAATCAGGCAGTGTAAAGATAGTTGCTGCTGAGCTAGAGAGAGATTTGCTTGTTTCTTAGTTAGTGTAGGTATACCACCATATATTATACACATATCCATTTCAACTAACAGTCCTTCTGAGGAGTAATCCAGCTGCATAGATATCAGTGCTAGGCAGGCAGTGTATGTGGCAGACAGCAGTACATATAGCAAGAGGGTCCATTCCAGCTCTGTCTGCTGCTGGTGCTTTTAAAGATATTTCTAGAAATAGGCCCAGGTATCAGGGGCCAGGAATAATTTTTTTGGATCTTAATCCTGATTATTTGCTTAAAAAGCAATCCAGTGAACACAGTTTTTCTGCTCCATTTGCTTGTTGGCACTGCAGAAAACAGCCGATCGTTTCCATATTACAGTGCTAAAAATCCATCAATTTAAAACTGTGGTTGGTCCGTGACACTGATCACATATAAGTGCACTAAAAATTCTGCCATTTCTGGCCTCCATTAAAATTTTGTTGCAGTGTGTTAGTGAAGTTATTGACACCAGTTCGCTGTTAAAAATAGTTACCTACAGGCCAGCTATTTAAAATTGTGGTTTGTCCATCACACGGATCACATATAAGTACGCTGAAAATTCTGCCATTTCTGGCCTCCATTGAAATTTTGTTGCAGTGTGTTAGAAACGTTATTGACACCAGTTCGCTGTTAAAAATAGTTACCTACAGGCCAGCTATTTAAAACTGTGGTTTTTCGTCACACGTATCACATATCACTGTGGTTCAAATCCAGCCATTTGTAGTGAACGTGGAAATTGTTATCCTCCATTTAAAACGGGCAAGGAGCGTGGCAAGAGACGGGGAAGTGGATGTGATGGTGATGATGGTGCATGCAGAAGACAAGGCCGAGGCCGTGGGCTAGCTGAAATTGTGCCACAACAAACACCCAAATCTTCTCGCTCGACCTTCCAGTCCCAATTAATAGGGAACCGCAGAACACCACTATTGAACACAGAGCAGTGTGAAAAGGTTATTGGTTGGACAGCGGATAATGCTTCCAGTAACTTAGCCACCACCACCCTGTCTTCCACACGGTCAAGTCTCAGTAGCCGTGAGTCTGGACTCCATATTCCTCCCCCTGATTCTCCTTCCTCCCACCATGCTGAGTGCTCGGAGACAACTGATCCCACACTTGGACACTACAAAGAGCTGTTCACTTTTCCATTCATAGATTCAGTCCACTCGCCCGGTCCACTTGAAGTGGGGCAAGAGGAGATTGCATGTAGCGATGCCCAAATATTTGAGCAGCCACAGTCACACGATGGCGACGGTGGGAAACTGTCACAAAAGGTGGACGATGATGAGACACAATTGCCAGAAAGTCAGGAGGAGGACCAGGGTGCGGAAGTGAAAGACGAGGAGGTGGATGATATAGTAACTGACCCAACCTGGCAGGGCGATATACAGAGCGAGGACAGCAGCACACAGGAGGAGGGAGGCGTAGCACCACAACAGGCAGGAAGAAGCAGTGTGGTGGCTGTAGACAGAAGGCGGGCAACCGTTCCCCGTAACATTAACACGACGGAAGTTGCCAGTACTACTGTTAGCTCTTCCTGAGTCTCGTTGTTTTTTTAAAGACTCTGCCGATAACCCCAAAAAGGCCATTTGCACCACCTGCCAGGCCAGCATCAGCAGGGGTAGCAAAACAACCAGCCTGACCACCACCAGCATGATTAGGCACATGGCAGCAAAGCACCCGACTAAGTGGGCCGAACCCCAGGGTTCAGGAACAGTGTCTGCGGGTGGCACCACTGCTTCTTCCTCTGTTGTGAGTGCAAGCCAATCCTCTGTCCATGGCACATGCGAAGATGCCTCCTGCCCTGCACCAGTTGTTGAACACTCTCAACTAGCCTGCTTCTTCCGCTGTTGTGCTTGCAAGCCAATCCTCTGTCCATGGCACATGCAAAGATGCCTCCAGCCCTGCACCTGTTGTTGCACACTCTCAACTAGCCTGCTTCTTCCGCTGTTGTGCGTGCAAGCCAATCCTCTGTCCATGGCACATGCGAAGATGCCTCCTGCCCTGCACCTGTTGTTGCACTCTCTCAACTAGCCTGCTTCTTCCGCTGTTGTGCGTGCAAGCCAATCCTCTGTCCATGGCACATGCGAAGATGCCTCCTGCCCTGCACCTGTTGTTGCACACTCTCAACTAGCACCATCAGCAAGCACATCGATGTCCTTGTCCCAGCGCAGCGTTCAGTTGCCCCTACCCCAATCCTTGGAACGCAAGCGCAAATGCGCAGCCAATGCCCCACAGGTCACACTACTAAATCCACACATTTTACGACAGCTTGCGCTCTAAATGTTGCCTTTTAGGCTCGTGGAGACTGAAGCTTTCCGCAACCTGATGGCGGTGGCCGTCTCTCGGTACTCGGTCCCCAGCCGCCACTATTTCTCTCGGTGCGCCGTCCCCGCATTACACAAGCACGTGTCCCAAAACATTAGCCGTGCCCTCAACAACACAGTTACAGGGAAAGTCCACCTAACCACGACACGTGGACAAGTGCTTGTGGGCAGGGACTGTACATCTCGCTGACGGCACACTGGGTTAACATAGTGGAAGCCGAGACCCAGTCGGACCTTGGGACGGAACACGTCTTCCCGACATTGAGGATTGCGGGCCCTGGGCCAATCAGGGTTGCCCCCACATTCTACAGCTCCTGCACCTCCTCCTCCTCTTCAGCATCCATCTCTGAGATGACCAGATCAGTCGCAAGCTGGAAGCACTGCAGCACTGCCTCGGCCAAGTGGCTACAGGCTGCACTGAAGCTAATATGCTTAGGTGACAAACCACACAATGCTGAAGAGTTGTGGACAGCTCTGAAAGAACAGGCAGATCTGTGGCTGACACCGCTGAACCTACAACCAGGCGAGCTCACACACGTACCATGCCTGGCCCATGTGCTTAACCTCGTGGTTCAGCGGTTTCTCAAAACCTAACCGGAGCGGCCATATCTGCTTGTCCAAGTACGCTGCCTGTGTGTCCATTTTAGAAATTCACCTACAGCTTCCGCCACCCTTGCCGTGTTTCAGCAGCGTTTGCAGATTCACTGACTGGTGTGTGATGTCCCCACGCGTTGGAACTGTACATTGCAGATGTTGGGAAGGATTTGTGAGCAGAAGAGGGCAGTTGTTGACTAACAGCATCAACAAGGCATTGTTGAGTTTATGTTAAGCTGCCTTTCCCGTGACCCTTGTGTTCTCCAAATTTTGGGTGACAGTCATTACTGGTTGGTGACACTTCTAGACCCAAGCTACAAGGAGAACTTTCTATCTCTTATTCCGAAGGCGGACAGGTCTACTAAAATGGGGCACTACCAGAAGGCCCTTGTTGCGGAAGTATTTAAAAAATTCCCATCTGAAAACGCTAGCGGCAGAGGTCACAGTTCGTTGGACAACCAAGGAGTACAGGCAAGAGAGACACAACTCCAATCCAGCAGAGACAGAGGAACACTGTCAAAGTTCTGGGACAGTTTTCTAAGACCCTCCCATCTTACAGGCTCTGAGGCGCGGGGTACTCTCACAAGCAGAGTAAAATTTGGGAAGATGGTGAAGTAGTACCTTTCCAACCGTACCAATGTCCTCCGTGATTCCTCTGTGCCTTATAATTATTGGGTATCCAAGCTGGACACGTGGCATGAACTGGCTCTCTACTCCTTGGAGGTCCTGGCCTGCCCTGCGGCTAGCTTTTTATCAGAGCGGGTTTTTAGTGCCGCCAGTTGAATTATAACCAATAGGTGCATCCGCCTGTCAACTGAAAATGCTGATAGGCTGACTCTTATAAAAATGAACAAGGGCTGGATTGGGCCAGACTTTTGAACACCACTGAATGATAGCAGCGTAACCTAAACTCAAAAATAGTGACTTTTTTTGGGAGGTCTAATTCTATTCCCATGCACCTCTGTTTTCACACCCAGATATGGGTATACGCTTCCTGATTTTGTCTATTTGCTCTTGTCCTCCTCCTTCTCCTCATCCTCCATCAGCATATCATCTCTTCAACGTGTCTTGCAAGGGGCATTGGAGTTCCTCCAAATTTTTGGCAGCTTTTTCATTCACTGCATAGGCAAACACTATAGGAGACCCACTTCCTAATAATGGGAACATTGTTTTTAGGAGGATCTCTGACCTCTACGTCTCTTGCAAGGGGCATTGGAGTTCCTTCAAATTTTTGGCAGCTTTTGCATTCACTGCATATGTAAACACTATGGGAGACCCACTTCCTAATAATGGGAACATTTTTTCATGAGGCCCTCTATGTCTCTTTCAAGGGGCATTGGAGTGTCTCCAAATTTTGAAACTTTTGCATTCACTGCATAGGCAAACAGTATGGGAAACCCACTTCCTAATAATGAGAACATTTTTTTAGGAGGCTCTCTGACCTCTGCGTCTCTTGCAAGGGGCATTGGAGTTCTTCCAAATTTTTAGCAGCCCTTGCAGTCACTGCATATGCAATAACAGTATAGGAGACCCACTCGTTAATAATGGGAACAACAAAGCATAGCCGGCTGATGGCTCTCCAACAATAGCGAGGGCCGACTGCTGGCCCCTCATGAATAGTAAGGGCTGCCTGATGACTCTATAAAAATAGGCTTTGTGGCTTTCAGAGTCCCTCCAACAAAAATGAATCAGGAAGTGTCTGATGATGTGTCACACACCACATGGCCAGATAAGGTTGTAAAATGTTAAAATGACATTTCCAGTTGAATGCATTTGTCTTGGCCGAGAGCAATGCAAAAGTGCAAAAATGCATAAAAAACGCTACATGTGAACATAGCCCAAGGTGTGGAAGAGCATTTTAGTTTTTGGTCATTTATTTTGCCTTATATACAAGTCATTACCCTGGAAAGGATGTTCCTTAACATTTTTCCCAGGAAAATCCATTTTGGTTTAGTTTTTGTATGTTTTATTGTCAGTCTGTAAAAGTGGCATAATAGCTCTGACAACATTGTTGAGAGCAGTGACTTGGGATTCAAAAATGCTTCCAGGGGTCTTCCCCATGCTGTTCCCATGTCATTTGAACACTGTTTCCATCGATTTGGACAACTTTTAGACCCTCTGCAAACCGCCAGGGGGAGTCGCCAGAAAAATGCTCAAGTTTCCCATAGACTTACATAGGGGCTCGTTGCTCGGGTCGAGCACCCGAGCATTCCAATTTGCTCGACCCGAGCAACAAGCACCCGAGCATTTTAGTGCTCGCCCATCACTGTACAGGAGCCATAAAAATACATTGTTATATACACTATGGATGTGTATACTCTGCGTCTGGATCCATTGCCTGCAAGGTCAAGATAACTAAATTCTCCTATCTACTTCATAGTAGGCTGTGGCTCATTGGTAGAGCACCAGCCTGCGAACATTGAAAAGTGAGTTTGATTCCTTGGGAGACTAATCACAGAAGAGAGAGGAAGAGAATATTTAATTTATACACTTCGCAAGGAGAAGTATCCGCCCCTGAGGAGGAGGAGACACGGGCGCAATGAAAACATCGGAGAGTTGAGTATAAATAGAACAGCTGAGACATAAGGGGACAGTCCCACTAAATCCAGGATGGTTGGGAGCTATGGAAAAGTCATGTTAGGAGAGAGGACAGGACAGGAGCTTTTCCAAGAAAACCGGTCAGGTCCCCAAACTGTCTTCAGTGTTATTATGTGCATACAGAGTCGGACTGGCCTGGTGGGGGTATTGGGGAAATCCCCGGTGGGTCCTTGCTGCAGATGAGAGGGAGAAGAAGAGGATTAAAAATAAAAGCCTGGGGGGTATGGGCCCTTTAAACGTGCAGGCAGAGTATGTGCAGGGTCGCGCGTGCGCAGCGTTGATTACCTGAAATACTGCAACGCACGTCCTAATGAAGCTGTGCATCTGATGTCGCCGGTGTATGATGTCATAGTCATGCGCCTGCTGCGATGGGCACACACAAGTCAGTTGCTGGCATCTTCTATGTCAGCGGCCATATAAACACAAGCATGCCGGATCTAAGCAAAGGAGGACACCGCACGGTGCCGGGAGCACAGGAAGGTAAGAGGAATCTTTTTTTTTTCTGTGTGTGGATGCAGAATGGGATGGCAGTCAGGATGGATATATGGGGGGCAGGCTGGACACATGGGGAGGCAGGATGGGTATATGGGGGGTAGGCAGGACACATGGGGGCCAAAATGAATTTATAGGGGGCAGGCTGGACACATGGGAGCCTGGATCGGTATATGGGGGCCGGCTGGACACATAGGGGCCAGGATGGATATATGGGGGCCTGGATGGATATATGGGGGGACACACTGGACACATGAGGACCAGGATGGGTATTTGGGGGCAGGATGGACATATGGGGGCCAGGATGGGCGTATAGGGCGCAAGGCTTGACACATGGGGCCTGGATGGATGCGTGTGTGGGGCAGGCTGGACACATGGGGCCAGGATGGATATATGGATGGGGGGAGGCTGGACACATGGGTCCAGGATGGATATATGGGGGGGCAGGTTGGACACATGGGGCCAGGATGGATATATGGATGGGGGGAGGCTGGACACGGGTCCAGGATGGATATATGGGGGGGCAGGTTGGACACATGGGGCCAGGATGGATATATGGGGGGCAGGCTAAACACATTGGGGCCTGGATGGGTATATGGGGGTCAGACTGGACACATGGGGGCCTGGATGGGTATATGGGGGCAGGCTAGACACATGGGGTCCAGGACGGATATGTGGGGGGGCGGGCTGGACACATGGGGGCAAGGGTGTATATATGGAGGTCAGACTGGACACATGGGGGCCTGGATGGGTATATGGGATGGCAGGCTGGACACATGGGGGCCAGGATGGACATATAGGAGCCTTGGTGGATATATGGGGGGGGCTGGATGGACACATGGGGGCCTGGATGGATATATGGGGGGGCAGGCTGGACACATGGGGGCCAGGATGGTTATATGGGAAGAGGCAGGCTGGACACATGGGGGCCAATATGGATATATGGGGGGTAGTCTGGACACATGGGGGCCTGGATGGGTATATGGGGGGGCAGGTTGGACACATAAGGGCCAGGATGGACACATGGGAAAGGGCAAACTGGACACATGGGGGCCAGGTTGGATACATTGGGGCAGGATCGGCACATGGGGGCCATGATGGATATATATGGGGGGGGCAGGCTGGTCACATGTGGCCAGGATGGATATATGGGGGGGCAGGCTAAACACATGGGGGCCAGGATGGTTATATGGGAAAGGGCAGGCTGGAAACATGGGGGCCAGGATGGATATATGGGGGGTAGACTGGACACATGGGGGTCTGGATGGATATATGGGGGAGCAAGTTGGACACGTAAGGGTCAGGATGGACACATGGGGGAGGGCAGGCTGGACACATAGGGGCAAGGATGGATATATGGGGGGCAGGCTGTACACATGGGGGCCATGATGGATATATGGAGGGGCAGGCTGGACACATGGGGCCAAGATGGATATATGGGGGGCAGGCTACACATGGGGCCAGGATGGATATATGGGGGGAAGGCTGGACACATGGGGCCAGGATAGATATATTATGGGGGTGGGCAGGCTGGACACGGGTGGGTAGACTGGACACATGGGGGCCAGGATGGATACATGGGAGCAGGATAGACACATGGGGGCCAGGATGGATATATATGGGGGGCCAGGATGGACACATGTGGGCCAGGATAAACATATGGGGGTGCTAAGCTGGACTCATGGGGGCAAAGACAAGGGACATATGGAGGCCAGAAGGTATATATGGGGGGTGGGTGGCAGGATGTGTATATGGGGGGCCCAGGAAGGATATATGCAGGGAGGGGGGCAGGCTGAATAAGGAACATGGGGGGCCAGGCTGGACAAGGAACCTAATTACTGTTTGGGGGCCAGATTGAGGAACATACATTATTAGTTTATGGTGGCAAGTGGGGAACATTATTACTTTAGGGACATTAGGGTCCAATTACGGACATTATTACTTCTGTAATATAATTTACATTTTAGGAAACTGTTTTCCATGGGGGGTGGGGACGACAAAAGGGGGGTCCTGTTATTGTGCAGGGCGGCACTATGTTGCTTTTTTTCTTCATCTGGCGTAGTGTAAAAGTCAGAGAAAAAGTGGGAAATGTGATCTAGAAGCGATCAGTTGTTGATATCTTGTGTTATTTTCTGCAGAGACGAGTCCTGGCTGGAAGAAGTGATGGTGGTCTGTACCAGTTAAAGAAGAAAAGTGAAGAATGAAGGAATTCACCTAGAGACCACTGGTGAGTCAGTGTGTTACATGTACACGCACACTAAAAACGATATAGTATATACAGAGCTCCTGTGTATGTCATTGGTGACCACTGTATTATCTATACACTATATACAGAGCTCCTGTGTATAATGTCACTGGTGATCACTGTATTACCTGTACACTGACACTATATACAGAGCTCCTGTTTATAATGTCGCTGGGGATCACTGTATTACCTGTATACTTACACTATACACTGTATACTATATGCAGAGCTTCTGTGTATAATGTCACTGGTGATCACTGTATTACCTGTACATTTACACTATACACTGTATAGTATATACGGAGCTCTTGTGTATAATGTCACTGGTGGTAATAACAGTGTTGTTAGTATTGTGGTTTGTATTCATGATCAGTATTGTAGTATTTGATCACTATGTAGTGGTAATATGTAATCTGGTCATGGTGTGATGATATTTGCCCCCTGTATGTGGTATTATTCGGTCATTATGAAGTGGTAATAAGTGGTCTGGTCATGGTGTTGCGGTATTTGTTCCTTGTATGTGGTATTATTCGGTCACTATGTGGTAGTAATATGTGGTCCAGTCATGGTGTTGCGGTATTTGTTCCTTGTATGTGGTATTATTCGGTCACTATGTGTTGGTAATATGTGGTCCGGTCATGATGTGGCGATAATTTTTCCTTGTATGTAGTATTATTCAGTCACTATGTGGTGGTAATGTGTGGTCTGGTCACGGACGGTGTGACGGTATTTGTCGCTTGTAGGTGGTATTATTTGGTCACTATATGCTGGTAATATGTGGTCTGGTCATGGTGTAGCGGTATTTCTCCCTTTTGTATGTGGTATTATTGGTGTTGGTACAGTGGATTGTGTTGTGCATGGTGGTCATTTGTTCTCTCTGATATTAATTAGGAGGGGATTTTTTACTTCCATTAGAGATTAAATACTTGGAACACAATGGCAGAGGTGCACTTACAGGGGTTCTCTGGTGAAAAAAGTAATCAACTCTCCACAGGATAAGTGATAAGTGATAACTTATTAATTGGTAGGAGTCTGACTGCTGGGACCCAATTGGCAGAATGCAGAGCTTCTATCCCCATTAGACTGGAGTGGCATGTGTGACTCGACCACTGATCCATTTATTCCCTCAGTGGCTGCGAGAGCTGCTCTTGTTTTTTTTTTGAAGTCCCCAAGAGAATGAATGAAACTGCGGTCAGACATCCCACCTGCAGCTCTTTTTTAAAATGGGGATAAGTGTCCTGTCAGGGATAAACTTTCACATTTTTCCGATCGGTGCCGTTTCCAATGGTCAGACCTAAACCTGTGGTGCACAGTAAATGTGCAGGAGTCGCCTATGTCTTACAGTCCACGTTCCACTATAACAGGGATAATGGTTAACAGATATTTACATATAGCTGTAGGGTGGGCCCCTGGGGTCAATTTCCCCTGTGGGCCCCAGGCATCCAGTCCAACCCTGTGTGCATACAACACAGAATTCCTGATTTCATACTGCTATTTTAGTGGTTGGGACAGTAAAGGGACCCAACAAGTTCCCTCTTTGGTTTGTATTCTTACTGTGTGTCTGTTCTGTATTGTATCCACTTGTATAGTCTGAAGTATGGTAATAGTCTGCAGACCGCCTGTATAGATTTGGTGTCTGATCACTATACAGTCACTGGATGGCAGTATTTTTGGTATAATGTTGATTGTATTGTAGAAAAGTGCATTTGATCTTGTGTGTAGGTGTTTCTATGTTCCATATTCATTATCTTCCTTAGGTTGATGGTGTGTTAACAGGTGCATGGATGCAACAGCGCAGACAATGAGCAGACAGTGGTACTTAAACCAACAAATATTTATTAGATTAACACAAGCAAAGTGGTGAATTTGGCACAATATCAGGGGATAGCGAAAACGGTGAAAATGAAACAAGTTATGTCACAAGAAGAATACCTTAATTCAGACGAACAGGATATTGACACAATGCTGTTTACACACTATCATTATTTCTATTAAAAAACTTTTATCATCAGTGATGCCTTAGTCCTAATATCCCAACCTAAAGGGCGTCATTGTCACTACTGGGCCCATCACAGTCGCTACTCTCAAGGAAACACAAAACATCACACAGGCCATAACAGGGGGTCAACAATGCGACCCGCTAGGCCGAAAGTCCCAGATTGGTGAGATACTCGGCACACTAGTCACACTGGCCGCCTTCGTTCCCTGAAACACGGCCCCCACGGTCCTCACTTTGTACCATACGTTTACGCTGGAAGCGATGGCTCATACGAACGTCCCTCCACTGCGGCCTAGTAGTCTATCTCTCTACTCTGGTTCTCCTCACTCAGCTCAGCTCTGCCGGCTCTGGTCTCTCTTGGGTTTTTATTTGGATCTGGTCTCTCGACTCCTTTACTCGGATCTGGTCTCTTGACTCCTTTACTCGGATCTGGTCTCTTGACTCCTTTACTTGGATCTGGTCTCTCGATTACTTTACTCAGATCTGGTCTTTTGTAATGGCGACTATAAACCAGCTAGGTGTACCTCACGTCCCTCCTGCTACAGGTTCGGGGGCCAACTCCTCCCCTTCACTGCCCTCCTGAACCTTTTTATAATTAACAACAAGACCAAAAGAAACAAATAACCCCTTAAAAATTAACTTTTATTAAATATAGCTAAAAGTGTTTAAATTAGTATACCAAAAGACACAACCCATTAAAAATAGGTATCAATGTAATGGGGTAACGGGTATTGGGATGGGTATAAAGCACAGAATGCAAACAGGCTGGTCCTAGGTTTCCCTGATGTACTGATAGCCTACCTGACAGTGGGCGGTTAACACCCTAGTGGAATGGTTTGGTGCCCCCGCTCCACGTCAGTTCTCCCTCCTTGACCCTACTATCCCCTAAACAGTCATACATATATATAACAATTATCCAAAGGATGTATAATCCAGACAGAGGTGAAAGATCGACCACACCGCGTCTGTTTAGAAAAAAAATGTATTTTCAACAGTCTCTCAGTATTTATAGGGAGATAAATAATGTAAATGCAATTTAATAGAAATACCTGTGATGCCGTTGGATGTTTGCAGCTGTTGATACGGTGTCATTAATGCAGCCGTTAAATGTTCAGATAGATTGTACCCATTTAGTATCGGCAGAACAGTCCATATATCTCCCCTCTAGGGTGCAATAATGTCCTACAGACATCCCATAACAGTAGTTGTAGCATCGGCGTCTCTGCCCCGTTCTAGGCAGAGACGCCGTCCCTCTCACCTCCCCGCTCCTGGCGCGGCGTCCTCCAGCGCTTCTCTCCCCGCTGCTTCCGGCATGCGCTCCTTCCCCGGCAGTGTGCTTAGGGCGCGCGCGCGCGCGCTCCCCCTCTCTTAAAGGGACCGCGCGCGCCGTCCTAAGGAGTCCCCGGCCAATTGCCGGAGGACCTCCCATATAAAAGGCACCTCCTCCAAAATGGAGGTGCCCGAGCAATGTTGTAGCACTGTTCACTACTCTGCTTCAGCCCTCAGGTCCCGTTGCCAGTTACCTGCCAGATACCTGCCAGATTCCTGCCAGTCTGCTGTCTAATTCCTGCCTGATATCCTGCTACCTGCCTGCTAGCCTGAGGTCCGACGGTCTGCCTTCCAACTCCTGTCAGTCTGTCTAAGGACCAGCTTGCCCGCTCACCTGGGAGCGCTCATCTGCTGCCTGCCTGCTAGCCTACGAGGAGGCTCTGCCGTCACGTGCTGTGACCACCCGCCTGTCCAGAGACTCCTGCCCGCTCACCTGGGAGCGCTCATCTGCTACCTGTCTGTTGGTCTTCCTGGAGGCTCCGCCGTCACATGCTGTGACCACCCGATTATCCAGAGACTCTCGCCTGCTCACCTGGGAGCTCACGTCTATCATCTGCCGCCACAGGTCGTACCTATCCTTTACCCAGAGACTGCCCCGGTCACTTGCCGTGACCTCCTGCCCGTTCATCCAGAGACTGCCCCGGTCACTTGCCATGACCTCCTGCCCGTTCATCCAGAGACTGCCCCGGTCACTTGCCGTGACCTCCTGCCCGTTCATACAGAGACTGCCCCGGTCACTTGCCGTGACCTCCTGTCCGTTCATTCAGAGACTGTCCCAGTCACCTGCTGTGACTGCCTGCCCGTCTACCCTGGTCGCCACCCGCTCCCTTACAAGGACCGGCCCCTTGTATAGTAGCTCAGAGGTTCCGCCTCCCAGACCCGTTACAGTTTGCTCGGGCCATGGAACCCGGTGGCACCCAAGCTCCCTCGCTCTCGGACCTGTGTCATGAACTGTCCCGTCAGAGGTCCCAACAGGAGTCCATCCTGGGTCACCTGCGGAATGTCAATTCTCGCCTGGACACTCTGACTGCTCTGCCTGCAACCACCGCCAGTGCCATGACTCGCAATCCGGCAGCTCCACTGCCCACTAATAACATGGTATCCTACCCCGGACCCCGGCTTTCTGCACCTCCTCGTTTCGGAGGCGACTCCGCCCAGGCTCGGGGCTTCATAAATCAGTGCACCCTGCACTTTGAACTCCTGTCTCAGCAGTTTAACTCCGAGCGGGCCAAAATTGCCTTCATCATGTCCCATCTCACCGGAGAGGCCCTGGCCTGGCTAAATCCTCTATGGGAGAGAGGAGACCCCCTGGTGTCCGACTTGCCTGCCTTTCTCACGGCTTTCCGGAAAGTCTTCGACGAACCCGGACGGAAGACCTCATCCGCATCATCTCTGCTACGCCTCCGTCAGGGAAGTCTCACCGTGGGCCAATATGCCATACGGTTCCGTACCCTTGCCTCGGAGCTGGCCTGGGATAATGACGCTCTGGTTTCCGTCTTCTGGGAGGGTCTGTCCGGCCGTATTAAAGATGAACTAGCCGGTCGGGACATTCCTACCACTCTCGATGACCTAATAACTCTTGCCACCCGGATTGACCTGCGGTTCCAGGAGCGTGCCAAAGAGGTCACCCGTGAGAGGAGGTTTCCACGTCTAGCTCCTACTTTTCAGAAACCCGTCACTCCCTCCGTCTCTCCTCAGCTACACTCTCCTGAGCCTATGCAGGTCGACCAGACCAAGATGGTCGGTTCTCGCCAAGAATCTCGCCGAGCCGAGGGAAGCTGTTTCTATTGTGGCAGTATGAAGCACTTCATCCGTTCCTGCCCGGAAAAGCCGGGAAACGCCAGTGTCTAGGACCACTCGGAGAGGTCGTCCTAGACAAAAATAAGCCCTCTCCGTCTCTGACCTTACCGGTCTCTATTGCTTGGGGAGAAAACCGTCTCTTTGAACTCGCCCATCTGGATTCTGGAGCTGCTGGAAACCTCATCTCCCAGTCTCTGGTAGAGAGATACCATATTCCCACCAAGTCCCTGGCTGACCCATTGTCAGTCGCCTCCGTGGATGGAAGACTTCTCTCGGAGACCATCCTGCTCGTCACCGAACCCATAACCCTGCAGGTGGGAATGCTGCACTCTGAGGAGATCTCATTCCATGTGCTGTCCGGACTTTCTCACTCCCTGTTGCTAGGTCTACCTTGGCTCCAGACACATGAACCCGTATTGAACTGGCGGTCCGGTGAAGTACTCCGATGGGGTCCTGACTGCCATAGGACCTGCCTGGTCCCGGTCCGTCCACTTCGCCCTCAGCCTACTCCAGCTAACTTACCTGGTCTCCCGGCTCCCTACTGGCCCTATGCGGACGTCTTCGGTAAGAAGGAAGCTGAGACGTTGCCACCCCATAGGCCATACGATTGCCCGATCGACCTGGTACCTGCCACCACTCCTCCCCGTGGGCGTATCTACCCGTTGTCTGCAGCCGAGACCCGAGCCATGTCTGAGTACATTGAAGAGAATCTGGCTAGGGGATTTATCCGAAAATCTACCTCCCCAGCTGGAGCCGGATTCTTCTTTGTCAAAAAGAAAGATGGCTCGCTACGTCCCTGTATTGACTACAGAGGACTCAATCTCATCACGGTAAAAAACAAATATCCCCTGCCACTCATCTCCGAATTGTTTGACCGTCTCAAGGGCGCCAGGATCTTCTCCAAGCTGGATCTACGAGGGGCGTATAATCTGGTCCGTATCCGTCAAGGAGACGAGTGGAAGACGGCATTCAATACCCGGGACGGTCACTACGAGTACCTTGTGATGCCCTTCGGTCTCTGTAATGCTCCCGCGGTCTTTCAGGAACTAGTCAACGACATCTTCCGTGACCTCCTGTACTCCTGCGTAGTGGTATACCTGGACGATATCTTGGTCTTCTCTCCGGATCTCCCCACACACCGGAGGGATGTTCGTCAGGTCCTGCTTAGGCTTCGGCAGAACCACCTTTACGCCAAATACGAGAAGTGCCTCTTCGATCAGACCTCCCTTCCATTCTTGGGCTATGTCATCTCCCAAACAGGTCTGCAAATGGATCCCGAGAAGCTCTCTTCCGTTCTAAAATGGCCTCGTCCTGAAGGTTTGAAGGCGATACAGCGATTCCTGGGCTTCGCTAATTATTATCGTCTTTTCATCCCATACTTCTCGTCTCGGACTGCTCCCATATCTGCACTTACCCGTAAGGGGGCTAACCCCAGGACATGGTCGCCTGAAGCCGAGGAGGCCTTCCTTTCCCTAAAGAAAGCCTTCGCCTCTGCTCCCGTCCTGCACCGTCCGGACTGTAATAAACAATTCTACCTGGAGGTTGATGCCTCCTCCTCTGGAGCCGGAGCGGTGCTCACCCAGAAGTCTTCTACCGGGAGAATGGTAACGTGCGGCTTCTTCTCCAAAATCTTCTCCTCGTCGGAGCGCAACTACTCCATTGGAGACCGGGAATTGCTAGCCATCAAATTGGCACTGGGAGAGTGGCGCTATCTGCTTGAAGGGGCCCTCTACCCGGTAATTATCTACACGGATCACAAAAACCTGGCATATCTCCAAAATGCCCAGAGACTCAATCCTCGCCAGGCCCGGTGGTCGTTGTTTTTTGCCCGCTTCGACTTCATTCTTCATTTCCGTCCGGCGGACAAGAACGTCAAAGCTGATGCCTTGTCCCGATCCTTCCTGTCCTCCGATCAAGAGGAGGAACCTACGCACATCATCGACTCCTCCAAGGTGATGAATGTGGCCCCCTTGGATCTGACTCGTCTTCCACCCGGTAAGACGTTCGTAGCTGTGCCAGATCGGGAGAGGGTTCTTCGCTGGGGACATTCTTCTAAACTAGCTGGCCATGCTGGCCAAAAGAAGACCTTCCAACTTATTACCCGGCATTACTGGTGGCCTACCCTGCGTAAGGACGTGGTAGACTTCATCGCGGCCTGTTCATCCTGTGCCCGTAACAAAGTTCCCCGACATCTACCTGCCGGCCATCTCCTGCCCCTTCCCGTACCTGCTGCTCCTTGGCAACACATCGCTATGGACTTTATCACCGACCTTCCAGTTTCTGCCGGTTGTACTGTCATTTGGGTTGTCGCTGACCGTTTTTCTAAGATGGCCCACTTCATTCCCCTGCCTGGTCTTCCGTCTGCACCCGAGCTGGCTAAAGACTTTATCCGCCACATCTTCCGTCTCCATGGTCTGCCCCTCCACATCGTGTCGGATCGTGGGGTTCAGTTCACCTCTCGCTTCTGGAGAGCCACATGTAAGCTGCTGGACATTACCCTGGATTTCTCCTCCGCTTACCACCCTCAGTCCAATGGTCAAGTGGAGCGGATCAATCAGATCTTGTCCAGCTACCTCCGGCACTTCGTTGATGCTCACCACTCGGACTGGGTGGATCTCCTACCATGGGCCGAGTTCTCTTATAACAACCATGAGAGCGAGTCCTCTTCCAAATCCCCGTTCTTTATAGTCGGTGGCCAACATCCCCGGATTCCACTTCCTGTCTCCGTTTCTGTGGACAACCCTGCTGCGGAGTCTCTTGTCAGCGAATTTTCTACTATTTGGGAGAGCACCAGGTCCGCTCTTCTTCTCTCCTCTGAGCGGATGAAGAGATATGCTGATAAGAGACGTCTGGATCCGCCCCAATTCCGTCCGGGAGACAAGGTTTGGCTCTCATCCAAACATGTGCGGCTCAAAGTACCCTCCTACAAGTTGGGTCCTCGATTCATCGGCCCCTTCGAAGTCCTCAGGCAAATTAACCCTGTGGCCTACAAATTAAAACTCCCGGCCACCCTACGGATCCCCAACTCCTTCCACGTATCTCTCCTCAAACCCGTTGTCTTTAACTTTTTTTCCAAAAATCCAGGTGCCCCTCCTGCTCCGGTTTCCGCTGATGACATCTTTGAGGTAGAGAGTATTCTGGCCTCCAAGAGGGTAAGAGGAAAAACCTTTTTTCTGGTAGATTGGAAGGGGTTTGGTCCTGAGGAGAGAACTTGGGAACCCAGGGAGAACATCAACGCCCCGCTTCTCCTTAAGAAATTTCTTTCTGGCCAAAAAAAGAGGGGGCCTAAAGGGGGGGGTACTGTAGCATCGGCGTCTCTGCCCTGTTCTAGGCAGAGACGCCGTCCCTCTCACCTCCCCGCTCCTGGCGCGGCGTCCTCCAGCGCTTCTCTCCCCGCTGCTTCCGGCACGCGCTCCTTCCCCGGCAGTGTGCTTAGGGCGCACGCGCGCGCGCTCCCCCTCTCTTAAAGGGACCGCGCGCGCCGTCCTAAGGAGTCCCCGGCCAATTGCCGGAGGACCTCCCATATAAAAGGCACCTCCTCCAAAATGGAGGTGCCCGAGCAATGTTGTAGCACTGTTCACTACTCTGCTTCAGCCCTCAGGTCCCGTTGCCAGTTACCTGCCAGATACCTGCCAGATTCCTGCCAGTCTGCTGTCTAATTCCTGCCTGATATCCTGCTACCTGCCTGCTAGCCTGAGGTCCGACGGTCTGCCTTCCAACTCCTGGCAGTCTGTCTAAGGACCAGCTTGCCCGCTCACCTGGGAGCGCTCATCTGCTGCCTGTCTGCTAGCCTACCAGGAGGCTCTGCCGTCACGTGCTGTGACCACCCGCCTGTCCAGAGACTCCTGCCCGCTTACCTGGGAGCGCTCATCTGCTACCTGTCTGTTGGTCTTCCTGGAGGCTCCGCCGTCACATGCTGTGACCACCCGATTATCCAGAGACTCTCGCCTGCTCACCTGGGAGCTCACGTCTATCATCTGCCGCCACAGGTCGTACCTATCCTTTACCCAGAGACTGCCCCGGTCACTTGCCGTGACCTCCTGCCCGTTCATCCAGAGACTGCCCCGGTCACTTGCCGTGACCTCCTGCCCGTTCATCCAGAGACTGCCCCGGTCACTTGCCGTGACCTCCTGCCCGTTCATCCAGAGACTGCCCCGGTCACTTGCCGTGACCTCCTGTCCGTTCATTCAGAGACTGTCCCAGTCACCTGCTGTGACTGCCTGCCCGTCTACCCTGGTCGCCACCCGCTCCCTTACAAGGACCGCCCCCTTGTATAGTAGCTCAGAGGTTCCGCCTCCCAGACCCGTTACAGTAGTCATTTACATCAATTTGTGCAAACAGCAAAACAGGACAATGCTATGGTGCAGCAGTGTTAATAAACCTATAGAGGACATCAGTCTGTCCAAATACTCAAGGAATATGCAGATGTGGATAATACCTCAATATATACGTTCAGCACTATATGGTCATGGACACAGAGAGGCTGTACAAATGATATTAAACTAATATATCTATGATTTTGACCGCATAGTTGTAAACAAGAGCAAAATAACGTATTAATGAGGTGCCAGATAAAGAAAAATAGACTTATCTGTGGTTGATGGAATATTTTTTTAGCAGTATTCCAGATGATCGTGCAGACAATGCAGACTATCACCAGTGTATCCATATGTCCCAAATTGAGGCACTAAAGGTGCCACTTGTCCCAAAGCCTTTCTCCCCAGCTAGTCTGGGGCTCATCAGGGGACCATGTTAGGAGAAAACTTCAATAGGTGAAGGGCAATGAAGAGACATAGATATGGCTCCAAAAAGGACAATGTCCGTGCCAGTGTATATGTAGCATACCAAGTTTAAATACTCTCAAGTGTCGTGCCACAAGGGGAGGAGGGGCGGAGCCGGGGGCGGGAATGACGAGGAATGACACGCACGCTAGAAATCAGGAGTCTTGGAGTAAGATGGCAGCATGTCATTACAGTGCTGGTAGTGGCATCACTTCCGCAGCAACGACCAGAGTGGAAGGCAACATGCGTTCCACATGACGTCATTTCCACCGTTCAGGTTTAGGTGGAACGCAGAATGCGGTCCACTAGCCTAGATTGCACCACATCCAGCGCTTCTCACGGTATACTGTCATCAAATGAACCAGGGGGAATTATATGCTCCACAAGCCTCATTACTACCACTAATTAGTGGGACATTAGTTGCTATCCTAGGGAGTATGATACAACATGTATCCATATATTATAGACACCACTAAAGGGATATGCAGAAATTGTCAAAAATAGAATGTCACTGGCAGTAGATGGAGACTTATTGCGGATACACAGATAGGAAAATGAGACTCCATGCCCATGGGTACATATACATGACCCCATCATTAAAGGAAAGTGTCCCTAACAGAAACTATGAAGCAAAATTACTTCAAGAGGTAGGGATAAATCAAATAGTTACCAATGACCAAGACATGCCGACAATGATTTTCTGTCATATGGACAAAAAGATTAGCCTATATAAAGCCAGAGAATTGAGCTGTTTGTTAATGCCTCCTGGGCTCATAGATTCGAACCACAAGATCCACCTGCATTCATGCTGGAGGATCCTCCTGTTCCAATCACACTGACGGATAGAGGGGGTTACATCCTCAATGGTTTGAAAAGAAATAGATTTGAGGTCACCGTGGTGAACAGAATTGACATGCTTTGCCAACAGGGTATCCCTCTCCTTTCTAATATCACCCAGGTGTTCCCCAATACAGACCCACAGCTGCCTTTTCGTTTTACCGACATAATCCTTTGGGCATGTGCATGTGCACATGCAAATTACCCTAGCGGTTTTACAGTTAGCAAATGATCGATTCTTATAGACCCTCTTCGTAACTGCACTGACAAAAGTATCTGATGGTGTAATGTGTTGATAGAAGGTACAGTGCCCACACCTGAATGTGCCCACGGATCTTCTGTCAAGCCACGTACCCTCCTTAGGGGGGGAAGTGTAATGACTATGCACAAAGTGACCTTTAATCGATTTGTATGTGACGGATGAATATGGGGAAATCCATTTGCTAATGTCAGCATCAGTTCTTAGGATTACCCAATGTTTCCTAAGGATACCCATGACCCTGGTCTGTTGGTCATCATATGTACCAATGAATCTGGTCATGAAGAGCAAGTAATTTTTTCCACATAATGTCAAAAGTTTTGACCTATCCTGTCCCTTTGTATGCTTATATGATAATTCACCACAGTAGCAGGATAGCACCAGTCAGAGAAGAACCAGCCCAAGAGCAAGTTGCCATAGGTGGGAGCACAAGGCGTACCCATTGTCGTGCCCCTGAGCTGGTGGTAATATCTTCCATTAAAAAGAAAATAGTTGTGTCGTAGGACAAACTCAAGTAGTTGTAATATGAACTTATTATGAGGGATAAGATGTACGACTCTGGAATTCTGGAAGTGATCAACTGCTGACAGTGCCGCCGTTTGATGAATACTTGAGTACAGTACCTCGACATCTATAGAGACCAGAATTGTTCCAGGGTCTACTGATATACCATCTAGTTTTGTAATGAGATCTGTGGTGTCTTTCAAGTATGAGGGTAGGGCAGTAACAAAAGGCCTAAGTATTTTGTCAATATACATGCTGCAGTTCTGACTGAGGGCATCCACCCCAGACTCAATCGGTTTGCCCCTCAGGGGTGGATACCCCTTGTGCACCTTTAGAAGCGCGTAAAAGGCGGCAATAACAGGGTATTTGGGAAGTAAAAAATGAAACTCATTAGACGAAATAAGGCCAGTGGTATTTGCTTGTAGTAAAATATTAGAGAGAGTTTTGATATAAACAGGGGTGGGATCTCCATGGAGAATCTGATAGGTGGTAATATCAAATGAGATGGTCTGGCACATGTCCACATACTGGTCCCTGTCAAGAAGTACAGTATTGCCCCCCTTGTCCGATGGCTTAATGACCAGGGAGGGATCCGCTTTTAGAATTTTCAATGCTACACGTTCCTCATGGGACAGGTTCGGGGGGATTTTATGCATCTTGGGATTAATTCTCTTAATATCCTCCTTTATCAGCTTAGAAATAATATCCACATTACTAATTTCTCCAACCGGTGGCATCTTGACACTTTTAGGCTTGAGATCGGAGGAGGGACCTACTCCTATTGATCTTGCATCCTCTTCAGCTAATCCAGTAAGTAACTGGATGTCTGGAAGGTCCTCTAGGGTAACTCCTAGTTGTTGGCATTTTGCTCTATCATTTTTTTTTTCAAATTTCTCCATCTGAGCTTTCTGAGGAAAAGATTAATATCCTTAATCCAAACAAATGGATCAAATCGAGTAGTTGGTACAAACGACAGACCAGTGCCAAGTACCCTCCGTTCTGTATAAGTCAGAGTGTATGAGGACAAATTAATGATGCGATTATTCTGATTTCGTTGTTCATATTCACTCATCCTCCCCTGTGTAGCCGTGTCCCGCAGACTTAATTGTTGTGTGCTATCGTCCTGCCTTGTAAGTGATACCGGATGTCTCTGCTCTCTAAATAAGAGGACGGAGTGAAGGACGAAGTAACTGAACCAGAGGGCAAAGTAGATTGTCCCTGATTTGTGCGTGCCCCGCTCTGCCATCTCTTTGTAGATCCTCTCCTGCCATGGCCCCTTGATCTACTGTATGACCTGTAAGTGTCCCACGGGTCATATTCGTTATCCGAGGATACAAAATTAGAAGAAGAAATATCAGTTGGTGCAGTCGGTTTATCTGTAAAAGTCGGATAAGACCTCTTTTCTTTAAACTCAGGCAGATCTCTATCAAAAAGTTTTGTGTCTCCTGTCCTTGAGGGTAAGCTGATATTTCTCAATTGCCACCTTAAAATTTTCTTCCCTCATGATAAACTCAGGTGATGTCTTATGTTTAAAAGCTTCTTCGATCTGTAATTTCAAATGATTGGAAGATTTCTCAAAAGTTACTTTTTCTTCATCTAAGAGAATCTGCATAAACCTCAATGAAGAAACAACAGACTCCTTCTCCCACTTTACCAGTAGAGAAATGGACCTAGTTCTAGGGGCAGGTGTAATATTGATCCTCAGTCCTCGGGGTACGATGGCCTGTTTGACGTAGTTCTCCAACGATTGGATTTCTCACCACGACTTAATATTATTTTTATAAACCTCTAATAGAGTGAAAAAAATATTTTTAAGATTTGGCCCTGATGCAGACGCTCCTTCACTTTCTAGCTCATAAAACACTTCTCTAGCCTCATTAAGCCATTTATTTGTGTTGACAAGTCCAGACAAAAATCCAGCCATATTCAATACAACAAAACCCTAATGCCCAAAGGGAACATGCACTTCACTCTTGAGTTCCTGCTAATGCAATTCTTTCTGCTTTCACTTTCTCTATCGTCTTTGACCAGCGGATATCGGTGTTCGTTTGCAGCCACTCTGTTAGACATTAACTGTGTGCATATTCTCTATATCCTTACTTAACCACATGATTCAGGCGATATTGAGGGGCAGGACAATGTAAAGCAGAATTTGCTGAACTTTGCATTGTGCTTTGCTGTTTTCCCTTGTCAGGGTGGGGAGGCAGAGAGAGGAACATTGTATATGGGTTTGTAGGGTTTTGTGCAAGGGCTTCTTTTTAGTCTCAGTCTAGCACCAATGAAGTAAAAAAAAAAACCTCCATATATGCCAAAATTTTAGGATAGTTAACAAATTATACTTTTAAACAGTAGTGGAAGAAGCCTTGCATTTAAAAGTAATTCCTTTCTCATGTGACACAACTTGTTAAAGGCTTGCTAACTTTTAGGATTGCAACATTCCATAGGTGGCAGTAGAGGTCAAGTCCTCTTCCTCTCTGAAGAGGCTATTTACATATTTAAGTTCCCAGAGGAGCATTGCATGGCCTATATGCTGTCTTGACAATCTCTACGAGAAGAAATGTTCCCCCTTAGAGCCTCTGCCAGTTGTCTCTCACCTAGCCAAATCATTCTTCCTGCTTTTTACTGGTGAGGGGCAAACTCCTGAAACAAGTGTCCAAAATGGAGTTTCTAGTTTGGGTTTTATCCTAAGTCATGTGACGAGGCTTGTTAAAGGTCGTTATTGACTTTCGGGATTGCTAACCTCAATAGATGGAACTAGAGTTCAAGTCCTCTTTTTGGAAGAGGCTATTTGTGTATATAATGATATACAGTATAGACTCTAAGGCCTGGGTGGTACGTATTATTCTGATTATTCAGTCCGTATGTGCAACAAACCCCACACAGGCCAGTTGTAACCAATGTGCTAGAACACATGAGTGATGAGATAACGCACAAGAGATAAATTCTCAGCTGGATAAGAGCCAGCATAAAAATGCATTACAATGAATTATTATTTTTAGTCGAGACGGCTTCCGGAACACCACTTTCTCGTGCATATATTCTCGCTCTACTCTTTTCAGATGTCACAGGCACACAAGTGTTAAAGAGAACAATGGGACAAAAATGATTACATTGTGTTTGTTAACCCATTCACTATGAAACAGGTTACAATTATTTAGTAGTAGAAGTCTAGAAGACAAAATAGATAGACCCTGCAGTTTGGGCACATAACTTCAACCGCATGAACAATAATGTGATTGCCGAGGCCAGTAGAGCAAGGGAAATTGCATTTAGTTCTTAAAAAGGGTGAGCTGACAGTGACTTGGGCCTCGAGCATTCAGGCTTAGGCCCTTTACCAACCAATATAGCAATGGCAAATTTTATTTGGCTTGATAAATTACATTTACATTTTAACATTTACAAAAGAGTCTATCAATAAGAATGACCTATCACTGTATATTTCCCATGAAGATTTTTTGTAATGGACTGGGTGATGGAACCACTGTGCCAAGACCCGAATAGAGCCTGGAGGGACGTGACTAAGCGCCACATCAAGGCAAACCCTGGATACACGGCAACTGACAGTGCTGCGGTCCGAGGAGAATCCGGGGAGGCGAGACCAGATGCTACACCAGGACTGACCATCGGTACACGGCAGCTGACCCCCAAAGGATAGGTAGCTGGAATGCCCCAGTAGGAAAGTACAGCTGATACAGGCAGGCATGGCAGAAACACAGGAACCACAGATGCAGATGAGTATGGCTGATACACAGCCTGGCAAGATTAGTGCAGGCGGATCCATCTGATATTTATACTGGCACGGCAAGTGCCATAGGGTCCGACTGATATGCAGATAGGCACAGCAGGTGCAGGCTTTTCCAACAGATATACTGATGAGCACTGCAGGTGCGGACGGGACCGGCAGATATACAGGCAGGCAGATGGGCATGGGTGATATACAAGCAGGCAGATGTTGGGGGGCACGGCTGATATACAGGCTGGCTGGTGAGCTGGAAGATATAACTGTAACACAGGTGTAATAGTGGGGAAGGGCGTAGCCTTCCTTCGGCACTGATGTAGTTAAAAGAGAATGTTCCCGGAGTTAGACCTCTCTTAACGGTTGGTAGGCCAAGCTAAGAGGTTAGCTTCAGTGGTCCAGTCAGTAGAGTAGAGGGGGAAACTTAGTGCCATGATCAAGCCTCGAGTGTTTATAGAGCTTGTTCCTGACATAATTCCTTGTGGGCTGCTGTACTTGTAACCAGCCACAAGATGCCACTGTCCCCAGTGCAGATGCCAGGTTGGGTCGGCCAGCAGTATTGCAGACAGTGATGGGGTTAATGGTGTGTGATGACGGCCCATAGAGGGTGGGCACATTAGGAAAATCTCTGCTTAGTTTCCAGAAGCAGGAAGTGAAGGTTGAGTCATAGTTGAGACAGTGAACTGTACGGGCAGCCTGAATATATATAGGCTGCTAGGGTAGACGGGAGCTCCGTACCCTCAAACAGTGGGATCACCAGTGTGAAGATCTCCCTACGCAAGAATCCTGTTAGCCGGCCGGAGAAACTCAACAGAGGTATTGAGGACCCAGGGCACTTCTAGTCTGCAGGTAACAGAGGAAGATAGGACTCCAGGCTAAGACATGGGGGAGATATAGGATCCGGAAACACTGTTGATATTGAAGAAGATTCTCTTGGGCTAGAGATTAGAGTCACAGAGATGCTTCACTTAAAGAGGGAACCAGGGCTGAAGATGTTGCCAGCACCTGTGAGGGAGATGATAACCTGTCGGGCCTTATCCATTATATCTGCCTGTAAATACTGTACATATTCTTCTTCCCCAAGTAAAGTCCAAGTTATGTAAGAACCTCGTGTCCTCTGAATTTATTGCTGCCCTGGTCCCAGAAGAGAAATGCCTGGAGACAGCCGCGATTGGATGGTCTGAAGTAAGTGGAGAGCACCACATACACAGCCACACATCAGAGGGAGGACACGTATTGTCTGTAGGGTGCCAGAGCGAGCAGGGGCTACAGCTCGCCCACGACTACCTCGCTGGGGCACCTTACACAGGCAGGCACAGATATACAAAACAGGTATAATAAGATACAACACTGGAGACCTGAAAACTAGAAAGTGTGTTTGGAACAGACTAACAACGTAGCACAGGCACCTCCATGCCGGTGGAGGTGCCTTAAATAGTAAGCGTCTCCTAACCATTGGCTGCGGACACTTTAGGATGGTGCACGCACGGCCCCTTAAGGAAGGAGGGAGCGCGCGCAGACCCTAAGCACAGTGCTTGGGGTTCTGCACGCCGTGCGTATACCCTGTGCAGCAGCAAAGCAGGAAGGAGAAGGAGGAGCGGGATGGGGGCTGCGGCGGTGAGTTAACCGGCATCCCTGCTGGGGGAGAGAGGCAGCATGCAAGCGCTACATTTTTTTTCAATAAATCTGTTGTAGGGTTTGGTACTCACTCAGCTGCTTTAGAGGTAGGCACAGGAGTTGGCTTCTTTACAAATGTCTAAGGCAGGTTTATTCAAACTTCATAAACCACACTTTCAAAATAAACAAAACACAGCCTTGTCCAGCACAAAGTAACACAGCAGAGAAATAAACAGTCCATAAAGTACTGTGGCTTCGCCCACTCACAGTCAGTGTCCTTTAGCACAGACACCCTGAAGGTCTCCACACCACCAGCCACAGACACTGAATGAGACACTCAGTCTCCATTTTATAGTTACAAGAGGTACGTCCTGAGGTGGAGATATATCAGCAGCCATTCCCTCCCATCTCTTATGACTGTTCGTAAAAACCAGCCCTGATACGCCCTGCTAACCCTCTCAGCACTACTTGTGCTGGAGCATGCTTTTCCCGTGTTTACATCACCAAAGCTACCAACCTCGGTGATACATATCTCCCCTCAAGGACCTGTCCGTGGGCTATCTTACATACCTACCCCTCTGCCCAAAGTCGGGGAGGATTGGCACCTTCCTCTAACAAACAGTGGACCCTTAACAATAGGTCAGCATTGCCATGCAGTTTCCCAAGCCTATGCTTTACATGGAAGCTAAAATCTTGAAGGGCTAAGAACCATCTAGTCACTCGGGCATTGTTCCCCTTCTTCTCGCTCATACATCTTAGTGGGTCATGGTCTGACACCAACCTGAACTTCCTGCCTAAGAGATAGTACCTTAAGGTGTCCAACGCTCACTTGATGGCCAAACATTCCTTCTCCACTATAGAGTAATTCTCACAAGATGTCAGCTTCTGGCTTAAATACATTATGGAGTGCTCTTCCTCGTATCTCTCTTGTGATAGGACAACACCCAGTCTGGTATCTGATGAATCCGTTTGGACCACAAACTCTTTTGTGAAATCTGGTGCCACCAACACTGGTTGTCTACACAGGGCTTGCTTTAGTTCCTGGAAGGCCGTCTCAGCTTCTGGAGACCACTTAGCCATAGCTGATTTTGTCCCTTTAAGGAGATCTGTCAAAGGGGCGGCCCCCTTTCCGCAGAGCATCGAATATCGCCTGGACTATACTCAGATGGTTTCCCCAATCCTGGCTGTAGATCAGGATATCATCCTGGTAGGCTGCTGCGTACTTCTTGTGGGGAGCTAGGATCCGGTCCATGGCTCTCTGGAAGCTAGCCCGGGCTCCTTGCAACCCAACGGCATCCTTGTGAATTGGAACCATCCGTCTGGTGTTGAGAAGGCTGTCTTCTCCTTGGCATCCCGGGACATGGTTATTTTCCAATATCCTTTCGGGAGGTCAAGGGTGGTAATGTACTTGGTAGGTCCTAACTTTTCAATCAGTTTGTCTACCCTGGGCATTGAGTAGGTGTCGAACTTTGAGACCTCGTTGAGTTTCCTATAGTCATTGCAGAACCGCTATTCCCCATCTGGCTTTGGCACCAAGACTATGGGACTGGACCAGCCTCTCTTGAACTCTTCAATGACTCCTAGACCCAGCATGCGCTTCACTTCTTTCGAGATTACCTCTCGGCGGGCTTCAGGAATCCGGAATGGCTTCCAGTTTACTCTGACATGAGGCTCCATAAGGACCTCATGCTCTATGATCTGAGTAAACCCTGGTAGATCCGACAACAGGTCCCTGTTCTGCTGGAGCAACTCGTGGCACTGTTGTTTTTGGGCATGTGACAGCGAATCTGCCACCTTGACCTCTCCCACATCGGCTTTCGACTTCACCACCATACACGGAGCTTCCAAGGGCTCCCTACCTTGACATGGCTTTATCAGGTCGACGTGGTACACCTGGTAGGGCTTCCTTCTCCCTAGTTGGTGGACTTTATAGTTGACATCACCAACCTTTTCCACTACTTCATAGGGGCCCTGCCACTTAGCCAGGAATTTACTTTCCACCGTAGGTACCAGCACCAGTACCAGCACCCTCGTTGACCTATTGCACACCTTCGACTGTGCCTATTGTGCTTTGAGGAGGTGTTCTTTCACAATGGGCATCACCTCTGCAATCCTCTCCTGCATCTGGGACACATGTTCGATTACACTTCTGTAGGGCGTAGACTCCGCCTTCCAGGTTTCCATTACTACGTCCAGGAGTCCGCAGGGGTATCGGCCATATAACAGCTCAAATCGGCCAATGGAACTTCCCTAACGGAGAACAGAAGGTACTGCAGTAGACAGTCCCACTCCTGGCCATCTTTGTCTATGACTTTCTTTTATTAAACCTCTCCACTAAGCCATCTGTCTGGGGGTGGTAGACTGAGGTCCTGAGTTGTGTGATTTGCAGGGTTTTGCACAGCTCCCTCATCACCCTTGACATAAATGGGGTCCCCTGGTCTGTTAGGATCTCCTTAGGCAACCGCGTTCTAGAGAAGATGTGGACTAACTCCTGGGCTATACATTTGGCAGAGGAGTTAAGTAGTGGCACGGCCTCCGGATACCATGTAGCATAGTCCAGTACCACCAGGATTTACTGATGTCCTCTGGCAGACTTGACCAGGGGTCCCACTAGATCCATGGCTATGCGATCAAATGGCACCTCAATGATCGGCAATGGCACTAAGGGGCTATGGAAGTGAACCACCGGGGAGGTCAGCTGGCAGGTGGGACATGACCTACAATAATTTACAATTTCTTGGTGACAACCGGGCCAGTAGAAGCTTTGGAGGATCCTTTCTTGGGTTTTCTCTACCCCCAGATGACCCCCCAACACATGTGTATGGGCCATATCTAACACCTTGCGTCTGTATGGCCCTGGCGCTAGTAACTGCTCGATTACTTCCCCTCTGAGCTTGGTGACCCGATATAGTATCTCCCCATTTACGGCAAAGTACGGATATCAGTTGTCAGCCCCTGGCTCTTGAGCAACACAATTAAGAACAGTTACATTATCAAATGCCCCTTTTACAGTTAAATCCCTGAGCTGGGTGGTTCCAAAGTTTTCCCCGGACACCTCCAGTTCAGGGATGTTGGCCTCCGGGGATGCTGCCTCATACTCATCCCCAACAAGCACACAAAATTGAAACCCATCGGCTGCGGCCTTCGATGAGGTTTCTTTAGGAGCGACCTGGTTGTTGTCTGAACAAGTCGGCATCCTTCCTTTCTTCCACAAGTCCCAAAATAAGGCAAAGTCCCACCCTATTATAACAGGGTGCAACAGGTCCTTGACTATGCCCACCTCATGGGAATCAGTGCCACAATTTGTGTCTATGACCGGGCCCCAGGGTAGTCCTTAGCGTCCCCATGGATACAGCGGACGCTGACTTTTTTCCCTGGAACCAGCCAATGAGGAATTGTGGCCGTCACTAGGGTTACCAAACTCCCCGAGTCCACTAGACCAGTCATTTACATGCCATTCACTGATACAGGGCATGCTTGTAGTCCTCGCCTGGTTGAGGAACAGCACTGCAGGCGGGATATGCAAAATACGAGCAGCGCCGTCATGCGCTGCAGTCCATTGGCTCATTGGTCATGGGGCAATGGGCAGCTATGTGACCTGGGGTGTGACGTCCAACAAATTACATTATTGTATGGGGCCTTTGACAGCAACTCAGACCCCTCCTGGACTCTAGGACGCACACCAGATGTGGCTCTAACTCCCCTCTTTTGGGTGTCCGCCCCCCTTTAGTAACCCCCATATGAAGATGCTACGACCGCTTGTTTCCCTAAGGAACTCTCTACCACCTGGTACCTTTCCACCAACTCCACCAGGTCATCATCATTACAGGGATCTCCCTTGGCAATTCACGATTGTACCGACCTCGGAAGGGAGTGTATGAACCTATGAACCTATCCATGACAACTTTCTCAACCATCTGTGCCGGGGAGGAAGATTCAGGTTGCAACCACTTTTGGACCCGGTGTAGGAGGTCAAACATTTGGAACCGGGGAGCTTTGTCATTGCAATAGGCCCAGTGGTGCACCCGTTGCACCCTGACAGTCAGAGTCACTCCCAAACAGGCCAAAATCTCCATTTTCATTTTGGCGAATTCCTGTGCATCTTGCAAGGCCAGGTCATAATAGGCTTTCTGTGGCTCCCCTGTTAAATATGGCACCAGAACTTCCGCCCACTGCTGTGGAGGTAATCTCTCCCATTCCACCACCGTTTTAAATACAGTCAGGAATGCCTCAATGTCATCCCCCGGGGTCATCTTTTGTAATGCTCCTCTTACCATCTTCCTGACGTCTGAGTCATCACCTGGATTTGGGGGTGGGGTGGTTGTCCTGCCAGGGATCTCCCCTGCTAGGAGTTTCATCTGTCATTGCTGCTGTTGGATCTACTGCATCAGGAGTTTATTTGTCTCCTGCTGTGCCTGCTGGCTCTGCTGCTGCTGCTCTCATTGCTGCTGTAGCTGCTCTTCCTGCTACTGCTGCATGTTCTGCTGGCTCTGCAGGTGCAGCTGCGCCTTCTGTTGCTGTAGCTGCGGCGTCTGCTGTGCCTGCAACAGAATCTTAAGCAGGTCCTCCATTTTGTCACTTGCTGGGTTATGGCCGACATAACCCAAGACATAAATGGTTTCCTGTAGTGGTCACACTGCCTCTTGGGATTCGTGCCCGTGCTTCTAGCACCAATTGTGTGGTTTGGTACTCACTCATCTACTTTAAAGGTAGGCACAAGAGTTGGTTTCTTTAAAAATGTCCAAGGCAGGTTTATTCAAACTTCAAAAACCGCACTGTCCAAATAAACAAAACACAGCCTTGTCTGGCACAAAGTAACAAAGCAGAAAAATAAACAGTCCATAAAGTACTGTGGCTTCACGCGCTCACAGTCAGTGTCCTTTAGCACAGACACGCTGGAGGTCTCCACACCTCCAGAGACAGACACTGAATGAGACACTTGGTCTCCGTTTTATAGTTACAAGAGACACGCCCTGGGGTAGGGATATGTGAGCAGCCATTCCCTCCCATCTCTTATGACTGCTCGTAAAATCTGGCCCTGATATGCCCTGTTAACCCTCTCAGCACTACGTGTGCTGGAGCATGCTTTTCTCGGGTTTACATCACCGAAGCTAGCAACCTCGGTAATACATATCTCCCCTCAAGGACCTGTCCGGCAGCCATCTTGAATACCCCCCCTCTGCCCAAAGTCGGAGGGCTTGGCTCCTTCTGCTAGCAAACAGTTGACCCTCGACAATGCATCAGCATTGCCATGCAGTTAACCAGGTCTATGCTCTACAGGGAAGCAAAAATCTTGGAGGACTAGGAGCCACTTGGTCACTCGGGCATTGTTCCCTTTCTTCTCTCTCATCCACTTTAGTGGGGCATGGTCTGATACGAGACTGAACTTCCTGCGTAAGAGGTAGTATCTTAAAGTGTCCAATGCCCACTTGATGGCCAAACATTCCTTCTCCACTATGGAGTAATTTTTCTCACAAGATTTTAGCTTCCGGCTTAAATACATTATGGGGTGCTCTTCTCTGTTCATTTCTTGTGATAGGACAGCACCCAGCCTGGTATCTGATGCATCAGTTTGGACCACAAACTCTTTCGAGAAATCTTGGGCCACCAACACTGGTTGTTTAAACAGGACTTTCTTTAGTTTCTGGAAGGCCGTCTCAGCTTCTGGAGACCACTTAGCCATAGCCGATTTTGTCCCTTTAAGGAGGTCTGCCAAAGGGGGGGCTATTATGGCGAAGTTAGGGATGAACCGACGATAGTAGCCCAGGAATGCTCTGACCTGTTTTTTTGAGAGAGGTTGTGGCCAACCCTGGATCGCCTCAGCTTTATTTGTTTGGGGCTTTATTATGCCTCGACCTACGACATAGCCCAAATATTTTTTTTCCTCCATGCCCATGGCACATTTCTTCGGGTTGATGGAAAACCTCACCTTCCTAAGAGCATCGAATATCGCCTGGACTTTGCTCAGATGGCTTCCCCAATCCTGGGGAAACTTCTTGTGCGGAGCTAGGATCCAGTCTATGGCTCTCTGGAAGGCTGGAAGGTAGCCGGGGCTCCTTGCAACCCAAACAGCATCCTTGTGTATTGGAAACATCCGTCTGGCGTTGAGAAGGCCATCATCTCCTTGGTATCTTGGAACATGGGTATTTGCCAATATCCTTTCGTGAGGTCAAGGGTGGTAATGTACTTGGTAGGTCCTAACCTTTCAATCAGTTCGTCTATCCTCGGCATTGGATAGGTGTCGAACTTCGAGACCTCATTGAGTTTCCTATAGTCATTGCAAAACCACCATTCTCCATATGGTTTCGGTACTAAGACTATTGGACTAGACGAGCCACTCTTGGACTCCTCGATGACTCCCAGCAGACAGCAGGTATTTATATACCCAGGCCAGGGAGTTAATTAGCCAGAGGAAGGTAACCGCTGGGTCCTAGAGAGACAGACTCTAAGAACGTGTCTGCAATGCCAAACGTAGAGATCTCCTGCAACCAACTGAAGGGCGACTGTCTGTCACTTCTGACACACCCGTGACAGTACCCCCTCCTCTACGAGTGGCCTCTGGATACTCAGGACCGGTTTCTCAGGATAAGAGGTGTGGAATGAACTAACAAACCTGGGAGCATTCACCTCAGATGCTGAAACCCACATCCTCTCCTCTGGACCATAATCCTTCCAGTGCACCAAGTATTGTGGAGAACAACATTGGAGACGAGAATCTACAATCCTCGAAATCTGGAACTCCAGACTACCATCAACCATTACTTGGGGCAGTGGTAGAGGTGAGGGCTCAAGAGGTTCTACATACTTCTTGAGTAAGTACCTGTGGAACACATTGTGGACCTTAAGGGCCTGAGGAAGTTCAAGATGAAACGTTGCTGGGTTAATGACGTCGGTTATTTTATAGGGACCAATAAACCTAGGTCCCAGCTTCCAAGAAGGAACTTTCAATCTTATATTTCTGGTCAACAACCACACAAAGTCATTCACATTCAGGTCCGGACCTGGCAAACGTTTTCTGTCAGCCATACATTTATACCTGTCTCCCATGATCTTTAAATTACTCAGAACACCTTTCCATACCGAGGAGAGCTACAAAGCAAACCGTTCCTCCTCAGGATCTCCCGAAGCTCCTCCCCCACTAAAGGTACCAAACTGTGGGTGATAACCGTATGCACCAAAGAACGGTGACCTGCCAGTGGATTCTTGACGATGATTATTAATGGCAAATTCTGCCAGCATAAGTAGGATGCCCAATCCTCCTGATTTTCTGAGGAACACCTGAGGTAGGTCTCCAAATTCTGATTGACATGCTCAGTCTGTCCATTTGATTGAGGGTGGAAGGCAGAGGAAAAGGACAGCTGCACCCCCAGTCGAGAACAAAATGCCTTCCAGAAATTGGAAACAAACTGGGTCCACCGATCTGACACCACATCGGAGGGAACCCCATGAAGCTTCACAACCTCATTTATGAACACCTGAGCAAGTGTCCTGACATTTGGAAGTGCAGCTAATGCGACAAAGTGAACTATTTTATTGAAACTATGTACCACCACCAAAACCACCATTTTTCCTGCAGAAACAGGTAGGTCAGTAATATAATGTATGGACAAGTGTGTCCACGGCCCACTGGGGATAGGTAGCGGAAGAAGAGTACCAGCCGGATGGGTATGCGAAACCCTAGAACGCGCGCAAATACTACAAGCAGATACGTGTTCAATCACATCCTGATGCAACCGCAGCCACCAAAAACGATGAGAGAGGAGGTCCGCGGTTGCTTTGCCATCTGGATGCCCAGCAAGCACAGAGTTATGATGTTCCCTAATTACTTTGCGGCACAGATTAGATGGTACAAATAACCTTCCTGAAGGGCAGGAGGCAGGGGTGTCCCCTTCCGCCTGCTGTCCTCGCTATGCATGTCACCTTCCCATGTTGGGTCAGTGACTTCATCAACCACCACCTCGTCTTACACGTAAGCACTCTGGGCCTCATCCTGACTTTCTGGCAATTGTGTCTCATCATCATCCAACTCTTGCAACAGTAATTTCACTTTCAAACCATCGCCTTCTTTTGACCGTGACTGTTCAAATATTTGGGCATCGCTACATGTGATCTCCTCATGCCTCGCTTAAAGCGGACAGAGTGAGAGGACAGAATCTATAAATGGAAATGTGAACAGCTTTTCGGAGTGTTGAAGTGTTGGATCACTTGTCTCTAATCACTCCGCATGTTGTGAAGAAGGAGGATCAGGGTAAGGAATATGTAGTACATACTCATGGCTACTGAGACTGGAACGTGGTAGCAAACTGATTGGATTTTGGTGGTAACAAACTGATTGGAAGCATTATCTGCTATCCAACCAACAACCTTTTCTCACTGGTCTGGCTTCAAGAGTTGTGCTCCATGACCCCCTAGAAAGTGTGACAGGAAGCTAGGTCTACATGATGTGGGTGTTTGTTGTGCTCCCTCAGCAGGCACAGTTTCACCTTGCCAACAGCCTCCGAATGCACTATCAGAATCACGTCCACTTCCCCGTCCCTTACCGTGCGCCTTGCCCATTTTAAATGGAGTATAATATTTGGCAGCTTCCAAAAAAGTTCAGGATTATTACCACGGTAATATTTGATCACCTCTGATGACCAAGTTTCTATCCAGTGGTGGTATGGCGATGCTATTGGTCAGCAGAAAACTCTGGATATGTTTCAAACACACAACTGGCACACTTTAAATGGAGTATAATATTTGACAGCTTCCAAAAAAATTCAGGATTATTATCGCAGTAATATTTGATCACCTCTGATGACCAAGTTTCTATGCAGTGGCGGTATAGCGATGCAATTGGTCAGCGGCCAAGTCTGGATATGTTTTGAACGCACAACTGGCACACTTTAAATGAAGTATAATATTTGGCAGGTTCCAAAAAATGTCAGGATTATTACCGCAGTAATATTTGATCACCTGTGATGACCAAGTTTTTATGCCAGTGGCGGTATAGCGATGCTATTAGTCAGCGGCCAAATGTGGATATGTTTTGACCGCACAACTGGCACACTTTAAATGAAGTATAATATTTGGCAGGTTCCAAAAAATGTCAGGATTATTACCGCAGTAATATTTGATCACCTCTGATGACCAAGTTTCTATGCAGTGGCGTTATAGCGAAGCTTTTGGTCAGCGGCAAGTTTGAATATGTTTTGAACGCACGACTAGTACACTTTAAATGGAGTATAATATTTGGCAGCTTCCAAAAAATTTCAGGATTTTTACCGCAGTAATATTTGATCACCTCTGATGATGGACAAGTTTCTCTGCTTGCTCTACACATCAATGCTATTCAAATCAACCAAATCTGTCTGAATAAGGTTTTCCACATTCTGCCGTGCAAACCCTCTTTTCCAAAGTGGTGCCGGTGCCCCAGCTGCATTGGCAACTTCATCCTCCTCTGCCTTGTGCTTCCACTGAACCCCCACTGTCAGATAAGGACACCGTCAGTAGTGCGTCGACCAGCATGTGCTAGTATTCCCGCATTTTCAGATCACTCTCTAGTGATAGAAGTATGGATGGCACATTGTGCTTGTAGCGGGGATCCAGCAGGGTAGCCACACAGTAATCAGCACTTGTAGCAATCCGGGCAACTCGGCGGTTGTTGTGCAGGCACAGCAGGATGTATTGCCTCATGTGTGCCAGGCTGCCCAGAGGCAACGACAAGCTGTCCTGGGTGGGAGGTGTATCGTCTGAGTCCTCTGTATCATCTGTATCCTCTGTATCCCCCCAGCCATGCTCCAGTTATGCCTGTGAGCTGCTTTGAGTGCCACCCTGCTGTGAACACGGTTTACCGCGACAGAGAGGAGCCAGAAGACCACAGCGTCTGATTCCTCCCACTCCTGCACTCACTAGAAGCCTTTCACCTTCATATTAAATGGTGCAGGTTTCTTTCAGCAGTGCAGGGGTTAATCTGCTCAGTTGTGAGCTTCTAGAAGCTTACCTGCATTAGGGCTCTCAGTTGTCCAGTATTAGCCACTCCCTGCTCCTATATAGTCATGTCTTTGGCTTGGAGTCATTGCCAGAGCTAGCTTATTCTGCATGGTTCTAGGAGTGTGGTGGAGTGTTGTGGTTTGTGAAGGGGTTTGGAGGATTTAAGCTAAGACTGTTGAGTGGTTTAGGTTGTGTGTAATCCTTTTCTTTTCCTATGTTGTTTTTTTCCATATCCTCCACTCCCCAGTGTTTACATCTGTTGTTTGTGTGCATATACAATATTTGTATGATTGGTATTTTCCTTTAGCCCTGTCTGTATTACCTTGCTAGTCTGGTTGGTGTACTGCCATACACTATTACTCCCCTCTTACCTGGGTGGGGGAAGGGAACAAACAGGGTGGATTTAGGAGCTCAGACAAGGTCCATGGCCCGGTGTCTTCACCATTAGAAGTAATCTGGGGAACAGGGCCAGCTGGGGTGCCCCTCACATTAGGGACAGGGAAGGAGCCCCTGGCCCCAGGATACCCGACAACAGAGTTGTGACAGGTTGTTCCTCATCCTCCTCCTCATCCTCCAAAACTGTCCCCTGCCTGGACATTTGTGTAACTGGCTGCTGTTGGTACAGGAAACCATTCTCCAAGACATGTGTGGATGCCTGGTCTGATAATGGTGTGAATGGTGCCTGATCCTCCTCCTCTTCCTCCTGTGCCACCATCTCATCCACCATCGCCTGAACATTTCTGTGTTATTTTTAAGGAAGCTCTGCACCACCAAATTCAGCACATGCGCCAAGCAAGGCCCAGAGCTGCTATGAGATTTCCCCCGTTGTCGCACACCACCAGGGCGTGCTTGAGGTTTAGCGGCACCAAACACACATCTGTCTGTTCTTTGATCCCCATCCACAGCTCCTGCACAGTGTTGGATTTTTCCCACAAACAGATGAGTTTCAGAACAGCCTGCTGTAGTTTACCTAGCTGTGCTATACTTGGTTTTGCAGGAGTTTTGCTGACCAGATGAGGAGGCGTTGGACACACATTCAGCTGAAGTGTATTTCTGTGCACAGACTCGGCGGGATTGCGGAGGAAAGGTGAGTATAATGGTTTATTTTTTTCTATACATTGAAGAACAGAGGCAGAACAGGGAAATATGCCAGAATGGGGGATATATATGCCAGGATGAAGCCCAGGATATGGGACATATATACCAGGATGGGAGATATACATTCCAGATTGGGGCACAGACTAAATGACATATAACAGGATGGGGGATATATATATATCCGGATGGGGCCCAGGATAAGGGACATATACCAAGATGGGGGATATATATATCATGATGGTGCCCATTATAAGAGACATATACCAGGATGGGGGATATATACAGTGGTGGCCAAAAGTATTGGCACCCCTGCAATTCTGTCAGATAATACTCAGTTTCGTCCTGAAAATGATTGCAATCACAAATTCTTTGGTATTATTCTCTTAATTTAATTTGCTTGCAAGGAAAAAACACAAAAGAGAATGAAGCAAAAATCAAATCATTGATCATTTCACACAAAACTCCAAAAATGGGCCGGACAAAAGTATTGGCACCCTCAGCCTAATACTTGGTTGCACAACCTTTAGCCAAAATAAGTGCGAACAACCGATTGCGGTAACCATCAATGAGTTTCTTACAATGCTCTGCTGGAATTGTAGACCATTCTTCTTTGGCAAACTGCTCCAGGTCCCTGATATTTGAAGGGTGCCTTCTCCAAACTGCCATTTTGAGATCTCTCCACAGGTGTTCTATGGGATTCAGGTCTGGACTCATTGCTGGCCACCTTAGAAGGCTCCAGTGCTTTCTCTCAAACCATTTTATAGTGCTTTTGGAATTGTGTTTTGGGTCATTGTTCTGCTGGAAGACCCATGACCTCTGAGGGAGACCCAGCTTTCTCACACTGGGCCCTACATTATGCTGCAAAATTTGTTGGTAGTCTTCAGACTTCATAATGCCATGCACACGGGCAAGCAGTCCAGTGCTAGAGGCAGCAAAGCAACCCCAAAACATCAGGGAACCTCCACCATGTTTGACTGTAGGGACCGTGTTCTTTTCTTTGAATGCCTCTTTTTTTTCCTTGTACACTCTATGTTGATGCTTTTCCCCAAAAAGCTCTACTTTTGTCTCATCTGACCAGAGAATATTATTCCAAAACGTTTTAGGCTTTCTCAGGTAAGTTTTGGCAAACTCCAGCCTGGCTTTTTTATGTCTCGGGGTAAGAAGTGGGGTCTTCCTAGGTATCCTACCATACAGTCCCTTTTCCTTCAGACGCCGACGGATAGTACGGGTTGACACTGTTGTACCCTTGGACTGCAGGGCAGCTTGAACTTGTTTGGATGTTAGTCGAGGTTCTTTATCCACCATCCGCACAATCTTGCGTTGAAGTCTCTCGTCAATTTTTCTTTTCCGTCCACATCTAGGGAGGTTAGCCACAGTGTAATGGGCTTTAAACTTCTTGATGACACTGTGCACGGAAGACACAGGAACATTCAGGTCTTTGGAGATGTACTTGTAGCCTTGAGATTGCTCATGCTTCCTCACAATTTGGTTTCTCAAGTCCCCAGACAGTTCTTTGGTCTTCTTTCTTTTCTCCATGCTCAATGTGGTACACACAAGGACACAGGACAGAGGTTGAGTCAACTTTAATCCATGTTAACTGGCTGCAAGTGTGATTTAGTTATTGCCAACACCTGTTAGGTGCCACAGGTAAGTTACAGGTGCTGTTAATTACACGAATTAGAGAAGCATCACATGATTTTTCAAACAGTGCTAATACTTTTGTCCACCCCCTTTTTTAGGTTTGGTGTGGAATTATATCCAATTTGGCTTTAGGACAATTCTTTTTGTGTTTTTCATTGAAGACAAATTAAATGAAGATAATAATACCAAAGAATTTGTGATTGCAATCATTTTCAGGTAGAAACTGAGTATTATCTGACAGAATTGCAGGGGTGCCAATACTTTTGGCCACCACTGTATATTAGGATGGGGCCTGGGATATGGGACATATACCAGGATGGGGAATATATACCAGGATGGGGCCAGGGTGAGGGACATATGTACCAGGATGAGGGACATATATACCAGAATGATGGGCATATATATACCAGGATGAGGGATATGTACACCACTTTTGAGGACATATATAGGTGCATCTCACTAAATTAGAATATCATCAAAAAGTTAATTTATTTCAGTTCTTCAATACAAAAAGTGAAACTCATATATTATATAGAGTCATTACAAACAGAGTGATCTATTTCAAGTGTTTATTTCTGCTAATGTTGATGATTATGGCTTACAGCCAATGAAAACACAAAAGTCATTATCTCAGTAAATTGAAATAATTAACAAAAAACACCTGCGAAGGCTTCCTAAGCGTTTAAAAAGGTCCCTTATTCTGTTTCAGTAGGCTCCACAATCATGGAGAAGACTGCTGACTTGACAGATGTCCAGAAGGCAGTCATTGACACGCTAAGTAAATGCAAATTAAATTTTGCATTTCATTTGGAAATCAAGGTCCCAGAGTCTGGAGGAAGAGTGGAGAGGCACACAATCCAAACTGCTTGAGGTCTAGTGGGAAGTTTCCACAATCAGTGATGGTTTGGGGAGCCATGTCATCTGCTGGTGTAGCTCCACTGTGTTTTATCAAGACGAAAGTCAGCCGTCTACCAGGAAATTTTAGAGCACTTTATGCTTCCCTCTGCCGACAAACTTTTTGGAGATGGAAATTTCATTCTCCAGCAGGACTTGGCCCCTGTCCACACTGCCAAAAGTACCAATTCCTGGTTTAAAAACCATAGTGTCACTGTACTTGATTGGCCAGCAAACTCGCCTGATCTTAACCCCATAGAGAATCTACGGGATATTGTCAAGAGGAAGATGAGAGACACCAGACTCAACAATGCAGATGAGCTGAAGGCTGCTAACATAGCAACCTGGGCTTCCATAACACCTCAGCAGTGCCACAGGCTGATCGCCTCCATGCCACGCCGCATTGATGCAGTAATTGATGCAAAAGGAGCCCCGACCAAGTATTGAGTGCATTTACTTAACATACATTTCAGTAGGCCAACATTTTGGATTTTAAAAACGTTTTTCAAGCTGTTGTTATAAAGTATTCTAATTTACTGAGATAATGACTTTTGTGTTTTCATTGGCTGTAAGCCATAATCATCAACATTAACAGAAATAAACACTTGAAATAGATCACTCTATGTGTAATGACTCTATATAATATAGGAGTTTCACTTTTTGTATTGAAGAACTGAAATAAATTGACTTTTTGATGATATTATAATTTAGTGAGATGCACCTGTATATATACCAGGATGGGGGTCAGGCCCGGTCCAAATCTTGCACTGGGGCCCATTAGACTTTAGTTACACCACTGCTTAATTGTATGATTGGTTATCATGTATTGTATATTCAAGCATGAGTAATTGGGTGTCTGTGCAATTTAGCATTTGTTTACCAACTCTATAAGTCATATATCTATCAGCTTGCATGTTATTATTAAAGGAAGATTTCTAAGGGTCTGACTGAATTCCAGAAAGTCAACATAAAAACAGCTGGTCTTCTGAGTTCTCGGATAGATATTACATGTCAAAACACAGCTTTTTTTCTCTAGCATCAGTTGGATCCCAGCAGTCACATCGCCAATGACAAAATGAAAACATATTTAATCAATGTGCCATCAATGCTTTTTGGTGGAAATACTTCAAATAATACAATTTTTCTGTTGTTCTTAATTCCTTTCTGACATATAATCTACATGTTTGTTCTACGTCAGGTACGAGTGTATGGAGTGTGCTCAGGAGTCAGAAGCAAAGCCTGCTCCATATAGGGCTGGTGCCAGCTGTGTTATACAACTGGCTTCTCCCTTTAACAGCAGCAACTGGAACTAGATCTGATCACTGCAGCTGTTTATCCATTTAGTTTTGAGATGCCACTTTCAGTCTCTGATAGCGCCATTTAAATGGTTGTGACATTGGTGGAGCACCCATGTGTTACCACAGCATCAGTAGCATAACTTTTCATAAATTTGTAAAGTGGGCGTAGCAACGCTCTGCCTCACCCATGCTCCACCCATATTGGCGTACCTGGCTAGGGCTGGAGTGAAAATGCCAAAAGGTGCAATATTTTTGTGGAACTTCCAAGTTGCGGAAAAATATTACATCTTATTATAGGTGTTTTACACCAGAATTATGGTCATCACAAAGAAAACAAGATTTTATATGGCTATGTTGATGCAAAAATCCAAAAAGTTATTGCTCCTAAAAGGAAGGAAAAATGAAAGTGCAATAGCAAAAATGTTCCTGATAATGCAGGGGTTAATAATATTATTATGATTGTGTACATATAGACACTCTCTGTATGACAAATAGTAAGTCTATCTTATTAGGCTGTGTACTGCTTTGCATGAAATACCTTCATTATTGTTGCTGCAGTTTGCATTGATCGTTAGGCCATGGCCCCACTATCAGTATTTGGTCAGTATTTGGTCAGTATTTTTTCTCAGGAGTGGGAGTCAAAACCAAGTGAGGAACAATCAGAGAAAAGGTATAATAGAAACAAGTCACCAATTCTGCATTTATCACCCACTCCTGGTTTTGTCTCCCACTCCTGAGAAAAAATACTGACTGAATACTGACCAAAGAATGATAGTGGTGCCGTGGCCTTACTTTGTAAGTTGCACTGTTGTTGAAACTTGCATGTGTGCCATATTTTGTTGTGGCTAGACTTTAGTAAATCTTCAAGAAGTTACATGTAGGATATGTCTCATTTCAAAGTTTCCATCTGTTTTTGATATAGACATTAATATTTAGGACTCGGCACCGGAGAAGCTAGTCGGCAAGTGACTGTCAGGCTGGCGACACACGAGTGAATTAAAAATCGGTCCAATTTTCATGATGGTCACGTGTCCTGCATTTGGTATTCCGTGTGGTATGTGAGTGTATTGCGATTGTGCAATTTTTTCCTTGCATGCCACCATATGGTATGCGTATGCCATCCAGGGGCGGACACAGACTGTAGTGGGCCCCTGTGCAAGAATTTTTTGGGCCCCCCCCCCTGCCCTTCATAGGGGGCATGAAGGGCCCCCCCGTGCATCTCTCATCCCCTTGTGCACCTCTGATTCCCCCCACTCCTAGTTAATTAATTGTATTTAAAAATAATAAAACTTGTTATACTTACCCCCAGGGCCGGCTCCAGGTTTTTGTGGACCCTGGGCAACAGAGTTTCAGTGGGCCCCTTTAACACATAGCATGATTCATGATGCACAGATACCGCAGAGAAATATATATATATAGTACAAGGCCAAGGATTTCACTTACTACATTACATGAGCGATATCTATTGTAAATTCTACAACAGCTCAGAAACCGGCGAATCCTCACAGTGCACAGTGCAGACCGGACAGTATAGTCCTCCATACAGTATTATAGGCACCATATAATGCTCCATACAGGATACCGACCCCCTAATAATGCTCCATACAGGATACTGGTCCCCATATAATGCTCCATACAGGATACTGGTCCCCATATAACGCTCCATGCAGAATACTGGCCCCTATATAACTCTCCATACAGAATACTGACCCCCATATAACGCTCCATACAGAATACTGTCCCCCATATAACGCTCCATACAGAATACTGACCCCCATATAACGCTCCATACAGAATATTGGCCCCCATGTAACGCTCCATGCAGGCTGTTCCCCCCTTATAATGCCCCATGCAGGATGACACCCCCCTTTTAATGCCCTATGCAGGATGTCACCTCTACCCCCCATAAAATGCCCCATGCAGGATGTCACCTCTCCCCCCATATAATGCCCCATGCAGGATGTCACCCCCCCATATAATGCCCCATGCAGGATGTCACCCCCCCATATAATGCCCCATGCAGGATGTCACCCCCCCATATAATGCCCCATGCAGGATGTGACATATTCATGGGCCGGGGACCCATGCTGAGCGCAGGGACATCTCCGGTCATGTGACGGCGGGGGGTCCTGTGGGGGGGCCCCATGAGGAGACGCACAAGAGGGGGGCCCCAACGGGGATCCGAGGGGGCCCCGACCGGCCGGGCCCCATGCTGAAATCAGGGCAGTCATGCCCTGATGGCAGCCCTGCTGGAGGCTGGAGGGGCCCTCTCTCCCTCGGGGGCCCCCGTTCAATGAACCGGCTGCACGGGCGGTACGTCCGCCCCTGATGCCATCCGTATGGTATGCGATTTCTATCATGAGTTTGCAATCAAATGCTCTAATATTACCGTTGAAGTCTTGTTTTCCGTGAGTGTTTGTGTGCGACATGTCATTCCACCTGACCTTTAACACAACTGAGAGAGTCCTTCTCCACTGGGTCTTATCTCACCAGTTTGGTGAGCAGTACCCAATTGTAGTTGGTTCAAGGAGGCTTCGCTGACACTGGATCCATCCACTCCTCAGTAAAAGGGCCAGAAAAGGGCACTTCCAGCAGATGTATAGAAGCTCTGCATGCATCCAGAAAAGTCTGTTGGATGAGCCTGCAGAATTTTGACTATCTCTTGGAGGAGCTCTGGCCGGCAGTAATGTACCAGCATGCCAACATGTGGCAAAATATTTTCGGCGAGAGGCGTCTCCTTAGTACCCTAAGGTATGTGCAGAATGATTTTTAACATTCTATGGGCTCTTAAACATCTTACTTCAGGGCCATCACATGTTCACAGCACACTTGTCACAATTGTTGCGGCCCTACTCATGACGTGGACTAAACCACTGGAGGTGAGTTTTTAACTATGACCTGCTTTTGGCAGTCTGTGCGCTGAATGGGAGGGTAATGATGTCTGCCCTCCAAGTAAGCGAACAGAATGTCAATGATGTAATCAAGGCATGTGTGATCTTCCACAACTTCACCCGTATCCATGAATGTCCTGAGGAGTCTGGTGAGGAAGATGGAGATAATGTACCCATTTCCCGACCAGTCCAATCTGTTGCCACTACACGCAGACAGCCTTCGGCCATGAAGGTTCAGGGCTAGAGATGAGCGAACATTTCAATGTTCGGTTTGGAAATGTTCGCCGAATATTTAGACATTCGCCGATTTTATTCGTCGTTTGTTCGTCGAACAAAACCAAACACCATTGGATTCAATGGGAGGACAAAAAAAAAAGCATATACAACACCTTCAAACATGCCCAAAAGCTGCTACAACACATTAAATTAGGGGTAGACACCAGGAAAGTGCCATCAATTGACTCAGAGTACAAGTACTATAATTACTGTATTATTACAGCGACATTTATTCCGTGGCGCATTACATGTGAAAAGGGGTCACCGACTAGTACAAGAGGAAAGAGGACCCTGCCTATGAGGGCGCACAAACAATCTACAAGGGATGGGTGAGGATACAGTAGGTCAGGGTACAGCTAGTCATGCAGCGGTATGCTGGAGCAAGGATTACCACAGATTGTACGCTTGTCACAAGAAGTGGATGTTCAGCTTCCTTTTCAAGGTTTCCATGGTAGGCGACAGTCTGATGTGTTAGGGTACAGCGTTATCACAATAGGGGAGATGCACGGGACAAATCTGCTGAGAGCCTAAATGAAGGTAAGCTTCCAGGAGCTCACAACTGAGCAGATTAAGCCCTACACCGAATAATATGAAGGCAAAAGGCTTCTAATGACTGCAGGAGTTGGAGGAATCAGACGCTGCGGTCTTCGGGCTCCTCTCTGTCACGGTAAACCCGTTACACCTTGCAAGCTTCAACACAATTTTCACAAGGTAGACAGCAGCGGTGGTCGGTCTCCTAGACCAGTGTTCCCCAACTCCAGTTCTCAAGGCCCACCAACAGATCATGTTTTCAGGATTTCCTTAGTATTGCACAGGTGATGTAATTATTGCGTGTGCAGGTAATCAATTATCACTTGAGCAATACTAAGAAGATCCTGAAAACATGACCTGTTGGTGTGCCTTGAGGACTGGAGTTGGGGATCCCTGTCCTAGACAACGAGCTTACTCCTTTATGATGATAGAGGCCAACATCTGCAAGTAGTTTGTATGTTCCCCCTCTGTTTGCGGGGATTTCCCCCAGGTTCTCTGGTTGCCTCCTTAGTAAAAAAAGCAGCCATACAGGAGTGTTCACAGTTAAAAAAATTAGGGCCTGACACCACCATTTCCATGGCCAACAGATTGGGGATGGTGAAGTTCCACCTCTTAGCTTTGTCATGTGTGGGAGGAAACAATCTTTTACGTGACCACAACTGTGGGACCAAGAGCTGGCTGCAGTGCCGAGAGAGGGCAGAGTATGGTGAAACGGACAAACTGCTGGACCGTGAGTGGGGTGCAGGCGCAGATGTTACGGTGGATTGAGAAACATGTGGTGTGCTCGGTGAAACAAACACAGCAGGCATGTCCGCTTCCATTACAGCTGATGGGCTATCACTCAGCCTGACTGGAGCGGGTAGAGAACCAAAAGTTCTGCGGTGGGAGACCTGCGTGACAATACTTGGGATGGTAACAGAGGAGGAGGAAGAAGCAGCAGATGCTCCTGATAGGGAGGCTGATGGTTGTTGAGGTCTGCTGGTCTGTATTGCAACTCGGTGAGATTCCCATTGTAACGCATGTTGTTTGCGCATGTGAACGTTCATGCATGTAGTAGTCAAATTATTGCAGTTTTTCCCTCTACTGAGTTTTTTATTGCAAAGTTTGCAGATAACGTGAGTTGGCTCATCCTTTGTGGTGACAAAAAAGGCCCAGGCTAGGCAGCCCTTGCCACCCCTGTGAACTGCAGACACATTACCGCTGCTAGCCACAGCCACAGTGGTGGCTAAGGATGCAGTGCTCCTCGTGCTTGCATCACTCCGTGTCTGCGCCATAGGGCGAAACATAACCTCCTTGTCTTCCTCCTCCACCTCCTCAGATAAGCCACTCGGCTGCTTGACTCTGGGTTCACATCAAGCAGGATCTTCAACCTTGTCATCATCCAATGTGTTATCCCATTCCTCGCCCTCAGAGTGAACCTTCTCTCTTGTTGCCCTGACAGCACAGTACAGTCCGCGTGAGCCTCAGGTATCTGAGTCTCATCAGGATCACCTCCCTCTCTGGTGGTTAACGTCTGGTGACTAGGGTTAGGAACCTGCTCGGACCCTACTCTGTCCTGCCCGAAATCCAACCTAAAAAAATGTTAGGCATCGGTGCAGATGCTTTCCTCCCCTTCTTGACTATGTAAATATTTGGAGTACACTTCTGATGCCCATGGTATAGAATGGGTGAACAGTTCTACCGACTCACCCATCTGTGGTTCGCTATAGTCAGTTGGGCACTTGGACAGTTGTGACGCTCTTTCTGACCCTTATCAACAAGGTGTATTGATGTGCTGCTGCCAAAGAAAGGGAGTGGAGTAGCCCGTCCACTAATATAAGTTATCAGCTGTCTTCAGATAGGACACGATGGTATTGGTTCACAAGTGCTTTGGCTAAGTGCCCACGTTGCGGAAATGAAGCATATTTTTTACGCTTCTCCCTGGCAGGAAAAACGCATGCGGATTTTACATGCGCTTTTCCCGCCAGGTAGAAGCGTTTGTGAAGCGTCTTTGCATGCATTTCCGCATGCGGGTTATCAAGCGCTTTTCCAAGCGATTTTAGCATCACTTGGAAAAGTGCTCGACAACTTGTTCACACTATATAAATCCATGCAGCCGGCATGGATTTATAGTAGTGTGACCAAGTTAGTTAAAAAAAAGAATAAGAATGGTGAAAAAAAAAAAAAAGTTTATACTCACCTTCCGATGTCCTCCCGGTGTTTTGTCTGCTCCGTCCGGTGTCTTGCACTGCTTGCAGAAGAATGAAGAACCTGCGGTGACGTCATTGAGCCATGTGATGGGTCACATGACTCAGTGACGTCATGGCAGGTCCTTCACATCAACGCGAACATTGCAAGACACCGGACGGAGCAGACAAAACACCGGGAAGACATCGGAAGGTGAGTATAAACTTTTTCTTTTATTTTAAATTCTTTTTTTACAGTTTTATACGGTACCCAGGTCTGGATGAGAGTCTCCTCTCCTCCAGACTTGGGTACCATCCGCACATTGAAATGCATATAATCCGTGAGTACAAATGTACTGACACGGATTATATGCGTCTCAATGCAAATCAATGGCGGCGATTACGCTGCGTGTCCACAAAATTAAAGGACACGCTGCGGATTTTTGAGCACAGCATAAACGCTGCGGAAAAATCCGCAACATGGGCATTGAAAGTGTGGCTTGTCATTGGGGACCATGGGGGTCGGATTACCAAGCGTTTCCCAAGCGTTTATGCTGCGGAAATTCCGCAGCATAAACGCTTGTAAAACGCTACGTGGGTACACAGCCTTTTACTAACATTACCACCTACCCACATACACCGTGAATACCAAGCCTATTCCCCCTTCCACCACAATCTCTATTTTGCCACTCAGGTTATTCATATACTATGGTAGGAGCACACTATAAGCAAATCAAAATTCAATTTTTTGTGGACACTGCCTAGCAAGACAAAAATCTATTTTTTTACTCTGAAAACAGCTGAACTTTAACGCCACTAATGTTGTAGGTGGCTTGTAGCAGAGTGTATCACATTTACGACAGAAAAAAAAAAACTTTTGTGGACTCTGCCTAGCAACGCAAAAATTTTTTTTTTACTCTGAAAACAACTGAGATTCAGCACCACTAAGACAGTAGGTGGATTGTAGCAAAGTGTATCACGTTTGCGATAAACAAAAAATCTTTTGTGGACTCTGCCTAGCAAGGCAAAAAATCTATTTTTTAACTCTGAAAACAGCTGAACTTCAACACCACTAATGTTATAGGTGGCTTTTAGCAAAGTATGTCAAGTTCAGTGCCCTTAAAATGGTAGGTACTTTTAGAAAAGTGTATCACGTTTGCAACACACAAAAAATCTTTTGTGGACTCTGCCTAGCAAGACAAAAAAATCATTTTTTTACTCTAAAAACAGCTGAAGTTCAGTGCCCCTAAAATAGTAGGTGGCTTTTAGAAAAGTGTATCACGTTTGCGACACAAAAAAAATATTTTGTGGACACTTCATAGCAATACAAAAAATCTATTTTTTAACTCTGAAAACAACTGACACTCAGCACCACTAAGATAGTAGGTGGCTTGTAGCAAAGTGAATCACGTTTGCGAGAATCAAGACAAAAAAATCTATTTTTTTTACTCTGAAAACAGCAAAGGTTCACCGCCACTAAAATAGTAGGTGTTTTAGCAGAGTGCATCACGTTTGTGACACAAAAAATCTTTTGTGGACACTGCCTAGCAAGACAAAAAATCTATTTTTGACTCTGAAAACAGCTGAACTTCAACACCACTAATGTTGTAGGTGGCTTGTAGCAAAGTGTATCACGTTTGCGACACAAAAAAATCTTTTGTGAACTCTGCCTAGAAAGACAAAAAAACTTTTTTTTTACTCTGAAAACAGCTGAGATTCACCGCCAATAAGATAGTTGGTGGCTTTTAGCAAAGTGTATCACGTTTGCGATACACAAAAAATCTTTTATGGACTCTGCCTAGCAAGACAAAAAATCAATTTTTTAAATCTGAAAACAGCTGAAGTTCACCACCACAAATGTACACTGTGTGCAGAATTATTAGGCAAGTTGTATTTTAGAGGATTATTTTTATTATTGATCAACAACTATGTTCTCAATCAACTGAAAAGACTCATAAATATCCAAGCTTAATATTTTTGGAAGTTGGAGTGGTTTTTTTTTAGATTTGGCTATCTTAGGAGGATATCTGTTTGTGCAGGTAACTATTACTGTGCAGAATTATTAGGCAACTTAATAAAAACCAAATATAATCCCATCTCACTTGTTTATTTTCACCAGGTAAACCAATATCAGTGCACAAAATTTAGAAATAAACATTTCTGACATGCAAAAACAAAAAACAAAAAAATTAGTGATCAGTATAGCCACCTTTCTTTATGATGACACTCAACAGCCTTCCATCCATAGATTCTGTCAGTTGCTTGATCTGTCAGTTGCGTGCAGCAGTCACCACAGCCTTCCAGACACTGTTCCGAGAGGTGTACTGTTTTCCCTCCCTGTAGATCTCACATTTTATGATGGACCACAGGTTCTCTATGGGGTTCAGATCAGGTGAACAAGGGCGCCATGTCATTATTTTTTCTTCTTTTAGATCTTTACTGGCCAGCCACGCTGTGGAGTAGTTGGATGCATGTGATGGAGCATTGTCCTGCATGAAAATCATGTTTTTCTTGAACGATACCGACTTCTTCCTGTACCACTGCTTGAAGAAGTTGTCTTTCAGAAACTGGCAGTAGGTCTGGGAGATGAGCTTAACTTCATCCTCAACCCGAAAAGGTCCCACAAGTTCATCTTTGATGATACCAGCCCATACCAGTACCCCACCTCCACCTTGCTGGCATCTGAGTCAGAGTAGAGCTCTCTGCCCTTTATTGATCCAGCCTCTAGCCCATCCATCTGGCCCAATCAAGAGTCACACTCATTTCATCAGTCCATAAAACCTTTGAAAAATCAGTCTTAAGATATTTCTTGACCCATTCTTGATGTTTTATCTTATGCTTCTTGTTCAAAAGTGGTCGTTTTTCAGCCTTCCCTACCTTGCCATGTAACTGAGTATCGCACACCTTGTGCTTTTTGATACTCCAGTAACATTGCAGCTCTGAAATATGGCAAAACTGGTGGTAAATGGCATCTTGGCAGCTTCATGCTTGATTTTCCTCAATTCATGGGCAGTTATTTTGCGCCTTTTTTGGCCAACACGCTTCTTGCGACCCTGTTGGCTATTTGCCATGAAACGCTTGATTGTTCGGTGATCACGCTTCAAAAGTTTGGAAATTTCAAGACTGCTGTATCCCTCTGCAAGACATCTCACAATTTTGGACTTTTCAGAGCCCATCAAATCTCTCTTCTGACCCATTTTGCCAAAGGAAAGAAAGTTGCCTAATAATTAAGCACACCTTATATAGAGTGTTGATGTCATTAGTCAACACACCTCCTCATTACAGAGATGACCATCACCAGATTTTCTTAATTGGTAGTTGGCTCTCAAGCCTATGCAGCTTGGAGTAGGACAACATGTATAAAAAGTATCAAAGTGATCAAAATACGCATTTGCCTAATAATTCTGCTCGCGGTGTAGTAGGTGGCTTTTAGCAGAGTGTATCATGTTTGCGACACAAAAAATCTTTTGTGGACTGCGCATAGCAAGACAAAAAAATATTTTTTTTTACTCTGAAAACAGCTGAAGTTCACCGTCACAAAAATAGTAGGTGGCTTTTAGCAAAGTGTATCATGCTTGCGACACACAAAAAAAATGAATCACATTTGTAACTCAAAAAAATATTTTGTGGACTTTGCCTAGCAAGGCAAAAAAATCAATTTTTTAACTCTGAAAACAGCTGAGGTTCACCGCCACTAAAATAGTAGGTGGCTTTTAGGAAACTGTATCACATTTACGACACAAAAAAATCTTTTGTGGACTCTGCCTAGCAGGACAAAAATCAATATCTTTACTCTAAAAACAGCTGAAGTTCATAGCCACTAAAATAGTAGGTGGCTTTTAGGAAAGTGTATTACGTTTGCGACACACAAAAAATCTTTTGTGGACTCTGCCTAGCAAGACAAAAAAATCTATATTTTATCTCTGAAAATAGCTGAACTTTAATGCCACTAATGTAGTAGGTGGCTTTTAGCAGAAAGTACCATGTTTGAAATACAAAAAACCCTTTGTGGGCTCTGCCTAGCAACACAAAAAAATAATTTTTTACTCTGACAACACCTGAAGTTCACCGCCACCAAAATAGTCAGTGGCTTTTAGAAAAGTGTATCACATTTGTGACACAAAAAAAATCATTTGTAGTCTCTTCCTAGCAAGACAAAAATTAATTTTTTTACTCTGAAAATAGCCGAGGTTCACCGCCACTAAGATATTAGGTGACTTTTAGCAGAGTGTATCACGTTTGCAACACACAAAAAACCTTTCGTGGACTTTGCCTAGCAAGACAAAAAGTTTATTTTTTTTACTCTGAAAAGAGCTGAAGTTCACCGCCACTAAAATAGTAGGTGGCTTTTAGCAAAGTGTATTACGTTTGCGACACACAAAAAATCTTTTGTGGACTCTGCCTAGCAGGACAAAAAATCTATATTTTATCTCTGAAAATAGCTGAACTTTAATGCCACTAATGTATTAGGTGGCTTTTAGCAGAGTGTATCACATTTGCGGCACAAAAAAATATTTTGTGGACTCCACCTCCAAGACAAAAATCAATTTTTTTAACTCTGAAAACAGCTGAATTTCACCGCCACTAAAATAGTAGGTGGCTTTTAGCAAAGTGTCTTACGTTTGCGACACATAAAAAAACTTATGTGACTTTGCCTAGCGATAGAAAAAATCTATATTTTATCTCTGAGAATAGCTGAACTTTAATGCCACTAATATTGTAGGTGGCTGTTAGCAGATTGTATCACCTGTATGACACAAAAAATATTTTCTGGACTCGACCTAGCACGACAAAAAAAATCATTTTTTTACTCTGAAAACAGCTGAACTTCAACGCCACTAAAATAGTAGGTGGCTATTATCAAAGTGTATCATGTTTGTGACACACAAAAAAATTTTTGTAGACTCTGTCTAGCAAGACAAAAAATCTATTTTTTACTCTGAAAACAGCTGAAGTTCAGTGCCCTTAAAATGGTAGGTGCTTTTAGAAAAGTGTATCACGTTTGCAACACGCAAAAAATCTTTTGTGGACTCTGCCTAGCAAGACAAAAAAAATCATTTTTTTTACTTTGAAAACAGCTGAAGTTCAGTGCCCCTAAAATAGTAGGTGGCTTTTAGAAAAGTGTATCACGTTTGCGACACACAAAAAATCTTTTGTGGACTCTGCCTAGCAAGACAAAAAAATCATTTTTTTACTCTGAAAACAGCTGAAGTTCAGTGCCCCTAAAATAGTAGGTGGCTTTTAGAAAAGTGTATCACGTTTGCAACACACAAAAAATCTTTAGTGGACTCTGCCTAGCAAGAAATTTTTTTTTATTTTTTTAGTCTGAAAACAGCTCCTTTTCAATGCCATTATTGTTGTAGGTGGCTTGTAGCAGAGTGTATCATGTTTGCAACACAAAAAAATCTTTTGTGGACTCTGCCTAGCAAGACAAAGAATCTATTTTTTAACTCTGAAAACAGCTGAGGTTCACCGCCACTAAGATACTGTAGTAAGAGGCGTTTTGCAGAGTTTATCACGTTTGCGAGACAAAAAATAATTTTTTTACTCTTAAAATAGCTGAACTTTAACACTAATGTTGTCGGTGGCTTTTAGCAGAGTGTATCATATTTGCGACACAAAAAAAATATTTTGTGGACACTTCATAGCAATACAAAAAATCTATTTTTTAACTCTGAAAACAACTGACACTCAGCACCACTAAGATAGTAGGTGGCTTGTAGCAAAGTGAATCACGTTTGCGAGAATCAAGACAAAAAAATCTATTTTTTAACTCTGAAAACAGCAAAGGTTCACCGCCACTAAAATAGTAGGTGTTTTAGCAGAGTGCATCACATTTGCGACACAAACATTTTTTGTGGACACTGCCTAGCAAGACAAAAAATCTATTTTTGACTCTGAAAACAGCTGAACTTCAACACCACTAATGTTGTAGGTGGCTTGTAGCAGAGTGTATCACGTTTGCGACACAAAAAAATCTTTTGTGAACTCTGCCTAGAAAGACAAAAAATCTTTTTTTTTACTCTGAAAACAGCTGAGATTCACCGCCAATAAGATAGTTGGTGGCTTTTAGCAAAGTGTATCACGTTTGCGATACACAAAAAATCTTTTATGGACTCTGCCTAGCAAGACAAAAAATCAATTTTTTAAATCTGAAAACAGCTGAAGTTCACCACCACAAATGTACACTGTGTGCAGAATTATTAGGTAAGTTGTATTTTAGAGGATTATTTTTATTATTGATCAACAACTATGTTCTCAATCAACTGAAAAGACTCATAAATATCCTAGCTTAATATTTTTGGAAGTTGGAGTGTTTTTTTTTTAGATTTTGGCTATCTTAGGAGGATATCTGTTTGTGCAGGTAACTATTACTGTGCAGAATTATTAGGCAACTTAATAAAAACCAAATATAATCCCATTTCACTTGTTTATTTTCACCAGGTAAACCAATATCAGTGCACAAAATTTAGAAATAAACATTTCTGACATGCAAAAACAAAAACCAAAAAAATTAGTGATCAGTATAGCCACCTTTCTTTGATGACACTCAACAGCCTTCCATCCATAGATTCTGTCAGTTGCTTGATCTGTCAGTTGCGTGCAGCAGTCACCACAGCCTCCCAGACACTGTTCTGAGAGGTGTACTGTTTTCCCTCCCTGTAGATCTCACATTTTATGATGGACCACAGGTTTTCTATGGGGTTCAGATCAGGTGAACAAGGGCACCATGTCATTATTTTTTCTTCTTTTAGATCTTTACTGGCCAGCCACGCTGTGGAGTAGTTGGATGCATGTGATGGAGCATTGTCCTGCATGAAAATCATGTTTTTCTTGAACGATACCGACTTCTTCCTGTACCACTGCTTGAAGAAGTTGTCTTTCAGAAACTGGCAGTAGGTCTGGGAGATGAGCTTAACTCCATCCTCAACCCGAAAAGGTCCCACAAGTTCATCTTTGATGATACCAGCCCATACCAGTACCCCACCTCCACCTTGCTGGCGTCTGAGTCGGAGTAGAGCTCTCTGCCCTTTATTGATCCAGCCTCTAGCCCATCCATCTGGCCCAATCAAGAGTCACACTCATTTCATCAGTCCATAAACCTTTGAAAAATCAGTCTTAAGATATTTCTTGACCCATTCTTGTCATTTTATCTTATGCTTCTTGTTCAAAGGTGGTAGTTTTTCAGCCTTCCCTACCTTGCCATGTAACTGAGTATCGCACACCTTGTGCTTTTTGATACTCCAGTAACATTGCAGCTCTGAAATATGGCAAAACTGGTGGTGAATGGCATCTTGGCAGCTTCATGCTTGATTTTCCTCAATTCATGGGCAGTTATTTTGCGCCTTTTTTGGCCAACACGCTTCTTGCGACCCTGTTGGCTATTTGCCATGAAACGCTTGATTGTTTGGTGATCACGCTTCAAAAGTTTGGAAATTTCAAGACTGCTGTATCCCTCTGCAAGACATCTCACAATTTTGGACTTTTCAGAGCCCATCAAATCTCTCTTCTGACCCATTTTGCCAAAGGAAAGAAAGTTGCCTAATAATTAAGCACACCTTATATAGAGTGTCAATGTCATTAGTCAACACCCCTCCTCATTACAGAGATGACCATAACCAGATTTACTTAATTGGTAATTGGCTCTCAAGCCTATGCAGCTTGGAGTAGGACAACATGTATAAAAAGTATCAAAGTGATCAAAATACGCATTTGCCTAATAATTCTGCTCGCGGTGTAGTAGGTGGCTTTTAGCAGAGTGTATCATGTTTGCGACACAAAAAATATTTTGTGGACTGCGCCTAGCAAGACAAAAAAATATTTTTTTTTACTCTGAAAACAGCTGAAGTTCACCGCCACAAAAATAGTAGGTGGCTTTTAGCAAAGTGTATCATGTTTGCGACACACAAAAAAAATGAATCACATTTGTAACTCAAAAAAATCTTTTGTGGACTTTGCCTAGCAAGGCAAAAAAATCAATTTTTTAACTCTGAAAACAGCTGAGGTTCACCGCCACTAAAATAGCAGGTGGCTTTTAGGAAACTGTATCACATTTACGACACAAAAAAATCTTTTGTGGACTCTGCCTAGCAGGACAAAAATCAATATTTTTACTCTGAAAACAGCTGAAGTTCACCGCCACTAAAATAGTAGGTGGCTTTTAGGAAAGTGTATTACGTTTGCGACACACAAAAAATCTTTTGTGGACTCTGCCTAGCAAGACAAAAAAATCTGAATTTTATCTCTGAAAATAGCTGAACTTTAATGTCACTAATGTAGTAGGTGGCTTTTAGCAGAATGTACCACGTTTGTAATACAAAAAAACCCTTTGTGGGCTCTGCCTAGCAAGACAAAAAAAAAAAAATTTTTTTACTCTGACAACACCTGAAGTTCACCGCCACCAAAATAGTCAGTGGCTTTTAGAAAAGTGTATCACATTTGTGACACAAAAAAATCATTTGTGGACTCTTCCTAGCAAAACAAAAAATAATTTTTTTACTCTGAAAATAGCCGAGGTTCACCGCCACTAAGATATTAGGTGGCTTTTAGCAGAGTGTATCACATTTGCAACACACAAAAATCCTTTCGTGGACTTTGCCTAGCAAGACAAAAAGTTTATTTTTTTACTCTGAAAAGAGCTGAAGTTCACCGCCACTAAAATAGTAGGTGGCTTTTAGCAAAGTGTATTACGTTTGCGACACACAAAAAAACGTTTGTGACTTTGCCTAGCGATAGAAAAAATCTATATTTTATCTCTGAAAATAGCTGAACTTTAATGCCACTAATATTGTAGGTGGCTTTTAGCAGATTGTATCACGTTTATTAAACCAAAAACCTGGCACTCAAATAGACTTGAAGATTTCTTAGAAGATTTTTATAAAAAATAATTGTTTAATGATAATGTAGTACAATAAGCAGACGGTGTCCACCGCGTTCTCCCTCCATTACAGCCACCCTTGATCACCATACCCCACAGCTCATCTCTTCTAGACTTCTTCTGTACACCGATGAAGGTCCGTGGGACCGAAACGTCTGCTTATTGTACTACATTATCATTAAACAATTATTTTTTATAAAAATCTTCTAAGAAATCTTCAAGTCTATTTGAGTGCCAGGTTTTTGGTTTAATATTACGTCGGGCTTGCAACCCTACCTGAGCACCTCACTACTCCAGGAGTGCGGTAGTTTCTGTATTTTGTATCACGTTTATGACACAAAAAATATTTTCTGGACTCGACCAAGCAAGACAAAAAAATCATTTTTTTACTTTGAAAACAGCTGAACTTCAATGCCACTAAAATAGTAGGTAGCTATTACCAAAGTGTATCATGTTTGTGACACACAAAAAATTTTTTGTAGACTCTGTCTAGGAAGACAAAAAATCTATTTTTTTACTCTGAAAACAGCTGAAGTTCACTGCCACCAAAATAGTTGGTGGCTTTTAGAAAAGTGTATCACATTTGTGACACAAAAAAATCTTTTGTGGACCCTGTCTATCAAGACAAAAAATCAATTTTTTAACTCTGAAAACAGCTGAGGTTCACCGCCACTAAAATAGTAGGTGGTTTTTAGGAAACTGTATCAAATTTGCGACACAAAAAAATCTTTTGTGGACTCTTCCTAGCTAGACAAAAAATCTATATTTTATCTCTGAAAATAGCTGAACTTTAATGCCACTAATGTAGTAGGTGGCTTTTAGCAGAATGTGCCACGTTTGTAATACAAAAAAGCCCTTTGTGGGCTCTGCCTAGCAAGACAAAAAAAATAAAAAATTTTTACTCTGATAACACCTGAAGTTCACCGCCACCAAAATAGTCAGTGGCTTTTAGAAAAGTGTATCACATTTGTGACACAAAAAAATCTTTTGTGGACTCTTCCTAGCAAGATAAAAATTATTTTTTTTACTCTGAAAATAGCCAAGATTCACCGCCACTAAGATATTAGGTGGCTTTTAGCAGAGTGTATCACGTTTGTGACACAAAAAATCTCTTGTGGACTCTTCCTAGCAAGACAAAAATACATTTTTTTACACTGAAAATAGCTGAGGTTCACCGCCACTAAGATATTAGGTGGCTTTTAGACGAGTGCATCACTTTTGCGACACACATATTTTTTTTGTGGACTATGCCTAGCAAAACAAAAAATCTATTTTTTTTACTCTGAAAACAGCTGAAATTCAGCGCCACTAATGTTGTAGGTGGCTTTTAGCAGAGTGTATCACGTTTGCGACTCAAAAAAATCTTTTCTGAACTCTGCCTAGCAAGACAAAAAAATCAATTTTTTAACTATGAAAACAGGTAAACTTCAACGCCACTAATGTTGAAGGTGGCTTTTTGCAGAGTGTATCACGTTTGTGACACACAAAAAAATCTTTTGTGGACTCTGCCTAGCAGGACAAAAATTTATTTTTTTACTCTGAAAACAGCTGAGATTCACAGCCACTAAGATAGTTGGTGGCTTTTAGCAAAGTGTCTTACGTTTGCGACACACAAAAAATCTTTTGTGACTCTGCCTAGCAAGAGAAAAAATCTATATTTTATCTCTGAAAATAGCTGAACTTTAATGCCACTAATATTGAAGGTGGCTTTTAGCAGAGTGTATCACGTTTGACACAAAAAATATTTTCTGGACTCTGCCTAGCAAGACAAAAAATCATTTTTTTACTCTGAAAACAGCTGAAGTTCACTGCCACTAAAATAGTAAGTGGCTTTTAGCAAAGTGTATCACGTTTGCGCCACACAAAAAATCTTTTGTGGACTCTGCCTAGCAAGACAAAAAAATCTATATTTTATCTCTGAAAATAGCTGAAGTTCACCGCCACCAAAATAGTCGGTGGCTTTTAGAAAAGTGTATCACATTTGTGACACAAAAAAATCTCTTGTGGACTCTTCCAAGCAAGACAAAAATACATTTTTTTACTCTGAAAATAGCCGAGGTTCACCGCCACTAAGATATTAGGTGGCTTTTAGATGAGTGCATCACTTTTGCGACACACATATTTTTTTTGTGGACTCTGCCTAGCAAAACAAAAAATCTATTTTTTTTACTCTGAAAACAGCTGAAATTCAGCGCCACTAATGTTGTAGGTGGCTTTTAGCAGAGTGTATCACGTTTGCAACTCAAAAAAATCTTTTCTGAACTCTGCCTAGCAAGACAAAAAAATAAATTTTTTAACTATGAAAACAGCTAAACTTCAACGCCACTTATGTTGTAGGTGGCTTTTAGCAGAGTGTATCACGTTTGTGACACAAAAAAAAACTTTTGTGGACTTTGCCTAGCAAGACAAAAAGTTTATTTTTTACTCTGAAAAGAGCTGAAGTTCACCGCCACTAAAATAGTAGGTGGCTTTTAGCAAAGTGTATTACGTTTGCGAAACACAAAAAATCTTTTGTGGACTCTGCCTAGCAAGACAAAAAATCTATATTTTATCTCTGAAAATAGCTGAACTTTAATGCCACTAATGTAGTAGGTGGCTTTTAGCAGAGTGTATCACATTTGCGACACAAAAAAATCTTTTGTGGACTCCGCCTAGCAAGACAAAAATCTATTTTTTTAACTCTGAAAACAGCTGAAGTTCACCGCCACTAAAATAGTAGGTGGCTTTTAGCAAAGTGTCTTATGTTTGCGACACACAAAAAAACTTTTGTGACTCTGCCTAGCAAGAGAAAAAAATAATTTTTTTACTCTGAAAACAGCTGAACTTCAACGCCACCCAAATAGTTGGTGGCTTTTAGAAAAGTGTATCACATTTATGACACAAAAAAATCTTTTTTGGCACTGCCTAGCAAGGCAAAAAAATCTATTTTTTTTACTACGAAAACAGCTGAACTTCAACGCCACTAATGTTGATGGTGGTTTTTTGCAGAGTGTATGACGTTTGTGACACACAAAAAAATCTTTTGTGGACTCTGCCTAGCAGGACAGAAATTTATTTTTTTACTCTGAAAACAGCTGAGATTCACAGCCACTAAGATAGTTGGTGGCTTTTAGCAAAGTGTCTTACGTTTGCGACACACAAAAAATCTTTTGTGACTCTGCCTAGCAAGAGAAAAAATCTATATTTTATCTCTGAAAATAGCTGAACTTTAATGCCACTAATATTGAAGGTGGCTTTTAGCAGAGTGTATCACGTTTGACACAAAAAATATTTTCTGGACTCTGCCTAGCAAGACAAAAAATCATTTTTTTACTCTGAAAACCGCTGAAGTTCACTGCCACTAAAATAGTAAGTGGCTTTTAGCAAAGTGTATCACGTTTGCGCCACACAAAAAATCTTTTGTGGATTCTGCCTAGCAAGACAAAAAAATCTATATTTTATCTCTGAAAATAGCTGAAGTTCACCGCCACCAAAATAGTCGGTGGCTTTTAGAAAAGTGTATCACATTTGTGACACAAAAAAATCTCTTGTGGACTCTTCCAAGCAAGACAAAAATACATTTTTTTACTCTGAAAATAGCCGAGGTTCACCGCCACTAAGATATTAGGTGTCTTTTAGACGAGTGCATCACTTTTGCGACACACATATTTTTTTTGTGAACTCTGCCTAGCAAAACAAAGAATCTATTTTTTTTACTCTGAAAACAGCGGAAATTCAGCGCCACTAATGTTGTAGGTGGCTTTTAGCAGAGTGTATCACGTTTGCGACTCAAAAAAATCTTTTCTGAACTCTGCCTAGCAAGACAAAAAAAATCAATTTTTTAACTATGAAAACAGCAAAACTTCAACGCCACTTATGTTGTAGGTGGCTTTTAGCAGAGTGTATCACGTTTGTGACACAAAAAAAAACTTTTGTGGACTTTGCCTAGCAAGACAAAAAGTTTATTTTTTACTCTGAAAAGAGCTGAAGTTCACCGCCACTAAAATAGTAGGTGGCTTTTAGCAAAGTGTATTACGTTTGCGAAACACAAAAAATCTTTTGTGGACTCTGCCTAGCAAGACAAAAAATCTATATTTTATCTCTGAAAATAGCTGAACTTTAATGCCACTAATGTAGTAGGTGGCTTTTAGCAGAGTGTATCACATTTGCGACACAAAACAATCTTTTGTGGACTCCGCCTAGCAAGACAAAAATCTATTTTTTTAACTCTGAAAACAGCTGAAGTTCAGCGCCACTAAAATAGTAGGTGGCTTTTAGCAAAGTGTCTTATGTTTGCGACACACAAAAAACTTTTGTGACTCTGCCTTGCAAGAGAAAAAAATCATTTTTTTACTCTGAAAACAGCTGAACTTCAACGCCACCCAAATAGTTGGTGGCTTTTAGAAAAGTGTATCACATTTATGACTCTTCCAAGCAAGACAAAAATACATTTTTTTACTCTGAAAATAGCCGAGGTTCACCGCCACTAAGATATTAGGTGGCTTTTAGACGAGTGCATCACTTTTGCGACACACACATTTTTTTTTGTGGACTCTGCCTAGCAAAACAAAAAATCTATTTTTTTTACTCTGAAAACAGCCGAAATTCAGCGCCACTAATGTTGCAGGTGGCTTTTAGCAGAGTGTATCACATTTGCGACTCAAAAAAATCTTTTCTGAACTCTGCCTAGCAAGACAAAAAAAAATAATCAATTTTTTAACTATGAAAACAGCTAAACTTCGACGCCACTAATGTTGTAGGTGGATTTTAGCAGAATGTATCACATTTGTAACACAAATAACCCTTTGTGAACTCTGCCTAGCAAGACAAAAAAAATCTATTTTTTTACTCTGAAAACAGCTGAAGTTCATCGCCACCAAAATAGTCAATTGCTTTTAGCAAAATGTATCACGTTTGCAACACAAAAAAACCTTTGCGGACTCTGCCTAGCTAGACAAAAAAAATCTATTTTTTTACACTGAAAACAGCTGAAGTTCACTGCCGCTAAAATAATAGGTGGCTTTTAGCAGAGTGTATCACATTTGCGCCAAAAAAACATCTTTTGTGGACTGTGCCTAGCAAGACAAAAAATTTTTTTTTTTTACTCTGAAATCAGCTGAGGTTCACCACCACTAAGATTGTAGGTGGCTTTTGTGGACTCTGCCTGCCAATAGAAAACATATATTTGTTTTACTGTGCATACAGCTGAAGTTCACCCACCAAAAAATTACAAACTGGACTAACACACATTAGCAAATGAAAAAAAGGTTTTTGTGCTCTGTACTGACAAGCTCTGCAGATAGCTGAATTTCAACCCCAAAAAATCAAAAAGTGGCCTACAAGGGCGTGCTTGCTTTATCACATTTGCAAATGCAAAAATAGATTTAAGATATACTTGTGCATGGAGCACAATACCACCGGTGTACAACACCGTTCTATTCCATAGGCCCTGCTCTTTCTGTCAGAATCTTAGTAATTGCACAAGAAAAAAAAGTGCTGCAACGTAGATTGACCAGGTACACAGCACAGGACTTATCTACACTATCTTGGCACTCACGTGTATACAATCAATTCATTTATTCCACATGTAGGAAAACTACAACAAAACGTTTCAGCCCCTTGCAGGCTTTTGTCAATTGTGGATAACAAGACAATTTCCACACATATATAGAAAAATTTAGAGGAAATGACATCATGCAAAGAAAAATATTATAGAAATTCACAACGGAACATTACACAAAATATAACATCATACATGAAATAATAAATATCATAAATAAACAATAAAACAAAAAACAAAAATAGACATAAAAAATGACATCATAAATTAATATAGTATCTCGATACCAGTACAGCAAAATATTAAATACAAAAACCTAAACATTCTTGCATATAACACCAAAAATTCCGCCAGATATTAAATATCCCATTGTTGATTCACCTATCTAGAATATATAAATAAACAATCCATAATTATTACAATTAATGCAATCTTATAGAAATTTTTTTTTAAAGTTATTTTATTAAAGATTTTAAACTACAGAGAAACTACTACAGAGAAACTACACCATCGATGATCACCAGGTCTCAGGTACTGAAGATTCATTGATTATAAACATTTAGTCTAAGACTATATCACCGAAACAGATACAGACCCTGCAAAAGGGTTTATCCTTTGGCATAATGACTGATTTAAATGGTTTTCAATTGGACATTGATTTAAATCATTTTTATAGAAATATTAGATTGAAATCACACTTTTCTACTGCTCCACGGCTATTGCCAGTAACAAACACTAGTGATGGTAATGATTGTTTGAAATTATTTGACCTGGGTCTTAGGAACAGAAGTAGTTTTGTACCACCGAAAATATACCATCCGACTGAGACATATATTGATTTTGTGAAAAGAGATGTCGATATTTTACTGAATCAAATGCAGCGAGAGGGTTCTCAGATCAGTGGTAATTTAACATTTGAAGAGAGGGAAGCCCTCAAGGGGACAAACAAATTGAAATTAAGCCTGCCAACAAGGGGGGTTCAATTGTTATAATGGATCGTGATAAATATATACGTGAGATCCAGAGACAATTGACTGATATTGAAACATATATGCCAGTAAAAAAGAATCCATTACAGGAAATAAAAATCAAAATAAAACATAGGTCCAGGGGTATTATTGATACTAAATTGGTGGAATATTTGATTAAAACAGATCCTATTACCCCTGTGATCTATATGTTACCTAAAGTCCACAAAACTTTGATTGATCCCCCCGGCAGGCCCATATTGGCTTCGTCAGAATCTGTGTTGAGCCCCTCGTCAATAGTTTTGGAACAAATTGTGTCTCCTTTTACTAAAAAAAAGTAAATCTTTCTTACTTGATATGGGTGATTTTTTGCAAAAAATTAAAAATGTTGACGACATCTCTGAAAATGCTATTATTGCTACTATTGATGTACTTAGTTTATATACTTCTATTGAACATCAAAAAGGATTAAGTGCAGTTAATTGGACATTAGAGGAATTTCGAGTCCCTGAGACACGGCGAGAATTTATATTTGACCTGTTGGAAATTGTTCTATATGAGAATGACTTCTTATTCCAGGATGTTTTTTACAAACAGAAAAGGGGATCAGCAATGGGTGCGAATGTGTCCTCCCCATACGCAAATCTTTATATGACATTTTTTGAGGAGAAATTTGTCTATTGTCATGATTTATTTAAAATCTATGCCAAAATTTGGCTGAGATTTAAAGATGATATTTTTTGCGTATAAGAGGGGCCACATGAGACACTAATGGAATTTCAAAACTATTTAAATAGTGTATGGACAGAATTAAATTTTACTTTATCATATGCTGAATTTTTTGGATACAATGGTCATCAAGACTGGCACTGGACGTGTGGATGTTGATCTATACAAAAAGAATACAGATAGGAACAGCTTTTTACATTTTAAAAGTGCCCACCCATATTCTATGAAACAGGCGATTTCTAGATCGCAGTTTTTGAGGGTAAAAAGAATTGTTACAGATCCTTTAATCTGTAAGCAACGTATAACAGAAATAAGGAATAACTTCCAGCATCGTGGTTATCCTAAACATGTCTTGGGTCAGGCAGAGAGAGACATGGGATTTGAAAGGGTTAAAAGAGACAGCAATATGCCACAAATACCTTTTGTAATACAATACCATCCGATTAATGTTAGAGTGGATAAAATAATTAAAAAACATTGACATATTTTGAGGGAAGCTTTCCCAACTGTGAATGAATTTCAAACACTTCCCCGAATTTGTAACAAAAAGGTTCCTAACATCAGGGATAAATTAGTGCGTGCTGATGTGGATAGTGATTTATTGATCCCAAGACAGACATTCCTTAGTATAAAAAGTAAAGGAACATATCCCTGTTTGAGATGTGCGCAATGCAACAACATTATCAGAGGAGAATATTTCTGCCACCCCCTTACTGGGAAGAGATTTTATATCAAAGGTTTTTTTTACCTGTAAATATCCCAGCGTTATCTATTTGATAATGTGCCCTTGTGGCTCTATTTATATAGGAGAGACTACACAGGCAGTCGGTGTTTTCATTAATAAGCATAAATCTACTATTAGATGTTGCGATACTACACTTCCGTTACCACTGCATTCAAATAAAAAAAACTCTCTGTGGCACAATTAAAATATCAAGTAATTGAAGAAATAAGTATACCCAGAAGAGGGGGAAACCTCAAAAAACTCCTTTTGAGAAGAGAGGCATTTTGGATTTTCACACTTAATAGTTTATCTCCCACTGGTTTGAATAAGGAATACAGTGTAAGCCAAATGTTCTAAATCATTATTTTTCCTTTTTTCAGACCATTCAAAATCAATGAATATTTTTTCGGGATATTACAGTATTGGATGAGGCCAATAAGAAGGCGATCTCCAGATATGGCCATATCTTGCAGCAGTGAAACATATTATATTGGGCATAATATTATATTCTTGTGATTTCTCTCATTTTTTATTGGTAATAACTTGATGTAACCCATTTTGACAATAGAATTAGTGGTAGGAGTGACTATGAACATGATTAGGTGGAAATTTAATGGTTTGTGATTTTATAATTATGGCATGACCCTATACAAAATGATCTGATTATCGGTACTGTTTTTTTGAGGATTAGTGTCAATGAATTAAAAATATTAATTAAATTGGGTGAGCATTATAAAATTAATAAAAATTATAAAAAGTTTTTTTAAAAAATCTTTATAAAAAAATCTTTAATAAAATAACTTTCAAACATGTTTTCTATAAAATTGCATTAATTGTAATAATAATGGATTGTTTATTTATATATTCTAGATAGGTGAATCAACAATGGGATATTTAATATTTGGAGGAATTTTTGGTATTATATACAAGAATGTTTAGGTTTTTGTATTAAATATTGTGTTGTACTGGTATGGAGATACTATATTAACTTATGTCATTTTTTGATGTCTATTTTTTTTTTTTTTATTGTTTATTATGATATTTATTATTTCATGTATGATGTTATATTTTGTGTAATGTTCCGTTGTGGTTTTCTATAATATTTTTCTTTGTATGATGTCATTTCCTCTAAATTTTTCTATGTACAGTACAGACCAAAAGTTTGGACACACCTTCTCATTTTAAGATTTTTCTGTATTTTCATGACTATGAAAATTTTACATTCAAACTGAAGGCATCAAAACTATGAATTAACACATGTGGAATTATATACTTAACAAAAAAGTGTGAAACAACTGAAAATATGTCTTATATTCTAGGTTCTTCAAAGTAGCCACCTTTTGCTTTGATGACTGCTTTGCACACTCTTGGCATTCTCTTGATGAGCTTCAAGAGGTAGTCACCAGACATGGTTTTCACTTCACAGGTGTGCCCTGTCAGGTTTAATAAGTGGGATTTCTTGCCTTATAAATGGAGTTGGGACCATCAGTTTTGTTGTGCAGAAGTCTTGTGGATACACAGCTTATAGTCCTACTGAATAGACTGTTAGAATTTGTATTATGGCAAGAAAAAAGCAGCTAAGTAAAGAAAAACGAGTGGCCATCATTACTTTAAGAAATTAAGGTCAGTTAGTCCGAAAAATTGGGAAAACTTTGAAAGTGTCCCCAAGTGCAGTTGCAAAAACCATCAAGCGCTACAAAGAAACTGGCATACATGAGGACCGCCCCAGGAAAGGAAGACCAAGAGTCACCTCTGCTTCTGAGGATAAGTTTATCCAAGTTACCAGCCTCAGAAATCGCAGGTTAACAGCAGCTCAGATTAGAGACCAGGTCAATGCCACACAGAGTTCTAGCAGCAGACACATCTCTTCAACAGCTGTTAAGAGGAGACTTTGTGCAGCAGACCTTCATGGTAAAATAGCTGCTAGGAAACCACTGCTAAGGACAGGCAACAAGCAGAAGAGACTTGTTTGGGCTAAAGAACACAAGGAATGGACATTAGACCAGTGGAAATCTGTGCTTTGGTCTGATGAGTCCAAATTTGAGATCTTTGGTTCCAACCACCATGTCTTTGTGCGACGCAGAAAAGGTGAACGGATGGACTCTACATGCCTGGTTCCCACCGTGAAGCATGGAGGAGGAGGTGTGATGGTGTGGGGGTGCTTTGCTGGTGATACTGTTGGGGATTTATTCAAAATTGAAGGCATACTGAACCAGCATGGCTACCACAGCATCTTGCAGCGGCATGCTATTCCATCTGGTTTGCGTTTAGTTGGACCATCATTTATTTTTCAACAGGACAATGACCCCAAACACACCTCCAGGCAGTGTAAGGGCTATTTGACCAAGAAGGAGAGTGATGGGGTGCTACACCAGATGACCTGGCCTCCACAGTCACCAGACCTGAACCCAATCGAGATGGTTTGGGGTGAGCTGGACCGCAGAGTGAAGGCAAAAGGGCAAACAAGTGCTAAGCATCTCTGGGAATTCCTTCAAGATTGTTGGAAGACCATTTCCGGTGACTACCTCTTGAAGCTCATCAAGAGAATGCCAAGAATGTGCAAAGCAGTCATCAAAGCAAAAGGTGGCTACTTTGAAGAACCTAGAATATAAGACATATTTTCAGTTGTTTCACACTTTTTTGTTAAGTATATAATTCCACATGTGTTTATTCATAGTTTTGATGCCTTCAGTGTGAATGTATAATTTTCATAGTCATGAAAATACAGAAAAATCTTTAAATGAGAAGGTGTGTCCAAACTTTTGGTCTGTACTGTATGTGTGGAATTTGTCTTGTTATCCACAATTGTCAAAAGCCTGCAAGGGGCTGAAACATTTTGTTGTAGTTTTCCTACACGTGAAATAAATGAATTGATCGTATACACGTGAGTGCTGGGATCCTTCTACTTTGTTTGCAATCTATTTCTCCACGTGCACCACCATTACTAACAAGGACTACGGAGTGCCGACTATTTCTTTATATCTACATTATCTACACTATCTGACTTCCACACAAGTGCCCATCTATTTAGCTAATATCTCTCAGTACACAGGAGCACACTCAGCAGCGTCTGTCTCCAGCAGTGACATGGATATAATGGCGCTGAGGGAACATGGCCACTTTTTATATAGAGAGGACATGTGATTTCAGCAGCCAATTTCAGAAGGCCTTGTGTAGATGCTTCCTGCGCTTTGATTGGCTAGCCCTGCTTTCCTGATTTAAAGTTACTGCCTGGAGGAAGAAAAAAAAATTATAAGCGCGCCACTGATCTGACTTGTTCTGAGCTTTCACCAGCCCCCCCCCATTCATCTACCATGTCTCCCCGCTCATCATACACAAGCACTATGCTAGCAAACTGTTAAAAACACTGTAGTTGCCCCACAATGACGCTCCCGCATTTATTTGCCGAACATTGCAGATTTTTCCCGAATTTAAGAAATTTTGCTCTCCTTTCCAATCAGGAATCTGAATATGCCATATTCATGTCGAATTTAAGTTGTAAAGTTGTAAGTTCGGATTTCGAACATATTCGCTCATTACTATTCAGGATATATTTACCACCTACTTTTTCACAGCAGAGGGTGAAACTCCCTAGCAGGAGCCATGTGTTGCTGTACCCTTAATTTAAATTGTTAAGTAAGGTTTGTCATGTGTTTACAGTAATCATCATTTTTGGCACCTAAACTGATTTGTTGTATTTGCTTGATCCACCACCCACAAGCGTATTCCAAAAAACAACCAGTAGAGTAGTTGCTTGTTAAAAAACTTTTTATTGACAAATGTGTAGCCAATGTGATTCATATTTTTTTCATATGAAGACATAACTAAAAAGGGGTGAAAAATAAAACAAAATATAATTAACCAGAAAGTAAAAAAACACATATGGAGCACAAGACATCACGCACACATCACAAATTGTGATATGTGATGGGGTATTGTGGCTGAGAGGCAGGATTGGTAACTGCATGAGGTTGTGGCTCTGACAGATGTTGTTGCCTAAAGGTTTGGGTACTAGAATCTGAAGGAAAAAGAGACCTCTGTTTGTGGCTCGATGGCGAAATGGTATGGCCCACTTGTGCCACAGCATGCGGCATCGATAGGAACATGGCTGGGCCATGGGTGCTGCATATGGACCCCACTCTAGTCAGCCATTGCAGGGCAGGCACTGGCCACTCGACATGCCTTTAGGCACTAATGTGTCCCTACACAGCGGGTGGTGTTTCCTTCACTTCTGCCGGTGGTTGCGGTGGTGATGTTGCAGTGCTGTGGGTTTGTTTGTACTGCCCCACTTCTTCTGGCAGGCAAAGCTGGTTGATTTCAGATTTATGCCACTGTTCAAGGTATTTGAATATCTGCCGTGGGTTGTTTGGTGTGGTGCAGGCATTCCTTGCATGGAGCCTAATAGACCTGGCGATGCCATGCAAATATTGTGCCAGCCTACAAGCAAATGCCTCCTCCCCATCATCATTCATGATGCGATAAAGATAGTTTAAAAATCCACTATCTACCTCGAGCCTGGTGCTGATAGGGGGAGGTCCCTCCTGCGCCGGACTCTTCGGAGTATGGGTACAGTTTGGGAGAGTTATCCAGCAGGAGGGTAGGACTGCTTCTCCTGCAGCCCTCCACCTCCTCAGAGGCTTGCTGCTGCAGCTGCGGATGGTGGTGCTGAGGCTGCTGTTGGTGCGGGGCCTGCTCCTGCATCTTCCGCAGAATCATTCACTGGATCCAAGACTGCATCTCATAGAGATGCCGTCTCCCTCTCATGTAAGTTAGATTAGTTTCGGCAAGGACAAACATGAGGTTATGTTGGATGTAATGGGGTTACATAACATGTTTGCATACTTTGTCAAAGAAGTAACACACCAGAACTTATGGAGGCAGGTTCATAATGGAGGCCAGAAAAACTGAGGTGGTCCATGTAAATATAGGGACTTTTTTAGGGGCCGCTGAACTAATTCGCTCCCGCTGCTGGCGCTCATCTATATGTGTTGTGGCAGCTCCGCCAGCGCCTGGTCACATCACTCACTGGAATGTAAATGAAAAAAAAGAAAATTTTGGCAATATAGAACACACTTGAAACCCTGTCTATGGTGTATGTTTTTATAAAGCAGCAGTCAGGGCCTTGATATCCAAAATCAAAATTGTAGTTGTGGCTGTGTAGGAGTGATGGAGGTGAGGGTCTGCTCCCGGACACTCTGAAGGGTAAAAGTTATGTTTCTGAAGGTAGAATCCTCTTGGGCTGCTGTTTAGCCTAGGTAGGTTTAACTGTAAAGGCCGGCGCGGTTGAGGGAGGGGGGAACAGAGTGTTGGTGCCAAGTTCAGGAAGTGACAGTGAGTTGTGAGCAATAGAGAGAGGTGACAAGCAGCAGGCTCAAGTCAAGGGATGATAGGGACGTGGGCCTAGAATCCTGGGCCGTGGATTGCCAGAGAACCTCTCCGCATGAGTCCTCTTTGCTGGCCTGGGAACCTCGAGATAGACGTCGGGTTCTGGGGTCATATTCTGTCTGCAAAGCTGCAGAAGATATCAGACTCAAACTCTCAGAGGTGGAGTGAGATGGAATCCAAATATACTGCCAGTGGTGAAGAATCCCTTGGGCTAGAGAAGCTAGAAAGAGGGATGTTCTACCTAGACCGGGAACCAGAGCTGAAGTTGTATCTGTTGGAAAGATGACAACCCGTTGGGCCTTATCCTTTATATCTGCATGTAAATACTGCCAATCACCAAGTAAAGGTTTGGTTGTTTTTATGAATTTCGTGTCCACTGGATTAATTGCTGCCCTGGTTCCAGAAGAGGAATTCCTGGAGTTAGAAGAGGCCTGCAGGTCATAAATAAGTGGGAAACATCACATACACTTCCACACACCAGGTCGCCAACACTCGGGCCATCTACCCCTAAAGGCAATTTTAAATGTGGTACCTGCTCATTCTGTGCATGCTATCTAACAGTTAAACCCTTAAAAATCGATCCCATTTCACTTATAGTGAAGGATTTTATCTCCTGCAGATCGAAATTTATTGTCTTTGTTATATTCTGCCCATGTGTCTATTACTACAACACCTGGCAAAAATTATGGAATCAACGGGCTCAGAGGATGTTCATTCAGTTGTTTAATGTTGTTGAAAAAAAGCAGATCACAGAAATGGCACAAAACTAAAGTCATTTCAAATGGCAACTTTAGGGCTTTAAGAAACACTATAAGAAATCAAGATTAAAAATGTTGTACTCAGTAAGGGTAATTCTTTTCAGACCAAGCAGAGGGAAAAAATTATGGAATCACTCAATTCTGAGGAAAAAATTATGGAATCACCCTGTAAATTTTCATTTCCAAAACTAACACCTGCATCAAATTAGATTTGTTCATTAGTCTGCATCTAAAAAGGAGTGATCACACCTTGGAGAGCTGTTGCACCAAGTGGACTGACATAAATCATGGCTCCAACACAAGAGATGTCAATTGAAACAAAGGGGAGGATTATCAAACTCTTAAAAGAAGGTAAATTATCACGCATGTTGCAAAAGATGTTGGTTGTTCACAGTCAGCTGTGTGTAAAATCTGGACCAAATACAAACAACATGGGAAGGTTGTTAAAGGCAAACATACTGGTAGACCAAGGAAGACATCAAAGCGTCAAGACTGGAAACTTAAAGCAATATGTCTCGAAAACAGGAAATGCACAACAAAACAAATGAGGAACGAATGGGTGGAAACTGGAGTCAATGTCTGTGACCGAACTGTAAGAAACCGCCTAAAGGAAATGGGATTTACATACAGAAAAGCTAAACATAAGCCATCATTAACACCTAAACAGAAAAAAACAAGGTTACAATGGACTAAGGAAAAGCAATCGTGAACTGTGGATGACTGAATGAAAGTCATATTCAGTGATGAATCGCGAATCTGCATTGGGCAAGGTGATGATGCTGGAACTTTTGTTTGGTGCCATTCCAATGAGATTTATAAAGATGACTGCATGAAGAGAACATGCAAATTTCCACAGTCATTGATGATATGGGGCTGCATGTCAGGTAAAGGCACTGGGGAGATGGCTGTCATTACATCTTCAATAAATGCCCAAGTTTACATTGATATTTTGGACAGTTTTCTTATCCCATCAATGAAAGGATGTTTGGGGATGATGACACCATTTTTCAAGATGGTAATGCATCCTTCCATAGAGCAAAAACTGTGAAAACATTCCTTGAAAGAAGACACATAAGGTCAATGTCATGGCCTGCAAATAGTCCGGATCTCAATCCAATTGAAAATCTTTGGTGGAAGTTGAAGAAAATGGTCCATGACAAGGCTCCAACCTGCAAAGCTGATCTGGCAACAGCAATCAGAGAAAGTTGGAGCCAGATTGATGAAGAGTACTCATTAAGTCCATGCCTCAGAGACTGCAAGCTGTTATTAAAGTCAGAGGAGGTGCAACAAAATACTAGTGATGTATTGGAGTGTTCTTTTGTGTTTGTTTTTCATGATTCCATAATTTTTTCCTCAGAATTGAGTGATTCCATAATTTTTTCCCTCTGCTCGGTCTGAAAAAAATTACCCTTACTGAGTACCACATTTTTTATCTTGATTTCTTTTAATGTTTCTTAAAGCCCTAAAGTTGCCATTTGAAATGACTTTAGTTTTGTGCCATGTCTGTGATCTGCTTTTTTTCAACAACATTAAACAACTGAATGAACATCCTCCGAGCCCGGTGATTCCATAATTTTTGCCAGGGTTGTATATAGGCAAGACAATTCATCCTCTCTTTGTTCATATCAGAGAGCACTTTCATTCAATTGAAACCAAAAAAGGGTCTCAGAGATTAATAAAGCCCGTGCTTGACTGTGATGGTGCTGACCTTAGAGTATTAAGATTTGCCAGAATAGAACAGGTTAATTACCCAGAAAGAGGAGGTAAAGTGGATTTTAAGATCAAATGCTAATGGCCCAATAGGGCTGAATGATAGATCTGATCATTCTATGTTTTTATGATATTTTAATGTTGTTTTAATTTTACATTCTGACATATACTGTGTGAATACCTGTTAAAGGAAATAGGTTTACGTCACTACTCACCTGGACCCGCAGAAGCGCTGCAACTAGCGCGAAAAGGCTGTTGTCCGCTCTTTCTCCCCGCTCCCCCTGCCTGCCACTTACTTGTCCTGTTGAATGAAATAAAGGACAGATGATTTTACAGGAATGGTGAGTGCCACTTTCATTTTTTCTTTTACAAATGGACTATATATTTCTATATAGCTGAGCACCGCCTGCACCTGCTTTGACAGTTATGTGTTCATGGAACAGGTGGAATTTGGTACTGTCTGAAGGGTGGTGCAGGTATTCTTATATTTCGTGATTTTAATAATATATGCTGCTTGGGACTTAAATCAACGTTGAGACAAGGTTTGATTTGTAGGTACGACCACAAGAATTTAGTAATTATGGGGAACTTACTAATTGTCATTTGCACCTCTTGTGTGCTGTCATCATAGGTCGGATACATGTGCTGGCAAATGTGTTTCCATGATGAATCCCATCGGATACGGTCCACGTAGCTGGCATTGCATGTGTCCCAAAGTTTTGGTCACTCCTGAACCAGAACAATAAGCAATTCTATATTAATGTGTGGTGGCATGGTCCTGATCTCCATGGAGGCATGTTTAGGAATTTTTTATAGGTTGCCTGATGCTTGAGGATTACAACTTCCTGCTATGTGCTGATCCAGTTTCCTGGCCCATTGGAAATATGTTCTAAAAAATCGCATAGCATTTGGATGGTCCATGTGGCGCCTTATTTTTAAATTGCACCCATTGACTTCCATTGGAGAGTCTCATCCGGGGTTTGCGTCCACTCGCACCATGCTGCAATTGTTTCCTCACTCTGAATTCAGCTGAGAAAAAACATGCATATCTGCACTGCCTAACTGAATAACAATGGTCCAAGTGGAATCCAAATTTTTATTGGATTGGACCCGTCTGATCTATACGCTCACGTAAGCGAGCCCTCAGTATGAAAATCGCATGAGTGGTCATGTGATGACAACTGGAACAAGACATCAGAGCCGAATCCTGACAGTGACAGTGAGTATAGCACATGCTGTTAGGATTGGGCATGCTACTATTGCTTCATTTTATAATTAAAAGGATTGTCCAGGTTTGTGTTGAAAGTCTGCAGTCACTTTAAGTGACTGCAGACTTCTGAATCCTCACAGCATGCACACTGCATGCTGTCAGGGTGTTCCGATGCTGGCAGTGAGAGTGGGCAGTCATGTGACTGCAAGTGTGCAATTTGCATACTTATGGCCATATCCTGACTAGATGTGCATGGCCTAGCTTAATAAAAGTGAACTGAATAAAGCAGCGCATGTCTAGATGGAATGTGACATTATGTATGCAAATCTTATACTTGTGGTTATGTGACCTCCCTCTCTCACCACCAACACAGGAGAATCCAGACAATATGCAGTGCATGTGCTGTAAGGATTCAGAAATCTGCACAAAAATACCCCCCACCTTCCCATACTGTCTTCATACACATCCCCCCCACTTCCCATACTGTTACCTCACACATTCCCCCTATGCTTTTCATGCTATTTCCTCACACATCCCCCCGCTCCCTATACTGTCTCTCTACACATTCCCGTCCTGCCTCCAATACTGTTTCCTTATACATTCCCCACCCACTTCTCATACTGTCTACCGACACATTTTTCTTTCCTCCTCCTGTCTTCCCCACCCCCCTTGTCTTCCCCTCACCGCTGTACTGTTCCACAGACGATTGTATAAATTTGGCTTCTTCAGCTCTGCTGGAGCGCTTACCATACCAACATTCACTGCCAATGTGACCCAGGAGAGGGACATAAGCAGCATGATCAGATAACCTGATCACACTGCTGACATCGCTCTGACCTGCTTGCCCCCCTTAGATACAGATCCCTGGTTTTAACTAAAACCATGAGTTACATTAGTTCATGTCAGTAAAAGTCAGCAATAAAGCTACAGAGGGTGTAGAGTACTAGTAGTACTGTTAATGTGCCCAAGATGTTGCCAGTTCTGGATATCACCTACGGCATCATGGCTGTAACTATGTACACCTTATAGTCTTCTCACACAATTCATTTTGAACTTGACAGTGCAAAAAAAAAGGTATTTCTGAACTATAGTATTAATTTCTTTTCCTACAATCATTGTCCAAAGATATATTGTCTGCAGTACAAAGGACTGAGTATTTATGAGATTGGAAATAACTTAAATTTGGCAATATAGTTTTACCATTGTCCTGCAGAGGGTTTAAATTGCCTGATTCAAATATCAGCACAAATGTGTTTTCTCAAAGGTTGCCAAGAGAAAGCATACATGGAATGCTGCTTTGCAGGACTTTACTATGCTATGATCTCTGTGTCATCTATGAGTGTAGTTCTGAGCATGAGAATGAGAGATAAGCGAGTCCTCAGGGAAGTCACCATTGTTTACTTATCTGTCTATTTTATGAATAAGCAACTCCAAGTTCTGCATAAGTCTGCACGAGATCTCAAGAATGGCGAAGATTCACCTTTTATCATTATTACCAAGGCTATATCTTCAATAGCACAGCAACTAAAAATCTGAGACACTTCACTGATGAGTCTTTTCAAACCAATAAGTGTTTATTAAATCTAATTGAACCATTTGAAATTCAAATTGTCAAACTTTCCCAAAAACTTTGAATCTCAATACTGCAAAAACTCTAATTGCCCTGAAAGTAGCCGTTTAACACTCCTAAAATTGTATTGAACAACGTTTGGCCAGAGGTGTACATAGAATTCATGGGGCCACATAGAAGAAGTCCTAATTGGGCCCCCCCCACATAAAATAATAAAAATAATGTTTGGTGGGGTCACAGAAGAGCATATCTCACAACTTTGCAGCCCTTACAAATAATTTTTCTCCTATTGAAGCACCTAGATTCCCCTTTCATTGCCCCATAAAGTATGATGACAACAAAAGTGCTCCCCAAACACAGTATGATACTCCACAGTGAATTTCTCCACTGTACCCTCCACACGTACAGTATCATGACCCTAATGTACAACCCGCAAAGTATGGTGCCCCAACACAATATGTTGCCCAACTGTGACCCCAACACAAACATTCATATAGTATGATGGCCCCAAAACAACTCTCCACACAATGGCCCCCACTAGCCCTCCAAACTGTAGACTTTGTAATGTCTATATTGTTTGTACATGTCCCTGCTTAATTGTAAAATGCTTCGGAATATGTTGGAGCTACATAAATAAAATTATTATTATTATTAGCCCTGCAGCCACCATAATGGCCCTCACATAGCCCTCTAAACACTATAATTGCCCCCACATAGCCTTCCAAATAGAATAATGGCCCCCACATGGCCCCCTATATAGTATAATGGCCCCAATATAGCTCTCAAAAAAAGCTTCAACATTGCCCTTCAAATATGATAATGGCCCCCAAATAGCCCGGAAAACAGTATAATGCCCCCCACATATCCCACCAAACAGTATAATGGTCACCACATAGCTCTGCAAATATAATAATGGCCCCCACATAGCCTTTATATAGTATAATGGGCCTTGTATAGCCCTCCATATAGTATAATGGTCCTCACATAGCCCTGCAAACAGTATAATATTCCACACATAGCCCTCTAAATATAATGACCCCAATATAGCCTTTCAAAAAACTATAATGGCTCGTGACTAGCCCATCAAATATTATAATGGCCCCCACATATCCCTGCAAATATAACAATGGCCCCAAATAGACCTCCATATAGTATAATGGCCCCCATAATGTACTCATTGATTAAAAACAAACACTCGCCTCTCCTCATTTCCCCGCTGCTCCGATTTCTTCAGAATGTCTTCTGAAGTTCTGCACTTCTTGGCACAGCAAGCACAATATAGTGATGTCATCCCACCAGCTACAATGAGACGTCAGAGCTCAGACACAGGGGGAAAATGACAGGGGTGAGCACTGATGGCTCCCTGTTTCATCATTGTTTTCAACTGTATTAGCATCCAGTCGAAAGTGCGATGCCGGGTGGCGGGAGGGAGGTGCTAGTGCTGACACCTTACTCCCGACTCACGGGCCCAGGAGGTCTACCACTATTGGCAGTATGCAACTGGTTTGAGCTATTGAATGCAAACACAGCCATATTTAATTTTTTTTTATGGAAGAGGAACAGGCTAGCTGTTTTCAAAGTGGAGACGCCTTTAAAAAAATTAGGCCTATTTTGTGAGCTGTTTGTTTCTTTTTCACTCTCACTAGAGTATGTTTTGCATCAGCAGTGCAGTCTATCTATAAAAAAACAGTGAGCAGCCATCAGATTTATGGCTGGTGTGACTGTGCAGTGGCAGTGGCAGAAACTTGTAGAACTTTTGGATGGGCATGCAAAAAGATGTCTGGCGGTTTACGGCCAATAATGGCAGCCCAAGCAGCAGCAGTACAGTCTAGCACTATGACACACACGCCGGCAACCAAGAGGCAGTGGCAAAAGCTGCATAGTACAGCATTAGTAAGGGACAGGCAAGGAAATATCCAGAAGTGTAGAACCTGCAATGGCAGCACCAGCAGTAGCAGTATATTCCTGCACTATAAAATACAGTGGGCCGATAACCAGCCAGCTGTGCAGTGGCAGAGGAAGAAGCTGCACTGTAGAGAATTAGGATGGGGCAGGCTATAAAATGTCTGGCAGTATAGGGTCAGCAACGGCAGCACCAGCACGAGCATACAGTTTAGTACTGTTAAATACAGTGGGCAGCCATGAAATGTGTGGCTGGCATGGCTGTGCAGTGACTATGGCAGGAGCAACACAATAGGGAATTAGGAAGGGCCAGGCAAGGATATGTACTACAGTAATACAGTTTAGATGACATGATGAACAGAGAATAGATACCCAGCTGAGCATGGGTCATTGACACTGGTTGCAACAAAACAGTGAAGAAGACAGAGAATGCACAGGAAAGCAGGCATTTTATACTGTTGATTAAATCATTGGCATCAGCTGTAGGTGAATGAATGTTGCCACTGATCCATGCCTGACTCATTTTGACAAATGTAAGGTTTTCCATGCTTGCTGCAGATAAACTGGTCTGCTTTGGCATGCCAAAGGCACTTTCCTTCGTGCTGAATATCGTCTCAGACATTACACTAGAGGTTGATCATGACAGTGTGCCAATAGAAAACTGGGCCAATTCTTGTTATTGGCCCAGTGTGCTGACCAAGAAGTTCATGCAATCGGGGCTCAGAGTATTTGCCTGAGAAAAGACACAGCCTGGCTCTTCAGCCAGTGCATCTCTCATTGCTGAAGTGTGTCAAGTTGTCACAATGGCAAATAAAACATCTGGTCCATCATCACAAAGATACTGTAGCTGTTGCTGCTATTGCTTTGGTTACTTGTTGTAGGCCTAATTCTGGCACAGGAAGAGGAGCTGCGAGGATTGCAGAAGGGTCTACTGGTCAGTCATGCGGTCAGCAGGCATTCACTTGGCAGATGCTTAGCAGAGCAGGTAGCAGCTTATCCTGGTAATAATTTGTATTCCTCTTTGGAAGTTGAAAAATATTCCCCCATTATTCTATAATAGCGAGGGTTCAAATGCATAGCTTTTGAGATTAAAAACTTATAGTTAACATGAAGAAAAGTGATGACAGTTAGATAGTAGTTATCTTTGCATGATGTTAACTATATGTCTGTCACCCCACAAGCATACTGCTTGCCATGCTTGCCAGGGCCTCATTGGTTCATTTTTCACACAATGCTGCTGCTGTTGGATGTCAAGGTCAGTATCATTATTGTAATTTTCACTCTGTGATTCTCATCCTCTGCCTGTGCTAAGTCTATGTCTCCCTTCACATCCTCCTGCTTCTTTTCATCCTCTTCTCTTCCTTCCCCTTCACCATATCCTGCTGAATGTAACATAGACCTTGAGGGTCCCTGTCAAGATTATCGCAGCCTGTGAAGGTCACGCAGAACCACCCGCTGTGATCTCTTGAGCCAACAGCTCTCTGCTGCCAGTTATTGGAAAATTAACAGTGAGCATATGGTATATATACGTCCGGATTCCAACACACAGAATATATGTACATATCCTAGTATGATCATTTCTAACTTCACAATAACCCAAGAAAGATTATTAGCTGCCACAATCAGTAGGGTTTTATACAGGCTAACTGGATGCCTGGTTCTAGTTCTGGTAGCGTATGGCTTTGGGCGCAGTTTACAGAACAAAAGGAACACAGCTGTTACATTTTATATTTAATTTAGAATGATAAGCAGTGTTTATAAAAATCTACAAAAGATTTTACAAAGGGGACAAAACAATGCAAAATATATAGCTACATAAAATAAAAGGATAAACCAAGAAACTTACTAGACGTGATGTCTCAGCAATGGCTTCAAATATAGGGAGGGAGGCGCTCCCAAGAAAAAAAAGACAGCACCTACAGTGAACTGTACCTCCACACACTGACACGCCTAAAAGTTGGCAGTTGCCTCTTATTGGCTCCTAAGTTACACCCACACCCCCTCCCATTATTACTCCTACAGTGTTGATCTTCTCAGCTTCAGAAAATTATGAGATTCCCTAAATTTACTATATTTTCCTTTGTAGAGTCGCATGTGCTTGATATCGACGTCATATTTTGTATTGTGATTTTATCTTTACATAGAGACCAAATATGCCAGATGCAGAGCCCTGCAAAATGACCTCCAGCAGGCCACAAATGTGCATGTTTTATAAACCTATAAGAAGAGCTCGCAATCATAATCTAGACACCCAAAAGAAGAAAGGAAAAAGAGGGATGTAGATGGAGTCAACTAGGATACGTGTGGAGGACACCACTCTCAATCAAATAACAGCCAGAGATATAGCTATTAATGCAAAAATTCAATATGTTTTATTGTACAAACTACAAGCATGTAAATATACAGTGATAAAGTGGCAAATTGACGTGACGAAGCCACTCAGGTGAAACGCGCGTCGAGGCGCGCTGTTCATTCCCTTCTGTAGACTCTCCACACCTGGCCATCACTATGTCCCAAGGTAATGTTTGGCAACTTTGTTTTTTTATACATTGATGTCATCTTATTAGATCACTTCAGATCACGTCGATTTGCCTGCTATGTTTTAGGTCTAACCTTAGGCCCATAGTCCTGGTGTCTTTCTAACAAGTTAGACACAGATTATACTGCATGACTGTATACAAATCTGGGTACTGGCGCCCTGTGCTCTTCACAGATGAAAGCAGGTTCACACTGAGCACATGTGACAGATGTCTGGAGACGTCGTGGAGAGTGATCTGCTGCCTGCAACATCCTTCACGATGACCGGTTTGGCAGTGGGTCAGTAATGGTGTGGGGTGGCATTTCTTTGGAGGGCCGCACAGCTCTCCATGTGCTCGCCAGAGGTAGCCTGACTGCCATTAGGTACCGAGATGAGATCCTCAGACCCCTTGTGTGACCATATGCTGGTGCGGTTGGCCTCCTAATGCAGGACTATGCCAGACCTCGTGGCTGGAGTGTGTCAGCAGTTCCTGCAAGATGAAGGCATTGAAGCTATGGACTGGCCCGCCCATTCCCTAGACCTGAATCTGATTGAGCACATCTGGGACATCATGACTCGCTCCATCCACCAAAGTCACGTTGCACCACAGACTGTCCAGGAGTTGGCGGATGCTTTAGTCCAGGTCTGGGAGGTGATCCCACAGGAGACCATCCGCAACCTCATCAGGAGCATGCCCAGGCATTGTAGGGAGGTCATACAGGCACGTGGAGGCCACACACAATACTGAGCCTCGTTTTGACTTGTTTTAAGGACATTACATCAAAGTTGGATCAGCCTGTAGTGTGTTTTTCCACTTTAATTTTGGGGGTGACTCCAAATCCAGGCCTCCATTGGTTAATAGATTTGATTTCCATTGATGATTTTTGTGTGATTTTGTTGTCAGCACATTCAGCTTTGTACAGAACAAAGTATTCAGTGAGAATATTTCATTCATTCAGATCTAGGATGTGTTAATTGAGTGTTCCCTTTATTTTTTTGAGCAGTGTATAAATATATATATATATCCAACTGAACTAACAGTCCTTCTAAGGACTAATCCAGCTGCATATATTCAGTGGTGATAGCCGGAGTTAGGCAGGAAGGCAGTGTATGTGGCCGACTGCAGTGCATATAGTGCAAGAGGGTCCATTGAACGTTCCTGCTGCTGCTGTTCTTACAGATATTTGTAGACATAGCCCCAGATATCAGGAGCCAGGGAAATTTTTTTTTTATCAATCCTGGTTATTTGCTTAAAAAGCAATCCAGAGTACACCATTTTCTGCTCCATTTGCTTGTTCTCACTGCAGAATAAAACCAGATCTGTTCCGTACTTCAGTGATAAAAATCCAGAAATTTAAACTGAACGTGGAAAATATTGGCCTCCTTTTCCATTCTGTTGCAGTGTGTCGTTCAAGCTATTCACACTAGGTGTCTGTGAAGAATAGTATTAGCAAATAACAGGCCTGCTATTTAAAATCCTGGTTCTCTGTCAGACATAACACCTGTAAGAGTGTTCCAAAATCAGACATTTCTATTTTCATTCCGTTGCAGTGTGTCGGTCAAGCTATTCACACACTAGGTGTCTGTGAAGGATAGTATTAGCAAATAACAGGCCTGCTATTTAAAACCGTGGTTCTCTGTCAGACATAACACCTATATGAGTGCTCCAAAATCAGACATTTCTTGAATTTTCACTTTGTTGGAGTGTGTTGGTCAAGCTATTCATACTAGGTGTCTGTGAAGGATACTATTAGCAAATAACAGGCCTGCTATTTAAAACCGTGGTTCTCTGTCAGACATACCACCTATAAGAGTGTTCCAGAATCAGACATTTCTTCCATTTTCCTTCCGCTGCAGTGTGTCGGTCAAGCTATTCACACTGGGTGTCTCTGAAGGATAGTGTGGCGCCCCTGAGGGTTCAGTCGCCACAGGGGTACTGCACCTCAGTTCGAGGTGTGGTATCTCTTCTTCCAGGTAAGGATGGAGCACTTCTCAGGACCCTACTTCATCATTCAACACTACACCGCTCCTGTCCTGTAGTGAGCCTAAATGCACCAGGGTGCTGCCCCAGCCCAGGATATAGGAGATGGGAAGGAACCAAAGATAGGGGGAACCACTGTAGTGGGTGAGGGTGGAGAACACACTTTTAGGGTACACTTACCCATTCATATTTAAACTTCAGCCATCTTAAGTTCAAGGTCTTTGATTGTGATCTTCATCACTGAATGTGGCTTTGTGATAGAACCTGCAGCTGATTGAAGATACACGGTCCTCGTTCTCTGGCCTTGAGGCGAGGAGCGGGTCAGAGTTAACTACTGTCTCTGCCCGGTCAAGGTCCCTACCTAAGAAGGCCTGGAGGGGAGCAGAGGAGACAAGCGCCACAGGCAAAAAGATCCCTGGGGGATACGGACGGAGCGGCATACGCCACCTGTATTTCTTACTCTGGCCTAGTCAGAGGGACTCCTGCTGCAAGAGGGGTGACCGGCCCCCGATATCTGACTCTGTTACTTCACGTCTCAGTCAGAAAAGCCCGGAGGCTTAGTGGATCCCAGGAGGGATATGAACGGAGTGGCATACGCCACCTGTACCTCTCTACCTGCGTTCATCCAGTGGGACCCGGCCTTACACCTAGTTCTAACCACGCAAACAGTCAAGTGGAGACTCAGTGGGAGAACTCACCTAGGAGAGGAACACACACACCAGAGGGGTCTCAACAGGTGCTCCTGATCTATCTAGAAAGTGCTGGACCCCCTTCCTGGTGGCCGCAGCACTCCGCGAGGAGCAGAGGGAAGCTCTACGGCTAAAGTTCAACTCAATGTGAGTAAAAACCCTGGATGACTTCACACCCCGCTTCAGCCTGTTATTTCCTGCGTGGCACTGCACCCACCATCCCTCCTCACACTGCCCTGAGGCCCGCTCCGCCTGCGGGGAGCCGTCCCATCTTAGCTGTCTGTAACACCGGCCTCAGTGGACTGAGACAGCGCCGGTGTCCATTGCCAGGAACCGTAGGTGGCGTAGTTGGAAAATTACCACTCAACCCTGAAAGCCCATTACATCTTTTATTGTGACCGCTCTGGGCACGGACCGGGTCCAGGCCACGACTGCAACTCCCAACATCTGACCCGCCTCCGAGTAACCCCACTTCCCAGGGTGAGGGCTGAGACCGTCACATTTCTGGCGTAGTCGGCAGGATTGTGTGCCCGCAGCAAAGGAAAAGAAGATCCCCATTGCTGCCGGGTACTGTGCGCCTTTTCACTAAAAGACTGTCGTTTACACTTATGGTGGCGCCGCCCAAGAAGAACGGACGCCATTATGTGTCAATACAACAGTCACCAAAGTCCTCCCATTGTGGGCCTGACTCCCCAATGGTGCCAAAAATGCAGACCGCCCCTTCCAGCGGAGAAAGTCCGCGCAGTGGTGCCCGTCAAAATAGATGGGACGTCCCTGGGAGTGCCCGTCAGCCTGCCGCCCTGGAGCCGCCCCAAAAGAAGAAGGAGAGTGAGACGCTACCTTGCAGTCATGATGGATGCGGCGGAAGAGAAGTCCTCTGAGGCCTCCGACGCTGTTCCACGAGCTGTCACCTTCCTCGGTATGAAGGGAATATGCCTTACCCTGGAGGAGGCCGAGTTCCTCCGAGGAGAAACCCCGGACTTGACCCGGAGGGTTGAGGAGGCCCAGAGATTGGTTGCCGCGGAGTGGAGGAAGTTGGTGCTGCAAAGGATCCAGGCCCGCCGCCAGAGCTCCTCATGTCGGTCCGTGGAGGCCGCAGCCCAGAAGGAGGAAACCCAGGAGGCCGTGCGCAACCCAGGAGCGGGTAAGACGGAAATCCCAAGTCCGCGCGAGGGACGCACTGTACCGCTCATAAGTGTCCTGCCAGCACCCCTGTCCCCGGGCGCCATCATATGGGAGCAGCTATCGGCTATGGAGGCTGAGGCCCAAGCCACCGCCATCACCGGAGACCTGCTGTGCCTCCCGACTCCTGTCCCAGGGAGTCCTGAGTTTTATGGGGAATCCACCTGCCCCAACCCGGACTGGTCCACATTACTAGAGGCAAAGAGAATGACGGCTTACATATATGGAGGTAGCTGCTCTTAGTAAGCACCTGTTCACACCTAGTTTTTGTAGTGGAAGTGCCGTCATTCTCTTTGTTACTAGATTTAGCGTTGACTGAGCACTCCACCCCCACCCCTATGCCGCAGGTGGTTTTAAATGCATCAGGATCTGTCTTTCCCACACATAAGCAGACGGAGGTCTCTTAGAGAGGTATTCACATTGGTAGGTCCTGACATCGAGAAACGCCTTACCGCGGCTGTCAGGTACACATGAATTGGCCAATTTATGCGCTAAGATTTCTCATTTATTTACAGCAGTAATGCTATTCATTTTCCATACTTCATATTTCATGCGCTAAAAAAATTTTTCAAAAAATTTTTCATTTATTTCTATTTTTTATAGCAGTTATGCTATTCATATTTCACATCTATATACTCAGTGTTACAGTGTGCTACTTTATTTGTTCACATTACTAGAGGGTCCGCAGCAGCCTCCGCTCTTTCCGCTCCCTGCACCTCCAGTCACCTGCCCGCCGGCAGACGAGTATGTCTGGGATAACCAGGGGGGCGACCTGATGGGCTTCCCCTGTGAGACCTGGGCTGAAGCGCGGAGGAGGGAAGAGACGTGCCGAGAGCAGCTCCTCCAATTTGACAAGGAGCGATGCCAGAAGGAGGTCCGCTGTGAGCGCCTGGAGGTGCGGACCAAGGCCGCAAATTCGCGGGCCCGCCAGGCAGAGGCCACCCGTCCAAGCCCCCGGCAGGAAGGCCTGATAGTGTGTTTCCACCAGGAGGCCGGATGGGGCTTTATTCGCAGCCCCCAGTTCCACCGAGACGTGTTTGTGAATCGGCAAGACGTCGAGCCGCGGCTGGAGCAAGGCCACCCTGACTGGAACCTCTACCCGGGCGACTTGGTGTCCTACACCCGCCACCACGGGGAGCGGGGGTGGTACGCCCTGGATGTCCACAGGGTGCTCAAAGGGAATGCACCCACTCACCTGCCCACAGAGGACCGGTCAGGCTCAGTTGGCCGAAACGAGCCTTTTCCCAAGTGTGGATACCGCTTCTGAGCAGCCCTGGGAGATGCATCTCCCTGTTGTGTGAACAGTTGAGTGTACTGCTTTTCGTTTTCCTTTTTGATAAACTCGGATTTTTGTTGAGAGAGACATTTGTCCCTGCGGACACTGGCAGTAGACAGACTCTTTACTGTAAATAGTTCTGCATCTATTTAGGTGCTCCCTATTGGTTTTATGCAAAATCACTTCTACCTCAGATCTCAGAAGCAAAACCTGTCTGGAGTGGCTCTAATGGAGGTCCAACTCCAGATCTCCATGCCCTGCAGCCACCCCAGGGCCTACGTTGAGGGTTTGGGACAGGTCCTTCATGCTGCTGAACTGACACTTTTCTACAATGTTTTCTACTGATCTGTCTACATGCATAATGTCTCTTTACTGTTTTTCTACATTTATACTATATTATATTTATATATATATTTATCATGCAACGTTAAAGTGCCCTTACCTCCCATAAAGGGAAGATTGTTATTGTTATGCAAAAACTTGAAATGTCTGTACCACTTTTTGCTCTATTGCAGCCCACGGACGTGCTGTGTTTCACCAAGGGGGAATGTGGCCCCCCTGAGGGTTCAGTTGCCACAGGGGTACTGCACCTAAGTTTGAGGTGTGGTATCTCCTCTTCCAGGTAAGGATGGAGCACTTCTCAGGACCCTACTTCATCATTCAACACTACACCACTCCTGTCCTGTAGGGGGCCTAAATGCACCAGGGTGCTTCCCTGGCCCGGGATATAGGAGATGGGGGGAACCAAAGATAGGGGGAACCACTGTAGTGGGTGAGGATGGAGAACACACTTTTAGGGTACACTTACCCATTCATATTTAAACTTCAGCCATCTTAAGTTCAAGGTCTTTGATTGTGATCTTCATCACTAAATGTGGCTTTCTGATAGAACCTGCAGCTGATTGAAGATACATGGTCCTCGTTCTCTGGCCTTGAGGCGAGGAGTGGGTCAGAGTTAACTACTGTCTCTGCTCGGTCAATGTCCATACCTAAGAAGGCCTGGAGGGGAGCAGAGGAGACAAGCTCCACAGGCAAAAGGATCCCTGGGGGATACGGACGGAGTGGCATACGCCACCTGTATTTCTTACTCTGGCCTAGTCAGAGGGACTCCTGCTGCAAGAGGGGTGACCGGCCCCCGATATCTGACTCTGTTACTTCACGTCTCAGTCAGAAAAGCCCGGAGTCTTAGTGGATCCCAGGAGGGATACGGAGGGATACGGACGGAGCGGCATACGCCACCTGTACCTCTCTACATGCGTTCATCCAGTGGGACCCGGCCTTACACCTAATTCTAACCACACAAACAGTCAAGTGGAGACTCAGTGGGAGAACTCACCTAGGAGAGGAACACACACACCAGAGGGGTCTCGACAGGTGCCCCTGATCTATCTGGAAAGTGCTGGACCCCCTTCCTGGTGGCCACAGCACGCCGCGAGGAGCAGAAGGGAGCTTTGCGGCTAAAGTTCATCTGAATGTGAGTAAAAACCCTGGATGACTTCACACCCCGCTTCAGCCTGTTATTTCCTGCTCGGCTTTGCACCCACCATCCCTCCTCACACTGCCCTGAGGCCCGCTCCGCCTGCGGGGAGCCATCCAATCTTAGCTGTCTGCAACACCGGCCTCAGTGGACTGAGACAGCGTCGGTGTCCATCGCTGGGAACCGTAGGTGGCATAGTCGGAAAATAACCACTCAACCCTGAAAGCCCATTACATCTTTTATTGTGACCACCCTGGGCACGGACCAGGTCCGGGCCACAACTGCAACCCCCAACATCTGACCCGGCTCCGAGTAACCCCACTTCCCAGGGTGAGGGCTGAGACCGTCACAATAGTATTAGCAAATTACATGCCTGCTATATAAAACCGTGGTTCTCTGTCAGACATAACACTAGTGATGAGCAAGTATGCAGCCTACTGCTCGGTACTTGCCCGAGCATCTCACTGCTTGAGATGCTCAGCGTTCGCCGAGTATTTCCGGGGTTTCTCGGCGGGAGCTCGGGTCCGCTCCTTGCATGTTTGGCACTCTTTAGAGAGCCGATGAACATGCAGGGATTGTCTGCCACTCACTGTAATGCCACAGCCATGTTGATTGTGGCATTACAGTGATTGGTTGGCCGCACAGTGTCATCAGGTCTATATCAGACCTGGCGCCGCCATGCTCGTCAGAGTCTACTCCGGAATCAGGCAATGTAGGGAGAGGTGCTGCTGAGCTAGGCAGAGATTTTCTTGTTTCTTAGTTAGTATAGGTATACCACCATATATTATACACATATCCATCTCAATTAACAGTCCTTCTGAGGACTAATCCAGCTGCATACATATCAGTGCTAGGCAGGCAGGCATTGTATGTGGCAGACTGCAGTGCATATAGCAAGAGGGTCCATTCCAGTTCAGTCTGCTGCTAGTGCGTTTACAAATATTTCTAGAAATAGCCCCAGGTATCAGAGGCCAGGAATAATTTTTTTTGGATCTTAATCCTGATCATTTGCTTAAAAAGCAATCAAGAGAACACTGTTTTTCTGCTCCATTTGCTTGTTGGCACTGCAGAATACAGCCAGATCCTTTCCAAATTACAGCGCTAAGAATCCATCTATTTACAACTGTGGTTTGTCCGTCACAAGTATCACATTTTATAAGTGCGCTGAAAATTCTGCCATTTCTGGCCTCAATTGAAATTTTGTTGCAGTGTGTTAGCAAAGTTATTGACACCAGTTCGCTGATAAAAATAGTCACCTACAGGCCAGCTATTTAAAACTGTGGTTTGTCCGTCACATGGATCACATATAAGTGCGCTGAAAATTCTGCAATTTCTGACCTCCATTGAAATTTTGCTGCAGTGTGTCAGTGAAGTTATTGACACGAGGTCGTTGTTAAAAATAGTTACCTACAGGCCAACTATATAAAACTGTGGTTTGTCCGTCACACGGATCACATATAAGTGCGCTGAAAATTCTGCCATTTCTGGCCTCCATTGAAATTTTGTTGCAGTGTGTTAGCGAAGTTATTGACACCAGTTCGCTGTTAAAAATAGTCACCTACAGGCCAGCTATTTAAAACTATGGTTTCTGACACACGTATCACATATCACTGCAGTTCAAATGCAGCCATTTGTAGTGAGCGTAGAAAATATTGCCCTCCATTTAAAATGGGCAAGCCACGTGGCAAGGGACGGGGAAATGGATGTGATGGTGATGATGGTGCATGCAGAGGATGAGGCCAAGGCCGTGGGCTAGCTGAAATTGTACAACAACAAACACCCTCATGTTCTCGCTTGACCTTCCTGTCCCAATTAATAGGGGACTGCAGAACACCACTATTGAACACAGAGCAGTGTGAAAAGGTTATTGGTTGGATAGCAGATAATGTTTCCAGTCACTTAGCCACCACCACCACCACCCTGTCTTTCACACAGTCAAGTCTCAGTAGCTAACTTTTCCATTTATAGATTCGGGCCTCTCGCCCGGTCCACTTGAAGCGGGGCAAGAGGAGATCGCATGTAGCGATGCCCAAATATTTCAGGGTGGGAAACTGTCACAAGAGGTGGACGATGATGAGACACAATTGCCAGAAAGTCAGGAGGAGGACCAGTGTGCAGAAGTGGAAGATGAGGTGGTGGATGATATAGTAACTGACCCAACCTGGCAGGGGGACATACAGAGCGAGGACAGCAGCACACAGGGGAGGGAGGCAAAGCACCACAACAGGCAGGAAGAAGCAGTGTGGTGGCCACAGACAGAAGGCGTGCTACCATTCCCCATACATCAACACGACGGAAGTTGCCAGTACAATTGTTAGGTCTTCCTGAGTCTGGTTGTTTTTGTTGTTTTTTAAAGACTGTACCGATAACCCCAAAAAGGCCATTTGCACCACCTGCCTTGCCAGCATCATCAGGGGTAGCAAAACTAGCAGCCTGACCACCACCAGCATGATCAGGCACTTGGCGGCAAAGCACTCGACTAAGTGGGCTGAACCCCAGGGTCCAGGAACAGTGTCTGTGGGTGGCACCACTGCTTCTTCCGCTGTTGTGCATGCAAGCCAATCCTCTGTCCATGGCGCATGCAAAGATGCCTCCCACCATGCACCTGTCATTGCACACTCTCAACTAGCACCATCAGCAAGCACGTCCACGTCCTTGTCTCAGCGCAGTGTTCAGTTGTCCCTACCCCAGTCCTTGGAATGCAAGCGCAAATACGCAGCCAATGTCCCACAGGCCACATTACTAAATTCACACATTTCGCGAATGCTTGTGCTCGAAATGTTGCCTTTTACTCTCGTGGAGATGGAAGCTTTCCACAACCTGATGGCGGCGGCCGTCCCTCGGAACTCGGTCCCCAGCCCCCACTGTTTCTCCCGGTGTGCCGTCCCCACATTACATGAGCACGTGTCCCACAACATTAGCCGTGCCATCAACAACGCAGTTACTGGGAAAGTCCACCTAACCACGGACACGTGGACAAGTGCTTGTGGGCAGGGATGGTACATCTCGCTGATGGCAAACTGGGTTAACATAGTGGAACCAGTCAGACCTTGAGACGGAACACGTCCTCCCGACGCCGAGGATTGCGGGCCCTAGGTCAATCAGGGTTGCCCCCACATTCTTCAGCTCCTGAACATCCTCCTCCTCTTCAGCATCCATCTCCGAAATCACCACATCAGTCGCAAGCTGGAAGCACTGCAGCACTACCTCGGTCAAGCGACAACAGGCAGTGCTGAAACTAAAATGCTTAGGTGACAAACCACACAACGCTGAAGAGTTGTGGACAGCTCTGAAAGAGCAGGCAGAACTATGGCTTACACCGTTGAACCTATAGCTAGGCATGGTCGAGTGTGACTTTGGCCGGACCTGGTGGCGGCTTTGAGGCGAGGCGAGCTCACACACGTACCATGCCTGGCCCATGTGCTTAACGTCATGGTTCAGCGGTTTCTCAAAACCTACTCGGTGCTGCCGGATCTGCTTAACAAAGTACGCCGCCTGTGTGCCCATTTTAGAAAGTCAGCTACAGATTCCGCCGCCCTTGCCGTGTTTCAGCAGCGTTTACAGCTTCCGGCTCACCGACTGGTATGTGATGTCCCAATGCGTTGGAACTCTACATTGCAGATGTTGGGAAGGATTTGTGAGCAGAAGAGGGAAGTTGTTGACTAACAGCATCAACAAGGCCATCGATATTCAGTTCAAACTCCACATATAAGACCTCAGGAGTGGACATGGATGTCAGACATATGTACCATCCTTCAAAACTTTGAGGACTCCACCAAGATGGTGAGCGGCGATGACGCCATAATTAGCGCCACCATCCTGCTTTTCTGATTTCTGAAATGCTCTCTGCTCGCAATAAAAGAAGATGCATTGCAGGCGGAGCACAATGAGATGGAGCAAGGAACCATACAGGGTGATTACACACAGCCCAGCCTCATCTCATCCCAACGTGGATTAGGTGACAATGAGGAAGAGAAGGAGGAGGAGGAGCTAGTTTCATGCACTATACACGGTACTACCTGCACAACTGTCATATTGTCTGCTCAGCGTAGATGGCCTGAGGACAGGAGGGAGGAGGAGGATGAGGAGGAGAGCATGGTCAGTCGTTCTCTTGGTGAGGACATGGAATTCTAGCCTGTTAGCAGTCTGGCACGCATGGCTGAGTTTATGTTACGCTGCCTTTTCCGTGACCCTCGCGTTCTCCAAATTTTGGGTGACAGTCATTACTGGTTGGTGACACTTGTAGACCAACGCTACAAGGAGAACTTTCTATCTCTTATTCCCGAGGCGGACAGGTCTACTAAAATGGGGCAGTACCAGAAGGCTCTTGTTGCGGAATTATTAAAAAAATTCCCATCTGAAAACTCTGGCAGCAGAGGTCACGGTTCGTTGGACAACCAAGGAGTACAGGCGAGAGAGACACAACTCCAGTCTAAAAGAGGCAGGGGAACACTGTCAAAGTTTTGGGACAGTTTTCTCAGACCCTCCCATCTAATAGGCCCTGAGGCGCGGGGTACTCTCACAAGGAGTTGCAAAGTTTGGGAAGATGGTGAGGGAGTACCTTGCCGACCGTACCAATGTCCTCCGTGATTCCTCTGTGCCTTATAATTATTGGGTATCCAAGCTGGACACGTGGCATGAACTGGCTCTCTACGCCTTGAAGGTCCTGGCCTGCCCTGCTGCTAGCGTTTTGTCAGAGGGGTTTTTTAGTGCCGCTGTTGGAATTACAGTGCTGTGCAAATTAATTGGGACAAAGCATTTTTTAAGTAAAATCGTAAGTTGGTTACCAGTCAGTGATTCAAACCAGTTTTAACTGCTTTGAACAGGTGTGAGTGTACAACCGTGAGTAACAAAATGTGGTTTGACTGGTTTTAGTCAGAAAATAACAGCTAGCTGCCCCCTCAGCTTCAGTTGAGAGCTTGTTTCTGTGAGGAGTGGTTTAGTGTACTTTTTCTCCATGCCACAATTCCAAGTGTGTGAAGAAATTCCTGGAAGAAAATAAAGTAAAAGTGCTGGACTGGCCTGGCAATTCACCAGACTTAAATCCTATAGAAAATTTGTGGAGCATTGTGAAGAGACGTCTTGGCAAAATGGACTGTACAACCAAAGAACGCATAATAAACAGTGCCATACAAGTGTGGTTCCATGATGAAGAATTGAAGAATTTATGCAAAAACTTGGTAGAATCAATGCCAAAACACATTGAAAATCTCATATCTGCTAAAGGAGGACATATTTCTTACTAAAATTAGTATGTAACAGTGCATTATAACATTTTATTATTAAATATTCAAAAATATGTTTTTTTTGGCTTTGTCTCAATTAATTTGCACAGCACTGTATAACCGATAGGCACATCCGCCTGTCAACTGAAAATGCTGACAGGCTGACTCTTATAAAAATGAACAAGGGCTGGATTGGGCCAGACTTCTCAACACCACCGAATGATAGCAGCGTAACATAAACTGAAATACAGTGTCTTTTTTTGGGAGGTCTAACTCTATTCCCATGCACGTCTGAATTCACACCCAGACATGGGCATACGATTCCTGATTTTGTCTGTTTGCTCTTGTACTCCTCCTTCTCCGCATCCTCATTCTCCACCACCATATGCACCATATCTACGTCTCTTGCAAGGGACATTGGAGTTCCTACAAATTTTTGGCACCCATTGCTTCACTGCATAAGCAAACAGTATGGAAGACTCACTTGCTAATAATGGGAACATTGTTTTCAGGAGGCCCTCTGACCTCTACGTCTCTTGCAAGGGGCTTTGGAGTTCCCCCAAATTTTTGGCAGTCGTTGCTTCACTGTATAGGGAAACAGTATGGGAGACACACTTCCTAATAATGGGAGCATTTTTTGCAGGAGGTCCTCCAACCTCTACGTCTCTTGTAAGAGGCATTGGAGCACCTCCAAATTATTGACAGCTGTTTCTTCACTGCATAGGCAAACAGTATGGCAGACACACTTCTTAATAATGGGAACATTGTTTTCAGGAGGCCCTCCGACCTCTACGTCTCTTGCAAGGGGCTTTGGTGTTCCTCCAAATTTTTGGCAGTCGTTGCTTCACTGTATAGGAAAACAGTATGGGAGACACACTTCCTAGTAATCGGAGCATTTTTTGAAGGAGGCCGTCCGACCTCTACGTCTCTTGCAAGGGGAATTGGAGTTCCTCCAAATTTTTGGCAGCTGTTGCTTCACTGCATAGGCAAACAGTATGGGAGGCACACTTCCTAATAATGGGAGCATTTTTTGCAGGAGGCCCTCCGACTTCTACGTCTCTTGCAAGGGGCATTGGAGTTCCTCCAATTTTTCGGCAGCCCTTGCAGTCACTGCATACACAATAACAGTATAGAAGACCAACTAATTAACAATGGGAACAACAAAGCATAGCTGACTGCTGGCCCTTTAAGAATAGTAAGGGCCGCCTGATGGCCCAATAAAAATAGTCTTTGTTACTTTCAGAGTCCCTCCATCATAAATGAAACAGGAATGTCTGATGATGCGTCACACACCACATGGCCAGTAAAATGTTAAAATGACATTTCCTGGTGAATGCATTTGTCTTGGTTGAAAGCAATGCAAAAGTGCAAAAACGCATCATAAACGCTACGCGTGAACATAGCCCAAGGTGTGGAGGAGCATTTTTGTTTTTGGTTATTTATTTTGCTTTATATACAAGTCATTACCCTGGAAAGGATGTTCCTTAACATATTTCCCAGGAAAATCCATTTTGGTTTCGTTTTTGTATGTTTTATTGTGAGTCCGTAAAAGTGGTGTAATACCTCTGGCAATGTTGTTGACAGCAGTGACCTATGAGTCAGAAATGCTTCCAGGGGTCTTCCCCATGCTGTTCCCATGTCATTTGAGCACTGTTCCCATCGATTTGGGCAATTTTTAGTCCCTCTGCAGACCACCGGGGGGAGACGCCGGAAAAATGCTCGACTTTCCCATAGACTTACATTGGGCTCGTTACTTGGTCCAAGCACTTGAGCATTCCAATTTACTCAACTCAAACAACGAGTACCTGAGCATTTTAGTGCTCGTTCATCACTAATCAGAAGCCTTTGCAGGTGTTTTTTGTTAATTATTCTAATTTACTGAGATAATGACTTTTGTGTTTTCATTGGCTGAAAGCCATAATCAACATTAACAGAAATAAACACTTGAAATAGATCACTCTGTTTGTAATGACTCTGTATAATATATGAGTTTCATTTTTTGTATTGAAGAACTGAAATAAATTAACTTTTGATGATATTCTAATTTAGTGAGAAGCACTTGAATATTTGGCTCTCCGCCTCTGGCTGTATATCTGGCTCTCTGTGTCTGGCTGTTTCTCTGTCTGTGGCTGTATATCTGTCTCTCTGTCTTTGGCTGTATATCTGTCTCAGGCTGTCTCTCTGGCTCTCTGTCTCTTGCTGTATATCTGGTTCTCTGGCTGTCTCTCTGACTTTGGCTGTCTTTCTGCTCTCTGTCTCTGGTTGTTTCTCTAATAATAGAAAACGCAGCACTACTGGACCTGGGTGCATGAGTAGGGTCCAAAGCCGTGAAGATACGTAGATAACCTCAGCACACCAAAAGGTAAAATTTGATATTTTTATTGGCAGTCCACAGTAATAGACGTTTCGTCGGCAAGACCTTCATCAGTGTACTGCATGTGAAAAAGTGAACAAGTGACCAGAGCGAAACATCTTGAACAGAGAATACAAAGCAAAAATTTCATAGTATTTCAGACAAATAGGTCACAGTGTCACATGATGTAATATCCTATAAAATGATAGAAATGCAGATTCAGACAACCTATCCAATTACTGGGAAGTGGGGGGAGGGAATAGAGGGCACAGTGTCCCAGTGCTGGGATCCCTATAGGAGGAAGGCATGGGGTGGATAAGTGGAACGTAATGCCGAGCTGTTATGAAGCAGCATCCAGCTAGGCTAAAGAACATACCTTAGGTGTTGTGAAGGGAGAGGATGCTGGCGTGACCGCGGTGTCCACCGCTGGTATTGGGCATAGTGGTGACCATTAGGTCCTGAAAAAACAAAGTAGCATTCTGTAACGCTGAGTATGTAAATATGAAGTATGAAATATGAATAGGATTACTGCTCCTCTTAGTAAGCAGTCACTAAGTCACTTTACTCGTGGTAAAATTTAAGTCGGGCCATACCGAATTGAGGAGACCAGAGAATTCATCTAGCATCTCCTGTGGGCTCCCCCAGATGCAAAAGATATCGTCTATGTAATGTTTCCATAAAATAGAATACTCCTGGAACAGTAGATTGTTGTATACTCTGGTCTCGTCAATTCGGCATGGCCCGACTTAAATTTTACCACGAGTTACCATCCTTGGCAGATCAGTTTCCTTGACACTTTAGTCATCAAGGACAATACAGGTATGTTAACTACCGATATTTATAAGAAACCTACAGACCGGAACACCCTGTTGCATTTTTCTAGTAACCATCCAGCCCCCATGAAAGGTGCTATCCCCAAATCAAAATTTCAGAGGGTCAGACGCATAGTGACTAATACATCACTTTGCAATCATCGGCTGCAAGAGATGACACACAAATTTGAGGAAAGAGTATACCCCCGTGAGCTCCTACTGGACCAAGATAGCGATCATACACGGTCCCGTTTAGTCATGTCCAATAGCATTCCGCTTATTCATACTTATCATCCTCTGGCCTATATTCTACATCGTACAATACGCAAAGATTGGAACATTCTGCAAACAGGGTACCCAACCATAACTTCCTTTCACCAACCCTTCTTACCGTGTTTTAAAAGAGCACCAAACCTTAGGGACTCGTTAGTCCGTGCTGATATAGGGACAACTAATCCTGGACCCTGTCAAAGATTCTTACAAAATCCTAAGAAAGGGACCTTTCCATGCCTCCAGTGCCACCAGTGCCACAATATTCTCAAGGGAGATACCATTTACCATCCCCAAACAGGCAGAAAATATGCCATTAAAGATTTCTACACCTGTGACGCTAATTATGTGGTGTACCTTATCAAGTGCCCGTGTTGCCTAATCTACATAGGGGAAACAACACAGCCTATTAAAGACAGGATCTCTAAGCATAAGTCCACTATTAGGTGCAAGAATTTACTTTTACCCATTCCCCAGCACTTCATTGCAGCAGGACATAACATCTCTCAACTGCGCTTTGAAGTGATTAAGCAGATTCAGCCACCCCGTCGTGGTGGCAACCGTATCCAGATGCTTAAACAGAGAGAGGCATACTGGATTCATGAGTTGCAATCCTTGTCCCCAAGAGGACTGAACAGGGACTACTACTTTCACTCATTCATATAAAACTCCCGTTTTCATACATTCAATTCACAATGGTACAGATGGCACTGATGGACACTTTTCAAAGGTGTACATTGGTAGAGTACAATATATCATAACTTGTATTACTGTATCCTAACTCTGTTTTTTTTTTACGTTCCAGATTCGTTGTAAAAGATTGTTCCCATCCCCATCTATCTCCCTCACATCTCCTTTGCACTGAGTAACTCACTCCTACAGTGGAACGCACCCTGGGCAGTATATCCTCACAGTGGAACGCACCTGACCAACTTATGATGCTACTTCCTGACTCCTGGAACGCGTCATCACACCGGGTGGCACGCACGGACGTGCGCATGCGCGGTTCTGGACCAATTAGACGCGAGCACCCATAGTCCCGTGTCACTTCCGGTAACGTCACCAGATATCAGCGCACAACATTGCGCCTTCTATTCTTCACATTGGCTATTAGCCAATTCCAGTCCCGCCCCCCCCCGCGTTATATATTCAGGACCTAATGGTCACCACTATGCCCTATGCCCAATACCAGCAGTGGACACCGCGGTCACGCCAGCATCCTCTCCCTTCACAGCACTTAAGGTATGTTCTTTAGCCTAGCTGGATACTGCTTCATAACAGCTCGGCATTACGTTCCACTTATCCACCCCATGCCTACCTCCTATAGGAATCCCAGCACTAGGACTCTGTGCCCTCCAATCCCTCCCCCCACTTCCCAGTAATTGGGTAGGTTGTCTGAATCTGCATTTCTATCATTTTGTAGGATATTACATCATGTGACACTGTGACCTATTTGTCTGAAATACTATGAAATTTTTGTTTTGTATTCTCTGTTCAAGATGTTTCGCTCTGTTCACTTGTTAACTTTTTTCACATGCAGTACACTGATGAAGGTCTTGCTGACCGAAACATCTATTACTGTGGACTGCCAATAAAAATATCAAATTTTACAGTCTCTGGCTGTCTCTCTGGCTCTGGCTGTCTCTTTGGCTCTGGCTGTATATTTGGCTATGGCTATCTCTCTGGCTCTGGCTATATATCTGGCTCTCTGGCTGTTAAAACCCTTCTGTTAGTTTTTTCTATCTTGTGTTTTGCGGTCACGTGACCATCTGCCTATATATTCCAGCTCCACCCTTCTGGCTTTGCTGGACTTCAGTGTTGTTTGACTGTTTTGCTAATGTAGCGCCCTGAGGGCTCGGCTGCTACAGGGGTATTACACCTCAAGCCAGAGGTGTGGTATTCCACTCCCGGGTAAGGATGGAGTGTGGAACTGAGCTCAGTAGGCTGCATGCACTACATACATCCCATTTCCGGGGGACAGACCGACGGTACTCCCACCAATATATGTGCAGGTATGACAGTGTCTGTCCCTGGCTGGAGTGGGAGGGGGGTGGAACATCCCAGTAGTGTAGGGGCAGATAGGGGGAGCAGTCTGGGTAAGGCTAGGAGCTCATTGGGTGCTGGTCACCTGAGCTCACACATAGAGGGAGTATATAAGGTGGGCACCATCTTAGATCAGGGTCAGTCTTCTGTAGAGGGTCAGTCAGTCCTGAGAGAGGTCCAGGAGCGCCTGCAGAGAGAAGAGAGAGAGGAGAAGAGAAGGACCCAGAGGGGGAAAAGAAGGAACCCCAAGAACCCAGTATACAACCAGAAGGGTGAAGGGTTGGCACGCAAGGGAACCGGATCCCAAATTAGTGGAGGAGAGAAACTACCCTCAACTAAGAACCGGAGGCTGCAACATTACATGTGGAGCAGCCCCTCACCAAGTCCACTAAGAAGGCACACCGAGCATAGGGTCAGGGAAGCCAAAGAAGGTTCACCCAACAGGAGACCCGAGGGAGCCGGACATAAGTGGACCCCTGGTGGGAACGGCCAGTAGAGAGGACAGTCAGAAAGGGAGCTCAGGACCACGCTCCAGAATTGCTTGGGGGTTGGCCGAGTCCAGGACCTGGTGGACGCAGCACGGCTCGGGCGGTCACTCAAGGCCAGAGTGACCAACAGAACAGCAGTAAGTAAAAACCCTGAACTGCACAGCCCGACTCTGAGTCTTCTTACCATCCACACTGCACCACCACTACCACCATCCTCTACACCTGACCCCCTGAGGCTATACCCCTCCCGTTGGGGGTTATACTACCACAGCTGCACATATACCACCAGCCTCAGCGGACCCTGCTGCAGCGGCGGCCTTTTGACCGCAAATCAACGGGTGGCGTAGTCGACACTAAGAACAACTAATAACATCTGTAAAGACTGCCACACACTGAGTTTGACACCCTGGGCACGGACCGGGTCGCCGCCACTCGGAGACTACAACCCCCATCAGATCTGGCTCCGGGTAATCCCCAAACAGCACTGGCCCAGGGGGCGCGTCAACTTTGGCGTAGTCGGCAGGATTTCGTGCCCGCAACCACCGGGTACTGCGTGCCTGAAGAAAAGTTCAAATTTACCTCAAGAAGAAGTCTCCCGCCGGTTCCAGAGGGTCCCCGCCATGGGACGCCATCACGGATCGTTTCCCGCCGGTTGCCCGCCATCTGCAGCTTTTTCCCGCCATCCACGGAGTTTCCCGCCACTGAGAGACGATTCCCGCCATTTCCAGAAGATTTCCCGCCTTGGAAGAGCGGACGCCATTATGGGCGTGCCAGAGGGTGGCAAGAGGTCACCTCCCATCGTGGGCCAGGTAAAGGAATGGCGCCAAAAGCGGAAACCGCCCCCACCAACGGAGACTGTGATGCTAGAGATGTCCATCAGCGTGAGAGAACTGCCCCTGGAACTGACAATCACAAAGTTGCCCCAGGACCTCCTTCAATGTGGGCGGAGACAGAACAAGAGAGCGAAGATGGGTGCAGCCTGGTGGAGTCTGGAGAGAGCGCACCCGGAGACAAGAAGTCTGGAGAGGACTCCGGAGAAGTCGTACCCGGAGATGGAAGGAGAGTCAGGCAGCACCGACCCTGTGGTCAGGAGCCTGCTGCAAGCAACAACCCCACTAGGCTTAGTGGAGATCCTGGCACAGCTCCCCCGAGACCGGGAGTGTGCGCAGACCGCGCTGGAGCGCCTCGCATGGAGGATGGCCCAGGTGCAGCGAGAGACGCTGACGGAGTGGAGCCGAGAGATGGCCCTGCAGGCAAGAACCCGCCAGCGAAGCACGCCACCCGAGACGAGGAGACAGACCGCCTCTGAGGATGGTGCAGGAGGAGTGAAGGCCGGAGACGGCGCCGAAGAGGGAGCTGAACAGATGGAGGCAGGTAAAGGGGACGTCACTACCCCGAGCCGAGAAACCGCGTGCCTGCCCCAGCTCCCCGTCGCAGAGCCCGAAATTCCCCCTGCCGTGCCCGTCGCTGCATCGTCACCGCTCCAGACAAGGCCTCAAGCAGAAGCCGCGGCCGCGACCCCTGTGACGTCACGCGCCTCAACCCTGAGCGCGGCAAAGCAGGAAACACCACCGGCCTGGTCGCTGGGCCTAGTAACCCCGGGCGCCGCCGTCTTCACGGTGCCCTTTACGTTCAGGGTACCCCAGGCCTGGTCGCAAGGCCTGGCGAACCCGGGCGCCGCTACCACCACCGCGCCCTCAACATCCACAGCGCCACACCTGGGTGAAGACCTATTTGCCCAGCATACGTGCCCGGATGCGCAGCCCTTTAGATGGCCACCGGAGTACTACCAACTGGAACTCCAAAAAGCAAGGCCCCTGTGTGAGCCCCTGATTCCGGCTCCGAAGCCCGTTAAGAGGACCCCGCTCCCGCTGGAAGAAGCGCAGTTCGAGTGGGACCCCACCGGAGGAGACCTCATGGGGTTCACTCAGGAAACTCGGGCAGCCGCAGCGGAGCGTGTGGAGTGCTGCCGCCAGCAGTTGGCAGTCTTCGAGCAAGAACGGAGAGAGAGGCGGGTCCGTGAGCAGCGGCTGCAGGAACAGAGCGCAGGGCAGAAGAGCAGGACCAGGAGAGACCCCCGTGCAGCTCATGGTCCCCGTACCACCGGGACTGTGATTAAGTTTCAATTGCAGCACGGGTGGGGCTTCATCAGGGATCACCACACCCCCGGCGACGTCTTTGTGACCAGAAGAAACGTGGAGTCCCATCTGCCGGAGGGACACAGAGGTCGTGACCTATATGTAGGGGAAGAGGTCACGTTCACCCTACGCCCTCCATGTACACCGGCTGACGGAGGAGGAACTACGGTGTGAAGAGGAGCAAGAGGATCCGGACGGGTCTGAAGGAGGAGCAGGAGTACGCCGTCATTAAAGTACGGTAAAGAGACTGTATATAGTTACCCATCAGGGTATAAGAACTGTTACTGCTGCTAGTTAAAATATAGTCCCCGTTGGGACCAGCAAATTGAACTGAAACCCGTGTGTCCCTATTCCCACTGACCGAGGACTTAGAGCGGTCATTCCTTTCCTAATACCTGGCCGAGGACTGAGAGCGGCCATAATTCCCCTTGTATATAGTTGCGCTTTTTAAGGCGCCCCCAACTGGTTTTATAGGAAAGCTGTGTTATTCTACAAGAGAGTGTCGCACTTTACCCGGTCACAAGTGCACCGTGCCCGGAGGAACAAGAAAGTTTACAAGAATGTTTATTATGAAAAAGTTTTATGCTGCAGAAATATATATATAATGTTTTATATGTTTATGTTGTTATGAAAAAATTGTATGTTTATGGATGTTTTATTCTCTTACAGCCCGAGGACGTGCTGTGATTTACCAGGGGGGAATGTAGCACCCTGAGGGCTCGGCTGCTACAGGGGTATTACACCTCAAGCCAGAGGTGTGGTATTCCACTCCCGGGTAAGGATGGAGTGTGGAACTGAGCTCAGTAGGCTGCATGCACTACATACATCCCATTTCCGGGGGACAGACCGACGGTACTCCCACCAATATATGTGCAGGTACGACAGTGTCTGTCCCTGGCTGGAGTGGGAGGGGGGTGGAACATCCCAGTAGTGTAGGGGCAGATAGGGGGAGCAGTCTGGGTAAGGCTAGGAGCTCATTGGGTGCTGGTCACCTGAGCTCACACATAGAGGGAGTATATAAGGTGGGCACCATCTTAGATCAGGGTCAGTCTTCTGTAGAGGGTCAGTCAGTCCTGAGAGAGGTCCAGGAGCGCCTGCAGAGAGAAGAGAGAGAGGAGAAGAGAAGGACCCAGAGGGGGAGAAGAAGGAACCCCAAGAACCCAGTATACAACCAGAAGGGTGAAGGGTTGGCACGCAAGGGAACCGGATCCCAAATTAGTGGAGGAGAGAAACTACCCTCAACTAAGAACCGGAGGCTGCGACATTACATGTGGAGCAGCCCCTCACCAAGTCCACTAAGAAGGCACACCGAGCATAGGGTCAGGGAAGCCAAAGAAGGTTCACCCAACAGGAGACCCGAGGGAGCCGGACATAAGTGGACCCCTGGTGGGAACGGCCAGTAGAGAGGACAGTCAGAAAGGGAGCTCAGGACCACGCTCCAGAATTGCTTGGGGGTTGGCCGAGTCCAGGACCTGGTGGACGCAGCACGGCTCGGGCGGTCACTCAAGGCCAGAGTGACCAACAGAACAGCAGTAAGTAAAAACCCTGAACTGCACAGCCCGACTCTGAGTCTTCTTACCATCCACACTGCACCACCACTACCACCATCCTCTACACCTGACCCCCTGAGGCTATACCCCTCCCGTTGGGGGTTATACTACCACAGCTGCACATATACCACCAGCCTCAGCGGACCCTGCTGCAGCGGCGGCCTTTTGACCGCAAATCAACGGGTGGCGTAGTCGACACTAAGAACAACTAATAACATCTGTAAAGACTGCCACACACTGAGTTTGACACCCTGGGCACGGACCGGGTCGCCGCCACTCGGAGACTACAACCCCCATCAGATCCGGCTCCGGGTAATCCCCAAACAGCACTGGCCCAGGGGGCGCGTCACTAGCCTGGTGCTTCGGTGCCTATCTTTGTCAGTTTGCTTGGTCCTCTGGGACCTCTAGTACTTTTTGTCAGTTTGTCTTTTGTGCTCTGCAACAACTTCTGTTTAGGAGGTGTCCCATTTTTGTCCCAGTCCTTAGTTCTTTTAGGGACCCCTCCCTTAATTCTATAGGTCTTCGTTCAGACTAGCCGAGGACTAAGGCGGGTCTGTTCACAAGGAACAGGCAGCCCGTTACATCGTAAGGATTCAGCTAAGTCTTACTGTAGGGACTGCTTTCCCCTATCTTTCCTTAGTTTATGTTGCAGATCATAACAGTAAGTCCAGCCCAAAAAAACTAAAAGGAAAGAATTCGGGGCTCAGTATGGTTTCCATCCAGGAGTTGGCTCAACGCCTGCAGGGATTGTCTCTGGAGGTGGCCGAGCTTCAGCAACACGAGTAGCTGTCCTGGAGCGCATTTTGTGGAACCGAAGGTAGGACTGCCTGATGTTTTTTTATGGTAAACAGCAAGATTTTTTTTCCTTTAAAAATGCTTGTTTGTTATATTTTTGCTTGAGACCAAGATCCTCTGGGAATGAATCACAGCGCATTGGTTTTATTATGTCACTTTTGCGCAAAGAACCACAGGCTTGGGCCTTTTCTCTCCAGCCTAATGATCCGTGTTTAAGATCTGTTGAAGATTTTTTTTCTGCTATGGGGCTATTATATGATGATCCTGATCGAATCTCATCTGCTGAATCAGAACTTAGACGTTTGAATCAGGGGTCTGATGATGTTGAAAATTATTGCACACACTTCAGGAGATGGGCTTCAGAAGTTAAGTGGAATGATTCGGCGCTGAGATGTTTATTTCTTGCTGGTCTGAGTGAAAGGGTTAAGGATTTGCTAATTGCATTCCCTGCACCTGAGACTCTGCAGGAAGCTATGCAGTTAGCTGTTCGTATAGACAGGAGACTGAGGTGCAGGCCCAATCGGGGATTGTGTCTTTATTGTGGTAAAGGTGACCATTTGATTAAGTATTGTGAGCGTCGTTTAAGTAAAGAAAAAAAAAAGGTCAGTTACACCCGTATAGCTTATTTACGCTCTGCAGGAGTATTTCTTTCTGGGAGTACTACTCTGCAGGGAGATTTGATTGAATTTCAGGTACTTGTGGATTGTGGTTCAACACTTAATGTGATTGATAAATGGTTTTTGGAAAACCTTAAATTGAAATCCAAACCTTTGACATCACCTATTTCTGTGGTTGCAATTGATAACACTCCTTTGAAATGCATTACTCACAAGACTGCTGCATTTCCTCTCACTATCAATGGAGTTCACCAAGAAATTTTGGACTTGGTTGTTTAGGATAATTTACCCTCTCCAGTTGTTCTAGGATTGCCTTGGTTAAAACTGAACAATCCTTTATTGGACTGGTCTACTAATGTGATTAAGTCTTGGAGTCCGAAGTGCTATGATAAATGTTGTAATGGTCGCATTGCGGCTGTGGAAAAGTGGAATTACCTGTACCTATTCAAGATTTTTGGAGTTTTTTTTCGGAGGAGGAGTCGCAAGTTTTACCTCCTCATAGGGATTATGATTGCGCCATTGAGTTTGTTCCGGGTACTACTTTTCCCAAAAGTCTCTTGTTTAATCTGACTATCTCTGAAAGAAAAGCCTTGGAGGAGTACATACAGACTAGCCTGGCTGCTGGTCACATTAGACCTTCTAAGTCGCCTGTGGCAGTTGGATTTTTCTTTGTTAAAAAAATGGACTGCGGTTTACGTCCATGTCTGGATTTTCGTGAAATTAATAAGATTACCGTACGCAATTCCTACCCATTTCCATTAATTCCTGACTTGTTTAACCAGTTAGTGGGAGCCAGTGGTTCTCCATAATTGATCTCCGGGGGGCATACAATTTGTTACGTGTGAAGGAGGTTGATGAATGGAAAACTGCTTTTTACACTGCGGTAGGTCATTTTGAGAATCTGGTGATGCCTTTTGGTCTTACCAATGCACCTGCATTTTTTCAGAACCTTATTAATGACATCCTGAGACCTCTGGTTGGTAAGAATGTGGTTGTGTATTTGGATGACATTCTGATTTATTCACCAGATCTGGAGTCCCATTGGCAGAGTGCACGTGAAGTTTTGCAGTTATTGGGTGATAATTAGAGATGAGCGTTGTTCTACTCGAACTGTTCGCCAATCTCAAATTCGAGCTGTTTTGGGCGGTGTTCGAGCCGTTCGGCGAACACGAACGATTTGAGAAAAATTCGGCTGTTCGAGGTTATGTTCGATAACTGTTCGTGCACCAAAATCATAACTGGATTTTTTCTCAGTAATGATGAAAATTAATGTTAATACGCAGTTTGAGTGTACAGCGGGGTGGGGGGAGGGGCAGGGGATGTATCTCTGCAGGAATAATGAAGATCTCCATTTTTTTTTCTCTTTCCCGCATTTGCAGTGGGGAGGTGCAGTCTGTCAGCCTATCAGCAGCGCACACACGGAGCGAACTGCTGTTTTTCACACAAGCAAGGGCATGTGTCATTGGCAGTGTATGTCACATGTCCTTGCCCTATAAGACCAAGCCATTTTCCCCGTCGCCACCATTTTCTCACTGCTGCAGCTGCGTGTTAGACGGCACCGCTGTTGCTGTGTGCGCTATACCTTGTTAATTTCAAGCCAATTTTCGCACAAATCTACAGATAGCTTGGGAGTAGGGAATAGTTGTGATTGCAGTCCTTTTAAGGACTAGGTCACAGCATTTCCTACGACTTTTATCAGGCAGGTCTGTGCTCTTAAATAGATAGATTGTGGGAGTAAAGACTAATTGTAATTGCAGTCCTTTTCAGGACTAGGTTACATCAGTTCCTATCAGTTTTTGCCAGGCAGGTCTGTGCCAGTGCTGTGCAAGTTTTTTTCACAGCATTTGGCTGAATCTAGCTAAGCTAATCCTTTTTGGCCTATTGCAGAGTGTGTTAGTCAGTGGAGTAGCCTATCTGTGTTGCAAGATATACCACCTGTGTATAGAATACCAATTTTTTTACTGCACCTAGTGAAGTAAAATATTTTGGGCATAGCATCATTCTATTAGTCCATCTATACTGACCTCCATCAGGTTGCAAATTGAATATATTTTTTTTCTGCATCTAGCTCTGAAAAAATATTTGGGCTTCTAGCAGTGTGTGGGACTTGTTCTATTAGTCCATCTATACTGACCTTCATCAGGTTGCAAACTGAATATAATTTTTTTCTGCATCTAGCTCTGAAAAAATATTTGGCCTTCTAGCAGTGTGTGGGACTTTCTCTATTAGTCCATCTATACTGACCTCCATCAGGTTGCAAATTAAAAATAATTTTTATCTGCATCTAGCTCTGAAAAAATATTTGGCCTTCTAGCAGTGTGTGGGACTTTCTCTATTAGTCCATCTATACTGACCTCCATCAGGTGCAAACTGAATATAATTTTTTTCTGAATCTAGCTCTGAAAAAATATTTGGCCTTCTAGCAGTGTGTGGGACTTTCTCTATTAGTCCATCTATACTGACCTCCATCAGGTTGCAAATTAAAAATAATTTTTATCTGCATCTACCTCTGAAAAAATATTTGGGCTTCCAGCTGTGTGTGGGACTTGTTCTATTAGTCCATCTATACTGACCTCCATCAGGTTGCAAACTGAATATAATTTTTTTCTGCATCTAGCTCTGAAAAAATATTTGGCCTTCTAGCAGTGTGTGGGACTTTCTCTATTAGTCCATCTATACTGACCTCCATCAGGTTGCAAATTAAAAATAATTTTTATCTGCATCTAGCTCTGAAAAAATATTTGGCCTTCTAGCAGTGTGTGGGACTTTCTCTATTAGTCCATCTATACTGACCTCCATCAGGTTGCAAATTAAAAATAATTTTTATCTGCATCTACCTCTGAAAAAATATTTGGGCTTCTAGCTGTGTGTGGGACTTGTTCTATTAGTCCATCTATACTGACCTCCATCAGGTTGCAAACTGAATATAATTTTTTTCTGCATCTAGCTCTGAAAAAATATTTGGCCTTCTAGTAGTGTGTGGGACTTTCTCTATTAGTCCATCTATACTGACCTCCATCAGGTTGCAAATTAAAAATAATTTTTATCTGCATCTAGCTCTGAAAAAATATTTGGCCTTCTAGCAGTGTGTGGGACTTTCTCTATTAGTCCATCTATACTGACCTCCATCAGGTTGCAAATTAAAAATAATTTTTTGTCTGCATCTAGCTCTGAAAAAATATTTGGCCTTCTAGCAGTGTGTGGGACTTTCTCTATTAGTCCATCTATACTGACCTCCATCAGGTTGCAAACTGAATATATTTTTTTTCTGCATCTATCTCTGAAAAAAATATTGGGCTTCTAGCTGTGTGTGGGACTTGTTCTATTAATCCATCTATACAGACCTCCATCAGGTTGCAAACTGAATATAATTTTTTTCTGCATCTACCTCTGAAAAAATATTTGGGCTTCTATCTGTGTGTGGGACTTGTTCTATTAGTCCATCTATACAGACCTCCATCAGGTTGCAAACTGAATATAATTTTTTACTGCATCTAGCTCTGAAAAAATATTTGGCCTTCTAGCAGTGTGTGGGACTTTCTCTATTAGTCCATCTATACTGACCTCCATCAGGTTGCAAATTAAAAATAATTTTTATCTGCATCTAGCTCTGAAAAAATATTTGGCCTTCTAGCAGTGTGTGGGACTTTCTCTATTAGTCCATCTATACTGACCTCCATCAGGTTGCAAATTAAAAATAATTTTTATCTGCATCTACCTCTGAAAAAATATTGGGCTTCTAGCTGTGTGTGGGACTTGTTCTATTAATCCATCTATACAGACCTCCATCAGGTTGCAAACTGAATATAATTTTTTTCTGCATCTACCTCTGAAAAAATATTTGGCCTTCTAGCAGTGTGTGGGACTTTCTCTATTAGTCCATCTATACTGACCTCCATCAGGTTGCAAATTAAAAATAATTTTTATCTGCATCTAGCTCTGAAAAAATATTTGGCCTTCTAGCAGTGTGTGGGACTTTCTCTATTAGTCCATCTATACTGACCTCCATCAGGTTGCAAACTGAATATGTTTTTTTTCTGCATCTACCTCTGAAAAAATATTTGGGCTTCTAGCTGTGTGTGGGACTTGTTCTATTAGTCCATCTATACTGACCTACATCAGGTTGCAAATCGAATATAATTTTTTTCTGCATATAACCCAGCCAATAGTTTTGGCCTAATACCACAGTTTGGCCACTCAGCTCTGCTCGGTTCCCATCCATTGTTTTTTTGTGCAAACAACTCCAGAGTTGTGAATTAGTTAACCACCAAAATGAGTGGAAAAAGGCCTGCTGCTGGTGGAAAGGGGAATAGGCGTGTTGGGAAGGGGAAAAAAGGTTGTGTCCGTGGGGTAGGTGTTAAAGCAACAGTAACATCTGCAGAAGAAAGACCATCTTCCAGCCAAACTAAAATGTCTACTTCTTTTAGCGGACAATGTGATAAGATCCCTTTCTTACGGCCACGTAAATCGCTACAAATTCCAGATGAGGCACAAAAACAGCAGGTGCTTCAACGGATATCAAGTGCTCCTTTAAGTGGGCTCTCCTCCACATCAACTTCAACATCACAAATACTCCAGTCCTCAAAGGTGTCACCCCAATCGCACTTGCTTCCTCACAGCTCCCAAATCTCCAGCTGCCCATCTGAGTATGAGGTAGAACAGATGGTTGAGTCTGCAGAGCTGTTTACTCATACTATAGCCTGGGAATCAGAGGTCAACTCCAGCGCTTCTGTGAATCCAGACGAGGAAATGATCTGCACTGATGCCCAGAATCTTTATGAGTCGGATCCAGGACCAGACGCAGAAGGTTCTGACCATAATGTAGACCCTCATTCCCAAACTGTAACTCCTGTTGGTGGAGACAATGAGGAAGACGATGATGAGACTCAAATACCTGATTGGAGCGACAACTTTAGTTTTTTGTCAGGGCAGGAACAGGTTGGCTCTGAGGACGACGGGTGTGATAACGCACAGGGTGATGATGATGAGGTTGGAGATCCCACTTACTGTCAACACACAGTCAGCCAAGAGATGAGGTCAGCAGAGGAGGTGGAGGAAGATGGTAGTGACGACGAGGTCAGGTTGCGCCTTCCTGGACAGAGACGTAGTACTGGAAGCACGTCAACAACTGCATCCTCAAACACAACTCTGCCTCTCACCACAAGTCGTGGTGGCTCTTCAGGTCGCATGGGTGCTAAGCCTTGCATAGCCTGGGCATTTTTTCAGATCGATAAAGATGACCCAACTCGTGTTATCTGTAACATTTGTCAGCAAAAGCTAAGTAGAGGCCAAAAAATACATAGTTTGAGTACTTCATGCATGAACCGGCACATGGACATGAAGCATAAGTTGCAGTGGGAAGCTCAGTGTGCTACAATGCGGCCTAGCCGGCCGGGCCAACCACCGTCTGCCATATCTTGTGCATCCGCGGCCTCTTCATCCTCTGTGACTGGGGGGACAGCAGTCACACCTGTTTTGGGGCGCAGACCTGCCACCTCTTTACCCGCAACAGCCAGCGTGATTGGCAGGTCATCATTTTCTTTGGAGGTGGTAACACCAGCTGGTGTTGAGCGCTGTCCGACATCGATAGCACCACCTTTGGATCAAGGCAACCTAACATGTCCGCCTGCATCTTCCTCACAGACCGGCAGTTTGCCGGGGACACCCTTATCAACCCCGTCTAAGCACAATAGCCAGCCCTCGGTCCCTCAGATGTGGACAAGTAAAAGACCATTTCCTCCTAGCCATGAGAAAGCTAAGAGGTTGAATTTCACCATCTGCAAGCTCTTGGCTACAGAAATGCTGCCTTTCTGCCTGGTGGACACAGAGGATTTTCGAGACCTTATGTCCGTCGCAGTGCCCCAGTACCAGATGCCCAGTCGGCACTACTTCTCAAAGAAAGGTGTGCCTGCGCTCCACCAGCATGTCGCACACAACATCACCGCTTCTTTGAGAAACTCTGTGTGTGACAGGGTGCATTTCACCACAGACACTTGGACGAGTAGGCATGGACAGGGGCGTTACATGTCGCTGACTGGGCACTGGGTAACTATGGTGACAGCAGGACAAGGGGCTGCTGTCCAAGTCTTGCCGTCCCCACGAGTTGTGCGTCAATCCTCTTTATGTCAAAGTTCCTCCACTGCTTCTGCCTCCTCAACCTCCTCTCGGTCTTCCACCTGCACCCAAAGCCTGTCTGGTCATGCCACAAGCTTTCTAACTGCGCAGAAGGGATCCTGCACACCTCCTTACTATGCTGGCAGTAGGGCTCAACGTCATCAGGCGGTTTTTACTTTGAAATGTCTGGGAAATGTGAGTCACACAGCTGAGGAGTTGTGGTCAGCTCTGGAGAACCAATTTCATGAATGGTTGTCTCCACTGGACCTGAAACCAGGGAAGGCCGTGTGCGACAATGCTGCAAACCTGGGTGCGGCCCTTCGCCGGGGCAATGTCACACACGTGCCTTGTATGGCTCACGTGTTGAACCTGGTTGTCCAGCAATTTTTAGCCCACTATCCCAGACTAGATGGCCTTCTGCAGAGGGCACGGTCGCTGTGTACTCACTTCCGCCGTTCGCATCCCGCAGCTCAGCGACTTACATCTCTACAGAAGTCGTTGGGCCTGCCACTTCACCGGCTAAAATGCGATGTGCCTACCCGGTGGAATTCAACTCTGCACATGTTGCAGCGACTGTGGCAGCACCGACAAGCCCTGGTGCAATACGTTCTGACGTATAGCCTGGGCCAACGAGATCCAGAGGTGGGGCAAATCACGCTGGAGGAGTGGTCTCAGATCAGGGACCTATGCACCCTTCTGCACAGTTTTGAAATGGCGACGAAGATGTTTAGTGCTGACGATGCCATTATCAGCATGACTATTCCGGTGATTTACATGCTGGAGCACATGTTAAACAGAATTCGGAGTCAGGTGGTGGCACAAGAGGAGGTGGAGGAAGTAGAGGAGGAGGAGTTGTATGCAGAACGGCTAACATCTGCAAGGTCCAGACGGTCGGCAGCACCAAGGCGGCAGGCATGTGAGGGTGGGGGAGATGGTTTTACAAGGGCGCATGGTAGCAGCCAAACTAGTGAGGAAGGTGCAGGAGCCCAGGAAGAAGTGGAGGACGAACTGATGGAAGACTCATCAGATGAGGGAGACCTTGATCACATTTCTGTTGTGCGAGGTTGGGGGGAGAGGACAGAGGAAGGAAGCATGATTATTACCTCGCCACCAACACAACAGGGACTTGGTGCTCCTGGATGCGCAACACACATGAGTGCCTTCTTGCTGCACTACCTGCAACATGACCCTCGAATTGTGAGAATTAGAAATAATCCTGACTACTGGGTTGCCACACTGTTAGATCCCCGATACAAAAGTAAATTTGCCGAAATTATTCCTGCCATAGAAAGGGATGCACGCATGCAGGAGTATCAGCAGAGACTGTTGCAGAATCTTACATGTGCTTTTCCACAAAACACCAGTGGTGCACCACAGTATCTGCTGGTAACATCAATTTTGCGGAATCATTTCACCACTTTTTTAGCCCATCCTTTGCAAGGCCACAGGAGACAAGAAGTCTGACACATAGTCAACGCCTAGAGACGATGGTACAGGAGTATCTCCAAGTAAGCATTGAAGCCATGACTGTGTCACTGGACCCTTGCTCTTTTTGGGCTTCCAATCTGGATAAATGGCCGGATCTAGCCACTAACGCTTTGGAGATCTTGTCATGCCCCGCAGCCAGCGTTCTGTCTGAACGTGTGTTCAGCGCTGCTGGTGGTGTGCTAACAGATAAGCGCACGCGGCTCTCCACTGATAATGTAGACAGACTCACGTTCATAAAGATGAACAAATCATGGATCCGAAACGACTTTTCTACCCCTGTATCATCCTGGGGAGAGTAAAAGCTTGATGATTGGTTAAAATCACCTTACCAACCGTTTTAAGCTTTCAAATTACTAATCATGTTTATCTGTATCTTGGCTGGAAAATAATTTGGGCTTTGTAGCAGTGTGCAGCACTGATTCTATTAGGCCATCTATAATAAGCTCCACCAGATTTAAAATTACTAATCATGTTTATCTGTATCTTAGCTGGAAAATAATTTGGGCTTTGTAGCAGTGTGCAGCACTGATCCTATTAGGCCATCTATACTAAGCTCCACCAGATTTAAAATTAATAATAATTTTTAGCTGCATCTAGCCCGGAAAATAATTTTGGGGCTCCGAGATGCGCAAGACACATAAGTGCCTTCTTGCTGCACTACCTGCAACATGACCCTCATATTGTCAGAATTCGAAGTAATCATGACTACTGGGTTGCCACACTCTTAGATCCCCCAAACTTTTCGATCAACCTTTTCATTTTAATAAAGACCAAAAAAATTGTCATTTTTGACATTATAAGCATTAGCAGGTTATTAGAAACTGAAATCAAACAGTTTTCAACTCAAAACTTTATTCTAGGTGATGTTACATTTTCACATAGGACCCCTTGTTCGAAAGGAGCTTCTGAACTCTCTCGTCCATTGAATTTGTCAGGTTTTGGATGGTTTCTGCTTCAATTGTTTTGCATGAGGACAGAATACCCTCCCAGAGCTGTTGCTTAGATGTGAACTGCCTTCCGCCATCATAGACACTCCTTTTGATGATGCTCCAGAGGTTCTGAATGGGGTAGAGGTCAGGGGAGCATGGGGGTCACACCATAAGTTTGTCCCCTTTTATGCCCATATCAGCCAGAGATGCAGATGTTTTATGTGCAGCATGAGATGGTGCATTATCATGCAAAAAAATGATCTTGCTGTGAAATACACGGTTCTTCTTCTTGAACCATGGCAGGAAGTGCTGTTTGAGAAAATCCACATACATTATGGAGTTCATCTTTAGGGCCTTCAGGGATCCTAAAGGGGCCGACAATCTCTCTCCCCATGATTCCAGCCCTAAACATTACTCCACCTCCTCCTTCTTGGCGCTGTAGCCGTGTTTGCGTGGGGTGTCCATCAACCAGCCATCCTCCACTCCATCCATCTGGACCATCGAGCGCTGCACGGCACTCATCCGTGAACAAAACAGTTTTGAAATCAGTCTTCATGTAATGTTTAGCCCACTGGAGCCGTTTCTGCTTGTGTGAAGTGGATAGAGGAGGTCGACAGGATGGCGTATGCACAGCTGCAAACCTCTGAAGGACCCTGCATCTTCTTGTTCGGGGGACGTTGGAGGCACCAGCAGCTTCAAAAACTTGTCTGCTGCTATGACAAGGCTTTTTTGCCGCTGCTCTTTTAACCTGACGTAATTGCCTGTAGGAAAGAGTCCTCAATTTGCCCTTATCAGCACGCACACGTGTGTACTGTGAATCAGCTGCATACTTCTTGATTGCCAAGACACTTCATCCTGATCATCGCACAATGTTGATTGTAGTCATGCCTTGACCTAAACACTCCACAATTTGTTGCTTCTCAGCAGCCGACACATCCTTTTTCTTTCCCATTTTGGAAGAAAATGTAGGCTGCTTAATAATGTGAGACAGCCTTCTTAAGTAGTCTTGCCTTTCATTGGACACACCTGTCAAACTAATTAGCACAGGTGTCTGCAATTGCTTACAGTGATATAAAGAGCCCTGACACACATCACCATCAATGAGTTTAACTGACAAACAAACAAATTCTTCCCTTATCACTCCTAAACACTTTTTGCATAATAATTTGGAACACAGTGTACATGTGCTTTTCCACAAAACACCAGTGGTTCACGTAGTGAATCTTACAGTTCTAACTTGCCAACCGTGGTCTGTATGGAGTTGTTCAATAAAGGGCCCAAAATTAAGATAACATAGATGGGAGAGGTCTCTATGAATAGGAATTCCTAAGTATTTGATACCCTGTGAGGGCCAGGCAAAGGGAAAGTTGGACTGGATGGAATCCTATATGGATTTGGGGAGGGAGACATCGAGGGCATCAGACTTCGCTGCATTGATTTTAAAATTTGACCATGTAACAAAGTGATCTATTTCAGCCATAACAGCATGGATGGATATATGTGATTGAGTGATATATACTAGGACATCATCAGCAAATAGAGAGCACTTGTACTCGGTGCCTCCCACCTCAATCCACCTAATATTGGGGTTATGGCGAATTGATGAGAGCAGGTGCTCCGTCACTAGGATGTATAAGAGAGGGGACAGAGGACATCCCTGCCTTGTCCCATTGGTGATTGTGAAAGGTGATGAAAATGTTCTGATGCACCCCCTGGGCCTTGGGACACCCGGAGCCGGACCCTTTTTGGTGGATGCTGGTGGTTGTAGTCTTCGTGGCGGCGACCCGGTTCCGTGGCTCAGGGTGGTCAAACCAGTGGCGGAACTATTTATGTGGTTTTGATGTTTAAATGTCCGACTATGCCACCCGTGGATTGCGGTCAGAGTGAACCGCCGCTGCAGGGCAGACCGCTGAGGCTGGTGTTGTGGGTGCAGCAGAGCGTAGCATAACTCCCCACGGGAGGAGTATAGCCTCAGGGCAGTGTATGCGGAGGATGGGGGTGATGGTGCAGGGCAGCAGCAGTAACGACACGGAGTCAGTGATGCAGTCCAGGGCCTTTACTCACAGTTCTTATTATCCAGACCACGTCTGCAGGTAACGGCTGCCCACGTCGTACTGTGCTCACCAGGTGAGGGGCTCAGACAACTCCCAGATAACTTTGGAGCGCTTCACAGGACCCCCTTTGTGTGTCCTTTGTCTGGCCTTTCTTACCAACCCTTCTGTCCGGCTGCCTCGGGCCTCCTCTTGGTAAACTTGGCGCCAGTTTCCCTGACCCTATGTGGTGCCTTCCTAGCGGGTGTAGCGAGGGGCTGCGTCACATAAAATGTCACAGCCTCCGGTTTCTAGCTGAGGGTCGTTTCCTGCCTCCACTAGTTTCGGGGACCGGTCTCCCCCTTTGGCCTGACCCCTCCACGCAGGTGGATTCGGGCGTGCGGTGGCGACTCGCCCGTCCGCACCCCTGGGATCCCTTCATTCCTCGTTCCTGGAGCCTTCTCCGCTCCTCTTCCTTCCTTCTCCCTCTTCCAGGCCTGGGCCTCTGTTACTAGGCCCGCCTCCGGAGCAGAGCTCATGCAGAGCCCCTGCTCCCTGCCACTTCTGCTCAGACTTCTCTACACTGAACTAAGATGGTGCCCACCTTTTATACTCCCTTCTCAATGCACCCAGGAACTGCTTCCTCCCTGCTCCTTCACTACAGGGTTCCCCTTCCTCAGTGTTCCCTCCCCCCACTCCAGCCAGGGACAGGGACTGTCGTGCCCATCTCAGAGGCATATTGGTCGCCCTGCCCCACGGCAATGTGGTGTAATGCATGCAGGTGTCGGGTCCTGATCCACACTCCATCCTTACCTGAGAGTGAGATATCACACCTCTGGGTGAGGTGCAATACCTCTGTAGCAACCGAGCCCTCAGGGTGCTACAGTTCCATTCATCTTCAGCCTAGGTGACGTATTGTGATACAGGGCCGTGATTTTGGCTATAAAAGGGTCCCCTAGACCCCTACCCCAAGCTTTTTAAGAGAATCATATATGGCGTGCCAGGAGACTCTATGGAATGCTTTCTCAGCATCCAACGAGAGTATCTAATTACAAATTTTTAACTGCATCTAGCCCAGGAAATACTTTGTGCCTAGTAGCAGTGTCTGCTAGTCAGCGGATTATCCCGGCTGTTAAGCAAGCTACACCACCTGTAGTTTGGACACTTAATTTTTTCAAAGGAAATGCTTCGGGACCACGGGATACTCAGTGAAGAGCATCAGGAGGCACCCCAAGGCATAGGGGCTGGGACTGGCAGTAGGATGCCTTGCGGTGGACAGCCGAGCTCGATCCTTATAAAAGCTTTTTAACTGCAGCAGCTTTAGTGGACGCTACTGGAGCTGGAATTACGCGGCTGCTGGCATGAGACTTGCCCTCCAATAGATCCTTGTAAATGGATTTAAAGTGTATTCATTCAAATTAGAGAGACAATTTAAATTAAAAAGCTTAGAGCTGCCTCCACCACAGGGGGGCTCGCTCGACCCACCAGCGGACAGGCACCAGTATTGGGAGAGGGGGGCTGGCCGTCAGGGTTCACCGCGGCTCTGGCACAAACCCGGTGACACGGAGGTGGCGCGGGCAGGAGCGGACTGAACGTGTCGGCTTCTCACTTTTTGGATTTTAGAAGGGCATGACATGCCTATATCTGTGTCTCCCCCTCCTTTTACTCCTCCACCTCTTTTCTTTTCGCATGACTATATGTACTTGTCACTTTTCCATGTGTTAGTTGTGTCTTCTGAGCAGTTTGTCAGCTTTTGGACACCTTTGAAGGTGTTTTCTATGTGTTTCTATGTGTTTTTGTTTGCCTGCCATTGGTTTTAACGGTGTTCGAAGGTGTTCGACGAACAGTTCGACGAACAGTTCGGCGAACACACGGGTGTTCGACGAACTGAACCGAACTCGAACACTACGGGGGTGGCTCAACACTAGTGATAATTCACTCTTTGCTAAGCTGGAGAAATGTGAGTTCGCTGTGCAGAAAATTAGTTTTTTGGGTTACATTGTCTCCAGCGAGGGCTTTGAGATGGACCCTGTGAAGGTTCAGGCTTGCAGGAATGGCCTAGGCCTATTGGTTTGAAATCTATACAGAGATTTTTGGGTTTTGCCAATTATTACAGGAAATTCATTAAGAATTTTTCTGCAATTGTTAAACCTCTAACCGATCTCACCAGGAAAGGTGCGAATACGACCCAGTGGACTACTGAGGCCATTGAAGCGTTTGAGTATCTCAAAGAGAGGTTCTGTTCTGCCCCTATCCTTATGCAGCCTGATGAGACCAAGCCTTTTTAGGTCGAGGTCGATGCTTCATCGGTGGGGGTCAGAGCAGTTTTGTCTCAGGAGAATAAGGGTGGAGTACATGCTTGTGCCTTCTTTTCGAAAAATGTTTCGGAAACCGAACTGAATTATGATGTTGGAAATCGGGAGTTGCTGGCTATTAAACTCGCGTTTGAACATTGCCATCATTTTTTGGAGGGCGCTAGATTTCCTATTTAGGTTTTCACAGATCATAAGAATTTGATCTATCTGGATGCTGCCAAGCGCTTTAATGCCCGTCAAGCTAGGTGGGCACTTTTTTTTTCTCGGCTTCATTTTTCTGTTACCTATATCCCTGGTACTAAGAATGTTAAAGTCAATGTTTTATCTCGCAGCTTCTCTCCTACGGTCAGTGCCGAGGAGGAGGAGAGCATTTTATTGAAAGGAGTTTTGGTGGCGGCTTTGGACTCCGTTTTGGAGAATGGGATTCTGAAAGCTCAACATGATGCTCCATCTAACACTCCCCATGGGAGGTTGTTCGTGCCTAAAGCCGTTAGGAGAGATTTGTTTGTGGAGTGTCATGAGTCTCTGTTGGCAGGTCATCCAGGAATTTCAGAGACTAAGAGACTGATCAGTCGCAGTTTTTGGTGGCCTGGATGGCAGAAGGAAGTCATCAAGTGGGTGTGTCAGTGTACTGTGTGCGCTAGGTCAAAGGCTTCACATACTCCTGCTGCGGGGTTGCTTTGCCCTCTGGAGGTTCCCAGTGCGCCTTGTACGCATCTCACTATGGATTTTATTACTGATCTTCCTGTGTCCGAGGGTTTTACTGTCATCTGGGTGGTCGTGGACCGATTTAGTAAGATGTGTCATTTGGTTCCATTCATTAAGTTGCCCTGCGCCAAGACACTCGCTAAGGCGTTTGTTAAGGAGATTGTCAAGCTCCATGGCGTTCCCACGGATATTGTTTCTGATAGAGGACCTCAGTTTGTGGCTCGCATTTGGCGTGCTTTTTGTGACAGGTTGGGAGTCCATTTGTCATTTTCGTCTGGTTTTCATCCTGAGTCTAATGGACAAACTGAAAGAAAGAACCAGGATGTTGAGCAGTTTTTGCGTTGTTTTGTGGTGGACAATCAAGAGGTGTGGTCGGAGTTTCTGCCTCTCGCAGAATTTGCTCTTAACAATCATACATCCTCCTCTGCTGGGTGTTCTCCTTTTTTTTGTTGTACTGGGAGACATCCGTCTTTTGGTTCGTTCTCCAAATTGGGGTCGGCGGTGCCGGAGGAGGAGAATTTTTCCGGTGATTTGGAGAGAGTTTGGACTAATGTACGTTGTAACCTTCAAGAGGCTAACAAAAAGTCCAAGAAGTATTTTGACAGGAAACGTAAAGAGGTTTTGTTTACTGTGGGTGACATGGTTTGGTTGTCCTCGAAGAACCTGCAGTTGAGGATTCCCTCTAAAAAACTGGGTCCTAAGTTTGTGGGTCCATTTAAAGTGCTTCAGGTTGTTAACCAGTCTGCTGTTAAGTTGGATGTCCCTACTAACTTGACGATTAATCCTGTGTTTCATGTTTCCTTGTTGAAAAAGGCTGACGTATCTGATAGGGACGTCACTGTCACAGTTCCTCCTGTGGTGGAAGACGGCGAATATGAAATTTTGCCTATCTTGAATTCTAGATGGCATAGAGGGAGATTACAGTATCTTGTCTCCTGGAAGGGTTTCGGTCCCGAAGACAACTCCTGGGTAAGGACGGATGATGTCTCTGCTCCGGAGGATCCTCATAAAAGAGGGTGTACTGTTAGAACCCTCCTGTTAGTTTTTTCTATCTTGTGTTTTGCGGTCACGTGACCATCTGCCTATATATTCCAGCTCCGCCCTTCTGGCTTTGCTGGACTTCAGTGTTGCTTGACTGTTTTGCTAGCCTGGTGCTTCGGTGCCTATCTCTGTCAATTTGCTTGGTCCTCTGGGACCTCTAGTACTTTTTGTCAGTTTGTCTTTTGTGCTCTGCAACAACTTCTGTTTAGGAGGTGTCCCATTTTTGTCCCAGTCCTTAGTTCTTTTAGGGACCCCTCCCTTAATTCTATAGGTCTTCGTTCAGACTAGCTGAGGACTAAGGCCGGTCTGTTCACAAGGAACAGGCAGCCCGCTACATCGTAGGGATTCAGCTTAGTCTTACTGTAGGGACAGCTATCCCCTATCTTTCCTTAGTTTATGTTGCAGATCATAACACTGGCTGTCTCTCTGACTCTGGTTTCATTTCTGGCTCTCTATCTCTGGCTGTCTGTATGATGAGGAACTTACTTGTGCCTCGGGGCGGGTCTGTGGGCAGGTCTTTTCTTGCTGTTCTGGCCTAGATGAGACTCTGCCTACAGTCCTGCCCCAGAGCAGGAGAATATCATTAACTCAAAACTGCAAACACTGATTACACAAGAACCATAAGATGTATTTCTTCACGGCAGATATCATTTTAATCAGTGCAGCAGCCTCAACATGACAATGCATGTAGTTTACTTAGCAAAATCCTGCTGACAGGTTCCCTTTAAATAACTTTGTAAAAGAGTGTTCAAGAATTCTGGGTGTCTTCCTTTTCTTTTCTTTTTTTTATTTTAGTGCCTTGACCACCCTTTTAACAGTTATCTTGGTTTTAGGCACATGGACAATTAGCAGTGAAGTCAGGTGACCCTAGTTCAAAGTTGAAAATGCTGTAGTGGCTTAATGTTAATGACTGGGTGGCAAACAGGTGGCTGCAGCAGCTGTTCATGAATCAAGACACTGGATGTAATTGGTTTTCAGTCTTTCTTCCAGAAATCTCCTAAAACATCAGACTGATGTGCAAGGGACTACAAAACAGATATTATAAGGTTATTCGGTTTTGTTTGCAATTTAACCTATTAAAGCCAACTTTTAGAGAAATGAAAGCAGCTTTTACAGCAGCTTCTTTTTTTGCAGGTGTATGTAGCAACCTACTCTGATTACTGCATCTTATGGGTATGGGCATACCATGTATTTTAAATTCAGGCAAACAGAACAAGTTTTTCAAGCAGGAGTTGCTTCGGGAAACTGGTGTTTTTTTAATGAAGTGCGTTTTGTGTCTACTTTTTGGTTATTTCCTGAGTGTTTTTACGACGTTTGTTTGGAGAGTTAGGCCATGATTTTTGATAATGTCTTTATTTACTGTCATCTTTCAGTTATTTTGTTCACTGCATTGACTAATGAAGAAATGACTAGTAGTTTTAGTTGTTTTTTTTTAAGTATAAACGATGTCAAAATGCTTCAAAAGACATCCGGGCATCTTTTGAGCTTTCCCATTGATTTAAATTTTAAATGCTGAAAAATGGTCATGCCACTTCTATTAACTGATTGGAGTTTTTAGAAACCTGAAGCGGTTAAAGGGATTGGGCACTACTTTGCATGGCCCTTTCATGTGAAATAGCTTCCATAGATAAGCAGTTTACTAAATTCCTTGCTTTCCCAAATGCTTCTGTAATCTGAGCTGCTCTCCTGGTCACTTGATCTCTGACTGAGAATCACTTGGCTTCCTGTGATGTCACCTCAGATTCTCCATGAGATTCAAGCTCTGGAAACTGATTGATGGGTGTGGCTTGTTGTGTGAGTGGGCAAGACTCAATTTCATAGAGCTTACATTGCTCCTGTGCATGCTGCTGCAAAAGCGGCTCTCCCTGCAGACACTGCTCTCCCTACAGACACTGCTCTGCCTGCAAATACTGCTCTCCCTGCAGACACTGCTCTCCCTGCAAATACTGCTCTCCCTGCAGACACTGCTATCCCTGCAAATACTGCTCTCCCTGCAGACACTGCTCTCCCTGCAGACACTGCTCTCCCTGCAAATACTGCTCTCCCTACAGACACTGCTCTGCCTGGAAATACTGCTCTCCCTACAGACACTGCTCTCCCTGCAAATACTGCTCTCCCTGCAGACACTGCTATCCCTGCAAATACTGCTCTCCCTGCAGACACTGCTCTCCCTGCAGACACTGCTCTCCCTGCAGATACAGCTCTCCCTGCAGACACTGCTCTCCCAGCAGACACTGCTCTCCCTGCAGACACTGCTCTCCCTGCAAGTACTGCTCTCCCTGCAGACACTGCTATCCCTGCAAATACTGCTCTCCCTGCAGACACTGCTCTCCCCGCAGACACTGCTCTCCCTGCAGACACTGCTCTCCCTGCAAATACGGCTCTCCCTGCAGACACTGCTCTCCCTGCAGACACTGCTCTCCCTGCAGACACGGCTCCCCCTACCCCTACAGACACGGCTCTCCCTGCAGACACGGCTCTCCCTGCAGACACTGCTCTCCCTGCAGACACGTCTCTCCCTGCAGACACTGCTCTCCCTGCAAACACAGCTCTCCCTGCAGACATGGCTCTCCCTGCAGACACTGCTCTCCCTACAGACACGTCTTTCCCTGCAGACACGGCTCTCCCTGCAGACACGGCTCCCCCTACAGACACGTCTTTCCCTGCAGACACATCTCTCCCTGCAGACACTGCTCTCCCTGCAAACACAGCTCTCCCCGCAGACACTGCTCTCCCTGCAGACTCTGCTCTCCCTGCAAATATGGCTCTCCCTGCAGACACTGCTCTCCCTGCAGACACTGCTCTCCCTGCAGACACGGCTCCCCCTACCCCTACAGACACGTCTTTCCCTGCAGACACGGCTCTCCCTGCAGACACAGCTCCCCCTACAGACACGTCTTTCCCTGCAGACACGTCTCTCCCTGCAGACACTGCTCTCCCTGCAAACACAGCTCTCCTTGCAGACACGGCTCTCCCTGCAGACACTGCTCTCCCTACAGACACGTCTTTCCCTGCAGACACATCTCTCCCTGCAGACACGGCTCTCCCTGCAGACACTGCTCTCCCTGCAGACACGTCTCTCCCTGCAAACACTGCTCTCCCAGCAGACACTGCTCTCCCTGCAGACACGTCTCTCCCTGCAGATATGGCTCTCCCTGCAGACACAGCTCTCCATTTTCTCTTAGGTTTTTCAGGTGGCTTCCATGGCAGAATCTGCCTGAAAATGTTTTTTGTGTACATGCTATTTATGCGTTTTTGGTGCAGATTTCATGCAGGTATTTTTTGTCTGATTTTAGTGCAAGAATACTGGAATTCTGCACTTTAAAGGGGTTGTCTGGTCTAAAATGAAAAGTCTGCAGTCACTCTGTGTGACTGCAGACTTTTGAATCCTCCCAGTGCACACACTGTGCGCTGCGAGGAGTCGCCGGTTTCAGAATCAGGAATGGCAGTGATGTATGCGATAAGCATACTCTTAGGCTGAAGCCATCTAGTTGGCGCGGCCTCAATCCATACAAGTGTATAGAGCGAGGGTGCAGCTGTCCAGTGGGCATGGCCATCTAGTGGGCGCAGCCTTGCCCCATACACTTGTATAGATCGAGGCCGCACCCACTAGACGACTTCTGCCCAGAAGTATATACAACATACATCACCGCCATTCTCGGCTCAGAAACCGGTGAATCCTTGCAGCGCACAGTTCCTGCACTAGCGGGATTCAAAAGTTTGCAGTCACACAGAGCGGCTGCATACTTTTCATTCTAGACCTGACAACCCCTTTAAAACACACTTTTGTGTTATAAAAAATGCACAAGAAAAATGCACAGATGAATAGTGTCCCACAGTAGGCACAAGTTTTCCTGATATCACATGCAAATGCTTAAACTGTTAAATGCAGTAGATTTTCTACACAAAAAATCATCAGAAAAAAATCTGTGATGGCAGAGCTTACCCTCCAACATTGGCTGCAGATTGTTAGGGGTTTTGCAAGAAATTGTTAGTTTCCCAACTGTAATGCGGCTCTAGATGGCAAACACATTTGTGTAAAGAAGCTGCCGCACTCAGGGTCCCGAAATTGCAATTATAAACAATACTTTTTTGTAGTGCTCTTAGCCTTAGCTGTAGATATTGAGGTCTATGGAAGAACTAGAGATTCCAGAATCTTTAATTTTTCTATAACGGGTCAGCACTTTCTGAGGAATCAAATGGTGGGCAACCACCACTGATACTACTCCATTTGTTGTCGTAGTAGAAGATGAGGCATTTGCACTTACCACCATTGTTCTGTGGCCATATCCACAAGGGCTTTGATAACTGGTGACACATTTTTGATTATCACCTATCCAGGGCCCTTAGATTAGCTTAATGCACCTTTGGAATTCTCTGTGCCAAATGGAGAGTCCTCATTAGTGCCTGTGAAGGAAGTATATAATTGTAAGGTAGAAAAACTGGCTACAGCCACATATTGTCTCTACATACAGGACATAACATCTGCCTGCTCTTATTGCAGGAACTTAGAACTACAGGGGAAATCTCCTGGGAGAATGCTAGAGGTGTCAAACATGACAGCTTCACAGAGCTAGCCGATGGCTTTTAGCTAGGAAAGAATATTTCCTTTTGTCTGTATATAGAGAGAAAGGGAGGGAGAACACAGGATATTTTAAATGCCACAACTTGGCTCATCATCCATTCACAGACAGCAGCCTTTGAATGGGCCAATCCGGGTCATCCTGGAAACATGGGGCTATGGTCAGGGCTATGAAAAGTTGGGTGATACAAAGAGAAAGGGTTCACATGTGAGGGCGACTTATGAGGCTGATGTGCTCCTTAATTCACTTCTCCTTCCCTCAAGGAAACAGGATAACTGCGGAGGGAAACATTTAGGTATTTCTGTTGTTTCTCCCTTTTTATTTTATAACTGTTTTGCATATTTGTGTGGCATTTTATTTTTATCTTTTTATATCTTTTACTGTAAGCACTGTATATTTTTATATTAAAGCTTAAAATCTTTAATAAGTTTGAATCTTGTATGCTTTAAAGAACCTATAGCCTTTAAAAGAGTGTATGACCTTTTGATTGTCAAACAGTAACATATTTTGGGGACTCATCACCCCGGGTGTTTGATTAGTGGTGGAAGCTTAAGTTACTGGGGTGTGCAGACTGTGTCCGGGTGTGATTTATTCTCACCTTATAGCCTAGAACAGAGGTTGAGTGCTCGATTGACTGAGAGGAGATAAATGAACCCTTGCAGGAGCACCCCATGTCACGTGCTGAAAAGTGTGTACACGACTGTGCCATACAGTAGAGTCAGGCACATGTTAATTCCGCGATCAAAGCTTGTGTGATTCTGCACAATTTCATACTCTTGCATGATTCATCTGTGGATGTGGATGATGATGTACCTGAGGTCCAAAATCCTGCCTATTCACACAATGTGACACTAAATCACCTCGCCACTTCAGGACTTTGTTTTCTAACTATTTTTTTTACGTCTGAGGGAGCAACTCCATGGCAACAGAGTACTGAACATTTGTGATTTTTTTTTTTGGAAGGAAGGGTTTCTGATTTTCCATTCAGATATGTGTCTTTTGTAAACCATTACAATCAAGCCTTCACTATATTGTATTATCATTTGACACACACACATTGGTAAAGATTAGAGAACAGTATTTACTTTTCGTTGTAAAACTCATTACAACTATACTTACCTTCAACAAATGTGGTTTTTGGGTAGAACAAAAAATGGGTCAACATTTCCAACAACACAAAACAATAAGAAATGGTTCATAAGTTAAAGAATGTGTTACACAAAGAAAACATTTTACAAAATATAAAATGAAGTGGGAGATCTAGGAGGGGGACATACAGGACTGGGTTATCCCCACATTTGTGAAGTTGAATGTGGCGGCCACAAGCTGCCTGAAGACGAGGGAGAAGTGTTGTAGGAAGGGTTAAATGGTGCAGCTGATTAAACAGTATGATACATATGACCAGAATGGGAAGAAGGAAAAGTTTGTTCTGCCTGGTAACCATGCATAAATTGTGGTCGATTTGCTCTGGCACCATAAACTTGAGGGTCTATGTGACACCCTGCTGCGCAATAGTGCCACAGATCCTAGAGGGGTGCATTAAAGGATTTCTCCACAAGAGGCCGCTCACAGCATACACGCACCTCCACCCTACCTCAGACCACCAGAGGGAGCCCGGATAGGGATATAAATACGGAGGGTGGAGTTAGGCAGTTCAGTTCAGTTTTCAGTTTCAGTTCAGTTCCTGCTGACAGGCAGAGTGCAACAAAGTCTGCTTAGGGAACAGAGCCAGTTCCTGCAGAGTGAGACGCAAAAACAGGTCAGTCTGCAGTGGAGCTCAGTCTAGTTTCAGTTTGCTGTCTAGAGAACACAGCTAAAGGTTCAGCAGCGGAGCACGAGGCTCCTGCTAGTCTAGACTCAAGCAGCTCAGGTTAGTGAGCCAGGAGCGTTGCCGACGCTCAGAGCGGCAGAAGAGGCCGCCAGCTAACTGCCAGTGTGTATAGCCTAGTGAGGGCCCGAGTAGGCCGAAGGCTAGAGGAGTGAATAGCATTGGGGGCAGAGGAGTTTTACCAGCTCACCCCGGAAAGAATCTACCGGACACCGGGTCCGCATCTACAGGGCTTCATACCCCCCTGTAGAGACAACCAGAGACCCCTGGAAGACTTCAGGTCCCAGGATCACCCAAGAGCTGATACGTAACAGAGCCAGGAGTCACGCAGGCCCCGCAAGCTGGGAGAGTGCTCTCCAAAAGGAGGCCCTATCACAAGGTCAGCCGGTGCAGGACAGAAACCAAGTTAGGCCTAGCTCCAGGCAGGTCAGAAACTTACAACAGAGAGGCAAGAAACAGGAGGCCGTACACCCGCTCACTGGGGAGAATCTGGACGTGCAGCCCTGACCCTACAGTGCTCCGGGGTGTCCCTGAACTAATTCCAGTAAAGGTACAGAAGTGACTTTCTTGTGTGCTCCCATTCTTGCTCTGACCCGGCTGGGTCCCCTCTGTCCTGCATCCCCCGCTCCTACGCTGCCCTGAGGCCCTGCTCCACCTGTGGGGAGCGATACCATCTAAGCTGCCACAACACCGGCCTCAGCGCACTGCCGCAGCGCTGGTGACCCTCACCAGACACCACAGGTGGCGTCACGAACTTTGACATTTAATTTCCCCTTTTTTAAGAGAGACCCCAGGGTACGGGCCCAGGAGCCGACAACCGCGACATCCCCCTGACCAGGCATCAAGGCCCGGGCGCCGAGTAGTCCCTATCCCCAGGGCGCCACATCTCTCTAACTGGCGTCACGAACAGGATTGCGTGCCCGCGGCTACGGAAGGATTTGTGCCCATTGCCACCGGGTACTGTGCGCCTTAAAAGACTGTAAAACTTACTGTGGTGAAGATTTCCCGCCATTTCGGAGGTTTCCCGCCATTGTCCGCCATTTTTCCTGTTGCTTCGTGGAAAGAAGAAGGGCGTAACCGCGCGAAACCCAGGGCACGCCCCACGCACTGATGCAGCGTCAGGTTCTGGCAGAGGCCCCAACACACGCTCTGACGTGGAACGCAAGCGACGTAAGGTCCTACAAAGAGTCCGTCACCTGCGGAGCTGCGGCCAGCAGAAAGAAGATAGGCCCCGGTTCACTAGGGGGGCGCCAAGATGTTGCAGCAACAGCCCGACACCGCGACCCAAGCTGACAGCCCCGATGATGCATCCGCGGATGCCGCCGCGCAGGACGGAACAGCCACTCCATCACCAGGGCCTGTAGCCCCTATTGTACCATTGACTTTACCGTACATGCCCGGAGCAAAGTGGCTCCCCCAGTACAGCGGCAAGCCAGACACCCTGTCTGGATTCAAGCGCAAAATATGCAGCATACTGGACATGTATTCTATGACGGGCAAACAAAGAGCTGCAGTAGTTGTGGAACAATTGACTGGTGCTGCGGAGAGAGAAGTAGAGACTTGGTCGGCCGCAGACCAGGAGTCAGTGTCCGCAATTTTCAAAAAGTTACAGACAGCCTTTGAGGACCGCACTGAGGCCGACCTCCAGATGAGGTTCTACCAATGCTCTCAGAAACCGGAGGACAGCATTCGGGACTATGCCTGCCGTTTACAAGGGGCCCTGCGAGCTCTAAAACAGGTTAGTCCAACCAGCATAACTGATGAAAGTAAAATGCTAAAAGAACAATTTGTCCGGGGGCTGAGGTCCCAAGCGGAGAGCAGGACTGTGCGTTGGTGGTCCTTGGATCATCCAGATGCTACCTTTGATACCCTTAAGGACATGGCTATGCAACCCCTGGACTGCAACCCCTGGAGACAGCAAATACTGCAATCCAACGTTACCAGGGTGAGGCCACTCCAATGCCAGCAGCACCCACCTTTTCCCCGCTGGCTGCTGAAGCCAAAGTGCAAGCAGCGCCCCCTACTGAGCTGGACTGTCTGCACTCAGAAGTTCGCCAGCTGACCAAAAACCTGGCCACTGTAATGAGTGCCCTGCAGCTACGGACGGAGCCAGAGATGGAGGGAAAGATCCTGCTAGCCGACTGCCCTGAGGATGTCCCCTGGATGAGAGAAAGGAGGAGGATGTTGCCGCCCCGGAGGAGGACAACGCCGCACCGAAGGAGGACAACGCCACCCCGTGGAAGGACCAACAACCAGCGCCACCCTCAACGAGAGTTTGTCTGCCACCGCTGCCAGAAGGCAGGCCACGCAGTGCACAAGTGTCCTTTAAACGAGCAAACCCTGGGTCCGAGGGCCAACACCCAGGAATAGACTCAACAGGCCCCTCAGACTGGCACAGCAGGTTCGTGGGAGGAAGACCTTTCCTGTCCATAATCCAGGACGGCATTGCGATACCTGCCCTGCTGGACACTGGATCTCAGGTAACAATTATGCCTGATGTCCTTTACAAGAGATACTGGTCCATGGACAGTCTCCAACCCCCAAACCCAGACTTTTCAGTATATGCCTCTAACGGCCTCCTTCTTAACCTAGTCGGGGTTAAGGATGTGACGGTAAAGGTGAGGAGAGTGGAGCTGAAGGACCAGGGACTTATCGTAGCGGAGACTGTCTCTGATGATTCAGGACTGAATATTGTACTAGGCACTAACATTGTTGGTAACTGTTTGGAGGAAGTGGTGTTTTTGCTCCAACAGCTCGCTAACGCCGCCAGACCGGGGCAGAGAAGAGCGATCCAGAAGGAGATCTGAGCCCTGATGTACCAACAGCAAGTGAAGCTAACTGGTGGAGAGATTGGTAATGTGCGGGTAACAGACCCTATACCCATTGTAATCCCCCCAATGAGTGAAATGCTTATCTGGTGTAGAGTAGCAATAGGTCTTAAAGGACAGAGCTACCAGGCGGTAGTAGAACCCCTTAGCTCAGAGCACAGACCTACACTCTTAACTGCCAGAGGGGTAGTGGATGTACACAATGGGAGGGTGCCCGTCCATCTTCTCAACTATGGGGAAGATGAGGTCAGGTTACCACGCTATGCCACTGTTGCCAAGTTACACGCTGTAAATAACAACTCCATTCACACGGCGGAGTCCTTAACCTCATCAGACGAAGTGGAGGATAATGACCCGGCAACCCAGGTGGAGGATTGGTGTCAACAAATCCATGTTGGGACAGACACCACTCCTGCCCACCAGAAACAGGGGGTACACCGGGTGGTTCAGGAATATGCGCAGGTATTCAGCAAACATCCACTTGATTAAGGGGGTACAACATCACATCCCCACAGGCAACAATCCCCCCATAAAGGAACGCTACAGGCCTATACCTCCAGCACACTACCAGAAAGCCAAGGAGATGTTGCACGACATGAAGAAGGCAGGGGTAGTAAGGGATAGTTGTAGTCCCTGGGCAGCTCCCCTAGTTTTAGTGAGGAAAAAGGACGGAAGCATGAGAATGTGTGTAGATTACAGACAAGTAAATCGCATTACACATAAAGATGCATACCCTTTACCACGTATTGAGGAATCCCTGGCTGCCTTAAAGTCTGCAAATTACTTTTCCACCCTTGACCTCACTAGTGGGTACTGGCAAGTAGCTGTGGCTGAGGAGGATCGGGAGAAGACGACCTTCACCACCCCGATGGGACTCTGCGAGTTCAACAGAATGCCGTTTGGACTCTGTAATGCCCCCGGAACGTTCCAGAGATTGATGGAGTGCTGCCTGGGACACCGCAACTTCAAGACTGTGTTACTATACCTGGATGACGTGATAGCGTACTCCAAAACGTATGAGGACCACTTGAAGCACCTGGCGGAGGTATTTGAGTCACTGTCCCGGTATGGGATGAAGTTGAAGCCCTCAAAGTGCCACCTGCTCAAGAAAAAAGTACAGTACCTGGGGCACATTGTCAGTCCAGAAGGGGTAGCACCAGACCCGGAGAAGGTCACTGCCATCCAGAAATGGCCGGAGCCGAAGAACCTCAAGGAGGTGCGCCAGTTCCTGGGACTGATAGGATACTACCGGAGGTTTGTGAAAGATTACACCAAGAAAGCAGCGCCTCTGCAAGACCTCCTGGTAGGACAGTCCCCCAAAGGCAGAAACCCCCCATTCCACTGGGGTAAAGAGCAGGCTGAATCATTCAAGGAGATGAAGGAGATCCTGACAGGCGACGAGATCCTAGCCTACCCTGACTACAGCCAACCGTTCCTGCTGTATACTGATGCCAGCAATGAAGGACTGGGAGCTGTCCTAAGTCAGAAGCAGAATGGCCTAGAGAAAGTGATAGCCTATGCAAGCAGGAAACTCCGCCCGACTGAAAGGAACCCAGAGAACTATAGCAGCTTCAAGTTGGAGTTCCTGGCTCTGGTCTGGGCCATCACTGAAAGGTTCAAGCACTACCTGGCCTCCAGCAAGTTCACTGCCTACACTGACAATAACCCCTTGACTGATCTTGAAACAGCCAATCTAGGAGCCATGGAACAGCGATGGATGGCTCGGTTGTCAAACTACCAATTCACTAATAAGTACCGGGCGGGCCGCAAGAATGCCAATGCCGATGCCCTGTCCAGGATGCCTCACCAGTCAGACACAGAAGAAGAAGTGGATGACCTGGAAGAGATTGAGCTACCTGCCTTTCACCGGAATGGGATGATCCACGAGCAACGAGCCTCCAGGAGGCAGCGTGGTAAGACGTTAAACCCTTTGCCTCACTACAGCTGGAAGGAGACCCAGGACAACGACCCGGTTGTCAGCCATATCAAGGAGCTGATAACCCAAGAAGGTTCCTCCCTGGAGAAGGATGCGTCTCTCCAAGCAAAGCAGCTGTGGAATGAGAGAAGCCGGCTGTTTATCTACCGTGAGAAGCTGTGCCAGAGGTACGTCAATCCAAAAACCCACGAGATGGTATGGCAGATAGTGGTTCCCAAGACGGACATCCAGATGGTGTTGGAGGCCTACCACGATCAGGCAGGGCACTTTGGCTGGAAAAAGCTAGAAACCCTGCTGAAATGTTGATTCTACTGGGTGGGAAAGCACAGCTCCATTGAGAGGTGGTGCAGAGACTGTGGACCCTGTAGCCTCAGAAGAAAAGACTACAGCACCCAGAAGGCACCCCTGCAACCCATCAAGACTACTTGACCCCTGGAGATCGTGGTCCTGGATCATGTCAAGCTGTCACCCAGCAGGTCAAGACACTCCTATGCCCTGACCATGGTGGATCACTACTCACGTTTCCTGGTGGTCGCCCCTGTCAAAGACCTGTCGGCAGAGACAGCAGCAAAGACGTTCCAAGCGTACTTCTGCAGACCCCATGGATACCCTGAGCAGGTGCTGACAGACCAAGGCCCAGCCTTCGAGGCAGAGTTGTTTAAGGAGTTCTGCCATTTGTATGGGTGTAAGAAGATAAGAACTACACCGTACCACCCACAAATCAATGGTCTCTGTGAAAAGATGAACAACATTGTCATCGACCTGCTGAAGACCTTACCACTTGAGGAGAGAAATCAGTGGCCAGACCTACTACCTGACCTGGTAGATCTGTACAATCACATACCTGTGAGTTCCACCAATTGCACTCCAGCCTATCTCATGCGAGCAAGACCAGGAAAGTTGCCCATGGACCTGGAGCTTGGTGTTGTAGAACCAGAAGCAGATGTGACCACTGAAGACTGGGACACGACCAGACAGGAGCAGTACAGAAGAGTACAAGCCTGTGTCAAAGACAGTCTCACTCGGGTGAGGGATAAACAGGAAGCACAATACAACAGGAGTGCACCAGCAGAACCCTTCACACCTGGTGAAGTAGTGCTAAAAAGAAAGAGGAGAAACCACAAACTTGATGACCAGTGGGAGAGAGAACCCTACACTGTGTTGAATTCAAGGTTTGATAACAGGAAGACGTGTTTGATCAGCAAAGATGGGGGAAGAACAACTGCAACAGTATCTAGGGACCATCTGAAGTTGTGTCCAGATCTGCTAAAACCCCAAGAAGAAGTGCCTCTCATTATCCAGGAGGAACCTGAAGAAGCAGTAATCCGTACTGATTTAGGAGATTTCCCGGCAGATAGGCCTCAAATTGGAGGAACAGTCATAATCCCAGTACTCCACTTCTTTCAACAGCCAGAAGACCCTCCACAGCAAGTTGAACCTGTAAGTGCTGCAGAAGAGCCAGCTCAAGAAGAATCCCAGGACGAAGGATCCCCGGCTGGAGTAGAGCAAGAAGGCCCAGCCAATGGTACACTTGCCAGTCCCACAGAGAGGTTAAGGGTAACTGATAATACAGACATTGATACCTCACAGACCACCGCACTACACAGATCAACACGTAGCACGAGAGGTCAACCCCCTGTCAGGTAAAGTGAATACTTAAAACCCTAACAAATGTAGATAGTTACCCCTGGGGTATTATGGTGTATTGTATATTGTATATTATACTGTGTATTGCCTTTAAATATGCATCTAATTTATGTCTTTTTCCTGAATGGACAATTCAAGTGATATGGACACTTTGCTTATTTGTTTTCCATTACCCTATGGGTATCTAAGAACTCTGTGGCTGAGGACTATGTGCAGCCCAAAGACTCTCTTTGTACATATTTGCACTCCCTGGAGTGCCCCTTTGAGCAACCACTCCAGAAGAGACTTGGACTTTCTGGTTGCCCACTGCCTACTGCTTTTGCAATGTATATATATATTTATTCATGTTTTGGTTATGCAACGTTCAAAGTGTCCTAACCTCCCATAAAGGGAAGATTGTTACTGTTTATTATTGTTTACAAAATATGCTTCAGCCCCGGAGTGCTGAGTTTAACTAGGGGGGAATGTGACGCCCTGCTGCGCAATAGTGCCACAGATCCTAGAGGGGTGCATTAAAGGATTTCTCCACAAGAGGCCGCTCACAGCATACACACACCTCCACCCTACCTCAGACCACCAGAGGGAGCCCGGATAGGGATATAAATACGGAGGGTGGAGTTAGGCAGTTCAGTTCAGTTTTCAGTTTCAGTTCAGTTCCTGCTGACAGGCAGAGAGGAACAAAGTCTGCTTAGGGAACAGAGCCAGTTCCTGCAGAGTGAGACACAAAAACAGGTCAGTCTGCAGTGGGAGCTCAGTCTAGTTTCAGTTTGCAGTCTAGAGAACACAGCTAAAGGTTCAGCAGTGGAGCACGAGGCTCCTGCTAGTCTAGACTCAAGCAGCTCAGGTTAGTGAGCCAGGAGTGTTGCCGACGCTCAGAGCGGCAGAAGAGGCCGCCAGCTAACTGCCAGTGTGTATAGCCTAGTGAGGGCCCGAGTAGGCCGAAGGCTAGAGGAGTAAATAGCATTGGGGGCAGAGGAGCTTTACCAGCTCACCCCGGAAAGCATCTACCGGACACCGGGTCCGCATCTACAGGGCTGTATACCCCCCTGTAGAGACAACCGGAGACCCCTGGAAGACTTCAGGTCCCAGGATCACCCAAGAGCTGATACGTAACAGAGCCAGGAGTCACGCAGGCCTCGCAAGCTGGGAGAGTGCTCTCCAAAAGAAGGCCCTACCACAAGGTCAGTCGGTGCAGGACAGAAACCAAGTTAGGCCTAGCTCCAGGCAGGTCAGAAACTTACTACAGAGAGGAAAGAAACAGGAGTCCGTACACCCACTCACTGGGGAGAATCTGGACGTGCAGCCCTTACCCTACAGTGCTCCGGGGTGTCCCTGAACCAGTAAAGGTACATAAGTGACTTTCTTGTGTGCTCCCATTCTTGCTCTGACCCGGCTGGGTCCCCTCTGTCCTGCATCCCCCGCTCCTACGCTGCCCTGAGGCCCTGCTCCACCTGTGGGGAGCAATACCATCTAAGCTGCCACAACACCGGCCTCAGCGGACTGCCGCAGCTCTGGTGACCCTCACCAGACTCCACAGGTGGCGTTACGAACTTTGACACTTAATTTCTCCTTTTTTAAGAGAGACCCCAGGGTACGGGCCCGGGAGCCGACCACCGCGACATCCCCCAGACCAGGCATCAAGGCCCGGGCGCCGAGTAGTCCCCATCCCCTGGGCGCCACATCTACTTCTGAGCCATTGCCAGCTCTATAAGAACCATGTATGCCAGAATAGGCCATTTTATAATATAAAATACTTCCAATTTATTGCAACACATTTTGAAATAGAACCTACTCCTTCTTCTTCCTTAATTGACTCATTAGGTGGAATAGCAACCTGAGCCACTATTTGTAAAGCAGCCCCTGGTTGGGCACTTGGTGCAAAAAATGCCAAGCTATGGCATAAGGACACCACACAACATCATTCAAAGTGCAATTTAAATAATCCAGAATCCTGGTATCAATCTCTGCCGCAGTAGGGGTGATTGACTTCTTTCTCTCCCAAATCGTTAATGGAGAAAGGCACATTTGGTTACTCTAGTGGCACTGTGCTACTGGTACTGACAACCAACACAGCTGAGGTTCCTCAGGGTTCACAACCTCTGCTGTGAGAGATACAGTACAGACCAAAAGTTTGGACACACCTTCTCATTTAAAGATTTTTCTATATTTTCATGACTATGAAAATTGTACTTTCACACTGAAGGCATCAAAACTATGAATTAACACATGTGGTATTATATACTTAACAAAAAAGTGTGAAACAACTGAAAAAATGTCTTATATTCTAGGTTCTTCAAAGTAGCCACCTTTTGCTTTGATGACTGCTTCGCACACTCTTGGCATTCTCTTGATGAGCTTCAAGAGGTAGTCACCGGAAATGGTCTTCCAACAATCTTGAAGGAGTTCCCAGAGATGCTTAGCACTTGTTGGCCCTTTTGCCTTCACTCTGCAGTCCAGCTAACCCCAAGCCATCTCGACTGGCTTCAGGTCTGGTGGCTGTGGAGGCCAGGTCATCTGGCGTAGCACCCCATCACTCTCCTTCTTGGTCAAATAGCCCTTACACAGCCTGGAGGTGTGTTTGGGGTCATTGTCCTGTTGAAAAATAAGTGATGGTCCAACTAAACGCAAACCGGATGGAATAGCATGCCGCTGCAAGATGCTGTGGTAGCCATGCTGGTTCAGTATGCCTTCAATTTTGAATAAATCCCCAACAGTGTCACCAGCAAATCACCCCCACACCATCACACCTCCTCCTCCATGCTTCACGGTGGGAACCAGGCATGTAGAGTCCATCCGTTCACCTTTTCTGCGTCGCACAAAGACACGGTGGTTGGAACCAAAGATCTCAAATTTGGACTCATCAGACCAAAGCACAGATTTCCACTGGTCTAATGTCCATTCCTTGTGTTCTTTCGCCCAAACAAGTCTCTTCTGCTTGTTGCCTGTCCTTAGCAGTGGTTTCCTAGCAGCTATTTTACCATGAAGGCCTGCTGCACAAAGTCTCCTCTTAACAGTTGTTGAAGAGATGTGTCTGCTGCTAGAGCACTGTGTGGCATTGACCTGGTCTCTAATCTGAGCTGCTGTTAACCTGCGATTTCTGAGGCTGGTGACTCAGATAAACTTATCCTCAGAAGCAGAGGTGACTCTTGGTCTTCCTTTCCTGGGGCGGTCCTCATGTGAGCCAGTTTCTTTGTAGCGCTTGATGGTTTTTGCAACTGCACTTGGGGACACTTTCAAAGTTTGCCCAATTTTTCGCACTGTCTGACCTTCATTTCTTAAAGTAATGATGGCCACTCGTTTTTCTTTACTTAGCTATTTTTTTCTTGCCATAATAAAAATTCTAACAGTCTATTCAGTAGGACTATCAGCTGTGTATCCACCTGACTTCTGCTCAACACAACTGATGGTCCCAACCCCATTTATGTGGCAAGAAATCCCACTTATTAAACCTGACAGGGCACACCTGTGAAGTGAAAACCATTTCCGGTGACTACCTCTTGAAGCTCATCAAGAGAATGCCAAGAGTGTGCAAAGCAGTCATCAAAGCAAAAGGTGGCTACTTTGAAGAACCTAGAATATAAGACATATTTTCAGTTGTTTCACACTTTTTTTGTTAAGTATATAATTCCACATGTGTTAATTCATAGTTTTGATGCCTTCAGTGTGAATGTACAAGTTTCATAGCCATGAAAATACAGAAAAATCTTTAAATGAGAAGGTGTGTCCAAACTTTTGGTCTGTACTGTATGTCTGATGGTTCCCAGCCTTTTCTTCCAAACCTGGCTCCACATCTCGTATGTTGGCTTCAGAGCTGAAATGTGAAACAAAATATTACTACAATACACATCTGTAAACATCCTTATGCCAACGAAGATACCAACTATAGTTTAGCTCCATTATTGGTGCTAAGAAACTCAGCCTTTGAAAATAATAATAACTAATTGTCACTTTAACATCATGCATGCTGCTTTCATTTGAGGAAACAGTTGTTAACAACTATTTTCCCAATTAGCAATCTAAATCAACTGAGCTAGGATTGATGTGATGTCACAGCTGCAGCCAAACAACAGAGACGGGGGCAGCACTAGATCAATGGAGGGTAAAACGTAGTTTATTATTTTACGTGTGGAGAAAAAACAGGTGAAGGTGGCCTACCCACTTTAATACATTTACATAGTAGTTATAACAACACCAAATAATATAAATATAGTGTATTTTAAATTACCATGAGCTTAAAAAACTGTTGTTTTTTTTTTTTTTAAACATGAAATGCATTACTTTCCTCCATCCTAGATCCATAGATACAATCCCAGATTTGGGGAGAAGACCCGCTTTTCTGAGAGGTCAGGAGTATATCCCGACTTCAGCTCTGCAGCATGGTGTCAGTTGCTTCTACTGCATGTAGTCTGTTAAGACTGAGACACTGCTGTGATAATTCAGTTCTTCCTCCCCAGGACCTTGGCGGAGGGGCATCTTTGCTTTTCCTGAAATCTGGCCTAACATGGAATTCATAACCTTGTATAGCAAGCAAGCCATGTACTAATTGAAAAAAACAAACATAATAATATATACAATCATGGTCGAAAGTGTTGGCCACCTTGAAATTGTTCCAGAAAATGATGTATTTATCCCAGAAAATTATTGCAATTACACATGTTATGTTATACACGTGTTTATTTCATTTGTATGTATTGGAACACAAAAAAAACAGAGAGAAAAAGGCAAATTGGACTTAATTTCACACAAAAGCCCAAAAATGTGCCGGATAAAATTGTTGGCTCCCTTAACTTAATACACTGCTCAAAAAAATAAAGGGAACACTCAAACAACACATCCTAGATCTGAATGAATGAAATATTCTCATTGAATACTTTGTTCTGTACAAAGTTGAATGTGCTGACAACAAAATCACACAAAAATCATCAATGGAAATCAAATTTGTTAACCAATGGAGGCCTGAATTTGGAGTCACCCCCAAAATTAAAGTTGAAAAACCAGGGCCAGTCAATAGCTTCAATGCCTTCATCTTGCAGGAACTGCTGACACACTCCAGCCACATAAGGTCTGGCATTGTCCTGCATTAGGAGGAATCCAGGGCAGCACCAGCATATGGTCTCAGAAGGGGTCTGAGGATCTCATCTCGGTGCCTAATGGCAGCGAGGCTACCTCTGGTGAGCACATGGAGGGCTGTGCGGCCCTCCAAAAAAATGCCACCCCACATCATTACTGACCCACTGCCAAACTGGTTATGCTGTAGGATGTTGCAGGCAGCAGATCGCTCTCCACCGCGTCTCCAGACTCTGTCACGTCTGTCACATGTGCTCAGTGTGAACCTATTTTCATTTGTGAAGCGCTCAGGGCGCCAGTGGCGACTTTGCCATTCCTGGTGTTCTGTGGCAAATGCCAAGCGTCCTGCACAGTGTTGGGCTGTGAGTACAACCCCCATCTGTGGACGTCGGGCCCTCATACCACCCTCATGGAGTCGGTTTCTAACCGTTTGTGTAGACACATGCACATTTGTGGCCTGCTGGATGTCATTTTGCAGTGCTCTAGCAGTGCTCCTCCTGTTCCTCCTTGCACAAACGTGGAGGTAGCGGTCCTGCTGCTGGGTTGTTGCCCTCCTATGGCCCCCTCCATGTCTCCTGGTGTACTGGGCTGTCTCCAGGTAGCGCCTACAGCCTCTGGACACTACGCTGACAGACACAGCAAACCTTCTTGCCACAGCTCGCACTGATGTGCCATCCTGGATGATCTGCACTACCTGAGCAACTTCTGTGGGTTGTAGAGTCTGTCTCTTGCTACCACGAGTGTGAAAGCACTACCAACATTCAAAAGTGACCAAAACATCAGCCAGAAAGCATTGGAACTGAGATATGGACTGTGGTCCCCACCTGCAGAACCATTCCTTTATTGAGTGTGTCTTGATAATTGCCAATGATTTCCATCTATTGTCTATTCCATTTGCACAACAGCATGTGAAATTGATTGTCAATCAGTGTTACTTCCTAAGTGGATAGTTTGATTTCACAGAAGTTTGATTAACTTGGAGTTATATTCTGTTGTTTAAGTGTTCCCTTTATTTTTTTGAGCAGTGTATTTGGTTTAAAATCCTTTGCAATAAATAACTGCAATCAATCGCTTCCTATAATTATCAACAAGCTTCTTACAACTCTTAACTGGATTTTTGGATCACTTTTATTTTGAAAACTGCTCCAAGTCTCTTATATTTGAAGGGTGCCTTCTCCCAACAGCAATTTTAAGATTTCTTCACAGGTGTTCAATTGGATTTAAATCCGGACTCATTGCTGGCCACTTCAGAACTCTCCAGCGCTTTGTTTCCATCTATTTCTGGGTGCTTCTTGAAGTATGTTTAGGGTCATTGTCCTGCTGGAAGACCCATGACCTAGAAACAGACCCAGCTTCAGCACCCGGCGCACCCAGGCAAGTGCCGGGGCCCTGAGCAGATGGAAGGACCAACTTGCCATCAGGCACCCCGCTGCGCTATGGGACCCGTGAGCGCAGGAGAGCAGTGCCAGCACCCGCGCCCACCCCTCCCCGCTTGCTCAGGGGCCCGGCACAATACTTACCTCTCCCCGTGCCCCGCAGCAGGCCCTGTATCTTCCGCAGCTGCTGCACTGTGATGTCTCAGGTCAGAGAGTGCGATAACGTCTTTCCACTGCACCCTCTGCTGAGCAGTCACAGCGCAGAGCGGAAAGACGGCGACACAGCTGAGTAGCCCGCAGCAGTGGCAGCAGGTGAGGAGAGGTGAGGTGAGTATTTTATTTTTTTATTTTTTTATGAATGGAGGCATGGGGCATTATATGGGGCACCTGCATGAGGCATTAAATGGGGGCCAAGAAGGCATGGAGCATTATATGGGGCACCTGCATGGGGCATTATATGGGGCACCTGCATGGGGCATTATATGGGGGCCCAGGAGGCATAGGGCATTATATGGGGCACCTGCATGGGGCATTATATGGGGGCCCAGGAGGCATGGGGCATTATTGTTAGAACCCTCCTGTTTGTTTTTTCCATCTTGTGTTTTGCGGTCACGTGACCAACTGCCTTTATATTCCAGCTCAGCCCTTTTGGCTGTGCTGGACTTCAGTGTTGTTTGACTGTTTCTCTAGCCAGGTGCTTCGGTGCCTATCTCTGTCAGTTCGCTTGGTCCTTCTGGGACCTCTAGTACCTTTTTGTCAGTTTGTCTTTTTGTGTTCTGCAATAACTTCTCTGTTTAGGAGGTGTACCATTTTTGTTCTAGTCCTTAATTCTTTTAGGGACCCCTCCCCTCTTGCTATAGGTCTTCGTTCAGACTAGCCGAGGACTAAGGCGGGTCTGTTCGCTAGGAACAGGCAGCCCGCTACATCGTAGGAATTCAGCTTAGTCTTACTGTAGGGACAGCTTTCCCCTATATTTCCTTAGTACATGTTGCAGATCATAATTATATGGGGCACCTGCATGCGGCATTATATGGGGCACCTGCATGAGGCATTATATGGGGGCCCAGGAGGCATGGGGCATTATATGGGGCACCTGCATGGGACATTATATGGGCACCTGCATGGGGCATTAGATGGGTCACCTGCATGGGGCTTTATATGGGGGCCCAGGAGGCATAGGGAATTATATGGGAGTCAAGCCTACATGGAGCATTATATGGGGGCCCAGGAGGCATGGGGCATTATATGGGGGCCTAGCCTGCATGGGGCATTATATGGGGGCCCAGGAGGCATGGGGCATTATATGGGGGCACAGCCTGCATGGGGCATTTTATGGGGGCACAGACTGCATGGAGCATTATATGGGGGCCAGTATTCTATATGGAGAATTATATGTGGGCCAGTATTCTGTATGGAGCATTATATGGGGGTCAGTATTCTGTATGGAGTATTATATCGGGGCCAGTATTCTGTATGGAGCATTATATGGGGGCCAGTGTTCTGTATGGAGCGGTATATGGGGACCAGTATTCTGTATAGAGCGTTAGATGGGGGCCAGTATCCTGTATGGAGCATTATAAGGGGGCCAGTAATCTGTATGGAGAATTATATGGGGGCCAGAATTCTGTATGGAGCATTATATGGGGGCCAGCATTCTGTTTGGAGCATTATATGGGGGCCAGTATTCTGTATGGAGCATTATATGGGGGCTAGTATTCTGCATGGAGCATTTTATGGGGGCTAGTATCCTGTATGGAGCATTATATGGGGTCCATTATTCTGTATGGCGCAATATATAGGGCCCATAATACTGTATGGAGGACTTAGTGGTGCCCATAATACTGTATGGAGGACTATGTACTGCCCATAATATTGTATGGAGGACTTAGTGGTGCCCATAATACTGTATGGAGGACTATATAGTCCGGTCTGCACTGTGTGCTGTGAGGATTCGCCAGTTTCTGACTTATTGTTTAATTTACAATAGATATCACTCATGTAATGTAAGAAGTGAAATCTTTGGCACTGTACTATATCTATTTATCTGCGGTATCCGTGCATCATGAATCGTGGTATGTGTTAAAGGGGCCCACTGAGATTTTTTCTCCCAGGGCCCACAAAAACCTAAAGCCGGCCCTGCCTAGAAATCAGATCCAGCTTTCTGACACTGGGCACTACATTGCAACCCAAAATCCTTTAGTAGTCTTCAGATTTCATGACGCCTTGCACACAGTCAAGGCACCCAGTGCCATAGGCAGTAAAACAACCCCAAAACATCTTTGAAAATCCATCATATTTGACTGTAGGTAATATGTTCTTTTCTTTGAAGGCCTCATTCCATTTTCAGTAAACAGTAGAATGATGTGCTGTACCAAACAGCTCTATCTTGGTCTCAACTAGAAGGGTTTTGGCTTACTCACATACATTTTGGCAAACTGCAGTTTAGCTTTTTTATGTCTTTGTGTCAACAGCGGGTTACTCCTAGGTTTCCTGCCATAGGAAATAAAGTGCTATGGGAATAAAGAGCAATTTACAGATGCGTTTCGAACAACACATGTTCTTAAACTTGGCATAAATCTGTTTATACCAAGTTTAAGAACATGTGTTGTTTGAATTGCGTCTGGTAAATTGCACTTTATTCCCATGTTCACTTTCTCTTTCTTTGTCTATGGACTTGTGATTGTGTGTATATACATGCACCCATTTGAAATGTGTTTTTGATTTTAAACATTGGACTAATTAAACTTCAAGTTTTTATCCATTTGGTGTCTGGAGAGCTGGATCACCTCTTTCTATATAGTCTTTTGATCATGCTTGCAGTCATATGCCGACTAGACGACTGTGTGACCGCTAGTATGCAAATCACGTACATGCAGTCATGTATGCATCAGCAATACTGGTAAATTGTGGGAGATATAGAAAGGCTATATAACCACTTAGCACATACCTTCCAACCTCTATCTATCTACCTATCTCTTTATCAATATTTCTCTCTAACATAATTTGGCCCCAAAAACTCATAGCAGATCTATGGAGGACATAGATTTCTTTTTTCTTTATTGTACATATTTTCCAGTATAGCTGAGAAATCTCAAGGAGCCCAAGCTACAGTGAAAACATCCAGTGATAAGTCACTGGCAGAGCTGATTTGTGTGAGCTAGAATCCAGCAGCTTTGCATCAGGCAGAGAACCAGCAATCATGCTTTGTGTCTGCAGGAGAGAAGACAAATACTGCTATCTGTCTTCACAAACACTCAGTGCTGCTCAGCATGAACTCAGCTGGTTAGTCTTAATGCTGCACTGCACTACACTGATGAAGGCAGGGCAGAGAGGGACACTTGGTTCTTCGCCCGGGAGAGAGACCCAAATCCAGGTCTGTCCTGTTGGATCCGGGATGGTTAGTAGCTATGCATAGCCAGATTGTATAGGTAGAATGGGTGAGCACAGTGAGGCTATGTGTCCACGATGCGTTCAGGCCCGTGTCCCAGACGCTGTGGAAGAGCCGCCGGCGGCTTCTGCTCATCTCTGCAAATGAGCGGCGGCCATTTTTTTTTCACATGTGGACTTTCCTTATAGAGGTTAGGTCTACGGGAAAGGCCGCATGCGGACCCGCCGGAGAAATTGACATGCTGCGGTCTCGAAAGACACGCCATATGTCAGTTGCCGCAGGTGTGCCGCAGACGCATAGTGGACATGGGATTTCTACAAATCCCATCCACTATGCGGGTTTGACGCTGCATAAATCCGCAGCATCAAACCCGCAGCGGCTCTGGATCGTGGGCACACAGCCTTAATTGTATGGAGTTGTTACATGGCAGGCGCCAGCTGTAACATACACCTGACAAAACAAGCATTTGTATTGTGCTATTCTGTATTCTGCAACTTTATTTGTTAGTTATTTATGGAGATGGCTACTCTTATTATGCACTGATGCACACACCAGTTTTCTGTTTGGAAGTGACGGTCAGTCTTTGATATTTGTATACATAGGTTTTCTGACTGAGCACTCCACCTCTAGGCCACAGGCGGTTTTAATCTCCGCAGCATACTAACTGCCCATATAAACTAAAAAAAAGCAAAACACAAAAACTGAGCTTGGTTTAAGTTGGTATACATGTAGCACATAAACACACATATACACTGGCCATAAATCAGAAAAAACCTACAAGAAGCAAACATGAACATAAACCCTACTGTAAAAAAATAAAAAACAAAAGTGCATTTAAATAACATAGGGTTCTTAGTAACACTGTTTTTAATCAAAAATTGTATAAAAGTCATCCCATCATGGCACAGTGACCCCATTCGGAATGGTTCTACTCTGTCTAATATTTAAAACCTTACTATGTGTCAAAGTTGACCTCAGTGTGTGAATAAGGGCAGACTGCGGTTCTGACAGTGGTTCTAGCAATGCATTAATGTACTGACAGTGGTTCTGACGCTGCAGTCATGTACTGACAATGGTTTTGATCTTGTTGGAATCTATAATGTGCTTCATGTTAAAGCGAAAAAACCTCTAAACCTTGTTTTGAGATTATGAGAAGGATTCGGTTGAGTTCCTGCTCCAAAAACTCAGTTTAAGTTAGTACGTGTGTGAGAGTGTGAAATATGATAACAGCAGGAGAGCACTAGGACCCTGTGACTTTTGCCTGGCTGGGCTCAGAGGAGGGGCAGTGCTAGAAACTGTGTGTATTCTAAGAGCATCTGATGTGTGAGTCTAGACAGGAAGTCTGTGAAAAGGAGCTGCAATAAGACGCTGTCTTTACACTCTTCCGTGTGGAGTTTGTTTACCCCTTTCTCTGTTTAAGGACAAGTGCTGAGCTGGGGAAGCTGTGTGGCTCTGTGGAGTTTTGTGGAGGTCCATGCTGAGTGGATTATAGACTTTGTGCTGAAGGAGTCACGTGTCGAGTGATGAAGGGACTGAGTAATCAATTTCTGTGACTGAGCATGCGGTTGGTGTACTGGATAACAGTGAGAGACTTCGGGAGGAAAGAAGGTTTCTGGTGCCGTTTCCACTGAGAGGATATTGACAAGACTTTGTGAAGAGATCTTCCCAGACCTTAATCTTAGGCTACAGGACTAAAGTCCCCGGCGTGTGGGCTCGGCATCGGCCGACAAGACAAGGAATTTTTGCTGTTTTGTGAACTTTGTTTTTGTTTTGGCGCCAAAGTTTTCCGGGACTAGCTGCAGCCACCGTGATTCACAGGCCTGTGATAGACTGCATCTGAGGTTAACGGTACCATAACTTTAAGATATCCGGATATCCTGGTAATAAGGGTATAAGAGCAATTGATATAGTTTCATGCATTATTATTGTTCATAGTGGTAGGATTGTATGCAGTGTGCCATCTCAGGGGGTCCCCATAGACTGCCCTCACTAGACTGACACAGTGTTTAGGTAAAATTGTTCCAGATCTCTAGAATAATTCACATAAGCTGGAGACCTTGAGATTGGCACATTGATTTCAGCTTTTGCTGATTGTGTGTATTTAGTAGAGACAGTGTCCCAGGTAGAACCTGAGACTGATTCATTCAATACTGAATTTTAGTCTAATCCCTGTTTTAGTAAAGAAATTGTTGTTTATTTCTGTCTCTGTCTCAGTTTGTGACTCACTGGATCTCTCTCGGACCTCCGGTCATTACATTTTTGGCGTAGTCGGCAGGATCCAGTGCTTGTCATGGACGGAGACGAGGTAAGAAATGACTCTGCCGCACCAGCAGCCCCCCCGCTGGTAGCGGAACCCCTGGCAGCCGCGACGACTGTGGGAGGATATGTGCCGGTAGGAGCTTTACTCCAGCACATGCCGAAATACGACGGGCGTAACATGCCGTTGCAGGATTGGGCTGAGAAGGTTCGGAGTGTGCTGCGGATGTGTAATCTGGCCCCCGCATTACGAGCAGAGTTGGCATTAAATGCACTAGAGGGCGACGCTAGGCGGATGGTGATGGTACGTCCAGAGTCAGAGAGGAGCACGTTAGAGAAAATCTTGGAGCTGTTAGAGGGGAGTTCAGGAGGCCGGGCTCGTGTGGCCCAGCTTCGTTCCTTGTTTTTCAATTGGCCCCAAAGAGAATGTGAGACTTGGATGCAGTACTCGAACACTTTACAGGAAATGTTGAATGAGGTGCAGCGACTAGACCCAGGGGCCAATGGGGCATTCCGGGAGGTAGACCGCCTACTCCGGGATCAATTCATAACGGGGTTAGCCAATAGACTCCTTCGAGACAAACTGATGTAGATGTCCCGAGCTACCCCGGAATTATCCTTCTGGCAGATTTATCGGGCCGCGGTGGAAAGGGAGGAGGAGTCTACTCTGGTGGTCGAGGGGGCAGTGGACAGTGCACAGCTGGAGGGAGGTCTGGCGCCAGTTTCAGGAGGGGGTGGACTGGTAAACGTTGTACAGGCTCTGCGTGCCGAACTGAAGGAGTTAAAGCTGGAAGTGTCTTAACTCAGAGCTGGGCCGGTCCCTATTCCTACGGAAGGGCCACCCTCCCCGTCCTCTGGAATGGTGGTTCCACAGTCTGCCAGGTCGCCCCCCTTGAATGATCCAAGTTCTCGTCCATGAGGAGCAGTCACCTGCTGGAGGTGTGGGCGTCGGGGACACATCTCCTGGTACTGCCGGATGTCTGCAGCCCCGGAGCCTCCTTCGCCGGCGTTAAACTCCCAGCCACTGCCATGAGAGGGTGAGCAGCAGCGGCCCACCCCCCACAAAGCCCTCGACGGGAAGAACAAGATTTGTTCGCATGCAGTCCAGTGCTGGAAGCAGAGTTTGAAGAGCGGAAGATGAGATGCTGGTCAACACAGGATCTGAATGTACCATAATGCCCTTAGAGGTGTACGAAAGGCACTTCAGTCAACTCGTGGTTCCCAAGGACGGCCGAGTGATAAGGCTTACAGCCGCTAACAATGGCCAACTGACAGTGAAGGGGATCGTGTGGATGCAACTGAAAATGTTTGGTCAAGAGCTGGGTCAGAAAGGGATAGTGCTGGTGGACCACCCTCCCAGAAGAGGGATGGAGGTGACGCTCGGAATGAAGGTTCTGCGAGATTTAAATCATCAGATGTATGCCAGTGAGGGACCCCGATACTGGGCAAGTGCTACCCACCATCGACCCACCCAGAGAATGTTACACCGTCTAGTGCTGAGTTGCGATCTCCTGAAGCGTGCTGTCCCTGGGGGTCGGGTGGGCCTGGTCCGAGTGCCATCGCGGACCATGATCTCGCTAGCGCCCCGGCATGAAGAACTCTTAATGTTACCGGTGGGGGCTGCACAGAGACTAAATGGGCTTGAAGTACTCATCGAGCCAGCCCCAGAGAAGTCCTCGTTCGCCAAGGCGCATGTGGCCCGGTCTCTGGCAATTGTGAAGAATGGACGGGTGCCATCAGATGTATCAACGTTTTAGATGAGGCTGCTACAATTCCAGCTGGGACCATTCTGGCTGAACTGTTCGTGCCAGCAGGGAAGGTGCCTGATAAGACAGTGTTTGAACTTCGCTCAGATGAACAGTCTTCCTGGACATTCGCGGTTGAAGTAGGCCAGACCAAATCTCCTACTGAAGAATGGAATGGTCGTGTGATCATGGACCAGATGGGAGTGGATCGGGAGAAACTGACCCCCGTGCAATTGGAGCAGCTGCAGAAGGTCTTGTGGGAACATCAAGAGACCTTTTCGCGACATGCGGAGGATTTCGGTTGTTCCCGGACGATTGAGCATGAGATTCCTACAGGGGATACTCCTCCTATTAGGGAACGTTATCATCAAATCCCCCCAACACTCTATCAAGAGGTGAAGCGCATGGTGGCCAGTATGCTTGACAACCAAGTGATCCGAGAAAGCCAGAGCCCCTGGGCGGCCGCTGTGGTCTTGGTGCGGAAGAAGGATGGGACCCTTCGGTTTTGTGTGGACTATCGCAAATTGAATGCTCACACGGTGAGGGACGCATATCCATTACCTCGCATAGAAGAGTCTCTGTCGGCATTGGATCGGGCCAAATATTTCTCGACGTTGGATTTAGCAAGTGGCTATTGGCAGGTACCAATGGCCGAAAAAGATCGAGCCAAGACGGCGTTTGTCCTACCAATGGGGCTCTTTGAATTCAACCGGATGCCCTTCGGGCACACTAACGCCCCGGGAACTTTTCAGCGCCTGATGGAACATTGCTTAGGTGATCTGAATTTTGAATCAGTCCTGATATACCTAGATGACATTGTGGTCTTCGGGGCCTCATTTGAAGACCATCTTGAGAAGTTACGTCAAGTTCTTCGGCGGCTCAGTTGTTATGGCCTAAAAATAAAACCAAAGAAGTGCCAACTGTTACAGAGTCAGATTGAGTATCTAGGTCACGTGGTGACTCCGGACGGGGTTCTGCCCGCGACCAGTAAGGTCATGGTTGTGCAGGAGTGGCCACCCCCCCGTACCCTGTGAGAGGTTCGGGCCTTCTTAGGTTTAGTGGGGTACTATCGGCGATTTGTACCTAAGTTTTCACAAGTAGTGAGTCCCCTGAATGAGCTCTTAAGAGGGACGGCACAAGGCCCCCAAAATCGCCCCATCCCATGGGGACCCCAGCAACGAAAGGCATTTGAGGATGTGAAGGCCGCCCTAACGAATGCTCCGTTGTTAGCATATGCTGGTTCGATTCCCCTTTCCTGTTATATACTGATGGCAGTCTGCATGGGCTGGGAGCGGTACTAGCACAAGTGCAGGATGGTCAGGAGCGAGTAATCGCCTATGGCAGCAGGTCTTTGAGAGACACTGAACACAACCCAGCTAACTGCAGTTCATTTCGCCTAGAGCTACTGGCCCTGGTGTGGGCGATGACGGAACACTTTGCCGAGTATTTAACAGGAGCTGAGGTGCTGGTCATGACTGATAATAACCCTCTGGCTCACCTAGAAAACGCAAAGCTGGGAGCGTTGGAGCTGCGGTGGGTCGCTCGCCTTGCTAAGTTTAACTATTCAATTAAGTTTTGATCTGGGCAGGAAAACGGAAATGCGGATGCACTCTCAAGGGTGCCCCTTGGGTCCTCGGGGGAAAATGTTGATGACCAGCTGGAGGACACTGAAACCCCTGACTTGGGGCAGGTACCTATCTTCCGAAGTGTGGTACATTCAAGTGGGGTGGCGTCAGGGATGCCGTGTGTTCTGGGGAAAACACCCTCGGATTGGGCTAAGGACCAGAATGATTGCTCTGACATTGCACTAGTGCGCAGTTGGGTACAAAAAGAGGTCTGGCCGCGTTCAGAGGAAAAGGCCCAGTCTGTGGAAGGAGTGAAACTACTGCGACAGTGGGATAAGTTGTGCGTGGAACAGGGCCTCTTGTACCGTAAGGTGTACCTGCCATCTGAGCTGCAGCACCGGTACCAGCTAGTAATTCCTATAGGTATGGGTCCGGTAGTCGCTCGCGAGGAGCATGAGAAGGGGGCCCACTTTGGTAGTGAAAAGACACTCCAGTGGCTAAAGCGAGTCCTCTATTGTCCTGAATTGAGGGAGATGGTGACAGAGGCGTGTCGGCAGTGTCGGGTCTGTGGTCTCAGTAAGAGCCCTGAGCAGCGGGCGCACACGCAATCTATTAAGACTTCCGCTCCTTTAGAGCTGCTCATGATTGACTATGTCCTGATAGGATACTCAATGTCTGGGTATTCCTATTGCTTGGTAATGACAGACCACTTCACCAAGTATGCTGTAGCAGTGCCGACAAGAGATCAGACGGCAGAGTCGGCGGCTGAAGCCGTGTGTCGATATTTCATTCAGGTGTTTGGGTGTCCGCAAAGAATACACTCGGATCAGTGGGCATTGATGAAGGAGCTGTACCAGCTGTATGGTGTCGCACAGTCGAGAACGACACCTTACCACCCCCAAGGTAATGGAGCTTGTGAGCGCTTTAATCGGACTCTGTTGCAGATGTTGAGGATGTTGGAGGGTAAACAACAGGTACGCTGGCCTGAGTATCTTCCCGAATTGATGTGGGCCTACAATAATAGCGTGCACAGCACTACTGGCTACTCACCACACATGTTGATGTTCGGGATGCCAGGGCAGGACATTGAGGATTTGAGAATGCCAGATCCCTCCTCCAATCCCCCTCGGACCGCATCAGAATGGGTTCGGGAACACAGGCGGCGATTGAGGGTGGTGTGTCAGGTGGTGGGTGATCGACTCAGTCAGGTGACCCATAGGGACACGCGCCCCGTGCAAACCGAGCCTTTCTCCCTGGGGGATAGAGTGTTGGTGAGAATCAAACGACAGTTCGGAAAGCTGAGTGAACGGTGGGATGCGACTCCGTACCTGGTAAAAAAACGACTGAGCCCTGAGATTCCAGTCTACGAGATTGAACCGGTGGGGACAGGGGGACCATCCCGTAATCTTCATCGTAACATGCTACAACGGTGCTGGTTTATAGATGCCGTCCCCGTTTCCCCGGAACCACAGGCCGTGTCCCGAGGGGTGGGCATCCCTAATACTCTCGAATTTGATGGTGGGTCTGTTTCCGCCCCTGCTTACTTGCCCCCTGCGACTGATCTGTCCCCGTGTGGAGAGAGTATTGAGAATGTGGTATGCCCTTCAGAGAACGGGGAATCAGGTCAGTTACCTGATCCGTATGAAGTGGCACCGGGCGCCAAACCTCAGGAGGGAGCAGCCTCATTGGCTCCCATTGAAGAGACTTCTGCTCCCTCGGGAGCCGAGCCTGTTGGGGTGGGTCTCAGGAGAACTACTCGAGCTACGGCGGGTATACCTCCAAAACGCTATGCACAAGACGACTTTGAGTGGGGAGGTGTGTCGAGGATGCCAACCTCTAGTGGGGTGGCATGTGAGAGTGTGAAATGTGATAACAGCAGGAGAGCACTAGGACCCTGTGACTTTTGCCTGGCTGGGCTCAGAGCAGGGGCAGTGCTAGAAACTGTGTGTATTCTAAGAGCGTCTGATGTGTGAGTCTAGACAGGAAGTCTGTGAAAAGGAGCTGCAATAAGACGCTGTCTTTACACTCTTCCGTGTGGAGTTTGTTTACCCCTTTCTCTGTTTAAGGACAAGTGCTGATCTGGGGAAGCTGTGTGGCTCTGTGGAGTTTTGTGGAAGTCCATGCTGAGTGGATTATAGACTTTGTGCTGAAGGAGTCACGTGTCGAGTGATGAAGGGACTGAGTAATCCATTTCTGTGACTGAGCACGCGGTTGGTGTACTGGATAACAGTGAGAGACTTCGGGAGGAAAGAAGGTTTCTGGTGCCGTTTCCACTGAGAGGATATTGACAAGACTTTGTGAAGAGATCTTCCCAGACCTTAATCTGAGGCTACAGGACTAAAGTCCCCGGCATGTGGGCTCGGCATCGGCCGACAAGACAAGGAATTTTTGCTGTTTTGTGAACTTTGTTTTTGTTTTGGCGCCAAAGTTTTCCGGGACTAGCTGCAGCCACCGTGATTCACAGGCCTGTGATAGACTGCATCTGAGGTTAACGGTACCATAACTTTAAGATATCCTGATAATAAGGGTATAAGAGCAATTGATATAGTTTCATGCATTATTATTGTTCATAGTGGTAGGATTGTATGCAGTGTGCCATCTCAGGGGGTCCCCATAGACCGCCCTCACTAGACTAACACAGTGTTTATGTAAAATTGTTCCAGATCTCTAGAATAATTCACACAAGCTGGAAACCTTGAGATTGGCACATTGATTTCAGCTTTTGCTGATTGTGTGTATTTAGTAGAGACAGTGTCCCAGGCAGAACCTGAGACTGATTCATTCAATATTGAATTTTAGTCTAATCCCTGTTTTAGTAAAGAAAGTGTTGTTTATTTCTGTCTCTGTCTCAGTTTGTGACTCACTGGATCTCTCTCGGACCTCCGGTCATTACACGTGTTCACACTGATTTTTTTTGTAGCAGAAACTCTCCAAATCCATTTCAAATACTCAAAACATGGTTCTGATGATGTATTAATGTAGTGATGGTGGTTCTGCTGATGTATTCATGTGAGTACCCCTTACATTTTTTTGTGGCCCTTCGGATTGGTTCAGTATGACAATGTGGCCTTTGGACCAAAAAATGTTGTGCACTCAGGTTTAGTTCAAAGCCTATTCATGTATTTGAATTGCCCAGTTAAAGTCCAGACCTAAGTCCCAATGGGAATCTGTGTCAAGGCTTGAAAATTGCTGTTCACAGATGCTCTCCATTCAATCTCACTGAGCTAGAGTTAGTTTACAAAGAAGAAAGGGCAGAATCTTCAGTCTCTAGATGACTTACAGAAGTAATTACAATGAAAGGCGGTCCTAAAAGTATTGACTCAAGGGGCTGAATACAAATGCACTTCACAATTTTCACATTTCTATTTTTAAAATACTTAGAAATCCATATATAATTTCGTTTTCACTTCACAAATACTTGCCACTTAGTATTGGTATGTCACATAAAATCCAAATAAAAAAACATTTAGGTTTGTGGGTGTGATGTGAAAAATTTAATGGAGTATGAATACTTTTTCAAGGCACTGTATATATACACACTTGTCTTGCTTAAGGTTTATTCTCGTACCAGGACTTATGTGAGTCCTGATGCAAGAACTAACCTGATGGGCGACAAGTTTGTAGTCCTTCAAGCCATGGTAGCACATTTAGGCTATGCAGGCTCACAGTAGCACAAGCAACAAATGGCCTGGCACTGTCGTGCTGAAAAATGGTTCTTGGGACACTTTTGAGTCCATTATTCTTTAGTAAGAAAGAGTATCAACAAGATGAAAATGTTCAATGCAGTTGATCATCTTTCAAGGAATAGACATCCCAGCACATTCACCCCAATGTCAGACTGTGAAATTACAAAAAACCCAAGCGCTGTAGCTCAGAGTATAAATAACTCAGGATAACTATGGCAGCATATTATTATTATTAATTTATATAGCGCCATTGATTCCATGGCGCTCTACATAAGGGGTTACATATCAAATACAGATATCACAGCAAACAAACTAACAATGATAGAACGGTACAGAGGGAAGTGGACCCTCCCCTTGCGGGCTTACATTCTACAGGAATGGGGAAGGAGACAGTAGGTTGAGGGGTTGCAGTAGCTCCGGTGTTGTTGGTTGAGGTGGCAGCAAGAAGGGTCATGGCAGACTGTAAGCTTGTTTGAAGAGATGGGTTTTCAGGTTCCGTCTGAAGGATCCAGGTGTGGTGGATAATCGGACGTGTTGAGGCACAGAATTCCATAGGATGGGGGATATTCGGGAGAAATCTTGGAGGCGATTGCGTGAGGAACGAATAAGTGTAGAGGAGAGAAGGATGTCTTGGGAGCACCGGAGGTTACGTGAGGGAATATATCAGGAGATTAGTTCAGAGATGTACGGAGGAGAGAGGTTATGGATGGCTTTGTAGGTCAGTGTTAGTAGTTTGAAGTGGATACGCTGGGGAAATGTGAGTCAGTGAAGGGATTTGCAAAGGGGGGTAGCAGAGAAGTAGCGAGGCAAGAGATGAACAAGTCGTGCAGCATAGTTGAGGATGGACTGGAGGGGTGCGAGAGTGTTAGCAGGTAGGCCACAGAGGAGGATGTTGCAGTAGTCAAGGCGGGAGTTGATGAGGGCATGCACAAACAGTTTAGTAGATTGAGGAAAGGACGGATTCTGGAAATATTTTTGAGCTGGAGGCGACAAGAGGTGGCGAGAGCTTGGATGTGGGGTTTGAAGGACAGGGCCGAGTCAAGGGTTACTCCGAGGAACGGATTGTCGGTACAGCGGAAAGAATGATGTCATCTATTGTGATAGAAAGATCATGTGGAAAAGATATGCGAGATGGGGGAAAGATAATGAGTACAGTTTTGTCCACATTGAGCTTGAGGTAGCGGGAGGAGAAGAAGGAGGATATGGCTGCTAGACATGCTGGGATTCTGGACAGCAGAGAGGTGACATCTGGGCGAGAGAGGTAGATCTGGGTGTCATCAGTATACAGATGGTACTGGAAGCCATGGGATTTTATGAGCTGTCCCAGGCCAAGGGTATAGATTGAGAAGAGTAGGGGTCCTAGGATAGAGCCTTGAGGCACTCCAACAGAGAGGGGGCGGGGTGAGGAGGTAGTGTGGGAGTGGGAGACGCTAAATGTGCAGTTAGAAAGGTATGAGGAGATCCAAGATAGGGCAAGGTCTTTGATGCCAAAGGTAGAGAGGATCTGTAGTAGGAGGCAGTGGTCAACTGTATCGAAAGCAGAGGACAGGTCAAGAAGGAGTACAGAGAATTGTCTGTTAGCTTTGGCTGAAAGTAAGTCATTGGTGATTATGGTAAGGGCAGTTTTGGTGGAATGGTGGGGGCGGAAGCCGGATTGTCGGTTGTCGAAGAGAGAGTTAGATGAAAAGTGGAAGGAAAGTTCAGCGTGAACGTGTTGCTCAAGGAGTTTGGAGGCAAATGGGAGCAGCGATATGGGGCGATAGCTGGACAAGGCGGTTGGGTCGAGGGATGGCTTTTTGAGGACGGGCATGATATTAAATGTTCAATTTAATGAGAGCACAATTAGAAAAAGACTGAACAAGAATGGCCTGTTTAGAAAAGTTGCCAAGAAAAAGACTCTTGATTCTAAAATGAACATGGCAACACGGCTAAAATTGACAAATTTGCAGCTTATCAATCATAAGACTTCTAGAATCATTTCCTTTGAATGAACGAAGCTAAAGTGGAAATGTTTGGCTATAGTGCCCTGCGTCACGTTTCGTGAAGACCAAACACAAGCTATCAGCACAAACGCATCATATCAGCTGTGATACCACTTACACACCAAGGAAAGAAGGGGGAGGATTCAATCCAGCACAACAGTCCAGGTAAAACATAAATTTATTAGGTTATATTAAAAGAATGAAAGAAACCTGACGCGTTTCTAGCACAACTTAAGCGCCTTTAGTCATAGGATGTCAGAAAAGAATGAGGACAAACATATAAAGAAAACATAAGCCAATCAACGACGATGGTTAATTAGATATACATACGACAGCTGGGTGAATGTGAGACGACACTGAACATAGGCTCATAGAGTCAATAAATATAAAACAAATCATTCTTGTAGTTCATCCCATTGGGGAAATTAGTATTTAAAAGTAAAATCCAATACACCTCTCTAAGTGTGAGTTCTCTTTGCCAGTTCCCACCACGTTTGGGATAAGCAACTTTATCTAGACCAAAGAACGCAAGGTGTGTAAGGTCCCCCTTGTGAACAGGGACAAAATGTTTGCATGCACCTGAATATGAGATGTTATTATTGCTGATATTGGCTTTATGTGAAGCCTCCAAAAGATTGTTAGAGGTACTCACATGAGAGATTATGTCTTCTACTTCATTGGTGCTATATGAAAAAAACTTAACTTGTCATTATCAAAAATAGGGTGCATGCATGAGGGTATGAAGTAGAGATGAGCGGTGTTCGACTAGAACAGTTCGCCAATCTCAAATTCGAGCTGTTTTGGGCGATGTTCGAGTTGTTCGACGAACCCGAACGATTTGCAAAAAATTCGGCTGTTCGAGGTTATGTTCGATAACTGTTCGTGCACCAAAAGCGTGTCCTGCATGTCTGGCGCTATTTAGAGCACCAATCATGCAGGGATTGTCTGCCACTCACTGTAATGCCACAGCCATGGTGGTTGTGGCATTAGAGTGATTGCCCAAATCGATGGGAACTGTGCTCACAGTGAAACATGAAAAGCCGGCAATTCAGCAGCGGCGTACACAGGTACCCGACAATTTAGAACCGAAAGAATAGAGCTTCACACATAGATTAGATAGATAGAAACATGTCAGTCACATATATAAGAAGTACAGTGACAGTGTTGATTACTGTACTTGTCATTTAGTGTAAAGGATTTATAAAAAAAAATCTTAGTGTTTTCATGCACCGTCTCTTTAAAAATGCCGGCCGGCAATTCAGCAGCGGTACCCGACAATTTAGAATAGAAGGAATAGAGAATCACACATAAATTAGATAGATAGAAACATGTCAGTCACATATATAAGAAGTACAGTGACAGTGTTGATTACTGTACTTGCCATTTAGTGTAAAGGATTTATTAAAAAAAATAATAGTGTTTTCATGCACCCTCTCTTTAAAAAAGCCGGCCGGCAATTCAGCATCGGTACCCGACAATTTAGAATGGAAGGAATAGAGCATCACACATAGATTAGATAGATAGAAACATGTCAGTCACATATATATGAAGTACAGTGACAGTGTTGATTACTGTACTTGTCATTTAGTGTTAAAATAAAGGATTTATTTTAAAAAAAATTAGCGTGGGGTTCCCCTTAATTTTAGGCTCTAGCGGAGGTTAAGCAGACAGCTGGGGCAGATGTTTGAAGCCTGGGAAGGGGGTAATACCCACGGAGCTTCCCAGGTTACTAATATCAGCCCCCAGCTGAATGCCTAGCCTTTACTAGCTATTAAAATGGGGGACCCCCCAAAAAATTGACGTGGGGTCCCCCCTATTTTAATAGCCAGCAAAGGCTAGGCAGACAGCTGGGGGCTGATATTAATAGCCCAGGAAGGGTGCCATGAATATTGGCCCCCTCCCAGGCTAGAAACACCAGCCGTCAGCCGCCCCAGAAATGGCACATCCATAGGATGCGCCAATTCTGGCACTTAGCCTCGCTCTTCCCACTGCTCTGTAGCGGTGGCAGTGGGGTAATAGGGCTGGGGTTGATGTCAGCTTATAATGCGAGCTGACATCAAGCCCAGGTTAGTAATGGAGAGGCGTCTATAAGACACCCCCATTACTAACACCATAGTCAAAGTTAAAAAAAAACACAAACACCCAGAATAAAGTCCTTTAATTGAAATAAAGACACAATTCTTTATTGTTCTAAATTAAACTATACTTACCATCACGCCCATTCCAGCTGAAGCCAACGATCTCCTGCAATTAAAGTAAAATAATAAACCAACATCATCCTTACCTTTCCATGGTTCCCACGACAGCTTCAGCTCTGCTACATCGAGATGACAGGCTGGACCGCAGCAGAAAGCTGCCATCCAGCCTGTCATCCCGCAGACACTGAGAAGCGCAGGCATGCTTGCGCTCCACAGCGTCTCTCTGTGACGGCATCCAGATGAGCCGAGGTCATGTCCAATGAACTCGGCTCACCTCATGCACGTCACTGACAGCGTGGGAAAATTCTCACGCTGAAGCACTGAGTGCAGGAGAACTCTCCTACGCTGTCAGTGACGTGCATAAGATGAGCTCATGTCCAATGAACTCAGCTCACCTCATGCACGTCACTGACAGCGTGGGAAAATTCTCCTGCACTCAGCGCTTCAGCGTGAGAATTCTCCCACGCTGAAGCGCTGAGTGCAGGAGAATTTTCCCACGCTGTCAGTGACGTGCATGAGGTGAGCCGAGTTCACTGGACATTAACTCGGCTCATCTGGATGCCCTCACAGAGAGACACTGTGGAGCGCAAGCATGCCTGCGCTTCTCAGTGTCTGCGGGATGACAGGCTGGATGGCAGCGTTCTGCTGCGGTCCAGCCTGTCATCTCGATGTAGCAGAGCTGAAGCTGTCCTGAGAACCATGGAAAGGTAAGGATGATGTTGCTTTATTATTTTTCTTTTATTTCAGGAGATCGTTGGCTTCAGCTGGAATGGGCGTGACGGTAAGTATGGTTTAATTTAGAACAATAAAGAATTGTGTGTTTATTTCAATTAAAGGACTTTTTTCTGGGTGTTGTGTTTTTTTTAAATACTTTACTAGAAATTCATGGTGGTCATGTCTAATATTGGCATGACCCCATGAATTTCGGGCTTAGGGCCAGCTGATAATGCCAAGCTGGCACTAACCCCTTTATTACCCAGTGAGCCACCGCATCAGGGCCCTGGATGAGTTGGGTACAGCGCCAGAAGATGGCGCTTCTATGAACGCGCCATTTTCCGGGGTGGCTGCGGACTGCAATTTGCAGCGGGGGTGGCCCAGAAAGCTTGGGCCTCCCTGCGCTGCGGATTCCAGCCCCCGGCTGCCTAGTTGTACCTGGCTGGACACAAAAACAGGGCGAAGCCCCACGTCAATTTTCTTTAAATTATTTCATGAATTTCCTGAAATAATAAAAAAAAATTGAAGTGGGGCTTCGCACTATATTTGTGTCCAGCCAGGTACAGCAGGCAGGAACGGGCTGCCCCCAACCACCAGCTGCCTATTTGTACCTGGCCGGACACAACAATATAGGGAAGGCCTTTTTTTCTTAATTATTTCATGAATTTCATGAAATAATAAAAAAAAATTGAAGTGGGGCTTTGCACTATATTTGTGTCCAGCCAGGTACAGCAGGCAGGAACGGGCTGCCCCCAACCACCAGCTGCCTATTTGTACCTGGCCGGACACAACAATATAGGGAAGGCCTTTTTTTCTTAATTATTTCATGAATTTCATGAAATAATAAAAAAAAATTGAAGTGGGGCTTCGCACTATATTTGTGTCCAGCCAGGTACAGCAGGCAGGAACGGGCTGCCCCCAACCACCAGCTGCCTATTTGTACCTGGCCGGACACAACAATATAGGGAAGGCCTTTTTTCTTAATTATTTCATGAATTTCATGAAATAATAAAAAAAAATTGAAGTGGGGCTTCGCACTATATTTGTGTCCAGCCAGGTACAGCAGGCAGGAACGGGCTGCCCCCAACCACCAGCTGCTTATTTGTACCTGGCCGGACACAACAATATAGGGAAGGCCTTTTTTTCTTAATTATTTCATGAATTTCATGAAATAATAAAAAAAAATTGAAGTGGGGCTTCGCACTATATTTGTGTCCAGCCAGGTACAGCAGGCAGGAACGGGCTGCCCCCAACCACCAGCTGCCTATTTGTACCTGGCCGGACACAACAATATAGGGAAGGCCTTTTTTTCTTAATTATTTCATGAATTTCATGAAATAATTAAAAAAAAAATACGTGGGGCTTCGCCCTATTTTTGTGTCCAGCCAGGTATAACTAGGCAGCTGGGGGCTGGAATCTGCAGCGCAGGGAGGCCCAAGCTTTCTGGCCCCCCCCCCGCTGCAAATTGCAGTCCGCAGCCACCCCGGAAAATGGCGCGTTCATAGAAGCGCCATCTTCTGGCGCTGTACCCAACTCATCCAGGGCCCTGGTGCGGTGGCTCACTGGGTAATAAAGGGGTTAGGGCCAGCTTGGTATTATCAGCTGGCCCTAAGCCCAAAATTCATGGGGTCACGCCAGTATTAGACATAACCGCCATGAATTTCTAGTAAAGTATTTAAAAAAAACACAACACCCAGAATAAAGTCCTTTAATTGAAATAAACACACAATTCTTTATTGTTCTAAATTAAACCATACTTACCGTCATGCCCATTCCAGCTGAAGCCAACGATCTCCTGCAATAAAAGAAAAATAATAAACCAACATCATCCTTACCTTTCCATGGTTCCCAGGACGGCTCCAGCTCTGCTACATCGAGATGACAGGCTGGACCGCAGCAGAACGCTGCCATCCAGCCTGTCATCCCGCAGACACTGAGAAGAGCAGGCATGCTTGCGCTCCTCAGTGTCTCTCTGTGACGGCATAAAGATGAGCCGAGTTCATGTCCAATGAACTCAGCTCACCTCATGCACGTCACTGACAGCGTGGGAGATTTCTCCTGCACTCAGCGCTTCAGCGTGAGAATTCTCCCACGCTGAAGCGCTGAGTGCAGGAGAATTTTCCCACGCTGTCAGTGACGTGCATGAGGTGAGCTGAGTTCATTGGACATGAACTCGGCTCATCTTTATGCCGTCACAGAGAAACACTGAGGAGCGCAAGCATGCCTGCTCTTCTCAGTGTCTGCGGGATGACAGGCTGGATGGCAGCGTTCTGCTGCGGTCCAGCCTGTCATCTCGATGTAGCAGAGCTGGAGCCGTCCTGGGAACCATGGAAAGGTAAGGATGATGTTAGTTTATTATTTTTCTTTTATTGCAGGAGATCGTTGGTTTCAGCTGGAATGGGCGTGACGGTAAGTATGGTTTAATTTTGAACAATAAAGAATTGTGTGTTTATTTCAATTAAAGGAATTTATTCTGGGTGTTTGTGTTTTTTTTAACTTTTACTATGGGGTTAGTAATGGGGGTGTCTTATAGACGCCTCTCCATTACTAACCTGGGCTTGATGTCAGCTGGCATTATAAGCTGACATCAACCCCAACCCTATTACCCCACTGCCACCGCTACAGGGCAGTGGGAAGAGCGAGGCTAAGTGCCAGAATTGGCGCATCCTATGGATGCGCCATTTCTGGGGCGGATGACGGCTGGTGTTTCTAGCCTGGGAGGGGGCCAATATTCATGGCACCCTTCCTGAGCTATTAATATCAGCCCCCAGCTGTCTGCCTAGCCTTTGCTAGCTATTAACATAGGGGGGACCCCACGTCATTTTTTTTGGGGGGGGTCCCCCATTTTAATAGCTAGTAAAGGCTAAGTATTCAGCTGGGGGCTGATATTAGTAACCTGGGAAGCTCCATGGGTATTACCCCCTTCCCAGGCTTCAAACCTCTGCCCCAGCCGTCTGCTTAACCTCCGCTAGAGACTAAAATTACGGGGAACCCCACGCCAATTTTTATTTTAATAAATCCTTTATTTTAACACTAACTGACAAGTACAGTAACCAACAGTGTCGCTGTACTTATTATAAATGTGACTGACATGTTTCTATCTATCTAATCTATGTGTGAAGCTCTATTCTTTCTGTTCTAAATTGTCGGGCACCGCTGCTGAATTGCCGGCCGGCTTTTTTAAAGAGACGGTGCATGAAAACACTAATATTTTTTTTACTAAATCCTTTACACTAAATGACAAGTGCAGTAACCAACACTGTCACTGTGCTTCTTATATGTGTGACTGATATGTTTCTATCTATCTAATCTATGTGTGATGCTCTATTCCTTCTTGTCTAAATTGTCGGGTACCGGTGTATGCCGCTGCTGAATTTGCCGGCCGGCTTTTTTAAAGAGAGTGTCTTCTGAGCAGTTTGTCAGCTTTTGGACACCTTTGAAGGTGTTTTCTATGTGTTTCTATGTGTTTTTGTTTGCCTGCCATTGGTTTTAACGGTGTTCGACGGTGTTCTAAGGTGTTCGACGAACAGTTCGACGAACAGTTCCTCGAACATCCCGGTGTTCGACGAACCGAACCCGAACACTACGGGGGTGGCTCAACACTAGTATGAAGCATGAGATAAAGGCTATGCAGCACTCCTAAGTGGGTGCTCAAATAGTGGGTTCTCAGGGGCCTGTTTACACCAATAGAGGCATTATGTTTAACAATAAAAAATCTTTGTGCTCAGTTAGATATAGTTTCCTCTGGTTCTCATTATTATGCTACAGTACAATTACATACAACAGTTTCACTATGATCCCATTCAATGTATAGGCAAAATTTTGTTTTTCAGTAATTTTTATTAACAACTTTCTAACAAATTAAGAGGAGAGGGAAAGGGTAAGACATAAGGGCAAGCTTAGGAAAAGGGGTAGGAAGAGTTTATTTGCTTATTATAACAAATTAAGGGGAGGGATAGGAGAGAGGGATAGAGGAAATTTTGGGGAAAGGAGTAGGAGTAAATAGGGAGAAGGGAAGGAGTATAGAGAGGGAGAACTCAGATTTGAAAAAAGATTCATAAACATTAAAAATGTAATATTACAACAAAAAATTAAGAAGATAAACAGATTTGTGGAAATATACAAACCTAATCGATCTCAACAAGAACCCACTGATATATTATAGCTGTAAGGTTAAATATAATTGAGTATCAAGCAAGAATTTTCTTCGGGCCAAAGTCCCTATTTTTTTAAAATATTTATTGAGGTTGTTGTTAGTGGACGCAAATTTGTATTCAAATGATTTGTGTTGAACGAGTTTTCCTTTAATGTTTGAGAAATTAGGTACATCTGTTTTTTTCCAACAGGATGCTATGGAATTTTTAACTATTTAAGTAGTGTGAAGAATGATGGATCGAAGTGGGGGTGGGGTATCCTCTAAGCCTATGGACAATAGGGCTAATGGGTGAGTGAAATTTTATTATTCGTTATTTTTTTGATAAACTCACAAGTTTGGGCCCATAAGAACTGAATTTTGGGGCAACTCCAAAAGATGTGTTTGAGATTACCGTGGAGTCCACAGTTGATATGGCAGAGTCTAGATGGGGTGAAGTACCATCTAGAAGTTAATTTGAAGTGTGACTCGTGGAGATTCATGGAGATGTTGGAGTTATAAGGATATGATAGTGCATTTTCCCAAGTTTGCGGGTGAAAATTTATTCTTAAGTTGGATTCCCATCTAGACATACTGGAGTTTTTAATTAATATGGTATCATCATTACACCAGTTGTAAATATATTTGCAACTCCAGAATATGTTATGTTTAGTATTACATAAGAGATTAGCAGATGCTGGGTTTTTTTAAATAAAAAGTTTTGAATGTGGTCTTTTAGAATAATATAGTATAAAAAGTCTTTCGTTGGGAGATTATATTTATTTTTTAGCATAGAGAGTGGGTAGAAGTTTTTTCCATCAAAAATGTCTTTTAATTTTTTTATGACACACACTGACCATGAGTAAGGAATTTGGTTGTTGTATAGTGATGATATGAAGGGGAGTGTTAGGCATTGGGCGTTTGCTGGATCTGAAATTGGTTCAGAATCATCAGTGGATTCTGTGGTTTCCCACTCCGGTCCAGCCAGAGCAGACGCTGCTCAGCATCGCCATCGGTCCCAACGCCTAGCTGGTGCACGAGATGTACAAGTTGTCTCTTGGGTCTTTGTTCCTAGTAATGTGAAGCATAGGTTGCGGAGGGGAACAGGGCTACTACAGCCTAAGTCCAGGATGCACTGCACTGAGCATGCCCGTGACATGACGGACAGTGATTGGTGGTTTGGTGTCAGCTGATCCGGTGACCTGGCACCGCCTGATTGGCCACGGGTGACGTCACCAATAATGTGACGGTGGGCAGGGTTTAGTCTTTAAATAGACCGCCCACAAACATGGCGGTGCGCTCTGATCATTGAGCTGAGGTTGTGTTACGGTGTGGATGCTTGTCTGTTTGGGCTCCACGTGCTCTCTTGCTGTTCTAGCTTCGGACAGGCAGGTTTAGCTGGGGATAGGCAGTCTTAGCTGGAGGGAGGCAGGTAGTTCCATTTGACAGTCTGGCTCCGACAAGGGGGTCGCTATACACCCCGAGCAGACTGCGGACTCCATATTCCTGGCACCGCCTGTTATCCACGTGGAGAGATACTCCACAGTCCGGTAGCACACCGGCTGGGAGCACGTATACGCCGGCGTGAGTCACACACACGTCCTAGCGCCTGCTGCGTAGCCGTAGGGCTACGGCTACATTATTTGTCGCACATCTCTCGTGCAGTTAACGGAGATAGTGTGAATCCCTTTTTCCGTCCCGGTGTGCAGTAACACTGGAGGGATTTATATATTAGTTGGTTGTTTTACCTTCTTACCCGGAAGGTGTTCGGCCGCCGTCTTCCAGGCTGCATCGCGGACCCCGGGTTCGGTTGCTTTCCATTATTAATAAAGTTGTTTGCAACCGTCCCCTTAACAGGGAGTGGGAGGTTTTTGAGGATGTTGATTTTAGCTGTACCATTTTTTAGTTTGGCTAATTTTTTCCATGCGTATATTGTGGCATGAAAAATGGGATGGTTAGGAGTTTTTGTAATTTTTTTGAATAGGCGATTAAGAGGTCGCTGGGGTGTTTATTGTTATTTAAGTTGGATTCTAAGTTTAACGATGCTGGAGAATTATCATGGTTTAGCCAGTACATACTTTATATAATTAAGTTGGTAAGGTAATAGGCAGTGATATTAGGGAGTCCAAAACCACCGTGTGATTTGCTTTTATAGAGGATTTTAGTAGCTACTCTGGCCTTTGCATAATTCCAAATCAAGCAGTTGATTAAAGATTGGAGATTAATTAAGTAAAAAGTAGATATTTTTAAGGGAAGGGTTCTGAAGGTATATAAAATCTTGGGGAGAATGAAAATTTTAAGAGTAAGAGATTTACCTAACCAGGAGATATATATATATATCTTTAAAAGTGTGGCAATCTTTGATAATAGTTTTAGTCAAGGAGTTTAGATGTAAGGAGAATAAAGAATTGATGTTTCTAGTTATGGATATGCCAAGATATGTAAATTCTTTATTTGCCCAGCCTATGGATGATATGTCTTTGATTTTATTAATTAGTTCATTATTTAAATTGAAGTGGAGGATTTTAGATTTTTCTTCATTTATTTTAAAGTATGATACAAATGAGAAGGATTTTAATAGTTTTAGGAGTTCTTTTATGGAATTTAGGGGGTCTGTAAGGGACAATAATAGATTGTCTGCAAAAAGGCTAATTTAAAAATGACGGGAAGGGGTTTATACAAACCTAAAATGTTTTGATTGTCTCTAATTTTTTGGCCAGGGGTTCCATTGCTAATATGAATAAGAGGGGGGAAAGAGGACAACCCTGTCTAGTACCGTTGGTGATTAAGAAGGGGCTGGAAAGGTAATTATTAGTATAAATTTTAGCGCTGGGGTTGGAGTATAATGCCATGATAAAAGATAAAAATATTTCATTAAAGCCAAATTTCAGTAAAGTAGATTTTAAAAAATCCCAATTTAACCTATCAAAAGCTTTTTAGCATCTAGGGTAATTATAGTAGATTGGGTATTTAATGAATTAATTGTTTTAATGATATTGATAATTCTCCTGGTACCGTCAGTGGGTTGTCTACCTTTTATAAAACCGATTTGATCGTTATTAATTACTTTGGGAAGGATACAATTTAGTCTGTTGGCCAGGATTTTTGAGTAGATCTTAACATCAGTGTTGATTAGGGAAATGGGCCTATAGTTGTTTACTTTATTTAAATCTCCTTTTGGTTTTGGAATGAGGATAATTGTGGCTTCTAACATTTCTTTAGGGAAGGTACCTTTGGGTTGATGCTAAATTATAAGTTTGGGATAGGTGAGGGGATAATATTTCATTAAAAGTTTTATAATAATCGTTAGTGAAGCCATCCGGGCCTGGAGATTTAAAGGATTTTAGGTGATGGGTGACATCTTCTATTTCTTTACTTGTAAATGGGATAGTTAGTGATTCTAAATCTGAGGGGCTAAGTTTGGGTAGATTTAAAGATGATAAAAATAAATCTATGGAATTTTTGTCTGGCTTAAGAGAAGGGGATTGTAAACTAATGTTATAAAGGTTATGGTAAAGCTTGGCAAATGAATCAGCAATATCCTTGGGGTGTGTTAGGGGAGTTCCTTCCTGAGAGATTATCTTATCGATTCTATTATGAAGTCTATGATGTTTTATTCTATTTGTCATATATTTTGTTGGTTTATTTAGGGATGCATACATTTTATACTTGGAAGCATTGATTACATTATCATAGGATGAAAAAATTAGTGTTTTTAAGTCCTGTCTCAGTTTGAGAATTTCTGTATGGATTGAGGTGGAAGGGAAAGGGAGATTACATAGTATAGATTCTTATTCTTTTATTTGGGTTTGTATTCTGGTAATTTTATCTCTGTTGATTCTTTTTTGTCTAGTTGAAATTTGTATCAAAATGCCTCTGATTACTGCTTTGTGAGCGTTCCATTTAATAAATGGATCTATTGTTGGGGAATTATTTTCTTCAAAATAGTGATTTAAAGCAGATTCAATGACTTTTTTATTCTTGAGGTTGTTAATTAGGGTTGAGTTACATTTCCATAGGAAGGTGTTTTTAATTGGAAGGCACAGGATGACTTCGACTAATACCGGAGCATGGTCAGAGAAGGTTTTATTTTTTATAGTTATTTTTTTAAATCTGGGAAAGGTAAAAATGTCTGTTAAAATTAGGTCAATGTGAGATGCAGAATTATGGGTGTCTGAAAAGTGAGTGTATTCCTTTGAAGTAGTATTAATGCACCTAAATGTATCAAAAAGTTAATTTGTTTAGGTTGGAGGAAAGGTGTCGAGCAGATGAGTCCATAAGGCCGTTGGGAATGATATTGAATTCTCCCAATAGAATTAATTCTCCCTTTTTAATTGTTAAGACCTTTTTAATTAATTTGTCTAGGAAGTTATATTGATGTCTATTTGGGGCATATACATTGGCTATAGTGCAAAGTTGATTATTTAATTGACAGATTAGGATATGGAATCTTCCTTGGGAGTCACAATAATCTTCTATAAATTCAAAAGGGATGGTGTTTTTAATTATTGTGGCTACTCCTGCCTCCTTTCTTGTATAAAGTGATTCGTACATGTGAGGGAAATTTTTATGGCAAAATTTGGGGTGGTTTTCTTATGAAAATTTTGTTTCCTGAAGACAAATTATGTCAGCATGTGAATTATTAATCTCCTTCCATAAGGAGAATCTTTTATGTGGATTACTAAGGCCTCTAACGTTGTATGTTAATAGATTGATACTCATTATTGTGGGTTATAGAATAAATTAGGATCTAAATTTATATGTTGAAATGGAATATCACAAGGGTAATCTGAGATCAACCAGGCTATACGGCACCGAAGATGAAAATTAAAATTGATTACAATTTTAGTTAATAACAGTAACAAAATATAAACTATAAAAAACAATAAGATACTAAGATGGTTAACACCATATGACAAAGTCCTCCAAAATGTATCCAATAAATAAGTGAATACAGTATTTTCTTGGGGGAAAAGTTTGTGAAAGAGGTCTGTGGGTGGATATCCAAAGATATGAAGATGATGTAGGATAAAAATTATTTAACAAATTTAGAGTATTTAAGACACCAAAACCGTAACTTGCCTGAAATGAGGTGATATATTAATAATAATTAGATTGACCATGGACATGTGGATTGCTACGGATCCGGGTGGTGGAACCTCTGTGCTGTGGCGCAAGGAGGGGCCAGAGGGGCGTGACTAAGTATCTACTCGGCCCGACCAAGGTCGCATGGTGGCTCAGTCGACTCCGTGAACCAGGGAGGAACCAAGCAGGGGGACCAGGTGCCACTCTGGGACCGACCTTGTATGAGAGCAGGTGACTCCCACGGGTCAGAAGGCTGGAACAGGCAGTCGGGCACAACAGATAGCTGGCAGGTGCTTCCAGGTAAGCAGGAAGGTGGGCACGGCAGGTAACAGGCAGGTGCTTCCAGGTAATGCAGGCTGGTGGGAATGGCAGGTAACAGGCAGGTGCTTCCAGGTAATGCAGGCTGGCGAGCACGGCAGGTAACAGGCGGGTGCTTCCAGGTAAGCAGGCGGACAGAGCTCATAGACAGACTGTCTGGCTAGACTGTACACAGACTGTCGGGCTGGAGAGTAATCAGGCTTGGGGACTGGACTGAAGATCAGACTGGCGGACAGGACTGACTTGCAGAGGACCTGAGGGCTGAAGCAAAGTAAGAATCACAAAGCAATAACCTTGCACGGACACCTCCATATTGGAGGAGGTGCCTTCTATATGGAAAGCCCTCCAGCCATTGGCCGGGGACTTTTTAAGACGGCGCGTGGCCCCTTTAATAGGGAGGGAGCGCGCGCGCGCCTTAAGCACAGAGTCAGGGAAGCTGCGTGCACCAGCAGCAGCTGCAGGGAGGCCAGAAGACGGTGGAGCAGGACAGCGGCGGTAAGGGGGACAGCGTCTCTGCCTGGCAGGGGCCAGAGGCGCCGATGCTACAGTACCGCCCCGCCTTTACGCCCCCTCTTTTTCAGGCCAGCACGAAATTCTTTAAGAATAAGAGGGGCATGGATGTTCTCCCTGGGTTCCCAAGACCTCTCCTCCAGGCCAAACCCCTTCCAATCCACCAGAAAAAAGGTTTTTCCTCTTACCCTTTTGGTGGCCAAAATGTTCTCTACCTCATAGACGTCCTCAGTGGAGACTGGAGCTGGAGTGGTACCTGGATCGTCAGAAAAATAATTAAGAACTACTGGTTTGAGGAGAGATACGTGGAAGGAGTTGGGAATCCATAAGGTGACCAGGAGTTTTAGCTTGTAAGCCACGGAGTTGATTTGCTTGAGAACCTCAAACGGACCGATGAACCGCGGACTCAACTTATATGATGGAATTTTGAGCCGAACATGTTTGGAGGAGAGCCGGACCCTGTCTCCAGGACGGAAAAGAGGCGGATCCAGACATCTCTTATCGGCATGTTTCTTCATCCGTTCAGAGGACTGAAGAAGTGCAGATCTAGTGTCTTCCCAAATAGTAGAAAATTCGCTGACCAGAGACTCCGCGGCAGGATTGTCTACTGAAGCGGAGACGGGAAATGGGATCTGGGGGTGTTGACCGTAGACCATAAAGAACGGGGATTTGGAAGAAGACTCACTCTCATGGTTGTTATAGGAGAACTCGGCCCATGGTAGGAGCTCAACCCAATCATTATGGTGAGCATTGATGAAATGCCGGAGAAAGCTGGTAAGGACCTGGTTGATATGTTCCACTTGACCATTGGACTGAGAATGATAAGCAGAGGAGAAATCCAGGGTGACATCCAGCAGCTTACATGAGCTCTCCTGAAGCGCAAAGTGAACTGGACCCCGCGATCAGAAACAATGTGGAGGGGTAGGCCGTGGAGATGAAAGATGTGAAGGATGAAGTCCTTAGCCAGCACAGATGCGGACCGGAGACGAGGCAGAGGAATGAAGTGGGCCATTTTAGAAAAGCGGTCAGCGACCACCCAAATGACGGTACAACCGGTGAAAACAGGGAGATCCGTAATAAAGTCCATAGCAATGTGTTGCCACGGAGCGGAAGGTACGGGTAGAGGCAGGAGACGGCCGGCGGGCAGATTCCTGGGAACTTTGCTATGGACACAGGAGGAACAAGCTGAGATGAAATCCGCAACATCCTTGCGTAGCGATGGCCACCAGTAATGCCGGGCGATGAGCAGGAAGGTCTTCCTCTGGCCAGCATGGCCGGCTAGTTTGGACGAATGACCCCAGAGAAGAACCTTCTTACGATCCGGAACCACTACAAAAGTCTTACCGGGTGGAAAATGAGTCAAACGGGGCCACGGTCATTACTCTGGAGGGGTCGATGATATGCAAAGGCTCCTCCTCTTGGTCGGAGGACAGGAATGAGCGGGATAGAGCATCAGCTTTAACGTTCTTGTCAGCAGGGTGGCAATGTAGAGAAAAGCAGAATCGGGCAAAGAACAGAGACCACCGGGCCTGACGCGGAATGAGTCTCTGGGCATTTTGTAGATAGGCCAGGTTTTTGTGATCAGTGTAGATAATCACCGGGTGCAGAGCCCCTTCCAGCAGGTAGCGCCACTCCTCCAGCGCCAATTTGATGGCAAGCAGCTCACGATCTCCTATGGAGTAGTTGCGCTCAGACGAGGAGAAGAGCTTGGAGAAGAAGCCGCAGGTGATCTGTGTAGTTGATCACCAGGTGCCGAGCCCCTTCCAGCAGGTAGCGACACTCCTCCAGCGCCAATATGATGGCAAGCAGCTCACGATCTCCTATGGAGTAGTTGCGCTCGGATGAGGAGAAGAGCTTGGAGAAGAAGCTGCAGGTTACCATTCTCCCGGACGGGGATTTCTGGGTGAACACCGCTCCGGCTCTGGAAGAGGAAGCATCAACCTCCAGGAAGAACTGCTTGTTGCAATCTGGATGGTGCAGCACAGGGGCAGAAGAGAAAGCTTGTTTTAGGGAGACGAAGGCCTCCTCCGCTTCAGAAGTCCATTCCTTGGGATTTGCTCCCTTACGGGTGAGCGCGGAGATGGGAGCGGTCCGGGAGGAGAAATGAGGAATGAAGAGGCGGTAATAATTTGCGAAGCCCAGGAATCGCTGAATCGCCTTCAACCCCTCTGGTCGGGGCCATTTTAAGATGGCAGAAACCTTGTCGGGATCCATCCGAAGATCAGTCTCAGAGATAATATATCCCAGGAACAGAAGGGAAGTCTGCTTGAAGAGACATTTTTCAAATTTTACGTAGAGACGATTCTGCCGGAGCCTTAGCAGAACCTGACAAACATTCCTCCGGTGTGAGGGCAGATCCGGAAAGAAGACCAAGATATCGTCTAGGTACACCAGTACGCAAGAATACAAGAGGTCAAGGAAAATGTCATTAACTAGCTCCTAGAAGATGGCTGGGGCATTACAAAGACCAAAGGGCATCATGCGGTATTCATAGTGACCGTCCCGGGTGTTGAATGCCGTTTTCCACTCGTCTCCCTGGCGGATCCGGACCAAATTGTATGCCCCACAAATATCGAGCTTGGTGAAGACACTCGCGCCTTTAAGGCGGTCGAACAGCTCCGAGATGAGAGGCAGGGGGTACTTATTTTTGATGGTAGTTTGGTTAAGCCCCCAGTAATCGATACACGGCCGAAGCGAGCCGTCTTTCTTTTTAACGAAGAAGAATCCTGCTCCAGCCGGGGAAGTAGATTTCTGAATGAAGCAAGATTCTCCTCGATGTACTCAGACATGGCCGTGGTCTCAGACAGCGACAAAGAGTAGATACGCCCGCGGGGAGGTGAAGCGCCAGGTACCAGGTCGATGGGGCAATCATACGGCCTATGAGGTGGTAGTGTCTCGGCTTCCTTCTTGTCGAAGACGTCCACATAGGACCAGAAGGGTGGCGGCAGACCGGGTAGATTAGCCGGAGTAGACGGAGGTCGAGCCGGGCGAACCGGAACCAGGCAGGTCTCATGGCAATCGTACCCCCAACGGAGCACCTCACCAGATCGCCAATTCAGAATGGGTTCATGTTTCTGTAGCCAGGGTAGACCTAGCAAAAGAGATTGAGAGAGTCTGGATAGCACATTGAAGGAGATCCTCTCTGAGTGCAGCATTCCCACCTGAAGGGTTACAGGCTCTGTGACGAGCAAGATGGTCACCGGAAGAAGTCTTCCATCCATGGAAGCGACTGCCAATGGTTCTGCCAGACGTTTGGTGGGAATCTGATACTTCTCCACAAGGGACTGAGAAATGAGATTCCCAGCGGCTCCGGAATGCAGGTGGGCGGTTTCAAAGAAGCGGGTCTCTCCACAGGAAATAGAAATGGATAGAGTCAAGGACGGAGAGGATTTACTCTTGCCTATGACGACCTCTCCGAGTGGTCCTAGACACTGGAGTTTCCCGGCTTCACCGGACAGGAACGGATCAGATGCTCCTTACTACCACAGTAGAAACAGCTCCCCTCGGCTCGGCGTGTTTCTTGGCGAGACTTGACCATCTTGGTCTGGTCAATCTGCATGGGTTCGGGTGAGCGTGCTCGGGGAGTTGCTGGTTGGGAGGCAGGATTCTGGAAAACAGGAGCGAGACGAAGAAATCTTCTCTCCCGGGTAGTTTCCTTAACTGGTTCCAAGAAACGGATGTCAATCCGGGTAGCTAGTGACACCAGGTTATCCAGGGTGGTAGGAATGTCTCGGCCGGCTAGCTCGTCCTTGATCCGTCCGGAAAGACCCTCCCAGAAGGTGGACACCAGGGCCTCATTGTTCCAGGCATGCTTAGATGCGAGGGTACTGATCTGTATGGCATACTAGCCCACGGTGAGACTCCTTTGGCGGAGACGCAGCAGTGAGGAGGCAGTAGAAGTCCTTTGTCCGGGCTCATCGAAGACCTTCTGGAAGGCGGTGAGGAAAGCCGGAAGATTGGACACCAGGGGATCCCCTCTCTCCCATAGAGGGTTTAGCCATGCCAATGCTTCCCCAGTGAGGTGAGACATGATGAACGCCACCTTGGCCCGGTCGGAGGGAAACTGATGTGCCAGGAGTTCAAAGTGCAGTATGCACTGGTTCAGAAAACCCCGACATAAGACGGGGTCACCCCCAAAACGAGGAGGCTCAGAGAGCCGGGGTCCAGAGCTGGATGCCATGGCACTAGTAGGCTGAGGCGCCGCCGGAGTGGGTGCCGCTCGGCTTGAGATGGACACAGGTGGGGGGGCAGCATATCCAGGCGAGAGTTGACAGACCGCAGGTAGGTCAGGATGGTTTCCTGTTGGGATCTCTGACGAGAAACCTCCTGGTACAGGTCAGCAAGCGAAGGAGCCTGGGGGCCACCGGGTTCCATGGCCCGTGCAAACTGTTACGGATCCGGGTGGTGGAACCTCTGTGCTGTGGTGCAAGGAGGGGCCAGAGGGGCATAACTAAGTATCTACTTGGCCCGACCAAGGTCGCACGGCAGCTAAGTCTACTCCGTGAACCAGGGAGGAACCAAGCAGAGGGACCAGGAACCACTCTGGGACCGACCTTGTATGAGAGCAGGTGACTTCCATGGGTCAGAAGGCAGGAACTGACTGGTACAGTAGATGAGCTTCAGCAGGCAGGCTGACGAGTGGACTGGGTAATCAAGCAGGCTGATTAGGCAGATAGTCAGGTGTGTGTTCCGGGTAGGCAAGCTGGCGGGCACAACAGGTAGCTGGCAGGTGCTTCCAGGTAAGCAGGTAGGCGTGCACAACAGATAGCTGGCAGGTGTTTCCAGGTAAGCAGACAGGCGGGCACAGCAGATAGCTGGCAGGTGCTTCCAGGTAAGCAGGCAGGCGGGCACGGAAGGTAACAGGCAGGTGCTTCCAGGTAATGCAGGCTGGTGGGCATGGCAGGTAACAGGCAGGTGCTTCCAGGTAAGCAGGTGGGCAGAGCCCATAGACAGACTGGCAGACTGGACTGTAGACAGACTGTCGGGCTGGAGAGTAGTCAGGCTGGCGGACTGGACTGAAGATCAGACTGGCGGACAGGACTGACTTGCAGAGGACCTGAGGGCTGAAGCAAAGTAAGAATCACAAAGCAACAACATTGCACGGGCACCTCCATATTGGAGGAGGTGCCTTTTATAGGGAAAGCCCTCCGGTCATTGGCTAGTGACTTTTTTAGGACGGCGTGCGCGGCCCCTTTAAGAGGGAGGGAGCTTGCGCCCTAAGCACAGAGCCAGGGAAGCTGCGTGCACCAGCAGCAGCTGCAGGGAGGCCGGAAGACGCTGGCGCAGGACCGCGGCGGTAAGGGGGATGGCGTCTCTGCCTGGCAGGGGGCAGAGATGCCGATGCTACACGGATATTGGTTAATTACGTTTTGCAGATTAACGTATAGCCGTGGAGGAAGGGGGAGGGTAATTATTTTGATAGGAGGAATTTTTAATGGATGAAGTTAAATTTAAGCCTTCTTCAGGAGAGTATAGAATAATGGTTTTCCTCTTGTAATACACTAAGAGTTTTGTTGGGAAGCCCCATCTATAGGCAATATTCAAGTTTCTAAGAGTAGAAGTAGTTTCTCTAAAGGATTTGAGAGTATCTATTGTATGCTTTGATAAGTCAGTGAAAATTTTTAGATGGTTGTATGGATCTGGTAATTTTTTCTCTACTTTAATAAAATTTTGAATCTTCTCTTTTGTGCTGAAAAAATGGATTCGGAGAATTGTTTCCCTTGGCGAGTCTAAGGGGATGGATGCTGGGGGGGTAGGTGATGGATTCTGTCAATTGTTAGTTCGGAATTGGTTAGGGTTGGAATTATTTTTTTGAAAAATGTTTTGTTGTAGTCTAATAAGTTGTTTTTGGGAATGCTCTCTGGGATTCCCCGGATTTTTAAATTGTTTCTTCGACTGCGGTCTTTCAGATCCGCCAATTTGTTTTTTAATCTTTGGATCTCTATATTTGTGTCTAGGTTGGTTTTTATAAATTTGTAGGTGTTAGTTTCAACTGAAGTTAGTCTCTTATCGTGATCTTCTAGTTTTTTATTAAATATGTTGAATGAAAAAGATCAGCCTGTCTCTCAAAACCTATTTTCATGTATTCGTTTATTTTGTTAGCTAGGTCCATCAAATAATTTTCTGCATTGCTTGGACCTGGACTGGGGAGGTCTTACAGACTAAGTGAGGTGTGGTTAGTGATACCTGTAGGGGAGGAGTTGTCAGAGTCTTTTTTTTTTTGCGGTTTTTGACTGGACTTAAAATTGGAGATGAGGCGCTATTTTCATCCTCAGAGATATCTTGTGAAAAAAAAAAATTTTTCTTCCCAATTACCTGGTTATTTTCTTTTAGAAGATACAGAAGAGTCCATGACTTCTGTTAAGGTTTTATTATAAGATAGTTTTAATTGTGGGTCTGAGTTAGAAACTATGTCTGTTTTCTCCTTGTTTAAAGAAGAAGAGTTGGCTGAAAGGGGTTTTGTCAAACTACCTTTTTTGACAGAATTAGGATCAATTAAAGTATCGTCTCTTTTAATGGGGATCTGGATGTGAGTGGGCTAATGGTATTAGTGGTATCATCTGAGGGATTACATAGAGAGTGATATTGGAAGTATTTCCCTTTATGACTTTTGGGTAGGTTGCTTAAGGAAGAGAAGGTGGATTTGGGTTTAGCATCACTCTTACTCATTTTTATTGTTTTTATAACAGAGATGTTGGTTAATGCTATAGTGAAGTTTGTGGCCGTTGATGCTGTGAAAAGTATTGAAACCCCAGATGTTTCAATGATTTGTTTTCAACAAGATGTGTCAGCGCTAAATCAGACTTCAGATGTTTCAATGACTTCTTATCAACATGGTGCGTCAGCGGTAAGTCAGTCTTCAGATGAACTGTTGTCTTCTTTTCAATGCGGAGTGTCTGCGATAAGCCAGTCTTTCCGGAGGCAAATAGTACTTGTGATGATCTTTTAATCTTTCTGCAGCAAATATTTTCTGGAAGACTTGTTCCTGTAGAGTTTCCACGGCAAAAAAACAAAACAGCTGTCACTGAGTGTCCTCTCTGCATGAACGGAGCTATTCGTTACCAGACAGTGTCAACTTTTCCAGAATTAAAAAAACAGCTGATATGACTCAACCACACCGCTCTCTTATCTAAAGGCTGTGTATAGCGAAGGAGCGCAGCGACTAAAAATGGCTGTCCCATCGAAGCGTCTCGGGTTGCCCAGCAACGGACCGGCAGAAGCACAGGAGAGCCGAAGCTATGGCCGCCGGTGTCGGAGACAGCAGAGTGAAGCAGCTCCAATCAGAGTGACTATCTACCCGGTTATCACTGACCTCTCCATGAGAGGTATCCTCCGGTGCCTTCTGACACTTGTAGTTCGCCAAGAGACCGCGTATCTGGGACCATACGCTACCAGTCAAAAGCTATTCAGCGCCGCGCCGTACCGCTCTCTTATTTAAAGGCTGTGTATAGCGAAGGAGCGCAGCGACTTAAAATAGCAGACCCAGCTGAGCATCCCGGTCGCCTAGCAACAGACCTGCAGAAGCACAGGAGAGCCGAAGCTATGGCCGCCGGTGTCAGAGACAGCAGAGTGAAGCAACTACGATCAGAGTGAATATCTACCTAGTTATCACTGTCCTCTCCGTGACAGGTATCCTCTGGTGACTTCTGACACTTGTAGTTCACCAAGAGAGATCGCATGTCTGGGACCATACGCTACCAGTCAAAAGCTATTCAGCGACGCCGCTTGCTCGCACTACGGTCCCCTACCCCACCAGGGTTTAGTGTGAAGATCTTTGGCTATATAAGTCCAAAAAACACTGGATTGGTGTTAAAATGGACCTATCAAGTCCTTGAATATGTAAATAAACTAGCTTGTTTATTAAAGTTTACTGCTGTGTCGAGGGGGCAGCCGCAATGTTCAGTCATCCTGTTACTTCTCCGTCAGGAGAGTTTTACTGCAGAATAGAGATCAATTGAAGGGGGACAATCTGTCAAACTGCAAGCCACTGTACAGGTCAGGGATACATGTCCGACCTGTGTCGATGTGTCCTGGAGCCGGCTATTATGCTCCCAGATGTGCAGGTTGTAGATATTGTTGGCCACATCGTTGACAGAACAGTGGTCTCCTGTCAGGTGCTATCTACCTGCAAGATGTCGGCACCTCAGACAGCGAGAGCGTGAGCACGCTTGAAATACCGGTTCAGTTTACATCTTTATAGGAGAAGACAGGGGTAATCGTGGGTATTGGGAGGGTTAAAAGAAGTATAAATTCCTTATCTGAAATCCTCTGGGAACCACTGGTACTTGTAGTTCGGTATTTCTTATAATGAAGATCTCTCTTTGCTACGATGTACGTTGAGGTAAATTTCTGTGCGACAGGCAGCGAAGATGAGGTCGCTCGCCTGCGGCCGTTACCCCTCTGTTCCTTACACGGTGAATATCTTCGGTTGTATATCACCTAGAAACTCCATTTTTGTCTCAAAATGATCCTGAAGTGGTCCATAAAATGTACAATAGGGTAATGAGGTCGGTGATCCTCTAATAGTTGCTGTCACAGTCGCTTTATGGGATCCCACCACGGAGTTCCTGGATCCTGTGACTCACATCACCGGCGTCCAAGCCACGCCCACATTGGCAAAATTTTGTATTCTTCTCAATATAAGGTTGTGCAGCATCCTGATATAGCATTTCTCACACCAATATGGCGACATAATATCTCGCGATATGTCACTTCCGTTGATGTATGCTCCTGGATTTCCCAGGATACTCGATCATCAGACACGCTGCACACTGGTGTGATGCAGAACTATAAGACTGGTAAATCGGCTATGATTTTTTTCTTTAATTTCTATTTTCTTACCATTGACTATGGATTATGGTCTCAGGGTCTATGGAGTGACTACTGTTTGGTCTATTAGTATAGCAATGTGAAAAATATCTAATGCGTCAATATGTTATATTGAATACTGTCTATTCATTATTCAGCGTGATGGAGTCTCCTTAAAACATATATGTCATGTGCTTCATTATTTAAATGCCAGCTATTGAACTTATTGTACGCCCGGGTGGCAAGCATTTTTATTCGTATGTGGTCCCCTATCCTGGTCCATGCTCCCCCATCCTGGTCCATGCTCCCCCCATCCTGGTCCCCAATCCTGTTATGTGCTCCCTCATCCTGGTCCATGCTCCCCCATCCTGGTCCCCCATCCTGTTATGTGCTCCCCCATCCTGTTATGTGCTCCTCCATCCTGGAATGTGCTTCCCCATCCTGGTATATGCTCCCCCATCTTGGTCCATGCTCCCCCATCCTGGTCCGTGCTCCCCCATCGTGGTATGTGCTCCCCCATCCTGTTATGTGCTCCCCCATCCTGGTCCCACATTCTGGTCCATGCTCCCCCATCCTGGTCCCCCATCCTGTTATGTGTTCCCCCATCCTGTTATGTGCTCCCCCATCCTGTTATGTGTTCCCCTATCCTGTTATGTGCTTCTTCATCCTGATATGTGCTCCTCCATCCTGGTATGTGCTCCCCCATCCTGGTATATGCTCCCCCATCCTGGTCCATGCTCCCCCATCCTGGTCCGTGCTCCCCCCATTGTGGTATGTGCTCCCCCATCCTATTATGTGCTCCCCCATCCTGGTCCCCCATCCTGTTATGTTCTTCCCACTCCCCCATCCTGTTATGTGCACCCCCATCCTGTTTAGTGCTCCCCCATCCTGTTTTGTGTCCCCCCTCCTGTTTTGTGCTCCCCCATCCTGCTTTGTGCTCCTCCATCCTGTTTTGCGCCCCATCCTGTTTTGCGCCCCATCCTGTCATGTGCTCCCCCATCCTGCTATGTGCTCCCCCATCCTGTTATGTGCTCCCTCATCCTGTTATGTGCTAACCCATCCTGTTATGGGCATCCCCCATCCTGTTATGTGCTTTTTCATCCTGTTTTGTGCTCCCCCATCTTGTTTTGTGCTCCCCCATCCTGTTATGTGCTCCCCAATCCTCGTCCCCCATCCTGTTTTGTGATCCTCCATCCTGTTTTGTGCTCCCCAATCCTGTTATGAGCTGCCCCCATCCTGTGCCCCCATCCTGCAAATGTGTCTTCATTAAATGGCGCCGGATAGCGTGCTATGCACATGCACCAATTCCGACGCTGCACTCCTTCCCTGGCCTTCGGCCCGAACAGAGGCACTGCTGCAACACACCTCCTGGTCAGGTATGTGCTTATGGTGCCGGAGGTCGCGGTATGCGTTCGGTGCCTACGCATACTGTGATCTCCGGCGCCACACTCCTCTTAACTGTCACCTGTAACGGCTGGTTGTGTTCTTTGGTCTGGGGCCAGACTGCGCAGGCGCATTGCGCTTGCGCAGTCTATAGAGGCTTCGGTCAGATGGACACATCCCTGATTATATTATAGATCTAATTTGTCCTATTTAAGTTAGCGTGATATTTCAATTTTTGTCTATACTATATATTTACATCTTATTATTTTTTTTGCATTGTGAACACTGTTAAATCTTTGCATTTTTGGTATTATATGTGCTTATTAATTATTATTGTATTGTAGTTCTGAAGAAGGCCCGAATAGGCTGAAACGTTAAAAACCAATGCAAACAAATGATATTCTGTATCAATAAAAATGTATTTACTTTTTTGCATCTATTTGGAGTGCTGAATTCATTTTTATTGCGGATTGGAGTGGAACCCTATTTGAGCACCCACTTAGGAGTGCTGCATAGCCTTTATCTCATGCTACATACCCTTATGCGTGCACCCAATTTTTGATAATGACCAGTGAATTTTTTTCATATAGCATCAATGAAGTACCAGACATAATCTCTCATGTGAGTACCTCTAGTGAGTTTTTGCAAATTCCGTCACAAGAATTCCACACCAGAGTCTGTGAGCGTGACTCCAGAAACTTGATTAATATTAAACTTCATAGTGCCACTGTCGCACAATATTTGGGAGCACAGAAGATACCTCAGGGTCTCAGAGTATCCCTTCATCTGACTATATTTAAAAAGAATAATGACTTTTGCAAAAAATTCGAACATATTCTTAACAAGTGCTCCTTCGACTTAATGACACTTAGTTTGGAAACGTTACAGAAATCCATTGTTGCAGTCAGAGAATATTCAATCTATAGAAACTCAACTTTCCACATCAATGACTAGTGAGAATTTCCAAACACTTAAGAATAAAGTGCTGAATACTCTCATGCAACACCGACAAATTCTTAACAAAAGAAGAGGTCTAAATTTCTACATGACAATGAGGACTATAAGAATAATCATGTTTATAAATGGCAAGACTCCTTTCCTCCACAGGGCTACTACAGGAGTCGCAGAGCTACATCCGAAACTACTTATTCCAGCTCTGACAACAAGGAATATGGTTACCAACAGCGCCCTCCTTTTTTAGGTCAAAAGAAAGGACGATTTCCAAAAGGAAGACAAGGAGAGGAGGACAGTGCCACAGGCTCAGCTCAATCCACTGTTCAGATAAGGTCACATGTATGGACCAACCACTAGTCATTAATATCTCATCTAAAATTCTAAGCCCGATACAGTTATCCCTTTTACAAAAGGGTCTCTCTTTTAGTCCCATATATAGATTGAATACTTTTGTACTTGATAATGGTTTTACAGCGTTTTTTTAGAGTTTTAAGATTGAAAAGTCACTTTAACAAACTTGACATTGAAAGTACCATTACACCATCTTGCACCTCGTCCCTGATTAACGTTAAAGACTTAGATCTCCATACCAAAAGCCACTATATGACTCCCAAGGACAGCCCTCTTATAGAGACTTTTATTAGCCTCGTTAATCGGGAGGTCAATCTCTTTAAGAGCGATGTTAATAGAGGTAGACTACACTTCCCATCCAATATGACCAATTTAGAATATCAAGCTCTTCAGGCTCTTATGTGTGACAAGGATCTTAGGATCAAACCCGCTGACAAGGGCGGGGCCACTGTCATTATGAATACTAAAGATTATATTGATGAAATGCACAGCCAACTGTCTGACACTCAAGTTTATTGTCCACTTACATCCAACCCTACCACATAAATATCAGCTAAAATTAAACAGACACTCTAACAATTTTTATTAAATCACGCCATCAATAAAAAAGTTGATGAATTGATTATTAATCAACACCCTATTACTCTAGTGTTTTATACCCTACCTAGAATTCATAAGCGATTGGATAAACCCCCGGGACATCCTATAGTGGCATCCATGGACTCTATTTTTTCCCCATTGAGCATTTTACTTGAGAAAATTTTGCCACCATTGGTCAAAAACACCCAATCCTACACACTGGATGCTGAGGATTTTATCAATATAATACGGCGCTTTACCGATATTCCTCCATCATTCATTTTGGTGACATGGGACTTTAAGAGTCTCTATACCTCCTTACAACACCATAAGGGGAAAGAGGCAGTGCGGATATTATTGGTCTCTTCTAATCATGACAATCGTGTGATCCAATTTTGTATGGAACTTCTCCATTTGGTCTTGCGAGAAAACTTTTTTCTCTTTGGTGATAATTTCTATTTGCAGACTCACGGCACTTTGATGGGGTCCAATGTAGCCCCTCCATATGCTAATTGCTTCATGGCAGATTTTGAAGAAACATATACAGTACAGACCAAAAGTTTGGACACACCTTCTCATTTAAAGATTTTTCTGTATTTTCATGACTATGAAAATTTTACATTCTCACTGAAGGCATCAAAACTATGAATTAACACATGTGGAATTATATACTTAACAAAAAAGTGTGAAACAACTGAAAATATGTCTTATATTCTAGGTTCTTGAAAGTAGCCACCTTTTGCTTTGATGACTGCTTTGCACACTCTTGGCATTCTCTTGATGAGCTTCAAGAGGTAGTCACCGGAAATGGTTTTCACTTCACAGGTGTGCCCTGTCAGGTTTAATAAGTGGGATTTCTTGCCTTATAAATGGGGTTGGGACCATCAGTTGTGTTGTGCAGAAGTCAGGTGGATACACAGCTGATAGTCCTACTGAATAGACTGTTAGAATTTGTATTATGGCAGGAAAAAAGCAGATAAGTAAAGAAAAACGAGTGTCCATCATTACTTTAAGAAATGAAGGTCAGTTAGTCCATTAGGAACCCTGGATGTCTTTGTGTGAAAGAAATAGATCGCAATAACTTATTATTGTTCACTAGTTGCCATCCTGTAGCAACAAAAAAATCTATACCTACCTTCCAGTTTAGCCGTGTCAATTTAATAGTATCTAATACCCAGATCCAAGCACATAGATCGGATGAAATGGAAAGTAGATTTTTACAGAAGGGGTATCCACCTAAATTACTGAAATTCTCTAAGACCCCATCCAGCAGAACCAAAGACAATATAGATAAAAGACTACCGTTACATACATAAGAGTACAGTCATGGCCAAAAGATTTGAGAATGACACCAAAATTATATTTTCACATGATCTGCTGGCCTCTGGTTTTTATTAGTGTTTGTCTGATGTTTATATCACATACAGAAATATAATTGCAATCATATTATGAGTACCAATAGGTTATATTGACAGTTAGAATGAGTTAATGCAGCAAGTCAATATTTGCAGTGTTGCCCCTTCTTCTTCATGACCTCTGTAATTCTCCCTGGCATGCTCTCAATCAAGTTTTGGACCAAATCCTGACTGATAGCAGTCCATTCTTGCATAATCAATGCTTGCATTTTGCCAGAATTTGTTGGTTTTTGTTTGTCCACCCGTCTCTTGATGATTGACCACAAGTTCTCAATGGGATTAAGATCTGGGGAGTTTCCAGGCCGTGGACCCAAAATCTCTATGTTTTGTTCCATGAGCAATTTAGTTATCTCCTTTGCTTTATGGCAAGGTGCTCCATCATGCTGGAAAAGGCATTGTTGGGCGCCAAACTGCTCTTGGACGGTTGGGAGAAGTTGCTCTTGGAGGACATTCTGGTACCATTCTTTATTCATGGCTGTGTTTTTAGGCAAGACTGTGAGTGAGCCGATTCCCTTGGCTGAGAAGCAACCCCACACATGAATGGTTTCAGGATGCTTTACAGTTGGCATGAGACAAGACTGGTGGTAGCGCTCACCTCTTCTTCTCGAATAAGCTGTTTTCCAGATGTCCCAAACAATCGAAAAGGGGATTCATCAGAGAAAATGACTTTGCCCCAGTCCTCAGCAGTCCACTCCCTGTACCTTTTGCAGAATATCAGTCGGTCCCTGATGTTTTTTCTGTGGAGAAGTGGCTTCTTTGCTGCCCTCCTTGATACAAGCCCTTGCTCAAAGAGTCTCCGCCTCACAGTGCGTGCAGAAGCACTCACACCAGCCTGCTGCCATTTCTGAGCAAGCTCGGCACTGCTGGTAGTCCGATCCCGCAGCTGAAACAGTTTTAAGATACGGTCCTGGCGCTTGCTGCTCTTTCTTGGGCGCCCTGGAGCCTTTTTAACAACAATGGAAGCTCTCTCCTTGAAGTTCTTGATGATGCGATAGATTGTTGACTGAGGTGCAATCTTTGTAGCTGCGATACTCTTCCCTGTTAGGCCATTTTTGTGCAGTGCAATGATGGCTGCACGTGTTTCTTTAGAGATAACCATGGTTAACTGAAGAGAAACAATGATACCAAGAACCAGCCTCCTTTTAAAGAGTCCAGTGATGTCATTCTTACTTAATAATGACTGATTGATCGCCAGCCCTGTCCTCATCAACACCCACACCTGTGTTAATGGATCAATCACTAAAACGATGTTAGCTGCTCCTTTTAAGGCAGGACTGCAATGATGTTGAAATGTATTTTGGGGGTTAAAGTTCATTTTCTGGGCATATATTGACTTTGCAAGTACAGTAATTGCTGTTAAACTGATCACTCTTTGACATTCAGGAGTATATGCAAATTGCCATTACAAAAAATGAAGCAGTAAACTTTGGAAAAATTACTATTTGTCTCATTCTCAATACTTTTGGCCATGACTGTATATGGCGAGGCATCTCCTGAAGTCACGCTACCCTGAGGTTGAAGAATTTCAACTTCCATTTCTACCTTGTTTTTAACGTCCCATAAGCCTACGTGATAAATTAATTCATGCTGATATTGGTTCAATTAAGAAATTACCATTACAAATGTTTCTAAATACTCCCAAAAGAGGGACTTATCCATGCCTACACTGTCCTCAGTATGGCAGCATTCAGAAGGGGGAAAGATTTTTTCATCCTCACACTGGTGAGGCCATCAATATTCAGGGTTATTTCACGTGTGACTTGTCATATGTGATGTATGCTATCAAGTGTCCATGCGGTCTCGTATATGTTGGGGAGACCACCCAGTATATGCGAGACTGCATATCACAGCACAAGTCGAGTATCCAATACGGGAAAGTATACTTACCTCTACCCTATCATTTTGATACATAATATCATATAAACATAATATCTCGCAACTAAAATTCCAAGTACTAGAGCATGTCCCATCACCACGACAAGGAGGGATAGGATTAAAACTTTGAAATGCCAGGAATAATTTTAGATTCACCGGCTCGATACCTTGGAGCCCAGAGGATTGAATAGAGAATATGAAATTCAGAGTTTTCTGTAAGTATGATGTTAATTCTTGTCTTAATTTTATTTACAGGCACGTATAAGCTGAATCCTCTATGGACCGCTATGTAATCGTAAAAGAAACTGAGGGCACTACCGATGTGTGGGTCGGATCTCTGAAAAACACACTTAATCTAGACACAATGCACAAGAAGAAGGAGAAGTGTGCATAATAATAATAATAATAATAATAACACAGGTCTACAAAAATTTTTTTTTGTAATCATCACAGGACCTTGTACTTTTCTGAATCATTTTTTTGTTCTGATTTCAAAAATGTATATAGTTTTTCTGTAGCAGGTATAGTTTCCATGGAGCAGCATCATTATTATAAGGTATAGGAAATATACTGGCGTCATTAAGAAAACAGTAATCTACATATCAGAAAAAAATGCTTGACCTTACAAAACAGTTTTTATTGAACCAAAATAATTTCACATGCAAAATAGAAACCAAAATATGAGCAAAAATTAAAAGTGCTTGACATTAGACTGTTGTTGATACGATTTTTCAGGGTTGTCCCTATATAACATCCAACAGTAATCTGCCATCATTGAGTCATTCCAAAAACCCTGGTAGCGGTGTTCCATTACTTTAATGTCCTGGTGAAACCTCTCGCCTTGTTCATCGCTTACATCCCCAAGATTTGAGGGAAGAAATCTAAATGTGAATGCAAAAAGTGCATTTTCAGAGACATGTGACATCCAAGACACTGATATGCATTTAGCAGTTCCTCAACACCTTCAACATATTCTGGAGATTTATTTTTTCCTAAGAAGTTTTCACAGAGTCACTTGAAGCTTTTCCAAGCTCTCAATTCCTTATCATGTAGAGTTCCTTCAAACACATCATCTTTCATAAGCTCTCTGATGTGGGGACCAACAAATACCCCTTCCTTCAGTTTTGCTGGTGAAATGCTGGAGAATTTCGGTGAAATGTACTGAAACCCTTGTGAATTTGTCTTTGCCATGGATTTCACAAAGTTTTTATTCAATCCCAACTTTATATGTAGTGGAGGAAGAAAGATTTTTGTTGGAACAACTAAAGGATTATGCTGTACATTGTGTCTACCTGGAGCATAGATGTTTCTCTGTCCCCAATCACGTCGAACATAATGCTCTACTGTATTTCTAGTGTCCCATAAACACAAGAAGCAACAATATTTTGTGAAACCTTCTTGCATTCCCATTAGCAGACCAATCACTTTCAAATCTCCACTGATATCCCATTGATGATGCTTATATTGTATAGCATCCAAAACAACTGACAGATTTTCATAACTTTCCTTTAGATGACATGAGTGAGCAATAGGGAGTGATGGTTTCATATTTCCATTGTGAAGCCACACTGCTTTCAAACTTCTCTGGGATGAGTCAATAAACAATCGCCAATCTGCAACAAAATACTCTTAATTCAGTTCTTCAAAGAGGCTATTCACATTGTTACAGTACACCATTGGTCCATCAACTGTGAAAAATTGTGTTACACTGTTATTTCTGTTTCGGTAATAACACATTTTGACATCATCATGAAGAAGATTCTTCTGTTTCAACCTAGATGCAAGAAGTTCGGCTTTATCTTTTGACAATGAGAGGTCTCTGATGAGATCATTTAATTCATGTTGAGTAAAGCATTCTGGCTGCTCCATCAGGTGCATACTCTTCTTGACTTGAGGTCTCCATGCTTTCGCTAGTAGCTTCAGTTCCATATTCTACTTCAATTTCATCTAATCCAGACAACGTTGGTACAGGAACTGGCAAGATATCATTATGTGGAACTTGCCTAATCGCAGATTCAAGTTCAGGGTAATTAATCTTATGTCTGTTCTTTGCAGAAAACAAAGCAAAAGTAGCAGTCATCACTATGATTTTGGGGTTCTCTCCAAATCATGGGAACAGCAAATGGCATAGTCACTTTCCTCATATTCAACCAGTCATGAAGACCATTTGAACAACTGAGTATAACACAATAGGGGCCCATCTTTTGTCTTGATCACCAAATGGACAGTTAAAGTACATCCGGTACATCATTTTAATATCATGAGTGATCGAATGTACTTGGCCTTTTGGTGTAAAAGAACCACACACATAGCAGTATCTGTCCAGATGATTGTACACTGTCGGTGCATTTTTCTCCTTTAAATCAGATCAAACAGTAGAGTAAGTTCAGATCAATGGTGGTGACAAACTCAAAAAAAAAATGCAATGAGCCGGTATGTAGATATTTCCCCAGAGATGACAGAGGCTGCTTGTATTTAGAACTGATTTTACTGGAGGTAATCTGGTAGATAACTATATACAGGTGTGAGGTAAACGGGTCAGCCTATTCCTTACAGATGAACACTTGCAGACAGGCAGTCTCTCAGTGTGATATTGGCAGCTTTCAGGGTCTCTCTCTGGAGACCCTCACTCAGTTACACCTCAGTGTAAGAGGCCTGTAGAGGCCGGTCTCCTGTCACAGTCTCACATACCAGTCCTTACTGCCATCACCATCCTTTTCTGACTGACTCAAATCTTACCACCTCATAACAGTTAGCTCCTCCCCATAACATGTGACTTTCCGAGAAGCCGTCATTGGCTGACTGCACTGTCAATACTCCTTCTCATAAAACTCACTAAAAACTTTACTGATGTTGTCCCTGTAAGAAAATTCACAATTAAGTACGACAAGCAAATAAATAGAAATAGCATAGAAAAACCACATACATTGAAAAGGTAGAAATAACGTAATAACAAAAATGCTTTTATATCAGAAACTTACGTGATAGAGAAAAACTAAGCATATTTTTGGAATCAGCACATCAAACTCCATAGAACAGACATATTACCTTTGCTAATGATCTTTTTGTGTTGACCAGTGTAATCTTTATTTTTATTTTTATATAGCGCCAACATACTCCATAGCGCTTTACATACATTATCATCACTGTCCCCACTGGGGCTCACAATCTAGATTCCCTATCAGTAAGTCTTTGGAGTGTGGGAGGAAACTGGAGAACCCAGAGGAAACCCACGCAAACTCCTTGCAGATGTTGTCCTTGGTGGGATTTGAATCCAGGACCCCAGTGCTGCAAAGCTGCAGTGCTAACCACTGAGCCACCATGCTGCCCATGTTTGAATTGATCAAGATCACCACTACTATATTACAAATATTAATACATGATTTTATTGAACAGTGCACAAAAAACATGCGTTTAAAAACATTTAAAAAAGACCACACTGGCCTAATACGTTATGACGTTGATCTGGATAGAGATCAACAGTCCTCCCCTCCAATAGACAGAAAATGACTTGATATGGTTTAAATAACAACCTATGAAGTGTTTAAGGTGTAATGTGGCAGGGTCAAACAGTATTACATCCAGGAACCCTCTATGCATCAGATAAGGTACATGCACATGGTCAAAACTAGTCCACAGTATATCTAGGAGCTAAAAAGTCCCTCTGCATAAATAGTACCTGAACAACAGTATAGGTATAGGTGTGAATGTAAATAGGCATATAGTAGCTACCTGGATAACTCAGCCTATTTGCATAAGATACTGAGGCTGCAGTAAGAATATAAGTAGTCACCCATAAGCACAAACACACTACATCCTACAAAACCTGTAGATAGTCAACTGGAGGAGGGGTGCCACCCCACGCGTATCGCCACCAATACGTGTGGCTTTTTCAGGGGAAAAGGGTAGATGTGGACAGTTCAAAACGTCATTCATTAAATACCATTTCTTAATTAAATTATAGTTACCATGTGCGAGCGGTCTGTGAGCTGGTGCGCGGTGGCGTGTAGCTGGTAAATTGCAGTGAACCAGGCCTCTATCTTTTTGTGCACTGTTCAATAAAATCATGTATTAATCATCAATAAAATCATGTATTAATATTTGTAATATAGTAGTGGTGATCCTGATCAATTCATACACACTTCTCCTTCTTTTTGTGCATTGTCTCTATGGACGGGTATGGTGTCGTTTTCACTTTTCCTTTCATTTTCTTCACCCTTTGTCTTATTCGTGGTCTTATTTATTTATTACTCTCTTTCTACACCTAACCCAGCATATTAGCTTATAAATACCTATAGGGTTTGGATTCTTAAGGCCACCTGTACCAGTTGGGAATGCCCATTTGGGTTATTAGTGTATCTCTCCCTTTATATTAAATCTTAATAACATTTACATATTTATAGCTATACCTTCTCTATCTGTATTACCAAGACATACTTGAATTCATCAGTTTTTCCATTCAGGGGCCTGTTCACACCAATAGAGGCATTATGTTTATCAATAAAAAAGTTTTGTGCTCAGTTAGATATAGTTTCCTCTGGTTCTCAATATTATGCTACAGTACAATTACATACAACAGTTTCTCTATGATCCCATTCAATGTATTGGCAAAATTTAGTATCCTTCCCAATATAAGGTTGTGCAGCATCCTGATATAGCATTTCTCACAACAATATGGCACCACTAGGTGACATAATATCTCGCGATAAGTCACTTCTGGTGACGTATGCTCCCGGATTTCCAAGGATGCGCGATCATCGGACACACATCATACCCCGAAAGTGCCACAAGCACTCAGTAATGGCATTTGGCTATATAACACAAGTGCCTTCTTTCTGTGACAGCGCCTTTCTTCAGCACCGAAGTGCATCACACTAGCGTCGTACTCCACACGCGGTCCAATCCTAGTGCCATCTGTCTCCCTGGTCATACGGTAAGCTCCTCTGTGTATGTGTAATAGTGGGGAAGGACGTAGCCTTCCCTTGGCACTGAGGTAGTCAAAAAAAGTGTTCCTGTAGTTACACTTCTCTGAACTGTTGGTAGGCCAAGCTAAAGGGTTAGCTTCAGTGGTCCAGACAGTAGAGTAGAGGGGGAACTTAGTGCCCTGATCAAGCCTTGAGTGATATAGAGCTTGTTCCTGGCATAATTCCCTGCGGGCTGCAGTACCTGTAAACAGCCACAAGATGCCACTGTCCTGGGTGCAGATGTCAGGTTGAGTCTGTCAGCAGTGTTACAGACAGTGATGGGTTAATACTGAGTGATGACAGCTCACAGAGGGTGGGCACTTTAAGGAAATCCCTGCTTAGTCTCGAGAAGCAGGAGGAGAGATTCAGTAAGAGATAGGACAGTGAACCGTACGGGCAGCCTGAATATATAGTGGCTGCTAGGGTAGGCGGGAGCTCCATACCCTCAGACAGTGGGATCACCAGTGTGAAAGTCTCCCTATGCAAGAGCAAGAGTCCTGTTAGCTGGCCGGAGAAACTCAAAGGAAGTATTGAGGACCCGGGGCACTTCTAGTCTGTAGGAAGCAGAGGAAGATAAATAGGACTCCAGGCTAAGACGTGGGGGAGAGATCGGATCCAGATCACTGTTGGTATTGCAGAAGAGTCTCTTGGGCTAGAGATTAGAGTCACAGAGATGCTTCACTTAAAGAAGGAACCAGGGCTGAAGATGTTGCCAGCGCCTGTGAGAGAGATAATAACCTGTCAGGCCTTATCCATTATATCTGCCTGTAAATACTGTATATATTCCTCTTCCCCAAGTAAAGTCCAAGTTATGGTTAGGAACCTCGTGTCCTCTGAATTTATTGCTGCCCTTGTCCCAGAAGAGAAATGCCTGGAGACAGCCGCAATCGGATGGTTTGAAGTAAGTGGAGAGCACCACATACACAGCCACACATCAGAGGGAGGACACAAATTGTCTGTAAGGTGCCAGAGCGAGAGGGGGCTACAGCTCGCCCACGACTACCTCGCTGGGGCACCTTACATATGCAAAAGCATTAATTACTCCTTTAGACTTACTCCTTAAACATCTTTACATGGAGCAAAGTCTTATCCTGTTTTTCTCTTTATAAAGCTCTTGTCTATTATTTGTGTGCTGCAGAACTCTAAGACTGTTAAATTGGCTATGATTTTCTTCTTTAATTTCTATTTTCTTACCATTGACTATGGATTATGGTCTCAGGGTCTATGGAGTGACTACTGTTTGGTCTATTAGTACAGTAATGTGAAAAATATCTAATGCGTCAATATGTTATATCGAATATATCCAGTGATGGAAAATCCTTAACTCTTACATATCATGTGCTTCATTATTTAAATGTATAATTTGTCCTATTTAAGTTAGGGTGATATTTAAATTTTTGTCTATACAATATATTTACATCTTATTATTTTTTTTTGCATTGTGAACACTGTTAAATATTTGCATTTTTGGTATGATATGTACTTATTACTTATTATTGTATTGTAGTTCTGAAAGAAGGCCCGAATAGGCCGAAACATTAAAAACCAATGCAAACACAGGATATTCTGTTTCAAGAAAAATATATTTACTTTTTTGCATCTATTTGGAGTGTCGAATTAATTTTTAGTATAAAAAATAAAAATTGGACAGCACTTGGACATGAATTAGCCTCCCATTAGTGTCACTCTGTGCCTGTTACATCGGCTGCAGAGGCACTTGATCCCTATAGAAGGATGGAAGACTGAGGAGGAGAGAAGACCAAAGTAATGCTCATGTGCAAGATTTCCTCTTGAGTAGTGTTGAGCCACCCCCGTAGTGTTCGAGTTCGGTTCGTCGAACACCCGTATGTTCGCCGAATTGTTCGTCGAACTGTTCGTCGAACACCTTCGAACACCGTTAAAACCAATGGCAGGCAAACAAAAACACATAGGAACACATAGAAAAAAACATAGAAAACACTTCAAAGGTGTCCAAAAGCTGACAAACTGCTCAGAAGACACAACTACCACATGGAAAAGTGACAAGTACATATAGTTATGCGAAAAGAAAAGAGGTGGAGGACTAAAAGGAGGGGGTGATACAGATATAGGCATGTCATGCCCTTCTAAAACCGGAAAAAGTGCGAAGCCAACACGGCCAGTCCGTTCCTGCCTGTGCGACCTCCGTGTCGCCGGGTTTGTGCCAGAGCTGCAGTGGACCCTGACGGCCAGCCCCCCTCTCCTAATACGGGTGCCTGTCCGCTGGTGGGTCGAGCGAGCACCCCTGCGGTGGAGGCAGGTCTAAGCTTTTTAAATTAAATTGTCTCTCTAATTTGAATGAATACACTTTAAATCCTTTTACAAGGATCTATTGGAGGGCAAGTCTGATGCCAGCAGCTGCAGGAATTCCAGATCCAGTAGCATCCACTAAAGCTGCTGCAGTTAAAAAGCTTTTATAAGGATCGAGCTTGGCGGTCCACCGCAAGGCGTCCTACCGCCAGTCCCAGCCCCTGTGTCTTGGGGTGCCTCCCGATGTTCTTCACTGAGTGTCTCGGGGGCCCGAAGAATTTCCTTTGAAAAAATTAAGTGTCCAAACTACAGGTGGTGTAGCTTGCTTTACAGCTGGGATAATCCGCTGACTAGCAGACACTGCTACTAGGCACAAAGTATTTCCTGGGCTAGATGCAGTTAAAAATTTGTAATTAGATACTCTCGTTGGATGCTGAGAAAGCATTCCATAGAGTTTCCTGGCACGCCATATATTATTCTCTTAAAAAGCTTGGGGTAGGGGTCCCTTTTATAGCCAAAATCATGGCCCTGTATCGCAATATCTCACCTAGGCTGAAGATAAATGGAACATTTTCATCACCTTTCATAATCACCAATGGGACAAGGCAGCAATGTTCTCTGTCCCCTCTCTTATACATCCTAGTGACGGAGCACCTGCTCTCATCAATTCGCCATAACCCCAATATTAGGTGGATTGAGGTGGGAGGCACCGAGTACAAGTGCTCTGCATTTGCTGATGATGTCCTAGTATATATCACTCAATCACATATATCCATCCCTGCTGTTATGGCTGAAATAGATCACTTTGTTACATGGTCAAATTTTAAAATCAATGCAGCAAAGTCTGAGGCCCTCAATGTCTCCCTTCCCAAATCCATACAGGATTCCATCCAGTCCAACTTTCCCTTTGCCTGGCCCTCACAGGGTATCAAATACTTAGGAATTCCTATTCATAGAGACCTCTCCCGTCTATGTTATCTTAATTTTGGGCCCTTTATTGAACAACTCCATACAGACCACGGTTGGCAAGTTAGAATTGTAAGATTCACTACGTGAACCACTGGTGTTTTGTGGAAAAGCACATGTACACTGTGTTCCAAATTATTATGCAAAAAGTGTTTAGGAGTGATAAGGTAAGAATTTTTTTGTTTGTCAGTTAAAGTCATTGATGGTGATGTGTGTCAGGGCTCTTTATATCACTGTAAGCAATTGCAGACACCTGTGCTAATTAGTTTGGCAGGTGTGTCCAATGAAAGGCAAGACTACTTAAGAAGGCTGTCCCACATTATTAAACAGCCTACATTTTCTGCCAAAATGGGAAAGAAAAAGGATGTGTCGGCTGCTGAGATGCAACAAATTGTGGAGTGTTTAGGTCAAGACATGACTACAATCAACATTGCCAAGACACTTCATCCTGATCATCGCACAATCAAGAAGTATGTAGCTGATTCACAGTACACACGTGTGAGTGCTGATAAGGGAAAATTGAGGACTCTTTCCTACAGGCAATTACGTCAGCTTAAAAGAGCAGCGGCAAAAAAGCCTTGTCATAGCAGCAGACAAGTTTTTGAAGCTGCTGGTGCCTCCAACGTCCCCCGAACAACAAGATGCAGGGTCCTTCAGAGGTTTGCAGCTGTGCGTAAGCCATCCTGTCGACCTCCTCTATCCACTGTACACAAGCAGAAACGGCTCCAGTGGGCCAAACAATACATGAAGACTGACTTCAAAACTGTTTTGTTCACCGATGAGTGCCGTGCAACGCTCGATGGTCCAGAAGGATGGAGTGGAGGATGGCTGGTTGATGGACACCCCATGCAAACACGGCTACGGCGCCAACAAGGAGGAGGTGGAGTAATGTTTTGGGCTGGAATCATTGGGAGAGAGATTGTCGGCCCCTTTAGGATCCCTGAAGGGGTAAAGATGAACTCCATAATGTATGTGGAGTTTCTCAAACAGCACTTCCTGCCATGGTTCAAGAAGAAAAACCTTGTATTCCACAGCAAGATCATTTTCATGCATGATAATGCACCGTCTCATGCTGCACATAACACATCTGCATCTCTGGCTGATATGGGCATAAAATGGGACAAACTTATGGTGTGACCCCCATGCTCCACTGAACTCAACCCCATTTGAGAACCTCTGGAGCATCATCAAAATGAGTGTCTATGATGGCGGGAGGCAGTTCACATCTAAGCAACAGCTCTGGGAGGGTATTCTGTCCTCATGCAAAACAATTGAAGCAGAAACCATCCAAAACCTGACAAATTCAAAGGACGAGAGAGTTCAGAAGCTCCTTTCGAACAAGGGGTCCTATGTGCAAATGTAACATCACCTAGAATAAAGTTTTGAGTTGAAAACTGTTTGATTTCAGTTTCTAATAACCTGCTAATGCTTATAATTTCAAAAATGACCATTTTTTTGTTCTTTATTATAATGAAAAGGTTGATCGAAGAGTGTGGGGGATCTAAGAGTGTGGCAACCCAGTAGTCAGGATTATTTCGAATTCTGACAATGATTAGTAATTTTAAATCTGGTGGAGTTTAGTATAGATGGCCTAATAGAATCAGTACTGCAAACTGCTACAAGGCCCAAATTATTTTCCAGCCAAGATACAGATAAACATGATTAGTAATTTTAAGTCTGGTGGAGTTTAGTATAGATGGCCTAATAGAATCAGTACTGCACACTGCTACAAGGCCCAAATTATTTTCCAGCCAAGATACAGATAAACATGATTAGTAATTTTAAAGCTTAAAACGGTTGGTGAGGTGATTTTAACAAATCCTCAAGCTTTTACTCTCCCCAGGATGACACAGGGGTAGAAAAGTCCTTTCGGATCCATGATTTGTTCATCTTTATGAACGTGAGTCTGTCTACATTATCAGTGGGTGGAGAGCCGCGTGCGCTTATCTGTCAGCACACCACCAGCAGCGCTGAAAACACGTTCAGACAGAACGCTGGCTGCGGGGCATGACAAGATCTCCAAGGCGTAAGTGGCGAGCTCCGGCCATTCATCCAGATTGGAAGCCCAAAAAGAGCAAGGGTCCAGTGACACAGTCATGGCTTCAATGTTTACTTGGAGATACTCCTGTACCATTGTCTCTAGGCATTGACTATGTGTCAGACTTCTTGTCTCCTGTGGCCTTGCAAACAATGGGCTAAAAATGTGGTGAAATGATTCCGCAAAATTGATGTTACCAGCAGATACTGTGTTTCTGTTACGTTTTGAGTGCTGAACACTCGACGGTCCCACGGTTAGCAAGTTGGAACTGTGAGATTCACTACGTGCACCACTGGTGTTTTGTGGAAAAGCACATGTAAGTTTCTGCAACAGTCTCTGCTGATACTCCTGCATGCGTGCATCCCTTTCTATGGCAGGAATAATTTCTGCAAATTTACTTTTGTACCGGGGATCTAACAGTGTGGCAACCCAGTAGTCAGGATTATTTCTAATTCTCACAATTCGAGGGTCATGTTGCAGGTAGTGCAGCAAGAAGGCACTCATGTGTCTTGCGCATCCATGAGCACCAAGTCCCCGTTGTGTTGGTGGCGAGGTAACAATCATGCTTCCTTCCTCTGCCCTCTCCCCCCAACCTCGCACAGCAGAAATGTGATCAAGGTCTCCCTCATCTGATGAGTCTTCCATCAGTTCGTCCTCCATTTCTTCCTGGGCTCCTGCACCTTCCTCACTAGTTTGGCTGCTACCATGCGCCCTGGTAAAACCATCTCCCCCACCCTCACATGCCTGCCGCCTTGGTGCTGCCGACCGTCTGGACCTTGCAGATGTTAGCCCTTCCGCATACAACTCCTCCTCCTCTACTTCCTCCACCTCCTCTTGTGCCACCACCGGACTCCGAATTCTGTTTAACATGTGCTCCAGCATGTAAATCACTGGAATAGTCATGCTGATAATGGCAACGTCAGCACTAAACATCTTCGTCGCCATTTCAAAACTGTGCAGAAGGGTGCATAGGTCCCTGATCTGAGACCACTCCTCCAGCGTGATTTGCCCCACCTCTGGATCCCATTGGCCCAGGCTATACGTCAGAACATATTGCACCAGGGATTGTCGGTGCTGCCACAGTCGCTGCAACATGTGCAGAGTTGAATTCCACCGGGTAGGCACATCGCATTTTAGCCGGTGAAGTGGCAGGCCCAACGACTTCTGAAGAGATGTAAGTCGCTGAGCTGCGGGATGCGAACGGCCGAAGTGAGCACACAGGACCGTGCCCTCTGCAGAAGGCCATCTAGTCCGGGATAGTGGGCTAAAAATTGCCGGACAACCAGGTTCAACACGTGAGCCATACAAGGCACGTGTGACACTGCCCCGGCGAAGGGACGCACCGAGGTTTGCAGCATTGTCGCACACGGCCTTCCCTGGTTTCAGGTTCAGTGGAGACTACCATTCATGAAACTGGCTCTCCAGAGCCGATCACAACACCTCAGCTGTGTGACTCACATTTCCCAGACATTTCAAAGTAAAAACCGCCTGATGACGTTGAGCCCTGCAGCCAGCATAGTAAGGAGGTGTGCAGGATCCCTTCTGCGCAGTTAGAAAGCTTGTGGCATGACCAGACAGGCTTTGGGTGCAGGTGTAGGACCGAGAGGAGGTTGAGGAGGCAGAAGCAGTGGAGGAACTTCGAGATAAAGAGGATTGACGCACAACTCGTGGGGACGGCAAGACTTGGACAGCAGCCCCTTCTCCTGCTGTCACCATAGTTACCCAGTGCCCAGTCAGCGACATGTAACGCCCCTGTCCATGCCTACTTGTCCAAGTGTCTGTGGTGAAATGCATCGTGTCACACACAGAGTTTCTCAAAGAAGCGGTGATGTTGTGTGCGACATGCTGGTGGAGCGCAGGCACACCTTTCTTTGAGAAGTAGTGCCGACTGGGCATCTGGTACTGGGGCACTGCGACGGACATAAGGTCTCGAAGATCCTCTGTGTCCACCAGGCGGAAAGGCAGAATTTCTGTAGCCAAGAGCTTGCAGATGGTGAAATTCAACCTCTTAGCTTTCTCATTGCTAGGAGGAAATGGTCTTTTACTTGTCCACATCTGAGGGACCGAGGGCTGGCTGTTATGCTTAGACGGGGTTGAGAAGGGTGTCCCCAGCAAACTGCCGGTCTGTGTGGAAGATGCAGGTGGACATGTTAGGTTGCCTTGATCCAAAGGTGGTGCTATCGATGTCGGACAGCGCTGAACACTAGCTGGTGTTTCCACCTCCAAAGAAAATGATGACCTGCCAATCACGCTGGCTGTTGCGGGTAAAGAGGTGGCAGGTCTGCGTCCCAAAACAGGTGTGACTGCTGTCCCCCCAGTCACAGAGGATGAAGAGGCCGCGGATGCCCAAAATGTGGCAGACGGCGGTTGGCCCTGCCGGCTAGGCCGCATTGTAGCATAGTGAGCTTCCCACTGCAACTTATGCTTCATATCGATGTGCCGGTTCATTCATGAAGTACTCAAAGTATGTATTTTTTGGCCTCTACTTAGCTTTTGCTGAGAAATGTTACAGATAACACTAGTTAGGTCATCCTTATCAATCTGAAAAAATGCCCAGGCTATGCAAGGCTTAGCACCCATGCGACCTGAAGAGCCACCACGACTTGTGGTCAGAGGCAGAGTTGTGTTTGAGGATGCAGTTGTTGACGTGCTTCCAGTACTACGTCTCTGTCCAGGAAGGCGCAACCTGACCTCGTCGTCACTAGCATCCTCCTCCACCTCCTCTGCTGACCTCATCTCTTGGCTGACTGTGGGTTGACAGTAAGTGGGATCTCCAACCTCGTCATCACCACCCTGTGTGTTATCACACCCGTCGTCCTCAGAGCCAACCTCTTCCTGCCCTGACAAAAAACTCAAGTTGTCGCTCCAATCAGGTATTTGAGTCTCATCATCGTCTTCCTCATTGTCTCCACCAACAGGAGTTACAGTTTGGGAACGAGGGTCTACATTATGGTCAGAACCTTCTGCGTCTGGTCCTGGATCAGACTCATAAAGATTCTGGGCATCAGTGCAGATCATTTCCTCGTCTGGATTCACAGAAGCTCTGGAGCCGACCTCTGATTCTGAGGCTATAGTATGAGTAAACAGCTCTGCAGACTCAACTATCTGTTCTACCCCATACTCAGACGGGCAGCTGGAGACTTGGGAGCTTTGAGGAAGCAAGTGCGATTGGGGTGACACCTCTGAGGACTGGAGTATTTGTGATGTTGAAGTTGAGGTGGAGGAGAGCCCACTTAAAGGAGCACTTGATATCCGTTGAAGCACCTGCTGTTTTTGTGCCCCATCTCGAATTTGTAGCGATTGGCGTGGCCGTAAGAAAGGGATAATATCACATTGTCCGCTAAAAGAAGTAGACATCTTAGTTTGGCTGGAAGATGGTCTTTCTTCTGCAGATGTTACTGTTGCTTTAACACCTACCCCACGGACACAACCTTTTTTTCCCTTCCCAACACGCCTATTCCCCTTTCCACCAGCAGCAGGCCTTTTTCCACTCATTTTGGTGGTTAACTAATTGACAACTCTGGAGTTGTTTGCACAAAAAACAATGGATTGGAACCGAGCAGAGCTGAGTGGCCAAACTGTGGTATTAGCCCAAAAGTATTGGCTGGGTTAGATGCAGTAAAACAATTTTATTACATACACAGGTCGTGGAGGTTAGTATAGATGGACTAATAGAACAAGTCCCACACACTGCTACAAGCCCAAATATTTTTTTCAGAGCAAGATGCAGATAAAAATTCTTTTTAATGTGCAACCTGGTGGAGGTTAGTATAGATGGACTAATAGAACAAGTCCCAGACACTGCTACAAGCCCAAATATTTTTTCAGAGCTAGATGCAGATAAAAATTATTTTTAAGTTGCAACCTGGTGGAGGTTAGTATAGATGGACTAACAGAACAAGTCCCACACACTGCTACAAGCCCAAATATTTTTTCAGAGCTAGATGCAGATAAAAATTATTTTTAATTTGCAACCTAGTGGAGGTTAGTATAGATGGACTAATAGAACAAGTCCCACACACTGCTACAAGCCCAAATATTTTTTCAGAGCTTTATGCAGATAAAAATTATTTTTAATTTGCAACCTGGTGGAGGTTAGTATAGATGGACTAATAGAACAAGTCCCACACACTGCTTCAAGCCCAAATATTTTTTCAGAGCTAGATGCAGATAAAAATTATTTTTAATTTGCAACCTGGTGGAGGTTAGTATAGATGGACTAATAGAACAAGTCCCACACACTGCTACAAGCCCAAATATTTTTTCAGAGCTAGATGCAGATAAAAATTATTTTTAATTTGCAACCTGCTGGAGGTTAGTATAGATGGACTAATAGAACAAGTCCCACACACTGCTACAAGCCCAAATATTTTTTCAGAGCTAGATGCAGATAAAAATTATTTTTAATTTTCAACCTGGTGGAGGTTAGTATAGATGGACTAATAGAATGATGCTATGCCCAAAATGTTTTACTTGGCTAGGTTTAGTAAAAAAATGTGTATTCTATACACAGGTGGTGTAGCTTGCAACAAAGATAAGCTACTCCACTGACCAATAGAGATGAGCGGTGTTCGACTCGAACTGTTCGCCAATCTCAAATTCGAGCTGTTTTGGGCGGTGTTCGAGCCGTTCGGCGAACACGAACGATTTGAAAAAAATTTGGCTGTTCGAGGTTATGTTCGACAACTGTTCGTGCACCAAAATCATAACTGGATTTTTTCTCAGTAATGCTGAAAATTAATGTTAATACGCAGTTTGAGTGTACAGCGGGGCCGGGGGAGGGGCAGGGGATGGATCTCTGCATAAATAATTAAGATCTCCATTTTTTTTTCTCTTTCCCGCATTTACAGTGGGGAGGTGCAATCTGTCAGCCTATCAGCAGCGCACACACGGAGCAAACTGCTTTTTTTCACACAAGCAAGGGCATGTGTCATTGGCAGTGTATGTCACATGTCCTTGCCCTATAAGACCCAGCCATTTTCCCCGTCGCCACCATTTTCTCACTGCTGCAGCTGCATGTTAGACGGCACCGCTGTTGCTGTGTGCGCTATGCTTTGTTAATTTCAAGCCAATTTTCACACAAATCTATAGATAGCTTGGGAGTAGGGAACAGTTGTGATTGCAGTCCTTTTAAGGACTAGGTTACATCATTTCCTACGACTTTTATCAGGCAGGTCTGTGCTCTTAAATAGATAGGTTGGGAGTAAAGACTAATTGTAATTGCAGTCCTTTTCAGGGCTAGGTTACATCAGTTCCTATCACTTTTATCAGGCAAGTCTGTGCTCTTAAATAGATAGGTTGGGAGTAAAGACTAATTGTAATTGCAGTCCTTTCGAGGGCTAGTTTACATCAGTTCCTATCACTTTTTGCAAGGCAGGTCTGTGCCAGTGCTGTGCAAGTTTTTTTCACAGCATTTGGCTAAATCTAGCAAAGCTAATCCTTTTTGGCCTCTTGCAGTGTGTGTTAGTCAGTGGAGAAGCCTATCTGTGTTGCAAGCTACACCACCTGTGTATAGAATACAATTTTTTTTACTGCACCTAGTGAAGTAAAACCTTTTGGGCATAGCATCATTCTATTACTCCATCTATACTAACCTCCATCAGGTTGCAAATTCAATATAATTTTTTCTTAATCTATCTCTGAAAAAATATTTCGGCTTCTAGCAGTGTGTGGGACTTGTTCTATTAGTCCATCTATACTAACCTCCATCAGGTTGCAAATTCAATATAATTATTTTCTACATCTAGCTCTGAAAAACTATTTCGGCATCTAGCAGTGTGTGGGACTTGTTCTATTAGTCCATCTATACTAACCTCCATCAGGTTGCAAATTCAATATAATTTTTTTCTGCATCTAGCTCTGAAAAACTATTTCGGCATCTAGCAGTGTGTGGGACTTGTTCTATTAGTTCATCTATACTGACCTCCATCAGGTTGCAAATTCAATATAATTTTTTCTGCATCTAGCTCTGAAAAAATATTTCGGCTTCTAGCAGTGTGTGGGACTTGTTCTATTAGTCCATCTATACTAATCTCCATCAGGTTGCAAATTCAATATGATTTTTTTCTGCATCTAGCTCTGAAAACCTATTTCGGCTTCTAGCATTGTGTGGGACTTGCTCTATTAGTCCATCTATACTAACCTCCAGCAGGTTGCAAATTCAATATAATTTTTTTCTGCATCTAGCTCTGAAAAACTATTTCGGCTTCTAGCAGTGTGTGGGACTTGTTCTATTAGTCCATCTATACTAACCTCCATCAGGTTGCAAATTCAATATAATTTTTTTCTGCATCTAGCTCTGAAAAACTATTTCGGCTTCTAGCAGTGTGTGGGACTTGTTCTATTAGTCCATCTATACTAACCTCCAACAGGTTGCAAATTCAATCTAGTTTTTTTCTGCATCTAGCTCTGAAAAAATATTTAGGCTTGTAGCAGTATGTGGGACGTGTTCTATTAGTCCATCTATACTAACCTCCATCAGGTTGCAAATTCAATATCATTTTTTTCTGCATCTAGCTCTGAAAAACTATTTCGGCTTCTAGCAGTGTGTGGGACTTGTACTATTAGTAGATCTATACTAACCTCCATCAGGTTGCAATTTCAATATAATTTTTTTCTGCATCCAGCTCTGAAAAACTATTTCGGCTTCTAGCAGTGTGTGGGACTTGTTCTATTAGTCCATCTATACTAACCTCCACCAGGTTGCAAATTCAATCTAATTTCTTTCTGCATTTAGCTGTGAAAAACTATTTTGGCTTCTAGCAGTGTGTGGAACTAGTTCTATTAGTCCATCTATACTAACCTCCATCAGGTTGCAAATTCAATATAATTTTTTTCTGCATCTAGCTCTGAAAAACTATTTCGGCTTGTAGCAGTGTGTGGGACTTTTTCTATTAGTCCATCTATACTAACCTCCAGCAGGTTGCAAATTCAATATAATTTTTTTCTGCATCTAGCTCTGAAAAACTATTTCGGCTTCTAGCAGTGTGTGGGACTTGTTCTATTAGTCCATCTATACTAACCTCCATCAGGTTGCAAATTCAATATAATTTTTTTCTGGATCTAGCTCTGAAAAAATATTTCGGCTTCCAGCAGTGTGTGGGACTTGTTCTATTATTCCATCTATACTAACCTCCATCAGGTAGCAAATTCAATATAATTTTTTTCTGCATCTAGCTCTGAAAAAATATTTCGGCTTCTAGCAGTGTGTGGGATTTGTACTATTAGTAGATCTATACTAACCTCCATCAGGTTGCAAATTCAATATAATTTTTTTCTGCATCTAGCTCTGAAAAACTATTTCGGCTTCTAGCAGTGTGTGGGACTTGTTCTATTAGTCCATCTATACTAACCTCCACCAGGTTGCAAATTCAATCTAATTTCTTTCTGCATTTAGCTCTGAAAAACTATTTCGGCTTCTAGCAGTGTGTGGGACTAGTTCTATTATTCCATTTATACTAACCTCCATCAGGTTGCAAATTCAATATAATTTCTTTCTGCATCTAGCTCTGAAAAACTATTTCGGCTTGTAGCAGTGTGTGGGACTTGTTCTATTAGTCCATCTATACTAACCTCCAGCAGGTTGCAAATTCAATATAATTTTTTTCTGCATCTAGCTCTGAAAAACTATTTCGGCTTGTAGCAGTGTGTGGGACTTTTTCTATTAGTCCATCTATACTAACCTCCAGCAGGTTGCAAATTCAATATAATTTTTTTCTGCATCTAGCTCTGAAAAACTATTTTGGCTTCTAGCAGTGTGTGGGACTTGTTCTATTAGTCCATCTATACTAACCTCCAGCAGGTTGCAAATTCAATATAATTTTTTTTTGCATCTAGCTCTGAAAAACTATTTTGACTTCTAGCAGTGTGTGGGACTTGTTCTATTAGTCCAACTATACTAACCACCTGCAGCTTGTAAATTCAAAATAATTTTTATCTGCATCTAGCTCTGAAAAAATATTTGGGCTTCGGCTTGTAGCAGTGTGTGGGACTTGTTTTATTAGTCCATCTATACTAACCTCCACCAGGTTGCAAATTCAATCTAATTTTTTTCTGCATCTAGCTCTGAAAAATATTTCGGCTTGTAGCAGTGTGTGGGACTTGTTCTATTAGTCCATCTATAATAACCTCCACCAGGTTGCAAATTCAATCTAATTTTTTTCAGCATCTAGCTCTGAAAAAATATTTTGGCTTGTAGCAGTGTGTGGGACTTGTTCTATTAGTCCATCTATACTAACCTCCATCAGGTTGCAAATTCAATATAGTTTTTTTCTGCATCTAGCTCTGAAAAACTATTTCGGCTTTTAGCAGTGTGTGGGACTTGTTCTCTTAGTCCATCTATACTAACCTCCATCAGGTTGCAAATTCAATATAATTTTTTTCTGCATCTAGCTCTGAAAAACTATTTCGGCTTCTAGCAGTGTGTGGGACTTGTTCTATTAGTCCATCTATACTAACCTCCATCAGGTTGCAAATTCAATATAATTTTTTCTGCATCTAGCTCTGAAAAACTATTTCGGTTTGTAGCAGTGTGTGGGACTTGTTCTATTAGTCCATCTATGCTGACCTCCAGCAGGTTGGAAATTCAATATCATTTTTTTCTGCATCTAGCTCTGAAAAACTATTTCGGCTTGTAGCAGTGTGTGGGACTTGTTCTATTAGTCCATCTATACTAACCTCCAGCAGGTTGCAAATTCAATATAATTTTTTTCTGCATCTAGCTCTGAAAAACTATTTCGGCTTGTAGCAGTGTGTGGGACTTGTTCTATTAGACCATCTATACTAACCTCCATCAAGTTGCAAATTCAATATAATTTTTTTCTGCATCTAGCTCTAAAAAACTATTTCGGCTTCTAGCAGTGTGTGGGACTTGTTCTATTAGTCCATCTATACTAACCTTCATCAGGTTGCAAATTCAATATAATTTTTTTCTGCATCTAGCTCTGAAAAACTATTTCGGCTTCTAGCAGTGTGTGTTACTTGTTCTATTGGTCCAACTATACTAACCACCTGCAGGTTGTAAATTCAAAATAATTTTTATCTGCATCTAGCTCTGAAAAAACATTTGGGCTTTGGCTTGTAGCAGTGTGTGGGACTTTTTCTATTAGTCCATCTATACTAACCTCCAGCATGTTGCAAATTCAATATAATTTTTTTCTGCATCTAGCTCTGAAAAACTATTTCGGCTTCTAGCAGTGTGTGGGACTTGTTCTATTAGTCCATCTATACTAACCTCCATCAGGTTGCAAGTTCAATATAATTTTTTTCTGCATCTAGCTCTGAAAAACTATTTTGGCTTCTAGCAGTGTGTGGGACTTGTTCTATTAGTCCATCTAGACTAACCTCCATCAGGTTGCAAATTCAAAATAATTTTTATCTGCTTCTAGCTCTAAAAAAATATTTGGGCTTCGGCTTGTAGCAGTGTGTGGGACTTGTTCTATTAGTCCATCTATACTAACCTCCATCAGGTTGCAAATTCAATATAATTTTTTTCTGCTTCTAGTTCTAAAAAACTATTTTGGCTTCTAGCAGTGTGTGGGAATAGTTCTATTAGTCCATCTATACTAACCTCCATCAGGTTGCAAATTCAATTTAATTTTTTTCTGCATCTAGCTCTGAAAAACTATTTCGGCTTGTAGCAGTGTGTGGGACTTGTTCTATTAGTCCATCTATACCAACCTCCAGCAGGTTGCAAATTCAATATAATTTTTTTCAGCATCTAGCTCTGAACAACTATTTCGGCTTGTAGCAGTGTGTGGGACTTTTTCTATTAGTCCATCTATATTAACCACCAGCAGGTTGCAAATTCAATATCATTTTTTTCTGCATCTAGCTCTGAAAAACTATTTCGGCTTCTAGCAGTGTTTGGGACTTGTTCTATTAGTCCATCTATACTAATCTCCATCAGGTTGCAAATTCAGTATAATTTTTTTCTGCATCTAGCTCTGAAAAAATATTTCGGCTTCTAACAGTGTGTGGGACTTGTTCTATTAGTCCATCTAGACTAATCTCCATCAGGTGGCAAATTCAAAATAATTTTTATCTGCGTCTAGCTCTAAAAAAATATTTGGGCTTCTGCTTCTAGCATTGTGTGGGACTTGTTCTATTAGTCCATCTATACTAATCTCCATCAGGTTGCACATTCAGTATAATTTTTTTCTGCATCTAGCTCTGAAAAACTATTTCGGCTTCTAGCAGTGTGTGGGACTTGTTCTATTAGTCCATCTATACTAACCTCCATCAGGTTGCAAATTCAATATAATTTTTTTCTGCATCTAGCTCTGAAAAAATATTTCGGCTTCCAGCAGTGTGTGGGACTTGTTCTATTATTCCATCTATACTAACCTCCATCAGGTAGCAAATTCAATATAATTTTTTTCTGCATCTAGATCTGAAAAAATATTTCGGCTTCTAGCAGTGTGTGGGACTTGTTCTATTAGTCCATCTATACTAATTTCCATCAGGTTGCAAATTCAATATAATTTTTTTCTGCATCTAGCTCTGAAAAACTATTTCGGCTTCTAGCAGTGTGTGGGACTTGTTCTATTAGTCCATCTATACTAACCTCCATCAGGTTGCAAATTCAATATAATTTTTTTCTGCATCTAGCTCTGAAAAAGTATTTCGGCTTCTAGCAGTGTGTGGGACTTGTTCTATTAGTTCATCTATACTAATTTCCATCAGGTTGCAAATTCAATATAATTTTTTTCTGCATCTAGCTCTGAAAAACTATTTCGGCTTCTAGCAGTGTGTGGGACTTGTTCTATTAGTCCATCTATACTAACCTCCATCAGGTTGCAAATTCAATATAATTTTTTTGTGCATCTAGCTCTAAAAACCTATTTCGGCTTTTAGCAGTGTTTGGGACTTGTTCTATTAGTCCATCTATACTAACCTCCAGCAGGTTGCAAATTCAATCTAATTTTTTTCTGCATCTAGCTCTGAAAAAATATTTTGGCTTGTAGCAGTGTGTGGGGCTTGTTCTATTAGTCCATCTATACTAACCTTCATCAGGTTGCAAATTCAATATAATTTTTTTCTGCATCTAGCTCTGAAAAGCTATTTCGGCTTCTAGCAGTGTGTGGGACTTGTTCTATTAGTCCATCTATACTAACCTCCATCAGGTTGCAAATTCAATATAATCTTTTTCTGCATCTAGCTCTGAAAAAATATTTTGGCTTCTAGCAGTGTGTGGGACTTGTTCTATTGGTAAGTCTATACTAACCTCCAGCAGGTTGCAAATTTAAAATAATTTTTATCTGCATCTAGCTCTTAAAAAATATTTCGGCTTCTAGCAGTGTGTGGGACTTGCTCTATTAGTCCATCTATACTAACCTCCATCAGGTTGCAAATTCAATATAATTTTTTTCTGCATCTAGCCCTGAAAAAATATTTCGGCTTCTAGCAGTGTGTGGGACTTGTTCTATTAGTCCATCTATGATAACCTCCAGCAGGTTGCAAATTCAAAATAATTTTTATCTGCATCTAGCTGTAAAAAAATATTTTCTTCTTCGGCTTGTAGCAGTGTGTGGGACTTGTTTTATTAGTCCATCTATACTAACCTCCAGCAAGTTGCAAATTCAATCTAATTTTTTTCTGCATCTAGCTCTGAAAAATATTTCGGCTTGTAGCAGTGTGTGGGACTTGTTCTATTAGTCCATCTATAGTAACCTCCACTAGGTTGCAAATTCAATCTAATTTTTTTCAGCATCTAGCTCTGAAAAAATATTTTGGCTTGTAGCAGTGTGTGGGACTTGTTCTATTAGTCCATCTATACTAACCTCCATCATGTTGCAAATTCAATATAGTTTTTTTCTGCATCTAGCTCTGAAAAACTATTTCAGCTTCTAGCAGTGTGTGGGACTTGTTCTATTAGTCCATCTATACTAACCTCCATCAGGTTGCAAATTCAATATAATTTTTTTCTGCATCTAGCTCTGAAAAACTATTTCGGCTTCTAGCAGTGTGTGGGACTTGTTCTATTAGTCCATCTATACTAACCTCCATCAGGTTGCAAATTCAATATAATTTTTTCTGCATCTAGCTCTGAAAAACTATTTCGGTTTGTAGCAGTGTGTGGGACTTGTTCTATTAGTCCATCTAAGCTAACCTCCAGCAGGTTGCAAATTCAATATCATTTTTTTCTGCATCTAGCTCTGAAAAACTATTTCGGCTTGTAGCAGTGTGTGGGACTTGTTCTATTAGTGCATCTATACTAACCTTCATCAGGTTGCAAATTCAATATAATTTTTTTCTGCATCTAGCTCTGAAAAACTATTTCGGCTTCTAGCAGTGTGTGGGACTTGTTCTATTTGCCCATGTGTGCTAACCTCCATCAGGTTGCAAATTCAATATAATTTTTTCTGCATCTAGCTCTGAAAAACTACTTCTGCTTCTGGCAGTGTGTGGGACTTGTTCTATTAGTCCATCTATACTAACCTCCATCAGTTTGCAAATTCAATATAATTTTTTTCTGCATCTAGCTCTGAAAAACTATTTCGGCTTCTAGCAGTGTGTGGGACTTGTTCTATTAGTCCATCTATACTAACCTCCAGCAGGTTGCAAATTCAATATAATTTTTTTTTGCATCTAGCTCTGAAAAACTATTTTGGCTTCTAGCAGTGTGTGGGACTTGTTCTATTAGTCCAACTATACTAACCACCTGCAGCTTGTAAATTCAAAATAATTTTTATCTGCATCTAGCTCTGAAAAAATATTTGGGCTTCGGCTTGTAGCAGTGTGTGGGACTTGTTTTATTAGTCCATCTATACTAACCTCCACCAGGTTGCAAATTCAATCTAATTTTTTTCTGCATCTAGCTCTGAAAAATTTTTCGGCTTGTAGCAGTGTGTGGGACTTGTTCTATTAGTCCATCTATAATAACCTCCACCAGGTTGCAAATTCAATCTAATTTTTTTCAGCATCTAGCTCTGAAAAAATATTTTGGCTTGTAGCAGTGTGTGGGACTTGTTCTATTAGTCCATCTATACTAACCTCCATCAGGTTGCAAATTCAATATAGTTTTTTTCTGCATCTAGCTCTGAAAAACTATTTCGGCTTTTAGCAGTGTGTGGGACTTGTTCTATTAGTCCATCTATACTAACCTCCATCAGGTTGCAAATTCAATATAATTTTTTTCTGCATCTAGCTCTGAAAAACTATTTCGGCTTCTAGCAGTGTGTGGGACTTGTTCTATTAGTCCATCTATACTAACCTCCATCAGGTTGCAAATTCAACATAATTTTTTCTGCATCTAGCTCTGAAAAACTATTTCGGTTTGTAGCAGTGTGTGGGACTTGTTCTATTAGTCCATCTATGCTGACCTCCAGCAGGTTGCAAATTCAATATCATTTTTTTCTGCATCTAGCTCTGAAAAACTATTTCGGCTTGTAGCAGTGTGTGGGACTTGTTGTATTAGTCCATCTATACTAACCTCCAGCAGGTTGCAAATTCAATATAATTTTTTTCTGCATCTAGCTCTGAAAAACTATTTCGGCTTGTAGCAGTGTGTGGGACTTGTTCTATTAGACCATCTATACTAACCTTCATCAAGTTGCAAATTCAATATAATTTTTTTCTGCATCTAGCTCTAAAAAACTATTTCGGCTTCTAGCAGTGTGTGGGACTTGTTCTATTAGTCCATCTATACTAACCTTCATCAGGTTGCAAATTCAATATAATTTTTTTCTGCATCTAGCTCTGAAAAACTATTTCGGCTTCTAGCAGTGTGTGTTACTTGTTCTATTAGTCCAACTATACTAACCACCTGCAGGATGTAAATTCAAAATAATTTTTATCTGCATCTAGCTCTGAAAAAACATTTGGGCTTCGGCTTGTAGCAGTGTGTGGGACTTTTTCTATTAGTCCATCTATACTAACCTCCAGCATGTTGCAAGTTCAATATAATTTTTTTCTGCATCTAGCTCTGAAAAACTATTTTGGCTTCTAGCAGTGTGTGGGACTTGTTCTATTAGTCCATCTAGACTAACCTCCATCAGGTTGCAAATTCAAAATAATTTTTATCTGCTTCTAGCTCTAAAAAAATATTTGGGCTTCGGCTTGTAGCAGTGTGTGGGACTTGTTCTATTAGTCCATCTATACTAACCTCCATCAGGTTGCAAATTCAATATAATTTTTTTCTGCTTCTAGCTCTAAAAAACTATTTTGGCTTCTAGCAGTGTGTGGGACTAGTTCTATTAGTCCATCTATACTAACCTCCATCAGGTTGCAAATTCAATTTAATTTTTTTCTGCATCTAGCTCTGAAAAACTATTTCGGCTTGTAGCAGTGTGTGGGACTTGTTCTATTAGTCCATCTATACCAACCTCCAGCAGGTTGCAAATTCAATATAATTTTTTTCAGCATCTAGCTCTGAACAACTATTTCGGCTTGTAGCAGTGTGTGGGACTTTTTCTATTAGTCCATCTATATTAACCTCCAGCAGGTTGCAAATTCAATATCATTTTTTTCTGCATCTAGCTCTGAAAAACTATTTCGGCTTCTAGCAGTGTTTGGGACTTGTTCTATTAGTCCATCTATACTAATCTCCATCAGGTTGCAAATTCAGTATAATTTTTTTCTGCATCTAGCTCTGAAAAAATATTTCGGCTTCTAACAGTGTGTGGGACTTGTTCTATTAGTCCATCTAGACTAACCTCCATAAGGTGGCAAATTCAAAATAATTTTTATCTGCGTCTAGCTCTAAAAAAATATTTGGGCTTCTGCTTCTAGCATTGTGTGGGACTTGTTCTATTAGTCCATCTATACTAATCTCCATCAGGTTGCAAATTCAGTATAATTTTTTTCTGCATCTAGCTCTGAAAAACTATTTCGGCTTCTAGCAGTGTGTGGGACTTGTTCTATTAGTCCATCTATACTAACCTCCATCAGGTTGCAAATTCAATATAATTTTTTTCTGCATCTAGCTCTGCAAAAATATTTCGGCTTCCAGCAGTGTGTGGGACTTGTTCTATTATTCCATCTATACTAACCTCCATCAGGTAGCAAATTCAATATAATTTTTTTCTGCATCTAGATCTGAAAAAATATTTCGGCTTCTAGCAGTGTGTGGGACTTGTTCTATTAGTCCATCTATACTAATTTCCATCAGGTTGCAAATTCAATATCATTTTTTTCTGCATCTAGCTCTGAAAAACTATTTCGGCTTCTAGCAGTGTGTGGGACTTGTTCTATTAGTCCATCTATACTAACCTCCAGCAGGTTGCAAATTCAATATAATTTTTTTCTGCATCTAGCTCTGAAAAACTATTTCAGCTTCTAGCAGTGTGTGGGACTTGTTCTATTAGTCCATCTATACTAACCTCCATCAGGTTGCAAATTCAATATAATTTTTTTCTGCATCTAGCTCTAAAAACCTATTTCGGCTTGTAGCAGTGTTTGGGACTTGTTCTATTAGTCCATCTATACTAACCTCCAGCAGGTTGCAAATTCAATCTAATTTTTTTCTGCATCTAGCTGTGAAAAAATATTTTGGCTTGTAGCAGTGTGTGGGGCTTGTTCTATTAGTCCATCTATACTAACCTTCATCAGGTTGCAAATTCAATATAATTTTTTTCTGCATCTAGCTCTGAAAAGCTATTTCGGCTTCTAGCAGTGTGTGGGACTTGTCCTATTAGTCCATCTATACTAACCTCCATCAGGTTGCAAATTCAATATAATCTTTTTCTGCATCTAGCTCTGAAAAAATATTTCGGCTTCTAGCAGTGTGTGGGACTTGTTCTATTGGTAAGTCTATACTAACCTCCAGCAGGTTGCAAATTTAAAATAATTTTTATCTGCATCTAGCTCTTAAAAAATATTTCGGCTTCTAGCAGTGTGTGGGACTTGCTCTATTAGTCCATCTATACTAACCTCCATCAGGTTGCAAATTCAATATAATTTTTTTCTGCATCTAGCTCTGAAAAAATATTTCGGCTTCTAGCAGTGTGTGGGACTTGTTCTATTAGTCCATCTATGATAACCTCCACCAGGTTGCAAATTCAATCTAATTTTTTTCAGCATCTAGCTCTGAAAAAATATTTTGGCTTGTAGCAGTGTGTGGGACTTTTTCTATTAGTCCATCTATACTAACCTCCATCATGTTGCAAATTCAATATAGTTTTTTTCTGCATCTAGCTCTGAAAAACTATTTCAGCTTCTAGCAGTGTGTGGGACTTGTTCTATTAGTCCATCTATACTAACCTCCATCAGGTTGCAAATTCAATATAATTTTTTTCTGCATCTAGCTCTGAAAAACTATTTCGGCTTCTAGCAGTGTGTCGGACTTGTTCTATTAGTCCATCTATACTAACCTCCATCAGGTTGCAAATTCAATATAATTTTTTCTGCATCTAGCTCTGAAAAACTATTTCGGTTTGTAGCAGTGTGTGGGACTTGTTCTATTAGTCCATCTATGCTAACCTCCAGCAGGTTGCAAATTCAATATCATTTTTTTCTGCATCTAGCTCTGAAAAACTATTTCGGCTTGTAGCAGTGTGTGGGACTTGTTCTATTAGTCCATCTATACTAACCTCCATCAGGTTGCAAATTCAATATAAATTTTTTCTGCTTCTAGCTCTGAAAAACTATTTCGGCTTCTAGCAGTGTGTGGGACTAGTTCTATTAGTCCATCTATACTAACCTCCATCAGTTTGCAAATTCAATATAATTTTTTTCTGCATCTAGCTCTGAAAAACTATTTCGGCTTGTAGCAGTGTGTGGGACTTGTTCTATTAGTCCATCTATACCAACCTCCAGCAGGTTGCAAATTCAATATAATGTTTTTCTGCATCTAGCTCTGAAAAACTATTTCGGCTTGTAGCAGTGTGTGGGACTTTTTCTATTAGTCCATCTATACTAACCTCCAGCAGGTTGCAAATTCAATATAATTTTTTTCTGCATCTAGTTCTGAAAAACTATTTCGGCTTCTAGCAGTGTGTGGGACTTGTTGTATTAGTCCATCTATACTAACCTCCATCAGGTTGCAAATTCAATATAATTTTTTTCTGCATCTAGCTCTAAAAACCTATTTCGGCTTGTAGCAGTGTTTGGGACTTGTTCTATTAGTCCATCTATACTAACCTCCAGCAGGTTGCAAATTCAATCTAATTTTTTTCTGCATCTAGCTCTGAAAAAATATTTTGGCTTGTAGCAGTGTGTGGGGCTTGTTCTATTAGTCCATCTATACTAACCTCCATCATGTTGCAAATTCAATATAGTTTTTTTCTGCATCTAGCTCTGAAAAACTATTTCGGCTTCTAGCATTGTGTGGGACTTGTTCTATTAGTCCATCTATACTAACCTCCATCAGGTTGCAAATTCAATATAATTTTTTTCTGCATCTAGCTCTGAAAAACTATTTCGGCTTCTAGCAGTGTGTGGGGCTTGTTCTATTAGTCCATCTATACTAACCTCCATCAGGTTGCAAATTCAATATAATTTTTTTCTGCATCTAGCTCTGAAAAGCTATTTCGGCTTCTAGCAGTGTGTGGGACTTGTTCTATTAGTCCATCTATACTAACCTCCATCAGGTTTCAAATTCAATATAATCTTTTTCTGCATCTAGCTCTGAAAAAATATTTTGGCTTCTAGCAGTGTGTGGGACTTGTTCTATTGGTAAGTCTATACTAACCTCCAGCAGGTTGCAAATTTAAAATAATTTTTATCTGCATCTAGCTCTAAAAAAATATTTCGGCTTCTAGCAGTGTGTGGGACTTGCTCTATTAGTCCATCTATACTAACCTCCATCAGGTTGCAAATTCAATATAATTTTTTTCTGCATCTAGCTCTGAAAAAATATTTCGGCTTCTAGCAGTGTGTGGGACTTGTTCTATTAGTCCATCTATGCTAACCTCCAGCAGGTTGCAAATTCAAAATAATTTTTATCTGCATCTAGCTCTAAAAAAATATTTGGGCTTCGGCTTGTAGCAGTGTGTGGGACTTGTTTTATTAGTCCATCTATACTAACCTCCACCAGGTTGCAAATTCAATCTAATTTTTTTCTGCATCTAGCTCTGAAAAATATTTCGGCTTGTAGCAGTGTGTGGGACTTGTTCTATTAGTCCATCTATAGTAACCTCCACCAGGTTGCAAATTCAATCTAATTTTTTTCAGCATCTAGCTCTGAAAAAATATTTTGGCTTGTAGCAGTGTGTGGGACTTGTTCTATTAGTCCATCTATACTAACCTCCATCATGTTGCAAATTCAATATAGTTTTTTTCTGCATCTAGCTCTGAAAAACTATTTCGGCTTCTAGCAGTGTGTGGGACTTGTTCTATTAGTCCATCTATACTAACCTCCATCAGGTTGCAAATTCAATATAATTTTTTTCTGCATCTAGCTCTGAAAAACTATTTCGGCTTCTAGCAGTGTGTGGGACTTGTTCTATTAGTCCATCTATACTAACCTCCATCAGGTTGCAAATTCAATATAATTTTTTCTGCATCTAGCTCTGAAAAACTATTTCGGTTTGTAGCAGTGTGTGGGACTTGTTCTATTAGTCCATCTATACTAACCTCCATCAGGTTGCAAATTCAATATAATTTTTTTCTGCATCTAGCTCTAAAAACCTATTTCGGCTTGTAGCAGTGTTTGGGACTTGTTCTATTAGTCCATCTATACTAACCTCCAGCAGGTTGCAAATTCAATCTAATTTTTTTCTGCATCTAGCTCTGAAAAAATATTTTGGCTTGTAGCAGTGTGTGGGGCTTGTTCTATTAGTCCATCTATACTAACCTCCATCAGGTTGCAAATTCAATATAATTTTTTTCTGCATCTAGCTCTGAAAAGCTATTTCGGCTTCTAGCAGTGTGTGGGACTTGTTCTATTAGTCCATCTATACTAACCTCCATCAGGTTGCAAATTCAATATAATCTTTTTCTGCATCTAGCTCTGAAAAAATATTTTGGCTTCTAGCAGTGTGTGGGACTTGTTCTATTGGTAAGTCTTTACTAACCTCCAGCAGGTTGCAAATTCAAAATAATTTTTATCTGCATCTAGCTCTTAAAAAATATTTCGGCTTCTAGCAGTGTGTGGGACTTGCTCTATTAGTCCATCTATACTAACCTCCATCAGGTTGCAAATTCAATATAATTTTTTTCTGCATCTAGCTCTGAAAAAATATTTCGGCTTCTAGCAGTGTGTGGGACTTGTTCTATTAGTCCATCTATGCTAACCTCCATCAGGTTGCAAATTCAATATAATTTTTTCTGCATCTAGCTCTGAAAAACTATTTCGGTTTGTAGCAGTGTGTGGGACTTGTTCTATTAGTCCATCTATGCTAACCTCCAGCAGGTTGCAAATTCAATATCATTTTTTTCTGCATCTAGCTCTGAAAAACTATTTCGGCTTGTAACAGTGTGTGGGACTTGTTCTATTAGTCCATCTATACTAACCTCCATCAGGTTGCAAATTCAATATAATTTTTTTCTGCATCTAGCTCTGAAAAATTATTTCGGCTTCTAGCAGTGTGTGGGACTTGTTCTATTTGCCCATGTGTACTAACCTCTATCAGGTTGCAAATTCAATATAATTTTTTCTGCATCTAGCTCTGAAAAACTACTTCTGCTTCTGGCAGTGTGTGGGACTTGTTCTATTAGTCCATCTATACTAACCTCCATCAGGTTGCAAATTCAATATAATTTTTTTCTGCATCTAGCTCTGAAAAACTATTTCGGCTTCTAGCAGTGTGTGGGACTTGTTCTATTAGTCCATCTATACTAACCTCCATCAGGTTGCAAATTCAATATAATTTTTTTCTGCATCTAGCTCTGAAAAACTATTTCGGCTTGTAGCAGTGTGTGGGACTTGTTCTATTAGTCCATCTATACTAACCTCCATCAGGTTGCAAATTCAATATCATTTTTTTCTGCATCTAGCTCTAAAAAACTATTTCGGCTTCTAGCAGTGTGTGGGACTTGTTCTATTAGTCCATCTATACTAACCTTCATCAGGTTGCAAATTCAATATAATTTTTTTCTGCATCTAGCTCTGAAAAACTATTTCGGCTTCTAGCAATGTGTGGGACTTGTTCTATTAGTCCAACTATACTAACCACCAGCAGGTTGTAAATTTAAAATAATTTTTGACTGCATCTAGCTCTGAAAAAATATTTGGGCTTCGGCTTGTAGCAGTGTGTGGGACTTTTTCTATTAGTCCATCTATACTAACCTCCAGCAGGTTGCAAATTCAATATAATTTTTTTCTGCATCTAGGTCTGAAAAACTATTTTGGCTTCTAGCAGTGTGTGGGACTGGTTCTATTAGTCCATCTATACTAACCTCCATCAGGTTGCAAGTTCAATATAATTTTTTTCTGCATCTAGCTCTGAAAAACTATTTCGGCTTCTAGCAGTGTGTGGGACTTGTTCTATTAGTCCATCTAGACAAACCTCCATCAGGTTGCAAATTCAAAATAATTTTTATCTGCTTCTAGCTCTAAAAAAATATTTGGGCTTCGGCTTCTAGCAGTGTGTGGGACTTGTTCTATTAGTCCATCTATACTAATCTCCATCAGGTTGCAAATTCAGTATAATTTTTTTCTGCATCTAGCTCTGAAAAACTATTTCGGCTTCTAGCAGTGTGTGGGACTTGTTCTATTAGTCCATCTATACTAACCTCCATCAGGTTGCAAATTCAATATAATTTTTTTCTGCATCTAGCTCTGAAAAAATATTTCGGCTTCCAGCAGTGTGTGGGACTTGTTCTATTATTCCATCTATACTAACCTCCATCAGGTAGAAAATTCAATCTAATTTTTTTCTGCATCTAGCTCTGAAAAATATTTCGGCTTGTAGCAGTGTGTGGGACTTGTTCTATTAGTCCATCTATACTAACCTCCACCAGGTTGCAAATTCAATCTAATTTTTTTCAGCATCTAGCTCTGAAAAAATATTTTGGCTTGTAGCAGTGTGTGGGGCTTGTTCTATTAGTCCATCTATACTAACCTCCATCAGGTTGCAAATTCAATATAATTTTTTTCTGCATCTAGCTCTGAAAAGCTATTTCGGCTTCTAGCAGTGTGTGGGACTTGTTCTATTAGTCCATCTATACTAACCTCCATCAGGTTGCAAATTCAATATAATCTTTTTCTGCATCTAGCTCTGAAAAAATATTTTGGCTTCTAGCAGTGTGTGGGACTTGTTCTATTGGTAAGTCTTTACTAACCTCCAGCAGGTTGCAAATTCAAAATAATTTTTATCTGCATCTAGCTCTTAAAAAATATTTCGGCTTCTAGCAGTGTGTGGGACTTGCTCTATTAGTCCATCTATACTAACCTCCATCAGGTTGCAAATTCAATATAATTTTTTTCTGCATCTAGCTCTGAAAAAATATTTCGGCTTCTAGCAGTGTGTGGGACTTGTTCTATTAGTCCATCTATGCTAACCTCCATCAGGTTGCAAATTCAATATAATTTTTTCTGCATCTAGCTCTGAAAAACTATTTCGGTTTGTAGCAGTGTGTGGGACTTGTTCTATTAGTCCATCTATGCTAACCTCCAGCAGGTTGCAAATTCAATATCATTTTTTTCTGCATCTAGCTCTGAAAAACTATTTCGGCTTGTAACAGTGTGTGGGACTTGTTCTATTAGTCCATCTATACTAACCTCCATCAGGTTGCAAATTCAATATAATTTTTTTCTGCATCTAGCTCTGAAAAATTATTTCGGCTTCTAGCAGTGTGTGGGACTTGTTCTATTTGCCCATGTGTACTAACCTCTATCAGGTTGCAAATTCAATATAATTTTTTTCTGCATCTAGCTCTGAAAAACTACTTCTGCTTCTGGCAGTGTGTGGGACTTGTTCTATTAGTCCATCTATACTAACCTCCATCAGGTTGCAAATTCAATATAATTTTTTTCTGCATCTAGCTCTGAAAAACTATTTCGGCTTCTAGCAGTGTGTGGGACTTGTTCTATTAGTCCATCTATACTAACCTCCATCAGGTTGCAAATTCAATATAATTTTTTTCTGCATCTAGCTCTGAAAAACTATTTCGGCTTGTAGCAGTGTGTGGGACTTGTTCTATTAGTCCATCTATACTAACCTCCATCAGGTTGCAAATTCAATATCATTTTTTTCTGCATCTAGCTCTGAAAAAATATTTCGGCTTCCAGCAGTGTGTGGGACTTGTTCTATTATTCCATCTATACTAACCTCCATCAGGTAGAAAATTCAATCTAATTCTTTTCTGCATCTAGCTCTGAAAAATATTTCGGCTTGTAGCAGTGTGTGGGACTTGTTCTATTAGTCCATCTATACTAACCTCCACCAGGTTGCAAATTCAATCTAATTTTTTTCAGCATCTAGCTCTGAAAAAATATTTTGGCTTTTAGCAGTGTGTGGGACTTGTTCTATTAGTCCATCTATACTAACCTCCATCAGGTTGCAAATTCAATACAGTTTTTTTCTGCATCTAGCTCTGAAAAACTATTTCGGCTTCTAGCAGTGTGTGGGACTTGTTCTATTAGTCCATCTATACTAACCTCCATCAGGTTGCAAATTCAATATAATTTTTTTCTGCATCTAGCTCTGAAAAACTATTTCGGCTTCTAGCAGTGTGTGGGACTTGTTCTATTAGTCCATCTATACTAACCTCCATCAGGTTGCAGATTCAATATAATTTTTTCTGCATCTAGCTCTGAAAAACTATTTCGGTTTGTAGCAGTGTGTGGGACTTTTTCTATTAGTCCATCTATGCTAACCTCCAGCAGGTTGCAAATTCAATATCATTTTTTTCTGCATCTAGCTCTGAAAAACTATTTCGGCTTGTAGCAGTGTGTGGGACTTGTTCTATTAGTCCATCTCTACTAACCTCCAGCAGGTTGCAAATTCAATATAATTTTTTTCTGCATCTAGCTCTGAAAAACTATTTTGGCTTCTAGCAGTGTGTGGGACTTGTTCTGTTTGTCCATCTATACTAACCTCCATCAGGTTGCAAATTCAATATAATTTTTGTCTGCATCTAGCTCTGAAAAACTATTTCGGCTACTAGCATTGTGTGGGACTTGTTCTATTTGCCCATGTGTACTAACCTCCATCAGGTTGCAAATTCAATATAATTTTTTTCTGCATCTAGCTCTGAAAAACTACTTCTGCTTCTGGCAGTGTGTGGGACTTGTTCTATTAGTCCATCTATACTAACCTCCATCAGGTTGCAAATTCAATATAATTTTTTTCTGCATCTAGCTCTGAAAAACTATTTCGGCTTCTAGCAGTGTGTGGGACTTGTTCTATTAGTCCATCTATACTAACCTCCATCAGGTTGCAAATTCAATATAATTTTTTCTGCATCTAGCTCTGAAAAACTATTTCGGCTTGTAGCAGTGTGTGGGACTTGTTCTATTAGTCCATCTATACTAACCTCCATCAGGTTGCAAATTCAATATAATTTTTTTCTGCATCTAGCTCTAAAAAACTATTTCGGCTTCTAGCAGTGTGTGGGACTTGTTCTATTAGTCCATCTATACTAACCTTCATCAGGTTGCAAATTCAATATAATTTTTTTCTGCATCTAGCTCTGAAAAACAATTTCGGCTTCTAGCAGTGTGTGGGATTAGTTCTATTAGTCCAACTATACTAACCACCTGCTGGTTGTAAATTCAAAATAATTTTTATCTGCATCTAGCTCTGAAAAAATATTTGGGCTTCGGCTTGTAGCAGTGTGTGGGACTTTTTCTATTAGTCCATCTATACTAACCTCCAGCAGGTTGCAAATTCAATATAACTTTTTTCTGCATCTAGCTCTGAAAAACTATTTGGGCTTCTAGCAGTGTGTGGGACTTGTTCTATTAGTCCATCTATACTAACCTCCATCAGGTTGCAAGTTCAATATAATTTTTTTCTGCATCTAGCTCTGAAAAACTATTTCGGCTTCTAGCAGTGTGTGGGACTTGTTCTATTAGTCCATCTAGACTAACCTCCATCAGGTTGCAAATTCAAAATAATTTTTATCTGCTTCTAGCTGTAAAAAAATATTTGGGCTTCGGCTTGTAGCATTGTGTGGGACTTGTTCTATTAGTCCATCTATACTAACCTCCATCAGGTTGCAAATTCAATATAATTTTTTTCTGCTTCTAGCTCTGAAAAACTATTTCGGCTTCTAGCAGTGTGTGGGACTAGTTCTATTAGTCCATCTATACTAACCTCCATCAGGTTGCAAATTCAATATAATTTTTTTCTGCATCTAGCTCTGAAAAACTATTTCGGCTTGTAGCAGTGTGTGGGACTTGTTCTATTAGTCCATCTAGACTAACCTCCATCAGGTTGCAAATTCAAAATAATTTTTATCTGCGTCTAGCTCTAAAAAAATATTTGGGCTTCGGCTTCTAGCAGTGTGTGGGACTTGTTCTATTAGTCCATCTATACTAATCTCCATCAGGTTGCAAATTCAGTATAATGTTTTTCTGCATCTAGCTCTGAAAAACTATTTCGGCTTCTAGCAGTGTGTGGGACTTGTTCTATTAGTCCATCTATACTAACCTCCATCAGGTTGCAAATTCAATATAATTTTTTTCTGCATCTAGCTCTGAAAAACTATTTCGGCTTCTAGCAGTGTGTGGGACTTGTTATATTAGTCCATCTATACTAACCTCCATCAGGTTGCAAATTCAATATAATTTTTTTCTGCATCTAGCTCTGAAAAACTATTTCGGCTTCTAGCAGTGTGTGGGACTTGTTCTATTAGTCCATCTATACTAACCTCCATCAGGTTGCAAATTCAATATAATTTTTTTCTGCATCTAGCTCTAAAAAACTATTTCGGCTTCTAGCAGTGTGTGTGACTTGTTCTATTAGTCCATCTATACTAACCTTCATCAGGTTGCAAATTCAATATAATTTTTTTCTGCATCTAGCTCTGAAAAACCATTTCGGCTTCTAGCAGTGTGTGGGACTTGTTCTATTAGTCCAACTATACTAACCACCTGCTGTTTGTAAATTCAAAATAATTTTTATCTGCATCTAGCTCTGAAAAAATATTTGGGCTTCGGCTTGTAGCAGTGTGTGGGACTTTTTCTATTAGTCCATCTATACTAACCTCCAGCAGGTTGCAAATTCAATATAATTTTTTTCTGCATCTAGCTCTGAAAAACTATTTTGGCTTCTAGCAGTGTGTGGGACTGGTTCTATTAGTCCATCTATACTAACCTCCATCAGGTTGCAAGTTCAATATAATTTTTTTCTGCATCTAGCTCTGAAAAACTATTTCGGCTTCTAGCAGTGTGTGGGACTTGTTCTATTAGTCCATCTAGACAAACCTCCATCAGGTTGCAAATTCAAAATAATTTTTATCTGCTTCTAGCTCTAAAAAAATATTTGGGCTTCGGCTTCTAGCAGTGTGTGGGACTTGTTCTATTAGTCCATCTATACTAATCTCCATCAGGTTGCAAATTCAGTATAATTTTTTTCTGCATCTAGCTCTGAAAAACTATTTCGGCTTCCAGCAGTGTGTGGGACTTGTTCTATTAGTCCATCTATACTAACCTCCATCAGGTTGCAAATTCAATATAATTTTTTTCTGCATCTAGCTCTGAAAAAATATTTCGGCTTCCAGCAGTGTGTGGGACTTGTTCTATTATTCCATCTATACTAACCTCCATCAGGTAGAAAATTCAATCTAATTTTTTTCTGCATCTAGCTCTGAAAAATATTTCGGCTTGTAGCAGTGTGTGGGACTTGTTCTATTAGTCCATCTATACTAACCTCCACCAGGTTGCAAATTCAATCTAATTTTTTTCAGCATTTAGCTCTGAAAAAATATTTTGGCTTGTAGCAGTGTGTGGGACTTGTTCTATTAGTCCATCTATACTAACCTCCATCAGGTTGCAAATTCAATACAGTTTTTTTCTGCATCTAGCTCTGAAAAACTATTTCGGCTTCTAGCAGTGTGTGGGACTTGTTCTATTAGTCCATCTATACTAACCTCCATCAGGTTGCAATTTCAATATAATTTTTTTCTGCATCTAGCTCTGAAAAACTATTTCGGCTTCTAGCAGTGTGTGGGACTTGTTCTATTAGTCCATCTATACTAACCTCCATCAGGTTGCAGATTCAATATAATTTTTTCTGCATCTAGCTCTGAAAAACTATTTCGGTTTGTAGCAGTGTGTGGGACTTTTTCTATTAGTCCATCTATGCTAACCTCCAGCAGGTTGCAAATTCAATATCATTTTTTTCTGCATCTAGCTCTGAAAAACTATTTCGGCTTGTAGCAGTGTGTGGGACTTGTTCTATTAGTCCATCTATACTAACGTCCAGCAGGTTGCAAATTCAATATAATTTTTTTCTGCATCTAGCTCTGAAAAACTATTTTGGCTTCTAGCAGTGTGTGGGACTTGTTCTGTTAGTCCATCTATACTAACCTCCATCAGGTTGCAAATTCAATATAATTTTTGTCTGCATCTAGCTCTGAAAAACTATTTCGGCTACTAGCATTGTGTGGGACTTGTTCTATTTGCCCATGTGTACTAACCTCCATCAGGTTGCAAATTCAATATAATTTTTTTCTGCATCTAGCTCTGAAAAACTACTTCTGCTTCTGGCAGTGTGTGGGACTTGTTCTATTAGTCCATCTATACTAACCTCCATCAGGTTGCAAATTCAATATAATTTTTTTCTGCATCTAGCTCTGAAAAACTATTTTGGCTTCTAGCAGTGTGTGGGACTTGTTCTATTAGTCCATCTATACTAACCTCCATCAGGTTGCAAATTCAATATAATTTTTTTCTGCATCTAGCTCTGAAAAACTATTTCGGCTTGTAGCAGTGTGTGGGACTTGTTCTATTAGTCCATCTATACTAACCTCCATCAGGTTGCAAATTCAATATAATTTTTTTCTGCATCTAGCTCTAAAAAACTATTTCGGCTTCTAGCAGTGTGTGGGACTTGTGCTATTAGTCCATCTATACTAACCTTCATCAGGTTGCAAATTCAATATAATTTTTTTCTGCATCTAGCTCTGAAAAACAATTTCGGCTTCTAGCAGTGTGTGGGACTTGTTCTATTAGTCCATCTAGACTAACCTCCATCAGGTTGCAAATTCAAAATAATTTTTATCTGCTTCTAGCTCTAAAAAAATATTTGGGCTTCGGCTTGTAGCATTGTGTGGGACTTGTTCTATTAGTCCATCTATACTAACCTTCATCAGGTTGTAAATTCAAAATAATTTTTATCTGCATCTAGCTCTGAAAAAATATTTGGGCTTCGGCTTGTAGCAGTGTGTGGGACTTTTTCTATTAGTCCATCTATACTAACCTCCAGCAGGTTGCAAATTCAATATAACTTTTTTCTGCATCTAGCTCTGAAAAACTATTTGGGCTTCTAGCAGTGTGTGGGACTTGTTCTATTAGTCCATCTATAGTAACCTCCATCCGGTTGCAAGTTCAATATAATTGTTTTCTGCATCTAGCTCTGAAAAACTATTTCGGCTTCTAGCAGTGTGTGGGACTTGTTCTATTAGTCCATCTAGACTAACCTCCATCAGGTTGCAAATTCAAAATAATTTTTATCTGCTTCTAGCTCTAAAAAAATATTTGGGCTTCGGCTTGTAGCATTGTGTGGGACTTGTTCTATTAGTCCATCTATACTAACCTCCATCAGGTTGCAAATTCAATATAATTTTTTTCTGCTTCTAGCTCTGAAAAACTATTTCGGCTTCTAGCAGTGTGTGGGACTAGTTCTATTAGTCCATCTATACTAACCTCCATCAGGTTGCAAATTCAATATAATTTTTTTCTGCATCTAGCTCTGAAAAACTATTTCGGCTTGTAGCAGTGTGTGGGACTTGTTCTATTAGTCCATCTAGACTAACCTCCATCAGGTTGCAAATTCAAAATAATTTTTATCTGCGTCTAGCTCTAAAAAAATATTTGGGCTTCGGCTTCTAGCAGTGTGTGGGACTAGTTCTATTAGTCCATCTATACTAATCTCCATCAGGTTGCAAATTCAGTATAATTTTTTTCTGCATCTAGCTCTGAAAAACTATTTCGGCTTCTAGCAGTGTGTGGGACTTGTTCTATTAGTCCATCTATACTAACCTCAATCAGGTTGCAAATTCAATATAATTTTTTTCTGCATCTAGCTCTGAAAAACTATTTCGGCTTCTAGCAGTGTGTGGGACTTGTTCTATTAGTCCATCTATACTAACCTCCATCAGGTTGCAAATTCAATATAATTTTTTTCTGCATCTAGCTCTGAAAAATTATTTCGGCTTCTAGCAGTGTGTGGGACTTGTTCTATTAGTCCATCTATACTAACCTCCATCAGGTTGCAAATTCAATATAATTTTTTTCTGCATCTAGCTCTAAAAAACTATTTCGGCTTCTAGCAGTGTGTGTGACTTGTTCTATTAGTCCATCTATACTAACCTTCATCAGGTTGCAAATTCAATATAATTTTTTTCTGCATCTAGCTCTGAAAAACCATTTCGGCTTCTAGCAGTGTGTGGGACTTGTTCTATTAGTCCAACTACACTAACCACCTGCTGTTTGTAAATTCAAAATAATTTTTATCTGCATCTAGCTCTGAAAATATATTTGGGCTTCGGCTTGTAGCAGTGTGTGGGACTTTTTCTATTAGTCCATCTATACTAACCTCCAGCAGGTTGCAAATTCAATATAATTTTTTTCTGCATCTAGCTCTGAAAAACTATTTTGGCTTCTAGCAGTGTGTGGGACTTGTTCTATTAGTCCATCTAGACTAACCTCCATCAGGTTGCAAATTCAAAATAATTTTTATCTGCTTCTAGCTCTAAAAAAATATTTGGGCTTCGGCTTGTAGCAGTGTGTGGGACTTGTTCTATTAGTCCATCTATACTAACCTCCATCAGGTTGCAAATTCAATATAATTTTTTTCTGCTTCTAGCTCTGAAAATCTATTTCGGCTTCTAGCAGTGTGTGGGACTAGTTCTATTAGTCCATCTATACTAACCTCTATCAGGTTGCAAATTCAATATAATTTTTTTCTGCATCTAGCTCTGAAAAACTATTTCGGCTTGTAGCAGTGTGTGGGACTTGTTCTATTAGTCCATCTATAACAACCTCCATCAGGTTGCAAATTCAATATAATTTTTTTCTGCATCTAGCTCTGAAAAACTATTTCGACTTGTAGCAGTGTGTGGGACTTTTTCTATTAGTCCATCTATACTAACCTCCAGCAGGTTGCAAATTCAATATAATTTTTTTCTGCATCTAGCTCTGAAAAACTATTTCGGCTTCTAGCAGTGTGTGGGACTTGTTTTATTAGTCCATCTATACTAATCTCCATCAGGTTGCAAATTCAGTATAATTTTTTTCTGCATCTAGCTCTGAAAAAATATTTCGGCTTCTAACAGTGTGTGGGACTTGTTCTATTAGTCCATCTAGACTAACCTCCATCAGGTTGCAAATTCAAAATAATTTTTATCTGCGTCTAGCTCTAAAAAAATATTTGGGCTTCGGCTTCTAGCAGTGTGTGGGACTTGTTCTATTAGTCCATCTATACTATTCTCCATCAGGTTGCAAATTCAGTATAATTTCTTTCTGCATCTAGCTCTGAAAAACTATTTCGGCTTCTAGCAGTGTGTGGGACTTGTTCTATTAGTCCATCTATGCTAACCTCCAGCAGGTTGCAAATTCAATATCATTTTTTTCTGCATCTAGCTCTTAAAAACTATTTCGGCTTGTAGCAGTGTGTGGGCCTTGTTCTGTTAGTCCATCTATACTAACCTCCAGCAGGTTGCAAATTCAATATAATTTTTTTCTGCATCTAGCTCTGAAAAACTATTTTGGCTTCTAGCAGTGTGTGGGACTTGTTCTGCTAGTCCATCTATACTAACCTCGATCAGGTTGCAAATTCAATATAATTTTTTTCTGCATCTAGCTCTGAAAAACTATTTCGGCTTCTAGCAGTGTGTGGGACTTGTTCTATTTGTCCATGGGTACTAACCTCCATCAGGTTGCAAATTCAATATAATTTTTTTCTGCATCTAGCTCTGAAAAACTACTTCTGCTTCTGGCAGTGTGTGGGACTTGTTCTATTAGTCCAACTATACTAACCACCTGCAGGTTGTAAATTCAAAATAATTTTTATCTGCATCTAGCTCTGAAAAAATATTTGGGCTTCGGCTTGTAGCAGTGTGTGGGACTTTTTCTATTAGTCCATCTATACTAACCTCCAGCAGGTTGCAAATTCAATATAATTTTTTTCTGCATCTAGCTCTGAAAAACTATTTCGGCTTCTAGCAGTGTGTGGGACTTGTTCTATTAGTCCAACTCTACTAACCACCTGCAGGTTGTAAATTCAAAATAATTTTTATCTGCATCTAGCTCTGAAAAAATATTTGGGCTTCGACTTGTAGCAGTGTGTGGGACTTTTTCTATTAGTCCATCTATACTAACCTCCAGCAGGTTGCAAATTCAATATAATTTTTTTCTGCATCTAGCTCTGAAAAACTATTTCGGCTTCTAGCAGTGTGTGGGACTTGTTCTATTAGTCCATCTATACTAACCTCCATCAGGTTGCAAGTTCAATATAATTTTTTTCTGCATCTAGCTCTGAAAAACTATTTTGGCTTCTAGCAGTGTGTGGGACTTGTTCTATTAGTCCATCTAGACTAACCTCCATCAGGTTGCAAATTCAAAATAATTTTTATCTGCTTCTAGCTCTAAAAAAATATTTGGGCTTCGGCTTGTAGCAGTGTGTGGGACTTGTTCTATTAGTCCATCTATACTAACCTCCATCAGGTTGCAAATTCAATATAATTTTTTTCTGCTTCTAGCTCTGAAAATCTATTTCTGCTTCTAGCAGTGTGTGGGACTAGTTCTATTAGTCCATCTATACTAACCTCCATCAGGTTGCAAATTCAATATAATTTTTTTCTGCATCTAGCTCTGAAAAACTATTTCGGCTTGTAGCAGTGTGTGGGACTTGTTCTATTAGTCCATCTATAACAACCTCCATCAGGTTGCAAATTCAATATAATTTTTTTCTGCATCTAGCTCTGAAAAACTATTTCGACTTGTAGCAGTGTGTGGGACTTTTTCTATTAGTCCATCTATACTAACCTCCAGCAGGTTGCAAATTCAATATAATTTTTTTCTGCATCTAGCTCTGAAAAACTATTTCGGCTTCTAGCAGTGTGTGGGACTTGTTCTATTAGTCCATCTAGACTAACCTCCATCAGTTTGCAAATTCAAAATAATTTTTATCTGCTTCTAGCTCTAAAAAATTATTTGGGCTTCGGTTTGTAGCAGTGTGTGGGACTTGTTCTATTAGTATATCTATACTAACCTCCATCAGGTTGCAAATTCAATATAATTTTTTTCTGCTTCTAGCTCTGAAAAACTATTTCGGCTTCTAGCAGTGTGTGGGACTAGTTCTATTAGTCCATCTATACTAACCTCCATCAGGTTGCAAATTCAATATAATTTTTTTCAGCATCTACCTCTGAAAAACTATTTTGGCTTGTAGCAGTGTGTGGGACTTGTTCTATTAGTCCATCTATACTAACGTTCATCAGGTTGCAAATTCAATATAATTTTTTTCTGCATCTAGCTCTGAAAAACTATTTTGGCTTCTAGCAGTGTGTGGGACTTGTTCTATTAGTCCAACTATACTAACCACCTGCAGGTTGTAAATTCAAAATAATTTTTATCTGCATCTAGCTCTGAAAAAATATTTGGGCTTCGGCTTGTAGCAGTGTGTGGGACTTTTTCTATTAGTCCATCTATACTAATCTCCTTCAGGTTGCAAATTCAGTATAATTTTTTTCTGCATCTAGCTCTGAAAAAATATTTCGGCTTCTAACAGTGTGTGGGACTTGTTCTATTAGTCCATCTAGACTAACTTCCATCAGGTTGCAAATTCAAAATAATTTTTATCTGCTTCTAGCTCTAAAAAAATATTTGGGCTTCGGCTTGTAGCAGTGTGTGGGACTTGTTCTATTAGTCCATCTATACTAACCTCCACCAGGTTGCAAATTCAATCTAATTTTTTTCTGCATCTAGCGCTGAAAAAATATTTCGGCTTGTAGCAGTGTGTGGGACTTGTTCTATTATTCCATCTTTACTAACCTCCACCAGGTTGCAAATTCATTCTAATTTTTTTCTGCATCTAGCTCTGAAAAAATATTTCGGCTTGTAGCAGTGTGTGGGACTTGTTCTATTAGTCCATCTATACTAACCTCCATCAGGTTGCAAATTCAATATAATTTTTTTCTGCATCTAGCTCTGAAAAACTATTTCGGCTTCTAGCAGTGTGTGGGACTTGTTCTATTAGTCCATCTATACTAACCTCCATCAGGTTGCAAATTCAATATATTTTTTTTCTGCATCTAGCTCTGAAAAAATATTTCAGCTTCTAGCAGTGTGTGGGACTTGTTCTATTAGTCCATCTATACTAACCTCCATCAGGTTGCAAATTCAATATAATTTTTTCTGCATCTAGCTCTGAAAAACTATTTCGGCTTGTAGCAGTGTGTGGGACTTGTTCTATTAGTCCATCTATACTAACCTCCATCAGGTTGCAAATTCAATATAATTTTTTTCTGCATCTAGCTCTGAAAAAACTATTTCGGCTTCTAGCAGTGTGTGGGACTTTTTCTATTAGTCGATCTATACTAACCTCCAGCAGGTTGCAAATTCAAAATAATTTTTATCTGCATCTAACCCAGCCAATACTTTTGGGCTAACACCACAGTTTGGCCACTCAGCTCTGCTCGGTTCCCATCCATTGTTTTTTGTGCAAACATCTACAGAGTTGTGAATTAGTTATCCACCAAAATGAGTGGAAAAAGGCCTGCTGCTGGTGGAAAGGGGAATAGGCGTGTTGGGAAGGGAAAAAAAGGTTGTGTCCGTGGGGTAGGTGTTAAAGCAACAGTAACATCTGCAGAAGAAAGACCATCTTCCAGCCAAACTAAGATGTCTACTTCTTTTAGCGGATAATGTGATAAGATCCCTTTCTTACGGCCACGCCAATCGCTACAAATTCCAGATGAGGCACAAAAACAGCAGGTGCTTCAACGGATATCAAGTGCTCCTTTAAGTGGGCTCTCCTCCACCTCAACTTCAACATCACAAATACTCCAGTCCTCAGAGGGGTCACCCCAATCGCACTTGCTTCCTCACAGCTCCCAAGTCTCCAGTAGTGTTGAGCCACCCCCGTAGTGTTCGAGTTCGGTTCGGTTCGTCGAACACCCGTGTGTTCGCCGTACTGTTCGTCGAACTGTTCGTCGAACACCTTCGAACACCATTAAAACCAATGGCAGGCAAACAAAAACACATAGAAACACATAGAAAACACCTTCAAAGGTGTCCAAAAGCTGACAAACTGCTCAGAAGACACAACTAACACATGGAAAAGTGACAAGTACATATAGTCATGCGAAAAGAAAAGAGGTGGAGGAGTAAAAGGAGGGGGAGACACAGATATAGGCATGTCATTCCCTTCTAAAATCCAAAAAGTGAGAAGCCGACACGTTCGGTCCGCTCCTGCCCGTGCCACCTCCGTGTCGCCGGGTTTGTGCCAGAGCCGCGGTGAACCCTGACGGCCAGCCCCCCTCTCCCAATACTGGTGCCTGTCCGCTGGTGGGTCGAGCGAGCCCCCCTGTGGTGGAGGCAGCTCTAAGCTTTTTAATTTAAATTGTCTCTCTAATTTGAATGAATAGAATTTAAATCCATTTACAAGGATCTATTGGAGGGCAAGTCTCATGCCAGCAGCCGCGTAATTCCAGCTCCAGTAGCGTCCACTAAAGCTGCTGCAGTTAAAAAGCTTTTATAAGGATCGAGCTCGGCTGTCCACCGCAAGGCATCCTACTGCCAGTCCCAGCCCCTATGCCTTGGGGTGCCTCCTGATGCTCTTCACTGAGTATCCCGTGGTCCCGAAGCATTTCCTTTGAAAAAATTAAGTGTCCAAACTACAGGTGGTGTAGCTTGCTTAACAGCCGGGATAATCCGCTGACTAGCAGACACTGCTACTAGGCACAAAGTATTTCCTGGGCTAGATGCAGTTAAAAATTTGTAATTAGATACTCTCGTTGGATGCTGAGAAAGCATTCCATAGAGTCTCCTGGCACGCCATATATGATTCTCTTAAAAAGCTTGGGGTAGGGGTCTAGGGGACCCTTTTATAGCCAAAATCACGGCCCTGTATCACAATACGTCACCTAGGCTGAAGATAAATGGAACTGTAGCACCCTGAGGGCTCGGTTGCTACAGAGGTATTGCACCTCACCCAGAGGTGTGATATCTCACTCTCAGGTAAGGATGGAGTGTGGATCAGGACCCGACACCTGCATGCATTACACCACATTGCCGTGGGGCAGGCCGACCAATATGCCTCTGAGATGGGCATGACAGTCCCTGTCCCTGGCTGGAGTGGGGGGAGGGAACACTGAGGAAGGGGAACCCTGTAGTGCAGGAGCAGGGAGGAAGCAGTTCCTGGGTGCATTGAGAAGGGAGTATAAAAGGTGGGCACCATCTTAGTTCAGTGCAGAGAAGTCTGAGCAGAAGTGGCAGGGAGCAGGGGCTCTGCATGAGCTCTGCTCCGGAGGCGGGCCTAGTAACAGAGGCCCAGGCCTGGAAGAGGGAGAAGGAAGGAAGAGGAGCGGAGAAGGATCCAGGAACGAGGAATGAAGGGATCCCAGGGGTGCGGACGGGCGAGTCGCCACCGCACGCCCGAATCCACCTGCGTGGAGGGGTCAGGCCAAAGGGGGAGACCGGTCCCCGAAACTAGTGGAGGCAGGAAACGACCCTCAGCTAGAAACCGGAGGCTGTGACATTTTATGTGGCGCAGCCCCTCGCTACACCCGCTAGGAAGGCACCACATAGGGTCAGGGAAGCTGGCGCCAAGTTTACCAAGAGGAGGCCCGAGGCAGCCGGACAGAAGGGTTGGTAAGAAAGGCCAGACAAAGGACACACAAAGGGGGTCCTGTGAAGCGCTCCAAAGTTATCTGGGAGTTGTCTGAGCCCCTCACCTGGTGAGCACAGTACGACGTGGGCAGCCGTTACCTGCAGACGTGGTCTGGATAATAAGAACTGTGAGTAAAGGCCCTGGACTGCATCACTGACTCCGTGTCGTTACTGCTGCTGCCCTGCACCATCACCCCCATCCTCCGCATACACTGCCCTGAGGCTATACTCCTCCTGTGGGGAGTTATGCTACGCTCTGCTGCACCCACAACACCAGCCTCAGCGGTCTGCCCTGCAGCGGCGGTTCACTCTGACCGCAATCCACGGGTGGCGTAGTCGGACATTTAAACATCAAAACCACATAAATAGTTCCGCCACTGGTTTGACCACCCTGAGCCACGGAACCGGGTCGCCGCCACGAAGACTACAACCACCAGCATCCACCAAAAAGGGTCCGGCTCCGGGTGTCCCAAGGCCCAGGGGGTGCATCAGAACATTTTCATCACCTTTCACAATCACCAATGGGACAAGGCAGGGATGTCCTCTGTCCCCTCTCTTATACATCCTAGTGACGGAGCAGCTGCTCTCATCAATTCGCCATAACCCCAATATTAGGTGGATTGAGGTGGGAGGCACCGAGTACAAGTGCTCTCTATTTGCTGATGATGTCCTAGTATATATCACTCAATCACTTATATCCATCCATGCTGTTACGGCTGAAATAGATCACTTTGTTACATGGTCAAATTTTAAAATCAATGCAGCGAAGTCTGAGGCCCTCGATGTCTCCCTCCCCGAATCCATATAGGATTCCATCCAGTCCAACTTTCCCTTTGCCTGGCCCTCACAGGGTATCAAATACTTAGGAATTCCTATTCATAGAGACCTCTCCCATCTATGTTATCTTAATTTTGGGCCCTTTATTGAACAACTCCATACAGACCACGGTTGGCAAGTTAGAACTGTAAGATTCACTACGTGAACCACTGGTGTTTTGTGGAAAAGCACATGTACACTGTGTTCCAAATTATTATGCAAAAAGTGTTTAGGAGTGATAAGGGAAGAATTTGTTTGTTTGTCAGTTAAACTCATTGATGGTGATGTGTGTCAGGGCTCTTTATATCACTGTAAGCAATTGAAGACACCTGTGCTAATTAGTTTGGCAGGTGTGTCCAATGAAAGGCAAGACTACTTAAGAAGGCTCTCTCACATTATTAAGCAGCCTACATTTTCTGCCAAAATGGGAAAGAAAAAGGATGTGTCGGCTGCTGAGAAGCAACAAATTGTGGAGTGTTTAGGTCAAGGCATGACTACAATCAACATTGTGCGATGATCAGGATGAAGTGCCTTGGCAATCAAGAAGTATGTAGCTGATTCACAGTACACACGTGTGCGTGCTGATAAGGGCAAATTGAGGACTCTTTCCTACAGGCAATTACGTCAGGTTAAGAGAACAGCGGCAAAAAAGCCTTGTCATAGCAGCAGACAAGTTTTTGAAGCTGCTGGTGCCTCCAACGTCCCCCGAACAAGAAGATGCAGGGTCCTTCAGAGGTTTGCAGCTGTGCATACGCCATCCTGTCGACCTCCTCTATCCACTTCACACAAGCAGAAATGGCTCCAGTGGGCTAAACATTACATGAAGACTGATTTCAAAACTGTTTTGTTCACGGATGAGTGCCGTGCAGTGCTCGATGGTCCAGATGGATGGAGTGGAGGATGGCTGGTTGATGGACACCCCACGCAAACACGGCTACAGCGCCAAGAAGGAGGAGGTGGAGTAATGTTTTGGGCTGGAATCATGGGGAGAGAGATTGTCGGCCCCTTTAGGATCCCTGAAGGCGCTAAAGATGAACTCCATAATGTATGTGGATTTTCTCAAACAGCACTTCCTGCCATGGTTCAAGAAGAAGAACCGTGTATTTCACAGCAAGATAATTTTTTTGCATGATAATGCACCATCTCATGCTGCACATAAAACATCTGCATCTCTGGCTGATATGGGCATAAAAGGGGACAAACTTATGGTGTGACCCCCATGCTCCCCTGACCTCTACCCCATTCAGAACCTCTGGAGCATCATCAAAAGGAGTGTCTATGATGGCGGGAGGCAGTTCACATCTAAGCAACAGCTCTGGGAGGGTATTCTGTCCTCATGCAAAACAATTGAAGCAGAAACCATCCAAAACCTGACAAATTCAATGGACGAGAGAGTTCAGAAGCTCCTTTCGAACAAGGGGTCCTATGTGAAAATGTAACATCACCTAGAATAAAGTTTTGAGTTGAAAACTGTTTGATTTCAGTTTCTAATAACCTGCTAATGCTTATAATTTCAAAAATGACAATTTTTTTGGTCTTTATTAAAATGAAAAGGTTGATCGAAAAGTTTGGGGGATCTAAGAGTGTGGCAACCCAGTAGTCATGATTACTTCGAATTCTGACAATATGAGGGTCATGTTGCAGGTAGTGCAGCAAGAAGGCACTTATGTGTCTTGCGCATCTCGGAGCCCCAAAATTATTTTCCGGGCTAGATGCAGCTAAAAATTATTATTAATTTTAAATCTGGTGGAGCTTAGTATAGAGTGCCTAATAGGATCAGTGCTGAACACTGCTACAAAGCCCAAATTATTTTCCAGCCAAGATACAGATAAACATGATTAGTAATTTGAAAGCTTAAAACGGTTGGTAGGGTGATTTTAACCAATCATCAAGCTTTTACTCTCCCCAGGATGACACAGGGGTAGAAAAGTCGTTTCGGATCCATGATTTGTTCAACTTTATGAACGTGAGTCTGTCTACATTATCAGTGGAGAGCCGCGTGCGCTTATCTGTCAGCACACCACCTGCAGCGCTGAACACACGTTCAGACAGAACGCTGGCTGCGGGGCATGACAAGATCTCCAAGGCGTAAGTGGCTAGCTCCGGCCATTTATCCAGATTGGAAGCCCAAAAAGAGCAAGAGTCCAGTGACACAGTCATGGCTTCAATGTTTACTTGGAGATACTCCTGTACCATCGTCTCTAGGCGTTGACTATGTGTCAGACTTCTTGTCTCCTGTGGCCTTGCAAAGGATGGGCTAAAAAAGTGGTGAAATGATTCCGCAAAATTGATGTTACCAGCAGATACTGTGGTTCTGTTACTGTTTGAGTGCTGAACACTTGACGGTCCCACGGTTGGCAAGTTGGAACTGTGAGATTCACTACGTGCACCACTGGTGTTTTGTGGAAAAGCACATGTAAGATTCTGCAACAGTCTCTGCTGATACTCCTGCATGCGTGCATCCCTTTCTATGGCAGGAATAATTTCGGCAAATTTACTTTTGTACCGGGGATCTAACAGTGTGGCAACCCAGTAGTCAGGATTATTTCTAATTCTCACAATTCGAGGGTCATGTTGCAGGTAGTGCAGCAAGAAGGCACTCATGTGTGTTGTGCATCCAGGAGCACCAAGTCCCTGTTGTGTTGGTGGCGAGGTAACAATCATGCTTCCTTCCTCTGTCCTCTCCCCCCAACCTCGCACAACAGAAATGTGATCAAGGTCTCCCTCATCTGATGAGTCTTCCATCAGTTCGTCCTCCACTTCTTCCTGGGCTCCTGCACCTTCCTCACTAGTTTGGCTGCTACCATGCGCCCTGGTAAAACCATCTCCCCCACCCTCACATGCCTGCCGCCTTGGTGCTGCCGACCGTCTGGACCTTGCAGATGTTAGCCCTTCCGCATAAAACTCCTCCTCCTCTACTTCCTCCACCTCCTCTTGTGCCACCACCTGACTCCGAATTCTGTTTAACATGTGCTCCAGCATGTAAATCACCGGAATAGTCATGCTGATAATGGCATCGTCAGCACTAAACATCTTCGTCGCCATTTCAAAACTGTGCAGAAGGGTGCATAGGTCCCTGATCTGAGACCACTCCTCCAGCGTGATTTGCCCCACCTCTGGATCTCGTTGGCCCAGGCTATACGTCAGAACGTATTGCACCAGGGCTTGTCGGTGCTGCCACAGTGGCTGCAACATGTGCAGAGTTGAATTCCACCGGGTAGGCACATCGCATTTTAGCCGGTGAAGTGGCAGGCCCAGCGACTTCTGTAGAGATGTAAGTCGCTGAGCTGCGGGATGCGAACGGCGGAAGTGAGCACACAGTGACCGTGCCCTCTGCAGAAGGCCATCTAGTCTGGGATAGTGGGCTAAAAATTGCTGGACAACCAGGTTCAACACGTGAGCCATACAAGGCACGTATGTGACATTGCCCCGGCGAAGGGCCGCACCCAGGTTTGCAGAATTGTCGCACACGGCCTTCCCTGGTTTCAGGTCCAGTGGAGACAACCATTCATGAAATTGGTTCTCCAGAGCTGACCACAACTCCTCAGCTGTGTGACTCACATTTCCCAGACATTTCAAAGTAAAAACCGCCTGATGACGTTGAGCCCTACTGCCAGCATAGTAAGGAGGTGTGCAGGATCCCTTCTGCGCAGTTAGAAAGCTTGTGGCATGACCAGACAGGCTTTGGGTGCAGGTGGAAGACCGAGAGGAGGTTGAGGAGGCAGAAGCAGTGGAGGAACTTTGACATAAAGAGGATTGACGCACAACTTGTGGGGACGGCAAGACTTGGACAGCAGCCCCTTGTCCTGCTCTCACCATAGTTACCCAGTGCCCAGTCAGCGACATGTAACGCCCCTGTCCATGCCTACTCGTCCAAGTGTCTGTGGTGAAATGCACCCTGTCACACACAGAGTTTCTCAAAGAAGCGGTGATGTTGTGTGCGACATGCTGGTGGAGCGCAGGCACACCTTTCTTTGAGAAGTAGTGCTGACTGGGCATCTGGTACTGGGGCACTGCGACGGACATAAGGTCTCGAAAATCCTCTGTGTCCACCAGGCGGAAAGGCAGCATTTCTGTAGCCAAGAGCTTGCAGATGGTGAAATTCAACCTCTTAGCTTTCTCATGGCTAGGAGGAAATGGTCTTTTACTTGTCCACATCTGAGGGACCGAGGGCTGGCTATTGTGCTTAGACGGGGTTGATAAGGGTGTCCCCGGCAAACTGCCGGTCTGTGAGGAAGATGCAGGCGGACATGTTGGGTTGCCTTGATCCAAAGGTGGTGCTATCGATGTCGGACAGCGCTCAACACCAGCTGGTGTTACCACCTCCAAAGAAAATGATGACCTGCCAATCACGCTGGCTGTTGCGGGTAAAGAGGTGGCAGGTCTGCGCCCCAAAACAGGTGTGACTGCTGTCCCCCCAGTCACAGAGGATGAAGAGGCCACGGATGCACAAGATATGGCAGACGGTGGTTGGCCCGGCCGGCTAGGCCGCATTGTAGCACACTGAGCTTCCCACTGCAACTTATGCTTCATGTCCATGTGCCGGTTCATGCATGAAGTACTCAAACTATGTATTTTTTGGCCTCTACTTAGCTTTTGCTGACAAATGTTACAGATAACACGAGTTGGGTTATCTTTATCGATCTGAAAAAATGCCCAGGCTATGCAAGGCTTAGTACCCATGCGACCTGAAGAGCCACCACGACTTGTGTTGAGAGGCAGAGTTGTGTTTGAGGATGCAGTTGCTGACGTGCTTCCAGTACTACGTCTCTGTCCAGGAAGGCGCAACTTGACATCGTCGTCACTAGCATCTTCATCCACCTCCTCTGCTGACCTCATCTCTTGGCTGACTGTGGGTTGACAGTAAGTGGGATCTCCAACCTCATCATCATCACCCTGTGCGTTATCACACCCGTCGTCCTCAGAGCCAACCTGTTCCTGCCCTGACAAAAAACTAAAGTTGTCGCTCCAATCAGGTATTTGAGTCTCATCATCGTCTTCCTCATTGTCTCCACCAACAGGAGTTACAGTTTGGGAATGAGGGTCTACATTATGGTCAGAACCTTCTGCGTCTGGTCCTGGATCCGACTCATAAAGATTCTGGGCATCAGTGCAGATCATTTCCTCGTCTGGATTCACAGAAGCGCTGGAGTCGACCTCTGATTCCCAGGCTATAGTATGAGTAAACAGCTCTGCAGACTCAACCATCTGTTCTACCTCATACTCAGACGGGCAGCTGGAGATTTGGGAGCTGTGAGGAAGCAAGTGCGATTGGGGTGACACCTTTGAGGACTGGAGTATTTGTGATGTTGAAGTTGATGTGGAGGAGAGCCCACTTAAAGGAGCACTTGATATCCGTTGAAGCACCTGCTGTTTTTGTGCCTCATCTGGAATTTGTATCGATTGGCGTGGCCGTAAGAAAGGGATCTTATCACATTGTCCGCTAAAAGAAGTAGACATTTTAGTTTGGCTGGAAGATGGTCTTTCTTCTGCAGATGTTACTGTTGCTTTAACACCTACCCCACCGACACAACCTTTTTTCCCCTTCCCAACACGCCTATTCCCCTTTCCACCAGCAGCAGGCCTTTTTCCACTCATTTTGGTGGTTAACTAATTCACAACTCTGGAGTTGTTTGCACAAAAAAACAATGGATGGGAACCGAGCAGAGCTGAGTGGCCAAACTGTGGTATTAGGCCAAAACTATTGGCTGGGTTAGATGCAGAAAAAAATTATATTCGATTTGCAACCTGATGGAGGTCAGTATAGATGGACTAATAGAACAAGTCCCACACACAGCTAGAAGCCCAAATATTTTTTCAGAGGTAGATGCAGAAAAAAAATATATTCAGTTTGCAACCTGATGGAGGTCAGTATAGATGGACTAATAGAGAAAGTCCCACACACTGCTAGAAAGCCAAATATTTTTTCAGAGCTAGATGCAGACAAAAAATTATTTTGAATTTGCAACCTTATGGAGGTCAGTATAGGTGGACTAATAGAACAAGTCCCACACACTGCTAGAAGGCCAAATATTTTTTCAGAGCTAGATGCAGAATAAAAATATATTCAGTTTGCAACCTGATGGAGGTCAGTATAGATGGACTAATAGAACAAGTCCCACACACAGCTAGAAGCCCAAATATTTTTTCAGAGGTAGATGCAGAAAAAAATTATATTCAGTTTGCAACCTGATGGAGGTCTGTATAGATGGATTAATAGAACAAGTCCCACACACAGCTAGAAGCCCAATATTTTTTCAGAGGTAGATGCAGAAAAAAAAATATTTTTAATTTGCAACCTGATGGAGGTCAGTATAGATGGACTAATAAAGAAAGTCCCACACACTGCTAGAAGGCCAAATATTTTTTCAGAGCTAGATGCAGAAAAAAATTATATTCAGTTTGCAACCTGATGGAGGTCAGTATAGATGGACTAATAGAACAAGTCCCACACACAGCTAGAATCCCAAATATTTTTTCAGAGGTAGATGCAGATAAAAATTATTTTTAATTTGCAACCTGATGGAGGTCAGTATAGATGGACTAATAGAGAAAGTCCCACACACTGCTAGAAGGCCAAATATTTTTTCAGAGCTAGATGCAGATAAAAATTATTTTTAATTTGCAACCTGATGGAGGTCAGTATAGATGGACTAATAGAGAAAGTCCCACACACTGCTAGAAGGCCAAATATTTTTTCAGAGCTAGATGCAGAAAAAAATTATATTCAGTTTGCAACCTGATGGAGGTCAGTATAGATGGACTAATAGAACAAGTCCCACACACAGCTAGAAGCCCAAATATTTTTTCAGAGGTAGATGCAGATAAAAATTATTTTTAATTTGCAACCTGATGGAGGTCAGTATAGATGGACTAATAGAGAAAGTCCCACACACTGCTAGAAGGCCAAATATTTTTTCAGAGCTAGATGCAGATAAAAATTATTTTTAATTTGCAACCTGATGGAGGTCAGTATAGATGGACTAATAGAGAAAGTCCCACACACTACTAGAAGGCCAAGTATTTTTTCAGAGCTAGATGCAGAAAAAAATTATATTCAGTTTGCAACCTGATGGAGGTCAGTATACATGGACTAATAGAACAAGTCCCACACACAGCTAGAAGCCCAATATTTTTTCAGAGGCAGATGCAGAAAAAAAATTATTTTTAATTTGCAACCTGATGGAGGTCAGTATAGATGGACTAATAGTGAAAGTCCCACACACTGCTAGAAGGCCAAATATTTTTTCAGAGCTAGATGCAGAAAAAAATTATATTCAGTTTGCAACCTGATGGAGGTCAGTATAGATGGACTAATAGAACAATTCCCACACACAGCTAGAAGCCCAAATATTTTTTCAGAGGTAGATGCAGATAAAAATTATTTTTAATTTGCAACCTGATGGAGGTCAGTATAGATGGACTAATAGAGAAAGTCCCACACACTGCTAGAAGGCCAAATATTTTTTCAGAGCTAGATGCAGATAAAAATTATTTTTAATTTGCAACCTGATGGAGGTCAGTATAGATGGACTAATAGAGAAAGTCCCACACACTGCTAGAAGGCCAAATATTTTTTCAGAGCTAGATGCAGATAAAAATTATTTTTAATTTGCAACCTGATGGAGGTCAGTATAGATGGACTAATAGAGAAAGTCCCACACACTGCTAGAAGGCCAAATATTTTTTCAGAGCTGGATGCAGAAAAAAATTATATTCAGTTTGCAACCTGATGGAGGTCAGTATAGATGGACTAATAGAACAAGTCCCACACACAGCTAGAAGCCCAAATATTTTTTCAGAGGTAGATGCAGATAAAAATTATTTTTAATTTGCAACCTGATGGAGGTCAGTATAGATGGACTAATAGAGAAAGTCCCACACACTGCTAGAAGGCCAAATATTTTTTCAGAGCTAGATGCAGATAAAAATTATTTTTAATTTGCAACCTGATGGAGGTCAGTATAGATGGACTAATAGAGAAAGTCCCACACACTACTAGAAGGCCAAATATTTTTTCAGAGCTAGTTGCATAAAAAAATTATATTCAGTTTGCAACCTGATGGAGGTCAGTATAGATGGACTAATAGAACAAGTCCCACACACAGCTAGAAGCCCAAATATTTTTTCAGAGGTAGATGCAGATAAAAATTATTTTTAATTTGCAACCTGATGGAGGTCAGTATAGATGGACTAATAGAGAAAGTCCCACACACTGCTAGAAGGCCAAATATTTTTTCAGAGCTAGATGCAGATAAAAATTATTTTTAATTTGCAACCTGATGGAGGTCAGTATAGATGGACTAATAGAGAAAGTCCCACACACTGCTAGAAGGCCAAATATTTTTTCAGAGGTAGATGCAGAAAAAAAATATATTCATTTTGCAACCTGATGGAGGTCAGTATAGATGGACTAATAGAGAAAGTCCCACACACTGCTAGAAGGCCAAATATTTTTTCAGAACTAGATGCTGAAAAAAATTATATTCAGTTTGCAACCTGATGGAGGTCAGTATAGATGGACTAATAGAACAAGTCCCACACACAGCTAGAAGCCCAAATATTTTTTCAGAGGTAGATGCAGATAAAAATTATTTTTAATTTGCAACCTGATGGAGGTCAGTATAGATGGACTAATAGAGAAAGTCCCACACACTGCTAGAAGGCCAAATATTTTTTCAGAGCTAGATGCAGATAAAAATTATTTTTAATTTGCAACCTGATGGAGGTCAGTATAGATGGACTAATAGAGAAAGTCCCACACACTGCTAGAAGGCCAAATATTTTTTCAGAGCTAGATGCAGAAAAAAATTATATTCAGTTTGCAACCCGATGGAGGTCAGTATAGATGGACTAATAGAACAAGTCCCACACACTGCTAGAAGCCCAAATATTATTTCAGAGCTAGATGCAGAAAAAAATTATATTCAATTTGCAACCTGATGGAGGTCAGTATAGATGGACTCATAGAATGATGCTATGCCCAAAAGATTTTACTTCACTAGGTGCAGTAAAAAAATTGGTATTCTATACACAGTTGGTATATCTTGCAACACAGATAGGCTACTCCACTGACTAACACACTCTGCAATAGGCCAAAAAGGATTAGCTTTGCTAGATTCAGCCAAATGCTGTGAAAAAAACTTGCACAGCACTGGCACAGACCTGCCTGGCAAAAACTGAAAGGAACTGATGTAAACTAGTCCTGAAAAGGACTGCAATTACAATTAGTCTTTACTCCCACAATCTATCTATTTAAGAGCACAGACCTGCCTGATAAAAGTCGTAGGAAATGCTGTAACCTAGTCCTTAAAAGGACTGCAATCACAACTATTCCCTACTCCCAAGCTATCTGTAGATTTGTGTGAAAATTGGCTTGAAATTAACAAGGTATAGCGCACACAGCAACAGCAGTGCTGTCTAACACGCAGCTGCAGCAGTGAGAAAATGGTGGCGACGGGGAAAATGGCTTGGTCTTATAGGGCAAGGACATGTGACATACACTGCCAATGACACATGCCCTTGCTTGTGTGAAAAACAGCAGTTCGCTCCGTGTGTGCGCTGCTGATAGGCTGACAGACTGCACCTCCCCACTGCAAATGCGGGAAAGAGAAAAAAAAATGGAGATCTTCATTATTTCTGCAGAGATCCATCCCCTGCCCCTCCCCCCACCCCGCTGTACACTCAAACTGCGTATTAACATTAATTTTCATCATTACTGAGAAAAAATCCAGTTATGATTTTTGTGCACGAACAGTTATCGAACATAACCCCGAACAGCCGAATTTTTCTCAAATCGTTCGTGTTCGCCGAACGGCTCGAACACCGCCCAAAACAGCTCGAATTTGAGATTGGCGAACAGTTCGAGTAGAACAACGCTCATCTCTAGTCTCCAGCTGCCCGTCTGAGTATGGGGTAGAACAGATGGTTGAGTCTGCAGAGCTGTTTACTCATACTATAGTCTGGGAATCAGAGGTCGGCTCCAGAGCTTCTGTGAATCCAGACGAGGAAATGATCTGCACTGATGCCCAGAATCTTTATGAGTCGGATCCAGGACCAGACGCAGAAGGTTCTGACCATAATGTAGACCCTCGTTCCCAAACTGTAACTCCTGTTGGTGGAGACAATGAGGAAGACGATGATGAGACTCAAATACCTGATTGGAGCGACAACTTTAGTTTTTTGTCAGGGCAGGAAGAGGTTGGCTCTGAGGACGACGGGTGTGATAACACACAGGGTGATGATGACGAGGTTGGAGATCCCACTTACTGTCAACCCACAGTCAGCCAAGAGATGAGGTCAGCAGAGGAGGTGGAGGAGGATGCTAGTGATGACGAGGTCAGGTTGCGCCTTCCTGTACAGTAGTACTGGAAGCACGTCAACAACTGCATCCTCAAACACAACTCTGCCTCTGACCACAAGTCGTGGTGGCTCTTTAGGTCACATGGGTGCTAAGCCTTGCATAGCCTGGGCATTTTTTCAGATCAATAAAGATGACCCAACTCGTGTTATCTGTAACATTTCTCAGCAAAAGCTAAGTAGAGGCCAAAAAACACATAGTTTGAGTACTTCATGCATGAACCGGCAAATGGATATGAAGCATAAGTTGCAGTGGGAAGCTCACTGTGCTACAATGCGGCCTAGCCGTCCGGGAAAACCACCGTCTACCACATCTTGTGCATCCGCGGCCTCTTCATCCTCTGTGACTGGGGGGACAGCAGTCACACCTGTGTTGGGGTGCAGACCTGCCACCTCTTTACCCGCAACAGCCAGCGTGATTGGCAGGTCATCATTTTCTTTGGAGGTGGAAACACCAGCTAGTGTTCAGCGCTGTCCGACATCGATAGCACCACCTTTGGATCAAGGCAACCTAACATGTCCGCCTGCATCTTCCTCACAGACCGGCAGTTTGCCGGGGACACCCTTCTCAACCCCATCTAATCACAACAGCCAGCCCTCGGTCCCTCAGATGTGGACAAGTAAAAGACCATTTCCTCCTAGCCATGAGAAAGCTAAGAGGTTGAATTTCACCATCTGCAAGCTCTTGGCTACAGAAATGCTTCCTTTCCGCCTGGTGGACACAGAGGAATTTCAAGACCTTATGTCCGTCGCAGTGCCCCAGTACCAGATGCCCAGTCGGCACTACTTCTCAAAGAAAGGTGTGCCTGCGCTCCACCAGCATGTCGCACGCAACATCACCTCTTCTTTGAGAAACTCTGTGTGTGACAGGGTGCATTTCACCACAGACACTTGGATGAGTAGGCATGGACAGGGACGTTACATGTCGCTGACTGGGCACTGGGTAACTATGGTGACAGCAGGACAAGTGGCTGCTGTCTAAGTCTTGCTGTCCCCACGAGTTGTGCGTCAATCCTCTTTATGTCAAAGTTCCTCCACTGCTTCTGCTTCCTCAACCTCCTCTCGGTCCTCCACCTGCACCCAAAGCCTGTCTGGTCATGCCACAAGCTTTCTAACTGCGCAGAAGGGATCCTGCACGCCTCCTTACTATGCTGGCAGCAGGGCTCAATGTCATCAGGCAGTTTTTACTTTGAAATGTCTGGGAAATGTGAGTCACACAGCTGAGGAGTTGTGGTCAGCTCTGGAGAGCCAGTTTCATGAATGGTTGTCTCCACTGGACCTGAAACCAGGGAAGGATGTGTGCGACAATGCTGCAAACCTGGGTGTGGCCCTTCGCCGGGGCAATGTCGCACACATGCCTTGTATGGCTCACGTGTTGAACCTGATTGTCCAGCAATTTTTAGCCCACTATGCCGGACTAGATGGCCTTCTGCAGAGGGCACGGTCGCTGTGTGCTCACTTCCGCCGTTCGCATCCCGCAGCTCAGCGACTTACATCTCTACAGAAGTTGTTGGGCCTGCCACTTCACCGGCTAAAATGCGACTCTGCACATGTTGCAGCGACTGTGGCAGCACCGACAATCCCTGGTGCAATATGTTCTGACGTATAGCCTGGGCCAATGGGATCCAGAGGTGGGGCAAATCACGCTGGAGGAGTGGTCTCAGATCAGGGACCTATGCACCCTTCTGCACAGTTTTGAAATGGCGACGAAGATGTTTAGTGCTGACGATGCCATTATCAGCATGACTATTCCGGTGATTTACATGCTGGAGCACATGTTAAACAGAATTCGGAGTCAGGTGGTGGCACAAGAGGAGGTGGAGGAAGTAGAGGAGGAGGAGTTGTATGCGGAAGGGCTAACATCTGCAAGGTCCAGACGGTCGGCAGCACCAAGGCGGCAGGCATGTGAGGGTGGGGGAGATGGTTTTACCAGGGCGCATTGTAGCAGCCAAACTAGTGAGGAAGGTGCAGGAGCCCAGGAAGAAGTGGAGGATGAACTGATGGAAGACTCATCAGATGAGGGAGACCTTGATCACATTTCTGTTGTGCGAGGTTGGGGGGAGAGGGCAGAGCAGGGAAGCATGATTGTTACCTCGCCACCAACACAACAGGGACTTGGTGCTCCTGGATGCGCAAGACACATGAGTGCCTTCTTGCTGCACTACCTGCAACATGACCCTCGAATTATGAGAATTAGAAATAATCCTGACTACTGGGTTGCCACACTGTTAGATCCCCGGTACAAAAGTAAATTTGCAGAAATTATTCCTGCCATAGAAAGAGATGCACGCATGCAGGAGTATCAGCAGAGACTGTTGCAGAATCTTACATGTGCTTATCCCCAAAACACTAGTGGTGCACGTAGTGAATCTCACAGTTCCAACTTGCCAACCGTGGGACCGTCGAGTGTTCAGCTCTCAAAACGTAACAGAAACACAGTATCTGCTGGTAACATCAATTTTGCAGAATCATTTCACCACTTTTTCAGCCCATCCTTTGCAAGGCCACAGGAGACAAGAAGTCTGACACATAGTCAACGCCTAGAGACGATGGTACAGGAGTATCTCCAAGTAAACATTGAAGCCATGACTGTGTCACTGGACCCTTGCTCTTTTTGGGCTTTCAATCTGGATAAATGGCCAGAGCTCGCCACTTACGCCTTGGAGATCTTGTCATGCCCCGCAGCCAGCGTTCTGTCTGAACGTGTGTTCAGCGCTGCTGGTGGTGTGCTGACAGATAAGCGCACGCGGCTCTCCACTGATAATGTAGACAGACTCACGTTCATAAAGATGAACAAATCATGGATCCGAAAGGACTTTTCTACCCCTGTGTCAACCTGGGAAGAGTAAAAGCTTGATGATTTGTTAAAATCACCTCACCAACCGTTTTAAGCTTTAAAATTACTAATCATGTTTATCTGTATCTTGGCTGGAAAATAATTTGGGCTTTGTAGCAGTTTGCAGTACTGATTCTATTAGGCCATCTATACTAAGCTCCCCCAGCTTTCAAATTAATTATAATTTTTAGCTGCATCTAGCCCGGAAAATAATTTTGGGGCTCCTAGATGCGCAAGACAAATGAGTGCCTTCTTGCTGCACTACCTGCAACATGACCCTCAGATTGTCAGAATTCAAAGTAATCCTGACTACTGGGTTGCCACACTCTTAGATCCCCCACAGTCTTCGATCAACCTTTTCATTTTAATAAAGAACAAAAAAATGGTCATTTTTGAAATTATAAGCATTAGCAGGTTATTAGAAACTGAAATCAAACAGTTTTCAGCTCAAAACTTTATTCTAGGTGATGTTACATTTGCAAATAGGACCTCTTGTTCGAAAGGAGCTTCTGAACTCTGTCGTCCATTGAATTTGTCAGGTTTTGGATGGTTTCTGCTTCAATTGTTTTGCATGAGGACAGAATACCCTCCCAGAGATGTGAACTGCCTCCCGCCATCATAGACATTCCTTTTGATGATGCTCCAGAGGTTCTCAATGGGGTTGAGGTCAGGAGAGCATGGGGGTCACACCATAAGTTTGTCCCCTTTTATGCCCATATCAGCCAGAGATGCAGATGTGTTATGTGCAGCATGAGACGGTGCATTATCATGCATGAAAATGATCTTGCTGCGGAATACACGGTTCTTCTTCTTGAACCATGGCAGGAAGTGCTGTTTGAGAAATTCCACATACATTATGGAGTTCATCTTTACCCCTTCAGGGATCCTAAAGGGGCTGACAATCTCTCTCCCCATGATTCCAGCCCAAAAAATTACTCCACCTCCTCCTTGTTGGCGCCGTAGCCGTGTTTGCGTGGGGTGTCCATCAACCAGCCATCCTCCACTCCATCCATCTGGACCATCGAGCGTTGCATGGCACTAATCGGTGAACAAAACAGTTTTGAAATCAGTCTTCATGTATTGTTTGGCCCACTGGAGCCGTTTCTGCTTGTGTGCAGTGGATAGAGGAGGTCGACAGGATGGCTTACGCACAGCTGCAAACCTCTGAAGGACTCTGCATCTTGTTGTTCGGGGGACGTTGGAGGCACCAGCAGCTTCAAAAACTTGTCTGCTGCTATGACAAGGCTTTTTTGCCACTGCTCTTTTAACCTGACGTAATTGCCTGTAGGAAAGAGTCCTCAATTTTCCCTTATCAGCACGCACACGTGTGTACTGTGAATCAGCTACATACTTCTTAATTGTGCGATGATCAGGATGAAGTGTCTTGGCAATGTTGATTGTAGTCATGCCTTGACCTAAACACTCCACAATTTGCTGCTTCTCAGCAGCCGACACATCCTTTTTCTTTCCCATTTTGGCAGATAATGTAGGCAGCTTAATAATGTGGGACAGCCTTCTTTAGTAGTCTTGCCTTTCATTGGACACACCTGCCAAACTAATTAGCACAGGTGTCTGCAATTGCTTACAGTGATATAAAGAGCCCTGACACACATCACCATCAATGAGTTTAACTGACAAACAAAAAAATTCTTCCCTTATCACTCCTAAACACTTTTTGCATAATAATTTGGAACACAGTGTACATGTGCTTTTCCACAAAACACCAGTGGTTCACGTAGTGAATCTTACAGTTCTAACTTGCCAACCGTGGTCTGTATGGAGTTGTTCAATAAAGGGCCCAAAATTAAGATAACATAGATGGGAGAGGTCTCTATGAATAGGAATTCCTAAGTATTTGATACCCTGTGAGGGCCAGGCAAAGGGAAAGTTGGACTGGATGGAATCCTGTTTGGATTTGGGGAGGGAGACATCGAGGGCCTCAGACTTCGCTGCATTGATTTTAAAATTTGACCATGTAACAAAGTGATCTATTTCAGCCATAACAGCAGGGATGGATATATGTGATTGAGTGATATATACTAGGACATCATCAGCAAATGCAGAGCACTTGTACTCGGTGCCTCCCACCTTAATCCACCTAATATTGGGGTTATGGCGAATTGATGAGAGCAGGTGTTCCGTCACTAGGATGTATAAGAGAGGGGACAGAGGACATCCCTGCCTTTTCCCATTGGTGATTATGAAAGGTGATGAAAATGTTCCATTTACCTTCAGCCTAGGTGACGTATTGCGATACAGGGCCGTGATTTTACCTATAAAAGGGTCCCCTACACCCCTACCCCAAGCTTTTTAAGGGAATAATATATGACGTGCCAGGAGACTCTATGGAGTGATTTCTCAGCATCCAACGAGAGTATCTAATTACAAATTTTTAACTGCATCTAGCCCAGGAAATACTTTGTGCCTAGTAGCAGTGTCTGCTAGTCAGTGGATTATCCCAGCTGTTAAGCAAGCTACACCACCTGTAGTTTGGACACTTAATTTTTTCAAAGGAAATGGTTCGGGTCCCCGGGACACTCAGTGAAGAGCATCGGGGAGGCACCCCAAGGCATAGGGGCGGGGACTGGCGGTAGGACGCCTTGCGGTGGACCGCCGAGCTCGATCCTTATAAAAGCTTTTTAACTGCAGCAGCTTTAGTGGACGCTACTGGAGCTGGAATTACGCGGCTGCTGGCATGAGACTTGCCCTCCAATAGATCCTTGTAAAAGGATTTAAAGTGTATTCATTCAAATTAGAGAGATAATTTAAATTAAAAAGCTTAGACCTGCCTCCACCGCAGGGGGGCTCACTCGACCCACCAGCGGACAGGTGACGCGCCCCCTGGGCCATGTTTGGGGAATACCCGGAGCCGGATCCGTTGGGGGTGGTAGTCCTCGTGGCGGTGACCCGGTCCGTGCCCAGGGTGTCAAACTAAGTGGCGGAATTTAGCAGAAGTTATTATAGTGTTCGACTACGCCACCCGTTGAATGCGGTTATGAAACCGCCGCTGCAGGGCAGACCGCTGAGGCCGGTGGTACAGTTGTGCAGCGTGGGTAGTATAACCCCCAACGGGAGGAGTATGGCCTCAGGGTAGCGGACGTGAATGATGGGGATGGTAGAATTGCACGCAGGCACCAGGAACCACTCAGAGACGGTGCGGTGTAGTTCAGGGTCTTTACTGGTGACAAAGATAGACCCTCCCGGGAGTACTGGCTAGCGGTAGGGGTCTGGTCAGTCCGTGAGCAGACAGGATCTCCCCTGGCCAGGCGGAGTTGTAGGCCTCCCCAACTAACTGTACTCTTCTTGGCTACCTTGCTAGAAGCGGGTAAAAGTAGCCCACGTCCCTGAGTGTACCGTGTGGTGCTCACCCGTATGGCCGGTGACTCGGGGCCTTCTGGTAGCCTCCGCTCCACGACAGCGGTGCTGGTCCCTTGCGTGTGACCGTGCCTTCGGGTTTCTTGGCCAGAGGACCTGAAATCCCCTGCCGGTCGGTTTCTGCTGCTGGGTATGGAACAGTCCCCACAGCCTCGGACTCCGTGTCCGGTGAGATCTCTCCAGTCCGGACGAGCTCTACGGCTTCCAGTCCCGGACTCCTTTTATGACTGCTCCCACAGAGCTCCTGTTGTCACTTTCCCTGCAACTGCTCCACACCCGTCCAGACTGTGTCTCTGTCTCTGTCTGTGTTCTTTTTCTACCCCCACCTCAGCCCCAGTTTATATAGGGGAAGTTCTTCCCCTCCCAGGACTGGGCAGGAGGTGTGGCATGCTTAGGATTCCTGACCAGGAGACCTCCCACCTGCTCACAGACGTAATATTGCTATTACTGTGGTAACCAGACCCCTGGGGTTCCACACAGGCACCAGTATTGGGAGAGGGGGGCTGGCCGTCAGGGTCCACCGCAGCCCTGGCACAAACCCGGCGACACGGAGGTCGCACGGGCAGGAACGGACTGGCCGTGTCGGCTTCACACTTTTTTTGATTTTAGAAGGGCATGACATGCCTATATCTGTATCTCCCCCTCCTTTTACTCCTCCACCTCTTTTCTTTTCGCATGACTATATGTACTTGTCACTTTTCCATGTGTTAGTTGTGTCTTCTGAGCAGTTTGTCAGCTTTTGGACACCTTTGAAGGTGTTTTCTATGTATTTCTATGTGTTTTTGTTTGCCTGCCATTGTTTTTAACGGTGTTCAACGGTGTTAGACGAACAGTTCGACTAACAGTTCGGCGAACATACGGGTGTTTGACGAACCGAACCGAACTCGAACACTACGGGGGTGGCTCAACACTACTGAGTAACACACACTGCAAGAGGCCAAAAACGATTTGCATAGCTAGATTTAGCCAAATGCTGTGAAAAAAACTTGCACAGCACTGGCACAGACCTGCCTGGCAAAAAGGTATAGTAACTGATGTAACCTAGCCCTCAAAAGGACTGCAATTACAATTAGTCCCTACTAGAGATGAGCGTTGTTCTACTCGAACTGTTCGCCAAGCTCAAATTCGAGCTGTTTTGGGCGGTGTTCGAGCCGTTCGGCGAACACGAACAATTTGAGAAAAATTCGGCTGTTCGAGGTTATGTTCGATAACTGTTCGTGCACCAAAATCATAACTGGATTTTTTCTCAGTAATGATGAAAATTAATGTTAATACGCAGTTTGAGTGTACAGCGGGGTGGGGGGAGGGGCAGGGGATGGATCTCTGCAGGAACAATGAAGATCTCCATTTTTTTTTCTCTTTCCCGCATTTGCAGTGGGGAGGTGCAATCTGTCAGCCTATCAGCAGCGCACACACGGAGCGAAGTGCTTTTTTTCACACAAGCAAGGGCATGTGTCATTGGCAGTGTATGTCACATGTCCTTGCCCTATAAGACCAAGCCATTTTCCCCGTCGCCACCATTTTCTCACTGCTGCAGCTGCGTGTTAGACGGCACCGCTGTTGCTGTGTGCGCTATACCTTGTTAATTTCAAGCCAATTTTCGCACAAATATACAGATAGCTTGGGAGTAGGGAATAGTTGTGATTGCAGTCCTTTTAAGGACTAGGTTACAGCATTTCCTACGACTTTTAGCAGGGAGGTCTGTGCTCTTAAATAGATAGATTGTGGGAGTAAAGACTAATTGTAATTGGAGTCCTTTTCAGGACTAGGTTACATCAGTTCCTATCAGTTTTTGCCAGGCAGGTCTGTGCCAGTGCTGTGCAAGTTTTTTTCACAGCATTTGGCTGAATCTAGCAAAGCTAATCCTTTTTGGCCTATTGCAGAGTGTGTTAGTCAGTGGAGTAGCCTATCTGTGTTGCAAGATATACCACCTGTGTATAGAATACCAATTTTTTTACTGCACCTAGTGAAGTAAAATCTTTTGGGCATAGCATCATTCTATTAGTCCATCTATACTGACCTCCATCAGGTTGCAAACTGAATATAATTTTTTTCTGCATCTAGCTCTGAAAAAATATTTGGCCTTCTAGCAGTGTGTCGGACTTTGTCTATTAGTCCATCTATACTGACCTCCATCAGGTTGCAAATTAAAAATAATTTTTATCTGCATCTACAGTACCTCTGAAAAAATATTTGGGCTTCTAGCTGTGTGTGGGACTTGTTGTATTAGTCCATCTATACTGACCTCCATCAGGTTGCAAACTGAATATATTTTTTTCTGCATCTACCTCTGAAAAAATATTGGGCTTCTAGCTGTGTGTGGGACTTGTTGTATTAGTCCATCTATACTGACCTCCATCAGGTTGCAAACTGAATATATTTTTTTCTGCATCTACCTCTGAAAAAATATTGGGCTTCTAGCTGTGTGTGAGTCTTGTTCTATTAATCCATCTATACAGACCTCCATCAGGTTGCAAACTGAATATAATTTTTTTCTGCATCTAGCTCTGAAAAAATATTTGGCCTTCTAGCAGTGTGTGGGACTTTCTCTATTAGTCCATCTATACTGACCTCCATCAGGTTGCAAACTGAATATAATTTTTTTCTGCATCTAGCTCTGAAAAAATATTTGGCCTTCTAGCAGTGTGTGGGACTTTCTCTGTTAGTCCATCTATACTGACCTCCATCAGGTTGCAAACTGAATATAATTTTTTTCTGCATCTAGCTCTGAAAAAATATTTGGCCTTCTAGCAGTGTGTCGGACTTTCTCTATTAGTCCATCTATACTGACCTCCATCAGGTTGCAAATTAAAAATAATTTTTATCTGCATCTACAGTACCTCTGAAAAAATATTTGGGCTTCTAGCTGTGTGTGGGACTTGTTGTATTAGTCCATCTATACTGACCTCCATCAGGTTGCAAACTGAATATATTTTTTTCTGCATCTACCTCTGAAAAAATATTGGGCTTCTAGCTGTGTGTGGGACTTGTTGTATTAGTCCATCTATACTGACCTCCATCAGGTTGCAAACTGAATATATTTTTTTCTGCATCTACCTCTGAAAAAATATTGGGCTTCTAGCTGTGTGTGGGTCTTGTTCTATTAATCCATCTATACAGACCTCCATCAGGTTGCAAACTGAATATAATTTTTTTCTGCATCTAGCTCTGAAAAAATATTTGGCCTTCTAGCAGTGTGTCGGACTTTCTCTATTAGTCCATCTATACTGACCTCCATCAGGTTGCAAATTAAAAATAATTTTTATCTGCATCTACAGTACCTCTGAAAAAATATTGGGCTTCTAGCTGTGTGGGACTTGTTGTATTAGTCCATCTATACTGACCTCTATCAGGTTGCAAATTGAATATAATTTTTTTCTGCATCTAACCCAGCCAATAGTTTTGGCCTAATACCACAGTTTGGCCACTCAGCTCTGCTTGGTTACAATCCATTGTTTTTTTGTGCAAACAACTCCAGAGTTGTGAATTAGTTAACCACCAAAATGAGTGGAAAAAGGCCTGCTGCTGGTGGAAAGGGGAATAGGCGTGTTGGGAAGGGTAAAAAAGGTTGTGTCCGTGGGGTAGGTGTTAAAGCAACAGTAACATCTGCAGAAGAAAGACCATCTTCCAGCCAAACTAAAATGTCTACTTCTTTTAGCGGACAATGTGATAAGATCCCTTTCTTACGGCCACGCCAATCGCTACAAATTCCAGATGAGGCACAAAAACAGCAGGTGCTTCAACGGATATCAAGTGCTCCTTTAAGTGGGCTCTCCTCCACATCAACTTCAACATCACAAATACTCCAGTCCTCAAAGTTGTCACCCCAATCGCACTTGCTTCCTCACAGCTCCCAAATCTCCAGCTGCCCGTCTGAGTATGAGGTAGAACAGATGGTTGAGTCTGCAGAGCTGTTTACTCATACTATAGCCTGGGAATCAGAGGTCGACTCCAGCGCTTCTGTGAATCCAGACGAGGAAATGATCTGCACTGATGCCCAGAATCTTTATGAGTCGGATCCAGGACCAGACGCAGAAGGTTCTGACCATAATGTAGACCCTCATTCCCAAACTGTAACTCCTGTTGGTGGAGACAATGAGGAAGACGATGATAAGACTCAAATACCTGATTGGAGCGACAACTTTAGTTTTTTGTCAGGGCAGGAACAGGTTGGCTCTGAGGACGACGGGTGTGATAACTAGAGATGAGCGTTGTTCTACTCGAACTGTTCGCCAATCTCAAATTCGAGCTGTTTTGGGCGGTGTTCGAGCCGTTCGGCGAACACGAACAATTTGAGAAAAATTCGGCTGCTCGAGGTTATGTTCGATAACTGTTCGTGCACCAAAATCATAACTGGATTTTTTCTCAGTAATGATGAAAATTAATGTTAATACGCAGTTTGAGTGTACAGCGGGGTGGGGGGAGGGGCAGGGGATGGATCTCTGCAGGAACAATGAAGATCTCCATTTTTTTTTCTCTTTCCCGCATTTGCAGTGGGGAGGTGCAATCTGTCAGCCTATCAGCAGCGCACACACGGAGCGAAGTGCTTTTTTTCACACAAGCAAGGGCATGTGTCATTGGCAGTGTATGTCACATGTCCTTGCCCTATAAGACCAAGCCACTTTCCCCGTCGCCACCATTTTCTCACTGCTGCAGCTGCGTGTTAGACGGCACCGCTGTTGCTGTGTGCGCTATACCTTGTTAATTTCAAGCCAATTTTCGCACAAATATACAGATAGCTTGGGAGTAGGGAATAGTTGTGATTGCAGTCCTTTTAAGGACTAGGTTACAGCATTTCCTACGACTTTTATCAGGGAGGTCTGTGCTCTTAAATAGATAGGTTGTGGGAGTAAAGACTAATTGTAATTGGAGTCCTTTTCAGGACTAGGTTACATGAGTTCCTATCAGTTTTTGCCAGGCAGGTCTGTGCCAGTGCTGTGCAAGTTTTTTTCACAGCATTTGGCTGAATCTAGCAAAGCTAATCCTTTTTGGCCTATTGCAGAGTGTGTTAGTCAGTGGAGTAGCCTATCTGTGTTGCAAGATATAACACCTGTGTATAGAATACCAATTTTTTTACTGCACCTAGTGAAGTAAAATCTTTTGGGCATAGCATCATTCTATTAGTCCATCTATACTGACCTCCATCAGGTTGCAAACTGAATATAATTTTTTTCTGCATCTAGCTCTGAAAAAATATTTGGGCTTCTAGCAGTGTGTGGGACTGGGTCTATTAGTCCATCTATACTGACCTCCATCAGGTTGCAAATTAAAAATAATTTTTTTCTTCATTTAGCTCTGAAAAAATATTTGGGCTTCTAGCAGTGTGTGGGACTTGTTCTATTAGTCCTTCTATACTGACCTCCAGCAGGTTGCAAATTGAATATAATTTTTTTCTGCATCTAGCTCTGAAAAAATAGTTGGGCTTCTAGCGGTGTGTGGGACTTGGTCTATTAGTCCATCTATACTGACCTCCATCAGGTTGCAAATTAAAAATAATTTTTTTCTGCATCTAGCTCTGAAAAAATATTTGGGCTTCTAGCAGTGTGTGGGACTTGGTCTATTAGTCCATCTATACTGACCTCCATCAGGTTGCAAATTAAAAATATTTTTTTTCTGCATCTAGCTCTGAAAAAATATTTGGGCTTCTAGCAGTGTGTGGGACTTGGTCTATTAGTCCATCTATACTGACCTCCATCAGGTTGCAAATTAAAAATAATTTTTTTCTGCATCTAGCTCTTAAAAAATATTTGGGCTTCTAGCAGTGTGTGGGACTTGGTCTATTAGTCCATCTATACTGACCTCCATCAGGTTGCAAATTAAAAATAATTTTTTTCTTCATTTAGCTCTGAAAAAATATTTGGGCTTCTAGCAGTGTGTGGGACTTGTTCTATTAGTCCTTTTATACTGACCTCCAGCAGGTTGCAAATTGAATATAATTTTTTTCTGCATCTAGCTCTGAAAAAATAGTTGGGCTTCTAGCGGTGTGTGGGACTTGGTCTATTAGTCCATCTATACTGACCTCCATCAGGTTGCAAATTAAAAATAATTTTTTTCTGCATCTAGCTCTGAAAAAATATTTGGGCTTCTAGCAGTGTGTGGGACTTGGTCTATTAGTCCATCTATACTGACCTCCATCAGGTTGCAAATTAAAAATAATTTTTTTCTGCATCTAGCTCTGAAAAAATATTTGGGCTTCTAGCGGTGTGTGGGACTTGGTCTATTAGTCCATCTATACTGACCTCCATCAGGTTGCAAATTAAAAATAATTTTTTTCTGCATCTAGCTCTGAAAAAATATTTGGGCTTCTAGCAGTGTGTGGGACTTGGTCTATTAGTCCATCTATACTGACCTCCATCAGGTTGCAAATTAAAAATAATTTTTTTCTGCATCTAGCTCTGAAAAAATATTTGGGCTTCTAGCGGTGTGTGGGACTTGGTCTATTAGTCCATCTATACTGACCTCCATCAGGTTGCAAATTAAAAATAATTTTTTTCTGCATCTAGCTCTGAAAAAATATTTGGGCTTCTAGCAGTGTGTGGGACTTGGTCTATTAGTCCATCTATACTGACCTCCATCAGGTTGCAAATTAAAAATAATTTTTTTCTTCATTTAGCTCTGAAAAAATATTTGGGCTTCTAGCAGTGTGTGGGACTTGTTCTATTAGTCCTTCTATACTGACCTCCAGCAGGTTGCAAATTGAATATAATTTTTTTCTGCATCTAGCTCTGAAAAAATAGTTGGGCTTCTAGCGGTGTGTGGGACTTGGTCTATTAGTCCATCTATACTGACCTCCATCAGGTTGCAAATTAAAAATAATTTTTTTCTGCATCTAGCTCTGAAAAAATATTTGGGCTTCTAGCAGTGTGTGGGACTTGGTCTATTAGTCCATCTATACTGACCTCCATCAGGTTGCAAATTAAAAATAATTTTTATCTCCATCTACAGTACCTCTGAAAAAATATTTGGGCTTCTAGCAGTGTGTGGGACTATTTGTATTAGTCCATCTATTCTGACCATCAGGTTGCAAATTAAAAATAATTTTTTTCTGCATCTAGCTCTGAAAAAATATTTGGGCTTCTAGCAGTGTGTGGGACTTGGTCTATTAGTCCATCTATACTGACCTCCATCAGGTTGCAAATTAAAAATAATTTTTTTCTTCATTTAGCTCTGAAAAAATATTTGGGCTTCTAGCAGTGTGTGGGACTTGTTCTATTAGTCCTTCTATACTGACCTCCAGCAGGTTGCAAATTGAATATAATTTTTTTCTGCATCTAGCTCTGAAAAAATAGTTGGGCTTCTAGCGGTGTGTGGGACTTGGTCTATTAGTCCATCTATACTGACCTCCATCAGGTTGCAAATTAAAAATAATTTTTTTCTGCATCTAGCTCTGAAAAAATATTTGGGCTTCTAGCAGTGTGTGGGACTTGGTCTATTAGTCCATCTATACTGACCTCCATCAGGTTGCAAATTAAAAATAATTTTTATCTGCATCTACAGTACCTCTGAAAAAATATTTGGGCTTCTAGCAGTGTGTGGGACTATTTGTATTAGTCCATCTATTCTGACCTCCATCAGGTTGCAAATTCAAAATAATTTTTTTCTGCATCTAACCCAGCCAATAGTTTTGGCTTAATACCACAGTTTGGCCACTCAGCTCTGCTCGGTTACCATCCATTGTTTTTTTGTGCAAACAACTCCAGAGTTGTGAATTAGTTAACCACCAAAATGAGTGGAAAAAGGCCTGCTGCTGGTGGAAAGGGGAATAGGCGTGTTGGGAAGGGGAAAAAAGGTTGTGTCCGTGGGGTAGGTGTTAAAGCAACAGTAACATCTGCAGAAGAAAGACCATCTTCCAGCCAAACTAAAATGTCTACTTCTTTTAGCGGACAATGTGATAAGATCCCTTTCTTACGGCCACGCCAATCGCTACAAATTCCAGATGAGGCACAAAAACAGCAGGTGCTTCAACGGATATCAAGTGCTCCTTTAAGTGGGCTCTCCTCCACATCAACTTCAACATCACAAATACTCCAGTCCTCAAAGGTGTCACCCAAATCGCACTTGCTTCCTCACAGCTCCCAAATCTCCAGCTGCCCGTCTGAGTATGAGGTAGAACAGATGGTTGAGTCTGCAGAGCTGTTTACTCATACTATAGCCTGGGAATCAGAGGTCGACTCCAGCGCTTCTGTGAATCCAGACGAGGAAATGATCTGCACTGATGCCCAGAATCTTTATGAGTCGGATCCAGGACCAGACGCAGAAGGTTCTGACCATAATGTAGACCCTCATTCCCAAACTGTAACTCCTGTTGGTGGAGACAATGAGGAAGACGATGATAAGACTCAAATACCTGATTGGAGCGACAACTTTAGTTTTTTGTCAGGGCAGGAACAGGTTGGCTCTGAGGACGACGGGTGTGATAACGCACAGGGTGATGATGATGAGGTCGGAGATCCCACTTACTGTCAACCCACAGTCAGCCAAGAGATGAGGTCAGCAGAGGAGGTGGAGGAAGATGCTAGTGACAACGAGGTCAGGTTGCGCCTTCCTGGACAGAGACGTAGTACTGGAAGCACGTCAACAACTGCATCCTCAAACACAACTCTGCCTCTCACCACAAGTCGTGGTGGCTCTTCAGGTCGCATGGGTGCTAAGCCTTGCATAGCCTGGGCATTTTTTCAGATCGATAAAGATGACCCAACTCGTGTTATCTGTAACATTTGTCAGCAAAAGCTAAGTAGAGGCCAAAAAATACATAGTTTGAGTACTTCATGCATGAACCGGCACATGGACATGAAGCATAAGTTGCAGTGGGAAGCTCAGTGTGCTACAATGCGGCCTAGCCGGCCGGGCCAACCACCGTCTGCCATATCTTGTGCATCCGCGGCCTCTTCATCCTCTGTGACTGGGGGGACAGCAGTCACACCTGTTTTGGGGCGCAGACCTGCCACCTCTTTACCCGCAACAGCCAGCGTGATTGGCAAGTCATCATTTTCTTTGGAGGTGGGAACACCAGCTGGTGTTGAGCGCTGTCCGACATCGATAGCACCACCTTTGGATCAAGGCAACCTAACATGTCCGCCTGCATCTTCCTCACAGACCGGCAGTTTGCCGGGGACACCCTTATCAACCCCGTCTAAGCACAATAGCCAGCCCTCGGTCCCTCAGATGTGGACAAGTAAAAGACCATTTCCTCCTAGCCATGAGAAAGCTAAGAGATTGAATTTCACCATCTGCAAGCTCTTGGCTACAGAAATGCTGCCTTTCCGCCTGGTGGACACAGAGGATTTTCGAGACCTTATGTCCGTCGCAGTGCCCCAGTACCAGATGCCCAGTCGGCACTACTTCTCAAAGAAAGGTGTGCCTGCGCTCCACCAGCATGTCGCACACAACATCACCGCTTCTTTGAGAAACTCTGTGTGTGACAGGGTGCATTTCACCACAGACACTTGGACGAGTAGGCATGGACAGGGGCGTTACATGTCGCTGACTGGGCACTGGGTAACTATGGTGACAGCAGGACAAGGGGCTGCTGTCCAAGTCTTGCCGTCCCCACGAGTTGTGCGTCAATCCTCTTTATGTCAAAGTTCCTCCACTGCTTCTGCCTCCTCAACCTCCTCTCAGTCTTCCACCTGCACCCAAAGCCTGTCTGGTCATGCCACAAGCTTTCTAACTGCGCAGAAGGGATCCTGCACACCTCCTTACTATGCTGGCAGTAGGGCTCAACGTCATCAGGCGGTTTTTACATTGAAATGTCTGGGAAATGTGAGTCACACAGCTGAGGAGTTGTGGTCAGCTGTGGAGAACCAATTTCATGAATGGTTGTCTCCACTGGACCTGAAACCAGGGAAGGCCGTGTGCGACAATGCTGCAAACCTGGGTGCGGCCCTTCGCCGGGGCAATGTCACACACGTGCCTTGTATAGCTCACGTGTTGAACCTGGTTGTCCAGCAATTTTTAGCCCACTATCCCAGACTAGATGGCCTTCTGCAGAGGGCACGGTCGCTGTGTGCTCACTTCCGCCGTTCGCATCCCGCAGCTCAGCGACTTACATCTCTACAGAAGTCGTTGGGCCTGCCACTTCACCGGCTAAAATGCGATGTGCCTACCCGGTGGAATTCAACTCTGCACATGTTGCAGCGACTGTGGCAGCACCGACAAGCCCTGGTGCAATACGTTCTGACGTATAGCCTGGGCCAACGAGATTCAGAGGTGGGGCAAATCACGCTGGAGGAGTGGTCTCAGATCAGGGACCTATGCACCCTTCTGCACAGTTTTGAAATGGCGACGAAGATGTTTAGTGCTGACGATGCCATTATCAGCATGACTATTCCGGTGATTTACATGCTGGAGCACATGTTAAACAGAATTCGGAGTCAGGTGGTGGCACAAGAGGAGGTGGAGGAAGTAGAGGAGGAGGAGTTGTATGCGGAAGGGCTAACATCTCCAAGGTCCAGACGGTCGGCAGCACCAAGGCGGCAGGCATGTGAGGGTGGGGGAGATGGTTTTACCAGGGCGCATGGTAGCAGCCAAACTAGTGAGGAAGGTGCAGGAGCCCAGGAAGAAGTGGAGGACGAACTGATGGAAGACTCATCAGATGAGGGAGACCTTGATCACATTTCTGTTGTGCGAGGTTGGGGGGGAGAGGACAGAGGAAGGAAGCATGATTGTTACCTCGCCACCAACACAACAGGGACTTGGTGCTCCTGGATGCGCAACACACATGAGTGCCTTCTTGCTGCACTACCTGCAACATGACCCTCGAATTGTGAGAATTAGAAATAATCCTGACTACTGGGTTGCCACACTGTTAGATCACCGGTACAAAAGTAAATTTGCAGAAATTATTCCTGCCATAGAAAGGGATGCACGCATGCAGGAGTATCAGCAGAGACTGTTGCAGAATCTTACATGTGCTTTTCCACAAAATACCAGTGGTGCACGTAGTGAATCTCACAGTTCCAACTTGCCAACTGTGGGACCGTCAAGTGTTCAGCACTCAAACCGTAACAGAACCACAGTATCTGCTGGTAACATCAATTTTGCGGAATCATTTCACCACTTTTTTAGCCCATCCTTTGCAAGGCCACAGGAGACAAGAAGTCTGACACATAGTCAACGCCTAGAGATGATGGTATAGGAGTATCTCCAAGTAAACATTGAAGCCACGACTGTGTCACTGGACCCTTGCTCTTTTTGGGCTTCCAATCTGGATAAATGGCCGGAGCTAGCCACTTACGCCTTGGAGATCTTGTCATGCCCCGCAGCCAGCGTTCTGTCTGAACGTGTGTTCAGCGCTGCTGGTGGTGTGCTGACAGATAAGCGCACGCGGCTCTCCACTGATAATGTAGACAGACTCACGTTCATAAAGATGAACAAATCATGGATCCGAAACGACTTTTCTACCCCTGTGTCATCCTGGGGAGAGTAAAAGCTTGATGATTGGTTAAAATCACCCTACCAACCGTTTTAAGCTTTCAAATTACTAATCATGTTTATCTGTATCTTGGCTGGAAAATAATTTGGGCTTTGTAGCAGTGTGCAGCACTGATCCTATTAGGCCATCTATACTAAAGCTTCACCAGATTTAAAATTAAAAATAATTTTTAGCTGCATCTAGCCCGGAAAATAATTTTGGGGCTCCGAGATGCGCAAGACACATAAGTGCCTTCTTGCTGCACTACCTGCAGCATGACCCTCATATTGTCAGAATTCGAAGTAATCATGACTACTGGGTTGCCACACTCTTAGATCCCCCAAACTTTTCGATCAACCTTTTCATTTTAATAAAGACCAAAAAAATGGTCATTTTTGAAATTATAAGCATTAGCAGGTTGGTAGAAACTGAAATCAAACAGTTTTCAACTCAAAACTTTATTCTAGGTGATGTTACATTTTCACATAGGACCCCTTGTTCGAAAGGAGCTTCTGAACTCTCTCGTCCATTGAATTTGTCAGGTTTTGGATGGTTTCTGCTTCAATTGTTTTGCATGAGGACAGAATACCCTCCTAGAGCTGTTGCTTAGATGTGAACTGCCTCCCGCCATCATAGACACTCCTTTTAATGATGCTCCAAAGGTTCTGAATGGGGTAGAGGTCAGGGGAGCATGGGGGTCACACCATAAGTTTGTCCCCTTTTATGCCCATATCAGCCAGAGATGCAGATGTTTTATGTGCAGCATGAGATGGTGCATTATCATGCAGAAAAATGATCTTGCTGTGAAATACACGGTTCTTCTTCTTGAACCATGGCAGGAAGTGCTGTTTGAGAAAATCCACATACATTATGGAGTTCATCTTTAGCGCCTTCAGGGATCCTAAAGGGGCCGACAATCTCTCTCCCCATGATTCCAGCCCAAAACATTACTCCACCTCCTCCTTGTTGGCGCTGTAGCCGTGTTTGCGTGGGGTGTCCATCAACCAGCCATCCTCCACTCCATCCATCTGGACCATCGAGCGCTGCACGGCACTCATCCGTGAACAAAACTGTTTTGAAATCAGTCTTCATGTAATGTTTGGCCCACTGGAGCCGTTTCTGCTTGTGTGAAGTGGATAGAGGAGGTCGACAGGATGGCATATGCACAGCTGCAAACCTCTGAAGGACCCTGCATCTTGTTGTTTGGGGGACGTTGGAGGCACAAGCAGCTTCAAAAACTTGTCTGCTGCTATGACAAGGCTTTTTTGCCGCTGCTCTTTCAACCTGACGTAATTGCCTGTAGGAAAGAGTCCTCAATTTGCCCTTATCAGCACGCACACGTGTGTACTGTGAATCAGCTACATACTTCTTGATTGCCAAGACACTTCATCCTGATCATCGCACAATGTTAATTGTAGTCATGCCTTGACCTAAACACTCCACAATTTGTTGCTTCTCAGCAGCCGACACATCCTTTTTCTTTCCCATTTTGGCAGAAAATGTAGGCTGCTTAATAATGTGAGAGAGCCTTCTTAAGTAGTCTTGCCTTTCATTGGACACACCTGCCAAACTAATTAGCACAGGTGTCTGCAATTGCTTACAGTGATATAAAGAGCCCTGACACACATCACCATCAATGAGTTTAACTGACAAACAAACAAATTCTTCCCTTATCACTCCTAAACACTTTTTGCATAATAATTTGGAACGCAGTGTGCATGTGCTTTTCCACAAAACACCAGCGGTTCACGTAGTGAATCTTACAGTTCTAACTTGCCAGCCGTGGTCTGTATGGAGTTGTTCAATAAAGGGCCCAAAATTAAGATAACATAGATGGGAGAGGTCTCTATGAATAGGAATTCCTAAGTATTTGATACCCTGTGAGGGCCAGGCAAAGGGAAAGTTGGACTGGATGGAATCCTATATGGATTTGGGGAGGGAGACATCGAGGGCCTCAGACTTCGCTGCATTGATTTTAAAATTTGACCATGTAACAAAGTGATCTATTTCAGCCATAACAGCATGGATGGATATATGTGATTGAGTGATATATACTAGGACATCATCAGCAAATAGAGAGCACTTGTACTCGGTGCCTCCCACCTCAATCCACCTAATATTGGGGTTATGGCGAATTGATGAGAGCAGGTGCTCCGTCACTAGGATGTATAAGAGAGGGGACAGAGGACATCCCTGCCTTGTCCCATTGGTGATTGTGAAAGGTGATGAAAATGTTCTGATGCACCCCCTGGGCCTTGGGACACCCGGAGCCGGACCCTTTTTGGTGGATGCTGGTGGTTGTAGTCTTCGTGGCGGCGACCCGGTTCCGTGGCTCAGGGTGGTCAAACCAGTGGCGGAACTATTTATGTGGTTTTGATGTTTAAATGTACGACTACGCCACCCGTGGATTGCGGTCAGAGTGAACCGCCGCTACAGGGCAGACCGCTGAGGCTGGTGTTGTGGGTGCAGCAGAGCGTAGCATAACTCCCCACGGGAGGAGTATAGCCTCAGGGCAGTGTATGCGGAGGATGGGGGTGATGGTGCCGGGCAGCAGCAGTAACGACACGGAGTCAGTGATGCAGTTCAGGGCCTTTACTCACAGTTCTTATTATCCAGACCACGTCTGCAGGTAACGGCTGCCCACGTCGTACTGTGCTCACCAGGTGAGGGGCTCAGACAACTCCCAGATAACTTTGGAGCACTTCACAGGACCCCCTTTGTGTGTCCTTTGTATGGCCTTTCTTACCAACACTTCTGTCCGGCTGCCTCGGGCCTCCTCTTGGTAAACTTGGCGCCAGTTTCCCTGACCCTATGTGGTGCCTTCCTAGCGGGTGTAGCGAGGGGCTGCGCCACATAAAATGTCAGAGCCTCCGGTTTCTAGCTGAGGGTCGTTTCCTGCCTCCACTAGTTCGGGGACCGGTCTCCCCCTTTGGCCTGACCCCTCCATGCAGGTGGATTCAGGCGTGCGGTGGCGACTCGCCCGTCCGCACCCCTGGGATCCCTTTATTCCTCGTTCCTGGAGCCTTCTCCGCTCCTCTTCCTTCCTTCTCCCTCTTCCAGGCCTGGGCCTCTGTTACTAGGCCCGCCTCCGGAGCAGAGCTCATGCAGAGCCCCTGCTCCCTGCCACTTCTGCTCAGACTTCTCTGCACTGAACTAAGATGGTGCCCACCTTTTATACTCCCTTCTCAATGCACCCAGGAACTGCTTCCTCCCTGCTCCTGCACTACAGGGTTCCCCTTCCTCAGTGTTCCCTCCCCCCACTCCAGCCAGGGACAGGGACTGTCGTGCCCATCTCAGGGGCATATTGGTCGCCCTGCCCCACGGCAATGTGGTGTAATGCATGCAGGTGTCGGGTCCTGATCCACACTACATCCTTACCTGAGAGTGAGATATCACACCTCTGGGTGAGGTGCAATACCTCTGTAGCAACCGAGCCCTCAGGGTGCTACAGTTCCATTTATCTTCAGCCTAGGTGACGTATTGCGATATAGGGCCGTGATTTTGGCTATAAAAGGGTCCCCTAGACCCCTACCCCAAGCTTTTTAAGAGAATCATATATGGCGTGCCAGGAGACTCTATGGAATGCTTTCTCAGCATCCGAGAGTATCTAATTACAAATTTTTAACTGCATCTAGCCCAGGAAATACTTTGTGCCTAGTAGCAGTGTCTGCTAGTCAGCGGATTATCCCGGCTGTTAAGCAAGCTACACCACCTGTAGTTTGGACACTTAATTTTTTCAAAGGAAATGCTTCGGGACCACGGGATACTCAGTGAAGAGCATCAGGAGGCACCCCAAGGCATAGGGGCTGGGACTGGCAGTAGGATGCCTTGCGGTGGACAGCCGAGCTCGATCCTTATAAAAGCTTTTTAACTGCAGCAGCTTTAGTGGACGCTACTGGAGCTGGAATTACGCGGCTGCTGGCATGAGACTTGCCCTCCAATAGATCCTTGTAAATGGATTTAAAGTGTATTTATTCAAATTAGAGAGACAATTTAAATTAAAAAGCTTAGAGCTGCCTCCACCACAGGGGGGCTCGCTCGACCCACCAGCGGACAGGCACCAGTATTGGGAGAGGGGGGCTGGCCATCAGGGTTCACCGCGGCTCTGGCACAAACCCGGCGACACGGAGGTGGCACGGGCAGGAGCGGACTGGCCGTGTCGGCTTCTCACTTTTTGGATTTTAGAAGGGCATGACATGCCTATATCTGTGTCTCCCCCTCCTTTTACTCCTCCACCTCTTTTATTTTCGCATGACTATATGTACTTGTCACTTTTCCATGTGTTAGTTATGTCTTCTGAGCAGTTTGTCAGCTTTTGGACACCTTTGAAGGTGTTTTCTATGTGTTTCTATGTGTTTTTGTTTGCCTGCCATTGGTTTTAACGGTGTTCGACGAACAGTTCGACGAACAGTTCGGCGAACACACGGGTGTTCGACGAACCGAACCGAACTCGAACACTACGGGGGTGGCTCAACACTAGTCCCTACTCCCAACCTATCTTTTTAAGAGCACAGACCTGCCTGATAAAAGTCGTAGGAAATTATGTAACCTAGTCCTCAAAAGGACGGCAATCACAACTATTCCCTACTCCCAAGCTCTCTGTAGATTTGTGCGAAAATTGGCTTGAAATTAACACTCAAAGTATAGCGCACGCAGCAACAGCGGTGCCGTCTAACATGCAGCTGCAGCAGTGGGAAAATGGTGGCTACGTGGAAAATGGCTTGGTCTTATAGGGCAAGGACATGTGACATACACTGCCAATGACACATGCCCTTGCTTGTGTGAAAAAATCAGTTCGCTCCGTGTGTGCGCTGCTGATAGGCTGACAGATTTCACCTCCCCACTGTAAATGGGGGAAAGAGAAAAAAAAATGGAGATCTTCATTATTTATGCAGAGATCCATCCCCTGCCCCTCCCCCCACCCCGCTGTACGCTCAAACTGCGTATTAACATTAATTTTCAGCATTACTGAGAAAAAATCCAGTTATGATTTTGGTGCACGAACAGTTATCGAACAGCCGAAATTTTTTCAAATCGTTCGTGTTCGCCGAACGGCTCAAACACCGCCCAAAACAGCTCGAATTTGAGATTGCCGAACAGTTCGAGTCGAACACCGCTCATCTCTACTCTTGAGCAGCCGATGTCACAGGGACAGAGTGACGCTGATGGGAGGGGAGAAACATGGAGATAAAGTGCGGAAGTCAGCATTATCTTCCAGGCAGCGTTCTCCCCAGAGCCTGGAAGAACACATTTATATAAAGTAATAAAAGATGATTTATCAACAAGGCATCTGATATGAGACATACAGGTATCACTCTCCTCAGCAGTTTATTACCTGTATGCCCATATTAATAGTTTAGATCGGTCAAATGTGTTGATAGATTCCCTTTAAAGGGGTATTCCCATCTCCAATATCCTATCCCAATATGTAGTAGGTGAAATAATTATAGTATGAACAAATACCTCCAATTAGAAATGTAGTATAGTTTTTCTGATTCGCTATGTCTCTTTCCTTATGTGCAGGGCATTGCAGGACTTTAGGTATTAATTATTACGGATATAGTGGTATTTAGGTAACTAGTTGCTAGTGGTCGTAACCATGGATACCTAAGGTCCTGCAATGCCCTGCACATGAGGAAAGATTGGTATAGTGTCTTGGACATGGAAATACCCCTTTAAGTTTACTTAAATATAATTGCTCTCTGCAGCCGATCATCCTGTATAAACGTGCTGCCGAGAACATTTTTATTCTATGTGCCCAGATTAAGGATCGCTTTCTGCGCTTGAAGGTGCAGTTGGCTGGTCTAAACAGGATAACAAACGACTGCCAATCGGCTTCATAAAACCTGTCAGTGGTCATTTAAGTGCTGCGATAGACCAGTGTAAGTGCCTCCTGATCGATGAAATTTCCTCTTGTTAAAATTCTTCTCTTCTTCTTCATCTGGTCCCGAAGCTATAGCTCATCCCTCTTCTCCAGTCTTCTGCCGCACATCCTGACACACAGCCCTTAAAAATAAAAGTGTCATTATAACGCCACCTAAATAAAAGTAGCTGCCTATGCTGTGCTTTAAATAAATAATTGCTCCTCATTGTGCTCTCTGCCTCAAAAAGTGACACTCGCACTGTCCCTCTTATGATACATGACCCGCTCTTCTGTAAAATATTGCCTTCAAACTGTCCCAACTTATATATTATAATGCCATCCCTTCCTTCCCCCATGAACTATGTACCCCCACGTATAGCCTGCACACCCAAATGTACCCCCACATATAGCCTGCACTCCCATATGTACCCCGACATATAACAAGCACCCCCCAAATGCACCACCACATGTGGCCTGTGTCCACCCATATGTACCCCCACATATAGCCTGCACCCACATATGTACCACCACATACAGCCTGCACCCCCATATGTACCCCCACATATATCCTGCACCCCCATATGTATCCTCACATGTAGCCTGCACCATCATATGCACCACTACATATAGCATGCACCCCCATGTTCCCCCACATGTAGCCTGCACCCTCATATGCACCACCACATATAGCCTGCTCTCCCATATATGCTTCACCCCCACATGTAGCCTGCACCCCCTTTATGCATCCCCTTGTGTACCCCCACATGTAGCTTGCACCCCCATATATGCTGCACCTCCATATGTAGCCTGTACTCAATATATGTACCCCTTAATTATAGCCTTCACCCCCATATGTAATCCCACCTATTGCCTGCACCCCCTTATATACCCCACATGTAGCCTGCACCCCCATGTCTGTAACCCCACATGTAGCCTGCACCCCATATATGTAACCCCACACATAGCCTGCACCCCATATACATCCTGCACCCCCAATATGTACCCCACATAGCCTGCATCCCATGCACCCCATTCCCTAATTACCTGTCACTAGTGTCTCTCTTCTTTTCTGCTGTTTTACTTGCAATCTTCTTCATGAATCCGCTCATAAGTCACATGGGCATGACGTCATCAAAGATCCTTCACTTGAATCATTTAACTTTCTCTGTCAGGCAGGAAGCTGATCGCTGCTCCTCTGCCAAGGCATCTCCCTCCTCACCCCCCATCCGCTCCATAACTAAAGATGGTGGATTTCATACAAAGGCTAGTGGGTTGAGGGACCCTGCATAATTTTGGTGCCTGCAATATAGCTGCCCTGTGGTATGTTAACCATCTCTTTACCTTATTTTTTGCATTTGCACTGTTAGGGTTTTTTATTCAACTCACAGTTTGCATTGTAGCACTACATGGCTGTACAGTTATCATTTTTCATAAAGTATATACAAATTAGGCACGTATATGCAATTGTCGATCCCTCACAGTATGGAGGTGCTTTTTATCTTTTATTTGTTATTGTCTGAATATTTTATTAATAAAATTCCATGTTTGCTGAATTAATTTGGTCTTTGATTAATTTATCCGATTAGAACCAAATTATTTGATGTCTATGGCTATGCTGTCTCAGCAACTGTATTTATAATTATAGGACATCATTTGCTTTTTTGATTGTAAAGGCTAGTGGAGGTAAGAGGAAGGGGGAAGCTTAAAAAAATAATGTTTTAATCTTCCTTCATTGTGGCGCCCCTCCCCCTCAACCTGCCGCCCTAGGCAACTGCCCTTGAATCCTGGTGGGAGTATAATTTTATCTTCACAGACAATAATCCTTTTTTTCATTCCATCAAATGGTTCGGTAGATATGTGGACGACGTTCTCATTGTATGGGAGGGCCCCATATCCACCTCCGAAGGGTTCTCCACATACCTCAACGCCAATGAATAAAACTTACGGATCCCCGTGGGCAGTCCGTCCAGATATATTTCATTTTTGGATATTATCCTAACAGATAATCCTCTAATGAACATGGCAGAAACATCCCTTTTCAGGAAGGACGTCTCTGGTAACAACATTCTACTTTCTCATGTGAGACGTATTTTCTCCATGGACAGTGACTTTATCAAGGAGGGTGCAGTTATGATCAGGAGATTAATCTCCCGGGGGTATAACAGCCTAAATGTGAAACATGTTCTTAAGAATATCACTCGTAAGTCAAGATCAGAATTATTATACAGGAAACATAGTCAGTGTGATAATATTCAGCCTCCTGTTATGTTTTCACCTGCCTTCACCCCACAGTTTAACCCCTTTATCCCCGAGGGTGGTTTGAATGTTAATGAGCGGGCCAATTTTTACAATTCTGACCACTGTCACTTTATGAGGTAATTACTCTGAAACGCTTCAACGGATCCCGTTGATTCTGAGATTGTTTTTTCGTGACATATTGTACTTCGTGATAGTGGTAAAATTTCTTCGATATCACTTGCATTTATTTGTGAAAAAATCGCAATTTACAAAATTTGAAACCAAATTTGGAACCAAAATTTTTTTTTATTAGGGAGCTATAAGGTTTAAAAAATTTACAAAACCATTGTCTTAGAGACCACATCACATTTGACGTGACTTTGAGGGGCCTTTATGACAGAAAATACCCAAAAGTGACACGATTCTGAACACTGGACCCCTCAAGGTGCTCAAAACGACATTCAATAAGTTTATTTACCCTTCAGGTGCTTCACGGGAATTTTTGGAATGTGGAAGAAAAAAATTAACATTTAACTTTTATCACAAAAATGTTACTTTAGACCCCAATTTTTTTATTTTTGCAGGGGTAACAGAAAAAAACGGACCCCAAAATTTGTTGTGCAATTTCCCCTGAGCACACAGATACCCCATATGTGAGAAAAAACACTGTTTGGGCACACGGCAGGGTTCGGAAGGGAAGGAGCGCCATTTGACTTTTTGAATGTAAAATTTGCTTGAATAATTATCTAGATGTGTGGTGAGGACCCTGAACCCCCAGTTGCTTCACAGAAGTTTATAACATTGAGCTGTAAAAATAAAATTTTCACATTTTTCCAACAAAAATGTTTTTCAGCCTCCAATTTTGCATTTTCATAAGGGTAACAGGAGAAATTGCACCATGCAATTTGTTGTGCAATTTCTCCTGAATAAGCTGATACTCCATATGTGGGGGAAAACCACTGTTTGGGTGCATGGCTGGGTTCGGAAGGGAACCCATTTGACTTTTTGAATGTAAAATTTGCTTGAATAATTAGCGGACACCATGTTGCATTTGGGGAGTCCCTGATGTGCCTAAATGGTGGAAACCCCCCCCAAGTGACTCCATTTTGGAAACTCGACCCCTCAAGGATTTTATCAAGGGGTATAGTGAACATTTTGAACCCAGAGGTACGGCACAGAATTTGATAACATTAGGGCATTATATTGAATAAGTTGTAATTAGTCTTGAGTGCAAGTGCTCGCTACTTGAGTTTGAATTGGGTACTCGGGTATGCACCAAGTATCATGGGTGCTCAAGTGACATGCTCGAGTCCCCGCCCCACATGTTTCACGGTTATTAGACACCCAATAAAAAAGCATGCGGGGATCGCTCGTGCATGGCAGGCAATCCCCGCAAGTTTTTTTTGGCTGTATAACAGCTGCAAAACATTTGGGACGGAGACTCGAGCATGTCACTCGAGCACCCACAATACTCGGTGCATACCCGAGCACCCGATACAAACTCAAGTAGCGAGCACTTGCGCTCAACATTAGTTGCCATATCGTTGTCATTTTTTTTCTTTACTTCTGAAAAAATCCCAACCCCAACACTAATACAACCCCAACCCTAGCCCAACCCTAACCCAACCCAAACCCTTGCCCAACCCTAATCCTAGCCCAACTCTAACCCTAGCCTAATCCTATCCTAACCCTTGCACAACTCTAACCCTAGCACAACCCTAATCCTAGCACAAACCAAACCCTAGCACAACCCTATCCCTAGCCCTAGCACAACCCTAACCCTAGCACAACCTTAACCCTAGCCCAACCCTACCCATAGCCCAACTCTAGCCCTAGCCCAACCCTAACCCTAAAGTTTATTTTTTACGCCATTTCTCGTGCGGTATAAGTGATTAGACGATTAATTAGTGATTAGATTTATTCTTCGAGTCGGTGCAATTACAGCGATACTAGATTCATAATGGGTTTTTATGATAGACAGCTGTCACACAGTCACACACTAAAAAACCCTTTTTGCATCACCATATTTTGAGAGACAAGTTGACATTTTTATTGGTAACATTTTTGGGCATGTGACATTTTTTGATCGCTTTCTATTCCGATTTTTGGAAGGCAGAATAAACAAAATTGTTTTTATTTTATGCCATTCTGCGTGTGGTAAAATTGATAAGGCAGCTTTATTCTTCAGGTCAGTACATCTACAGCGGTACCACATTTATATTTTTTTTATGTTTGGGTGCTTTTACACAGTAAAAACAATTTTATAGAAAAAATTATTATTTTTGCATCGCTTTATTCTGAGAGCTATAACTTTTTATTTTTCGGCCGTTGGAACTGTATGGTGGCTTGTTTTTTGCGGGACAAGATGACGTTTTCAGAGGTACAATTTTTATTTATATTTCTCTTTTTGATCGCGTTTTATTCCATTTTTTGTTTGGCGGTATGATGATAAACTATTGTTTTATGTTTCATTTTTTTTTTTTTTTTTACCGTGTTCACTAAAGGGGTTAACTAGTAGGACAGTTTTAAAGTTCAGGTTGTTCCGGATGCGGCAAATATGTGTACTTTTATTGGTTTATTTTTTTTTTTCATAAGATTATTTATTAATGGGTACAATATATATATATATATATATATATATATATATATATATATTTATTATTTTTTTCATTTTTTTTTTATATTTTTACTATTTTTTTACATTTTTTTTTCACTTTCTGACATTTTTATTACTATTACACTTTGTTTACTTTTTGCAGCCTGATCGGCTGTATAGCACAGGAATGCAGTACCATCCCTGTGCTATGCAGCCTTTCAGCGTTGCACAAGGAGAACATACTTTGGTCGCGCACTGCACATGACCAAAGTAGCTTCCTGCCTCCTGGTGACCTGGATGTTGTCATGATGACATCGGGTCACCATGACAACATCCGGGACCGGACTCAGATGCCCAGAGCACAGATACGTATTAGTACACCCTGGCCAAGAAAGGGGTTAATGATATAAACAGAATAATCCTCAAATACAGGTGCATCTCACAAAATTAGAATATCATGAAAAAGTTATTTTTTTTCAGTTCTTCAATGCAAAAAGTGAAACTCCTATATTATATAGAGTCATTACAAAGAGAGTGATTTCAAGTGTTTATTTCTGTTAATGTTGATTATTATGGCTTACAGCCAACAAAAACACAAAAGTCATTATCTCAGTAAATTAGAATAATTAACAAAAAACACCGGCAAAGACTTCCTAAGCGTTTAAAAAAGTCCCTTAGTCTGTTTCAGTAGGCTCCACAATCATGGGGAAGACTGCTGACTTGACAGATGTCCAGGAGGCCGTCATTGACACACTCCACAAGGAGGGTAAGCCACAAAAGGTCATTGCTAAAGAAGCTGGCTGTTCACAGAGTGCTGTATCCAAGCATATTAATGGAAAGTTGAGTGGAAGGAAAAAGTGTGGTAGGAAAAGGTGCTCAAGCAACCGGGATAACCGCAGCCTTGAAAGGATTTTTAAGAAAAGGCCGGTCAAAAATTTGGGGGAGATTCACAAGGAGTGGACTGCTGCTGGTGTCATTGCTTCAAGAACCACCACACACAGACGTATCCAGGACATGGGCTACAAGTGTCGCATTACTTGTGTCAAGCCACCAATAGACAACACCAGGGTCAAGGAGAAAAAGACCTGGACTGTTGCTCAGTGGTCCAAGGTGTTTTCATATGAAAGTAAATTTTGCATTTCATTTGCAAATCAAGGTCCCAGAGTCTGGAGTGGAGAGGCACACAATCCAAGCTGCTTGAGGTCTAGAGTGAAGTTTCCACAATCAGTGATGGTTTGGGGAGCCATGTCATCTGCTGGTGTAGGTCCACTGTGTTTTATCAAGACCAAAGTCAGCGCAGCCGTCTACCAGGAAATTTTAGAGCACTTCATGCTTCACTCTGCCGACAAGCTTTTTGGAGATGGAAATTTCATTCTCCAGTAGAACTTGGCACCTGTCCACACTGACAAAAGTACCAATACCTGGTTTAAAAACCACAGTGTCATTGTACTTGATTGGCCAGCAAACTATCCTGACCTTAACCCCATAGAGAATCTACGGGGTATTGTCAAGAGGAAGATGAGAGACACCAGACCCAACAATGCAGACAAGCTGAAGGCTGCTATTAAAGTAACCTGGGCTTCCATAACACCTCAGCAGTGCCACAGGCTGATCGAATCCATGACACGCCGCATTGATGCAAAAGGAACCCCGACCAAGTATTGAGTGCATTTACTGAACATACATTTCAGTAGGACAAGATTTTGAATTTTAAAAACATTTTTCAAGCTGTTGCTATAAAGTATTCTAATTTACTGAGATAATGACTTTTGAGTTTTCATTGGCTGTAAGCCATAATCATCAACATTAACAGAAATAAACACTTGAAATAGATCACTCTGTTTGTAATGACTCTATATAATATATGAGTTTCACTTTTTGTATTGAAGAACGGAAATAAATTAACTTTTTGATGATATTCTAATTTTGTGAGATGCACCTGTATTTACCTGTCATGAACCAAGACAGCACTCTCCGTAGCATTTTGGATAATGGCTGCAGAGTAGTTGCTAGAAGAGGTCTCACATTAGGTAATAAGCTGTTCCCCAGCATGCTAAAAAAAAATCCTCACACATATTCCACCAAAGGTTTCCACAAATGTGAGAGGTCCCAGATGCAAAAAAAAGAATTGCAGAGCATAGCGAATATCAACAATAATAACAGCTCATATTCAGGTGCATGCAAACATTTTGTCCCTGTTCACAAGGGGGACCTTACACACCTTGCGTTCTTTGGTCTAGAGAAAGTTGCTTATCCCAAACGTGGCAGGAACTGGCAAAGAGAACTCACACTTAGAGAGGCGTATTGGATTTTATGTTTAAATACCAAATTCCCCAATGGGATGAATTACAAGAATGATTTGTTTTATATTTATTGACTCTATGAGCCTATGTTCAGTGTTGTCTCCCGTTCACCCAGCTGTCGTATGTATATGTAATTAACCCTCGTCGTTGATTGGCTTATGTTTTCTTTATATGTTTGTCCTCATTCTTTTCTGACATCCTATGACTAAGAGCGCTTCTGTTGTGCCAGAAACGCGTCAGGTTTCTTTTAATCTTTTTCTATGACCTAATAAATTCATGTTTTACCTGGATGGTTGTGCCAGATTGAATCCTCCCCCCTTCTTTCCTTCTATGGCTGCGGTCACCAGCTGGATCGGCACCCGCCAGTGATACATCACAATCCTCAGTCAGTCTAGGACGCTACGTGGATGCTCCCAGCCCTCCTCTCCTCTCACTTACACACCTACTATCCATGGGGGGAGTGGTTGCCTAGCATTGCATTATAAATGGACAAAAGGAAAAATGATTGAAGACTTGGTGTAAGCTCTACACTGTGTGCAGAATTATTAGGCAAGTTGTATTTTAGAGGATTATTTTTATTATTGATCAACAACTATGTTCTCAATCAACTCAAAAGACTCATAAATAGCCAAGCTTAATATTTTTGGAAGTTGGAGTGGGGTTTTTTAGATTTGGCTATCTTAGGAGAATATCTGTTTGTGCAGGTAACTATTACTGTGCAGAATTATTAGGCAACTTAATAAAAACCAAATATAATCCCATCTCACTTGTTTATTTTCACCAGGTAAACCAATATCAGTGCACACAATTTAGAAATAAACATTTCTGACATGCAAAAACAAAAACCCCAAAAAGTAGTGATCAATATAGCCACCTTTCTTTATGATGACACTCAACAGCCTTCCATCCATAGATTCTGTCAGTTGCTTGATCTGTTTTCGATCAACATTGCATGCAGCAGCCACCACAGCCTCCCAGACACTGTTCCGAGAGGTGTACTGTTTTCCCTCCCTGTAGATCTCACATTTTATGATGGACCACAGGTTCTCTATGGGGTTCAGATCAGGTGAACAAGGGGGCCATGTCATTATTTTTTCTTCTTATAGACCTTTACTGGCCAGCCACACTGTGGAGTATTTGGATGCATGTGATGGAGCATTGTCCTGCATGAAAATCATGTTTTTCTTGAATGATACAGACTTCTTCCTGTACCACTGTTTGAAGAAGTTGTCTTCCAGAAACTGGCAGTAGGTCTGGGAGTTGAGCTTCACTCCATCCTTAACCCGAAAAGGTCCCACAAGTTCATCTTTGATGATACCAGCCCATACCAGTACCCCACTTCCACCTTGCTGGCGTCTGAGTCGGAGTGGAGCTCTCTGCCCTTTATTGATCCAGGCTCTGGCCCATCCATCTGGCCCATCAAGAGTCACTCTCATTTCATCAGTCCATAAAACCTTTGAAAAATCAGTCTTAAGACATTTCTTGGCCCATTCTTCACGTTTTATCTTATGTTTCTTGTTCAAAGGTGGTTGTTTTTCAGCCTTCCTTACCTTGGCTATGTCCCTGAGTATCGCACACCTTGTGCTTTTTGATACTCCAGTAACGTTGCAGCTCTGAAATATGGCAAAACTGGTGGCGAATGGCATCTTGGCAGCTTCATGCTTGATTTTCCTCAATTCATGGGCAGTTATTTTGCGCCTTTTTTGGCCAACATGCTTCTTGCGACCCTGTTGGCTATTTGTCATGAAACGATTGATTGTTCGGTGATCACGCTTCAAAAGTTTGGAAATTTCAAGACTACTGCATCCCTCTGCAAGACATCTCACAATTTTGGACTTTTCAGAGCCCGTCAAATCTCTCTTCTGACCCATTTTGCCAAAGGAAAGGAAGTTGCCTAATAATTAAACACATCTTATATAGGATGTTGATGTCATTAGTCAACACCCCTCCTCATTACAAAGATGCACATCACCAGATTTACTTAATTGGTAGTTGGCTCTCAAGCCTATGCAGCTTGGAGTAGGACAACATGTATAAAAAGTATCATGTGATCAAAATACTCATATGCCTAATAATTCTGCACACAGTGTAATAAATTAGCCAGCAATATTGGGAATAGCTTAAATTATGCACTTGCATGTCATTTTGATTACTGCTTCCCCCAAAGGCTTTATCTATATGGTTGGTACACAGATCATACCTTACTTTTGCGTGCTTTCCCCTTTCAGGGTTGCATATACCCCAATGGGGCAGAATTAATTACTCTTGTTTAGTTTGATCTGTAAATTGTGAAATATATAGTTTATCATTGCTGTGTCTCATTTCCCCAGCTTTTTTGAGCTTTTTTTTGCCATGTCTTTTTAACGCTCTGTTTTTTAACCTTTGTAATTAATAAAATTATTGTTTTTACAACCTGGTTACAGTCCTTTTGAATCTGGAGGTTATATGCCTCAACGGATTATGTTGTTGTATTATGAATGAAGTGTCTAACATTATATAGTGAGGACTATAGTAATCATTTATGCCAGTATGTAGAAGTAGCAAGAAACTTTTCTAATTCAGACAAATCACAAGTAGGGTACATCATATTAAACAGCACATTAATTGTAACAGCGATCATGTGGAATACATTATAAAATGCAATGCATGTGACAAGATGTATGTAGGAAGCACAATTAAAAGGCTTAAAAAATGCATTTCTGAACATATTGCAGATGTTTGTAATAAGTCGGAAACCAATCGTAACATCTCTTATGCCTCTAAGCACTTTATTCAATGTCATAACAGAAGTATTTCTTCACTACAAATCTTAGGTATTGAAAAAATCATGGCTAATCCTAGAGGAGGAAATATCAGAAAACGCCTGCAAAACCGGGAGGTTTATTGGATGATGAACTTGGATATGTGCTATCCTGTCGGCCTCAATATGCGCCTTGAACTTATGTTCCACTATTAAATAGCACTTTATCTGTTCAGGATGTATTCATTTTATCTCTTTAAAGTTTTGTAACTAAATTGTCTAGTTTTATATGAACTCTCCCTTTTTTCTAATGAATCATGCAGCCGTGTAATGTTAGCTTGACTCTGTTTTCCATTGGTGGTTTTAATCATGTTATGTTTTCCTGGTGTTTCATTGGTGGGTGTTTTGTATATAATCACGGATGTTCAGTATATGTATAGCTTTGACAATGAAAGCAGGCTTGCATTTGAAACGCTTTTCTATGCCCATTCTGTCCATGGAATCTCTATTTTAAGTAGCAATATTAAGATTTGTTTTCAAATATATATCTCATACCCAGTAATCAAGAGATTACAGCAAGGGCATTAACTGTATAAAATATAACTTTTAATAGATACATTTTAAATATTTTTTGTAAGACAATTATATGGAGACAATGTGCAAATACTCCCCAGGTCGGAGTAACAACTGAGTAAGAGAGTAAAGCACGTCACCAGGGTGGCATACCAGACCCTGTTCAGAAAGGATCATTTATTATTACTTAAATGAAACAGAGTCTCTGTGTAACGTCCTCTAAAGTTCTGGACCACCTGGCCCGCCATTACTCCACGTCACTGTTCTCCGGGCGGCTTACAACGCTCAAATGGTGCCATCTCTTCCGGCTCCTGAGGCCTGCCATGGCCCTACTTTTCACTGGGTGGGGTCCACCCCGACTCCCAATAGCTCGGTTTGTCAGTCTTATAAATTCCCATTCGTGTCTTCTTTGGCACACTCTGATCACCCCAGCAGTCCATACGGTACTCACGGACCACCGGAGCTGTCTGCATGGCCTCTCTACGGCCTCGGTCCACCATAAGGCTGTGTGAGGCTCTGTCAGAAGTAAAGAGACCAGAGCAAGAGTATTAAATAAATAGCTCTCAGCTTATACAGTTTGGTTACTTTGCAATGTTCAAAAACATCGTTTTTGATCTTTCACCAGATTTCACAATAAAACAACTGCATGTATTAAATGTATAGATCCCTTGGTTCTGAGGATACTGGAGTACTTACTTTAAAAATCAATGTCAGACTGACTGTCAAATTCTTTGTAAAAGTTTCCCTGCATGATGTTTGAAATGTTATTTGAGAACCTTGCAACCAGTTTGCACTGTAAAATCTGGTGACACATTTTGCTCTTAGAGTATTGAAATTACAAAAATATATTGTGCCTATTGAAGTGACAGTAGCTGAAGTGCATACTATGCAAATATATCTGTAGTTGTGGTCAGTAAGATGGAGGGCTTGAATTATTTGGCCAGTAAATGTTTTCTTTATTTAAGGAGATTACACAAGAATTCTTTAAAATACTATACAGTACATGAAGTTCAGAAAGACAGGACGCTCTGACTCATCATTGATCCTGCACCAAACTGATATACTCTGATCCTAGGTGTCAGTATTCCCCCTTTGTTGGAAGAAAGGAGCTTTATTGAACTATGTCGTAGGTACTTGCAATGGTCCAGCCAGAAAAGAACGTTATTAGTATGAGTTTCAACCATATCATAGTGGACTTCTATTATACAATGGATGAAATATCCCACTAATTCAGCATTCAATATTTTTATAAATGATTCTGCATAAGTCCATTAACAGGAAGAACTAAGTCACAGCTCTGTGGGGAACTGACATTTTGCTATTACATAATTTCGGATAGGGATACAGCAAATGCTCAGCAGGAACTCCAAGTGCTCTGGTCCACCGAACACACAAGATAACAAAAGGCGAAACAGTCATGGAAAGGCCACATAACAAAGTCACACAAGAACAAAACTAGCAACAGTTACCCTCTTTAATGCTGGCTTTAGCTGCCTACATTAATCCTACACTTCAACTATCTAACTGTAAAAAGGAAGTTTAAATATGCTGTATTTGTTTGTGTAAGTGTATGTAAATGTACAGTCATGTAATGTATATATGTGTAGAATGTGTACATATGTATTTGCATTGCACATGTCTGTGTGTGCGTGCGCCTGTGTACGTAAATGTGTTGTCATATATAGATCAGCCAATATATTAAAACCGGATGAAAGATGGCAAATTGAAATGACAGTAGTATTTGTTAAAGGGTGAATAGGCAGCACGTGAACAGTCTTTTCATAAAATTGTTATGTTAAGCCAAGTAAAATGGGCAAGAGCAGGGATCTAAGTAACTTTAATAAGGGCAAAATCATCTCCAAATAGCAGGTGTTGCAGGGTGTTTCTGGTATACAGTGGTTAATTCCTACTAGTGATGAGCGAGCACTAAAATGCTCGGGTGCTCGAAGCTCGGGTCGAGCACATTGGAATACTCGGGTGCTCGACCCAAGCAATGAGCCCAATGTAAGTCTATGGGAAACTCGAGCATTTTTCCGGTGGTCCCCCCCCGGCGGTCTGCAGAAGGTCAAAAATTGCCCAAATCGATGGGAACAGTGCTCAATTAAATGTCAGGCAGGCAGAATATATAGGCAGACAGGCTCCGCATTGTCTCTGAAGGATGGCATGCTGGATGGCAGCGTTCTGCTACCATCCAGCCTGCCATCTCAATGCCGTCCAAGCGTGGGAGAATTCTCCTGCTCAAGCGGTGACGTCATTTTCCGGCACCGCATGCGCAAGAGAATTCTCCCACGCCGTCAGTGACGTGCATGAGGTGAGCTGAGTTCATTGGACATGAACTCGGCTCATCTGGATGCCATCACAGCCAGACACTGAGGAGCTTCACTGAGGAGCTTCTCAGTGTCTGAAGCAGCGTTCTGCTGCGATCCAGCCTGTCATGTCAATGTAGCAGAGCTGAAGCCGTCCTGGGAACCATGGAAAGGTAAGGATGAGGTTGGTTTATTATTTTAATTTTATTGCAGGAGATTGTTGGCTTCAGCTGGAATGGGCGTGACGGTAAGTAGAGTTTAATTTAGAACATTAAAAAATTGTGTCTTTATTTCAATTAAAGGACTTTATTCTGAGTATTTGTGTTTTTTTTTAACTTTCACTATGGGGTAAGTAATGGGGGTGTCTTATAGAAGCCTCTCCATTACTAACCTGGGCTTGATGTCAGCTGGCATTATAAGCTGACATCAACCGCATCCCTATTACTCCACTGCCACCGCTACAGGGCAGTGGGAAGAGCGAGGCTAAGTGCCAGAATTGGCGCATCCTATGGATGCACCATTTCGGGGACGGCTGACGGCTGGTGTTTCTAGCCTGGGAGGGGGCCAATATTCATGGCACCCTTCCTGGGCTATTAATATCAGCCCCCAGCTGTCTGCCTAGCCTTTGCTAGCTATTAAAATAGGGGGGACCCAACGTCATTTTTTTTTGGGTCCCCCATTTTAATAGCTAGTAAAGGCTAGGTATTCAGCTGGGGGCTGATATTAGTAGCCTGGGAAGCTCCGTGGGTATTACCCCCTTCCCAGGCTTCAAACATCTGCCCCAGCCGTCTGCTTAACCTCCACTAGAGACTAAAATTACGGGGAACCCCACGCAATTTTTTTTTAAATAAATCCTTTATTTTAACACTAAATGACATGTACAGTAACCAACACTGTCACTGTACTTATTATATATGTGACTGACATGTTTCTATCTATCTAATCTATGTGTAATGCTCTATTCTTTCTAAATTGACAGGTACCGGTGTATGCCGCTGCTGAATTGCCGGCTTTTCATGTTTCACTGTGAGCACTGTTCCCATCGATTTGGGCAATCACTGCAATGACACAACCACCATGGCTGTGACATTACAGTGAGTGGCAGACAATCCCTGCATGATTGGTGCTCTAAATAGAGCCAAACATGCAGGACGGGGACCCGAGCTCCCGCCCGAGCATCTCGAAAGTACTCGGCGAGCTCGAAGCATCTCGAGTACTGAGATGCTCGGGTGAGTACCGAGCAGTGGCGAGCATGCTCGCTCATCACTAATCCATACTAAAGTAGTCTATGTAAGGGAAACTGATGAGGTGCAAAAAGATCATGGGAGACTAAAGTTCACTGATGACTTTGAAAGGAGTGAAGGCTAGTCTGTATCTCCTGAATCTACAGAAGAGCTTGTGTAGCATAAATTGCCAACTTCAACAGAACACACAGTGCACCGCACTTTGGTGCTTATTGGTACACTGGTCGGATAACCTATATTGAACCTTGTCCAATGCTGAAGTCACCTGCAATTGAAAGAATTGGAATATAGAGCAATAGAAGATGGCCTGGTTAGATTTATTTTTTTATTTTTTTTATATCATATGTCCCTTTGTGTGTTGCTTACCAGGGAAACAGCTGGAACCAGAATACACTGTATAAAAAGGCAAGCTTGCAAAGGCATTGTGATGGTCTAGGCATTGTTTTAATGAGAAACCTTGGGTCTTTGCATTCATGCGGGCGTAACTTTGACACTTATTACCTTCCTGACCACGGCAATTTAGCATACTCCTTCATAGCAACAGTATTCCCTAGTTCCCTAATGAGTTCCCTCTTTCAGGAGGATAATCAGCCTTTCTATGCTAGAAAAATGATTTGAGAAACATTACAAATGCTTAAAGTGTTGATTTGGCCTCCTAAGTCCCCAAATCTCATGCAGGCTGAGTATCGATGAGCTGGAAAAACAAGTACAAAATACTTGACGTTGGTATTGCCAATCCTTGGTGATCCTCAGGCCCCAGCTCCCACCTTACTTCTAACCCCAACAGCGACAGACACCGTGGCTTGGGTACAATTGACCACAGTGGCCCTTGATTATAACCGTAACAATTAGAATGGTGTTATATAAACAAATAGTGTTAGGGTCCTTGAAGCCAAGAAGAGTCTGGTGACCCCAATGACACAAACCCCACCACATACTCCCAGCTGCGAAACTCAAGTTCAGGAGCACCAAGAACCCCTCAAAAGGGGTTCCGGAACTGTTAAAACCGCCACACCCGGGACTTGACATTCCTTTTTGTCGTAAGTCCCATAAATCACCAGACCCAAATACCACTTATAACCATGGAGGGATCCATGTCCTGTTGACACTCCCATACCAATTTATAACCAACTTCAAGGACCCTAAAGCACGCCACCACGAAAGCACTTGACAACCTTAAGTACTTGAGACCCCCTTTCCTTTCATAAACATTGCCTGCTCGATGCCCACTTGTAAAGCTAATGACATAAATCAATTCCGACATCGTTCAAATGAACTCCGTCTGCCAACCAAAATTCTTCAAGCCATTCTCCAAGTCAAAATGCCGAATTGACACCCCCCTCTTCTCCCGTTTCTGGAAACAAAATTGGAAACCGCCCTATTCACCTTCTTCTGTGCTCTATTCAAACTCTCTATGGACCGGGCGTTTTGCCATCCCTTGCGGGGAACAATTTCGGACCTGATTGTTATCATCCCCAGAAAAGATGCCCAAAGCCGTAATAAATCGTGCATAACGTCTCTGATTAGATCCCTACACGGCCGAACCCCTAAGTCATTACCCCTCACGTGTAATAGCAGTATGTCCGGGGGACGATCTAAACGGACAAAATTATTCACCTCCCGCAATACCCTGTTCCACCCCATCCCCCTAAACCCAAGCCAGTGAATAACAGCTTTGTCCCTTGAAACGCCGAGTTGCCTTCTATCTCGTCGCACGTCTGCCCTCACCGTGCCCCAATGGACATAGGATTGGCCCATTATCCAAATCAATAGAGGGGAACTTATGCAGAAAACAACATATTATCAGAACACAATAATACACATTTTTTCACAAGTTAACTGTCGACTAGAGATGAGCGGTGTTCGACTAGAACTGTTCGCCAATCTCAAATTCGAGCTGTTTTGGGCGGTGTTCGAGTTGTTCGACGAACCCGAACGATTTGCAAAAAATTCGGCTGTTCGAGGTTATGTTCGATAACTGTTCGTGCACCAAAAGCGTGTCCTGCATGTCTGGCGCTATTTAGAGCACCAATCATGCAGGGATTGTCTGCCACTCACTGTAATGCCACAGCCATGGTGGTTGTGGCATTAGAGTGATTGCCCAAATCGATGGGAACAGTGCTCACAGTGAAACATGAAAAGCCGGCAATTCATCAGCGGCATACACCGGTACCCGACAATTTAGAACCGAAAGAATAGAGCTTCACACATAGATTAGATAGATAGAAACATGTTAGTCACATATATAATAAGTACAGTGATAGAGTTGCTTACTGTACTTGTCATTTAGTGTAAAGGATTTATCAAAAAAAATAATAGTGTTTTCATGCACCGTCTCTTTAAAAAAGCCGGCCGGCAATTCAGCAGCGGTACCCGACAATTTATAACAGACAGAATAGAGCTTCACACATAGATTAGATAGATAGAAACATGTCAGTCACATATATATGAAGTACAGTGACAGTGTTGATTACTGTACTTGTCATTTAGTGTAAAGGATTTATTAAAAAAAATAATAGTGTTTTCATGCACCGTCTCTTTAAAAAAGCCGGCCAGCAATTCAGCATCTGTACCCAACAATTTAGAATAGAAGGAATAGAGAATCACACATAGATTAGGTAGATAGAAACATGTCAGTCACATATATATGAAGTACAGTGACAGTGTTGCTTACTGTACTTGTCATTTAGTATAAAGGATTTATTAAAAAAAATAATAGTGTTTTCATGCACTGTCTCTTTAAAAAAGCCGGCCGGCAATTCAGCATCTGTACCCGACAATTTAGAATAGAAGGAATAGAGAATCACACATAGATTAGATAGATAGAAACATGTCAGTCACATATATATGAAGTACAGTGACAGTGTTGATTACTGTACTTGTCATTTAGTGTTAAAATAAAGGATTTATTTAAAAAAAAATTGGCGTGGGGATCCCCATAATTTTAGGCTCTAGCGGAGGTAAAGCAGACAGCTGGGGCAGATGTTTGAAGCCTGGGAAGGGGGTAATACCCACGGAGCTTCCCAGGCTACTAATATCAGCCCCCAGCGGAATACCTAGCCTTTACTAGCTATTAAAATGGGGGACCCCCCCAAAAAATGACGTGGGGTCCCCTCTATTTTAATAGCTAGCAAAGGCTAGGCAGACAGCTGGGGGCTGATATTAATAGCCCAGGAAGGGTTCCATGAATATTGGCCCCCTCCCAGGCTAGAAACACCAGCCGTCAGCCGCCCCAGAAATGGCGCATCCTTAGGATGCGCCAATTCTGGCACTTAGCCTCGCTCTTCCCACTGCCCTGTAGCGGTGGCAGTGGGGTAATAGGGCTGGGGTTGATGTCAGCTTATAATGCCAGCTGACATCAAGCCCAGGTTAGTAATGGAGAGGCGTCTATAAGACACCCCCATTACTAACCCCATAGTCAAAGTTAAAAGAAAACACAAACACCCAGAATAAAGTCCTTTAATTGAAATAAAGACACATTCCTTTATTGTTCTAAATTAAACCATACTTACCGTCACGCCCATTCCAGCTGAAGCCAACGATCTCCTGCAATAAAAGAAAAATAATAAAGCAACATCATCCTTACCTTTCCATGGTTCCCACGACAGCTTCAGCTCTGCTACATCGAGATAACAGGCTGGACCGCAGCAGAACGCTGCCATCCAGCCTGTCATCCCGCAGACACTGAGAAGCGCAGGCATGCTTGCGCTCCTCAGTGTCTGGCTGTGACGGCATAAAGATGAGCCGAGGTCATGTCCAATGAACTCAGCTCACCTCATGCACGTCACTGACAGCGTGGGAAAATTCTCACGCTGAAGCGCTGAGTGCAGGAGAATTCTCCCACGCTGTCAGTGACGTACATGAGGTCAGCTGAGTTCATTGGACATGAATGAGCTCACCTCATGCACGTCACTGACAGCGTGGGAAAATTCTCCTGCACTCAGCGCTTCAGCGTGAGAATTTTCCCACGCTGTCAGTGATGTGCATGAGGTGAGCTCATTCATGTCCAATGAACTCAGCTGACCTCATGTACGTCACTGACAGCGTGGGAGAATTTTCACGCTGAAGTGCTGAGTGCAGGAGAATTCTCCCACGCTGTCAGTGACGTGCATGAGGTGCGCCGAGTTCATTGGACATGAACTTGTCTCATCTTTATGCCGTCACAGCGAGACACTGAGGAGCGCAAGCATGCCTGCGCTTCTCAGTGTCTGCGGGATGACAGGCTGGATGGCAGCTTTCTGCTGCGGTCCAGCCTGTCATCTCGATGTAGCAGAGCTGAAGCTGTCGTGGGAACCATGGAAAGGTAAGGATGAGGTTGCTTAATTATTTTACTTTTATTGCAGAAGACATTGGCTTCAGCTGGAATGGGCGTGAGGGTAAGTATGGTTTAATTTAGAACAATAAAGAATTGTGTGTTTATTTCAATTAAAGGACTTTATTCTGGGTGTTGTGTTTTTTTAAATACTTTACTAGAAATTCATGGTGGTCATGTCTAATATTGGCGTGACCCCATGAATTTCGGGCTTAGGGCCAGCTGATAATGCCAAGCTGGCCTTAACCCCTTTATTACCCAGTGAGCCACCGCACCAGGGCCCTGGATGAGTTGGGTACAGCGCCAGAAGATGGCGCTTCTATGAACTCGCCATTTTCTGGGGCGGCTGCGGACTGCAATTTGCAGCGGGTGGGGCCCAGAAAGCTTGGGCCTCCCTGCGCTGCAGATTCCAGCTCCCAGCTGCCTAGTTGTACCTGGCTGGGCACAAAAATAGGGCGAAGCCCCACGCAGAAAAAACACCCAGAAAAAAGTCCTTTAATTGAAATAAACACACAATTCTTTATTCTTCTAAATTAAACCATACTTACCATCACGCCCATTCCAGCTGAAGCCAATGATCTCCTGCAATAAAAGTAAAATAATAAAGCAACATCATCCTTACCTTTCCATGGCTCCCACGACAGCTTCAGCTCTGCTACATCGAGATGACAGGCTGGACCGCAGCAGAACGCTGCCATCCAGCCTGTCATCCCGCAGACACTGAGAAGCGCAGGCTTGCTTGCGCTACTCAGTGTCTGGCTGTGACGGCATCCAGATGAGCCGAGGTCATGTCCAATGAACTCGGCGCACCTCATGCACGTCACTGACAGCGTGGGAAAATTCTCACGCTGAAGCGCTGAGTGCAGGAGAATTTTCCCACGCTGTCAGTGACGTACATGAGGTGAGCCGAGTTCATTGTCGGCTCATCTGGATGCCGTCACAGTCAGACACTGAGGAGCGCAAGCATGCCTGCGCTTCTCAGTGTCTGCGGGATGACAGGCTGGATGGCAGCGTTCTGCAGCGATCCAGCCTGTCATCTCGATGTAGCAGAGCTGAAGCTGTCCTGGGAGCCATGGAAAGGTAAGGATGAGGTTGCTTTATTATTTTTCTTTTATTGCAGGAGATCGTTGGCTTCAGCTGGAATGGGCGTGATGGTAAGTATAGTTTAATTTAGAACAATAAAGAATTGTGTGTTTATTTCAATTAAAGGACTTTATTCTGGGTGTTTGTGTTTTTTTTTTAACTTTGACTATGGGGTTAGTAATGGGGGTGTCTTATAGACGCCTCTCCATTACTAACCTGGGTTTGATGTCAGCTGGCATTATAAGCTGACATCAACCCCAACCCTATTACCCCCTGCCACCGCACCAGGGCAGCGTGGAAGAGCGAGGCTAAGTGCCAGAATTGGCGCATCCTATGGATGCGCCATTTCTGGGGCGGCTGACGGCTGGTGTTTCTAGCCTGGGAGGGGGCCAATATTCATGGCTCCCTTCCTGGGCTATTAATATCAGCCCCCAGCTGTCTGCCTAGCCTTTGCTAGCTATTAAATTAGGGGGGACCCCACGTCATTTTTTTGGGGGGGGTCCTCCATTTTAATAGCTAGTAAAGGCTAGGTATTCAGCTGGGGGCTGATATTAGTAGCCTGGGAAGCTCCGTGGGTATTACCCCCTTCCCAGGCTTCAAACATCTGCCCCAGCTGTCTGCTTAACCTCCGCTAGAGACTAAAATTACGGGGAACCCCACGCCAATTTTTTTTAATAATAAATCCTTTATTTTAATACTAAATGACAAGTACAGTAACCAACACTATCACTGTACTTATTATATATGTGACTGACATGTTTCTATCTATCTAATCTATGTGTGAAGCTCTATTCTGTCTGTTATAAATTGTCGGGTACAGATGCTGAATTGCCGGCCGGCTTTTTTAAAGAGACGGTGCATGAAAACACTATTATTTTTTTTGATAAATCCTTTACACTAAATGACAATTACAGTAAGCAACACTGTCACTGTACTTCATATATATATGTGGCTGACATGTTTCTATCTATCTAATCTATGTGTGATTCTCTATTCCTTCTATTCTAAATTGTCGGGTACAGATGCTGAATTGCCGGCCGGCTTTTTTAAAGAGACGGTGCATGAAAACACTATTATTTTTTTTGATAAATCCTTTGCAGTAAATGACAAGTACAGTAAGCAACACTGTCACAGTACTTCATATATATGTGACTGACATGTTTCTATCTATCTAATCTATGTGTGAAGCTCTATTCTGTCTGTTATAAATTGTCGGGTACAGATGCTGAATTGCCGGCCGGCTTTTTTAAAGAGACGGTGCACGAAAACACTATTATATTTTTTAATAAATCCTTTACACTAAATGACAAGTACAGTAAGCAACACTGTCACTGTACTTCATATATATGTGACTGACATGTTTCTATCTATCTAATCTATGTGTGATGCTCTATTCCTTCATGTCTAAATTGTCGGGTACCGGTGTATGCCGCTGCTGAATTGCCGGCCGGCTTTTTTAAAGAAAGCGTCTTCTGAGCAGTTTGTGAGCTTTTGGACACCTTTGAAGGTGTTTTCTATGTGTTCCTATGTGTTTTTGTTTGCCTGCCATTGGTTTTAACGGTGTTCGACGGTGTTCTAAGGTGTTCGACGAACAGTTCGACGAACAGTTCCTCGAACATCCCGGTGTTCGACGAACCGAACCCGAACACTACGGGGGTGGCTCAACACTACTGTCGACTCTAGTCTCACGTAAGACAAAAACCGCTTCGATTCTCATCTCCCTATCCGTTTTATGATATCCGAATTCAGGCCGCAAGCAACAGCCTTCATAGCAGCCCCTATTCGAAAAGAATGAGGGGCAAAATTATGCGGATCCAACCCCAACTTGGTCAAACACCTCCTGAAAATGCCGGTGAAATGATACTGTGATAAGAATATTCCGTCTTCGTGACACAACAATGGCCTGTCCGATTTCTGCCCCAGCCCCCTGAAAGACTCAAAAATTTTTAAAGGACATATCCCTGACCCTTTCACCGCTTCCAACCATACCTTTTTCCCCCTTTCTAACTGGTCTTTTTTGAATGCCTCAACCAAAATTCAACATCTTCTTTTGTTGCGAACACATCTCCTGCTAGTACCTCCCCGCCTTTTTTCTTGGATGGAGCTACCAGCTTGCTAACCCTTATTGCCCCAAAAAATGCCCATGAAAAAGCTAACTGTAAAAGCCTTGCCTCATACTCAGAGCTACAAATACCTCCAAGCTCCTTTCCCAAACATTCCAGGAGCTTAAACGAAACCGGGCGCCGACCATTCCTCTGTGCCCGCCCCCTACGAAAACCCTTAATTGCTTGCTTCACTAGGAAATTCTTTGTCAGATCCCTACCACCCCTGGTCCTAAAGCTGAATGCCAAACATGCGATCAACCAATTAACCTTGGATACTGAACAATCTTCCCGAGCCCCCTCCCCTAACCATAGGAGCTGCAAGCCCACCTGGTCTTCTTCAGACAAGATATTTTTGATACCCCTCAGCAGGCCCTCTTACAGCCCCCAAACAGCTTCATAGGCCTTCCATGTGGTAAGGGATATGGATGATTTAATTAATGGTTGGGCTGCCCAAATACCAAGTTCCATAAGTGTTGCTGGCACTCGAGCCCCCTCTCCTCTGCGTCCGGGGCCAGCGACTGAAAGCGATCCCACTGGAAACGAGAAAGGGAGTCAGAAATTTAATTCCTTTCACCTGGTATGTGAGAAGCTGTTATACAGGCATTTATTACTAAACATTCCAATATCAGTTGCCGTAACACCCTGATTACTGGTGGAAAAGATGCTGTAATATTGTTGATCGCCAACACTACCCCCATGTTATCACAGCGGAAACAAATCCATTTGTTACGAAATTGTTGAACCCACAATGTCATTGCAGCCATTATTGGGAAAATTTCCATCAGCGCTATGTTTTTTACCAGCCCTGCCACTCTCCAACTCTGGGTCCACTCCCCTGCACACCACTGGCCCTTGAAATAAACTCCAAAACCTGTGGTACCTGTATGACGCGCCCCCTGGGTCGTGGGGTACTCGGTAGCCAGGCCGGTTGATGCTGGGGGATGTCACAGTGGCAATGACCCGGTCCGTGAACCAGGGTGGTCAATGAAAAGGGGTCTATTGAAAGGGGAATATAGTTTTTATATATAATGTTCGTGACGCCACCTGTGGCTATAGGGAGCCACCGCTGCTGTGCAGATCCTCTGGAGCTGATGGTGACGCAGCAGAGTTGGTTCAGCTCTCCACAGGCAGAGCTAAGCTCCAGGGTAGTGTAGTGATGATTTAATGAGGTAGATGTTGCTGTACAGTGTAGTGCAGATGATGGCACAGATAATAATTCTAGGACACAGTGGGATACAGGCTTCAGATTTACTCACAGTTGTCAGACTCCAGGTTCCCAGCACCACGGTAACCTCCCAAGCCGTCCTGTGTTTACCAAGGCAGGGGTTCAGCAATCTCCCAGGTGTTTCAGGAATACATAACGGGACCCCATTCTGTGTGCCTTCCTCGGTCGTCTTCCTGCGCTGGCTCTCACCATCCTGCCCTGCGCCTCGCAACCAGTGTCCCAAGCCGGTAGCTTCGGATTTTGGCGGGCAATGTGCAGTTTCCTGAATCCTATGCGGCTACCTTTTTAGTGATTTAGTTGCGGTTGTGAGCAGCTGCACCCTGAAAGTACAGTAGCCTCCGGTTTCTAGATGAGCCTTGTAGTTCTCCACTAGTTAGGGACCGGTCCCCTTTGCGGCCTAATCCCTCCACGTTCCTGTAGATTCCGCACTCGCCGTGCCCCTGGGATCCCCTCACTCCTGGAGCCGTCCCTCTGCTCCCTTCCTCTTCCAGCCTGTCCTCCTGGGCCTCTCAGTCTAGGCCCGCTCCTCTCTCCTCTCCTCTGAGTAGAGCCCCTACACAGCTCCTGCTCCCACTACTTCTCCTGAGACTGGACTCCTCAGACTGAACTCTCTCTCCCAAGATGGTTCCCCTTTTTATACTCCTACTCATGTGCTCCCCCCCTCTGCTTCCTCCACCCACACCCACTACATGGTTCCCCCTCTCTCGGTTCCCCCCACTTCCAACCAGGGACAGGGCTCAGCACTGTATGCATGCATCTTGCCCCACCTGCTGGTCTGGAATGGTGTAGTGTTGGATGCAGGTGGGTGGGTCCCGGGCAGTACTCCCTCCTTACCTGGGAGTGGGGCACCACACCTCTGGGTGAGATGCAGTACCTCTGTGGCGACTGAACCCGCAGGGGCGCCAAACTTGCAGCATCTGTGAACAGCTTTAAGTCCACATTGTCTGTTACCTCCTCCATTATCAAAGAACGCCCATTATATGCTTCAAGGAAAGTGGCCCACACCTACAAATCTTCCTTATGCTCTTTTGACAATCTAATGTAATGATGAGGGGCCTTTACCCTGCTGTCGCATTTTACAACTTACTGGCGAAGATACGCCCCATGGAATTACCCTACATGCGAAATTCAGCTTGCCTAGCAGCGATTGTGTCTCCCTAAATGTAATCTTTTTTAGCTGCCTAGTCCTTGCCATTTCAGCCCTCAATGCCTCCACTTTCTCCTCCGGTAACCGGAGTTCCCACTTCTTTGAATCAATAACGATCCCCAGAAAACAAATACAAGAAGCCGGGCCCTCGTTTTTTTCGGAAGCCAAAGGGGTCCATTGAACGTCCTGTTAGTACAGGTATTCCACAACATATATAAATATATATCCATCTGAACTAACAGTCCTTCTGAGGACTAATCCAGCTGCATATAACCAGTGCTAGGCAGGAGTTAGGCAGACAGACAGTGTATGTGGCAGACTGCAGTGCATAGAGCACAAGAGGGTCCTTTGAACGTCCTGTCTGTTGCTGCTGTAATAATTACAGATATTTGTAGACATAGGCACAGATATCAGGGACCAGCGCAAATTATTATTTTTTCTTAATCCTGGTTATTTGCCTAAAAAGCAATCCAGAGTACACCATTTTTCTGCTCCATTTGCTTGTTAGCACTGCAGAATACAGCCAGATCTGTTCCAAATTTCAGCGATAAAAATCCAGAAATTTGAAATGAACATGGAAAATATTGGCCTCCTTTTCCATTCTGTTGCAGTGTGTTGGTCAACCTATTCACACTACGTGTCTGTGAAGAATAGTATTAGTAAATTACAGGCCTGCTATTTAAAACCATGGTTCTCTGTCAGACATATCACCTATAACAGTGTTCCAAAATCAGCCATTTCTGCCTTCCATTTCGTTTCAGTGTGTTGGTCAAGCTATTCACACTAGGTCTCTGTGTAGAATAATAATAGTAAATTACAGGCTTGCTATTTAAAACCGTGGTTCTCTGTCAGACATATCAACTATAACCGCGTTCCAAAATCAGCCATTTCTTGTAAACATGGAAAATATTGTCCTCCATTTAAAATGGGCAAGATGTGTGGCAAGGTGCGTAGCAAGGGACGGGGAAGTAGACGTGATGTTGCATGCTGAGGCCGAGGACGTGGCCGTGGCAAGCTGAAATTGTGCCACAACAAACACCCACATCTTGTCGCTCGACCTTCCTGTCTCAATTACTAGGGGACCGCACAACACCACTATTGAACCCAGAGCAGTGTCAAAAGGTTATTGGTTGAATAGCAGATAATTCTTCCAGTCACTTTGCCACCACCACTATCACCCTGTGTTCCACACGGTCAAGTCTCAGTAGCCGTGAGTCTGGAATGCATATTCCTCACCCTGATCCTCCTTCCTCCCACCATGCCGAGTGCCCGGAGACAACTGATCCCACATTTGGACACTCAGAAGAGCTGTTCACTTTTCCATTTGTAGATTCGGGCCTCTCGCCCGGCCAGTTTCAAGTGAGTCAAGAGGAGAATGCGTGTAGCGGTGCCCAAATATTGGAGCACAACGGTCACATGAAGGCAACGGTGGGAGAGAGCAACTATTGTCGCAAGAGGTGGATGATGATGATGAGACACAATTGCCAGAAAGTCAGGAGGAGGACCAAGGTGCGGAAATGGAAGACGAGGTGGTGGATGATGTAGTTACTGATCCAACCTGGTAAGGGGACACACAGAGCGAGGCCAGCAGCACACAGGGGGAGGGAGGTGTAGCAACACAACAGGCAGGAAGAAGCAGTGTGGTGGCCGCAGACACAAGGCGGGAAAGCGTTACTCTTAATGCATAAACGACGGAAGATGCCAGTACAAGTGTTAGGTCTTCCCGAGTCTGGTTGTTTTTTAAAAGGCCATTTGCACCACTTGCCAGGAAAGAATCATCAGGGGTAGCAAAACTAGCAGCCTGACAACCACTAGCATGATCAGGCACATGGCAGCAAAGGACCCGACTAAGTGGGCTGAACCCCAGGGTCCATCAACACTGTCTGCAGGTGACACCACTGCTTGTGCACGCCAATCCCCTGTCCATGGCGCATGCCAAGATGCCTCCTACCCTGCACCTGTCATTGAACACTTTCAACTAGCACACTGAGCAAGCATGTCCACATCCTTGTCCCAGCGCAGTGTTCAGTTGTCTCTACCCCAATCCTTGGAACACAAGTGCAAGTACGCAGCCAATGCCCCTAGGCTCATGGAGATGGAAGCTTTCCGCAACCTGATGGCGGCGGCCGTCCCTCGGTACTCGGTCACCAGCCGCCACTATTTCTCCCGGTGTGCCGTCCCCGCATTACACGAGCACGTGTCCCACAACATTAATCGTGCCTTCAACAACTGGGAAAGTCCACCAAACCACGGGCACATGGAAAAGTTCTTGTGGGCAGGGACGGTATACTGGGTTAATATAGTGGAAGCAGGGACCCAGTCGGACCTTGGGATGGAACACGTCCTCCTGACGCCGAGGATTGCGGGCCCTGGGTCAATCAGGGTTGCCCCCACATTCTACAGCTCCTGCACCTCCTCCTCCTCTTCAGCCTCCATCTCCGAAATGACCACATCAGTCGCAAGCTGGAAGCACTGTTGCATTGCCTCAGCCAAGTGGCAACAGGCAGTGCTGAAGCTAATATGCTTAGGTGGCAAACCACACAATGCTGAAGAGTTGTGGACAGCTCTGAAAGAGCAGGCAGATCTGTGGTTGACACAGTTGACCCTACAGCCAGGCATGGTACTGCCAGATCTGCTGGTCAAAGTACGCCGCCTGTGTGCCCATTTAGAAAGTCAGCTACAGCTTCCGCCACCCTTGCCGTGCTTCAGCTGCATTTGCTGCTTCCAGCTCACCGACTGATCTGCGATGTCCCTATGCATTGGAACTCTACATTGCAGATGTTGGGAAGGATTTGTGAGCAGAAGAGGGCAGATGTTGACTACCAGTATCAACAAGGCCGTCGGTATTCAGGTCACAATTAAATAGGATGCATTGCAGGCGGACCATGACGAGATGGAGCAAGGAACCATACATGGTGATTCCACACAGCCCAGCTTCATCTCATCCCAACGTGGATTGGGTGACAATGAGGAAGAGGAGGAGGAGGAGGAAGAACAGGAGCTAGTTTCCTGCGCTATAGATGGTATTATCTGCACAACTGTCATACCATCTGTTCAGCATGGATGGCCTGAGGACAGGGGGGAGGAGAAAGAAGATGAGGAGGAGAGCATGGTCAGTCATCCTCTTGGTGAGGACATGGAAGTCTTGCCTGTTAGCAGTCTGGCACACATGGCTGAGTTTATGTTATGCTGCCTTTCCCGTGACCCTCGCGTTGTCCAAATTTTGGGTGACAGTCATTACTGGTTGGTGACACTTCTAGACCCACGCTACAAGGAGGACTTTCTGTCTCTTATTCCCGCGCAGGACAGGCCTAATAAAATGGTGCAGTACAAGAAGGCCCTTGTTGCGGAATTATTAAAAAAATTCCCATCTGAAAACTCTGGCAGCTGAGGTCACAGTTCATTGGACAACCAAGGAGTACAGGCAAGAGAGACACAACTCCAATCCAGCAGAGGCAGGGGAACACTGTCAAAGTTCTGGGACAGTTTTCTCAGACCCTTCCATTGCACAGGCCCTGAGGCGCGGGGTACTCTCCCAAGGAGGGAAACGTTTCGGAAGATGATGAGGGAGTACCTTGCCGACTGTACCAACGTCCTCCATGATTCCTCTGTGCCTCATAATTATTGGGTATCCAAGCTGGACACGTGGCATGAACTGGCTCTCTATGCCTTGGAGGTCCTGGCCTGCCCTGTCACTAGCGTTTTGTCAGAGTGGGTTTTTAATGCCACCGGTGGAATTATAACTGATTGGCGCATCTGCCTGTCAACTGAAAGTGCTGACAGGCTGACTCTTATAAAAATGAACAAGGGTTGGATTGGGCCAGACTTCTCAACACCACCGAATGATAGCAGCGTAACATAAACTCAAATACAGTGGTTTTTTTTGGGAGGTCTAACTCTATTCCCATGCACTTCTGTCTTCACACCCAGACATGGGTATACACTTCCTGATTTTGTCTATTTGTTCTTGTCCTCCTCCTTCTCCTCATCCTCATCCTCCTCCATATCACCACCATATCTACCATATCACCATATCTACATCTCTTGCAAGGGACACTGGAGTTCCTCCAAATTTTTGGCAGCTGTTGCATTCACTGCATGGGCAAACAGTATGGGAGACCCACTTCCTAATAATGGGAACATTGTTTTCATGAGGCCCGCCGACCTCTACATCTCTTGCAAGGGGCATTGGAGCGTCTCCAAATTTTTGGCAGCCGTTGCATTCACTTCATAGGCAAACAGTATGGGAGACCCACTTCCTAATAATGGGAACATTTTTTCAGGAGGCCCTCCGACCTCTACGTCTCTTGGAAGGGGCATTGGAGTGGCTCCAAATTTTTGGCAGCCAAAGCATTCACTGCATAGGAAAACAGTATGGGAGACCCACTTTCTAATAATGGGAACATTGTTTTCAGGAGGCCCTCCGACCTCTACGTCTCTTGCAAGGGACACTGGAGTTCCTCCACATTTTTGGCAGCCGTTGCATTCACTCTATAGGCAAACAATATGGGAGACCCTCTCCTTTTTAATGGGAACATGTCATTCTCATTACTGTATCCCAGCTCCATGTGCCTTTAAATTAATAGTAGGATTTTTCCTAAATTTTGGCAGGCTCACTGCATACCCTATAACTGGATAGCAGACCATCTCATTTCTAATGGAAACATGTCGTTACTGTGGCCCAGATCTATGTGTCTTTAAATTGTTAGTGGGTTTTTCCTAAATTTTGGCAGCCGTTGGACTCACTAAATACCCTATAACTGGATAGTAGACTCTCTCCTTTCTAATGGGAACATGTCGTTACTGTGGCCCAGTTCTATGTGTCTTTAAATTGTTAGTGGGTTTTTACCTAAATTTTGGCAGCCATTGGACTCACTGCATATGCTATAACTGTATAGCAGACCCTCTCCTTTCTAATGGGAACATGTTGTTACTGTGGCCCAGCTGTATGTGTGTTTAAATTGTTAGTGTTTTTTTTCCCAAATTTTGGCAGCCCTTGCAGTCACAGCATGGGAATTACCACTATAGGAGACCCACTCTTTTATAATGAGAACATTTTTTTTACTGAGTCCCTCCTCTATGTCTATTCAAAGGGGTATTGGGTTGTGTCCAAAATTTGGCAGCCCTTGCAGTCACTGCATACGCAATAACAGCATAGGAGACCCACTCTTTAATAATGGGAACAATAAAGTATAGCCGACTGCTGGCCCTTTAAGAATAGTAAGGCTGTAAAAATAGTGTTTGTGACTTTCACAATCCCTCCTTCATAAATGAAACAGGATGTGTCTGATGATGTGTCACACACCACATTGCCAAATAAGGTTGTAAAATGTTAAAATGACATTTCCCGGTGAATGCTTTTGCTACGGTTGAAAGCAATGCTAAAGTGCAAAAATGCATCAAAAACGCTACGTGTGAACATAGCCCCATTTTTGTTTTTGGTTATTTATTTTGCCTTATATTCAAGTCATTACCTTGGAAAGGATGTTCCTTAACATATTTCCCAGGAAAATCAATTTTGGTTTCGTATTTGTATGTTTTATTGTGAGTCCGTAAAAATGGCGTAATACCTCTGACAGCATTGTTGACAGCAGTGACCTGGGAGTCAGAAATGCTTCCAGGGGTCTTCCCCATGCTGTTCCCATGTCATTTGAGCACTGTTCCCATCGATTTGGGCAATTTTTAGGCCCTCTGCAGACCGCCGGAGGGGGGCCACCGGAAAAATGCTCGAGTTTCACATAGACTTACATTGGGCTCGTTACTCGGACTGAGCTCTTGAGCATTCCAATTTGCTCGACCCGAGCAATGAGTACCCGAGCATTTTAGTGCTCGCTCACAACTAGTCAAGAAAGCAAAACAGGGCAGAACAATTCCCTTGTGCTTTTTGCCCTATGACACTTGCTAGTATAGTGAATGCCTGTATCCAATTAGTTAAAGTTTCTGGAATTAAGCACCGCCTCCGTTTTATCTCATCCTTTTTTTATTATTGTCACTCTTATTTTTGTCTAAGTTAAACTTTTCTAACGACAAGAGGGAAAATATGTTGACGTATTCGTCCCTCCAAATCTCTTCCCTTACCTCATTCTTCAAATGAGCACCCAGGGGGCCCTTGTAGCAGACGTATACCTCGCCCCATACCCTATCATCTAGATGAGGGGTCTCAAACATGCGACCCATGGGCCGCATGTGGCCCCTGAGGCTGCTTAATGCGGCCCACAGGCACCGGAGCCCCCGTAATGATTGCGGCCTGCTCTTGAGGGCCGCCGAAGTCAATGATTCTTTTCAGTTGAATATTCAACAAGTTAGGGACCAGCATGGGCCATTACTACAAGATAGGGACCAGGAGGGGCACATTACTACTAGATGGGGACCAGGATGGGCACATTAATACAAGATGGGGACCAGGATGGGCACATTACTACAAGATGGGGACCAGTATGGGCACATTACTACAAGATGCGGACCAGGATGGGCACATTACTACAAGATAGGGACCTGGATAGGCACATTACTACAAGATGGGGTTGAGGATGAGGCATTACTACAAGATAGGGACCAGGATGGGCACATTACTACAAGATGGGGACCAGGATGGGCACATTACTACAAGATGGGTACCAGGATGGGCACATTACTACAAGATGGGTACCAGGATGGGCACATTACTACAAGATAGGGACCAGGATGAGCACATTACTACAAGATGGGGACCAGGATGGGCACATTACTAATAGATGAGGACCAAGATGGGGGACATTACTACAAGATGCGGACAAGGATGGGAACATTACTACAAGATGGGGAATCTAATAGAAGAATGGGACATTACTATAAGAAATTGGTCAGAATTACTATATGGTGCTAATTGTAAGAAAAAAATTACTGTATATGGCCAATTAGGGGACACAAAAAGGAAATAAAAATGGTAAAAACTATAAAACTGTACCCATAGCCCATAAAATGAATGCCATTTAAAAGAGTATAAAATAAAAATGCCAAAAATGTTCAAACAATGATCCAAAAGGTGTATAGAAAAAACAATATGGTATCATTAAAAATTTCATGTCATCCTGCAAAGAATGCGGCCTTTGAAATTCACATTTTTTCTATGTGTGGCCCATATACTTAGCCGAGTTTGATACCCCTGATTCTAGATGAACCTTATCCCCTTTTTCCATTGCGGTCTTATCAGGAACGTACACAGGACCTGATGCTGGTGCTTGAGAATTCCCTTTCCCCGCCTTACCCTTTCGCTACTCCTGACCCCACCCCCCAATGGGACCCAAGCCGATACTTGAGAAGGTGGGAAACTATGACCCTCAAACGTAGCTATGCAATTTTTTAAGGCTGTGAGCATGCTCTAAACACCAGCCCCCCTTTGTGAGGATAAAAATTCTTTGGTGGACCCCACTGGATTCCCTACCCCTGAACCAACTTCTACCTCACCTGCCCACTGACTATGCACTAAACTTTGCAACATTAATGTTGGAGGAAATGGACATGACATAGACTAATACTCACTGGGCTGCGTGGGCGGTGCCACCCCACCAGCCGGAAATCCAGCATCCAGACATTTGTCCCGGTTTCCTGCTGTTGCCCGTCCTGGCGCCGATGCTCTCGCTGGGGTGAAGGAATCCCCCGCCGCCGTTGAAGCGGGAAAGGGGAGAGGAATCTACTTATTACAGAAATTTGCTTCTTTCTCCTTCTGGACTGATCATTCATTATCAAAATTCTCAATTCTTAGATAAAATCTGTATTAGCTGAAGACAGATTTTACATTGCTGAGATAGGAGATGGCAGTTGCTACTGATTAGATTCCAATAAACACTAAACTGTGGGGCATGAACGGAGCCCAGACCAAAAGAGTATATTAAACCACAAAAAATGTTATTACAATATAATTAAGCACATTAACATGAGTACATTGATATGAAAAGACAGGTGCTGCTAAGTATTGCAGGGACATACAAATAAAGTACACCAAATGGATGTATGTGCGCATTGTGCTTATAGTGGAATTGTAACAAGGGATGCTTTAAAATAAAATAGGATAGGCATTTCCCTATGGTGGAGTAACCAGTCAAACATATAAACTTTAATATTAAATAGAAGCACTTACACACACTGCCGAAAGGTGTGTCATGTCCCTGCTGCCCCACTTGGCACATGAACTGCACACAGCACATGGACGACAAATGAGAAAAAAAATCATCCCACTTTTTTGGATGAAAATTGGACCGATTTTTAGTACAATTGTGTGACGCTAGCCTCAAAGTCATATCTGTATCAGTTTTATTTCACAAAAAAACAAAACTATAAACAAAATCCCTAGTCTTGTCCAATCGCTAACTAAGGCCTCCTTCACACGTCCTGGTGATTCCTGTACAGTAAAATTAAAAGCAAAGCCGCAATATGAGGAATTAGAATTCCCCCAAACATTCAATTATTAACACAGCAAAAAAGGGCAGCAGTGTTTACCTGTGCAGGTCTCAGAACTAATGCACCATCAGGATGCAGCAAACACATATAATAAATATGGCGGCAAAACAAGTGCAAAATACTGATGAGACCACCACTCACAACCTACCAAGCGAGCCTTTTAAATGAAGAATGGAGAAGGCGCTACCTGCAACATACCTGCCTTCGGTCGCTAAAAGAACTCTTAGGAACAGTGGAACTCCACGGCAAAGCTGTCAACCAGACCGAAATCCCTTTCATAGGCTGGGTGGAAGTGACTTTCCAATTGAGAGCCACGAAGAACAGCAACACCATTGAGCTTTTGGTACCTTTTCTCATGACCAGTGATCAGAACGTGGCAGAGCATCCTATCCTGGTAAATAAACAAAAAAGACAGCCTCACCGTGTCCTCTTAGTATAGCTCAGTCCGTTTTGCAATGCTGTGGGTCTCCAACCAATAGCCTTGACTTAAGGCTTCACATAAGAAAAATAAATTTGGTGAGTCCCAAGAATAATTAAAATCCTCAATTTATTAGAAAATAATTAAAAGATCATACAGGTTGGGGATACATCTCAACGCGTTTCTGGCAAAAGCCCTTATTCACTGAGATACAGATTCCTTATGATTGAAACATGGTATAAAAACAAATGGTGACCAACCATTGATCAATAAACACATATGTTAGCAATCAATCACATTTGAGAATAATCAGCATAATCACAAGACTAAATCCAAGAAAGCCAGAGAAAAAGAAAGAGAAAAAAAAAAAAAACGACATTAAATTCTCTGAGATCTAATATAGATAAAGGGTATCATTCCTATAGTTCATGCCATTGGGGTATTTTGTATCCAGTTTAATAATCCAAAATAACTCTCTTAGGAGGAGTTTTTTCCTCCAATCCCCTCCTCTAATAGGAATATCCACTTTTTCTAACCCATAGAAAGAAAAATTATTCAATTCCCCTTTATGTCTCTCTACAAAATGTTTGCAAGCTCCTGAATAGGATGCATTTTTATTTTTGATGTTGGTGACATGTTCTGCCATCCTTTTCTTTAATTTGCGTATTGTGCAGCCAATGTATTTAATTTTACATTCTTTGCAAAATATGCAATACACAACATAGTTAGTATTGCAATTAATAAATCTTTTTATATCATTGGCTGCATCAATTTTTTGAGTTTGCAATGTATATTGGCACATCGTACATTTGGAACATGCACATTTAAAAAACCTTTACAACTGAGCCAGATTTTTTTATCACTTTTTGGTGGCATGTATAGACTTGAGGAAAGAGTTGCACCTAATGATCTCCCTTTGTTTTTATACCATCCTATCCTGGGTTATAATGTAATCAGTGAGGTCATCACGAAACACAAGTCTGGGACGCTGGTGGTGGATGCAATTGCCACATCGCTTGACATACCTAACGCCGTGGCAGAAAATGTGATTCATACAGTAAAGAAAGCACAGAATACAATGGACCTAAAAGAAGTCAAGGTAGGCGGGATGCCCAGCCATAATCGCTGCAAACCAAATGGTGGGGGTGAGGTGTGGAGTCCGGGTAGGGTAGAACCGGGAAGATAAGTCCAGAAAAGACTGTTCGTGCCAAAAGACTCCCCAGAACTTCCGGAAGGCTTGTTCAAGGTGAGACTGTGCTTACGATTCCTTTTTTCGAGGGACAGTACCGGTGAAGAATACTACGAAACACGAAATTAGACTGGATCCAAAGAATGTGTTAGGTCACATCAAATCCTTTAAAACGGTATATCCAGCCAGTGTGAGACCCGTACAGGGGTCTACCGTGAATTCAGTCTTCCCACCAAGGAACAGGAGTTGCCCAGGGGAGGAAATTGCACGTCCCACCTCGGGGTCCTGGGATCCCCCAGTACCCCTGGAACATTTGTGTGCTGAAGATCGAGCGGTAGCAAAAACAGATGCTGAGAGAAGAGTGTCATGCATTCTCCAAAGATGATTATGATATAGGCTGTATCCCGTCGTTGCAGTTGAAAATCAATTTGAAAGACACGACCCCAGTAACCAGAAGTTACATGTCTGTGCCGAAACCATTACACCGTTAAGTGAAAGAGTATTTTCAAGACCTAATCAACAGAGGTTGGGTCCAAAAGTCGAAGTCATCTTATTCCTCTACTATTGTTTGTGTTAGGAAGAAGGACGGTACATTGAGACTCTACTGTGATTACCGGGAACTAAACCGAAAGTCAGTACATGATCGGCACTCGATACCAAAGATTCAAGATATGCTGGATAGCCTATCAGGAAGTACCTGGTTCTCTGTCCTCGATGAGGGTAAAGCATAAAATTGTGTCTGGAGAAGGATATATCATGGACCCAGCAGAAATCGTTCCGGTACCGGCCTTAAAAGACAAGCGGCCCTCTACTATCGGGAAGTTGAGGCAGATATTAGGATTTCTCTCCTACTATCGTACTTACGTTCGGAACTTCTCTGGGATTGCTGCCCCACTATACCTCCTCTTGGAGGGGAGAACAGAATCAACAACACCTGATTTCAACTTACCTTTTGTTCTTCATTGTGACGCTTCTCAAGTTGGACTGGGAGCTGCCCTGTATCAGCATCAAGATGGAAAAATAAGAATCATTGGTTATGGTTCTAGAATATTGACAGACGGCGAGAAGAATTACCATCTAATTTCGGGAAAACTGGAGTTTCTGGCATTGAAATGGGCTATCTATGAAAGATTTAGAGATTATCTCTACTACAGCAAAGAGTTTGAGGTATACACTGACAACAACCCTTTGACCTATGTCCTCACTGCAGCTAAACTGAATGCAATGGGTCAGAGATGGGTCGTTGAACTAGCTGACTTCAATTTCAGCATCAAGTACAGGCGAGGAAAATGCAATGCGGATGCTGACGGATTGTCGATAATGCCACTAGAGCCTGAGGAGTTCATGCAAGCATGCTCGGAGGAAGTCAGTCTGGAAGCAATTGAGAGCACTACCCAAGCAGTACAAGATTATCAAGAGGAAGACACACCATTGTGGTGTCCATTGATGGTGGAAACCACCATAAAAGCGAGAGAACAAAATCACCCCCTGTCCATTCAACAACTACCAAAAGGAAAAATCCGTAGGGCACAAAGGGAAGATCAGATAATTGGTAGAATATTACTTTATGTGGACCAAAATAGGTTTCCAAGTAAATGGTTGAAAGAATGGGCGAAGCTCTACCTCAGTGAAGTCAGTATCATGTATCGTAAAAGAGGACAAAACCGGCAGTTAATACTACCCACAGTATACCGTAGGTTGGTCTTCAAAGAACTCAATGAAAATATGGGATACCTGGGAGTGGAAAGGACAACAAACTTGGTCCATGAACGTTTCTTCTGGCCGTACATGCAGAAAGATATTGAGAGGTATGTGACCAGGGCGTGTGGGTGTCTGAAAGATAAACGTCCAAACACATCAACCCGGGCACCTATGGGCAACATCCAAACTACATATCTGTTTGAGATGGTCTCAATAGCCTTTCTACATCTCGAGACTTGCAAGAGTACATCTCGGTGGTGATGGACCATTTTACTCGATTTGCTCAAACATATGCCACCACTAGAGATGAGCGGTGTTCGAATCGAACTGTTCGCCAATCTCAAATTCGAGCTGTTTTGGGCGGTGTTCGAGCCGTTCAACGAACCCGAGCGATTTGAAAAAATCCCGTTGTTCGAGGTTATGTTCGATAACTGTTCGTGCACCAAAATCGTAACTGGATTCTTTCACAGTAATGCTGATAATCAATGTTAATACACAGTTTGAGTGTACAGCGGGGCGGGGGGAGGGGCATGGGATGGATCTCTGCAGAAATAATGAAGATCTCCATTTTTTTTTCTCTTTCCCGCATTTACAATGGGGACGTGCAGTCTGTCAGCCTATCAGCAGCGCACACACGGAGCGAAGTGCTTTTTTTCACACAAGCAAGGGCATGTGTCATTGGCTGTGTATGTCACATGTCCTTGCCCTATAAGACCCAGCCATTTTCCCCGTCGCCACCATTTTCTCACTGCTGCAGCTGAGTATTAGACGGCACCGCTGCTGCTGTGTGCACGCTATACAGTATAACTGTGTGAATTGTAAGCAAATTTTATCTGAAATAGACAGATAGCTTGGGAGTAGGGACTAGTGTTGAGCCACCCCCGTAATGTTCGAGTTCGGTTCGGTTCGTCGAACACCCGTGTGTTCGCCGAACTGTTCGTCGAACTGTTCGTCGAACACCTTCGAACACCGTTAAAACCAATGGCAGGCAAACAAAAACACATAGAAACACATAGAAAACACCTTCAAAGGTGTCCAAAAGCTGACAAACTGCTCAGAAGACACAACTAACACATGGAAAAGTGACAAGTACATATAGTCATGCGAAAAGAAAAGAGGTGGAGGAGTAAAAGGAGGGGGAGACACAGATATAGGCATGTCATGCCCTTCTAAAATCCAAAAAGTGAGAAGCCGACACGTTCAGTCCGCTCCTGCCCGTGCCACCTGCGTGTCGCCGGGTTTGTGCCAGAGCCGCGGTGAACCCTGACGGCCAGCCCCCCTCTCCCAATACTGGTGCCTGTCCGCTGGTGGATCGAGCGAGCCCCCCTGTGGTGGAGGCAGCTCTAAGCTTTTTAATTTAAATTGTCTCTCTAATTTGAATAAATACACTTTAAATCCATTTACAAGGATCTATTGGAGGGCAAGTCTCATGCCAGCAGCCGCGTAATTCCAGCTCTAGTAGCGTCCACTAAAGCTGCTGCAGTTAAAAAGCTTTTATAAGGATCGAGCTCGGCTGTCCACCGCAAGGCATCCTACTGCCAGTCCGAGCCCCTATGCCTTGGGGTGCCTCCTGATGCTCTTCACTGAGTATCCCGTGGTCCCGAAGCATTTCCTTTGAAAAAATGAAGTGTCCAAACTACAGGTGGTGTAGCTTGCTTAACAGCCGGGATAATCCGCTGACTAGCAGACACTGCTACTAGGCACAAAGTATTTCCTGGGCTAGATGCAGTTAAAAATTTGTAATTAGATACTCTCGTTGGATGCTGAGAAAGCATTCCATAGAGTCTCCTGGCACGCCATATATGATTCTCTTAAAAAGCTTGGGGTAGGGGTCTAGGGGACCATTTTATAGCCAAAATCACGGCCCTGTATCGCAATACGTCACCTAGGCTGAAGATAAATGGAACTGTAGCACCCTGGGGGCTCGGTTGCTACAGAGGTATTGCACCTCACCCAGAGGTGTGATATCTCACTCTCAGGTAAGGATGTAGTGTGGATCAGGACCCGACACCTGCATGCATTACACCACATTGCCGTGGGGCAGGGCGACCAATATGCCTCTGAGATGGGCACGACAGTCCCTGTCCCTGGCTGGAGTGGGGGGAGGGAACACTGAGGAAGGGGAACCCTGTAGTGCAGGAGCAGGGAGGAAGCAGTTCCTGGGTGCATTGAGAAGGGAGTATAAAAGGTGGGCACCATCTTAGTTCAGTGCAGAGAAGTCTGAGCAGAAGTGGCAGGGAGCAGGGGCTCTGCATGAGCTCTGCTCCGGAGGCGGGCCTAGTAACAGAGGCCCAGGCCTGGAAGAGGGAGAAGGAAGGAAGAGGAGCGGAGAAGGCTCCAGGAACGAGGAACGAAGGGATCTCAGGGGTGCGGACGGGCGAGTCGCCACCGCACGCCCGAATCCACCTGCGTGGAGGGGTCAGGCCAAAGTTGGAGACCGGTCCCCGAAACTAGTGGAGGCAGGAAACGACCCTCAGCTAGAAACAGGAGGCTGTGACATTTTATGTGGCACAGCCCCTCGCTACACCCGCTAGGAAGGCACCACATAGGGTCAGGGAAACTGGCGCCAAGTTTACCAAGAGGAGGCCCGAGGCAGCCGGACAGAAGGGTTGGTAAGAAAGGCCAGACAAAGGACACACAAAGGGGGTCCTGTGAAGCACTCCAAAGTTATCTGGGAGTTGTCTGAGCCCCTCACCTGGTGAGCACAGTACGAAGTGGGCAGCCGTTACCTGCAGACGTGGTCTGGATAATAAGAACTGTGAGTAAAGGCCCTGGACTGCATCACTGACTCCGTGTCATTACTGCTGCTGCCCTGCACCATCACCCCCATCCTCCGCATACACTGCCCTGAGGCTATACTCCTCCCGTGGGGAGTTATGCTACGCTCTGCTGCACCCACAACACCAGCCTCAGCGGTCTGCCCTGGAGCGGCGGTTCACTCTGACCGCAATCCACGGGTGGCGTAGTCGGACATTTAAACATCAAAACCACATAAATAGTTCCGCCACTGGTTTGACCGCCCTGAGCCACGGAACCGGGTCGCCGCCACGGAGACTACAACCACCAGCATCCACCAAAAAGGGTCCGGCTCCGGGTGTCCCAAGGCCCAGGGGGCGCGTCAGAACATTTTCATCACCTTTCACAATCACCAATGGGACAAGGCAGGGATGTTCTCTGTCCCCTCTCTTATACATCCTAGTGACGGAGCACCTGCTCTCATCAATTCGCCATAACCCCAATATTAGGTGGATTGAGGTGGGAGGCACCGAGTACAAGTGCTCTCTATTTGCTGATGATGTCCTAGTATATATCACTCAATCACATATATCCATCCATGCTGTTATGGCTGAAATAGATCACTTTGTTACATGGTCAAATTTTAAAATCAATGCAGCGAAGTCTGAGGCCCTCGATGTCTCCCTCCCCAAATCCATATAGGATTCCATCCAGTCCAACTTTCCCTTTGCCTGGCCCTCACAGGGTATCAAATACTTAGGAATTCCTATTCATAGAGACCTCTCCCATCTATGTTATCTTAATTTTGGGCCCTTTATTGAACAACTCCATACAGACCACGGTTGGCAAGTTAGAACTGTAAGATTCACTACGTGAACCACTGGTGTTTTGTGGAAAAGCACATGTACACTGTGTTCCAAATTATTATGCAAAAAGTGTTTAGGAGTGATAAGGGAAGAATTTTTTTGTTTGTCAGTTAAACTCATTGATGGTGATGTGTGTCAGGGCTCTTTATATCACTGTAAGCAATTGCAGACACCTGTGCTAATTAGTTTGGCAGGTGTGTCCAATGAAAGGCAAGACTACTTAAGAAGGCTGTCTCACATTATTAAGCAGCCTACATTTTCTGCCAAAATGGGAAAGAAAAAGGATGTGTCGGCTGCTGAGAAGCAACAAATTGTGGAGTGTTTAGGTCAAGGCATGACTACAATCAACATTGTGCGATGATCAGGATGAAGTGTCTTGGCAATCAAGAAGTATGTAGCTGATTCACAGTACACACGTGTGCGTGCTGATAAGGGCAAATTGAGGACTCTTTCCTACAGGCAATTACGTCAGGTTGAAAGAGCAGCGGCAAAAAAGCCTTGTCATAGCAGCAGACAAGTTTTTGAAGCTGCTTGTGCCTCCAACGTCCCCCGAACAACAAGATGCAGGGTCCTTCAGAGGTTTGCAGCTGTGCATACGCCATCCTGTCGACCTCCTCTATCCACTTCACACAAGCAGAAACGGCTCCAGTGGGCCAAACATTACATGAAGACTGATTTCAAAACTGTTTTGTTCACGGATGAGTGCCGTGCAGCGCTCGATGGTCCAGATGGATGGAGTGGAGGATGGCTGGTTGATGGACACCCCACGCAAACACGGCTACAGCGCCAACAAGGAGGAGGTGGAGTAATGTTTTGGGCTGGAATCATGGGGAGAGAGATTGTCGGCCCCTTTAGGATCCCTGAAGGCGCTAAAGATGAACTCCATAATGTATGTGGATTTTCTCAAACAGCACTTCCTGCCATGGTTCAAGAAGAAGAACCGTGTATTTCACAGCAAGATCATTTTTCTGCATGATAATGCACCATCTCATGCTGCACATAAAACATCTGCATCTCTGGCTGATATGGGCATAAAAGGGGACAAACTTATGGTGTGACCCCCATGCTCCCCTGACCTCTACCCCATTCAGAACCTTTGGAGCATCATTAAAAGGAGTGTCTATGATGGCGGGAGGCAGTTCACATCTAAGCAACAGCTCTGGGAGGGTATTCTGTCCTCATGCAAAACAATTGAAGCAGAAACCATCCAAAACCTGACAAATTCAATGGACGAGAGAGTTCAGAAGCTCCTTTCGAACAAGGGGTCCTATGTGAAAATGTAACATCACCTAGAATAAAGTTTTGAGTTGAAAACTGTTTGATTTCAGTTTCTAACAACCTGCTAATGCTTATAATTTCAAAAATGACCATTTTTTTGGTCTTTATTAAAATGAAAAGGTTGATCGAAAAGTTTGGGGGATCTAAGAGTGTGGCAACCCAGTAGTCATGATTACTTCGAATTCTGACAATATGAGGGTCATGCTGCAGGTAGTGCAGCAAGAAGGCACTTATGTGTCTTGCGCATCTCGGAGCCCCAAAATTATTTTCCGGGCTAGATGCAGCTAAAAATTATTATTAATTTTAAATCTGGTGAAGCTTTAGTATAGATGGCCTAATGGGATCAGTGCTGCACACTGCTACAAAGCCCAAATTATTTTCCAGTCAAGATACAGATAAACATGATTAGTAATTTTAAATCTGGTGGAGCTTATTATAGATGGCCTAATAGAATCAGTGCTGCACACTGCTACAAAGCCCAAATTATTTTCCAACCAAGATACAGATAAACATGATTAGTAATTTGAAAGCTTAAAACGGTTGGTAGGGTGATTTTAACCAATCATCAAACTTTTACTCTCCCCAGGATGACACAGGGGTAGAAAAGTCGTTTCGGATCCATGATTTGTTCATCTTTATGAACGTGAGTCTGTCTACATTATCAGTGGAGAGCCGCGTGCGCTTATCTGTCAGCACACCACCAGCAGCGCTGAACACACGTTCAGACAGAACGCTGGCTGCGGGGCATGACAAGATCTCCAAGGCGTAAGTGGCTAGCTCCGGCCATTTATCCAGATTGGAAGCCCAAAAAGAGCAAGGGTCCAGTGACACAGTCATGGCTTCAATGTTTACTTGGAGATACTCCTGTACCATCGTCTCTAGGCGTTGACTATGTGTCAGACTTCTTGTCTCCTGTGGCCTTGCAAAGGATGGGCTAAAAAAGTGGTGAAATGATTCCGCAAAATTGATGTTACCAGCAGATACTGTGGTTCTGTTACGGTTTGAGTGCTGAACACTTGACGGTCCCACGGTTGGCAAGTTGGAACTGTGAGATTCACTACGTGCACCACTGGTATTTTGTGGAAAAGCACATGTAAGATTCTGCAACAGTCTCTGCTGATACTCCTGCATGCGTGCATCCCTTTCCATGGCAGGAATAATTTCTGCAAATTTACTTTTGTACCGGGGATCTAACAGTGTGGCAACCCAGTAGTCAGGATTATTTCTAATTCTCACAATTCGAGGGTCATGTTGCAGGTAGTGCAGCAAGAAGGCACTCATGTGTGTTGCGCATCCAGGAGCACCAAGTCCCTGTTGTGTTGGTGGCGAGGTAACAATCATGCTTCCTTCCTCTGTCCTCTCCCCCCAACCTCGCACAACAGAAATGTGATCTAGGTCTCCCTCATCTGATGAGTCTTCCATCAGTTTGTCCTCCACTTCTTCCTGGGCTCCTGCACCTTCCTCACTAGTTTGGCTGCTACCATGCGCCCTGGTAAAACCATCTCCCCCACCCTCACATGCCTGCCGCCTTGGTGCTGCCGACCGTCTGGACCTTGCAGATGTTAGCCCTTCCGCATACAACTCCTCCTCCTCTACTTCCTCCACCTCCTCTTGTGCCACCACCTGACTCCGAATTCTGTTTAACATGTGCTCCAGCATGTAAATCACCGGAATAGTCATGCTGATAATGGCATCGTCAGCACTAAACATCTTCGTCGCCATTTCAAAACTGTGCAGAAGGGTGCATAGGTCCCTGATCTGAGACCACTCCTCCAGCGTGATTTTCCCCACCTCTGGATCTCGTTGGCCCAGGCTATACGTCAGAACGTATTGCACCAGGGCTTGTCGGTGCTGCCACAGTCGCTGCAACATGTGCAGAGTTGAATTCCACCGGGTAGGCACATCGCATTTTAGCCAGTGAAGTGGCAGGCCCAACGACTTCTGTAGAGATGTAAGTCGCTGAGCTGCGGGATGCGAACGGCGAAAGTGAGCACACAGCGACCGTGCCCTCTGCAGAAGGCCATCTAGTCTGGGATAGTGGGCTAAAAATTGCTGGACAACCAGGTTCAACACGTGAGCCATACAAGGCACGTGTGTGACATTGCCCCGGCGAAGGGCCGCACCCAGGTTTGCAGCATTGTCGCACACGGCCTTCCCTGGTTTCAGGTCCAGTGGAGACAACCATTCATGAAATTGGTTCTCCAGAGCTGACCACAACTCCTCAGCTGTGTGACTCACATTTCCCAGACATTTCAATGTAAAAACCGCCTGATGACGTTGAGTCCTACTGCCAGCATAGTAAGGAGGTGTGCAGGATCCCTTCTGCGCAGTTAGAAAGCTTGTGGCATGACCAGACAGGCTTTGGGTGCAGGTGGAAGACCGAGAGGAGGTTGAGGAGGCAGAAGCAGTGGAGGAACTTTGACATAAAGAGGATTGACGCACAACTCGTGGGGACGGCAAGACTTGGACAGCAGCCCCTTGTCCTGCTGTCACCATAGTTACCCAGTGCCCAGTCAGCGACATGTAACGCCCCTGTCCATGCCTACTCGTCCAAGTGTCTGTGGTGAAATGCACCCTGTCACACACAGAGTTTCTCAAAGAAGCGGTGATGTTGTGTGCGACATGCTGGTGGAGCGCAGGCACACCTTTCTTTGAGAAGTAGTGCCGACTGGGCATCTGGTACTGGGGCACTGCGACGGACATAAGGTCTCGAAAATCCTCTGTGTCCACCAGGCGGAAAGGCAGCATTTCTGTAGCCAAGAACTTGCAGATGGTGAAATTCAACCTCTTAGCTTTCTCATGGCTAGGAGGAAATGGTCTTTTACTTGTCCACATCTGAGGGACCGAGGGCTGGCTATTGTGCTTAGACGGGGTTGATAAGGGTGTCCCCGGCAAACTGCCGGTCTGTGAGGAAGATGCAGGCGGACATGTTAGGTTGCCTTGATCCAAAGGTGGTGCTATCGATGTCGGACAGCGCTCAACACCAGCTGGTGTTACCACCTCCAAAGAAAATGATGACCTGCCAATCACGCTGGCTGTTGCGGGTAAAGAGGTGGCAGGTCTGCGCCCCAAAACAGGTGTGACTGCTGTCCCCCCAGTCACAGAGGATGAAGAGGCCGCGGATGCACAAGATATGGCAGACGGTGGTTGGCCCGGCCGGCTAGGCCGCATTGTAGCACACTGAGCTTCCCACTGCAACTTATGCTTCATGTCCATGTGCCGGTTCATGCATGAAGTACTCAAACTATGTATTTTTTGGCCTCTACTTAGCTTTTGCTGACAAATGTTACAGATAACACGAGTTGGGTCGTCTTTATCGATCTGAAAAAATGCCCAGGCTATGCAAGGCTTAGCACCCATGCGACCTGAAGAGCCACCACGACTTGTGGTGAGAGGCAGAGTTGTGTTTGAGGATGCAGTTGTTGACGTGCTTCCAGTACTACGTCTCTGTCCAGGAAGGCGCAACCTGACCTCGTCGTCACTAGCATCTTCCTCCACCTCCTCTGCTGACCTCATCTCTTGGCTGACTGTGGGTTGACAGTAAGTGGGATCTCCAACCTCATCATCATCACCCTGTGCGTTATCACACCCGTCGTCCTCAGAGCCAACCTGTTCCTGCCCTGACAAAAAACTAAAGTTGTCGCTCCAATCAGGTATTTGAGTCTTATCATCGTCTTCCTCATTGTCTCCACCAACAGGAGTTACAGTTTGGGAATGAGGGTCTACATTATGGTCAGAACCTTCTGCGTCTGGTCCTGGATCCGACTCATAAAGATTCTGGGCATCAGTGCAGATCATTTCCTCGTCTGGATTCACAGAAGCGCTGGAGTCGACCTCTGATTCCCAGGCTATAGTATGAGTAAACAGCTCTGCAGACTCAACCATCTGTTCTACCTCATACTCAGATGGGCAGCTGGAGATTTGGGAGCTGTGAGGAAGCAAGTGCGATTGGGGTGACACCTTTGAGGACTGGAGTATTTGTGATGTTGAAGTTGATGTGGAGGAGAGCCCACTTAAAGGAGCACTTGATATCCGTTGAAGCACCTGCTGTTTTTGTGCCTCATCTGGAATTTGTAGCGATTGGCGTGGCCGTAAGAAAGGGATCTTATCACATTGTCCGCTAAAAGAAGTAGACATTTTAGTTTGGCTGGAAGATGGTCTTTCTTCTGCAGATGTTACTGTTGCTTTAACACCTACCCCACGGACACAACCTTTTTTCCCCTTCCCAACACGCCTATTCCCCTTTCCACCAGCAGCAGGCCTTTTTCCACTCATTTTGGTGGTTAACTAATTAACAACTCTGGAGTTGTTTGCACAAAAAAACAATGGATGGGAACCGAGCAGAGCTGAGTGGCCAAACTGTGGTATTAGGCCAAAACTATTGGCTGGGTTAGATGCAGAAAAAAATTATATTCAATTTGCAACCTGATGGAGGTCAGTATAGATGGACTAATAGAGAAAGTCCCACACACTGCTAGAAGGCCAAATATTTTTTCAGAGCTAGATGCAGAAAAAAATATATTCAGTTTGCAACCTGATGGAGGTCTGTATAGATGGATTAATAGAACAAGTCCCACACACAGCTAGAAGCCCAATATTTTTTCAGAGGTAGATGCAGAAAAAAAAAAATTCAGTTTGCAACCTGATGGAGGTCAGTATAGATGGACTAATACAACAAGTCCCACACACAGCTAGAAGCCCAATATTTTTTCAGAGGTAGATGCAGAAAAAATATATTCAGTTTGCAACCTGATGGAGGTCTGTATAGATGGATTAATAGAACAAGTCCCACACACAGCTAGAAGCCCAATATTTTTTCAGAGGTAGATGCAGAAAAAAATATATTCAGTTTGCAACCTGATGGAGGTCAGTATAGATGGACTAATACAACAAGTCCCACACACAGCTAGAAGCCCAATATTTTTTCAGAGGTAGATGCAGAAAAAAATATATTCAGTTTGCAACCTGATGGAGGTCTGTATAGATGGATTAATAGAACAAGTCCCACACACAGCTAGAAGCCCAATATTTTTTCAGAGCTAGATGCAGAAAAAAATTATATTCAATTTGCAACCTGATGGAGGTCAGTATAGATGGACTAATAGAATGATGCTATGCCCAAAAGATTTTACTTCACTAGGTGCAGTAAAAAAATTGGTATTCTATACACAGGTGGTATATCTTGCAACACAGATAGGCTACTCCACTGACTAACACACTCTGCAATAGGCCAAAAAGAATTAGCTTTGCTAGATTCAGCCAAATGCTGTGAAAAAACTTGCACAGCACTTGCACAGACCTGCCTGGCAAAAACTGATAGGAACTGATGTAACCTAGTCCTGAAAAGGACTCCAATTACAATTAGTCTTTACTCCCACAACCTATCTATTTAAGAGCACAGACCTGCCTGATAAAAGTCGTAGGAAATGCTGTAACCTAGTCCTTAAAAGGACTGCAATCACAACTATTCCCTACTCCCAAGCTATCTGTAGATTTGTGCGAAAATTGGCTTGAAATTAACAAGGTATAGCGCACACAGCAACAGCGGTGCCGTCTAACACGCAGCTGCAGCAGTGAGAAAATGGTGGCGACGGGGAAAATGGCTTGGTCTTATAGGGCAAGGACATGTGACATACACTGCCAATGACACATGCCCTTGCTTGTGTGAAAAAAAGCACTTCGCTCCGTGTGTGCGCTGCTGATAGGCTGACAGATTGCACCTCCCCACTGTAAATGCGGGAAAGAGGAAAAAAAATGGAGATCTTCATTGTTCCTGCAGAGATCCATCCCCTGCCCCTCCCCCCACCCCGCTGTACACTCAAACTGCGTATTAACATTAATTTTCATCATTACTGAGAAAAAATCCCGGTTATGATTTTGGTGCACGAACAGTTATCGAACATAACCTCGAACAGCCGAATTTTTCTCAAATTGTTCGTGTTCGCCGAACGGCTCGAACACCGCCCAAAACAGCTCGAATTTGAGATTGGCGAACGGTTCGAGTAGAACAACGCTCATCTCTAGTAGGGACTAGTTCTAATTGCAGCCCTTTTGAGGGCTAGGTTACAGCATTTCCTACGACTTTTAGCAGGCAGGTCTGTGCTCTTAAATAGACAGATAGGTTGGGAGTAGTGACTAGTTGTAATTGCAGCCCTTTTGAGGGATAGGTTACATCAGTTCCTATCAGTTTTTGCCAGGCAGGTCTGTTTTAGTGCTGTGCAAGTGTTTTTCACAGCATTTGGCTAAATCTGGCTAAGCAAATCCTTTTGGGCCTCTTGCAGTGTGTGTTAGTCAGTGGAGTAGCCTATCTGTGTTGCAAGCTACACCACCTGTATATGTAATACAAATTTTTTACTGCACCTAGCCAAGTAAAACCTTTTGGGCATATTAGCAGTGTGTGTTAGTCAGTGGAGTAGCCTATCTGTGTTGCAAGCTATACCACCTGTGTATGTAATAAAATTTTTTTACTGCACCTAGCCAAGTAAAACCTTTTGGGCATATTAGCAGTGTGTGGTACTCATTCTATTAGGCCATCTATACTAAGCTCCACCAGCTTTCAGATTACTAATAATTTTTAGCTGCATCTTGCCTGGAAAATAATTTTGGGCCTGTAGCAGTGTGTGGTACTCATTCTATTAGGCCATCTATACTAAGCCCCACCAGCTTTCAAATTACTAATAATTTTTAGCTGCATCTTGCCTGGAAAATAATTTTGGGCCTGTTGCAGTGTGTGGTACTCATTCTATTAGGCCATCTATACTAAGCTCCACCAGCTTTCAAATTACTAATAATTTTTAGCTGCATCTTGTCTGGAAAATAATTTTGGGCATAGTAGCAGTGTGTGGTACTCATTCTATTAGGCCATCTATACTAAGCTCCACCAGCTTTCAAATTAATAATAATTTTTGTTCTCTCTGAATGTGTGTTCAGCGCTGCTGGTGGTGTGCTGACAGATAAGCGCACGCGGCTGTCCACTGACAATGTAGACAGACTCATGTTCATAAAGATGAACAAATCATGGATCCGCAAGGACTTTTCTACCCCTGTGTCATCCTGGGGAGAATAAAAGCTTGAGGATTTGTTAAAATCACCTCACCAACCATTTTAAGCAACTCTGGGGCAATTGATGCCACTTAAGTGGTGTCTGTGCCCCAAATTTTTGGAAAAATTGGAGACTCTTTTTGGAGTCCCCTTGCTGTGTTTTACGTGACGTTGGCATAGTCAATTACAGGTGGGTTGGGTCTCCCCCCCCCTTTTAACTGTAAGAAACTACATACACTATGGCTTGGGGTAACACAGATGGTTGAGTCTGAAGAGGTCTGCTCCAAAGCTTCAGTGTCTGCTAGTCAGCGTAGTAACCCAGCTGCGAAGCAAGCTGCACCGCCTGTGTATCTAATAATGATTTTTAACTGCATCTAGCCTAGGCAGACTGTGGTGACCCCCAACCAAAGCCAGATGCTCAGCCCCCTACCGCCCCCCTTTCATTGACAATACAATCATGTAACTCTTATAACTGGATGGGTGAGGATCGGTCACAGCTTTATTAACTATTTATACTCATATTTCTAAAATAATTCAGCTTGTTGCTGCATGCCCTGTGTCTCCAGTCTCCACAATGGCGAGTTGGCCAACAAGTGTAACTCTTCAACATGTCTTTTCTATTTCCAGGCCACGGAGGATCCTGCGTACTCGTATGCAGGACTCTGACCCCCATCCATCACTCTTAACGCTTGTTCCACTCCGTCCTGGATTCCTGACTGGAATATGTCCAGTCCAATATCCATTAATTGAACACAGTCGGGCCATATGAGGCCTGCTTTATCTCCTTCCAGTTGTCCGCCTCTGTCTCTTATAAATTTTGGCATCCAAATATTTATTAGCCGCCTTGTCCGTTCGATGGCTGTAATGTCTCGGGCACCTTGCCATACCGCGCTCGGCACAATCTCTGACTATTTTTGTGAAAAATTCTCTGAAGCGCTCAGTGTCTAGTTTCATTATTGCCATTAGTTATGCACTCTTGTGATAACCTAGGCCGTTTCCCCCGGCCTGTATATCTAAGATGACTGGAACTCTTGCCTCTCTCCCTACCTTGATTACCTCCATTAGTACCTGTGGCCATTGCAGGCCTCTAATACCTCTCCAGTTCAAATATGTGTTATGAAACTCTAAATTCCTCGCACCTGGGCGGACTTTCGCCCTTTTTTCTGCCCAATATATATATACGAGTGGCCTATCACCCACACTGTTGGCTTAGCGTCACCTGTAAAAGAAACAAACCACGTTAGGATAACAAGTCGGTCTTAGGTATCTCGCCAAACACGTGGATCGCCATCTCCCTATCCTCTGAACTTCCGTTTGTGACAGTCCTGCTATTGCTGCTTCCGTGGCTGCGCCTATGCGGAATGAGTGTGTCCCATAATCTTTGGGGTGGTTCGCTACCGATGTTATGCATTTATTAAATATAGCTTGGAACTGGTATCTTGATAATGGCATTCCATCAATGTGTGATAGGAAGAAATTACTTTGTGATCTGATGGTTATATATGTTTTTACTATTGTTACCCGACTCAGCGTACCATTTGTGGGTTGTAGAAGTACCCAAGTGCCCCTGCCCGCTGGAACCGTTTTCGATTTGCGTATGCGTAGACGTATTGCATTATTGGCTATGACTACGTCATGGTGTAATAAGCCTCCACTGGTGTTAATTTTGGATTGAGGGACTAATTCGCTTATGCATAGTGCCCCGAAGAAGGCGATCGCAAATACAGTAGACAGTAGTGTTGCTTCGAATTGTGAGTATCATGTTAATGGTGTTAGGGATATGATGTGAGAAATCAGTTTTAGTGACACGGGACGGGACGTCTACACTCCTGACTTGGCTGACCCCTTTTCCACCCTTTTATGGATTGTCTGATGATGAATCTCTTTGTCACATGTCCCCAATTCAGTAGTTGGAAGTGAAATGCTACTCCGGTCAGCCACCGCTGCGCTGATGCCCCTGATATGCCCCTCATCATTAGGTGGTGGAGAAATTCTATGGTGACTTGTAATCTGGCTTGTTCACATTGGTCAACCCGTCTGCCTGCTACTAGTCGTGTCCACTCTTCCCATGCCTTACAATATGCTTGCCACGTCGACGGGGCTACTGACACTCTGATTAATGGCATCAACTATTCTCCACTAGATCCCATAGGGAGGCTGGGCAACTGTTGCCCGATGGGTGGGCGTTGGGGAGGAGCTCTGTGAAAATCTGCCAATTGAATTGTGATAAAGCGTTAGCAGCAGCGTCAGACCCCTCAGCATTGTGGCTAGCGCGGACCCATACATTGTGTTTTAGGCACAGGAATGCTAGCCGGCATAGTAGGCCTAGCACTGGGAGAGACGATGATGCCATATTATTAATGAAGTGCGCTAGGCTGGTGTTTTTTGTCATGAAGAGTATATTTTTGTTAGCCAGGCACGCGCCCCATATTTTTATTGCTACCACTATTGGAAACAGTTCCAGGACTGTCTGTTTTTTTGTCAGCACTTGTTCTGCCCAATTCGGAGGCCATAAGCTTGTGCACCATTGGTTATTTAGTATCGCTGCATATCCGCCTGATTCTGCCGCCCCGGTGAATAATCTTAGTTGAATGTTGGACTGTTCTGCTGACATAAATAACGTGTGACCGTTGAATGATTATAAGAAGGTTTTCCACACCTCTAAGTCCGCCCGTAGCTGCCTGCTGATTCTGATTGCATGACTCGGTTTAGATGCCCCTTTTGTTGCGGGCGATAAATGAAGAGAAAAAACCCTTCCCACTGGCATCACCCGGCTCGCAAACACGAGGAGACCTACTGTAGTAATACTTGCATCTGCTGTAGTGTTACTTTCCATACTGCGCAAAAAACTATATTAGGTGTAATGTTTTGGTATTTTTTCCCATGGGAGGCGGAACAACCTTGCTGTGGTGTCGATTTCGATGCCTAAGAACGATTTTTTTTAGTTGTGGGGCCTATGTTTTTGGTTGGGCATAATGGGACTCAAAACCGACGGGAGATGTTTGTGAATTCGTTGAGTAAGGGGCAGCGAAAGTGGATGACCAATCGCCACATGGCAGAAAAAGAAAGGAAAAAATCAGCTCACCCACCTAGAAGATCAACAGCACGGAGCCAGGAGTGCTACCAGACGAACATGAGGAACCAGGAAGATCCAGCTGAACAAATCTTCTAAAATCCACTTTTTAATGGGTCATACAAAAAATATTTTAAAAGTCCACCTTGGAGAAGAACAGCAAACGCATTTCGAACTAAAGGTTCTTAATCATTGCATAGCAAAAAAACAGCAAGGAAGTGGTATTTTTATGTCATGTCCTGCTATGCACCTGTTCAAGGCTGAGTTAATCAGAAATTTAAACACACATACCATGTTAAAATCGTATAGCATAGAAACAATGCATATAAATGTAAATAATCAAAAATAAAAAGAAAAGAAGAAAAAAGGAACATATATATAATAATAATAATCTATAAATGATCACTCATAATGATACATCAAATCATGTCTGATGTTTAAACCCGCTGGTTCACGTGTATTTAAAGTATAAATCCACCAACTTTCTCTATTAAGGATCTTTCTCCTATAATCATCCACCAAATCTCCACCAATCGCCATGGCCTACGGAGGGGCCACCACAGTCAGTGAATCCTTCCTTATTTAGTATAGAGTCTACCAATACTTTGGGCGTATTAGCCCAGCTGCGAAGCAAGCTGCACCGCCTGTGTATCTAATGAGAATTTTTAACTGCATCTAGCCTAGGCAGACTGGGGGGACCCCCAACCAAACCCAGACGCTCTGCATCTAACCCAGCCAATCATTTGATAGTATTGCTAGTAGCAGAGTCGCATGGGCTCTAAACCTTGCATAGCCTGTGCATTTTTTCAGATCGATATGGATGACCCAACTCGTGTTATCTGTAACATCTGTCACCAAAAGCTAAGTAGAGGCCAAAAAATCCATAGTTTGAGTACTTCATGCATGAACCGTCACACGGATATGAAGCATAAGGTGCAGTGCGAAGCTCACTGTGCTACAATGCGGCCTAGCGGGCCGGGACAACCACCATCTGCCCCACCTGTGTCATTCTGGGGAGACTAAAAGCTTGAGGATTTTGGAAAATCACCTCACCAACCATTTTAAGCAACTCTGGGACAATTGATGCCACTTAAGTGGTGTCTGTGCCACAATTTTGGGAAAAAATGGAGGCTCTTTTTGGAGTCCCCTTGCTGTGTTTTACATGACGTTGCCATCGTCAATTCCAGGTGGGTCGGATCTCTCCCCCCCTTTTAACCGTAAGAAACTACATACACTATGGCTTGGGGTAACACAGATGGTTGAGTCTGAAGAGCTGTTTACTCATACTATAGCCTGGGAATCAGAGGTCTGCTCCAATGCTTCAGTGTCTGCTAGTCAGCGGAGTAGCCACCGCTTGTACATCTAATTACAATTTTTTTTTTCAAATTCAAGTTTTTTTTTTATTTTTGTGTTGAAAAAGTACAAGAAAATACAATATACATAGTAAAAGGGGTAGTATAACTATAAATCTATGCATAACGACAGTACATTGGGGGGTACAGGGAGGGTTTTCCATCAATATCCAGATCAAGCATGTATTTTTCCATATGAAAGATAGAGAGAGAGGGAGCGGACCACGGCAGACCACCAATCAATAGAGTGCGATTATGATCATTGTTGTGCCGACATCACGGATAACTTTAGTTGGGGGCTAGATAGTAGGCGTCAGAGTTTTGCAAATCAATCCAATCCCTCCAAATCACACAATATCTATCAACATCAGCCGGTGAGATGGCAATCAGATGCTCCATCCTATTAAGGAGGGAGATCTCTGCAAACCATTCCTCCACAGTAACATAGTAACATAGTTTTTAAGGTTGAAGGAAGACTAAGTCCATCTAGTTCAACCGATAGCCTAACATGTTGATCCAGAGGAAGGCCAAAAATACCCATGTGGCAAACACTAAGCTCCACATTGGGGAAAAAAATTCCTTCCCGACTCCATACGACAATCAGACTAGTTCCCTGGATCAACGCCCTATCAAGGAATCTAGTATTTATAACCTGTAATATTATATTTTTCAAGAAAGGCATCCATGCCCTTCTTAAATTTTAACAGTGAATCACTCATTACAACATCATGCGGCAGAGAGTTCCATAGTCTCACTGCTCTTACAGTAAAGAATCCGCATCTGTGATTATGATTAAACCTTCTTTCCTCCAGACGTAGAAGATGCCCCCTTGTCCCCGTCTCAGGCCTCAGAGTAAAAAGATCAGTAGAAAGGTCTTTGTACCGTCCCCTCATATACTTGTACATAGTAATAAGATCACCCCTAAGCCTTCTTTTTTCCACAGTAAATAACCCCAAGTGTAATAACCTGTCTTGGTATTGCAGACCCCCCAGTCCTCTAATAACCTTGGTCACTCTTCTCTGCACCTGCTCTAGTTCAGCTATGTCTTTCTTATACACCGGAGACCAGAACTGTACACAGTATTCTAAGTGTGGTCGCACTAATGACTTGTATAGAGGTAAAATTATGTTCTCCTCATGAGCATCTATGCCTCTTTTAATGCATCCCATTATTTTATTTGCCTTTGCAGCAGCTGCCTGACACTGGCCACTAAACGTGAGCTTGTCGTCCACCAATACACCCTGGTCTTTTTCAGTTACAGTTTTGCCCAGTGTTTTACAATTAAGCATATAATTATACATTTTAATTCCTCTGCCCAAGTGCATTACCTTACATTTATCCCCATTAAAGCTCATTTGCCATTTATCAGCCCAAGCTTCTAGTTTACATAGATACAGTGGGTGGGTCTCTGCTTTTCCAGTGTCGTGGAATGACATTCTTAGCCGCCTATATTAGGTAGCCTATTGATGACCTTTTACTGTATAACTACGTTTACTTATTGGTAACATTGATAAAAGGAGGGCTTCTGGTGTATTAGGGATAGTCAAACCAGTTATTTTCTCAATCATAGGAACCACCTTTGCCCAAAATGCATTTATTATAGGGCATGCCCACCATATGTGTGACATTGTCCCTTCCCCCTCCCCACATCTCCAACATCTATCTGAGACCACTGGATACCGTCTATGAAGGACTGCTGGTACCCGGTACCATCTAGAGATAATTTTGAAGGAGGTTTCCTGAGTTTTGGACCCTATTGAGGTTTTATGTGTTAGGAAGAAACATTTATCCCATTGTGAGTCAGAGAAGGACTTCCCCAGTTCCCTTTCCCATGCACCGCAGAATCCTGGCCTATTGTCAGTTACCTGGGCAATGAGGAGATTATACAGTAGGGAGATGGAGTGTGTAGGGGGTGACAATGATAGGCTCAATTTTTCAAAGTTTGTGAGATCTCTATGAAGATGTGTGCGCTTCTTCACAGTTGAATAGAAGTGTTGTAACTGGCTATATTCAAAATTAGCCTTCGGGGAAGTGGCTCTTCCCTGTAACAAGTCATTGAGGGGGAGCAGCGAAGTATTGGAGATGACATGAGAAAATAATATCGGATGGGATTTATTTGAACCGGAAAATCTATTTGCAGATAGTCCTAGTGGGAAATCTGGATTATCTGAAATCGGGAGCAAGGGGCCCTGGGGGTCGATTGAGGATAAGCTTTTTTTGGGATCTCAAAGCCATAGCAGTGGGATAAGTACTATATGACATGAGGCCAAGAGAGGGGACAATTAAATGGGCGCACCATGGGAGAGTAGTAAGAGCTTTAGGACAAATGGATTGAGCTATTTTGACCCAAAATTTCCCCTCCGAATGATGGAAGAAGTCCAGGATTCTAGCGTGTACTGCTGCCATGTAATACCTTCTACAATCCGGAAGGCTAAGGCCCCCCTTTTGTTTGTGTCTGATCAGAACGTCCCCCCGAATGCGTGGACGCCCACTTGTCCAGATAAATCTGCAAAAGCTACTGCGTAGTCTTTTCCAAAAATTTGAGGGAACTACCACGGGAATGGTTTGGAAGAGTTATAAGGGTTTAGGTAGGACGTTCATTTTTAGTATATTTATTCTGCCGAACCAGGAAAAATCCTTCACCGGCCAAAAAGTAAGATCTCTATGGAGTTGTTCAATAAAGGGCCCAAAATTAAGATAAAATAGACGGGAGAGGTCTCTATGAATACGAATTCCTAAGTATTTGATACTCTGTGAGGGCCAGGCAAAGGGAAAGTTGGACTGGATGGAATCCTGTATGGATTTGGGGAGGGAGACATCGAGGGCCTCAGACTTCGCTGCATTGATTTTAAAATTTGACCTTGTACCAAAGTGATCTATTTCAGCCATAACATAACATGATGCATATATGTGGTTGAGTGATATATACTAGGACATCATCAGCAAATGCAGAGCACTTGTACTCGGTGCCTCCCACCTCAATCCCCCTAATATTGGGGTTATCGTGAATTGATGAGAGCAGGTGCTCCATCACTAGGATGCATAAGAGAGGGGACAGAGGACATCCCTGCCTTGTCCCATTGGTGATTATGAAAGGTGATGATAATGTTCCATTTATCTTCAGCCTAGCTGACGGATTGCGATACAGGGCCATGATTTTGGCTATAAAAGGGTCCCCTACCCCAAGCTTTTTAAGAGTATAATATATGGCGTGCCAGGAGAATCTATGGAATTATTTCTCAGCATCCAAGGAGAGTATCTAATTACAAATTTTTAACTGCATCTAGCCCAAGCAATACTTTTGGCCTAGTAGCAGTGTCTGCTAGTCAGCGGATTAACCCAGCTGTTAAGCAAGCTACACCACCTGTAGTTTGGACACTTTTTTCAAAGGAAATGGTTCGGGCCCCCGGTACACTCAGTGAAGAGCATCGGGGAGGCACCCCAAGGCACAAGGGCTGGGACTGGCGGTAGGACGCCTTGCGGTGGACTGCCAAGCTCGATCATTATAAAAGCTTTTTAACTGCAGCAGCTTTAGTGGACACTACTGGAGCTGGAATTACCGCGGCTGCTGGCATGAGACTAGCCCTCCAATAGATCCTTGTAAAAGGATTTAAAGTGTACTCATTCAAATTAGAGAGACAATTTAAATTAAAAAGATTAGACCTGCCTCCACCGCAGGGGAACTCTCTCGACCCACCAGCGGACAGGCACCAGTATTGGGAGAGGGGGGCTGGCCGTCAGGGTCCACCGCAGCTCTGGCACAAACCCGGCGACACAGAGGTCACACGGGCAGGAACGGACTGGCCGTGTCGGCTTCGCACTTTTTTGGTTTTAGAAGGGCATGACATGCCTATATCTGTGTCTCCCCCTCCTTTTACTCCTCCACCTCTTTTCTTTTTGCATGACTATATGTACTTGTCACTTTTCCATGTGTTAGTTGTGTCTTCTGAGCAGTTTGTCAGCTTTTGGACACCTTTGAAGTGTTTTCTATATGTTTTCTATGTGTTTCTATGTGTTTTTGTTTGCCTGCCATTGGTTTTAACGGTGTTCGAAGGTGTTCGACGAACAGTTCGACGAACATACGGGTGTTCGACGAACCGAACCGAACTCGAACACTACGGGGGTGGCTCAACACTAGTCACCACCAATAAAGCGGGTCGAACAGCGGTAGAGAAGATCTTCAATGATTTTGCTTTGAGATTTGGTTTCCCTACGAGGTTACAGCACGACCAAGGAAGAGAATTTGAGAACCAGCTCTTTTCCAAGCTAGGAAAGTACTGTAGAATTCAGAGATCCCACACAACACCCTATCACCCAGAGAGTAATGGTAAAATGGAACGTTTTAACCAGACATTATAGTCGATGTTGCGCACTTTAACAGCTGATGAGAAGAAAGACTGGAATAGTTCTCTGTCAAAAGTGGTACATGCCTATAACTGTACAAAGAGCGATGCAACGGGTTACTCACCCTTCCTCCTATTATATGGACGATCAATAAGACTGCCAATCGACATCATGTTCGATACTCCGGTGTCAGAGACTTACAGAACGCATCCAGAGTACGTACGGAAATAGAAGGAACGGATTGGCAGAGGCATATAACATAGCGCCCAAAGTGGTTACGCAAGGACAAAGCAAGAGCAAGGAGTACTATGATCGAAAATGTTATGGAGCAGAATTGGCACCGGGAAGCCGGGTGCTAGTCAAGAACATACATGAGAAAGGCGTTCCAGGAAAACTTCGTTCGTACTGGGAAGATAAGGTGTATGTGGTCGTAAGGAGGAAAGCCAATGACAGCCCAGTGTATGAAATCCGATTGAAAATGGGAGACAAGAAAACCAGAATAGTCCTTCAGAATTTACTATTATCCTGTGATTATCTCCCACCACAACAAGACTTCCCAGAAGTAGACCGACATCGTCCGAGATCGACTAAGGGGCCACCACAGACTGAAGCGCCGACGGTGCAGATGAAGAAGAACACACCGTTGTATTTCTCGTACTGGCAAGGAGAGGGATTTACCATACTCAAGAGATTGAACTAAGTCCCGAGGCTCCAGAGTTTGCACCTAGGAGTACAGATGAAGTCCAATTTAGATCTGATGATCAAACACTGGTCCCTGAAGAGACCGATCGAAACAGAGGAGGAGCGGAATTACCGGACCGTGCATAAATAGGCGATTCAGGAGAAGTACAGGAACTTACAGAGGCAGCTCCAAGAGCATCTGAGGAAGCACGGGAAATGAAGAAACTCCTGTGACCGTAGAACCCATGGTATCTGAGGAGCAACCCACCAGGAGGATGTCAACTCGAGAAGTGAGGAGGCCCGTGATGTTGCACGTGAGACACTTGGTGAACCGAGTCAAGGACTGTCGACTGGAAACAGGTATCTCTGCCTATGGACCAGGTAAGCCCACTGGAGTGGGCTTCACCACTGAAGGGCAGTATGGAAGATGTTGCCTGATGGAAAGACTTGTTTGCATGCTTTGATTTTCCTTAAAAGACTTTGTTGAAACAAAGAACTGTTAAGGCCTAGTGAGAGAGAGAGATGGTTGAAGACGTATGAAAAGCTCCAGCCGAAGAGATGCTGATTTTTTAATTGTGTTAATTGCTTATTTCTTACAGGCGTCCTACAAGAAAAAGGTCATAAGAATAGGTTGTTAATCAATGTTTATGAACGTTATACCAAATTGACAATGCCAATTTGCATAAAAAGTTATTCAACTTTTACCAATGTCTCAGAATTGGTCAGATTGACCAACTAAGACAAATGTCAATGACGACATTAAAAAAGGAGGGAAGAGTGTGACATGCAGAAGTAGTGCTGTTGCTTCAAAAGCATCCAGCCACAATTAGAAGTAACACAAGCACAGGAGACAGGAAGTGTTGTGCACCATAAGCATCCAGCAATTATAGGGGTTAACACAGTCACAGGAGACAAGGAGTGTTTTAGCAGAGCCCCAGGGGGATTGTGGGGAAGTTGTTTACTGTTTGGCTGGAGCCGAAGAGAAAGGTGGTGTGTGATGTGCATATCACAGAAGGCAAGGGAACAGAATTTAGATCAGGAGGGAAGCTAAACACAGGTCAGATAGACACCCTGAATTAACAGTGTGGAATATTATCGGGCAGAAAAATAAGGACTGGAAGGAATCGTGTCATAGGGATCTTTTCCCTCAAAAAACCCTCCCCCCCTCCATCTCCATGCAGGATAAAGAATACTGGGTTCTATGGAGTCATTGTGAAGGAAAAGCCTGTGGTTGTGTATGCATAGAAGTGTGCTGCTAAGAGATCTAATCTGTGCTGAATTATGCTACTGAAGAGACTGACCTTACTGTGCCTGCTTCATTAAACTGTACTGTAATGAAGATTATTGCTGTAATATCCCTGAATTGCACTGGCTGTGCTTCAAATTAAATTCCACTGTTAAACTATTGAAAAAGACTCTTGTCAGATGTGTCTGGTCAGCAACTGAATCTATAGTGTGCCTGAGATAAGCTGCCGCCAGGGCCGGCTCCAGGTTTTTCTGGGCCCCGGGCGAAAGAGTCTCAGTGGGCCCCTTTAATACATACCACGATTCATGATGCACAGATACCGCAGAGAAATCTATATATATAGTACAATGCAAAGATTTCACTCACTACATTACATGAGCGATATCAATTGTAAATTCCACAATAGCTCAGAAACCGACGAATCCTCACAGCACACAGTGCAGACCAGACAATATAGTCCTCCATACGGTATTATGGGCACCACTAAGTCCTCCATACAGTTTTATGGGCCCCATTATATATTGCTCCATACAGAATAATGACCCCACATACGGAATACTGGCCCCCAAATAAGGCCCCATACGGAATACTGGCCCCCATATAAGGCCCCATATGGAATACTGGCCCCCATGTAAGGCCCCATACGGAATACTGGCCCCCATATAAGGATCCATAAGGAATACTGGCCCCCATATAAGGCTCCATACGGAATACTGGCCCCCATATAAGGCTCCATACGGAATACTGGCCTCCATATAAGGCTCCATACGGAATACTGGCCCCCATATAAGGCACCATACAGAATACTGGCCCCCATATAACGCTCCATACAGGATACTGGTCCCCTTATAAAGCTCCATACAGGATACTGGCCCCCATATAATGCTCCATACAGGATACTAGTCCCCTTATAATGCCCCATAGAGGATACTGGCCCCCATATAATGCTCCATGCAGGCTGTTACCCCCCACATAATGCCCCACACAGGCTGTCCCCCCCTTATAATGCTCCATGCAGGCTATTACCCCCCACATAATGCCCCATACAGGCTGTCCCCCCCCTTATAATGCTCCATGCAGGCTGTCCCCCCCCCCCTTATAATGCACTATGCAGGCTGTCCCCCCCCTTATATTGCCCCAGGCAGGCTGTCACCCCTCCTCTTTATAATGCGCCATGCAGGATGTACCCCCTCTCTTTATAAGGCCCCATGCAGGATGTCCCCCCCCCTCTTTATAATGCTCCATTCAGGATGTCACCCCCTCTCTTTATAATGCCCCATGCAGGATGTCACCCCCCTCTCTTTATAATGCCCCATGCAGGACGTCACCCCCTCTCTTTATAATGCCCCATACAGGATGTCACCCCCTCTCTTTATAATGCCCCATGCAGGATGTCACCCCCTCTCTTTATAATGCCCCATGCAGTATGTCACCCCCCTCTCTTTATAATGCCCCATGCAGGATGTCACCCCCTCTATTTATAATGCCCCATGCAGGATGTACCCCCCCTCTTTATAAGGCCCCATGCAGGCTGTCACCCCCTCTCTCTATAATGCCCCATGCTGGATGTCACCCCCTCTCTCTATAATGCCCCATGCAATATGTCACCCCCCCTCTCTTTATAATGCCCCATGCAGGATGTCACCCCCTCTCTCTATAATGCCCCATGCAGGCTGTCACCCCCTCTCTCTATAATGCCCCATGCATGATGTCACCCCCCCTCTCTTTATAATGCCCCATGCAGGATGTCACCCCCCCTCTCTTTATAATGCCCCATGCAGGATGTCACCCCCCCTCTCTTTATAATGCCCCATGCAGGATGTCACCCCCCCATATTATGCCCCATGCAGGATGTCACCCCCCCATATTATGCCCCATACCTCCATACATTAAAAAAAAAAAAAAAAAAAAAAAATCAAATACTCACCTCCCTCCTCCTCACCTGCTGTAGCTGCTCGGGTCCGGACTCCAGCGTCGGCGGCGTCTTCCCGCTCTGCGCTCCCTGTGACGGCTCAGGGGGAGGGCGCAGTGGAAAGACGTCACCGCACCCTCTGACCTGAGACGTCACAGGGAGCACAGAGCAGGAAGACGGCGGATCTGAGGAAGCATGGGGAGAAGGGCGGGCGCTGGCACCGCTCTCCTCCGCCCATAGCCCAGCAGGGTGCGCGACCGCCAGTGGGCCCCCCTGCCTGCTCAGGGCCCCCGCACTTGCTCGGGTGCGCCGGGTGCTGACGCCGGCCCTGGCTGCAGCCTATGGTCGCCCTGAGTAACGGTTCCCCCAGGATTCCAACAAATTCATGAAACCCGTCTTGCCCTATCTGAACCTAGCGGCGTGCGTGTAACAATGTTATTAATTCTTGTCTTCATTTTATTTACAGGCACATATTAGCTGAGTCCTCTATGGATGGGTATGGTGTAGGTTTCACTTTTCCTTTCATTTCTTTCACCCTTTGTGTTATTCGTGGTCTTATTTATTTATTACTCCCTTTCTACACCTAACCCAATATGTTAGCTTATAAATACCTATAGGGTTTGGATTCTTAAGGCCTCCTGTACCAGTTGGGAATGCCCATCTAGGTCATTAATGTATCTCTCCCTTTATATTAACTCTTAATAACATTTACATATTTATGTCTATACCTTCTCTACCTGTATTACCAAGACATACTTGAATTCATACATTTTTCCATTCAGGGGCCTGTTCACACCAATAGAGGCATTATGTTAAACAATAAAAAAGCTTTGTGCTCAGTTAGATATACAGTAGTTCCCACTGGTTCTCATTATTATGCTACAGTACAATTACATACAACAGTTTCTCTATGATCCCATTCAGTGTATTGGCAAAATTTAGTATCCTTCCCAATATAAGGTCGTGCAGTATCCTGATATAGCATTTCACACACCAATATGGCACCACTAGGTGACATAATATCTTGCGATACCTCACTTCCGGTGACATATGCTCCCGGATTTCCAAGGATGCGCGATCATCAGACACGCGTCATACCCCGAAAGTGCCATGGGTACTCAGTACCTGCATCCGGCTATATAACACACGCGCATTCTCCCTGTAACAGCGCCTTTCTTCAGCACTGAAGTGCATCACACTAGAGCAGTACTCCACACGCGGTCCAATCCTATCTCTATAATCCTATCCACCTGTCTCCCTGGTCATATGGTAAGCTCCTCTGTGTTTGCAAAAGCATTAACCCATTATCTACCAATGTCCTTTTTATGGGACGCCTAATTTTTTGCTTCTAGCAACTAAGATTTTCTAATTAGTTACAATTAGGTCCAAAAAAAACCAAAAAATGAAAATTGCTAATTTGGCAAGTAATGGGTTAATTACTCCTTTTGACTTACTCCTTAATTCCTGGTCGGAAATTGGGCCCATTACTCCTGACCAAACTGGTGTAACTGATCCAGGTTTGTAGGTCGCCTTGCTCGCACCTGCTTTTTAAGCTTTGCCCATAAAGTTTTAATAGGATTGAGATCAGGGCTTTGTGATGGCCACTCCAACTTTGTTATCCTTAAGCCACCGTGTTACCATTTTGCCAGTATGCTTCAGGTCATTGTCCATTTGGAAGACCCATTTCCACCCAAGCTTTAACTTCCTGGCTGATGTCTTGAGATGTTACTTCAGTATTTCCACATAATCTTCTTTTCTCATGATGCCATATATTTTGTGAAGTGCACCAGTCCTTCCTGCAGCAAAACAACCCTACAACATGATGCTGCCACCCCCGTTTTCACAGTTTTCACAGTTGGGATGGTGATCTTAGGCTTCCAAGCTTCTCCCTTTTTCCTCAAAATGTAGCGATGGTCATTATGCCCAAAAAGTTAAATTTTAGTTTCATCAGACCACAGGACATGTCTCCAAAAATTAAGGTCTTTGTTCCTGTGTGCATTTGCAAACAATAATCTGGCTTTATGTTTCTTTTGGAGTAATGGATTCTTCCTGGCTGAGTGGCCTTTCAGCCCATGTTGATACAGTACTTGTTTCACTGTGGATATTGGCACAATCTTACCAGCTTCCGCCATCATCTTCACAAGGTCTTTTGCTTTTGTCCTTGGGTTGATTTGCACATGTCGGACCAAAGCATGTTCATCTCTGGGACACAGAACCCATTTCCTTCCTAAGTGGTACTCTCTCTCATTATTCTGGCATTTGGCAAATATTAAAAATTATCACAGGTCTGCGACTAAAAAGCTGGTTGATTATTTTCATATAATTTCCATGTATTTTGGTGTTTTGATAATGAAAAAAATATTGAAAAAAATCCTAAACGTCAGGACTTGCCACAGACCTATATATCTATAGGTTCTTCTGCAAACTCTGGTGTGAATCATCGGCAGGCAGCTTATTTTCTTTCCCCGTTAACATCAATAGGAGCTGCGTGATTGGCTGATGGCAGTCAGGTGGTTAGTGACATAATGAAAGGTCCTTATTAGTGTTGAGCGAGCATGATCGACACTGCTCGGTACTCGCCCGAGCATCACGCTACTCGGGATGTTCGGCGAGAACTGAGCATTTCCGGGTTACTCGGGCGAGAGCTCGGGTCTCCGCCCTGCATGTTTGGTGCACTTTACAGAGCCAATGAACATGCAGGGATTGCCAGCCAGTCACTGTAATGCCGCAGCCATGTTGTTTGTGGGCATTACAGTGATTGGCTGGCCGCACAGCGTCACCTCGAGTATTTAAAACCGGGCGCCGCCATCTTGGACACAGTCGCTCCGGATTAGACAGTGTAGGGACAGCGCTGCTGAGCTAGGGAGAGATTTTTCCTGCAAAATAGTTAGTATAGGGTCTGCAAAGGCTGCCAGAACAAACAAACAGTCCTTCTCAGGACTAATATCCATCCCAGATATCAGGCAGGCAGGCTGTATAGGAGACGCAGTGGTTATACCAGGAAACGCTGCATTACAGTCCTGTGTGCTCCTGTTTATGAAATTGCTGGACTTAGCTCCAGGTCTCTGGGGCCAGTAAAAATCCTTTTTTTTTCATCTAAATCCTCTCTTTTTTTCCTCCTTCACACTGTACAAATACCCGTCTTATTAACCTATTGGTGTCCCCCCCCCCCCGCCAAAAAAAAGTGTGTCTCTGATTTTTCAGACACAAATATATCTGTTGAAAAGAGTCTGGTATAGGCCACAGAAACAGAAGTGTGGTTTTGCAGTTCCACGGGTCAAATCTCTGTAGTATCCAGTTTTGGGCCTTTTGTATCTTAAAAAAAAACAGTTTGAGTGTGTCGCTCACTGTTCAGCCGCAAATCTATATTTTTAAAATAGTCTGGTATACACCAGTAAACAATAACTGTGGTTTTGCCATTCCACGGTAAAAAATCTCTATTATTCAGGTTTTGATATTTTTTCCGTAAAGAAAAACAGTAATAGTTTCTCCCTGATTGTTCTGATTGTTTAAAAGAGTCGGGTGTAGGCCAGAGAAATAGAACTGTGGTTTTCCTCTTCCACGGCTCTAATCTACTTTTTATTACCCTTTTTCCATTGATAGTGCTTGTGTAAGCTATTTTACTTCCTTTACAATGGGCAAGGCGCGTGGCAAGGGACGTGGAAGTGGACGTTCTGGTGATGGTGCGTGCAGAGGACGGGGCCGTGGCCAAGGTGAAAATGTGCCACAACCAACAGCGACATCTTCTCGCTCCCACTTCTTGACCGAATTACTAGGGAAGCACAGTATTGCGAACTGATCAGTGTGAACAGGTTATTAATTGGATAGCAGATAATACTTCCATTTACCTGGGCACCACCACCTCCGGTCTGTCTTCCACACGGTCAACTCTTAGTAGCCGTGAGTCTCGACCGCATACTCCTCTTCACCCTGATGCTCCTTCCTCCCACCATGCCGAGTGTCGTCAGACAGCAACTGATCCCCCACTTGGACACTCTGAAGAGCTGTTCACTGGTCCATTTCCATATTTGTGCCCCTCGCCTGCTCCGCTTGAAGTGGTGGAAGAGGAGATCCCATGTAGCGATGCCCAAATATTTGAACAGCCACGGCCAAAGGTCGACGCTGGCAATTTGTCACAAGAGGTGGACGATGACGAGACACAATTGCCAGGAAGTGAGGAGGAGCATCGTGGTGCGCAAGTGGAAGAGGAGGAGGTGGTGGATGATCTAGTAACTGACCCAACGTGGCAGGAGGACATGCAGAGTGAGGCCAGCAGCACACAGGGGGAGGGAGGCAGAGTACCCCAACAGGCAGGAAGAAGCAGTATGGTGGCCGCAGACAGAAGGCAGGCAACCGTTCCCCGTAAAACCAACACGAGGGACGTTGCCAGTACAAGCGGTTGGTCTTCCAGAGACTGGAATTTTTTTAAAGACTCTGCTGATAACCCCAAAAAAGCCATTTGTACCACCTGCCATGCCAACATCAGCAGGGGTGACAAAACTACCAGCCTGACCACCACCAGCATGATCAGGCACATGGCAGCAAAGCACCCAACTTTGTGGGGCGAACCCCAGGGTCCACGACCAGTGTCAGCTGGTGTCACCACTGCTTCTTCCGCTGTTGTGCGTGCAATAGAACCCCCTGTTGTGTGTGCAAGGCAATCCCCTGTCCATACTGCATGTAAAGATGCCCCCTCCTCTCAGTCTTCACTTGTTATGGCAGTTTCTCAAGAAACTGCATCAACGTCCATGTCCACGTCCCACCGCAGCGTTCAATTGTCCATATCCCAGACCTTTGAACGAAAGCGGAAATTCGCAGCTAACGCCCCACAGGCCACAGTCCTAAATTTGCACATTTCACGACTGCTTGGGTTGGAAATGCTGCCTTTTAGGCTGGTGGAGACGGAATCCTTCCGCAACCTTATGGCGGTGGCCGTCCCTCGGTACTCGGTCCCCAACCGACACTATTTTGCCAGGTGTGCCATCCCCACACTACACAAGCATGTGTCCCAAAACATTTGCCGTGCCCTCAACAACGCAGTTACTGGGAGAGTCCACCTGACAACGGACACGTGGACAAGTGCTTGTGGCCAGGGACGGTACATCTCCCTGACGGCACACTGGGTAAACATAGTGGAAGCCGGGACCCAGTCGGACATTGGGACAGAACACATCCGAGGATTGCGGGCCCTATGTCAGTCAGAGTTGCCCCCACAGTGTACAGCTCCTGCACATCATCCTCCTCCTCCTCATGTTCAGCCTCCATCTCAGATATCACCACATCAGTTACAAGCTGGAAGCACTGCAGTACTGCCTCCGCCTAGCGGCAACAGGCTGTGCTGAAACTCATAAGCTTAGGTGATAAACCTCACACTGCTTGTGAGTTGTGGACAGCTGTGAAAGAGCAAGCAGATCTGTGGTTGAGACCGCTGAACCTACATCCAGGCATGGTCGTGTGTGACAATGGGCGTAACTTGGTGGCGGCTCTGAGGCGAGGCGAGATCACACACGTACCATGCCTGGCTCATGTGCTTAACCTCGTGGTTCAGCGGTTTCTTAAATCGTACCCCGAGTTGCCATATCTGCTTGTGAAAGTACGCCGCCTGTCAGCTCATTTTCGCAAGTCAGCTACAGCTTCTGCCGCCCTTGCTGTGTTGCAGCAGCGTTTGCAGTTTCCGGCACACTGACTGGTGTGTGATGTCCCCACACGTTGGAACTCTACCCTCCACATGTTGCTAAGGATTTGTGAGCAGAAGAGAGCAGTTGTGGAGTACCAGCTGCAACAAGGCCGTCAATATTCAGGTCAGACTCCACACATAAGACCTCAGGAGTGGATCTGGATGTCTGACATATGTACCATCCTGACAAACTTTGAGGAGGCCACCAAGATGGTGAGTGGCGATGACGCCATCATTAGTGTCAGCATCCCACTTTTGCAACTCTCTCGGCAGAGAATTAAAGAGGAGGCATTGCAGCCAGAGTATGATGAGATGGATCAAGAAGCCGTAGCGGGCGATTACACACAGCCCAGCCTCATCTCATCCCAATGTGCATTGGGGGACAATGAGGGAGAGGAGGAGGAGGAGGAGGAGGAAGAACAGGAGCTGGTATCATGCGCTGTAGACGGTAGTACCTCTACAACTGTCATACCGTCGTTTCAGCGTGGGTGGCCTGAGGACAGGGGGGAGGAGGAGGAGGAGAGCATAGTCAGTCGTCATCTTGGTGAGGACACGGAAATCTTGCCCGTTACCAGTCTGGCACGCATGGCTGACTTTATGTTACGCTGCCTTAACTGTGACCCTCGTGTTGTCAAAATGTTGGGTGACAGTCATTACTGGTTGGTGACACTTTTAGACCCCCGGTACAAGGAGAACTTTTACTCTCTTATTCCTGAGGTGGAGAGGTCTACAAAAATGGGGCAGTACCAGAAGGCCCTTGCTGCAGAACGGTTAAAAAAATTCCCATCTGAACACGCTAGCGGCAGAGGTCACAGTTCGTTGACCAACCAAAGCGTACAAGCGAGAGAGAGGCAACTCCAATCCAGCAGCAGCAGGGGAACACTGTCAATGTTCTGTGACTGTTTTCTCAGACCCTCCCTTCAGACAGACCCTGAGGCGCGGGGTACTCTCACAAGGAGTGGAAAGTTTCAAAAGATGGTGAGGGAGAACCTTGCCGACCGTACCAACATCCTCCGTGATTGCTCTGTGCCTTTTAATTATTCGGTATCCAAGCTGGACACTTGGAATGAACTCGCTCTGTATGCCTTGCAGGTCCTGGCCTGCCCTGCCGCTAGCGTGTTATCAGAGCGTGTTTTTAGTGCCGCTGGGTTAATTATAACTGATAAGCGCACTCGTCTGTCAACTGACAATGCTGACAAGCTGACCCTTATCAAAATGAACAAGGGCTGGATTGGGCCAGACTTCTCATCACCACCAAATGACAGCAGAGTAACATAAAGTCAAATCCACTGTGTTATTTCGTGAGGAGTATTCACATGCACCGCTTCACACCCACACATGAGTGTACGCTTCCTCATTTCGGCTGTTTTATGTTCTTCTCCTTATCCTCAGCCTCCTCCACCACTATACCACCAGGATGACCGCGGTCCGTGTTGCCATTATTGAAAGTTCCTCCATCCTGATTTTTGTCAGCTTTTGCGTGGAAGGCATAAGCAAAGACTGTGGGAGACCCACTCCCCAATAATGAGAATAATATTTTTAAGATTCTGTACTGTATGGCTCTTCCAAGGGGCATTAAAAGCTTCTTGTTATACCACTCTGACTTCCACGTCTCTTGTAAGGGGCAGTAAAACCGTCTTGTTATACCACTCTGACCCCCAAGTCTCTTCTGAGGGGCATTAAAAGCGTCTTGTTATACCACTCTGACCCCCATGTCTCTTCTGAGGGGCATTAAAAGCATCTTGTTATACCACTCTGACCTCCACGTCTCTTTTGAGGGGCATTAAAAGCGTCTTGTTATACCACTCTGACCTCCACGTCTCGTCTGAGGGGCATTAAAAGCGTCTTGTTAAGCTACTGGGACCTCCACGACTCTTCGAACGGGCATTGCATTTCCTCATAATTTTTGGAAGCTTTTGCTTGGAAGGCATAAGCAAATACTATTGGAGACCCACTCCCCAATAATGGGAATAATGTTTTTAAGATGCTGTGCTGTATGACTCTTCTAAGGGGCATTAAAACCGTCTTGTTAAGCTACTGTGACCTCCACGTCTCTTCAAAGTGGCATTAAAAGTGTCTTCCTAAGCCACTCTGAACTCCACAGCTCTTCCAAGGGGCATTGAAATGTTGTTTTTAATTACCTTACCTCTAATCTGAATGACTCTTCCAATGGGCATTGCATTTCCTCCTAATTTTAGTCAGCTTTTGCTTTTCAATGCAAAGGTGAAAACTAAGGGAGACACACTCCCCAATAATGGGTAGAAGGTTTTTATACCACTCTGACCTCCACGTCTCTTGTAAGGGGCATTAAAACCGTCTTGTTATACCATTCTGACCTCCACGTCTCATCTGAGGGGCATTAAAAGCATCTAGTTATACCACTCTGACCTCCACGTCTCTTCTGAGGGGCATTAAAAGCATCTTGTTATACCACTCTGACCTCCATGTCTCTTCTGAGGGGCATTAAAAGCGTATTGTTATACCACTCTGACCTCCACGTCTCTTTTGAGGGGCATTAAAAGCGTCTTGTTATACCAGTCTGACCTCCAAGTTTCTTCTGAGGGGCATTAAAAGCGTCTTGTTATGCCACTCTGACCTCCATGACTCTTCTGAGGGGCATTAAAAGCGTCTTGTTAAGCTACTGGGACCTCCACGACTCTTCGAACGGGCATTGCATTACCTCATAATTTTTGGAAGCTTTTGCTTGGAAGGCATAAGCAAATAGTATGGGAGACCCACTCCCCAATAATGGGACTTATGTTTGTAATATGCTGTACTGCATGGCTCTTGTAAGGGGCATTGCAAGTTGCTCCATCCTAATTTTTGGAAGCTTTTGCTTGGAAGGCATAAGCAAATACTATTGGAGACCCACTCCCCAATAAGGGGACTTATGTTTGTAATATGCTGTACTGCATGGCTCTTGTAAGGGGCATTGCAAGTTGCTCCGTCCTAAATTTTGGAAGCTTTTGCTTGGAAGGCATAAGCAAATACTATGGGAGACCCACTCCCCAATAATGGGACTTATGTTTGTAATATGCTGTACTGCATGGCTCTTGTAAGGGGCATTGCAATTTGCTCTGTCCTAATTTTTGGAAGCTTTTGCTTGGAAGACATAAGCAAATACTATGGGAGACCCACTCCACAATAATGGGACTTATGTTTGTAATATGCTGTACTGCATGGCTCTTGTAAGGGGCATTGCAAGTTGCTCCATCCTAATTTTTGGAAGCTTTTGCTTGGAAGGCATAAGCAAATACTATGGGAGACCCACTCCCCAATAATGGGACTTATGTTTGTAATATGCTGTACTGCATAGCTCTTGTAAGGGGCATTGCAATTTGCTCCGTCCTAATTTTTGGAAGCTTTTGCTTGGAAGACATAAGCAAATACTATGGGAGACCCACTCCCCAATAATGTGACTTATGTTTGTAATATGTTGTACTGCATGGCTCTTGTAAGGGGCATTGCAAGTTGCTCCGTCCTAATTTTTGGAAGCTTTTGCTTGGAAGGCATAAGCAAATACTATGGGAGACTCACTCCCCAATAATGGGACTTATGTTTGTAATATGCTGTACTGCATGGCTCTTGTAAGGGGCATTGCAAGTTGCTCCGTCCTAATTTTTGGAAGCTTTTGCTTGGAAGGCATAAGCAAATACTATGGGAGACCCACTCCCCAATAATGGTACTTATGTTTGTAATATGCTGTACTGCATGACTCTTGTAAGGGGCATTGCAAGTTGCTCCGTCCTAATTTTTGGAAGCTTTTGCTTGGAATGCATAAGCAAATACTATGGGAGACCCACTCCACAATAATGGGACTTATGTTTATAATATGCTGTACTGCATGGCTCTTGTAAGGGGCATTGCAAGTTGCTCCATCCTAATTTTTGGAAGCTTTTGCTTGGACGGCATAAGCAAATACTATGGGAGACCCACTCCCCAATAATGGGACTTATGTTTGTAATATGCTGTACTGCATGGCTCTTGTAAGGGGCATTGCAAGTTGCTCCGTCCTAATTTTTGGAAGCTTTTGCTTGGAAGGCATAAGCAAATACTATGGGAGACCCACTCACCAATAATGGGAATAATGTTTTTAAGATGCTGTACTGTATGACTCTTGTAAGGGGCATTAAAACCGTCTTGTTAAGCTACTGTGACCTCCACGTCTCTTCAAAGGGGCATTAAAAGCGTCTTCCTAAGCCACTCTGAACTCCACAGCTCTTCCAAGGGGCATTGAAATGTTGTTTTTAATTACCTTACCTCTAATCTGAACGACTCTTCCAATGGGCATTGCACTTCCTCCTAATTTTAGTCAGCTTTTGCTTTTCAATGCAAAGGTGAAAACTAAGGGAGACACACTCCCCAATAATGGGTAGAAGGTTTTTAGTACGCTGTAATCCACGTCTGTTTCAAGGGGCATTGCAGTTCCTCATAATTTTTGGAAAGCCTTCCATTCACTGCTTAGGCCAACAGTGCACAGGAGACCCAGTTGCTATAAAAGGAAAAAAAGGATTAGTTAAGGCCCTCTGACCTCCATGTCATTTTCAAGGGGCATTGGAGTGCCTCAATATTTTTGGTAGGCATTGCACTCACTGTATGCCCTATAACTGTGCAGCCGAACCGCTCCTTTTGTTACAGAAACATATCCTACAAGACATATGTAGTTGACTGGCCTGATATTGATGTGAATGGTCCCTGTTCCTCCTGCTCTTTCTCCTTTGCCACTACCTCATCCATCATTTATCACCTGAAGCTTTGTTTTAAACGGGAGTCATAGAACTTGGATAGTAGCAGGAAAACATCCAGCAATCCTCAGAGGAGGTAGGATATGCGCCAAAACGGTGACCACCTCAGGCCTAGCCGCTACTACATACATGCGCTTGCATTCCTTGAAAACAAAGCAGATGCTAACTTCTATCATCCTCATCATGCTCCTCACCTTGGCACTCTCAACTCCCCTGATGGAGAAGCCAGGGCCCAGCGGAGGAGTCTGGTTCTCTGGTGGGCTCGTCCAATGCTGCCCTAAAGCAGGCCAGTCTAAGAAAAGTGTGTGGGGATGTTCCACGGAGAAATTGGGGCGGCTGGGGACTGTTTATGGACACCTGGCCGCCCACAGGCGGCTGGGGACCGTGTGTGGACACCCGGCCGCGGGGCGGTTGGGGACCGAGTGTGGACACCCGGCCGCCCCCTGGCGGCTGGGGACCGAGCGTGGACACCCGGCCGCCGGGCGGCTGGGGACTGAGTATGGATACCTCGCTGCCGAAGCAGCCATGAGGTAGTGGCCAGCTTCGGCCTCCACATGATTAAAGGCCCAATTTCAAGTGCAAGCAAGCTAGCAGTATGGTATTGCAGCCTGGGGGTGGGTGGGTGGCAGGTTGCACACTTACGCTTGCATTCCAACAAAACAAAGCAGATGCTAACTTCTATCATCATCATGCTCCTCACCTTGGCACTCTCAACTCCCCTGATGGAGAAGCCAGGGCCCACCGGAGGAGTCGGGTTCTCTGGTGGGCTTGTCCAATGCTGCCCTAAAGCAGGCCAGGCTAAGAAAAGTGTGTGGAGATGTTCCGCGGAGAAATCGGGGTGGCTGGGGACCGTTTATGGACACCCGGCCGCCCCCAGGCGGCTGGGGACCGTGTGTGGACACCCGGCCGCGGGGCGGCTGGGGACCGATTGTGGACACCCAGCCGCCCCCTGGCGGCTGGGGACCGAGCGTGGACACCCGGCCGCCGGGCGGCTGGGGACTGAGTATAGATACCTCGCTGCCGAAGTAGCCATGAGGTAGTGGACAGATTCGGCTTCCTCAAAACTAAAAGGCACCATTTCAAGTGCAAGCTAACAGTATGGTATTGCAGCCTGGGGGTGGGTGGGTGGTTGGCTGCATATTTACGCTTGCATTGCAAGGAATAGGGGAGGTACAATTGAACAATGCCCTGGGACAAGGACTTGCACGTGGATAGTTGCAAGTCTGCACCTTCTGATGCGGCAATGATCACTTCTGATGGGCACACTTTTAGTCAGTGAACTGGGAGACAGAGATGCTTCCAGGGGTCTTCCCCATGCTGTCCCCATGTCTTTTCAGCACTGTATGCATGTGTCACACAGCACATGGCCAGATAAGGTTGTAAAATGTTAAAATGACATTTCCCGGTGAATGCATTTGTCACAGTTGAAAGCAATACAAAAGTGCAAAAACGCATAAAAAATGCTACTTGTGAACATAGCCCAAGGTGTGGAGGAGTATTTTTGTTTTTGGTTATTTATTTTACCTTATACACAAGTCTTTACCCCGGAAAAGAAATTCCTTAACATATTTCACAGGAAAAAAGTTTCACTTTCGATTTTGAACGTTTTATTATGAGCCTGTAAAAGTGGCTCAATACCTCTGACCATGTTGTTGACAGCAGTGACCTGGGGGTCACAAATACTTCCTGGGGCGATCCCTATGCTGTCCCTATGTCATTTGAGCACTGTCACTATCGTTTTGGGCACTTTTTAGGCTTTCTATAGACTGCCGGAGGTGCCGCCGCAAAAATGCTCGGGTCTCCCATAGACTAACAATGCGTTCGTTGCTCGGGTCGAGCACCCGAGTATCACGGCGAGCTCGGGCCGAGCTTCGAGCACCCGAGCATTTTAGTGCTCGCTCAACACTAGTCCTTATGCTTTCAAGAAACTTGCTTTGGAATTTCATTCCCCAAATTAGCGCTATGGCTTTGCAGAAGTGTATTAATTTGCCTGACCGTTTCTGTTTCATTTGTGGTGAATATACAGTGTTGAATCAACTTCTGAATATTACAGACTTTGTAAAAAAAAGTATACTTTGCATACTTCAGACAAAAACTTGGAGATCAAGATAAAATTTGGGCGCCTCATAAAGTGTGCAAACGGTGTGTTGAGGACCTCTGAAATTGGTTCAAGGATAAGAAAAAAGCTTTCCATTACGGGATTCCTATGGTATGGCGAGAGCAAAAGAACCATAGTGACGACTGTTACTTTTGTTCATGCAATGTGAAAGGGTATAATTGCAAATGGAAGCATTCCATTTCATACCCCAATCTTCACTCAGCAATTCGTCCCATCCCCCATAGCACAGATATACCAGTACCCAAGGCCCCTGCTACCTTGGAAGAGATACCTAGCTCCGATGAAGGTGGAATCATACCTGAACCAGATGACGAATCATGTTCTTACTTTGTAGATGATACAAGACCAAATTTTTTTTCCCAGGAGGAGATAAATGATTTAGTAAGAGACTTGAATCTTCCCAAAGATGCTGTTGATTTACTTGGATCAAGGCTCGAAAGCAGGAATTTATTGTTACCAGGAGTGTCTTTTTCATGGTTCAGACATGGTGAAAAGGAGTTCGTTCCTTACTTTGCCCAGGAAGACAAGTTGGTTTATTGCATCGATTTCGAAGGTTTGATGGGTCAATTCAAAATCCAATATGATTCAGCGCAATGGCGTATTTTTATAGATTCTTCAAAAATAAGTCTCAAAGCAGTTTTACTCCACAATGGCGTTTTTTACGCTTCCATCCTGTAGGTCATTCCGTACACTTGAAGGAAACCTATGGGAACTTGGAATTGGTTCTTCATAAACTTAAATATGAAGACCATGGTTGGCAAGTGTGTGGGAATTTGAAGGTCTTGTGCATACTGCTTCAGCAACAAGCTGGGTATACCAAATACCCTTGTTTTCTGTGTCTGTGGGACAGCCGAGGGTACTCATAGTCGGTGAAAAAAATGTCCTCCGATAAACTTTGGTATCTCCCTATAAAGTTCTTCTACCACCTCTCCACATAAAATTGATGCAGCAATTCGTAAAATCACTTCCAAGAGATGGGGAATGCTTCAAATAGTTGGTCACCAAGTTTCCAAGCCTCTCGGAGGCAAAATTGAAGATAGGTGTGTTCGTCGGACCAGACATTAGAAGGATTATAGTTGATATAGTTTGTCAATACCAAGATGGATCTTCAAAAAGAAGGGTGGATTGCATTTAAAGAGGTCGTAGAGAAATTTTTAGGCAATAAAAAACATCCTGACAACAAAATGATCGTCGGATGAATGCTGAAAGCATTTCAAGCTTTAGGTTGCCTGATGAGTTTGAAAGTGCATTTCCTCCATTCCCACCTTGACTACTTAACTGAAAATTTGGGAGCTGTGATTGAAGAGCAAGGTGAACGATTCCACCAGGACTTTAAAGAGGTGGAAAGAAGATACCAGGGAAAATGGAGACTACTGTTGGATGCTTCAGAGAGACAATTCCAGATGCTACTCACAAGCGTAAATGTACCAAGAGGAGCCTCATAGGAAAAAAAATTGATTTTAGTGAGTGTTAGTGAGCTCATTTCAGTTCAAAAATGATTTTCATTAAAAATTTGTAATAAAAATTAATTTTATAAGTCTATTTTCATTTATTTTGCGGTATTGCCTTATTTAACATAGTTACCTAAATTGTCAGGAAACGTGATGTCCTATGACAAAACGGAGGTCATTTTCGGATTCAGTGCACCAAAAAACATAAAGATTATGTGGAATAACAAAATCAGCTCTTGAAATTTTATTTTTTGCAGATCTGTGGGTAATTCTAATTGACCTAAAACTGGAAAGGTTTATTCTGATTTCATGTCAGATATTGACAAAACATGCATATGTCTCTTTTTATATAGTGTATGTAAACTTCTGGTTTCAACTGTATAGAAAGTAATAAAAGATGATTTTTCAACAAGGCATCTGATATGAGACATACTGTACAGGTATCACTCTCCTCAGCAGTCTGTTACCTGTATGCCCATATTAATAGTTTAGAAAGGTCAAATGTGGTGACAGATTGCCTTTAAAGGGGTATTCCCATCTCCAAGATCCTATCCCTATATGTAGTAGGTGAAATAATTATAGTATGAACAAATACCTCCAATTAGAAATATAGCATAGTTTTTCTGATTAAATATGTCTCTTTCCTCATGTGCAGGGCATTGCCGGACCTTAGGTATTAATGGCTACGGCTACTGACATAGTTGTAGTTAGTTATCTAGTTGCTAGTAGTCATAACCATGGATACCTAAGGTCCTGCAATGCCCTGCACATGAGGAAAGATTGGGATAGGGTCTTGGACATGGAATTACCTCTTTAAGTTTACTTAAATATAATTGTTCTCTGCAGCAGATCATCCTGTGTAAACCGTGCTTTTATTCTAGGTGCACAGAGATATCATATTAAGGATCACTTTCTGCGCATGAAGGTGCAGTTGGCCGGTCTAAACAGGCTAATAACGACTGCCAATCGGCTTCATAAAACCGTCAGTGGTCATTTAAGTGCTGCGATTGACCAGTGTAAATACCTCCTTAGATTCAAGTACCTCATAGGTGAAATCTCCTCTTGTTGACATTCTTCTCCTCTTCTTCTTCATCTAGTCCCGAAGCTATAGCTCATCCCTCTTCTCCAGTCTTCTGCCGCACATCCTGACACACAGCCCTAAAAAATAAAAAGTATCATTATAACGCCACTCAAATAAAAATATCTGCCTCTGTTGTGCCCTAAATAATTGCTCCTTATTGTGCTCTCTGCCCCCAAAAGTGACACCCGCACTATCCCTCTCATGATACATGACCTCCTCTCCTATAAAATATTGCCTCCACACCGTCCCATCTTATATATGAACAAAAACTGTCAAACCATCCCCCCCTTAACCAATATGGCTATACACTGTCCGCCCTCCACACTGTACCTGCGTTATAAAGTATAGCCTCCAAATTATTCCCCTATTCAGTATCCCTCCCCACACTATACTCTCTCCATATTGTGCCAATAAATACCACTCCCCCTCACTATTTACAGTAAAAATTCCTTGTATCTTCACCTTCACTAAGGAGTGCTTACCTTCCCCTCCTTTGTGGCGCACTATCACATACATTCCGCACCCCATGTAAAGCACACAAACAGCCTGCACCCTTATACACCCCCATATACAGCCTGTACTCCCATGTAACCCTCACATACAGCTTGCACCCCCATGTACCCCCCACACACAGCCTGAACCCCACCACATACTTCCTGCACCCACTTGTAACCTCCACATACAGCGTTCACCCTCATATGTACCACCACATACAACCTGCTTCCCCATATACACCCCCACACATATTTTATTTATTATTCATTGCTTATATAGCGCCATGATTTTCCTCAGCACTCTGCAGACATTTTCATCACTCTTCCCATTGGGGCTCACAATGTAAATTCCTTATCAGTCTTGCAGTGTGGGAAGAAACCGGAGAACCCAGAGGAAACCCATGCAAACACGGGGATAACATACAAACTCCTGACAGATATTTTCCTTGGAGGGATTTGAATTCTGGACCACAGCACTTTGAGGCTGCGGTGCTAACCATTGAGCCACCGTTATGCCTATGTAGCCTGCACCCACCCATATGTACCCCACATATAGCCTGCACTCTTATATGTACCCCCACATGTAGCAAGCACCCCCATATACACCACCACATGTTGCCTGCACCCACCCATATGTACCCCCACATATAGCCTGCACCCCCATATGTACCACCACATATAGCCTGCACCCCCATATGTACCCCCACATATAGCCTGCACCCCCCATATGTACCACCACATATAGCCTGCACCCACCCATATATACCCCCACATATAGCCTGCACCCCCATATGTACCACCACATATAGCCTGCACCCCCATATGTACCCCCACATACAGCCTGCACCCCAATATGTACCTCCACATGTAGCCTTCACTCACCCATATGTACCCCCACATATAACCTGAACCCCCATATGTTCCCCCACATATAGCCTGCACCCCAACATGTAGCCTCCACCCACCCATATGTTCCCCCCATATATAGCCTGCACCCACCATGTTTCCACCACATATAGCCGACACCCGATATGTTCCACCACATATAGCCTGCACTCCCATATGTACCCCCACATGTAGCCTGCACCCACCCATATGTGCCCCCATATGTAGCCTGCACCCCATATGTATCCCCATTTGTAGCCTGCACCCACGCATATGTATCCCCACATATAACCTGCACCCCCATATGTTCCCCCACATGTAGACTGCACCCTCATAAGCACCACCACATATAGCTTGTACCCCCACATGTAGCCTGCACACCCATATGTTCCCCCGTATGTTGTCTGCACCCTCATATGCACCACCACATATAGCCTGCAGCCCCACATGTAGCCTGCACTCCCATATGCACCACCACATATAGCCTGTATCCCCATATATGCTTCATCCCCACATGTAGCCTGCACCCTTCTATATGCACCCTCTACATATAGCCTGCATCCCCATATGTACCTCCACGTGTAGCTTGCACCCCCATATATGCTGCACCCCCATGTGTAGCCTGTACTCAATAAATGTACCCAGGGGTGGATTAAGAGTAGCAAGGGTCCCGGACAGTTTAGAAGGCGCCCCCCCCCGCACCCCCCACACACACCTGATGTATCACATGTCAAATGATCCCCTGTGATAGATCATGTGATAGTTCACGTGAAATTAATTTGCCACAATATTAATTATAATAATTTTTTTTAGGCTGTGTGCCCACTATTCGTTTTTTAAGCAATTCCGCTGCAGAAACGCTTAAAAAACGCTTGGTAGAAGGTCTGCCATGTTCCCCAATGATAATATTCATGTGCTGTGCACAGGCTGCGGAAATTTCTGCTGCGGATTATCATTGCGGAAAAATCCGCAGCATTACCAATTATTTTGCGGAAGCTCAGCGTTTTCGGCGCCATTGACTTGCATTGGAACGCATGTAATCCGCATCACTGCATCTGTACATGCGGATTCCATGCGTTTCAATGTGCGGATGGTACCCGGGTTTGGAGAAGAGGAGACTCTCCTCCAGACCCAGGTACCATAGTACCTGTAAAAAAAAGAATAAAATAAAAAATAAATATTATACTTACCTTCTGATGGCCCCCGATGTCTTTATCCGATGTGTCCTGGCTTGCTGGCAGCTCACGATGGTCTGAAAAGGACCTGCCGTGACGTCATTTAGTCATGTGATGGGTCACGGAACCGCTGACGTCGGCAGGCCATCAGAAGGTAATTATATATTTATTTTTTACCATTCTTTTATGGTCACAGTATATAAATCCATGCCGGTTGCATGGATTTATATAGTGTGACCAAGTTGTCAAGCACTTTCCAAGTGATGCTAAAATCGCTTGGAAAAGCGCTTGACAACCCGCATGCAGAAATGCATGTGAAGAACGCTTCACATCCGCATGTCCCTGGCAGGAAAAACACATGTAAAATCCGCATGCGTTTTTTCTGCCAGGGAGATGCAGAAACGCCCAAAAAAAATCCTGAGAATTTCTGTATCGTCGGCACATAGCCTTACATTAATTGTATGACTCAATATTGAGCACACGTAGCCATCTATACACGGCGGGAGGCCGCACCGCGCCATCTATACACAGCGGGAGGCCGCACGGCGCCATCTCTACACAGCGGGAGGCCGCACAGTGCCATCAATACACAGCAGGAGGCCGCATGTAGCCATCTATACACAGCAGGAGGCTGCACGTAGCCATCTATACACAGCGGGAGGCCACAAGTAGCCATCAATACACAGCAGGTGGCCGCACGTAGCCATCTATACACAGCGGGAGGCCGCACATAGCCGTCTATACACAGCAGGAGGCCCCACGTAGCCATCTATACACAGCAGGAGGCCGCACGTAGCCATCTATACACAGCAGGAGGCTGCATGTAGCCATGTATACACAGCAGGAGGCCGCACATAGCCATCTATACACAGCAGGAGGCCGCACGTAGCCATCTATACACAGCGGGAGGCCGCACGTAGCCATCTATATACAGTGGGAGGCTGCATGTAGCCATCTATACACAGCGGTAGGCCGCACGGCGCCATCTACACACAGCAAGAGGCCACATGTAGCCATCTATACACAGAGGGAGGCCGCACGTAGCCATCTATACACAGCGGGAGGCCGCACGGCGCCATCAACACACAGCAGGAGGCCACATGTAGCCATCTATACACAGCGGGAGGCCGCACGTATCCATCTATATACAGCGGGAGGCCGCACGTAGCCATCTATACACAGCGGGAGGCCACACGTAGCCATCTATACACAGTGGGAGGCCGCACGTAGCCATCTATACACAGCGGAAGGCCGCACGTAGCCATCGATACACAGCAGGAGGCCGCACGGCGACATATATACACAGCAGGAGGCCGCATGGCGCCATCTATACAAAGCGGGAGGCCGCACGTAGCCATCTATACACAGCAGGAGGCCGCATGTAGCCATCTATACACAGCGGGAGGCCACACGGCGCCATCTATACACAGCAGGAGGCCACACGTAGCCATCTATGCACAGGGGGAGGACGCACAGTGCCATCTATACACAGCAGGAGGCCGCACGTAACCATCTATACACAGCAGGAGGCCGCACGTAGCCATTTATACACAGCAGGAGGCCGCACGTAGCCATGTATACACAGCAGGAGGCCGCACATAGCCATCTATACACAGCAGGAGGCCGCACGGCGCCATCTATACAAAGCGGGAGGCCGCACGTAGCCATGTATACACAGCAGGAGGCCGCACGTAGCCATCTATACACAGCGGGAGGCCACACGGCGCCATCTATACACAGCAGGAGGCCGCACGTAGCCATCTATGCACAGGGGGAGGCCGCACAGCGCCATCTATACACAGCAGGAGGCCGCACGTAACCATCTATACACAGCAGGAGGCCGCATGTAGCCATCTATACACAGCAGGAGGCCGCACGTAGCCATGTATACACAGCAGGAGGCCGCACATAGCCATCTATACACAGCAGGAGGCCGCACGTAGCCATCTATACACAGCGGGAGGCCGCACGTAGCCATCTATATACAGCGGGAGGCCGCACGTAGCCATCTATACACAGCGGGAGGCCGCACGGCGCCATCTACACACAGCAGGAGGCCACATGTAGCCATCTATACACAGAGGGAGGCCGCACGCAGCCATCTATACCCAGTGGGAGGACGCACTGCGCCATCTACACATAGCAGGAGGCCACATGTAGCCATCTATACACAGCGGGAGGCCGCATGTAGCCATCTATATACAGCGGGAGGCCACACGTAGCCATTTATCCACAGCGGGAGGCCACACGTAGCCATCTATACACAGCGGGAGACCCGCACAAAGCCATCTATACACAGCGGAAGGCCGCACATAGCCATCTATGTGCAGCGGGAGGCCGCATGGCGACATCTATACACAGCAGGAGGCCGCACGGTGCCATCTATACACAGCAGGAGGCTGCACGGCGCCATCTATACACAGCGGGAGGCCGCACGTAGCCATCTATACACAGCAGTAGGTCACACGGCACCATCTATACACAGCGGGAGGCTACACGGCGCCATCTATACACAGCAGGAGGCCGCACGTAGCCATCTATGCACAGCGGGAGGCCGCACAGCGCCATCTATACACAGCAGGAGGCCGCACATAGCCATCTATACACAGCAGGAGGCCGCACGTAGCCATCTATACACAGCAGGAGGCCACATGTAGCCATCTATACACAGCAGGAGGCCACACGTAGCCATGTATACACAGTAGGAGGCTGCACATAGCCATGTATACGCAGCAGGAGGCCGCACGGCGCCATCTACACATAGCAGGAGGCCACATGTAGCCATCTATACACAGCGGGAGGCCGCACAGTGCCATCTACACACAGCAGGAGACCACATGTAGCCATCTATACACAGCGGGAGGCCGCATGTAGCCATCTATATACAGCGGGAGGCCGCACGTAGCCATCTATACACAGCGGGAGGTCCACGTAGCCATCTATACACAGAGGAAGGCCGCACGTAGCCATCTATATACAGCAGGAGGCCGCACGGCGACATCTATACACAGCAGGAGGCTGCACGTAGCCATCTATACACAGCAGGAGGCCGCACATAGCCATCTATACACAGCGGGAGGCCGCACGTAGCCATCTATACACAGCAGGAGGCCGCACGGCGCCATCTATACACAGCGGGAGGCCATACCGGGCCATCTATACACAGCAGGAGGTCGCATGTAGCCATCTATACATAGCAGGAGTCCGCAGGGCACCATCTATACACAGCGGGAGGCCACACGGCGCCATCTATACACAGCAGGAGGCCGCACGTAGCCATCTACGCACAGCGGGAGGCCGCACATAGCCATCTATACACAGCGGGAGGTCCACGTAGCCATCTATACACAGAGGAAGGCCGCACGTAGCCATCTATATACAGCAGGAGGCCGCACGGCGACATCTATACACAGCAGGAGGCTGCACGTAGCCATCTATACACAGCAGGAGGCCGCACATAGCCATCTATACACAGCGGGAGGCCGCACGTAGCCATCTATACACAGCAGGAGGCCGCACGGCGCCATCTATACACAGCGGGAGGCCATACCGGGCCATCTATACACAGCAGGAGGTCGCATGTAGCCATCTATACATAGCAGGAGTCCGCAGGGCACCATCTATACACAGCGGGAGGCCACACGGCGCCATCTATACACAGCAGGAGGCCGCACGTAGCCATCTACGCACAGCGGGAGGCCGCACAGCGCCATCTATACACAGCAGGAGGCCGCACAGCGCCATCTATACACAGCGGGAGGCCGCACGGCGCCCCCCCAGAGACAGCGGGAGGCCGCACGCAGTCACGCACACACAAACATATACAGACATATACATACACGCATAAACACACTTGAAACACAAAAATACATATAAACAGACAACACACAATGATATCTGCCTGCACACACACACACACACTCACTCAACCACACATGCATATTCTCACTCTCACACATACACACTCTCTCACATACACACACTCTCACACACACACACTCTAACACACACACACTTACACACACAGACACACACAGACTCACCATCCCCCGGCTCGGCTCCCGTCCTGCTGCTCCTCTCCGGTGCAGCACTGCATGCCGGGCGCGCACAGGGAAGTTAACAACTGCAGTGCTGGCCCGGCCGGAGAAGAAGCAGCGTCCGTGCGCCGCTGCTGGGGGAGCGGTCCGGGGGCCCCCCCGCCACCGTCTGCCAGTATGTGCCACACATATAATGAGGGCAATCTGGCCATAGACACCCCGGAGCCCCGGGTCCCCTGGAGGCCCGAGGCCCCAGGCGGTAGCCCAGATTGCCCTCATTATAATCCGCCTATGTATGTACTCCTTATATATAGCTTGCAACCTCATATGTACCCCCACCTATAGCCTGCACCCCCATATATGCTGCACCCACAAATATACCCCCACATGTAGCCTGCACCCCCATATATGTAAATCCACACATAGCCTGCACCCCATATACATTCTGCACCCCCATATGTACCCCACATAGCCTGCATTCCATGCACCCCTGTTCCCTAATTACCTGTCACTGGTGTCTCTCTTCTCTTCTGCTGTTTTACTTGCAAGCTGTTTCATGGCTCCACCCATAAGTCAAATGGGCATGACATCATCAAAGGTCCTTCACTTCTATCATTTAACTTCCTCCTTCGGGCAGGGAGCTGATTGTTGCTCCTCTGCCAATGCGCCCCCTCCTCAACCCCCACCTGTCCCACAAATAAAGATGGCGGATTTCATGCAAAGGCCAGTGGAGTTAAGAGGAAAGGGGAAGTTTGAAAAAAATGTTTTCATCTTCTTTCATGGTGGTGCCCCCCCAACCTGCTGCCTTAGGCACCCAAACTGGGGTCCTGGTGGGAGGAGAATTATTATTAGACAATAATCCTTTCATTCCATCAAATGGTTCGATAGATATGTGGATGACCTTCTCCTTGTGTGGTAGGGACTAGTGTTGAGCGAGTATGTTCTATTAACCCTTTCGCCGAGTATGCTCGGGCCGAGCACCGAGTATTTATAGCTGCTCGGTGATATGGTTGAATCGCTCCCTGTGCATGATTTGCAACTGTTTGACAGTTTTATTACATGTGAGGAATGTGTAAGAAATAGACATTCCTCACATGTAATAAAACTGTCAAACAGTTGCAAATCATGCACACGGGAGTGATTCAACCATATCACCAAGCCGCTATAAATACTCGGAGCTCGGCCCAAGCATACACGGACAGAACATGCTCGCTCAACACTAGTAGGGACCCATATCAACCTCCGAAGGGTTCTCCACATATCTCAATGCCAATGATGATCAGAATAATTATACAGGGTACATAGTCAGTGTGATAATACCCAACCTCCTGTTAAAATCACACGATTGTCATGATTAGAAGAGACCAATAATCTTCGCACCGCCCCTTCCCCCTTATTGTGTGGTATGGAGGTATAGAAACTCTTAACGTCCCATGTTGCGTCAATCAACTATTCCTCCCTGTCCTCCTCCATTTGTTCCTCGGCTCAGCACCTTCACTAACAGTTTGTTTGGTACCATGAGCCCCACTGATCACTGTAATCCACCCTCCCATGGCAACCGCCTGTGTGACAACTTAGAGATATTGTTAGCCTTTCTGCATCAGATAATGATCCCCTCTCTGTGGTCCATGGTTGACAGGATGGGATAGAGGACGCAAGCTTTAGTATTATCCCGCCACCAACACACTATGACCTTGGACCTCATAAAAGAGAACGACCCATGATTGCCTTCTTGCAGCACTATCTGCAACATGATTGTTGCCTGTATTGTTAGGATTTGACTCTGCTCAATCCACATTACAAGAGTAAATTTTGCCAGATGCTTACCCTTCTGGAAAGGGACGAGCCCATGCTGTGGTATCAAAACACGCTTGAAGACAATCTTGAGAGTAGTTTTCCCCAAGACAGCAATGAGGCTCACAGTGTGTGTGGCGCATTGGTGCCACAGAACCCAGAAGGGTGCATGGATGGACTTCTCCACAAGAGGCCCTCACACATTCACACACCTCCACCCTACCACCTCAGACCAGCAGAGGGAGCCCGTTAGGGATATATATAGGGAGGGTGGAGCCAGGCAGCTCAATTAGTTTAGTCTCTCAGACACTGAGAGGGACAGAGCTCAGAGTTGAGCTGAGAGCGTGCTGACGCTCAGAGAGCAGCGAAGAGGCAGCAAGCTGGCTGCTGTGCTTAGGCGAGCCAAGGCCTACAGCACGTGTGAAGGCCTAGTGAGGCCCCTGAGTGGCAGAAGGCGAGAGGAGAAGGAAGAAGTAGCGAGGGGGCAGAGGAGCATACCAGGCTCACCCCGAGATATATATACCGGACACCGGGTCCGCGCTTACAGGGACCCTTTACACCCAGTAGGAACCACCAGAACCCCTGAAGGACTACAGGTCCCAGGTTCACCAAACGTTGATTACAGTACAAGGGCTAGGAGTCACGGAGGCCCCCGTGTCCAGGGAGAGTGATCTCCAAGAGAAGGCCCTACCACCAGGTCAGCAGGTGCAAAGAGAGACAGTAACCAAGCTAGGCCTAGTTCCAGGCAGGCCAGAAGCTTAGTGAGTAAAGCAATGGATGAGAAGGCCCTATACCCGCTCACTGGGGAGAGTCCAAAAGTGCGCCCTTCGCCCGGAGTACCCTGGACCGTGCCTGCACCATCACCAGTAAAGGTACTGAAGCTTACCCCCGTGTGAGTGTCCGTCTTTCCTCCGGGACCATCCTGCCATCTCTCCCCTGCACCACCATCCATTACACGCCCTACGCTGCCCTGGAGCTAGCTCTACCTGTGGAGAGCCACACCATCCCTGCTGTAACACCAGCTCCAGAGGAATGCTCCGCAGCGGCAGCTCCCTCTAGCCGCAATCCACAGGTGGCGTCACAAACACTTTCCCAAATCCCCTATAAATCTCCCCCTTTTTACTGACCGCCCTGGGGTGATATCCCCCAGCAACGAGAGGTTCGGCTGCTGAGTACCCCACGACCCAGGGGGCGCGTCACGAACAGGATTCTGTGCCCGTCACCACCGGGTACTGTGCGCCTTAAAGGACTGTAATACTCACTGTGGTGAAGGTTTCCCACCATTCCCGAGATTTTCCACCATTGTCCGCCATTTTTCCTGTCGCCACGCGGGAAGAAGACGGGCGTAACCGCGAAAATCGGAGAGGCGTAACCACTGGAAGCGCGCGAAGCCCAGGACACACCCCGCCCCTGACGTCGAACCAGGAAGCGTCAGGTCCTGGAAGGAGTCCAGAGGACGCTCAGATGTCAGACGCGAGCGACGCAAGGTCCTGGAAGAAGACAGTCGCCCGCGGAGCTGTGGCCTACCTGAAAAGAAAGTGAAGAAGGTAGGCTCTGGTTTACTAGGGGGGCGCAACCATGGCCGACGATCAGCAAGCCGCCGGAGCACCGGTTAACGCTCCAGATGCCCAACCTGTGCCCAGCGCTGCACAGGCCGGAGCGGCCGCTCCACCAGCAGGGGTCGTGACCAAATTGATACCCATGGCCCTGCCATATATCCCTGGAGTGAAATGGCTTCCCCAGTATAATGGCAAACCAGACACCCTGTCCGGATTCAAGAGAAAAATATGCGGTGTGCTAGACATGTATTCTATGACCGGTAAACAGAGAGCCGCTGTTGTGCTGGGACAATTGACTGGTGCCACAGAGCGGGAAGTTGAAACCTGGCCAGCCGCAGACAAGGAATCAGTGTCCACTATCTTTAAGAGACTGCAAACTGTGTTTGAAAACCGCACTGAGACAGATCTCCGGATGAGGTTCTACCACTGTGTCCAGAAACCTGAGGACATTGTCCGGGACTACGCCTGGCGCTTACAGGAAGCCCTGCGGGCCCTGAAACAGGTTAGTCCAGCCAGCATTCAAAATGAAAATAAAATGCTGATGGAACAGTTCATCCGGGGGTTGAGGTCCCAGGAGGAGAGCAGAACTGTATGGTGGTGGGCCTTATATCATCCAGATGCCACCTTTGACACCCTTAAAGACATAGCTATAAAGGGTCTGCAGCCCCTGGAAACATCAGATACTGCTATCCAGCGTTACCAGGGTGGGGCCACCCCAGTGCCCGCAGCACCCACTGCTCCTTCATTGACGGCTGAAACAAAAACGCAAACAGTGCCCGCTAGCGAGCTGGACAGCCTGCGCTCTGAAGTGTGCCAGTTAAGTAAAACCCTGGCCACTGTCCTGAGCACCCTGCAGCTACAGGAGGAGCCCGAGCCGGAAGGAAGGATACTACTCGCCGACAGCCCTGAGGATGTCCCCTGGATTAGAAGAAGAAGGAGGACAATGCCACCCCATAGGAGGACAACGCCACCCCGGAGGAGGACAACGCCACCCCGTGGCAGGACCAACGACGAACGTCGCCCTCCAGGAGAACTCATGTGCTACCGCTGCCAGAAGGCAGGCCACACAGCGCTGAACTGTCGTTTAAACGAGCAAACCCTGGGGCCAAGGGCCGACACCCAGGAGTATATCAAGCAGGCCCATCAAGCTGGTATCACCGGTTCGGTGGAGGAAGACCATTCCTGTCCTGTCCATTGTGCTGGATGGCATCGCGACACCTGCCCTGCTGGACACTGGATCTCAGGTAACCATCATACCTGATGTCCTCTACAAAAGGTACTGGTCCGTAAATGAACTCCAGCCGCCAGCTCCGAAACTCTCTGTGTATGCCTCTAACGGCCTTCCTCTTAACCTAGTAGGGGTTAAGGATGTGACAGTGAAGGTGGGGAGAGCAGAACTAAAGGACCAAGGACTGATTGTAGTGGAGTCTAATCCTGGTGATACAGACTTGTACAAATATTGTCGGTAACTGTTTGGGAGAAGTGTTGTTTTTGCTCCAACAGATTGCTGACACCGCCAAACCAGGGCATAGGAAGGTGCTCCAGAGAGAGATACGAGCCCTCCTGTACCAGCAACAGGTAAAGCTAACAGGTGGTGAAATTGGTAATGTACGGGTGATAGACCCGATACCCATTGTGATTCCCCCGATGAGTGAAATGTTGATTTGGTGTAGAGCAGCAATAGGTCTCAAAGTACAGAACTACCAGGTGGTAGTGGAGCCCATTAGCTCAGGGCACAGGCCTACACTCTTAACTGCCAGAGGGGTGGTTGATGTACGCAATCGGAGGGTACCCATACGTCTCCTAAATTGTGGGGAGGATGAAGTTAAATTACCAAGATACGCCACTGTTGCCAGGTTGTTTACCGTGAATGATGATGCCATACACACGGTGGAATCCTTGACCCCACCAGATACAGTGGAGGACAACGACTCCGAAGCTCAGTTGGAGGATTGGTGTCAACAGCTCCATGTTGGGACTGACACCATTCCTGTCCATCAAAAACAAGGTGTATACAGGGTGGTCCAGGAATACGAACAGTTATTCAGCAAACACCAATTTGATTTTGGGAGGATTAAAGGGGTACAACACCATATACCCACAGGTGACCATCCACCCATCAAAGAACGTTACAGGCCAATCCCACCAGCACACTACCAGAAAGCGAAGGAAATGTTGCATGACATGAGGAAGGCAGGGGTAATAAGAGATAGCTGTAGTAATAAGAGATAGCTGGTAGTTCTGTCCTTTGGGTAGCTCCCCTGGTCCTGGTCAGGAAAAAGGATGGAAGCATGAGGATGTGTGTAGATTACAGACAGGTAAATCGCATAACACATAAAGATGCATACCCTTTGCCCCGTATAGAGGAATCCCTGGCTGCATTAAAGTCTGCAAATTACTTCTCTACCCTTGACCTCACTAGTGGGTACTGGCAAGTAGCAGTTGCTGAGGAGGACCGGGAGAAGACGGCCTTCACTACCCCGATGGGACTCTGCGAGTTCAACAGTATGCCGTTCAGACTCTGCAACACCCGTGGAACGTTCCAGAGATTGATGGAGTGCTGTTTGGGACACCGTAACTTCGAGACCGTGCTGCTATACCTGGATGACGTGATAGTGTACTCCAAGACGTATGAGGACCATTTGAAGCACCTGGCGGAGGTATTTGAGTCGTTGTCCCGGTATGGGATGAAATTGAAGCCTTCCAAGTGCCACCTGCTCAAACGGAAGGTCCAGTATCTGGGGCACATCGTCAGTCCAGAAGGAGTAGCACCAGACCCGGAGAAGGTCACTGCCATCCAGAAATGGCCGGAGCCGAAGAATCTCAAGGAGGTACGTCAGTTCCTGGGACTGGTCGGGTATTACCAGAGGTTTGTAAAGGACTACACCAAGAAGGCAGCGCCTTTGCAAGATCTCTTGGTAGGACAGTCCAACAGAGGCAAACCCCCCCCCTTCCAGTGGGGTAAAGAGCAGGCTGAGTCCTTTGCAGTGATGAAAGAGATCCTGACTGGCGAAGAAATCCTGACCTACCCTGACTACAGCCAACCTTTCCTGCTGTACACTGATGCCAGCAATGAGGGACTAGGAGCTTTGTTAAGCCAGAAGCAGTATGGCAAAGAGAAGGTGATTGCCTATGCCAGCAGGAAGCTTCGCCCGACCGAGAGGAATCCGGAAAACTATAGCTCCTTCAAGTTGGAGTTCCTGGCCTTGGTCTGGGCCATCACTGAAAGATTCAAGCACTACTTGGCCTCCAGTAAGTTCACGGCCTATGCTGACAACAACCCCATGACACATCTAGAGACAGCCAAGTTGGGAGCCATGAAACAGCGCTGGATGGCCAGACTGTCAAACTATCAGTTCACCATCAAGTACCGGGCAGGCCACAAGAACGCCAATGCCGATACCCTATCCAAAATGCCTCACCAGTCGGACACTGAAGAAGAAGTAGATGACCTGGAGGAGATTGAGCTACCTGCCTTCCATAGAAATGGGATGGTCCACGAGCAGCGCACCTCCAGGAGGTATTGTGGTAAGACACTAAACCCTTTACCTCACCACAGTTGGAAGGAGACCCAGGACTGCGACCCGGTTGTCAGCCGTATCAAAGAACTGATAACCCAGGAAGGTTTCTCCCTGGAGAAGGATGCTCCTCCCTAAGCCAAGCAACTGTGGAATGAGAGAAGCCGGCTGTTCATCTATAGAGAGAAGCTGTGCCAAAGGTATGTTAACCCCAGGACCCATGAGATGGTATGGCAGATCGTAGTGCCCAGGACAGACATCCAGATGGTGTTGGAGGCCTACCACGATCAAGCAGGGCACTTTGGCTGGAAAAAGCTGGAAACTCTCCTGAAGAATCAGTTTTATTGGGTTGGAATGTGGAGCTCCATAGAGAGGTGGTGCCGGGATTGTGGACCCTGTAGTCTCAGAAGAAAAGACTACAGCAGCCAGAAGGCACCCCTGCAGTCCATCAGGACAACCCAGCCCCTGGAGATCGTCGCTCTGGACCACATCAAGCTATCACCCAGCAGGTCAGGCTACTCGTATGCCCTGACCATGGTGGATCACTACTCCTGGTTCCTGGTGGTAGCCCCCGTCAAGGATCTGATGGCAGAAACTGCAGCAAGGACATTTCAGGCATGCTTCTGCAGGCCCCATGGATACCCGGATAAGGTGCTGACGGATCAAGGCCCTGCCTTTGAAGCGAGCTGTTCAAAGAGTTTTGCCATCTGTACGGGTGTAAGAAGATCCGGACTACACCGTACCACCCCCAAACCAATGGGTTATGTGAAAAGATGAATAATATAGTCATTGACCTGTTGAAGACCTTACCTCCAGAAGAAAGAAACCAGTGGCCAGACAAGCTATCTGACCTGGTAGATCTGTACAATCACATACCTGTGAGTTCCACCAATTGTACTCCAGAGTACCTCATGAGAGCAAGACCCAGAAAGTTGCCCATAGACCTGGAGCTTGGACTTGTCGAGCCAGAAGCAGATATGTCCACTGAAGACTGGGATGCGACGCTACAGGAGCAGTACAGGAGAGTACAGGCCTGTGTCGAAGACAGTCTAAATAGGATGACAGATAAGTAGGAAGCACAGTACAACAAGAGTGCACCCGCAAAACCCTTGACACCTGGAGAAGTTGTGCTGAAACGAAAAAGAAGAAGTCACAAGCTTGACGATCAGTGGGAAAGGGAACCTTACACTGTGTTGAATTCCAGATTCGACAATAGAAAAACCTGTCTAATTAGCAAAGACGGAGGAAGAACAACTGCAACGGTATCAAGAGACTATCTGAAGCTGTGCTCAAGTCCGCTGAAGCCCCAGGAAGAAGTGCCTCTCACCGTACTGGAGGAGCCTAAAGAAGAAGTACTCCATACTGTCTTAGGATATTTCCCGGCAAATTGGCCTCAACTGAATGGAGCAGTAATAATATTTTTGATACACTTCTACCAACAGCCAGAAGACCCTCCACTGCAAGTAAGACCAGGAAGTGCCCCCGAAGAGCCTGCTCAGGAAGAATCCCCGGAAGAAGGATCACCGGTAGAAGCAGAGCCAGAAGGCCCAGTAAGCAGTGTACTTGCCAGTCCCATAGAGAGGTTAAGGCAGTATTGCAGTCCACCAACACATAGAGCGGAAAATAGTGCAAGCATCCACACTACACGCATCCCAGTACTACGTAGGTCATCGCGTAGCACAAAAGGCCAGACCCCTGTCAGGTATAAGGAGTAAGTTAAAAATACCTGTAGTATAAATAGTTACCCAGTAGGGCATTGCATAATGTTTATTGTATAAACTGAAATATATGTGTTTATTTATCTACCCGTAAGGGTATATATAAAGGACTCGGTGGCTGAGGACTGTGAGCAGCCCAAAAACTGTCATGTACATAGTTGCACTCCCTGGAGTGACCCTTAAGTGACCACGGAACAAAAACCCGTTTGGCGTGGCCAAAGACGTGGTCCAGCACCTGGATCACCTATGCCCTGTAGCCACGCCCAGGGCCTATGCTGAGGGTTGTCAGGCGGGTCCCTCATGTTCTTTCTTCGGTGAAATGGACACCAGGTTACGGGACTTACTGTGACTTAATTAATGTTATTTATAATTGTTATTATTGTATTATAATGTTACCTGTAACGTTCAAGAAAAGTGCCTCCCATAAAGGGAAGAAATGTTATTGTTTAACCTGTATTGAGAAAAATGCTTCAGTCCAGGAGTACTGAGTTTTACTAGGGGGGATGTGGCACCCTGCTGCGCATTGGTGCCACAGAACCCAGAAGGGTGCATGGATGGACTTCTCCACAAGAGGCCCTCACACATTCATACACCTCCACCCTACCACCTCAGACCAGCAGAGGGAGCCCGTTAGGGATATATATAGGGAGGGTGGAGCCAGGCAGCTCAATTAGTTTAGTCTCTCAGACACAGAGAGGGACAGAGCTCAGAGTTGAGCTGAGAGCGTGCTGACGCTCAGAGAGCAGCGAAGAGGCAGCAAGCCGGCTGCTGTGCTTAGGTGAGCCAAGGCCTACAGCACGTGTGAAGGCCTAGTGAGGGCCCTGAGTGGCCGAAGGCGAGAGGAGAAGGAAGAAGTAGCGAAGGGGCAGAGGAGCATACCAGGCTCACCCCTAGATATATGTATACCGGGCACCGGGTCTGCGCCTATAGGGACCCTTTACACCCAGTAGGAACCACCGGAACCCCTGAAGGACTACAGGTCCCAGGTTCACCAAACGCTGATTACAGTACCAGGGTAGGAGTCACGGAGGCCCCAGCATCCAGGGAGAGTGATCTCCAAGAGAAAGCCCTACCACCAGGTCAGCAGGTGCAAAGAGAGACAGTAAGTAAGTTAGGCATAGTTCCAGGCAGGCCAGAAGCTTAGTGAGTAAAGCAACGGATGAGGAGGCCCTATACCCGCTCACTGGGGAGAGTCCAAAAGTGCGCCCTTCGCCCGGAGTACCCTGGACCGTGCCTGCACCATCACCAGTAAAGGTACTGAAGCTTACCCCCGTGTGAGTGTCCGTCTTTCCTCCGGGACCGTCCTGCCGTCTCTCCCCTGCACCACCATCCATTACACCCCCTACGCTGCCCTGGAGCTAGCTCTACCTGTGGAGAGCCGCACCATCCCTGCCGTAACACCAGCTCCAGAGGAATGCTCCGCAGCGGCAGCTCCCTCTAGCCGCAATCCACAGGTGGCATCACGAACACTTTCCCAAATCCCCTATAAATCTCCCCCTTTTTACTGACCGCTCTGGGGTGATATCCCCCAGCAGCGAGAGGTCCGGCTGCTGAGTACCCCACGGCCCAGGGGGCGTGTCATGTGCATCACAGTTATAGACTTCCAACCCCGGAAATCTTCAACGCAGAAACTTTATCAGCTTTTCAGCGCTGAGGTCCTGCATCCCAACCCCACCAAGGATAACATCTGCAAGGAGTTTGTAGGTTCTCCTCGTGTTTGTTTGGGTTTCCTCTCATTTTTTCTTCCCACACACCAAAGACATACTGATATGATAGGAAATTTAGATTGGGAGCCCCAATGGGGACAGCGTCACTAATTTCTGTAAAGCGCTGTGTAATTAATAGCACTCTATGAGTAAAATAAATAAAAATCTGGGACTCGTTTCACTCCTTTTTTAGACCAGACCCCGTACAGAGTACAAGTCTGACATGTAGTGAAAAAGTGGAGAAGATACAGGAGTATCTCAAGCTCAATAACAATGCCATCGAGGGGGTTTAGTTTTAAATGTTGGCCTAGAAAAATTGAAGAGTGCCCTGAGCTCGCCTGTCACGCCTTAGAAGATTTGTCATGGGCGGCAGCCAGCATTCTCTCAGAACGTGTCTTCAGTGCTGCTGGTATGTTCTTGAATAAGTGCATCTGGCTGTCTCATGAAAGTGTAGACCACCTAACTTTCATCAAGATGAACAAGTCATGGATCTCCAATGACTTTTGCACCCCAGTCGCAGACCGGGAAGACTAGGCGATGGTGTACTTTTTAGTGTGCTGCGTTGATCTTGCTTAATTGCAGTCTGTGACACCTTTGTCGTGGCTTCTGTGCCTGTTGTTGCTCGTGCTGCTGATGCTACTTAAAAAATGTTGAAATGTAAAGACTCCAAGTTGGGTCTCCATCTGATGGGTTACCTGTAGTGGAAGGGGTGTCAGAGCCCCATTATACTATTTCTACTATGGAGAAATTGATAATGTCTGTAAAACACTGTGGAATTGTTGGCGCTATAACAGTGAATAAAATAAATAAATAGAAATTGTTGCCACTGTTGTGGTATCTGACCATAATTAATGGTCTCCAAGTTGGGTCTCCTTCACGTGTGCTGCCTGAATTTGGCAGGGCTCTCAGAGCACAAGGCCTATACCTGTCACTAATCCACCAGTAACTGATCAAAGTTTAAGATAGAAATGCTGCTCCAAGCCCTGTCCAATGCTGAAATGTGTCATGGTTTCAGGACCACGCTATTAGCGTAACCAATTTAGATTCTTAAATGTGGACTCCTGGCTGTAGCACAATACTAGCACAAAATAATTAAAAGCTGAAATGTAGCCTAGTTTCTGTAGCACGCTACTAAGAAAACCAATTTCGATTTTACCATGTGCACCCCTGAATGGAGAACAATATCTGCACCAAAGGATTAAAAGATGAAATGTAGCCAGCTTTAGGTAGCACGGTAATAAGAATTTCAATTATGATTTTATCATGTGTGTCCGTGTATGGAGAACAATATCTGCACCAAAGGATTAAAAGATGAAATGTAGCCTGCTTTAGGTAGCACGGTAGTAAGAAAAACAATTTTGATTTTATCATGTGTACCCCTGTATGGAGAACAATATCTGTACCAAAGAATTAAAAGATGAAATGTAGCCTGTTTTATATACCATTAACAATATCAGCACCAAAAAAAATCTAACTGACATCTGGCCTGCTGTATCACGTTACTAACAGAAGAACTAATTTTTTTTAATCTGCATGAGGCCTGTATACAAGAATATAAAGAATATATGTTCCAAACAATTTCAAACTGATATCTGGCCTGCTGTATTACGTTACTAACAGAAGAACTAATTTTTTTACTGTGGATGAGGCCTGTATACAATAGAATATATGCTCCAAAAAAATTCAAACTGAGATGTGGCCTGCTGTATCACGTTGCTAACAGAAAAAAAATAGATTTTTACTGTGGATGAGGCCTGTATAAAATAGAATATATGCTCCAAGAATTTTTAAACTGAGATCTAGCCTACAGAAGAAATTTTTTTTTTACTGTGGATGAGGCCTTTATAACATAGAATATATGATCCAAGAAATTTCAAACTGAGATTTATGCCTGCTGTATCAACCTTAGTAACAGAAGAAATTATTTTGTTTTACTGTGGATGAGAACTGTATTAAATAGAATATATGCTCTAAACAATTTCAAACTGAGATCACCCCTGCTGTATCACATTAGTAACAGAAGAAATTATTATTTTTTTGACTGTGGATGAGGCCTGTATAACATAGAATATATGCTCCGAGAAATTTGAAACTAAGATCTGACCTGCTGTATCACGTTACTAACAGAAGAAATTAGATTTTGTTACTGTGGATGAGCTCTGCATACAGCTGAATTTCACTGCTGCAAAATGACAAGCTGAGATGTGGCGTGCTGTATCACGTCAGTAACAGAAAAAAATAGATATTTTTACTCTGAACGAGCTCTGCATACAGCTGACTTTCTCTGCCACAATATGACAAGTTAAGATGTGGCGTGCTGTACGTTGGTAACAGGAAAAAATAGATTTTTAAAGGTGTACTCACGCATGGAGTACAATAGAAGCAGTGCACAACAGAGTTCTATGCTGAAATGTGCCCTGCTGTCTTTGTCTTGACCTCACTAATAGCACAAAAAAGATATCAGCTGGAAGGTCGATTTCATAGCCACACAGGACCATATCTATCTAAACTATCTGACTTGGAAGCAACCGCCTAGCTAACTATCTAAAATCGCTCAGTATCCAGGAGCAGATCTGGAGCAGCCTCTCTGACCTGTTATACTCACAAATTGGCCCTAAAACAACATGTCTGCTCTTTATATGGAGAGAGGCATGTGATTTCAGCAGCCAAGGGCACAAGCTCTTGTGTCTGGACATTGTGGGTGGTTCCTGCAACCTGATTGACTAGCCGCAATTTGCACACATTAAGTTAGGGGAAAAAAAATTAGATTACCAGCACGCCGCTCCTCTGCCATCTCTTCACCCCCTCCCCTCATCAAACACGTCATCCCCGCTCATCATACAGCACCACTATCCTATCCAAAGTGCTGAAAATATTGTAGTGAAAAAGCCATCATTTGCTGGACTTTTACCGCATTTTGCAATTTTAAGTGTCCGATCACAAATCCGAATGTGCAACATTCGTGCTGAATTTGAAATTGGCGAACGTTTTTTGAACATGGTCGCTCATCTTTAGTCATGAGTCCTCATATACATGAGCACTGACCTCGTTCTGCCACTGATTAACAGCTTTTTCTGTACACTTTTCATAGGGAAGGCTGTCAATAAGTGGTAGGATGGGGGCACAGCTCAGGATTATCGAGGACTACACAGGCATATAATGAAGAGGTTTCCAGGATAAGCTCATGTGGTGCCTCTGAGGGTTCAGTCACCACAGAGGTACTACAATTGGTGATGCCTCACTCTCTGGTAAGGAAAGGGTACAGCCCGGGACCCCAACACCTGCATCCAACACTACACTGCTCCAGGCCGGCTGGAAGGGCAAGATGCACTGTGTTCTGCTGAGCCCTGTCCCTGGCTGGAGTGGGGGGAACCAGAGTGAGGAGGAACCAAGTAGTGGGTGTGGGTGGAGGAAGGAGTTTAGGGGAGCATTTGTTAGGAGTATATATAAAGGGAAACCATCTTAGGGTGGCAGTGCAATGCAGTACTGTGCAGTGAAGTGAGTAGTAAGGAGTGGAGGGGAGCAGAGTCTCTTCAGGAGCTCTGCTGCACAGTGGGGCCTGGTGAGAGAGGCCAGGGAGGGGGGCAGAGGAGGAAGGCTCCGGTAACTGAAGGGGTCCCAGGGGTACGGAAGGAGCAGGAAGCCACCCGTACGCTCTAGTCTGTCAAGTGATGGAGGGACCAGGCCGCAAGAAGGGAACCGGTCCCTGGGCTAGTCGTGCCACTTTAGGTCTCGGCTAGGAAACTGGAGGCTTCTGGCCTTTATGGTACAGTTGCTACAGCCTCACCCTAGCCGCCGAGGAGGGCCGCAAGTAGGTCCGGGAACTTCAGGTTGCCCAGAGGGACTTCAGAGCACCCTATCGGGACTTTGTGTGGGGAAGCGTAGGGCAGGAGGGAGAAGACCCAGCGCGGAAAGTCGGCTGAGGAAAGGAACATATAGAAAGGGGGTCCCGATAAATACTCTCAAATTGCCGGAGGGACTGCTGAACCCCTGCTTGGTGAACGCAGCGCGACGCGAGAAGCGGTAACCTGTACAGTGTGCCGAGGAATCTAGAAAGAACTGTGAGTAAAATCGGATGACTGCACTCCACTGTCTCTGTTGGTTATTGCCGCTGCGCCTTCATCCCTCCTACGTTACAACGCCCTGCATCCCATCCATCAACTCTGCCCCGGGGGCCCGCTCCACCTGTGGGGAGCAGAAACATCCCAGCTGCCATCCCATCACCCCCGGAGGTCTGCAGCAGCGCAGGTAACCATTACCAGAAACAACAGGTGGCGTCACGAGACAAACTGTTAACAAAACCCCTTTTAAAGAGTGACCCAGAGGACGGGCCCGGGAGCCGACTGCCGTGATATCCTACAAAGAAGGTAAAGGCCCGGGTACCGAGTCTCCCCCATATATCCCCCTGGGCGACACACTCACACTGCAGCAGGTAAACTAATTATATGAAAACTAATTTTTGATATCCGGTTATAGACAGCTTAGATAAGGGTCTGTGTAACTATTTTATTCTGCCCTCAGGCAGGGCAGCATAAACCTGTGAGAGATTCCCTTTAACTAATATACACATCTTAACTTTTACATGGTAGGGCTTCATTATTTTATCTGACCTTAGAAAAAGAATGAGTAATGGTGACTTTACACAGGAGGCCATGTTAAACAATGGTTGAGTGATTGCTTTCAAACACTAAGCTGTCAACTTTAACTTAACTTTGCTTTCTGGTCAGACAATGGATTTTTTTGCTGAGTTGAATAATACCAGGAGACAGCCCCAATACCCTCTCTTTGTTCCTTCATCCTGTGCAGCAGTGTTTCATCAGTCAGTACCTAATCATCAAAGTTTGGGTTTCCTCTTTTTTGATGTATATTAGCCCATTATATCCCCAACTGACATCCCTGAACCCTCACAGTGAACTCTGAAAAATCCATCTGGATTAATGCAGTACCTTAACCATTCAGGGTTGTGATAATGTTTAATCCCAAAATAAAGCACTCTGGCCAACTTTTCTTTTTTTAGATCATTTCCTGTTATAAATAAAAAAATTATTTGATTCTCTAACATGCCATTTAAAAATGTCTGCCAGCCTGATCTGGAGCAGGACTAAATAAGCCCTAACTAATTACAAATGGCTTAATGGGAAGCTATCATAAAAAATCACCTAGTAATTAAATCAGTTTTTTGTGTTAAATGTATTTAAAAAAATGGCAATTTTTTAAAACAAATCTCAATCTGTATTAAAAAAAAATAGAAATCTGGCAATTTTCACTATGGTTACTGATTTTTTTTAAAAAAACTCATAATTCCTTGCGTTTCAAGAGAAAACACATATATGTGACATGCTGTTGCTTCAAAAGCATCTAGCAACTATAAAAGTTAAACCAATCACAGGAGACAGGAAGTGGTTTGCTTCAGAAGCATTCAGCAACTAGAGGGGTTAACACAGTCACAGGAGACAGGTAGTGGTTAGCAGAGTGCCAGGGGGATTGTGGGGAAGTTGTTTACTATTCTGTCAGCAGGCGAAGGGATGAGTGGTGTGTGATTTGTCTCTCACAGTTGTTCAGGTAAGTGAACCATAGGATTCCAGTAAAGCGTGAAGCTGAGCAAAGGTCAGAACCTTTTTGTACTGCTAGTTGAGAAAGTCTATCATGATAGGCAAGATAAGCACAGGAAAGAATTGTGTCACAGGGATCATCTCCCTCAGCAAACCCTCCCCCCTCCTCCATCTCACTGTACTATAAAGAATGCTGTGTACTACTGTGCCTTTGTGAAGAAACTGTTTGGTGTTGAATAAGGGAAAGCCTGGTGCTGTAAAGGACTTGAACTGTACTGACCATGCTTCTACATTAAATTCTACTATTCACCTGTTCATGAGGACTCTGTCAAGTGTGTCTGTGCCAGCAAGTGAATACGTCTTATGCCTGAGAAAGCTGCAATGTATGGTTGCCCTGAGTAAAGATTTTCCCTGGATTCCAAGAATTCATGAGACCTGTCTCATCCCTATCTAAACCTAGCGGCGTGCAAGTAACATACAGTACAGACCAAAAGTTTGGACACACCTTCTCATTTAAAGATTTTTCTGTATTTTCATGACTATGAAAATTGTACAATCACACTGATGGCATCAAAACTATGAATTAACACATGTGGAATTATATACTTAACAAAAAAGTGTGAAACAACTGAAAATATGTCTTATATTCTAGGTTCTTCAAAGTAGCCACCTTTTGCTTTGATGACTGCTTTGCACACTCTTGGCATTCTCTTGATGAGCTTCAAGAGGTAGTCACCGGAAATTGTTTTCACTTCACAGGTGTGCCCTGTCAGGTTTAATAAGTGGGATTTCTTGCCTTATAAATGGGGTTGGGACCATCAGTTGTGTTGTGCAGAAGTCTTGTGGATTCACAGCTGATAGTCCTACTGAATAGACTTAGAATTTGTATTATGGCAAGAAAAAATCAGCTAAGTGAAAAAAAATGAGTGGCCATCATTACTTTAAGAAATGAAGGTCAGTCAGTGCGAAAAATTGGGAAAACTTTGAAAGTTTCCCCAAGTGCAGTTGCAAAAACCATCAAGCGCTACAAAGAAACTGGCTCACATGAGGACCGCCCCAGGAAAGGAAGACCAAGAGTCACCTCTGCTTCTGAGGATAAGTTTATCTGAGTCACCAGCCTCAGAAATCGCAGGTTAACAGCAGCTCAGATTAGAGACCAGCTCAATGCACACAGAGTTCTAGCAGCAGACACATCTCTTCAACAACTGTTAAGAGGAGACTTTGTGCAGCAGGCCTTCATGGTAAAATAGCTGCTAGGAAACCACTGCTAAGGACAGGCAACAAGCAGAAGAAACTTGTTTGGGCTAAAGAACACAAAGAATGGACATAAGACCAGTGGAAATCTGTGCTTTGGTCTGATGAGTTCAAATTTGAGATCTTTGGTTCCAACCACCGTGTCTTTGTGCGACACAGAAAAAGTGAACTGATGGACTCTACATGCCTGGTTCACACCGTGAAGCATGGAGGAGGAGGTGTGATGGTGTGGAGGTGCTTTGCTGGTGACACTGTTGGGGATTTATTCAAAATTGAAGGCATACTGAACCAGCATGGCTACCACAGCATCTTGCAGCGGCATGCTATTCCATCCGGTTTGCGTTTAGTTGGACCATCATTTATTTTTCAACAGGACAATGACCCCAAACATACCTCCAGGCTGTGTAAGGGCTATTTGACCAAGATGGAGAGTGATAGGGTGCTACGCCAGATGACCTGGCCTCCACAGTCACCAGACCTGAACCCAATCGAGATGGTTTGGGGTGAGCTGGACCGCAGAGTGAAGGCAAAAGGGCCAACAAGTGCTAAGCATCTCTGGGAACTCTTTCAAGATTGTTGGAAGACCATTTCCGATGACTACCTCTTGAAGCTCATCAAGAGAATGCCAAAAGTGTGCAAAGCAGTCATCAAAGCAAAAGGTGGCTACTTTGAAGAACCTAGAATATAAGACATATTTGCAGTTGTTTCACACTTTTTTGTTAAGTATATAATTCCACATGTGTTAAATCATAGTTTTGATGCCTTCAGTGTGAATGTACAATTTTCATAGTCATGAAAATACAGAAAAATCTTTAAATGAGGTGTGTCCAAACTTTTGGTCTGTACTGTATACATAGCCACAATGGCAGGATCTAATGAGCTTGTGAGGAGGACATTATGAAGGGAGGGGGAGTGATGGGTCAGGGTAATGCAAGAGAGTGGAAGAATGATCTACACCCCCCTGAAGATCATGTAATAATTGTTGCATTGATTTAATAAGTGTACTATGAAAACCACTGTCAGCTTCAGTTTTGATAAGGAAATGGTTAGGAATTAGTGGGAAGTTCAGGGAGGAGCTTCAGCTATATAAGGGGCTGTTGAGGCCTAGTAACTATGAAATGACCGCGGGCAAGGCCGCGCGTTGGTATCTATGATCTGGCCCAGCAAGATCCCCACACACAGACTCTATCTTGATAACCGTATCTTTACTTGTATACATTTTTAACATAGCAGAACACAATAAATGACAACAGTAAATGTTCACAGCAATAACGTGTACTTATAAGCTGACCCTCACTGTCCCTACTCACACGTTACCAGTCCTTTACTCCAGAAGGATGTGTCCCCCGTCGCAGGCCTGTCTGTCTTTGCAGGAAGGCGTCCCAGCCGAAGAAAAAAAAACCAGGAACAACAAATTTCGCTGAAAGGAAGGAATACTTCGGCCTCTCGCCAGAGGTCCCGCTTACAGTCTCTCTGATCCGGATAGCAGCTCTTGTGGATTCCCTTGTGTAGTCCACACTCCAGTAGCGGGGAGTGTAACAGCTGAATCCTTCAGCAATGCGGAAGCTGGGTAAAGCTCTGAGGAAAAGATGTCAGATAACAGCAGCCATGTTGAGAGTATCCTCTAAGGCACACACGAGGACCTGCACACCATCCTGGTTCTTTTCACAGACTCTCTCAGACTCTCCACGCGCTTTTTCCTGCTTCTCACTCTGGTCACGTGACTCTCTAGGGCGGGACACAGGAGACTCAGTCTTTTTCTCTGTCATCACACCCTGCGCAAGTTTAACCTCTGGCCACAAGGTGGCAACACCATCCTGCGTAATCATTTCTGCCACAGGCTCTATCTCAATTATCACAGAACAGCCAGAGCCTGCCAGCCCACTACATGCCCCCCCACTCAAAGGTTGGCAGTCCCTGTCAACGACCGGCTCCAGGGTGGCGATGGCTGTGGATGTGACAGGGGGCAGCTGGGAAGAGGGCCACACATATTGGTCTCTGTAGGACTGTCCTGGAGGTACCCCTGCAGTGGTCCTCGTTGTCCGCCTAACGGGTTGGATCCCCTCTCTCCGATCAGTCACCCCACTCTCTTTCCCAGTCAACCTGTCAGTAGAGGAGGTAATCGGTTCAAGTGCGTCAGGCGGACGGACAGGGGTAGGCATGCATTCAATCTCTACACCCCCGGGGTCAGTGTCTCCGACAGTATTAGTGATATCCATCTCTCTAGGTATCACAGTAGGGGAGTCAGGCTGGGAATGGCAGGGGTGCAACATATTATGGTGCAAAGTTCGGATGCTGCCGCTGTCTTCGCCCTGCACTCGATATAGACGGGGCCACCGGGGTACAGCTGTCCAATTACTCGATAGACTTCGGTCTCCCACTTGGGCCGGAGTTTCACTTGCGGTTTCTTTATACGGACTAGGACCAGTTGACCTACATTCAGTGAGTCCTCTTGTACCGGAAGTGGGTCAGCGTGCACTTGATCCTGGATTTGTCGGCCTACTAGCCAGTAGACAGTCTCCATTCTCTGGCGGTGTGTTTGTAGCCAGGAAGGATAGGTACCACGGGTATCTTCTTCGGAGCTAGACAGTTGCAACTCATGGATGTCTTTGACTGGACGGACAAAGAGAAGGGTGTATGGGGTGTATCCGGTGACGGAATGGACTTGATTATTATAGGCCCACTGCAGTTCTGGGAGGAATCGAGGCCAGTCGGGATTTTTGTCTTCAGCCAGTGTCCGGATCAGTTGTAAGAGGGTCCGGTTAAAGCGTTCACACACGCCATTCCCTTGTGAATGGTAAGGGATGGTCCTGGACTTCTTGATTCCATACATCCGTTGGAGTTCTTCAATGACTCGCCCTTCGAAACAAGCCCCCTGATCAGAGTGTAGCCGCTCCGGACACCCGTAGACCCAAACGAATTGCTGACAGATGGCCTGTGCAGCTGATTCGGCAGTCTGATCCCTGGTAGCAACAGCGACGGCGAATTTCGTGAAGTGGTCCACCATCACCAGACAGTACTGGTAGCCACTATTCGCCGTTCCGATCAACAGATAGTTCACCATCAACAGCTCGAGGGGCCTCGACGTCTTAATAGTCACGCTGCTCCGCGGACTTGTGGAATTCACAGGTACGGCATTCTTGACAGATGTTTTCAACCAGCTTACGGAGCCCCGGACAAAAAATGAACTGCTGGGTCCACCGGAGGGTCTTGTCTATGCCGAAGTGGCCGTTCCTCCTGTGAGCTTCGCCCACCATCTCCTGGGCCAACCGCACCGGGACGACAATCTGCAAACACTCCTCCAGCATATGGGACAAAAGGGCCCTGTGATACAGGACTCCATCTTTCACGATCAGCCGATCCCATTGGGCAAGCAGAGCCAAGGCTCCGGTCGATAGTCGGGCTCTCACTTCGGAGGGCGGTTTCTCTTGTTTATTCACATACTGTTTCAGTAAGACGTGCTCGGGATCTCGATCTTGAAGATTGGCCCATTCTTGCTGGGACAGGGGAGATCCCACTACGGCTTCAACCCCTCCTACCGCATACTGGCGGCTATCTTCTATTTGCTTTGCGAGCCGGGCAAAGTCAGGCATCTCATCTTCCTCCAACTCTTCATCCCGGTCCCCCACTGGCGGGGATGCTGTCACTCTAGACAGGCTGTCAGCATTCTGATTCTCGTTCCCCGCTCTGTATTTAATTTTGTACTGGAATCTAGAGTGCCTGGCCATCCAGCGCTGTTCCATTGCCCCTAGTTTGGCATTCTCTAGGTGGGCAAGAGGATTGTTGTCCGTCATGACCAGCACCTCCGCTCCTGTCAGATAGCCGGCAAATTTCTCCGTCATAGCCCAAGTCAGAGCCAAGAGCTCCAAGCGGACGGAGCTGTAGTTGACGGGATTCTTTTCGGTATCATGGAGAGACCTACTGGCATAGGCTATCACGCGTTCTTTATTATCTTGAACTTGAGAGAGGACCGCCCCTAGACCTTGAAGGCTGGCGTCGGTGTGCAACTGAAACGGTAATGTGTAATCTGCATACGCCAGAACAGGGGGTGATGATAGAGCAGCCTTAAGTGCCTGAAAGGATTTTTCTCGGTCAGGCCCCCAACAGATGCGTCGTCCTCTGGGACTGTTCGCGGTCCCTCGGAGAACCTCATGCAGTGGTTCAGCAAGCCGAGCAAAGTCCTTGACAAACCGACAGTAGTAGCCTGCCAGCCCCAGAAAAGCCCGGACTTCTTTGAAGGTAGTTGGCTGCGGCCACTCTTGAACGGCTGCTATCTTCTCCGGAGAGGGCTGGACACCTTCAGCCGAGATCCAGTGACCCAAGTAGTCGATTTCCTGCTGGAACAGACGGCCCTTGCTAGGCTTCAACTTCAAGCCGTGTCCCCTCAAGCGCTGGAACACTTGGCCAAGCTTGTGAAGATGATCCTCGAAGGTGGCGGAGTATACCACGATGTCGTCAAGGTATATCAGCTTAAACTCAAAGTTAAAGTCTCCCAGACAGCGTTCCATCAGTCTCTGAATGGTCCCTGGTGCGTTATTCAAGCCGAACGGCATCCGGTCGAACTCATACAGGCCCATGGGAAGGATGAAGGCGGTCTTTTCCCTGTCCTTCCCACTCATTGGAACCTGCCAATATCCACTGGCCAGGTCTAGGGACGAAAAATATTTGGCCTTCTTCAGGGCGGTCAGTGACTCTTCGATCCGAGGAAGTGGATATGAGTCCCGGAAAGTGCAAGCGTTCAGCCTACGGTAGTCTGCGCAAAATCTCAGGGAACCATCTTTCTTTTTGACTATCACCACGGGTGCAGCCCACGGGCTCTGGCTTTCACGTACCACTCCAGCGTGTAGCATGGATTCTAATAGGCTTTTCACTTCCTGGTATTGTTGAGGTGGTATCTGCCGGTACCTCTCGCGGATAGGGGGGGTATCGCCCGTGGGTATCTCGTGCTGGATACTGATGGTACACCTAAAGTCTGTGTCATGCTTTGCAAAGGAGTCTTGGTGTTCCCGCAGGAGTTCCTCCACTTGAGACACTTCTTGTTTGGTGTATTGGGACGTGTCTAGCTGTACTTTTTCCCGTAGTTTTCGCCCAATGTCTTCATCGTTTACTTGAGCGTTTATGGCTGAGACGGTTACCGTCCAGTCGCTTTCTGTAGACGGGGTGAATTTTAGGGGTCCAATGGGATTCACTTCCGTGGGTAGAGCATTTACCCGGGAAAGTTGAGTGCCGGCTTCAAGGGCTAGGCATACGTCTGCGATGTTGTTTAGCCTGACAGGGACTCTCCCGTTCCTCACGACGGCTAGAGTGCGAGCAACTAGTGGGTTTAGCTTACCCCCACTTGGGGTCCTCGGCTCGATCAACACTTCAACCCCCTCAAGTTGTCGGTGGGTGTTAAGGGGTAAGGAAATGACTGTCTCTTTTTCAGCGGGCAAAGTAATCCGGGTACGGCGTGGCACCGTAATGGCGGCTAGGGGTAGTTGTTCCTCTGCCATCTGTTGAAGTCCAATGGTCCGGATTACGCGCTGGAACGCCAGACGAGTCGGCTTATGTTTGGTGACTTTCTGCCAGTATTTGGGTCCTTTTCTTGTCAACAGCATAAGATCCAGGTCTTTCAAGATGTTCATTCAACTATCACTGGGGTCTCGGAGCCGAAACCTTCCTTGACGATGACGATCCCTCGTTTCCCTAAGTCCTGTCCGCAGGCCTTTGTGTCCATCCAAGCAACTCCGGTCACTGGAATGGGTAGATTATTAGCCGCAATAATCTTAATGGCGGTGTCTGGGTCACAAGCAGTTCTTGGTTTGAGGTAATTTTCGTAAAACTGTTCAGAGATCGTGGTCACTTGTGACCCGGTGTCCATCAGTCCCTGTACGGCAATTCCTTCCAGGACAACTTCAAGTGTCGGGCTATTCGAGGCAAGAGCACTCCGCCGTCGGCTCTGTTTTTCCACACCCCTCTCTTTGGCCTCCCCTGCTGCGCGAGCCTCAGCTGCAGGGGTGTCTTGTTTAACGGCGGCCATTGTGGTGAGGCCCGGCGTGGTAGCTCTGCTTGTGGATATGGCTGGTGTTCCATTCGCTGGTCTGATCGAAATTCCCTTCGCTGGGGTGACTGAGGGTTTGTTCGTTGGTGCGACGGAGGTTTTTGCGGAGGGAAGTGTTGAGGACAACGATTTGCCCTATGGCGAGGATCACTGCATGACCAACACTGTCCCACGGGACGACTAGGCTGTCTTCGCTGGTCTCCCTGTTGGTCTAATGTTAACTGTAATACCTGTTTCTGTAAGTCTGCTACCATCTGTTTCAGGTCTTCCGTGTCACTGTTCGGATTTTTAATGTCAGATATGGATCTGCACGCAGCACCTGGAATCCCCACATCCATGACGGGTCCCCTTGAACGTTCTATGGCTTCCTGTTTGACTTCAGCAAAAGTAAGAGTCGGCATCATCAGGATCAAGTCCTGTAACGTGCGGTTAAGATACTGGTCTCTCAGTCCTATTACAAATTGGTCTCTCAGTACCAGGTCACGAGGAGCCATACCAGCTAGTTGTTCCCCTTTTCCACAGGCTTGTTCAAGGAGTACCTGAAGGGCGTTCGCATATTGGGGAATATGCTCCCATTCAAGCTGCGTCCGTCTAAAGAACATGTGTCGCAGTGTTCCCTGGTATGTGGTCGGCCCATAGGTGTTCTCCAGCACCCGCACCAAATCATTCACTGTACGCTGGCCCCTGACCGTCTCCAGTCTGACTGTCGTCCATGCCTCCCCCTATAGCGTCAGTACCGCCATTTCTGCCAAGGTCTTAGGGTCAATATTATACACTTCCCCCAGTATCCGGACTTGTTCCGCCCACTCTGGTACAGGGTAGTTTCGTCCGCCAAATTTCCTGACCTGATTCACAATAGACACCGGCGGGGCTTTCTGGCTGTACACGTGGCCTGGGTGTGAATCTTGTTGGTCACAGATCCTGCCGACTACGCCAGATGAAGTGACCGCGGGCAAGGCCGCGTGTTGGTATCTATGATCTGGCCCAGCAATATCCCCACACACAGACTCTATCTTGATAACCATATCTTTACTTGTATACATTTTTAACATAGCAGAACACAATAAATGACAACCGTAAATGTTCACAGCAATAACGTGTACTTATAAGCTGACCCTCACTGTCCCTACTCACACGTTACCAGTCCTTTACTCAAGAAGGATGTTCCCCCCGTTGCAGGCCTGTCTGTCTTTGCAGGAAGGCGTCCCAGCCGAAGAAAAAAAAAACAGGAACAACAAATTTCGCTGAAAGGAAGGAATACTTCGGCCTCTCGCCAGAGGTCCCGCTTACAGTCTCTCTGTTCCGGATAGCAGCTCTTGTGGATTCCCTTGTGTAGTCCACACTCCAGTAGCGGGGAGTGGAACAGCTGAATCCTTCAGCAGTGCGGAAGCTGGGGAAATCTCTGAGGAAAAGATGTCAGATAACAGCAGCCACGTTGAGAGTATCCTCTAAGGCACACACGAGGACCTGCACACCATCCTGGTTCTTTTCACAGACTCTCTCAGACTCTCCACGCGCTTTTTCCTGCTTCTCACTCTGGTCACGTGACTCTCTAGGGCGGGACACAGGAGACTCAGTCTTTTTCTCTGTCATCACACCCTGGTGCAACCTCTGGCCACAAGGTGGCAACACCATCCTGCGTAATCATTTCTGTCACAGGCTCTATATCAATTATCACAGAACAGCCAGAGCCTGCCAGCTCACTACAACTACACAGTGTGTATAGTTACAACAGTGTAGCCTTCCTTGTGTTCTTTATTACCTTTCATTGATATCATACCTCTGTAATATGGAGGATTTCTGAGAACTTCCTGAAAAGACAGGATGTACAGTACAGACTAAAAGTTTGGACACACCTTCTCATTTAAAGATTTTTCTATATTTTCTTGACTATGAAAATTGTACATTAACAATGAAGGCATCAAAACTATGAATTAACACATGTGGAATTATATACTTAACAAAAAAGTGTGAAACAACTGAAAATATGTCTTATATTCTAGGTTCTTCAAAGTAGCCACCTTTTGCTTTGATGCCTGCTTTGCACACTCTTGGCATTCTCTTGATGAGCTTCAAGAGGTAGTCACTGGAAATGGTCTTCCAACAATCTTGAAGGAGTTCCCAGAGATGCTTAGCACTTGTTGGCCCTTTTGCCTTCACTCTGCAGTCCAGCTCACCCCAAACCATCTCAATTTGGTTCAGGTCTGGTGATTCAGGCCAGGTCATCTGGCGTAGCACCCCATCACTCTCCCTCTTGGTCAAATAGCCCTTACACAGCCTGGAGGTGTGTTTGGGGTCATTGTCCTGTTGAAAAATAAATGATGGTCCAACTAAACGCAAACCGGATGGAATAGCATGCCGCTGCAAGATGCTGTGGTAGCCATGCTGGTTCAGTATGCCTTCAATTTTGAATAAATCCCCAACAGTGTCACCAGAAAAGCACCCCCACACCATCACACCTCCTCCTCCATGCTTCCCGGTGGGAGCCGGGCATGTAGAGTCCATCCGTTCACCTTTTCTGCGTCGCACAAAGACACGGTGGTTGGAACCAAAGATCTCAAATTTGGACTCATCAGACCAAAGCACAGATTTCCACTGGTCTAATGTCCATTCTTTGTGTTCTTTAGCCCAAACTTGTCTCTTCTGCTTGTTGCCTGTCCTTAGCAGTGGTTTCCTAGCAGCTATTTTACCATGAAGGCCTGCTGCACAGTCTCCTCTTAACAGTGGTTGTAGAGATGTGTCTGCTGCTAGAACTCTGTGTGGCATTGACCTGGTCTCTAATCTGAGCTGCTATTAACCTGTGATTTCTGAGGCTGGTGACTCGGATAAACTTATCCTCAAAAGCAGAGGTGACTCTTGGTCTTCCTTTCCTGGTGCGGTCCTCATGTGAGCCAGTTTCTTTGTAGCACTTGATGGTTTTTGCAACTGCACTTGGGGACACTTTCAAAGTTTGCCCAATTTTTCGGACTGACTGACCTTCATTTCTTAAAGTAATGATGGCCACTCATTTTTCTTTATTTAGCTGCTTTTTTCTTGCCATAATACAAATTCTAACAGTCTATTCAGTAGGACAGTCAGCTGTGTATCCACCTGACTTCTGCACAACACAACTGATGGTCCCAACCCCATTTGTAAGGCAAGAAATCCCACTTATTAAACCTGACAGTGCACACCTGTGAAGTGAAAACCATTTCCGGTGACTACCTCTTGAAGCTCATCAAGGGAATGCCAAGAGTGTGCAAAGCAGTCATCAAAGCAAAAGGTAGCTACTTTGAAGAACCTAGAATATAAGACATATTTTCAGTTGTTTCACACTTTTTTGTTAAGTATATAATTCCACATGTGTTAATTCATACTTTTGATGCCTTCAGTGTGAATGTACAATTTTCAAAGTCATGAAAATACAGAAAAATCTTTAAATGAGAAGGTGTGTCCAAACTTTTGGTCTGTACTGTAAGAGTCTAAAAAAGTGGACAGTTTGAAAATTGCACGTATACTCATTTTCTTTTTTTTTTGTAAATAAAGATATGATATGAAAAATATAACACTGGCATTTTTTCCTTAAATACATGTAACACAAATGTAGCACCCCGAGGGCTCGGCTGCTACAAGGGTATTGCACCTCGAACCAGAGGTGTGGTATTCCACTCCCGGGTAAGGATGGAGTGTGGACTAGAACTCAGTTAGCTGCATGCACCACATACATCCCATTTCCGGGGGACAGATCAACGGTACTCCCACCAGTTAAATGTGCAGGTACGACAGCGTCTGTCCCTGGCTGGAGTGGGAGGGGGGGAGGAATATCCCAGTGGTGCAGGAGCAGAGAGGGGAGGGACTCTGGGCATAGGAAGGAGCCCATTGGTGGCTAGTCACCTGGGCTCGGGTGTCAGAGGGAGTATAAAAGGTGGGCACCATCTTAGGAGTTCAGTTCAGTCAGACAGAAGAAGAGGAGAAGAGTAGTGACAGGGAGCAGCAGCCCTGTCTGGGTGCTGCTCCTGAAGGGAGCAAGAGAGAGAAAGACAAGAGGAAAGGAACAAGGAACAAGGAAGGAATGGAACCTGGAGAAAGGCCCAGAGACATGAAGGAAGAGGGAACCCGAACACGCTAGGAGTCAGCGGGTGAAGGGTTGGCAGATCAGGGTACCGGATCCCGAACTGGTGGAGGCCACTTATCCTCAGCCAGGAACCGGAGGTCGTGGCCACGTCTTGGCGCGACCACTCACTACACTCACCACGAAGGCACGCCACATAGGGTCAGGGAAACCGGAGATAGGTTTCGCCACCAGAAGGCCCGAGGAAGCTGGACATGGGTGGGTCCCTAGTGGGGACGGCCAGAGAAAGGAACGGAGAAAGGAGTTCAAGGTCACACTCTGGAACTGCCTGGGGGTTGGTCGAGCCCCGTACCTGGTGGACGCAGCACGGCTCGGGTCGTCATCACCTGCAGGACTGACACTGATAACATCTGTGAGTAAAGCATTGAAAACTGCAATCAGTCTCTGTGTTCCATCGCACTACCAGCACTAAAGGTACCGGGACGCCCTTTCTATCACTCCCTTCACCCGCACCAGCTGCCCTGAGGCCATACCTCTCCCGTTGGGGGTTATACCACCATTGCTGCACACATACCACCGGCCTCAGCGGACTGTTCTGCAGCGGCGGCCTTGCGACCGCAAATCAACGGGTGGCGTAGTCGACACTTAAACAACATCTACGAAGACTGCCACACACTTAGTTTGACCACCCTGGGCACGGACCGGGTCCCCGCCACTCGGAGACTACTACCCCCATCGGATCCGGCTCCGGGTATTCCCCCGCGCACACGTGCGCCGCACTACAGCACTGGCCCAGGGGGCGCGTCACAAAGACCTGATTTAACCTCTTAATGGTGAAGCCAATTTTGAGCTTAATTGCCGAGCCTCATTTTTCAAATCTGACGGGTTACGCTCTATGATAGTAACTCTGGAATGATTCAACATGTCTCAGTGATTTTGAGATAGTTTTTTTGTGATACATTAGTTTAGGTTGATATTTTTGTGATGTTTTTGTAAAAATATCTGAAATTTGATGAAAAATTAGACAATTTTCAAACTTTGAATGCTTATAGCCTTCCACAAGATAAGCTTCAACCAATAGCATCGGGTGCGGCTTCCCTATGATGCCCTGCAGCAATCTAATCACATGGTGTAGCATAATCAGGGGAGTTATCACAGCCAGTATAAAACATAAGGGCCAGCTATGGAACGCTATTTTATGCCTGTATGGTGTAGAGATAGGAGCACTCAATGCATAGCATAAGGTTTGAAAAAGGCGTAATATGATTGTGGTTTACTACTTCATTGCTGATGTACTAGATTGAAAAAATGGACTGATAGGCTCAGTCTGTGAATAGAAATCCAAGATTCAAGTGATGCACAGTGAACTTTTCTAGGAGTCTCACCATCAGTCAAGACAGTATGACTGTGAATTAATACATCTGTGATCTACTGCAGCAACAGCACCTTAACAGCAAAATAACAATCTCCATGCATAGCTCATGTCCTGAATTTAATAGTGTAAGTTTGAGAAATGTCAGTTTATGGAATGCTACGATGTATGTGTTGCAGCGTTTGTACAAACAGCATAAACTGATGACAGCCTACTTGATGCAGTAGTCTATCTGTCTATCTGCAGTGTAAATTACTTTGAGATCCAACATTGGCAGCTAATGAATGATATGTTTCATCTACTGAAGCCCTTTGAAAAGTCAACAATAGGGATGAGCGAACGTACTCGGTGATACTTGGATATCACTCGAGTATTTGGGTGCTCGGATGTGCTCTGCACTCGACGAGCATTAGCCAGTGCTCGAATATGAAGCTCAAATAATCGCCCCCGCATGTTTGGTGCCTGTTACTCAGCCAATAAATATGTCCCTAATATCGTAGTCATCTTGGTAGTGGCATTACTGTGATTGGCTGGTCGCATTACATCATCAGGGGTTATAAAAGAACAGGCGCTGCCACTCTTGGCACACTGACGCCATTGCACAGGTTATGGACAGTCCTTATTGGAAGGATACAGTGCTCAAATTTTTTTCTGGATTGAATTAGTAATTCATACAGTGTAATGTGCTTAGTGGGCGACAAAGATGGCAGAATCCCATGAGACTCCCGAGGGAGTGACCTGAGGAATATCAGAGCCAGACCAAGATGGCGCCACAGCGGAGGTGGGAGGAGCCTGTGGTCTGGAACCGGCCACTTACTCGGAACCACAAAGGCCCGAACCCAGGCCGTAGCCTTCATCGCTGGGGTTCTTGCAGACTGCAGACTGAAGATCCAGGATCCAGCAACTGGTGAGCGGACTGTGGGGCCTAGACTGGTCGGAAGAGAGAAGGAGGCGAGCCAGGATGAGGGCTCAAAAAATGCTAGTGGGCCCGCTAGCCGCAAGGTACCAACAGTTGGCATCCTGGGAGGAGGTCATTACGTGCGACTGGTATCGGAGAAGGGGGTCCATAGAAGAGCTTGGGACTCGTCATCATATCTCATTCAACCAGCGGGCGGTAGAGACAGAACGCTTGTCTCGAAGGTTGCAAAAGCTGACGGCTGGAACCAGGATCATGTTCCTCAAAATAGAGAGGCAATATTGCTAGTATGCAGTGGGTGTGATCAGAGAAGAAAAGCAGCAGGATGAACCCTTCTTGAGAAATGAATGCGTCTGGGAGAAGGCTCCTCACGGCAGCTCGAGACAGGGCTACCATCCAAGAGAGATCAGAATGTCTTTGGGGTTCCCCACCTCCTAAGCGAGAGCGGGCGATGGTGTCGGTGACACAGGGGGCTGTCGCTCATATGTACATGTCGGGGGCTCCGGCACTACCTGAAGCCAGGTCACTTACAGCTCATTCACCTGGGCATCAGGCACCAGGAAGCAAGTGGAGGCAGGTGCCCCAGCCTCCCGAGGAAGGATAAGAAGCGGATACCTGAAAAGGATTACTGTATTACCCTCCTAATAATTTTATGAGTGTAGGAGTACAGCAACTACACTTTTAAAATATTTGAATGAGGCCCGAAAGTTGTTGTCTTTCAGGGGTCAATGGATCACTGAATGACCCTCCTTATAATTTTTTCCTGGGTTTGCACTTTGTGCAAAGCCTTTATGAGTGTAAAAGTACATCAACTACACTTCCAAAATATTTACATTCATTTTGTTTTTCTGAATTCAATTAGTCATCCATACAGTTTAACGTGCATTGTGTAAAATTACGATTAACATTAACATTAACAATGGTTATTGTTACATTACAGCGGTATTTAAAACTCCCAAAAAAAGGTAATTTTTTTTTCTAGATTCAATTATTCATCCATACAGTTTAACATGCTTTGTGTAAAATTACGACTAACATTAACATTTATAAAAAAACGCTTGGCCTGAAACAGTTCCCAAAAATTTTTTTTTCTAAAATTTGACTATTGTCATACATACTGTTTAACCTGTTTTGTGTGAAATTTTGTTGGTTTGAAATAAAAAAGAAAAATTGGCCTGCTGCAGGTGTACAAATTTGGTTGTTCAAAAATTGACTATTGTCATATACAAGTACACTGTAGAACCTGCTTTGTGTGAAATTTTGTTGATTTGAAATAAAAACCAAAATTGGCCTGTTACAGGTGTACAAATTTGGTTGTTCAAAAATTGACTCTTGTGATATACACTGTAGAACCTGCTTTGTGTGAAATGTTGTTGCTTTGAAATAAAAACCAAAATTGGTCTGCTACAGATGTACAAATTTGGTTGTTCAAAAATTGACTGTCAGGTAGACTGTACAACTTGCTTTGTGTGAAATTTTGTTGGTTTGAAATAAAAACCAAAATTGTCCTGCTACAGGTGCACAAATTTGGTTCTTCAAAAATTGAATATTGTTATATATACTGTAGAACTTGGTTTGTGTGAAACTTCGTTGGTTTGAAATAAAAACCAAAATTGGCCTGCTACAGGTGTATAAATTTGGTCCCTCGGTATTCTGTCCCCAACTGCCACTATTTCTCCCAGTGTCCAGGAAGATCACCCATGCCCTTACCAACGCGGTAACTGGGATAGTCCACTTAACGAGCGACACGTTGACAAGTGCTTGTGGAGAGGGATGCTATATTTCCCTGAGGGCACACTGTGTGAATATTGTGGAGGCCGGGGCCAAGTCCCACCCTGGCACGGCACATGTGTTTCCGATGCCGTGGATTGCTGGCCCTACTTCTATCAGAATTTCCTACACCAGTTCCTGCGCACCCTCATCCTCCATCTCCGATGTGATATCCCAGGGCAATTTGTCCACATAAGTGGGAAGCTGGAAGCTCTGGAGCACTGCCTTGGCCAAGTGGCAATAGGCTCTGTTGAAGCTAATTTGTCTAGGAGACAAACCACACACTACGGCAGAGTTAGTGAAAGGAATAACAGACCAGACAGATCTGTGGTTCTTGCTGCCGAACCAACAAACCTACAACCAGGCATGGTCTTGTGTGATAATGGCCGTAACCTTGTGGTGGATGTGAAGCTTGGCAAGCACACACACGTACCATGCTTAGCTCACGTGCCCAACTTGGTAGTTCAGCCGTTTCTGAAAACCTACCTAGATTTGCAAGAGCATCTCGTCAAGGTATGCCGCGTTAGCGCCCATTTCCGCAAGTCTGCCACAGCTGCCGCCACCGTTGCGGAACCTCACACTGCACATGCTGGCAACGCTTTGTGAGCAGCACAGGCCAGTTGTGGAATACCAGCTCCAACATGCTTGTCAGTATTCTGGTCAGCCTCTGCACATAATAACTGAAGAGTGGGCATGAATGTCTGGCATTTGTGCGGTTCTTGAAGACTTTGAGGACTCCACAAAGATGGTGAGCGCGATGATCATAATCAGCGCAACGATCCCGCTTCTGTGCCTACTTAATCAGTCACTGCTGACAATTAAGCATGAAGCTTTGCATGCGGACCAGGTGGAGATGGAGGAAGACAGGGAGCAGTCATTATGGTGGAGACAGGGAAGTGTTGGCTGTAGGGCCCTTGGCGCATATGGCAGACTTTATGTACCTCTGCCTTGCCCGTGAGCCTCTCTTTACATTCATTTTAGCCAAAAAAGAGTACTGCTTGTTCACCCTGCTACACCCACGCTACAAGGAAAACCTTGCATCTCTCCTTCCTGAGGTAGAGAGGTCTACTAAAATGGTGCTATACCAGAAGGCCATTGTGTAAAATATATTAAAAAAATATCCATCAGACAATATTAGCGGCAGGAGGCCAGCTTTCTTGCAAAACCAAGGAGGAGAGGCAAGGGAGACACACACCAGGTACTTGCTTCCTTCATAAATTACACAGAACATTCCAATGTTTTAATAAAAAGTTCAATTTTGGTGTACTTAAATTATAATTCATGATACATAATTATAAGTCACTACACAGGAAAAAATATTTCTTAACATTTTTTTCCTGGAAATTCCAATTTCTTGCTGATTTTGAATGTTTTATTGTCAGTACTTAAAGTGGAGTAAAAGTGTGACACCATTGTTCACAGCAGCAATCTGGGAGTCAGAGATGTTTCCAGGGGTCTTCCTCATGCTGTTCTCCTTCCATTCAGCACTCTTTCCATTCATTTCAACATTTTCACTGCTCCCCAGACCTCCTTGTAGAGTCTGCCAGAAAAATTCGGATTTCCCATTGACTCCCATTATACTCGTTACTTACGATCATCCATGCATTAGGAAATGCTTGGTTCGAGTAATGAGCATCCAAGCATTTTAATGCTCACTCATCCCTAGTCAACTACATTTGTTAGCATGGACAAATGGAATCAGCGATATGTTCCCTCTAATATTTTTCCTGGAAAAAAACATTTAATACTATGCAAGAGGGGATGGATTTGCACCTGTCCAGCATTGACTTGTATCTGTTGGGAATACTCAAGGTCCATATTACATGCTGCAGTATTTGGAGGAAGAATGGAAGAAAGAAGAGGAGGAGGATCAAGTGGAAGTGCAAGAGGGCATAGACTTGGTGCAGTCAGGGGATGAGGCAGACAGTCAGAGCAAACATTATGATGACTACAATGCTGGTCATATCAACCAGCCATCACGGTGGGGTTACCAGAATGAAACAATGGGGCCCTTGGATGTGGCATGACAATTGTATGCTGCAATGCCTGTGGGAGGACAGGCATATTGTTAACATGATCCAAGTGATTTTTACAAACTAATGCTTATTTACTTATTTTATCTGGCATGAATTTGATGCAAATAAAGTTACTACAAGGGCTGACCTAGGGATTACCGCGGTCAATCGACATTGAGTGGGGGGCATCACTGTTGCATTATCTTTAGGGTGCCAATCAATGCGGTTAGGCAGGTGACAGAAATAGGGCATATTAGGGTCCAGTGATTCTTTCCTGACTAATTTATCCTTGATATCATTATTAATTGTCCAAAGAGGGAATTTTTTTGTCATTGATAGCCTTTCATATTTTCTAAAAAAATTCAGTACTTATAGTCCAAATGTTCAAGATTTTCTTATCTCGGCAGTCTCATTCATTTTGACGCATAATTATTTCTCATTTGACACTATTTTTTTTCTGCAAAGACAAGGCGTTAGCATGGGAGCCAAATTTTCCCATTTGCAAGCCAATATTGACATGGCCATTTGGGAAGAACAAATTCTATTTTACTTTTATAACCCTTTTTGCAACTGTGGCACCCCAGGGGTCCGGTTGCCACAGTGGCATTGCCTCCCTCAAAAGAGGTAATTCCGTGCCTGGAAGCAAGCAGGGATCCCCTAGTCAGGTATACTAAACATGCAACACTGTCCTGGCTACAGACCAGCAAGGGGAGCTCCTCCCCTTGGCAACTGGTATCTGGGGGCGGGGTTAGTTAGCCTTAGTGTGTGGAGTTGAAGAGAGGACGTCGAGGAGAGAGGAGCTGGGGACTGGAGCTGCGTGGCAGCTCACCCCAGAAGAACAAACACAGAAGAACCAGACATCGGAGTCCGAGGCTGTGGGGCACTGAAGGCCCAGCCGCAGAAACCGGAGGGCAGGAGACTGCAGGTCTCCTGGCCCCATCAGACGCCCGGAGGCTCAGCAGCACCGCAGGGTCCAGCACCGCCACGAGGGAGCGACGCAACAGCAAGGCCCGAGCTGCCTGCCATACGGGTGAGCACAGAAACGTTACACTCAGGGACGAGGGCCACCGCACCGGTACAAGTAGCAGGGCCAAAGAGTTTAGTTGAAAGGGAAGGCCTCCAACTTCACCTGACAAGGAGGATTCTTTACTTGCTTCCAGGCTGCCCGGGCTTCCATTTTTAACCAGTATCCTAGTCCCAGCCTGTCAAATCAGCACCAGTAAAGACCCTGGGACTGCACCTCCTTGTCTCTGTGTTTCTTGCTGCGCCATCAACCCCTGCACTACAATGCCCAGCACAACCTGCAACATCATCTACACTGCCCTGGAGCTAGCTCTTACTGTGGAGAGCCACACCATCCCTGCTGCAATAACACCAGCTTCAGAGGACTGCTCCGCAGCGGCGGCTCCCTTTATCCGCATTCCACAGGTGGCGTCACGAACTCTATAAAAACTCTATAAATCCCCTATACATAACCCCTTTTATTGACCGCCCTGGGTCACGGACCGGGTCACCGCCACTGTGACATTCCCCCAGCATCCACCGGCCCGGCACCGGGTACCCCACGGCCCAGGGGGCTCGTCAACTTGGCGTCACGAACAGGATTCACGAAGCCCGGTATAACTGGGTTCTGTATGCCATAAACTTTATTGAAGTGTGTGATCACGTGGTTTGCCGCCCGCCGAGGGGAAGAAAGAAGCCCCGATCCGGAACCGCCGGGTAAGAGATCCCTCCGCCTGCAGAGCAGCATATTGGTATGTCAGGAGATGCCCAGGACCTGGCTGAGGTTCACTTGGGGGGAGGAAGATGCCCAACATGGAAGAGGGTTCAGCCTCAGGCGCGGCCGCTGCCACTGTAATGCCGTTATCAATGCCATATATACCGGGGGCGGCGTGCTTGCCCCAGTACTCAGGGGAATCGCACACCCTGAATGACTGAGGAAAGATTGCGCAGTTTGTTTAAAGTATACCCCCTGTCTGAGGAGCAAAAAGTCAGCATCCTCATAGGCCAGCTAATCGGTGCAGCCCAGAGAGAGGTGAAGTCCTGGCCGGGCAGAGACAAAGGCACTATAAAAGAAATACTGGCCCGGTTGAAGGATACCTTTGACACCCGCACCACTGCAGAAATTAAAAAGAAGTTTTACGGGTGCAAACAAAGGGTGCAGGACAGTGTACGGGACTATGCTCTAAACCTGCAGGAGGCACTGTGGGCAATCAAACAGGTAGACCCTGACAGTGTGCATGATGAGAACAGATTGTTGACTGAGCAGTTTATTGAGGGGCTCCTGTCCAGCGCTCACAGGACACAGCTGCGCATTATGGCTCTGCAAAACCCTGATCTGGACTTTGCGCAATTTAAAGACAGAGCCATCCGGCTTCTGCGGGAATCAACACCAGGAGGCGCTGCATCCCACCGGCGCCCAGCTATCACCTACCACCAGGAGGTGGCATCCTTTTCCCCAGAACCTGTGGAGGCTGACGCGCAGACTCAGGACAATGACCCATCTGCAGACCTGCGCCTTCAGGTCCAGGAGCTGACCAAAAGTGTGGCTGCGTTAACCAAAACCGTGCAGGCCATTCAAGTGTCCCCCAAGGAAAAGATCCAGCTGGCTTCCAGTCCAGATGACGTCCCATGGCGACGACAGAGAAGGATTCCACCGATCAGAGGGAGGAACAGCGATCGCTACGACCAGGACGGACAACCCATCTGCCGCCGCTGTCAAAAGGCTGGGCACTTTGCAAGGTTCTGCGGTTTAAAACGAGCAATCCCTGGGGCAGAGGGCCAACCCCCAGGAGTAAGACGACCGGGCCCACAAAGCTGGCGAGTACGTGGGAGGACGGCCGGTCCTACCTGTCGTGCTTGATGGCATCCCAATGAACGCATTGCTGGACACTGTGTCCCAGGTGACCACGATGCCATATATCCTTTATAAACAATACTGGACTGACTCAGACATTACCCACAGTCCAGATGAACATCTTAACATCTATGCCAGCAATGGTCAGCCCTTGCCTCAGGTGGGGTATAAAGAGGTGACCATAAAAGTTGGCAAAGTAGAATTGCCATCACAAGGAATGATTATTGTTGATATTGATCTCCGAGAAAGTCATCCCATGATAACCTTAGGCACTAATGTGATAGAAAATTGTCTGGGAGAAATTATTGTTTTGTTACAACAGGTCGCAGAGATAGCCAGTTCCAGTCAGCAGCGGGTTCTACAGAAAGAAATCAAAGCCCTGATGAAAAGACAACAGGTAGAACTGTCTGGTGGAGAAATTGGCAGTGTAAGGATGAGTGATCCTTTCCCCATTGCAATGCCCCCTAGGAGTGAAATGTTAATATGGTGTCGGGCATCAATTGGTCTCAGGGGTCAAGATTATCAGGCCCTGGTAGAGCCCGTATACTCTGACAGTAGGCCCATCATCTTGACAGCCAGGGGGGTGGTTGATGTCCGCAAGGGGAGAGTGCCGATCCGCATCCTGAACTGTGGGGAGAAAGAGGTCCATTTACCCCGGTTTTTGCTACCCTTGCTAAGTTATTTACTGTCAGTAACAACTCAATAAAGGCAGTGGAACCCTTGCCTCCATCCAAACCGCGGAGGATAATGGCTCCAAGGGGCAGATGGAGGATTGGTGTCAGAAGCTACAAGTGGGCACTGACTCCACCCCTTTGCACCAAAAGCATGGAGTATACCGGGTGGTCCAAGAGTATGAGCGGGTCTTCAGTAAACACCCATTAGATTTTGGGCAGGTAAAAGGGGTCCAACATCATATCCCCACAGGAGATCATCCGCCCATTAAAGAGAGGTACCGGCCTGTACCTCCAGCTCACTATCAATGTGCCAAAGGAATGTTACGGGAGATGAAGGAGGCTGGGGTGATCAGAGATAGTTGTAGCCCCTGGGCAGCTCCATTAGTTCTCGTGAGAAAGAAGGATGGTACAATGAGGATGTGTGTTGACTACAGGCAGATTAACCGCATTACACATAAGGATGCCTACCCATTACCCAGAATTGAGGATTCACTAGCTGCAGTAAGATCTGCTAATTATTTCTCCACTTTGGATCTCACCAGTGGGTACTGGCAGGTTCCTGTGGCAGAGGAGGGCAAAGAAAAGACCGTGTTTACAACACCAATGGGCCTCAGCGAGTTCAACTGCATGCCATTCGGGCTCTGCAACACCCCAGGAACCTTCCAGCGGTTAATGGAGTGCTGCCTAGGACACAAGAACTTCGAAACTGTCCTGCTGTACGTGGACGATGTAATTGTCTACTCAAGACATATGAAGACCACCTGGAGCACCTGGCCGAGGTGTTTGAAGCCCTATATGGTTTTGGCCTGAAGTAGTGTTGAGCGAGCACTAAAATGCTCGGGTGCTCGAAGCTTGGGCTGAGCTTACCGTGATACTCGGGTGCTCGACCCGAGCAACGAGCCCAATGTTAGTCTATGAGAGACCCGAGCATTTTTGCAGCAGCACCCCCGGCAGTCTGTAGAAAGCCTAAAAAGTGCCCAAAACTATAGTGACAGTGCTCAAAAGACATGGGGGCAGCATGGGGATCGCCCCTGGAAGCATTTCTGACCCCCAGGTCACTGCTGTCAACAACGTGGTCAGAGGTATTAAGCCACTTTTGCGGGCTCACAATAAAATGTTCAAAAACGAAACTGAAACGGTTTTCCTGTGAAATATGTTAAGGAATTTCCTTTCCAGGGTAAAAACTTGTGTATAAGGTAAAATGAATAACCAAAAACAAAAATACTCCTCCACACCTTGGGCTATGTTCACAAGTAGCATTTTTCATGCGTTTTTGCACTTTTGTATTGCTTTCAACCGTGACAAATGCGTTCACCGGGAAATGTCATTTTAACATTTTACAACCTTATCTGGCCATGTGCTGTGTGACACATGCATACAGTGCTGAAAAGACAAGGGATCAGCATGGGGAAGACCCCTGGAAGCATCTCTGACCCCCAGGTCACTGTCTAAAAGTGTGCCCATCAGAAGTGATCCTTGCCGCATCAGAAGATGCAGACTTGCAACTATCCCCGTGCAAGTCCTTGTCCCAGGGCAGTGTTCAATTGTACCTCCCCCATTCCTTGCAATGCAAGCGAAAATATGCAGCCAACCACCCACCCACCCGCAGGCTGCAATACCATACTGCCTGCTTTCACTTGAAATGGGGCCTTTTAGTTTGGAGGAGGCCGAAGCTGGCCACTACCTCATGGCCGCTTCGGCAGCGAGGTATCCATACTTTGTCCCCAGCCGCCCGGTGGCGGGGTGTCCACGCTCGGTCCCCAGCCGCCAGGGGGCGGCCAGGTGTCCATACTAGGTCCCCAGCCGCCCTGATTTCTCCTGTCACCTTCCCCCACACTTTTCTTAGCCTGGCCTGCTTTAGGGCAGCATTGGACGAGCCCACCAGAGAACCAGACTCCTCCGGTGGGCCCTGGCTTCTCCATCAGGGGAGTTGAGAGTGCCTAGGTGAAGAGCATGATGATGATGATAGAAGTTAGCATCTGCTTTGTTTTCTTGGAATGCAAGCGCATGTATGTAGTAGCGGCTAGGCCTGAGGTGGTCCGCGTTTTGGAGCATATCCTACCTCCTCCGAGGATTGCTGGATGTTTTCCTGCTACTATCCCAGTTCTATGACTCCCGTTAAAACAAAGCTTCAGGTGATAAATGATGGATGAGGTGGTGGCAAAGGAGAAAGAGCAGGAGGTAGACTGTGAGCCCTCACGGGCAGGGTCCTCGCTCCTCCTGTACCAGTCGCTGACTCGTTTTGTTAAGATTATGTAAATGCTTTTGTTATGTATATCCCTATCACATGTAAAGCGCTATGGAATAAATTGCGCTATAATAATAAATAATAATAATAATAATAATAATAATAACAGGGACCATTTACATCAATATCAGGCCAGTCAACCAGATATGTCTTGTAGGATATGCTTCTGTAACAAAAGGAGCGGTTCGGCTACACAGTTATAGGGCATACAGTGAGTGCAATGCCTACCAAAAATTTCGAGCCACCCCAATGCCCCTTGGAAATGACATGGAGGTCAGAGGGCGTTAACTAAACCTTTTTTTCGATTTATAGCAACTGGGTCTCCCGTGCACTGTTGGCCTAAGCAGTGAATGAAAGGCTTTCCAAAAATTATGAGGAACTGCAATGCCCCTTACAAGAGCCATGTGTGGCACCCCAGGGGTCTGGTCACCACAGTAATAGAGATATTACGTCGGAGAGCAAGTGGGAGGTTTCCTGGTCAGGATCCCTTAAACATGCAACATCCTCCTGCCCCAGTCCTGGGAGGGGAGAATTCTGCCCTTATAAACTGGATCTGGGGCAGGGTTCAGTGAGTCAGAGAACAGTCAGAGTCAGAGTGAGAGCAAGGGAAAGTAACAGCAAGGAGCTCTGTAGGAGCTAGGAGCTAAAGACCAGGGGCTGGAAGCTGAGCAGAGCTCGCCCTGGCAGAAGACAATAGGAACCGGACACAGGAGTCCGAAGCTGTGAGGACTTATATATCCAGCAGCAGAAACCAGCCGGCAGGGGATTTCAGGTCCTCTGGCCATAGAAGCCCGGAGGCTCAGTCACAAGCAAGGGACCAGCACCGCCGTCGTGGAGCGGAGGCTAACAGAAGGCCCCAAGTCACCAGCCATACGGGTGAGCACTACACGGTACACTCAGGGACGTGGGCTACTTCTACCCGCTTACAGCAAGGTAGCCAGGAAAAGTGCAGACAGACGGGGAGGCCTACAACTCCACCTGGCCAGGGGAACTCCTGCTTGCTCACAGACTGACCAGGCCTCTTATGCTAGCCAGTACTCCCGGGAGGGTCTACCTTATAATCATCAGTAAAGACCCTGAACTGCACTGCAAAGACTCTGAGTCGTTCCTGCTGCGCTCGTGCACCATCACCCCCATCATCCACACTCACTGCCCTGAGGATATACTCCTCCCGAGGGGAGTTATCCCATTCTATGCTGCGCACACAACACCAGCCTCAGCGGTCTGCCTCGCAGCGGTGGTACTCCCTGACCGCAATCCACGGGTGGCGCAGTCGGACAATTAACCTCAAAACCTAAGAAAGACTGCCACTGGTTTGACCAGCCTGAGCCACGGGACCGGGTCACCGCCACAGACACTACAGACCCCAGAGACCCGGCACCGGGTATCCCACACACGTGTACACACGGCCCAGGGGGCGCGTCACATGCAGTACAGCATATTACAAACATAAGTCCCATTATTGGGGAGTGGGTGTCCCATAGTATTTGCTTATGCCTTGCAAGGAAAAGCTGCCAAAAATTAGGACGGAGCAACTTGCAATGCCCCTTACAAGAGCCATGCAGTACAGCATATTACAAACATAAGTCCCATTATTGGGGAGTGGGTCTCCCATAGTATTTGCTTATGCTTTCCCAGCAAAAGCTGCCAAAAATGAGGATGGAGCAACTTGCAATGCCCCTTACAAGAGCCATGCAGTACAGCATATTACAAACATAAGTCCCATTATTGGGGAGTGGGTGTCCCATAGTATTTGCTTATGCCTTGCAAGCAAAAGCTGCCAAAAATTAGGATGGAGCAACTTGCAATGCCCCTTACAAGAGCCATGCAGTACAGCATATTACAAACATAAGTCCCATTATTGGGGAGTGGGTCTCCCATAGTATTTGCTTCTGCCTTGCAAGCAAAAGCTGCCAAAAATTAGGACGGAGCAACTTGCAATGCCCCTTACAAGAGCCATGCAGTACAGCATATTACAAACATAAGTCCCATTATTGGGGAGTGGGTCTCCCATAGTATTTGCTTATGCCTTGCAAGCAAAAGCTGCCAAAAATTAGGACGGAGCAACTTGAAATGCCCGTTACAAGAGCCATGCAGTACAGCATATTACAAACATAAGTCCCATTATTGGGCAGTGGGTCTCCCATAGTATTTGCTTATGCTTTCCCAGCAAAAGCTGCCAAAAATTAGGATGGAGCAACTTGCAATGCCCCTTACAAGAGCCATGCAGTACAGCATATTACAAACATAAGTCCCATTATTGGGGAGTGGGTCTCCATAGTATTTGCTTATGCTTTCCCAGCAAAAGCTGCCAAAAATTAGGACGGAGCAACTTGCAATGCCCCTTACAAGAGCCATGCAGTACAGCATATTACAAACATAAATCCCATTATTGGGGAGTGGGTGTCCCATAGTATTTGGTTATGCCTTGCAAGCAAAAGCTGCCAAAAATTAGGACGGAGCAACTTGCAATGCTTCCTACAAGAGCCATGCAGTACAGCATATTACAAACATAAGTCCCATTATTGGGGAGTGGGTCTCCCATAGTATTTGCTTATGCCTTGCAAGCAAAAGCTGCCAAAAATTAGGACGGAGCAACTTGCAATGCCCCTTACAAGAGCCATGCAGTACAGCATATTACAAACATAAGTCCCATTATTGGGGAGTGGGTCTCCCATAGTATTTGCTTATGCTTTCCCAGCAAAAGCTGCCAAAAATTTGGACGGAGCAACTTGCAATGCCCCTTACAAGAGCCATGCAGTACAGCATATTACAAACATGAGTCCCATTATTGGGGAGTGGGTGTCCCATGGTATTTGCTTATACTTTCCCAGCAAAAGCTGCCAAAAATTAGGACGGAGGAACTTGCAATACTGGCACCCTGGTGGTATAGTGGTGGTGGAGGCTGAGGATAAGGAGAAGAAGATTAAACAGCCGAAACGAGGAAGCGTATACCCATGTGTGGGTGTGAAGCGGTGCATGTGAATACACCTCCCGAAATAACACAGTGGATTTGACTTTATGATACTCTGCTGTCATTTGGTGGTGATGAGAAGTCTGGCCCAATCCAGCCCTTGTTCATTTTGATAAGGGTCAGCTTGTCAGCATTGTCAGTTGACACGCTAGCGGCAGGGCAGGCCAGGACCTCCAAGGCGTACAGAGCGAGTTCATTCCAAGTGTCCAGCTTGGATACCCAATAATTAAAAGGCACAGAGGAATCACAGAGGACGCTGGTACGATCGGCAAGGTACTCCCTCACCATCTTTTGAAACTTTCCACTCCTTGTGAGAGTACCCCGCGCCTCAGGCCCTGTAAGCTGGGTGGGTGTCAGAAAACTGTCCCAGAACGTTGACAGTGTTCCCCTGCCTCTGCTGGATTGGAGTTGCATCTCTCTCGCCTGTACGCCTTGGTTGGGCAACGAACTGTGACCTCTGCCGCTAGCGTGTTCAGATGGGAATTTTTTTAAGAGTTCTGCAGCAAGGGCCTTCTGGTATTGCCCCATTTTTGTAGACCTCTCCACCTCAGGAATAAGAGAGTGAAAGTTCTCCTTGTAGCGGGGGTCTACAAGTGTCACCAACCAGTAATGACTGTCACCCAACATTTTGACAACGCGAGGGTCACAGTTAAGGCAGCGTAACATAAAGTCAGCCATGCGTGCCAGACTGGTAACGGGCAAGATTTCCGTGTCTTCACCAAGATGACGACTGACCATGCTCTCCTCCTCTTCCTCCACCCCCCTGTCCTCAGGCCACCCACGCTGAACCGACGGTATGACACTTGTACAGGTACTACCGTCTACAAAGCATGATAGCAGCTCCTGTTCTTCCTCCTCCTCCTCCTCCTCTCCCTCATTGTCCCCCAATGCACGTTGGGATGAGATGAGGCTGGGCTGTGTGTAATCGCCCGCTACGGCTTCTTGATCCATCTCATCATACTCTGGCTGCAATGCCTCCTCTTTAATTCTCTGCAGAGAGCGTTGCAAAAGACAGACAAGTGGGATGCTGACACTAATGATGGCGTCATCGCCACTCACCGTCTTGGTGGCCTCCTCAAAGTTTGTCAGGATGGTACATATGTCAGATATCCAGGTCCACTCCTGAGGTCTTATGTGTGGAGTCTGACCTGAATATCGACGGCCTTGTTGCAGCTGGTACTCCACAACTGCTGTCTTCTGCTCACAAATCCTTTGCAACATGTGGAGGGTAGAGTTCCAACGTGTGGAGACATCACACACCAGTCGGTGTGCTGGAAGCTGCAAACGCTGCTGCAACACAGCAAGGGCGGCGGAAGCTGTAGCCGACTTGCGAAAATGAGCTGACAGGCGGCGTACTTTCACGAGCAGATCTGGCAACTCGGGGTACGATTTAAGAAACCGCTGAACCACGAGGTTAAGCACATGAGCCAGGCATGGTACGTGTGTGATCTCACCTCGCCTCAGAGCCGCCACCAGGTTACCGCCATTGTCACACACGACCATGCAGGGATGTAGGTTCAGCGGTCTCAGCCACAGATCTGCCTGCTCTTTCACAGCTGTCCACAACTCACAAGCAGTGTGAGGTTTATCACCTAAGCTTATGAGTTTCAGCACAGCCTGTTGCCGCTTGGCGGAGGCAGTACTACAATGCTTCCAGCTTGTAACTGATGTGGTGATATCTGAGATGGAGGCTGAACATGAGGAGGAGGAGGAGGAGGAGGATGCGCAGGAGCTGTACACTGTGGGGGCAACTCTGACTGACATAGGGCCCGCAATCCTCGGTGTGGGGAGGATGTGTTCCGTCCCAAGGTCCGACTGGGTCCCGTCTTCCACTATGTTTACCCAGTGTGCCGTCAGAGAGATGTACCGTCCCTGGCCACAAGCACTTGTTCACGTGTCCGATGTCAGGTGGACTCTCCCAGTAACTGCGTTGTTGAGGGCACGGCAGATGCTTTGGGACACGTGCTTGTGTAGTGCGGGGATGGCACACCGGGCAAAATAGTGTCGGCTGGGGACCGAGTACCGAGGGACGGCCACCGCCATAAGATTGCGGAAGGATTCCGTCTCCACCAGCCTAAAAGGCAGCATTTCCAATGCAAGCAGTCGTGAAATGTGCGAATTTAGGACTGTGGCCTGTGGGGCGTTAGCTGCGAATTTCCGCTTTCGTTCAAAGGTCTGGGATATGGACAATTGAACGCTGCGGTGGGACGTGGACGTTGATGCTGTTTCTTGAGAAACTGCCATAACAAGTGAAGACTGAGAGGAGGGGGCATCTTTACATGCAGTATGGACAGGGGATTGCCTTGCACACACAACAGGGGGTTCTATTGCACGCACAACAGTGGAAGAAGCAGTGGTGACACCCGCTGACACTGGTCGTGGACCCTGGGTTTCGCCCCACAAAGTCGGGTGCTTTGCTGCCATGTGCCTGATCATGCTGGTGGTGGTCAGGCTGGTAGTTTTGTCACCCCTGCTGATGCTGGCATGGCAGGTGGAACATATGGCCTTTTTGGGGTTATCAGCAGAGTCTTTAAAAAAATTCCAGAGTCTGGAAGACCTACCGCTTGTACTGGCAACGTCCCTCGTGTTGGTGTTATGGGGAACGGTTGCCTGCCTTCTGTCTGCGGCCACCACACTGCTTCTTCCTGCCTGTTGGGGTACTCTGCCTCCCTCCCCCTGTGTGCTGCTGGCCTCACTCTGCATGTCCTCCTTCCACGTTGGGTCAGTTACTAGATCATCCACCACCTCCTCCTCTTCCACTTGCGCACCACGATCCTCCTCCTCACTTCCTGGCAATTGTGTCTCGTCATCGTCCACCTCTTGTGATAGATTGCCAACGTCGACTTCCTGTGGCCGTGGCTGTTCAAATATTTGGGCATCGCAACATGGGATCTCCTCTTCCACCACTTCAAGTGTATCAGGCGAGGGGCCCAAATATGGAAATGGACCAGTGAACAGCTCTTCAGAGTGTCCAAGTGTGGGATCACTTGCTGTCTGACGACACTCGGCATGGTGGGAGGAAGGAGCATCAGGGTGAGGAGGAGTATGCGGTCGAGACTCACGCCTACTAAGAGTTGACCGTGTGGAAGACAGACCGGAGGTGGTGGTGCCCAGGTAACTGGAAGTATTGTCTGCTATCCAATTAATAACCTGTTCACACTGATCAGTTCTCAATACTGGTGTTGTTCTGTGCTTCCCTAGTAATTCGGTCAAGAAGTGGGAGCGAGAAGATGTGGCTGTTGGTTGTGGCACATTTTCACCTTGGCCACGGCCCCGTCCTCTGCACGAACCATCACCAGAACGTCCACTTCCACGTCCCTTGCCACGCGCCTTGCCCATTGTAAATGAAGTAAAATAGCTTACACTTGCACTATCAATGGAAAAAGGGTAATAAAGAGTAGATTAGAACCGTGGAAGAGGAAAACCACAGTTATTGTTTACTGGGGTATACCACACTTTTTTAAATAGAGATATTTGCGGCTGAACAGTGAGCGACACACTCAAACTGCTTTTTTTTTAGATACCAAAGGCCCAAAACTGGATAGTAAAGCGATTTGACCCGTGGAACTGCGAAACCACACTGGAATGTCGGGCCTACACAAGACTATTTTCAACAGATATATTTTTGTGTCACAACAGTCAGGAGACACTACTGTTTTTCTTTACGGAAAAAACTACCAAAACCTGAATAATAGAGATTTTTTACCGTGGGATGGCAAAACCACAGTTATTGTTTACTGGGGTATACCACACTTTTTTAAATAGAGATATTTGCGGCTGAACAGTGAGCGACACACTCAAACTGCTTTTTTTTTAGATACCAAAGGCCCAAAACTGGATAGTAAAGCGATTTGACCCGTGGAACTGCGAAACCACACTGGAATGTCGGGCCTACACAAGACTATTTTCAACAGATATATTTTTGTGTCACAACAGTCAGGAGACACTACTGTTTTTCTTTACGGAAAAAACTACCAAAACCTGAATAATAGAGATTTTTTACCGTGGGATGGCAAAACCACAGTTATTGTTTACTGGGGTATACCACACTTTTTTAAATAGAGATATTTGCGGCTGAACAGTGAGCGACACACTCAAACTGCATTTTTTTTAGATACCAAAGGCCCAAAACTGGATAGTACAGCGATTTGACCCGTGGAACTGCGAAACCACACTGGGATGTCGGGCCTACACAAGACTATTTTCAACAGATATATTTTTGTGTCACAACAGTCAGGAGACACTACTGTTTTTCTTTACGGAAAAAACTACCAAAACCTGAATAATAGAGATTTTTTACCGCGGGATGGCAAAACCACAGTTATTGTTTACTGGGGTATACCACACTTTTTTAAATAGAGATATTTGCGGCTGAACAGTGAGCGACACACTCAAACTGTTTTTTATAGATACAAATGGCCCAAAAGTGGATAATACAGAGGTTTGAACCGTGAAACTGCAAAGCCACACTTGTATTTCTCGGGCCTACACCAGACTATTTTCAACAGATATATTTGTGTCTGAACAATCAGGAGACACTATTTATTTTTTTCGGCAAAAAATGCCAAAAGCAGGACAATAGATATGTTTTACCATGGAACAGCAAAACCACAGTTATAATTTACTGGTGTATACCAGACTTTTTTGAATATATATATATTTGCGGCTGAACAGTGAGCGACACACTCAAACTGTTTTTTTTAGATACAAATGGCCCAAAAGTGGATAATACAGAGGTTTGAACCGTGGAACTGCAAAACCACACTTGTATTTCTCGGGCCTACACCAGACTATTTTCAACAGATATATTTGTGTCTGAACAATCAGGAGACACTATTTATTTTTTACGGCAAAAAATGCCAAAAGCAGGATAATAGAGATTTTTTACTGTGGAACAGCAAAACCACAGTTATAATTTACTGGTGTATACCAGGCCTTTTAAAATATATATATATTTGCGGCTGAACAGTGAGTGACACACTCAAAATGCTTTTTTTTAGATACAAATGGCCCAAAAGTGGATAATACAGAGGTTTGAACCGTGAAACTGCAAAGCCACACTTGTATTTCTCGGGCCTACACCAGACTATTTTCAACAGATATATTTGTGTCTGAACAATCAGGAGACACTATTTATTTTTTACGGCAAAAAATGCCAAAAGCAGGATAATAGAGATGTTTTACCGTGGAACAGCAAAACCACAGTTATAATTTACTGGTGTATACCAGACTTTTTTGAATATATATATATTTGCGGCTGAACAGTGAGCGACACACTCAAACTGTTATTTTTAGATACAAATGGCCCAAAAGTGGATAATACAGTGGTTTGTACCGTGGAACTGCAAAACCACACTTGTATTTCTCGGGCCTACACCAGACTATTTTCAACAGATATATTTGTGTCTGAAAAATCAGGGAGACACTATTATTTTTTTTTTTACAGCACAAAATGCAAAAAGCAGGATAATAGAGATTTTTTACCGTGGAACAGCAAAAGCACACTTCTGTCTCTCTGGCCTACACCAGACTATTTTCAACAGATATATTTGTGTCTGAAAAATCAGGGAGACACTATTATTATTTTTATACAGCAAAAAATGCCAAAAACAGGATAATAGAGATGTTTTACCGTGGAACATCAAAACCACAGTAATAATTTACTGGTGTATACCAGACTTTTTTAAATATATATATTTGCGGCTGAACAGTGAGCGACACACTCAAACTGTTTTTTTTAGATACAAATGGCCCATAGAACTGCAAAACCACACTTCTATTTCTCTGGCCTACACCAGACTATTTTCAACAGATATATTTGTGTCTGAAAAATCAGAGGCACACTTTTTTTTTTTTTGGGGGGGGGACACCAAAAGGTTAATAAGATGGGTATTTGTACATTGTGAAGGAGGAAAAAAAAAAGAGGATTTAGATTAAAAAAAAGGATTTTTCTTGGCCCCCGGGACCTGGAGCTAAGTCCAGCACTTTCAGAAACAGGAGCAGCACACAGGACTGTAATGCAGCGTTTGCTGGTATAACCACTGCGTCTCCTATACAGCCTGCCTGCCTGCCTGATATACGTGGGATGGATATTAGTCCTGAGAAGGACTGTTTGTTTGATCTGGCAGCCTTTACAGACCCTTCACTAACTATTTTGCAGGATATAGCTCTCCCTAAATCAGCAGCGCTGTCCCTACACTGTCTGATCCGGAGCGACTGTGTCCAAGATGGCGGCGCCCCGTTTTAAATACTCGAGGTGATGCTGTGCGGCCAGCCAATCACTGTAATGCCCACAAACAGCATGGCTGTGGCATTACAGTGACTGGCTGGCAATCCCTGCATGTTCATTGGCTCTGTAAAGAGCGCCAAACATGCAGGGCGGAAACCCGAGCTCCCGCCCGAGTAACCCGGAAATGCTCGGTGCTCGCCGAACATCCTGAGTAGCGTGATGCTCGGGCGAGTACCGAGCAGTGTCGAGCATGTTCGCTCAACACTAGCCTGAAGGTGAAGCCGTCCAAATGCCACCTGTTGAAGCCCAAGGTGCAGTACCTAGGTCATGTGGTAAGCGCCAAAGGTGTAGTGCCAGACCCTGAAAAAGTCACCGTAATCAGGGACTGGCCAAGACACTCCACTATCAAGAAAGTGCGGCAGTTCCTCGGGCTGGTAGGCTACTACAGAAGATTTATCAAGGGCTTCACCAAGATAGCAGCACCCATGCAGGACCTCCTGGTAGGCCAGTCCAAGAAGGCCAAGAACCCGAAACCTTCGTTCAAATGGTGCAAACCAGAAGACGAATCCTTCACCCGACTGAAGATGGCTCTGACCGGAGATGAAGTCCTGGCCTACCCCGACTATGACCAACCCTTTATACTCCATACAGATGCCAGCAACGTGGGATTGGAAGCGGTGCTGTCCCAGGTACAGCAAGGCAGAGAGCGAGTGATTGCATATGCCAGCAGGAAGCTCCGGCCCACGGAAAGGAACCCCAACAACTACAGTTCCTTCAAGTTGGAGTTTCTCACCATAGTCTGGGTTGTAACGGAGCACTTCAAGCACTATCTCGCCTCCTCCAAATTTACAGTCTTCACAGATAATAACCCTCTGACGCACCTGGAGACTGCGAAGCTTGGTGCCCTAGAGCAATGATGGATGGCCCCACTGTCTAACTACGAGTTCACCATCAAGTATCGGGCGGGGCATAAAAATGCAAATGCTGATGCACTGTCCAGAATGCCCAACTTGCCAGATGGGGGAGAAGACCCGGAAGAGCTGGAAGAGATAGAGATACACGCTTTCCATCATCATGGGGTAACCCAGTGCTCCCACTGTGTGAGGGACAAGCACTCCGCCAACAGAGGCCACGTTCAACCCATTGCCCCCCCATGGATGGGCAGAAATGCAGGATAGCGACCCGGCTGTCCGCCTAGTCAAGGAGTTGCTAACGCAAGCTGACTCGCACCCTGATCCAGATGCTCCACAGGAGACCCAACAGTTGTGGAAGGAGAAGAGCAAACTGTTCATCTACGAAGGAAAGCTGTGTCGAAGAAGCATCAACTCCCGGACACATGAACTGGTCTGGCAGGTGGTAGTCCCGAGGCGGGATGCGTCAATGGTCTTAAAAGCGTACCATGATGGAGCAGGACACTTCGGGTGGAAGAAGTTGGAAGTCCTGCTACGTGAGCGATTCTACTGGGCTGGCATGAGGAAAGCAATCGAGAGACGGTGTCGAGAATGTGGTCCATGCAACCTGAGACGAAACGACCCAGCAGCCCATCATCACCAAACAGCCACTAGAACTGGTAGCCTTGGACCACGTGAAGCTAGCCCCAAGCAGGTCAGGCTATGTCTACGCTCTAACCATAGTAGACCACTACTCCAGGTTCCTGGTAGTAGTGCCAGTAAAAGACCAGACGGCTCAGACGGCAGCCAAAGCGTTCCAACAGCTCTTTTGTCGCCCGCATGGTTACCTTGAACGGGTGCTTACCGACCAAGGTCCAGCCTTTGAAGCAGAGGTGTTCCAGGAATTCTGTAACTTGTACGGCTGCAAGAAAATAAGAACAACGCCGTATCATCCCCAGACCAACGGGTTGTGTGAGAAGATGAACCAGGTGGTAATAGACCTGTTGAAGACGTTGCCCCTTGAAGAACGAAGCCTGTGGCCAGAGAAGTTACCAGATTGGGTGGACCTATATAATCACATCCCAGTGAACTCCACCAACTGTACACCCACTTACATGATGAGAGCAAGACCTGGTAAGCTACCCATTGACTTGGACATGGGAGTCCTAACTAGAGATGAGCGGTGTTCGACTTGACCTGTTCGCCAATCTCATATTCGAGCTGTTTTGGGCGGTGTTCGAGCCGTTCGGCGAACACGAACAATTTGAAAAAAATTCGGCTGTTCGAGGTTATGTTCAATAACTGTTCGTGCAACAAAGTCATAACTGGATTTTTCTCAGTAATGCTGAAAATTAATGTTAATACGCAGTTTGAGTGGACAGCGGGGCGGGGGGAGGGGCAGGGGATGGATCTCTGCAGAAATAATGAAGATCTCCATTTTTTTTTCTCTTTCCGCATTTACAGTGGGGAGGTGCAATCTGTCAGCCTATCAGCAGCGCACACACGGAGCGAACTGCTTTTTTTCACACAAGCAAGGGCATGTGTCATTGGCAATGTATGTCACATGTCCTTGCCCTATAATACCCTGCCATTTTCCCCGTCGCCACCATTTTCTCACTGCTGCAGCTGCGTGTTAGACGGCACCGCTGTTGCTGTGTGCGCTATACCTTGTTAATTTCAAGCCAATTTTCGCACAAATCTACAGATAGCTTGGGAGTAGGGAATAGTTGTGATTGCAGTCCTTTTAAGGACTAGGTTACATCATTTCCTACGACTTTTATCAGGCAGGTCTGTGCTCTTAAATAGATAGGTTGGGAGTAAAGACTAATTGTAATTGCAGTCCTTTTGAGGGCTAGGTTACATCAGTTCCTATCACTTTTATCAGGCAGGTCTGTGCTCTTAAATAGATAGGTTGGGAGTAAAGACTAATTGTAACTGCAGTTCTTTTGAGGGCTAGGTTACATCAGTTCCTATCACTTTTTGCCAGGCAGGTCTGTTTTAGTGCTGTGCAAGTTTTTTTTCACAGCATTTCGCTAAATCTAGCAAAGCAAATCCTTTCTGGCCTCTTGCAGTGTGTGTTAGTCAGTGGAGTAGCCTATCTGTGTTGCAAGCTACACCACCTGTGTATAGAATACAAATTTTTTTACTGCACCTAGTGAAGTAAAACCTTTTAGGCATAGCATCATTCTATTAGTCCATCTATACTAACCTCCACCAGGTTGCAAATTCAAAATAATTTTTATCTGCATCTAGCTCTGAAAAAATATTTGGGCTTGTAGCAGTGTGTGGGACTTGTTCTATTAGTCCATCTATACTAACCTCCACCAGGTTGCAAATTCAATATAATTTTTTTCTGCATCTAGCTCTGAAAAAATATTTCGGCTTGTAGCAGTGTGTGAGACTTGTTCTATTAGTCCATCTATACTAACCTCCACCTGGTTGCAAATTCAATATAATTTTTTTCTACATCTAGCTCTGAAAAAATATTTCGGCTTGTAGCAGTGTGTGGGACTTGTTCTATTAGTCCATCTATACTAACCTCCACCAGGTTGCAAATTCAATATAATTTTTTTCTACATCTAGCTCTGAAAAAATATTTCGGCTTGCAGCAGTGTGTGGGACTTGTTCTATTAGTCCATCTATACTAACCTCCACCAGGTTGCAAATTCAATATAATTTTTATCTGCATCTAACCCAGCCAATACTTTTGGGCTAATACCACAGTTTGGCCACTCAGCTCTGCTCGGTTCCCATCCATTGCTTTTTGTGCAATCAACTCCAGAGTTGTGAATTAGTTAACCACCAAAATGAGTGGAAAAAGGCCTGCTGCTGGTGGAAAGGGGAATAGGCGTGTTGGGAAGGGAAAAAAAGGTTGTGTCCGTGGGGTAGGTGTTAAAGCAACAGTAACATCTGCAGAAGAAAGACCATCTTCCAGCCAAACTAAAATGTCTACTTCTTTTAGCGGACAATGTGATAAGATCCCTTTCTTACGGCCACGCCAATCGCTACAAATTCCAGATGAGGCACAAAAACAGCAGGTGCTTCAACGGATATCAAGTGCTCCTTTAAGTGGGCTCTCCTCCACCTCAACTTCAACATCACAAATACTCCAGTCCTCAGAGGTGTCACCCCAATCACACTTGCTTCCTCAAAGCTCCCAAGTCTCCAGCTGCCCATCTGAGTATGGGGTAGAACAGATGGTTGAGTCTGCAGAGCTGTTTACTCATACTATAGCCTGGGAATCAGAGGTCGGCTCCAGAGCTTCTGTGAATCCAGACGAGGAAATGATCTGCACTGATGCCCAGAATCTTTATGAGTCGGATCCAGGACCAGACGCTGAAGGTTCTGACCATAATGTAGACCCTCGTTCCAAAACTGTAACTCCTGTTGGTGGAGACAATGAGGAAGACGATGATGAGACTCAAATACCTGATTGGAGCGACAACTTGAGTTTTTTGTCAGGGCAGGAAGAGGTTGGCTCTGAGGACGATGGGTGTGATAACACACAGGGTGATGATGACAAGGTTGGAGATCCCACTTACTGTCAACCCACAGTCATCCAGTCGATGAGGTCAGCAGAGGAGGTGGAGGAGGATGCTAGTGACGACGAGGTCAGGTTGCGCCTTCCTGGACAGAGACGTAGTACTGGAAGCACGTCAACAACTGCATCCTCAAACACAACTCTGCCTCTGACCAAAAGTCGTGGTGGCTCTTCAGGTCGCATGGGTGCTAAGCCTTGCATAGCCTGGGCATTTTTTCAGATCGATAAGGATGACCCAACTCGTGTTATCTGTAACATTTGTCAGCAAAAGCTAAGTAGAGGCCAAAAAATACATAGTTTGAGTACTTCATGCATGAACCGGCACATGGATATGAAGCATAAGTTGCAGTGGGAAGCTCACTGTGCTACAATGCGGCCTAGCCGGCCGGGCCAACCACCGTCTGCCACATCTTGCGCATCCGCGGCCTCTTCATACTCTGTGACTGGGGGGACAGCAGTCACACCTCTTTTGGGACGCAGACCTGCCACCTCTTTACCCGCAACAGCCAGCGTGATTGGCAGGCCATCATTTTCTTTGGAGGTGGAAACACCAGCTGGTGTTGAGCGCTGTCCGACATGGATAGCACCACCTTTGGATCAAGGCAACCTAACATGTCTGCCTGCATCTTCCTCACAGACCGGCAGTTTGCTGGGGACACCCTTCTCAACCCCGTCTAAGCACAACAGCCAGCCCTCGGTCCCTCAGATGTGGACAAGTAAAAGACCATTTCCTCCTAGCCATGAGAAAGCTAAGAGGTTGAATTTCACCATTTGCAAGCTCTTGGCTACAGAAATGCTGCCTTTCCGCCTGGTGGACACAGAGGATTTTCGAGACCTTATGTCCGTCGCAGTGCCCCAGTACCAGATGCCCAGTTGGCACTACTTCTCAAAGAAAGGTGTGCCTGCGCTCCACCAGCATGTCGCACACAACATCACCACTTCTTTGAGAAACTCTGTGTGTGACAGGGTGAATTTCACCACAGACACTTGGACGAGTAGGCATGGACAGGGGCGTTACATGTCGCTTACTGGGCACTGGGTAACTATGGTGACAGCAGGACGAGGGGCTGCTGTCCAAGTCTTCCCGTCCCCCCTCTTTATCTCGAAGTTCCTCCACTGCTTCTGCCTCCTCAACCTCCTCTCGGTCCTCCACCTACACCCAAAGCCTGTCTGGTCATGCCACAAGCTTTCTAACTGCGCAGAAGGGATCCTGCACACCTCCTTACTATGTTGGCAGCAGGGCTCAACGTCATCAGGCAGTTTTTACTTTGAAATGTCTGGGAAATGTGAGTCACACAGCTGAGGAGTTGTGGTCAGCTCTGTAGAACCAGTTTCATGAATGGTTGTCTCCACTGGACCTGAAACCAGGGAAGGCCGTGTGTGATAATGCTGCAAACCTGGGTGTGGCCCTTCGCCGGGGCAATGTCACACACGTGCCTTGTATGGCTCACATGTTGAACCTGGTTGTCCAGCAATTTTTAGCCCACTATCCCGGACTAGATGGCCTTCTGCAGAGGGCACTGTCGCTGTGTGCTCACTTCCGCCGTTCGCATCCCGCAGCTCAGCGACTTACATCTTCTCAGAAGTCGTTGAGCCTGCCACTTCACTGGCTAAAATGCGATGTGCCTACCCGGTGGAATTCAAATCTGCACATGTTGCAGCGACTGTGGCAGCACCGACAAGCCCTGGTGCAATACGTTCTGACGTATAGCCTGGGCCAACGAGATCCAGAGGTGGGGCAGATCACGCTGGAGGAGTGGTCTCAGATCAGGGACCTATGCACCCTTCTGCACAGTTTTGAAATGGCGACGAAGATGTTTAGTGCTGACGATGCCATTATCAGCATGACTATTCCGGTGATTTACATGCTGGAGCACATGTTAAACAGAATTCGGAGTCAGGTGGTGGCACAAGGGGAGGTGGAGGAAGTAGAGGAGGAGGAGTTGTATGCGGAAGGGCTAACATCTGCAAGGTCCAGACGGTCGGCAGCACCAAGGCGGCAGGCATGTGAGGGTGGGGGAGATGGTTTTACCAGGGCGCAAGGTAGCAGCCAAACTAGTGAGGAAGGTGCAGGAGCCCAGGAAGAAGTGGAGGACGAACTGATGGAAGACTCATCAGATGAGGGAGACCTTGATCACATTTCTGTTGTGCGAGGTTGGGGGAAGAGGGCAGAGGAAGGAAGCATGATTGTTACCTCGCCACCAACACAACAGGGACTTGGTGCTCCTGGATGCGCAAGACACATGAGTGCCTTCTTGCTGCACTACCTGCAACATGACCCTCGAATTGTGAGAATTAGAAATAATCCTGACTACTGGGTTGCCACACTGTTAGATCCCCGGTACAAAAGTAAATTTGCAGAAATTATTCCTGCCATAGAAAGAGATGCACGCATGCAGGAGTATCAGCAGAGACTGTTGCATAATCTTACATGTGCTTTTCCCCAAAACACTAGTGGTGCACGTAGTGAATCTCAGTTCCCACTTGCCAACTGTGGGACCGTCGAGTGTTCAGCACTCAAAACGTAACAGAAACACAGTATCTGCTAGTAACATCAATTTTGCAGAATCATTTCACCAGTTTTTTAGCCCATCCTTTGCAAGGCCACAGGAGACAAGAAGTCTGACACATAGTCAACGCCTACAGACGATGGTACAGGAGTATCTCCAAGTAAACATTGAAGCCATGACTGTGTCACTGGACTCTTGCTCTTTTTGGGCTTCCAATCTGGATAAATGGCCGGAGCTCGCCACTTACGCCTTGGAGATCTTGTCATGCCCCGCAGCCAGCGTTCTGTCTGAACGTGTGTTTAGCACTGCTGGTGGTGTGCTGACAGATAAGCGCACGCGGCTCTCCACTGATAATGTAGACAGACTCACGTTCATAAAGATGAACAAATCATGGATCCGAAACTACTTTTCTACCCCTAAGTCATCCTGGGGAGAGTAAAAGCTTGATGATTTGTTAAAATCACCTCACAAACCGTTTTAAGCTTTCAAATTACTAATCATGTTTATCTGTATCTTGGCTGGAAAATAATTTGGGCCTTGTAGCAGTGTGCAGTACTGATTCTATTAGGCCATCTATACTAAACTCCACCAGATTTAAAATTACTAATCATGTTTATCTGTATCTTGGCTGGAAAATAATTTGGGCCTTGTAGCAGTTTGCAGTACTGATTCTATTAGGCCATCTATACTGAACTCCACCAGATTTAAAATTACTAATCATGTTTATCTGTATCTTGGCTAAAAAATAATTTGGGCCTTGTAGCAGTTTGCAGTACTGATTCTATTAGGCCATCTATACTAAGCTCCACCAGATTTAAAATTAATAATAATTTTTAGCTGCATCTAGCCCGGAAAATAATTTTGGGGCTTCTAGATGCGCAAGACACATGAGTGCCTTCTTGCTGCACTACCTGCAACATGACCCTCAGATTGTCAGAATTCTTAATAATCCTGACTACTGGGTTGCCACACTCTTAGATCCACCACACTCTTCGATCAACCTTTTCATTTTAATAAAGAACAAAAAAATGGTCATTTTTGAAATTATAAGCATTAGCAGGTTATTAGAAACTGAAATCAAACAGTTTTCAACTCAAAACTTTATTCTAGGTGATGTTACATTTGCACATAGGACCCCTTGTTCGAAAGGAGCTTCTGAACTCTCTCGTCCATTGAATTTGTCAGGTTTTGGATGGTTTCTGCTTCAATTGTTTTGCATGAGGACAGAATACCCTCCCAGAGCTGTTGCTTAGATGTGAACTGCCTCCCGCCATCATAGACACTCCTTTTGATGATGCTCCAGAGGTTCTCAATGGGGTTGAGGTAAGGGGAGCATGGGGGTCACACCATAAGTTTGTCCCCTTTTATGCCCATATCAGCCAGAGATGCAGATGTGTTATGTGCAGCATGAGACGGTGCATTATCATGCATGAAAATGATCTTGCTGCGGAATACACGGTTCTTCTTCTTGAACCATGGCAGGAAGTGCTGTTTGAGAAACTCCACATACATTATGGAGTTCATCTTTACCCCTTCAGGGATCCTAAAGGGGCCGACAATCTCTCTCCCCATGTTTCCAGCCCAAAACATTACTCCACCTCCTCCTTGTTGGCGCCATAGCTGTGTTTGCATGGGGTGTCCATCAACCAGCCATCCTCCACTCCATCCATCTGGACCATCGAGCGTTGCACGGCACTCATCGGTGAATAAAACAGTTTTGAAGTCAGTCTTCATGTATTGTTTGGCCCACTGGAGCCGTTTCTGCCTGTGTACAGAGGATAGAGGAGGACGACAGGATGGCTTACGCACAGCTGCAAACCTCTGAAGGACCCTGCATCTTGTTGTTCGGGGAACGTTGGAGGCACCATCCGCTTCAAAAACTTGTCTGCTGCTATGACAAGACTTTTTTGCCGCTGCTCTTTTAACCTGATGTAATTGCCTGTAGGAAAAAGTCCTCAATTTTCCCTTATCAGCACGCACACGTGTGTATTGTGAATCAGCTACATACTTCTTGATTGTGCGATGATCAGGATGAAGTGTCTTGGCAATGTTGATTGTAGTCATGCCTTGACCTAAACACTCCACAATTTGTTGCTTCTCAGCAGCCGACACATCCTTTTTCTTTCCCATTTTGGCAGAAAATGTAGGCTGCTTAATAATGTGGGACAGCCTTCTTAAGTAGTCTTGTCTTTCATTGGACACACCTGCCAAACTAATTAGCACAGGTGTCTGCAATTGCTTACAGTGATATAAAGAGCCCTGACACACATCACCATCAATGAGTTTAACTAACAAACAAAAAAATTCTTACATTATCACTCTGAAACACTTTTTGCATAATAATTTGGAACACAGTGTACATGTGCTTTTCCACAAAACACCAGTGGTTCACGTAGTTAATCTTACAGTTCTAACTTGCCAACCATGGTCTGTATGGAGTTGTTCAATAAAGGACCCAAAATTAAGATAACATAGATGGGAGATGTCTCTATGAATACGAATTCCTAAGTATTTGATACCCTGTGAGGGCCAGGCAAAGGGAAAGTTGGACTGGATGGAATCCTATATGGATTTGGGGAGGGAGACATCGAGGGCCTCAGACTTCGCTGCATTGATTTTAAAATTTGACCATGTAACAAACTGATCTATTTCAGCCATAACAGCAGGGATGGATATATGTGATTGAGTGATATATACTAGGACATCATCAGCAAATGCAGAGCACTTGTACTCGGTGCCTCCCACCTCAATCCACCTAATATTGGGGTTATGGCGAATTGATGAGAGCAGGTGCTCCGTCACTTGGATGTATAAGAGAGGGGACAGAGGACATCCCTGCCTTGTCCCATTGGTGATTATGAAAGGTGATGAAAATGTTCCAGTTTTCTTCAGCCTAGGTGATGTATTGCGATACAGGGCCGTGATTTTGCCTATAAAAGGGTCCCCTAGACCCCTACCCCAAGCTTTTTAAGAGAATAATATATGGTGTGCCAGGAGACTCTATGGAATGCTTTCTCAGCATCCAACGAGAGTATCTAATTACAAATTTTTAACTGCATCTAGCCCAGGAAATACTTTGTGCCTAGTAGCAGTGTCTGCTAGTCAGTGGATTATCCCAGCTGTTAAGCAAGCTACACCACCTGTAGTTTGGACACTTAATTTTTTCAAAGGAAATAGTTCGGGCCCCCGGGACACTCAGTGAAGAGCATCGGGGAGGCACCCCAAGGCACAGGGGCTGGGACTGGCGGTAGGACGCCTTGCGGTGGACTGCCAAGCTCAATCCTTATAAAAGCTTTTTAACTGCAGCAGCTTTAGTGGACGCTACTGGAGCTGGAATTACCGCGGCTGCTGGCATGAGACTTGCCCTTCAATAGATCCTTGTAAAAGGATTTAAAGTGTACTCATTCAAATTAGAGAGACAATTTAAATTAAAAAGATTAGACCTGCCTCCACCGCAGGGGGGCTCGCTCGACCCACCAGTGGACATGCACCAGTATTGGGAGAGGGGGGCTGGCCGTCACGATCCACCACGGCTCTGGCTCAAACCCGGCGACACGGAGGTCGCACGGGCAGGAACGGACTGGCCGTGTCGGCTTCACACTTTTTTGGTTTTAGAAGGGCATGACATGCCTATATCTGTGTCTCCCCCTCCTTTTACTCCTCCACCTCTTTTCTTTTCGCATGACTCTATGTACTTGTCACTTTTCCATGTGTTAGTTGAGTCTTCTGAGCAGTTTGTCATCTTTTGGACACCTTTGAAGGTGTTTTCTATGTGTTTCTATGTGTTTTTGTTTGCCTGCCATGGGTTTTAACGGTGTTCGAAGGTGTTCAACGAACAGTTCGACGAACAGTTCGGCGAACATATGGGTGTTCAACGAACCGAACTCGAACACTACGGGGGTGGCTCAACACTAGTCCTAACACCAGAGAAGACTTCACCTGATGCGGATTGGGATACCGAGCGGCAGCAACAATACCGCAAAGTGCAAGAGTGTGTTGAAAGAAGTGTGTTGAAAGAGCAAATACCATCACGCCAAGTATTGACAGTAATAAATTATTAAAAAACATGACAAAAAGTCCTGTCACTAAACAAGTAGTTTCCCTTTCTACTCAATATAGTCCACAAAATTCAGATATAATTTCTAATATTAAAAAATATCTCCCTATTCTTAACCAAGACTACAAGCTCTCTAATATTCTTCATAATAATACATATATCAGATATGTAGCTAAGAAAGCACCCACATTTGGTTCCATTTTATCACCTAGTCTTTATACACATGTATCTAATATTCCTAATAAAACCTAGTATTCTTTTAAGGGTTTTTATAAGTGTGGCCATACCCGCTGTACATGAACATGCCTTTATTTCCAACAGTTTTTCTTCCTTGACAAAATGACAACATTTTTCCATAAAAAGTTTCATAAACTGTAATACCTCTTACACTATTTATCTTATTGAATGTTCATCTTGTTTGGTACAATATGTAGGCTGCACTACAGGACTTCTAAAGAAACGCATAAGGAAACACTGGTCAGATTCTGCCAATCCCACAACTATCAATACTTCTGCAGTTTTGAAACACTTTTCATTCATATACAAAGGCGATGTCTCTACATTTAAATACACAGGAATTGAAAAAGTATTTCAATTAGAGGAGGTGATTTAAAAAAAAATTATTGAACAGGGAATACTATTGGCTTTTTACACTGGGAACTAGAACACTGCCAGGGCTCAACATTAGACAAGGTTTAATATTGCAATATTCTCCTGCTGTATCCTATCTCTGGTTACCTCTGACATAACTATAGCCTCCTACTACGGCACCCTGCTGTATCTACATTATAGAGACCTGAACCTGAACCAGCATCTACTTTTGACACCCTAATCCCTACGAAGCAGGTAAATCACGATCTCTGGGTAAAAACTGGAGGCTACAGCCACCACCCAGTGATACCTTAACAGATACACCCCTCCCCCTCCCTACAGATCTCTATACATCGACCAGAGGCATTAGATGCTAGTACAAGCCTCTTGCTGCATCCTACTTCTGACCTCCTCGTGCTACCTCCACTCAACAAGGGACCAGGACTACTACCTCCAGCTCATTCTAAGACGTCCCTGGATGCCCCTTGTACCTACAAACAGGTAACCTTAAACCTCTTGTCTCCAAGGCTTGTACCACAGCTACATCAGTTAATTTATGATCTATCCTTATTCCTTCCCCCTACAGATCTAACTCAGATCATCAACCCACAGCCGTGTGTGACATATCCTCTACCTCTCTCCAAGAAGGACCAGGACCACTACCTCCTAGTCATCAAAAATAATCAGGACACCCCCCGCTACCCTCTAGAAGGTAACTAATCCAAAACTGCCCCCTTCGAACCCAGTATCTTAACCCTTGAGCCCTGAACCCTATTCTTAATACTTGCCTCCTCTCACTCCCTATAGTACTGCTCCGGTGAATCCAGTATTATGTACACAGCCTGCTGACTGTCACACCAGTAGCAGTACTACTGTGGAACAACAGCCAACTACTACCACAGTCTATTGAGTACCATACCAAGAACAGGTAACTCACGACCCAACTCAGAGTCCAACAGAGACATCTCTGTCAAGTTCCACCCCTACTGATCCACACATTTTTTTGTGTACCCCACTCTAGGTACTCCTCGTCCTCCCTCCCAAGCACCAACACGTGCCACCAGTGAACTTCCATACCCCATACGATGCACTAGTATCAGGTAACCACAGACAAACAGATACCTACCCCTTCCCCCATCGCTCATTAGTATACCATATTTATACATTCCTATTCTATCCCACCAGGTCTACAAGCCTTTGCCTCCTTATACATCTACTACAACCAAACATCCTCAGACTACGAGGGAAAAAGGCCTATTTTTATCAATCAGTGATCACCTTGTATCAGTGGACACCGATCTATTTAACGATTTTACAACTTTTAATACTTTTAATACCTATTCTCATATCCGACCCAGTGACCTCACTGAGTCTGAATCATTTTAACTAGCTATTTTTAAATACATGTTCAATTAAATAAAATTATCCCTTGCACTCAAAATCTCTCGTGCCGTCCTTCTGTTCACTACCACTAGCGCAAATTTATTTCTTCTCGACTATTCTATACATTTATTGTTTTTATCACCTGTTTTCAAAATATTTTGAATGCCACATCTCTGTATTGAACAATTATTCTACATGTCCTCAGAACACCTATGCATATAATGAAAGTGTAACTCATATTATGAATACCATTACTAAGGCTATACACCAAAATGCGTAGGTTTCCAGATTCTATGTGGCTTGTATCTACAGCTACACATCCTTTTAGCTTTCCCAATAAATGTGTAGTTTTATGCTTACTAGTGTTGAGCGAGCACTAAAATGCTCGGGTGCTCGAAGCTCGGGCCGAGCTCGCCGTGATACTCGGGTGCTCGACCCGAGCAACGAGCCCAATGTTAGTCTATGGGAGACCCCGGCAGTCTGTAGAAAGCCTAAAAAGTGCCCAAAACAATAGTGACAGTGCTCAAATGACATGGGGACAGCATGGGGATCGCCCCTGGAAGCATTTCTGACCCCCAGGTCACTGCTGTCAACAACGTGGTCAGAGGTATTAAGACACTTTTACAGGCTCACAATAAAACGTTCAAAAACGAAAGTGAAAGTGCTTTCCTGTGAAATATGTTAACCCCTTAACGACCATGGGTCTTTCTGTTTTTGTGTTTTCCTTTTTTGCTCCCCTTCTTCCCAGAGCCAGAGCTTTTTTAATTTTCATTCAATATGGCCATGTGAGGACTTATTTTTTGCGGGACGAGTTGTACTTTTAAACACCATCACTGGTTTTACCATATCGTGTGCTGGAAAATGGGAAAAAAATTCCAAGTGCAGTGAAACTGCAAAAAAAATGCAATTACACAGTTGTTTTTTGGGTCCTTTTTTTACCACGTTCACAGATTACTAAAACTGACCTGCCATCATTATTTTCCAGGTCATTACGAGTTCATAGACACCAAACATGTATAGGTTCTTTTTTATTTAAGTGGTGAAAAAAAAATCCAAAGCTTGCTAAAAAAACAAAAAAAAATGACGCCATTTTCCGAGACCCTTAGCTTCTCCATTTTTCGGGATCTGGGGCCAGGTGAGGGCTTATTTTTTGCGTGCCGGGCTGACGTTTTTATTGATACCATTTTGGGGTAGATCCGATGTTTTGATCGCCCGTTATTGCATTTTATTGCAAAGTTGTAGCGACCAAAAAAACTTAATTCTGGCGTTTAAAATTTTTTTCTCGTTACGCCGTTTACTGATTGTATTAATTCTTCTTTTATATTGATTGATCGGGCGATTCTGAACGCGGCGATACCAAATATGTGTATGTGTTTTTTTTTTTATATATATATATTTTATTTTGAATGGGGCGAAAGGGGGGTGATTTAAACTTTTATATATTTTTTATTTTTTTCATTTTTTTAAAAACTTTTTTTTTACACTTTCTGCTTGCTTCTATAGTCTCCAGAGGAGACTACAAGCAGCAGTTGTCTGATTGCTTCTACTGCATACAAGCGATGAGCAGATCGCTTGTATGCAGGAGAAATGCTCACTTGCTATGAGCGCTGACCACTAGGTGGCGCTCATAGCAATTGAGACATGACAACCACAGGCGTCTGCTGCAGACCCTGAGTTGTCATGCCCACCCATTGGTGACCCGCGATCACGTGACGGGGTCACTGATTGGCGGGGCTTAGGACTCCCGGAAGCGCGAGTTAAATGCCACTGTCAGAGATTTAACATGTTAACAGCCGCGGGTGGATTGCGATTCCAATAATCAGCTGAAATGTGCTCGCTTCAGTGCGGACTCACCGCCGGAGCCCCCGCTGAACCGGCCTTCCCGACCTGGTGCGTACTATTACTGACCAGGTCGGAAAGGGGTTAAGGAACATCCTTTCCAGGGTAAAGACTTGTGTATAAGGTAAAATAAATAATCAAAAACAAAAATACTCCTCCACACCTTGGGCTATGTTCACAAGTAGTATTTTTTATGTGTTTTTGCACATTTGTATTGCTTTCAACCGTGACAAATTCATTCACCGGGAAATGTCATTTTAACATTTTACAACCTTATCTGGCCATGTGCTGTGTGACACATGCATACAGTGCTAAAAAGACATGGGAACAGCATGGGGAAGACCCCTGGAAGCATCTCTGACACCCAGGTCACTGCCTAAAAGTGTGCCCATCAGAAGTGATCCTTGCCGCATCAGAAGATGCAGACTTGCAACTATCCCCGTGCAAGTCCTTGTCCCAGGGCAGTGTTCAATTGTACCTCCCCCATAACTTGCAATACAAGCGCAAGTATTCAGCCTGCCACCCACCCACCCCCAGGCTGCAATACCATACTGCTAGCTTGCTTGCACTTGAAATCGGGCCTTTTAGGCATGTGGAGGTGAAATCTGGCCACCACGTCATGGCTGCGTCGGTAGCCTGGTATTCATACTCAGTCCCCAGCCGCCCGGCGGCCGGGTTTCCACGCTTGGTCCCCAGCCGCCAGGGGGCGCCAGGGGGCGGCCGGGTGTCCATACTCAGTCCCCAGCCGCCCCGCGGCCGGGTGCCCACACACAGTCCTCAGCCGCGTGAGGGTGGCCGGGTGTCCATAAAGGGTCCCCAGCCGCCCCTATTTGTCCCGGTGTGCCTTATACACAAGCGCGCATAACAAAACATTACCTGTGCCCTCCCCAGTGCATTTAGTGGGAAGGACAGCCTAACCACAAACACGTGGACAAGTGAATGTCGCCAGGAATGGTCCATCTCACTGACGCCTTCACACTGGGTTAATATTGTGGAAGCCGGGACACAGTTGAACACTGGGATGCAACACGTCCTCCAGACATAGAGGATTGCGGGTCCTGGGTCAATCAGGCTTCAACACAAAGTTCAGAAGGTAGACAGCAGCAGTGGTCGGCCTCCTACACAACGAGTAAATAATTCATGATCATGAGGCCATCCACCTCCTTAGCTTTCTGTTCCTTGGAATGCAAGCGCATGTATGTAGTAGCAGCTAGGCCTGAGGTGGTCAGCGTTTTGGCGCATATTCTACCTCCTTCGAGGATTGCTGGATGTTTTCCTGCTACTATCCCAGTTCTATGACTCCCGTTAAAACAAAGCTTCAGGTGATGAATGATGGATGAGGTGGTGGCAAAGGAGAAAGAGCAGGAGGAACAGGGACCATTCACATCAATATCAGGTCAGCCAACCACACATGTCTTATAGGATATGTTTCTGTACCAAAAGGAGCGGTTCAGCTACACAGTTATAAGGCATACAGTGAATGCAATGCATACCAAAAATTTCGAGGCACTCCAATGCCCCTTGGAAGTGACATGGAGGTCAGAGGGCCTTAACTAAACCGTTTTTTCCATTTATAGCAACTGGGTCTCCTGTACACTGTTGGCCTAAGCAGGGAATGGAAGGCTTTCCAAAAATTATTAGGCACTGCAATGCCCCTTGAAACAGACGTGGATTACAGCGTATTAAAAACCTTCTACCCATTATTGGGGAGTGGGTCTCCCTTAGTGTTCGCCTATGCATTGAAAAGCAAAAGCTGACAAAAATTAGGAGGAAATGCAATGCCCGTTGCAAGAGTCGTGGAAGTTAGAGGTAATTAAAAACAACATGTCAATGCCCCTTGGAAGAGCTGTGGAGTTCAGAGCGGTTTAACAAGACGGTTTTAATGCCCCTTACAAGAGACGTGGAGTTCAGAGTGGTTTAACAAGACAGTTTTAATGCCCCTTGGAAGAGTGGTGGAGGTTACAGTGGAATAAAAAGACAATATCAATGCCCCGTGGAAGAGACGTGGAGGTCACAGTAGCTTAACAAGACGGTTTTAATGCCCCTTGGAAGAGTGGTGGAGGTCGCAGTGAAATAAAAAGACAATATCAATGCCCCTTGGAAGAGTGGTGGAGGTTACAGTGGAATAAAAAGACAATATCAACGCCCTGTGGAAGAGACGTGGAGGTCACAGTAGCTTAACAAGACGCTTTTAATGCCCCTTACAAGAGCCATGCAGTACAGCATATTAAAAACATTATTCCCATTATTGGGGAGTGGGTCTCCCATAGTCTTTGCCTATGCCTTCCAAGCAAAAGCTGCCAAAAATTAGGAAGGTGGAACTTGCAATGTCCCTTACAAGAGCCATGCAGTACAGCATATTAAAAACATTATTCCCATTATTGGGGAGTGGGTCTCCCATAGTCTTTGCCTATGCCTTCCAAGCAAAAGCTGCCAAAAATTAGGACAGAGGAACTTGCAATGCTGGCAACATGGACCACGGTCACCCTGGTGGTATAGTGGTCATGGAGGCTGAGGATAAGGAGAAGAGCAAAAAACAGCCGAAATGAGGAAGCGTATACCCATGTGTGGGTGTGAAGCGATGCATGGGAATACACCTCCCGAAATAACACAGTGGATTTGACTTTATGTTACTCTGCTGTCATTTGGTGGTGATGAGAAGTCTGGCCCAATCCAGCCCTTGTTCATTTTGATAAGGGTCAGCTTGTCAGCATTGTCAGTTGACAGGCGAGTGCGCTTATCAGTTATAATTCCCCCATAGGCACTAAAAACACGCTTCGATAACACGTTAGCGGCAGGGCAGGCCAGGACCTCCAAGGCATACAGAGTGAGTTCATTCCAAGTGTCCAGCTTGGATACCCAATAATTAAAAGGCACAGAGGAATCACGGAGGACGCTGGTACTCCCTCACCATCTTTTGAAACTTTCCACTCCTTGTGAGAGTACCCTGCGCCTCAGGGCCTGTAAGCTGGGCAGGTCTCAGAAAACTGTCCTAGAACATTGACAGTGTTCCCCTGCCTCTGCTGGATTGGAGTTGCGTCTCTCTCGCCTGTATGCCTAAGTTGGGAAGCGAACTGTGACCTCTGCCGCTACCGTGTTCACATGGGAATTTTTTTAATAGTTCTGCAGCAAGGGCCTTCTGGTACTGCCCCATTTTTGTAGACCTCTCCAACTCAGGAATAAGAGAGTGAAAGTTCTCCTTGTAGAGGGGGTCTAAAAGTGTCATCAACCAGCAATGACTGTCACCCAACATTTTGACAATGCGAGGGTCATGGTTAAGGCAGCGTAACATAAAGTCAGCCATGGGTGCGAGACTGGTAACGGGCAAGACTTCCGTGTCCTCACCAAGATGACGACTGATAGTGTTGAGCGATCACTAAAATGCTCGGGTGCTAGAAACTCGGGCCGAGCTTACCGTGATACTCGGGTGCTCGACCCGAGCAACGAGCCCAATGTTAGTCTATGAGAGACCCGAGCATTTTTGCGGCAGCACCCCCTGCAGTCTGTAGAAAGCCTAAAAAGTGCCCAAAACGATAGTGACAGTGCTCAAAAGACAAGGGGGCGGCATGGGGATCGCCCCTGGAAGCATTTCTGACCCCCAGATCACTGCTGTCAACAACATGGTCAGAGGTATTAAGCCACTTTTGCGGGCTCACAATAAAACGTTCAAAAACGAAACTGAAATGGTTTTCCTGTGAAATATGTTAAGGAATTTCCTTTCCAGGGTAAAAACTTGTGTATAAGGTAAAATAAATAACCAAAAACAAAAATACTCCTCCACACCTTGGGCTATGTTCACAAGTAGCATTTTTCATGCGTTTTTGCACTTTTGTATTGCTTTCAACCGTGACAAATGCGTACACCGGGAAATGTCATTTTAACATTTTACAACCTTATCTGGCCATGTGCTGTGTGACACATGCATACAGTGCTGAAAAGAGAAGGGATCAGCATGGGGAAGTCCCCTGGAAGCATCTCTGACACCCAGGTCACTGCCTAAAAGTGTGCCCATCAGAAGTGATCCTTGCCGCATCAGAAGACGCAGACTTGCTACTATCCCCGTGCAAGTCCTTGTCCCAGGGCAGTGTTCAATTGTACCTCCCCCATTCCTTGCAATGCAAGCGAAAATATGCAGCCTGCCACCCACCCACCCGCAGGCTGCAATACCATACTGCTAGCTTTCACTTGAAATGGGGCCTTTTAGTTTGGAGGAGGCCGAAGCTGGCCACTACCTCATGGCCGCTTCGGCAGCGAGGTATCCATACTCTGTCCCCAGCCGCCCGGTGGCCGGGTGTCCACGCTCGGTCCCCAGTCGCCAGGTGGCGGCCAGGTGTCCATACTCGGTCCCCAGCCGCCCTGATTTCTCCTGTCACCTTCCCCCACACTTTTCTTAGCCTGGCCTGCTTTAGGGCAGCATTGGACGAGCCCACCAGAGAACCAGACTCCTCCGGTGGGCCCTGGCTTCTCCATCAGGGGAGTTGAGAGTGCCTAGGTGAGGAGCATGATGAAGATGATAGAAGTTAGCATCTGCTTTGTTTTCTTGGAATGCAAGCGCATGTATGCAGTAGCGGCTAGGCCTGAGGTGGTCAGCGTTTTGGCGCATATCCTACCTCCTCCGAGGATTGCTGGATGTTTTCCTGCTACTATCCCAGTTCTATGACTCCCGTTAAAACAAAGCTTCAGGTGATAAATGATGGATGAGGTGGTGGCAAAGGAGAAAGAGCAGGAGGAACAGGGACCATTCACATCAATATCAGGCCAGTCAACCAGACATGTCTTGTAGGATATGTTTCTGTAACAAAAGGAGCGGTTCGGCTACACAGTTATAGGGCATACAGTGAGTGCAATGCCTACCAAAAATTTCGAGCCACTCCAATGCCCCTTGGAAATGACATGGAGGTCAGAGGGCGTTAACTAAACCTTTTTTTCGATTTATAGCAACTGGGTCTCCCGTGCACTATTGGCCTAAGCAGTGAATGGAAGGCTTTCCAAAAATTATGAGGAACTGCAATGCCCCTTACAAGAGCCATGTGTGGCACCCCAGGGGTCTGGTCACCACAGTAATAGAGATATTACGTCGGAGAGCAAGTGGGAGGTTTCCTGGTCAGGATCCCTTAAACATGCAACATCCTTCTGCCCCAGTCCTGGGAGGGGAGAATTCTGCCCTTATAAACTGGATCTGGGGCGGGGTTGAGTGAGTCAGTGAACAGTCAGAGTCAGAGTGAGAGCAAGGGAAAGTAACAGTAATGAGCTCTGTAGGAGCTAGGAGCTAAAGACCAGGGGCTGGAAGCTGAGCAGAGCTCGCCCTGGCAGAAGACAATAGGAACCGGACACAGGAGTCCGAAGCTGTGAGGACTTATATATCCAGCAGCAGAAACCAGCTGGCAGGGGATTTCAGGTCCTCTGGCCATAGAAGCCCGGAGGCTCAGTCACAAGCAAGGGACCAGCACCGCTGTCGTGGAGCGGAGGCTAACAGAAGGCCCCAAGTCACCAACCATACGGATGAGCACTACACGGTACACTCAGGGACGTGGGCTACTTCTACCCGCTTACAGCAAGGTTGCCAGGAAGAGTGCAGACAGACGGGGAGGCCTACAACTCCACCTGGCCAGGGGAACTCCTGCTTGCTCACAGACTGACCAGGCCTCTTATGCTAGCCAGTACTCCCGGGAAGGTCTACCTTATAATCATCAGTAAAGACCCTGAACTGCACTGCAAAGACTCTGAGTCGTTCCTGCTGCGCTCGTGCCCCATCACCCCCATCATCCACACTCACTGCCCTGAGGATATACTCCTCCCGAGGGGAGTTATCCCATTCTATGCTGCGCACACAACACCAGCCTCAGCGGTCTGCCTCGCAGCGGTGGTATTCCCTGACCGCAATCCACGGGTGGCGCAGTCGGACAATTAACCTCAAAACCTAAGAAAGACTGCCACTGGTTTGACCAGCCTGAGCCACGGGACCGGGTCACCGCCACGGAGACTACAGACCCCAGAGACCCGGCACCGGGTATCCCACACACGTGTACACACGGCCCAGGGGACGCGTCACATGCAGTACAGCATATTACAAACATAAGTCCCATTATTGGGGAGTGGGTGTTCCATAGTATTTGCTTATGCCTTGCAAGCAAAAGCTGCCAAAAATTAGGACGGAGCAACTTGCAATGCCCCTTACAAGAGCCATGCAGTACAGCATATTACAAACATAAGTCCCATTATTGGGGAGTGGGTGTCCCATAGTATTTGCTTATGCCTTGCAAGCAAAAGCTGCCAAAAATTAGGACGGAGCAACTTGCAATGCCCCTTACAAGAGCCATGCAGTACAGCATATTACAAACATAAGTCCCATTATTGGGGAGTGGGTCTCCCATAGTATTTGCTTATGCTTTAACAGCAAAAGCTGCCAAAAATTAGGACGGAGCAACTTGCAATGCCCCTTACAAGAGCCATGCAGTACAGCATATTACAAACATACTGTAAGTCCCATTATTGGGGAGTGGGTGTCCCATAGTATTTGCTTATGCCTTGCAAGCAAAAGCTGCCAAAAATTAGGACGGAGCAACTTGCAATGCCCCTTACAAGAGCCATGCAGTACAGCATATTACAAACATAAGTCCCATTATTGGGGAGTGGGTGTCCCATAGTATTTGCTTATGCTTTCCCAGCAAAAGCTGCCAAAAATTAGGACGGAGCAACTTCCAATGCCCCTTACAAGAGCCATGCAGTACAGCATATTACAAACATAAGTCCCATTATTGGGGAGTGGGTCTCCCATAGTATTTGCTTATGCTTTCCCAGCAAAAGCTGCCAAAAATTAGGACGGAGCAACTTGCAATGCCCCTTACAAGAGCCATGCAGTACAGCATATTACAAACATAAGTCCCATTATTGGGGAGTGGGTGTCCCATGGTATTTGCTTATGCTTTCCCAGCAAAAGCTGCCAAAAATTAGGACGGAGGAACTTGCAATGCTGGCACCCTAGTGGTATAGTGGTGGTGGAGGCTGAGGATAAGGAGAAGAAGATTAAACAGCCGAAACGAGGAAGCGTATACCCATGTGTGGGTGTGAAGCGGTGCATGTGAATACACCTCCCGAAATAACACAGTGGATTTGACTTTATGTTACTCTGCTGTCATTTGGTGGTGATGAGAAGTCTGGCCCAATCCAGCCCTTGTTCATTTTGATAAGGGTCAGCTTGTCTGCATTGTCAGTTGACAGGCGAGTGCGCTTATCAGTTATAATTCCCCCAGCGGCACTAAAAACACGCTCCGATAACACGCTAGCGGCAGGGTAGGCCAGGACCTCCAAGGCGTACAGAGCGAGTTCATTCCAAGTGTCCAGCTTGGATACCCAATAATTAAAAGGCACAGAGGAATCACGGAGGACGCTGGTACGATCGGCAAGGTACTCCCTCACCATCTTTTGAAACTTTCCACTCCTTGTGAGAGTACCCCTCGCCTCAAGGCCTGTAAGCTGGGCGGGTGTCAGAAAACTGTCCCAGAACGTTGACAGTGTTCCCCTGCCTCTGCTGGATTTGAGTTGCATCTCTCTCGCCTGTACGCCTTGGTTGGGCAACGAACTGTGACCTCTGCCGCTAGCGTGTTCAGATGCGAATTTTTTTAAGAGTTCTGCAGCAAGGGCCTTCTGGTATTGCCCCATTTTTGTAGTCCTCTCCACCTCAGGAATAAGAGAGTGAAAGTTCTCCTTGTAGCGGGGGTCTACAAGTGTCACCAACCAGTAATGACTGTCACCCAACATTTTGACAACGCGAGGGTCACGGTTAAGGCAGCGTAACATAAAGTCAGCCATGCGTGCCAGACTGGTAACGGGCAAGATTTCCGTGTCCTCACCAAGATGACGACTGACCATGCTCTCCTCCTCCTCCTCCTCTTCCTCCTCCCCCCTGTCCTCAGGCCACCCACGCTGAGCCGACGGTATGACACTTGTACAGGTACTACCGTCTACAACGCATGATAGCAGCTCCTGTTCTTCCTCCTCCTCCTCCTCCTCCTCTCCCTCATTGTCCCCCAATGCACATTGGGATGAGATGAGGCTGGGCTGTGTGTAATCGCCCGCTACGGCTTCTTGATCCATCTCATCATACTCTGGCTGCAATGCCTCCTCTTTAATTCTCTGCAGAGAGCGTTGCAAAAAACAGATAAGTGGGATGCTGACACTAATGATGGCGTCATCGCCACTCACCATCTTGGTGGCCTCCTCAAAGTTTGTCAGGATGGTACATATGTCAGACATCCAGGTCCACTCCTGAGGTCTTATGTGTGGAGTCTGACCTGAATATCGACGGCCTTGTTGCAGCTGGTACTCCACAACTGCTCTCTTCTGCTCACAAATCCTTTGCAACATGTGGAGGGTAGAGTTCCAACGTGTGGGGACATCACACACCAGTCGGTGTGCCGGAAGCTGCAAACGCTGCTGCAACACAGCAAGGGCGGCGGAAGCTGTAGCCGACTTGCGAAAATGAGCTGACAGGCGGCGTACTTTCACGAGCAGATCTGGCAACTCGGGGTACGATTTAAGAAACCGCTGAACCACGAGGTTAAGCACATGAGCCAGGCATGGTACGTGTGTGATCTCACCTCGCCTCAGGGCCGCCACCAGGTTACGGCCATTGTCACACACGACCATGCCGGGATGTAGGTTCAGCGGTCTTAGCCACAGATCTGCCTGCTCTTTCACAGCTGTCCACAACTCACAAGCAGTGTGAGGTTTATCACCTAAGCTTATGAGTTTCAGCACAGCCTGTTGCCGCTTGGCGGAGGCAGTACTGCAATGCTTCCAGCTTGTAACTGATGTGGTGATATCTGAGATGGAGGCTGAACATGAGGAGGAGGAGGAGGAGGAGGATGCGCAGGAGCTGTACACTGTGGGCGCAACTCTGACTGACATAGGGCCCGCAATCCTCGGTGTGGGGAGGATGTGTTCCGTCCCAAGGTCCGACTGGGTCCCGGCTTCCACTATGTTTACCCAGTGTGCCGTCAGAGAGATGTACCATCCCTGGCCACAAGCACTTGTCCACGTGTCCGTTGTCAGGTGGACTCTCCCAGTAACTGCGTTGTTGAGGGCACGGCAGATGCTTTGGGACACGTGCTTGTGTAGTGCGGGGATGGCACACCGGGCAAAATAGTGTTGGCTGGGGACCGAGTACCGAGGGACGGCCACCGCCATAAGATTGTAGAAGGATTCCGTCTCCACCAGCCTAAAAGGCAGCATTTCCAATGCAAGCAGTCGTGAAATGTGCGAATTTAGGACTGTGGCCTGTGGAGCATTAGCTGCGAATTTCCGCTTTCATTCAAAGGTCTGGGATATGGACAATTGAACGCTGCGGTGGGACGTGGACGTGGACGTTGATGCTGTTTCTTGAGAAACTGCCATAACAAGTGAAGACTGAGAGGAGGGGGCATCTTTGCATGCAGTATGGACAGGGGATTGCCTTGCACACACAACAGGGGGTTCTATTGCACGCACAACAGTGGAAGAAGCAGTGGTGACACCCGCTGACACTGGTCGTGGACCCTGGGTTTCGCCCCACAAAGTCGGGTGCTTTGCTGCCATGGGCCTGATCATGCTGGTGGTGGTCAGGCTGGTAGTTTTGTCACCCCTGCTGATGCTGGCATGGCAGGTGGAACATATGACCTTTTTGGGGTTATCAGCGGAGTCTTTAAAAAAATTCCAGACTCTGGAAAACCTACCGCTTGTACTGGCAACGTCCCTCGTGTTGGTGTTACGGGGAACGGTTGCCTACCTTCTGTCTGCGGCCACCACACTGCTTGTTCCTGCCTGTTGGGGTACTCTGCCTCCCTCCCCCTGTGTGCTGCTGGCCTCACTCTGCATGTCCTCCTTCCACGTTGGGTCAGTTACTAGATCATCCACCACCTCCTCCTCTTCCACTTGCGCACCACGATCCTCCTCCTCACTTCCTGACAATTGTGTCTCGTCATTGTCCACCTCTTGTGACAGATTGCCAACGTCGACTTCCTGTGGCCGTGGCTGTTCAAATATTTGGGCATCGCAACATGGGATCTCCTCTTCCACCACTTCAAGCGTATCAGGTGAGGGGCCCAAATATGGAAATGGACCAGTGAACAGCTCTTCAGAGTGTCCAAGTGTGGGATCACTTGCTGTCTGACGACACTCGGCATGGTGGGAGGAAGGAGCATCAGGGTGAGGAGGAGTATGCGGTCGAGACTCACGGCTACTAAGAGTTGACCGTGTGGAAGACAGACCGGAGGTGGTGGTGCCCAGGTAACTGGAAGTATTGTCTGCTATCCAATTAATAACCTGTTCACACTGATCAGTTCTCAATACTGGTGTTGTTCTGTGCTTCCCTAGTAATTCGGTCAAGAAGTGGGAGCGAGAAGATGTGGCTGTTGGTTGTGGCACATTTTCACCTTGGCCACGGCCCCGTCCTCTGCACGAACCATCACCAGAACGTCCACTTCCACGTCCCTTGCCACGCGCCTTGCCCATTGTAAATGAAGTAAAATAGCTTACACTTGCACTATCAATGGAAAAAGGGTAATAAAGAGTAGATTAGAACCGTGGAAGAGGAAAACCACAGTTATTGCTTACTGGGGTATACCACACTTTTTTAAATAGAGATATTTGCGGCTGAACAGTGAGCGACACACACAAACTGCTTTTTTTTTAGATACCAAAGGCCCAAAACTGGATAGTACAGCGATTTGACCCGTGGAACTGTGAAACCACACTGGGATGTCGGGCCTACACAAGACTATTTTCAACAGATATATTTTTGTGTCACAACAGTCAGGAGACTCTACTGTTTTTCTTTACGGAAAAAACGACCAAAAGCTGAATAATAGAGATTTTTTACCGTGGGATGGCAAAACCACAGTTATTGTTTACTGGGGTATACCACACTTTTTAAATAGAGATATTTGCAGCTGAACAGTGAGCGACACACTCAAACTGCTTTTTTTTTAGATACCAAAGGCCCAAAACTGGATAGTACAGCGATTTGACCAGTGGAACTGCGAAACCACACTGGGATGTCGGGCCTACACAAGACTATTTTCAACAGATATATTTTTGTGTCACAACAGTCAGGAGTCACTACTGTTTTTCTTTACGGAAAAAACTACCAAAACCTGAATAATAGAGATTTTTTACCGTGGGATGGCAAAACCACAGTTATTGTTTACTGGGGTATACCACACTTTTTAAATAGAGATATTTGCGGCTGAACAGTGAGCGACACACTCAAACTGTTTTTTTTTTAGATACAAATGGCCCAAAATGGATAATACAGAGGTTTGAACCGTGGAAGTGCAAAACAACACTTCTGTTTCTCTAGCCTACACCAGACTATTTTCAACAGTTATATTTGTGTCTGAAAAATCAGAGACACGCTTTTTTTTTTTGGGGGGGGGAGGGGGGACACACCAAAAGGTTAATAAGACGGGTATTTGTACAGTGTGAAGGAGGAAAAAAAAAGGAGGATTTGGATGGAAAAAAAGGATTTTTCCTGGCCCCCGACACCTGGTGCTAAGTCCAGCAATTTGAGCAACAGGAGCACACAGGACTGTAATGCAGCGTTTGCTGGTATAACCACTGTGTCTCCTATACAGCCTGCCTGCCTGGTATCTGGGATGGATATTAGTCCTGAAAAGGACTGTTTGTTTGTTCTGGCAGCCTTTACAGACCCTACACTAACTATTTCGCAGTTTATATCTCTCCCTAAATCAGCAGCGCTGTCCCTACACTGTCTAATCCGGAGCGACTGTGTCCAAGATGGCGGCGCCCGGTTTTAAATACTCGAGGTGACGCTGTGCGGCCAGCCAATCACTGTAATGCCCACAACCAACATGGCTGCAGCATTACAGTGACTGGCTTGCAATCCCTGCATGTTCATTGGCTCTGTAAAGAGCGCCAAACATGCAGGGCGGAGACCCGAGCTCCCGCCCGAGTAACCCGGAAATGCTCGGTGCTCGCCGAACATCCCGAGTAGCGTGATGCTCGGGCGAGTACCGAGCAGTGTCGAGCATGTTCGCTCAACACTAATGCTTACCTTTCATCACTGGAGGATTACTTTTCTGATGTTCCTCTTGCTGCAACCCTGGCCAGGCCGGCTCCATGCAATGTCTTCCTGCAGTGGCCACAGGTGTTAAGGGGATGGTTGCTAGAGATGAGCGTTGTTCTACTCGAACTGTTCGCCAATCTCAAATTCGAGCTGTTTTGGGCGGTGTTCGAGCCGGTCGGCGAACACGAACAATTTGAGAAAAATTCGGCTGTTCGAGGTTATGTTCGATATCTGTTCGTGCACAAAAATCATAACTGGATTTTTTCTCAGTAATGATGAAAATTAATGTTAATACGCAGTTTGAGTGTACAGCGGGGCGGGGGGAGGGGCAGGGGATGGATCTCTGCAGGAACAATGAAGATCTCCATTTTTTTTTTCTCTTTCCCGCATTTGCAGTGGGGAGGTGCAATCTGTCAGCCTATCAGCAGCGCACACACGGAGCGAAGTGCTTTTTTTCACACAAGCAAGGGCATGTGTGATTGGCAGTGTATGTCACATGTCCTTGCCCTATAAGACCAAGCCATTTTCCCCGTCGCCACCATTTTCTCACTGCTGCAGCTGCGTGTTAGACGGCACCGCTGTTGCTGTGTGCGCTATACCTTGTTAATTTCAAGCCAATTTTCGCACAAATATACAGATAGCTTGGGAGTAGGGAATAGTTGTGATTGCAGTCCTTTTAAGGACTAGGTTACAGCATTTCCTACGACTTTTATCAGGCAGGTCTGTGCTCTTAAATAGATAGATTGTGGGAGTAAAGACTAATTGTAATTGGAGTCCTTTTCAGGACTAGGTTACATCAGTTCCTATCAGTTTTTGCCAGGCAGGTCTGCGCCAGTGCTGTGCAAGTTTTTTTCACAGCATTTGGCTGAATCTAGCAAAGCTAATCCTTTTTGGCCTATTGCAGAGTGTGTTAGTCAGTGGAGTAGCCTATCTGTGTTGCAAGATATACCACCTGTGTATAGAATACCAATTTTTTTACTGCACCTAGTGAAGTAAAATCTTTTGGGCATAGCATCATTCTATTAGTCCATCTATACTGACCTCCATCAGGTTGCAAACTGAATATAATTTTTTTCTGCATCTAGCTCTGAAAAAATATTTGGGCTTCTAGCAGTGTGTGGGACTTGGTCTATTAGTCCATCTATACTGACCTCCATCAGGTTGCAAATTAAAAATAATTTTTTTCTTCATTTAGCTCTGAAAAAATATTTGGGCTTCTAGCAGTGTGTGGGACTTGTTCTATTAGTCCTTCTATACTGACCTCCAGCAGGTTGCAAATTGAATATAATTTTTTTCTGCATCTAGCTCTGAAAAAATATTTGGGCTTCTAGCGGTGTGTGGGACTTGGTCTATTAGTCCATCTATACTGACCTCCATCAGGTTGCAAATTAAAAATAATTTTTTTCTGCATCTAGCTCTGAAAAAATATTTGGGCTTCTAGCAGCGTGTGGGACTTGTTCTATTAGTCCATCTATACTGACCTCCATCAGGTTGCAAATTAAAAATAATTTTTTTCTGCATCTAGCTCTGAAAAAATATTTGGGCTTCTAGCAGTGTGTGGGACTTGGTCTATTAGTCCATCTATACTGACCTCCATCAGGTTGCAAATTAAAAATAATTTTTTTCTGCATCTAGCTCTGAAAAAATATTTGGGCTTCTAGCAGTGTGTGGGACTTGGTCTATTAGTCCATCTATACTGACCTCCATCAGGTTGCAAATTGAATAAAAAAATTTTCTGCATCTAGCTCTGAAAAAATATTTGTCTTCTAGCGGTGTGTGGGACTTGGTCTATTAGTCCATCTATACTGACCTCCATCAGGTTGCAAATTAAAAATAATTTTTTTCTGCATCTAGCTCTGAAAAAATATTTGGGCTTCTAGCAGTGTGTGGGACTTGGTCTATTAGTCCATCTATACTGACCTCCATCAGGTTGCAAATTAAAAATAATTTTTTTCTTCATTTAGCTCTGAAAAAATATTTGGGCTTCTAGCAGTGTGTGGGACTTGTTCTATTAGTCCTTCTATACTGACGTCCAGCAGGTTGCAAATTGAATATAATTTTTTTCTGCATCTAGCTCTGAAAAAATATTTGGGCTTCTAGCGGTGTGTGGGACTTGGTCTATTAGTCCATCTATACTGACCTCCATCAGGTTGCAAATTAAAAATAATTTTTTTCTGCATCTAGCTCTGAAAAAATATTTGGGCTTCTAGCAGTGTGTGGGACTTGGTCTATTAGTCCATCTATACTGACCTCCATCAGGTTGCAAATTGAATAAAAAAATTTTCTGCATCTAGCTCTGAAAAAATATTTGTCTTCTAGAGGTGTGTGGGACTTGGTCTATTAGTCCATCTATACTGACCTCCATCAGGTTGCAAATTAAAAATAATTTTTTTCTGCATCTAGCTCTGAAAAAATATTTGGGCTTCTAGCAGTGTGTGGGACTTGGTCTATTAGTCCATCTATACTGACCTCCATCAGGTTGCAAATTAAAAATAATTTTTTTCTTCATTTAGCTCTGAAAAAAGATTTGGGCTTCTAGCAGTGTGTGGGACTTGTTCTATTAGTCCTTCTATACTGACGTCCAGCAGGTTGCAAATTGAATATAATTTTTTTCTGCATCTAGCTCTGAAAAAATATTTGGGCTTCTAGCGGTGTGTGGGACTTGGTCTATTAGTCCATCTATACTGACCTCCATCAGGTTGCAAATTAAAAATAATTTTTTTCTGCATCTAACCCAGCCAATAGTTTTGGCCTAATACCACAGTTTGGCCACTCAGCTCTGCTCGGTTACCATCCATTGTTTTTTTGTGCAAACAACTCCAGAGTTGTGAATTAGTTAACCACCAAAATGAGTGGAAAAAGGCCTGCTGCTGGTGGAAAGGGGAATAGGCGTGTTGGGAAGGGGAAAAAAGGTTGTGTCCGTGGGGTAGGTGCAGAAGAAAGACCATCTTCCAGCCAAACTAAAATGTGTACTTCTTTTAGCGGACAATGTGATAAGATCCCTTTCTTACGGCCACGCCAATCGCTACAAATTCCAGATGAGGCACAAAAACAGCAGGTGCTTCAACGGATATCAAGTGCTCCTTTAAGTGGGCTCTCCTCCACATCAACTTCAACATCACAAATACTCCAGTCCTCAAAGGTGTCACCCAAATCGCACTTGCTTCCTCACAGCTCCCAAATCTCCAGCTGCCCGTCTGAGTATGAGGTAGAACAGATGGTTGAGTCTGCAGAGCTGTTTACTCATACTATAGCCTGGGAATCAGAGGTCGACTCCAGCGCTTCTGTGAATCCAGACGAGGAAATGATCTGCACTGATGCCCAGAATCTTTATGAGTCGGATCCAGGACCAGACGCAGAAGGTTCTGACCATAATGTAGACCCTCATTCCCAAACTGTAACTCCTGTTGGTGGAGACAATGAGGAAGACGATGATAAGACTCAAATACCTGATTGGAGCGACAACTTTAGTTTTTTGTCAGGGCAGGAACAGGTTGGCTCTGAGGACGACGGGTGTGATAACGCACAGAGTGATGATGATGAGGTCGGAGATCCCACTTACTGTCAACCCACAGTCAGCCAAGAGATGAGGTCAGCAGAGGAGGTGGAGGAAGATGCTAGTGACAACGAGGTCAGGTTGCGCCTTCCTGGACAGAGACGTAGTACTGGAAGCACGTCAACAACTGCATCCTCAAACACAACTCTGCCTCTCACCACAAGTCGTGGTGGCTCTTCAGGTCGCATGGGTGCTAAGCCTTGCATAGCCTGGGCATTTTTTCAGATCGATAAAGATGACCCAACTCGTGTTATCTGTAACATTTGTCAGCAAAAGCTAAGTAGAGGCCAAAAAATACATAGTTTGAGTACTTCATGCATGAACCGGCACATGGACATGAAGCATAAGTTGCAGTGGGAAGCTCAGTGTGCTACAATGCGGTCTAGCCGGCCGGGCCAACCACCGTCTGCCATATCTTGTGCATCCGCGGCCTCTTCATCCTCTGTGACTGGGGGGACAGCAGTCACACCTGTTTTGGGGCGCAGACCTGCCACCTCTTTACCCGCAACAGACAGCGTGATTGGCAGGTCATCATTTTCTTTGGAGGTGGTAACACCAGCTGGTCTTGAGCGCTGTCCGACATCGATAGCACCACCTTTGGATCAAGGCAACCTAACATGTCCGCCTGCATCTTCCTCACAGACCGGCAGTTTGCCGGGGACACCCTTATCAACCCCGTCTAAGCACAATAGCCAGCCCTCGGTCCCTCAGATGTGGACAAGTAAAAGACCATTTCCTCCTAGCCATGAGAAAGCTAAGAGGTTGAATTTCACCATCTGCAAGCTCTTGGCTACAGAAATGCTGCCTTTCCGCCTGGTGGACACAGAGGATTTTCGAGACCTTATGTCCGTCGCAGTGCCCCAGTACCAGATGCCCAGTCGGCACTACTTCTCAAAGAAAGGTGTGCCTGCGCTCCACCAGCATGTCTCACACAACATCACCGCTTCTTTGAGAAACTCTGTGTGTGACAGGGTGCATTTCACCACAGACACTTGGACGAGTAGGCATGGACAGGGGCGTTACATGTCGCTGACTGGGCACTGGGTAACTATGGTGACAGCAGGACAAGGGGCTGCTGTCCAAGTCTTGCCGTCCCCACGAGTTGTGCGTCAATCCTCTTTATGTCATTTTTCCTCCACTGCTTCTGCCTCCTCAACCTCCTCTCGGTCTTCCACCTGCACCCAAAGCCTGTCTGGTCATGCCACAAGCTTTCTAACTGCGCAGAAGGGATCCTGCACACCTCCTTACTATGCTGGCAGTAGGGCTCAACGTCATCAGGCGGTTTTTACATTGAAATGTCTGGGAAATGTGAGTCACACAGCTGAGGAGTTGTGGTCAGCTCTGGAGAACCAATTTCATGAATGGTTGTCTCCACTGGACCTGAAACCAGGGAAGGCCGTGTGTGACAATGCTGCAAACCTGGGTGCGGCCCTTCGCCGGGGCAATGTCACACACGTGCCTTGTATGGCTCACGTGTTGAACCTGGTTGTCCAGCAATTTTTAGCCCACTATCCCAGACTAGATGGCCTTCTGCAGAGGGCACGGTCGCTGTGTGCTCACTTCCGCCGTTCGCATCCCGCAGCTCAGCGACTTACATCTCTACAGAAGTCGTTGGGCCTGCCACTTCACCGGCTAAAATGCGATGTGCCTACCCGGTGGAATTCAACTCTGCACATGTTGCAGCGACTGTGGCAGCACCGACAAGCCCTGGTGCAATACGTTCTGACGTATAGCCTGGGCCAACGAGATTCAGAGGTGGGGCAAATCACGCTGGAGGAGTGGTCTCAGATCAGGGACCTATGCACCCTTCTGCACAGTTTTGAAATGGCGACGAAGATGTTTAGTGCTGACGATGCCATTATCAGCATGACTATTCCGGTGATTTACATGCTGGAGCACATGTTAAACAGAATTCGGAGTCAGGTGGTGGCACAAGAGGAGGTGGAGGAAGTAGAGGAGGAGGAGTTGTATGCGGAAGGGCTAACATCTGCAAGGTCCAGACGGTCGGCAGCACCAGGGCGGCAGGCATGTGAGGGTGGGGGAGATGATTTTACCAGGGAGCATGGTAGCAGCCAAACTAGTGAGGAAGGTGCAGGAGCCCAGGAAGAAGTGGAGGACGAACTGATGGAAGACTCATCAGATGAGGGAGACCTTGATCACATTTCTGTTGTGCGAGGTTGGGGGGAGAGGACAGAGGAAGGAAGCATGATTGTTACCTCGCCACCAACACAACAGGGACTTGGTGCTCCTGGATGCGCAACACACATGAGTGCCTTCTTGCTGCACTACCTGCAACATGACCCTCGAATTGTGAGAATTAGAAATAATCCTGACTACTGGGTTGCCACACTGTTAGATCCCCGGTACAAAAGTAAATTTGCAGAAATTATTCCTGCCATAGAAAGGGATGCACGCATGCAGGAGTATCAGCAGAGACTGTTGCAGAATCTTACATGTGCTTTTCCACAAAATACCAGTGGTGCACGTAGTGAATCTCACAGTTCCAACTTGCCAACCGTGGGACCGTCAAGTGTTCAGCACTCAAACCGTAACAGAACCACAGTATCTGCTGGTAACATCAATTTTGCGGAATCATTTCACCACTTTTTTAGCCCATCCTTTGCAAGGCCACAGGAGACAAGAAGTCTGACACATAGTCAACGCCTAGAGACGATGGTACAGGAGTATCTCCAAGTAAACATTGAAGCCACGACTGTGTCACTGGACCCTTGCTCTTTTTGGGCTTCCAATCTGGATAAATGGCCGGAGCTAGCCACTTACGCCTTGGAGATCTTGTCATGCCCCGCAGCCAGCGTTCTGTCTGAACGTGTGTTCAGCGCTGCTGGTGGTGTGCTGACAGATAAGCGCACGCGGCTCTCCACTGATAATGTAGACAGACTCACGTTCATAAAGATGAACAAATCATGTATCCGAAACGACTTTTCTACCCCTGTGTCATCCTGGGGAGAGTAAAAGCTTGATGATTGGTTAAAATCACCCTACCAACCGTTTTAAGCTTTCAAATTACTAATCATGTTTATCTGTATCTTGACTGGAAAATAATTTGGGCTTTGTAGCAGTGTGCAGCACTGATCCTATTAGGCCATCTATAATAAGCTTCACCAGATTTAAAATTAAAAATAATTTTTAGCTGCATCTAGCCCGGAAAATAATTTTGGGGCTCCGAGATGCGCAAGACACATAAGTGCCTTCTTGCTGCACTACCTGCAGCATGACCCTCATATTGTCAGAATTCGAAGTAATCATGACTACTGGGTTGCCACACTCTTAGATCCCCCAAACTTTTCGATCAACCTTTTCATTTTAATAAAGACCAAAAAAATGGTCATTTTTGAAATTATAAGCATTAGCAGGTTGTTAGAAACTGAAATCAAACAGTTTTCAACTCAAAACTTTATTCTAGGTGATGTTACATTTTCACATAGGACCCCTTGTTCGAAAGGAGCTTCTGAACTCTCTCGTCCATTGAATTTGTCAGGTTTTGGATGGTTTCTGCTTCAATTGTTTTGCATGAGGACAGAATACCCTCCCAGAGCTGTTGCTTAGATGTGAACTGCCTCCCGCCATCATAGACACTCCTTTTAATGATGCTCCAAAGGTTCTGAATGGGGTAGAGGTCAGGGGAGCATGGGGGTCACACCATAAGTTTGTCCCCTTTTATGCCCATATCAGCCAGAGATGCAGATGTTTTATGTGCAGCATGAGATGGTGCATTATCATGCAGAAAAATGATCTTGCTGTGAAATACACGGTTCTTCTTCTTGAACCATGGCAGGAAGTGCTGTTTGAGAAAATCCACATACATTATGGAGTTCATCTTTAGCGCCTTCAGGGATCCTAAAGGGGCCGACAATCTCTCTCCCCATGATTCCAGCCCAAAACATTACTCCACCTCCTCCTTGTTGGCGCTGTAGCCGTGTTTGCGTGGGGTGTCCATCAACCAGCCATCCTCCACTCCATTCATCTGGACCATCGAGCGCTGCACGGCACTCATCCGTGAACAAAACAGTTTTGAAATCAGTCTTCATGTAATGTTTGGCCCACTGGAGCCGTTTCTGCTTGTGTGAAGTGGATAGAGGAGGTCGACAGGATGGCGTATGCACAGCTGCAAACCTCTGAAGGACCCTGCATCTTGTTGTTCGGGGGACGTTGGAGGCACAAGCAGCTTCAAAAACTTGTCTGCTGCTATGACAAGGCTTTTTTGCCGCTGCTCTTTCAACCTGACGTAATTGCCTGTAGGAAAGAGTCCTCAATTTGCCCTTATCAGCACGCACACGTGTGTACTGTGAATCAGCTACATACTTCTTGATTGCCAAGACACTTCATCCTGATCATCGCACAATGTTGATTGTAGTCATGCCTTGACCTAAACACTCCACAATTTGTTGCTTCTCAGCAGCCGACACATCCTTTTTCTTTCCCATTTTGGCAGAAAATGTAGGCTGCTTAATAATGTGAGAGAGCCTTCTTAAGTAGTCTTGCCTTTCATTGGACACACCTGCCAAACTAATTAGCACAGGTGTCTGCAATTGCTTACAGTGATATAAAGAGCCCTGACACACATCACCATCAATGAGTTTAACTGACAAACAAACAAATTCTTCCCTTATCACTCCTAAACACTTTTTGCATAATAATTTGGAACGCGGTGTACATGTGCTTTTCCACAAAACACCAGTGGTTCACGTAGTGAATCTTACAGTTCTAACTTGCCAACCGTGGTCTGTATGGAATTGTTCAATAAAGGGCCCAAAATTAAGATAACATAGATGGGAGAGGTCTCTATGAATAGGAATTCCTAAGTATTTGATACCCTGTGAGGGCCAGGCAAAGGGAAAGTTGGACTGGATGGAATCCTATATGGATTTAGGGAGGGAGACATCGAGGGCCTCAGACTTCGCTGCATTGATTTTAAAATTTTACCATGTAACAAAGTGATCTATTTCAGCCATAACAGCAGGGATGGATATATGTGATTGAGTGATATATACTAGGACATCATCAGCAAATAGAGAGCACTTGTACTCAGTGCCTCCCACCTCAATCCACCTAATATTGGGGTTATGGCGAATTGATGAGAGCAGGTGCTCCGTCACTAGGATGTATAAGAGAGGGGACAGAGGACATCCCTGCCTTGTCCCATTGGTGATTGTGAAAGGTGATGAAAATGTTCTGACGCACCCCCTGGGCCTTGGGACACCCGGAGCCGGACCCTTTTTGGTGGATGCTGGTGGTTGTAGTCTTCGTGGCGGCGATCCGGTTCCGTGGCTCAGGGCGGTCAAACCAGTGGCGGAACTATTTATGTGGTTTTGATGTTTAAATGTCCGACTACGCCACCCGTGGATTGCGGTCAGAGTGAACCGCCGCTACAGGGCAGACCGCTAAGGCTGGTGTTGTGGGTGCAGCAGAGCGTAGCATAACTCCCCACGGGAGGAGTATAGCCTCAGGGCAGTGTATGCGGAGGATGGGGGTGATGGTGCAGGGCAGCAGCAGTAACGACACGGAGTCAGTGATGCAGTTCAGGGCCTTTACTCACAGTTCTTATTATCCAGACCACGTCTGCAGGTAACGGCTGCCCACGTCGTACTGTGCTCACCAGGTGAGGGGCTCAGACAACTCCCAGATAACTTTGGAGCGCTTCACAGGACCCCCTTTGTGTGTCCTTTGTCTGGCCTTTCTTACCAACACTTCTGTCCGGCTGCCTCGGGCCTCCTCTTGGTAAACTTGGCGCCAGTTTCCCTGACCCTATGTGGTGCCTTCCTAGCGGGTGGAGCAAGGGGCTGCGCCACATAAAATGTCAGAGCCTCCGGTTTCTAGCTGAGGGTCGTTTCCTGCCTCCACTAGTTCGGGGACCGGTCTCCCCCTTTGGCCTGACCCCTCCACGCAGGTGGATTCGGGCGTGCGGTGGCGACTCGCCCGTCCGCACCCCTGGGATCCCTTCATTCCTCGTTCCTGGAGCCTTCTCCGCTCCTCTTCCTTCCTTCTCCCTCTTGCAGGCCTGGGCCTCTGTTACTAGGCCCACCTCCGGAGCAGAGCTCATGCAGAGCCCCTGCTCCCTGCCACTTCTGCTCAGACTTCTCTGCACTGAACTAAGATGGTGCCCACCTTTTATACTCCCTTCTCAATGCACCCAGGAACTGCTTCCTCCCTGCTCCTGCACTGCAGGGTTCCCCTTCCTCAGTGTTCCCTCCCCCCACTCCAGCCAGGGACAGGGACTGTCGTGCCCATCTCAGGGGCATATTGGTCGCCCTGCCCCACGGCAATGTGGTGTAATGCATGCAGGTGTCGGGTCCTGATCCACACTCCATCCTTATCTGAGAGTGAGATATCACACCTCTGGGTGAGGTGCAATACGTCTGTAGCAACCGAGCCCTCGGTGCTACAGTTCCATTTATCTTCAGCCTAGGTGACGTATTGTGATACAGGGCCGTGATTTTGGCTATAAAAGGGTCCCCTAGACCCCTACCCCAAGCTTTTTAAGAGAATCATATATGGCGTGCCAGGAGACTCTATGGAATGCTTTCTCAGCATCCAACGAGAGTATCTACTTACAAATTTTTAACTGCATCTAGCCCAGGAAATACTTTGTGCCTAGTAGCAGTGTCTGCTAGTCAGCGGATTATCCCGGCTGTTAAGCAAGCTACACCACCTGTAGTTTGGACACTTAATTTTTTCAAAGGAAATGCTTCGGGACCACGGGATACTTAGTGAAGAGCATCAGGAGGCACCCCAAGGCATAGGGGCTGGGACTGGCACTAGGATGCCTTGCGGTGGACAGCCGAGCTCGATCCTTATAAAAGCTTTTTAACTGCAGCAGCTTTAGTGGACGCTACTGGAGCTGGAATTACGCGGCTGCTGGCATGAGACTTGCCCTCCAATAGATCCTTGTAAATGGATTTAAAGTGTATTCATTCAAATTAGAGGGACAATTTAAATTAAAAAGCTTAGAGCTGCCTCCACCACAGGGGGGCTCTCTCGACCCACCAGCGGACAGGCACCAGTATTGGGAGAGGGGGGCTGGCCGTCAGGGTTCACCGCGGCTCTGGCACAAACCCGGCGACACGGAGGTGGCACGGGCAGGAGCGGACTGGCCGTCTCGGCTTCTCACTTTTTGGATTTTAGAAGGGCATGACATGCCTATATCTGTGTCTCCCCCTCCTTTTACTCCTCCACCTCTTTTCTTTTCGCATGACTATATGTACTTGTCACTTTTCCATGTGTTAGTTGTGTCTTCTGAGCAGTTTGTCAGCTTTTGGACACCTTTGAAGGTGTTTTCTATGTGTTTCTATGTGTTTTTGTTTGCCTGCCATTGGTTTTAACGGTGTTCGAAGGTGTTCGACGAACAGTTCGACGAACAGTTCGGCGAACACACGGGTGTTCGACGAACCGAACCGAACTCGAACACTACGGGGGTGGCTCAACACTAATGGTTGCAAACAACTTTATTAAATAATGGAAAGCAACCAAACCCGGGGTCCGCGATGCAGCCTGGTGGACTGCGGCCGAACACCTTCCGGGTGAGAAGGTAAAACAACCAACTTAAATAACAATCCCTTCCGTGTTACTGCATACCTGAACGGGAATAGGGATTCGCACTATCTCCGTTAACTGCACGAGAGATGTGTTATAAATAATATATCTGTAGTACTGTTTACAGCACAGGGACTACACAGGTGGCGCTAGGATGCGTGTGTGACTCACGCCGGCCAATACGTGTTCCCAGCCGGTGTGCTACCGGACTGAGGAGTATCTCTCCACGTGGCTTACAGGTGGTACCGGGAATAGGGTGTCTGCAGACTGCTCGGGGTGTAAGGCGACCCGTTTGTTGGAGCCAGACTGTCAGATGAAGCTACCTGCCTATTTCATCTAAGCCTGCCTATTTCCACTAAACCTGCCTGCCAGAAACTAAAGCACATGTGGAGCCCAAGAGACCAAGCGTCCACACAACACCATCACAGCTCAATGATCAGAGTGCGCTGCCATGTTTGTGGGCAGACTTTTAAAGATTAAGCCCTGCCCACTGTCACACCATTGGTGACGTCACCCGCGACAAATCAGGCGGTGCCAGGTCACCGGATCAGCTGACTCCCAAACCACCCATCACGGTCCGCCATGTCACGGGCATGCTCGGTACAGAGAATCCTGGACTTAGGCTTTAGCAGCCCTGTCTCCCTCTGCAACCTATCCTTCATGTTGCTAGGAACAAAGACCCAAGCAACAACCTGTACATCTTGTGGACCAGTTAGGTGTTGGGACAGATGATGATGCTGAGCAGTGTCAGCCCTGGCTGGACTAGAATGGGAGACCACAGAATCCGCTGATGGTTCTGAACCCATTTTGAATCCAGCAAACGCCTCATGCCTAACACAGGTGCTTTTACTGTTTGTGGGCTGACTGTCCCATCCCCTTTGCCAACATATTTGACCTCTGGTTACCATCCATTTTCTCCCAACCAGATAGGTTGAAGTTATTTGAACATTAAAAGGCATTGTTTCCATTACATAGTTCAAAAGTGTTCAATTGACGCCAAGGAGAGCTTACAATGTTCTACACATTTTCCAGACACTTAGAGGCTTTTTAATTATGCAATGTGCACAACTTTATTTGTTGCAACTGTAGTGTTTTGGGGAAATTTGGCAAAGCAAGCAAATTTGAATTTCAAAGAACCTTTAATCTCTAAACATTTCTCTTATGTCTACCTTAAATCACCATCAATTTTCAAATGTATTTTTATTTTGTCAGGATGTTAGAAGAGTTTAAAAGAAATTTTAAATTTTTTTTCAATTTAATTTTTATATCCTATTTTTATAAACCTATTTAAACTTTAAGTGACTTTGAGGGCCTTAAATAATGAAAAACTCCCAGAAGTGATATCATTTTAAAAACTGCACACCTCAAATTATTCAAAACTACAAAGGCAAAGTGGAATGAAAAAATGAAAAAACATTTTTTTTTCATATGTAGATTTAGCTGAAAATTTTAACTAAAGGTGATAGGAGAAAATAGACCCCAAATTGTATTACACATTTACTCCCAAATGAGGCAATATCCTATATGGAGTCAAAAACTACTTTTTGTGTATAAGACAGAACTCTGAAGGGAAGAAGCACTATTTGGTATTTGGAGCATAAATTTTGCTGGAATAGATTGTGAACCCCGTGTTGCATTTGCAGAAAGCAGAAACCCCCATACAGTGTTTCTATTTTAGAAATTAGATTGCTCAAGGAATTCATGTAAGGATGGGTTGAACATATTGAACCCACAGGTGCTTCACAGAACCTTATATTATTTTGACGAGAAAGAAAAAATTATAATTACTTACCTATAATTTGATTTTTCTGAAACCCATGACAGCACCTGAAAGAGAGTGTGATTTGCCTCTATCACTAGGCAGGAAGGCAAGAGCACAAAGTTAAAAGGCATCTCCCACTTCCTCCTTCATTCTGGTTTCCAAAAAGTCAAACAGGAGTCACCCAAATTATAATCATTATTCTTGTTATTATTTATACACTCACTCAAGCCCATTCTTCATTGTGAGAACAGAAAATTAGAACCACCACCAACCATAAGATACATGGAGGGAATAAATAAGAGTGCTGTCATGGGTTTAAGGAAAATCAAATTATCGGTAAGTAATTATCATTTTTCCCCTCACCCATGACAGCACCTGAGAAACGATGACAAAGGAATTCTCTGATAGGGAGAGATTACCCCTGTAAGATCTTACACCTGAAGAAAGAATGCAAAAATATCCTAGTTCAATGAATAGTGCTTAAGGAAGAAAGAGTGTGAAAGTTTTAGATATCATTCAATCAAGATAGTGATTCTATCAATTTGGAGCACCAACAAAAAAGTGGCAACAAGAATTCTTTTACTGGTTACAACAACTTTATTTTTATTTCAGAGAGGGTCAGTAGCGTACATAGAAATCATGGTGCCCCATAGAAGAAGTTCTAACTGCCCCCCCCTCCCCCAAAAAAAAATAATTGTCGGGGGTTAGAGAATATCTCAAAACTTTCCAGCCTTTACATATTCATTTTCCTCCTGCTGAAGTCCTAGATTCCTCTTTCATTGCTCCAATAAAGTATGATGCCAACAAAAGTGCCCCCAAACACAGTATGATACCCCCATGGTGAATTCCTCTACATTAGCCTCCACATGCGCAGTATAATGACCTTACTGTACCCCACCTCAACTCCCAAGGCAATGTATAGTAACCCCAACACAGTATGATCCCCCAACTGTGACCCCCACACAACCCTCCATGCAGTAAAATGGGCCTACATACAGTATAATGGCCCCACACCTCTCCACACTGTATAATGGCCCGCACTAGCCTTCCAAATAGTATAATGGCCCTCACACAGCCCTCCACACAGTATGATGGACCCCACACAAACCTTAACACTGTATAATTGCTTGCATACAGTATAGCCTTTTAAATATTATAATGGCCACCCATAGCCCTCCATATAGTATAATGTTGCCCATATAATCCTCCATGTAGTATAATGCACTCCCCATGGTCCTCCATACAATATAATACACTCCCCATGGTCCTGTCACGGAAAGTGTGGGAAAGACTAAGTGCAACACGATGGGAAGAGGGGAAGGGAGCCCAGACACTAGGGAAAGGGGGAGTGGAGACCTCCTAGGCTGATCTAATATCACCCTATCTCCCCTATCGTCCCTATATTGGTTTCTCACCAATCGCCGCACAGAAGCCTAAACCCTGTATTTCCCTAGAGCTTGGCCCTGGATAGGGAAAGGGCACTAGTCAGTCCCCACTAACAACTAAAGACAACAAGGGACACAAACAAGGGGGAAAGTAACTTAGCTTGAACCGACTTCAGAGAGATTACACAACACATACTCCTAACACCAGAGAGGAAGTAAGCTGACTGTGTTATGCACACGCCCGGGCTGAGCGGCGTGTGCGTGTGATTGTAGTGATTCCACTGGACCGTGCCGGAGAGTGAATGCCTGGAGGGGCTTAACTAGGTATTCACCCGATCCGACCAGGGTCGCACGACGGCATACGACGCCAGTGCACCAAGGAGGAACCGAGCAGAGGGACCAGGTGCTACTCCAGGACAGACCCCGGACACGGCTGTTGACCCACACAGGGGAATACAGGAACAGACTGGTAGGCTGGCACACAGACTGGTGGGTATAGGCAGGCACGACTGGTATGCAGGCAGGTGGGTATGCAGGCAGGGGGGTACAGGCAAGCACAGCTAGAGTGCAGACAGGGAGGCACTAGCAGGTAGGAACACAGGCGGGATAGGACCCAGTACACACTGGGACTCAGGAACAATACAGGCAGAGGGGTACAGGCAAGCACAGCTAGAGTGCAGACAGGGAGGCACTAGCAGGTAGGGACACTGGCGGGATAGGACCCAGTACACACTGGGACTCAGGAACAGAACCACAGATGTGGCGGACAAACACAGCAGAGTGAAGCCGCCCAGTGAGGTGAGCGAGAACAGGGCAGGACAAGGCCACCTGGAGCGGTGAGCAAGAGTAGAGCAGGACAAGGCCGCCAGGAGCGGTGAACAAAGGATCAGAGCTGAGCGAGACTGCTGGAGCAGTGAGCAAGAGTAAAGCAGGACGAGGCCGCCTGGAGCGGTGAGCAAGAGTGGAGCGAGACTGCCGGAGCAGCGAGCAAAATGGTCAGAGCGGAGCAAGGCTGCTGGAGCAGCGAGCAAAGGAGTCAGAGCAGGCTAGAACCGCCGGAGCGGTAAGCAAAGGAGTCAGAGCAGACTAGAACCGCCGGAGCGGTGAGCAAAGGAGTCAGAGCAGGCTAGAACCGCCGGAGCGGTGAGCAAAGGAGTCAGAGCAGGCTAGAACCGCCGGAGCAGTGAGCAAAGGAGTCAGAGCAGGCAAGGCTGAGTAGGGGGGACAGGGCTCTGTTCACACGGAACAGACAGGAAGGGAAAGGCAGAGCCAGACACCCACAGGGTACTTGCAGTGAAGTAGCGAGTGGACCACAAACTCACAAACGGGAGTACAGAGACAACAGGCAGGAGTTAGGTACGAGTTCAGACTCTGCAGAAAAAGGAAAGGAACGGACATAGAGAAAAGACAGATGAAAGATAGGAGAGAGTACAGACTGGAACTGAGTGTACGGAGGAGACCGACACAGGAGCGGGACACAGGAGCGGGTCTGGGAATACGGCCCCCAGAGAGGCGGGACGAACAGGCAAGGAGCGTGTTCAGACAGGACAGACAAGATACAGGAGCAGGTCTGGGTAAACGGCCCCCAGAGAGGCGGGACGAACAGGCAAGGAGCGTGTTCAGACAGGACAGACAAGATACAGGAACGGATCTAGGTAATCGGCCCCTAGAAGGCGGGAGGAACAGGCTAGGAGCGTGCTCAGACAGGCCTGGAAATACAGCCTCCAGGAAAGGCAGCAGGCAAGAGTACACAGACAGGACTCAGTTCAGACACGGGAACTGATACAGCAAGGCAGGAGACAAAGACAGGACTCAGCTCAGACACGGGAACTGATACCGCAAGGCAGGAGACATAGACAGGACTCAGTTCAGACACGGGAACTGATACCGCAAGGCAGGAGACATAGACAGGACTCAGTTCAGACACGGGAACTGATACCGCAAGACAGGAGACAAAGAACGGGACCTGGCACCTTCAGAGTGAAAGCACACACTGAATGAAACACTATGCTCAGGCAGGGATAGATGGGAGCAGCTGAGCTATATACCAGGTGACAGACAGCAATAGGCTGAGGACACACAAGGGGTGTGACCCACAGCAGGTACAAAAAGCAGGAAGTGATCGGGCGCCGCCCTTAAGCAGCAGAAACAGACACAAACAGACAGCATGGAGGGAAGCCAGAGAGACATTCTGGACTGGGGATCAAGTGCGCGCTCTTGCACAGTGGGAGATGGACCACCATGCAAGGACGCCGCCAGGTATGTTACAGTACCCCCCCCCCTTACGCCCCCACTTCTTCAGGCCTGCCAGAATCTTCCGCAGGGAATTCGAGGACCAGTCGTTCACTTCAAGGAGATCACTTCCACTGTCCACAGGAAAAACTGATCTCATCTGGTTAGCTAGGATGCTACCTCCTATCCAGCCATCCTCAGCAACAGACGAAACGGGTGGAGTACCAGGAACAGCACACAAGGAAGTCTCTCTCCACATATTTTCAGGTGGCACCCCAGAGGGTACAGGAGACAACTGGAAGTCCTTCACCGGGTTGGAGGGGGACAGAGACTTGGGGGTAATCTCTGCTTCGAGGTACATCTTGTCAAGCTCACAGGAAGAAATAGATGGGTTATCAGGTACATAATGAGGAAAAGTCACTGTCTCTTTGTTATCTGGTGGTACCCCGGAGGATTCAGGAAACAACTGGAGGTCCTCCGCCGGGTCAGAAGAGTGCAGAGGCTCAGAGAAAACATCTGCTTCAGAGTACACTAGGTCGGACTCACTGGACGAAGCAGGCGAGGTATCGGGTACCGAGTATAGGAAAGTCTCTGTCCATTCACCACCAGGTGGCACCCCGAAGGGTTCTGGAGACAACTGGCGGTCCTCCACCTGGTCAGAAGGGTGTAGAGACTCACGGGTAACCTCTGCTTCAGAGTACACTAGGTCGGACTCACTGGACGAAGCAAGCGAGGTATCAGATCTAGGATATAGGAAAGTCTCTGTCCATTCACCACCAGGTGGCACCCAGAAGGGTTCTGGAGACAACTGGAGGTCCTCCACCTGGTCGGAGGGGTGTAGAGACTCGGGAGTAACCACTGCTTCGGAGTACACTAGGTTGGACTCAGTGGACGAAGCGAGCGAGGTATCAGGTACAGAGTATAGGAGAGTCTCTGTCCTTTCGCTACCAGGTAGCACCCCGAAGGGTTCTGGAGACAACTGGAGGTCCTCCGCCTGGTCGGAGGGGTGTAGAGACTCGGGAGTAACCTCTGCTTCGGAGTACACTAGGTTGGACTCACTGGACGAAGCGAGCGAGGTATCAGGTACAGAGTATAGGAGAGTCTCTGTCCTTTCGCTACCAGGTAGCACCCCGAAGGGTTCAGGAGACAACTGGAGGTCCTCCGCCTGGTCGGAGGGGTGTAGAGACTCGGGGGTAACTACCACTTTGGGGTACCCATTGTCAGGCTCACAGGACGAAGCGGACAAAGTATCGAGTACCGGGTGTAGAGAAGTCTCTCTCCATTTGTCATCGAGTGGTATCCCGGAGGATTCAGGAGGCAACAGGGGGTCCTCCACCAGGTAGTAGAGGTGCACAGACTCTGAGGTAACCACAGCTTTGGAGCATCCTTGGACATGCACACCGGTTAAAGTGGGTGAAGCATCTGATGCCGGGTGCAGGAAGTTCTCCTGTGTGGAGTCTGGATGGGCAGAAGTCTCTTCGGGCAGGAGAACTGGTGCACTACCCACGCACATTACCCGTTGGGGCTTCTCCGGGATACAGGGAGATGAAGCTTCAGTAGGGACTTCAAGGTTGGGGTCAGGAGGTCTCAGGGAGGACAGACCCTGGCGTGACGGCTTGCCTCTACGTCTAGCACGTCTGGACTGCCTCTTGAGGTTGGGAGAAGTATTCCGGAAAGCGTAGTCACCCTGTGAGGATTCTGGGTGGGCAGTAGTCTCATTGGGCTGGAGGACTATTGCGCTACCCACACACATTACCCATCGGGGCTGCTCCGGGATATTGGGAAGTGAAGCTTCAGCAGGGGCTTCAGGGTTAGGGTCCTCGAAGACCATACGAAAGGCCACCAGGAAGGCCTGCAGGTCAAGGACGACAGGATCCCATGCTTCCCATAGGGGGGTGACCCATTTCAAGGCATCACCCGCTAGGTAGTCAATCATAAAGGCCACTTTAGCCCAATCGGAAGGAAAATAGAGAGGGTAGGCCTTAAAGTGTAGCATGCATTGCTCCACAAATGCACGACACTGTCTTGGATCCCCATAGTAACGTGGTGGATCCGCAGGAACGAGAGCTGATAGATCCATCTGGACGGTGCGTAATTCGCCTGGAACTCAGCTAAGGAAAAAAAATTTTATTTATTTATTTTAATGCATGTATTCGCTGGAAAACTTCTCAGAGAGCGAAGGCCGTGGGGCTCAACGGGAACCATGGCCTGAGCATGCTGTTATGCACACGCCCGGGCTGAGCGGCGTGTGCGTGTGATTGTAGTGATTCCACTGGACCGTGCCGGAGAGTGAATGCCTGGAGGGGCTTAACTAGGTATTCACCCGATCCGACCAGGGTCGCACAACGGCATACGACGCCAGTGCACCAAGGAGGAACCGAGCAGAGGGACCAGGTGCTACTCCAGGACAGACCCCGGACACGGCTGTTGACCCACACAGGGGAATACAGGAACAGACTGGTAGGCTGTCACACAGACTGGTGGGTATAGGCAGGCACGACTGGTATGCAGGCAGGTGGGTATGCAGGCAGGGGGGTACAGGCAAGCACAGATAGAGTGCAGACAGGGAGGCACTAGCAGGTAGGAACACAGGTGGGATAGGACCCAGTACACACTGGGACTCAGGAACAATACAGGCAGAGGGGTACAGGCAAGCACAGCTAGAGTGCAGACAGGGAGGCACTAGCAGGTAGGGACACTGGCGGGATAGGACCCAGTACACACTGGGACTCAGGAACAGAACCACAGATGTGGCGGACAAACACAGCAGAGTGAAGCCGCCCAGTGAGGTGAGCGAGAACAGGGCAGGACAAGGCCACCTGGAGCGGTGAGCAAGAGTAGAGCAGGACAAGGCCGCCAGGAGCGGTGAACAAAGGATCAGAGCTGAGCGAGACTGCTGGAGCAGTGAGCAAGAGTAAAGCAGGACGAGGCCGCCTGGAGCGGTGAGCAAGAGTGGAGCGAGACTGCCGGAGCAGCGAGCAAAAGGGTCAGAGCGGAGCAAGGCTGCCGGAGCAGCGAGCAAAGGAGTCAGAGCAGGCTAGAACCGCCGGAGCGGTAAGCAAAGGAGTCAGAGCAGACTAGAACCGCCGGAGCGGTGAGCAAAGGAGTCAGAGCAGGCTAGAACCGCCGGAGCGGTGAGCAAAGGAGTCAGAGCAGGCTAGAACCGCCGGAGCAGTGAGCAAAGGAGTCAGAGCAGGCAAGGCTGAGTAGGGGGGACAGGGCTCTGTTCACACGGAACAGACAGGAAGGGAAAGGCAGAGCCAGACACCCACAGGGTACTTGCAGTGAAGTAGCGAGTGGACCACAAACTCACAAACGGGAGTACAGAGACAACAGGCAGGAGTTAGGTACGAGTTCAGACTCTGCAGAAAAAGGAAAGGAACGGACATAGAGATAAGACAGATGAAAGATAGGAGAGAGTACAGACTGGAACTGAGTGTACGGAGGAGACCGACACAGGAGCGGGACACAGGAGCGGGTCTGGGAATACGGCCCCCAGAGAGGTGGGACGAACAGGCAAGGAGCGTGTTCAGACAGGACAGACAAGATACAGGAGCAGGTCTGGGTAAACGGCCCCCAGAGAGGCGGGACGAACAGGCAAGGAGCGTGTTCAGACAGGACAGACAAGATACAGGAACGGATCTAGGTAATCGGCCCCTAGAAGGCGGGAGGAACAGGCTAGGAGCGTGTTCAGACAGGCCTGGAAATACAGCCTCCAGGAAAGGCAGCAGGCAAGAGTACACAGACAGGACTCAGTTCAGACACGGGAACTGATACCGCAAGGCAGGAGACAAAGACAGAACTCAGCTCAGACACGGGAACTGATACCGCAAGGCAGGAGACATAGACAGGACTCAGTTCAGACACGGGAACTGATACCGCAAGACAGGAGACAAAGAACGGGACCTGGCACCTTCAGAGTGAAAGCACACACTGAATGAAACACTATGCTCAGGCAGGGATAGATGGGAGCAGCTGAGCTATATACCAGGTGACAGACAGCAATAGGCTGAGGACGCACAAGGGGTGTGACCCACAGCAGGTACAAAAAGCAGGAAGTGATCGGGCGCCGCCCTTAAGCAGCAGAAACAGACACAAACAGACAGCATGGAGGGAAGCCAGAGAGACATTCTGGACTGGAGATCAAGTGCGCGCTCTTGCACAGTGGGAGATGGACCACCATGCAAGGACGCCGCCAGGTATGTTACAGACTGCAATAGCTCCAAGCCTTCACAAGGAAACATGTGAATGCCCCTGATGAAGCCACCATGCATGGCAACACGCGTTGGGCACTGATTGCCCATCTACACCATCCCGGTGATAGGCCTTCTCCCATCCATTATATGCTGGTCGTATTGCTTGAGTGACTCTCACTTGCATTGGTGGCACTGGTAGCTTGAATAGGGTCATTGTTTTTTTATATATTCCTCTTTGTATTGAGTAGCAGAACTAATTATAGATCCCTACTTGTATTTGTCTGAGATTCTTTATTGATCAACTAGTGCACTGTTTGGCTACAGTAGCATAATACCATCTTTCCATATGTACTTTACAAGCTACCACTGCTATATTGCATTTATGAACTTTTGATGCCTATTAGTCATTTAATCCTTGTGCAATATTGATCACCAGAGATAGCCTCCATTCAGTTTGTTCTCATATATTTATTATGCATCTTATTTATTATAATCATGTTATGGGATGGTTTCTGAAGTAGATAGGTCTCTAATCAGTGGGTAATCCCACTGGATTTTTTACTTGTGTTTTAATGTATTTGGTGTGTCTTTGACATCTTTGTATGTATTTATATCAAATAAAAATCATTTATTTTTTCATATATTAATGGACTAATATTTACAATAGGTGATCACTGCTTACTAGCATACCTCTTTTTCTTGGATATTTGCAAGGAAACATGTGAATATCACTGGCACCTCCCTGTAGCAAACAGAAAGTATTTAAACACCGAGGCCTGGGTGGCAATTAGCAGGAGGGAGGTAGCCGCTAGGTCCTAGAGTGAGACAGATCTAATAAGTTGCCTGTAATGCCAAACAAAGAGATCTTCTGCAACCAACTGCATGGCGACTGTCTGTCACATCTGACACACCCGGGACAGTACCCCCCCCCCTCTGCTAGTGTTCTCTGGACAGTCAGGACCAGGTTTCTCAGGATAAGAGGTGTGGAATGAATGAAACAACCTGGGAGCGTTCATCTCTGATGCTGAAACCCACATCCTCTCTTCTTGACTATAACCCTTCCAGTGCACTAAGTATTGTAGGGAACAACGTTGGTGATGAGAATCTACAATCCTCAAAATTTGAAACTCCAGATTACTATCAACCATTATTGGGGGCAGCAGTAGGGGTGAGGGCTCAAGAGGTTCCATATATTTCTTGAGTAAGGACCTGTGGAAAACATTGTAGACCTTAAGGGTCTGAGGAAGCTCAAGACGAAACACTTCTGGGTTAATGACGGCGGTTATTTGATAGGGACCAATAAACCTAGGTCCCAGCTTCCAAGAAGGGACTTTCAACTTGATATTCCTGGTAAACAACCACACAAAGTCATTCACATTCAGGTCCAGACCTGACATGCTTTTTCTCTCAGCCATAGCTTTATACCTGTCTCCCAAGATCTCAGAACCTCCCACCACACCATGGAGAGCAACTAAGCAAAACATTCCTCCTCAGGAACTCCTGAAGCTCCTCCTCACTAAAGATACCAAACTGTGGATGGTAACCGTATGCACCAAAGAACAGTGACCTGCCAGTGGATTCTTGACAATAATTATTAATGGCAAATTCTGCCAGTGGTAAGTAGGATGCACAATCCTCCTGATTTTCGGAGATGAAACACCTGAGGTAGGTCTCCAAATTTTAATTGACGCACTCTGTCTGTCCATTCGACTAAGGGTGGAAGGCAGAGGAACAGGACAGCTGAACTCCCAATCGAGAAGAGAATGCTTTCCAGAACTTGGAAACAAACTTGGTACCCCGATCTGACACCACATCGGAGGGAACTCCTTGAAGCTTCACGATTTCATTTATAAACACCTAGGCAAGTGTCTTGCCATTTGGAAGTGCAGGTAATTCGACGAACCTATCTACAACCACCAAAACCACAGTTTTGCCTGCAGAAACCGGTACATCAGTAAATAAATCCAAGGACAAGTGTGTCCATGGCTTGCCAGCGATAGATAGCGGAAGAAGAGTACCAGATGGACAGATATGTGAAACCTTAGAACACGCGCAAATAATACAAGCAGATACATGTTCAATTACATCCCGATGCAGCTTCGGCCACCATAAACGACGAGAGAAGAAGTTCGCGGTTGCCTTACCACCTGGATGACCAGCAAGTTGCAATGTTCCTTAATTACTTTGCGGTGTAGATTACATGGTACAAATAACCTTCCTGAAGGCCAGGAGACAGGGGCCTCCCCTTGAACCTCCAACACCTCACCCTCCAGTTCAGGATACAATGCCGAAATGACTACCCCCTTCTGTAATATCGGGGTAGGGTTCACATGGTCACCGACACCATGGAAGCTCCGGGATAAAGCATCAGCCTTGACATTTTTGACCCCTTGATGAAAAGTGATAACAAAATTGAACCTAGTAAAAAGCAGGGACCATCTGGCTTGCCTAGGGTTGAGACGTTTAGCTGATTGGAGATATGACAGGTTCTTATGGTCAGTAATAACAGTAACAGGATGGACAGCCCCCTCCAGCCAATGTCGCCATTCTTCGAACGCCAATTTAATCGCCAAAAGTTCCCTATTACCCACATCATAATTTCTCTCAACCGAAGACAATTTTTCAGAAAAGAAAGTGCATGGACGCCATTTACCAGGGGACGGACCCTGAGACAACACAGCCCCAACACACACATTTGATGCATCAACTTCAACAATAAAGGGTTGGGAAACATCGGGCTGACTGAGTGTAGGTGCAGTGGCAAAACAATTCTTTAAGGAAGAAAAAGCCTGGGGGGAGGCATCCGACCATTTGGGAAAATCAGACCCCTTACTAGTCATGTCAGTAAGGGGTTTCACGATTACTGAGCAATTTTGGATGAATTTCCGGTAAAAATTAGTAAACCTCAGAAAACGTTGTAGAGCCTTCAGGTTTTCGCTACAGTTCTAATCAAGGACTGCACATATCTTCTCCGGATCCATTCAAAAACCTGAAGATGACAACAAGTACCCCAAAAACTGCATCTCCTGAACAGCGAAAACACATTTTTCTAGTTTGTCATATAGTTTGTTATCCCTTAATATCTGGAGCACTTGTTTAGCATGCCCCCGATATGTCTCAAAATCAGGTGAGTAAACCAAAATATCGTCCAGATAGACCACCATAAACCTCCCCACCAAATGATGGAAAATATAATTTATGAAATGCTGGAACACCGCAGGTGCATTAGTCAAACCGAAAGACATAACCAGACTCTCGAAATGCCCTTCAGGGGTATTGAACGCTGTTATCTAGTCATCCCTTTCTCTGATTCTAACCAGATTGTAGGCTCCCCTTAAAACCAACTTGGAGAATACCTTAGCTCCCACAACCTGGCTGAACAAATCTAGAATCAGAGGAAGAGCTTATGGATCTCGGATGGGAATTTGATTTAATTCCCGTAAATCTAAGCAGGGAAGTAGGCTGCCATCTTTTTTGTTCATGAAGAATAACCCTGACGCCACAGGTGAAGATGAGGGCCTGATGTGTCCCTTCTCCACACTTTCTGCAATGAAATCTTTCATGGCTTGTCTCTCAGTGCCAGAAAGATTATACAGTCTGGACTTCAGTAGTTTAGCTCTGGGGTTCAGGTTAATAGGACAGTCATATGCACGATGAAGAGGCAAATCCTGACACCCTCTCTCAGAAAAAACATCCTCAAAATCAGACAGAAAAGTCGGTAATATTTCCATAGAGACTGTAGCAAGGGAAATATTTGAACAGTTCTCATAGCAGTAATCTCTCCATTTTGCCAATCCACCAACGGATTATGTTTCACCAACCAGGGAAGACCCAAAACAATTGGGGTGGGAAGACTGTCCAAGACATAGCAAGAGATTATTTCTTAATGAACCGACCCCACCCTCAGTTTTACATTATGTACCATCTGAGTTAATGCTTTTTGTCCAAGTGGCGCTGAGTCGATGGCGAAGATGGGAATAGGCTTAGCTAAAGAACAGCAAGCAAGACCATGGGTTTTTGCAAACTCAACATCAACCATGCAGACTCCAGCTCCACTGTCAACAAACACAGAAATTTTCTCGGTTTTGCTCTCTAGCACCACTTCTGCTTTCTGGACAAACCAGTAATGGCAAGTTGGCGATAAATGCACCCCTTACTTATCCAACTCCAGACTACCAAGGGTTAATCAAGTCTCCTTTTACTTAGGAATCGATGGACAGGCCCCAATAAAATGTCCCTTTTTCCCACAAAAAAAATATATACCTTTTTTTTTTGCGAATCTCTGGGGAAATGTATGATGCAGAGGCACCCTCTAACTGGTCTCCCCCGCCTATCCCGAAGGCGCCTATCAATACATATAGCCAACGACAAGGCAGCCTCCAAGGACTCAGGGGTTTCATATACTGCCAAAGCATGTTTTAACCTTTCAGTATTGGCTTCTAAGGACTGAGTCATTCTATTTAGAATCCGTTGCCCATCTACGGAATTCAGAACTGTACGCCTCCACTAACCGATTCCCCTGCTGAAGGCAACGTAGCCTAGACTCAGCCAACATGACTCAGCCAGGGTCATCATAGATGAGGGCCAGGGCCCCCAAAAAAACCTCCACAGACTGGAGACAAACCGAATCGTGTGGTAAAGAAAAAGCCCAGGATTGCGATACTCCCTGCAGCAGTGAGATAACAATTCCCACTCGTTGCTCCTCACTTCCAGAGGAGTAAGGATGAAGTTTAAAATACAGTTTGCAGGCCTCCCTGAACACAAAAATCTTGTCCCTACCTCCTGAAAACCTGTCCGGAAGGGCAACCTTGGGTTCAGGCAGGACAGTCCTACCTGCAGAGACCCCAACATTAACGCCCTGTATCCTGATGCTGTTGCTGAACCTCACAGTGGAGATCATTCACCTGCCAGAGACAGATCGTGCAGCAGCTCTGCGAGCTCTGCAACTTAACCCATACCAAGGGAGAAAGGAAAAAAAAAACATGCCCGAAAAAAACCACACAATTAATCCAAAGTGTCAGTGTTTGTTTTTTTTTCTCTAAATGTGCACGGCTGGTGATAATGTCAGGCAAGGTATGGGAAAGACTAAATGCAACACGAAGGGAAGAGGGGAAGAGAGCGCAGACACTAGGGTAAGGTGGAGTGGAGATCTCCTAGGCTGATCTGATATCGCCCTTTCTCCCTTATTGTCCCTATATTGGTTCCTCGCCAATGGTCGCACAGGAACCTAAACCCTGTATTTCCTTAGAACTTGGCCCTGGATAGGGAAGGGGGGGGAAGCACTAGTCAGTTCCCTCTAACAACTAAAGACAACAAGGAAGACAAACACAGGGGAAAGTAACTTAGCTTGAGCCGACTTCAGAGCGATTACACCACACGTCCTCCTAACACCAGAGAGGAAGTAAGCTGACTGCAATAGTTCCAAGCCTTCACAAGAAAAAATGTGAATATCACCGGCACCTCCTTGTAGCAAACAGAGAGTATTTTAACACCCAGGCCTGGGTGGCAATTAGCAGGAGAGAGGTAGCCGAAGGGTCCTAAAGTGAGACAGATCTAATAAGGTATCTGTAATTCAAAACGAAGATATCTTCTGCAACCAGCTGCAAGTTGACTGTCTGTCACATCTGACACACCCGTGACAGGTCCCCAATACAATATAATGCACTCCCCATGGTCCTCCATACACTATAATGCACTCCCCATGGTCCTCCGTACAATATAATGCACTCCCCATGGTCCTCCATACAATATAATGCACTCCCCATGGTACTCCATACAATATAATGCACTCCTCATGGTCCTCCAAATAATATAATGCACTCCCCATGGTCCTCTGTTCAATAAAATGCATTCCCCATGGTCCTCCGTACAATATAATGCACTCCCCATGGTTCTCCATACAATATAATGCACTCCCCATGGTCCACCATACAATATAATGCACTCCCCATGGTCATCCATATGATATAATGCACCCCCCCATGGTCCTCCATACAATATAATGCACCCCCCATGGTCTTCAATACAATATAATTCACTCCCCATGGTTCTCCATACAATATAATGCACTCCCCATGGTCCTCCATACAATATAATGCACCCCCATTGTCCTTCTTACAATATAAAGCACTCCCCATGGGCCTCCATATAATATAATGCATCCCCAAATGTCCTCCTTACTCTATTATTGCCCCCAGTCATTGAGCATGGGGTATGAAGCGCCTCAAATTTCAGAACAGTGAGCGCTCCGTAATGACGTCATCGCGCCCGCTGCTCTGACTCGTCAGACACCTAAGCAAAATGATGGGAATGGAAATGTCTGCTAATGCTCCCTCCTCCATCATCGTTGCTCAAGTTGATGAGCGCAGGGGGGGACCCGGTTCGGGCATTGACGGGCGGAGTGGGCGCACTGACAGGTGAAGAGTTAGCCCAGTGTGGGCACTGACACTGGGTCTCCCTGGCTCACGGGCCCCATAGCAGTCATGTAGTCTGCTGCCATTGACAGCATGGAGAGGGTATATATTTATAGATTTCATTTATATATATATATATATATATATATATATATATATATAGTATGGTTGGTTATCTTCCTCGGATTTAATTAGATATTCTGTTCTTGTTAAATAACCTAACCAACAACTGAAGTATATAGGAACTGGTACTAAGACTTAGCATGTTAATGGAAGCATAAGTCAAGTGATTCAAAGAATATGGTAACTAGAGATGAGCGGTGTTCGACTCGAACTGTTCGCCAATCTCAAATTCGAGCTGTTTTGGGCGGTGTTCGAGCAGTTCGGCGAACACGAACAATTTGAAAAAAATTCGGCTGTTCGAGGTTTTGTTCGATAACTGTTCGTGCACCAAAATCATAACTGGATTTTTTCTCAGTAATGCTGAAAATTAATGTTAATACGCAGTTTGAGTGTACAGCGGGGTGGGGGGAGGGGCAGGTGATGGATCTCTGCAGAAATAATGAAGATCTCCATTTTATTTCTCTTTCCCGCATTTACAGTGGGGAGGTGCAATCTGTCAGCCTATCAGCAGCGCACACACAGAGCAAACTGCTTTTTTTCACACAAGCAAGGGCATGTGTCATTGGCAGTGTATGTCACATGTCCTTGCCCTATAAGACCCAGCCATTTTCTCCGTCGCCACCATTTTCTCACTGCTGCAGCTGCGTGTTAGACGGCACCGCTGTTGCTGTGTGCGCTATACTTTGTTAATTTCAAGCCAATTTTCGCACAAATCTACAGATAGCTTGGGAGTAGGGAATAGTTGTGATTGCAGTTCTTTTGAGGACTAGGTTACATCATTTCCTACGACTTTTATAAGGCAGGTCTGTGCTCTTAAATAGATAGGTTGGGAGTAAAGACTAATTGTAATTGCAGTCCTTTTGAGGGCTAGGTTACATCAGTTCCTATCACTTTTATCAGGCAGGTATGTGCTCTTAAATAGATAGGTTGGGAGTAAAGACTAATTGTAATTGCAGTCCTTTTGAGGGCTAGGTTACATCAGTTCTTATCAATTTTTGCCAGGCAGGTCTGTGCCAGTGCTGTGCAAGTTTTTTTCACAGCATTTGGCTAAATCTAGCAAAGCAAATCCTTTTTGGCCTCTTGCAGTGTGTGTTAGTCAGTGGAGTAGCCTTTCTGTGTTGCAAGCTACACCACCTGTGTATAGAATACAAATTTTTTTTACTGCACCTAGTGAAGTAAAACCTTTTAGGCATAGCATCATTCTATTAGTCCATCTATACTAACCTCCACCTGGTTGCAAATTCAATATAATTTTTTTCTGCATCTAGCTCTGAAAAAATATTTCGGCTTGTAGCAGTGTGTGGGACTTGTTCTATTAGTCCATCTATACTAACCTCTACCAGGTTACAAATTCAATATAATTTTTTTCTACATCTAGCTCTGAAAAAATATTTCGGCTTGTAGCAGTGTGTAGGACTTGTTCTATTAGTCCATCTATACTAACCTCCACAAGGTTGCAAATTCAATATAATTTTTATACATCTAGCTCTGAAAAAATATTTCAGCTTGTAGCAGTGTGTGGGACTTGTTCTATTAGTCCATCTATACTAACCTCCACCAGGTTGAAAATTCAATATAATTTTTTTATGCATCTAGCTCTGAAAAAATATTTCGGCTTGTAGCAGTGTGTGGGACTTGTTCTATTAGTCCATCTATACTAACCTCCACCAGGTTGCAATTTCAATATAATTTTTTTCTGCATCTAGCTCTGAAAAAATATTTCGGCTTGTAGCAGTGTGTGGGACTTGTTCTATTAGTCCATCTATACTAACCTCCACCAGGTTGCAAATTCAATATAATTTTTTTCTGCATCTAGCTCTGAAAAAATATTTCGGCTTGTAGCAGTGTGTGGGACTTGTTCTATTAGTCCATCTATACTAACCTCCACCTGGTTGCAAATTCAATATAATTTTTTTCTGCATCTAACCCAGCCAATACTTTTGGGCTAATACCACAATTTGGCCCCTCAGCTCTGCTCAGTTCCCATCCATTGTTTTTTGTGCAAACAACTCCAGAGTTGTCAATTAGTTAACCACCAAAATGAGTGGAAAAAGGCCTGCTGCTGGCGTAAAGGGGAATAGGCGTGTTGGGAAGGGAAGAAAAGGTTGTGTCCGTGGGGTAGGTGTTAAAGCAACAGTAACATCTGCAGAAGAAAGACCATCTTCCAGCCAAACTAAGATGTCTACTTCTTTTAGCGGACAATGTAATAAGATCCCTTTCTTACGGCCACGCCAATCGCTACAAATTCCAGATGAGGCACAAAAACAGCAGGTGCTTCAACGGATATCAAGTGCTCCTTTAAGTGGGCTCTCCTCCACCTCAACTTCAACATCACAAATACTCCAGTCCTCAGAGGTGTCACCCCAATCGCACTTGCTTCCTCACAGCTCCCAAGTCTCCAGCTGCCCGTCTGAGTATGGGGTAGAACAGATGGTTGAGTCTGCAGAGCTGTTTACTCATACTATAGCCTGGGAATCAGAGGTCGGCTCCAGAGCTTCTGTGAATCCAGACGAGGAAATGATCTGCACTGATGCCCAGAATCTTTATGAGTCGGATCCAGGACCAGACGCTGAAGGTTCTGACCATAATGTAGACCCTCGTTCCCAAACTGTAACTCCTGTTGGTGGAGACAATGAGGAAGACGATGATGAGACTCAAATACCTGATTGGAGCGACAACTTGAGTATTTTGTCAGGGCAGGAAGAGGTTGGCTCTGAGGACGACGGGTGTGATAACACACAGGGTGATGATGACAAGGTTGGAGATTCCACTTACTGTCAACCCACAGTCAGCCAGTCGATGAGGTCAGCAGAGGAGGTGGAGGAGGATGCTAGTGACGACGAAGTCAGGTTATGCCTTCCTGGACAGAGACGGTAGTACGGGAAGCACGTCAAAAACTGCATCCTCAAACACAACTCTGCCTCTGACCACAAGTCGTGGTGGCTCTTCAGGTCGCATGGGTGCTAAGCCTTGCATAGCCTGGGCATTTTTTCAGATCGATAAGGATGACCCAACTCGTGTCATCTGTAACATTTGTCAGCAAAAGCTAAGTAGAGGCCAAAAAATACATAGTTTGAGTACTTCATGCATGAACCGGCACATGGATATGAAGCATAAGTTGCAGTGGGAAGCTCACTGTGCTACAATGCGGCCTAGCCGGCCGGGCCAACCACCGTCTGCCACATCATGTGCATCCGCGGCCTCTTCATCCTCTGTGACTGGGGGGACAGCAGTCACACCTGTTTTGGGACACAGACCGGCCACCTCTTTAGCCGCAACAGCCAGCGTGATTGGCAGGTCATCATTTTCTTTGGAGGTGGAAACACCAGCTGGTGTTGAGCGCTGTCCGACATCGATAGCACCACCTTTGGATCAAGGCAACCTAACATGTCCGCCTGCATCTTCCTCACAGACTGGCAGTTTGCCGGGGACACCCTTCTCAACCCCGTCTAAGCACAACAGCCAGCCCTCGGTCCCTCAGATGTGGACAAGTAAAAGACCATTTCCTCCTAGCCATGAGAAAGCTAAGAGGTTGAATTTCACCATCTGCAAGCTGTTGGCTACAGAAATGCTGCCTTTCCGCCTGGTGGACACAGAGGATTTTCGAGACCTTATGTCCGTCTCAGTGCCCCAGTACCAGATGCCCAGTCGGCACTACTTCTCAAAGAAAGGTGTGCCTGCGCTCCACCAGCATGTCGCACACAACATCACCGCTTCTTTGAGAAACTCTGTGTGTGACAGGGTGCATTTCACCACAGACACTTGGATGAGTAGGCATGGACAGGGGCATTACATGTCGCTGACTGGGCACTGGGTAACTATGGTGACAGCAGGACAAGGGGCTGCTGTCCAAGTCTTGTCGTCCCCACGAGTTGTGCATCAATCCTCTTTATCTCGAAGTTCCTCCACTGCTTCTGCCTCCTCAACCTCCTCTCGGTCCTCCACCTGCACCCAAAGCCTGTCTGGTCATGCCACAAGCTTTCTAACTGCGCAGAAGGGATCCTGCACACCTCCTTATTATGCTGGCAGCATGGCTCAACGTCATCAGGCGGTTTTTACTTTGAAATGTCTGGGAAATGTGAGTCACACAGCTGAGGAGTTGTGGTCAGCTCTGGAGAACCAGTTTCATGAATGGTTGTCTCCACTGGACCTGAAACCAGGGAAGACCGTGTGCGACAATGCTGCAAACCTGGGCGCGGCCCTTCGCCGGGGCAATGTCACACACGTGCCTTGTATGGCTCACGTGTTGAACCTGGTTGTCCAGCAATTTTTAGCCCACTATCCCGGACTAGATGGCCTTCTGCAGAGGGCATGGTCGCTGTGTGCTCACTTCCATTATTCGCATCCCGCAGCTCAGCGACTTACATCTCTGCAGAAGTCGTTGGGCCTGCCACTTCACCGGCTAAAATGCGATGTGCCTACCCGGTGGAATTCAACTCTGCACATGTTGCAGCGACTGTCCCAGCACCGACAAGCCCTGGTGCAATACGTTCTGACGTATAGCCTGGGCCAACGAGATCCAGAGGAGGGGCAAATCACGTTGGAGGAGTGGTCTCAGATCAGGGACCTATGCACCCTTCTGCACAGTTTTGAAATGGCGACGAAGATGTTTAGTGCTGACGATGCCATTATCAGCATGACTATTCCGGTGATTTACATGCTGGAGCACATGTTAAACATAATTCGAAGTCAGGTGGTGACACAAGAGGAGGTGGAGGAAGTAGAGGAGGGGGAGTTGTATGCATAAGGGCTAACATCTGCAAGGTCCAGACGGTCGGCAGCACCAAGGCGGCAGGCATGTGAGGGTGGGGGAGATGGTTTTACCAGGGTGCATGGTAGCAGCCAAACTAGTGAAGAAGGTGTAGGAGCCCAGGAAGAAGTGGAGGACGAACTGATGGAAGACTCATCAGATGAGGGAGACCTTGATCACATTTCTGTTGTGCGAGGTTGGGGGGAGAGAGCAGAGGAAGGAAGCATGATTGTTACCTCGCCACCAACACTACAGAGACTTGGTGCTCCTGGATGCGCAAGACACATGAGTGCCTTCTTGCTGCACTACCTGCAACATGACCCTCAAATTGTGAGAATTAGAAATAATCCTGACTACTGGGTTGCCACACTGTTAGATCCCCGGTACAAAAGTAAATTTGCAGAAATTATTCCTGCCATAGAAAGAGATGCATGCATGCAGGAGTATCAGCAGAGACTGTTGCAGAATCTTACATGTGCTTTTCCCCAAAACACTAGTGGTGCACGTTATGAATCTCAGTTCCAACTTGCCAACGGTGGGACCGTCGAGTGTTCAGCACTCAAAACGTAACAGAAACACAGTATCTGCTGGTAACATCATTTTTGCGGAATTATTTCACCACTTTTTTAGCCCATCCTTTGCAAGGCCACAGGAGACAAGAATTCTGACACATAGTCAACGCCTACAGACGATGGTACAGGAGTATCTCCAAGTAAACACTGAAGCCATGACTGTGTCACTGGACCCTTGCTCTTTTTGGGCTTCCAATCTGGAAAAATGGCCGGAGCTCGCCACTTACGCCTTGGAGATCTTGTCATGCCCCGCAGCCAGCGTTCTGTCTGAACGTGTGTTCAGCGCTGCTGGTGGTGTGCTGACAGATAAGCGCACATGGCTCTCCACTGATAATGTAGACAGACTCACGTTCATAAAGATGAACAAATCATGGATCCGAAAGGATTTTTCTACCCCTGTGTCATCCTGTGGAAAGTAAAAGCTTGATGATTTGTTAAAATCACCTCACCAACCGTTTTAAGCTTTCAAATTACTAATCATGTTTATCTGTATCTTGGCTGGAAAATAATTTGGGCCTTGTAGCAGTATGCAGTACTGATTCTATTAGGCCATCTATACTAAACTCCACCAGATTTAAAATTACTAATCATGTTTATCTGTATCTTGACTGGAAAATAATTTTGGCCTTGTAGCAGTGTGCAGTACTGATTCTATTAGGCTATCTATACTAAACTCCACCAGATTTAAAATTACTAATCATGTTTATCTGTATCTTGGCTGGAAAATAATTTGGGTCTTGTAGCAGTTTGCAGTACTGATTCTATTAGGCCATCTATACTAAGCTCCACCAGCTTTCAAATTAATAATAATTTTTAGCTGCATCTAGCCCGGAAAATAATTTTGGGGCTCCTAGATGCGCAAGACACATGAGTGCCTTCTTGCTGCACTACCTGCAATATGACCCTCAGATTGTCAGAATTTGAAATAATCCTGACTACTGGGTTGCCACACTCTTAGATCCCCCACACTCTTCGATCAACCTTTTCATTTCAATAAAGAACAAAAAAATGGTCATTTTTGAAATTATCAGCATTAGCAGGTTATTAGAAACTGAAATCAAACAGTTTTCAACTCAAAACTTTATTCTAGGCGATGTTACATTTGCACATAGGACCCCTTGTTCGAAAGGAGCTTCTGAACTCTCTCGTCTATTGAATTTGTCAGGTTTTGGATGGTTTCTGCTTCAATTGTTTTGCATGAGGACAGAATACCCTCCTAGAGCTGTTGCTTAGATGTGAACTGCCTCCCGCCATCATAGACACTCCTTTTGATGATGCTCCAGAGGTTCTCAATGGGGTTGAGGTCAGGGGAGCATGGGGGTCACACCATAAGTTTGTCCCCTTTTATGCCCATATCAGCCAGAGATGCAGATGTGTTATGTGCAGCATGAGATGGTGCATTATCATGCATGAAAATTATCTTGCTGCGGAATACACGGTTCTTTTTCTTGAACCATGGCAGGAAGTGCTGTTTGAGAAACTCCACATACATTATGGAGTTCATCTTTACCCCTTCAGGGATCCTAAAGGGGCCGACAATCTCTCTCCCCATGATTCCAGCCCAAAACATTACTCCACCTCCTCCTTGTTGGCGCCGTAGCCATGTTTGCATGGGGTGTCCATCAACCAGCCATCTTCCACTCCATCCATCTGGACCATCGAGCGTTGCACGGCACTCATCGGTGAACAAAACAGTTTTGAAGTCAGTCTTCAAGTATTGTTCGGCCCACTGGAACTGTTTCTGCTTTGTACAGTGGATAGAGGAGGTCGACAGGATGGCTTACGCACAGCTGCAAACCTCTGAAGGACCCTACATCTTGTTGTTCAGGGGACGTTGGAGGCACCAGCAGCTTCATAAACTTGTCTGCTGCTATGACAAGGCTTTTTGGCCTCTGCTCCTTTAACCTGACGTAATTGCCTGTAGGAAAGAGTCCTCAATTTTCTCACACGTGTGTACTGTGAATCAGCTACATACTTCTTGATTGTGCGATGATCAGGATGAAGTGTCTTGGCAATGTTGATTGTAGTCATGCCTTGACCTAAACACTCCACAATTTGTTGCTTCTCAGCAGCCGACACATCCTTTTTCTTTCCCATTTTTGCAGAAAATGTAGGCTGCTTAATAATATGGGACAGCCTTCTTAAGTAGTCTTGCCTTTCATTGGACACACCTGCCAAACTAATTAGCACAGGTGTCTGCAATTGCTTACAGTGATATAAAGAGCCCTGACACACATCACCATCAATGAGTTTAACTGACAAACAAACAAATTCTTCCCTTATCACTCCTAAACACTTTTTGCATAATAATTTGGAACAAAGTGTACATGTGCTTTTCCACAAAACACCAGTGGTTAACGTAGTGAATCTTACAGTTCTAACTTGCCAACCGTGGTCTGTATGGAGTTGTTCAATAAAGGGCCCAAAATTAAGATAACATAGACGGAAGAGGTCTCTCTGAATAGGAATTCCTAAGTATTTGATACCCTGTGAGGGCCAGGCAAAGGGAAAGTTGGACTAGATGGAATCCTGTATGGATTTGGGGAGGGAGACATTGAGGGCCTCAGACTTCGCTGCATTGATTTTAAAATTTGACCATGTAACAAAGTGATCTATTTCAGCCATAACAGCAGGGATGGATATATGTGATTGAGGGATATATACTAGGACATCATCAGCAAATGCAGAGCACTTGTACTCGGTGCCTCCCACCTCAATCCACCTAATATTGGGGTTATGGCGAATTGATGAGAGCAGGTGCTCCGTCACTAGGATGTATAAGAGAGGGGACAGAGGACATCCCTGCCTTGTCCCATTGGTGATTATGAAAGATGATGAAAATGTTCCATTTATCTTCAGCCTAGGTGACGTATTGCGATACAGGGCCGTGATTTTGCCTATAAAAGGGTCCCCTAGACCAGTGGTCCCCAACCTTTTTTGCACCAGGGACCGGCTTGAAGCAAGATCATTTTTCCATGGCCCAGCAAGGAGGGGGTGGGGTGGGCGGGGCTTTGGTCATATGGGGGCGAGGTAATGGAGGGATTTGGAGTTTAGTGCATACTTATCATATAGTGTAGACCAGGTCCCCGCCAGGAGCTATGCCAGGAGCCCCACATAATGTGCTGTGCCAGGAGCCGCATCACTGATGCTCCATCACGCCCTGCAGCAGGACAGGGCAGCTGTCCTGACAGCTGCTGTTCAGCTGCATTTACTTCATCCCAGGGGCGGACACAGACTGTAGTGGGCCCCTGTGCAAGAAATTTTTGGGGGCCCCCCCCGCCCTTCATAAGGCAACAAAGTTATGTAAACATAACCCCCCCATGTGCATCTCTCACCCCCCCATGTGCAGCTCACCCCCGTGCATCTCTCATCCCCCTCCGTGCATCTCTCATCCCCCTCCGTGCATCTCTCATCCACCCCCCGTGCATCTCTCATCCCCTCCGTGCATCTCTCATCCCCCCCGTGCATCTCTCACCCCCCCGTGCATCTCTCATCCACCCCCCGTGCATCTCTCATCCCCCCCGTGCATCTCTCACCCCCCCGTGCATCTCTCATCCACCCCCCGTGCATCTCTCATCCCCCCGTGCATCTCTCACCCCCCCGTGCATCTCTCACCCCCCCGTGCATCTCTCATCTCTCCCCTCCCTCCCATGTGCATCTCTCATCTCTCCCCTCCCCCCATGTGCATCTCTCATCTCTCCCCTCCCCCCATGTGCATCTCTCATCTCTCCCCTCCCCCCATGTGGATCTCTCATCTCTCCCCTCCCCCATGTGCATCTCTCATCTCTCCCCTCCCCCCCATGTGGATCTCTCATCTCTCCCCTCCCCCATGTGCATCTCTCATCTCTCCCCTCCCCCCCATGTGGATCTCTCATCTCTCCCCTCCCCCATGTGCATCTCTCATCTCTCCCCTCCCCCCATGTGCATCTCCCATTCCCCCCACTCCTAGTTAATTGTATTTAAAAAAAAATAAAACTTGTTATACTTACCCCCATGCGATCCCTGCAGAATCCTGGCGCTCGTCCAAATCGCTGACACCAGGTTCTCCTGACTTCCGGCCATGTGACGGCGCCGTCACATGACCGGAAGTCAGTGGAATCATGAAGGTGCTGCCGCAGCAGCGCAGCGCTAAGATGTCCCGGACCCGGCGCTTAGCATGCGGCCGGGGGCCCCATGAGGAGAGAGACGCACAAGAGGGGGGCTCCGAGGGGGCTCCTACCGGCCGGGCCCCATACTGGAGTCAGGGCAGTCATGCCCTGATGGCGGCCCTGCTGGAGGCTGGAGGGGCCCCCTCTCCCCGCGGACCGGCTGAAAAACCCCAACGGCCCGGTCCTGGTCCGCGGACCGGCGGTTGGGGACCTCTGCCCTAGACCCCTACCACAAGCTTTTTAAGAGAATAATATATGGCGTGCCAGGAGACTCTATGGAATGCTTTCTCAGCATCCAACGAGAGTATCTAATTACAAATTTTTAACTGCATCTAGCCCAGGAAATACTTTGTGCCTAGTAGCAGTGTCTGCTAGTCAGCGGATTATCCCAGCTGTTAAGCAAGCTACACCACCTGTAGTTTGGACACTTAATTTTTTCAAAGGAAATGGTTCGGGCCCCCGGGACACTCAGTGAAGAGCATCGGGGAGGCACCCCAAGGCACAGGGGCGGGGACTGGCGGTAGGACGCCTTGCGGTGGACCGCCAAGATCGATCCTTATAAAAGCTTTTTAACTGCAGCAGCTTTATTGGACGCTACAGGAGCTGGAATTACGCGGCTGCTGGCATGAGACTTGCCCTCCAATAGATCCTTGTAAAAGGATTTAAAGTGTACTCATTCAAATTAGAGAGACAATTTAAATTAAAAAGATTAGACCTGCCTCCACCGCTGGGGGCTCGCTCGAACCACCAGTGGACAGGCACCAGTATTGGGAGAGGGGGGCTGGTCGTCAGGGTCCACCGCGGCCCTGGCACAAACCCGGCGACACGGAGGTCGGACGGGCAGGAACGGACTGAACGTGTCGACTTCGCACTTCTTTGGTTTTAGAAGGGCATGATGCCTATATCTGTGTCTCCCCCTCCTTTTACTCCTCCACCTCTTTTCTTTTCACATGACTATATGTACTTGTCACTTTTCCATGTGTTAGTTGTGTCTTCTGAGCAGTTTGTCAGCTTTTGGACACCTTTGAAGGTGTTCTATGTGTTTCCATGTGTTTTTGTTTGCCTGCCATTGGTTTTAACGGTGTTCGACGGTGTTCGACGAACAGTTCGACGAACAGTTCGGCGAACATATGGGTGTTCGACGAACCGAACCGAACTCGAACACTACGGGGGTGGCTGAACACTAATGGTAACCCCACAAAGTCCCTGAGTAGGGTTGCTAGTGGTTTATGAGCTCAGCAACTGTACCTGCTTAAAATATCATGTAAAATCAAATCAATATTGTTGACATTTTCCATTGAAGGAAGGTCCCTCCTAAGGGCAAGATCTGGACCGTAAGAAGCCCTTCTAGTGTCAATGATCACTATATGTTCATAATTAGTGATAAACGAGCGTGCTCGCAACGGCTTGGTACTTGCCCGAGCATCTCACTGTTCGAGATGCTCGGCGAGTACTTTTGGGATGCTCGGGCGGGAGCTCGAGTTTCCCCTCCCCGCATATTTGGCGCTCTTTAGACATCGAATAAACATGCGGGGATTGCCTGCCACTCATTGTAATGGCATAGCCATGTTGGTTGTGGCACTACAGTGATTGGCTGGCCGCTTAGCGTCATTGGGTCTATTTAAGACCCCGTGACCCTATGCTCATCACAGTCTACCCTGGAAAAAGACAGAGTAGGTAGAGATGCTGTTGAGTGAGGTAGAGAATTGGTGGTTTATTAGTTAGGTATAAGTATTCCAGAGCAAGATATACAGGTGCTTCTCACAAAATTAGAAAATCCTCAAAAATTGTATTTATTTCAGTTCTTCAATGCAAAAAGTGAAACTCATATATTATATAGAGTCATTACAAACAGAGTGATCTATTTCAAGTGTTTATTTGTTAATGTTGATGATTATGGCTTACAGCCAATGGAAACACAAAAGTCATTATCTCAGTAAATTAAAAACACCTGCAAAGGCTTCCTAAGCATTTAAAAATGTCCCTTAGTCTGTTTCAGTAGTCTCCACAATCATGGGAAAGACTGCTGACTTGACAGATGTCCAGAAGGCAGTCATTGACACACTCCACAAGGTCCCAGAGTTCCAATTTTCATTTGGAAATTAAGGTCCCAGAGTCTGGAGGAAGAGTAGAGAGGCACACAATCCAAGCTGCTTGAGATCTAGTGGGAAGTTTCCACAATCAGTGATGGTTTGGGGAGCCATGTCATCTGTTGGTGTAGGTTCATTGTGTTTTATCAAGACCAAAGTCAGCGCAGCCGTCTACCAGGAAATTTTAGAGCAATTCATGCTTCCCTCTGCCGACAGGCTTTTTGGAGATGGAAATTTCATTCTCCAGCAGGACTTGACACATGTCCACACTGTCAAAAGTACCAATACCTGGTTTAAAAACAAGAGTATCACTGTGCTTGATTGGCCAGCAAACCCGCCTGACCTTAACCCCATAAAGAATCTGTGGGGTACTGTCAAGAGGAAGATGAGAGACACCAGACCCAACAATGCAGATGAGCTGAAGGCTGCTATCAAAGCAACCTGGGCTTCCATAACACCTCAGCAGTGCCACAGGCTGATCGCCTCCATGCCACCCCGCATTGATTCAGTAATTGATGCAAAAGGAGCCTCGACCAAGTATTGAGTGCATTTACTGAACATACATTTCAGTAGGCCAACATTTCGAATTTTAAAATAATTTTTCAAGCTGTTGTTATAAAGTATTTTAATTTACTGAGATAATGACTTTTGTGTTATTATTGACTGTAAGTAGTGATGAGCAAACGTGCTCACTGTGTTCGACAAGCTCGGCGCTGGGCGAGTATTTCCGGGTTGTTCGGATGGGAACTTGGGTCCCCTCCCTGCATGTTTGGCGCTCTTTTGAGAGCCAATGAACATGCAGGGATTGCCTGCCACTCACTGTAATGCTGTAGTCATGTTGGTTGTGGGCATTACAGTGATTGGCTGGCCGCACAGCATCATCAGGTCTATATAAGACCTGTCGCCGCTATACTCGTCACAGTGTACCCCGGAATCAGGCAGAGTAGGGAGAGGTGCTGCTGCATCAGGGAGAGATTTGCTTCTTTATAGTTAGTGTAGGTATTCCACAACATATATATATACAGTTAGGTCCATATATATTTGGACAGAGACAACATTTTTCTAATTTTGGTTCTAGACATTACCACAAGGAGGCACTGTGATGGCTTGGGCGTGCATGGCTGCCAGTGGCACTGGGTCACTAGTGTTTAGTGATGATGTGACACAGGACTGAAGCAGCCGAATGAATTCTGATGTATTTAGAGCCATACTGTGTGCTCAGATCCAGCCAAATGCTGCCAAACTGATTGGTCGTCGTTTCATACTACAGATGGACAATGACCCAAAACATAAAGCCAAAGCAACCCAGGAGTTTATTAAAGCAAAGAAGTGGAATATTCTTGAATGGCCAAGTCAGTTACCTGATCTCAACCCAATTGAGCATGCATTTCACTTGTTAAAGACTAGACTTCAGACAGAAAGGAAGAGAAACAAACAGCAACGGAAAACCACCGCAGTGAAAGCCTGGCAGAGCATCAAAAAGGAGGAAACACAGCGTCTGGTGATGTCCATGAGTTCAAGACTTCAGGCAGTCATTGCCAACAAAGGGTTTTCAACCAAGTATTAGAAGTGAACATTTTATTTACAATTATTTAATCTGTGCAATTACTTTTGGTCCCTTTAAAAACAGGGTGGCACATGTTAAGGAGCTGAAACTCCTTAACCCTTCATCCAATTTTAATGTGGATACCTTCAAATGAAAGATGAAAGTCTGAACTTCAACTGCATCTAATTATTTTGTTTAAAATTTATTGTGGTAATGTCTAGAACCAAAATTAGAAAAATGTTGTCTCTGTCCAAATATATATGGACCTAACTGTAATATATATATATATATATATATATATATATATATATATACAACTCAACTAACAGTCCTCCTGAGGACTAATTCAGCTGCATATATTCAGTGGTGACAGCAGGAGTTAGGCAGGGAGGCAGGGCATGTGGCAGACTGCAGTGCATATAGTGCAAGAGGGTCCAATGCACGTCCTGTTAGTATAGGTATTCTACAATATATACACTGCTCAAAAAATAAAGGGAACACTTAAACAACAGAATATAACTCCAAGTAAATAAAACTTCTGTGAAATCAAACTGTCCACTTAAGAAGCAACACTGATTGACAATCAATTTCACATGCTGTTGTGCAAATGGAATAGACAATAGATGGAAATTATTGGCAATTATCAAGACACACTCAATAAAGGAGTGTTTCTGCAGTTGGGGACCACAGACCACATCTCAGTACTAATGCTTTCTGGCTGATGTTTTGGCCACTTTTGAATGTTGGTTGTGCTTTCACACTCGTGGTAGCATGAGACGGACTCTGCAACCCACAGAAGTTGCTCAGGTAGTGCAGCTCATCCAGGATGGCACATCAATGCGAGCTGTGGCAAGAAGGTTTGCTGTGTCTGTCAGCGTAGTGTCCAGAGGCTGGAGGCGCTACTAGGAGACAGGCCAGTACACCAGGAGACATGGAGGAGGCCGTAGGAGGGAAACAACCCAGCAGCAGGACCGCTACCTCCCCCTTTGTGCAAGAAGGAACAGGAGGAGCACTGTCAGTGCCCTGCAAAATGACCTCCAGCAGGCCAAAAATGTGCATGTGTCTGCACAAACGGTTAGAAACCAACTCCATGAGGGTTGCATGAGGGCCCGATGTCCACAGATGGGGGTTGTGCTCACAGCCCAACACTGTGCAGGACGCTTGGCATTTGCCACAGAACACCAGGATTGGAAAAGTCGCCACTGGCGCCCTGTGCTCTTCACAGATAAAAGCAGGTTCACACTGAGCACATGTGACAGACCTGACAGAGTCTGGAGACGCCATGGAGAGCGATCTGCTGCCTGCAACATCCTTCAGCATGACCGGTTTGGCAGTGGGTCAGTAATGGTGTGGGGTGGCATTTCTTTGGAGGACTGCACACCCCTCTATGTGCTCGCCAGAGCTAGCCTGACTGCCATTAGGTACCGAGATGAGATCCTCAGACCCCTTGTAAGACCATATGCTGGTGCGGTTGGCCCTTAGTTCCTCCTAATGAAGGACAATGCCTGACCTCATGTGGCTGGAGTGTGTCAGCAGTTCCTGCAAGATGAAGACATTGAAGCTATGGACTGGCCCGTCCGTTCCCCAGACCTGAATCCGATTGAGTACATCTGGGACATCATGTCTCGCTCCATCCACCAACGTCACGTTGCACCACAGACTGTCCAGAAGTTGACGGATGCTTTAGTCCAGGTCTGGGAGGAGATCCCACAGGAGACCATCCGCAACCTCATCAGGAGCATGCCCAGGCGTTGTAGGGAGGTCATACAGGCATGTGGAGGCCACACACAAAACTCATTTTGACTTGTTTTAAGGACATTACATCAAAGTTGGATCAGTCTGTAGTGTGTTTATCCACTTTAATTTTGGGGGTGACTCCAAATTCAGGCCTCCATTGGTTTATAAATTTGATTTCCATTGATGATTTTTGTGTGATTTTATTGTCAGCACAATCAACTTTGTACAGAACAGAGTATTCAATGAGAATATTTCATTCATTCAGATCTAGGATGTGTTATTTGAGTGTTCCCTTTATTTTTTTGAGCAGTGTATATATTCATCTGAACTAACAGTCCTTCTGAGGACTAATCCAGCTGCATATAATCAGTGCTAGGCAGGCAGGCAGTGTATGTGACAGACTGCAGTGTATGATACAGTACAAGAGGGTTTATTGCACGTCCTGTCTGCTTCTGTAATAATTTCAGATATTTATAGACATAGCCCCTGATATCAGGGGCCATAGCAAATTTTTTTTATCTTAATCCTGTTTATTTGCTTAAAAAGCAATCAAGAGTACACCATTTTTTTGCTCCATTTGCTTCTTCTCACTGCAGAATGAAGCCAGATCTGTTCCATATTTCAGCGGTAAAAATACTGAAATTTAAACTGAAAATATTGGCCTCCTTTTCTATTCTGTTGCAGTGTGTTGGTCAAGCGATTCACTCTAGGTGTCTGTGAAGGATAGTATTAGTAAATTGCAGGCCTGCTATTTAAAACCGTGGTTCTCTGTCAGACATAGCACCTATAAGACTGTTCCAAAATCAGACATTTCTTCTATTTTCATTCCGTTGCTGTGTGTCAGTCAAGCTATTCACACTAGGTGTCTGTGAAGAATAGTATTAGCAAATTACAGGCCTGCTATTTAAAACCGTGGTTCTCTGTCAGACATAACACCTATAAGAGTGTTCCAAAATCAGACATTTCTTCCATTTCCATTATGTTGCAGTGTGTCAGTCAAGTTATTCACACTAGGTGTCTGTGAAGAATAGTATTAGGCTCCGTGCCCACGATGCAGTTTTCAAGCGTTTTCGTTGCTGAATTTCCACAGCGAAAACGCTTAAAAAACACTTGGTAAAATGTCTCCCATGGTCCCCAATGATAATCCGCATGTGCTGTGCACATGCTGCGGAAATTTCAGCTGCGGATTATCATTGCGGAAAAATCCGCAGCATGTCCATTAATTTTGCGAAAACACAGCGTAATTGCCGCCATTAACTTGCATTGAATAGCATAATATCCGCATGAGTACATGTACCCAAGCGGATATTAAGCGATTCAATGCGTGGATGGTACCCGGGTCTGGAGAAGAGGTGACTCTCCTCCAGACCCAGGTACCATAGTACCTGTAGTTAAAAAAGCATTAAAATAAAAAAAAACATTATGCTCACCTTCTGATGGCCCCTGGTGGCTAGCGGTGGTGTAAAAGCACCTTCCATGACGTCATTTAGTCATGTGACAGGTCACGCGACCACTGACGTCGGCTGTCGCGTGAACTGTCACATGACTAAATGACATCATGGAAGGTCCTTTCACACCACCGCGAGCAGTCGAAGACACCGGAGAAGGAGACCGGGGACCATCGGAAGGTGAGTATAATATTTTTTTTTATTTTTCACCATTTTATTCTTTTTTTTACTATTGATGCTGTATTTGCAGCATCAATACTTGGTCACAATATATAAATCCATGCCGGATTTATATAGTGTGACCAAGTTGTCAAGCACTTATCCAAGTGATGCTAAAATCGCTTGGAAAAGCGCTTTACAACTCGCATGCAGAAATGCATGCAAAAACTCTTCACAAACGCTTCTACCTGGCAGGAAAAACGCATGTAAAATCACAGGCCTTTTATTTAAAACTGTGGTTCTCTGTCAGACATATCACCTATAAGACTGTTCCAAAATCAGACATTTCTTCCATTTCCATTCTGTTGCAGTGTGTCGGTCAACTATTCACACTAGGTCTCTGTGTGGAATAATATTAGTAAATTACAGGCCTGCTATTTAAAATTGTGGTTCTCTGTCAGACGGATCACATATAACTGCGTTCCAAAATCAGCCATTTCTCGTAAACGTAGAAAATATTGTCCTCCATTAAAAATGGGCAAGGTGCGGCGCAGGGGATGGGGAAGTGGACGTGATCGTGATGGTGCATGCAGAGACCGAGGCCGAGGACATGGCCGTGGGCAAGCTGAAATTGTGCCACAAAAAACACCTACTGTACATCTTGTTGCTCGACCTTCCTGTCCCAATTACTAGGTACCATAGAACACCACTATTGAACACAGAGCAGTGTCAAAAGGTTGTTGGTTGGATAGCAGATAATGCTTCCAGTCACTTTGCCACCACAACCACCACCACCCTGTCTTCTACATGGTCAGTTCTCAGTAGCCGTGAGTCTGGACCACATATTCTTCACTCTGATCCTCCTTCCTCCCATCATGCCGAGTGCCTGGAGACAACTGATCCCATACTTGGACACTCAGAAGAGCTGTTCACTTTTCCATTTGTAGATTCGGGCCTCTCGCCCGGCCAGTTTCAAGAGAGTCAAGAGGCGTGTAGTGATGCCCAAACATTGGAGCAGCCACGGTCACACAAAGGCGATGGTGGGAAAGTGCAATTACTGTCGCAAGAGGTGGATGATGATGATGATGAGACACAATTGCCAGAAAGTCAGGAAGATGACCAGGGTGCGGATGTGGAAGACGAGGTGGTGAATGATATAATAACTGACCCAACCTGGCAGAGGGACATACAAAGCGAGGACAGCAGCACACAGGGGGACGGAGGAGTAGCACCACAACCGGCAGGAAGAAGCAGTGTGGTGGCCGCAAACACAAGGCGGCAAAGCGTTCCTCGTAACGCCAACACGACGGAAGTTGCCAGTACAACTGTTAGGTCTTCCCGAGTCTGGTTATTTTTAAAAGACTCTGCAAATCACCCCAAAAATGCCATTTGCATCACCTGCCAGGCCAGCATCAGCAGGGGTAGCAAAACAAGCAGCCTGACCACCACCGGAATGATCAGGCACATGGCAGCAAAGCACCCTACTAAGTGGGCCGAACCCCAGGGTCCAGAAACAGTGTCTGCATGTGACACCACTGCTTGTTCTGCTTTTGTGCATGCATGTCAATCCCCTTTCCATGGTGCATGCCAAGATGCCTCCTGCCCTGCACCTGTTGTTGAACACTTTCAACTAGCATCATCAGCAAGCACATCCATGTCCTTGTCCCAGTGCAGCTTTCAGGTGTCTCTATCCCAGTCCTTGGAACGCAAGTGCAAATACGCAGCCAACGACCCCACAGGCCACACTACTAAATTCACACATTTCGCAAATGCTTGTGCTCGAAATGATTCCGTTTAGGCTTGTGGAGACGGAAGCTTTCCGCAACCTGATGGCAGTGAGAAAGTGTCACAAGAGGTGGACGATGATGAGACACAATTTCCAGAAAGTCAGGAGGAGGACCAGTGTGCGGAGGTGGAAGATGAGGTGGTGGATGATATAGTAACTGACCCAACCTGGCAGGAGGACATGCAGAGCAAGGGGAGCAGCATACAGGGGGAGGGAGGCAGAGTACCCCAACAGGCAGGAAGAAGCAGTGTGGTGGCCGCAGAAAGAAGGCAGGCAACCGTTCCCCGTAACACCAACACGAAGGAAGTTGCCAGTACAACTGTTAGGTCTTCCCGAGTCTGGTTATTTTTTAAAGACTCTGCCGATAACCCCAAAAAGGCCATTTGCACCACCTGCCAGGCCAGCATCTGCAGGGGTGGCAAAATGACCAGCCTGACCGCCACCAGCATGATCAGGCATATGGCAGCAAAGCACCTGACTTTGTGGGCTGAAACCCAGGGTCCAGGAACAATGTCTGCGGATGGCACCATTGCTTCTTCCGCTGTTGTGCATGCTAACGAATCCCCTGTCCATGGTGCATGCGAAGATGCCTCCTGCCCTGCACCTGTCATTTCCCACTCTCAAGTAGCAGCATCAGGAAGCACGTCCACGTCCTTGTCCCAGCGCAGCATTCAGTTGTCCATACCCCAGTCCTTGGAACGCAAGCGCAAATATGCAGCCAACGCCCCACAGGCCACAGTACTAAATTCCCACAATTCACGACTGCCATCGCTCGAAATGTCACCTTTTAGGCTCGTGGAGATGGAAGTATTCCGCAACCTGATGGCCGTCCCTCGGTACTCGGTCCCCAGCCGCACTATTTCTCCCGGTGTGCCGTCCCCGCATTACACGAGCACGTGTTCCACAACATTAGACGTGCCCTCAACAACGCAATTACTGGGAAAGTCCACCTAACCATGGACACGTGGACAAGTGCTTGTGGGCAGGGACGGCACATCTCGCTGACGGCACACTGGTTTAATATAGTGGAAGCCAGGACTCAATCGGACCTCGGGACTGAAAATGTCCTCCCTACGCCGAGGACTGCGGGCCCTTGGTCTATCAGGGTTACCCATATATTACACAGCTCCTGAACCTCCTCCTCTTCCTCTTCAGCCTCCATCTACAAAATGACCATATCAGTCGCAAGCTGGAAGCACTGCAGCACTGCCTCGGCCAAGCGGCAACAGGCTGTCCTGAAGTTAATATGCTTAGGTGACAAACTGCACAACGCTGAAGAGTTGTGGACAGCTCCAAAAGAGCCGGGAGATCTGTGGCTGACACCGCTGACACTACAGCCAGGCATGGTCATGTGTGACAATGGCCATAACCTGGTCACGATTCTGAGGCGAGGCGAGCTCACACACGTACCATGCCTGGCCCATGTGTTTAACCTTGTGATTCGGCGGTTTCTCAAAACCTACCTGGATCTGCCAGATATGCTTATCAAACTATGCCGCCTGTGTGCCCCTTTAAAAAGTCAACTACAGCTTCCACCGCCCTTGCCGTGCTTCAGCAGCGTTTGCAGCTTCCAGCTCACTGACTGATCTGCGATGTCCCCATGCTTTGGAACTCTACATTGCGGAATTATTACAAAAATTCCCATCCAAAAATGCTAGTTGGACAACCAAGGAGTACAGGCGAGAGAAACACAAATGCAGGAACACTGTCAAAGTTCTGGGACAGTTTTCTCAGACCCTCCCATTGTTGCACAGCTTCTGGATACCCACAGTTGCAGTAGAAACTTCACAGAGCAGATTACATGGGATAACAAGCTTTTACTTCTCAGAACATGAGGTAAAGGAAAAAACGCACAGTCACACAGTACTGCTCCTGGAAGTAAGAACAAAACAGAAAGTACAAGAGAGACTTTTTTTCTTTTACAATACAGTAAACAAGGAAACTTTGCACAACATCGCCATCTGCTGTCAGATCAGCATAAAGTCCTCCTTCACACAAACAAAGAAGTCCACAACTGTTGCATATACCAACACCCATCGCATAAGCCCTGATGTGCGGGGTACTCTCCCAGAGAGGGAAAAGTTGCGGAAGATAGTGAGGGAGTACCTTGCCGACCGTACCAATGTCCTCTTTGGTTTCTCTATGCCTTATAATTATTGGGTATCCAAGCTGGACATGTGGCAAGAACTGTCTCTCTACGCCTTGGAGATCCTGGCCTGCCCTGCCGCTAGCGTTTTGTCAGAGCTGGTTTTTAGTGCTGCAGGTGGAATTATAACCAATAGGCGCATCCGCCTGTCATCTGAAAATGCTGACAGGCTGACTCTTCTAAAAATGAACAAGGGCTGGATTGGGTCAGACTTCTCAACACCACCGAATGATAGCAGCGTAACATAAACTCAAACACATTGTCTTTATTTTGGGACACCTAACTCTATTCCCATGCACTTCTGTATTCACATGGGTATACGCTTTCTGATTTGTCTATTTTCTCTTGTCCTCCTCCTTCTCCACATCATCCTCATCCCCCATCACCATATGTACCATATCAACATATCTACGTCTCTTGCAAGGGACATTGGAGTTCCTCAAAATTTTTGACAGTCGTTGCATCACTGCATAGGCAAACAGTATGGGAGACCCACTTCTTAATAATGGGAACATTGTTTTCTTGAGGCCCTCTGACCTCTAAGTCTCTTGTATGGGGCATTGGAGTTCCTCCAAATTTTGGCAGCCGTTGCTTCACAGCATAAGCAAACAGTATGGGAAACCCACTTCCTAATAATAGAAACATGGTTTTCAGAAGGCCCTCTGACCTCTACGTCTCTTGCAAGGGGCATTGTAGTGCCTCCAAATTTTTGACAGCCATTGCAGTCACTGCATAGGCAAATGGTATTGGAGACCCTCTCCTTTCTAATGGGAATATGTTGTTACTGAGACCCACCTCTATGTGTTTTTAAATTGTTAGTACAGTTTTTCCTAAATTTTGGCAGCCATTGGACTCACTGCATACCCTATAACTGAATAGCAGACCCTCTCCTTTCTAATGGGAACATGTCGTACTCGTTACTGTGGCCCAGCTCTATGTGTCTTTAAATTGTTAGTGGGTTTTTTCCTAAATTTTGGCAGCTGTTGGACTCACTGCATACCCTATAACTATGTAGCAGACCCTCTCCTTTCTAATGGGAACATGTCGTTACTGTGGACTAGGTCTATGTGTCTTTAAATTGTTAGTGGGGTTTCTCCTAAATTTTGGCAGCCATTGGACTCACTGTATACCCTATAACTGAATAGCAGACCCTCTCCTTTCTAATGGGAACATGTTGTACTCGTTACTGTGGCCCAGCTCTATGTGTCTTTAAATTGTTAGTGGGGTTTTTCCTAAATTTTGGCAGCCGTTGGACTCACTGCATACCCTATAACTGAATAGCAAACCCTCTCCTTTCTAATGGGAACATGTCGTACTCGTTACTGTGGCCCAGCTCTATGTGTCTTTAAATTGTTAGTGGGTTTTTTCCTAAATTTTGGCAGCCGTTGGACTCACTGCATACCCTATAACTATTTAGCAGACCCTCTCCTTTCTAATGGGAACATGTCATACTCATTACTGTGGCCCTGCTCTATGTGTCTTTAAATTATTAGTTTTTCCCACATTTTGGCAGCCCTTGCAGTCACAGCATGGGCATTAACACTATAGGAGACCCGCTCCTTTATAATAGGAACATTTTTTTTTACTGAGACCCTCCTCTATGTCTTTTCAAAGGGTTATTGGGTTGCATTCAAATTTTTGGCAGCCCTTGCATTCACTGCATACGCAATAACAGTATAGGAGACTCACTCGTTAATAATGGGAACAACAAAGCATAGTCGTCTGATGGCTCTCTAACAATAACGAGGGCCGACTGCTGGCCCTTTAAGAATAGTAAGGGCTGCCTGATGACCCTATAAAAATAGGCTTTGTGACGTTCAGAGTCCCTCCATCATAAATGAAACAGGATGTGTCTGATGATGTGTCACACACCACATGGCCAGATAAGATTGTAAAATGTTAAAATGACATTTCCTGGTGAATGCATTTGTCTTGGTTGAAAGCAATGCAAAAGTGCAAAAACACATCAAAAACGCTATGTGTGAACATAGCCCAAGGTGTGTAGGAGCATTTTTGTTTTTGTATATTTATTTTGCCTTATATACAAGTCATTACCCTGGAAAGGATGTTCCTTAACATATTTCCCAGGAAAATCCATTTTGGTTTTGTTTTTGTATGTTTTATTGTGTGTCCGTAAAAGTGACGTAATACCTCTGACAACATTGTTGACAGCATTGACCTGGGCGTCAGAAATACTTCCAGGGGTCTTCCCCATGCTGTTCCTGTAGCATCGGCGTCTCTGCCCTTTGCTAGGCAGAGACGCCGTCCCTCTCACCCTCCTGCTCCTGGCGCGGTGTCCTCCAGCGCTTCTCTCCCCGCTGCTGCCGACGCGTGCTCCTTCCCTGGCACTGTGCTTAGGGCGTGCACACGCTCCCCCTCTCTTAAAGGGACCGCGCGCACCGTCCTAAGGAGTCCCCGACCAATTGCCGGAGGACCTCCCATATTTAAGGCACCTCCTCCAAAATGGAGGTGCCCGAGCAAACTTGTTGCACAGTTTCTTATCTCTGCTTCAGCCCTCAGGTCCCGCTGCTAGTCTGACTCCTCGTCCTGCCTGCCAGCCTGTTATCTACCAGTTACCTGCCGAGCCTGCCAGCCTGCTCACCTGGAGCGCTCACCTGTTACCTGCCTATTACCTGCCTTGGCTGTCAGTCCGCTTACCTGGGAGCACCCGCCTGTTACTTGCTGTGTCCGTCAGCCCGCTCACCTGGGAGCGCCCATCTGTTACCTGCCTGTTACCTGCCTTGGCTGTCAGTCCGCTCACCTGGGAACGCCCGCCTGTTACCTGCTGTGTCCGTCAGCCCGCTCACCTGGGAGCGCCCACCTGTTACCTGCTTGTTACCAGTCTTGTCTGTCTGCCTGCTCACCTGGGAGCACCCGCCTGTTTCCTGCCAGCCTACCTGGAGACTCTGCCGTCACTTGCTGTGACCACCTGCCTGGTAAACCTAGAGACTACTGCTCGCTCTGCTGTCATGTACCGTGACCACCTGTCAGCTAACCAGAGACTTCTGCCTGCTTGCCGTGTCCATCCGTTATACCGGTCAGTCCCAGCTATCTGACTCGTGGGAGCCACCTGCTCTCATACAAGGTCGTCCCCAGAGTAGCACCTGGTCCCTCTGCTCGGATCCTCCCTGGTCACGAAGTCGTTAGCCGCCGTCAGGGTCGGTTCGGGTTGATACTTAGTCACGCCCCTCTGGGTCCCTCCTTGCACCTCGGCATAGAGGTTCCACCACCCGGATCCGTAACAGTTCCCATGTCATTTCAGCACTGTTCTCATCAATTTGGGCAATTTTTGGCCCTCTGCAGACCGTCGGGGGAAGCCGCCGGAAAAATGCTCGAGTTTCCCATAGATTTACATTGGGCTCGTTACTCGGACCGAGCACTCGACCATTTCAATTTGCTCGACTCGAACAATGAGTACCCGAGCATTTTAGTGCTCGCTCATTACTAGCGGTAAGCCATAATCATCAACATTAACAGAAATAAACACTTGAAATAGATCACTATGTTTGTAATGACTTTATATAATATATGAGTTTCACTTTTTGTATTGAAGAACTGAAATAAATTAACTTTTTGATGATATTCTAATTTAGTGAGATGCACCTGTATATCCACCTGAACTAACAGTTCTTCTAAGGACTAATCCAGCTACATATATTACTGGTGATAGCAGGAGTTATACAGGCAGAGTTTGTGGACACTGTATACAGCAGAATAGTGTCTATTGCATGTTCTGTCTGCTGCAGTTACAGATATCCATAGCCCTAGATATAAGGGCTATTTTTTTTTTTTTTGCTCTTAATCCTGATTATTTGCTTAAAAAACAATACTGTACACCATTTTACTGCTCCATTTGCTTGTTAGCAGAATACAGCAATATTTTTTGGATTTTATTCGCATTGCCGTATTGTGGAAGCAGAGAAACTTGTCCATCATCAGACGTGATCCCATATTACTGCGGTAATAATTGTGACATTTTTTGGAGTGTGCCAAATATTACACTCCAGTTAAAGTCTGCCAGTTGTGTGTTGTTCAATCTGTTCACACTTAGTTGCAGACCAATACCATATCTCTAATGCCACTGCCTAAAACCATGGTCATCAGACGGGATTAGATATTACTGCGCTAATAATCCAGAATTTTTTGGGAGCGTGCCAGATATTACACTCCATTTAAAGTCTGCCAGTTGTGTGTTGTTCAAACCTCTTCACACTTGGTCGCTGACCAATATCATACTAATAGACCACTGCCTAAAACTGTGGTCATCATACTTGATCCCATATTACTGTCATAATAATCGTGACGTTTTGAGGAACGTGACAGATATTACACTACATTTAAAGTCTTCCAGTTGGGTGTTGTTCAAACCTATTCACACTTGGTTGTTGACCAATATTATACTAATAGGCCACTGCCTAAAACAGTGGTCATCAGATGGGGTCAGATATTACTGTGCTAAAAATCCAGAATTTTTTGGGAGCGTGCAAGATATTACACTCCATTTAAAGTCTGCCAGTTGTAGGTTGTTCAAACCTATTTACACTTGGTTGCTGACCAATAGCATATCTGTGAATAATGTTGTCAGAGTATTACGCCACTTTTATGGACTGACAATAAAACATACAAAAAGGAAGCTAAAATTAATTTTCCTGGAAGAAATGTTAAGAAACATTTTTTTGCAGGGTCATGACTTACATATAAGGCCAAATAAATAACAAAAAAACTTATGGACTGTGGAAGAGACTGTGGAAGAGATTTATGTGACCAGAATGAACACTCATTTCATTTTTCTGCAGCACCAGCAGCATGCAGTATAAGGCAATAATACCTGGCTGGATCAGTGTAATATGCTATCCTAGTGGCGACCCGATCCCGTGTCTCAGGGTGGTCAGACCAAATTGTGGCAGTCTATTTATCAGTGTTTTGAATGTCCGACTACGCCACCCGTGGATTGCGGTCAGGGATAACCGCCGCTGCAAGGCAGACCGCTGAGGCTGGTGTTGGTGTGCAGCACAGGGGTAGAATAACTCCCCACAGGAAGAGTGTAGCCTCAGGGCAGTGTAGGTGGATGCTGGGGGTGATAGTGCAGGCCGCAATAGTAAGAGTTCAGAGTCCACTTCAAACAGTCCAGGGTCTTTATTGTAGGTATTATTAATGACCCAACAGTGGTACCGGTTAGGAATGGGCCTGGGTGTCTGAGAGCATTCGGGCGAGCCCCATTGGTCAGGGTGAGTGTGTAGGCCTACCGTTCTCTCTATGCTCTTTCTGACTATCCCCCTCTTCATGGTGTAATAGCCCACGTCCCTGAGCTGGCCGTGTACTTCTCGCCTGTATGGCTTGCAACTCGGGCCTTGGGTACCTTTTGCTTTATCCTCGCTGTACTGGTCCCTCTGTGTGGCGGAGCCTCCAGGCTTCTTAGGCCCAGGGACCTGAAATCCCTCGCGGGTTGGTTCTCTGCTGCTGGGCTTATAACCCTGACAGCCTCGGACCCCAATGTCCGGTAGATTGGTTCTCTGCCAGGACCGGCTCTCGTCGCCTCTGTCCCTGGCTTGCAGTTTCTCCTCTGCCTCACGGACTCCTCAGCTGCTGCTGACCTGTCCCTTCCTCTGAGAACCCTTCTGGTCACTTCAGAAGTGGGTTCTGGTCTCCCTAACCCTGCCCCAGTTCCAGCTTTTATAGGGCAGCCAGCTCCCCCTACTGGCCTGGGACAGGAGGTGCTGCATGCTAATGGTCCCTAACCAGGGAACCTCCCTCCTGCTCTCAGACACAGCCTTTAATATTTGTGGCATCCAGGCCTGGGGTGACACATAATCACATTCTACATCTCCTTCACCTCCTCCTCCTCTTCGGCCTCCATCTTCGTAATGACAACGTTAGTCACAAGCTGGAAGTACAAAGCTGCAGCATTGCCTCGGCCAAGTGGCAACATCCTGTGCTGAAGATAATATGCTTAGGTGACAAACTGCACACCACTGCAGAGTTGTTGAAAGCTGAAACAGAGCAGGCAGATCTGTGGCTCTCAGCGCTGAACATACAGCCAGGCATGGTCATGTGTGACAATGGCTGAAACCTGGTGGCGGAGAAATGACAATCGGAGTAGATACGGTTTCCCTCTATGCCAGTCCTTTCACCTACCTAAAGAATATGACTGTGGTGAAATAAAACTTTCACTGAGAAGCAGTCCTGGCTAAAAAAAAGTCTGTGTAAGATTAAGTGCACACTGTGCATTTTTTATGCGTTTTCTCTGCGTTTTTTCCGCTCGGAAATGCATCAAAATCGCTAGGTAATCACTCTGCCAGCTAATGCAATGGCAAACCTGATGTGCTGTGCACATGATGCAGAAATTTCCGCTCAGGATTGTCATTGCGTTAAAATACGCAGCATGTGCATTCTTTGTAGTGTTTCTGCAGGGCAAAAATGCTCAAAGAATGGTACCCGGGCCGAGGAAGAAGATTGCTTCTCCCATCATCATGATGACAGCGAGCTGCACGGCTGAGGTGAGCAGTAGTCTTCTCAGCCAAGCCGGTGCTGCACAGTGTAAAAAAAAAGTAAAAATCAGTTTAAAATAAAAAAAACACCCTTATCCTCACTAGAGATGAGCATTGTTCTACTTGAACTGTTCGCCAATCTCAAATTCGAGCTGTTTTGGGCGGTGTTCGAGCCGTTCGGCGAACACGAACAATTTGAGAAAAATTCGGCTGTTCGAGGTTATGTTCGATAACTGTTCGTGCACCAAAATCATAACTGGATTTTTTCTCAGTAATGATGAAAATTAATGTTAATACGCAGTTTGAGTGTACAGCGGGGTGGGGGGAGGGGCAGGGGATGGATCTCTGCAGGAACAATGAAGATCTCCATCTTTTTTTTCTCTTTCCCGCATTTACAGTGGGGAGGTGCAATCTGTCAGCCTATCAGCAGCGCACACACGGAGCGAAGTGCTTTTTTTCACACAAGCAAGGGCATGTGTCATTGGCAGTGTATGTCACATGTCCTTGCCCTATAAGACCAAGCCATTTTCCCTGTCGCCACCATTTTCTCACTGCTGCAGCTGCGTGTTAGACGGCACCGCTGTTGCTGTGTGCGCTATACCTTGTTAATTTCAAGCCAATTTTCGCACAAATCTACAGATAGCTTGGGAGTAGGGAATAGTTGTGATTGCAGTCCTTTTAAGGACTAGGTTACAGCATTTCCTACGACTTTTATCAGGCAGGTCTGTGCTCTTAAATAGATAGATTGTGGGAGTAAAGACTAATTGTAATTGGAGTCCTTTTCAGGACTAGGTTACATCAGTTCCTATCAGTTTTTGCCAGGCAGGTCTGTGCCAGTGCTGTGCAAGTTTTTTTCACAGCATTTGGCTGAATCTAGCAAAGCTAATCCTTTTTGGCCTATTGCAGAGTGTGTTAGTCAGTGGAGTAGCCTATCTGTGTTGCAAGATATACCACCTGTGTATAGAATACCAATTTTTTTACTGCACCTAGTGAAGTAAAATCTTTTGGGCATAGCATCATTCTATTAGTCCATCTATACTGCCCTCCATCAGGTTGCAAATTGAATATAATTTTTTTCTGCATCTAGCTCTGAAAAGATATTGGGCTTCTAGCTGTGTGTGGGACTTTCTCTATTAGTCCATCTATACTGACCTCCATCAGGTTGCAAATTAAAAATAATTTTTATCTGCATCTACAGTACCTCTGAAAAAATATTTGGGCTTCTAGCTGTGTGTGGGACTTGTTCTATTAGTCCATCTATACTGACCTCCATCAGGTTGCAAATTGAATATAATTTTTATCTGCATCTAGCTCTGAAAAAAATATTTGGCCTTCTAGCAGTGTGTGGGACTTTCTCTATTAGTCCATCTATACTGACCTTCATCAGGTTGCAAATTAAAAATAATTTTTATCTGCATCTACCTCTGAAAAAATATTTGGGCTTCTAGCTGTGTGTGGGACTTGTTCTATTACTCCATCTATACTGACCTCCATCAGGTTGCAAACTGAATATATTTTTTTCTGCATCTACCTCTGAAAAAATTTTGGGCTTCTAGCTGTGTGTGGGACTTGTTGTATTAGTCCATCTATACTGACCTCCATCAGGTTGCAAATTAAAAATAATTTTTATCTGCATCTAAAGTACCTCTGAAAAAATATTTGGGCTTCTAGCTGTGTGTGGGACTTGTTCTATTAGTCCATCTATACTGACCTCTATCAGGTTGCAAATTGAATATAATTTTTATCTGCATCTAGCTCTGAAAAAATATTTGGCCTTCTAGCAGTGTGTGGGACTTTCTCTATTAGTCCATCTATACTGACCTCCATCAGGTTGCAAATTAAAAATAATTTTTATCTGCATCAACCTCTGAAAAAATATTTGGGCTTCTAGCTGTGTGTGGGACTTGTTCTATTAATCCATCTATACAGACCTCCATCAGGTTGCAAACTGAATATAATTTTTTTCTGCATCTAGCTCTGAAAAAATATTTGGCCTTCTAGCAGTGTGTGGGACTTGTTCTATTAGTCCACTTATACTTACCTCCATCAGGTTGCAAATTCAAAATAATTTTTTGTCTGCATCTAGCTCTGAAAAAATATTTGGCCTTCTAGCAGTGTGTGGGACTTTCTCTATTAGTACATCTATACTGACCTCCATCAGGTTGCAAACTGAATATATATTTTTTCTGCATCTACCTCTGAAAAAATATTTGGGCTTCTAGCTGTGTGTGGGACTTGTTCTATTAGTCCATCTATACTGACCTCCATCAGGTTGCAAATTGAATATAATTTTTTTCTGCATCTAACCCAGCCAATAGTTTTGGCCTAATACCACAGTTTGGCCACTCAGCTCTGCTCGGTTCCCATCCATTGTTTTTTTGTGCAAACAACTCCAGAGTTGTGAATTAGTTAACCACCAAAATGAGTGGAAAAAGGCCTGCTGCTGGTGGAAAGGGGAATAGGCGTGTTGGGAAGGGGAAAAAAGGTTGTGTCCGTTGGGTAGGTGTTAAAGCAACAGTAACATCTGCAGAAGAAAGACCATCTTCCAGCCAAACTAAAATGTCTACTTCTTTTAGCGGACAATGTGATAAGATCCCTTTCTTACGGCCATGCCAATCGCTACAAATTCCAGATGAGGCACAAAAACAGCAGGTGCTTCAACGGATATCAAGTGCTCCTTTAAGTGGGCTCTCCTCCACATCAACTTCAACATCACAAATACTCCAGTCCTCAAAGGTGTCACCCCAATCGCACTTGCTTCCTCACAGCTCCCAAATCTCCAGCTGCCCGTCTGAGTATGAGGTAGAACAGATGGTTGAGTCTGCAGAGCTGTTTACTCATACTATAGCCTGGGAATCAGAGGTCGACTCCAGCGCTTCTGTGAATCCAGACGAGGAAATGATCTGCACTGATGCCCAGAATCTTTATGAGTCGGATCCAGGACCAGACGCAGAAGGTTCTGACCATAATGTAGACCCTCATTCCCAAACTGTAACTCCTGTTGGTGGAGACAATGAGGAAGACGATGATAAGACTCAAATACCTGATTGGAGCGACAACTTTAGTTTTTTGTCAGGGCAGGAACAGGTTGGCTCTGAGGACGACGGGTGTGATAACGCACAGGGTGATGATGATGAGGTTGGAGATCCCACTTACTGTCAACCCACAGTCAGCCAAGAGATGAGGTCAGCAGAGGAGGTGGAGGAAGATGCTAGTGACGACGAGGTCAGGTTGCGCCTTCCTGGACAGAGACGTAGTACTGGAAGCACGTCAACAACTGCATCCTCAAACACAACTCTGCCTCTCACCACAAGTTGTGGTGGCTCTTCAGGTCGCATGGGTGCTAAGCCTTGCATAGCCTGGGCATTTTTTCAGATCGATAAAGATGACCCAACTCGTGTTATCTGTAACATTTGTCAGCAAAAGCTAAGTAGAGGCCAAAAAATACATAGTTTGAGTACTTCATGCATGAACCGGCACATGGACATGAAGCATATGTTGCAGTGGGAAGCTCAGTGTGCTACAATGCGGCCTAGCCGGCCGGGCCAACCACCGTCTGCCATATCTTGTGCATCCGCGGCCTCTTCATCCTCTGTGACTGGGGGGACAGCAGTCACACCTGTTTTGGGGCGCAGACCTGCCATCTCTTTACCCGCAACAGCCAGCGTGATTGGCAGGTCATCATTTTCTTTGGAGGTGGTAACACCAGCTGGTGTTGAGCGCTGTCCGACATCGATAGCACCACCTTTGGATCAAGGCAACCTAACATGTCCGCCTGCATCTTCCTCACAGACCGGCAGTTTGCCGGGGACACCCTTATCAACCCCGTCTAAGCACAATAGCCAGCCCTCGGTCCCTCAGATGTGGACAAGTAAAAGACCATTTCCTCCTAGCCATGAGAAAGCTAAGAGGTTGAATTTCACCATCTGCAAGCTCTTGGCTACAGAAATGCTGCCTTTCCGCCTGGTGGACACAGAGGATTTTCGAGACCTTATGTCCGTCGCAGTGCCCCAGTACCAGATGCCCAGTCGGCACTACTTCTCAAAGAAAGGTGTGCCTTCGCTCCACCAGCATGTCGCACACAACATCACCGCTTCTTTGAGAAACTCTGTGTGTGACAGGGTGCATTTCACCACAGACACTTGGACGAGTAGGCATGGACAGGGGCGTTACATGTCGCTGACTGGGCACTGGGTAACTATGGTGACAGCAGGACAAGGGGCTGCTGTCCAAGTCTTGCCGTCCCCACGAGTTGTGCGTCAATCCTCTTTATGTCAAAGTTCCTCCACTGCTTCTGCCTCCTCAACCTCCTCTCGGTCTTCCACCTGCACCCAAAGCCTGTCTGGTCATGCCACAAGCTTTCTAACTGCGCAGAAGGGATCCTGCACACCTCCTTACTATGCTGGCAGTAGGGCTCAACGTCATCAGGCGGTTTTTACATTGAAATGTCTGGGAAATGTGAGTCACACAGCTGAGGAGTTGTGGTCAGCTCTGGAGAACCAATTTCATGAATGGTTGTCTCCACTGGACCTGAAACCAGGGAAGGCCGTGTGCGACAATGCTGCAAACCTGGGTGCGGCCCTTCGCCGGGGCAATGTCACACACGTGCCTTGTATGGCTCACGTGTTAAACCTGGTTGTCCAGCAATTTTTAGCCCACTATCCCAGACTAGATGGCCTTCTGCAGAGGGCACGGTCGCTGTGTGCTCACTTCCGCCGTTCGCATCCCGCAGCTCAGCGACTTACATCTCTACAGAAGTCGTTGGGCCTGCCACTTCACCGGCTAAAATGCGATGTGCCTACCCGGTGGAATTCAACTCTGCACATGTTGCAGCAACTGTGGCAGCACCGACAAGCCCTGGTGCAATACGTTCTGACGTATAGCCTGGGCCAACGAGATCCAGAGGTGGGGCAAATCACGCTGGAGGAGTGGTCTCAGATCAGGGACCTATGCACCCTTCTGCACAGTTTTGAAATGGCGACGAAGATGTTTAGTGCTGACGATGCCATTATCAGCATGACTATTCCGGTGATTTACATGCTGGAGCACATGTTAAACAGAATTCGGAGTCAGGTGGTGGCACAAGAGGAGGTGGAAGAAGTAGAGGAGGAGGAGTTGTATGCGGAAGGGCTAACATCTGCAAGGTCCAGACGGTCGGCAGCACCAAGGCGGCAGGCATGTGAGGGTGGGGGAGATGGTTTTACCAGGGCGCATGGTAGCAGCCAAACTAGTGAGGAAGGTGCAGGAGCCCAGGAAGAAGTGGAGGACGAACTGATGGAAGACTCATCAGATGAGGGAGACCTTGATCACATTTCTGTTGTGCGAGGTTGGGGGGGAGAGGACAGAGGAAGGAAGCATGATTGTTACCTCGCCACCAACACAACAGGGACTTGGTGCTCCTGGATGCGCAACACACATGAGTGCCTTCTTGCTGCACTACCTGCAACATGACCCTCGAATTGTGAGAATTAGAAATAATCCTGACTACTGGGTTGCCACACTGTTAGATCCCCGGTACAAAAGTAAATTTGCAGAAATTATTCCTGCCATAGAAAGGGATGCACGCATGCAGGAGTATCAGCAGAGACTGTTGCAGAATCTTACATGTGCTTTTCCACAAAATACCAGTGGTGCACGTGGCCAACCGTGGGACCGTCAAGTGTTCAGCACTCAAACCGTAACAGAACCACAGTATCTGCTGGTAACATCAATTTTGCGGAATCATTTCACCACTTTTTTAGCCCATCCTTTGCAAGGCCACAGGAGACAAGAAGTCTGACACATAGTCAACGCCTAGAGACGATGGTACAGGAGTATCTCCAAGTAAACATTGAAGCCATGACTGTGTCACTGGACCCTTGCTCTTTTGGGGCTTCCAATCTGGATAAATGGCCGGAGCCACTTACGCCTTGGAGATCTTGTCATGCCCCGCAGCCAGCGTTCTGTCTGAACGTGTGTTCAGCGCTGCTGGTGGTGTGCTGACAGATAAGCGCACGCGGCTCTCCACTGATAATGTAGACAGACTCACGTTCATAAAGATGAACAAATCATGGATCCGAAACGACTTTTCTACCCCTGTGTCATCCTGGGGAGAGTAAAAGCTTGATGATTGGTTAAAATCACCCTACCAACCTTTTTAAGCTTTCAAATTACTAATCATGTTTATCTGTATCTTGGCTGGAAAATAATTTGGGCTTTGCAGCAGTGTGCAGCACTGATTCTATTAGGCCATCTATAATAAGCTCCACCAGATTTAAAATTACTAATCATGTTTATCTGTATCTTGACTGGAAAATAATTTGGGCTTTGTAGCAGTGTGCAGCACTGATCCTATTAGGCCATCTATACTAAAGCTTCACCAGATTTAAAATTAATAATAATTTTTAGCTGCATCTAGCCCGGAAAATAATTTTGGGGCTCCGAGATGCGCAAGACACATAAGTGCCTTCTTGCTGCACTACCTGCAGCATGACCCTCATATTGTCAGAATTCGAAGTAATCATGACTACTGGTTTGCCACACTCTTAGATCCCCCAAACTTTTCGATCAACCTTTTCATTTTAATAAAGACCAAAAAAATGGTCATTTTTGAAATTATAAGCATTAGCAGGTTGGTAGAAACTGAAATCAAACAGTTTTCAACTCAAAACTTTATTCTAGGTGATGTTACATTTTCACATAGGACCCCTTGTTCGAAAGGAGTTCTGAACTCTCTCGTCCATTGAATTTGTCAGGTTTTGGATGGTTTCTGCTTCAATTGTTTTGCATGAGGACAGAATACCCTCCCAGAGCTGTTGCTTAGATGTGAACTGCCTCCCGCCATCATAGACACTCCTTTTAATGATGCTCCAAAGGTTCTGAATGGGGTAGAGGTCAGGGGAGCATGGGGGTCACACCATAAGTTTGTCCCCTTTTATGCCCATATCAGCCAGAGATGCAGATGTTTTATGTGCAGCATGAGATGGTGCATTATCATGCAAAAAAATGATCTTGCTGTGAAATACACGGTTCTTCTTCTTGAACCATGGCAGGAAGTGCTGTTTGAGAAAATCCACATACATTATGGAGTTCATCTTTAGCGCCTTCAGGGATCCTAAAGGGGCCGACAATCTCTCTCCCCATGATTCCAGCCCAAAACATTACTCCACCTCCTCCTTGTTGGCGCTGTAGCCGTGTTTGCGTGGGGTGTCCATCAACCAGCCATCCTCCACTCCATCCATCTGGACCATCGAGCGCTGCACGGCACTCATCCGTGAACAAAACAGTTTTGAAATCAGTCTTCATGTAATGTTTGGCCCACTGGAGCCGTTTCTGCTTGTGTGAAGTGGATAGAGGAGGTCGACAGGATGGCGTATGCACAGCTGCAAACCTCTGAAGGACCCTGCATCTTGTTGTTCGGGGGACGTTGGAGGCACCAGCAGCTTCAAAAACTCGTCTGCTGCTATGACAAGGCTTTTTTGCTGCTCTTTCAACCTGACGTAATTGCCTGTAGGAAAGAGTCCTCAATTTGCCCTTATCAGCACGCACACGTGTGTACTGTGAATCAGCTACATACTTCTTGATTGCCAAGACACTTCATCCTGATCATCGCACAATGTTGATTGTAGTCATGCCTTGACCTAAACACTCCACAATTTGTTGCTTCTCAGCAGCCGACACATCCTTTTTCTTTCCCATTTTGGCAGAAAATGTAGGCTGCTTAATAATGTGAGACAGCCTTCTTAAGTAGTCTTGCCTTTCATTGGACACACCTGCCAAACTAATTAGCACAGGTGTCTGCAATTGCTTACAGTGATATAAAGAGCCCTGACACACATCACCATCAATGAGTTTAACTGACAAACAAACAAATTCTTCCCTTATCACTCCTAAACACTTTTTGCATAATAATTTGGAACACAGTGTACATGTGCTTTTCCACAAAACACCAGTGGTTCACGTAGTGAATCTTACAGTTCTAACTTGCCAACCGTGGTCTGTATGGAGTTGTTCAATAAAGGGCCCAAAATTAAGATAACATAGATGGGAGAGGTCTCTATGAATAGGAATTCCTAAGTATTTGATACCCTGTGAGGGCCAGGCAAAGGGAAAGTTTGACTGGATGGAATCCTATATGGATTTGGGGAGGGAGACATCGAGGGCCTCAGACTTCGCTGCATTGATTTTAAAATTTGACCATGTAACAAAGTGATCTATTTCAGCCATAACAGCATGGATGGATATATGTGATTGAGTGATATATACTAGGACATCATCAGCAAATAGAGAGCACTTGTACTCGGTGCCTCCCACCTCAATCCACCTAATATTGGGGTTATGGCAAATTGATGAGAGCAGGTGCTCCGTCACTAGGATGTATAAGAGAGGGGACAGAGAACATCCCTGCCTTGTCCCATTGGTGATTGTGAAAGGTGATGAAAATGTTCTGACGCGCCCCCTGGGCCTTGGGACACCCGGAGCCGGACCCTTTTTGGTGGATGCTGGTGGTTGTAGTCTCCGTGGCGGCGACCCGGTTCCGTGGCTCAGGGCGGTCAAATCAGTGGCGGAACTATTTATTTGGTTTTGATGTTTAAATGTCCGACTACGCCACCCGTGGATTGCGGTCAGAGTGAACCGCCGCTCCAGGGCAGACCGCTGAGGCTGGTGTTGTGGGTGCAGCAGAGCGTAGCATAACTCCCCACGGGAGGAGTATAGCCTCAGGGCAGTGTATGTGGAGGATGGGGGTGATGGTGCAGGGCAGCAGCAGTAACGACACGGAGTCAGTGATGCAGTCCAGGGCCTTTACTCACAGTTCTTATTATCCAGACCACGTCTGCAGGTAACGGCTGCCCACGTCGTACTGTGCTCACCAGGTGAGGGGCTCAGACAACTCCCAGATAACTTTGGAGCGCTTCACAGGACCCCCTTTGTGTGTCCTTTGTCTGGCCTTTCTTACCAACCCTTCTGTCCGGCTGCCTCGGGCCTCCTCTTGGTAAACTTGGCGCCAGTTTCCCTGACCCTATGTGGTGCCTTCCTAGCGGGTGTAGCGAGGGGCTGCGCCACATAAAATGTCACAGCCTCCTGTTTCTAGCTGAGGGTCGTTTCCTGCCTCCACTAGTTCGGGGACCGGTCTCCCCCTTTGGCCTGACCCCTCCACGTAGGTGGATTCGGGCGTGCGGTGGCGACTCGCCCGTCCGCACCCCTGGGATCCCTTCGTTCCTCGTTCCTGGAGCCTTCTCCGCTCCTCTTCCTTCCTTCTCCCTCTTCCAGGCCTGGGCCTCTGTTACTAGGCCCTCCTCCGGAGCAGAGCTCATGCAGAGCCCCTGCTCCCTGCCACTTCTGCTCAGACTTCTCTGCACTGAACTAAGATGGTGCCCACCTTTTATACTCCCTTCTCAATGCACCCAGGAACTGCTTCCTCCCTGCTCCTGCACTACAGGGTTCCCCTTCCTCAGTGTTCCCTCCCCCCACTCCAGCCAGGGACAGGGACTGTCGTGCCCATCTCAGGGGCATATTGGTCGCCCTGCCCCACGGCAATGTGGTGTAATGCATGCAGGTGTCGGGTCCTGATCCACACTACATCCTTACCTGAGAGTGAGATATCACACCTCTGGGTGAGGTGCAATACCTCTGTAGCAACCGAGCCCTCAGGGTGCTACAGTTCCATTTATCTTCAGCCTAGGTGACGTATTGCGATACAGGGCCGTGATTTTGGGTATAAAAGGGTCCCCTAGACCCCTACCCCAAGCTTTTTAAGAGAATCATATATGGCGTGCCAGGAGACTCTATGGAATGCTTTCTCAGCATCCAACGAGAGTATCTAATTACAAATTTTTAACTGCATCTAGCCTAGGAAATACTTTGTGCCTAGTAGCAGTGTCTGCTAGTCAGCGGATTATCCCGGCTGTTAAGCAAGCTATACCACCTGTAGTTTGGACACTTAATTTTTTCAAAGGAAATGCTTCGGGACCACGGGATACTCAGTGAAGAGCATCAGGAGGCACCCCAAGGCATAGGGGCTGGGACTGGCAGTAGGATGCCTTGCGGTGGACAGCCGAGCTCGATCCTTATAAAAGCTTTTTAACTGCAGCAGCTTTAGTGGACGCTACTGGAGCTGGAATTACGCGGCTGCTGGCATGAGACTTGCCCTCCAATAGATCCTTTTAAATGGATTTAAAGTGTATTCATTCAAATTAGAGAGACAATTTAAATTAAAAAGCTTAGAGCTGCCTCCACCACAGGGGGGCTCGCTCGACCCACCAGCGGACAGGCACCAGTATTGGGAGAGGGGGGCTGGCCGTCAGGGTTCACCGCGGCTCTGGCACAAACCCGGAGACGCGGAGGTGGCACGGGCAGGAGCGGACTGAACGTGTCGGCTTCTCACTTTTTGGATTTTAGAAGGGCATGACATGCCTATATCTGTGTCTCCCCCTCCTTTTACTCCTCCACCTCTTTTCTTTTCGCATGACTATATGTACTTGTCACTTTTCCATGTGTTAGTTGTGTCTTCTGAGCAGTTTGTCAGCTTTTGGACACCTTTGAAGGTGTTTTCTATGTGTTTCTATGTGTTTTTGTTTGCCTGCCATTGGTTTTAACGGTGTTCGAAGGTGTTCAACGAACAGTTCGACGAACAGTTCGGCGAACACACGGGTGTTCGACGAACCGAACCGAACTCGAACACTACGGGGGTGGCTCAACACTAATCCTCACCAATCTGGCATCCCCTGGCGTCCCGCCACCCTCCTGATGTCCCCTGGGTAGCAATGATCCCGGCGGCTGACGGTACACTGATGGGAGCACGCTCTCTCACGATAGTGTACATTGCTGCAGACGGCTGAGGTCAATCGAGTTCATCAGCTGAAGATCAGGACCTCAGTTTATGGCACCGATGCTGTGTGGGAATATTCTCACGAATGTTCCTACGCATCACTGATGCAGTATGAGGACACCAGAGCTGATCAGCTGATCTTCAGCTGATGAACTCACCTGACCTCAACCTGCAGCACTGCGATGTACACTGACAGGAGTGATTATACGCATCAGTGTACAGTGCTGTCTTCTACAGCAGTCACATCAGTGATTGATGTGGCTGGTGTAGAAGTGACCCAGATTGCCGAGGGACAATCTGGATTACGTCGTGACAACGGACAGGTTGTTTTTATTTTTGTTTTTTTACAGTAGATCGAGGGCATCGGGGATTGAGAGCACAATAAAAAAATTATTAAAGCCATGTGTAATTTTATTTCAATAAAATACTTTATTCTGGCGGTGTCTTTATTGAAAAAGCGTTGAAAACTTTACTACGGGGTTAGTAATCCATTACTAAACTGGGCATCATGTCAGCCGCCAATACAAGGCTGACATGAACCCCAACCCTATTAATCCACTCACCACCGCTATACAGCAGTGGGAAGAGTGGAGGCTAAGAGCCATATTTGGCGCATCTTATGGATGCACCATTTCTGGGACTGCAGAGGGGTGATATTATTAGCCGCGGAGGGGGCTAGTATCAATGGTCCCTTTCCTGGCTATTAATATAAGCCCGGATCTGTCTGTTTATCCTTTTTTGGTTAGATTTTATAGGGGGACCCTGCATCAATTTTTTTCTGGGGTCCCCTTGTAATCTAGCCAGTAAAGGCTAAGCAAACAGCTGTGGGCTGTTATTAATAGCCAGGGAGCATTTTTGGGTAATGGCCCCTTACCCGGCTACCAATATCAGCCCCCAGTGGTTGGCTTTCCCTCTGCTGGTTCTAAAAATGATGCGGGAGCCCACGCTATTTTTTTTAAATTTTAGGCTATGTGCCCACGATCCGGACGTAGCAGCGCTTTGAATGCAGCATATTTTAGCTGTGTCCAAAACGCTTCATTCTGTTGAATGCGGGTAAATCCACATGTGTTCATTTAACCATGCGGATTTACAGCATTCAATACATTCTAGTGGTAAAATTTCTATTGTGGAGACTAGCGACTCTGCAAATGAATTTGACATGCTGTGGTCCTGAAAGACGCGCCACATGTCAGTGTCCGCGGGTGATCCGCAGCCTCAGATGCATGCATATTGGACATGGGATTTCTAGAAATCCCAAGCACTACGCTGTAACATCTGGATGCAGCAGGTTTGCATAAATATTCAGCGTCAAACCTGCAGCGGCTCCTGATCGTGGCCACGTATCCAAACTCACCCACAGCATGTCAATTTCTGTAGCAGACATGCTAGTCTCCGCTGCAGATTTTGACCAATTGAAATATCATTATATGTGGTGGATCCGCATGTATTGACAACAAAAGTGCGGCATTAGAACACAGCATTTTGGAAGCAGCAAATATACGCTACGTCCAAAGTGCTGCTTGTTGCTGTTCATGAGGATGTAGCCGCTAATGAAACAGCTGTGAGCTGTTAATAATAGCCAGGGAGAATGTTTGCCTAATGGCACCTTCCTAGGCTAAAAATAGAAGCTCTCAGCTGCCCCAGAAATGACTTGAATGGAAATGCTAATGAGATTGGATGTATGGAATTTGCTGACACCTAGCCCTTTTGTTTGGTGATGACAAGGTGTCAATCAGACCCTTTCATTACTAAAAGCTAATTAAAGTAAAGTAAAGAGTTAAATAAATACACACACACAGAGTAAACACTTCATTTGAAATACAACAGACTGATTCTTTAGTCATTTAAATTAACCAATATACTCACCCCAGGTCTGACGGTAATCCTAGGGTTGAAGCGATGTCCCATGTTTATTTTTTCAAATATCTTTATTTAGCTTCAAAAAGCATTCACTGATGTGCAAAAACGCATCCAAAAAACGCATAAAAAACGCATAAAAAAGCATCAAAATCACATCAAAATGCACATTGTTTCCTCAGCGTTTTTCCTGCCAAGCGATGCAGAAATTTATGCATTCAAATTCTGAATGTGCGCACATAGCCTGAAGGTTCCCGGACATTCTATGGCTGCTTTTTAACTGTGGACTGGCTCCAACAATCTATAAGACTTAAGATGCAATCTGGCACCTAGGCAAAACCCAATTTTGTTCTCCCTCTGATATCTAACATACAGGTCATGCTGGAGAAACTTGCACCCACTGCCACTGTCTTCAGCTCTTTTGTGAGAAACTAATATTTGGGCAGCCAGTCTACCAAATAAAATTCCTGAGATGGAAATTGTAGATGGCTTCGATTCTGGTAGTGGGTGCTAATACCAAACCATGGCGTGCTATTCACTGGATATTCCTGGCTGGTTGGAGACAAGCTCATTCCCACAGAAAAGTACTAGTGTCATGGAACGACAAGGGGATGTCCGGCGGATGCAAAGCCATACACAACCCGTCTCCTCCATACATCTGTGACTTAGTCTCCCGGTACTTACCTGCATGCAAAATCCGATCCTCACAAAGATCTTCTTCTCTACTCTCCTCTTATCTCCACTTCCCACAATCGCATACAAGATTTCTCCTGTGAATCCCGCCTTCTCCGGAACTCTATACCCCAACATATCAGGCTCTCACCAACCATGGAAATCTTCAAAAGGAACCTGAAGACTTACCTCTTCCAACAAACCTACAACCTGCAGTAAACACTGCTCCACCATACCGCTGCACGACCAGCTCTATCCTCACCCATCCCTTGTAGAATGTGAGCCCTCGTGGGCAGGGTCCTCTCTACTCCTGTACCAGTCGCCATCATGTTTTTGCTCAAGATTATTGTAATTGTTTTTGCTATGTATACTCCTTTTTCATATGTAAGGTGCTATAATAATAAATAGTAATAATAATAATGTGGTAAAGACTTACAGCTACTGAGACTGGACCGTGTGGAAGACAGGGTGGTGGTGGTTGCAAACTGGCTGGAAGCATTATCTATTTATCTGCTATCCAAACGACAACCGTTTCACATTGATCTGGCTTCAAGAGTGGTATTCCGCGGCCCCCTAGAAATTGGGACAGGAAGGTAGTTTGACATGATGTGGGTGCTTGTTGTGCTCCCTCAGCAGGCACAGTTTCACCTTGCCCACGGACTCGGCCTCTGTGTGCACCATCACCATTTAGTTCGCTTCCTCGTCCCTTGCCACACGCCTTGCCGATTTTAAATGGAGTTTAATATTTGTCACGTTGTCAAAAATGTCCGTATTTTTACCGCAGTAACATAGGATCATTTCTGATGACCATGGTTTTAAGCAGTGACCTGGGATGCAGAGATGCTTCCAGAGGTCCTCTCCATGCTGTTCCCAATGCCATTTCAGCACTGTATGGATGTGTCTGATCATGTCTCACACTCCACATGACCAGATAAGGTAGAAAAATGTTACAATTACATTTACCGATGAATGCATTTTTCACCGCTGAAAGCAATGCTAAAGTGCAAAAACGCATCAAAAATGCTGTGTGAACATAGGCCAAGGTGTGGAGTATTTTTGTTTTTGGTTATTTATTTTGCCTTATATACAAGTCATCACCCTGGAAAGGATGTCCCTTAACACTTTTTCCAGGAAAATCCATTTTGGCTTTGTTTTTGTATGTTTTATTGTGAGTCCGTAAAAGTGACATAATACTCTGACAACATTGTTCACAGCAGTGACCTGGGAGTCAGACATGCTTCCAGGAGTCTTCCTCATGCTGTTCCCATATCATTTTAGAACTGTTCCCACCGATTTGTTCCCACGATCTTCCTCCAGACCTACGGCGGGGGCTCTGGAAAAAATGCTCGAGTTTCCCATTGACTTACATTGGGCTCGCTACTCGGGTCAAACACCCAAGCATTACGATTTGCTCGACCCGAGCAACGAGCACACGAGCATTTTAGTGCTCTCTCATCACTGTTCATAATCTACCTGTCACGCTGTCTCTGTATACTGGAGGTAGGGAGCCTAAGCTGACCCTAAGCTGGGGCCCTGACTAATCCCTCAACCTGGAGGTACTGTTAAAGGTACAGAGGTCCAGGCCGCCAGCGTAACCCCTACCTCCTGAGGATCCCTGCACCTAAGTAATCTAGTCCTGAGAAGGACCCCGATCACAACAAAAGAGGACAAGTAATAATATGCCCACACACAGTACTTAGACGAACGAGACAGTACAAGGGAAAAACCAAAACCACCTTGCATACAAAAACTACACAACTACAACAGAGGGAACTCCAACGGGAAAGGAGATAAATGATAAAGCGAGGAAGGGAAAAAACACTCCAAATACACTTATCTCAGAAACTCCAAATACAACGATCCGCTCTGTAAGTCTGTGTGAAATGCTTTCACCGACACTTCCCAAACAGACCAGCAGGCATATGAAGGAGTCTCATTACAGCAACATTGATTGCAGCTGGGCGAGGCTGGACCTCGTCTAGCACAGAGAGAGAGAGAATTAACTCCCTCACTGCCGAAAACACCAAGCACCAAAAAGTCAGCTGCGAGAAGTCAGGCTGTGTAATCGTGACGATCTTCGTGGCGACACACCCGTGACAGTACCCCCCTTCTACGAGGGGCCTCCGGACCCTCAGGGCCAGGTTTATCCGGGTGAGTCGTGTGGAAGGCCCGAACTAACCGGTCTGCGTTAATATCCGACGCAGGAACCCACATCCTCTCCTCAGGACCATACCCTTTCCAATGAACCAGGTACTGAAGGGACCGGCGATTAAAACGTGAATCGATGACCCTTGATACCTGGAACTCCAAGTTACCATTGACCACCACTGGAGGGGGAGGTAAATGTGACGGTACCACCGGCGCCACATACCTCTTAAGCAACGATCTGTGGAACACGTTGTAAATTTTAAACGTAGGGGGGAGGTCAAGACGGAATGCCACCGGATTAATAATAGAACTGATTCTGTACGGCCCGATGAACCTGGGACCCAGTTTCCAGGAGGGAACCTTAAGTTTAATATTCCTGGTAGACAACCATACCCGATCGTTCACACTTAGGTCCGGACCAGACACTCTCCTCCTATCAGCCATACGTTTGTATCGGTTCCCCATAGTATTCATATTCTTCAGCACCCCTCTCCATACTGAAGCGAGTGATGAGGAAAATCGCTCCTCCTCAGGAACCCCCGAAGAGCCCCCCCTACTGAAAGTACAAAACTGGGGGTGAAAACCATATGCCCCAAAAAACGGGGACTTACCAGTGGACTCACTCCGCCTATTATTAAGAGCAAACTCTGCCAGAGGTAAGAAAGAAGCCCAGTCCTCCTGGTTCTCTGATACAAAACACCGGAGATATGTCTCCAAGCTCTGGTTCATACGTTCCGTCTGACCATTGGTCTGAGGGTGAAAAGCCGATGAAAATGACAAATGCATCCCCCGCCGTGCACAAAACGCCTTCCAGAACTTGGACACAAACTGAGACCCCCGATCAGACACCACATCGGAGGGTACCCCGTGAAGCCTCACAATCTCCCCAATGAACACCTGCGCAAGAGTTTTAGCATTAGGGAGAGCCGGAAGAGCGATAAAATGTGCCATCTTGCTGAACCTGTCCACTACAACGAGTATGACCGTTTTACCCGAAGACGGAGGGAGGTCCGTAATAAAGTCCATAGACAGATGAGTCCAAGGACGCTCCGGGATCTTCAAAGGTAAGAGGGCCCCAGACGGACGGGTATGTGAGGTCTTAGAGCGCGCACAAACCCCACAGGACGCGACAAAAGTTACCACCTCCTTATGTAAGTTAGGCCACCAAAACCGACGCGAGAGGAGATCCACAGTTGCTTTACTCCCCGGGTGTCCTGCCAAAACTGAGTTATGGTGTGCCTCGATCACCTTTTGTCGCAACTGATCTGGAACAAACAGTCTCCCCGGAGGTCCAACAGGGGCGTCCCCCTGAGCCTCCAATACCTCCTCCTCCAGCTCAGAGCATACTGCCGAAACCACCACCCCCTCCTGAAGGATAGGAATCGGGTCGTCCGTATTCCCGGCCCCAGGGAAACTACGAGATAAGGCATCCGCCTTTACATTTTTTGACCCAGGACGATATGTAACGACAAAATTAAACCTGGTAAAAAACAATGACCACCTAGCTTGTCTGGGATTCAGACGTTTCGCGGACTCCAGAAATAGCAGGTTCTTGTGATCGGTGATGACGGTGACCGGATGGACTGCCCCCTCCAAAAAATGGCGCCACTCCTCAAAAGCTAACTTAATGGCCAAGAGTTCCCTATTGCCGACATCGTAATTCCTCTCAGCGGACGACAATTTTTTAGAGAAAAAGGCGCACGGATGCCACTTACCAGGGGACGAACCTTGTGACAATACTGCTCCCACCCCTACCTCGGAAGCGTCTACCTCTACAATGAATGGCTGTGACGCATCAGGTTGAATGAGTATGGGTGCCGAGGCAAAACATTTTTTCAAGGAGGAGAATGCTTGACAAGCCTTGTCAGACCACCTAGAAAAATCCGTCCCCTTTTTAGTCATGTCTGTGAGAGGCTTAACCATGGACGAGAAATTACGAATGAACTTTCGGTAATAATTAGCAAACCCCAGGAAACGTTGTAGTGCCTTAAGATTCTCTGGCCGATCCCACTCAAGAACTGCCCGCACTTTCCCAGGGTCCATACGAAAACCGGACGCTGAAACCAGGAAGCCTAAAAACTGGAGTTCCTGTACGGCGAACACACACTTTTCCCATTTGGCATACAGTTTATTATCCCGCAAGATCTGTAACACCTGCCTAACGTGCTCCTGATGAGACACCAGATCCGGCGAGTAAATTAAGATATCATCCAGATATATGACAACAAACTGTCCCACCAGGCGGCGAAAAATGTCATTAACAAAGTGTTGGAACACCGCCGGGGCATTAGTCAGACCGAATGGCATGACAAGGTTCTCATAATGCCCCTCCGGAGTGTTAAACGCCGTCTTCCACTCATCCCCCTCCTTCATCCTAATCAGATTGTACGCCCCCCTGAGATCCAACTTAGAGAACCATTTGGCGCCCACGATCTGATTAAAGAGATCGGGAATAAGTGGGAGTGGATACGGATCTCAGACCGTAATCCGATTAAGTTCACGGAAATCCAGGCAAGGGCGTAGGCCTCCATCTTTCTTCTTAACAAAGAAGAACCCCGCAGCCACCGGTGAAGATGAAGGTCTAATATGCCCCTTAGCCAGACTTTCTGAAATATAATCCTTCATGGCCTGCCTCTCAGGACCAGAAAGGTTATACAACCTAGCTTTAGGTAACTTGGCCTCAGGGAGCAGTTTTACAGAACAGTCATACTCGCGATGAGGAGGTAGTTCCTGACACCCTTTCTCCGAGAATACATCCTCAAAGTCCGCCAGAAATGGAGGTAAGACCCAAGGAGTAACCGCACCGATGACCGTGTTCATGCAGTTTATATTACAGAATTTACTCCATTGGCTTATCTCTCTGGTTTGCCAATTAATAACCGGGTTATGCTTAGTTAACCAAGGAAGGCCCAACACTATAGGAGCGGGAAGACCCTCCAACACGTAGCAAGACAACAGTTCTTTATGTATCGCCCCCACTTGAAGTTTTACGTCATGCACAGCTTGCAAAAAACTTCCCTGACCGAGAGGCCTGGCATCGATCGAGAATATGGGGATGGGTTTAGCCAACTCACTCAATCGCATACCTTGAACCCGGGCAAACCGAGCATCAACCAGATTAGCCCCGGCCCCACTATCCAGAAGAACAGATATCCTCTCAGTTCTCGTACCCACCACCACCTCCGCCGGTACGAGAAACTGAGACGAACCTAGGGACGAAATACCTACTCCCAGATTGCCGTCCACCACACAACCTGGGATCAACAGTTTTCCGACGACTCTTCACTCTGCAAGGGACGGGCTGGACACCCCCCAATAAAATGTCCCTTTCTCCCGCAGAAGAAACACCTTCCTGTCTTATGGCGCACCACCGGTCCCCTCCCCCGAAAAGATGTCCCTCCTAATTGCATAGGCTCCTCTGGACTGACCAGGGGAACCACCATATGAGGGGACCTTGTAGGAGGTGGAGTCATCACAGGGGGTCGAGTTATCCCGCACCTCTCCCGAAGCCGTCTGTCAACGCGAATAGCCAGGGCCATAGCGGCTTCCAGTGACGCGGGAGAGTCATACTGTGCCAACACATCCTGTAATTTGTCGGATAAACCTTGACAAAACTGGCTCCTAAGAGCCGGGTCATTCCACTGGGTGTCCGTGGCCCACCTACGGAACTCCGAACAGAATTCCTCCGCCGGACGATCTCCCTGCTGGATCCTACGTAACTTAGACTCAGCAAGGGAGATCCGATCTGGGTCATCATATACGAGTCCCAGAGCAGCGAAAAACCTATCCACTGACTGGAGAGCCGGGGAGCCCGGGGGAAGAGAGAACGCCCAAGATTGTGGGTCCCCTTGTAGGAGCGAGATGACAATTCCCACCCTTTGTTCTTCACTCCCCGATGACCGAGGCCGCAGCCGAAAGTACAATTTGCATGCCTCCCGGAAAACAAAAAACTTGTCCCGCCCCCCAGTGAACCTGTCAGGGAGAGCTACTTTAGGTTCTGGTCCGGCTTGCTCCAGAGGATGCAAAACCTTGGACCTAATGTCCGCCAGCTCCATGGACAAACTCTGCAACTGCCGAGCTAGACCGGCTACTGGATCCATGGTAGCTGGAGAAAAACTAAGTGGGTCGGTGAAAATGTCACGCTGTCTCTGTATACTGGAGGTAGGGAGCCTAAGCTGACCCTAAGCTGGGGCCCTGACTAATCCCTCAACCTGGAGGTACTGTTAAAGGTACAGAGGTCCAGGCCGCCAGCGTAACCCCTACCTCCTGAGGATCCCTGAACCTAAGTAATCTAGTCCTGAGAAGGACCCCGATCACAACAAAAGAGGACAAGTAATAATATGCCCACACACAGTACTTAGACGAACGAGACAGTACAAGGGAAAAACCAAAACCACCTTGCATACAAAAACTACACAACTACAACAGAGGGAACTCCAACGGGAAAGGAGATAAATGATAAAGCGAGGAAGGGAAAAAACACTCCAAATACACTTATCTCAGAAACTCCAAATACAACGATCCGCTCTGTAAGTCTGTGTGAAATGCTTTCACCGACACTTCCCAAACAGACCAGCAGGCATATGAAGGAGTCTCATTACAGCAACATTGATTGCAGCTGGGCGAGGCTGGACCTCGTCTAGCACAGAGAGAGAGAGAATTAACTCCCTCACTGCCGAAAACACCAAGCACCAAAAAGTCAGCTGCGAGAAGTCAGGCTGTGTAATCGTGACGATCTTCGTGGCGACACACCCGTGACACTACCCAACTCTATGCTATCAGGTATATATTGAGCATCCCAGAAGGCCAAAGGGGTTCCAGAAACCAGAAGAAATATTTAGTATTTTATTATAACCTGACTTTAGCAATCTCTTTTTTTTGTGTGTGTCCCTTAGGATGTAACGTCAAGTCATCCAAAGAAATTTAATTACGCTCAAACACAACTGTAGTTAAAAAATTTCCATGTTCGAGAATTTCCGGTTACTGCATTGTAGCCAAGTACTAAAAAAGGTAATACAACAGGCAAAAAAAGAAGCTATTCAATATAAAAAATATAGAGAATAGGAATCTATCCTGTTCTCTGTAATGGCATTAAATTCGCAACTTAAATGGATGCTAATAATACAATCCAACCATAAAGATTGTTAGTTGAAAACTGTTAAATGTAAAACAGATTAGTTTCAGATCAAGAGACTTAGAAAACCAAGTGATAATCATCATCTCTTAATACGTTACTTTTTTTTCCCATGAGGAAGCAACTCAGTCAGAAAGAGACATAGACCTCATATGGTATTGGTCAAAGCTCAGATAGTCTTAAACCAAGGTATTAGAACCCCGTCTCATCAACCATGTACCTTATAGACGTATAATCCTGTTCTTGAGTAATAATCATAATGGTCTTACCTCAATGCAAAGGCATTCGTCTTGACTAGCGAAGATGTTCCTCCTTCACCACAGGAGTATGACAGGTGAGGAGACGTTTTAACTCATCCATCAATTCCTCACTTTATAGGTTTATTGCACAGTTGTCGTTTTATCTTTCCAAAAGCGCATTGACTGGATATTTAACCAGCTCTTCACTTAGTTCAATCTGCCAGCTTTATGACTTCAGTCCGGAAATACTTAATGGTTCCACCAAATTAAGTAATTCATTAATTAATTAATTTCCAATTAGTCCATTTTCCGACAGATCCGGTACAACCATGTGTGTCATACAACTCCAATTAGGAGAATTTCAGTTTCAAGGGTGATTATACAGTATATTACAGTACAATATACAGTATATTGCTGTGTGTGTGCATCGTTTTCATTATTTTGGACAACCCCATTAAAGATTTTTTTTTATATAATGTATTTTTAGGGTTATAAGACACAATTTTTAGCAAGAAAAAAATATTGTTTAAAAGTCTAGGTCTTATGGTTCCTGATCAAGGGGACCCAGCATTGCCAACTCCCCTTGTTCATTTCCTTAATGGGTAGAGCTCATTAAGCGTTCTGCCTGATCATTTAGAGCGCTTTACAAAAGTTTCTTATTTGCACAATTCTCTTCTGCCTGGCACTGATCTGCATGATCAGTACAGGGCAGCAGGAGAAGCTGAACTCCATATGTACAATGTACCTACCTTTCCACTATGGAGGGTGCATATAGCCACAAATGCCTCTTCTATTTCCTGCCCCACAACGATCTGTATGATCAGAAGTGGATGCTTCAAGCGATTCCACTTCCAAGTCATTGTTATCTGGTATGGCTAAGGTGGAGTCTGAGAACCAATGTCACTGGTGGGTCCTATGTACCCCAGTCTGACAATGAATACAGTGGTGGATTGGAGCTGTCATTCCCTTTCTGCACCATTCAGCTTGTACATTTGAGTCTCCTGCTGTATGGAGCATAAGTCCACCAGCTGCACAGAGCAGAGCAGTGCAAGGGGGGCCATTATACTCAGTGGTGGGGACCATAGTGGGAGCGTTCTTACTGTGTGTGGGGGGGAATTGTACTGGTGGGGCCATTATACTGTGCAAGGTGATGTGGGGGTCTCATATTGCGTGCATGTATTTACTTGTGGGGACATCATACTGTTTTGGGGACACTGGAGTCATCAAACTGTGTGTGTATGGAGGGGTATCATGCAATGTGTTAGATGCATTTTTGGAAGAATCATACTCTGTGGGGCCATAAAAGGGATATTGTAGTGGGTGATAACAGTAAGTGGCTTCAATAGGAGCAAAATTACTCTGTATGTGTCATAATACATGTCCCTCTCCGTTTTTTAATTTATGAGGCATGCCATTCTATGACTCCTCCTATGCGCCGTGACCCCGCCTACTCTACCGAAAGGGAAGGGGGGCCCAATTAGGACTTTTGCTATTGGGCCCCATGGTTTCTATGTATGCCCCTGTTATTATGAAAAAAAAAAAAAAAAACAATAAAAGGACACGATTTGGTATCGCCACGTCCGGAACAACCTGACCTATAAAACTGTCCCACTAGTTAACCCCTTTAGTGAACATTGTAAAAAAATAAATAAAAAACAAATAAAAAAACGATGCTTTATCATCATACTGCCAAACAAAAAATGGAAAAAAACGCGATCAAAAAGACGAATGTAAATAAAGATGGTACCGCTGAAAACCTCATCTTGTCCCGCAAAAAACAAGCCACCATACAGCTCCATCAGCCGAAAAATAAAAAAGATGTAGCTCTCAGAATAAAGAAATGCAAACATTTTTTTTTCTATAAAATAGTTTTTATTGTGTAAAAGTGCCAAGACATAAAAAAAAAAAATAAATTAGTATTGCTGTAAACGTACTGACCCGAAGAATAAAGCTGACTTATCAATTTTACCACACACGGAACTGCATAAGAAAACAACAAAACAATTCCTGAATTCTTGGTTTTTGCTTATTCTGCCTCCCAAAAATTGGAATAGAAAGCGATCATAAAATGTGACATGCCCGAAAATGGTACCAATAAAAACGTCAACTTGTTTGGCAAAAAACAAACCCTTCCATGACTGTCAGCCGAAATATGGAACAATGATTGCAAAAACTAGTCTTTGCAATAAAAAAAGCGTCTTTTAGTGTGTGACAGCTGCCAAACATAAAAACCCAATATGAATCTGGTATCGCTGTAATCGCACCGACCCAAAGAATAAAGTTGCCTAATCACTTATACCGCACGAGGAACGGCATAAAAAATAAATGCTAGGGTTAGGGTTGTGCTAGGGTTAGGGTTGTGTTGGGAGTTTTTCAAAAGTAAAGAAAAAAAAATGATGATGATATGGCGACTAGTGTTGAGCGCAAGTGCTCGCTACTTGAGTTTGCATCGGGTACTCGGGTATGCACCATGTATCGTGGGTGCTCGAGTAACATGCTCGAGTCTCCGCCCCATATGTTTCACGGCTGTTTTACTTACCCGAGTACCCGATGCAAACTAAAGTAGTGGGCAATTGCGCTCAAGACTAATGACAACTTATTCATTATGATGACCAAATCTTATCAAATTCTGTGTCATACCTCTGGATTCAAAATGTTCACTATACCCCTTGAGGGGTCTAGTTTCCAAAATGGGGTCACTTGTGGGGGGTTTCCACTGTTTAGGTGCATCAGTGATATGGGGTATCGGCATACTCAGGAGAAATTGCAGAAAAGTTTTTGTGGTCCATTTTGTCCTCTTACCCTTGTGAAAATAAAAAATTGGGGCTAAAAGATCATTTTTGTGGAAAAAGATTGATTATTTTTATTTTCACTGCTCTATGTTATAAACTTCTTTGAAGCACCTGTGGGTTAAATGTGCTCACCACACATCTAGATAAGTTCCCTGAGGGGTCTAGTTTCCAAAATGGTGTCACTTGTGGGGGATTTCCACTGTTTAGGCACATCAGGGGCTCTCCAAATGCAACATGGCATCCTCTAATTATTAAAGGAAATTTTACATTCAAAAAGTCAAATGGCGCTCCTTCCCTTCTGAGCCCTGTTGTATGCCCAAACATTATAAACAGATCGACCAACATAAATAGTATTATGGATGTGGAGTACAGTGGAAATACGACTTATACTCCACATCCACGATAAATTGCCTACTCAGAAATAGATACAAACACTAGAGAACACCGAGTGTATGGCATAAACAGAGAAAACTTTATTATAAGTAGAAAAGATCTTATTTAAAAAGTACAAGTTACAAGTACATATGAGTTGCGGAGCATATCAAAAAGTAGGAAAGAAGGCCGTAGTTGCACTGCAGCTATAGAGACGAAAAGACCATACAGAAAATATGTTCCAAGGGAAAATCATAATACAATTTAATAGATAGATACGTATTCCCTAAGCGCAGAGCTAACAGGGCCTATGTAAATATTAACACATAAAATTTGAAAGCACAGGGTATATCACGCAGGAAGTCAATAGAGATCTGGATACAGAGTATATATATAGAAAGCTTTAAGGCATCAAGTAGTAAGAGAGTATCCAGAAAATGTGTATGCAAAACATTGCAAATAACTCACCAATGTGAATACCAAGGGCAGGAAGGCAGGGAGGATAAACTGGCAGGGCAGGAGCGAACAGATGTAGGGCCCGCAAGCCTCGACGCGCGTTTTGCCTGAGTGGCTTTTTCAAGAGGCGTCACTGATCCAGATACCGGCATCTTTTTAAATATGGCGCTCAATTGGTCACATGTGCGGTCATGTGACCGGAAGAAGATGGCCGCCGACCGGAAGGCATATCCGGCACATGCGCAGGGGCCACTGTGACGTCCCGCCCCCCGCTGCGCCCGTCAAGGCAGCGGTGTAACCCCGGAAGTGCCAAAGAGACAGCATCTGGAGCGACACCGGCGCCATGGAGATAGATGCGCGGGACCGCAGGAGGGTAAGTAGCCCCGCGCATGCGCGCCGCCCATCTCGGAGCGCTGCATCCAGCTTCCACCATAGTCATAGCGACACATCTTAGGTCAACACCAATCCCACAATATCATGCATTAACATAGACAAGAGTCAGTACAAAGCACAATAGTATACACTGAGATTCATATATTCAAATACACAGAAATATTATTTTTTGGGGGATTCAATTCTATGGCCGTCCATAGGCAGCCAAGTGGGTGGAGTCCAACAGAGCCGGTCGGTCATTTTTCTTCTTTTAGTTGGAAGGCGATCACACCAAAAGAGGATATTCTAGCCGGAATAAGGATCAGAGATAGGTTATGAACACTAAATGAAAGAAAGGTCAGAGAAACAAACAGTTAAAATCAAAGAATTAAAAATAAGGAGATAAAATGGGCAAACCACAAATATTCCTCCCGCCATATGTTATATTATATTGCAGGGACTACAGGAGAGCAAAGAAATAGCCAAAACGAAGGCAATATAGTCCGGTACATCAGGGGAAAGAGGCAAATACCCCTCAGTCAGGATTAGCCCTCGCTCATAGAGATCTGGGTTAAATCCTGAAAGTAATAATAATAATCAAGCATATGAGACGCAGAACAGCACAATGCTAAATCGTAAGAATGACGAGAAGCCCAAGTTCTCGTTCAGACCCCGCAGCGCTAAGGTGTCTAGAATAGTGATCCATCTCGCCTCCTTTTGTGCCAGGAGGCGTTTAGCATTCCCACCCCGGGAGCCGAGACACACTTTATCGATCCCCCGTACCTTTAGTGAGCGGGGATCACAATTATGAACAGCCCTAAAGTACCGGGGTAGTGTCTTCAGCTCCCGGGGATCTGTGGATGTTCTTGCCGCGCCAATGTCCCGTACGTGCTCCCGAACCCTGACTCGGAGCTCCCTAGTAGTTAGGCCAACATAAATCAAGTTGCACCCACATGTGGCAAAATAAACCACATGTGTGGTGCCGCAGGAGATGAAGTGGCGGATGTCAAACTGGCGGGAGCCATCAGAGCTGGGGAACGACGCACATTGAAGGACATTGGCGCAGGCAACACAATGACCACACGGGAATGAGCCCACAGTGGGACCGCGGGATCCGAACGGATTCGGCCGAGAGGGAACATAGTGACTAGTGACCAAAATGTCCCTCAGCGTAGGGGAACGTCGCGGTGTCATGAGCGGGAAGTCGCCTATTCGTTCTCGCAGGGAGGGCTCCGTGTTAAGAATGTCCCAGTGATGGGAGAGGATCCGCCGCATAGTTCCCCACTCGTGATTGAATGTGGATATGTAGTGGATCCTCTCCGTTTTGTCATGTTTAGAAACAATGGGGGGATATATGAGATGGTCCCTAGGGGTATCACGAGCCCTCCTGTAGCCACGGCCAATAGATCGATTACTGTACCCCCGTTGTTGAAAGCGTTCCGCCAGATCTGCGGCCTGTTTCTCAAAACTAGAGTTAGTGGAGCAGATTCGCCTCATCCTGAGGAACTGACCGATGGGGACGGCTCTGATGGTAGAAACATCATGAGCCGAAGTGGCATGTATCAGGGAATTAACAGCGGTCGGCTTCCTATACACATCCGTCTGGATACGACAATCATGGTCCACCTCAAGGGTGATATCCAGAAAATCAACTCGTTTCGGATGGTAGGTATAGGTAAGCCTGATCGCATGTGTGTTAGAGTTCAGCCGTAACATAAAATCGTCAAGCTCCTCCACCGTCCCCTGTCAGAAAAAAAGAATATCATCTATGTATCTCAGCCATGACATGACCCGGTCAGCGCCCCGTGTCCCCTCGTCGCCAAAGATCTCCCTCTCCCAGGCACCCAGGAAGAGGTTGGCATACGAGGGGGCACAGGCCGCACCCATGGCCGTGCCACGCCTTTGGAGATACACAGCATCCTTGAACAAAAAGTAATTGTGGCAGAGGACGAATTGGTGGAGCTCGAGGATAAATTCCCTAGATGGGCCGTCCAGGTCAGAGCCCCCCAGGAAGAGGCGAAGCGCAGCCAGGCCCAGCTCATGGCTGATGCAGGTGTACAGACTCTCGACATCTGCCGTGACCAGGAGAGTGTCGTCAGTCACAAGGACGCCGTCAACCCGCGTAAGGACATCCGTCGTATCCTTAACATAAGATGGGAGGGTACTGACCAAAGGACGAAGATGACAGTCAATGTACTGGCATATAGGACCGCACAGTCCTTTCAATCCTGACACGATCGGACGTCCCGGCGGGTCGAGGGCGTCCTTGTGAATTTTGGGTAGGAGGTAAAAGGTAGCCGTCTTCGGAAAAAAGACTGTTAACGCCTCAACGGTCCGCTGATCAATAATATGATGGTCACAGGCACGGCCAAGGATGCCCTGGAGTGCGGCAGAGAAGGAGGTTGTAGGATTGTACGATAGTTTAGTATATGTATGGATATCTTTGAGTTGACATATTGCTTCTTTCTCATACATAGAGCAGGGACATAGTACAATGTTCCCTCCCTTGTCAGCTGGTTTAATAACGATGTCAGAAAGAGATCGAAGTTGATCTATTGCAATGCGTTGTTGGTGGGTGAGGTTATCGTGATGCCTCCGTGAAGGGAGGAGTTTTAGATCCTCCGTGACCAACCTAACAAAGATCTCGATCGCCGGACTCAGAGACAAGGGAGGGAACCTTGTAGATCTCGAAAGCCGTGATTGGAGTCCCATACCTGAACCAGGCGGCGCCTCCTGCTCCAGAAGTAGGTCCTCCAGATTATGAAGAGACTCCCTATCTGCCGCTGTCAGGGACATCCCTCACCACGTGCTCTGGAATGTAATTTGTGTAAAATTAATTTCCGGGCAAACAGATGGAGGTCCTTAAGGGCAGTAAAATAGTTAAATGAGTTCGTAGGTGAAAAAGATAGACCCAAACTCAGGACCTCCATCTGTGTCCGGGTAAGAACATAGGAAGAGAGGTTAACAACACGGAGCCCCCCCGCGGGAGAGGCACCAACCTGATAAGGTGTTGTAGGTTTTCTCCTATTGAGTGGTCTTGTTTGAATCCGTGGAGTACGTTGGGCCTCAGACACTAGACGACCAGTTGGATTCTCAGAGGGAGGTACTTCGCTTGTGGGGGCAGTTGAGGCAACAGAGGTGGACCTACAGCGAGGGACGGGCATAGGAAGATCTAGACCGCAATCCGACCTGGGGATTGCGCCATCTATATATACACTCTTAGATTGTTTATCATTAATATCCCGTTGTAGCTTTTTTAGCTTATTGGCATGAATCTCCTTTACCCATCTCTGGCAGTCAAGGCCCACCTCCTCATTAAGTTGTTTTAACTTTCCAGGGTCCAACTCGTTATGAAGTTGTGTTTGAATTGCCTCAATTTCTTTTTCAATGATATCGAGGGATGTATCATTTAATTCTTTCAGAAGTTGAAGGAATCCGAGAGAACATGTATTTGCCAAGCTTTCCCATTTGTCATTAAAGACCTCGTTCTCAATAGGAAAGGATGGAAAAATCTGCACCCGCAAACCACGAGGGATAAGGGCCCTCTCGATATATTTCATGAGAAAGGCTCTGTTCCACCAGGTGCGTGTTCTGCGTCTCAAAAGCGTTTTGAAGTTGGAAATGCTCTCCTGTAGGGCCTGCTGAGTCCCCAGCCCCCCATCAATTTGATCCGCAAAGTCACCAGATATTTGGTTGAGTTGAGAAAGCCAGGTGTCATCCCGGGCTCGAAAATCCATATTTGGCCTATAATAAACTGTGAGAACACAGAGATACAACGTTATAAACAGATTGGCCAACATAAATAGTATTATGGATGTGGAGTACAGTGGAAATACGACTTATACTCCACATCCACGATAAATTGCCTACTCAGAAATAGATACAAACACTAGAGAACACCGAGTGTATGGCATAAACAGAGAAAACTTTATTATAAGTAGAAAAGATCTTATTTAAAAAGTACAAGTTACAAGTACATATGCGTTGCGGAGCATATCAAAAAGTAGGAAAGAAGGCCGCAGTTGCACTGCAGCTATAGAGACGAAAAGACCATACAGAAAATATATTCCAAGGGAAAGTCATAATACGATTTAATAGATATATACGTATTCCCTAAGCGCAGGGCTAACAGGGCCTATATAAATAGTAACACATAAAATTTGAAAGCACAGGGTATATCACACAGGAAGTCAATAGAGATCTGGATACAGAGTATATATATAGAAAGCTTTAAGGCATCAAGTAGTAAGAGAGTATCCAGAAAATGTGTATGCAAAACATTGCAAATAACTCATCAATGTGAATACCAAGGGCAGGAAGGCAGGGAGGATAAACTGGCAGGGCAGGAGCGAACAGATATAGGGCCAGCAAGCCTCGACGCGCGTTTCGCGTGAGTGGCTTTTTCAAGAGGCGTCACTGATCCAGATATCGGCATCTTTTTAAATATGGCGCTAAATTGGTCACATGTGCGGTCATGTGACCGGAAGAAGATGGCCGCCGACCGGAAGGCATATCCGGCGCATGCGCAGGGGCCACTGTGACGTCCCGTCCCCCGCTGCGCCCGTCAAGGCAGCGGTGTAACCCCGGAAGTGCCAAATAGACAGCATCCGGAGCGACACCGGCGCGATGGAGATAGACGCGCGGGACCGCAGGAGGGTAAGTAGCCCCGCGCATGCGCGCCGCCCGTTTCGGAGCGCCACATCCAGCTTCCACCAAAGTCATAGCGACACATCTTAGGTCAACACCAATCCCACAATATCATGCATTAACATAGACAAGAGTCAGTCAGTACAAGGCACAATAGTATACACTGAGATTCATATATTCAAATACACAGAAATATTATTTTTCGGGGGATACAATTCTATGGCCGTCCATAGGCAGCCAAGTGGGCGGAGTCCATCAGAGCCGGTCGGTCATTTTTCTTCTTTTCGTTGGAAGGCGATCACACCAAAAGAGGATATTATAGCCGGAATAAGGATCAGAGATAGGTTATGAACACTAAATGAAAGAATGGTCAGGGAAACAAACAGTTAAAATCAAAGAATTAAAAATAAGGAGATAAAATGGGCAAACCACAAATATTCCTCCCGCCATATGTTATATTATATTTCAGGGACTACAGGAGAGCAAAGAAATAGCCAAAACGAAGGCAATATAGTAGGGTACATCAGGGGAAAGAGTCAAATACCCCTCAGTCAGGATTAGCCCTCGCTCATAGAGCTCTGGGTTAAATCCTGAAAGTAATAATAATAATCAAGCATATGAGACGCAGAACAGCACAATGCTAAATAATAAGAATGACGAGAAGCCCAAGTTCTTGTTCAGACCCCGCGGCGCCAAGGTGTCTAGAATAGTGATCCATCTCGCCTCCTTTTGTGCCAGGAGGCGTTTAGCATTCCCACCCCGGGAGCCGAGACACACTTTATCGATCCCCCGCACCTTTAGTGAGCGGGGATCACAATTAAGAACAGCCCTAAAGTGCCGGGGTAGTGTCTTCAGCTCCCGGGGATCATATGCTTGATTATTATTATTACTTTCAGGATTTAACCCAGAGCTCTATGAGCGAGGGCTAATCCTGACTGAAACTAGACCCCCCTTTATAGATGCATAGTGAGCACTTGGAACCCCCAGGTGCTTCACAAATTGATTCGTAAAAATGAAAAAGTGAAAAAAAAAACACTTTTTCATTTTTACGAATCAATTTGTGAAGCACCTAGGGGTTCCAAGTGCTCACTATGCATCTAGCTAGGTGCCTTGGGGGGTCTAGTTTCCAAAATGGGGTCACTTGTGGGGGAGCTCCAATGTTTGGTTTGGACACACAGGGACACACAGGGACTCTCTAAATACAACATGGTATCCGCTAACAAATTGAATGGAAAATCGGCTCAAATTGTTAGCGGACACCACATTGCGTTTGGAGAGCCCCTCTGTGCCCAAACTTTGGAGCTCCCCCACAAGTGACCCCATTTTGGAAACTAGACCCCCCAAGGCACCTTTCTAGATGCATAGTGAGCACTTGGAACCCCCAGGTGCTTCACAAATTGATTCGTAAAAATGAAAAAGTGAAAAAAAAAACACTTTTTAATTTTTACGAATCAATTTGTGAAGCACCTAGGGGTTCCAAGTGCTCACTATGCATCTAGATAGGTGCCTTGGGGGGTCTAGTTTCCAAAATGGGGTCACTTGTGGGGGAGCTCCAATGTTTGGGCACACAGGGACTCTCTAAATGCAACATGGTATCTGCTAACAAATTGAATGGAAAATCGGCTCAAATTGTTAGCGGACACCACATTGCGTTTGGAGAGCCCCTCTGTGCCCAAACTTTGGAGCTCCCCCACAAATGACCCCATTTTGGAAACTAGACCCCCCAAGGCACCTTTCTAGATGCATAGTGAGCACTTGGAACCCCCAGGTGCTTCACAAATTGATTCGTAAAAATGAAAAAGTGTTTTTTTTTTTTTTTGGAGCTCCAATGTTTGGGCACACAGGGGCTCTCCAAACGCAACATGGCGTCCGCTAACAATTTGAGCTGATTTTCCATTCAATTTGTTAGCGGACACCATGTCGCGTTTGGAGAGCCCGTGATGTGGAGCTCCCCCACAAGTGTCCCCATTTTGGAAACTATACCCCTCAAGGATTTTATTAAGGTGTATAGTGAACATTTTGAACCCAGAGGTACGGCACAGAATTTGTTTACATTAGGTCATCATATTGAATAAGTTGTCATTATTCTTGAGCGCAAGTGCTCGCTACTTGAGTTTGCATCGGGTACTCAGGTATGCACCATGTACAGCGTGTGCTCGAGTGACATGCTCGAGTCCCTGCTCCGCATGTTTCACGGTTATTAGACACCCAAAAAAAAACATGGGGGGATCGCTCGTGCATGGCAGGCAATCCGCGTAAAGTTTTTTGGCCGCGAAGCTTATGGGGCAGAGACTCGAGCATGTCACACAAATACCCACGATACTCAATGCATACCAGAGCACCCGATGCAAACTCAAGTAGCGAGCACTTGCTCTCAACACTAGTCGCCATATCGTCATCTTTTTTTCTTACTTTTGAAAAAAATCCCAACCCCAGCCCTAACCCTAGCACAACCCTAGCCCTAGCACAACCCTAGCCCTAGCACAACCCTAGCCCTAGCACAACCCTAGCCCCAGCACAACCCTAGCCCCAGCACAACCCTAGCCCCAAACCCAGCCCTAACCCTAGCCCAATCCTAACCCAAGAGTTTATTTTTGACGCCGTTCCTTGTGCGGTATAAGTGATTAGACGACTTTATTCTTCGGGTCGGTGTGATTACAGCAATGCCAGAATCATATGGGGTTTTTATGACTGACAGCTGTCACACACTAAAAGATGCACTTTTTGTAAAATCTAGTTTTTGCATCGCCATATTTTGAGAGCTATAATTTTTCCAGATTTTGGCAGACAGTCATGTGACGGCTCGTTTTTTGCGGGATGACTTGACGTTGTTATTGGTGCCATTTTCAGGCACGTGACATTTTTTGATCGCTTTCTATTCCGATTTTTGGGAGGCAGAATAAACAAAAACCAACAATTCAGGAATTGTTTTTTTTTTTTTTTATTCTGTTCCGCGTGTGGTAAAATTGATGAGGTAGCTTTATTCTTCGGGTCAGTACGTTTACAGCGGTACCACATTTTTATCATTTTTCTATGTTTTGGCGCTTATACACAATAAAAGCTATTTTATAGAAAAAAATATTTTTTAGCATTGCTTTATTCTGAGAGCTATAACTTTTTTATTTTTCGGCTGGTGGAGCTGTATGGCAGCTTGTTTTTTGTGGGACGAGATGACGTTTTCAGCGGTATCATTTTTATTTATATGCGTCTTTTTGATCGCGTGTTATTCCACTTTTTGTTTGGCGGTATGGTGAGAACCAAGCTCACTACATAGATACAGGAACAAAACCCAAAGACATACTGATAGGGAATTTAGATTGTGAGCCCCCAATCAGGATAGCGATGTTAATGTATGTAAAGCGCTGCGGAATATGTTGGCGCTATATAAAAATAAAGATTATTATTATTAAAACCCAAGATTATTATATTATATATATACTTGATCATAAGAGAGATTACTACACAGATATAGGAACAGAATTGGATGTCAGAAACACAAGTATGTGGCTTGAAAATTGCATGTAATCCTTAAAGTTTTTGCCTTTTTCAAATTGTATGTTTTCACACTCACTGCTCTTATCACGTGACCACTCCATACGTGATGCATACTAACAATCACGAGCCGACCTCTTTCTCTGTCACTTCTCTCAGTTGTTACCACAATGATCAGCTCATGATCAGCTGTATGCAAATGGAATAGATATGTGAAGAGCACGATGAGAGTGAAGACATCGAAATCCTATAAAGTATAGTAGAAATAGTCAGGATTCTGCATGTTAGGCCATAGCCCCACTATCAGTATTTGGTCAGTATTCGGTCAGTATTTTTTCTCAGGAGTGGGAGCCAAAAACAGGAGTGGATGATAAAGGCAGAATTGGTGACTTGCTTCTATTATAACTTTTCTCTAATTGTTCCTCACCTTGTTTTGGCTCCCATTCCTGGGAAAAAATACTGACCGAATACTGACCAAATATACTGATAGTGGGGCCGTGGCCTTAGAATCAGTGTCAAATTCAATAAATGTCTCAGACAACCAGTTTCAGCGATAACATTACACAATCATAAGAAAAATATATCTACCACCATTGTAAAACGTAACAAAAACAAATCCTTCTGAAACAGCCTATAGTTTACATAGAGTGCATAACCTTGTCTGTAAGAAACTTCGGATACAATTAAAAATGTGACACAAATCTAGAATAAGGGCTTTTTTACATTACAATTGCAACATCAAACAAGTGAATATATTTGGAAAAATACACAAAAATGTAATCAAAGGTAGCGCTCTGCAGAAGGAATCAAACACACCAATATTGCTTACATTTAACTGTCTTTATGTGAAGTATATGGGTTTTTAAGCAGTTTAGTAGATGATGTTTTTACTATACTTTTATAACTAAATGTATACCTGGTGTAAGGAGAGTCTAACATAAGCATAGGTGTACTATGTCTGACCATTACAATCAATGGCTCCTCGGTGCTTCTAAATACTTTATCTGTATTTTTTCAAATGTGCATATTATGTACATGTATTTTCTATATTATGAACAGACTGGTGGAATAAACGTGCATAACGGAGGACCCCACAGTTTACATTTGTTCCAGTTACACAAAGGATCGTTTTTTAGCATTAATTCCACTTGTCTGTTCCTAAAACAGAAAAAATAAACTGAATTCCCTAAGGCCTCATTCCCACGTCCATATTTAAAAAGGTACGTGAAAAAATGGTGTAGGTGTCAGTGTAGGTCTGTGTGTTCGTTTTTACCATCAGTGTCATCAAAATTTTTCAAGTATGGATACATTAAGGCTGCCATCAAGTCATTACTACCATTACAGATGTATGGGGCCCGGTGAGGCCCCGCCTCTTGTGCCCCAGGGTGTAACAAAGTGCTGTGCTCCAGATCGCTGCCTTCGGCGTCGCACACTGGAGCGCTGGAAACTTTCCCGGAGCTCCAGCTACCTGAATGGCTGCGCAGCTCAAGCTCCCTCCGCCTTTTCCGGACTTCTGGTCAGGTGATGGTGCGTATGCAATGATATCATCGCATATGCGCCGTCATGTACGAGCGCCACTGGCCGTTGCCAGGACAGCAGAAGCTGAGCTGCGCCTGCAGGGGATCGTAAGTGAGGTAAGTATGAAAACATTTTTTTTTTCTTTATTATTATTATTTTTATTTATTATTATAGCGCCATTTATTCCATGATGCTTTACATGGGAAAAGGGGGTATACGTAGCAAATGCACTTACAATAATCTTGAACAAAACAAGTCAGCGACTGGTACAGGAGGAGAGAAGACCCTGCTGGTGAGGGCTCACATTCTACACCAGAGGGGTGAGGATACAGTAGGTGGGGGTAGAGAGGGTCGTGCAGCGGTATGATGGAGCGCTGGTTACTGCAGGTTGTAGGCTTGTCTGAAGAGGTGGGTCTTCAGGTTCCTTTTGAAGGTTTCCACGGTAGGCGAGAATCTGATATGTTGGGGTAGAGAGTTCCAGAGTAGGGGGGATGCACTGGAGAAATCTTGTGTATGATTGATGGAGGAGGAGGTAACGGGGAGTAGAGAAGGAGATCTTGTGAGGATCGGAGGTTGCGTGCAGGTAAGTACCAGGAGACTAGCTCAAAGATGTATGGAGGAGACAGGTTGTGGATGGCTTTGTATGCCAAGGTTAGGGTCTTGAACTTGAGTCTCTGGGTAATGGGGAGCCAGTGAAAGGATTGACAGAGGGGGGAGGCCAGGGAGTAGCTGGGGGACAGGTGGATTAGTCGGGCAGCAGAGTTTAGGATAGATTGGAGGGGTGCGAGAGTGTTAAAAGGGAGGCCACAGAGCAGGAGGTTGCAGTAGTCATGGCGGGAGATGATGAGGGCATGCACTAGTGTTTTTGCAGAGTCTTTGCAGAGGAATGTACGGATCCGGGAAATATTTCTGAGTTGGAGTTGGCAGGAAGTGGAGAGGGCTTGGATATATGGTTTGAAGGAGAGATCTGAGTCCAGGGTTACACCGAGGTAGCGAGCTTGTGTTACTGGGGAGAGTGGACAGTCATTAACTTTGATGGATATGTCAGATGGGGGGGTTGAGTGAGGTAGGGGAAAGATGATGAATTAAATTTTATACAAGTTAAGCTTTAGAAATCTGGCAGAGAAGAAGGATGAAATAGCGGACAGACATTGTGGGATTCTGGTTAGTAAGGAGTGGATATCGGGTCCAGAGAGGTAGATTTGTGTGTCATCAGCATAGTGGTGATACTGAAAGCTGTGAGACTGTGAGCTGTCCCAGGCCAAAGGTGTAGATGGCGAAGAGCAGGGGCCCTAGGACTGAACCTTGGGGATACCGACAGATAAGGGGCGAGATGAGGAGGTGGTGTATGAGTGGGATATGCTGAATGTCCGGTCTGTTAGGTATGAAGAGATCCAAGATAGGGCCAAGTCTGTGATGCTAAGAGAAGATAGAGTCTGTAGTAAAAGGGAATGGTCCACTGTGTTGAAGGCAGATGACAAGTCCAGGAGGAGGAGGACAGAGTAGTGGCGCTTGGATTTGGCAGTTAGTAGGTCATTGGTGACTTTAGTCAGGGCAGTTTCAGTAGAGTGTTGTGGTCGGAAGCCTGATTGTAAGCGGTCGAAGAGGGAGCAGGAGGAGAGGTGGGAGGACAGTTCAAGGTGGACGTGTTGTTCCAATAGTTTTGAGGCATAGGGGAGGAGTGATATGGGGCGATAGCTAGACAGAGAGGATGGGTCGAGGGAGGGCCTTTTGAGGATGGGTGTGATTGAGGCATGTTTGAAACATGAGGGGAAGATGCCAGTTGTTAGTGACAGGTTGACGAGGTGGGTTGGGATGTGGTAAGGTTAGGGATTAGGTGGGACAGAATTGGGTCGCGTTCACAGGTGGTGAGGTGTGATTGGGAGAGTAAAGTGGAAACTTAATCTTCTGTAATGATGGAGAAGCAGGTTTTGGAGGAGGAAGGTTGGGTAGATATGAGGAGGGGCTGTGGGGATTTAAGGAAAAAGCTTAAAGAATGAGGCAAAGTCTTCGGCTGAGATGAGAGGAGAGTGAGGAGGTGCTGGGGGACTGAGGAGAGAATTGAAAGTGTTGAATAGCTGCTTGGGGTTGTGAGACAGGGATGATATGAGAGATAAGAAGTAACTTTGTTTTGCCGCAGTGAGTGTGGACTTGAAAATAGTGAGGGATTGTTTGAATGCAATGAAGTGCTCGTTGGAGCAGGACCTTTTCCATCTCCGCTCAGCAACCCTGCAGGCCCGTCACAGTTCTTTAGTCAGGTTGGTGTGCCAGGGTTGCCTATTCATTGTGCGAGCTTTGGTATGTGTGAGACGGGCGACCGAATCAAGAGCTGCAGCTGTTGTGGTGTTGTATAAAGCAGCAGCAACGTCTCCATTGTGTAAGAAACTTATGTCTGTAAGAGTGAGAAGGGATTCAGAGAGTGAGTGTAGGTCAAGGTGTTTGAGATTTCTGCGAGGGTGTGTAAGTTTGTGGAGTGGGGTTTGTGGACCTAGAGAGGAGAGGGACAAGAATGTAAGTAGGTTGTGGTCAGATAGAGGGAGAGGTGAGTTAGAGAGGTTAGATAGGGAACAGAGGCATGTGAAGATGAGGTCCAGTGTGTGGCCATCTTTGTGAGTGGCTGTGGAAGACCACTGAGCAAGGCCGAAGGAGGAAGTAAAGGATAGAAGCTTAGAGACAGATGAGTGGGAAGTGTCAATGGGAATGTTGAAGTTGCTCGTGATGATAGTGGGCATGTCAGTGGAAAGGAAGAGAAGTAGCCAGGTGGTGAAGTGGTCAAGGAAAGTGGTGGCTGGCCCTGGGGGATGGTAAATGCCAGCCAGTTGGAGGTTGGAGGGGGAGTAGATGTGCACACAGTGCACCTCAAAAGAGGGGAGAGTAATGGAGGGCGGTAGTGGCATTTGGGTGAAGGCACAGGTATCAGACAGGAGAAAGCCTACTCATCCACCATGTTTGTTGCTGGGGTGGGGGGTGTGGGAAACGTGGAATCCACTGTATGAGAGTGCAGCTGGTGAAGCTGTGTCAGAGGGGGGTGAGCCAGGTTTCGGTGATGGCGAGGAAGGAAAGTTTGTTAGTAATGAAAAGATCATGAATGTAGGAAAGTTTGTTGCAGACGGAGCGAGCGTTCCATGGAGCTCCTGTTAGTGCGACTGGGGAGGTGGGGGCTGGGTGAATGTTAATGAGGTTAGAGAGGTTGCAACAGTTTGTGACAGATCGTGGATAGGAGGCAGAAGTGACTGTGGGGATGCGGTGAGGAGGACCAGGATTTGGAGAGATATCGCCAGCAGTGAGGAGGAGCAGAGAAAGTGTTAGTAGATGGGAGCAGGAGAGAGCATGAGGTGGCTGTCTGTACTTACAGACACAGGATTGAATGTTGAGGAATAGTTCTGAGGAGGAGGTGAGATGAATGGGGAGGATGGAGGGAGAGATGACCAGTTCCTTACTAGGTGTAGGGATTAGAGGGGTTGGGAGAGAGTGAAAACTAACCAAAACATGGATAAAAGAGACTAAGCAGTCAAAGTGTGAGTTACATGACTCCTGCCCTGACTAACTGCCTCTGAAGTAACTGCCCACACTTGGCGACGAAGACACACTTTGCGGAAGAAGACATACGCATCCACCCCACACGCGTGCACCCCTTATGCAGCTTCATTTATAAAATGAATTGAATGGGTGAGGGGTGGAAACTACAAATGATGAAGTGAGAGGGGGAGGGGGACAAGGGGTTGTAAATGATGGAGTGAGAGGAGGGGCTGCAAATGATGAAGTGAGGTGGACAGGGGACTGCAAATGACGAAGTGAGGTTGGGGAATGGGGAATAGCAATTGAATGTGGGGAGTGGGGAGAGCAAATTAATTGAAGTTGGGGGTGGGAAAAGCAAATGATGACTTGGGTGGGCTGGGGAGAGCAAATGATGAATTTTGAAGGTGGGGGGGATTAAATTATGATGTATTGACACTGGGGCATGGGGGACAGTAAATGTTGATGAATCTAGGGTGGGGGAGAGCAAATGATGATGAATCCAGGGTGATGCAGCAAATAATGATAAATTGACGGTGGAGAATAAATAATGTATTGAATGCGGTTGAGAGCAGTTGATAATGAATAGAGGGTGAGGGTGGGAGAGAGGACATGATATGACAATGAATTGGGGCGGAGGAGGCCATGTAAATCTATTGAATTGGGAGAGTGGGAGGTACAGATTGGGGGCGTTGAGGATGATGGAGTGTGACTTGTAATGAATTGGGGGTAAGAGTATAGGTGCTAATTAAATTATATATTTATTAGTTGGGGAAAGTGGCTATTTTATAGTTAGTGGGGGCACAGTGGTAGATTACAATTTATATTTGGAATGATAGGTTGCATAATAACTAATTATATATTAATGGTGGGTGCACATCTGTATTCAGCTGTGTAGTGTACAAGTTGGGGAATGTGCTCTGGAAGCGGTGGTCTAGATAATTGTATTTTGTTATGCAGACTAGTCCTGGCTGGAAAAAGTGATGGCGGTCAGCGCTGGATGAAAAGCGAAGATGAATATCTTCAAATTAGAGATTTCACCGGTAAGTCAGTGTGTTACCTGTACACTGACACTATATACTATGTAGAGAGCTCCTGTGTATAATGTCACTGGTGATCTCTGTATTACCTGCACATTGACACTATATACAGAGCTCCTGTATATAATGTCACTGGTGATCCCTTTATTACCTGTACACTATATACACAGCTCCAGTGTATAATGTCAGTGGTGTTCACTGTATTACCTGTATACTGACACTATGTACAGAGCTCCTGTGTATAAGGTCACTGGTGATCACTTTATTAAATGTACAATATATACTATATAGAGAGCTCCTGTGTATAATGTCACCAGGGATCAATGTATTACTTGTACGATGACACTATATACAGAGCTCCTGTGTATAATGACACTTAGTATTGTGTTTTTTTTATTAATGATCAGTATTGTAATATTCGGTCACTATGTGGTGGTAATATGTTGTCTGGTGATGGTGTGACGGTATTGGTTCCTTGTATGTGGTATTATTCGGTTACTATGTGGTGGTAATATGTGATCTGGTCATGGTGTGGCGGTATTTGTTCCTTGTATGTGGAATTATTCGTTCACTATGTGGTGGTAATATTTGGTCTGGTCATGGTGTGCCAGTATTTGTACCTTGTATGTCATATTATTGGTCATTTTAAAAAATGTATGTGACAGATTCCCTTAAACAAAAAAAATAAAAATATACCTAAAAAGACAGTACAGTAGGGTCCAGCCAGAAGAGTCTACCTTGTCGTGATGGCGGCTTAAAAGAATCTATTGACCAAAACAAAAGCTGCCGCCTTAGTTTGTGATATGGTGTTCCATGGGAACTGTTAATGTGTGATTGGTGAGGATGTGGTGCAGATGTGAAGTTTTTGCAAGAGTGGGCGTTCGGACTGTGTAAGTTTCGATGGGTGGAGGTGGAGCTGGGGTGGAGTCTCAAGGGGACCAAAAAAAATGTTGCTAGTATGGGGCCCTGAAATTCCTGGTGGCAGCCCTGGATACATAACAAAGCTTCTTCTATCCCTTGCAATGTTAAATACATACAGCCCACAGACTGCACACTGCTGCCATCCGTGCGCTGGACGTGTTTTTCATGGATTCATAGATTTTGATTAGTACTTTTCACCTGTCATGCCAGAGAAAAACAGACATGTCTCCATGAGTTTTGCAGGGACACGTAGTCTGTGAAAAAAGGCAGACATGTGAATAGCACCAAAGACTATATGGCGGTACATGATGTATCTGTGAAAAAAAGGATACAGCAGGTACGTGCAACATGGACGTTCCATTGAAACCTTAGACAGATACGAAAGAGTATTTACAGATTTAATAAATATGCCCCAAAGTTGTGAATATGATTTTACACGCTACCGTAAGCTCTATCGACATATGGAGGCCTATGGGGAGTGAATTCTACTGTATGGAGGCCTATGGGGAGTGATTTCTACTTTATGGAGGCCTATGGGGAGTGCATTCTACTGTATGGAGGCCTATGTGGAGTGCATTCTACTGTATAGTGGCCTATGGGGAGGGCATTCTACTGTATGGAAGCCTATAGGGAGGGCATTCTACTGTATGGAGGCCAATGGGGAGGGCATTCTACTGTATGGAGGCCTATGGGGAGGGCATTCTACTGTATGGAGGCCTATGAGGAGGACATTCTACTGTATGAAGGCCTATGGGGAGGGCATTCTACTGTATGGAGGCCTATGGGTAGGGCATTCTACTTTATGGAGGCCTATGGGGAGGGCATTCTACTGTATGGAGGCCTATGAGGAGGACATTCTACTGTATGAAGGCCTATGGGGAGGGCATTCTACTGTATGGAGGCCTATGGGTAGGGCATTCTACTGTATGGAGGCCTATGGGGAGGGCATTATACTATATAGAGTATTTTACATTTTTAGCAACAGTGCGGTCATCTGCTGAGGTTCTCGTACATGTACTATTAGGGTGCACCACTGTAGTTATGATCAGGGTTACCTGGTTAGTGGGGTCACACATTACACCACTGCTCCCTTAGAAATGTGTAACATTGCTCTGTTCACTTCTAAGGGAGCAGGGATGTAATAGAATAAATGTTCAATAGCTATAGAATTTCACATTAATACATACTACATATAATTAATAGTGTTGAGCGAGCATGCTCGACACTGCTCGGTACTCGCGAGCACCGAGCATTTCCGGGTTACTCGGGCGGGAGCTCGGGTCTCCGCCTTGCATGTTTGGCGCTCTTTACAGAGCCAATGAACATGCAGGAATTGCCAGCCAGTCACTGTAATGCCGCAGCCATGTTGTTTGTGGGCATTACAGTGATTGACTGGCCGCACAGCGTCACCTCGAATATTTAAAACCAGGCGCCGCCATCTTGGACACAGTCGCTCTGGATCAGACAGTGTAGGGTCAGTGCTGCCAAGCTAGTGAGAGATTTATACTGCAAAATAGTTAGTGTAGGGTCTCTAAAGCCTGCCAAATCAAACAAACAGTCCTTCTCAGGACTAATATCCATCCCAGATATCAGGCAGGCAGGCAGGCTGTATAGGAGACACAGTGGTTATACCAACAAACACTGCATTACAGTCCTGTGTGATCCTGCTGGTCAAATTGCTAGACTTATCCCCAGGTCTCAGGGGCCAGGAAAAATCCTTTTTTTTCATCTAAATCCTGTTTTGTTTTGTTTTTCCTCAGTCAGACTGTACAACTACCCGTCTTATTAACCTTTTGGTATTCCACCCCCCCAAAAAAAATTAAGTGTGGCTGTGAGTGTTCAGACACAAATATATCTGTTTAAAAGATTCTGGTGTAGGCCAGAGAACTAGAACTGTGTTTTTCCTCTTCCACGGTTCAAATCTGGGTGTTATCAACCTGCTTGCCCTTTTTCCATAAAAAAAACAGTTTGAGTGTGTCGCTGACTGTTCAGACACAAATATATCTATTTTAACAAGTCTGGTATACACCAGGAAATTATAACTGTGGTTTTGCAGTTCCACAGTTCAAATCTCTGTATTATCCACTTTTTGTACTTTTTTCCTTAAAAAAAAACATTTTCAGTGTCTCGCTGACTGTTCAGACACCAATATATCTGTTTAAAAGAGTCTGGTGTAGGCCAGAGAACTAGAACCGTGTTTTTCCTCTTCCACGGTTCAAATCTGGGTGTTATCAACCTGCTTGCCTTTTTTCCATAAAAAAAAACAGTTTGAGTGTGTCGCTGACTGTTCAGACACAAATATATCTGTTTAAAAGATTCTGGTGTAGGCCAGAGAAACAGAACTGTGTTTTTCCTCTTCCACTGTTCAAATCTGGGTGTTATCAACCTGTTTGCCTTTTTTCCATAAAAAAAAACATTTTCAGTGTATCGCTGACTGTTCAGACACAAATATATCTGTTTAAAAGAGTCTGGTGTAGGCCAGAGAACTATAACTGTGTTTTTCCTCTTCCACGGTTCAAATCTGGGTGTTATCTACCTGCTTGCCTTTTTTCCATAAAAAAAAAACAGTTTGAGTGTGTCGCTGACTGTTCAGACACAAATATATCTATTTTAACAAGTCTGGTATACACCAGGAAATTATAACTGTGGTTTTGCAGTTCTACGGTTCAAATCTCTGTATTATCCACTTTTTTGTCTTTTTTCCATAAAAAAAACCATTTTCAGTGTCTCGCTGACTGTTCAGACACCAATATATCTGTTTAAAAGAGTCTGGTGTAGGCCAGAGAACTAGAACTGTGTTTTCCTCTTCCACGGTTCAAATCTGGGTGTTATCAACCTGCTTGTCTTTTTTCCATAAAAAAAAAACATTTTCATTGTCTCGCTGACTGTTCAGACACCAATATATCTGTTTAAAAGATTCTGGTGTAGGCCAGAGAGATAGAATTGTGGTTTTCCTCTTCCTCGGTTCTAATCTCCTTTTTATTACCCTTTTGCCATTGATAGTGTGAGTGTAAGCTATTTTACTTAATTTACAATGGGCAAGGTGCGTGGCAAGGGACGTGGAACTGGACGTTCTGGTGATGGTGCGTGCAGAGGACGGAGTCGTGGCCAAGGTGAAAATGTGCCACAACCAACAGCCACATCTTCTCGCTCCCAGTTCTTGACCGAATTACTAGGGAAGCACACAACAACAAGATCACTATTGCGAACTGATCAGTGTGAACAGGTTATTTATTGGATAGCAGATAATACTTCCAGTCACCTGGGCACCACCACCTCCGGTCAGTCTTCCCCACAGTCAAGTGTTAGTAGCCATGAGTCTCGACCGCATACTCCTCCTCACCCTGATGCTCCATCCTCCCACCATGCTGAGTGTCGTCAGACAGCAACTGATCCCACAGTTGGACACTCTGAAGAGCTGTTCACTGGTCCATTTCCAAATTTGGACCCCTCACCTGCTCCTCTTGAAGTGGTGGAAGAGGAGATCCCATGTAGCAATGGCCAAATATTTGAACAGCCACGGCCACAGGAAGGCGACGCTGGCAATTTGTCACAAGAGGTGGATGATGACGAGACACTATTGCCACAAAGTGAGGGGGAGGACCGTGTTGCGGAAGTAGAAGACGAGGAGGTGGTGGATGATCTAGTAACTGACCCAACGTGGCAATAGGACACGCAGAGCGAGGCCAGCAGCACACAGGGGGAGGGAGGCAGAGTACCCCAACAGGCAGGAAGAAACAGTGTGGTGGCCGCAGACAGAAGGCGGGCAACCGTTCCCCGTAACACCAACACGAGGGACGTTGCCAGTGCAACCAGTAGGTCTTCCAGACACTGGAATTTTTTTAAAGACTCTGCTGATAACCCCAAAAGGGCCATTTGTACCACCTGCCAGGCCAGCATCAGCAGGGGTGACAAAACTACCAGTCTCACCACCACCAGCATGATCAGGCACATGTCAGCAAAGCACCCGACTTTGTGGGGCGAACCCCAGGGTCCACGACCAGTGTCAGCGGGTGTCACCACTGCTTCTTCCGCTGTTGTGCGTGTAAGAGAACCCCCTGTTTTGCGTGCAAGGCAATCCCCTGTCCATACTGCATGCAAAGATGCCCCCTCCTCTCATTCTTCACTTGTTATGGCAGTTTCTCAAGAAACAGCATCAATGTCCACGTCCACGTCCCACCGCAGCGTTCAATTGTCCATATCCCAGAGCTTTGAACAAAAGCGCAAATTCGCAGCCAACGCCCCACAGGCCACAGTCCTAAATTTGCACATTTCACGACTGCTTGCGTTGGAAATGCTGCCTTTTAGGCTGGTGGAGACGGAATCCTTCCGCAACCTTATGGCGGTGGCCGTCCCTCGGTACTCGGTCCCCAGCCGACACTATTTTGCCCGGTGTGCCATCCCCACACTACACAAGCACGTGTCCCAAAACATCAGCCGTGCCTTCAACAATGCAGTTACTGGGAGAGTCCATCTGACAACGGACACGTGGACAAGTGCTTGTGGCCAGGGACGGTACACCTCCCTGACGGCACACTGGGTAAACATAGTGGAAGCCGGGACCCAGCCGGACCTTGGGACGGAACACATCCTCCCCACACCGAGGATTGGGGGCCCTATGTCAGTCCGAGTTGCCCCCACAGTGTACAGCTCCTGCGCACCATCCTCCTCCTCCTCCTCATGTTCAGCCTTCATCTCAGATATCACCACATCAGTTACAAGCTGGAAGCACTGCAGTACAGCCTCTGCCAAGCGGCAACAGGCTGTGCTGAAACTCATAAGCTTAGGTGATAAACCTCACACTGCTTGTGAGTTGTGGACAGCTATGAAAGAGCAGGCAGATTTGTGGCTGAGACCGCTGAACCTACATCCAGGCATGGTCGTGTGTGACAATGGCCGTAACCTGGTGGCGGCTCTGAGGCGAGGCGAAATCACACACGTACCATGCCTGGCTCATGTGCTTAACCTCGTGGTTCAGCGGTTTCTAAAATCGTACCCCGAGTTGCCAGATCTGCTCATCAAAGTACGCCGCCTGTCAGCTCATTTTCGGCAGTCGGCTACAGCTTCCGCCGCCATTGCTGTGATGCAGCAGCGTTTGCAGCTTCCGGCACACCGACTGATGTGTGATATCCCCACACGTTGGAACTCTACCCTCCACATGTTGCAAAGGATTTGTGAGCAGAAGAGAGCAGTTGTGGAGTAACAGCTGCAACAAGGCCGTCGATATTCAGGTCAGACTCCACACATAAGACCTCAGGAGTGGACCTGGATGTCTGACATATGTACCATCCTGACAAACTTTGAGGAGTCCACCAAGATGGTGAGTGGCGATGACGCCGTCATTAGCGTCAGCATCCCACTTGTCTGTCTTTTGCAATGCTCTCTGCAAAGAATTAAAGAGGAGGCATTGAAGCAAGAGTATGAAGAGATGGATCAAGAAGCCATAGCGGTCGATTGCACACAGCCCAGCCTCATCTCATCCCAAAGTGCGTTAGGGGACAATGAGGGAGAGGAGGAGGAGGAAGAACAGGAGCTGGTATCATGCGCTGTAGACGGTAGTACCTGTACAACTGTCATACCGTCGGTTCAGCGTAGGTGGCCTGAGGACAGGCGGGAGGAGGAGGAGGAGAGCATGGTCAGTCGTCATCTTGGTGAGGACACGGAAGTCTTGCCCGTTACCAGTCTGGCACGCATGGCTGACTTCATGTTACGCTGCCTTAACCGTGACCCTTGCGTTGTCAAAATGTTGGGTGACAGTCATTACTGGTTGGTGACACTTTTAGACCCCCGCTACAAAGAGAACTTTCACTCTCTTATTCCTGAGGTGGAGAGGTCTACAAAAATGGGGCAGTACCAGAAGGCCCTTGCTGCTGAACTGTTAAAAAAATTCCCATCTGAACACGCTAGCGGCAGAGTTCACAGTTTGTTGACCAACTAAGGCGTACAGGCGAGAGAGACGCAACTCCTATCCAGCAGAGGCAGGGGAACACTGTCAATGTTCTGGGACAGTTTTCTGAGACCCGCCCAGCTTACAGGACTTGAGGCGCGAAGTACTCTCACAAGGAGTGGAAAGTTTCAAAAGATGGTGAGGGAGTACCTTGCCGACCGTACAAGCGTCCTCTGTGATTCCTCTGTGCCTTTTAATTATTGGGTATCCAAGCTGGACACTTGGAATGAACTCTATCTGTACGCCTTGTAGGTCCTGGCCTGCCCTGCCGCTAGCGTGTTATCGGAGCGTGTTTATAGTGCCGCTGGGGAAATTATAACTGATAAGCACACTTGTCTGTCAACTGACAATGCTGACAAGCTGACCCTTATCAAAATGAACAAGGGCTGCATTGGGCCAGACTTCTCATCACAAGCAAATGACAGCAGAGTAACATAAAGTCAAATCCACTGTGTTGTTTCGGGAGGTGTATTCCCATGCACCGCTTCACACCCACACATGGGTAAACGCTTCCTCATTTCGGCTGTTTTTTGCTCTTCTCCTTATCCTCAGCCTCCACCACCACTATACCATCAGGGTGACCGTGGTCCATATTGCCAGCATTGCAAGTTCCTCCGTCCTAATTTTTGGCAGCTTTTGCTTAGAAGGCATAGGCAAAGACTATGGGAGACCCACTCCACCATAATGGGAATAATGTTTTTAATATGCTGTACTGCATGGCTCTTGTACGGGGCATTGCAAGTTCCTCCGTCCTAATGCTCTTGTACAGGGCATTGCAAGTTCCTCCGTCCTAAAGCTCTTGTACGGGACATTGCAAGTTCCTCCGTCCTAATTTTTGGCAGCTTTTGCTTAGAAGGCATAGGCAAAGACTATGGGAGACCCACTCCCCCATAATGGGAATAATGTTTTTAATATGCTGTACTGCATGGCTCTTGTAAGGGGCATTAAAATAGTTTTGTTAAGCTACTGTGACCTCCACGTCTCTTCCACGGGGCATTGATATTGTCTGTACTGCATGGCTCTTCCAAGGGGCATTAAATCCGTCTTGTTAAGCTACTGTGACCTCCACGTCTCTTCCAAGGGGCATTAAAACCATCTTGTTAAGCTACTGTGACCTCCATGTCTCTTCCACGGGGCATGGATATTGTCTTTTTATTCCACTGCGACCTCCACCACTCTTCCAAGCGGCATTGATATTGTCTTTTTATTCCACTGCGACCTCCACCACTCTTCCAAGGGGCATTGATATTACCTTTTTATTCCGCTGCAACCTCCACCACTCTTGAAAGGGGCATTAAAACCGTCTTGTTAAGCTACTGTGACCTCCGTGTCTCTTCCAAGGGGCATTAAAACCGTCTTGTTAAGCTACTGTGACCTCCACGTCTCTTCCATGGGGCATTGATATTGTCTTTTTATTCCACTGCGACCTCCACCACTCTTCCAAGGGACATTGATATTGTTTTTTTATTCCACTGTGACCTCCACCACTCTTCCAACGGGCATTAAAACCGTCTTGTTAAGCTACTGTGACCTTCACGTCTCTTCCAAGGGGCATTAAAACCGTCTTGTTAAGCTACTGTGACCTCCACGTCTCTTCCACGGGGCATTGATATTGTCTTTTTATTCCACTGCGACCTCCACCACTCTTCCAAGGGGCATTGATATTGTCTTTTTATTTCACTGCGACCTCCACCACTCTTCCAAGGGGCATTGATATTGTCTTTTTATTCCACTGCGACCTCCACCACTCTTCCAAGGGGCATTAAAACGGTCTTGTTAAACCACTCTGAACTCCACAGTTCTTCCAAGGGGCATTGAAATGTTGTTTTTAATTACCTCTAACCTCCACGACTCTTCCAACGGGCATTGCATTTCCTCCTAATTTTAGTCAGCTTTTTCTTTTCAATGCATAGGCGAACACTAAGGGAGACCCACTCCCCAATAATGGGTAGAAGGTTTTTAGTACTCTGTAATCCATGTCTGTTTCAAGGGGCATTGCAGTTCCTCATAATTTTTGGAAAGCCTTCCATTCATTGCTTAGGCCAACAGTGTACAGGAGACCCAGTTGCTATAAATAGAAGGTACAGTTTAGTTAAGGCCCTCTGACCTCCATGTCACTTCCAAGGCGCATTGGAGTGCTTCGAAATTTTTGGTAGGCATTGCACTCACTGTATGCCCTATAATTGTGTAGCCGAACCGCTCCTTTTGGTACAGAAACATATCCTACAAGACATGTGTGGTTGACTGGCCTGATATTGCTGTGAATTGAGGGGTGCCATGTATATCAAATTTGGGATGAGGGGGCCATGCATACCAGGATGAGAGATGGGGTGCCATGCATACCAGGATTGGGGATGAGGGGTGCCATGCATACCAGGATTGGGGATGAGGGGTGCCATGCATACCAGGATTGGGGAAGCGGGGTGCCATGCATACCAGGATGGGGGATGAGGGGTGCCATACATACCAGGACTGGGGATAAGGGTGCCATGCATACTAGGATTGGGGATGAGGGGTGCCATGCATAACAAGATTGGAGATGAGGGATACCATGCATACTAGGATTGAGGATGAGGGGTGCCATGCATACCAGGATTTGGGATGAGGGGTGCCATGCATACCAGGATAGGGATAAGGGGTGCCTTGCAAACCAGGATAGGGATGAGGGGTGCCATGCATACCAGGATTCGGATGAGGGGCCATGTATACCAGGATAGGGATGAGGAGGCCATACATACCAGGATTGGGATGAGAAAGCCATGCATACCAGGATGAGGGATTGGGTACCATACATACCAGGATTGGGGGATGGGGGGTGCCATGCATACCAGGATTGGGGGATGAGGGGTGACATACATACCAGGATTGGGATGAGGGGTGCCATGTATAACAAATTTGGGATGAGGGGGCCATGCATACCAGGATGAGAGATGGGGTGCCATGCATACCAGGATTGGGGATGAGGGGTGCCATGCATACAAGGATTGGGGATGAGGGGTGCCATGCATACCAGGATTGGGGATGAGGGGTGCCATACATATGAGGATTGGGGATGAGGGGTGCCATGCATACCAGGATTGGGGATGAGGGGTGCCATGCATACCAGGATTGGAGATGAGGGATGCCATGCATACTAGGATTGAGGATGAGGGGTGCCATGCATACCAGGATTTGGGATGAGGGGTGCCATGCATACTAGGATAGGGATAAGGGGTGTCTTGCATACCAGGATAGGGATGAGGGGTGCCATGCATACCAGGATTCGGATGATAGGCCAAGTATACCAGGATAGGGATGAGGGGGCCATACATACCAGGATTGGGGATGAGAAAGCCATGCTTACCAGGATGAGGGATTGGGTACCATACATACCAGGATTGGGGGATGGGGGAGTTGCCATGCATACCAGGATTGGGGGATGAGGGGTGCCATACATACCAGGATTGGGATGAGGGGTGCCATGTATATCAAATTTGGGATGAGGGCACCATGCATACCAGGATGAGAGATGGGGTGCCATGCATACCAGGATTGGGGATGATGGGTGCCATGCATACCAGGATTGAGGATGAAGGGTGCCATGCATACCAGGATTTGGGATGAGGGGTGCCATGCATACCAGGATAGGGATGAGGGGTGCCATGCATAACAGGATAGGGATGAGGGGTGCCATGCATACCAGGATTCAGACGAGGGGCCATGTATACCAGGATAGGGATGAGGGGGCCATACATACCAAGATTGGGGATGAGAAAGCCATGCATACCAGGATGAGGTATTGGGTACCATACATACCAGTATTGGGGATGAAGTGGTGCCATGCATACCAGGATTGGGGGATGAGGGTTGCCATACATACCAGGATTGGGTTGAGGGGTGTCATGTATATCAAATTTGGGATGAGGGGCCATGCAAACCAGGATGAGAGATGGGGTGACATGCATACCAGGATTGGGATGAGGGGTGCCATGCATACCAGGATTGGGGATAGGGGTGCCATGCATATCAGGATTGGGGATGAGGGGTGCAATGCATACCAAGATTGTAGATGAGGGATGCCATGCACATCAGGATTGAGGATGAGGGGTGCCATGCATACCAGGATAGGGATAAGGGGTGCCATGCATACCAGGATAGGGATGAGGGGTGCCATGCATACCAGGATTCGGATGAGGGGCCATGTATACCAGGATAGGGATGAGGGGGCCATACATACCAGGATTGGGGATGAGAAAGCCATGCATGCCAGGATGAGGGATTGGGTACCATACATACCAGGATTGGGGGATGGGGAGGTGCCATGCATACCATGATTGGGGGATGAGGGGTGCCATACATACCAGGATTGGGGTGAGGGGTGCCATGTATATAAAATTTAGGATGAGGGGGCCATGCATACCAGGATGAGAGATGGGGTGCCATGCATACCAGGATTGGGATGAGGGGTGCCATGCATACCAGGATTGGGGATGGGAGGTGCCATGCACACCAGGATTGGGGATGAGGGGTGCCATACATACCAGGATTGGGGATGAGGGGTGCCATGCATACCAGGATTGGGGATGAGGGGTGCCATGCACACCAGGATTGGAGATGAGGGATGCCATGCATACTAGGATTGAAGATGAGGGGTGCCATGCATACAAGGATTTGGGATGAGGGGTGCCATGCATACCAGGATAGGGATAAGGGGTGACTTGCATACCAGGATAGGGATGAGGGGTGCCATGCATACCAGGATTCGGATGAGGGTCCAAGTATACCAGGATAGGGATGAGGGGGCCATACATACCAGGATTGGGGATGAGAAAGCCATGCATACCAGGATGAGGGATTGGGTACCATACATACCAGGATTCGGGGATGGAGGTGTTGCCATGCATACCAGGAATGGGGGATGAGGGGTGCCATACATACCAGGATTGGGATGAGGGGTGCCATGTATATCAAATTTGGGATGAGGGGGCCATGCATACCAGGATGAGAGATGGGGTGCCATGCATACCAGGATTGGGGATGAGGGGTGCCATACATACCAGGATTGGGGATGAGGGGTGCCATGCATACCAGGATTGGGGATGATGGGTGCCATGCATACCAGGATTGAAGATGAGGGATGCCACGCAAACTAGGATTGAGGATGAGGGTTGCCATGCATACCAGGATTTTGGATGAGGGGTGCCATGCATACCAGGATAGGGATAAGGGGTTCCTTGCATACCAGGATAGGGATGAGGGGTGCCATGCATACCAGGATACGGATGAGGGGCCATGTATACCAGGATAGGGATGAGGGGGCCATACACACCAGGATTGTGGATGAGAAAGCCATGCATACCAGGATGAGGGATTGGGTACCATACATAACAGGATTCGGGGATAGGGGTGTTGCCATGCATACCAGGATTGGGGGATGAGGGGTGCCATGTATATCAAATTTGGAATGAGGGCGCCATGCATACCAGGATGAGAGATAGGGTGCCATGCATACGAGGATTGGGGATGAGGGGTGCCATGCATACCAGGATTGGGGATGAGGGGTGCCATGCATACCAGGATTGAGGATGAAGGGAGCCATGCATACCAGGATTGAGGATAAGGGGTGCCATGCATAACAGGATAGGGAAGAGGGGTGCCATTTATACCAGGATAGGGATGAGGGGTGCCATGCATACCAGGAAGAGGGATTGGGTACCATACATACCAGGATTGGGGATGAGGGGGTGCCATGCATACCAGGATTGGGGGATGAGGGTTGCCATACATACCAGGATTGGGATGAGGGGTGTCATGTATATCAAATTTGGGATGAGGGGCCATGAAAACCAGGATGAGAGATTGGGTGCCATGCATACCAGGATTGGGATGAGGGGTGTCATGCATACCAGGATTGGGGATAGGGGGTGCCATGCATACCAGGATTGTGGATGAGGGGTGCCATGCATACCAGGATTGGGGATGAGGGGTGCCACGCATACCAAGATTGGAGATGAGGGATTCCATGCATACCAGGATTGAGGATGAGGGGTGCCATAAATACCAGGATTTGGGATGAGGGATGCCATGCATACCAGGATATGTATAAGGGGTGCCATGCATACCAGGATAGGGATGAGGAAAGCCATGCACACCAGTATTCAGATGAGGGGGCCATGTATACCAGGATAGGGATGAGGGGGCCATACATACCAGGATTGGGGATGAGAAAGCCATGCATACCAAGATGAGGGTTTGGGTACCATACATACCAGGATTGGGGATGAGGGGTGCCATGTATACCAGGATTGGGGGATGAGAGGTGCCATACATACCAGGATTGGGATGAGGGGTGCCATTTATATCAAATTTTGGATGAGGGGTGACATGCATACCAGGATGAGAGATGCGGTGCCATGCATACCAGGATTGAGGATGAGGGGTGCCATGCATACCAGGATTTGGGATGAGGGGTGCCATGCATACCAGGATAGGGATGAGGGGTGCCATGCATACCAGGATAGGGATGAGGGGTGCCATGCATACCAGGATTCAGATGAGGGTGCCATGTATACCAGGATAGTGATGAGGGGCCATACATACCAGGATTGGGGATGAGAAAGTCATGCATACGAGGATGAGGGACTGCGTACCATACATACCAGGATTGGGGGATGAGGGTTGCCATACATACCAGGACTGGGATGAGGGGTACCAAGTATATCAAATTTGGGATGAGGGGGCCACGCATACCAAGATGAGAGATGGGGTGCCATGCATACTAGGATTGAGGATGAGGGGTGCCATGCATACCAGGATTGGGATGAGGGGTGCCATGCATACCAGGATTGGGGATGGGGGTCCCATGCACAACAGGATTGGGGATGAGGGGTGCCATGCATACCAGGATTGGGGATGAGGGGTGCCATGCATACCACGATAGGGATGAGGGGTGCCATGCATACCAGGATTCGGATGATGGGCCATGTATACCAGGATACTGATGAGGGGGCCATACATACCAGGATTGGGGATGAGAAAGCCATGCATACCAGGATGAGGGATTGTGTACCATACATACCAGGATTCGGGGATGGGGGTGTTGCCATGCATACCAGGATTGGGGGATGAGGGGTGCCATACATACCAGGATTGGGATGAGGGGTGCCATGTATATCAAATTTGGGATGAGGGGGCCATGCATACCAGGATGAGAGATGGGGTGCCATGCATACCAGGATTGGGGAAGAGGGGTGCCATGCATACCAGGATTGGGGATGATGGGTGCCATGCATACCAGGATTGAAGATGAGGGATGCCACGCAAACTAGGATTGAGGATGAGGGTTGCCATGCATACCAGGATTTTGGATGAGGGGTGCCATGCATACCAGGATAGGGATAAGGGGTTCCTTGCATACCAGGATAGGGATGAGGGGTGCCATGCATACCAGGATACGGATGAGGGGCCATGTATACCAGGATAGGGATGAGGGGGCCATACACACCAGGATTGTGGATGAGAAAGCCATGCATACCAGGATGAGGGATTGGGTACCATACATAACAGGATTCGGGGATAGGGGTGTTGCCATGCATACCAGGATTGGGGGATGAGGGGTGCCATGTATATCAAATTTGGAATGAGGGCGCCATGCATACCAGGATGAGAGATAGGGTGCCATGCATACGAGGATTGGGGATGAGGGGTGCCATGCATACCAGGATTGGGGATGAGGGGTGCCATGCATACCAGGATTGAGGATGAAGGGAGCCATGCATACCAGGATTGAGGATAAGGGGTGCCATGCATAACAGGATAGGGAAGAGGGGTGCCATTTATACCAGGATAGGGATGAGGGGTGCCATGCATACCAGGAAGAGGGATTGGGTACCATACATACCAGGATTGGGGATGAGGGGGTGCCATGCATACCAGGATTGGGGGATGAGGGTTGCCATACATACCAGGATTGGGATGAGGGGTGTCATGTATATCAAATTTGGGATGAGGGGCCATGCAAACCAGGATGAGAGATTGGGTGCCATGCATACCAGGATTGGGATGAGGGGTGTCATGCATACCAGGATTGGGGATAGGGGGTGCCATGCATACCAGGATTGTGGATGAGGGGTGCCATGCATACCAGGATTGGGGATGAGGGGTGCCACGCATACCAAGATTGGAGATGAGGGATTCCATGCATACCAGGATTGAGGATGAGGGGTGCCATAAATACCAGGATTTGGGATGAGGGATGCCATGCATACCAGGATATGTATAAGGGGTGCCATGCATACCAGGATAGGGATGAGGAAAGCCATGCACACCAGTATTCAGATGAGGGGGCCATGTATACCAGGATAGGGATGAGGGGGCCATACATACCAGGATTGGGGATGAGAAAGCCATGCATACCAAGATGAGGGTTTGGGTACCATACATACCAGGATTGGGGATGAGGGGTGCCATGTATACCAGGATTGGGGGATGAGGGGTGCCATACATACCAGGATTGGGATGAGGGGTGCCATTTATATCAAATTTTGGATGAGGGGTGACATGCATACCAGGATGAGAGATGCGGTGCCATGCATACCAGGATTGAGGATGAGGGGTGCCATGCATACCAGGATTTGGGATGAGGGGTGCCATGCATACCAGGATAGGGATGAGGGGTGCCATGCATACCAGGATAGGGATGAGGGGTGCCATGCATACCAGGATTCAGATGAGGGTGCCATGTATACCAGGATAGTGATGAGGGGCCATACATACCAGGATTGGGGATGAGAAAGTCATGCATACGAGGATGAGGGACTGCGTACCATACATACCAGGATTGGGGGATGAGGGTTGCCATACATACCAGGACTGGGATGAGGGGTACCAAGTATATCAAATTTGGGATGAGGGGGCCACGCATACCAAGATGAGAGATGGGGTGCCATGCATACTAGGATTGAGGATGAGGGGTGCCATGCATACCAGGATTGGGATGAGGGGTGCCATGCATACCAGGATTGGGGATGGGGGTCCCATGCACAACAGGATTGGGGATGAGGGGTGCCATGCATACCAGGATTGGGGATGAGGGGTGCCATGCATACCACGATAGGGATGAGGGGTGCCATGCATACCAGGATTCGGATGATGGGCCATGTATACCAGGATACTGATGAGGGGGCCATACATACCAGGATTGGGGATGAGAAAGCCATGCATACCAGGATGAGGGATTGTGTACCATACATACCAGGATTCGGGGATGGGGGTGTTGCCATGCATACCAGGATTGGGGGATGAGGGGTGCCATACATACCAGGATTGGGATGAGGGGTGCCATGTATATCAAATTTGGGATGAGGGGGCCATGCATACCAGGATGAGAGATGGGGTGCCATGCATACCAGGATTGGGGAAGAGGGGTGCCATGCATACCAGGATTGGGGATGAGGGGTGCCATAATATGAGGATTGGGGATGAGGGGTGCCAGGCATACCAGGATTGGGGATGAGGGGTGCCATGCATACCACGATTGGAGATGAGGGATGTCATGCATACTAGGATTGAGGATGAGGGGTGCCATGCATACCAGGATTTGGGATGAGGGGTGCCATGCATACTAGGATAGGGATAAGGGGTGCCTTGCATACCAGGATAGGGATGAGGGGTGCCATGCATACCAGGATTCGGATGAGGGGCCATGTATACCAGGATAGGGATGAGAGGGCCATGCATAACAGGATTGGGGATGAAAAAGCCATGTTTACCAGGATGAGGGATTGGGTACCATACATACCAGGATTGGGGGATGGGGGAGTTGCCATGCATACCAGGATTGGGGGATGAGGGGTGCCATACATACCAGGATTGGGAAGAGGGGTGCCATGTATATCAAATTTGGGATGAGGGCGCCATGCATACCAGGATGAGAGATGGGGTGCCATGCATACCAGGATTTGGGATGAGGGGTGCCATGCATACCAGGATTGGGGATGATGGGTGCCATGCATACCAGGATTGAGGATGAAGGGGGCCATGCATACCAGGATTTGGGATGAGGGGTGCAATGCATACCAGGATAGGGATGAGGTGTGCCATGCATACCAGAATAGGGATGAGGGGTGCCATACATACCAGGATTCAGATGAGGGGCCATGTATACCAGGATAGGGATGAGGGGGCCATACATACCAGGATTGGGGATGAGAAAGCCATGCATACCAGGATGAGGGATTGTGTACCATACATACCAGGATTCGGGGATGGGGGTGTTGCCATGCATACCAGGATTGGGGGATGAGGGGTGCCATACATACCAGGATTGGGATGAGGGGTGCCATGTATATCAAATTTGGGATGAGGGGGCCATGCATACCAGGATGAGAGATGGGGTGCCATGCATACCAGGATTGGGGAAGAGGGGTGCCATGCATACCAGGATAGGGGATGAGGGGTGCCATACATATGAGGATTTGGGATGAGGGGTGCCAGGCCATACCAGGATTGGGGAAGAGGGGTGCCATGCATAAGAGGATAGGGGATGAGGGGTGCCATACATATGAGGATTGGGGATGAGGGGTGCCAGGCATACCAGGATTGGGGATGAGGGGTGCCATGCATACCAGGATTGGAGATGAGGGATGCCATGCATACTAGGATTGAGGATGAGGGGTGCCATGCATACCAGGATTTGGGATGAGGGGTGCCATGCATACTAGGATAGGGATAAGGGGTGCCTTGCATACCAGGATAGGGATGAGGGGTGCCATGCATACCAGGATTCGGATGAGGGGCCATGTATACCAGAATAGGGATAAGAGGGCCATGCATACCAGGATTAGGGATGAAAAAGCCATGTTTACCAGGATGAGGGATTGGGTACCATACATACCAGGATTGGGGGATGAGGGGTGCCATACATACCAGGATTGGGATGAGGGGTGCCATGTATATCAAATTTGGGGTGAGGGCGCCATGCATACCAGGATGAGAGATGGGGTGCCATGCATACCAGGATCGGGGATGAGGGGTGCCATGCATACCAGGATTGGGGATGATGGCTGCCATGCATACCAGGATTGAGGATGAAGGGGGCCATGCATACCAGGATTTGGGATGAGGGGTTCAATGCATACCAGGATAGGGATGAGGGGTGCCATGCATACCGGAATAGGGATGAGGGTTGCCATGCATACCAGGATTCAGATGAGGGGCCATGTATACCAGTATAGGGATGAGGGGGCCATACATACCAGGATTGGGGATGAGAAAGCCATGCATACCAGGATGAGGGATTGGGTACCATACATACCAGTATTGGGGATGAGGGGGTGCCATGCATACCAGGATTTGGGGGTGAGGGTTGCCATACATATCAGGATTGGGATGAGGGGTGTCATGTATATCAAATTTGGGATGAGGGGCCATGCAAACCAGGATGAGAGATGGGGTGCCATGCATACCAGGATTGGGATGAAGGGTGCCATGCATACCAGGATTCGGATGAGGGGCCATGTATACCAGGATAGGGATGTGGGGGCCATCCATACCAGGATTGGGGATGAGAAAGCCATGCATACCAGGGTGAGGGATTGGGTACCATACATACCAGGATTGAGGATGAGGGGTGCCATGCATACCAGGTTAGGGATAAGGGGTGCCATGCGTACCACGATAGGGATGAAGGGTGCCATGCATACCAGGATTCGGATGAGGGGCCATGTATACCAGGATAGGGATGAGGGGGCCATACATACCAGGATTGGGGATGAGAAAGCCATGCATACCAGGATGAGGGATTGGGTACCATACATACCTGGATTGGGGGATGGGGAGGTGCCATGCATACCATGATTCGGGGATGAGGGGTGCCATACATACCAGGATTGGGGTGAAGGGTGTCATGTATATAAAATTTAGGATGACGGGGCCATGCATACCAGGATGAGAGATTGGGTGCCATGCATACCAGGATTGGGATGAGGGGTGCCATGCATACCAGGTTTGGGGATGGGGGGTGCCATGCATACCAGGATTGGGGATGAGGGTTGAAATACATACCAGGATTGGGGATGAGTTGTGCCATGCATACCAGGATTGGGGATGAGGGGTGCCATGCATACCAGGATTGAGGATAAGGGGTGCCATGCATAACAGGATAGGGATGAGGGGTGCCATGCATACCAGGATAGGGATGAGGGGTGCCATGCATACCAGGATGAGGGATTGGGTACCATACATACCAGGATTGGGGATGAGGGGATGCCATACATACCAGGATTGGGATGAGGGGTGTCATGTATATCAAATTTGGGATGAGGGGCCATGCAAACCAGGATGAGAGATTGGGTGCCATGCATACCAGGATTGGGATGAGGGGTGCCATGCATACCAGGATTGGGGATAGGGGGTGCCATGCATACCAGGATTGGGGATGAGGGATTCCATGCATACTAGGATTGAGGATGAGGGGTGCCATAAATACCAGGATTTTGGATGAGGGATGCCATGCATACCAGGATATGGATAAGGGGTGCCATGCATACCAGGATAGGGATGAGGTATGCCATGCACACCAGGATTCAGATGAGGGGGCCATGTATACCAGGATAGGGATGAGGGGGCCATACATACCAGGATTGGGGATGAGAAAGCCATGCATACCAGGATGAGGGATTGGGTACCATACATACCAGTATTGGGGATGAGGGGGTGCCATGTATACCAGGATTGGGGGATGAGGAGTACCATACATACCAGGATTGGGATGAGGGGTGCCATGTATATAAAATTTGGGATGAGGGGTGACATGCATACCAAGATGAGAGATGGGGTGCCATGCATACCAGGATTGAGGATGAGGGGTGCCATGCATACCAGGATTTGGGATGAGGGGTGCCATGCATAGCAGGATAGGGATGAGGGGTGCCATGCATACCAGGATAGGGATGAGGGGTGCCATGCATACCAGGATTCAGATGAGGGGCCATGTATACCAGGATAGTGATGAGGGGGCCATACATACCAGGATTGGGGATGAGAAAGCCATGCATACCAGGATGAGGGATTGGGTACCATACATACCAGGATTGGGGGATGAGGGTTGCCATACATACCAGGACTGGGATGACGGGTGCCATGTATATCAAATTTGGGATGAGGGGGCCACGCATACCAGGATGAGAGATGGGGTGCCGTGCATACCAGGATTGGGATGAGGGGTACCATGCATACCAGGATTGGGGATGGGGGTGCAATGCACACCAGGATTGAGGATGAGGGGTGCCATGCATACCAGGATTCGGGATGAGCGGTGCCATGCATACCATGATAGGGATGAGGGGCGCCATGCATACCAGGATTCGGATGATGGGCCATGTATACCAGGATAGGGATGAGGGGTACCATGTATACGAGGATAGGGATGAGGGGTACCATGCATACCAGGATGAGGGATGGAGTGCCATGCATACCAGGATAGGGATGAGGGGTACCATGCATACCAGGATGAGGGGCACCATACATACCAGGATATGGATGAGGGATGGGGTACCATGTGTACCAGGATAGGGATGAGGGGTACCATGTATACCAGATTTAAAATGAAAGGTGTCATGCATACCAGGATTGGGAATTAGAGATGAGCGTTGTTCTACTCGAACTGTTCGCCAATCTCAAATTCGAGCTGTTTTGGGCGGTGTTCGAGCCGTTCGGCGAACACGAACAATTTGAGAAAAATTCGGCTGTTCGAGGTTATGTTCGATAACTGTTCGTGCACCAAAATCATAACTGGATTTTTTCTCAGTAATGATGAAAATTAATGTTAAAACGCAGTTTGAGTGTACAGCGGGGTGGGGGGAGGGACAGGGGATGGATCTCTGCAGGAACAATGAAGATCTCCATTTTTTTTTCTCTTTCCCGCATTTGCAGTGGGGATGTGCAATCTGTCAGCCTATCAGCAGCGCACACACGGAGCGAAGTGCTTTTTTTCACACAAGCAAGGGCATGTGTCATTGGCAGTGTATGTCACATGTCCTTGCCCTATAAGACCAAGCCATTTTCCCCGTCGCCACCATTTTCTCACTGCTGCAGCTGCGTGTTAGACGGCACCGCTGTTGCTGTGTGCGCTATACCTTGTTAATTTGAAGCCAATTTTCGCACAAATCTACAGATAGCTTGGGAGTAGGAAATAGTTGTGATTGCAGTCCTTTTAAGGACTAGGTTACAGCATTTCCTACGACTTTTATCAGGCAGGTCTGTGCTCTTAAATAGATAGATTGTGGGAGTAAAGACTAATTGTAATTGGAGTCCTTTTCAGGACTAGGTTACATCAGTTCCTATCAGTTTTTGCCAGGCAGGTCTGTGCCAGTGCTGTGCAAGTTTTTTTTCACAGCATTTGGCTGAATCTAGCAAAGCTAATCCTTTTTGGCCTATTGCAGAGTGTGTTAGTCAGTGGAGTAGCCTATCTGTGTTGCAAGATATACCACCTGTGTATAGAATACCAATTTTTTTACTGCACCTAGTGAAGTAAAATCTTTTGGGCATAGCATCATTCTATTAGTCCATCTATACTGACCTCCATCAGGTTGCAAATTGAATATAATTTTTTTCTGCATCTAGCTCTGAAAAAATATTGGGCTTCTAGCTGTGTGTGGGACTTGTTCTATTAATCCATCTATACAGACCTCCATCAGGTTGCAAACTGAATATATTTTTTTCTGCATCTACCTCTGAAAAAATATTAGGCTTCTAGCTGTGTGTGGGACTTGTTCTATTAATCCATCTATACAGACCTCCATCAGGTTGCAAACTGAATATATTTTTTTCTGCATCTACCTCTGAAAAAATATTGGGCTTCTAGCTGTGTGTGGGACTTGTTCTATTAATCCATCTATACAGACCTCCATCAGGTTGCAAACTGAATATAATTTTTTCTGCATCTACCTCTGAAAAAATATTGGGCTTTTAGCTGTGTGTGGGACTTGTTCTATTAATCCATCTATACAGACCTCCATCAGGTTGCACACTGAATATATTTTTTTCTGCATCTAACCCAGCCAATAGTTTTGGCCTAATACCACAGTTTGGCCACTCAGCTCTGCTCGGTTCCCATCCATTGTTTTTTTGTGCAAACAACTCCAGAGTTGTGAATTAGTTAACCACCAAAATGAGTGGAAAAAGGCCTGCTGCTGGTGGAAAGGGGAATAGGCGTGTTGGGAAGGGGAAAAAAGGTTGTGTCCGTGGGGTAGGTGTTAAACCAACAGTAACATCTGCAGAAGAAAGACCATCTTCCAGCCAAACTAAAATGTCTACTTCTTTTAGCGGACAATGTGATAAGATCCCTTTCTTACGGCCACGCCAATCGCTACAAATTCCAGATGAGGCAGAAAAACAGCAGGTGCTTCAACGGATATCAAGTGCTCCTTTAAGTGGGCTCTCCTCCACATCAACTTCAACATCACAAATACTCCAGTCCTCAAAGGTGTCACCCCAATCGCACTTGCTTCCTCACAGCTCCCAAATCTCCAGCTGCCCGTCTGAGTATGAGGTAGAACAGATGGTTGAGTCTGCAGAGCTGTTTACTCATACTATAGCCTGGGAATCAGAGGTCGACTCCAGCGCTTCTGTGAATCCAGACGAGGAAATGATCTGCACTGATGCCCAGAATCTTTATGAGTCGGATCCAGGACCAGACGCAGAAGGTTCTGACCATAATGTAGACCCTCATTCCCAAACTGTAACTCCTGTTGGTGGAGACAATGAGGAAGACGATGATAAGACTCAAATACCTGATTGGAGCGACAACTTTAGTTTTTTGTCAGGGCAGGAACAGGTTGGCTCTGAGGACGACGGGTGTGATAAGGCACAGGGTGATGATGATGAGGTTGGAGATTCCACTTACTGTCAACCCACAGTCAGCCAAGAGATGAGGTCAGCAGAGGAGGTGGAGGAAGATGCTAGTGACGACGAGGTCAGGTTGCGCCTTCCTGGACAGAGACGTAGTACTGGAAGCACGTCAACAACTGCATCCTCAAACACAACTCTGCCTCTCACCACAAGTCGTGGTGGCTCTTCAGGTCGCATGGGTGCTAAGCCTTGCATAGCCTGGGCATTTTTTCAGATCGATAAAGATGACCCAACTCGTGTTATCTGTAACATTTGTCAGCAAAAGCTAAGTAGAGGCCAAAAAATACATAGTTTGAGTACTTCATGCATGAACCGGCACATGGACATGAAGCATAAGTTGCAGTGGGAAGCTCAATGTGCTACAATGCGGCCTAGCCGGCCGGGCCAACCACCGTCTGCCATATCTTGTGCATCCGCGGCCTCTTCATCCTCTGTGACTGGGGGGACAGCAGTCACACCTGTTTTGGGGCGCAGACCTGCCACCTCTTTACCCGCAACAGCCAGCGTGATTGGCAGGTCATCATTTTCTTTGGAGGTGGTAACACCAGCTGGTGTTGAGCGCTGTCCGACATCGATAGCACCACCTTTGGATCAAGGCAACCTAACATGTCCGCCTGCATCTTCCTCACAGACCGGCAGTTTGCCGGGGACACCCTTATCAACCCCTGTCTAGCCAGCCCTCGGTCCCTCAGATGTGGACAAGTAAAAGACCATTTCCTCCTAGCCATGAGAAAGCTAAGAGGTTGAATTTCACCATCTGCAAGCTCTTGGCTACAGAAATGCTGCCTTTCCGCCTGGTGGACACAGAGGATTTTCGAGACCTTATGTCCGTCGCAGTGCCCCAGTACCAGATGCCCAGTCGGCACTACTTCTCAAAGAAAGGTGTGCCTGCGCTCCACCAGCATGTCGCACACAACATCACCGCTTCTTTGAGAAACTCTGTGTGTGACAGGGTGCATTTCACCACAGACACTTGGATGAGTAGGCATGGACAGGGGCGTTACATGTCGCTGACTGGGCACTGGGTAACTATGGTGACAGCAGGACAAGGGGCTGCTGTCCAAGTCTTGCCGTCCCCACGAGTTGTGCGTCAATCCTCTTTATGTCAAAGTTCCTCCACTGCTTCTGCCTCCTCAACCTCCTCTCGGTCTTCCACCTGCACCCAAAGCCTGTCTGGTCATGCCACAAGTTTTCTAACTGCGCAGAAGGGATCCTGCACACCTCCTTACTATGCTGGCAGTAGGGCTCAAAGTCATCAGGCGGTTTTTACATTGAAATGTCTGAGAAATGTGAGTCACACAGCTGAGGAGTTGTGGTCAGCTCTGGAGAACCAATTTCATGAATGGTTGTCTCCACTGGACCTGAAACCAGGGAAGGCCGTGTGCGACAATGCTGCAAACCTGGGTGCGGCCCTTCGCCGGGGCAATGTCACACACGTGCCTTGTATGGCTCACGTGTTGAACCTGGTTGTCCAGCAATTTTTAGCCCACTATCCCAGACTAGATGGCCTTCTGCAGAGGGCACGGTCGCTGTGTGCTCACTTCCGCCGTTCGCATCCCGTAGCTCAGCGACTTACATCTCTACAGAAGTCGTTGGGCCTGCCACTTCACCGGCTAAAATGCGATGTGCCTACCCGGTGGAATTCAACTCTGCACATGTTGCAGCGACTGAGGCAGCACCGACAAGCCCTGGCGCAATACGTTCTGACGTATAGCCTGGGCCAACGAGATTCAGAGGTGGGGCAAATCACGTTGGAGGAGTGGTCTCAGATCAGGGACCTATGCACCCTTCTGCACAGTTTTGAAATGGCGACGAAGATGTTTAGTGCTGACGATGCCATTATCAGCATGACTATTCCGGTGATTTACATGCTGGAGCACATGTTAAACAGAATTCGGAGTCAGGTGGTGGCACAAGAGGAGGTGGAGGAAGTAGAGGAGGAGGAGTTGTATGCGGAAGGGCTAACATCTGCAAGGTCCAGACGGTCGGCAGCACCAAGGCGGCAGGCATGTGAGGGTGGGGGAGATGGTTTTACCAGGGCGCATGGTAGCAGCCAAACTAGTGAGGAAGGTGCAGGAGCCCAGGAAGAAGTGAAGGACGAACTGATGGAAGACTCATCAGATGAGGGAGACCTTGATCACATTTCTGTTGTGCGAGGTTGGGGGGAGAGGACAGAGGAAGGAAGCATGATTGTTACCTCGCCACCAACACAACAGGGACTTGGTGCTCCTGGATGCGCAACACACGAGTGCCTTCTTGCTGCACTACCTGCAACATGACCCTCGAATTGTGAGAATTAGAAATAATCCTGACTACTGGGTTGCCACACTGTTAGATCCCCGGTACAAAAGTAAATTTGCAGAAATTATTCCTGCCATAGAAAGGGATGCACGCATGCAGGAGTATCAGCAGAGACTGTTGCAGAATCTTACATGTGCTTTTCCACAAAATACCAGTGGTGCACGTAGTGAATCTCGCAGTTCCAACTTGCCAACCGTGGGACCGTCAAGTGTTCAGCACTCAAACCGTAACAGAAGCACAGTATCTGCTGGTAACATCAATTTTGCGGAATCATTTCACCACTTTTTTAGCCCATCCTTTGCAAGGCCACAGGAGACAAGAAGTCTGACACATAGTCAACGCCTAGAGACGATGGTACAGGAGTATCTCCAAGTAAACATTGAAGCCACGACTGTGTCACTGGACCCTTGCTCTTTTTGGGCTTCCAATCTGGATAAATGGCCGGAGCTAGCCACTTACGCCTTGGAGATCTTGTCATGCCCCGCAGCCAGCGTTCTGTCTGAACGTGTGTTCAGCGCTGCTGGTGGTGTGCTGACAGATAAGCGCACGCGGCTCTCCACTGATAATGTAGACAGACTCACGTTCATAAAGATGAACAAATCATGGATACGAAACGACTTTTCTACCCCTGTGTCATCCTGGGGAGAGTAAAAGCTTGATGATTGGTTAAAATCACCCTACCAACCGTTTTAAGCTTTCAAATTACTAATCATGTTTATCTGTATCTTGGCTGGAAAATAATTTGGGCTTTGTAGCAGTGTGCAGTACTGATCCTATTAGGCCATCTATACTAAAGCTTCACCATATTTAAAATTAATAATAATTTTTAGCTGCATCTAGCCCGGAAAATAATTTTGGGGCTCGGAGATGCGCAAGACACATAAGTGCCTTCTTGCTGCACTACTTGCAGCATGACCCTCATATTGTCAGAATTCGAAGTAATCATGACTACTGGGTTGCCACACTCTTAGATCCCCCAAACTTTTCGATCAACCTTTTCATTTTAATAAAGACCAAAAAAATGGTCATTTTTGAAATTATAAGCATTAGCAGGTTGTTAGAAACTGAAATCAAACAGTTTTCAACTCAAAACTTTATTCTAGGTGATGTTACATTTTCACATAGGACCCCTTGTTCGAAAGGAGCTTCTGAACTCTCTTGTCCATTGAATTTGTCAGGTTTTGGATGGTTTCTGCTTCAATTGTTTTGCATGAGGACAGAATACCCTCCCAGAGCTGTTGCTTAGATGTGAACTGCCTCACGCCATCATAGACACTCCTTTTAATGATGCTCCAAAGGTTCTGAATGGGGTACAGGTCAGGGGAGCATGGGGGTCACACCATAAGTTTGTCCCCTTTTATGCCCATATCAGCCAGAGATGCAGATGTTTTATGTGCAGCATGAGATGGTGCATTATCATGCAGAAAAATGATCTTGCTGTGAAATACACGGTTCTTCTTCTTGAACCATGGCAGGAAGTGCTGTTTGAGAAAATCCACATACATTATGGAGTTCATCTTTAGCGCCTTCAGGGATCCTAAAGGGGCCGACAATCTCTCTCCCCATGATTCCAGCCCAAAACATTACTCCACCTCCTCCTTGTTGGCGCTGTAGCCGTGTTTGCGTGGGGTGTCCATCAACCAGCCTTCCTCCACTCCATCCATCTGGACCATCGAGCGCTGCACGGCACTCATCCGTGAACAAAACAGTTTTGAAATCAGTCTTCATGTAATGTTTGGCCCACTGGAGCCGTTTCTGCTTGTGTGAAGTGGATAGAGGAGGTCGACAGGATGGCGTATGCACAGCTGCAAACCTCTGAAGGACCCTGCATCTTGTTGTTCGGGGGACGTTGGAGGCACAAGCAGCTTCAAAAACTTGTCTGCTGCTATGACAAGGCTTTTTTGCCGCTGCTCTTTCAACCTGACGTAATTGCCTGTAGGAAAGAGTCCTCAATTTGCCCTTATCAGCACGCACACGTGTGTACTGTGAATCAGCTACATACTTCTTGATTGCCAAGACACTTCATCCTGATCATCGCACAATGTTGATTGTAGTCATGCCTTGACCTAAACACTCCACAATTTGTTGCTTCTCAGCAGCCGACACATCCTTTTTCTTTCCCATTTTGGCAGAAAATGTAGGCTGCTTAATAATGTGAGACAGCCTTCTTAAGTAGTCTTGCCTTTCATTGGACACACCTGCCAAACTAATTAGCACAGGTGTCTGCAATTGCTTACAGTGATATAAAGAGCCCTGACACACATCACCATCAATGAGTTTAACTGACAAACAAACAAATTCTTCCCTTATCACTCCTAAACACTTTTTGCATAACAATTTGGAACGCAGTGTACATGTGCTTTTCCACAAAACACCAGTGGTTCACGTAGTGAATCTTACAGTTCTAACTTGCCAACCGTGGTCTGTATGGAGTTGTTCAATAAAGGGCCCAAAATTAAGATAACATAGATGGGAGAGGTCTCTATGAATAGGAATTCCTAAGTATTTGATACCCTGTGAGGGCCAGGCAAAGGGAAAGTTGGACTGGATGGAATCCTATATGGATTTGGGGAGGGAGACATCGAGGGCCTCAGACTTCGCTGCATTGATTTTAAAATTTGACCATGTAACAAAGTGATCTATTTCAGCCATAACAGCATGGATGGATATATGTGATTGAGTGATATATACTAGGACATCATCAGCAAATAGAGAGCACTTGTACTCGGTGCCTCCCACCTCAATCCACCTAATATTGGGGTTATGGAGAATTGATGAGAGCAGGTGCTCCGTCACTAGGATGTATAAGAGAGGGGACAGAGGACATCCCTGCCTTGTCCCATTGGTGATTGTGAAAGGTGATGAAAATGTTCTGATGCACCCCCTGGGCCTTGGGACACCCGGAGCCGGACCCTTTTTGGTGGATGCTGGTGGTTGTAGTCTTCGTGGCGGCGACCCGGTTCCGTGGCTCAGGGTGGTCAAACCAGTGGCGGAACTATTTATGTGGTTTTGATGTTTAAATGTCCGACTACGCCACCCGTGGATTGCGGTAAGAGTGAACCGCCGCTGCAGGGCAGACCGCTGAGGCTGGTGTTGTGGGTGCAGCAGAGCGTTCGGTTCGTCGAACACCCGTGTGTTTGCCGAACTGTTCGTCGAACTGTTCGTCGAACACCTTCGAACACCGTTAAAACCAATGGCAGGCAAACAAAAACACATAGAAACACATAGAAAACACCTTCAAAGGTGTCCAAAACCTGACAAACTGCTCAGAAGACACAACTAACACATGGAAAAGTGACAAGTACATATAGTCATGCGAAAAGAAAAGAGGTGGAGGAGTAAAAGGAGGGGGAGACACAGATATAGGCATGTCATGCCCTTCTAAAATCCAAAAAGTGAGAAGCCGACATGTTCAGTCCGCTCCTTCCCGTGCCACCTCCGCGTCGCCGGGTTTGTGCCAGAGCCGCGGTGAACCCTGACGGCCAGCCCCCCTCTCCCAATACTGGTGCCTGTCCGCTGGTGGGTCGAGCGAGCCCCCCTGTGGTGGAGGCAGCTCTAAGCTTTTTAATTTAAATTGTCTCTCTAATTTGAATGAATACACTTTAAATCCATTTACAAGGATCTATTGGAGGGCAAGTCTCATGCCAGCAGCCGCGTAATTCCAGCTCCAGTAGCGTCCACTAAAGCTGCTGCAGTTAAAAAGCTTTTATAAGGATCGAGCTCGGCTGTCCACCGCAAGGCATCCTACTGCCAGTCCCAGCCCCTATGCCTTGGGGTGCCTCCTGATGCTCTTCACTGAGTATCCCATGGTCCCGAAGCATTTCCTTTGAAAAAATTAAGTGTCTAAACTGCAGGTGGTGTAGCTTGCTTAACAGCCGGGATAATCCGCTGACTAGCAGACACTGCTACTAGGCACAAAGTATTTCCTGGGCTAGATGCAGTTAAAAATTTGTAATTAGATACTCTCGTTGGATGCTGAGAAAGCATTCCATAGAGTCTCCTGGCACGCCATATATGATTCTCTTAAAAAGCTTGGGGTAGGGGTCTAGGGGACCCATTTATAGCCAAAATCACGGCCCTGTATCACAATACGTCACCTAGGCTGAAGATAAATGGAACTGTAGCACCCTGAGGGCTCGGTTGCTACAGAGGTATTGCACCTCACCCAGAGGTGTGATATCTCACTCTCAGGTAAGGATGGAGTGTGGATCAGGACCCGACACCTGCATGCATTACACCACATTGCCGTGGGGCAGGGCGACCAATATGCCTCTGAGATGGGCACGACAGTCCCTGTCCCTGGCTGGAGTGGGGGGAGGGAACACTGAGGAAGGGGAACCCTGTAGTGCAGGAGCAGGGAGGAAGCAGTTCCTGGGTGCATTGAGAAGGGAGTATAAAAGGTGGGCACCATCTTAGTTCAGTGCAGAGAAGTCTGAGCAGAAGTGGCAGGGAGCAGGGGCTCTGCATGAGCTCTGCTCCGGAGGCGGGCCTAGTAACAGAGGCCCAGGCCTGGAAGAGGGAGAAGGAAGGAAGAGGAGTGGAGAAGGCTCCATGAACGAGGAACGAAGGGATCCCAGGGGTGCGGACGGGCGAGTCGCCACCGCACGCCCGAATCCACCTGCGTGGAGGGGTCAGGCCAAAGGGGGAGACCGGTCCCTGAAACTAGTGGAGGCAGGAAACGACCCTCAGCTAGAAACAGGAGGCTGTGACATTTTATGTGGCGCAGCCCCTCGCTACACCCGCTAGGAAGGCACCACATAGGGTCAGGGAAACTGGCGCCAAGTTTACCAAGAGGAGGCCCGAGGCAGCCGGACAGAAGGGTTGGTAAGAAAGGCCAGACAAAGGACACACAAAGGGGGTCCTGTGAAGCGCTCCAAAGTTATCTGGGAGTTGTCTGAGCCCCTCACCTGGTGAGCACAGTACGACGTGGGCAGCCGTTACCTGCAGACGTGGTCTGGATAATAAGAACTGTGAGTAAAGGCCCTGGACTGCATCACTGACTCCGTGTCGTTACTGCTGCTGCCCTGCACCATCACCCCCATCCTCCGCATACACTGCCCTGAGGCTATACTCCTCCCGTGGGGAGTTATGCTACGCTCTGCTGCACCCACAACACCAGCCTCAGCGGTCTGCCCTGGAGCAGCGGTTCACTCTGACAGCAATCCACAGGTGGCGTAGTCGGACATTTAAACATCAAAACCACATAAATAGTTCCGCCACTGGTTTGACCGCCCTGAGCCATGGAACCGGGTCGCCGCCACGGAGACTACAACCACCAGCATCCACCAAAAAGGGTCCGGCTCCGGGTGTCCCAATGCTCAGGGGGCGCGTCAGAACATTTTCATCACCTTTCACAATCACCAATGGGACAAGGCAGGGATGTTCTCTGTCCCCTCTCTTATACATCCTAGTGACGGAGCACCTGCTCTCATCAATTCGCCATAACCCCAATATTAGGTGGATTGAGGTGGGAGGCACCGAGTACAAGTGCTCTCTATTTGCTGATGATGTCCTAGTATATATCACTCAATCACATATATCCATCCATGCTGTTATGGCTGAAATAGATCACTTTGTTACATGGTCAAATTTTAAAATCAATGCAGCGAAGTCTGAGGCCCTCGATGTCTCCCTCCCCAAATCCATATAGGATTCCATCCAGTCCAACTTTCCCTTTGCCTGGCCCTCACAGGGTATCAAATACTTAGGAATTCCTATTCATAGAGACCTCTCCCATCTATGTTATCTTAATTTTGGGCCCTTTATTGAACAACTCCATACAGACCACGGTTGGCAAGTTAGAACTGTAAGATTCACTACGTGAACCACTGGTGTTTTGTGGAAAAGCACATGTACACTGTGTTCCAAATTATTATGCAAAAAGTGTTTAAGAGTGATAAGGGAAGAATTTGTTTGTTTGTCAGTTAAACTCATTGATGGTGATGTGTGTCAGGGCTCTTTATATCACTGTAAGCAATTGCAGACACCTGTGCTAATTAGTTTGGCAGGTGTGTCCAATGAAAGGCAAGACTACTTAAGAAGGCTGTCTCACATTATTAAGCAGCCTACATTTTCTGCCAAAATGGGAAAGAAAAAGGATGTGTCGGCTGCTGAGAAGCAACAAATTGTGGAGTGTTTAGGTCAAGGCATGACTACAATCAACATTGTGCGATGATCAGGATGAAGTGTCTTGGCAATCAAGAAGTATGCAGCTGATTCACAGTACACACGTGTGCGTGCTGATAAGGGCAAATTGAGGACTCTTTCCTACAGGCAATTACGTCAGGTTGAAAGAGCAGCGGCAAAAAAGCCTTGTCATAGCAGCAGACAAGTTTTTGAAGCTGCTGGTGCCTACAACGTCCCCCGAACAACAAGATGCAGGGTCCTTCAGAGGTTTGCAGCTGTGCATACGCCATCCTGTCGACCTCCTCTATCCACTTCACACAAGCAGAAACGGCTCCAGTGGGCCAAACATTACATGAAGACTGATTTCAAAACTGTTTTGTTCACGGATGAGTGCCGTGCAGCGCTCGATGGTCCAGATGGATGGAGTGGAGGATGGCTGGTTGATGGACACCCCACGCAAACACGGCTACAGCGCCAACAAGGAGGAGGTGGAGTAATGTTTTGGGCTGGAATCATGGGGAGAGAGATTGTCGGCCCCTTTAGGATCCCTGAAGGCGCTAAAGATGAACTCCATAATGTATGTGGATTTTCTCAAACAGCACTTCCTGCCATGGTTCAAGAAGAAGAACCGTGTATTTCACAGCAAGATCATTTTTTTTGCATGATAATGCACCATCTCATGCTGCACATAAAACATCTGCATCTCTGGCTGATATGGGCATAAAAGGTGACAAACTTATGGTGTGACCCCCATGCTCCCCTGACCTCTACCCCATTCAGAACCTTTGGAGCATCATTAAAAGGAGTGTCTATGATGGCGGGAGGCAGTTCACATCTAAGCAACAGCTCTGGGAGGGTATTCTGTCCTCATGCAAAACAATTGAAGCAGAAACCATCCAAAACCTGACAAATTCAATGGACGAGAGAGTTCAGAAGCTCCTTTCGAACAAGGGGTCCTATGTGAAAATGTAACATCACCTAGAATAAATTTTTGAGTTGAAAACTGTTTGATTTCAGTTTCTAACAACCTGCTAATGCTTATAATTTCAAAAATGACCATTTTTTTGGTCTTTATTAAAATGAATAGGTTGATCGAAAAGTTTGGGGGATCTAAGAGTGTGGCAACCCAGTAGTCATGATTACTTCGAATTCTGACAATATGAGGGTCATGCTTCAGGTAGTGCAGCAAGAAGGCACTTATGTGTCTTGCGCATCTCGGAGCCCCAAAATTATTTTCCGGGCTAGATGCAGCTAAAAATTATTATTCATTTTAAATCTGGTGAAGCTTTAGTATAGATGGCCTAATAGGATCAGTGCTGCACACTGCTACAAAGCCCAAATTATTTTCCAGTCAAGATACAGATAAACATGATTAGTAATTTTAAATCTGGTGGAGCTTATTATAGATGGCCTAATAGAATCAGTGCTGCACACTGCTACAAAGCCCAAATTGTTTTCCAGCCAAGATACAGATAAACATGATTAGTAATTTGAAAGCTTAAAACGGTTGGTAGGGTGATTTTAACCAATCATCAAGCTTTTACTCTCCCCAGGATGACACAGGGGTAGAAAAGTCGTTTCGGATCCATGATTTGTTCATCTTTATGAACGTGAGTCTGTCTACATTATCAGTGGAGAGCCGCGTGCGCTTATCTGTCAGCACACCACCAGCAGCGCTGAACACACGTTCAGACAGAACGCTGGCTGCGGGGCATGACAAGATCTCCAAGGCGTAAGTGGCTAGCTCCGGCCATTTATCCAGATTGGAAGCCCAAAAAGAGCAAGGGTCCAGTGACACAGTCATGGCTTCAATGTTTACTTGGAGATACTCCTGTACCTTCGTCTCTAGGCGTTGACTATGTGTCAGACTTCTTGTCTCCTGTGGCCTTGCAAAGGATGGGCTAAAAAAGTGGTGAAATGATTCCGCAAAATTGATGTTACCAGCAGATACTGTGGTTCTGTTACGGTTTGAGTGCTGAACACTTGACGGTCCCACGGTTGGCAAGTTGGAACTGTGAGATTCACTACGTGCACCACTGGTATTTTGTGGAAAAGCACAGTCTCTGCTGATACTCCTGCATGCGTGCATCCCTTTCTATGGCAGGAATAATTTCTGCAAATTTACTTTTGTACCGGGGATCTAACTGTGTGGCAACCCAGTAGTCAGGATTATTTCTAATTCTCACAATTCGAGGGTCATGTTGCAGGTAGTGCAGCAAGAAGGCACTCATGTGTGTTGCGCATCCAGGAGCACCAAGTCCCTGTTGTGTTGGTGGCGAGGTAACAATCATGCTTCCTTCCTCTGTCCTCTCCCCCCAACCTCGCACAACAGAAATGTGATCAAGGTCTCCCTCATCTGATGAGTCTTCCATCAGTTCGTCCTCCACTTCTTCCTGGGCTCCTGCACCTTCCTCACTAGTTTGGCTGCTACCATGCGCCCTGGTAAAACCATCTCCCCCACCCTCACATGCCTGCCGCCTTGGTGCTGCCGACCGTCTGGACCTTGCAGATGTTAGCCCTTCCGCATACAACTCCTCCTCCTCTACTTCCTCCACCTCCTCTTGTGCCACCACCTGACTCCGAATTCTGTTTAACATGTGCTCCAGCATGTAAATCACCGGAATAGTCATGCTGATAATGGCATCGTCAGCACTAAACATCTTCGTCGCCATTTCAAAACTGTGCAGAAGGGTGCATAGGTCCCTGATCTGAGACCACTCCTCCAGCGTGATTTGCCCCACCTCTGGATCTCGTTGGCCCAGGCTATACATCAGAACGTATTGCACCAGGGCTTGTCGGTGCTGCCACAGTCGCTGCAACATGTGCAGGGTTGAATTCCACCGGGTAGGCACATCGCATTTTAGCCGGTGAAGTGGCAGGCCCAACGACTTCTGTAGAGATGTAAGCTGCGGGATGCGAACGGCGGAAGTGAGCACACAGAGACCGTGCCCTCTGCAGAAGGCCATCTAGTCTGGGATAGTGGGCTAAAAATTGCTGGACAACCAGGTTCAACACGTGAGCCATACAAGGCACGTGTGTGACATTGCCCCGGCGAAGGGCCGCACCCAGGTTTGCAGCATTGTCTCACACGGCCTTCCCTGGTTTCAGGTCCAGTGGAGACAACCATTCATGAAATTGGTTCTCCAGAGCTGACCACAACTCCTCAGCTGTGTGACTCACATTTCCCAGACATTTCAATGTAAAAACCGCCTGATGACGTTGAGCCCTACTGCCAGCATAGTAAGGAGGTGTGCAGGATCCCTTCTGCGCAGTTAGAAAGCTTGTGGCATGACCAGACAGGCTTTGGGTGCAGGTGGAAGACCGAGAGGAGGTTGAGGAGGCAGAAGCAGTGGAGGAACTTTGACATAAAGAGGATTGACGCACAACTCGTGGGGACGGCAAGACTTGGACAGCAGCCCCTTGTCCTGCTGTCACCTTAGTTACCCAGTGCCCAGTCAGCGACATGTAATGCCCCTGTCCATGCCTGCTCGTCCAAGTGTCTGTGGTGAAATGCACCCTGTCACACACAGAGTTTCTCAAAGAAGTGGTGATGTTGTGTGCGACATGCTGGTGGAGCGCAGGCACACCTTTCTTTGAGAAGTAGTGCCGACTGGGCATCTGGTACTGGGGCACTGCGACGGACATAAGGTCTCGAAAATCCTCTGTGTCCACCAGGCGGAAAGGCAGCATTTCTGTAGCCAAGAGCTTGCAGATGGTGAAATTCAACCTCTTAGCTTTCTCATGGCTAGGAGGAAATGGTCTTTTACTTGTCCACATCTGAGGGACCGAGGGCTGGCTATTGTGCTTAGACGGGGTTGATAAGGGTGTCCCCGGCAAACTGCCGGTCTGTGAGGAAGATGCAGGCGGACATGTTAGGTTGCCTTGATCCAAAGGTGGTGCTATCGATGTCGGACAGCGCTCAACACCAGCTGGTGTTACCACCTCCAAAGAAAATGATGACCTGCCAATCACGCTGGCTGTTGCGGGTAAAGAGGTGGCAGGTCTGCGCCCCAAAACAGGTGTGACTGCTGTCCCCCCAGTCACAGAGGATGAAGAGGCCGCGGATGCACAAGATATGGCAGATGGTGGTTGGCCCGGCCGGCTAGGCCGCATTGTAGCACACTGAGCTTCCCACTGCAACTTATGCTTCATGTCCATGTGCCGGTTCATGCATGAAGTACTCAAACTATGTATTTTTTGGCCTCTACTTAGCTTTTGCTGACAAATGTTACAGATAACACGAGTTGGGTCATCTTTATCGATCTGAAAAAATGCCCAGGCTATGCAAGGCTTAGCACCCATGCGACCTGAAGAGCCACCACGACTTGTGGTGAGAGGCAGAGTTGTGTTTGAGGATGCAGTTGTTGACGTGCTTCCAGTACTACGTCTCTGTCCAGGAAGGAGCAACCTGACCTCGTCGTCACTAGCATCTTCCTCCACCTCCTCTGCTGACCTCATCTCTTGGCTGACTGTGGGTTGACAGTAAGTGGGATCTCCAACCTCATCATCATCACCCTGTGCGTTATCACACCCGTCGTCCTCAGAGCCAACCTGTTCCTGCCCTGACAAAAAACTAAAGTTGTCGCTCCAATCGGGTATTTGAGTCTTATCATCGTCTTCCTCATTGTCTCCACCAACAGGAGTTACAGTTTGGGAATGAGGGTCTACATTATGGTCAGAACCTTCTGCGTCTGGTCCTGGATCCGACTCATAAAGATTCTGGGCATCAGTGCAGATCATTTCCTCGTCTGGATTCACAGAAGCGCTGGAGTCGACCTCTGATTCCCAGGCTATAGTATGAGTAAACAGCTCTGCAGACTCAACCATCTGTTCTACCTCATACTCAGACGGGCAGCTGGAGATTTGGGAGCTGTGAGGAAGCAAGTGCGATTGGGGTGACACCTTTGAGGATTGGAGTATTTGTGATGTTGAAGTTGATGTGGAGGAGAGCACACTTAAAGGAGCACTTGATATCCGTTGAAGCACCTGCTGTTTTTGTGCCTCATCTGGAATTTGTAGCGATTGGCGTGGCCGTAAGAAAGGGATCTTATCACATTGTCCGCTAAAAGAAGTAGACATTTTAGTTTGGCTGGAAGATGGTCTTTCTTCTGCAGATGTTACTGTTGCTTTAACACCTACCCCACGGACACAACCTTTTTTCCCCTTCCCAACACGCCTATTCCCCTTTCCACCAGCAGCAGGCCTTTTTCCACTCATTTTGGTGGTTAACTAATTAACAACTCTGGAGTTGTTTGCACAAAAAAACAATGGATGGGAACCGAGCAGAGCTGAGTGGCCAAACTGTGGTATTAGGCCAAAACTATTGGCTGGGTTAGATGCAGAAAAAAATTATATTCAATTTGCAACCTGATGGAGGTCAGTATAGATGGACTAATAGAACAAGTCCCACACACAGCTAGAAGCCCAATATTTTTTCAGAGGTAGATGCAGAAAAAAATATATTCAGTTTGCAACCTGATGGAGGTCAGTATAGATGGACTAATACAGCAAGTCCCACACACAGCTAGAAGCCCAATATTTTTTCAGAGGTAGATGCAGAAAAAAATATATTCAGTTTGCAACCTGATGGAGGTCTGTATAGATGGATTAATAGAACAAGTCCCACACACAGCTAGAAGCCCAATATTTTTTCAGATGTAGATGCAGAAAAAAATATATTCAGTTTGCAACCTGATGGAGGTCAGTATAGATGGACTAATACAACAAGTCCCACACACAGCTAGAAGCCCAATATTTTTTCAGAGCTAGATGCAGAAAAAAGTTATATTCAATTTGCAACCTGATGGAGGTCAGTATAGATGGACTAATAGAATGATGCTATGCCCAAAAGATTTTACTTCACTAGGTGCAGTAAAAAAATTGGTATTCTATACACAGGTGGTATATCTTGCAACACAGATAGGCTACTCCACTGACTAACACACTCTGCAATAGGCCAAAAAGGATTAGCTTTGCTAGATTCAGCCAAATGCTGTGAAAAAAACTTGCACAGCACTGGCACAGACCTGCCTGGCAAAAACTGATAGGAACTGATGTAACCTAGTCCTGAAAAGGACTCCAATTACAATTAGTCTATCTATTTAAGAGCACAGACCTGCCTGATAAAAGTCGTAGGAAATGCTGTAACCTAGTCCTTAAAAGGACTGCAATCACAACTATTCCCTACTCCCAAGCTATCTGTAGATTTGTGCGAAAATTGGCTTGAAATTAACAAGGTATAGCGCACACAGCAACAGAGGTGCCGTCTAACACGCAGCTGCAGCAGTGAGAAGATGGTGGCGACGGGGAAAATGGCTTGGTCTTATAGGGCAAGGACATGTGACATACACTGCCAATGACACATGCCCTTGCTTGTGTGAAAAAAAGCACTTCGCTCCGTGTGTGCGCTGCTGATAGGCTGACAGATTGCACCTCCCCACTGTAAATGCGGGAAAGAGAAAAAAAAAATGGAGATCTTCATTGTTCCTGCAGAGATCCATCCCCTGCCCCTCCCTCCACCCCGCTGTACACTCAAACTGCGTATTAACATTAATTTTCATCATTACTGAGAAAAAATCCAGTTATGATTTTGGTGCACGAACAGTTATCGAACATAACCTCGAATAGCCGAATTTTTCTCAAATTGTTCGTGTTCGCCGAACGGCTCGAACACCACCCAAAACAGTTCGAATTTGAGATTGGTGAACAGTTCGAGTAGAACAACGCTCATCTCTAATGAGGAGTGCCATGGATACCAGGATTGGGGATGAGGGGTGCCATTCATACCAGGATAGAGATGAGGGGTGCCATGCATACCAGGATAGGGATGAAGGGTGCCATGCATGCCAGGATTCGGATGAGGGGCCATGTATACCAGGATAGGGATGAGGGGGCCATACATACCAGGATTGGGGATGAGAAAGCCATGCATACCAGTATGAGGGATTGGGTACCATACATACCAGGATTCGGGGATGGGGGGTGCCATGCATACCTGGATTGGGGATGAGGGGTGCCATGCATACCAGGATATGGATGAGGGGTACCATGCATACCAGGATGAGGGATGGGGTACCATGCATACCAGGATAGGGATGAGGGGTACCATGCATACCAGGATGAGGGGTACCATGCATACCAGGATAGGGGATGAGGGGTGCCATGCATACGAGGATTGGGAATGAGTGGTGCCATGCATACCTTGATCCAGGATTGGGGATGAGGGGTGCCATGCATACCAGGATTGGGGATGAGAGGTGTCATGCACACCAGGATTGGGGATGAGGGGTGCCATGCATACCTGGATTGGGGATGAGGAGTGCCATGGATACCAGGATTGGGGATGAGGGGTGCCATGCATACCAGGATTGGGGATGAGGGGTGCCATTCATACCAGGATAGGGATGAGGGGTGCCATGCATACCAGGATAGGGATGAGGGGTGCCATGCATACCAGGATTCGGATGAGGGGCCATGTATACCAGGATAGGGAAGAGGGGGCCATACATACCAGGATTGGGGATGAGAAAGCCATGCATACCAGTATGAGGGATTGGGTACCATACATACCAGGATTCGGGGATGGGGGGTGCCATGCCTACCTGGATTGGGGGTTGAGGGGTGCCATATATACCAGGTTTGGGATGAGGGGTGCCATGTATATCAAATTTGGGATGAGGGGGCAACGCATACTAGGAAGACAGATGGGGTGCCATGCATACCAGGATTGGGATGAGGGGTGCCATGCATACCAGGATTGGGGATGGGTGGTGCCATGCACACCAGGATTGGGGATGAGGGGTGCCGTGCATGCGAGGACTGGGGATGAGGAGTTCCATGCATACCAGGATTGGGGATGAGGGGTGCCATGCATACCAGGATTGGTTATGAGGGGTGCCATGCATACCAAGATTGGGGATGAGGGGTTCCATGCATACCAGGATATGGATGAGGGGTACCATGCATACCAGGATGAGGGATGGGGTGCCATGCATACCAGGATAGGGATGAGGGGTACCATGCATTCCAGGATGAGGGGTACCATGCATACCAGGATAGGGATGAGGGATATTGTACCATGCATACCAGGATAGGGATGAGGAGTGCCATGCATACCAGGATGTGAGTGAGGGGCCCATGCATACCACGATAAGGCTGAAGGGGCCATGTATACCAGGATTCGGTATGAGGGAGCCATGCATACCAGGATCAGGGGTGCCAAGCATGCCAGGATTGGGATGAGGGGTGCCATGCATACCAGGATTGGGGATGAGGGGTGCCATGAATACCAGGATTGGGGGTGAGCGGTTCCATGCATACAGGATTGGGGGTGAGAGGTGCCATGCATACCAGGATTAGTGATGAGGGGTGCAATGCATACCAGGATTGGAGGTGAGGGGTGCCATGCATACCCGGATTGGGGTGAGGGGTGCCATGCATATCAGGATTGGGGGTGAGGGGTGCCATGCATTCCAGGATAGGGATGAGGGGTGCCATGCATAACAGGATGATGAAACAGGATGGGGGCAGCACAAATACCAGGATGGGGGCAGCACAAATACCAGGATGGGGGCAGCACATACAAGCATGGGAGACAATATACCAATAAAAATGCTCGCCACCCGGGCATAGAACGGGCTCAATAGCTAGTATGTTATAAGAGGAGACAGTGTGGACACTATGTAACATAAGCAACAATGTGGGTAATTTTTGTGCAAAGAGCACAGTGAGGGGCAATTATTTACTCCAGGGCACAGTGTAGGGCTTATTTAGGGCACAGCATGGGTGGTCATATTTATTCTATACTGTACTATACCTATATCTCTCTGACATATCTATGCATCATGAATCGTGGCATGTGTTAAAGTGGCCCACTGAGACTCTTTCGCCCGGGGCCCACGAAAACCAGGAGCCGGCCATGCCCTGTGTGCTCTGAACGTGGCGGCGGAGAGCAGTGATCAGCAGCCTGGTGTTCTACTAATGTGAGGCTTTGAACACCGCTCACCACTGCCAATTCCCACCTCACCCCGGACCTCCACATCCCGGCACCTCCTGTCATGGTTGCGTCTAGATTGGCGTTGCTCTTGTGAGGCCCCTTCCAGCAGCTCCTCTCTTGACGGCTCACGGTTGAGGTGACTAGAATGGAGTCACTGTAGTGAGGAATGCGGTTTATAAGGAGGCGCAGGAAGTAATGAGATTATATTTTTTTTCTTGAATAAAAAAGTCATATATTGAACCAGCTTTATAAATGTAATGATTTTGTTGCTTTGTAATGTTTTTTGGGGTATTGCTCAAGTTTTTAATGGAGTAAACATAAAAAAAATTATGTAAAAAAAATGAATGTATAATTTTTTTATGTATTTCTATAGGGCCAACAATTCTGCAAAATTCACCTTTTTTCTGATTAACAAAACTTGCATTTTTCTTATCGCTTTTTGTAATATGAAAAAAAAAACTAAGCACACACAGTGCTGATTGTTTAGTTGATAGAATTAGACTTTTCCTGTCAGTACACAAGTCTCAGCACCACCGTCATTTTGAAGAGTGGGCGGAAGAATCAATTTCCATTAAAATTGAACAATCAGCACTATGGGTAACTTTTTATATAACAGAAAGCGATAATAAAAATGCAAAAACTCTTTCCCGCACAACCCCCCAGCATCCAGTCGCACATGACTGTCATCCCCTTCCACATGCAGCCCCACACAAGGAACATCACCACCCCTTCCTCACAGTCCTCCAGCATTCAGCATCAACCCCTTCCTCAAATACCCCCAGACAATGCAGCCCTGCTCAAGTAACACCATCCTCTTTCCCCGCACAGTCCCCCAGGATCTAGTCGCATGTGACTGTCATTATCCCATTCCCCATGCAGTCCCACACAAGGAACATTACCCCCTCTCCTCACACAGCACCCCAGCATGCATCATCACCCCCTTCCCCAAGTAACCCACCAGCATTCAGCATCATCCCATTCCTCGAATAGCCCCCACCATGCAGCCCTGCTCAAGTAACATCCCCTCCTTTACCGCACAGCCCCAAGTATGCAGCCCTACTCAAGTATCATCCCCCCCTTTACCGCACAGCCTTCCATCATTATCAACAGTCCCTTCCCCACACAACCCGAAAGCATGCATCCCCACACAAGGAACATCAACTCTTTTCCTATGAAAGCCCCCCCAACAAGCAGCCCCATACAAGTAGCAGCATCCCCTTTCCTATAAAAGGCCCCTAATAACCAGCCCCATACAGCAGCCCCCCTACATTATCCATGCTTCAACAGCATCCCCTTCCCTGTGCAATCCTCCACATGCAGCCCCATGTAGTACCATCTTCCATGCTTCGTTGCTCCCAAAATACATCCTAAGACCACTCATACTTGGTCCTGTGTGTAAAAAGTAAAACACCTCCTTCCTATCTCCACAGCTACATCATGCAGCCCTTCAGTCATCTCTCATCCACACAACTTATCTCTTCTGCAGCCTGCGCACAACACAGCTTCCTGGTAGAAGAGGAGGCCCCGCTCCCTACTATGACATCATCCCGGTAACAGGGGAAAACTGGAGCTCACAACATAGCTGAGGGTATCAAAAAGATGAGGCTGATCTCCTCTCATAGCTGTGACCTGGACAGTCCAGTGGGTGTGCCCAGGTCACAGCTAAGGCAGTTTCAATGCAGCATATGTGGTCGGAGGCCGACTACAGAGTCCTATGTATAGGGGCTTGTATTTGAGGTGTGAAACTGCTGTTACACACCAGCAAATGCAAATGGCAGCCACTAGTTGTTGAATAAAATAATAATAATAATAAAAGAAAAAAGTTAAAGAAGTGAATTTAATTTTTTATTAAAAATAATTGATTATTTCATCAATAATTATTAATATAAAAATCACGACACCTTCCCTTTAAGACAGTAGTGAAAACAGAACTACAAGCCCCAAGACGGATGGCTACCAGGCAAAAGCCCCAAAGTTGTACATACCACTGAAAATCATACTCCACCAAAGGCCCCATCAAGTCATGCCTTGAGGCAGAGGCTTTTCAGCAACTACGAAACAGCTGGAGAACCCTCAGGCAGGCCAAACATGAAACATGAGGTGGCATGCCAAACATAAGACATAAGGCCAGACTTAACCTCCGTCACATACAATATCGGTTCTAACGAGTTCACATACAATGTGACTGTCAGGCGCAGGCTAGAAAAATACCTATAATATCTAATGTTTGCAATTTCAGTGCTCTAAAAGTGATCAGTGACCTTCATATGGATGTAATAAAAGAGACTACACATAATCAGGTGCAAAAAAAAAACATTTACTTAACATAAAACTAATAACTCTGAAATACAAACATTTCAAAACTCCCGCCAAATAGTCCCCAGTTCGACTCTGTCAAAAAACTCTACAAAGAAAATTTATGGAAACAAACTTAATTTTAAGGTACCTTAAGTACTATTAAACACATATTCAATCAGAATTAGATCCTGAAGTTTCCCCAGAAAAATTACACTTGCAGAGCAAAGAGCAAGAATTACACATCATTTTTGCATGTGTCAGGCAGATTGCATTATGACATTTGTGACATTCATAATTAGAAAGCCTTCTGATTCCACTTTCCGTGGTGCAGGTGGTGCATCTCCTTCTTTTGGGAGGTGGTGCAGGTGGTGAATTTTCACTATCATCTTCTGGGCGGAATCTTTTGAGCTGAACTTGAAGGCGAGAGGGGATACCGATTGTTTTCATACTTCTCCTCCGTAGCTCTCCAAGCACTAGTTCATGGGCCAATTTTTTCAGATAGAATCGTCTACGGAGTGGTTCAAGCTTGTTTTCAAGGTAAATGACTTGTGAATTTATACCTCCCAAATTCAACATAGCAAAAAATATGACCATTGGCCAGCGTTTGGTGTTTCTGCTGACGTTGAAAGTTGAGCACATCTGATCAGCTGTATCAACACCCCCTTTGGTTGCATTATAAAATGTAATTATCTCCGGGTTTTTTTGTGCCTCAGTCCCAGGATCGATGGCAACATCATTAGTGTTGAGCCACCCCCGTAGTGTTCGAGTTCGGTTCGGTTCGTCGAACACCCGTGTGTTCGCCGAACTGTTCGTCGAACTGTTCGTCGAACACCTTCGAACACCGTTAAAACCAATGGCAGGCAAACAAAAACACATGGAAACACATAGAAAACACCTTCAAAGGTGTCCAAAAGCTGACAAACTGCTCAGAAGACACAACTAACACATGGAAAAGTGACAAGTACATATAGTCATGCGAAAAGAAAAGAGGTGGAGGAGTAAAAGGAGGGGGAGACACAGATATAGGCATGTCATGCCCTTCTAAAATCCAAAAAGTGAGAAGCCGACACGGCTAGTCCGTTCCTGCCTGTGCCACCTCTGTGTCGCCGGGTTTGTGCCAGAGCCGCGGTGGACCCTGACGGCCAGCCCCCCTATCCCAATACTGGTCCCTGTCCGCCGGTGGGTCGAGGCCCCCCACGGTGGGGGGGGGAGTAACATCTGCAGAAGAAAGACCATCTTCCAGCCAAACTAAGATGTCGACTTCTTTTCGTGGACAATGTGATACGATCCCATTCTTACGGACACGCCCATCGCTACAAATTCTAGATGAGGCACAAAAACAGCAGGTGCTTCAACGGATATCAAGTGCTCCTTCAAGTGGGCTCTCCATCACCTCAATTTCAACATCACAAATACTCCAGTCCTCAGAGGTGTCACCCCAATCGCACTTGCTTCCTCACAGCTCCCAAGTCTCCAGCTGCCCGTCTGAGTATGGGGTAACACAGATGGCTGAGTCTGCCCAGCTGTTTACTCATACTATAGCCTGGGAAACGGAGGTCTGCTCCAGAGCTTCTGTTAATCCAGATGAGGAAATGATCTGATCCGATGCCCAGAATCTTTATAAGTTGGATCCAGGACCAGATGAAGAAGGTTCTGAGCATAATGTAGACCCTTGTTCCCAAACTGTAACTCCTGTTGGTGGAGACAATGATGAAGACGATGATGAGACTCAAATACCTGATTGGAGCGTCAACTTGACTTTTCGGTCAGGGCAGGAAGAGGTTGGCTCTGAGGGCGACGGGTGTGATAACACACAGGGTGATGATGACGAGGTTGGAGATCCCACTTACTGTCAACCCACAGTCAGACAGTCGATGAGGTCAGCAGAGGAGGTGGAGGAGGATGTGACTAGCCCTGGGGATGGGGATGACTCGGTACCCGGGCATTTGCCTGGCCTTGGGGATGTCGCGGTGGTTGGCTCCCTGGCCCGTACCCTGGGGTCTCTCTTTAAAAGGGTGGATAATTGTTAATTTTATAAGAGTTCATGACGCCACCTGTGGTATCTGGTGACAAGCACCAGCGCTGCAGCAGTCCACTGTGGCCGGTGATAAGGCAGCTCGATGGTATAGCTCCCCACAGGTGGAGCTAGGTCTCAGGGCAGCGTATGCAGGGGGAATGCAGGACAGGCGAGACCCAGCTGGGTCAGAGCAAGAACGGGAACGGACACGGTAGTCACTTCAGTACCTTTTACTGGTGGAAATTCAGGCACATCCCGGAGCACTGTAGGGTGAAGGGTGCATATCAGGATCCTCCCCAATGAGCGGGTGTAGGGCCTCCTGTTTCTTGCCTCTGCGTAGTAAGTTTCTGACCTGCCTGGAGCTAGGCCTAACTTTGTCTCTGTCCTGCGCTGGCTGACCTTGTGGTAGGGCCTTCTCTTGGAGTTCACGCTCCCAGTATGCGGGGCCTAAGCGTCTCCTGGCTCTGTTACATATCAGCACCTTAGCGATCCTGGGACTTGTAGTTCTCCAGGGATTCCGGTTATGCCTTACTGGGTCATAGAGATACCGGTAAGCTCGGATCCGGTGTCCGGTAAATGCTTCGGGGTGAGCTGGTTAAGCTCCTCTGCCCCTTATGTACTAACTCGCCACTCGCCTTCGGCCTACTCGGGCCCTCACTAGGCTATACACACTAACGGCAGCTTGCCGCGCTTCACTGATCTTACGGCACCGGCACACCTTAAGCTCTATCTGGGCTCCCTGAATCTAGCAAGCAGGAGCCTCGTGCTCCACTGCTGAACTATTAACTGCGTTCTCTAGACTAGACTGAGCTCCACTGCAGACTGACCTCTCTTAGGCTTCTCTACTGCAGGAACTCTTCAGAGGAACTGAACTGCCTAGCTCCACCTTCCCTATTTATATCCCTAACGGGCTCCCTCTGCTGGTCTGAGGTGGAAGGTGGAGATGTGTGAATGTTTATGGGGGCCTCTTGTGGAGGATTCCATCAATGCACTCTTGTAGGATCTGTGATACCAAGCGCAGCGGGGCATCACAGATGCTATTGACGACGAGGTTAGGTTGCGCCTTCCTGAACAGAGACGGAGTACTGAAAGCACGTCAACAACTGCATCCTCAACCACAACTCTGCCTCTGACCACAAGTCGTAGTTGCTCTTCAGGTCACATGGGCTCTAAGCCTTGCATAGCCTGGGCATTTATTCAGATCGATAAGGATGACCCAACTCGTGTTATCTGTAATATTTGTCAGCAAAAGCTAAGTAGAGGCCAAAAAATACATAGTTTGAGTACTTCATGCATGTACCGTCACATGGATATGAAGCATAAGTTGCAGTGGGAAGCTCACTGTGCTACAATGCGGCCTAGCCGGCTGGGCCAACCACCGTCTGCCCCATCTTGTGCATCCGCAGCCTCTTCATCCTCTGTGACTGGGGGGACAGCAGTCACACATGTTTTTGGACGCAGACCTGCCACCTCTTTACCCGCAACAGCCAGTGTGATTGGCAGGTCGTCAGTTCATTGGGAAGTGGAAACACCTGCTAGTGTTGAGCGCTCTCCGACATCGAGAGCACCACCTTTGGATCAAGGCAACCTAACATGTCCGCCTGCATCTTCCTCACAGACCGGCAGTTGCCGGGGACACCCTACTCAACACCGTCTAAGCACAACAGCCAGCCCTCGGTCCCTCAGATGTGGAAAAGTAAAAGACCATTTCCTCCTAGCCATGAGAAAGCTATGAGGTTGAATTTCACCATCTGCAAGCTGTTGGCTACAGAAATGCTGCCTTTCCACCTGGAGAACAGAGAGGATTTTCAAGACCTTATGTCCGTCACAGTGCCCCAGTACCAGATGCCCAGTCGGCACTACTTCTCAAAGAAAGGTGTGCCTGCGCTCCACTAGCATGTCGCACACAACATCACCGCTTCTTTGAGAAACTCTGTGTGTGACAGGGTGCACTTCACCACAGACACTTGGACGAGAAGGCATGGACAGGGGCGTTACATGTCGCTGACTGGGCACTGGGTAACTATGGTGACAGCAGGACAAGGGGCTGCTGTCCAAGTCTTACCGTCCCCACGAGTTGTGTGTTAATCCTCTTTATCTCGAACTTCCTCCACTGCTTCTGCCTCCTCAACCTCCTCTCGGTCCTCCACCTGCACCCAAAGCCTGTCTGGTAATGCCACCTGCTTTCTAACTGCGCAGAAGGAATCCTGCACACCTCCTTACTATGCTGGCAGCAGGGCTCAACGCATCAGTGTTTACTTTGAAATGTCTGGGAAATGTGAGTCACACAGCTGAGGAGTTTGGTCAGCTCTGGAGACCCAGTTTCATGAAAGGTTGTCTACACTGGACCTGCAACCAGGGAAGGCCATGTGCGACAATGCTGCAAACCTGGGTGCGGCACTTTGCCGGGGCAATGTCACACACGTGCCTTGTATGGCTCACGTGTTGAACCTGGTTGTCCAGCAATTTTTAGCCCACTATCCCGGACTAGATGGCCTTCTGCAGAGTGCATGGTTGCTGTGTGCTTACTTCCGCCATTCGCATCCCGCAGTTCAACGACTTACATCTCTACAGAAGTCGTTGGGCCTGCCAGTTCACCGGCTGAAATGCGATGTGCCGACACGGTGGAATTCAACTCTGTTGCAGCGACTGTGGCAGCACCGACAAGCCCTGGTGCAATACGTTCTGACGTATAGCCTGGGCCAACGAGATCCAGAGGTGGGGCAAATCACGCTGGAGGAGTGGTCTCAGATCAGGGACCTATGCACCCTTCTGCACAGTCTTGAAATGGCGACGAAGATGTTTAGTGCTGACGATGCCATTATCAGCATGACTATTACGGTGATTTAGATGCTGGAGCACATGTTAAACAGAATTCGGAGTCAGGTGGTGGGACAAGAGGAGGTGGAGGAAGTAGAGGAGGAGTCGTATGCGGAAGGGATAACATCTCCAAGGTCCAGACGGTTGGCAGCACCAAGGCGGCAGGCATGGGAGGGTGGGGGAGAGGGATTAACCAGGGCGCATGGTAGCAGCCAAACTGTTGAGGAAGGTGCAGGAGCCGAGGAAGAAGTGGAGGACGAACTGGCAATGGGCATGGAAGACTCATCAGATGAGGGAGACCTTGATCACATTTCTGTTGTGCGAGGTTGGAGGGAGAGGGCAGAGGAAGGAAGCATGATTCTTACCTCGCTACCAACACAACAAGGACTTGGTCCTTCTGGATGCGCAAGACACATGAGTGCCTTCTTGCTGCACTACCTGCAACATGACCCCCGGATTGTCAGAATTCGAAGTAATCCCGACTACTGGGTTGCCACACTCTTAGATCCCCGGTACAAAAGTATATTTGCCGAAATAATTCCTGCCATAAAAAGGTATTGACGAATGCAGGAGTATCTGTTGCAGAATCTTACATGTGCTTTTCCACAAAACACCAGTGGTGCACGTAGTGAATCTCACAGTTCTAACTTGCCAACGGTGGGACTGTCGAGTCTTCATCACTCAAACAGTAACAGTAACACAGTATCTGCTGGTAACAGCAATTTTGTGGAATCGTTTCACCACTTTTTTAGACCATCCTTTGCAAGGCCACAGGAGACAAGAAGTCTGACACATAGTCAATGCCTAGAGAGGATGGTAAAGGAGAATCTCCAAGTGAACATCGAAGCCATGACTGTGTCACTGGACCCTTGCTCATTTTGGTATTCCAATCTTGAAAAATCGCCGGAGCTCGCCACTCACGCCTTGGAGATCTTGTCATGCCATGCAGCCAGCGTTCTCTCTGAACGTGTGTTCAGCGCTGCTGGTGGTGTGCTGACAGATAAGCGCACGCGGCTGTCCACTGAGAATGTAGACAGACTCACGTTCATAAAGATGATCAAATCATGGATTCGCAAGGACATTTCTACCCCTGTGTCATCCTTGGGAGACTAAAAGCTTGGGGATTTGGTAAAATCACCTCACCAACCGTTTTAAGCAACAGTGGGGCAATTGATGCCACTTAACCCTAGAACGCATGACCATAAAAATCTACACTTTCACATACCTGGGGCCCTTTAGGCCCGTGTGCAAATAACATGGAATAACTCAAACTCAAATGACAAACAACTACATACATGAAGAATACCTAGAGTTTCAAAATTCTAACTAAAGCAATCTTGCAGAAAATAGAAAACAATTAACTGGGCGGGCCTGCAAGGCCACAGGTATGCATTCTAGGGTTAAGTGGTGTCTGTGCCACAATTTTGGGAGTCCCCTTGCTGTGTCTTACGTGACGTTGGCATCGTCAATTCCAGGTGGGTTGGGTCGCACCCCCCCCTTTTAACTGTAAGAAACTACATACACTATGGCTTGGGGTAACACAGATGGTTGAGTCTGAAGAGCTGTTTACTCAGAGGTCTGCTCCAAATCTTCAGTGTCTGCTAGTCAGCGTAGAATTTTTAACTGCATCTAGCCTAGGCAATACTTTGGGCGTAGTAGCCCAGCTGCGAAGCAAGCTGCACCGCCTGTGTATCTAATAAGAATTTTTAAATTAATCTAGCCTAGGCAGACTGTGGGGACCCCCAACCAAACCCAGATGCTCAGCCCCCCTACCGCCCCCCTTTCATGGACAACCCAATAATGTAACTCTTACAACTGGATGGGTGAGGATCGGTCACAGCTTTATTAACTCTTTATACTCATTCCATTAGAAAGGCATTTTATTTCTAAAATAATTCAGCTTGTTGCAGCATGCCCTGGGTCCCCACTCCGGCAAGTTGGCCAACAAGTATAACTCTCCAACATGTCCTTTCTATTTCCAGGCCACGGAGGATCCAGCGTACTCGTATGCAGGACTCTGACCCCCACCCATCACTCTTAACGCTTGTTCCACTCCGTCCTGGAGTCCTGACAGGAATATGTCCAGTCCAATATCTATTAAGTGAACACCGTCGGGCCGTATGAGGCCTGCTTTATCTCCTTCCAGTTGTCGGTGTCGTATCACTACACCGCCTCTGTCTCTTCTAAATTTTGCCATCCGAATATTTATTACCCGCCTTGTCCATTCGATGGCCGTGATGTCTCGCGCACCTTGCCATACCGCTATCGGCACAATCTCTGACCATACTATAGCTAATTTTGTGAAAAATTCTCTGAAGCGCTCAGTGTCTAGTTTCATTATTGCCATTAGTTATGCGCTCTTGTGATGACCTAGGTTGTTTCCCCCGGCCTGTATAACTAAGATGACCGGACCTCTTGCCTCTCTCCCTACCTTGATTACCTCCATTAGTACCTGTGGCCATAGCAGGCCTCTAATACCTCTCCAGTTGAAATATGTGTTATGAAACTCTAATTTCCTCCCGCCTGGGCGGACTTTCGCCCTTTTTTGTGCCCAATATATATACGAGTGGCCTATCACTCACACTGTTGGCTTAGCGTCACCTGTAAAAGAAACAAACCACGTTAGGATAACAAGTCCGGTCTTATGTATCTCGCCAAACACGTGGATCGCCATCTCCCTATCCTCTGAACTTCCGTTTCTGACAGTCCTGCTCTTGCTGCTTCCGTGGCCGCACCTATGCGGAATGAGTGTGTCCCGTAATCTTTGGGGTGGTTCCCTGCCGATGTTATGCATTTATTAAATATAGCTTGGAACAGGTATCTTGATAATGGCGTTCCATCAATGTGTGATACGAAGAAATTACTTTGTGATCTGATGGTTAGATATGTTTTTACTATTGTTACCCGACTCAGTGTACCGTTTGTGGGTTGTAGAAGTACCCAAGTACCCCTGCCCGCTGGAACCGTTTTCGATTGGTGTATCTGTACACGTATTGCATTATTGGCTATGACTACTTCCTGGTGTAATAAGCGTCCACTGGTGGTAATTTTGGATTGAGGGACTAATTCGCTTATACATAGCGCCCCGAAGAAGGCGATCACAAATGCAGTAGACATTAGTGTTGCTTCAAATTGTGAGTGTCATGTTAATGGTGTTAGGGATAAGATGTGAGAAATCAGTTTTAGTGACACGGGACGGGACGTCTACATTCCTGACTTGGCTGACCCCTTTTCCACCCTTTTATGGATTGTCTGATGATGAATCATTGTCACATCTCCCCAATTCAGTAGTTGGAAGTGAAATGCTACTCCGGTCAGACACCGCTGCGCTGACGCCCCTGATATGCCCCTCATCATTAGCTGGTGGAGAAATTCTATGGTGACTTGTGATCTGGCTTGTTCACATTGGTCAACCCGTCTGCCTGCTACTAGTCGTGTCCACTCTTCCCATGCCTTACCGTATGCTTGCCACGTTGACGGGGCAACTGACGCTTTGATTAATGGCATCAACTATTCGCCACTAGATCCCATAGGGAGGGTGGGCAACTGTTGCCCGATGGGTGGGCGTTGTGGAAGAGCTGTGTGAAAATCTGCCAATTGAATTGTTATAAAGCGTTAGCAGCAGCTTTATACCCCTCAGCATAGTGGCTAGCGCGGACCCATACATTGTGTTTTAGGCACAGGAATACTAGCCTGCGTAGTAGGCCTAGCACTGGGAGAGACGATGATGCCATCTTATTAATGAAGTGCGCTAGGCTGGTGTTTTGTGTTATGAAGCGTATATTTTTGTTAGCCAGGCGCGCGAACCATATTTCTATTGCTACCACTATTGGGAAAAATTATTTTCAGGGCTAGATGCAGCTAAAAATTATTATTAATTTCAAAGCTGGTGGAGCTTGGTATAGATGGCCTAATACAATGAGTCCCACACACTGCTAGAAGCCCAAATATTTTTTCAAAGGTAGATGCAGATAAAAATTATTTTTAATTTGCAACCTGATGGAGGTCAGTATAGATGGACTAATAGAGAAAGTCCCACACACTGCTAGAAGTCCAAATATTTTTTCAGAGCTAGATGCAGATAAAAATTATATTCAATTTGCAACCTGATGGAGGTCAGTATAGATGGACTAATAGAGAAAGTCCCACACACTGCTAGAAGGCCAAATATTTTTTCAGAGCTAGATGCAGATAAAAATTATATTCAATTTGCAACCTGATGGAGGTCAGTATAGATGGACTAATAGAACAAGTCCCACACACAGCTAGAAGCCCAAATATTTTTTCAGAGGTACTGTAGATGCAGATAAAAATTATTTTTAATTTGCAACCTGATGGAGGTCAGTATAGATGGACTAATACAACAAGTCCCACACACAGCTAGAAGCCCAATATTTTTTCAGAGGTAGATGCAGACAAAAAATTATTTTGAATTTGCAACCTGATGGAGGTCAGTATAGATGGACTAATAGAGAAAGTCCCACACACTGCTAGAAGGCCCAATATTTTTTCAGAGGTAGATGCAGAAAAAAATATATTCAGTTTGCAATCTGATGGAGGTCTGTATAGATGGATTAATAGAACAAGTCCCACACACAGCTAGAAGCCCAATATTTTTTCAGAGGTAGATGCAGAAAAAAATATATTCAGTTTGCAACCTGATGGAGGTCAGTATAGATGGACTAATACAACAAGTCCCACACACAGCTAGAAGCCCAATATTTTTTCAGAGCTAGATGCAGACAAAAAATTATTTTGAATTTGCAACCTGATGGAGGTCAGTATAGATGGACTAATAGAGAAAGTCCCACACACAGCTAGAAGGCCACATATTTTTTCAGAGGTAGATGCAGAAAAAAATATATTCAGTTTGCAACCTGATGGAGGTCTGTATAGATGGATTAATAGAACAAGTCCCACACACAGCTAGAAGCCCAATATTTTTTCAGAGGTAGATGCAGAAAAAAATATATTCAGTTTGCAACCTGATGGAGGTCAGTATAGATGGACTAATACAACAAGTCCCACACACAGCTAGAAGCCCAATATTTTTTCAGAGGTAGATGCAGAAAAAAATATATTCAGTTTGCAACCTGATGGAGGTCAGTATAGATGGACTAATACAACAAGTCCCACACACAGCTAGAAGCCCAATATTTTTTCAGAGCTAGATGCAGAAAAAAATTATATTCAATTTGCAACCTGATGGAGGTCAGTATAGATGGACTAATAGAATGATGCTATGCCCAAAAGATTTTACTTCACTAGGTGCAGTAAAAAAATTGGTATTCTATTCACAGGTGGTATATCTTGCAACACAGATAGGCTACTCCACTGACTAACACACTCTGCAATAGGCCAAAAAGGATTAGCTTTGCTAGATTCAGCCAAATGCTGTGAAAAAAACTTGCACAGCACTGGCACAGACCTGCCTGGCAAAAACTGATAGGAACTGATGTAACCTAGTCCTGAAAAGGACTCCAATTACAATTAGTCTTTACTCCCACAACCTATCTATTTAAGAGCACAGACCTGCCTGATAAAAGTCATAGGAAATGCTGTAACCTAGTCCTTAAAAGGACTGCAATCACAACTATTCCCTACTCCCAAGCTATCTGTAGATTTGTGCGAAAATTGGCTTGAAATTAACAAGGTATAGCGCACACAGCAACAGCGGTGCCGTCTAACACGCAGCTGCAGCAGTGAGAAAATGGTGGCGACGGGGAAAATGGCTTGGTCTTATAGGGCAAGGACATGTGACATACACTGCCAATGACACATGCCCTTGCTTGTGTGAAAAAAAGCACTTCGCTCCGTGTGTGCGCTGCTGATAGGCTGACAGATTGCACCTCCCCACTGTAAATGCGGGAAAGAGAGAAAAAAAATGGAGATCTTCATTGTTCCTGCAGAGATCCATCCCCTGCCCCTCCCCCCACCCCGCTGTACACTCAAACTGCGTATTAACATTAATTTTCATCATTACTGAGAAAAAATCCAGTTATGATTTTGGTGCACGAACAGTTATCGAACATAACCTCGAACAGCCGAATTTTTCTCAAATTGTTCGTGTTCGCCGAACGGCTCGAACACCGCCCAAAACAGCTCGAATTTGAGATTGGCGAACAGTTCGAGTAGAACAATGCTCATCTCTAATCATCATCCTGAAGTGTTGATAGAAGAAGTACAATTTTTTTTGATTGTGGTACATAGGAAACCAAAACCTTTCCATTATGGAATGCAAACATACTGCTGTACTGTTCTCTCCCTTTCACACTTACAAACTGTGTAGGCAATTCTTTTTTATTTTTTCTTACAGTTCCGACATATGAAAGCTTCTGCATTTTCAGATAATCAATCAGATCAAAATTTGAAAACCAATTGTCAGCTGTTATATTGCGGCCCGATCCAAATAAGGGCTCAGCCAGTCTTTTTACAACATCACTGGGTTTGTTGCTGACACAGTAAGGACCTTCTGGTTGTTTTCCTGCATAAACTTCCAGGTTGTAAGTGTAGGTCTTACTGGCATCAACAAGGGCATACATTTTTATTCCATATTTGTTAGGCTTTGATGGAATATATTGACGAAAGGCACATTTACCACGAAAACCAGGGAGCATTTCGTCAATAGTGAGATTCTCCCCAGGGCAATAGCTTTTTTTACAGTTTTCAACAAATTTTTGGAATATATCACGAATTGGAGCAAGTCGGTCATGTGTTTTACGTTCGGTTCGGGTAGTTCTGTCGTCAAACCGAAGGCAACGAATTAGAAGCTTGAATCTGTTTATGGACGTAACAAGGCCAAATTTTTCAACTCCATCCCCATCTTTACTCCAAAGTTCCTCCAAACTTTGTCTATTTGCCCTATAAGCTCCTGCAAGGTATAATAATCCAAAAAAAGCACGCAGTTCTATTTCATCTGTGGCCTTGATGGTTCTGTTGCAGATGAACTTGTCCTTTATAATGTCTATATATTGGTTGGTATATGTGACAATAGAGTCCAGAATGTCATCTGTGAATAAACTATTCCAGCATTCAACTGCAGTTTTTGCATTACTTGCAGTTTCTATAACTGCAGGAAGGTGAGTAATAATGTTTTGAGGTTCCCTACGTTTTTTCTGGAGTGGCTTCTTGTTCCATTGTTTTTTTTTATCTTTTCCCATATAATAGGATTCTACATCTTCATCCTCATCACTGTCACCATCTTGCTCTGTTTCAGAATCCACTTCACATACTTCCACCTCATCATGAGAATCAATCTCACTTTCCTCTCCTAAATCCTCATTCAGTGTGGGGTCTGCATCATCTAACAGCATGTTTGTTACTTCCTCAACATCAAGGTTTTTTGATAAATTGTACATTTTCCTCTCCATTTCAGCAGATAATCTGAAGCAAGAGAAGGAATATGTGTTAGGGAACTACTGTATATGCCTGAGCAGCACACTTTCTTTTTTAATCTGCCTTATTTCTATGAAATATCCTCACACTTTGTGCTATACATTCATAAAACAAGCTAAATAAACAATTGTGATGAATAAAAACATAAAATACCAACCTTATTGAGTGTGACGTGTTCACATACAATGAGCCTGAGAGATTAGCGCAGTTATATCTGTCCTCCTGAAGCTCTGCAATACAACTGTGGTATGAGGTTTCACAGAGCTGTTAGAGACAGGAGACTACCTGGAGGGAGGGGATTTCCTCACAATCTGGTGAGGAAGGAGAAATGAAAGTAAAAGAGATGTGCCTGTCAGGCCTATTGTATGTGACGGAGGGTTAAAATGGCAGGTCAAACACCAGACAATGACGCGCCCCCTGGGCCGTGGGGTACTCGGTGCCGGGCCGGTCGTTGCTAGGAGAAATGTCACAGTGGTGGTGACCCGGTCCGTGACCCAGGGCGGTCAATCAAAAGGGAAATATTTACAGGGGATTTATAGTTTTTATATACAGTTTGTGACGCCACCTGTGGTGTGTGGCTATATGGAGCCGCCGCTGCGGTGCAGAACCTCTGGAGCCGATGTTAATGCAGCAGTGTTGGTTCAGCTCTCCACAGGTAGAGCTTAGCCCCAGAGCTGTGCTGAGATGTTATGGATGTTGCGGTGTAGTGCAGGGGGTGATGGCGCAGCAATAACTTCACAGAGACAGTGGGGTGCAGTCTTCAGAGTTTACTCACAGTTGTTAAGTTCCTCAGGCTGCACTGTACATCTTACAGCCTTCCACGTCACGCTGCGTTCGCCAGGCAGGGGTTCAGCAAACTCCCAGGCATTTCAAGAGTGCCTGACAGAACCCCGTTCTATATGACCTTCTCAGCCGTCTTCCTGCGCTGGCCCTCACCCTTCTTGCCCTGCGCCTCGCCAAACAATGTCCCAAGCCGGTATCTTCGGATCTTTCTGGGCAACCTGGAGTTCCCTGGATCCTATGTGGTTAACTTTTTGGCAACTTGAGTACGGATGTGGCAACTGCACCCTGAAAGTACAGAAGCCTCCGGTTTCTAGCTGAGCCTTGTAGTTCTCCACTAGCTAGGGGCTGGTCCCCTCTGCGGCTTGATCCATCCACCGCCTGGCAGATTTGGGTGTACAGGTGGCCTCCAGCACTGCCCATACCGCTGGGATCCCTTTCACTTTCCTGGAGCCCTTCTCTTGCTCCTCTCTCCTTCTCAGTCTTGGGCCTCTCTCTCAGGCCCTCCTCCTGAGCAGAGATCCTACAGAGCTCCTGCTCCCCTCAAACTCCACTGACTGACTGGCTACACACCCAAGATGGTTCCCTCTTTTATATCACTTCTAACAAGTGCTCCCCTGATCTACGTCCTCCACTCACACCCACTACATGGTTCCCCCTACTTTGGTTCCCCTCACTCCAACCAGGGTTAGGGCTCAGCAGGAAGCGCGACACATCTTGCCCCTCCAGCTGGTCTGGAGTAGTGTAGTGTTGGATGCAGGTGTTAGGGTCCCGGGCAGCACTCTATCCTTACCTGAGAGTGAGATACCACACCTCTGGGTGAGATGCAGTACCTCTGTGGTGACTGAACCCGCAGGGGTGCCACATAAACATGAGACATGAAGCCATACCCAAGGTGGCCAGCCCAACACACAAGACATGAGGCCAGACATGAGGCGGCAGGCCCAACACACAAGACATGAAGCCCAACATGAAGCAGCAGGTCCTATACACAAGTCATGAGGCCAGACATGAGGTACCTGGTCCAATACACAAGACATGAGGCCAGACATAAGGAGCCAGGTACAATGCACAAGACATAAGGCCAGACATGAGGCAGCAGACTCAACATACAAGACATGAAGCCAGACAGGAGGTGGCAGGCCCAGCACACAAGACATGAGGCCAGATATGTGGCACTAGGCTCAGTACACAAGACATGAGGCAGCATGTCCAACAAACAAAATGAGGCCAGACATGAGGCTGTAGGCCCAACACAAAAGACGAGGTCAGACATGAGACAGCAAGCTCAACACACAAGACATGAGGCAGCAGGCTCAACACACAAGACATGAGAAAACCAATAGAAAAAGGACCCTTCAACACAGTATGCAATAATCATAGAAAAACTTTATTGAACAGACATAAGAAAAAATTGAGAAAATAGTCATGATACAAGGAAAAAAGATTTATTAGGCTGAGAAAAATATATCATTCTTGGTAGAAGATAAAAGAACCTGTATACGGTAAGTATTACTACGAGCAAAACTGTATTATGCAGGACATCCTCTCAATATATCAGGTTGCATTAGATGGTAAGGAGTCACACAAAATAAGTATGATTATTACGTAAGTGCACTGTGCAGTTACCTTATGTATGAGTTGACACAAGACATGAGGCCAGACACTATAAAGATTCAAACACAGGATCTGTTGACAAGACAGGCTCTTCACGACATTAGACGTATCCATACGTCGTGCTTGGGCATTGCAAAGCTTTATAACAGCAATCAGACTGCAGAAAGTGAAAGTCCCATTGAAGGACTAAGTAAAAAATTTTTTTTTTAAAAAGTAACAAAATATTTAAAAATATAAAAAAACACAAAACAATAAAAATATATTGTACCCATAAATAAATATTTTTCTGAAAAACAATAAGCAAAAAAAGTGCACATATTTGGTATCGCCGTGTCCAAAACGACCCAACCTATAAAACTGTTCCACAAGTTAACCCCTTCAGTGAACACCGTAAAAAATAAATAATAACAATGCAAAAAATTATGCTTTTTCATCATGCCGCCGTACAAAAAGTGGAATAAAACACTATCAAATAGACTAATGTAATAATATAATATAATATTATATGGTAGTCTTTGTAATTAAAGTGTTTTGTACTTAAAAGGAAATAAACAGGTGAGCCATAAAAAGGAAAGTATAGTTAGAGTCTTATTAGCTTCTTCAAATGTATACTTGCTGGGGTCAAGTTAATGCTCATGACCTGTAAGGATTTTTTGTTGTTGTTATTGTTTGATTTTAATTTTTGTTTTTCTTTTTTCTCTTTCCTGCTCATTTTCTTAGTCTTTACGTACCTCTCTTTTTTTATCTTCCTTCCATCCCTTTAATTTCTTCCTTTTCCCTATTCCCCATATTCCCTATTAAAGTATACCTTCCTTTCCCCCTATTCACCCTTAACATTTTCCCACCCTTCTTTTGTATTTATCTTTTGTCCCCTTTAAATATTATTATTTGTTATATTATTAAAAATTCAATACAAACCATTGGAAATAAAAAGGCGAATGTAAATAAAAATGGTATGGCTGGAAATGTCACATTGTCTCTCAAAAAACAAGCTGCCATATAGCTCATCAGTGTAAAAATAAAAAGTTATAGCTCTCGGAATAAAGCGATGCAAAAATAATTATGCTTTCTATAAAATAGTTTTTATTGTGTAAAAGCACCAAAACATAAAAAGATATATAAATGTTGTATTGATGTAATCGTACTGACCCGAAGAATAAAGTTGCCATATCAATATCACCACATGCGGAACGGCATAACATTTCCCTACACCCAAAAAAGAACAATTCCGGAAATGCGGATTTTTGTTCATTCTGCCTCCCAGAAATTGGAATCAAAAGCAATCAAAAAATATCATGTGCCCGAAAATGGTACCAATAAAAACTTCAATTCATTCTGCAAAAAACAAGCCCTCACATTATTACATGACTCTGTTGGGAAAAATATGGAAAAATTATAGCTCTCAAAATATAACGTTGCAAAAACTACTTTTTGCAAAAAAGAGACTTTTAGTGGGTGACAGCAGCCAAACATAAAAAAAGATATAAATCTGGTAACACTGGAATCGCATCGACCCGAAGAATAAAGTAGTCTAATCACTTATACTGCATAAAGAATGGCATAAAAAATGAAGAAAAACAATTCTTGACCTGCTGTTGATATTTTCATTATGCCTCCGAAAGATCGAAGTAAGGTTTGGCTCAAATTTATCGTGAGCTCGGCGCTGAGAACTTACACCAGGGCTTCTGTGTAAATCTCTGAAATACATGATTCAGATGAAACCCTTGACGGAAGATTCCCTGTAATGAGACAGATGGCGTCACTTTGGATGTTGTCTGGCCTATTATCTGGCAGTGCCCGTCTTTTTAGGTGTGCATAAAAATGTGGTCACAGTTTTGTGCACCTTTGAAAAGAAGGACACCACTGAACAAAGGCCAGACGGAGTCCAAATTAACTCTGCTGCCTCATTATAGTGAATCGATACCTCTGGGGTTTCATCTGAGTCACGTCATTTGGTGATTTAGATGGAATCCTCGATGTAAGTGCTCAGTGTAGAGTGCCGAATAAATGTTATCCAAAATATTATGTAAAATGTTCCCAACAAAAGCTTTAACTCATGGAAATATAGGTAGCTTTATAACTTTAGGGGGCTTCCACGTTACTGGTAGTACAAAGGTCCTAGAAAAGCGCTATGGCCACTCACCATCCAAAAGAAATCCAGCAAACTCTGCACTCCCAAATCCAAACCACATTTTGCGTCCACATGTTTGGCATTTCTGTAGCGATGAGAGCCCATCTAATTTATGAATGCATGTCTCCAGAAACACTAACTGGGCATAACGTTCTGGGTATTACAACATACTGGGCACTACAATGTATGGGCACTACAATACCAGGTTTGCAATATTCACTCAGCAAGAGCCATTGCTACTTGTTTCTGGAAAACACCCATGGAGTCAAATCATCACTACAACTGTAGATAAATTCCCAAAGGCTTATCATCTCCAAAATGGGGTCACTTGAGGTGGGGTATTCTACTCTTCTGGCATGTAGGGGCTCTCTATGTGGAGTTTGCAAACTATTGTAGGAAAATCTGCGCTCAGTGGTTTCCTGTCCTTGGGAGACCCTACAAGGTTCCCTGGTGCTGCCGGGGGAGTGGAGATCATACCTGGTCCTGAAGAGGCAGGACCGCTTGATGTACATTCCTCCGGAGGGCGGCAGAGAATCATCGAGCAGCGCATCTCTGGGCCGGATGACATCACTTCCGGGGGCATGGCCTAGTATGGCAGAGCGCTTCCCCGGATCCCAGCGCAGCGTCTGACGTCACTTCCGGTGTCGCTGTGCATTGCTAGGACCGGCACAGCGCGGTCTTCTGGGGGCACGGCCCGCAGGTGGTTGGTGCGTCCCCGGGAGAAAGCAGGGGCGTTAGCTGGGGGCGTGGCCTGTATGGGCTCGGTGCTTCACCAGTGAATGGAAGAAAGAAAAAAGCTGTGGCCACTCCTACTTCCAGGGGGGTGATGAGATAAAAAGGTCCCCCTTCCTCCAGTCCATGCTGCAAGGAGTTCCAGGATGGAGGACATCACTCAGCCAGGAGAACCCACAGAAGCAGCACCTCCGACTTCGGTAGTCCTGCGTCAGGTGGGGTAAATCAGGGTAAAAAAAAAAGAAAAATCCTTATTAAAAAATATACACTTTTGTCTATACATTTATCCCTAGGAAAGGCCAAGGAAGACACAAACAAAATCGAAACACAAAGAATGCGCACTATGCAAGTGTAAATTCCGGGCAGCCTACACTAAAAAGTTATGCAGGGATTGCATTGAAAAAACCCTGTCAGAAGAGTCCCCCTCTCTTATGGATAATATGCAATCCATGATGAAGGTGTGGCACCCCAGAGGGTCTGATTGCTACAGTGGTAGTAATACCATGTCTGGGAGCAAAACAGGAGTTTCCTGGTCAGGGACACATGACATGCAAAACCTCCTGCTCCAGACCAGAGAGGGGAGGATCCTGCCCTATATAACTGGATCTGGAGGCGGGGTTAGTGAGTCTAGCCGGAGTCAAAGTCTAGTCAGTGTCAGGAGTCTGATAGGACTAAGGAGCAAGGAGCTGAGGACTGGAGCTGTGCAGAGCTTGTCCTAGCCGGAGTAGATACAGAGGACCGTACACCAGAGTCCGAGGCTGTGGGACCCTTCAAGCCCAGCAGCAGATACCACAAGGCAGGAGATTGTAGGTCTCCTGGCCAACAGAAGCCCGGAGGCTCAGCCACACAAAAGGACCAGTACCGCCACAGAGGTGCGAGGAATACACGGGATCCGAGTCGCCAGCCATATGAGTGAGCAGCACGTTACACTCAGAGACATGGGCTACAACCCGACTATAAGCGAGATAGCCAAAAGAGTACAGTCAGAATGGCAGGCCTACAATTCCACCTGGCCAGGGGACTTCTAGGATTGCTCTCAGACTGACCAGGCCCTCATCCCTAGCAAGTACTCCCGTCGGGGCCTATATACGTGTCACCAGTAAAGACCCCATGACTGCACTGCAAAGACTCTGTGTCATTATTACTGATCCAGGCACTATCACCACCATCATCCTTACACGCTGCCCTGAAGCTACACTCCACCTGTGGGGAGTTACATCACCCTGCTGCGCACACCACCAGCTTCAGCGGACTGCCCCGCAGCGGCGGTTACCAATGACCGCAATCCACAGGTGGCGTAGTCGGACTATCTATAACTGAGACACATAGACTACCCTGGTTTGACCGCCCTGGGTCACGGACCGGGTCGCCGCCACGGTGACTACAACCCCCAGCATCTACAAGGCCCGGCTCCGAGTATCCCCACTGCCCAGGGGGCGCATCAAAGGTAGAACTTAAAAAGTCACTGAAAGGGTTAAAAGCAGGCACCTCAGCTAGAGAAGCTAGTGGAAATTCTAGCTCAGCAGGCTAGTGAAAGTGGTCAGAGCCACCTTGAAAGTGGAGGAAATAAAGGAGCCTAGGTCCATACAGGATCAAATGTTTGGGGGTCTGGAGAGCAAGAAACACAAGTGTTTGCCAGTGAATAAAACCATTACCCAGTTAATCAAAAAGGAATGAAAAAAAACAGCAAAAAGATTTACATCCCCAAACTAATAAAAAGGAAATACCCCTCTGAGCCAGAAGACTCAGAGATTTGGGATAAAACACCTAAAATAGATGTGGCGATATGCAAAGTTTCCTGAAACTCATCCCTCCCATTTGACGATGCAGGACTCTTGAAAGACCCTCTCGATAGGAAGGTGGAGAGATTTTTGAAAAGAGCCTGGGAGACTGGGGCCATGGCATTCAAACCGAACATAGCGGCAACATGTACGGCTAGATCCTTAAGCATATGGCTAAGTCAACTACAAGAACAGATCAGGAATAAATGCCTTAGGGACCAACTACTGGCATGCCTGCCAAATATAACAAAGGCAGCAGACTTCCTCGCCAATGAATCTTGCGAATCTTGTTAGATTCAAGGGAACAAATGACTTTCCTTCATGAAGAGAAAAAAGTAAAAATAAAGAGACTGGCTTGGGAATTAATAAACACCCCAGAGACTACCCTAAAAAGGGCTATCCTGTGGTCCCTGACTTCATGCATCTCAGCTCTAACCTGGGCGAGATTCCACTTCAGATCCCTCCAGTGGTATATCTTAGGAGAAGAAGAAAGGGCAGGAGGAAATCTAAACACAAAGATGGTTATATCAAAAGATACTCAACTATCCTTAAGGTGGTGGACAAATGAAAAAAATCTGTCCCAGGGGGTTCCATGGGAGATAAAAGACCCCGTAATACTCACCACAGACACAAGCCCCTGGGGGTGGGGTGCTCATTCAGAAGAAAACATTCTGCAAGGGAGATGGCTACGAGAACTGATAGATGTGTCCTCCAACCAAAAGGAGTTAGCAGCTCTGGGGTTGGCATTATGGCAAATCCTGCCAGGTGTAAAAGATCAACACCTAAGAATATTATCAGACAACAGGATGGCGGTAGCCTACATAAACAAGCAGGGAGGCACAAGGTCAGGGGGTCTTATGATGGAGACACAAAAGATAATGACTCTAGCCAAAGAAAATCTAAGATCCATTTCAGAAAGCTACCTGAAAGGGATAGAAAACACAGAGGTAGATTACCTCAGCCGTCGCAGGATAGATCAGGACGAATGGTCCCTAAAGACAGAAATCTTTCAAAAGATAGTATGTCAGTGGGGAGTTCCAAAAATAGACTTATTCGCAAACAAATTAAACAAAAAATCTCAAATTCTTTTCAGTGAATCCAAAAGACCATTCTATTCGGGTAGACGCCCTTCTTCACAAATGGACAGGAGGTCTACTCTCTGCCTTTCCTCCTATACAGCTGATACCAGCAGTTCTCAGGAAAATACGAAATGTTGCAGTGTGTGGGACTTATTCTTAGTCCATCTATACTAAGCTCCTCCAGCTTGCAAATTACAAATATTTTTTTTCTGCATCTAGCCCGGAAAATAATTTTGGCCATAGTAGTAGTGTGTGGTACTCATTGTATTAGGCCATCTATGCCAAGCTCCACCAGCTTTGAAATTAATAATAATTTTTAGCTGCATCTTGCCTGTAAAATAATTTTGGGCATATTAACAGTGTTGTACTCATTCTATTAGGCCATCTATACTAAGCTCCACCAGCTTTCAAATTACTACTAATTTTTAGCTGCATCTTGCCTGGAAAATAATTTTGGGCATAGTAGCAATGTGTGGTACTCATTGTATTAGGCCATCTATACCAAGCTCCACCAGTTTTGAAATGAATAATAATTTTTATCTGCATCTTGCCTGGAAAATAATTTTGGGCATAGTAGTAGTGTGTGGTACTCATTGTATTAGGCCATCTATACCAAGCTCCACCAGCTTTGAAATTAATAATAATTTTTAGCTGCATCTTGCCTGGAAAATAATTTTGGGCATAGTAGTAGTGTGTGGTACTCATTGTATTAGACCATCTATACCAAGCTGCACCAGCTTTGAAATTAATAATAATTATTAGCTGCATCTTGCCTGTAAAATAATTTTGGGCATATTAGCAGTATGTGGTACTCATTCTATTAGGCCATCTATACTAAGCTCCACCAGCTTTCAAATTAATAATAATTTTTAGCTGCATCGTGCCTGTAAAATAATTTTGGGCATATTAGCAGTGTGTGGTATTCATTCTATTAGGCCATCTATACTAAGCTCCACCAGCTTTGAAATTAATAATACTTTTTAGCTGCATCTTGCCTGGAAAATAATTTTGGGCATAGTAGCACTGTGTGGTACTCATTGTATTAGGCCATCTATACCAAGCTCCACCAGTTTTGAAATTAATAATAATTTTTAGCTGCATCTTGCCTGGAAAATAATTTTGGGCATAGTAGTAGTGTGTGGTACTCATTGTATTAGGCCATCTATACCAAGCTCCACCAGCTTTGAAATTAATAATAATTTTTAGCTGCATCTTGCCTGTAAAATAATTTTGGGCATATTAGCAGTGTGTGGTACTCATTCTATTAGGCCATCTATACTAAGCTCCACCAGCTTTCAAATTAATAATAATTTCTAGCTGCATCTTGCCTGTAAAATAATTTTGGGCATATTAGCAGTGTGTGGCACTCATTGTATTAGGCCATCTATACTAAGCTCCACCAGCTTTGAAATTAATAATGATTTTTAGCTGCATTCTGCCTGTAAAATAATTTTGGGCATAGTAGCAGTGTGTGGTACTCATTCTATTAGGCCATCTATACTAATCTCCACCAGCTTTCAAATTAGTAATAATTTTTAGCTGCAACTTGCCTGGAAAATAATTTTGGGCATAGTAGCACTGTGTGGTACTCATTGTATTAGGCCATCAATACCAAGCTCCACCAGTTTTGAAATTAATAATAATTTTTAGCTGCATCTTGCCTGGAAAATAATTTTGGGCATAGTAGTAGTGTGTGGTACTCATTGTATTAGGCCATCTATACCAAGCTCCACCAGCTTTGAAATTAATAATAATTTTTAGCTGCATCTTGCCTGTAAAATAATTTTGGGCATATTAGCAGTGTGTGGTACTCATTCTATTAGGCCATCTATACTAAGCTCCACCAGCTTTCAAATTAATAATAATTTCTAGCTGCATCTTGCCTGTAAAATAATTTTGGACATATTAGCAGTGTGTGGCACTCATTGTATTAGGCCATCTATACTAAGCTCCACCAGCTTTGAAATTAATAATGATTTTTAGCTGCATTCTGCCTGTAAAATAATTTTGGGCATAGTAGCAGTGTGTGGTACTCATTCTATTAGGCCATCTATACTAATCTCCACCAGCTTTCAAATTAGTAATAATTTTTAGCTGCAACTTGCCTGGAAAATAATTTTGGGCATAGTAGCACTGTGTGGTACTCATGGTATTAGGCCATCTATACCAAGCTCCACCAGTTTTGAAATTAATAATAATTTTTAGCTGCATCTTGCCTGGAAAATAATTTTGGGCATAGTAGTAGTGTGTGGTACTCATTGTATTAGACCATCTATACCAAGCTGCACCAGCTTTGAAATTAATAATAATTATTAGCTGCATCTTGCCTGTAAAATAATTTTGGGCATATTAGCAGTATGTGGTACTCATTCTATTAGGCCATCTATACTAAGCTCCACCAGCTTTCAAATTAATAATAATTTTTAGCTTCATCATGCCTGTAAAATAATTTTGGGCATATTAGCAGTGTGTGGTTTTCATTCTATTAGGCCATCTATACTAAGCTCCACCAGCTTTGAAATGACTAATACTTTTTAGCTGCATCTTGCCTGGAAAATAATTTTGGGCATAGTAGCACTGTGTGGTACTCATTGTATTAGGCCATCTATACCAAGCTCCACCAGTTTTGAAATTAATAATAATTTTTAGCTGCATCTTGCTTGGAAAATAATTTTGGGCATAGTAGTAGTGTGTGGTACTCATTGTATTAGGCCATCTATACCAAGCTCCACCAGCTTTGAAATTAATAATAATTTTTAGCTGCATCTTGCCTGTAAAATAATTTTGGGCATATTAGCAGTGTGTGGTACTCATTCTATTAGGCCATCTATACTAAGCTTCACCAGTTTTCAAATTAATAATAATTTCTAGCTGCATCTTGCCTGTAAAATAATTTTGGGCATATTAGCAGTGTGTGGCACTCATTGTATTAGGCCATCTATACTAAGCTCCACCAGCTTTGAAATTAATAATGATTTTTAGCTGCATTCTGCCTGTAAAATAATTTTGGGCATAGTAGCAGTGTGTGGTACTCATTCTATTAGGCCATCTATACTAATCTCCACCAGCTTTCAAATTAGTAATAATTTTTAGCTGCAACTTGCCTGGAAAATAATTTTGGGCATAGTAGCACTGTGTGGTACTCATTGTATTAGGCCATCAATACCAAGCTCCACCAGTTTTGAAATTAATAATAATTTTTAGCTGCATCTTGCCTGGAAAATAATTTTGGGCATAGTAGTAGTGTGTGGTACTCATTGTATTAGGCCATCTATACCAAGCTCCACCAGCTTTGAAATTAATAATAATTTTTAGCTGCATCTTGCCTGTAAAATAATTTTGGGCATATTAGCAGTGTGTGGTACTCATGGTATTAGGCCATCTATACCAAGCTCCACCAGTTTTGAAATTAATAATAATTTTTAGCTGCATCTTGCCTGGAAAATAATTTTGGGCATAGTAGTAGTGTGTGGTACTCATTGTATTAGACCATCTATACCAAGCTGCACCAGCTTTGAAATTAATAATAATTATTAGCTGCATCTTGCCTGTAAAATAATTTTGGGCATATTAGCAGTATGTGGTACTCATTCTATTAGGCCATCTATACTAAGCTCCACCAGCTTTCAAATTAATAATAATTTTTAGCTGCATCATGCCTGTAAAATAATTTTGGGCATATTAGCAGTGTGTGGTTTTCATTCTATTAGGCCATCTATACTAAGCTCCACCAGCTTTGAAATGACTAATACTTTTTAGCTGCATCTTGCCTGGAAAATAATTTTGGGCATAGTAGCACTGTGTGGTACTCATTGTATTAGGCCATCTATACCAAGCTCCACCAGTTTTGAAATTAATAATAATTTTTAGCTGCATCTTGCTTGGAAAATAATTTTGGGCATAGTAGTAGTGTGTGGTACTCATTGTATTAGGCCATCTATACCAAGCTCCACCAGCTTTGAAATTAATAATAATTTTTAGCTGCATCTTGCCTGTAAAATAATTTTGGGCATATTAGCAGTGTTTGGTACTCATTCTATTAGGCCATCTATACTAAGCTTCACCAGCTTTCAAATTAATAATAATTTCTAGCTGCATCTTGCCTGTAAAATAATTTTGGGCATATTAGCAGTGTGTGGCACTCATTGTATTAGGCCATCTATACTAAGCTCCACCAGCTTTGAAATTAATAATGATTTTTAGCTGCATTCTGCCTGTAAAATAATTTTGGGCATAGTAGCAGTGTGTGGTACTCATTCTATTAGGCCATCTATACTAATCTCCACCAGCTTTCAAATTAGTAATAATTTTTAGCTGCAACTTGCCTGGAAAATAATTTTGGGCATAGTAGCACTGTGTGGTACTCATTGTATTAGGCCATCTATACCAAGCTCCACCAGTTTTGAAATTAATAATAATTTTTAGCTGCATCTTGCCTGGAAAATAATTTTGGGCATAGTAGTAGTGCGTGGTACTCATTGTATTAGACCATCTATACCAAGCTGCACCAGCTTTGAAATTAATAATAATTATTAGCTGCATCTTGCCTGTAAAATAATTTTGGGCATATTAGCAGTATGTGGTACTCATTCTATTAAGCCATCTATACTAAACTCCACCAGCTTTCAAATTAATAATAATTTTTAGCTGCATCGTGCCTGTAAAATAATTTTGGGCATATTAGCAGTGTGTGGTATTCATTCTATTAGGCCATCTATACTAAGCTCCACCAGCTTTGAAATGACTAATACTTTTTAGCTGCATCTTGCCTGGAAAATAATTTTGGGCATAGTAGCACTGTGTGGTACTCATTGAATTAGGCCATCTATACCAAGCTCCACCAGTTTTGAAATTAATAATAATTTTTAGCTGCATCTTGCTTGGAAAATAATTTTGGGCATATTAGCAGTGTGTGGCACTCATTGTATTAGGCCATCTATACTAAGCTCCACCAGCTTTGAAATTAATAATGATTTTTAGCTGCATTCTGCCTGTAAAATAATTTTGGGCATAGTAGCAGTGTGTGGTACTCATTCTATTAGGCCATCTATACTAATCTCCACCAGCTTTCAAATTAGTAATAATTTTTAGCTGCAACTTGCCTGGAAAATAATTTTGGGCATAGTAGCACTGTGTGGTACTCATTGTATTAGGCCATCTATACCAAGCTCCACCAGTTTTGAAATTAATAATAATTTTTAGCTGCATCTTGCCTGGAAAATAATTTTGGGCATAGTAGTAGTGTGTGGTACTCATTGTATTAGGCCATCTATACCAAGCTCCACCAGCTTTGAAATTAATAATAATTTTTAGCAGCATCTTGCCTATAAAATAATTTTGGGCATATTAACAGCATGTGGAACTCATTCTATTAGGCCATCTATACTAAGCTCCACCAGCTTTCAAATTAATAATAATTTTTAGCTGCATCTTGCCTGTAAAATAATTTTGGGCATAGTAGTAGTGTGTGGTACTCATTGTATTAGACCATCTATACCAAGCTGCACCAGCTTTGAAATTAATAATAATTATTAGCTGCATCTTGCCTGTAAAATAATTTTGGGCATATTAGCAGTATGTGGTACTCATTATATTAGGCCATCTATACTAAGCTCCACCAGCTTTCAAATTAATAATAATTTTTAGCTGCAACTTGCCTGGAAAATAATTTTGGGCATAGTAGCAGTGTGTGGTACTCATTGTATTAGGCCATCTATACCAAGCTCCACCAGCTTTGAAATTAATAATAATTTTTAGCTGCATTTTGCCTGTAAAATAATTTTGGGCATATTAGCAGTGTGTGGTACTCATTCTATTAGTCCATCTATACTAAGCTCCACCAGCTTTCAAATTAATAATAATTTTTAGCTGCATCTTGCCTGTAAAATAATTTTGGGCATATTAGCAGTGTGAGTGTAATGCAGGTGCCGGAATGCAACGCACAGAGACACAAGGCGAGAACAGTCAGAGATGATTGTAAACAGTTTTATACAACAGGTATTCTGAAACAAGGGATTAGCAACAAGGGTAATGAACAGTGGTTTGAAATATCAGCAAAATATGAAATTTCTCAAAGTAAGGCGCAGTCTCTTAAAGTAAGGCGCAGTCTCTTAAAGTAAGGTGATGCCCTCAATCATGGGAGACACCACGCAAGTTCTTTAACTGTGCATTTGGCCCTAGCGGGGGTCACCGGTTATTCCCGCTAGGCCGTGAGTCTATTCCGGATAAATTCAATTAGATCACGATGTGCTACTTTAGCATCAACCGTTCCCCTCCCAACCTGAGTACTAGTGTTGAGCCACCCCCGTAGTGTTCGGGTTCGGTTCGGTTCGTCGAACACCGGGATGTTCGAGGAACTGTTCGTCGAACTGTTCGTCGAACACCTTAGAACACCGTCGAACACCGTTAAAACCAATGGCAGGCAAACAAAAACACATAGAAACACATAGAAAACACCTGCAAAGGTGTCCAAAAGCTGACAAACTGCTCAGAAGACACTCTCTTTAAAAAAGCCGGCCGGCAAATTCAGCAGCGGCATACACCGGTACCCGACAATTTAGACAAGAAGGAATAGAGCATCACACATAGATTAGATAGATAGAAACATGTCAGTCACACATATAAGAAGCACAGTGACAATGTTGGTTACTGCACTTGTCATTTAGTGTAAAGGATTTATTAAAAAAAATATTAGTGTTTTCATGCACCGTCTCTTTAAAAAAGCCGGCCGGCAATTCAGCATCTGTACCCGACAATTTAGAACAGAAAGAATAGAGCTTCACACATAGATTAGATAGATAGAAACATGTCAGTCACATATATAATAAGTACAGTGATAGTGTTGCTTACTGTACTTGTCATTTAGTGTAAAGGATTTATTTAAAAAAATAATAGTGTTTTCATGCACTGTCTCTTTAAAAAAGCCGGCCGGCAATTCAGCAGCGGTACCCGACAATTTAGAACAGAAAGATAGAGCATCACACATAGATTAGATAGATAGAAACATGTCAGTCACATATATATGAAGTACAGTGATAGTGTTGGTTACTGTACTTGTCATTTAGTATTAAAATAAAGGATTTATTATTAAAAAAATCGGCGTGGGGTTCCCCTTAATTTTAGGCTCTAGCGGACGTTAAGCAGACGGCTGGGGCAGATGTTTGAAGCCTGGGAAGGGGGTAATACCCACGGAGCTTCCCAGGCTACTAATATCAGCCCCCAGCTGAATACATAGCCTTTACTAGCTATTAAAATGGGGGACCCCCCAAAAAAAATGACGTGGGGTCCCCCCTAATTTAATAGCTAGCAAAGGCTAGGCAGACAGCTGGGGGCTGATATTAATAGCCCAGGAAGGGAGCCATGAATATTGGCCCCCTCCCAGGCTAGAAACACCAGCCGTCAGCCGCCCCAGAAATGGCGCATTCATAGGATGCGCCAATTCTGGCACTTAGCCTCGCTCTTCCACGCTGCCCTGGTGCGGTGGCAGGGGGTAATAGGGTTGGGGTTGATGTCAGCTTATAATGCCAGCTGACATCAAGCCCAGGTTAGTAATGGAGAGGCGTCTATAAGACACCCCCATTACTAACCCCATAGTCAAAGTTAAAAAAAACACAAACACCCAGAATAAAGTCCTTTAATTGAAATAAAGACACAATCCTTTATTGTTCTAAATTAAACCATACTTACCATCACGCCCATTCCAGCTGAAGCCAACGATCTCCTGCAATAAAAGAAAAATAATAAAGCAACCTCATCCTTACCTTTCCATGGTTCCCACGACAGCTTCAGCTCTGCTACATCGAGATGACAGGCTGGACCGCAGCAGAACGCTGCCATCCAGCCTGTCATCCCGCAGACACTGAGAAGCGCAGGCTTGCTTGCGCTGCTCAGCGTCTCTCTGTGACGACATCCAGATGAGCCGAGTTCATGTCCAATGAACTCGGCTCACCTCATGCACGTCACTGACAGCGTGGGAAAATTCTCACGCTGAAGCGCTGATTGCAGGAGAATTTTCCCACGCTGTCAGTGACGTGCAGGAGGTGAGCTGAGTTCATTGGACATGAGCTCACCTCATGCACATCACTGACAGCGTGGGAGAATTCTCCTGCACTCAGCACTTCAGCGTGAGAATTTTCCCACGCTGTCAGTGACGTGCATGAGGTGAGCCGAGTTCATTGGACATGACCTCGGCTCATCTGGATGCCGTCACAGCGAGACAGTGAGGAGCGCAAGCATGCCTGCGCTTCTCAGTGTCTGCGGGATGACAGACTGGATGGCAGCGTTCTGCTGCGGTCCAGCCAGTCATCTCGATGTAGCAGAGCTGAAGCTGTCGTGGGAACCATGGAAAGGTAAGGATGAGGTTGGTTTATTATTTTTCTTTTATTGCAGGAGATCGTTGGCTTCAGCTGGAATGGGTGTGATGGTAAGTATGGTTTAATTTAGAACAATAAAGAATTGTGTCTTTATTTCAATTAAAGGACTTTATTCTGGGTGTTGTGTTTTTTTTAAATACTTTACTAGAAATTCATGGCGGTCATGTCTAATACTGGCGTGAGCCCATGAATTTTGGGCTTGGGGCCAGCTGATAATACCAAGCTGGCCCTAACCCCTTTATTACCCAGTGAGCCACCGCACCAGGGCCCTGGATGAGTTGGGTACAGCGCCAGAAGATGGCGCTTCTATGAACGCGCCATTTTCCAGGGTGGCTGCGGACTGCAATTTGTAGCGGGGGGGGGCCCAGAAAGCTTGGGCCTCCCTGCGCTGCAGATTCCAGCCCCCAGCTGCCTAGTTGTACCTGGCTGGACACAAAAATAGGGCGAAGCCCCACGTACTTTTTTTTTAATTATTTCATGAAATTCATGAAATAATTAAGAAAAAAAGGGCTTCCCTATATTGTTGTGTCCAGCCAGGTACAAATAGGCAGCTGGTGGATGGGGGCAGCCCGTTCCTGCCTGCTGTACCTGGCTGGACACAAATATAGTGCGAAGCCCCACTTCAATTTTTTTAATTATTTCATGAAATTCATGAAATAATTAAGAAAAAAAGGGCTTCCCTATATTGTTGTGTCCGGCCAGGTACAAATAGGCAGCTGGTGGATGGGGGCAGCCCGTTCCTGCCTGCTGTACCTGGCTGGACACAAATATAGTGCGAAGCCCCACTTCAATTTTTTTAAATTATTTCAGGAAATTCATGAAATAATTTAGAAAAAATTGACGTGGGGCTTCGCACTATATTTGTGTCCAGCCAGGTACAGCAGGCAGGAACGGGCTGCCCCCAACCACCAGCTGCCTATTTGTACCTGGCCGGACACAACAATATAGGGAAGCCCTTTTTTTCTTAATTATTTCATGAAATAATTTAAAGAAAATTGACGTGGGGCTTCGCCCTGTTTTTGTGTCCAGCCAGGTACAACTAGGCAGCTGGGGGCTGGAATCCGCAGTGCAGGGAGGCCCAAGCTTTCTGGGCCACCCCCGCTGCAAATTGCAGTCCGCAGCCACCCCGGAAAATGGCGCGTTCATAGAAGCGCCATCTTCTGGCGCTGTACCCAACTCATCCAGGGCCCTGATGCGGTGGCTCACTGGGTAATAAAGGGGTTAGGGCCAGCTTGGCATTATCAGCTGGCCCTAAGCCCGAAATTCATGGGGTCACGCCAATATTAGACATGACCACCATGAATTTCTAGTAAAGTATTTAAAAAAAACACAACACCCAGAAAAAAGTCCTTTAATTGAAATAAACACACAATTCTTTATTGTTCTAAATTAAACCATACTTACCATCACGCCCATTCCAGCTGAAGCCAACGATCTCCTGAAATAAAAGAAAAATAATAAAGCAACATCATCCTTACCTTTCCATGGTTCCCATGACAGCTTCAGCTCTGCTACATCGAGATAACAGGCTGGACCGCAGCAGAACGCTGCCATCCAGCCTGTCATCCCGCAGACACTGAGAAGCGCAGGCATGCTTGCGCTCCACAGTGTCTCTCTGTGAGGGCATCCAGATGAGCCGAGTTAATGTCCAATGAACTCGGCTCACCTCATGCACGTCACTGACAGCGTGGGAAAATTCTCCTGCACTCAGCGCTTCAGCGTGGGAGAATTCTCACACTGAAGCGCTGAGTGCAGGAGAATTCTCCCACGCTGTCAGTGACGTGCAGGAGGTGAGCTGAGTTCATTGGACATGAGCTCACCTTATGCACGTCACTGACAGCGTGGGAAAATTCTCCTGCACTCAGCGCTTCAGCGGGAGAATTCTCACGCTGAAGCGCTGAGTGCAGGAGAATTCTCCCACGCTGTCAGTGACGTGCAGGAGGTGAGCTGAGTTCATTGGACATGAGCTCACCTTATGCACGTCACTGACAGCGTGGGAGAATTCTCCTGCACTCACCGCTTCAGCTTGAGAATTTTCCCACGCTGTCAGTGACGTGCATGAGGTGAGCCGAGTTCATTGGACATGAACTCGGCTCATCTGGATGTCGTCACAGAGAGACGCTGAGCAGCGCAAGCAAGCCTGCGCTTTTCAGTGTCTGCGGGATAAGAGGCTGGATGGCAGCGTTCTGCTGCGGTCCAGCCTGTCATCTCGATGTAGCAGAGCTGAAGCTGTCGTGGGAACCATGGAAAGGTAAGGATGAGGTTGCTTTATTATTTTTCTTTTATTGCAGGAGATCGTTGGCTTCAGCTGGAATGGGCGTGACGGTAAGTATGGTTTAATTTAGAACAATAAAGGATTGTGTCTTTATTTCAATTAAAGGACTTTATTCTGGGTGTTTGTGCTTTTTTTAACTTTGACTATGGGGTTAGTAATGGGGGTGTCTTATAGACGCCTCTCCATTACTAACCTGGGCTTGATGTCAGCTGGCATTATAAGCTGACATCAACCCCAACCCTATTACCCCCTGCCACCGCACCAGGGCAGCGTGGAAGAGCGAGGCTAAGTGCCAGAATTGGCGCATCCTATGAATGCGCCATTTCTGGGGCGGCTGACGGCTGGTGTTTCTAGCCTGGGAGGGGGCCAATATTCATGGCTCCCTTCCTGGGCTATTAATATCAGCCCCCAGCTGTCTGCCTAGCCTTTGCTAGCTATTAAATTAGGGGGGACCCCACGTCATTTTTTTGGGGCGGTCCCCCATTTTAATAGCTAGTAAAGGCTATGTATTCAGCTGGGGGCTGATATTGGTAGCCTGGGAAGCTCCGTGGGTATTACCCCCTTCCCAGGCTTCAAACATCTGCCCCAGCCGTCTGCTTAACCTCCGCTAGAGCCTAAAATTAAGGGGAACCCCACGCCAATTTTTTTAATAATAAATCCTTTATTTTAATACTAAATGACAAGTACAGTAACCAACACTATCACTGTACTTCATATATATGTGACTGACATGTTTCTATCTATCTAATCTATGTGTGAAGCTCTATTCTGTCTGTTATAAATTGTCGGGTACAGATGCTGAATTGCCGGCCGGCTTTTTTAAAGAGACGGTGCATGAAAACACTATTATTTTTTTTGATAAATCCTTTACACTAAATGACAAGTACAGTAAGCAACACTGTCACTGTACTTCGTATATATGTGGCTGACATGTTTCTATCTATCTAATATATGTATGATGCTCTATTCTGTCTGTTATAAATTGTCGGGTACCGCTGCTGAATTGCCGGCCGGCTTTTTTAAAGAGACAGTGCATGAAAACACTATTATTTTTTTAAATAAATCCTTTACACTAAATGACAAGTACAGTAATCAACACTGTCACTGCACTTCTTTTATATGTGACTGACATGTTTCTATCTATCTAATCTATGTGTGATTCTCTATTCTTTCTATTCTAAATTGTCGGGTACCGCTGCTGAATTGCCGGCCGGCTTTTTTAAAGAGACGGTGCATGAAAACACTATTATTTTTTTTAATAAATCCTTTACGCTAAATGACAAGTACAGTAAGCAGCACTGTCACTGTACTTCGTATATATGTGGCTGACATGTTTATATCTATCTAATCTATGTGTGAAGCTCTATTCTTTCGGTTCTAAATTGTCGGGTACAGGTGTATGCCGCTGCTGAATTGCCGGCTTTTCATGTTTCACTGTTGGCACTGCTCCCATCGATTTGGGCAATCACTGTAATGCCACAACCACCATGGCTGTGGCATTACAGTGAGTGGCAGACAATCCCTGCATAATTGGTGCTCTAAATAGCGCCAGACATGCAGGACACGCTTTTGGTGCACGAACAGTTATCGAACATAACCTCGAACAGCCGAATTTTTTGCAAATCGTTCGGGTTCGTCGAACAACTCGAACACCGCCCAAAACAGCTCGAATTTGAGATTGGCGAACAGTTCTAGTCGAACACCGCTCATCTCTACTGATTACATAAACCCAATTGTCCCCGGTACCGTGGGTGAACAGTGGAAGTGATGGCCCTACTCACGTATGCAGCTCCTCTGCTTCCGCTGGCGTGACTTTCCTGGGGCAACCGTCTCTCAACTCCTCTCTGCTTGGCTGTGGGAGGCAGTCTCTCGAGCCTTGGATAGGGGGGTCCAGGCCTTGTCTGTCGGCGGGCGATGTCGGGTTCCGCGAACTCACTCAGCACCGCGATCAGGTTCCTAGTCCCCTCAGCAGGCACAGCACTCGGGTCACAACTGTGAGGAATAAGGCGCTCTTTTACCGGTGACCGGCTGGAGCACCACTCAGGCCTCTGGATTTGGCCTGTCACGCGGGGTTTCTCAGGACGCAGGGAGCATGTCTACTCTTTTCTGCTGCTTGGCGCCAAAGACCCCTCAGGTTTGGCGCGCTGGCCTCTTATCTCCTGGAACTCCTTCCTGGAAGTCACCTGATCGGGTCCAGCGTCTGAACCTGCCCTCCCTGCAACTTCCCTTGCATATTTTGGTTCCGCTTGACTGTATCTGGCCAGTAGATGGCTGTCTCGCTCCATCCTTGAAACGTCATGTTGAAGTCGTTTTACAAGCTTTCTTGCCTGTTCTACATGTGGTACTCATTCTATTAGGCCATCTATACCAAGCTCCACCAGTTTTGAAATTAATAATAATTTTTAGCTGCATCTTGCCTGGAAAATAATTTTGGACATAGTAGTAGTGTGTGGTACTCATGGTATTAGGCCATCTATACCAAGCTCCACCAGCTTTGAAATTAATAATAATTTTTAGCTGCATCTTGCCTGTAAAATAATTTTGGGCATATTAGCAGTGTGTGGTACTCATTCTATTAGGCCATCTATACTAAGCTCCACCAGCTTTCAAATTAATAATCATTTTTAGCTGCATCTTGCCTGTAAAATTATTTTGGGCATATTAGCAGTGTGTAGTACTCATTCTATTAGGCCACCTATACTAAGCTCCACCAGCTTTCAAATTACTAGTAATTTTTAGCTGCATCTTGCCTGGAAAATAATTTTGGGCATAGTAGCAGTGTGTGGTACTCATTGTATTAGGCCATCTATACCAAGCTCCACCAGCTTTGAAATTAATAATAATTTTTAGCTGCATCTAACCAGGAAAATAATTTTTCTTCCCAATAGTGGTAGCAATAGAAATATGGGGCGCGCGCCTGGCTACCAAAAATATACGCTTCATAACAAAAAACACCAGCCTAGCGCACTGCATTAATAAGATGGCATCATCGTCTCTCCCAGTGCTAGGCCTACTACCCAGGCTAGCATTCCTGTGCTTAAAACACAATGTATGGGTCCGCGCTAGCCACGATGCTGAGGTGTCTAAAGCTGCTGCTAATGCTTTATCACAATTCAATTGGCAGATTTTCACAGAGCTCCTCCCCAACGCCCACCCATCGGGCAACAGTTGCCCACCCTCCCTATGGGATCTAGTGGCGAATAGTTGATGCCATTAATCAGAGCGTCAGTTGCCCCGTCGACGTGGCAAGCATATTGTAAGGCATGGGAAGAGTGGACACGACTAGTAGCAGGCAGACGGGTTGACCAATGTGAACAAGCCAGATTACAAGTCACCATAGAATTTCTCCACCAGCTAATGATGAGGGGCATATCAGGGGCATCAGCGCAGTGGTGTCTGACCGAAGTAGCATTTCACTTCCAACTACTGAATTGGGGAGATGTGACAAAGAGATTCATCATCAGACAATCCATAAAAGGGTGGAAAAGGGGTCAGCCAAGTCAGGAGTGTAGATGTCCCGTCCCGTGTCACTAAAATTGATTTCTCACATCATATCCCTAACACCATTAACATGACACTCACAATTTGAAGCAACACTACTGTCTACTGCATTTGCGATCGCCTTCTTCGGGGCGCTCTGCATAAGCGAATTAGTCCCTCAATCCAAAATTACAAAATTACCACCAGTGGAGGCTTATTACACCAGGACGTAGTCATAGCAAATAATGCAATACGTCTACGCATACGCCAATCGAAAACGGTTCCAGTGGGCAGGGGCACTTGGGTACTTCTACAACCCACAAACGGTACACTGAGTCGGGTAACAATAGTAAAAACATATATAACCATCAGATCACAAAGTAATTTCTTCCTATCACACATTGATGGAATGCCATTATCAAGATACCAGTTCCAAGCTATATTTAATAAATGCATAACATCGGCAGGGAACCACCCCAAAGATTACAGGACACACTCATTCTGCATAGGCATGGCCACGGAAGCAGCAAGAGCAGGAATGTCAGAAACGGAAGTTCAGAGGATAGGGAGATGGCGATCCACGTGTTTGGCAAGATACATAAGACCGGACTTGTTATCCTAACGTGGTTTGTTTCTTTTACAGGTGACGCTAAGCCAACAGTGAGGGTGATAGGCCACTCGTACATATGTTGGGCAGAAAAAAGGGTGAAAGTCAGCCCAGGCGGGAGGAAATTAGAGTTTCATAACACATATTTCAACTGGAGAGGTATTAGAGGCCTGATATGGCCACAGGTACTTAATGAAGGTAATCAAGGTAGGGAGAGAGGCAAGAGGTCCGGTCATCTTAGTTATACAGTCCGGGATAAATGACCTAGGTCATCACAAGAGCGCATAACTAATGGCAATAATTGTTAGAACCTTGCTGTTAGGTTTTTTTTCCTTTGCTGGTCACATGACCTTGTTGGCCTATTTAATCCTGCTCCGCCCTTCTGGCTTTGCTGGACTTCATTGTATATCTACTTTCTAGCTAGCCTGTGCTCTGTATCTAACTCTGTTAGTTTGCTTGGTCTACGGACCTCTATATTCTATCTATTTTGTTTGTTCGTCTGTCTGCTACTATTTCTGTTAGGAGGTGTCCCATATTCCTCCCAGTCCTTAGTACTTGTAGGGATTCCCTCCCCACATCTATAGGTCTCCGTACAGACTAGATTAGGACTTTATCAGGTCTGATCGCAGGATCAGGTTCCCTGTTACATCGTAGGGATTCAGCTGAGTCTTATAGTAGGGACAGATCTCCTCTCTTTCCTTAGCTTTGGTAGCAGAACATAAGAGTAAGTCCAGCCTGCAAATTCTCTAAGGAAAGATTTTTTTTGTTCCATCATGGTGTCGGTTCAGGATTTGGCTAAACACCTGCAGGGACTCTCTCTGGAAGTGGCCGAGCTCCATCAGCACGTGAGTAACTGTCCTGGAGCATATTTCTTGGAGCCTAAGGTATGTTTGCCGGATTTATTTTTTGGTGAACATCGAGAATTTTTTTCATTTAAAAATGCTTGCTTATTGTATTTTCGTTTGAGACCCAAGTCCTCTGGGGATGAATCCCAGCGCGTAGGGTTCATAATGTCACTTTTGCGCAAAGAGCCTCAGGAGTGGGCCTTTTCTTTGCAACCTAGTGATACATGCTTCAGATCAGTGGATAGTTTTTTTTCTGCTTTGGGACTATTATATGATGATCCTGACTGTGTGGCATCAGCTGAGACTGAGTTGAGACGTTTAAAACAAGGATCAGGTAATGTGGAAAAATATTGTACTCATTTTCATCGTTGGTCCACTCAAACAGGGTGGAACGATTCTGCTCTGAAAAGTCTATTTCTTGCTGGGCTCAGTGAAAGGGTTAAAGACCTGCTAATTGCTTATCCTACACCTGAGGATTTGCAACAGGCTATGCAATTAGCTATACGGGTGGATAGGAGACTGCGTGCAAGGGTTAATGAGAGCAAATCCTCTGCTATGTCAGTTTCTGGTTATGATAATGTGTGTACTAACAGTGGTGAACCGATGGAGATTGGATCGGTGGCACCTCGCTCTCAAGAAAAAGACCGTCGTTTTTCGGAAGGCTTGTGTTTCTATTGCGGAAAATCTGGTCATTTGATTAAAGGCTGTGAGCTTCGTATGAAGAAAGAAAAAAAAATGGTCAGTCACGCCCGTATTGCCTGTTTAAATTCCAAGGGTATATTTTTAGCTGCTTCCACGATTGCTCAGGAAAAATTAATGGAATTTCGGGTGTTTGTTAATTGCGGGTCTACACTGAATGTAATTGATGGGGGATTCGTGGAAAAACTCAATTTAAAACCTGAACCTTTATCATCCCCCATTGCTGTGGTTTCTGTGGATGGCTCCCCTTTGAAGAATATTACTCTCAAGGTCAGTGAATTTCCTCTCACTATTAATGGTGTTCACCATGAGAAATTGGATTTGGTAGTGTTGAATAACTTGCCTTCTCCAGTAATATTGGGTTTGCCCTGGTTAAAATTTCACAATCCTGTACTGGATTGGTCTACCAGTGAAATTAAATCCTGGAGCCATAAATGTTATGACAAGTGTTGTAACGGGCGTATTGCAGCTTTGGATAGGGGAGAATTGCCTGTTCCTATTCAGGATTTTTGGAGAGTTTTTTCTGAGAAAGAATCGCAGGTTTTGCCTCCCCATAGAGACTATGATTGTTTTATTGAATTTGTCCCTGGAGCGACTCTTCCTAAAAGTCGTTTATTTAACCTTACTATTCCTGAGAGGAAGGCTTTGGAGGAATACATACAGACAAGTTTGGCCGCCGGTCACATTAGGCCCTCTAAGTCTCCTGTGGCGGTTGGATTTTTTTTTGTAAAAAAAAAGGACGGCGGTTTACGTCCTTGTCTGGATTTTCGTGAGATTAACAAAATTACGGTACGCAATCCTTACCCACTGCCATTGATTCCTGATCTGTTTAACCAGTTATTGGGGGCCAAGTGGTTCTCTAAAATTGACCTTAAGGGGGCATACAATCTGTTGCGCATGAAGGAGGGTGATGAATGGAAGACTGCTTTTAACACTCCTGTGGGTCATTTTGAGAATCTGGTTATGCCTTTTGGTCTTACTAATGCTCCTGCATTTTTTCAGAATCTGATTAATGACATCCTTAGACCTTTGATCGGTAAAAATGTGGTTGTGTATTTGGATGACATTTTGATTTATTCGCCAGATCTGGAGTCTCATTGGCGGAGCGTGCGTGAGGTATTACAGTTATTAATGGACAATTCGCTTTTTGCTAAGCTGGAGAAATGTGAGTTCGCTGTACAGAGAATTAGTTTTTTGGGCTACATTATCTCCAGCAAAGGTTTTGAGATGGATCCGGTTAAGGTTCAGGCTGTGCAGGAATGGCCTAGGCCTATTGGTTTGAAATCGATACAGAGGTTTTTGGGTTTCGCCAATTACTATAGAAAATTCATAAAAATTTTTTCTAGTATTGTCAAACCTCTGACTGATCTCACCAGGAAAGGTGCTGATGCGGTTCAGTGGTCTTCTGAGGCCATTGAAGCTTTTGTGTATCTCAAGGAGAGGTTCACCTCTGCTCCCATCCTTATGCAGCCTGATGTTACTAGGCCGTTTTTGGTTGAGGTTGATGCTTCCTCTGTGGGGGTTGGCGCAGTATTGTCTCAGGATAACGGGGATGGATTACATCCCTGTGCCTTTTTTTCAAAAAAATTTTCGGAGACTGAATTGAATTACGATATTGGTAATCGGGAATTATTGGCTATTAAACTCGCATTTGAACACTGGCGCCACTTCTTGGAGGGTGCGGAATTTCCCGTTCAGGTTCTTACGGATCATAAAAATCTGATATATCTTGATGCTGCCAAGCGCCTGAATGCCCGTCAGGCTAGGTGGGCACTGTTTTTCTCGCGGTTTAATTTCTCCGTTACTTACATCCCTGGTACTAAGAATGTTAAGGCGGATGCCTTGTCTTGCAGTTTTTCTCCCATAGTCGGTGCTGAGAAAGAGGAAAACATTTTACAAGAAGGTGTTGTGATAGCTGCTTTAGACTCCGTTTTGGAAGATGAGATTCTTAAAGCTCAGGAGAATGCCCCATCTAACACTCCTCATGGGAGGTTGTTTGTGCCTGGGACCTTTAGGAGAGATTTGTTTGTTGAGTGTCACGAATCTCGGTTGGCAGGTCATCCCGGAATCTCTGAGACCAAGAGACTGGTGGGTCGCAGTTTTTGGTGGCCTGGATGGCAGAAGGAAGTCATTAAGTGGGTGCGCCAATGTACTATATGTGCTAGATCTAAGTCCTCACATACTCCTGCTGCGGGGTTGCTTTGTCCTTTGGAGGTCCCCAGTGCTCCTTGGACACATTTGGCTATGGACTTTATAACTGACCTTCCCCCCTCTGAGGGTTTTACTGTCATCTGGGTGGTCGTGGACCGTTTTAGCAAGATGTGTCACTTGGTTCCCTTCGTCAAACTGCCCTGCGCTAAAACTCTCGCTAAGGCCTTTGTCAAGGAAATTGTCAGACTTCATGGCGTTCCTACTGACATTGTTTCTGATAGGGGTCCTCAGTTCGTGGCTCGTTTTTGGCGTGCCTTTTGTGACAGGTTGGGAATTCATTTGTCGTTTTCGTCCGGATATCATCCTGAATCTAATGGCCAGACAGAAAGGAAAAACCAGGATGTTGAGCAGTTCTTGCGTTGTTTTGTGGCAGACAATCAAGAGGGGTGGTCTGAGTTTCTGCCACTTGCCGAATTTGCTCTGAACAATCATACATCTTCTTCTGCTGGTTGTTCGCCTTTTTTTTGTTGTTCTGGGAGACATCCGTCGTTTGGGTCGTTCTCCAAGTTGGGATCTGCCGTGCCTGAGTAGGAGAATTTTTCCGGTGATTTGGAAAGAGTTTGGACGGATGTGCGTGGTAATCTTCAGGAGGCCAACAGAAAATCTAAAGACTACTTTGATAGGAAACGACAGGAGGTTTTGTTCGCTGTTGGTGACATGGTTTGGTTGTCCTCTAGGAATCTGCGGTTGAGGATTCCTTCTAAGAAATTGGGTCCCAAGTTTGTAGGGCCCTTTAAGGTGCTTCAGGTTGTCAACCAATCTGCTGTTAGGTTGGAGGTTCCTACCTCCTGGAGAATTAATCCGGTCTTTCATGTCTCTCTGTTAAAAAAAGCTGTTGTGTCGGATGGTGACGCCTCTGCCTCTGTTCCTCCGGTGGTGGAGGACGGGGAATATGAAATTTCTCGCATCCTTGACTCTAGACGGTATAGAGGTAGTTTGCAGTATCTTGTGGCCTGGAAAGGTTTCGGACCCGAGGATAACTCTTGGGTGAGGTCAGATGATGTTTCCGCGTCCAGACTTATCAGAGCGTTTCACAGGAGATTTCCTGATAAGCCTGGTCCTAGGGGATCCGGAGGATCCTCTTAGAAGGGGGGGTACTGTTAGAACCTTGCTGTTAGGTTTTTTTTCCTTTGCTGGTCACATGACCTTGTTGGCCTATTTAATCCTGCTCCGCCCTTCTGGCTTTGCTGGACTTCATTGTATATCTACTTTCTAGCTAGCCTGTGCTCTGTATCTAACTCTGTTAGTTTGCTTGGTCTACGGACCTCTATATTCTATCTATTTTGTTTGTTCGTCTGTCTGCTACTATTTCTGTTAGGAGGTGTCCCATATTCCTCCCAGTCCTTAGTACTTGTAGGGATTCCCTCCCCACATCTATAGGTCTCCGTACAGACTAGATTAGGACTTTATCAGGTCTGATCGCAGGATCAGGTTCCCTGTTACATCGTAGGGATTCAGCTGAGTCTTATAGTAGGGACAGATCTCCTCTCTTTCCTTAGCTTTGGTAGCAGAACATAACAATAATGAAACTAGACACTGAGCGCTTCAGAGAATTTTTCACAAAACTAACTATAGTATGGTCAGAGATTGTGCCAATAGCGGTATGGCAAGGTGCGCGAGACATCACGGCCATCGAACGGACAAGGCGGGTAATAAATATTCGGATGGCAAAATTTAGAAGAGACAGAGGCGGTGTAGTGATACAACACCAACAACTGGAAGGAGATAAAGCAGGCCTCATACGGCCCGACGGTGTTCACTTAATGGATATTGGACTGGACATATTCCTGTCAGGACTCCAGGACGGAGTGGAACAAGCGTTAAGAGTGATGGATGGGGGTCAGAGTCCTGCATACGAGTACGCAGGATCCTCCGTGGCCTGGAAATAGAAAGGACATGTTGGAGAGTTACACTTGTTTGCCAACTTGCCGGTGTGGAGACCCAGGGCATGCTGCAACAAGCTGAATTATTTTAGAAATAAAATGCCTTTCTAATGGAATGAGTATAAAGAGTTAATAAAGCTGTAACCGATCCTCACCCATCCAGTTGTAAGAGTTACATTATTGTATTGTCAAGGAAAGGGGGGCAGTGGGGGGGCTGAGCGTCTGGGTTTGGTTGGAGGTCCCCACAGTCTGCCTAGGCTATATGCATTTAAAAATTCTTATTAGATACACAGGCGGTGCCGCTTGCTTCGCAGCTGGGCTACTACGCCCAAAGTATTGCCTAGGCTAGATGCAGTTAAAAATTCTACGCTGATCAGCAGACACTGAAGCTTTGGAGCAGACTTCTGAGTAAACAGCTCTTCAGACTCAACCATCTGTGTCACCCCAAGCCATAGTGTATGTAGTTTCTTACAGTTAAAGTGGGGGGGGCGACCCAACCCACCTGGAATTGACGATGCCAACGTCACGTACAACACAGCAAGGGGACTCCAAAAAGAGTCTCCATTTTTTCCAAAAATTGTGGCACAGACACCACTTAAGTGGCACCAATTGCCCCAGAGTTGCTTAAAACGGTTGGTGAGGTGATTTTACCAAATCCTCAAGCTTTTAGTCTCCCCAGGATGACACAGGGGTAGAAAAGTCCTTGCGGATCCATGATTTGTTCATCTTTATGAACGTGAGTCTGTCTACATTCTCAGTGGACAGCTGCGTGCGCTTATCTGTCAGCACACCACCAGCAGCGCTGAACACACTTTCAGAGAGAACGCTGGCTGCAGGGCATGACAAGATCTCCAAGGCATGAGTGGCGAGCTCCGGACATTTTTCCAGATTGAAATCCCAAAATGAGCAAGGGTCCAGTGACACAGTCATGGCTTTGATGTTCACTTGGAGATACTCCTGTACCATACTCTCTAGGCGTTGACTATGTGTCAGACTTCTTGTCTCCTGTGGCCTTGCAAAGGAAGGTCTAAAAAAGTGGTGAAACGATTCCACAAAATTGCTGTTACCAGCAGATACTGTGTTACTGTTACGGTTTGAGTGATGAAGACTCGACAGTCCCACGGTTTGCAAATTAGAACTGTAAGATTTACTACGTGCACCACTGGTGTTTTGTGGAAAAGCACATGAAAGATTCTGCAATAGCCTCTGCTGATACTCCTGCATGCGTGAATCCCTTTCTATGGCAGGAATTATTTAGGCAAATTTACTTTTGTACTGGCGATCTAAGAGTGTGGTAACCCAGTAGTCGGGATTACTTCGAATTCTGACAATCCGAGGGTCATGTTGCAGGTAGTGCAGCAAGAAGGCACTCATGTGTCTTGTGCATCCAGGAGGACCAAGTCCTTGTTGTGTTGGTAACGAGGTAAGAATCATGCTTCCTTCCTCTGCCCTCTCCCCCCAACCTCACACAACAGAAATGTGACCAAGGTCTCCCTCATCTGATGAGTCTTACATGCCCATCACCAGTTCGTTCTCCACTTCTTCCTCGGCTCCTGCACCTTCCTCAACAGTTTGGATGCTACCATGCGCCCTGATTAATCCCTCTCCCCCACTCTCCCATGCCTGCCGCCTTGGTGCTGCCGACCGTCTGGACCTTGGAGACGTTATCCCTTCCGCATACGACTCCTCCTCTACTTCCTCCACCTCCTCTTGTCCCACCACCTGACCACTGAATTCTGTTTAATGTGTGCTCCAGCATGTAAATCACCAGAATAGTCATGCTGATAATGGCATCGTCAGCACTAAACTTCTTCATCGCCATTTCAAAACTGTGCAGAAGGGTGTGTGGCACCCCTGAGGGTTCAGTCGCCACAGAGGTACTGCATCTCACCCAGAGGTGTGGTATCTCACCCTCAGGTAAGGAAGGAGTATGGCTCGGAACCATAACACCTGCATCCAACACATACCCGCAGTGGGGGTAGGGCAAGATTGCTCCTAAGGGAGAGCACAGTCCCAGGTCCCTAGCTGGCGGCAGGGTCCTATGTAGTGGGTGTGGGTGGAGAAAGCAGTTTACGGGAGCACATGACAGGGAGAGTATAAATAGGAAGCCATCTTAGAAAGAGCAAGCCAGTCAGAGGAGGAGAAGTGACAGGAGCAGAGGCCCTGCATGAGCTCTGCTCCGGAGGCGGGCCTAGCCTGGGAGGCCCAGGACTGAAAGAGAGAAGAGAGGAGTGGGAGCAGGAAGGCTCCAGGAACCGAAGTGACCCTAGGGGTACGGGCCATGCAGAAGGCCACCCGTACGCCCGCTGCTACCAGGAGGTAGAGGGGTCAGGCTAGATAAGGGGAACCGGTCCCTCAACTAGCGGAGAAACAGCAAGGCTCAACTATAAACCGGAGGCTGCAGCATTTCATGTACTGCAGGCCAAAGTCCACAACAGTCTCACTAAGAAGGTAGCCACATAGGACCCAGGGGACGGAACACACGTCGCCCGCCAAGGCCCGAGGATACCGGATAGAAGTGTCACTGGGTGTGAGGTGCAGGGAGAAGGCCAGAGAAAGGACACACAGAAGAGGGGCCTGCTAAGTACTCCGGAGCTATCTGGGGGTGGACTGAGCCCCTCACTGAGTACACACAGCACGACGGGGGAGATTGCTCTGGTACCTGTAATCTGGACTGCAACAACTGTGAGTAAAGATCTTGGGACTACATCACACGGACTCTGTGTTCATTACTGACTCCCTGCACTACAACCACCATCATCCACCCACACTGCCTTGAAGCTATACTCTTCCTGTGGGGAGTAATAATACCATTGCTGCAAAACCACCAGCTTCAGAGGACTGTTCCGCAGCGGCGGCCCCTTTGGCCGCACTCCATAGGTGGCACAGTCGGACATTATAAAACCCATATATACAAATTACCCTTGGATTGACCGTCCCGGGTCACGGACCGGGTCACCGCCACAGTGACTACAACCCCCAGCAACTACCGGCCTGGCTCCGGGTACCCCACGGCCCAGGGGGCGCGTCAACTTCATAGGTCCCTGATCTGAGACCACTCCTGCAGCGTGATTTGCCCCACCTCTGGATTTCATTGGCCCAGGCTATACCTCAGAACGTATTGCACCAGGGCTTGTCGGTGCTGCCACAGTCGCTGCAACATGTGCAGAGTTGAATTCCACGGTGTTGGCACATCGCATTTCAGCTGGTGAACTGGCAGGCCCAATGACTTCTGTAGAGATGTAAGTCGTTGAGCTGCGGGATGCGAACGGCGGAAGTGAGCACACAGTGACCGTGCCCTCTGCAGAAGGCCATCTAGTCTGGGATAGTGGGCTAAAAATTGCTGGACAACCAGGTTCAACACGTGAGCCATACAAGGCATGTGTGTGACATTGCCCCGGTGAAGGGCCGCACCCAGGTTTGCAGCATTGTCGCACATGGCCTTCCCTGGTTGCAGGTCCAGTGGAGACAACCATTCATGAAACTGGGTCTCCAGAGCTGACCACAACTCCTCAGCTGTGTGACTCACATTTCCCAGACATTTCAAAGTAAACACCGCCTGATGCCGTTGAGCCCTGCTGCCAGCATAGTAAGGAGGTGTGCAGGATTCCTTCTGCGCAGTTAGAAAGCGGGTGGCATTACCAGACAGGCTTTGGGTGCAGGTGGAGGACCGAGAGGAGGTTGAGGAGGCAGAAGCAGTGGAGGAAATTCTAGATAAAGAGGATTAATGTACAACTCGTGGGGACGGCAAGACTTGGACAGCAGCCCCTTGTCCTGCTGTCACCATAGTTACCCAGTGCCCAGTCAGCGACATGTAACGCCCCTTTCCATGCCTACTCGTCCAAGTGTCTGTGGTGAAATGCACCCTGTCACACACAGAGTTTCTCAAAGAAGTGGTGATGTTGTGTGCGACTTGCTGGTGTAGCGCAGGCACACCTTTCTTTGAGAAGTAGTGCCGACTGGGCATCTGGTACTGGGGCACTGCGACGGACATAAGGTCTCGAAAATCCTCTGTGTCCACCAGGCGGAAAGGCAGCATTTCAGTAGCCAACAGCTTGTAGATGGTGAAATTCAACCTCTTAGCTTTGTCATGGCTAGGAGGAAATGGTCTTTAACTTGTCCACATCTGAGGGACCGAGGGCTGGCTGCTGTGCTTAGACGGGGTTGAGTAGGGTGTCCCCGGCAAACTGCCGGTCTGTGAGGAAGATGCAGGCGGAAAAGTTAGGTTGCCTTGATCCAAAGGTGGTGCTCTCGATGTCGGAGAGCGCTCAACACCAGCTGGTGTTTCCACTTCCAAATGAAATGATGACCTGCCAATCACACTGGCTGTTGCGGGTAAAGAGGTGGCAGGTCTGCATCCAAAAACATGTGTGACTGCGGTCCCCCCAGTGACAGAGGATGAAGAGGCCGCAGATGCACAAGATGGGGCAGACGGTGGTTGGCCCGGCCCGCTAGGCCGCATTGTAGCACAGTGAGCTTCCCACTGCAACTTATGCTTCATATCCATGTGATGTTTCATGCATGAAGTACTCAACTATGGATTTTTGGGCCTCTACTTAGCTTTTGGTGACAAATATTACAGATAACACGAGTTGGGTCATCCTTATCGATCTGAAAAAATGCCCAGGTTATACAAGGCTTAGAGCCCATGCGACCTGAAGAGCCACTACGACTTGTGGTCAGAGGCAGAGTTGTGGTTGAGGATGCAGTTGTTGACGTGCTTCCAGTACTCCGTCTCTGTCCAGGAAGGCGCAACCTAACCTTGTCGTCAATAGCATCTGTGATGCCCAGCTGCGCTTGGTATCACAGATCCTAGAAGAGTGCATTGATGGAATCCTTCACAAGAGGCCCCCATAAACATTCACACATCTCCACCTTCCACCTCAGACCAGCAGAGGGAGCCTGTTAGGGATATAAATAGGGAAGGTGGAGCTAGGCAGTTCAGTTCCTCTGAAGAGTTCCTGCAGTAGAGAAGCCTAAGAGAGGTCAGTCTGCAGTGGAGCTCAGTCTAGTCTAGAGAACTCAGTTAATAGTTCAGCAGTGGAACACAAGGCTCCTGCTAGCTAGATTCAGGGCGCCCAGTTAGAGCTTAAGGTGTGCCGGCGCCATAAGATCGGTGAAGTGCGGCAAGCTGCCTTTGGTCTGTATAACCTAGTGAGGGCCCGAGTAGGCCGAAGGCAACAGGAGAGTTAGTACATAGGGGGCAGAGGAGCTTAACTAGCTCACCCCGAAGCATTTACTGGACACCGGATCTGAGCTTAACGGGATCTCTATGACCCAGTAAGGCATAACCGGAATCCCGGGAGATCTACAAGTCCCAGGATCGCTAAGGTGCTGATACGTAACAGAGCCAGGAGACGCTTAGGCCCCGCATACTGGGAGCGTGAACTCCAAGACAAGGCCCTACCACAAGGTCAGCCAGCGCAGGACAGAGACAAAGTTAGGCCTAGCTCCAGGCAGGTCAGAAACTTACTAAACAGAGGCAAGAAACAGAAGGCCCTACACCCGCTCATTGGGGAGGATCCTGATATGCACCCTTCACCCTACAGTGCTCCGGGATGTGCCTGAATTTCCACCAGTAAAAGGTACTGAAGTGACTACCGTGTCCGTTCCCGTTCTTGCTCTGACCCAGCTGGGTCTCGCCTGTCCTGCATTCCCCCTGCATACGCTTTTCTGAGGCCTAGCTCCACCTGTGGGGAGCTATACCATCGAGCTGCCTTATCACCGGCCTCAGTGGACTGCTGCAGCGCTGGTGCTTCTCACCAGATACCGCAGGTGGCGTCACGAACTCTTATAAAATTAACAATTATCCACCCTTTTAAAGAGTGACCCCCAGGGTACGGGCCCGAGAGCCGACCACCGCGACATCCCCAAGACCAGGCAAAGGCCCGGGTACCGAGTCATCCCCATCCCCTGGGCTAGTCACATCCTCCTCCACCTCCTCTGCTGACCTCATCGACTGGCTGACTGTGGGTTGACAGTATTGTGGGATCTCCAACCTCGTCATCACCCTGTGTGTTCTCACACCCGTCGTCCTCAGAGCCAACCTCTTCCTGCCCTGACCGAAAAGTCAAGTTGTCGCTCCAATCAGGTATTTGAGTCTCATCATCGTCTTCATCATTGTCTCCACCAACAGAAGTTACAGTTTGGGAACGAGGGTCTACATTATGCTCAGAACCTTCTTCATCTGGTCCTGGATCCGACTCATAAAGATTCTGGGCATCAGGGCAGATCATTTCCTCGTCTGGATTAACAGAAGCTCTGGGGCAGACAGCCGTTTCACAGGCTATAGTATGAGTAAACAGCTGTGCAGACTCAACCATCTGTGTTACCCTATACTCAGACGGGCAGCTGGAGACTTGGGAGCTGTGAGGAAGCAAGTGCGATTGGGGTGACACCTCTGAGGACTGGAGTATTTGTGATGTTGAAGTTGAGGTGGAGGAGAGCCCACTTGAAGGAGCACTTGATATCTGTTGAAGCACCTTATGTTTTTGTGCCTCATCTGGAATTTGTAGCGATGGACGTATTAGTAAGAAAGGGATCGTATCACATTGTCCACGAAAAGAAGTAGACATCTTAGTTTGGCTGGAAGATGGTCTTTCTTCTGCAGATGTTACCCCCCCACCGCGGGGGGGCTCGACCCACCAGCGGACAGGCACCAGTATTGGGAGAGGGGGGCTGGCCGTCAGGGTCCACCGCGGCTCTGGCACAAACCCGGCCACACGGAGGTTGCACGGGCAGGAACGAACTGGCCGTGTCGGCTTGGCACTCCACTGTAGCACCCGTAACCTCAAAGGGATGTGTAAGCGGCTTTTCTTCCCAGGGCTGTTCCCCGCCCAGCAGGAACGTGGGGGAGCTCAGGTCGGCCTTCCACTGTACTCCCTTACCTCCCTCGCCCTCTTTCCTTCTTCCGTTCTCCATCTAACCCCTCGGCTCTGTGGTGTCCGCTCTCCCTCCAGCTCTCTCCTTCCCACAGGTGGACTACCGCGTGTATTAACACTGGGGCGAATCTTTTGGGCCCAGGCATAAGAAGTTGTCGAGATAATGGATAATATGTGCCCCCTTAGAAACGTCCATTACAACCCATTCGAGGAAGCAACTAAACGCCTCAAATAGTGAGCAGGATCTGGAGCACCCCATGAGCAAACAGCGATCTATATAGTATGCTCCTTCCCAGAAGCAGCCCAATAGGTGGACACTATTCAGAGGCACAGGTAGTAAGTAACCGGAACGCCGCATCAATGTCTGTTTTGGCCATTAGGGTGACCCTTCCCAACTTCTTGATCCGCCTGATTGCCTTGTCAAAGGATGTACATTATATACTACTGTACTTGGTTCCGCGTCGATATTGTCGTTTACGGACTTGCCCCTTGGATATGACAAATGGTGGATTAGTCCGAATGTATTGGGTTCCGTTTTTGGCACAACTCACAACGGGGATACCACTACATCTTGTAAGGAAAGTGTTCTGAATGGAACCGCCATTCTACCTAAAGATATTTCTTTTTTTTAATTTTCTTGTCACAACGTCTGGGTGTTGGTAGGCTGATTTTAGATTTTTACTCCAGCCTTTCTTGATTTTAGAAGGGCATGACATGCCTATATCTGTGTCTCCCCCTCCTTTTACTCCTCCACCTCTTTTCTTTTCGCATGACTATATGTACTTGTCACTTTTCCATGTGTTAGTTGTGTCTTCTGAGCAGTTTTTCAGCTTTTGGACACCTTTGAAGTGTTTTCTATGTGTTTTCTATGTGTTTCTATGTGTTTTTGTTTGCCTGCCATTGGTTTTAATGGTGTTCGAAGGTGTTCGACGAACAGGGTGGGCCATTTATATGGATACACCTAAATTAAATGAGAATGGTTGGTGATATCAACTTCCTCTTTGTGGCACATTAGTATATGGGAGGGGGAAAACTTTTCCAGATGGGTGGTGACCATGGCGGCCATTTTGAAGTCGGCCATTTTGGATCCAACTTTATTTTTTTTTCAATGGGACACATCAAACTTATTGAGAATTTCCTAAGAAAAACAATGGTGTGCTTGGTTTTAACGTAACTTTATTCTTTCATGAGTTTTTTGCAAGTTTATGACCACTTATAAAATGTGTTCAAAGTGCTGCCCATTGTGTTGGATTGTCAATGCAACCCTCTTCTCCCTCTCTTGACACACTGATAGCAATACCGCAGAAGAAATAACAAAGGCGTTGGTTCAGAACAACTCTGTGACCATTCTTGACTGGCCCAGCCAGAGCCCTGACCTAAACCCAATTGAGCATCTCTGGAGAGACCTGAAAATGGCTGTCCACCAACGTTCACCATGCAACCTGATGGAACTGGAGAGGATCTGCAAGGAAGAATAGCAGAGGATCCCCAAATCTAGGTGTGAAAAACTTGTCATATCATTCCCAAGAAGACTCATGGCTGTACTAGCTCAAAAGGGTGCTTCTACTCAATACTGAGCAAAGGGTCTGAATACTTATGACCATGTGATATTTCAGTTTTCTTTTTTAATAAATTTACAAAAATTTCTACATTTCTGTTTTTTTTCAGTCAAGATGGGGTGCAGAGAAAAAAAATTAACTTTTTAGAATTTACCAAATGGCTGCAATGAAACAAAGAGTGAAAAATTTAAAGGGGTCTGAATACTTTCCGTACCCACTGTATTTATAGAAATGTATTCAAACTAAAATTGATTCTTTATGTGAAAAATGTAATTGAAAGCTAATAATATAAATAGTCAAGAATTGAAATAGATGCGGTTATTTGTAAGATGCGGCTTTTTATAGTATTTTATAAACTGTGTATTGATGAGATTAACCCCATCTTTTGGATTTATCCAAAACTGCTCCTTTTCTGGAGATGGAGATGAGATAATGAAGAACATAATAAATTCATGCTAGGAGATGGACGATTATAGGTATTTCCCATGAATAAAATGGTTTAGACAATGTCAGCTGTGGATTAATATCATACCTTTTATAAAGAATATAAAAAGTTTTTCAATAAATTTATATAGTAATAAATGTAAAAATTATTAAAAATTAGAAAAAATCACTTTACAAAAATTAAGCACTTTCAATTAGAGACTGATGCATTTATTCACACATTGCGATATATTTGTGATAATTTTGTCAAATTATATGGGTTCATAGCTATAATCACATTCTCATAAATAGTGGATATGAAGTATTTGGATAATTTGATATTAGTACAATGTTTAATGTAAAATTATGAACAGTGAGTATTGACTCTGTTTATGAATTCATTTATGTCATAAACTTGGATAACGTTCATTCTGTAAAAATTTCTTTTTTTATGTCATGTTTATTTATTTATATGTAATTGTTCCTTTTTTCTGTGTTTATTATATATATAATTTTATTTTATATATGTTGTATTTGTGGATTTCAGTTTGATATGAGAGGATGTAATTTTTTGAGATTCATTGACCTTTGTAATCTTTTCCATCTGTGTTTATTCAAGATGTCATTTCCTTGGATGTCTATATATGTTTGAGTTTTGCAAAGATTACCCACAAAAGCCTGGGAGCGGCTAAAACTAGTGATGAGCGAGCACTAAAATGCTCTGGTACTCATTGCTTGGGTCGAGCAAATTGAAATGCTTGAGTGCTCGGTCCGAGTAACGAGCGCAATGTAAGCCTATGGGAATCTCGAGCATTTTTCCGGCGGCCCCCTCCTTAGGTCTGGAGCGGGCCTAAAAATTGCCCAAATCGATGGGAACAGTGCTCAAATGACATGGGAACAGCATGCGGAAGACCCCTGGAAGCATCTCTGACTCCCAGGTCACTGCTGTCAACAACACTGTCAGAGGTATAACGCCACTTTTACAGACTCACAATAAAACATACAAAAACTAAAATGGATTTTCCTGGGAAAAATGTTAAGGAACATCCTTTCCAGAGTAATGACTTGTATAAAAGGCAAAATAAATAACCAAAAACAAAAATGCTCCCCATACCTTGGGCTATGTTCACACATAGCATTTTTGATGCATTTTTGCACTTTTGCATTGTTGTCAACGGTGAAAAATGCATTCACCAGGAAATGTAATTGTAACATTTTACAACCTTATCTGGCCATGTGGTGTGTGAGACATCATCAGACACATCCTGTTTCATTTATGAAGGAGGGACTCTGAAGGCCACAAACACTATTTTTCTAGGGCCATCAGGAAGCCCTTACTATTCTTAAAGGACCAGCAGTTGGCTATGCTTTGTTGTTCCCATTATTAAAGAGTGGGTCTCCCATACTGTTATTGCGTATGCAGTGACTGCAAGGTCTGCCAAAAAGTTAGACGCACCCCAATACCCCTTTGAAGAGACATAGAGGAGGGTCTCAGCAAAAAAAATGTTTCCATAATAAAGGAGTGGGTCTCCTATAGTGGTAATGCCCATGCAGTGACTGCAAGGGCTGCCAAAATTTGGGAAAAACCTCAATACCAATTTAAAGACACATAGAGCTGGCCACAGTAACGACATGTTCTCATTAGAAAGGAGCGAGTCTGCTATCCAGTTATAGGAAAACATCACAAGAAGTGTAACTATGACATGGAGAGTGTCCGTTATTTGAAACTAAAGTAAAGTGGACAAGATGCTGCACTATATGAATCAAGTGTGCATATAAAACTCTTTTTTGATAAAACATTGTTTATATGCACACTTGATTCATATAGTGCAGCATCTTGTCCACTTTACTTTAGTTTCAAATAACGGACACTCTCCATGTCATAGTCACACTCCGTGTGATGTTTTGCTTGTTTTTTAATGTTTTTACGCCATTGTGTATCGATTTTTGTTGTTATATGTGTATTTATGTGTATCTATTGTCTCCCCTGACTTTCTGTTGTCTGATATTCAATAAAGTTTTATCTATTTTTCTAATTATTTGGCTATTATCGTTGTTTTGTGCTTTGCACTCCTTTCTTTTGTTATATGTTAACGATGGCCCCTATACAATCCGACTAGTAGAATGCAATAACATTGTTACACCATATACTACTTAGTGGCATTCCTAAGTCTGGTTCTAATTACTTTCTTTCTTATCTAGTTATAGGGCATGCAATGAGTCCAACGGCTGCCAAAATTTAGGAAATACCCCAATAACAATTTAAAGATGCATAGACCTTGGCCACCGTAATGATAAATTCCTATTAGAAAGGAGTGGGTCTCCCATACTGTTTGTCTATATTCAGTGAATGCAATAGCTGCAAAAAATTTGGAGGAACTCCAATGTCCCTTGCAAGAGACGTAGAGGTCCGAGGTCCGAGGGCCTCCTGAAAACAATGTTCCCATTTTTAGGAAGTGGGTCTCCCATACTGTTTGCCTATGCAGTGAATGCAACAGCAGCCAAAAATTTGGAGGAAAGTCCCTTGCAAGAGATGTAGCTATGGTGATATGGTAGATATTGTTGTGATATGGTGGTGGAGGATGAGGAGAAGGAGGAGGACAAGAGCAAATAGACAAAATCAGGAAGCTTATACCCATGTGTGGGTGTGAAGACAGTGCATGCAAATAGAGTTACACCTCCCAAAAAAAGACACTGTATTTGAGTTTATGCTATGCTGCTATCATTCGGTGGTGTTGAGAAATCCGGCCCAATTCAGCCCTTGTTCATTTTTATAAGAGTCAGCCTGTCAGCATTTTCAGTTGACAGGCTGATGCGCCTATCAGTTATAATTCCACCAGCGGCACTAAAAACCCACTCTGACAAAACACTAGCGACAGGGCAGGCCAGGACCCCCAAGGCGTAGAGAGCCAGTTCATGCCATGTGTCCAGCTTGCATACCCAATAATTATAAGGCACTGAGGAATTGCGGAGGATGTTGGTATGGTCGGCAAGGTACTCCCTCACCATCTCCTGTGAGAGTACCCCATGCCTCAGGGCCTGTGCGATGGGATTGGTCTAAGAAAACTGTCCAAGAACTTTGACAGTGTTCCCCTGACTCTGCTGGATTGCATTTGTGTCTCTCTCTCCTGTACTCCTTGGTTGTCCAACAAACTGTGACCTCTGCCGCCAGCGTTTTCAGATGGGAATTTTTAAATAATTCCACAACAAGGGCCTTCTTGTACTGCCCCATTTTATTAGGCCTGTCATGCGTGGGAATAAGTGACAGAAAGTTCTCCTTGTAGCGTGGGTCTAGAAGTGTCACCAACCAGTAATGATTGTCACCAAAAATTTGGACAACGCGAGAGTCACGGGAAAGGCAGCTTAACAAACTCAGCCATGTGTGCCAGACTGCAAAGAGACTTCCGTGTCCTCACCAAGAGCACGACTGACCATGCTCTCCTCATCCTCCTCCTCTTCCTCCTCCTCCCTGTCCTCAGGCCATCCACGCTCAACAGAGAATATGACAGCTGTGCAGGTAGTACCATCTATAGCGCAGGAAACTAGCCCCTGTTCTTCCTCCTCCTCCTCCTCATTGTCACCCAATCCACATTGGGTTGAGATGAGGCTAGGCTGTGTGGAATCAACCTGTATGGTTCCTTGCTCCATCTCATCGTGCTCTGGCTACAATGCATCTTCTTTAATTTTGAGCAGAGAGCATTTCAGAAGACAGAGAAGCAGGATGGTGGCGCTAATTATGGCATCATCGCCGCTCACCATCTTGGTGGACTCCTCAATGTTTTGGAGTATGGTACAGATGTCTGAAATCCATGTCCACGCCTGAGGTATTATGTGTGGAGTCTGAACTGAATACCGATGGCCGTGTTGATGCTGGTAGTCAACAACTGTCCTCTTCTGCTCACAAATCTTTCCCAACATCTGCAATGTAGAGTTACAACGCATGGGGACATCGCACACCAGTCAGTGAGCTGAAAGCTGCTGAAGCATGGCAAGGGCAGCGGAAGTTATAGCTGACTTTCTAAAATGGGCACACACATGGCGTACTTTGACAAGCAGATGCGACAGATCAGGGTAGGTTTTGAGAAACTGCTGAACCACGAGGTTAAGCACATGGGCTAGGCATGGTACATGTGTGAGCTTGCCTCGCTTCAAAACTGCCACCAGGTTCCGACCATTGTCACACATGACCATGCCTGGCTATAGCTTCAGCAGTGTCAGCCACAGATCTGCCTGCTCTTTCAGAGCTGTCCACAACCCTTCAGCGGTGTGCGGATTGTCACCTAAGCATATTAGCTTCAGCACAGCCTGTTGCCACTTGGCCGAGGCAGTGCTGCAGTGCTTCCAGCTTTTGACTGATGTGCTCATTTCGGAGATGTAGGTTGAAGAGGAGGAGGAGGTGCAGGAGCTGTAGAATGTGGGGGCAATCCTGATTGATCCAGGGCCTGCAATCCTTGGCGTCGGGAGGACGTGTTCCGTCCCAAGGTCCGACTGGGTCCCGGCTTTCCACTATATTAACCCAGTGTTCCATCAGCGAGATGTACCGGCCCTGCCCACAAGCACTTGTCCACGTGTCCATGGTAAGGTGGACTTTCCCAGTAACTGCGTTGTTAAGGGCACGGCTAATGTTGTGGGACACGTGCTCATGTAATGCCAGAATGGCACACCGGGAGAAATAATGGCCGCTAGAGACTGAGTACCAAGGGATGACCGCCGCCATCAGGTTGCGGAAAGCTTCCTTCTCCACGAGCCTAAAAGGCAACATTTCGAGCGCAAGCATTCCTGAAATGTGTGAATTTAGTAGTTTGGCCTGTGGGGCGTTGGCTGCGTAATTGTGCTTGCGATCCAAGGACTGGGGTAGGGACAACTGAATGCTGTGCTGGGACAAGGACATGGACGTGCTTGCTGATTGTGCTAGTTGAGAGTGTGCAACGACACATGCAGAGCATGAGGCAACTTCGCATGCATCATGAAAAGGGGATTGGCGTGCACGCACAACAGCGAAAGAAGCAGTGGTGTCACCCACAGACACTGTTTCTGGACCCTGGGGTTCGGCCCACTTAGTAGGGTGCTTTGTTGCCATGCTGGTGGTCGTCAGGCTGCTAGTTTTGCTTCCCCTGCTGATGCTGGCCTGGCAGGTGGTGCAAATGGCCATTTTGGGGTTATCTGCAGAGTTTTTAAAAAACAACCCGACTCGGGAAGACCTAACAGTTGTACTGGCAACTTCCGTCGTGTTGGTGTTACAGGGAATGCTTTCCCACCTTGTGTCAGCGGCCACCACACTGCTTCTTCCTGCCTGTTGTGGTGCTATGCCTCCCTCCCTCTGTGTGCTGCTGTCCTCGCTCTGCATGTCCCCCTGCCAGATTGGGTCAGTTACTATATCATCCACCATCTCGTCTTCCACTTCCTCTCCCTGGTCCTCCTCCTGACTTTCTGGTAATTGTATCTCATCATCATCATCATCATCCAACTCTTGCAACAGTAATTGCACTTTCTCACCGTTACCTTCATGTGAACATGGCTGCTCAAATATTTGGGCATCGCTGCACCCGTTCTCGTCTTGACTCGCTTGAAGTTTGAGGCCCGAATCTACAACTGGAAAAGTGAACAGCTCTTCTGAGTGTCCAAGTGTGCGATCAGTTGTCTTCGGGCACTCGGCATGGTGGGAGGAAGGAGGATCAGGTTGAGGAATATGCGGTCCAGACGCATGGCTACTGATGCTTGACTGTGTGGAAGACAGGGTGGTAGTGGTTGTGGCAAAGTGACTGGAAGCATTATCTGCTATCCAATTAACAACCTTTTGACATTGCTCTGGGTTCAATAGTGGTGTGCTGCAGTCCCCTAGCAATTGGGACAGGAAGGTCGGGCGACAAGATGTGGGTGTTTGTTGTGGCTCAATTTCAGCTTGTCTACGGCCTTTGCATGTACCATAACCATCACGTTCACATCCCCGTCCCTTGCCAGGCACCTTGCCCATTTTAAATGGAGGACAATGGTTTCCACGTTCACTAGAAATGGCTGATTTTGGAACGCAGTTATATGTGATACGTCTGACAGAGAACCACAGTTTTAAATAGGAGGCCTGTAATTTACTAATACTATTCTTCACAGAGACCTAGTGTGAATAGCTTGACTGACACACTGCAATGAAATGGAAGGCAGTAATCGCTGATTTTGGAACACAGTTACATGTGAGATACGTCTGACAGAGAACCACGGTTTTAAATAGCAGGCCTGTAGTTATTTATTTATTTGACATTTCGGCCCCAATCGGCCTGCATCAGAAAAGGATGCTGCCCAATTGATATGCAGATAATCTGTCAGTGCAAAATCTCATGGGAAAGAGGTATAGGCTCAACGGCTCTAAATGGAGAAAAGCACGTTCGTGCTATAGATAATGAGCATTATCTGCAATTTCTTTCACCATAACTTGGAGTGCCGGATTCTTTTTTAATTATATGTAGCGAGTGGAATTCTATCTGGGCACCCACAGAAGAGGAGTGCCACGTAGCCTTTTTTGATTCCGGGGTAGTCTGTAACGAGCATAGAGGCGGCAGATCTTATATAGACCTGATGATGCTGTGCGGCCAGCCAATCACTGTAATGCCCACAAGCTACATGGCTACAGCATTACAGTGCGTGGCAAGCAATCCCTGCATGTTCATTGGCTCTCTAAAGAGAGTCAAATATGCAGGGTGGGGACCCGAGTTTCCGCCCGAGCAACCCGCAAATACTTGCCGAGCTTGTTGAGCACAGTGATGCTCGAGCGAGTACCGAGCAGTGGCGAGGACATTCGCTCATCACTAGCTAAAACGTTTTGCCATTTCTTCATGTGGAATAAACAAATTAATTAATCTTCTCAAGTGAGTACTGGGACCTGCTTTCTTCTTTTGGAATTGTATTATTTCCACGAGCACCACCTATAGTCATAGAGTGCTGACTATTTTCTCTGGACTGTGTTACATTATGTACAATCTGAGTCAGAGCTTCCTGTGCAAGTGGTGCTGAGTCAATGGCAGAAATAGGAATGGGCTTAGCTAAAGTACAAAAAGCAAGTCCATGAGTTCTCACAAACTCAGCATCAACCATGCCGACTCCAGCTCCACTGTCAACAAACACTGAAATTTTCTCAGTCTTGCTCTCTAGCACCACCTCTGCTGTCAGGACAAATCGAGAACTGCAGGTTGACGATAAACGCACCCCTTGATTATCCAACTCCAGACTACCAAGGGTTAATCTAGTCTCCTTTTGATTGCTTAGGAAAGGGCCCCAATAAAATGTACCTTTTTTCAACAAAAAAAACACACGCCTTTTTTTTTTGCGGATCTCAGGGGAAACCTATGATGCAGAGACACCCCCTAACTGCATGGGCTCTTTCACCTTCCCCAGCACTGGTTCACCCCCAAACCGCTCCCCCGGCAAAGGGGCATTACCCCAAAAAGAGGGCTCCGGAGAAGGTGGTCTCCCCCACCTATCCCGAAGGCGTATATTAATACGTATAGCCAAAGACATGGCAGCCTCCAAGGACTCTGGGATTTCATATACTGCCAAAACATCTTTCATCCTTTCAGTAAGGCCCAGACAAAATTGGCTTCTGAGCGCCGGGTCATTCCATTTTGTATCAGTTGCCCATCTGCGGAATTTGGAGCTATACATCTCTACTGACCTATTCCCCTACTGAAGGCGACGACGTAGCCTAGACTCAGCCAAGGAGATTCTTTCAGGGTCATCATAGATGAGGGCTAGAGCCCCAAAAAAACCCTCCACTGACTGGAGACAAACCGAAACCTGTGGCAAAGAGCAAGCCCAGGATTGAGAATCTCCTTGCAGCAGTAAGATCACAATCCCCACTCGCTGTTCCTCACCTCCAGAGGAGTAAGGACGAAGTTTAAAATACAGTTTGCAAGCTTCCTTGAACACAAAAAAATTGTCCCTACCTCCTGAAAACCTTTCCGGGAGGGCAATCTTGGGTTCAAGCTAGACCAGCTTACCCGGAGAGACCCTAACATTAGGGACCTGCAGCTGCTGTTGCTGCTGCTGAACATCGTAGCGGAGGTCAGTCACCTCCAGAGACAGCCTGCGCAGCTGCTCTACAATGGGATCCATGAACCAAGGGAAAAGGAGAAATAAACACACCCGAAAAAAAAAAAGACACACAAATAAAACGTGTCAGTTTTTTTTCCTTATTAATGTATGGCCAGTGATAATGGCACACATGGAGTGGGAAAGACTAAGTGCAACACAAAGGGAAGAGGGGGGGAGGGGGAGTGGAGACCCCTAGGCAGATCTAATAGCACCCTGCCTACCCTACCATCCCTATATAGGTTCCACACCTATTGCCGAGCAAGACCCTAAACCCTGTATGTCCCTAGAGCTTGGCCATAGATAGGTAGGGGGAGGGGTGATCACTGGTCAGGCCCCACTACAAATTAAATACAAGAAGGTAGACAAACAAAGGGGATTAACTTAGCTTGAGCAGACACCAGAGGAGTAACGCCAACTGTTCTCCAAGGGCACCAGAGAAGAAGCCAGTCAACAGCTAGTGCTCCAAGCATGCAAAAAAGTACATAGAAGTATCACCGTCGATTGCCTGGAGCAAACTGAGGGTTTATAACTCCCATGCAAGGGTGTGTCAAAAAGCAGCAGGAGGGAGGTCGCAGCTGGGTCTTGAAGAAGAATTAAGAAGGTATCTGCAAAGTGCAGTGACATTCTACAGCCAGATCCAGAGCATCTGTCTATTACCACACCTCTGACACCGGGTGACAACTGGAGGAAATCCTACAGGTCTGGCCAGATTGAACAGCCTGGCTGTCATTCACAATACTGACAGTCCAGCACACTCCTGCCTCAGAATGGATGACGGGGCTGTCCCTCACAGTACGCACACCCTTGATCCTATATTGTGAAACCAATATTTATATACAGTACAGACCAAAAGTTTGGAAACACCTTTTCATTTAAAGATTTTTCTGTATTTTCATGACTTTGAAAATTGTACATTCACACTGAAGGCATCAAAACTATGAATTAACACATGTGGAATTATATACTTAACAAAAAAGTGTGAAACAACTGAAAATATGTCTTATATTCTAGGTTCTTCGAAGTAGCCACCTTTTTCTTTGATGACTGCTTTGCACACTCTTTGCATTCTCTTGATGAGCTTCAAGAGGTAGTCACCGGAAATGGTTTTAACTTCACAGTTGTGCCCTGTCAGGTTTAATAAGTGGGATTTCTTGCCTTATAAATGGGGTTGGGACCATCAGTTGTGTTGTGCAGAAGTCTGGTGGATACACAGCTGATAGTCCTCCTGAATAGACTGTTAGAATTTGTATTATGGCAAGAAAAAAGCAGCTAAGTAAAGAAAAACGAGTGGCCATCATTACTTTATGAAATGAAGGTCAGTCAATGCGAAAAATTGGGAAAACTTTGAAAGTGACCCCAAGTGCAGTTGCAAAAACCATAAATCGCTACAAAGAAACTGGCTCACTTGAGGACCGCTCCAGGAAAAGAGGACCAAGAGTCACCTCTGCTTCTGAGGATAAGATTATCCGAGTCACCAGCCTCAGAAATCGCAGGTTAAGAGCAGCTCAGATTAGAGACCAGGTCAATGTCACACAGAGTTCTAGCAGCAGACACATCTCTACAATAGTGTTGAGCCACCCCCATAGTGTTCGGGTTCGGTTCGTCGAACACCGGGATGTTCGAGGAACTGTTCGTCGAACTGTTCGTCGAACACCTTAGAACACCGTCGAACACCGTTAAAACCAATGGCAGGCAAACAAAAACACATAGAAACACATAGAAAACACCTGCAAAGGTGTCCAAAAGCTGACAAACTGCTCAGAAGACACTCTCTTTAAAAAAGCCGGCTGGCAAATTCAGCAGCGGCATACACCGGTACCCGACAATTTAGACAAGAAGGAATAGAGCATCACACATAGATTAGATAGATAGAAACATGTCAGTCACACATATAAGAAGCACAGTGACAGTGTTGGTTACTGCACTTGTCATTTAGTGTAAAGGATTTATTAAAAAAAATATTAGTGTTTTCATGCACCGTCTCTTTAAAAAAGCCGGCCGGCAATTCAGCATCTGTACCCGACAATTTAGAACAGAAAGAATAGAGCTTCACACATAGATTAGATAGATAGAAACATGTCAGTCACATATATATGAAGTACAGTGACAGTGTTGCTTACTGTACTTGTCATTTAGTGTAAAGGATTTATTTAAAAAAATAATAGTGTTTTCATGCACTGTCTCTTTAAAAAAGCCGGCCGGCAATTCAGCAGCGGTACCCGACAATTTAGAACAGAAAGATAGAGCATCACACATAGATTAGATAGATAGAAACATGTCAGTCACATATATATGAAGTACAGTGATAGTGTTGGTTACTGTACTTGTCATTTAGTATTAAAATAAAGGATTTATTATTAAAAAAATTGGCGTGGGGTTCCCCTTAATTTTAGGCTCTAGCGGAGGTTAAGCAGACGGCTGGGGCAGATGTTTGAAGCCTGGGAAGGGTGTAATACCCACGGAGCTTCCCAGGCAACTAATATCAGCCCCCAGCTGAATACATAGCCTTTACTAGCTATTAAAATGGGGGACCCCCCCCAAAAAATGACGTGGGGTCCCCCCTAATTTAATAGCTAGCAAAGGCTAGGCAGACAGCTGGGGGCTGATATTAATAGCCCAGGAAGGGAGCCATGAATATTGGCCCCCTCCCAGGCTAGAAACACCAGCCGTCAGCCGCCCCAGAAATGGCGCATTCATAGGATGCGCCAATTCTGGCACTTAGCCTCGCTCTTCCACGCTGCCCTGGTGCGGTGGCAGGGGGTAATAGGGTTGGGGTTGATGTCAGCTTATAATGCCAGCTGACATCAAGCCCAGGTTAGTAATGGAGAGGCGTCTATAAGACACCCCCATTACTAACCCCATAGTCAAAGTTAAAAAAAACACAAACACCCAGAATAAAGTCCTTTAATTGAAATAAAGACACAATCCTTTATTGTTCTAAATTAAACCATACTTACCATCACGCCCATTCCAGCTGAAGCCAACGATCTCCTGCAATAAAAGAAAAATAATAAAGCAACCTCATCCTTACCTTTCCATGGTTCCCACGACAGCTTCAGCTCTGCTACATCGAGATGACAGGCTGGACCGCAGCAGAACGCTGCCATCCAGTCTGTCATCCCGCAGACACTGAGAAGCGCAGGCTTGCTTGCGCTGCTCAGCGTCTCTCTGTGACGACATCCAGATGAGCCGAGTTCATGTCCAATGAACTCGGCTCACCTCATGCACGTCACTGACAGCGTGGGAAAATTCTCACGCTGAAGCGCTGATTGCAGGAGAATTTTCCCACGCTGTCAGTGACGTGCAGGAGGTGAGCTGAGTTCATTGGACATGAGCTCACCTCATGCACATCACTGACAGCGTGGGAGAATTCTCCTGCACTCAGCACTTCAGCGTGAGAATTTTCCCACGCTGTCAGTGACGTGCATGAGGTGAGCCGAGTTCATTGGACATGACCTCGGCTCATCTGGATGCCGTCACAGCGAGACAGTGAGGAGCGCAAGCATGCCTGCGCTTCTCAGTGTCTGCGGGATGACAGACTGGATGGCAGCGTTCTGCTGCGGTCCAGCCTGTCATCTCGATGTAGCAGAGCTGAAGCTGTCGTGGGAACCATGGAAAGGTAAGGATGAGGTTGGTTTATTATTTTTCTTTTATTGCAGGAGATCGTTGGCTTCAGCTGGAATGGGTGTGATGGTAAGTATGGTTTAATTTAGAACAATAAAGAATTGTGTCTTTATTTCAATTAAAGGACTTTATTCTGGGTGTTGTGTTTTTTTTAAATACTTTACTAGAAATTCATGGCGGTCATGTCTAATACTGGCGTGACCCCATGAATTTTGGGCTTGGGGCCCGCTGATAATACCAAGCTGGCCCTAACCCCTTTATTACCCAGTGAGCCACCGCACCAGGGCCCTGGATGAGTTGGGTACAGCGCCAGAAGATGGCGCTTCTATGAACGCGCCATTTTCCGGGGTGGCTGCGGACTGCAATTTGTAGCGGGGGGGGGCCCAGAAAGCTTGGGCCTCCCTGCGCTGCAGATTCCAGCCCCCAGCTGCCTAGTTGTACCTGGCTGGACACAAAAATAGGGCGAAGCCCCACGTACTTTTTTTTTAATTATTTCATGAAATTCATGAAATAATTAAGAAAAAAAGGCCTTCCCTATATTGTTGTGTCCGGCCAGGTACAAATAGGCAGCTGGTGGATGGGGGCAGCCCGTTCCTGCCTGCTGTACCTGGCTGGACACAAATATAGTGCGAAGCCCCACTTCAATTTTTTTTAATTATTTCATGAAATTCATGAAATAATTAAGAAAAAAAGGGCTTCCCTATATTGTTGTGTCCGGCCAGGTACAAATAGGCAGCTGGTGGTTGGGGGCAGCCCGTTCCTGCCTGCTGTACCTGGCTGGACACAAATATAGTGCGAAGCCCCACTTCAATTTTTTTTAATTATTTCATGAAATTCATGAAATAATTAAGAAAAAAAGGGCTTCCCTATATTGTTGTGTCCGGCCAGGTACAAATAGGCAGCTGGTGGTTGGGGGCAGCCCGTTCCTGCCTGCTGTACCTGGCTGGACACAAATATAGTGCGAAGCCCCACGTCAATTTTTTTAAATTATTTCAGGAAATTCATGAAATAATTAAAAAAAAATTGACGTGGGGCTTCGCACTATATTTGTGTCCAGCCAGGTACAGCAGGCAGGAACGGGCTGCCCCCAACCACCAGCTGCCTATTTGTACCTGGCCGGACACAACAATATAGGGAAGCCCTTTTTTTCTTAATTATTTCATGAAATAATTTAAAGAAAATTGACGTGGGGCTTCGCCCTGTTTTTGTGTCCAGCCAGGTACAACTAGGCAGCTGGGGGCTGGAATCCGCAGCGCAGGGAGGCCCAAGCTTTCTGGGCCACCCCCGCTGCAAATTGCAGTCCGCAGCCACCCCGGAAAATGGCGCGTTCATAGAAGCGCCATCTTCTGGCGCTGTACCCAACTCATCCAGGGCCCTGATGCGGTGGCTCACTGGGTAAAAAAGGGGTTAGGGCCAGCTTGGCATTATCAGCTGGCCCTAAGCCCGAAATTCATGGGGTCACGCCAATATTAGACATGACCACCATGAATTTCTAGTAAAGTATTTAAAAAAAACACAACACCCAGAAAAAAGTCCTTTAATTGAAATAAACACACAATTCTTTATTGTTCTAAATTAAACCATACTTACCATCACGCCCATTCCAGCTGAAGCCAACGATCTCCTGAAATAAAAGAAAAATAATAAAGCAACATCATCCTTACCTTTCCATGGTTCCCACGACAGCTTCAGCTCTGCTACATCGAGATGACAGGCTGGACCGCAGCAGAACGCTGCCATCCAGCCTCTCATCCCGCAGACACTGAGAAGCGCAGGCTTGCTTGCGCTCCACAGTGTCTCTCTGTGAGGGCATCCAGATGAGCCGAGTTAATGTCCAATGAACTCGGCTCACCTCATGCACGTCACTGACAGCGTGGGAAAATTCTCCTGCACTCAGCGCTTCAGCGTGGGAGAATTCTCACACTGAAGCGCTGAGTGCAGGAGAATTCTCCCACGCTGTCAGTGACGTGCAGGAGGTGAGCTGAGTTCATTGGACATGAGCTCACCTTATGCACGTCACTGACAGCGTGGGAAAATTCTCCTGCACTCAGCGCTTCAGCGTGGGAGAATTCTCACGCTGAAGCACTGAGTGCAGGAGAATTCTCCCACGCTGTCAGTGACGTGCAGGAGGTGAGCTGAGTTCATTGGACATGAGCTCACCTTATGCACGTCACTGACAGCGTGGGAGAATTCTCCTGCACTCACCGCTTCAGCGTGAGAATTTTCCCACGCTGTCAGTGACGTGCATGAGGTGAGCCGAGTTCATTGGACATGAACTCGGCTCATCTGGATGTCGTCATAGAGAGACGCTGAGCAGCGCAAGCAAGCCTGCGCTTCTCAGTGTCTGCGGGATGAGAGGCTGGATGGCAGCGTTCTGCTGCGGTCCAGCCTGTCATCTCGATGTAGCAGAGCTGAAGCTGTCGTGGGAACCATGGAAAGGTAAGGATGAGGTTGCTTTATTATTTTTCTTTTATTGCAGGAGATCGTTGGCTTCAGCTGGAATGGGCGTGACGGTAAGTATGGTTTAATTTAGAACAATAAAGGATTGTGTCTTTATTTCAATTAAAGGACTTTATTCTGGGTGTTTGTGTTTTTTTTAACTTTGACTATGGGGTTAGTAATGGGGGTGTCTTATAGACGCCTCTCCATTACTAACCTGGGCTTGATGTCAGCTGGCATTATAAGCTGACATCAACCCCAACCCTATTACCCCCTGCCACCGCACCAGGGCAGCGTGGAAGAGCGAGGCTAAGTGCCAGAATTGGCGCATCCTATGAATGCGCCATTTCTGGGGCGGCTAACGGCTGGTGTTTCTAGCCTGGTAGGGGGCCAATATTCATGGCTCCCTTCCTGGGCTATTAATATCAGCCCCCAGCTGTCTGCCTAGCCTTTGCTAGCTATTAAATTAGGGGGGACCCCACGTCATTTTTTTTGGGGTGTCCCCCATTTTAATAGCTAGTAAAGGCTATGTATTCAGCTGGGGGCTGATATTAGTAGCCTGGGAAGCTCCGTGGGTATTACCCCCTTCCCAGGCTTCAAACATCTGCCCCAGCCGTCTGCTTAACCTCCGCTAGAGCCTAAAATTAAGGGGAACCCCACGCCAATTTTTTTAATAATAAATCCTTTATTTTAATACTAAATGACAAGTACAGTAACCAACACTATCACTGTACTTCATATATATGTGACTGACATGTTTCTATCTATCTAATCTATGTGTGAAGCTCTATTCTGTCTGTTATAAATTGTCGGGTACCGCTGCTGAATTGCCGGCCGGCTTTTTTAAAGAGACGGTGCATGAAAACACTATTATTTTTTTTGATAAATCCTTTACGCTAAATGACAAGTACAGTAAGCAACACTGTCACTGTACTTCGTATATATGTGGCTGACATGTTTCTATCTATCTAATCTATGTGTGAAGCTCTATTCTGTCTGTTATAAATTGTCGGGTACCGCTGCTGAATTGCCGGCCGGCTTTTTTAAAGAGACGGTGCATGAAAACATTATTATTTTTTTTGATAAATCCTTTACGCTAAATGACAAGTACAGTAAGCAACACTGTCACTGTACTTCGTATATATGTGGCTGACATGTTTCTATCTATCTAATCTATGTGTGAAGCTCTATTCTGTCTGTTATAAATTGTCCGGTACCGCTGCTGAATTGCCGGCCGGCTTTTTTAAAGAGACGGTGCATGAAAACACTATTATTTTTTTTGATAAATCCTTTACGCTAAATGACAAGTACAGTAAGCAGCACTTTCACTGTACTTCGTATATATGTGGCTGACATGTTTATATCTATCTAATCTATGTGTGAAGCTCTATTCTTTCGGTTCTAAATTGTCGGGTACAGGTGTATGCCGCTGCTGAATTGCCGGCTTTTCATGTTTCACTGTTGGCACTGTTCCCATCGATTTGGGCAATCACTGTAATGCCACAACCACCATGGCTGTGGCATTACAGTGAGTGGCAGACAATCCCTGCATGATTGGTGCTCTAAATAGCGCCAGACATGCAGGACACGCTTTTGGTGCACGAACAGTTATCGAACATAACCTCGAACAGCCGAATTTTTTGCAAATCGTTCGGGTTCGTCGAACAACTCGAACACCGCCCAAAACAGCTCGAATTTGAGATTGGCGAACAGTTCTAGTCGAACACCGCTCATCTCTACTCTACAACAACTGTTAAGAGGAGACTTTGTGCAGCAGGCCTTCATGGTAAAATAGCTGCTAGGAAACCACTGCTAAGGACAGGCAACAAGCAGAAGAGACTTGTTTGGGCTAAAGAACACAAGGAATGGACATTAGACCAGTGGAAATCTGTGCTTTGGTCTGATGAGTCCAAATTTGAGATCTTTGGTTTCAACCACCATGTCTTTGTGCGACGCAGAAAAGGTGAACGGATGGACTCTACATGCCTGGTTCCCACCGTGAAGCATGGAGGAGGAGGTGTGATGGTGTGGGGGTGCTTTGCTGGTGACACTGTTGGGGATTTATTCAAAATTGAAGGCATACTGAACCAGCATGGCTACCACAGCATCTTGCAGCGGCATGCTATTCCATCCGGTTTGCATTTAGTTGGACCATCATTTATTTTTCAACAGGACAATGACCCCAAACACACCTCCAGGCTGTGTAAGGGCTATTTGACCAAGAAGGAGAGTGATGGGGTGCTACGCCAAATGACCTGGCTTCCACAGTCACCAGACTTGAACCCAATTGAGATGGTTTGGGGTGAGCTGGACCTCAGAGTGAAGGCAAAAGGGTCAACAAGTGCTAAGCATCTCTGGAAACTCCTTCAAGATTGTTGGAAGACCATTTCCGGTGACTACCTCTTGAAGCTCATCAAGAGAATGCCAAGAGTGTGCAAAGCAGTCATCAAAGCAAAAGGTGGCTACTTTGAAGAACCTAGATTATAAGACATATTTTCAGTTGTTTCACATTTTTTTGTTAGCTATATAATTCCACGCGTGTTAATTCATAGTTTTGCTGCCTTCAGTGTGAATGTACAATTTTCATAGTCATGAAAATACAGAAAAATCTTTAAATGAGAAGGTGTGTCCAAACTTTTGGTCTGTACTTTACATGTTAAAAATGTAACATGCTAAATTAACATTTTTTGATCAAAAAGCACATTAGCCATCCATTCACGTCAAGTTATACCTTGTATATGTATGATCTCTATAACTAATGTCCTACCTTTACATGTGCCAAGCCAGACATCTGAACTGGGAAAGTAGAAGCAAAATGGACATAGCTCATATTTAAAAGCTTGCTGGAACAGATGGATGGATAAGGATGCTGGGTCCTGGAAGTGCCCACCCAATATATACTACAAAAAAATGAAAAAAAAGGCCCACAAATCCTAAATATTAAATTAATGTAGAGGTGCAAATATTTGGACAGTGACTGAATCTCTGCATGCCACTATTTTTTTATTTAAAATGAAACAACTGAGATGCAATTGTGTAGACTTTCAGGTTTAATTAAAGAGGTTGAACAAAAAGTATCCTGTTAGACATTTAGGAATTGCAAACATTTTTCTACGAAGCCTCCTCATTTCAGGGGCTCAAACGTAATTGGACAAATAAACTTTACCATAAATAAAATGTTCATTTTTAATACTTTGTAGAGAATCCTTTGCAGACAATGAATGACTGAAGTCTGGGAGCCATGGATGTCACCAAACGCTGGGCTTCTTCCTTTGTGATGCTTTGCCAGGCCTTTACAGCAGCTGACTTTAGTTGTTGCTTGTTTGTGGGTGTTTCTGCCTTAAAGGGGTTTTCCTACGAGCAAAAATTAATTTTAATCAATAGATCTTGGAATAATAAGTTCCACAACTGAATGTATTTAAATAAAATGTTCCTGTGCTGAGATAATCTTACAAATGTGCCCCTGTGTAATGGCTGTGTCTGGCCGTGTACAGACCACAATCTGATTACACCACAGCTCCTGGGCAGGAGACGAAGTAAAAGACTATACAGACATTACAGCATGGAGATCACACCTGATTCTTTCTGTGAGGTAAAACATTTCCCTGCCTGTTTTTAAACAATGTTTTACTTCAAAGAAAGAATCTGTTGCAATCCCCTGCTGTCCTGTCTGTATACTCTATTTTGCTTCCTCCCCTGCCCAGGAGAAGTGGTATGATCAGACCATGTTCCGTTCATGGTAGGACACAGACGTTACACAAGGGAACATTTATAAGATTATCTCAGTAGAGGAAGATTTTATTTATTATTATTATGTATTTATTATTATTCAACGATCTATTGATTAAAATGAACTTATGTTTGTGGGAAAACCCCTTTAAACTCTTTTGGACGTGAGGCGTAATAATACGTCTCTGTGATCTGGGCCTTAATGACCAGGTATGTATTATTATGCTTCACAGATGGCGCCCGCACAGAAAGATAGCTCTATACACTTCAAAATTCATTCAGCTGCTTCTGTCTTCAGTCACATCATCAATAAACACTAGTGACCCAGTGTTATTGGAAGCTATGTATGCCCATTACATCACACTGCCTTCAATATTTTTTATAGATGATCTGGTGTGCTGTGGATTAAAGCCTGCTCCATAGTATTTTCTTCCCATCATTCTGATACAGATTGATCTTAGTTTCATCTGTCCAAAGAATGCAAAGAGAACTGGACTGGTCTCTTTAGATGTTTTTTGGCAAAGCCTAATTTGGAATTTCTATTGTTAAAGCTGATTAATGGTTTGCACCTTGTGGTGAACCCTCTGTATTTGCTCTCATGAAGTCTTCTCTTTATGGTAGACTTAGATACTGTAACTAGTGTTGAGCCACCCCCGTAGTGCTCGAGTTCGGTTCGGTTCGTCGAACACCCGTGTGTTCGCCGAACTGTTCGTCGAACTGTTCGTCGAACACCTTCGAACACCGTTAAAACCAATGGCAGGCAAACAAAAACACATAGAAACACATAGAAAACACCTTCAAAGGTGTCCAAAAGCTGACAAACTGCTCAGAAGACACAACTAACACATGGAAAAGTGACAAGTACATATAGTCATGCGAAAATAAAAGAGGTGGAGGAGTAAAAGGAGGGGGAGACACAGATATAGGCATGTCATGCCCTTCTAAAATCCAAAAAGTGAGAAGCCGACACGTTCAGTCCGCTCCTGCCCGTGCCACCTCCGTGTCGCCGGGTTTGTGCCAGAGCCGCGGTGAACCCTGATGGCCAGCCCCCCTCTCCCAATACTGGTGCCTGTTCGCTGGTGGGTCGAGCGAGCCCCCCTGTGGTGGAGGCAGCTCTAAGCTTTTTAATTTAAATTGTCTCTCTAATTTGAATGAATACACTTTAAATCCATTTACAAGGATCTATTGGAGGGCAAGTCTCATGCCAGCAGCCGCGTAATTCCAGCTCCAGTAGCAACCACTAAAGCTGCTGCAGTTAAAAAGCTTTTATAAGGATCGAGCTCGGCTGTCCATCGCAAGGCATCCTACTGCCAGTCCCAGCCCCTATGCCTTGGGGTGCCTCCTGATGCTCTTCACTGAGTATCCCGTGGTCCCGAAGCATTTCCTTTGAAAAAATTAAGTGTCCAAACTACAGGTGGTGTAGCTTGCTTAACAGCCGGGATAATCCGCTGACTAGCAGACACTGCTACTAGGCACAAAGTATTTCCTGGGCTAGATGCAGTTAAAAATTTGTAATTAGATACTCTCGTTGGATGCTGAGAAAGCATTCCATAGAGTCTCCTGGCACACCATATATGATTCTCTTAAAAAGCTTGGGGTAGGGGTCTAGGGGACCCTTTTATAGCCAAAATCACGGCCCTGTATCGCAATACGTCACCTAGGCTGAAGATAAATGGAACTGTAGCACCCTGAGGGCTCGGTTGCTACAGAGGTATTGCACCTCACCCAGAGGTGTGATATCTCACTCTCAGGTAAGGATGTAGTGTGGATCAGGACCCGACACCTGCATGCATTACACCACATTGCCGTGGGGCAGGGCGACCAATATGCCCCTGAGATGGGCACGACAGTCCCTGTCCCTGGCTGGAGTAAGGGGAGGGAACACTGAGGAAGGGGAACCCTGTAGTGCAGGAGCAGGGAGGAAGCAGTTCCTGGGTGCATTGAGAAGGGAGTATAAAAGGTGGGCACCATCTTAGTTCAGTGCAGAGAAGTCTGAGCAGAAGTGGCAGGGAGCAGGGGCTCTGCATGAGCTCTGCTCCGGAGGCGGGCCTAGTAACAGAGGCCCAGGCCTGGAAGAGGGAGAAGGAAGGAAGAGGAGCGGAGAAGGCTCCAGGAACGAGGAACGAAGGGATCCCAGGGGTGCGGACGGGCGAGTCGCCACCGCACGCCCGAATCCACCTGCATGGAGGGGTCAGGCCAAAGGGGGAGACCGGTCCCCGAAACTAGTGGAGGCAGGAAACGACCCTCAGCTAGAAACAGGAGGCTGTGACATTTTATGTGGCGCAGCCCCTCGCTACACCCGCTAGGAAGGCACCACATAGGGTCAGGGAAACTGGCGCCAAGTTTACCAAGAGGAGGCCCGAGGCAGCCGGACAGAAGGGTTGGAAAGAAAGGCCAGACAAAGGACACACAAAGGGGGTCCTGTGAAGCGCTCCAAAGTTATCTGGGAGTTGTCTGAGCCCCTCACCTGGTGAGCACAGTACGACGTGGGCAGCCGTTACCTGCAGACGTGGTCTGGATAATAAGAACTGTGAGTAAAGGCCCTGGACTGCATCACTGACTCCGTGTCGTTACTGCTGCTGCCCTGCACCATCACCCCCATCCTCCGCATACACTGCCCTGAGGCTATACTCCTCCCGTGGGGAGTTATGCTACGCTCTGCTGCACCCACAACACCAGCCTCAGCGGTCTGCCCTGGAGCGGCGGTTCACTCTGACCGCAATCCACAGGTGGCGTAGTCGGACATTTAAACATCAAAACCACATGAATAGTTCCGCCACTGGTTTGACCGCCCTGAGCCACGGAACCGGGTCGCCGCCACGGAGACTACAACCACCAGCATCCACCAAAAAGGGTCCGGCTCCGGGTGTCCCAAAGCCCAGGGGGCGCGTCAGAACATTTTCATCACCTTTCACAATCACCAATGGGACAAGGCAGGGATGTTCTCTGTCCCCTCTCTTATACATCCTAGTGACGGAGCACCTGCTCTCATCAATTCGCCATAACCCCAATATTAGGTGGATTGAGGTGGGAGGCACCGAGTACAAGTGCTTTCTATTTGCTGATGATGTCCTAGTATATATCACTCAATCACATATATCCATCCATGCTGTTATGGCTGAAATAGATCACTTTGTTACATGGTCATATTTTAAAATCAATGCAGCGAAGTCTGAGGCCCTCGATGTCTCCCTCCCCAAATCCATATAGGATTCCATCCAGTCCAACTTTCCCTTTGCCTGGCCCTCACAGGGTATCAAATACTTAGGAATTCCTATTCATAGAAACCTCTCCCATCTATGTTATCTTAATTTTGGGCCCTTTATTGAACAACTCCATACAGACCACGGTTGGCAAGTTAGAACTGTAAGATTCACTACGTGAACCACTGGTGTTTTGTGGAAAAGCACATGTACACTGTGTTCCAAATTATTATGCAAAAAGTGTTTAGGAGTGATAAGGGAAGAATTTGTTTGTTTGTCAGTTAAACTCATTGATGGTGATGTGTGTCAGGGCTCTTTATATCACTGTAAGCAATTGCAGACACCTGTGCTAATTAGTTTGGCAGGTGTGTCCAATGAAAGGCAAGACTACTTAAGAAGGCTGTCTCACATTATTAAGCAGCCTACATTTTCTGCCAAAATGGGAAAGAAAAAGGATGTGTCGGCTGCTGAGAAGCAACAAATTGTGGAGTGTTTAGGTCAAGGCATGACTACAATCAACATTGTGCGATGATCAGGATGAAGTGTCTTGGCAATCAAGAAGTATGTAGCTGATTCACAGTACACACGTGTGCGTGCTGATAAGGGCAAATTGAGGACTCTTTCCTACAGGCAATTACGTCAGGTTGAAAGAGCAGCGGCTAAAAAGCCTTGTCATAGCAGCAGACAAGTTTCTGAAGCTGCTGGTGCCTCCAACGTCCCCCGAACAACAAGATGCAGGGTCCTTCAGAGGTTTGCAGCTGTGCATACGCCATCCTGTCGACCTCCTCTATCCACTTCACACAAGCAGAAACGGCTCCAGTGGGCCAAACATTACATGAAGACTGATTTCAAAACTGTTTTGTTCACGGATGAGTGCCGTGCAGCGCTCGATGGTCCAGATGGATGGAGTGGAGGATGGCTGGTTGATGGACACCCCACGCAAACACGGCTACAGCGCCAACAAGGAGGAGGTGGAGTAATGTTTTGGGCTGGAAACATGGGGAGAGAGATTGTCGGCCCCTTTAGGATCCCTGAAGGCGCTAAAGATGAACTCCATAATGTATGTGGATTTTCTCAAACAGCACTTCCTGCCATGGTTCAAGAAGAAGAACCGTGTATTTCACAGCAAGATCATTTTTTTGCATGATAATGCACCATCTCATGCTGCACATAAAACATCTGCATCTCTGGCTGATATGGGCATAAAAGGGGACAAACTTATGGTGTGACCCCCATGCTCCCCTGACCTCTACCCCATTCAGAACCTTTGGAGCATCATTAAAAGGAGTGTCTATGATGGCAGGAGGCAGTTCACATCTAAGCAACAGCTCTGGGAGGGTATTCTGTCCTCATGCAAAACAATTGAAGCAGAAACCATCCAAAACCTGACAAATTCAATGGACGAGAGAGTTCAGAAGCTCCTTTCGAACAAGGGGTCCTATGTGAAAATGTAACATCACCTAGAATAAAGTTTTGAGTTGAAAACTGTTTGATTTCAGTTTCTAACAACCTGCTAATGCTTATAATTTCAAAAATGACCATTTTTTTGGTCTTTATTAAAATGAAAAGGTTGATCGAAAAGTTTGGGGGATCTAAGAGTGTGGCAACCCAGTAGTCATGATTACTTCGAATTCTGACAATATGAGGGTCATGCTGCAGGTAGTGCAGCAAGAAGGCACTTATGTGTCTTGCGCATCTCGGAGCCCCAAAATTATTTTCCGGGCTAGATGCAGCTAAAAATTATTATTAATTTTAAATCTGGTGAAGCTTTAGTATAGATGGCCTAATAGGATCAGTGCTGCACACTGCTACAAAGCCCAAATTATTTTCCAGTCAAGATACAGATAAACATGATTAGTAATTTTAAATCTGGTGGAGCTTATTATAGATGGCCTAATAGAATCAGTGCTGCACACTGCTACAAAGCCCAAATTATTTTCCAGCCAAGATACAGATAAACATGATTAGTAATTTGAAAGCTTAAAACGGTTGGTAGGGTGATTTTAACCAATCATCAAGCTTTTACTCTCCCCAGGATGACACAGGGGTAGAAAAGTCGTTTCGGATCCATGATTTGTTCATCTTTATGAACGTGAGTCTGTCTACATTATCAGTGGAGAGCCGCGTGCGCTTATCTGTCAGCACACCACCAGCAGCGCTGAACACACGTTCAGACAGAACGCTGGCTGCGGGGCATGACAACATCTCCAAGGCGTAAGTGGCTAGCTCCGGCCATTTATCCAGATTGGAAGCCCAAAAAGAGCAAGGGTCCAGTGACACAGTCATGGCTTCAATGTTTACTTGGAGATAGTCCTGTACCATCGTCTCTAGGCGTTGACTATGTGTCAGACTTCTTGTCTCCTGTGGCCTTGCAAAGGATGGGCTAAAAAAGTGGTGAAATGATTCCGCAAAATTGATGTTACCAGCAGATACTGTGGTTCTGTTACGGTTTGAGTGCTGAACACTTGACGGTCCCACGGTTGGCAAGTTGGAACTGTGAGATTCACTACATGCACCACTGGTATTTTGTGGAAAAGCACATGTAAGATTCTGCAACAGTCTCTGCTGATACTCCTGCATGCGTGCATCCCTTTCTATGGCAGGAATAATTTCTGCAAATTTACTTTTGTACCGGGGATCTAACAGTGTGGCAACCCAGTAGTCAGGATTATTTCTAATTCTCACAATTCGAGGGTCATGTTGCAGGTAGTGCAGCAAGAAGGCACTCATGTGTGTTGCGCATCCAGGAGCACCAAGTCCCTGTTGTGTTGGTGGCGAGGTAACAATCATGCTTCCTTCCTCTGTCCTCTCCCCCCAATCTCGCACAACAGAAATGTGATCAAGGTCTCCCTCATCTGATGAGTCTTCCATCAGTTCGTCCTCCACTTCTTCCTGGGCTCCTGCACCTTCCTCACTAGTTTGGCTGCTACCATGCGCCCTGGTAAAACCATCTCCCCCACCCTCACATGCCTGCCGCCTTGGTGCTGCCGACCGTCTGGACCTTGCAGATGTTAGCCCTTCCACATACAACTCCTCCTCCTCTACTTCCTCCACCTCCTCTTGTGCCACCACCTGACTCCGAATTCTGTTTAACATGTGCTCTAGCATGTAAATCACCGGAATAGTCATGCTAATAATGGCATCGTCAGCACTAAACATCTTCGTCGCCATTTCAAAACTGTGCAGAAGGGTGCATAGGTCCCTGATCTGAGACCACTCCTCCAGCGTGATTTGCCCCACCTCTGGATCTCGTTGGCCCAGGCTATACGTCAGAACGTATTGCACCAGGGCTTGTCGGTGCTGCCACAGTCACTGCAACATGTGCAGAGTTGAATTCCACCGGGTAGGCACATCGCATTTTAGCCGGTGAAGTGGCAGGCCCAACGACTTCTGTAGAGATGTAAGTCGCTGAGCTGCGGGATGCGAACGGCGGAAGTGAGCACACAGCGACCGTGCCCTGTGCAGAAGGCCATCTAGTCTGGGATAGTGGGCTAAAAATTGCTGGACAACCAGGTTCAACACGTGCGCCATACAAGGCACGTGTGTGACATTGCCCCGGCGAAGGGCCGCACCCAGGTTTGCAGCATTGTCGCACACGGCCTTCCCTGGTTTCAGGTCCAGTGGAGACAACCATTCATGAAATTGGTTCTCCAGAGCTGACCACAACTCCTCAGCTGTGTGACTCACATTTCCCAGACATTTCAATGTAAAAACCGCCTGATGACGTTGAGCCCTACTGCCAGCATAGTAAGGAGGTGTGCAGGATCCCTTCTGCGCAGTTAGAAAGCTTGTGGCATGACCAGACAGGCTTTGGGTGCAGGTGGAAGACCGAGAGGAGGTTGAGGAGGCAGAAGCAGTGGAGGAACTTTGACATAAAGAGGATTGACGCACAACTCGTGGGGACGGCAAGACTTGGACAGCAGCCCCTTGTCCTGCTGTCACCATAGTTACCCAGTGCCCAGTCAGCGACATGTAACGCCCCTGTCCATGCCTACTCGTCCAAGTGTCTGTGGTGAAATGCACCCTGTCACACACAGAGTTTCTCAAAGAAGCGGTGATGTTGTGTGCGACATGCTGGTGGAGCGCAGGTACACCTTTCTTTGAGAAGTAGTGCCGACTGGGCATCTGGTACTGGGGCACTGCGACGGACATAAGGTCTCGAAAATCCTCTGTGTCCACCAGGCGGAAAGGCAGCATTTCTGTAGCCAAGAGCTTGCAGATGGTGAAATTCAACCTCTTAGCTTTCTCATGGCTAGGAGGAAATGGTCTTTTACTTGTCCACATCTGAGGGACCGAGGGCTGGCTATTGTGCTTAGACGGGGTTGATAAGGGTGTCCCCGGCAAACTGCCGGTCTGTGAGGAAGATGCAGGCGGACATGTTAGGTTGCCTTGATCCAAAGGTGGTGCTATCGATGTCGGACAGCGCTCAACACCAACTGGTGTTACCACCTCCAAAGAAAATGATGACCTGCCAATCACGCTGGCTGTTGCGGGTAAAGAGGTGGCAGGTCTGCGCCCCAAAACAGGTGTGACTGCTGTCCCCCCAGTCACAGAGGATGAAGAGGCCGCGGATGCACAAGATATGGCAGACGGTGGTTGGCCCGGCCGGCTAGGCCGCATTGTAGCACACTGAGCTTCCCACTGCAACTTATGCTTCATGTCCATGTGCCGGTTCATGCATGAAGTACTCAAACTATGTATTTTTTGGCCTCTATGTAATGTAATGCAGGTGCCGGAATGCAACGCACAGAGACACAAGGCGAGAACAGTCAGAGATGTTTGTAAACAGTTTTATACAACAGGTATACTGAAACAAGGGATTAGCAACATGGGTAATGAACAGTGGTTTGAAATATCAGAAAAATCCGAAATTTCTCAAAATAAGGCGCAGTCTCTTAAAATAAGGCGCAGTCTCTTAAAGTAAGGCGCAGTCTCTTAAAATAAGGCGCAGTCTCTTAAAGTAAGGTGATGCCCTCAAGCATGAGAAGCACCACACAAGTTCTTTAACCGTGAATTTGGCCCTAGCGGGGGTCACCGGTTATTGCCGCTAGTCCGTGAGTCTCTTTCCGGATGAATTCAATTAAATCACGTTGTGCTACTTTAGCCCCAACCGTCCCCCTCCCAACCTGTGTACTTAAACCCAATTGTCCCCGGTACCGTGGGTGAGCAGTGGAAGTGACGGCCCTGCTCACGTATGCAGCTCCTCTCTGCTTGGCTGTTGGGGGCAGTCTCTCGAGCCTTGGATAGGGGGGTCCAGGCCTCGTCTGTGGTTCCGCGAACTCACTCAGCACAGCGATCAGGTTCCTAGTATCCTCAGCAGGCACAGCACTCGAGTCACAACTGTGAGGGATCCGGAGCTCTTTTACCGGTGCCCGGCTGGAGCACCTCTCAGGCCTCTGGATTTGGCCTGTCACGCGGGGTTTCTCAGGATGCAGGGAGCACGTCTGCTCCTCTCTGCTGCTTGGCGCCAAAGACCCCTCAGGTTTGGCGCGCTGGCCTCTTATCTCTCTGAACTCCTTCCTGGAAGTCACCTGATCGGGTCCAGCCTCTGAATCTGCCCTGCCTGCAACTTCCTTTGTATATTTTGGTTCCGCTTGATTGTCTCTGGCCAGTAGATGGCAGTCTCGCTCCATCCTTGAAACGTCATGTTGAAGTTCTGTTACAAGCTTTTTAGCTCGTTCTACATTCCTCCCTCCTTTTTGCTCGCCAGTCCTCGGGCGAGTGGACTCCTCGCAGAATTGATGTCTCCTTCCAGGCAGTGCAAGCTCAGACAGGAGTTGGGCACACTCCTGCATTTTCTGTTGGATTCGAGACCAGATAAACTCTTCCTGAGCATACCGGTTAGGAGGAATTCGGGCATTAGCCCGCTCAGTTCTGCGGGGCTCTTCTTGCGGAGGAGACTCCGGGAGATCCGAGGAATCAACTACTGGGGATTGCAAATCATTTCCTGACTCATTCTGACTTCCACTCGGGAGTGGCACCAACGGTTCTGACGGGCCCAACTGCATTGTGGCCCACCCTTCTTCATCCCCCAAGGTTCCTGTATGTAGCACTTCAGCCAACACGTCTGAGGGCCCAGCCCCGTTACAGACTTCTGCTTCAGAGGAGCAAGGTCGCAACATATTACGGTGCAACACCCTGGATGTCGCAGTGTCATCCCCTTCGGGCCTAACCTCGTAGACGGGGTTGTCTGGGTGAACCTTCTTCACCACCCGATATGGTATTGCCTCCCAATGATGGTCCAGCTTACTCCCAAATCGTTTAGCCCTCACCAGCACTCGGTCTCCTGGCTGAAGCGATCCACCTGTGGTCGGGGGCCGAACTGCATGCTCTACTTCCTGAAACTTCTGAGCAACCAGTCTTCTCACGGTATGGAGTCGACGCTGGTATTCTCGAATCCAGGTACTTGGGCTACTGCCCGGGCCGGGGTCTTCTGAGTCTAGCTCCAGTTCGGTGATTTCTCGGCCACTTCTTCCAAACAGCAACATGTAGTGGGTGTAGTCGGTGGTTGCATGAACTCGATTATTATACACCCACACCAGCTCGGACACGAATTCGGGCCACTTCATCTTTTTGTCCGCTTCCAGTGTTCGCAACATTTGCAACAGGGTTCGGTTAAAGCGCTCGCAAGCCCCGTTCCCTTGCGGGTGGTAGGGCGTTGTCCAGGAACGGTCGATCCCATAGATGCGGTATAGCTCATCCATCACTCGTCCTTGGAAGCAGGCCCCCTGGTCAGAATGTATTCGCTTCGGGCACCCATAAATCCGGATGAAATCTTGACAGATGGCCTTGGCTGTGGCTTCTGCCGTCTGATCTTTAGTGGGCGTCACTACTGCAAACTTGGTGAAGTGATCAGTCATGACTAAACAGTGTCCATAACCGTTGTATGAAGTTCCTACCATCAAGTAGTCAATCATCAAGACTTCCAAGGGGGCAGAAGTTCGGATGGTCTGAATGGGAGCTCTTTGCTCCGGGGGCTTGTTCAACTCACACTGGCGACATGTTCGGCAGACCCCCTCGACTTCTTGTCGCAGTGGAGGCCAATACACCAGCCGTTGCAACCACCGGAAGGTCTTTTCTACTCCGAAGTGAGCACCTCTTCTATGAGCTTCTTGGGCTAGCTGTGTTACTAGCGCTCCTGGAACTACCACTTGCCAGGTAACATCAAACTCTCGAGGCAGCTGGATTCTTCGGCATAGCAAGCCATCCTTCAGGAGGAGCCTCTCCCACTGGCTTAGGATTTGTAGGGTAGTTGGAAGTGAAGCGGCTCTGGTTTCCTGGTCGGGTCTCTGATTAAGGGCAACCCATTCTCTCAACTTTGCTAGCTCCGGGTCGGATTGCTGCAGATGTATCCATTCGTCTCTTGAACGTCCCAGAATCTGAGTGGGCCTCGGCTCCCCTCTGGTCTCTTGGGCGTCGACCACAGCAGCGGCGAACTGGCTGAAATCCGTGATCTCGTCGCCTTCGAGCTCCTCATCTCTGTCCTTCTTCGGCCCCGCCTGAGTGACCCGGGACAGGGCATCTGCATGTGTGTTCAGGGCCTTGGACCGATAGGCGATTTTATACTGGAATTTGGACATCCTTGCGACCCACCGCTGTTCTAACGCGCCCAGTTTGGCGTTCTCCAAGTGGGCCAAAGGGTTGTTATCTGTCCGCACTTGCACTTCTGACCCTGACAGGTACTCAGCAAACTTCTCGGTCATGGCCCACACCAGTGCCAGTAGCTCCAGCTTAAACGAACTGTAGTTGTCCGGATTCTTCTCCGTATCTCGGAGTGACCTGCTGGCATACGCGATCACTCGCTCTTTCCCTCCTTGTACTTGAGCCAGCACTGCTCCCAGCCCATGCAAGCTTCCATCAGTGTACAACATGAACAGCTGCGAAAAGTCAACGTAGGCCAGAATCGGGGCATCTGTTAGCGCCATTTTCAATGCTCGGAATGCCTCTTCTTGTCGTGGGCCCCACTGAATGGGCTGCCGCTTGGCTCCCCCGGCTGTTCCTCTCAGCAATTCATTGAGCGGGTTCGCAATCTTAGCGAAGTCTTTAATGAATCTGCGGTAGTATCCAGCGAGCCCCAGGAATGCCCTTAGTTCCCTTAGATTGGCGGGCGTGGGCCACTTCTGCACGGCAGCTACTTTCTCCGCAGTGGGGTGCACCCCTGCACTGGACACAGTGTGCCCCAGATATTCAATTTCTCGTTTGAAGAGACGACACTTACGAGGCTTAATTTTCAGGCCGTGCCTTTGTAGCCGTTCTAACACTTGTTCCAATCGGCGGAGATGATCCTCAAACGTTGCGGAATAGATAATTATATCGTCCAGATATATTAAAGTGGCTTCAAAGTTGAGGTCCCCCAAGCATCTCTCCATCAGCCGTTGGAAGGTTCCTGGCGCATTTGTTAGTCCGAACGGCATTCGATTGAACTCAAACAGGCCCATAGAGAGAACAAAAGCTGTCTTCGGACGATCCTTCTCAGCTACTGGGACCTGCCAATAGCCACTGGCCGGGTCGAGGGAGGAGAAGAATTTGGCGCTCCCTAGTGCAGATAGAGACTCTTCGATTCGGGGGAGTGGATAGGAGTCCCGTACTGTACAGGCATTCAGCTTCCGATAGTCTACGCAGAATCTCAGGGTACCGTCCTTCTTTCGGACCAGCACGATCGGAGCCGCCCAGGGGCTCTGGATTTCACGGATCACACCGTTCCGCAACATGTGGGCCAATAGCTCTTTCACCTCCTGGTACATTTGAGGCGGGATCTGCCGATATCTCTCTCGGATGGGAGCAGTATTTCCGGTGGGTATTTCGTGCTGAAAGTCCCGAGTGCACCCGAAATCATCTTCATGCTGTGCAAACACTCCCTGATATCGCTGTAGAAGTTGTTCGATCTGCCTCACTTGTCCAGCAGAAAACTCAGTCAGGTTAGCTTCCATTTCTTCCAGGAGGTGGCGTCCAGCCAACAGTTCTCTTCCATGTTCCTGGCTATTGAGGGACACCTCTAGGGTCCATGGTTTTCCTTCCACAGGTGCCAGCCCTATAGCGTCAGCTCTAGTAAGGGCCTCCGGCATTACGCACACTCGCGCCACCTCTTGTCGGGGCAACAACTGTAAACTGGTGCCACTTAAATTGATGCAGCGCATGGGTACTCGACCGTGCCGCACGGTGGCCAGAGTTCGAGCAATCAGGAGTCCAGAGGGCACTTCTTCTCCCTCCATTGGTTCAACTTGAATGTCCACGCCCTCTAAGGACACATGTGCCAGCACCGGCAAAGTGAGTACAGTCTGTCCCACCGGCAGTGTTATTGTGGCTTCGGGCGGTATCGATACCTTACCAAGGTACTGGGAGGTAGTGGGCAACTTTTGAATCTGACTGACCCGCACGAGGCGCTGGAACACTCTCTTGTTAGCTGGGTCTCGAGTGGCGCGGGTCCAGTTGTTTTTGCTACAGCCCTCAGCCAGGAACTGTCCGACTTCTTTCAGCACATTCATGCCCAGTGTTACAATGTTACCGGGCCCGGTGGTCAGTACAATCCCTTTTCGACCGAGGTCCTTTCCACATGCCCGCACAGACATCCATACTACTCCCGCCACTGGGATAGGTAGTTGATTAGCCGCCACCAGTTTGACAGTGGGTTCCCGGCAGGAACGAGCGACTTCAGGAAAGTGACTTTGGAAGTACGTCTCAGGCATAGTGGTCACTTGAGACCCGGTGTCCATCAAACAGCGGATCCGCTGCCCATTGAATTCAGCCCAGATAATGGGCCTCTCGGAGACAATGTCTTCAGAGCTCCCTCTTCTACTCTCTGAAGCTCGAGACCCCACGGTATGCTCCACAACCGTGGGGCATTTTAGTTTAACGGCTGTCCCCTCCTCCTCCTTTCTCGGTTGGGACAGTCTTTGGAGATATGCCCCCTACCTCCGCAGGTCCAGCACTCCGGTCCTCGTTCTGCCGATAGGTCGGGTACATGTCGTGCTGGGGCCGGATAGGAACGTCTTTCTCGTTCTGGTCTCCGTCCGCGTTGAGCAGTACGGTCCGTCGGCAAGGGGGCAGTAGGAGTCTTCCTAATAGAATTCAGCTCACCCCGAATGTCTCGAATTTCCTGACGTATTTCCCGTACCCAATCAGGCTCTTGGTTGGTGAATCCAGGAGCAATTGCCTCATGACTTCTAACTGTGGCTTTGAGAACAGGAACTTCTCTCTCCAGGACTCTAGCTTCAGCCCCTACCTCCAGGAAGCCCATATCAGTTCTCAATCGCAGCCGCTCCTTCAGGATCTGCCTCAGGGAAGGGTCTTTCAAGCCAGCAATCAGTTGGTCACGCAACACCTCATCCAATGGTCCCAGTCCTCGGTTCCCATCTCGAGTTTTCTTAGTGATATGGGCCGTCACTTCCTGTAATGCATTAACATACTGATTTACTGTCTCATTTTCCCCTTGGACCCGCTGTAACAACCGTAAGCGCAAGTGTCCCAAATCTGTAGTGTCACCGTGCATGTCCTCTAGAATTTTTATCACTTTATCCACGGTGTCACGGTCCCCAGGTGGGCGGTACATCACAGTCTGTCGGGCCTCTCCATCAAGGGTTAGGAGGGCCAGCTCCGCCTGGGCTAGAGGGTCAAGGGGATACATACGTAGCATACTTCTCAGTCTTTCTGCCCAGTCCCAAAGTGACATGTCATCCCCTGTAAACTTGGGAAGATGGCTGAGCATAGCCCCCAGGGGTATATGGCTCCGGCCGGACCCAGCCATAGACTGATCCGCCATCTCTGCGTCTGAATGTTGCATCCTGCCGACTACGCCAAATGTAATGTAGGTGCCGGAATGCAACGCACAGAGACACAAGGCGAGAACAGTCAGAGATGTTTGTAAACAGTTTTATACAACAGGTATACTGAAACAAGGGATTAGCAACAAGGGTAATGAACAGTGGTTTGAAATATCAGAAAAATACGAAATTTCTCAAAATAAGGCGCAGTCTCTTAAAATAAGGCGCAGTCTCTTAAAGTAAGGCGCAGTCTCTTAAAATAAGGCGCAGTCTCTTAAAGTAAGGTGATGCCCTCAAGCATGAGAAGCACCACACAAGTTCTTTAACCGTGAATTTGGCCCTAGCGGGGTCACCGGTTATTCCCGCTAGGCCGTGAGTCTCTTTCCGGATGAATTCAATTAAATCACGTTGTGCTACTTTAGCCCCAACCGTCCCCCTCCCAACCTGAGTACTTAAACCCAATTGTCCCCGGTACTGTGGGTGAGCAGTGGAAGTGACGGCCCTGCTCACGTATGCAGCTCCTCTCTGCTTGGCTGTTGGGGGCAGTCTCTCGAGCTTTGGATAGGGGGGTCCAGGCCTCGTCTGTCGGCGGCCGATGTCGGGTTCCGCGAACTCACTCAGCACAGCGATCAGGTTCCTAGTATCCTCAGCAGGCACAGCACTCGAGTCACAACTGTGAGGGATCCGGAGCTCTTTTACCGGTGCCCGGCTGGAGCACCTCTCAGGCCTCTGGATTTGGCCTGTCACGCGGGGTTTCTCAGGACGCAGGGAGCACGTCTGCTCCTCTCTGCTGCTTGGCGCCAAAGACCCCTCAGGTTTGGCACGCTGGCCTCTTATCTCTCTGAACTCCTTCCTGGAAGTCACCTGATCGGGTCCAGCCTCTGAATCTGCCCTGCCTGCAACTTCCTTTGTATATTTTGGTTCCGCTTGACTGTCTCTGGCCAGTAGATGGCAGTCTCGCACCATCCTTGAAACGTCATGTTGAAGTCCTGTTACAAGCTTTTTAGCTCGTTCTACATCTAATTAGCTTTTGCTGACAAATGTTACAGATAACACAAGTTGGGTCATCTTTATCGATCTGAAAAAATGCCCAGGCTATGCAAGGCTTAGCACCCATGCGACCTGAAGAGCCACTACGACTTGTGGTGGGAGGCAGAGTTGTGTTTGAGGATGCAGTTGTTGACGTGCTTCCAGTACTACGTCTCTGTCCAGGAAGGCGCAACCTGACCTCGTCGTCACTAGCATCTTCCTCCACCTCCTCTGCTGACCTCATCTCTTGGCTGACTGTGGGTTGACAGTAAGTGGGATCTCCAACCTCATCATCATCACCCTGTGCGTTATCACACCCGTCGTCCTCAGAGCCAACCTGTTCCTGCCCTGACAAAAAACTAAAGTTGTCGCTCCAATCAGGTATTTGAGTCTTATCATCGTCTTCCTCATTGTCTCCACCAACAGGAGTTACAGTTTGGGAATGAGGGTCTACATTATGGTCAGAACCTTCTGCGTCTGGTCCTGGATCCGACTCATAAAGATTCTGGGCATCAGTGCAGATCATTTCCTCGTCTGGATTCACAGAAGCGCTGGAGTCGACCTCTGATTCCCAGGCTATAGTATGAGTAAACAGCTCTGCAGACTCAACCATCTGTTCTACCTCATACTCAGACGGGCAGCTGGAGATTTGGGAGCTGTGAGGAAGCAAGTGCGATTGGGGTGACACCTTTGAGGACTGGAGTATTTGTGATGTTGAAGTTGATGTGGAGGAGAGCCCACTTAAAGGAGCACTTGATATCCGTTGAAGCACCTGCTGTTTTTGTGCCTCATCTGGAATTTGTAGCGATTGGCGTGGCCATAAGAAAGGGATCTTATCACATTGTCCGCTAAAAGAAGTAGACATTTTAGTTTGGCTGGAAGATGGTCTTTCTTCTGCAGATGTTACTGTTGCTTTAACACCTACCCCACGGACACAACCTTTTTACCCCTTCCCAACACGCCTATTTCCACCAGCAGCAGGCCTTTTTCCACTCATTTTGGTGGTTAACTAATTCACAACTCTGGAGTTGTTTGCACAAAAAACAATGGATGGGAACCGAGCAGAGCTGAGTGGCCAAACTGTGGTATTAGGCCAAAACTATTGGCTGGGTTAGATGCAGAAAAAAATATATTCAATTTGCAACCTGATGGAGGTCAGTATAGATGGACTAATAGAACAAGTCCCACACACAGCTAGAAGCCCAATATTTTTTCAGAGGTAGATGCAGAAAAAAATATATTCAGTTTGCAACCTGATGGAGGTCTGTATAGATGGCTTAATAGAACAAGTCCCACACACAGCTAGAAGCCCAATATTTTTTCAGAGGTAGATGCAGAAAAAAATATATTCAGTTTGCAACCTGATGTAGGTCAGTATAGATGGTCTAATACAACAAGTCCCACACACAGCTAGAAGCCCAATACTTTTTCAGAGCTAGACGCAGAAAAAAATTATATTCAATTTGCAACCTGATGGAGGTCAGTATAGATGGACTAATAGAATAATGCTATGCCCAAAAGATTTTATTTCACTAGGTGCAGTAAAAAAATTGGTATTCTATACACAGGTGGTATATCTTGCAACACAGATAGGCTACTCCACTGACTAACACACTCTTCAATAGGCCAAAAAGGATTAGCTTTGCTAGATTCAGCCAAATGCTGTGAAAACAACTTGCACAGCACTGGCACAGACCTGCCTGGCAAAAACTGATAGGAACCGATGTAACCTAGTCCTGAAAAGGACTGCAATTACAATTAGTCTTTACTCCCACAACCTATCTATTTAAGAGCACAGACCTGCCTGATAAAAGTCGTAGGAAATGCTGTAACCTAGTCCTTAAAAGGACTGCAATCACAACTATTCCCTACTCCCAAGCTATCTGTAGATTTGTGCGAAAATTGGCTTGAAATTAACAAGGTATAGTGCACACAGCAACAGCGGTGCCGTCTAACACGCAGCTGCAGCAGTGAGAAAATGGTGGCGACGGGGAAAATGGCTTGGTCTTATAGGGCAAGGACATGTGACATACACTGCCAATGACACATGCCCTTGCTTGTGTGAAAAAAAGCACTTCGCTCCATGTGTGCGCTGCTGATAGGCTGACAGATTGCACCTCCCCACTGTAAATGCGGGAAAGAGAAAAAAAAAATGGAGATCTTCATTGTTCCTGCAGAGATCCATCCCCTGCCCCTCCCCCCACCCCGCTGTACACTCAAACTGCGTATTAACATTAATTTTCATCATTACTGAGAAAAAATCCAGTTATGATTTTGGTGCACGAACAGTTATCGAACATAACCTCGAACAGCCGAATTTTTCTCAAATTGTTCGTGTTCGCCGAACGGCTCGAACACCGCCCAAAGCAGCTCGAATTTGAGATTGGCGAACAGTTCGAGTAGAACAACGCTCATCTCTAACTGTAACTCCTACTTCCTGGAGAGTGTTCTTCACTTGGGTGGATGTTGTGAAGGAATTTTTCTTCACCAGGGAAAATATTCTATGATCATCCACCACTATTGACTTCTGGGACGTCCAGACCTTTTTGAGTTCCCAAGCTCACCTATGCGCTCTTTTTTCGCAGAATGTACTATTCTGGTCACTTCTAACATTTTTGCTATCTGTCATATTTTACAGAGTATAAGACGCAACGGACCATAAGAGGCATCCCAAATTTTGGGGTTGAAAAAAGAAAATTAAAAAAAAATAAAAAATGGTGGTGCATCTTATAATCTGTTTTAACAGTAGGGGGTGGCATCGGTGGAACGGTGTCACAGGAGGCAAGATCGCTGCTTCAGGAGGCCGGTGGCAGGAGCGGGGCGATGTTGTGGGCCCTGGGGTCTCATAAGATGTCAGCTCTGGTGAGCAGAGTACCCATTACCATAGATTTCTCTGCGGTGGGCGCCGGGAAAATGGCTGCCGGAGGTGGCGCATGCGCTAATTGATATTTCGGTAGATGAAGTGTCAAGAGACGAGATCGCACTTCCCTAAATCTCAATCTGCGCATGCGCCCCCTCCAGCAGCCATTTTCCCAAAGTCCACCGCAGGTTAATCTACTGGAAAGGGGAGTCCACTCACCGGCACCGACATCTTATTAGAGCCCAGGGCCAGCAGCATTACCCCACTCCTGCGGGCCTCATGAAGCAGCGACACTACTTCTTGTGACCCCGTTTCATTGCAGAAACCCCCACCCGGTAATCTATCTTCGGATTATAACATGCACCCCCATTTTCCTCCCAAATTTGGGCATCTTATATTGAGTAGAAGCACCCTTTTGAGCTAGTACAGCCATGAGCCTTCTTGGGAATGATGCAACAAGTTTTTTACACCTCAATTTGGGATCCTCTACCATTCTTCCTTTGCAGATCCTCTCCAGTTCCATCAGGTTGGATGGTGAACGTTGGTAGACAGCCATTTTCAGGTCTCTCCTGAGATGCTCAATTGGGTTTAGGTCAGGGCTCTGTCTGGGCCAGTCAAGAATGGTCACAGAGTTGTTCTGAAGACACTCCTTTGTTATTAGAGCTGTGTGATTAGGGTCATTGTCTTGTTGGAAGGTGAACCTTCGGCCAAGTCTGAGGTACAGAGCACTCTGGAAGAGATTTTCATCCAGGATATCTCTGTACTTGGCCGCATTCATGTTTCCTTCAATTGCAACCAGTCCTCCTGTCCCTGCAGCTGAAAAACACCCCCCATAGCATGATGCTACCACCACCATGTTTCACTGTTGAGATTGTATTGGGAAGGTGATGAGCAGTGCCTGGTTTTCTCCACACATACCGCTTAGAATTATCGCCAAAAAGTTCTATCTTCGTCTCATCAGACCAGAGAATCATATTTCTCCTAGTCTAGGAGTCCTTCATCTGTTTTTGAGCAAACTCTATGCGGGCTTTCATATGTCTTGCACTGAGGAGAGGCTTCCATCGGGCCACTCTGACATAAAGGCACGACTGGTGGAGGGCTGCAGTGAAAGTTGACTTTGTGGAACTTTCTCCCATCTCCCTACTGCATCTCTGAAGCTCAGCTACAGTGATCTTGGGGTTCTTCTTTACCTCTCTCACCAAGGCTCTTTTACCATGGTTTGGCTGGATGGCCAGGTTTAGGAAGACTTCTGGTGACCCCAAACTTCTTCCATTTAGAGGATTATGGAGGCCACTGTGCTCTTAGGAACCTTGAGTACTTCAGAAATTATTTTTTAACCTTGTCCAGATCTGTGTCTTGCCACCATTCTGTCTCTGTGCTCCTTGGGCAGTTCCTTTGAGCTCATGATTCTCATTTGGTCTGACATGCACTGTGAGCTGTGAGGTCTTATATAGACAGGTGTGTGCCTTTCCAAATCAAGTCCTATCAGTTTAATTAAACACAGCTGGATTCCAATGAAAGAGTAGAACCATCTCAAGGAGGATCACAAGGAAATAAACAGCATGTGACTTAAATATGAGTGTCTGAGCAAAGGGTCTGAATACTTATGACCATGTGATATTTCAGTTTTTCTTTTTTAATAAATTTGCAAAAATTTCTACATTTCTGTTTTTTTTCAGTCAAAATGGGGTGCAGAGTGTACATTAATGAGAAAAAAAATTAACTTTTTAGAATTTACCAAATGTCTGCAATGAAACAAAGTGAAAAATTTAAAGGGGTCTGAATACTTTCCGTACCCACTGTATATCTACTGCATACATACAGTAAATAATAGAGACGAATGGATCTCTTAAAACTCAAATTCGCGGACTTCTCCAACTTTTCCTTAGGTAGTTTTATTTGGCATGAAAAAATTGGTGCAAATTGCATAATTAAAAAGCCTCTAATTGAGTTGATACTTCTGGTTATAGCCACCACCTTTCTCAAGTGTGTACATTTGTGAAATAAATATTGCACTATTAAATTCATGCTGCAGGCCATGCATGGAGTGTGAGTTATTTTGCCTGACCAAAAGTCAGCCAAAATATTCTGAGCACTGTCGTTTATGGCAATTCCAAGTTACAGTTCATTGGGAGCCAGCCAGTGGGCGAGTTGCCGCTTGATGGTAGTGATGGTAGTGATGATTGAGCACTAAAATGCTCGGGTGATCGTTGCTCGGGTCGGGCAAATCGTAATGTATCCAATGTAAGTCAATGGGAAACGCGAGCATTTTTCCGGCTGCCCCTCCGGAGGTCTGCAGGGGGCCTAAAAATTGCCCAAATCGATGGGAACAGTGCTCAAATGACATGGGAACAGCATGGAGAAGACCCCTGGAAGCATCTCTGACTTCCAGGTCACTGCTGTGAACAATGTTGTCAGAGGTATTACGCCACTTTTATGGACTCACAATATAACATACTAAAACGGAACCAAAATTAATTTTCCTGGAAAAAATGTTAAAGGGGTTGTCCACTACTATTGATAATGCGCCAATGTATTTTTATGGTGAAAATAAGTTTATTTGTAATTATCTTGTGCTGCTGTTCTTGCCTGTGAGCAGTGCTATCGCTGGCCGCTCACAGGAATCACGTGACGTGGTCCCCGTGGTGGATACTGGGCTGTGGGTGGGGTTGCCCCACGCGTCACATCCAGCATCCACCGCACGCTTTCCCAATGAATGAGAAGAGGGAAAGCGAGCGGTGGATGCTGGGTGTGACGAGCAGGGTGACACTGCCCACAGCCCATCACTAACCGTGTAGCGCAGCACTGGGTCACGCCTGTCTGCAGCCGGAACTTGACGTGACATCAACGGATGTCAGAACCGGCTGAAGCCAGGGGGTCACGTGGTGCCTGTGAGCAGTCAGCTATAGCGCCACTCTCAGACAAGAACAGCAGCACAAGGTATTTACAAATAAACTTATTTCCACAATAAAAATACAGTACAGACCGAAAGTTTGGACACACCTTCTCATTTAAAGATTTTTCTGTATTTTCATGACTATGTGGAATTATATACTTAACAAAAAAGTGTGAAACAACTGAAAATATGTCTTATATTCTAGGTTCTTCAAAGTAGCCACCTTTTGCTTTGATGACTGCTTTGCACACTCTTGCCATTCTCTTGATGAGCTTCAAGAGGTAGTCACCGGAAATGGTCTTCCAACAATCTTGAAGGAGTTCCCAGAGATGCTTAGCACTTGTTGGCCCTTTTGCCTTCACTCTGCTGTCCAGCTCACCCCAAACCATCTCGATTGGGTTCAGGTCTGGTGACTGTGGAGGCCAGGTCATTTGGCGTAGCACCCCATCACTCTCCTTCTTGGTCAAATAGCCCTTACACAGCCTGGAGGTGTGTTTGGGGGCATTGTCCTGTTGAAAAATAAATGATGGTCCAACTAAACGCAAACCGGATGGAATAGCATGCCGCTGCAAGATGCTGTGGTAGCCATGCTGGTTTAGTATGCCTTCAATTTTGAATAAATCCCCAACAGTGTCACCAGCAAAGCACCCCCACACCATCACATCTCCTCCATGCTTCACGATGGGAACCAGCCATGTAGAGTCCATCCGTTCACCTTTTCTGCGTCGCACAAAGGCACGGTGGTTAGAACCAAAGATCTCAAATTTGGACTCATCAGACAAAAGCACAGATTTCCACTGGTCTAATGTCCATTCCTTGTGTTCTTTAGCCCAAACAAGTCTCTTCTGCTTGTTGCCTGTCCTTAGCAGTGGTTTCCTAGCAGCTATTTTACTATGAAGGCCTGCTGCACAAAGTCTCCTCTTAACAGTTGTTGAAGAGATGTGTCTGCTACTAGAACTCTGTGTGGCATTGACCTGGTCTCTAATCTGAGCTGCTGTTAACCTGCGATTTCTGAGGCTCGTGAGTCGGATAAACTTATCCTCAGAAGCAGAGGTGACTCTTGGTCTTCCTTTCCTGGGGCGGTCCTCATGTGAGCCAGTTTCTTTGTAGCGCTTGATGGTTTTTGCAACTGCACTTGGGGACACTTTCAAAGTTTTCCCAATTTTTCGCACTGACTGACCTTCATTTCTTAAAGTAATGATGGCCACTCGGTTTTCTTTACTTAGCTGCTTTTTTCTTGCTATAATACAAATTCTAACTGTCTATTCATTAGGACTATCAGCTGTGTATCCACCAGACTTCTGCACAACACAACTGATGGTCCCAACCCCATTTATAAGGCAAGAAATCCCACTTGTTAAACCTGACAGGGCACACCTGTGAAGTGAAAACCATTTCAGGTGACTACCTCTTGAAGCTCATCAAGAGAATGTCAAGAGCGTGCAAAACAGTCATCAAAGCAAAAGGTGGCTACTCTGAAGAACCTAGAATATAAGACATATTTTCAGTTGTTTCACACTTTTTTGTTAAGAATATAATTCCACATGTGTTAATTCATAGATTTGATGCCTTCAGGGTGAATGTACAATTTTCATAGTCATGAAAATACAGAAAATCTTTAAATGAGAAGGTGTGTCCAAACTTTTGGTCTGTACTGTACATTGGCACATTATCAATAGTAGTGGACAACCCCTTTAAGGAACATTCTTTCCAGGGTAATGACTTGCATATAAGGCAAAATAAATACCCCCCCCTCTAAAAAAAAAATATGCTCTTTCACACCTTGGACTATGTTAACATGCAGTATTTTTTGTGCATTTTTGCATTGCTTTCAATGGTGAAAAATACATTCACCAGTAAATGTCATTTTAACATTTTACTACCTTATCTGCCCATGTGGTGTGTAAGACATGATTAGACACATCCTGTTTCATTTATGAAGGAGGGACTCTGAAAGTCCCAAAGCCTATTTCTATAGGGCCTACAGGCGGCCCTTACTATTGTTAAAGGGCCAGGAGTCAGCCTTCACTATTGTTAGAGGGCCATCAGCTGGCTTTGCTTTGTTGTTCTCATTATTAATGAGCGGGTCTCCTATACTGTTATTGCATATGCAGTGACTGCAAGGCCTGCTCAAAATTTGGAAAAACCCCAATACACCTTTGAACAGACATAGAGGAGGGCCTCATTTAAAAACAATGTTCCTATTATTAGAGAGCGGGTCTCCTATACTATTATTGCATATGCAGTCAGTGACTGCAAGGCCTGTTCAAAATTTGGAAAAACCCCAATATACCTTTGAACAGACATAGAGGAGGGCCTCATTAAAAAAAAAAATTTCCCTTATAAAGGAGCTGGTCTTCTATACTGTTCTTGCGTATGCAGTGACTGGAAGGGCTGCCAAAAATTTGGAAAAACCCCAATATCTCTTTGAAGAGACATAGAGGAGGGCCTCAGTTAAAAAAAATGTTCCCATTGTAAAGAATCGGGTCTGCTATACTGTTATTGCGTATTCAGTGACTGCAAGGCCTGCCCAAAAATTGGATGTACTCCAATACCCCTTTGAAAAGATGTAGAGGAGGTCTTCATTGAACAATTATTACCACTGTTAAGGAGTGAGTCTCCTATACTGGTAATGCCCATGCACTACATGCATGGGCTGAAAAACATTTACCTCTGGGAGGGTGTACAATAACATACTGTATAACATACAGTATGTTACAGGTAGGAGCAAAAAAATTAGCTACGGGCATCATAAACAATCTTAAAAAATATTATGTGGGTGTTGCATCACAGTCACTCTGGTGATATTGTGGTGGAGGATGAGGAGAAGGAGGAGGACAACAGAACATAGACAAAATCAGGAGGCGTATACCCATGTCTGGGTGAGAAGAGGTGCAAAAAAACGCCACTGGATTTGACTTTATGTTCCGCTACTATCATCCGGTGGTGTTGAGAAGTCTTGCCCAATCCAGGCCTTGTTCATTTTGATATGAGTCAGCCTGTCAGCATTTTCAGTTGACAGGCGGATGCGCCTATCAGTTATAATGCCCCCGGCTGCACTAAAAACCCACTCTGACAGAACGCTAGCGGCAGGGCAGGCCAGGACCTCCAAGGCGTAGAGAGCCAGTTCATGCCACATGTCCAGCTTGGATACCCAATAGTTATAAGGCACAGAGGAATCACGGAGGACGTTGGTACAGTCGGCAAGGTACTCCTTTGAGGAGGAGGAGAACATGGAAAGTCGTCCAATTGGTCAGGACAGAGAAGACTTGGCTGTTGGCAGTCTGGCACACATGGCTGACTTTATGTTCCTCTGCCTTTCCCATGACCCTCGCTTTGAACACATTTTGGCTGATAGTAATTACTGGTTGGTCACATTTCTAGACCCACGCTACAAGAAGAACTTTCTATCTCTCCTTCCCGTGGCGGAGAGGTTTAATAAAATGTTGCAGTAACAGAAGGCCCTTGTTGAAGAATTCTTAAAAAAATTCCCATCTGACAACACTGGCGGCAGAGATCACAGACAACCAAGGAGTACAGATGACGGAGACACAAACCAGATGCGGCAGAGGCAGGGGAACACTGTCAAAGGTCTGGGACTGTTTTCTCAGACCCTCCCAACTCCCAGGCCCTGATACGCAGGATACTCTGACAAGGAGGGAAAAGTTTTGAAAGATTCTGAGGGACTACCTTGGCGACCGTACCAGCGTCCTCCATGATTACTCTGTACCTCACAACTATTGGGTATCCAAGCTTGACACATGGCGTGAACTGGCTCTCTATGCCCTGGAGGTCAAATGCTGACAGGCTGATTCTTATCAAAATGAACAAGGGCTGGATTGGGCCACACTTCTCAACACCACTGGATTATAGCATCGGAACATAAAGTCAAATCCAGTGCATCCATGCATCACTTCACACCCAGACATGAGTATACGCTTCAGAATTTCTTCTATTTTATGTTGCCCTCCTCCTTCTCCTTCTCCTCCACTACCATATCACCAGGGTGACCATCATGCAACGCCCAAATAATTTTTTTAAGGGTGTTTATGATGCGCGTAGGGACTATTTTTAGAGGCCTTCTTCTAACTTTATATATAATATATATGTATGCCCCCCAGGGATCAATGTTTTTCAGCCCATGCACTTACCAGTCTAGTAGACCCATTCCTTAATTATAGAAAATACATTTTTACCTGAGGCCCACCACTACGTCTCTTCAAATGTGTATTGGAGTGCTTCCTAATTTTTGGCAGCTCTTGAACTTGCTACATACACAATAACAGTATAGGAGACCCACTCCTTAATAATGGGAATGCCAATTCAAGTATATTACCTCTCTCATCTGAAATTCGATTATGGGTAAGCTATCGCAGTATGGATAGCGTATTACACTGATCCACCCAGGTATTATTGCTTTATACTGCGTGCTGCTGGTGCTGCAGAAAAAAATGCTGTTAGATGCATTTACAATAGGGACAGGTGCTAGGTCGTATCATCAGCTTGAGATGAGTGTTCATTCTGGTCACATGCATCTCTTCCACAGTCCATAACTTGATTTTTTTTTCCATGCATTCATTGACCAATCCATAATTTTTACAGTGATCTTTACTCAGAAATGAATCAAGGTTGACAGAAATGTATCATAGTTTACAGAAATTCATCAAAGCTAACAGACATTTTTCATATTTGACAGAAAGTTTTAAAAATTTACTGATTTAATGTGTCCATTCGCAATTTCTGTGTAGTTTCTGAATGTAAGATTTAGTGGTGGGAGACTTGAAGCTACTGGAGCTGGAATTACAACTACACAACTCTTCAGTGCTTTATTTCCATCTATTTCTGTGTGCTTCTTGAAGTATGTTTGGGGTCATTGTCCTGCTGGAAGACCCATGACCTAGGATGCAAACCCAGCTTTATGACACTGGGCACTACATTGCGACCGAAAATCCTTTGGGAATCTTCACATTTCATGATGCCTTGCACATAGTCAAGGCACCCTGTGCCAGAGGCAGCAAAGCAACCCCTAAATATTTTTGAACATCCACCATATTTGACTGTAACTACTGTGTTCATTAAAATTCTGGCGCAAGTAGAGGCTAAGTGGATAGTGACGCTTGGGACAATGTCACCCCGCGGGCTAAATGAGTCTCTCTCCTTCTCCTTTTTATGATATGACAATATGAGTAGTTTGATCCTATACTACATGGTGAACCCCCTCATTCATCCTCACGGTGCCCGAGGGACACATTTGTTTACCCTGGGGTTTACTGATATTTTTTATTTTTAATTGCCACTTTGATCTTATGATTTTAATTTGGTTATTTTTCTAGTTCTTTTATAGATAAAGTAACAACTTTTTCACTTTGTACCGTTTTGGACCATTCCTTATCCACTCTTAATAACCGCGTGATGACGGATATTCCACATGAAGAATGAGAAAATGAGGGGTTAAGCAAAAGGAAAAGGACTCTCTGATGGTCGATTCACAATTGATATTATGTCTTAAATGTATTTCCTGCTTCCCTTCCTTTGTTTAATCTGTGTTATATACCTGATGTTCTCTATGATGTTCCCCTCTCCTTTTTCACTTATGTGTTGCCCTGGAGCTAGTGCTGCTGTCCCGTGACGTGGTGCGCATGCGCCGGCCCTCCTGTGGTCGGGCGCGCCCCCGGTTGTCTACATGGCGTCTGCGCGCGGTCGGGCACTTACGCATCTCTTGCGGCGTGCCCGCGCGTGCGCGGTGGCTCCTGACGACTTGGGGGCGGCGCCTGACGCAGGATTTGGAAGGCGCATGCGCCGGCATAACGTCTAGGAGACACCCGCACATGGCCCCCCTTTACACGCGTCACCGGTCACGTGAATGCTCACGTGATCGGCGCGAATGGTTTAAAAAGGTCCTTCATCCCTAGCAATACCACTGCCCCTTGAGAAAGCGGCCCTAGTTGCCGCGAAACGCGCGTCGGGGACGCACTCTCTATCCTTGTCTGACCATCTCAGCCTGCCATTACTGGTAAGTACACCAGTCCTCTCAGGGTCAACCATTCATGATGAATTTTCTTTGTCATTAAGACATTTAGTTATGAGAGGTTACCTTCCCTCATTTTTGCCTTTTGGGGTATCTTGTTTAAAATATTTTGCTATTTGCTAAAATCTGTTAACACTGGAAACATGCACATTGCACTTTATTTGATTGGTTTGGTCTAACTGCCTGTCAGTAATGCATTTTAAAGTATACCACCATATGGTCAGCCTAAGTATTACCCATTTGATCCTGACATTATTATGTATCTGATTCAATTATAATTATACAAAAGACTCTTTTACGATTTTGGTCAGGAATTTTTTGGTATAGTGCTCTTTCATGTTTTCTTATGTGCTTTCTCATATACTTGTATAATTTTCTTTTGGTTTGATGCCCCAACTATTTTCTATCTGTAAAGCTATGCAAATTTGATCAAATACCTAATATCAGGGCAGGCTTTGTTCTGGCCGGATTGGATATTCCATTGTCTACCTTGCTTTTTGTGTTTTGTTTGAGTTATATATTTTTAAATGAATGCTTCAATAAAATATGTATACTTTTTTTCTAAGCTATGATGACTCTGTTGTTCTCTCTTTAACTAATGTGTTCTTTTATTTGTAGGCCTCATTCCAATTACAGTAAACAGTTGAATGATGTACTGCTTTACCAAAAAGCTTCATCTTGGTCTCATCTGTTCCCAAGATGCCTGCTGGCCCTCTAAAAATAGTGGCAGCCGCCTGCTGTCTCTCTATAAATTGTGAGGGCGGCCTGCTGGACATCCATAAATTGTGAGGACCACCTGATTGACATCAAAATTTCGAACTTGACAGAATATATACCAAAAAGAAAATGTGACCACCTCAGATGGATACGTTATATTGCAGTAGCAATGTGCGGCTATGAAAAGCATAGCTGGTTGTGGACCCTCTAACAATAGTGAGGGCCGACTGCTGGCTTTGTAAAAATAGGCTTTGTGACTTTCAGAGTCCCTCCTTCATAAATGAAACAGGATGTGTCTGATCATGTCTCACACACCACATGGCCAGATAAGGTAGTTAAATGTTACATTCACCAGTAAATGTAATTTTATTTTTCACCATTGAAAGCAATTCGAAAGTGCAAAAATGCATCAAAAACACTACATGTGAACATAGCCCAAGGTGTGGAGGAGTCTTTTTTTGTTTTTGTTTTTTATTTGGCCTTATATGCAAGTCATGACCCTGCGAAGAATGTTTCTTAACATTTCTTCCAATAAAATTCATTTTAGCTTTGTTTTTGTTTTTTTATTGTCAGTCTGTAAACGAGGCGTAATACTCTGACAACATTGTTCACAGATATACTATTGGTCAGCGACCAAGTGTGAATAGGTTTGAAAAACACAGAACTGGCAAACTTTAAATGGAGCATAATATTTGTCATATTCCCAATAAATTTCAGGATTATTATCGCAGTAATATCGGATCACATCTGATGGCCACGGTTTTAGGCAGTGGCCTATTCGTATGGTATTGGTCAGCGACCAAGCGTGAATAGGTTTGAACAACACAGAACTGGCAGACTTTCAATGGAGTATAATATTTGTCACATTCACAATAAATTTCAGGATTATTACCGCAGTAATATCGGATCACGTCTGATGACCACGGTTTTAGGCAGTGGCCTATTAGTATGGTATTGTTCAATGACCAAGTGTGAATAGGTTCGAATAACACACAACTGGCAGACTTTAAATGGAGTATAATATTTGGCACGCTTCCAAAAATGTCAGGATTATTACCACAGTAATATTGGATCACCTGAGAGGATGGACAAGTTTCTGTGCATCCACAATACAGCAATGATATTAAAATCAAACAAATCTGGCTGCATGCTGCTAGCAAGCAAATTCAAATAATCAGGATTAAGAGCAAAAAGAATATTAGCCCCGATATCTAGGGCTATCGATATCAGTAATAGCAGCAGACCGAATGTGCAATGGACCCTATTCTGCTCTATACACTCTCCACAAACTGTGCCTGCCTAACTCCTGCTATCACAAGGATTGATATGCATCTGGATTAGTCCTTAGAAGGACTGTTAGTTGAGATGTTTATTGCTCTGGAATACCTAACTAAATAAACCGCCAATTCTCTCTCTAGCTCAGCAGCACCTCTAACTACTCTGCCTGTCTGAAGCGTAGACTGTGGCGAGCATAGGGTGACCGGGTCTTATATAGACCCGATGACGCTATGTGGCCAGCCAATCACTGTAATTCCACAACCAACATGGATGCGGCATTTCAGTGATTGGCAGGCAATCCCCGCATGTTTATTCGCTGTCTAAACAGCGTCAAACTGGCGGGCCGGGGACTCGAGTTCCCGCCCACGAATCCAGGAAGTACTCACCGAGCATCTCGAACAGTGAGATTCTCGGGTGAGTACCGAGCAGTTGCGAGCACGCTCGCTCATCACTAACGTGAATACATCTGAGCAACACTGCAGCACCTAGCTGGAGGAGGGGAGCGTTCAGTCGAATCAAATCGAATCGAAATGTGCAGTCGAATCAAGAGGTTACACAAAACTGACCTCATCACTTTACTGCTGTCAGATCACTGAGCCGCATTTGCATATGGGGCTGTGTAGAAAATTGTGAGAGGGAGCAGCGTGGGGGTGGGTAGACCTGATGGAGATGTTTTGGGACAGTGTGGAGAGGTGAGAGAACGGGGGACAATATGGAGGAGTGGGAGGACCATTTGGAGAAGTGGGGGACATTATGACGAGGTGGGGGGCCGTATGGAGAAATTGGTGTTTAATATGAAAAAGTAGGGGGCAGTATGGAGAGGTGGGAGACAATATGGGGAAACAGGATGCAAAATTGAGAGCGTCTGAGGACCATATGGAGTAGTGGGACTGTGGGGGGATTGTATGGAGAAGTGGGGGAAAATATAGAGGAGTGAGGGGACCATATGGAGAAGTTGGGGACATTATGGAAAGGTGGGAGTCTGGGGGGACCATATGGAGAAATGGGAGCGTGGGTGGACTGTATGGAGAAGTGGGTGTACCAGTATGGAGAGGTGGGAGCGTCGGGGACAATATGAAGAAATTGGGAAACATGATGGAGAATTTGGAGCGTGTGGGGACCATATGGAGAGGTGGGAGTGTGCGGGGATTGTATGGAGAAAAGTGGAACAGTATGGAGAGATGGGAACATGGGGGGACAGTATGGAGAGGTGAGAGTGTGGGGGACAATATGGAGAAGTGGGGGCACAGTATGGAGAAGATGAATTCATGCACTGACAGTGGATCTGGTAATGGATTCATGTACTGACCATGGTCCTGATCATGTACAAATGTACCAATCCATAACTGATCAGAGGTTGTCACCTGGCTGAGGCAGTCACCTTTCTGACACTGGTTCCCTACTGTGGCTGTCATCCTGCTGCCGAAGTGGGAAAGGTAAGAGCCAAAGGTTATAGGGACTTTTATTGTATATGAGAGATGTTAAAGTGAAGGCACAGTATCTCGTGGACAGTATGCAGAGGAGGAAAAGTGTGGCTCTAGTGCTGTATTCATCTGCTGACAGTGGTTCTAGCACTGCATTCATTTACCAATAGTGGTTCTGGTGCTGCATTCATGTACTGACGGTGATTCTGTGTATATACTGTGTACAGGAAAGCTATGATGCATCATTCTGTGTATAGGGAAGCTATGGGCCCATCATACTGTATATATTGAAGCTGTGAGGACATGATACTCTGTATACGGGAGCTGCGGTTCCACTATACTGTATATAGAAGACCCAGAGCTGTATATTTGGGGACCCAGTGGACATTATTAAATGTTAAATGGGCACTTAAGAAGCATTATTGTTATGGGGCATTCAGAGTATTGTAGCCATCAAACGGGCAAAATGTGGATACTTTTCTAGGGCATTTGCACAGTGCATTAATCTTTTCAAGGGAGCAATTTAACCATCTAGAGGGCACAAAGAAGGCATTATTACTATGCAAGGGGCACAGTAGTGGGCATTATTAATTGGGGCAGTAAGTGGAGCTGTTATTGTACCACACAGTAGGTGCAGTAATAGGGACACATACGGCACCGGCTCAGTATTGGGGTATCAGCAGGATGAGGAGTTTGTGCAGGTTGGGAATAGATGGGTATGGGGCTGGAATTGTCAGAAGTCAAATGTGTTTTCGCTGTAATCTCTGCAGACAAGTCGTGACTGGAAGAAATTGTTGGTCTGGGCCAGATGGAAAAGACAAAAGACGGGAAAAGGAACAGCTCCACTAGAAAGAACGTCAGCTATAAGTTACTATATATTCCTGCACTGCAATTACTTGTATGGTCAGCAGGTCTGGTATCTACCACTATATGTTCACCATATGGCAGTAATATCAGTGTTAATCTTTGTGTAGAGATTTATTTTCAGTAACAACGCGGTCATCTTCTGAGGTTCCTCTATACACCTGGTCAGGGTTCAACACTGTAGTTGTGCACACGGTTACCTGGTTAGGGGCCCACTTACCTGTTTGCCCCCCCCCCCGACCTGAACCCCTAGCTACGCCTCTGCCAGGGACCCAAAGTTTCCTCTATTTTTGTAGTGGGCCAGGGTGTTAGTACTACCCTCGACCAAGGCTACCACCCTATAACCCGTTATATTTGCATGGTTGAGAAGTATCCAAAAAGAACAATATTCAGCAGGTCACCTGCCTATTGCCATTTCACGCACAGAGCACTTTCTCAGGGAACATTGACAAAATGACCTGATGTTCACATCCTGCTTGTTATTCTACACCAGCCCTTGAATTGATGATGTATCCATTGAGAAATGACAGTGACAGGACCAATGCGTAAGTTGGCTGGAAAAGACAGTCAACATCTAAACATCCAATAACATGGTCACCTGACCACTGCAGTCAATCCCAGGAGGCAGCTGTAAAGTCACAGGTGGAGGGTTATTTCAGCACTAAAATTGCCATTGCACCACACAGTGCAGTCTTAAAAGGATAAATGAGACTGACAGCAGGAAAGGATAGAACATTTCTGAAGTTACAAAGAATGAATGTCATTGGCCAAGTTTTCGTGTGACCAGCAAAATATATGGTGCTTCATACCCTTCATTACTGACTCCATCGGGGTCTTGGCCCAAATGTCTGCAAAATATGATTCAGGCAGAACTTCCAAAGGGCAAATGTAATTCAAATTAACTCTATTCGTGCCCTTTTCCATCACTGATCTTTTCAATTCAAGAAAGAAATTGACAACATTCAAGAGTAGGACATCACTGGAAAAAAAAGCACAAATTATGTCAGTTTGCAATCTGCTTGACTTAAAGGGCTTGTTGATTTCATCATGGTTTCAGTTTGGATTATATTTTGTGGGGATTCAGACAGAAACCCTGACAATAGGCCAAAAACGCAATTTGCACAGCCTCTGAGTAAGGATGGTGAAAAATTATAATTTTAAAAATCAAATAATGTAAAAACAATAGGACTATTCTCAGATTTAATTCAATCACTGACCGAGGAAACATTAACTGTTGACATATGGCCTGGTCTTGAAGGTTTCAGAGCCACTCTGTTGGATTTGCAGCTCTCTTCTAAACTTTTCCCAATTGCTCTTCCATATTTTATCAACAAAATCAACTATATGAAGAATAAGTGCTAAAAAATAGCTTTAAACTATTATAAAAAAAGGGAATCAACTACAGATGCACTTACTGAACAAATCACAACACTACTCCCAATCCTGGGTACATATTTCCTGGGCAATGGCCTCCCAAAACCATTTGAGATTATAAAGAAAGTAGGTCTAAAACTGATTATCCCACCCAACAATTCAGGACAATCATGGACAAGGGACATCAGCTTGTTTATATCAATTTGGGGCATTTTCAAAGTTTGACAAAAAATAGTAAAAAAAAAATTCTCAAACCACTCATCAGGAAATGAGAATATTAGCGTAATGGGGATTTCCCAAGCATTTCCTAGAATTAAGATGGTCAAAATAAACAGACGTCATATGACACATCTGCTGTGCAATATAAATGTGAAGTGAATAAATACAACTCGATCAGGGATTTTTTTGGGTTTTGCTTTTACAGGATTCTTTGTGTTGCAAAAATGACCTGCCAACAGTATAGTTACAATGATACCCACAACTTGCATAGCTTTTTTTTTTTCATTTAATTGGTGAAAAAAAATCAGAAATTTGTACATAAAAATATTGGTTTGTGTCGCTATTTTCCATGACCTATAATGTTTTTATTTTTTTCATTGATGAAGCTGTGTGGGGGATTTTTTTTTCATGGCAAACAGAAGATGTTATTCATGTCATTGGAAGTGCAACACATTTTCATTTTTCTTTACATTTTTATTTTCATTTATTCATAGCAGCATTTACCACATACTGTAGGTTAAATAATTTAATATTTTGATAGACACGTTTACAAATGTGTCAACACCAAATATGTTTATATACAGTATTTATTTTCTGATCACTTATGTAGGACAAATCATGGTCTACTAAAAAATCTTTATAGGAGAGACAAAGTGGCAGCAGCTGATCAGCTCCCTGCATTCACATGGAGACCCTCTATTTAAACTCTGATGTCAGAAATTAACAGCGGCTTCTAAATGGTTAACAGCAGCCCTCAGAGCTCAGCTGTTATTAGCGACAGATTGTGACTATGCAACATAGCTGGCATCTATGGTGTGGAGTGGACTAGCAGTTCAGCCTGGTCCATGATGGATGTATCCGTCATGCAGCATTCTGAGCCTAAATTTTTCAGTGAATTTTGCCCCCTGAGAGACACCTAAGACCGCTGCCTGAGATGAGATGCTCATCTTGCCTCATGGCAGAAACGGCTCTGAACAAGAATATTGGACATGCAATATATTCTGGCCTGACTCTCTTTTAGTCTTTGACAGGTGAGGAAACCCTATGGATATTTTTGGCATACATGACAGTAGTTTTCCTGACTTTATCATGATGTTAACTGATCCGTATTGAGGATTTCAGATGAGCTTGTAATCTATGTAACATTCACACAGTAAACATGTTAAAAAAATGACTCAACATCAATGTAGAAATATTCATAACCTTTGGATTTGTCTTGTACACTCCCTTTTGGGTCTTTCAACGGAAGCATTCACAGTAAGAGCTAAATGATAAGAATCATCCCAGAATGGAAACGTATTTAAATAAAGTTGCTTCCTGAGGTTACGGAAGCACAGGAAAAGCACTGACAATTGCTAAAATAAACAGCAGACCTGAAAAACAAAAATCTGCAGCATTTTAAAATGACCAAAGTTAACCATATAAATACATACACTACCGTTCAAAAGTTTGGGGTCACCCAGACAATTTTGTGTTTTCCATGAAAACTCATACTTTTATTTATCAAATGAGTTGCAAAATGAATAGAAAATATAGTCCAGACATTGACAAGGTTAGAAATAATGATTTTTATTTGAAAGAATAATTTTCTCCTTCAAACTTTGCTTTCGTCATGAATGCTCCCTTTGCAGCAATTACAGCATTGCAGACCTTTGGCATTCTAGCTGTTAATTTGCTGAGGTAATCTTGAGAAATTTCACCCCATGCTTCCTGAAGCCCCTCCCTCGAGTTGGATTGGCTTGATGGGCACTTTTTGCGTACCATACGGTCAAGCTGCTCCCACAACAGCTCAATGGGGTTGAGATCTGGTGACTGCGCTGGCCACTCCATTACAGATAGAATACCAGCTGCCTGCTTCTTCTCTAAATAGTTCATGCATAATTTGGAAGTGTGCTTTGGGTCATTGTCCTGTTGTAGGATGAAATTGGCTCCAATCAAGAGCTGTCCACAGGGTATGGCATGGCATTGCAAAATGGAGTGATAACCTTCCTCATTCAAAATCCCATTTACCTTGTACAAATCTCCCACTTTACCAGCACCAAAGCAACCCCAGACCATCACATTACCTCCACCATGCTTGACAGATGGCGTCAGGCACTCTTACAGCATCTTTTCAGTTGTTCTGCGTCTCACAAATGTTCTTCTGTGTGATCCAAACACTTCAAACTTTGATTTGTCTGTCCATAAAACTTTTTTCCAATCTTCCTCTGTCCAATGTCTGTGTTCTTTTGCCCATATTAATCTTTTACTTATTAGCCAGTCTCAGATGTGGCTTTTTCTTTGCCACTTTGCCCTGAAGGCCAGCATCCCGGAGTCGCCTCTTCACTGTAGACGTTGATACTAGCGTTTTGCGTGTACTATTTAATGAAGCTGCCAGTTGAGGAGCTGTGAGGCTTCGATTTCTCAAACTAGAAACTCTAATGTACTTGTCTTGTTGCTCAGTTGTGCAGCGGAGCCTCCCACTTCTCCTTCTACTCTGGTTAGAGACTGTTTGTGCTCTCCTCTGAAGGGAGTAGTACACACCGTTGTAGGAAATCTTCAGTTTCTTGGCAATTTCTCACATGGAATAGCCTTCATTTCTAAGAACAAGAATAGACTGTCGAGTTTCACATGAAAGTTCTCTTTTTCTGGCCATTTTGAGAGTTTCATAGAACAAACAAATGTAATGCTCCAGATTCTCAACTAGCTCAAAGGAAGGTCAATTTTATAGCTTCTCAAATCAGCCAAACCGTTTTCAGCTGGGCTAACATACTTGTGCAAGGGTTTTCTAGGGTTTTCTAAATGTCCATTAGCCTTCTTACACAGTTAGCAAACACAATGTACCATTAAAACACTGGAGTGGTGGTTGTTGGAAATGGGCCTCTATACACCTATGTAGATATTGCAATAAAAACAAGACGTTTGTAGCTAGAATAGTCATTTACCACTTTAACAATGTATAGAGTGTATTTCTGATTAATTTAATGTTAGCTTCATAGTAAAAAAATGTGCTTTTCTTTCAAAAATAATGAAATTTCTAAATGACCCCAAATTTTTGAACGATAGTGTATATATTTGATATATTTGATGTTTCAATGATAACAAACAGCTGGGCCAGATTAAATCAATTTTCAATATCAATTCAATAAGTGATAATTTATTGAAGCATATAAGTATATACAGTGCTGTGCAGAGTAAGTAATTTTTGCTGCAAAGTAAGATTTTTTTCAAAAATACATTTATTACTAATTTATTTTTATAAATTAACAAAATGCACAGTGAAGGAACAACAGAGAAATAAAAATCAAATCAATGTAATTGCCTTCAAAACAGCATCTTTAGCATGTAGGTTGTTCTAAACATCTTGGAGAACTATCCATAGATCTTCTCTGGATGTAGGCTTTTGTGACATTATTTTGTCCCTTTATTTGATCGCAGAAAGACTAGAAGTTGAGATTAGGACTCTGTGGGGGTCAAGTCATCACTTACAGGGCAGCTTGTTTTTCTTTAAGATGAAGATAGCTCTTAATGACATTGGCCGTAAGTTTGGTGGCCCTATCCTGCAGCAAAATAAATTTGGAGCCAATAAGATGCCTACCTCACAGTATTGAATGATGGATTAGGATCCGGCTGTACTTCTCAGCATTGAGGACACTAATCTTGACCAAATCACCAACTCCATTTTCTGAAAAGCAGCCCCAAATTTGCAAAGAACCTCCACCATGCTTCACTGCTGCCTGCACACACTCATTGTTAGGCCACGTTCACATGTTCAGTATTTGGTCAGTAATTTACATCAGTATTTATTAGAGATGAGTAGTGTTGAGCATTCCGATACTGAAATATCGGGTATCGGCCGATATTCACTGTATCGGAATTCCGATACTTAATTCCGATACTTTTATAATATCGAATACCGGAATCGGAAGTTCCCATAATGCCTGCGCTCTGCAGTGTCTGTGAAGGATGACAAGCTGGATGGCAGCGCTCAGCTGCAATCCAGCTTGTCATCAGAATGCCATCCCAGCGTGGGAGAATTCTCCTGATTGTTTAAAAGCCGGCGCGCGGTAAAAAGCCGCCGGCTTTTAAACAATCACACAGCCCCATACTGCTTCCCCGCAGCCTCCCACCCCGATCCTCCGCTCCCCTCGCCACCTCCAATCCCAATCGTAAATTAGGACCGGGCGGGGAGCGCAGCACCAAGGAGCGAAGGACCCGGGCGGGGAAGCCGGCAGTGAAAAGACTTCACCGCCGGCTTTCCCATTCTGTGCTGCGCTTTCCCGCCGGTTATTTCAAATGAACAGCTGAGGTATCAGGTGATGCCGATCAGCTGTTCATTTGAAGTCGCCGCGGTGCCCTCAGAGGGTTCATGTGAGTTCATGCTTGACTGCATGAACTCACATCAACTTTCCCACGGCCGCACAGGTCAGCCTCACCTCCCAGACCCGTCATGATTAGTGTGTGCGGGGTGTGTGTGTGTGCGGGGTGTGTGTGTGTGCGGGGTGTGTGTGTGCGGGTGTGTGTGCGGGTGTGTGTGCGGGGTGTGTGTGTGCGGGGTGTGTGTGTGCGCGGGGTGTGTGTGTGTGCGGGGTGTGTGTGTGCGGGTGTGTGTGCGGGGTGTCTGTGCGGGGTGTCTGTGCGGGGTGTCTGTGCGTGCAGGCAGACATAGGCCGATGTGACACTACTACTCCCATCGGCCTATGTCTGTCCCCGGTCCACTCGTGCCAGCAGGATCAGCTCGATGGGAGCAGTAGTTCCCATCAGCCTGATCCTGCTATTTAAATTGCCCTACTGTGTCCCCAATAAATTTTAAATACATGTCATTGGTGGCCAGTGGTTACCTAAAAGAAATTAGTTCATACATTACCTGTCCCCGCCGATCGCCACCTAAAATAAAGTAAAAAATAAAAAACTACACCTATACTCACCTAGACACCTAATTCCCCGAAGCCATCGATCTCCTGTAATAAAATATAAAATAATAAACCACAACCTTATCCTTACCCCTCCGTAGCAGTCCACGAGTGTCCCACGAAGATCTCCAGTTCAGAGCAGCCACATAGAATGTGACCGCTCTGAACCGCTGCCGCCGCTAGAATGACGGGGCCGTAAGGGTTCACCGGAGTTCAGGCAGCGCTGCTCCGGTTAGCTCCTTTACGGCACTGCTGTATCGTGAGAAATTCCCACGGTACAGCACTGCCGTAAAGGAGGTCTCCAGAGCTGCGCTGCCTGAATGCACTCCGGTGACCTCAGTCAGTGGCTCCCGCTGCCGGGAGCGGACGTGTTCCCGGCAGCGTGAGCTTACAGCAGCCATGCACAGCTGTCACCATCTCCAGATGTGACAGCTGTGCATGGGAGATCAGCGCAGGAACGTGGACAGGTAACTATTTTTTTTTTAGTAAACTAAGAATTAAATAAAATGGTGTGTTTTATTTCAAATAAATTATTTTTTTCTGGGTGTAGTGTGTTTTTTCTTTTTAACACTTTGTAGGTTAGTAATGGGGGTGTCATATAGACGGCCATCATTACTAACCTGGGCTTCATGGCAGCTGGCGCTGACATGAACCCCACCACTATTACCCCCTGCCACCGCACCAGGGCAGCGTGGAAGAGCGAGGCTAAGTGCCAGAATTGGCGCATCCTATGGATGCGCCATTTCTGGGGCGGCTGACGGCTGGTGTTTCTAGCCTGGGAGGGGGCCAATATTCATGGCACCCTTCCTGAGCTATTAATATCAGCCCCCAGCTGTCTGCCTAGCCTTTGCTAGCTATTAAAATAGGGGGGACCCTACGTCATTTTTTTTGGGGGGGTCCCCCATTTTAATAGCTAGTAAAGGCTAGGTATTCATCTGGGGGCTGATATTAGTAGCCTGGGAAGCTCCGTGGGTTTTACCCCCTTCCCAGGCTTCAAACATCTGCCCCAGCCGTCTGCTTAACCTCCGCTAGAGACTAAAATTATGGGGGATCCCACGCCATTTTTTTTTTAAATAAATCCTTTATTTTAACACTAAATGACATTTGAGGACTTAATAAAGATGCAGTCCCTAAATTATTATTTATTTTTTAATAAATTTTTCCCAAAACTTTTGACGTGGGCTTCGCCATATTTTTGTATGCCAGCCAGGTACAGCATCCAGCTTCTATGAACGCGCCATTTTCCGGGGCGGCCACGGACTGCAATTTTCAGCGGGGGGGGGGGGGCAGAAAGCTTGGGCCTCCCTGCGCTGCAGATTCCATCCCCCAGCTGCCTAGTTGTACCTGGCTGGACACAAAAATAGGGAGAAGCTCCACGTTTTTTTTTTTTTAATTATTTCATGAAATTCATGGAATAATTAAGAAAAAAAGGGCTTCCCTATATTGTTGTGTCCGGCTAGGTACAAATAGGCAGCTGGTGGTTGGGGGCAGCCCGTTCCTGCCTGCTGTACCTGGCTGGACACAAATATAGTGTGAAGCCCCACGTTAATTTTTTTTAATTATTTCAGGAAATTCATGAAATAATTAAAAAAAAATTATGTGGGGCTTCGCCCTATATTTGTGTCCAGCCAGGTACAGCAGGCAGGAACGGGCTGCCCCCAACCACCAGCTGCCTATTTGTACCTAGCCGGACACAACAATATAGGGAAGCCCTTTTTTTCTTAATTATTCCATGAATTTCATGAAATAATTTAAAAAAAAAATGTGTGGCGCTTCGCCCTATTTTTGTGTCCAGCCAGGTACAACTAGGCAGCTGGGGGCTGGAATCCGCAGCGCAGGGAGACCCAAGCTTTCTGGGCCCCACCCGCTGCAAATTGCAGTCCGCAGCCGCCCCGGAAAATGGCGCGTTCATAGAAGCGCCATCTTCTGGCGCTGTACCCAACTCATCCAGGGCCCTGGTGCGGTGGCTCACTGGGTAATAAAGGGGTTAAGGCCAGCTTGGCATTATCAGCTGGCCCTAAGCCCGAAATTCATGGGGTCACGCCAATATTAGACATGACCGCCATGAATTTCTAGTAAAGTATTTAAAAAAAACACAAACACCCAGAAAAAAGTCCTTTAATTGAAATAAAGACACAATTCTTTATTGTTCTAAATTAAACCATACTTACCGCCACGCCCATTCCAGCTGAAGCCAACGATCTCCTGCAATAAAAGTAAAATAATAAAGCAACCTCATCCTTACCTTTCCATGGTTCCCAGGACAGCTTCAGCTCTGCTACATCGAGATGACAGGCTGGACCGCAGCAGAACGCTGCCATCCAGCCTGTCATCCCGCGGACACTGAGAATCGCAGGCATGCTTGCGCTCCTCAGTGTCTCTCTGTGACGTCATCCAGATGAGCCGAGGTCATGTCCAATGAACTCAGCTCACCTCATGCACGTCACTGACAGCGTGGGAAAATTCTCCTGCACTCAGCGCTTCAGTGTGAGAATTCTCCCACGCTGTCAGTGACGTGCATGAGGTGCGCCGAGTTCATTGGACATGACCTCACCTCATGCACGTCACTGACAGCGTGGGAAAATTCTCACGCTGAAGCGCTGAGTGCAGGAGAATTCTCCCACGCTGTCAGTGACGTACATGAGGTGAGCCGAGTTCATTGTCGGCTCATCTGGATGCCGTCACAGCCAGACACTGAGGAGTGGAAGTATGCCTGCGCTTCTCAGTGTCTGCGGGATGACAGGCTGGATGGCAGCGTTCTGCTGCGGTCCAGCCTGTCATCTCGATGTAGCAGAGCTGGAGCCGTCGTGGGAGCCATGGAAAGGTAAGGATGAGGTTGCTTTATTATTTTTCTTTTATTGCAGGAGATCGTTGGCTTCAGCTGGAATGGGCGTGATGGTAAGTATGGTTTAATTTAGAACAATAAAGAATTGTGTGTTTATTTCAATTAAAGGACTTTTTTCTGGGTGTTTGTGTTTTTTTTAAATACTTTACTAGAAATTCATGGTGGTCATGTCTAATATTGGCGTGACCCCATGAATTTCGGGCTTAGGGCCAGCTGATAATGCCAAGCTGGCCTTAACCCGTTTATTACCCAGTGAGCCACCGCACCAGGGCCCTGGATGAGTTGGGTACAGCGCCAGAAGATGGCGCTTCTATGAACGCGCCATTTTCCGGGGCGGCTGCGGACTGCAATTTGCAGCGGGTGGGGCCCAGAAAGCTTGGGCCTCCCTGCGCTGCAGATTCCAGCCCCCAGCTGCCTAGTTGTACCTGGCTGGACACAAAAATAGGGCGAAGCTCCACGTTTTTTTTTTTTTAATTCATGAAATTCATGGAATAATTAAGAAAAAAAGGGCTTCCCTATATTGTTGTGTCCGGCTAGGTACAAATAGGCAGCTGGTGGTTGGGGGCAGCCCGTTCCTGCCTGCTGTACCTGACTGGACACAAATATAGGGCGAAGCCCCACATAATTTTTTTTTAATTATTTCATGAATTTCCTGAAATGATTTAAAAAAAATTGACGTGGGGCTTCGCACTATATTTGTGTCCAGCCAGGTACAGCAGGCAGGAACGGGCTGCCCCCAACCACCAGCTGCCTATTTGTACCTGGTTGGACACAACAATATAGGGAAGCCCTTTTTTTCTTAATTATTTCATGAATTTCATGAAATAATTAAAAAAAAAAAATACGTGAAGCTTCTCCCTATTTTTGTGTCCAGCCAGGTACAACTAGGCAGCTGGGGGATGGAATCTGCAGCGCAGGTAGGCCCAAGCTTTCTGCCCCCCCCCCCCCCCGCTGAAAATTGCAGTCCGCAGCCACCCCGGAAAATGGCGCGTTCATAGAAGCTGGATGCTGTACCTGGCTGGCATACAAAAATATGGCGAAGCCCGCGTCAAAAGTTTTGGGAAAAATTAATTAAAAAATAAATAATAATTTAGGGACTGCATCTTTATTAACTCCTCAAATGTCATTTAGTGTTAAAATAAAGGATTTATTTAAAAAAAAATTGACGTGGGGCTTCGCCCTATATTTGTGTCCAGCCAGGTACAGCAGGCAGGAACAGGCTGCCCCCAACCACCAGCTGCCTATTTGTACCTGGCCGGACACAACAATATAGGGAAGCCCTTTTTTAAAAAAATTATTTCATGAAATAATTAAAAAAAAATTGACGTGGGGCTTCGCACTATATTTGTGTCCAGCCAGGTACAGCAGGCAGGAATGGGCTGCCCCCAACCACCAGCTGCCTATTTGTACCTGGTTGGACACAACAATATAGGGAAGCCCTTTTTTTCTTAATTATTCCATGAATTTCATGAAATAATTAAAAAAAAAAATGCGTGGGGCTTCGCCCTATTTTTGTGCCCAGCCAGATACAACTAGGCAGCTGGGGGCTGGAATCCGCAGCGCAGGGAGACCCAAGCTTTCTGGGCCACCCCCGCTGCAAATTGCAGTCCGCAGCCGCCCCAGAAAATGGCGCGTTCATAGAAGCGCCATCTTCTGGCGCTGTACCCAACTCATCCAGGGCCCTGGTGCGGTGGCTCACTGGGTAATAAAGGGGTTAAGGCCAGCTTGGCATTATCAGCTGGCCCTAAGCCCAAAATTCATGGGGTCACGCCAATATTAGACATGACCACCATGAATTTCTAGTAAAGTATTTAAAAAAACACAACACCCAGAAAAAAGTCCTTTAATTGAAATAAACACACAATTCTTTATTGTTCTAAATTAAACCATACTTACCACCACGCCCATTCCAGCTGAAGCCAACGATCTCCTGCAATAAAAGTAAAATAATAAAGCAACATCATCCTTACCTTTCCATGGCTCCCACGACAGCTTCAGCTCTGCTACATCGAGATGACAGGCTGGACCGCAGCAGAACGCTGCCATCCATCCTGTCATCCCGCAGACACTGAGAAGCGCAGGCATACTTCCACTCCTCAGTGTCTGGCTGTGACGGCATCCAGATGAGCCGAGGTCATGTCCAATGAACTCGGCTCACCTCATGTACGTCACTGACAGCGTGGGAAAATTCTCCTGCACTCAGCACTTCAGCGTGAGAATTTTCCCACGCTGTCAGTGACGTGCATGAGGTGAGCTGAGTTCATTGGACATGAACTCGGCTCATCTGGATGACGTCACAGAGAGACACTGAGGAGCGCAAGCATGCCTGCGCTTCTCAGTGTCTGCGGGATGACAGGCTGGATGGCAGCTTTCTCCTGCGGTCCAGCCTGTCATCTCGATGTAGCAGAGCTGGAGCTGTCCTGGGAACCATCGAAAGGTAAGGATGAGGTTGCTTTATTATTTTTCTTTTATTGCAGGAGATCGTTGGCTTCAGCTGGAATGGGCGTGATGGTAAGTATGGTTTAATTTAGAACAATAAAGAATTGTGTCTTTATTTCAATTAAAGGACTTTACTCTGGGTGTTTGTGTTTTCTTTTAACTTTGACTATGGGGTTAGTAATGGGGGTGTCTTATAGACGCCTCTCCATTACTAACCTGGGCTTGATGTCAGCTGGCATTATAAGCTGACATCAACCCCAACCCTATTACCCCCTGCCACCGCACCAGGGCAGCGTGGAAGAGCGAGGCTAAGTGCCAGAATTGGCGCATCCTATGGATGCGCCATTTCTGGGGCGGCTGACGGCTGGTGTTTCTAGCCTGGGAGGGGGCCAATATTCATGGCACCCTTCCTGGGCTATTAATATCAGCCCCCAGCTGTCTGCCTAGCCTGTGCTAGCTATTAAATTAGGGGGGACCCCACGTTATTTTTTTGGGGGGGTTCCCCCATTTTAATAGCTAGTAAAGGCTAGGTATTCAGCTGGGGGCTGATATTAGTAGCCTGGGAAGCTCCGTGGGTATTACCCCCTTCCCAGGCTTCAAACATTTGCCCCAGCTGTCTGCTTAACCTCCGCTAGAGCCTAAAATTAAGGGGAACCCCACGCCAATTTTTTTTTAAATAAATCCTTTATTTTAACACTAAATGACAAGTACAGTAATCAACACTGTCACTGTACTTCATATATATGTGACTGACATGTTTCTATCTATCTAATCTATGTGTGATTCTCTATTCCTTCTATTCTAAATTGTCGGGTACAGATGCTGAATTGCCGGCCGGCTTTCTTAAAGAGACGGTGCATGAAAACACTATTATTTTTTTAAATAAATCCTTTACACTAAATGACAAGTACAGTAAGCAACACTGTCACTGTGCTTCATATATATGTGACTGACATGTTTCTATCTATCTAATCTATGTGTGAAGCTCTATTCTGTCTGTTATAAATTGTCGGGTACAGATGCTGAATTGCCGGCCGGCTTTCTTAAGGAGACGGTGCATGAAAACACTATTATTTTTTTAAATAAATCCTTTACACTAAATGACAAGTACAGTAAGCAACACTGTCACTGTACTTCATATATATGTGACTGACATGTTTCTATCTATCTAATCTATGTGTGAAGCTCTATTCTTTCTGTTATAAATTGTCGGGTACCGCTGCTGAATTGCCGGCCGGCTTTTTTAAAGAGACGGTGCACGAAAACACTAATATTTTTTTAAATAAATCCTTTACACTAAATGACAAGTTCTGTAAGCAACACTGTCACTGTACTTCTTATATATGTGACTGACATGTTTCTATCTATCTAATCTATGTGTGATTCTCTATTCTGTCTGTTATAAATTGTCGGGTACCGCTGCTGAATTGCCGGCCGGCTTTTTTAAAGAGACGGTGCACGAAAACACTAATATTTTTTTTAATAAATCCTTTACACTAAATGACAAGTACAGTAAGCAACACTGTCACTGTACTTCATATATATATGACTGACATGTTTCTAACTATCTAATCTATGTGTGAAGCTCTATTCTTTCTGTTGTAAATTGTCGGGTACCGGTGAATGCCGCTGATGAATTGCCGGCTTTTCATGTCATTCTACATTATTCTTAGTTGTTTTACTTCATGTAGAATTAACCTACAAGGAAAGAAAGGGTTTATTTTCATTCCGATATTTGTGTCCCATTGACTTGCATTGGTTTCCGGTATCGGAATCGGCGATATCCGATACTTTTTGGGTATCGGCCCGATCCAATCCGATACAATATTTCCTGATATCGGAAGGTATCGCTCAACACTAGAGATGAGCGTTGTTCGACTCGAACTGTTCGCCAATCTCAAATTCGAGCTGTTTTGGGCGGTGTTCGAGCCGTTCGGCGAACACGAACGATTTGAGAAAAATTCGGCTGTTCGAGGTTATGTTCGATAACTGTTCGTGCACCAAAATCATAAGTGGATTTTTTCTCAGTAATGATGAAAATTAATGTTAATACGCAGTTTGAGTGTACAGCGGGGCGGGGGGAGGGGCAGGGGATGGATCTCTGCAGGAATAATGAAGATCTCCATTTTTTTTTCTCTTTCCCACATTTACAGTGGGGAGGTGCCATCTGTCAGCCTATCAGCAGAGCACACACGGAGCGAAGTGCTTTTTTTCACACAAGCAAGGGCATGTGTCATTGGCAGTGTATGTCACATGTCCTTGCCCTATAAGACCAAGCCATTTTCCCCGTCGCCATCATTTTCTCACTGCTGCAGCTGCGTGTTAGACGGCACCGTTGTTGCTGTGTGCGCTATACCTTGTTAATTTCAAGCCAATTTTCGCACAAATCTACAGATAGCTTGGGAGTAGGGAATAGTTGTGATTGCAGTCCTTTTAAGGACTAGGTTACAGCATTTCCTACGACTTTTATCAGGCAGGTCTGTGCTCTTAAATAGATAGGTTGTGGGAGTAAAGACTAATTGTAATTGCAGTCCTTTTCAGGACTAGGTTACATCAGTTCCTATCAGTTTTTGCCAGGCAGGTCTGTGCCAGTGCTGTGCAAGTTTTTTCACAGCATTTGGCTGAATCTAGCAAAGCTAATCCTTTTTGGCCTATTGCAGAGTGTGTTAGTCAGTGGAGTAGCCTATCTGTGTTGCAAGATATACCACCTGTGTATAGAATACCAATTTTTTTACTGCACCTAGCGAAGTAAAATCTTTTGGGCATAGCATCATTCTATTAGTCCATCTATACTGACCTCCATCAGGTTGCAAATTGAATATAATTTTTTTCTGCATCTAGCTCTGAAAAAATATTTGGGCTTCTAGCAGTGTGTGGGACTTGTTCTATTAGTCCATCTATACTGACCTGCATCACGTTGCAAATTCAAAATAATTTTTTGTCTGCATCTAGCTCTGAAAAAATATTTGGCCTTCTAGCAGTGTGTGGGACTTTCTCTATTAGTCCATCTATACTGACCTCCATCAGGTTGCAAATTAAAAATAATTTTTTGTCTGCATTTTGCTCTGAAAAAATATTTGGCCTTCTAGCAGTGTGTGGGACTTTCTCTATTAGTCCATCTATACTGACCTCCATCAGGTTGCAAACTGAATATATTTTTTTTCTGCATCTACCTCTGAAAAAATATTTGGGCTTCTAACAGTGTTTGGGACTTGTTCTATTAGTCCATCTATACTGACCTCCATCAGGTTGCAAACTGAATATAACTTTTTTCTGCATCTACCTCTGAAAAAATATTTGGGCTTCTAGCTGTGTGTGGGACTTTCTCTATTAGTCCATCTATACTGACCTTCATCAGGTTGCAAATTGAATATAATTTTTTTCTGCATCTAGCTCTGAAAAAATATTTGGGCTTCTAGCAGTGTGTGGGACTTGTTCTATTAGTCCATCTATACTGACCTCCATCAGGTTGCAAACTGAATATAATTTTTTTCTGCATCTAGCTCTAAAAAAATATTTGGCCTTCTAGCAGTGTGTGGGACTTGTTCTATTAGTCCATCTATACTGACCTCCATCAGGTTGCAAATTCAAAATAATTTTTTGTCTGCATCTAGCTCTGAAAAAATATTTGGCCTTCTAGCAGTGTGTGGGACTTTCTCTATTAGTCCATCTATACTGACCTCCATCAGGTTGCAAATTAAAAATAATTTTTATCTGCATCTACCTCTGAAAAAATATTTGGGCTTCTAGCTGTGTGTGGGACTTGTTCTATTAGTCCATCTATACTGACCTCCATCAGGTTGCAAACTGAATATAATTTTTTTCTGCATCTACCTCTGAAAAAATATTTGGCCTTCTAGCAGTGTGTGGGACTTGTTCTATTAGTCCATCTATACTGACCTCCATCAGGTTGCAAATTAAAAATAATTTTTATCTGCATCTAGCTCTGAAAAAATATTTGGCCTTCTAGCAGTGTGTGGGACTTTCTCTATTAGTCCATCTATACTGACCTCCATCAGGTTGCAAATTAAAAATAATTTTTTGTCTGAATCTAGCTCTGAAAAAATATTTTGAATTCTAGCAGTGTGTGGGACTTTCTCTATTAGTCTATCTATACTGACCTCCATCAGGTTGCAAATTGAATATAATTTTTTTCTGCATCTACCTCTGAAAAAATATTTGGGCTTCTAGCTGTGTGTGGGACTTGTTCTATTAGTCCATCTATACTGACCTCCATCAGGTTGCAAACTGAATATAATTTTTTTCTGCATCTAGCTCTGAAAAAATATTTGGCCTTCTAGCAGTGTGTGGAACTTGTTCTATTAGTCCACCTATACTGACCTCCATCAGGTTGCAAATTCAAAATAATCTTTTGTCTGCATCTAGCTCTGAAAAAATATTTGGCCTTCTAGCAGTGTGTGGGGCTTTCTCTATTAGTCCATCTATACTGACCTCCATCAGGTTGCAAATTAAAAATAATTTTTTGTTTGCATTTAGCTCTGAAAAAATATTTGGCCTTCTAGCAGTGTGTGGGACTTTCTCTATTAGTCCATCTATACTGACCTCCATCAGGTTGCAAACTGAATATATTTTTTTTCTGCATCTACCTCTGAAAAAATATTTGGGCTTCTAGCTGTGTGTGGGACTTGTTCTATTAGTCCATCTATACTGACCTCCATCAGGTTGCAAACTGAATATAATTTTTTTCTGCATCTACCTCTGAAAAAATATTTGGGCTTCTAGCTGTGTGTGGGACTTGTTCTATTAGTCCATCTATACTGACCTCCATCAGCTTGCAAACTGAATATAATTTTTTTCTGCATCTAGCTCTGAAAAAATATTTGGCCTTCTAGCAGTGTGTGGAACTTGTTCTAATAGTCCACCTATACTGACCTCCATCAGGTTGCAAATTCAAAATAATTTTTTGTCTGCATCTAGCTCTGAAAAAATATTTGGCCTTCTAGCAGTGAGTGGGACTTTCTCTATTAGTCCATCTATACTGACCTCCATCATGTTGCAAACTGAATATATTTTTTTTCTGCATCTACCTCTGAAAAAATATTTGGGCTTCTAGCTGTGTGTGGGACTTGTTCTATTAGTCCATCTATACTGACCTCCATCAAGTTGCAAACTGAATATAATTTTTTTCTGCATCTAGCTCTGAAAAAATATTTGGTCTTCTAGCAGTGTGTGGGACTTTCTCTATTAGTCCATCTATACTGACCTCCATCAGGTTGCAAATTAAAAATAATTTTTATCAGCATCTAGCTCTGAAAAAATATTTGGCCTTCTTGCAGTGCGTGGGACTTGTTCTATTAGTCCATCTATACTGTCCTCCATCACGTTGCAAATTCAAAATATTTTTTTGTCTGCATCTACCTCTGAAAAAATATTTGGCCTTCTAGCAGTGTGTGGGACTTTCTCTATTAGTCCATCTATACTGACCTTCATCAGGTTGCAAATTAAAAATAATTTTTATCTGCATTTACCTCTGAAAAAATATTTGGGCTTCTAGCTGTGTGTGGGACTTGTTCTATTAGTCCATCTATACTGACCTCCATCAGGTTGCAAACTGAATATAATTTTTTTCTGCATCTAGCTCTGAAAAAATATTTGGCCTTCTAGCAGTGTGTGGGACTTTTTCTATTAGTCCATCTATACTGACCTCCATCAGGTTGCAAACTGAATATAATTTTTTTCTGCATCTAGCTATGAAAAAATATTTGGCCTTCTAACAGTGTGTGGGACTTTCTCTATTAGTCCATCTATACTGACCTCCATCAGGTTGCAAATTAAAAATAATTTTTATCTGCATCTACCTCTGAAAAAATATTTGGGCTTCTAGCTGTGTGTGGGACTTGTTCTATTAGTCCATCTATACTGACCTCCATCAGGTTGCAAACTGAATATAATTTTTTTCTGCATCTAGCTCTGAAAAAATATTTGGCCTTCTAGCAGTGTTTGGGACTTGTTCTATTAGTCCATCTATACTGACCTCCATCAGGTTGCAAACTGAATATAATTTTTTTCTTCATCTAGCTCTGAAAAAATATTTGGCCTTCTAGCAGTGTGTGGGACTTGTTCTATTAGTCCATCTATACTGACCTCCATCAGGTTGCAAACTGAATATAATTTTTTTCTGCATCTAGCTCTGAAAAAATATTTGGCCTTCTAGCAGTGTGTGGGACTTGTTCTATTAGTCCATCTATACTGACCTCCATCAGGTTGCAAACTGAATATAATTTTTTTCTGCATCTAGCTCTGAAAAAATATTTGGCCTTCTAGCAGTGTGTGGGACTTGTTCTATTAGTCCATCTATACTGACCTCCATCAGGTTGCAAACTGAATATAATTTTTTTCTGCATCTACCTCTGAAAAAATATTTGGGCTTCTAGCTGTGTGTGGGACTTGTTCTATTAGTCCATCTATACTGACCTCCATCAGGTTGCAAATTGAATATAATTTTTTTCTGCATCTAACCCAGCCAATAGTTTTGGCCTAATACCACAGTTTGACCACTCAGCTCTGCTCGGTTCCCATCCATTGTTTTTTTGTGCAAACAACTCCAGAGTTGTGAATTAGTTAACCAACAAAATGAGTGGAAAAAGGCCTGCTGCCTGTGGAAAGGGGAATAGGCGTGTAGGGAAGGGGAAAAAAGGTTGTGTCCGTGTGGTAGGTGTTAAAGCAACAGTAACATCTGCAGAAGAAAGACCATCTTCCAGCCAAACTAAAATGTCTACTTCTTTTAGCGGACAATGTGATAAGATCCCTTTCTTACGGCCACGCCAATCGCTACAAATTCCAGATGAGGCACAAAAACAGCAGGTGCTTCAACGGATATCAAGTGTTCCTTTAAGTGGGCTCTCCTCCACATCAACTTCAACATCACAAATACTCCAGTCCTCAAAGGTGTCACCCCAATCTCACTTGCTTCCTCACAGCTCCCAAATCTCCAGCTGCCCGTCTGAGTATGAGGTAGAACAGATGGTTGAGTCTGCAGAGGTGTTTACTCATACTATAGCCTGGGAATCAGAGGTCGACTCCAGTGCTTCTGTGAATCCAGACGAGGAAATGATCTGCACTGATGCCCAGAATCTTTATGAGTCGGATCCAGGACCAGACGCAGAAGGTTCTGACCATAATGTAGACCCTCATTCCCAAACTGTAACTCCTGTTGGTGGAGACAATGAGGAAGACGATGATGAGACTCAAATACCTGATTGGAGCGACAACTTTCGTTTTTTGTCAGGGCAGGAACAGGTTGGCTCTGAGAACGACGGGTGTGATAACGCACAGGGTGATGATGATGAGGTTGGAGATCCTACTTACTGTCAACCCACAGTCAGCCAAGAGATGAGGTCAGCAGAGGAGGTGGAGGAGGATGCTCGTGACGACGAGGTCAGGTGGCGCCTTCCTGGACAGAGACGTAGTACTGGAAGCACGTCAACAACTGCATCCTCAAACACAACTCTGCCTCTCACCACAAGTCGTGGCGGCTCTTCAGGTCTCATGGGTGCTAAGCCTTGCATAGCCTGGGCATTTTTTCAGATCGATAAAGATGACCCAACTCGTGTTATCTGTAACATTTGTCAGCAAAAGCTAACTAGAGGCCAAAAAATACATAGTTTGAGTACTTCATGCATGAACCGACACATGGACATGAAGCATAAGTTGCAGTGGGAAGCTCACTGTGCTACAATGCGGCCTAGCTGGCCGGGCCAACCACCGTCTGCCATATCTTGTGCCTCTTCAACCTCTGTGACTGGGGGGACAGCAGTCACACATGTTTTGGGTCGCAGACCTGCCACCTCTTTACCCGCAACAGCCAGCGTGATTGGCAGGTCAATATTTTCTTTGGAGGTGGAAACACCAGCTGGTGTTGAGCGCTGTCCGACATCGATAGCACCACCTTTGGATCAAGGCAACCTAACATGTCCACCTGCATCTTCCTCACAGACCAGCAGTTGCCGGGGACACCCTTATCAACCCCGTCTAAGCACAATAGCCAGCCCTCGGTCCCTCAGATGTGGACAAGTAAAAGACCATTTCCTCCTAGCCATGAGAAAGCTAAGAGGTTGAATTTCACCATCTGCAAGCTCTTGGCTACAGAAATGCTGCCTTTCCGCCTGGTGGACACAGAGGATTTTCGAGACCTTATGTCCGTCGCAGTGCCCCAGTACCTGATGCCCAGTCGGCACTACTTCTCAAAGAAAGGTGTGCCTGCGCTCCACCAGTATGTCGCACACAACATCACCGCTTCTTTGAGAAACTCTGTGTGTGACAGGGTGCATTTCAACACAGACACTTGGACGAGTAGGCATGGATAGGGGCGTTACATGTCGCTGACTGGGCACTGGGTAACTATGGTGACAGCAGGACAAGGGGCTGCTGTCCAAGTCTTGCCGTCCCCACGAGTTGTGCGTCAATCCTCTTTATCTCAAAGTTCCTCCACTGCTTCTGCCTCCTCAACCTCCTCTCGGTCCTCTACCTGCACCCAAAGCCTGTCTGGTCATGCCACAAGCTTTCTAACTGCGCAGAAGGGATCCTGCACACCTCCTTACTATGCTGGCAGTAGGGCTCAACGTCATCAGGCGGTTTTTACTTTGAAATGTCTGGGAAATGTGAGTCACACAGCTGAGGAGTTGTGGTCAGCTCTGGAGAACCAATTTCATGAATGGTTGTCTCCACTGGACCTGAAACCAGGGAAGGCCGTGTGCGACAATGCTGCAAACCTGGGTGCGGCCCTTCGCCGGGGCAATGTCACACACGTGCCTTGTATGGCTCATGTGTTGAACCTGGTTGTCCAGCAATTTTTAGCCCACTATCCCGGACTAGATGGCCTTCTGCAGAGGGCACGGTCGCTGTGTGCTCACTTCTGCCGTTCGCATCCCGCAGCTCAGCGACTTACATCTCTACAGAAGTCGTTGGGCCTGCCACTTCACTAGCTAAAATGCGATGTGCCTACCCAGTGGAATTCAACTCTGCACATGTTGCAGCGACTGTGGCAGCACCGACAAGCCCTGGTGCAATACGTTCTGATGCATAGCCTGGGCCAACGAGATCCAGAGGTGGGGCAAATCACGCTGGAGGAGTGGTCTCAGATCAGGGACCTATGCACCCTTCTGCACAGTTTTGAAATGGCGACAAAGATGTTTAGTGCTGACGATGCCATTATCAGCATGACTATTCCGGTGATTTACATGCTGGAGCACATGTTAAACAGAATTCGGAGTCAGGTGGTGGCACAAGAGGAGGTGGAGGAAGTAGAGGAGGAGGAGTTGTATGCGGAAGGGCTAACATCTGCAAGGTCCAGACGGTCGGCAGCACCAAGGCGGCAGGCATGTGAGGGTGGGGGAAATGGTTTTACCAGGGCGCATGGTAGCAGCCAAACTAGTGAGGAAGGTGCAGGAGCCCAGGAAGAAGTGGAGGACGAACTGATGGAAGACTCATCAGATGAGGGAGACCTTGATTACATTTCTGTTGTGCGAGGTTGGGGGGAGAGGACAGAGGAAGGAAGTATGATTGTTACCTCGCCACCAACACAACAGGGACTTGGTGCTCCTGGATGCGCAACACACATGAGTGCCTTCTTGCTGCACTACCTGCAACATGACCCTCGAATTGTGAGAATTAGAAATAATCCTGACTACTGGGTTGCCACACTGTTAGATCCCCGGTACAAAAGTAAATTTGCAGAAATTATTCCTGCCATAGAAAGGGATGCACGCATGCAGGAGTATCAGCAGAGACTGTTGCAGAATTTTACATGTGCTTTTCCACAAAACACCAGTGGTGCACGTAGTGAATCTCACAGTTCCAACTTGCCAACCGTGGGACCGTCGAGTGTTCAGCACTCAAACCGTAACAGAACCACAGTATCTGCTGGTAACATCAATTTTGCGGAATCATTTCACCACTTTTTTAGCCCATCCTTTGCAAGGCCACAGGAGACAACAAGTCTGACACATAGTCAACGCCTAGAGAGTATCTCCAAGTGAACATTGAAGCCATGACTGTGTCACTGGACCCTTGCTCTTTTTGGGCTTCCAATCTGGATAAATAGCCGGAGCTAGCCACTTACGCCTTGGAGATCTTGTCATGCCCCGCAGCCAGCGTTCTGTCTGAACGTGTGTTCAGCGCTGCTGGTGGTGTGCTGACAGATAAGCGCACGCGGCTCTCCACTGATAATGTAGACAGACTCACGTTCATAAAGATGAACAAATCATGGATCCGAAACGACTTTTCTACCCCTGTGTCATCCTGGGGAGAGTAAAAGCTTGATGATTGGTTAAAATCACCTCACCAACCGTTTTAAGCTTTCAAATTACTAATCATGTTTATCTGTATCTTGGCTGGAAAATAATTTGGGCTTTGTAGCAGTGTGCAGCACTGATTCTATTAGGCCATCTATAATAAGCTCCACCAGATTTAAAATTACTAATCATGTTTATCTGTATATTGGCTGGAAAATAATTTGGGCTTTGTTGCAGTGTGCAGTACTGATTCTATTAGGCCATCTATACTAAGCTCCACCAGATTTAAAATTACTAATCACGTTTATCTGTACCTTGGCTGGAAAATAATTTGGGCTTTGTAGCAGTGTGCAGCACTGATTCTATTAGGCCATCTATACTAAGCTCCACCAGATTTAAAATTAATAATAATTTTTAGCTGCATCTAGCCCGGAAAATAATTTTGGGGCTCCGAGATGCGCAAGACACATAAGTGCCTTCTTGCTGCACTACCTGCAACATGACCCTCATATTGTCAGAATTCGAAGTAATCCTGACTACTGGGTTGCCACACTCTTAGATCCCCCAAACTTTTCGATCAACCTTTTCATTTTAATAAAGACCAAAAAAATGGTCATTTTTGAAATTATAAGCATTAGCAGGTTATTAGAAACTGAAATCAAACAGTTTTCAACTCAAAACTTTATTCTAGGTGATGTTACATTTTCACATAGGACCCCTTGTTCGAAAGGAGCTTCTGAACTCTTTCGTCCATTGAATTTGTCAGGTTTTGGATGGTTTCTGCTTCAATTGTTTTGCATGAGGACAGAATACCCTCCCAGAGCTGTTGCTTAGATGTGAACTGCCTCCCGCCATCATAGACACTCCTTTTGATGATGCTCCAAAGGTTCTGAATGGGGTAGAGGTCAGGGGAGCATGGGGTTCACACCATAAGTTTGTCCCCTTTTATGCCCATATCAGCCAGAGATGCAGATGTTTTATGTGCAGCATGAGATGGTGCATTATCATGCATAAAAATGATCTTGCTGTGGAATACACGGTTCTTCTTCTTGAACCATGGCAGGAAGTGCTGTTTGAGAAAATCCACATACATTATGGAGTTCATCTTTACCCCTTCAGGGATCCTAAAGGGGCCGACAATCTCTCTCCTCATGATTCCAGCCCAAAACATTACTCCACCTCCTCCTTGTTGGCGCTGTAGCCGTGTTTGCGTGGGGTGTCCATCAACCAGCCATCCTCCACTCCATCCATCTGGACCATCGAGCGTTGAACAGCACTCATCCGTGAACAAAACAGTTTTGAAATCAGTCTTCATGTAATGTTTGGCCCACTGGAGCCGTTTCTGCTTGTGTGAAGTGGATAAAGGAGGTCGACAGGATGGAGTATGCACAGCTGCAAACCTCTGAAGGACCCTGCATCTTGTTGTTCGGGGGACGTTGGAGGCACCAGCAGCTTCAAAAACTTGTCTGCTGCTATGACAAGGCTTTTTTGCCGCTGCTCTTTTAACCTGACGTAATTGCCTGTAGGAAAGAGTCCTCAATTTGCCCTTATCAGCACGCACACGTGTGTACTGTGAATCAGCTACATACTTCTTGATTGCCAAGACACTTCATCCTGATCATCGCACAATGTTGATTGTAGTCATGCCTTGACCTAAACACTCCACAATTTGTTGCTTCTCAGCAGCCGACACATCCTTTTTCTTTCCCATTTTGGCAGAAAATGTAGGCTGCTTAATAATGTGGGACAGCCTTCTTAAGTAGTCTTGCCTTTCATTGGACACACCTGCCAAACTAATTAGCACAGGTGTCTGCAATTGCTTACAGTCATATAAAGAGCCCTGACACACATCACCATCAATGAGTTTAACTGACAAACAAACAAATTCTTCCCTTATCACTCCTAAACACTTTTTGCATAATAATTTGGAACACAGTGTACATGTGCTTTTCCACAAAACACCAGTGGTTCACGTAGTGAATCTTACAGTTCTAACTTGCCAACCGTGGTCTGTATGGAGTTGTTCAATAAAGGGCCCAAAATTAAGATAACATAGATGGGAGAGGTCTCTATGAATAGGAATTCCTAAGTATTTGATACCCTGTGAGGGCCAGGCAAAGGGAAAGTTGGACTGGATGGAATCCTGTATGGATTTGGGGAGGGAGACATCGAGGGCCTCAGACTTCGCTGCATTGATTTTAAAATTTGACCATGTAACAAAGTGATCTATTTCAGCCATAACAGCATGGATGGATATATGTGATTGAGTGATATATACTAGGACATCATCAGCAAATAGAGAGCACTTGTACTCGGTGCCTCCCACCTCAATCCACCTAATATTGGGGTTATGGCAAATTGATGAGAGCAGGTGCTCCATCACTAGGATGTATAAGAGAGGGGACAGAGGACATCCCTGCCTTGTCCCATTGGTGATTGTGAAAGGTGATGAAAATGTTCTGATGCACCCCCTGGGCCTTGAGACACCCGGAGCCGGACCCTTTTTGGTGGATGCTGGTGGTTGTAGTCTCCGTGGCGGCGACCCGGTTCCGTGGCTCAGGGCGGTCAAACCAGTGGCGGAACTATTTATGTGGTTTTGATGTTTAAATGTCCGACTACGCCACCCGTGGATTGCGGTCAGAGTGAACCGCCGCTGCAGGGCAGACCGCTGAGGCTGGTGTTATGGGTGCAGCAGAGCGTAGCATAACTCCCCATGGGAGGAGTATAGCCTCAGGGCAGTGTATGCGGAGGATGGGGGTGATGGTGCAGGGCAGCAGCAGTAACGACACGGAGTCAGTGATGCAGTCCAGGGCCTTTACTCACAGTTCTTATTATCCAGACCACGTCTGCAGGTAACGGCTGCCCACGTCGTACTGTGCTCACCAGGTGAGGGGCTCAGACAACTCCCAGATAACTTTGGAGCACTTCACAGTACCCCCTTTGTGTGTCCTTTGTCTGGCCTTTCTTACCAACCCTTCTGTCCGGCTGCCTCGGGTCTCCTCTTGGTAAACTTGGCGCCAGTTTCCCTGACTCTATGTGGTGCCTTCCTAGCGGGTGTAGCGAGGGGCTGCGCCACATAAAATGTCACAGCCTCCGGTTTCTAGCTGAGGGTCGTTTCCTGCCTCCACTAGTTTCGGGGACTGGTCTCCCCCTTTGGCCTGACCCCTCCACGCAGGTGGATTTGGGCGTGCGGTGGCGACTCGCCCGTCCGCACCCCTGGGATCCCTTCGTTCCTCGTTCCTGGAGCCTTCTCCGCTCCTCTTCCTTCCTTCTCCCTCTTCCAGGCCTGTGCCTCTGTTACTAGGCCCGCCTCCGGAGCAGAGCTCATGCAGAGCCCCTGCTCCCTGTCACTTCTGCTCAGACTTCTCTGCACTGAACTAAGATGGTGCCCACCTTTTATACTCCCTTCTCAATGCACCCAGGAACTGCTTCCTCCCTGCTCTTGCACTACAGGGTTCCCCTTCCTCAGTGTTCCCTCCCCCCACTCCAGCCAGGGTCAGGGACTGTCGTGCCCATCTCAGGGGCATATTGGTCGCCCTGCCCCACGGCAATGTGGTGTAATGCATGCAGGTGTCGGGTCCTGATCCACACTCCATCCTTACCTGAGAGTGAGATATCACACCTCTGGGTGAGGTGCAATACCTCTGTAGCAACCGAGCCCTCAGGGTGCTACAGTTCCATTTATCTTCAGCCTAGGTGACGTATTGCGATACAGGGCCGTGATTTTGGCTATAAAAGGGTCCCCTAGACCCCTACCCCAAGTTTTTTAAGAGAATCATATTTGCCGTGCCAGGAGACTCTATGGAATGCTTTCTCAGCATCCAACGAGAGTATCTAATTACAAATTTTTAACTGCATCTAGCCCAGGAAATACTTTGTGCCTAGTAGCAGTGTCTGCTAGTCAGCGGATTATCCCGGCTGTTAAGCAAGCTACACCACCTGTAGTTTGGTCACTTAATTTTTTCAAAGGAAATGCTTCGGGACCACGGGATACTCAGTGAAGAGCATCAGGAGGCACCCCAAGGCATAGGGGCTGGGACTGGCAGTAGGATGCCTTGCGGTGGACAGCCGAGCTCGATCCTTATAAAAGCTTTTTAACTGCAGCAGCTTTAGTGGACGCTACTGGAGCTGGAATTACGCGGCTGCTGGCATGAGACTTGCCCTCCAATAGATCCTTGTAAATGGATTTAAAGTGTATTCATTCAAATTAGAGAGACAATTGAAATTAAAAAGCTTAGAGCTGCCTTCACCACAGGGGGGCTCGCTCGACCCACCAGCGGACAGGCACCAGTATTGGGAGAGGGGGGCTGGCCGTCAGGGTTCACCGCGGCTCTGGCACAAACCCGGCGACACGGAGGTGGCACTGACAGGAGCGGACTGAACGTGTCGGCTTCTCACTTTTTGGATTTTAGAAGGGCATGACATGCCTATATCTGTTTCTCCCCCTCCTTTTACTCCTCCACCTCTTTTCTTTTCTCATGACTATATGTACTTGTCACTTTTCCATGTGTTAGTTGTGTCTTCTGAGCAGTTTGTCAGCTTTTGGACACCTTTGAAGGTGTTTTCTATGTGTTTCTATGTGTTTTTGTTTGCCTGCCATTGGTTTTAACGGTGTTCGAAGGTGTTCGACGAACAGTTCGACGAACACTCGGGTGTTCGACGAACCGAACCGAACTCGAACACTACGGGGGTGGCTCAACACTAGTATTTATAAGCCAAAACCAGGAGTGGAACATTCATAGGAAAAGTATAATAGAAACACATGCACCACTTCTGCATTTTTTACCCACTCCTGGTTTTGGCTTACAAATACTGATGTAAAATACTGATCAAAATACTGTCGTGTGAACGTGGCCTCATACCGCTCTCAAGCCCTCTGCAAACAAACTACCTTCTGTCACAACCACCTATTTTGACTCATCAGCCAGTGCTCCTGCTGACATTTTTCTGCACCCCAGTTCCTGTGTTTTCATGCATACGTACATAGTTATATATGTTAACAAAAGACACAGGTCCATCAAGTTCAACTTTTGACCACCAGTCATATATTCTGTATCACTAGATTATTGATAACCTACAATTCCATTTGTTGTGAGAAAGGCATCCAGCCCTTTTAAATGCTTATACAGTGTCTGCCATTACCAGCTCTTGTGCTGGGGCGTTTCACAGTCTGACTGTTTTAACTAGAGAGGTTTTTTCCATTTAGGTGCCATAGTCATCATTTGTCCAAATGTATTGAATGTCCCTTGATCCATTGTAAGGTCCTTGAAAGGAAAAAAAAATCATGTGCTTGTCCATTATATTTAACGCATTTGAATTGATATATGTAAATGAGATTGCATCTGAGGAGTCTTTTTTCTAAGCTAAGCAATACCAACTTTTCAAACAACTCATTTCAGGAGACACCTTCTATCCCATGTAATAATATGCTTGCCCACCTTTGAATTGACTCTAACTTCCCAATATTGTTATTAAAATTTGGTGTCCAAAACTGGATCATATACATGTGCATCTCACTAAATTAGAATATCATCAAAAAGTTAATTTATTTCAGTTATTCAATACAAAAAGTGAAACTCATATATTATATAGAGTCATTAAAAACAGAGTGATCTATTTCAAGTGTTTATTTCTGATAATGTTGATGATTATGGCTTACAGCCAATGAAAACACAAAAGTCATTATCTCATTAAATTAGAATACTTTATAACAACAGCTTGAAAAATGTTTTTAAAATAAAAAATGTTTGCCTACTGAAATGTATGTTCAGTAGTGTTGAGCGAGCACTAAAATGCTCGTTTGCTCGAAGCTCGGGCCGAGCTCGTCGTGATACTCAGGTGCTCGACCCGAGCAACGAGCCCAATGTTAGTCTATGGGAGACTCGAGCATTTTTGCTGTGGCACCCCCGTCAGTCTTTTAAAAGCCTAACAAGTGCCCAAAACGATAGTGACAGTGCTCAAATGACATGGGAACAGCATGGGGATCGCCCCAGGAAGCATTTCTGACCCCCAGGTCACTGCTGTCAACAACGTGGTCAGAGGTATTAAGCCACTTTTACAGGCTCACAATAAAACGAAAGTGAAACTTTTTTGCTGTGAAATATGTTAAGGAACATCCTTTCCAGGGAAAAGACTTGTGTATAAGTTAAAATAAATGACCAAAAACAAAAATACTCCTCCACACCTTCGGCTGTGTTCACAAGTAGCATTTTTTATGTGTTTTTGCTCTTTTGTATTGCTTTCAACTATGATAAATGCATTCACCGGGAAATGTCATTTTAGCATTTTACAACCTTATCTGGCCATGTGCTGTGTGACACATGCATAAAGTGCTGAAAAGACATGGGAACAGCATGGGGAAGACCCCTGGAAGCATCTCTGACTCCCAGGTCACTGTCTAAAAGTGTGCCCATCATAAGTGATCCTTGCCGCATCAGAAGATGCAGACTTGCAACTATCCCCATGCAAATTCTAGTACCAGGGCAGTGTTCAATTGTACCTCCCCCATTCCTTGCAATACAAGCGCAAGTATGCAGCCTGCCACCCACCCACCCCCAGGCTGAAATACCATACTGCTTGCTTGCTTGAACTTGAAATTGGGCCTTTTAGGCATATGGAGGCGGAATCTGGCCACCACGTCATGGCTGTGTTGGCGGCCTGGAATCCATACTCAGTCCCCAGCCGCCCCACGGCCGAGTGTCCACACGGTCCCCAGCCGCCTGGGGGCAGTCGGGTGTCCATAAACGGTCCCCAGCCGCCCCCATTTCTCCTTGGAACATCCCCCCACACACTTTTCTTAGCCGGGCCTGCTTTAGGCAGTATTGGACGAGCCCACCAGAGAACCAGACTCCTCCGGTGGGCCCTGACTTCTCCATCGGTGGAGTTGAGAGTGCCAAGGTGAGGAGCATGATGATGATGACAGAAGTTAGCATCTGCTATGTTTTCTTTTAATGCAAGTGTAAGTGTGCAGCCTGCCACCCACCCACCCCCAGACTGCAATTCATACTGCTAGCTTGCACTTGAAATGGGGCCTTTTAGTTTAGAGGACGCCGAAGCTGGCCACTACCTCATGGCTGCTTCGGCAGCGAGGTATCCATACTCAGTCCCCAGCCGCCCCTATTTGTCCTGGTGTGCCTTATACATAAGATTAAGCGCGTATACCAAAACATTACCTGTGCCCTCCCCAGTGCATTTAGTGGGAAGGAGAGCCTATTCCGCTGTAGTGTGTGCATGCCAAACCCCTGTTCATGGTACATGCGAAGATGCCTCCCACCTTGCACATGTCGCTGCAGACTTGCAACTATCCCCATTCAAGTCCTTGTCACAGGGCAGTGTTCAATTGTACCTCTCCCATTCCTTGCAATGCAAGCGCAAGTATGCAGCCTGCCACCCACCCACCCCCAGGCTGCAATACCATACTGCTTGCTTGCTTGCACTTTAAATTGGGCCTTTTAGGCATGTGGAGGCGGAATCTGGCCACCACGCCATGGCTGTGTCGGCGGCCTGGTATACATACTCAGTCCCCAGCCGCCTGGTGGCCGGGTGTCCCCGCTTGCTCCCCAGCCTCCAGGGGGTGGCCGGGTGTCCATACTCGGTCCCCAGCCACCCCTATTTGTACCGGTAACCTTTCCCACTCTTTTCTTAGCCTGGCCTGCTTTAGGGCAGCATTGGCCGAGCCCACAGGACTATCAGACTCCTCCGGTGGGCCCTGGATTCTCCATCAGGGGAGTTGAGAGTGCCAAGGTGAGGAGCATGATGAGGATGATAGAAGTTAGCATCTGCTTTGTTTTGTTGGAATGCAAGCGCATGTATGTAGTAGCGGCTAGGCCTGAGGAGGTCAGCGTTTTGGCGCATATCCTACCTCCTCCGAGGATTGCTGGATGTTTTCCTGCTACTATCCAAGTTCTATGACTCCCGTTAATACAAAGCTTCAGGTGATAAATGATGGATGAGGTAGTGGCAAAGGAGAAAGAGCAGGAGGAACAGGGACCATTCACATCAATATCAGGCCAGTCAACCAGATATGTCTTGTAGGATATGTTTCTGTAACAAAAGGAGCGGTTCGGCTACACAGTTATAGGGCATACAGTGAGTGCAATGCCTACCAAAAATTTCGAGGCACTCCAATGCCCCTTGGAAATGACATGGAGGTCAGAGGACGTTAACTAAACCTTTTTTTCCATTTATAGCAACTGGGTCTCCTGTGCACTGTTGGCCTAAGCAGTGAATGGAATGCTTTCCAAAAATTATGAGGTACAGCAATGCCCCTTACAAGAGCCATGTGTGGCACCCCAGGGGTCTGGTCACCACAGTAATAGAGATTACGTCGGAGAGCAAGTGGGAGGTTTCCTGGTCAGGATCCCTTAAACATGCAACATCCTCCTGCCCCAGTCCTGGGAGGGGAGAATTCTGCCCTTATAAACTGGATCTGGGGTGGGGTTGAGTGAGTCAGAGAACAGAGAACAGTCAGAGTCAGAGTGAGAGCAAGGGAAAGTAACAGCAAGGAGCTCTGTAGGAGCTAGGAGCTAAAGACGAGGGTCTGGAAGCTGAGCAGAGCTCGCCCTGGCGGAAGACAATAGGAACCGGACACAGGAGTCCGAAGCTGTGAGGACTTATATATCCAGCAGCAGAAACCAGCCGGCAGGGGATTTCAGGTCCTCTGGCCATAGAAGCCCGGAGGCTCAGTCACAAGCAAGGGACCAGCACCGCCGTCGTGGAGCGGAGGCTAACAGAAGGCCCCAAGTCACCAGCCATACGGGTGAGCACTACACGGTACACTCAGGGACGTGGGCTACTTCTACCCGCTTATAGCAAGGTAGCCAGGAAGAGTGCAGACAGACGGGGAGGCCTACAACTCCACCTGGCCAGGGGAACTCCTGCTTGCTCACAGACTGACCAGGCCTCTTATGCTAGCCAGTACTCCCGGGAGGGTCTACCTTATAATCATCAGTAAAGACCCTGAACTGCACTGCAAAGACTCTGAGTCATTCCTGCTGCGCTCGTGCACCATCACCCCCATCATCCACACTCACTGCCCTGAGGCTATACTCCTCCCGAGGGGAGTTATCCCATTTTATGCTGCGCACACAACACCAGCCTCAGCGGTCTGCCTCGCAGCGGTGGTACTCCCTGACCGCAATCCAAGGGTGGCGCAGTCGGACAATTAACCTCAAAACCTAAGAAAGATTGCCACTGGTTTGACCAGCCTGAGCCACGGGATTGGGTCACCGCCACGGAGACTACAGACCCCAGAGACCCGGCACCGGGTATCCCACACACGTGTACACACGGCCCAGGGGGCGCGTCACATGCAGTACAGCATATTACAAACATAAGTCCCATTATTGGGGAGTGGGTGTCCCATAGTATTTGCTTATGACTTGCAAGCAAAAGCTGCCAAAAATTAGGACGGAGCAACTTGCAATGCCCCTTACAAGAGCCATGCAGTACAGCTTATTACAAACATAAGTTCCATTATTGGGGAGTGGGTCTCCCATAGTATTTGCTTATGCTTTCCCAGCAAAAGCTGCCAAAAATTAGGACGGAGCAACTTGCAATGCCCCTTACAAGAGCCATGCAGTACAGCATATTACAAACATAAGTCCCATTATTGGGGAGTGGGTCTCCCATAGTATTTGCTTATGCTTTCCCAGCAAAAGCTGCCAAAAATTAGGACGGAGCAACTTGCAATGCCCCTTACAAGAGCCATGCAGTACAGCATATTACAAACATAAGTCCCATTATTGGGGAGTGGGTCTCCCATAGTATTTGCTTATGCTTTCCCAGCAAAAGCTGCCAAAAATTAGGACGGAGCAACTTGCAATGCCCCTTACAAGAGCCATGCAGTACAGCATATTACAAACATAAGTCCAATTATTGGGGAGTGGGTCTCCCATAGTATTTGCTTATGCTTTCCCAGCAAAAGCTGCCAAAAATTAGGACGGAGCAACTTGCAATGCCCCTTACAAGAGCCATGCAGTACAGCATATTACAAACATAAGTCCAATTATTGGGGAGTGGGTCTCCCATAGTATTTGCTTATGCTTTCCCAGCAAAAGCTGCCAAGAATTAGGATGGAGCAACTTGCAATGCCCCTTACAAGAGCCATGCAGTACAGCATATTACAAACATAAGTCCCATTATTGGGGAGTGGGTGTCCCATGGTATTTGCTTATGCTTTCCCAGCAAAAGCTGCCAAAAATTAGGACGGAGGAACTTGCAATGCTGGCACCCTTGTGGTATAGTGGTGGTGGAGGCTGAGGATAAGGAGAAGAAGATTAAACAGCCGAAACGAGGAAGCGTATACCCATGTGTGGGTGTGAAGCGGTGCATGTGAATACACCTCCCGAAATAACACAGTGGATTTGACTTTATGTTACTCTGCTGTCATTTGGTGGTGATGAGAAGTCTGGCCCAATCCAGCCCTTGTTCATTTTGATAAGGGTCAGCTTGTCAGCATTGTCAGTTGACAGGCGAGTGCGCTTATCAGTTATAATTCCCCCAGCGGCACTAAAAACACGCTCCGATAACACGCTAGCGGCAGGGCAGGCCAGGACCTCTAAGGCGTACAGAGCGAGTTCATTCCAAGCGTCAAGCTTGGATACCCAATAATTAAAAGGCACAGAGGAATCACGGAGGACGCTGGTACGATCGGCAAGGTACTCCCTCACCATCTTTTGAAACTTTCCACTCCTTGTGAGAGTACCCCACGCCTCAGGGCCTGTAAACTGGGCGGGTGTCAGAAAACTGTCCCAGAACGTTGACAGTGTTCCCCTGCCTCTGCTGGATTGGAGTTGCATCTCTCTCGCCTGTACGCCTTGGTTGGGCAACGAACTGTGACCTCTGCCGCTAGAGTGTTCAGATGGGAATTTTTTTAAGAGTTCTGCTGCAAGGGCCTTCTGGTATTGCCCCATTTTTGTAGACCTCTCCACCTCAGGAATAAGAGAGTGAAAGTTCTCCTTGTAGCGGGGGTCTACAAGTGTCACCAACCAGTAATGACTGTCACCCAACATTTTGACAACGCGAGGGTCACGGTTAAGGCAGCGTAACATAAAGTCAGCCATGCGTGCCAGACTGGTAACGGGCAAGATTTCTGTGTCCTCACCAAGATGACGACTGACCATGCTCTCCTCCTCCTCCTCCTCTTCCTCCTCCCCCATGTCCTCAGGCCACCCACGCTGAACCGACGGTATGACACTTGTGCAGGTACTACCATGTACAACGCATGATAGCAGCTCCTGTTCTTCCTCCTCCTCCTCCTCCTCCTCTTCCTCATTGTCCCCCAATGCACATTGGGTTGAGATGAGGCTGGGCTGTGTGTAATCGCCCGCTACGGCTTCTTGATCCATCTCATCATACTCTGGCTGCAATGCCTCCTCTTTAATTCTCTGCAGTGAGTGTTGCAAAAGACAGACAAGTGGGATGCTGACACTAATGAAGACGTCATTGCCACTCACCAAATTTTATGGCCTCCTCAAAGTTTGTCAGGATGGTACATATGTCAGACATCCAGGTCCACTCCTGAGGTCTTATGTGTGGAGTCTGACCTGAATATCGACGGCCTTGTTGCAGCTGGTACTCCACAACTGCTCTCTTCTGCTCACAAATCCTTTGCAACATGTGGAGGGTAGAGTTCCAACGTGTGGGGACATCACACACCAGTCGGTGTGCTGGAAGCTGCAAACGCTGCTGCAACACAGCAAGGGCGGCGGAAGCTGTAGCAGACTTGCGAAAATGAGCTGACAGGCGGCGTACTTTCACGAGCAGATCTGGCAACTTGGGGTATGATTTAAGAAACCGCTGAACCACGAGGTTAAGCACATGAGCCAGGCATGGTACGTGTGTGATCTCACCTCGCCTCAGAGCCGCCACCAGGTTACGGCCATTGTCACACACGACCATGCCGGGATGTAGGTTCAGCGGTCTCAGCCACAGATCTGCCTGCTCTTTCACAGCTGTCCACAACTCACAAGCAGTGTGAGGTTTATCACCTAAGCTTATGAGTTTCAGCACAGCCTGTTGCCGCTTGGCGGAGGCAGTACTGCAATGCTTCCAGCTTTTAACTGATGTGGTGATATCTGAGATGGAGGCTGAACATGAGGAGGAGGAGGATGCGCAGGAGCTGTACACTGTGGGGGCAACTCTGACTGACATAGGGCCCGCAATCCTCGGTGTGGGGAGGATGTGTTCCGTCCCAAGGTCCGACTGGGTCCCGGCTTCCACTATGTTTACCCAGTGTGCAGTCAGAGAGATGTACCGTCCCTGGCCACAAGCACTTGTCCACGTGTCCGTTGTCAGGTGGACTCTCCCAGTAACTGCGTTGTTGAGGGCACAGCAGATGCTTTGGGACACGTGCTTGTGTAGTGCGGGGATGGCACACCGGGCAAAATAGTGTCGGCTGGGGACCGAGTACCGAGGGACGGCCACCGCAATAAGATTGCGGAAGGATTCCGTCTCCACCAGCCTAAAAGGCAGCATTTCCAATGCAAGCAGTCTTGAAATGTGCGAATTTAGGACTGTGGCCTGTGGGGCGTTAGCTGCGAATTTCCGCTTTCGTTCAAAGGTCTGGGATATGGACAATTGAACGCTGCGGTGGGACGTGGACGTGGACGTGATGCTGTTTCTTGAGAAACTGCCATAACAAGTGAAGACTGAGAGGAGGGGGCATCTTTACATGCAGTATGGACAGGGGATTGCCTTGCACACACAACAGGGGGTTCTATTGCACGCACAACAGTGGAAGAAGCAGTGGTGACACCCGCTGACACTCGTCGTGGACCCTGGGTTTCGCCCCACAAAGTCGGGTGCTTTGCTGCCATGTGCCTGATCATGCTGGTGGTGGTCAGGCTGGTAGTTTTGTCACCCCTGCTGATGCTGGCATGGCAGGTGGAACATATGGCCTTTTTGGGGTTATCAGTAGTGTTGAGCCACCCCTGTAGTGTTCGAGTTCGGTTCGGTTCGTCGAACACCCGTGTGTTCGCCGAACTGTTCGTCGAACTGTTCGTCGAACACCTTCGAACACCGTTAAAACCAATGGCAGGCAAACAAAAACACATAGAAACACATAGAAAACACCTTCAAAGGTGTCCAAAAGCTGACAAACTGCTCAGAAGACACAACTAACACATGGAAAAGTGACAAGTATATATAGTCATGCGAAAATAAAAGAGGTGGAGGAGTAAAAGGAGGGGGAGACACAGATATAGGCATGTCATGCCCTTCTAAAATCCAAAAAGTGAGAAGCCGAGACGGCCAGTCCGCTCCTGCCCGTGCCACCTCCGTGTCGCCGGGTTTGTGCCAGAGCCGCGGTGAACCCTGACGGCCAGCCCCCCTCTCCCAATACTGGTGCCTGTCCCCTGGTGGGTCGAGCGAGCCCCCCTGTGGTGGAGGCAGCTCTAAGCTTTTTAATTTAAATTGTCTCTCTAATTTGAATGAATACACTTTAAATCCATTTACAAGGATCTATTGGAGGGCAAGTCTCATGCCAGCAGCCGCGTAATTCCAGCTCCAGTAGCATCCACTAAAGCTGCTGCAGTTAAAAAGCTTTTATAAGGATCGAGCTCGGCTGTCCACCGCAAGGCATCCTACTGCCAGTCCCAGCCCCTATGCCTTGGGGTGCCTCCTGATGCTCTTCACTGAGTATCCCATGGTCCCAAAGCATTTCCTTTGAAAAAATTAAGTGTCTAAACTACAGGTGGTGTAGCTTGCTTAACAGCCGGGATAATCCGCTGACTAGCAGACACTGCTACTAGGCACAAAGTATTTCCTGGGCTAGATGCAGTTAAAAATTTGTAATTAGATACTCTCGTTGGATGCTGAGAAAGCATTCCATAGAGTCTCCTGGCACGCCATATATGATTCTCTTAAAAAGCTTGGGGTAGGGGTCTAGGGGACCCTTTTATAGCCAAAATCACGGCCCTGTATCGCAATACGTCACCTAGGCTGAAGATAAATGGAACTGTAGCACCCTGAGGGCTCGGTTGCTACAGACGTATTGCACCTCACCCAGAGGTGTGATATCTCACTCTCAGGTAAGGATGGAGTGTGGATCAGGACCCGACACCTGCATGCATTACACCACATTGCCGTGGGGCAGGGCGACCAATATGCCCCTGAGATGGGCACGACAGTCCTTGTCCCTGGCTGGAGTGGGGGGAGGGAACACTGAGGAAGTGGAACCCTGTAGTGCAGGAGCAGGGAGGAAGCAGTTCCTGGGTGCATTGAGAAGGGAGTATAAAAGGTGGGCACCATCTTAGTTCAGTGCAGAGAAGTCTGAGCAGAAGTGGCAGGGAGCAGGGGCTCTGCATGAGCTCTGCTCCGGAGGCGGGCCTAGTAACAGAGGCCCAGGCCTGGAAGAAGGAGAAGGAAGGAAGAGGAGCGGAGAAGGCTCCAGGAACGAGGAATGAAGGGATCCCAGGGGTGCGGACAGGCGAGTCGCCACCGCACGCCCGAATCCACCTGCGTGGAGGGGTCAGGCCAAAGGGGGAGACCGGTCCCCGAACTAGTGGAGGCAGGAAACGACCCTCAGCTAGAAACCGGAGGCTCTGACATTTTATGTGGCGCAGCCCCTCGCTACACCCGCTAGGAAGGCACCACATAGGGTCAGGGAAACTGGCGCCAAGTTTACCAAGAGGAGGCCCGAGGCAGCCGGACAGAAGTGTTGGTAAGAAAGGCCAGACAAAGGACACACAAAGGGGGTCCTGTGAAGTGCTCCAAAGTTATCTGGGAGTTGTCTGAGCCCCTCACCTGGTGAGCACAGTACGACGTGGGCAGCCGTTACCTGCAGACGTGGTCTGGATAATAAGAACTGTGAGTAAAGGCCCTGGACTGCATCACTGACTCCGTGTCGTTACTGCTGCTGCCCTGCACCATCACCCCCATCCTCCGCATAAACTGCCCTGAGGCTATACTCCTCCCGTGGGGAGTTATGCTACGCTCTGCTGCACCCACAACACCAGCCTCAGCGGTCTGCCCTGTAGCGGAGGTTCACTCTGACCGCAATCCACGGGTGGCGCAGTCGGACATTTAAACATCAAAACCACATAAATAGTTCCGCCACTGGTTTGACCGCCCTGAGCCACGGAACCGGGTCGCCGCCACGAAGACTACAACCACCAGCATCCACCAAAAAGGGTCCGGCTCCGGGTGTCCCAAGGCCCAGGGGGTGCGTCAGAACATTTTCATCACCTTTCACAATCACCAATGGGACAAGGCAGGGATGTCCTCTGTCCCCTCTCTTATACATCCTAGTGACGGAGCACCTGCTCTCATCAATTCGCCATAACCCCAATATTAGGTGGATTGAGGTGGGAGGCACCGAGTACAAGTGCTCTCTATTTGCTGATGATGTCCTAGTATATATCACTCAATCACATATATCCATCCATGCTGTTATGGCTGAAATAGATCACTTTGTTACATGGTAAAATTTTAAAATCAATGCAGCGAAGTCTGAGGCCCTCGATGCCTCCCTCCCCAAATCCATATAGGATTCCATCCAGTCCAACTTTCCCTTTGCCTGGCCCTCACAGGGTATCAAATACTTAGGAATTCCTATTCATAGAGACCTCTCCCATCTATGTTATCTTAATTTTGGGCCCTTTATTGAACAATTCCATACAGACCACGGTTGGCAAGTTAGAACTGTAAGATTCACTACGTGAACCGCTGGTGTTTTGTGGAAAAGCACATGTACACCGCGTTCCAAATTATTATGCAAAAAGTGTTTAGGAGTGATAAGGGAAGAATTTGTTTGTTTGTCAGTTAAACTCATTGATGGTGATGTGTGTCAGGGCTCTTTATATCACTGTAAGCAATTGCAGACACCTGTGCTAATTAGTTTGGCAGGTGTGTCCAATGAAAGGCAAGACTACTTAAGAAGGCTCTCTCACATTATTAAGCAGCCTACATTTTCTGCCAAAATGGGAAAGAAAAAGGATGTGTCGGCTGCTGAGAAGCAACAAATTGTGGAGTGTTTAGGTCAAGGCATGACTACAATCAACATTGTGCGATGATCAGGATGAAGTGTCTTGGCAATCAAGAAGTATGTAGCTGATTCACAGTACACACGTGTGCGTGCTGATAAGGGCAAATTAAGGACTCTTTCCTACAGGCAATTACGTCAGGTTGAAAGAGCAGCGGCAAAAAAGCCTTGTCATAGCAGCAGACAAGTTTTTGAAGCTGCTTGTGCCTCCAACGTCCCCCGAACAACAAGATGCAGGGTCCTTCAGAGGTTTGCAGCTGTGCATACGCCATCCTGTCGACCTCCTCTATCCACTTCACACAAGCAGAAACGACTCCAGTGGGCCAAACATTACATGAAGACTGATTTCAAAACTGTTTTGTTCACGGATGAGTGCCGTGCAGCGCTCGATGGTCCAGATGGATGGAGTGGAGGATGGCTGGTTGATGGACACCCCACGCAAACACGGCTACAGCGCCAACAAGGAGGAGGTGGAGTAATGTTTTGGGCTGGAATCATGGGGAGAGAGATTGTCGGCCCCTTTAGGATCCCTGAAGGCGCTAAAGATGAACTCCATAATGTATGTGGATTTTCTCAAACAGCACTTCCTGCCATGGTTCAAGAAGAAGAACCGTGTATTTCACAGCAAGATCATTTTTCTGCATGATAATGCACCATCTCATGCTGCACATAAAACATCTGCATCTCTGGCTGATATGGGCATAAAAGGGGACAAACTTATGGTGTGACCCCCATGCTCCCCTGACCTCTACCCCATTCAGAACCTTTGGAGCATCATTAAAAGGAGTGTCTATGATGGCGGGAGGCAGTTCACATCTAAGCAACAGCTCTGGGAGGGTATTCTGTCCTCATGCAAAACAATTGAAGCAGAAACCATCCAAAACCTGACAAATTCAATGGACGAGAGAGTTCAGAAGCTCCTTTTGAACAAGGGGTCCTATGTGAAAATGTAACATCACCTAGAATAAAGTTTTGAGTTGAAAACTGTTTGATTTCAGTTTCTAACAACCTGCTAATGCTTATAATTTCAAAAATGACCATTTTTTTGGTCTTTATTAAAATGAAAAGGTTGACCGAAAAGTTTGGGGGATCTAAGAGTGTGGCAACCCAGTAGTCATGATTACTTCGAATTCTGACAATATGAGGGTCATGCTGCAGGTAGTGCAGCAAGAAGGCACTTATGTGTCTTGCGCATCTCGGAGCCCCAAAATTATTTTCCGGGCTAGATGCAGCTAAAAATTATTTTTAATTTTAAATCTGGTGGAGCTTATTATAGATGGCCTAATAGGATCAGTGCTGCATACTGCTACAAAGCCCAAATTATTTTCCAGTCAAGATACAGATAAACATGATTAGTAATTTGAAAGCATAAAACGTTTGGTAGGGTGATTTTAACCAATCATCAAGCTTTTACTCTCCCCAGGATGACACAGGGGTAGAAAAGTCGTTTCGGATCCATGATTTGTTCATCTTTTTGAACGTGAGTCTGTCTACATTATCAGTGGAGAGCCGCGTGCGCTTATCTGTCAGCACACCACCAGCAGCGCTGAACACACGTTCAAACAGAACGCTGGCTGCGGGGCATGACAAGATCTCCAAGGCGTAAGTGGCTAGCTCCGGCCATTTATCCAGATTGGAAGCCCAAAAAGAGCAAGGGTCCAGTGACACAGTCGTGGCTTCAATGTTTACTTGGAGATACTCCTGTACCATCGTCTCTAGGCGTTGACTATGTGTCAGACTTCTTGTCTCCTGTGGCCTTGCAAAGGATGGGCTAAAAAAGTGGTGAAATGATTCCGCAAAATTGATGTTACCAGCAGATACTGTGGTTCTGTTACGGTTTGAGTGCTGAACACTTGACGGTCCCACGGTTGGCAAGTTGGAACTGTGAGATTCACTACGTGCACCACTGGTATTTTGTGGAAAAGCACATGTAAGATTCTGCAACAGTCTCTGCTGATACTCCTGCATGCGTGCATCCCTTTCTATGGCAGGAATAATTTCTGCAAATTTACTTTTGTACCGGGGATCTAACAGTGTGGCAACCCAGTAGTCAGGATTATTTCTAATTCTCACAATTCGAGGGTCATGTTGCAGGTAGTGCAGCAAGAAGGCACTCATGTGTGTTGCGCATCCAGGAGCACCAAGTCCCTGTTGTGTTGGTGGCGAGGTAACAATCATGCTTCCTTCCTCTGTCCTCTCCCCCCAACCTCGCACAACAGAAATGTGATCAAGGTCTCCCTCATCTATTGAGTCTTCCATCAGTTCGTCCTCCACTTCTTCCTGGGCTCCTGCACCTTCCTCACTAGTTTGGCTGCTACCATGCGCCCTGGTAAAACCATCTCCCCCACCCTCACATGCCTGCTGCCTTGGTGCTGCCGACCTTCTGGACCTTGCAGATGTTAGCCCTTCCGCATACAACTCCTCCTCCTCTACTTCCTCCACCTCCTCTTGTGCCACCACCTGACTCCGAATTCTGTTTAACATGTGCTCCAGCATGTAAATCACCGGAATAGTCATGCTGATAATGGCATCGTCAGCACTAAACATCTTCGTCGCCATTTCAAAACTGTGCAGAAGGGTGCATAGGTCCCTGATCTGAGACCACTCCTCCAGCGTGATTTGCCCCACCTCTGAATCTCGTTGGCCCAGGCTATACGTCAGAACGTATTGCACCAGGGCTTGTCGGTGCTGCCACAGTCGCTGCAACATGTGCAGAGTTGAATTCCACCGGGTAGGCACATCGCATTTTAGCCGGTGAAGTGGCAGGCCCAACGACTTCTGTAGAGATGTAAGTCGCTGAGCTGCGGGATGCGAACGGCGGAAGTGAGCACACAGCGACCGTGCCCTCTGCAGAAGGCCATCTAGTCTGGGATAGTGGGCTAAAAATTGCTGGACAACCAGGTTCAACACGTGAGCCATACAAGGCACGTGTGTGACATTGCCCCGGCGAAGGGCCGCACCCAGGTTTGCAGCATTGTCGCACACGGCCTTCCCTGGTTTCAGGTCCAGTGGAGACAACCATTCATGAAATTGGTTCTCCAGAGCTGACCACAACTCCTCAGCTGTGTGACTCACATTTCCCAGACATTTCAATGTAAAAACCGCCTGATGACGTTGAGCCCTACTGCCAGCATAGTAAGGAGGTGTGTAGGATCCCTTCTGCGCAGTTAGAAAGCTTGTGGCATGACCAGACAGGCTTTGGGTGCAGGTGGAAGACCTAGAGGAGGTTGAGGAGGCAGAAGCAGTGGAGGAACTTTGACATAAAGAGGATTGACGCACAACTCGTGGGGACGGCAAGACTTGGACAGCAGCCCCTTGTCCTGCTGTCACCATAGTTACCCAGTGCCCAGTCAGCGACATGTAACGCCCCTGTCCATGCCTACTCGTCCAAGTGTCTGTGGTGAAATGCACCCTGTCACACACAGAGTTTCTCAAAGAAGCGGTGATGTTGTGTGCGACATGCTGGTGGAGCGCAGGCACACCTTTCTTTGAGAAGTAGTGCCGACTGGGCATCTGGTACTGGGGCACTACGACGGACATAAGGTCTCGAAAATCCTCTGTGTCCACCAGGCGGAAAGGCAGCATTTCTGTAGCCAAGAGCTTGCAGATGGTGAAATTCAACCTCTTAGCTTTCTCATGGCTAGGAGGAAATGGTCTTTTACTTGTCCACATCTGAGGGACCGAGGGCTGGCTATTGTGCTTAGACGGGGTTGATAAGGGTGTCCCCGGCAAACTGCCGGTCTGTGAGGAAGATGCAGGCGGACATGTTAGGTTGCCTTCATCCAAAGGTGGTGCTATCGATGTCGGACAGCGCTCAACACCAGCTGGTGTTACCACCTCCAAAGAAAATGATGACCTGCCAATCACGCTGGCTGTTGCGGGTAAAGAGGTGGCAGGTCTGCGCCCCAAAACAGGTGTGACTGCTGTCCCCCCAGTCACAGAGGATGAAGAGGCCGCGGATGCACAAGATATGGCAGATGGTGGTTGGCCCGGCCGGCTAGGCCGCATTGTAGCACACTGAGCTTCCCACTGCAACTTATGCTTCATGTCCATGTGCCGGTTCATGCATGAAGTACTCAAACTATGTATTTTTTGGCCTCTACTTAGCTTTTGCTGACAAATGTTACAGATAACACGAGTTGGGTCATCTTTATCGATCTGAAAAAATGCCCAGGCTATGCAAGGCTTAGCACCCATGCGACCTGAAGAGCCACCACGACTTGTGGTGAGAGGCAGAGTTGTGTTTGAGGATGCAGTTGTTGACGTGCTTCCAGTACTACGTCTCTGTCCAGGAAGGCGCAACCTGACCTCGTCGTCACTAGCATCTTCCTCCACCTCCTCTGCTGACCTCATCTCTTGGCTGACTGTGGGTTGACAGTAAGTGGGATCTCCGACCTCATCATCATCACCCTGTGCGTTATCACACCCGTCGTCCTCAGAGCCAACCTGTTCCTGCCCTGACAAAAAACTAAAGTTGTCGCTCCAATCAGGTATTTGAGTCTTATCATCGTCTTCCTCATTGTCTCCACCAACAGGAGTTACAGTTTGGGAATGAGGGTCTACATTATGGTCAGAACCTTCTGCGTCTGGTCCTGGATCCGACTCATAAAGATTCTGGGCATCAGTGCAGATCATTTCCTCGTCTGGATTCACAGAAGCGCTGGAGTCGACCTCTGATTCCCAGGCTATAGTATGAGTAAACAGCTCTGCAGACTCAACCATCTGTTCTACCTCATACTCAGACGGGCAGCTGGAGATTTGGGAGCTGTGAGGAAGCAAGTGCGATTTGGGTGACACCTTTGAGGACTGGAGTATTTGTGATGTTGAAGTTGATGTGGAGGAGAGCCCACTTAAAGGAACACTTTATATTCGTTGAAGCACCTGCTGTTTTTGTGCCTCATCTGGAATTTGTAGCGATTGGCGTGGCCGTAAGAAAGGGATCTTATCACATTGTCCGCTAAAAGAAGTAGACATTTTAGTTTGGCTGGAAGATGGTCTTTCTTCTGCAGATGTTACTGTTGCTTTAACACCTACCCCACGGACACAACCTTTTTTCCCCTTCCCAACACGCCTATTCCCCTTTCCACCAGCAGCAGGCCTTTTTCCACTCATTTTGGTGGTTAACTAATTCACAACTCTGGAGTTGTTTGCACAAAAAAACAATGGATGGTAACCGAGCAGAGCTGAGTGGACAAACTGTGGTGTTAGGCCAAAACTATTGGCTGGGTTAGATGCAGAAAAAAATTATTTTGAATTTGCAACCTGATGGAGGTCAGTATAGATGGACTAATAGAGAAAGTCTGACACACTACTAGAAGGCCAAATATTTTTTCAGAGGTAGATGCAGAAAAAAATATATTCAGTTTGCAACCTGATGCAGGTCAGTATAGATGGACTAATACATCAAGTCCCGCACACAGCTAGAAGCCCAAATATTTTTTCAGAGGTACTGTAGATGCAGATAAAAATTATTTTTAATTTGCAACCTGATGGAGGTCAGTATAGATGGACTAATAGAGAAAGTCCGACACATTACTAGAAGGCCAAATATTTTTTCAGAGGTAGATGCAGAAAAAAATATATTCAGTTTGCAACCTGATGGAGGTCAGTATAGATGGACTAATACAACAAGTCCCACACACAGCTAGAAGCCCAAATATTTTTTCAGAGGTACTGTAGATGCAGATAAAAATTAGTTTTAATTTGCAACCTGATGGAGGTCAGTATAGATGGACTAATAGAGAAAGTCCGACACACTACTAGAAGGCCAAATATTTTTTCAGAGCTAGATGCAGAAAAAAATTATATTCAGTTTGCAACCTGATGGAGGTCAGTATAGATGGACTAATAGAGAAAGTCCGACACACTACTAGAAGGCCAAATATTTTTTCAGAGGTAGATGCAGAAAAAAATATATTCAGTTTGCAACCTGATGGAGGTCAGTATAGATGGACTAATACAACAAGTCCCGCACACAGCTAGAAGCCCAAATATTTTTTCAGAGGTACTGTAGATGCAGATAAAAATTATTTTTAATTTGCAACCTGATGGAGGTCAGTATAGATGGACTAATAGAGAAAGTCCGACACACTACTAGAAGGCCAAATATTTTTTCAGAGGTAGATGCAGAAAAAAATATATTCAGTTTGCAACCTGATGGAGGTCAGTATAGATGGACTAATACAACAAGTCCCACACACAGCTAGAAGCCCAAATATTTTTTCAGAGGTACTGTAGATGCAGATAAAAATTAGTTTTAATTTGCAACCTGATGGAGGTCAGTATAGATGGACTAATAGAGAAAGTCCGACACACTACTAGAAGGCCAAATATTTTTTCAGAGCTAGATGCAGAAAAAAATTATATTCAGTTTGCAACCTGATGGAGGTCAGTATAGATGGACTAATAGAGAAAGTCCGACACACTACTAGAAGGCCAAATATTTTTTCAGAGGTAGATGGAGAAAAAAATATATTCAGTTTGCAACCTGATGGAGGTCAGTATAGATGGATTAATAGAACAAGACCCACACACAGCTAGAAGCCCAATATTTTTTCAGAGGTAGATGCAGAAAAAACTATATTCAGTTTGCAACCTGATGGAGGTCAGTATAGATGGACTAATAGAACAAGTCCCACACACTGCTAGAAGCCCAAATATTTTTTCAGAGGTACTGTAGATGCAGATAAAAATTAGTTTTAATTTGCAACCTGATGGAGGTCAGTATAGATGGACTAATAGAGAAAGTCCGACACACTACTAGAAGGCCAAATATTTTTTCAGAGCTAGATGCAGAAAAAAATTATATTCAGTTTGCAACCTGATGGAGGTCAGTATAGATGGACTAATAGAGAAAGTCCGACACACTACTAGAAGGCCAAATATTTTTTCAGAGGTAGATGCAGAAAAAAATATATTCAGTTTGCAACCTGATGGAGGTCAGTATAGATGGATTAATAGAACAAGACCCACACACAGCTAGAAGCCCAATATTTTTTCAGAGGTAGATGCAGAAAAAAATATATTCAGTTTGCAACCTGATGGAGGTCAGTATAGATGGACTAATAGAACAAGTCCCACACACTGCTAGAAGCCCAAATATTTTTTCAGAGGTACTGTAGATGCAGATAAAAATTAGTTTTAATTTGCAACCTGATGGAGGTCAGTATAGATGGACTAATAGAGAAAGTCCGACACACTACTAGAAGGCCAAATATTTTTTCAGAGGTAGATGTAGAAAAAAATATATTCAGTTTGCAACCTGATGGAGGTCAGTATAGATGGATTAATAGAACAAGACCCACACACAGCTAGAAGCCCAATATTTTTTCAGAGGTAGATGCAGAAAAAAATATATTCAGTTTGCAACCTGATGGAGGTCAGTATAGATGGACTAATAGAACAAGTCCCACACACTGCTAGAAGCCCAAATATTTTTTCAGAGGTACTGTAGATGCAGATAAAAATTAGTTTTAATTTGCAACCTGATGGAGGTCAGTATAGATGGACTAATAGAATGATGCTATGCCCAAAAGATTTTACTTCACTAGGTGCAGTAAAAAAATTGGTATTCTATACACAGGTGGTATATCTTGCAACACAGATAGGCTACTCCACTGACTAACACACTCTGCAATAGGCCAAAAAGGATTAGCTTTGCTAGATTCAGCCAAATGCTGTGAAAAAAACTTGCACAGCACTGGCACAGACCTGCCTGGCAAAAACTGATAGGAACTCATGTAACCTAGTCCTGAAAAGGACTGCAATTACAATTAGTCTTTACTCCCACAACCGATCTATTTAAGAGCACAGACCTCCCTGATAAAAGTCGTAGGAAATGCTGTAACCTAGTCCTTAAAAGGACTGCAATCACAACTATTCCCTACTCCCAAGCTATCTGTATATTTGTGCGAAAATTGGCTTGAAATTAACAAGGTATAGCGCACACAGCAACAGCGGTGCCGTCTAACACGCAGCTGCAGCAGTGAGAAAATGGTGGCGACGGGGAAAATGGCTTGGTCTTATAGGGCAAGGACATGTGACATACACTGCCAATGACACATGCCCTTGCTTGTGTGAAAAAAAGCACTTCGCTCCGTGTGTGCGCTGCTGATAGGCTGACAGATTGCACCTCCCCACTGTAAATGCGGGAAAGAGAAAAAAAAATGGAGATCTTCATTGTTCCTGCAGAGATCCATCCCCTGCCCCTCCCCCCACCCCGCTGTACACTCAAACTGCGTATTAACATTAATTTTCATCATTACTGAGAAAAAATCCAGTTATGATTTTGGTGCACGAACAGTTATCGAACATAACCTCGAACAGCCAAATTTTTCTCAAATTGTTCGTGTTCGCCGAACGGCTCGAACACCGCCCAAAACAGCTCGAATTTGAGATTGGCGAACAGTTCGAGTAGAACAACGCTCATCTCTAGTTATCAGCAGAGTCTTTAAAAAAATTCCAGACTCTGGAAGACCTACCGCTTGTACTGGCAACGTCCCTCGTGTTGGTGTTACGGGGAACGGTTGCCTGCCTTCTGTGTGCGGCCACCACACTGGTTCTTCCTGCCTGTTGGGGTACTCTGCCTCCCTCCCCCTGTGTGCTGCTGGCCTCACTCTGCATGTCCTCCTTCCACGTTGGGTCAGTTACTAGATCATCCACCACCTCCTCCTCTTCCACTTGCGCACCACGATCCTCCTCCTCACTTCCTGGCAATTGTGTCTCGTCATCGTCCACCTCTTGTGACAGATTGCCAACGTCGACTTCCTGTGGCCGTGGCTGTTCAAATATTTGGGCATCACAACATGGGATCTCCTCTTCCACCACTTCAAGCGTATCAGGCGAGGGGCCCAAATCTGGAAATGGACAAGTGAACAGCTCTTCAGAGTGTCCAAGTGTGGGATCACTTGCTGTCTGACGACACTCGGCATGGTGGGAGGAAGGAGCATCAGGGTGAGGAGGAGTATGCGGTCGAGACTCACGGCTACTAAGAGTTGACCGTGTGGAAGACAGACCGGAGGTGGTGGTGCCCAGGTAACTGGAAGTATTGTCTGCTATCCAATTAATAACCTGTTCACACTGATCAGCTCTCAATACTGGTGTTGTTCTGTGCTTCCATAGTAATTCGGTCAAGAAGTGGGAGCGAGAAGATGTGGTTGTTGGTTGTGGCACATTTTCACCTTGGCCACGGCCCCATCCTCTGCGCAAACCATCACCAGAATGTCCACTTCCACGTCCCTTGCCACGCGCCTTGCCCATTGTAAATGAAGTAAAATAGCTTACACTTGCACTATCAATGGAAAAAGGGTAATAAAGAGTAGATTAGAACCGTGGAAGAGGAAAACCACAGTTATTGTTTACTGGGGTATACCACACTTTTTTAAATAGAGATATTTGCGGCTGAACAGTGAGCGACACACTCAAACTGCTTTTTTTTTAGATACCAAAGGCCCAAAACTGGATAGTACAGCGATTTGACCCGTGGAACTGCGAAACCACACTGGGATGTCGGGCCTACACAAGACTATTTTCAACAGATATATTTTTGTGTCACAACAGTCAGGAGACACTACTGTTTTCCTTTACGGAAAAAAATACCAAAACCTGAATAATAGAGATTTTTTACTGTGGAACAGCAAAACCACAGTTATAATTTACTGGTGTATACCAGGCTTTTTAAAATATATATATATTTGTGGCTGAACAGTGAGCGACACACTCAAACTGTTTTTTTTAGATACAAATGGCCCAAAAGTGGATAATACAGAGGTTTGTACCGTGGAACTGCAAAACCACACTTGTATTTCTCGGGCTTACACCAGACTATTTTCAACAGATATATTTGTGTCTGAAAAATCAGGGAGACACTATTTTTTTTTTTTTTACAGCAAAAATACAAAAAGCAGGATAATAGAGATTTTTTACCATGGAACAGCAAAAGCACACTTCTGTCTCTCTGGCCTACACCAGACTATTTTCAACAGATATATTTGTGTCTGAAAAATCAGGGAGACACTATTATTATTTTTATACAGCAAAAAATGCCAAAAACAGGATAATAGAGATGTTTTACCGTGGAACATCAAAACCACAGTAATAATTTACTGGTGTATACCAGGCTTTTTAAAATATATATATATTTGCGGCTGAACAGTGAGCGACACACTCAAACTGTTTATTTTAGATACAAATGGCCCATAGAACTGCAAAACCACACTTCTATTTCTCTGGCCTACACCAGACTATTTTCAACAGATATATTTGTGTCTGAAAAATCAGAGGCACACTTTTTTTTTTTTGGGGGGGGGGTGGGCACCAAAAGGTTAATAAGATGGGTATTTGTACATTGTGAAGGAGGAAAAAAAAAAGAGGATTTAGATAAAAAAAAAGATTTTTCCTGGCCCCCGGGACCTGGAGCTAAGTTCAGCAATTTCAGCAACAGGAGCAGCACACAGGACTGTAATGCAGCTTTTGCTGGTATAACCACTGCGTCTCCTATACAGCCTGCCTGCCTGCCTGCCTGATATACCTGGGATGGATATTAGTCCTGAGAAGGACTGTTTGTTTGATCTGGCAGCCTTTACAGACCCTACACTAACTATTTTGCAGGATATATCTCTCCCTAAATCAGCAGCACTGTCCCTACACTGTCTGATACGGAGCGACTGTGTCCAAGATGGCGGCGCCCGGTTTTATATACTCGAGGTGACGCTGTGCGGCCAGCCAATCACTGTAATGCCCACAAACAACATGGCTGCGGCATTACAGTGACTGGCTGGCAATCCCTGCATGTTCATTGGCTCTGTAAAGAGCGCCATACATGCAGGGCGGAGACCCGAGCTCCCGCCTGAGTAATCCGGAAATGCTCGGTGCTCGCCGAACATCCCGAGTAGCGTGATGCTCGGGCGAGTACCGAGCAGTGTCGAGCATGTTCGCGCAACACTAATGTTCAGTAAATGCCCTCAGTACTTGGTCGGGGCTCCTTTTGCATCAATGTGGCGTGGCATGGAGGTGATCAGCCTGTGGCACTGCTGAGGTGTTATGGAAGCCCAGGTTGCTTTGATAGCAGACGTCAGCTTGTCTGCATTGTAGGGTTTGGTGTCTCTCATCTTCCTCTTGAAAATACCCCATAGATGCTCTATGGAGCTAAGGTCAGACGGGTTTGATGGCCAATCAAGCACAGTGATACTGTTGTTTTTAAACCAGGTATTGGTACTTTTGGCAGTGTGCACAGGTGCCAAGTCCTGCTGGAGAATGGTATTTCCATCTCCAAAAATCTTGTCAGCAGAGGGAGGCATGAAGTGCTCTAAAATTTCCTGGTAGACGGCAGCGCTGACTTTGGTCTTGATAAAACACAGTGGACCTACAGCAGCAGATGACATGGCTCCCCAAACCATCACTGATTGTGGAAACTTCACACTAGACCTCAAGTAGTTTGGATTGTGGCCTCTCCACTCTTCCTTCAGACTCTGGGACCTTGATTTCCAAATGAAAATTGGAACTCTGAGACCTTGTGGAGTGTGTCAATGACTGCCTTCTGGATATATGTCAAGTCAGCAGTCTTTCCCATGGTTGTAGAGCCCACTGAAACAGACTAAGGGACTTTTTTAAATGCTTAGGAAGCCTTTGCAGGTGTTTTTTGTTAATTATTTTAATTTACTGAGATAATGACTTTTGTGTTTTCATTGGCTGTAAGCCATAATCATCATGAACAGAAATAAATACTTGAAATAGATCCCTCTGTTTGTAATGACTCTATATAAATGTGAAGCAAGGTGTGGGAAAGACTTAGTGCAACACAAAGGAAAGAGGGAAAGGGAGCCCAGATTACAGGGAAAGGGGAGAAGTGGAGACCTCCTAGGTTGATCTTACAAACACAAGAAAGGGGGCGGGGTTACACTACCAGTATGTATACATATATATATATATCAACAGGGGTACTACGTCATGTAGAGAGAAGAGACATGATGATGTAAGAGAGAGAGACACTACATAGGGACGAGAACACCTCCAATAGAAAAAATAGCAAAAAGATTTATTGAACAACACATGTTAAAATCATTAAAAAAACATAGACATGGTATACAGGCTGTCCCCCACATGACAAATACCAATAGCAATCATGTATATGAACCCCAAAATGTTCAACTAATAAAATAATAACGGACATAGATAATTCCCAGATGATAAGGGATATAGTATTTGACCACTCTCAACAATACACATGCAAGACAAAGAATATAATGTCAAAAAAGAAGGCTGCAAAGACAGGAAGCAATAACAACATATATAGGTGTTTTAAATATGTCCCAGAGAAACTCCTACCAGATGGACATGGGAGAAAGGTGGAACTCATACAATAGAATAAATTACCCAGGAAGAGATATGTAGAAACGTCATGATTATCAATCAAACCACCAACCTGGTGTAATGGGTCTGAAAATAGTAAAGGATATCTGAAAATAGATAAGGCTAGAAATTAATAGGACCTCAGACTACCTATCTCTCAAGGGGCTATATGGAACACACCTCCTGACTGGACAGTACAACATTACCCATAATGTCAGCTCACATGAAGAGAGGGCATTTTGAAAAAATGCCAGGGGGGACGCTGGGAGAACCCCACGTGTATCGCCGTGACCCACACGGCTTCATCAGGGAAATATGTTCTCCATAATTGTTCAATTCTTTTTATACCATCACAATTAAAATTAAGTGCATACCGGTGGTGAATAGCGCAGTACGGCGAGCCTGGACCGGAAGTCACGTGGCCGGAAGTGACGATAAGGGTAATATATCAACTCATACAGCTCTGAATTAAAAGAGGGAGAAGGGGGCGTGTATATGTGATGCCCGATAGGCGGGTACGTATACGCACATGTGGGGATGCGTGGCAGGCATTTCAAAGTCATATGTATGTCAGTACATTAAGTCCCAACACAAAGTGCGGAGAAAAGGCATATACTCAAAAAATCATATGGGCAGACGTGTAAACATCCACCTGAGGTTACTCAACAAGCCACTCAATGTGGAGAAAGCCATGTGAGACACAATATAGTATACTTCCAATCCTACATAGCTGTCACTGTCACGTATTGGTCGCACATGATGTGGGACAGACTGTCCTCACCGCATACAGCCAAGACTGACAATGCTCAGCGAGTACCATGAAAAAGGTGCAAGGATAAATTCATCCATAATGGCACCAGTTATATGTTGCAACATATATAGAACAACAAATCAATATGCTCCAGATTGTTTGCCAACCTCAAGCCAATATCAATTATATGGGTCCCCCCAGTAAATGATATATACAAGAATTGCCCATAGGCCCAACATGGGTGCCAAAATACAGTCCGTTAGGTTTATAGTACATAGGATCATCATGGGTGCACAGTACCAGTCCCAACTCATACGGCTCTCAAACAGAAGAGAAAAATAGAGGCATATGCATTTCAAAATCCTTCATGGTCTTGAACATCCTCCATATCCGTATTACATGTCCCTCATTAGAGGGTCATGAGATCCCTCTGACATGCCACTCCAATGGGCAGTATTGTATGATGATAGTGTTCCACTGTGAGGCAGGCCGTCCATGGTCCTCACAAGTTCATATGGGAGAGGAGGGACAAGAATATCCAAGTCATTCCATCATGTGTAAACCGACCATATTCCACACGACTGGTCAAAAGAGAAGGTCCCAGCCAAACTAGTGATAGAGCATCTTATTGGTGTATCATGGTCGTCTCCTTATGGAATGGTGTATTTCGCCTCCGGAGTAATTCTTTTAAAGGAAAAAAATGGAAAAATTCAACAACAGGCATTCATTTTAAATGAGCCGCAGACAATAAGTATGTTAAATTGTCAGCCTAGGAAGCCTGAAAATAGGAGTTCTTCATTTAATCCAAAGGGGGCAACCGAATGCAGTTCATAAATCCACAGTGACTCGGTTTGTAACAATCTCTTAATTAGATTGTCAACCCTACCAGACCCACTGACTCTTTGGAGGTCCACAATATGTGTATTTGTCTGGTTGCCTTGATGGTGGTCAAGAAAATGGGAAGCCACTGAGGTAAGGGATCTTCCCTTTTTAAGATCTGCAGCCGCCAGGTTAATCGTTGAGAGATGTTTTTGTATATGTTTCCTCAACTCCTGTGAGGTCTGCCCCACATAGACCTGGTGACCGGGACAAATAATGGCATAAATTACACATCTTATTTTGCAATTGATGTAACTTCTTAGAGGATATGCCTTATCATCAAGGGGATTTACAAACGTGTCCCGAGTCGGGTGCATATATTGGTACACTTTACAGTCGCCACATGGAAAGGAGCCTTTTAGAGAGATACCCCTATTCAATTTATATGTGGGTCTTTGAAAATGGTTCCAGGTCAATATGTCCCTCAAGTTAGGTGCTTTCCTGGCTGTCAATAATGGACGGTCCGTGATAACGGAAGTTGTTTGCCGATCAGTTTTTAGTATAACCCAACGTTTACAAAGGATATCTCTCACCTCTTCCCATCGATCCACATAATTAGGGGTGAAGCATAGATCCAAATCCTTATGTTTCTTCTTTGAGATGAGGAGGGTCACCTGTGTCTGGAATCTAGCAGCCCTGGAAATCACCTTCTTGGGGTAGCCCCTCTTTTTGAAGCGGTATGTACGATTTTTGGCCTGGCGACAAAAATCTTCCCCCCGTGTGCAATTGCGCCTTTTTCTTAAGAATTGCCCGACTGGAACATCTTTCCTGGTATGCATTGGATGAAAGCTTGAGAACTGAAAAAGGCTGCTCGTGGCAGTTGGTTTGCGGTAAAGGACCATTAGAATTTGCTTCCTCTGAATGAAGATTTTAAGGTCTAGAAAGGTCGCCAAAATGGCTGAGGTAGAATAAGTGAGGAAGATATTAAGTGAATTTGTGTTAAGAAATTTAAAGAATTCTTCACACTCATCAACATTACCTAGCCAGACGAAGAACACGTCATCGATATATCTGTGCCAATGATGGACATATTTCCTGAACTTTTCGGAGGGAAAAACCACTGTGGCCTCCCACCACCCCAAAAAGAGGTTAGCAAAGGCCGGAGCACATCTGGCGCCCATTGCGACCTCTGATGTTAGACGATAGTAAAACCTGTCAAATAAGAAATAGTTATGTTGGAGTATAAAGGCCAACAGGTCTATAATAAAGGAGTCATATAGGCAGTCAGATGTAGCCTGTAAATCCAAAAAATAGGCCACTGACTATTTTTTGGATTTGCAGGCTACATCTGACTGCCTGTTCGAATTGAGTGATTCCACATCACAGGTAACCAAAAGAGCTGAAGGTGTAACCGTAATCTCTCTGCAGGTACGTATGAAGTGAGAAGTGTCCTGGATAAATGATGGAAGTCAAGAAACCAAAGGTTGCAAAAAGAAATCCACAAAGGTGCCTGCCTTCTCACACAGGCTACCGATACTGGAAATGATATGACGGCCTGGTGGTTTAGATATGTTTTTATGCTGCTTTGGGAGCATGTAGAATGTGGGGACGATGGGATGTTCCACCCACATACAGCTCTTTTCTTTTTGACTGATGATACCTATGCTTAAGGCCAGGTTAAGTAACCCTTGAAATTTGAATGTAAAAACCAGAGTGGAATCCAAGGGAAGTCTAAGATAAAATCTGCAATCATTAAGCTGTCTATGAGCTTCCTCCAGGTACATCTCAACCGGCCACAGAACCACGTTCCCTCCCTTATCCGCCTCCTTTATTAAGAAGGAATTATTATTTTTTAGGGCAGAAATAGCATGTATCTCCATTTTGCTCAGGTTGCTATGTTTGTTAGCACGGGAGGGTAAATGGTAGATATTATCCTTGACCAATTTGAAGAACATTTTTATGGCCGGTACCAATGTAAAGGATGGTGACACGGTGGACTTGTTTCTATGAGGAAACATCCTCCTACCTGGTTGAGGTTCATTTTCAGTGAGGAGATCCATAAGGTCCTGAAAGGCCCGTCGCTCATTCCCCACCAAATGGTCCACCATCTCCAGTTTCTTGTATATGACCTTAAATAATAGATTTCTGCAAAAGAGAAAAAGATCTTTGACAAGTGAAAACGTATCAAGCGTCTGGACTGGAGAAAAAGTAAGACCCCTTTGTAGCACAGAAGCTTCCACCGCAGATAAATCATAATTACACAGATTTATCATTTTTAATGTGTCTATTGATGGTGGCGAATACCTGTCTATAGTGGAAGAAAGTTCTGTTTGTGCTAAAGGCGTATGGGTCGTCTGTTGGGCAGATAAGGTGTCCTTCTGCACCAAATCCTGGTGATTCTGGGAAAGATGTTTGCTCCGGCCCTTGCCTCTTCTGGTCCGGTATCTGTATCGCTTCCCCCTGACGATAAAAAATCACTTGAGCCTTGGTCATCAGTCGTGATGTCACCCCGGGAGGCATCCTGTTGAACATGCTTGTGTTAGGAGATGCGTGTGTTACCCCAATGCTGCAACCTGAAGGCCTGATTGTTTTCAAAGTCCAATCGATTCCCGTGGAACTTCTTCCGTTTCCCATCCATGATCTCGCGCTCATATTTATCAAGAATGTCCTTAAGTTTAGCTTTATAGGACTGTATTTCTGGTACGTTTTCTGTTTGAGATAGTTTGGTTTCAAGAATCTTAATATGGGACTTAGTATTAGAAAGTAATTCCCTATCATGCTCTAGGAGCATATTAATAATTGTCGAGGAACACCGCAAGAGACCCTGTTCCCAGGTTTTTTGAAAATTAGGACTCTCAGTCCTCGTGGAACTATGCCAGCCCTCATATACTCATCAAGACTGCGGATGTTCCAACATAATTTAATACCAGTTTTATGGGAGGCAGTTAACTCATTTGTAATCTGTGAGAAATCCGAATCTGACACAGAATTGGAAGATGCTAGAAAGATGTCTGACGATTGTGCCTGCCATGTGGCCTCACGTGTATCCCAGTCCATGGCCGTGCACTGCCACAGCCCAACCACCAAGCACTAAAATCTCAAGGTAAAGACAATGGTCCAGAAGACGCTTGATAAGTTTTCACTTGTCAAAGATCTTTTTCTCTTTTGCAGAAATCTATTATTTAAGGTCGTATACAAGAAACTGGAGATGATATCTACCATTTACCCTCCTGTGTTAACAAACATAACAACCTGAGCAAAATGGAGATACGTGCTATTTCTGCCCTAAAAAATAGCAATTCCTTCTTAATAAAGGAGGCGGATAAGGGAGGGAACGTGGTTCTGTGGCCAGTTGAGATGTACCTGGAGGAAGCTCATAGACAGCTTAATGATTGCAGATTTTATCTTAGACTTCCCTTGGATCCCACTCTGGTTTTTACATCCAAATAGTGTTGAGCGAACATGCTCGACACTGCTCGGTACCCGCCCGAGCATCTCGCTACTCGGGATGTTCGGCGAGCACCGAGCATTTCCGGGTTACTCGGGCGGGAGCTCGGGTCTCCGCCCTGCATGTTTGGTGCTCTTTACAGAGCCAATGAACATGCAGGAATTGCCAGCCAGTCACTGTAATGCCACAGCCATGTTGGTTGTGGGCATTACATTGATTGGCTGGCCGCACAGTGTCACCTCGAGTATTTAAAACCGGGCGCCGCCATCTTGGACACAGACGGCTGGGATCAGACAGTGTAGGGACAACGCTGCTGATTTAGGGAGAGATATATAGTGCAAAATAGTTAGTGTAGGGTCTGTAAAGGCTGCCAGATCAAACAAACAGTCCTTCTCAGGACTAATATCCATCCCAGTTATCAGGCAGGCAGGCTGTATAGCAGTGGTTATACCAGCAAACGCTGCATTACAGTCCTGTGTGCTCCTGTTGCTGAAATTTCTGGACTTAGCTCCAGGTCTCGGGGGCCAGGAAAAATCCTTTTTTTTTATCTAAATCCTCTTTTTTTTCCCTCCTTCACACTGTACAAATACCCATCTTATTAACCTTTTGGTGTCCCTCCCCCCCCCCAAAAAAAAAGCGTGTCTGTGACAGTTCAGACACAAATATATCTGTTTAAAAGAGTCTGGTGTAGGCCAGAGAAATAGAAGTGTGGTTTTGCAGTTCCACAGTTCAAACCTCTGTATTATCCACTTTTGGGCCATTTTTACCTAAAAAAAACAGTTTGAGTGTGTCGCTCACTGTTCAGCCACAAATACATATGTTTAAAAAAGTCTGGTATACCCCAGTAAATTAAAACTGTGGTTTTGCCGTTCCACGGTAAAAAATCTCTGTATTGTCCTGCTTTTGGCATTTTAAGCCATAAAGAAAAACAGTAATAGTGTCTCCTGATTGTTCAGACACCAATATATCTGTTTAAAAGAGTCTGGTATACACCAGTAAATTATAACTGTGGTTTTGCCGTCCCACGGTAAATAATCTCTATATTATCCTGCTTTTGGTATTTTTTCCGTAAAGAAAAACAGTAATAGTGTCTCCTGATTGTTCAGACACCAATATATCTGTTTAAAAGAGTCTGGTGTAGGCCCGAGAAATAGAACTGTGGTTTTGCAGTTCCACGGGTCAAATCTCTGTATTATCCTGCTTTTGGCATTTTTTGCCGTAAAGAAAACAGTAATAGTGTCTCCTGATTGTTCAGACACCAATATATATGTTTAAAAGAGTCTGGTGTAGGCCCGAGAAATAGAACTGTGGTTTTGCAGTTCCACGGGTCAAATCTCTGTATTATCCTGCTTTTGGCATTTTTTGCCGTAAAGAAAAACAGTAATAGTGTCTCCTGATTGTTCAGACACAAATATATCTGTTTAAAAGAATCTGGTATACACCAGTAAATTATAACTGCTTTTGCCGTCCCACGGTAAAAAATCTCTATTATCCAGCTTTTGGTATTTTTTCCGTAAAGAAAAGCAGTAATAGTGTCTCCTGATTGTTCAGACACCAATATATCTGTTTAAAAGAGTCTGGTATACACCAGTAAATTATAACTGTGGTTTTGCCGTTCCACGGTAAAAAATCTCTATTATCCTGCTTTTGGCATTTTTTGTCGTAAAAAAAAAAATTAATAGTGTCTCCCTGATTGTTCAGACACAAATATATTTGTTGAAAATAGTCTGGTGTAGGCCAGAGAAATAGAAGTGTGGTTTTGCAGTTCCACGGTTCAAACCTCTGTATTATCCACTTTTGGGCCATTTTTACCTAAAAAAAAACAGTTTGAGTGTGTCGCTCACTGTTCAGCTGCAAATATATCTATTTAAAATTGTCTGGTATACCCCAGTAAACAATAAGTGTGGTTTTGCTATGCCACGGTAAAAAATCTCTATTATTCAGCTTTTGGTATTTTTTCCGTAAAGAAAAACAGTAATAGTTTCTCCCTGATTGTTCAGATTGTTTAAAAGAGTCGGGTGGAGGCCAGAGAAATAGAACTGTGGTTTTCCTCTTCCACGGTTCTAATCTACTCTTTATTACCCTTTTTCCATTGATAGTGCGAGTGTAAGCTATTTTACTTCCTTTACAATGGGCAAGGCGCGTGGCAAGGGACGTGGAACTGGACATTCTGGTGATGGTGCGTGCAGAGGACAGGGCCGTGGCCAAGGTGAAAATGTGCCACAACCAACAGCCACATCTTCTCGCTCCCACTTCTTGACCGAATTACTAGGGAAGCACAGAACAACACCAGTATTGTGAACTGATCAGTGTGAACAGGTTATTAATTGGATAGCAGATAATACTTCCAGTTACCTGGGCACCACCACCTCCGGTCTGTCTTCCACACGGTCAACTCTTAGTAGCCGTGAGTCTCGACCGCATACTCCTCCTCACCCTGATGCTCCTTCCTCCCACCATGCCGAGTGTCGTCAGACAGCAACTGATCCCACACTTGGACACTCTGAAGAGCTGTTCACTGGTCCATTTCCAAATTTGTGCCCCTCGCCTGCTCCGCTTGAAGTGGTGGAAGAGGAAATCCCATGTAGCGATGCCCAAATATTTGAACAGCCACGGCCACAGGAAGTCGACGCTGGCAATTTGTCACAAGAGGTGGATGATGACGAGACACAATTGCCAGGAAGTGAGGAGGGGGATCGTGGTGCGCTAGTGGAAGAGGAGGAGGTGGTGGATGATCTAGTAACTGACTCAACGTGGCAGGAGGACATGCAGAGCGAGGCCAGCAGCACACAGGGTGAGGGAGGCAGAGTACCCCAACAGGCAGGAAGAAGCAGTGTGGTGGCCGCACACAGACGGCAAGCAACAGTTCCCCGTAAGACCAACACGAGGGACGTTGCCAGTACAACCTGTAGGTCTTCCAGAGTCTGGAATTTTTTTAAAGACTGCAGATAACCCCAAAAAGGCCATTTGTACCACCTGCCAAGCCAGCATCAGCAGGGGTGACAAAACTACCAGCCTGACCAACAACATCATGATCAGGCACATGGCAGCAAAGCACCCGACTTTGTGGGGTGAACCCCAGGGTCCACGACGAGTGTCAGCGGGTGTCACCACTGCTTCTCCCACTGTTGTGCATGCAATAGAACCCCCTGTTGTGTGTGCAAGGCAATCCCCTGTCCATACTGCATGCAAAGATGCCCCCTCCTCTCAGTCTTCATTTGTTATGGCAGTTTGTCAAGAAACAGCATCAACGTCCACGTCCACGTCCCACCGCAGCGTTCAATTGTCCATATCCCAGAGCTTTGAACGAAAGCGCAAATTCGCAGCCAACGCCCCACAGGCCACAGTCCTAAATTCGCACATTTCACGACTGCTTGCGTTGGAAATGCTGCCTTTTAGGCTGGTGGAGACGGAATCCTTCTGCAACCTTATGGCGGTGGCCGTCCCTCGGTACTTGGTCCCCAGCCGACACTACTTTGCCCGGTGTGCCATCCCCGCACTACACAAGCACGTGTCCCAAAACATCTGCCGTGCCCTCAACAACGCAGTTACTGGGAGAATCCACCTGACAACGGACACGTGGACAAGTGCTTGTGGCCAGGGACAGTACATCTCCCTGACGGCACACTGGGTAAACATAGTGGAAGCCGGGACCCAGTCGGACCTTGGGACGGAACACATCCTCCCCACACCGAGGATTGCGGGCCCTATGTCAGTCAGAGTTGCCCCCACAGTGTACAGCTCCTGCGCATCATCCTCCTCCTCCTCCTCATGTTCAGCCTCCATCTCAGATATCACCACATCAGTTACAAGCTGGAAGAACTGCAGTACTGCCTCTGCCAAGCGGCAACAGGCTTTGCTGAAACTCATAAGCTTAGGTGATAAACCTCACACTGCTTGTGAGTTGTGGACAGCTGTGAAAGAGCAGGCAGATCTGTGACTGAGACCACTGAACCTACATCCAGGCATGGTCGTGTGTGACAATGGCCGTAACCTGGTGGCGGCTCTGAGGCGAGATCACACACATACCATGCCTGGCTCATGTGCTTAACCTCGTGGTTCAGCGGTTTCTTAAATTGTACCCCGAGTTGCCAGATCTGCTCGTCAAAGTATGCCGCCTGTCAGCTCATTTTCGCAAGTCGGCTACAGCTTCCGCCACCCTTGCTGTGTTGCAGCAGCGTTTGCAGCTTCCGTCACACCAACTGGTGTGTGATGTCCCCACACGTTGGAACTCTACCCTCCACATATTGCAAAGGATTTGTGAGCAGAAGAGAGCAGTTGTGGAGTACCAGCTGCAACAAGGCCGTCGATATTCAGGTCAGACTCCACACATAAGACCTCAGGAGTGGACCTGGATGTTTGACATATGTATCATCTTGACAAACTTTGAGGAGTCCACCAAGATGGTGAGTGGCGATGATGCCATCATTAGCGTCAGCATTCCACTTGTCTGTCTTTTGCAACACTCTCTGCAGAGAATTAATGAGGAGGCATTGCAGCCAGAGTATGATGAGATGGATCAAGAAGCCGTAGCGGTCGATTACACACAACCCAGCCTCATCTCATCCCAACGTGCTTTGGGGGACAATGAGGGAGAGGAGGAGGAGGAGGAGGAGGGGGAGGAGGAAGAACAGGAGCTGGTATCATGCACTGTAGACGTTAGTACCTACAGTTTGTACCTGTCAGTCGTCATCTTGGTGAGGACACGGGAGTCTTGCCCGTTGTAGTATCGGCGTCTCTGGCAGAGACGCCGTCCCTCTCACCTTCCTGTTCCGGGCGCGGCGCCCTCCAGCGCTCCTTCCCTCACTGCTGCCGGCGCGCGCTCCTTCCCGAGCACTGTGCTTAGGGCGCGCGCGCGTGCTCCCCCTTTCTTGAAGGGACCGCGTGTGCCGTTCTACGGAGTCCCCGGCCAATAGCCGGAGGACCTCCCATATATAAGGCAACTCCTGCAAAATGGAGGTGCCCGAGCAAAGTTGTTGCAAAGCATACTCTCCTCTGCTTCAGCCCTCAGGTCCCGTTGCCAGCCTGACCACCAGCTCTGCAGTCACTTGCCGTGACCACCTGCCTGCCTGCCAAGAGACTCTTACCCGTTCTGCCGTCACTTGCCGTGACCACCCGCCTGCTCACCCTGGGACTGCTACCCTTCTGTTGTGTCCACCCGCTACACCGGTCAGTCCCCGCTATCTGACCCGTGGGAGCCACCTGCTCAAATACAAGGTCGTCCCCAGACTAACACCTGCCCCTTGGGGTCCCTCCTTGTTCCAAGGCACAGAGGTTCCACCACCCTGACCCGTAACAGTTTGCTCGGCCCATGGAATCCGGTGGCCCCCAGACACCCGCAATCTTCGACCTGCACCAGGAGGTCTTACGTCAGAGGACTCAACAGGAGTCGGTCCTGTCCTTCCTGTGGTCTATTAAACTCTCGCCTAGGGGCATTGTCCGATCCATCTGTGTCCATCTCTGGTCAGGCAGCACCTGCTTCCACGGCACCACAACCTAGTCCTATTATGGCATCCGGCTATGGACCCCGGCTCTCGGCACCTCCACGTTTTGCCGGCAACCCCGCCTTAGCTCGAGGTTTCATAAACCAGTGCACTCTGCACTTTGAACTTTTGGCACATCAGTTCATCTCCGACCGGGCCAAAGTGGCATTCATCATGTCCCATATCACTGGGGAAGCACTGGCATGGCTAAATCCCCTGTGGGAGAGAGGGGATCCCCTGATGTCCGACCTGTCGTCTTTCCTTGCTGCTTTTCGGAGAGTCTTCGATGAACCAGGGCGAAAAACCTCCTCAGCCTCCTCTCTGCTACGTCTCCGCCAAGGGAGTCTCACCGTGGGCCAATATGCCATACGATTCCGTATCCTCGCTTCTGAGCTTGCCTGGGATAATGAGGCTCTAGTGTCCGTCTTCTGGGAGGGTCTTTCAGGTCGAATTAAGGATGAACTAGCCGGTCCGGACATTCCTATCACTCTGGATGACCTGGTGTCACTCGAAACCCGAATTGACATCTGGTTCCAAGAACGCACCAAAAAGACCACCCGGGTGAGAGAGCTCCTCCGCCTTGCTTCCACTTTCTAGAGACCTGCCTCTCAACCAGTCACTCCCCGGGCGCACTCGCCTGAACACATGCAGATCGACCAGACCAAGATGGTCAAATCTCGCCAAGAGTCATGTAGAGCCGAGGGGAGGTGTTTCTATTGTGGCAGTAAAGAGCACTTCATCCGTTCCTGCCCGGAGAGGCCGGGAGACTTCAAGTGTCTAGGACCGCTCGGAGAGGTCGTCCTAGGCAAAAGTAAGCCCTCTCCATCCCTGACTTTGTCTGTCTCTATCTCCTGGGGAGAGAACCGTCTCTTTGAAATTGCTCATCTGGATTCTGGAGCTGCTGGGAACCTCATCTTCCAGTCCTTGGTAGAGAGATACCGTATTCCCACCAAGCCTCTGGCTGAACCTTTGTCAGTTGCCTCCATGGATGGAAGACTCCTTCCGGAGACCATCCTGCTCATCACTGAACCCTTAACTCTGCAGGTGGGAATGCTGCACTCTGAGAAGATCTCCTTCCATGTGCTATCCGGACTCTCTCACTCCCTGTTGCTAGGTCTACCCTGGCTCCAGACACATGAACCCGTATTGAACTGGCGATCCGGTGAAGAACTCTGGTGGGGTCCAGACTGCCACAAGACCTGCCTGGTTCCGGTCCGCCCCGCTCGCCCTCCACCTACTCCAGCTAATCTACCGGGTCTCCCGGCTCCATACTGGCCCTTTGCGGACGTCTTCGGTAAAAGGGATGCAGAAACGTTGCCACCCCATAGGCCATATGATTGCCCGATCGACCTGGTACCTGGCACCACTCCACCCCGTGGGCGTATCTACCCATTGTCCGCGGCCGAAACCCGGGCCATGTCTGAATACATTGAAGAAAATCTGGCTAGGGGATTTATCCGAAAATCTACCTCCCCGGCTGGAGCCGGATTCTTCTTTGTCAAAAAGAAAGATGGCTTGCTACGTCCCTGTATTGACTACAGAGGACTCAATCAAATCACAGTAAAAAACAAATATCCCCTGCTGCTCATCTCCGAGTTGTTTGACCGTCTCAAAGGCGCCAAGATCTTCTCCAAGCTGGATCTACGGGGAGCATATAACCTGGTCCGTATTCGTCAAGGAGACGAGTGGAAGACAGCATTCAATACCCGGGACGGTCACTATGAGTACCGTGTGATGCCCTTCGTGTTAGAACCTTGCTGTTAGGTTTTTTTTCCTTTGCTGGTCACATGACCTTGTTGGCCTATTTAATCCTGCTCCGCCCTTCTGGCTTTGCTGGACTTCATTGTATAACTACTTTCTAGCTAGCCTGTGCTCTGTGTCTTGCTCTGTTAGTTTGCTTGGTCTACTGACCTCTATGTTCTATATATTTTGTTTGTTCGTCTGTCTGCTACTATTTCTGTTAGGAGGTGTCCCATATTCCTCCCAGTCCTTAGTACTTGTAGGGATTCCTCCCCCACATCTATAGGTCTTCGTACAGACTAGCTTAGGACTTTAGCAGGTCTGATCGCAGGATCAGGTTCCCTGTTACATCGTAGGGATTCAGCTGAGTTCTATCGTAGGGACAGATCTCCTCTCTTTCCTTAGCTCTGGTAGCAGAACATAACAGTAAGTCCAGCCAGCAAATTCTCTAAGGAAAGATTTTTTTTGTTCCATCATGGTGTCGGTTCAGGATTTGGCTAAACACCTGCAGGGACTCTCTCTGGAAGTGGCCGAGCTCCGTCAGCACGTGAGTAACTGTCCTGGAGCATATTTCTTGGAGCCTAAGGTATGTTTGCCGGATTTATTTTTTGGTGAACATCGAGAATTTTTTTCATTTAAAAATGCTTGCTTATTGTATTTTCGTTTGAGACCCAAGTCCTCTGGGGATGAATCCCAGCGCGTAGGGTTCATAATGTCACTTTTGCGCAAAGAGCCTCAGGAGTGGGCCTTTTCTTTGCAACCTAGTGATACATGCTTCAGATCAGTGGATAGTTTTTTTTCTGCTTTAGGACTATTATATGATGATCCTGACCGTGTCGCATCAGCTGAGACTGAGTTGAGACGTTTAAAACAAGGATCAGGTAATGTCGAAAAATATTGTACTCATTTTCGTCGTTGGTCCACTCAAACAGGGTGGAACGATTCTGCTCTGAAAAGTCTATTTCTTGCTGGGCTCAGTGAAAGGGTTAAAGACCTGCTAATTGCTTATCCTACACCTGAGGATTTGCAACAGGCTATGCAATTAGCTATACGGGTGGATAGAAGACTGCGTGCTAGGGTTAATGAGAGCAAATCCTCTGCTATGTCAGTTTCTGGTTATGATAATGTGTGTACTAACAGTGGTGAACCGATGGAGATTGGATCGGTGGCACCTCGCTCTCAAGAAAAAGACCGTCGTTTTTCGAAAGGCTTGTGTTTCTATTGCGGAAAATCTGGTCATTTGATTAAAGGCTGTGAGCTTCGTATGAAGAAAGAAAAAAAAATGGTCAGTCACGCCCGTATTGCCTGTTTAAATTCCAAGGGTGTATTTTTAGCTGCTTCCACGATAGCTCAGGAAAAATTAATGGAATTTCGGGTGTTTGTTGATTGCGGGTCTACACTGAATGTAATTGATGGGGGATTCGTGGAAAAACTCAATTTAAAACCTGAACCTTTATCATCCCCCATTGCTGTGGTTTCTGTGGATGGTTCCCCTTTGAAGAATATTACTCTCAAGGTCTGTGAATTTCCTCTCACTATTAATGGTGTTCACCATGAGAAATTGGATTTGGTAGTTTTGAATAACTTGCCTTCTCCAGTAATATTGGGATTGCCCTGGTTAAAATTTCACAATCCTGTACTGGATTGGTCTACCAGTGAAATTAAATCCTGGAGCCATAAATGTTATGACAAGTGTTGTAACGGGCGTATTACAGCTTTGGATAGGGGAGAATTGCCTGTTCCTATTCAGGATTTTTGGAGAGTTTTTTCTGAGAAAGAATCGCAGGTTTTGCCTCCCCATAGAGACTATGATTGTTCTATTGAATTTGTCCCTGGAGCGACTCTTCCTAAAAGTCGTTTATTTAACCTTACTATTCCTGAGAGGAAGGCTTTGGAGGAATACATACAGACAAGTTTGGCCGCCGGTCACATTAGGCCCTCTAAGTCTCCTGTGGCGGTTGGATTTTTTTTTGTAAAAAAAAAAGGACGGCGGTTTACGTCCTTGTCTGGATTTTCGTGAGATTAACAAAATTACGGTACGCAATCCTTACCCACTGCCATTGATTCCTGATCTGTTTAACCAGTTATTGGGGGCCAAGTGGTTCTCTAAAATTGACCTTAAGGGGGCATACAATCTGTTGCGCATGAAGGAGGGTGATGAATGGAAGACTGCTTTTAACACTCCTGTGGGTCATTTTGAGAATCTGGTTATGCCTTTTGGTCTTACTAATGCTCCTGCATTTTTTCAGAATCTGATTAATGACATCCTTAGACCTTTGACCGGTAAAAATGTGGTTGTGTATTTGGATGACATTTTGATTTATTCGCCAGATCTGGAGTCTCATTGGCGGAGCGTGCGTGAGGTATTACAGTTATTAATGGACAATTCGCTTTTTGCTAAGCTGGAGAAATGTGAGTTCGCTGTACAGAGAATTAGTTTTTTGGGCTACATTATCTCCAGCAAAGGTTTTGAGATGGATCCGGTTAAGGTTCAGGCTGTGCAGGAATGGCCTAGGCCTATTGGTTTGAAATCGATACAGAGGTTTTTGGGTTTCGCCAATTACTATAGAAAATTCATAAAAAAAATTTCTAGTATTGTCAAACCTCTGACTGATCTCACCAGGAAAGGTGCTGATGCGGTTCAGTGGACTTCTGAGGCCATTGAAGCTTTTGTGTATCTCAAGGAGAGGTTCAGCTCTGCTCCCATCCTTATGCAGCCTGATGTGACTAGGCCGTTTTTGGTTGAGGTTGATGCTTCCTCTGTGGGGGTTGGCGCAGTATTGTCTCAGGATAACGGGGATGGATTACATCCCTGTGCCTTTTTTTCAAAAAAATTTTCGGAGACTGAATTGAATTACGATATTGGTAATCGGGAATTATTGGCTATTAAACTCGCATTTGAACACTGGCGCCACTTCTTGGAAGGTGCGGAATTTCCCGTTCAGGTTCTTACGGATCATAAAAATCTGATATATCTTGACGCTGCCAAGCGCCTGAATGCCCGTCAGGCTAGGTGGGCACTGTTTTTCTCGCGGTTTAATTTCTCCGTTACTTACATCCCTGGTACTAAGAATGTTAAGGCGGATGCCTTGTCTCGCAGTTTTTCTCCCATAGTCGGTGCTGAGAAAGAGGAAAACATTTTACAAGAAGGTGTTGTGATAGCTGCTTTAGACTCCGTTTTGGAAGATGAGATTCTTAAAGCTCAGGAGAATGCCCCATCTAACACTCCTCATGGGAGGTTGTTTGTGCCTGGGACCTTTAGGAGAGATTTGTTTGTTGAGTGTCACGAATCTCGGTTGGCAGGTCATCCCGGAATCTCTGAGACCAAGAGACTGGTGGGTCGCAGTTTTTGGTGGCCTGGATGGCAGAAGGAAGTCATTAAGTGGGTACGCCAATGTACTGTATGTGCTAGATCTAAGTCCTCACATACTCCTGCTGCGGGGTTGCTTTGTCCTTTGGAGGTCCCCAGTGCTCCTTGGACACATTTGGCTATGGACTTTATAACTGACCTTCCCCCCTCTGAGGGTTTTACTGTCATCTGGGTGGTCGTGGACCGTTTTAGCAAGATGTGTCACTTGGTTCCCTTCGTCAAACTGCCCTGCGCTAAAACTCTCGCTAAGGCCTTTGTCAAGGAAATTGTCAGACTTCATGGCGTTCCTACTGACATTGTTTCTGATAGGGGTCCTCAGTTCGTGGCTCGTTTTTGGCGTGCCTTTTGTGACAGGTTGGGAATTCATTTGTCGTTTTCGTCCGGATATCATCCTGAATCTAATGGCCAGACAGAAAGGAAAAACCAGGATGTTGAGCAGTTCTTGCGTTGTTTTGTGGCAGACAATCAAGAGGGGTGGTCTGAGTTTCTGCCACTTGCCGAATTTGCTCTGAACAATCATACATCTTCTTCTGCTGGTTGTTCGCCTTTTTTTTTTGTTGTTCTGGGAGACATCCGTCGTTTGGGTCGTTCTCCAAGTTGGGATCTGCCGTGCCTGAGGAGGAGAATTTTTCCGGTGATTTGGAAAGAGTTTGGACGGATGTGCGTGGTAATCTTCAGGAGGCCAACAGAAAATCTAAAGACTACTTTGATAGGAAACGACAGGAGGTTTTGTTCGCTGTTGGTGACATGGTTTGGTTGTCCTCTAGGAATCTGCGGTTGAGGATTCCTTCTAAGAAATTGGGTCCCAAGTTTGTAGGGCCCTTTAAGGTGCTTCAGGTTGTCAACCAATCTGCTGTTAGGTTGGAGGTTCCTACCTCCTGGAGAATTAATCCGGTCTTTCATGTCTCTCTGTTAAAAAAAGCTGTTGTGTCGGATGGTGACGCCTCTGCCTCTGTTCCTCCGGTGGTGGAGGACGGGGAATATGAAATTTCTCGCATCCTTGACTCTAGACGGTATAGAGGTAGTTTGCAGTATCTTGTGGCCTGGAAAGGTTTCGGACCCGAGGATAACTCTTGGGTGAGGTCAGATGATGTTTCCGCGTCCAGACTTATCAGAGCGTTTCACAGGAGATTTCCTGATAAGCCTGGTCCTAGGGGATCCGGAGGATCCTCTTAGAAGGGGGGGTACTGTTAGAACCTTGCTGTTAGGTTTTTTTTCCTTTGCTGGTCACATGACCTTGTTGGCCTATTTAATCCTGCTCCGCCCTTCTGGCTTTGCTGGACTTCATTGTATAACTACTTTCTAGCTAGCCTGTGCTCTGTGTCTTGCTCTGTTAGTTTGCTTGGTCTACTGACCTCTATGTTCTATATATTTTGTTTGTTCGTCTGTCTGCTACTATTTCTGTTAGGAGGTGTCCCATATTCCTCCCAGTCCTTAGTACTTGTAGGGATTCCTCCCCCACATCTATAGGTCTTCGTACAGACTAGCTTAGGACTTTAGCAGGTCTGATCGCAGGATCAGGTTCCCTGTTACATCGTAGGGATTCAGCTGAGTTCTATCGTAGGGACAGATCTCCTCTCTTTCCTTAGCTCTGGTAGCAGAACATAACACTTCGGACTCTGTAATGCCCCCGCTGTCTTTCAAGAACTGGTCAACGACATCTTCCGGGACCTCCTGTACTCCTGTGTGGTGGTGTACCTGGACGATATCTTGGTCTTCTCTCCGGATCTCCCCACACACCGGAGGGATGTTCGTCAGGTCCTGCTTAGGCTTCGGCAGAACCACCTCTATGCCAAATATGAGAAGTGCCTCTTCGACCAGACCTCCCTTCCATTCTTGGGCTATGTTATCTCCCAGACAGGCCTGCAAATGGATCCCGAGAAGCTCTCTGCTGTCCTAAAGTGGTCCCGTCCTGGGGGGTTGAAGGCGATACAGCGATTCCTGGGCTTCGCCAATTACTATCGTCTTTTCATCCCACACTTCTCGTCCCGGACTTCTCCCATATCTGCGCTTACCCGTAAGGGGGCAAATCCCAAGGTATGGTCGCCCGAAGCCGAGGAGGCCTTCCTTTCCTTAAAGAAAGCCTTTGTCTCTGCCCCCGTCCTGCACCGTCTGGACTGCAATAAACAATTCTACCTGGAGGTTGATGCCTCCTCTTCCGGAGCCGGAGCGGTACTCACCCAAAAATCTTCTACAGGGAGAATGGTAACCTGCGGCTTCTTCTCCAATATCTTCTCCTCGTCTGAGCACAACTACTCTATAGGAGACCGTGAATTGCTAGCCATCAAATTAGCACTGGAGGAGTGGCGCTATCTGCTTGAAGGGGCTCTATACCCGGTGATCATCTACACGGATCACAAAAATCTGGCATATCTCCAAAATGCCCAGAGACTTAATCCTCGCCAGGCCCGGTGGTCTTTGTTTTTTGCCCGCTTCGACGTCATCCTTCATTTCCGTCCGGCGGACAAGAACGCCAAAGCTGATGCCTTGTCCCGGTCCTTCCTGTCCTTCGATCAAGAGGAGGAGCCTATGCACATCATTGACCCCTCCAAGGTAATGAAGTTGGCCCCCCTGGATCTGACTCGTCTCCCACCCGGCAAGACATTTGTAGCAGTACCAGATCGGGAGAGGGTTCTTCGTTGGGGCCATTCTTCTAAACTAGCTGGCCATGCTGGCCAAAAGAAGACCTTCCAGCTCATTACCCGGCATTACTGGTGGCCTACCCTGCGTAAGGACCTTGTAGACTTCGTCGCGGCCAGTTCATCTTGTGCCCATAACAAAGTGCACAGACACCTACCAGCCGGCCATCTCTTGCCCCTTCCCGTACCTGCTGCTCCATGGCAGCACTTAGCTATGGATTTTATCATCGATCTTCCTGTTTCTGCTGGGTGTACAGTTATTTGGGTGGTCGCTGACCGCTTTTCAAAAGTGGCCCACTTCATTCCCCTGCCTGGTCTCCCATCTGCACCCGAACTAGCTAAAGACTTTATCCGCCACATCTTCCGTCTCCATGGCCTACCCCTCCACATCGTGTCGAATCATGGGGTTCAGTTCACCTCACGCTTCTGGAGAGCCACATGTAAGCTGCTAGACGTCACCCTGGATTTCTCCTCCGCTTACCACCCACAGTCCAATGGTCAAGTGGAGCGGATCAATCAGATCCTTACCAGTTACCTCCGGCACTTCGTTAATGCCCACCATTCCGATTGGGTGGATCTCCTACCTTGGGCCGAATTCTCTTATAATAACCATGAGAGCGAATCCTCTTCCAAGTCCCCGTTCTTTATAGTCTGTGGCCAACATCCCCGGATTCCAGTTCCCGTCTCCGCTTCGGTGGACAACCCTTGTCAGTGAATTTTCTACCATTTGGGAGAGTACCAGGTCTGCTCTTCTTCAGTCCTCCGAGCGGATGAAGAGATATGCTGATAAGAGACGTCTGGATCCGCCTCAATTCCATCCTGGAGACAAGGTTTGGCTCTCCTCCAAACATGTGCGGCTCAAAGTACCCTCCTACAAGTTGGGCCCTTGATTCATCGGACCCTTCGAAGTTCTCAGGCAAATGAACTCAGTGGCCTACAAATTAAAACTCCCGGCCACCCTACGCATTCCCAATTCCTTCCACGTATCCCTCCTCAAATCTGTTGTCCTTAACACTTTTTCCGATAATCCAGGTACTCCTCCTGCTCCGGTTTCTGCTGAGGACGCCTTTGAGGTGGAGAGTATCCTGGCCACCAAGAGGGTAAGGGGGAGAACCTTTTTTCTGGTGGATTGAAAGGGGTTTGGTCCTGAGGAAAGAACTTGGGAACCCAGGGAGAACATCAACGCCCCGCTTCTCCTTGAGAAACTTCTCTCTGGCCTAAAAAAGGGGGGGCCTAAAGGGGGGGTACTGTAGCATCAGCGTCTCTGCCCCCTGCTAGGCAGAGATGCAGTCCCTCTCACCTTCCTGTTCCGGGCACAGTGTCCTCCAGCGCTCCTTCCCTCGCTGCTGCCGGCGCGCGCTCCTTCCCGGGCACTGTGCTTAGGGCGCGCGCGCTCCCCCTCTCTTAAAGGGACCGCGCGCGCCATTCTAAGGAGTCCCTGGCCAATAGCCGGAGGACCTCCCATATATAAGGCACCTCCTCCAAAATGGAGGTGCCCGAGCAAAGTTGTTGCAAAGCATACTCACCTCTGTTTCAGCCCTCAGGTCCCGTTGCCAGACTGACTACCAGTCCAGTCTGCCTGCTTGTCTGCTCTTCAGCCTGACAGTCGGTCTCAAGCATCCACCAGTCTGTCTATGGGCAAGTCCACCTACGGACTAGGAAGCACCTGCCAGTTACCTGCCTGCTACCTGACTTGCTAGCCTGCTCACCTGGGAGCGCTCACCTGCTACCCGCCTTCTAGCCTACCTGGAGACTCTGCTGTCACTTGCCGTGACCACCTGCCTGCCAGCCGAGAGACTCTTACCTGCTCTGCCGTCACTTTCCGTGACCACCTACCTGCCTGCCAAGAGACTCTTACCGGTTCTGCCGTCACTTGCCGTGACCACCTGCCTGCCTGCCAAGAGACTCTTACCCGTTCTGCTGTCACTTGCCGTGACCACCCACCTGCTCACCCAGAGACTGCTACCCTTCTGTTGTGTCCACCCGCTACACCGGTCAGTCTCCGCTATCTGACCCGTGAGAGCCACCTGCTCAATTACAAGGTCGTCCCCAGACTAACACCTGCCCCTCGGGGTCCCTCCTTGTTCCAAGGCACAGAGGTTCCACCATCCTGACCCGTAACACCCGTTACCAGTCTGGCACGCATGGCTGACTTTATGTTACGCTGCCTTAACCGTGAAGTTGTCAAAATGTTGGGTGACAGTCATTACTGGTTGGTGACACTTTTAGACCCACGCTACAAGGAGAACTTTCACTCTCTTATTCCTGAGGTGGAGAGGTCTACAAAAATGGGGAAGTACCAGAAGGCCCTTGCTGGAGAACTTTTAAAAAAACTCCCATCTGAACACGCCAGCGGCAGACTTCACAGTTCGTTGCCCAACCAAGTAAGATGCAACTCCAATCCAGCAGAGGCAGGGGAACACTGTCAACGTTCTGGGACAGTTTTCTCAGACCCTCCCTTCGGACAGACCCTGAGGTGCAGGATGCTCTCACAAGGAGTGGAAAGTTTCAAAAGATGGTGAGGGAGTACCTTGCCGACCGTACAAGCGTCCTCCGTGATTCCTCTGTACCTTTTAATTATTGGGTATCCAAGCTGGACACTTGGAATGAACTCGCTCTGTACGCCTTGGAGGTCCTGGCCTGCCCTGCTGCTAGCGTGTTATCGGAGCATGTTTTTAGTGCCGCTGGGGGAATTATAACTTATAAGCGCACTCGCCTGTCAACTGACAATGCTGACAAGCTGACCCTTATCAAAATGAACAAGGGCTGGATTGGGCCTGACTTCTCATCACCACCAAATGACAGCAGTGTAACATAAAGTCAAATCCACTGTGTTATTTCGGGAGGTTTATTCACATGCACCGCTTCACACCCACACATGGGTATACGCTTCCTCATTTCGGCTGTTTTATGCTCTTCTCCTTATCCTCAGCCTCCACCACCACTATACCACCAGGGTGACCATGGTCCGTGTTGCCATTTTTGAAAGTTCCTCCGTCCTAATTTTTGGCAGCTTTTGCTTGGAAGGCATAAGCAAAGACTATGGGAGACCCACTCCCCAATAATGGGAATAATGTTTTTAAGATGCTGTATTGTATAACTCTTGTAAGGGGCATTAAAACCGTATTGTTAAGCTACTGTGACCTCCACCACTTTTCCAAGGGGCATTAAAACCGTCTTGTTAAGCTACTGCGACCTCCACGTCTCTTCCGAGGGGCATTAAAACCATCTTGTTAAGCTACTGCGACCTCCACCATTTTTCCAAGGGGCATTAAAACCGTCTTGTTAAGCTACTGTGACCTCCACGTCTCTTCCAAGGGGCATTAAAACCGTCTTGTCAAGCTACTGTGACCTCCACCACTTTTCCAAGGGCATTAAAACCGTCTTGTTAAGCTACTGCGACCTCCACGTCTCTTCAAAGAGGCATTAAAAGCGTCTTGTTAAACCACTCTGAACTCCACAGCTCTTCCAAGGGGCATTGAAATGTTGTTTTTAATTACTTCTAACCTCCACGACTCTTCCAACGGGCATTGCATTTCCTCTTAATTTTAGTCTGCTTTTGCTTTTCAATGCAAAGGTGAAAACTAATGGAGATCCACTCCCCAATATTGGGTAGAAGGTTTTTAGTACGCTGTAATCCACGTCTGTTTCAAGGGGCATTGCAGTTCCTCATAATTTTTAGAAAGCCTTCCATTCACTGCTTAGGCCAACAGTGTACAGGAGACCCAGTTGCTATGAATGGAAAAAACTGTTTAGTTAAGGCCCTCTGACCTCCATGTTACTTCCAAGGGGCATTGGAGTGCCTTGAAAGTTTTGGTAGGCATTGCACTCACTGTATGCCCTATAACTGTGTAGCCGAATCGCTCCTTTTGTTACAGAAACATATCCTCCAAGACATGTGTGGTTGACTGGCCTGATAATAATGTGAATGGTCCCTGTTCCTCCTGCTCTTTCTCCTTTGCCACCACCTCATCCATCATTTATCACCTGAAGCTTTGTTTTAAAGGGAATCATAGAACTGGGATAGTAGCAGGAAAACATCCAGCAATCCTCGGAGGAGGTAGGATATCCGCCAAAACGCTGACCACCTCAGGCCTAGCCGCTACTACATACATGCGCTTGCATTCCAAGAAAACAAAGCAGATGCTAAGGTGACAGGAGAAATAGGGGCGGCTGGGGACCGTTTATGGACACCCGGCCGCCCCCTGGCGGCTGGGGACCAAGTGTGGACACCCGGCCGCCGGTCGGCTGGGGACTGAATATGGATACCAGGCCGCTGAAGCAGCCATGAGATAGTGGCCAGCTTCGGCCTACTCCAAACTAAAAGGCCCCATTTCAAGTGCAAACTAGCAGTATGGCATTGCAGCCTGGGGGTGGGTTGGTGGCAGGCTGCACACTTACGCTTGCATTAAAAGAAAACAAAGCAGATGCTAACTTCTATCATCATCATCATGCTCCTCGCCTTGGCACTCTCAACTCCCCTGATGGAGAAGCCAGGGCCCACCGGAGGGAGTCTGGTTCTCTGGTGGGCTCGTCCAATGCTGCCCTAAAGCAGGCCAAGCTGAGAAAAGTGTGTGGGAAGGTGACAGGAGAAATAGGGGCGGCTGGGGACCGTTTATGGACACCCGGCCGCCGAGCGGCTGGGGACTGAGTATGGATACCAGGCCGCCGAAGCAGCCATGAGGTAGTGGCCAGCTTCGGCCTCCTCCAAACTAAAAGGCCCTATTTCAAGTGCAAGCTAGCAGTATGGCATTGCAGCCTGGGGGTGGGTGGGTGGCAGGCTGCACACTTACGCTTGCATTAAAAGAAAACAAAGCAGATGCTAACTTCTATCATCATCATCATGCTCCTCACCTTGGCACTCTCAACTCCCCTGATGGAGAAGCCAGGGCCCACCGGAGGAGTCTTGTTCTCTGGTGGGCTCGTCCAATGCTGCCCTAAAGCAGGCCAGGCTAAGAAATGTGTGTGGGAAGGTGACAGGAGAAATAGGGGCGGCTGGAGACCGTTTGTGGACACTCGGCCGCCCCCAGGTGGCTGGAGACCCTGTGTGGACACCCGGCCGCGGGGTGGCTGGGGACCAAGTATGGACACCCGGCTGCCCCCTGGTGGCTGGGGACCGAGCGTGGACACCCGGCTGCCGGGCAACTGGGGACTGAGTATGGATACCTCGCTGCCGAAGCAGCCATGAGGCAGTGGCCAGCTTCGGCCTCCTCCAAACTAAAAGGCCCCATTTCAAGTGAAAGCTAGCAGTATGGTATTGCAGCCTGCGGGTGGGTGGGTGGTTGGCTGCATATTTGTGCTTGCATTGCAAGGAATGGGGGAGGTACAATTGAACCCTTTCCTGGGACAAGGACTTGCACGGGGATTGTTGCAAGTCTGCATCTTCTGATGCGGTAAGGATCACTTCTGATGGGCACACTTTTAGGCAGTGACCTGGGGGTCAGAGATGCTTCCAGGGGTGTTCCCCATGCTGTTCCCATGTCTTTTTAGCACTGTATGCATGTGTCACACAGCACATGGCCAGATAAGGTTGTAAAATGTTAAAATGACATTTCCCGGTGAATGCATTTGTCACGGTTGAAAGCAATACAAAAGTGCAAAAACGCATGAAAAATGCTATTTGTGAACATAGCCCAAGGTGTGGAGGAGTATTTTTGTTTTTGGTTATTTATTTTACCTTATATACAAGTCTTTACCCTGGAAAGGAAATTCCTTAACATATTTCACAGGAAAACTGTTTCAGTTTCGTTTTTGAACGTTTTATTGTGAGCCTGTAAAAGTGGCTTAATACCTCTGACCACGTTGTTGACAGCAGTGACCTGGGGGTCAGAAATGCTTCCAGGGGCGATCCCCATGCTGCCCCCATGTCTTTTGAGCACTGTCACTATCGTTTTGGGCACTTTTTAGGCTTTCTACAGACTGCCGGGGGTGCCGCCGCAAAAATGCTCGGGTCTCCCATAGACTAACATGGGGCTCGTTGCTCGGGTCGAGCACCCAAGTATCACGGTGACCTCGGCCCGAGCTTCAAGCACCCGAGCATTTTAGTGCTCACTCAACACTACATCCAAACTTTGAGGGTTGCTTAACCTGGCCTTTAGCATGGGTATAATCAGTCAGAAAGAAAAGAGCTATATGTTGGTGGAATATCTCATCGTCCTCACATTCTACATGCTCCCAAAGGTGCATAAAAACATATCTAAACCATCAGGCCATCCTATTGTTTCCAGTAACAGTAGCCTGTGTGATAAGGCAGGCACCTTTATTGATTTCTTTTTGCAACCTTTGGTTTCTAGACTTCCATCATTTATCCAGGACACTACTTACTTCATACGTACCTGCAGAGAGATTACGGTTACACCTTCAGCGCTTTTGGTTACCTGTGATGTGGAATCACTCTATTCAAACATCAATAATGCAGACGGTATGAAGGCAGTGGCCTATTTTTTGGATTTACAGACGACATCTGACCGCCTACATGACTCCTTTATTAGAGACCTATTGGACTTTATACTCCAATATAACTATTTCTTATTTGACAGGTCTTACTATCGTCAAATATCAGGGGTCGCAATGGGAGCCAGATGTGCTCCGGCCTTCGCTAACCTCTTTTTGGGGTTCTGGGATGCCACCGTGGTTTTTCCCTACGATTGGTTCAGCAAATATGTCCATCATTGGCACAGATATATCAATGACGTGTTCTTCGTCTGGCTAGGTAAAGTTGATGTGTGTGAAGAATTCGTTAAATTTCTTAACACAAACTCACTTAATATCTTCCTCACTTATTCTACCTCAGCCACTTCGGCTACCTTTCTGGACCTTAAAATCTTTATTCAGGGGGAGGAAATCCTAACGGACCTTTACCGCAAACCAACCGCCACGAACAGCCTTCTTCAGTTCTCAAGCTTTCATCCAATGCATACCAGGAAAGATGTTCCAGTCGGGCAATTCTTAAGAACAAGGCGCAATTGCACACGGGAGGAAGATTTTTGTCTCCAGGCCAAAAATCTTACATACCGTTTCAAAAAGAGGGGCTACCCCAAGAAGGTGATTTCCAGGGCTTACCAACGTGCTAGAGCCCAGACACAGAAGACCCTCCTCATCTCAAAGAAGAAACATCAGGATTTGGATCTACGCTTCACCACTAATTATGTGGGTCAATGGGAAGAGGTGAGAGATATCCTTTGTAAACGTTGGGGTATACTAAAAACTGATCAGCAAACAGTTTCCGTTATCAAAAATTAAACTTATTAATATTAATAATTAATAACCATTATTAACTGCACCTTAAAATTGTAGCTCATTTGCACATTTGCTTATATGCACTTTATGTGAATTTTTTCTGCATCTTTTGCACTTCTAATTTGCACCTTATAGAAAGAGTAGCTGACTTGCACTTTAGCTTATAGCATTTTATGTGATTTGGTTTTCCACATATTTATTTTGATAAACTACCCAGTATATATATTTTTTCTTCTCTGAGAATCTGGTATATTTGATTAAATATAATTATGGTTCAGTGATTATTGTGATTTAGAGCACTTGCTCCATATGGTGGACATATTATGACATGAATGGCTTTTGTAGGTTTTTTTGTCTGTTCTAGTTTCTTTCCCACTTTTATGTATTTTATTTGAATTTTAATTATATGTTAATAAAAAATCTATTTTACTCTACTGGCGCTAATCTTCCGATAGTTTGTAGGTTTAAAATTTATTATATGGTAGTGCTTTTGAAATTTTTAGGCTAAAAATGTTTTGGGGATTTAAATAAAATCATTTACTGGGGGGACCCATATAATTGATATGCAGTATATTGGCTTGAGGTTGGCATGCCAGCCCGATAAACGATCTGGAGCATATTGATTTGCTGTTCTATATATGTTGCAACATATAACTTGTGCTATTATGGATGAATTTATCCTTGCACCTTTTTCATGGTACTCGCTGAGCATCGTCAGTCTTGGCTGTATGCGATGAGGGCAGTCTGTCCCACATCATATGCAACCAATACGTGACAGTGCCAGCTATGTAGGATTTGGAAGCATACTATATTGTGTCTCACATGGCTTTCTCCACATTGAGTTGCTTGTTGCGTAACCTCAGGTGGATGTTACCCTCTCTTCATGTGAGCTGACATTATGGGTAATGTCTTACTGTCCAGTCAGGAGGTGTGTTCCATATATCCCTTTGGGAGATAGGTAGTCCTATTATTTTCTAGTTTAATCTATTTCAGGATATCCTTTACTATTTTCAGACCCATTATACCAGGTTGGTGGTTTGATTGATAATCATGACGTTTCTACATATCTCTTCCTGGGTAATTTATTCTATTGTATGAGTTCCACCTTTCTCCCATGTCCATCTGGTAGGAGTTTCTCTGGGACATATTTAAAACACCTATATATGTTGTTATTGCTTCCTGTCTTTGCAGCCTTCTTTTTTGACATTATATTCTTTGTCTTGCATGTGTATTGTTGAGAGTGGTCAAATACTATATCCCTTATCATCTGGGAATTATCTATGTCTGTTATTATTTGCTAGTTGAACATTTTGGGGTTCATATACATGATTGCTATTGGTATTTGTCATGTGGGGGACAGCCTGTATGCCATGTTTATGTTTTTTTTTAATGATTTTAACATGTGTTGTTCAATAAATCTTTTTTGCTATTTTTTTCTATTGGAGGTGTGCTCGTCCCTATGTAGTGTCTCTCTCTCTTACATCTCCTAGGTTGATCTAGCATCACCCTGTCTCCCCTAACGTCTCTGTATTGGCTCTTCACCAATCGCTGTGTGACACCCCAGGGGTCTGGTTGCCACAGTAATAGAGATATTACGTCTGAGAGCAGGTGGGAGGTCTCTTGGTCAGGAATCCTATGCATGCCACACCTCCTGCCCAGTCCTGGGAGGGGAAGAACTTCCCCTATATAAAACTGGGGCTGAGGCAGGGTTAGAGAGTTAAGAAGGAGAGTTAAGAAGAGGAGAAGCAGCTTTAGGAAAGAGAGATCAGGAGCTCTGGGGAAGTTGTGCTAAAAGGAATCAGGGGCTGGCAGCTGTAGAGCTCGCCCTGATTGAAGAGTTACCACCGGACCCGGAGTCCGAGGCTGTGGGGACTAATCCTTACCCAGCAGCAGAAACCGACCGGCAGGGGATTTCAGGTCCTCTGGCCAAGAAACCCGAAGGCACGGTCACACGCGTGGGACCAGCACCGCCGTCGTGGAGCGGAAGCCACTAGAAGGCCCCGAGTCACCGGCCATACGGGTGAGCACCACACGGTACACTCAGGGACGTGGGCTACTTTTACCCGCCTCTAGCAAGGTAGCCAGAAGAGTACAATTAGTTGGGGAGGCCTACAAGTCCGCCTGGCCAGGGGAGATCCCATCTGCTCAAGGACTGACCAGGCCCCAATCGCTAGCCAGTACTCCGGGAGGGTCTATCTTTATCACCAGTAAAGACCCTGAACTACACCGCATCGTCTCTGAGTGGTTCCTGCTACCCCCATCATCCACGTCGGCTGCCCTGAGGCCATACCCCTCCCGTTGGGGGTTATCCCATCCACGCTGCACAACCCTTCCACCGGCCTCAGCGGTCTGCCCTGCAGCGGCAGCTCCATAGCTGCATTCAACGGGTGGCGTAGTCGTCCAACATCTACTGCTAATACTCAGCCACACAGTTTGACTCCCTGGGCACGGACCGGGTCACCGCCACGAGACTACTACCCCCCAACAGGCCCGGCTCCGGGTAGTCCCCGCGTGCGCAACGCTACACCAAGTAGGCCCAGGGGCGCGTCAACTTTTGGCGTAGTCGGCAGGATTTCGTGCCCGCAACCACCGGGTACTGCGTGCCTGAAAAAGACTGTTCAAACTTACTAGTGGTGAAGATTCCCGCCATCCGGCGCCATCTTCTACCTTCTTCCCGCCATCCGGCGCCATCTTCTACCTTCTTCCCGCCATCCGCGAAGTTTTCCTGCCATCCGGCGCCATCTTCTGCCTTCTTCCCGCCATCCGTGGAGTTTTCCCGCCGTTGGACGCCATCTTGAAGACGCCGCGCGGGAAGAAGAGGGGCGTGGACTCTGAAAGCGCGCGAGAACTGAAGCCCCGCCTCACGTCCGGACATTGCGTAAAGGTCCTGGAAGGAGCCCAGCAGACGCCGACGTCACAGGAGCGCGACGGAAGCCGCGGCCTACGGAAGAGGATCATCGCAAGGTAGGCCACGGTCCACTAGGGGGGAGGAGGATGTCGGATACGGAGGAGAGCTTCACTGCCGCAGCCACCGCCAGCGCCACCGCTGCTGTGGTCATGCCTTTCACCATGCCCTATATCCCGGGGGCAGCCTGGCTACCCCAGTACTCAGGGGAGTCACATACCCTGAATGACTTTAAAGAAAAGCTGGATAGCCTCTTCCAGGTGTACCCCCTCACAGAAGAGCAAAAAGTGAGCATCCTGGTGGCCCAACTAACCGGGGCAGCCCAAAGGGAGGTAAAGTCCTGGCCACCTGGGAGGAGGACTGTCGCAGGGATACTAACCCGGCTGAGGGACAGCTTTGATACCCGCACCTCAGCCGAGATTAAGCTTAGATTCTATGGGTGCAAGCAGCGAGCACATGAGAGTATAAGGGACTATGCACTAAACCTACAAGAGGCCCTGAGAGCCATTAAGCAGACCGACCCTGACAGCGTGGGAAACGAGGACAGGCTGTTGACCGAGCAATTTATAGAGGGACTATATTGCAATGTCCACCGAACCCAGTTGCGGGCCATAGCCTTACAGGATCCTCATCTGGACTTTGCACAGTTCAAGGACAGAGCCATCCGGGTGCTCCGAGAACCGACACCGGGTGGCGTTGTGACCCACAGGCGCCCAGCTATCACTTATCACCAGGAGGCGGCGCCCTTGTCGGCAGGGCCTGTGGGAGCTGATGCGCAGGCTTTGAACAATGACCCGGCTCCAGACCTGCACCATCAGGTCCAAGAGCTAGCTAAAAGCGTTGCTGCGCTAACCCGAACTGTGCAGTCTTTACAGGTTTCCACTCCAGGGAAGATCCAGCTGGCATCTGGACCGGAGGACATCCCGTGGCGTCGACCAAGGAGGACCCCACCGGCCAGAGGAAGACCCAGCGACCGGTACAACGAGGACGGGCAACCTATCTGCCGCCGCTGCAATCAACCCGGACATATGGCAAGGTACTGTCCTTTAAACTGGCACAACCTGGGGTAGAGGGCCAACCCCCAGGAAAAAGATCACCAGGCCCATCGAACTGGCGCGACAAATATGTGGGAGGACGTCCAGTCTTGCCTGTGGTACTGAATGGCATCCCTATGAGTGCCCTACTGGACACCGGGTCACAGGTCACCACCATCCCGTACGTGCTCTTCAAGCAGTACTGGAATGACTCGGATATAACCCGCTATCCAGACGACGACTTGAGTATCATCGCCAGTAATGGTCAGCCCGTGCCACAGATCGGATTTAAAGAAATGACCATTAAAATCGGTAGAGTCGAACTGGCAGCACAGGGACTGATCATTGTAGACATTGACAAGCGCGAGAGTCACCCAAAGATAACTCTAGGAACTAATGTGATTGAAAATTGTCTTGCAGAGGTGATTTTCATTTTACAGCAGGTTGCCAAGAACGCCAGCTCCGGCCAGCAGCGAGTGCTCCAGAAAGAGATCCGGGCACTGATGCGACGGCAACAGGTGGAACTCTCCGGTGGTGAGATTGGTAGCGTAAGAATGTGTGACCCTTTCCCTATTGCCATGCCCCCGAAAAGTGAAATGATGATTTGGTGCCGGGCAGCTATTGGTCTGAGAGGTAGAGATTACCAGGCCATGGTAGAACTAGTCTACTCAGACAGTAGGCCCACCATTTTGACAGCACGGGGGGTAGTTGATGTACGCCATGGGAGGGTGCCCGTTCGTATAATAAATATCAGGAAAAGGGAAGTATACCTGCCCCGGTATGCTACGCTAGCCAAATTATATACTATCAACCAAAATTCTATAGTCTGTGGAACCCTTGCCTCCATCTCACCCGGAGGAAGGTAACGGCTCTACGAAAATAATGGAGGATTGGTGTCAGCAACTACATTTGGGTACTGACTCCACTCCCTCCCACCAGAAACAGGGAGTCTACCGGGTGGTTCGAGAGTACGAGAGAGTGTTTAGTAAACACCCGTTAGACTTCGGGCGAGTCAAGGGGGTAGAACACCACATCCCCACGGGAGACCATCCTCCCATAAAAGAGAGGTATCGACCCGTACCCCCTGCACACTACCAACACACCAAGGGGATGCTTAGAGACATGAAGGAGGCTGGGGTAATCAGGGATAGCTGTAGCCCCTGGGCAGCTCCACTAGTCTTGATCAAAAAGAAAGACAACACCATGAGAATGTGTGTAGATTACCGGAAAATTAACCGTATCACACACAAAGATGCGTACCCCTTACCAAGAATAGAGGAGTCTTTGGCTGCTTTAAAATCTGCTAACTTCTTCTCCACCTTGGATCTCACTAGCGGGTACTGGCAGGTTCCTGTAGCAGAGGCGGACCGGGAGAAGACCGCATTCACCACCCCGATGGGACTTAGCGAGTTTATCTGCATGCCGTTCGGACTCTGCAACGCACCAGGAACCTTCCAGCGATTGATGGAATGCTGTCTGGGACACCGAAATTTTGAGACGGTCCTGTTATACCTGGACGATGTCATCGTCTATTCCAAGACCTACGAGGACCACCTGAAACACCTGGCGGAAGTGTTCGAAGCTCTGGCAAGTTACGGCCTAAAGGTGAAACCCTCCAAGTGTCACCTCCTGAAGCCAAAGGTGCAGTACCTGGGACACGTGGTGAGTGCTGACGGAGTGGCTCCCGACCCTCATAAGATCACCGCAATTAAGGAATGGCCAAGCCCCTCCAGCGTAAAGGAAGTGAGGCAGTTCCTCGGGTTGGTAGGCTACTACCGAAGGTTCATTCCCGGTTTCACCAAAAAGGCAGCTCCTATGCAGGACCTCCTGATAGGCCAGTCCAGGAAGGCCAAGAACCAGAAGCCACCCTTCAGATGGGAGAAGCTGGAAGAAGAATCCTTCCGCCAGCTGAAGATGGCCCTCACGGGGGATGAAATCCTGGCATACCCTGATTATAGCCAGCCCTTTATCCTCTACACCGACGCCAGTAACATCGGGCTAGGAGCCGTACTGTCCCATATCCAGCAGGGGAAGGAACGGGTAATTGCTTACGCCAGCCGAAAACTGCGACCCACCGAAAGAAACCCTGAGAATTACAGCTCATTTAAGCTAGAGTTCCTGGCAGTGGTGTGGGCAGTCACCGAACGCTTTAAGCACTACCTCGCTGCTTCCCGGTTCACCGTGTACACGGATAACAACCCGTTGACACACCTGGACACTGCAAGACTCGGTGCCCTAGAGCAGAGATGGATGGCCCGCTTGTCCAACTATGAGTTTACAATCAAATACCGGGCAGGACGCTCCAATACCAACGCGGACGCCCTGTCCAGGATGCCGAACCTACCGGACGTAGGGGAAGATTCAGAGGAACTAGAAGAAGTTGAACTCCCCGCGTTCCACCGTCATGGGACTATCCAGTATTCCCACCGTGTAAGGAGTAAGCAATCTGCTACGTTCAACCCATTACCTCATTACAACTGGGCGGAGACGCAAGACAGTGACCCTGCCGTCCGACTGGTAAAGGAGATGCTGACTCGGCCAGATGCACGCCTTGACCCAGACGCTCCAGAGGAAGCCAAGCAACTGTGGGCTGAGAAGAGTCGACTGTTCCTTTACAAGGGGAAGTTGTGCCGCAGAATGGTTAACTCCCGGATGCATGAACTAATCTGGCAAGTAGTGGTGCCAAGAAGAGATGCAGCTATGGTGATGGAGGCATACCACGACGGAGCTGGGCACTTCGGATGGAAGAAGCTGGAGTTCCTGCTGCGCGGGCGGTTCCATTGGGTAGGCATGAGAGGAACCATCGAGAGGTGGTGCAGAGACTGTGGCCCGTGCAACCTAAGAAGGAAGGACCGTGCCAGCCAGAAGACTCCCCTGCAGTCCAACGTCACCAGACAGCCGTTGGAACTGGTAGCCTTGGATCATGTAAAACTGACCCCAAGCAGAAGTGGCTACGTCTACGCATTAACCATCGTGGATCACTACTCCCGGTTCATGGTTGTCGTCCCCGTCAAGGACTTAACGGCTCAAACAGCAGCTAGAGCCTTCCAGCAGCACTTCTGCCGTCCGCACGGATACCCGGAGCAGGTGCTGACGGACCAGGGGCCTGCCTTTGAAGCGGAAGTCTTCCAGGAGTTCTGCACCCTGTATGGCTGCCGGAAGATTAGAACAACACCCTATCACCCGCAAACTAATGGACTTTGTGAGAAAATGAACCAGGTGGTGATAGATCTTCTGAAAACATTGCCCCTGGAAGAACGTAGTCTGTGGCCTGAAAAGCTGCCCGACCTGGTGGACCTATACAACCACATCCCTGTAGGTTCCACCAACTGTACCCCGGCTTACCTAATGAGGGCAAGACCTGGTAAGCTTCCTGTTGATCTGGAGATGGGAGTCCTGACACCCGAGGACACTTCACCAGAAGCAGACTGGGACACAGAGAGGCAGCAGCAGTACCGGAAAGTACAGGAGAGCGTGGAGCGAAGTCTCTGTCAAGCTAGGGAAAGACAAGAGAAAACTTACAATCAGTATACTCCCGCTGTTCCCCTGGTGCCCGGAGAGCAGGTCTTGAAGAGGAAAAGACGGCTCCACAAGTTGGACGACCAGTGGGAGAAGGACCCGTACACCGTACTGCCCTCAAGCCACGACAACCCAAAGATCTGTACAATCAGTAAAGACAGAGGGGAAACCACAGCCATTGTATCCCGGGATCACCTGAAGAAGTGTCCCGAACAGCTACGGAACCCTGAAGAGGAACAAGAAGACCTTCGACCCGTAGAGGAAAGGGAAGATATGATTAGTACTGTGCTTGGAGACTTCCCTCGGTCTTGGACTCAAGTCAATGGTGCTGTTGTGGTACCCGTCCTCACGTTCCTCCAACCAGCATCCCAAGTGCCTACGGAGACACAGGTAGAGCTGGAAGAACAGCCGGTCCAGGAGGCAGAAGACCCCACACAAGCAGACCAGGAGAATCAACCCTCTGCTTATAGTGAGCCTGCCATACCCCTAGTGAGCCAAAGAGTCCATAGACGGCTGCCCAGTTTACCCTTGACAGCTCCTATACCCTGTAGCTCAGGACCAGTCAGCCAGCTCCGTAGGTCCACTAGGGTCACTAGAGGCCAGTTGCCCCTACGGTGGAGGATCTAAATGTTCGAGCTATTTTATTAATGTTTACCTGTTTGTTGTTGCTTGTGTATAATTATGTGTTTCTAGTTATTTGTAGGAGTCTTTGGTGGATTTACCGGGAATCCTTTGTGCATATAGTTGGAGCGTAACCCAGGACGGACTAAAGACTGTTAAGGACTCGGGGCAGGACAGACCCCTACCTGGTTACGTCTCCCTGTTTTTGGTGAAGTGGACACCCTTGTTTTCTTGAAAAACTGCACCCGGTTGCGGACACGCCGTGACCATCCTAATGTTTTTCTTTATTGCGTTGTTTCTGTTTGTAATTTGTTTTGTTTTACAAAAATATGTTTAGTCCCGGAGTACTAAATTTCACTAAGGGGGAATGTGACACCCCAGGGGTCTGGTTGCCACAGTAATAGAGATATTATGTCTGAGAGCAGGTGGGAGGTCTCTTGGTCAGGAATCCTATGCATGCCACACCTCCTGCCCAGTCCTGGGAGGGGAAGAACTTCCCCTATATAAAACTGGGGCTGAGGCAGGGTTAGAGAGTTAAGAAGGAGAGTTAAGAAGAGGAGAAGCAGCTTTAGGAAAGAGAGATCAGGAGCTCTGGGGAAGTCGTGCTAAAAGGAATCAGGGGCTGGCAGCTGTAGAGCTCACCCTGATTGAAGAGTTACCACCGGACCCGGAGTCCGAGGCTGTGGGGACTAATCCTTACCCAGCAGCAGAAACCGACCGGCAGGGGATTTCAGGTCCTCTGGCCAAGAAACCCGAAGGCACGGTCACACGCGTGGGACCAGCACTGCCGTCGTGGAGCGGAAGCCACTAGAAGGCCCCGAGTCACCGGCCATACGGGTGAGCACCACACGGTACACTCAGGGACGTGGGCTACTTTTACCCGCCTCTAGCAAGGTAGCCAGAAGAGTACAATTAGTTGGGGAGGCCTACAACTCCGCCTGGCCAGGGGAGATCCCATCTGCTCAAGGACTGACCAGGCCCCAATCGCTAGCCAGTACTCCGGGAGGGTCTATCTTTATCACCAGTAAAGACCCTGAACTACACCGCATCGTCTCTGAGTGGTTCCTGCTACCCCCATCATCCACGTCGGCTGCCCTGAGGCCATACCCCTCCCGTTGGGGGTTATCCCATCCACGCTGCACAACCCTTCCACCGGCCTCAGCGGTCTGCCCTGCAGCGGCAGCTCCATAGCTGCATTCAACGGGTGGCGTAGTCGTCCAACATCTACTGCTAATACTCAGCCACACAGTTTGACTCTCTGGGCACGGACCGGGTCACCGCCACGAGACTACTACCCCCCAACAGGCCCGGCTCCGGGTAGTCCCCGCGTGCGCAACGCTACACCAAGTAGGCCCAGGGGCGCGTCAGCTGCATGCATGCCTCACCCTGTCCTTTCCTGGCATATGGCTAAGGCTAGGCAAAGGAGGAGATAAGCACTAGTCTATCTCCACTAAACACTATAGATAACAAGGGTACACAAACGGGGAAATTGCTTAGCTTTAGACGACTCCAGACAAATGTGCACGCGTCCTCAAGCTCCAGAGAGGACAAAGTACTTCTCTTGCTAAAGCCTTCCCAAGTAGTAATGAATATCGCTGACACCTCTCTCTGAAACACAGCAGGTATTCATACACCCAGTCATGGTGTTAATTAGCCAGAGGAAGGTAGCCGCTGGGTCCTAGAAACAGCCTCTAAGAAGATGTCTGTAATGCCAAACATAGAGATCTCCTGCAACCAACTGCAGGGCGACTGCCTGTCACTTCTGACACACCCGTGAGAATAATATATGAGTTTCACTTTTTGTATTGAAAAACTAAAATAAGTTAACTTTTTTATGATATTCTAATTTAGTGAGATGCACCTGTATATAAGATATGGTCTTACAAAAGATTTATAGAGAGATAATAATACATTTGGATGATAGTATTTTATCCCTCTTTTTGTATACCAAAAAATGTTGCTGCTAAGCTTAATTGTAACCAGAATACTAAAGTCTTTCTCCTGTTCTGTAGTCCTGAGTACAGTGCCTTGAAAAAGTATTCATACCCTGTGAACTTTTCCACATTTTTTCACGTATCAGCCACAAACGTAAATGTATTTTATTGGGATTTTATATAACATACCAACACAAAATACCAAGTATTTGTGAAGAATAAAATAAATTATACATGCTTTTCTAATTATTTTAAAAATCTTAAATCTCAAAATTGTGACATGCATTTTTATTCGTCTCCCTCTAGTCTGATACCCCTAAATAAAATCCTGAGTGACCAATTGCCTCAAGACGTCATATAATTAGTAAATTGAGTATACCGCCTTGTAATTTATTCTCACTATAACTACAACTGTGCTTTGAAGGCCTCAGAGGTTTGTTTGAGAACATTAGGGATCATGACAACCAAGGAACACACCAGACAGGTCAGGGATAAAGTTGTGAAGAAGAGAAAATGAGGGTTAGGTTATAAAATAATAGCGCACACTCTGAACATCTCATGGAGCACTGTTTAATCCATCTTCCAAAAATAACAGGAGTATAGCACAACTGCAAACACACCAAGACATAGCCGTCCACCTGAACTGACATCTCAAACAAGGAACCACAGAACAAGGATTTGAATCCAAAACTATGACTAGGATCACCTTCAAGCAGGACAACGACCCTAAACATAACACCAGAGATACAATACAATTGTTTAGATGGAAAAGACTTGCAGCAGTAATTTGCGGCAAAAGGTGGCCTTACCAAGTATTGACTCGGGGGGGTTGAACACAAATGCACGTCACAATTTTTAGATTTATATTATGAAAATATTTAGAAAACCATTTCTCATCTCCTTTACACCTCACAAATATTGGCTACTTTTTGTATTTAGACACTTGTGACTAGATTTCAATACCCTTACCTCTTCCATTGATTATTAATTATAGGATATATTGATTCATAATTTGTTCTACCTGCATATGCGTCATTTATGAGGTTGTTCTTTGTCCAGGCCAGCCGATTGTCCTTGCTCGCACATCTTTTTCCCTCCTCTTGTGTTTTTATATATTTTCTATGTGATCCATCTGTGTTTCCTTTTTGTTAATAAAGCATACAATTTTTCTATGATTGGAGGTTTTTTCGAAGTTTTTCTTCTTTTTTCTTTGCCTTAAACATTATGTACTTCGGTAGTCCTTAACCTATTTAGTCCTACTATGGGGTTTACAACTTTCTCTAATTTTTACCCCTATATTTTCACATTTTTGATTATTTCTACTTTATATTGGTATATCACATAAAATCCAAATAAAAACATATATGTTTGTACATGTAACGTGAAAAATATGGAAAAATTAACAGGGTATGAATACATTTTTAGACACTGTATATTTCCATTTTATGCAGCAATTACGATTACTGCGGACTAGATGCATTACTGTACATTTTAGAACATTAAACTTCATCTGCCACATGTTTGTCTTGTCCAGATCATTTTGTAATGTTATACTTTCAAGCTCAGTTTTAATTATCCTATATAGTTTTTAGCGGAGATGGAGACTTTACTTTCAATCCCATCCACAAGAGTATTAAAAAAGAGATTAAAAAGAGTTGATCCTAAAACAGATTCTTGAGATCCCCATTGCTGATTTTATCCCATTTAGAGAATGTACCATTTACAAAGACTCTATGACCCCGATTCATCAAAGCTTTTATGCTAGAAAACTGGTGTAAAAAGCCTTCAAAAGTCACAAAATGTTTATGCAATGCAAGTCTGCACAAAAAAATTGATACTTTTGCCTTTTTCACCCCATTTTGGTACAGCTCAGACAAAATGGGGAGAGCCGTGATAGGACGAGGGCATGATGGGGCATGGCAACGCTTGTTCGTCAAATTCTGACAAGTGGTGAAGTTCCTTATGCCACAAATCTTACTTCAGTCCCTGACATTAGTAAAATTTGTGGCGAGATTCACTCAGAGAAACATGCCAAATTGCGCCTTGCTTCATTCGTTAAGAAACATATGCCTCTTAATGAATTAGGTGGCTCACAATCCACCTTGCCCCCTCATCAAGATTGGCTTGAAAATCGCTGGTTTCGATGAATCATGGTCTTTGTTTTCTGTTCCTTAATCAGCTTTTTATCCATGTGAACATAGTGTCCCCTAGTTCTAGCTTCTGAAGCTTTTATACAAGCCTGTTGTAAGATACAGGATCAAATGCCTCTGCAGAGCCACATGACCAACATCAAGATTTGCACTTATCTTCCTATAGAAACAGAGTTCTTGGGACAGACTTGACTTAACTTTCATGAATCCATGCTGGTGTCAGTTATTATATTATTCTCTACAATATAATTTTGAAGGTAATCTCTTAACTAGTGTTGAGCGAACATGCTCGACACTGCTCGGTACTCGCCCGAGCATCACGCTACTCGGGATGTTCGGCGAGCACCGAGCATTTCCGGGTTACTCGGGCGGGAGCTCGGGTCTCCGCCCTGCATGTTTGGCGCTCTTTACAGAGCCAATGAACATGCAGGGATTGCCAGCCAGTCACTGTAATGCTGCAGCCATGTTGGTTGTGGACATTACAGTGATTGGTTGGCCGCACAGCATCACCTCGAGCATTTAAAACCGGGCGCCGCCATCTTGGACACAGTCGCTCCGGATTAGACAGTGTAGGGACAGCGCTGCTGATTTAGGGAGAGATATCAACTGCGAAATAGTTAGTGTAGGGTCTGTAAAGGCTGCCAGAACAAAAAGTCCTTTTCAGGACTAATATCCATCCCAGATACCAGGCAGGCAGGCTGTATAGGAGACACAGTGGTTATACCAGCAAACGCTGCATTACAGTCCTGTGTGCTCCTGTTGCTCAAATTGCTGGACTTAGCACCAGGTGTCGGGGGCCAGGAAAAATCCTTTTTTTTCCATCTAAATCCTCCTTTTTTTTCCTCCTTCACACTGTACAAATACCCGTCTTATTAACCTTTTGGTGTGTCCCCCCTCCCCCCCCCCAAAAAAAGCGTGTCTCTGATTTTTCAGACACAAAAATAACTGTTGAAAATAGTCTGGTGTAGGCTAGAGAAACAGAAGTGTTGTTTTGCACTTCCACGGTTCAAACCTCTGTATTATCCATTTTGGGCCATTTGTATCTAAAAAAAAAAACAGTTTGAGTGTGTCGCTCACTGTTCAGCCGCAAATATCTCTATTTAAAAAAGTGTGGTATACCCCAGTAAACAATAACTGTGGTTTTGCCATCCCACGGTAAAAAATCTCTATTATTCAGGTTTTGGTAGTTTTTTCCGTAAAGAAAAACAGTAGTGTCTCCTGACTGTTGTGACACAAAAATATATCTGTTGAAAATAGTCTTGTGTAAGCCCGACATCCCAGTGTGGTTTCGCAGTTCCACGGGTCAAATCGCTGTACTATTGTCACGCTGTCTCTGTATACTGGAGGTAGGGGGCCTAAGCTGACCCTAAGCTGAGGCCCTGACTAATCCCTCAACCTGGAGGTACTGTTAAAGGTACAGAGGTCCAGGCCGCCAGCGTAACCCCTACCTCCTGAGGATCCCTGCACCTAAGTAATCTAGTCCTGAGAAGGACCCCGATCACAACAAAAGGGGACAAGTAATAATATGCCCACACACAGTACTTAGACGAACGAGACAGTACAAGGGAAAAACCAAAACCTCCTTGCATACAAAAACTACACAACTACAACAGAGGGAACACCAACGGGAAAGGAGATAAATGATAAAGCGAGGAAGGGAAAAAACACTCCAAATACACTTATCTCTGAAACTCCAAATACCACGATCCGCTCTGTTAGTCTGCATGAAATGCTTTCACTGACACTTCCCTAACAGACCAGCAGGCATTTGAAGGAGTCTCACTACAGCAGCATTGATTGCAGCTGGGCGAGGCTGGACCTAGTCTAGCACAGAGAGAGAGAGAATTAACTCCCTCACTGCCGAAAAACACAAAGCACCAAAAAGTCAGCTGCGAGAAGTCAGGCTGTATAATCGTGACGATCTTCGTGGCGACACACCCGTGACAGTACCCCCCCTTCTACGAGGGGCCTCCGGACCCTCAGGGCCAGGTTTATCCGGGTGAGTCGTGTGGAAGGCCCGAACTAATCGGTCTGCGTTAATATCCGACGCAGGAACCCACATCCTCTCCTCAGGACCATACCCTTTCCAATGAACCAGGTACTGAAGGGACCGGCGATTAAAGCGTGAATCGATGACCCTCGATACCTGGAACTCCAAGTTACCCTTGACCACCACTGGAGGGGGAGGTAAAGGTGACGGTACCAGCGGCGCCACATACCTCTTAAGCAACGATCTGTGGAACACGTTGTGAATTTTAAACGTAGGGGGGAGGTCAAGACGGAATGCCACCGGATTAATAATAGAACTGATTCTGTACGGCCCGATGAACCTGGGACCCAGTTTCCAGGAGGGAACCTTAAGTTTTATATTCCTGGTAGACAACCATACCCGATCGTTCACACTTAGGTCCGGACCAGACACTCTCCTCCTATCAGCCATACATTTGTATCGGTTCCCCATAGTATTCAGATTCTTCAGCACCCCTCTCCATACTGAAGCGAGTGATGAGGAAAATCGTTCCTCCTCAGGAACCCCCGAAGAGCCCCCCCTACTGAAAGTACAAAACTGGGGGTGAAAACCATATGCCCCAAAAAACGGGGACTTACCAGTGGACTCGCTCCGCCTATTATTAAGAGCAAACTCTGCCAGAGGTAAGAAAGAAGCCCAGTCCTCCTGGTTCTCTGACACAAAACACCGGAGATATGTCTCCAAGCTCTGGTTCATACGTTCCGTCTGACCATTGGTCTGAGGATGAAAAGCCGATGAGAATGACAAATGCATCCCCCGCCGTGCACAAAACGCCTTCCAGAACTTGGACACAAACTGAGACCCCCGATCAGACACCACCTCGGAGGGTACCCCGTGAAGCCTCACAATCTCCCCAATGAACACCTGCGCAAGAGTTTTAGCATTAGGGAGAGCCGGAAGAGCGATAAAATGTGCCATCTTGCTGAACCTGTCCAATACAACGAGTATGACCGTTTTACCCGAAGACGGAGGGAGGTCCGTAATAAAGTCCATAGACAGATGAGTCCAAGGACGCTCCGGGATCTTCAAAGGTAAGAGGGCCCCAGACGGACGGGTATGTGAGGTCTTAGAGCGCGCACAAACCCCACAGGACGCGACAAAAGTTACCACCTCCTTATGTAAGTTAGGCCACCAAAACCGTCGCGAGAGGAGATCCACAGTTGCTCTACTCCCCGGGCGTCCTGCAAAAACTGAGTTATGGTGTGCCTCGATCACCTTTTGACGCAACTGATCTGGAACAAACAGTCTCCCCGGAGGTCCAACAGGGGCGTCCCCCTGAGCCTCCAATACCTCCTCCTCCAGCTCAGAGCATACTGCCGAAACCACCACCCCCTCCTGAAGGACAGGAATCGGGTCGTCCGTATTCCCGGCCCCAGGGAAACTACGAGATAAGGCATCCGCCTTTACATTTTTTGACCCAGGACGATATGTAACGACAAAATTAAACCTGGTAAAAAACAATGACCACCTAGCTTGTCTGGGATTCAGACGTTTCGCGGACTCCAGATATAGCAGGTTCTTGTGATCGGTGATGACGGTGACCGGATGGACTGCCCCCTCCAAAAAATGGCGCCACTCCTCAAAAGCCAACTTAATGGCCAAGAGTTCCCTATTGCCGACATCGTAATTCCTCTCAGCGGACGACAATTTTTTAGAGAAAAAGGCGCACGGATGCCACTTACCAGGGGACGAACCTTGTGACAATACTGCTCCCACCCCTGCCTCGGAAGCGTCTACCTCTACAATGAATGGCTGTGACGCATCAGGTTGAATGAGTATGGGTGCCGAGGCAAAACATTTTTTCAAGGAGGAGAATGCTTGACAAGCCTTGTCAGACCACCTAGAAAAATCCGTCCCCTTTTTAGTCATGTCTGTGAGAGGCTTAACCATGGACGAGAAATTACGAATGAACTTCCAGTAATAATTAGCAAACCCCAGGAAACGTTGTAGTGCCTTAAGATTCTCTGGCCGATCCCACTCAAGAACTGCCCGCACTTTCCCAGGGTCCATACGAAAACCGGACGCTGAAACCAGGAAGCCTAAAAACTGGAGTTCCTGTACGGCGAACACACACTTTTCCCATTTGGCATACAGTTTATTATCCCACAAGATCTGTAACACCTGCCTAACGTGCTCCTGATGAGACACCAGATCCGGCGAGTAAATTAAGATATCATCCAGATATATGACAACAAACTGTCCCACCAGGCGGCGAAAAATGTCATTAACAAAGTGTTGGAACACCGCCGGGGCATTAGTCAGACCGAATGGCATGACAAGGTTCTCATAATGCCCCTCCGGAGTGTTAAACGCCGTCTTCCACTCATCCCCCTCCTTCATCCTAATCAGATTGTACGCCCCCCTGAGATCCAACTTAGAGAACCATTTGGCGCCCACGATCTGATTAAAGAGATCGGGAATAAGTGGAAGCGGATACGGATCTCGGACCGTAATCCGATTAAGTTCACGGAAATCCAGGCAAGGGCGTAGGCCTCCATCTTTCTTCTTAACAAAGAAGAACCCCGCAGCCACCGGTGAAGATGAAGGTCTAATATGCCCCTTAGCCAGACTTTCTGAAATATAATCCTTCATGGCCTGCCTCTCAGGACCAGAAAGGTTATACAACCTAGCTTTAGGTAACTTGGCCTCAGGGAGCAGTTTTTATTACAGAATTTACTCCATTGGCTTATCTCTCTGGTTTGCCAATTAATAACCGGGTTATGCTTAGTTAACCAAGGAAGGCCCAACACTATAGGAGTGGGAAGACCCTCCAACACGTAGCAAGACAACAGTTCTTTATGTATCGCCCCCACTTGAAGTTTTACGTCATGCACAGCTTGCAAAAAACTTCCCTGACCGAGAGGCCTGGCATCGATCGAGAATATGGGGATGGGTTTAGCCAACTCACTCAATCGCATACCTTGAACCCGGGCAAACCGAGCATCAACCAGATTAGCCCCGGCCCCACTATCCAGAAGAACAGATATCCTCTCAGTTCTTGTACCCACCACCACCTCCGCCGGTACGAGAAACTGAGACGAACCTAGGGACGAAATACCTACTCCCAGATTGCCGTCCACCACACAACCTGGGATCAACAGTTTTCCGACGACTCTTCACTCTGCAAGGGACGGGATGGACACCCCCCAGTAAAATGTCCCTTTCTCCCGCAGAAGAAACACCTTCCTGTCTTATGGCGCACCACCGGAGCCCCTCCCCCGAAATGATGTCCCTCCTAATTGCATAGGCTCCTCTGGACTGACCAGGGGAACCACCATATGAGGGGACCTTGTAGGAGGTGGAGTCATCACAGGGGGTAGAGTTATCCCGCACCTCTCCCGAAGCCGTCTGTCAACGCGAATAGCAAGGGCCATAGCGGCTTCCAGTGACGCGGGAGAGTCATACTGTGCCAACACATCCTGTAATTTGTCGGATAAACCTTGACAAAACTGGCTCCTAAGAGCCGGGTCATTCCACTGGGTGTCCGTGGCCCACCTACGGAACTCCGAACAGAATTCCTCCGCCGGACGATCTCCCTGCTGGATCCTACGTAACTTAGACTCAGCAAGGGAGATCCGATCTGGGTCATCATATACGAGTCCCAGAGCAGCGAAAAACCTATCCACTGACTGGAGAGCCGGGGAGCCCGGGGGAAGAGAGAACGCCCAAGATTGTGGGTCCCCTTGTAGGAGCGAGATGATAATTCCCACCCTTTGTTCTTCACTCCCCGATGACCGAGGCCGCAGCCGAAAGTACAACTTGCATGCCTCCCGGAAAACAAAAAACTTGTCCCGCCCCCCAGTGAACCTGTCAGGGAGAGCTACTTTAGGTTCTGGTCCGGCTTGCTCCCGAGGATACAAAACCTTGGACCTAACGTCCGCCAGCTCCATGGACAAACTCTGCAACTGCCGAGCTAGACCGGCTACTGGATCCATGGTAGCTGGAGAAAAACTAAGTGGGTCGGTGAAAATGTCACGCTGTCTCTGTATACTGGAGGTAGGGGGCCTAAGCTGACCCTAAGCTGAGGCCCTGACTAATCCCTCAACCTGGAGGTACTGTTAAAGGTACAGAGGTCCAGGCCGCCAGCGTAACCCCTACCTCCTGAGGATCCCTGCACCTAAGTAATCTAGTCCTGAGAAGGACCCCGATCACAACAAAAGGGGACAAGTAATAATATGCCCACCTTGCATACAAAAACTACACAACTACAACAGAGGGAACACCAATGGGAAAGGAGATAAATGATAAAGCGAGGAAGGGAAAAAACACTCCAAATACACTTATCTCTGAAACTCCAAATACCACGATCCGCTCTGTTAGTCTGCATGAAATGCTTTCACCGACACTTCCCTAACAGACCAGCAGGCATTTGAAGGAGTCTCACTACAGCAGCATTGATTGCAGCTGGGCGAGGCTGGACCTAGTCTAGCACAGAGAGAGAGAGAATTAACTCCCTCACTGCCGAAAAACACAAAGCACCAAAAAGTCAGCTGCGAGAAGTCAGGCTGTGTAATCGTGACGATCTTCGTGGCGACACACCCGTGACAACTATCCAGTTTTGGGCCTTTGGTATCTAAAAAAAAAGCAGTTTGAGTGTGTCGCTCACTATTCAGCCGCAAATATCTCTATTTAAAAAAGTGTGGTATACCCCAGTAAACAATAACTGTGGTTTTCCTCTTCCACGGTTCTAATCTACTCTTTATTACCCTTTTTCCATTGATAGTGCAAGTGTAAGCTATTTTACTTCATTTACAATGGGCAAGGCGCGTGGCAAGGGACGTGCAAGTGGACGTTCTGGTGATGGTTCGTGCAGAGGACGGGGCCGTGGCCAAGGTGAAAATGTGCCACAACCAACAGCCACATCTTCTCGCTCCCACTTCTTAACCGAATTACTAGGGAAGCACAGAACAACACCAGTATTCAGAACTGATCAGTGTGAACAGGTTATTAATTGGATAGCAGACAATACTTCCAGCTACCTGGGCACCACCACCTCCGGTCTGTCTTCCACACGGTCAACTCTTAGTAGCCGTGAGTCTCGACCGCATACTCCTCCTCACCCTGATGCTCCTTCCTCCCACCATGCCGAGCGTCGTCAGACAGCAAGTGATCCCACACTTGGACACTCTGAAGAGCTGTTCACTGGTCCATTTCCATATTTGGGCCCCTCGCCTGATACGCTTGAAGTGGTGGAAGAGGAGATCCCATGTTGCGATGCCCAAATATTTGAACAGCCACGGCCACAGGAAGTCGACGTTGGCAATCTGTCACAAGAGGTGGACGATGACGAGACACAATTGCCAGGAAGTGAGGAGGAGGATCGTGGTGCGCAAGTGGAAGAGGAGGAGGTGGTGGATGATCTAGTAACTGACCCAACGTGGAAGGAGGACATACAGAGTGAGGCCAGCAGCACACAGGGGGAGGGAGGCAGAGTACCCCAACAGGCAGGAAGAAGCAGTGTGGTGGCCGCAGACAGAAGGCAGGCAACCGTTCCCCGTAACACCAACACGAGGGACGTTGCCAGTACAAGCGGTAGGTCTTCCAGAGTCTGGAATTTTTTTAAAGACTCTGCTGATAACCCCCAAAAGGCCATATGTTCCACCTGCCATGCCAGCATCAGCAGGGGTGACAAAACTACCAGCCTGACCACCACCAGCATGATCAGGCACATGGCAGCAAAGCACCCGACTTTGTGGGGTGAAACCCAGGGTCCACGACCAGTGTCAGCGGGTGTCACCACTGCTTCTTCCACTGTTGTGCGTGCAATAGAACCCCCTGTTGTGTGTGCAAGGCAATCCCCTGTCCATACTGCATGTAAAGATGCCCCCTCCTCTCAGTCTTCACTTGTTATGGCAGTTTCTCAAGAAACAGCATCAACGTCCATGTCCACGTCCCACCGCAGCGTTCAATTGTCCATATCCCAGACCTTTGAACGAAAGCGGAAATTCGCAGCTAACGCCCCACAGGCCACAGTCCTAAATTCGCACATTTCACGACTGCTTGCATTGGAAATGCAGCCTTTTAGGCAGGTGGAGACGGAATCCTTCCGCAATCTTATGGCGGTGGCCGTCCCTCAGCACTCGGTCCCCAGCCGACACTATTTTGCCCGAAGTGCCATCCCCGCACTACACAAGCACGTGTCCCAAAGCATCTGCCGTGCCCTCAACAACGCAGTTACTGGGAGAGTATACCTGGCAACGGACACGTGGACAAGTGCTTGTGGCCAGGGACGGTACATCTCTCTAACGGCACACTGGGTAAACATAGTGGAAGCCGGGAACAGGTCGGACCTTGGGAAGGAACACATCCTCCCCACACCGAGGATTGCGGGCCCTATGTCAGTCAGAGTTGCCCCCACAGTGTACAGCTCCTGCGCATCCTCCTCCTCCTCCTCCTCATGTTCAGCATCCATCTCAGATATCACCACATCAGTTACAAGCTGGAAGCATTGCAGTACTGCCTCCGCCAAGCGGCAACAGGCTGTGCTGAAACTCATAAGCTTAGGTGATAAACCTCACACTGCTTGTGAGTTGTGGACAGCTGTGAAAGAGCAGGCAGATCTGTGGCTGAGACCGCTGAACCTACATCCCGGCATGGTCGTGTGTGACAATGGCCGTAACCTGGTGGCGGCTCTGAGGCGAGGTGAGATCACACACGTACCATGCCTGGCTCATGTGCTTAACCTCGTGGTTCAGCGGTTTCTTAAATTGTACCCCGAGTTGCCAGATCTGCTCGTCAAAGTACGCCGCCTGTCAGCTCATTTTCGCAAGTCGGCTACAGCTTCCGCCGCCCTTGCTGTGTTGCAGCAGCGTTTGCAGCTTCCGGCACACCGACTGGTGTGTGATGTCCCCACACGTTGGAACTCTACCCTCCACATGTTGCAAAGGATTTGTGAGCAGAAGAGAGCAGTTGTGGAGTACCAGCTGCAACAAGGCCGTCGATATTCAGGTCAGACTCCACACATAAGACCTCAGGAGTGGACCTGGATGTCTGACATATGTACCATCCTGACAAACTTTGAGGAGGCCACCAAGATGGTGAGTGGCGATGACGCCATCATTAGTGTCAGCATCCCACTTGTCTGTCTTTTGCAACGCTCTCTGCAGAGAATTAAAGAGGAGGCATTGCAGCCAGAGTATGATGAGATGGATCAAGAAGCCGTAGCGGGCGATTACACACAGCCCAGCCTCATCTCATCCCAACGTGCATTGGGGGACAATGAGGGAGAGGAGGAGGAGGAGGAGGAAGAACAGGAGCTGCTATCATGCGTTGTAGACGGTAGTACCTGTACAAGTGTCATACCGTCGGTTCAGCGTGGGTGGCCTGAGGACAGGGGGGAGGTGGAAGCGGAGGAGGAGAGCATGGTCAGTCGTCATCTTGGTGAGGACACGGAAATCTTGCCCGTTACCAGTCTGGCACGCATGGCTGACTTTATGTTACGCTGCCTTAACCGTGACCCTCGCGTTGTCAAAATGTTGGGTGACAGTCATTACTGGTTGGTGACACTTGTAGACCCCCGCTACAAGGAGAACTTTCACTCTCTTATTCCTGAGGTGGAGAGGTCTACAAAAATGGGGCAATACCAGAAGGCCCTTGCAGCAGAACTCTTAAAAAAATTCCCATCTGAACACTCTAGCGGCAGAGGTCACAGTTCGTTGCCCAACCAAGGCGTACAGGCGAGAGAGATGCAACTCCAATCCAGCAGAGGCAGGGGAACACTGTCAACGTTCTGGGACAGTTTTCTGACACCCGCCCAGCTTACAGGCCCTGAGGCGCGGGGTACTCTCACAAGGAGTGGAAAGTTTCAAAAGATGGTGAGGGAGTACCTTGCCCATCGTACCAGCGTCCTCCGTGATTCCTCTGTGCCTTTTAATTATTGGGTATCCAAGCTGGACACTTGGAATGAACTCGCTCTGTACGCCTTGGAGGTCCTGGCCTGCCCTGCCGCTAGCGTGTTATCGGAGCGTGTTTTTAGTGCCGCTGGGGGAATTATAACTGATAAGCGCACTCGCCTGTCAACTGACAATGCTGACAAGCTGACCCTTATCAAAATGAACAAAGGCTGGATTGGGCCAGACTTCTCATCACCACCAAATGACAGCAGAGTAACATAAAGTCAAATCCACTGTGTTATTTCGGGAGGTGTATTCACATGCACCGCTTCACACCCACACATGGGTATACGCTTCCTCGTTTCGGCTGTTTAATCTTCTTCTCCTTATGCTCAGCCTCCACCACCACTATACCACCAGGGTGCCAGCATCGCAAGTTCCTCCATCCTAATTTTTGGCAGCTTTTGCTGGGAAAGCATAAGCAAATACCATGGGACACCCACTCCCCAATAATGGGACTTATGTTTGTAATATTCTGTACTGCATGGCTCTTGTACGGGGCATTGCAAGTTGCTCCGTCCTAATTTTTGGCAGCTTTTGCTGGGAAAGCATAAGCAAATACTATGGGAGACCCACTCCCCAATAATGAGACTTATGTTTGTAATATGCTGTACTGCATGGCTCTTGTAAGGGGCATTGCAAGTTGCTCCGTCCTAATTTTTGGCAGCTTTTGCTGGGAAAGCATAAGCAAATACCATGGGACACCCACTCCCCTATAATGGGACTTATGTTTGTAATATGCTGTACTGCATGGCTCTTGTAAGGGGCATTGCAAGTTGCTCCGTCCTAATTTTTGGCAGCTTTTGCTGGGAAAGCATAAGCAAATACTATGGGAGACCCACTCCCCAATAATGGGACTTATGTTTGTAATATGCTGTACTGCATGGCTCTTGTAAGGGGCATTGCAAGTTGCTCCGTCCTAATTTTTGGCAGCTTTTGCTTGCAAGGCATAAGCAAATACTATGGGACACCCACTCCCCAATAATGGGACTTATGTTTGTAATATGCTGTACTGAATGTGACGCACCCCCTGGGCCGTGTGTACTCTTGTGTGGGATACCCGGTGCCGGGTTTCTGGGGTCTGTAGTCTCCGTGGCGGTGACCCGGTCCCGTGGCTCAGGCTGGTCAAACCAGTGGCAGTCTTTCTTAGGTTTTGAGGTTAATTGTCCGACTGCGCCACCCGTGGATTGCGGTCAAGGATTACCACCGCTGCGAGGCAGACCTCTGAGGCTGGTGTTGTATGCGCAGCATAGAATGGGATAACTCCCCTCGGGAGGAGTATAGCCTCAGGGCAGTGAGTGTGGATGATGGGGATGATGGTGCATGAGCGCAGCAGGAATGACTCAGAGTCTTTGCAGTGCAGTTCAAGGTCTTTACTGATGATTATAAGGTAGACCCTCCCGGGAGTACTGGCTAGCATAAGAGGCCTGGTCAGTCTGTGAGCAAGCAGGAGTTCCCCTGGCCAGGTGGAGTTGTAGGCCTCCCCGTCTGTCTGCACTCTTCCTGGCTACCTTGCTGTAAGCGGGTAGAAGTAGCCCACGTCCCTGAGTGTACCGTGTAGTGCTCACCCGTATGGCTGGTGACTTGGGGCCTTCTGTTAGCCTCCGCTCCACGACGGCGGTGCTGGTCCCTTGCTTGTGACTGAGCCTCCGGGCTTCTATGGCCAGAGGACCTGAAATTCCCTGCCGGCTGGTTTCTGCTGCTGGATATATAAGTCCTCACAGCTTCGGACTCCTGTGTCCGGTTCCTATTGTTTTCTGCCAGGGCGAGCTCTGCTCAGCTTCCAGCCCCTGGTCTTTAGCTCCTAGCTCCTACAGAGCTCCTTACTGTTACTTTCCCTTGCTCTCACTCTGACTCTGACTATTCTCTGACTCACTCAACCCCGCCCCAGATCCAGTTTATAAGGGCAGAATTCTCCCCTCCCAGGACTGGGGCAGGAGGATGTTGCATGTTTAAGGGATCCTGACCAGGAAACCTCCCACTTGCTCTCCGACGTAATATCTCTATTACTGTGGTGACCAGACCCCTGGGGTGCCACACATGGCTCTTGTAAGGGGCATTGCAGTTCCTCATAATTTTTGGAAAGCCTTCCATTCACTGCTTAGGCCAACAGTGCACGGGAGACCCAGTTGCTATAAATCGAAAAAAAGGTTTAGTTAACGCCCTCTGACCTCCATGTCATTTCCAAGGGGCATTGGAGTGGCTCGAAATTTTTGGTAGGCATTGCACTCACTGTATGCCCTATAACTGTGTAGCCGAACCGCTCCTTTTGTTACAGAAACATATCCTACAAGACATATCTGGTTGACTGGCCTGATATTGATGTGAAAGGTCCCTGTTCCTCCTGCTCTTTCTCTTTTGCCACCACCTCATCCATCATTTATCACCTGAAGCTTTGTTTTAACGGGAGTCATAGAACTGGGATAGTAGCAGGAAAACATCCAGCAATCCTCGGAGGAGGTAGGATATGCGCCAAAACGCGGACCACCTCAGGCCTAGCCGCTACTACATACATGCGCTTGCATTCCAAGAAAACAAAGCAGATGCTAACTTCTATCATCATCATCATGCTCCTCACCTAGGCACTCTCAACTCCCCTGATGGAGAAGCCAGGGCCCACCGGAGGAGTCTGGTTCTCTGGTGGGTTCGTCCAATGCTGCCCTAAAGCAGGCCAGGCTAAGAAAAGTGTGGGGGAAGGTGACAGGAGAAATCAGGGCGGCTGGGGACCGAGTATGGACACCTGGCCACCCCCTGGCGGCTGGGGACCGAGCGTGGACACCCGGCCGCCGGGCGGCTGGGGACAGAGTATGGATACCTCGCTGCTGAAGCGGCCATGAGGTAGTGGTCAGCTTCGGCCTCCTCCAAACTAAAAGGCCCCATTTCAAGTGAAAGCTAGCAGTATGGTATTGCAGCCTGCGGGTGGGTGGGTGGTTGGCTGCATATTTTCGCTTGCATTGCAAGGAATGGGGAAGGTACAATTGAACACTGCCCTGGGACAAGGACTTGCACGGGGATAGTTGCAAGTCTGCATCTTCTGATGCGGCAAGGATCACTTCTGATGGGCACACTTTTAGACAGTGACCTGGGGGTCAGAGATGCTTCCAGGGGTCTTTCCCATGCTGATCCCTTGTCTTTTCAGCACTGTATGCATGTGTCACACAGCACATGGCCAGATAAGGTTGTAAAATGTTAAAATGACATTTCCCGGTGAACGCATTTGTCACGGTTGAAAGCAATACAAAAGTGCAAAAACGCATGAAAAATGCTACTTGTGAACATAGCCCAAGGTGTGGAGGAGTATTTTTGTTTTTGGTTATTTATTTTACCTTATACACAAGTTTTTACCCTGGAAAGGAAATTCCTTAACATATTTCACAGGAAAACCGTTTCAGTTTCGTTTTTGAACGTTTTATTGTGAGCCCGCAAAAGTGGCTTAATACCTCTGACCACGTTGTTGACAGCAGTGACCTGGGGGTCAGAAATGCTTCCAGGGGCGATTCCCATGCTGTCCCCATGTCTTTTGAGCACTGTCACTATCGTTTTGGGCACTTTTTAGGCTTTCTACAGACTGCCGGGGGTGCTGCCGCAAAAATGCTCGGGTCTCTCATAGACTAACATTGGGCTCGTTGCTCGGGTCAAGCACCCGAGTATCACAGTAAGCTCGGCCCGAGCTTCGAGCGCCCGAGCATTTTAGTGATCGCTCAACACTATCAGTCGTCATCTTGGTGAGGACATGGAAGTCTTGCCCGTTACCAGTCTGGCACCCATGGCTGACTTTATGTTACGCTACCTTAACCGTGACCCTCGCATTGTCAAAATGTTGGGTGACAGTCATTACTGGTTGATGACACTTTTAGACCCCCTCTACAAGGAGAACTTTCACTCTCTTATTCCTGAGTTGGAGAGGTCTACAAAAATGGGGCAGTACCAGAAGGCCCTTGCTGCAGAACTATTAAAAAAATTCCCATCTGAACACGGTAGCGGCAGAGGTCACAGTTCGCTGCCCAACTAAGGCATACAGGCGAGAGAGATGCAACTCCAATCCAGCAGAGGCAGGGGAACACTGTCAATGTTCTAGGACAGTTTTCTGAGACCTGCCCAGCTTACAGGCCCTGAGGCGCAGGGTACTCTCACAAGGAGTGGAAAGTTTCAAAAGATGGTGAGGGAGTACCAGCGTCCTCCGTGATTCCTCTGTGCCTTTTAATTATTGGGTATCCAAGCTGGACACTTGGAATGAACTCACTCTGTATGCCTTGGAGGTCCTGGCCTGCCCTGCTGCTAGCGTGTTATCGGAGCGTGTTTTTAGTGCCGCTGGGGGAATTATAACTGATAAGCGCACTCGCCTGTCAACTGACAATGCTGACAAGCTGACCCTTATCAAAATGAACAAGGGCTGGATTGGGCCAGACTTCTCATCACCACCAAAAGACAGCAGAGTAACATAAAGTCAAATCCACTGTGTTATTTCGGGAGGTGTATACCCATGCATCGCTTCACACCCACACATGGGTATACGCTTCATTTCGGCTGTTTTTTGCTCTTCTCCTTATCCTCAGCCTCCACGACCACTATACCACCAGGGTGACTATGGTCCATGTTGCCAGCATTGCAAGTTCCTCTGTCCTAATTTTTGGCAGCTTTTGCTTGGAAGGCATAGTCAAAGATTATGGGAGACCCACTCCCCAATAATGGGAATAATGTTTTTAATATGCTGTACTGCATGGCTCTTGTAAGGGACATTGCAAGTTCCCCCTTCCTAATTTTTGGCAGCTTTTGCTTGGAAGGCATAGGCAAAGACTATGGGAGACCCACTCCCCAATAATGGGAATAATGTTTTTAATATGCTGTACTGCATGGCTCTTGTAAGGGGCATTAAAATCGTCTTGTTAAGCTACTGTGACCTCCATGTCTCTTCCAAGGGTCGTTAATATTGTCTTTTTATTCGACTGCGACCTCCACCACTCTTCCAAGGGGCATTAAAAGCGTCTTGTTAAGCTACTGTGACCTCCACGTCTCTTCCACAGGGCTTTGATATTGTCTTTTTAATCCACTGTAACCTCCACCACTCTTCCAAGGGGTATTGATATTGTCTTTTTATTCCACTGCGACCTCCACCACTCTTCCAAGGGGCATTAAAACCGTCTTGTTAAGCTACTGTGACCTCCACGTCTCTTCCACGGGGCATTGATATTGTCTTTTTATTCCACTGTAACCTCCACCACTCTTCCAAGGGGCATTAAAACTGTCTTGCTAAACCACTCTGAACTCCACGTCTTTTCTAAGGGGCATTAAAACCATCTTGTTAAACCACTCTGAACTCCACAGCTCTTCCAAGGGGCATTGACATGTTGTTTTTAATTACCTCTAACCTCCACGACTCTTGCAACGGGCATTGCATTTCCTCCTAATTTTTGTCAGCTTTTGCTTTTCATTGCATAGGCGAACACTAAGGGAGACCCACTCCCCAATAATGGGTAGAAGGTTTTTAATACGCTGTAATCCACGTCTGTTTCAAGGGGCATTGCAGTGCCTAATAATTTTTGGAAAGCCTTCCATTCCCTGCTTAGGCCAACAGTGTACAGGAGACCCAGTTGCTATAAATGGAAAAAACGGTTTAGTTAAGGCCCTCTGACCTCCATGTCACTTCCAAGGGGCATTGGAGTGCCTCGAAATTTTTGGTAGGCATTGCATTCACTGTATGCCTTATAACTGTGTAGCTGAACCGCTCCTTTTGGTACAGAAACATATCCTACAAGACATGTGTGGTTGGCTGGCCTGATATTGATGTGAATGGTCCCTGTTCCTCCTGCTCTTTCTCTTTTGCCACCACCTCATCCATCATTCATCACCTGAAGCTTTGTTTTAACGGGAGTTATAGAACTGGGATAGTAGCAGGAAAACATCCAGCAATCCTCGAAGGAGGTAGAATATGCGCCAAAACGCTGACCACCTCAGGCCTAGCTGCTACTACATACATGCGCTTGCATTCCAAGGAACAGAAAGCTAAGGAGGTGGATGGCCTCATGATCATGAATAATTTACTCGTTGTGTAGGAGGCAGACCACTGCTGCTGTCTACCTTCTGAACTTTGTGTTGAAGCCTGATTGACCCAGGACCGCAATCCTCTATGTCTGGAGGACGTGTTGCATCCCAGTGTCCTACTGTGTCCCGGCTTCCACAATATTAACCCAGTGAGAAGGTGTCAGTGAGATGGACCATTCCTGGCCACTTTCACTTGTCCACGTGTTTGTGGTTAGGCTGTCCTTCCCACTAAATGCACTGGGGAGGGCACAGGTAATGTTTTGGTATGCGCGCTTGTGTATAAGGCGCACCGGGACAAATAGGGGCAGCTGGGGACCGTTTATGGACACCCGGCCACCCTCACGCTGCTGGGGACTGTGTGTGGGCACCCGGCCGCGGGGCGGCTGGGGACTGAGTATGGACACCTGGCCGCCCCCTGGCGGCTGGGGACCAAGCGTGAACACCCGGACCCCGGGCGGCTGGGGACTGAGTATGAATACCAGGCTACCGACGCAGCCATGAGGTGGTGGCCAGATTCCACCTCCACATGCCTAAAAGGCCCAATTTCAAGTGCAAGCAAGCTAGCAGTATGGTATTGCAGCCTGGTGGTGGGTGGGTGACAGGCTGCATACTTGCGCTTGTATTGCAAGTTATGGGGGAGGTACAATTGAACACTGCCCTGGGACAAGGACTTGCACGGGGATAGTTGCAAGTCTGCATCTTCTGATGTGGCAAGGATCACTTCTGATGGGCACACTTTTAGGCAGTGACCTGGGTGTCAGAGATGCTTCCAGGGGTCTTCCCCATGCTGTTCCCATGTCTTTTTAGCACTGCATGCATGTGTCACACAGCACATGGCCAGATAAGGTTGTAAAATGTTAAAATGACATTTCGCGGTGAATGCATTTGTCACGGTTGAAAGCAATACAAACGTGCAAAAACGCATAAAAAATGCTACTTGTGAACATAGCCCAAGGTGTGGAGGAGTATTTTTGTTTTTGGTTATTTATTTTACCTTATACACAAGTCTTTACCCTGGAAAGGATGTTCCTTAACCCCTTTCCGACCTGGTCAGTAATAGTACGCACCAGTTCGGGAAGGCCGGTTCAGCGGGGGCTCCGGCGGTGAGCCCGCACTGAAGCGAGCACATGTCAGCTGATTATTGGAATCGCAATCCACCCGCGGCTGTTAACATGTTAAATCTCTGACAGTGGCATTTAACTCGCGCTTCCGGGAGTCCTAAGCCCAGCCCATCAGTGACCCCGTCACGTGATCGCGGGTCACCAATGGGTGGGCATGACAACTCAGGGCCTGCAGCAGACGCCTGTGGTTGTCATGTCTCAATTGCTATGAGCGCCACCTAGTGGTCAGCGCTCATAGTAAGTGAGCATTTCTCCTGCATACAAGCGATCTGCTCATCGCTTGCATGCAGTAGAAGCAATCAGACAACTGCTGCTTCTAGTCTCCTCTGGAGACTATAGAAGCAAGCAGAAAGTGTAAAAAAAAAGTTTTTAAAAAAATAAAAAAAATAAAAAATATATAAAAGTTTAAGTCACCCCCCTTTCGCCCCATTCAAAATAAAATATATATATAAAAAAAAAACCACATACACATATTTGGTATCGCCGCGTTCAGAATCGCCCGATCTATCAATATAAAAGAAGAATTAATACAATCAGTAATTGGCGTAACGAGAAAAAAATTTTAAACGCCAGAATTAAGTTTTTTTGGTCGCTACAACTTTGCAATAAAATGCAATAACGGGCGATCAAAACATCGGATCTACCCCAAAATGGTATCAATAAAAACGTCAGCTCGGCACGCAAAAAATAAGCCCTCACCTGGCCCCAGATCCCGAAAAATGGAGAAGCTAAGGGTCTCGGAAAATGGCGTCATTTTTTTTGTTTTTTTTAGCAAGCTTTGGATTTTTTTTTCACCACTTAAATAAAAAAGAACCTATACATGTTTGGTGTCTATGAACTCGTAACGACCTGGAAAATAATGATGGCAGGTCAGTTTTAGCAATCTGTGAACGTGGTAAAAAAAGGACCCCAAAAACAACTGTGAAATTGCATTTTTTTTGCAGTTTCACTGCACTTGGAATTTTTTTCCCATTTTCCAGTACACGATATGGTAAAACCAGTGATGGTGTTTAAAAGTACAACTCGTCCCACAAAAAATAAGCCCTCACATGGCGATATTGAACGAAAATTAAAAAAGTTCTGGCTCTGGGAAGAAGTGGAGCAAAAAAGGAAAACACAAAAACAGAAAGACCCATGGTCGTTAAGGGGTTAACATATTTCACAGGAAAGCACTTTCACTTTCATTTTTGAAAGTTTTATTGTGAGCCTGTAAAAGTGGCTTGAGGCTATGTGCCCACGATGCAGAAATGAAGCAGAAAATTTCTGCAGCATTTCTGCATCTCCCTGGCAGAAAAAAACGCATGCAGATTGTGCATGCGTTTTTCCTGCAGAATACATGCGGATCCACATGCGGGTTCACATGCGTTTCCGCATGCAGATTGACAAGCACTTTCCAGGCGATAGCATCACTTGGAAAGTGCTTGACAACTAGGTCACACTGTATAAATCCATGCAAACAGCATGGATTTATACAGTGTGAACCGTAAAAATTAAAACAAATAAAGCTATACTCACCCCCGAGGCCCCGGCGTGGCTGCAGCGCTCGTTCCTGTCTGGTTCCCGGCTGCCGGCATATCGCGAGACAGAGCGGTGAAGGGCCTGCGGTCACATGACTGTGACATCACCGAAGGTCCTTCAGCGCTGCTGGCATTCAGAGAGAAGACGCCGGACAGGTGAGTATAAACTTTATTTGTTATTTTATTCTTTTTTTACAGGTACAATGGTACCCAGGTCTGGATGAGAGTCTCCTCTCCTCCAGAACTGGGTACCATCCGCACATAGAGACGCATAGAAGCCGCTTGTAAAAATGTACAGTCGCGGTTTCTGTGCGTCTCAATGCAAGTCAATGGCGGGAGTTCCGCTGCACTTCCGCAAAATTAAATGACATGCTGCGGATTTTTGTACGCAGCATAAACGCTGCGGAAAAATCCGCAGCATGTGCATAGAACATGCGGAATCCCCTTGGGGACCATGGGGTGCGGATTACCTAGCGTTTTACAAGCATTTCCGCTGCGGAAATTCCGCAGCATAAACGCTTGAAAAACGCTACGTGGGCACACAGCCTAATACCTCTGACCACGTTGTTGACAGCAGTGACCTGGGGGTCAGAAATGCTTCCAGGGGCGTCCCCATGCTGTCCCCATGTCATTTGAGCACTGTCACTATCGTTTTGGGCACTTTTTAGGCTTTCTACAGACTGCCGGGGGAGCCGCCGCAAAAATGTTCGGGTCTCCCATAGACTAACATTGGGCTTGTTGCTCGGGTCGAGCACCCGAGTATCACAGTGAGCTCGGCCCGAGCTTCGAGCACCCGAGCATTTTAGTGCTCTCTCAACACTACTCTTAACCCCTTTTCCCCGAAGCCTCATTTCACCTTCCTGACCAGGACAAATTTTTACAATTTTGATCAGTGTCCCTTTATGTAGTAATAACTCTGGAACACTTCAATGAATCCCAGCTAAACAGGAAAGGGTTCTTGACAGTCAGAGAAGTCGAACTGTAGAATGCCTTACCACAAGAAGTAGTAATGGCTGACACTATAACAGCTTTCAAAAAAGGCCTGGATGATTTCCTCGATATACATAATATTGTGGGTTACATTTAAATTAGACAAAATGTAGAATTGGGGGAGGAAGGTTGAACTTGTGGACCTAGGTCTTTATTCAACCTACGTAACTATGTAACTATGTGACTATGACTCAACTTTATGTTAGTGTTAAGTTTGGGTCAAAATTTGTTGCGTTTGTGAAAATATCAGAATTTTGACAAAAATGTAGAAAATTTCACAACTTTCAAACTTTCAGTTTTTATATCCTTAAACCAGTTAGTCATCATGTACCAAATAATGTATAAATAACATTTCCTATGTCTACTTTACACTACATAATTTTTTAAACATAATTCTTTTGTTAGAAAGTTAGAAGGGTTAAAAGTTTATCAGCAATTTCTCATTTTTGCAACAATATTTACAAAACCATTTTTTTAGGGCCACATCATATTTGAATTGACTTTGAGCAGCCTATGTGACAGAAAATGCACAAAAGTGACACCATTTTAAAAGCTGCACCCCACCAAGTGCTCAAACCCACATTCAAGAAGTTTATTAACCCTTTAAGTGCGTCACAGGAATTTAAGCAAAAAAATGAGCATTTTAATTGTTCCCAAAAATGTTCATTTAGCCCCAAATTTTGCATTTTTTTAAGGGTAACAGAAGGAAAAGAACCATGCAATTTATTATGCAATTTCTCATATGTATGCCGATACCCCATATGAAGAGGAAAACTACTGTTTGCTCACGGCAAGGCTCATAAGGAAATTTGACATTTGAAGTGCAAAATTGGCTGGAATAGATAGAGGATGCCATGTCATGTTTGCAGAGCTCCTGTTGTGCCTAAACAGTGGAAACTCCCACAAGTAATACCATTTTGGAAACCATACCCCTCAAGGAATTTATCTAGAGCTGTGGTGAGCACCTTGAACTCTCAGGTGCTTCACAGAATTTTATAACACTGAGCGGTGAAAAATAAAAAAATAAACTTCCAACAAAAAACAAAATATTGTGGGTAAAAAGACAAAATGGACCATATAATTAGTTGTGCAATTTCTCCTGAATATGTTGATAACCTATATGTGGTAGAAAACTTCTGTTTGGGCGCATGGCAGGACTTGGAAGGGAAGGAGCTCCAATTGAATTACGGAGCTCAATTTTGTCTGAAAAAGATTGCGGATGCCACGTCACATTTGAAGAGCCCCTTACATGCCAAAACAGTACAAAACCCAACAAGTAACTCCATTTTGGAAACTACACCTCTTGAGGAATTCAATTAGGAGAGCAGTGAGCATTTTTAACCCTCAGGCAATTCACAGAATTGTTTATCATTGGGCTGAGGCAATAGGAAATTACCATTTTTTCCACTATAGTGTTGATTTGGCCCCATGTTTTCAATTTTCAAAAGGGGTAATAGGAGAAAATGAACAGTACAATTTGTTATGCAATTTCTTCTGAGTGCATCAGTAACCCATATGTGGTCAAATCTACTTTTTAGGCACAGTGCAAAGCTCAAAAGGAAAGGGGCACTATATTGTATTGGAGATTTTGTTGGAATGGTTTGAGAGTGCCATGTCACATTGGCAGAGGCCCTGAGGTTACAGAACAGCAGAACCCCCCAGTAAGTGACATCATTTTACAAACTCCATGTCTCATTGAATTCATTTAGAGGTGTAGTGATCATATTGACACCACAGGTGTGTCACAGAATTTGCCATTGGACAATTTGCCATTGGGCAGTGAAGAGAAAAAAATTACATTTGTGCCTCAAAAATCTTGTTTTAGCCCCAGATTTTACATTTTTACATGGGGAAATGGGTAAAAATGACACAAAAATTTGTCATATAATTTCTGCTGAATGTGGCAATTCCCCATATGTAGCTCTGCAATACTGTTTAGCCACACGGCAAGATTGTGGAGGGAAGCAACGCCATTTGACTCTTGGAGAACAAATTATCATAGAATAGTTTGCGGATTCTATATACACAGCTCCTGAGTGCCAGAAGAGCAGAATTCTCCCTCAAGGGACCCTATTTTGGAAATTACACCCCCCTGGGAATTTATCTACAGGTGTAGAGACAATTTTGACTCCATGGGTGTTTGCCAGAAAAAATCAGCAATGGATTTTGTTGAGTAAAAATTGCAAATTTGCCACTGTAATGCCCTTAAATGTTCATACATTGTCATGCCCAGTACATTGTAGAGCCTGTACATTGTAGAGCCCGTACATTGTAGAGCCCATACAATGTGCCCAGCTTGTGCTTTTGGAGACATGGACCCCATAAATTAAGTAGGTTCTCATCACTACAGACATGCCAAACATGTGGACTCTAAATGTGGTTTAGGCACACTGTGGGGCTCAAAAGGGACCATTAAAATTTGGGAGCGCCAAATTCGCTAATTTTCTTCTGGGGAGCGAAGAGCCATTTATTCTGTGCTTTACACTGAGCACTTACATCAGGGTTTCCAGCTCTGAGCAGGAGCTTACAGGTCACCATACCTGGCTGACCCTGTGGCCATCTTTTGGCCTGGGGTCACCATGGAGACCATCGGCACATCGCGATCGCAGAGGTAACCAACAGCATATTTATTACCACACTGCAATATCACACTTTTTGGACTTACTGAATTAAATAAAAATTTGGCTCCCACTCCTGAGAAAAAATACTGACCAAATACTGATAGTGGGGCCTTGGCCAAAATCAGCAAATTTGAATTACAAAAGATTCGCTCATCTCTAAGAACAATTTTTGTGGATTTTAATATCACCTTTTGAGAGATAGCCTTTATAATTTCTTTAAAAAAATAAATACATGTGTTACTTAATAGGTGGAAGATGTTAATGTAATTTCCAAATTGGGGTCACTTCTTGGGAGTTTCCATAATACCTCATAGGCTTTCTATATACAATATGGCGAGAAAAAAAAATCAGCAAAATCTGTGCCTCAAAAGCCAAATGGCACTTTTTCAGAACATTTCAGCAATGGGTCATTTCTGGAGTGTTTACTAGTACATCAGGTGTTGCTACACTTCTAAACTATCTAAAATTCTTAAAAAAAATTATGGGTGTTTTTTTTTGTGCCATTACTTTTAAAATGTCTCCCTTAACATAGCCTGATGAGGACTTGTTTTTGAGGAAATTAGCTGTAGTTTTAAATGGCACCATTCATTTAACCATGCAATGTGCTAAAAAGAATGGGAAAAAAAAATTCCAAGTGCAGTAAAATGGCGAAAAAAAAGCAATTCCAATATATTTTTTTCGGTTTTGTTTTTATAGCATTTTTATTTACAGTTTTTAAAGCTTTTTTTTTTACAGCAACTTGATTCTCCACTTCATTATAATTACAGTAATACTAAATTTGTATAGTCTAAATTAAGTTGTGAAAACAAAAATTTGGTTTGTGCTTTTTTTTTCTGAGACCCATAATATTTTCATTATTCCATCCATAGAGCTGTGCGAGGGCTTATTTTTTGCTGGGTGAGCTAACATTTTTATTGGTGCCATTTCATATGTACATATGATGTTTTATCGCTTCCCATTGAATTTATCAGTGGCATTAAAGTGACCAAAAATTTGTATTTTTAAAAGTAAATGTGGGAAAAAGTATGGAACATTAAAGAAGCACTCCCATCAAAAATGTTATCTTCTTAATAAATTGCAATCATCATATTATATAACACTGTGTACTTACAATTGCTCAATTTGCTTTTCTACCCAGTTAATTCTTCTTTTTTCTCTTTTTTTCTGCTCTATGTAGAAACTGAAAGTCTCTTTCCCCTCCATGAGTTATCCCCCTCTTCAACTCTTGACCCAGCTGCTCCACTCCTTGCCCTGCTAGGAACTTTTGCAGTAACTCATGCAGAGAAAAGAGACTTCTTGTTTTCTACATAGAGCTTAAAAGGATTCAGGTAATCTATTTTTAATCACGGGATGTCATAGACCTAATGGAAGAGAGAAGAATTAACTGGGATCTGAGAACCCTAGCCTTTAAAAATTACAAAGAGCTTAATACAATCTGTTAAAAAGGAATCAAATCATTTAAAGTGAAGTGAAAGCTAGACAAGGCCCAAGAAATTCTTTAAATACACATTCAGTTAGTCATCCATACAGTTTAACGCAGTTATTGTTACATTACAGTGGCATGTAAAACTCCAAAAAGCATTGAAAAAAAATGTATTAGTCATCCATAGAATATTTAGTGCTTTCTGTTACATTTTCGTGGTATATAACACTCCAAAAAAGCATTAAAAAATATTTCTGGATTCAATTAGTCATCCATAGAGCATTACATGCTTTCTGTTACAATTCGGTGGTATAATACTACAAAAAAGTTGAAAAAAACGAGTTACTTTTTTTTTTCTGGATTCAATTACTCATCCATAGAGTATTACATGTTTTGTGGTACATTTCAGTGGTATATAACACACCAAAAAAGTGTTGAGAAATTTTTCGGGATTCAACTAATCATCCATAGAGTACCGTATTTTTCGGACCATAAGACGCACTTAGGTTTTTTGGGAGGAAAATAGAAAATAAAATTGAAGCAAAAAATATGGTCATTATGCACTGTTAAAGGGGTAATGTCTCCCAATACTATACCAATATCCCCCATTTTGGTATATCTGCCCCCATCCTGGTATATATGGCTCCCCTTTCCTGTTATACGTGGCCCCCATCCCCATATACATGGCTCCCCATCTTGGTATACAAGGTCCCCCATTCTGGTATGAATCGCACCACCACCCCCATCCTGGTATGCATGGTACCACCCCCATCCTGGTATGCATGGCACCCCCATCCTGGTACGCATGGTCTCCCCATTCTGGTATGCATGTCACCCCCATCCCCATCCTAGTATGCATGGCACCCCCATCCCCATCCTGGTATGCATGGCACCTCCATCCCCATCTTAGTATACATGGCACTCCCATCCCCATCACGCTGCACACATAGAAAAAATAAACGATTCTACTCATCTTCCCACTGCTCGAGCGCTGCGTCCTGTTCTGATGCCAGCTGCTAATCTCAGCATGTGAGCAGCACATGACATCACTGCCATGCGCCCCCACACACTGAGGTCAGCTGTCGGAATATTCACTGCTCCCCACTCCCGCTGTATGGGCATGAGGAGCAGTGAACATTCATTCTCCTTAATAGCGAGCACAGTGTCAGCCGCAGCAGTCGGCTCTGGGCTCTGTCAGCGGCTGGGCGATCACATGTGCCCGCTATTAATGAGGATGAATATTCACTCCCATGGGCTTGGAGAGCAATGAATATTCATTCTCTTCAATAGCAGGCACACACTGTCGCCCAGCAGCTGCAAAAGATTTTTTTCTGAATTCAATTAGTTATCCGTACAGTGTAACATGTTTAGTGGGTGACAAAGATGGCAGAATCACGAGAAATTCCAGAGGGAGTGACCTGAGGAATATCAGACCAGGCCAATGTTTCTGGATTCAATTAGTCATCCATACAGTTTAACCTGGTTATTGTTACATTACAGTGGTATGTAAAACTCCAAAAAAGCATTGAAAACATGTATTGAAACTTTTTCTTGATTCAATTAGTCATCCATAGAGTATTGCATGCCCTCTGTTAAATTTTGGCGTGATATATAACACTCCAAATAAGCGTTGAAACATTTTTCTTGATTCAATTAGTATTACCTGGTGTATTAGGTGCTTTCTGTTACATTTTGGTGGTATATAGCACTCCATAAAAAGTGTTGAACATTTTCTGGATTCAAGTTACTCACTAGAGATGAGCGAATATGTTCGAAAAACGATCGCCAATTTCAAATTCGGCATGAATATGGCACACTCGAATTCGTGACCGAACACACAAACATTTTTTCTTAAAATTGGCTAAATTCGATAGTGTCGGTAAAAGTGCGGGAAATGATTGCGTTGCCACTAAAGTATTTTTAGCACTTTGGCTAGAATAGTGGTGGCGCATGATGAGCGGGGGATGTATTTGATGAGGGGAGGGGTTGGGGAGAGCTCAGAGGAGTGGCGTGCTTGTAATCTTTTTTTTTCCCTTATTTTATGTGTGCAAATTGCGGCTAGCCAATCAGGGTGCAGGAACCATCCACAATATCCAGACACAAGGGCTTGTGCCATTAGCTGCTGGATTCACATGTCCCTCTCTATATAAAGAGCAGATATGTTGTTTTAACGCCATTTTGTCAGTGGAGCAGCACAGAGAGGATGCTCCTGGATTCATTAGAGATTTTAGCTAGTTAGCCAGGAGGTTGCTTCTAAGTCAGATAGTTTAGATAGCTAGTGTCCTGTGTAACTGTGAAATCGACCCTCCAGCAGATTTTTTTTCTTGTGCCATTAGTAAGGTCCAGATAAAGACAGCAGGGCACATTTCATAGAAGTCTGTTGTGCGCTGCTTCTATTGTACTCCATGCATGAGTACACCTTTAAAAATCTATTTTTTTCTGTGACTAACGTGATTTAGCATGCCAAATCTCACTTTCTCATTTTGTGGCGGTGAAATTCAGCTGTATGCAGAGCTCATGCAGAGTAAACAAAAATATTATTTTTTTGTTCCTAATGTGATACAGCACGCCATATCTTAGCTTGTAATTTTGTGGCGGTGAAATTCAGCTGTATGCAGAGCTCATGCAGAGTAAAAAAATCTATTTTTAATTTGTAATTTAGTGGCACTAAAATTCAGCTGTGTGCAGTGCTGGTGCAGAGTAAAAGAAAATATTTTTTTCAGTTGCTAATGTGGTACAGCAAGCCATATCTCACCTTGTTATTTAGTGCCGCTAGAGTTCAACTGTGTGCAGAGTAAGAAAAAACAATTTTATTCAGTTGCTAACCTGATTCAGCATGCTATATCTCCCCTTGTCATTTAGTGGTGCTGAAATTCAACTGTGTGCAGAGTAAAAAAACCTATTTTTTTTCAGTTGCTAACATGATACAGCAAGACATATTTCACCTGGTCATTTACTGCCGCTAAAATTCAGCTGTGTGCAGAGCTGTTGCAGAATAAAAAAAAATTTGGGGTTTCTAACGTGATACAGCAAGCCATATCTCACCTTGTAATTTAGTGCCGCTGAAATTCAGCTGTGTGCAGAGTAGAAAAAAAAAATTTCAGTTGCTAACATGATTCAGCACGCCATATCTCACCTTGTCATTTAGTGGCGCTGAAATTCAGCTGTGTGCGGAGCTGTTACAGAGTAAAAAAAATCGATTTTTTTGTTGCTAAAAGCATGCTCTTACCACACTATCTGAGCAATATGAGTGGGAAAAAGAGAGGTCGTGGTGGAAGGGGGAATAGGCTTGGTGTTCAATGTATATGTAATAGTAGGTGGCAACGTTAGTGAAAGCACTAGTGAACCAAAACCGTCACATCCTATCCAAACACAACTGACAACTTCTGTTATTGGATGGGCTACTCCACTCCCTTTCTTTGGCAGCTGCACAGCGGTGTGCCTTGTTGATGAGAACCAGAAAGAGCATGTACTCCAGTGGATTTTGAGCGCTGCTTCAAGGTACCTCTCCTTCTCTTCCTCCACCTCAACATCACACACAGTACAGTCCACAGAGGTGGCACCCCAATTACCCTTGCTTCCCCCCGCATCATCACTCTCCAACCACCCAATTGAATGTAGGGAACCACAGAAGGGTGAATCTGCAAAGCTGTTCACACATGCTATGCCATGGGCATCAGAAGTGTACTACAAAGATTCCCAGAGTCAAGAGGAGGAAATCATCTGCACCGATGCCCAAAATGTTTTTAGGTTGGATCCAGGCAGGACGGAGTAGGGTCCGAGCAGCATCCAGACCCTGGTCATCAGACATTAACCCCCGGGGGGAAAAGTGATCCTGATGAGACTCAGATACCTGAGGCTCACGCGGACTGTACCGTGCTGTCAGGGCAGAAAGAAGAGGAGGGTGACTCTCAGGGCAAGGAATGGGATAACACATTGGATGATGATGATGAGGTTGTAGATCCCACTTGGTGTGAACCGAGAGGCAAGCAGCTGGGTAGGTTATCTGAGGAGGTGCAGGAGGAGAAAGACAAGGAGGTTAACCTTGCGCTATCGGGCGCAGACACGGAGTGATGCAACCACAACAAGCACTGCATTCTTATCCACAACTGTGGCTGTGGCCTGCAGCTGTCGTGGGTCTGCAGCTTGCAGGGGCGGCAAGGGTTGCCTAGCCTGGGCCTTTTTTGACACCGCAAAGGATAAGCCAACTCACTTTATCTGCCAACTTGGCAAAAAAAAAACTCAGTAGAGGGAAAAAGTGCAATAATTTGACTACTACATGCATGAGCCCTCACATGCACAATCAACATGTGTTACTCTGGTAACCTCACTGCGATAAAATGCAGACCAGCGGATCTCAACCATCAGCCACCCCATCAACCGCATCTGCTGCTTCTTAATCCTCCTTTGTTACCGTGCCAAGTATAGTCACGCAGGTCTCCGACCGCAGAACTTCCGGTCTTTACCTGCTCCAGTCAGGCTGAGTGAGAGCCCATCAGCTGTAATGGAAGCGTACATACCTGGAGTTTTAGACCAATCTCAGAGAACGAGCACACCACAACTTTGTCAATTCACCATAACATCTCGGCCTACACCTCATTCACGGTCCAGTAGTTTGTTCGGTTCACCGAACTCTGCCCTTTCTCAGCACTGCAGCCAGCCCTCGGTCTCACAGTTGTGGTCAGATAAAATATTGTTTCCTCCAACACAAGACAAAGCTAAGAGGTTGAACTCCACCATCTCCAGTCTGTTGGCCACTGAAATGCAGCCTTTCCGCCTAGTATATATAGACGGTTTCTGATAGCTCATGGCCGTTGCAGTCCCCCAGTACCAGGTGTCCAGTCATCATTACTTCTCTAAGAAAGCTGTGCCAGCGCTACACGAACATGTCGCAGACAACATCACCCGTTTGTTGACTAAATCTATGTCTGCCAGGGTGCATTTCACCACAGACACCCGGATGAGTAAACATGCCCAAGGGTGTTATATCTTGCTGACTGGGCACTGGGTGACTCTGGGCTGTGGGGGCAGGCGGGAAAGGGGCTGCTCCACAAGTCTTGGAATCCCTAAGGCTTGCAGAACAAACTTCTGTATTTCACACTTCTTCAACTGCTTCTGCCTTCTCCACCTTTTCTAGGGCCTCCACCTGCACACTCAACCTCTGCCTTAATGAGACAAGCGTTCCAACAGTGCAGAGTGAATCCACACCACCTCCGTACTGCGCAGCCAGGGCTCACCGCAATCAGGCAATGTTAAAATTAATATGCCTGGATGCTCACAGTCATACAGCTGAAGAGTTGTGGACTGCTCTCCAGGCTGAGTTTGAACAATGGCTGTCTCCACTGACCCTTGACCCAGCGAAAATGACGCGCCCCCTGGGCCGTGGGGTACCTGGTGCCGGGCCGGTGGATGCTAGGGGTGATGTCACAGTAGAAGTGACCCGGTCCGTGACCCAGGGCGGTCAGTAAAAGGGGGATTATTTATAGGGGATTTGGAAAGTTTGTGACGCCACCTGTGGAATGCGGCCAAAGGGAGCCGCCGCTGCGGAGGAGTCCTCTGGAGCTGGTGTTACGGCAGCAGGGAAAGTGTGGCTCTCTACAGGTAGAGCTAGCTCCAGGGCAGTGTAGGGGTAGATGGTGGATGCTGGGGAGAGACGGCAGGACGGTCCCGGAGGAAAGACGGACACTCACACGGGGGTAAGCTTCAGTACCTTTACTGGTGATGATGCAGGCACGGTCCAGGGTACTCCGGAGGAAGGGCGCACTTTTGGACTCTCCCCAGTGAGCGGGTATAGGGCCTCCTGATCTGTGGCTTACTCGCTAAGCTTCTGGCCTGTCTGGAACTAGGCCTAGCTTGGTTACTGTCTCTCTCTCCCTTGCACCTGCTGACCTGGTGGTAGGGCCTTCTTTTGGAGATCCCTCTCCCTGGACGCTGGGGCCTCCATGAAACCTAGCCCTGGTACTGTAGTCAGCGTTTGGTAAACCTGGGACCTGTAGTCCTCCAGGGGTTCCGGTGGTCCCTACTGGGTATAAAGGGGCCCCATAGGCGCGGACCCGGTGTACGATTTATATCTCGGGGTGAGCCTGGTAAGCTCCTCTGCCCCCTCGCTACTTCTTCCTTCTCCTCTCGCCTTCGGCCACACTCAGGGCCCTCACACGTGCTGTAGGCCTTGGCTCGCCTAAGCACAGCAGCCAGCGTGCTGCCTCTTCGCTGCTCTCTGAGCGTCAGCACGCTCTCAGACTCTCTCTGTCTGACTGAAATTGACTCACTGACCTAACTGAGCTGCCTCGCTCCACTGTCCCTATATATATCCCTAACGGGCTCCCTCGGCTGGTCTGAGGTGGTAGGTTGGAGGTGTGTGAATGTGTGAGGGCCTCTTGTGGAGAAGTCCATCCATGCACCCTTCTGGGTTCTGTGGCACCAATGCGCAGCAGGGCGCCACAAAAGCTGTGTGCGATAACTGTGCAAACCTTGTGGCAGCCTTACACTGAGGCAAATTCACACACGTGCCTTCCATGGCTCACGTCCTCAACCTGGTGGTACAGTGATTTCTCCGCCACTATCCTGGCCTGGATGAGCTACTGCAGAAAGCATGGAAGATGTGTGCTCACTTCCGCTGTTCACAACCCTCAGGTCATTGACTTGCATTGACATGGAGGTCTTTGTCCATGCCAGTTAACAGGATGATATGCGATGTGCCGACATGGTCAAATTCCACTCTGCACATGTTGCAGCAACTGTGGCAGCAGCAACGAGCCCTGATGCAGTATGTCATGATGTATGGCCCGGGCAGTATGGATGTGGGGCATATGATGTTTATGGAGTAGGCACAGATTAAGGACCTCTGCATCCTTCTGCACAGTTTTGAAATGGCTACTAAGATGGTTAGCACTGACGATGCCGTCATAAGCATCATTAGTGCAGTCATCTACATGCTGGAGCAGACTTTGAATAACCTGCGGGAGAAGGTGGTGGTCCCAGAGGAAGAGGAGGATGCGGAAGGGATAAGAATGTCTCAGAGTTCCAGAATGTCGTCACACAGGCGGGTGCCAAGGGAGGGTGGATTACTGAGATCGAGGGGGGCTGGTGAAACCAGACAAACTGTTAGTGAAGGTGCAAGAGCCGAGGAACAAATGGAGGAGGAAGAGGTGATGGGCGAGCAACAGTCAGGAGATGAAGAGGATAATCATCCCCTCTATGTTGTTCGTGGTTGAAGGGAGGGGATGGAGGAAACAAGCATCAGTGTTACCCATCCATCAACACTGCATGAGCTTGGACCTTATGGAAGAGCCCAACATATGAGTGCCTTCTTGCTGCACTATCTGCAACATGATCCTTGTATAGTTAGGATTCAAAATAGTGCTGACTACTGGGAAGGGACCCGCGAATGCTGGAGTATCTAAACAAACTTTTACACAACCTTAAGAGAGGTTTACCCCAAGACAGCAATGAGGCACAGTGTGCATCGCAGCTCTAGATTTTCAACCTCCAGCAAGTCAATTTATCAATGCCAAAACATTAGCTGCAGCAGAGTAAGTGGCAGAAGCAATTTCTGTGAGTCCTTTCACACATTTTTTACACCAGTTCGTGCACCAGCACAACAGAGTACAAGTCTGACATGTGGTGAACGACTGGAGAGGATGGTTCAGGAGTATCTAGAGCTCAATATCAATACCATCAAGAAGGGTTTGGACCCTTTTACATTTTGGTCTTCAAAAATGGATGAGTGGCCTGAGCTCTCCTTGTCATGCCTTGGAGGTTTTATCATACCCGGCAGTCAACGTTCTCTCAGAACATGTCTTCAACTCTGCTGGTGGTGTCCTGACGGATAAGCGCAGCCAGCTGTCACATGAAAGTGTAGAAAGCCTAACTTTCATCAAGATGAACAAGTCATGTATCTCCAAAGACTTTTGCACCGAAATCGCAGACTGTACAGACTAAGCGATGTTCTAGTTTTTAGTGTGCTGCATTGATCTCGCGTAATTGCAGTCTGTGATATCTTTAGCGTGGCTTATGTGCCTGCTGTTGCTACTGCGGCAGATGTTAACACAAATTTTTGGAAATGTGAACACTCCTTGTTGGGTCTCCATCTGCTGGGTTTGCTGCAGTGGAAGAATTGTCAGTTCTAATTATACTATTTCTACTCTACTGAAATTGATGCCACTTTGGTGGTGTCAGGCCCTAATTTAGGGAAATGTGAACACTCCTGGTTGGGTCTCCATCTGTTGGGTCGGCTGTTGTGAAAGAGGTGTCGGTCTTAATTATACTATTTCTACTCTACTGAAATTGATGCCACTTTGGTGGTGTCTGCCACTAATGTTTGGAAATGTGGATACTCCTGATTGGGTCTCCATTAGTGTTGAGCGAACATGCTCGACACTGCTCGGTACTCGCCCGAGCATCACGCTACTCGGGATGTTCGGCGAGCACAGAGCATTTCCGGGTTACTCGGGCGGGAGCTCGGGTCTCCGCCCTGCATGTTTGGCGCTCTTTACAGAGCCAATGAACATGCAGGGATTGCCAGTCACTGTAATGCCGCAGCCATGTTGTTTGTGGGCATTACAGTGATTGGCTGGCCGCACAGCGTCACCTCGAGTATTTAAAACCAGGCGCCGCCATCTTGGACACAGTCGCTCCAGATCAGACAGTGTAGGGACAGCGCTGCTGATTTAGGGAGAGATATATCCTGCAAAATAGTTAGTGTAGGGTCTGTAAAGGCTGCCAGATCAAACAAACAGTCCTTCTCAGGACTAATATCCATCCCAGGTATATCAGGCAGGCAGGCAGGCTGTATAGGAGACGCAGTGGTTATACCAGCAAACGCTGCATTACAGTCCTGTGTGCTGCTCCTGTTGCTGAAATTGCTGGACTTAGCTCCAGGTCCCAGGGGCCAGGAAAAATCCTTTTTTTTTTATCTAAATCCTCTTTTTTTTTTCCTCCTTCACAATGTACAAATACCCATCTTATTAACCTTTTGGTGCCCCCCCCCCCCCAAAAAAAAAAGTGTGCCTCTGATTTTTCAGACACAAATATATCTGTTGAAAATAGTCTGGTGTAGGCCTGAGAAATACAAGTGTGGCTTTGCAGTTTCACGGTTCAAACCTCTGTATTATCCACTTTTGGGCCATTTGTATCTAAAAAAAACTGTTTGAGTGTGTCGCTCACTGTTCAGCCACAAATATATATATATTTTAAAAAGCCTGGTATACACCAGTAAATTATAACTGTGGTTTTGCTGTTCCACAGTAAAAAATCTCTATTATCCTGCTTTTGGCATTTTTTGCCGTAAAAAATAAATAGTGTCTCCTGATTGTTCAGACACAAATATATCTGTTGAAAATAGTCTGGTGTAGGCCCGAAAAAAAAAACTGTTTGAGTGTGTAGCTCACTGTTCAGCCGCAAATATCTCTATTTAAAAAAGTGTGGTATACCCCAGTAAACAATAACTGTGGTTTTGCCATCCCACAGTAAAAAATCTCTATTATTCAGGTTTTGGTAGTTTTTTCCGTAAAGAAAAACAGTAGTGTCTCCTGACTGTTGTGACACAAAAATATATCTGTTGAAAATAGTCTGGTGTAGGCCAAAGAAATAGAAGTGTGGTTTTGCAGTTCTATGGGCCTTTTGTATCTATAAAAACAGTTTGAGTGTGTCGCTCACTGTTCAGCCGCAAATATATATATTTAAAAAAGTCTGGTATACACCAGTAAATTATTACTGTGGTTTTGATGTTCCACGGTAAAACATCTCTATTATCCTGTTTTTGGCATTTTTTGCTGTATAAAAATAATAATAGTGTCTCCCTGATTTTTCAGACACAAATATATCTGTTGAAAATAGTCTGGTGTAGGCCAGAGAGACAGAAGTGTGCTTTTGCTGTTCCCACGGTAAAAAATCTCTATTATCCTGCTTTTTGCATTTTTTGCTGTAAAAAAAAAAATAATAGTGTCTCCCTGATTTTTCAGACACAAATATATCTGTTGAAAATAGTCTGGTGTAGGCCCGAGAAATACAAGTGTGGTTTTGCAGTTCCACGGTACAAACCTCTGTATTATCCACTTTTGGGCCATTTGTATCTAAAAAAAACAGTTTGAGTGTATCGCTCACTGTTCAGCCACAAATATATATATATTTTAAAAAGCCTGGTATACACCAGTAAATTATAACTGTGGTTTTGCTGTTCCACAGTAAAAAAATCTCTATTATCCTGCTTTTGGCATTTTTTGCCGTAAAAAATAAATAGTGTCTCCTGATTGTTCAGACACAAATATATCTGTTGAAAATAGTCTGGTGTAGGCCCGAGAAATACAAGTGTGGTTTTGCAGTTCCACGGTTCAAACCTCTGTATTATCCACTTTTGGGCCATTTGTATCTAAAAAAAACAGTTTGAGTGTGTCGCTCACTGTTCAGCCGCAAATATAAATATATTCAAAAAAGTCTGGTATACACCAGTAAATTATAACTGTGGTTTTGCTGTTCCATGGTAAAACATCTCTATTATCCTGCTTTTGGCATTTTTTACCGTAAAAAATAAATAGTGTCTCCTGATTGTTCAGACACAAATATATCTGTTGAAAATAGTCTGGTGTAGGCCCGAGAAATACAAGTGTGGCTTTGCAGTTTCACGGATCAAACCTCTGTATTATCCACTTTTGGGCCATTTGTATCTAAAAAAAACAGTTTGAGTGTGTCGCTCACTGTTCAGCCGCAAATATCTCTATTTAAAAAAAGTGTGGTATACCCCAGTAAACAATAACTGTGGTTTTGCCATCCCACGGTAAAAAATCTCTATTATTCAGGTTTTGGTAGTTTTTTCCGTAAAGAAAAAGAGTAGTGTCTCCTGACTGTTGTGACACAAAAATATATCTGTTGAAAATAGTCTTGTGTAGGCCCGACATCCCAGTGTGGTTTCGCAGTTCCACGGGTCAAATCGCTGTACTATCCAGTTTTGGGTCTTTGGTATCTAAAAAAAAAGCAGTTTGAGTGTGTTGCTCACTGTTCAGCCGCAAATATCTCTATTTAAAAAAGTGTGGTATACCCCAGTAAACAATAACTGTGGTTTTGCCATGCCACGGTAAAAAATCTCTATTATTCAGGTTTTGGTAGTTTTTTCCGTAAAGAAAAACAGTAGTGTCTCCTGACTGTTGTGACAAAAAAATATATCTGTTGAAAATAGTCTTGTGTAGGCCCGACATCCCAGTGTGGTTTCGCAGTTCCACGGGTCAAATCACTGTACTATCCAGTTTTGGGCCTTTGGTATCTAAAAAAAAAGCAGTTTGAGTGTGTCGCTCACTGTTCAGCCGCAAATATCTCTATTTAAAAAAGTGTGGTATACCCCAGTAAACAATAACTGTGGTTTTGCCATCCCACAGTAAAAAATCTCTATTATTCAGGTTTTGGTAGTTTTTTCCGTAAAGAAAAACAGTAGTGTCTCCTGACTGTTGTGACACAAAAATATATCTGTTGAAAATAGTCTTGTGTAGGCCCGACATCCCAGTGTGGTTTCGCAGTTCCACGGGTCAAATCGCTGTACTATCCAGTTTTGGGCCTTCGGTATCTAAAAAAAAAGCAGTTTGAGTGTGTCGCTCACTGTTCAGCCGCAAATATCTCTATTTAAAAAAGTGTGGTATACCCCAGTAAACAATAACTGTGGTTTTCCTCTTCCACGGTTCTAATCTACTCTTTATTACCCTTTTTTCATTGATAGTGCAAGTGTAAGCTATTTTACTTCATTTACAATGGGCAAGGCGCGTGGCAAGGGACGTAGAACTGGACGTTCTGGTGATGGTTCGTGCAGAGGACGGGGCCATGGCCAAGGTGAAAATGTGCCACAACCAACAGCCACATCTTCTCGCTCCCACTTCTTGACCGAATTACTAGGGAAGCACAGAACAACACCAGTATTGAGAACTGATCAGTGTGAACAGGTTATTAATTGGATAGCAGACAATACTTCCAGTTACCTGGGCACCGCCACCTCTGGTCTGTCTTCCACACGGTCAACTCTTAGTAGCCGTGAGTCTCGACCGCATACTCCTCCTCACCCTGATGCTCCTTCCTCCCACCATGCCGAGTGTCGTCAGACAGCAAGTGATCCCACACTTGGACACTCTGAAGAGCTGTTCACTGGTCCATTTCCATATTTGGGCCCCTCGCCTGATACACTTGAAGTGGTGGAAGAGGAGATCCCATGTTGCGATGCCCAAATATTTGAACAGCCACGGCCACAGGAAGTCGACGTTGGCAATCTGTCACAAGAGGTGGACGATGACGAGACACAATTGCCAGGAAGTGAGGAGGAGGATCGTGGTGCGCAAGTGGAAGAGGAGGAGGTGGTGGATGATCTAGTAACTGACCCAACGTGGAAGGAGGACATGCAGAGTGAGGCCAGCAGCACACAGGGGGAGGGAGGCAGAGTACCCCAACAGGCAGGAAGAAGCAGTGTGGTGGCCGCAGACAGAAGGCAGGCAACCGTTCCCCGTAACACCAACACGAGGGACGTTTCCAGTACAAGCGGTAGGTCTTCCAGAGTCTGGAATTTTTTTAAAGACTCTGCTGATAACCCCAAAAAGGCCATATCTTCCACCTGCCATTCCAGCATCAGCAGGGGTGACAAAACGACCAGCCTGACCACCACCAGCATGATCAGGCACATGGCAGCAAAGCACCCGACTTTGTGGGGCGAAACCCAGGGTCCACGACCAGTGTCAGCGGGTGTCACCACTGCTTCTCCCACTGTTGTGCGTGCAATAGAACCCCCTGTTGTGTGTGCAAGGCAATCCCCTGTCCATACTGCATGTAAAGATGCCCCCTCCTCTCAGTCTTCACTTGTTATGGCAGTTTCTCAAGAAACAGCATCAACGTCCACGTCCACGTCCCACCGCAGCGTTCAATTGTCCATATCCCAGACCTTTGAACGAAAGCGGAAATTCGCAGCTAACGCCCCACAGGCCACAGTCCTAAATTCGCACATTTCACGACTGCTTGCATTGGAAATGCTGCCTTTTAGGCTGGTGGAGGCGGAATCCTTCTGCAATCTTATGGCGGTGGCCGTCCCTCAGTACTCGGTCCCCAGCCGACACTATTTTGCCCGGTGTGCCATCCCCGCACTACACAAGCACATGTCCCAAAGCTTCTGCCGTGCCCTCAACAACGCAGTTACTGGGAGAGTCCACAACAGACACGTGGACAAGTGCTTGTGGCCAGGGACGGTACATCTCTCTGACGGCACACTGGGTAAACATAGTGGAAGCCGGGACCCAGTCGGACCTTGGGACGGAACACATCCTCCCCACACTGAGGATTGCGGGCCCTATGTCAGTCAGAGTTGCCCCCACAGTATACAGCTCCTGCGCATCCTCCTCCTCCTCCTCCTCCTCATGTTCAGCCTCCATCTCAGATATCACCACATCAGTTACAAGCTGGAAGCATTGCAGTACTGCCTCCGCCAAGAGTCAACAGGCTGTGCTGAAACTCATAAGCTTAGGTGATAAACCTCACACTGCTTGTGAGTTGTGGACAGCTGTGAAAGAGCAGGCAGATCTGTGGCTGAGACCGCTGAACCTACATCCCGGCATGGTCGTGTGTGACAATGGCCGTAACCTGGTGGCGGCTCTGAGGCGAGGTGAGATCACATACGTACCATGCCTGGCTCATGTGCTTAACCTCGTGGTTCAGCGGTTTCTTAAATCGTACCCCGAGTTGCCAGATCTGCTCGTGAAAGTACACCGCCTGTCAGCTCATTTTCGCAAGTCGGCTACAGCTTCCGCCGCCCTTGCTGTGTTGCAGCAGCGTTTGCAGCTTCCGGCACACCGACTGGTGTGTGATGTCACCTACACGTTGGAACTCTACCCTCCACATGTTGCAAAGGATTTGTGAGCAGAAGAGAGCAGTTGTGGAGTACCAGCTGCAACAAGGCCGTCGATATTCAGGTCAGACTCCACACATAAGACCTCAGGAGTGGACCTGGATGTCAGACGTATGTACCATCCTGACAAACTTTGAGGAGGCCACCAAGATGGTGAGTGGCGATGACGCCATCATTAGTGTCAGCATCCCACTTGTCTGTCTTTTGCAACGCTCTCTGCAGAGAATTAAAGAGGAGGCATTGCAGCCAGAGTATGATGAGATGGATCAAGAAGCCGTAGCGGGCGATTACACATAGTCCAGCCTCATCTCATCCCAACGTGCATTGGGGGACAATGAGGGAGAGGAGGAGGAGGAGGAGGAAGAACAGGAGATGCTATCATGCGTTGTAGATGGTAGTACCTGTACAAGTGTCATACCGTCGGTTCAGCGTGGGTGGCCTGAGGACAGGGGGGAGGAGGAAGAGGAGGAGGAGGAGAGCATTGTCAGTTGTCATCTTGGTGAGGACACGGAAATCTTGCCCGTTACCAGTCTGGCACGCATGGCTGACTTTATGTTACGCTGCCTTTACCGTGACCCTCGCGTTGTCAAAATGTTGGGTGACAGTCATTACTGGTTGGTGACACTTGTAGACCCCCGCTACAAGGAGAACTTTCACTCTCTTATTCCTGAGGTGGAGAGGTCTACAAAAATGGGGCAATACCAGAAGGCCCTTGCTGCAGAACTCTTAAAAAAATTCCCATCTGAACAAGCTAGCGGCAGAGGTCACAGTTCGTTGCCCAACTAAGGCGTACAGGCGAGAGAGATGCAACTCCAATCCAGCCGAGGCAGGGAAACACTGTCAACGTTCTGGAACAGTTTTCTGACACCCGCCCAGCTTACAGGCCCTGAGGCGCGGGGTACTCTCACAAGGAGTGGAAAGTTTCAAAAGATGGTGAGGGAGTACCTTGCCGATCGTACCAGCGTCCTCCGTGATTCCTCTGTGCCTTTTAATTATTGGGTATCCAAGCTGGACACTTGGAATGAACTCGCTCTGTACACCTTGGAGGTCCTGGCCTGCCCTGCCGCTAGCGTGTTATCGGAGCGTGTTTTTAGTGCCGCTGGGGGAATTATAACTGATAAGCGCACTCGCCTGTCAACTGACAATGCTGACAAGCTGACCCTTATCAAAATGAACAAGGGCTGGATTGGGCCAGACTTCCATCACCACCAAATGACAGCAGAGTAACATAAAGTCAAATCCACTGTGTTATTTCGGGAGGTGTATTCACATGCACCGCTTCACACCCACACATGGGTATACGCTTCCTCGTTTCGGCTGTTTAATCTTCTTCTCCTTATCCTCAGCCTCCACCACCACTATACCACCAGGGTGCCAGCATTGCAAGTTCCTCCGTCCTAATTTTTGGCAGCTTTTGCTGGGAAAGCATAAGCAAATACCATGGGACACACACTCCCCAATAATGGAACTTATGTTTGTAATATGCTGTACTGCATGGCTCTTGTAAGGGGCATTGCAAGCTGCTCCGTCCTAATTTTTGGCAGCTTTTGCTGGGAAAGCATAAGCAAATACTATGGGAGACCCACTCCCCAATAATGGGACTTATGTTTGTAATATGCTGTACTGCATGGCTCTTGTAAGGGGCATTGCATGTTGCTCCGTCCTAATTTTTGGCAGCTTTTGCTGGGAAAGCATAAGCAAATACCATGGGACACCCACTCCCTAATAATGGGACTTATGTTTGTAATATGCTGTACTGCATGGCTCTTGTAAGGGGCATTGCAAGTTGCTCCGTCCTAATTTTTGGCAGCTTTTGCTTGCAAGGCATAAGCAAATACTATGGGAGACCCACTCCCCAATAATGGGACTTATGTTTGTAATATGCTGTACTGCATGGCTCTTGTAAGGGGCATTGCAAGTTGCTCCGTTCTAATTTTTGGCAGCTTTTGCTTGCAAGGCATAAGCAAATACTATGGGAGACCCACTCCCCAATAATGGGACTTATGTTTGTAATATGCTGTACTGCATGGCTCTTGTAAGGGGCATTGCAAATTGCTCCGTCCTAATTTTTGGCAGCTTTTGCTTGCAAGGCATAAGCAAATACTTTGGGACACCCACTCCCCAATAATGGGACTTATGTTTGTAATATGCTGTACTGCATGTGACGCGTCCCCTGGGCCGTGTGCACACATGTGTGGGATACCCGGTGCCTGGTCTCTGGGGTCTGTAGTCTCCGTGGTGGTGACCCGGTCCCGTGGCTCAGGCTTGTCAAACCAGTGGCAGTCTTTCTTAGGTTTTGAGGTTAATTGTCCGACTGCGCCACCCGTGGATTGCGGTCAGGGAGTACCCCCGCTGCGAGGCTGACCGCTGAGGCTGGTGTTGTGTGCGCAGCATAGAATGGGATAACTCACCTCGGGAGGAGTATAGCCTCAGGGCAGTGAGTGTGGATGATGGGGGTGATGGTGCACGAGCGCAGCAGGAGCGACTCAGAATCTTTGCAGTGCAGTTCAGGGTCTTTACTGATGATTATAAGGTAGACCCTCCCGGGAGTACTGGCTAGCATAAGAGGCCTGGTCAGTCTGTGAGCAAGCAGGAGTTCCCCTGGCCAGGTGGAGTTGTAGGCCTCCCTGCCTGTCTGCACTCTTCCTGGCTACCTTGCTGTAAGCCGGTAGAAGTAGCCCACGTCCCTGAGTGTACCGTGTAGTGCTCACCTGTATGCCTGGTGACTTGGGGCCTTCTGTTAACCTCTGCTCCACGACGGCGGTGCTGGTCCCTTGCTTGTGACTGAGCCTCCGGGCTTCTATGGCCAGAGGACCTGAAATCCCCTGCCGGCTGGTTTCTGCTGCTGGATATATAAGTCCTCACAGCTTCGGACTCCTGTGTCCAGTTCCTATTGTCTTCTGCCAGGGCGAGCTCTGCTCAACTTCCAGCCCCTGGTCTTTAGCTCCTAGCTCCTACAGAGCTCCTTGCTGTTACTTTCCCTTGCTCTAAGTCTGAATCTGATTGTTCTCTGACTCACTCAACCCCGCCCCAGATCCAGTTTATAAGGGCAGAATTCTCCCCTCCCAGGACTGGGGCAGGTGGATGTTGCATGTTTAAGGGAACCTGACCAGGAAACCTCCCACTTGCTCTCCGACGTAATATCTCTATTACTGTGGTGACCAGACCCCTGGGGTGCCACACATGGCTCTTGTAAGGGGCATTGCAGTTCCTCATAATTTTTGGAAAGCCTTCCATCCACTGCTTAGGCCAACAGTGCACGGGAGACCCAGTTGCTATTAATCGAAAAAAAGGTTTAGTTAACGCCCTCTGACCTCCATGTCATTTCCAAGGGGCATTGGAGTGGCTCGAAATTTTTGGTAGGCATTGCACTCACTGTATGCCCTATAACTGTGTAGCCGAACCGCTCCTTTTGTTACAGAAACATATCCTAAAAGACATATCTGGTTGACTGGCCTGATATTGATGTGAATGGTCCCTGTTCCTCCTGCTCTTTCTCCTTTGCCGCCACCTCATCCATCATTTATCACCTGAAGCTTTGTTTTAACGGGAGTCATAGAAATGGGATAGTAGCAGGAAAACATCCAGCAATCCTCAGAGGAGGTAGGATATGCGCCAAAACGCGGACCACCTCAGGCCTAGCCGCTACTACATACATGCGCTTGCATTCCAAGAAAACAAAGCAGATGCTAACTTCTATCATCATCATCATGCTCCTCACCTAGGCACTCTCAACTCCCCTGATGGAGAAGCCAGGGCCCACCGGAGGAGTCTGGTTCTCTGGTGGGCTCGTCCAATGCTGCCCTAAAGCAGGCCAGGCTAAGAAAAGTGTGGGGGAAGGTGACAGGTGAAATCAGGGCGGCTGGGGACCGAGCGTGGACACCCGGCCGCCGGGCGGCTGGGGACAAAGTATGGATACCTCGCTGCCGAAGCGTCCATGAGGTAGTGGCCAGCTTCGGCCTCCTCCAAACTAAAAGGCCCCATTTCAAGTGAAAGCTAGCAGTATGGTATTGCAGCCTGCGGGTGGGTGGGTGGTTGGCTGCATATTTTCGCTTGCATTGCAAGGAATGGGGGAGGTACAATTGAACACTGCCCTGGGACAAGGACTTGCACGGGGATAGTTGCAAGTCTGCATCTTCTGATGCGGCAAGGATCACTTCTGATGGGCACACTTTTAGACAGTGACCTGGGGGTCAGAGATGCTTCCAGGGGTCTTTCCCATGCTGATCCCTTGTTTTTTCAGCACTGTATGCATGTGTCACAAAGCACATGGCCAGATAAGGTTGTAAAATGTTAAAATGACATTTCCCGGTGAACGCATTTGTCACGGTTGAAAGCAATACAAAAGTGCAAAAACGCATGAAACATGCTAGTTGTGAACATAGCCCAAGGTGTGGAGGAGTATTTTTGTTTTTGGTTATTTATTTTACCTTATACACAAGTTTTTACCCTGGAAAGGAAATTCCTTAACATATTTCACAGGAAAACCGTTTCAGTTTCGTTTTTGAATGTTTTATTGTGAGCCCGCAAAAGTGGCTTAATACCTCTGACCACGTTGTTGACAGCAGTGACCTGGGGGTCAGAAATGCTTCCAGGGGCGATCCCCATGCTGCCCCAGTGTCTTTTGAGCACTGTCACTATCGTTTTGGGCACTTTTTAGGCTTTCTACAGACTGCCGGGGGTGCTGCCACAAAAATGCTCGGGTCTCTCATAGACCAACATTGGGCTCGTTGCTCGGGTCGAGCACCCGAGTATCACGGTAAGCTCGGCCCGAGCTTCGAGCACCCGAGCATTTTAGTGATCGCTCAACACTCTCAGTCGTCATCTTGGTGAGGACATGGAAGTCTTGCCTTTACCAGTCTGGCACCCATGGCTGACTTTATGTTACGCTGCCTTAACCGTGACCCTCGCATTGTCAAAATGTTGGATGACAGTCATTACTGGTTGATGACACTTTTAGACCCCCTCTACAAGGAGAACTTTCACTCTCTTATTCCTGAGTTGGAGAGGTCTACAAAAATGAGGCAGTACCAGAAGGCCCTTGCTGCAGAACTATTAAAAACATTCCCATCTGAACACGGTAGCGGCAGAGGTCACAGTTCGCTGCCCAACTAAGGCATACAGGTGAGAGAGACGCAACTCCACTCCAGCAGAGGCAGGGGAACACTGTCAATGTTCTAGGACAGTTTTCTGAGACCTGCCCAGCTTACTAGCCCTGAGGCGCAGGGTACTCTCACAAGGAGTGGAAAGTTTCAAAAGATGGTGAGGGAGTACTAGCGTCCTCCGTGATTCCTCTGTGCCTTTTAATTTTTGGGTATCCAAGCTGGACACTTGGAATGAACACACTCTGTATGCCTTGGAGGTCCTGGCCTGCCCTGCCGCTAGCTTGTTATCGGAGCGTGTTTTTAGTGCCGCTGGGGGAATTATAACTGATAAGCGCACTCGCCTGTCAACTGACTATGCTGACAAGCTGACCCTTATCAAAATGAACAAGGGCTGGATTGGGCCAGACTTCCATCACCACCAAATGACAGCAGAGTAACATAAAGTCAAATCCACTCTGTTATTTCGGGAGGTGTATTCCCATGCATCGCTTCACACCCACACAAGGGTATACGCTTCCTCATTTCGGCTGTTTTTTGCTCTTCTCCTTATCCTCAGCCTCCACGACCACTATACCACCAGGGTGACCGTGGTCCATGTTGCCAGCATTGCAAGTTCCTCTGTCCTAATTTTTGGCAGCTTTTTCTTGGAAGGCATAGGCAAAGACTATGGGAGACCCACTCCCCAATAATGGGAATAATGTTTTTAATATGCTGTACTGCATGGCTCTTGTAAGGGACATTGCGAGTTCCCCCTTCCTAATTTTTGGCAGCTTTTGCTTGGAAGGCATAGGCAAAGACTATGGGAGACCCACTCCCCAATAATGGGAATAATGTTTTTAATATGCTGTACTGCATGGCTCTTGTAAGGGGCATTAAAATCGTCTTGTTAAGCTACTGTGACCTCCACGTCTCTTCCAAGGGTCGTTAATATTGTCTTTTTATTCCACTGCGACCTCCACCACTCTTCCAAGGGGCATTAAAAGCGTCTTGTTAAGCTACTGTGACCTCCACGTCTCTTCCACAGGGCGTTGATATTGTCTTTTTATTCCACTGAGACCTCCACCACTCTTCCAAGGGGCAATAAAACTGTCTTGTTAAGCTACTGTGACCTCCACATCTCTTCCAAGGGGCATTAAAACTGTCTTGTTAAACCACTCTGAACTCCACGTCTCTTCTAAGGGGCATTAAAACCGTCTTGTTAAACCACTCTGAACTCCACAGCTCTTCCAAGGGGCATTGACATGTTGTTTTTAATTACCTCTAACCTCCACGATTCTTGCAACGGGCATTGCATTTCCTCCTAATTTTTGTCAGCTTTTGCTTTTCAATGCATTGGCGAACACTAAGAGAGACCCACTCCCCAATAATGGGTAGAAGGTTTTTAATACGCTGTAATCCACGTCTGTTTCAAGGGGCATTGCAGTGCCTAATAATTTTTGGAAAGCCTTCCATTCCCTGCTTAGACCAACAGTGTACAGGAGACCCAGTTGCTATAAATGGTTTAGTTAAGGCCCTCTGACCTCCATGTCACTTCCAAGGGGCATTGGAGTGCCTCGAAATTTTTGGTAGGCATTGCATTCACTGTATGCCCTATAACTGTGTAGCTGAACCGCTCCTTTTGGTACAGAAACATATCCTACAAGACATGTGTGGTTAGCTGGCCTGATGTTGATGTGAATGGTCCCTGTTCCTCCTGCTCTTTCTCCTTTGCCACCACCTCATCCATCATTCATCACCTGAAGCTTTGTTTTAATGGGAGTCATAGACCTGGGATAGTAGCAGGAAAACATCCAGCAATCCTCGAAGGAGGTAGAATATGCGCCAAAACGCTGACCACCTCAGGCCTAGCTGCTACTACATACATGCGCTTGCATTCCAAGGAACAAAAAGCTAAGGAGGTGGATGGCCTCATGATCATGAATAATTTACTCGTTGTGTAGGAGGCCGACCACTGCTGCTGTCTACCTTCTGAACTTTGTGTTGAAGCCTGATTGACCCAGGACACGCAATCCTCTATGTCTGGAGGACGTGTTGCATCCCAGTGTCCAACTGTATCCCGGCTTCCAAAATATTAACCCAGTGTGAAGGCGTCAGTGAGATGGACCATTCCTGGCCACATTCACTTGTCCACGTGTTTGTGGTTAGGCTGTCCTGCCCACTAAATGCACTGGGGAGGGCACAGGTAATGTTTTGGTATGCGCGCTTGTGTATAAGGCGCACAGGGACAAATAGGGGCGGCTGGGGACCGTTTATTGACACCCGGCCACCCCCACGTGGCTGGGGACTGTGTGTGGGTACCCGGCCGCGGGGCGGCTGGGGACTGAGTATGGACACCCGGCCGCCCCCTGGCGGCTGGGGACCAAGCGTGGACACCCGGCCGCCGGGCGGCTGGGCACTGAGTATGAATACCAGGCTACCGACGCAGCCATGAAGTGGTGGCCAGATTCCACCTCCACATGCCTAAAAGGCCCAATTTCAAGTGCAAGCAAGCTAGCAGTATGGTATTGCAGCCTGGATGTGGGTGGGTGGCAGGCTGCATACTTGCGCTTGTATTGCAAGTTATGGGGGAGGTACAATTGAACACTGCCCTGGGACAAGGACTTGCACGGGGATAGTTGCAAGTCTGCATCTTCTGATGCGGCAAGGATCACTTCTGATGGGCACACTTTTAGGCAGTGACCTGGGTGTCAGAGATGCTTCCAGGGGTCTTCCCCATGCTGTTCCCATGTCTTTTTAGCACTTTATGCATGTGTCACACAGCACATGGCCAGATAAGGTTGTAAAATGTTAAAATGACATTTCCCGGTGAATGCATTTGTCACGGTTGAAAGCAATACAAACGTGCAAAAACGCATAAAAAATGCTACTTGTGAACATAGCCCAAGGTGTGGAGGAGTAGTTTTGTTTTTGGTTATTTATTTTACCTTATACACAAGTGTTTACCCTGGAAAGGATGTTCCTTAACCCCTTTCCAACCTGGTCAGTAATAGTACGCACCAGGTCGGGAAGGCCGGTTCAGCGGGGGCTCCGGCGGTGAGCCCACACTGAAGCGAGCACATGTCAGCTGATTATTGGAATCGCAATCCACCCGCGGCTGTTAACATGTTAAATCTCTGACAGTGGCATTTAACTCGGGCTTCCGGGAGTCCTAAGCCCCGCCCATCAGTGACCCCGTCACGTGATCGCGGGTCACCAATGGGTGGGCATGACAACTCAGGGTCTGCAGCAGACGCCTGTGGTTGTCATATCTCAATTGCTATGAGCGCCACCTAGTGGTCAGCGCTCATAGCAAGTGAGCATTTCTCCTGCATACAAGCGATCTGCTCATCGCTTGTATGCAGTAGAAGCAATCAGACAACTGCTGCTTCTAGTCTCCTCTGGAGACTATAGAAGCAAGCAGAAAGTGTAAAAAAAAAGTTTTTAAAAAAATAAAAAATATATAAAAGTTTAAGTCACCCCCCTTTCGCCCCATTCAAAATAAAATATATAGATAAAAAAAAAACCACATACACATATTTGGTATCGCCGCGTTCATAATCGCCCGATCTATCAATATAAAAGAAGAATTAATAAAATCAGTAAACGGCGCAGCGAGAAAAAAATTTTAAAAGCCAGAATTAAGTTTTTTTGGTCGCTACAACTTTGCAATAAAATGCAATAACGGGCGATCAAAACATCGGATCTACCCCAAAATGGTATCAATAAAAACGTCAGCCCGGCACGCAAAAAATAAGCCCTCACCTGGCCCCAGATCCCGAAAAATGGAGAAGCTAAGGGTCTCGGAAAATGGCGTCATTTTTTTTGTTTTGTTTAGCAAGCTTTGGATTTTTTTTTCACCACTTAAATACAAAAGAACCTATACATGTTTGGTGTCTATGAACTCGTAATGTCCTGGAAAATAATGATGGCAGGTCAGTTTTAGCAATCTGTGAACGTGGTAAAAAAAGGACCCAAAAAACAACTGTGGAATTGCATTTTTTTTGCAGTTTCACTGCACTTGGAATTTTTTTCCCATTTTCCAGCACACGATATGGTAAAACCAGTGATGGTGTTTAAAAGTACAACTCGTCCCGCAAAAAATAAGCCCTCACATGGCCATATTGAACGAAAATTAAAAAAGTTCTGGCTCTGGGAAGAAGGGGAGCAAAAAAGGAAAACACAAAAACAGAAAGACCCATGGTCGTTAAGGGGTTAACATATTTCACAGGAAAGCACTTTCACTTTCGTTTTTGAATGTTTTATTGTGAGCCTGTAAAAGTGGCTTAATACCTCTGACCACTTTGTTGACAGCAGTGACCTGGGGGTCAGAAATGCTTCCAGGGGCGATCCCCATGCTGTCCCCATGTCATTTGAGCACTGTCACTAACGTTTTGGGCACTTTTTAGGCTTTCTACAGACTGCCGGGGGAGCCGCTGCAAAAATGTTCGGGTCTCCCATAGACTAACATTGGGCTCGTTGCTTGGGTCGAGCACCCGAGTATCACAGTGAGCTCAGCCCGAGCTTCAAGCACCCGAGCATTTTAGTGCTCGCTCAACACTAGTCTCCATCTGCTGGGTTGTCTGTAGCAGAAGAGGGGTCAGTCCTAATTATGCTATTTCTACTCTAGTGAAATTGATGCCAATTTGGTGGTGTCAGGCCCTAATTTAGGGAAATGTGGAGACTCCTGATTGGGTCTCCATCTACTGGGTTAGCTGTAGTGAAAGAGGTGTCAGTCCTAATTATACTATTTCTACTCTACTGAAATTGATGCTACTTTGGGGGTGTCTGTCCCTAATTTGATCTGTTTTGGCAGCTTTTGGGCCCATTTGAAGATGTTGTGTATGCGTTTGGTGTTGCCTAGAAGAGGCTCCTTGAGGTGGCTTAAGATGGGGCTACCACAATCGAGAGATCGGACTGTCTTTGGGGTTCCCCAACTTCTATGTTGGAGCAGGCAATGGTGCAGGTGACACAAGGGGCTGTCACCCACTTCTATATGTTGGGGACTCCGGCACTACCTGAATCTGGGTCACTTACAGTCCACGCACCTGGGAATCGGGCTATAGGAAGCAGGTGGAGGCAGTCCCCCAGCCTCCCGAGGAAGGAGAAGAAAATATGGACACCTGAAAAGGATTAATGTATTACACTCCTTATATTTTTTTCCTGGCTTTGCACTTTTTTCAAAGCCTTTATGCGTGTACAGTAACTACACTTTAAAAATATTTGAATGAGGCTCGCCAGTTGCTGCCTTTCTGGGGTCTATGGATGACTGGATGACCCTCCTTATAATTTTTTCTGGCTTTGCACTTTCTGCAAAGCCTTTATGAGTGTAGTATTATAGCGACTACACTTTTAAAATATTTGAATGAGGCCTGCCAGTTGTTGCCTTTCAGGGGTCAATGGATGACTGGATGATCCCCCTTATATTTTTTTTACTTTCTGCTACACTTCGGTGGTACAGAACACTACAAAAAAGCGTTCAAAATATTTTCTGGATTCAATCACTCAACCATATTTTGCATGCTTTATGGTACATTTTGGTGGTATATAACACTCCAGAAAAGCATTACTTTTTTCTGGATTCCATTAGTAATCCATACTGTATTCCTTGCTTTCTGTTAAATTTCAGTGGTATATAACACTCTAAAAACGCTTTAAAATATTTTTTTTCTGGATTCAATTTGTCATTTATACAGTATTATGTGCAGCCTTTCTGTTAAATTTCGCTAGTGTATAACCTTCCAAAAAAGAGTTGAAAGCATTTTCTTGATTCAATTAGTCATCTGTATAGTATTACGTGCTTTCTGTTACATTTCGGTGGTATAAAAAACACTCCAAAAAAGGGTTGAAATTTTTTTTGGATTCAATTACTCATCCATAGAGTATTACATGCTTTCTGTTACATGTCAGTGTTATATAGCACTCCAAAAAAGCATTGAAAGATTATTCTGCATTCAATTAGTCATCCATAGACTTTAAGGCACTGCCTAGTGTTACATTACCGTGGATCCATAGACTTTAAGGCACTGCCTAGTGTTACATTACCATGGTATATAAAACTCAAAAAAATATTCAACAAATTTTTTGGATTCAATTAGTCATCCATACAATTTTTTACTTGTTTTGTGTTACATTACGGTGGAATTAAATTCCAAAAAAATGCTTTGTCTGCTGCAGGTGACCTTTTTTTTAAATTAAAAATAAACTTGGATTCCAGAGACCTAGCAATTAGAAAATGCATAATATGTGCAGTAAAGAATGGGGAAGTGGAAATGCTGATGATGGTGCACGCAGATGCTGAGGATAGGGGGCAGGTTCGACTATGCCTGTTGCAGGAGTACAAGAAACACACCCATCCAGGACGCATAGCTTCCTGTCCCACTTTGCAGGGAGACATGGGACACCACTTCTGAAGCCACACCAGTGCAAACAGGTGGTCGCTTGGATAGCAGATAATGCTTCCAGAATGCTTGGCAGCACCACCCAGTCTTCGACATGGTCCAGACTCACCAGGCAACAGTCTGGATCACTTAATCCTCGCCCTGATCCTCCTCCCCACCATGTTGAGTTCCAGGAGATTACTGATCCCACACTAGGACACTAAGAGGAGCTCTTTATAACACCATTTTTTGATTGTGGCCTCTCATCCTGCATGGTGCAAGAGGGACAGGAGGAGATGCTCTTTAGTGATGCACAAAACTTAGAGCAGCCACAAGAAGATAATGGTGGGGAACAGAAAATTTTGTCTAAAGAGGAAGATGATGATTAGACACAGTTGCCGATAAGTCAGGCTGTTAAGTCACTAAGTCAGGAGGACCAGTGTGTGGCGGTGGAAGACGAGGTGGTGGATGACGAAGTCACCGACCCAACCAGGGAAGCTGGCCTGAAGAGCAAGGCCAACATCAGAGAGCGGGAGGGATTGGTAGCACCAAAACAGGTAGGAAGAGGCAGTGGGGTGACCAGAAGGAGTAGGCAGGCAGCTGCGCATCGACACTCATGAATTTCTCTGTCAAAGAGTTAGAAGTTCCCTAGTCTGGGACTTTTTTAAAGAGAGTTAGAGGGCCAGCTGGTGGCCCTCACTATTGTCAGAGGGTAATCCAGCGCCCCTCACTCAAATTTTATAGGACCAGCAGCCAGCCCTCACTAAGCATTTCTGCAGGGCCAGCGGCCGGCTGTGATTGGAATAGCCGTATATTGCTACTGCAATATATTGTATCCATCTGAGGTGGTCAAATTGCCAAAATATGTAGCGTTGAGTTCCAATGCGTGGTGACATCACACACCAGTCAGTGAGCTGGAAGTTGCAAACGGTACTGCAGCACTGCCAGGGTGGCGGAAGTTGTAGCTGACTTGCGGCAATGGGCACACACGGGGCGTACTTTCACAAGCAGTTCAGACAGATCTGGGTAGGTTTTGGGAAACCCCTGAACTACTAAGTTGAGCACGTGGGCCAAGCTTCAGAGCCGCCACCAGGTTACAGCCATTGTCACACACGACCATGCTTGGCTGCATGTTCAGGAGCAAGAGCCACAGATCAGTCTGGTCTGTTAGACTTTTCAACAGCTCTGCGCTAGTGTTACCTAAGCAGATTAGCTTCAACAGAGTCTGTTTCTGCTTGGCCGAGGTAGTGCTGCAGTGCTTACAGCTTGCGACTAGTGATGAGCGAGCATACTCGCAAGTACTCGGTACTCGCCAGAGCATCTCAATACTCGAGATGCTTGGGGCTCGCCGAGTACTTGCAAGATGCTCGGGCGGATGTTCGGGTCCCCTCCCTGCATGTTTGGCGCTCTTTAGAGCGCCAATCAACATGCAGGGATTACCTGCCACTCATTGTAGTGCCGCAGCCATGGTGGTTGTGGCATTACAGTGATTGGCTGGCCGCACAGTGTCATCAGGTCTAGATCAGACCTGGCACTGCTGTGCTCGTCAGTCTACTCTGCAATCAGGCAGTGTAGGGAGAGGTGCTGCTGAGCTAGGGAGAGATTTGGTTGTGTATTAGATTAAGTAAAATCAGATTCAAAAATGGACGGTATTCACATAGGTGGTCACCACCAAGTATATAACTATTAGAAAATAGGAGGGATATCAAGGAGGATATCCCTCCTATTTTCTATTGGTTGTGTATTAGGTAGTGTAGGGAGAAAACAAGTAAATAACACATATCCATCTCAACAAACAGTCCTTCTGAGGAATAATCCATCTGCAGAGATATCAGGCAGGCAGTGTATATATGGAGATGGAAGCATTCTGCAACCTGATGGCGCCGGCCGTCCCTTGGTACTCGGTCCCCAGCTGCCACTATTTCTCCCGGTGTGCCGTCCCTGCATTATGCAAGCACGTGTCCCAAAACATAAGCCGCGCCCTCAACAACGCAGTTACTGGGAAAGTCCACCTAACCACGGACACGTGGACAAGTGCTTGTGGGCAGGGATGGTACATCTCGCTGACGGCACACTGGGTTAACATAGTGGAAGCCGGGACACAGTCGGACCTTGGGACAGAACACGTCCTCCTGATGCCGAGGATTGCGGGTCCTAGGTCAATCAGGGTTGCCCCCACGGTCTACAGCTCCTGCACCTCATCTTCCTCAGCCTCCTCCTCTTCAGGCTCCATCTCAGAAATGACCGCATCAGTCACAAGCTGGAAGCACTGCAGCACTGCCTCGGCCAAGCGGCAACAGTCTGTGCTGAAGCTAATATGCTTAGGTGACAAAGCACACAATGCTGAAGAGTTGTGGACAGCTCTGAAAGAGTAGGCAGATCTGTGGCTCACACCGCTGAACCTACAGCCATGCATGGTCGTGTGTGACAATGGCCAGAACCTGGTGGCGGCTGTAAGGCAAGGCGAGCTCACATACGTACCATGCCTGGCCCATGTGCTTAACCTCGTGGTTCAGCGGTTTCTCAAATTCTACCCGGAGCTGCCGAATCTGCTTGTTAAAGTACGCCGCCTGTGTGCCCATTTTAGAAAGTCACCTACAGCTTCCGCCGCCCTTGCCGTCTTTCAGCAGCGTTTGCAGCTTCCGGCTCCCAGACTGGTATGTGATGTCCCCACGCGTTGGAACGCTACACTGCAGATGTTGGGAAGGATTTGTGAGCAGAAGAGGGCAGTTGTACCATGCTCCAAAACTTTGAGGAATCCACCAAGATGGTGAGCGATGATGATGCCATAATTAGCGTCACCATCCCGCTTCTCTGTCTTCTGAAACGCTCTCTGCTCACAATCAAAGAGGATGCATTGAAGGCGGAGCACGATGAGATGGAGCAAGGAACCATACAGGGTGATTACACACAGCCAAGCCTCATCTCATCCCAACGTGAATTGGGTGACAATGAGAAAGAGGAGGAGGAGGAAGGACAGGAGCTAGTTTCTTGCACTATAGACGGTACTACCTGCACAGCTGTCATACCGTCTGTTCAGCATGGATGGTCAGAGGACAGAGAGAAGGAGGAGGAGAGCATGGTTAGTCATCCTCTTGGTGAGGACACGGAAGTCTTGCCTGTTAGTAGTCTGGCACGCATGGCTGAGTTTATGTTACGCTGCCTTTACCATGACCCTCGCGTTCTAAAAATTTTGAGTGACAGTCATTACTGGTTGGTGACACTTCTAGACCCACGCTACAAGGAGAACTTTATAGCTCTTATTTCTGAGGTGGACAGGTCTACAAAAATGGGACAATACCAGAAGGCCCTTGTTGCGGAACTATTAAAAAAATTCTTATCTGAAAATGCTGATGGCAGAGGGCACACTTCGTTGAACAACCAAGGAGTATAGGTGAGAGAGACACAACTTCAATCCAGCAGAGGCAGGGGAACACTGTCAAAGTTCTGGGAGAGTTTTCTCAGACCCTCCCATCGCACAGGCCCTGAGGCGTGGGGTACTTTCACAAGGAGTGCAAAGTTTGGGAAGATGCTGAGGGAGTACCTTGCCGACCGCACCAGCGTCCTCCGTGATTCCTCTGTGCCTTATAATTATTGGGCATCCAAGCTGGATACGTGGAATGAACTGGCTCTCTATGACTTGGAGGTCCTGGCCTGCCCTGCCGCCAGCGTTTTATCAGAGCGGGTTTTTAGTGCCACTGGTGGAATTATAACTGATATGCGCATCCGCCTGTCAACTGAAAATGCTGACAAGCTGACTCTTATAAAAATGAACAAGGGCTGGATTGGGCCAGACTTCTCAACACCACCGAATGATAGCAGCGTAACATAAATTCAAATCCATTCTTGGGAGGTGTATTCCCATGCACCTTTTCACACCCACACATGGGTATACGCTTCCTGATTTTGGTTATTTGCTGTTGTCCTCCTCCTTCTCCTCATCCTCCACCACCATATCACCAGGGTGACCGTGGTCCGTGATGCAACACCCACATAATTTTTTAAAGGGTGTTTATCATGCCCGTAAAAAAATTTTTTATGCAGTATGTTCATGTATACCCCCCAGGGGTAAATGTTTGTCAGCCCATTCACTTGTGCATGGGCATTACAAGTATAGGAAGCCTGCTCCTTTCTAATGGGAACATTTTTTTATGAGGCCCTCCTCCACGTCTTTTCCAAGGGGCATTGAAGTGCCTCCAAATTTTTGGCAGCCCTTGCATTCACTGCATAGGCCAACACTATGGGAGACTCTCTCCTTTCTAATGGGAATTTGTCGTTACTGTGGCCCTGCTCTATGTCTCTTTAAATTGTTAGAGGGGTTTTTCCTAAATTTGGTCAGCCATTGCACTCACTGCATACCCTATAACTGTATTGCAGACTCTCTCCTTTCTAATGGGAACATGTCGTACCTTGTTACTGTGGCCCTGCTCTATGTGTCTTTAAATTCTTAGTGGGGTTTTTCCTAAAATTGGTCAGTCGTTGGACTCACTGCATACCCTATAGCTGTATAGCAGACCCTCTCCTTTCTAATGGGAACATGTCGTACTTGTTACTGTGGCCCTGCTGTATGTGTCTTTAAATTCTTAGTGGGGTTTTTCCTAAAATTGGTCAGCCTTTGGACTTGCTGCATACCCTATAACTGTATAGCAGACCCTCTCCTTTCTAATGGGAACATGTCGTACCTTGTTACTGTGGCCCTGCTCTATGTGTCTTTAAATTCTTAGTGGGGTTTTTCCCAAATTTTGGCAGCCCTTGTAGTCACAGCATGGGCATTACCACTATAGGAGACCCGCTCCTTTATAATGGGAACATTTTTTTTACTGAGACCCCCCTCTATGTCTTTTCAAAGGGGTATTGGATCGCGTCCAAATTTTTGCCAGCCCTTGCAGTCACTGGATACACAATAACAGTATAGGAGACCCACTTGTTAATAATGGGAACAACAAAGCATAGCTGACTGATGGCTCTTGTGGCAAGACGACTCGCTCAGCTCTCCCGGAGGCAGACTCGGGACACACGTTCTCAGGTTACCTTTCTGCTGGTTTATTATCTGGCATAAACTCTTGCAGGGTTTTGCAGGAAAATAAACAAGACCCCTTTGGGTTAAACGGGAAAACAAACAAAGTATAGCTCAGTCCATAGGTGAGCGGGTTCCGCCCGCTCTCGGTAGCATAAACTGCACAGGTAACAAGCTCTGCAGCTTCCACAATACTGTCTGGAGACTTCCCTCTCCAGACCACACTCCACAGGAAAAAAAAAAAAAGGACTGAGCTTTTACACATTGCTCAGCCACACCCTGAGGGGAGGTAGGGGGAATGGCGTCCCGCCCTCTTTGCCATTCCCATAAAACCGCACACGCTTTAACAGAGTAAACCTACCAGCATATAACACGCTGGCAGAAAAATAAAGTAGGTCTTAGTTCACACAGGAGAGCATCCTGAGTGACACATACCTCCCCTCAATATAAATCCATTGACACTGTCACACTCTCTAACAATAGCGATGGACGACTGCTGGTCTTTTAAGAATAGTAAGGGCCGTCTGATGGCCCTATAAAATAGGCTTTATGACTTTCAGAGTCCCTCCATCATAAATAAAACAGGATGTGTCTGATGTGTCACACACCACATTGCCAGATAAGGTTGTAAAATGTTAAAATGACATTTCCCGGTGAATGCATTTATCTTAAAAAATAACATAAAAAAAACAAAACAATAGGATCTTTCTTTAGTATAAAAAACAGCGTCACCAATTTAACCTCAATGTAATCACATTGTTCAGCTCCTGCACCTCCTCCTCCATCTCCGAAATGACCACATCAGTCACAAGCTGACAGCACTGCAGCACTGCACTGCAGTCCCCTTGAGAAAGGCAATAGCGCCGAAACACGCGTCGGGGAAGCACGCATCATGCAGGCTCTCTGTCTCCCACCTAGGTAATTATGCATGACCTTTTGATTATGTGAGGATAGGGATGTTTACCCCTGGGACATGGCTATTTATAATATATATTGATGTTTCGCCATGGTGTCCCTTCATATTTGCTAGAGTCTCCTAAGCATATGATAATGGGGAGTATGGTAGTTGTGAGACGAGATTCCTGCATTTCTTATGCTGCCTGCCTGTTTTTACTTATGTTTTAACGATTTGTATGTTGATTTGGTACTCATTTGTCTCCCTGGACATTTTGCTCCATTTTCTACTTTGTATGTAAAGAATTTTTCAATAAAGTTTATACACATTTTTCACATTATGGCCATGTGATCGTTGTTTTCTGCTTCGGCACTCCTTTATATTTTGAGGCACAGTGCAAAGCTCAGAAGGGAAAAAGCACCATATTGGAGTTCAAATTTTGCTGGAATATTTTGAGGGTTCAATTTTTACAGCTAAAATGTTGTTGTAGCCTAAAATTGTTATTTTTTATAAGTGCTAATAGGAAACAATGTATCTCTCAGTTTCTTAGGCAATGTCTCCTGAGTATGCCAATACCCTACATGTAATCAGGAGCTCCTTTTGACAGACAGTGCAAAACTCAGAAGGGAAGGATGACCATAATTTAGTGTAGATTTTACTGTTATGGTTTGCGGGTGCCATGACCCACTGGGAAAGTGGATTTTGAGGAAAACTCCCCAAAAGTGATACCATTTTAAAAACAGCACCCCTCAAATACTTTAAAACTGTTGTCATGAATTTTTTTAACCCTTAAGTTGCTATAAAGGAATTAATGCAAAGTGGAATGAAAAAAACTTACATTTTACCTCTAAAATCTTGCTTTAGGCTTAAATTTCTCACTCTTGCAAGAGGTAAGACCAAAAAATGGACCCCGAAGTTCGTTACCCACTTTCTTATGAGAGCAGCAATAGCCCACATGTAGTCAAAAGGTTCTGTTTGAACAAACAGCAGGGCTCGGAGTGGAAGGAGTAATATTTGAATTTTGGAACACAAATTAGGCTGAAAGAGATGGTGTGCACCATGTCGCATTTGCAGGGCCCCTATGGTGCCTAAACAGCAGAAACTCCCCGACAACTGACCCCATTTTGGAAACTACACTCCTCAAGGATTTTATTCAGGGGTGTAATGAGCATTTTGAACCCACAAGTACGATACAGAATTTGATAATATTAGGTCGTCATATCGAAAAAGTACATTGTTTTCACAAAAATCTTGCTTTAGCCCCAAATTTCTCACTTTTGCAAGCAGTAACATCAAAAAGTAGAAGTTTGTTACGAACTTGCTGAGCACAGCGATACCCCACATGTAGTCCAAAAGTTCTGTGTGGACAAACGGCAGGGATCAGAAGGGAAAGGGCCCTATTTCAAACTTTGGAACACAAATTTGCTGAAAAAGATTGCAGGCAACATGTTGTGACGCCCAGCTGCGCTTGGTATCACAGATCCTAGAAGAGTGCATTGATGGATTCCTCCACAAGAGGCCCCCATAAACATTCACACATCTCCACCTTCCACCTCAGACCAGCAGAGGGAGCCCGTTAGGGATATAAATAGGGAAGGTGGAGCCAGGCAGCAGTTAGTCTGGAGTCGACAGAGAGCCATGTCTGTTAAGAGAGTTCCTGCAGTAGAGAAGCCTGAGAGAGGTAATTCTGCAGTGGAGCACAGTCCAGACTCAGTTGTAGCTCAGAATAGTGAGCTTTAGGTGTGCCGGCGCCATAAGATCGGTGAAGTGCGGCAAGCTGCCGTTAGTGTATATAGCCTAGTGAGGGCCCGAGTAGGCCAAAGGAGAGTGGAGAGTTAGTACATAGGGGGCTGAGGAGCTTAACCAGCACACCCCGAAGAATTTACCGGACACCGGGTCCGAGCTTACCGGGATCTCTATGACCCAGTAAGGCATAACCGGAATCCCTGGAGAACTACAGGTCCCAGGATGGCTAGAGTGCTGATACGTAACAGAGACGGGAAACACATAGGCCCCTAAGCTGAGGATCGTGTATTCCAAGAAAAGGCCCTACCACAAGGTCAGCTAGCGCAGGACTGAGACAAAGTTAGGCCTAGCTCCAGGCAAGTCAGAAACTTACTACGCAGAGGCAAGAAACAGGAGGCCCTACACCCGCTCATTGGGGAGGATCCTGGTATGCACCCTTCACCCTACAGTGCTCCGGGATGTGCCTGAATTTCCATCAGTAAAAGGTACTGAAGTGACTATCGTGTCTGTCCCTGTTCTTGCTCTGACCCGGCTGGGTCTCGCCTGTCCTGCATCCCCCTCTCCGTACACTGCCCTGAGGCCTAGCTCCACCTGTGGGGAGCTATACCATCGAGCTGCCTTATCACCGGCCTCAGTGGACTGCCGCAGCGCTGGTGATTCTCACCAGAAACCACAGGTGGCATCACAAACTTTTATAAAACTAATAAACAAACCAATCCCTTTTTAAAAGCTGACCCCAGAGTACGGGCCCGGGAGCCGACCACCTCGACATCCCCAAGGCCAGGCAAAAGGCCTGGGTACCGAGTCGCCCCCATCACCCTGGGCGAGTCAATGTCACATTTGCAGGGTCCATAAGGCGCCCAAACTGCAGAAACCCCCCCCCACAACTGACACGATTTTGGAAACTACAGGTATTTTATCTAGGGGTTTAGTGAGCATTTTGAACCCAAATATACTCCACAGAATTTGATAACGTTAGGTGGTCATATTGAATATGCAGTCATTAGTGTTGAGCGCAAATGTTCGCTACTGCAGTTTGCACTGGGTGCTCAAGTATGCACCGAGTATCACGGGTGCTCAAGTGACATGTCCAAGTCTCTGTCTTGCATGTTTTTCAGCTGTTTGACACCCAAAAAAACATGCGGGGATAGCTTGTGTATGGCAGGCAAATTCCGCATTGTTTTTGGCTGTCTAACAGCTGCGAAACACGCAGGGTGGAGACTCGAGCATGTCACTCGAGCACCCGTGGTAGTTGGTGCATACCTGAGCACCCCGATGGGGGGATGACATATTAATTAATGCCTTTTCATCACTGTGATAGAGGTCTATTAGAGTGATCAAAAGGAACCAAAAGGAAAAATCACTACTGTTGCTGGGTGCCTACCGGCAGATCTCGGCGAGCATACTGTGCATGCGCCCGCCAATTTTTTTAAGAAAGAGGGAGTGAAGGGCCGGGGGCAGAGCAGGAGGGACCCGGGGATGGCGGAGTTACCGGGGTGGGCCTGAGGATACCATTTCTCTCTCCTCTGATATGTATATCATGTCAGAAGAGAGAGAAATTATTTTAATAGTGGGAACATTTTTTCTTTTACATGATCGCCCATCCAGTCCTGATTGTGTCCTCCAGGGTCTCAGCTACCCGTGATACCTGAGACCCTGGAGATTTTCTGACTCTGGGGGGGGGGTACTATACCCTTATTCCAGATCACCGTTTTCAACTACCAACAAGGGAATAGAGCCTCTTAGTGGCCGCCATTTTAATGTTTATCTGCTGTCGTTAAGGGGATAAAGTCGCACAGAAAAAGAGATGTCAATTATAGGAGCAGGCAACCACAGGGAGGGAAATAGAGCCTGAGTGAATGAGACTTGAGAAGAGTTTATACTTGCCAAAAGCTCTTCAGTGCATATCCATTCAATCACTGATTTCTCAGTAAGGGAAGAACGCACTGACTAGGTAAAGGTATTGCTAGATTTGTCCTTTGTGCAGTATATAAAAAATAGTTTTGGGGGGTAAAATCAGGAGAGCAAACTTTCAGTCATTAACTGTCTAACACCAGTAATGCCCCCTTTCATTTAAAATAAGCTCTGGAGGAAGATTCTCAGGGAGATCTATGTCCGACCCATAGATCTTCACAGCTAAATTACAATTATTAATCTCATTAAGAAAAACATGGATTTCTCTGGAATAAGACAATCGATTGCAGATATCAAAGTATCATTTTATTCAGCTTCCTATGACCTACATGCCCTTATAGACAGCTTAGGAGGGTTGATCATACTGACAGATTCCCTTTAAAAGGGAAACCCAGTTTTAATGACTGGCTAATCTGAGATTATGTGACATCAAAATCAATTAGGACAGTGTCAATCTTTCCGGTATTATGTATGTGTGAAAATCAACTATCCCACAATATACTGTACAATAAATAGAGATAGAAATAATCAAATTTTGGATTAATCCTGCTTTGTCCTTTTGCTTTGGGAAATAAATGGTGACAGAGGTGTCTAGCAGTCACATATTCACCACTTTTCATGGAAATAAACATCCAGGCTTCGTTGAGTCAGACATATATATTTCAGAAATAGTTGTGTAAATGCATGGCCATTTCTCATCTCACAGACTACAGTTGAAGGTAACTATTGCTTACTGTACGTATGTGACGCACCCCCTGGGCCATGTTCAGGGGATACCCGGAGCCGGATCTCGATGGGGGTAGTAGTCCTTGTGGCGGTGACCCGGTCCGTGCCCAGGGTGTCAAACTAAGTGGCAGTCTATGGCAGTAGATGTTAATTTGATCGACTACGCCACCCGTTGAGTGCTGCTTTGAAGCCGCCGCTGCAGAGCAGTCCACTGAGGCCGGTGGTATATGTGCAGCAGTGATGGTATAACCCCCAACGGGAGGGGTATGGCCTCAGGGCAGCAGGTGTGGATGATGGGTGTAGTTATGTTGTAGAAAGGAGAGTCAGAGACTTGAGGTGCAGTTTCAGGGCTTTTACTCACGGTTGTTCTCTCAGTCACTCTGGCCTTGAGTGACCACCCGAGCCATGCTGCGTCCACCAGGTCCTGGACTCGGCTAACCCCCAGGCAGTTCTGGAGCGTGGTCCTGAGCTCCCTTTCTCTCTCTCTGTCTCTGGCCATTCCCACCAGGGATCCACCTTTGGCCGGCTCCCTCGGGTCTCTTGGTGGTCAAACCTCCTCTGGGTTCCCTGACCCTATGCTTGGTGTGCCTTTCTGGTGGATTTGGTGAGGGTCGTGGCAAATCTTGACCACGACCTCCGGTTCCTGGCTGAGGATAAGTGGCCTCCACCAGTTCGGGTTCCGGTACCCGTGTCCGCCAACCCTTCACCCTTTTTGGTCTGATTCTGGGTTCTTAGGGTTCCTTCTGACTCTGCTTCTCTCTGGGTCCTTCTTCCTCCTCTCTCTCTTCAATGCAGGCTTGGCCCTGGAGCTGGGCCCAGCCGGAGCCACAGCTCCCTGTCAGCCCTCCTGGCTGAGCTCCTCTGCTCAAAAGACCCTGTCCTAAGATGGTGCGCACCATATATACTCCCTCTATGTGTGAGCCCAGGTGACTAGCACCCAATGAGCTCCTAGCTTTACCCAGAGTACTCCCCCTATCTGCCCCTACACTACTGGGATGTTCCACCCCCCTCCCACTCCAGCCAGGGACAGACGCTGTCGTACCTGCACATATACTTGGTGGGAGTACCGTAGTTCTGTCCCCCGGAAATGGGATGTATGTAGTGCATGCAGCCTACTGAGCTCAGTCCCACACTCCATCCTTACCCGGGAGTGGAATACCACACCTCTGGAGTGAGGTGCAATACCCCTGTAGCAGCCGAGTCCTCAGGGTGCTACATTCCCCCCTGGTAAATCACAGCACGTCCTCGGGCTGTAAAAGAGCAAAACATAATAAAACATACAAAATTTTTGCAAAAACATACACAACAGGTATAAAACACTATAACATTATCAGACTTAAACAAGATAAACTTTTTCTTTCATATAAAACTCTTTCATAATAATGTTCTTTGAGTTACTGGCCACTGTGCGCTTGTGACCAGGTAGAAGTGTAACAGTCAGTTCAAGAACAACAGTTTCCTATAAAACCAGTAGGGGGCGCCTTAGAAAGCGCAACTATATACAAGGGGAGGTGGCCGCTCTCAGTCCTCGGCCAGTGGGGAAAAGGAATGGCTGTTCACAGTCCTCAGCCTGTGGGGAGATGGGACACACTGGAACAGTTCACTGGTCCCAACGGGGACTATAATGGTAACAGTTCCTGTACCCTAACGGGTAACTATTTTACAGTTCCATTTACCGTACTTTAGTAGCGGCGTCCTCCTGCTCCTTCCTCCGTGTACCCTTCAGACCCGTCCGGGTCCTCTTGCTCCTCCTGACACCTCAGCTCTTTCTCTGTCAGTCGGTGTACATGAAGGGCATAGGGTCCTTTGGCACATTGGTGCCGGGTGAAGGTGACCTCATCACCCAGGTATAGGTCACGACCTCTGTGTCCCTCCGGTAGGTGGGACTCGACATCTCTTCTGGTCACGAAGACGTCGCCGGGGGTGTGATGATCTCTGATGAAGCCCCAACCGTGCTGCAGTTGGAATTTGATTACAGTCCCGGTGGCACGGGGACCGTGGGCTGCACGGGGGTTCCTTCGGGTCCGGCTCTTTTGTTCTGCACTCTTTACTTGCAGCCGCTCCTCGCGGACCCGTCTCTCTCTCCGTTCTCGCTCAAAGACTTCCAACTGTTGGCGGCAGCACTCCACACGCTCAGTTGCGGCCGCCCGGGTCTCCTGAGTGAACCCGATGAGGTCTCCTCCTGCGGGGTCCCACTCAAACTGCGCCTCCTCTAACGAGAGCGGGGTCATCTTGACGGGCGCCGGAGCTGGGATTAGGGGCTCATCCAGGGGTCTTTCTTTCCGGAGTCGGGGATGGTGGTACTCCGGTGGCCACGCAAAGGGCTGCCCATCCGGGCAAGTGTGCTGGGCAAACAAGTCTTCACCCAGGTGCGGCACAGTGGAAGTTGAGGGCGCGGTGGTGGCAGCGGCGCCCGGGATCGCTAGGCCTTGCGACCAGGCTTGGGGTACCCTGAAGGTAAAGGGCACCGTGAAGACGGCGGCGCCCGGGGGCACTCGGCCTTGCGACCAGGCCGGTGGCGTCTCCTGCTTGGCCGCGCTCAGGGTTGAGGCGCGTGACGTCACAGGGGGCGTGGTCGCGGCTCCTGCTTGGGGCCTAGTCTGGAGCGGTAGCGGTGCGGCAACGGGCACGATCAGTGGGACTTCGGGCTCTGCGACGGGGAGTGGGGGTAGGCTTACGGTGGCTGGGCTCGGGGTAGTAACGTCCCCTTTACTTGCCTCCGTCTCTTCAGCTCCCTCTGCGGCGTCGTCTCTGGCCTCCGTCCCTTCTGCATCCTCTTCAGGGGCAGGCGTGCTCCTCGTTGCGGGTGGTGTGCTCCGCTGGCGGGTTCCAGCCTGCTGGGCCATCTCCCTGCTCCACTCCATCAGCGTTTCTCGCTGCACCTGGGCCATCCTCCGTGCGAGGCCCTCCAGCGCGGTCTGTGCACGCTCCCGGTCTCGGGGGAGCTGTGCCAGGATCTCCACCAGGTCTTGTGGGGTGGTTGCTTGCATCAGGCTCCTGACCACAGGGTCGGTGCTGCCTGCCTCTCCCTCCATCTCCGGGTACGGCTCCTCCAGACTCCTCCAGGCTGCACCCATCTTCTCTGTTTTGTTCTGTATCCGCCCCCATTGAGGGCGGTCCTGGGGCAACTTGGTGATTGTCAGTTCCAGGGGCAGACCCCCCACGCTGATGGACATCTCAATCATTGCAGTCTCTGCTGGTGGGGGCGGTCTTCGTTTTTGGCGCCATTCTTGGTCCTGGCCCACGATGGGAGGTGGCCTCTTGCCACCCTCTGGCACGCCCATAATGGCGTCCGCTCTGCCAGGGCGGGAAATCTTCTCAGATGGCGGGAATTGTCTCCCAGTGGCGGGAAACTCTGTGGATGGCGGGAAAAAGCTGCAGATGGCGGGCAACCGGCGGGAAACGACCCGTGATGGCGTCCGATGGCGGGGACCCTCCGGAATTGGCGGGAGACTTCTTTTTACGGTAAATATGAACTTTTCTTCAGGCACGCAGTACCCGGTGGTTGCGGGCACGTTATCTTGCCGACTACGCCAATGTTGACGCACCCCCTGGGCCATGTTCAGGGGATACCCGGAGCCGGATCTCGATGGGGGTAGTAGTCCTTGTGGCGGTGACCCGGTCCGTGCCCAGGGTGTCAAACTAAGTGGCAGTCTATGGCAGTAGATGTTAATTTGATCGACTACGCCACCCGTTGAGTGCGGCTTTGAAGCCGTCGCTGCAGAGCAGTCCGCTGAGGCCGGTGGTATATGTGCAGCAGTGATGGTATAACCCCCAACGGGAGGGGTATGGCCTCAGGGCAGCAGGTGTGGATGATGGGTGTAGTTATGTTGTAGAAAGGAGAGTCAGAGACTTGAGGTGCAGTTTCAGGGTTTTTACTCACGGTTGTTCTCTCAGTCACTCTGGCCTTGAGTGACCACCCGAGCCGTGCTGCGTCCACCAGGTCCTGGACTCGGCTAACCCCCAGGCAGTTCTGGAGCGTGGTCCTGAGCTCCCTTTCTCTCTCTCTGTCTCTGGCCATTCCCACCAGGGATCCACCTTTGGCCGGCTCCCTCGGGTCTCTTGGTGGTCAAACCTCCTCTGGGTTCCCTGACCCTATGCTTGGTGTGCCTTTCTGGTGGATTTGGTGAGGGTCGTGGCAAATCTTGACCACGACCTCCGGTTCCTGGCTGAGGATAAGTGGCCTCCACCAGTTCGGGTTCCGGTACCCGTGTCCGCCAACCCTTCACCCTTTTTGATCTGATTCTGGGTTCTTAGGGTTCCTTCTGACTCTGCTTTTCTCTGGGTCCTTCTTCCTCCTCTCTCTCTTCAATGCAGGCTTGGCCCTGGAGCTGGGCCCAGCCGGAGCCACAGCTCCCTGTCAGCCCTCCTGGCTGAGCTCCTCTGCTCAAAAGACCCTGTCCTAAGATGGTGCCCACCATATATACTCCCTCTATGTGTGAGCCCAGGTGACTAGCACCCAATGAGCTCCTAGCTTTACCCAGAGTACTCCCCCTATCTGCCCCTACACTACTGGGATGTTCCACCCCCCTCCCACTCCAGCCAGGGACAGACGCTGTCGTACCTGCACATATACTTGGTGGGAGTACCGTAGTTCTGTCCCCCGGAAATGGGATGTATGTAGTGCATGCAGCCTACTGAGCTCAGTCCCACACTCCATCCTTACCCGGGAGTGGAATACCACACCTCTGGAGTGAGGTGCAATACCCCTGTAGCAGCCGAGTCCTCAGGGTGCTACATATGCACATGCAGATAAATTTGGGGAACATTTAGAAGCTATGACAAGATGTGGTAAGAGCAATGCAGTTGTTTTCTTTTCTTAAATGAAATATTTCTCTATGTTCATATATTGCATTTAAATAAAAAAATAGTATATTAACTTGCACTTGATGCTGTTTAACCATTTGTGCCTTAGTCTGCAGTGCAGGTGAATTCTCGTCTCATGAAACATGTCACATGCTTTTCGAATAGGTAGGATTAGTACTTTATTCATATGTGATCTCAGGGTATTGTCTTGGCACTGACCTAATGATCCAGCGTAAATTTTAAGCTTTCTGTAGACATGAACTTTCTGCATGTTCTGTCCTGGTTTTTTTTCTGGACATTTACATTACATTCATTTTTCTGCCAGTTCAGCTATGTCTGTGAATAATCCCTATGCTTTAGTGTTGTCTGCCTGTTTCCTCAGCATTTCCTGATCCTCTTTTTATGCTAGTTTGGACGGTTACATGACATCAGTTACTCTGTGTCCAACTCCTACTGGACCCAGTTTTATTTATCCACTAAGACCCAATGGTAAGAAATTCTAATGCTACATTTATACTGAAAAATGATTGTGAACGAGTGTTCCTAAGAATCCTCATTGCACAATAATCTTTCAGTGTAAACAGGCTGCCGATCACTCGATGAATGATTAAAACACTCGTTCATCGGGTTGAAAGATCTTTTGTGCAGTGCGAAAAAATAATGCTTCTTGGTGATGCATCGTCCTGGGTAAACAGAACTTACACCTTCAAGAACCATGGGGTCTATGAGCACTGAGTGATGTATTACATATCATTCAGTGAGCATTATTTACTGTGGTCTGCCCATGTAAGCAGGCTATTAAAAGAACAGTAAGGTCAGAAAGGGAATTAAATGCATTGCATAGCTCTTGGTGCTGAGCAGACGGATTTGGGTTCTAAGAGCAATGGGTTAAATTTTCATAGGGATACAATCTGTTTTCTGCAGATAAATCACCCTTGAATGAAAAGGTGTTTACTGTGCTGGGGGAGAGCATCATAGCAGAGGTGGTGAATAATGATGAGCGAGTATGCTCGTTACTCGAGATTTAAGAGCATGCTCGGATGTTTTCCGAGTATCTTCTGCGCGCTCAAATGTTATGTTTGAGTCTCTGTGTGTGCATGATTTGCGACTGATTGACAGCTTTAATACATGTGAGGAATGCCTGTTTGTTAGGCATTCCTCACATGTATTAAACTGTCAAACATTCGCAAATCATGCACACACAGTGACTCAAACATAACATTCGAGCACGCCTCAAATACTCGGCGAGCATTTTTGCTAAAAGGCTTAACAGAACACGCTCGCTCATCACTAGTGGTGAACTATTTAAACTACGAACAAGGGGAGACAACACACAAAGGTAAATAGATAAGAGAGGTGTCCAATCATATTGGAGGCTGGGGAAGTGGACTATTGGGGATAAATAGGACTAAATATAGGGAGATCCATTTCTTGTAAACAAACACTGAAGACAAATGTGATTACAATATTTTTGAAATTAGCCTTTATGAAAGTAAATGTGGAAATCTGGATAAAAATTTGGTGTATATTCACGAATGTTAGGAGTCTAGCAAGCAATGGGAATTGCGGCATTGGTACTAGAGAAACACAAAGGGCGTGTGGAGCACTGAATATTCATTCTCCTTAATAGCGCGCACAGTGTCAGCAGCAGCAGCCGGCTCCTGCAGCGACTCGGCAATCACTTGTGCCCGCTACTAACGAGCATGAATATTCACTGTTCTCCACTCCCATGGGCATGGGGAGTAGTGAATATTCATGCTCTTTAATAGTAGCGGCCACACGCGATCAGCCAGTCGTGGCTGACACTGTGGGCGCTATTAAGGAGAATGAATAGTCACTGCTCCACACGCCAATAGTCCGGGTGCAGAGAGCAGTGAGGAAGGTGAGTAGAATCGTTTATTTTTTGTGTTCAGCGTGATGGGGATGGGGGTGCCTTGCATACTACGATGGGAGTGCCATGCATACAAGGATTGAGGTGCCATGCATACCAGGATGGGGATTGGGGTGCCATGCATATCAGGATGGAGGTACCATGCAAACAAGGATGGGGGTGCCATGCACACCAAGATGGGAATTGGGGTGCCATGTATACCAGGATGGGGGGCCCTGTGTACCAGGATGAGGATAGGAGCTGCGTATAACAGGAAAGGGGGGCCATATATACCAGGATGGGGGATATTACTACAGAATTGGGGGACAATACCCCTATAACAGTGTCAGCAGCAGACCCCCTCCCCCATCACAGTGCATTATGACCACATTTTTTTGCTACATTTTTTTTCTATTTTCCTCCTCTAAAACCTAGGTGTGTCTTATGGTCCGCTGCATCTTATAGTCCGAAAAATACAGTACTTTTTTATATCTTATCTTCATTTATCTCTTATAATTGTAATTTTTATTTTAAATAAATTTTCTTTTTATTCAAATCACCTGTGCCGTTGTTTTTTTCATCAGTCAATATTGCTAATCTTTTTCACAGGTAACTCTTTAATTTTGATTCAATTCTTTGTATAATTGCACGTGTTTGTTTGTATCTTATTAACTGGTTGCAAAATGTGGGGTTAGGACAATCCTCACACACTTTGGCTGTCAAGGACAGAGAGTAGATATCTCCAAAGGCTGCATTCAGGCAAATGGCTCCATGGTTTCCTGGAATATCAGTGATCACTACAGCTCTACAGTGCACTAATGGCAAGTACTTCGACTGTTTGACCCCCTTAGTACACTTTCAGTACTGCTGTCTGCTCTTTATCTTAATAAGTTTTATAAGCTCAGGCTTATTTGATCTCAAAGGAAGAACTGTACTCCACAGCAAGTGAAGAGGTTTCCTGTCTGGTTCATAGGCTGTGCACATCAAAAAAATAAAAGAAGGGAATGGAAGTAATGTATTCGGGATATGTTGTCGGCAAAATTTCATGACCTGGTCTGGGAGAGCTGCCGAAAGTGCCAAAATGATTGAAGCTACTCTTCACCTCCACCACTTAGGAGAAGTCCAGCAGCTGTTTTAGACTCGCGGTGAAGTAGGTGTCTGTAGATTAAACTGGTACTATAGCAGTAAAATCAGACACTGATACTAAAGATGAATGGGCTGAGTTGTATAACGGTGCATTGCTGTATCAACACCAGAGATCAGCAAGCGAGGAGATAAACATGAAAGGGAGCTCATTCTAGACATACAGTGAAGGAAATAATTATTTGATCCCTCACTGTTTTTGTAAGCTTGCCCACTGACAAAGACATGAACAGTCTATAATTTTAAGGGTAGGTTAATTTTAACATTGAGAGATACAATATCCAAAAAAGAATCAAGAAAATCACATTGTATAAATTAGATAAATTTATTTGCATTTTGCAATGAGAAATAAGTATTTGATCCCTCTGGCAAACAACACTTAATACTTGGTGGCAAAATCCTTGTTGGCAAGCACAGCAGTCAGATGTTTTTTGTAGTTGATGATGAGGGTTGCGCACATGTCAGGAGGAATTTTGGTCCACTCCTCTTTGCAGATCATCTCTAAATCATTCAGATTTTGTTGCTGTCACTTGGCAACTCGGAGCTACAACTCCCTTCATAAGTTTTCTATGGGATTCAGGTCTGGAGACTGGCTAGGCCACTCCATGACCTTAATGTGCTTCTTTTGGAGCCACTCCTTTGTTGCCTTGGCTGTATGTTTTGGGTCATTGTCTTGCTGGAAGACCCAGCCACGATCCATTTTTAATGTCCTGGCGGAGGGAAGGAGGTTGTCACTCAGAATTTTACGGTACATAGCTCCATTCATTCTCCCATTGAAGCGGTGAAGTAGTCCTGTGCCCTTAGCAGAGAAACACCCCCAAAACATAATGTTTCCACCTCCATGCTTGACAGTGGAGATGGTGTTCTTTGGGTCATAGGTAGCATTTCTCTTCCTCCAAACACGACGAGTTGAGTTAATGCCAAAGAGCTCAATTTTTGTCTCATCTGACCACAGCACCTTCTCCCAATAACTCACAGATTCATCCAGGTGTTCATTGGCAAACTTCAGATGGGCCTGCACATGTGCCTTCCTGAGCAGGGGGACCTTGAGGGCACAGCAGGATTTTAAACCTTTAAGGCATAATGTGATACCAATGGTTTTCTTGGTGACTGTTGTCCCAGGTGCCTTGAGATCAATAACAAGTTCCCCCCATGTAGTTTTAGGCTGATCTCTCACCTTCCTCATGATCAAGGATACCCCACAAGGTGAGATTTTGCATGGTGCCCCAGATCAATGTCAATTGACAGTCATTTTGTATTTCTTCCATTTTCTTACTATTGCACCAACTGTTGTCTCCTTCTCACCCAGCATCTTACTTATGGTTTTGTAGCCCATTCAAGCTTTGTGCAGGTCTATGATCTTGCCCCTGACATCGTTAGAAAGCTCTTTGGTCTTGCCCATGTTGACAGGAGTCTTTTATATACAGTCATATGAAAAAGTTTGGGCACCCCTATTAATCTTAAGCTTAATGTTTTATAAAAATTGGTGTTTTTGCAACAGCTATTTCAGTTTGATATATGTAATAACTGTTGGATACAGTAATGTTTCTGCCTTGAAATGAGGTTTATTGTACTAACAGAAAATGTGCAATCTGCATTCAAACAAAATTTGACCTGTGCATAAGTATGGGCACCTCACCAGAAAAGTGACATTAATATTTAGTAGATCCTCCTTTTGCAAAAATAACAGCCTCTAGTCGCTTCCTGTAGCTTTTAATGAGTTCCTGGATCCTGGATGAAGGTATTTTTGACCATTCCTCTTTACAAAACAATTCCAGTTCAGTTAAGTTTGATGGTCGCCGAGCATGGACAGCCTCTTCAAAAGATCCCACAGATGTTCAATGATATTCAGGTCTGGGGACTGGGATGGCCATTCCAGAACATTGTAATTGTTCCTCTGCATGAATGCCTGAGTAGATTTGGAGCGGTGTTTTGGATCATTGTCTTGCTGAAAGATCCATCCACTGCGTAACTTCAACTTTATCACTGATTCTTGAACACTATTGCCAAGAATCTGCTGATACTGAGTGGAATCCATGCGTCCCTCAACTTTAACAAGATTCCCAGTGCCGGCATTGACCACACAGCCCCAAAGCATGATGGAACCTCCACCAAATTTTACTGTGGGTAGCAAGTGTTTTTCTTGGAATGCTGTGTTTTTTTGCCACCATGCATAACGCCTTTTTGTATGACCAAACAACTCAATCTTGGTTTCATCAGTCCACAGGACCTTCTTCCAAAAAGAAATAGGCTTCTTCAAATGTGCTTTTGCATACCTCAGCCGACTCTGTTTGTGCGTACTTGCAGAAACGGCTTCTTTCGCATCACTCTCCCATACAGCTTCTCCTTGTGCAAAGTGCGTTGTATAGTTGACCGATGCACAGTGACACCATCTGCAGCAAGTTGATGCTGCAGCTCTCTGGAGGTGGTCTGAGGATTGTCCTTGACTGATCTCACCATTCTTCTTCTCTGCCTTTCTGATGTTTTTCTTGTCCTGACACTTCTGGCCTTAACAAGAACTGTCCCTATGTTCTTCCATTTCCTTACTATGTTCCTCACAGTGGAAACTGACAGGTTAAATCTCTGAGACAGCTTTTTGTATCCTTCCCCTGAACAACTATGTTGAATAATCTTTGTTTTCAGATCATTTGACAGTTGTTTTGAGGAGCCCATGATGCCACTCTTCAGAGGAGATTCAAACAGGAGAACAACTTGCAAGTGGCCACTTTAAGTAGCTTTTCTCATGATTGCATACACCTGGCTATAAAGTTCAAAGCTCAATGAGGTTACAAAACCAAAAAAAGTGCTTTAGTAAGTCAGTAAAAAGTAGGCAGGAGTATTTAAAACAAGAAAATGATAAGGGTGCCCATACTTATGCACAGGTCAAATTTTGTTTGAATGCAGATTGCACATTTTCTGTTAGCACAATAAACCTCATTTCAAGGCAGAAACATTACTGTGTCCAACAGTTATTACATATATCAAACTGAAATAGCTGTTGCAAAAACACCAATTTTTATAAAACATTAAGCTTAAGATTAATAGGGGTGCCCAAACTTTTTCATATGACTGTAGGTGACTATGTAAGACAGCTGTCTTTAATGCAGTTATCGAGTTAATTAGGAGCGCCTAACTGGGCTGTAGGAGCCATAGCTCATAATGGTTTGTAGGGGAGGGATCAAATACTTATTTCTCACTGCAAAATGCAAATAAATTTATTTAATTTATACAATGTGATTTTCTTGATTTTTTGGGATATTCTATCTCTCAATGTTAAAATTAACCTACCCTTAAAATTATAGACTGTTCATGTCTTTGTCAACTTACAAAAACAGCAAGAGATCAAATAATTATTTCCTTCACTGTACCCCAGCTGAAGGTTCTAAAAATCCATAAAAATCCAGCATTATAGTTTCCCAAGAGTTCTACAGTGACAACCAGAAGCAGGATTTAACGAGCCTAACCAACTATGCAACAATTGGATGGGAAAAATAAGGAGGAGGATGATGAGTCAGGTGCGTTTTAGAATTTAGCAGTTCCTCTAAAGCAATTGTCATAGTGAAAGCAGTAAGAATAGCCTCTATAGAAGGAGTTTGTGCTACAGGTATTCAGAACCAGTGGGTCTCTTAGTGGACCTGTGAGTTAAGGGCCATAATGAAAGAAACTACTTATTGATAAAACTCATATGGTTTTGTGCAGCACCTAAAATTTGTATGCACCTGCCACAATCATAACTGGACAGACCTGACTGTAGTACTTAAGACACTTTGTGGTGCTGCAGATTATGAATATAATGGGTTGGGCAGAAGATGACCAAATAGACCCTAAAACACACTGACAAGAATATATACCCAGTGCTGTGTGACTAGATAGGTGTCATGTTCCCCACTGTTTCCTTGAGTATGAAGTTATCCAGGGATAAAAGACAAGAGATGAAAACACTGACAGAGCCCAGAGTCCTAGAGAAGACAGATGGACTGACAACAGCTATGTTCAAAGGGGTAACAACAATGAGACTGTGACCACAGCCCAATGACCAAGTTCCCCCAGTACTAGTACTTCCTTTTTCAAGACAAGACTACTCTTTTCATATGTAGTGAGCACAGGGGTAAGCCTGGGGTCGGCTCAGATGCCATGGTAAGCTTGCTTACAGAAACAAAACAGGTGCCTGTACAAATAGGTCCCGACTCCCGAAAACACAGGCAGCATTTCTGCTCGGTGATACAGAGTCATGTAATTTATTATGATGTGATTTACTCTGCAAATTACTTTGTCACATTGTATGCACACCAGTATGTATGAAATTAAAAAAAATCCCTGAAATGTCCAGAGGAATTTGAGAATTTCACCATGTGCCTCATTGCTCCTTCTGTCAAAGCTCCTGACACAGTACTAGACGCATCACGAGAATGCATGAGAGACTTGTGGTCAGACTTAGTACCACTGACAACACTTTTGCTGGTAGGAAAGAGAACTGTTCTCATACCATGAGAACAGACACTATGTCTGCTGCTTGCAGTACAATATGTAACTCTGCAGGCCTCCTACCTTAACCCCTTCACAAAATATGATGTACAGTACAGACCAAAAGTTTGGACACACCTTCTCATTTAAAGATTTTTCTGCATTTTCATGACTTTGAAAATTGTACATTCACACTGAAGGCATCAAAACTATCAATTAACACATGTGGAATTATATACTTAACAAAAAAGTGTGAAACAACTGAAAATATGTTGGTTTGGGGTGAGCTGGACCGCAGAGTGAAGGCAAAAGGGCCAACAAGTGCTAAGCATCTCTGGGAACTCCTTCAAGATTGTTGGAAGACCATTTCCCGTGATTACCTCTTGAAGCTCATCAAGAGAATGCCAAGAGTGTGCAAAGCAGTCATCAAAGCAAAAGGTGGCTATTTTGAAGAACCTAGAATATAAGACATATTTTCAGTTGTTTCACACTTTTTTGTTAAGTATATAATTCCACATGTGTTAGTTCAAAGTTTTGATGCCTTCAGTGTGAATGTACAATTTTCAAAGTCATGAAAATACAGAAAAATCTTTAAATGAGAAGGTGTGTCCAAACTTTTGGTTTGGTCTGTACTGTATATTTACATCATATGTCGTGTTCCTGACTTTGATGCAGGCTCTGGCGCTAAGCGCGCATCGTTCCCTGCACATGACAGATGATTTAAAAAAAAAAAGAATAAGCAACACTCAAAGTGAGAGAACACAGCTGTAGTGACGAGCGGTGACATAATTAAGGTTACCGCAGGTCACAGGCAGCGGTTCTCAAGGTAACCTCTGTGTGAGCCGGCCTGTGACCTGCGGTTACCTTACTGATGTAACCGCTCGCAGCGTGAGAACTCTCTCACGCTGCGAGCGGTGACGTCAGTAAGGTCACCCTACTGTCAGTGTGTCCCGACAGCCGTGCTGAGTGGTCACATTACTGATTTCACTGCTCAGCACAACATCTGGATATTGCAGGGTTGGTGACCGTCGTGGGATGTGGGATGGATTGACAGCAGATCATTTTGGATTATTTTTATTTTGTATAGTAATAAATGGGTAAAAGAAGGTCGGGGAGTGCTTTTTACAATTAAAGGACTTTTCTTCATGTGTGTTTATTACTTTTGACTAGAGATGAGCGGTGTTCGACTCGAACTGTTCGCCAATCTCAAATTCGAGCTGTTTTGGGCGGTGTTCGAGCCGTTCGGCGAACACGAACAATTTGAAAAAAATTCGGCTGTTCGAGGTTATGATCGATAACTGTTCGTGCACCAAAATCATAACTGGATTTTTTCTCAGTAATGCTGAAAATTAATGTTAATATGCAGTTTGAGTGTACAGCGGGGCGGGGGGGAGGGGCAGGGGATGGATCTCTGCATAAATAATGAAGATCTCCATTTTTTTTTCTCTTTCCCGCATTTACAGTGGGGAAGTGCAATCTGTCAGCCTATCAGGAGCGCACACACGGAGCGACCTGCTTTTTTTCACGCAAGCAAGGGCATGTGTCATTAGCAGTGTATGTCACATGTCCTTGCCCTATAAGACCCAGCCATTTTCCACGTAGCCACCATTTTCTCACTGCTGCAGCTGCGTGTTAGACAGCACCGCTGTTGCTGTGTGCGCTATACTTTGAGTGTTAATTTCAAGTCAATTTTCGAACAAATCTACAGATAGCTGTAGATTTGGGAGTAGGGAATAGTTGTGATTGCAGTTCTTTTGAGGACTAGGTTACATCATTTCCTACGACTTTTATCAGGCAGGTCTGTGCTCTTAAATAGATAGGTTGGGAGTAAAGACTAATTGTAATTGCAGTCCTTTTGAGGGCTAGGTTACATCAGTTACTATCACTTTTATCAGGCAGGTCTGTGCTCTTAAATAGATAGGTTGGGAGTAAAGACTAATTGTAATTGCAGTCCTTTTGAGGGCTAGGTTACATCAGTTCCTATCACTTTTTGCCAGGCAGGTCTGTGCCAGTGCTGTGCAAGTTTTTTTCACAGCATTTGGCTAAATCTAGCTAAGCAAATCCTTTTGGCCTCTTGCAGTGTGTGTTAGTCAGTGGAGTAGCCTATCTGTGTTGCAAGCTACACCACCTGTGTATAGAATACAAATTTTTTTACTGCACCTAGCCAAATAAAACCTTTTGGGCATAGCATCATTCTAATAGTCCATCTATACTAACCTCCACCAGGTTTCAAATTCAAAATAATTTTTATCTGCATCTAGCTCTGAAAAAATATTTGGGCATGTAGCAGTGTGTGGGACTTGTTCAATTAGTCCATGTATACTAACCTCCACCACGTTGCAAATTCAAAATAATTTTTATCTGCATCTAGCTCTGAAAAAATATTTGGGCTTCTAGCAGTGTGTGGGACTTGTTCTATTAGTCCATCTATACTAACCTCCACCAGGTTTCAAATTCAAAATAATTTTTATCTGCATCTAGCTCTGAAAAAATATTTGGGCTTGCAGCAGTGTGTGGGACTTGTTCTATTAGTCCATCTATACTAACCTCCACCAGGTTGCAAATTCAAAATAATTTTTATCTGCATCTAGCTCTGAAAAAATATTTGGGCTTCTAGCAGTGTGTGGGACTTGTTCTATGAGTCCATCTATACTAACCTCCACCAGGTTTCAAATTCAAAATAATTTTTATCTGCATCTAGCTCTGAAAAAATATTTGGGCTTGTAGCAGTGTGTGGGACTTGTTCTATTAGTCCATCTATACTAACCTCCACCAGGTTGAAAATTCAAAATAATTTTATCTGCATCTAGCTCTGAAAAAATATTTGGGCTTGTAGCAGTGTGTGGGACTTGTTCTATTAGTCCATCTATACTAACCTCCACCAGGTTGCAAATTCAAAATAATTTTTATCTGCATCTAGCGCTGAAAAAATATTTGGGCTTGGAGCAGTGTGTGGAACTTGTTCTATTAGTCCATCTATACTAACCTCCACCAGGTTGCAAATTCAAAATAATTTTTATCTGCATCTAGCTCTGAAAAAATATTTGGGCTTGTAGCAGTGTGTGGGACTAGTTCTATTAGTCCATCTATACTAACCTCCACCAGGTTTCAAATTCAAAATAATTTTTATCTGCATCTAGCTCTGAAAAAATATTTGGGCTTGTAGCAGTGTGTGGGACTTGTTCTATTAGTCCATCTATACTAACCTCCACCAGGTTGCAAATTCAAAATAATTTTTATCTGCATCTAGCTCTGAAAAAATATTTGGGCTTCTAGCAGTGTGTGGGACTTGTTCTATTAGTCCATCTATACTAACCTCCACCAGGTTGCAAATTCAAAATAATTTTTATCTGCATCTAGCTCTGAAAAAATATTTGGGTTTCTAGCAGTGTGTGGGACTTGTTCTATTAGTCCATCTATACTAACCTCCATCAGATTTCAAATTCAAAATAATTTTTATCTGCATCTAGCTCTGAAAAAATATTTGGGCTTGTAGCAGTGTGTGGGACTTGTTCTATTAGTCCATCTCTACTAACCTCCACCACCTGTGTATGTAATAAAATTATTTTACTGCATCTAACCCAGCCAATACTTTTGGGCTAATACCACAGTTTGGCCACTCAGCTCTGCTCGGTTCCCATCCATTGTTTTTTGTGCAAACAACTCCAGAGTTGTCAATTAGTTAACCACCAAAATGAGTGGAAAAGGCCTGCTGCTGGTGGAAAGGGGAATAGGCGTGTTGGGAAGGGAAAAAAAGTTTGTGTCCGTGGGGTAGGTGCTAAAGCAACAGTAACATCTGCAGAAGAAAGACCATCTTCCAGCCAAACTAAGATGTGTACTTCTTTTAGCGGACAATGTGATAAGATCCCTTTCTTACGGCCACGCCAATTGCTACAAATTCCAGATGAGGCACAAAAACAGCAGGTGCTTCAACGGATATCAAGTGCTCCTTTAAGTGGGCTGTCCTCCACCTCAACTTCAACATCAAAAATACTCCAGTCCTCAGAGGTGTCACCCCAATCTCACTTGCTTCCTCACAGCTCCCAAGTCTCCAGCTGCCCGTCTGAGTATGGGGTAGAACAGATGGTTGAGTCTGCAGAGCTGTTTACTCATACTATAGCCTGGGAATCAGAGGTCGGCTCCAGAGCTTCTGTGAATCCAGATGAGGAAATGATCTGTACTGATGCCCAGAATCTTTATGAGTCGGATCCAGGACCAGACGCTGAAGGTTCTGACCATAATGTAGACCCTTGTTCCCAAACTGTAACTCCTGTTGGTGGAGACAATGAGGAAGACGATGATGAGACTCAAATACCTGATTGGAGCGACAACTTGAGTTTTTTGTCAGGGCAGGAAGAGGTTGGCTCTGAGGACGACGGGTGTGATAACACACAGGGTGATGATGACGAGGTTGGTGATCCCACTTACTGTCAATCCACAGTCAGCCAATCGATGAGGTCAGCAGAGGAGGTGGAGGAGGATGCTAGTGACGACGAGGTCAGGTTGAGCCTTCCTGTACAGAGACGTAGTACTGGAAGCACGTCAACAACTGCATCCTCAAACACACTCTGCCTCTGACCACAAGTCGTGGTGGCTCTTCAGGTCACATGGGTGCTAAGCCTTGCATAGCCTGGGCATTTTTTCAGATCGATAAGGATGACCCAACTCGTGTTATCTGTAACATTTGTCAGCAAAAACTAAGTAGAGGCCAAAAAATACATAGTTTGAGTACTTCATGCATAAACCAGCACATGGATATGAAGCATAAGTTGCAGTGGGAAGCTCACTGTGCTACAATGCGGCCTAGCCGGCCGGGCCAACCACCGTCAGCCACATCTTGTGCATACGCGGCCTCTTCATCCTCTGTGACTGGGAGGACAGCAGTCACACATGTTTTGGGACGCAGACCTGCCACCTCTTTACCCGCAACAGCCAGCGTGATTGGCAGGTCATCATTTTCTTTGGAGTTGGAAACACCAGCTGCTGTTCAGCGCTGTCCGACATCGATAGCACCACCTTTGGATCAAGGCAACCTAACATGTCCGCCTGCATCTTCCTCACAGACCGGCAGTTTGCCGGGGACACCCTTCTCAACCCCATCTAAGCACAACAGCCAGCCCTCGGTCCCTCAGATGTGGACAAGTAAAAGACCATTTCCTCCTAGCCATGAGAAAGCTAAGAGGTTGAATTTCACCATCTGCAAGTTCTTGGCTACAGAAATGCTGCCTTTCCGCCTGGTGGACACAGAGGATTTTCGAGACCTTATGTCCGTCGCAGTGCCCCAGTACCAGATGCCCAGTCGGCACTACTTCTCAAAGAAAGGTGTGCCTGCGCTCCACCAGCATGTCGCACACAACATCACCGCTTCTTTGAGAAACTCTGTGTGTGACAGGGTGCATTTCACCACAGACACTTGGACGAGTAGGCATGGACAGGGGCGTTACATGTCACTGAATGGGCACTGGGTAACTATGGTGACAGCAGGACAAGGGGCTGCTGTCCAAGTCTTGCCGTCCCCACGAGTTGTGCGTCAATCCTCTTTATCTCGAAGTTCCTCCACTGCTTCTGCCTCCTCAACCTCCTCTCGGTCCTCCACCTGCACCCAAAGCCTGTCTGGTCATTCCACAATCTTTCTAACTGCGCAGAAGGGATCCTGCACACCTCCTTACTATGCTGGCAGCAGTGCTTATCGTCATCAGGCGGTTTTTACTTTGAAATGTCTGAGAAATGTGAGTCACACAGCTGATGAGTTGTGGTCAGCTCTGGAGAACCAGTTTCATTAATGGTTGTCTCCACTGGACCTGAAACCAGGGAAGGCCGTGTGCGACAATGCTGCAAACCTGGGTGCGGCCCTTCGCCGGGGCAAAGTCACACACGTGCCTTGTATGGCTCACGTGTTGAACCTGGTTGTCCAGCAATTTTTAGCCCACTATCCCGGACTAGATGGCCTTCTGCAGAGGGCACAGTCGCTGTGTGCTCACTTCCGCCGTTCGCATCCCGCAGCTCAGCAACTTACAACTCTACAGAAGTCGTTGGGCCTGCCACTTCACCGGCTAAAATGCGATGTGCCTACCCAGTGGAATTCAACTCTGCACATGTTGCAGCGACTGTGGCAGCACCGACAAGCCCTGGTGCAATACGTTCTGACGTATAGCCTGGGCCAACGAGATGCAGAGGTGGGGCAAATCACGCTGGAGGAGTGGTTTCAGATCAGGGACCTATGCACCCTTCTGCACAGTTTTGAAATGGCGACGAAGATGTTTAGTGCTGACGATGCCATTTTAAGCATGACTATTCCGGTGATTTACATGCTGGAGCACATGTTAAACAGAATTCGGAGTCAGGTGGTGGCACAAGAGGAGGTGGAGGAAGTAGAGGAGGAGGAGTTGTATGCGGAAGAGCTAACATCTGCAAGGTCCAGACGGTCGGCAGCACCAAGGTGGCCGGCATGTGAGGGTGGGGGAGATGGTTTTTCCAGGGTGCATGGTAGCAGCCAAACTAGTGAGGAAGGTGCAGGAGCCCAGGAAGAAGTGGAGGACGAACTGATGGAAGACTCATCAGATGAGGGAAACCTTGATCACATTTCTGTTGTGCGAGGTTGGGGGGAGAGGGCAGAAGAAGGAAGCATGATTGTTACCTCGCCACCAACACAACAGGGACTTGGTGTTCCTGGATGCGCAAGACACATGAGTGCCTTCTTGCTGCACTACCTGCAACATGACCCTCGAATTGTGAGAATTAGAAATAATCCTGACTACTGGGTTGCCACACTGTTAGATCCCCGGTACAAAAGTAAATTTGCAGAAATTATTCCTGCCATAGAAAGGGATGCACGCATGCAGGAGTATCAGCCGAGACTGTTGCAGAATCTTACATGTGCTTTTCCACAAAACACCAGTGGTGCACGTAGTGAATCTCACAGTTCCAACTTGCCAACCGGGGGACCGTCGAGTGTTCAGCACTCAAAACGTAACGGAAACACAGTATCTGCTGGTAACATCAATTTTGCGGAATCATTTCACCACTTTTTTAGCCCATCCTTTGCAAGGCCACAGGAGACAAGAAGTCTGACAAATAGTCAACGCCTAGAGACGATGGTACAGGAGTATCTCCAAGTAAACATTAAAGCCATGACTGTGTCACTGGACCCTTGCTCTTTTTGTGCTTCCAATCTGGATAAATGGCAGGAGCTCGCCACTTACGCCTTGGAGATCTTGTCATGCCCCACAGCCAGCGTTCTGTCTGAACGTGTGTTCAGCACTGCTGGTGGTGTGCTGACAGATAAGCGCACGCGGCTCTCCACTGATAATGTAGACAGACTCACGTTCATAAAGATGAAGAAATCATGGATCCGAAAGGACTTTTCTACCCCTGTGTCATCCTGGGGAGAGTAAAAGCTTGATGATTTGTTAAAATCACCTCACCAACCGTTTTAAGCTTTCAAATTCTAATCATGTTTATCTGTATCTTGGCTGGAAAATAATTTGGGCCTTGTAGCAGTGTGCAGTACTGATTCTATTAGGCCATCTATACTAAACTCCACGAGATTTAAAATTACTAATCATGTTTATCTGTATCTTGGCTGGAAAATAATTTGTGCCTTGTAGCAGTGCACAGTACTGATTCTATTAGGCCATCTATACTAAACTCCACCAGATTTAAAATTACAAATCATGTTTATCTGTATCTTGGCTGGAAAATAATTTGGGCCTTGTAGCAGTTTGCAGTACTGATTCAATTAGGCCATCTATACTAAGCTCCACCAGCTTTCAAATTAATAATAATTTTTAGCTGTATCTAGCCCGGAAAATAATTTTGGGGCTCCTAGATGCGCAAGACACATGAGTGCCTTCTTGCTGCACTACCTGCAACATGACCCTCAGATTGTCAGAATTCGAAATAATCCTGACTACAGGGTTGCCACACTCTTAGATCCCCCACACTCTTCGATCAACCTTTTCATTTTAATAAAGAACAAAAAAATGGTCATTTTTGAAATTATAAGCATTAGCAGCTTATTACAAACTGAAATCAAACAGTTTTCAACTCAAAACTTTATTCTAGGTGATGTTACATTTGCACATAGGACCCCTTGTTCGAAAGGAGCTTCTGAACTCTCTCGTCCATTGAATTTGTCAGGTTTTGGATGGTTTCTGCTTCAATTGTTTTGCATGAGGACAGAATACCCTCCCAGAGCTGTTGCTTAGATGTGAACTGCCTTCCACCATCATAGACACTCCTTTTGATGATGCTCCAGAGGTTCTCAATGGGGTTGAGGTCAGGGGAGCATGGGGGTCACACCATAAGTTTGTCCCCTTTTATGCCCATATCAGCCAGAGATGCAGATGTGTTATGTGCAGCATGAGACGGTGCATTATCATGCATGAAAATGATCTTGCTGTGGAATACATGGTTCTTCTTCTTGAACCATGGCAGGAAGTGCTGTTTGAGAAACTCCACAAACATTATGGAGTTCATCTTTACCCCTTCAGGGATCCTAAAGGGGCCAACAATCTCTCTCTCCATGATTCCAGCCCAAAACATTACTCCACCTCCTCCTTGTTGGCGCCGTAGCCGTGTTTGCATGGGGTGTCCATCAACCAGCCATCCTCCACTCCATCCATCTGGACCATCGAGCATTGCACAGCACTCATCGGTGAACAAAACAGTTTTGAAGTCAGTCTTCATGTATTGTTTGGCCCACTGGATCCGTTTCTGCTTGTGTGCAGTGGATAGAGGAGGTTGACAGGATGGCTTACGCACAGCTGCAAACCTCTGAAGGACCCTGCATCTTGTTGTTCGGGGGACTTTGGAGGCACCAGCAGCTTCAAAAACTTGTCTGCTGCTATGACAAGGCTTTTTTGCCGTTGCTCTTTTAACCTGATGTAATTGCCTGTAGGAAAGAGTCCTCAATTTTCCCTTATCAGCACTCACACGTGTGTACTGTGAATCAGCTACATACTTCTTGATTGTGCGATGATCAGGATGAAGCGTCTTGGCAATGTTGATTGTAGTCATGCCTTGACCTAAACACTCCACAATTTGTTGCTTCTCAGCAGCCGACACATATTTTTTCTTTCCCATTTTGGCAAAAAATGTAGGCTGCTTAATAATGTGGGACAGCCTTCTTAAGTAGTCTTGCCTTTCATTGGACACACCTGCCAAACTAATTAGCACAGGTGTCTGCAATTGCTTACAGTGATATAAAGAGCCCTCACACACATCACCATCAATGAGTTTAACTGACAAACAAAAAATTCTTACCTTATCACTCCTAAACACTTTTTGCATAATAATTTGGAACAGTGTACATGTGCTTTTCCACAAAACACCAGTGGTTCACGTAGTGAATCTTACACAATCTTATCTTAATCTGTATGGAGTTGTTCAAAAAAGGGCCCAAAATTAAGATAACATAGACGGGAGAGATCTCTATGAATACAAATTCCGAATTATTTGATACCCTGTGAGCGCCAGGCAAAGGGTAAGTTGGACTGGATGAATCCTGTATGGATTTGGGGAGGGAGACATCGAGGGCCTCAGACTTCGCTGCATTGATTTTAAAATTTGACCATGTAACAAAGTGATCTATTTCAGCCATAACAGCAGGGATGGATATATGTGATTGAGTGATATATACTAGGACATCATCAGCAAATGCAGAGCATTTGTACTCGGTGCCTCCCACCTCAAGCCACCTAATATTGGGGTTATGGCGAATTGATGAGAGCAGGTGCTCCGTCACTAGGTTGTATAAGAGAGGGGACAGAGGACATCCCTGCCTTGTCCCATTAGTGATTATGAAAGGTGATGAAAATGTTCCATGTATCTTCAGCCTAGGTGACGTATTGCGATACAGGGCCGTGATTTTGGATATAAAAGGGTCCCCTAGACCTCTACCCCAAGCTTTTTAAGACAATAATATATGGCGTGCCAGGAGACTCTATGGAATGCTTTCTCAGCATCCAACGAGAGTATCTAATTACAAATTTTTAACTGCATCTAGCCCAGTTAATAATTTGTGCCTAGTAGCCGTGTCTGCTATTCAGCGGATTATCCCAGCTGTTAAGCAAGCTACACCACCTGTAGTTTGGACACTTAATTTTTTCAAAGGAAATGGTTCCGTCCCCCAGGACACTCAGTGAAGAGCATCGGGGAGGCACCCCAAGGCACGGGGGCTGGGACTGGCAGTAGGACGCCTTGCGGTGGACCGCCAAGCTCGATCCTTATAAAAGCTTTTTAACTGCAGTAGCTTTAGTGGACGCTACTGGAGCTGGAATTACCGCGGCTGCTGGCATGAGACTTGCCCTTCAATAGATACTTGTAAAAGGATTTAAAGTGTACTCATTCAAATTAGAGAGACAATTTAAATTAATAAGATTAGACCTGCCTCCACCGCAGGGGGGCTCGCTCGACCCACCAGCTTACAGGCACCAGTATTGGAAGAGGGGGGCTGGCCGTCAGGGTCCACCGCGGTTCTGGCACAAACCCGGCAACACGGAGGTCGCACGGGCAGGAACGGACTGGCCGTGTCGGCTTCGCACTTTTTTGGTTTTAGAAGGGCATGACATGCCTATATCTGTGTCTCCCCCTCCTTTTACTCCTCCACCTCTTTTCTTTTCGCATGACTATATGTACTTGTCACTTTTCCATGTGCTAGTTGTGTCTTCTGAGCAGTTTGTCAGCTTTTGGACACCTTTGAAGTGTTTTCTATGTGTTTTCTATGTGTTTCTATGTGTTTTTGTTTGCCTGCCATTGGTTTTAACGGTGTTCGACGGTGTTCGATGAACCGAACCGAACTCGAACAGTACGGGGGTAGCTCAACACTCCTTTTGACTACGGGGTTAGTAATGGGGCTGTCTGACATACCTCTCAATTACTAACCACTGGGCTTGATGTCAGCAAACATTATACAGCTGAAATCTTCCTCAAAACCATTAGCCCGCTTGACCTGGTACGTTGGCATCGGGCTAATGGTTAGCCGAGGCTAAGAGCTGAAATTGGCGCATCTAATGGATGCTTTATTTCTGGGGCGGCTGAGGGCTGGTGTTATTAGTCTGGGAGGGGGCCAATATCCATGGCCCTTTCCCAGCCTAATAAGATCAGCCTTTGCTGGTTATTAAAAATAGGGGGGACACCACATTATTTTTTTGAGTCTCCTCTTTTTAATAGCCAGTAAAGGCTATGCCGACAGCTCTTTAATTTCTATGCCGCATTTCATTCTATACGTGTCACACTGACAGCACATTCACAATTCACGGATATGGACAGCACTCGGATACACGGATGTCACCCCAATGTCACATACGCACAAATGGATGACATCTTGGACACTGACCTCGGATCTAACCAGTACTGTTTTTTCCAGTACGGGTTTCACCAGGACGTGTGAAGGGGACCTAAAAGAGCTCCAAGAGTTAGCATCTAAGGTGGTTGAAGTGTGAAATTCTCATTGATGAGTTCCATAGAGCTCGACTAAATGATTTCTTTATTCCTTAAATCACTTGTAATTCTTGATATTATCTTATTTGTATACTTTGTATTTCGAATTTTCATTTGTATTTGCAAATAATGAACTTCCAGCTTGTAAAAGCAGCTATTAATTGTAACTGTTTTGTAATTAATAAAGGTGTTTATATATAAACAAAAGGAGGGAATTGATAAAGAAAATGATTGTTACACCTATTATAATCCATAATTTGCCAATAAAATGTATTACTTGTAATATGTCAGCTATATACCAGTGTTACAGTATAAGGCTGTGTGCCCACGATGCGTTTTTTAAGCGTTTCCGCAGCGGCAAAAACGTTGCAGAAACGCTTAAAAAACGCATGGTAGAAGGCCTGCCATGTCCCCCAATGATAATCCGCATGTGCTGTGCACATGCTGCGGAAATTTCCGCTGCGGATTATCATTGCGGAAAAAAACTCAGCACTACCAATTATTTTGCGGAAGTGCTGCGTTTTCTCCGCCATTGACTTGCATTAGAACGCGCCAATTCCGCAAGACTGCATCTGTACTTGCGTAATAGGCGCATTCTAATGTGCGGATGGTACCCGGGTGTAGAGGAGAGGAGAGTCTCATCCAGGTACCATTAAAAAAGCTGTAAAAAAAAGAATAAAATAAAAAAATAAATATATACTTACTTTCTGGCGGCCCGCGCTGCGCTCCTCCTTGCTTCCCGGCACTTCGCGATGGAATGAAGGACCTGTGCTGACGTCAGTGTCATGTGACGGGTCACGCGACGCTGACGTCTGCAGGTCCTTCAATCTACCGCTGCTGGCAGCCGGGACGGTGAGGCAAGACAGCGCGGGCCATCAGAGGGTAAGTATACATTTAGTTTTTGACATTCTCTCGGTCATACTATATAAATTCATGCTGTTTGCATGGATTTATATAGTGTGACCAAGTTGACAAGCACTTTCCAAGTGATACTAAAATTGCTTGGAAAGCACTTGTCAATCCGCATGCGGAAATGCAAGTGAAGAACGCTTCACTTCCGCTTGTCCCTGGCAGGAAAATGCATGTACAATCCGCATGCGTTTTTTTCTGCCAGGGAGATGCAGAAACGCTCAGAAAAAATCCTGAGCATTTCAGCATCGTGGGCACATAGCCTAAAAATAATGTTTTGTTTCATCTAAAAGAAAACAAGGATAAACCTGTGGATATTGTTATAATCTTCTGTAAGATTTTGTTTCATAGATAAGATGTACTCAAAGAAACCATGCGTCTGGGGGTTTCCTGCACCAGAATTATTCTTGAGAACTAATAAATGTTTATTTTCCACAAGAATTGTTTCTGAGCATGTGTGGAAACTTTATTGCTGTGAGCCAGGATTTTGATTTAAAACTGCACCCTTCTGCAACAGCACAGATTCCTCTCTCTTATTCATAGGGGTCTCGTATATGCTTTTCTATATCTTATATTTATCTTTTGTGATTGTAACTTTTTTTTTCAAAATAAATTTTCCTATTTTTTCAAATCACTTGTGAAGATGGATATTTTGCTTGGAATACAGATTTGCATGTCACATTGTATATTTAATGTCTTGAAAATTTGACTGATAATATCTAACAAGATCCATTTGCTGTGTTGTAAGCTGTTTATGGACAATGGCTTTTTGTTGTAAAATGTAACTAAGAAAATGTCAGGAAAATCCTAATAGAGCAGCTCAAATTAATCTGGGGTTACTCTGAATCACTTTAAATGATGGCAGCTGTGTACTGACCACTATTTAAATGTGATTGGCTAATTCTGTAAACAACCACATCATCAATTCTAAGAAGGTGTTCACACTTCTGCAACAACATTATTTTAGCTTTGTGATTTTTATTCCCCCCTCAAAATGATTTCAGTTTGTTTTCAATGGATTTTTACAGAAATTATGGGTGACATTAAAAGTAGAAAAGGATTCTGAAATGTTCTGAAATGATTCTTCTTGGTATGTGTAGCATCGGCGTCCCTGCCTCCTGCTAGGCAGGGACGCTGTTCCCCTCACCTCTCCGCTCTGTGCCCGGCGTCTTCCTCCCGCTGTGCTGGTAGTGCGTGCCGCTTCCCGGCCACGGTGCTTAGGGCGCGCGCGCGCGCTCCCCCTCTCTTAAAGGGGCCGCGCGCGCCGTCCTAAGGAGTCCCCGGCCAATGGCCGGAGGACTTCACCATATATAAGGCACCTCCTCCAAAATGGAGGTGCCCGAGCAATGTTGTTGCAAAGCCTTCACTCTGCTTCAGCCCGCAGGTCCCGTTTCCAGTTACCAGCCAGTCACCTGCCAGTTTCCTGCCTGTTTCCTGCCAGTCACCTGCCAGTATCCTGCTTGATACCTGCCAGATATCCGTTTACCTGCTTGCAAGCCTGCGGTCTGACGGTCTGCCTTCCGACACCTGTCAGTCTGTCTATGGACCAGCCTGCCCGCTCACCTGGGAGCGCTCATCTGCTACCTGCCTGCTAGCCTACCTGGAGGCTCCGCCGTCACTTGCCGTGACCACCTGCCTGTCCAGAGACTCTTGCCTGCTCACCTAGGAGCGCTCATCTGCTACCTGCCTGCTAACCTACCTGGAGGCTCCGCCGTCACTTGCCGTGACCACCTGTCTGTCCAGAGACTCTTGCCTGCTCACCTGGGAGCGCTCATCTGCTACCTGCCTGCTAGCCTACCTGGAGGCTCCGCCGTCACTTGCCGTGACCACCTGCCTGTCCAGAGACTCTTGTCTGCTCACCTGGGAGCGCTCATCTGCTACCTGCCTGCTAGCCTACGTGGAGGCTCCGCCGTCACTTGCTGTGACCACCTGCCTGTCCAGAGACTCTCGCCTGCTCACCTAGGAGTGCTCACCTGCTACCTGCCTGCTAGCCTACCTGGAGGCTCTGCCGTCACTAGCCGTGACCACCTGCCTGTCCAGAGACTGTCCCTGTCACTTGCCGTGAGTACCCGTCCTTCTACCCAGAGACTGTCCCTGTCACTTGCCGTGACTACCTGCCCTTCTACCCAGAGACTGTCCCTGTCACTTGCCGTGACTACCTGCCCTTCTACCCAGAGACTGTCCCTGTCACTTGCCGTGATTACCTGCCCGTCTTCCCTGTGAGCCACCCGCTTCCTTACAAGAACCGCCCCCTTGTATAGTTGCTCAGAGGTTCCGCCTCCCAGACCCGTTACAGTTTGCTCGGGGCATGGAACCCGGTGGCACCCAAGCTCCCTCGCTCTCGGACCTATGTCATGAACTGTCCCATCAGAGGTCCCAACAGGAGTCCATCCTGAGTCATCTGCGGAATGTCAACTCTCGCCTGGACACTCTGACTGCTTCACCAGCAACCACCGCTAGTGTCTTGACTCGCAGCCCGGCAGCGCCGCTGCCCACCAGTACCATGGCATCCTGCCCCGGACCCCGGCTTTCTGCATCTCCTCGCTTTGGAGGCGACTCCGCTCAAGCTCGGGGCTTCATAAACCAGTGCACCCTGCACTTTGAACTCTTGTCCCACCAGTTTATCTCCGACCGGTCCAAAGTAGCCTTTATCATGTCCCACCTCACGGGGGAGGCTCTGGCTTGGCTAAATCCTCTGTGGGAGAGAGGAGATCCCCTGGTGTCCGACCTGCCAGCCTTTCTCACGGCTTTCCGGAAAGTCTTCGACGAACCCGGACGGAAGACCTCATCCGCATTGTCTCTGCTACGCCTCCGTCAAGGAGATCTCACCGTGGGCCAATATGCCATACGGTTCCGTACCCTTGCTTCGGAGCTGGCCTGGGATAACGACGCTCTGGTGTCTGTCTTCTGGGAGGGTATGTCCGGCCTTATTAAAGATGAACTCGCCGGTCGGGACATTCCTACCACTCTCGACGACTTAATAACACTTGCCACCCGGATTGACATCCGATTCCAGGAGCGTGCCAAAGAGGTCACCCATGAGAGGAGGTTTCCACGTCTAGCCCCCACCTTCCAGAAACCCGTCACTCCCTCCGTTACTCCCCAGGCACACTCACCTGAGCCTATGCAGGTCGACCAGACCAAGATGGTCAAAACCCGTCAAGACTTACGCCGTGCCGAGGGGAGCTGCTTCTACTGTGGCAGTAAGGAGCACCGGATCCGTTCCTGCCCAGAGAGGTTGGGAAACGCCTGTGTCTAGGATCGCTCAGACAGGTCGCCCTAGACAAAAGTAAACCCTCTCCATCTCTGATGCTGTCAGTCTCTATCACCTGCGGAGAGAACCGCTATTTCGAACTGGCTCAACTTGACACAGGAGCTGCTGGAAATCTCATTTCTCAGTCTCTGGTAGAGAAATACCGCATTCCCACCAAACCTCTGGCCGTACCTTTATCTGTCGCCGCCGTGGATGGGGGCCTCATACCACATCCCATCCAACTCATCACCGAATCCATAACTCTACAGGTGGGAATGCTGCATTCTGAGAGCATCTCCTTTCATGTTCTGCCTGGACTCTCTCACGCACTCTTGTTAGGCCTACCTTGGCTCCAGAAACATGCACCCGTGCTTGACTGGCAGACCGGAGAAGTCCTTTGCTGGGAACAGGACTGCCATAGGACTTGTCTAGTTCCCGTTCATCCTGCTCGTCCTTCTCCTACCCCAGTCAGTCTACCCGGTCTACCGGTTCCCTATTGGTCTTATGCGGATGTCTTCAATAAAAAAGAAGCAGAGACATTACCCCCTCATAGACCATACGATTGTCCAATCGACCTGATACCCGGCTCCACTCCTCCCCGTGGGCGTATCTACCCTTTGTCCGCAGCGGAGACCCGGTCCATGTCAGAATATATTGAGGAGAATCTGGCCCGGGGATTTATCCGGAAATCTACCTCCCCGGCGGGAGCAGGCTTCTTCTTCGTCAAAAAGAAGGACGGCTCACTCCGTCCATGTATAGATTATAGAGGCCTTAACCAGATTACAGTGAAGAATAAATACCCCCTCCCGCTCATTCCTGAAATATTTGACCGCCTGAGGGGGGCTAGAATCTTCACCAAACTGGATCTCCATGGGGCGTATAACCTGGTCCGTATCCGTCAGGGGGATGAGTGGAAGATGGCATTCAACACCCGGGACGGCCACTATGAGTACCTTGTAATGCCCTTCGGTCTCTGTAATGCTCCTGCCGTCTTTCAAGAGTTGGTCAATGACATCTTCCGTGACCTTCTCTACTCCTGCGTGGTGGTGTACCTGGACGACATCTTGGTCTTCTCTCCGGACCTTCCTACTCACCGGAGGGATGTTCATCAGGTCCTGCTCAGGCTCAGGCAGAACCGCCTCTACGCTAAATATGAGAAGTGCATCTTTGAGCAGACCTCTCTTCCATTTTTGGGCTACATAATCTCTCAGACCGGCCTACAAATGGATCCTGAGAAACTGTCTGCCATCCAGAAGTGGCCCCGACCAGAGGGGTTGAAGGCTATTCAGCGGTTCCTGGGCTTCGCCAACTATTACCGCCTCTTCATACCGCACTTCTCTTCCCGGACTGCCCCTATCTCTGCTCTTACCCGTAAGGGGACTAATCCCAGAAGATGGCCGCCTGAAGCTGAGGAGGCCTTTCTTTCCTTAAAACAGGCCTTCTCCTTCGCCCCGGTGCTGCATCGTCCGGACGGCAACAAACAATTCTTCCTAGAAGTTGACGCTTCCTCCTCCGGAGCCGAGGCGGTACTTACCCAAAAGTCATCTTCCGGAAGAATGGTAACCTGCGTTTTTTTCTCCAAACTCTTCTCCTCTTCTGAGTGTAACTATTCTATTGGAGACCGTGAATTGTTAGCCATTAAGCTGGCACTGAAGGAGTGGCGTTACCTGCTCGAGGGGGCTCTTCACCCGGTAATAATTTACACGGACCACAAGAACTTGGCTTACCTTCAGAGCGCCCAGAGACTTAACCCGCGCCAAGCCCGGTGGTCCTTGTTTTTTGCCCGCTTTGATTTTGTTCTTCATTTTCGCCCGGCAGACAAAAACATCAAAGCTGACGCCTTGTCCCGATCCTTCCTGGTATCTGATCTAGAGGAGAAACCTAAACACATCATTGATCCCGCCAGAGTAATGCAAGTGGCTCCCGTGAATCTAAATCGTCTCCCTCCCGGTAAGACGTTTGTAACTGTACCTGATCGGAAGAAGGTCCTACACTGGGGTCACTCGTCTAAGCTTGCTGGCCACGCCGGTCAGAAAAAGACCCTCCAGCTCATTACCCGGCATTACTGGTGGCCTACCCTGCACAAGGATGTAATAGACTTTGTTTCTGCCTGTGTGTCCTGCGCCCGTAACAAAGTTCCGAGACACCTGCCAGCCGGTCGCCTTCTTCCTCTTCCAGTACCTGCTGCCCCGTGGCAGCATATTGCTATGGACTTTATTACGGATCTTCCTGTCTCTGCCGGTTGTACGGTCATTTGGGTGGTCGCTGATCGCTTCTCCAAGATGGCGCACTTCATTCCCCTGACGGGTTTCCCGTCTGCACCCGAACTGGCTAAAGACTTTATCCGCCACATCTTCCATCTCCATGGCCTGCCCCTCCACATTGTGTCAGATCGTGGGGTTCAGTTCACCTCACGCTTCTGGAGAGCCACATATAAGTTGCTTGACGTCACTCTGGACTTCTCCTCCGCTTACCATCCACAGTCCAATGGTCAAGTAGAGCGGATCAATCAGAACCTGACCAGTTACCTCCGGCACTTCGGTAATGCCCACCATTCGGACTGGGTGGATCTCCTACCATGGGCCGAGTTCTCTTACAATAATCACGAGAGCGAATCTTCCTCCAAATCCCCTTTTTTGTAGTCTTCGGTCAGCATCCTCAGATCCCATTTCCCGTCTCCACCTCGGTGGACAATCCGGCTGCGGAATCTCTCGTTCGCGAATTCTCCTCCATTTGGGAGAGTACCCGATCCGCACTCCTTCAGTCGTCCGAACGGATGAAAAAACACGCTGACAAGAAACGCCTGGATCCTCCACAATTCCGTCCTGGAGATAAAGTCTGGCTCTCGTCCAAATATGTCCGGCTCAAGATTCCCTCCTACAAGTTAGGGCCTCGGTTCATCGGCCCACTGGAAGTTATCAAACAGATCAACCCGGTGGCCTATAAATTAAAACTCCCGGCCAACTTACGGATCCCTAACTCCTTCCATGTATCTCTCCTCAAACCCGTGGTACTTAACTCTTCTTCCAAGTCTACAGGTACGCCTCCTGCTCCGGTTTCCGCTGAGAACGATTTTGAGGTAGAGAACATTCTGGCCACCAAAAGGGTAAGAGGAAAAACCTTTTTTCTGGTAGATTGGAAGGGGTTTTGGTCCTGAGGAGAGAACGTGGGAGCCCCGGGAGAACATCCATGCCCCTCTCATCTTTGATAAATTTCTCTCTGGCCTAAAAAAGGGGGGGCCTAAAGGGGGGGGTACTGTAGTGTCGGCGTCCCTGCCTCCTGCTAGGCAGGGACGCTGTTCCCCTCACCTCTCCGCTCTGTGCCCGGCGTCTTCCTCCCGCTCTGCTGGCAGCGCGCGCTGCTTCCCGGCCACGGTGCTTAGGGCGCGCGCGCACTCCCCCTCTCTTAAAGGCCAATGGCCGGAGGACTTCACCATATATAAGGCACCTCCTCCAAAATGGAGGTGCCCGAGCAATGTTGTTGCAAAGCCTTCACTCTGCTTCAGCCCGCAGGTCCCGTTTCCAGTTACCAGCCAGTCACCTGCCAGTTTCCTGCCTGTTTCCTGCCAGTCACCTGCCAGTATCCTGCTTGATACCTGCCAGATATCCGTTTACCTGCTTGCAAGCCTGCGGTCCGACGGTCTGCCTTCCGACACCTGTCAGTCTGTCTATGGACCAGCCTGCCCGCTCACCTGGGAGCGCTCATCTGCTACCTGCCTGCTAGCTTACCTGGAGGCTCTGCCGTCATTTGCCGTGACCACCTGCCTGTCCAGAGACTCTTGCCTGCTCACCTGGGAGCGCTCATCTGCTACCTGCCTGCTAGCCTACCTGGAGGCTCCGCCGTCACTTGCCGTGACCACCTGCCTGTCCAGAGACTCTTGCCTGCTCACCTGGGAGCGCTCATCTGCTACCTGCCTGCTAGCCTACCTGGAGGCTCCGCCGTCACTTGCCGTGACCACCTGCCTGTCCAGAGACTCTTGTCTGCTCACCTGGGAGCGCTCATCTGCTACCTGCCTGCTAGCCTACCTGGAGGCTCCGCCGTCACTTGCCGTGACCACCTGCCTGTCCAGAGACTCTCGCCTGCTCACCTAGGAGCGCTCACCTGCTACCTGCCTGCTAGCCTACCTGGAGGCTCTGCCGTCACTAGCCGTGACCACCTGCCTGTCCAGAGACTGTCCCTGTCACTTGCCGTGAGTACCCGTCCTTCTACCCAGAGACTGTCCCTGTCACTTGCCGTGACTACCTGCCCTTCTACCCAGAGACTGTCCCTGTCACTTGCCGTGACTACCTGCCCTTCTACCCAGAGACTGTCCCTGTCACTTGCCGTGATTACCTGCCCGTCTTCCCTGGGAGCCACCCGCTTCCTTACAAGAACCGCCCCCTTGTATAGTTGCTCAGAGGTTCCGCCTCCCAGACCCGTTACAGTATGATTTTATTACATGACAAAACCTGGCATTCTAACATGGGTGAAACATCAAATAACCAAAGTGTTACAACATTAAGTAGAAATGAAATGAGGGCTTACTACTGAATGCAAATGATGCGCCCCCTGGGCCGTGGGGAACTCGATGCCAGGCCGGTCGTTGCTAAGGGAGATGTCACAGTGGTTGTGACCCAGTCCGTGACCCAGGGCGGTCCATAAAAGGAGATATTTACAGGGGAATTAAAGTTTTTATATATACAGTTCGCGACGCCACCTGTGGTATGCGGCTAAAGGGAGCCGCCGCTGCGGAGCAGATCCTCTGGAGCTGATGTCAGTGCAGCAGAGTTGGTTTAGCTCTCCACAGGTAGAGCTTAGCTCCAGGGCAGTGTAGATGTTGTTGTTATGAAGTAGCACTTGTGGAGCAGTGTAGTGCAGGGAGTGACGGCGCAGCAGCGATAACTGACAGAGACGGTGGGGTGCAGTCTTCAGGGTTTTACTCACGATTTTTAGACTCCAAGTTACCAGGGCCAGGGTAACTTCCCACGTCGTCCTGTGGGTTCAGCCAACCCTCAGGTACCTCCAGAGTACAAAACGGGACCCCCTTCTGTGTGTTCCTTCTGGCCATCTCCCTGCACCTCACACGCAGTGTCCCAATCCGGTGACCGCGGACCTTGCCGTGCGACGTCTTCTCTGTCCCCTGGGTCCTCTGTGGCTACCTTCTTGGTGAGACTGATGTGGATTGTGGCTGCAGTACCTGAAATACTACAGCCTCCAGTTTCCTAGTTGAGACTTGAAGAACTCTGCTACTTTAGGGACCGGTCCCCTCTGTGCGACCTGACCCCTCCACCGCCTGGCAGATTCGGGTGTACGGGTGGCCTCCAGCACTTCCCGTATGCCCTGAGGTCCCTTCCATGTTCCTGGAGCCTTTATCCTGCTCCTTTCCTCCTCAGTCTGTCCAGGGCCTCTCCTCAGACCCTCCTCCTACAGAGCTCCTGCTCCCAACTCTTCCTCTCACTGAAGAACCCTTCTGAACTATCTCTAGAATGTTCCACCCTCTTTTTATATCACTTCTTCCAATGCTCCCCTGATTTACTTCCTCCACCCACACCTGGATGCAGGTGTTAGGGTCCCGGGCTGTACTCCTTCCTTACCTGAGAGTGAGACACCACACCTCTGAGTGAGATACAGTACCTCTGTGGCGACCGAACCCTCAGGGGCGCCACATACCCCCCTGGTAAAACACAGCACGTCCGCGGGCTGGAACAAAGTAAAAACAAGGTATTTCAGACTTACAAAAATTTTAGAATGCATTCACATATAAGATTAATCATAACTTTTCGTCCCTTTATGGGAGGCACATTTCTTAAACGTTACTGGTTACTATAGAAAACTTTTTAAAGAACATTTTCCTTTATGCTCATAAAACATTTCTCTCATAAAACATTTCTCACATAAAACATTTTTATCACTTTTCAAGTAAGTTCAGCAAACTGCTGTGAGATCTGTAACTGCGTGTTCATCTCACTGGGTAAGGTGCAACATAAGCAACATGAGGGACCCGTCCGAAAACACTCAACGTAGGCCCTGGGCTTGGCTGCAGGGCATAGGTGATCCCGGTGTTGGACCACGTCTTCGGCCACGTCAACTGGGTTTTTGTTCTGAGGTCAGTTTTTGTTGTATAAAACCAATAAGGGGCACTTTAAGAAGCGAAACTATGTACAACGGAAAGTTTTTTGGTTATTCACTGTCCATAAACCTACAGTCCTTTTACCCTTACCAGGTACACTCATAGAACTTCAAAGTCACACAAAAAGAAACTTCTTTTTCAAACTTGCAGCAGTGTTGTACCCTTCCGGGTAACTATATACAATCCTTTCAAGAAGACAGTTTAACAGTGGTGCTCCCTCCGGGGGAACACCTGGCTCTTACAGGCTGACCCAGCCGTGTCATCAGCCTCATACTGCTGGGGCATGTCCTTCCTCTCTTTCACTACTCTGTATACTTGAAGGGTATACCACCCCCGCTCGCCCCGTGTGGCGGGTGAGGGTGACATGGTCACCGGGGTAGAGGTCTTGGCCGTGATGCCCCTGTTGGAGATGGGGCTCGACATCCCACCGATTAACAAAGTCGTCCCGATCCATCTGCGGCTTTTTCACGAAGCCCCACGCGGCGTCCAGATCAAACTTTACTACACCGCGTGCAGAATTATTAGGTAAATGCGTATTTTGATCACTTTGATACTTTTTATACATGTTGTCCTACTCCAAGCTGCATAGGCTTGAGAGCCAACTACCAATTAAGTAAATCTTGTGATGTACATCTCTGTAATGAGGAGGGGTGTTGACTAATGACATCAACACCCTATATAAGGTGTGCTTAATTATTAGGCAACTTCCTTTCCTTTGGCAAAATAGGTCAGAAGAGAGATTTGACGGGCCAAAATTGACGGGCCAAAAAAAAAAGTCCAAAATTGTGAGATGTCTTGCAGAGGGATGCAGCAGTCTTGAAATTTCCAAACTTTTAAAGCATGATCACCGAACAATCAAGCGTTTCATGGCAAATAGCCAACAGGGTTGAAAGAAGCGTGTTGGCCAAAAAAGGCGCAAAATAACTGTCCATGAATTGAGGAAAATCAAGCGTGAAGCTGCCAAGATGCCATTCGCCACCAGTTTTGCCATATTTCAGAGCTGCAACGTTACTGGAGTATCAAAAAGCACAAAGCGTGCGATACTCAGGGACATGGCCAAGGTAAGGAAGGCTGAAAAATGACCACCTTTGAACAAGAAACATAAGATAAAATGTCAAGAATGGATCAAGAAATATCTTAAAACTGATTTTTCAAAGGTTTTATGGACTTATGAAATGAGAGTGACTCTTGATGGGCCAGATGGTTGGGCTAGAGGCTAGATCAATAAAGGGCAGAGAGCTCCACTCTGACTCAGACGCCAGCAAGGTGGGGGTGGGGTACTGGTATGGGCTGGTATCATCAAAGATGAACTTGTGGGACCTTTTCGTGTTGAGGATGGAGTGAAGCTCAACTTCCAGACCTACTGCCAGTTTCTGGAAGACCACTTCTTCAAGCAGTGGTACAGGAAGAAGTCGGTATCATTCCAGAAAAACATGATTTTCATGCAGGACAATGCTCCATCACATGCATCCAACTACTCCACAGCGTGACTGGCCAGTAAATGTCTAAAAGAAGAAAAAATAATGACATGGCCCCCTTGTTCACCTGATCTGAACCCCATAGAGAACCTGTGGTCCATCATAAAATGTGAGATCTACAGGGAGGGAAAACAGTACACCTCTCGGAACAGTGTCTGGGAGGCTGTGGTGACTGCTGCACGTAATGTTGATCGAAAACAGATCAAGAAACTGACAGAATCTATCGAGGCATGGCTGTTGAGTGTCATCATAAAGAAAGGTGGCTATATTGATCACTAATTTTTTTGGTTTTTGTTTTTGCATGTCAGAAATGTTTATTTCGAAATTTTGTGCACTGATATTGGTTTACCTGTGAAAATAAATAAGTGAGTTGGTAATATTTACCTGCACAAACAGATATCCTCCTAAGATAGTCAAATCGAAAGAAAAAAACACTCCAACTTCCAAAAATATTAAGCTTGGATATTTATGTGTCTTTTCGGTTGATTGAGAACATAGTTATTGATCAATAATAAAAATAATCCTCTAAAATACAACTTGCCTAATAATTCTGCACACAATGTATGTACATGGCCACTGCTGCTTGGGGCGGGCCCCGCTTTTGTTGCCATTCTTGAACCCGGCCCACAATGGGAGGTGGTTTCTTGTTGTCTTTTGGCTTGCACATAATGGCGTCCGTTCTCCTGGGCGGGCACCACATTCAGTATAAATCACAGTCTCTAGGCGCACAATACCCGATGATAACGGGTGGGTTCATATCCTGTTCGTGACGCCAAGTTGACGTGCCCCCTGGGCCGTGGGGTACTCGGTGCCGGACCGGTCGTTGCTAAGAGAGATGTTACAGTGGCTGTGACCTGGTCCGTGACCCAGGGCGGTCAATAAAAGAAGATATTTACAGGGAAATTAAAGTTTTTACATATACAGTTCGTGACGCCACCTGTGGTATGCGGCTAAAGTGAGCCGCCGCTGCGGAGCAGATCCTCTGGAGCTGATGTCAGTGCAGCAGAGTTGGTTTAGCTCTCCACAGGTAGAGGTTAGCTCCAGGGCAGTGTAGATGTTGTTGTTATGAAGTAGCACTCATGGTGCAGTGTAGTGCAGGGAATGATGGCGCAGCAGCAATAACTGACAGAGACAGTGGGGTGCAGTCTTCAGGGTTTTACTCACGATTTTCAGACTCCAAGTTACCAGGGCCAGGGTAACTTCCCACGTCGTCCTGTGCTTACTCAGAGAGGGGTTCAGCCAACCCTCAGGTACCTCCAGAGTACAAATCGGGACCCCTTCTGTGTGTTCCTTCTGGCCGTCTCAATGCACCTCCCACCCAGTGTCCCAATCCGGTGACCGCGGACCTTGCCGGGCGACGTCTTCTCTGTCCCCTGGGTCCTCTATGGCTACCTTCTTGGTGAGACTAATGTGGATTGTGGCTGCAGTACCTGAAATAATACAACCTCCGGTTTCCTAGTTGAGACTTGAAGAACTCTGCTAGTTTAGGGACCGGTCCCCTCTGTGCAAACCTGACCCCTCCACCACCTGGCAGATTCGGGCGTAAGGGTGGCCTCCAGCACTTCCCGTACCCTGGGGTCCCTTCCACGTTCCTGGAGCCTTTCTCCTGCTCCTCTCCTCCTCAGTCTGTCCAGAGCCTCTCCTCAGACCCTCCTGCTGAGCAGAGCTCCTACAGAGCTCCTGCTCCCAACTCTTCCTCTCACTGAAGAACCCTTCTGAACTCCCTCTAGAATGTTCCACCCTCTTTTTATATCACTTCTTCCAATGCTCCCCTGATTTACTTCCTCCACCCACACCCACTACATGGTTCCCCCTACTTTGGTTCCCCCCACTCCAGCCAGGGACAGGGCTCAGCAGGAAGCGCGACACATCTTGCCCTTCCAGCTGGTTTGGAGTAGTGTAGTGTTGGATGCTGGTGTTAGGGTCCCGGGCTGTACTCCTTCCTTACCTGAGAGTGAGACACCACACCTCTGGGTGAGAAACAGTACCTCTGTGGCGACCGAACCTTCAGGGGTGCCACACAAATGAGAGATAATTTGAACAAATTGTTTAGCTACTGAATAAACAGTGCAGATAGAAGTTGGAACCATTTAAGAAGTTGAGTTAGAGAGCAAATGTTCAAGGAATATTAGACGGGTAGAAAATTATGTAAAGTATATATTCACAATGGGGAACACAAGTATTTGATACACTGACGATTTTGCAAGTTTTCCCATTTACAAAGAATGGAGAGGTCTGTAATTTTTATCTTCCACTGTGAGAGACAGAATCAAAACAAAATCCAGAAAATCACATTGTATGATTTTTAAATAATTAAATTGGAAGTTCGTGTTACTGTTCTGGTTCGGGTGTTTCCCACGCTGTCATCTGTGACACAGCGCAGGAAACATGGTCTGTGATGTGTGGTAACATTGTTACTGCGGGTCAGAGCACTGCGGGGTCACGCTGTTGGATGCCAGTGTAACGTGGGTCAGGGTGGCAGTCGGTGGCGAGTGGCATGTCAGTTTCAGTTCTTAAATCCTCACCCTGGCCCGCTACAGAAAAAGGGGACTCGGAGAATCCCTGGGTGTGTGTGTTGTGGTGTCTCCGTGGAGGATACCTCCATACTCACTTCTGTCTCGCCATCCTGGATGTTGAGTCTTTTAGCCTTCAGAAGTAGAAAACCAGACCAGCTTAAACACGTAAAAACTTCTTTACTCGCAGTCACAGTCACATACAGGGAGTAACAAGTGGTACAGTCTCTTTGTGATCTCTTCACATACAGCGGCACTTTACCAGCGATGAAAGACACAGACACCGATTTGGACATGAAGACCAACGCCGAGCGCGCCAGCTCTCTAGGTAACTTCATTCTCTGTCCCACTGCCTGACCTGCTTGGATCCACCTCCCTGATGAGGCTGTCCTGTCTTGGCACGTAAGGTGAAGTTCCCACATTTACCTCTCCATGCACATCTGTTCCTGTTGTCCCCGCTGTCTAGACTGTTCGGATTCACCGTCCAGATAAGGTTGTCCAAAAACTTCCAGACTGTGACACACACACCCTTCTCCTGTATTTTCTCCTGTTTCCTCCTGACATGTCCTCACTAGTCACTGTCCCTCACTCAACTCACTCTGCCTGCAATCAGAAAGTGACTCCTTTCTTCACTGAACCTGCCACTCCCACACTGGATCAGCTCCTAAACCCCTTAACTCTTTCCCAACCATAACTGCATACTCTGTGTGCTACAGTGCCCACCTCTGCACTACTTCTTCTATTAAGTTAATAGTCTACCCACACCAACCTATATTGAACCTATAAGTAACCCATCAGACATTAGATCATATGATTGCTCATATATAAACATAGAACACAGCATTATGTGCATTAAGAGGGGAGAGGCGCATGACCGTTCCGGTCACCCTCTTATACCAGCGTGATCCCGCAGCTGTGACAGTGACCCATGGTAAAAAGTTTACCGTGGGTCATAGGTGCTGGCTGATGAGACTACTACCCACATGAGCTGGCTCCTGCTGTAATTGTATACAACTAGCGCAGGCGCCGCTGGCTGCAAGCAGTAGTCTCTCATCCGCCGGTGCCTATGCTGAAAAAAAAAAATGTGAAAATTAATAAAAATTATTCAAATAAAAAAAAAACACATTATACTCACCTACACCTTGTCCCTGATGCCCTCATCCTCTTCAAAAAATAAAACACCACCATATGCTCACCTTAACGCCTAATTCTCGATGCCAATTGTGACGACACAGCTTTTCTTCTTAATTATGCCAGACAAATTCAGTAAGCCAAGAGCTATATGCTTTTATCTTCATGTTGACTTTTGCATTGGTGTTATACTTTGGTTGATTAACACAGACTATTGTTTGAATAATCCTGAATGTTCCACCTTGATCCCTGACCCTTGACCTGTGAATGATGGCTTCAAGGACAACTGTGATCTATAAAAAAGGGGTCTCTGCCTCTATTCTGGGTCATTCTACAGCATGTCAGCTTAGGGGACTTCAGCCCCAGCTGGAGGAATACAGATCAGCTCCATTGACCATTGCTGAACCTTCAGAAACGTATTGAAGAATCCAGGTTAGGACAATCAGGTCACCTGGACCCAGACGTCTCTGCTTTCGGCTAGTTTCCTAAGCTTGTCGATACCTTCTCTCTGTGGGGGTCCACCAAAAGAGGGCTGCCAATGGTGGGGGTAGTCGGCCCTGGAAATCCCGAAATCGCAGCTAATCTATTCTCGGCGGGCCAGCACAAGGGTAAGGACAGTGTAATGTTGTACCATCTTGGGTACTTGCTGGGACTGTTCTATGTGTTTATTGTCCGCTTTGTGGTTCAATAAAGTATTGCCACACTGTTTTACCTACACCCCTGTGTTGTCTGAGTAGTGTTATGCCCATGGAAGACCCCGTGTCTTCACACCCATGTTTCCTGAAATAAATAAAAAATAATAAACCACCATAATCACCTATCAGCCATAGTCCACATAATATCGAGTGTCCCACAGCGATCTAATGAATAGGACAGCCACATCTTTATAAATGGATAGACATATTGATAGATATAGAGATAGATAGATAATAGATAAATATATGGATAGATAGATATATAGATAATTGATAGATATATATATGGAGATAGATATACAGATAGATAGGTAATAGATAGATATACGTTCCCAGCCGAGCCACTAGCAATTATTTCACTGACGTCACAGCAGTTCATTGCCCCGACTGGGAACGCAGCCTCAATGACCGGCGGTGAACTCTATGACGTCACCTTTAGTTGCTGAGGCTGAGCTCGCAGCAGCGGAAGCAGCTTATTTCTCAGTGGCTTTCAGCCGGGACTGTTGCATCTTGACACTGTCCTGGTTGAAAATTATTTATCTCAGACATGGATTACGACGTGGGACAGAACTTCGGACAGGTGTGGGATATTGTTTTTTATTTTTGTTTTCTTACAGGAGACAAAGGCATCAAGATTAGGCGTTAGGTAAGTATAATTGTTCTTGGTAAAATAAGAATTATAAATAAAGGAGTCTGTGTCATTATTTCAAATAAAGTACTTTTTTCCTGGGTATTTCTTTTTTTTTTTTTTTTTTACAATTTGACTATGGGGTGGGGTTAGTAATGGGGGCATCTTATAGACGCCTCTCCATTACTAACCTGGGCTTCATATCAGCTGCCAATACAAAAGTGACATGAAATCCCAACCTTAATACCCCACTTGCCAACACCACAGGGCATGTGATAAGAGCGGATGCTAAGTGCCAGAACTTCCGCATCTTATGGATGCATCTTTTCTGGGGCATCTGAGAGCTGATGTTATTAGTTTGGGGGGGGGGATATCCATGGCCCCTTCCCTGGCTATTAATATCAGGGACGTCTGCCTAGCCTTTGCTGGTTATTAATTGTAGGTGAGCCCCATCTCAGTTTTTTTGATGGGGTCTCCCATTTTAACAACCATTAAAGACTAAGTACACAACTGTGAGCTGATATTAATAGCCTTGGAGGCTCCATGGGTATTAACCTCTTCATAGGCTATAAACATCAGCCCCAGCTGTCCATTTTCTCTTTTGGTTAATAATATTACCTGAGATCCCATGCCATTTTTTTTAAGAAATTCAATCATTTATTAATAAATTACATGAACAATAAGGTACACACGCAAAGCACTGATTATACACTGCTCAAAAAAATAAAGGGAACACTCAAATAACATCCTAGATCTGAATGAATGAAATATTCTCATTGAATACTTTGTTCTGTGCAAAGTTGAATGTGCTGACAAAATCACACAAAAATCATCAATGGAAATCAAATTTATTAACCAATGGAGGCCTGGATATGGAGTCACCCCCAAAATTAAAGTGGAAAAACACACTACAGGCTGATCCAACTTTGATGTAATATCCTTAAAACAAGTCAAAATGAGTCTCAGTATTGTGTGTGGCCTCCACGTGCCTGTATAACCTCCCTACAATGCCTGGGCATGCTCCTGATGAGGTTGCGGATGGTCTCCTGTGGGATCTCCTCCCAGACCTGGATTAAAGCATCCGCTAACTCCTGGACAGTCTGTGGTGCAGCGAGACATGATGTCCCAGATGTGCTCAATCGGATTCAGGTCTGGGGAACGGGCGGGCCAGTCTATAGCTTCAATGTCTTCATCTTGCAGGAACTGCTGACACACTCCTGCCACATGAGGTCTGGCATTGTCCTGCATTTGGAGGAACTCATGGCCAACCGCACCAGCATATGGTCTCATAAGGGGTCTGAGGATCTATTATTTTTTTGAGCAGTGTATAGCTCACATATTTCTATCTATCTGTATATCTATATTTCTGTATATCTATCTATTATCTATCTATCCATATATCTATCTATTATCTATCCATATATCTATCTATCCGTATATCTATCTGTATATCTATCTGTCATGGAAAAAGTAAAGTGCTTCCAGAGAAAAGAGAAGAGCTTACACTCTTCTCTATGTAGCGGACCCCCTACTTTGGTTACCCATAGATACTCCAATGTGATTTAGAAACTTAAAGATTTGGGATTCTCTTTGTCTGCTCACCAGAAAAATAAGGAGGGAGATTTGCATGAACTGCATCAATCCAATGGATAGGAAAATCACATTTTCAGAAACGTGATGAAGTGATAAAATTAAAGCACCATTTCAAGTCGCTGCACGATGACCAGAATCATGTCAATTGAATAAGGAGCTGATACACAAGGCCACACCTGGCGTATTTGGTCTCTATGTAAAAATAAAATCATAATACAAAAGATGACGTTGATATCGAGCACATGCAACGTTCCAAAGCGAAGATATAATCAATTTAAGGAATCTCATAATTTTCTGAGACTGAAAGGTCCAACCCTGCAGTAAGGATGGGAGGGGGCATGAATGTAACTTAGGAGCTAATGAAAGGCAACTGCCCACTTTTAGTCGTGTCAGTACTTGGAGGCACAGTTCACTGTAGGTTCAGTCCATTTTTCTGGAGAAGCTTCCCTCCATATACCTGAAGCCATATCTGTGATGACAGGTCTAGTAAGTTTTCTTGATATATCCTTTATTTTATATAACTGTTAATGGTGAGCGAGCACTAAAATGCTCGGGTGCTCATTGCTCGGGTTGAGCTAATTGTAATGCTCGGGTGTTCGACCCGAGCAATGAGCCCAATGTAAGCGAATGGAAAACCCAAGTATTTTCCGGCGGCCTCCCCGGAGGTCTGCAGGGGGTCTAAAAATTGCCAAATCGATGGGAACAGTGCTGAGAAGCATCTCGGACTCCCAGGTCATTGCTGTGAACAATGTTGTCAGAGTATTACGCCACTTTTACGGACTCACATTAAAACATACAAAAACAAAACCAAAATGGATTTTCCTGGAAAAAACGTTATGGGACATTCTTTCCAGGGTAATGACTTGTACATAAAGAAAAAAACACAACAACAAAAAATTGCTCCTCCACACCTTGGGCTATGTTCACACATAGCGTTTTTGATGCGTTTTTGCATTGCTTTCAATGGTGAAAAATACATTTACCAGTAAATATCACTTTAACATTCTCCTACCTTATCTGCCCATGTGGTGTATGAAACATGATCAGACACATCCTGTTTCATTTATGAAGAAGGGACTCTGAAAGTCACAAAGTCTATTTTTACAGGGCCATCAGTCGACCCTTACTATTGTTAAAGGGCCAGCAGTCGGCCCTCACTATTGTTAAAGGGCCACCAGCCAGCTATGCTTTGTTGCTCCCATTATTAAGGAGTGGATCTCCTATACTGTTATTGTGTATGCAGTGACTATGTAGCATCGGCGTCTCTGCCCCCTGCCAGGCAGAGATGCTGTCCCCCTTACCGCCGCGGTCCTGCTCCGGCATCTTCCGGCCTCCCTGCTGTGGCTGCCGGTACACACAGCTTCCCTGGCTCTGTGCTTAGGGCGCGCGCGTGCTCCCTCCCTCTTAAAGGGGCCGCACGCGCCATCCTAAAAAGTCCCCGGCCAATGGCCGGAGGACTTTCTCTATAAAAGGCACCTCCTCCAATATGGAGGTGCCCGTGCAAGGTTGTTGCTCTGTTATACTTACTTTGCTTCAGCCCTCAGCTCCTCTGCAAGTCAATCCTGTCCGCCAGTGTGTTCTTTAGTCCAGTCCGCCAGTCTGACTACTTTCCAGCCCGACAGTCTGCCTTCAGTCCAGTCCGCCAGTCTGTCTATGGGCTCTGCCCGCCTGCTTACCTGGAAGCACCTGCCTGTTACCTGCCATGCTCGCCAGCCTGCTTACCTGGAAGCACCCGCCTGTTACCTGCCATGCCCGCCAGTCCGCTTACCTGGAAGCACCTGCCTGTTACCTGCCGCGCCCACCAGCCAACTTACCTGGAAGCACCTGCCAGTTTCCCATTGTGCCCGCCAGCTTGCCTACCCGGAGCACCCGTCTGATTATCAGCCGAATCCGCCTGCTTGTCTACACGGACCACCCGTCAGCCTGCCTGCCGTGCTCATCCGCTGTACCGGTCAGCTCCTGCCATCTGACCCGTGGGAGTCACCTGCTCTCATACAAGGTCGGTCCCAGAGTGGCACCTGGTCCCTCTACTCGGTCCCTCCCTGGTTCACGGAGTCGACTGATGTTGGTACGGTCGGCAAGGTACGCCTTCAGCATCTTCCAAAACTTTTCCCTCCTTGTGAGAGTATCCCACGCATAAAGGCCTGGGCACTGGGAGGGTCTAAGTAAACTGTCCCACACCTTTGACAGTGTTCCCCTGCCTCTGCTGCATCATATTTGTGTCTCCCTCACCTGTACTCCTTGGTTGTCGAAGGAACTGTGACCTCTGCCGCCAGCGTTATCAGATGGGAATATTTTAAATAATTCCACAACAAGGGCCTTCTGTTACTGCAACATTTTACTACACCTATCCACCTCTTCGCCACTGGAAGGATAGATACAAAGTTCTCCTTGTAGAGTGGGTCTAGAAGTGTGAACAACCAGTAATTACTGTCGGCCAAAATGTGTACAACGCAAGGGTCACGGGAAAGGCAGAGGAACATAAAGTGAGCCATGTGTGCCAGACAGCCAACAGCCAAGTCTTCTTTGTCCTGGCCAAGAGGACGACTGTCCATGCTTTCCTCCTCATCCTCATTCTCCCTCTCCTCAGGCCTTCCATGCTGAACAGACGGTATGACAGTTGTGTGGGTAGTACCGCCTGTAGCGCAGGAAACCAGCTCATGTTCCTCCTCTTCATTATCAGCAAAGCCTCTTTGGAATGAGATGAGGCTGGGCTGTGTGGCATCACCCTGTATGATTCCTTGCTCCTTCTCATCATGCTCTGCCTGCAATGTCTCCTCTTTAATTGTGAGCAGTGAGCATCTCAGTAGACAGAGAAGCGGGGTGGTGACCATCTTGTTGGAGTCCTCAAAGTTTTGGAGGATGGCACAGATGTCTTACATCCATGCCCACTTCTCAGTTCTTATGTGCGGAGGCTGACCTGAATAATAACGGGCGTGTTGAAGTTGGTACTCTACAACTGCCCTCTGCTGCTCATAAATCCTTTCCAACATCTGCAATGTTGAGTTCCAATGCGTGGTGATATCACACACCAGTCGGTGAGCTGGAAGCTGCAAACGCTGCTGAAGCATGGCTACTGCGGTGGAAGCTGTAGGTGAGTTTTGAAAATGGTCATTAACGCGGCGTACTTTGACAAGTAGCTCAGGCAGATCTGGGTAGATTTTGGTGTTACCTGCAGACACTGTTTCTGGACCCTGGCATTCGGCCCAACTAGTCAAACGCTTTTCTGTCATTTGCATGAGCATCCTGGTGGTGGTCAGGCGGGTAGTTTTGCTGCCCCTGCTGAAGCTAGCATGGCAGAGGTTGCAAATAGCCTTTTTGGGGTTATCTGGACAGTCTTTAAAAAAGTGCCAGACTCTGGAAGGCCTAACAGTTGGACTGTCAATGTCCCTCGTGTTGGTGTTCCGGGGAACAGTTGCGCGCCTTGTGTCTCTGGCCACCCCAGTGTTTGTTCCTGCCTGTTGTGGTGCTACGTCTCCCTCCATCTCTGTGCTGCTGTCCTCGCTATGCATTTCACCTTGCCAGGTTGGGTCAGTGAGTTCATCGTCCACCACCTCGTATTCCACGTACGCACCATGGGCCTCCCCCTGACTAGGTGGCAATTGTGTCTCATCATTATCCACCTCTTGCGACAGTAATTGCACTCTCCCATCGTCGCCTTCATGTGACCTTTGGCAGCTGAAATATTTGGGCATCACTACATTCAATCTCCTCTTGTCCCGCTTGAAGCGGCCTGGGTGAGAGGCCCAAATCTGTAAATGGAAAAGTGAACAGCTCTTCGGAGTGTCCAAATGTGGGATTACTTGTTCCCAGGCACTCGGCCTGGTGGGAGGAAGGAAGATCAGTGTGAGGAATATGTGGTCCAGACTCATGGCTACTGAGACTGGACCGTGTGTAAGACGTGGTGATGGTGGTGGAAAACTGACTGAAAGCATTATCTGCTATCCAAGAAACAACTTTTTCACACTGCTCTGGCTTCAATAGTTGTATTCAGCGGTCCCCTAGTAATTGGGACAGGAAGGTAGATCGACATGATGTGGGTTTTTGTTGTGCTCCCTCAGCAGGCACAGTTTCATATTGCCCACGGCCTCGCCTCTGTGTGCACCATCACCATCACGTCCACTTCCCTGTCCCTTGCCATGCGCCTTGCCAATTTTAAATGGAGTGTAATACATCTGCACTATCCTCCAAAACTTTGAAGACTCCACCAAGATGGTGAGCGGGGATGACGCTAAAATTAGCGTCACCATCTGACTTCTCTGTCTTCTGAAACGCTCTCTGTTCACAAATAAAAAGAGGATGCATTGCAGGTGGAGCACGATGAGATGGAGCAAGGAACCATGGAGGGTGATTCCACACAGCCCAGCCTCATCTTATCCCAACGTGGATTGGGTGACAATGAGTTGGAGGAGGAAGAAGAATAGGAGCTAGTTTCCTGCACTATAGACGGTACTACCTGCACAACTGTCATACCGTCTGTTCAGCGTGGATGGCCTGAGGACAGGGAGGAGGAGGAAGAGAAGAAGGATGAGGAGGAGAGCATGGTCAGTCGTCCTCTTGGTGAGGACACGGAAGTCTTGCCTCTTTGCAGTCTGGCACTCATGGCTGAGTTTATGTTACACTGCCTTTCCGTTGTCCAAATTTTGGGTGACAGTCATTACTGGTTGGTGACACTTCTAGACCCAAGCTACAAGGAGAACTTTCTGTCTCTTATTCCCGCACAGGACAGGCCTAAAAAAATGGGAGAGTTTAGTGCCGCTGGTGGAATTAAAACCGATAGGTGCATCCGCCTGTCAACTGAAAATGCTGACAGGCTGACTCTTATAAGAATGAACAAGGGCTGGATTGGGCCAGACTTCTCAACACCACCGAATGATAGCAACGTAGCATAAACTCGAATACAGTGTCCTTTTTTGGGCGGTCTAACTCTATTCTAATGCACCTCTGTGTTCACGCCCAGACATGGGTATAAGTTTCCTGATTTTGTCTATTTGCTCTTCTCCTCCTCCTTCTCCTCATCCTCCACCACCATATCATCACAATATCTACCACATCACTATATCTACGTCTCTTGCAAGGGGCATTGGAGTTACTCCAAATTTTTGGCAGCCGTTGCATTCATTGCATAGACAAAGTTCTTAATAATATGAACATTGTTTTCAGGAGACCCTCCGACCTCTACGTCTCTTTCAAGCGACATTGGAGTTCCTCCAGAATTTTTGCAGCTGTTGCATTCACTGCATCGGCAAACAGTATGGGAGACCCACTCCTTTCTAATGGGAACATGTCGTTACTGTAGCCTAGCTCTATGTGTCTTTAAATTGTTTTTGGGGTTTTTCCCAAATTTTGCCAGCCCTTGCAGTCACTGCAAATGCAATAACAGTATAGAAGACCCACTCTTTTATAATGGGAACAACAAAGCATAGCCGACTGCTGACCCTTTAAGAAAAGTAAGTGCCGCCTGATGTCCCTATAAAAATAGTGTTTGTGACTTTCAAAGTCCCTCCTTCATAAAAGAGTCCCTCCTTCATGTCTGCTGATGTCTCACAAACCACATGTCCAGATAAGATAGTAAAATGTTAAAATCACATTTCCTGGTGCCTTCTAGGCCATCATCACTCGGCCGGACAACAGAACCGGCTGCGGACCCAGAGTAGGTCTCAGACAGTTCCAGTGAGGTTGGGGCCTTAATGTCGCTTCTGACTACCTCTAGTCAGGAGTTCCAGATGGTTCTGCGCTCAGATGCCAGTCTAGAGATGTTAAGGGACCTCGCAGAGAAGCCCATCGCTGAGTCCGATAAGGAAGAGGGTATTGTGAGACCAGGGGAGGTTGTACCGGGAGACTGTTATGGGTAACCCTCAACAAGAGTGACTGAGGGAAAGACAGCTGGTCATGCCCTATCAGTTTAGGGAGGAGCTATTGTGGATTGTCCATGAGATTCCACTGGCTGGACACTTGGGGGTCTGCAAAACCAATGCGTGGCAGTCACACTACTTCTATTGGCTCGAAATGGGGACAGATGTTGCCAACTACTGCTGCTCCTGTATCATGTGTCAAAGAGTGGCGAAGTCGGGATCTGCGCCCAAGGCCCCCCTGATCCCTTTGTCGGTTATAAAGGAGCCATTCCTGAGGATTGCTGTGGACATCATTGGCCCACTAGCAATCCCCAGCAGCTCTGGGAAACAGTTCATTCCTACTGTGGTAGACTATGCTACCAGGTACCCGTAGGCAGTACCTCTGTCCTCAGTTAGAGCCGATAAGGTGGCAGATGCCCTTTTGGCCATTTTTCCATGAGTAAGATTTCCCAGGGAGATGCTTACGGACTCAGTTCATGTCTGGGGTAATGGAAGCCCTCTGTAAGAGAAAGCAATTGCATCACCGGGTATCAAGTTCGTATCACCCACAGACCAATGGTTTGCGTGAATGATTCAATGGTACCCTTAAACAGATGCTTAAGATGCTGGTTGAGTCCCATGGGCACGATTGGGAAAGGTACCTCCCACACCTGCTGTTTGCTTACAGAGAGGTTCCACAGGCCTCGACGGGGTTCTCCCCCTTCGAGCTCCTGTAAGGAAGACGTGTCGGGGGCCCCTTGGTCTCGTAAGGGAATCCTGGGAGGGGGAACTAAATATTCCCAAAGTGTCCATCGTAGAGTATGTCATGAGGTTCCGTAACAGAATGCAGTCAATGATGCAGCTGGTGCATGAGAATATGGTGCAGGCCCAGGCCAGCCAGACGCTGTGGTATGACCAAAATGCCTGGGAGCGGTTGTACAAAGTGGGTCAGAAGGTGTGTGTTCTAGTCCCAATGACCCAGAACAAGCTTCAGCCAACCTGGGAAGGTCCATACCTCGTACATCAGCGTCTCACTGATATAAACTACATGGTCACCATTGACCACGCCTGCAAGAGGCAGAAGGTCTTCCATGTCAACATGATGAAGGCTCATCATGACTGGGAAGGCTGTGCTCTTCCTGTGTGTAGCCTTACCGACGAAGGCGAGACAGAAGTCCTGGTGGATTTACTGGTAGTAGCCCGGGACGAAGGGTCTATTGAAGACGCGGAGTTCAACCCGCAACTATCGGTGGACCAGAGGTTCCAGCTGCGGGAAGTGTTCCGGCCTCACCGAACCATCTTCACGGGTGTAACAGGGAGGACACAGCTAGCCATCCACCAGGTGGACACAGGGAGTCACCCCCAAGTCCGGCAACCTGCATATCGTGTCTCCCTAAAAGTGCAAAAAGACATAAAAAGGGAGATAGATGAAATTTTGTACTTGGGGGTGATCCAAAGGTCCAAAAGAGCATGGGCTTTGCCTGTAGTCCTGGTCCTGAAAAAGGACTGGGTGACCCAGTTCTGCGTAGACTACAGGAGGTTGAATGCCATCACAGTACCCGATGCATACCCAACACCACGCATCGATGAGCTGCTGGATCGCTTGGCAAGTGCCCAGGACTTGACAATCATGGACCTGAGTCAAGGTTACTGGCAGATTCTTATGTCCAAGGAGGCCCAGGAGAGGTCCACCTTCATTATCCCATTCAGACGATATGAATCTCACATCATGTCTTTTGGTATGAGAAATGCTCCTGCCACTTCCCAGCTATTGGTCAACCAGCTGCTCGAAGGACTAGAAGGGTTCGCTGCTGCTTACCTGGACGATATTGCCATCTTCAGTCCCGCCTGGGAGGAGCATCAGGAGCAGGTGCTCAGGCGGGTCCAGGGCGCTGGTTTGACTATAAAGCCAGGAAAGTGTCAGATAAGCATGATGGAGGTGCAGTACCTCGGTCAATGAGTGGGTGGGGGAACTTTGAAGCTAGAGCCTGGGAAGGTTGATGCTATCACCTCCGGGTCTACCCCCAAGACCAAGAAGCAGGTGATGTCCTTCTTCAGTACAGCAGGGTACTATAGGAAGTTTGTCCCAACTATAGTACCCTTGCTAAGCCTCTGATGGAGCTCACCAAAAAGAAGCTACCACATACAGTCAACTGGAGAGCTGACTTTGAGCGGTCCTTCACAGCGGTGAAGACTGCCTTGGCCAGTCCCCAGTTCTACAGGTCCTGGACTTCGCCTGGCGGTTTGTAGTCTTGAAAGATGCCGACGCATTTGGTCTAGGAGCGGTGCTCAGCCAGGTAAACAGGGAGGGGGAAGAGCATACGGTGTGATGTTCCTCAGCCGCAGCTCTTACCTTGGGAAGTGTCCTATGCCACTGTGGAGACGGAGTGCCTTGCTATAGTGGGCCCTGTGGAAGCTGCAACCCTACCTATGTGGGCGCAACTTCACCATAGTAATTGACCACAACCCCCTCAGTTAGCTACATCGGGTGGCCGGCGACAATGGTAAACTACTGTGGTCGAGCTCCGGTCTACAGCAGTACGGTTTTACCATTCAGCACTAAAAGGGTAGCGAACATGGCAACGCTGATGGGTTGTCCTGCCAGGGGGATGCCGAGGAGATTGGCTTGGGAGACGATTTGTAAATCGATCTCCCGAGCAATCTCTTAAAGGTGGAAGTGTCATGGAACAAAGTAAAATGCTTCCAGAGATGAGAGAATAGCTTACACTCTTCTCTATGTAGCTGACACACTCCTTTGGAATTTGTTAACCCATAGATACTCCAGTGGCTGAACAGATGTGAGGGCTTCAGGAATGTGGATTCGATTTACGATCTAGATAAGAGATTTAGAAATGTAAAGATTTGGGATTCTTTGTCTGCTCACCAGAAAAATGAGGGAGATTTGCATGAACTGCGTCGGTCCAATAGATAGGAAAATCATATTTTCGGAAACGTGATGAAGTGGCGAATACAAAGCACCATTTCCAGTCGCTAAAGTATGACCAGAATCAAGTCAATAAGGAGCTGATACACGAGGCTACACCTGGCGTATTTGGTCTCTACGTCAATATAAAATCATGATACAAAAGAGGATGTTGATATCGAGCACATGCAAGGTTCCGAAGAAAAGATACATCCTACATTGATCGACGGTCAATCTTGCAATTGTCTGGACAATAGGGGCAGCAGAGAGCTGTTCGCTCAAGAGATCACAGAGGGTGGTTCGGGGTGACCTTCCCAGGCTGCGATAATCTTGACTTTATCTATCTATCTGTATATCTATCTATTATCTATCTATCCATATACAGTGAAGGAAATAATTATTTGATCCCTTGCTGTTTTTGTAAGTTTGCCCACTGACAAAGACATGAACAGTCTATAATTTTAAGGGCAGGTTAATTTTAACATTGAGAGATACAATATCCCCACCAAAAAAATCAAGAAAATCACATTGTATGAATTTGATAAATTTATCTGCATTTTGCAGTAAGAAATAAGTATTTGATTCCTCTGACAAACAACACTTAATACTTGGTGGCAAAACACTTGTTGGCAAGCAAAGCAGTCAGACATTTTTTGTTGTTGATGATGAGGGTTGCGCACATGTCAGTAGGAATTTTGGTCCTCTCCTCTTTGCAGATCATCTCTAAATCATTCAGATTTTGAGGCTGTCGCTTGGCGACTCGGAGCTTTAACTCCCTCCATAAGTTGTCTATGGGATTCAGGTCTGGAGACTGGCTAGGCCACTCTATGACCTTAATGTGCTTCTTTTTGAGCCACTCCTTTGTTACCTTGGCTGTATGTTTTGGATCATTGTCTTGCTGGAAGACCCAGCCACGACCCATTTTTAATGTCCTGGCGGAGGGAAGGAGATTGTCACTCAGGAATTAACGGTACACGACTCCATTCATTCTACCATTGATGTGGTGAAGTAGTCCTATGACCTTAGCAGAAAAACACCCCCCAAAACATAATGTTTCCATCTCCTTGCTTGACAGTGGGGATGGTGTTCTTTGGGTCATAGGCAGCTTTTCTCTTCCTCCAAACATGGTGAGTTTAGTTAGTGCCAAAGAGCTAAATTTTTGTCTCATCTGACCACATTGCTTTCTCCCAATGACTCACAGAATCATCCAGGTGTCCATTGGCAAGCTTCAGACGGGCCTGCACATGTGCCTTTTTGAGCAGGGGGACATGGCGGGTACTGCAGGATTTTAAACCTTTAAAAGCGTAATGTGTTACCAATGCTTTTCTAACAAGTTCCCCGCGTGTAGTTTTAGGCTGACCTCTCATCTTCCTCATGATCAAGGATACCCCACAAGGTGAGATTTTGCATAGTGCCCAAGATCAATGTCGATTGACAGTCATTTTGAATTTCTTCCATTTTCTTACCATTGCACCAACAGTTATCTCCTTCTCACCCAGCGTCTTACTTATGGTTTTGTAGCCCATTCCAGCTTTGTGCAGGTCTATGATCTTGTCCCTGACATGCTTAGAAAGCTCTTTGGTCTTGCCCATGTTGTAGAGTTTAGAGTCTGGCTGATTAATTGAGTCTGTGGACAGGAGTCTTTTATACAGGTGACTATATAAGACAGCTGTCTTTAATGCATGTAACGAGTTGATTAGAAGCGTCTAACTCATCTGTAAGAGCCAGAACTCATAATGGTTTGTAGGGGATCAAATACTTATTTCTCACTGCAAAATGCAACTAAATTTATACAATGTGACTTTCTTGATTTTTATGGATATTCTATCTCTCAATGTTAAAATTAACCTACCCTTAAAATTATAGACTGTTCATGTCTTAGTCAGTGGACAAACTTACAAAACAGCAAGGGATCAAATAATTATTTCCTTCACTGTATCTATCTATTATCTATTTATCTATCTATTTATCTACTCTATATAAAGGGAGATGATGGAAGTGATGTACTTAGTACATCTGATAGGGGCGGCATCAGTATGCGTGTCACAGTGGAACGCAAGAGCGCAAAAGAAACAGGAAGTGAACGGGTATAATATGTATAAAGAGAGTGTGTGTGGGGATAATGGGAAAGTGAAAAGGTGAAACATATGTAAAGACAGAAAGTGTGTGGGAATAATAGGGAAGTGAGGATAAGGATAATGGATAAACATAAGATGGCTATACCAAGTAAAACACTATATTGCTATTATTTGATATATGAAATATCATCTATTTGTAAAGTGCGGATGTGCAATAAATACAAAAAATGAATGCATAAATGTTAATTATATGTATATAAATATATGACACCATATTAATACCAAATAGCAGAAATAGGACAAAACACTACATAAAGAAACTTGAAAAATATACTTAATTGTACAGATGATAAACTGATGACATAAATAATTGATGATATTATAAAGATGACCGGCTCTGAACTAGATATCTGTAATGGAATCGTCAAGCGAAAGAACTAAAAAAAGGAGGAAGAAGAAACATAGGTAAGTATATAAAATCAATACTAAAAACAAATAAAAAGAATATGTATATACACGAATGACCATGTTTAAATGATCCCTTATAGCAACTACCCACCAGCATTAGAGAAATGAAACAAAACTGTTTGTTTCATTGAGACCATATGGGGTCAAGGTGTTCAAAATCGTGATCCACCTTGCCTCTTTTTGTGCCCAAATTTTCTTCCAATTGCTGCCTCCTATACCTGGATATACCCTGTCAATTCCACTTACCTTGAGACCAGAGGTGTCGCAGTTATGGAATTTCTGAAAATGACCAGGTAACGTCCTTAATAGAGATGAGCGTTGTTCGACTCGAACTGTTCGCCAATCTCAAATTCGAGCTGTTTTGGGCGGTGTTCAAGCCGTTCGGCGAACACGAACGATTTGAGAAAAATTCGGCTGTTCGAGGTTATGTTCGATAACTGTTCGTGCACCAAAATCATAACTGGATTTTTTCTCAGTAATGATGAAAATTAATGTTAATACGCAGTTTGAGTGTACAGCGGGGTGGGGGGAGGGGCAGGGGATGGATCTCTGCAGGAATAATGAAGATCTCCATTTTTTTTTCTCTTTCCCGCATTTACAGTGGGGAGGTGCAATCTGTCAGCCTATCAGCAGCGCACACACGGAGCGAAGTGCTTTTTTTCACACAAGCAAGGGCATGTGTCATTGGCAGTGTATGTCACATGTCCTTGCCCTATAAGACCAAGCCATTTTCCCCATCGCCACCATTTTCTCACTGCTGCAGCTGCGTGTTAGACGGCACCGCTGTTGCTGTGTGCGCTATACCTTGTTAATTTCAAGCCAATTTTCGCACAAATCTAGAGATAGCTTGGGAGTAGGGAATAGTTGTGATTGCAGTCCTTTTAAGGACTAGGTTACAGCATTTCCTATGACTTTTATCAGGCAGGTCTGTGCTCTTAAATAGATAGATTGTGGGAGAAAAGACTAATTGTAATTGCAGTCCTTTTCAGGACTAGGTTACATCAGTTCCTATCAGTTTTTGCCAGGCAGGTCTGTGCCAGTGCTGTGCAAGTTTTTTTCACAGCATTTGGCTGAATCTAGCAAAGCTAATCCTTTTTGGCCTATTGCAGAGTGTGTTAGTCAGTGGAGTAGCCTATCTGTGTTGCAAGATATACCACCTGTGTATAGAATACCAATTTTATTACTGCACCTAGTGAAGTAAAATCTTTTGGGCATAGCATCATTCTATTAGTCCATCTATACTGACCTCCATCAGGTTGCAAATTGAATATAATTTTTTTCTGCATCTAGCTCTGAAAAAATATTTGGGCTTCTAGCAGTGTGTGGGACTTGTTCTATTAGTCCATCTATACTGACCTCCATCAGGTTGCAAACTGAATACAATTTTTTTCTGCATCTAGCTCTGAAAAAATATTTGGCCTTCTAGCAGTGTGTGGGACTTGTTCTATTAGTCCATCTATACTGACCTCCATCACGATGCAAATTCAAAATAATTTTTTGTCTGCATCTAGCTCTGAAAAAATATTTGGCCTTCTAGCAGTGTGTGGGACTTTCTCTATTAGTCCATCTATACTGACCTCCATCAGGTTGCAAATTAAAAATAATTTTTATCTGCATCTACCTCTGAAAAAATATTTGGCCTTCTAGCTGTGTGTGGGACTTGTTCTATTAGTCCATCTATACTGACCTCCATCAGGTTGCAAACTGAATATAATTTTTTTCTGCATCTAGCTCTGAAAAAATATTTGGCCTTCTAGCAGTGTGTGGGACTTTCTCTATTAGTCCATCTATACTGACCTCCATCAGGTTGCAAATTAAAAATAATTTTTATCTGCATCTAGCTCTGAAAAAATATTTGGCCTTCTAGCAGTGTGTGGGACTTTCTATATTAGTCCATCTATACTGACCTCCATCAGGTTGCAAATTAAAAATAATTTTTTGTCTGCATCTAGCTCTGAAAAAATATTTGGCCTTCTAGCAGTGTGTGGGACTTTCTCTATTAGTCCATCTATACTGACCTCCATCAGGTTGCAAATTCAAAATAACTTTTTGTCTGCATCTAGCTCTGAAAAAATATTTGGCCTTCTAGCAGTGTGTGGGACTTTCTCTATTAGTCCATCTATACTGACCTCCATCAGGCTGCAAATTAAAAATAATTTTTATCTGCATCTACCTCTGAAAAAATATTTGGCCTTCTAGCTGTGTGTGGGACTTGTTCTATTAGTCCATCTATACTGACCTCCATCAGGTTGCAAACTGAATATAATTTTTTTCTGCATCTAGCTCTGAAAAAATATTTGGCCTTCTAGCAGTGTGTGGGACTTTCTCTATTAGTCCATCTATACTGACCTCCATCAGGTTGCAAATTAAAAATAATTTATATCTGCATCTAGCTCTGAAAAAATATTTGGCCTTCTAGCAGTGTGTGGGACTTTCTCTATTAGTCCATCTATACTGACCTCCATCAGGTTGCAAATTAAAAATAATTTTTTGTCTGCATCTAGCTCTGAAAAAATATTTGGCCTTCTAGCAGTGTGTGGGACTTTCTCTATTAGTCCATCTATACTGACCTCCATCAGGTTGCAAACTGAATATATTTTTTTTCTGCATCTACCTCTGAAAAAATATTGGGCTTCTAGCTGTGTGTGGGACTTGTTCTATTAATCCATCTATACAGACCTCCATCAGGTTGCAAACTGAATATAATTTTTTTCTGCATCTACATCTGAAAAAATATTTGGGCTTCTAGCTGTGTGTGGGACTTGTTCTATTACTCCATCTATACTGACCTCCATAAGGTTGCAAACTGAATATAATTTTTTTCTGCATCTAGCTCTGAAAAAATATTTGGCCTTCTAGCAGTGTGTGGGACTTTCTCTATTAGTCCATCTATACTGACCTTCATCAGGTTGCAAATTAAAAATAATTTATATCTGCATCTAGCTCTGAAAAAATATTTGGCCTTCTAGCAGTGTGTGGGACTTTCTCTATTAGTCCATCTATACTGACCTCCATCAGGTTGCAAATTAAAAATAATTTTTATCTGCATCTAGCTCTGAAAAAATATTTGGCCTTCTAGCAGTGTGTGGGACTTTCTCTATTAGTCCATCTATACTGACCTCCATCAGGTTGCAAATTAAAAATAATTTTTATCTGCATCTAGCTCTGAAAAAATATTTGGCCTTCTAGCAGTGTGTGGGACTTTCTCTATTAGTCCATCTATACTGACCTCCATCAGGTTGCAAATTAAAAATAATTTTTTGTCTGCATCTAACTCTGAAAAAATATTTGGCCTTCTAGCAGTGTGTGGGACTTTCTCTATTAGTCCATCTATACTGACCTCCATCAGGTTGCAAATTAAAAATAATTTTTTGTCTGCATCTAGCTCTGAAAAAATATTTGGCCTTCTAGCAGTGTGTGGGACTTTCTCTATTAGTCCATCTATACTGACCTCCATCAGGTTGCAAACTGAATATATTTTTTTTCTGCATCTACCTCTGAAAAAATATTTGGGCTTCTAGCTGTGTGTAGGACTTGTTCTATTAGTCCATCTATACTGACCTCCATCAGGTTGCAAACTGAATACAATTTTTTTCTGCATCTACCTCTGAAAAAATATTTGGGCTTCTAGCTGTGTGTGGGACTTGTTCTATTAGTCCATCTATACTGACCTCCATCAGGTTGCAAATTGAATATAATTTTTTTCTGCATCTAACCCAGCCAATAGTTTTGGCCTAATACCACAGTTTGGCCACTCAGCTCTGCTCGGTTCCCATCCATTGTTTTTTTGTGCAAACAACTCCAGAGTTGTGAATTAGTTAACCACCAAAATGAGTGGAAAAAGGCCTGCTGCTGGTGGAAAGGGGAATAGGCGTGTTGGGAAGGGAAAAAAAGGTTGTGTCCGTGGGGTAGGTGTTAAAGCAACAGTAACATCTGCAGAAGAAAGACCATCTTCCAGCCAAACTAAAATGTCTATTTCTTTTAGCGGACAATGTGATAAGATCCCTTTCTTACGGCCACGCCAATCGCTACAAATTCCAGATGAGGCACAAAAACAGCAGGTGCTTCAACGGATATCAAGTGCTCCTTTAAGTGGGCTCTCCTCCACATCAACTTCAACATCACAAATACTCCAGTCCTCAAAGGTGTCACCCCAATCGCACTTGCTTCCTCACAGCTCCCAAATCTCCAGCTGCCCGTCTGAGTATGAGGTAGAACAGATGGTTGAGTCTGCAGAGCTGTTTACTCATACTATAGCCTGGGAATCAGAGGTCGACTCCAGCGCTTCTGTGAATCCAGACGAGGAAATGATCTGCACTGATGCCCAGAATCTTTATGAGTCGGATCCAGGACCAGACGCAGAAGGTTCTGACCATAATGTAGACCCTCATTCCCAAACTGTAACTCCTGTTGGTGGAGACAATGAGGAAGACGATGATGAGACTCAAATACCTGATTGGAGCGACAACTTTAGTTTTTTGTCAGGGCAGGAACAGGTTGGCTTTGAGGACGACGGGTGTGATAACGCACAGGGTGATGATGATGAGGTTGGAGATCCACTTACTGTCAACCCACAGTCAGCCAAGAGATGAGGTCAGCAGAGGAGGTGGAGGAAGATGCTAGTGACGACGAGGTCAGGTTGCGCCTTCCTGGACAGAGACGTAGTACTGGAAGCACGTCAACAACTGCATCCTCAAACACAACTCTGCCTCTCACCACAAGTCGTGGTGGCTCTTCAGGTCGCATGGGTGCTAAGCCTTGCATAGCCTGGGCATTTTTTCAGATCGATAAAGATGACCCAACTCGTGTTATCTGTAACATTTGTCAGCAAAAACTAAGTAGAGGCCAAAAAATACATAGTTTGAGTTCTTCATGCATGAACCGGCACATGGACATGAAGCATAAGTTGCAGTGGGAAGCTCAGTGTGCTACAATGCGGCCTAGCCGGCCGGGCCAACCACCGTCTGCCATATCTTGTGCATCCGCGGCCTCTTCATCCTCTGTGACTGGGGGGACAGCAGTCACACCTTTTTTTGGGGCGCAGACCTGCCACCTCTTTACCCGCAACAGCCAGCGTGATTGGCAGGTCATCATTTTCTTTGGAGGTGGTAACACCAGCTGGTGTTGAGCGCTGTCCAACATCGATAGCACCACCTTTGGATCAAGGCAACCTAACATGTCCGCCTGCATCTTCCTCACAGACCGGCAGTTTGCCGGGGACACCCTTATCAACCCCGTCTAAGCACAATAGCCAGCCCTCGGTCCCTCAGATGTGGACAAGTAAAAGACCATTTCCTCCTAGCCATGAGAAAGCTAAGAGGTTGAATTTCACCATCTGCAAGCTCTTGGCTACAGAAATGCTGCCTTTCCGCCTGGTGGACACAGAGGATTTTCCAGACCTTATGTCCGTAGAAGTGCCCCAGTACCAGATGCCCAGTCGGCACTACTTCTCAAAGAAAGGTGTGCCTGCGCTCCAGCAGCATGTCGCACACAACATCACCGCTTCTCTGAGAAACTCTGTGTGTGACAGGGTGCATTTCACCACAGACACTTGGATGAGTAGGCATGGACAGGGGCGTTACATGTCGCTGACTGGGCACTGGGTAACTATGGTGACAGCAGGACAAGGGGCTGCTGTCCAAGTCTTGCCGTCCCCACGAGTTGTGCGTCAATCCTCTTTATGTCAAAGTTCCTCCACTGCTTCTGCCTCCTCAACCTCCTCTCGGTCTTCCACCTGCACCCAAAGCCTGTCTGGTCATGCCACAAGCTTTCTAACTGCGCAGAAGGGATCCTGCACACCTCCTTACTATGCTGGCAGTAGGGCTCAACGTCATCAGGCGGTTTTTACTTTGAAATGTCTGGGAAATGTGAGTCACACAGCTGAGGAGTTGTGGTCAGCTCTGGAGAACCAATTTCATGAATGGTTGTCTCCACTGGACCTGAAACCAGGGAAGGCCGTGTGCGACAATGCTGCAAACCTGGGTGCGGCCCTTCGCCTGGGCAATGTCACACACGTGCCTTGTATGGCTCACGTGTTGAACCTGGTTGTCCAGCAATTTTTAGCCCACTATCCCAGACTAGATGGCCTTCTGCAGAGGGCACGGTCGCTGTGTGCTCACTTCCGCCATTCGCATCCCGCAGCTCAGCGACTTACATCTCTACAGAAGTCGTTGGGCCTGCCACTTCACCGGCTAAAATGCGATGTGCCTACCCGGTGGAGTTCAACTCTGCACATGTTGCAGCGACTGTGGCAGCACCGACAAGCCCTGGTGCAATACGTTCTGACGTATAGCCTGGGCCAATGAGATCCAGAGGTGGGGCAAATCACGCTGGAGGAGTGGTCTCAGATCAGGGACCTATGCACCCTTCTGCACAGTTTTGAAATGGCGACGAAGATGTTTAGTGCTGACGATGCCATTATCAGCATGACTATTCCGGTGATTTACATGCTGGAGCACATGTTAAACAGAATTCGGAGTCAGGTGGTGGCACAAGAGGAGGTGGAGGAAGTAGAGGAGGAGGAGTTGTATGCGGAAGGGCTAACATCTGCAAGGTCCAGACGGTCGGCAGCACCAAGGCGGCAGGCATGTGAGGGTGGGGGAGATGGTTTTACCAGGGCGCATGGTAGCAGCCAAACTAGTGAGGAAGGTGCAGGCGCCCAGGAAGAAGTGGAGGACGAACTGATGGAAGACTCATCAGATGAGGGAGACCTTGATCACATTTCTGTTGTGCGAGGTTGGGGGGAGAGGACAGAGGAAGGAAGCATGATTGTTACCTCGCCACCAACACAACAGGGACTTGGTGCTCCTGGATGCGCAACACACTTGAGTGCCTTCTTGCTGCACTACCTGCAACATGACCCTCGAATTGTGAGAATTAGAAATAATCCTGACTACTGGGTTGCCACACTGTTAGATCCCCGGTACAAAAGTAAATTTGCGGAAATTATTCCTGCCATAGAAAGGGATGCACGCATGCAGGAGTATCAGCAGAGACTGTTGCAGAATCTTACATGTGCTTTTCCACAAAACACCAGTGGTGCACGTAGTGAATCTCACAGTTCCAACTTGCCAACCGGGGGACCGTCAAGTGTTCAGCACTCAAACCGTAACAGAACCACAGTATCTGCTGGTAACATCAATTTTGCGGAATCATTTCACCACTTTTTTAGCCCATCCTTTGCAAGGCCACAGGAGACAAGAAGTCTGACACATAGTCAACGCCTAGAGACGATGGTACAGGAATATCTCCAAGTAAACATTGAAGCCATGACTGTGTCACTGGACCCTTGCTCTTTTTGGGCTTCCAATCTGGATAAATGGCCGGAGCTAGCCACTTACGCCTTGGAGATCTTGTCATGCCCCGCAGCCAGCGTTCTGTCTGAACGTGTGTTCAGCGCTGCTGGTGGTGTGCTGACAGATAAGCGCACGCGGCTCTCCACTGATAGTGTAGACAGACTCACGTTCATAAAGATGAACAAATCATGGATCCGAAATGACTTTTCTACCCCTGTGTCATCCTGGGGAGAGTAAAAGCTTGATGATTGGTTAAAATCACCCTACCAACCGTTTTAAGCTTTCAAATTACTAGTCATGTTTATCTGTATCTTGGCTGGAAAATAATTTGGGCTTTGTAGCAGTGTGCAGCACTGATTCTATTAGGCCATCTATAATAAGCTCCACCAGATTTAAAATTACTAATCATGTTTATCTGTATCTTGACTGGAAAATAATTTGGGCTTTGTAGCAGTGTGCAGCACTGATCCTATTAGGCCATCTATACTAAGCTCCACCAGATTTAAAATTAATAATAATTTTTAGCTGCATCTAGCCCGGAAAATAATTTTGGGGCTCCGAGATGCGCAAGACACATAAGTGCCTTCTTGCTGCACTACCTGCAACATGACCCTCATATTGTCAGAATTCGAAGTAATCATGACTACTGGGTTGCCACACTCTTAGATCCCCCAAACTTTTCGATCAACCTTTTCATTTTAATAAAGACCAAAAAAATGGTCATTTTTGAAATTATAAGCATTAGCAGGTTATTAGAAACTGAAATCAAACAGTTTTCAACTCAAAACTTTATTCTAGGTGATGTTACATTTTCACATAGGACCCCTTGTTCGAAAGGAGCTTCTGAACTCTCTCGTCCATTGAATTTGTCAGGTTTTGGATGGTTTCTGCTTCAATTGTTTTGCATGAGGACAGAATACCCTCCCAGAGCTGTTGCTTAGATGTGAACTGCCTCCCGCCATCATAGACACTCCTTTTGATGATGCTCCAGAGGTTCTGAATGGGGTAGAGGTCAGGGGAGCATGGGGGTCACATCATAAGTTTGTCCCCTTTTATGCCCATATCAGCCAGAGATGCAGATTGTAGCGCCGGCGTCCCTGCCCTCTGCTAGGCAGGGACGCTGTTCCCCTCACCCCTCTGCTCCGAGCCCGGCGTCCTCCTCCCGCTCTGCTGGCAGCGCGCGCTCCTTCCCGGTCACTGTGCTTAGGGCGCGCGCGCTCCCTCCCTCTTAAAGGGGCCGCGCGCGCTGTCCTAAGGAGTCCCCGGCCAATGGCCGGAGCACTTCACCATATATAAGGCACCTCCTCCAAAATGGAGGTGCCCGAGCAATGTTGTTGCACTGTTCACTACTCTGCTTCAGCCCTCAGGTCCCGTTGCCAGTTACCTGCCAGATTCCTGCCAGTTGCTGTCTGATTCCTGCCTGATATTCCGCTTACCTGCCTGCTAGCCTGAGGTCCGACGGTCTGCCTACCGACTCCTGTCAGTCTGTCTAAGGACCAGCTTGCCCGCTCACCTGGGAGCGCTCTTCTGCTACCTGCCTGCTAGCCTGAGGTCCGACGGTCTGCCCCCCAACTCCTGTCAGTCTGTCTATGGACCAGCTTGCCAGCTCACCTGGGAGCGCACATCTGCTACCTGCTTGCTAGCCTACCTGGAGGCTCCGCCGTCACGTGCTGTGACCACCTGCCATTCCAGAGACTCCTGCCTGCTCACCTGGGAGCGCACACCTGGTACCTGCCTGCTTGCCTACCTGGAGGCTCCGCCGTCACGTGCTGTGACCACCTGCCATTCCAGAGACTCTCGCTTGCTCACCTGGGAGCACACATCTACCATCTGCCTGCTAGCCTACCTGGAGGCTCTGCCATCACAGGTCGTACCTACCCTTTACCCAGAGACTGCCCCGGTCACTTGCCGTGACCTCCTGCCCGTTCATCCAGAGACTGCCCCGGTCACTTACCATGACCTCCTGCCCGTTCATCCAGAGACTGCCCCGGTCACTTGCCGTGACCTCCTGCCCGTTCATCCAGAGACTGCCCCGATCACTTGCCGTGACCTCCTGCCCGTTCATCCAGAGACTGCCCCGGTCACTTGCCGTGACCTCCTGCCCGTTCATCCAGAGACTGCCCCGGTCACTTGCCGTGACCTCCTGCCCGTTCATCCAGAGACTGCCCCGGTCACTTGCCGTGACCTCCTGTCCGTTCACCCAGAGACTGTCCTGGTCACCTGCTGTGACTGCCTGCCCGCCTTCCCTGGTCGCCACCCGCTCCCTTACAAGGACCGCCCCCTTGTATAGTAGCTCAGAGGTTCCGCCTCCCAGACCCGTTACAGTTTGCTCGGGCCATGGAACCCAGTGGCACCCAAGCTCCCTCACTCTCGGACCTGTGTCATGAACTGTCCCGTCAGCGGTCCCAACAGGAGTCCATCCTGGGTCACCTGCGGAATGTCAATTCTCGCCTGGACACTCTGACTGCTCCACCAGCAACCACCGCCAGGGCCATGACTCGTAATCCGGCAGCTCCGCTGCCCACCAATACTATGGTATCCTACCCCGGACCCCGGATTTCTGCACCTCCTCGCTTCGGAGGCGACTCCTCTCAAGCTCGGGGCTTTATAAATCAGTGCACCCTGCACTTTGAACTCCTGTCCCACCAGTTTAACTCCGACCGGGCCAAAATTGCCTTCGTCATGTCCCATCTCACCGGGGAGGCCCTGGCCTGGCTAAATCCTCTATGGGAGAGAGGAGACCCCCTGGTGTCCGACTTGCCTGCCTTTCTCACGGCTTTCCGGAAAGTCTTCGACGAACCTGGACGGAAGACCTCATCCGCATCATCTCTGCTACGCCTCCGTCAGGGAAGTCTCACCGTGGGCCAATATGCCATACGGTTCCGTACCCTTGCCTCGGAGCTGGCCTGGGATAACGACGCTCTGGTATCTGTCTTCTGGGAGGGTCTGTCCGTCCGTATTAAGGATGAACTTGCCGGTCGAGACATTCCTACCACTCTCGATGACCTAATAACTCTTGCCACCCGGATTGACCTACGGTTTCAGGAGCGTGCCAAAGAAGTCACCCGTGAGAGGAGGTTTCCACGTCTAGCTCCTACTTTTCAGAAATCCGTCACTCCCTCCGTTTCTCCCCAGGTACACTCTCCTGAGCCTATGCAGGTCGACCAGACCAAGATGGTCAAAACCCGTCAGGACTTACGCCGTGCCGAGGGGAGCTGCTTCTACTGTGGCAGTAAGGAGCACCGGTTCCGTACCTGCCCGGAGAGGTCGGGAAACGCCTGTGTCTAGGTTCGCTCAGAAAGGTCGACCTAGACAAGAATAAATCCTCTCCATCTCTGCTGCTGTCAGTCTCAATTATCTGCGGGGAGAATCGTTTTTTCAAACTAGCCCAACTTGACTCTGGAGCGGCCGGGAATCTTATTTCACAGGCCCTGGTAGAAAAATACCGCATTCCCACCAAACCTCTGGCTATACCATTATCTGTCGCTGCTGTGGATGGGGGCCTCTTACCACGTCCCATCCAACTCATCACCGAATCCGTAACTCTGCAAGTGGGAATGCTGCATTCTGAGAGCATCTCTTTTCATGTTCTGCCTGGACTCTCTCACGCCCTCTTACTAGGTCTACCTTGGCTCCAGAGACATGCACCCGTGCTTGACTGGCAGACCGGAGAAGTCCTTCGCTGGGGACAGGACTGTCATAAGACTTGTTTGGTTCCTGTTCATCCCGCCCATCCTTCTCCTACCCCAACTAATCTACCTGGACTTCCGATTCCCTATTGGTCATTTGCTGATGTCTTTAATAAAAAGGAGGCAGAGACATTACCCCCTCATAGACCATACGACTGTCCTATCGACCTGTTACCCGGTGCTACGCCTCCCCGTGGGCGTATTTACCCATTGTCCGCTGCTGAGACCCGGTCGATGTCCGAATATATTGAGGAGAATTTGGCCAGGGGATTCATCCGGAAATCTACCTCCCCGGCGGGAGCAGGCTTCTTTTTCGTAAAAAAGAAGGACGGCTCTCTCCGTCCCTGTAGAGACTATAGAGGCCTAAACCAGATCACGGTGAAGAATAAATACCCCCTTCCGCTCATTCCAGAATTATTTGATCGTCTGAGGGGGGCTAGAATCTTCACCAAACTGGACCTCCGTGGGGCGTACAACCTGGTCCGTATCCGTCAAGGGGATGAATGGAAGACTGCATTCAACACCCGGGACGGCCACTATGAATATCTGGTAATGCCCTTTGGTCTCTGTAACGCTCCTGCCGTCTTTCAAGAGTTGGTCAATGACATCTTCCGGGACCTTCTCTACTCCTGCGTAGTGGTGTACCTGGACGACATCTTGGTCTTCTCTCCGGATCTCCAGACTCACCGGAGAGACGTTCGTCAGGTCCTGCTCAGGCTCAGGCAGAATCACCTCTTCGCTAAATATGAGAAGTGCCTCTTTGAGCAGACCTCGCTTCCGTTTTTGGGCTACATTATTTCTCAGACCGGCCTACGAATGGATCCAGAGAAACTGTCTGCTATCGAGAAATGGCCCCGACCGGAGGGGTTGAAGGCCATTCAGCGGTTCCTGGGCTTCGCCAACTACTACCGCCTCTTTATACCGTACTTCTCTTCCCGGACTGCCCCAATTTCCGCGCTCACCCGTAAGGGCACTAATCCCAGAGAGTGGCCGCCCGAAGCAGAGGAGGCCTTTCTTTCCTTAAAACAGGCCTTCTCTTCCGCCCCAGTGCTGCATCGCCCAGATGGCAACAAGCAGTTCTTCCTGGAGGTTGACGCCTCCTCCTCTGGAGCCGGAGCGGTACTTACCCAAAAATCATCTTCCGGGAGAATGGTAACTTGTGGCTTCTTCTCCAAACTCTTCTCCTCTTCTGAGCGCAACTATTCCATTGGAGATCGAGAGTTATTGGCCATCAAGCTGGCATTGGAGGAGTGGCGTTACCTGCTCGAAGGGGCTCTTCACCTGGTAATAATTTACACTGACCACAAGAACTTGGCTTACCTTCAGCATGCCCAGAGACTTAACCCGCGCCAAGCTCGGTGGTCCTTGTTTTTTGCTCGCTTTGATTTTATTCTTCATTTTCACCCGGCTGACAAAAACATCAAGGCGGACGCCTTATCTCGATCCTTTCTGGTGTCTGATCTCGAGGAAGAACCGAAACACATCATCGATCCCGCCAGAGTAATGCAGGTGGCTCCCGTGAGTCTAAATCGTCTCCCTCCCGGTAAGACGTTCGTATCAGTACCTGATCGGGAGAAGATCCTACACTGGGGTCACTCGTCTAAACTAGCTGGCCACGCCGGTCAGAAAAAGACCCTCCAGCTTATTACCCGGCACTACTGGTGGCCTACCCTGCACAAGGATGTAATAGACTTTGTTTCTGCCTGTGTGTCCTGCGCCCGCAACAAGGTTCCGAGACATCTGCCAGCCGGTCGCCTCCTTCTGCTCCCAGTACCTGCTGCCCCCTGGCAGCATATAGCAATGGACTTTATAACTGATCTCCCCGTCTCTGCCGGTTGTACGGTCATTTGGGTGGTCGCTGACCGCTTTTCCAAGATGGCTCATTTCGTTCCCCTGCCAGGCCTCCCGTCTGCACCCGAGCTGGCTAAAGACTTTATCCGCCACATCTTCCGTCTTCATGGCCTGCCCCTCCACATCGTGTCGGATCGTGGGGTACAGTTCACCTCACGCTTCTGGAGAGCCACTTGTAAACTGCTAGACGTCACCCTGGACTTCTCCTCCGCTTACCACCCACAGTCTAATGGTCAAGTGGAGTGGATCAATCAGAACCTGACCAGTTACCTCCGGCACTTCGTTAATGCCCACCATTCAGACTGGGTGGATCTCCTGCCATGGGCCGAATTTTCTTACAACAATCACGCGAGCGAATCTTCCTCCAAATCCCCGTTTTTTGTAGTCTTCGGTCAGCATCCTCGGATCCCATTTCCCGTCTCCACCTTGGTGGACAATCCGGCTGCGGAATCTCGTTAACAAATTTTCCTCCATATGGGAGAGTACCCGATCCGCACTCCTTCTGTCATCCGAGCGTATGAAAAGACATGCTGACAAAAAACGTCTGGATCCTCCTCAATTCTGTCCAGGGGATAAGGTCTGGCTCTCGTCCAAGTATGTCCGGCTCAAGATTCCTTCCTATAAGTTAGGGCCTCGGTTCATCGGTCCTCTGGAGGTCATCAGTCAGATAGACCCGGTGGCCTATAAATTGAAACTCCCGGCCAACTTGCGGATCCCTAACTCCTTCCATGTATCTCTCCTCAAACCTGTGGTACTTAACTCTTTTTCCAAGTCTACAGGTACGCCTCCTGCTCCGGTTTCCGCTGAAAACGAATTTGAGGTAGAGAACATTCTGGCCGCCAAAAGGGTAAGAGGGAGGACCTTTTTTCTAGTAGATTGGAAGGGGTTTGGTCCTGAGGAGAGAACGTGGGAGCCCCGGGAGAACATCCATGCCCCTCTCATCCTAGCTAAATTTCTCTCTGGCCTAAAAAAGGGGGGGCCTAAAGGGGGGGGTACTGTAGCGCCGGCGTCCCTGCCCTCTGCTAGGCAGGGACGCTGTTCCCCTCACCCCTCTGCTCCGAGCCCGGCGTCCTCCTCCCGCTCTGCTGGCAGCGCGTGCTCCTTCTCGGCCACTGTGCTTAGGGCGCGCGCGCGCTCCCTCCCTCTTAAAGGGGCCGCGCGCGCCGTCCTAAGGAGTCCCCGGCCAATGGCCGGAGGACTTCACCATATATAAGGCATCTCCTCCAAAATGGATGTGCCCGAGCAATGTTGTTGCACTGTTCACTACTCTGCTTCAGCCCTCAGGTCCCGTTGCCAGTTACCTGCCAGATTCCTGCCAGTTGCTGTCTGATTCCTGCCTGATATTCCGCTTACCTGCCTGCTAGCCTGAGGTCCGACGGTCTGCCTACCGACTCCTGTCAGTCTGTCTAAGGACCAGCTTGCCCGCTCACCTGGGAGCGCTCTTCTGCTACCTGCCTGCTAGCCTGAGGTCCGACGGTCTGCCCCCCAACTCCTGTCAGTCTGTCTATGGACCAGCTTGCCCGCTCACCTGGGAGCGCACATCTGCTACCAGCTTGCTAGCCTACCTGGAGGCTCCGCCGTCACGTGCTGTGACCACCTGCCATTCCAGAGACTCCTGCCCGCTCACCTGGGAGCGCACACCTGCTACCTGCCTGCTAGCCTACCTGGAGGCTCCGCCGTCACGTGCTGTGACCACCTGCCATTCCAGAGACTCCTGCCCGCTCACCTGGGAGCGCAAACCTGGTACCTGCCTGCTTGCCTACCTGGAGGCTCCGCCGTCACGTGCTGTGACCACCTGCCATTCCAGAGACTCTCGCTTGCTCACCTGGGAGCACACATCTACCATCTGCCTGCTAGTCTACCTGGAGGCTCTGCCATCACAGGTCGTACCTACCCTTTACCCAGAGACTGCCCCGGTCACTTGCCGTGACCTCCTGCCCGTTCATCCAGAGACTGCCCTGGTCACTTACCGTGACCTCCTGCCCGTTCATCCAGAGACTGCCCCGGTCACTTGCCGTGACCTCCTGCCCGTTCATCCAGAGACTGCCCCGGTCACTTGCCGTGACCTCCTGCCCGTTCATCCAGAGACTGCCCCGGTCACTTGCCGTGACCTCCTGCCCGTTCATCCAGAGACTGCCCCGGTCACTTGCCGTGACCTCTTGCCCGTTCATCCAGAGACTGCCCCGGTCACTTGCCGTGACCTCCTGTCCGTTCACCCAGAGACTGTCCCGGTCACTTGCTGTGACTGCTTGCCCGAATTCCCTGGTCGCCACCTGCTCCCTTACAAGGACCGCCCCCTTGTATAGTAGCTCAGAGGTTCCGCCTCCCAGACCCGTTACACAGATGTTTTATGTGCAGCATGAGATGGTGCATTATCATGCAAAAAAATGATCTTGCTGTGAAATACACGGTTCTTCTTCTTGAACCATGGCAGGAAGTGCTGTTTGAGAAAATCCACATACATTATGGAGTTCATCTTTAGCGCCTTCAGGGATCCTAAAGGGGCCGACAATCTCTCTCCCCATGATTCCAGCCCAAAACATTACTCCACCTCCTCCTTGTTAGCGCTGTAGCCGTGTTTGTGTGGGGTGTCCATCAACCAGCCATCCTCCACTCCATCCATCTGGACCATCGAGCGCTGCACAGCACTCATCCGTGAACAAAACAGTTTTGAAATCAGTCTTCATGTAATGTTTGGCCCACTGGAGCCGTTTCTGCTTGTGTGAAGTGGATAGAGGAGGTCGACAGGATGGCGTATGCACAGCTGCAAACCTCTGAAGGACCCTGCATCTTGTTGTTCGGGGGACGTTGGAGGCACCAGCAGCTTCAAAAACTTGTCTGCTGCTATGACAAGGCTTTTTTGCCGCTGCTCTTTTAACCTGACGTAATTGCCTGTAGGAAAGAGTCCTCAATTTGCCCTTATCAGCACGCACACGTGTGTACTGTGAATCAGCTGCATACTTCTTGATTGCCAAGACACTTCATCCTGATCATCGCACAATGTTGATTGTAGTCATGCCTTGACCTAAACACTCCACAATTTGTTGCTTCTCAGCAGCCGACACATCCTTTTTCTTTCCCATTTTGGCAGAAAATGTAGGCTGCTTAATAATGTGAGACAGCCTTCTTAAGTAGTCTTGCCTTTCATTGGACACACCTGCCAAACTAATTAGCACAGGTGTCTGCAATTGCTTACAGTGATATAAAGAGCCCTGATACACATCACCATCAATGAGTTTAACTGACAAACAAACAAATTCTTCCCTTATCACTCCTAAACACTTTTTGCATAATAATTTGGAACACAGTGTACATGTGCTTTCCCACAAAACACCAGTGGTTCACGTAGTGAATCTTACAGTTCTAACTTGCCAACCGTGGTCTGTATGGAGTTGTTCAATAAAGGGCCCAAAATTAAGACAACATAGATGGGAGAGGTCTCTATGAATAGGAATTCCTAAGTATTTGATACCCTGTGAGGGCCAAGCAAAGGGAAAGTTGGACTGGATGGAATCCTATATGGATTTGGGGAGGGAGACATCGAGGGCCTCAGACTTCGCTGCATTGATTTTAAAATTTGACCATGTAACAAAGTGATCTATTTCAGCCATAACAGCATGGATGGATATATGTGATTGAGTGATATATACTAGGACATCATCAGCAAATAGAGAGCACTTGTACTCGGTGCCTCCCACCTCAATCCACCTAATATTGGGGTTATGGCGAATTGATGAGAGCAGGTGCTCCGTCACTAGGATGTATAAGAGGGGACAGAGGACATCCCTGCCTTGTCCCATTGGTGATTGTGAAAGGTGATGAAAATGTTCTGATGCACCCCCTGGGCCTTGGGACACCTGGAGCCGGACCCCTTTTGGTGGATGCTGGTGGTTGTAGTCTTCGTGGCGGCGACCCGGTTCCGTGGCTCAGGGTGGTCAAACCAGTGGCGGAACTATTTATGTGGTTTTGATGTTTAAATGTCCGACTACGCCACCCGTGGATTGCGGTCAGAGTGAACCGCCGCTGCAGGGCAGACCGCTGAGGCTGGTGTTGTGGGTGCAGCAGAGCGTAGCATAACTCCCCACGGGAGGAGTATAGCCTCAGGGCAGTGTATGCGGAGGATGGGGGTGATGGTGCAGGGCAGCAGCAGTAACGACACGGAGTCAGTGATGCAGTCCAGGGCCTTTACTCACAGTTCTTATCATCCAGACCACATCTGCAGGTAACGGCTGTCCACGTCGTACTGTGCTCACCAGGTGAGGGGCTCAGACAACTCCCAGATAACTTTGGAGCGCTTCACAGGACCCCCTTTGTGTGTCCTTTGTCTGGCCTTTCTTACCAACCCTTTTGTCCGGCTGCCTCGGGCCTCCTCTTGGTAAGCTTGGCGCCAGTTTCCCTGACCCTATGTGGTGCCTTCCTAGCGGGTGTAACGAGGGGCTGCGCCACATAAAATGTCACAGCCTCCGGTTTCTAGCTGAGGGTCTTTTCCTGCCTCCACTAGTTTCGGGGACCGGTCTCCCCCTTTGGCCTGACCCCTCCACGCAGGTGGATTCGGGCGTGCGGTGGCGACTCGCCCGTGCGCACCCCTGGGATCCCTTCATTCCTCATTCCTGGAGCCTTCTCCGCTCCTCTTCCTTCCTTCTCCCTCTTCCAGGCCTGGGCCTCTGTTACTAGGCCCGCCTCCAGAGCAGAGCTCATGCAGAGCCCCTGCTCCCTGCCACTTCTGCTCAGACTTCTCTGCACTGAACTAAGAGGGTGCCCACCTTTTATACTCCCTTCTCAATGCACCCAGGAACTGCTTCCTCCCTGCTCCTGCACTACAGGGTTCCCCTTCCTCAGTGTTCCCTCCCCCCACTCCAGCCAGGGACAGGGACTGTCGTGACCATCTCAGAGGCATATTGGTCGCCCTGCCCCACGGCAATGTGGTGTAATGCATGCAGGTGTCGGGTCCTGATCCACACTCCATCCTTACCTGAGAGTGAGATATCACACCTCTGGGTGAGGTGCAATACCTCTGTAGCAACCGAGCCCTCAGGGTGCTACAGTTCCATTTATCTTCAGCCTAGGTGATGTATTGTGATACAGGGCCGTGATTTTGGCTATAAAAGGGTCCCCTAGACCCCTACCCCAAGCTTTTTAAGAGAATCATATATGGCGTGCCAGGAGACTCTATGGAATGCTTTCTCAGCATCCAACGAGAGTATCTAATTACAAATTTTTAACTGCATCTATCCCAGGAAATACTTTGTGCCTAGTAGCAGTGTCTGCTAGTCAGCGGATTATCCCGGCTGTCAAGCAAGCTACACCACCTGTAGTTTGGACACTTAATTTTTTCAAAGGAAATGCTTCGGGACCACGGGATACTCAGTGAAGAGCATCAGGAGGCACCCCAAGGCATAGGGGCTGGGACTGGCAGTAGGATGCCTTGCGGTGGACAGCCGAGCTCGATCCTTATAAAAGCTTTTTAACTGCAGCAGCTTTAGTGGACGCTACTGGAGCTGGAGTTATGCGGCTGTTGGCATGAGACTTGCCCTCCAATAGATCCTTGTAAATGGATTTAAAGTGTATTCATTCAAATTAGAGACAATTTAAATTAAAAAGCTTAGAGCTGCCTCCACCACAGGGGGGCTCGCTCGACCCACCAGCGGACAGGCACCAGTATTGGGAGTGGGGGGCTGGCCGTCAGGGTTCTGGCACAAACCCGGCGACACGGAGGTGGCACGGGCAGGAGCGGACTGAACGTGTCGGCTTCTCACTTTTTGGATTTTAGAAGGGCATGACATGCCTATATCTGTGTCTCCCCCTCCTTTTACTCTTCCACCTCTTTTCTTTTCGCATGACTATATGTACTTGTCACTTTTCAATGTGTTAGTTGTGTCTTCTGAGCAGTTTGTCAGCTTTTGGACACCTTTGAAGGTGCTTTCTATGTGTTTCTATGTGTTTTTGTTTGCCTGCCATTGGTTTTAACGGTGTTCGAAGGTGTTCGACGAACAGTTCGACGAACAGTTCGGCGAACACACGGGTGTTCGACGAACCGAACTGAACTCGAACACTACGGGGGTGGCTCAACACTAGTCCTTAACTCATCAGCGTTGTCGATATCCTTTGCTGCTTTAATATCCAAAACATGCTCAATTGTTCTTCTTCGGAGCTCTTTTGATGTGAGACCGATTTAAACCTTGTTGCAAGGGCACTTTGCACTGTATATCACCCCGACGGTATTACAAGAAATTGTATGAGTGATCTTAAATTATTTAGTTTGATCAGAGTTTATAAAGAATTTAGTAGACTCAATGTTAATACAGGAAACACATGGCGCCAGCCCCAGTTGGGGCCTTTTGATCCAAATAGACCCTTCCCTTTGGGTCCCTCAAGATGACTATGGACCAAAAGATCTTTTAAGTTCTTGGAACGTCTGTATGTGATTGTTGGATGGCACGATAGATATGACGTAAGAGCTTGATCAAATTTCAAAATTCTCCAATGTTTTTTCAATGCTTGTCACATTTCTTGATTTCTGGCATTAAATGTGGATATAAATCTCACTGGATCTTCACTGTCCTTTTTCTTAGGATGGTATAAAAGCTCCTTTCTTTTGGAAAATTTTGCTCTACGATAGCCCTGCTGGATATTTCTGTCGTTATATCCTCTATTTTTGAATCTTGTCGCTAAGTCTGATGCCTGAGACTCAAATTTAGAATCACTAGAGCAGATGAGACATATTCTTAGAAATTGTCCGGTAGGGATACCTTTGATGGGGTTTTTAGACGATTCGACATGAAGAAGTGTGTTGACAGATGTGGGTTTTCGAAAAACGTCTGTTTGAATAAATCCATTGGCATCAACATCCAACAGAACGTCCAGGAAATCCATACTTTCTCTCCCTGTCTTGAAGGTCAATTTTATATTCAGATAATTTCTATTCAGAATAGTAATGAGGGATGTGACATCTTCCACGGAACCCTGCCATAGAAAGAAAATGTCATCGATGTACCTACCCCCAATACAGAATGTTGTTAATTTGGGGTAGCGGATTGGTCATGAAGATCTCCCTCTCCTACAGCTCCAAGATCAGGTTGGCATATGAGGGGGCGCAAGCCGCCCCCATAGCCGTGCCCCGGAGCTGTAGGAAGGAGTCTCGATATAGTAAGAAATTGTGACTCAATGCAAAACGTAACAATCTCATGACCAAATCCCTGAACTCACCATTCAGATTGGACATTATGAGGAATGTTTCAACAACCCGCCCTGAGACCATCCTCGTGGTCTATCGAGGTGTAAAGCGATTCTACGTCGCAAGTAACCATTAGGACATCCTCATCCACATGAACACCATCATCCCTCCTAAGTAGATCCGCCATGCCCTGAAGATAGGAAGGGGGTGTTTGAACCAAAGGGCGTAATATATAATCATTAAATTTACATATCGGTTCACAAAAATTATCAACACCAGAGACAATTGGCCTACCTGGAGGGTTGATGGGGTTCTTGTGGATCTTTGGGATCAAGTAGAGGGTAGCAATGCGTGCATTCTTATTAAACAGACATTCAAATTTCTTCTTTGTCAGAATTTCTATAGTTTCAGCATCCTTAAAAATAGATAGTAGTTCAGCCTGATATTTAGATAGAGGATTAAATGTGAGTTTTATATATGTCATTGAATCACCAAGATGTTTCCTAACTTCCTGTTCATACATGGCAATTGGACATAGGACCACATTGTCGCCCTTGTTTGAAGGTTTGATGATGACGTCACAAAGTTGTTTTAATTTGGTAATCGCCTCTCTCTCTTCTCCCTTTTTTAGTTCTTTTGCCTGATGATTTAATTTCAGATATCTAGTTCAGAGTTGGTCATCTTTATAGTATCATCAATTATTTATGTCATCATTTTATCATGTGTACTATTATGTATATTTTTCATGTTTCCTTATGCAGTGTTTTGTCTTATTTCTTCTATTTGGTATTAATATGGTGTCATATTTATATACATATAATTAACATTTATTCATTCATTTTTTGTATTTATTGCACATCCGCACTTTATTGCTAGTATTTGATATATGAAATATCATCTATTTGTATAGTATTTTACTTGGTATAGCCACCTTATGTTTATCCATCCTCACTTCCCTATTATTCTCACACACTTTCTGTCTTTAAATATATTTCACCTTTTCATTTTCCCATTATCCTCACACACACTCTGTCTTTATACATGTTGTACCCGTTCACTTCCAGTTTCACTTGCGCTCTTGCTTTCCACTGTGACACGCATACTGATGCCGCCCCTATTGGATGTACTATGTACATCACGTCCGCTTTTTGCGGTCCAGCATGACACGTACGCCGACGCCGCTTCTTCTGGATGGGCTGCGCTCCACTGAGACGCAGCTTGTCTGATGAAGCCCCGGCTGGCTCACTTATGCATGGTGCCATGCTTATACATGTGCATCCCATCAATTATTCATTGTGGACATTTTTGATTGGCCCATCTCCCTTTATATACCTTACCTTTGCGTTCTGACATCACATCCTCGTCAAAGTTGTCGGCGAAATGCGCTTTGGATCTGACCAGCCACGTGGGGGTCAGTATTATTCATTGATATGAATTACTTTTTATATATATATATATATATATATATATATGTATATATATATATGTTTGTGTATACCATACTTGTTTATCAACTGATGTTGCTATATGTATTTCTGACAACAGGGGCATAACATTGATCATGCCAACATTGTGACCTCACTATAACTTATTAGCACATAGGTCCCTGTAGAGTTGTTGATTTAAGCACTGTGCACTTTACGCTAATCATCCCTATATACCTTAATATTTATGTATTTATTTATTTTTTTTTACTTAGTGGGTCACATTATACTACTTAGTCCCCTTTTTATATGATCTATGGTATATACTGTGTCATTTGTATGATATTCTGCTATTGTCTAATATTGCTGACCTCCCTTTGTCTGGTCTCCTTTGTGTTATTTTTCCCTTTATTTTATCTATTTGATTTTATATAATTAATAAATGTTATATTTTATTGAATGTTCATTTTTGTGTCATATACGTAGGTTCTAGTTCGGCTGAACCAGCCAAACCCGAACAGTCACGGGTTCGACCATCACTAGTACCAAAAGAAATGCTCGCCACCCGGGCTTAGAACAGGTTCAATAGCTAGTAATACAGTCCTGCTCATCGTTATTGGCACCCATGAAGTTTAAGTACATCATGTGGAAAATCTCCTGAAAAAAACTGAATCAAACAACAGGCTTTTTTTTGTATAAAGCACTCATGTTAAATACAGAAAAACAAATAATAAGCAATTAAAAATAAAAAAAACAACGGAAGAGACAAATAGAAAAATGGTATTGGCACCCTTTACATTAATTTAGTATGGAAACACATTTTGACTAGCCTGTGTTAAATAAGAAAAGAGATTCATCTGTGATTGTCGGTGCCCATGTGACATGAATTAGCCAATGAAGGATGACTTCCGTCTTTTAAAAAGCCACATGGTATGCCCTGATCCTTTGTCATAATGGTGAAGACAAAGCAACTTATAAGTAAAAGAACACCTTACCAAAAGTTAAGCATGGTGGGAGATCCAAAATGCTGTGGGGTTGCTTTGCTCCATCTGGTACTGGAGGCCTTGGCTGTTTCACAGGAATCATGAAATCAGAGCATTATCAAGAGATTTTAGAGCAAAATGTCCTACTCAGTGTAAGAAAACTTGAGTCAAAGATTATGAGTACTCCAGAAAGACAATGACCCAAAGCACACATCCAAAAGTAGACTGTTTTAAAATGGCCAGCAAGGAGTTCTGACCTCAATCCCATTGAAAATCTTTGGGGTGAGCTGAAATCTGCCATTGGGAAAAAAAACCCTTAAAACATTCAAGAGCTTGAACAAACTGCAAAGGAAGAGTTGGAAAAAATTCCAGCTGAAAAGTACAAGAAGCTTATAGATGGCTACAAGAAACATTTGGAGGCTGTCAGCAATAGAAAAACGATTGTCATTTTCAAATTTGGCACGAATATGACACATTCAGATTCGTGATCGAAAACCCGAGCTTTTTTTCTTAAAATCGGCAAAAATCTGTAAAAGTGGGGGAAAATGTTGCACTGCAACTAAAGTATTTTTAGCACTTTGGCTAGGATAGTAGTGGTGTATGATGAGCGGGGGGAATGTGTTTGATGAGGGGAGAGGGTAAGAGCTAAAAGGAGCTCAGAGCAGCAGCGTGCTTGTAATCTTTTTTTTCCTAACTTTATGTGTGCAAATTGGGGTTAGCCAATCAGGGCACAGGAAGCATCCACAATGTCCAGACACAAGGGCTTGTGCCATTGGCTGCTGAATTCACATTTCCCTCTCTATATAAAGAGCGGACATGATGTGTTAGCGCCATTTTGTGATTATAAAAGATCAGAGAGGGTGCTCCTGGATTCATTAGATATTTTAGCTAGTTAGCTTGGCGGTTGCTTCCAAGTCACATAGTTTAGGTAGCTAGTGTCCTGTGTGGCTGTGAAATCGACCTTCCAGCAGATGTATTTTCTTGTGCCATGACTGAACTTCACACAAAGACAGCAGGGCACATGTCATAGAAGTCTGTTGTGCACTGCTTCTATTGTGCTCCATGCACGAGTACACTTTAAAAATCTATTTTTTTCAGTTGCTAATGTGATACAGCAAGCCATAGTAGCCCACCTTGCCATTTTGTGGGGGTGAAATTCAGCTGCATATAGAGTAAAAAAATCATTTTTTTCTGTGAGTAATGTGACGCAGCATGCCGTAAGCCACCTTGTCCATTTGTGGTGTTGAAATTCAGCTGTATGCACTGCTCATGCAGAGTAAAAAATATCTATTTTTTCTGTGAAAAATGTGATACAGTAGGCTAGATCTGAGTCTGAAATTGTTAGAAGCATATCTTGTATGTTATACAGGCCTCATCCACACTAAAAAATACGTTCTTCTGTTACTAACGTGATACAGCAAGCCATATCTCACTTTGTCATTTTGTGCCGCTGAAATTCAGCTATGTGCAGAGCTGGTGCATAGTAAAAAATCTAATTTTTTGCTGCTAAAAGTATGCTCCTTCCACACTATCAGAGCAACAGGAGTGGGAAAAAAAGAGAGGTCGTGGTGGAAGGTGATATAGGCTTGGTGTTCTAGGTATACGTTGAGTTGGTGGTAATGTTAGTCCAAGAATTAGTGAAACAACACCGTCACTTCCTATCCAAAGACAACTTCTGCTACTGGACGGTCTATTCCACTCCCTATCTTTGGCAGCAGCACAGCAGTATGCCTTGTTGATGAGGGCCAGAAAGAGCATGTGCTCCAGTGAATGGTAAGTGCTGCTTCAAGTCGCCTCTCCTCCTCTTCTTCCACATCACACACAGTACAGTCCAAAGAGGTATCACCCCAATTACCCTTGCTTCCCCCCCAGATCACAACTGTCCAACCGCCCAACTGACTGTAGGGAACCACAGATGGGTTAGTCTGCAGAACTGTTCACACATTCTATGCCATGGGCATCAAAAGTGTACTCCAAACATCACAGAGTCAAGAAGAGGAGAATTTTTTTTTAGGTTGGATTCAGGGCAGGACGAAGTAGGGTCTGAACAGAAGTTAACCCCTGGGGGGTGATCCTGGTGAGACTCAGATACCTGAGGCTCACATGGACTGCACTGTGCTGTCAGGGCAAGAAGAGGAGAAGGGATGGGATAACATATTGGATGATGATGAGGTTTTAGATCCTACTTGGTGTGAACCTAGAGGCACGCAGCTGAGTAGCTCATCTGAGGAGGTTGAGGAAGAGGAAGATGATGAGGATACGTTGCACTCTATGGCGCAGACACAGAGTGATGCAAGCACGAAGAGCAATGCATGCTTAGCCACAACTGTGGCTGTGGCCAGCAGCAGTCGCGGTCTTCAGCTCACAGGGGCGGCAAGGGTTGCCAAGCCTGGGCATTTTTTGACACCGCAAAGTGTTACGCTCGCGCCCGGACTGACTGGCATGAGCGTGATTAGTGATCCCACTGTACCATGAAGCGAGGAGTGCCTGAAGGGGCGTAACTAAGTATCAACCCGATCCGACCAAGGTCGCACGCCGGCTTAGTCGACTCCGTGGACCAAGGAGGAACCGAGCAGAGGGACCAGGTGCAACTCCAGGTCAGACCCCGGTCACAGTTGTTGACCCACACCGGGGAATGCAGGAACAGGCAGGTTAGACTGGCATACAGGCAGGTGGGTATTGGCAAGTACGGCTCGCATGCAGACAGGTGGGTACTGGCAAGTACGGCTGGTATGCAGACAGGTGGGCACTGGCAAGCACGGCTGGTAAGCAGACAGGTGGGCACTGGCAAGCACGGCTAGTATGCAGACAGGTGGGCACTGGCAAGCATGGCTGGTATGCAGACAGGGAGATACTGGCAAGCACGGCTGGAGTGCAGACCGGGAGGTACTAGCAGGTTGGAGCGCAGGCTGGATAGGGTCCAGTACAGACTGGGAGACAGGTACAGAGCCGCAGATGCGGTAGACAAGCAGAGTAAAGCGAAACCACCGGAGCGGAGGACAAGGCAGAGCAGAGAGGAACTGCTGGTGCGGTGAGCAAGCAGAGTGGAGCAAAAACCGCAGGTGCGGTGGGCAAGGCAGAGCAGAGCGGAACCACCAGAGCAGTAGACAAGGCAGGGAAGAGAGAAACCGCAGGTGCGGTGGACAAGGCAGAGCAGAGAGGAACCGCCAGAGCGGTGGGCAAGACAGATCAGAAAGAAGCCGCCGGAGCGGTGGGCAAGTCATAGCGGAGAGAAACCGCCGGAGCGGTGGGTAAGGCAGAGCAGATGGAAGCTGCCGGAGCGGTGGGCAAGTCAGAGCAGAGAGAATCCGCCGGAGCGGTGGGTAAGGCAGAGCAGAGGGAAACCGCTGGAGCGGTGGGCAAGTCAGAGCAGGGAGAAACCGCCGGAGCGGTGGGTAAGGCAGAGCAGAGGGAAACCGCCGGAGCGATGGGCAAGTCAGAGCAGAGAGAAACCGCCGGAGCGGTGGGCAAGGCAGAGAGGACAGGGCTCTGTTCACATGGAACAGACTGGAAAATACAGGAAGATACAGAGGAAGGAAAAAGGGACAAGCAGAACCAGATACACACTAGGTACTTACTATGAGGTAGCGAGTGGACACAAAACTCACAAACACAAGTACAGAGACAACGAGTTGGAGTTAGGTGCAGCTTCAGATACTGCAGGAAAAGGGAAGGTACGGACATAGAGATAAACAGGTAACAGGCTAGGATACAGTTCAGACAGGAACTGCTACTGCAATGAGATACAAAAACGAGCCTAGGAATACAGCCCCCAGAGTGGCGGAAACAGACTAGAAGTCACAGGTAACAGGCCTGGGAATACAGCCCCCAGAGTAGCGGAAACAGACTTGAAGTCAGAGATAACAGGACAGGACCTGGCAATACAGTTGCAAAGACAAACTGAGTGAAGGTGTTGCTCAGGCACCTCCTACTGGGTGGAGGGGGTTTAAATATCCAGTGACTCACAGCTATAGGCTGGAGACGCATTAGGGGTGCGCCCACAGCAGCTATAAGAATCAGGAAGTAACCGGGCCACCGCCCTAAGCAGTCAGTCAAGAGGCATGCACACAGCATGAACTGGAGCAAGATTAACAGGCTGGACTGACAGGTAAGATTGCGGTCTTGCATAGTGGGAGGTGGTGCACTATGCAAGCACGCCGCCAGGGATATTACACAAAGGATGAGCCAACTCACATTATCTACAAACTTTGGAATAAAAAACTCAGTAGAGGGAAAAAAATGCAATAATTTGACTACTACATGCATGAACCTACACATGCAGAATCAACATGCATTACTCTGGCAATCTCACTGCGATAAAATGCGGACCAGCGAACCTCAACAACTCAACAACCATAAGTCGACACATCAACTGCATCTGCTGCTTCTTCCACCCCCTCTGTTACTGTGCCAAGTATGGTCACACAGGTCTTTGAATGCAGAACCTCCGGTTCTTTACCCACTCCAGTCAGGCTGAGTGATAGCCCGTCAGCTGTAACGGAAGCGGACATGCCTGCTGTATTTGCTTCACCGAGCACACCACATCTTTCTCAATTCACCATAACATCTCCGCCTGCACCTCACTCACGGTCCAGCAGTTTGTCCGGTTCACCGTACTCCACCCTCTCTCAGCACTGCAGCCAGCCCTTGATCTCGCAATTGTGGTCAAGTAAAAGATTGTTTCACCCTACACATGACAAAGCTAAGAGGTTGAACTCCACCATCTCCAATCTGTTGGCCACAGAAATGCTGCCTAGTATATATAGACGGTTTCTGAAAGCTGATGGCCATCGCAGTCCCCCAGTACCAGTTGCCCGGTCGCCATTACTTCTCTAAGAAAGCTGTGCCTGCACTACACCAGCATGTCACAGACAACATCACCCGTTCCTTGACTAAATCTATGACTGCATTTCACCACAGACACCTGGACGAGTAAGCATGGCCAAGGGCGTTATATCTTGCTGACTGGGCACTGGATGACTCTGGTGACTGTGAGGCCAGATGGGGAAGGGGCTGCTTCACAAACCTTGGAATCCCCAAGGCTTTCAGAAAAACCTCTGTTCCTCCACTGCTTCAGCCTCCTCCACCTCCTCTAGGTCTCCACCTGCCACTCAACCTTTGCCTTGAGACATGCGTTCCAACAGTGCAGAGCAAATCCACACCACCTCCGAAGGCAGTGTGCGATAATGGTGCAAACCTGGTGGCGGCTCTACACCGAGGCAAGCTCACACATGTGCCTTGCATGGCTCATGTCCTCAACCTTGTGGTACAGCGATTTCTCCGCAACAATCCTGACCTGGATGAGCTGCTGCAGAAAGCACGGAAGCGGTGTGCTCACTTCCGCCATTCGCATCCCTCAGGTTATCGACTTGCATTGATACAGAGGTCTTTGTCCATGCCAGTTAACAGGTTGATATGCAATGTGCTGACAAGGTGGAATTCCACTCTGTGGCAGCAGCAACGAGCCCTGACTCTGTATGTCATGTCATGTAGCCTGGGCCAACGCAGTATGGACGTGGGGCATATCACGTTTACAGAGTGGGCACAGATTAAGGACCTCTGGTGCAGTTTTGAAATGGGTACTAAGATGGTTAGCGCTGATGATGCAGTTATCAGCATCACTATTCCGGTCATCTACATGCTGGAGCAGACTTTGAATAGCCTGTGTCAGGAGGTGGTGGTCCCAGAAGAAGAGGAGCTTGCGGAAGGGATAACAATGTCTCAAAGTTCCAGGCTGTCGTCACACAGGCAGATGCCAAGTGAGGGTGGATTACTGCATTTGAGGGGGACTGGTAATACCAGAAAAACTGTTAGTGCAGGTGCAAGAACCGAGTAACAAATGGAGGAGGAAGAGGTGATGGGGGAGCAACAATCAGGAGATGAAGAGGATAATCATCCTCTCTTTGTTGTTCGTGGTTGGCAGGAGGGGAAGGAGGAAACAAGCATCTGCAACATGATCATGATATTTAGGATTCAAAATAGTGCTGTCTACTGGGTTTCCACTCTGATAAATCCACGTTATAAGAGTAAATTTTGCCAGATGCTTCCCACCCTGTAAAGGAACCCACGATTGCTGGAGTATCGAAACACGCTTTTATACAACTTTAATGGAGGTTTTTTTCCCAAGACAGCAGTGAGGCACACAGTGTGCATCACAGCTGTAGACTTTCAACCTCTTGCACATCAATTCATCAACACCTAAATATTAGCAGCAGCAACAATGTAAGTGGCAGAAGCAATTTCTGTGAGTCCTTTCACACATTTTTTTTAGACAAACTCATGCATCATCACAGCAGAGTACAAGCCTGACACGTGGTGAACGACTGGAGAGGATGGTGCAGGAGTATCTAGAGCTCAATATCAATTCCATCAGGGAGGGTTTTGACCCTTTTACATTTTGGTCTTCAAAAATGGATGAGTGGCCTGAGCTCGCCTGTTAAACCTTGGAGGTTTTCATCATGCCCGGCAGCCAGAGTTCTACTAGAACGTGTCTTCAGCGCTGCTGGTGGTGTCCTGACCGATAAGCACAGCTGGCTGTCCCCTGAAAGTGTAGACCGCAATCACAGACTGTAGAGACTAGGCGATGTTGCAGTTTTTAGTGTGCTGCATTGATCTCGCGTAATTGCAGTCTGTGATATCTTTAGCGTGCCTTCTGTACCTGCTGTTGCGGCTGCAGGTGTTAACACAAATTTTTGGAAATGTGGACACTCCTGGTTGGGTCGCCATCTGCTGGGTTGGCTGTAGTGGAAGGTGTCAGTCCCCATTATAATATTTCTACTCTGGTGAAATTGATGCCACTTTGGTGGTGTCAGCCTTTAATATTTGGAAATGGGGAGACTCCTGGTTGGGTCTCCTTCATGTGTGCTGCCTGTAACAGTAGACCTCCCAGACCGGCAGACCTTCACTTACTTTCAGTCAACTACCTGTGTTACTATACTTAAATTTTTGTACCAATACTAATCTATGAAACTGATTTTCTGCCATCTGAGTGTGGCTGAGCATAAAAGCAGGTTTTGCTGTTGCATGTGGTTTCAGGGCTCTCAGCACAGCAGACCTACACCCACCTCATCTTAATTTGAAGTTCAATTTAAAGCTGTAAGTTCTGGCCCAGACCCTGATACCTCATGCATGGCCTATGGCTAATTGCTGCTGTGCCATTAGAAAATTTGTATTGTGGGTCAATTGAAGTCACTTTCCTGGTGTCTGCCCCTAATTTGATGTGTTTTGGCAGCTTTTAGGCCCGTTTGAAGGTGTTGTGTATGCGTTTGGTTCCCTCCCATTAAATCCGAAGGCATTCGGCTATGTTCGGAGAATATTCGACAAATAAATCAGCGAATAATGCAAATTCGACAATCGGAATCCAAACCGAATATTGAAATATTCACTCATCTCTTGTCAGCAATACCAAAGAGTGTGCAACCAAGTATTAATTAGGGGTGTCTTTATTGCACATGCTGTTTATTCTGTTTCTTCTTTGAAATTGCAACATGGAGGTTGATAAACAATGTTTTATTGTTGTATCACTTTGGACCAATAATTAAAAAATCCTGAGGATATAACTTGGTACATTTTCATTTATTTCTGAAGATATTGTACAGTTTATGAAAAAAATGAAGGGGTGCCAATAATAGTGAGCAGCACTGTAGATATAACAGCATTGGAAAATTCCCTTTGATTTGAATTCATTTGAGGATGTCCGTAAAGTGTTGTGGAATTAATGGCGTTATGTAGGTAAATAAAGCAAATTAATAAATAAAATCTGATAAAGATAGGATTATGCAGAATACTCATGCTATCACTAATTACCGTATTTTTCAGACCATAAGACGCACTTCCCCCCCCCCACTTGTGGTGGTGGTGTAGCGGGATCACAGGGCCCTCCGTTCCCTCCCTCCTTCAGGAACGCGGGGCGGCAGCAGCAGAAGAGGAGGTGAGATGCTGTCGGCTGTGCAGTGAGGCAGAGCAGTGGTGCGGCAGTGAGTCAGAGCAGCAGTGCAACAGAGCGGCGGTGCGGCAGAGCAGCAGTGCAGCAGAGCGCCAGTGCGGCTTTCCAGTGGCCGCGGCCATCTTTCTGAAGCTGTGATCTACAGGAAAATGGCCGCTTGAGCCAGCGCATATGCCGTCTGGGAGCTCGGGTGGCCATTTTTCTATAGATCACAGCTTCAGGAAAATGGCCGTGGCCACCAGACAGCAGCACACGCCGTTCTCAGCCCGACGCCAGCCCCGGCCAGATCACAGGCCCCGACCACGCAGCATCTCGCCTCTTCTGCTGCAACAGCTAGGTTCCTGAGGGAGGGAACTGAGGGCACTGCGATCCTGCTCCACCACCACCGCAACTCCCCGCTGCTGGAGCACTGCCTTCTCACACCCAAGGTCCGCAGCAATCCTCCACTTCTGTCGGCTTCCTGAAGGACTCTGCCTCCTGTGACCCTCGCTCAACCACCCCCCAGGTAAGATATCTATTCAGACTATAAGATGGACCCCAATCTTATAAAAAAAATGTTTTCCTATTTTCCACCCCAAAATTTGGGGTGCGTCTTATGGTCCGGTGCGTCTTATAGTCCGAAAAATACGGTACATGTTTTTTCTCACCAACAAATATGGGTACATTTGAGGGATATGGAACCGGGAGAAAAGACACACACCAGCAAAAAGAAAACTAGATGAAGGCGAAAAAATCCCAATGGAAGAGTCAGGGAATGCAAGAAAAATAGAGAATTGATTCCCTGTTCACAACAATCGAGTGCAGGGGGTTTACTTAAAAAATATAAGGACAGTTACTCTTTAAGTTATGTAATAAATCAATAGTACACTTGAAAATAATCAACTTTGTAATATATCATATTCAGGAACTTTTTTCTCCTCCTGGAATGTTTATTCATTTTCAAATTCTCAATTCCAGAGTAAAATCTGTATTCAATAAAGACTGATTATGACATTACTGTGATAGGAGGGGAAGGAAAAGGAAGTAGCTCTGTCTCTAGCTCCTCCCTCCTTCCCCCTCTCATCTTATCAGCACCAACTGTGATCTCCTATTTCAGTAATGCAGCAATCTGTCTTCACTGAATACAGATTTTATCGTAGAACTGAGAATTTTGAAAATGTATGATATCAAGGAATCATTTTATTCAGCTTCCTATGACCTGCATGCCCATATAGACGGCTTAGGAGGATTGATCTTACAGACAGATTGTCTTTAAGAATGAATTTGCTACGATAAAAGTTAAGAGCGGTTAATTAAATTTCACTAGTAAGGAGAGACAAGCTATGTATTTGAAAAATAATGATTTAATTATAAAACCAGCTCACAAGAAGTGTGGAGTGGTTCTTTCAAATCAAGTTAACTATTATAAAGAGATGTGCAGCCTTTTGAATGAGGATACCACATATGACACATGAACAATTGAGGTCTAGTCCTACCAAGGATTATCATAGAGAATTCACTTCTTTACTTGAAACAGAGAAGGACAAAAAAGTTTTGTCAATTAAGGAATTTAAATATGTAAAAGTATTAAATTCATGCATATCAGCTATTTATTATTTACCTAAATTTAATAAAGACCAACTCAGCAGACCTACAGTGCCTTGAAAAAATATTCATACACCTTGAACTTTTCCACATTTTTTCACGTTACACCCACAAACTTAAATATATTATATTGGGATTTTATGTGTTATACCAACACAAGTATGTGTGAAGTGTAAATGCATGGTTTTCTAATATAAATCTGAAAATTGTAGTCGGACACCCCTAAGTAAAATCCTGAGTGACCATTTTCCTCCAGAACTCACATAATTTGTTAATTTAGTCCACCTGTGTATAATTTATTCTCAGTGTAACTGACGCGCCCCCTGGGCTGTGGGGTACTCGGTGCCGGGCCGGTTGGTGCAGGGGATGTCACAATGGCAGTGACCCGGTCCATGACCCAGGGCGGTCAATAAAAGGGGATTATAGTTTTTATAGTTTAATGTTTGTGATGCAAGCTGTGGTATGCGGCTAAAGGGAGCCGCCGCTGCGGAGCTGGTCCTCTGGAGCTGGTGTTAATGCAGCAGAGTTGGTTTAGCTCTCCACAGGTAGAGCTTAGCTCCAGGGCTGTGTAGATGTTGTATGAGGCAGATGTTGCTGTGCAGTATGGTGCAGGGGGATGATGGTGCAACAATAATCCACAGAGACAGTGGGGTGCAGTCTTCAGGGTTTACTCACAGTTGTTAAGTTCCTCAGCTTACACTTTCCGGATTATAACTGCCCACGTCATCCTGTGTTCACCAAGGAAGGGGTTCAGCAATCCCCCAGATAATTCAGGAGCACATAACGGGACCCCCTTCTGTGTGCCTTTCTCAGTCGTCTTCCTGCGCAGGCTCTCACCCTCCTGCCCTGCGCCTCACAATCAGTGTCCCGAGCCGGTAGCCTCGGATCTTGTGGGGCGACCTGCAGTCCCCTGGACCCTCTGTGGCCACCTTTTCTGAAAAGTAATTGTGGCTGTGGCAACTGCACCCTAATAGTACAGAAGCCTCCGGTTTCTAGCTGAACATTGCAATTCTCACTAGTTAGGGGCCGGTCACCTCTGTGGCTTGATCCCTCCACGTCCTGGTAGATTCAGGCGCACGGGTGGCATCCAGCACTTCCCGTACCCCTAGGATCCCCTCTTTCCTTCTTGGAGCCTTCCTTCCTGCTCCTCTCCTCTCTTCAGTCAGTCTCACCTCCAGGGCCTCTCACTAGGCCCGCTCCACCTGAGCAGAGCTCCTGCTCCCACTCACTGTTCTCCTCTGACTGGAACCCTTCTAGATGGTTCCATCCCTTTTTATACACCTGCTGAAGTGCTCCCCTAAACTCCTTCCTCCACCCACACCCACTACATGGTTCCCTGTCTCTTGGTTCCCCCCACTTCAGCCAGGGACAGGGCTCAGCAGAGGAACAGCGCATCTTGCCCCTCCTGCTGGTCTGGAGTAGTGTAGTGTTGGATGCAGGTGTTTGGGTCCCGGGCTGTACTCCATCCTTACCTGAGAGTGGGATACCACACCTCTGGGTGAGATGCAGTACCTCTGTGGCGACTGAACCCGCAGGGGCGCCACATAACTACAGCTGTTCTGTGAAGGCCTTAGAGGTTTGTTTGAGAACATTAGGGATCAAACAGCATCATGAAAACCAAGGAACACACCAGACACATCAAGGATGAAGTTGTGGAAAAGAGTAAAGCAGGGTTAGGTTATAAAAAAAAAAAAAACTGAAGCTCCTTCCTTGATCTGTACTAGCTCAGTTAGCTTGTTCCCATTGGCATCTTTCAACATGCCCGTTCTTGGTTGAAACTTTCATTGTATCGCTTTGATCTTTTGGTATGCACGCCTGGTATTGCCCCTCAAGTGTTTGCTTTCTATCTCTGTACATAGCTTTTGGTAATAAAATTCTTTGTCTCCCCGAATGGCTCACTTTAGTCTTTTGCTGATGTTGTCTTCTTCCTGCTTGTTACCTTTAGTCTTTTTTTCGAAGATTTTTAGGGTCTCTTCTGTTAACCATGGCTGTGGGTGTCTCTTAGCCTATTGTTTCCCTAGTAACCTCTTATTACAGTAACCTGGCTCATGATCTTATTACCCTGTTCCCGCTTATTACAGCAACCCGGTTCGTGATCCTCTTATTACACTGTAACCTCCTATTACAGTAACCCGACTCATGATCCTCTTATTACTCCTGTAACATCTTATTAGAGATGAGCGTTGTTCGACTCGAACTGTTCGCCAATCTCAAATTCGAGCTGTTTTGGGCGGTGTTCGAGCCGTTCGGCGAACACGAACGATTTGAGAAAAATTCGGCTGTTCGAGGTTATGTTCGATAACTGTTCGTGCACCAAAATCATAACTGTATTTTTTCTCAGTAATGATGAAAATTAATGTTAATACGCAGTTTGAGTGTACAGCGGTGTGGGGGGAGGGGCAGGGGATGGATCTCTGCAGGAATAATGAAGATCTCCATTTTTTTTTCTCTTCCCCGCATTTACAGTTGGGAGGTGCAATCTGTCAGCCTATCAGCAGCGCACACACGGAGCGAAGTGCTTTTTTTCACACAAGCAAGGGCATGTGTCATTGGCAGTGTATGTCACATGTCCTTGCCCTATAAGACCAAGCCATTTTCCCCGTCGCCACCATTTTCTCACTGCTGCAGCTGCGTGTTAGACGGCACCGCTGTTGCTGTGTGCGCTATACCTTGTTAATTTCAAGCCAATTTTCGCACAAATCTACAGATATCTTGGGAGTAGGGAATAGTTGTGATTGCAGTCCTTTTAAGGACTAGGTTACAGCATTTCCTACGACTTTTATCAGGCAGGTCTGTGCTCTTAAATAGATAGATTGTGGGAGTAAAGACTAATTGTAATTGCAGTCCTTTTCAGGACTAGGTTACATCAGTTCCTATCAGTTTTTGCCAGGCAGGTCTGTGCCAGTGCTGTGCAAGTTTTTTTCACAGCATTTGGCTGAATCTAGCAAAGCTAATACTTTTTGGCCTATTGCAGAGTGTGTTAGTCAGTGGAGTAGCCTATCTGTGTTGCAAGATATACCACCTGTGTATAGAATACCAATTATTTTACTGCACCTAGTGAAGTAAAATCTTTTGGGCATAGCATCATTCTATTAGTCCATCTATACTGACCTCCATCAGGTTGCAAATTGAATATAATTTTTTTCTGCATCTAGCTCTGAAAAAATATTTGGCCTTCTAGCAGTGTGTGGGACTTGTTCTATTAGTCCATCTATACTGACCTCCATCACGCTGCAAATTCAAAATAATTTTTTGTCTGCATCTAGCACTAAAAAAATATTTGGCCTTCTAGCAGTGTGTGGGACTTTCTCTATTAGTCCATCTATACTGACCTCCATCAGGTTGCAAATTAAAAATAATTTTTATCTGCATCTAGCTCTGAAAAAATATTTGGCCTTCTAGCAGTGTGTGGGACTTTCTCTATTAGTCCATCTATACTGACCTCCATCAGGCTGCAAATTAAAAATAATTTTTATCTGCATCTACCTCTGAAAAAATATTTGGCCTTCTAGCTGTGTGTGGGACTTGTTCCATTCGTCCATCTATACTGACCTCCATCAGGTTGCAAACTGAATATCATTTTTTTATGCATCCAGCTCTGAAAAAATATTTGGCCTTCTAGCAGTGTGTGGGACTTTCTCTATTAGTTCATCTATACTGACCTCCATCAGGTTGCAAATTAAAAATAATTTATATCTGCATCTAGCTCTGAAAAAATATTTGGCCTTCTAGCAGTGTGTGGGACTTTCTCTATTAGTCCATCTATACTGACCTCCATCAGGTTGCAAACTGAATATATTTTTTTTCTGCATCTACCTCTGAAAAAATAATGGGCTTCTAGCTGTGTGTGGACCTGTTCTATTAATCCATCTATACAGACCTCCATCAGGTTGCAAACTGAATATAATTTTTTTCTGCATCTACCTCTGAAAAAATATTTGGGCTTCTAGCTGTGTGTGGGACTTGTTCTATTAATCCATCTATACAGACCTCCATCAGGTTGCAAACTGAATATAATTTTTTTCTGCATCTACCTCTGAAAAAATATTTGGGCTTCTAGCTGTGTGTGGGACTTGTTCTATTAGTCCATCTATACTGAGCTCCATCAGGTTGCAAACTGAATATAATTTTTTTCTGCATCTAGCTCTGAAAAAATATTTGGCCTTCTAGCAGTGTGTGGGACTTTCTCTATTAGTCCATCTATACTGACCTCCATCAGGTTGCAAATTAAAAATAATTTTTATCTGCATCTAGCTCTGAAAAAATATTTGGCCTTCTAGCAGTGTGTGGGACTTTCTCTATTAGTCCATCTATACTGACCTCCATCAGGTTTCAAATTAAAAATAATTTTTTGTCTGCATCTAGCTCTGAAAAAATATTTGGCCTTCTATCAGTGTGTGGGACTTTCTCTATTAGTCCATCTATACTGACCTCCATCAGGTTGCAAATTCAAAATAATTTTTTGTCTGCATCTAGCTCTGAAAAAATATTTGGCCTTCTAGCTGTGTGTGGGACTTTCTCTATTAGTCAATCTATACTGACCTCCATCAGGCTGCAAATTAAAAATAATTTTATCTGCATCTACCTCTGAAAAAATATTTGGCCTTCTAGCTGTGTGTGGGACTTGTTCTATTAGTCCATCTATGCTGACCTCCATTAGGTTGCAAACTGAATATAATTTTTTTCTGCATCTAGCTCTGAAAAAATATTTGGCCTTCTAGCAGTGTGTGGGACTTTCTCTATTAGTCCATCTATACTGACCTCCATCAGGTTGCAAATTAAAAATAATTTTTTGTCTGCATCTAGCTCGGAAAAAATATTTGGCCTTCTAGCAGTGTGTGGGACTTTCTCTATTAGTCCATCTATACTGACCTCCATCAGGTTGCAAACTGAATATATTTTTTTTCTGCATCTACCTCTGAAAAAATATTTGGGCTTCTAGCTGTGTGTAGGACTTGTTCTATTAGTCCATCTATACTGACCTCCATCAGGTTGCAAACTGAATACAATTTTTTTCTGCATCTACCTCTGAAAAAATATTTGGGCTTCTAGCTGTGTGTGGGACTTGTTCTATTAGTCCATCTATACTGACCTCCATCAAGTTGCAAATTGAATATAATTTTTTTCTGCATCTAACCCAGCCAATAGTTTTGGCCTAATACCACAGTTTGGCCACTCAGCTCTGCTCGGTTCCCATCCATTGTTTTTTTGTGCAAACAACTCCAGAGTTGTGAATTAGTTAACCACCAAAATGAGTGGAAAAAGGCCTGCTGCTGGTGGAAAGGGGAATAGGCATGTTGGGAAGGGGAAAAAAGGCTGTGTCCGTGGGGTAGGTGTTAAAGCAACAGTAACATCTGCAGAAGAAAGACCATCTTCCAGCCAAACTAAAATGTCTACTTCTTTTAGCGGACAATGTGATAAGATCCCTTTCTTACGGCCACGCCAATCGCTACAAATTCCAGATGAGGCACAAAAACAGCAGGTGCTTCAACGGATATCAAGTGCTCCTTTAAGTGGGCTCTCCTCCACATCAACTTCAACATCACAAATACTCCAGTCCTCAAAGGTGTCACCCCAATCGCAGTTGCTTCCTCACAGCTCCCAAATCTCCAGCTGCCCGTCTGAGTATGAGGTAGAACAGATGGTTGAGTCTGCAGTGCTGTTTACTCATACTATAGCCTGGGAATCAGAGGTCGACTCCAGCGCTTCTGTGAATCCAGACGAGGAAATGATCTGCACTGATGCCCACAATCTTTATGAGTCGGATCCAGGACCAGACGCAGAAGGTTCTGACCATAATGTAGACCCTCATTCCCAAACTGTAACTCCTGTTGGTGGAGACAATGAGGAAGACGATGATGAGACTCAAATACCTGATTGGAGCGACAAGTTTAGTTTTTTGTCAGGGCAGGAACAGGTTGGCTCTGAGGACGACGGGTGTGATAAAGCACAGGGTGATGATGATGAGGTTGGAGATCCCACTTACTGTCAACCCACAGTCAGCCAAGAGATGAGGTCAGCAGAGGAGGTGGAGGAAGATGCTAGTGACGACGAGGTCAGGTTGCGCCTTCCTGGACAGAGACGTAGTACTGGAAGCACGTCAACAACTGCATCCTCAAACACAATTCTGCCTCTCACCACAAGTCGTGGTGGCTCTTCAGGTCGCATGGGTGCTAAGCCTTGCATAGCCTGGGCATTTTTTCAGATCGATAAAGATGACCCAACTCGTGTTATCTGTAACATTTGTCAGCAAAAGCTAAGTAGAGGCCAAAAAATACATAGTTTGAGTACTTCATGCATGAACCGGCACATGGACATGAAGCATAAGTTGCAGTGGGAAGCTCAGTGTGCTACAATGCGGCCTAGCCGGCCGGGCCAACCACCGTCTGCCATATCTTGTGCATCCACGGCCTCTTCATCCTCTGTGACTGGGGGGACAGCAGTCACACCTGTTTTGGGGCGCAGACCTGCCACCTCTTTACCCGCAACAGCCAGCGTGATTGGCAGGTCATCATTTTCTTTGGAGGTGGTAACACCAGCTGGTGTTGAGCGCTGTCCGACATCGATAGCACCACCTTTGGATCAAGGCAACCTAACAAGTCCGCCTGCATCTTCCTCACAGACCGGCAGTTTGCCGGGGACACCCTTGTCTACCCCGTCTAAGCACAATAGCCAGCCCTCGGTCCCTCAGATGTGGACAAGTAAAAGACCATTTCCTCCTAGCCATGAGAAAGCTAAGAGGTTGAATTTCACCATCTGCAAGCTCTTGGCTACAGAAATGCTGCCTTTCCGCCTGGTGGACTCAGAGGATTTTCGAGACCTTATGTCCATCGCAGTGCCCCAGTACCAGATGCCCAGTCGGCACTACTTCTCAAAGAAAGGTGTGCCTGCGCTCCACCAGCATGTCGCACACAACATCACCGCTTCTTTGAGAAACTCTGTGTGTGACAGGGTGCATTTCACCACAGACACTTGGACGAGTAGGCATGGACAGGGGCGTTACATGTCGCTGACTGGGCACTGTGTAACTATGGTGACAGCAGGACAAGGGGCTGCTGTCCAAGTCTTGCCGTCCCCACGAGTTGTGCGTCAATCCTCTTTATGTCAAAGTTCCTCCACTGCTTCTGCCTCCTCAACCTCCTCTCGGTCTTCCACCTGCACCCAAAGCCTGTCTGGTCATGCCACAAGCTTTCTAACTGCGCAGAAGGGATCCTGCACACCTCCTTACTATGCTGGCAGTAGGGCTCAACGTCATCAGGCGGTTTTTACTTTGAAATGTCTGGGAAATGTGAGTCACACAGCTGAGGAGTTGTGGTCAGCTCTGGAGAACCAATTTCATGAATGGCTGTCTCCACTGGACCTGAAACCAGGGAAGGCCGTGTGCGACAATGCTGCAAACCTGGGTGCGGCCCTTCGCCGGGGCAATGTCACACACGTGCCTTGTATGGCTCACGTGTTGAACCTGGTTGTCCAGCAATTTTTAGCCCACTATCCCAGACTAGATGGCCTTCTGCAGAGGGCACGGTCTCTGTGTGCTCACTTTCGCCGTTCGCATCCCGCAGCTCAGCGACTTACATCTCTACAGAAGTCGTTGGGCCTGCCACTTCACCGGCTAAAATGCGATGTGCCTACCCGGTGGAATTCAACTCTGCACATGTTGCAGCGACTGTGGCAGCACCGACAAGCCCTGGTGCAATACGTTCTGACGTATAGCCTGGGCCAACGAGATCCAGAGGTGGGGCAAATCACGCTGGAGGAGTGGTCTCAGATCAGGGACCTATGCACCCTTCTGCACAGTTTTGAAATGGCGACGAAGATGTTTAGTGCTGACGATGCCATTATCAGCATGACTATTCCGGTGATTTACATGCTGGAGCACATGTTAAACAGAATTCGGAGTCAGGTGGTGGCACAAGAGGAGGTGGAGGAAGTAGAGGAGGAGGAGTTGTATGCGGAAGGGCTAACATCTGCAAGGTCCAGACGGTCGGCAGCACCAAGGCGGCAGGCATGTGAGGGTGGGGGAGATGGTTTTACCAGGGCGCATGGTAGCAGCCAAACTAGTGAGGAAGGTGCAGGAGCCCAGGAAGAAGTGGAGGACGAACTGATGGAAGACTCATCAGATGAGGGAGACCTTGATCACATATCTGTTGTGCGAGGTTGGGGGGAGAGGACAGAGGAAGGAAGCATGATTGTTACCTCGCCACCAACACAACAGGGACTTGGTGCTCCTGGATGCGCAACACACATGAGTGCCTTCTTGCTGCACTACCTGCAACATGACCCTCGAATTGTGAGAATTAGAAATAATCCTGACTACTGGGTTGCCACACTGTTAGATCCCCGGTACAAAAGTAAATTTGCAGAAATTATTCCTGCCATAGAAAGGGATGCACGCATGCAGGAGTATCAGCAGAGACTGTTGCAGAATCTTACATGTGCTTTTCCACAAAACACCAGTGGTGCACGTAGTGAATCTCACAGTTCCAACTTGCCAACCGCGGGACCGTCAAGTGTTCAGCACTCAAACCGTAACAGAACCACAGAATCTGCTGGTAACATGAATTTTGCGGAATCATTTCACCACTTTTTTAGCCCATCCTTTGCAAGGCCACAGGAGACAAGAAGTCTGACACATAGTCAACGCCTAGAGACGATGGTACAGGAGTATCTCCAAGTAAACATTGAAGCCATGACTGTGTCACTGGACCCTTGCTCTTTTTGGGCTTCCAATCTGGATAAATGGCCGGAGCTAGCCACTTACGCCTTGGAGATCTTGTCATGCCCCGCAGCCAGCGATCTGTCTGAACGTGTGTTCAGCGCTGCTGGTGGTGTGCTGACAGATAAGCGCACGTGGCTCACCACTGATAATGTAGACAGACTCACGTTCATAAAGATGAACAAATCATGGATCCCAAACGACTTTTCTACCCCTGTGTCATCCTGGGGAGAGTAAAAGCTTGATGATTGGTTAAAATCACCCTACCAACCGTTTTAAGCTTTCAAATTACTAATCATGTTTATCTGTATCTTGGCTGGAAAATAATTTGGGCTTTGTAGCAGTGTGCAGCACTGATTCTATTAGGTCATCTATAATAAGCTCCACCAGATTTAAAATTACTAATCATGTTTATCTGTATCTTGACTGGAAAATAATTTGGGCTTTGTAGCAGTGTGCAGCACTGATCCTATTAGGCCATCTATACTAAGCTCCACCAGATTTAAAATTAATGATAATTTTTAGCTGCATCTATCCCGGAAAATAATTTTGGGGCTCCGAGATGCGCAAGACACATAAGTGCCTTCTTGCTGCACTACCTGCAACATGACCCTCATATTGTCAGAATTCGAAGTAATCATGACTACTGGGTTGCCACACTCTTAGATCCCCCAAACTTTTCGATCAACCTTTTCATTTTAATAAAGACCAAAAATATGGTCATTTTTGAAATTATAAGCATTAGCAGGTTATTAGAAACTGAAATCAAACAGTTTTCAACTCAAAACTTTATTCTAGGTGATGTTACATTTTCACATAGGACCCCTTGTTCGAAAGGAGCTTCTGAACTCTCTCGTCCATTGAATTTGTCAGGTTTTGGATGGTTTCTGCTTCAATTGTTTTGCATGAGGACAGAATACCCTCCCAGAGCTGTTGCTTAGATGTGAACTGCCTCCCGCCATTATAGACACTCCTTTTGATGATGCTCCAGAGTTTCTGAATGGGGTAGAGGTCAGGGGAGCATGGGGGTCACACCATAAGTTTGTCCCCTTTTATGCCCATATCAGCCAGAGATGCAGATGTTTTATGTGCAGCATGAGATGGTGCATTATCATGCAAAAAAATGATCTTGCTGTGAAATACACGGTTCTTCTTCTTGAACCATGGCAGGAAGTGCTGTTTGAGAAAATCCACATACATTATGGAGTTCATCTTTAGCGCCTTCAGGGATCCTAAAGGGGCCGACAATCTCTCTCCCCATGATTCCAGCCCAAAACATTACTCCACCTCCTCCTTATTGGCGCTGTAGCCGTGTTTGCGTGGGGTGTCCATCAACCAGCCATCCTCCACTCCATCCATCTGGACCATCGAGCGCTGCACGGCACTCATCCGTGAACAAAACAGTTTTGAAATCAGTCTTCATGTAATGTTTGGCCCACTGGAGCCGTTTCTGCTTGTGTGAAGTGGATAGAGGAGGTCGACAGGATGGCATATGCACAGCTGCAAACCTCTGAAGGACCCTGCATCTTGTTGTTCGGGGGACGTTGGAGGCACCAGCAGCTTCAAAAACTTGTCTGCTGCTATGACAAGGCTTTTTTGCCGCTGCTCTTTTAACCTGACGTAATTGCCTGTAGGAAAGAGTCCTCAATTTGCCCTTATCAGCACGCATACGTGTGTCTTGTGAATCAGCTACATACTTCTTGATTGCCAAGACACTTCATCCTGATCTTCGCACAATGTTGATTGTAGTCATGCCTTGACCTAAACACTCCACAATTTGTTGCTTCTCAGCAGCCGACACATCCTTTTTCTTTCCCATTTTGGCAGAAAATGTAGGCTGCTTAATAATGTGAGACAGCCTTCTTAAGTAGTCTTGCCTTTCATTGGACACACCTGCCAAACTAATTAGCACAGGTGTCTGCAATTGCTTACAGTGATATAAAGAGCCCTGACACACATCACCATGAATGAGTTTAACTGACAAACAAACAAATTCTTCCCTTATCACTCCTAAACACTTTTTGCATAATAATTTGGAACACAGTGTACATGTGCTTTTCCACAAAACACCAGTGGTTCACGTAGTGAATCTTACAGTTCTAACTTGCCAATCGTGGTCTGTATGGAGTTGTTCAATAAAGGGCCCAAAATTAAGATAACATAGATGGGAGAGGTCTCTATGAATAGGAATTCCTAAGTATTTGATACCCTGTGAGGGCCAGGCAAAGGGAAAGTTGGACTGGATGGAATCCTATATGGATTTGGGGAGGGAGACATCGAGGGCCTCAGACTTCGCTGCATTGATTTTAAAATTTGACCATGTAACAAAGTGATCTATTTCAGCCATAACAGCATGGATGGATATATGTGATTGAGTGATATATACTAGGACATCATCAGCAAATAGAGAGCACTTGTACTCGGTGACTCCCACCTCAATCCACCTAAGATTGGGGTTATGGCGAATTGATGAGAGCAGGTGCTCCGTCACTAGGATGTATAAGAGAGGGGACAGAGGACATCCCTGCCTTGTCCCATTGGTGATTGTGAAAGGTGATGAAAATGTTCTGATGCACCCCCTGGGCCTTGGGACACCCGGAGCCGGACCCTTTTTGGTGGATGCTGGTGGTTGTAGTCTTCGTGGCGGCGACCCGGTTCCGTGGCTCAGGGTGGTCAAACCAGTAGCGGAACTATTTATGTGGTTTTGATGTTTAAATGTCCGACTACGCCACACGTGGATTGCGGTCAGAGTGAACCGCCGCTGCAGGGCAGACCGCTGAGGCTGGTGTTGTGGGTGCAGCAGAGCGTAGCATAACTCCCCACGGGAGGAGTATAGCCTCAGGGCAGTGTATGCGGAGGATGGGGGTGATGGTGCAGGGCAGCAGCAGTAACGACACGGAGTCAGTGATGCAGTCCAGGGCCTTTACTCACAGTTCTTATTATCCAGACCACGTCTGCAGGTAACGGCTGCCCACGTCGTACTGTGCTCACCAGGTGAGGGGCTCAGAAAACTCCCAGATAACTTTGGAGCGCTTCACAGGACCCCCTTTGTGTGTCCTTTGTCTGGTCTTTCTTACCAACCCTTCTGTCCGGCTTCCTCGGGCCTCCTCTTGGTAAACTTGGCGCCAGTTTCCCTGACCCTATGTGGTGCCTTCCTAGCGGGTGTAGCTAGGAATGTCACAGCCTCCGGTTTCTAGCTGAGGGTCGTTTCCTGCCTCCACTAGTTTCGGGGACCGGTCTCCCCCTTTGGCCTGACCCCTCCACGCAGGTGGATTCGGGCGTGCGGTGGCGACTCGCCCGTCCGCACCCCTGGAATCCCTTCATTCCTCGTTCCTGGAGCCTTCTCCGCTCCTCTTCCTTCCTTCTCCCTCTTCCAGGCCTGGGCCTCTGTTACTAGGCCCGCCTCCGGAGCAGAGCTCATGCAGAGCCCCTGCTCCCTGTCACTTCTGCTCAGACTTCTCTGCACTGAACTAAGATGGTGCCCACCTTTTATACTCCCTTCTCAATGCACCCAGGAACTGCTTCCTCCCTGCTCCTGCACTACAGGGTTCCCCTTCCTCAGTGTTCCCTCCCCCCACTCCAGCCAGGGACAGGGACTGTCGTGCCCATCTCAGAGGCATATTGGTCGCCCTGCCCCACGGCAATGTGGTGTAATGCATGCAGGTGTCGGGTCCTGATCCACACTCCATCCTTACCTGAGAGTGAGATATCACACCTCTGGGTGAGGTGCAATACCTCTGTAGCAACCGAGCCCTCAGGGTGCTACAGTTCCATTTATCTTCAGCCTAGGTGACGTATTGTGATACAGGGCCGTGATTTTGGCTATAAAAGGGTCCCCTAGACCCCTACCCCAAGCTTTTTAAGAGAATCATATATGGCGTGCCAGGAGACTCTATGGAATGCTTTCTCAGCATCCAACGAGAGTATCTAATTACAAATTTTTAACTGCATCTAGCCCAGGAAATACTTTGTGCCTAGTAGCAGTGTCTGCTAGTCAGCGGATTATCCCGGCTGTTAAGCAAGCTACACCACCTGTAGTTTGGACACTTAATTTTTTCAAAGGAAATGCTTCGGGACCACGGGATACTCAGTGAAGAGCATCAGGAGGCACCCCAAGGCATAGGGGCTGGGACTGGCAGTAGGATGCCTTGCGGTGGACAGCCGAGCTCGATCCTTATAAAAGCTTTTTAACTGCAGCAGCTTTAGTGGACGCTACTGGAGCTGGAATTACGCGGCTGCTGGCATGAGACTTGCCCTCCAATAGATCCTTGTAAATGGATTTAAAGTGTATTCATTCAAATTAGAGAGACAATTTAAATTAAAAAGCTTAGAGCTGCCTCCACCACAGGGGGGCTCGCTCGACCCACCAGCGGACAGGCACCAGTATTGGGAGAGGGGGGCTGGCCGTCAGGGTTCACCGCGGCTCTGTCACAAACCCGGCGACACGGAGGTGGCACGGGCAGGAGCGGACTGAACGTGTCGGCTTCTCACTTTTTGGATTTTAGAAGGGCATGACATGCCTATATCTGTGTCTCCCCCTCCTTTTACTCCTCCACCTCTTTTCTTTTCGCATGACTATATGTACTTGTCACTTTTCCATGTGTTAGTTGTGTCTTCTGAGCAGTTTGTCAGCTTTTGGACACCTTTGAAGGTGTTTTCTATGTGTTTCTATGTGTTTTTGTTTGCCTGCCATTGGTTTTAACGGTGTTCGAAGGTGTCCGACGAACAGTTCGACGAACAGTTCGACGAACACACGGGTGTTCGACGAACCGAACCGAACTCGAACACTACGGGGGTGGCTCAACACTACATCTTATTACAGTAACCCGGTTTGTGATCCTCTTATTAACCTGTAACCTCTTATTAGAGTAACCTGGCTTCTGTAGACTCTTATTACAGTAACCCGGCTCCTGATGTTTTTATTACTCTGTAACCTCTTATTACAGTAACCCGGCTCCTGATCCCCTTATTACCCGGTAATCTCTCATTACAGTCACCCAGGTCTTGATCCTCTTATTACCCTGTAACCTTATTACAGTAACCTGGCTTCTGATTCTATTATTACCATGGCTGTAACATCTTATTACAGTTACCTGGCTCTGATCATTTTATTACCCTGTAACCTCTAATTACAGTAACATGCAATAAAGGAGTATTCTAATGTACATGTGTGTATGTACAGTGGGTACGGAAAGTATTCAGACCCCTTTAAATTTTTCACTCTTTGTTTCATTGCAGCCATTTGGTAAATTCTAAAAAGTTCATTTTTTTCTCACTAAGTACACTCTGCACCCCATCTTGACTGAAAAAAACAGAAATGTAGAAATTTTTACAAATTTATTAAAGAAGAAAAACTGAAATATCACATGGTCATAAGTATTCAGACCCTTTGCTCAGTATTGAGTAGAAGCACCCTTTTGAGCTAGTACAGCCATGAGTCTTCTTAGGAATGATGCAACAAGTTTTTCACACCTTTATTTGGGGATCCTCTGTCATTCTTCCTTGCAGATCTTCTCCAGTTCTGTCAGGTTGGATGGTGAACGTTGGTGGACAGCCATTTTCAGATCTCTCCAGAGATGCTCAAATGGGTTTAGATCAGGGCTCTGGCTGGGCCAGTCAAAAATTATCACAGAGTTGTTCTGAAGCCACTCCTTTGTTATTTTAGCTGTGTGATTAGGGTCATTGTCTTGTTGGAAGGTGAACCTTTGGTGAAGTCTGAGGTTCAGAGCACTCTGGAAGAGGTTTTCATCCAGGATATCTCTGTACTTGGCCGCATTCATGTTTCCTTCAATTGCAACCAGTCGTCCTGTCCCTGCAGCGGAAAAACAGCCCCATAGCATGATGCTGCCACCACCATGTTTCACTGTTGGGATTGTATTGGGCAGGTGATGAGCAGTGCCTGGTTTTCTCCACACATACCACTTATAATTATCACCAAAAAGTTCTATATTCGTCTCATCAGACCAGAGAATCTTTTTTTCTCATAGTCTGGGAGTCCTTCATGTGTTTTTGAGCAAACTCTATGTGGGCTTTCATATGTCTTGCACTGAGGAAAGGCTTCCGTCGGACCACTCTGCCTTAAAGGCCTGACTAGTGGAGGGCTGCAGTGATAGTTGACTTTGTGGAACTTCCTTCCATCTCCCTACTGCATATCTGGAGCTCAGCCACAGTGATCTTGGGGTTCTTCTTTACCTCTCTCACCAAAGCTCTTCTCCCACGATTGCTCAGTTTGGCTGGACGGCCAGGTCTAGGAAGACTTCTGGTGGTCCCAAACTTCTTCCATTTAAGGATTATGGAGGCCACTGTGCTCTTAGGAACCTTGAGTAATGCGGAAATTCTTTTGTAACCTTGGCCAGATCTGTGCCTTCCACAATTCTGTCTCTCAGCTCCTTGGGCAGTTCCTTTGAGCTCATGATTCTCATTTTGTCTGACATGCACTGTGAGCTGTGAGGTCTTGTATAAACAGGTGTGTGCCTTTCCAAATCTAGTCTTAACAGTTTAATTAAACATAGCTGGACTCCAATGAAGGATTAGAACCATCTCAGGGAGGATCACAAGGAAATGGACAGCATGTGATTTAAATATGAGTGTCTGAGCAAAGGGTCTGAATACTTATGACCATGTGATATTTCAGTTTTTCTTTTTTAATAAATTTGCAAAAATTTCTACATTTCTGTTTTTTTCTGTCAAGATGGGGTGCAGAGTGTACTTTAAAGAGAAAAAAAAAAGAACTTTCTAGAATTTACCAAATGGTTGCAATGAAACAAAGAGTGAAACATTTAAAGGGGTCTGAATACTTTCCGTACCCACTGTATGTAGGTATGTATGTGTGTGTGCAGGGAAACTAGTCAGAGTTGTGGGGAAGATGGATAGGGCTAAATACAGGGCAATCCTGGAGGAAAACATGTTAGAAGTTGCAAAATACTTGAGACTGGGGTGTAGGTTCATCTTCCAGTAGGACAATGACCCTAAACATACTGCCAGAGCTACAATGGTATGGTTTAGATCATAGCATATTCATGTGTTTGAATGGCATGGTCAAAGTCCAGACTTACATCCCACTGAGAATCTGTGACAAAATTTGAAAATTGCTGTTCACACTCTCCATTCAAACTCACTGAGCTAGAGTTAGTTTGCAAAGGTGAATGGGCAAAAAATTCAGCCTCTAGATGTGCACAGCTGGTAGAGACATACCCCAAAAAGTCTTGCAGCAGTAGTTGCAGGGAAAGGTGGTCCTTCAAAATATTGACTCGGGGGGCCGAATACAAATGCACATTAATATTTTCAGATTTATATTTAGGAAACCATGCATTATTTCCCTTACGCTTTACAAATATTTGCTACTTCGTGTTGCTATATCACATAAGATCTTAAAAAAAACATTTAAGTTTGTGGATGTAACGTGAAAAAATGTGGAAAAGTTCAAGGGGTATGAATATTGTATGAATATTTTTTTAAGCACTGTATTGTATCTGCTTTTGGAGTAATTTCAGAAAACATGGATCTATTTCTACAGAAAAATGTTTTTCTCATGAAGTCTTACCTCAAGGAGTCCAACATTTAATTAATATTTAAAATGATCTGAAGTAAGTTAAATGATTGTTCACTCATTTTGTGTACTTGTGACATCTCTTCTCCCTATACCTCCATCCCACACACCAGTTGATTATAAATTAACAATGGATGCTGAAATGGATGAAGCTAAAAAAAAGTTTTACATTAGATTCCATTAGGTTTTTTCTTAGTAAAAAGTTATATTTTATTGGTTAATTATTTATTCGTACAGACGTATCTGTATTGAAAAGTGGGAGAATAACTGTTTCTTTCCCACATAATCCTTTTTCAGACCATCTTGTATTATTTTGTTGTTATATTGATGACGGCTTTATTATATGAAAGGTTACTATTGAAAAATTGTCTGAATTTATTGACTATAGTGGCATGTAAAAGTTTGGGCACCTATAGTCAAAATTACTGTTATTGTGAACAGTTAAGCAAGTTGCTTATGAAACGATCTTTAAAAAGCCAAGAGTTAAAGAGGACACATTTCCTTTGTATTTTAGGCAAAAAAAAATAAAAATTATTATATATATAATTATATACAGTACAGACCAAAAGTTTGGACACACCTTCTCATTTATAGATTTTACTGTATTTTCATGACTATGAAAATTGTACATTCACACTGAAGGCATCAAAACTATGAATTAACACATGTGGAATTATATACTTAACAAAAAAGTGTTAAACAACTGAAAATATGTCTTATATTCTAGGTTCTTCAAAGTAGCCACCTTTTGCTTTGATGACTGCTTTGCACACTCTTGGCATTCTCTTGATGAGCTTCAAGAGGTAGTCACCAGAAATGGTCTTCCAACAATCTTGAAGGAGCTCCCAGAGATGCTTAGCACTTGTTGGCTCTTTTGCCTTCACTCTGCGGTCCAGCTCACCCCAAACCATCTTGATTGGGTTCAGGTCTGGTGAATGTGGAGGCCAGGTCATCTGGCGCAGCACCCCATCACTCTCCTTCTTGGTCAAATAGCCCTTACACAGCCTGGAGGTGTGTTTGGGGTCATTGTCCTGTTGAAAAATAAATGATGGTCCAACTAAACGTAAACCGGATGGAATAACATGCCGCTGCTAGATGCTGTGGTAGCCATGCTGGTTCAGTATGCCTTCAATTTTGAATAAATCCCCAACAGTGTCACCAGCAAAGCACCCCCACACCATCACACCTCCTCCTCCATGCTTCACGGTGGGAGTTAGGCATGTAGAGTCCATCCGTTCACCTTTTCTGCGTCGCACAAAGACACGGTGGTTGGAACCAAAGATCTCAAATTTGGACTCATCAGACCAAAGCACAGATTTCCACTGGTCTAATGTCCATTCCTTGTGTTCTTTAGCCCAAACAAGTCTCTTCTGCTTGTTGTCTGTCCTTAGCAGTGGTTTCCTAGCAGCTATTTTACCATGAAGGCCTGCTGCACAAAGTCTCCTCTTAACAGTTGTTGTAGAGATGTGTCTGCTGCTAGAACTCTGTGTGGCATTGACCTGGTCCCTAATCTGAGCTGCTGTTAACCTGCGATTTCTGAGGCTGGTGACTTATCCTCAGACATATTTATATATATATACAGTACAGACCAAAAGTTTGGACACACCTTCTCATTTAAAGATTTTTCTGTATTTTCATGACTATGAAAATTGTGCATTCACACTTAAGGCATCAGAACTATAAATTAACACATGTGGGATTATATACTCAACAAAAAAGTGTGAAACAACTGAAAATATGTCTTATATTCTAGGTTCTTCAAAGTAGCCACCTTTTGCTTTGAATGTAGTGTGTTAGAAGATTCAAGTGTTCCAATAGTTTCTGTATAAACCAAAGACTGATGATCCATCCTCACTCTGACCCAATACACTCCCGGTTAGCTCAGAGAACTAAAAAAAAAAAACATCAGATTGAGTGCTACTTTTACTATCTTGTTGGGTATGGGTATTGTAAATCCTGTTAGTCAGTAGGTAGTGGTAGTGGTAGTAGGTAGTCACCCTTAGGACCTGCATTATATGTTGGCTGTGGAGCAGACCCTAGACATGTCGTGGCATTCCTATTTTTGTGGTGGCCTCTTTGTGACCCTTAAAGGCAGAAAGGTTGTGATAGACATGTATTTAGGTATAGACAGACTTCACTTGAAACTATGGCAGTGGTTCAGTTCAGTGAACCTATGTTATGATTGGTGGGGGGGCTAACATCTAGAGCATCCAACAATCATGAGAGAGAAAAGGATGCTGCACCTCATCCTCTTTATTGTTTCCCCCGGCACATTGGTGCCCTGGCCACCCACCCTTTTAAGAGATACAAAAATATATCTAGGTCTGAAATTTATGGAGGTTCTAGAGATAGGTCAAACAAAACCATGAAGAGATTAGGCTTTCCTTGCCATTTATATGGTGATGAGCCTCTACTTTACACATCTTTTCCTGATATCAACCATACACTACTGTAAAATACCAGTGATTGTTGTCTGTTGTCCCTAACATTATGTGCTCCCTGTATCTGAAACTGAATCTTTCCAAAACTGAACTTCTCGTGTTCCCTCTCTCTACTAACCTATCTACACCTGATACATCCATTTCTGTGTGTGGTACTTCTATAACTTCCGCGCAGCACACCAGCTAGTTTAGGGTTATATTTGACTCAGATGTTTCCTTCACTTCCTACATCAAATCTGTCACGATTTCGCCTATCTGTGTGTCTGGAAGAAGTGAGTGACAGTTCAGCTGTCCAATCTACGAAAGGGGCGTGTTGAGCTGTCAGTATGGTGATGGACAGCTCAGCCATCCAATTGGAGGCTGGGGCGTGCTGAGCTGTCAGTGTGTTGAGTGACAGTTCAGCTGTCCAATCATGGCAGGGGCATGCCAGGGCTTCCTCCATGTGTCTCCTATATGAGTCATTATCTGACTATTTAACTGGCTCTCTGCCTCCAAATAGTGCCATTTTTAGCTTAGTTCAATTGGTGTGGTGTGCACTTTCTCTGTACTTTCTGTTCCTGTATTTAATCTTTGTTGCCCGACCTTGGACCTTGCCTTTGACCATCCATTTGTCCTGCCCTTTAGCCTTGATCCACTAACTTCCCGTAATTCTGAACTCGGACTGTGACCTGACTACGCCTCTGCCTCACCCCTTTGTTTATGATGAGCTCTCCTGGTATTTGACTCCGGAACTCTTGATTACCCAGCCTCAAAGCTTGCCCATAAGTAGAAACTAGTGTCACAATCACTCACTTGCTCATGTCACCTGCACCACATAATATTTACAAAATCCTACCTTTTCAAACCTTTTAAACTGCAAAAACTCTTACAGTCACTCTGATTACTTCTCATCTAGACTGCAAGTCACTACTAATTGGTCTCTCACTAAACATTCCTGAACGCAACAGCCAAAAATTTCTGTCCAGCCACTACAACGATGTCTCCATTCTCAAGATAAATTTATCACACTCACAAAGATTTCCACACTGCTGCACCTCCCTATATCTCCTTCCTCATCTCTATCTAACACCCTACCTGTGCTCTCCATTCAGCTAATGATCGAAGACTAAGATTCTCTACAATGAAAACCTACCATTTCGATTTCCAAGACTATTCTGGTGCTGCGCCAGTTTTGGGAATGCACTACTCCAGTATGTCCGGTTAATTTCCAATGTCCACAGCTTTAAGCATGCCCTAAAAAACATATTTCTTTACACTGGCATATCATATCTGGTTCATGCAATTTTAAATGACTGCCCTCATTTATTATAATGATGACAGGACCATACAATTCAGTGACTCTTTTCCTTGTGTTATATCTACAGTACAGACCAAAAGTTTGGACACACCTTCTCATTTTTCTGTATTTTCATGACTAGGAAAATTGTACATTCACACTGAAGGCATCAAAACTATGAATTAACACAGGTGGAATTATATTCTTAACAAAAAAGTGTGAAACAACTGAAAATATGTCTTATATTCTAGGTTCTTCAAAGTAGCCACCTTTTGCTTTGATGACTGCTTTGCACACTCTTGGCATTCTCTTGATGAGCTTCAAGAGATAGTCACCGGAAATGGTTTTTACTTCACAGGTGTGCCCTGTCAGGTTTAATAAGTGGGATTTCTTGCCTTATAAATGGGGTCGGGACCATCAGTTGTGTTGTGCAGAAGTCTGGTGGATACACGGCTGATAGTCCTACTGAATAAACTGCTAGAATTTGTATTATGGCAAGAAAAAAGCAGCTAAGTAAAGAAAAACAAGTGGCCATCATTACTTTAAGAAATGAAGGTCAGTCAGTGTGAAAAATTGGGAAAAGTTTGAAAGTGTCCCCAAATGCAGTTGCAAAAACCATCAAGCGCTACAAAAAAACTGGCTCACATGAGGACCGCCCCAGGAAAGGAAGACCAAGAGTCACCTCTGCTTCTGAGGATAAGTTTATCCGAGTCACCAGCCTCAGAAATCGCAGGTTAACAGCAGCTCAGATTAGAGACCAGGTCAATGCCACACAGAGTTCTAGCAGCAGACACATCTCTACAACAACTGTTAAGAGGAGACTTTGTGCAGCAGGCCTTCATGGTAAAATAGCTGCTAGGAAACCACTGCTAAGGACAGACAACAAGCAGAAGAGACTTGTTTGGGCTAAAGAACACAAAGAATGGACATTAGACCAGTGGAAATCTGTGCTTTGGTCTGATGAGTCCAAATTTGAGATCTTTGGTTCCAACCACCGGGTCTTTGTGCGACGCAGAAAAGGTGAACGGATGGACTCTACATGCCTGGTTCCCACCGTGAAGCATGGAGGAGGAGGTGTGATGGTGTGGGGGTGCTTTGCTGGTGACACTGTTGGGGATTTATTCAAAACTGAAGGCATACTGAACCAGCATGGCTACCACAGCAACTTGAAGCTGCATGCTATTCCATCCGGTTTGCGTTTAGTTGGACCATCATTTATTTTTCAACAGGACAATGACCCCAAACACACCTCCAGGCTGTGTTAGGGTTATTTGACCAAGAAGGAGAGCGATGGGGTGCTACGCCAGATGACCTGGCCTCCACAGTCACCAGACCTGAACGCAATCGAGATGGTTTGGGGTGAGCTGGACCGCAGAGTGAAGGCAAAAGGGCCAACAAGTGCTAAGCATCTCTGGGAACTCCTTTAAGATTGTTGGAAGACCATTTCCGGTGACTACCTCTTGAAGCTCATCAAGAGAATGCCAAGAGTGTGCAAAGCAGTCATGAAAGCAAAAGGTGGCTAGTACTTTGAAGAACCTAGAATATAAGACATATTTTCAGCTGTTTCACACTTTTTTGTTAAGTATATAATTCCACATGTGTTAATTCATAGTTTTGATGCCTTCAGTGTGAATGCACAATTTTCATAGTCATGAAAATACAGAAAAATCTTTAAATGAGAAGGTGTGTCCAAACTTTTGGTATGTACTGTATTTCACTACCTTTATAGTTTGTCCCAGACAGCTTGTGGTAGCTGTCCGTTTTGCTGCTTATTTAATAGACACACCTACCAGCGCCCCTATTTTACCTTTACACTTTGGGTTCGGACATGCGCTGGCGTGAGCAGGGGGACCTTGCATGCCCTGCAGGATTTTAATCAATGACTGCGTAGTGTGTTACTAATGGTAATGTTTGAGTATGTGTTTGCAGCTCACTTCAGGTCATTGACCAGGGCCTTCCTATTATACGTGGCCTCCATCCCCATCCTGGTATGCATGGCACCCCTCATACACATCCTGGCATGCATAGCACCCCAATCCCTCATCCTGGTATGCATGGCACCCCTCTATCCTGGTATGCATGGAACCCCTGATCTCCATCCTCACATGCATGGCACCCCTCCATCCTGGTATGCATTGCACCCATCCATTCTTGTATGCATGGCACCCCTGATCTCAACCCTGGTATGTATGGCACCCCTCATCCTTATCCTGGTATGCATAGCACCCCTCATCCTTATCCTGGTATGGATGGCACCCCTCATCCTTATCCTGGTATGCATGACACCCCTCATAGCTATCCTGGTATGCATGGCACCCCTCATATTTATCCTTGTATGCATGCCACTATTCATCCTTATCCTGGTATGCATGGCACATCTCATCCCTAGCCTTGTATGCATGGCATCCCTCATCCCTATCCTGGTATGCATGACACCCCTCATCCTTATCCTGGTATGCATGACACAACAATCCCCATCCTGGTATGCATGCACCCCTGATCCCCATCACGCTGCACATAAAATAAATAAACACTTCTACTCACCTTTCTTCCCTGCTCTCCAGTGCTGCGTCCTGCTCTGCTGCCAGCACTGATCTCACCATGTGAGCCGTGCATGACATCCCTGACATGCGCCATCACAAGGTGAGATCTGCTGTGGGAATAGTCACTGCTCCCCACGCCGGGACTATGTGCGTGGGGAGCAGTGACTTCATTCTCCTTAATACCCGGCACACAGTGTAGCCGCAGCGCTGCTCCTGCTGCGGCCGGGCGATCGCATGTTCCCACTATTAAAGAGCATGAATATTCACCCCTCTTCATTCCCATGGGCATGGAGAGGGGGTGAATATACATGCCCTTTAATAGTGGGCACATGCGATCACTCTGCCACAGCAGAAGCTGGGCTGCGGCGACACTGTGTGCCGACTATTAAGGAGAGTGAATATTAATTTTCTTTAGCAGCAGGGACAGTGTAGGTTGCAGCAGGCAGGCAAAATTTTGGAGGAAAAAATTGCATCTTATAGTCAGAAAAATACAGTACTTATATCATGCAATAAAATTCAATTTAATTATTTAAAAATCATACAATGTAATTTTTTGTTTTTTATTTTTAGAGTCTGTCTCTCACAGTTGAAGTGTACCTACGATAAAAGTTACTGATCTCTCCATACTTTGTAAGTGGGAAAACTTCGGCAGTGTATCAAATACTTACTTTCCCCACTGTAGATAGATAGATATTTGTAATGGCATCCTAATTTCCTTATCTATTTCTTGGGAAATCCTTCTTATTTTTAATAGTATAACCTACCCACAACTTATTCTGTGTCTGTGAAAAGTGATGAAAGTAAACTTCTAAAAGCAATTATAGTAATTATAGAAGTGCCTAGGGCAATTAGATAGACACCAAACATTGAGGCAAATTCCTACAGCATTAGTCATCTACATAAAATGACAGATTTACTGAAAAATACACAAGTGTCACTAAGAAAACCTAATCCATATTCTAAGACTACTTGAAGCTTTCCAAGGAACTGTAAATGCATTGGCAGAATGGTTGTAGAGCTGTTAGAGGGAATCAGTCACCAGGGTTTTGCCTCCTAATCAGAGAGCAGCATAATGTAGAGGCAGAGACCCTGATTCCAGTGGAGTCATTTACTGGCTGCTTGCTGTAGTTTTGATAAAATCACTGTTTTATTTGCAGAAGATTATCACTGGAGAACTAATAATTCTGCTGTTATATAGTCCTCCATAATCATGAACACTGTATAACCTCACACCAAGTGGCGTACCGCCAATGGCAGCAGGCCACGCCATTGCTATTGGGCCCGTGAGCCAGGGGGCCCACGCCGGGCCCTCCCTATACCAGGCCCCACCTCCGCCAGTTAGCACCCGCACTGCCCGGCCGCCCGCACAGAATGATGGGGGTGGAAGAGACTGCTGACGCTCCCTACTCAATCATCATTGCTCGCACTGACGGCCAGGGGGGGTGGGGTCCAGTGCAAGCAATGATGATGGAGGAGGAAGCATCAGCAGATGCTTCCACCCCCATCATTCTTCCTCGGCGTCTGACATCTTATAGCAGCAAGCACGATGACATCATTACAGGGCACCAGCTGCTATGAGATGTCCAGTGCTGCACACCGCACGCTGAGGAGACTGGAGCATTGGGTGGAACCAGGAGAGGTGAGTACTGTATTTTTTTTTTAAATCAGTTACTAGTGGCCATAATACAGTATGGGGTGGGTGCATTATATTGAATGGAGAACTATGGGGGTGCATTATCTTGTATAGAAGACCATTGGGGTGCATTATACTGTATGGAGGACCATGGGGGGTGCATTATATTGTATGCAGGACCATGAAGGGTGCATTATATTGTATGCAGGACCATGAGGAGACCATTATATTGTATGGAGGACCATGGGGAGTGCACTATATTTTGTGGATGACCATGGAGAGTGTACTATATTTTATGGAAGATGATGGGGAGTGCACTATATTCTATGGAGCACCATGGGGAGTGAATTATATTCTATGGAGCGCAATGGGGAGTGCATTATATTCTATGAGGACCATGGGGAGGGCATTATACTATATGGAGGGTTATGGGGGGGCGCATTATACTAGATGGAAGGCTATGTGGAGCCATTAGAATACGTGGGGATCCATTATACTGTATGCAAGCAATTATGCAGTGTGAAGGTTTTTGTGGATCCATCAAACTGTGTGGGGGCTATATACTGTTTGGAGGGCTAGTTTGGGCCATTATACTGTATGTAGACCCTTTAGAGTGCATGGAGATCTGTGTGGGGGTCACAGTTGGAGGATCATACTGTGTAGGGGTCACCAAACTCTGCCTTGGGAGTTGAGGTGGGGTACAGTAGGGTCATTATATTGTGCATGCGGAGGAATTCAATGGGGGTATCATACTGTGTTTGGAGGGCCCTTATGTTTGCATAATACTTTATGGGGGCAATGAAAGAGGAATCTTGGACTTCAGCAGGTGAAAATTATTATGTAAAGGCTGGAAAGTTGTGAGATCTGCTCTTCTGTGGCCTCAACAATTATTTAGGGGTTTTTTTTTTTGGGGGGGGGCAATTAGAGCTTCTGCTATCGGACCCCATGATTGCTATGTACGTCCCTGCTCACCCCCACCATTGATTGGCAGCTTTCTGCCTATGCACAGTGCAAACAGAAAACTGTCAATCAGTGGTAAGATATAAAGAGCTTAGAATTCAGAGAACTGCAGAAGATATAACAGTGATTTTATCAAAACTGCAGCAATCGACCGAGTAAGTAACACATCACTGAAATCAAGGTATCTGCCCCTACATCATGCTTCTCTCAAATAGGGTGACATATTCCCTTTAATATATTTGGGTGGTATTACAGGACAGTATTATTGCACTATAGCTGTGCTGGTATTGGGAACTTTTTAGTCAGTATAAATAGCCTAATAGTACTGGTGCTAATGTTTATGTAAATCAAATAGTCAGCTTTCCTATTCAACTATTTACTAATTAGAATACATTTCTAATTAGCAACCCAAATAAGATTTAAACTGTGAAATGGAGAAAACACACTATAATTTTTATTTCCTATGTACTAGATGAGCGAATGAATTTGAGTGGAATTGAACTGTACTCAAATTTTACAAAAATTCTCATTTGCCAAAATGTAGAATGTAATTAATTTCTGTGCAAATTCAGCAAAATAGTGTCTGACGGCCAACACTTTCTGAACTGTAGAAATATACAAAAATGTTTAAAAAAAAAAAAAGATGTAAAAAAAATCCGTAGACTCCCCTCATCGCTCACCTGTCCAGTCCCTCTGCTCCTCACACTTATCTATCTGGACCTCACTGGAACTTTTGATTGCTGCCACAGCGCACTGAATTCCTGGGCCCTGTCACACTTTGAGGTCTGGGAGGATCTACAGGTGCATCTCACTAAATTAGAATATCATACAAAAAGTGAAACTCCTATATTATATAGAGTCATTACAAACAGAGTGCTCTAATTCAAGTGTTTATTTCTGTTAATATTGATGATTATGGCTTACAGGTCCCGGTTCTGCTGAAGAAGTTCTCGGCATTGTTGTTTCTGGGTTGGTTATAGTGTCTCTGCCACAGGGACAAACTTAGTGTCACCTTCTGACTGTCAAGCCCACATAGAGTTTCAACTTGGTTTCTCTGTTGCCCTGCCTTGACGGATAGTGGCATGAGAGGATTTTGAAAAAGAGAGGTGGTTGCGGTTAACAGGCAGGTGGGAAAGGACTTGCAATATTTTAGGATTTCACAGTGATATCTGGGCCAATAGTACCTCTGCATGACCCGTTGTTGAGTTTTCTCCACCCACAGATAACCACCCAAGACATGTGAATGTGCCCTGTCCAACACCCTTTATGTATTGGCATCAGGAACCAATAATTACTCCACTATCTCCTTCCTCATTTTATTAACTCAGTACAATAAATCCCCACTCAACTTAAAATAGGGAAACCTGGTGTCAGCCCCTGACTCTTGTGCTATGCCGTTTATGATGGTTACCTTATAGAACAATTCTTTTAGTGATAGGTCTCTATGTTGGGTGAGCCCCAAATTTTGTCTGGTCACCCCTATATCAGGAATGTCTGCCTTAGGGAATACTACTTTCTCCATTTTTCCCATTACACAGAAGGGAAACCCGTCAGACTCTGGAGTTAGTGAGACTTTTTTAGGGCCAATCTGTTTCTTACCCAAGTAATCCAGGTCTCCGCCCCTCCCCTACAAGTCCCAAAACAATACAAAGTCCCGACCTATGATGATTGGGTGCAACAAATCCGGGACCATGCCAACCTCATGAGACTCAGTACCTTGGGCCGTCTCAATGACCACTCTGGCCACAGGATAGTCTTTAGCATCCCCGTGAATGCAGCGGATTGCAACCTTCTTCCCAGGGATCAATTGGAGAGGGAGTGTGGCCCTCACGAAGGTCACCAACCTTCCGGAGTCTAGTAGTTCAGTCAGTAGGCAGGCCATTCACTGTTATAGGACAAGTTTGGGGCTCCTTGCCGGGTGGACAGTCCACACTGCAAGCTGGATATGCATAGAAGGAACACCGGCGTCCTATGCTACAGTCCATTTGATCGGCATATTACATATAATATATATATAATTTTTTTTTTTCATGTTGTGCATTTTAAGAATTCCAAAAAGGAAAATGGGCCGATACAAAAGTTTGGGCACCCTGAATGGTTAGTACCTAGCACCACCCCCTTTTGAAAGTATCACAGCTTGTAAATGCTTTTTGTAGCTAGCCTAGAATATTTCAATGCCTGTTTGAGTGATTTTCATCCAGTCTTCCCGGGAAAATTCTTCCAGTTCTGTGAGATTCCTGGGTAGTCTTGCATGCATATGCTATTTAGAGGTCTAGCCACAGATTTTCAATAATGTTCAGATCAGGTGACTGTAAGGGCCATTTTAAATTCTTAAGCTTGCGCCATCTATTGTGGATTTTGATGTGTTTAGCATCATTATTCATTTGTAGAAGCCATTTCTTAACAACTTCAGCATTTTTACAGATGGTGTTATGTTTGCATCAAGAATTTGTTGAAATTTCATTGATTCCATTTTTCCCTCTACCAGTGAAATGCTCCCAGTGCCATTGGCTGCAACACAGCACCAAAGCATGATTGACCCACCCCCATCCTTAAGGGTTGGTGAGATGTTCTTTTTCTGAAGTTCTGTGCCCTTTTTTCTCCACACATACCTTTGATCATTGTTGTCAAAGACTTTTTAACCTCATCAGTCCATAGGACTTGTTTCCAAAATACAAAAGGCTTGTTTATATGTTCTTTTACATACTTCTGACGCTAAATTTTAAAGTGAGAAAGCAGGTGAGGTTTTTTTTCCAATAACACTACCATGAAGGACATATTTGTGCAGGTGTCTCTGAACAATAGAACAAAATACCACAACTCCAAAGTCGGCTGAATCTTTCTAAAGGTTGTTTGCAGTCAAGCTGGGGTTCTGATTTGCCTCTCTAGCAATCCTACTAGCAGCTATTGCTGAAATTGTGCTTGGTCTTCTAGACCTTATCTTGACCTCTACTGTTCCTGTTAGCTGCCATTTCTTAATTACATTTCGAACTGAGGAAATGGCAACTTGAATACACCTTGCTATCTTCTTATAGTCTTCTCCTCCTTTGTGGGCCTTCACCATTTTCAGAGTGCTAGGCAGTTGTTTAGAACAACACATGGATGCTGTTTCTTGGCACAAGGTTAGAGGAGGCTGGGTTTTTATAAAGCTGAGAAATTTGCATCACCTGGTTTTCCCAATGATGATAGTGAGCAAGTCATAACCCTAACAGGTTAATTAAGGTCTTAAACCTTGGTCAAAGTTCTCTGAGCACACAAATCTCCAAGGGTGCCCAAACTTTTGCATTGGGCCATTTTCTGTTTTCAAATTTTTAACCCCTTCACGATCTTTGATGTTCCATTTGTTCGGGTCGTCTGGTACTTACTGACCTTGAACGTATGGCTACGTCATGACGATCGCCCACGAGCAGCTGCCCATTTTCCTGTTTTTAAAAATTACAATGTAAAAAATGACATATATACATACATATACCATATCTTTCGGACTATAAGACGCACCAAACCATAAGACGCACCTAGGTTTTAGAGGAGGAAAATAAAAAAAAAAATTTAAGCAAAAAATGTGGTCATGATGCACTTTTAAGGGGGAGGGGGTCTTCTACTGACACTGGTATATGGGTAATGACCCCCAATTCTGACAATATCCCCCATCCTGGTATATATGCCCCCCCTTCCTTTTATACGTGGTCCCCAGCCCCATCCTGGTATGCCTGGCATCCCTCCATCCTGGTATGCATGAAACCCCTCCATCCTGGTATGCATGGCATCCCTCATCCTTATCCTGGTATGCATGGCACCCCTCATCCCTATCCTGGTATGCATGGCACCCCTCATCCCTATCCTGGTATGCATGGCACCCCTCATCCCTGTCCTGGTATGCATGGCACCCCTCATCCCTGGCCTGGTATGCATGGCATCCCTCATCCCTATCCTGGTATGCATGGCACCCCTAATCCCTACCCTGGTATGCATGGCACCCCTAATCCCTATCCTGGTATGCATGGCACCCCTAATCCCTATCCTGGTATGCATGGCACCCCTAATCCCTATCCTGGCATGCATGGCACCCCTCATCCCTATCCTGGTATGCATGGCACCCCCTCATCCCTGTCCTGGTATGCATGGCACCCCTCATCCCTATCCTGATATGCATGGCACCCCTAATCCCTATCCTGGTATGCATGGCACCCCTAATCCCTATCCTGGTATGCATGGTCCCCCTAATCCCCATCATGCTGCACATAAAAAAAACACTCTTACTCACCTCTCTTCTTTCCTCCAGCACTGCATCCTGTCTGCCTGCACTGATCTCTCCATGTGAGCCGCGCATGACGTCACTGCCATGCGCGGCTCACAAGGAGAGATCAGCTGCCGGAAGTCACTGCTCCCCACGCCGGGCCTGTGTGCGTGGGGAGCAGTGACTTCACTTTCCTTGATAGCCGGCACACAGCAGAGCCGCGCTGCGGCTCCTGTTGCTGCCGGCTATCTCGTGTGCCCGCTCATTAAAGGGCATGAATATTCACCCCCTCCCCACGCCCATGGGCGTGGAGAGAGGTTGAATATTCATACCCTTTAACAGCGGGCACAGGCGATTCCGGCAGCAGCTGGAGACGCAGCGTGGCTACATTGTGTGCCGCTATTAAGGAGCATGAATATTCAGTGCTCCCCATGCCCCATGGGCGTGGGGAGCAGTGAATATTCATTTTCTTTAGCAGCGGGGACAGTGTAGGCTGCAGCGGGCGGCAGCTGCCTCCTGTGCCCCACTCCTCCACTGCTGCCGCTCCCCCCACACCCCATATATATAAATATATATATATATATATATATATATATATATATATATATAAACACACACCCCCAACATTCGGACTATAAGACGCACCCCCATTTTCCTCCAAAATTTTGAAGGAAAAAAGTGTGTCTTATAGTCCGAAAAATACGGTATATATATATTTCCTAAAATACATAAAAAATGTGTCATCACTAATTGTATGCCTTTTAGACATCATTTCATCTTCAACTTGTTTATCTGTTCACAATTACAGTAATTTTGACCAAGGGTGCCCAAAAATAAAACAATTAAAAAATGCACAAATTTGGTAATTGATCTATGAAAGTATAAAGTAAATTAATCTGATTAGTAAATGGCATAATGAAAAAAAAATTAAAACTCCAGAATTAAGTTTTTTTGGCCACCAGAACATTGCAATAAAATGCAATAACAGGCGATCAAAACATCGTATCTACCCTCAACATGGTATCAATAAAAACAACAAGCCAGGGTGCAAAAAATAAGCTCTCACGCAGCCCCATATCCCAAAAAATGAAAACATTATGGGTCATGGAAAGTGATGACAAAAGCTAAATTCTGATTTTTTTTTCACTACTTAAAAAAAACAAACTATACCTGTTTGGTATCTGCATACTTGTACTTTCCTGAGGGATCATATTGCCAAGTCAGTTTTATCCTTTATAGTGAACATGGTAAATATAAATTTTTTTTGTGCAATTCCCCTTTTTTTTGCAATTTCAACGAACTTGGATTTTTTCTCCTGTTTTCTAGTACACTATGTGGTAAAATGAATGGTGTCATTCAAAAGTACAACTTGTTCTACAAAAAGCAAGCCATCATACGGCTGCGTGAATAGAAAAATAAAAAAGTTATGGCTCTTGGAATAAGGGGACGAAAAAATGGAAACAAAAAAAAATGTTGAAAAGACATTTCTGCTCACAGAAACATAAAAAAATAATTCAGAAGAGCGAGGCAGAATATGGTCAACATTTGAGTTAGATTAGTAGTTACTAGGCAACACTGCTTGAACACAAAAATCTCAGTAGCCACATCAATTAGCCTGATGCTTTGTTCAAGGTAAAATACTTGCAGCACTTCCATACTGTACGTAAAGTGAAGTTCACTGTTGAGTGTGCATTAAAAGTTCACTGTTGAGTGTGCACCCTGCAGTCCATGTCTATGGCCACATATACAGTACAGACCAAAAGTTTGGACACACCTTTTCATTTAAAGATTTTTCTGTATTTTCCTGACTATGAAAATTGTACATTCACACTGAAGGCATCAAAACTATGAATTAACACATGTGGAATTATATACTTAACAAAAAAGTGTGAAATATGTCTTATATTCTAGGTTCTTCAAAGTAGCCACCTTTTGCTTTGATGACTGCTTCGCACACTCTTGGCATTCTCTTGATGAGCTTCAAGAGGTAGTCACCAGAAATAGTCTTCCAACAATCTTGAAGGAGTTCCCAGAAATGCTTAGCACTTGTTGGCCCTTTTGCCTTCACTCTGCGCTCCAGCTCACCCCAAAACATCTCGATTGGGTTCAGGTCTGGTGACTGTGGAGGCCAGGTCATCTGGCGTAGCACCCCATCACTCTCCTTCTTGGTCAAATAGCCCTTACACAGCCTGGAGGTGTGTTTGGGGTCATTGTCCTGTTGAAAAATAAATGATGGTCCAACGAAACGCAAACCGGATGGAATAGCATGCCGCTGCAAGATGCAGTGGTAGCCATGCTGGTTCAGTATGCCTTCAATTTTGAATAAATCCCCAACAGTGTCACCAGCAAAGCACCCCCACACCATCACACCTCCTCCTCCATGCTTCACGGTGGGAACCAGGCATGTAGAGTCCATCCGTTCACCTTTTCTGCGTCGCATAAAGACCCGGTGGTTGGAACCAAAGATCTCAAATTTGGACTCATCAGACCAAAGCACAGATTTCCACTGGTCTAATGTCCATTCCTTGAGTTCTTTAGCCCAAACAAGTCTCTTCTGCTTGTTGCCTATCCTTAGCAGTGGTTTCCTAGCAGCTATTTTACCATGAAGGCCTGCTGCACAAAGTCTCCTCTTAACAGTTGTTGAAGAGATGTGTCTTTTGCTAGAACTCTGTGTGGCATTGACCTGGTCTCTAATCTGAGCTGCTGTTAACCTGCGATTTCTGAGGCTGGTGACTCGGATAAACTTATCCTCAGAAGCAGAGATGACTCTTGGTCTTCCTTTCCTGGGCCGGTCCTCATGTGAGCCAGTTTCTTTGTAGCTCTTGATGGTTTTTGCAACTGCACTTGGGGACACTTTCAAAGTTTTCCCAATTTTTTCGGACTGACTGACCTTCATTTCTTTAAGTAATGATGGCCACTCATTTTTCTTTACTTAGCTGCTTTTTTCTTGCCATAATACAAATTCTAACAGTCTATTCAGTAGGACTATTAGCTGTGTATCCACCAGACTTCTGCACAACACAAGTGATGGTCCCAACCCCATTTATAAGGCAAGACATCCCACTTATTAAACCTGACAGGGCACACCTGTGAAGTGAAAACCATTTCTGGTGACTACCTCTTGAAGCTCATCAAGAGAATGCCAAGATTGTGCAAAGCAGTCATCAAAGCAAAAGGTGACTACTTTGAAGAACCTAGAATATAAGACATATTTTCAGTCCTTTCACACTTTTTGTTAAGTATATAATTCCACATGTGTTAATTCATAGTTTTGATGCCTTCAGTGAGAATGTACAATTTTCAAAGTCATGAAAATCCAAAAAAATCTTTAAATGAGATGGTGTGTCCAAACTTTTGGTCTGTACTGTATATATAGTAGTCCTATTATTATTATTATAAATCTATTCTGATATGCTGCAAATATAAAAGTTTACAATTTTTTTAAATTGCTCGGTTATCAGAAGCAGAACTCAAATCCGCTCTGCACGGTCTGTCAGTGTATGTGAAATTACACATACCGTATTTTTCAGAGTATAAGACTATAAGACGCACCTTTTTCTTCCAAAATTTTGGAGGAAAGTGGGGGGTGCATCTTATAGTCCAAATATATATGTACACTATGGCTGTGGGTGGTAAGGAGTGTGGGGGGAGCGGCAGCGGGTAATGAGTAGGGCACAGGAGGCAGTAGCTACTTGCTGCAGCCTACACCAGGACTGTGGAGTCAGAGTCGTAAAGTCGGTGTCCATTTTGGTGGAGTCAGAGTCGGTATAAAATGGACTGACTCTAACTCCTAAAATATATAATAAATTGGGTACAGTAGTTCAATGCAGTTTGCGGGGAATATTTTTTCATAAGAATTTGGGAAAGGTATGAAATGTCCTATAAATGTCTGTCCTATTTCTGATCTAAGGGTCTAGACTTTTAGCTGAGATGAATCTGTGCTGCAGTTTATGTACATGATAAGTAGTGAAGCTCCTCCTCTATACATAAGGGGAAAAAAAACAAGCACACAGGGAAGGAATGCCTGCACTCATCTCAGAGCTGCTGGAGTGAATAGGAAAGCAGGATTAAGAACAAAAAAAGAACAGGTTCTTGCAATTATAACTGATAATGCTTCAAACATGATAAATACAATTAAATTGATGAATGAGAATAATGAAGGTGAACAGCAGCTAGAAGAACATTTCACATTCAGTATGTTGGAGATGGAAGGCAACAGTCCTGTTCCCATAACGGAGGAACAAACAGATATTACTATAGAAGAACAGCAAAATGATTCTTTACAATTAAATGATCTTGTTGAAGCTGCTTCACACCTCTCTCCTATTCATCACATGCGCTGTGTTGTGCACACGCTGCAGCTGGCAATAAGAGATAGTCTGCAAGAGGGACATGCTGCAACTCTGATTTGCAAAGTGAAGTAATTGGCTATTGCTGCCAGAACCACTAAAATTGATTCCATCTTAAAGAGACGTCCTGGAAAAGGGGCAATTGTGGAATTACAAAATTTTTCACTTGCTCTCAAAGAAGTAGAAGAGTTCAGTCGATCATCAAAACTGACTGTGCACGAGGCAATTCCTTTATACCCTGAAATTGTTAGAGATGTTGCCCATGTGGTTACTGCTTTGCCACCAACCCAAATTAGTGTAGAGAGATTGTTCTCTAGCCTTATAATAATTAGGTCAGATTTGAGGTCATCTATGAAGGAGGATCTGATGGAGGCGATACTATTTGTCAGAACAAATTCATAGACTGCACAAATGTTATTCAGTACGTTTTTGTTGAAAACAGTTTTTTTCCATTTACTGCATAGTGTATAATAAATTGTAAATATGCAAAAGTTTTTTTTTGTTCTAAAATTGTATTCCAATAAATATATTTTATGTTCTATCTAAATAGCTTGATTATTGTATCATAATAATGATTAAAAGCCTGGTGTTACCATTTTACTACAGTAAATTTATCATTTAAACTTAAACATGAGCCATGTATGAGGGAGTCGGATTCGGTATCATGGAATTTGAGGAACCGGAGTTGGAGGTTTGGCTTACCGACTCCACAGCCCTGGCCTACACTGTGCTACTAAAGAAAATGAATATGCACTGCTCTCCACGTCCATTTTCCTTAATAGCGTGCACACTGTACCTGCAGCGCGGCTCCTGCTGCTCGGCGGTCATGTGTGCCCACTATTAAAGAACATAAATATTTACTTCAACCCACTCCCATGTGTTGTAGTGAATATTCATGCTCTTTAATAGGGGCACACGTGACCGCTGGCCGCAGGAGCCGCGCTACGGCTACAGTGTGTGCACTATTAAGGAGAGTGAATGGTCACTGCTCCCCACGCACACAGTCCCGGCGTGGGGAGCAGTGACTATTCCGGCAGAGAATCTCACAGTGTGAGAGCGCATGGCTGTGACGCCATGTGCGGCTCACACAGTGAGGTCAGTGTCGGCAGCAGAGCAGGATGCAGCGCTGGAGCAGAGAGGAGGTGAGTATAATTGTTTATTTTTTTGTGTTCAACGTGATTGCAATCAGGGGGTGCCTTGCATACCAGGATGGAGGGGTACCAAGCTTACCAGGATGAGGGATAAGGGGGGCCATACATACCAGGAAGAGGGATGAAGAATGCCATACATATCAGGATGAGGGATGAGGGGTGCCATGCATACCAGGATGAGGGGTGCCATGCATACCAGGAAGAGGGATGAAGAATGCCATACATACCAGGATGAGGGATGAAGGGTGCCAAACATACCAGGATGAGGGGTGCCATGCATATGAGGATGAGGGGTACCATGCATACAAGGATGGAAATCAGGGGTGCCATGCATACCAGGATGGGGATCAGGGGTGCCATGCATACCAGGATGGGGATCAGGGGTGCTATGCATACCAGGATGAGGGGTGCCATGCATACCAGGATGAGGGGTGCCTTGTATACCAGGATGGGGATTAGGGGGTGCCATGCATACCAGGATGGGGATGAGGGCCACGTATAACAGGATGAGGGTGCCATATATACCAGGATGGGGGATATTACCCCTATAACAGTGTCAGCAGCAGGCCACCTCCCCCTTAACAGTGCATCATGACAACATGTTTTGTTTACATTTTTTTTCTATTTTCTTCCTCCAAAACCTGGGTGCGACTTATTGTCCAGCATGCTGCGAATGGCTCCGCAAAAAGGATCACGCGCACCAATAATTCAAGTCTATGAGTGCAAGTAAAACGTGGACACAGAAAATGGAAGAGATGGAGAAGTTAATTTCTCCGACTTCTCCACACTTGTGATATGATTCATGTGAGAGAATCAAATCACAGTAAACTGACATTCTGATCAGAGTTTGAGCCAAGTGGCATTACCATAAATCGATCCAATTCTCTCGGAAGAGAAAATCATGTTTGAGCAAGCCCTTGGAGATGAATATGAGGCAGTTGAGTTCAGGCCAGGACATCTGTAGACAGTCTGAAAATCGCGATCCGACATGGACAAGTCAATGCAGCACTATGGTGAGGAATTTTTAATTATCTCTGATATTGTAGATAATGAAATCACTCAGCTTGTACAGTGAATTTATCCAGTTTCTTAATATTATATGTAATATAAGTACGCTATGTAGAAGGTTCATGAATGATAGAGTATAATGAAAGAATGTATGTGCAATAAATCTTCCTTAGCCTGTTTCTAAACTCAACATACAATATCCTGTAGATATGTCATCAATATGCGAGTCCCATTGTCACTGCATGTAACTACAGTACAATGGTATATTATAAAATATGAACAGGTTGGCAGAGCGCGTAGTGCTTTTCCTATACTTTAAAATTCTCTAACATCCTTTTAAGAAAAACTTAATTTACTTAGTTAGAATAATCAAAAATAAGACTCCATGTCATAAAAAATCTTTAAAAGGACTGTCCGAAAATAAAATCAATTATTTAGAAGTGAATTCTCAAGCTGAGGCATATTCACCTTCCAGTGCCCCTGTGGTAGTGCTGTGGTTTCTGAAAGGGGTAGACCGCTTCTGGAGATGACGTACAATTGGGGTGGTGAGGAACCTTTTTTTTTGCCAAGGGCCTAATTTCAATATTCATAACATCATTTGCAGACCATACAAAATTTTCAACTTTAAAATTATCCTGCTTTATTTGATCAAATAACTCATCCCCAATATAATGGCTTGAAATGCTTCTCTTTGGTGCGTCTGTGATGTTAGATGGTATGCATGATATTGCCACTAGCAACTGCATTTACAGGCTTGTGTTGGTCTGGAGCGTAGTTGACTCTTTGCGATATATAATATATGGGTTTCAATTTTTGTATTGAAGAACTGAAATAAATTAACTTTTTGATGATATTTAATTTAGTGAGGATCATTTGTATGTGTCCGTATTTCTACATATGGTGCTCATATACACTACTGAATAAATCAAGATGTTTTGAAAATTTGTTTTTCATTTTTTTATCATTTACATATTATTAACTTGTCTATCGATCCTTTAATTTCCATAATTCCATGACTTCTCCTTTTTAGTGTTATGATTTCAATATTGACGTGTGTATTTAAAATTAGCACATACCACTGTTCTTGCCGTAACAAGACTAATTATTACCTACATGCCAAAACACACTATACAAAGACCAATATTACCAAAATTACCACTATACAAGGCCTAAGTAATACCGCCACACGATAACCACTACTATTACCACTACATAGTGAATACATATTACCATATCTCTACAAAACAACAAACCTTGCGGTACCCATATTACCAACAATACCATCATACACTTACCACTACATAAGGAAAGGAGTGCATCATAAGTAAAAATGTAAAAAGACTGATATTACCCCCATACAGTGAGCAAATTGTGGTAGGTAAAAGTCTTGCCAACCATATAAATGATTGCAATAGAGTTATATTTAGTATAGTAACTTCCCAGTGATGTTCTTGTGATTGTGGTTTTTTACTTTTCTCGCATGTTCCTGGAATCTTGCCAGCATTCTCACACAGAAAACATGTCTCAGGTTAACTTCCTGCTGGTTTATTAATGTACGGCAAAAACTCCAGCAGGGTTTCACAAAAATAAACAAGTCCTCTCTGGGATAACGGGAAAACAAAAAGATAAAGTATAGCACAGTTCATAGGTGAGCGGGTTTCGCCCGCTCTCGGTATCACAAACAGTACAGCAAAGTCCTTCTGTGGAGCTTTCTGGCTTCCAATCACAGTCTTGAAACTTCCTCCTCCAGACCAGATCAGAGAAAAAAAAAGTATTTAACCTTCCTCAGCCACACCCTGAGGTGGAGATATGGTGGGTGGAGATATGGTGAATGACTTTCCTCCCTTCTTTATGTCATTCACAAAAAACACTCATTTTGAACATGGTGGTTTAACCCCCAACGCATAACATGCTGGAGGAAATTGTAGATTTAGTTCACTAAGGCTAATAACCATAGTGAAACATATCTCCCCTCACATACTTCACCAGTGACACTGTCACATATTCCCCCCCTCTGCCCAAAGCCGGGGGTTTGGGCACCTTCAGACACAAGACAGGGAATTCTAGAGAGGACATCAGCATACTCATGTAGCTTCCCGGTCCTATGCTCCATGTGAAAACAAAAATCTTGGAGACCTATGAACCACCTAGTCACCCAGGCATTCTTACCCTTTTTCCCCCCTTAACCATCTCAAAGGGGCATGGTCCGACACTAGTTTAAACGTCCGGCCTAGAAGGTAATATCTTGTTTAGTTTTTCTCACAGGATGAGAGCTTCCGGCTCAGATACAGAATGGGATGTTCCTCCTCATTTATCTCTTGAGAGAGCACGGCTTCTGAAGCATCTGACTGGACCACAAATTCTTTATTAAAGTCTGGTGCGACCAGGACCGGCTGCTTGCACAGTGCCAACTTCAGCTGTTTGAACACCGTCTCAGTTTCATCCATCCATTTTGCCATCGTTGATATGGTGCCTTTGAGAAGATCTGTAAGTGGCGTCGCCAATTATGGCAAAATTTGGGATAAACCGCCGGTAATATCCCACAATTCCAAGAAATGCGCTCACTTGCTTCTTGGAGAGCATTAATGGCCATTTCTGGATTGCCTCGACTTTGTTGACTTGCATCTTAATTTCGCCTCTCCCGACGACATAGCCTAAGTTCTTGGCTTCCTCCTTTGCAATGGCACATTTTTTTGGATTTATAGTAAATCCCGCCTTCCTCAGAACATCCAGAATCGCCTGTACCTTTGGAAGATGACTAGCCCAGCCTGGGCTAAAAACCACAATGTCATCAAGGTAGGCTGCGGTATACTTATGTGGACCTACGATCCGATCCATAGCCCTCTGGAAGGTCGCTGGGGCCCCCTGCAGTCCAAAAGGCATTCAGAAGCTTGATAAGGGTTATATACAAGGGAAAGAACTTTCCTTTACAACTCAAAGCATTTTCCATACAGATTCCTTCCTTCGTAGTCTATAGTACACTCTATGGCCATATGGCCACTGTTTCTCACTACTTAACCACAAAACAACTTTAACACTACAAGTGTCATTTACTTGCTCTCCGTTTTTTCGTCCTTATTTACCTTTAAGGGGCCAGTATGATGATCTGGAGCTCCTGCCTGGCACAATTTGCTCGTCCCACATACTTAGGCCCTTTTTAGGCCCGTTACCTTACAGCATTGTAAGCTCAGGATCTCGTGGCTAGGCATCCTCTCCTTGGACCTGTTTCCGGAAGGTCACTCTGACTCTTAGTCACTGATGGTCCGGATCTTGCTATTCCTTGTTTTTGGTCACTTTGGGTCACCTGAGAATGCGGCACTGTTCATCTTGGACCTTTAGGTCCATGCACTATGCACTCCAGGCCCTATCTGACCTTCTGACAGAAAACTGTCACTTTCCCTGTAACTCAGCCCCTCCCACTCTGGGCTAGTCCTAAACATTAACTCTAAGTATCACTATGGTAAAACTACACATATTACCAACAGTAATGACATAACACAATTCACATTATATCACATAACATATCACATCACACAACTGTAAAACATGTTTCTTCAAGAGGGAAATGTGGGCAGCATGCCTGTGTCCTTACAGTTGGGCTCTGGATCACACGGGTCTGGATGCACAGTCTAGACAAGGATTAGTTTAAGGACGGAGCCTAGATGCAAAAAGTTAAGGGAATTCAGATCAGGGTCTTAGAGAAAAAAAGTATTGTATGTCTCTTGCAGACAAGGCCTGTGAAGCAACCAGATATCTGTGATAGAAAGTTATTTACATCAAATTGCAGTGCCATCTTTGTCATTATTGACCTGGGGAATAGATACAGGTAGTGTACATAAAATCATTCTTGTTATCCTTAGTGGGTTTCTTGTATAGACTTTGAGGAAGGCTGTCTAACAAATGCAGGAGGGGAACCACAAACTTATGTTCCCAACACATTTGTTAAACAGACAACATCTTCAATGCTAAATTAAAGGCTAAGTAATTATGGGATTAATAAGATAGTTGTTGGTCATATTATTTTTTTGGAATGTCTGACTTAGATCAGTGTAATCTTTGTGTTGCCTCTCAACAGTAATGGCCGTTAGAGGAAACAATGCCAGGGAGGCAGATGCATCTAGGAAAATAGAGAAGAAAGGATAAAAGTCTGTTCATTGCAACCAGCTAAATAGGAAAAGAAGAGAAAAAATTGACTCAGGCTGAATCCAATTAAAGTCTCTAATTAAACTTTGGCCACACACATTCAGACTCTGTGCTGTTTTGGACAGACAACTATTGAACATGCTGATCTTGTCAATGGGTGGACTTTCCAAGAAGTGGGAGATGTTTTGCACAGGGGTCAGTAGAGTATCTAGAAAAAGAGCAAAACAAGAGAAGATTCTAATGACATGTAACACAGTGTGCTGCCACCTGCCAGCAAGAAAGAATGTATTCATTCATTATTCTAATGTGCTGATAAAAGCACAATGCTCACTTATGAATTGATTCAAATGCAGAGATGCTTTGTACAAAATTAGAAGCATCATTTTAATAGACTTTAAGTTTATATTTGTAAAGTGCTACTAATACATTGTTAATAACCAGTGAGATGAGCTAGTGAGGGCTCATATACCATATTTTTTGAACTATAAGATGCACCGGACCATAAGATGCACCTATGTTGTAGAGGAGGAAAATAGAAAAAGAAATTAAGCAAAAATGAGGTCATGATGCACTGTTATGGGTGGACCCGCTGCTGACACTGTTATGGGGATAAAGTACCCCAATTCTATATTAATATTCTCCATCCTGGTATATATATGTCCCCGTCCCCAAACGTCCCCATTTTTATTTATTTATTTACAGCAGGACTTTCCCGAACGGGTTCACCTTGTCGATGGTGGGACAGCTTATATACTATTTTTGATCAAAAACAGTGTTACTAATTTTATTTAAATGCCCTTGCTTTTTATTTATTTACAGCAGTGTTTATGTTCATTTTGCTTCTTGTAGGTTTTTCTGATTCATGGCCATTGTGATACATGCATTTATGTGCTGCATGTATACCAACTTAAACCAAGCTCAAATTTTGGGTTTTTTCTTTGTATTTTTTGCATTCTGTGCAAACCTGGGTGTGGACTCCCCTCCTAGAGCTGGATAATACATTTAGAAAGCTTCCCTTGGCTGGTGTTCATAGTTCGGGACCCAGTCCTTTGTCTGCCCTTATTCACACAGAGGTCAACTTTGACACATGGTAAGGTTTTTAATATTAGACAGTGTAGGACTATCCCGAACAGGTTCACCTTGTCGATGGTGAGATAGCTTATATACTATTTTTGAACAAAAACAGTGTTACTAAGAACCCTATTTTATTTAAATGCACTTGCTTTTTATTTATTAACAACAGGGTTTATGTTCATTTTGCTTCTTGTAGGTGTTTATGTCCCCATCCTGGCATATATATGCCCCCACCCATCCTGATATATATATGATCCCCATCCAGGTATATATGATCTCCATCCAGTTGTATGTGGCCCCCAATCCAGGTATACATGACCCCCAATCCAGGCATACATGGCTCCAAATCCAGGTATATGTAGCACCCTGAGGATTCGGCTGCTACAGGGTTATTGCACCTCAACCCAGAGGTGTGATATTCCACTCCCGGGTAAGGATGGAGTGTGGAACTGAGCTCAGTTAGCTGCATGCACTACACACATCCCATTTCCGGGGAACAGACCGATGGTACTCCCACTAGAGAAATGTGCAGGTACGACAGTGTCTGTTCCTGGCTGGAGTGGGAGGGGGGTGGAACATCCCAGTAGTGTAGGGGCAGATAGGGGGAGCAGCCTGGGTAAAGCTAGGAGCTCATTGGGTGCTGGACACCTGAGCTCACACATAGAGGGAGTATATAAGGTGGGCACCATCTTAGATCAGGGTCAGTCAGTCAGTCAGTTGTCAGTCTGTGAGACGTCAGTCTGTCAGAGTGTAACCTGAGAAGCAGAGCAGAGGAGAAGAGAGAGAGACCCAGAGGCGCAGAGGGGACCCCAAGAGCCCATAAGAGAGCTAATAGGGTGAAGGGTCGGCAACAGGGTACCGGATCCCAAGCTGGCAGAGGCTACAGCACACCTTAGCCAGGAACCGGAGGTCGTGGGCAGGATCTGCCACGATCACCCACTAAATCCACCCGGAAGGCAGACCAAGAATAGGGTCAGGGAGCCCAGAGGAGGCTTGACCAACAAGAGGCCCGAGGGAGCCGGACTTAGGTGGATCCCTGGTGGGAACGGCCAGAAGAAGGGAGAGACAGAAAGGAGCTCAGGACCACACTCCGGAGTTGCCTGGGAGTTGACCGAGTCCAGGACCTGGTGGACGCAGCACGGCTTGGGTGGTCACTGCTGTACACAGTGACCCGAGCAACACCAGTAAGTAAAACCCTGGAACTGCATTTTATATCTCTGAGTCTCCTTGCTGCACCTTCACAACCACCATCCTCCACGGCTGACCCCCTGAGGCTATACCCCTCCCGTTGGGGGTTATACTACCAAAGCTGCACTCACATCATCAGCCTCAGTGGACTCTGCTGCAGCGGCGGCCGTATTGACCGCAAATCAACGGGTGGCGTAGTCGACACAAAAGAACATCTAGTAACATCATAAGGACTGCCACACACTGAGTTTGACACCCTGGGCACGGACCGGGTCACAGCCACTCGGAGACTACAACCCCCATCTGATCCGGCTCCGGGTATCCCTAACAACACTGGCCCAGGGGGCGCGTCAACTTTGGCGTAGTCGGCAGGATTACGTGCCCACAACCACCGGGTACTGCGTGCCTGAAGAAAAGTTCACTGTTACCTTAAAAAGAAGTCTCCTGCCGGTTCCCGAGGGTCCCCGCCATCGGGCCCCATCACAGGTCGTTTCCCGCCGGTTGTCCGCCATTTGCAGCTTTTTCCCGCCATCCATGGAGTTTCCCGCCACTGGGAGACGATTCCCGCCATTTCCGAAGATTTCCCGCCTTGGGGGAGCGGACGCCATTATGGGCGTGCCAGAGGGTGGCAAAAGGCCACCTCCCATCGTGGGCCAGGTCGAAGAATGGCGCCAAAAGCGGAAACCGCGCCCACCAACAGAGACTGTGATGCTGGTAGTGTCCATCAGCGTAAGAGAACTGCCCCTGGAACTGACAATCACAAAGTTGCCCCGGGACCACCCTCAATGTGGGCGGAGACAGAAGAAGAGAACAAAGATGGGTGTCGCCTGGAGCAGTCTGGAGAGAGCGCACCCGGAGACAAGACGTCTGGAAGAGAGTCCAGAGAGAGCCTACCCGGAGATGGAGGGAGAGTCAGGCAGCACCGACCCAGTGGTCAGGAGCCTGTTGCAGGTCGCCACTCCAGAAGGCCTGCTGGAGATCCTAACACAGCTCCCCCGAGACCGGGAGTGTGCACAGACCGCGCTGGAGGGCCTCGCACGGAGGATGGCCCGGGTACAGCGAGAGACGTTGGCGGAGTGGAGCCGAGAGATGGCCCAGCAGACCGAAATCCGTCAGCGGAGCACGCCACCCGAGACGAGGAGACAGACCGCCTCTGAGGATGGCGCAGGAGGAATGAAGGCAGGAGACGGCGCCGAGAATGGAGCTGAACGGACGGAGGCAGGTAAAGGGGACGTCTCTACCCCGAGCCGGGAAACCGCGTGCCTGCCCCAGCTCCCCGTCGCAGAGCCCGAAATTCCCCCTGCCGTGCCCGTCGCTGCATCGTCACCGCCGCCGACTAGGCCTCAACCGGAAACCGCGACCCCTGTGACGTCACACGCCTCGACCTCGAGCGTGGCCAAGCAGGAAATACCACCGGCCTGGTCGCAAGGCCTAGTACCTCCGGGCGCCGCAATACCAACAGCGCCCCCTACCTCCGCGGAGCCATCGGCCTGGCCGCAGGGCCGAGTAACCACGGGCGCCGCCGTTCTTACGGTGCCCTTTGCCTTTAGGGTGCCCCAAGCCTGGTCGCAAGGCCTGGTCGACCCGGGCGCAGCTACCATCAACGCGCCCTCAACATCTAGAGTGCCGCACCTGGGTGAAAATCTATTTGCCCAGCATACGTGCCCGGATGGGCAGCCCTTTATATGGCCACCGGAGTTTCACCATCCCCGACTCCGGAAAGAGAGACCCCTAGACGAGCCCCTGATTCCGGCTCCGAAGCCTGTAAAGAGGACCTCGCCCCCGCTGGAGGAGGCACAGTTCGAGTGGGACCCCACCGGAGAAGACCTCATGGGGTTCACTCAGGAGACTCGGGCGGCCGCAGCAGAGCGTGCAGAGTGCTGCCGGCAGCAGCTCGAGGTCTTCGAGAGGGAGCGGAGAGAGAGGCGGGTCCGGGAACAGCAAATGCAGATAAGGAGCGCGGAGCAGAAGAGCCGGACCAGGAGAAAACCCCGTGCAGCTCATGGTCCCCGTGCCACCGGGACTGTGATAAAATTCAATATGCAGCACGGATGGGGCTTTATTAGAGACCATCAGACCCCCGGCGACGTCTTTGTAACCCGCAGAGACGTAGAAAGCCATCTGCCGGAGGGACACAGAGGTCGTGACCTGTATGTAGGGGACGAGGTCACCTTCACCCGGCACAAGTGTGCCAAAGGACCCTACGCCCTCCATGTGCATCGCCTGACGGAGGAGGAGCTGCGGTGTGAGGAGGAGCAAGAGGACCCGGACGGGTCTGAAGAATCTAAAGAAGGAGCAGGAGGACGCCGTCGTTGAAGTACGGTAGAGAGAGACTGTACATAGTTACCCGTCAGGGTATAAGAACTGTTCTAGTTAAAATATAGTCCCCGTTGGGACCAGCCAATTGAACTGATGCCCGTGTGTCCCTAGTTCCTAATACCTGGCCGAGGACTGAGAGCGGCCATATCCCCTTGTATATAGTTGCGCTTCCTAAAGCGCCCCCTACCGGTTTTATAGGGAACTGTTTTCTTCAAGAGACTGTCGCACTTTACCCGGTCACAAGTTGCACAGTGACCGGAGGAACCAGAAACAAGAATGTTATTTATATGAAAAGTTTATGCTGCTGATAATGTTTATATGTTTTATATGTTTATGTTTATGAAAAATTTTGTATGTTTTGGATGTTTATATCTTACAGCCCGAGGACGTGCTGTGATTTACCAGGGGGGAATGTAGCACCCTGAGGATTCGGCTGCTACAGGGGTATTGCACCTCAACCCAGAGGTGTGATATTCCACTCCCGGGTAAGGATGGAGTGTGGAACTGAGCTCAGTTAGCTGCATGTGTGACACCCCAGGGGTCTGGTTGCCACAGTGATAGAGATATTATGTCTGAGAGCAGGTGGGAGGTCCTTTGGTCAGGGATCCTGTGCATGCCACACCTCCTGCCCAGTCTTGGGAGGGGAAGAACTTCCCCTGTATAAACCCGGGGCTGAGGCAGGGTGAGTCAGACAAGGAGAGTGGAGACAAGAAGCAGCATAGGAAACAGCAGAGTTACAAGGAGTCAGGGGCTGGCAGCTACAGAGCTCGCCCTGACTAAGAAGATTCTTTACCGGACCCGGAGTCCGAGGCTGTGGGGACTAACTCCTACCCAGCAGCAGAATCCGTCGGGCAGGGGATTTCAGGTCCTCTGGCCCAGAAGCCCGAAGGCACGGTCACACGCGTGGGACCAGCACCGCCATCGTGGAGCGGAAGCCATTAGAAGGCCCCGAGTCACCGGCCATACGGGTGAGCACCACACGGTACACTCAGGGACGTGGGCTACTTACATCAGCTTCTAGCAAGGTAGCCAGAAGAGTACAGTCAGTTTGGGAGGCCTACAACTACGCCTGGCCAGGGGAGATCCCATCTGCTCAAAGACTGACCAGGCCCCGTTTGCTAGCAAGTACTCCGGGAGGGTCTGTCGTTGTTACCAGTAAAGACCCTGAACTACACCGTACCGTCTCTGAGTGGTTCCTGCTACCCCCATCATCCACGTCGGCTGCCCTGAGGCCATACCCCTCCCGTTGGGGGTTATACTATCACGCTGCACAATCCTACCACCGGCCTCAGCGGTCTGCCCTGCAGCAGCAGCTTCCTGGCTGCACTCAACGGGTGGCGTAGTCATCAACTATTTACTACTAATAGACTGCCGTCTAGTTTGACTCCCTGGGCACGGACCGGGTCACCGCCACGAGATTACAACCCTCCACGGATCCGGCTCCGGGTAAGCTCCCGCGTGCGCACCGCAGCGCGACACAGGCCCAGGGGCGCGTCACATGCACTACACACATCCCATTTCCGGGGAACAGACCGATGGTACTCCCACTAGAGAAATGTGCAGGTACGACAGTGTCTGTTCCTGGCTGGAGTGGGAGGGGGGTGGAACATCCCAGTAGTGTAGGGGCAGATAGGGGGAGCAGCCTGGGTAAAGCTAGGAGCTCATTGGGTGCTAGACACCTGAGCTCACACATAGAGGGAGTATATAAGGTGGGCACCATCTTAGATCAGGGTCAGTCAGTCAGTCAGTTGTCAGTCTGTGAGACGTCAGTCTGTCAGAGTGTAACCTGAGAAGCAGAGCAGAGGAGAAGAGAGAGAGACCCAGAGGCGCAGAGGGGACCCCAAGAGCCCATAAGAGAGCTAATAGGGTGAAGGGTCGGCAACAGGGTACCGGATCCCAAGCTGGCAGAGGCTACAGCACACCTTAGCCAGGAACCGGAGGTCGTGGGCAGGATCTGCCACGATCACCCACTAAATCCACCCGGAAGGCAGACCAAGAATAGGGTCAGGGAGCCCAGAGGAGGCTTGACCAACAAGAGGCCCGAGGGAGCCGGACTTAGGTGGATCCCTGGTGGGAACGGCCAGAAGAAGGGAGAGACAGAAAGGAGCTCAGGACCACACTCCGGAGTTGCCTGGGAGTTGACCGAGTCCAGGACCTGGTGGACGCAGCACGGCTTGGGTGGTCACTGCTGTACACAGTGACCCGAGCAACACCAGTAAGTAAAACCCTGGAACTGCATTTTATGTCTCTGAGTCTCCTTGCTGCACCTTCACAACCACCATCCTCCACGGCTGACCCCCTGAGGCTATACCCCTCCCGTTGGGGGTTATACTACCAAAGCTGCACTCACATCATCAGCCTCAGTGGACTCTGCTGCAGCGGCGGCCGTATTGACCGCAAATCAACGGGTGGCGTAGTCGACACAAAAGAACATCTAGTAACATCATAAGGACTGCCACACACTGAGTTTGACACCCTGGGCACGGACCGGGTCACAGCCACTCGGAGACTACAACCCCCATCTGATCCGGCTCCGGGTATCCCTAACAACACTGGCCCAGGGGGCGCGTCATATACATGGCCCCCAATCCAGGTATACATGGCACCCCATCCAGGTATACATAGCCCCCATCCTAATCCTGATACACTTGGCCCCCTCATTCAATCCTTGTATACATGGCTCCGCATCCCCATCCTGCTATACATGGCCCCCTCATCTCCATCCTGGTATACATGGCCCTCTCATCCCCATCCTGGTATACATGGTCCCCTCATTTCCATCCTGGTGCACAAGGCCCCCTCATCATAGTATGCATGGCCCCCTCATTTCTGTCCTGTTATGCATGGCCCCCCTCATCTCCATCCTGGTATACATGGCCGCTATCCCCATCTGTTATACATGGCCCCCATCCCCATCCTATTATACATGGCCCCCTCATACCCATCCTGGTATACATGGCCCTCTTATCCCCATCCTGGTATACATGGCCCTCTCATCCCCATCCTGGTATGCATGACCCCCTCATCCCCATCCTGGTATGCATGGCCCCTCATCCCCATCCTGGTATGCAATGCCCCTTCATCCCCATCATGGTGTGCAATGCCCCTTCATCCCCATCCTGGTATGTATGCCCCCCTCATCCCCATCCTGGTATGCATGGCCCCCTCATCCTCATCCTGGTATGCATGGCCCCCACATCCCCATCCTGGTATGCAATGCCCCTTTATCCCCATCCTGGTATGCAATGCCCCTTCATCCCCATCATGATATGCATGGCCCCCTCATCCCCATCCTGGTATGCATGGCCCCCTCATCCTCATCCTGGTATGTATGACCTCCCATCCCCATCCTGGTATGCATGGCCCTCAAAACGCTGCACACATAAAAAAAATAAACAATTCCACTCACCTTCCTTCTCTCTGCTCAAGTGCTCTATCCTGTTCTGCTGCCAGCAGCTGATGTCACCATGTAAGCAGCACATGACATCACTGCCATGCGCCCTCACGCGTTAAGGTCAGTTGCCGGAATATTCACTGCTCTCCACACCCGGACTATGGGCTCGGAGATCACGTGTGCCTGCTGTTAAAGAAAATGAATACTCACTGCTCCCCCGGCCCATCGGAGTGGATAGTAGTGAATATTCATTCTCTTTAATAGCAGGTACACGTGATCGCACAGCAGCTGCAGGAGCCGGCGGCTGTGGCTAACAGTGTGTCCACTATTAATTAAAATGAATATTTACTACTCTCCACTCCTATGGGCATGGGGAGCAGTGAATATTCATTTTCATTTACAGCTAGAACAGTGTTAGCCGCAGCAGCCGGCTATTGCCTCTGTGACCCGCTCTGCTGCTGCCATTTTCCCTCAGCCACAGCCACAGCAGGTATATCCAGACTATAAGATGCACCCCCCACTTTCCTCCAAAAAAGGAAAAAAGTGTCTTATAGTCCAAAATATACATTAACTACTGCCTAACACTGTACTTCAAAGGCCTCCTTCATACGTCCTTATGAAACACGTACATGAAAAACTGGTATAGGGGTCATCAGTGTTTTCCATCAGTGTGTCCTCCATGTGTCCTTTTTTACCAGTATTATTGTGTTATCATTGTTTTACCCATTGGTGTGTTATCAGTGTTTTTCTGGTATGGAAAAAGAAATAAAGAAATTAAAAGCTTCTCCTATACTATGCAATTTTAAACACAGACAGCACACGGAATGCACATAGATGCCATCTTTGTACTGTAAGTGTTTTAAACGGACCCATAGAATTGTATTGGACCTTGTTATCTGTAAAAACACGGACATGTGCACAGCAGCATAGGTTATAATGGGTATGTATAATCAAAGACCCCACCAGATGTTCTATTTGCTCCTGGTGGTAATTAGAAGTGACACAGATTAGTTCAATAAAATAGTTTTTTATTTGAAAATATTTTAAAAAAATCATTATATTAAAAAACAGAAAAAGGTGCAGGAAAAAAGGTACAGGAGCTGTCATTCACAGAAAGTGAAAGCGATAATTGTAAATACAACCTCAATTATAGTTCTAAACCATATTCATAAAATGTATATTTATCTAAGTTTTCATTTGCATACTGCACCTTAGCTTGAACTACTAATGCACAGTGCCCCAAACAATATTAGGATACTGCTAACCCTCCTGATACAAAAATATGCTATTTTAGGCTCAAAAAGGTCATATATTAATTAAACCTAGGAGGCAAATTTTCATGCATAAAAGGTGCTAGTGCAATTGCAAATATAATTGTGTCCCATGCATTTTATTGCATACTGCTCACTGGCCTCAAAAAATAGTATACATTCCCCAAAATCTCAGTCCTATATTACTGCAGAACCTTTATGGGGAGTCACAACATTTGGGCTCACAGGTGCATGTAAAAATATAAAGGTCAATCTGGATATCACAGGGACTCTTTTTCATAAAGGCATACCCTCCATATTATCAAGACATATCAGCTGTAACACCTGAGGGATAAGAGACTTACATATATATATTCAAGAAACGAGTAGAACCTAAGTTGTTTTTACCTGACTCAAAATCGCTATGCTGTCAGTGTGGGAGCTCCTGAACACAGCCCCGACGTGCACGTTTCGCCCAGCTTCTTCGGGGGGCGTGTCTAGCTACAGGGGCGTGTTCAATTAAATACTAGAACTGACCAATGAAAAAGGCCATACATTTGGCGTCATTTGTTGCCGGCAGAAAGGGCAGCCAGTGGGAAAATTCAATATGAGTAGCGTCACTTGTTGTTGGTATTTACGGCGCATGCGCTGACTGATCTGAATTGTCACTTCATGGCAATTGTGTCTCGTCATCGTCCACCTCTTGTGACAAATTGCCAGCGTCACCTTCCTGTGGCCGTGGCTGTTCAAATATTTGGCCATCGCTACATGGGATCTCCTCTTCCACCACTTCAAGCGGAGCAGGCGAGGGTCCCAAATTTGGAAATGGACCAGTGAACAGCACTTCAGAGTGTCCAACTGTGGGACGACACTCGGCATGGTGGGAGGAAGGAGCAGTTTGGAGGAGTATGCAGTCGAGACTTACGGCTACTAACACTTGACCGTGTGGAAGACTGACCGGAGGTGGTGGTGCCCAGATGACTGGAAGTATTATCTGCTATCCAATTAATAACCTGCTCACACTGATCATTTCGCAATAGTGGTGCTGTTGTGTGCTTCCCTAGTAATTCGGTCAAGAACTGGGAGCGAGTTCTGAACATGATTTTCATGCAGGACAATGCTCCATCACATGCATCCAACTATTCCACAGCGTGGCTGGCCAGTAAAGGACTAAAAGAAGAAAAAATAATGACATGGCCCCCTTGTTCACCTGATCTGAACCCCATAGAGAACCTGTGGTCCATCATAAAATGTGAGATCTACAGGGAGGGAAAACAGTACACCTCTCGGAACAGTGTCTGGGAGGCTGTGGTGGCTGCTGAACGCAATGTTGATCGAAAACAGATCAGGCAACTGACAGAATCTATGGATAGAAGGCTGTTGAGTGTCATCATAAACAAAGGTGGCTATATTGATCACAAATTTTTTTTAGTTTTGTTTTTGCATGTCAGAAATGTTTATTTCTGAATGTTGTGCACTGATATTGGTTTACCTGGTGAAAATAAACAAGTGAGATGGGATTATATTTGGTTTTTATTAAGTTGCCTAATAATTCTGCACAGTAATAGTTACCTGCACAAACAGATATCCTCCTAAGATAGCCAAAGCTAAAAAAAACCCACTCCAACTTCCAAAAATATTAAGCTTGGATATTTATGAGTCTTTTGGGTTGATTGAGAACATAGTTGTTGATCAATAATAAAAATAATCCTCTAAATATTACTTGCCTAATAATTCTGCACACAGTGTACGTATGAATAATGGGCGAATTTTTTTCCCAATATAATAGAACCTGCAGGGACAAAATATTACATATAAAATAAATCTTGAACGACAAGAAATAAAATCTTTAACAAAGTGTGTAACAGAATCTATATGTAAAGGGTTATTTGTAAGATGACATACGCAAAATGAACAAGAATCACATTTAAAGTTCCCTGCAGGTATAGATTTTCTTAACTAATTATAAGATTCAACAGGTAATCTGTGTGATTGGTTTACTCATCGACCAGGGCTATGTGGAAGTACAGCCTCAGTGAGTCGGGAACAGGAGCTTACAGGGAGGCCAGCGAGATCCATGGACTGACGAGAGGAGGAACTGTGGGGATTTCAGACTTCACAAAGAGGTGAAGATTTCCCAAGCTCCAAAGTATGGCCCTTCCCAAGTGTCCCGGACTAGATGGGACAACTCAGAGTCCATTAACCAGCTTCTGCAGCCAGTCTGGGTAGAGGGCATGGAGGCTATGGGGCTTCTTGACTCCAGAGCCTCAGTCACATTGATCAAAGAACATTTAGTACCGGACCAATGTATTGTTCCCAGCAGTCGTATTTTAGTCAACATAGCCGGAAGAGAATCTTTGAATATTCGAAGGGCCCGATTACATTTAGACTGGGGTTACAGTCATGGAATGATGGATGTAGGAGTAGTGCGGCATCTACCAGAAGATGTGTTGCTGGGAAACAATCTGGGAGCAGGATTGCTGCGGCACTGGGCCAACGTCATAACCCGAAGCCAAGGACCGGTTCACACTGCGTCAGCCAAGAGGGAAAGGAGCAATCTCAACATGTCAATGACTAACCCCACCGCTAGCGGTGAGTAATACACAAAATGCAGTGACTGTTACCATGAAGGAATGTGACCAGGGGGAAGTAAATTACAATCAAGGGAGGATGCCCAGAGATTTCAGGACACTGGTTCTACCATCACCCTGGTCAGCACAGATATTGTTCCCCCAGAACACCACTTACCTGACCACCAAGTGACCATCCCCTAGCTGGGGGTCAGTAATCTGGGGTTGGTTAAAAATGGATACAAGTTTGGTTCTCATCGGGTACGTGTGGAGTTTCCCAGGACAAACCGAGGATCAGGGGGAGGATATGGAGGACCCCGTGGGAGGGACAGGCCCCTGTCCCAATGAAATAAATACAGAGTCCTCATCTCAGGTCTTCCCCCAATGGGGAGTTGGCAGGGTCTGTAAGATCATATGAGAGAAGCTGGAGATGTCTATTATACTGAGGTACACCAGGGTAGAAAGGGAACTGTGGAATTTATTCGCAAGGGTGACATGGAATATGCTTTGAAGAACCTGGATGATACCAAGTTTCGTTCTCATAAAGGTGAGACCTCTTACATTCAAGTCTGTGCTGAAAAAGTGAGGGAGGACTGTGAGGAGCTGCCCATTTACTAAAGACTTTTCCAGCACGGACGCCCATTTTCGTCACTCTTATTGTTGTGTTTTTTTAAAAATTAGCTTGCTGTGTTTTATTAGTGATTTGTTTGCTCATCAGTTCAACCTCAAGTATCAATGCTTCCATTCAGTGACCTGATCTCAGGGGCCTTTGTTCTCTCAGCCAATAGACCCCTTGTGTAGATGGGAAAAGTAGATGCAGAGGAGCCATCACCACAGGAAGTGTCACATGCAGACCCATGATGGGTTCGACCTGAGGAAATATCTCCACTAAAACACACTTCACTTTGGGGGGGAGGGTTGAGCTCTTATGCCCATTCAGGGGGCTGATCCTAGTGAAGGAGAAAAAAAGCTCCTTCCATGTTTAGTGGGGAGTTGGTGGAATGTCATCAAAGGTAGAGGATCTAATCTGAGGACCTGGACCATGGATGGATCGATGGCATATGAATATCAGTACCGACTTGGTGGATAAACGTGCTACAGTTGGGGGTATATCGTTGGGATTTAAACTTTCTTAAAGGACTGTGTTATTGAATACCTGTGCTTCTGGTAGTCAAGCAAAATGAGAAGGAACCAATTTGTACCAGAATATTTGCAGGAGGAGCAGCTTTGGGTGTTGGACTGGATCAGGTCACCAGCAGCCCAGAGTTCCTGAATATAAAAGGCTTGCACGCCAAACGGCAGAGAGATTTGGCACCAGAGAAGTGAGTGGAGCAGACACGCTCCAGGGATGTTGCAAAGGCCAGTGTAACAGGCCTCAGTGGGAAGTCTATACCACCAAGTTGCTGGTCACCACCTGGCAAGGGTCGGATTCAGGAGGACTCCGAGTTCTGACTCCACGCCTTACACCGGTTAAGTTTCAGAGACCAGACGTCACCTGTCAAGAGCCGAGGCCTAGTCTGTTTCACTCCAATCCTAAGAGACTTCCACTGACAATCAAGCAAAGAAGATCCACGAGGAGACTGCGACAGGTGAGGCACGCCTCCGATTGCGGAATGACAGCATGCGTGAGCAGGGCTGTCACTTCCAGCTATAACTTATGGTACTGGGATAAGCTGTGACTACGATTACAGGTTGGGAGGTGGTCGGTTGGTGCGTGAGAGGCTCAATGGCCTTTTGTAGACTATGTCAGGGAGAGACTTGAGGCCTATCGGAAAAACCAGGTGACCCCTTGCTAGGGCTAGAGCTGCAGAAAGAATTTACTTGGTGACTTCCATGAATGGGCGCACCACCTTTGTTAAGGGAATATTAACGTTATCTAGTGAAAGACTTTATTTGATATTCTAAGCTTATTGTAATTATTGTTGCCTTGTTGTTATCACTAATTGTTCAGAGTTACTTTAAATTACTGTAAAACTACTACTGCATGTAAATAGAATTATATCGATCTATGACTGTCATTGCCCTGTGTTATCTGTGCCTTGCATCTAGACACCTGCATTACACAAAAAATTGGGCACCCTTGGAGATTTGTGTGCTCAGATATCTTTGACCAAGGTTTCAGATCTTAATTTGCCTGTTAGGATTATGGCTTGCTCACTATCATCATTAGGAAAGGCCAGGTGATGCAAATTTTCCAGTTTTATAAAAACCCAGCCTCTTTTAACCTAGTGTCAAAAAACAGCAGCCATGGGTTCTTCTAAGCAACTGCCTAGCACTCTGAAAATGAAAATGGTGGACAGCCAAAAAAGCAGGAGAAGACTATAAGAAGATAGCAAAGCGTTTTCAAGTTTCCCTTTCCTCAGTTTGAAATGTAATTAGCAAATGGCAGTTAACAGGAAGAGTGGAGGTCAAGATAAGATCTGGTAGACCAAGCAAAATTTCAGTGAGAGCTGCTCGTAGGATTGATGTAGAGGCAAATCAGAAGCCCCACTTGACTGCAAAAGACCTTCAGAAAGATTTAGCAGACTCTGGATATGGCCTTCATGGTAGAGTCGTCAGAAGAAAGCTCTCCTGCATCTTCACCATAAAATTCAGTGTCAGAAGTATGCAAAGAACATCTAAACAAGCCTGATGCATTTTGGAAACAAGTCCTGTGGACTGATAAGGTTAAAATAGAACTCTTTGACCACAATGATCAAAAGTTTGCATGGAGAAAAAAGGACACAAAATTTCAGGAAAAGAACATCTCACCAACCATTAAGCATGGGGGTGAATCAATCATGTTTGGGGGTTATGTTGCAGCCAATTGCATGGGGAACATTTCAGATGCAAACATAACACCATCTGTTAAAAATATGAAGCTGAAAAGAGGATGGCTTCTACAAATGGATAATGATCCTAAACACATGTCAAAATCTGCAATAGACTACCTAAAAAGGCGCAAGCTGAAGGTTATACAATGTCCCTCATAGTCCCCCTGATCTGAACATCATTGAAAATCTGTGGCTAGACCTCAACATGGCAGTGCATGCAAGACGACGCATAAATCTCATAGAACTGGAAGAATTTTCCAAGGAAGAATGGATGAAAATCCCTCAAACAAGAATTGAAAGACTCTTGACTGGCTACCAAAAATTGTGATGCTTTCAAAATGGGCTGCTACTAGGGACTAACCATGCTTGGTGCCCCAACTTTCGCATTGGCCATTTTCCTTTTTGTAATTTTTAAAATGTAAAATATGAAAATATATATATTTTTTGCCTAATATACATAGGATATCTGTCATCTTTAACTTTAGGACTTTTAGAAATCATTTCTTAATTAACTGTTCACAATAACAGAAATTCTGACCAATAGTGCCCAAACTTTTACATGTCACAGTATGCTGTGTGCTCTGTGCACTCATATCTTTACACAATGCAAGCATAAAATGGTGCTCCTTGTGCCGGCCCCTATATTTTACACTTCCTGTGATAGCCCTCTTGATTGGCTGCGCTACACCATATAATCAGATTCCTACAGGGCATTATAGAGAAGTCCGTATTGATGCACCTGATGCCATTAACGCACTCACTGATTGTGTGGCATGTGTAAAATAGTGAATGGTATTTTTGTTCGAATTTGCATGGAAATGCGTATTTCAGGAAGTTCAATTCAATTAAGCGGTAAGGTATATATATATTTTTAACCTTTTGGAAGTGCCTTTATGGCTCAGTAAACTGGCAATCAGCTGGCCATCAGGTTGCTGAATCTCTTTGGAAACGAAGAGTGGAACCTGTTATAGCTGCAAAGGGGGAACAAACTATACATAAATACCTATGAATTTATATTAGAATGTCATAAAAGGTCCTGTAGATGTAAAGTGTAGTTATCCCAATATATTTGCCAATGTCATGTATGTACTTAATGTCAGACTGTCAGAAAACCAACAATTTACTAAGCGGAAAGACTAGAGTATGAAAATCTTGGTGAGGAACCTTGACTAGTTATGATGTCAAGTATTATACAATAGTTCAATAAACTTAAATAAGTTAGTGTCTCTAATTTTATTTCTTTTCAATAAATATACTTTATCAGGTGCGACTAGTTGATAACCTATACATTTGCATCAAGTGTTGTGCCTTATGCAACTGCTTCACAATGGAACAATGATTCATAGGGACAAATGGTTTGTCAACCGTCCAATGAAAGAATACTAGTAAATATCAGATTATTGTTTCCACTTTTCACTCTCAATGAACAAGAGTATGTCTTGCTTTTCTGTCCAATGATGAACGTACACTGTGTTCATGTTGGCAATGATCCTGAAGCAGCTTAATGTGTTTGCTTCCTTTTCTTTAAAATTATTCAGTAGGCTCAGTGGTTTATCGGATAATATATTGGCCTTCAACAATTGGGACCGTTGGTTTGAGTTCAATTCAAGGTCTCCAAATAAAATTATGTTAAAACACTTAAGTCCAGACAAGCCCAGACTCTTGAAAACAATAGTCAGTAATTGCGAGATAACCCTTCCCTTCATTTCGGAGGAACCGTGTGCAGTTGGCACTACATGACTGTGGCATTTTGTCTAGAAAATGTGAGGGTTGCTAGGATGTTTTGTCTACCAAAGTCTCAATGAACTTTGATGCCCAAAGCAGAGGGAGCATTTGGCTCCAAAAACCATGCCAGATGGGAAATAAAGGGGCTAGATGATAGGCTAGCATCAATCAAGAGAACTTTTATAAAAGTTAAAGTCTGAATTTCTGAATTTCAATTGTAGACATGACATGCTAATAATAAATGTAATATCTATCTATCTATCTATCTATCTATCTATCTATCTATCTATCTATCTATCTATCTATCTTAAATTATTCAAGCTGTAGACTGGACATGCTTATAATAAATGAAAAACCAACATCTATGTAATCTATCTATCTATCTATCCATCTATCTATCTATCTATCTATCTATCTATCTATCTATCTATCTATCTATCCATCTATCTATCTATCTATCTATCTATTGTGACAAAGTGACTGGCAAAGTGCTGGAGGGGAGATATGTTTCACTGAGCTATTAGCTTCAGTGCATTGAAACCTCAAAGTTTTCTCCAGCACACTATGTACTGTGAGGGGTTAAGAAGCCATTTTAAAAGGGCGTGCTTTTTTGTGAATGACCATAGAGTGGGTGAGAGGTCGTTCACTATATTTCCACCTCAGAGTGTGGTCTGGGGTTTAAATAGATGGTCTGCTGAGGCATTCAGTGTACAGCATGACTGGAGAGAGGAACTCCAGCACTTTGTGTCCTGACAAGGAAAGGCTGAACCGTTTATTTGCTAAACCCTGAGCGGGCTGATCCCTGCTACTACAAAGACTGTGTTTTGTGCTACCACTTAGTTTTGTTTTCCTGTTTTTGCCAAAAGAGCCGTGTTTATTTTTACTTCATCACGGTTTATGCCGCATGTATAATAAACCTGAGAAGAATATAAAGTTACAGTGTTCCCGTGTGTACCTTCTTGTACAGCTGAGTGAGCCGATCTACCACAGGTGGTGTAGAAGTGCGGGCAGCATTCTCAGCGAACATGTGTGACTGCTACAAGAGGGACAAAATGGAGGATCTGCTTAAACATCTGGTGCAAGTACAGCAGCAGCACCAGCAACTATTAGAGCAGCAACAACTGCCACAAAAAGGAGACCAGTAAGCTGCTTATATAGCAGATCCACCCGTTGCCCCCTGACCTCTGAGCAAATGGACTGTAGCCTAGGACGACACTGCTTTTACTACGCATATCTGGCATGCAGTGTGAACTGTCCACCCAATAAATGGAGTACTGGTGTCTGGACTCTTGGACTCAGGGAGTGTGGAGACCCTGGTAAGGGCAACACTCCCCCACCAGTTGATCCCTGGAAAACATGTAGGCATCCATTGTATTCATGGAGACACCAAGGACTACCCCGCACCCCGAGTGAATATAAAAACAAACTGTGGGGCTGAGTCCCATGAGGTCAGGGTGGTAAAGGACCTGCTACACCCAGGGATAATTGGGTAGGATTTTTGCTTGTTTTGGGACTTACGGAGGGAGGTGGTGGTACCCAATGACTCAGACAGGAGCTGGGTCAACCCGGATGAACCCCCATCGCAGTCACAAGCAGATGACTTCCCACTTTGTGTCCTTGCTGGGGACGAGGATGAGATGGGGACTAATCAGGCCAAAATTCCTGAGTTGGGTGTTTCTGGGGGGAATTTTGGGACTGCTCAGATGCAGGACCGGATCGCAAGGGTGATGCTGATTGTGAAAGTGAGCCTCCTTCAAGCACAAGAGGCCCAGGCAAGGGTCTACAATCGTTCCGTAGGATGGGACAGTTCAGCCCTGGAGACTGGGTATTGGTGTTGGTTCCCAAGGTCGAAAGTAAAATTCTTGCCAAATGGCAAGGGCCATATGAGGTGGTCGAAAAGTTGATTGATGTCAACAATGAGGTTCACCAGCCAGGAAGAAGAAAGCCGTACCAGATATACCACATCAACCTGCTTAAACCGTGCCAAGACAGGGAACCGGTGGAAGCTACATATCTGGGGGTCAAACCTGAAACCAGGATATAAAATGTCTCAGTGGCCGAGGCACTATCACCAGCTCAGAACCAACAGTGCTGAGAAATGCTTCAGTAGAACCGGGACCTGTTTTCGGAGTTGCCAGGATGTATGCAGGTTGTGGAGCATGAGATCCTGATGGAACCTGATGGGGGAACCTCAAGCCATATCAAATTCTTGAAGCACGCTGTGAGGTAATCTCGAAGCAGGTAAAGAGAATGTTGAGCCTGGGTATCATCGAGGAATCAAAGAGCAGCTGGTCCAGCACCATTGTCCTGGTGCCAAAGCTTGATGTAAGCCCGAGAATGGCGCTTTTGCAATAATTACAGGAAGCTAAATGAGGTTTCCAAATTCGACGCCTATCCGATGCCTCACATGGATTAACTCATTGAGAGGCTAGGTCCAGCTAGATACATCACCACCCCAGACCTAACAATAGGGTACTGGCAAATTCTCTTATCTCCAAGTGCCAAGGAGACGACGGCCTTTTCTATACCTAACAGGTGCTTTCAATACACGAGAATGCCATTCAGTCTGCATGGAGCCATAGCTATCTTCCAGAGGGCCATGGACCAGATCCTGGTCTCTCATTAAAAGTATGCCACAGTTTATCTGGACGACATTGTAATCTTTAGCCCGGATTGGGGAAGTCATGTGCGGAAGGTCCAGGCGGTGCTAGATGCGCTGAGGAAGGCGGGGTTTACTATAAACCCAAAGAAGTGCGCCATAGGAAAAGAAAAGGCAAAATACTTGGGCTATGTAGTCGGAAGGGGCAAAATCAAACCACCAGTAAATAAGGTAGAGACAATCCAGAATTGGCTGCAACCAGTCTCCAAGAAACAGGTGCGGGCGTTAGTAATAATTGTCGGGTACTATTGACGATTTATCCCGAATTTTGCCATGTAAGCTGCACCCCTGACCGACCTTCTGAAGGGTCCGAAGATGTCGATGGCCAAATTGTCTTCTGAAGTAGAGATGGCCTTCCAGGAATTGAAGCTCGCCCTGTGTAAGAAGCCGGTCTTGATCGCATCGGACTACAGTAAAGAATTTGTGGTCCAGACGGATACCTCAGACGTCGGGTTGGAAGCTGTGATGTCCCAAGAAGTAAATGGGGAGGAACATCCTATCCTGTACTTGAGAAGTAAACGCTCTGCGAGAAAAATTACGTCATCGAAGAAAATGAGTGTCTGGTAGTGATGAGTGAGCATGCTCGTCACTACTCGTTACTCACCCAAGCATCACAGTGAATGTTCAGGCAGGAGCTCGAGTCCCTGCCCTGCTTGTTTGGCACTTAATAGGCAGGCAATTAACTTGCAGGGATTGCCTGACAGTCACTGTAATGCCGTAACTATGTTGTTTGTGGCATTACAATGTTTGGCTGGCCGCATAGCTTCATCGGGTCTTTGCTCTTAATCCTGATAATTTTGGTGAAAATCAATATAATACACCATTTATACTGGTTCATTTGCTTGTTAACAGCATATAGCAGATTTGGTTGATTTGAATAGCATTGCTGTATTGTGCAAGCAGAGAAACTTGTCCATCATCTCAGGTTGTCAAATATTAATTCGGTAATAATCCTGAAATTTATTGCAAGCTGCAAAGTATTATACTCCATTTAAAGTGTGACAGAAAATCGGCTTACAGCACCAGCTGCAAAGGGATGCCCATTCAACACACCAAGGACCCAACTTGGCACATATTAGGAAAACAGGAACCAATCAGCATCCAATCTGGGGTGATGAATATAAATCTTGTGTTTATTCCGCCATCAAAATCGAACAACGCTTCGACCACTTTTTGGTCTTTATCAAGTATACCCATACACATACCTGGCTGAATTTTATAGTGTGTCCTTGACCAAAGCACCGATCCACACTCAAAACCCGCCCACAAACAAATAGACTTGATTCACAATTCAAATTTATCAAAAATGTCTTATACAAACATTATTACAAAATACAAAAGCGTGTCATAATATTCATTACACATAAAGAATTCAACATGATCCTCATTATTTCATAGACAAGTAATGAACAAATAACAGGTAAGCTACCCTGTCACCATAGAAATCAACCACCTATCACAATACACCAGGCAATAAATATGCATGTTCATACCATATACGGGCACCTCACCACTACCTAATCAATCCCCAATTTTGAATATTCAAAAGAAGGCCCTCCATGTGGAAAAACTCACCCAATTCCTATACCCTCAGGGATCAATGCACAGCTCCGCACCAACCCGGTAGCCTAAAGCGTCATGCACCATGTGGGTGATCACATGTCACCCACGTGAAACATCCAGCGGTCCGGAAGGAAAGTAGAGCAAGTAGGCGGTACCTGTCACCAAGAAACTGCCACTGCACCACTCACGCATCACTGATCACGTGGGTCATATCGTGAGCATCACATGACCATCACTAACGAGACCCTGAAGCGGGAGTGGGCAGCACAGTGTCAATGCTGCTAGGCAACCGCCACTGTCTCAACACCTTTATCCTATCCAACCACAACCTATCCAATGTCTATAATAAAGGGAGGTGCATTCAAAACATATCCAGACTTGGCCGCTGACCAATAGCATTGCTATACTGCCACTGCATAGAAACTTGGTCATCAGATGTGATCAAATATTACTGTGGTAATAATTGTGAAATTTTTTGCAAGATACAAAATATTATACTCCATTTAAAATGGGAAAGGCGCATAGTAAGAGACAAGGGAGTAGACATGATGCTGATGGTGCACACCGAGGTCGTGGGCAAGGTGAAACTGTGCCTGCTGTGGGAGCACAACAAGTACCCACATCATTTTGACCTAGCTTTCTGTCCCACTTTCTTGGGACTGTGGAACACCACTCTTGAAGCCAGACCCATGTGAAAAGGTTGTCGGTTGGATAGCAGATAGTGCTTCCAGTCAGTTTCCCACCACCATCACCACCCTGTCTTCCACACAATCCAGTCTCAGTAGCCGTGAGTCTGGACCACATATTCCTCACCCTGATCCTCCTTCCGCCTACCATGCCGAGATCCTGGAGACAGGTGATCCCACACTTGGACACTTCAAAGAGCTGTTCTCATTTCCATTTATAGATTCTGGCCTCTCGTCCGGCCCGCTTCAAGCGAGACATGTGGAGATCGCATGTAGCAATGCCCACATTTTTGAGTAGCCACGGTCACAAGAAGGCGACGGTGGGAAATTACTGTCTCAAGAGGTGGATGATGATGAGAAACAATTGCCAGAAAGTCAGGAGGATGACCAGGATGTGTAAATGGAAGACGAGATGGTGGACGATGAAGTCACTGACCCAACCTGGTGAGGTGACATGCATAGTGAGGACAGAAGTGCAGATGGGGAGGGAGCCATAGCACCACAACAGTCAGGAAGAAGCAGTGGTGTGGCCACAGACAGAAAGTGGGCAACTGTTCCCCAAAACACCAACATGAGGGAAGTTGCCAGTCTAACTGTTAAGTCTTCTCGAGTCTGCATCTTTTTTAAAGACTGTTCAGTTAACCCAAAAAAGGCATCTGCCATGCCAGCATCAGCAGGGGCAGCAAAACGACCAGCCTGACCACCACCAGCATGCTCAGGCACTTGGCAGCAAAGCACCCAACTAGTTGTGCCAAATATCAGGGTCCAGAAACATTGTCCACAGGTGACACCACTGCCTGTTCCGCTGCTGTCCGTGCACGCCAATCCCTTGTCCATGACGCAGGCAAAGATGCCTCGTACCCTGCACCTGTCTTTGCACACTTGTAACTAAGACGGTCAGCAACCACGTTCACGTCCTTGTCCCAGCATAACATTCAGTTGTCCCTACCCCAGTCCTTGGAATGCAAATATGTAGCCACCCACCCACAGGCCACAATATTAAACTGCCACATTTCTCAACTGCTTGCACTGGAAATGTTGCCTTTTCGGCTTGTGGAGACGGAAGCTTTCAGCAACCTCACGGTGGTGGCTGTCCCTCGGTACTCGGTCCCCAGCTATTTCTCCTGGTGTGCCGTCCCCACCTTTCATAAGCGCGTGCCCCACAAAATTAGACATACCCTCCCTAACGCAGTTACTGGGAAGGTCCACCTAACCACGGACACATGGACAAGTGCTTGTGGCCAGGAACCGCAAATTTCACTGACAGCACACTGGATGAATATTGTGGAAGCCGAGACCCAGTCGGACCCTGGGACAGAACACGTGTTACCGACGCCGAGGATTGCGGGCCCTGGTTCAATATGGGTTGCCCCCACCTTCTACAGCAGCTCCTGCACCTCCTTCTCTTCAGCCTCCGTCTCCAAAACGACCACATCAGTCGCAAGATAGAAGCACTGCATTGGCTAAGCGGCAACAGGTTCTGCTGAAGCTAATCTACTTAGGTGACAAACCGCACACCGCTGCAGAGTTGGAGGATGAAACAGAGCAGGCAGATCTGTGGCTCTCACCCCTGAAGCTACGACCAGACATGGTTGTGCGTGACAGTGGCCGGAACCTGGTGGCAGCTCGGAAACATGGAAACCCTGCACACGTACCATGCCTGGCCCATGTGCTCAACTTAGTGGTTCAGCGGTTTCTCAAAACCTACCCTAATCTGTCTGAGCTGCTTGTGAAAGTACACCGCGTGTATGCCTATTTGCAAAAGTCAGCTACAGCTTCCGCCGCCCTGGCCGTGCTTCAGCAGCATTTGCAGCTTCCAGTTCATCAACTTGTATGCTATGTCACCAAGCATTGGAACTCAACGTTGCATATGTTGGGAAGGATTTGTGAGCAGCAGAGGGCAGTTGTTGAGTACCAGCTTTAACATGCCTGTCGGTATTCAGGTCTGCCTCCGCACATAAGAGCTGATGAGTGGGCATGGATGTCTGACATCTGTGCGGTTATCTAAAACTTTGAGGACTCCACCAAGATGGTGAACTGCGATGACGCCATAATTAGCATCACCATCCCACTTCTCTGTCTACAGAAATGCTTGCTGCTCGCAAATATAGAGGAGGCTTTGCAGGTGGAGCACTATGAGATGGAGCAAGTAACTATACAAGGTGATGCTACACAGCCCAGACTCATGTAATCTTAACACGGATTGGGTGATAATGAGGAGGAAGAACATGAGCTGGTTTCCTGCGCTACAGGAGGTACTACCCACACCATATTCATCCCGTCTGTTCAGCATGGCTGGCCTGAAGAGGGGGAGGAGAGGGAGGACGAGGAGGAGGATCAGAAGGAGGATGAGGAAGAAAACATGGACAATCATCCTCTTAGTGGGGACAGGGAAGTCTTGGCTGATGGCAGTCTTGCACACATGGCTGAGTTTGTTCCACTGCCATTCCCGTGACTCTCGTGTTGTATACATTTTGGCAAAAGTAATTACGGGTTGGTCACACTTCTAGACCGATGCTACAAGGAGAACTTTCTATCTCTCCTTCCCGTGGCGGAGAGGTCTAATAAAGTGTTGCAGTACCAGAAGGCCCTTGTTGAAGAATTATTAAAAAAATTCCCATCTGACAACGCTGGCGGCAGAGATCACAATTTATTGGACAAGCAAGCAGTATAAGCCTTTTAATTGGAAATGCTGACAGGCTGACTCTCATCAAAATGAACTAGGGCTGGACTGGCCCAGACTTCTCAACACCACCGGATGACAGCAGTCTATTGTAACTGCTCTATTCCCGGCGGACGAGTGGAAGGGTGAGATTCTGTAACTTGCACCATCTTGTGTATTTGCTGGGACTGTTTTATATATTTAATTGTCTGTTTGGTGAAATTATTGCCACACTGTTTCACCATCAGCCTGTGTTGTCTGAGTAGTATTACACCCATGGGAGACTCCCGAGTCTCCACAATGTGCTTTAACAAAAAGCTCTATCTTGGTCTCATCTGTACTCAAGACTCCTGCTGCCCTACTGAAGCGGACGTGTTGGATGCAGGTGTTAGGGTCCCGGGCAGCACTCTATCCTTACCTGAGAGTGGGATACCACACCTCTGGATGAGATGCAGTACCTCTGTGGTAACTGAACCCTCAGGGGCGCCACAATGGCACCTTAAAGACACTAGTTTTTGAAGGAGAAGCTTCAGGAAAATGCTTGGAAAATGCTTACAGTACTTTTCAAAAGAGTCGTCTTTTTTAGTTTTGTGGTGGCGTTGCTGCTGGCATTTTCTAAAAAATTTCTATATAAAATAGTTGTCCAGTCACTTTTTTTAGTCACATCACAGCTTTTGAAACTTGAAACAATTTAAAGAAGTAAGAGAAGGTGGAACAAAAGCACCGCAAGTTGCTTTGTCATTGCTCTGCATATGTTTATTATTTTTCATGGGATTTTTTATGCGCTTTTTCGTGCTAGGCAAAATCCACCTGAAAAAGATTCCACGTGCACATACCCTTAGTCTGGTTTCTAATATGCGTCCTATGTGCCATTATTTGTGGCTGGTTTTTTTTACTGTTTTTGGTGAAATATCTAAGGCTAGATGTACAGTAAGTTAAAAGTTTCTAGTTCAATAGGAAAATTACTACATATGAAAAGTTTTGAGCACGGATGAGGGAACCCAAACGGTAAAGTTCGGGGTCCATACCTAGTGTCCGGTACTGAACCCTGAATGCAGATTTTTTTAAATGTATGTCCGGTTTTCTGTTCAGGTTCGCCAGAATAATAAAACTTGTTGAAAGGCTGTAGTACAATCAACAAGCTTTTAGACTGTGGGCACTTCCGGAGCCATCACAGCCATGTCAGTATAAATATAAAGACCGGATCATGAGTGCCACCACCATTCTGCTCTTATTAGTTTAGGGACAGGATGCAGCTGGTATGTGGGACAGAATCTGATGACGCACTCTGCAAAAAAGTTACTGTGTGTACTTTGCAACCCATGTCTGTGGGAGTACTGTACCAAAAGCCACTGTGTGTACTCTGCAACCCATATACAAGTGCTTCTCGCAAAATTAGAATATCATCAAAAAGTTAATTTATTTCTGTTCTTCAATACAAAAAGTGAAGCTCATATTATATAGAGTCATTATAAACAGAGTGATCTATTTCAAATGTTTATTTCTGTTAATGTTGATGATTATGGCTGTTAGGTGTTGGTCTGTGGCTGGATTTGAAATGGGTCCAGAACCTTCTGTGGTCTCCCATTTTGGTCCAGCCAGGGCTGATGCTGCTCAGCATCATCATCAGCCCCAACGCCTAGCTGGTCCACAAGACGTACAAATTGCCTCCTGTGTATTGGTACCTGGCAAGGTTAAGCATAGGTTGCAGAGGGAGACAGGGTGCTTGGAATCTAAGTCCAGGATTCGTCTCACTGAGCATGCCCATGACCTGGCGGATCGTGATTGGTGGTTTGGCACCCACCTGACCCGGTGACCTGGCACCGCCTGATTGGTCCACAGGTAGCGTCACCAATGGCGCGTCGGTGGGCAGGGCTTAGTCTTTAAAAGGCCCGCCCACAAACATGGCGGCGTGCTCTGATCATTTGAGCAAGTGATGCTGTTGTGTGGACAACTCTGTTCCACGTGCTCCCTAGCTGTTCACTCCGTGACCTGCCGATGCCAGAGTTCGCTCGGCTAATTAGCAAAGGTCGCTTAGGCAGGTTAGCTTCATAGAGGCAGGTTAGCTCCATAGAGGCAGGTAGCTTCGTCTAGCAGCCTGGCTCAGCCAAAGGGGTCACCTATCACCCCGAGCAGCCTGCAGACGGTCCTGTTCACGGCTAACGCCTGTCAGCCACGTGGAGTTGAACCCTACAGTCCGGTAGCACGCCGTCTGGAGGCACGTGTACCCGTTGGCGTAGTCATACACGCATCCTAGCGCCGCCACTGTAGTCCCTGTGCTGAAACAGGACTACAGATAGTTTTTCTCCGCCTATCTCTCGTGCAGCTAATGGAGATAGTGCGAATTGCTATACCCATTCCAGTGTGCAGAAACACGGAAGGGTTTTACATTTAAGTTGGTTGCTTCGCTTTCCACCTGGAAAGTGTTCGGCTGCAGTCCACCAGGCTGCATCGCGGACCCCGGGGTCGGTTGAGTTCCATTATATTAATGTTGTCTGCCACCGCCCTCCTAGCAATGGCTTACAGTCAATGAAAACACAAAAGTCATTATCTCATTAAATTAGAATACTTTATAACACCAGCTTGACTTTAAGCCACTGTGTGTACTCTGCAATACCACCTTTTCAAGTACTGTTCCTTTAAACCACTGCATGTACTCTGCACCCCCCGCCTGTGGGAGAACTGTTGCTTTAAGCTGCTGTGTATACTCTGCACCCCCTGCCTGTGGGAGTACTCTGCCTTTTAGCCATTGTGTGTGTAAGGAAGTGGATAAGAGAGAAGAATACAGATGAAGTTGATGCCTAGCTGAGTAACTGCAAGCGAACACTGTCATCTGCTGGTTAAACGCAAAACTGAAAGTAGAGGAAGAATTACATTAGTAAGAACTGAATAGGGGTAACCGATTTTCTGAGAGGAAGATTTTAAAGATGACAGTAGGTCAGGTGACACCTGTGGCGCAGTTGCTAATGATAAAAGGCCTGGCCGGGCCGAGAAAAGGCAGTTGGCCCCAGAACCTGGACCAAGACAGGTCGTGTGGTTGCTAGGTGGGCTTACAGCCACCATCGCCACAGAAGAGCCCAGTAGTGATCAGATACCAGAGAACGCCTGAAGTGAGAGTAAGATCAGTGACCGCAAGGAGCACCAGTAGAAGATTCGAACCCCTCGCTAGTAAAAGACTGCGATCAGATCTCAACCAGGCTTAGGAGTAGTGTTGAGCCACCCCCGTAGTGTTCGAGTTCGGTTCGGTTCGTCGAACACCCGTGTGTTCGCCGAACTGTTCGTCGAACTGTTCGTCGAACTGTTCGTCGAACACCTTCGAACACCGTTAAAACCAATGGCAGGCAAACAAAAACACATAGAAACACATAGAAAACACCTTCAAAGGTGTCCAAAAGCTGACAAACTGCTCAGAAGACATAACTAACACATGGAAAAGTGACAAGTACATATAGTCATGCGAAAATAAAAGAGGTGGAGGAGTAAAAGGAGGGGGAGACACAGATATAGGCATGTCATGCCCTTCTAAAATCCAAAAAGTGAGAAGCCGACACGGCCAGTCCGCTCCTGCCCGTGCCACCTCCGTGTCGCCGGGTTTGTGCCAGAGCCGCGGTGAAACCTGACGGCCAGCCCCCCTCTCCCAATACTGGTGCCTGTCCGCTGGTGGGTCGAGCGAGCCCCCCTGTGGTGGAGGCAGCTCTAAGCTTTTTAATTTAAATTGTCTCTCTAATTTGAATGAATACACTTTAAATCCATTTACAAGGATCTATTGGAGGGCAAGTCTCATTCCAGCAGCCGCGGTAATTCCAGCTCCAGTAGCGTCCACTAAAGCTGCTGCAGTTAAAAAGCTTTTATAAGGATCGAGCTCGGCTGTCCACCGCAAGGCATCCTACTGCCAGTCCCAGCCCCTATGCCTTGGGGTGCCTCCTGATGCTCTTCACTAAGTATCCCATGGTCCCGAAGCATTTCCTATGAAAAAATTAAGTGTCTAAACTACAGGTGGTGTAGCTTGCTTAACAGCCGGGATAATCCGCTGACTAGCAGACACTGCTACTAGGCACAAAGTGTTTCCTGGGCTAGATGCAGTTAAAAATTTGTAATTAGATACTCTCGTTGGATGCTGAGAAAGCATTCCATAGAGTCTCCTGGCACGCCATATATGATTCTCTTAAAAAGCTTGGGATAGGGGTCTAGGGGACCCTTTTATAGCCAAAATCACGGCCCTGTATCGCAATACATCACCTAGGCTGAAGATAAATGGAACTGTAGCACCCTGAGGGCTCGGTTGCTACAGACGTATTGCACCTCACCCAGAGGTGTGATATCTCACTCTCAGGTAAGGATGGAGTGTGGATCAGGAACCGACACCTGCATGCATTACACCACATTGCCGTGGGGCAGGGCGACCAATATGCCCCTGAGATGGGCACGACAGTCCCTGTCCCTGGCTGGAGTGGGGGGAGGGAACACTGAGGAAGGGGAACCCTGTAGTGCAGGAGCAGGGAGGAAGCAGTTCCTGGGTGCATTGAGAAGGGAGTATAAAAGGTGGGCACCATCTTAGTTCAGTGCAGAGAAGTCTGAGCAGAAGTGGCAGGGAGCAGGGGCTCTGCATGAGCTCTGCTCCGGAGGTGGGCCTAGTAACAGAGGCCCAGGCCTGGAAGAGGGAGAAGGAAGGAAGAGGAGCGGAGAAGGCTCCAGGAACGAGGATTGAAGAGATCCCAGGGGTGCGGATGGGCGAGTCGCCTCCGCACGCCCGAATCCACCTGCGTGGAGGGTTCAGGCCAAAGGGGGAGACCGGTCCCCGAACTAGTGGAGGCAGGAAACGACCCTCAGCTAGAAACCGGAGGCTCTGACATTTTATGTGGCGCAGCCCCTCGCTACACCCGCTAGGAAGGCACCACATAGGGTCAGGGAAACTGGCGCCAAGTTTACCAAGAGGAGGCCCGAGGCAGCCGGACAGAAGTGTTGGTAAGAAAGGCCAGACAAAGGACACACAAAGGTGGTCCTGTGAAGTGCTCCAAAGTTATCTGGGAGTTGTCTGAGCCCCTCACCTGGTGAGCACAGTACGACGTGGGCAGCCGTTACCTGCAGACGTGGTCTGGATAATAAGAACTGTGAGTAAAGGCCCTGGACTGCATCACTGACTCCGTGTCGTTACTGCTGCTGCCCTGCACCATCACCCCCATCCTCCGCATACACTGCCCTGAGGCTATACTCCTCCCGTGGGGAGTTATGCTACGCTCTGCTGCACCCACAACACCAGCCTCAGCGGTCTGCCCTGTAGCGGCGGTTCACTCTGACCGCAATCCACGGGTGGCGTAGTCGGACATTTAAACATCAAAACCACATAAATAGTTCCGCCACTGGTTTGACCGCCCTGAGCCACGGAACCGGGTCGCCGCCACGAAGACTACAACCACCAGCATCCACCAAAAAGGGTCCGGCTCCGGGTGTCCCAAGGCCCAGGGGGTGCGTCAGAACATTTTCATCACCTTTCACAATCACCAATGGGACAAGGCAGGGATGTCCTCTGTCCCCTCTCTTATACATCCTAGTGACGGAGCACCTGCTCTCATCAATTCGCCATAACCCCAATATTAGGTGGATTGAGGTGGGAGGCACCGAGTACAAGTGCTCTCTATTTGCTGATGATGTCCTAGTATATATCACTCAATCACATATATCCATCCCTGCTGTTATGGCTTAAATAGATCACTTTGTTACATGGTAAAATTTTAAAATCAATGCAGCGAAGTCTGAGGCCCTCGATGTCTCCCTCCCCAAATCCATATATGATTCCATCCAGTCCAACTTTCCCTTTGCCTGGCCCTCACAGGGTATCAAATACTTAGGAATTCCTATTCATAGAGACCTCTCCCATCTATGTTATCTTAATTTTGGGCCCTTTATTGAACAATTCCATACAGACCACGGTTGGCAAGTTAGAACTGTAAGATTCACTACGTGAACCACTGGTGTTTTGTGGAAAAGCACATGTACACTGCGTTCCAAATTATTATGCAAAAAGTGTTTAGGAGTGATAAGGGAAGAATTTGTTTGTTTGTCAGTTAAACTCATTGATGGTGATGTGTGTCAGGGCTCTTTATATCACTGTAAGCAATTGCAGACACCTGTGCTAATTAGTTTGGCAGGTGTGTCCAATGAAAGGCAAGACTACTTAAGAAGGCTCTCTCACATTATTAAGCAGCCTACATTTTCTGCCAAAATGGGAAAGAAAAAGGATGTGTCGGCTGCTGAGAAGCAACAAATTGTGGAGTGTTTAGGTCAAGGCATGACTACAATCAACATTGTGCGATGATCAGGATGAAGTGTCTTGGCAATCAAGAAGTATGTAGCTGATTCACAGTACACACGTGTGCGTGCTGATAAGGGCAAATTGAGGACTCTTTCCTATAGGCAATTACGTCAGGTTAAAAGAGCAGCGGCAAGAAAGCCTTGTCATAGCAGCAGACAAGTTTTTGAAGCTGCTGGTGCCTCCAACGTCCCCCGAACAACAAGATGCAGGGTCCTTCAGAGGTTTGCAGCTGTGCATACGCCATCCTGTCGACCTCCTCTATCCACTTCACACAAGCAGAAACGGCTCCAGTGGGCCAAACATTACATGTAGACTGATTTCAAAACTGTTTTGTTCACGGATGAGTGCCGTGCAGCGCTCGATGGTCCAGATGGATGGAGTGGAGGATGGCTGGTTGATGGACACCCCACGCAAACACGGCTACAGCGCCAACAAGGAGGAGGTGGAGTAATGTTTTGGGCTGGAATCATGGGGAGAGAGATTGTCGGCCCCTTTAGGATCCCTGAAGGCGCTAAAGATGAACTCCATAATGTATGTGGATTTTCTCAAACAGCACTTCCTGCCATGGTTCAAGAAGAAGAACCGTGTATTTCACAGCAAGATCATTTTTCTGCATGATAATGCACCATCTAATGCTGCACATAAAACATCTGCATCTCTGGCTGATATGGGCATAAAAGGGGACAAACTTATGGTGTGATCCCCATGCTCCCCTGACCTCTACCCCATTCAGAACCTTTGGAGCATCATTAAAAGGAGTGTCTATGATGGCGGGAGGCAGTTCACATCTAAGCAACAGCTCTGGGAGGGTATTCTGTCCTCATGCAAAACAATTGAAGCAGAAACCATCCAAAACCTGACAAATTCAATGGACGAGAGAGTTCAGAAGCTCCTTTCGAACAAGGGGTCCTATGTGAAAATGTAACATCACCTACAATAAAGTTTTGAGTTGAAAACTGTTTGATTTCAGTTTCTAACAACCTGCTAATGCTTATAATTTCAAAAATGACCATTTTTTTGGTCTTTATTAAAATGAAAAGGTTGATCGAAAAGTTTGGGGGATCTAAGAGTGTGGCAACCCAGTAGTCATGATTACTTCGAATTCTGACAATATGAGGGTCATGCTGCAGGTAGTGCAGCAAGAAGGCACTTATGTGTCTTGCGCATCTCGGAGCCCCAAAATTATTTTCCGGGCTAGATGCAGCTAAAAATTATTTTTAATTTTAAATCTGGTGGAGCTTATTATAGATGGCCTAATAGGATCAGTGCTGCACACTGCTACAAAGCCCAAATTATTTTCCAGTCAAGATACAGATAAACATGATTAGTAATTTGAAAGCTTAAAACGGTTGGTAGGGTGATTTAACCAATCATCAAGCTTTTACTCTCCCCAGGATGACACAGGGGTAGAAAAGTCGTTTCGGATCCATGATTTGTTCATCTTTATGAACGTGAGTCTGTCTACATTATCAGTGGAGAGCCGCGTGCGCTTATCTGTCAGCACACCACCAGCAGCGCTGAACACACGTTCAGACAGAACGCTGGCTGCGGGGCATGACAAGATCTCCAAGGCGTAAGTGGCTAGCTCCGGCCATTTATCCAGATTGGAAGCCCAAAAAGAGCAAGGGTCCAGTGACACAGTCGTGGCTTCAATATTTACTTGGAGATACTCCTGTACCATGGTCTCTAGGCGTTGACTATGTGTCAGACTTCTTGTCTCCTGTGGCCTTGCAAAGGATGGGCTAAAAAAGTGGTGAAATGATTCCGCAAAATTGATGTTACCAGCAGATACTGTGGTTCTGTTACGGTTTGAGTGCTGAACACTTGACGGTCCCACGGTTGGCAAGTTGGAACTGTGAGATTCACTACGTGCACCACTGGTATTTTGTGGAAAAGCACATGTAAGATTCTGCAACAGTCTCTGCTGATACTCCTGCATGCGTGCATCCCTTTCTATGGCAGGAATAATTTCTGCAAATTTACTTTTGTACCGGGGATCTAACAGTGTGGCAACCCAGTAGTCAGGATTATTTCTAATTCTCACAATTCGAGGGTCATGTTGCAGGTAGTGCAGCAAGAAGGCACTCATGTGTGTTGCGCATCCAGGAGCACCAAGTCCCTGTTGTGTTGGTGGCGAGGTAACAATCATGCTTCCTTCCTCTGTCCTCTCCCCCCAACCTCGCACAACAGAAATGTGATCAAGGTCTCCCTCATCTGATGAGTCTTCCATCAGTTCGTCCTCCACTTCTTCCTGGGCTCCTGCACCTTCCTCACTAGTTTGGCTGCTACCATGCGCCCTGGTAAAACCATCTCCCCCACCCTCACATGCCTGCATCCTTGGTGCTGCCGACCGTCTGGACCTTGCAGATGTTAGCCCTTCCGCATACAACTCCTCCTCCTCTACTTCCTCCACCTCCTCTTGTGCCACCACCTGACTCCGAATTCTGTTTAACATGTGCTCCAGCATGTAAATCACCGGAATAGTCATGCTGATAATGGCATCGTCAGCACTAAACATCTTCGTCGCCATTTCAAAACTGTGCAGAAGGGTGCATAGGTCCCTGATCTGAGACCACTCCTCCAGCGTGATTTGTCCCACCTCTGAATCTCGTTGGCCCAGGCTATACGTCAGAACGTATTGCACCAGGGCTTGTCGGTGCTGCCACAGTCGCTGCAACATGTGCAGAGTTGAATTCCACTGGGTAGGCACATCGCATTTTAGCCGGTGAAGTGGCAGGCCCAACGACTTCTGTAGAGATGTAAGTCGCTGAGCTGCGGGATGCGAACGGCGGAAGTGAGCACACAGCGACCGTGCCCTCTGCAGAAGGCCATCTAGTCTGGGATAGTGGGCTAAAAATTGCTGGACAACCAGGTTCAACACGTGAGCCATACAAGGCACGTGTGTGACATTGCCCCGGCGAAGGGCCGCACCCAGGTTTGCAGCATTGTCGCACACGGCCTTCCCTGGTTTCAGGTCCAGTGGAGACAACCATTCATGAAATTGGTTCTCCAGAGCTGACCACAACTCCTCAGCTGTGTGATTCACATTTCCCAGACATTTCAAAGTAAAAACCGCTTGATGACGTTGAGCCCTACTGCCAGCATAGTAAGGAGGTGTGCAGGATCCCTTCTGCGCAGTTAGAAAGCTTGTGGCATGACCAGACAGGCTTTGGGTGCAGGTGGAAGACCGAGAGGAGGTTGAGGAGGCAGAAGCAGTGGAGGAACTTTGACATAAAGAGAATTGACGCACAACTCGTGGGGACGGCAAGACTTGGACAGCAGCCCCTTGTCCTGCTGTCACCATAGTTACCCAGTGCCCAGTCAGCGACATGTAACGCCCCTGTCCATGCCTACTCGTCCAAGTGTCTGTGGTGAAATGCACCCTGTCACACACAGAGTTTCTCAAAGAAGCGGTGATGTTGTGTGCGACATGCTGGTGGAGCGCAGGCACACCTTTCTTTGAGAAGTAGTGCCGACTGGGCATCTGGTACTGGGGCACTGCGACGGACATAAGGTCTCGAAAATCCTCTGTGTCCACCAGGCGGAAAGGCAGCATTTCTGTAGCCAAGAGCTTGCAGATGGTGAAATTCAACCTCTTAGCTTTCTCATGGCTAGGAGGAAATGGTCTTTTACTTGTCCACATCTGAGGGACCGAGGGCTGGCTATTGTGCTTAGACGGGGTTGATAAGGGTGTCCCCGGCAAACTGCCGGTCTGTGAGGAAGATGCAGGCGGACATGTTAGGTTGCCTTGATCCAAAGGTGGTGCTATCGATGTCGGACAGCGCTCAACACCAGCTGGTGTTACCACCTCCAAAGAAAATGATGGCCTGCCAATCACGCTGGCTGTTGCGGGTAAAGAGGTGGCAGGTCTGCGCCCCAAAACAGGTGTGATGCTGTCCCCCCAGTCACAGAGGATGAAGAGGCCGCGGATGCACAAGATATGGCAGACGGTGATTGGCCCGGCCGGCTAGGCCGCATTGTAGCACACTGAGCTTCCCACTGCAACTTATGCTTCATGTCCATGTGCCGGTTCATGCATGAAGTACTCAAACTATGTATTTTTTGGCCTCTACTTAGCTTTTGCTGACAAATGTTACAGATAACACGAGTTGGGTCATCTTTATCGATCTGAAAAAATGCCCAGGCTATGCAAGGCTTAGCACCCATGCGACCTGAAGAGCCACCACGACTTGTGGTGAGAGGCAGAGTTGTGTTTGAGGATGCAGTTGTTGACGTGCTTCCAGTACTACGTCTCTGTCCAGGAAGGCGCAACCTGACCTCGTCGTCACTAGCATCTTCCTCCACCTCCTCTGCTGACCTCATCTCTTGGCTGACTGTGGGTTGACAGTAAGTGGGATCTCCAACCTCATCATCATCACCCTGTGTGTTATCACACCCGTCGTCCTCAGAGCCAACCTGTTCCTGCCCTGACAAAAAACTAAAGTTGTCGCTCCAATCAGGTATTTGAGTCTTATCATCGTCTTCCTCATTGTCTCCACCAACAGGAGTTACAGTTTGGGAATGAGGGTCTACATTATGGTCAGAACCTTCTGCGTCTGGTCCTGGATCCGACTCATAAAGATTCTGGGCATCAGTGCAGATCATTTCCTCGTCTGGATTCACAGAAGCGCTGGAGTCGACCTCTGATTCCCAGGCTATAGTATGAGTAAACAGCTCTGCAGACTCAACCATCTGTTCTACCTCATACTCAGACGGGCAGCTGGAGATTTGGGAGCTGTGAGGAAGCAAGTGCGATTTGGGTGACACCTTTGAGGACTGGAGTATTTGTGATGTTGAAGTTGATGTGGAGGAGAGCCCACTTAAAGGAGCACTTGATATCCGTTGAAGCACCTGCTGTTTTTGTGCCTCATCTGGAATTTGTAGCGATTGGCGTGGCCGTAAGAAAGGGATCTTATCACATTGTCCGCTAAAAGAAGTAGACATTTTAGTTTGGTTGGAAGATGGTCTTTCTTCTGCAGATGTTACTGTTGCTTTAACACCTACCCCACGGACACAACCTTTTTTCCCCTTCCCAACACGCCTATTCCCCTTTCCACCAGCAGCAGGCCTTTTTCCACTCATTTTGGTGGTTAACTAATTCACAACTCTGGAGTTGTTTGCACAAAAAAACAATGGATGGTAACCGAGCAGAGCTGAGTGGCCAAACTGTGGTATTAGGCCAAAACTATTGGCTGGGTTAGATGCAGAAAAAAATTATATTCAATTTGCAACCTGATGGAGGTCAGTATAGATGGACTAATAGAGAAAGTCCGACACACTACTAGAAGGCCAAATATTTTTTCAGAGCTAGATGCAGAAAAAAATTATATTCAGTTTGCAACCTGATGGAGATCAGTATAGATGGACTAATACAACAAGTCCCACACACAGCTAGAAGCCCAATATTTTTTCAGAGGTAGATGCAGAAAAAAATATATTCAGTTTGCAACCTGATGGAGGTCAGTATAGATGGACTAATACAACAAGTCCCACACACAGCTAGAAGCCCAATATTTTTTCAGAGGTAGATGCAGAAAAAAATATATTCAGTTTGCAACCTGATGGAGGTCAGTATAGATGGACTAATACAACAAGTCCCACACACAGCTAGAAGCCCAAATATTTTTTCAGAGGTACTGTAGATGCAGATAAAAATTATTTTGAATTTGCAACCTGATGGAGGTCAGTATAGATGGACTAATAGAGAAAGTCCGACACACTGCTAGAAGGCCAAATATTTTTTCAGAGCTAGATGCAGAAAAAAATTAGATTCAGTTTGCAACCTGATGGAGGTCAGTATAGATGGACTAATACAACAAGTCCCACACACAGCTAGAAGCCCAATATTTTTTCAGAGGTAGATGCAGAAAAAAATATATTCAGTTTGCAACCTGATGGAGGTCAGTATAGATGGACTAATACAACAAGTCCCACACACAGCTAGAAGCCCAAATATTTTTTCAGAGGTACTGTAGATGCAGATAAAAATTATTTTGAATTTGCAACCTGATGGAGGTCAGTATAGATGGACTAATAGAATGATGCTATGCCCAAAAGATTTTACTTCACTAGGTGCAGTAAAAAAATTGGTATTCTATACACAGGTGGTATATCTTGCAACACAGATAGGCTACTCCACTGACTAACACACTCTGCAATAGGCCAAAAAGGATTAGCTTTGCTAGATTCAGCCAAATGCTGTGAAAAAAACTTGCACAGCACTGGCACAGACCTGCCTTGCAAAAACTGATAGGAACTGATGTAACCTAGTCCTGAAAAGGACTCCAATTACAATTAGTCTTTACTCCCACAACCTATCTATTTAAGAGCACAGACCTGCCTGATAAAAATCGTAGGAAATGCTGTAACCTAGTCCTTAAAAGGACTGCAATCACAACTATTCCCTACTCCCAAGCTATCTGTATATTTGTGCGAAAATTGGCTTGAAATTAACAAGGTATAGCGCACACAGCAACAGCGGTGCCGTCTAACACGCAGCTGCAGCAGTGAGAAAATGGTGGCGACGGGGAAAATGGCTTGGTCTTATAGGGCAAGGACATGTGACATACACTGCCAATGACACATGCCCTTGCTTGTGTGAAAAAAAGCACTTCGCTCCGTGTGTGCGCTGCTGATAGGCTGACAGATTGCACCTCCCCACTGTAAATGCGGGAAAGAGAAAAAAAAATGGAGATCTTCATTGTTCCTGCAGAGATCCATCCCCTGCCCATCCCCCCCACCCCGCTGTACACTCAAACTGCGTATTAACATTAATTTTCATCATTACTGAGAAAAAATCCAGTTATGATTTTGGTGCACGAACAGCTATTGAACATAACCTCGAACAGCCGAATTTTTCTCAAATTGTTCGTGTTCGCCGAACGGCTCGAACACCGCCCAAAACAGCTCGAATTTGAGATTGGCGAACAGTTCGAGTAGAACAACGCTCATCTCTACTTAGGAGATGTTCTGGCTGTAGCATAGGACAGTTCCTGTGGGCTGTTATTTCCAGTGCAAAAGTATGGTACAGGGTGTGGGTTGTGGCATTTCTTCAGGGAATAGAGATGGCCAGTGTGATGGGCACTCTGTATACCCAGTGAATCGCATATCAAGAATTTGCGGCCTTGCAAGAAATACCGGTGACCCCCGCTAGGGCCAGTGTAATGATCAGAGTTTTAGTAGTGTTGCAAATAAATGATTGGCATCAGCCATCTCATTGCCATTTGGAAGCCAAAGATATAATTTATCTGGACCACTGTGTCTTTTCTAGTAGTCCTGGAAGTAAATAATTGGCATCAGCAATCTCGTTGCCATTTGTAGGCAAAATAAATAATTTTTCTGGACCACTATGTCTTTTCTATTTGCCTGGGAAACAAATAATTGGCATAAGCTTTCTCATTGCTATTTATAGGCCAAAAAAATTAATTTTCTAGACCGCTGTGTGTTTTCTAGTAGTCTGGGAACTAAATAATTGACATCAGCTATCTCATTGACATTTGCTGTCGAAACAAATCATTTTTTGGACCACTGTGTGTTTTCTAGTATTGTGACGAATAAATAAATCTACTGTTCTGCCATCTTCTTACGCGTAGTGTGCAGAAAAAATACTTAAAAAAATAAGGAGAGCATCAAATAGGGGACGTCGACGTGGAGGTGCTGGTGTAGCTGTAGATGGAGGTGGTCGTGTAGCTACTGCAGGGAGAGGACGTGGTCTTTCTATACCTGGTACGTGCCCAAATACAACACCTTCCTCTGGTGGATGAAGGTGACAGGTTGTTATGCATCCTTTCGTAGGCCCAAATACCACTGCATGAATGGTGAGGCCACAAGATTTTGGAAAGGTGCTCGATCAGATGGCTAAGAGTGCCTCCAGTTCCTTCACATTATCTTCTAGCCAGTTTACTGCAGAAAGTTGGCACCTGAGGACCATGGACCACCAGCTTCCACCTCAACCCTGGGAAATCAGCTAAGCAGTCTGAGCCCCAAGTCATGCAGCAGCTTCTTCTGCTTTCTGATGCTGCCTGGGGTTCCGTGGCCCATCTGACTCGCCCCCTGGGCCTGTGTTGTGCGTGCACGTGTGTGCAGGGATTACCCGGAGCCGGATCGCTGGGGGTTGCAGTCTCCGTGGCGATGACCCAGTCCGTGCCCAGGGTGGTCAAATCAGTGGCAGTCTTATTAGTATGATAATGGTCCGACTACGCCACCCGTGGATTGCGGTCAGTGGGGACCGCCGCTACAAGGCAGACTGCTGAGGCCGGTGTTGTGTGTGCAGCTAAGAATGGCATGACTCCCCACGGGAGAAGTATAGCCTCAGGGCAGTTGGTGTGGATGATGGGAGTGATGGTGCACGAGCGCAGCAGGAACAACTCAGAGTCTGTGCAGTGCAGATCAGGGTCTTTACTGGTGTTATAAAGCAGACCCTCCCGGGAGTACTGGTTAGCAGTAGATGCCTGGTCAGTCTGTGAGCAAGCAGGATCTCCCCTGGCCAGGTGGAGTTGTAGGCCTCCCCGTCTATCTGCACTCTTCCTGGCTACCTTGCTGTATGCGGGTAGAAGTAGCCCACGTCCCTGAGTGTACCGTGTGGTGCTCACCCGTATGGCCGGTGACTTGGGGCCTTCTGTTAGCCTCCGCTCCACGATGGCGGTGCTGGTCCCTTGCTTGTGACCTTGCCTCCGGGCTTCTATGGCCAGAGGACCTGGAATCCCCTGCCGGTTGGATTCTGCTGCTGGACCTGGATGTCCCCACAGCCTCGGACTCCGTGTCCGGTCTTAGTGTCTTCAGCCAGGGCGAGCTATTTGGCTTCCAGCCCCTGGCACTCGCTCCTGCTCCTACAGAGCTCCTAGTTCTTGCTTTCCCTGTGTCTGCTGTCCTCCACACTCTGACTGACCTAATCCCCCCAGACCCAGTTTATAAGGGCAGATTCCTCCCCTCCCAGGTCTGGGCGGGCGGTGTTGCATGCTTAGGGCTCCTGACCAGAGAAACCTCCCACTTGCTCTCAGACGTAATATTTCTATTACTGTGGTAACCAGACCCCTGGGGTGCCACACATCCACCTGGCCCTGTCCCAGAAGTGGAAGAGACTGAGCGAACAGATGCCCAACCACTTGTTATGTTAAAGGTTGAATGCGTGGGAGGGTTTGTGCACGTGGTCAGTGGACCATCACAGCACACGTCAGATGATGACAAAACTCAGTTACCAATTGTAGCATCTTTCTGCAGTGTTCTGACCGTCAAGGAGGGCAGGGTTGAGGAGTTGGTGGAAGATGATGTGAGGGATGGTGAAGTCCTAGGCCACACATGGTGCAGAGGCCATCCTAGTTATGTGCGCAGTTCAGAGAAAGAGGATGTGGGCATGCTCCCCAGCAGCACAACAAAAGAAGAAGCATGGTGCAAAGACACATCGGGCGGCCCCTAGCCAGTATGTTGGCTGCTACTGCCCACCAAGCAGTCTGAAATCAGCACACCAAAGACTGCTCTAAACAGCTCGCTCATGTGGCATTTCTTCAGGGAATGTGCTGACGACAAGCGATGGGTGGTTTGCATGCTGTGTTGTCAGACCCTGAAGTGAGGCATACATTTTCTGAACCTGAGCACCATGTGCATGACGAGGCATCTGAATTACAAGCACATGCATGACATATCTCAGCCTCCTCCTGCTCCCTCTTCTGCTGCCGTCTTGGCCTCTTCCTCCCACTCAAGATCAACAGAACCACCTGCCTCCCCGCAAAGAAAGGATGTGACAGCACCAACACCAGTGTCACCGAGCATCTCCACACCATCCCATGGAAGTGTTCAGCTTTCCATACCCCAAACACTTGAGAGAACGAAGAAATACTCCCCCTAGCCACCCATGAGCCATAGTCCTGAATGACAGCATTTCCAAATTACTGGCCTTTAAAATGCTTTCATTCTGGCTGATGTAAACGGACAGCTTTAAAAAAATGATGTCGATGGCTATGCTGCAGTACGTTGTTCCCACCCGCCACTACTTTTCCAGGCGGGCCATCCCTGCCCTGCATACACATGTTGCGGACCTAATCAGGTGGACACTGCGCAACACCATCAATGGTAAGGTCTACATAACCACTGATATGTGGACCAGTAAGCACGACTAGGGACGTTACTTTTCCCTAACTGCCCACTGGGTAAATGTAGTGGCAGCTGAGACAGAGGCGGAAGGTCTTCTAACTCATATCCTACCACCACCTAGGTTGCTGGATGTTAATCTGTCCAGGTAGCCTCCTACTCTGCTTCCTGCACCACCTCCTCATCCAGCCAAAGTAAGACCTGCACTACCAACTTGAGCACGCCAGGGCGAAATGACAGCAGGCTGTTCTTAAACTCCTCTGTTTGGGGAAAAAATCCCACAATGCGCAGGAGCTGTGGACTGGGATCAAACAGCAGGCAGATGAGTGGTTGGTGCCGGTGAACCTTAAGCCGGGTCTGGTGGTGTGCAATAACAGGTGAAATCTCGTAGCAGCTCTAGTCCTACCCAGTTTGATGCACATCCCTTAGTAGCCACGTATGCTGAAATTGATGGTGCAGATCTTCCAGAAAAACTACTCACACATGTCACAGTTGCTGCTGAAAGTGCAGCCAGTGTGTTCTCATGTTCTCTCCCTGCTGCTGCTCACCTCCCTGCGCTGCAGCGTCATTTCTGTCTTCTGCTCACCTGCTGATATGCGACGTACCAACAAGGTGGAACTCCACAAAATGAATTCAGGCCATCATGGATGAGGTGGTTGCAAAGGAGGAAGAGGAGCAGGAAGAACAGGGCCAAATACCATCATTCTGAGGCCTTTCATCAACGCATGGCTCAGAAGGTGAGTTACTGTTCCAACTGTACAGCGAGGTACCCAACTGTACAGACGGGGAACAGTTTGGGAGGATGATGATGAGGAGGAGGAACAACCATGTTCACAGCAAGGTAACATTCAGATCAGCTCATGGGCATCACTTGAGCATGGTTGGGGGGATACAGAGAACCCAGACGATACACTTCCCACAGAGGACAGTTTGTCATTGTCTCTAGGCAGCCTGGCACACATGAGCCAATACCTACATGATCCTGTGCCTGCGCAACAACCTCTGAGTTGCCCGTATTTTTACCTGTGCAGATTACTTGGTGGCCATCCTGCTGTATCCCCACTACAAGGACAATGTACCATTATTACTTCTGTCACTGGAGTGGGAGTGAAATATACGTGAATACAAGCACACGCTGGTAGAGAAACTACTGATGGCTTTCCCACCTGACACTGGGTGCTAAGTGGAAGAACAAGGTGCCAGCATCTAAGAAGGCAGGGTTAGCATGGCCGAAATGTGGCAAAACTTTTATGAACACTTCACAACATACAGCACCACCATGTAATATGGTCCATATTAGCAGGAGCCAGCATTAAAGCAACATGGTGGAAGAGTACCTGTCCACGCGTCTCCACGTATTAACTGATGAGTCTGCCCCATTTAACTTCTGGGTCTCCAAATTGTGCACATGTCCTGAGCTTGCCCTTTTTACCTTGGAGATGCTGGCCCGTGTTGCGGCAAGTGTACTGTTGTAATGTGTGTTTAGCATGGCAGGGGGTGTGATCATCAAGCTCATCAAGAGAATGCCAAGAGTGTGCAAAGCAGTCATCAAAGCAAAAGGTAGCTACTTTGAAGAACCTAGAATATAATACATATTTTCTGTTGTTTCACACTTTTTTGTTAAGTATATAATTCCACATGTGTTAATTCATAGTTTTGATGCCTTCAGTGTGAATGTACAATTTTCATAGTCATGAAAATACAGAAAAATCTTTAAATGAGAAGGTGTGTCCAAACTTTTGGTCTGTACTGTACCTGTGGAGACATGGGGGTCTCCCGTGTGCATAATACTTCTCAGACAACACAGGGTGAGGGTAAACCAGTGTGGCAATACTTTATTAAACGACCAAACAGACAATAAACATATAGAACAGTCCCAGCAAATACCCAAATTGGTACAAAATTACATAGTCTCGTCCACCAGGAATAGAGCAGCTGCATCTTTGGGACTTCCAGGGCCAACTACCTCAACCAGTGGCCTCCCCACTTTTGGTGGGCACCCACAGAGAAGAAGTAGCGGCAAGCTTAGGAAGCTGACAATCCTTTAAGGTACAGTACGTGGCCAGGAGATCCAGAGATCCCAGCTTGGCTTCTACGAACATATTCATGGAACCAGGTGACCAGTGGGTCCCAACCTGGCTTTCTCTGAGCATATCTATGGGTTCCAGGTGACCGGTGGGTCCTTATCTGACTACCCCAAACATCTCCATGGGACCAGGTGACCTGATTGTCCCAACTTGGTTTTCCCAAATGTATCCATGGGTTCTGTGATAGCCAATGGAGCAGACCCGTATTCCTCCAGTCAAGGCCATGGTCCCTTAGTCTGGCATCCTGTAGAATCCAAATCTGTGTCCCTCTGGATGGAGCCATGTGTCCTACCTGCTGCTCTGGCAAGTCACTCTGAATCTAAAGAGTCTCTTTTGGCTGTGATTTTGTAAGGTTTTTCTCATCATTCATAGTGCAGAGGGGAAGGTGGCAGGGGCTCTTGTCTCATTGTTTGAGCATTTAATAAATTTGCATTGCAATTGCATTGCATACCTCAGATAAAAAAACTAGCTAGTCTGGTTCAATAGGTAATTAGCATATTAGCAAACATCATTGTTCCATGACCCTGAGTCCCTGTCCTCCAGAGATAACAGACAATAAGTTGCAGTAAATATCAACTCAAGTGTCAACATTCAGGCTAATACAAATAATAGTCTGTCCTTCTTAACGAACCAAAGAAAAACGCAAATTCAAAAGTCAACATAAACATAGTAGTGTATTTCTCCTGGCCTATTGAATTTAGACGCCTGGATAATTAAGATTAAAAGCTGTGTCTTCACAGTACCCATGTGTCTGATAGTACTGTGCGTCAAAACAAATATTTCCACTATTATGCACCGATGACTGTCAAAATCCGCTGTGTGTACTCTGCAACTCCACCTATGGGAGTACTGTGCCCTGTGGCTGACATTTTTAATCAGTTTCTGTGGGGATACTCTGGCCTATGGTAAGGTTGTGGACAAAATAATGTGTGCACTTTGCAATGTTTACGTTCTACGTAATTTTGTAGGTCCAAGTATCACTGTACTAATGGTGAGGGGCAGAACAAGTTGAGGCGGTATGAGATTCAATGGTTGAGGATGCCTCCAGTTCTTTCGCTTTGAGTTACACCGGGTCCTCCCTTAATCATGGCACCAGATCCAACAAACAGAGTACAATTCCATTATCCCTAGCTATATTCAAGCGTGGTTTCTTGCTTCGAACAATAATTTTTACAAGGGAAACACTTCGGACCTCCAGGACTCCAACGCAACGGCATTGAAGAGGTGTCCAAAGATATAAGCACTGCCGGTAGCAAGCCTCACGGCGGACCGCCAGCTGTATCCAGAATCAAACTACAAGATTTTTATCTGCAGCTGCTTCTTTAGGGGTAATGCACCCCTGCTCTGTGGGTCAAATTTGTAAGCTGCTTCTGTAGGGCTACTCTCCCTCATGGTAATGTTGTGGACAAAATCATGTGTGCACTGTGCAATGTTTACGTTCTGCGAAATTTCATAGACTCAAGTACCACTGTACAATAATGAGGGGCAGAACAAGTACAGGTGGTTTGAGATTGGATGGCTGAATGTGCCTCCAGTTCTTTCGCTCCTGTTAACCTAGGTCTCTTCTTAATCATGGCCCCACGTCCGACAAATAAGAAAAAAGAAACGGAGTACAATTCCATTATCCCAGCTGGAGTATTCAGGCTTGGTTGCTTGCTTTGAACAATAATTTTTTCAATGTGAACACAGTTGGGGCCCCCGGGACCTTTAGGCAACAGTATTGGGGAGGCATCCAAATGCAAATGGGCTCAGACTGCTGGTAGCAAGCCTCATGGCAGGCCGCCAGATCAATCCTAGATCATACTACCAGCTTTTCATCGGCGGCAGTTGTAATGTGCGCTACTGGAAGTGAAATTTTGGCGCTGTGGGGAAAATGTGAAAACATGCTCTGTGGATGAAATTTGTAAGCTGATTCTGTGTATTGATACTGAGCCCCATACTCTGTGAGTCAAATTTGTAAGCTGCTTCTTTAGGGGTACTCTGCCCCATGCTCTGTGCGTGAAATTTATAAGCTGCTTCTGTAGGGGTACTTTGCCAAATGCACTGCTTGTTAAATTTGTAAGCTGCTTCTGTGAGGGTACTGTGCCACATGCTCTGTGGGTGAAATTTGCAAACTGCTTCTGTGGAGGTGTACTCTGCCCCATGCTCTGTGGTTGAAATATGGACGCTGCTTCTGTAGGGGTGTTCTGCCACATGCCTTATGGGTGACATTTGTAATCTGCTTCTGTGGGGGTATTCTGCCCCGTCGTCTGTGGATGAAATTTGTTAGCTGCATTCATACGGATACTGTGCCCCATGCTCTGTGGGTGAAATTTGTAAGCTGCACCAATAGCGGTGCTGTGCCCCATGCTCTGTGGGTGAAATTTGTAAGCTGCCTCTGTAGGGGTACTTTGCGGAAGTGAAGATGGATCCAGCTCAACACACCGGGCAATTAATTAAAATTCAACAATCTTTATTGGCAAATCCTTTTAAAAACCTGTAGAAAAGACAAAAAATTGACATCTCAGACGACAAAGCATATATTATGGGGTGGTGTGTATAAAATATACCATACGCGTTTCGAGCAAAAAACTCTTGAACATTGGCTCAAGAGTTTTTTACTCGAAACGCGTATGGTATATTTTATACACACCAGCCCATAATATATGCTTTATCGTCTGAGATGTCCATTTTTTGTCTTTTCTACAGGTTTTTAAAAGGATTTGCCAATAAAGATTGTTGAATTTTAATTAATTGCCCGGTGTGTTGAGCTGGATCCATCTTCACTTCCTCATTGATCCAGGCGCTATGCAGCAGCGAGGACACCGTGCTCCATGCCAGACTGGGATTACATCTCAGGGGTAAGCTTAAATTTTATCTTTATTCATATTAGGGGTACTTTGCCCATGGTCTGTTGGTGAAATTTGTATGGTGCTTCTTTGGGGGTACTCTGCCTCATGCCATGTGGGTGAAATTTGTAAGCTGCTTCTGTAGGGGTACTATCTCCCCCAATGCTCTGTGGGTGAAATTTGTAAGCTGCTTCGATAAGTAAACTGTGATCCATTCTCTGTGGGTCAAATTCGTAAGCTGGTTCTGTAGGGGTACTCAGCCCCATGGTCTGTGGGTGAAATCTGCTTCTGTGGAGGTAACTCTCCCCATTGAAAATGTTGTGTCCTTGCTAACCTATATTCTAACACCTGTGTTGTTCCTGAGCGGCTACACTCTGTTTTGTTCCTGATTGGCTACATCCTGTGAATTCCACCCTATTTAATCCTGGCCTGGCACCTCCTTGCTTGTGTGATTATTGAGCTCCCAGGCTCTAGTCAAGCTCTCCCTTCACCTTCTGCCTTACACAAGATTATACTGCTATTCCTGTGAACCAATTCCTGGCTTTTCCTGACTAGGCTACCTGCCAATGCTGCTCCTAGTGGTTTCAATACCACTACTGAAACTCAGGTCAGTTCCTAACAGAATAATCTTGCACACAATATGGAGTCTGTTGCAGCCACCCTGAGACAACAATTTGATGAACTTCACAATTTTGGTGCCATATACCAAGAAAAGTTTCAAACACAGGTGTTGGGTCAGCAAAAAGAAATTATTGAGTTGCAGAGGCAACTTCTGGATTTGTGCAACTCAGGTCCGGCATCAAACTCACATATGCCACTGCCAGTAAAGTTCAGTGGGGATCATCATAATTACTGTGGATTCCTTAATGTAGTATCTATTTTCCAAATGGAACATTTTCCGTTTACCAGTGACAGGAAAAAGGTTCTTTCCATCACTAATCTTCTGACTGATGACGCTCTTGCATGGACCTCACCTTATGGGGAAAAAAATTGTGACCTCCTAAATGACTTAAGTTCTTTCATCACAGCTATGGATCAAGTGTTTGATGACCCAATTCATTGTGCCACAGCAGAAACCAAGTTGCATAATTCACGTCAAGGACAGTGCTCTGTAGCTGAATATACCTCAGAATTCCGCCACTGGGTGGATGACACCACATGGAATTTTGCTGCCCAGAGTAGTCAATTTCGATGAGGATTATCAGAGCTAATAAAGGATGAACTTGCAAGGGTCGAGACCCCTGATAAATTTAGAGGACTTTATTCAATTGTGCATCTGAATTGATCAGAGACTGAACGCAGAAAGAAAAGACTGCGATTATTGGAAACAACCCTGACTACTCAACCAGCATTAAAAATACAACAAGAAATGGAAAGTGTGCCTTAACCTATTCAGATTGATGTCACCCGAAAACCTCTGTCTGCAGTGGAGAAGGAGAGGCGATGTACAGAAAATGTATGCGTCTATTGTGAGAACTCTGGACTTCTTGCCATTAACTGTCCTAATAAAAGGACTATAGCCTTCACAAATGCCAAAACTGCAAGCAATTTAGACCATTCTGAACAGCTAGATCTGGTTGTGCAGAGCATCTCTTCTGTAATGCAGGATAAAGGCAAAGAGCAATCACCATCTTCTCATTTTGTCGTTTCCACACAGGTCATAATCGAGAGCCAAAGAATACAATGTTCTGCCATGTTAGATTCTGGAGCAAGAGGGAATTTTATGGACTTATAATTCACACTTGATAGTAACATTGCAAGTAGGACTAAATTCATGAAAATCGATATGGAAACTGTGTTAGGATCCCCTTTTTCTTCTGGCCCTGTTACTCATGAGACAATTGAACTTTAAATCTGTATTGAACCAAATCATCATAAAGCTGTTAATTTTCATCTTATTTCCTCTCCAAAATTTCAAGTTATTCAAGGAATTCCCTGGTTTTCAGCCCATAACCTAACAACTGGGCATGGAGAACCATTACTTTTCCCTCGGTGCAGGGCCGGCTCCAGGTTTTTCTGGGCCCCGGGCGAAAGAGTCTCAGTGGGCCCTTTTAACACATACACGATTCATGATGCACAGATACGGCGGAGAAATTATATATATATATATATATATATATATATATATATATATATATATTTAGTACACAGGGCCCAGCCTGCCACCTCATCCTTCACATATGCAGACATGCGCACGCACACACGGTACGCAGACGCGCACGCACACACGGTACGCAGACGCACACGCACGCACGGTACGCAGACGCGCACGCACGCACGGTACGCAGACGCGCACGCACGCACGGTACGCAGACATGCACGCACGCACGGTACGCAGACATGCACTCAGACACGCGCACACGGTACGCAGACACGCGCACACGGTACGCAGACACGCGCACACGGTACGCAGACACGCGCACACACAGTACGCAGACACGCGCACACGGTACGCAGACACGCGCACACACACATGCACACACGGTACGCAGACACGCGCACGCACACACGGTACGCAGACACACGCACACACACACGGTACACAGATATGTACACATACAGACAAACACATATTTTTACACAAATTCTTAAAGACATATATAAAACAGACAAATATATATACACAGTCATACACACTGACATTCACATAGATGCACTCACACAGACCCATTACAAGTATTTTTAATATTGGGATTGGGGAAGCCTCACTCACCTGTCCCTGGTCCAGTGTCCTGTCCAGCAGCTCCTCAGGTATGGGGCAGTGCAGGGCCCCCGGCGTGTCACAGACTTCATGGCCCTGGACCATCAGAGGGGCCCACTTGCGGTCGGGTCCGGGCCGCTCCCCCCCCATCTGTGCAGGACCTCCGCTCCGACGGTGTTTGATGGCACTCCCCCAGACATGGCTGCGCGCTGTGCGACTGTGTCTGCTAGTAATGACGCGGCAGGGGCGACACACAAGCAAAATTAAAGGTGCAGTGCCGTCGACCCTGCCGTGTCATTACTAGCAGACACAGCCTGACAGCGCGCGGCCATTTCTGGGACTGGGGGAGTGCCGGCAATCAAGCAGCGCCTGTGTCACTGAACAGGTGCCGAAGATGCGGCCATGGCCCCGACAGTGAGTGGGCGGGTGGGTGTGTGGGCCCGGCCCCCACAGTGAGTGGGCGGGCGGGTGTGTGAGCCCGGCCCCCACAGTGAGTGGGCGGGCGGGTGTGTGAGCCCGGCCCCGACAGTGAGTGGGCGGGCGGGTGTGTGGGCCCGGCCCCGACAGTGAGTGGGCGGGTGGGTGTGTGGGCCCGGCCCCGACAGTGAGTGAGTGGGCGGGCCGGTGTGTGGGCCGGGCCCCGACAGTGAGTGGGCGGCTGGGCCCCTCTGATTTTCCAGGGCCCCGGCACTTGCCCGGGTACGCCGGGTGCTGACGCCGGCCCTGCCTCTGTGCACTCTAAGAACAATTGCCATGCTAATTTACCTGTTCTCAAACAAATTCAAGTATCTGAGATTTCTCATCAGAATTATGATAAACTACCATCTCAGTACAAGCAATTCAGTGAGGTCTGCAGTAAGAAGAAAGCCGAGCAACTGCCTCCTCATCATTCTTATGGCTGTCCCATTAAATTTCTTCTGTCACGGGTGTGTCAGATGTGACAGACAGTCGCTCTGCAGCTGGCAGACGCCTTCTTAAATCCTTCTGACTTTAGGACCCAGCGGCTACCTCCCTCCTGCTCTGATTGACACCCTGGTCTGGGTGTTTAAATACTTTCAGTTTGCTGCAGGGAGGTGCCGGTGATATTCACATATTCCCTTGTGAAAGCTTGGAGCTATAGCAGTCAGCTTACTTTCTCTCTGGTGCTTTCAAGGACGTTTGTTGTAATCTCTCTGGAGTCTGCTCAAGCTAAGTTTCTGCCCCTGTATTTGTCTCCTTTTATGTCTTTAGTTTATAGTAGGGACAGACCAGAGCTCACCAGTCCCCTTCCCTATCCAGGGCCTAGCTGCTAGGGATTTACAGGGCTGAGGTTCCTGTTCAGTGATTGGTGAGGAACCAGTATAGGGACGGTAGGGGAGGCAAGGTAATATTAGGTCAGCCAAGGGTTCTCCACTCCCCCTTTCCCTGTTGTCTGGGCTCCCTCCCCCTCATCCCTTCGTGTTGCACATAGTCTTTCCTATACAGTGCGTGACAGCTGCCATTCCATTTGGGCGAATTTACAATGTCTCTGAACCAGAATTGAAGGTACTAAAAGTACATAGATGAAAACTTAGAGAAAGGCTTCATTCAACCTTCTTCGCCAGCCGGAGCACCTTTGTTTTTTGTAGATAAAAAGGACTCAACCCTGTGGCCATGTACTTATTACAGAGAAATAAATAAGATTACTATTAAAAATTGCTACCCACTCCCCTTAATTCCTGAGTTACTGAAGAGACTTGTTCTGCCAAGATTTTCATCAAACTTAATCTAAGAGAAGATTATAATCTCATACGAATTTGCAGGTGAGATGAGTGAAAAATTGCCTTTAGAACGAGATATGGACATTTTTAATATCTGGTTATGCCTTTCGGACATAGCAATGCCCCTTCCACCTTTCAGCACTTTATTAATGATGTTTTTTGAGATTTCTTGGATCAATTTGTTGTTGTTTATCTTGATGACATTCTTATATTTTCAGACATCTTGGAAGATCATCACAGGCATGTCCAGTTAGTCCTGGAATGACTACAGGAGAATCATCTTTATATCAAACTCGAAAAATGTGAATTTGAACAAACCATGACTCAATTTTTGGGATACATCATCTCCCCAGAAGGTCTGAGCCCGGATCCTAGAAAAATCAGAGCGGTTGACTGGCCCACCCCAAGAAATTTAAAAGGCATCCAGCGATTTATAGGATTTGCAAATTTCTATAGAAGATTCATTAAAAACTTTTCAAAAATCATTTTGCTAATTACTTCACTCACAAAGAACACCAAAGTGTTTTTCTGGTCTCCAGAGGCACAAGTTTGACAAACTAAAGACTTTTTTCAGTTCTGCACCAATACTAGTCCATCCACATCTCGAACTGCTGTTTGCAGCTTCATCCATGTGCATTTCTTTCTCATACCATGTCATCTGCAGAAAAGAACTATGACATTGGAAATAAAGAACTGTAAACTATTAAAGTCACCTTCTCCAAATGGAGACCTCTTTTGGAAGGTGCCAATCATCTGGTGACTGTCCTTGCTGACCACAAAAATGTAGAATTTATACGTACAGCTAAGAGGTTGACTGCAAGACAAGCACCTTGGGCCTTATTTTTCTCCAGGGTTAATTTTGTAATTTCTTATAGGCCTAGTTTAAGACACGGCAAGGCTGACGCTGTTTCCAGGATATCTACTGAACCTCAGCAGAGGTCTAACACTGACTATACCATTCTTCATCCCAAAAATTTCTTGAGAAAACTGGACACTAAAGAATTTTTACAAAAATTAAAGATGGATACCAAACTGACTTTTTTCTTAACCATCCTTCTAAAGATGTCAATCTTTCTTTGAAGGAGGGGTTTTGGATGCAGAAGCACCAAATATACAGTGGGTACGAAGTATTCAGACCCCTTTAAATGTTTCACTCTTTGTTTCATTGCAGCCATTTGGTAAATTCTAAAAAGTTTATTTTTTTCTCATTAAAGTACACTCTGCACTCCACCTTGACTTAAAAAAAACAGAAATGTAGAAATTTTTGTCAATTTATTAAAAAGAAAAACTGAATTAGTGTTGAGCGAGCACTAAAATGCTCGGGTGCTCGAAGCTCGGGCCGAGCTCACTGTGATACTCGGGTGCTCGACCCGAGCAACGAGCCCAATGTTAGTCTATGGGAGACCCGAGCATTTTTGCGGGGGCACCCCCGGCAGTCTGTAGAAAGCCTAAAAAGTGCCCAAAACGATAGTGACAGTGCTCAAATGACATGGGGACAGCATGGGTATTGCCTCAGGAAGCATTTATGATCCCCAGGTCAACAGCGTGGTCAGAGGCATTAAGCCACTTTTACGGGCTCACAATAAAATGTTCAAAAACGAAACTGAAACTGTTTTCCTGTGAAATATGTTAAGGGACATCCTTTCCAGGGTAAAGACTTGTGTTCCAATGTGCGGATGGTACCCAGGTGTGGAGGAGAGGAGACTCTCCTCCGGACCCGGGTACCATAGAACCTGTGAAAAAAAAGAATAAAATAAAAAATAAATGTTATACTTACCTTCTGATGGCCCCCGGTGCGCTCGTCCTCCCATGCTGGCAGCTAGCGATGGACTGAAGGACCTGCGCTGACGTCATAGTCATGTGACGGGTCACGCGATGCTGACATCGGCAGTTCCCTCAGTGTACCGCGATCTGCCGGCAGCCAGGACGCAGCGAAGCAAGACTGCGGGGGCCATCGGAAGGTAAGTATAGATTTATTTTTTTTATTTTTAACCATTCTTTAGGTCATATTATATACAGTGCTGGCCAAAAGTATTGGCACCCCTGCAATTCTGTCAGATAATACTCAGTTTCTTCCTGAAAATGATTGCAATCACAAATTCTTTGGTATTATTCTCTTCATTTAATTTGCTTGCATGGAAAAAACACAAAAGAGAATGAAGCAAAAATCAAATCATTGATCATTTCACACAAAACTCCAAAAAAGGGCCGGACAAAAGTATTGGCATCCTCAGCCTAATACTTGGTTGCACAACCTTTAGCCAAAATAACTGCGAACAACCGCTTCCGGTAACCATCAATGAGTTTATTACAATGCTCTGCTGGAATTGTAGACCATTCTTCTTTGGCAAACTGCTCCCGGTCCCTCATATTTGAAGGGTGCCTTCTCCAAACTGCCATTTTGAGATCTCTACACAGGTGTTCTATGGGATTCAGGTCTGGACTCTTTGCTGGCCACCTTAGAAGTCTCCAGTGCTTCCTCTAAAACCATTTTATAGTGCTTTTGGAAGTGTGTTTTGGGTCATTGTCCTGCTGGAAGACCCATGACCTCTGAGGGAGACCCAGCTTTCTCACACTGGGCCCTACATTATGCTGCAAAATTTGTTGGTAGTCTTCAGACTTCATAATGCCATGCACATGGTCAAGCAGTCCAGTGCCAGAGGCAGCAAAGCAACCCCAAAACATCAGGGAACCTCCGCCATGTTTGACTGTAGGGACCGTGTTCTTTTCTTTGAATGCCTCTTTTTTTTCCCTGTACACTCTATGTTGATGCTTTTTCCCAAAAAGCTCTACTTTTGTCTCATCTGACCAGAGAACATTCTTCCAAAACGTTTTAGGCTTTCTCAGGTAAGTTTTGGCAAACTCCAGCCTGGCTTTTTTATGTCTCGGGGTAAGAAGTGGGGTCTTCCTGGGTATCCTACCATACAGTCCCTTTTCATTCAGACGCTGATGGATAGTACGGGTTGACACTGTTGTACCCTCGGACTGCAGGGCAGCTTGAACTTGTTTGGATGTTAGTCGAGGTTCTTTATCCACCATACGCACAATCTTGCTTTGAAATCTCTCGTCAATTTTTCTTTTCCGTCCACATCTAGGGAGGTTAGCCACAGTGCCATGGGCTTTAAACTTCTTGATGACACTGCGCACGGAAGACACAGGAACATTCAGGTCTTTGGAGATGGACTTGTAGCCTTGAGATTGCTCATGCTTCCTCACAATTTGGTTTCTCAAGTCCTCAGACAGTTCTTTGGTCTTCTTTCTTTTCTCCATGCTCAATGTGGTACACACAAGGACACAGGACAGTGGTTGAGTCAACTTTAATCCATGTTAACTGGCTGCAGGTGTGATTTAGTTATTGCCAACACCTGTTAGGTGCCACAGGTAAGTTACAGGTGCTGTTAATTACACGAATTAGAGAAGCATCACATGATTTCTCAAAGGGTGCTAATACTTTTGTCCACCCCCTTTTTTAGGTTTGGTGTGGAATTATATCCAATTTGGCTTTAGGACAATTCTTTTTGTGTTTTTTTCATTGAAGACAAATTAAATGAAGAGAATAATACCAAAGAATTTGTGATTGCAATCATTTTGAGGAAGAAACTGAGTATTATCTGACAGAATTGCAGGGGTGCCAATACTTTTGGCCAGCACTGTAAATCCATGCCGTTTGCATGGATTTATATAGTGCTACCAAGTTGACAAGCACTTTCCAAGTGATGCTAAAATCGCTTGGAAAGCGCTTGTCAACCCGCATGCGGAAATGCATGTGAAGAGCGCTTCATATCCGCATGTCACTCGCAGGAAAAACGCATGTACAATCCGCATGCGTTTTTTCTGCCAGGAGAGATGCAGAAACGCTCAGGAAAAATCTGGAGCATTTCTGCATCGTGGGCACATAGCCTAAATAACCAAAAACAAAAATACACCTACACACCTTGGGCTATGTTCACAAATAGCGTTTTTTATGCGTTTTTGCACTTTTGTATTGCTTTCAACCGTGACAAATGCATTCACCGGGAAATGTCATTTTAACATTTTACAACCTTATCTGGCCATGTGCTGTGTGACACATGCATATGTAGCACCCTGAGGATTCGGCTGCTACAGGGGTATTGCACCTCAACCCAGAGGTGTGATATTCCACTCCCGGGTAAGGAAGGAGTGTGAAACTGAGCTCGGTAGGCTGCATGCACTACACACATCCCATTTCCGAGGAGCAGACCGACGGTACTCCCACTTAGAAATGTGCAGGTACGACCGAGTCTGTTCCTGGCTGGAGTGGGAGGGGGGTGGTACATCCCAAGTAGTGTAGGGGCAGATAGGGGGAGCAGCCTGGGTAAAGATAGGAGCTCATTGGGTGCTGGTCACCTGAGCTCACACATAGAGGGTGTATATAAGGTGGGCACCAACTAAGAACAGGGTCAGTTGCAGAGAGAAAGTCAGCGAGCGGAGGAGAAGAGAGACCCAGAGTGAGAGAGGAGAAGAGAGAGAGACCCAGAGGGGGAAACAGAAGAAAAGGACTCCAAGAACCCAACTTAAATCCCCGGGTGAAGAGTCGGCACTGGGTACCGGAACCCAAGCTGGTGGGGGCAAAAACACACCCCAGCCAGAGACCGGAGACCGTGGGCAGCGTTTGCCACGGTCACCCACCACATCCACCACGAAGGCATACCACGTGGAGGGTCAGGGAACCCAAGGCCAAGGGTCTCCCAACAGAAGGCCCGAGGGAGCTGGACCTGGGTGGATCAATAGTGGGGACGGCCAGAGAAAGGACAGAAGGAGAGCTCAGGGTCACGCTCCGGACTTATTTGGGAGTTGGCTGGATCCAGAACCTGGTGGACGCAGCACGGCTCGGGAGGTCACTCGAAGCTGGAGTGACCAGAACATCAGCAGTGAGTAAACATCCTAAACTGCATAACCCGACTCTGTCTCTGATTGCCGTCTACACTGCATCACCACAACTCCCATCCTCTGCACCTGATCCCCCTGAGGCTATACCCCACCCGTTGGGGGTTATATCACCAAAGCTGCACCTACACCACCAGCCTCAGCGGACCCTGCTGCAGCGGCGGCCACAGTGACCGCAACACAACGGGTGGCGTAGTCGACATTAAGAACTTAGTAACATCTGTAGGACTGCCACATACAACTCAGTTTGACACCCTGGGCACGGACCGGGTCACAGCCACTCGGAAGACTACAACTCCCATCTGATCCGGCTCCGGATATTCCCCCTAAAGAATATGGCCCAGGGGGCGCGTCAACTTTGGCGTAGTCGGCAGGATTACGTGCCCGCAACAACCGGGTACTGCGTGCCTGAAGAAAAGATCGCATTTACCTCAGAAAGAAGTCTCCTGCCGGTTCCGGAGGGTCCCCGCCATCGGACTCCATCACAGGTCGATTCCCGCCGGTTGTCCGCCATTAACAGCTTTTTCCCGCCATCTGCAGAGTTTCCCGCCACTGGGAAGCGGTTCCCGCCATTTCCAAGGATTTCCCGCCTTGCCAGAGCGGACGCCATTATGGGCGTGCCAGAGGGTGGCGAGAGGCCACCTCCCATCGTGGGCCAGGACCGAAAATGGCGCCAAAAGTGGAAACCGCCCCCACCAACAGAGACTGTGATGCTAGAGGTGTCTGTCAGCGTGAAAGAACCGCCCCTGGAGCTGACAGTCACCAAGTGGCCCCGGGACCGCCCTCGAAGGGGGAGGAGACGAAAGAAGAGAGAAAAGATGGGTGCCGCCTGGAGGAGTCTGGAGCGAGCGCACCCGGAGGCAGGAAGCCTGGAGAAGAGTAGCAGAGAAGCTCACCCGGAGATGGCGAGAGAGCAGAGCAGCACTGGCCCGCTGGCCAGGAGCCTGCTGGAAGAAGAGCAGAGCAGCACCGACCCGTTGGTCAGGAGCCTGCTGGAAACCACGACCCCACTAGGCCTAGTGGAGGTCCTTGCACAGCTCCCCCGAGACCGGGAGTGTGCACAGACTGCCCTGGAGGGCCTCGCACGGAGGATGGCCCGGGTACAGCGAGAGACATTGGCGGAGTGGAGCCGAGAGATGGCCCAGCAAACCAAGACCCGGAGCACGCCAGCCAAGATGAGGAGACAGACCGCCTCTGAGGATGGCGCGGGAGGACCCAAGGCCGGAGACGGCGCCGAGAAGGGAGCCGAACGCATGGAGGCAGGTAAAGGGGACGTCTATACCCCAAACCGGGACACCGCTTACCTGCCCCAGCTCCCCGTCGCAGAGCCCGAAAGTCCCCCTGCTGTGCCTGAAAACGCCATGTCACCGACGCAGACTAGGCCCCAACCGGAAGCCGCCGCCGCGACCCCTGTGACGCCATGCGCACCGACCCCGAGCGTGGCAAAACAGGAAGTAACACCAGCCTGGTCGCAGGGCCTAGAATTTCCGGGCGTCGCATCACCAACAGCGCCCCCTACCTCCGCGGAGCCTCCGGCCTGGCCGCAAGGCCAGGTAGCCCAGGGCGCCGCCGTCCTAACGGTGCCCTTCACCTTCCAGGTGCCCCAGGCCTGGCCGCAAGGCCTGGGCAACCCGGGCGCCACCACCACCGCGCCCGCACCCGTAAAACCAAGGGTGCCGCGTCTGGGAGAGGACTTGTTTGCCCAGCACACGTGGCCGAACGGGCAGCCTTTCATCTGGCCCCAGAAATATTATGAACTGGAGCACCAGAGGAGAGTTGGGGCCATGTGTGCACCCCTGATTCCGGCTCCGAAGCCCATGATAAGGATCTCGCCCCCGCTTGAAGAGACCCAATTTGAGTGGGACCCCACCGGAGAAGACCTAATGGGGTTCACTCAGGAAACCAGGGCAGCTGCAGCGGAGCGTGCTGAGTGCTGCCGACAGCAGCTCGAGGAGTTTGCGAGGGAGCGGAGAGAGAGGCGGGTCCGGGAACAACAGGCCCAAATAAGGAGCGCCGAGCAGAAGAGCCGAACCAGGAGGGACCCCCGTGCAGCACACAGTCCCCGCACCACCGGGACTGTAATTAAGTTCAATATGCAGCATGGGTGGGGCTTCATCAAAGACCACAACACCCCCGGCGACGTCTTTGTCACGCGCAGAGATGTGGAGTCCCATCTGCCGGAGGGGCACAGAGGTCGTGACCTTTATATCGGGGACGAGGTCACCTTTACCCGGCACAAGTGTGCCAAAGGACCTTACGCCCTCCATGTGCATCGCCTGACAGAGGAGGAGCTGCGATGTGAGGAGGAAGAGCAAGAGGATCCGGACGGGTCTGAAGCTGAGATCCCCAAAGAAGGAGCAGGAGGAAGACGTTGTTGAGTACAGCGGAGTAGGTGCTGTAAATAGTTACCCGATCGGGGTATAAAGAAACTGTTATTGCTAATATAGTCCCCGTTGGGACCAGCTGAGTGAACTGTTACCCGTATTTCCCTAAATCCCACAGGCTGAGGACTGTGAGCAGCCATTCCCTTTCCCTCCTTAACTGGCCGAGGACTGAGAGCGGCCATATCCCTGTATATAGTTGCGCGTCCTAAAGCGCCCCCTACTGGTTTTACTGTTAAACCATTTTTCTAGAAAGACTGTCGCACTTTGCCCGGTCAACAGTTGCCCAGTGACCGAAGGAGGAACAAGAGACGACGAGAATGTTTATTATAAAAAGTTTTATTGATGCTGCTAATTTATATGATGTTTTATATGTTTTATATGTTTATGAAAAAAAAAAAAATGTATGTTTGTGGTGTTGTTTATGTCTTACAGCCCGAGGACGTGCTGTGATTTACCAGGGGGGAATGTAGCACCCTGAGGATTCGGCTGCTACAGGGGTATTGCACCTCAACCCAGAGGTGTGATATTCCACTCCCGGGTAAGGAAGGAGTGTGAAACTGAGCTCGGTAGGCTGCATGCACTACACACATCCCATTTCCGAGGAGCAGACCGACGGTACTCCCACTTAGAAATGTGCAGGTACGACCGAGTCTGTTCCTGGCTGGAGTGGGAGGGGGGTGGTACATCCCAAGTAGTGTAGGGGCAGATAGGGGGAGCAGCCTGGGTAAAGATAGGAGCTCATTGGGTGCTGGTCACCTGAGCTCACACATAGAGGGTGTATATAAGGTGGGCACCAACTAAGAACAGGGTCAGTTGCAGAGAGAAAGTCAGCGAGCGGAGGAGAAGAGAGACCCAGAGTGAGAGAGGAGAAGAGAGAGAGACCCAGAGGGGGAAACAGAAGAAAAGGACTCCAAGAACCCAACTTAAATCCCCGGGTGAAGAGTCGGCACTGGGTACCGGAACCCAAGCTGGTGGGGGCAAAAACACACCCCAGCCAGAGACCGGAGACCGTGGGCAGCGTTTGCCACGGTCACCCACCACATCCACCACGAAGGCATACCACGTGGAGGGTCAGGGAACCCAAGGCCAAGGGTCTCCCAACAGAAGGCCCGAGGGAGCTGGACCTGGGTGGATCAATAGTGGGGACGGCCAGAGAAAGGACAGAAGGAGAGCTCAGGGTCACGCTCCGGACTTATTTGGGAGTTGGCTGGATCCAGAACCTGGTGGACGCAGCACGGCTCGGGAGGTCACTCGAAGCTGGAGTGACCAGAACATCAGCAGTGAGTAAACATCCTAAACTGCATAACCCGACTCTGTCTCTGATTGCCGTCTACACTGCATCACCACAACTCCCATCCTCTGCACCTGATCCCCCTGAGGCTATACCCCACCCGTTGGGGGTTATATCACCAAAGCTGCACCTACACCACCAGCCTCAGCGGACCCTGCTGCAGCGGCGGCCACAGTGACCGCAACACAACGGGTGGCGTAGTCGACATTAAGAACTTAGTAACATCTGTAGGACTGCCACATACAACTCAGTTTGACACCCTGGGCACGGACCGGGTCACAGCCACTCGGAAGACTACAACTCCCATCTGATCCGGCTCCGGATATTCCCCCTAAAGAATATGGCCCAGGGGGCGCGTCGCATACAGTGCTGAAAAGACATGGGAGCAGCATGGGAAAGACCCCTGGAAGCATCTCTGACACCCAGGTCACTGCCTAAAAGTGTGCCCATCAGAAGTGATCCTTGCCGCATCAGAAGATGCAGACTTGCAACTATCCCTGTGCAAGTCCTTGTCCCAGGGCAGTGTTTAGTTGTACCTCCCCCATTCCTTGCAATGCAAGCGCAAGTATGCAGCCAACCACCCACCCACCCGCAGGCTGCAATACTATACTGCTAGCTTGCACTTGAAATGGGGCCTTTTAGTTTGGAGGAGGCCGAAGCTGGCCACTACGTCATGGCTGCATCGGCGGCGAGGTCTCCATACTCAGTCCCCAGCCGCCACTATTTTTCCCAGTAACCTTCCCCACACTTTTCTTAGCCTTGCCTGCTTTAGCGTAGCATTGGATGAGCCCAGCAGACAACCAGACTCCTCCAGTGGGCCCTGGCTTCTCCATCAGGAGAGTTGAGAGTGCCAAGGTGAGGAGCATGATGATGATGAAAGTTAGCATCTGCTTTGTTTTCTTGGAATGCAAGCGTAAGTATGCAGCCTGCCACCCACCAACCCCCAGGCTACAATACCATACTGCTAGCTAGCTTGCACTTGAAATTTGGCCTTTTAGGCATGTGGAGGCGGAATCTGGCCACCATGTCATGGCTGCGTTGACGGCCTGGTATGCATACTCAGTCCCCTGCCGCCCGGCAGCCGGGTGTCCATGCTTGGTCCCCAGCCGCCAGGGGGCGGCCGGGTGTCCATTCTTGGCCCCCCGCCGCCCCGCGGCCGGGTGCCCACACACCGTCCCCAGTCGCCTGGGGGCGGCCGGGTGTCCATAAACGGTCCCCAGCCGCCCCTATTTGTCCCGGTGCGTCTTATACACAAGCGCACATATCAAAACATTACCTGTGCCCTCCTCAGTGCATTTAGTGGGAAGGACAGCCTAACCACAAACACGTGAACAAGTGAATGTGGCCAGGGATGGTCTATCTCACTGATGCATTCACACTGGGTTAATATTGTGGAAGCCTGGACACAGTTGGACACTGGGATGCAACACATCCTCCAGACATATTGGATTGCGGGTCCTGGGTCAGTCAGGCTTCAAAACAAAGTTCAGAAAGTAGACAGCAGCAGTGGTCGGCCTCCTACACAACGAATAAATTATTCATGATCATGAGTAGTGTTGAGCGATACCTTCCGATATCGGGAAATATCGGATCGGATTGGATCGGACCGATACCGAAAAAGTATCGGATATCGCCGATTCCGATACCGGAAACCAATGCAAGTCAATGGGACATAAATATCGGAATTAAAATAAACCCTTTCTTTCCTTGTAGGTTATTTCTACATGAAGGAAAACAACTAAGAATAATGTAGAATGTATTGGGGGAGGTGGGGGAGACAATAAAGGCATAGAGGTTTAGCCCAGTCAAATGGAATAGCAGGAATTAATATTTTTTTATTATGTTCTGAGTTACGGAAATATTAACTATGTTAAGTATTTTTATATTTTGTCAGATATTTATGTTTCACTACTTCCATGCTCTTCACCTTCTTTTTTACTTCTCCCACACTTTCTCCTTCATCATCCTCAGCATCTTTTTCATCCACTTCTTCTTCACCTTCTTCTTCTTCACCTTCTTCGTATTATTCTTTTTTTTACATTCTTCATATTCTACTTCTTCATCTTCTTCATATTCTTCTTCTTCATCATATTCTTATTTGTGACAGGCATTCCTGTAGTTGTTATCTATAAAAGGTTGGACATTACACCTTTCGTTCTGCCCGTCACAAAAGATTTACAACAGGATTTGTCCGCGTTCAGTTTGGCCTGCAGCAGCAGGTCTTTTCCAGGGGCACCACGAGGAGGAACGGACTCACCCCCATACACTGCTTAGTCATCTTCTGCTTATAATTTAGATATTATCTTTTGCTCTGATTTTTAGTCTTATGCTTAATGTTCTTCCGCTTTTTGTTCTGCAGCTTCTTGTATTTCTGCTTCTTGGTTTTCTGTCTCTTGTTTTTCTGTATCTTGGTGCTTGTCTTCTCTTCTTTGTCTTCTTGGTCAACTTCTTCAGGGTCATCTTCTTGGTCTTCTTCGGGGTGGTCTTCAGGGTCGTCGTCTTCGGGGGTCCTCGTCTTCGGGGTCCTCGTCTTCTTCGGGTTGGTCTTCTGGGTCCTCGTCTTCGGGGTCCTCGTCTTCTTCGGGGTGGTCTTCAGGGTCCTCGTCTTCTTCGGGGTGGTCTTCAGGGTCCTCGTCTTCTTCGGGGTGGTCTTCAGGGTCCTCTTCTTCAGGGTCATTGTCTTCGGGGTCCTCGTCTTCTTAGGGTTGGTCTTCAGGGTCCTCGTCTTCAGGGTCCTCGTCAGGGAGATCCAGAGTGATTACCAAGAACCATTTCAAAAAGCTTGAACTTGGAAATGTAGCAGAAGGTACAAGAAAGCTGAGGAACTACCGAGGACCAGCTGACGGTACTGGAACCCGGATGGATAGCAGAAGGTACAAGAGCCAATGGAACTACCGAGGACCAGCTGATGTTACTGGAACTCGGTTACTAAGCAGGAGGTACCTGTGCCAGAAAGCACTACCAAGGACCAGCAGACGTTGGTGGAACTTGGATACCGAGAAGGAGGCACCTAATCCAAAGGCACTGCCGAGAACCAGCTGACGGTACTGGAACCCGGATGGGTAGCAGAAGGTACAAGAGCCAATGGAACTACCGAGGACCAGCTGATGTTACTGGAACCCGGATGGGTAGCAGAAGGTACAAGAGCCAATGGAACTACCGAGGACCAGCTGATGTTACTGGAACTCGGTTACTAAGCAGGAGGTACCTGTGCCAGAAAGCACTACCAAGGACCAGCAGACGTTGGTGGAACTTGGATACCGAGAAGGAGGCACCTAATCCAAAGGCACTGCCGAGAACCAGCTGACGGTACTGGAACCCGGATGGGTAGCAGAAGGTACCCATGTAAAAAAAAAGTTCAAGGCCGCGAGCCGGCCGCAGTTACCAAAACCCACAGTCCTACAGAGGGTGCTTGTCCTATTGGCACTATGGAACCAGCCTTCATTGCCAGATCCCGCAGCCCACATAGGAGTCACCTAAACTGCAGGCACCATAGAGTCGGCTAACCCGACCGCAACACGACAGGACAACGCATTGGAGGCAAAGTGACGTTGACACTACCCGGAAACAGCTGGCGTGCTGGAACCAGGCTGGGCAAGAGGGAGTACCCGTGCCAAAGACACTGCCGAGAACCAGCTGACGGTACTGGAACCCGGATGGGTAGCAGAAGATACAAGAGCAAATGGAACTACCGAGGACCAGCTGATGTTACTGGAACCCGGATGGGTAGCAGAAGGTACAAGAGCCAATGGAACTACCGAGGACCAGCTGATGTTACTGGAACTCGGTTACTAAGCAGGAGGTACCTGTGCCAGAAAGCACTACCAAGGACCAGCAGACGTTGGTGGAACTTGGATACCGAGAAGGAGGCACCTAATCCAAAGGCACTGCCGAGAACCAGCTGACGGTACTGGAACCCGGATGGGTAGCAGAAGGTACCCATGTAAAAAAAAAGTTCAAGGCCGCGAGCCGGCCGCAGTTACCAAAACCCACAGTCCTACAGAGGGTGCTTGTCCTATTGGCACTATGGAACCAGCCTTCATTGCCAGATCCCGCAGCCCACATAGGAGTCACCTAAACTGCAGGCACCATAGAGTCGGCTAACCCGACCGCAACACGACAGGACAACGCATTGGAGGCAAAGTGACGTTGACACTACCCGGAAACAGCTGGCGTGCTGGAACCAGGCTGGGCAGGAGGGAGTACCCGTGCCAAAGACACTGCCGAGAACCAGCTGACGGTACTGGAACCCGGATGGGTAGCAGAAGGTACAAGAGCCAATGGAACTGCCGAGAACCAGCTGGCGGTGCTGGAGCCCAGGGTAAATACTAAAAACAGAAGAGCCAGAGGTGTATTTGGAGGAGGTTTTAAATCCGTACTACAGTGGATGTGGACAAAGCAGGAGAATTTGCCGGACACACAGCTGGGGATCAGCTGACGTTACTGAATCCCAATAACACTGGAGCAAGCGTTGACTGTGCAGACGGCACTTCTGAGCAGCAACTAGCGGTATTGGAGCCCAGGGTAAATACTAAAAACGGAGGAGCCAGAGGTGTAATTGGAGCAAGTTTTAAATAAGTAGCACAGTGAATATGGACAGAGCAGGAGAAATTGCCGTGAACACAGCAGGGGAACAGCTGACGTTACCGAACCCCAATAACACCGCAGCAAGTGTTGACTGTGCAGACGGCACTTCCGAGCGCCAACTGGCGGTGCTGGAGCCCAGGGATAAGAATGAAAACAGAGGAGCCAGAGGTGTAATTCGAGCAACTTTAAAATGTGTAGTACAGTGGATGTGGACAAAGCAGGAGAAATTGCCGTCCGCACAGCAGGAGAACAGCTGACGTTACTGAACCCCAATAACACGGCAGCAAGTGTTGACTGTGCAGACAGCACTTCCGAGCGCCAACTGGCGGTGTTGGAGCCCAGGGTAAATACTAAAAACGGAGGAGCCAGAGGTGTAATTGGAGCAAGTTTTAAATAAGTAGCACAGTGAATATGGACAGAGCAGGAGAAATTGCCGTGAACACAGCAGGGGAACAGCTGACGTTACCGAACCCCAATAACACCGCAGCAAGTGTTGACTGTGCAGACGGCACTTCCGAGCGCCAACTGGCGGTGCTGGAGCCCAGGGATAAGAATGAAAACAGAGGAGCCAGAGGTGTAATTGGAGCAACTTTAAAATCTGTAGTAGTGAGAATGTGGACAGAGCAGGAGAAATTGCCGTCCGCACAGCAGGGGAACAGCTGACGTTACTGAACCCCAATAACATGGTAGCAAGTGTTGACTGTGCAGACAGCACTTCCGAGCGCCAACTGGCGGTGCTGGAGCCCAGGGATAAGAATGAAAACAGAGGAGCCAGAGGAGTAATTGGAGCAACTTTAAAATGTGTAGTACAGTGGATGTGGACAAATCAGGAGAAATTGCCGTCCGCACAGCAGGAGAACAGCTGACGTTACTGAACCCCAATAACACGGCAGCAAGTGTTGACTGTGCAGACGGCACTTCCGAGCGCCAACTGGCGGTGTTGGAGCTCAGGGATTACAGTTCAGGTGGTAGAAACATGAACAGAACAGGAGACCTGGATACTGTTGCCAACCAATTATTTATTCTGGAAGAGGACTGGCAAATTCATGAGAGATCCAGGCCTTGTTCATTTTGAGAAAAGTAAGCCGGTCAACGTTATCGGAGGATAGTCGCATGCGACGGTCTGTTAGTACACCACCTGCGGCACTAAAGACGCGTTCCGATAATACACTAGCAGCAGGGCAAGCTAGCACCTCCAGTGCATACTGACTAAGCTCTGGCCATGTATCCAGCTTACAGACCCAAAACTTGAAGGGAGAAGAGCCGTCTGGGAGTACACTAAGAGGGCAAGACATGTAGTCTGTCACCATCTGACGGAAACGTTGCCTCCTGCTGACTGGAGCTGTCTGTGATGGTGTAGACATTTGTGGCGGCGGGGACACAAAACTTTGCCACATTTCGGCCATACTGGTCTTGCCTTGTGCTGAGGCGCTGCTTCTGCTCCCTCTTTGTGCAGAGCTTCCTCCACTGCCTCGACGCACTGAGCTGCTTTGGAAAGCACTAGCAGCACTGCTCTCGGTTGGAATGGAGAACATGATGGAATGCACCAGTGCGTCTTGGTACTCCCGCATTTTACGCTCCCGGTTCAATGGTGTTATGAGGCTTTGTAAGTTGTCCCGGTAGCGAGGATCTAGGAGGGTGGACACCCAATAATCAGCCGTGTTGAGAATGTGGGCGATGCGGCGGTCGTTTCTGAGGCACTGCAGCATGAAATCAACCATGTGCTGCAGACTGCCAACTGGCCAAGAAACGCTGTCCCCTGCTTGAGGCGTGATCTCTGCCTGCTCTGCATCACCCCACCCTCGCTCTAGATACTGACTACTAGAGCATTGTGTACCTCCCTCCTCTGGACAGATGTCTTCCTCATCCATTGACTCCTCCTCATCCTCCTCACAAAGTGTCCCCTGCCTAGGCCTTTGTGAGGAACCACGTTGCGCAGACTGTAGAGAAGCAGATGGCATTTGTGACTCCTCATCCTCCACCTCTTCCAAAACCTCGTCCCTTAGTGCTTGCAGTGTTTTTTCAAGCAGGCAGATAAGGGGGATAGTCATGCTGACTAGTGCATCATCTGCACTCGCCATCCGCGTGGAATAATCGAAGGCACGCAAAACGTGGCAAATGTCCTTCATAGAGGCCCACTCAGTGGTGGTGAAGTGTGAACGGCGCGCACTGCGACTTGTTTGCGCCTGCTGCAGCTGGTACTCCATTACTGCTGCCTGCTGCTCACACAACCTCTCCAACATATGTAACGTTGAATTCCACCTGGTGGGTAGGTCACATATGATGCGATGTTCCGGAAGACATAATCGGCGCTGCAGAGCTGCAATGCGTGATCTTGCATTGCTGGAACGCCGCAAGTGAGCGCACTCTATGCGGACCTTGTGAAGCAGTGCATCAAGATCCGGATAGTCCCTCAAAAAACTCTGCACGACCAAGTTGAGCACATGTGCCAGACATGGGATGTGAGTGAGGTTGCCTAGGCCCAGAGCTGCCACCAGATTTCGGCCATTGTCACACACTACCATGCCTGGCTGGAGATTCGCTGGCACAAACCACACGTCACTCTGCTGCTTGATGGCATTCCAGAGCTCCTGCGCTGTGTGGCTTCGATTCCCCAAAGAAATTAATTTTAATACGGCCTGTTGACGTTTGGCCACGGCTGTGCTCATATCGGTCATCATAACAGGTAACCGTTCACGGGTCGATGTGGAGGTAGACCGTGACGGCTCCTGCAGCGCTGATTCAGAGGAACTGGAGTATGAGGAGGAGTCAATGTGTACAGACTGGATTCCTGCAATCCTTGGAGTTGGCAGAACACGTACAGCGCCACTCTCAAGATCTGTACCCGGCTCCACAACATTTACCCAATGGGCAGTGAGGGAAAGGTATCGTCCCTGTCCATGCTTACTGGTCCACGCATCAGTGGTCAGGTGGACCTTGCTACTGACGGCGTTTTGTAGCGCATGTTTAATTTTTCCCTCCACATGATGTTGCAGGGCAGGGACGGCTTGCCTGCTGAAATAAAAGCGGCTGGGCACGTTGTATTGTGGGACTGCCAATGCCATAAAGTTACGGAATGTGTCAGTCTCCACCAGCCTGAATGATAGCATTTCAAGGGCCAGTAGTTTAGCAATGCCAGCATTCAGAGCCTGTGCTCGGGGGTGGTTTGCCGAGTATGGGCGCCTTTTCTCCCATGCCTGTGCTAACGATGGCTGTAGACTGGCCTGGGAGTGTGAGGATGACTGGGAAAGTGGTGCTGTGGGTGGAATTACACTGTGTCTCTGTACAACAGTGCCAGAGATTCTTCCATGGCGATCCTGTGAGGAAGCCGAACCAGCTGTGTGTGAGCTGGAGGAAGAGGCTACAACACGAGCTGAAGAGGTGGTAGGTGGCACTGTAGGTTGGCCTAGGTCTTCAGTGTGTTTGTGTAACTCCACCACGTGCTTGGTCCGCACATGTTTCCACATATTTGTGGTATTGAGGTTGCTGACACTTTTCCCTCTTTTCACCTTCTGATTACACAGCTTGCATTTGACAAAGCAAATGTCATCTGCAACTGTGTCAAAAAAGGACCAGGCACTGCAAGTCTTGGGAGCGCCCGCTTTGGATTTTGGAAGAGCCATGCTCCTAATGGGTGCCGAAGTGGAGGCTACAGGCAACCAAGTCTGCCCCCTCCCTCTCCCTCCTTTTTGGGCCGTTCGGGGAATCTCTTCCTCAGAGCTGCTCCCACCACCTTCCTGTCCCTCACGCCATGATGGGTCAAGGACCTCATCATCTACACCACCCTCTTCAAACAACTGCTTCTCCTGGGTAGTCTCGACAGCACAGTACGCACCAGAAAGTGGCACCTGAGTCTCATCATCAGATGCGTACTGAGGTGTGCTGCTGACCATAGGCACTGGCCCACCCGCCTCTTCAGATTCAGAGAGACAAAACGGTTGCGCATCACTGCATACTACCTCTTCTTCAAATTCTCGAACTCTGCTTGGCTGGCCCCCTCTTTCCAAGCCAAGAGATTCAGAGAACAGAAGTAGAGATGGCTCCTGTCCAGGGCTCTCTGACTGCCTGGGCAATTTGGCAGGTGGTGAAGAGACAGATGGGTGCTCTTCAGTGCTCAGGACCTGAGAGGATCTGGAACTAATTGAAGTCGATGCGTTAGCTGCCATCCATCCGACAACGGCTTCAATTTGGTCCTCGCGCAGCAGTGGGGTACGGCTAGCTCCTACAAAGCTGCGCATAAAGGACTGTTCCCTGGTAAAACTGGGGGATGCTGAGTCACTGGTGCCCGCAGCAGGCACAGAATCCCCACGTCCTCTCCCTGCAGGCACAGAATCCTCACGTCCTCTCCCTGCAGAAACTCCACGCCCACGCCCACGACCACGACCACATGCCTTACTCCCTGCCTTCTTCATCTTGGTAGACTGATAAAGATAGGCAGAAAAGTACTAAGGGCTTAGTGTGCTTATTCCTGAACAGCTGCTAACAGGTATAAGAAACACTAATTTTATAAAGTGTGGACTAGACTTTAATATGAGCTAATGTGGCCTACACAACTGTAAAGTGGAGTGTTTGGTGAACTTTATTTAGGTTTTTTTTGTCACAAAAAGACACTGGATGTGCCTAAAGATGTAATAACGATAGTATCACAAACTTTTTGTAGCTATTACAATGTAGGAAGGTAACCTACAATGCAATAGATGAGGCTGCAAAAAATAGGCTAATACTAATCTGGCTGGGGCTGCAGGGCCCAATGCTGCAGAAAGGCTCCTCTATCTACTCCTATATAGTGTGTTTGGAATCAATTTAGCTGAATATGGATGGAACCACCACACTAATAGGAGATATCAGGAAAAATTATGAATTGGCAATAAAGGACAATGTATGAGGCAGTGACACACACTGAGTGCACTACAACCAGACGGGGTTGAAGCACACACTACAGTCATGGCCAAAAGTATTGAGAATGAGACAAATAGTAATTTTTCCAAAGTTTACTGCTTCATTTTTTGTAATGGCAATTTGCATATACTCCTGAATGTCAAAGAGTGATCAGCTTAACAGCAATTACTGTACTTGCAAAGTCAATATTTGCCCAGAAAATGAACTTTAACCCCCAAAACACATTTCAACATCATTGCAGTCCTGCCTTAAAAGGAGCAGCTAACATCGTTTTAGTGATTGATCCATTAACACAGGTGTGGGTGTTGATGAGGACAGGGCTGGCGATCAATCAGTCATGATTAAGTAAGAATGACATCACTGGACACTTTAAAAGGAGGCTGGTTCTTGGTATCATTGTTTCTCTTCAGTTAACCATGGTTATCTCTAAAGAAACGCGTGCAGCCATCATTGCACTGCACAAAAATGGCCTAACAGGGAAGAGTATCGCAGCTACAAAGATTGCACCTCAATCAACAATCTATCGCATCATCAAGAACTTCAAGGAGAGAGCTTCCATTGTTGTCAAAAAGGCTCCAGGGCGCCCAAGAAAGACCAGCAAGTGCCAGGACCGTATCTTAAAACTGTTTCAGCTGCGGGATCGGACTACCAGCAGTGCCGAGCTTGCTCAGGAATGGCAGCAGGCTGGTGTGAGTGCTTCTCCACGCACTGTGAGGCGGAGACTCTTTGAGCAAGGGCTGGTTTCAAGGAGGGTAGCAAAGAAGCCACTTCTCTCCAGAAAAAGCATCAGGGACCGACTGATATTCTGCAAAAGGTACAGGGAGTGGACTGCTGAGGACTGGGGCAAAGTCATTTTCTCTGATGAATCCCCTTTTCGATTGTTTGGGACATGTGGAAAACAGCTTATTCGGAGAAGAAGAGGTGAGCGCTACCACCAGTCTTGTCTCATGCCAACTGTAAAGCATCCTGAAACCATTCATGTGTGGGGTTGCTTCTCAGCCAAGGGAATCGGCTCACTCACAGTCTTGCCTAAAAACACAGCCATGAATAAAGAATGGTACCAGAATGTCCTCCAAGAGCAACTTCTCCTAACCGTCCAAGAGCAGTTTGGAGCCCAACAATGCCTTTTCCAGCATGATGGAGCACCTTGCCATAAAGCAAAGGTGATAACTAAATGGCTCATGGAACAAAACATAGAGATTATGGGTCCATGGCCTGGAAACTCCCCAGACCTTAATCCCATTGAGAACTTGTGGTCAATCATCAAGAGACGGGTGGACAAACAAAAACCAACAAATTCTGGCAAAATGCAAGCATTGATTATGCAAGAATGGACTGCTATCAGTCAGGATTTGGTCCAACAGTTGATTGAGAGCATGCCAGGGAGAATTACAGAGGTCTTGAAGAAGAAGGGGCAACACTGCAAATATTGACTTGCTGCATTAACTCATTCTAACTGTCAATATAACCTATTGGTACTCATAATATGATTGCAATTATATTTCTGTATGTGATATAAACATCAGACAAACACTAATAAAAACCAGAGGCCAGCAGATCATGTGAAAATATAATTTTGGTGTCATTCTCAAAACTTTTGGCCATGACTGTACAGGGTGAGCTGCACTCACACACCAGACCTTGCAGACAGCGGTGAACAGTACAGATGCAGAGCACTGTGCACTAGTGCTGCAAGACGGAAAAAAATTTCTCTATCTACTCCTATATAGTGTGTTTGGAACCAATTTAGCTGAATACAGATGGAACCACCACACTAATAGGAGATATCAGGAAAAATTATGAATTGGCAAAAAAGGACAATGTATGAGGCAGTGACACACACTGAGTGCACTACAACCAGACTTGGCTGAAGCACACACTACAGGGTGAGCTGCACTCACACACACAGACCTTGCAGATAGCGGTGAACAGCACAGGGAACTGTGCACTAGCACTGCAAGGCACAGTGATTTAGAAAGTAGCTTGGGTAAAGCAGTATAGAGCAAATAGGTAGCTAAAACTGTCCCTCAGAACAACAGCGTCCTATCCCTAACTGAATTCACAGCAGAGTGAGCTCAAAATGGCGGCGGTGGCTTTTATAGTGCATCATGACATCATTTCAGCAGCCAATCACAGCCATGCCATTAGTTAAGATGCCTACATGCCTAACAGGATGTGCCCACACTTCTTAGGATCCTCATTGGCTGAATAAAATGAAAATGTCTCATTGCATTATGGGAACTTCCGATTCCGGTATACGATATTGCAATAGTATCGGAATTAAGTATCGGAATTCCGATACCGCGAATATCGGCCGATACCCGATATTTCAGTATCGGAATGCTCAACACTAATCATGAGGCCATCCATCTCCTTAGCTTTCTGTTCCTTGGAATGCAAGCGTATGTATGTAGTAGCGGCTAGGCCTGAGGTGGTCAGCGTTTTGGCGCATATCCTATCCTCCTTCCTCCTCCGAGGATTGCTGGATGTTTTCCTGCTACAATCCCAGTTCTATGACTCCAGTTAAAACAAAGCTTCAGGTGATGAATGATGGATGAGGTGGTGGCAAAGGAGAAAGAGCAGGAGGAACAGGGACCATTCACATCAATATCAGGCCAGTCAACCACACATGTCTTATAGGATATGTTTCTGTACCAAAAGGAGCGGTTCAGCTACACAGTTATAGGGCAGACAGTGAGTGCAATGCCTACCAAAAATTTTGAGGCACTCCAATGCCCCTTGGAAGTGACATGGAGGTCAGAGGGCCTTAACTAAACCTTTTTTTCCATTTATAGCAACTGGGTCTCCTGTACACTGTTGGCCTAAGCAGTGAATGGAAGGCTTTCCAAAAATTATGAGGAACTGCAATGCCCATTGAAACAGACGTGGATTACAGTGTACTAAAATCCTTCTACCCATTATTGGTTAGTGGGTCTCCCTTAGTGTTCGCCTATACATTGGAAAGCAAAAGCTGACTAAAATTAGGAGGAAATGCAATGCCCGTTGGAAGAGTCGTGGAGGTTAGAGGTAATTAAAAACAACATTTCAATGCCCCTTGGAAGAGCTGTGGAGTTCAGAGTGGTTTAACAAGACGGTTTTAATGCCCCTTGGAAGAGACGTGGAGGTCACAGTGGAATAAAAAGACAATATCAATGCCCCTTGGAACAGTGGTGGAGGTCCCAGTGGAATAAAAAGACAATATCAATGCCCCTTGGAAGAGTAGTGGAGGTTACAGTGGAATAAAAAGACAATATCAATGCCCCTTGGAAGAGTGGTGGAGGTCGCAGTGGAATAAAAAGACAATATCAATGCCCATTGGAAGAGTGGTGGAGGTCCCAGTGGAATAAAAAGACAATATCCATGACCCTTGAAGAGATGTGGAGGTCACAGTAGCTTAACAAGACGATTTTAATTCCCCTTGGAAGTGACGTGGAGTTCAGAGTGGTTTAACAAGACGGTTTTAATGCCCCTTGGAAGAGACGTGGAGGTCACAGCAGCTTAACAAGATGGTTTTAATGCCCCTTGGAAGAGACGAGGAGGTCACAGTGGAATAAAAAGACAATATCAATGACCCTTGGAGGAGACGTGGAGGTCACAGTAGCTTAACAAGACGATTTTAATGCCCCTTACAAGAGCCATGCAGAACAGCATATTAAAAACATTATTCCCATTATTGGGGAGTGGGTCTCCCATAGTCTTTGCCTATGCCTTCCAAGCAAAAGCTGCCAAAAATTAGGACGGAGCAACTTGCAATGCTGGCAACACTGGTGGTATAGTGGTGGTGGAGGCTGAGGATAAGGAGAAGAGCAAAAAACAGCCGAAATGAGGAAGCGTATACCCATGTGTGGGTGTGAAGCGGTGCATGGGAATACACCTCCCGAAACAACACAGTGGATTTGACTCTATGTTGCTCTGCTGTCATTTGGTGGTGATGAGAAGTCTGGCCCAGTCCAGCCCTTGTTCATTTTGATAAGGGTCTGCTTGTCAGCATTGTCAGTTGACAGGCGAGTGCGCTTATCAGTTATAATTCCCCCAGCGGCACTAAAAACACGCTCCGATAACACGCTAGCGGCAGGGCAGGCCAGGACCTCCAAGGCGTACAGAGCGAGTTCATTCCAAGTGTCCAGCTTGGATACTCAATAATTAAAAGGCACAGAGGAATCACGGAGGACGCTGGTACGGTCGGCAAGGTAATCCCTCAACATCTTTTGAAACTTTCCACTCCTTGTGAGAGTACCCCGCGCCTCAGGGCCTGTAAGCTGGGCGGGTCTCAGAAAACTGTCCCAGAAAGTTGACAATGTTCCCCTGCCTCTGCTGGATTGGAGTTGCGTCTCTCTCACCTGTTCACCTTGGTTGGGCAAAGAACTGTGACCTTCTGCCGCTAGCGTGTTCAGATGGGAATTTTTTTAACAGTTCTGTAGCAAGGGCCTTCTGGTACTGCCCTATTTTTGTAGACCTCTCCACCTCAGGAATAAGAGAGTGAAAGTTCTCCTTGTAGTGGGGGTCTAAAAGTGTCACCAACCAGTAATGACTGTCACCCAACATTTTGACAATGCGAGGGTCACGGTTAACATAAAGTCAGCCATGCGTGCCAGACTGGTAACAGGCAAGACTTCCGTGTCCTCACCAAGATGGCGACTGACCATGCTCTCCTCCTCCTCCTCCCCCCTGTCCTCCGGCCACCCATGCTGAACCGACGGTATGACAGTTGTAAAGGTACTACCGTCTAAAGCGCATGATACCAGCTCCTGTTCTTCCTCCTCCTCCTCCTCCTCTCCCTCATTTTCCCCCAATGCACGTTGGGATGAGATGAGGCTGGGCTGTGTTTAATTGCTCGCTAAAGCTTCTTGATCCATCTCACCATACTCTGGCTGTAATGCCTCCTCTTTAATTCTCTGCAGAGAGCGTTGCAAAAGACAGACAAGTGAGATGCTGATGCTAATGATGGCATCATCGCCACTCACCATCTTGGTGGACTCCTCAAAGTTTGTCAGGATGGTACATATGTCAGACATCCAGGTCCACTCCTGAGGTCTTATGTGTGGAGTCTGACCTGAATGTCGACTGCCTTGTTGCAGCTGGTGTTCCACAACTGCTCTCTTCTGCTCACAAATCCTATGCAACATGTGGAGGGTAGAGTTCCAACGTGTGGGGACATCAAACACCAGTCGATGTGCCAGAAGCTGCAAACGCTGCTGCAACACAGCAAGGGCGGCTGAAGCTGTAGCCGGCTTCCGAAAATGAGCTGACAGGCAGCGTTCTTTGACGAGCAGATCTGACAACTCGGGGTATGATTTAAGAAACCGCTGAACCACGAAGTTAAGCACATGAGCCAGGCATGGTATGTGTGTGATCTCACCTCGCCTCAGAGCCGCCACCAGGTTACGGCCATTGTCACACATGACCATGCCTGGCTGTAGGTTCAGTGGTTTCAGCCACAGATCTGCCTGCTCTTTCACAGCTGTCCACAACTCACAAGCAGTGTGAGGTTTATCACCTAAGCTTATGAGTTTCAGCACAGCCTGTTGCCACTTGGCTGAGGCAGTACTGCAGTGCTTCCAGCTTTTGACTGATGTGGTGTTATCTGAGATACAGGCTGAACATGAAGAGGAGGAGGAGGATGATGCGCAGGAGCTGTACACTGTGGGGGCAACTCTGACTGACATAGGGCCTGCAATCCTCGGTATGGGGAGGATGTGTTCTGTCCCAAGGTTCGACTGGGTCCCGGCTACCACTAAGTTTTCCCAGTGTGCCGTCAGGGAGATGCACTGTCCCTGGCCACAAGCACTTGTCCACATGTCCGTTGTCAGGTGGACTCTCCCAGTAACTGTGTTGTTGAGGGCACGGCAGATGTTTTGGGACACGTGCTTGTGTAGTGCGGGGATGGCACACCGGGCAAAATAGTGTTGGCTGGGGACCAAGTACCGAGGGACGGCCACCGCCATAAGGTTGCGGAAGGATTCCGTCTCCACCAGCCTAAAGGGCAGCATTTCCAATGCAAGCAGTCGTGAAATGTGTGAATTTAGGACTGTGGCCTGTGGGGCGTTGGCTGCGAATTTGCGCTTTCGTTCAAAGGTCTGGGATATGGACAATTGAACGCTGCGGTGGGACGTGGACGTGGACGTTGATGCTGTTTCTTGAGAAACTGCCATAACAAGTGAAGACTGAGAGGAGGGGGCATCTTTGCATGCAGTATGGACAGGGGATTGCCTTGCATGCACAACAGGTGGTTCTCTTACATGCACAACAGCGGAAGAAGCAGTGGTGACACCCGCTGACACTGGTCGTGGACCCTGGGTTCACCCCACAGTCGGGTGCTTTTCTGCCATGTGCCAGATCATGCTGGTGGTGGTCAGGTTGGTAGTTTTGTCACCTCTGCTGATGCTGGCCTGGCAGGTGGTACAAATGGCCTTTTTGGGGTTATCAGCAGAGTCTTTAAAAAAATTCCAGACTCTGGAAGACCTACCGGTTGTACTGACAACGTCCCTCGTGTTGGTGTTGCGGGGAATGGTTACCCGCCTTCTGTCTGCAGCCACCACACTGCTTCTTCCTGCCTGTTGGGGTACTCTGCCTCCCTCCCCCTGTGTACTGCTGGCCTCGCTCTGCGTGTCCTCCTGCCACATTGGGACAGTTACTAGATCATCCACCACCTCCTCCTCTTCCACTTCCGCACCACGGTCCTCCTCCTCACTTTGTGGCAATTGTATCTTTTCCACCTCTTGTGACAAATTGCCAGCGTCACCTTCCTGTGGCCGTGGCTGTTCAAATATTTGGCCATCGCTACATGGGATCTCCTCTTCCACCACTTCAAGCGGAGCAGGTGAGGGGCCCAAATATGGAAATGGACCAGTGAACAGCTCTTCAGAGTGTCCAACTGTGGGATCAGTTGATGTCTGACAACACTCGGAATGGTGGGAGGAAGGAGCATCAGGGTGAGGAGGAGTATGCAGTCGAGACTCACGGCTACTAACACTTGACCATGTGGAAGATAGAAAGGAGGTGGTGGTTTCCAGGTGACTGGAAGTATTATCTGCTATCCAATTAATAACCTGTTCACACTGATCAGTTCGCAATAGTGGTCTGTTGTTGTGTGCTTCCCTAGTAATTCGGTCAAGAACTGGGAGCGAGAAGATGTGGCTGTTGGTTGTGGCACATTTTCACCTTGGCCACGGCCCTGTCCTCTCACGAACCATCACCAGAACCTCCAGTTCCACGTCCCTTGCCACGCACCTTGCCCATTGTAAATGAAGTAAAATAGCTTACACTCGCACTATTAATGGCAAAAGTGTAATAAAAAGGAGATTAGAACTGTGGAAGAGGAAAACCACATTTCTATTTCTCTGGCCTACACCAGAATCTTTTAAACAGATATATTGGTGTCTGAACAGTCAGCGAGACACTGAGAATGTTTTTTTTTATGGAAAAAAGACAAAAAAGTGGATAATACAGAGATTTGAACCGTGGAACTGCAAAACCACAGTTATAATTTCCTGGTGTATACCAGACTTGTTAAAATAGATATATTTGTGTCTGAACAGTCAGCGACACACTCAAACTTTTTTTCTTATGGAAAAAAGGCAAGCAGGTTGATAACACCCAGATTTGAACAGTGGAAGAGGAAAACCACAGTTCTAGTTATCTGGCCTACACCAGAATCTTTTAAACAGATATATTGGTGTCTGAACAGTCAGCGAGACACTGAGAATGTTTTTTTTTATGGAAAAAAGACAAAAAAGTGGATAATACAGAGATTTGAACCGTGGAACTGCAAAACCACAGTTATAACGGGAAGGGGTCCCTAAAAGAACTAAGGACTGGAACAAAAATGGGACACTTCCTGAACAGAGAAAGTTGTTGCAGAACACAAAAAGATAAACTGACAAAAAGGTACTAGAGGTCCCAGAAGAACCTAGCGAACTGACAGAGATAGGCACAGAAGCACCTGGCTAGCAAAACAGTCAAACAACACTGAAGTCCAGCACAGTCAAAAGGGCGGAGCAGGAATATAAAGGCAGATGGTCACATGACCGCAAAACACAAGATGGAAAAAACAAACAGGAGGGTTCTAACAATACCCCCTCTTTTATGAGGATTCTCTGGATCCTCCAGGCCCAGGCCTATCCGGAAACCTCTTGTGGAAAGCTCTAACAAGCCTAGGAGCAGAGACATCATCCGCCCTTACCCAGGAGTTATCTTCGGAACCAAAACCCTTCCAGGAGATGAGATACTGTAATCTCCCTCTATGCCATCTAGAATTCAAGATACGAGAAATTTCATATTCGCCGTCTTCCACCACAGGAGGAACTGTGACAGTGGCATCCCTATCTGATACATCAGCCTTTTTCAACAAGCAAACATGAAACACAGGATTAATCTTCCAGGAAGTAGGGACATCCAACCTAACCGCAGACGGGTTAACAACCTGAAGCACTTTAAATGGACCCACAAAGTTAGGACCCAATTTTTTAGAGGGAATCCTCAACCGCAGATTCTTCGAGGACAACCAAACCATGTCGCCCACAGTAAACAAAACCTCCTTACATTTCCTGTCAAAATACTTCATGGACTTCTTGTTAGCCTCTTGAAGGTTGCAACGTACATTAGTCCAAACTCTCTCCAATTCACCGGAAAAATTCTCCTCCTCCGGCACCGCCAACCCCAATTTGGAGAACAAACCAAAAGACGGATGTCTCCCTGTACAACAAAAAAAAGGAGAACACCCAGCAGAGGAGGATGTATGATTGTTAAGAGCAAATTCTGCGAGAGGCAGAAACTCAGACCACACCTCCTGATTTTCTGCCACCAAACAATGCAAAAACTGTTCTACATCCTGGTTCTTTCTTTCAGTCTGTCCATTAGACTCAGGGTGATACCCAGATGAAAATGACAAATGGATTCCCAACCTGTCACAAAAAGCACACCAAAAGCGAGTCGCAAACTGAGGTCCTCTATCAGAAACAATATCCGTGATTACGCCATGAAGCTTGACAATCTCCTTAACAAACACCTTAGCGAGTGTCTTGGCGCAGGGTAACTTAATGAATGGAACCAAATGACACATCTTGCTGAAACGGTCCATGACCACCCAGATGACAGTAAAACCCTCGGACACAGGCAGATCAGTAATAAAATCCATTGTGAGATGCCTTCAAGGCGCACTAGAAACCTCCAGAGGGCAAAGCAAGCCCGCAGCAGGAGTATGTGAAGCCTTTGACCTAGCACACACAGTACATTGACGCACCCACTAGATGACTTCTTTCTGCCATCCAGGCCACCAAAAACTGCGACTGATAAGTCTTAGTCTCAGAAATTCCTGGATGACCTGCCAACCGAGACTCATGACACTCCCCAAACAAATCTCTCCTAAAGGTTCTAGGCACGAACAACCTCCCATGGAGAGTGTTAGATGGAGCATCATCTTGAGCTTTCAGAATCCCATTCTCCAAAACGGAGTCCAATGCCGCCACCACAACTCCTTTCTGTAAAATGCTCTCCTCCTCCTCGGCACCGGACGTAGGAGAGAAGCTGCGAGATAAAGCATTGGCTTTAACATTCTTAGTACCAGGGATATAGGTAACAGAAAAATGAAACCGAGAAAAAAAAAGTGCCCACCTAGCTTGACGGGCATTCAAGCGCTTGACAACATCCAGATAGATCAAATTTTTATGATCTATGAAAACCTGAATAGGAAATATAACACCTTCCAAAAAATGACGCCAATGTTCAAATGCGAGTTTAATAGCCAGCAGCTCCCAATTTCCAACATCACAATTCAGTTCGGTTTCCGAAAATTTTTTCGAAAAGAAGGCACAAGGATATACTCCATCCCTGTTCACCTGAGACCAAACTTCTCCGACCCCCACCGATGAAGCATCGACCTCAACCAAAAAAGGCTTGGTCTCATCAGGCTACATAAGGATAGGGGCAGAACTGAACCTCTATTTGAGATACTTAAACGCTTCAATGGCCTCAGTAGTCCACTGGACCGTATTCGCACCTTTCCTGGTGAGATCGGTTAGAGGCCTAACAATTTCAGAAAAATTCTTAATGAATTTCCTGTAATAATTGGCAAAACCCAAAAATCTCTGTATAGATTTCAAACCAATAGACCTAGGCCATTCCTGAACAGCCTGAACCTTCACCAGGTCCATCTCAAAGCCCTCGCTGGAGACAATGTAGCTCAAAAAACTAATTTTCTGCACAGTGAACTCACATTTCTCCAGCTTAGCAAAGAGTGAATTATCACTCAATAACTGGAAAACTTCACGTACACTCTCCCAATGGGACTCCAGATTTGGCGAATAAATCAAAATGTCATCTAAATACACAACCACATTCTTACCAATCAAAGGTCTCAGGATGTCATTAATAAGGTTCTTAAAAAATGCAGGTGCATTGGTAAGACCAAAAGGCATCACCAGATTCTCAAAATGACCTACCGGAGTGTTAAAAGCAGTTTTCCATTCATCACCCTCCTTCACTCATAAAAAATTGTATGCCCCCGGAGATCAATCTTAGAGACCCACTTGGCCCCCACTAACTGGTTAAACAAGTCAGGAATTAACGGCAATGGGTAGGAATTGCGTACGGTAATCTTATTAATTTCACGAAAATCCAGACATGAACGTAAACCCCCGTCCTTTTTTTAACAAAGAAAAATCCAACTGCCACAGGCGACTTAGAAGGTCTAATGTGACCAGCAGCCAGGTTAGTCTGTATATACTCCTCCAAGGCCTTTTTTCATGGATAGTCAGATTAAACAAGTAACTCTTGGGAAGAGTAGCTCCCGGAACAAACTCAATGGCGCAATCATAATCCCTATGAGGAGGTAAAACTTGCGACTCCTCCTCCGAAAAAACCCTCCAAAATTCTTGAATAGGTATCGGTAATTCCCCTTTTTCCACAGCCGCAATGCGACCAGTACAACATTTATCATAGCATTTCGGACTCCAAGACTTAATCATATTAGTAGACTAGTCCAGCAAAGGATTGTGCAGTTTTAACCAAGGCAATTCTAGAATGACCGGAGAGGGTAAATTATTTAACACAACCAAGTACAAAATTTCTTGGTGAAGTCCATTGATAGTGAGGGGAAATGTAGCAACCTTGTGAGTAATACATTTCAAGGGAGTGTTATCAATTGCAATCACAGAAATAGGTGATGACAAAAGTTTGGATTTAAATTTAAGTTTTTCCAAAAACCCTTTGTCAATCACATTAAGTGTTGAACCACAATCCACAAATACCTGAAATTCAATCAAATTTTCCTGCAAAGTAGTACTCACTGAAAGAAATACTCCTGCAGAGCGTGAACAAGCTATACGGGCGGACCTGACCTTTTTTTTTCTTTACTTAAACGAAGCTCACAATACTTAATCAAATGGTCAGCTTTACAACAATAAAGACACAATCCCTCGGCGAACCTCCGGAGCGACATCGCCCCAACCTTCATCGTTTCTCCGCCATCTGAGCAGATTTTCTGGGGACTAGGACCTGGCATTACAGGAGTCTTTACCTCATTCTGCCTACATCTCAGCCTCCTATCCACACGAACAGCTAATTGCATGGCATCCTGCAGAGTCTCAGGTGCGGGGAATGCAATTAGCAAATCCTTAACCCTTTCACTCAGACCAGTAAGAAATAGACATTTCAGAGCTGGATCATTCCATTTGATTTCTGAAGCCCACCTTCTAAAGTGTGTGCAATAATTTTCAACATCACCTGACCCCTGATTCAAACGCCTGAGTGCTGCCTCAGCAGATGAGATTCGATCAGAATCATCATATAATAGACCCATAGCAGAAAAAAATCTTCTACCGACCTTAAGCATGGATCATTAGGTTGGAGAGAAAAGGCCCACCCTTGTGGTTCATTGCGCAAAAGTGACATAATAAAACCAATGCACTGTGATTCATTCCCAGAGGACCTTGGTCTCAAACAAAAATATAGCAAGCAAGCATTTTTAAAGGAAAACAAATCTTGCTGTTTACCATAAAAAACATCAGGCAGTCCTACCTTGGGTTCCACAAAATGCGCTCCAGAACAGCTACTCACGTGTTGCTGGAGCTCGGCCACCTCCAGAGACAATCCCTGCAAGTGTTGAGCCAAAACCTGGACGGAAGCCATACTGATCCCTGAATTTCTTTCCTTTTAGGTTTTTTGTGCTGGACTTACTGTTATGATCTGCAACAAGTACTAAGGAAAGAAAGGGGAATGCTATCCCTACAGTAAGACTAAGCTGAATACCTACGATGTAGCGGGCTGTCTGTTCCTTGCGAACAGACCCGCCTTAGTCCTCAGCTAGTCTGAACGAAGCCCTATAGCATAAAGGGTAGGGGTCCCTAAAAGAACTAAGGACTGGAACAAAAATGGGACACCTCCTGAACAGAGAACGTTGTTGCAGAATACAAAAAGATAAACTGACAAAAAGGTACTAGAGGTCCCAGAAGGATCTAGCGAACTGACAGAGATAGGCACAGAAGCACCTGGCTAGCAAACAGTCAAACAACACTGAAGTCCAGCACAGCCAAAAGGGCGGAGCTGTAATATAAAGGCAGATGGTCACGTAACCGCAAAACAAAAGATGGAAAAAACAAACAGGACGGTTCTAACACATCGTCGATGTAACGTATCCAATTTCAGATTCCTTTGAGATGTGTGTGTAAAAATCGGATGTTGTCATTTTTTTTTTTTTTCGCACTCCGTGAATTTTTCACTGAGCCAATATCTCAATCTGCACATACGCTTCCTCCGGCACCATTTTATTGAAGTCCCGCACATAGGATACAGATTCATACTGCGCACGTGCCGTCCACACAATTATGGTCAGCAGCAAATAATTTTAAAAAGGAAGAAGGTCTCTGAATAATCAGTCACCTGCACAAGAAGCAGAGGAGGCTGGTGGGGGGGTCGGGGGTGGAGAAACAGAAAAGGACCCAGTTCCCATGAAAATGAAGAAGTGAAATTATACATCCACCTTTCTATATCATTAGAATAAAATGAATTGTCTGCTTAACAGTCCCATAGGGAAAAGTTGGCTCATTGTGTCAATTAATCTAAACATATGAATTAAGAGCTGACGGTGATCTCGCAACAAAAACATATACAAATGTTATTGGTTTACATTTCAGCTGAGAGAAACAAGGAATTATGTTTGGCTACCATTACATTTTAGGAAAGCATTTATAAATTACACGTTTAAAAATAGTAAAATATGTACTGCTGGTAATTTCAGATGAACGGGTTGTCCCCTTTCAACAAACCTTTGCCTAAAGGGTCGGTTATGTGTAACAAAATAAACCGAGCTTTATTTACCCTTTCCTGCTCCAACATTTTGACTCTGCTGCTGTCTCAATCTCTGTTGATTGGCTACAATGGTGTTTATATTGGTATAGCCATTGAATTCAGTGGTGGCAGCTGATTAACAAAGCCCCGGACTGCATTGAGAGATAAAACTTTACTTGAGGAGCATAAGTAAGATAAGCTTGTGGGCAATACTTTATTGAAAGGGGACAGCTCCTTTAAAGAGTTGTTAACGGATATATTATTCTATTGTGGAAATACATAATATATTACCTCCTTCACACACAGTATTTTTTACCGTTTTATTATGGTGTTTTTAAAAAGCATTTTTGGTGACATTTGTTATTTAATAACATATGGAAGGTACATTCGCATTTAGTGAAAATGCAGCTGATTTTTTGTTGTGTATTTGTTTGGGGAAAATCCACTTAACTTACTAGTACCCTCATTTTGCCTTAGATTTTTAGAAATTTCATGTTCACTCTGTTAAAATTATTCTCAGCGAGCTGAGAATTTCAGATCCGCAACATGTCAATTTATGCTGTGGATGTCTCTCCTGCACCGTTTTTGTAATGATATCCAGGGTATTATATACTGCTGCAGATACCACACTTTCGTTTCCGTTATGGGAGCTAAACATTAAATATAAAAAGGAGTTAATACAAAGGGGAGCAATAGGAACATAGAGAAGTACATAAAGTGCATGCACACTAATGCTAGAAGCTTTAGTAACCAGACTGAGGAGTTAGAGTTAATTATGTTGGAAGAGTATTGCAAAATTGTGCAATAACGGAGATGTGGATGGATGACAGCTATTACTGGGCTATTAATTTACAGGGCTATTGTTTGTTCAGAAATGACGGTACAATAAAGAGAGGTAGTAGTTTTCTTATATGTAAAATCTTCCCTAAAACCAATCCTGCAGGATAATAAACAGTGGGGAAAATAAGTATTTGATATACTGCCGATTTTGCAAGTTTTCCCACCAACAAAGAATGGAGAGGTCTGTAATTTTATCGTAGGTGCACTTCAACTGTAAGAGACAGAATCTTGAAAAAAAAATCCAGAAAATCACATTGTATGATTTTTACCTACGGTAATTAATTTGCTTTCTATTGCATGAAATAAGTATTTAATACAATAGAAAAACAGAACTTAATAGTTGGTACAGAAAACCTTTGTTTACAATTACAGAGGTCAGACTTTTACTGTAGTTCTTGACCAAGTTTTCACACACTGCATCAGTGATTATGGCCCACTGCTCCATACAGATCTTCTCCATATCTTTCAGGTTTTGAAGCCGTCGCTGGGCAACATTGAGCTTCAGCTCCCTAAAAAGATTTTCTATTGGGTTCAGGTCTGGAGACTGGCTAGGCTACTCCAGGACCTTGAAATGCTTCTTATGGAGCCACGTCTTAGTCACCCTTGCTGTGTGTTTCTGGTCATTGTCATGCTGGAAGACCCAGCCATGACCCATCTTTATTGCTTTTACTGACAGAAGGAGGCTATTGGCCAAAATCTTGCGATACATGACCCCATCCATATTCCCTTCAATATGGTGCTGTCATCCTGTTCTCTTTGCAGAAAAGCACCCCCAAAGTATGATATTTCTCCCACCATGCTTCATGGTCTGGATGGTGTTCTTGGGGTTGTAATCATCCCATCCTTCTTCTTCCTCCAAACATGGCAAGTGGAGTTGATACCAAAAAGTTCTATTTTGGTCTCCTCTGACCACATGTCCTTCTCCCATGATTCCTCTGAATCATCCAGATGGTCGTTGGGGAACTTCAAACAAACAGGCCTGGATATGTGGTGCAGTGAGCAGGGGGTCCTTGCATGCCCTGCAGGATTTTAATCCATGACGGCGTAGTGTGTTACTAATGGTAATGTTTGAGGCTGTGGTCCCAGCTTTCTTTCGGTCATTGACCAGGTCCTCCCATGTAGTTTTGGGCTGATTCCTGACGTTTCTCAGAATCATCCTTACCCCACAAGAGGCTAGAACTTGCATGGAGACCCAGACCGAGGAAAATTGACAGTCATCTTGCGTTTCTTCCATTTTCAAATAATTGTTGCCTTTTCACCAAGCTGCTTGCCTATTGACGTGCACGGGAGGGGGGAAACATTATAATTTACACAAGAGGCGGGGACTTCTTCCTGGGTCTGAGACAAGAGCGCATCAGAAACTTCAATGAATAGCAACAAGATCTCTAATATGAGGTATACAGGTAGGTAGAGATTAACATTTCGATCATCTGTATGCCCATATTAGAGGTCAGATAAGTGCCAGGGGGTGACAAATTCCATTTAAGGAATTCATCCAAGTGGTTGGTGAACATTTTGAGCCCAAAAGTGCATCACAGAATTTTATAACATTGGTATGTGAAAATGAAAAATTATATTTATTCCTCAAAAATGTTGCTTTAGCCTCAATTTTTTCATTTTCACAAATATAACAGAAGAAAATGGATGACTCAATTTGTTGTGCAATTTCTCCTGACTATTGTGATATCTCATATTGGAAACTATTGTTCAAACAGACTGCTGAGATCTGAGAGGAAGCAACACTGTTTTGGCGCTCAAACTTTGCTGGAACGTCTTGGGCTTACCATACTGAATTTGCAGAGCACCTGATGTAAGAAAACAGTAGAATCCCCCACAACTGATCCCATTTTGGAAACTTTACACCTCAAGGATTTCATCTGGGGGTGTGGTAAACATATTGAACCCACAGGTGCTTCACAGAATTTTATAACATTATAAAAATAATTTAATTTTGTCCACAAAAATGTTGCTTAAGCTCCCCCCCATATTTTCCCAGTGAAATGTAATACTATAGTACTTAGCAGTCTGGTTTGCGGATCTGTGTAGTGGTAACTCATACAGCGATGTAGGGCTGCCATTTTCATGAATTGTATTAAAAAAAGAGACATTCTTATTGTCCTTATACCAGACCACCAGCAGGTTGTCAGTACATAGAGTCCTGCTGTTAGGTGTCGGTCTGGTGCTGAATTCGAAATGGATCCAGGACCTTCTATGGTCTCCAATTTCAGTCCAGCCAGGGCTGATGCTGCTCAGCATCGCCGTCAGCCCCAACGCCTAGCTGGTCCGCAAGCACTGTTTGTCTCCCAGGTAGTTGTGCCTAGCAATGTTAAGTCTTGGTTACAGAGGGAGACAGGGCTTGCGGAATCTAAGTCCAGGATTTTCCACACTGAGCATGTCCGTGACCTGGCGGATCATGATTGGTGGGTTGGCACCCACCTGACCCGGTGACCTGGCACCGCCTGATTGGTCACGGGTGTCGTCACCAATGGTGCGACAGTGGGGCAGGGCTTAATCTTTAAAAGGCCCGCCCACAAACATGGCGGCGCGCTCAGATCATTTGAGCTAGCTGTTTGTTGTATGCACGCTTACTCCGGGCTCAAAGAGCCATAGCTTTAGCTAGGCAGGCCGAGCTCAAAGAGCCATAGCTTTAGCTAGGCAGGCCGGGCTCAAAGAGCCATAGCTTTAAGTAGGCAGGTAGCTTCGCCTCGCTGTCTGGCTCTAACCAGGGGGGTCGCCTTACACCCCGAGCCGCCTGTGAGCTAAATACAGCGGGTTTGCTCAGTCTGGTAGCACACCAGCTGAGTGCTTGAATACCCGGCGGGAATCACCTGCACGCTAGCGCCGTCTCCTATAGCGTAGCGCCTGTACCGAAGACAGGGCTACTGCTCATAGTCCGGTCACACGTTCTTGGAGATTGTGTGAACCGCTTTAGCGCCAATCCCCATAGCGTAGTGCCTGTATCAAAGACAGGGCTACTGCTGTTCCCACGGACGCACGTCTCCCTGCGGTTCTTGGAGATTGTGTGAACCGTCTTACTCTTCCGTGTGCGTTAACACGAAGGGCTAAGATATTTGTTAGGTGCGTCGCCGGTCGCTCTCTCCTCCGTGCAGTAAACGGAGATAGAGCATACCGCTATACCCTGTCCGGTGTGTAGTTAACACGGAAGGGTTTATCTTTTAGTTGTCGTTTGCCTTTCCACCCGGGAAGTGTTCGGCAGCAGTCCTCTAGGCTGCATCGCGGACCCCGGGGTCGGTTGCGTTCCATTAAATAAAGTTGTCTGCAACCGCTCCCCCTAACACCTGCTATCACCAATTCTCAGCAATAGTCCACTTAGCGACTTAGGTAGACCTCTGTGGTTCCTGCACAGAGTATTAAATGCTGAGGTTGCTCTGGCAGAGAAGGACTTGAAGAGTGGCATGTTGGTGTAGAAGTTATCCACATAAAGGTGATAACCCTGATTCAACAGTAGATTGTAACCTTGCAAACAGGGACATCACTCCAAATGTAACTGTTTAAGCTGTCTTACCTTGTATTGAATTTATTGTCTGTACATGTTCCTGCTTAATTTTAAACTGCTGCGGAATATGTTGGTGCTATATAAATAAAAATTATTATTATTAGGTGAATCAATTCCAACACAATTTTCCCACTCACAACCAGTACAGGAGGGCATTTAATTCGGTGTACTTTCCTTTATAAATCCTTAATCTGTGAGTGCAACCATAGGTACTTATAAGTGGATTCGGTAATCATCTATGCAGTTGTCCCTTTGGGGGATGTAGACCCCAACAAATTTGTTACTGAAGTAATCAATGACCAGCCTAACTTTGAATAGTCGGTCAAGGTTGGGGTTATTGCTGTTTGTAATAGACATTTTGGAATTATTTTAAAGTTTCTTTTATTTCTTTGACAATGCTTTTTATTTTGCTTTTTATCAAGCTCTCTAAAAAGTATTCCTTCTTTAGGGTATGTGCACACGATGCAGAAATGAAGCAGAAAATTTCTGCATCATTTCTGCATCTCCCTGGCAGAAAAAACGCATGCAGATTGTGCATGCGTTTTTCCTGCAGAATACATGCGGATCCACATGCAGATTCACATGCGTTTCCGCATGCAGATTGACAAGCGCTTTCCAGGCGATTTTAGCATCACTTGGAAAGTGCTTGACAACTAGGTCACACTATATAAATCCATGCAAACAGCATGGATTTATATAGTGTGACCCGAGAGAGTGTATATACTTACCTCCGATGGCCCGCGCTGTCCTGCTCAATCTGTTCTCCCGGCTGCCGGCAACTTTGAATTGAAAGACCTGCCGACGTCAGCGTCACGTGACCCGTCACATGACTCTGACGTCACCGCAGGTCCTACAACTCACTGTAAGTGCCGGGAACCAAGCGGGAGCGCTGCGCGGGCCGACAGATGGTAAGAATACATTTATTTTTTATTTTATTCTTCTTTTACAGCTTTTTTAATGGTACCTGGGTGTGGATGAGACTCTCCTCTCCTCCACACCCGGGTACCATCCGCACATTAGAACGCACCAATTACGCAAGTACAAATGCTGTCTTGCGGAATTGGCGCGTTCTAATGCAAGTCAATGGCGGCGAAATCGCCGCGTTTCCGCAAAATTAATTGACATGCTGCGGATTTTTGACCGCAGCGTTAACGCTGCGGAAAAATCCGCATCATGGGCACAGCACATGCGGATTTCCATTGGGGAACATTGCTTCCCTTCTACCATGCGTTTTTCATGCGTTTCCGCGGCGTTTACGCAACTGCAAAAACGCCGCGGAAACGCATGAAATACGCATCGTGTGAACACAGCCTTAGGCAGCAGGAACAAGCTGGGTGTTTTAAAAGTAAAGAAGCAATGGCTACATGTTTGTTTACTCTTGAGAGTACATTTGCAGTACAGTCTATTACTAAAAAACACTGTGGGCAGGCAGCCAGATGTGTAGCTGTGCAGTGGCAGGAGCTGCAAGGTAGAGAAATAAAACTGGGCAGTCAATGAGATGTTTGACAGTGTACAGCCAGCAATGGCACCAACGGAAGCTGCAGTACTACAATATAGATGACATGATGGACAGGGAGTAGATACCCAGCTGAGGGTGGACAATCAGCACTGGTAGAAGCAAAACGGAGTAGAAACAGAAAAAGGAAAGGCAGGCAGGCCATCAGATGGTATGGCAGATTTATTAATTGGCATCAGACAAAAAATATAATGGTATAGATTTAGAGACAGCATAGTCTGAAGTTAAAATTTACTGTACTAATTAGCTTATAGTATAGTATCTTTTACTAATATCTAGAGTTACAGTTAGCAGGGGTGTAATGACCATGGTCTCAGAAGTCGTGACCATGACCGGGCCCTTGCGGGTGGGGGGCTTGTCGATGCCAGCAGAAACTTCAACTCGATGTGCGTCCAAGGAAGTGTATTGTGGCACAAAAACCCATCGAGTCCATGCGCAGCAATACATGATGCTGGCCAATCAGAGGCCAGCAGCTGACATTGGCGTACACATAACTGGGGGCGCATGGCAGTGACTTAAGGCGCTGTCAAACTTTTGCATATTTTGGCCAAAATATCAACCAATACCTCATATTTATATTATTTGTTTTCCACAGGCCCATCAATGGTGACCTTGTAAATTAAGGGCTTGTCCCTCCTGTGATGTACTTATAGAGTACCGGGCAGCCCTCCTAATCTGATAGTATAGTCATGTAGCAGGCTGTTAACTGGGCACTGTGCTATGTGTGTGGCTTGCACCCTATTACAAGCTTCATCTGTGTACAATTCTAATATTTTATAAAAAGCCTTTGTGATTGTAAACCTGTAGCGGATTCCAAAAAAATGATAATTGTTTTACCAATATTTGAGAATCCATTACTTTACAATCAAGACAGTATACCTGTTTTGTCTCCCAAAATAAAGGTATCATTTTTGGACAGCTTGTGAAAAAGCTAGCGCTACTTAATTTAGCAAAGGCAAAAAAGAAGCAAGACAAAAATATATCTCATACCCTACCATAATTATATATAAATGTAAAGCAAAATTGCATAATAAATATAGGGTACTTAGTGAACTATATTTGATCAAAAAAAGTATACAAGCCGTCCCACCAGCGGCAAGGTGACCCTAAATTGGGACGGTACCTATACTGCCTATATTAAAAACCTTACTGTATATCAAAGTTGAAGTAATGCATATAAAAGGGTAGACAAATAGGACCGGGTCCCAACTCCAGACCACCTAGGCCCGTGGTAAGCTACATATATACCAATCAGCTCAACAAAGGGCATGCCACACCCTTAAATTGCACAGAATGCAAACAAGTCAAAAAACCAGACAATGTGAACTGAGGTCTAAGATGGCAGACATACAAGAAACAGAGGCATGTTCACACTAGCAAAAAAGAAGCAAGACAAAAATATATCTCATACCCTACCATAATTATATATAAATGTAAAGCAAAATTGCATAATAAATATAGGGTACTTAGTGAACTATTTTTGATCAAAAAAAGTATACAAGCCGTCCCACCAGCGGCAAGGTGACCCTAAATTGGGACGGTACCTATACTGCCTATATTAAAAACCTTACTGTATATCAAAGTTGAAGTAATGCATATAAAAGGGTAGACAAATAGGACCGGGTCCCAACTCCAGACCACCTAGGCCCGTGGTAAGCTACATATATACCAATCAGCTCAACAAAGGGCATGCCACACCAAGCTCTTGGTTTTCCCAATACAGTGATAATTTTTTCACTCTCAATATGAGAAATACACAGCTTCTTGTGTTTAAACTACCTCTGCATAAACACTAGCAAAGCAGGCATATGACTCCAATTCTTAATAATTTATACATTTATATACAATTCTGAAATTGCAGTGTGTAATTAAATATGCTGCTGGCTACCACCAATTACTATCTGTGCCCCATATCCTGTAGCTGGGACTTGAGCATTGATATTAGCATCTCAGGCATAAATGGATGAGACAGATAATCATTAGTGATGAGTGAGCACTAAAATGCTCAGGTACTCGTTATTCGAGTCAAGCAAATTGGAATGCTCGAGTGCTCGGACCGAGTAACGAGCCCCCGGTGGTCTGCATAGGGCCTAAAAATTGCCCAAATCGATGGGAACAGTGCTCAAATGACATCGGAACAGCATGGGGAAGACCTCAGGAAGTATTTATGACTCCCAGGTCACTGCTGTCAACAACGTTGTCAGAGGTATTACGGCACTTTTATGAACTCACAATAAACCATGCAAAAATGAAACCAAAATGGATTTTCCTGGGAAATATGTTAAGGAACATCCTTACCAGGGTAATGACTTGTATGAAAGGCAAAATAAATAAACAAAAACAAAAATCTCCTCCACACCTTGGGCTTTGTTCACACGTAGCGTTTTGATGCGTTTTTGCACTTTTGCATTGCTTTCAACTATGACAAATGCATTCACCTGTCATTTTAACATTTTACAACCTTATCTGGCCATATGGTGTGTGACACATCATCAGACACATCCTGTTTCATTTATGATGGAGGTACTCTGAAAAACATGAAGACTATTTTTATAGGGCCATCAGGCGGCCCTTACTATTCTTAAAGGGCCAGCAGTTGGCTATGCTTTGTTGTTCCCATTATTAAAGAGTGGGTCTCCTATACTGTTATTGTGTATGCAGGGACTGCAAGGGCTGCTGGAAATTTGGAAGCAACCCAATACCCCTTTGAAGAGACATAGAGGAGAGTCTCAGTAAAAAAATATTCCCATTATAAAGGAGTGGGTCTCCTATAGTGGTAATGCCCATGGTGTGACTGCAAGGGCTGCCAAAATTTGGGAAAAAACCCACTAACAATTTAAAGACACATACAGCTGGGCCACTGTAACAAGTTACCCATTAGAAAGGAGAGGGTCTGCTATTCAGTTATAGCGTATGCAGTGAGTGCAATGGCTGCCAAAATTTAGGAAAAAACCCTACTAACAATTTAAAGACACATAGAGCTGGGCCACTGTAATGACATGTTCCCATTAGAAAGGAGAGGGTCTGCTATACAGTTATAGGGTATGCAGTGAGTCCAACGGCTACCAAAATTTAGGAAAAGCCCCACTAACAATTTAAAAACACATAGAGGTGGGCCTCAGTAATGACATATTCCCATTAGAAAGGAGAAGGTCTCACATACTGTTTGCCTATGCACTGACTGCAAAGGGTGTCAGAAATTTGGAGGAACTCCAATGCCCCTTTGCCCCTTGCAAGAGATGTAGAGCTTGTAGTGCTTCCTGAAAACAAGATTCCTATTATTAGGAAGTGTGTCTCCCATACTGTTTGCCTATGCAGTGAAGCAACGGCTGCCAAAAATTTGGAGGAACTCCAATGCCCCTTGCAAGAGATGTAGAGGTCGGAGGGCCTCCTGCAAAAACTGTTCCCATGATTAGGAAGTGTGTCTCCCATACTGTTTGCCTATGCAGTGAAACAACTGCTGCCAACATTTTGGAGGAACTCTAATGCCTCTTGCAAGAGACGTATATTTCGCTGGGCCTCTGGAAAACAATGTTCCCATTATTAGGAAGTGTGTCTCCCTTACAGTTTGCCTATGCAGTGAAGCAACGGCTGCCAAAAATTTGGAGGAACTCCAATGCCCCTTGCAAAAGACATAGAGGTCAGAGGGCCTCCTGCTAAAAATGCTCCCATTATTAGGAAGTGTGTCTCCCATACTGTTTGCCTATGCAGTGAAGCAACTGCTGCCAAAAATTTGAAGGAACTCCAATGCCCCGTGCAAGAGACCTAGAGATCGGAGGGCCTCCTGAAAACAATGTTTCCATTATTAGGATGCGTGTCTCCCATACTGTTTGCCTATGCAGTGAAGCAACAGCTACCAAAAATTTGAAGAAACTCCAATGCCCCATCGAAGAGACGTAGAGGTCAGAGGGCCTCCTGCAAAAAATGCTCCCATTATTTGGAAGTGTGTCTCCCATACTGTTTTCCTATGCAGTGAATCAACGGCTGCCAAAACTTTGGAGGAACTCCAATGCCCCTTGCAAAAGATGTAGAAGTCGGAGCGCCTCCTGCAAAAAATACTCCCATTATTAGGAAGTGGGTCTCCCATACTGTTTGCCTATGCAGTGAAGCAACGGCTGCCAAAAATTTGGAGGAACTCCAATGTCCCTTGCAAGAGATGTAGAGGTCAGAGGGCCTCCTGAAAACAATGTTCCCATTATTAGGAAGTGTGTCTGCCATACTGTTTGCCTATGCAGTGAAATAACGGTTGCCAAAAATTTGGAGGAACTCCAAGGCCCCTTTCAAGAGACGCATATATGTTTATATGGTACATATGGTAGTGATATTGTGGTGGAGGATGAGGATGTGGAGAAGGAGGAGGACAAGAACAAATAGACAAAATCAGGAATCACATACCCATGTCTGGGTGTGAAGACAGAGGTGCATGGGAATACAGTTAGACCTCCCAAAAAATAGACACTGCATTTGAGTTTATGTTACGCTGCTATCATTCGGCGGTGTTGAGAAGTCTGGCTGCATGTTTGGCTCTCTAAAGACAGCCAAACATACAGGGAAGGGAGCCGAGTTTCCGCCCGAGCAACCGGGAGATAGTCGCCGGGCGCTGAGCTCGTCGAGCACAGTGATGCTCGGGTGAGTACCGAGCAGTGGCGAGCGTGTTCGCTCAGCACTACTGATAGCACAAAGACTTTGGAAAAGCGACATGGCTTCCAACGAAAGAAATCCGATGATATCTGCACTTCAAAATTTTTGAATTTCCCCTCCCCCTCAAGAGCCCCACAATGTGACTAAACAGTTAGTGTCCACATGTTTGGCATTATTATAGTGAGTCGTGTCTGATAATTTAGATTCTGGTTTTGCTTTTATTCTATGTCATGTGGCAAGTCTCGTTAAAAGGCTGATATTGACTTTTAGGATTGGTAAGTCCAATAGGTGGAACTAGAGCTCTAGTCCTCTTCCTCTCTGAAGAGGCAATTGGAATATTTTATTTCCCAGAGGAGCATTGCAAGGCTTAAAAGTCTCCTCCTATTGGCATGCCAGGCGTGGCATGTCACTCTCCACAAGGAGAAACGTTTTTCCTTGCCGGTCAGACACCTCTCGCCAAAAACACCAGATGTCACACTTTGCATTAATGAGGGGCAGCACCCCAAAACACTGTGTCTGCAAATTGAGATTCTGGTTTGGCTTTTATCCTAAGCCATGTGGCAAAGCTCATTTAAGGGTCGACATTGACTTTTAGAATTGGTACTTCCAATAGGTGTCTAGTCCTCTTCCTCTCTGAAGAGACAGTTTGCATATGTAGTGAGGAGATCCCGCTTGATTTATGGGTATGTATAGAATACTGAAAAATATAAATAATAATTATGTACTGTATTTCTTTTATTTATAAGGCAATCCCAATAATAGTGACGATTCGGACCTACAAACCTGGGCCTTTTTCAAACATGAATTGCGAACATAATAGGCTGCAGTGTACAGTGCTGTGAATGGCAACTTGGCAGATATTGCCCTTCATAGTGCTGTGCAGTGCAGCCTATAATGTTCGCAATCCGTGTTTGAAAAGGGGCCAGGTTTGTAGGCCAAATCGTCAATATTATTGGGAATGGCTTATGACTAAAAGAAATGTATCATTATTATCTTTATTTTTGAATGCCGAGTATTCTATACATAAATTATACAGAGTGGGATCTTTACTCAACTCTGTACGTTTTTTGTGAGTGTCGTATATCCATCTAGATGATTTATGGGTATTTTGCTCCAGAAGCACAAGCTAAGAACAATGTATGAGGCACTACAATGGTTTATTTGCATTTTCACTCTGCAACTTCCATTGCTGTTTGTTTCTGGAAATCACCATTGAAATCAAAATCATCACTCTAGCTATAGATGAATTCCCAAAGAAGTGAAAATTCCAAAAAGGAGTCTCTTTAAGGTGTTTCTGCTGTTCTGGCACTTTATGGCTCTGCAAATGGAGTCCGCAAACTATTCTAAGAAAATCTGCATTGCAAAGGTCAAATAGTGCTCCTTCCTTTCCAAGCCCTCCTGTATGTGTACAGTTCAGTCAAGTATGGGGTATTGCTACATTCAGAAGAAATTTTGTAACCAATTTTGAGGCCTTTTTTTTCTATTTCCCATTGTGAAAATGAATAATCAGAGGCTAAAACAACATTTTAGTCGTAAAAATATAATTATTATTTTGTCACCACTCAATAGTATACAATTCTATGACACACCTGAGGTGTGAATATGCTCACTGCATCACTAGATGTATTCACTGAGATGTGCAGTTAGTAAAAAAGTGTCACTTATGTTCCGGCACCTCAGGGGCTCTGCCAAAGGGTTATGGTACCCTCAAACCATTCCAGGAAAATCTGCATTTCAATAAGGTGCTGCTTCCCTTCTTAGCTTTCCAATTTGTCTGAAATGGAGTTTCTGACCACATGTAGGGTATTGGCGAACTCAAGAGAAATTGTGTAATAAATTATGTGGTCCATTTTCTTTTAAAAATTAAAAAAAAATTATTTTCCACAGCCCAATGTTAGACTATTTTGTGAATCAGCTGTGGGTTTAAAAAAAACACCCCTAGAAGAAATCCTCAGATGTAGTTTCCAAAATGGGGTCAATTGTGGTGAGTTTCTGCTGTTTTGTCACCTCAGCGGGTCTTCAACCATGGTTCTTCAGATATGGTGCCCATAGTCTATTCCTGTCACATCTGTACTCAAAAAGTCAAATAGTGATCCTTCCCTTTTGAGCCCTGAAATATACCCAAACAGTAGTTTCACCCCACATATGGTACATCGGCGTATTCAGAAGAGATTACATAACAAATTGGTTGGGCCATTTTTTCCTGTTACCCTTGTGAAAATGAAAAATTTGGAGCTAAAGCAACATTTTTGCGGAAAGAAACGTAATATTTAATTTTTACAGTCCAATGTTTTAATATTTAGTAAAGCATCTGTGGGTTCAAGAGGCTCATCACTCTCCTAGATAAATTCTTTGAGGGGTTTAGTTTCCAAAATGGGTACATTTTTGGGATTTTCTGTTGTTTTGGCACCATTGCGGCTAAAGATCATTCCCTTTTGTGCCCTGCCATGTGCCCAAGCAGTATTTTTCCCCACATATAAGTCATCGGCGTATTCAGGAGAAATTGAACAATAAATTGAGTGGACTATTTTCTCCTGTTACCCTAGTGAAAATTAAAAATTTGGGGCTAAAACAACATTTTTGTTGAAAAAACATAATTTTTCATTATTTTTTTCACGTTATTATTATTCTTGTGAAGCATCTGAAGAGTTAACAACATACATAGTGAATGCGGTTTTGAATACCGTGAGGGGGGCATTTTTAGAATGGGGTCTTGTTTGGGCATTTTCTGACATTTAGGATCCTCAAAGTCACTTTAAATGTGAAGTGGTTCCTAAAAAAATCAGATTCATTAATTTTGTTGGACAAGTGAAAAATTGATGCTAATTTTTTTAACCCTTCTAGCGTTCTAAGAAAAAAAAAATTATGCAGACATAAAGCAGGCATGTGGTAAATGTAATTTATTAATCATATTATGTGGTATAAAAAATCTAAGTTCAAATATTGCAAATTTTTTAAAACATTTTGTTAAATGTTTGATATTTCCTGAAAAAAAGCTAATCATATCAACCTAAATTTACCACTATCATGCAGTACAATGTGTCATGAAAAATCTCAGAATCACTGGGATTTGTTGAAGTGCTCCAGAGTTATTACCATATAAAGTGACACTGGTCAGAACTAAAAAATTTGGCATGGTCAGAAAGGTGAAAACAGGCTGTGGCGCAAAGGGGGTGTTATATAAGTAATATCAATTTATGGTCAGCACTAAAAAGTCATCTGGTATGGAAAATGTCATCATGGATTTATATTGATATTAGCATAATACATAAATTTAAGAAAGAGTTTAAAGATGACAAACTCTTTAAGTGGTGAGCCCTGGAAATGCTGAATTTGCCCTTAAGATGTGAAGGTTTTAAATTCCAAAAGCGATTAATGGTTCTCAAAGCACTTTTAGCAAATAGTAGGAATTTTGACAAGACATTTCCTTTTCTGATTACTAGTTGATAGCTGTTTCATCAGATGTAATCACCATGTTTTTTTTTTTTGTTTTTACTGTGCAGAATTTTTTCATTCAAAAGTTAATAAGTCAGTTATACAGTAAATAAAACCAGCTCTAATTAGTTTGGAGTTGAAGTGAATTGTGCTTTTATGAAAAAGTAAAGACTCCTCTCGTAATTTTTTTTTCAAAAAGTAACCCTAATTCATTGACTTGATCAGTTTATACATTAAAGAAAAAACAAAAAAATTGTGTTATTTCTTTTTCAGCAAATAAAATCAAATATACCAATGCAGAACACTAGAAGACCCCCCCTATCGGCCCAGCATGGCTATACAGCTAAGCTCTGTGATAGAGCAGAGAGACACTACCACTCTCAGTCATGGTAGGATGATGCAATTGCCGAGGTGCTATTGCACACACAGGAAGGTTAGAGTTCCAGCGCAGTTATGCCATCCCACTGCATCGGGACTATGATGTCCTGTGCATGTACTGGCACTTCAGACATTGCATCATCCTTTAATGGCTGAGTGCAGTAGTGCAGGGACATCAATGCGTTTGTCTGCCTGGGGGACTCGTTGGGATCCTGGATTAATGGAGAATATGATGTATTTTGTTCTGCTTAAAGGGAAGCTGTCAGCAGAAAAAACGCTATTAACCTGCAGATATTGGGTTAATCTGCAGATTAATAGCGCTATTAACCTGTCCGGCATCCGCACGTAGCCGATGCGCGTTTAGTCACCACTCTGTGTATAGAGAGTGGCGGCTTTAACCTCACCCCCAGCCCTGTCTGACACTGTCTCTGCATTGGGGCCAAATGTCAGTCAGGGACTAGGGTGAGGTTTCGGACATGGCAGGATGTATAGCTAGGTGAGGGCGCTGGACAGGTTAATAACATTAATAACCTGCAGATTAACCCCATATCTGCAGGTTAAAGTGGGGAATACTGTGAGGGCCATCCCAAAGTGTGGGGACTACTGTGCATTAATATTTTCTAGGGGGCAATTTTACCATCTAGAGGGCATTTTACTATGCGAGGGGCACAGTGGTGGGCAATAAGAGGAACCCTGTTTTTGTACCACACAGCAGTTGCAACTATGATCTCTACAGACTAGTTGTGGCTGGAAAAGTTGTCATGTCAGTTTAGGCAAGATATAAAAGACGTGAAAGTGACTCCATCAGAAGGAACGTTACCTGTAAGTCACCATCTATAACTGTACTGTAATCTCTTACATGTTCTACAGGACTGATATCTACTACTATATGGTCATGATATGGAGGTAATATCAGAGTTGGCCTTTGTATAGAAATTTATTTTCAGCAACTACGTGCTTATCTGCTGAGGTTCCCCTATATCCAATATTGGGGTTCGACACTGTAGTTCTACTCAGGCTTACCTGTTTAGGGGCCCATTTATATGTTTCCCCTCCGGGCTGAACCCCTAACTGCCACATTATATAGACCTCTTTTTACATATCATTTTACACTATGTTGTAAACACCTGTCATTGCATTCTATCACAAATCAGTATTTTTTTATGTGTTCACACATATTCTTCTGCGCTCACTATTCCACCATTATCACCCCATACTACACATCATTTAACTGATGAAGATACTATGCACATAATGTTCAGGCCTTCTTTTCCCCTCCTCCCCCCTGTTGCTCCATTGCACCCCGCACTGTGAAATACATGCACTCTTACTGCCCTCAGCTTCAATGCCAATGTGATGGGTGGTACGCACATTTACACTGCGTCCCGGGCGTCCCTACCCCCTGCTTCCCTCAATCCCATGGTGCCGGATCACGGGTCACGTAGGGCGGGGGAGTGATGTCATCCGTGTACCTCCTGTGTGAGTCCGCACCCAAGCCTCTTGCTATTGGATGTTTTCCTCTTTTTAAACTTCCTTTGTTCTTGATGATGCCACTCCCTGATGAAGGCTGATGCCAAAACGCGCATCGGGGTGGGCGCATTCTGGTAGCAATCTGGCTGACCCCCATACAGATACATGCAATATATATTGAATATGATCTGCATACTTACAACCTTATCTGGCAATGTGGTGTGTGACACATCATCAGACACATCCTTTTTTATTTATGATGGAGGGACTCTGAAAGTCATAAAGCCTATTGTTACAGGCTCTTACTATTCTTAAAAGGCCAGCAGTCGGCCCTAGCTATTGTTAGATAGCCATCAGCGTGCTATGCCTTGTTGTTCCCATTATTAACAAGTGGGTCTCCTATACTGTTATTGCATATCCAGTGACTGCAAGGGCTGCCAAAAATTTGGACGCAACCCAATACCCCTTTGAAGAGACATAAAGGAGGGTCTCAGTAAAAAAAATGTTCCCATTATAAAGGAGCGGGTCTCCTATAGTGGTAATGCTCATGCTGTGACTGCAAGGGCTGCCAAAATTTGGAAAAAACCCCACTAAGAATTTAAAGACACAGAGCAGGGCCACAGTAACAAGGTACAACATGTTCCCATTAGAAAGGAGAGGGTCTGCTATACAGTTATAGGGTATGCAGTGAGTCCAAAGGCTGACCAATTTTAGGAAAAACCCCACTAAGAATTTAAAGACACATAGAACAGGGCCACAGTAACAAGTACAACTTGTTCCCATTAGAAAGAAGAGGGTCTGCTAAACAGCTATAGGGTATGCAGTGAGTCCAACGGCTGACCAATTTTAGGAAAAACCCCACTAAGAATTTAAAGACACACAGAGCAGGGCCACAGTAATGACAAATTCCCATTAGAAAGGAGAGAGTCTCCCATAGTGTTGGCCTATGCAGTGAATGCAAGGGCTGCCAAAAATTTGGAGGCACTTCAATGCGCCTTGGAAGAGACATGGAGGAGGGCCTCATAAAAAAAATGTTCCCATTAGAAAGGAGCGGGCCTCCTATACTTGTAATGCCCACGCACTAAGTGTATGGGCTGACAAACATTTACCCCTGGGGGGTAAACATGAACATACTGTATAATTTTTTTTTTTTTTTACAGGCATCATAAACTCTCTTTAAAAAATTATGGGGTGTTGCATCACGGACCACGGTCACCCTGGTGATATGGTGGTGGAGGATGAGAAGAAGGAGGAGGACCAGAGCAAAAAGACAAAATCAGGAAGCGTAGACCCACGTGTGGGTGTGAAAAGGAGCATGGGAATACACCTCCCAAGAAAAGACACTGGATTTGAGTTTGTTACGCTGCTATCATTCGGTGGTGTTAAGAAATCTGGCCCAATCCAGCCCTTGTTCATTTTTATAGGAGTCAGCCTATCAGAATTTTCAGTTGACAGGCAGATACGCTTATCAGTTATAATTCCACCAGCGGCACTAAAAACCCGCTCTGATAAAACGCTGGCGGCAGGGCAGGCCAGGACCTCCAAGGCATGGAGAGCCATTCCACGTTTCCAGCTTGGATACCCAATAATTATAAGGCACAAAGGAATCACAGAGGACGTTGGTACGATCGGCAAGGTACTCCCTCAGCATCTTCCCAAACTTTGCACTCCTTGTGAGAGTATCCCGCACCTCAGGGCCTGTGTGATGGGAGGGTCTGAGAAAACTCTCCCAGAACTTTGACAGTGTTCCCCTGCCTCTGCTGGATTGAAGTTGTGTCTCTCTAGCCTGTACTCCTTGGTTGTCCAACGAAGTGTGCCCTCTGCCGCCAGCGTTTTCAAATGGGAATTTTTTAATAGTTCCGCAACAAGGGCCTTCTTGTACTGACCCATTTTTGTAGACCTGTCCGCCTCAGGAATAAGAGATATAAAGTTCTCCTTGTAGCGTTGGTCTAAAAGTGTCACCAACCAGTAAAGACTGTCACCCAAAATTTTGAGAACGCGAGGGTCATGGGAAAGGCAGCGTAACATAAACTCAGCCATGCGTGCCAGACTACTAACAGTCAAGACAAATCTACAAAGAATACTTCCATACAAAAACCTTTTTTAAATAGATAATCTTTATTTGTATTCAAAAACAATATAAAAACAGGTAAAAAAGATATACTGCAGAATGAAAACAGCTGGTATACAAAACCTATGTGTGTCACATGCATAGAATAAATTCAGATTAAATGCCATATAAATATGTTCACTTATATACAGAGAGACATATATGCAAACACATGCCCCCTTAATATATATAGGTAAATATAAATAAACCAATATAAATACGACATCAGTAGAGAAAAATCATGTATATTACTGGAGATTGTAACTCCGCTACACAAAAGAAGATCACTTGAACATTTTGCCTAGGTATTCTAATTTAGTAAAACAAAAATGTAAGTATAAATAAATTCTAAGGCAACCGCAAGTGCTTCTTGGTAAAGCAGATAAATATATTTGCACACATGTGAGAAAGTTCACACTATGGTTACCAGACATAGCCTACATACTAACAGGCAAGACTTCCGTGTTCTCACCAAGAGGATGACTGACCATGCTCTCCTCCTCCTCCTCCTCTCTGTCCTCTGACCATCCACGCTGAACAGACAGTATGACAGCTGTGCAGGTAGTACCGTCTATAGTGCTTGAAACTAGCTCCTGTTTTTCCTCCTCCTCTTCCTCATTGTCACCCAATCCACATTGGGATGATATGAGGCTTGGCTGTGTGTAATCACCCTGTATGGTTCTTTGCTCCATCTCATCGTGCTCCGCCTGCAATGCATCCTCTTTGATTGTGAGCAGAGAGCATTTCAGAAGACAGAGAAGGGGGATGGTGATGCTAATTGTGGCGTGATCACCACTCACCATCTTGGTGGAGTCCTCAAAGTTTTGAAGGATGGTACATATGTCTGACATCCATGTCCACTCCTGAGGTCTTACGTATGGAGTCTGAACTGAATACAGACGGCCTTGTTGATGCTGGTACTCAACAACTGCCCTCTTCTGCTCACAAATCCTTCCCAACATCTGCAGTTTAGAGTTGCAATGCGTAGGGACATCACACACCAGTCTGTGAGCTGGAAGCTGCAAACATTGCTGAAACACTGCAAGGGCGGCGCAAGCTGTAGCTGACTTTCTAAAATGGATACACAGGCGGCGTACTTTAACAAGCAGATCCAGCAGCTCCGGGTAGGATTTGAGAAACTGCTGAACCATGAGGTTAAACACATGGGCCAGGCATGGTACATGTGTGAGCTTGCCTCGCCTCAGAGGTTAAAACCAGGTTCCGGCCATTGTCACACACGACCATGCCTGGCTGTAGGTTCAGCGGTGTGAGCCACATATCTTCCTGCTCTTTCAGAGCTGTCCACAACTCTTCAGAATTGTGCGATTTTTCACCTAAGCATATTAGCTTCAGCACAGCCTGTGGCCGCTTGGCCGAGGCAGTGTTGCAGTGCTTCCAGCTTGTGACTGATGTGGTCATTTCGGAGATGGAGGCTGAAGAGGAGGAGGAGGCTGAGGAGGATGAGGTGCAGGAGCTGTAGACCATGGGGGCAACCCTGATTGACCTAGGGCCCGCAATCCTTGGCGTAGGGAGGACGTGGTCCGTCCCAAGGTCTGACTGGGTCCCAGCTTCCACTATGTTAACCAAATGTGCCGTCAGCGAGATGTACCGTCCCTGCCCACAAGCACTTGTCCACGTGTCCGTGGTTAGGTGGACTTTACCGGTAACTGTGTTGTTGAGAGCACGGCTAATGTTTTGAGACACGTGCCTGTGTAATGCGGGGATGGGACACAGGGAGATATAGTGGCGGCTGAGGACCAAGTACCGAGGGACAGCCGCCGCCATCAGGTTGCGGAATGCTTCCGTCTCCACGAGCCTAAAAGGCAACATTTCGAGCACAAGCAGTCGTGAAATGTGAGAATTTAGTAGTGTGGCCTGTGGGGCGTTGGCTGTGTATTTGCGCTTGTGTTCCAAGGACTGGGGTAGGGACAACTGAACTCTGCGCTGGGACAAGGACATGGATGTGCTTCCTGATGCTGCTACTTGAGAGTGTGCAACGACAGGTGCAGGACAGGAGGTGTCTTCGCATGCACCATGGACAGGGGATTGGCTTGCATGCACAACAGCGGAAGAAGCAATGGTGCCACCCGCAGACACTGTTCCTGGACCCTGGGGTCCGGCCCACAAAGTCGGGTGCTTTGCTGCCATGTGCCTGATCATGCTGGAGGTGGTCAGTCTGTTTGTTTTGCCACCCCTGCTGATTCTGGCCTGCCAGGTGTTGCAAATGGCCTTTTTGGGGTTATCGGAAGTCTTTAAAAAACAACCAGACTCGGAAAGACCTAACAGTTGTAGTGGCAACTTTCTTTGTGTTGGTGTTACAGGGAACCATTACCTGCCTTCTGTCTGCGGCCACCACACTGCTTCTTCCTGCCTGTTGGGGTGCTCTGCCTCCCTCCCCCTGTGTGCTGCTGTCCTTGCTCTGCATGTCCTCCTGCCAGGTTGGGTCAGTTACTATATCATTCACCACCCAGTCTTCCACTTCCGCACCCTGGTCCTCCTCCTGACTTTCTGGCAATTGTGTCTCATCATTGTCCACCTCTTGTGAAACTTTCCAACCGTCGCCTTCGTGTGACCGCGGCTGCTCAAATATTTGGGCATCGTTACACGCAATCTCCTCTTTCCCTGCTCCAAGTGGACCGCGAGAGGCCCGAATCTATAAATGGAAAAGTGAACAGCTCTTCAGAGTGTCCAAGTGTGGGATAAGTTGTCTCTGGGTATTCGGCATGGTGGGAGGAAGGAGGATCAGGATGAGGAATATGCAATCCAGACTCACGGCTGCTGAGACTTGACCGTGTGGAAGACAGGGTGGTGGTGGAGGTGGCTAAGTGACTGGAAGCATTATCCGCTATCCAACCAACAACCTTTTGACACTGCTCTGGGTTCAATAGTGGTGTGCTGCGGTCCCCTAGAAATTGGGACAGGAAGGTCAGGCGAGAAGATGTGGGTGTTTGTTGTGGCACAATTTCGGCTTGCCCGCGGCCTTGTCCTCGGCCTCTGCATGCACCATTACCATCATGTCCAGTTCCCCGTCCTTTGCCACGTGCCTTTCCCATTTTAAATGGAGGACAGTATCTTCCACGCTCACTACAAATGACTGAGTTTGGAGCGAACTTATATGTGATCCGTGTGATAGAGAAAACAGAGTTTTAAATACCTAGCCTGTAGGTAAGTAGTTTGAACAGCAAACTGTGGTGAATTGCTTCAATGACACACTAAAGAAAAATTTTAATGGAGGCCAGAAATGGCAGTATTTTCTGACAATGTATATGTGATCCGTTTGACGGATAAAAGACAGTTTTAAATAGCTGGATTTCTAGCGTTCTAATATGGAAAGGACCTGGCTGTATTCTGCAGTGCCAACAAGCAAATGGCGCAGAAAAAATGGTGATCTCTGGATTGCTTTTTAAGAAAATAATGAGGATTAAGATCCAAAGAAAAGTATTCCTGGCCCCTGAGACCTGGGCCTTTGTATAGAAATATCTAACAGCAGCAGAAGGCAGAATTGGAATGGAGCCTCTTGTGCTATATGCACTGCAGTTTGCTATATACACTGCCTGCCTATACACCCTGCCTGCCTGATATCTCTGCAGATGGATTAGTCCTCAGAAGGACTGTTTGTTAAGATGGATATCTGTAATGTACTGTTTTTCTCCCTACACTACCTAATACTCAAGCAAATCTGTCCCTGACGCAGCAGCACCTCTCCCAAAACAAGCAAATGGCGCAGAAAAACGGTGTTCTCTGGATTGCTTTTTAAGCAAATAATGAGGATTAAGATCCAAAGAAAAGTATTCCTGGCCCCTGAGACCTGGGCTTTTGTATAGAAGTATCTAACAGCAGCAGAAGGCAGAATTGGAATGGAGCCTCCTGTGCAATATGCCTGATATCTCTGCAGATGGATTAGTCCTCAGAAGGACTGTTTGTAAAGATGGATATGTGTAATGTATGGTTTTTCTCCCTACACTACCTAATACACGATCCAATCTCTCCCTCACACAGGAGCAGCTCTCCCTACACTGTCTGATCCAGAGTGACTGTGATGAGCATGGCGGCGCCAGGTCTAATATAGACCTGATGACACTGTGCGGCCAGCCAATCACTGTAATGCCCACAAATAACATGGCTACGGCATTACAGTGCATGGCAGGCAATCCTTGCATGTTCATTGGCTCTCTAAAGAGCACGAAACATGCAGGGAATGGACCCGAGTTCCCGCCCGAGCAACCCGGAAATACTCGGCGAGCGCCGAGCATCTCGAGTAGTGGGATGCTCGGGTGAGCACCGAGCAGTAGCGAGCATGCTCGCTCATCATTACTTACCACAGTTGGTGGAGAATGCAGGCAAGATTCCAGGAACATGTGTACCTGCCCAGAGAGAACTTTCGGTCTGCTCAAGTTCGAGACTTGACCTTGAAGGGGGTGTGGGACAATGTTACTGTCTGTAATAGGGTTGCTCAAGAGCCGGGGGCAGACACCAAGTACCCACACTTTGCATTCCAGGTGGAGTTCAGACTCCATACATAAGACATACATAAGACAGGGTGTCCATACTCGGTCCCCTGCCACCCCGCGGCCTGGTGTCCACGCTCGGTCCCCAGCCGTCAGGGGGCCGGGTGTCCACACTTGGTCCCCAGCCACCAGGGGGCGGCTGGGTGTCCATAAACGGTCCCCAGACGCTCCTATTTGAAGGACAGACTAACCACAAACATGTGGACAAGTGAATGTGGCCAGGGATGGTCCATCTCACTGATGCCTTCACACTGGGTTAATATTGTGGAAGCCAGGACACAGTTGAACACTGCGATGCAACACGTCCTCCAGACATAGAGGATTGCGGGTCCTGGGTCAATCAGGCTTCAACACAAACTTCAGAAGGTAGACAGCAGCAGTGGTCGGCCTCCTACACAATGAGTAAATTATTCATGATCATGAAACCATCCATCTCCTTAGCTTTCTGATCCTTGGAATTCAAGCGCATGTATGTAGTAGCGGCTAGGCCTGAGGTGGTCAGCGTTTTGGCGCATATCCTACCTCCTCCGAGGATTGCTGGATGTATTACTGCTACTATCCCAGTTCTATGACTCCCGTTAAAACAAAGCTTCAGGTGATTAATGATGGATGAGGTGGTGGCAAAGGAGAAAGAGCAGGAGGAACAGGGACCATTCACGTCAATATCAGGCCAGTCAACCACACATGTCTTGTAAGATATGTTTCTGTACGAAAAGGAGCGGTTCGGCTACACAGTTATAGGGCATACAGTGAGTGCAATGCCTACCAAAAATTTCGAGGCACTCCAATGCCCCTTGGAAGTGACATGGAGGTCAGAGGGCCTTAAATAAACCTTTTTTTCCATTTATAGCAACTGGGTCTCCTGTACACTGTTAGCCTAAGCAGTGAATGGGTGAATGGAAGGCTTTCCAAAAATTATGAGGAACTGCAATGCCCCTTGAAATAGACGTGGATTACAGCGTACTAAAAACCTTCTACCCATTATTGGGGACTAGGTCTACCTTTGTGTTCGCCTATGCATTGAAAAGCAAAAGCTGACTAAAATTAGGAGGAAATTCAATGCCCGTTGGAAGAGTCGTGGAGGTTAGAGTAAATTAAAAACAACATTTCAATGTCTGTTGGAAGAGTTGTGGAGTTCAGACTGGTTTAACAAGACGGTTTTAATGCCCCTTGGAAGAGTAGTGGAGGTCGCAGTAGCTTAACAAGACAGTTTTAATGAGCCTTGGAAAAGTGGTGGAGGTCGCAGTAGCTTAACAAGACGGTTTTAATGCCACTTGGAAGAGAGGTGGAGATCGCAGTAGTTTAAAAAGATGGTTTCAATGCCCCTTGGAAAAGTGGTGGAGGTCGGAGAAGCTTAATAGACGGTTTTAATGCCCCTTGGAAGAGTGGTGGAGGTCGCAGTGGAATAAAGAAACAATACCAATGCTCCTTGGAAGAGTGGTGGAGGTCGCAGTAGCTTAACAAGACAGTTTTAATGCCCCTTGGAAAAGTGGTGGAGGTCGCAGTAGCTTAACAAGATGGTTCTAATGCCCCTTGGAAGAGCGGTGGAGGACACAGTAGCTTAACAAGCCAGTTTTAATGCCCCTTGGAAAAGTGGTGGAGGTCACAGTAGCTTAACAAGATGGTTTTAATGCCCCTTGGAAGAGTGGTGGAGGTCGCAGTAGCTTAACAAGACAGTTTTAATGCCCCTTAGAAAAGTGGTGGAGGTCGCATTAGCTTAGCAAGACGGTTTTAATGCCCCTAGGAAAAGTGGTGGAGGTCGCAGTAGCTTAACAAGATGGTTATAATTCCCCTTGAACAAGTCGTGGAGGTCGCAGTAGCTTAACCAGACGGTTTTAATGCCCCTTGGATGAGCCGTGGAGGTCACAGTATCTTAACAAGACGGTTTAATGCCCCTTGGAAGAGCGAAGGATGTCGTAGTAGCTTAACAACACAGTTTTAATGCCCCTTGGAAGAGCGGTGGAGGTCGCAGTAGCTTAACAAGATGGTTTTAATGCCCCTTGGAAAAGTGGTGGAGGTCACAGTAGCTTAACAAGATGGTTTTAATGCCCCTTGGAAGAGTGGTGGAGATTGCAGTGGAATAAAAAGACAATATCAATGCCCCTTGGAAGAGTGGTGGAGGTCACAGTGGAATAAAAAGACAATATCAATGCCCCTTGGAAAAGTGGTGGAGGTCGCAGTAGCTTAACAAGATGGTTTTGATGCCCCTTGGAAGAGCCGTGGAGGTCGCAGTAGCTTAACAAGATGGTTTTAATGTCCCTTGGAAGAGCAGTGGAGGTCACAGTAGCTTAACAAGATGGTTTTAATGCCCCTTGGAAGAGCGGTGGAGGTCGCAGTATCTTAACAAGACGCTTTTAATACCCCTTGGAAAAGTTTTGGAGGTCGCAGTGGAAAAAAAAGACAATACCAATGGCCCTTGGAAGAGTGGTGCAGGTCGCAGTAGCTTAACAAGATGGTTTTAATGCCTCTTGGAAAAGTGGTGGAGGTCGCAGTAGCTTAACAAGACAGTATTAATGCCCCTTGGAAGTATGGTGGACGTCGCAGTAGCTTAGCAAGACGTTTTAATGCCCCTTGGAAAAGTGGTGGAGGTCACAGTAGCTTAACAAGACGGTTTTAATGCCCCTTGGAAGAGTGGTGGAGGTCACAGTGGAATAAAAAGGCAATATCAATGCCCGTAGGAAGAGTGGTGGAGGTCGCAGTACCTTAACAAGTCGGTTTCAAAGATTTTTGGAAAAGTGGTGGAGGTCGCAGCAGCTTAACAAGACGGTTTTAATGCCCCTTGGAAGAGTGGTGGAGGTCGCAGTAGCTTAACAATACAGTTTTAATGCCCCTTCGAAGAGTGGTGGAGGTCGCAGTGGAATAAAAAGACAATACCAATGGTCCTTGGAAGAGTGGTAGAGGTCGCAGCAGCTTAACAAGACAGTTTTAATGCCCCTTGGAAAAGTGATGGAGGTCGCAGTAGCTTAACAAGACGGTTTTAATGCCCCTTGGAAGAGTGGTAGAGGTCGCAGTGGAATAAAAAGACAATACCAATGGCCCTCGGTAGAGTGGTGGAGGTCGCAGTAGCTTAAAAAGACGATTTTAATGCCCCTTGGAAGAGCGGTGGAGGTCGCAGTAGCTTAACAAGACAATTTTAATGCCCCTTGGAAGAACAGTGGAGGTCGCAGTAGCTTAACAAGACGGTTTTAATGGCCCTTGCAAGAGCGGTGGAGGTCGCAGTAGCTTAACAAGACGGTTTTAATGCCCCTTGGAAATGTGGTGGAGGTCGCAGTAGCTTAATAAGATGGTTTTAATGCCCCTTGGAAGAGCGGTGGAGGTCGCAGTAGCTTAACAAGATGGTTTTAATGCCCCTTGGAAGAGTGGTGGAGGTCGCAGTAGCTTAACAAGCCAGTTTTAATGCCCCTTGGAAAAGTGGTGGAGGTAACAGTAACTTAACAAGACGGTTTTAGTGCCCCTTGGAAGAGTGGTGGAAGTCGCAGTAGCTTAACAAGACAGCTTTAATGCCCCTTGAAAAAGTGGTGGAGGTCGCAGTATCTTAACAAGATGGTTTTGATGCCCCTTGGAAGAGCGGTGGAGGTCGAAGTAGCTTAACAAGATGGTTTTAATGCCCCTTGGAAGAGCAGTGGAGGTCACAGTAGGTTAACAACATGGTTTAATACCCCTTGGAAGAGCGATGGAGGTCGCAGTAGCTTAACAAGACGCTTTTAATGCCCCTTGGAACAGTTTTGGAGGTCGCAGTGGAAAAAAAAGACAATACCAATGGCCCTTGGAAGAGTGGTGGAGGTCGCTGTAGCTTAACAAGATGGTTTTAATGCCCCTTGGAAGAGTGGTGGAGGTCGCAGTGGAATAAAAAGACAATATCATTGCCCCTTGGTAGAGTGGTGGAGGTCGCAGTAGCTTAACAAGATGGTTATAATGCCCCTTGAACAAGTCGTGGAGGTCGCAGTAGCTTAACCAGAGGGTTTTAATGCCCCTTGGATGAGCCGTGGAGGTCACAGTATCTTAACAAGACGGTTTTAATGCCCCTTGGAATAGCGGTGGAGGTCGCAGTAGCTTAACAAGATGGTTTTAATGCCCCTTGGAAAAGTGGTGGATGTCACAGTAGCTTAACAAGATGGTTTTAATGCCCCTTGGAAGAGTGGTGGAGGTCGCAGTAGCTTAACAAGATGGTTTTAATGCCCCTTGGAAGAGCAGTGGAGGTCACAGTAGCTTAACAAGATGGTTTTAATGCCTCTTGGAAAAGTGGTGGAGGTCGCAGCAGCTTAACAAGACAATTTTAATGCCCCTTGGAAGAGTGGTGGAGGTCGCAGTGGAATAAAAAGACAATATCAATGCCCCTTGGAAAAGTGGTGGAGGTCGCAGTAGCTTAATAAGATGGTTTTGATGCCACTTGGAAGAGCGGTGGAGGTCGCAGTAGCGTAACAAGATGGTTTTAATGCCCTTTGGAAGAGCAGTGGAGGTCACAGTAGCTTAACAAGATGGTTTTAATGCCCCTTGGAAGAGCGGTGGAGGTCGCAGTATCTTAACAAGACGCTTTTAATGCCCCTTGGAAAAGTTTTGGAGGTCGCAGTGGAATAAAAAGACAATATCAATGCCCCTTGGAAAAGTGGTGGAGGTCGCAGTAGCTTAATAAGATGGTTTTGATGCCACTTGGAAGAGCGGTGGAGGTCGCAGTAGCTTAACAAGATGGTTTTAATGCCCTTTGGAAGAGCAGTGGAGGTCACAGTAGCTTAACAAGATGGTTTTAATGCCCCTTGGAAGAGCAGTGGAGGTCGCAGTATCTTAACAAGACGCTTTTAATGCCCCTTGGAAAAGTTTTGGAGGTCGCAGTGGAAAAAAAAGACAATACCAATGGCCCTTGGAAGAGTGGTGCAGGTCGCAGTAGCTTAACAAGACGGTTTTAATGCCTCTTGGAAAAGTGGTGGAGGTCGCAGTAGCTTAACAAGACAATTTTAATGCCCCTTGGAAGTATGGTGGAGGTCGCAGTAGCTTAGCAAGACGTTTTAATGCCCCTTGGAAAAGTGGTGGAGGTCAGAGTAGCTTAACAAGACGGTGTTAATGCCCCTTGGAAAAGTGGTGGAGGTCGCAGTAGCTTAACAAGACGGTTTTAATGACCCTTGGAAGATTGGTGGAGGTCGCAGTGGAATAAAAAGACAATATCAATGCCCCTAGGAAGAGTGGTGGAGGTCGCAGTAGCTTAACAAGTTGGTTTTAGTGCCCCTTGGAAAAGTGGTGGAGGTCGCAGCAGCTTAACAAGACGGTTTTAATGCCCCTTGGAAGAGCGGTGGAGGTCGCAGTAGCTTAACAATACAGTTTTAATGCCCCTTGGAAGAGTGGTGGAGGTCGCAGTGGAATAAAAAGACAATACCAATGGTCCTTGGAAGAGTGGTAGAGGTCGCAGTAGCTTAACAAGACAGTTTTAATGCCCCTTGGAAAAGTGATGGAGGTCGCAGTAGCTTAACAAGACGGTTTTAATGCCCCTTGGAAGAGTGGTGGAGGTCGCAGTGGAATAAAAAGACAATACCAATGGCCCTCGGTAGAGTGGTGGAGGTCGCAGTAGCTTAAAAAGACGATTTTAATGCACCTTGGAAGAGAGGTGGAGGTCGCAGTAGCTTAACAAGACAGTTTAAATGCCCCTTGGAAGAGCAGTGGAGGTCGCAGTAGCTTAACAAGATGGTTTTAATGGCCCTTGGAAGAGCAGTGGAGGTCCCAGTAGCTTAACAAGATGGTTTTAATGCCCCTTGGAAGAGCGGTGGAGGTCGCAGTATCTTAACAAGACGCTTTTAATACCCCTTGGAAAAGTTTTGGAGGTCGCAGTGGAAAAAAAAGACAATACCAATGGCCCTTGGAAGAGTGGTGCAGGTCGCAGTAGCTTAACAAGACGGTTTTAATGCCTCTTGGAAAAGTGGTGGAGGTCGCAGTAGCTTAACAAGACAGTTTTAATGCCCCTTGGAAGTATGGTGGAGGTCGCAGCAACTTAGCAAGACGTTTTAATGCCCCTTGGAAAAGTGGTGGAGGTCACAGTAGCTTAACAAGATGGTTTTAATGCCCCTTGGAAGAGTGGTGGAGGTCGCAGTGGAATAAAAAGGCAATATCAATGCCCCTAGGAAGAGTGGTGGAGGTCGCAGTAGCTTAACAAGTCGGTTTTAATGACCTTTGGAAAAGTGGTGGAGGTCGCAGCAGCTTAACAAGACGGTTTTAATGCCCCTTGGAAGAGCGGTGAAGGTCGCAGTACCTTAACAATACAGTTTTAATGCCCCTTGGAAGAGTGGTGGAGGTCGCAGTGGAATAAAAAGACAATACCAATGGTCCTTGGAAGAGTGGTAGAGGTCGCAGTAGCTTAACAAGACAGTTTTAATGCCCCTTGGAAAAGTGATGGAGGTCGCAGTATCTTAACAAGACGGTTTTAATGCCCCTTGGAAGAGTGGTGGAGGTCGCAGTGGAATAAAAAGACAATACCAATGGCCCTCGGTAGAGTGGTGGAGGTCGCAGTAGCTTAAAAAGACGATTTTAATGCCCCTTGGAATAGCAGTGGAGGTCGCAGTAGCTTAACAAGACGGTTTTAATGGCCCTTGGAAGAGCGGTGGAGGTCGCAGTAGCTTAACAAGACGGTTTTAATGCCCCTTGGAAATGTGGTGGAGGTCGCAGTAGCTTAACAAGATGGTTTTAATGCCCCTTGGAAGAGCGGTGGAGGTCGCAGTAGCTTAACAAGATGGTTTTAATGCCCCTTGGAAGAGTGGTGGAGGTCGCAGTAGCTTAACAAGCCAGTTTTAATGCCCCTTGGAATAGTGGTGGAGGTCACAGTAGCTTAACAAAACAGTTTTAATGCCCCTTAGAAGAATGGTGGAAGTCGCAGTAGCTTAACAAGACAGCTTTAATGCCCCTTGAAAAAGTGGTGGAGGTCGCAGTATCTTAACAAGATGGTTTTGATGCCCCTTGGAAGAGCGGTGGAGGTCGAAGTGGCTTAACAAGATGGTTTTAATGCCCCTTGGAAGAGCAGTGGAGGTCACAGTAGCTTAACAAGATGGTTTAATGCCCCTTGGAAGAGCGGTGGAGGTCGCAGTAGCTTAACAAGACGCTTATAATGCCCCTTGGAAAAGTTTTGGAGGTCGCAGTGGAAAAAAAAGACAATACCAATGGCCCTTGGAAGAGTGATGGAGGTCGCTGTAGCTTAACAAGATGGTTTTAATGCCCCTTGGAAGAGTGGTGGAGGTCGCAGTGGAATAAAAAGACAATATCATTGCCCCTTGGTAGAGTGGTCGAGGTCGCAGTAGCTTAACAAGATGGTTATAATGCCCCTTGAACAAGTCGTGGAGGTCGCAGTAGCTTAACCAGAGGGTTTTAATGCCCCTTGGATGAGCCGTGGAGGTCACAGTATCTTAACAAGACGGTTTTAATGCCCCTTGGAAGAGCGAAGGATGTCGCAGTAGCTTAACAAGACAGTTTTAATGCCCCTTGGAAGAACGGTGGAGGTCGCAGTAGCTTAACAAGATGGTTTTAATTAGAGATGAGCGTTGTTCTACTCGAACTGTTCGCCAATCTCAAATTCGAGCTGTTTTGGGCGGTGTTCGAGCCGGTCGGCGAACACGAACAATTTGAGAAAAATTCGGCTGTTCGAGGTTATGTTCGATAACTGTTCGTGCACCAAAATCATAACTGGATTTTTTCTCAGTAATGATGAAAATTAATGTTAATACGCAGTTTGAGTGTACAGCGGGGCGGGGGGAGGGGCAGGGGATGGATCTCTGCAGGAACAATGAAGATCTCCATTTTTCTTTCTCTTTCCCGCATTTGCAGTGGGGAGGTGCAATCTGTCAGCCTATCAGCAGCGCACACACGGAGCGAAGTGCTTTTTTTCACACAAGCAAGGGCATGTGTGATTGGCAGTGTATGTCACATGTCCTTGCCCTATAAGACCAAGCCATTTTCCCCGTCGCCACCATTTTCTCACTGCTGCAGCTGCGTGTTAGACGGCACCGCTGTTGCTGTGTGCGCTATACCTTGTTAATTTCAAGCCAATTTTCGCACAAATATACAGATAGCTTGGGAGTAGGGAATAGTTGTGATTGCAGTCCTTTTAAGGACTAGGTTACAGCATTTCCTACGACTTTTATCAAGCTGGTCTGTGCTCTTAAATAGATAGATTGTGGGAGTAAAGACTAATTGTAATTGGAGTCCTTTTCAGGACTAGGTTACATCAGTTCCTATCAGTTTTTGCCAGGCAGGTCTGTGCCAGTGCTGTGCAAGTTTTTTTCACAGCATTTGGCTGAATCTAGCAAAGCTAATCCTTTTTGGCCTATTGCAGAGTGTGTTAGTCAGTGGAGTAGCCTATCTGTGTTGCAAGATATACCACCTGTGTATAGAATACCAATTTTTTTACTGAACCTAGTGAAGTAAAATATTTTGGGCATAGCATCATTCTATTAGTCCATCTATACTGACCTCCATCAGGTTGCAAACTGAATATAATTTTTTTCTGCATCTAGCTCTGAAAAAATATTTGGGCTTCTAGCAGTGTGTGGGACTTGGTCTATTAGTCCATCTATACTGACCTCCATCAGGTTGCAAATTAAAAATATTTTTTTTCTTCATTTTGCTCTGAAAAATATTTGGGCTTCTAGCAGTGTGTGGGACTTGTTCTATTAGTCCTTCTATACTGACCTCCAGCAGGTTGCAAATTGAATATAATTTTTTTCTGCATCTAGCTCTGAAAAAATATTTGGGCTTCTAGCGGTGTGTGGGACTTGGTCTATTAGTCCATCTATACTGACCTCCATCAGGTGGCAAATTAAAAATAATTTTTTTCTTCATTTATCTCTGAAAAAATATTTGGGCTTCTAGCAGCGTGTGGGACTTGTTCTATTAGTCCATCTATACTGACCTCCATCAGGTTGCAAATTAAAAATAATTTTTTTCTGCATCTAGCTCTGAAAAAATATTTGGGCTTCTAGCAGTGTGTGGGACTTGGTCTATTAGTCCATCTATACTGACCTCCATCAGGTTGCAAATTAAAAATAATTTTTTTCTGCATCTAGCTCTGAAAAAATATTTGGGCTTCTAGCAGTGTGTGGGACTTGGTCTATTAGTCCATCTATACTGACCTCCATCAGGTTGCAAATTGAATAAAAAAATTTTCTGCATCTAGCTCTGAAAAAATATTTGGGCTTCTAGCGGTGTGTGGGACTTGGTCTATTAGTCCATCTATACTGACCTCCATCAGGTTGCAAATTAAAAATAATTTTTTTCTGCATCTAGCTCTGAAAAAATATTTGGGCTTCTAGCAGTGTGTGGGACTTGGTCTATTAGTCCATCTATACTGACCTCCATCAGGTTGCAAATTAAAAATAATTTTTTTCTTCATTTAGCTCTGAAAAAATATTTGGGCTTCTAGCAGTGTGTGGGACTTGTTCTATTAGTCCTTCTATACTGACCTCCAGCAGGTTGCAAATTGAATATAATTTTTTTCTGCATCTAGCTCTGAAAAAATATTTGGGCTTCTAGCGGTGTGTGGGACTTGGTCTATTAGTCCATCTATACTGACCTCCATCAGGTTGCAAATTAAAAATAATTTTTTTCTGCATCTAGCTCTGAAAAAATATTTGGGCTTCTAGCAGTGTGTGGGACTTGGTCTATTAGTCCATCTATACTGACCTCCATCAGGTTGCAAATTGAATAAAAAAAATTTCTGCATCTAGCTCTGAAAAAATATTTGGGCTTCTAGCGGTGTGTGGGACTTGGTCTATTAGTCCATCTATACTGACCTCCATCAGGTTGCAAATTAAAAATAATTTTTTTCTGCATCTAACCCAGCCAATAGTTTTGGCCTAATACCACAGTTTGGCCACTCAGCTCTGCTCGGTTACCATCCATTGTTTTTTTGTGCAAACAACTCCAGAGTTGTGAATTAGTTAACCACCAAAATGAGTGGAAAAAGGCCTGCTGCTGGTGGAAAGGGGAATAGGCGTGTTGGGAAGGGGAAAAAAGGTTGTGTCCGTGGGGTAGGTGCAGAAGAAAGACCATCTTCCAGCCAAACTAAAATGTCTACTTCTTTTAGCGGACAATGTGATAAGATCCCTTTCTTACGGCCACGCCAATCGCTACAAATTCCAGATGAGGCACAAAAACAGCAGGTGCTTCAACGGATATCAAGTGCTCCTTTAAGTGGGCTCTCCTCCACATCAACTTCAACATCACAAATACTCCAGTCCTCAAAGGTGTCACCCAAATCGCACTTGCTTCCTCACAGCTCCCAAATCTCCAGCTGCCCGTCTGAGTATGAGGTAGAACAGATGGTTGAGTCTGCAGAGCTGTTTACTCATACTATAGCCTGGGAATCAGAGGTCGACTCCAGCGCTTCTGTGAATCCAGACGAGGAAATGATCTGCACTGATGCCCAGAATCTTTATGAGTCGGATCCAGGACCAGACGCAGAAGGTTCTGACCATAATGTAGACCCTCATTCCCAAACTGTAACTTCTGTTGGTGGAGACAATGAGGAAGACAATGATAAGACTCAAATACCTGATTGGAGCGACAACTTTAGTTTTTTGTCAGGGCAGGAACAGGTTGGCTCTGAGGACGACGGGTGTGATAACGCACAGGGTGATGATGATGAGGTCGGAGATCCCACTTACTGTCAACCCACAGTCAGCCAAGAGATGAGGTCAGCAGAGGAGGTGGAGGAAGATGCTAGTGACGACGAGGTCAGGTTGCGCCTTCCTGGACAGAGACGTAGTACTGGAAGCACGTCAACAACTGCATCCTCAAACACAACTCTGCCTCTCACCACAAGTCGTGGTGGCTCTTCAGGTCGCATGGGTGCTAAGCCTTGCATAGCCTGGGCATTTTTTCAGATCGATAAAGATGACCCAACTCGTGTTATCTGTAACATTTGTCAGCAAAAGCTAAGTAGAGGCCAAAAAATACATAGTTTGAGTACTTCATGCATGAACCGGCACATGGACATGAAGCATAAGTTGCAGTGGGAAGCTCAGTGTGCTACAATGCGGCCTAGCCGGCCGGGCCAACCACCGTCTGCCATATCTTGTGCATCCGCGGCCTCTTCATCCTCTGTGACTGGGGGGACAGCAGTCACACCTGTTTTGGGGCGCAGACCTGCCACCTCTTTACCCGCAACAGCCAGCGTGATTGGCAGGTCATCATTTTCTTTGGAGGTGGTAACACCAGCTGGTCTTGAGCGCTGTCCGACATCGATAGCACCACCTTTGGATCAAGGCAATCTAACATGTCCGCCTGCATCTTCCTCACAGACCGGCAGTTTGCCGGGGACACCCTTATCAACCCCGTCTAAGCACAATAGCCAGCCCTCGGTCCCTCAGATATGGACAAGTAAAAGACCATTTCCTCCTAGCCATGAGAAAGCTAAGAGGTTGAATTTCACCATCTGCAAGCTCTTGGCTACAGAAATGCTGCCTTTCCGCCTGGTGGACACAGAGGATTTTCGAGACCTTATGTCCGTCGCAGTGCCCCAGTACCAGATGCCCAGTCGGCACTACTTCTCAAAGAAAGGTGTGCCTGCGCTCCACCAGCATGTCGCACACAACATCACCGCTTCTTTGAGAAACTCTATGTGTGACAGGGTGCATTTCACCACAGACACTTGGACGAGTAGGCATGGACAGGGGCATTACATGTCGCTGACTGGGCACTGGGTAACTATGGTGACAGCAGGACAAGGGGCTGCTGTCCAAGTCTTGCCGTCCCCACGAGTTGTGCGTCAATCCTCTTTATGTCAAAGTTCCTCCACTGCTTCTGCCTCCTCAACCTCCTCTCGGTCTTCCACCTGCACCCAAAGCCTGTCTGGTCATGCCACAAGCTTTCTAACTGCGCAGAAAGGATCCTGCACACCTCCTTACTATGCTGGCAGTAGGGCTCAACGTCATCAGGCGGTTTTTACATTGAAATGTCTGGGAAATGTGAGTCACACAGCTGAGGAGTTGTGGTCAGCTCTGGAGAACCAATTTCATGAATGGTTGTCTCCACTGGACCTGAAACCAGGGAAGGCCGTGTGCGACAATGCTGCAAACCTGGGTGCGGCCCTTCGCCGGGGCAATGTCACACACGTGCCTTGTATGGCTCACGTGTTGAACCTGGTTGTCCAGCAATTTTTAGCCCACTATCCCAGACTAGATGGCCTTCTGCAGAGGGCACGGTCGCTGTGTGCTCACTTCCGCCGTTCGCATCCCGCAGCTCAGCGACTTACATCTCTACAGAAGTCGTTGGGCCTGCCACTTCACCGGCTAAAATGCGATGTGCCTACCCGGTGGAATTCAACTCTGCACATGTTGCAGCGACTGTGGCAGCACCGACAAGCCCTGGTGCAATACGTTCTGACGTATAGCCTGGGCCAACGAGATTCAGAGGTGGGGCAAATCACGCTGGAGGAGTGGTCTCAGATCAGGGACCTATGCACCCTTCTGCACAGTTTTGAAATGGCGACGAAGATGTTTAGTGCTGACGATGCCATTATCAGCATGACTATTCCGGTGATTTACATGCTGGAGCACATGTTAAACAGAATTCGGAGTCAGGTGGTGGCACAAGAGGAGGTGGAGGAAGTAGAGGAGGAGGAGTTGTATGCGGAAGGGCTAACATCTGCAAGGTCCAGACGGTCGGCAGCACCAAGGCGGCAGGCATGTGAGGGTGGGGGAGATGATTTTACCAGGGCGCATGGTAGCAGCCAAACTAGTGAGGAAGGTGCAGGAGCCCAGGAAGAAGTGGAGGACGAACTGATGGAAGACTCATCAGATGAGGGAGACCTTGATCACATTTCTGTTGTGCGAGGTTGGGGGGAGAGGACAGAGGAAGGAAGCATGATTGTTACCTCGCCACCAACACAACAGGGACTTGGTGCTCCTGGATGCGCAACACACATGAGTGCCTTCTTGCTGCACTACCTGCAACATGACCCTCGAATTGTGAGAATTAGAAATAATCCTGACTACTGGGTTGCCACACTGTTAGATCCCCGGTACAAAAGTAAATTTGCAGAAATTATTCCTGCCATAGAAAGGGATGCACGCATGCAGGAGTATCAGCAGAGACTGTTGCAGAATCTTACATGTGCTTTTCCACAAAATACCAGTGGTGCACGTAGTGAATCTCACAGTTCCAACTTGCCAACCGTGGGACCGTCAAGTGTTCAGCACTCAAACCGTAACAGAACCACAGTATCTGCTGGTAAGATCAATTTTGCGGAATCATTTCACCACTTTTTTAGCCCATCCTTTGCAAGGCCACAGGAGACAAGAAGTCTGACACATAGTCAACGCCTAGAGACGATGGTACAGGAGTATCTCCAAGTAAACATTGAAGCCACGACTGTGTCACTGGACCCTTGCTCTTTTTGGGCTTCCAATCTGGATAAATGGCCGGAGCTAGCCACTTACGCCTTGGAGATCTTGTCATGCCCCGCAGCCAGCGTTCTGTCTGAACGTGTGTTCAGCGCTGCTGGTGGTGTGCTGACAGATAAGCGCACGCGGCTCTCCACTGATAATGTAGACAGACTCACGTTCATAAAGATGAACAAATCATGGATCCGAAACGACTTTTCTACCCCTGTGTCATCCTGGGGAGAGTAAAAGCTTGATGATTGGTTAAAATCACCCTACCAACCGTTTTAAGCTTTCAAATTACTAATCATGTTTATCTGTATCTTGACTGGAAAATAATTTGGGCTTTGTAGCAGTGTGCAGCACTGATCCTATTAGGCCATCTATAATAAGCTTCACCAGATTTAAAATTAAAAATAATTTTTAGCTGCATCTAGCCCGGAAAATAATTTTGGGGCTCCGAGATGCGCAAGACACATAAGTGCCTTCTTGCTGCACTACCTGCAGCATGACCCTCATATTGTCAGAATTCGAAGTAATCATGACTACTGGGTTGCCACACTCTTAGATCCCCCAAACTTTTCGATCAACCTTTTCATTTTAATAAAGACCAAAAAAATGGTCATTTTTGAAATTATAAGCATTAGCAGGTTGTTAGAAACTGAAATCAAACAGTTTTCAACTCAAAACTTTATTCTAGGTGATGTTACATTTTCACATAGGACCCCTTGTTCGAAAGGAGCTTCTGAACTCTCTCGTCCATTGAATTTGTCAGGTTTTGGATGGTTTCTGCTTCAATTGTTTTGCATGAGGACAGAATACCCTCCCAGAGCTGTTGCTTAGATGTGAACTGCCTCCTGCCATCATAGACACTCCTTTTAATGATGCTCCAAAGGTTCTGAATGGGGTAGAGGTCAGGGGAGCATGGGGGTCACACCATAAGTTTGTCCCCTTTTATGCCCATATCAGCCAGAGATGCAGATGTTTTATGTGCAGCATGAGATGGTGCATTATCATGCAGAAAAATGATCTTGCTGTGAAATACACGGTTCTTCTTCTTGAACCATGGCAGGAAGTGCTGTTTGAGAAAATCCACATACATTATGGAGTTCATCTTTAGCGCCTTCAGGGATCCTAAAGGGGCCGACAATCTCTCTCCCCATGATTCCAGCCCAAAACATTACTCCACCTCCTCCTTGTTGGCGCTGTAGCCGTGTATGCGTGGGGTGTCCATCAACCAGCCATCCTCCACTCCATTCATCTGGACCATCGAGCGCTGCACGGCACTCATCCGTGAACAAAACAGTTTTGAAATCAGTCTTCATGTAATGTTTGGCCCACTGGAGCCGTTTCTGCTTGTGTGAAGTGGATAGAGGAGGTCGACAGGATGGCGTATGCACAGCTGCAAACCTCTGAAGGACCCTGCATCTTGTTGTTTGGGGGACGTTGGAGGCACAAGCAGCTTCAAAAACTTGTCTGCTGCTATGACAAGGCTTTTTTGCCGCTGCTCTTTCAACCTGACGTAATTGCCTGTAGGAAAGAGTCCTCAATTTGCCCTTATCAGCACGCACACGTGTGTACTGTGAATCAGCTACATACTTCTTGATTGCCAAGACACTTCATCCTGATCATCGCACAATGTTGATTGTAGTCATGCCTTGACCTAAACACTCCACAATTTGTTGCTTCTCAGCAGCCGACACATCCTTTTTCTTTCCCATTTTGGCAGAAAATGTAGGCTGCTTAATAATGTGAGAGAGCCTTCTTAAGTAGTCTTGCCTTTCATTGGACACACCTGCCAAACTAATTAGCACAGGTGTCTGCAATTGCTTACAGTGATATAAAGAGCCCTGACACACATCACCATCAATGAGTTTAACTGACAAACAAACAAATTCTTCCCTTATCACTCCTAAACACTTTTTGCATAATAATTTGGAACGCGGTGTACATGTGCTTTTCCACAAAACACCAGTGGTTCACGTAGTGAATCTTACAGTTCTAACTTGCCAACCGTGGTCTGTATGGAATTGTTCAATAAAGGGCCCAAAATTAAGATAACATAGATGGGAGAGGTCTCTATGAATAGGAATTCCTAAGTATTTGATACCCTGTGAGGGCCAGGCAAAGGGAAAGTTGGACTGGATGGAATCCTATATGGATTTAGGGAGGGAGACATCGAGGGCCTCAGACTTCGCTGCATTGATTTTAAAATTTTACCATGTAACAAAGTGATCTATTTCAGCCATAACAGCAGGGATGGATATATGTGATTGAGTGATATATACTAGGACATCATCAGCAAATAGAGAGCACTTGTACTCGGTGCCTCCCACCTCAATCCACCTAATATTGGGGTTATGGCGAATTGATGAGAGCAGGTGCTCCGTCACTAGGATGTATAAGAGAGGGGACAGAGAACATCCCTGCCTTGTCCCATTGGTGATTGTGAAAGGTGATGAAAATGTTCTGACGCACCCCCTGGGCCTTGGGACACCCGGAGCCGGACCCTTTTTGGTGGATGCTGGTGGTTGTAGTCTTCGTGGCGGCGATCCGGTTCCGTGGCTCAGGGCGGTCAAACCAGTGGCGGAACTATTTATGTGGTTTTGATGTTTAAATGTCCGACTACGCCACCCGTGGATTGCGGTCAGAGTGAACCGCCGCTACAGGGCAGACCGCTAAGGCTGGTGTTGTGGGTGCAGCAGAGCGTAGCATAACTCCCCACGGGAGGAGTATAGCCTCAGGGCAGTGTATGCGGAGGATGGGGGTGATGGTGCAGGGCAGCAGCAGTAACGACACGGAGTCAGTGATGCAGTTCAGGGCCTTTACTCACAGTTCTTATTATCCAGACCACGTCTGCAGGTAACGGCTGCCCACGTCGTACTGTGCTCACCAGGTGAGGGGCTCAGACAACTCCCAGATAACTTTGGAGCGCTTCACAGGACCCCCCTTTGTGTGTCCTTTGTCTGGCCTTTCTTACCAACACTTCTGTCCGGCTGCCTCGGGCCTCCTCTTGGTAAACTTGGCGCCAGTTTCCCTGACCCTATGTGGTGCCTTCCGAGCGGGTGGAGCAAGGGGCTGCGCCACATAAAATGTCAGAGCCTCCGGTTTCTAGCTGAGGGTCGTTTCCTGCCTCCACTAGTTCGGGGACCGGTCTCCCCCTTTGGCCTGACCCCTCCACGCAGGTGGATTCGGGCGTGCGGTGGCGACTCGCCCGTCCGCACCCCTGGGATCCCTTCATTCCTCGTTCCTGGAGCCTTCTCCGCTCCTCTTCCTTCCTTCTCCCACTTGCAGGCCTGGGCCTCTGTTACTAGGCCCGCCTCCGGAGCAGAGCTCATGCAGAGCCCCTGCTCCCTGCCACTTCTGCTCAGACTTCTCTGCACTGAACTAAGATGGTGCCCACCTTTTATACTCCCTTCTCAATGCACCCAGGAACTGCTTCCTCCCTGCTCCTGCACTGCAGGGTTCCCCTTCCTCAGTGTTCCCTCCCCCCACTCCAGCCAGGGACAGGGACTGTCGTGCCCATCTCAGGGGCATATTGGTCGCCCTGCCCCACGGCAATGTGGTGTAATGCATGCAGGTGTCGGGTCCTGATCCACACTCCATCCTTATCTGAGAGTGAGATATCACACCTCTGGGTGAGGTGCCATACGTCTGTAGCAACCGAGCCCTCGGTGCTACAGTTCCATTTATCTTCAGCCTAGGTGACGTATTGTGATACAGGGCCGTGATTTTGGCTATAAAAGGGTCCCCTAGACCCCTACCCCAAGCTTTTTAAGAGAATCATATATGGCGTGCCAGGAGACTCTATGGAATGCTTTCTCAGCATCCAACGAGAGTATCTACTTACAAATTTTTAACAGCATCTAGCCCAGGAAATACTTTGTGCCTAGTAGCAGTGTCTGCTAGTCAGCGGATTATCCCGGCTGTTAAGCAAGCTACACCACCTGTAGTTTGGACACTTAATTTTTTCAAAGGAAATGCTTCGGGACCACGGGATACTCAGTGAAGAGCATCAGGAGGCACCCCAAGGCATAGGGGCTGGGACTGGCACTAGGATGCCTTGCGGTGGACAGCCGAGCTCGATCCTTCTAAAAGCTTTTTAACTGCAGCAGCTTTAGTGGACGCTACTGGAGCTGGAATTACGCGGCTGCTGGCATGAGAATTGCCCTCCAATAGATCCTTGTAAATGGATTTAAAGTGGATTCATTCAAATTAGAGGGACAATTTAAATTAAAAAGCTTAGAGCTGCCTCCACCACAGGGGGGCTCTCTCGACCCACCAGCGGACAGGCACCAGTATTGGGAGAGGGGGGCTGGCCGTCAGGGTTCACCGCGGCTCTGGCACAAACCCGGCGACACGGAGGTGGCACGGGCAGGAGCGGACTGGCCGTCTCGGCTTCTCACTTTTTGGATTTTAGAAGGGCATGACATGCCTATATCTGTGTCTCCCCCTCCTTTTACTCCTCCACCTCTTTTCTTTTCGCATGAATATATGTACTTGTCACTTTTCCATGTGTTAGTTGTGTCTTCTGAGCAGTTTGTCAGCTTTTGGACACCTTTGAAGGTGTTTTCTATGTGTTTCTATGTGTTTTTGATTGCCTGCCATTGGTTTTAACGGTGTTCGAAGGTGTTCGACGAACAGTTCGGCGAACACACGGGTGTTCGACGAACCGAACCGAACTCGAACACTACGGGGGTGGCTCAACACTAGTTTTAATGCACCTTGGAAAAGTGGTGGAGGTCACAGTAGCTTAACAAGATGGTTTTAATGCCCCTTGGAAGAGCAGTGGAGGTCACAGTAGCTTAACAAGATGGTTTTAATGCCCCTTGGAAGAGCGGTGGAGGTCGCAGTATCTTAACAAGATGCTTTTAATACCCCTTGGAAAAGTTTTGGAGGTCGCAGTGGAAAAAAAAGACAATACCAATGGCCCTTGGAAGAGTGGTGGAGGTCGCAGTAGCTTAACAAGACAGTTTAAATGCCCCTTGGAAGTATGGTGGAGGTCGCAGTAGCTTAGCAAGACGTTTTAATGCCCCTTTGAAAAGTGGTGGAGGTCGCAGTATCTTAACAAGACCGTGTTAATGCCCCTTGGAAAAGTGGTGGAGATCGCCGTAGCTTAACAAGACGGTTTTAATGCCCCTTGGAAGATTGGTGGAGGTTGCAGTGGAATAAAAAGACAATATCAATGTCCCTAGGAAGAGTGGTGGAGGTCGCAGCAGCTTGGAAGAGCAGTGGAGGTCACAGTAGCTTAACAAGATGGTTTAATGCCCCTTGGAAGAGCGGTGGAGGTCGCAGTAGCTTAACAAGACGCTTTTAATGCCCCTTGGAAAAGTTTTGGAGGTTGCAGTGGAAAAAAAAGACAATACCAATGGCCCTTGGAAGAGTGGTGGAGGTCGCTGTAGCTTAACAAGATGGTTTTAATGCCCCTTGGAAGAGTGGTGGAGGTCGCAGTGGAATAAAAAGACAATATCATTGCCCCTTGGTAGAGTGGTGGAGGTCGCAGTAACTTAAGATGGTTTTAATGCCCCTTGAACAAGTCGTGGAGGTCGCAGTAGCTTAACCAGAGGGTTTTAGTGCCCCTTGGATGAGCCGTGGAGGTCACAGTATCTTAACAAGATGTTTTAATGCCCCTTGGAAGAGCGGTGGAGGTCGCAGTAGCTTAACAAGATGGTTTTAATGCCCCTTGGAAAAGTGGTGGAGGTCACAGTAGCTTAACAAGATGGTTTTAATGCCCCTTGGAAGAGTGGTGGAGATTGCAGTGGAATAAAAAGACAATATCAGTGACCCTTGGAAGAGTGGTGGAGGTCGCAGTGGAATAAAAAGACAATATCAATGCCCCTTGGAAAAGTGGTGGAGGTCGCAGTAGCTTAACAAGATGGTTTTGATGCCCATTGGAAGAGCGGTGGAGGTCGCAGTAGCTTAACAAGATGGTTTTAATGCCCCTTGGAAGAGCAGTGGATGTCACAGTAGATTAACAAGATGGTTTTAATGCCCCTTGGAAGAGCGGTGGAGGTCGCAGTATCTTAACAAGACGCTTTTAATGCCCCTTGGAAAAGTTTTGGAGGTCGCAGTGGAAAAAAAAGACAATACCAATGGCCCTTGGAAGAGTGGTGCAAGACGCAGTAGCTTAACAAGACGGTTTTAATGCCTCTTGGAAAAGTGGTGGAGGTCGCAGTAGCTTAACAAGACAATTTTAATGCCCCTTGGAAGTATGGTGGAGGTCACAGTAGCTTAGTAAGACGTTTTAATGCCCCTTGGAAAAGTGCTGGAGGTCAGAGTAGCTTAACAAGATGGTGCTAATGCCCTTTGGAAAAGTGGTGGAGGTCGCAGTAGCTTAACAAGACGGTTTTAATGCCCCTTGGAAGATTGGTGGAGGTCAGAGTGGAATAAAAAGACAATATCAATGCCCCTAGGAAGAGTGGTGGAGGTCGCAGTAGCTTAACAAGTCGGTTTTAATGCCCCTTGGAAAAGTGGTGGAGGTCGCAGCAGCTTAACAAGACGGTTTTAATGCCCCTTGGAAGAGTGGTGGAGGTCGCAGAGGAATAAAAAGACAATACCAATGGCCCTCGGTAGAGTGGTGGAGGTCGCTGTAGCTTAAAAAGACGATTTTAATGCACCTTGGAAGAGCGGTGGAGGTCGCAGTAGCTTAACAAGACGGTTTTAATGCCCCTTGGAAGAGCAGTGGAGGTCGCAGTAGCTTAACAAGACGGTTTTAATGGCCCTTGGAAGAGCAGTGGAGGTCACAGTAGCTTAACAAGATGGTTTTAATGCCCCTTGGAAGAGCGGTGGAGGTCGCAGTATCTTAACAAGACGCTTTTAATACCCCTTTGGAGAAGTTTTGAAGGTCGCAGTGGAAAAAAAGGACAATACCAATGGCCCTTGGAAGAGTGGTGCAGGTCGTAGTAGCTTAAGAAGACGGTTTTAATGCCTCTTGGAAAAGTGGTGGAGGTCGCAGTAGCTTAACAAGACAGTTTTAATGCCCCTTGGAAATATGGTGGAGGTCGCAGTAACTTAGCAAGACGTTTTAATGCCCCTTGGAAAAGTGGTGGAGGTCACAGTAGCTTAACAAGATGGTTTTAATGCCCCTTGGCAGAGTGGTGGAGGTCGCAGTGGAATAAAAAGGCAATATCAATGCCCCTAGGAAGAGTGGTGGAGGTCGCAGTAGCTTAACAAGTCGGTTTTAATGACCTTTGGAAAAGTGGTGGAGGTCGCAGCAGCTTAACAAGACGGTTTTAATGCCCCTTGGAAGAGTGGTGGAGGTCGCAGTAGTTTAACAATACAGTTTTAATGCCCCTTGGAAGAGTGGTGGAGGTCACAGTGGAATAAAAAGACAATACCAATGGTCCTTGGAAGAGTAGTAGAGGTCGCAGTAGCTTAGCAAGACAGTTTTAATGCCCCTTGGAAAAGTGATGGATGTCGCAGTAGCTTAACAAGACGGTTTTAATGCCCCTTGGAAGAGTGGTGGAGGTCGCAGTGGAATAAAAATACAATACCAATGGCCCTCGGTAGAGTGGTGGAGGTCACAGTAGCTTAAAAAGACGATTTTAATGCCCCTTGGAAGAGCGGTGGAGGTCGCAGTAGCTTAACAAGACAATTTTAATGCCCCTTGGAAGAGCAGTGGAGGTCGCAGTAGCTTAAAAAGATGGTTTTAATGGCCCTTGGAAGAGCGGTGGAGGTCGCAGTAGCTTAACAAGATGGTTTTAATGCCCCTTGGAAGAGCAGTGGAGGTCACAGTAGCTTAACAAGATGGTTTAATGCCCCTTGGAAGAGCGGTGGAGGTCGCAGTAGCTTAAGAAGACGCTTTTAATGCCCTTTGGAAAAGTTTTGGAGGTCGCAGTGGAAAAAAAAGACAATACCAATGGCCCTTGGAAGAGTGATGGAGGTCGCTGTAGCTTAACAAGATGGTTTTAATGCCCCTTGGAAGAGTCGTGGAGGTCGCAGTGGAATAAAAAGACAATATCATTGCCCCTTGGTAGAGTGGTGGAGGTCGCAGTAGCTTAACAAGATGATTATAATGCCCCTTGAACAAGTCGTGGAGGTCGCAGTAGCTTAACCAGAGGGTTTTAATGCCCCTTGGATGAGCCGTGGAGGTCACAGTATCTTAACAAGACGGTTGTAATGCCTCTTGGAAGAGCGAAGGATGTCGCAGTAGCTTAACAAGACAGTTTTAATGCCCCTTGTAAGAGCGGTGGAGGTCGCAGTAGCTTAACAAGATGGTTTTAATGCCCCTTGGAAAAGTGGTGGAGGTCACAGTAGCTTAACAAGATGGTTTTAATGCCCCTTGGAAGAGCAGTGGAGGTCACAGTAGCTTAACAAGATGGTTTTAATGCCCCTTGGAAGAGCGGTGGAGGTCGCAGTATCTTAACAAGACGCTTTTAATGCCCCTTGGAAAAGTTTTGGAGGTCGCAGTGGAAAAAAAAGACAATACCAATGGCCCTTGGAAGAGTGGTGCAGGTCGCAGTAGCTTAACAAGACGGTTTTAATGCCCCTTGGAAAAGTGGTGGAGGTCGCAGTAGCTTAACAAGACAGTTTTAATGCCTCTTGGAAGTATGGTGGAGGTCGCAGTAGCTTAGCAAGACGTTTTAATGCCCCTTGGAAAAGTGGTGGAGGTCAGAGTAGCTTAACAAGACGGTGTTAATGCCCCTTGGAAATGTGGTGGAGGTCGCAGTAGCTTAAAAAGACGGTTTTAATGCCCCTTGGTAGATTGGTGGAGGTCTCAGTGGCATAAAAAGACAATATCAATGCCCCTAGGAAGAGTGGTGGAGGTCGCAGCAGCTTAACAAGTCGGTTTTAATGCCTCTTGGAAAAGTGGTGGAGGTCGCAGCAGCTTAACAAGACGGTTTTAATGCCCCTTGGAAGAGCGGTGGAGGGCGCAGTAGCTTAACAAGACGGTTTTAATGCCCCTTGGAAGAGTGGTGGAGGTCGCAGTGGAATAAAAAGACAATACCAATGGTCCTTGGAAGAGTGGTAGAGGTCGCAGTAGCTTAACAAGACAGTTTTAATGCCCCTTGGAAAAGTGATGGAGGTCGCAGTAGCTTAACAAGACGGTTTTAATGCCCCTTGGAAGAGTGATGGATGTCGCAGTGGAATAAAAAGACAATACCAATGGCCCTCGGTAGAGTGGTGGAGGTCGCAGTAGCTTAAAAAGACGATTTTAATGCACCTTGGAAGAGCGGTGGAGGTCGCAGTAGCTTAACAAGACAGTTTTAATGCCCCTTGGAAGAGCAGTGGAGGTCGCAGTAGCTTAACAAGACGGTTTTAATGGCCCTTGGAAGAGCAGTGGAGGTCACAGTAGCTTAAAAAGATGGTTTTAATGCCCCTTGGAAGAGCGGTGGAGGTCGCAGTATCTTAACAAGACGCTTTTAATGTCCCTTGGAAAAGTTTTGGAGGACGCAGTGGAATTAAAAGACAATACCAATGGCCCTTGGAAGAGTGGTGCAGGTCGCAGTAGCTTAATAAGACGGTTTTAATGCCTCTTGGAAAAGTGGTGTAGGTCGCAGTAGCTTAACAAGACAGTTTTAATGCCCCTTGGAAGTATGGTGGAGGTCGCAGTAGCATAGCAAGACATTTTAATGCCCCTTGGAAAAGAGGTGGAGGTCGCAGTAGCTTAACAAGACGCTTTTAATACCCCTTGGAAAAGTTTTGGAGGACGCAGTGGAATAAAAAGACAATACCAATGGCCCTTGGAAGAGTGGTGCAGGTCGCAGTAGCTTAACAAGACGGTTTTAATGCCTCTTGGAAAAGTGGTGGAGGTCGCAGTAGCTTAACAAGACAGTTTTAATGCCCCTTGGAAGTATGGTGGAGGTCGCAGTAGCTTAGCAAGACGTTTTAATGCCCCTTGGAAAAGTGGTGGAGGTCACAGTAGCTTAACAAGACGGTTTTAATGCCCCTTGGAAGAGTGGTGGAGGTCGCAGTGGAATAAAAAGGCAATATCAATGCCCCTAGGAAGAGTGGTGGAGGTCGCAGTAGCTTAACAAGTCGGTTTTAATGACCTTTGGAAAAGTGGTGGAGGTCGCAGCAGCTTAACAAGACGGTTTTAATGCCCCTTGGAAGAGTGGTGGAGGTCGCAGTTGCTTAACAATACAGTTTTAATGCCCCTTGGAAGAGTGGTGGAGGGCGCAGTGGAATAAAAAGACAATGCCAATGGTCCTTGGAAGAGTGGTAGAGGTCGCAGTAGCTTAACAAGACAGTTTTAATGCCCCTTGGAAAAGTGATGGAGGTCGCAGTAGCTTAACAAGACGGTTTTAATGCTCCTTGGAAGAGTGGTGGAGGTCGCAGTGGAATAAAAAGAGAATACCAATGGCCCTCGGTAGAGTGGTGGAGGTCGCAGTAGCTTAAAAAGACGATTTTAATGCCCCTTGGAAGAGCGGTGGAGGTCACAGTAGCTTAACAAGACAATTTTAATGCCCCTTGGAAGAGCAGTGGAGGTCGCAGTAGCTTAACAAGACGGTTTTAATGGCCCTTGGAAGAGCGGTGGAGGTCGCAGTAGCTTAACAAGACGGTTTTAATGCCCCTTGGAAATGTGGTGGAGGTCGCAGAAGCTTAACAAGACAGTTTTAATGCCCCTTGGAAGTATGGTGGAGGTCGCAGTAGCATAGCAAGACATTTTAATGCCCCTTGGAAAAGAGGTGGAGGTCGCAGTAGCTTAACAAGACGCTTTTAATACCCCTTGGAAAAGTTTTGGAGGACGCAGTGGAATAAAAAGACAATACCAATGGCCCTTGGAAGAGTGGTGCAGGTCGCAGTAGCTTAACAAGACGGTTTTAATGCCTCTTGGAAAAGTGGTGGAGGTCGCAGTAGCTTAACAAGACAGTTTTAATGCCCCTTGGAAGTATGGTGGAGGTCGCAGTAGCTTAGCAAGACATTTTAATGCCCCTTGGAAAAGTGGTGGAGGTCACAGTAGCTTAACAAGACGGTTTTAATGCCCCTTGGAAGAGTGGTGGAGGTCGGAGTGGAATAAAACGGCAATATCAATGCCCCTAGGAAGAGTGGTGGAGGTCGCAGTAGCTTAACAAGTCGGTTTTAATGACCTTTGGAAAAGTGGTGGAGGTCGCAGCAGCTTAACAAGACGGTTTTAATGCCCCTTGGAAGAGTGGTGGAGGTCGCAGTAGCTTAACAATACAGTTTTAATGCCCCTTGGAAGAGTGGTGGAGGGCGCAGTGGAATAAAAAGACAATGCCAATGGTCCTTGGAAGAGTGGTAGAGGTCGCAGTAGCTTAACAAGACAGTTTTAATGCCCCTTGGAAAAGAGATGGAGGTCGCAGTAGCTTAACAAGACGGTTTTAATGCCCCTTGGAAGAGTGGTGGAGGTCGCAGTGGAATAAAAAGACAATACCAATGGCCCTCGGTAGAGTGGTGGAGGTCGCAGTAGCTTAAAAAGACGATTTTAATGCCCCTTGGAAGAGCGGTGGAGGTCACAGTAGCTTAACAAGACAATTTTAATGCTCCTTGGAAGAGCAGTGGAGGTCGCAGTAGCTTAACAAGACGGTTTTAATGGCCCTTGGAAGAGCGGTGGAGGTCGCAGTAGCTTAACAAGACGGTTTTAATGCCCCTTGGAAATGTGGTGGAGGTCGCAGTAGCTAAACAAGATGGTTTTAATGCCCCTTGGAAGAGCGGTGGAGGTCGCAGTAGCTTAACAAGATGGTTTTAATGCCCTTTGGAAGAGTGGTGGAGGTCGCAGTAGCTTAACAAGCCAGTTTTAATGCCCCATGGAAAAGTGGTGGAGGTCACAGTAGCTTAACAAGACGGTTTTAATGCCCCTTGGAAGAGTGGTGGAAGTCGCAGTAGCTTAACAAGACAGCTTTAATGCCCCTTGAAAAAGTGGTGGAGGTCGCAATATCTTAACAAGATGGTTTTGATGCCCCTTGGAAGAGAGGTGGAGGTCGCAGTAGCTTAACAAGATGGTTTTAATGTCCCTGGGAAGAGCAGTGGAGGTCACAGTAGCTTAACAAGATGGTTTTAATGCCCCTTGGAAGATTGGTGGAGGTCGCAGTGGAATAAAAAGACAATATCATTGCCCCTTGGTAGAGTGGTGGAGGTCGCAGTAGCTTAACAAGATGGTTATAATGCCCCTTGAACAAGTCGTGGAGGTCACAGTAGCTTAACCAGAGGGTTTTAATGCCCATTGGATGAGCCGTGGAGGTCACAGTATCTTAACAAGACGGTTTTAATGACCCTTGGAAGAGCGAAGGATGTCGCAGTAGCTTAGCAAGACAGTTTTAATGCCCCTTGGAAGAGCGGTGGACGTCGCAGTAGCTTAACAAGATGGTTTTAATGCCCCTTGGAAAAGTGGTGGAGGTCACAGTAGCTTAACAAGATGGTTTTAATGCCCCTTGGAAGAGCAGTGGAGGTCACAGTAGCTTAACAAGATGGTTTTAATGCCCCTTGGAAGAGCGGTGGAGGTCGCAGTATCTTAACAAGACGCTTTTAATGCCCCTTGGAAAAGTTTTGGAGGTCGCAGTGGAAAAAAAAGACAATACCAATGGCCCTTGGAAGAGTGGTGCAGGTCGCAGTAGCTTCACAAGACGGTTTTAATGCCTCTTGGAAAAGTGGTGGAGGTCGCAGTAGCTTAACAAGACAGTTTTAATGCCCCTTGGAAGTATGGTGGAGGTCGCAGTAGCTTAGCAAGACGTTTTAATGCCCCTTGGAAAAGTGGTGGAGGTCACAGTAGCTTAACAAGACAATTTTAATGCCCCTTGAAAGAGCAGTGGAGGTCGCAGTAGCTTAACAAGACGGTTTTAATGGCCCTTGGAAGAGCGGTGGAGGTCGCAGTAGCTTAACAAGACGGTTTTAATGCCCCTTGGAAATGTGGTGGAGGTCGCAGAAGCTTAACAAGACAGTTTTAATGCCCCTTGGAAGTATGGTGGAGGTCGCAGTAGCATAGCAAGACATTTTAATGCCACTTGGAAAAGAGGTGGAGGTCGCAGTAGCTTAACAAGACGCTTTTAATACCCCTTGGAAAAGTTTTGGAGGACGCAGTGGAATAAAAAGACAATACCAATGGCCCTTGGAAGAGTGGTGCAGGTCGCAGTAGCTTAACAAGACGGTTTTAATGCCTCTTGGAAAAGTGGTGGAGGTCACAGTAGCTTAACAAGACAGTTTTAATGCCCCTTGGAAGTATGGTGGAGGTCGCAGTAGCTTAGCAAGACATTTTAATGCCCCTTGGAAAAGTGGTGGAGGTCACAGTAGCTTAACAAGACGGTTTTAATGCCCCTTGGAAGAGTGGTGGAGGTCGGAGTGGAATAAAAAGGCAATATCAATGCCCCTAGGAAGAGTGGTGGAGGTCGCAGTAGCTTAACAAGTCGGTTTTAATGACCTTTGGAAAAGTGGTGGAGGTCGCAGCAGCTTAACAAGACGGTTTTAATGCCCCTTGGAAGAGTGGTGGAGGTCGCAGTAGCTTAACAATACAGTTTTAATGCCCCTTGGAAGAGTGGTGGAGGGCACAGTGGAATAAAAAGACAATGCCAATGGTCCTTGGAAGAGTGGTAGAGGTCGCAGTAGCTTAACAAGACAGTTTTAATGCCCCTTGGAAAAGAGATGGAGGTCGCAGTAGCTTAACAAGACGGTTTTAATGCCCCTTGGAAGAGTGGTGGAGGTCGCAGTGGAATAAAAAGACAATACCAATGGCCCTCGGTAGAGTGGTGGAGGTCGCAGTAGCTTAAAAAGACGATTTTAATGCCCCTTGGAAGAGCGGTGGAGGTCACAGTAGCTTAACAAGACAATTTTAATGCTCCTTGGAAGAGCAGTGGAGGTCGCAGTAGCTTAACAAGACGGTTTTAATGGCCCTTGGAAGAGCGGTGGAGGTCGCAGTAGCTTAACAAGACGGTTTTAATGCCCCTTGGAAATGTGGTGGAGGTCGCAGTAGCTAAACAAGATGGTTTTAATGCCCCTTGGAAGAGCGGTGGAGGTCGCAGTAGCTTAACAAGATGGTTTTAATGCCCTTTGGAAGAGTGGTGGAGGTCGCAGTAGCTTAACAAGCCAGTTTTAATGCCCCATGGAAAAGTGGTGGAGGTCACAGTAGCTTAACAAGACGGTTTTAATGCCCCTTGGAAGAGTGGTGGAAGTCGCAGTAGCTTAACAAGACAGCTTTAATGCCCCTTGAAAAAGTGGTGGAGGTCGCAATATCTTAACAAGATGGTTTTGATGCCCCTTGGAAGAGAGGTGGAGGTCGCAGTAGCTTAACAAGATGGTTTTAATGCCCCTGGGAAGAGCAGTGGAGGTCACAGTAGCTTAACAAGATGGTTTTAATGCCCCTTGGAAGATTGGTGGAGGTCGCAGTGGAATAAAAAGACAATATCATTGCCCCTTGGTAGAGTGGTGGAGGTCGCAGTAGCTTAACAAGATGGTTATAATGCCCCTTGAACAAGTCGTGGAGGTCACAGTAGCTTAACCAGAGGGTTTTAATGCCCCTTGGATGAGCCGTGGAGGTCACAGTATCTTAACAAGACGATTTTAATGACCCTTGGAAGAGCGAAGGATGTCGCAGTAGCTTAGCAAGACAGTTTTAATGCCCCTTGGAAGAGCGGTGGACGTCGCAGTAGCTTAAAAAGATGGATTTAATGCCCCTTGGAAAAGTGGTGGAGGTCACAGTAGCTTAACAAGATGGTTTTAATGCCCCTTGGAAGAGCAGTGGAGGTCACAGTAGCTTAACAAGATGGTTTTAATGCCCCTTGGAAGAGCGGTGGAGGTCGCAGTATCTTAACAAGACGCTTTTAATGCCCCTTGGAAAAGTTTTGGAGGTCGCAGTGGAAAAAAAAGACAATACCAATGGCCCTTGGAAGAGTGGTGCAGGTCGCAGTAGCTTCACAAGACGGTTTTAATGCCTCTTGGAAAAGTGGTGGAGGTCGCAGTAGCTTAACAAGACAGTTTTAATGCCCCTTGGAAGTATGGTGGAGGTCGCAGTAGCTTAGCAAGACGTTTTAATGCCCCTTGGAAAAGTGGTGGAGGTCACAGTAGCTTAACAAGACGGTTTTAATGCCCCTTGGAAGAGTGGTGGAGGTCGCAGTGGAATAAAAAGGCAATATCAATGCCCCTAGGAAGAGTGGTGGAGGTCGCAGTAGCTTAACAAGTCGGTTTTAATGACCTTTGGAAAAGTGGTGGAGGTCGCAGCAGCTTAACAAGACGGTTTTAATGCCCCTTGGAAGAGTGGTGGAGGTCGCAGTAGCTTAACAATACAGTTTTAATGCCCCTTGGAAGAGTGGTGGAGGTCGCAGTGGAATAAAAAGACAATGCCAATGGTCCTTGGAAGAGTGGTAGAGGTCGCAGTAGCTTAACAAGACAGTTTTAATGCCCCTTGGAAAAGTGATGGAGGTCGAAGTAGCTTAACAAGACGGTTTTAATGCCCCGTGGAAGAGTGGTGGAGGTCGCAGTGGAATAAAAAGACAATACCAATGGCCCTCGGTAGAGTGGTGGAGGTCGCAGTAGCTTAAAAAGACGATTTTAATGCCCCTTGGAAGAGCGGTGGAGGTCACAGTAGCTTAACAAGACAATTTTAATGCCCCTTGGAAGAGCAGTGGAGGTCGCAGTAGCTTAACAAGACGGTTTTAATGGCCCTTGGAAGAGCGGTGGAGGTCGCAGTAGCTTAACAAGACGGTTTTAATGCCCCTTGGAAATGTGGTGGAGGTCGCAGTAGCTTAACAAGATGGTTTTAATGCCCCTTGGAAGAGCGGTGGAGGTCGCTGTAGCTTAACAAGATGGTTTTAATGCCCCTTGGAAGAGTGGTGGAGGTCGCAGTAGCTTAACAAGCCAGTTTTAATGCCCCTTGGAAAAGTGGTGGAGGTCACAGTAGCTTAACAAGACGGTTTTAATGCCCCTTGGAAGTATGGTGGAGGTCGCAGTAGCTTAGCAAGACGTTTTAATGCCCCTTGGAAAAGTGGTGGAGGTCACAGTAGCTTAACAAGACAATTTTAATGCCCCTTGGAAGAGCAGTGGAGGTCGCAGTAGCTTAACAAGACGGTTTTAATGGCCCTTGGAAGAGCGGTGGAGGTCGCAGTAGCTTAACAAGACGGTTTTAATGCCCCTTGGAAATGTGGTGGAGGTCGCAGAAGCTTAACAAGACAGTTTTAATGCTCCTTGGAAGTATGGTGGAGGTCGCAGTAGCATAGCAAGACATTTTAATGCCCCTTGGAAAAGAGGTGGAGGTCGCAGTAGCTTAACAAGACGCTTTTAATACCCCTTGGAAAAGTTTTGGAGGACGCAGTGGAATAAAAAGACAATACCAATGGCCCTTGGAAGAGTGGTGCAGGTCGCAGTAGCTTAACAAGACGGTTTTAATGCCTCTTGGAAAAGTGGTGGAGGTCGCAATAGCTTAACAAGACAGTTTTAATGCCCCTTGGAAGTATGGTGGAGGTCGCAGTAGCTTAGCAAGACATTTTAATGCCCCTTGGAAAAGTGGTGGAGGTCACAGTAGCTTAACAAGACGGTTTTAATGCCCCTTGGAAGAGTGGTGGAGGTCGGAGTGGAATAAAAAGGCAATATCAATGCCCCTAGGAAGAGTGGTGGAGGTCGCAGTAGCTTAACAAGTCGGTTTTAATGACCTTTGGAAAAGTGGTGGAGGTCGCAGCAGCTTAACAAGACGGTTTTAATGCACCTTGGAAGAGTGGTGGAGGTCGCAGTAGCTTAACAATTCAGTTTTAATGCCCCTTGGAAGAGTGGTGGAGGGCGCAGTGGAATAAAAAGACAATGCCAATGGTCCTTGGAAGAGTGGTAGAGGTCGCAGTAGCTTAACAAGACAGTTTTAATGCCCCTTGGAAAAGAGATGGAGGTCGCAGTAGCTTAACAAGACGGTTTTAATGCCCCTTGGAAGAGTGGTGGAGGTCGCAGTGGAATAAAAAGACAATACCAATGGCCCTCGGTAGAGTGGTGGAGGTCGCAGTAGCTTAAAAAGACGATTTTAATGCCCCTTGGAAGAGCGGTGGAGGTCACAGTAGCTTAACAAGACAATTTTAATGCTCCTTGGAAGAGCAGTGGAGGTCGCAGTAGCTTAACAAGACGGTTTTAATGGCCCTTGGAAGAGCGGTGGAGGTCGCAGTAGCTTAACAAGACTGTTTTAATGCCCCTTGGAAATGTGGTGGAGGTCGCAGTAGCTAAACAAGATGGTTTTAATGCCCCTTGGAAGAGCGGTGGAGGTCGCAGTAGCTTAACAAGATGGTTTTAATGCCCTTTGGAAGAGTGGTGGAGGTCGCAGTAGCTTAACAAGCCAGTTTTAGTGCCCCATGGAAAAGTGGTGGAGGTCACAGTAGCTTAACAAGACGGTTTTAATGCCCCTTGGAAGAGTGGTGGAAGTCGCAGTAGCTTAACAAGACAGCTTTAATGCCCCTTGAAAAAGTGGTGGAGGTCGCAATATCTTAACAAGATGGTTTTGATGCCCCTTGGAAGAGAGGTGGAGGTCGCAGTAGCTTAACAAGATGGTTTTAATGCCCCTGGGAAGAGCAGTGGAGGTCACAGTAGCTTAACAAGATGGTTTTAATGCCCCTTGGAAGATTGGTGGAGGTCGCAGTGGAATAAAAAGACAATATCATTGCCCCTTGGTAGAGTGGTGGAGGTCGCAGTAGCTTAACAAGATGGTTATAATGCCCCTTGAACAAGTCGTGGAGGTCACAGTAGCTTAACCAGAGGGTTTTAATGCCCCTTGGATGAGCCGTGGAGGTCACAGTATCTTAACAAGACGGTTTTAATGACCCTTGGAAGAGCGAAGGATGTCGCAGTAGCTTAGCAAGACAGTTTTAATGCCCCTTGGAAGAGCAGTGGACGTCGCAGTAGCTTAAAAAGATGGTTTTAATGCCCCTTGGAAGAGCAGTGGAGGTCACAGTAGCTTAACAAGATGGTTTTAATGCCCCTTGGAAGAGCAGTGGAGGTCACAGTAGCTTAACAAGATGGTTTTAATGCCCCTTGGAAGAGCGGTGGAGGTCGCAGTATCTTAACAAGACGCTTTTAATGCCCCTTGGAAAAGTTTTGGAGGTCGCAGTGGAAAAAAAAGACAATACCAATGGCCCTTGGAAGAGTGGTGCAGGTCGCAGTAGCTTCACAAGACGGTTTTAATGCCTCTTGGAAAAGTGGTGGAGGTCGCAGTAGCTTAACAAGACAGTTTTAATGCCCCTTGGAAGTATGGTGGAGGTCGCAGTAGCTTAGCAAGACGTTTTAATGCCCCTTGAAAAAGTGGTGGAGGTCACAGTAGCTTAACAAGACGGTTTTAATGCCCCTTGGAAGAGTGGTGGAGGTCGCAGTGGAATAAAAAGGCAATATCAATGCCCCTAGGAAGAGTGGTGGAGGTCGCAGTAGCTTAACAAGTCGGTTTTAATGACCTTTGGAAAAGTGGTGGAGGTCGCAGCAGCTTAACAAGACGGTTTTAATGCCCCTTGGAAGAGTGGTGGAGGTCGCAGTAGCTTAACAATACAGTTTTAATGCCACTTGGAAGAGTGGTGGAGGTCGCAGTGGAATAAAAAGACAATGCCAATGGTCCTTGGAAGAGTGGTAGAGGTCGCAGTAGCTTAACAAGACAGTTTTAATGCCCCTTGGAAAAGTGATGGAGGTCGAAGTAGCTTAACAAGACGGTTTTAATGCCCCTTGGAAGAGTGGTGGAGGTCGCAGTGGAATAAAAAGACAATACCAATGGCCCTCGGTAGAGTGGTGGAGGTCGCAGTAGCTTAAAAAGACGATTTTAATGCCCCTTGGAAGAGCGGTGGAGATCACAGTAGCTTAACAAGACAATTTTAATGCCCCTTGGAAGAGCAGTGGAGGTCGCAGTAGCTTAACAAGACGGTTTTAATGGCCCTTGGAATAGCGGTGGAGGTCGCAGTAGCTTAACAAGACGGTTTTAATGCCCCTTGGAAATGTGGTGGAGGTCGCAGTAGCTTAACAAGATGGTTTTAATGCCCCTTGGAAGAGTGGTGGAGGTCGCTGTAGCTTAACAAGATGGTTTTAATGCCCCTTGGAAGAGTGGTGGAGGTCGCAGTAGCTTAACAAGCCAGTTTTAATGCCCCTTGGAAAAGTGTTGGAGGTCACAGTAGCTTAACAAGACGGTTTTAATGCCCCTTGGAAGAGTGGTGGAAGTCGCAGTAGCTTAACAAGACAGTTTTAATGCCCCTTGGAAAAGTGATGGAGGTCACAGTAGCTTAACAAGATGGTTTTAATGGCCCTTGGAATAGCGGTGGAGGTCGCAGTAGCTTAACAAGACGGTTTTAATGGCCCTTGGAATAGCGGTGGAGGTCGCAGTAGCTTAACAAGACGGTTTTAATGCCCCTTGGAAATGTGGTGGAGGTCGCAGTAGCTTAACAAGATGGTTTTAATGCCCCTTGGAAGAGTGGTGGAGGTCGCTGTAGCTTAACAAGATGGTTTTAATGCCCCTTGGAAGAGTGGTGGAGGTCGCAGTAGCTTAACAAGCCAGTTTTAATGCCCCTTGGAAAAGTGTTGGAGGTCACAGTAGCTTAACAAGACGGTTTTAATGCCCCTTGGAAGAGTGGTGGAAGTCGCAGTAGCTTAACAAGACAGTTTTAATGCCCCTTGGAAAAGTGATGGAGGTCACAGTAGCTTAACAAGATGGTTTTAATGCCCCTTGGAAGAGTGGTGGAGGTCGCAGTGGAATAAAAAGACAATATCATTGCCCCTTGGTAGAGTGGTGGAGGTCACAGTAGCTTAACCAGAGGGTTTTAATGCCCCTTGGATGAGCCGTGGAGGTCACAGTATCTTAACAAGACGGTTTTAATGACCCTTGGAAGAGCGAAGGATGTCGCAGTAGCTTAGCAAGACAGTTTTAATGCCCCTTGGAAGAGCGGTGGACGTCGCAGTAGCTTAACAAGATGGTTTAATGCCCCTTGGAAAAGTGGTGGAGTTCACAGTAGCTTAACAAGATGGTTTTAATGCCCCTTGGAAGAGCAGTGGAGGTCACAGTAGCTTAACAAGATGGTTTTTATGGCCCTTGGAAGAGCGGTGGAGGTCGCAGTATCTTAACAAGACGCTTTTAATGCCCCTTGGAAAAGTTTTGGAGGTCGCAGTGGAAAAAAAAGACAATACCAATGGCCCTTGGAAGAGTGGTGCAGGTCGCAGTAGCTTAAAAAGACGGTTTTAATGCCTCTTGGAAAAGTGGTGGAGGTCGCAGTAGCTTAACAAGACAGTTTTAATGCCCCTTGGAAGTATGGTGGAGGTCGCAGTAGCTTAGCAAGACGTTTTAATGCCCCTTGGAAAAGTGGTGGAGGTCAGAGTAGCTTAACAAGACGGTGTTAATGCCCCTTGGAAAAGTGGTGGAGGTCGCAGTAGCTTAACAAGACGGTTTTAATGCCCCTTGGAAGATTGGTGGAGGTCGCAGTGGAATAAAAAGACAATATCAATCAATGCCCCTAGGAAGAGTGGTGGAGGTCGCAGTAGCTTACCAAGTCGGTTTTATTGCCACTTGGAAAAGTGGTGGAGGTCGCAGCAGCTTAACAAGACGGTTTTAATGCCCCTTGGAAGAGCGGTGAAGGTCGCAGTAGCTTAACAATACAGTTTTAATGCCCCTTGGAAGAGTGGTGGAGGTCGCCGTGGAATAAAAAGACAATACCAATGGTCCTTGGAAGCGTGGTAGAGGTCGCAGTAGCTTAACAAGACAGTTTTAATGCCCCTTGGAAAAGTGATGGAGGTCGCAGTAGCTTAACAAGACGGTTTTAATGCCCCTTGGAAGAGTGGTGGAGGTCGCAGTGGAATAAAAAGACAATACCAATGGCCCTCGGTAGAGTGGTGGAGGTCGCAGTAGCTTAAAAAGACGATTTTAATGCCCCTTGGAAGATCGGTGGAGGTCGCAGTAGCTTAACAAGACAGTTTTAATGCCCCTTGGAAGAGCAGTGGAGGTCACAGTATCTTAACAAGACGGTTTTAATGGCCCTTGGAAATGTGGTGGAGGTCGCAGTAGCTTAACAAGATGGTTTTAATGCCCCTTGGAAGAGCGGTGGAGGTCGCAGTAGCTTAACAAGATGGTTTTAATGCCCCTTGGAAGAGTGGTGGAGGTCGCAGTAGCTTAACAAGCCAGTTTTAATGCCCCTTGGAAAAGTGGTGGAGGTCACAGTAGCTTAACAAGACGGTTTTAATGCCCCTTGGAAGAGTGGTGGAAGTCGCAGTAGCTTAACAAGACAGCTTTAATGCCCCTTGAAAAAGTGGTGGAGGTCGCAGTAGCTTAACAAGATGGTTTTGATGCCCCTTGGAAGAGTGTTGGAGGTCGAAGTAGCTTAATAAGATGGTTTTAATGCCCCTTGGAAGAGCAGTGGAGGTCGCAGTATCTTAACAAGACGCTTTTAATGCCCCTTGGAAAAGTTTTGGAGGTCGCAGTGGAAAAAAAAGACAATACCAATGGCCCTTGGAAGAGTGGTGCAGGTCGCAGTAGCTTAATAAGACGGTTTTAATGCCTCTTGGAAAAGTGGTGTAGGTCGCAGTAGCTTAACAAGACAGTTTTAATGCCCCTTGGAAGTATGGTGGAGGTCGCAGTAGCATAGCAAGACATTTTAATGCCCCTTGGAAAAGAGGTGGAGGTCGCAGTAGCTTAACAAGATGCTTTTAATACCCCTTGGAAAAGTTTTGGAGGACGCAGTGGAATAAAAAGACAATACCAATGGCCCTTAGAAAAGTGGTGCAGGTCGCAGTAGCTTAACAAGACGGTTTTAATGCCTCTTGGAAAAGTGGTGGAGGTCGCAGTAGCTTAACAAGACAGTTTTAATGCCCCTTGGAAGTATGGTGGAGGTCGCAGTAGCTTAGCAAGACGTTTTAATGCCCCTTGGAAAAGTGGTGGAGGTCACAGTAGCTTAACAAGACGGTTTTAATGCCCCTTGGAAGAGTGGTGGAGGTCGCAGTGGAATAAAAAGGCAATATCAATGCCCCTAGGAAGAGTGGTGGAGGTCGCAGTAGCTTAACAAGTCGGTTTTAATGACCTTTGGAAAAGTGGTGGAGGTCGCAGCAGCTTAACAAGACGGTTTTAATGCCCCTTGGAAGCGTGGTGGAGGTCGCAGTAGCTTAACAATACAGTTTTAATGCCCCTTGGAAGAGTGGTGGAGGTCGCAGTGGAATAAAAAGACAATGCCAATGGTCCTTGGAAGAGTGGTAGAGGTCGCAGTAGCTTAACAAGACAGTTTTAATGCCCCTTGGAAAAGTGATGGAGGTCGAAGTAGCTTAACAAGACGGTTTTAATGCCCCTTGGAAGAGTGGTGGAGGTCGCAGTGGAATAAAAAGACAATACCAATGGCCCTCGGTAGAGTGGTGGAGGTCGCAGTAGCTTAAAAAGACGATTTTAATGCCCCTTGGAAGAGCGGTGGAGGTCACAGTAGCTTAACAAGACAATTTTAATGCCCCTTGGAAGAGCAGTGGAGGTCGCAGTAGCTTAACAAGACGGTTTAAATGGCCCTTGGAAGAGCGGTGGAGGTCGCAGTAGCTTAACAAGACGGTTTTAATGCCCCTTGGAAATGTGGTGGAGGTCGCAGTAGCTTAACAAGATGGTTTTAATGCCCCTTGGAAGAGCCGTGGAGGTCGCTGTAGCTTAACAAGATGGTTTTAATGCCCCTTGGAAGAGTGGTGGAGGTTGCAGTAGCTTAACAAGCCAGTTATAATACCCCTTGGAAAAGTGGTGGAGGTCACAGTAGCTTAACAAGACGGTTTTAATGCCCCTTGGAAGAGTGGTGGAAGTCGCAGTAGCTTAACAAGACAGTTTTAATGCCCCTTGGAAAAGTGATGGAGGTCACAGTAGCTTAACAAGATGGTTTTAATGCCCCTTGGAAGAGTGGTTGAGGTCGCAGTGGAATAAAAAGACAATATCATTGCCCCTTGGTAGAGTGGTGGAGGTCGCAGTAGCTTAAAAAGATGGTTATAATGCCCCTTGAACAAGTCGTGGAGGTCACAGTAGCTTAACCAGAGGCTTTTAATGCCCCTTGGATGAGCCGTGGAGGTCACAGTATCTTAACAAGACGGTTTTAATGACCCTTGGAAGAGCGAAGGATGTCGCAGTAGCTTAGCAAGACAGTTTTAATGCCCCTTGGAAGAGCGGTGGACGTCGCAGTAGCTTAACAAGATGGTTTAATGCCCCTTGGAAAAGTGGTGGAGGTCACAGTAGCTTAACAAGATGGTTTTAATGCCCCTTGGAAGAGCAGTGGAGGTCACAGTAGCTTAACAAGATGGTTTTTATGGCCCTTGGAAGAGCGGTGGAGGTCGCAGTATCTTAACAAGACGCTTTTAATGCCCCTTGGAAAAGTTTTGGAGGTCGCAGTGGAAAAAAAAGACAATACCAATGGCCCTTGGAAGAGTGGTGCAGGTCGCAGTAGCTTAACAAGACGGTTTTAATGCCTCTTGGAAAAGTGGTGGAGGTCGCAGTAGCTTAACAAGACAGTTTTAATGCCCCTTGGAAGTTTGGTGGAGGTCGCAGTAGCTTAGCAAGACGTTTTAATGCCCCTTGGAAAAGTGGTGGAGGTCAGAGTAGCTTAACAAGACGGTGTTAATGCCCCTTGGAAAAGTGGTGGAGGTCGCAGTAGCTTAACAAGACGGTTTTAATGCCCCTTGGAAGATTGGTGGAGGTCGCAGTGGAATAAAAAGACAATATCAATCAATGCCCCTAGGAAGAGTGGTGGAGGTCGCAGTAGCTTACCAAGTCGGTTTTATTGCCCCTTGGAAAAGTGGTGGAGGTCGCAGCAGCTTAACAAGACGGTTTTAATGCCCCTTGGAAGAGCGGTGAAGGTCGCAGTAGCTTAACAATACAGTTTTAATGCCCCTTTTAAGAGTGGTGGAGGTCGCCGTGGAATAAAAAGACAATACCAATGGTCCTTGGAAGAGTGGTAGAGGTCGCAGTAGCTTAACAAGACAGTTTTAATGCCCCTTGGAAAAGTGATGGAGGTCGCAGTAGCTTAACAAGACGGTTTTAATGCCCCTTGGAAGAGTGGTGGAGGTCGCAGTGGAATAAAAAGACAATACCAATGGCCCTCGGTAGAGTGGTGGAGGTCGCAGTAGCTTAAAAAGACGATTTTAATGCCCCTTGGAAGATCGGTGGAGGTCGCAGTAGCTTAACAAGACAGTTTTAATGCCCCTTGGAAGAGCAGTGGAGGTCACAGTATCTTAACAAGACGGTTTTAATGGCCCTTGGAAATGTGGTGGAGGTCGCAGTAGCTTAACAAGATGGTTTTAATGCCCCTTGGAAGAGCGGTGGAGGTCGCAGTAGCTTAACACGATGGTTTTAATGCCCCTTGGAAGAGTGGTGGAGGTCGCAGTAGCTTAACAAGCCAGTTTTAATGCCCCTTGGAAAAGTGGTGGAGGTCACAGTAGCTTAACAAGACGGTTTTAATGCCCCTTGGAAGAGTGGTGGAAGTCGCAGTAGCTTAACAAGACAGCTTTAATGCCCCTTGAAAAAGTGGTGGAGGTCGCAGTAGCTTAACAAGATGGTTTTAATGCCCCTTGGAAGAGCAGTGGAGGTCGCAGTAGCTTAACAAGATGGTTTTATTGCCCCTTGGAAGAGCGGTGGAGGTCGCAGTAGCTTAACAAGACCCTTTTAATGTCCCTTGGAAACGTTTTGGAGGTCGCAGTGGAAAAAAAAGACAATACCAATGGCCCTTGGAAGAGTGGTGCAGGTCGCAGTAGCTTAATAAGACGGTTTTAATGCCTCTTGGAAAAGTGGTGTAGGTCGCAGTAGCTTAACAAGACAGTTTTAATGCCCCTTGGAAGTATGGTGGAGGTCGCAGTAGCATAGCAAGACATTTTAATGCCCCTTGGAAAAGAGGTGGAGGTCGCAGTAGCTTAACAAGACGGTTTTAATGCCCCTTGGAAGAGTGATGGTGGTCGCAGTGGAATAAAAAGACAATATCAATGCCCCTAGGAAGAGTAGTGGAGGTCGCAGTAGCTTAACAAGATGGTTTTAATGCCCCTTGGAAAAGTGGTGGAGGTCGCAGTAGATTAGCAAGACGGTTTTAATGCCCATTGGAAGAAAGGTGGAGGTCGCAGTAGCTTAACAATACAGTTTTAATGCCCCTTGGTAGAGTGGTGGAGGTCGCAGTGGAATAAAAAGACAATATCAATGGTCCTTGGAAGAGTGGTAGAGGTCGCAGTAGCTTAACATGACAGTTTTAATGCCCCTTGGAAAAGTGATGGAGGTCGCAGTAGCTTAACAAGACGGTTTTAATGCCCCTTGGAAGAGTGATGGATGTCGCAGTGGAATAAAAAGACAATACCAATGGCCCTCGGTAGAGTGGTGGAGGTCGCAGTAGCTTAAAAAGACGATTTTAATGCACCTTGGAAGAGCGGTGGAGGTCGCAGTAGCTTAACAAGACAGTTTTAATGCCCCTTGGAAGAGCAGTGGAGGTCGCAGTAGCTTAACAATACAGTTTTAATGCCCCTTGGAAGAGTGTTGGAGGTCACAGTGGAATAAAAAGACAATAACAATGGTCCTTGGAAGAGTGGTAGAGGTCGCAGTAGCTTAACAAGACAGTTTTAATGCCCCTTGGAAAAGTGGTGGAGGACGCAGTAGCTTAACAAGACGGTTTTAATGCCCCTTGGAAGAGTGGTGGAGGTCGCAGTGGAATAAAAAGACAATACCAATGGCCCTCGGAAGAGTGGTGGAGGTCGCAGTAGCTTAACAAGACGGTTTTAATGCCCCTTGGAAGAGTGATGGATGTCGCAGTGGAATAAAAAGACAATACCAATGGCCCTCGGTAGAGTGGTGGAGGTCGCAGTAGCATAAAAAGACGATTTTAATGCACCTTGGAAGAGCGGTGGAGGTCGCAGTAGCTTAACAAGACAGTTTTAATGCCCCTTGGAAGAGCAGTGGAGGTCGCAGTAGCTTAACAAGACGGTTTTAATGGCCCTTGGAAGAGCAGTGGAGGTCACAGTAGCTTAATAAGACAGTTTTAATGCCCCTTGGAAGAGCAGTGGAGGTCGCAGTAGCTTAACAAGACGGTTTTAATGCCCTTTGGAAGAGTGGTGGTGGTCGCAGTGGAATAAAAAGACAATATCAATGCCCCTAGGAAGAGTGGTGGAGGTCGCAGTAGCTTAACAAGATGGTTTTAATGCCCCTTGGAAAAGTGGTGGAGGTTGCAGTAGATTAGCAAGACGGTTTTAATGCCCCTTGGAAGAAAGGTGGAGGTCGCAGTAGCTTAACAATACAGTTTTAATGCCCCTTGGAAGAGTGGTGGAGGTCACAGTGGAATAAAAAGACAATAACAATGGTCCTTGGAAGAGTGGTAGAGGTCGCAGTAGCTTAACAAGACAGTTTTAATGCCCCTTGGAAAAGTGGTGGAGGACGCAGTAGCTTCACAAGACGGTTTTAATGCCCCTTGGAAGAGTGGTGGAGGTCGCAGTGGAATAAAAAGACAATACCAATGGCCCTCGGAAGAGTGGTGGAGGTCGCAGTAGCTTAAAAAGATGGTTTTAATGCCCCTTGGAAGAGCGGTGGAGGTCAAAGTAGCTTAAGAAGACAGTTTTAATGCCCCTTCGAAAAGTGGTGGAGGTCGCAGTAGCTGAACAAGACGGTTTTAATGCCCTTTGGAAGAGCGGTGTAGGTCGCAGTAGCTTAACAAGACAGTTTTAATGCCCCTTGGAAGAGCAGTGGAGGTCGCAGTAGCTTAACAAGACGGATTTAATGGCCCTTGGAAGAGTGGTGGAGGTCACAGTAGCTTAACAAGACGGTTTTAATGCCCCTTGGAATAGTGGTGGAGGTCGCAGTAGCTTAACAAGATTGTTTTAATGCCCCTTGGAAGAGCGGTGGAGGTCGCAGTAGCTTAACAAGATGGTTTTAATGCCCCTTGGAAGAGTGGTGGAGGTCGCAGTTGGTTAACAAGCCAGTTTTAATGCCCCTTGGAAAAGTGGTGGAGGTCACAGTAGCTTAATAAGACGGCTTTAATGCCCCTTGGAAGAGTGGTGGAAGTCGCAATAGCTTAACAAGACAGTTTTAATGCCCCTTGGAAAAGTGGTGGAGGTCGCATTAGCTTAACAAGACGGTTTTAATGCCCCTTGGAAAAGTGGTGGAGGTCGCAGTAGCTTAACAAGATGGTTTTAATGCCCCTTGGAAGAGTGGTGGAGGTCGCAGTGGAATAAAAAGACAATATCATTGCCCCTTGGTAGAGTGGTGGAGGTTGCAGTAGATTAACAAGATGGTTTTAATGCCCCTTGGACAATTGGTTGAGGTTGCAGTAGCTTAACAAGATGGTTTTAATGCCCCTTGGTAGAGTGGTGGAGGTCGCAGTGGAATAAAAAGACAATATCATTGCCCCTTGGTAGAGTGGTGGAGTTTGCAGTAGATTAACAAGATGGTTATAATGCCCCTTGAACAAGTCGTGGAGGTCACAGTAGCTTAACAAGACAGTTTTAATGCCCCTTGGAAGAGCGATGGAGGTCGCAGTAGCTTAACAAGACAGTATTAATGCCCCTTGGAAGAGCAGTGGAGGTCACAGTAGCTTAACAAGACGTTTTTAATGCCCCTTGAAAGAGTGGTGGAGATTGCAGTGGAATAAAAAAACAATATTAATGCCCCTTGGAGGAGTGGTGGAGATCGCAGTAGCTTAACAAGATGGTTTTGATGCCCCTTGGAAGAGCGGTGGAAGTCGCAGTAGCTTAACAAGATGGTTTTAATGCCTCTTGGAAGAGCGGTGGAGGTCGCAGTAGCTTAACAAAATGCTTTTAATGCCCCTTGGAAAAGTTTTGGAGGTCGCAGTGGAAAAAAAAGACAATACCAATGGCCCTTGGAAGAGTGGTGCAGGTCACAGTAGCTTAACAAGACGGTTTTAATGCCTCTTGGAAAAGTGGTGGAGGTCGCAGTAGCTTAGCAAGACGTTTTAATGCCCCTTGGAAAAGTGGTGGAGGTCACAGTAGCTTAACAAGATGGTGTTAATGCCCCTTGGAAAAGTGGTGGAGGTCGCAGTAGCTTAACAAGACGGTTTTAATGCCCCTTGGAAGAGTGGTGGAGGTCGCAGTGGAATAAAAAGACAATACCAATGGCCCTCGGAAGAGTGGTGGAGGTCGCAGTAGCTTAAAAAGACGGTTTTAATGCCCCTTGGAAGAGCGGTGGAGGTCAAAGTAGCTTAACAAGACGGTTTTAATGCCCCTTCGAAAAGTGGTGGAGGTCGCATTAGCTGAACAAGATGGTTTTAATGCCCTTTGGAAGAGCGGTGTAGGTCGCAGTAGCTTAACAAGACAGTTTTAATGCCCCTTGGAAGAGCAGTGGAGGTCGCAGTAGCTTAACAAGACGGATTTAATGGACCTTGGAAGAGTGATGGAGGTCGCAGTAGCTTAACAAGACGGTTTTAATGCCCCTTGGAATAGTGGTGGAGGTCGCAGTAGCTTAATAAGATTGTTTTAATGCCCCTTGGAAGAGCGGTGGAGGTCGCAGTAGCTTAACAAGATGGTTTTAATGCCCCTTGGAAGAGTGGTGGAGGTCGCAGTTGGTTAACAAGCCAGTTTTAATGCCACTTGGAAAAGTGGTGGAGGTCACAGTAGCTTAATAAGACGGTTTTAATGCCCCTTGGAAGAGTGGTGGACGTCGCAATAGCTTAACAAGACAGTTTTAATGCCCCTTGGAAAAGTGGTGGAGGTCGCATTAGCTTAACAAGACGGTTTTAATGCCCCTTGGAAAAGTGGTGGAGGTCGCAGTAGCTTAACAAGATGGTTTTAATGCCCCTTGGAAGAGTGGTGGAGGTCGCAGTGGAATAAAAAGACAATATCATTGCCCCTTGGTAGAGTGGTGGAGGTTGCAGTAGCTTAACAAGATGGTTATAATGCCCCTTGAACAAGTCGTGGAGGTCACAGTAGCTTAACAAGACAGTTTTAATGCCCCTTGGAAGAGCGATGGAGGTCGCAGTAGCTTAACAAGACAGTATTAATGCCCCTTGGAAGAGCAGTGGAGGTCACAGTAGCTTAACAAGACATTTTTAATGCCCCTTGAAAGAGTGGTGGAGATTGCAGTGGAATAAAAAAACAATATTAATGCCCCTTGGAGGAGTGGTGGAGATCGCAGTAGCTTAACAAGATGGTTTTGATGCCCCTTGGAAGAGCGGTGGAAGTCGCAGTAGCTTAACAAGATGGTTTTAATGCCTCTTGGAAGAGCGGTGGAGGTCGCAGTAGCTTAACAAAATGCTTTTAATGCCCCTTGGAAAAGTTTTGGAGGTCGCAGTGGAAAAAAAAGACAATACCAATGGCCCTTGGAAGAGTGGTGCAGGTCACAGTAGCTTAACAAGACGGTTTTAATGCCTCTTGGAAAAGTGGTGGAGGTCGCAGTAGCTTAGCAAGACGTTTTAATGCCCCTTGGAAAAGTGGTGGAGGTCACAGTAGCTTAACAAGATGGTGTTAATGCCCCTTGGAAAAGTGGTGGAGGTCGCAGTAGCTTAACAAGACGGTTTTAATGCCCCTTGGAAGAGTGGTGGAGGTCGCAGTGGAATAAAAAGACAATACCAATGGCCCTCGGAAGAGTGGTGGAGGTCGCAGTAGCTTAAAAAGACGGTTTTAATGCCCCTTGGAAGAGCGGTGGAGGTCAAAGTAGCTTAACAAGACGGTTTTAATGCCCCTTCGAAAAGTGGTGGAGGTCGCAGTAGCTGAACAAGATGGTTTTAATGCCCTTTGGAAGAGCGGTGTAGGTCGCAGTAGCTTAACAAGACAGTTTTAATGCCCCTTGGAAGAGCAGTGGAGGTCGCAGTAGCTTAACAAGACGGATTTAATGGCCCTTGGAAGAGTGATGGAGGTCGCAGTAGCTTAACAAGACGGTTTTAATGCCCCTTGGAATAGTGGTGGAGGTCGCAGTAGCTTAATAAGATTGTTTTAATGCCCCTTGGAAGAGCGGTGGAGGTCGCAGTAGCTTAACAAGATGGTTTTAATGCCCCTTGGAAGAGTGGTGGAGGTCGCAGTTGGTTAACAAGCCAGTTTTAATGCCACTTGGAAAAGTGGTGGAGGTCACAGTAGCTTAATAAGACGGTTTTAATGCCCCTTGGAAGAGTGGTGGACGTCGCAATAGCTTAACAAGACAGTTTTAATGCCCCTTGGAAAAGTGGTGGAGGTCGCATTAGCTTAACAAGACGGTTTTAATGCCCCTTGGAAAAGTGGTGGAGGTCGCAGTAGCTTAACAAGATGGTTTTAATGCCCCTTGGAAGAGTGGTGGAGGTCGCAGTGGAATAAAAAGACAATATCATTGTCCCTTGGTAGAGTGGTGGAGGTTGCAGTAGATTAACAAGATGGTTTTAATGCCCCTTGGACAATTGGTTGAGGTTGCAGTAGCTTAACAAGATGGTTTTAATGCCCCTTGGTAGAGTGGTGGAGGTCGCAGTGGAATAAAAAGACAATATCATTGCCCCTTGGTAGAGTGGTGGAGTTTGCAGTAGCTTAACAAGATGGTTATAATGCCCCTTGAACAAGTCGTGGAGGTCACAGTAGCTTAACAAGACAGTTTTAATGCCCCTTGGAAGAGCGATGGAGGTCGCAGTAGCTTAACAAGACAGTATTAATGCCCCTTGGAAGAGCAGTGGAGGTCACAGTAGCTTAACAAGACGTTTTTAATGCCCCTTGAAAGAGTGGTGGAGATTGCAGTGGAATAAAAAAACAATATTAATGCCCCTTGGAGGAGTGGTGGAGATCGCAGTAGCTTAACAAGATGGTTTTGATGCCCCTTGGAAGAGCGGTGGAAGTCGCAGTAGCTTAACAAGATGGTTTTAATGCCTCTTGGAAGAGCGGTGGAGGTCGCAGTAGCTTAACAAGATGCTTTTAATGCCCCTTGGAAAAGTTTTGGAGGTCGCAGTGGAAAAAAAAGACAATACCAATGGCCCTTGGAAGAGTGGTGCAGGTCACAGTAGCTTAACAAGACGGTTTTAATGCCTCTTGGAAAAGTGGTGGAGGTCGCAGTAGCTTAGCAAGACGTTTTAATGCCCCTTGGAAAAGTGGTGGAGGTCACAGTAGCTTAACAAGATGGTGTTAATGCCCCTTGGAAAAGTGGTGGAGGTCGCAGTAGCTTAACAAGACGGTTTTAATGCCCCTTGGAAGAGTGGTGGAGGTCGCAGTGGAATAAAAAGACAATACCAATGGCCCTCGGAAGAGTGGTGGAGGTCGCAGTAGCTTAAAAAGACGGTTTTAATGCCCCTTGGAAGAGCGGTGGAGGTCAAAGTAGCTTAACAAGACGGTTTTAATGCCCCTTCGAAAAGTGGTGGAGGTCGCAGTAGCTGAACAAGATGGTTTTAATGCCCTTTGGAAGAGCGGTGTAGGTCGCAGTAGCTTAACAAGACAGTTTTAATGCCCCTTGGAAGAGCAGTGGAGGTCGCAGTAGCTTAACAAGACGGATTTAATGGCCCTTGGAAGAGTGATGGAGGTCGCAGTAGCTTAACAAGACGGTTTTAATGCCCCTTGGAATAGTGGTGGAGGTCGCAGTAGCTTAATAAGATTGTTTTAATGCCCCTTGGAAGAGCGGTGGAGGTCGCAGTAGCTTAACAAGATGGTTTTAATGCCCCTTGGAAGAGTGGTGGAGGTCGCAGTTGGTTAACAAGCCAGTTTTAATGCCACTTGGAAAAGTGGTGGAGGTCACAGTAGCTTAATAAGACGGTTTTAATGCCCCTTGGAAGAGTGGTGGACGTCGCAATAGCTTAACAAGACAGTTTTAATGCCCCTTGGAAAAGTGGTGGAGGTCGCATTAGCTTAACAAGACGGTTTTAATGCCCCTTGGAAAAGTGGTGGAGGTCGCAGTAGCTTAACAAGATGGTTTTAATGCCCCTTGGAAGAGTGGTGGAGGTCGCAGTGGAATAAAAAGACAATATCATTGCCCCTTGGTAGAGTGGTGGAGGTCGCAGTAGCTTAACAAGATGGTTTTAATGCCCCTTGGACAATTGGTTTAGATTGCAGTAGCTTAACAAGATGGGTTTAATGCCTCTTGGTAGAGTGGTGGAGGTCGCAGTGGAATAAAAAGACAATATCATTGCCCCTTGGTAGAGTGGTGGAGGTTGCAGTAGCTTAACAAGATGGTTATAATGCCCCTTGAACAAGTCGTGGAGGTCGCAGTAGCTTAACCAGACGGTTTTAATGCCCTTTGGAAGAGCCGTGGAGGTCACAGTAGCTTAACAAGACAGTTTTAATGCCCCTTGGAAGAGCGATGGAGGTCGCAGTAGCTTATCAAGACAGTATTAATGCCCCTTGGAAGAGCAGTGGAGGTCACAGTACCTTAACAAGACGGTTTTAATGCCCCTTGAAAGAGTGGTGGAGATTGCAGTGGATTAAAAAAACAATATTAATGCCCCTTGGAGGAGTGGTGGAGATCGCAGTAGCTTAATAAGATGTTTTTGATGCCCCTTGGAAGAGCGGTGGAAGTCGCAGTAGCTTAACAAGATGGTTTTAATGACCCTTGGAAGAGCAGTGGAGGTTACAGTAGCTTAACAAGATGGTTTTAATGCCTCTTGGAAGAGCGGTGGAGGTCGCAGTAGCTTAACAAGATGCTTTTAATGCCCCTTGGAAACGATTTGGAGGTCGCAGTGGAAAAAAAAGACAATACCAATGGCCCTTGGAAGAGTGGTGCAGGTCACAGTAGCTTAACAAGACGGTTTTAATGCCTCTTGGAAAAGTGGTGGAGGTCGCAGTAGCTTAACAAGACAGTTTTAATGCCCCTTGGAAGTATGCTGGAAGTCGCAGTAGCTTAGCAAGACGTTTTAATGCCCCTTGGAAAAGTTGGTGGAGGTCACAGTAGCTTAACAAGATGGTGCTAATGCCCCTTGGAAAAGTGGTGGAGGTCGCAGTAGCTTAACAAGACGGTTTTAATGCCCCTTGGAAGAGTGGTGGAGGTCGCAGTGGAATAAAAAGAGAATATCAATGCCCCTAGGAAGAGTGGTGGAGGTCGCAGTAGCTTAACAAGACGGTTTTAATGCCCCTAGGAAATGTGGTGAATGTCGCAGTAGCTTAACAAGACGGTTTTAATGCCCCTTGGAAGAGCGGTGGAGGTCGCAGTAGCTTAACAATACAGTTTTAATGCCCCCTGGAAAAGTGGTGGAGGTCGCAGTGGAATAACAAGAAATACCAATGGTCCTTGGAAGAGTGGTAGAGGTCGCAGTAGCTTAACAAGACAGTTTTAATGCCCCTTGGAAAAGTTGTGGAGGTCACAGTAGCTTAACAACATGGTTTTAATGCCCCTTGGAAGAGTGGTGGAGGTCGCAGTGGAATAAAAAGACAATACCAAAGGCCCTCGGTAGAGTGGTGGAGGTCGCAGTAGCTTAGAAAGACGATTTTATTGCCCCTTGGAGGAGTGCTGGAGGTCGCAGTAGCTTAACAAGATGGTTTTGATGCCCCTTGGAAGAGCGGTGGAGGTCGCAGTAGCTTAGCAAGATGGTTTTAATGCCCCTTGGAAGAGCAGTGGAGGTCACAGTAGCTTAACAAGATGGTTTTAATGCCTCTTGGAAGAGCGGTGGAGGTCGCAGTACTTAACAAGATGCTTTTAATGCCCCTTGGAAAAGTTTTATAGGTCGCAGTGGAAAAAAAAGACAATACCAATGGCCCTTGGAAGAGTGGTGCAGGTCACAATAGCTTAACAAGATGGTTTTAATGCCCCTTGGAAGTATGGTGGAGGTCGCAGTAGCTTAGCAAGACGTTTTAATGCCCCTTGGAAAAGTGGTGGAGGTCACAGTAGCTTAACAAGATGGTGTTAATGCCCCTTGGAAAAGTGGTGGAGGTCGCAGTAGCTTAACAAGACGGTTTTAATGCCCCTTGGAAGAGTGGTGGAGGTCGCAGTGGAATAAAAAGACAATATCACTGCCCCTGGAAAGAGTGGTGGATGTCGCAGTAGCTTAACAAGACGGTTTTAATGCCCCTTGGAAGAGCGGTGGAGGTCGCAGTAGCTTAACAATACAGTTTTAATGCCCCTTGGAAGAGTGGTGGAGGTCGCAGTGGAATAACAAGAAATACCAATGGTCCTTGGAAGAGTGGTAGAGGTCGCAGTAGCTTAACAAGACAGTTTTAATGCTCCTTGAAAAAGTGGTGGAGGTCGCAGTAGATTAACAACATAGTTTTAATGCCCCTTGGAAGAGTGGTGGAGGTCACAGTGGAATAAAAAGACAATACGAATGGCCCTCGGTAGAGTGGTGGAGGTCGCAGTAGCTTAGAAAGACGATTTTAATGCCCCTTGGAAGAGCGGTGGAGGTCGCAGTAGCTTAACAAGACGGTTTTAATGCCCCTTCGAAAAGTGGTGGAGGTCGCAGTAGCTGAACAAGACGGTTTTAATGCCCCTTGGAAGAGCGGTGGAGGTCGCAGTAGCTTAACAAGACAGTTTTAATGCCCCTTGGAAGAGCAGTGGAGGTCGCAGTAGCTTAACAAGACGATTTTAATGGCTCTTGGAAGAGCGGTGGAGGTCGCAGTAGCTTAACAAGACAGTTTTAATGCCCCTTGTAAGAGCAGTGGAGGTCGCAGTAGCTTAACAAGACGGTTTTAATGCCCCTTGGAAAAGTGGTGGAGGTCGCAGTAGCTTAACAAGTTAGTTTTAATAACCCTTGGAAGTATGGTGGAGGTCGCAGTAGCTTAGCAAGACATTTTAATGCCCCTTGGAAAAGTGGTGGAGGTCGCAGTAGCTTAACAAGACGGTGTTAATGCCCCTGGGAAAAGTGGTGGAGGTCGCAGTAGCTTAACAAGACGGTTTTAATGCCCCTTGGAAGAGTGATGGTGGTCGCAGTGGAATAAAAAGACAATATCAATGCCCCTAGGAAGAGTGGTGGAGGTCGCAGTAGCTTAGCAAGACTGTTTTAATGCCCCTTGGAAAAGTGGTGGAGGTCGCAGTAGCTTAACAAGACTGTTTTAATGCCCCTTGGAAAAGTGGTGGAGGTCGCTGTAGCTTAACCAGACAGTTTTAATGCCCCTTGGAAGAGTGGTGGAGGTCGCAGTGGAATAAAAAGACAATATCATTGCCCCTTGGTAGAGTGGTGGAGGTCGCAGTAGCTTAGCAAGACGGTTTTAATGCCCCTTGGAAAAGTGGTGGCGGTCGCAGTGGCTTAACAAGATGGTTTTAATGCCCCTTGGCAGAGTGGTGGAAGTCGCAGTAACTTAACAAGACAGTTTTAATGCCCCTTGGAAAAGTGGTGGAGGTCGCATTAGCTTAACAATACGGTTTTAATGCCCCTTGGAAAAGTGTTGGAGGTCGCAGTAGCTTAACAAGATGGTTTTAATGCCCCTTGGCAGAGTGGTGGAGGTCGCAGTGGAATAAAAAGACAATATCATTGCCCCTTGGTAGAGTGGTGGAGTTCGCAGTAGCTTAACAAGATGGTTATAATGCCCTTGAACAAGTCGTGGAGTTCGCAGTAGCTTAACCAGACGGTTTTAATTCCCCTTGGAAGAGCCGTGGAGTTCACAGTAGCTTAACAAGACAGTTTTAATGCCCCTTGGAAGAGAGATGGAGGTCGCAGTAGCTTAACAAGACAGTTTTAATGCCACTTGGAAGATTGGAAGAGCAGTGGAGGTCATAGTAGCTTAACAAGACGGTTTTAATGCCCCTTGGAAGAGTGGTGGAGGTCACAGTGGAATAATAAGACAATATCAATGCCCCTTGGAAAAGTGGTGGAGGTCGCAGGAGCTTAACAAGATGGTTTTTATGCCCCTTGGAAGAGCGGTGGAGGTCGCAGTAGCTTAACAAGATGGTTTTAATGCCCCTTGGAAGAGCGGTGGAGGTCGCAGTAGCTTAGCAAGACGGTTTTAATGCCCCTTGGAAAAGTGGTGGCGGTCGCAGTGGAAAAAAAAGACAATACCAATGACCCTTGGAAGAGTGGTGCAGGTCGCAGTAGCTTAACAAGACGGTATTAATGCCTCTTGGAAAAGTGGTGGAGGTCGCAGTAGCTTAACAAGACAGTTTTAATGCCCCATGGAAGTATGGTGGAGGTCGCAGTAGCTTCGCAAGACGTTTTAATGCCCCTTTGAAAAGTGGTGGAGGTCGCAGTAGCTTAACATGACGGTGTTAATGCCCCTTGGAAAAGTGGTGGAGTTTGCAGTAGCTTAACAATATGGTTTTAATGCCCCTTGGAAGAGTGGTGGAGGTAGCAGAGGAATAAAAAGACAATATCAATGCCCCTAGAAAGAGTGGTGGAGGTCGCAGTAGCTTAACAAGACGGTTTTAATGCCCTTGGAAAAGTGGTGGAGGTCGCAGTAGCTTAACAAGATGTTTTTTTTGCCCCTTGGAAGCATGGTGGAGGTCGCAGTAGCTTAACAATACAGTTTTAATGCCCCTTGGAAGAGTGGTGGAGGTCGCAGTGGAATAAAAAGACAATACCAATGGTCCTTGGAAGAGTGGTAGATGTCGCAGTAGCTTACCAAGACAGTTTTAATGCCCTTTGGAAAAGTGGTGGCGTTCGCAGTAGCTTAACAAGACGGTTTTAATGCCCCTTGGAAGAGTGGTGGAGGTCAAAGTGGAATAAAAAGACAATACCAATGGTCCTTGGAAGAGTGGTAGATGTCGCAGTAGCTTACCAAGACAGTTTTAATGCCCTTTGGAAAAGTGGTGGAGGTCGCAGTAGCTTAACAAGACAGTTTTAATGCCCCTCGGAAGAGCGGTGGAGGTCGCAGTAGCTTAAAAAGACAGTTTTAATGCCCCTTGGAAAAGTGGTGGAGGTCGCAGTAGCTGAACAAGACAGTTTTATTGCCCCTTGGAAAAGTAATGGAGGTCGCAGTGGAATTAAAGGACGATATCAATGCCCCTTGGAAAAGTGGTGGAGGTCGCAGTAGCTTAACAAGACAGTTTTAATGCCTCTTGGAAAAGTGCTGGAGGTCGCAGTAGCTTAACAAGATGGTTTTAATGACACTTGGAAAAGTGGTGGAGGTCGCAGTAGCTTAACAAGATTGTTTTAATGCCCCTTGGAAGAGACGTGGAGGTCACAGTAGCTTAACAAGACAGTTTTCATGCTCCTTACAAAAGCCATGCAGTACAGCATATTCAAAACATTATTCCCATTATTGGGGAGTGGGTCTCCCATAGTCTTTGCCTATGCCTTCTAAGCAAAAGCTGCCAAAAATTAGGACGGAGGAACTTGTAATGCTGGCAACACGGACCACGATCATCCTGGTGGTATAGTGGTGGTGGAGACTGAGGATAAGGAGAAGAGCAAAAAATATCTGAAATGAGGAAGCGTATACCCATGTGTGGGTGTGAAGCAGTGCATGGGAATACACCTCCCAAAATAACACAGTGGATTTTATGTTACTCTGCTGTCTTTTGGTGGTGATGAGAAGTCTGGCCCAATCCAGCCCTTGTTCATTTTGATAAGGGTCAGCTTGTCAGCATTGTCAGTTGACAGGCGAGTGCGCTTATCAGTTATAATTCCCCCAACGGCACTAAAAACATGCTCCGATAACTAGCTAGCGGCAGGGCAGGCCAGGACCTCCAAGGCATACAGATCGAGCTCATTCCAAGGGTCCAGCTTGGATACCCAATAATTAAAAGGCACAGAGCAATCATGGAGGACGCTGGTACGGTCGGCAAGGCACTCCCTCACCATCTTTTGAAACTTTCCACTCCTTGTGAGAGTACCCCACGCCTCAGGGCCTGTAAGCTGGGCGGGTTTCAGAAAACTGTCCCAGAAAGTTGACAGTGCTCCCCTGCCTCTGCTGGATTGGAGTTGCGTCTCTCTCGCCTGTACGCCTTGGTTGGTCAATGAACTGTGACCTCTGCAGCTAGCGTGTTCAGATGGGAATTTTTTTAACAGTTCTGCAGCAAGGGCCTTCTGGTACTGCCCCATTTTTGTAGACCTCTCCACCTCAGGAATAAGAGAGTAAAAGTTCTCCTTGTAGCGGGGGTCTAAAAGTGTCACCAACCAGTAATGACTGTCACCCAACAATTTGAAAACGCGAGGGTCACGGTTAAGGCAGCGTAACATAAAGTCAGCCATGCGTGCCAGACTGGTAACGGGCCAGACTTCTGTGTCCTCACCAAGATGACGACTGACCATGCCCTCCTCCTCCTGCTCCTCCTCCCCCCTGTCCTCAGTCCACCCACGCTGAACCGACGGTATGACAGTTGTACAGGTACTACCATCTACAGCGCATGATACCAGCTCCTGGTCTTCCTCCTCCTCCTCCTCCTCTCCCTCATTGTCCCCCAATGCACGTTGGGATGAGATAAGGCTGGGCTGTGTGTAATCGCCCATTACGGCTTCTTGATCCATCCCATCATACTCTGGCTGCAATGCCTCCTCCTTAATTCTCTGCAGAGAGCATTGCAAAAGACAGACAAGTGGGATGTTGATGCTAATGATGGCGTCATCGCCACTCACCATCTTGGTGGACTCCTCAAAGTTTGTCAGGATGGTACATATGTCAGACATCCAGGTCCACTCCTGAGGTCTTATGTGTGGAGTCTGACCTGAATATCGACGGCCTTGTTGCAGCTGGTACTCCACAACTGCTCTCTTCTGCTCACAAATCCTTTGCAACATGTGGAAGGTAGAGTTCCAATGTGTGGGGACAACACACACTAGTCGGTGTGCCGGAAGCTGAAAACGCTGCTGCAACACAGCAAGGGCGGCGGAAGCTCTAGCCGACTTCCGAAAAAGGGCTGACAGGCGGCGTACTGTGACGAGCACATCTGGCAACTCGTGGTACGATTTAAGAAACGGCTGAACCACGAGGTTAAGCACATGAGCCAGGCATGGTAATTGTGTGATCTCGCCTCGCCTCAGAGCTGCCACCAGGTTACGTCCATTGTCACACATGACCATGCCTGGATGTAGGTTCAGCGGTCTCAGCCACAGATCTGCCTGCTCTTTCACAGCTGTCCACAACTCACAAGCAGTGTGAGGTTTATCACCTAAGCTTATGAGTTTCAGCACAGCATGTTGCCGCTTGGCTGAGGCAGTACTGCAGTGCTTCCAGCTTGTAACTGATATGGTGATATCTGAGATGGAGGCTGAACATGGAAATGGACCAGTGAACAGCTCTTCAGAGTGTCCAAGTGTGGGATCAGTTGCTGTCTGATGACACTCGGCATGGTGGGAGGAAGGAGCATCAGGGTGAGGAGGAGTATGCTGTCGAGACTCACGGCTACTAAAACTTGACCGTGTGGAAGACAGACCGTAGGTGGTGGTGCCCAGGTAACTGGAAGTATTATCTGCTATCCAATTATTAACCTGTTCACACTGATCAGTTCGCAATACTGGTGTTGTAGTGTGGTTCCCTAGTAATTCGGTCAAGAAATGGGAGCAAGAAGATGTGGCTGTTGGTTGTGGCACATTTTCACCTTGGCCACAGCCCCGTCCTCTACACGCACCATCACCAGAACGTCTAGTTCCACGTCCCTTGCCACGCGCCTTGCCCGTTGTCAATGAAGTAAAATAGCTTGCGCTCGCACTATCAATGGAAAAAGGGTAATAAAAAGGAGATTAGAACCGTGGAAGAGGAAAACCACAGTTCTATTTCTCTGGCCTACAGCAGAATCTTTTAAACAGATATATTTGTGACTGAACAAACAGGGAGACACTATTTTTTTTTTTTTTACGTAAAACAGGCCAAAAGCTGGATAATACAGAGATTTGACCAGTGGAACTGCAAAACCACAGTTATAGTTATGTGGCATACACCAGACTCTTTTAAACAGATATATTGGTGTCTGACCAGTCAGGGAGACACTTTTACAGTTTTTTTTTTATGGCAAAAAATGACAAAAACAGGATAATACAGAGATTTGACCCGTGGAACTGCAAAACCACAGTTATATTTTTCTGGCCTACACCAGACTCTTTTAAACAGATATATTGGTGTCTGACCAGTCAGGGAGAAACTATTACGTTTTTTTTACGGTGAAAAATGCCAAAAACAGGATAATACAGATATTTGACCCGTGGAACTGCTAAACCACAGTTATATTTTTCTGGCCTTCACCAGTCTCTTTTAAACAGATATATTGGTGTCTGACCAGTCAGGGAGACACTATTACAGTTTTTTTTTAACGGCAAAAAATGCCAAAAACAGGATAATACAGAGATTTGACCCGTGGAACTGCAAAACCACAGTTATAGTTATGTGGCGTACACCAGACTCTTTTAAACAGATATATTGGTGTCTGACCAGTCAGGGAGACACTATTACTGTTTTTTTTTACGGCAAAAAATGCCAAAAACAGGATAATACAGAGATTTAAGCCATGGAACTGGAAACCACAGTTACATTTTTCTGGCCTACACCAGACTCTTTTAAACAGATATATTGGTGTCTGAGCAGTCAGGGAGACACTTTTACACTATTACAGTTTTTTTTACGGCAAAAAATGCCAAAAACAGGATAATATAGAGATTTGACCCGTGGAACTGCTAAACCACAGTTATATTTTTTTGACCTACACCAGACTCTTTTAAACAGATATATTGGTGTCTGACCAGTCAGGGAGAAACTATTACAGTTTTTTTTTTACGGCAAAAAATGCCAAAAACAAGATAATACAGAGATTTGACCCGTGGAACTGCAAAACCTCAGTTATAGTTATGTGGCGTACACCAGACTCTTTTAAACAGATATATTGGTGTCTGACCAGTCAGGGAGACACTATTACAGTTTTTTTATGGCAAAAAATGCCAAAAACAGGATAATACAGAGATTTGACCCGTGGAACTGCTAAACCACAGTTATAGTTATGTAGCACACACCAGACTTTTTTAAACAGATATATTGGTGTCTGACCAATCAGGGAGACAGTATTACTGTTTTGTTTTACCGCAAAAAATGCCCAAAACAGGATAATACAGAGATTTGACCTGTGGAACTGCAAAACCACAGTTATATTTTTCTGGTCTACACCAGACTCTTTTAAACAGATATATTGGTGTCTGACCAGTCAGGGAGACACTATTACAGTTTTTTTTTTATGGCAAAAAATGCCAAAAACAGGATAATACAGAGATTTGACCCGTGGAACTGCAAAACCACAGTTATATTTTTCTGGCCTACACCAGACTCTTTTAAACAGATATATTGGTGTCTGACCAGTCAGGGAGACACTATTACTGTTTTTTTTTACGGCAAAAAATGCTAAAAACAGGATAATACAGATATTTGACCCGTGTAACTGCAAAACCACAGTTATAGTTATGTGGCGTACACCAGACTCTTTTAAACAGATATATTGGTGTCTGACCAGTCAGGGAGACACTATTACAGTTTTTTTTATGGCAAAAAATGCCAAAAACAGGATAATACAGAGATTTGACCCGTGGAACTGCAAAACCACAGTTATATTTTTCTGGCCTACACCAGACTCTTTTAAACAGATATATTGGTGTCTGAACAGTCACAGACACACTCAATTTTTTCTTTTTTTTTTGGGGGGGGGGGGGTGAAAATACCAAAAGGTTGATAAGACGCATATTTGGACACTCTGACTGAGGAAAAAAAAAATACAGGATTTAGATGAAAAAAAAAAAAATTTTCCTGGCCCCTGAGACCAGGATGATAAGTCTAGCAGTTTGACCAACAGGAGCACACAGGACTGTAATGCAGCATTTGCTGGTATAACCACTGCGTCTCCTATACAGCCTGCCTGCCTGATATCTGGGATGGATATTAGTCCTGAGAAGGACTGTTTGTTTGATTTGGCAGGCTTTAGAGACACTACACTAACTATTTCGAAGTATAAATCTCTCCCTAGCTCAGCAGCACTGACCCTACACTGTCTGATCCGGAGCGACTGTGTCCAAGATGGCGGCGCCCGGTTTTAAATTCTCAAGGTGACGCTGTGCGGCCAGCCAATCACTGTAATGCCCACAAACAACATGGTTGCGGCATTACAGTGACTGGCTGGCAATCCCTGCATGTTCATTGGCTCTGTAAAGAGCGCCATACGTGCAAGGCGGAGACCCGAGCTCCCGCCCGAGTAACTCGGAAATGCTCGGTGCTCGCCGAACATCCCGAGTAGTGACTGAAAGCCCAAGGCTGACGAGAGGAATAAAGTTCACTTCCTCTCTGCAGTCGGGCATTCAGTGTGGTGGCTGCACAGCTTTAGAACTTTGTTAACCTGCAGATTAACACCATTTCTACAGGTTAATAGCATGTTTTGGCGTGACAGGTTCCCTTTCAATCGAGATTTGTGTGTCCTTCCGCGATTTATCCAATTTTCACTAATCCATTGCTAAGAATCAATGAATAATAAGTTCATACAGTCTACCTCAGTTTACCTTCAGTTTTTGGATGAAAAATGGATGAAAAGCGGTCTGTGTTATATGGGTATAAAGTGAACCTACACGTGTATTTAAACTGCTTTTGCAGTGAAAGTTTTATAAATGCACTGAGAAAACTACAGTCCTTAATATTGATCAAATGTATCCGGATTGTCCACCGTTGGGCTAGTATATATCAGTATACACTTAATTTTGCGGTATAGAGTATCATAAAAATTAAAAATTAAAATTTTAAATATAAAATTATACCAAGATGCCACAGTATGTCTGTGCAGTGTCATATTTTGGTGGCATTGGACAGAGTAACACCGCCTGGCTTATTCCATTGAAGTTTGCAGCAAATGCAGAATGAATGCACCTTAATTTTGACAAATTGCAGCAGGCACAGTGGTGTTACCTGAAGCTTATGTGCAGCAATTCAAAATCACTAACAGGGCCCAAATTATCATGGGTCTTTATTAATATTGGTCTTCTAATATGAGCAAAGTGGACCTTTTGGGCACAATAAGGTTCAGAGACCCGGATGAGACTACAACCACTACACACGCTTTGCTTACACTCCTCATGCTATGCCATATTTGGAATGCAGCAAATTACACCCTGAGGCAGCTGCAGTGTGAAACTCACTGTGTGAAGCTTGACAACACACAGAAAATTGAGTGTATTGGATATTGTGCAGGGACACTTTTAATATGGAAGGAAATCCAGCACTGCAGTCATCATCCATGAGCCCTTTTTAGTTATTTAATCCTATAAGAAAGAATGAAGTACAAAGCCCAAATAAAATTCAATGTTTTATTAATTATAAATAAAAAAAAAACATATATATTAAAAAAGTCGATGGCTACAGAAAAATTGCTGTACAAGGGTGATTCAAATAAATGATTACAAGAAGTGTAATACACTGCCCACAAAGCCTAATAAAAAATGAACTAAAGTGCTACTGCAGGTTATTCAAAAAGGTATACATGTACACAATTATTTGCTCTCATGTGCATACCCGAAAGACCAAGTGGTCCTATGACACACAATATGCCACTGTATTATATTCTAGTATAGTGCACAGTAGGTAGGTGCAGAAATAAATATAGTATAAGACAGGTTTAAGATTTCTTACAAAAAAGGTGCACTTTGCATAAGATTAGCTCCCTGTATATAGATATTCATAGTGATGAGCGAGCACTAAAATGCTCGGGTGCTCAATGCTCGGGTCGAGCACATTGGAATGCTCAGGTGCTCGACCCGAGCAATGAGCGCAATGTAAGTCTATGGGAAACTCATGCCCATGCACTAAGTATATGGGCTGACAAACATTTACCCCTGGTGGGTATACATGAGCATACTGTATAAAAAAATTTTTTTACGAGCATCATAAACACTCTTTAAAAAAATTATGTGGGTGTTGCATCACGGACCACGGTCACCCTGGTGATATGGTGGTGGAGGATGAGGAGAAGGAGGACAAGAGTAAGTAGACAAAATCAGGAAGCGTATACCCATGTCTGGGTGTGAAAAGGTGCATGGGAATACACCTCCTAAGAAAAGACACTGGATTTGAGTTTATGTTATGCTGCAATCATTCGGTGGTGTTGAGAAGACTGGCCCAATCCAGCACTTGTTCATTTTTATAAGAGTCAGCCTGTCAGCATTTTCAGTTGACAGGCGGATGCGCTTATGAGTTATAATTCCACCAGTGGCACTAAAAACCCGCTCTGATAAAACGCTGGCGGAAGGGCAGGCCAGGACCTCCAAGGCGTAGAGAGCCAGTTCATTCCACGTATCCAGCTTGAATACCCATTAATTATAAGGCACAGAGGAATCACGGAGGACTTTGGTACGGTCTGCAAGGTACTCCCTCAGCATCTTCCCAAACTTTGCACTCCTTGTGATAGTACCCCACGCCTCAGGGCCTGTGCGATGGAAGGGGCTGAGAAAACTCCCACAACTTTGACAGTGTTCCCCTGCCTCTGCTGGATTGAATTTGTGTCTCTCTCACCTGTACTCCTTGGTTGTCCAACGAAGTGTGCCCTCTGCCGCCAGTGTTTTCAGATGGGAATCTTTTTAATAGTTCCGCAACAAGGGCCTTCAGGTACTGCCTCATTTTTGTAGACCTGTCCGCCTCAGAAATAAGAGATATAAAGTTCTCCTTGTAGTGTGAATCTAGAAGTGTCACCAACCAGTAATGACTGTCACCCAAATTTTTGAGAACGCGAGGGTCATGGGAAAGGCAGCGTAACATAAACTTAGCCATGCGTGCCAGACTACTAACAGGAAAAACTTCCATGTCCTCACCAAGAGGATGACTGACCATGCTCTCCTCCTCCTCCTCTCTGTCCTCTGGCCATCCACGCTCAACAGACGGTATGACAGCTGTGTAGGTAGTACCGTCTATAGCGCATGATATTAGCTCCTGTCCCTCCTCCTCCTCCTCTTCCTCATTGTCACCCAATCCATGTTGGGATGAGATGAGGCTAGGCTGTGTGTAATCACTCTGTATGGTTCCTTGCTCCTTTTCATCATGCTCCGCCTGCAATGCATCCTCTTTGATTGTGAGCAGAGAGCATTTCAGAAGACAGAGAAGGGGGATAGTGACGCTAATTATGGCATCATCGCCGCTCACCATCTTGGTGGAGTCCTCAAAGTTTTGGAGGATGGTACAGATGTCTGACATCCATGTCCACTCCTGAGGTCTTATGTGTGGAGTCTGAACTGAATACTGACGGCCTTGTTGATGCTGGTACTCAGCAACTGCCCTCTTCTGCTCACAAAACCTTCCCAACATCTGCAGTGTAGAGTTCCAATGCGTGGAGACATCACACACCAGTCTGTGAGCCGGAAGCTGCAAATGCTGCTGAAGCTGTATGTGACTTTCTAAAATGAGCACACAGTTGGTGTACTTTAACAAGCAGATCCGGCTGCTCCGGGTAGGATTTGAGTGGTTAAGCACATGGGTCAGGCATGGTACATGTGTGAGCTCTCCTCGCGTCAGAGCCGCCATCAGGTTCTGGCCATTGTCACACACGACCATGCCTGGCTGTAGGTTCAGCGGTGTCAGCCACAGATCTGCCTGCTCTTTCAGAGCTGTCCACAACTCTTCAGCATTGTGCGGTTTGTCACCTAAGCATATTAGCTTCAACACAGCCTGTTGCTGCTTGGCCGAGGCAGTGCTGCAGTGCTTCCAGCTTGTGACTGATGTGGTCATTTCGGAGATGGAGACTGAAGAGGAGGTGGAGGCTGAGGAGGATGAGATGCAGGAGCTATAGACCGTGGGGGCAACCCTGATTGACCTAGGGCCCACAATCCTTGGCGTCGGGAGGACGTGTTCCGTCCCAAGGTCCGACTGGGTCCCAGCTTCCACTGTGTTAACCCAGTGTGCCGTCAGTGGGATGTACCGTCCCTGTCCACAAGCACTTGTCCACATGTCCGTGGTTAGGTGGACTTTCCCTGTAACTGCATTGTTGAGGGCACGGCTAATGTTTTAGGACACGTGCTTGTGTAATGCGGGGACGGCACACTGGGAGAAATAGTGGCGGCTGGGAACTGAGTACCGAGGGACGGCCGCCGCCATTAGTTTGCGGAATGCTTCCGTCTCCACGAGCCTAAAGGGCAACATTTCGAGCGTAAGCAGTCGTGAAATATGAGAATTTAGTAGTGTGGCCTGTGGGGCGTTGGCTGCGTATTTGCGCTTGCGTTCCAAGGACTGGGGTATGGACAACTGAACGCTGCGCTGAGACAAGGACGTGGACGTGCTTCCTGATGCTGCTACTTGAGAATGTGCAACGACAGATGCAGGGCAGGAGGCATCTTCGCATGCACCATGGACAGGGGATTGGCTTGCATGCACAATAGCGGAAGAAGCAATGGTGCCACCCACAGACACTGTTCCTGGACCCTGGGGTTCGGCCCACAAAGTCGGGTGTCTTGCTGCCATGTGCCTGATCATGCTGGTGGTGGTCAGGCTGGTCGTTTTGCCACCCCTGCTGATGCTGGCCTGGCAGGTAGTACAAATGGCCTTTTTGGGGTTATCGGCAGAGTCTTTAAAAAACAACCAGACTCTGGAAGACCTAATAGTTGTACTGGCAACTTCCTTCGTGTTGGTGCTGCGGGAAACGGTTGCCTTCCTTCTGTTTGCGGCCACCACACTGCTTCTTCCTGCCTGTTGGGGTGTTCTGCCTCCCTCCCCCTGTGTGCTGCTGTCCTTGCTCTGCATGTCCTCCTGCCAGGTTGGGTCAGTTACTATATCATCCACCACCTCGTCTTCCACTTCTGCACCCTGGTCCTCCTCCTGACTTTCTGGCAATCGTGTCTCATCATCGTCCACCTCTTGTGACACTTTCCCACCGTTGCCTTCGTATGACCGTGGCTGCTCAAATATTTCGGCATCGCTATATGCGATATCCTCTTGCCCCGCTTCAAGTGGACCAGGATAGAGTCCCGAATCTATAAATGGAAAAGTGAACAGCTCTTCTGAGTGTCCAAGTGTGGGATCAGTTGTCTCTGGGGACTTGGCATGGTGGGAGGAAGGAGGATCAGGGTGAGGAATATGCAGTCCGGACTCATGGCAACTGAGACTTGACCGTGTGGAAGACAGGGTGGTGGTGGTGGCTAAGTGACTGGAAGCATTTCCCGCTATCCAACCAACAACCTTTTGACACTGCTCTGGGTTCAATAGTGGTGTGCTGCGGTCCCCTAGGAATTGGGACAGGAAGGTCAGGCGAGAAGATGTGGGTGTTTGTTGTGGCACAATTTCAGCTTGCCCACGGCCTTGTCCTAGGCCTCTGCATGCACTATCACCATCACGTCCAGTTCCCCCTCCCTTGCCACGTGCCTTGCCCATTTTAAATTGAGGACAGTATCTTCCACGCTCAGTACAAATGACTGAGTTTGGAGCAAACTTATATGTGATCCGTGTGAAGGAGAAAACAGAGTTTTAAATAGCTGGCCTGTAGGTAGCTAGTTTGAACAGCAAACTGGTGTGAATTGCTTCACTGACACACTGAAAGACATTTTTAATGGAGGCCAGAAATGTCAGTATTTTCTGACAATGTATATGTGATCTGTGTGACGGAGAAAACAGAGATTTAAATACCTGGCCTGTAGGTAACTAGTTTGAACAGCAAACTGGTGTGAATTGCTTCATTGACACACTGAAAGAAATTTTTAATGGAGGCCAGAAATGGCAGTATTTTCTGACAACGTATATGTGATCCGTGTGACGGAGAAAACACAGTTTTAAATAGCTGGATTTCTAGCGCTCTAATATGGAAAGGACCTGGCTGTATTCTGCAGTGCCAACAAGCAAATGGCAAAGAAAAATGGTGTTCTCTGGATTGCTTTTTATGCAAATAATGAGGATTAAGATCCAAAAAAAAGTATTCCTGGCCCCTGAGACCTGGGCCTATCTAACAGCAGCAGAAGGCAGAATTGGAATGGAGCCTCTTGTGCTATATGCACTGCAGTCTGCTATATACACCGCCTGCCTATACACCCTGCCTGCCTGATATCTCTGCAGATGGATTAGTCCTCAGAAGGACTGTTTGTTAAGATGGATATGTGTAATGTACGGTTTTTCTCCCCACACTACCTAATACACAAGCAGATCTCTCCCTGACGCAGCAGCACCTCTCCCTACTCTGCCTGATTCTGGAGTGACTGACACGAGCACAGCGGCGCCAGGTCTGATATAGACCTGATGACGCTGTGCGGCGAGCCAATCACTGTAATGCCACAATCACCATGGCTGTGGCATTACAATGAGTGGCAGGCAATCCCTGCATGTTGATTGGCGCTCTAAAGAGCGCCAAACATGCAGGGAGGGGACCCGAGCATCTGCACGAGCATCTTGGAAGTACTCGACGAGCTCCGAGCATCTCGAGTCCTGAGATGCTCGGGCGAGTACCAAGTACTTGCGAGTATGCTCGCTCATTACTACATATTCAGTATGATAAATAAAAATAATAATAAATACAAGGCAGAGTAAATTCATTAATAGAGAAAGAGATTTATATTGCCCTCATGTGACACACAATATGCCTATAGTGGAAAAGAGGAATATATATATATATATATATATATATATATATATATATATATATATATATACACTGCTCAAAAAAAATAAAGGGAACATTAAAACAACACAAGGTAACTCCAAGTCAATAACACTTCTGTGAAATCTACCTGTCCAGTCATGAAGCAACACTGTGAATCAATTTCTCCTGCTGTTGTGCAAATGGAACAGACAACTGACAATTAGCGAGATAAAGAAGTGGTTCTGCAGGTGGTGACCACAGACCATTTCTCTGTTCTCATTCTTATTGGCTGTTGTTTTGGTCACTTTTTCATTTTGCCATTGCTCTCACCCCTAGAGGTACAGTAGCATAAGTACAGTACAACCCACAGAAGTTGCCCAGGTAGTGTAGTTCATCCAGGATGGCACATCAGTGTGAGCTATAGCAAGAAGGGTAGCTGTGTCTGTCAGAACAGTGTCCAGAGCATAGAGCAGATACCAGGAGATGTGGAGGGAGCCATAGGAGGGAACAACCCAGCAGCATGACCGTTACCTCCTCCTTTGTGCAAGGAGGAACAGAAGGAGCACTGCCAGAGCCCTGCAAAATGACCTCCAACAGGCCACAAATCGGTTAGAAGCCGACTCCATGAGGGTGGTATGAGGGCCCGACGTCCACAGTTGGAGGTTGTGCTGACAGCCCAACACTGTACAGGACGCTTGGCATTTGCCACAGAACACCAGGATTGGCAAAGTCGCCACTGGCGCCCTGTGCTCTTCACAGATGAAAGCAGGTTCACACTGAGCATATATGACAGACATGACAGAGTCTGGAGACGCCGTGGAGAGCAATCTGCTGCCTGCAACATCCTTCAGCATGACTGGTTTGGCAGTGAGTCAGTAATGGTGTGGGGAGGCATTTCTTTGGAGGGCCGCACAGCCCTCCATGTGCTTGCAAGAGGTAGCCTGACTGCCATTAGGTACCGAGATGAGATCCTCATAGTAACATAGTAACATAGTTTTTAAGGTTGAAGGAAGCCTAAGTCCATCTAGTTCAACCCATAGCCTAACATGTTGATCCAGAGGAAGGCAAAAAAAACCCATGTGGCAAATACCAAGCTCTACTTTGGGGAAAAAAATTCCTTCCTGACTCCATACGACAATCAGACTAGTTCCCTGGATCAATGCCCTATCAAGGAATCTAGTATATGTAACCTGTAATATTATACTTTTCAAGAAACGCATCCATGCCCTTCTTAAATTTTAGTAGTGTATCACTCATTACAACATCATGCGGTAAGAGCCCTTACAGTAAAGAATCCGCGTCTGTGATTATGATTAAACCTTCTTTCCTCCAGACGTAGAAGATGTCCCCTTGTCCCCGTCTCAGGCCTCAGAGTAAAAAGATCAGTAGAAAGGTCTTTGTACTGTCCCCTCATATACTTGTACATAGTAATAAGATCACCCTTAAGCCTTCGTTTTTCCAAAGTAAATAACCCCAAGTGTAATAACCTGTCTTGGTATTGCAGACCCCCCAGTCCTCTAATAAACTTGGTCGCTCTTCTCTGCACCTGCTCTAGTTCAGCTATGTCTTTCTTATACACCGGAGACCAAAATTGTACACAGTATTCTAACTGTGGTCGCACTAGTGACTTGTATAGAGGTAAATTATGTTCTCCTCATTAGCATCTATGCCTCTTTTAATGCATCCCATTATTTTATTTGCCTATGCAGCAGCTGCCTGACACTGGCCACCGAATGTAAACTTGTCGTCCACCAGTACACCCAGGTTTTTTTCAGTGACAGTTTTGCCCACTGTTTCACAATTAAGCATATAATTATACATTTTATTTCCTCTACCCAAGTGCATTACCTTACATTTATCCCCATTAAAGCTCATTTGCCATTTATTAGCACAAGCTTCTAGTTTACATAGATCCTCCTGTAATATAAAATTGTCCTCCTCTGTATTGATTACCCTGCAGAGTTTAGTGTCATCTGCAAATATTGAAATATTACTCTGTATGCCCCCTACAAGGTCATTAATAAATATGTTAAAAAGAAGGGGGCCCAATACTGACCCCTGTGGTACCCCACTGTTAACTGAGACCCAGTCTGAGTGTGTTCCATTAATAACCACCCTTTGTTTCCTATCACTGAGCCAGTTCTTAACCCACATACATATATTTCCCCCTATCCCCATTGTTCTCACTTTATGTATCAACCTTTTGTGTGGAACCGTATCAAAAGCTTTTGAAAAGTCCATATACACAACATCCACTGCATGTCCTTGGTCCTCATAAAAACTGATCAGATTAGCATGACAGGAACGGTCCCTCGTAAACCCATGTTGATATTGGGTCATGAGGTTATTCTTCTTCAGATACTCTAGTATAGCATCTCTTAGGAAACCCTCCAAGATTTTACCCACAGTAGAGGTTAAGCTTACCTGCCTATAATTTCCAAGCTTGGTTTTTGTCCCCTTTTTGAATATTGGCACCACATTTTCTATACGCCAGTCCTGTGGTACAGATCTTGTTATTATGTAATCTTGAAAGATTCAAAATAATGGTCTATCTATGACGTTACTTAATTCCTGCAGTACTCGCGGGTGTATCCCATCCGGGCCCGGGGATTTGTCAACTTTAGTGATTTTTAGATGCCGCTGTACTTCCTGCTGGTTTAAGCAAGTGACATTTAATGGAGAATTTTTGTCATCACTAATCATGTTTTCTGTCATGCGATTTTCTTGTGTAAATACTGTTGAAAAAAAATCATTTAGCATATTGGCTTTTTCCTCATCCTCGTCCACCATTTCACACAGACTATTTTTAAGGGGGCCAACACTATCATTTTTTAGTTTTTTACTATTTATGTAGTTAAAGAAAATTTTGGTGATTATTTTTACTTTCTCTGACAATGAGTCTCTCTGTCTCAATCTTTGCTGCCTTGATTTGGTTTTTACAGAATTTATTTAATTTTATGTATTTATTTAATGCCTCATCACTACCTACTTGCTTTAGTTCTCTAAATGCTTTCTTTTTGTCACTTATTGCGCTCCTTACAGCTCTATTTAGCCAAAATGGTTTCCTCCTATTTCTAGCATGTTTATTCCCATAAGGTATATATTGTGCACAGGTGCTATTCAGGATGCTAATAAATTTCTCCCATTTGCTTTGTGTAGTTTTATGTCTCAAGATATCGTCCCAGTTTATTGCACTAAGATCATCTCTCAACCGTTGGAAATTTGCCGTCCTGAAGTTTAGTGTCCTTGTAACCCCTCTACTACACATCTTATTAAAGGATAAATTAAAACGTATTATTTTGTGATCACTAGTACCCAAGTGACCCCCCAACTCGTATATTTGATATGTGGTCTGGCCTGTTGGTTTATATTCGGTCTAGCAGTGCCCCCCTTCTTGTTGGGTCCTGAACCAGTTGTGAAAGGTAATTGTCTCTCAAAGTTGTCAAAAACCTATTACCTTTGCTTGAACTACAGGTTTCTGTTCCCCAATGTATTTCAGCGTAGTTGAAGTCTTCCCCACCTTTAAAATGAATACTCCCCCCCAATCCCTAGTTTAAACACTCCTCCAACCTTCTAGCCATTTTCTCCCTCCAGCATAGCTGCACCCTCCCAGTAATCTGTCAACCTGATCAGCGATATGCCGGACTCGAGGGCCAGGTAGGCAGCACACTGTTTGATGATCTCTGTCTTTGTGACAGATTGCCCTCTCTGTTCCCCTAATAATTGAGTCCCCCACTACCAGCACCTGCCTGGCCTGCCCTACTCTCCTATTTCCCCCCCCTTACTGGAGCTGACACTCCTCCGGCTTTCATAGGACATGTCTTGCTGCAGCAGTGCTACCCCTGTACCGACACCCCCTCATATGCCAACTTTGCAAACTTATTGGGGTGTGCCAGATCAGGACTAGCCTCCCTGGCACTCTTCCCTCTACCCCCCCTCTAACTGTCTGTTAGACCCCGTGTGAGACCATATGCTGGTGCAGTTGGCTCTGGGTTCCTCCTAATGCAGGACAATGCCAGACCTCATGTGGCTGGAGTGTGTCAGCAGTTCCTGCAAGATGAAGGCATTGAAGCTATGGACTGGCCCGCCTGTTCCCCAGACCTGTATCCGATTGAGCACATCTGGGACATCATGTCTCGCTCCATCCACTAACGTTACGTTGCACCACAGACTGTCCAGGAGTTGACGGATGCTTTAGTCCAGGTCAGGAAGGAGATCCCACAGGAGACCATCCGCAACCTCATCAGGAGCATGCCCAGGCATTGTAGGGAGGTCATACAGGCACGTGGAGTGGAGGCCACACACAATACTGAGCCTCATTTTGACTTGTTTTAACGACATTACATCAAAGTTGGATCAGCCTGTAGTGTGTTTTCCACTTTAATTTTGGGGGTGACTCCAAATCCAGGCCTCCATTGGTTAATAAATTAGATTTCCATTGATGATTTTTGTGTGATTTTGTTGTCAGTACATTCAACTTTGTACAGAACAAAGTATTCAATGAGAATATTTCATTCATTCAGATCTAGGATGTGTTAATTTAGTGTTCCCTTTATTTTTTCGAGCAGTGTGTGTATATATATATATATATATATATATATATATATATATATATACATATACACTGCTCGAAAAAAAAAATATATATATACAGTGGTGGCCAAAAGTATTGGCACCCCGGCAATTCTGTCAGATAATACTCAGTTTCTTCCTGAAAATGGTTGCAATCACAAATTCTTTGGTATTATTCTCTTCATTTAATTTGTCTTCAATGAAAAAACACAAAAAAGAATGAAGCAAAAATCAAATCATTGATCATTTCACTCAAAACTCCAAAAATGGGCCAGACAAAAGTATTGGCACCCTCAGCCTAATATTTGGTTGCACAACCTTTAGCCAAAATAACTGCGAACAACCGCTTCCGGTAACCATCAATGAGTTTCTTACAATGCTCTGCTGGAATTGTAGACCATTCTTCTTTGGCAAACTGCTCCAGGCCCCTGATATTTGAAGGGTGCCTTCTCCAAACTGCCATTTTGAGATCTCTCCACAGGTGTTCTATGGGATTCAGGTCTGGACTCATTGCTGGCCACCTTAGAAGTCTCCAGTGCTTTCTCTCAAACCATTTTATAGTGCTTTTGGAAGTGTGTTTTGGGTCATTGTCCTGCTGGAAGACCAATGACCTCTGAGGGAGACCCAGCTTTCTCACACTGGGCCCTACATTATGCTGCAAAATTTGTTGGTAGTCTTCAGACTTCATAATGCCATGCACATGGTCAAGCAGTCCAGTGCCAGAGGCAGCAAAGCAACCCCAAAATATCAGGGGACCTCTGCCATGTTTGACTGTAGGGACCGTGTTATTTTCTTTGAATGCCCCTTTTTTTCCTGTACACTCTATGTTGATGCTTTTTCCCAAAAAGCTCTACTTTTGTCTCATCTGACCAGAGAACATTCTTCCAAAACGTTTTAGGCTTTCTCAGGTAAGTTTTGGCAAACTCCAGCCGGCTTTTTTATGTCTCGGGGTAAGAAGTGGGGTCTTCCTGGGTATCCTACCATACAGTCCCTTTTCATTCAGACGCCGATGGGTAGTACGGGTTGACACTGTTGTACCCTCGGACTGCAGGGCAGCTTGAACTTGTTTGGATGTTAGTCGAGGTTCTTTATCCACCATCCGCACAATCTTGCGTTGAAATCTCTCGTCAATTTTTCTTTTCCGTCCACATCTAGGGAGGTTAGCCACAGTGCCATGGGCTTTAAACTTCTTGTTGACACTGCGCACGGAAGACACAGGAACATTCAGGTCTTTGGAGATGGACTTGTAGCCTTGAGATTGCACATGCTTCCTCAAAATTTGGTTTCTCAAGACCTCAGACAGTTCTTTGGTCTTCTTTCTTTTCTCCATGCTCAATGTGGTACACACAAGGACACAGGACAGAGGTTGAGTCAACTTAAATCCATGTTAACTGGCTGCAAGTGTGATTTAGTTATTGCCAACACCTGTTAGGTGCCACAGGTAAGTTACAGGTGCTGTTTATTACACGAATTAGAGAAGCATCACATGATTTTTCAAACAGTGCCAATACTTTTGTCCACCCCCTTTTTTAGGTTTGGTGTGGAATTATATCCAATTTGGCTTTAGGACAATTCTTTTTGAGTTTTTTCATTGAAGACAAATTAAATGAAGAGAATAATACCAAAGAATTTGTGATTGCAATCATTTTCAGGAAGAAACTGAGTATTATCTGACAGAATTGCAGGGGTGCCAATACTTTTGGCCACCACTGTATATATACGTATATTGCACCTTTAGAGGGACCAAGTGGTCAGGTGACACACAATGTACCTACTGAGACTATATGGAGAAAGTTTGAAATGTCCTCCAAAAGAAAGTGAAATGTTCATAAAGTTAAATTTTTTAAAAAATCTACATATATACAGTACAGACCAAAAGTTTGGACACACTTTCTTATTTAAAGCTTTTTCTGTATTTTCATGACTTGGAAAATTGTACATTCACACTGATGGCATAAAAACTATGAATTAACACATGTGGAATTATATACTTAACAAAAAAGTGTGAAACAACTAAAAATATGTCTTATATTCTAGGTTCTTCAAAGTAGCCACCTTTTGCTTTGATGACTGCTTTGCACACTCTTGGCATTCTCTTGATGAGCTTCAAGAGGTAGTCACCGGAAATGATCTTCCAACAATCTTGAAGGAGTTCCCAGAGATGCTTAGCACTTGCTGGCCCTTTTGCCTTCACTCTGCGGTCCTGCTCACCCCAAACCATCTCGATTGGGTTCAGGTCTGGTGACTGTGGAGTCATGAAAATACAGAGGAATCTTTAAATGAGAAGGTGTGTCCAAACTTTTGGTCTGTACTGTGTGTGTGTGTATATATATATATATATATATATATATATATATATATATATATTGTGATAGTACGACTTGCTCGGCCACTTCTGGAAGTAGACTCAGGAACCCAGGTTTTCTTTGCAGGCTTTATTAACAGCATAAGATAAACTATAGCACAGTCCATATATGTGCATGCGATATGTCCAGCCTTCATCTCCCTCCTGAGCTATGGTCTTCTCTTGCATATTCCTCTGCTTTCTGTATGTGTCGCCATCTATTGCTCTGCTTCCCTGACTCAACTTACTGGTACATGCTCTGCTCCTGCACATTCCTCTGCTTGCTGTATATGTCGCCATCCATTGCTCTGCTTCCCTGATTCAACTTACTGGTACATGCTCTGCTCCTGCACATTCCTCTGCTTGCTGTATATGTCGCCATCTATTTCTCTGCTTCCCTGATTCAACTTACTGGTACATGCTCTGCTCCTGCACATTCCTCTGCTTGCTGTATATGTCACAATTTATTGCTTTGCTTCACTGATTCAATTTACTGGTACAATTCTACGCTTGATATTTCTGCTTTATCTGTCCCATTCCATTCAATACTCACATATGTGTGTCCTTTCCCCACTGTAGATTTTATCTGATATTTAGAGATGCCAAACTGCCGAGCCTACAGAGTCCTAGCTCTGTCTTTGATCACCCAGCCATCTCCTGGTGAGGTGAGCAGCTGCTAATTTAGCCACAAGCAGCTCCCACAATGCCCCTGACCTGATGGTTTAGTGTGCCCTCTATATTTAGAAGATCCTTAAGGGGTGCACGCGTGCTGGGTTGTGCATGAGTCTTCTTGTGCAAAGTGGCTTCGGAGATAAGTGGCAGTTATTTCAGAGGCAGTTAGTCAGGGCAGGAGTCAGGTAACCAACACTTTGACCACTTACTCTCTTTTAACTATGTTTCTGTTAGCTCTCACTTTTTGCCCTATAGTCCTCCACTTTCTATTAACCCCTCAAATTCCTATACCTAGTAAGGAACTGTTCATCTCTCCCTCCATCCTCCCCATTCATCTCACCTCCTCCACAGAATTATTCCTCAACATTCAATCCTGGATCTCCAAACACAGACAGCCACCCCATGCTCTCTCCTGCTCCCACCTGCTAACACTTTCTCTGCTCCTCCTCACTGCTGGAGATAGCTCTCCAAATCCTGGTCCTCCTCATCATATCCCCACAGTTACTTCTACCTCCTATCCACGACCTTCCACAAACTGTCGCAGCCCTCCTAACCCCATACCCATCCAACTAATCCCCACTTCCTCAGTTGCACTAACAGTAGCTCTATGGAATGCTTGCTCCGTCTGCAACAAACTTTCCTACATCCACGACCTTTTCATTACTAACAAACTTTCCTTCCTCGCCATCACGGAAACCTGGCTCACCCCCTTTGACACAGCCTCCCCAGCTGTACTTTCGTATGGCGGATTCAACATTTCCCACCCCCCTCCGCCCCAATGGCAAACATGGTGGAGGCGTAGGTTTTCTCCTGTCAGATACCTGCGCTTTCACCCAAATCCCACTGCCACCCTCCGCTACACTCCCCTCTTTTGAGGTGCACTGTGTGCACATCTATTCCCCCTCTGACCTCCAACTGGCCATAATTTACCAACCCACAGGGCTAGCCACCACTTTCTTAGATGACTTCACCACCTGGCTGCTTCACTTCCTTTCTGCTGACTTCCCCACTATCATAATGGGTGACTTCAACATCCCCATCGACACTTCCCACTCGTCGGTCTCTAAGTTCCGAACCCGCACTTCCTCCTTCGGCCTTGCTCAATGGTCTTTTTCAGCTACTCATAAAGATGGCCACACATTAGACCTCATCTTCACCTGCCTCTGTTGCCTATCTAACCTCTCTAACTCACCTCTCCCTCTCTCTGACCATAACCTCCTCACATTCTCTACCCTCTCCTCTCCAGGTCCACAATCCCCACTCCACAAACTTACACATGCTCGCAGAAACCTCAAACACCTTTACCTACACTCACTCTCTGAATTCCTCCTCCCTCTCACAGACATAAATTCCTTACACAATCCAGATGTTGCTGCCGCTTTATATAACGCCACAATAGCTGCAGCTCTCGACTCGATCACCCCTCTCACACATACCAAAGCTCGCACAATCAACAGGCAACCCTGGCACACCAAACTTACTAAAGAACTGCAACGGGCCTCCAGGGTTGTGGACCAGAGATGGAAAAGGTCTCACTCTATCGAGCACTTCATCGCATTAAAACAATCCCTCACTATTTTCAAGTCACACTCACTGCAGCAAAACAAACATACTTCTCATCTCTCATATCTTCCCTGTCCCACAACCCTAAATAGCTATTTAACACTTTCAATTCTCTCCTTCGTCCCCCAGCGCCTCCTCCCTCTTCTCTCATCTCAGCCGAAGACTTTGCCTCATTCTTCAAGCAGAAGATTGACACATCAGACAAAGCTTTTGCCTAAAGTCCGCACAACCCCTCCTCATATCTACTCAACCTTCCTCCTCCAAACCCCACTTCTCCACCATTACAGAAGGTCAAGTCTCCTCTTTACTCTCCAAATCACACCTCACCACCTGCGAACTTGACCCAATCCCATCCCACCTCATCCCTAACCTTAACACAGTCTTCATCCCAACCCTAACCCACCTTTTCAACCTGTTACTAACAACCGGTGTCTTCCCCTCATGTTTCAAACATGCCTCAATCACACCCATCCTCAAAAAGCCCTCCCTTGACCCATCCTCTCTGACTAGATACCGTCCCATATCACTTCTCCCCTATGCCTCAAAACTACTAGAACAACATGTCCACCTTGAACTGTCCTCCCACCTCTCCTCCTGATCCCTCTTCGACCGCCTACAATCTGGCTTCCGACTGCATCACTCGACTGAAACTGCCCTGACCAAAGTCACCAACGACCTACTAATCGCCAAATACAAGAGACACTACTCCATCCTCCTCCTTCTGGACCTGTCATCTGCCTTCGACACAGTCGACCATTCCCTCTTACTACAGATTCTCTCATCTCTTGGCATCACGGCCTTGGCCCTATCTTGGATCTCCTCATACCTAATAGACAGGACATTCAGTGTCTTCCACTCACGCACCACCTCCTCATCTCGCCCCCTATCTGTCGGCGTCCCCCAAGGTTCAGTTCTAGGACCTCTGCTCTTCTCCATCTACACCTTTGGCATGGGACAGCTTATAGAGTCTCACGGCTTTCAGTATCACCTCTATGCTGATGACACACAGATCTACCTCTCTGGACCTAATTAGTGTTGAGCCACCCCCGTAGTGTTCGAGTTCGGTTCGGTTCGTCGAACACCTTCGAACACCGTTAAAACCAATGGCAGGCAAACAAAAACACATAAAAACACATAGAAAACACCTTCAAAGGTGTCCAAAAGCTGACAAACTGCTCAGAAGACACAACTAACACATGGAAAAGTGACAAGTACATATAGTCATGCGAAAAGAAAAGAGGTGGAGGAGTAAAAGGAGGGGGAGACACAGATATAGGCATGTCATGCCCTTCTAAAATCCAAAAAGTGAGAAGCCGACACGTTCAGTCCGCTCCTGCCCGTGCCACCTCCGTGTCGCCGGGTTTGTGCCAGAGCCGCGGTGAACCCTGACGGCCAGCCCCCCTCTCCCAATACTGGTGCCTGTCCGCTGGTGGGTCGAGCGAGGCCCCTGTGGTGGAGGCAGCTCTAAGCTTTTTAATTTAAATTGTCTCTCTAATTTGAATAAATACACTTTAAATCCATTTACAAGGATCTATTGGAGGGCAAGTCTCATGCCAGCAGCCGCGGTAATTCCAGCTCCAGTAGCGTCCACTAAAGCTGCTGCAGTTAAAAAGCTTTTATAAGGATCGAGCTCGGCTGTCCACCGCAAGGCATCCTACTGCCAGTCCGAGCCCCTATGCCTTGGGGTGCCTCCTGATGCTCTTCACTGAGTATCCCGTGGTCCCGAAGCATTTCCTTTGAAAAAATTAAGTGTCCAAACTACAGGTGGTGTAGCTTGCTTAACAGCCGGGATAATCCGCTGACTAGCAGACCCTGCTACTAGGCACAAAGTATTTCCTGGGCTAGATGCAGTTAAAAATTTGTAGTTAGATACTCTCGTTGGATGCTGAGAAAGCATTCCATAGAGTCTCCTGGCACGCCATATATGATTCTCTTAAAAAGCTTGGGGTAGGGGTCTAGGGGACCCTTTTATAGACAAAATCACGGCCCTGTATCGCAATACGTCACCTAGGCTGAAGATAAATGGAACTGTAGCACCCTGAGGGCTCGGTTGCTACAGAGGTATTGCACCTCACCCAGAGGTGTGATATCTCACTCTCAGGTAAGGATGTAGTGTGGATCAGGACCCGACACCTGCATGCATTACACCACATTGCCGTGGGGCAGGGCGACCAATATGCCCCTGAGATGGGCACGACAGTCCCTGTCCCTGGCTGGAGTGGGGGGAGGGAACACTGAGGAAGGGGAACCCTGTAGTGCAGGAGCAGGGAGGAAGCAGTTCCTGGGTGCATTGAGAAGGGAGTATAAAAGGTGGGCACCATCTTAGTTCAGTGCAGAGAAGTCTGAGCAGAAGTGGCAGGGAGCAGGGGCTCTGCATGAGCTCTGCTCCGGAGGCGGGCCTAGTAACAGAGGCCCAGGCCTGGAAGAGGGAGAAGGAAGGAAGAGGAGCGGAGAAGGCTCCAGGAACGAGGAACGAAGGGATCTCAGGGGTGCGGACGGGCGAGTCGCCACCGCACGCCCGAATCCACCTGCGTGGAGGGGTCAGGCCAAAGGGGGAGACCGGTCCCCAAAACTAGTGGAGGCAGGAAACGACCCTCAGCTAGAAACAGGAGGCTGTGACATTTTATGTGGCGCAGCCCCTCACTACACCCGCTAGGAAGGCACCACATAGGGTCAGGGAAACTGGCGCCAAGTTTACCAAGAGGAGGCCCGAGGCAGCCGGACAGAAGGGTTGGTAAGAAAGGCCAGAAAAAGGACACACAAAGGGGGTCCTGTGAAGCACTCCAAAGTTATCTGGGAGTTGTCTGAGCCCCTCACCTGGTGAGCACAGTACGACGTGGGCAGCCGTTACCTGCAGACGTGGTCTGGATAATAAGAACTGTGAGTAAAGGCCCTGGACTGCATCACTGACTCCGTGTCATTAATGCTGCTGCCCTGCACCATCACCCCCATCCTCCGCATACACTGCCCTGAGGCTATACTCCTCCCGTGGGGAGTTATGCTACGCTCTGCTGCACCCACAAAAGCAGCCTCAGCGGTCTGCTCTGGAGCGGCGGTTCACTCTGACCGCAATCCACGGGTGGCGTAGTCGGACATTTAAACATCAAAACCACATAAATAGTTCCGCCACTGGTTTGACCGCCCTGAGCTACGGAACCGGGTTGCCGCCACGGAGACTACAACCACCAGCATCCACCAAAAAGGGTCCGGCTCCGGGTGTCCCAAGGCCCAGGGGGCACGTCAGAACATTTTCATCACCTTTCACAATCACCAATGGGACAAGGCAGGGATGTTCTCTGTCCCTTCTCTTATACATCCTAGTGACGGAGCACCTGCTCTCATCAATTCGCCATAACCCCAATATAAGGTGGATTGAGGTGGGAGGCACCGAGTACAAGTGGTCTCTATTTGCTGATGATGTCCTAGTATATATCACTCAATCACATATATCCATCCATGCTGTTATGGCTGAAATAGATCACTTTGTTACATGGTCAAATTTTAAAATCAATGCAGCGAAGTCTGAGGCCCTCGATGTCTCCCTCCCCAAATCCATATAGGATTCCATCCAGTCCAACTTTCCCTTTGCCTGGCCCTCACAGGGTATCAAATACTTAGGAATTCCTATTCATAGAGACCTCTCCCATCTATGTTATCTTAATTTTGGGTCCTTTATTGAACAACTCCATACAGACCACGGTTGGCAAGTTAGAACTGTAAGATTCACTACGTGAACCACTGGTGCTTTGTGGAAAAGCACATGTACACTGTGTTCCAAATTATTATGCAAAAAGTGTTTAGGAGTGATAAGGGAAGAATTTGTTTGTCAGTTAAACTCATTGATGGTGATGTGTGTCAGGGCTCTTTATATCACTGTAAGCAATTGCAGACACCTGTGCTAATTAGTTTGGCAGGTGTGTCCAATGAAAGGCAAGACTACTTAAGAAGGCTGTCTCACATTATTAAGCAGCCTACATTTTCTGCCAAAATGGGAAAGAAAAAGGATGTGTCGGCTGCTGAGAAGCAACAAATTGTGGAGTGTTTAGGTCAAGGCATGACTACAATCAACATTGTGCGATGATCAGGATGAAGTGTCTTGGCAATCAAGAAGTATGTAGCTGATTCACAGTACACACGTGTGCGTGCTGATAAGGGCAAATTGAGGACTCTTTCCTACAGGCAATTACGTCAGGTTGAAAGAGCAGCGACAAAAAAGCCTTGTCATAGCAGCAGACAAGTTTTTGAAGCTGCTTGTGCCTCCAACGTCCCCCGAACAACAAGATGCAGGGTCCTTCAGAGGTTTGCAGCTGTGCATACGCCATCCTGTCGACCTCCTCTATCCACTTCACACAAGCAGGAACGGCTCCAGTGGGCCAAACATTACATGAAGACTGATTTCAAAACTGTTTTGTTCACGGATGAGTGCCGTGCAGCGCTCGCTGGTCCAGATGGATGGAGTGGAGGATGGCTGGTTGATGGAGACCCCACGCAAACACGGCTACAGCGCCAACAAGGAGGAGGTGGAGTAATGTTTTGGGCTGGAATCATGGGGAGAGAGATTGTCGGCCCCTTTAGGATCCCTGAAGCCGCTAAAGATGAACTCCATAATGTATGTGGATTTTCTCAAACAGCACTTCCTGCCATGGTTCAAGAAGAAGAACCGTGTATTTCACAGCAAGATCATTTTTCTGCATGATAATGCACCATCTCATGCTGCACATAAAACATCTGCATCTCTGGCTGATATGGGCATAAAAGGGGACAAACTTATGGTGTGACCCCCATGCTCCCCTGACCTCTACCCCATTCAGAACCTTTGGAGCATCATTAAAAGGAGTGTCTATGATGGCGGGAGGCAGTTCACATCTAAGCAACAGCTCTGGGAGGGTATTCTGTCCTCATGCAAAACAATTGAAGCAGAAACCATCCAAAACCTGACAAATTCAATGGACGAGAGAGTTCAGAAGCTCCTTTCGAACAAGGGGTCCTATGTGAAAATGTAACATCACCTAGAATAAAGTTTTGAGTTGAAAACTGTTTGATTTCAGTTTCTAACAACCTGCTAATGCTTATAATTTCAAAAATGACCATTTTTTTGGTCTTTATTAAAATGAAAAGGTTGATCGAAAAGTTTGGGGGATCTAAGAGTGTGGCAACCCAGTAGTCATGATTAGTGTTGAGCATTCCGATACTGTAATATCGTGTATCGGCCGATATTCGCGGTATCGGAATTCCGATACTTAATTCCGATACTTTTACAATATCGGATACCGGAATCGGAAGTTCCCATAATGCCTGCGCTCTGCAGTGTCTGTGAAGGATGACAAGTTGGATGGCAGCGCGATCCAGCCTGTCATCAGAATGCCATCCCAGCGGGGGAGAATTCTCCTGATTGTTTAAAAGCCGCCGGCTTTTAAACAATCACACAGCCCCATACTGCTTCCCCGCAGCCTCCCACCCCGATCCTCCGCTCCCCTCGCCACCTCCAATCCCAATCGTAAATTAGGACCGGGCGGGGAGCGCAGCACCAAGGAGCGAAGGACCCGGGCGGGGAAGCCGGCAGTGAAAAGACTTCACCGCCGGCTTTCCCGTTCTGTGCTGCGCTTTCCCGCCGGTTATTTCAAATGAACAGCTGAGGTATCAGGTGATGCCGATCAGCTGTTCATTTGAAGTCGCCGCGGTGCTCTCAGAGGGTTCATGTGAGTTCATGCTTGACTGCATGAACTCACATGAACTTTCCCACGGCCGCACAGGTCAGCCTCACCTCCCAGACCCGTCATGATTAGTGTGTGTGCGGGGTGTGTGTGCGGGGTGTGTGTGCGATGTTTGTGCGGGTGTGTGCGGTGTCTGTGCGATGTGTGCGGGGTGTGTGTGCGATGTTTGTGCGGGTGTGTGCGGGGTGTGTGTGCGGGGTGTGTGTGCGGGGTGTGTGTGCGGGGTGTGTGCGTGGGGTGTGTGTGCGGGGTGTCTGTGCGATGTTTGTGCGGGTGTGCGCGGTGTCTGTGCGTGCAGGCAGACATAGGCCGATGTGACACTACTACTCCCATCGGCCTATGTCTGTCCCCCGTCCACTCCTGCCAGCAGGATCAGCTCGATGGGAGCAGTAGTTCCCATCAGACTGATCCTGCTATTTAAATTGCCCTACTGTGTCCCCAATAAATGTTAAATACATGTCATTGGTGGCCAGTGGTTACCTAAAAGAAATTAGTTCATACATTACCTGTCCCCGCCGATCGCCACCTAAAATAAAGTAAAAAATAAAAAACTACACCTATACTCACCTAGACACCTAATTCCCCGAAGCCATCGATCTCCTGTAATAAAATATAAAATAATAAACCACAACCTTATCCTTACCCCTCCGTTGTAGTCCACGAGTGTCCCACGAAGATCTCCAGTTCAGAGCAGCCACATAGAATGTGACCGCTCTGAACCGCTGCCGCCGCTAGAATGACGGGGCCGTAAGGGTTCACCGGAGTTCAGGCAGCGCTGCTCCGGTTAGCTCCTTTACGGCCCTGCTGTATCGTGAGAAATTCCCACGGTACAGCAGTGCCGTAAAGGAGGTCTCCGGAGCTGCGCTGCCTGAATGCACTCCGGTGACCTCAGTCAGTGGCTCCCGCTGCCGGGAGCGGACGTGTTCCCGGCAGCGTGAGCTTACAGCAGCCATGACAGCTGTCACCATCTCCAGATGTGACAGCTGTGCATGGGAGATCAGCGCAGGAACGTGGACAGGTAACTATTATTTTTAGTAAACTAAGAATTAAATAAAATTGTGTGTTTTATTTCAAATAAATTATTTTTTTCTGGGTGTAGTGTGTGTTTTTTCTTTTTAACACTTTGTAGGTTAGTAATGGGGGTGTCTTATAGACGCCCATCATTACTAACCTGGGCTTCATGGCAGCTGGCGCTGACATGAACCCCACCACTATTACCCCCTGCCACCGCACCAGAGGCTAAGTGCCAGAAGAGCGAGGCTAAGTGCCAGAATTGGCGCATCCTATGGATGCGCCATTTCTGGGGCGGCTGACGGCTGGTGTTTCTAGCCTGGGAGGGGGCCAATATTCATGGCACCCTTCCTGGGCTATTAATATGAGGTGAGCTGAGTTCATTGGACATGACCTCACCTCATGTATGTCACTGACAGCGTGGGAGAATTCTCACGCTGAAGCGCTGAGTGCAGGAGAATTTTCCCACGCTGTCAGTGACGTGCATGAGGTGAGCTGAGTTCATTGGACATGAACTCGACTCATCTGGATGACGTCACAGAGAGACACTGAGGAGCGCAAGCATGCCTGCGCTTCTCAGTGTCTGATGGATGACAGGCTGGATGGCAGCGTTCTGCTGCGGTCCAGCCTGTCATCTCGATGTAGCAGAGCTGGAGCTGTCCTGGGAACCATTGAAAGGTAAGGATGATGTTGCTTTATTATTTTTCTTTTATTGCAGGATTTCGTTGGCTTCAGCTGGAATGGGCGTGATGGTAAGTATAGTTTAATTTAGAACAATAAAGAATTGTGTGTTTATTTCAATTAAAGGACTTTATTCTGGGTGTTTGTGTTTTTCTTTAACTTTGACTATGGGGTTAGTAATGGGGGTGTCTTATAGACGCCTCTCCATTACTAACCTGGACTTGATGTCATCTGGCATTATAAGCTGACATCAACCCCAGCCCTATTACCCCACTGCCACCGCTACAGGGCAGTGGGAAGAGCGAGGCTAAGTGCCAGAATTGGCGCATCCTATGGATGCGCCATTTCTGGGGCGGCTGACGGCTGGTGTTTCTAGCCTGGGAGGGGGCCAATATTCATGGCACCCTTCCTGGGCTATTAATATCAGCCCCCAGCTGTCTGCCTAGCCTGTGCTAGCTATTAAATTAGGGGGGACCCCACGTTATTTTTTTTGGGGGGTTCCCCCATTCTAATAGCTAGTAAAGGCTAGGTATTCAGCTGGGGGCTGATATTAGTAGCCTGGGAAGCTCCGTGGGTATTACCCCCTTCCCAGGCTTCAAACATTTGCCCCAGCTGTCTGCTTAACCTCCGCTAGAGCCTAAAATTAAGGGGAACCCCACGCCATTTTTTTTTTAAATAAATCCTTTATTTTAACACTAAATGACAAGTACAGTAATCAACACTATCACAGTACTTCATATATATGTGACTGACATGTTTCTATCTATCTAATCTATGTGTGAAGCTCTATTCTGTCTGTTATAAATTGTCGGGTACCGCTGCTGAATTGCCGGCCGGCTTTCTTAAAGAGACGGTGCATGAAAACACTAATATTTTTTTAAATAAATCCTTTACACTAAATGACAAGTACAGTAAGCAACACTGTCACAGTACTTCATATATATGTGACTGACATGTTTCTATCTATCTAATCTATGTGTGAAGCTCTATTCTGTCTGTTATAAATTGTCGGGTACCGCTGCTGAATTGCCGGCCGGCTTTCTTAAAGAGACGGTGCACGAAAACACTAATATTTTTTAAAATAAATCCTTTACACTAAATGACAAGTACAGTAAGCAACACTGTCACAGTACTTCATATATATGTGACTGACATGGTTCTATCTACCTAATCTATGTGTGAAGCTCTATTCTTTCTGTTGTAAATTGTCGGGTACCGGTGAATGCCGCTGATGAATTGCCGGCTTTTCATGTCATTCTACATTATTCTTAGTTGTTTTACTTCATGTAGAATTAACCTACAAGGAAAGAAAGGGTTTATTTTCATTCCGATATTTGTGTCCCATTGACTTGCATTGGTTTCCGGTATCGGAATCGGCGATATCCGATACTTTTTGGGTATCGGCCCGATCCAATCCGATACGATATTTCCTGATATCGGAAGGTATCGCTGAACACTAGTCATGATTACTTCGAATTCTGACAATATGAGGGTCATGCTGCAGGTAGTGCAGCAAGAAGGCACTTATGTGTCTTGCGCATCTCGGAGCCCCAAAATTATTTTCCGGGCTAGATGCAGCTAAAAATTATTATTAATTTTAAATCTGGTGAAGCTTTAGTATAGATGGCCTAATAGGATCAGTGCTGCACACTGCTACAAAGCCCAAATTATTTTCCAGTCAAGATACAGATAAACATGATTAGTAATTTTAAATCTGGTGGAGCTTATTATAGATGGCCTAATAGAATCAGTGCTGCACACTGCTACAAAGCCCAAATTATTTTCCAGCCAAGATACAGATAAACATGATTAGTAATTTGAAAGCTTAAAACGGTTGGTAGGGTGATTTTAACCAATCATCAAGCTTTTACTCTCCCCAGGATGACACAGGGGTAGAAAAGTCATTTCGGATCCATGATTTGTTCATCTTTATGAACGTGAGTCTGTCTACATTATCAGTGGAGAGCCGCGTGCGCTTATCTGTCAGCACACCACCAGCAGCGCTGAACACACGTTCAGACAGAACGCTGGCTGCGGGGCATGACAAGATCTCCAAGGCGTAAGTGGCTAGCTCCGGCCATTTATCCAGATTGGAAGCCCAAAAAGAGCAAGGGTCCAGTGACACAGTCATGGCTTCAATGTTTACTTGGAGATACTCCTGTACCATCGTCTCTAGGCGTTGACTATGTGTCAGACTTCTTGTCTCCTGTGGCCTTGCAAAGGATGGGCTAAAAAAGTGGTGAAATGATTCCGCAAAATTGATGTTACCAGCAGATACTGTGGTTCTGTTACGGTTTGAGTGCTGAACACTCGACGGTCCCACGGTTGGCAAGTTGGAACTGTGAGATTCACTACGTGCACCACTGGTATTTTGTGGAAAAGCACATGTAAGATTCTGCAACAGTCTCTGCTGATACTCCTGCATGCGTGCATCCCTTTCTATGGCAGGAATAATTTCTGCAAATTTACTTTTGTACCGGGGATCTAACAGTGTGGCAACCCAGTAGTCAGGATTATTTCTAATTCTCACAATTCGAGGGTCATGTTGCAGGTAGTGCAGCAAGAAGGCACTCATGTGTGTTGCGCATCCAGGAGCACCAAGTCCCTGTTGTGTTGGTGGCGAGGTAACAATCATGCTTCCTTCCTCTGTCCTCTCCCCCCAACCTCGCACAACAGAAATGTGATCAAGGTCTCCCTCATCTGATGAGTCTTCCATCAGTTCGTCCTCCACTTCTTCCTGGGCTCCTGCACCTTCCTCACTAGTTTGGCTGCTACCATGCGCCCTGGTAAAACCATCTCCCCCACCCTCACATGCCTGCCGCCTTGGTGCTGCCGACCGTCTGGACCTTGCAGATGTTAGCCCTTCCGCATACAACTCCTCCTCCTCTACTTCCTCCACCTCCTCTTGTGCCACCACCTGACTCCAAATTCTGTTTAACATGTGCTCCAGCATGTAAATCACCGGAATAGTCATGCTGATAATGGCATCGTCAGCACTAAACATCTTCGTCGCCATTTCAAAACTGTGCAGAAGGGTGCATAGGTCCCTGATCTGAGACCACTCCTCCAGCGTGATTTGCCCCACCTCTGGATCTCGATGGCCCAGGCTATACGTCAGAACGTATTGCACCAGGGCTTGTCGGTGCTGCCACAGTTGCTGCAACATGTGCAGAGTTGAATTCCACCGGGTAGGCACATCGCATTTTAGCCGGTGAAGTGGCAGGCCCAACGACTTCTGTAGAGATGTAAGTCGCTGAGCTGCGGGATGCGAACGGCGAAAGTGAGCACACAGCGACCGTGCCCTCTGCAGAAGGCCATCTAGTCTGGGATAGTGGGCTAAAAATTGCTGGACAACCAGGTTCAACACGTGAGCCATACAAGGCACGTGTGTGACATTGCCCCGGCGAAGGGCCGCACCCAGGTTTGCAGCATTGTCGCACACGGCCTTCCCTGGTTTCAGGTCCAGTGGAGACAACCATTCATGAAATTGGTTCTCCAGAGCTGACCAAAACTCCTCAGCTGTGTGACTCACATTTCCCAGACATTTCAATGTAAAAACCGCCTGATGACGTTGAGCCCTACTGCCAGCATAGTAAGGAGGTGTGCAGGATCCCTTCTGCGCAGTTAGAAAGCTTGTGGCATGACCAGACAGGCTTTGGGTGCAGGTGGAAGACCGAGAGGAGGTTGAGGAGGCAGAAGCAGTGGAGGAACTTTGACATAAAGAGGATTGACGCACAACTCGTGGGGACGGCAAGACTTGGACAGCAGCCCCTTGTCCTGCTGTCACCATAGTTACCCAGTGCCCAGTCAGCGACATGTAACGCCCCTGTCCATGCCTACTCGTCCAAGTGTCTGTGGTGAAATGCACCCTGTCACACACAGAGTTTCTCAAAGAAGCGGTGATGTTGTGTGCGACATGCTGGTGGAGCGCAGGCACACCTTTCTTTGAGAAGTAGTGCCGACTGGGCATCTGGTACTGGGGCACTGCGACGGACATAAGGTCTCGAAAATCCTCTGTGTCCACCAGGTGGAAAGGCAGCATTACTGTAGCCAAGAACTTGCAGATGGTGAAATTCAACCTCTTAGCTTTCTCATGGCTAGGAGGAAATGGTCTTTTACTTGTCCACATCTGAGGGACCGAGGGCTGGCTATTGTGCTTAGACGGGGTTGATAAGGGTGTCCCCGGCAAACTGCCGGTCTGTGAGGAAGATGCAGGCGGACATGTTAGGTTGCCTTGATCCAAAGGTGGTGCTATCGATGTCGGACAGCGCTCAAGACCAGCTGGTGTTACCACCTCCAAAGAAAATGATGACCTGCCAATCACGCTGGCTGTTGCGGGTAAAGAGGTGGCAGGTCTGCGCCCCAAAACAGGTGTGACTGCTGTCCCCCCAGTCACAGAGGATGAAGAGGCCGCGGATGCACAAGATATGGCAGACAGTGGTTGGCCCGGCCGGCTAGGCCGCATTGTAGCACACTGAGCTTCCCACTGCAACTTATGCTTCATGTCCATGTGCCGGTTCATGCATGAAGTACTCAAACTATGTATTTTTTGGCCTCTACTTAGCTTTTGCTGACAAATGTTACAGATAACACGAGTTGGGTCATCTTTATCGATCTGAAAAAATGCCCAGGCTATGCAAGGCTTAGCACCCATGCGACCTGAAGAGCCACCACGACTTGTGGTGAGAGGCAGAGTTGTGTTTGAGGATGCAGTTGTTGACGTGCTTCCAGTACTACGTCTCTGTCCAGGAAGGCGCAACCTGACCTCGTCGTCACTAGCATCTTCCTCCACCTTCTCTGCTGACCTCATCTCTTGGCTGACTGTGGGTTGACAGTAAGTGGGATCTCCAACCTCATCATCATCACCCTGTGCGTTATCACACCCGTCGTCCTCAGAGCCAACCTGTTCCTGCCCTGACAAAAAACTAAAGTTGTCGCTCCAATCAGGTATTTGAGTCTTATCATCGTCTTCCTCATTGTCTCCACCAACAGGAGTTACAGTTTGGGAATGAGGGTCTACATTATGGTCAGAACCTTCTGCGTCTGGTCCTGGATCCGACTCATAAAGATTCTGGGCATCAGTGCAGATCATTTCCTCGTCTGGATTCACAGAAGCGCTGGAGTCGACCTCTGATTCCCAGGCTATAGTATGAGTAAACAGCTCTGCAGACTCAACCATCTGTTCTACCTCATACTCAGACGGGCAGCTATAGATTTGGGAGCTGTGAGGAAGCAAGTGCGATTGGGGTGACACCTTTGAGGACTGGAGTATTTGTGATGTTGAAGTTGATGTGGAGGAGAGCCCACTTAAAGGAGCACTTGATATCCGTTGAAGCACCTGCTGTTTTTGTGCCTCATCTGGAATTTGTAGCGATTGGCGTGGCCGTAAGAAAGGGATCTTATCACATTGTCCGCTAAAAGAAGTAGACATTTTAGTTTGGCTGGAAGATGGTCTTTCTTCTGCAGATGTTACTGTTGCTTTAACACCTACCCCACGGACACAACCTTTTTTCCCCTTCCCAACACGCCTATTCCCCTTTCCACCAGCAGCAGGCCTTTTTCCACTCATTTTGGTGGTTAACTAATTAACAACTCTGGAGTTGTTTGCACAAAAAAACAATGGATGGGAACCGAGCAGAGCTGAGTGGCCAAACTGTGGTATTAGGCCCAAACTATTGGCTGGGTTAGATGCAGAAAAAAATTATATTCAATTTGCAACCTGATGGAGGTCAGTACAGATGGACTAATAGAGAAAGTCCCACACACTGCTAGAAGGCCAAATATTTTTTCAGAGCTAGATGCAGAAAAAAATATATTCAGTTTGCAACCTGATGGAGGTCAGTATAGATGGACTAATACAACAAGTCCCACACACAGCTAGAAGCCCAATATTTTTTCAGAGGTAGATGCAGAAAAAAATATATTCAGTTTGCAACCTGATGGAGGTCTGTATAGATGGATTAATAGAACAAGTCCCACACACAGCTAGAAGCCCAATATTTTTTCAGAGGTAGATGCAGAAAAAAATATATTCAGTTTGCAACCTGATGGAGGTCTGTATAGATGGACTAATACAACAAGTCCCACACACAGCTAGAAGCCCAATATTTTTTCAGAGGTAGATGCAGAAAAAAATATATTCAGTTTGCAACCTGATGGAGGTCTGTATAGATGGATTAATAGAACAAGTCCCGCACACAGCTAGAAGCCCAATATTTTTTCAGAGGTAGATGAAGAAAAAAATATATGCAGTTTGCAACCTGATGGAGGTCAGTATAGATGGACTAATACAACAAGTCCAACACACAGCTAGAAGCCCAATATTTTTTCAGAGCTAGATGCAGAAAAAAATTATATTCAATTTGCAACCTGATGGAGGTCAGTATAGATGGACTAATAGAATGATGCTATGCCCAAAAGATTTTACTTCACTAGGTGCAGTAAAAAAAATGGTATTCTATACACAGGTGGTATATCTTGCAACACAGATAGGCTACTCCACTGACTAACACACTCTGCAATAGGCCAAAAAGGATTAGCTTTGCTAGATTCAGCCAAATGCTGTGAAAAAAACTTGCACAGCACTGGCACAGACCTGCCTGGCAAAAACTGATAGGAACTGATGTAACCTAGTCCTGAAAAGGACTCCAATTACAATTAGTCTTTACTCCCACAATCTATCTATTTAAGAGCACAGACCTGCCTGATAAAAGTCGTAGGAAATGCTGTAACCTAGTCCTTAAAAGGACTGCAATCACAACTATTCCCTACTCCCAAGCTATCTGTAGATTTGTGCGAAAATTGGCTTGAAATTAACAAGGTATAGCGCACACAGCAACAGCGGTGCCGTCTAACACGCAGCTGCAGCAGTGAGAAAATGGTGGCGACGGGGAAAATGGCTTGGTCTTATAGGGCAAGGACATGTGACATACACTGCCAATGACACATGCCCTTGCTTGTGTGAAAAAAAGCACTTCGCTCCGTGTGTGCGCTGCTGATAGGCTGACAGATTGCACCTCCCCACTGTAAATGCGGGAAAGAGAAAAAAAAAATGGAGATCTTCATTGTTCCTGCAGAGATCCATCCCCTGCCCCTCCCCCCACCCCGCTGTACACTCAAACTGCGTATTAACATTAATTTTCATCATTACTGAGAAAAAATCCAGTTATGATTTTGGTGCACGAACAGTTATCGAACATAACCTCGAACAGCCGAATTTTTCTCAAATTGTTCGTGTTCGCCGAACGGCTCGAACACCGCCCAAAACAGCTCGAATTTGAGATTGGCGAACAGTTCGAGTAGAACAACGCTCATCTCTAGACCTAATATCTCCTCCCTACTAACCAAAATCCCACAATGTCTATCCGCCATTTCATCCTTCTTCTCTGCCAGATTTCTAAAACTTAACATGGATAAAACAGAGTTCATCATCTTTCCATCATCTCATTCATATCCCCCATCTGACCTATCCATCAATGGCTGTTCACTCTCCCCAGTCCCACAAGCTCGCTGCCTTGGGGTAACCCTGAACTCTGATCTCTCCTTCAAACCCCATATCCAAGTCCTTTCCACTTCCTGCCGACTCCAACTCATAAATATCTCCCGGATCCGTGCATTCCTCAGCAAAGACTCTGCAAAAACACTAGTGCATGCCCTCATCATCTCCTGCCTTGACTACTGCAACCTCCTGCTCTGTGGCCTCCCTTCCAACACTCTTGCACCCCTCCAATCTATCCTAAACTCTGCTGCTCGACTAATCCACCTGTCCCCCTGCTATTCCCTGGCCTCTCCCCTCTGTCAATCCCTTCACTGGCTCCCCATTGCCCAGAGACTCTAGTTCAAAACCCTAAACATGGCATACAAAGCTATCCACAACCTGTCTCCTCCATACATCTGTGATCTAGTCTCCCGGTACTTACCTGCACGCAACCCGCGATCCTCACAAGATCTCCTTCTCTACTCCCCTCTTATCTCCTCTTCCCACAATCGCATACAAGATTTCTCCCGCACATCCCCCCTACTCTGGAACTCTCTACCCCAACATATCAGACTCTCGCCTACCATGGAAGCCTTCAAAAGAAACCTGAAAACCTACCTCTTCCAACAAGCCTACAACCTGCAGTAACCACCGCCCCACCACATTACTGCATGACCTCCTCTACCCCAACCTACTGTATCCTCACCCATCCCTTGTAGACTGTGAGCCCTCGCGGGCAGTGTCCTCGCTCCTCCTGTTTTGTTAAGATTATGTAAATGTTTTTGCTATGTATATCCCTATCACATGTAAAGCACCATGGAATAAATGGCGCTATAATAATAATAATTATAGCTAGGTAATGTTTCTACCACCAGTTTCAGGAAGCCTCTCATAGACTCCCATTCCCAGACACCGTGGGGCATCCTGGTGGTGATAAAATAATTTTGTGTACTTTAGGGAGTAGATATAAACATTTGGTCCAGGGAAATTCTGGAAGAAGACCGTCCCTGACTTCTTTTGTGATGACTCCATCCTGGAAAGCAGTTTCCAAGATTTCTTTCAGAAGACGCTGAAAGTTTAAAGTGGGATTGAAAGTTCAAACTTTTGTAACATGCCTCATCACGGAGCTGGCGGAACGCCTCTTTCTCATAGAGTTTGTTTGGCCATATTACGATATTATCGCCTTTATCGGCCGGTTTTATCACTACGTCTCTCATTTTCTTAAAGGTTTGTGGTGCTTCTCTTTGTTGCAATGTAAGATTGTCGTTGAGGATGCTACCAGGGATTTTGCAAAAAGCTCCCCAGTAACAAGTCTGATAAACAATTTGTAGTGTCGGCGTCCCTGCCCTCTGCTAGGCAGGGACGCTGTTCCCCTCACCTCTCTGCTCCGAGCCCGGCGTCCCCCTCCCGCTCTGCTGGCAGCGCGCGCTCCTTCCCGGCCACTGTGCTTAGGGCGTGCGCGCGCGCGCTCCCTCCCTCTTAAAGGGGCCGCGCGCGCCGTCCTAAGGAGTCCCCGGCCAATGGCCGGAGGACTTCACCATATATAAGGCACCTCCTCCAAAATGGAGGTGCCCGAGCAATGTTGTTGCACTGTTCTCTACTCTGCTTCAGCCCTCAGGTCCCGTTGCCAGTTACCTGCCAGTTACCTGCCTGATTCCTGCCAGAGTCCTGCCAGTTTGCTGTCTGTTTCCTGCCTGATATTCCTGCTACCTGCTTGCTAGCCTGAGGTCCGACGGTCTGCCTTCCTACTCCTGTCAGTCTGTCTATGGACCAGCTTGCCCGCTCACCTGGGAGCGCTCCTCTGCTACTTGCCTGCTAGCCTGCCTGGAGGCTCCGCCGTCACGTGCTGTGACCACCTGCTATTCCAGAGACTCTTGCCCGCTCACCTGGGAGCGCTCCTCCGCTACCTGCCTGCTTGCCTACCTGGAGGCTCCGCCGTCACGTGCTGTGACCACCTGCTATTCCAGAGACTCTCGCCCGCTCACCTGGGAGCGCTCATCTGCTACCTGCCTGCTAGCCTGCCTGGAGGCTCCGCCGTCACGTGCTGTGACCACCTGCTATTCCAGAGACTCTTGCCCGCTCACCTGGGAGCGCTCCTCCGCTACCTGCCTGCCTGCCTACCTGGAGGCTCTGTCGTCACGTGCTGTGACCACCTGCTCTTCCAGAGACTCTCGCCAGCTCACCTGGGAGCACTCATCTGTTATCCGCCTGCTAGCCTACCTGGAGGCTCAGCCGTCACAGGTCATACCTACCCTATACTCAGAGACTGTCCCGGTCACTTGCTGTGACCTCCTGCCCGTTTACCCAGAGACTGCCCCGGTCACTTGCCGTGACCTCCTGCCCGTTCACCCAGAGACTGTCTTCCCTGGTCGCCACCCGCTCCCTTACAAGGACCGCCCCCTTGTATAGTAGCTCAGAGGTTCCGCCTCCCAGACCCGTTACAGTTTGCTCGGGCCATGGAACCCGGTGGCACCCAAGCTCCCTCGCTCTCGGACCTCTGTCATGAACTGTCCCGTCAGAGGTCCCAACAGGAGTCCATCCTGGGTCACCTGCGGAATGTCAACTCCCACCTGGACACACTGTCTGCTCCACCAGCAACCACCGCCAGTGCCATGACTCGCAACCCGGCAGCTCCGCTGCCCACCAATACCATAGTATCCTACCCCGGACCCCGGGTTTCTGCACCTCCTCGCTTCGGAGGCGACTCCGCCCAGGCTCGGGGCTTCATAAATCAGTGCACCCTGCACTTTGAACTCCTGTCCCACCAGTTTAACTCCGACCGGGCCAAAATTGCCTTCATCATGTCCCATCTCACCGGGGAGGCCCTGGCCTGGCTAAATCCTCTATGGGAGAGAGGAGACCCCCTGGTGTCCGACTTGCCTGCCTTGCTCATGGCTTTCCGGAAAGTCTTCGACGAACCCGGACGGAAGACCTCATCCGCATCATCTCTGCTACGCCTCCGTCAGGGAAGTCTCACCGTGGGCCAATATGCCATACGGTTCCGTACCCTTGCCTCGGAGCTGGCCTGGGATAACGACGCTCTGGTATCCGTCTTCTGGGAGGGTCTGTCCGGCCGTATTAAAGATGAACTTGCCGGTCGGGACATTCCTACCACTCTCGATGACCTAATAACTCTTGCCACCCGGATTAACCTACGGTTCCAGGAGCATGCCAAAGAGGTCACCCGTGAGAGAAGGTTTCCACGTCTAGCTCCTACTTTTCAGAGATCCGTCTCTCCCCAGGTACACTCTCCTGAGCCTATGCAGGTCGACCAGACCAAGATGGTCAAAACCCGTCAGGACTTACGCCGTGCCGAAGGGAGCTGCTTCTACTGTGGCAGTAAGGAGCACCAGATCCGTACCTGCCCGGAGAGGTCGGGAAACGCCTGTGTCTAGGTTCGCTCAGAGAGGTCAACCTAGACAAGAATAAATCCTCTCCATCTCTGCTACTGTCAGTCTCTATTATCTGCGGGGAGAATCGTTATTTCGAACTAGCCCAACTTGACTCTGGAGCGGCCGGGAATCTTATCTCACAGTCCCTGGTAGAAAAATACCACATTCCCACCAAACCACTGGCTGTACCATTATCTGTCGCTGCTGTGGATGGGGGCCTCTTACCACGTCCCATCCAACTCATCACCGAATCCGTAACTCTGCAGGTGGGAATGCTGCATTCTGAGAGCATCTCTTTTCATGTTCTGCCTGGACTCTCTCACGCCCTCTTATTAGGTCTACCTTGGCTCCAGAGACATGCACCCGTGCTTGACTGGCAGACCGGAGAAGTCCTTCGCTGGGGACAGGACTGTCATAAGACTTGTTTGGTTCCTGTTCATCCCGTCTGTCCTTCTCCTACCCCAACTAATCTACCTGGACTTCCGATTCCCTATTGGTCACTTGCTGATGTCTTTAATAAAAAGGAGGCAGAGACATTACCCCCTCATAGACCATACGACTGTCCTATCGACCTGTTACCCGGTACTACTCCTCCCCGTGGGCGTATTTACCTGTTGTCCGCTGCTGAGACCCGGTCGATGTCCGAATATATTGAGGAGAATTTGGCCAGGGGATTCATCTGGAAATCTACCTCCCCGGCGGGAGCAGGCTTCTTCGTAAAAAAGAAGGACGGCTCTCTCCGTCCCTGTATAGACTATAGAGGCCTTAACCAGATCACGGTGAAGAATAAGTACCCCCTTCCGCTCATTCCAGAATTATTTGATCGCCTGAGGGGGGCTAGAGTCTTCACCAAACTGGACCTCCGTGGGGCGTACAACCTGGTCCGTATCCGTCAAGGGGATGAATGGAAGACTGCATTCAACACCCGGGACGGCCACTATGAATATCTGGTAATGCCCTTTGGTCTCTGTAACGCTCCTGCCGTCTTTCAAGAGTTGGTCAATGACATCTTCCGGGACCTTCTCTACTCCTGCGTTGTGGTGTACCTGGACGACATCTTGGTCTTCTCTCCGGATCTCCAGACTCACCGGAGGGACGTTCATCAGGTCCTGCTCAGGCTCAGGCAGAACCACCTCTTCGCTAAATATGAGAAGTGCCTCTTTGAGCAGACCTCGCTTCCGTTTTTGGGCTACATTATTTCTCAGACCGGCCTACGAATGGATCCAGAGAAACTGTCTGCCATCGAGAAATGGCCCCGACCGGAGGGGTTGAAGGCCATTCAGCGATTCCTGGGCTTCGCCAACTACTATCGCCTCTTCATACCGCACTTCTCTTCCCGGACTGCCCCAATTTCCGCGCTCACCCGTAAGGGTACTAATCCCAAAGAGTGGCCGCCCGAAGCAGAGGAGGCTTTTCTTTCCTTAAAACAGGCCTTCTCTTCCGCCCCGGTGCTGCATCGTCCGGACGGCAACAAGCAGTTCTTTCTGGAGGTTGACGCCTCCTCCTCTGGAGCCGGAGCTGTACTTACTCAAAAATCTTCTTCCGGGAGGATGGTAACTTGCGGCTTCTTCTCCAAACTCTTCTCCTCTTCTGAACGCAATTACTCCATAGGAGACCGAGAGTTATTGGCCATCAAGCTGGCATTGGAGGAGTGGCGTTACCTACTCGAGGGGGCTCTTCATCCGGTAATAATTTACACTGACCACAAGAACTTGGCTTATCTCCAGCATGCCCAGAGACTTAATCCGCGCCAAGCCCGGTGGTCCTTGTTTTTTGTTCGCTTTGATTTTGTTCTACATTTTCGCCCGGCTGACAAGAACATCAAAGCAGACGCCTTGTCCCGATCCTTTCTGGTATCTGATCTCAAGGAAGAACCTAAACATATCATCGATCCCGCCAGAGTAATGCAGGTGGCTCCCGTGAGTCTAAATCGTCTCCCTCCCGGTAAGACGTTCGTATCGGTACCTGATCGGGAGAAGATCCTACACTGGGGTCATTCGTCTAAACTAGCTGGCCACGCCGGTCAGAAAAAGACCCTCCAGCTTATTTCCCGGCACTACTGGTGGCCTAACCTGCGCAAGGATGTAATAGACTTTGTTTCTGCCTGTGTGTCCTGTGCCCACAACAAAGTTCCGAGACACCTGCCAGCCGGTCGCCTCCTTCCTCTGCCAGTACCTGCTGCCCCCTGGCAGCATATAGCGATGGACTTCATAACTGATCTTCCCGTCTCTGCCGGTTGTACGGTCATTTGGGTGGTCGCTGACCGCTTTTCCAAGATGGCTCACTTCATTCCCCTGCCAGGCCTCCCGTCTGCACCCGAGCTGGCTAAAGACTTTATCCGCCACATCTTCCGTCTTCATGGCCTGCCCCGTCACATCGTGTCGGATCGTGGAGTACAGTTCACTTCTCGTTTCTGGAGAGCCACTTGTAAATTGCTAGACGTCACTCTGGACTTCTCCTCCGCTTACCACCCACAGTCTAATGGTCAAGTGGAGCGGATCAATCAGATCCTGACCAGTTACCTCCGGCACTTCGTTAATGCCCACCATTCTGACTGGGTGGATCTCCTGCCATGGGCCGAATTCTCGTACAACAATCACGAGAGCGAATCTTCCTCCAAATCCCCGTTTTTTGTAGTCTTCGGTCAGCATCCTCGGATCCCGTTTCCCGTCTCCACCTCGGTGGACAATCCGGCTGCGGAATCTCTTGTTAACAAATTTTCCTCCACATGGGAGAGTACCCGGTCCGCACTCCTGCTGTCATCCGAGCGTATGAAAAGACATGCTGACAAAAAACGTCTGGATCCTCCTCAATTCCGTCCAGGGGATAAGGTCTTGCTCTCGTCCAAGTATGTCCGGCTCAAGATTCCTTCCTATAAGTTAGGGCCTCGGTTCATCGGTCCTCTGGAGGTCATCAGTCAGATCAACCCGGTGGCCTATAAATTGAAACTCCCGGCCAACTTGCGGATCCCTAACTCCTTCCATGTATCTCTCCTCAAACCCGTGGTACTTAACTCTTTTTCCAAGTCTACAGGTACGCCTCCTGCTCCGGTTTCCGCTGAAAACGAGTTTGAGGTAGAGAACATTCTGGCCACCAAAAGGGTAAGAGGAAAAACCTTTTTTCTGGTAGATTGGAAGGGGTTTGGTGCTGAGGAGAGAACGTGGGAGCCCCGGGAGAACATCCATGCCCCTCTCATCCTTGCTAAATTTCTGTCTGGCCTAAAAAAGGGGGGGCCTAAAGGGGGGGTACTGTAGCGTCGGCGTCCCTGCCCTCTGCTAGGCAGGGACGCTGTTCCCCTCACCTCTCTGCTCCGAGCCCGGCGTCCCCCTCCCGCTCTGCTGGCAGCGCGCGCTTCTTCCCGGCCACTGTGCTTAGGGCGCGCTCCCTCCCTCTTAAAGGGGCCGCGCGCGCCGTCCTAAGGAGTCCCCGGCCAATGGCCGGAGGACTTCACCATATATAAGGCACCTCCTCCAAAATGGAGGTGCCCGAGCAATGTTGTTGCACTGTTCTCTACTCTGCTTCAGCCCTCAGGTCCCGTTGCCAGTTACCTGCCAGTTACCTGCCTGATTCCTGCCAGAGTCCTGCCAGTTTGCTGTCTGTTTCCTGCCTGATATTCCTGCTACCTGCTTGCTAGCCTGAGGTCCGACGGTCTGCCTTCCTACTCCTGTCAGTCTGTCTATGGACCAGCTTGCCCGCTCACCTGGGAGCGCTCCTCTGCTACTTGCCTGCTAGCCTGCCTGGAGGCTCCGCCGTCACGTGCTGTGACCACCTGCTATTCCAGAGACTCTTGCCCGCTCACCTGGGAGCGCTCCTCTGCTACCTGCCTGCTTGCCTACCTGGAGGCTCCGCCGTCACGTGCTGTGACCACCTGCTATTCCAGAGACTCTCGCCCGCTCACCTGGGAGCGCTCATCTGCTACCTGCCTGCTAGCCTGCCTGGAGGCTCCGCCGTCACGTGCTGTGACCACCTGCTATTCCAGAGACTCTTGCCCGCTCACCTGGGAGCGCTCCTCCGCTACCTGCCTGCCTGCCTACCTGGAGGCTCTGCCGTCACGTGCTGTGACCACCTGCTCTTCCAGAGACTCTCGCCAGCTCACCTGGGAGCACTCATCTGTCATCCGCCTGCTAGCCTACCTGGAGGCTCAGCCGTCACAGGTTGTACCTACCCTATACTCAGAGACTGTCCCGGTCACTTGCTGTGACCTCCTGCCCGTTTACCCAGAGACTGCCCCGGTCACTTGCCGTGACCTCCTGCCCGTTCACCCAGAGACTGTCCCGGTCACCTGCTGTGACTGCCTACCCGTCTTCCCTGGTCGCCACCCGCTCCCTTACAAGGACCGCCCCCTTGTATAGTAGCTCAGATGTTCCGCCTCCCAGACCCGTTACACAATTCAAGGTTGGGATCAGGGGTGGATTAAGAGTAGCAAGGGCCACGGGCAGTTTAGAAGGCGCCCCCCCCCCCCCACACACACACACACACACACACACCTGATTTATCACGTGGCATGTCACATGATCCCCTGTGACAGATCATGTGATAGTTCACGTGAAATTAATTTGGCACAATATTAATTATAATATTTTTTTTTAGGCTGTGTGCCCACTATGCGTTTTTTAAGCGTTTCCACAGCGGTAATTCCGCTGCAGAAACGCTTAAAAAATGCTTGGTAGAAGGTCTGCCATGTTCCCCAATGATAAGCTGTATACATGCTGCGGAAATTTCCGCTGCGGATTATCATTGCGGAAAAATCCGCAGCATTACCAATTATGTTGCGGAAGCGCAGCGTTTTCGCCGCCATTGACTTGCATTAGAACGCATGGAATCCGCATCCCTGCATCTGTAGATGCGGAATCCATGAGTTTCAACATGCGGATGGTACCCGGGTGTGGAGGACAGGAGACTCTACTCCGGACCCGGGTACCATAGAACCTGTAAAAAAAGAATAAAATAAAAAATAAATATTATACTTACCTTCTGATGGCGTCCTGGCTTGCCGGCAGCTCGGGTCACGCGACCGCTGACGTCGGCAAGCCATCAGAAGGTAAGTATATATTTTTTATTTTTTACCATTCTTTTATGGTCACACTATATAAATCCATGCTGGTTGCATGGATTTATATAGTGTAACCAAGTTGTCAAGCACTTTCCAAGTGATGCTAAAATCGCTTGGAAAGCGCTTGTCAATCCGCATGCGGAAATGCAAGTGAAGAACGCTTTACATCCGCATGTCCCTGGCAGGAAAACGCATGTACAATCCGCATGTAAAATCCGCATGTAAAATCCGCATGCGTTTTTTCTGCCAGGGAGATGCAGAAACGCTCAAAAAAAATCCGAAACATTTCTGTATCGTGGGCACATAGCCTTACATTAATTGTATGACTCAATATTGAGCACACGTAGCCATCTATACACAGCAGGAGGCTGCACGGTGCCATCTATACACAGTGGGAGGCCGCACGTAGCCATCTATACACAGCGGGAGGCCGCACGTAGCCATCCATACACAACGGGAGGCCGCACGTAGCCATCTATACACAACGGGAGGCCGCACGGCGCCATTTATACACAGCGGGAGGCCGCACGGCGCCCCCCCCCCAGAGACAGCAGGAGGCCGCACGGCGCCATCTATAATCAGCAGGAGGCCGCACGTAGACATCTATACACAGCAGGAGGCCGCACGGCGCCATCTATACACAGCAGGAGGCCGCACGGCGCCATCTATACACAGCAGGAGGCCGAACGGCGCCATCTATACACAGCAGGGGGCCGCACGGCACCATCTATACACAGCAGGGGGACGCACGGCGCCATCTATACACAGCAGGGGGCTGCACGGCGCAATCTATACACAGCAGGGGACCGCACGGCACCATCTATACACAGCAGGAGGCCGCACGGCGCCATCTATACACAGCAGTGGGCCGCACGGCGCCATCTATGCACAGCAGAGGGCCGCATGGTGCCATCTATTCACAACAGGGGGCCGCACGGCACCATCTATACATAGCGGGAGGCCGCACGGCGCCATCTATACATAGTGTGAGGCCGCACAGCACCCCCCCAGAGACAGCAGGAGGCCGCACGGCGCCAATTATACTCAGCAGGAGGCCACACGCAGTCACGCACACACACAAACATATACAGACATATACATACACGCATAAACACATTTGAAACACAAAAATACATATAAACAGACATCACACAATGATATCTGCCTGCACACACACACACACACACCATCCCCCGGCTCCATTCCTCCTGCCTGCTCTGACTTCTCCGTTGCAGCAGTGCAGGCCGGACGCGCACTGCGTGACGTCACAGCTAGGAGACACGGCCGCGCACAGTGCCCGCGCACAGTGCCCGCACATATAATGAGGGCAATCCGGCATTAAACACCCCGCCCAGAGCTGCGGGCCCCCTGCAGGCTCGGGGCCCCGGGCAGTAGCCCGGATTGCCCTCATTATAATCCGCCTATGGTTGGGATAGATGTTAAGAGAAGGAAACTTCTTCAATTTAGAGAGGAAAATCATAACTTCCTCAGTTGTTTTGTCTTGTTCATTTTCCAATTCTTCCAAGATGTTAATGGCGTGACATTCCATCTCCATCCACTCGTATCCGTCAGACTGTTTCTCATGTCGTTTTTTTACGACTGGTTTTTGGGGGAAAAGGTGCAGGTCTTTTACAGCTGTAAAAAAATCTAAATGAGATGTAGGAGAGAAAGTCAGGACTAGACAAAGGACATCTATTTGGGCTTTAGTTAACACAGCATCAGAAAGATTAATAACCTGTAGTTTTGTTGACTCAGAATTAGTAAGTGGAGGTCTTTTGTTCCTCCCATTATTTCTAAATTTGTTGTCAATCATGCTTTTGTTCTTTCTCAAATTATAAGTCCACCTACATTCTGTGATTCCGGGTTCTCTTCCCTGTATGATAGAGAAGACATTGATGAAGATCTATATATTGAATGTTCATTTGTATGTCCTTGTTGCCAACTATAGACAGTGTTGCTTTGATAGTCTTGTAGGTCTCTGTTAATTTTTTTCACCTTATTTTCTTGTATTTCCTTCTCCCTGGTAAGTGACTGTCAACATCCATTTTAAATTGTTCCATACCAGTAGGTGAAAGTACCTCATTAAGTTTGATTTAGTTGTCTCAATCTCTGTTTCCAAAGTATCCAGGCTCTTTTTGCTATGCCCTATAAGTAGTTCCATGAAGGTCCTCGCACAATTGTTACATGCTTCTTCCATCTGGTTTTAAACTGGGCACCTTCTATTGGGAATGATGGCATGATTTTCATCCAAAGACCCCTGGGGACCAGGCCATTTGATAGATAGCTTTCTAGTGAGGCTTTATTCCACCATACTTGCATTCTTTTCTTCAGAAGATATTTCATAGTATTTTTCAAATCTAAAATTTGCCCACTTTCAGTTTGTTCATTCCGTTTCACATCTTCACTAAAAATATTATCAATACATGATGGTCAGGATAAGTCCTTGGCTTTAACATCAATGATTGCTAAGGGAAATCTGTAAATGAAATACTGACAATAAATAACACATACCCAAAAATAAGTTTTGGCCAAAGGTAAGGGCACTTGAAAAATTAACAAATCCTATCAGAAAGAATGAAGTACAAAGCCCACTAAAATCCAGTGTGTTTTATTAATTATAAATTAAAAAAAACATATATATTAAAAAAGGAGATGGATACAGACAAATTGCTGTACAAGGGTGACTCAAATAAATGATTACAAGAAATGTAATACACTGCCCACAAAGCCTAATAAAAAATAAACTAAAGTGCTACTGCAGGTTAATCAAAAAGGTATACTTATACACCAATATTTGCTCTCATGTGCATACCCGAAAGACCAAGTGGTCCTATGACACATAATATACCACTATATTAAATTCTATAAAAGTGCATGGATTAAAAGAGATGTAAGATCACTAGAGAAATCTGCAGAGATCACCTATTTTTAATTTTTTACCTGAAGCAGCCTAGCAAAACACACACAAAAAATGTTTTCATTTTTTATGCACCAATTTTTCATATGTTATAATTATTTTAATTTTTTTATGTTAATATTATGCTCTCTTACTTATGTGTGTGTTGTATTTTTATACTTTTTGCACTTTCTCCATACATTTGGACTTATCACTCATATTTATTAACATTTTTTATTTTTCACCCCACCCATGTTAAATAAGGTTTGTTATGGACTTTGTATCATTTTTTTGACATACACTCCCTCTTTCTTTACATGATTTTACAATCCCTGTTACATCGAATATACCCCCTTTTTTATTCATTTATGTATACACTTATATATATTTATATATATATATATATATATATATATTTGTATAATAATTTGCATCTCATTTTATTGCATTTATTAATTATTCTTGTGTCCTATTGTATTTATAAGCTGCTCAGACTCTCATTCATTCACTCAGCTCGTAGGTTAGTCTTACTAAGATTTCATAAGATATGAATACTGACATCCCACTAGTTTACATGCACGTGCACTTTCCACCCTGCAGTTGTTGCTGCTCTGCACATATCTCACTGAGCACGCTGTGCGTCTGATCATGTGACTCAGCATCGGGTTTCTATGTTGACGCGTCTTTCCGGTCTCCCTCTCCCAGCTCCAATCATGACGCGTCTGATGGGGGTGGTGACGGGTGATGTCAGTACACTGAACAGCGGACATCCGCACTGCTCACCTCACGTGGATGGGATCCGCTACTACCGTGATTGGCCCTATAAATTGTTTGCATCTTATTCCTGACATAGCTTCTTCCAGAGGGGGGGGGGTAAACGCGAAATGCGCGTCAGGGGTCACATTTGCTGTACTCAGGTTGTACTCCTTTACACTGCCTTTCCTTTTGACTTCTTATCAATGAATTTGCTCTGCTTGGTATTAATTCATATTTGTTGTATTACATATATATATATGTATATATATATATATATACACAGTACAGACCAAAAGTTTGGACACACCTTCTCATTTAAAGATTTTTCTGTATTTTCATGACTATGAAAATTGTATATTCACACTGAAGGCATCAAAACTATGAATTAACACATGTGGAATTATATACTTAACAAAAAAGTGTGAAACAACTGAAAATTTGTCTTATATTCTAGGTTCTTCAAAGTAGCCACCTTTTGCTTTGATGACTGCTTTGCACACTCTTGGCATTCTCTTGATGAGCTTCAAGAGGTAGTCACCGGAAATGGTCTTCCAACAATCTTGAAGGAGTTCCCAGAGATGCTTAGCACTTGTTGGCCCTTTAGCCTTCACTCTGCGGTCCAGCTCACTCCAAACCATCTCGATTGGGTTCAGGCCTGGTGACTGTGGAGGCCAGGTCATCTGGCGTAGCACCCGATCACTCTCCTTCTTGGTCAAATAGCCCTTACACAGCCTGGAGGTGTGTTTGGGGTCATTGTCCTGTTGAAAAATAAATTATGGTCAAACTAAACGCAAACCGGATGGAATAGCATGCTGCTGCAAGATACTGTGGTAGCCATGCTGGTTCAGTATGCCTTTAATTTTTTAATAAATCCCCAACAGTGTCACCAGCAAAGCACCCCCACACCATCACACCTCCTCCTCCATGCTTCACGGTGGGAACCAGGCATCAAAACTATGAATTAACACATGTGGAATTATATACTTAACAAAAAAGTGTGAAACAAGTGAAAATATGTCTTATATTCTAGGTTCTTCAAAGTAGCCACCTTTTGCTTTGATGACTGCTTTGCGCACTCTTTGCATTGTCTTGATGAGCTTCAAGAGGTAGTCACCGGAAATGGTTTTCACTTCACAGGTGTGCCCTGTCAGGTTTAATGGGGGAATTTCTTGCCTTATAAATGGGGTTGGGACCATCAGTTGTGTTGTGCAGAAGTCAGGTGGATACACAGCTGATAGTCCTACTGAATAGACTGTTAGAATTTGTATTATGGCAAGAAAAAAGCAGCTAAGTAAAGAAAAACGAGTGGCCATCATTAATTTAAGAAATTAAGGTCAGTCAGTCCGAAAAATTGGGCAAACTTTGAAAGTGTCCCCAAGTGCAGTTGCAAAAACCATCAAGCGCTACAAAGAAACTGGCTCACAGGAAAGGAAGACCAAGAGTCACCTCTGCTTCTGAGGATAAGTTTATCCGAGTCACTAGCCTCAGAAATCGCAGGTTAAGAGCAGCTCAGATTAGAGACCAGTTCAATGCCACACAGAGTTCTAGCAGCAGACACATCTCTACAACAACTGTTAAGAGGAGACTTTGTGCAGCAGGCCTTCATGGTAAAATAGCTGCTAGGAAACCACTGCTAAGGACAGGCAACAAGCAGAAGAGACTTGTTTGGGCTAAAGAATACAAGGAATGGACATTAGACCAGTGGAAATCTGTGCTTTGGTCTGATGAGTCCAAATTTGAGATCTTTGGTTCCAACCACCGTGTCTTTGTGCGACGCAGAAAAGGTGAACGAACGGACTCTACAGGCCTGGTTCCCACCGTGAAGCATGGAGGAGGAGGTGTGATGGTGTGGGGGTGCTTTGCTGGTGACACTGTTGGGGATTTATTCAAAATTGAAGGCATACTGAACCAGCATGGCTACCACAGCATCTTGCAGCAGCATGCTATTCCATCCGGTTTGCTTTTAGTTGGACCATCATTTATTTTTCAACAGGACAATGATCCCAAACACACCTCCAGGCTGTGTAAGGGCTATTTGACCAAGCAGGTGAGTGATGGGGTGCTACGCCAGATGACCTGGCCTCCACAGTCACCAGACCTGAACCCAATCGAGATGGTTTGGGGTGAGCTGGACCGCAGAGTGAAGGCAAAAGGGCCAACAAGTGCTAAGCATCTCTGGGAACTTCTTCAAGATTGTTGGGGGACCATTTCTGGTGACTACCTCTTGAAGCTCATAAATAGTGTTGAGCCACCCCCGTAGTGTTCGGGTTCGGTTCGGTTCGTCGAACACCGGGATGTTCGAGGAACTGTTCGTCGAACTGTTCGTCGAACACCTTAGAACACCGTCGAACACCGTTAAAACCAATGGCAGGCAAACAAAAACACATAGGAACACATAGAAAACACCTTCAAAGGTGTCCAAAAGCTGACAAACTGCTCAGAAGACGCTTTCTTTAAAAAAGCCGGCCGGCAATTCAGCAGCGGCATACACCGGTACCCGACAATTTAGACATGAAGGAATAGAGCATCACACATAGATTAGATAGATAGAAACATGTCAGTCACGTATATATGAAGTACAGTGACAGTGTTGCTTACTGTACTTGTCATTTAGTGTAAAGGATTTATTAAAAAATATAATAGTGATTTCGTGCACCGTCTCTTTAAAAAAGCCGGCCGGCAATTCAGCAGCGGTACCCGACAATTTATAACAGACAGAATAGAGCTTCACACATAGATTAGATAGATAGAAACATGTCAGTCACATATATATGAAGTACAGTGACAGTGTTGCTTACTGTACTTGTCATTTACTGCAAAGGATTTATTAAAAAAAATAATAGTGTTTTCATGCACCGTCTCTTTAAAAAAGCCGGCCGGCAATTCAGCATCTGTACCCGACAATTTAGAATAGAAGGAATAGAGAATCACACATAGATTAGATAGATAGAAACATGTCAGTCACATATATATGAAGTACAGTGACAGTGTTGCTTACTGTAATTGTCATTTAGTGTAAAGGATTTATCAAAAAAAATAATAGTGTTTTCATGCACCGTCTCTTTAAGAAAGCCGGCCGGCAATTCAGCATCTGTACCCAACAATTTATAACAGACAGAATAGAGCTTCACACATAGATTAGATAGATAGAAACATGTCAGTCACATTTATAATAAGTACAGTGATAGTGTTGGTTACTGTACTTGTCATTTAGTATTAAAATAAAGGATTTATTATTAAAAAAAATTGGCGTGGGATTCCCCGTAATTTTAGTCTCTAGCGGAGGTTAAGCAGACGGCTGGGGCAGATGTTTGAAGCCTGGGAAGGGGGTAATACCCACAGAGCTTCCCAGGCTACTAATATCAGCCCCCAGCTGAATACCTAGCCTTTACTAGCTATTAAAATGGAGGACCCCCCCAAAAAAATGACGTGGGGTCCCCCCTAATTTAATAGCTAGCAAAGGCTAGGCAGACAGCTGGGGGCTGATATTAATAGCCCAGGAAGGGAGCCATGAATATTGGCCCCCTCCCAGGCTAGAAACACCAGCCGTCAGCCGCCCCAGAAATGGCGCATCCATAGGATGCGCCAATTCTGGCACTTAGCCTCGCTCTTCCACGCTGCCCTGGTGCGGTGGCAGGGGGTAATAGGGTTGGGGTTGATGTCAGCTTATAATGCCAGCTGACATCAAGCCCAGGTTAGTAATGGAGAGGCGTCTATAAGACACCCCCATTACTAACCCCATAGTCAAAGTTAAAAAAAAAACACAAACACCCAGAATAAAGTCCTTTAATTGAAATAAAGACACAATTCTTTATTGTTCTAAATTAAACCATACTTACCATCACGCCCATTCCAGCTGAAGCCAACGATCTCCTGCAATAAAAGAAAAATATTAAAGCAACCTCATCCTTACCTTTCCATGGTTCCCAGGACAGCTCCAGCTCTGCTACATCGAGATGACAGGCTGAACCGCAGCAGAACGCTGCCATCCAGCCTGTCATCCCGCGGACACTGAGAAGCGCAGGCATGCTTGCGCTCCTCAGTGTCTGACTGTGACGGCATCCAGATGAGCCGACAATGAACTCGGCTCACCTCATGTACGTCACTGACAGCGTGGGAAAATTCTCCTGCACTCAGCGCTTCAGCGTGAGAATTTTCCCACGCTGTCAGTGACGTGCATGAGGTGCGCCGAGTTCATTGGACATGACCTCGGCTCATCTGGATGCCGTCACAGCCAGACACTGAGTAGCGCAAGCAAGCCTGCGCTTCTCAGTGTCTGCAGGATGACAGGCTGGATGGCAGCGTTCTGCTGCGGTCCAGCCTGTCATCTCGATGTAGCAGAGCTGAAGCTGTCGTGGGAGCCATGGAAAGGTAAGGATGATGTTGCTTTATTATTTTTCTTTTATTGCAGGAGATCGTTGGCTTCAGCTGGAATGGGCGTGATGGTAAGTATGGTTTAATTTAGAACAATAAAGAATTGTGTGTTTATTTCAATTAAAGGACTTTTTTCTGGGTGTTGTGTTTTTTTTAAATACTTTACTAGAAATTCATGGTGGTCATGTCTAATATTGGCGTGACCCCATGAATTTCGGGCTTAGGGCCAGCTGAAAATGCCAAGCTGGCCTTAACCCCTTTATTACCCAGTGAGCCACCGCACCAGGGCCCTGGATGAGTTGGGTACAGCGCCAGAAGATGGCGCTTCTATGAACGCGCCATTTTCCGGGGCGGCTGCGGACTGCAATTTGCAGCGGGTGGGGCCCAGAAAGCTTGGGCCTCCCTGCGCTGCAGATTCCAGCCCCCAGCTGCCTAGTTGTACCTGGCTGGACACAAAAATAGGGCGTAGCTCCACGCATTTTTTTTTTAGATTCATGAAATTCATGGAATAATTAAGAAAAAAATGGCTTCCCTATATTGTTGTGTCCGGCTAGGTACAAATAGGCAGCTGGTGGTTGGGAGCAGCCCGTTCCTGCCTGCTGTACCTGACTGGACACAAATATAGGGCGAAGCCCCACATCAATTTTTTTTTCATTATTTCATGAATTTCCTGAAATAATTTAAAAAAAATTGACGTGGGGCTTCGCCCTATATTTGTGTCCAGTCAGGTACAGCAGGCAGGAACGGGCTGCCCCCAACCACCAGCTGCCTATTTGTACCTGGCCAGACACAACAATATAGGGAAGCCCTTTTTTAAAAAAATTATTTCATGAAATAATTAAAAAAAAATTGACGTGGGGCTTCGCACTATATTTGTGTCCAGCCAGGTACAGCAGGCAGGGACGGGCTGCCCCCAACCACCAGCTGCCTATTTGTACCTGGTTGGACACAACAATATAGGGAAGCCCTTTTTTTCTTAATTATTCCATGAATTTCATGAAATAATTTAAAAAAAAAATGCGTGGGGCTTCGCCCTATTTTTGTGCCCAGCCAGGTACAACTAGGCAGCTGGGAGCTGGAATCCGCAGCGCAGGGAGGCCCAAGCTTTCTGGGCCCCACCCGCTGCAAATTGCAGTCCACAGCCGCCCCAGAAAATGGCGCGTTCATAGAAGCGCCATCTTCTGGCGCTGTACCCAACTCATCCAGGGCCCTGGTGCGGTGGCTCACTGGGTAATAAAGGGGTTAAGGCCAGCTTGGCATTATCAGCTGGCCCTAAGCCCGAAATTGATGGGGTCACGCCAATATTAGACATGACCACCATGAATTTCTAGTAAAGTATTTAAAAAAACACAAACACCCAGAATAAAGTCCTTTAATTGAAATAAACACACAATTCTTTATTGTTCTAAATTAAACCATACTTACCATCACGCCCATTCCAGCTGAAGCCAATGTCTTCTGCAATAAAAGTAAAATAATAAACCAACATCATCCTTACCTTTCCATGGTTCCCAGGACAGCTTCATCTCTGCTACATCGAGATGACAGGCTCGACCGCAGCAGAAAGCTGCCATCCAGCCTGTCATCCCGCGGACACTGAGAAGCGCAGGCTTGCTTGCGCTCTGCAGTGTCTGGCTGTGACGGCATAAAGATGAGACAAGTTCATGTCCAATGAACTCGGCTCACCTCATGCACGTCACTGACAGCGTGGGAGAATTCTCCTGCACTCAGCACTTCAGCGTGAGAATTCTCCCACGCTGTCAGTGACGTACATGAGGTCAGCTGAGTTCATTGGACATGAATGAGCTCACCTCATGCACGTCACTGACAGCGTGGGAAAATTCTCACGCTGAAGCGCTGAGTGCAGGAGAATTTTCCCACGCTGTCAGTGACGTGCATGAGGTGAGCTCATTCATGTCCAATGATCTCAGCTCACCTCATGCACGTCACTGACAGCGTGGGAAAATTCTCCTGCACTCAGCGCTACAGCGTGAGAATTCTCCCACGCTGTCAGTGACGTGCATGAGGTGAGCTCATTCATGTCCAATGAACTCAGCTGACCTCATGTACGTCACTGACAGCGTGGGAGAATTCTCACGCTGAAGTGCTGAGTGCAGGAGAATTCTCCCACGCTGTCAGTGACGTGCATGAGGTGAGCTGAGTTCATTGGACATGACCTCGGCTCATCTGTATGCCGTCACAGCCAGACACTGCAGAGCGCAAGAATGCCTGCGCTTCTCAGTGTCTGCGGGATGACAGGCTGGATGGCGGCGTTCTGCTGCGGTCCAGCCTGTTATCTCGATGTAGCAGAGCTGAAGCTGTCGTGGGAACCATGGAAAGGTAAGGATGAGGTTGCTTTATTATTTTTCTTTTATTGCAGGAGATCGTTGGCTTCAGCTGGAATGGGCGTGACGGTAAGTATGGTTTAATTTAGAACAATAAAGGAATGTGTCTTTATTTCAATTAAAGGACTTTATTCTGGGTGTTTGTGTTTTCTTTTAACTTTGACTATGGGGTTAGTAATGGGGGTGTCTTATAGACGCCTCTCCATTACTAACCTGGGCTTGATGTCAGCTGGCATTATAAGCTGACATCAACCCCAACCCTATTACCCCACTGCCACCGCTACAGGGCAGTGGGAAGAGCGAGGCTAAGTGCCAGAATTGGCGCATTCTAAGGATGCGCCATTTCTGGGGCGGCTGACGGCTGGTGTTTCTAGCCTGGGAGGGGGCCAATATTCATGGAACCCTTCCTGGGCTATTAATATCAGCCCCCAGCTGTCTGCCTAGCCTTTGCTAGCTATTAAAATAGGGGGGACCCCACGTCATTTTTTTGGGGGGTCCCCCATTTTAATAGCTAGTAAAGGCTAGGTATTCCGCTGGGGGCTGATATTAGTAGCCTGGGAAGCTCCGTGGGCATTACCCCCTTCCCAGGCTTCAAACATCTGCCCCAGCAGTCTGCTTAACCTCCGCTAGAGACTAAAATTAAGGGGAACCCCACGCCAATTTTTTTTAAAATAAATCCTTTATTTTAAGACTAAATGACAAGTACAGTAATCAACACTGTCACTGTACTTCATATATATGTGACTGACATGTTTCTATCTATCTAATCTATGTGTGATTCTCTATTCCTTCTATTCTAAATTGTCGGGTACAGATGTTGAATTGCCGGCTGGCTTTTTTAAAGAGACGGTGCATGAAAACACTATTATTTTTTTTTAATAAATCCTTTACACTAAATGACAAGTACAGTAAGCAACACTGTCACTGTACTTCATATATATGTGACTGACCTGTTTCTATCTATCTAATCTATGTGTGATTCTCTATTCCTTCTATTCTAAATTGTCGGGTACAGATGCTGAATTGCCGGCCGGCTTTTTTAAAGAGACAGTGCATGAAAACACTATTATTTTTTTTAATAAATCCTTTATACTAAATGACAAGTACAGTAAGCAACACTGTCACTGTACTTCATATATATGTGACTGACATGTTTCTATCTACCTAATCTATGTGTGATTCTCTATTTCTTCTATTCTAAATTGTTGGGTACAGATGCTGAATTGCCGGCCGGCTTTTTTAAAGAGACGGTGCATGAAAACACTATTATTTTTTTTAATAAATCCTTTACACTAAATGACAAGTACAGTAATCAACACTGTCACTGTACTTCATATATATGTGACTGACATGTTTCTATCTATCTAATCTATGTGTGAAGCTCTATTCTGTCTGTTATAAATTGTCGGGTACCGCTGCTGAATTGCCGGCCGGCTTTTTTAAAGAGACGGTGCATGAAAACACTATTATTTTTTTTGATAAATCCTTTACATTAAATGACAAGTACAGTAAGCAACACTGTCACTGTACTTCATATATATGTGACTGACATGTTTCTATCTATCTAATCTATGTGTGAAGCTCTATTCTTTCTGTTCTAAATTGTCGGGTACCGGTGTATGCCGCTGATGAATTGCCGGCTTTTCATGTTTCACTGTGAGCACTGTTCCCATCGATTTGGGCAATCACTGTAATGCCACAACCACCATGGCTGTGGCATTACAGTGAGTGGCAGACAATCCCTGCATGATTGGTGCTCTAAATAGCGCCAGACATGCAGGACACGCTTTTGGTGCACGAACAGTTATCGAACATAACCTCGAACAGCCGAATTTTTTGCAAATCGTTCGGGTTCGTCGAACAACTCGAACACCGCCCAAAACAGCTCGAATTTGAGATTGGCGAACAGTTCTAGTCGAACACCGCTCATCTCTACTCATAAAGAGAATGCCAAGAGTGTGCAAAGCAGTCATCAAAGCAAAAGGTGGCTACTTTGAAGAACCTAGAATATAAGACATATTTTCACTTGTTTCACACTTTTTTGTTAAGTATATAATTCCACATGTGTTAATTTATAGTTTTGATGCCTTCAGTGTGAATGTACAATTTTCATAGTCATGAAAATACAGAAAAATCTTTAAATGAGAAGGTGTGTCCAAACTTTTGGTCTGTACTGTATATACTGTACACTAGTGGCCAAAATTTAGGCAACACCCTCAAGATTTATGAATTTTAAGCATTTTGCCAATCCAAATCCAAATTTCATGAATGTTTTTGATTTCACAGTAAAGTTTTTAAGTAGAAATAACAAAATCTCATATAGAAACACAATATTAGCAGGAAATTTGTTCATTTTGCAACAAATTGGACACTATTGTCACTCAGATGACTGTGGGAGAAAAGCCATTTATTTGTCCTATTTTCATATCTAACACTAAAATGTTAATACTTAGTTGGATAGCCCTTGGCCTTGATAACTGCCTGGCATCTACTTGGCATGCTATCTACCAGTTTGTGTAAATCAGATGGTGTTATGATGTGAAACCATGATTTGATGATGGCTGCAATGAGTTCCTGCATGTTTGAAGCCCGCTGTTTTGATACCGCTATTTTGAGCCGAACCCAGAGATTCTCAATAGGATTGAGATCTGGGCTGTTTCCTGGCCAATTCAATAGCTGGACATTTTTTTCCTTGAACCAAGAGAGACATTCTTTAGCTGTATGGCATGGGGCTCCATCTAACTGAAAAATAAACGGTGTCCCTTCACCAAATACATCACGTGCCGAAGGAATGAGTTTAGGCTGAAGGACTTCCCTGATGTACTTTTCAGCATTAACTGTTCCTTCAATTACCTGCAGCCTACCAACTGCATCTCTGGACATGCAGCCCCATACCATAACACTCAGAGGATGCTTCATGGTGGGTACTGTACACTCTGTCAAGCAATCCTCTCCTGGTCGTCGTCGAACGTAGCGGACACCGTCACTGACAAAGATGGATATGCATGTCTCATCGCTCTATAAAACATTTCTCCATTGTTCAATGGTCCATTTAGAATGCTCTTTGGCCAACTGCAGACGCTTATGACGCTGTAAGGCATTCAAAAATGGCTTTTTATGTGGTATTCTGGCTCTTAACCCCGCGTTTACCAATCGTCGTCGAACCGTTCAATCGGACACTGTCACTCCAGTGTTGACAATCTCCTTGTTGATGTCAACAGCAGTTCATTTCCTGTTATTTAGGGTGATTCTAACAATTCTTCTATCAATCTGAGGAGTTGTAGCCTTCTTCCTTCCTCTACCTGGTTTATCCTTTATCGAACCAGTCTCTTGAAACCCCTTACACACTTTGAGAACGCTGGCCGGTGAGATCCCTTTTCCAATTCATGCTGCAATTTCCCGGTAACTGTACCCTTCTTCTCTTAAAGTGACAGCTTTGGCTCTCTTCTTAGGTGATCACTCCTGTCTAATACTGCTGGCACAATATCAGTCTTAAATCACACCCAGGTCACTATAAACAAACATAGAATACTTATCGCAGAAGAGAGCGTGTGTTCAAGTAAGTATGTCAGTGAAAACTTTGATTAAATATTGGTGATGGTGAAAAACTGCAGGTGTTGCCTCAATTTTGGCCATTAGTGTATATATTCCTCTTTTTCACTATAGGCATATTGTGTGTCACATGAGTGCAATATATATCTATTTCTCTATTAATGAATTTACTCTGCCTTGTATTTAATATTATTTTTATTTATCATACTGAATATGTATATACAGGGAACTAATTTTATGCACAGTGCACCTTTTTTGTAAGAAATCTTAAACCCGTCTTATACTATGTTTATTTCTTCACCCATTGCACAGTGCAATTTTCTAGAATATAATATAGTGGCATTTTGTGGTGCATGTAGTGGGATGAGAAGAAGAGAGAAGCCTGGAGACTTCTTCTTCTGTGACTGGGTCAAATGTGGAGAGTGATCCAGAGGAGATGTGGGGAGGGATGGGAGTCAAGGCACTTGGTGGCTGGGAGATGATTTCCTGATGGATGGTGTCTATTTTCTCTGTGATCTAGGAGGCCAAGTCCTCATCACAAATGTCCGTGATGGGTGCCTGCGCTTTAGGACTGAGGAGGGAGTAAAAGGTGTCAAAGAGTTGTTTGGGGTTGTTGGATAGTGGGGAGATCAGGGTGGTGAAATTGGACTGTTTGGCGAGGTGAAGGGCAGAGTTATAGGTTTTTAACACTTTCCCAGAGGAGAATTGCACGGCGAATAAGCCTCCTTACCTTGACAAGCCAGTGCTGGTATGTCACTCTCCACAAGGAGAAACGTTACCCCTTAGGCTGCGTGCCCACGCAGCGTAAGCGCTTGTAAAACGCATGTATATCCGCACCCCATGGTCCCCAATGGCATTCCGCAATGTCAATGTCCATGCTGCGGATTTTTCCGCAGCGTATATGCTGCGGTCCAAAATCCGCAGCATGTTCATTAATTTTGCGTTTCCGCATGCGGAATCAATGTGCAGATGGTACCCAAGTCTGGAGGAGAGGAGACTCTCATCCAGACCTGGGTACCAAAGAACCTGTAAAAAAAAGAAAAAATAAAGTTTATACTTATCTTCTGATGTTTTCCCTCCGTCGCGCTGTTGTCTGAAGGACCTGCCACGTCATTGAGTCATGTGACCCATCACATGACTCAATGACTTCACCACAGGTCCTGCACACAACAGCGGGAGCCGCTCAAGACTCTGGACGGGGCAGAGAATGCATCGGAAAGTGAGTATAAACTTTATTTTTTTATTTTTTACCATTCTGATTCTTTTTTTTTAACTATTACTTGGTCACACTATATAAATCCATGCCGGTTGCATGGATTTATATAGTGTGAACAAGTTGTCAAGCACTTTTCCAAGTGATGCTTAAATCACTTGGAGAAGTGCTTGATAACCCGCATGCGGAAATGCATGCAAAGACGCTGTAAAGACGCCTCACAAACGCTTCTACCTGGCGGGAAAACCGCATGTAAAATCCGCATGTGATTTTCCCGCCAGGGAGAAGCGTAAAAAATATACTTCAGTTCCGCAACGTGGGCACTTAGCCTTAGACCTCAATCCAGAGCCTCTCATCTAGCCAAATAAGTTCTCATACTTTGCACTGACGAGGGCCAACAGCCCGAAACACCGTGTCTGCAAACTGGGATTCTTATTAGGCTTTTATCTTAAGTCATATTGCACGACTCATTAAAGGGTTGATTGTGACTTGTAGGATTGCTGCTTACAATAGGTGGCGCTATAGAGTTCAAGTCCTCTTTTTCTCTGAAGAGGACTCTCCACAAAAAGAAACGTTACCCCTTAGATCCTAGGTTTTTAACATAAATTTATAGTGGATAAAGTTTTTTAGTGTGCGAGTTTTCCTCCATAGGCGTTCGGCACTTCTAGAGCATCGCTGGAGATTTTGCATCAGATTTGCAGTGTGAGCCAGGGCTGTTTTACTCTGTGTTTAGAGTTTCTGAGGGTGAGGGGTGCTACTTGGTCCAGGGTGCTTCTGAGAGTGTCATTGTGGTGATCTACAGCCAGATCAGGACAGGAAAAAGAGGAGATTGGGCACAGTGATTAGTGAAGGGAGTCTGCAAGTGTATGAGGGTTAATTGCTTGTAGATTTCTGAATGTGTGATAGATAGGAGTATGCTGGGGTGGGTGAGTATTTGTGAGCGTGAAGGAGAGAATGTAAAGATCAGAGAGCGGAAGAGGGGAGTTATCTAGGTAGGGGATTGAACAAAGCTGGACAAAGACCAGATCAAGGGTGTTTCCGTCTTTGTATGTCTCAGAGGTTGAAAGCTGTGAGAGGCCAAGAGAAGCGGTTAAAGATAGAACCTGGGATGCGGATGAGGAGGTGGGGCTGTTTATGGGGATGTTGAAGTCTCCCAGGATAAGGGTTGGTAAATCTGAGGACATGAAGTGCGGCAGCCAGGCAGAAAAATAGTCAAGGAACTGGGTGGGTGAGCCTGGAGGACGGTAGATGACGCAACCAGGGGATGGGGATGACTCGGCACCCGGGCCTTGTTGTTGCCTGATCTTGGGGGATGTCGCGGTGGCTGGCTCCTGGGCCCGTACCCTGGGGTCACTCTTAAAAGAAGGGGGGAAGTTATATGGGATAGGGGAATGTTCGTGACGCCACCCGTGGTTTCTGGTGAGGATCACCAGCGCTGCAACAGCCCTCTGAGGCCGGTGTTTAGGCAGCTTAGTTGGTACGACTCCCCACAGGTGGAGCAGGGCCTCAGGGCAGCGTAAGTGAAGGGATGCAGGACAGAGGGGACCCAGCCGGGTCAAAGGAAGAATAGGCACACACACAACAGTTCACTTCAGTACCTTTACTGGTGGTGTTTCTGGCACGGTCAAGGGTACTTCAGGGTGAAGGGTGCATATTAGGACTCTCCCCAGTGAGCGGGTGTGGGGCCTCCTGTTTCTTGCCTTTCCTCGATAAGTTTCTGACCTGCTTGGAGCTAGGCCTAACTTGGTCTCTGTCTTGCACCTGCTGACCTGGTGGTAGGGCCTTCTGTTGGAGATCACACTCCCTGGTCTCTTGGGCCTCCGTGACTCCTGACCCTGATATAACAGTCAGCTTTTTGGTGTTCCTGGGACATATAGTTCTCCAGGGGTTCCGGTTATTTCTGCTGGATGTAAGGAATCCCTGCAGATGCAGACCCGGTGTTCGGTAAATGGTTTTGGGGTGAGCTGGTTAAGCTCCTCTGCCCCCTATGTTGCTTTCTTTCCACTCGCCTTCGGCCACGCTCGGGGCCCTCACTAGGCTTCACACTGCAGCAGGCTCACTGAGCTTCGCCGCTCTTTTGGCGTCGGCACGCCCTATGCTCACTAATCTGAGCTCACTGAGTCTGAACTGACCTGACAACCTCTCTGGCTGCAGCAGACTGACTAACTGCCTAGCTCCACCTTCCCTTTTTATATCCCTATCCGGGCTCCCACTGCTGGTCTGAGGTGGAAGGTGGAGGTGTGTGAATGCTATGAGGGCCTCTTGTGGAGGAATCCGTCCATGCACCACTCTGGGATCTGTGGCACCAATGCGCAGCAGGGCGCCACATATACAACCGCTACTCTGAGGGAGCCGGGATGGAAATACCTGATGGTGTGGACCTTAAAAGAAGGGAAGGAGTATGATGGAACTGAGGGGGTTGACCTGGAAGGTGCATTGTGGGGACAGGAGTAAGCCGATTCCATCACCAAGTCTGTTTGCAGATCTCGGAGAATGGGAAAAATGCAAGCTGCCATGAGAAATAGTTGCAGGGGAGACAGTGTCAGAATCCTGGATCCAGGTTTCAGTGAGGGCCAGCAGATTAAAGACTCTAATACAGCTATCAGCTTATTTTGCATTTTCCTCCCCTCCCCTGCATGTCACAGGGCCCTGTGAAGTGTACTCTTTTCATTGACATCCTGCGCATGCGCAAAGCGCCACTAAGATCTGTAAAATGGACTTCCAGGAGAAGTCTGTGTTCGGAGTTCAGCATCGGACACTAGTTGTCCAATACGAACCCCAAAATTTACAGTTTGGGTTCGCTTATCTCTAGACCTGGTCCAGTAACATACCAAAGGATTGCTTTTGTCTGTGTGTTTGGTTATCAGTCAAGCATGTTAGCTAATGTAATAGGTGTACTTGTTAATCTGCATTTCAATAATTTCTGCATTTGTCCAATAGCATGATTAGCATCACTTCTCTTGATAGGCCACATGAACACATTGAGTATTTGGGGAGTTTGTAAGCTAAAACCAGGAGTGGAACAATCAGAGGAAACCTATAACAGACACGTCACCATTTTTTACCCACTAATGCAACCCAAAACCTAAGGAAGCTCCAAAAATCGCAGAATGAGTGTGGTTGGCGCCCATAAAAATGAATAGAAAGAGCTGCAGGTTTGGGGTACTCTCCATTTCTCACAGCACATACTGCGGCCCTGTTCTCGAGATAGATGCAGGTACCAGCTGATTAGAAAGGATATCAAATAATGAAAAATGTCTTTGAATGATATTTCAACATCACAGATAATTTAACTATAAAGGCAACATTTTACTATATAGGCTATGTGATGCCTTTTTAGTTTTTGAAAATAAATATTGGAATATCATTTTTTCTTTTTAAGGATAGTCTCTCTCTATTTTTTTTTTTTAAGTCTTTAACCCCTTTATGATGCAACCAATTTCCATCTTTGTTTTTTCCTCCCCTTCTTCCCAAAGCCACAACTTTTCTGTTTTTCTGCCCACACAGACGTAATAATAATCACATCATTCATTTTTCCACATAGTGTGCCGGAAAATTAAAAAAAAAATCCAAGTGCAGTAAAATTGTGAAAAAAAACACAATTTTGACATTGTTTTTTGGGAAATATTATTACGGCATATATTGTGTGGTATAAATGACCTCACAATATGATTTTGTTCATCAGTACGATTACGTCGATACCAAATATGTCCAGTTTTTTTTATTATTTAATGGTGAAAGAAATCAAAAGTAAAAAAAAAAAAATTTGGGATTGTTTCACCATTTTCTGAGATCCGTAATGTTTTTATTTTCTGGTTGATTGAGCTGTGTGTTGGTTTATTTGTTGAGGATAAACACAACGTTTCTACTGACACCATTTTGGGATAGATGCAACATTTTGCTAGTTGGTTACAGCAGTTTTAGTGGTATTGCAGCGACCAAAAAAACGTAACTATTTGTTTCCATTTACAATGTTTACTGATTGAGGGTAATTCATTTTATATTTTCATAGATTGGACTTTTCTGAATGTGGTGATACCACATATGTGTATTTTTTATTAGCTTCATTTTTAATGGGGGAAAAGTGGAATGATTTGAACTGACATTTTTTTATTTTTCCCATATTTTTTAAAACATTTTTTTTTTACTTTTCACTGTCTCTTTAGAAGACTTCAACCTGTGCTTGTCTTATCGCTTGTGCTATATACAGCAACACCACAGCATTGCTGCATATAGTAAAAAGCACAGTCAACTTTGAAGCCCAGCCACAGGCAGGGTTTTGAGGGCTCTCCATAGTGACAAGCTCAGAGGTCTTTAACACACCCCCTGCAGCCAAAGAAACCCATCGTCAACTGGCGATCACTTCACGGGTGTGCCGATGGACGCACAGAATGATGCACCCTCATGCCTGTGCCCTGTTTGCTGCATTTTACAAGTTATTACCTGCCAAGTATAAAGCAAGCTCACCTCATGAGCCCGCTCAATATACCCGCTTCTGACTTGTGCTATACATGTACGGCGGATGTAGGTAAGGGGTCAAAACATTCCTGGATAAGCCCACCTTCACACAGCAATATTTTTGCTGTATTTTACATCAATATTTGTGAGGTCAAAAGAGGAGTGGAACATAAAGAGAAAATATACAATAAAAAGGTTCATACCTATGCCATTTAATTGCAGCCAATCTTAAAGGGGCTGTTCCTTTTCAATTAAATATCTCCCCATGCTGCAGTTTGCTATAAAAACCCCTTGCTTTCCCCAGGTCTTCCCCAGATTGAGTCTCCACCGCTGTTCCTGAAGTCTGGCATTGGCTGCAATGCTGAAGTCATGTCACCAGTGCAACAGCCAATCAGAGAGCTCAGCGACTCTGAATACGGCATTTCATCTACAGTACATGGGAATGCCTTGCTAGAGCCGCTGAACTCACTTATTGGTTGATGCGCTGTTGTTGTGGCGTCAGCGCCGTAGCCAAGGCCAGACACAAGGAACAGCAGTGTAGAGTACAGCGTAGTTAGTTTTATATAGCAAATTGCAGCCAGGGGAGAAATTTAATGAAAGTCAACAACCCCTTTAAGTATAACTTACAAAAGCTAATGCAAAATAATCCTGTGTGAAAATGTCTTAAAACACACCTAGATTTTGGAGACGGGACCTGTAAAATATTTGCAATTACACTTTTCAGGTTATGGATGGTACAAGTATTGTAGAAACTGTATGGTCCTCTCAATCTGATGAGAAGAGTAAAGAAATATTGCAGATCTGTTTACACCATACAGCCAGACAAAGCTATTCCTTCAGGAAAAACCTGACTTTGTAGTTATGATGATGGGGTCATTTTCTTTTTTCATGTGTTCAAAACGGCTACCAATAAAGAAGGATTAGGGCCTCATGATCTTGGCCCCATAAAAGTCCCACCTAACAGCTTGTAAAAGTCGGTTTTATTCTGCAAATTAAATATACCACAAAATTACACCTCTTAAAGATCCCTAAATTTAAGACTGCTTTGGGTGCTTAATGCCATTTTTGATATAAGAGACGACATCCCAAAGAAGGAGCTGCAAAATTTTCAGCTCTCAGAGTCTTCTTTTATTTTCCAAATTAACGCTTTTATTTTCACTGCTGGTTGACATTTACCAGAACCCAGTGTGATTTAGTAACCTTGAGCATACTGTGCACTTTAATTTGTCAATTTGGGAAATTAATTTGTGGAAGAATGAGTTGAAGTCAGAGGTCAGGCAGTTGGAGTGCAGACCTGCTGACAGGTTGACTGTCCGTGGGGGGCTAATGAGAACACACCACCAAGTGAACGGAACAAAGGCAGACAGATTACACTGCCCAGTTTGTTGACTGGAATCAATAACATGAGGCAGTTGTGGTCTCGATTCTACTGTGGTCCTGCTTCATGCTGCTAAGGCAGCGTTTCAGAACTCCTTCTGGCCAGAACATTCCTATTGATTCTGTGTCATGAAAGAGAGGCCAGTTAAAACATGTATTGAGGTAAACCTATTCAATGTGTTACAGGTTTTGTTTGAAATAAGACATGGGATGGGGGTATTGTAAAAATAATGTCAATATTTCATACATATTACATGGCACCAAGAGCTCTAAGATACGCTAATATATTTACCCTGCACAAGTTCTCTTCGTATTCCTAAGAGCAGATTGCTACCCAACAGCACTGAATTATTATGCCTTTTGGCAATAAATTACAGCATTTATTTATTTATAGATGATCAATCTTACTTACAATGGTGTGAAAAAGTTTTGCACCCCCTTCCTTATTTCTTATTCTTTTGCATGTTTGTCACATTTAAATGTTTCAGATCACAAAACAAATTTAAATTCTAGACAAAGATAACACAAGTAAACATAAAATGCAGTTTTTAAATGAAGGTCTTGTGAGGGGGTGGTTGAAGATTCCCACTCCACTCCCCTCTAAAGCTGTTTTAGTAGATATGTGTTACATGTATAAACCCAAGAGATGTTATTGGTGTTTTGGCCAATGGATGGCAGTGGTCATACTACTGTCATCTGTACGTCAGTTGGAACACAGAGTGTTAACCAGTTTGGGCCACCCCCAGTGACAGGGACTGAAGGATTACTGGGAGTTGGGATCGGCCATCTTAAGTCAGTTAATGTCACGTTGTGTCAAATGTGACAGACAGTTGCCCTGCAAGTTGACACTCTTTCCTGGGTGCATAAATAGTTTCACTTTACAGCAGGAAGGTGCCGGTGATACTCACATATTTCCTTGTGAATACTTAGAGCTCTCAGAATGCTATCTTCCTCCGTGGTGCTAGGAGGACACTTGGAGTTATCTCTCTGAAGTCGGCTAAAGCTAAGCTACTTTCCTCCATGTTTGTCTCCCTTGTCTTTAGTCGTTAGTGGGGATCGACTAGTGTTCGTCCCTCCCCTCCCTATACAAGGCCAAGTGCTAGGGAATTACAGGGTTTAGGTTCATGTGCGACAATTGTGAGGAACCTATATAGGGACTTTAGTTGAGACAGGGTGATATCAGATCAGCCAAGGAGGTCTCCACTTCCCCCTTTCCCTGGAGTCTGGGCTTCCTCTCCCCCTTCCCTTTGTGTTGCACTTAATCTTTCACACACATTGCGTGACAGTAAAAAGTGAGTCTCAGAGAAGACAGGAGACTGTGAAAGAGTCTCAGAGGAGACACTTGTGCTGGGATGACCTAGACAAGAACAAGAGGAGACGGGTGTGTGTGTGGCATAAAATACAAGGGACCAGTAGCAACGGGGACAAGCAGAACAATATACCTCAAATAAGGCAATTTGGGAACTCCACAAACGTGCCGGGACTAGGACAGCCTTATTAGCATGGTGGATACAGGATAGTCAGGTAGAGGGAACAGGAGCTCCCTTACATCTAAGTTCCAGAGAGTGGAGTTTCCCTCAAACACTCTGCAACTATTTTTATTGCACAAACTGTGTCTGTGTCCATGACCACTGGGAAAGTACCATTGGCTGTGTATGAAGAAGGAAAATGTACTTCATGCCATACCCTTTATGTGAGTATGTTTGTAAGTAGAAAGGACTTTGCATTTTCAAGTTGGCATAGCTATCTCATTCTGGAAACCGAAAGAATAGGTGCTGCAGATGGTGAATGAGAAGTGAGTATGAAAATGACTGTCGCAGAAACACTGCATCCCACACACACCCACGGATTCACAGAGTTACCTATTTTTGTAGCGGGCCAGGGTGATGAAGCAGACGTGCCACTCGACCATGGCTACCACTGTGCCCCCCATTACAGTGTTTATTATTAAGGGAAAGAAATGCAAACCAACAGGGCCTTGTGTGAAAAAGTGATTGCTCCCTAAACCTAATTATTTTCATGCACTATTGCAGTTTATTTATTTATTGCAGGGTATTTGTGTATTGTGTATCTGTCTTTGTTTTTTTTCAGTTTAATGGCCATGTGTGAACAAACTCTTACTTGCTGCATGCACACCAATTCACATTCCAGTTCAGTTCTTCAGGTTTTTTCAGCCTAATGTGCACAAGTGCATATAAGGGTGTGGCCGCCCTTTTCCTGAGCTGGAAAGTTTATTCATCTTGCTTCCCAGGTCTCTGCTGCCACTAGTGGTTCAGTCTCTCAGCCTTTATCCACATGTATGTCACTTGACAAACGGTAAGGTTTTAGATATTAGGGTTAAGACTGTCCCATAAGGGTCGCCGTGACGAAGCAGGATGGCTTTCACATTATTTTGATCAAAATTATGTTAACTAAGTACCCTTTATTATTTTCATGCACTATTGTGGTTTATTTATTTATTGCAGGGTATTCGTGTATTGTGTTTCTGTTTTTGTTTTTTTTCTGTTTAATGGCCATTTGTGAACATGCTCTTACATGCTGCATGCACACCAATTCACATTCCAGTTCAGTTCTTCAGGTTTTTTTCAGTCACCTATTTTTATAGCGGGCCAGGGTGATGAAGCAGACGTGCCACTCGACCATGGCTACCACTGTGCCCCCTGTTACAGTCTTTATTATTAAGGGAAAAAAATGCAAACCAACAGCCTTGTGTGAAAAAGTGATTGCTCCCTAAACCTAATAACTGGTTAGGCCACCCTTAGCAGTAGCAACTGCAATCAAACGTTTGCAATAACTGGCAATGAGTCTTTTACAACACTCCGGAGGAATTTTTGCCCACTTATCTTTGCAAAATTTTTGTAATTCAGCCACATTGGAGGGTTTCCAAGCAAGAACCGCCTTTCTAAGGTCGTGCTACATCATTTCAATTGGATTAAGGTCAGAACTTTTATTAGGCCACTCCAAAGTCTTAATTTTGTTTTTCTTAACCCGCTTGAGGTTACGAACAGATGGCCGTACATATTTTCTTTCAGTATGTTTTGGTAGACAGCAGAATTCATGGCTCCATGGTTTACCACAACAAGTCTTCCAGGTCCTGAAGCATCAGAACAGCCCCAGATCATCACACTGCCACCACATTTTACTGTTGGTATGTTCCTTCTTTGAAATGCTGTGTTACTTCTTCTCCATATGTAATGGGACATACACCTTCCAAAAAGTTCAACTTTTGTCTTGTCAGTCCACAAAGTATTCTCCCAAAAGTCTTCCCTGAGGAAGTCTGACGATGAAATGTACGTAAGGAAGAGGGACCTTGCATTACACCGGTGCCAATATTGAGGTTTTGCTACGGTATGTCATTACTATATATCATCTGATTACCACTTTAGCACTTGCTTAATGACTAATGTGTGGGAGAGTACTCATATTCCAGCATACCTAAGAGTAGTAGCATATTTCATGTGGATATACTGCTCAGGTCAGATGTAACCTAGTGTCCCTCACAGTTTGGAGGTACTTTTTTATCATTTGTATGTTTGTATGTGTATTCAACGATAATAAAATTTTGTTATTCTTAGTCTGCTGAATCAGTTTGGTCTCTAATCATACTTTAGATTTTATGCGGGCCGAACTATATGATACCTATCTCTATATATTGTCAGCAACCCTATTGGAGTCTGTAGGACGATTGTGGTTTTTTGATTATAATTAAAACCTTCTTTAAATTCTATAAAAATCTATATAATATGATGGATCCAGTAGATGGGAATCCAGAGCGTAGAAGAGTGTTGACGGAGGAGTTTTTCTCTGACCTTTGGTTACCGGTCCTCTCTCCCGAGGCTATTGCATCTCTTAATGAACGGGTCTCGGTAGAGGAGCTTCAAGATATGTTGAAGGACTTGCCCTCTGGGAGATCGCCGGGTCCCAACGAGCTAACATACTTGTACTATAAGACCTTCTCGGATATATTGCTTCCTTATATGGTGATACATTTAACTCTTTCATGTCAGGTTCCCCTATACCGGATTCTCTTTCTCATTCTCACCTAATACTTATTTCCGTACCAGGCAGAGACCCCCTTGATTGCGCAAATTATAGGCCTATTACCCTTCTTAATTCGGATTTAAACATTTTCACAAGGCTATTAGCTAATAAACTTAATCCTTGGCTTCCCGGTCTCGTGCACAAGGACCAGGTGGGGTGTAATCCCTGCAGACAGGGAGGAGACAACATTCGGAGAGTGTTGGATCTGGTTGACGTATCAAATAAAAACAAGGTCGGAGCGCTCTTATTAAGCTTAGATGCCGAAAAGGCCTTTGACCACCTCAGTTGGTCTTTCTTGTTCGAGACTGTTAGGTCTTTTGGGATCTGGGGATCATACATGATAGCTTTACAAGCATTCTATTCCTCTCCCACGGCGTCCTCTTTATATTTCCCCCAGATTCAGTTTAGCTAAGGGAACGAGGCAGGGATGTCCTCTATCCCCGCTTCTGTTTGCCTTTTGCATTGAGCCCATGGCAGCAACTATACGGAACAATAGAAATATTTTGAGTATTGAGGTTCGAGATAACGTCCTCCTTACTCCTTCTAATTTACATATCACCTTACCTAATCTTAAATAGATTCTTAAAGCTTTTAGTGCTATCTCGGAGTATAAGGTTAATTAGGATAAAACTGAGGCACTACCACTAAACATCACAGGAGAGGTCCTGGATCATCTCAAACTAAACTACAAATTCAGATGAAAGACTGATGCCATAAGATATCTGGGGGTTAATCTGACATCCTTTTATAGATATTTAAAATCCCATAACTTCCCTTCCCTCTTTGCAGAATTGAGTGGACTACTGATTAAGTGGTCTAATTTCCCAATTTCTTTTCTGGGCTGCATTTCGGCGGTAAAAATGACCCTTCTACCTAAACTGTTATATTATTTCGAGACTTTACCAATCAGGGTTCCTTTGGGCAAGCTTAAGGCACTACAGGCTTGTATTTTGAAATTCATTTGGAACAATAAGAAACAGGATTTCCAAACAAATCTTGACCACTAAGAGATCTTTCAGGGGATTGGCAGTGACAGATCTTCTTAAATACTTCTGGGCCACTCATCTCAGGAGGATTCCTGGTCCTCTTTGTGGGCATATAATAAGTGGACAGAGATTGAAAAGTTGTGGCTGGCGTCGGTCCACCCGAATTCTCTGCTCTGGTCAGATAAACCAAGACTCAATGTCCATTGCTGGGCCCGATGCAGTTTACCAAGGAAGTGTGGAAGTTCTGTAATAGGCGATTTGCTCTTTCCTCCAAGCTTTCCCCTAAGATTTCTTTTATATTTCAGCCTAAGTTAACAAATAGTTTAGAGTCACCAATGGTCCATGGATTGCTGCCGGGTCATTTAGATATGCAGATATAGTGGACAAACATTCGTTGGAGATCCTCCACTATAACTTCTTAAAGTCCAACAATGGGTTAACTAACCATGAATTCATGCAATATATAGAAATTAAGCACCTGGTGAGATTATTGTTTGGCTCATATAAGGTCTCGACTGCTACTGATTTTGAGATTTTGTGAAGAAGGGGACCCTCCACTAAAGGCCTTATCTCGGATATTTATAATTTGATTGGTTCTCCAAGAGGGGACCCCCCCATTAAACATCCTTATATGACAAAATGGGAGGACTTTTTGGGGAGGATTTTTCCGTATGAAATGTGGCGGTTAATTTGGGATAAGGCAGCAAAGACTTGATGTGGAAACCCTTCTTTAGGGAGAGCTTTGGAATAAACAGCAAAGGGTCTTCACATTGCCAGTGAGATTCAAATTAAAATAATTCATCGATGAAGGGAAGGAGACAAAATACATGCGACATGCAATTGTCAGCAGGTAGAGTCTTGTGAGGCAGGTAAGACTCACCATATTTATTATCTAGGGAAAGCTGTACTACAACCGTTACATGCAACTGAAGAGGAAACCAAAATAGACTATCAGTGATAACACACTTCCTATGGCCCATCGTAAAACCTTCTTGCCAGGGAACTCACAGGAAACCAGTATCTGCAATATTTTCAGCCCAATTATATGTGATCCATGTGACGGACAAGCCACAGTTTTAAATAGCTGGTCTGTAGGTGACTATTTTTAACAGCGCCAACCTCGTGTCAATAAGTTCGCTGACACACTACAACAAAATTTCAATGGAGGCCAGAAATGGCAGAATTTTCAGTGCACTTATTTGATATGTGATCCATGTGACGGACAAACCACAGTTTTAACTAGCTGGATTTTTATAGCTGTAATATGGAAAGGATCTGGATGTATTCTGCAGTGCCAACAAGCAAATGGTGCAGAAAACAGTGTTCTCTGGATTGCTTTTAAAGCAAATAATCAGGATTAAGATCCAAAAAAAAATTTATTCCTGGCCCTTGATAACTGGGCCTATTTCTACAAATATCTGTAAAAGCACCAGCAGACAAAACTGGAGCTCTTTTATTATAAAAATATAAAACAAACCATAAAAACACACTACACAAAGAACCAAGACACAAACCCCAACGAAACACAAACAAGTCCAAAATTATAATGTCCAGTATAAATTATAAAGCAAAGCAAAAATGTCCAACAATGTTCATAACAAAGTCCATTTCCCAAAATCCCCCCAGCAAGGGAAGACCTTAAACCTTTTTTTCCAAAAATATCCCCTTCCAACATTCACTCCACATTCATACCTAAACCCCCAAAACAAAACAACAAACTGGCCCACTGCCAAAAACAAAGAAATAGGCCACCTGGCCGAAACAAAACTTAATACACAGCAAACCTTTTTTTTGTAGTTTTTTATATATTTTTTTTTTTTTTTTTTTTCCCACCACCATTTTTTAACACCCAAGGTCCCACGAAAGTCTGTGGCCTTATCACAGCATCTCTTTTTAGGTCCCACGAAAGTTTGTGGCCCACAAATAACGGGTCCTTTTTCCCGCATCCCGTAGGACGTCCATTCTCCCAAAAACCCCTCCCCCTCCCCCCCTGAAACCCCCCAACCAACCTAGACTAAACCCCCCCGTGCGCAAATTACACATACATACAATACACAAAACTATACATGTATATACAGTACTCAACATAACCAAAGCAAACACAACATAACAATAGCACAATATAAACAAATGACCATAACCATGAACAAAAGTCAGACCCAAGTTCAGTACTTGCAAGCCCTATATTCGGGTTTCCAATACTGTAAAACAAAAAACTATAATGTGAGGGGAGCAGCCCACCACCAGGAAACTGGAGACTACCGAGGTTCTCACCCTAATCTAGCACACAAACACCCTGTCCCTCCCTATTAAAGAAAAACCTGTCCCTACCGCCCTACCAATCTATCCCTACCTGTCCCTACCTGTCCCTCTCTGACCCTCACTACCAACCTAATGCTAACTACCTATCCCTAAAGACTGTCCCTACCTGTCCCTCCCTGACCCTACACATCCACCTGACCCTACAAATAAATATAAAATATAGAAAGGACTAAACTAACCCTATCACAGACACACATACCCTAACTCTCCCTAGGGCACATTAAATGAGAACCCCCTCCATAGAAGGGAAGCCCTCCCTGCACCCAGCCTCTCATACTCCAGCGAGCGCACTTTTGCCAGGTCACCCAGGATGTTCCTAATCACCTCTTCCCGGGGGAGGACTTTATGCTGGGTGGACACTAAACACCGTGCATTCCACGTGTAAAACCTAGTCACTAAACTAACTAAGAAGACAGTGCCCCGATCTCGGCCACCAAGGGACCTGAATGCCCCATAGGCCCACTCCGCATAGGAAAGGCCTGCCAGCCTAGGCCAGCCAATGGAAGCACCCACCCTACTGTAGACCTCTGTATTAAAGGGACATTGAAGCAGGAAGTGCTCCATGCTTTCAAGCATGCCGCCACACTCCTCGCGGGGACAATCCCGGTCATCAGAGTTCCTGTACTTCAGGTTGCCCCTCACATACAGTCTCCCATGGAAGCAGCGCCAAGTCAAGTCCCAAAACTTCAAGGGGATCCGCTTAGAGTTTAATAACCCGAGCCCCACCTCCAGATCCCGGCTTGGGCAATCCTTGAGGGCCAGGGGCTTCTGGAAGTGGGTCAACAGAACCCTATTGTCAAGTAACCTCCTTGACAAGGTCCTGATCTCCCACACTCCCAGACCCCACCGGCGGATCGCTTTCACAACCAGGGTAGCATAAGCCGGAAGATGCCCATGAGGCGTGCGAAGGTCCTTCACCCGCCCTCCTGTCTCCCATTCCTGGAAGAAAGGCCGAAACCACCCCCTACAGGAGAATACCCACGGAGGAGCCCTCTCTAACCAGAGGTTGGCGATGTTTGCCTTAAGAAAGGTGGTTATTAGAAACTAGTGTTGAGCCACCCCCGTAGTGTTCGAGTTCGGTTCGGTTCGTCGAACACCCGTGTGTTCGCCGAACTGTTCGTCGAACTGTTCGTCGAACACCTTCGAACACCGTTAAAACCAATGGCAGGCAAACAAAAACACATAGAAACACATAGAAAACACCTTCAAAGGTGTCCAAAAGCTGACAAACTGCTCAGAAGACATAACTAACACATGGAAAAGTGACAAGTACATATAGTCATGCGAAAAGAAAAGAGGTGGAGGAGTAAAAGGAGGGGGAGACACAGATATAGGCATGTCATGCCCTTCTAAAATCCAAAAAGTGAGAAGCCGAGACGGCCAGTCCGCTCCTGCCCGTGCCACCTCCGTGTCGCCGGGTTTGTGCCAGAGCCGCGGTGAACCCTGACGGCCAGCCCCCCTCTCCCAATACTGGTGCCTGTCCGCTGGTGGGTCGAGAGAGCCCCCCTGTGGTGGAGGCAGCTCTAAGCTTTTTAATTTAAATTGTCCCTCTAATTTGAATGAATACACTTTAAATCCATTTACAAGGATCTATTGGAGGGCAAGTCTCATGCCAGCAGCCGCGTAATTCCAGCTCCAGTAGCGTCCACTAAAGCTGCTGCAGTTAAAAAGCTTTTATAAGGATCGAGCTCGGCTGTCCACCGCAAGGCATCCTAGTGCCAGTCCCAGCCCCTATGCCTTGGGGTGCCTCCTGATGCTCTTCACTAAGTATCCCGTGGTCCCGAAGCATTTCCTTTGAAAAAATTAAGTGTCCAAACTACAGGTGGTGTAGCTTGCTTAACAGCCGGGATAATCCGCTGACTAGCAGACACTGCTACTAGGCACAAAGTATTTCCTGGGCTAGATGCAGTTAAAAATTTGTAAGTAGATACTCTCGTTGGATGCTGAGAAAGCATTCCATAGAGTCTCCTGGCACGCCATATATGATTCTCTTAAAAAGCTTGGGGTAGGGGTCTAGGGGACCCTTTTATAGCCAAAATCACGGCCCTGTATCACAATACGTCACCTAGGCTGAAGATAAATGGAACTGTAGCACCGAGGGCTCGGTTGCTACAGACGTATTGCACCTCACCCAGAGGTGTGATATCTCACTCTCAGATAAGGATGGAGTGTGGATCAGGACCCGACACCTGCATGCATTACACCACATTGCCGTGGGGCAGGGCGACCAATATGCCCCTGAGATGGGCACGACAGTCCCTGTCCCTGGCTGGAGTGGGGGGAGGGAACACTGAGGAAGGGGAACCCTGCAGTGCAGGAGCAGGGAGGAAGCAGTTCCTGGGTGCATTGAGAAGGGAGTATAAAAGGTGGGCACCATCTTAGTTCAGTGCAGAGAAGTCTGAGCAGAAGTGGCAGGGAGCAGGGGCTCTGCATGAGCTCTGCTCTGGAGGCGGGCCTAGTAACAGAGGCCCAGGCCTGCAAGAGGGAGAAGGAAGGAAGAGGAGCGGAGAAGGCTCCAGGAACGAGGAATGAAGGGATCCCAGGGGTGCGGACGGGCGAGTCGCCACCGCACGCCCGAATCCACCTGCGTGGAGGGGTCAGGCCAAAGGGGGAGACCGGTCCCCGAACTAGTGGAGGCAGGAAACGACCCTCAGCTAGAAACCGGAGGCTCTGACATTTTATGTGGCGCAGCCCCTTGCTCCACCCGCTAGGAAGGCACCACATAGGGTCAGGGAAACTGGCGCCAAGTTTACCAAGAGGAGGCCCGAGGCAGCCGGACAGAAGTGTTGGTAAGAAAGGCCAGACAAAGGACACACAAAGGGGGTCCTGTGAAGCGCTCCAAAGTTATCTGGGAGTTGTCTGAGCCCCTCACCTGGTGAGCACAGTACGACGTGGGCAGCCGTTACCTGCAGACGTGGTCTGGATAATAAGAACTGTGAGTAAAGGCCCTGAACTGCATCACTGACTCCGTGTCGTTACTGCTGCTGCCCTGCACCATCACCCCCATCCTCCGCATACACTGCCCTGAGGCTATACTCCTCCCGTGGGGAGTTATGCTACGCTCTGCTGCACCCACAACACCAGCCTTAGCGGTCTGCCCTGTAGCGGCGGTTCACTCTGATCGCAATCCACGGGTGGCGTAGTCGGACATTTAAACATCAAAACCACATAAATAGTTCCGCCACTGGTTTGACCGCCCTGAGCCACGGAACCGGATCGCCGCCACGAAGACTACAACCACCAGCATCCACCAAAAAGGGTCCGGCTCCGGGTGTCCCAAGGCCCAGGGGGTGCGTCAGAACATTTTCATCACCTTTCACAATCACCAATGGGACAAGGCAGGGATGTCCTCTGTCCCCTCTCTTATACATCCTAGTGACGGAGCACCTGCTCTCATCAATTCGCCATAACCCCAATATTAGGTGGATTGAGGTGGGAGGCACCGAGTACAAGTGCTCTCTATTTGCTGATGATGTCCTAGTATATATCACTCAATCACATATATCCATCCCTGCTGTTATGGCTGAAATAGATCACTTTGTTACATGGTAAAATTTTAAAATCAATGCAGCGAAGTCTGAGGCCCTCGATGTCTCCCTCCCTAAATCCATATAGGATTCCATCCAGTCCAACTTTCCCTTTGCCTGGCCCTCACAGGGTATCAAATACTTAGGAATTCCTATTCATAGAGACCTCTCCCATATATGTTATCTTAATTTCGGGCCCTTTATTGAACAATTTAATACAGACCACGGTTGGCAAGTTGGAACTGTGAGATTCACTACGTGCACCACTGGTATTTTGTGGAAAAGCACATGTAAGATTCTGCAACAGTCTCTGCTGATACTCCTGCATGCGTGCATCCCTTTCTATGGCAGGAATAATTTCTGCAAATTTACTTTTGTACCGGGGATCTAACAGTGTGGCAACCCAGTAGTCAGGATTATTTCTAATTCTCACAATTCGAGGGTCATGTTGCAGGTAGTGCAGCAAGAAGGCACTCATGTGTGTTGCGCATCCAGGAGCACCAAGTCCCTGTTGTGTTGGTGGCGAGGTAACAATCATGCTTCCTTCCTCTGTCCTCTCCCCCCAACCTCGCACAACAGAAATGTGATCAAGGTCTCCCTCATCTGATGAGTCTTCCATCAGTTCGTCCTCCACTTCTTCCTGGGCTCCTGCACCTTCCTCACTAGTTTGGCTGCTACCATGCGCCCTGGTAAAATCATCTCCGCCACCCTCACATGCCTGCCGCCCTGGTGCTGCCGACCGTCTGGACCTTGCAGATGTTAGCCCTTCCGCATACAACTCCTCCTCCTCTACTTCCTCCACCTCCTCTTGTGCCACCACCTGACTCCGAATACTGTTTAACATGTGCTCCAGCATGTAAATCACCGGAATAGTCATGCTGATAATGGCATCGTCAGCACTAAACATCTTCGTCGCCATTTGAAAACTGTGCAGAAGGGTGCATAGGTCCCTGATCTGAGACCACTCCTCCAGCGTGATTTGCCCCACCTCTGAATCTCGTTGGCCCAGGCTATACGTCAGAACGTATTGCACCAGGGCTTGTCGGTGCTGCCACAGTCGCTGCAACATGTGCAGAGTTGAATTCCACCGGGTAGGCACATCGCATTTTAGCCGGTGAAGTGGCAGGCCCAACGACTTCTGTAGAGATGTAAGTCGCTGAGCTGCGGGATGCGAACGGCGGAAGTGAGCACACAGTGACCGTGCCCTCTGCAGAAGGCCATCTAGTCTGGGATAGTGGGCTAAAAATTGCTGGACAACCAGGTTCAACACGTGAGCCATACAAGGCACGTGTGTGACATTGCCCCGGCGAAGGGCCGCACCCAGGTTTGCAGCATTGTCGCACACGGCCTTCCCTGGTTTCAGGTCCAGTGGAGACAACCATTCATGAAATTGGTTCTCCAGAGCTGACCACAACTCCTCAGCTGTGTGACTCACATTTCCCAGACATTTCAATGTAAAAACCGCCTGATGACGTTGAGCCCTACTGCCAGCATAGTAAGGAGGTGTGCAGGATCCCTTCTGCGCAGTTAGAAAGCTTGTGGCATGACCAGACAGGCTTTGGGTGCAGGTGGAAGACCGAGAGGAGGTTGAGGAGGCAGAAGCAGTGGAGGAAAAATGACATAAAGAGGATTGACGCACAACTCGTGGGGACGGCAAGACTTGGACAGCAGCCCCTTGTCCTGCTGTCACCATAGTTACCCAGTGCCCAGTCAGCGACATGTAACGCCCCTGTCCATGCCTACTCGTCCAAGTGTCTGTGGTGAAATGCACCCTGTCACACACAGAGTTTCTCAAAGAAGCGGTGATGTTGTGTGCGACATGCTGGTGGAGCGCAGGCACACCTTTCTTTGAGAAGTAGTGCCGACTGGGCATCTGGTACTGGGGCACTGCGACGGACATAAGGTCTCGAAAATCCTCTGTGTCCACCAGGCGGAAAGGCAGCATTTCTGTAGCCAAGAGCTTGCAGATGGTGAAATTCAACCTCTTAGCTTTCTCATGGCTAGGAGGAAATGGTCTTTTACTTGTCCACATCTGAGGGACCGAGGGCTGGCTATTGTGCTTAGACGGGGTTGATAAGGGTGTCCCCGGCAAACTGCCGGTCTGTGAGGAAGATGCAGGCGGACATGTTAGGTTGCCTTGATCCAAAGGTGGTGCTATCGATGTCGGACAGCGCTCAAGACCAGCTGGTGTTACCACCTCCAAAGAAAATGATGACCTGCCAATCACGCTGGCTGTTGCGGGTAAAGAGGTGGCAGGTCTGCGCCCCAAAACAGGTGTGACTGCTGTCCCCCCAGTCACAGAGGATGAAGAGGCCGCGGATGCACAAGATATGGCAGACGGTGGTTGGCCCGGCCGGCTAGACCGCATTGTAGCACACTGAGCTTCCCACTGCAACTTATGCTTCATGTCCATGTGCCGGTTCATGCATGAAGTACTCAAACTATGTATTTTTTGGCCTCTACTTAGCTTTTGCTGACAAATGTTACAGATAACACGAGTTGGGTCATCTTTATCGATCTGAAAAAATGCCCAGGCTATGCAAGGCTTAGCACCCATGCGACCTGAAGAGCCACCACGACTTGTGGTGAGAGGCAGAGTTGTGTTTGAGGATGCAGTTGTTGACGTGCTTCCAGTACTACGTCTCTGTCCAGGAAGGCGCAACCTGACCTCGTCGTCACTAGCATCTTCCTCCACCTCCTCTGCTGACCTCATCTCTTGGCTGACTGTGGGTTGACAGTAAGTGGGTTCTCCGACCTCATCATCATCACCCTGTGCGTTATCACACCCGTCGTCCTCAGAGCCAACCTGTTCCTGCCCTGACAAAAAACTAAAGTTGTCGCTCCAATCAGGTATTTGAGTCTTATCATCGTCTTCCTCATTGTCTCCACCAACAGGAGTTACAGTTTGGGAATGAGGGTCTACATTATGGTCAGAACCTTCTGCGTCTGGTCCTGGATCCGACTCAAAGATTCTGGGCATCAGTGCAGATCATTTCCTCGTCTGGATTCACAGAAGCGCTGGAGTCGACCTCTGATTCCCAGGCTACAGTATGAGTAAACAGCTCTGCAGACTCAACCATCTGTTCTACCTCATACTCAGACGGGCAGCTGGAGATTTGGGAGCTGTGAGGAAGCAAGTGCGATTTGGGTGACACCTTTGAGGACTGGAGTATTTGTGATGTTGAAGTTGATGTGGAGGAGAGCCCACTTAAAGGAGCACTTGATATCCGTTGAAGCACCTGCTGTTTTTGTGCCTCATCTGGAATTTGTAGCGATTGGCGTGGCCGTAAGAAAGGGATCTTATCACATTGTCCGCTAAAAGAAGTAGACATTTTAGTTTGGCTGGAAGATGGTCTTTCTTCTGCACCTACCCCACGGACACAACCTTTTTTCCCCTTCCCAACACGCCTATTCCCCTTTCCACCAGCAGCAGGCCTTTTTCCACTCATTTTGGTGGTTAACTAATTCACAACTCTGGAGTTGTTTGCACAAAAAAACAATGGATGGTAACCGAGCAGAGCTGAGTGGCCAAACTGTGGTATTAGGCCAAAACTATTGGCTGGGTTAGATGCAGAAAAAAATTATTTTTAATTTGCAACCTGATGGAGGTCAGTATAGATGGACTAATAGACCAAGTCCCACACACCGCTAGAAGCCCAAATATTTTTTCAGAGCTAGATGCAGAAAATTTTTTTATTCAGTTTGCAACCTGATGGAGGTCAGTATAGATGGACTAATAGACCAAGTCCCACACACTGCTAGAAGCCCAAATATTTTTTCAGAGCTAGATGCAGAAAAAAATTATTTTTAATTTGCAACCTGATGGAGGTCAGTATAGATGGACTAATAGACCAAGTCCCACACACTGCTAGAAGCCCAAATATTTTTTCAGAGCTAGATGCAGAAAAAAATTATTTTTAATTTGCAACCTGATGGAGGTCAGTATAGATGGACTAATAGAACAAGTCCCACACGCTGCTAGAAGCCCAAATATTTTTTTCAGAGATAAATGAAGAAAAAAATTATTTTTAATTTGCAACCTGATGGAGGTCAGTATAGATGGACTAATAGACCAAGTCCCACACACTGCTAGAAGCCCAAATATTTTTTCAGAGCTAGATGCAGAAAAAAATTATATTCAATTTGCAACCTGCTGGAGGTCAGTATAGAAGGACTAATAGAACAAGTCCCACACACTGCTAGAAGCCCAAATATTTTTTCAGAGCTAAATGAAGAAAAAAATTATTTTTAATTTGCAACCTGATGGAGGTCAGTATAGATGGACTAATAGACCAAGTCCCACACACTGCTAGAAGCCCAAATATTTTTTCAGAGCTAGATGCAGAAAAAAATTATATTCAGTTTGCAACCTGATGGAGGTCAGTATAGATGGACTAATAGAATGATGCTATGCCCAAAAGATTTTACTTCACTAGGTGCAGTAAAAAAATTGGTATTCTATACACAGGTGGTATATCTTGCAACACAGATAGGCTACTCCACTGACTAACACACTCTGCAATAGGCCAAAAAGGATTAGCTTTGCTAGATTCAGCCAAATGCTGTGAAAAAAACTTGCACAGCACTGGCACAGACCTGCCTGGCAAAAACTGATAGGAACTGATGTAACCTAGTCCTGAAAAGGACTCCAATTACAATTAGTCTTTACTCCCACAATCTATCTATTTAAGAGCACAGACCTGCCTGATAAAAGTCGTAGGAAATGCTGTAACCTAGTCCTTAAAAGGACTGCAATCACAACTATTCCCTACTCCCAAGCTATCTGTATATTTGTGCGAAAATTGGCTTGAAATTAACAAGGTATAGCGCACACAGCAACAGCGGTGCCGTCTAACACGCAGCTGCAGCAGTGAGAAAATGGTGGCGACGGGGAAAATGGCTTGGTCTTATAGGGCAAGGACATGTGACATACACTGCCAATCACACATGCCCTTGCTTGTGTGAAAAAAAGCACTTCGCTCCGTGTGTGCGCTGCTGATAGGCTGACAGATTGCACCTCCCCACTGCAAATGCGGGAAAGAGAAAAAAAAATGGAGATCTTCATTGTTCCTGCAGAGATCCATCCCCTGCCCCTCCCCCCGCCCCGCTGTACACTCAAACTGCGTATTAACATTAATTTTCATCATTACTGAGAAAAAATCCAGTTATGATTTTGGTGCACGAACAGTTATCGAACATAACCTCGAACAGCCGAATTTTTCTCAAATTGTTCGTGTTCGCCGACCGGCTCGAACACCGCCCAAAACAGCTCGAATTTGAGATTGGCGAACAGTTCGAGTAGAACAACGCTCATCTCTACTAGAAACACCACCGGGTTGACCATACCCAACCCTCCTAGTCTCCTCGTGCGGTACGTGACCTCCCTCTTGATCAGGTTCAGCCTATTCCCCCATAATAGTTGGAAGAACAGGCTGTAGACCCGTGTCCAAAGAGGTTCTGGCAAGATGCAGACGCTGCCCAGGTATATTAATAAAGGGAGCAAATACCCCTTGGCCAGGTTAACCCTTTCCCTCAGGGTCAAGGACCAACCCTTCCACTGATCCACCTTCTGGGCGGCAATCTTAAGTCTGCCCTCCCAGTTTTGCTGGGGATAGTCCCCCGGGCCGAAACTGATGCCTAAAATTTTTGCTGTGGCCTGAGGCCCTGGAAGGGTGTCCGGGAGATCGAAACTTGGATCTCCCCCTCCCAGCCAGAGACTCTCACACTTATCCCGGTTGATCATGGACCCAGAAGCCACCGAGTAGCGCTCAACTTCAGACATGACCCAGTCCGCCTCCTCTCTCGAGGATACAAAGAGGGAAACGTCGTCGGCGTACGCCACTACCCTCAAGGTGGCCTCTGGCTCCGCCCGGTCCATCCCGACTCCCACCAACGGTCCGCGTTCCACTCTCCTTAAAAAGGGGTCGATCGCGAACACGTATAACAATGGGCTCAGAGGACAGCCCTGGCGGACACCAGACCTCACCTCAAAAGGGGGTCCGACCCAACCGTTCACAAGCGGAAAAGTCTCTGCCCCATTGTATAATACTCTCAACCAATCAACAAACCTCCCGGGCAGACCGTACCTCAGAAGGACGGACCAGAGGTACACATGGTTAACCCGGTCAAAGGCCTTCGCCTGGTCTAAGGACAGCAAGTAACCCTTCCAGAGACCTGCCCTGCCCTGCTCCACTGCCTCTCGGACACCGAGCACAGCACTAAAAGTACTGCGGCCTGGAACAGAGCAGTGCTGGGCCCCCGAAAGGAGCCGGGGTGCAAACTTCACCAACCGATTGAAAAGCACCTTTGCCAGAACCTTTCGGTCCGTATTGAGAAGCGCTATGGGACGCCAATTCTCAATACGGGACGAGTCTTTACCCTTTGACAGGATAATCAGGGCGGACTTCCTCATTGAACCGGGAATAATGTCCGAGGAGAGACATTCATTAAAAACCTCAGTCATGAGGGGGACCAAAGAGTCCCTAAAAGTCCTGTAAAACTCGGATGTTAAGCCATCCGGACCGGGCGATTTTTTGGGCCGGAGCCCATCAATGGCCCGTCTCACTTCCTCTTCCCTGATTGCTTCTGCCAAACCATGAAGAGAGGGGTCATCCCCTGGTTCAGGGATGGTTTCAGCCAGGAAAGCCGACATCTCATCCCGATCTGGATCCCTCCTTCCCAAGAGATGCGAGTAGAAGGATCTGACCACCTCCAGGATCCCTGATTTGGATCTGTTCAGGGAACCCGTACTGTCGATCAGTCCTGCTACCATCTTGCAACTCACTGACATCCTGCAGTTCCTGTAGGGGTCGGGCGAGCGGTACCTCCCGAAATCCCTCTCAAAAACTAAGGATGTGTGCCTATCATACTGGCACCCCTTGAGCAAGGCCTTCACCCTGGAGATTTCCTCACGGTCCCCTCCAGTCGAGACGAGCTGCTCGAGTTTCCTCCCCAGCTCCCGATACAGGCGGTACCTGTTCAGGCCTCTGAGGCTCGAAAGCTGACGGAAGAACCCCGCAACCCTTGTTTTGAAGATCTCCCACCACTCAGACTTACTGCTACAGAGACCGAAGAGAGGCACCTGGCTCTGAAGAAATTCCTCAAAGGATTGTCTCACATCCGCTTCTTCCAACAGGGACGAATTCAGCTTCCATAGGCCTCTCCCTATCCGGGGAGTCTCTGCAACATTCAAAGAAAAGGAAATGAAACAGTGATCGGAGAATTCCACCTCAACAGCGGACACTGCAGAAGAGACGGCTTCCTCCTTTAAAAAAAACCTATCTATCCTAGACCTACAACTACCCCTATGAAAGGTGAAACCCCCGTGACCTGGGGTGTGCCGGATGTGGACATCCACCAGGCGAGCTTCGCTTGCTATGCTGTTAAGGGTATTACTATCAAAAGCCAGCCTTCGGTCTCCGGGGCCTCCCCTATCACGGGATCTGGTTATAGTATTAAAGTCCCCACCGAAGACCACCTGCCGGCTGGTAAAAAGATAGGGCTTGATCTTCAGGAAGAGACATTTACGGTCCCACTCTGACTGTGGACCATAGATGTTAATGAGCCGGAGCTCCTGTCCCCCCATGAAGACGTCAAGGACCAAGCACCTCCCCATTTCTACCTCGATCACCCGTCTGCATTCCACCGAAGCGGCCTTAAAAAGGACCGCTACCCCGCTATACGGCTCGGCCGCAAGAGACCAGTATGAGGGCCCGCACCTCCACTCCCTCCTTGCTTTGTAAATGGCCCCCATGTCCGTTAGTCTGGTCTCCTGCAAAAATAAAATGTCAGCCTCAACTCGGTTGAAAAAATCAAAGGCCATAAATCTGGCCGCATCTGACTTTATACTGGCGACATTAATCGACGCCAGAGTCAACGGGGTAGGTTCCGCCATCATGGGTGATTGAGTTAGACGGCCTTCTTTTTAACCGCACCCCTCAATTTACCTTTTTCACCCTCAGAGGAGGAGCCAGACTCTCCCCTCCTCTTTAGTGACACCGAGGTGTCCATAGCACCCGTCACCACCTTCCCAGTCTTACCGGGTTCCTCACCCCTGGACCCCAGGGCAGTCCCCCCCCCAGAGGAAAGTGAGCCCTCCGGAGGACGGACCCCGCCGCTCCCTGAAGGCACCTCAGATGTTACCGCCGGTCCCTCACCCCCGACCTCCGACACAGCAGAGTCATCGAGGGCATGGAACCGGTTGGAGAGGGGGATCAGAGGGGAGCCGGTGAGCCCTTCCGTAGGCACCTTAGTGGCCAGGGGGGGGGCCTTAGATGTTTTTGCCCCTTTTCGGTTCCTCCTCCGACTCTTACTGGTCTTATTGTCACCTTTTGTTTTAGGCTGCTCCACCACCTCCTCGTCCAGACTTTCATACTGGGAGGAGTCATCAGAAGCAGCCACCTCCTCCCTCTCCATCCTCCTGATCTCCTCGCTCACCGCCTCCTCCCCCAGGGCCTCAGGGGCACCGGCTGCCGCCTCCGAGGAGGGTACAGACATCACCCCAGTCGCCTGGGGCTTATCCTGCCCCCTACCCCCACGGCGCCTCACCTGATGCCACTGGTGGGCAGATGTACTGGCCACGCCTTCCTTCACCGGCCCCTCAGCTCCTCTCCCGCCCCCACCTCCGGCTCCAGCAGAGGATGCACCGCTGGGGACCCCCCCATGGCTCTCCCCCGCCTGACCAGAGATGGTGTTAGAAAAGGAGCAGGGGCAGCGGCTGTACGGGTGACCTAGGTCACCACACAGGTGACACCTAATGTCACCACAGGCCGCGGCAAGATGACCTACCCCGCCACACAAGGCACATTTCTGGGGATCACCGCACCTGTGGCAGACCTTTGGTTGCCCCTGGTAGAAGATCAGGATCCTGTCCCTCCCCAGGAATGCTGAGGAGGGGATGTGGGTGACAGTACCGCCTGAGACCTTCAACCTCATCATGAAGGTCCAGCCCCCTGACCAGATGCCAAACTCGTCCCTGTTCTTTTTTGGGACGTCCGTGACCTCCCCATAGCGGGAAAGCCACGTCATAATATCGACCCCAGCGAGCGACTCGTTATTAGTTAGAACGGTCACTCTCTTTACTCCATTTTGGCGAGACACCGCCTGCACGGCAAAGTCTCGGCAGCCGGGCTCCCCCTTCACCAGTTCAAAATTCGACCAAAAAAGCTCTAGGCCCTCCGGCCGAACAAAACTGATGTCGAAGATGGGGGTACCAAAAGGATGGATCAGGGCAAAGATGTCAGTCGCCCTGAAGTTCATCTTCAGGAGGAGCTCCACGACCCTTGCTCTTGGCGGGCACGCTTCACTGCCCCTCCACCGAAGACGAACTACATTCCTCCTGGCCACCCCCTGCCCGGCTGTCGGGAGGGACCATGCTGTCTCCCCCTCCTTTTAATCTTGGAAGGCGGCCAGGACATGTCTATCTAGCCAAAAGGCCAGGTCCACCTCTCTTCCCTCTACCTGGATCGTCCGTTCTCCCTTCTTGAGGGCCTCCAGGAAACGGCGTCGCAAGTCACCGTCCCTGAGGTCCAGAGGTGAGGAAGCCCCCCGAGAAGACCCCGAGGCCCCGGCTACTACCCCCGCAAAACTCCGGGGACCAGCAGCCGGGGGGGCAGATGGACCAGCCCCACCCCCACTCCCCCCACTAGCAACAGACACACCAGCACTCGCTTCCTCCACCACAGACACATCCATACCGACAGTCACCCCACTTGCCCCACTCCCACTCACATGCACACTGGGGTCACAGTTGTTTTTTTTTCTCCACACACTTTCTGCCAGCAGGTTTTCCAACAGCATTACTACTGCTGCCACCTGCTGGCAGCACCTTCCCTGCGGGGGGTTTTGGGAGCCTGGTGCTGCAGCTATTTTTGCCGGCGCCCCTGCCCCAGATAAGCCCGTGGGCACAGAGGACACTGGCAGGCAGGCACCACCTCCATTTTTAGCCACAGCTGTGGCACTACTGCTCCCAGCAGCTGCCGGCGCTAAGCCCCGCCCCTTTTCGGGTGAAGCCACGCCCACTTGTGCGGGATTTACCCGCGGGGACACGCCCCCTGCACCAGGCAGCACAGTGGGGGCCCCAGAGGCCACTCCCACTGGTGCCGTGGGTGACAGGGAGGCCACGCCCCCCGCACCAGGCAGCACAGTGGGGGCCCCAGAGGCCACTCCCACCGGTGCCGTGGATGACAGGGAGGCCACGCCCCCCACACCAGGCAACACGGTGGGGGCCCCGGAGGCCACTCCCACGGTGCCGTGGGTGACAGGGAGGCCACGCCCCCCGCACCAGGCAGCACAGTGGGGGCCCCAGAGGCCACTCCCACCGGTGCCGTGGATGACAGGGAGGCCACGCCCCCCACACCAGGCCGCACGGCGGGGGCCCCAGAGGCCACTCCCACCGGTGCCTTTGGTGACAGGGAGGCCACGCCCCCCGCACCAGGCAGCACGGTGGGGGCCCCAGAGGCCACTCCCACTGGTGCCGTGGACGGCTGGGAGGCCACGCCCCCCGAAGCTGGCCGCGCCGGGACCCCCGAAGCCGACCCGGAACTGGGTCTACTCACAGGGGCCCCTGGACCAGCGGCACCAGCTCTCAGGGGCATAGCACCCCCTACCGTCACACCCTTCACCACAAACAGCCTGGCCACCCCAGCTCCGGCGGCCGGCCCCAGGCTAGGCCACTCCCCCTCGGCACCCAGCGGCGGTGGAGCCCCCCGCGCTGACCCATTACTGGGCCCCTGCGCAGGGGGCCCCGACCTCGCCACGGATTTTGCCAGGGGAGCAAGCCCCACCTTTCCTTTATGAGCCGGCTCTGCCGGAGCCGCAGGCCCCGCGCCCTTCACCTTACCAGGTCTCTGGGTCCCTGAAAGTGATCCAGATTTAGTGGATCCGTGCGTGAGGGACCCAGAAACCCCAGCACACGCCGCCGGAGATGCGGCCCCGGCTGTCGGTGCGCCGCCAGCAGAGCAGGAGGCAGCGGCAGATGTACAAGCCGCCCCCTGCACGCCAGCAGGCGCACCAGGTGCCAGGCCAGACCTCCCTTTTACAGGGGATCCAGCCTGAGCACCACCACAGATCACACCCACCGTCGGGCCGCCCTCCGCGCTATGCTCCATATCAGACACCTTGGACCCACTGCCTCCATTACCACAAACAGAGGCAGCGCTATGCGTGCCATGGCCTATGTTCTCCCCGCTCCCTCGCTGTGGACCCACAACAGAGTCCAAGCCGGGGTGGGTGGCGGGTGCCGCACAACGGGACAGGGGGGCCCCAGAGAGGGGGACAAACACAAATTTATGTGCAATAGATGTTTTCTTTTTTTTTTTTGCTTTTCTCTTCGTCCCCCTCCCGGGTGCCTCATCCTCGCAGATCTCATCCCCGAACGTAAGCTGACCAAAACGTACCGGGGACTCGATCTGCTGGATCTGCTGCATGATAAGGCAGCCCCCCTCACTGCTACTGCTCCCATCCTCCTCATCCTCCCCCTCGCTCCCGCTGCCCTCTGAAGGGCTAGAATCAGACGGGAGAGCCATCTGCTCAGGGGCTATCCCGCTATGCGATGCCTGGAGATCACTTACCAGGCCACCAGGCGGTGGGTAGGGTGCGACCTCCTCCACGCATACCTCTTCTTCCTCCTCCTCCACCGCCTGGCTGGGGCCCTGTGACCCCTCCAGAGCCCCACCGGTCATGGCTCTGAACCGGTCATCATTAAGCAGCTTCTCCATGAAGGGTCCACTGCCCGCCAAGATGGTGCTCCTGCGGTCTTCCAGGTCTTGAATGGCCCACTTGATCTTCCGGACCGCGGCGGATAGCTCAGGCTTCTTACTGCCAGAGGCCCTCACGGACCTCTCCTGAGCCACCCTCAACTCCCCCCAGAGGGAACTTAGCTTCTTTGTGGCGTCCTCATACTCGCAGAGGTGCGCATGTATACGGGAGGCATAGGTGACGGTTGCCTCCCTCGACGCCTTGGTACCCCAATCAGGGGGCACCGCTGCAGCACCTCCGCTCGTACTCGACCTACCTCCAGAGGGAGGAGCCGCCGCGGTCGTAGCCTCGGGGGTCCTCCGGGTCCTCATGCTGGAACCCCTGCTGTCTTGGCCAGATCTTGTAGCCTTAGCCGGCTTGGTGTTCCTCCCACCCCCTGCCAGCTTGGACCGGGAGGTGGGAGCCGGGGGCCCAGCCCTGGAGGCCAGTCCCACTCTGAGCCCTCTTTCCTGGGAAGGGGGCAGACAAAAAGTCCCAGATGAAAAAAAAAAACCTCCCTTCCCAGGAGCTCTCTCCACAGCAGCACACAGTCCAGGAAGCACACGGCACACAGCTCACTGCAGGCTCCACCTCCACCACGTCCTGAAAGAAGCTGCAACAGGCTGAACTGGAGCTCTTTTGTTTTATATTTTTATAATAAACCATAAAAACACACTACACAAAGAACCAAGACACAAACCCCAACGAAACACAAACAAATCCAAAATTATAATGTCCAGTATAAATTATAAAGCAAAGCAAAAATGTCCTACAATGTTCATAACATAAAGTCCATTTCCCAAAATCCCCCCAGCAAGGGAAGACCTTAAACCTTTTTTTCCAAAAATATCCCCTTCCAACATTCACTCCACATTCATACCTAAACCCCCAAAACAAAACAACAAACTGGCCCACTGCCAAAAACAAAGAAATAGGCCACCTGGCCGAAACAAAACTTAATACACAGCAAACCTTTTTTTTGTAGTTTTTTATATTATTTTTTTTTTTTTTTTTTTTTTTCCCCACCACCATTTTTTAAAACACCCAAGGTCCCACGAAAGTCTGTGGCCTTATCACAGCATCTCTTTTTAGGTCCCACGAAAGTTTGTGGCCCACAAATAACGGGTCCTTTTTCCCGCATCCCGTAGGACGTCCATTCTCCCAAAAACCCCTCCCCCTCCCCCCCTGAAACCCCCCACCCAACCTACACTAAACCCCCCCGTGCGCAAATTACACATACATACAATACACAAAACTATACATGTATATACAGTACTCAACATAACCAAAGCAAACACAACATAACAATAGCACAATATAAACAAATGACCATAACCATGAACAAAAGTCAGACCCAAGTTCAGTACTTGCAAGCCCTATATTCGGGTTTCCAATACCGTAAAACAAAAAACTATAATGTGAGGGGAGCAGCCCACCACCAGGAAACTGGAGACTACCGAGGTTCTCACCCTAATCTAGCACACAAACACCCTGTCCCTCCCTATTAAAGAAAAAGAAAAAGAAAAACCTGTCCCTACCGCCCTACCAATCTATCCCTACCTGTCCCTACCTGTCCCTCTCTGACCCTCACTACCAACCTAATGCTAACTACCTATCCCTAAAGACTGTCCCTACCTGTCCCTCCCTGACCCTACACATCCACCTGACCCTACAAATAAATATAAAATATAGAAAGGACTAAACTAACCCTATCACAGACACACATACCCTAACTCTCCCTAGGGCACATTAAATGAGAACCCCCTCCATAGAAGGGAAGCCCTCCCTGCACCCAGCCTCTCATACTCCAGCGAGCGCACTTTTGCCAGGTCACCCAGGATGTTCCTAATCACCTCTTCCCGGGGGAGGACTTTATGCTGGGTGGACACTAAACACCGTGCATTCCACGTGTAAAACCTAGTCACTAAACTAACTAAGAAGACAGTGCCCCGATCTCGGCCACCAAGGGACCTGAATGCCCCATAGGCCCACTCCGCATAGGAAAGGCCTGCCAGCCTAGGCCAGCCAATGGAAGCACCCACCCTACTGTAGACCTCTGTATTAAAGGGACATTGAAGCAGGAAGTGCTCCATGCTTTCAAGCATGCCGCCACACTCCTCGCGGGGACAATCCCGGTCATCAGAGTTCCTGTACTTCAGGTTGCCCCTCACATACAGTCTCCCATGGAAGCAGCGCCAAGTCAAGTCCCAAAACTTCAAGGGGATCCGCTTAGAGTTTAATAACCCGAGCCCCACCTCCAGATCCCGGCTTGGGCAATCCTTGAGGGCCAGGGGCTTCTGGAAGTGGGTCAACAGAACCCTATTGTCAAGTAACCTCCTTGACAAGGTCCTGATCTCCCACACTCCCAGACCCCACCGGCGGATCGCCTTCACAACCAGGGTAGCATAAGCCGGAAGATGCCCATGAGGCGTGCGAAGGTCCTTCACCCGCCCTCCTGTCTCCCATTCCTGGAAGAAAGGCCGAAACCACCCCCTACAGGAGAATACCCACGGAGGAGCCCTCTCTAACCAGAGGTTGGCGATGTTTGCCTTAAGAAAGGTATTTACTAGAAACACCACCGGGTTGACCATACCCAACCCTCCTAGTCTCCTCGTGCGGTACGTGACCTCCCTCTTGATCAGGTTCAGCCTATTCCCCCATAATAGTTGGAAGAACAGGCTGTAGACCCGTGTCCAAAGAGGTTCTGGCAAGATGCAGACGCTGCCCAGGTATATTAATAAAGGGAGCAAATACCCCTTGGCCAGGTTAACCCTTTCCCTCAGGGTCAAGGACCAACCCTTCCACTGATCCACCTTCTGGGCGGCAATCTTAAGTCTGCCCTCCCAGTTTTGCTGGGGATAGTCCCCCGGGCCGAAACTGATGCCTAAAATTTTTGCTGTGGCCTGAGGCCCTGGAAGGGTGTCCGGGAGATCGAAACTTGGATCTCCCCCTCCCAGCCAGAGACTCTCACACTTATCCCGGTTGATCATGGACCCAGAAGCCACCGAGTAGCGCTCAACTTCAGACATGACCCAGTCCGCCTCCTCTCTCGAGGATACAAAGAGGGAAACGTCGTCGGCGTACGCCACTACCCTCAAGGTGGCCTCTGGCTCCGCCCGGTCCATCCCGACTCCCACCAACGGTCCGCGTTCCACTCTCCTTAAAAAGGGGTCGATCGCGAACACGTATAACAGTGGGCTCAGAGGACAGCCCTGGCGGACACCAGACCTCACCTCAAAAGGGGGTCCGACCCAACCGTTCACAAGCGGAAAAGTCTCTGCCCCATTGTATAATACTCTCAACCAATCAACAAACCTCCCGGGCAGACCGTACCTCAGAAGGACGGACCAGAGGTACTCATGGTTAACCCGGTCAAAGGCCTTCGCCTGGTCTAAGGACAGCAAGTACCCCTTCCAGAGACCTGCCCTGCCCTGCTCCACTGCCTCTCGGACACCGAGCACAGCACTAAAAGTACTGCGGCCTGGAACAGAGCAGTGCTGGGCCCCCGAAAGGAGCCGGGGTGCAAACTTCACCAATCGATTGAAAAGCACCTTTGCCAGAACCTTTCGGTCCGTATTGAGAAGCGCTATGGGACGCCAATTCTCAATACGGGACGAGTCTTTACCCTTTGACAGGATAATCAGGGCGGACTTCCTCATTGAACCGGGAAGAATGTCCGAGGAGAGACATTCATTAAAAACCTCAGTCATGAGGGGGACCAAAGAGTCCCTAAAAGTCCATCAATGGCCCGTCTCACTTCCTCTTCCCTGATTGCTTCTGCCAAACCATGAAGAGAGGGGTCATCCCCTGGTTCAGGGATGGTTTCAGCCAGGAAAGCCGACATCTCATCCCGATCTGGATCCCTCCTTCCCAAGAGATGCGAGTAGAAGGATCTGACCACCTCCAGGATCCCTGATTTGGATCTGTTCAGGGAACCTGTACTGTCGATCAGTCCTGTTACCATCTTGCAACTCACTGACATCCTGCAGTTCCTGTAGGGGTCGGGCGAGCGGTACCTACCGAAATCCCTCTCAAAAACTAAGGATGTGTGCCTATCATACTGGCACCCCTTGAGCAAGGCCTTCACCCTGGAGATTTCCTCACGGTCCCCTCCAGTCGAGACGAGCTGCTCGAGTTTCCTCCCCAGCTCCCGATACAGGCGGTACCTGTTCAGGCCTCTGAGGCTCGAAAGCTGACAGAAGAACCCCGCAACCCTTGTTTTGAAGATCTCCCACCACTCAGACTTACTGCTACAGAGACCCAAGAGAGGTACCTGGCTCTGAAGAAATTCCTCAAAGGATTGTCTCACATCCGCTTCTTCCAACAGGGACGAATTCAGCTTCCATAGGCCTCTCCCTATCCGGGGAGTCTCTGCAACATTCAAAGAAAAGGAAATGAAACAGTGATCGGAGAATTCCACCTCAACAGCGGACACTGCAGAAGAGACGGCTTCCTCCTTTAAAAAAAACCTATCTATCCTAGACCTACAACTACCCCTATGAAAGGTGAAACCCCCGTGACCTGGGGTGTGCCGGATGTGGACATCCACCAGGCGAGCTTCGCTTGCTATGCTGTTAAGGGTATTACTATCAAAAGCCAGCCTTCGGTCTCCGGGGCCTCCCCTATCACGGGGTCTAGTTATAGTATTAAAGTCCCCACCGAAGACCACCTGTCGGCTGGTAAAAAGATAGGGCTTGATCTTCAGGAAGAGACATTTACGGTCCCACTCTGACTGTGGACCATAGATGTTAATGAGCCGGAGCTCCTGTCCCCCCATGAAGACGTCAAGGACCAAGCACCTCCCCATTTCTACCTCGATCACCCGTCTGCATTCCACCGAAGCGGCCTTAAAAAGGACCGCTACCCCGCTATACGGCTCGGCCGCAAGAGACCAGTATGAGGGCCCGCACCTCCACTCCCTCCTTGCTTTGTAAATGGCCCCCATGTCCGTTAGTCTGGTCTCCTGCAAAAATAAAATGTCAGCCTCAACTCGGTTGAAAAAATCAAAGGCCATAAATCTGGCCGCATCTGACTTTATACTGGCGACATTAATCGACGCCAGAGTCAACGGGGTAGGTTCCGCCATCATGGGTGATTGAGTTAGACGGCCTTCTTTTTGACCGTACCCCCAGATTTTTTGTGATCACCTTCAGAGGAGGAGCCAGACTCTCCCCTCCTCTTTAGTGACACCGAGGTGTCCATAGCACCCGTCACCACCTTCCCAGTACTGGGTTCCTCACCCCTGGACCCCAGAGCAGTCCCCCCCCCCAGAGGAAAGTGAGCCCTCCGGAGGACGGACCCCGCCGCTCCCTGAAGGCACCTCAGATGTTACCGCCGGTCCCTCACCCCCGACCTCCGACACAGCAGAGTCATCGAGGGCATGGAACCGGTTGGAGAGGGGGATCAGAGGGGAGCCGGTGAGCCCTTCCGTAGGCACCTTAGTGGCCAGGGGGGGGGGGCCTTAGATGTTTTTGCCCCCTTTCGGTTCCTCCTCCGACTCTTACTGGTCTTACTGTCACCTTTTGTTTTAGGCTGCTCCACCACCTCCTCGTCCAGACTTTCATACTGGGAGGAGTCATCAGAAGCAGCCACCTCCTCCCTCTCCATCCTCCTGATCTCCTCGTTCACCGCCTCCTCCCCCAGGGCTTCAGGGGCACCGGCTGCCGCTTCCGAGGAGGGTACAGACATCACCCCAGTCGCCTGGGGCTTATCCTGCCCCCTACCCCCACGGCGCCTCACCTGATGCCACTGGCGGGCAGATGTATTGGCCACGCCTTCCTTCACTGGCCCCTCAGCCCCTCTCCCGCCCCCACCTCCAGCATCAGCAGAAGATGAACCGCCAGGGACTCCCCCATGGCTCACCCCTGCCTGACCAGAGATGGCGTTAGAAAAGGAGCGGGGGCAGCGGCTGTACGGGTGACCTAGGTCACCACACAGGTGACACCTAATGTCACCACAGGCCGCGGAAAGATGACCTACCCCGCCACACAAGGCACATTTCTGTACCTTGCAGCCCGCGCTGAAGTGGCGGGGATCACCGCACCTGTGGCAGACCTTCGGCTGCCCCTGGTAAAAGATCAGGATCCTGTCCCTCCCCAGAAATGCTGAGGAGGGGATGTGGGTGACAGTACCGCCTGAGACCTTCAACCTCATCATGAAGGTCCAGCCCCCTGACCAAATGCCAAACTCGTCCCTGTTCTTTTTTGGGACGTCCGTGACCTCCCCATAGCGGGAAAGCCACGTCATAATATCGACCCCAGAGAGTGACTCGTTATTTGTCAAAACGGTCACCCTCTTTACGCCATTTTGGCGAGACACCGCCTGCACGGCAAAGTCTCGCCAGCCGGGCTCCCCCTTCACCAGTTCAAAATTCGACCAGAAAAGCTCTAGGCCCTCCGGTCGAACAAAACTGATGTCAAAGACGGGGGTACCAAAAGGATGGATCAGGGCAAAGATGTCAGTCGCCCTGAAGCTCATCTTCAGGAGGAGCTCCACGACCCTCGATCTTGGCGGGCACGCTTCACTGCCCCTCCACCGAAGACGGACCACATTCCTCCTGGCCACCCCCTGCCCGGCTGTCGGGAGGGACCACACTGTCTCCCCCTCCCTTTTATCTTGGAAGGCGGCCAGGCCATGTCTATCCAGCCAAAAGGCCAAGTCTACCGCTCTTCCCTCTACCTCGATCGTCCGTTCTCCCTTTTTGAGGGCCTCGAGGAAACGGCGCCGCAAGTCACCATCCCTGAGGTCCAGAGGTGAGGAAGCCCGCCCTGAAGATCCCGAGTCCCCAGCTACTACCCCCGCAAAACTCCGGGGACCAGCAACCGGGGGGGCAGATGGACCAGCCCCACCCCCACTACCAACAGACACACCATTCTTACTCCCTTCCACAGACACCTCAACACTTGTATCTTCAATCACAGCCACATCCATACCCACGCTATCCCCATCCACGTCAGTAGTCACACCCCTCGCCCCACTCTCACTCACATGCACACTGGGGTCACAGTTTTTTTTTTTCTGCAAGCATTTTTTCCCTGCAGCAGCACTGCCGCCACCTGCTGGCAGCACCTTCCCTGCCGGGGGGTTTTGGGAACCTGGTGCTGCTGCCATTTTTGCCGGCGCCCCTGCCCCAGATAAGCCCGTGGGCACAGAGGACACCGACAGGCAGGCACCTCCTCCGTTGTCTGTCGCAGCCGTGGCACCACTGCTCCCAGCAGTAGCAGCTGCCGGCGCTAAGCCCCGCCCCTTTTCGGGTGGAGCCACGCCCACTTGGGTGTGGTTTGCCCGTGAGGCCACGCCCCCCGCACCAGGCAGCACGGTGGGGGCCCCAGAGGCCACACCCACCGGTGCCGTGGGTGACAGGGAGACCAAGCCCCCCGCACCAGGCAGCACAGTGGGGGCCTCAGAGGCCACTCCCACCGGTGCCTTGGGTGACAGGGAGGCCACGCCCCCCGGCACCAGGCAGCACAGTGGGGGCCCCAGAGGCCACTCCCACCGGTGCCGTGGATGACAGGGAGGCCACACCCCCCACACCAGGCAGCACGGTGGGGGCCCCAGAGGCCACTCCCACTGGTGCCGTGGATGGCTGGGAGGCCACGCCCCCCGAAGCCGGCCGCGCCGGGACCCCCGAAGCCGACCCGGAACTGGGTCTACTCACAGGGGCCCCTGGACCAGCGGCACCAGCTCTCAGGGGCATAGCACCCCCTACCGTCACACCCTTCACCACAAACAGCCTGGCCACCCCAGCTCCGGCGGCCGGCCCCAGGCTAGGCCACTCCCCCTCAGCACCCAGCGGCGGTGGAGCCCCCCGCGCTGACCCATTACTGGGCCCCTGCGCAGGGGGCCCCGACCTCGCCACGGATTTTGCCAGGGGAGCAAGCCCCACCTTTCCTTTATGAGCCGGCTCTGCCAGAGCCGCAGGCCCTGCGCCCTTCACCTTACCAGGTCTCTGGGTCCCTGAAAGTGATCCAGATTTAGTGGATCCGTGCGTGAGGGACCCAGACACCCCAGCACACGCCGCCGGAGATGCGGCCCCGGCTGTCGGTGCGCCGCCAGCAGAGCAGGAGGCAGCGGCAGATGTACAAGCCGCGCCCTGCACGCCAGCACGCGCACCAGGTGCCAGGCCAGACCTCCCTTTTACAGGGGATCCAGCCTGAGCACCACCACAGATCACACCCACCGTCGGGCCGCCCTCCGCGCCATGCTCCATATCAGACACCTTGGACCCACTGCCTCCATTACCACAAACAGAGGCAGCGCTCTGCGTGCCATGGCCTATGTTCTCCCCGCTCCCTCGCTGTGGACCCACAACAGAGTCCAAGCCGGGGTGGGTGGCGGGTGCCGCACAACGGGACAGGGGGGCCCCAGAGAGGGGGACATACACAAATTTATGTGCAATAGATGTTTTCTTTTTTTTTTTTTGCTTTTCTCTTCGTCCCCCTCCCGGGTGCCTCATCCTCGCAGATCTCATCCCCGAACGTAAGCTGACCAAAACGTACCGGGGACTCGATCTGCTGGATCTGCTGCATGATAAGGCAGCCCCCCTCACTGCTGCTACTCCCATCCTCCTCATCCTCCCCCTCGCTCCCGCTGCCCTCTGAAGGGCTAGAATCAGACGGGAGAGCCATCTGCTCAGGGGCTATCCCGCTATGCGATGCCTGGAGATCACTTACCAGGCCACCAGGCGGTGGGTAGGGTGCGACCTCCTCCACGAATACCTCTTCTTCCTCCTCCTCCTCCACCGCCTGGCTGGGGCCCTGCGACCCCTCCAGAGCCCCACCGGTCATGGCTCTGAACCGGTCATCATTAAGCAGCTTCTCCATGAATGGTCCACTGCCCGCCAGTATGGTGCTCCTGCGGTCTTCCAGGTCTTGAATGGCCCGCTTGATCTTCCGGACCGCGGCGGATAGCTCAGGCTTCTTACTGCCAGAGGCCCTCACGGACCTCTCCTGAGCCACCCTCAACTCCCCCCAGAGGGAACTTAGCTTCTTTGTGGCGTCCTCATACTCGCAGAGGTGCGCATGTATACGGGAGGCATAGGTGACGGTTGCCTCCCTCGACGCCTTGGTACCCCAATCAGGGGGCACCGCTGCAGCACCTCCGCTCGTACTCGACCTACCTCCGGAGGGAGGAGCCGCCGCGGTCGTAGCCTCGGGGGTCCTCCGGGTCCTCATGGTGGAACCCCTGCTGTCTTGGCCAGATCTTGTAGCCTTAGCCGGCTTGGTGTTCCTCCCACCCCCCGCCAGCTTGGACCGGGAGGTGGGAGCCGGGGGCCCAGCCCCGGAGGCCAGTCCCACTCTGAGCCCTCTTTCCTGGGAAGGGGGCAGACAAAAAGTCCCAGATAGAAAAAAAAAACCTCCCTTCCCAGGAGCTCTCTCCACAGCAGCACACAGTCCAGACAGCACACGGCACACAGCTCACTGCAGGCTCCACCTCCACCACTTCCTGAAACAAGCTGCAGCAGGCTGAACTGGAGCTCTTTTATTATAAAAGTACAAAAACACATATACAAAACACAAAAACCAAACCACAGATACAATTATACAACAAACAAACAACTAACAACCAACAAAACCCCAGCAAGACATAACCTAAAATCTGAAATTATATAGAGTCCAACAAAGAAATATAAGACGACACAAAGTTCAAGTCCTCCAGCAGACTCTGTAGGAGACCCCCCAGCAAGGGAAGACCCTACCATAACTCCAGGGTGCGCCCTAAAACGCACCCGACCCCCAGCATACACAACATCCATACCTGCACATTCATACCTAACCCCCTAACAAAAAAGGAAAACTAAATAACTGGCCCATCGCCAAAAACAAAGAAATAGGCCACCTGGCCGAAACAAAACTTAATGCACAGCAAACCTTTTTTTTGTAGTTTTTTATATTTTTTTTTTTTTTTTTTTTTTTTTTTTTTTCCCCCACCACCATTTTTTAACACCCAAGGTCCCACGAGAGTCTGTGGCCTTATCACAACAAGCCCCACTAAAGTTTGTGGCCATTTCACACACAAAAAGGTCCCTTTGCCTCTTCCGGCATCCCGCAGGACGTCCACATTTTTCACAAAACCACCGCAAACCCCTCCCCCCTCCCCCCTAAAGCCCCCCACCCAACCTAAACTAACCCCCCCACACACACAATACACATACATTATTTATATACAACACAACATAACGATGTAACAACAACTAACCAAATCATCATGACATAACAACTTAACCGTAAGACTACTAAACATGAACCAAAGGATCAGACCCAAGTTCAGTGCTTGCAAGCCCTATATTCAGATTCTGAACCGTAAAACAAAAAACTACAAATGTGAGGGGAGCAGCCCACCACCAGGAAACTGGAGACTACAGAGGCTCTCACCCTGCTCTAACACACAAACAGCCTGTCCCTCCCTATTAAAGAAAAAGAAAAACCTGTCCCTACCGCCCTACCAATCTTTCCCTACCTGTCCCTACCTGTCCCTCTCTGACCCTCACTACCAACCTAATGCTAACTACCTATCCCTAAAGACTGTCCCTACCTGTCCCTCCCTGACCCTACACATCCATCTGACCCTACAAATAAATATAAAATATAGAAAGGACTAAACTAACCCTATCACAGACACACATACCCTAACTCTCCCTAGGGCACATTAAATGAGAACCCCCTCCATAGAAGGGAAGCCCTCCCTGCACCCAGCCTCTCATACTCCAGCGAGCGCACTTTTGCCAGGTCACCCAGGATGTTCCTAATCACCTCTTCCCGGGGGAGGACTTTATGCTGGGTGGACACTAAACACCGTGCGTTCCACGTGTAAAACCTAGTCACTAAACTAACTAAGAAGACAGTGCCCCGATCTCGGCCACCAAGGGATCTGAATGCCCCATAGGCCCACTCCGCATAGGAAAGGCCTGCCAGCCTAGGCCAGCCAATGGAAGCACCCACCCTACTGTAGACCTCTGTATTAAAGGGACATTGAAGCAGGAAGTGCTCCATGCTTTCAAGCATGCCGCCACACTCCTCGCGGGGACAATCCCGGTCATCAGAGTTCCTGTACTTCAGGTTGCCCCTCACATACAGTCTCCCATGGAAGCAGCGCCAAGTCAAGTCCCAAAACTTCAAGGGGATCCGCTTAGAGTTTAATAACCCGAGCCCCACCTCCAGATCCCGGCTTGGGCAATCCTTGAGGGCCAGGGGCTTCTGGAAGTGGGTCAACAGAACCCTATTGTCAAGTAACCTCCTTGACAAGGTCCTGATCTCCCACACTCCCAGACCCCACCGGCGGATCGCCTTCACAACCAGGGTAGCATAAGCCGGAAGATGCCCATGAGGCGTGCGAAGGTCCTTCACCCGCCCTCCTGTCTCCCATTCCTGGAAGAAAGGCCGAAACCACCCCCTACAGGAGAATACCCACGGAGGAGCCCTCTCTAACCAGAGGTTGGCGATGTTTGCCTTAAGAAAGGTGTTTACTAGAAACACCACCGGGTTGACCATACCCAACCCTCCTAGTCTCCTCGTGCGGTACGTGACCTCCCTCTTGATCAGGTTCAGCCTATTCCCCCATAATAGTTGGAAGAACAGGCTGTAGACCCGTGTCCAAAGAGGTTCTGGCAAGATGCAGACGCTGCCCAGGTATATTAATAAAGGGAGCAAATACCCCTTGGCCAGGTTAACCCTTTCCCTCAGGGTCAAGGACCAACCCTTCCACTGATCCACCTTCTGGGCGGCAATCTTAAGTCTGCCCTCCCAGTTTTGCTGGGGATAGTCCCCCGGGCCGAAACTGATGCCTAAAATTTTTGCTGTGGCCTGAGGCCCTGGAAGGGTGTCCGGGAGATCGAAACTTGGATCTCCCCCTCCCAGCCAGAGACTCTCACACTTATCCCGGTTGATCATGGACCCAGAAGCCACCGAGTAGCGCTCAACTTCAGACATGACCCAGTCCGCCTCCTCTCTCGAGGATACAAAGAGGGAAACGTCGTCGGCGTACGCCACTACCCTCAAGGTGGCCTCTGGCTCCGCCCGGTCCATCCCGACTCCCACCAACGGTCCGCGTTCCACTCTCCTTAAAAAGGGGTCGATCGCGAACACGTATAACAGTGGGCTCAGAGGACAGCCCTGGCGGACACCAGACCTCACCTCAAAAGGGGGTCCGACCCAACCGTTCACAAGCGGAAAAGTCTCTGCCCCATTGTATAATACTCTCAACCAATCAACAAACCTCCCGGGCAGACCGTACCTCAGAAGGACGGACCAGAGGTACTCATGGTTAACCCGGTCAAAGGCCTTCGCTTGATCTAAGGACAGCAAGTACCCCTTCCAGAGACCTGCCCTGCCCTGCTCCACTGCCTCCCGGACACCGAGCACAGCACTAAAAGTACTGCGGCCTGGAACAGAGCAGTGCTGGGCCCCCGAAAGGAGCCGGGGTGCAAACTTCACCAACCGATTGAAAAGCACCTTTGCCAGAACCTTTCGGTCCGTATTGAGAAGCGCTATGGGACGCCAATTCTCAATACGGGACGAGTCTTTACCCTTTGACAGGATAATCAGGGCGGACTTCCTCATTGAACCGGGAAGAATGTCCGAGGAAAGACATTCATTAAAAACCTCAGTCATGAGGGGGACCAAAGAGTCCCTAAAAGTCCTGTAAAACTCGGATGTTAAGCCATCCGGACCGGGCGATTTTTTGGGCCGGAGCCCATCAATGGCCCGTCTCACTTCCTCTTCCCTGATTGCTTCTGCCAAACCATGAAGAGAGGGGTCATCCCCTGGTTCAGGGATGGTTTCAGCCAGGAAAGCCGACATCTCATCCCGATCTGGATCCCTCCTTCCCAAGAGATGCGAGTAGAAGGATCTGACCACCTCCAGGATCCCTGATTTGGATCTGTTCAGGGAACCCGTACTGTCGATCAGTCCTGTTACCATCTTGCAACTCACTGACATCCTGCAGTTCCTGTAGGGGTCGGGCGAGCGGTACCTCCCGAAATCCCTCTCAAAAACTAAGGATGTGTGCCTATCATACTGGCACCCCTTGAGCAAGGCCTTCACCCTGGAGATTTCCTCACGGTCCCCTCCAGTCGAGACGAGCTGCTCGAGTTTCCTCCCCAGCTCCCGATACAGGCGGTACCTGTTCAGGCCTCTGAGGCTCGAAAGCTGACGGAAGAACCCCGCAACCCTTGTTTTGAAGATCTCCCACCACTCAGACTTACTGCTACAGAGACCCAAGAGAGGTACCTGGCTCTGAAGAAATTCCTCAAAGGATTGTCTCACATCCGCTTCTTCCAACAGGGACGAATTCAGCTTCCATAGGCCTCTCCCTATCCGGGGAGTCTCTGCAACATTCAAAGAAAAGGAAATGAAACAGTGATCGGAGAATTCCACCTCAACAGCGGACACTGCAGAAGAGACGGCTTCCTCCTTTAAAAAAAACCTATCTATCCTAGACCTACAACTACCCCTATGAAAGGTGAAACCCCCGTGACCTGGGGTGTGCCGGATGTGGACATCCACCAGGCGAGCTTCGCTTGCTATGCTGTTGAGGGTATTACTATCAAAAGCCAGCCTTCGGTCTCCGGGGCCTCCCCTATCACGGGGTCTAGTTATAGTATTAAAGTCCCCACCGAAGACCACCTGCCGGCTGGTAAAAAGATAGGGCTTGATCTTCAGGAAGAGACATTTACGGTCCCACTCTGACTGTGGACCATAGATGTTAATGAGCCGGAGCTCCTGTCCCCCCATGAAGACGTCAAGGACCAAGCACCTCCCCATTTCTACCTCGATCACCCGTCTGCATTCCACCGAAGCGGCCTTAAAAAGGACCGCTACCCCGCTATACGGCTCGGCCGCAAGAGACCAGTATGAGGGCCCGCACCTCCACTCCCTCCTTGCTTTGTAAATGGCCCCCATGTCTGTTAGTCTGGTCTCCTGCAAAAATAAAATGTCAGCCTCAACTCGGTTGAAAAAATCAAAGGCCATAAATCTGGCCGCATCTGACTTTATACTGGCGACATTAATCGACGCCAGAGTCAACGGGGTAGGTTCCGCCATCATGGGTGATTGAGTTAGACGGCCTTCTTTTTAACCGCACCCCTCAATTTACCTTTTTCACCCTCAGAGGAGGAGCCAGACTCTCCCCTCCTCTTTAGTGACACCGAGGTGTCCATAGCACCCGTCACCACCTTCCCAGTACCGGGTTCCTCACCCCTGGACCCCAGGGCAGTCCCCCCCCCAGAGGAAAGTGAGCCCTCCGGAGGACGGACCCCGCCGCTCCCTGAAGGCACCTCAGATGTTACTGCCGGTCCCTCACCCCCGACCTCCGACACAGCAGAGTCATCGAGGGCATAGAACCGGTTGGAGAGGGGGATCAGAGGGGAGCCGGTGAGCCCTTCCGTAGGCACCTTAGTGGCCAGGGGGGGGGCCTTAGATGTTTTTGCCCCTTTTCGTTTCCTCCTCCGACTCTTACTGGTCTTATTGTCACCTTTTGTTTTAGGCTGCTCCACCACCTCCTCGTCCAGACTTTCATACTGGGAGGAGTCATCAGAAGCAGCCACCTCCTCCCTCTCCATCCTCCTGATCTCCTCGCTCACCGCCTCCTCCCCCAGGGCCTCAGGGGCACCGGCTGCCGCTTCCGAGGAGGGTACAGACATCACCCCAGTCGCCTGGGGCTTATCCTGCCCCCTACCCCCACGGCGCCTCACCTGATGCCACTGGTGGGCAGATGTACTGGCCACGCCTTCCTTCACCGACCCCTCAGCTCCTCTCCCGCCCCCACCTCCGGCTCCAGCAGAGGATGCACCGCTGGGGACCCCCCCATGGCTCTCCCCCGCCTGACCAGAGATGGTGTTAGAAAAGGAGCGGGGGCAGCGGCTGTACGGGTGACCTAGGTCACCACACAGGTGACACCTAATGTCACCACAGGCCGCGGCAAGATGACCTACCCCGCCACACAAGGCACATTTCTGCACCTTGCAGCCCGCGCTGAAGTGGCGGGGATCACCGCACCTGTGGCAGACCTTTGGTTGCCCCTGGTAGAAGATCAGGATCCTGTCCCTCCCCAGGAATGCTGAGGAGGGGATGTGGGTGACAGTACCGCCTGAGACCTTCAACCTCATCATGAAGGTCCAGCCCCCTGACCAGATGCCAAACTCGTCCCTGTTCTTTTTTGGGACGTCCGTGACCTCCCCATAGCGGGAAAGCCACGTCATAATATCAACCCCAGAGAGTGACTCGTTATTAGTTAGAACGGTCACTCTCTTTACTCCATTTTGGCGAGACACCGCCTGCACGGCAAAGTCTCGCCAGCCGGGCTCCCCCTTCACCAGTTCAAAATTCGACCAAAAAAGCTCTAGGCCCTCCGGCCGAACAAAACTGATGTCGAAGATGGGGGTACCAAAAGGATGGATCAGGGCAAAGATGTCAGTCGCCCTGAAGTTCATCTTCAGGAGGAGCTCCACGACCCTTGCTCTTGGCGGGCACGCTTCACTGCCCCTCCACCGAAGACGAACTACATTCCTCCTGGCCACCCCCTGCCCGGCTGTCGGGAGGGACCACGCTGTCTCCCCCTCCTTTTTATCTTGGAAGGCGGCCAGGCCATGCCTATCTAGCCAAAAGGCCAGGTCCACCTCTCTTCCCTCTACCTGGATCGTCCGTTCTCCCTTCTTGAGGGCCTCCAGGAAACGGCGTCGCAAGTCACCATCCCTGAGGTCCAGAGGTGAGGAAGCCCCCCGAGAAGACCCCGAGGCCCCGGCTACTACCCCCGCAAAACTCCGGGGACCAGCAGCCGGGGGGGCAGATGGACCAGCCCCACCCCCACTCCCCCCACTAGCAACAGACACACCAGCACTCGCTTCCTCCACCACAGACACATCCATACCGACAGTGACCCCACTTGCCCCACTCCCACTCACATGCACACTGGGGTCACAGTTATTTCTTTTCTCCACACACTTTCTGCCAGCAGGTTTTCCACCAGCATTACTACTGCTGCCACCTGCTGGCAGCACCTTCCCTGCCGGGGGGTTTTGGGAGCCTGGTGCTGCAGCTATTTTTGCCGGCGCCCCTGCCCCAGATAAGCCCGTGGGCACAGAGGACACCGGCAGGCAGGCACCACCTCCATTTTTAGCCACAACTGTGGCACCACTGCTCCCAGCAGCTGCCGGCGCTAAGCCCCGCCCCTTTTCGGGTGAAGCCACGCCCACTTGTGCGGGATTTACCCGCGAGGCCACGCCCCCCGCACCAGGCAGCACAGTGGGGGCCCCAGAGGCCACTCCCACCGGTGCCGTGGATGACAGGGAGGCCACGCCCCCCACACCAGGCAGCACGGTGGGGGCCCCGGAGGCCACTCCCACCGGTGCAGTGGGTGACAGGGAGGCCACGCCCCCCGCACCAGGCAGCACAGTGGGGGCCCCAGAGGCCACTCCCACCGGTGCCGTGGATGACAGGGAGGCCACGCCCCCCACACCAGGCAGCACGGCGGGGGCCCCAGAGGCCACTCCCACCGGTGCCTTTGGTGACAGGGAGGCCACGCCCCCCGCACCAGGCAGCACGGTGGGGGCCCCAGAGGCCACTCCCACTGGCGCTGTGGACGGCTGGGAGGCCACACACCCCGAAGCCGGCCGCGCAGGGACCCCCGAAGCTGACCCGGAGCCGGGTCTACTCACAGGGGCCCCTGGACCAGCGGCACCAGCTCTCAGGGGCATAGCACCCCCTACCGTCACACCCGTTGCCACAAAAAGCCTGGCCACCCCAGCTCCGGTGGCCGGCCCCAGGCTAGGCCACTCCCCCTCGGCACCCAGCGGCGGTGGAGCCCCCCGCGCTGACCCATTACTGGGCCCCTGCGCAGGGGGCCCCGACCTCGCCACGGATTTTGCCAGGGGAGCAAGCCCCACCTTTCGTTTATGAGCCGGCTCTGCCGGAGCCGCAGGCCCCGCGCCCTTCACCTTACCAGGTCTCTGGGTCCCTGAAAGTGATCCAGATTTAGTGGATCCGTGCGTGAGGGACCCAGACACCCCAGCACACGCCGCCGGAGATGCGGCCCCGGCTGTCGGTGCACCGCCGGCAGCGCAGGAGGCAGCGGCGGATGTACACGCCGCCCCCCGCACGCCAGCAGGCGCACCAGGTGCCAGGCCAGACCCCCCTTTTACAGGGGATCCAGCCTGAGCACCTCCACTGATGACTCCCACCATCGGGCCGCCCTCCGCGCCATGCTCCATATCAGACACCTTGGACCCACTGCCTCCATTACCACAAACAGAGGCAGCGTTCTGCGTGCCATGGCCTATGTTCTCCCCGCTCCCTCGCTGTGGACCCACAACAGAGTCCAAGCCGGGGTGGGTAGCGGGTGCCGCACAACGGGACAGGGGGGCCCCAGAGAGGGGGACATACACAAATTTGTGCGCAACAGTTGTTTTTCTCTTTTTTTTTGCTTTTCTCTTCATCCCCCTCACGGGTGCCTCATCCTCGCAGATCTCATCCCCGAACGTAAGCTGACCAAAACGTATCGGGGACTCGATCTGCTGGATCTGCTGCATGATAAGGCAGCCCCCCTCACTGCTACTGCTCCCATCCTCCTCATCCTCCCCCTCGCTCCCGCTGCCCTCTGAAGGGCTAGAATCCGACGGGAGAGCCATCTGCTCAGGGGCTATCCCGCTATACGATGCCTGGAGATCACTTACCAGGCCACCAGGCGGCGGGTAGGGTGCGACCTCCTCCACGCATACCTCTTCTTCCTCCTCCTCCACCGCCTGGCCGGGGCCCTGCGACCCCTCCAGAGCCCCACCGGTCATGGCTCTGAACCGGCTATCATTCTGCAGCTTTTCCTTAAATGGTCCGCTGCCCGCCATGATGGTGTTCCTGCGGTCCTCCAGGTCCTGTATGGCCCGCTTGATCTTCCGGACCGCGGCGGATAGCTCAGGCTTCTTACTGCCAGAGGCCCTCACGGACCTCTCCTGAGCCACCCTCAACTCCCCCCAGAGGGAACTTAGCTTCTTTGTGGCGTCCTCATACTCGCAGAGGTGTGCATGTATACGGGAGGCATAGGTGACGGTTGCCTCCCTCGACGCCTTGGTACCCCAATCAGGGGGCACCGCTGCAGCACCTCCGCTCATACTCGACCCACCTCCGGAGGGAGGAGCCGCCGCGGTCATAGCCTCGGGGGTCCTCCGGGTCCTCATGCCGGACCCCTTGCTGTCTTGGCCAGATCTTGTTGCCTTAGCCGGCTTGGTGTTTCTCCCACCCCCCGCCAGCTTGGACCGGGAGGTGGGAGCCGGGGGCCCGGCCCCGGAGGCCAGTCCCACCACAAGCTTTCCTTCCTGGGAAGGGGGCAGACAAAAAGTCCCAGATGGAAAAAAAAACCTCCCTTCCCAGGAGCTCTCTCCACAGCAGCCACACAGTCCAGGAAGCACACTGCACACAGCTCACTGCAGGCTCCACCTCCACCACTTCCTGAAACAAGCTGCAGCAGGCTGAACTGGAGCTCTTTTATTATAAAAGTACAAAAACACATATACAAAACACAAAAACCAAACCACAGATACAATTATACAACAAACAAACAACTAACAACCAACAAAACCCCAGCAAGACATAACCTAAAATCTGAAATTATATAGAGTCCAACAAAGAAATATATGACGACACAAAGTTCAAGTCCTCCAGCAGACTCTGTAGGAGACCCCCCAGCAAGGGAAGACCCTACCATAACTCCAGGGTGCGCCCTAAAACGCACCCGACCCCCAGCATACACAACATCCATACCTGCACACTCATACCTAACCCCCTAACAAAAAAGGAAAACTAAATAACTGGCCCACTGCCAAAAACAAAGAAATAGGCCACCTGGCCGAAACAAAACTTAATGCACAGCAAACCTTTTTTTTTTTTTTTTTTTTTTATTTTTTTTTTTTTTTTTTTTTTTTTTCCCCCACCACCATTTTTTAACACCCAAGGTCCCACGAGAGTCTGTGGCCTTATCACAACAAGCCCCACTAAAGTTTGTGGCCATTTCACACACAAAAAGGTCCCTTTGCCTCTTCCGGCATCCCGCAGGACGTCCACATTTTTCACAAAACCACCGCAAACCCCTCCCCCCTCCCCCCTAAAGCCCCCCACCCAACCTAAACTAACCCCCCCACACACACAATACACATACATTATTTATATACAACACAACATAACGATGTAACAACAACTAACCAAATCATCATGACATAACAACTTAACCGATTTTTTAAGACTACTAAACATGAACCAAAGGATCAGACCCAAGTTCAGTGCTTGCAAGCCCTATATTCAGATTCTGAACCGTAAAACAAAAAACTACAAATGTGAGGGGAGCAGCCCACCACCAGGAAACTGGAGACTACAGAGGCTCTCACCCTGCTCTAACACACAAACAGCCTGTCCCTCCCTATTAAAGAAAAAGAAAAACCTGTCCCTACCGCCCTACCAATCTTTCCCTACCTGTCCCTACCTGTCCCTCTCTGACCCTCACTACCAACCTAATGCTAACTACCTATCCCTAAAGACTGTCCCTACCTGTCCCTCCCTGACCCTACACATCCATCTGACCCTACAAATAAATATAAAATATAGAAAGGACTAAACTAACCCTATCACAGACACACATACCCTAACTCTCCCTAGGGCACATTAAATGAGAACCCCCTCCATAGAAGGGAAGCCCTCCCTGCACCCAGCCTCTCATACTCCAGCGAGCGCACTTTTGCCAGGTCACCCAGGATGTTCCTAATCACCTCTTCCCGGGGGAGGACTTTATGCTGGGTGGACACTAAACACCGTGCGTTCCACGTGTAAAACCTAGTCACTAAACTAACTAAGAAGACAGTGCCCCGATCTCGGCCACCAAGGGATCTGAATGCCCCATAGGCCCACTCCGCATAGGAAAGGCCTGCCAGCCTAGGCCAGCCAATGGAAGCACCCACCCTACTGTAGACCTCTGTATTAAAGGGACATTGAAGCAGGAAGTGCTCCATGCTTTCAAGCATGCCGCCACACTCCTCGCGGGGACAATCCCGGTCATCAGAGTTCCTGTACTTCAGGTTGCCCCTCACATACAGTCTCCCATGGAAGCAGCGCCAAGTCAAGTCCCAAAACTTCAAGGGGATCCGCTTAGAGTTTAATAACCCGAGCCCCACCTCCAGATCCCGGCTTGGGCAATCCTTGAGGGCCAGGGGCTTCTGGAAGTGGGTCAACAGAACCCTATTGTCAAGTAACCTCCTTGACAAGGTCCTGATCTCCCACACTCCCAGACCCCACCGGCGGATCGCCTTCACAACCAGGGTAGCATAAGCCGGAAGATGCCCATGAGGCGTGCGAAGGTCCTTCACCCGCCCTCCTGTCTCCCATTCCTGGAAGAAAGGCCGAAACCACCCCCTACAGGAGAATACCCACGGAGGAGCCCTCTCTAACCAGAGGTTGGCGATGTTTGCCTTAAGAAAGGTGTTTACTAGAAACACCACCGGGTTGACCATACCCAACCCTCCTAGTCTCCTCGTGCGGTACGTGACCTCCCTCTTGATCAGGTTCAGCCTATTCCCCCATAATAGTTGGAAGAACAGGCTGTAGACCCGTGTCCAAAGAGGTTCTGGCAAGATGCAGACGCTGCCCAGGTATATTAATAAAGGGAGCAAATACCCCTTGGCCAGGTTAACCCTTTCCCTCAGGGTCAAGGACCAACCCTTCCACTGATCCACCTTCTGGGCGGCAATCTTAAGTCTGCCCTCCCAGTTTTGCTGGGGATAGTCCCCCGGGCCGAAACTGATGCCTAAAATTTTTGCTGTGGCCTGAGGCCCTGGAAGGGTGTCCGGGAGATCGAAACTTGGATCTCCCCCTCCCAGCCAGAGACTCTCACACTTATCCCGGTTGATCATGGACCCAGAAGCCACCGAGTAGCGCTCAACTTCAGACATGACCCAGTCCGCCTCCTCTCTCGAGGATACAAAGAGGGAAACGTCGTCGGCGTACGCCACTACCCTCAAGGTGGCCTCTGGCTCCGCCCGGTCCATCCCGACTCCCACCAACGGTCCGCGTTCCACTCTCCTTAAAAAGGGGTCGATCGCGAACACGTATAACAGTGGGCTCAGAGGACAGCCCTGGCGGACACCAGACCTCACCTCAAAAGGGGGTCCGACCCAACCGTTCACAAGCGGAAAAGTCTCTGCCCCATTGTATAATACTCTCAACCAATCAACAAACCTCCCGGGCAGACCGTACCTCAGAAGGACGGACCAGAGGTACTCATGGTTAACCCGGTCAAAGGCCTTCGCTTGGTCTAAGGACAGCAAGTACCCCTTCCAGAGACCTGCCCTGCCCTGCTCCACTGCCTCCCGGACACCGAGCACAGCACTAAAAGTACTGCGGCCTGGAACAGAGCAGTGCTGGGCCCCCGAAAGGAGCCGGGGTGCAAACTTCACCAACCGATTGAAAAGCACCTTTGCCAGAACCTTTCGGTCCGTATTGAGAAGCGCTATGGGACGCCAATTCTCAATACGGGACGAGTCTTTACCCTTTGACAGGATAATCAGGGCGGACTTCCTCATTGAACCGGGAAGAATGTCCGAGGAAAGACATTCATTAAAAACCTCAGTCATGAGGGGGACCAAAGAGTCCCTAAAAGTCCTGTAAAACTCGGATGTTAAGCCATCCGGACCGGGCGATTTTTTGGGCCGGAGCCCATCAATGGCCCGTCTCACTTCCTCTTCCCTGATTGCTTCTGCCAAACCATGAAGAGAGGGGTCATCCCCTGGTTCAGGGATGGTTTCAGCCAGGAAAGCCGACATCTCATCCCGATCTGGATCCCTCCTTCCCAAGAGATGCGAGTAGAAGGATCTGACCACCTCCAGGATCCCTGATTTGGATCTGTTCAGGGAACCCGTACTGTCGATCAGTCCTGTTACCATCTTGCAACTCACTGACATCCTGCAGTTCCTGTAGGGGTCGGGCGAGCGGTACCTCCCGAAATCCCTCTCAAAAACTAAGGATGTGTGCCTATCATACTGGCACCCCTTGAGCAAGGCCTTCACCCTGGAGATTTCCTCACGGTCCCCTCCAGTCGAGACGAGCTGCTCGAGTTTCCTCCCCAGCTCCCGATACAGGCGGTACCTGTTCAGGCCTCTGAGGCTCGAAAGCTGACGGAAGAACCCCGCAACCCTTGTTTTGAAGATCTCCCACCACTCAGACTTACTGCTACAGAGACCCAAGAGAGGTACCTGGCTCTGAAGAAATTCCTCAAAGGATTGTCTCACATCCGCTTCTTCCAACAGGGACGAATTCAGCTTCCATAGGCCTCTCCCTATCCGGGGAGTCTCTGCAACATTCAAAGAAAAGGAAATGAAACAGTGATCGGAGAATTCCACCTCAACAGCGGACACTGCAGAAGAGACGGCTTCCTCCTTTAAAAAAAACCTATCTATCCTAGACCTACAACTACCCCTATGAAAGGTGAAACCCCCGTGACCTGGGGTGTGCCGGATGTGGACATCCACCAGGCGAGCTTCGCTTGCTATGCTGTTGAGGGTATTACTATCAAAAGCCAGCCTTCGGTCTCCGGGGCCTCCCCTATCACGGGGTCTAGTTATAGTATTAAAGTCCCCACCGAAGACCACCTGCCGGCTGGTAAAAAGATAGGGCTTGATCTTCAGGAAGAGACATTTACGGTCCCACTCTGACTGTGGACCATAGATGTTAATGAGCCGGAGCTCCTGTCCCCCCATGAAGACGTCAAGGACCAAGCACCTCCCCATTTCTACCTCGATCACCCGTCTGCATTCCACCGAAGCGGCCTTAAAAAGGACCGCTACCCCGCTATACGGCTCGGCCGCAAGAGACCAGTATGAGGGCCCGCACCTCCACTCCCTCCTTGCTTTGTAAATGGCCCCCATGTCTGTTAGTCTGGTCTCCTGCAAAAATAAAATGTCAGCCTCAACTCGGTTGAAAAAATCAAAGGCCATAAATCTGGCCGCATCTGACTTTATACTGGCGACATTAATCGACGCCAGAGTCAACGGGGTAGGTTCCGCCATCATGGGTGATTGAGTTAGACGGCCTTCTTTTTAACCGCACCCCTCAATTTACCTTTTTCACCCTCAGAGGAGGAGCCAGACTCTCCCCTCCTCTTTAGTGACACCGAGGTGTCCATAGCACCCGTCACCACCTTCCCAGTACCGGGTTCCTCACCCCTGGACCCCAGGGCAGTCCCCCCCCCAGAGGAAAGTGAGCCCTCCGGAGGACGGACCCCGCCGCTCCCTGAAGGCACCTCAGATGTTACTGCCGGTCCCTCACCCCCGACCTCCGACACAGCAGAGTCATCGAGGGCATGGAACCGGTTGGAGAGGGGGATCAGAGGGGAGCCGGTGAGCCCTTCCGTAGGCACCTTAGTGGCCAGGGGGGGGGCCTTAGATGTTTTTGCCCCTTTTCGTTTCCTCCTCCGACTCTTACTGGTCTTATTGTCACCTTTTGTTTTAGGCTGCTCCACCACCTCCTCGTCCAGACTTTCATACTGGGAGGAGTCATCAGAAGCAGCCACCTCCTCCCTCTCCATCCTCCTGATCTCCTCGCTCACCGCCTCCTCCCCCAGGGCCTCAGGGGCACCGGCTGCCGCTTCCGAGGAGGGTACAGACATCACCCCAGTCGCCTGGGGCTTATCCTGCCCCCTACCCCCACGGCGCCTCACCTGATGCCACTGGTGGGCAGATGTACTGGCCACGCCTTCCTTCACCGACCCCTCAGCTCCTCTCCCGCCCCCACCTCCGGCTCCAGCAGAGGATGCACCGCTGGGGACCCCCCCATGGCTCTCCCCCGCCTGACCAGAGATGGTGTTAGAAAAGGAGCGGGGGCAGCGGCTGTACGGGTGACCTAGGTCACCACACAGGTGACACCTAATGTCACCACAGGCCGCGGCAAGATGACCTACCCCGCCACACAAGGCACATTTCTGCACCTTGCAGCCCGCGCTGAAGTGGCGGGGATCACCGCACCTGTGGCAGACCTTTGGTTGCCCCTGGTAGAAGATCAGGATCCTGTCCCTCCCCAGGAATGCTGAGGAGGGGATGTGGGTGACAGTACCGCCTGAGACCTTCAACCTCATCATGAAGGTCCAGCCCCCTGACCAGATGCCAAACTCGTCCCTGTTCTTTTTTGGGACGTCCGTGACCTCCCCATAGCGGGAAAGCCACGTCATAATATCAACCCCAGAGAGTGACTCGTTATTAGTTAGAACGGTCACTCTCTTTACTCCATTTTGGCGAGACACCGCCTGCACGGCAAAGTCTCGCCAGCCGGGCTCCCCCTTCACCAGTTCAAAATTCGACCAAAAAAGCTCTAGGCCCTCCGGCCGAACAAAACTGATGTCGAAGATGGGGGTACCAAAAGGATGGATCAGGGCAAAGATGTCAGTCGCCCTGAAGTTCATCTTCAGGAGGAGCTCCACGACCCTTGCTCTTGGCGGGCACGCTTCACTGCCCCTCCACCGAAGACGAACTACATTCCTCCTGGCCACCCCCTGCCCGGCTGTCGGGAGGGACCACGCTGTCTCCCCCTCCTTTTTATCTTGGAAGGCGGCCAGGCCATGCCTATCTAGCCAAAAGGCCAGGTCCACCTCTCTTCCCTCTACCTGGATCGTCCGTTCTCCCTTCTTGAGGGCCTCCAGGAAACGGCGTCGCAAGTCACCATCCCTGAGGTCCAGAGGTGAGGAAGCCCCCCGAGAAGACCCCGAGGCCCCGGCTACTACCCCCGCAAAACTCCGGGGACCAGCAGCCGGGGGGGCAGATGGACCAGCCCCACCCCCACTCCCCCCACTAGCAACAGACACACCAGCACTCGCTTCCTCCACCACAGACACATCCATACCGACAGTGACCCCACTTGCCCCACTCCCACTCACATGCACACTGGGGTCACAGTTATTTCTTTTCTCCACACACTTTCTGCCAGCAGGTTTTCCACCAGCATTACTACTGCTGCCACCTGCTGGCAGCACCTTCCCTGCCGGGGGGTTTTGGGAGCCTGGTGCTGCAGCTATTTTTGCCGGCGCCCCTGCCCCAGATAAGCCCGTGGGCACAGAGGACACCGGCAGGCAGGCACCACCTCCATTTTTAGCCACAACTGTGGCACCACTGCTCCCAGCAGCTGCCGGCGCTAAGCCCCGCCCCTTTTCGGGTGAAGCCACGCCCACTTGTGCGGGATTTACCCGCGAGGCCACGCCCCCCGCACCAGGCAGCACAGTGGGGGCCCCAGAGGCCACTCCCACCGGTGCCGTGGATGACAGGGAGGCCACGCCCCCCACACCAGGCAGCACGGTGGGGGCCCCGGAGGCCACTCCCACCGGTGCAGTGGGTGACAGGGAGGCCACGCCCCCCGCACCAGGCAGCACAGTGGGGGCCCCAGAGGCCACTCCCACCGGTGCCGTGGATGACAGGGAGGCCACGCCCCCCACACCAGGCAGCACGGCGGGGGCCCCAGAGGCCACTCCCACCGGTGCCTTTGGTGACAGGGAGGCCACGCCCCCCGCACCAGGCAGCACGGTGGGGGCCCCAGAGGCCACTCCCACTGGCGCTGTGGACGGCTGGGAGGCCACACACCCCGAAGCCAGCCGCGCAGGGACCCCCGAAGCTGACCCGGAGCCGGGTCTACTCACAGGGGCCCCTGGACCAGCGGCACCAGCTCTCAGGGGCATAGCACCCCCTACCGTCACACCCGTTGCCACAAAAAGCCTGGCCACCCCAGCTCCGGTGGCCGGCCCCAGGCTAGGCCACTCCCCCTCGGCACCCAGCGGCGGTGGAGCCCCCCGCGCTGACCCATTACTGGGCCCCTGCGCAGGGGGCCCCGACCTCGCCACGGATTTTGCCAGGGGAGCAAGCCCCACCTTTCGTTTATGAGCCGGCTCTGCCGGAGCCGCAGGCCCCGCGCCCTTCACCTTACCAGGTCTCTGGGTCCCTGAAAGTGATCCAGATTTAGTGGATCCGTGCGTGAGGGACCCAGACACCCCAGCACACGCCGCCGGAGATGCGGCCCCGGCTGTCGGTGCACCGCCGGCAGCGCAGGAGGCAGCGGCGGATGTACACGCCGCCCCCCGCACGCCAGCAGGCGCACCAGGTGCCAGGCCAGACCCCCCTTTTACAGGGGATCCAGCCTGAGCACCTCCACTGATGACTCCCACCATCGGGCCGCCCTCCGCGCCATGCTCCATATCAGACACCTTGGACCCACTGCCTCCATTACCACAAACAGAGGCAGCGTTCTGCGTGCCATGGCCTATGTTCTCCCCGCTCCCTCGCTGTGGACCCACAACAGAGTCCAAGCCGGGGTGGGTAGCGGGTGCCGCACAACGGGACAGGGGGGCCCCAGAGAGGGGGACATACACAAATTTGTGCGCAACAGTTGTTTTTCTCTTTTTTTTTGCTTTTCTCTTCATCCCCCTCACGGGTGCCTCATCCTCGCAGATCTCATCCCCGAACGTAAGCTGACCAAAACGTATCGGGGACTCGATCTGCTGGATCTGCTGCATGATAAGGCAGCCCCCCTCACTGCTACTGCTCCCATCCTCCTCATCCTCCCCCTCGCTCCCGCTGCCCTCTGAAGGGCTAGAATCCGACGGGAGAGCCATCTGCTCAGGGGCTATCCCGCTATACGATGCCTGGAGATCACTTACCAGGCCACCAGGCGGCGGGTAGGGTGCGACCTCCTCCACGCATACCTCTTCTTCCTCCTCCTCCACCGCCTGGCCGGGGCCCTGCGACCCCTCCAGAGCCCCACCGGTCATGGCTCTGAACCGGCTATCATTCTGCAGCTTTTCCTTAAATGGTCCGCTGCCCGCCATGATGGTGTTCCTGCGGTCCTCCAGGTCCTGTATGGCCCGCTTGATCTTCCGGACCGCGGCGGATAGCTCAGGCTTCTTACTGCCAGAGGCCCTCACAGACCTCTCCTGAGCCACCCTCAACTCCCCCCAGAGGGAACTTAGCTTCTTTGTGGCGTCCTCATACTCGCAGAGGTGTGCATGTATACGGGAGGCATAGGTGACGGTTGCCTCCCTCGACGCCTTGGTACCCCAATCAGGGGGCACCGCTGCAGCACCTCCGCTCATACTCGACCCACCTCCGGAGGGAGGAGCCGCCGCGGTCATAGCCTCGGGGGTCCTCCGGGTCCTCATGCCGGACCCCTTGCTGTCTTGGCCAGATCTTGTTGCCTTAGCCGGCTTGGTGTTTCTCCCACCCCCCGCCAGCTTGGACCGGGAGGTGGGAGCCGGGGGCCCGGCCCCGGAGGCCAGTCCCACCACAAGCTTTCCTTCCTGGGAAGGGGGCAGACAAAAAGTCCCAGATGGAAGAAAAAAAACCTCCCTTCCCAGGAGCTCTCTCCAAACGCAGCCACACAGTCCAGGAAGCACACTGCACACAGCTCACTGCAGGCTCCACCTCCACCACTTCCTGAAACAAGCTGCAGCAGGCTGAACTGGAATGGACCCTCTTGCTATGTGCATTGCAGTCTGCTATGTACCCTGCCTGCCAGCCTAGCACTGATATCTCTGCAGCTGGATTAGTCCTCAGAAGGACTGTTAGTTGAGATGGATATGTAGAGAACCTTGTAGAATACCTACACTAACTAATAAACAACCAAATCTCTCCCTTGCTCAGCAGCACCTCTCCCTATATTGCCTGATTGCGGAGTAGACTGTGATGAGCATGGCAGCGCCAGGTCTGATATAGACCTGATGACGCTGTGCGGCCAGCCAATCACTGTAATGCAACAACCAACATGGCTGCGACATTACAGTGTGTAGCAGACAATCCCTGCATGTTGATGGGCGCTCTAAAGACTGCCAAGCATGCAGGGAGGGGACTCGAGCTCCCGCCGAGCCACCCCGAAAATACTCGGCGAGCGCCGAGCATCTCGGGAAGTGAGATGCTCGGGCGAGCACTCAGCAGTAGCAAGCATGCTCGCTCATCACTAGGTGGCACCTCTGAGGGCTGTACTGTGTGTGATGTTAAGGTGAAGGAAGAGGAGCAGAGACCACTTAATGCAGCGCTTATCATCTATTGGAGTGCATGTTCTTCCTGATACTCATTTACAAGGCATACCGCTGTGCGACTGCCAAAGAAATGGAGTGGAGTCCAGTAACAGAAGTTTTCAAAATGCTGCACAATTGCTCACTGCAGCAAAACAAACCTACTTCTCATCTCTCATATCATACATGTCTCACAACCCTAAACAGCTATTCAGTACTTTCAAGTCCCTCCTCTGTCCATCAGCTCCCCCTCCCTCTCCTCTCCTCTTATCTCAGCTGAAGACTTAGCCTCATTCTTCAAGCAGAATATAGGGCAAAGCTTTTGCTTAAAGTCCCAACAGCCCCTTCTCTCTTATAATGACTCAACTCTCCTCATCCAAACCCAGCTTCTCCGCCATCACGGAAGATCATCTTTACTCTCCAAATCACATCTCACCACCTGTGAACTTGACCTAATACCATCCCACCTCATTCCAAACCGTACCACAGTCTTCATCCCAAGCCTAACCCTCCTCTTCAACCTGTCACTAACAACTGACATCTTCCCATCATGATTCAAACGTACCTCGATCACACCCATCCTCAAAAAGCCCTCCATTGACCCATACTATGTTTAGCTATAGCCTCATCTCACTTCTCCCCTATGCCTTCAAACTACTAGATTAACACGTCTATTTTGAACTGTCCTCCCACCTCTCCTCCTGCTCCCTCTTTGACCACTTACAATCAAGTTTTCGACCTCACCATAAAACTGAAACTGCACTGACTAAAGTCACCAACGACCTACTAACTGCCTAATCTAAGCCAAACTATTCTGTCTTCCTCCCCCTACACCTGTCATCTGCCTTTGGCACAGTAGACCATATGCTCTTACCACAGACTCTCATCACTCGGCATCATAGACTTGGCCCTATCATGGATGTTTTCATACCTTACCGACAGGACATTCAGTGTCTCCCACTCACACACCACCTCCTCATCTCACCCCCTATGTGTCGTTGTCCCCTAAGTTTCAGCTGTAGGACCCAGGCTCTTCTCCATCTACACCTTCGGTTTGGGACAGCTCATGGTCTCACGGCTTACAGTATCACCTCTATGCTGATGACACACAGATCTACCTCTCTGGACCTGATATCACCTCCTTACTAACCAGAATCCCACAATGTGTGTCCTGTATTTCATCTTTCTTCTCTGCTAGATTTGTAAAAATGAACATGGATAAAACAGAATGCATCATCTTTCTACCATCTCATTCATCCCCCCCTCAACTGACCTATCTATCAAAGTGAATGGCTGCCAAATCTCCCTAGTCCCGCAAGCTTGACTCTGATCTGTCCTTCAAATGTCAGATCCAAGCCCTTTCCACTTGCTGCTTACTCCAAATCCAAAGAATCTCGGGTATCTGTATATTCCTCAACCATGAATGTAGAAAACACCTGTTCACGCCCTCATCATCTCCCACCTCGACTACTACAAGCTCCTGCTCTGTGGCCTCCCTTCTACCACTCTCGCACCCCTCCAATCTATCCTAAACTGTGCTGGTCGATTAATCCACCTGTCACCCCACTATTCCCAGGCTTCTCCCCTCTGTCAATCCCTGCACTGGCTACCTGTTGCCCAGAGACTCCAGTTGAAAAGCCTAACTTTGGCATACCAAGCCATTGAAAACCTGTCTCCTCCATACATGTGACCTAGTCTCCCTGTTCTAGTTACCTGCACGCAACTTCCCATCCTTCCAAAATCTCCTTCTCTACTTCCCTCTTATCTCTTCTTGTCACGATCGCATATAAGATTTGTCCTGTGCATCTCCCCTACTGTGTATTGCTGTACTCCAACACATGAGACTCTCGCCAACCGTACAAATCTTGAAAAGGAAGCTGAAGACCCACTTCTTGTTACAAGCCTACAATCTGCAGTAAGCCTCGCTCCTGCATATCGCTGCACTGACTAGCTGTACCCTTACCTACTGTATCCTCACCTATCCCTTGTAGATTGTTTGTGCACCCTCGCGGACAGGGTCCTCTTTCCTCTTGTATCAGTCGGTGACCCCTTTTGACATGTAAAGTGCCACGGAATAAATATCGTTGTAATAGTATTAATAATTGTAGTACTAGTACTCTGGGTCAATTGATGGCATTTTCCAGGTGTCTACTCCTATTTTGATGTGTTTTGGGCCTGTTTTAAGGTTTTGTGTATGCGTTTTTTTTGTCCCCCCCCATTGAATCCTATGGCGTTCGGTAACATTTGTCGATCATTCGATGAATAAATTGGCGAATATTGCAAATTTGACAATAATAATCATTTGCTCATCTCTACCCATGTGTCCGACTTGCCTTCCCCATATATCCATAGAGGCCCCCAGGTGTCCAGCCTGCCCCCGTGTGTCCAGGTTGCCCTCCATATATCCTCCCTGTCCCACATGTGTCCTGCCTGCCCCCCCATATATCTATCTTGGACCCCATGTGTCCAGCCTGCTTCCCCCACATATATCCATCCTGGCCCCCATATTTCCAGCCTGCCCTCCCTCATATATCCATCCTGGCCCCCATGTGTCCAGCCCACCGCCCATCTATTCATCAGGCCCCCATGTGTCCACCCTGCCACCCCCATATATTTATCCAGGCCCCCAGGTGTCCAGTCTGGCCCCCCATGTGTCCAGCCTGCCCCCCATATATCCTTCCTGTCCCCCATGTGTCCAGCCTGCCCCCCATGTATCCATCCTGGCCTCCATGTGTCCAGCCTGACCCCTCTCATGTATCCATCAAGCCCCCATGTGTCCAACCAGCCTCCCCTCTATATCCATTCAGGCCCCCATGTGTCCAGCCTGCCCCCATATATCCTTCCTGGCCCCAATGTGTCTAGCCTGCCCCCATATATCCTTCGTGGCCCCAATGTGTCTAGCCTGCACCCCCATATATACTTTCTGGCCCCCATGTGTCCAATCTCCCCCCCATATATCCTTCCTGGCCCCCCATATATCCTTCCTGGCCCCCATGAGTCCAGCCTGCCCCCCGATATTTCCATCCAGGCCCCCACATGTCCATCCTGCCCCCCCATATATCTATCCAGGCCCCCATGTGTCCAGCTTACCCCCCATATACCCATCCAGTCCCCCATGTGTCCATCCTGCCCCCCATGTGTTCATCCTGCCCCTCCATATATCCATCCAGGCCCCCAAGTGTCCAGCCTGCCCTCCCATATACCCATCCAAGCACCCATGTGTCCAGCCTGCCCCCACATATACCCATCCAGGCCCCCATGTGTCCAACCTACCTCCGCATATATCCATGCTGGTCCCCATCCCATTCTGCATCCACACACAGAAAAAAAAAGATTCCTCTTACTTTCCTGCGCTTCCTGCACTGTGCGGTGTCCTCCTCTGCTTGGATCTGGCAAGCTCATAGCAGAGGATGGCGGTTGACTTGCGTGCGGCCATCGCAGCAGGCTCATGACAATGATGTCATACGCCGGCGACATCAGACGCACAGCTTCAGCTTCATCGGGTCGTGCGTCGCGGTGCTTTAGGTACTGAACGATGCGTGCGAGTGTCCCTGCATATACTCTCATTTTTGCAAGCATGTCTGTAAGACTGTGTTTACACTTAGCGTAAATGCAGCATTTTTATTCTGCTGGGGTTTTTTTTTTGAGGGGAGCTGAAAATCTGCGTTGTTTAACTGTTCAAGCAAAGTGGTTGTGATTTCATGAAAACTCTTGTCAATTGTGCGTTTAAAGACACTGTTGAACTGTGCATTTTTTTTGTGGATTTTTTTCTCTAGAAGCTTCTGAGCGGAGTCTGGAAAAAAAGCATGTAAAAACACAATATTTTTATTACCGTAGTTATTTTTAAGGCACCATTGATTACATGGTGCAGTACATGTTTTACATGTACAGTACATACAAAATACAGATATAAATTACAATGAACAAACTAACAATGAACAGAAAGCAGAGGGCCCTGCCCTTGAGAGCTTCCATTCAAAGTAACATAGTAGCATAGTTTTTAAGGTTGAAGGAAGACTAAGTCCATCTAGTTCAACCCATAGCCTAACATGTTGATCCAGAGGAAGGCAAAAAAAAACCCATGTGGCAAATACCAAGCTCTACATTGGGGAAAAAAATTCCTTCCTGACTCCATACGACAATCAGACTAGGTCCTTGGATCAATGCCCTATCAAGGAATCTAGTATATATAACCTGTAATATCATACTTTTCAAGAAAGGCATCCATGCCCTTCTTAAATTTTAATAGTGAATCACTCATTACAACATCATGCGGCAGAGAGTTCCATAGTCTCACTGCTCTTACAGTAAAGAATCCCCGTCTGTGATTATGATTAAACCTTCTTTCCTCCAGACGTAGAAGATGCCCCCTTGTCCCCGTCTCTGGCCTCAGAGTAAAAAGATCAGTAGACAGGTCTTTGTACTGTCCCCTCATATACTTGTACATAGTAATAAGATCACCCCTAAGCCTTCTTTTTTCCACAGTAAATAACCCCAAGTGTAATAACCTGTCTTGGTATTGCAGACCCCCCAGTCTTCTAATAACCTTGGTCGCTCTTCTCTGCACCCTCTCTAGTTCAGCTATGTCTTTCTTATACACCGGAGACCAGAACTGTACAAAGTATTCTAAGTGTGGTCGTACTAATGACTTGTATAGAGGTAAAATTATGTTCTCCTCATGAGCATCTATGCCTCTTTTAATGCATCCCATTATTTTATTTGCCTTTGCAGCAGCTGCCTGACACTGGTCACTAAACGTGAGCTTGTCGTCCACCAATACACCTAGGTCTTTTTCAGTTACAGTTTTGCCCAGTGTTTTACAAGTAAGCATATAATTATACATTTTATTTCCTCTGCCCAAGTGCATTACCTTTCATTTATCCCCATTAAAGCTTATTTGCCATTTATCAGCCCAAGCTTCTAGTTTACATAGATCCTCCTGTAATATAAAATTGTCCTCCTCCGTATTGATTACCCTGCAGAGTTTAGTGTCATCTGCAAATATTTAAATATTACTCTGTATGCCCCCTACAAGGTCATTAATAAATATGTTAAAAAGAAGGGGGCCCAATACTGACCCCTGTGGTACCCCACTGTTAACTGAGACCCAGTCTGAGTGTATTCCATTAATAACCACCCTTTGTTTCCTATTACTGAGCCAATTCTTAACCCACATACATATATTTTCCCCTATCCCTATTGTTCTCATTTTATGTATCAACCTTTTGTGTTGAACCGTATCAAAAGCTTTTGAAAAGTTCATATACACAACATCCACTGCATGTCCTTGGTCCTCATAAAAACTGATCAGATTAGCATGACAGGAACGGTCCCTCGTAAACCCATGTTGATATTGGGTCATGAGGTTATTCTTCTTCAGATACTCTAGTATAGCATCTCTTAGGAAACCCTCCAGGATTTTACCCACAGTAGAGGTTAAGCTTACCGGCCTATAATTTCCAAGTTCAGTTTTTGTCCCCTTTTTGAATATTGGCACCACATTTGCTATACGCCAGTCGTGTGGTACAGACCCTGTTATTATGGAATCTTTAAAGATTAAAAATAATGGTCTATCTATGACGTTACTTAATTCCTGCAGTACTCGCGGGTGTATCCCATCCGGGCCCGGGGATTTGTCAACTTTAGTGATTTTTAGACGCCGCCGTACTTCTTTCTAGGTTAAGCAAGCGACATTTACTGGAGAATTTTTGTCATCACTAATCATGTTTTCTGTCATGCGATTTTCTTGTGTAAATACGGTTGAAAAAAAATCATTTAGCATATTGGCTTTTTCCTCATCCTCATCCACCATTTCACCCAGACTATTTTTAAGAGAGAAAGTGGAAAAGCCAGGTAGAGAGATGGTCAATAAAGATGGTGACCACGTGTCACTCAAGGTGTGGGAAAGACTTAGTGCAACACAAAGGGAAGAGGGAAAGGGGGGAGAGGAGACCTCCTAGGCTGATCTAGTATTACCCTGTCTTCACTAATGTCCCTATATTGGCTCTTCACCCATCGCCGCACGTGAACCTCGCCCTCTATTTCTCTGGCGTTTGGCCCTGGCTAGGGAAGGGAGGAGGATGAGCGCTAGTCAATCCCCACTGACTACTAAAGACAACAAGGGGGACATACAAAGGAAGATAGCTTAGCTTTTAGTCAACATCAGAGAGATGAAAACCCATCCTCATAGCTCCAGAGAGGATGAAGTAATGCACTTGTGCTGGTCCTTCACAAAGGGTAATGAGTATCGCCAGCACCTCCCTCTAGCAGACAGCAGGTATTTATACACCCAGATCAGGATGTTAATTAGCCAGAGGAAGGTAGCTGCTGGGTCCTAGAGAGACAGCCTCTAAGAAGGTGTCTGTAATGCCAAACATAGAGATCTCTTGCAACCAACTACAGGGCGACTGTCTGTCACTTCTGACACACCCATGACACTAGGCCAGGGGTCGGTATATGACGGTGATTTGGAGGTTGGATGGAGAATGCATATGGATAATAATAATAATAATTTTTATTTCTATAGAGCCAACATATTCTGCAGCACTTTACATTTTAGAGGGGACTTGTACAATAAAAGACATTACAGAATAACAATAATCACATAAATCAACAGATACCAGAAGGAGTGAGGACCCTGCTCACAAGCTTACAATCTATGAGGAAATAGGGGAGACACGAAAGGTGGATGGTAACAATTGCTTGTATTGTACGGTCAACCATCAATGTAATAAAAAGGGTAATCACTCAATGCTAAATGATCCAGTCACCAACCAGTATTTGAACAAGTACAGACACAGTAGTCTACTAAGTGATGGAGTGTGTGAACAGAAGATATGAGGGACCTGATTTGGAAGTAAGTTTTGTATGGGGAAAAAAAGGGATTGTTAGATAAGTGAGGAGAGGTGATAGGCCAGTCTAAAGAAATACGTTTTGAGGGCACGCTTAAAACTGTGGGTATTGGGGATTAACCGAAGAGTCCTGGGTAGTGCATTCCAAAGAATTGGTGCAGCAAGTGAGAAGTTTTGGAGATGGGAGTGGGGGGTCTGGATTATTGAAGATGTTAATCTTAAGTCATTAGCATAACAGAGGGCACGGGTAGGGTGGTAGACTGAGACTATAGAGGGGATATAGGGCGGTGCTGAAGCATGGAGTGCTTTGTGGGTGAGGGTGATGAGTTTATATTGAACTCTATAGTGGATGGGTAAACAGAGCAATGACTGGAACAGGGTGGAGGCATCGGTGTAGCGGTTGGCAAGGAATATGATCCTGGCTGCTGCATTTAGGACAGATTGGAGAGGGGAAAGTTTAGTAAAAGGGAGACCAAGTAGTAGAGAATTGCAGTAGTCCAGAAGAGAATGAATCAAAGCGACAGTAAGAGTTTTTGCAGAGTCAAAGGTGAGAAAAGGTGGAATTCTAGAAATGTTTTTGAGGTGTATATGACATGACCAGGCAAGTGATTGGATCTGGGGAGAGAAGGAAAGATTTAAATCAAGCATAACCCCAAGACAGCGGGCTTGTTGCTGGGGAGTAATAGTGGAGCCACACACGGAGATGGCAATATTGGGCATAGGTGAATTAGTGGAGGGAGGAAACACAAGAAGTTCAGTTTTTGGCAGGTTCAGTTTCAGATAGAGGGAGGACATAATGTTAGAGATGGAGGAAAGACAATCACTGGTGTTTTGTAATAATTCAGGGGTGAGGTTAGGAGACAATTTGTATAATTGGGTGTCTTCAGCATAGAGATGGTACTGAAAACCTAATCTACTAATTGTTTGTGCAATAGGGATGGTGTATAAGGAGAAGAGGAGGGGGCCTAGGACTGATCCTTGAGGAACTCCGACAGTAAGGGGGAGAAGGTGAGGAAGAGGAGCCAGGAAAAGATACAGTGAAGCAGCGGTCAGACAGGCAGGAGGAGAACCAGGATAGAACAGTGTCCTTGAGCCCGATAGAGCAGAGCATCGTGAGGAGTAGCTGGTGATCCAGTGTCGAATGCCGCAGAGAGATCCAGGAGAATCAGCAGGGAGTATTGACCATTAGATTTAGCTTTTAGTAGATCATTACAGACTTTGTGAGGGCAGTTTCAGTGGAATGTAAAGAGCAGAAACCAGATTGTAGACGGTCAAGAAGAGAGTTATCTGAGAGATAGTGGACAATGTGCACTTCAAAAGAAGAGAGGATAAAGAAAGGTAGAGGTGGAATAATAATAATAATAATTTTTATTTTTATAGCGCCAACATATTCCGCACCACTTTACAAATTTTAAGGGGGACTTATACAAACAATACAGAATAAACATAACTCATATCGAAAGGAGCGAGGGCCCTGCTCGCAAGCTTACAGTCTATGAACTGGTTTGAAGATGCAGTTGTTATAGAGAAGACCAACTTCCCCATCAAGTCTATTGCTGGGATGAGGAGTGTGGATGAAGTGAAGGCCACCATAACACAGCACAGCCGGGGAGGCTGTGACTGAGGGTTTCAGCCATGTTTTGTTGAGGCCCAGGAAGGATACATTGCAAGAGGTAAAGAGCTTTTGAAGCTTGCTGCAGATGGAATGGGCATTCCAAAGTACTCCAGAGAAAGGGAGCGGCAAAGTGGGGGTCAAGTGAATGGGTTTTATATTGGAGAGGTTGCAGTAGTTCCTAGTATATGGGGAGTGAAAGATGGGAGAATTAATGGGAATATTAGCTAAGGATGTCCAGCATTGGAAATACATCGCCTGCAATGAGCAGAAGCAAAGAGAGAGCAAAAAAGTGTGAGAATTAGACTGCCCAGTGTGTTTTATATTTTAAAAGGTGGGATCTGAGGTTTAAGAGCAAGTCTGTAAATGAAGTCAGGTGGGGAGGTAAAAAAAGGAGAAATAAATATTAGTGGGTTTTGGGGATAGCAAAGGAGAGTAAGGATTAGTGGAGCATTACCTCTAAAGGCATATGTAAGCATGGTGAAAAGTAATTGTGGGAAAATGGGAAGGCAGGAAAGGCAGGTGCAGTTAGCAGACAGTTGTAGCTCTTACCTTCTGTTCACTTCTGGCATATATTTGGTATATTTGTAATGTGCACTTAAAGGCTACACGCATAGACCACAGTCAACATAAACCTAGGCCACCTAATTTATACACCTTCAATAGCAAATGAATGAAGGTGTGAACAGAAGTGAGGAGCCACTGCAAAACAGTTTGCTAGTTTACCAAGCAGGAGGGGGATAAAAACACACCAAAAGTATTGAGGTGTGAACTGAGATTAATACAGTCAATCAGATTTGAGCAAAGTAGTAATAAGGTAACAAGAGACATACCAAAAATACTGATACAGAGGTATGAACTGGGATCAGACTTGAAGGATGTTGTAATTAGGAGACAGGAGACATACCAGTTGATGAGACAGATCAAAAGGTTGTGGTGGTAACATTGAAGGAAATATACCATGGGAATACATTACTGGTGTATTTGTAATGCGCATTTAAAGGTGCAGTTAATGGAGCTGCACGCATAGACCAGAAGCATCTTTAAGCACTGAATCAAAGTTTTTCTACACTATAAGGGCTTGTGCAAATGACTATATTTTCTGCATGAGTACCATTCAACAAAACATCAGACCAATGTATTTCATATGCCTGATTTTTTCGTAGCATCGCCGAGTTGGATCCGGTTATCAGATCACACTCGGCCATGCAAGTCAATGAGTCTGTGGAAAACATCGGGCTGCACTCGGATGTCATCTGAATGCGGCCTGATTCTCTTGCTTGAGAGAAATATGTTGGTGTGACAATAGCCTTAAAATGTATTAAAAAGCTGCTTTAAATCTGCACTAAAAAAACATCAAATAAGGGGTAAAGGTATAAAGAACTGCAGCAAAACACAATCAAAGAAGATGATTATTGCATAGTGTGGTACTGTTACCTGCAGAAAATGTGCATATAAAAATCAGCAGAAAAAACATGGCAAGTACACTACATGTGAACTCATAGAAATGCACAGGTATACAGAGATGTAGCTCTATGTACCAATACAATATGCCTGTAATAGTTTTCTTACATTCAAGTAGAGAAAATTCACCTTTACTTGGCATTGCAACCTGCGACTCAGCGCTACAGCTGCTGACTGACATGGCAACCGCGACCAATCAGTAGAGGGGTGTTTAAATTTGGCCCCAATAATGCTGATTGGTTGCGACCGGCGACCGCGACCAATTAGCATAGCGTTGTTTAAATTTGGCGCCAATGTCACTGATTGGTCGCAGCTGGCGGTCGTGACCAATCAGCAGAGCGTTGTTTAAATTTTGCGGCAATATCACTGATTGGTTGCAGCTGGCGGCCGCGACCAATCAGCATAACTTTGTTTAAATTTGGCGCCAAAATCGCTGATTGGTCGCGGTCAGCTGACGGCCGCGACCAATCAGCAGAGCGTTGTTTAAATTTGGCACCAATCTCGCTGATTGGTCGCAGTCGGCTGGCGGCCGCGACCAATCAGCAGAGCGTTGTTTAAGTTTGGCGCCAATGTCGCTGATTGGTCGCGGTCGGCTGGCGGCCGCGACCAATCAGCGAGATTGGTGCCAAATTTAAACAGCGCTCTGCAGAGGGGTGTTTAAATTTGGCGCCAATATCGCTGATTGGTCGCGGCCGGCGGTCGCGACCAATCAGCAGAGCGGGCTATAAATTTGGCCCCAATAATGCTGATAGGTTGCGGCCGGCGACCGTGACCAATTAGCATAGCGGTGTTTAAATTTGGCGCCAATGTCGCTGATTGGTCGCAGCTGGCGGTCGCGAACAATCAGCAGAGCGTTGTTTAAATTTTGCGGCAATATCGCTGATTGGTTGCAGATGGTGGTCGCGACCAATCAGCAGAGCGGTGTTTAAATTTGGCGCCAATATCGCTGATTGGACGAGGCCGGCAACCGCGACCAATCATCAGAGGGGTGTTTAAATTTGGCGGCAATATCGCTGATTGGTCGCGGCCGGCGACCGCCAATCAGCAGAGCGGTGTTTAAATTTGGAGCCAATGTCGCTGATTGGTCGCGGTCGGCTGGCGGCCGCGACCAATCAGCGAGATTGGTGCCAAATTTAAACAACGCTCTGCAGAGGGGTGTTTAAATTTGGCGCCAATATCGCTGATTGGTCGCGGCCGGCGGTCGCGACCAATCAGCAGAGCTGGCTTTAAATTTGGCCCCAATAATGCTGATAGGTTGCGGCCGGCGACCGTGACCAATTAGCATAGCGGTGTTTAAATTGGCGCCAATGTCGCTGATTGGTCGCAGCTAGCGGTCGCGAACAATCAGCAGAGCGTTGTTTAAATTTTGCGGCAATATCGCTGATTGGTTGCAGATGGTGGTCGCGACCAATCAGCAGAGCAGTGATTAAATTTGGCGCCAATATCGCTGATTGGTCGAGGCCGGCAACCGCGACCAATCAGCAGAGGGGTGTTTAAATTTGGCGGCAATATCGCTGATTGGTCGCGGCCGGCAACCGCCAATCAGCAGAGCGGTGTTTAAATTTGGCGCCAATAATGCTGAATGATCGCGGCCAGCGACTGCGACCAATCAGCAGAGCGTTGTTTAAATTTGGTGCCAATCTCGCTGATTGTTCCCGACTGGCGGCCGCGACCAATCAGCAGAGCTTGTTTAAATTTGGCGCCAATCTCGCTGATTGGTCACGGTCGGCCGGCGGCCGCGACCATTCAGCAGAGCGTTGTTGGAATTTTGCGCCAATCTCGCTGATTAGTCGCGGCTGGCAGCCGCGACCAATCAGCAGGGCGTTGTTTAAATTTGGTGCCAATCTCGCTGATTGGTCATGGTCGGCTGGCGGCTGCAACCAATCAGAAGAGCGTTGTTTAAATTTGGCGCCAATCTCGCTGATTGGTCGTGGTCGGCTGGTGGCCGCGACCAATCAGCAGAGCGTTGTTTAAATTTGGCACCAATCTCGCTGATTGGTCACGGCTGGCAGCCGCGACCAATCAGCAGAGCGTTGTTTAAATTTGGCGCCAATGTCGCTGATTGGTCGCGGTCGGCTGGCGGCCGCGACCAATCAGCAGAGCATTGTTTCAATTTGGCACCAATGTCGCTGATTGGTCACGGTCGGCTGGAAGCCGCGACCAATCAGCAGAGCGTTGCTTAAATTTGGCGCCAATCTCACTGATTGGTCATGGTCGGCTGGCGGCCACGACCAATCAGCAGAGCGTTGTTTAAATTTGGCGCCAATATCGTTAATTGGTCGCGGCCGGCGATCGCGACCCATCAGCATAACGTTATTTAAATTTGGCGCCAATCTCGCTGAATGTTCCCGGCCGGCGACCAATCAGCAGAGCGTTGTTTAAATTTTGCGCCAATATCGCTGATTGGTCGCGGCCGGCAACTGCGACCAATCAGCAGAGGGGTGTTTAAATTTGGCGTCAATATCGCTAACTGGTCGCGGCCGGCGGTCGCGACCAATCAGCAGAGCGGGCTTTAAATTTGGCGCCAAAATCGCTGATTGGTTGCGGCTGGCGGCCGCGACCAATCAGCAGAGCGTTGTTTAAGTTTGGCGCCAATGTCGCTGATTGGTCGCGGTCGGCTGGCGGCCGCGACCAATCAGCGAGATTGGTGCCAAATTTAAACAACGCTCTGCAGAGGGGTGTTTAAATTTGGCGCCAATATCGCTGATTGGTCGCGGCCGGCGGTCGCAACCAATCAGCAGAGCGGGCTTTAAATTTGGCCCCAATAATGCTGATAGGTTGCGGACGGCGACCGCGACCAATTAGCATAGCGGTGTTTAAATTTGGCGCTAATATCGCTGATTTGTCGAGGCCGGCAACCACGACCAATCAGCAGAGGGGTGTTTAAATTTGGCGGCAATATCGCTGATTGGTCGCGGTCGGCTGGCGGCCGCGACCAATCAGCAGAACATTGTTTCAATTTGGCACCAATGTCGCTGATTGGTCACGGTCGGCTGGAAGCCGCGACCAATCAGCAGAGCGTTGTTTAAATTTGGCGCCAATCTCGCTGATTGGTCACGGTCGGCTGGCGGCCACGACCAATCAGCAGAGCGTTGTTTAAATTTGGCGCCAATATCGTTGATTGGTCGCGGCCGGCGACCGCGACCAATCAGCATATCGTTGTTTAAATTTGGCGCCAATCTAGCTGATTGTTCCCGGCCGGCGACCGCGACCAATCAGCAGAGCGTTGTTTAAATTTTGCGCCAATATCGCTGATTGGTCGCGGCCGGCAACCGCGACCAATCAGCAGAGGGGTGTTAAATTTGACGCCAATATCGCTGATTGGTCGCGGCCGGCGGTTGCGACCAATCAGCAGAGCGGGTTTTAAATTTGGCGCCAAAATCGCTGATTGGTTGCGGCTGGCGGCCGCGACCAATCAGCATAGCGGTGTTTAAATTTGGCGCCAATCTCGCTGATTGGTCGCAGCTGGCGGCCGCGACCAATCAGCAGAGCGTTGTTGAAATTTTGCGGCAATATCGCTGATTGGTTGCAGATGGTGGTCGCGACCAATCAGCAGAGCGGTGTTTAAATTTGGCGCCAATATCGCTGATTGGTCGAGGCCGGCAACCACGACCAATCAGCAGAGGGGTGTTTAAATTTGGCGGCAATATCGCTGATTGGTCGCGGTCGGCTGGCGGTCGCAAAAAATCAGCAGAGCGTTGTTTAAATTTGGCGCCAATCTCGCTGATTGGTCACGGTCGGCTGGCGGCCACGACCAATCAGAAGAGCGTTGTTTAAATTTGGCGCCAATATCGTTGATTGGTCGCGGCCGGCGACCGCGACCAATCAGCATATCGTTGTTTAAATTTGGCGCCAATCTAGCTGATTGTTCCCGGCCGGCGACCGCGACCAATCAGCAGAGCGTTGTTTAAATTTTGCGCCAATATCGCTGATTGGTCACGGTCGGCTGGAAGCCGCGACCAATCAGCAGAGCGTTGTTTAAATTTGGCGCCAATCTCGCTGATTGGTCACGGTCGGCTGGCGGCCACGACCAATCAGCAGAGCGTTGTTTAAATTTGGCGCCAATATCGTTGATTGGTCGCGGCCGGCGACCGCGACCAATCAGCATATCGTTGTTTAAATTTGGCGCCAATCTCGCTGATTGTTCCCGGCCGGGGACCGCGACCAATCAGCAGAGCGTTGTTTAAATTTTGCGCCAATATCGCTGATTGGTCGCGGCCGGCAACCGCGACCAATCAGCAGAGGGGTGTTAAATTTGACGCCAATATCGCTGATTGGTCGCGGCCGGCGGTTGCGACCAATCAGCAGAACGGGCTTTAAATTTGGCGCCAAAATCGCTGATTGGTTGCGGCTGGCGGCCGCGACCAATCAGCAGAGCGTTGTTGAAATTTTGCGGCAATATCGCTGATTGGTTGCAGATGGCGGACGCGACCAATCAGCAGAGCGTTGCTTCAATTTGACGGCAATATCGCTGATAGGTCGAAGGCGGCAACCGCGACAAATCAGCAGAGGGGTGTTTAAATTTGGCGGCAATATCGCTGATTGGTCGCGGTCGGCTGGCGGCCGCGACCAATCAGCAGAGCGTTGTTTAAATTTGGCGCCAATGTCGCTGATTGGTCGCGGTCGGCTGGCGGCCGCGACCAATCAGCAAAGAGTTGTTTAAATTTGGCGCCAATATCGCTGATTGGTCGAGGCCGGCAATCGCGACCAATCAGCAGAGGGGTGTTTAAATTTGGCGGCAATATCGCTGATTGGTCACGGCCGGCGACCGCCAATAATTCTGATTGGTCGCGGCTGGCGATCGCGACCAATCAGCAGAGCTAGTTTAAATTTGGCGCCAATCTCGCTGATTGGTCGCGGTCGGCCGGCGGCCGCGACCAATTAGCATAGCGTTGTTTAAATTTGGCGCCAAAATCGCTGATTGGTCGCGGTCGGCCGGCGGCCGCGACCAATCAGCAGAACGTTGTTGGAAATTCGCGCCAATCTCGCTGATTGGTCGCGGCTAGCGGCCGCGACCAATCAGCAGAACGTTGTTTACATTTGGCACCAAAATCGCTGATTGGTCGCGGCTGGCGGCCACGACCAATCAGCAGGGCGTTGTTTAAATTTGGTGCCAATCTCGCTGATTGGTCACGGTCGGCTGGCGGTCGCAAAAAATCAGAAGAGCGTTGTTTAAATTTGGCGCCAATCTCTCTGATTGGTCGCGGTCGGATGGCGGCCGCGACCAATCAGCAGAGCGTTGTTTAAATTTGGCACCAAAATCGATGATTGGTCGCGGCTGGCTGGCGGCCGCAACCAATCAGAAGAGCGTTGTTTAAATTTGGCGCCAATCTCGCTGATTGGTCGCGGTCGGCTGGCGGCCGCGACCAATGAGCAGAGCGTTGTTTAAATTTGGCACCAATCAGCAGAGCGTTGTTTAAATTTGGCGCCAATCTCGCTGATTGGTCACGGTCGGCTGGCGGCCACGACCAATCAGCAGAGCGTTGATTAAATTTGGCGCCAATATCGCTGATTGGTCGCGGCTGGCGACTGCGACCAATCAGCAGATCGTTGTTTAAATTTGGCGCCAATATCGCTGATTGGTCGCGGACGGCGGTCGCGACCAATCAGCAGAGCGGGCTTTAAAATTTGCCCCAATAATGCTGATTGGTTGCGGCCGGTGACCGCGACCAATTAGCATAGCGGTGTTTAAATTTGGCGCCAATGTCGCTGATTGGTCGCAGCTGGCGGTCGCGACAGATCAGCAGAGCGTTTTTTAAATTTTGCGGCAATATCACTGATTGGTTGCAGCTGGCGGTCGCGACCAATCAACAGAGCGGTGTTTAAATTTGGCGCCAATAATGCAGATTGGTCGCGGCCGGCGGTCGCGACCAATCAGCGAAGGGGTGTTTAAATTTGGCGCCAATATTGCAGATTGGTCGAGGCCGGCAACCGCGGCCAATCAGCAGAGGGGTGTTTAAATTTGGCGGCAATATCGCTGATTGGTCGCGGCCGGCGACCGCCAATAATGCTGATTGGTCGCGGCTGGCGACCGCGACCAATCAGCAGAGCGTTGTTTAAATTTGGTTCCAATCTCGCTGATTGTTCCCGGCTGGCGGCCGCGACCAATCAACAGGGCGTTGTTTAAATTTGGTGCCAATCTCGCTGATTGGTCACGGTCGGCTGGCGGCCGCAACCAATCAGAAGAGCGTTGTTTAAATTTGGCGCCAATCTCACTGCTTGGTCGCGGTCGGCAGGCGGCCGCGACCAATCAGCAGAGCGTTGTTTAAATTTGTCACCAATCAGCAGAGCGTTGTTTAAATTTGGCACCAAAATCGCTGATTGGTCGCGGCTGGCGGCCACGACCAATCAGCAGGGCGTTGTTTAAATTTGGTGCCAATCTCGCTGATTGGTCACGGTCGGCTGGCGGTCGCAAAAAATCAGAAGAGCGTTGTTTAAATTTGGCGCCAATCTCGCTGATTGGTCGCGGTCGGCTGGCGGCCGCGACCAATCAGCAGAGCGTTGTTTAAATTTGGCACCAAAATCGATGATTGGTCGCGGCTGGCTGGCGGCCGCAACCAATCAGAAGAGCGTTGTTTAAATTTGGCGCCAATCTCGCTGATTGGTCACGGTCGGCTGGCGGCCGCAACCAATCAGAAGAGCGTTGTTTAAATTTGGCGCCAACCTCACTGCTTGGTCGCGGTCGGCAGGCGGCCGCGACCAATCAGCAGAGCGTTGTTTAAATTTGTCACCAATCAGCAGAGCGTTGTTTAAATTTGGCGCAATGTCGCTGATTGGTCGCGGCCGGCGACTGCGACCAATCAGCAGATCGTTGTTTAAATTTGGCGCCAATATCGCTGATTGGTCGCGGACGTCGGTCGCGACCAATCAGCAGAGCGGGCTTTAAAATTTGCCCCAATAATGCTGATTGGTTGCGGCCGGCGACCTCGACCAATTAGCATAGCGGTGTTTAAATTTGGCGCCAATGTCGCTGATTTGTCGCAGCTGGCGGCCGCGACCAATCAGCAGAGCGTTGTTTAAATTTGGCACCAAAATCGATGATTGGTCGCGGCTGGCTGGCGGCCGCAACCAATCAGAAGAGCGTTGTTTAAATTTGGCGCCAATCTCACTGCTTGGTCGCGGTCGGCAGGCGGCCGCGACCAATCAGCAGAACGTTGTTTAAATTTGTCACCAATCAGCAGAGCGTTGTTTAAATTTGGCGCAATGTCGCTGATTGGTCGCGGCCGGCGACTGCGACCAATCAGCAGATCGTTGTTTAAATTTGGCGCCAATATCGCTGATTGGTCGCGGACGTCGGTCGCGACCAATCAGCAGAGCGGGCTTTAAAATTTGCCCCAATAATGCTGATTGGTTGCGGCCGGCGACCTCGACCAATTAGCATAGCGGTGTTTAAATTTTGCACCAATGTTGCTGATTGGTCGCAGCTGGCGGCCGCGACCAATCAGCAGAGCGTTGTTTAAATTTGGCACCAAAATCGATGATTGGTCGCGGCTGGCTGGCGGCCGCAACCAATCAGAAGAGCGTTGTTTAAATTTGGCGCCAATCTCGCTGATTGGTCGCGGTCGGCTGACGGCCGCGACCAATGAGCAGAGCGTTGTTTAAATTTGGCACCAATCAGCAGAGCGTTGTTTAAATTTGGCGCCAATCTCGCTGATTGGTCACGGTCGGCTGGCGGCCACGACCAATCAGCAGAGCGTTGTTTAAATTTGGCGCCAATATCGCTGATTGGTCGCGGACGGCGGTCGCGACCAATCAGCAGAGCGGGCTTTAAAATTTGCCCCAATAATGCTGATTGGTTGCGGCCGGTGACCGCGACCAATTAGCATAGCGGTGTTTAAATTTGGCGCCAATGTCGCTGATTGGTCGCAGCTGGCGGTCGCGACAGATCAGCAGAGAGTTGTTTAAATTTTGCGGCAATATCACTGATTGGTTGCAGCTGGCGGTCGCGACCAATCAGCAGAGCGGTGTTTAAATTTGGCGCCAATAATGCAGATTGGTCGCGGCCGGCGGTCGCGACCAATCAGCGAAGGGGTGTTTAAATTTGGCGCCAATATTGCAGATTGGTCGAGGCCGGCAACCGCGACCAATCAGCAGAGGGGTGTTTAAATTTGGCGGCAATATCGCTGATTGGTCGCGGCCGGCGACCGCCAATAATGCTGATTGGTCGCGGCTGGCGACCGCGACCAATCAGCAGAGCGTTGTTTAAATTTGGTTCCAATCTCGCTGATTGTTCCCGGCTGGCGGCCGCGACCAATCAACAGGGCGTTGTTTAAATTTGGTGCCAATCTCGCTGATTGGTCACGGTCGGCTGGCGGCCGCAACCAATCAGAAGAGCGTTGTTTAAATTTGGCGCCAATCTCACTGCTTGGTCGCGGTCGGCTGGCGGCCGCGACCAATCAGCAGAGCGTTGTTTAAATTTGTCACCAATCAGCAGAGCGTTGTTTAAATTTGGCGCAATGTCGCTGATTGGTCGCGGCCGGCGACTGCGACCAATCAGCAGATCGTTGTTTAAATTTGGCGCCAATATCGCTGATTGGTCGCGGCCGGCGGTCGCAACCAATCAGCAGAGCGTGCTTTAAATTTGGCCACAATAATGCTGATTGGTTGTGGCCGGCGACCGCGACCAATTGGCATAGCGGTGTTTAAATTTGGCGCCAATATCACTGATTGGTTGCAGCTGGCGGTCGCGACCAATCAGCAGAGCGGTGTTTAAATTAGGCGCCAATAATGCAGATTGGTCGCGGCCGGCGGTCGCGACCAATCAGCGGAGGGGTGTTTAAATTTGGCGCCAATATCGCTGATTGGTCGAGGCCGGCAACCGCGACCAATCAGCAGAGGGGTGTTTAAATTTGGCGGCAATATCGCTGATTGGTCGCGGCCGGCGACCGCCAATAATGCTGATTGGTCGCGGCTGGCGACCGCGACCAATCAGCAGAGCGTTGTTTAAATTTGGTTCCAATCTCGCTGATTGTTCCCGGCTGGCGGCCGCGACCAATCAACAGGGCGTTGTTTAAATTTGGTGCCAATCTCGCTGATTGGTCACGGTCGGCTGGCGGCCGCAACCAATCAGAAGAGCGTTGTTTAAATTTGGCGCCAATCTCACTGCTTGGTCGCGGTCGGCTGGCGGCCGCGACCAATCAGCAGAGCGTTGTTTAAATTTGTCACCAATCAGCAGAGCGTTGTTTAAATTTGGCGCAATGTCGCTGATTGGTCGCGGCCGGCGACTGCGACCAATCAGCAGATCGTTGTTTAAATTTGGCGCCAATATCGCTGATTGGTCGCGGCCGGCGGTCGCAACCAATCAGCAGAGCGTGCTTTAAATTTGGCCACAATAATGCTGATTGGTTGTGGCCGGCGACCGCGACCAATTGGCATAGCGGTGTTTAAATTTGGCGCCAATATCACTGATTGGTTGCAGCTGGCGGTCGCGACCAATCAGCAGAGCGGTGTTTAAATTAGGCGCCAATAATGCAGATTGGTCGCGGCCGGCGGTCGCGACCAATCAGCGGAGGGGTGTTTAAATTTGGCGCCAATATCGCTGATTGGTCGAGGCCGGCAACCGCGACCAATCAGCAGAGGGGTGTTTAAATTTGGCGGCAATATCGCTGATTGGTCGTGGCCGGCGACCGCCAATAATGCTGATTGGTCGCGGCGGCGACCGCGACCAATCAGCAGAGCTTGTTTAAATTTGGCGCCAATCTCGCTGATTGGTCGCGGTCGGCCGGCGGCCGTGACCAATTAGCATAGCGTTGTTTAAATTTGGCGCCAAAATCGCTGATTGGTCGCGGTCGGCCAGCAGCCGCGACCAATCAGCAGAGCGTTGTTGGAATTTTGCGCCAATCTCGCTGATTAGTCGCGGCTGGAGGCCGCGACCAATCAGCAGAGCGTTGTTTAAATTTGGCGCCAAAATCGTTGATTGGTCGCGGCTGGCGGCCGCGACCAATCAGCAGGGCGTTGTTTAAATTTGGTGCCAATCTCGCTGATTGGTCACGGTCGGCTGGCGGCCGCAACCAATCAGAAGAGCGTTGTTTAAATTTGGCGCCAATAATGCTGATTGGTCGCGGCCGGCGACCGCGACCAATCAACAGAGTGTTGTTTAAATTTGGTGCCAATCTCGCTGATTGTTCCCGGCTGGCGGCCGCGACCAATCAGCAGAGCTTGTTTAAATTTGGCGCCAATCTCGCTGCTTGGTCGCGGCCGGCGGCCTCGACCAATCAGCAGAGCGTTGTTTAAATTTGGCGCCAATCTCGCAGATTGGTCGCGGTCCGCCGGCGGCCGCAACCAATCAGCATAGCGTTGTTTCAATTTGGCGCCAAAATCGCTGATTGGTCGCAGTCGGCTGGCTGCCGCAACCAATCAGCAGAGCGTTGTTTAAATTTGGCACCAATCTCGCTGATTGGTCGCGGTCGGCTGGTGGCCGCGTCCAATCAGCAGAGCGTTGTTAAAATTTGACGCCAATCTCGCTGATTGGTCGCGATCGGCTGGCGGCCGCAACCAATCAGAAGAGAGTTGTTTAAATTTGGCTACAATCTCGCTGATTGGTCTTGGTCGGCTGGCGGCCGCAACCAATCAGAAGTGCGTTGTTTAAATTTGGCGCCAATGTTGCTGATTGGTCGCGGTCGGCTGGCGGCCGCAACCTATCAGCAGAGCGTTGTTTAAATTTGGCGCCAATCTCACTGAATGGTCACGGTCGGCTGGCGGCCACGACCAATCAGCAGAGCGTTGTTGAAATTTGGTGCCAATCTCGCTGATTGGTCGCGGTCGGCTGGCGGCCGCAACCAATCAGAAGAGCGTTGTTTAAATTTGGCGCCAATCTCGCTGATTGGCTGGTCGCGGCTGGCGGCCACGACCAATCAGCAGAGGGTTGTTTAAATTTGGCGGCAATCTCGCTGATTGGTAGCGGTCGGCTGGTGGCCGCGACCAATCAGCAGAGCGTTGTTTAAATTTGGCGCCAATCTCGCTGATTGGTTGCGGCTGGTGGCCGCGACCAATCAGCAGAGCATTGTTTAAATTTGGCACCAAAATCGCTGATTGGTCGCGGCCGGCCACCGCAACCAATCAGCAGAGCGGCGTTAAAATTTTCCGGCCATATCGCTGATTGGTCTCGGGCGTTGACCACGACCAATCAGCGTCGTATTAGTGAGGACCGGGGAGCGGCGCTGCTTGTGCGGCTACTTCCGCTGCGAGAAGCCGGAAGATGAGCGGCTACTCGCAGCAGAAGCATCCCGACAGGCGGCGCTGCTCCCCGGTCCTCCGTTCACACTTGCCCTCCGGAGATCAGCGGGCCAAGCCGCTGATCTCCCGACGTTAGCCGCATGGAGGTGAGCGGCACCGCCTGTCGGGGTACTTGTGCTGCCAGCAGCGGGGAGATGAGCGCCTCGCGCCACTCATCTCCCCGCTGCATCGCCGCTGACCTCCGTCCTGCAGATGAGCCGCTAACGGCCGCCATCTTTTTCTGAAATCCCGCGTCGCTGATTGGCCACGGCCGGACCAATCAGCGACGCGGGATTTCCTGGACAGACAGACAGACAGAAAGACAGACAGACGGACGGGATAACACGATTATATATATAGATTATTTTATTTAAAATCAGAAAGGCACTTAACTTATAAACACGCTAGTCACTAAATGCCCTGTTATATGATCACAGGCAAGTCAGCCAAAGAGCAGGAACTTATCATTGTATCCTTTTTTTTCATTTCAAGGCCACGGAGGATCATGTGTATTCTTACACAGCACTCCAACCTACACCCATCAACAGCAGCGCTTTTTCTATTCCGTCTTGGAATCCGGACAAGAATATGTCAAGTCTGATGTCAGTAAGGTACACTCTATCTGGCCTTAGCAGGTTTGAATTATCTCCCTATAATTGATGATGTCGTATAACCACCCCAAATCTATCCCTTACAAATTTGGACATGCGTACATTAATTATACGACTAGTGCATTCCATGGCCATGCTTGCTCTGGCTCCTTGCCAAACTGCTCTTGGCACAATCTCGGACCAAACTATTATGAGTTAAAAAAAAATACATTGAAATGTTCGATATCAGATCTCATCATCGTAAATAGCTCTGCAATCTTGTAATAGCAAAGATCGTTGCCCCCGGTATGTAGGACCAAAATAACCAGACCTCTTGGGTCTCTAGCGATGTCTACTACCTCCGGAAACACCTGTGGCTATTGTAGACCTCTTATACCTTTCCAATTAAATTTTATTCCCCCAAAAACCCAACTTCCTCCCAACTGGGCGGCATTCTGCCCATTGTGCTGCCCAAAATATGTATGAATGGCTTAGCAACCAAACTGTTGGCTTGACGACAGCTAGAAGAAAATAAACAGCATTAAGTTAACAAGTCCGGTCTTATGTATCTCGCAAAGCAAGCGGCGCACCAGCGACCTATCCTCTGAGCTTCTGTTTCTGGCAAACCTGCTCTTGCCGCCTTTGTAGCCGTGCCTATGCGGAATGAGTGTGTCCTGTATTCTTTTGGGTGAGTCCCTGCTGCAGTTAAACATTTATGAAATATTGATTGAAACTGATACCTTGTTAGTGGAGAGTCGTCGAGGTGGGATAAGAAAAAACTGCCTCAGCCCTTGACAGGTAATTATTGACCAGTTTTACTGGACAGACTGTACCATTTGTAGGATGCAATAGCTCCCAGGTACCCCTGCCAGATGGGTCAACTTTAGATTTACGTATACGGAGTCGTATAAAATTATTGGCTATAGCCACGTCTTCATAAATGAATCCTCTGCTAGAGCTGTTCTTAAACCGAGGGACTAATTCGCTGATCCCGAGTGCCTCTGTGGCACCCTGCTGTGCATTGGTGCCACAGAACCCAGAAGGGTGCATGGATGTATTTCTCCACAAGAGGCCCTCACTACATTCACACACCTCCACCTTCCACCTCATACCAGCACAGGGAGCCCTGATAGGGATATATAAAGGGAAGGTGGAGCCAGGCAGCTGAGTTGGTCTAGTGTTTAGTTACAGTGCAGTGTGCTCTGAAGAGAGAGCAGCACGCAGGCTGCTGTGTGAGGCAAGCTAGGCCCACAGCAGCCCTGAAGCCTAGTGAGGGCCCCGAGTGTGGCCGAAGGTGAGAGGAAGGAAGGAGTAGCAAAGGGGGCAGAGGAGCATACCAGGCTCACCCCAATATATATACTGGACACCGGGTCCGCACCTACAGGGACTCATCGTACCCAGTATGAACCACCGGAATCCCTGGAGGACTACAGGTCCCAGGTTACCAAACGTTGACTGCATTACCAGGGCTAGGAGTCACGGAGGCCCCAGCATCCATGGAGAGTGATCTCCAAAAGAGAAGGCCCTACCACCAAGTCAGCAGGTGCAAGAGAGGGACAGTAACCAAGCTAGGCCTAGCTCCAGGCAGGTCAGAGCTTAGCAAGTGGAGGCAGACGATCAGGAGGCCCTATACCCGCTCACTGGGGAGAAGTCCAAAAGTGCGCCCTTCACCTGGAGTACCCTGGACCGTGCCTGCATCATCATCAGTAAAGGTACTGAAGCGCACCCCCGTGTAAGTGTCTGTCCTTTCCTCCGGAACCGTCCCGCTGTCTCTCCCATGAACCACCATCCATCTACCCCTACACTGCCCTGAGGCCTGCTCCACCTGTGAGGAGCCGTTCCATCTCCAGCTGCTCTAACACCTGCCTCAGAAGACTGCCGCAGCGCTGGTGATCCTCACCAGGCACCACAGGTGGCGTCACGACAAATCCCCCTATAAATCCCCCTTTTTACACTGACTGCCCTGGGTCACGGACCGGGCCAGCCACCGTGATATTCCTCCTGCAAGCAGCCATAAGGCCCGGCTGTCGAGTACCCCACGGCCCTGGGGACGAGTCAGATTAAATCTGGCGTCACGAACAGGATAGCGTGCCCGTTGCCACCATGTACTTGCGCCTTAAAAGACTGTGTTACTCACTGTGGTGAAGTTTGCCCGCCATTCCTGAAGTTTTCCTGCCATATCCACCATTTTTCCTGTTGCCGCGTGGGAAGAAGAGGGGCGTAACCGCTGGAAGCGCGCGAAGCCAAGGACACGCCCCGCCCCTGACGTAAAATCAGGAAGCGTTAGGTCCTGGAAGGAGCCAGAGGACGCTCTGACGTCAGACGCGAGCGATGCAAGGTCCTGGAAGAAGACCGTCGCCTGCGGAGCTGCGGCCTACCTGTTGAAGAAGGTAGGCTCCGGTTCACTAGGGGGGTACAACAATGGCCGACGACCAGCAAGCCGCTCCTGATGCCCAACTTGCGCCCGGCGCCGCACAGGCTAGGGCGGCCGCTCCACCAGCAGGGGTCATAACTCCGTTGTTACCTATGGCCCTGCCGTATATCCCTGGAGCGAAGTGGTTCCCCCAGTATAATGGTAAACCGGACACACTGTCCGGATTCAAGAGGAAAATATGCAGCATACTGGATATGTATTCTATGACTGGCAAGCAGAGAGCTGCTGTAGTGTTAGGACAATTGACTGGTGCCGCTGAGCGAGAAGTTGAAACCTGCCAGAAGGCACCCCTGCAACCCATCAAGACAACTCGACCCTTGGAGATCGTGGCCCTGGATCAGGTCAAGCTGTCACCCAGCAGGTCAGGATATTCCTATGCCCTGACCATGGTGGATCACTACTCCTGGTTTCTGGTGGTCGCCCCCGTCAAGGATCTGACGGCAGAAACTGCGGCGAAGACGTTTCAGGCGTACTTCTGCAGGCCCCATGGATACCCGGAGCAGGCGCTGACAGATCAAGGCACTGCCTTCGAGGCCGAATTGTTCAAGGAGTTCTGCCATCTGTACGGGTGTAAGAAGATCCGGACTACACCGTACCACCCCCAAACCAATGGGTTATGTGAAAAGATGAATAACATCGTCATCGACCTGTTGAAGACCTTACTGCTAGAAGAAAGAAACCAGTGGCCCGACAAGCTACCTGACCTGGTAGATTTGTACAACCACATACATGTGAGTTCCACCAATTGTACTCCAGCATATGTCATGCGAGCAAGACCCGGAAAGTTGCCCATGGACCTGAAGCTTGGTGTAGTAGAACCCGAAGCAGATATGTCCACTGAGGACTGGGATACAACTCGACAGGAGCAGTACAGGAGAGTGCAGGTCTGTGTCGAAGTAAGTCTGAATAGGGTAAGAGACAAGCAGGAAGCACAGTACAACAAGATTGCACCAGCAGAACCCTTTTCACCTGGAGAAGTGGTGCTAAAAAGAAAGAGGAGAAGCCACAAACTTGATGACCAGTGGGAGAGAGAACCCTACACTGTGTTAAATTCAAGTTTTGATAACAGGAAGACCTGTTTAATTACCAAGGACGGAGGAAGAACGACTGCAACGGTATCTAGAGACCTTCTGAAATGTATCCAGGTCTGCTAAAGCCCCAGGAAAAAGTGCTTCTCATCGTACCGGAGGAGCCTAAAGAAGCAGTGATACATACTGACTTAGGAGATTTCCCGGCAGATTGGCCTCAATTGGATGGAGCAGTGATAATACCTGTGATCCCCTTCTACCAACAACCAGAAGACCCTCTACAGCAAGTAGAACCTGTAAGTGCCCCAGAAGAGCCTGCTCTGGAAGAATCCCCGGAAGAAGGATCCCCGGTTGGAGCAGAGCAAGAAGGCCCAGACAATGGTACACTTGCCAGTCCCGTAGGGAGGTCAAGTCAGTCTTGCGGTCCCTCCACACCTAGAACTGACAGAATGGGAGGTAGTACAAACACCAGTACCACACGCATCCCAGTACTACATAGGTCAACACGTAGCACGCAGGGTCAGACCCCTGTCAGATACAGAGAGTAGAAAGAGAAACTCTGATAGTATAAATAGTTGCCCCCTGGGGTATGTTGCTTTTGTGTAAATTCCATGTATTTAATTATTGATGTGTTTTGCCTTACAATGGACAATTTATATGAACATTAGTTATGCGTAAGGGTATATATATAAAGGACTCAGTGGCTGAGGACTGAGCGCAGCCCAAAAACTGTTTGTTTGTCCATAATTGCACTCCCTGGAGTGCCCCTTAGTTGACCACGGAACAAAAACCCGTTTGGCGTGGCCAAAGACGTGGTCCAGCACCTGGATCACCTATGCCCTGTAGCCACGCCCAGGGCCTACGTTGAGGGTTTTCAGGCGGGTCCCTCATGTGCCTCATGTTCTTTCACCGGTGAGATGGACACCATTAATTTATAAGACTCTGAGGATGCTCAATATTTGTATATATTTATTATGTTTTTACACCTGTAACGTTCAAGAGATGTGCCTCCCATAAAGGGAAGAAATGTTAATGTTATTGTTAACCTGTTTTTGAAAATGCTTCAATCCAGGAGTATTGAGTTTTACTAGGGGGGAATGTGGCGCCCTGCTGTGCATTGGTGCCACAGAACCCAGAAGGGTGCATGGATGTATTTCTCCACAAGAGGCCCTCACTACATTCACACACCTCCACCTTCCACCTCATACCAGCAGAGGGAGCCCTGATAGGGATATATAAAGGGAAGGTGGAGCCAGGCAGCTGAGTTGGTCTAGTGTTTAGTTACAGTGCAGTGTGCTCTGAAGAGAGAGCAGCACGCAGGCTGCTGTGTGAGGCAAGCTAGGCCCACAGCACCCCTGAAGCCTAGAGAGGACCCCGAGTGTGGCCGAAGGTGAGAGGAAGGAAGGAGTAACAAAGGGGGCAGAGGAGCATACCAGGCTCACCCCAATATATATACTGGACACCAGGTCCGCGCCTACAGGGACTCATCATACCCAGTAGGAACCACCGGAATCCCTGGAGGACTACAGGTCCCAGGTTACCTAATGTTGACTGCATTACCAGGGCTAGGAGTCACGGAGGCCCCAGCGTCCAGGGAGAGTGATCTCCAAAAGAGAAGGCCCTACCACCAAGTCAGCAGGTGCAAGAGAGGGACAGTAACCAAGCTAGGCCTAGCTCCAGGCAGGTCAGAGCTTAGCAAGTGGAGGCAGACGATCAGGAGGCCCTATACCCGCTCACTGGGGAGAAGTCCAAAAGTGCGCCTTTCACCTGGAGTACCCTGGACCGTGCCTGCATCATCATCAGTAAAGGTACTGAAGCGCACCCCCGTGTGAGTGTCTGTCCTTTCCTCCGGAACCATCCTGCAGTCTCTCCCCTGAACCACCATCCATCTACCCCTACACTGCCCTGAGGCCTGCTGCACCTGTGGGGAGCCGTTCCATCTCCAGCTGCTCTAACACCTGCCTCAGAGGACTGCCGCAGCGCTGGTGATTCTCACCAGGCACCATAGGTGGCGTCACGACAAATCTCCCTATAAATCCCCCTTTTTGCACTGACCGCCCTGAGTCACGGACCGGGCCAGCCACCGTGATATTCCCCCTGCAAGCAGCCATAAGGCCCGGCTGCCGAGTACCCCACGGCCCTGGGGGCAAGTCACCTCAAAAAGGCAATCCCAAAAGTGAGTGTCGACTCAAATTTGGAATGGCTTGTTAATGCCGTGAAGGATATGATGCGACTAAGCAGGCTTAGCGAAATGGGGCGTAATGATTCCTTGCTTGGCTGAGACCTTTTCTACCCTTATAAGTCTAATAATGAATGTTTTCGTAAAATCTTTCCAATTCAATAATTGAAAAGTAAATGCCACTCCCGCTAACCGCTGCTGTGCCGAAGACCCTGATATGCCCGTATGAAAGATCTGGTAAAGAAAATCAATGGTAATGTCTAGTCTGGACTGGTCGCAACTGTCCACTTGTCTGTCTGCAACTAATCGTAGCCACTTCTCCCATGCCTTACCATAAGCTTGCCATGTAGACGGCGCGACGGAAGATCGGACTAATGGCATCAGTTGTTCGCCACTACATCCCAGAGGGAGGGGGGTGGAAAGTGAGCCCGACGGATGGGCACTGGGTTGGAGCTCTCTGAAAACCTGCCTATTAAATTATGACAGTGAGTTAGTGAGGGTATTATTAACTTCCATATATTGTGGTTTAAACATAAGAGTGCCAGCCGGCGAAGGAGGCCTAGTAGAGGAAGGGAAGAAGATGACATCTGTTTAAGCAATTCACCACGCTGGCATTTTCTATCTGAAAGCAAATTTTTTTATTTTCCAGGTACGTACCCCAAAATTCTACTGCAGTTACGATAGGAAAAAGCTCTTAGAGGGTATGGTTTCTAGTCAGTCCTTGCTCTTTCCAATATGATGGCCATAGGCCTGTACACCACTGGTTGTCCAGTATTGCTGCATAACTCCCAGATTCGGCCACTCTGGTGAATAGTTTTAGGTCCTGGTTTAACATTTCGGCTGCCATAAAAAACATGCGACCATTGAAGGACTGGAAGAAAGTTTTCCACACAGCAGGGAACAAGATGGAGGTCTGCTGAGGGAGAGGGAGGATGCCGCTCTGCACTGCGAATGTGGCTGTGGCGTGCGGTGAAGGGGGGCGGGGGGGGATAGTGTGGGCGACATGCTGTGACGTCGGCGAGAGCTTCTGTCCGGAGCTGGAGAGCTCCCTCTAAGCCATGTTGGAGGGCGAGAACGCCTTGCGGACCGCCAGCCTCAGGGCTTCACCACTGCTACAGCTGCATGGAGAGCGGCTACAGACAGTTGGTGGGGAGCAGGCATGGATGTCGTGGGGCGAGCTGGCACAGCCTGTGGTGGGAGAGCTACAGCCACATAGAGCACAGCTACAGGTAGCAGATGAGGAGCAGGCGTGGACGTTGTTGGGGGATGTGGTGTAGCCTGCGGTGGGAGAACTGCAGCCACATAGAGAGCGGCTACAGGCAGCGAGTTGGGAGCCAGTGCGGGTATCATGCGGGGAGCTGGCACAGTCTGAGGTGGGAGAGTGGGCGCAACAGACAGCGGGGAAGGAGAGAACGACGGGAGATGAGAGACACATAAAGTGCTGGGGGGGAACAGACACCGGGGGGCTAAGCATTGGTTTGGTCGGGACAGGGAGATGAGCGCTGAACCCAGCAATGAGGGCTTGTACCCAACGCTCACCCCCCTATGCCATCCCAGCACGCAAAACCTCCGCAATTGGATCAGACTCTATAACAGACAGCGCTGACAAGCACGATGAGCACTTCATGGGGGGAGCACTTCCAGGACCCGAACAGGGGAATAGGAAGAGCCTGGATCAGAGTTGTCCTTTATACCTATGGAAAGAGGCTGTGCTAAACGTTCCTGCTATTTTATTGGTCCCAAAGCGGACATACTATTACCCGCAGGCAAGGGGTGTTGAGGGAGACACAGGAAGTCACACAACTGATGAGGAGAGGCACCGCAGTCAGAGGCACCCTCTTTAGTCAGTACAGTGTCTGCCATTAGAATGATGGAGGAGGGAGCCTTGTTCCATCATTGCTTTCAATTGTATGTGTATCCAGAATGCAAATACAGTTGAAAGTGTGATGTCGAGGAGGGCGGTCCCAGTGCTAGTGCTGGTTCTTTGAATTCACAGACCCCACAGCAGCTGCGTGGTCTGCCTTTATTTGTGGCATGCACTGATGCCACTAAATTGGGGCAAGTTTTTATGAATTTGAGGGGTGACTTTAGCCACGCCCCATTCCATCTATTCTCCCCCCACATTTGTCCGGGACTAGTGTGAAAATGCCAAAAGTTGCAATATTTTTAAAGCTTCAAAGTTGTGAAAAAATATTGCGACTTATTATTGTGTTTTGCACCACATTTCCAGCTTAAAAACCTTCATGAATCAGCCCCTATTTGTATTAAAAACAACTTGAAAGTTTGTCTCCGATTAATGTGGAATCGTGTTTTGTACACCATTTTTCTTAATGTAGTCTTAATTATGACCGTGCAGTAATAAGACACACCTAATTCATTAGTGGACCCACACCACTTAAGGAATTATATGCATCTTTTCAGTGGGATGTGCGCTGCGATAAAGTTTTAGACCATGCCCTTAAACACACACCCTAGCCACATCATTGACCATAATCAGCTCTATCATCTTTGCTTCAAGATTTCCATCATATTTCAAACATAAGCTCTTGTTCTTATAAATCAGCGCTCAGGCTGTCTCCTCAGTGCTCCTATCTGTCTTCAGGGTAAGACACATAGCAAGTTTTAGCATAAAATTGTGCCTTGAACCAAGGGCAGATAGGAGAATATTGCAGTGGATAGTCTTCATAGTTAACTCCATTCAATCTTAACTACACTATCACCATGCAACTATTAAGGCTGGGTGCCCACGTAGCGTTTTTCAAGCGTTTATGCTGCGGAATTTCCGCAGCGTAAACGCTTGTGAAACGCTAGGTAATCCGCACCCCATGGTCCCCAAGGGGATTCCGCATATTCTATGCACATGCTGCGGATTTTTCCGCAGCGTTTATGCTGCGTACAAAAATCCGCAGCATGTCATTTAATTTTGCGGTAGCGCAGCGGAACTCCCGCCATTGACTTGCATTGAAACGCATAGAAACCGCGACTGTACATTTCTACAAGCGGCTTCTATGCGTTTCTATGTGCGGATGGTACCTAGTTCTGGAGGAGAGGAGACTCTCCTCCAGACCTGGGTACCATTGTACCTGTAAAAAAAGAATAAAATAACAAATAAAGTTATATTCACCTGTCCGGCGTCTTCTCTCTGAATGCCGGCATCGCTTGAGGACCTGCGGTGACGTCACAGTCATGTGACCGCAGGCCCTTCACCGCTCTGTCTCGCGATATGCCGGCAGCCGGGAACCAGACAGGAACGAGCGCTGCTGCACACACCGGGGCCTCGGGGGTGAGTATAGCTTTATTTGTTTTAATTTTTACGGTTCACACTGTATAAATCCATGCTGTTTGCATGGATTTATACAGTGTGACCTAGTTGTCAAGCACTTTCCAAGTGATGCTGTCGCCTGGAACGCGCTTGTCAATCTGCATGCAGAAACGCATGTATTCTGCAGGAAAAACGCATGCACAATCTGCATGCGTTTTTTCTGCCAGGGAGATGCAGAAATGCTGCAGAAATGTTCTGCTTCATTTCTGCATCCTGGGCACATAGCCTAAATATAATATATTTAGCATTATTTACCTTCCCCCGATCCTGTGTCGCTCTTCTAATCTTTGTTTACAGCCTTCAGTAGTGATATCATGTATTTAGCTTATCACTGAGTTCTAGCTGTCTTACAAGTTCAGTAGGAAGCAGCATTAATCTGTGATACTGTCAGCTGCTAAGAGATAATAGGGAAGTAGAGAAGGAGATCTTGGAAGGATGGGAAGTTACCTACAGGTAACTAGTACAGGGAGACTAGGTCTCAAATGTATGGAGGAGACAGGTTTTCAATGGCTTGGTATGACAAAGGTAGGCTTTTCAACTGGAGTCTCTGGGCAACAGGGAGCCAGCGCAGGGATTGACAGAGGGGAGAAGCCTGGGAATAGTGGGGTGACGGGTGGATTAATCAGCCAGCACAGTTTAGGATAGATTGGAGGGATGTGAGAGTGGTAGAAGGGAGGCAGCAGAACAGGAGCTTGTAGTTGTTGAGGTGGGAGATGATGAGGGCATGCACTGGTGTTTTTTTAGATTTATGGTTGAGGAATGTGCGGATCCCCGAGATATTTTGGAGTTGGAGTCAGCAGCAAGTGGAAAGGGCTTGGATCTGACATTTGAAGGGCAGATCAGAGTCAAGCTTGCGGGACTGGGGAGAGTGGGCAGCCATTCACTTTGATGGATAGGTCAGTTGGGGGGGATGAAAGAGATGGTGGAAAGATTATGAATTCTGTTTTATCCATGTTAAATTTTACAAATCTAGCAGAGAAGAAAGATGAAATACAAGGCATACATTGTGATATCAGGTCCAGAGAAGTAGATCTGTGTGTCATCAGCATATAGGTGATACTGAAAGCCGTGAGATTATGAGCTGTCCCAGGCCGAAGGTGTAGATAGAGAAGAGCAGTGGTCCTAGAACTGAACCTTAGGGGACACCGACACATAGGGGGCGAGATGAGTAGGTGGTGTGTGAGTGGGAGACACTGAATGTCCTGTCGGTTAGGTATGGAAAGATCCAAGATAGTCTGTGATGCCGAGAGATGAAACTCTGTAGTAAGAGGGTATGGTCTACTGTGTCGAAGGCAGATGACAGGTCTAGGAGTAGGAGGACAGAGTAGTGATGCTTGGATTCGGCAGACAGTAGGTAATTGGTGCCTTTAGTCAGGGCACTTTCAGTGGAATGGAAGCCAGTTTGTAAGCAGTCAAAGAGAAAGCAGGAGGTGAGGTGGGAGGACAGTTCAAAATAGACGTGTTGATCCAGTAGTTTGGAGACATAGGGGAGAAGTGAGATGGGGCGATAGCTAAACATAGGATGGGTCAATGGAGGACTTTTTGAGGATGGGTGTGAACAAGATATGCTTGAATCATGATGGGAAGACAGCAGTTGTTAGTGACAGGTTGAAGAGGAGGGTTAGGCTTGGGATGAAGACTGTGGTATGATTTGGAATGAGGTGGGACGGTGTTGGGTCAAGTTCACAGGTGGTGAGATATGATTTGAAGAGTAAAGATGATCTTCCATGATGGTGGAGAAGCTGCTTTTGGAGGAGGAGAGTTGAGTAGTTATGAGGATGGGCTATTATGACTTTAAGCAAAAGCTTTGCCCTACATTGTCAATCTTCTGCTTGAAGAATAAGGTAAAGTCTTCAGCTGAGATGAGAGGAGAAGGAGGGGGAGCTGGAGGACAGAGGAGAGACTTGAAAGTACTGAATAACTGTTTAGGGTTGTGAGACACGTATGATATGAGAGATGAGAAGTAGGTTTGTTTTGCTGCAGTGAGCAATTGTGCAGCATTTTGAAAACTTCTGTTACTGGACTCCACTCCCTTTATTTGGCAGTCGCACAGCGGTATGCCTTGTAGATGAGTGGCAGGAAGAACATGCGCTCCAATAGATGACATGTGCTGCATTAAGTGGTCTCTGCTCCTCTTCCTTCACCTTAACATCACACACAGTACAGTCCTCAGAGGTGGCACCCCAATTACCCAGGTTTTCACCCGCATCACATCTCTCCAACTGCCCAACTGACTGTAGGGAAGCACAGATGGGCGAGTCCGCAGAGCTGTTCACACATTCTAGTCCGGGGCATCAGAAGTCTGATCCAAAGCTTCACAGACACAAGAGGGAGAAAGCATGTGTAGCAATCCCCAATTTTTTTTCAGTTTATCTGGGCCTGGATGACGTAGGGTCCGAGTAGAATCCAAACCCTCATCACCAGACGTGAACCCCTGGAGGTGGGCATGGATGGGTTGGAGAATGAAATAAATACACACCAGAACATGGAGAACTAAACTAATATACAACAGGGGTTGGAAAACTAAACTACTAAACAGCTAGGATTGGAGAACTAAACCACTACACACCAGGGGATGGAGGACTAAACCACTAGACACCAAGGTGTCACTAGACATCAAGTATTGGAATCTCCAAGGCTTGCAGGACAAACCTCTATATCTAACACTTCCTCCAGTGCTTTTGCCTCCTCCATCTCCTCTAGGGCCTCCACCTGCACCCTCATCCTCTGCCTTCATGAGACAAACGTTCCAACAGTGCAGAGAGAATCTCTCCCACCTCGGTACTGCGCAGTCAGGGCGCATCGTAAACTGGCAGTGTTAAAATTAATATGCCTTGGAGATCGCAGTCATACAGCTGAAGAGTTCGGGACAGCTCTTCAGGCCGAGTTTGAGCAATGGCTGTCTCCACTGAACCTGGAGCAAGGGAAGGATGTTTGCGATAACAGTGCAAACCTGGTGGCAGCCCTTCACCGTGGCAACCTCACACATGTGCCTTGCATGGCTCGCATCCTCAACCTGATGGTACAGCTATTTCTCCACCACTATCCCGGTCTGGATGCGCTGCTTCAGAAACCACGGTCTCTGTATGCTCACTTAAAACTATAAAAACACAGCAGGATCTTTAATATAAAACCCAGACTCGCCAATGTAACCTCTTAATCCTTGCAAGTTTCCACACAATGTTAACAAGGTAGACAGCAGCAGTGGTTGGTCCCCTGGACAATGAGCAAACTCCTTCATGTGGGAATGAGCTTGTTTCCAACCAGCCTGGAATATCCAGTGAATAGCATGCCATGGTTTGGTATTAGCACCCAGTACCAGAAGTGAAGCCATCCACAATTTCCATACCTCAGGAATTTTATTTGGTAAACTGGCTGCCCAAACATTAGTTTCTCACAAAGGAGCTGAAGACACTGAGTGGCAGTAGGTGCAAGTTTGTTTAGCATTACCTGTTTGTTATTGTTAGATAATTGGTAATTACTCATATATAACGGACTAGACAAGCACGACCGCGCTATTCCCCTGACGAAGCCGTACGTGATACGGCCATACGCGTGGGGTCTCGTCCTGTCCTCTGCCTGACGCGACACAGGCCCGCACTCAATTGTAGGTCATTTTTAGGTAACGACCCACTATCCTGATGGGATGCTCATCATGTATTCCGTAAGATTTATTGTTCTAATTATGTGGTTTCATAGTTACCTTTCTTTGTGAGAACCCTCCTATCGTGGATGTCTCACATATTGTGACATGTTTCTCAGATTGATATTATCATTATGAAATGTGTTCATTTATTTATAGTAAATTGCTGCCTTGCATATGTGATATTTTCCATCCATTCTATGTAACTTTTTGTTTACCCAGACTCATCAGGGAATCTTCTTAAATATGTGTTACCACACTATTTGGATGTAATACCTTACTTATTTATTATATTCATATGCTATTAGGGGGCTCATTTCATTGTCTAATTATTGTGTCACTTTTTGATACCTGCTATGTGGTGGACAGTTTGACAGACCAATATATGGTCCCTCTTTTTAAATGTTTTTATCATGGTTCGTTTGGTCCAATAAACTTCTTTACATTTTCTATATTGGAGGTGTGCTAGTCTATTATGTAGTGCCTTTTTTCTCTCATACTACATGCATCTCTCTCTCCCTACATGACATAGCACCCCCTTGAATATCTATAGTAGTATTGGTTGTGCAACCCCACCCCTTTCCTTTTTCCCTTTGCATTGCAAGATATCAGAGGGAGAACATAATTGGGCTTTCCAAGGTGCCATATTGCATCTTAGTCTTATAGACCCTACACTTGAGGGCTTACATTCTATGATGGCGGGGAAGGAGACAGTAGGTTGTGGAGTTGCAGTAACTCCAGTTGTGTTGAGGTGGCAGTGAGGCAATGGCAGGTTGTAGGTTGTCTTGAAGAGATGGGTGTTCAGGTTGTGTCTGAAGGATCTGAATGTGGTGGCTAATCGGACATGTTGAGGCTCAGAATTCCAGGGGTTGGGGGAAATTTGGTAGATGTCTTGAAGGTGATTGGGTGAGGAACAAATAAATGTGGAGGAGAGAAGGAGGTCTTGGGAGGACCGGAGATTACGGAAGGGAATATATCGGGAGATTAGTTCAGAGATGTACTGAGAAGAAAGGTTATGGATGGCATTGTAGGTCAGTGTTAGTAGTTTGAACTGGATACGCTGGGCAATTGGGAGCCAGTGAAGGGATCTTATAGATTGCAATCTTATGGATTGCTGTAGCCAGTCCACAGTAAAAAAAAGCAGCCATAGAGTGTCCGGGAACCTTCACGCAGACTTTTCTTAGCCAGGGCTGTTTCTCGGCAGGGTTGGACTGGCCCACCAGAGAACCAGAGACTCCTCCGGTGGGCCCTGGCTTCTCTTTCAGGAGAGTTCATAATGCAAACCTTGCATATCGTGATGATGATAGAGGCCACCATCTCCTTAGCTTGCTGCTGGTACTTTTCTGAGGGAATGAGCTTGTCTCCAACCAGCCTGAAATATTTCCAGTGAATTATGGCACGCCATTAGTATATTGGTATTAGCAGTACACCCAGTACCAGAAGTGAAGCCATCCACTATTTCCTTTTCAGGAATTTTATTTGGCAGACTGAGTAGCTGACCAAACATTAGATTCTCACAAAGCAGCTGAAGATACTAAGTGGCAGTAGGTGCAAGTTTCTCTAGCATGTTACACCAGAGATTACCCAAAGGAATATATCGGGAGATTAGTTCAGAGATATATGGAGGTGAAAGTTTATGGATGGCTTTGTAGGTCAGTATTACTAGTTTGAACTGGATACGCTGGGCAATTGGGAGGCAGTGAAGGGATCTTATTAGTGTTGAGCGAACATGCTCGACACTGCTCGGCACTCGCCCGAGCATCACGCTACTCGGGATGTTCGGATAGCACCGAGCATTTTCGGGTTACTCGGGCGGGAGCTCGGGTCTCCGTCCTGCATGTTTGGCGCTCTTTACAGAGCCAATGAACATGCAGGGATTGCCAGCCAGTCACTGTAATGCTGCAGCCATGTCGGTTGTGGACATTACAGTGATTGGCTGGCTGCACAGCGTCACCTCGAGTATTTAAAACCGGGCGCCGCCATCTTTAACACAGTAGCTCCGGATTAGACAGTGTAGGGACAGCGCTGCTGATTTAGGGAGAGATATAAACTGCGAAATAGTTAGTGTAGGGTCTGTAAAGGCTGCCAGAACAAACAAACAGTCCTTTTCAGGACTAATATCCATCCCAGATACCAGGCAGGCAGGCTGTATAGGAGACACAGTGGTTATACCAGCAAACGCTGCATTACAGTCCTGTGTGCTGCTGTTGCTGAAATTGCTGGACTTAGCACCAGATGTTGGGGGCCAGGAAAAATCCTTTTTTTTTCATCTAAATCCTCCTTTTTTTTCCTCCTTCACACTGTACAAATACCCGTCTTATTAACCTTTTGGTGTGTCCCCCCCCCCACCCAAAAAAAGCGTGTCTCTGATTTTTCAGACACAAATATAACTGCTGAAAATAGTCTGGTGTAGGCTAGAGAAACAGAAGTGTTGTTTTGCACTTCCACGGTTCAAGCCTCTGTATTATCCATTTTGGGCCATTTGTATCTAAAAAAAAAAACAGTTTGAGTGTGTCGCTCACTGTTCAGCCGCAAATATCTCTATTTAAAAAAGTGTGGTATACCCCAGTAAACAATAACTGTGCTTTTGCCATCCCATGGTAAAAAATCTCTATTATTCAGGTTTTGGTATATTTTCCGTAAAGAAAAACAGTAGTGTCTCCTGACTGTTGTGACACAAAAATATATCTGTTGAAAACAGTCTTGTGTAGGCCCGAAATCCCAGTGTGGTTTCGCAGTTCCACGGGTCAAATCGCTGTACTATCCAGTTTTGGGCCTTTGGTATCTAAAAAAAAAGCAGTTTGAGTGTGTCGCTCACTGTTCAGCCGCAAATATCTCTATTTTAAAAAGTGTGGTATACCCCAGTAAACAATAACTGTGGTTTTGCCATCCCACGGTAAAAAATCTCTATTATTCAGCTTTTGGTAGTTTTTTCCGTAAAGAAAAACAGTAGTGTCTCCTGACTGTTGTGACACAAAAATATATCTGTTGAAAATAGTCTTGTGTAGGCCCGACATCCCAGTGTGGTTTCGCAGTTCCACGGGTCAAATCGCTGTACTATCCAGTTTTGGGCATTTGGTATCTAAAAAAAAAAGCAGTTTGAGTGTGTCGCTCACTGTTCAGCCGCAAATATCTCTATTTAAAAAAGTGTGGTATACCCCAGTAAACAATAACTGTGGTTTTGCCATCCCACGGTAAAAAATTTCTATTATTCAGCTTTTGGTAGTTTTTTCCGTAAAGAAAAACAGTAGTGTCTCCTGACTGTTGTGATACAAAAATATATCTGTTGAAAATAGTCTTGTGTAGGCCCGACATCCCAGTGTGGTTTCGCAGTTCCACGGGTCAAATCGCTGTACTATCCAGTTTTGGGCCTTTGGTATCTAAAAAAAAAGCAGTTTGAGTGTGTCGCTCACTGTCCAGCAGCAAATATCTCTATTTAAAAAAGTGTGGTATACCCCAGTAAACAATAACTGTGGTTTTGCCATCCCACGGTAAAAAATTTCTATTATTCAGCTTTTGGTAGTTTTTTCCGTAAAGAAAAACAGTAGTGTCTCCTGACTGTTGAGACACAAAAATATATCTGTTGAAAATAGTCTTGTGTAGGCCCGACATCCCAGTGTGGTTTCGCAGTTCCACGGGTCAAATCGCTGTACTATCCAGTTTTGGGCCTTTGGTATCTAAAAAAAAAGCAGTTTGAGTGTGTCGCTCACTGTTCAGCCGCAAATATCTCTATTTAAAAAAGTGTGGTATACCCCAGTAAACAATAACTGTGGTTTTGCCATCCCACGGTAAAAAATCTCTATTATTCAGCTTTTGGTAGTTTTTTCCGTAAAGAAAAACAGTAGTGTCTCCTGACTGTTGTGACACAAAAATATATCTGTTGAAAATAGCCTTGTGTATGCCCGACATCCCAGTGTGGTTTAGTAGTTCCACGGGTCAAATCGCTGTACTATCCAGTTTTGGGCCTTTGGTATCTAAAAAAAAAGCAGTCTGAGTGTGTCGCTCACTGTTCAGCCGCAAATATCTCTATTTAAAAAAGTGTGGTATACCCCAGTAAACAATAACTGTGGTTTTGCCATCCCACGGTAAAAAATCTCTATTATTCAGCTTTTGGTAGTTTTTTCCGTAAAGAAAAACAGTAGTGTCTCCTGACTGTTGAGACACAAAAATATATCTGTTGAAAATAGTCTTGTGTAGGCTCGACATCCCAGTGTGGTTTCGCAGTTCCACGGGTCAAATCGCTGTACTATCCAGTTTTGGGCCTTTGGTATCTAAAAAAAAAGCAGTTTGAGTGTGTCGCTCACTGTTCAGCCGCAAATATCTCTATTTAAAAAAGTGTGGTTTACCCCAGTAAACAATAACTGTGGTTTTGCCATCCCACGGTAAAAAATCTCTATTATTCAGGTTTTGGTAGTTTTTTCCGTAAAGAAAAACAGTAGTGTCTCCTGACTGTTGTGACACAATAATAAATCTGTTGAAAATAGTCTTGTGTAGGCCCGAAATCCCAGTGTGGTTTTGCAGTTCCACGGGTCAAATCGCTGTACTATCCAGTTTTGGGCCTTTGGTATCTAAAAAAAAAGCAGTTTGAGTGTGTCGCTCACTGTTCAGCCGCTAATATCTCTATTTAAAAAAGTGTGGTATACACTAGTAAACAATAACTGTGGTTTTGCCATCCCACGGTAAAAAATCTCTATTATTCAGCTTTTGGTAGTTTTTTCCGTAAAGAAAAACAGTAGTCTCTCCTGACTGTTGTGACACAAAAATATATCTGTTGAAAATAGTCTTGTATAGGCCCGACATCCCAGTGTGGTTTCGCAGTTCCACGGGTCAAATCGCTGTACTATCCGGTCTTGGGCCTTTGGTAACTAAAAAAAAAGCAGTTTGAGTGTGTCGCTCACTGTTCAGCCGCAAATATCTCTATTTAAAAAAGTGTGGTTTACCCTAGTAAACAATAACTGTGGTTTTGCCATCCCACGGTAAAAAATCTCTATTATTCAGCTTTTGGTAGTTTTTTCCGTAAAGAAAAACAGTAGTGTCTCCTGACTGTTGAGACACAAAAATATATCTGTTGAAAATAGTCTTGTATATGCCCGACATCCCAGTGTGGTTTCGCAGTTCCACGGGTCAAATCGCTGTACTATCCAGTTTTGGGCCTTTGGTATCTAAAAAAAAAAGCAGTTTGAGTGTGTCGCTCACTGTTCAGCCGCAAATATATCTATTTAAAAAAGTGTGGTATACCCCAGTAAACAATAACTGTGGTTTTGTCATCCCACGGTAAAAAATCTCTATTATTCAGCTTTTGGTAGTTTTTTCCGTAAAGAAAAACAGTAGTGTCTCCTGACTGTTGTGACACAAAAATATATCTGTTGAAAATAGTCTTGTGTAGGCCCGACATCCCAGTGTGGTTTCGCAGTTCCACGGGTCAAATCGCTGTACTATCCAGTTTTGGGCCTTTGGTATCTAAAAAAAAAGCAGTTTGAGTGTGTCACTCACTGTTCAGCCGCAAATATCTCTATTTAAAAAAGTGTGGTATACCCCAGTAAACAATAACTGTGGTTTTGCCATCCCACGGTTAAAAATCTCTATTATTCAGCTTTTGGTAGTTTTTTCCGTAAAGAAAAACAGTAGTGTCTCCTGACTGTTGTGACACAAAAATATATCTGTTGAAAATAGTCTTGTGTAGGCCCGACATCCCAGTGTGGTTTCACAGTTGCACGGGTCAAATTGCTGTACTATCCAGATTTGGGCCTTTGGTATCTAAAAAAAAAAGCAGTTTGAGTGTGTCGCTCACTGTTCAGCCGCAAATATCTCTATTTAAAAAAGTGTGGTTTACCCCAGTAAACAATAACTGTGGTTTTGCCATCCCACGGTAAAAAATCTCTATTATTCAGGTTTTGGCAGTTTTTTCCGTAAAGAAAAACAGTAGTGTCTCCTGACTGTTGTGACACAATAATAAATCTGTTGAAAATAGTCTTGTGTAGGCCCGAAATCCCAGTGTGGTTTTGCAGTTCCACGGGTCAAATCGCTGTACTATCCAATTTTGGGCCTTTGGTATCTAAAAAAAAAGCAGTTTGAGTGTGTCGCTCACTGTTCAGCCGCTAATATCTCTATTTAAAAAAGTGTGGTATACACTAGTAAACAATAACTGTGGTTTTGCCATCCCACGGTAAAAAATCTCTATTATTCAGCTTTTGGTAGTTTTTTCCGTAAAGAAAAACAGTAGTGTCTCCTGACTGTTGTGACACAAAAATATATCTGTTGAAAATAGTCTTGTATAGGCCCGACATCCCAGTGTGGTTTCGCAGTTCCACGGGTCAAATCGCTGTACTATCCGGTCTTGGGCCTTTGGTAACTAAAAAAAAAGCAGTTTGAGTGTGTCGCTCACTGTTCAGCCGCAAATATCTCTATTTAAAAAAGTGTGGTTTACCCTAGTAAACAATAACTGTGGTTTTGCCATCCCACGGTAAAAAATCTCTATTATTCAGCTTTTGGTAGTTTTTTCCGTAAAGAAAAACAGTAGTGTCTCCTGACTGTTGTGACACAAAAATATATCTGTTGAAAATAGTCTTGTGTAGTCCCGAAATCCCATTGTGGTTTCGCAGTTCCACGGGTCAAATCGCTGTACTATCCAGTTTTGGGCCTTTGGTATCTAAAAAAAAAGCAGTTTGAGTGTGTTGCTCACTGTTCAGCCGCAAATATCTCTATTTAAAATAGTGTGGTATACCCCAGTAAACAATAACTGTGGTTTTGCCATCCCACGGTAAAAAATCTCTATTATTCAGCTTTTGGTAGTTTTTTTCCGTAAAGAAAAACAGTAGTGTCTCCTGACTGTTGTGACACAAAAATATATCTGTTGAAAATAGTCTTGTGTAGGCCCGACATCCCAGTGTGGTTTCGCAGTTCCACAGGTCAAATCGCTGTACTATCCAGTTTTGGGCCTTTGGTATCTAAAAAAAAAGCAGTTTGAGTGTGTCGCTCACTGTTCAGCCGCAAATATCTCTATTTAAAAAATTGTGGTATACCCCAGTAAACAATAACTTTGGTTTTGCCATCCCACGGTAAAAAATCTCTATTATTCAGCTTTTGGTAGTTTTTTCCGTAAAGAAAACCAGTAGTGTCTCCTGACTGTTGTGACACAAAAATATATCTGTTGAAAATAGCCTTGTGTATGCCCGACATCCCAGTGTGGTTTCGCAGTTCCACGGGTCAAATCGCTGTACTATCCAGTTTTGGGCCTTTGGTATCTAAAAAAAAAGCAGTTTGAGTGTGTTGCTCACTGTTCAGCCACAAATATCTCTATTTTAAAAAGTGTGGTATACCCCAGTAAACAATAACTGTGGTTTTGCCTTCCCACGGTAAAAAATCTCTATTATTCAGCTTTTGGTAGTTTTTTCCGTAAAGAAAAACAGTAGTGTCTCCTGACTGTTGAGACACAAAAATATATCTGTTGAAAATAGTCTTGTGTAGGCCCGACATCCCAGTGTGGTTTCGGAGTTCCACGGGTCAAATCGCTGTACTATCCAGTTTTGGGCCTTTGGTATCTAAAAAAAAAGCAGTTTGAGTGTGTCGCTCACTGTTCAGCCGCAAATATCTCTATTTAAAAAAGTGTGGTATACACCAGTAAACAATAACTGTGGTTTTGCCATCCCACGGTAAAAAATCTCTATTATTCAGCTTTTGGTAGTTTTTTCCGTAAAGAAAAACAGTAGTGTCTCCTGACTGTTGAGACACAAAAATATATCTGTTGAAAATAGTCTTGTGTAGGCCCGACATCCCAGTGTGGTTTCGCAGTTCCACGGGTCAAATCGCTGTACTATCCAGTTTTGGGCCTTTGGTATCTAAAAAAAAAGCAGTTTGAGTGTGTCGCTCACTATTCAGCCGCAAATATCTCTATTTAAAAAAGTGTGGTATACCCCAGTAAACAATAACTGTGGTTTTGCCATCCCACGGTAAAAAATCTCTATTATTCAGCTTTTGGTAGTTTTTTCCGTAAAGAAAAACAGTAGTGTCTCCTGACTGTTGTGACACAAAAATATATCTGTTGAAAATAGTCTTGTGTAGGCCCGACATCCCAGTGTGGTTTCGCAGTTCCACGGGTCAAATCGCTGTACTATCCAGTTTTGGGCCTTTTGTATTCTAAAAAAAAAGCAGTTTGAGTGTGTCGCTCACTGTTCAGCCGCAAATATCTCTATTTAAAAAAGTGTGGTATACCCCAGTAAACAATAACTGTGGTTTTGCCATCCCACGGTAAAAAATCTCTATTATTCAGCTTTTGGTAGTTTTTTCCGTAAAGAAAAACAGTAGTGTCTCCTGACTGTTGAGACACAAAAATATATCTGTTGAAAATAGTCTTGTGTAGGCCCGACATCCCAGTGTGGTTTCGCAGTTCCACGGGTCAAATCGCTGTACTATCCAGTTTTGGGCCTTTGGTATCTAAAAAAAAAGCAGTTTGAGTGTGTCGCTCACTATTCAGCCGCAAATATCTCTATTTAAAAAAGTGTGGTATACCCCAGTAAACAATAACTGTGGTTTTGCCATCCCACGGTAAAAAATCTCTATTATTCAGCTTTTGGTAGTTTTTTCCGTAAAGAAAAACAGTAGTGTCTCCTGACTGTTGTGACACAAAAATATATCTGTTGAAAATAGTCTTGTGTAGGCCCGACATCCCAGTGTGGTTTCGCAGTTCCACGGGTCAAATCGCTGTACTATCCAGTTTTGGGCCTTTTGTATTCTAAAAAAAAAGCAGTTTGAGTGTGTCGCTCACTGTTCAGCCGCAAATATCTCTATTTAAAAAAGTGTGGTATACCCCAGTAAACAATAACTGTGGTTTTGCCATCCCACGGTAAAAAATCTCTATTATTCAGCTTTTGGTAGTTTTTTCCGTAAAGAAAAACAGTAGTGTCTCCTGACTGTTGTGACACAAAAATATATGTGTTGAAAATAGTCTTGTGTAGGCCCGGCATCCCAGTGTGGTTTCGTAGTTCCACTGGTCAAATCGCTGTACTATCCAGTTTTGGGCCTTTGGTATTCTAAAAAAAAAGCAGTTTGAGTGTGTCGCTCACTGTTCAGCCGCAAATATCTCTATTTAAAAAAGTGTGGTATACCCCAGTAAACAATAACTTTGGTTTTGCCATCCCACGGTAAAAAATCTCTATTATTCAGCTTTTGGTAGTTTTTTCCGTAAAGAAAAACAGTAGTGTCTCCTGACTGTTGTGACACAAAAATATATCTGTTGAAAATAGTCTTGTATAGGCCCGACATCCCAGTGTGGTTTCGCAGTTCCACGGGTCAAATCGCTGTACTATCCGGTCTTGGGCCTTTGGTAACTAAAAAAAAAGCAGTTTGAGTGTGTCGCTCACTGTTCAGTCGCAAATATCTCTATTTAAAAAAGTGTGGTTTACCCTAGTAAACAATAACTGTGGTTTTGCCATCCCACGGTAAAAAATCTCTATTATTCAGCTTTTGGTAGTTTTTTCCGTAAAGAAAAACAGTAGTGTCTCCTGACTGTTGTGACACAAAAATATATGTGTTGAAAATAGTCTTGTGTAGGCCCGGCATCCCAGTGTGGTTTCGTAGTTCCACTGGTCAAATCGCTGTACTATCCAGTTTTGGGCCTTTGGTATTCTAAAAAAAAAGCAGTTTGAGTGTGTCGCTCACTGTTCAGCCGCAAATATCTCTATTTAAAAAAGTGTGGTATACCCCAGTAAACAATAACTTTGGTTTTGCCATCCCACGGTAAAAAATCTCTATTATTCAGCTTTTGGTAGTTTTTTCCGTAAAGAAAAACAGTAGTGTCTCCTGACTGTTGTGACACAAAAATATATCTGTTGAAAATAGTCTTGTATAGGCCCGACATCCCAGTGTGGTTTCGCAGTTCCACGGGTCAAATCGCTGTACTATCCGGTCTTGGGCCTTTGGTAACTAAAAAAAAAGCAGTTTGAGTGTGTCGCTCACTGTTCAGCCGCAAATATCTCTATTTAAAAAAGTGTGGTTTACCCTAGTAAACAATAACTGTGGTTTTGCCATCCCACGGTAAAAAATCTCTATTATTCAGCTTTTGGTAGTTTTTTCCGTAAAGAAAAACAGTAGTGTCTCCTGACTGTTGTGACACAAAAATATATCTGTTGAAAATAGTCTTGTGTAGTCCCGAAATCCCAGTGTGGTTTCGCAGTTCCACGGGTCAAATCGCTGTACTATCCAGTTTTGGGCCTTTGGTATCTAAAAAAAAAGCAGTTTGAGTGTGTTGCTCACTGTTCAGCCGCAAATATCTCTATTTAAAAAAGTGTGGTATACCCCAGTAAACAATAACTGTGGTTTTGCCATCCCACGGTAAAAAATCTCTATTATTCAGCTTTTGGTAGTTTTTTTCCGTAAAGAAAAACAGTAGTGTCTCCTGACTGTTGTGACACAAAAATATATCTGTTGAAAATAGTCTTGTGTAGGCCCGACATCCCAGTGTGGTTTCGCAGTTCCACAGGTCAAATCGCTGTACTATCCAGTTTTGGGCCTTTGGTATCTAAAAAAAAAGCAGTTTGAGTGTGTCGCTCACTGTTCAGCCGCAAATATCTCTATTTAAAAAAGTGTGGTATACCCCAGTAAACAATAACTGTGGTTTTGCCATCCCACGGTAAAAAATCTCTATTATTCAGCTTTTGGTAGTTTTTTCCGTAAAGAAAACCAGTAGTGTCTCCTGACTGTTGTGACACAAAAATATATCTGTTGAAAATAGCCTTGTGTATGCCCGACATCCCAGTGTGGTTTCGCAGTTCCACGGGTCAAATCGCTGTACTATCCAGTTTTGGGCCTTTGGTATCTAAAAAAAAAGCAGTTTGAGTGTGTTGCTCACTGTTCAGCCGCAAATATCTCTATTTTAAAAAGTGTGGTATACCCCAGTAAACAATAACTGTGGTTTTGCCTTCCCACGGTAAAAAATCTCTATTATTCAGCTTTTGGTAGTTTTTTCCGTAAAGAAAAACAGTAGTGTCTCCTGACTGTTGTGACACAAAAATATATCTGTTGAAAATAGTCTTGTGTAGGCCCGACATCCCAGTGTGGTTTCGCAGTTCCACGGGTCAAATCGCTGTACTATCCAGTTTTGGGCCTTTGGTATTCTAAAAAAAAAGCAGTTTGAGTGTGTCGCTCACTGTTCAGCCGCAAATATCTCTATTTAAAAAAGTGTGGTATACCCCAGTAAACAATAACTGTGGTTTTGCCATCCCACGGTAAAAAATCTCTATTATTCAGCTTTTGGTAGTTTTTTCCGTAAAGAAAAACAGTAGTGTCTCCTGACTGTTGTGACACAAAAATATATGTGTTGAAAATAGTCTTGTGTAGGCCCGGCATCCCAGGGTGGTTTCGTAGTTCCACTGGTCAAATCGCTGTACTATCCAGTTTTGGGCCTTTGGTATTCTAAAAAAAAAGCAGTTTGAGTGTGTCGCTCACTGTTCAGCCGCAAATATCTCTATTTAAAAAAGTGTGGTATACCCCAGTAAACAATAACTTTGGTTTTCCTCTTCCACGGTTCTAATCTACTCTTTTTTACCCTTTTTCCATTGATAGTGCAAGTGTAAGCTATTTTACTTCATTTACAATGGGCAAGGCGCGTGGCAAGGGACGTGGAAGTGGACGTTCTGGTGATGGTTCGTGCAGAGGACGGGGCTGTGGCCAAGGTGAAAATGTGCCACAACCAACAGCCACATCTTCTCGCTCCCACTTCTTGACCGAATTACTAGGGAAGCACAGAACAACACCAGTATTGAGAACTGATCAGTGTGAACAGGTTATTAATTGGATAGCAGATAATACTTCCAGTTACCTGGGCACCACCACCTCCGGTCTGTCTTCCACACAGTCAACTCTTAGTAGCCATGAGTCTCGACCACATACTCCTCCTCACCCTGATGCTCCTTCCTCCCACCATGCCGAGTGTCGTCAGACAGCAAGTGATCCCACACTTGTACACTCTGAAGAGCTGTTCACTGGTCCATTTCCATATTTGGGCCCCTCGCCTGATACGCTTGAAGTGGTGGAAGAGGAGATCCCATGTTGCGATGCCAAAATATTTGAACAGCCACGGCCACAGGAAGTCGACGTTGGCAATCTGTCACAAAAGGTGGACGATGACGAGACACAATTGCCAGGATGTGAGGAGGAGGATCGTGGTGCGCAAGTGGAAGAGGAGGAGGTGGTGGATGATCTAGTAACTGACCCAATGTGGAAGGAGGACATGCAGAGTGAGGCCAGCAGCACACAGGGGGAGGGAGGCAAAGTACCCCAACAGGCAGGAAGAAGCAGTGTGGTGGCCGCAGACAGAAGGCAGGCAACCGTTCCCCGTAACACCAACACGAGGGACGTTACCAGTACAACTGGTAGGTCTTCCAGAGTCTGGAATTTTTTTAAAGACTCTGCTGATAACCCCAAAAAGGCCATATGTTCCACCTGCCATGCCAGCATCAGCAGGGGTGACAAAACTACCAGCCTGACCACCACCAGCATGATCAGGCACATTGCAGCAAAGCACCCGACTTTGTGGGGCGAAACCCTGGGTCCACAACCAGTGTCAGCGGGTGTCACCACTAGTGTTGAGCCACCCCCATAGTGTTCGAGTTCGGTTCGGTTCGTCGAACACCCTTGTGTTCGCCGAACTGTTACATAGTTACATAGTTAGTAAAGCCGAATAAAGACTTGCGTCCATCAAGTTCGACCTGTTAGTTCTGTAATTGCTAAAGTTGATCCAGAGGAGGGCAAAAACCCCAAATGATTTAGCCAATCTTCACCTGAGGAAAAATTCCCTCCCGACTCTGAAACCAGCAGTCAGAATAAATCCCTGTATCAACCTACTATTTTATTTTATTTTTAAGTATACGCTGAAATCTGCCTGGTATCTAGAAATGCATCCAGTCCCCGCTTGAACTGGTGTAGTGAATCCGACATTACCGTCTCCTCACTCAGTGAATTCCATATTCTCACTGCTCTTACCGTAAAGAACCCCTTCCTATGCTGGTGCTGAAACCTTTTCTCTTCCAGTCTTAGTGAGTGCCCTCTTGTTACCGTAATATCCCTCCTTTTGAACAAATCCCGGGCAAGGTCTCTATACTGTCCCCTAACATATTTGTACACATTTATTATGTCTCCCCTCAACCTTCTCTTTTCCAGGCTGAATAGTCCTAGTTTTGCCAACCTCTCTGGGTATTGCAGTCCTTCCATTCCCCTTATTAATTTTGTTGCCCTCCTTTGTACCTTTTCAAGCTCGTTTATATCCTTTCTATATATTGGGGCCCATAACTGAGCACAGTATTTCAAGTGTGGTCTGACCAGTGCTTTGTACAGTGGAAGAACAATGTTCTCATCCTTTGCAGCTATACCTCTTCTGATACATCCCATTACCCTGTTTGCCCTTACAGCAGCGGCCTGACTTTGGGCACTCCAATTTAGTTTGCTATCAATCAAGATGCCCAAGTCCTTCTCCATCTCTGAATGCCCCAATGATTTCCCATTCAGTGAGTACTGGTGACTTCCATTTTTCCTTCCCATATGTATGACCTTACATTTCTCCTCGTTAAACCTCATTTGCCATTTAATGCTCCACCTACCCAGCTTATCCAAATCCCTCTGTAGGTCTGCACTGTCCTCTTTTGTATTAATTGTTTCACATAACTTTGTGTCATCTGCAAATATTGATATTTTACTATTTATCCCGTTGACTATGTCGTTAATAAAGATATTAAATAACATTGGGCCTAGTACAGACCCCTGTGGTACCCCACTAGTGACGCTTACCCAATCTGAGTATATTCCATTTATAACCACCCTCTGCCTTCTATCCTTTAGCCAGTTAGCTACCCACTTGCAGACATTTTCCCCCAGCCCCATCATTCTCATTTTGTATACCAACCTATTATGTGGCACGCTATCGAACGCTTTTGAGAAGTCGAGATACAGGACATCCACTGGTTCCCCCTGATCTACTCGAGAGCTAACCTCCTCGTAGAAGTCAATCAGGTTTGTTTGGCAGGAGCGATTCCTCATGAATCCATGTTGGTTCGGGGTTAATAGATTATTAGCATCAAGATGCTCCATGATTGCCTCATTAATAAAGCCTTCAAAAATTTTGCCCACAACGGACGTCAGATTCACCGGCCGATAGTTTCCGGTGTTACTTTTTGCTCCCTTTTTGAATATTGGCACTACATTCGCCTGTCGCCAATCAAGTGGTACAGACCCAGTCTCAACAGACTCCTTAAATATAAGATATAACGGTCTGTCTATCACATTACTTAGTTCCCTTAGTACCCGTGGGTGTATGCCATCAGGTCCTGGTGATTTGTTTATTTTAATGTTACTGAGGCGTTTCTGTACCCCAGCTTGGGTTAGATTTGTCATACTTAGTGGAGGATTAAGCTTGTCACTTCTCATTTCGCCTGTTAGTTCTTTTTCCTTTGTGAAAGTTGATGAAAAAAATTTATTTAATAGATTAGCTTTATCCTCATCTTTCTCTATGATTTTGCCTTCATCACTTTTTATCGGTCCAATATTATTCGATTTAATCCTTTTACTATTTATATACGTAAAGAACAGTTTGGGATTTGATCTACTTTCCCTAGCAATACGTCTCTCTGTTTCCTCCTTCGCTATTTTTATTTGTTTTTTACAGGTTCTCGTTTTTTCCTTGTAACACATTAGTGCCTCCTTACTGTTTTCCTGTTTTAATCTCTTGAATGCCTCTTTTTTGCTATTTAACGCCCCTTTTACGTTCTTATTCAACCATATTGGTTTCCTCTTATTTCTGGCCCTTTTATTCCCATATGGTATATACCTCTCGCACTGAGTATTCAGAATTCTTTTGAAGGTTTCCCATTTACTATTCGTATTTCCTTGATTAAGAACTTTGTCCCAGTCAATAAGTTGAAGGTTTTCTTTCAGCTGATCAAACTTCGCCCTCCTAAAGTTTAATGTTTTAGTTGTTCCCTTATTGATAACCCTACTGAAGGGCATTTTGAAATTGATAATATTATGATCGCTATTACCTAGGTGCCCCCCTATCTGTACCTCAGTTATTCTGTCAGGCCTATTAGTCAATATTAAGTCCAACACGGCCTTCCCTCTCGTTGGTTCCTCCACTAGTTGGGAGAGATAATTATCCTTGATATTTGTCAAGAACCTTTTTCCTTTCTGCGATCTACAGGTTTCTGTTTCCCAGTCAATATCCGGGTAGTTGAAGTCCCCCATTACAATCACCTCATTATGTTTTGCTACTTTGTCTATTTGTCCTAATAGCAGTTTCTCATTCTCCTCTGTTATATTGGGCGGCTTATAGCAGACCCCCAGTAATATTTTATTATTATTTTTTGCCCCCTCTATCTCTACCCACATGGACTCGACCCCCTCTTCTCCCTCTCCTATATCTTCCCTTAGTCTGGACTTTAGACGTGACTTTACATATAAGCAGACTCCTCCGCCCTTCCCCTGTTTCCGGTCCCTTCTAAATAAACTATAATCTGTTAAATTTACCGCCCAGTCGTAGCTATCGTCTAGCCAAGTCTCTGTTATACCTACGATGTCATACCTCTCCTCCGATATAAGCGCCCGCAGCTCATCCGCCTTATTGGTCAGGCTTCTTGCGTTGGTCAGCATGCAAGATAAAACTTTGGGGTTATTTAGCATCCTATTCTTCTCTAACGATCTAACTGTACTATCCCCACCCCCCTCTCCACCCTCATTATATTCACTTCTCCCCTTCCCCCTTGCTTGCCTCACATCCCACCTATTTCCTTGGTTTCCCCCCCTGTCTCTAGTTTAAAAACTCCTCCAACCTATTAGCCATCTTCTTCCCCAGCACCGCTGCACCCTCCCCATTGAGGTGCAGCCCGTCCCTACGGTAGAGCCTGTAGCCGACAGCGAAGTCGGCCCAGTTCTCCATGAACCCAAACCCTTCTGCCTTGCACCAACTCTTTAGCCACTTATTCACCTCCCTAACCTCCCGTTGGCGCTCCTGTGTGGCTCGCGGGATTGGTAGTATTTCTGAGAAAACTACCTTGGAGGTCCTTGCCCTAAGCTTCCTACCTAGATCCCTGAAATCATTTTTAAGGACCCTCCATCTGCCACTCACTTTGTCATTGGTGCCAATGTGGACCATGACCGCTGGGTCTTCGCCAGCCCCACCCAGTAACCTGTCAACCCGATCCGCGATGTGCCGGACTCGAGCGCCAGGGAGGCAGCACACCGTTCGGCGATCCCGGTCTTTGTGACAGATTGCCCTGTCTGTCCCCCTAATAATAGAGTCACCCACTACCAGGACCTGTCTAGCCTGCCCTACACTTCCCCCCTCCCCCTCATTACTGGAGCATACACTCCCCCGGCGGTCAGAGGATCTGTCGTGCTCCAATAATGCCGGTTCTGAACCAGCCTTCCTATACTTCTTCCCTCTATCCCTCCTAACTGTTATCCAGCTCCCTGCCTGTTCAGCCTGCACTTCCCCTCTATGCTCCACCCCCAGTATTGACCCATTGAGTGTCTGCTCGGTGAGCAGCAAACTCCATTCCATGTTGTCGATGCTCCTCAGCACCGCTATCTGAGCACTTAGATCCAGGATTTGGGCTTCCAAGTGCACGATATGCTCACATCTCTCGCAGCAGTATGGATCCCTGAGCGGTAGCTCAGGGAATGCATACATTGCGCAAGATGTACACTGCACGGCTCCGGCCAACATGGACGTCATTCTAAATATGGGGATACAGTCAGTATATATGTACAAGTACAAAACACAATTATTTATATATAGGTGTATGGACGGGGATCAATTAGGGATGTGCAAGTGTATCGATTAGATATCGGCGCGGGATCAGTTAAGTATGGACGGGGGATCAATTAAGTATCAATTAAGTATGGACGGGGGATCAGCTGAGTGGGTCAGGTGGATTAATTAAGTATGGACGGTGTGTCAATTAACTATGGACTGGGATCAATAAGTATGAACTGGGGAAATAATTAATTGTGGACTAGGGAATCAATCAATTAATTATGGACAGGGGGTTTAATTAAATAGGATGGGGGGGTAAAGCAAATAAATAGGTATGGACGGTAGGTCAATTAACTAAGGACTGGGGATCAATAAGTATCAATAATATCAATAAATATGGACTGGGGAAATAATTAATTGTGGTCTGGGGAATCAATCAATTAATTATGGACAGGGGTTAATTAAATATGGTGGGGGATAAGGCAAATAGATAGGGACTGGGGATGAGTAAAAGTGGACAAGGGGAATCTATTAAATAGGACAAGGGGGATCAATCAATTATGGGCTGGGGGGGTCAATCATTTAAATGTGGTCAGGGGGATCACTTTAATATGGACGGGGGGTGGTCGGGGATCAATTAAATGAGGACGGGGGGGTCAATTTAATGTGGTCAGAGGGATCAGTTAAATATGGACGGGGGTGTTCAGGGGAATCAATTTAAATATGGACGGGGGGGTAATCAATTAAATATGGACTAGGGAATACAATACAATTACAATACAGATACAAATACAATACAGTACAGTACACACTTGGGTTCAGTAGGGCCGCTTATCGCGGCCTCCTGCCCCTCACTCACCTCCTGTAGGGACGCTGCACGCTATCACAGCGCGCTTGTCCCTCCGGTCGCCTCTTACCGGTCCTCCTGATCACCTCCTGGTCACCACCACCTGGCACCCTCCGCTGGCCGGCACTGCACGCTGCCACAGCGCTCTCTTGCACTCGTCCCTCCGGTCGCCTCCTATTGGTCCTCCCGGTCCGCTCGGTCACCTCCGCCTGGCTCTCCTCCCTTCCCTTCGTCGAACTGTTCGTCGAACACCGTTAAAACCAATGGCAGGCAAACAAAAACACATAGAAACACATAGAAAACACCTTCAAAGGTGTCCAAAAGCTGACAAACTGCTCAGAAGACATAACTAACACATGGAAAAGTGACAAGTACATATAGTCATGCGAAAAGAAAAGAGGTGGAGGAGTAAAAGGAGGGGGAGACATAGATATAGGCATGTCATGCCCTTCTAAATTCCAAAAAGTGAGAAGCCGACACGGCCAGTCCGTTCCTGCCCGTGCCACCTCCGTGTCGCCGGGTTTGTGCCAGAGCCGCGGTGGACCCTGACGGCCAGCCCCCCTCTCCCAATACTGGTGCCTGTCCGCTGGTGGGTCGAGCAAACTCCCCTGTGGTGGAGGCAGGTCTAAGCTTCTTAATTTAAATTGTCTCTCTAATTTGAATGAATACACTTTAAATCCTTTTACAAGGATCTACTGGAGGGCAAGTCTCATGCCAGCAGCCGCATAATTCCAGCTCCAGTAGCGTCCACTAAAGCTGCTGCAGTTAAAAAGCTTTTACAAGGATCGAGCTCGGCGGTCCACCGCAAGGCGTCCTACCACCAGTCCCAGCCCCTATGCCTTGGGGTGCCTCCTGATGCTCTTCACTGAGTATCCCGGGGTCCCGAAGCATTTCCTTTGAAAAAATTAAGTGTCCAAACTACAGGTGGTGTAGCTTGCTTAACAGCTGGGATAATCCGCTGACTAGCAGACACTGCTACTAGGCACAAAGTATTTCCTGGGCTAGATGCAGTTAAAAATTTGTAATTAGATACTCTCGTTGGATGCTGAGAAAGAATTCCATAGAGTCTCCTGGCACGCCATATATTATTCTCTTAGAAAGCTTGGGGTAGGGGTCTAGGGGACCCTTTTATAGCCAAAATCACGGCCCTGTATCGCAATACGTCACCTAGGCTGAAGATAAATGGAACTGTAGCACCCCGAGGGCTTGGTTGCTACAGAGGTATTGCACCTCACCCAGAGGTGTGATATCTCACTCTCAGGTAAGGATGGAGTGTGGATCAGGACCCCGACACCTGCATGCATTACACCACATTGCCGTGGGGCAGGGCGACCAATATGCCTCTGAGATGGGCACGACAGTCCCTGTCCCTGGCTGGAGTTGGGGGAGGGAACACTGAGGAAGGGGAACCCAGTAGTGCAGGAGCAGGGAGGAAGCAGTTCCTGGGTGCATTGAGAAGGAAGTATAAAAGGTGGGCACCATCTTAGTTCAGTGCAGAGAAGTCTGAGCAGAAGTGACATGGAACAGGGGCTCTGCATGAGCTCTGCTCCGGAGGCGGGCCTAGTAACAGAGGCCCAGGCCTGGAAGAGGGAGAAGGAAGGAAGAGGAGCGGAGAAGGCTCCAGGAACGAGGAACGAAGGGATCCCAGGGGTGCGGACGGGCGAGTTGCCACCGCACGCCCGAATCCACCTGCGTGGAGGGGTCAGGCCAAAGGGGGAGACCGGTCCCCGAAACTAGTGGAGGCGGGAAATGACCCTCAGCTAGAAACCGGAGGCTGTGACATTTTATGTGGCGCAGCCCCTCGCTACACCCACTAGAAAGGCACCACATAGGGTCAGGGAAACTGGCGCCAAGTTTACCAAGAGGAGGCCCGAGGCAGCCGGACAGAAGCGTTGTTAAGAAAGGCCAGACAAAGGACATACAAAGGGGGTCCTGTGAAGCGCTCCAAAGTTATCTGGGAGTTGTCTGAGCCCCTCACCTGGTAAGCACAGTACGACGTGGGCAGCCGTTACCTGCAGAAGTGGTCTGGATAATAAGAACTGTGAGTAAAGGCCCTGGACTGCATCACTGACTCCGTGTTGTTACTGCTGCTGCCCTGCACCATCACCCCCATCCTCTGCATACACTGCCCTGAGGCTATACTCCTCCCGTGGGGAGTTATGCTATGCTCTGCTGCACCCACAACACCAGCCTCAGCGGTCTGCCCTGCAGCGGTGGTTCACTCTGACCGCAATCCACGGGTGGCGTAGTCGGACATTTAAATATCAAAACCACATAAATAGTTCCGCCACTGGTTTAACCGCCCTGAGCCACGGAACCGGGCCGCCGACACGGAGACTACAACCACCAGCATCCACCAAAAAGGGTCCGGCTCCGGGTGTCCCAAGGCCCAGGGGGCGCGTCAGAACATTTTCATCACCTTTCATAATCACCAATGGGACAAGGCAGGGATGTACTCTGTCCCCTCTCTTATACATCCTAGTGATGGAGCACCTGCTCTCATCAATTCGCCATAACCCCAATATTAGGTGGATTGAGGTGGGAGGCACCGAGTACAAGTGCTCTCTATTTGCTGATGATGTCCTAGTATATATCACTCAATCACATATATCCATCCCTGCTGTTATGGCTGAAATAGATCACTTTGTTACATGGTCAAATTTTAAAATCAATGCAGCGAAGTCTGAGGCCCTCGATGTCTCCCTCCCAAAATCCATGCAGGATTCCATCCAGTCCAACTTTCCCTTTGCCTGGCCCTCACAGGGTATCAAATACTTAGGAATTCCTATTCATAGAGACCTCTCCCGTGTATGTTATCTTAATTTTGGGCCCTTTATTGAACAACTCCATACAGACCACGGTTGGCAAGTTAGAACTGTAAGATTCACTACGTGAACCACTGGTGTTTTGTGGAAAAGCACATGTACACTGTGTTCCAAATTATTATGCAAAAAGTGTTTAGGAGTGATAAGGGAAGAATTTGTTTGCTCGTCAGTTAAACTCATTGATGGTGTTGTGTGTCAGGACTCTTTATATCACTGTAAGCAATTGCAGACACCTGTGCTAATTAGTTTGGCAGGTGTGTCCAATGAAACGCAAGACTACTTAAGAAGGCTGTCCCACATTATTAAGCAGCCTACATTTTCTGCAAAAATGGGAAAGAAAAGGGATGTGTCGGCTGCTGAGAAGCAACAAATTGTGGAGTGTTTAGGTCAAGGCATGACTACAATCAACATTGTGCGATGATCAGGATGAAGTGTCTTGGCAATCAAGAAGTATGTAGCTGATTCACAGTACACACGTGTGCGTGCTGATAAGGGCAAATTGAGGACTCTTTCCTACAGGCAATTACATCACGTTAAAAGAGCAGCGGCAAAAAAGCCTTGTCATAGCAGCAGACAAGTTTTTGAAGCTGCTGGTGCCTCCAACGTCCCCCGAACAACAAGATGCAGGGTCCTTCAGAGGTTTGCAGCTGTGCGTACGCCATCCTGTCGACCTCCTCTATCCACTTCACACAAGCAGAAACGGCTCCAGTGGGCCAAACATTACATGAAGACTGATTTCAAAACTGTTTTGTTCACGGATGAGTGCTGTGCAACGCTCGATGGTCCAGATGGATGGAGTAGAGGATGGCTGGTTGATGGACACCGCACGCAAACACGGCTACAGCGCCAACAAGGAGGAGGTGGAGTAATGTTTTGGGCTGGAATCATGGGGAGAGAGATTGTCGGCCCCTTTAGGATCCCTGAAGGGGTAAAGATGAACTCCATAATGTATGTGGAGTTTCTCAAACAGCACTTCCTTCCATGATTCAAGAAGAAGAACCGAGTATTCCACAGCAAGATCATTTTTATGCATGATAATGCACCGTGTCATGCTGCACATAACACATCTGCATCTCTGGCTGATATGGGCATAAAAGGGGACAAACTTATGCTGTGACCCCCATGCTCCCCTGACCTCTACCCCATTCAGAACCTCTGGAGCATCATCAAAAGGAGTGTCTATGTTGGCGGGAGGCAGTTCACATCTAAGCAACAGCTCTGGGAGGGTATTCTGTCATCATGCAAAACAATTAAAGCAGAAACCATCCAAAACCTGACAAATTCAATGGACGAGAGAGTTCAGAAGCTCCTTTTGAACAAGGGGTCCTATGTGCAAATGTAACATCACCTAGAATAAAGTTTTGAGTTGAAAACTGTTTGATTTCAGTTTCTAATAACCTGCTAATGCTTATAATTTCAAAAATGACCATTTTTTTGGTCTTTATTAAAATGAAAAGGTTGATCGAAGAGTGTGGGGGATCTAAGAGTGTGGCAACCCAGTAGTCAGGATTACTTCGAATTCTGACAATATGAGGGTCATGTTGCAGGTAGTGCAGCAAGAAGGCACTTATGTGTCTTGCGCATCTCGGAGCCCCAAAATTATTTTCCGGGCTAGATGCAGCTAAAAATTATTATTAATTTTAAATCTGGTGGAGCTTAGTATAGATGACCTAATAGAATCAGTACTGCCCACTGCTACAAAGCCCAAATTATTTTCCAGCCAAGATACAGATAAACATGATTAGTAATTTGAAAGCTTAAAACAGTTGGTGAGGTGATTTTAACCAATCATCAAGCTTTTACTCTCCCCAGGATGACGCAGAGGTAGAAAAGTCGTTTTGGATCCATGATTTGTTCATCTTTATGAACGTGAGTCTGTCTACATTATCAGTGGAGAGCCGCGTGCGCTTATCTGTCAGCACACCACCAGCAGCGCTGAACACACGTTCAGACAGAACGCTGGCTGCGGGGCATGACAAGATCTCCAAGGCGTAAGTGGCTAGCTCCGGCCATTTATCCAGATTGGAAGCCCAAAAAGAGCAAGGGTCCAGTGACACAGTCAAGGCGTCAATGTTTACTTGGAGATACTCCTGTACCATCGTCTCTAGGCGTTGACTATGTGTCAGACTTCTTGTCTCCTGTGGCCTTGCAAAGGATGGGCTAAAAAAGTGGTGAAATGATTCCGCAAAATTGATGTTACCAGCAGATACTGTGTTTCTGTTACGGTTTGAGTGCTGAACACTCGACGGTCCCACGGTTGGCAAGTTGGAACTGTAAGATTCACTACGTGCACCACTGGTGTTTTGTGGAAAAGCACATGTAAGATTCTGCAACAGTCTCTGCTGATACTCCTGCATGCGTGCATCCCTTTCTATGGCAGGAATAATTTCTGCAAATTTACTTTTGTACCGGGGATCTAACAGTGTGGCAACCCAGTAGTCAGGATTATTTCTAATTCTCACAATTCGAGGGTTATGTTGCAGGTAGTGCAGCAAGAAGGCACTCATGTGTCTTGCGCATCCAGGAGCACCAAGTCCCTGTTGTGTTGGTGGCGAGGTAACAATCATGCTTCCTTCCTCTGTCCTCACCCCCCAACCTCGCACAATAGAAATGTGATCAAGGTCTCCCTCATCTGATGAGTCTTCCATAATTTCGTCCTCCACTTCTTCCTGGGCTCCTGCACCTTCCTCACTAGTTTGGCTGCTACCATGCGCCCTGGTAAAACCATCTCCCCCACCCTCACATGCCTGCCGCCTTGGTGCTGCCAACCGTCTGGACCTTGCAGATGTTATCCCTTCCGCATATAACTCCTCCTCCTCTACTTCCTCCACCTCCTCTTGTGCCACCACCTGACTCCGAATTCTGTTTTACATGTGCTCCAGCATGTAAATCACCGGAATAGTCATGCTGATAATGGCATCGTCAGCACTAAACATCTTCGTCGCCATTTCAAAACTGTGCAGAAGGGTGCATAGGTCCTTGATCTGAGATCACTCCTCCAGCGTGATTTGCCCCACCTCTGGATCTCGTTGGCCCAGGCTATACGTCAGAACGTATTGCACCAGCGCTTGTCGGTGCTGCCACAGTTGTTGCAACATGTGCAGAGTTGAATTCCACCGGGTAGGCACATCGCATTTTAGCTGGTGAAGTGGCAGGCCCAACGACTTCTGTAGAGATGTAAGTCGCTGAGCTGCGGGATGCGAACGGCGGAAGTGAGCACACAGTGACCATGCCCTCTGCAGAAGGCCATCTAGTCCGGGATAGTGGGCTAAAAATTGCTGGACAACCAGGATCAACACGTGAGCCATACAAGGCATGTGTGTGACATTGCCCCGGCGAAGGGCCGCACCCAGGTTTGCAGCATTGTTGCACACGGCCTTCCCTGGTTTCAGGTCCAGTGGAGACAACCATTCATGAAATTGGTTCTCCAGAGCTGACCACAACTCCTCAGCTGAGTGACTCACTTTTCCCAGACATTTCAAAGTAAAAACCGCCTGATGACATTAAGCCCTACTGCCAGCATAGTAAGGAGGTGTGCAGGATCCCTTCTGCGCAATTAGAAAGCTTGTGGCATGACCAGACAGGCTTTGGGTGCAGGTGGAGGACAGAGAAGAGGTTGAGGAGGCAGAAGCAGTGGAGGAACTTTGAGATAAAGAGGATTGACGCACAACTCGTGGGGACGGCAAGACTTGGACAGCAGCCCCTTGTCCTGCTGTCACCATAGTTACCCAGTGCCCAGTCAGCGACATGTAACGCCCCTGTCCATGCCTACTCGTCCAAGTGTCTGTGGTGAAATGCACCCTGTCACACACAGAGTTTCTCAAAGAAGCGGTGATGTTGTGTGTGACATGCTGGTGGAGCACAGGCACACCTTTCTTTGAGAAGTAGTGCCGACTGGGCATCTGGTACTGGGGCACTGCGACGGACGTAAGGTCTCGAAAATCCTCTGTGTCCACCAGGCGGAAAGGCAGCATTTCTGTAGAAAAGAGCTTGCAGATGGTGAAATTCAACCTCTTAGCTTTCTCATGGCTAGGAGGAAATGGTCTTTTACTTGTCCACATCTGAGGGACCGAGGGCTGGCTATTGTGCTTAGACGGGGTTGATAAGGGTGTGTCCGGCAAACTGCCTATCTGTGAGGAAGATGCAGGCAGACATGTTAGGTTGCCTTGATCCAAAGGTGGTGCTATCGATGTCGGACAGCGCTCAACACCAGCTGGTGTTACCACCTCCAAAGAAAATGATGACCTGCCAATTACGCTGGCTGTTGCGGGTAAAGAGGTGGCAGGTCTGTGTCCCAAAACAGGTGTGACTGCTGTCCCCCCAGTCACAGAGAATGAAGAGGCCGCGGACGCACAAGATATGGCAGACGGTGGTTGGCCCGGCCGGCTACGCCGCATTGTAGCACAGTGGGCTTCCCACTGCAACTTATGCTTCATGTCCATGTGCCGGTTCATGCATGAAGTACTCAAACTATGTATTTTTTGACCTCTACTTAGCTTTTGCTGACAAATATTACAGATAACACGAGTTGGGTCATCTTTATCGATCTGAAAAAATGCCCAGGCTATGCAAGGCTTAGCACCGATGCGACCTGAAGAGCCACCACGACTTGTGGTGAGAGGCAGAGTTGTGTTTGAGGATGCAGTTGTTGACGTGCTTCCAGTACTACGTCTCTGTCCAGGAAGGCGCAACCTTACCTCATCGTCACTAGCATTCTCCTTCACCTCCTCTGCTGACCTCATCTCTTGGCTGACTGTGGGTTGACAGTAAGTGGGATCTCCAACCTCATCATCATCACCCTGTGCGTTATCACACCCGTAGTCCTCAGAGCCAACCTGCTCCTGCCCTGACAAAAAACTAAAGTTGTCGCTCCAATCAGGTATTTGAGTCTCATCATCGTCTTCCTCATTGTCTCCACCAACAGGAGTTACAGTTTGGGAATGAGGGTCTACATTATGGTCAGAACCTTCAGCGTCTGGTCCTGGATCCGACTCATATAGATTCTGGGCATCAGTGCAGATCATTTCCTCGTCTGGATTCACAAAAGCGCTGGAGCCGACCTCTGATTCCCTGGTTATAGTATGAGTAAACAGCTCTGCAGACTCAACCATCTGTTCTACCTCATACTCAGACGCGCAGCTGGAGATTTGGGAGCTGTGAGGAAGCAAGTGCGATTGGGGTGACACCTTTGAGGACTGGAGTATTTGTGATGTTGAAGTTGATGTGGAGGAAAGCCCACTTAAAGGAGGACTTGATATCCGTTGAAGCACCTGCTGTTTTTGTGCCTCATCTGGAATTTGTAGCGATTGGCGTGGCCGTAAGAAAGGGATCTTATCACATTGTCCGCTAAAAGAAGTAGACATTTTAGTTTGGCTGGAAGATGGTCTTTCTTCTGCAGATGTTACAGTCGCTTTAACACCTACCCCATGGACACAACCTTTTTTCCCCTTCCCAACACGCCTATTCCCCTTTCCACCAGCAGCAGGCCTTTTTCCACTAATTTTGGTGGTTAACTAATTCACAACTCTGGAGTTGTTTGCACAAAAAAACAATGGATGGGAACCGAGCAGAGCTGAGTGGCCAAACTGTGGTGCTAGGCCAAAACTATTGGCTGGGTTAGATGCAGAAAAAAATGATATTCAATTTGCAACCTGATGGAGGTCAGTATAGATGGACTAATAGACCAAGCCCCACACACTGCTAGAAGCCCAAATATTTTTTCAGAGCTAGATGCAGAAAAAAATTATATTCAATTTGCAACCTGATGGAGGTCAGTATAGATGGACTAATAGAACAAGTCTCACACACTGACAGAAGCCCAAATATTTTTTCAGAGCTAGATGCAGAAAAAAATTATATTCAACTTGCAACCTGATGGAGGTCAGTATAGATGGACTAATAGACCAAGTCCCACACACTGCTAGAAGCCCAAATATTTTTTCAGAGCTAGATGCAGAAAAAAATTAGATTGAATTTGCAACCTGATGGAGGTCAGTATAGATGGACTAATAGAACACGTCGCACACACTGCTAGAAGCCCAAATATTTTTTCAGAGCTAGATGCAGAAAAAAATTATATTCAATTTGCAACCTGATGGAGGTCAGTATAGATGGACTAATAGAACAAGTCCCACACACTGCTAGAAGCCCAAATATTTTTTCAGAGCTAGATGCAGAAAAAAATTATATTCAATTTGCAACCTGATGGCGGTCAGTATAGATGGACTAATTGACCAAGTCCCACACACTGCTAGAAGCCCAAATATTTTTTCAGAGCTAGATGCAGAAAAAAATTATATTCAATTTGCAACCTGATGGAGGTCAGTATAGATGGACTAATAGAACAAGTCGCACACACTGCTAGAAGCCCAAATATTTTTTCAGAGCTAGATGCAGAAAAAAATTATTTTTAATTTGCAACCTGATGGAGGTCAGTATAGATGGACTAATAGACCAAGTCCCACACACTGCTAGAAGCCCAAATATTTTTTCAGGGCTAGACGCAGAAAAAAATTATTTTCAATGTGCAACCTGATGGAGGTCAGTATAGATGGACTAATAGAACAAGTCCCACACACTGTTAGAAGCCGAAATATTTTTTCAGAGCTAGATGCAGAAAAAAATTATATTCAATTTGCAACGTGATGAATGTCAGTATAGATGGACTAATAGACCAAGTCCCACACACTGCTAGAAGCCCAAATATTTTTTCAGAGCTAGATGCAGAAAAAAATTATATTGAATTTGCAACCTGATATAGGTCAATATAGATGGACTAATAGACCAAGTCCCACACACTGCTAGAAGCCCAAATATTTTTTCAGAGCTAGATGCAGAAAAAAAATATTTTTAATTTGCAACCTGATGGAGGTCAGTATAGATGGACTAATAGACCAAGTCCCACACACTGCTAGAATCCCAAATATTTTTTCAGAGCTAGATGCAGAAAAAAATTAAATTCAATTTGCAACCTGATGGAGGTCAGTATAGATGGACTAATAGAACAAGTCGCACACACTGCTAGAAGCCCAAATATTTTTTCAGAGCTAGATGCAGAAAAAAATGATATTCAATTTGCAACCTGATGGAGGTCAGTATAGGTGGACTAATAGTCCAAGTCCCACACACTGCTAGAAGCCCAAATGTTTTTTCAGAGATAGATGCAGAAAAAAATTATATTCAATTTGCAACCTGATGGAGGTCAGTATAGATGGACTAATAGAACAAGTCCCACACACTGCTAGAAGCCCAAATATTTTTTCAGAGCTAGATGCAGAAAAAAATTATATTCAATTCGCAACCTGATGGCGGTCAGTATAGATGGACTAATAGACCAAGTCCCACACACTGCTAGAAGCCCAAATATTTTTTCAGAGCTAGATGCAGAAAAAAATTATATTCAATTTGCAACCTGATGGAGGTCAGTATAGATGGACTAATAGAACAAGTCGCACACACTGCTAGAAGCCCAAATATTTTTTCAGAGCTAGATGCAGAAAAAAATGATATTCAATTTGCAACCTGATGGAGGTCAGTATAGGTGGACTAATAGACCAAGTCCCACACACTGCTAGAAGCCCAAATGTTTTTTCAGAGATAGATGCAGAAAAAAATTATATTCAATTTGCAACCTGATGGAGGTCAGTATAGATGGACTAATAGAACAAGTCCCACACACTGCTAGAAGCCCAAATATTTTTTCAGAGCTAGATGCAGAAAAAAATTATATTCAATTCGCAACCTGATGGCGGTCAGTATAGATGGACTAATAGACCAAGTCCCACACACTGCTAGAAGCCCAAATATTTTTTCAGAGCTAGATGCAGAAAAAAATTATATTCAATTTGCAACCTGATGGAGGTCAGTATAGATGGACTAATAGAACAAGTCGCACACACTGCTAGAAGCCCAAATATTTTTTCAGAGCTAGATGCAGAAAAAAATTATTTTTAATTTGCAACCTGATGGAGGTCAGTATAGATGGACTAATAGACCAAGTCCCACACACTGCTAAAAGCCCAAATATTTTTTCAGAGCTAGATGCAGAAAAAAATTATATTCAATTTGCAACCTGATGGAGGTCAGTATAGATGGACTAATAGAACAAGTCCCACACACTGCTAGAAGCCCAAATATTTTTTCAGAGCTAGATGAAGAAAAAAATTATATTCAATTTGCAACCTGATGGAGGTCAGTATAGATGGACTAATAGAACAAGTCCCACACACTGCTAGAAGCCCAAATATTTTTTCAGAGCTAGATGCAGAAAAAAATTATATTCAATTTGCAACCTGATGGCGATCAGTATAGATGGACTAATAGACCAAGTCCCACACACTGCTAGAAGCCCAAATATTTTTTCAGAGCTAGATGCAGAAAAAAATTATATTCAATTTGCAACCTGATGGAGGTCAGTATAGATGGACTAATAGAACAAGTCCCACACACTGCTAGAAGCCCAAATATTTTTTCAGAGCTAGATGCAGAAAAAAATTATTTTTAATTTGCAACCTGATGGATCTCAGTATAGATGGACTAATAGACCAAGTCCCACACACTGCTAGAAGCCCAAATATTTTTTCAGGGCTAGATGCAGAAAAAAATTATATTCAATTTGCAACCTGATGGAGGTCAGTATAGATGGACTAATAGAACAAGTCCCACACACTGCTAGAAGCCCAAATATTTTTTCAGAGCTAGATGCAGAAAAAAATTATATTCAATTTGCAACGTGATGGAGGTCAGTATAGATGGACTAATAGACCAAGTCCCACACACTGCTAGAAGCCCAAATATTTTTTCAGAGCTAGATGCAGAAAAAAATTATATTCAATTTGCAACCTGATGGAGGTCAGTATAGATGGACTAATAGAACAAGTCGCACACACTGCTAGAAGCCCAAATATTTTTTCAGAGCTAGATGCAGAAAAAAATTATTTTTAATTTGCAACCTGATGGAGGTCAGTATAGATGGACTAATAGACCAAGTCCCACACACTGCTAAAAGCCCAAATATTTTTTCAGAGCTAGATGCAGAAAAAAATTATATTCAATTTGCAACCTGATGGAGGTCAGTATAGATGGACTAATAGAACAAGTCCCACACACTGCTAGAAGCCCAAATATTTTTTCAGAGCTAGATGAAGAAAAAAATTATATTCAATTTGCAACCTGATGGAGGTCAGTATAGATGGACTAATAGAACAAGTCCCACACACTGCTAGAAGCCCAAATATTTTTTCAGAGCTAGATGCAGAAAAAAATTATATTCAATTTGCAACCTGATGGCGATCAGTATAGATGGACTAATAGACCAAGTCCCACACACTGCTAGAAGCCCAAATATTTTTTCAGAGCTAGATGCAGAAAAAAATTATATTCAATTTGCAACCTGATGGAGGTCAGTATAGATGGACTAATAGAACAAGTCGCACACACTGCTAGAAGCCCAAATATTTTTTCAGAGCTAGATGCAGAAAAAAATTATTTTTAATTTGCAACCTGATGGATCTCAGTATAGATGGACTAATAGACCAAGTCCCACACACTGCTAGAAGCCCAAATATTTTTTCAGGGCTAGATGCAGAAAAAAATTATATTCAATTTGCAACCTGATGGAGGTCAGTATAGATGGACTAATAGAACAAGTCCCACACACTGCTAGAAGCCCAAATATTTTTTCAGAGCTAGATGCAGAAAAAAATTATATTCAATTTGCAACGTGATGGAGGTCAGTATAGATGGACTAATAGACCAAGTCCCACACACTGCTAGAAGCCCAAATATTTTTTCAGAGCTAGATGCAGAAAAAAATTATATTCAATTTGCAACCTAATGGAGGTCAGTATAGATAGACTAATAGACCAAGTCCCACACACTGCTAAAAGCCCAAATATTTTTTCAGAGCTAGATGCAGAAAAAATGATATTCAATTTGCAACCTGATGGAGGTCAGTATAGATGGACTAATAGAACAAGTCCCACACACTGCTAGAAGCCCAAATATTTATTCAGAGCTAGATGCAGAAAAAAATTATTTTTAATTTGCAACCGGATGGAGGTCAGTATAGATGGACTAATAGACCAAGTACCACACACTGTTAGAAGCCCAAATATTTTTTCAGAGCTAGATGCAGAAAAAAATTATATTCAATTTGCAACCTAATGGAGGTCGGTATAGATGGACTAATAGACGAACTCCCACACACTGCTAGAAGCCCAAATATTTTCTCAGAGCTAGATGCAGAAAAAAATTATATTCAATTTGCAACCTGATGGAGGTCAGTATAGTATAGATGGACTAATAGAACAAGTCCCACACACTGCTAGAAGCCCAAATATTTTTTCAGAGCTAGATGCAGAAAAAAATTATATTCAATTTGCAACCTGATGGAGGTCAGTATAGGTGGACTAATAGACCAAGTCCCACACACTGCTAGAAGCCCAAATATTTTTTCAGAGATAGATGCAGAAAAAAATTATATTCAATTTGCAACCTGATGGAGGTCAGTATAGATGGACTAATAGAACAAGTCCCACACACTGCTAGAAGCCCAAATATTTTTTCAGAGCTAGATGCAGAAAAAAATTATATTCAATTTGCAACCTGATGGCGGTCAGTATAGATGGACTAATAGACCAAGTCCCACACACTGCTAGAAGCCAAAATATTTTTTCAGAGCTAGATGCAGAAAAAAATTATATTCAATTTGCAACCTGATGGAGGTCAGTATAGATGGACTAATAGAACAAGTCCCACACACTGCTAGAAGCCCAAATATTTTTTCAGAGCTAGATGCAGAAAAAAATTATATTCAATTTGCAACCTGATGGCGGTCAGTATAGATGGACTAATAGACCAAGTCCCACACACTGCTAGAAGCCCAAATATTTTTTCAGAGCTAGATGCAGAAAAAAATTATATTCAATTTGCAACCTGATGGAGGTCAGTATAGATGGACTAATAGAACAAGTCGCACACACTGCTAGAAGCCCAAATATTTTTTCAGAGCCAGATGCAGAAAAAAATTATTTTTAATTTGCAACCTGATGGATCTCAGTATAGATGGACTAATAGACCAAGTCCCACACACTGCTAGAAGCCCAAATATTTTTTCAGAGCTAGATGCAGAAAAAAATTATTTTTAATTTGCAACCTGATGGATCTCAGTATAGATGGACTAATAGACCAAGTCCCACACACTGCTAGAAGCCCAAATATTTTTTCAGAGCTAGATGCAGAAAAAAATTATATTCAATTTGCAACGTGATGGAGGTCAGTATAGATGTACTAATAGACCAAGTCCCACACACTGCTAGAAGCCCAAATATTTTTTCAGAGCTAGATGCAGAAAAAAATTATATTCAATTTGTAACCTAATGGAGGTCAGTATAGATAGACTAATAGACCAAGTCCCACACACTGCTAAAAGCCCAAATATTTTTTCAAAGCTAGATGCAGAAAAAAATGATATTCAATTTGCAACCTGATGGAGGTCAGTATAGATGGACTAATAGAACAAGTCCCACACACTGCTAGAAGCCCAAATATTTATTCAGAGCTAGATGAAGAAAAAAATTATTTTTAATTTGCAACCTGATGGAGGTCAGTATAGATGGACTAATAGACCAAGTCCCAAACACTGCTAGAAGCCCAAATATTTTTTCTGAGCTAGATGCAGAAAAAAATGATATTCAATTTGCAACCTGATGGAGGTCAGTATAGATGGACTAATAGAACAAGTCCCACACACTGCTAGAAGCCCAAATTTTTTTTCAGAGCTAGATGCAGAAAAAAATTATATTCAATTTGCAACCTAATGGAGGTCAGTATAGATGGACTAATAGACGAAGTCCCACACACTGCTAGAAGCCCAAATATTTTTTCAGAGCTAGATGCAGAAAAAAATTATATTCAATTTGCAACCTGATGGAGGTCAGTATAGATAGACTAATAGAACAAGTCCCACACACTGCTAGAAGCCCAAATATTTTTTCAGAGCTAGATGCAGAAAAAAATTATATTGAATTTGCAACCTGATGGAGGTCAGTATAGTATAGATGGACTAATAGAACAAGTCCCACACATTGCTAGAAGCCCAAATATTTTTTCAGAGCTAGATGCAGAAAAAAATTATATTCAATTTGCAACCTGATGGAGGTCAGTATAGTTGGACTAATAGAACAAGTCCCACACACTGCTAGAAGCCCAAATATTTTTTCAGAGCTAGATGCAGATAAAAATTATTTTTCATTTGCAACCTGATGGATGTCAGTATAGATGGACTAATAGACCAAGTCCCACACACTGCTAGAAGCCCAAATATTTTTTCAGAGCTAGATGCAGATAAAAATTATTTTTAATTTGCAACCTGATGGAGGTCAGTATAGATGGACTAATAGAACAAGTCCAACACACTGTTAGAAGCCCAAATATTTTTTCAGAGCTAGATGCAGAAAAAAATTACATTCAATTTGCAACCTTATGGAGGTCAGTATAGATGGACTAATAGAATGATGCCTTGCCCAAAAAGTTTTACTTCACTAGGTGCAGTAAAAAAAATTGTATTCTATACACAGGTGGTGTAGCTTGCAACACAGATAGGCTACTCCACTGACTAACACACTCTGCAAAAGGCCAAAAAGGATTAGCTTTGCTAGATATAGCCAAATGCTGTGAAAAAAACTAGCACAGCACTGGCACAGACCTGCCTGGCAAAAATTGATAGGAACTGATGTAACTTAGTCCTGAAAAGGACTGCAATTACAATTAGTCTTTACTCCCAACCTATCTATTTAAGAGCACAGACCTGCCTGATAAAAGTCTTAGGAAATGCTGTAACCTAGTCCTTAAAAGGTCTGCAATCACAGCTCTTCCCTACTCCCAAGCTATCTGTAGATTTGTGCGAAAATTGGCTTTAAATTAACAAGGTATAGCGCACACAGCAATAGCGGTGCCGTCTAACACGCAGCTGCAGCAGTGAGAAAATGGTGGCGTCGGGGAAAATGGCTGGGTCTTATAGGGCAAGGAAATGTAACATACACTGCCAATGACACATGCCCTTGCTTGTGTGAAAAAAAGCAGTTCGCACCGTGTATGCTCTGCTGTTAGGCTGACAGATTGCACCTCCCCACTGTAAATGCGGGAAAGAGAAAAAAAATGGAGATCTTCATTATTCCTGCAGAGATCCATCCCCTGCCCCTCCCCCCGCCCCGCTGAACACTCAAACTGCGTATTAACATTAATTTTCAACATTACTGAGAAAAAATCCAGTTATGATTTTGGTGCACGAACAGTTATCGAACATAACCTCGAACAGCCGCATTTTTTTCAAATTGTTCGTGTTCGCCGAACGGCTCGAACACCACCCAAAACAGCTCGAATTTGAGATTGGCGAACAGTTCGAGTCGAACAACACTCATCTCTAATCACCACTGCTTCTTCCACTGTTGTGCGTGCAATAGAACCCCCTGTTGTGTGTGCAAGGCAATCCCCTGTCCATACTGCATGTAAAGATGCCCCCTCCTCTCAGTCTTCACTTGTTATGGCAGTTTCTCAAGAAACAGCATCAACGTCCACGTCCACGTCCCACCGCAGCGTTCAATTGTCCATATCCCAGACCTTTGAACGAAAGCGGAAATTCGCAGCTAACGCCCCACAGGCCACAGTCCTAAATTCGCACATTTCACGACTGCTTGCGTTGGAAATGCTGCCTTTTAGGCTGGTGGAGACGGAATCCTTTCGCAATCTTATGGTGGTGGCCATCCCTCGGTACTCGGTCCCCAGCCGACACTATTTTGCCCGGTGTGCCATCCCCACACTACACAAGCACGTGTCCCAAAGCATCTGCTGTGCCCTCAACAACGCAGTTACTGGGAGAGTCCACCTGACAACGGACACGTGGACAAGTGCTTGTGGCCAGGGACGGTATATCTCTCTGACGGCACACTGGGTAAACATAGTGGAAGCCGGGACCCAGTCGGACCTTGGGACTGAACACATCCTCCCCACACCGAGGATTGCGGGCCCTATGTCAGAGTTGCCCACACAGTGTACAGCTCCTGCGCATCCTCCTCCTCCTCCTCATGTTCAGCCTCCATCTCAGATATCACCACATCAGTTACAAGCTGGAAGCATTGCAGTACTGCCTCCGCCAAGCGGCAACAGGCTGTGCTGAAACTCATAAGCTTAGGTGATAAACCTCACACTGCTTGTGAGTTGTGGACAGCTGTGAAAAAGCAGGCAGATCTGTGGCTGAGACCGCTGAACCTACATCCCGGCATGGTCATGTGTGACAATGGCCGTAACCTAGTGGCGGCTCTGAGGCGAGGTGAAATCACACACGTACCATGCCTGGCTCATGTGCTTAACCTCGTTGTTCAGCGGTTTCCTAAATCGTACCGTGAGTTGCCAGATCTGCTCGAGAAAGTACGCCGCCTGTCAGCTCATTTTTGCAAGTCGGCTACAGCTTCCGCCACCCTTGCTGTGTTGTAGCAGCGTTTGCAGCTTCCGGCACACTGACTGGTGTGTGATGTCCCCACTCGTTGGAACTCTACCCTCCACATGTTGCAAAGGATTTGTGAGCAGAAGAGAGCAGTTGTGGAGTACCAGCTGCAACAAGGCCGTCGATATTCAGGTCAGACTCCAAACATAAGACCTCAGGAGTGGACCTGGATGTCTGACATATGTACCATCCTGACAAACATTGAGGAGGCCACCAAGATGGTGAGTGGCGATGACGCCATCATTAGTGTCAGCATCCCACATGTCTGTCTTTTGCAACGCTCTCTGCAGAGAATTAAAGAGGAGGCATTGCAGCCAGAGTATGATGAGATGGATCAAGAAGCCGTAGTGGGCGATTACACACAGCACAGCCTCATCTCATCCCAACGTGCATTGGGGGACAATGAGGGAGAGGAGGAGGAGGAGGAAGAACAGGAGCTGCTATCATGCATTGTAGACGGTAGTACCTGTACAAGTGTCATACCGTCGGTTCAGCGTGGGTGGCCTGAGGACAGGGTGGAGGAGGAAGAGGAGGAGGAGCAGGAGAGCATGGTCAGTCGTCATCTTGGTGAGGACACGGAAATCTTGCCCGTTACCAGTCTGGCACGCATGGCTGACTTTATGTTACGCTGCCTTAACCGTGACCCTCGCGTTGTCAAAATGTTGGGTGACAGTCATTACTGGTTGGTGACACTTGTAGACCCCCGCTACAAGGAGAACTTTCACTCTCTTATTCCTGAGGTGGAGAGGTCTACAAAAATGGGGCAATACCAGAAGGCCCTTGCTGCAGAACTCTTAAAAAAATTCCCATCTGAACACGCTAGCGGCAGAGGTCACAGTTCATTGCCCAACCAAGGCGTACAGGCGGAGAGAGATGCAACTCCAATCCAGCAGAGGCAGGGGAACACTGTCAACGTTCTGGGACAGTTTTCTGACACCCGCCCAGCTTACAGGCCCTGAGGCGCGGGGTACTCTCACAAGGAGTGGAAAGTTTCAAAAGATGGTGAGGGAGTACCTTGCCGACCGTACCAGCGTCCTCTGTGATTCCTCTGTGCCTTTTAATTATTGGGTATCCAAGCTGGACACTTGGAATGAACTCGCTCTGTACGCCTTGGAGGTCCTGGCCTGCCCTGCCGCTAGCGTGTTATCGGAGCGTGTTTTTAGTGCCGCTGGGGGAATTATAACTGATAAGCGCACTCGCCTGTCAACTGACAATGCTGACAAGCTGGCCCTTATCAAAATGAACAAGGGCTGGATTGGGCCAGACTTCTCATCACCACCAAATGACAGCAGAGTAACATAAAGTCAAATCCACTGTGTTATTTCGGGAAGTGTATTCACATGCACCACTTCACACCCACACATGGGTATACGCTTCCTCGTTTCGGTTGTTTTATCTTCTTCTCCTTATCCTCAGCCTCCACCACCACTATACCACCAGGGTGCCAGCATTGCAAGTTCCTCCGTCCTTAATTTTGGCAGCTTTTGCTTGCAAGGCATAAGCAAATACTATGGGACACCCATTCCCCAATAATGGGACTTATGTTTGTAATATGCTGTACTGCATGGCTCTTGTAAGGGGCATTGCAAGTTGCTCCGTCCTAATTTTTGGCAGCTTTTGCTTGGAAAGCATAAGCAAATACCATGGGACACCCACTCCCCAATAATGGGACTTATGTTTGTAATATGCTGTACTGAATTGCTCTTGTAAAGGGCATTGCAAGTTGCTCCGTCCTAATTTTTGGCAGCTTTTGCTTGGAAAGCATAAGCAAATACTATGGGAGACCCACTCCCCAATAATGGGACTTATGTTTGTAATATGCTGTACTGCATGGCTCTTGTAAGGGGCATTGCAAGTTGCTCCGTCCTAATTTTTGGCAGCTTTTTCTTGGAAAGCATAAGCAAATACCATGGGACTCCCACTCCCCAATAATGGGACTTTTGTTTGTAATATGCTGTACTGCATAGCTCTTGTAAGGGGCATTGCAAGTTGCTCCATCCTAATTTTTGGCAGCTTTTGCTTGGAAAGCATCAGCAAATACTATGGGAGACCCACTCCCCAATAATGGGACTTATGTTTGTAATATGCTGTACTGCATGGCTCTTGTAAGGGGCATTGCAAGTTGCTCCGTCCTAATTTTTGGCAGCTTTTGCTTGGAAAGCATAAGCAAATACTATGGGAGACCCACTCCCCAATAATGGGACTTATGTTTGTAATATGCTGTACTGCATGGCTCTTGTAAGGGGCATTGCAAGTTGCTCCGTCCTAATTTTTGGCAGCTTTTGCTTGCAAGGCATAAGCAAATACTATGGGACACCCACTCCCCAATAATGGGACTTATGTTTGTAATATGCTGTACTGCATGGCTCTTGAAAGGGGCATTGCAAGTTGCTCCGTCCTAATTTTTGGCAGCTTTTGCTTACAAGGCATAAGCATATACTATGGTACACCCACTCCCCAATAATGGGACTTATGTTTGTAATATGCTGTACTGCATGTGATGCACCCCCTGGGACATGTGTACACGTGTGTGGAATACCCGGTGCCGGGTCTCTGGGGTCTGTAGTCTCCGTGGCGGTGACCCGGTCCCGTGGCTCAGGCTGGTCAAACCAGTGGCAGTCTTTCTTAGGTTTTGAGGTTAATTGTCCGACTGCGCCATCCGTGGATTGCGGTCAGGGAGTACCACCGCTGCGAGGCAGACCGCTGATGCTGGTGTTGTGTGCGCAGCAGAGAATGGGATAACTCCCCACGGGAGGAGTATAGCCTCAGGGCAGTGAGTGTGGATGATGGGGCTGATGGTGCACGAGCGCAGCAGGAACGACTCAGAGTCTTTGCAGTGCAGTTCAGGGTCTTTACTGATGATTATATGGTAGACCCTCCCGGGAGTACTGGCTAGCATAAGAGGCCTGGTCAGTCTGTGAGCAAGCAGGAGTTCCCCTGGCCAGGTGGAGTTGTAGGCCTCCCCGTCTGTCTGCACTCTTCCTGGCTACCTTGCTGTAAGCGGGTAGAAGTAGCCCACGTCCCTGAGTGTACCGTGTAGTGCTCACCCGTATGGCTGGTGACTTGGGGCCTTCTGTTAGCCTCCGCTCCACGACGGCGGAGCTGGTCCCTTGCTTGTGACTGAGCCTCCGGGCTTCTATGGTCAGAGGACCTGAAATCCCCTGCCGGCTGGTTTCTGCTGCTGGATATATAAGTCCTCACAGCCTCGGACTCCTGTGTCCGGTTCCTATTGTCTTCTGCCAGGGCGAGCTCGGCTCAGCTTCCAGTCCCTGGTCTTTAGCTCCTAGCTCCTACAAAGCTCCTTGCTGTTACTTTCCCTTGCTCTCACTCTGACTCTGACTGTTCTCTGTTCTCTGACTCACTCAAGCCCGCCCCAGATCCAGTTTATAAGGGCAGAATTCTCCCCTCCCGGGACTGGGGCAGGAGGATGTTGCATGTTTAAGGGATCCTGACCAGGAAACCTCCCACTTGCTCTCCGACGTAATATCTCTATTACTGTGGTGACCAGACCCCTGGGGTGCCACACATGGCTCTTGTAAGGGGCATTGCAGTTCCTCATAATTTTTGGAAAGCCTTCCATTCACTGCTTAGGCCAACAGTGCACAGGAGACCCAGTTGCTATAAATGGAAAAAAAGGTTTAGTTTTAACGCCCTTTGACCTCCATGTCATTTCCAAGGGGCATTGGAGTGCCTCGAAATTTTTGGTAGACATTGCACTCACTGTATGCCCTATAATTGTGTAGCCGAACCGCTCCTTTTGTTACAGAAACATATCCTACAAGACATATCTGGTTGACTGGCCTGATATTGATGTGAATGGTCTCTGTTCCTTCTGCTCTTTCTCCTTTGCCACTACCTCATCCATCATTTATCACCTGAAGCTTTGCTTTAACGGGAGTCATAGAACTTGGATAGTAGCAGGAAAACATCCAGCAATCCTCAGAGGAGGTAGGATATGTGCCAAAATAACTGACCACCTCAGGCCTAGCCACTACTACATACATGCGCTTGCATTACAACAAAAAAAAGCAGATGCTAACTTCTATCATCCTCATCATGCTCCTCACCTGGGCACTCTCAACTCCCCTGATGGAGAAGCCAAGGCCCACTGGAGGAGTCTGATAGTCCGGTGGGCTCGGCCAATGCTGCCCTAAAGCAGGCCAGGCTAAGAAAAGTGTGGGAAAGGTTACCGGTACAAATAGGGGTGGCTGGGGACCGAGTATGGACACCCGGCCACCCCCTGGAGGCTGGGGAGCAAGCGGGGACACCCGGCCACCAGGCGGCTGGGGACTGAGTATGGATACCAGGCCGCCGACACAGCCATGGCGTGGTGGCCAGATTCCGCCTCCACATGCCTAAAAGGCCCAATTTAAAGTGCAAGCAAGCAAGCAGTATGGTATTGCAGCCTGGGGGTGGGTGGGTGGCAGGCTGCATACTTGCACTTGCATTGCAAGGAATGGGAGAGGTACAATTGAACACTGCCCTGGGACAAGGACTTGAATGGGGATAGTTGCAAGTCTGCAACGACAGGTGCAAGGTGGGAGGCATCTTCGCATGTACCATGAACAGGGGTTTGGCATGCACACACTACAGCGGAATAGGCTCTCCTTTCCACTAAATGCACTGGGGAGGGCACAGGTAATGTTTTGGTATACGCGCTTAATCTTATGTATAAGGCACACCAGGACAAATAGGGGCAGCTGGGGACTGAGTATGGATACCTCGCTGCCGAAGCAGCCATGAGGTAGTGGCCAGCTTCGGCCTCCTCCAAACTAAAAGGCCCCATTTCAAGTGCAAGCTAGCAGTATCGAATTGCAGTCTGGGGGTGGGTGGGTGGCAGGCTGCACACTTACACTTGCATTAAAAGAAAACATAGCAGATGCTAACTTCTGTCATCATCATCATGCTCCTCACCTTGGCACTCTCAACTCCACCGATGGAGAAGTCAGGGCCCACCGGAGGAGTCTGGTTCTCTGGTGGGCTCGTCCAATGCTGCCTAAAGCAGGCCGGGCTAAGAAAAGTGTGTGGGGGGATGTTCCAAGGAGAAATAGGGGCGGCTGGGGACCGTTTATGGACACCCGGCTGCCCCCAGTCGGCTGGGGACCGTGTGTGAACACCCGGCCGTGGGGCGGCTGGGGACCGAGTATGGACACCCGGCCGCCGGGCAGCTGGGGACTGAGTATGGATTCCAGGCCGCCAACACAGCCATGACGTGGTGGCCAGATTCCGCCTCCACATGCCTAAAAGGCCCAATTTCAAGTTCAAGCAAGCAAGCAGTATGGTATTGCAGCCTGGGGGTGGGTGGGTGGCAGGCGGCATACTTGCGCTTGCATTGCAAGGAATGGGGGAGGTACAATTGAACACTGCCCTGGGACTAGAACTTGCATGGGGATAGTTGCAAGTCTGCATCTTCTGATGCAGCAAGGATCACTTATGATGGGCACACTTTTAGACAGTGACCTGGGAGTCAGAGATGCTTCCAGGGGTCTTCCCCATGCTGTTCCCATGTCTTTTCAGCACTTTATGCATGTGTCACACAGCACATGGCCAGATAAGGTTGTAAAATGTTAAAATTACATTTCCCGGTGAATGCATTTGTCATAGTTGAAAGCAATACAAAAGTGCAAAAACGCATAAAAAATGCTACTTGTGAACATAGCCGAAGGTGTGGAGGAGTATTTTTGTTTTTGGTCATTTATTTTAACTTATACACAAGTCTTTTCCCTGGAAAGGATGTTCCTTAACATATTTCACAGGAAAAAAGTTTCACTTTTGTTTTTGAACGTTTTATTGTGAGCCCGTAAAAGTGGCTTAATACCTCAGACCACGTTGTTGACAGCAGTGACCTGGTGGTCAGAAATGCTTCCTGGGGCAATCCCCATGCTGTCCCCATGTCATTTGAGCACTGTCACTATCGTTTTGTGCACTTGTTAGGCTTTTAAAAGACTTCTGGGGGTGCCACCGCAAAAATGCTTGAGTCTCCCATAGACTAACATTGGGCTCGTTGCTCGGGTCGAGCACCCGAGTATCACGGCGAGCTTGGCCCGAGCTTCGAGCACCCGAGCATTTTAGTGCTCACTCAACACTAGATCTTATAGATTGCAATATTATAGATTGCTGGATCCAGTCCACAGTAAAAAAAGCAGCTATAGAGTGTCCCGGAACCTTCCCACACACTTTTCTTAGCCAGGGGTGCTTCTCGGCAGGTTTGAACGGGCCCAGCAGAGAACCGGAGAATCCTCTGGTGGGCCCTGGCTTCTCCTTCAGGAGAGTTCATAGCGCAAACCTTACAGCTGCTATGGGGCTCTTGAGTGGGGGAGAAATGAGGTCCCTCAAAATCAAATCCTCTGGTAGGCCCAATGTTCTTCAGTCTTACACTGCTTCTTGGTGACAGTACTATTTCATCTCAGCCATATTCTTTAGCTTGGTGAAAGGACTGGCATAGAGGGAAACCACATCTACTCTATCATTTCTCCCAGAAAAGTCCTCTAATGTAGCTCGTTCCATAAGCAATGACAGCCCTTCCAACATCAGCTCACACTTCTCTGTGGTGCTTCGACACACACAGAGATCTTTCTTTGCGCCTTGAATTTCATGACTACAGAGTTGGGCAATGGCCTCATCTGCAATGCGTTTTGAGAAATAACTTGCATAAGCAATGCCACAGTTTAGGCCACTCAAGGTCATCTTAAGTGAAACTCATACAGCTTTCCATTAGACTGAAAGAGGGGTATCAAGACTTCCAAGACAGCCAAGACTTCCCTGTCCTCACCAAGAGGACGACTGTCCATGTTCTCCTCCTCCTCCTCCTTATTATCACTCAATCTGCATTGAGATGAGATGAGGCTGGGCTGTGTAGTATCACTCTGTATAGTTCCTTGCTCCACCTGCAATACCTCCTGTTTAATTGTGAGCACCGAGTGCTTCAGTAGACAAAGCAGCAGGATGGTGACGCTAATTATGGCATCATCGATGCTCACCATCTTGGTGGAGTCCTCAAAATTTTGGAGGACGGCACAGATGTCAGACATCCATGCCCACTCAACAGCTCTTATGTGTGGAGGCTGACCTGAATGACGATGGGCGTGTTGAAGCTGGTATATAACAACTGCCCCCTGCTGCTCACAAATTCTTCATAACATCTGCAACGTTAATTTCCAACGTGTGGTGACATTGCACAACAGTCGGTGAGCTGGAAGCTGCAAACGCTGCTGAAGCACTGCCAGTGTGGCAGAAGCTGTAGCTGACTTTCTGAAATGGGCACACATGCGTTGTACTTTCACAAGCAGCTGTGGCAGATCTGGGTAGGTTTTGAGAAACCGCTGAACCAGTAAGTTGAGCACATTTTGTGCTCTCTCATTATCAATGTGTGGAGAACAATATCAGCACCAAAGAATTAAAAGATGAAATATAGCCAGCTTTATATACCACGGTACAAAGAAAATCAATTTCGATTATATCATGTATACCACTGTGACAGCAATATCTGCACTAAAGAATTAATTTCACTAGAGTAGAACTAATATAATGGCGACCGACAACTCTTCCACTACAGACAACCCAGCAGATGGAGATCCAACCAGGAGTGTTCACATTTCAAAAAATTAGGGCCTGACACCACTATTTCCGTGGCCAACAAATTGGAGATGGTGGAGTTCAATCTCCTAACTTTGTCATGTGTAGGAGGAAACAATCTGTTAATCTGTTGCGTGACCACAACTGCAGGACAGAGTGCTGGTTGCAGTGCTGAGAGAGGGCAGAGTATGGTGAACCGGACAAACTGCTGAACCGTGAGTGAGGTGCAAGCGGAGATGTTATGGTGGATTGAGAAACATGTGGTGTGCTCGGTGAAACAAACACAGCAGGCATGTCCACTTCTGTTACAGCTGACAAGGTCTCACTCAGCCTGACTGGAGCAGGTATACAACCAGAGGTTCTGCGGTCGGAGACCTGCGTGACAATACTTGGTAACAGAGGAGAAGGATGAAGCAGCAGATGCGTTTGATGGGGCGGCTGATGGTTGTTTATTGAAAACCAATTTTGAGTTTATCATGTTTGTGTACCCCTGTGTGGAGAACAATATATGCACCCAAAAATTAATTTCACTAGTGTATAACTATTATAATGGGGACGAAAACCCCTTCCACTACAGCCAACCCAGCAGATGGAGACCCAACCAGGAGTGTTCACATAAAAAAAATTAGGGCCTGACACCACCGAAGTCGCATAAATTTCAGTAGATTAGAAGTAGTATAATGAGGATAGACACCTCTTCCACTACAACCAACCCAGTAGATGGAGACCCAGTCAGGATTCTCCACATTTACAAAACTTAGTGGCAGACACCAGCAAAGTGGTATCAATTTCAATACAGTAGAAATAGAATTAGGAACGACACCTCATCCACTACAGCCAACCCAGCAGATGGAGACTCATTCAGGAGTGCACAATCCTCTCCAGTTATTCACCACGTGTCAGACTTGTACTCTGTCGTGCTAGTGCATGAGCTGGTCTAAAAATGTGTGAAAGGACTCACAGAAACTGCTTCTGCCACTTACACTGCTGCTTCTGCGGCTAATGTTTTGGAGTTGACAAATTAACGTACTGGCGGTTGGAAGTGTACCTCACTGCAGTCTTGAAGAAAACCTATCTTAACATTGTGTAGAAGCGTGTTTCAATACTCCAGCATTTGCGGGTCCCTTTCCAGGGCGGAAGGCATCTGGCAAAATTTACTCTTATAACATGGATCTAATTAGTGGCAACCCAGTAATCAGCACTATTTCGAAACATAAGTGTACGGGGATCATGTTGCAGATAGTGCAGCAAAAAGGCACTCATACTGTATGTCGGGCTCTTCTATGAGGTTCAAGCCCATGCGGTGTTGGTGGCTGGGTAACTCTGATGCTTGTTTCCTCCGTTCCCTCCCACCAAACATGAACATAGAGGGGATGATTATCCTCTTCATCTTCTGACTCTTGCTCACCCATCACCAGTTCCTCTTCCATTTGTTCCTCGCCTCTTGCACCTTCACTTACAGTTTTCTGGTATCACAAACCCCCCTCGATCGCAGTGAACCACCCTCTGTTGGCACCCTGGTGACGCGCCCCCTGGGCCATGTTCAAGGGATACCCGGAGCCGGATCTGGATGGGGGTAGTAGTCCTTGTGGCGGTGACCCGGTCCGTGCCCAGGGTGTCAAACTAAGTGTGTGGCAGTCTTGGTAGATGTTGTTTCTGTGTCGACTACGCCACCCGTTGATTTGCGGTCACAAGGCCGCCGCTGCAGAACAGTCCGCTGAGGCCGGTAGTATGTGTGCAGCAATGGTGGTATAACCCCCATCGGGAGGGGTATGGCCTCAGGGCAGCTGGTGCGGATGATGGAGGTAGTGGTAGTGCAGAAAGGAGAGTCAGAGACGTGAGATGCAGTTTCAGGGTTTTTACTCACTGATGTTGCTTTAGTCACTTCGGCCGGGAGTGACCACCCGAGCCGTACTGCATTCACCAGGTGCGGGACTCAGCTAACCCCCAGGCAGTTCCGGAGCGTGGTCCTGAGCTTCCCTCTCACTCTCTTTCTCCTGGCCGTCCCCACCAGGGATCCACCTTTGTCCGGTTCCCTTGGGCCTTCTACGGTAAAACCTTCTCTGGCTTTCCTGACCCTACTCTTGGTGTACCTTCCTGGTGGATGTGGTGAGGGTCGTGGCAAAACTTGACCACGACCTCCGGTTCCTGGTTAAGGGTTACTTTTGCCTCCGCCAGCTTGGGATCCGGTGCCCTCTTCTGCCAACCCTTCACCCTTTTGGCTTAATTCTGGGATCTTAGGGTTCCCTCTTTTCTGCGTCTCTGGGCCTTCCTTCTTCCTCTCCACTACAAGCCTGGCCCTGGAGCTGGGCCCAGCCGGAGCCACAGCTCCTAGTCAGCCCTCGTGGCTGAACTCTCCTTCAGCTTCTCCTCAGACTGACTGACTGACTGGCCCTGTCCTAAGATGGTGCCCACCATATATACTCCCTCTATGTGTGAGCCCAGGTGACCAGCACCCAATGGGCTCCTATCTCTATGCCCAGAGCCCCTCCCCTATCTGCCCCTACACTACTGGGATGTTCCACCCCCCCCTCCCACTCCAGCCAGGGACAGACGCTGTCGTACCTGCACATTTGCTTGGTGGGAGTACCGTAGTTCTGTCCCCCGGAAATGGGATGTATGTAGTGCATGCAGCCTACTGAGCTCAGTCCCACACTCCATCCTTACCCGGGAGTGGAATACCACACCTCTGGAGTGAGGTGCAATACCCCTGTAGCAGCTGAGTCCTCAGGGTGCTACATTCCCCCCTGGTAAATCACAGCACTTCCTCGGGCTGTAAAAGAGCAAAACATGCAAACATGCAAAATTTTTCAAAACATACACGAATATATAAAACATTATAAACATTATCAGCAACATAACATTACGGGTAACTTCTTATATTATAAGACTTTTTGATATAAGACTCTTTTTATAAAATGTTCTTGTTCTTCTGGCCACTGTGCACTTGTGACCAGGTAAAAGTGCAACAGTACAAAAACAGTTCCTTATAAAACCAGTAGGGGGCGCTTTAGGAAGCGCAACTATATACAAGGGTATGGCCGCTCTCAGTCCTCGGCCAGTGGGGATAAGGGATGGCTGCTCACAGTCCTCAGCCTGTTAAGGGATAGGGACACACGGGTAACAGTTTGCTGGTCCCAACGGGGACTATACTTTACAGGTAACAGTTCTTGTACCCTTACGGGTAACTATTTACAGTTTCACTGTACCGTACTTTAGTAACGGCGTCCTCCTGCTCCTTCTTGAGGGTAGTCTTCAAACCCGTCCGGGTCCTCTTGATCCTCCTTGCACTGTAGCTCTTCCTCGGTCAATCGGTGCACATGAAGAGCATATGGACCTTTGGCACACTGATGCCGGGTGAAGGTGACCTCGTCACCCAGGTAAAGGTCACGACCTCTGTGTCCCTCCGGCAGATGGCTCTCGACGTCCCTGCGGGTGACAAAGACGTCGCCGGGGGTTCTGTGGTCCCGGATAAAACCCCACCCGTGCTGCAGTTGAAACTTGATTAAGGTCCCGGTGGCGCGGGGACCGTGGGCTGCACGGGGGTTTCGTCTGGTCCGGCTCTTCTGCTCCGCACTCTGGACTTGCAGCCGCTCCTCGCGGACCCGCCTCTCTCGCCGTTCCCGGTCGAAGACCTCCAGCTGTTGCCGGCAGCACTCTGCTCGCTGGGCTGCGGCCGCCCGGGTCTCTTGGGTGAAGCCGATGAGGTTTTCTCCAGTGGGGTCCCATTCGAATTGTGCCTCCTCCAACGGGAGCGGAGTGATCTTGGCGGGCGCCGGAGCCGGAATCAGAGGCTCACACAGAGGCCTTTCCTTCCGGAGTCGGGGATGGAGGTACTCCGGTGGCCACTCAAAGGGCTGCCCATCCGGGCAAGTGTGCTGGGCGAACAGGTCTTCACCCAAGGGTAGGACTTTGTGGGTTGAGGGCGCGGTGGTAGTAGCGGCGCCCGGATTCACCAGGCCTTGCGACCAGGCCGGTGGTGCTCTAAAGGTAAAGGGCACTGTGGAGACGGCGGCGCCCGGGGGCACTCGACCTTGCGACCAGGCCGGTGGCGTCTCCTGCTTGGCCGCACTCAGGGTTGAGGCGCGTGACGTCACAGGGGGCGTGGCCGCGGCGCCTACTTGAGGCCTAGTCTGTAGCGGTGGCGGTGCAGCGACGGGCACGGTAGGGGGAATTTCGGGCTCTGCGACGGGGAGCTGGGGCAGGCTCACAGTTTCTAGGCTTGGGGTAGTGACGTCCCCTTTACCTGCCTCCGTCTCTTCAGCTCCTTCCACGGCGTCGTCTCCGGCCTTCATTCCTCCTGCACCATCCTCAGAGGCGGTCAGACTCCTCGTCTCGGGTGGTGTGCTCCGCTGGCGGGTTCCAGCCTGCTGGGCCATCTCCCTACTCCACTCAGTCAGCGTTTCTCGCTGCACCTGGGCCATCCTCCGTGCGAGGCCCTCCAGCGCGGTCTGTGCACGCTCCCGGTCTCGGGGGAGCTGTGCTAGGATCTCCACCAGGTCTTGTGGGGTGGTGACTTGCAACAGGCTCCTGACCACAGGGTCGGTGCTGCCTGACTCTCCCTCCATCTCCGGGTGCGACCTCTCCAGACTCCTCCAGGCTGCACCCATCCTCACTCTTTTGTTCTGTATCCGCCCACACTGAGGGTGGTCCCGGGGCAACTTGGTGATTGTCAGTTCCAGGGGCAGACCCCCCACGCTGACGGACATCTCAATCATTGCAATCTCTGCTGGTGGGGGCGGTCTTCGCTTTTGGCGCCATTCTTGGACCTCGCCCACGATGGGAGGTGGCCTCTTGCCACCCTCTGGCACGCCCATAATGGCGTCCGCTCTGCCAGGGCGGGAAATCTTCTCAGATGGCGGGAATCGTCTCCCAGTGGCGGGAAACTCCGTGGATGGCGGGAAAAAGCTGCAGATGGCGGGCAACCGGCGGGAAACGACCCGTGATGGCGTCCGATGGCGGGGACCCTCCGGAATTGGCGGGAGACTTCTTCTTACGGTACATATAAACTTTTCTTCAGGCACGCAGTACCCGGTGGTGGCGGGCACGTGATCCTGCCGAATACGCCAAAGTTGACGCGCCCCCTGGGCCATGTTCAAGGGATACCCGGAGCCGGATCTGGATGGGGGTAGTAGTCCTTGTGGCGGTGACCCGGTCCGTGCCCAGGGTGTCAAACTAAGTGTGTGGCAGTCTTGGTAGATGTTGTTTCTGTGTCGACTACGCCACTCGTTGATTTGCGGTCACAAGGCCGCCGCTGCAGTACAGTCCGCTGAGGCCGGTAGTATGTGTGCAGCAATGGTGGTATTACCCCCATCGGGAGGGGTATGGCCTCAGGGCAGCTGGTGCGGATGATGGAGGTAGTGGTAGTGCAGAAAGGAGAGTCAGAGATGTGAGATGCAGTTTCAGGGTTTTTACTCACTGATGTTGCTTTAGTCACTTCGGCCGGGAGTGACCACCCGAGCCGTACTGCATTCACCAGGTGCGGGACTCGGCTAACCCCCAGGCAGTTCCGGAGCGTGGTCCTGAGCTTCCCTCTCACTCTCTTTCTCCTGGCCGTCCCCACCAGGGATCCACCTTTGTCCGGTTCCCTTGGGCCTTCTACGGTAAAACCTTCTCTGGCTTTCCTGACCCTACTCTTGGTGTACCTTCCTGGTGGATGTGGTGAGGGTCGTGGCAAAACTTGACCACGACCTCCGGTTCCTGGTTAAGGGTTACTTTTGCCTCCGCCAGCTTGGGATCCGGTGCCCTCTTCTGCCAACCCTTCACCCTTTTGGCTTAATTCTGGGATCTTAGGGTTCCCTCATTTCTGCGTCTCTGGGCCTTCCTTCTTCCTCTCCACTACAAGCCTGGCCCTGGAGCTGGGCCCAGCCGGAGCCACAGCTCCTAGTCAGCCCTCCTGGCTGAACTCTCCTTCAGCTTCTCCTCAGACTGACTGACTGACTGGCCCTGTCCTAAGATGGTGCCCACCATATATACTCCCTCTATGTGTGAGCCCAGGTGACCAGCACCCAATGGGCTCCTATCTCTATGCCCAGAGCCCCTCCCCTATCTGCCCCTACACTACTGGGATGTTCCACCCCCCCCTCCCACTCCAGCCAGGGACAGACGCTGTCGTACCTGCACATTTACTTGGTGGGAGTACCGTAGTTCTGTCCCCCGGAAATGGGATGTATGTAGTGCATGCAGCCTACTGAGCTCAGTCCCACACTCCATCCTTACCCGGGAGTGGAATACCACACCTCTGGAGTGAGGTGCAATACCCCTGTAGCAGCCGAGTCCTCAGGGTGCTACACTGGCATATCCACTTGTGTATGATGTTATTAACAGAAGAAAGTGTTTTTTTCACTGTGGATGAGGCCTGTATAACATACGAAATATTCTCCAAACTATTTCAAACGGAGATGTCCCCTGATATATAACAATAGGAACGAAACAAAGTATTTTTTTTACTGTGGATGAGGCCTGTATAACATACGAGATATTCTCCAAACTATTTGAAACTGAGATGTCCTCTGCTGTATAACGTTAGGAACAGAAGAAAGTATTTTTTTACTGTAGATGAGGCCTGTATAACATAGAATATATGCTCCAAGATATTTCAAACTCAGATCTAGCCTGCTGTATCATGTTAGTCACAGCAAAAAAAAGATTTTTTTACTCTGCATAAGCTCTGCATACAGCTGAATTTCACCGCCACTAAAAGGACTAGGTGGCTTATAGCAGACTCTATCACTTCTGTTACAGAAAAAAATATTTTTTGGACTCTGGCTAGCAAAAGAAAAAATATATTTTTTTACTCTGAAAACAGCTGAAGTTCAACGCCACTAAACTACTTTTTTGGACTCTGCCTAGCAACATAAAAGATATATTTTTTTACTGTGTATACAGCTGAATTTCACCCCCCAGAAGCTTCTATAGCTTGCGCTATCACATTAGCAAATTTAAAAAAAAAGACTTTTGTGCTCTGCACTCAGGAGCTCTGCATACAGCTGAATTTCAACCTCACAAAATGAACAGGTGGGCTACTAGGGCTTGCTTGCTGTATCGCATTAGCAAGTTAAAAAATATATTGAAGGGATACTCATGTTTAGAGCACAATACAAGCAGAGCACAACACAGTTCTATGACATGGGCCCTGCTGTTTTTGTCTGAACCTCAGTAATAGCATAAGAAAAAAAATCTGCTGCAAGGTCGATTTCACAGGCACACAGGAGACTAGCTATCTAAACTATCTGTCTTCCAAGCAATCACCTAACTATCTAGCCAATATCTCTCATTACACAGGAGCACCATCAGCAGCAGCGTCTGTGACCAGTTACATGCATAAAATGGCGCTCAGGGAATATGGCCGTTCTTTATATAAAGAGGACATGTGATTTCAGCAGCCCTTGTGTCTGGACAGTGTGGATGCTTCCTGCGCTCTGATTGGCTAGCGGGGACTTGCACACTCAAAGTTACAGAAAAAAAAAAGATTATAAGTGAGCTGCTCCTCTGAGCACTTCTGAGCTCTCCCCAGCCCCTCCCCTCATCAAACACGTCCCCCCGGTCATCATACACAAGCAGTATACTAGCCAAAGATGTTTCCGATCACGAATTCGAAGTAAAAAACCATGGACAGCCATAAAAGTACAATCTGTATGCTGTCCATGATTAACATTACAAAGGATAGGAGAAGCTTTGTAATTTATCTAGTGTATTTATTGATCCATTTGTGATAATCACTGAATAAACACTGATGGTAAAAACGGACAAGTGGCCCAACAAAAAACATCTGCGCACCTTGTCTATGACTTCCTGTCAAGCTAATTTCTTTGAGCTGGGATTTTGCTGTGAAAAAAAAGCAGCCAAATCACAGATAATCGTCACAGTTGCACATGACTTGCACTGAAGTCTATGTCATTCGCAATTTATAGCCAGCGACAGAAAATGGATCTTATTTGGAAACATTTTCAACTGTCGCAGTCACAGGAGTTTGCAGTTCGCAATGCAGCAACATAGGAAATTATTGGATGTGATTTATGGAGAACTAGACATTAGTAATGAGCGAGCGTGCTCACCACTGCTCGGTACTCGCCTGGGCAAGCACCAAACATGCAGGGGCTCGGGTCCCCTTCCCACATGTTTGGCGCTCTTTAGATAGCCAATTAACATACAGGGATTGCATGCCACTCACTGTAATGCCATAGCCATGTGGGTTGTGGAAATACAATGATTGGCTGACCACATAGCGTCATCAGGTCTATATAAGACCTGGTGACCCTATGCTTGTCACAGTGTACCCCAGAAAAAGGCAGAGTAGGGAGAGCTGCTGCTGAGTAAGGGACAGAATTGGTGCTTGTTTTAGTCAGGTATTCCACAGCTATATATACATCTGAACTAACAGTCCTTCTGAGGACTAATCCAGCTGCATACAGTTAGGTCCATATATATTTGGACAGAGACAACATTTTTCTAATTTTGGTTCTTGACATTACCACAATGAATTTTAAACAAAACAATTCAGATGCAGTTGAAGTTCAGACTTTCAGCTTTCATTTGAGGGTATCCACATTAAAATTGGATGAAGGGTTTAGGAGTTTCAGCTCCTTAACATATGCCACCCTGTTTTTAAAGGGACCAAAAGTAATTGGACCGATTAAATAATTGTAAATAAAATGTTCATTTCTAGTACTCGGTTGAAAACCCTTTGTTGGCAATGACTGCCTGAAGTCTTGAACTCATGGACATCACCAGACGCTGTGTTTCCTCCTTTTTGATGCTCTGCCAGGCCTTCACTGCGGTGGTTTTCAGTTGCTGTTTGTTAGTGGGCCTCTCTGTCTGAAGTTTAGTCTTTAACAAGTGAAATGCATGCTCAATTGGGTTGAGATCAGGTGACTGACTTGGCCATTCAAGAATATTCCACTTCTTTGCTTTAATAAACTCCTGGGTTGCTTTGGCTTTATGTTTTGGGTCATTGTCCATCTGTAGTATGAAATGACGACCAATCAGTTTGGCTGCATTTGGCTGGATCTGAGCACACAGTATGGCTCTGAATACATCAGAATTCATTCGGCTGCTTCTGTCCTGTGTCACATCATCAATAAACACTAGTGACCCAATGCCACAGGCAGCCATGCATGCCCAAGCCATCACACTGCCTCCGCAGTGTTTTACAGATGATGTGGTATGCTTTGGATCATGAGCTGTACCACGCCTTCGCCATACTTTTCTCTTTCCATCATTCTGCTAGAGGTTGATCTTGGTTTCATCTGTCCAAAGAATGTTCTTCCAGAACTGTGCTGGCTTTTTTAGATGTTTTCTAGCAAAGTCCAGTCTAGCCTTTTTATTCTTGATGCTTATGAGTGGCTTGCACCGTGCAGTGAACCCTCTGTATTTACTTTCATGCAGTCTTCTCTTTATGGTAGATTTGGATATTGATACGCCTATCTCCTGGAGAGTGTTGTTCACTTGGTTGGCTGTTGTGAAGGGGTTTCTCTTCACCATGGAGATTATTCTGCGATCATCCACCACTGTTGTCTTCCGTGGGCGCCCAGGTCTTTTTGCATTGATGAGTTCACCAGTGCTTTCTTTCTTTCTCAGGATGTACCAAACTGTAGATTTTGCCACTCCTAATATTGTAGCAATTTCTCGGATGGGTTTTTTCTGTTTTTGCAGCTTAAGGATGGCTTGTTTCACCTGCATGGAGAGCTCCTTTGACCACATGTTTACTTCACAGCAAAACCTTCCAAATGCAAGCACCACACCTCAAATCAACTCCAGACCGTTTATCTGCTTAATTGAGAATGACATAAAGAAGGGATTGCCCACACCTGTCCATGAAATAGCCTTGGAGTCAATTGTCCAATTACTTTTGGTCCCTTTAAAAACAGGGTGGCACATGTTAAGGAGCTGAAACTCCTAAACTCTTCATCCAATTTTAATGTGGATACCCTCAAATGAAAGCTGCAAGTCTGAACTTCAACTGCATCTGAATTGTTTTATTTAAAATTCATTGTGGTAATGTCTAGAACCAAAATTAGAAAAATGTTTCTCTGTCCAAATATATATGGACATAACTGTATATTACTGGTGATAGCAGAAGTTAGGCAGGCAGGGTTTGTAGACAGTGTATACAGTACAATAGGGTCCATGGAACATTCTGTCTGCTGCTGCAGTTACAGATATCCATAGCCCTACATATCAGGGCTATTTTTATTTTTTTGCTCTTTATCCTGATTATTTACTTAAAAAGCAATACAATACTCCATTTTACTCCTCCATTTGCTTGTTAGCAAAATGCAGGCAGATTTTTTTTATTTTATTCGCATTGTTGTATTGTGTAAGCAGAGAAACTTTTCCATCATCACACGTGATAATAATCGTGACATTTTTGCAGCGTGCCAAATGTTCCACTCCATATAAAGTCAGCCAGCTGTGTTTTGTTGAACCTATTCACACTTGGTTGCTGACCAATACCATATCTATAAGGCCATTTCCTAAAACCATGGTCATCAGACTTGATCCCATATTACTGCGATAATAAAACAAACATTTTGCGGAGCAGGCCAAAAATTCCACTCCATTTAAAGTCAGCCAGCAATGTTTCGTTGAATCTATTCACACTTCGTCACTGACAAATACCATATCTAAAAGGCCACTTCCTCAAGCCGGGTTCATAACACATGATCCCATATTGCTGCGGTAATAAAACAGATATTTTGTGGAGCGGGACAAATATTACACTCTATTTATAATGGTAAAGGTGCATGGCAAAGGACGGGGAAGTGAACGTGATGGTGCACGCAGAGGCCGAGGCAGTGGAAAAGATGAAACTGTGCCAACTGAGAGAGCACAGCAAACACCCACATCATATCGAACTACCTTCCTGTCCCAATTTCTAGGAGGCCACGGAACACCACTCTCAAAGCCAGACCAGTGTCAAAAGATTGTTGGTTGGATGCCAGATAATACTTTCAGTTTATCACCACCACCTTGTCTTCCACACGGTCAAGTCTCAGCCGTGAGTCTGGACCACATATTCCTCACCCTGATCCTCCTTAGTCCAATCATGCAGAGTGCCCGGAGAAAACTGATCCCACACTTGGACACTCCGAAGAGCTGTTCACTTTTCCTTTTATAGATTCAGGCCTCTCGCCCAGCCAGCTTCAAGCGGGGCAAGAGGAGATCGCATTTAGCGATGCCCAAATATTTGAGCAGCCACGGTCACATGAAGGCGACAGTGGGAAAGTGCAATTACTGTCGCAAGAAATAGATGTTGATGATGATGATGAGACACAATTGCCAGCAAGTCAGAACGAGACCAAGGGTGCATATGTGTCACCCTGGCCTGGATGCCACAAATATAATAAAGCTGTGTCTGAGAGCAAGGGGGAGGTCCTCTATTCAAGGACCATTAGCATGCAGCACCTCCTGTCCCAGACCAGTAGGGGGAGCAGGCTGCCCCTATAAAAGCTGGAGCTGGGGGCAGGGTTAGAGAGATCTGGACAACCTGTCTCTGGATTGAGAGGTGTCCCAGAGCAGGGACAGACAGTTGTGTTGCAGCCTAAGAGGACGTGTGGCAGTAGGAGAGCCACGAGCCAGGGACAAGAGGCGAAGTGAGCCTGTCCTGGCAGACAAAGAAACTAATCTACCAGACTTTGGTGTCTGAGGCTGGGAGGATTCCAAGTCCTACAGCAGATAACCAATCTGCAGGGGACTGTATGTTCCTTGGCCTAAGAAGCTCGAAGGCTCCGCCACAGCAGAAGGGACCAGCAAAACCGTACCAGGCCGGGAGTAGAAAGGGACCCAAGTTACAAGCCATACGGGCGAGAGGACACGGTGAGCTCGGGAACGTGGGATGTTACACTACAAGGAGGGAAATAGCCAGAAGGAGCACAGAGAGCACGGTAGGCCTACACCCTCACCCTGTCCAGGGTCTGCTTCCCACTTGTTCTCAGACATCCAGGCCCCCTCCTAGCCGGGCCTGTTTCTGGGTCATTTTACCTGTTCTAATAAAGACCCTGAACTGTTTAAGAGGCCTCCGTTTACTGGCTATCGCGGTCGGAATCATCCCCTCCATCATCCATTATATATACTGCCCTGGGGCCATATTCCTCCCGTGGGGAATTGAACTATTCAGTGCTGCACATTTATATCAGCCCCAGTGGTCTGCACTGCAGCAGCGGTTAGCCCTGACCGCAATCCACGGGTGGCGTAGTCGGACATTACCTACAGCACATCATAGACTGCCACTGGTCTGACCACCCTGAGCCACGGGACCGGGTCGCCACTACTACTCCCAGCATTGCCCTGAAGCCCGGTCCTAAGTACCCCACGGCCCAGGGGGCGAGTCAGATTTGGCGTAGTCGGCAGGATTGTGACCAACCCGCCACAAACGGGTATTGCGTGCCTGAAAAAGACTGTACACGTACCTGAAGAAGAGTTTTCCCGCCATCCGGAGCCGTTTCCCGCCATTTTCAGCCGTCTCCCGCCATCTTCAGCCGTTTTCCCGCCATCGGACGCCATCTTAAGGACACCGCGCGGGAAGAAGAGGGGCGTAGACGTCCAAACTGCGCGAGACCCGAAGCTCCGCCCCACGCACCGACGCTGCGCAAGGTCCTGAAAGGGTGAGAGAGTGACACTGACTTCATCAGGACGCGACGCAAGGTCCTCGTCCGGAGCAGCACCAGCGGAGCCGCGGCCTACAGAAGAGGATCGTCGGAAGGTAGGCCACGCTTAATTAGGGGGGAGGAAGATGACGGACACGGAGGGACCTTCTACCACCAGCGCCGCTGCAGCAGCGGTGATGCCATTTTCCCTGCCTTACATCCCTGGAGCGTCCTGGCTGCCCATGTATTCAGGGGAGCCCCATGCACTAACCTACTTTAAGGAAAGGCTGTACAGTTTGTTCCAAGTTTACCCCCTGACAGAGGAACAGAGGATTAGCATACTGACAGGGCAGTTAACTGGCGCAGCCCAGCGGGAGGTAAAGTCATGGCCCGCTGAGGAGAAAAGAACTGTAAAGGACATTCTGGCCCGGCTGCGGGGTACCTTTGATACTCGTACCTCCGCTGAAATTAAAATGTGGTTCTATGGATGTAAGCAGCGGGCACAGGACAGCAGCAGAGACTATGCTCTAAATTTGCAGGAAGCCTTGAGAGCCATCAAACAAGCTGACCCTGGCAGCGTGCAAGATACAGATAGGCTATTAACAGAACAGTTCATAGAAGGTCTGCTGTCTAGCGCCCACAGGACCCAGCTGCACCTCATGTTCTTTCAGAACCCCGATCTGACCTTTGCCCAATTCAAGGACAAGGCCATAAGGGTGCTCCGTGAACCCGCAACAAGTGGCGCTATAAACCCCCGGCGCCCTGCTCTCACCTACCACCAGGAGGCGGCGCCCTCCTCTATTGACTCTATGGGGGCCGATGCACAGGCCCTGAACCAAGCCCCGTCGAAAGATCTGCACCACCAAGTCCAGGAGCTGACCAGGAGCGTCGCGGCGTTGACCAGGACCGTCCAGGTGTTACAAGTGGACCCGTCAAGACCCATCGAGTTGGCTTCAAGTCCGGAGGATATCGTTCCGAGGGAGGCCCACAGACCGCTACGCAGAGGATGGACAGCCCATTTGCCGTCGATGCAACCAGCCCGGACACATTTCCAGGTACTGTAATTTAAACGGGTCCAACCTGGGGCAGAGGGCCAACCCCCAGGCATAAGATCACCAGGTCCTTATAATTAGCATGATAAGTACGTTGGGGGGCGCCCGGTTTTACCCGTGGTGCTGGACGGCATCCCCATGAGCGCCTTGCTGGATACCGGGTCGCAAGTAACTACTATCCCTTATGTACTTTTTAAGCAGTATTGGACTGATGCTGATATAACACGGTATCCGGACAGAGACTTGAGCATCATCGCCATCATCGCCAGTAATGGCTTGCCCGTGCCGCAGATGGGGTTCAAGGAGATGACCATTAAAATTGGTAAAGTTGAACTACCGGCACAGGGAGTGATTATTGTGGACATTGACGATCGTGAAAGTCACCCTAAAATAACTGTGGGTACTAACGTGATTGAAAATTGTCTTTCAGAGGTAATTGTAATTCTATAATAGGTGGCGGTGAATGCTAGTTCCAGCCAACAGAGAGTGCTCAACAAGGAGATAAAAGCCCTGATGAGACGGCAGCAGGTAGAATTGTCTGGTGGTGAGATCGGTAGCGTAAGACTGAGTGACCCATTCCCCATTTCCATGCCTCCCAAAAGTGAAATGATGATCTGGTGTCGGACTGCAATCGGGTTGCTCAGACAGCAGGCCCACCATTTTGACAGCCCGGGGGGTGGTTGATGTCTGTCATGGGAGGGTGCCCGTTCGCATTCTCAACATTGGGGAGAGAGAGGTACACTTACCCAGGTACGCTACACTTGCCAAACTGTTTGCTGTCGAACACAAAGCTATCAGGGCCGTGGAGCCTTTGCCTCCATCTCCACAGGCGGAGGGTAATGGCTCCCAGAAGCAAAAGGAGGACTGATGCCAGAAACTCCATGTGGGTGCTGACTCCACTCCCCTGCACCAAAAACAAGGAGTTTACCGGGTGGTCCAGGAGAAAGAGAGAATTTTTAGTAAGCACCCACTAGACTTCGGCAGAGTAAAAGGGATAGAACACCATATCCCCACGGGGAGCCACCCACCAATAAAAGAGAGACATAGACCTGTACCCCCTGCACATTATCAGAACGCAAAGGGCATGCTAAGAGAAATGAAAGAAGCTGGGGTCATTAGAGATAGCTGAAGCCCCTGGGCAGCCCCCCTGCTTCTGGTAAAAAAGAAAGACGGCACCATGAGAATGTGCGTGGACTATAGACAAATCAACCGTATCACCCACAAAGACGCATATCCGCTGCCTAGAATAGAGGATTCTTTAGCCGCACTAAAATCAGCTAACTTCTTTTCTACTTTGGACCTCACTAGCGGGTACTGGCAGGTTCCTGTGGCAGAGGCTGGCAAGGAGAAGACCGCCTTCACCACCCCGATGGGACTGAGCGAGTTCAACTGTATGCCCTTCGGGCTCTGCAACGCACCAGGGACCTTCCATAGGCTGATGGAATGCTGTCTAGGGCACCGAAACTTCGAGACGGTCCTCCTTTACCTGGACGATGTGATCGTCTATTCGAAGACTTACAAGGACCATCTAAAGCACCTGGCAGAGGTGTTCGAAGCCCTGGCAGGCTATGGCCTGAAGGTGAAACCATCAAAGTGTCACCTGTTGAAACCGAAAGTCCAGTACCTAGGGCACGTGGTGAGTGCGGAAGGAGTAGCCCCCGACCCTGACAAGGTCACAGCAATCAAGAGCTGGCCAAGCCCCTCGAACATCAAAGAAGTGAGGCAGTTCCTCGGGTTGGTAGGCTACTACCGAAGGTTCATCCCCGGGTTCACTAAGATGGCAGCTCCTATGCAGGACCTCCTGATAGGACAGTCTAAGTCCAGAAGCCAAAAGCCACCCTTCAAGTGGGATAAACCGGAAGAGGAGTCCTTCCGCCAGTTGAAGATGGCCCTCACAGGGGATGAGATACTGGCCTACCCTGATTATAGCCAGCCTTTTATTCTCCACACAGACGGCAGTAATGTGGGACTGGGAGCCGTACTGTCACAAAACCAACAGGGCAGAGAAAGGGTGATCACGTACGCCAGCCGGAAGCTGAGGCCCACCGAGAGGAACCCGGAGAATTACAGCTCCTTCAAGCTAGAATTCTTGGCAGTGGTGTGGGCCGTAACGAACGCTTCAAGCATTACCTGGCCTCTGCAAAGTTCACTGTGTACACGGACAACAACCCGTTAACACACCTAGACAGTGCAAGACTTGGTGCCCTGGAACAGCAGTGGATGGCCCGTCTCTCCAATTATGACTTCGTGATCAAGTACCGGGCAGGCAAAACCAATGCCAACACTGACGCCCTGTCGAGAATGCCTCACTTACCTGAAGGTGACGAAGAGCTGGAGGAGGTAGAACTCCCCGTGTTTCACCGGTATGGGGCCGCTCAATACTCCCACCGCGTGAAGGAGGAAGATTTAACAACCGTTATGATCAATCCCCTACCTCACCACAGCTGGGCCGAGACCCAAGATAGTGATCCTGCGATCCGCCTGCTGAAAGATCTGCTGACCCAGGAAGACGCCTGCTTAGATCCGGATGCTCCAGAGGAGGCCAAGCAGCTATGGAAAGAGAAGAGCAAGCAGTTCCTCTATGAAGGCAAGCTGTGCAGAAGACTTGTCAACCACCGGACACACGAGCTGACCTGGCAAGTCGTGGTCCCAAGGCTGGATGCAGCTATGGTCCTGGGGGCTTACCATGACAGAGCGGGGCACTTCGGTTGGAAGAAACTGGAGTTTCTGCTAAGAGGACGGTTCTTTTGGGTCGGCATGAGAGGGGCTGTAGAGAAGTGGTGCAGGGACTGTGGCCCTTGTAACTTAAGGAGAAAAGGCCGCACCAGCCAGAAGACACCCTTGAAGCCCATCGTCACCCAGCAGCCTCTTGAGCTGGTAGCTCTGGACCACGTCAAATTGGCTCCAAGCCGGTCAGGATACATCTACGCCCTGACAATCGTGGACCACTATTCCCGTTTTCTCGTGGTGGTCCCGGTAAAAGACTTGACAGCCCAAACGGCGGCCAGAGCCTTCCAGCAATACTTCTGCCGTCCACATGGGTATCTGGAACAGGTCCTGACGGACCAGGGTCCAGCGTTCGAAGCTGAAATCTATCAAGAGTTCTGCAACCTCTATGGCTGTAAGAAGATTCGGACAATGCCTTACCACCCACAAACCAACGGGATGTGTGAGAAAATGAACAATATAGTCATCAACCTCCTGAAGACGTTGCCCCTGGAGGAACGCAGCCTGTGGCCAGAAAAACTGCCGGACCTGATAGACTTATACAACCATATCCCGGTGAATGCTACAAACTGCACCCCGGCTTACCTGATGCGAGCCAGACCAGGTAAGCTGCCCATGGACCTGGAGATGGGAGTCCTAACACCTGAGGACACCTCCCCGGATGTGGACTGGGATACAGAAAGGCAACTGCAGTACAAGAAGGTACAGGAGAGTGTATAGAAGAGCCTGGCCCAGGTGAGAGAAAGGCAAGAAAGACTCTTCAACCAACATGCCCCTGCTGGTCCCCTAGAACCTGGTGAGCAGGTCCTGAAGCGAAAGAGAAGGCTACATAAGTTGGATGACCAGTGAGAAAGGGAACCCTACACCGTACTGCAGTCTGATCACGACAACTCGAAGGTGTGCGTGATCACCAAGGATGGAGGAGAAACCACTAGTACCGTCTCCAGAGACCACCTAAAAAGGTGCCCCGAGCAACTCCGTAGTGCAGAAGAGGATCAAAGTGACCTTGAACCCGCAGAGGACAAGGAAGAAATGATCAGCACCATTCTCGGATAGTTCCCTCAGTCCTGGACTCGAATAAACGATGCCATAGTGGTACCCGTCCTGCATTTCCTGCAACCGGCTCAGCAACAACCTACACCAGAGTCGGAAGGTGAAGAAGAGCAAGCAGTTCCAGAGGCAGAAGAGCCGGTACCAGCAGCCCAGGAGAATCAACCCTCTGCTGACAGTAAGCCTGCCATGCCTGCGGTAAGCCAGAGGACCCACAGACAGCTGCCTGCCATGCCTGTAAGTCTAGCCAGTGACTGTGCCCTAAATGGTAGTGAAGAAAACCAGGTTGGTCCACCACCAGACAGTGGGTTACGCAGGTCAACCAGGAGCACAAAGGGGCAGCTTCCTGCTCGCTGGAGAATATAGGGTGCACTAAAACCGTACGGACTCAAAGGTTATGGACTTTTAATAACCGGGACTTTGTATGGACTGCGTTCGGAGCCTAACCAAGGAATGAACTAAGACTGTAAAGGACTTGGGGCTAGGACAGACCCCCACCTGGTTAAGGCTCCCCGTTGTGTTGGTGAAATGGACACCCGGTCACAGACCACACTGTGACCTTAAGAACTCAACCTGTGCGTCGTTTGTCTACTGATGTTTTATGGTCATGCATATTATCTTTGTTTATTGTTTAGTCCCGGAGTACTAAATTTTACTAGGGGGGAATGTGTCCCCCTGGCCTGGATGCCACAAATATAATAAAGCTGTGTCTGAGAGCAAGGGGGAGGTCCTCTAGTCAAGGACCATTAGCATGCAGCACCTCCTGTCCCAGACCAGTAGGGGGAGCAGGCTGCCCCTATAAAAGCTGGAGCTGGGGGCAGGGTTAGAGAGAACTGGACAACCTGACTGTGGATTGAGAGGTGTCCCAGAGCAGGGACAGACAGTTGTGTTGCAGCCTAAGAGGACGTGTGGCAGTAGGAGAGCCACGAGCCAGGGACAAGAGGCGAAGTGAGCCTGTCCTGGCAGACAAAGAAACTAATCTACCAGACTTTGGTGTCTGAGGCTGGGAGGATTCCAAGTCCTACAGCAGATAACCAATCTGCAGGGGACTGTATGTTCCTTGGCCTAAGAAGCCCGAAGGCTCCACCACAGCAGAAGGGACCAGCAAAACCGTACCAGGCCGGGAGTAGAAAGGGACCCAAGTTGCAAGCCATACGGGCTAGAGGACACGGTGAGCTCGGGAACGTGGGATGTTACACTACAAGGAGGGAAATAGCCAGAAGGAGCACAGAGAGCACGGTAGGCCTACACCCTCACCCTGACCAGGGTCAGCTTCCCACTTGTTCTCAGACATCCAGGCCCCCTCCTAGCCGGGCCTGTTTCTGGGTCATTTTACCTGTTCTAATAAAGACCCTGAACTGTTTAAGAGGCCTACGTTTACTGGCTATCGGGGTCGGAATCATCCTCTCCATCATCCATTATATATACTGCCCTGGGGCCATACTCTTCCCATGGGGAGTTGAACTATTCAGTGCTGCACATTTATATCAGCCCCAGTGGTCTGCACTGCAGCGGCGGTTAGCCCTGACCGCAATCCACGGGTGGCGTAGTCGGACATTACCTACAGCACATCATAGACTGCCACTGGTCTGACCACCCTGAGCCACAGGACCGGGTCGCCACTACTACTCCCAGCATTGCCCTGAAGCCCGGTCCCGAGTACCCCACGGCCCAGGGGGCGAGTCACATACTGTCACTCTTCCACCCCTCACTGTGTCTGGGATGCAGTTATTGACAGCTCAGCCATCCAATCTTGTACAGGGGCGTGCAATAGCTGTCAGTGTGGTGAATGACAGCTCAGCTGTCCAACCTGAGACTGGGAGGCACTGGCTATCTTCAGGTTTTCATTATTCCAGTTGAATGCCTGGCTACTTAACTGAGCTGTTACCTCCAGATCTTTGCCAGCTAGTGTGTGGTTTGTTCTCTGTGCCTTGAATTCTGTTTATTAATCTTCTGTTGCCTGACCTTGGACCTTGTTCTGACCATCCGTCTGTTTGACCCCTTCTGCTCTGATCTGCTTTCCTCCTGGTATTCTGATCTAAGGAACGTTACCTGACTACACCTTTGCCTCTTCCCTCTGTTTATGACGTACCCTCCTGGCTTTGACTTCAGACTCCTTGACTATCCCATCTTACTGCCTGGCTGCGAAAAGTTACGTCTCCCCCATATGTTTTTCTTTTTTCGCCTGTATGGAGACTGTTCACACGCTCTGTGACCAGATGGCGAATTTGAAGCTGATGACTCAGGATCTGGCTAAGGAATGCCAGAGTCTGGAGTGATCACAATGCCAGCTGCGGGTCAGATATCTAATATAATGAAAACCTGAGATAGCCCTTCACTGCCAGCAGTCGCTGTGATGTCAGTATTAGTGATGAGCGAGAATGTTCTGTTAACCCTTTCGGCGAGTATGCTCGGGCCGAGCACCGAGTACATACAGCTGTTCAGTGTTAAGTTTGATTCACTCCCGTGTGCATGATTTGCGACTGTTTGACAGCTTTAGTACATGTAAGGAATGTCTATTTCTTACACATTCCTCACATGTACTAAAGCTGTCAAACAGTCGAAATTCATGCACACGGGAGTGATTCAAACATAACACCGAGCAGCTGTAACTACTCGGTGCTTGGCCCGAGCATACTCCCCGAAAGGGTTAACAGAACATACTCGTTCATCACTAGTCAGTATCCATTGATGTACAGTTGGTCTCTCCAGAACCTGTAATAGACCTCCCTGATAAATTTTCTGGAGAGTGAGACCAGTTTAGGGTCATTAGGGAGAGCTGTAGGTTATTCTTTACCCTTCGCCCCCGATCGTCAGGGGAGGAGTTCCAGCGGGTGGGAATAATCATGTCACTACGGTGAGGGGGCCCTCAGACCTGGGCATTTTTCTGGTCTCCACAGGCTCCAGAACAGTTTTCTGTTAATGCCTTCTTTGACAGTTTAGGACTGATATATTACGAACCCGACAGGATCCAGGTCACTGAGGCTAAGATCATGAACCTGGCACAAGGGGGTTGCACAGCTGAGGACTACTGTACTGAGTTCCAGCAGTGGTCCACTGCAGTTCTGTCGAACGATGCAGCTCTCAGGTACCTGTTCCTCAAAGGTCTTCTGAAACCATTAAGGACGCCCTGGTCCTCCATGACACTCCTTGTTCTTTAGTGGAGGCCATGACCCAGGCCATACGAATGGACCGTAGAATCTGTGAGAGACATGATGAATGGCAGGCTGCCCATTACATTTCCCTGGAGCAAGGCCATTTACCGGAAGTGGAACCATTGGAGATCAGAGTTTCCAGTCTTGGTGTTGTGGAGAGAAGACGCAGACAAGATCTCGGACTCTGTCTGTACTGTGGTCTCTGGACATTTTCTCAAGGATTGCCCTACTCGTCCTCAGGCTACCAAATCATCAGGAGAACGTCTGAGTCTGGGTGACGGCCCAGGAGGTCACCCAGACTCCCTGGTACCTTTTTCTTCCTCCTCCAGGGTACTGATAAATACTGTGTTATCCTTTGAGAACCAGGTGTTATCAACATTGGCGTTCATCGACTGTGGGTCTCCTGCTAACATTATTGATTCAGGACTGTTAGGGACAGTTAGTTTAGAAAGACTCTTGCAAATCTTCGCCCTTGAAAAAACACCATTATCCAGGAATTTTGTCAAGAAAGTCTTGGTGGATTTCACGCTTCTAGTAGGAGCTCTCCACTCTGAATCCTTCTCATGTTTTGTATTGGATGATTTACCTACTGGGTTGGTGCTGGGGCTTCCATGGTTGCAGATGCATAATCCTGTCATTGATTAGTGTCAGAGGGAGATCATTAAATGGGACCCTAATTGTTGCAAGAAATGTCTAAAAACTTTATAAATATGCTCCGCTAGTCTGAAGAGTCTGCCGCAGTACCTGAAGGACTTCGGAGATGTGTTCTCGGAAAAGGAGGCGGAGATACTACCTCCCCATCATCCTTATGATTGTGCTATTGAGTTTATTCCTTGTGCCAAACTGCCTAAAGCTCGCCTTTACAATTTGTCCAGGCCTGAATGGGCCACCATGAAAAAATATGTTAACGAAAGTTTAAGGAAGAGTCATATCCATCCTTCCTCCTCTCCGGTAGCTACTGGTATTTTCTTCATAAAAAAGAAAGATGGGGGTCCCCGTCCTTACCTCGATTTCCGGGAACTAAACAAAATCACGGTTAAAAATACGTACCAACTTCCACTCATCCACGACCTATTTAATCAGCTTCTGGGAGCCAGGGTATTCTCTAAACTTGATCTTAGAGGGGCTTTCAATTTGATACGCATCTGGGAGGGTGATCAGTGGAAGACTGCGTTAAAAAATGTTAAAAATGTCTGAGGGTCTGTTTGAAAACCTTGTCATGCCTTTTGGGTTATCCAATGCACCTGCTGTGTTTCAAAATTTTATGAATGATATTTTCTCTGATTGCATTGGAAGATATGTTGTAATTTATCTGGATGATATTCTAATTTTCTCGCCAGATTTGGCTCTCACCAGGAACATGTCCGGGTTGTGTTACAAAGGTTAAGAGAGAACACTTTGTTTGCTATATTGGAAATATGTGTTTTATCAGTTCAGGAAATTTCGCTCTTGGGGTTCATCTTGCCTGCAGAAGGGTTTAAGATGGACCTTGGGAAGGTACAGGCCATAATTGACTGGGATCAGCCTCGTGATCTTAAGGCTTTACAGCGTTTTCTGGGATTCATGAACTATTATAGGAAATTTATCAAGGGGTTTGCTCAGATTGCTAAACCTCTTACTGACCTTACACGTAAGGGGGTAAATCTCATGATATGGTCGCCGAGTGCTATCAAGGCTTTCGAAAAATTAAAAGAGTGTTTAATGTCTGCCCCCATTCTGATACAACTGGATCTCCAAGAACCATTCATTGTAGAGGTGGATGGTTCGGAGGTCGGAGTAAAGGCGATTTTGTCACAGGGCCCAAAACTCTGACTAACTTGCGTCCATGTGCTTTTTTGTCTAAGAAATTTTCGCCGGTGGAAAGAATTTTTTTTTTTTCTAATCGTGAGTTACTTGCTGTAAAATTAGCCTTTGAAGAATGGAGGCATTTTTTGGAGGGGGCGGTTCATCCACTTAGTGTGGTCACTGATCACAAGAATCTAGCCTATATTGAGTCAGCTAAAAGGTTAACTCCTAGACAAGCTAGATGGTCCTTGTTTTTCTCAAGGTTTAATTTTTCGATTAAATTCAGACCGGGGTCTAAGAATGTGAAAGCTGACTCATTGTCTTGTAGTCTCGATCCAGTTTCTCCTCCAGAACCTCCATCCTCCATTATTCCTCAGGGTATTGTGGTTTCTATGCTAACCTCAAAATTGGAGGAGGAGATCCATAATGCCCAGTCACTGGCTCCTCCCGCTACTCCTGGGTCTAAATTATTTGTGCCTGTGTACCTAAGATTGCCTGTGTTACAGGAATTTCATGATTCTGTCTTGAGTGGTCATCCTAGGGTTACTGCTACACGGAATGCCATTGCCTGACTTTTTTGGTGGCCATCCATGTTTAAAGATATCAAAGATTTTGTATCTGCTTGTGAAGTCTGCACACACGCTAATGTCAGTCATAGGCCGGCCCGGGAATTGGCTCCATTGCCAATTCCAGAAAGACCATGGACTCATTTGTCCATGGATTTCAACACGGATTTGTCTCTGGCTGATGGGAAAACTGCTATCTGGGTGGTAGTGGACCGATTCAGCAAACAAGCTCATTTTGTTCCCTTGTCTGGATTATCTAATGCAGAGACACTCTCCAGGTTGTTTATTTCCCATATTGTAAGGTTACATGGTATCCCTCTTAACATTGTGTCCGATTGGGAGTACAATTTGTCTCTAAATTCTGCAGAGCTTTATGTAGTAAACTCGGGATTGACTTGTCATTTTCATCTGCCTACCACCCTGAGATCAACGGTCAGACTGAGAGGACAAATTAATCTTTGGAACAAATTTTAAGGTGCTTTGTGGCGGCTCAGCAGGAGGACTGGTCTTCGTTTTTACCTCTCGCTGAGTTTGCCTTTAACAGTCAAGTGAATCAGTCTACTGGAACCTCTCAGTTTTTCTGTAATTATAGGTTTCATACCCATTTTGGTGAATTTTCTAGGATAAGTTCTGAATGTCCCAGGGTGGAGGTCACCGTACAAAGACTTAGGGATGTTTGTAAGGAGGTTCAAAAGGATATTGGGACTGCTCAGACTCGCCAAAAACTGAAGGCCGATAGAAGACGTTTGGTGGGTCCTATTTTTAAGATTGGAGATAAGGTTTGGTAGTCATCGAGGAACATTAAACTTAAAGTACCGTCCGCAAAGTTGGGTCCAAAGTCTATTAGTCCTTATGAGATCCTTGAGTTGGTCAATCCAATGGCATTCAGATTAAAGCTTCCTTCTCATCCCTAACGTCTTCCATAAATCCTTATTAAAGGAGTTTGTTCCCTCTGTATTGTCTCCCTCATCCCCACCTCCTCCACTTTCAGTCGACGGTGGCTTAGAGTATGAGGTTCAGAGAGTGGTGGATTCTCGTAGGGTCCGCAATTCCCTCCAATTCCTCATCCACTGGAGGGGATGCGGACCAGAGGAGAGATCATGGGTCCCTGCTTGAGATGTGAAGGCCGATCGGTTAGTCAAGGCCTTCCCTCTAAAGTTTCCTGGGAAGCCCGGGGGTCCAGTGGCCCCCCTTAGAAGAGGGGGTACTGTCACGGATCCACCCTTCACTGTTTCTGGGATGCAGTTACTGACAGCTCAGCCGTTTAATCTTGTACAGGGGCGTGCTGGAGCTGTCAGTACTGTGATTGACAGCTAGACCATCCAATCTGGTACAGGGGAGTGCAATAGCTGTCAGTGTGGTGATTGACAGCTCGGCTGTCCAACCTTAACTGGGAGACACTGGCTATCTTCAGATGTTAATTATTCCAGTCGAATGCCTGGCTACTTAACTGAGCTGTTTCCCCCAGATCTCTGCCAGACGTACATTCAGCTAATGTGTGGTTTGTTCTCTGTGCCTTGAGTTCTGTTTATTGATCTTCTGTTGCCTGACCTTGAACCTTATTCTGACCATCCATCTGTTTAACCGCTTCTTCTCTGATCTGCTTTCCTCCTGGTATTCTGATCTACGGAATGTTACCTGACTATGCCTTTGCCTCTTCCCTCTGTTTATGATGTACCCTCCTGGCTTTAACTTCAGACTCCTTGACTATCCCGTCTCACGACCTGGCCGTGAAAGTGACTCAGCGTCACACATACATGGAAGACAAGGTGGTGGACGATGAACTCACTGCCCCAACCTGGCAAGGTGACATGCATAGCGAGGACAGCAGCACACAGGGGGAGGGAGGTGTAGCATCACAACAGGCAGGAACAAGCAGTTGGGTGGCCACAGACACAAGGCGGGCAACTTCCTCAGAACACCAACAAGACTGTACAGATAACCCCATTTGCAACATCTGCCAGGCCAGCATCAGCAGAGGCAGCAAAACTACCAGCCTGACCACCACCAGCATGCTCAGGCACATGACAGCAAAGCACCCTGTCCATGGCGCATGTGAAGATGCCTCTTGCCCTGCACCTGTCATTGCACACTCGCAAGTACCACTATCAGTGTCCACGTCCTTGTCTCAGTGCAGAGTTCAATCGTCCCTACCCCAAACATTGGAACGCAAGAACACAGCCAATGCCCCATAGGCCACACTACTAAACTCACACATTTCTCGAATGCTTGTACTTGAAATGTTGCTTTTTAGGCTCATGGAGATGGAATCTTTCTGCAACCTGATGGCGGCGGCCGTCCCTCGGTCCCCAGCCGCCACTATATCTCCCGGTGTGCCGTCCCCGCATTACACAAGCACGTGTCTCAGAACATTAGCCGTGACCTCGACAACGCAGTTATTGGGAATGTCCACCTAATCACGGACACGTGGACAAGTGCTTGTGGCCATTTCACTGACGGCACACTGGGTTAATATAGTGGAAGCCGGGACCCAGTCGGACCCTGGGATGAAACATGTCCTCCCGACAGTGACTATTTTGGACCCTGGGTCAATCGCAGTTGCCCCCACATTCTACAACTCCTGTACCTCCTCTTCCTCCTCAGCCTCCATCTCCGAAATTACCACATCAGTCGGAAGCTGAAGTCACTGCAGCATTGCCTCGGCCAAGCGGCAACAGGAACTGCTGAAGCTAATATGCTTAGGGGACAAACCGCACACCTCTGAAGAGTTGACAGCTGTAACAGAGTAGGCAGATCTGTGGCTGTCACCACTGAACCTACAGCCAGACATGGTCGTGTGTGACAATGGCCGGAACCTGGTGGGGGCTCTGAAGCTAGGCATCCTCAAGCATGTACCATGCCTGGCCTATGTGCTCAATCTAGTGTTTCAGCGGTTTCTCAAAATCTACACGGATCTGCCTGAGCTGCTTGTGAAAGTACGCTGCGTGTGTGCCCATTTTCAAAAGTCACCTACAGCTTCCGCCAGCCTCATTGTGCTTCAGCAGCGTTTGCAGCTTCCAGCTCACCGACTGGTGTGCGATGTCACCACGCGTTTGAATTCAACGTTGTAGATGTTGGGAAAGATTTGTGAGCAGCAGAGGGCAGTTGTTGAGTACCAGCTTCAACACGCCCATCGCAATCAGATCAGCCTCCGCATGATGAACCGATGATTGGGCATGGATGTTAGACATCTGTACCACCCTCCAAAACTTTGAGGACTCCATCAAGATGGTGAGCGGCAATGATGCCATAATTAGCATCACCATCCCGCTTTTCTGTCTTCTGAAATGCTCTCTGCCCACAATTAAAGAGGAGGAATTGCAGGCGGAGCACGATGAGATGGAGCAAGGAACCATACAGGGTGCTGCCATACAGTCAAGCTTCATCTCATCCCAATGTGGATTGGGTGATAATGAGAAGGAGGAAGAGGAAGAGGAGGAGGAACAGGAGCTGGTTTCCTGCGCTAGAGATGGTACTAGCTGCGCAACATTCATACCGTCTGTTCAGCGTGGATAGCCTGAGGAGAGGGAGAACAAGGAGGAGGAGAAGGATGAGGAGGAGAGCATCGACAGTTGTCTTCTTGGTCAAGACAGGGAAGACTTGGCTATTACCAGTCTGGCATACATGGCTGAATTTATGTTCCTGTGCCTATCTTGTGACCATCACATTGTATGCATTTTGGCCGACAGTAATTACTGGTTGGTCACACTTCTAGACCCGCACTGCAAGGAGAACTTTCTATCTCTCCTTCCCTCGGCAGAGAGGTCTAGTAAAATGTTGCAGGACCAGAATGCCATTGTTGCGGAATTATTAAAAAATTTCCATCTGAAAACACTGGTGGCAGAGGTCACAGCTCCTTGGACAACCAAGGAGTACAGGCGAGGGAGACACAAATATGACGCAGCAGAGGCAGGTGAACACTGTCAAAGGTGTGGGACAGTTTTCTCAGCCCCCCTCCCTGCGCCCAGGCCATGATGCACGGGGTACTCTGACAAGGAGGGAAAAGTCTTGGAAGATGCTGAAGGAGTACCTTGCTGACCATACCAACGTCCTTCTTGATTCCTCTGTGTTTATAATTATTGGGTATCCAAGCTGGACACGTGGCAAAAACTGACTCTATATGCCTTGGAGGTCTTGGCCTGCCCAGCCGCTAGCGTTTTGTTAGAGTGGGTTTTTAGTGCCACCGGGGGCATTTTAACTGATAGGTGCATCCGCATGTCAAAATGAACAAGGGGTGGATTGGGCCAGACTTCTCAACATCACCGATGATAGCAGCGGAACATAAAGTCAAATCCAGTGGCTTTTTTTAGGAGTTCTATTCCCATGAACCTCTTCACACCCAGACATGGGTATACCCTTCCTGATTTTGTCTATTTTCTGTTGTCCCTCTCCTTCTCCTCATCCTCCACCACCATATCACCAGGGTGACCGTGATGCAACACCCGCATCATTTTTCTTAAGGGTTTATGATGCCCGTAGGGAATATTTTTAGAGGCCTCCCTCTAACATTCTGTATGTTATACAGTATGTTCATGTATACCCCCAGGGGTAAATGCTTTTCAGACCATGCACTTAGTGCATGGGCATTACCAGGATAGGAGACCCACTCCATAACAATGGTAACAATTTTTTAATGAGAACCTCCTCTACATCTCTTCAAAGGTTGTATTGTACTACTTCCAATTTTTTGGCAGCTCTTGCAGTCACTGTATGGGCATTACCACTATAGGAGACCCACTCTTTAACAAAGGTAAGAATTTTTTTAATGAGGCCCTCCTCTTTGTCTCTTCAAAGGGGAATTGGGGTGCGTCCAAATTTTTGGCAGCCCTTGTAGTCACTGCATATGCAATAACAGTATAGGAGACCCGCTCCTTTATAATGGGAACATTTTTTTTTACTGAGGCTCTCCTCTACGTCTCTTCAAAGGGGTATTGGGGTGCGTTCAAATATTTGGCAGTCCTTGCAGTTAATGCATACGCAATGACAGTATAAGAGACCAGCTCCCTCATAATGGGAACATTTTTTTACTGAGGCTCTCCTCTGCGTCTCTTCAAAGGGGTATTGGGGTGCATCCAAATTTTGGCAGCCCTTGTAGTCACTGCATACGCAATAACAGTATAGGAGACCCGCTCATTAATAATGGGAACAACAAAGCATAGCCAGCTGATGGCCCTCTAACAATAGTGAGGACCTACTGCTGGACCTATAACAATAGTAAGGGCAGCCTGATGGCCCTATAAAAATAGGCTTTGTGACTTTCAGAGTCCCTCCTTCATAAATGAAACAGGATGTGTCTGATTATGTCTCACATACCACATGGGCAGATAAGGTAGTAAAATGTTAAAATTACATTTATTGGTGAATGTATTTTTCACCATTGAAAGCAATGCAAAAGTGCAAAAATGCATCAAAAACACTACATGTGAACATAGCCCAAGGTGTGGAGGAGCATTTTTGGGGGGGTTATTTATTTTGCCTTATATGCAAGTCATTACCCTGGAAAGAATGGTCCTTAACATTTTTTCCAGGAAAATCCATTTTGGCTTCGTTTTTATATGTTTTATTGTGAGTCCGTAAAAGTGGCATAATACTCTGACAACATTGTTCACAGCAGTGACCTGGGAGTCAGCGATGCTTCCAGAGGTCTTCCCCATGCTGTTCCCATTTCATTTCATCACTGTTCCCATCGATTTGGGCAATTATTAGGCCCCATGCAGAAGTCTGGAGGTGGCCGCCGCAAAAATGCTCGAGTTTCCCATAGACTAACATTGGGCTCATTGCCGAGGTCGAGCACCTGAATATTATGATTTGCTCGACCCAAACAATGAGTACCCAAGCATTTTAGTGCTCGCTCATCACTACTAGACATATATATATATATATATATATATATATATATATATATATATAGTTCAATGCTTTGTGCCCTTCATTACTCCAGGGTTTTTATGTCATGAATGTTTATGGATATTTCTCTTGCCTTTCTTACGTATAATCAATTCCCAAATGTGAGGTAATACAATATCTATTACAGCCCACCTGCATGGCATTCCCCCATAGAGAAGGGGAAAATTTTGAGCTGCAATGAGATTTATTGCTCTCATAAATTTCTGAAAAATAAACACATTTTCTTTAGCTTTGCACCAGATTTTTTCATTTTTGGCCAATTTGGAGCATTATGCTTAGAAAGCAAGCAGCTCCTTGTCAGTAGCACATATGATATCTAGAGTGACGGCATCATTTGGAGAGTCAGGTCTGCACATAAATGGAAGCCATTAAGGATTCAGCCAATTTAAAGGTGCACAACCCAAAAATGTGCTTTTAACAGGTCAATCGTTAATATGGCAGTCACCAACACCTGATAGATCCATTTTTATTACTTTTTAAATGTGACCCAGACAAACAAGTACATGTAGTGCAATATCTATACCTGTATGCTTTTAAACTGCACATGTATTTCATTACTGCTATAATTGTTAACTAAATTGTAAAAGAAAAATTTAACTGATATATTGCAGAAGAGGTTGCAGGTCTTCTGCGATTCTGTTACATTATAACATGTGAAAACAAAGACATACTGTATTTCAAACTACGCATACCCTGTAGGCAAAACACTCAGAAATACAGACATGTTGTTTTGACATTATATGACAAGAGGCTTTCCTGATTGCCGAAAGGCAAAAAAAAAAAAAAAAAAATGTTAAACTTAACCCCATCCACATTAAATCATTTATCATAATCTAAATATATAGCATTCACACCATAATTACTCCCCAAGAAAATGCTGTTTGTGCAATTCTGCTGACTTTATCCCACTTATTGGGCACACATCCTTAAATTAAAAAAATGCATGGGTTCCCGCGTCATTTTCATAACCAGCAGAGGGAAATCCAACCAATGGGGGCTTATATTACTAGCCAAGGAAGGGGCCATTAGCCAAAAATGTTCCCTGGTTTTTAATAACAGCTCACAGCTGTTTTCTTAGCCTTTACTGGCTAGATTACAGGGGGACCCCAGAAAAAAACTGACGTAGATTCCCCCTATAAAATCTAACCAGCATAAGCTACGCAGACAGCTGCAGGCTGATATTAATAGCCAGAGAAGGGCTCATGGATCCTGGCCCCCTCGGAGGCTAATAATATCAGCTCTCAGCGGTACCAGAACTGGCACATCCATAATATGCGCCAAATCTGTCAAGTCCGCTCTTCCCAATTGCCCTGGTGCGGTGGCAAGTGGTGTAATAGGGTTGGGATTCATGTCAGCCTAGTATTGGCAGCTGACATGAAGCCCAGGTTAGTAATGGAGGGCATCTATAACACGCCCCATTACTAACCCAATAGCAAAGTTTTTGAAATAAAGACAAGGCCAGAATAAAGTATTTTATTTTAAATAAAATTCCATGCAGTTTTAATCATTTATTTAAAAATAAAAAACACTGTATACTCACCTAACGCCTAATCCCTGATGCCTTCATCTCCTGTAAGAAACCAAAAATAAAAAACATCCATATCAATCACTTGTCCACCATAATGACATAATCCACAGTGTCCCACGACGATCTGGGTCACTTCTAGAGCAGTCACACCAGCAATCACTGATGTGACTGTTGTAGAGGACAGCATTGTATACATTGACCGAAGTGTAATTCCTCCTGTCAGTGTATAGGATTGCTGTGACTGAGGTCGCTGGAGTTCATCATCTAAAGATCAGTTCATGAGCTCCGGTGACCTCACTTATTGCAACAGTGTTGCATGGGAAACAGTGCTGTAAGTGAGGTCACTGGAGCCCTCAGCTGATCTTCAGCTGATGAACTCCAGTGACCTCAGTCCCTATTGGATTGCCATGGGACACTCAGGGTATGGCGGACAGGTGAATATAAGGTGTTTATTCATTTGTTTTAACTTTTTTTTTTACAGTGTACACAGACGTCGGCTGAGGAGACTTTTTATCCCCTCCGACTCACCTTCTTCCGCTATTGTCAGCGGGAGCAGGTGTAGGATAACGGGAGGAATAGTCTTCCATGGCAGTTTTTTGTGTGTTTTTGCCACTTTTTTGACTCATTTACTCGAACAGAGTCAGTCAAATACGCAGTAAACATCCGCAGCAAATTCGCAAATATTTTTTATACCTACATTTTTGCTGCGGATTGGACTGACTCAATTGAAGTCAATGGGTGAAAAGTGCTGCATAAACACACAAAGAATTGACATGATGCAGATTTAAACTCAATGACAATCCTGACAGTTAAATTTCTGATCATCGACACAGCACTTCAGAATTGTCATTGCATTAGCTGGCAGATGGATTACCTAGTGTTTTTGGCTCATTTACGCATGGAAAAAAACGCTGTGAAAACGTACCAAAACCGCACCGTGTGCCCATAGTCTAAATCTACAGCATGTCAATTCTTTGCGCGTTTTTGCCTTGTTTCTCACCTATTGACTTCAAATGAGTCAGTCAAATTTGTAGCAAAACCGCAGACATAAAAATATTTGCGGATTTGCTGCGGATTTTTACTACATATTTGACTGACTCAATTGAAATCAATGGGTCAAAAACGCAGCAAAAACGCACATAATGCTGATAATGGTGAGAGCCGATGGGAGCTGTCATCAGTGTCTGTGCTTGCAGTGAATATATTAAAAAAAAAAGTAAAATAAATGAATGTTAAAATAAAAAACACATTATACTCACCTATCCACCATAAGCCCAAGTGCCCCTGGCGATTCTATTACCCGGCAGCACTCCATACACTGACAGGAGTGTGATCGCTCCCGGCAGTGTATAGCGCTGAGCTGACGGGATGAGCTCCGGTAACATCACTTACTGCACCGAGAATTGGTGCATCTTATGGATGTGCTATTTCTGGGGCCGCTGAGGAGTGATATTATTAGCATCAGAGGGGGCCAGGATCTATTGCCCCTTTCCTGGATATTAATATTAGCTCACAGCTGTCTGTTTAGCCTTTGCTGGTTAGATTTTATAAGGGGACCCCTACATCAATTTTTTTCTGGGGTCCTCTTGTAATCTAGCCATTAAATGCTAAGCAAACAGCTGTGAGCTTTTATTAATAGCCAGTGAATATCTTTGGCTAATAGTCCTTTTCCTGGTTTGTAATATCAGCCCCCAGTGGTCAGCTTTCCTTCTGCTGGTTATGAAAACCACGGGAGCCCACTCCATTTTTTAAATGTAATTCTTCATTTTCTTTCATTTATAAGAAATCCCATGCCCACTGTACTTGTTTTTTATGCTGCAGCACTTCAATTTCTGTAGCGGAGGCACTAGTCTCCACTGCAGATTTTGACTGATTGAAATGTCATTATATGTAATGGATATGTGATGTGATGTGATATGGAGAAAACAAGTGTGGCATTAGAATGCAGCATTTTGGAAACAGCGAAAATATGCTGCATCCAAAGCGCTCTAGTTGCTGATAGTGGGTACGTAGCGGCTAACCAAACAGCTTTGAGCTGTTCTTAATAGACAGAGAACATGTTGGCCTAATGGCTCCTTCCTAGGCTAAAAATGGCAGCCCTTAGCTGCCCCAGAAATGACACTTCATATTTGAATGGCATTAGGAATAATGGGATTAGGGGTATTGGGATTAGATGTTGCTGACACCAAGCCCTAGCTTTAGTGATAAAGAGGTGTCAACCAGACACCTTCATTACTAAACCTGTAAGTAAAGAGTTAAATAAGCACAAACACTGAGAATAAAACACTGTATTTGAAATACAACAGACACATTCTTTAATCATTTAAATTAAGCAATATACTCACCCCAAGTTCGACGGTAATCCAAGGGATAAAGCAATGTCCCACTTTTCTTTTTTCAAATATCTTTATTTATCTCCAAAAATCATTCATTTCTGTACAAAAACACATAAAAAATGCATGCAAAACCGCATGAAAAAACACGGCAAAATAGGCGTTTTTTCTTGTAGAAACTTCTTCAACCAAATATTCAACGTGCACCCATAGCCAAATTGTCCCCTAGTTCTGCTTTTGGAGCTTCAGTACAAAGCTGTGGTGTAGTACAGTATCAAATGCATTTGCAAAGCCCAAATATATCACATCAGCTGTATGACCAACATTCATTTACACTACTCAGAGAAACGCAACATGTTGGTTTGACACTAATCTTTAAATAATGCCAGATTACCATGTTGAAAACACACATATTTCTATCTGGGCCACTCCATTAGAGAATTCAAAAATAAGAGAAAGGGGAGTCCAGAATTTTTTTTTTTCATTTTTATTGAATTTTCTGGACTCTCTTTTCTTTTGTTTTTGAATGTTTGTTAGACACGACATATCTTTCATGAATTCTGGTTGTCAGTTATTATATTACTATTGTTTGCCATATATATTTTTGCAGGTCATTTCTAATAATGCTCTCAAAAAATGTTTCAAACTACTGATGTCAAACTTACCGTATGGTAGTTGCCTGTATCCACCTTCTTACCTTTCCTAAATATCGCTATCATGTAACTCAACTTCCTATCTTGTGGATTGACGATGTAGCAAAAGAGTCTAAAAAGATGAGATACAATGATTAGTGATGAGCGAATGAGCGAACGTGCTCACCACTACTCAGTGCTTGCCCGAGCATCACTGTGCTTGACAAGCTCAGCGAGTATTTCCGAGTTGATCGGGCGGGAATTCGGGTCCCCGCCCTGCATGTTTGGCGGTCTTTAGAATGACAATAAACATGCAGGGATTGCTTGCCACGCACTGTAATGCCGTAGCCATGTTGGTTGTGGGCATTACAGTGATTGGCTGGCCGCATAGCGTCATCAAGTCTATATAAGATCTGGAGCCGCTATGCTCGTCACAGTCTACCCCGGAAACAGGCAGAGTAGGGAGAGCTGCTGCTCAGTGAGGGAGAGATTTGCTTGTTTATAGTTAGTATAGGTATTCCACAACATATATATATATATATATATATATATATATATATATATATATATATCCATCTGAACTAACAGTCTTTCTGAGGAATAATCCAGCATATTTTCATATTTTCAGTGGTGAAGCAGGAGTTAGGCAGGCAGGGTATGTGACAGACTGTAGTGCATGATACAGCACAAGAGGATCCATTGCATGTTCAACTTCTGACTGATCCTGCTGTGACAAATATTTGTAGACATAGCCCCAGGTATCAGGGGCCAGGGCAATTTTTTTTTTATCTTAATCCTGATTATTTGCTTAAAAACCAAGGCAGGCAGGGTATGTGACAGACTGCAGTGCATGATACAGCACAAGAGCATCCATTGCATGTTCAACTTCTGATTGATCCTGCTATTACAGATATTTGTAGACATAGCCGCAGGTATCAGGGGCCAGGACTATTTTTTTTTGTCTTAATCCTGGTTATTTGTTAAAGAGCAATCCAGAGTACACCATTTATCTGTTCCATTTGCTTGTTAGCACTGCAGAATACAGCCAGATCTTTTCCATATTACAGTCATAAAAATCCAGAAATTTGTACTGAGCGTGGAAAATATTGGCCTCCATTTCCATTTTGTTGCAGTGTTTCGGTGAAGCTATTCACATGAGATCTCTGTGAAGAATAGTATTAGTAAACTACAGACCTGCTATTTAAAACCGTGGTTCTCTGTAAGACAAATCACATATAACTGCATTCCAAAATCAGCCATTTCTGGCTTCCATTTTCATTTTGTTGCAGTGTGTCGGTCAAGATAGTCACACTAGGTCTATGTGAAGAATAGTATTAGTAAACTACAGGCCTGCTATTTAAAAAGTGGTTCTCTGTCAGACGTATCACATATAACTGCGTTCCAAAATCAGCCATTTCTGGCTTCCATTTTCATTTCATTGCAGTGTGTCAGTCAAGCTATTCACACTAGGTCTCTGTGATGCATAGTATTAGTAAACTATAGGCCTGCTATTTAAAACCGTGGTTCTCTGTCAGACATATAACATATAATTGCATTCCAAAATCAGCCAATCAGCCATTTCTGGCTTCCATTTTCATTTTGTTGCAGTGTGTCAGTCAAGATATTCACACTAGGTCTATGTGAAGAATAGCATTAGTAAACTACATGCCTGCTATTTAAAACTGTGGTTCTCTGTCAGATGTATCACATATAACTACATTCCAAAATCAGCCATTTCTAGTGAACGTGGAAAATATTGTCCTCCATTTGAAATGGGCAAGGTGCGTGAAAGGGGACGCACTTCTCCTTGTGTAAATTTAGTTATATTTAGTTATATATCAATTGCTGCCTTGATACCTGGTATCTCGTAGAGTTAGCTCATTGGTGAACACAGATGAAAAGTACATGTTTAAGATCTCAGCGTTCTCTTTGTCCTCTACAATTATATTACTATGGTTTTCTTTTAAGGAGTCAATGACATCAGATTTTTTCTTTTTGCCATGAATATATTTTTTAGGGGGGATTTATTTTAACATTGTTGGCAAATTGCTTCTCTGTATACAACTTTGCTAACTTTGTAATGTTTAATTGAATATTACGTTGAAACTTACCATAATATGGTAATATCTTATATTGTATCTGTACTATCTGACAGGACCGGACAAGGTAAAATGTCTCCTTTGGTCAGTTCATCAACGAACTAAGAGATAATAATTGTCTTGAACTGTGGATAAGAACTTATGGCTTTTAACACAACTAGAAAGCACTATGTTCCATTAAATGTATGGATACTTTAAAAAAAGGGAAATACACCATGAATATCTGCAACATAAATTGATATTCTGTGGATGATGTAGTTTTGCAAAGCCAAAGTCAGGAGTGGATTTTTTAAAAAAAGGAATGTCTCTATATTTCTTTACAGTCACTCTCATCAAATTACAATTCTAGATTTTTTTCCCTAGAATTCTGCATTTTATTGCTCCTTTATTCACCATCCTGAAAATGTGTGAATAAATTGATAACTATCCATTACTATTAGAGATGAGCAAACCTTTCAAAGTTTGGTTCAGATCGGCGAATGTCCCAATGTTCAAGGCAGAAAATTTCACCGCAAATCTTAGGCTTGGGTGATGCAAAATAATTTTATTATGATCTGTGAAAATAGAAAGTATAACAAAGAAGCAACTATATTACATTACATGACGTTTCAACCCCTCCAGGGTCTTAATTATTATGTCGCTGTAAAAAAAAAGACATAATATGAGAAAAAGTTCATGAAATATCAGGCAAAAATCAGCAAATATGAAAACTATAAACAGCAAATTCAACATTCAGGTGATATGCACAGAGTAGTATGTTAGAGCAACATTAAACAATATGTACAAATATTTGTGTAACATCAATTATAAACAATATTTACAAGTATATACATATAGATTTTATGATGAAAAAATTGTAAGGTGGGATGTAGAGCCAACGAGTGATTGTAAGAAACTACAGAACAGGGGTAAAAATCTAAGTCTGCGGCAATAGTTACAGAATGAACGAATGAAAGCAGGATGGGTATTTCAGGATTGTGGCGTAGAGTGCCTTTTAAACACTTTCCTTGATTTTTCAGTACCCTCCACACTATACCCTGACAACTGACAACTATACAGAAACCTGCCCTGATGAGGTCAATTTTAAACATATCATCTCTATGCACCCTTCTAACTTTTATCTTTCATCCAAAGTATTTTTTCTGTGATACCTTGAACTTGGGACCTTCCCTGGTATTGAATGAATATTCCTTTCTTGCAACATTCAAGTAAGCTCTAAGCAATAACCAGTTTCTGTAACTATTAACGCAGCCTTAAACTTTTACCCTTGTTCTGTAGTTTCTTACAATCACTGGTCGACTGTACATGCCACCTTACATATATATATATATATATATATATATATATATATACTTGTAAATATTGTTTATATTTGATGGTACACAAATACTTGCACATATTGTTTAATGTTGCTCTAACATACTACTCTGTGCATATCACCTGGACGTTTAATTTGTTGCATATTGTTTTCATAATTACTTAGCCTGATACTTTGTGAACTTTTTCTCATATATTGTCTTTTTCTTGACAGCGATATAATGATTAAGACACTGGAAGGGTCAAAACATCATGTAATGTAATATAGTCGCTTCTTTGTTATACTTTCTATTTTCACAGATAGCAATAAAATTGTTTTGCATAACCCAAGCCTAAGAGTGTGTGGTGAAATTTTCTACCCCTTCCACAACAGGTAACTCATCAGATGGAGACCCAACTTCAAGTCTCCACTAGTGATGAGCGAGCATGCTCGCTACTGCTCGGTGCTTGCCTGAGCATCTCACTGCTCAAGATGCTCAGCGCTCGCCAAGTATTTCCGGGGTGGTCGACAGGAGCTTGGGTCCCCTTCCCTGTATGTTCAACATCCCTGTATAATCAACATTCAGGGATTGTCTGCCACACACTGTAATGCCGCAGCCATGTTGGTTGTGGCATTATGGTGATTGGCTGGCCGCACAGCGTCATCAGGTCTATATCATATCTGGTGCCGAGATGCTCGTCACAGTCACTCCGGAATCAGACAGCGTAGGGAGAGGTGCTGCTGAGCTAGGGAGAGATTTGGTTGTTTCTGATTAGTGTAAGTATACAAGACTATATTAGAGACACATATCCATCTCAACTAATAGTCCTTCTGAGGACTAATTCAGCTGCAGAGATATCAGTGCTAGGCAGGCAGGGAATATAGCAGACTGCAGTGCACATAGCAAGAGGGTCCAGTCCAGTTCTGTCTGCTGGTGGTTTTACAGAAATTTATAGAAATAGCCCCAGGTATCTGGGGCCAGGAATATTTTTTTTTATCTTAATCTTGATTATTTGCTTAAAAAGCAATCTAGAGAACACCGTTTTTCTGCTCCATTTGCTTGTTGGCACTGCAGAATACAGCCAGGTCCTTTCCATATTACAGCGCTAAAAACCAAGCTATTTAAAACTGTGGTTTGTCCGTCACACGGATCACATATAATTGCGCTGAAAATATTGCCATTTCTGGCCTCCATTGAAATTTTGTTGCAGTGTGTCAGTGAAGTAATTGACACAAGGTCGGCACTGATAAAAATAGTTACCTACAGGCCAGCTATTTAAAACTGTGGTTTGTCCATCACACGAATCACATATAATTGCGCTGAAAATATTGCCATTTCTGGCCTCCATTGAATTTTTGTTGCAGTGTGTCAGCGAACGTATTGACATGAGGTCGGCGCTGTTAAAAATAGTTACCTACAGGCCAGCTATTTAAAACTGTGGTTTGTCCGTCACATGGATCACATATAAGTTTGCTCCAAATTTAGCCATTTGTAGAGAGCGTGGAAGATATTGTCCTCCATTTAAAATGGGCAAGGCATGTGGCAAGGGACGGGGAACTGGATGTGATGGTGATGGTGCATGCAGAGGCCGAGCCCGTGGGCAAGCTGAAATTGTGCCACAACAAACAACTACATCTTCTTGCTCGATCTTCTTGTCCCAATTAACAGGGGACCACAGAACACCACTATTGAACACAGAGCAGTGTCAAAAGGTTATTGGTTGGATAGCAGATAATGCTTCCAGACACTTAGCCACCACCACCACTCTGTCTTCCACACGGTCAGGTTTCAGTAGCCATGAGTCTGGACTGCATATTCCTCATCCTTATCTTCCTTCCTCCCACCATGCCGAGTGCCCAGAGACAACTGATCCCACACTTGGACACTCCAAAGAGCTGTTCATTTTTCCATTTATAGATTCGGGCCTCTCGCCTGGTCCACTTGAATCAGGGCAAGAGGAGATCGCATGTAGCGATGCCCAAATATTTGAGCAGCCACAGTCAAACGAAGGTGATGGTGCGAAAGTGTCACAAGAGGTGGTCGATGATGAGACACAATTGACAGAAAGTCAGGAGGAGGACCAGGGTGCGGAAGTGGAAGACGAGGTGGTGAATGATATAGTAACTGACCCAACCTGGCAGGAGGACATACAGAGCGAGGACAGCAGCACACAGGGGGAGGGAGGCAGAGCACCCCATCAGGCAGGAAGAAGCAGCGTGGTGGCCACAGACAGAAGGCAGGCAACCGCTCCTCATAACACCAACACTACGGAAGTTGCCAGTACAACTGTTAGGTCTTCCCGAGTCTGGTTGTTTATTAAAGACTCTGCCGATAACCCCAAAAAGGCCATTTGCACCACCTATCAGGCCAGCATCAGCAGGGGTAGCAAAACTACCAGCCTGACAACCACCAGCATGATCAGGCACATGACAGCAAAGCACCAGACTTTGTGGGCCGAACCCCAGGGTCCAGGAACAGTGTCTGCGGGTGACACTACTGCTTCTTCCGCTGTTGTGCGTGAAAGCCCTGTCCATAGTGCATGCGAAGATGCCTCCTGCCCTTAACCTGTCATTACACACTCCCAAGTAACACCATCATCATGTCCTGGTCCCAGTGCAGGGTTCAGTTGTCCATACCACAGTCCTTGGAACGCAAGCACAAATACGCAGCCAACGCCCCACAGGCCACTCTACTAAATTCCCACATTTCACGACAGCTTTCACTCAAAATGTTGCCTTTTAGGCTCGTGGAGAAGGAAGCTTTCTGATGGCGGCGGCGGTCCCTCGGTACTCTGTCCCTAACTGCCACTATTTCTCCCGGTGTGCCGTTTCCGCATTACACAAGCACATGTCCCACAACATTAGTCGTGCCCTAAACAATGCAGTTACTTGGAAAGTCCACCTAACCACGGACACGTGGACAAGTGCTTGTGGGCAGGGATGGTACATCTCGCTGACGGCACACTGGGTTAATATAGTGGAAGCCAGGACCCAGTCGGACCTTGGGATGAAACACATCCTCCCGACACCAAGGATTGCGGACCCTAGGTCAATCAGGGTTGCCCCCACGGTCTACAGCTCCTGCACCTCATCCTCCTCAGCTTTCTCCTCCTCCTCTTCAGTCTCCATCTCCGAAATGACCTCATCAGTCACAAGCTGGAAGCACTGCAGCACTGCCTCAGCCAAGCGGCAATAAGCTAATATGCTTAGGTGACAAACCGTACAATGCTGAAGAGCTGTGGACAGTAGTGTTGAGCCACCCCCGTAGTGTTCGAGTTCGGTTCGGTTCGTCGAACACCCGTGTGTTCGCCGAACTGTTCGTCGAACTGTTCGTCGAACACCTTCGAACACCGTTAAAACCAATGGCAGGCAAACAAAAACACATAGAAACACATAGAAAACACCTTCAAAGGTGTCCAAAAGCTGACAAACTGCTCAGAAGACACAACTAACACATGGAAAAGTGACAAGTACATATAGTCATGCGAAAAGAAAAGAGGTGGAGGAGTAAAAGGAGGGGGAGACACAGATATAGGCATGTCATGCCCTTCTAAAATCCAAAAAGTGGGAAGCCGACACGTTCAGTCCGCTCCTGCCCGTGCCACCTCCGTGTCGCCGGGTTTGTGCCAGAGCCGCGGTGAACCCTGACGGCCAACCCCCCTCTCCCAATACTGGTGCCTGTCCGCTGGTGGGTCGAGCGAGCCCCCCTGTGGTGGAGGCAGCTCTAAGCTTTTTAATTTAAATTGTCTCTCTAATTTGAATGAATACACTTTAAATCCATTTACAAGGATCTATTGGAGGGCAAGTCTCATGCCAGCAGCCGCGTAATTCCAGCTCCAGTAGCGTCCACTAAAGCTGCTGCAGTTAAAAAGCTTTTATAAGGATCGAGCTCGGCTGTCCACCGCAAGGCATCCTACTGCCAGTCCCAGCCCCTATGCCTTGGGGTGCCTCCTGATGCTCTTCACTGAGTATCCCGTGATCCCGAAGCATTTCCTTTGAAAAAATTAAGTGTCCAAACTACAGGTGGTGTAGCTTGCTTAACTGCCGGGATAATTCGCTGACTAGCAGACACTGCTACTAGGCACAAAGTATTTCCTGGGCTAGATGCAGTTAAAAATTTGTAATTAGATACTCTCGTTGGATGCTGAGAAAGCATTCTATAGAGTCTCCTGGCACGCCATATATGATTCTCTTAAAAAGCTTGGGGTAGGGGTCTAGGGGACCCTTTTATAGCCAAAATCACGGCCCTGTATCACAATACGTCACCTAGGCTGAAGATAAATGGAACTGTAGCACCCTGAGTGCTCGGTTGCTACAGAGGTATTGCACCTCACCCAGAGGTGTGATATCTCACTCTCAGGTAAGCATGGAGTGTGGATCAGGACCCGACACCTGCATGCATTACACCACATTGCCGTGGGGCAGGGCGACCAATATGCCTCTGAGATGGGCACGACAGTCCCTGTCCCTGGCTGGAGTGGGGGGAGGGAACACTGAGGAAGGGGAACCCTGTAGTGCAGGAGCAGGGAGGAAGCAGTTCCTGGGTGCATTGAGAAGGGAGTATAAAAGGTGGGCACCATCTTAGTTCAGTGCAGAGAAGTCTGAGCAGAAGTGGCAGGGAGCAGGGGCTCTGCATGAGCTCTGCTCCGGAGGCGGGTCTAGTAACAGAGGCCCAGGCCTGGAAGAGGGAGAAGGAAGGAAGAGGAGCGGAGAAGGCTCCAGGAACGAGGAATGAAGGGATCCCAGGGGTGCGGACGGGCGAGTCGCCACCGCACGCTCGAATCCACCTGCGTGGAGGGGTCAGGCCAAAGGGGGAGACCGGTCCCCGAAACTAGTGGAGGCAGGAAACGACCCTCAGCTAGAAACCGGAGGCTGTGACATTTTAGGTGGTGCAGCCCCTCGCTACACCCGCTAGGAAGGCACCACATAGGGTCAGGGAAACTGGCGCCAAGTTTACCAAGAGGAGGCCCGAGGCAGCCGGACAGAAAGGTTGGTAAGAAAGGCCAGACAAAGGACACACAAAGGGGGTCCTGTGAAGCGCTCCAAAGTTTTCTGGGAGTTGTCTGAGCCCCTCACTTGGTGAGCACAGTACGACGTGGACAGCCGTTACCTGCAGACGTGGTCTGGATAATAAGAATTGTGAGTAAAGGCCCTGGACTGCATCACTGACTCCGTGTCGTTACTGCTGCTGCCCTGCACCATCACCCCCATACTCCGCATACACTGCCCTGAGGCTATACTCCTCCCGTGGGGAGTTATGCTACGCTCTGCTGCACCCACAACACCAGCCTCAGCGGTCTGCCCTGCAGCGACGGTTCACTCTGACCGCAATCCACGGGTGGCGTAGTCGGACATTTAAACATCAAAACCACATAAATAGTTCCGCCACTGGTTTGACCACCCTGAGCCACGGAACCGGGTCGCCACCACGAAGACTACAACCACCAGCATCCACCAAAAAGGGTCCGGCTCCGGGTGTCCCAAGGCCCAGGGGGTGCATCAGAACATTTTCATCACCTTTCACAATCACCAATGGGACAAGGCAGGGATGTCCTCTGTCCCTTCTCTTATACATCCTAGTGACGGAGCACCTGCTCTCATCAATTCGCCATAACCCCAATATTAGGTGGATTGAGGTGGGAGGCACCGAGTACAAGTGCTCTCTATTTGCTGATGATGTCCTAGTATATATCACTCAATCACATATACGCATCCATGCTGTTATGGCTGAAATAGATCACTTTGTTACATGGTCAAATTTTAAAATGAATGCAGCGAAGTCTGAGGCCCTCGATGTCTCCCTCCCCAAATCCATATAGGATTCCATCCAGTCCAACTTTCCCTTTGCCTGGCCCTCACAGGGTATCAAATACTTAGGAATTCCTATTCATAGAGACCTCTCCCATCTATGTTATCTTAATTTTGGGCCCTTTATTGAACAACTCCATACAGACCACGGTTGGCAAGTTAGAACTGTAAGATTCACTACGTGAACCACTGGTGTTTTGTGGAAAAGCACATGTACACTGTGTTCCAAATTATTATGCAAAAAGTGTTTAGGAGTGATAAGGGAAGAATTTGTTTGTTTGTCAGTTAAACTCATTGATGGTGATGTGTGTCAGGGCTCTTTATATCACTGTAAGCAATTGCAGACACCTGTGCTAATTAGTTTGGCAGGTGTGTCCAATGAAAGGCAAGACTACTTAAGAAGGCTGTCTCACATTATTAAGCAGCCTACATTTTCTGCCAAAATGGGAAAGAAAAAGGATGTGTCGGCTGCTGAGAAGCAACAAATTGTGGAGTGTTTAGGTCAAGGCATGACTACAATCAACATTGTGCGATGATCAGGATGAAGTGTCTTGGCAATCAAGAAGTATGTAGCTGATTCACAGTACACACGTGTGCGTGCTGATAAGGGCAAATTGAGGACTCTTTCCTACAGGCAATTACGTCAGGTTAAAAGAGCAGCGGCAAAAAAGCCTTGTCATAGCAGCAGACAAGTTTTTGAAGCTGCTGGTGCCTCCAACGTCCCCCGAACAACAAGATGCAGGGTCCTTCAGAGGTTTACAGCTGTGCATACGCCATCCTGTCGACCTCCTCTATCCACTTTACACAAGCAGAAACGTCTCCAGTGGGCTAAACATTACATGAAGACTGATTTCAAAACTGTTTTGTTCACGGATGAGTGCCGTGCAGCGCTCGATGGTCCAGATGGATGGAGTGGAGGATGGCTGGTTGATGGACACCCCACGCAAACACGGCTACAGCACCAACAAGGAGGAGGTGGAGTAATGTTTTGGGCTGGAATCATGGGGAGAGAGATTGTCGGCCCCTTTAGGATCCCTGAAGGCGCTAAAGATGAATTCCATAATGTATGTGGATTTTCTCAAACAGCACTTCCTGCCATGGTTCAAGAAGAAGAACCGTGTATTTCACAGCAAGATCATTTTTTTGCATGATAATGCACCATCTCATGCTGCACATAAAACATCTGCATCTCTGGCTGATATGGGCATAAAAGGGGACAAACTTATGGTGTGACCCCCATGCTCCCCTGACCTCTACCCCATTCAGAACCTCTGGAGCATCATCAAAAGGAGTGTCTATGATGGCGGGAGGCAGTTCACATCTAAGCAACAGCTCTGGGAGGGTATTCTGTCCTCATGCAAAACAATTGAAGCAGAAACCATCCAAAACCTGACAAATTCAATGGACGAGAGAGTTCAGAAGCTCCTTTCGAACAAGGGGTCCTATGTGAAAATGTAACATCACCTAGAATAAAGTTTTGAGTTGAAAACTGTTTGATTTCAGTTTCTATTAACCTGCTAATGCTTATAATTTCAAAAATGACAATTTTTTTGGTCTTTATTAAAATGAAAAGGTTGATCGAAACGTTTGGGGGATCTAAGAGTGTGGCAACCCAGTAGTCATGATTACTTCGAATTCTGACAATATGATGGTCATGTTGCAGGTAGTGCAGCAAGAAGGCACTTATGTGTCTTGCACATCTCGGAGCCCCAAAATTATTTTCCGGGCTAGATGCAGCTAAAAATTATTATTAATTTTAAATCTGGTGGAGCTTAGTATAGATGGCCTAATAGGATCACTGCTGCACACTGCTACAAATCCCAAATTATTTTCCAGCCAAGATACAGATAAACATGATTAGTAATTTTAAATCTGGTGGAGCTTATTATAGATGGCCTAATAGAATCAGTGCTGCACACTGCTACAAAGCCCAAATTATTTTCCAGCCAAGATACAGATAAACATGATTAGTAATTTGAAAGCTTAAAACGGTTGGTAGGGTGATTTTAACCAATCATAAAGCTTTTACTCTCCCCAGGATGACACAGGGGTAGAAAAGTCGTTTCGGATCCATGATTTGTTCATCTTTATGAACGTGAGTCTGTCTACATTATCAGTGGAGAGCCGCGTGAGCTTATCTGTCAGCACACCACCAGCAGCGCTGAACACACGTTCAGACAGAACGCTGGCTGCGGGGCATGACAAGATCTCCAAGGCGTAAGTGGCTAGCTCCGGCCATTTATCCAGATTGGAAGCCCAAAAAGAGCAAGGGTCCAGTGACACAGTCATGGCTTCAATGTTTACTTGGAGATACTCCTGTACCATCGTCTCTAGGCGTTGACTATGTGTCAGACTTCTTGTCTCCTGTGGCCTTGCAAAAGATGGGCTAAAAAAGTGGTGAAATGATTCAGCAAAATTGATGTTACCAGCAGATACTGTGGTTCTGTTACGGTTTGAGTGCTGAACACTTGACGGTCCCACGGTTGGCAAGTTGGAACTGTGAGATTCACTACGTGCACCACTGGTGTTTTGTGGAAAAGCACATGTAAGATTCTGCAACAGTCTCTGCTGATACTCCTGCATGCGTGCATCCCTTTCTATGGCAGGAATAATTTCGGCAAATTTACTTTTGTACCGGGGATCTAACAGTGTGGCAACCCAGTAGTCAGGATTATTTCTAATTCTCACAATTCGAGGGTCATGTTGCAGGTAGTGCAGCAAGAAGGCACTCATGTGTGTTGCGCATCCAGGAGCACCAAGTCCCTGTTGTGTTGGTGGCGAGGTAACAATCATGCTTCCTTCCTCTGTCCTCTCCCCCCAACCTCGCACAACAGAAATGTGATCAAGGTCCTCCACTTCTTCCTGGGCTCCTGCACCTTCCTCACTAGTTTGGCTGCTACCATGCTCCCTGGTAAAACCATCTCCCCCACCCTCACATGCCTGCCGCCTTGGTGCTGCCGACCGTCTGGACCTTGCAGATGTTAGCCCTTCCACATACAACTCCTCCTCCTCTACTTCCTCCACCTCCTCTTGTGCCACCACCTGACTCCGAATTCTGTTTAACATGTGCTCCAGCATGTAAATCACCGGAATAGTCATGCTGATAATGGCATCGTCAGCACTAAACATCTTCGTCGCCATTTCAAAACTGTGCAGAAGGGTGCATAGGTCCCTGATCTGAGACCACTCCTCCAGCGTGATTTGCCCCACCTCTGGATCTCGTTGACCCAGGCTATACGTCAGAACGTATTGCACCAGGGCTTGTCGGTGCTGCCACAGTCGCTGCAACATGTGCAGAGTTGAATTCCACCCGGTAGGCACATCGCATTTTAGCCGGTGAAGTGGCAGGCCCAACGACTTCTGTAGAGATGTAAGTCGCTGAGCTGCGGGATGTGAACAGGGGAAGTGAGCACACAGCGACCGTGCCCTCTGCAGAAGGCCATCTAGTCTGGGATAGTGGGCTAAAAATTGCTGGACAACCAGGTTCAACACGTGAGCCATACAAGGCACGTGTGTGACATAGCCCCGGCGAAGGGCCGCACCCAGGTTTGCAGCATTGTCGCACACGGCCTTCCCTGGTTTCAGGTCCAGTGGAGACAACCATTCATGAAATTGGTTCTCCAGAGCTGACCACAACTCCTCAGCTGTGACTCACATTTCCCAGACATTTCAAAGTAAAAACCGCCTGATGACGTTGAGCCCTACTGCCAGCATAGTAAGGAGGTGTGCAGGATCCCTTCTGCGCAGTTAGAAAGCTTGTGGCATGACCAGACAGGCTTTGGGTGCAGGTGGAAGACCGAGAGGAGGTTGAGGAGGCAGAAGCAGTGGAGGAACTTTGACATAAAGAGGATTGATGCACAACTCGTGGGGACGGCAAGACTTGGACAGCAGCCCCTTGTCCTGCTGTCACCATAGTTACCCAGTGCCCAGTCAGCGACATGTAACGCCCCTGTCCATGCCTACTCGTCCAAGTGTCTGTGGTGAAATGCACCCTGTCACACACAGAGTTTCTCAAAGAAGCGGTGATGTTGTGTGCGACATGCTGGTGGAGCGCAGGCACACCTTTCTTTGAGAAGTAGTGCCGACTGGGCATCTGGTACTGGGGCACTGCGACGGACATAAGGTCTCGAAAATCCTCTGTGTCCACCAGGCGGAAAGGCAGCATTTCTGTAGCCAATAGCTTGCAGATGGTGAAATTCAACCTCTTAGCTTTCTCATGGCTAGGAGGAAATGGTCTTTTACTTGTCCACATCTGAGGGACCGAGGGCTGGCTGCTTAGACGGGGTTGATAAGGGTGTCCCCGGCAAAATGCCAGTCTGTGAGGAAGATGCAGGCGCACATGTTAGGTTGTCTTGATCCAAAGGTGGTGCTATCGATGTCGGACAGCGCTCAACACCAGCTGGTGTTACCACCTCCAAAGAAAATGATGACCTGCCAATCACGCTGGCTGTTGCGGGTAAAGAGGTGGCAGGTCTGCGCCCCAAAACAGGTGTGACTGCTGTCCCCCCAGTCACAGAGGATGAAGAGGCCGCGGATGCACAAGATATGGCAGACGGTGGTTGGCCCGGCCGGCTAGGCCGCATTGTAGCACACTGAGCTTCCAACTGCAACTTATGCTTCATGTCCATGTGCCGGTTCATGCATGAAGTACTCAAACTATGTATTTTTTGGCTTCTACTTAGCTTTTGCTGACAAATGTTACAGATAACACGAGTTGGGTCATCTTTATCGATCTGAAAAAATGCCCAGGCTATGGAAGGCTTAGCACCCAGGCGACCTGAAGAGCCACCACGACTTGTGGTGAGAGGCAGAGTTGTGTTTGAGGATGCAGTTGTTGACGTGCTTCCAGTACTACGTCTCTGTCCAGGAAGGCGCAACCTGACCTCGTCGTCACTAGCATCTTCCTCCACCTCCTCTGCTGACCTCATCTCTTGGCTGACTGTGGGTTGACAGTAAGTGGGATCTCCAACCTCATCATCATCACCCTGTGCGTTATCACACCCGTCGTCCTCAGAGCCAACCTGTTCCTGCCCTGACAAAAAACTAAAGTTGTCACTCCAATCAGGTATTTGAGTCTCATCATCGTCTTCCTCATTGTCTCCACCAACAGGAGTTACAGTTTGGGAATGAGGGTCTACATTATGATCAGAACCTTCTGCGTCTGGTCCTGGATCCGACTCATAAAGATTCTGGGCATCAGTGCAGATCATTTCCTCGTCTGGATTCACAGAAGCGCTGGAGTCGACCTCTGATTCCCAGGCTATAGTATGAGTAAACAGCTCTGCAGACTCAACCATCTGTTCTACCTCATACTCAGACGGGCAGCTGGAGATTTGGGAGCTGTGAGGAAGCAAGTGCGATTGGGGTGACACCTTTGAGGACTGGAGTATTTGTGATGTTGAAGTTGATGTGGAGGAGAGCCCACTTAAAGGAGCACTTGATATCCGTTGAAGCACCAGCTGTTTTTGTGCCTCATCTGGAATTTGTAGCGATTGGCGTGGCCGTAAGAAAGGGATCTTATCACCATTGTCCGCTAAAAGAAGTAGACATTTTAGTTTGGCTGGAAGATGGTCTTTCTTCTGCAGATGTTACTGTTGCTTTAACACCTACCCCACGGACACAACCTTTTTTCCCCTTCCCAACACGCCTATTCCCCTTTCCACCAGCAGCAGGCCTTTTTCCACTCATTTTGGTGGTTAACTAATTCACAACTCTGGAGTTGTTTGCACAAAAAAACAATGGATGGGAACCGAGCAGAGCTGAGTGGCCAAACTGTGGTATTAGGCCAAAACTATTGCCTGGGTTAGATGCAGAAAAAAATTATATTCGATTTGCAACCTGATGGAGGTCAGTATAGATGGACTAATAGAACAAGTCCCACACACAGCTAGAAGCCCAAATATTTTTTCAGAGGTAGATGCAGAAAAAAAATATATTCAGTTTGCAACCTGATGGAGGTCAGTATAGATGGACTAATAGAGAAAGTCCCACACACTGCTAGAAGGCCAAATATTTTTTCAGAGCTAGATGCAGACAAAAAATTATTTTGAATTTGCAACCTGATGGAGGTCAGTATAGGTCGACTAATAGAACAAGTCCCACACACTGCTAGAGGGCCAAATATTTTTTCAGAGCTAGATGCAGAAAAAAATTATATTCAGTTTGCAACCTGATGGAGGTCAGTATAGATGGACTAATAGAACAAGTCCCACACACAGCTAGAAGCCCAAATATTTTTTCAGAGGTAGATGCAGAAAAAAATTATATTCAGTTTGCAACCTGATGGAGGTCTGTATAGATGGATTAATAGAACAAGTCCCACACACAGCTAGAAGCCCAATATTTTTTCAGAGGTAGATGCAGAAAAAAAATTATTTTTAATTTGCAACCTGATGGAGGTCAGTATAGATGGACTAATAGAGAAAGTCCCACACACTGCTAGAAGGCCAAATATTTTTTCAGAGCTAGATGCAGAAAAAAATTATATTCAGTTTGCAACCTGATGGAGGTCAGTATAGATGGACTAATAGAACAAGTCCCACACACAGCTAGAAGCCCAAATATTTTTTCAGAGGTAGATGCAGATAAAAATTATTTTTAATTTGCAACCTGATGGAGGTCAGTGTAGATGGACTAATAGAGAAAGTCCCACACACTGCTAGAAGGCCAAATATTTTTTCAGAGCTAGATGCAGATAAAAATTATTTTTAATTTGCAACCTGATGGAGGTCAGTATAGATGGACTAATAGAGAAAGTCCCACACACTGCTAGAAGGCCAAATATTTTTTCAGAGCTAGATGCAGATAAAAATTATTTTTAATTTGCAACCTGATGGAGGTCAGTATAGATGGACTAATAGAGAAAGTCCCGCACACTGCTAGAAGGCCAAATATTTTTTCAGAGCTAGATGCAGAAAAAAATTATATTCAGTTTGCAACCTGATGGAGGTCAGTATAGATGGACTAATAGAACAAGTCCCGCACACTGCTAGAAGGCCAAATATTTTTTCAGAGCTAGATGCAGAAAAAAATTATATTCAGTTTGCAACCTGATGGAGGTCAGTATAGATGGACTAATAGAACAAGTCCCACACACAGCTAGAAGCCCAAATATTTTTTCAGAGGTAGATGCAGATAAAAATTATTTTTAATTTGCAACCTGATGGAGGTCAGTATAGATGGACTAATAGAGAAAGTCCCACACACTGCTAGAAGGCCAAATATTTTTCAGAGCTAGATGCAGATAAAAATTATTTTTAATTTGCAACCTGATGGAGGTCAGTATAGATGGACTAATAGAGAAAGTCCCACACACTGCTAGAAGGCCAAATATTTTTTCAGAGCTAGATGCAGAAAAAAATTATATTCAGTTTGCAACCTGATGGAGGTCTGTATAGATGGATTAATAGAACAAGTCCCACACACAGCTAGAAGCCCAATATTTTTTCAGACCTAGATCCAGAAAAAAATTATATTCAGTTTGCAACCTGATGGAGGTCAGCATAGATGGACTAATAGAACAAGTCCCACACACTGCTAGAAGCCCAAATATTTTTTCAGAGCTAGATGTAGAAAAAAATTATATTCAATTTGCAACCTGATGGAGGTCAGTATAGATGGACTCATAGAATGATACTATGCCCAAAAGATTTTACTTCACTAGGTGCAGTAAAAAAATTGGTATTCTATACACAGGTGGTATATCTTGCAACACAGATAGGCTACTCCACTGACGAACACACTCTGCAATAGGCCAAAAAGGATTAGCTTTGCTAGATTCAGCCAAATGCTGTGAAAAAAACTTGCACAGCACTGGCACAGACCTGCCTGGCAAAAACTGATAGGAACTGATGTAACCTAGTCCTGAAAAGGACTGCAATTACAATTAGTCTTTACTCCCACAATCTATCTATTTAAGAGCACAGACCTGCCTGATAAAAGTCGTAGGAAATGCTGTAACCTAGTCCTTAAAAGGACTGCAATCACAACTATTCCCTACTCCCAAGCTATCTGTAGATTTGTGCGAAAATTGGCTTGAAATTAACAAGGTATAGCGCACACAGCAACAGCGGTGTCGTCTAACACGCAGCTGCAGCAGTGAGAAAATGGTGGCGACGGGGAAAATGGCTTGGTCTTATAGGGCAAGGACATGTGACATACACTGCCAATGACACATGCCCTTGCTTGTGTGAAAAACAGCAGTTCGCTCCATGTGTGCGCTGCTGATAGGCTGACAGACTGCACCTCCCCACTGCAAATGCGGGAAAGAGAAAAAAAAATGGAGATCTTCATTATTCCTGCAGAGATCCATCCCCTGCCCCTCCCCTCACCCCGCTGTACACTCAAACTGCGTATTAACATTAATTTTCATCATTACTGAGAAAAAATCCAGTTATGATTTTGGTGCACGAACAGTTATCGAACATAACCTCGAACAGCCGAATTTTTCTCAAATCGTTCATGTTCGCCGAACGGCTCGAACACCGCCCAAAACAGCTCGAATTTGAGATTGGCGAACAGTTCGAGTAGAACAACGCTCATCTCTAGTGGACAGCTCTGAAAGAGCAGGCAGATCTGTGGCTGACACCGCTGAACCTATAGCCAGGCATGGTCGTGTGTGACAATGGCCAAAACCTGGTGGCGGCTCAGAGGGGTGGCGATCTCACACATGTACCATGCCTGGCACATGTGCTTAACCTCGAAGTTCAGCAGTTTCTCAAAAGCTACCCGGAGCAAGCCTGATCTGCTTGTCAAAGTACGCCGCCCGTGTGCCCATTTTAGAAAGTCAGCTACAGCTTCCACCACCCTTGCCGTGCTTCAGCATTTGCAGCTTCCATCTCACCGTCTGGTGTATGATGTCCCCATGCGTTGGAACTCTACACTGCAGATTTTTGGATGCATGTGTGTGTAAGAGAGGGCATTTGTTGACTACCAGCATCAAAAAGGCCATCGGTATTCAGTTCAGACTCCACACGTAAGAACTCAGGAGTGGACATGGATGTCAGACATCTGTACCATCCTCCAAAACTTTGAGGACTCCACCAAGATGGTGAGCGGCGATGATGCCATAATTAGCGTCACCATCCCACTTCTCTGTCTTCTGAAACACTCTCTGCTCACAATCAAAGAGGATGCATTGCAGGCAGAGCACGATGAGATGGAGCAAGGAACCATACAGGGTGATTACACACAGCCCAGCCTCATCTCATCCCAATGTGGATTGGGTGACAATGAGGAAGAGGAGGAGGAGGGGGAGGAAGAACAGGAGCTAGTTTCCTGCACAACTGTCATACCGTCTGTTCAGCGTGGATGGCCCGAGGACATGGAGGAGGAGGGGAGCATGGTCAGTCATCCTCTTGGTGAGTACATGGAAGTCTTGCCTGTTAGCAGTCTGGCACGCATGGCTGAGTTTATGTTATGCTGCCTTTCCCGTGACCCTCGCATTCTCAAAATTTTGGGTGTCAGTCATTACTGGTTGGTGACACTTCTAGACCCATGCTACAAGGAGAACTTTCTGTCTCTTATTCCCGTCAGGAAAGGCCTAATAAAATGGGGCAACACGAGAAGACACTTGTTGCGTAACTGTTAAAAAAATTCCCATCTAAAAACACTGGCGGCAGAGGTCACAGTTCATTGGACAACCAAGGAGTACAGGCGCGAGAGACACAACTCCAATCCATCAGAGGCAGGGGAACACTGTCAAAGTTCTGGAAGAGTTTTCTCAGCCCCTACCATCGCACAGGCCCTAAAGCGTGGATTACTCTCACAAAGAGTGCAAAGTTTGGGAAGATGCTGAGGGAGTACCTTGCCAACCGTACCAACATCCCCCGTGAGTCCTCTGTGCCTTATAATTATTGGGCATCCAAGCTGGACATGTGGAATGAACTGGCTCTCTACGCCTTGGAGGTCCTGGCTTGCCCTGCCGCCAGCGTTTTATCAGAGCGGGTTTTTAGTGCCGCTGGTGGAATTAGAACTGATAAGTGCATCCACCTGTCAACTGAAAATGCTGACAGGCTGACTCTTATAAAAATGAACAAGGGTTGGATTGGGCTAGGCTTCTCAACACCACCGAATGATAGCAGTGTAACATAAACTCAAATCCAGCGTCTAATTTTAGGAGGTGTATTGCCATGCACCTTTTCACACCCACACATTGGTATACGCTTCCTGATTTTAGCTATTTGCTCTTGTCCTCCTCCTTCTCCTCATCCTCATCCTCCACCACCATATCACCCGCGTGACCGTGGTCCGTGATGCAACACCCACATAATTTTTTTAAAGGGTGTTTATGATGCCTGTAAAAATCATTTTTATACAGTATGTTCAAGTATACCCCCCAGGGGTAAATGTTTGTCAGCCCAAACACTTAGTGCCTGGGCATTACAAGTATAGGAGAACGACTCCTTTCTAATGGGAACATTTTTTTATGAGGCCCTCCTCCATTTCTTTTCCAGGGTGCATTGGAGTGCCTCCCAATTTTTGGCAGCCCTTGCATTCACTGCATAGGCCAACACTATGGGAGACCCACTTCCTAATAATGGGAACATTGTTTTCAGAAGGTCCTCTACGTCTCTTCCAAGGGGCATTGGAGTGCCTCTTAATTTTTGTCAGCCCTTGCATTCACTGCATAGGCAAACACAATGGGAGACCCACTTCCTAATAATGGGAACATTGTTTTCAGGAGGCCCTCTGACCTCCATGTCTCTTCCAAGGGGCATTGGAGTGCCTCCAAAATTTTGGAAACCCTTGCATTCACTGCATAGGCAATCACAATGGGAGACCAACTTCCTAATAATGGGAACACTATTTTTCAGGAGGCCCTCCTCTACGTCTCCAAGGGGCATTGGAGTAGTTCCAAATTTTTGGCAGCCCTTGCATTCACTGCATAGGCAAACAGTATGGGAGACCAACTTCCTAATAATGGGAACATTGTTTGCAGGAGGCCTCCTCTAAGTCTCTTCAAAAAAATATTGGGGTGCGTCCAAATTTTGGGCAGACTTGCCACTCACTGCATACTCAATAACAGTATAGGAGACCCACTCTTTAGTAATGGGAACAACAAATCATAGCCGTCTAATGGCTCACTAAGAATAGCGAGGTCCGACTGCTGGCCCTTTAAGAATAGTAAAGGCTGCCTCATGGCCCTATAAAAATAGGCTTTGTGGCTTTGTGACTCCCTCCTTCATAAATGTAACAGGATGTGTCTGATCATGACTCACACACCACATGGTCAGATAAGGTTGTAAAATGTTAAAATGGCATTTCCCGGTGAATGCATTCGTCAAAGTTGAAAGCAATGCAAAAGTGCAAAAACGCATCAAAAACGCTACATGTAAACATAGCCCAAGGTGTGGAGGAGTATTTTTGTTTTTGGTTATTTATTTTGCCTTATATACAAGTCATTTCCCTGGAAATGATGTTCCTTAACATATTTCCCAGGAAAATCCATTTTGGTTTTGTTTTTGTATGTTTTATTGTGAGTCCGTAAAAGTGGCGTAATACTTCTGACAACGTTGTTGACGTTGGTGACCTGGGAGTCAGAAATAATTCCAGGGGTCTTCCCCATGCTGTTCCCATGTCATTTGAGCACTGTTCCCATCGATTTGGGCAATTTTTAGGCCCTCTGCAGACTACCGGGGGGAGCAACCTGAAAAATGCTTGCGTTTCCCATAGACTTACATTGGGCTTGTTGCTTGGGTCGAGCACCTGAGCATTCCAATTTGCTCGACTCGAGCATCAAGCACCCGAGCATTTTAGTGTTCGCCCATCACTAATCTCCACATTTCAAAAAAATGTTAGTAACATCAGCAGCAGTAGCAACAGCAGGCACAAAAGCCATGACAAAGGTGTCACAGACGACAATAACGCGAGGTCAATGCATCACACTAAAAAAACACACCTTCACCTAGTGCACCACATCCTTACTGCGCTGGCCCAGGCTATGCAAAATGACAAACTGCACCAGGGCTCATCATTGCTGCCAAAGTCGCTGCAACATGTGCAGAGTGGAATTCCACTATGTCGGCACTTCGCATATCAACCGGTTATGGCCGAAAGACCTCTGTAGCAACGCAAGTCGATGACCTACAGGGTGCAAACAGCAGAAGTGAGCACACAGTAACTGTACTTCCTGCAGCAGCGCATCCAGGCTGGGATAGTGGCAGATAAATTGCTGTACCACCAGGTTGAAGACGTGAGTTATGCAGGGTGTGTATGTCAGATTGTCCCGGCGTAGGGCTGCCACCAGGTTCACACCTTCATTGTACACGGCCTTCCCTGGCTTCAAGTTCAGTGGAGGCAGCCATTGCTCAAACTTGGACTGTATAGCTGTCCACAACTTTTGAGCTGTGTGACTGCGATCTCCAAGTCATATTAATTTAAACACTGCCTGATTGCGGTGAGCCCTAGCTGCGCAGTACGGAGGTGGGGGGGATTCTCTCTGCACTGTTGGAATGCATGTCTCATTAAGGAAGAGGTTGAGGGCACAGGTGGAGGCCCTAGAGGAGGTGGAGGAGGCAGAAGCAATGGAGTAAGTGTCAGATACAGAGGTTTGTCTTGCAAGATTTGGGGATTCCAAGACTTGTGGAATAGCTTCTTCCTTGCCTTCCCCCACAGCTACCAGCATCACCCAGTGCCAAGTCAGCGAGATGTAACGCCCCTGGCCCTGCTAGCTCATCCAGGTGTCAGTGATGAAATGCACCCTGTCAGACACAGATTTTTTTCAAGGAATGGGTGATGTTGTCTGCGACATGCTGTGTTGCGCAGGCACATTTTTCTTAGAGAAATAATTGCAACTGAGAGACTGGTACTAGGGGACTGCAACGGCTATCAGCTTTTGGAAATCAGCCAACAGATTGGAGATGGTGAAGTTGAAGCCCTTAGCTTTGGCATGTGTAGGAGAAAACGTTCTTTTACATGACCACAACTGCGGGACCGAGGGCTGAGAGAGGGTGAAGTAGGGTGAACATGACAAACTCCTGTACTGTGAGTGAGGTGCAGGCAGAGATGTTATGGTGGATTGAGAAAGATGTGGTGTGCTAAGTGTCTGAGATAGGTCAAAAACAGCAGGTACATCCACTCCCGTAATAGCTGATTGGCTCTCATTCCCCCCCCCGACTGTAATGAGTAAACAAGTGGAGCTTCCACAGCTGGAGACCTGTGTGAGAAAACTTACCATGGTGATGGAGGAGGAGCAAGCAGCAGATGCAATTGATGGGGCGGCCGGTGGTTTGTGAGGTTCGCTATTCCGCATTTTAGCGCATTGAGATTCCAAGAAGACTAACGCATGTTGATCGTGCATGTGCTAGTTCATGCATGTAGTAGTCAAATTATTGGAATTTTTGCCTCTACTAAGTCGTTTTTTTTACAAAACTGGCAGATAACATGAGTTGGGTCATCCTTTGGCTCTGGGTTCACACCAAGTGGGATCTATAATCTCATCGTCATCCTCTCTGTTCTTCCACTCCTTGCCCTGAGAGTCACTCTCCTCCTCTTCCTGCCCTGACAGCACAGTACAGTCTATGTGTGCCTTCGGTATCTGAGTCTCATCAGGATCACCTCCACCCACGGGCGTTAAAAACTGGCGACTAGGGTATGTATTCTGCTCGGACCATCGGTGCAAATGCTTTCCTCCTTTTGAGTCTATGAATCTTTGGAGCAGACTTCTGTTGCCCATGGAATAGAATGTGTGAACAGCTCTGCAGACTTGCCCATCTGTTGTTCCCCACAGTCAGTTGGAGAGTTGTGACGTGGGTGGATACTAGGGTAATTGGGCTTCCACCGCTAAGGACTGTAATGTCTGTGATATTAAGGTGGAGTAAGAGGAGGAAAGGCCATATGATGCAGCGCTTGCCATCCACTGGAGCACATACTCTTTCTTACCCTCATCTACATGGCATACTGCTGTGCGGCTGCCAAAGAAAGGGAGTCGAATAGCTCGTCCAGTAACAGAAGTTGTCAGGTGTTTTTGGATAGAATGAGCCAGTGTTTGTTCAGTAGAGCTTTCAGTAAAATTACCATCTACACTACATACATCTTGAACACCAAGCCTATTTCCCCTCTCACCACGACCTCGCTTTTTTCCCACTCATGTTGGATGTACCCTTCCCCTCTTTTAAACAGACGTTTCACATCCCTAGGCCCAGACCTATCAGTCATCTGTCACTAAATTAACAATCAGTATTTATTTGCTGAGATAGTGTGGCTGGACCACAGAATTAGCATAAAAGATTTAAATGCTGAAATGTGGACTGGTGTCTGGACCACACAATTAGCACAAAGGATTTAGATGTTGAAATTTGGACTGCTGGCTTGACCACACAATTAGCACAAATAATTTAGAAGCTGAAATGTGGACTATTTCTGGACCATACAGCACAAAGGATTTAGATGCTGAAATTTGGATTGCTGGCAGGACCACACAATTAGCACAAAGGATTTAGAAGCTGAAATGTGGACTGCTGGCTGGACCACACAATTAGCACAAAGGATTTAGATGTTGGAAGGTCGATTTGAAACAGGATCCTATCTATCTGAACTAGCTGACAATAAACTGCCTAGCTAACTATCTGACTACTTTCAGCAGCAGCAGCCTCACTACACTGTTACACTGACAAAATAGCGCCAAAGCCAAATGTCCGCTCTTTTTATGTAGAGGGACATGTGACTTTGGCAGCCAATGACACAAGCCCTTGTGTCTGGACATTGTGGATGGTTTCTGCTCCCTGATTGGCTGCCGTAATCTCAACACATTAAGTTAATTTTAAAAAACAAGAATAACAGTCCACCGCTACTCTGACCTCTCCCTACTCCCTCCCCTCATCATACAACACCACTATCCTAGCCAAAGACCTAGCAAAAGCATTAGTGGAAACTCGATCATTTACCGAACTTTGGCCGAATTTTCCAGATTTTGAAGAAATGCTTGGGGATCCGAACATGAATCCGAATGTGCAATATTAGTGCTGGCTTTGAGATTGGTGAACGTTTTCTGAACAAGTTTACTCATCTCCAATTACTATTCCCCCTATAAATTTGATATGCATAATCTAATACTGAATATACATAGTCAGTGTAGGGGCAAGCTTCCTTAAGTAGCAAAATGTAAAAATAGCAGTAAGATATAAAATTTGAAGCACTGGTTTTAACCACTTCGCACCAGAGCCTGTTATTGCCTTCGTGACCGGGCCAATTTTTTCAATTCTGACCACTGTCATTTTATGAAGTAATTACTCTGGAAAGCTTAAACGGATTTCCCTGATTCTGAGAATGTTTTTTCGTGACATATTGTACTTCAGGATAGTGGTAAAATTTCTTCGATACCACTTGCGTTTATTTGTGAAAAAATCGGAAATTTGGCGAAAATTTAGAAAATTTTGCAATTTTCAAACTTTGAATTTTCATGCCCTTAAATCAGAGAGATATGTCACACAAAATAGTTAATAAATAACATTTTCCACATGTCTACTTTACATCAGCACAATTTTGGAACCAAAATTTTTTTTTGTTAGGGAACTATAAGGGTTAAAAGTTGACCAGCGATTTCTCATTTTTCCAACAAAATTTACAAAAACATTTTTTTAGGGACCACATCATATTTGAAGTCACTTTGAGGGGTCTTTATGACAGAAAATACCCCAAAGTGACACCATTCTAAAAACTGCACCCCTCAAGGTGCTCAAAACCACATTCAATAACTTTATTAACCCTTCAGGTGCTTCACAGGAATTTTTGGAATGTGGAAGAAAAAAATTAACATTTAACTTTTTTAACAAAAATGTTACTTTAGACCCAATTTTTTTATTTTCACAGGGGTAACAAGAAAAAATAGACCCCAAAATTTGTTGTGCAATTTCTCTTGAGCACGCTGATACCCCATATGTGAGGGAAAACCACTGTTTGGGCGCACTGCAGGGTTCGGAAGGGAAGGAGCGCCATTTGACTTTTTGAATGTAAAATTTGTTTGAATAATTAGCGGACGCCATGTTGCATTTGGGGAGCCCCTGATGTTCCTAAACAGTGGAAACCCCCCACAAGTGACACCATTTTTGAAACTAGACCCCTTAGGGAACTTATCTAGCTGTGTGGTGAGCACCTTGAACCCCAAGGTGCTTCACAGAAGTTTATAATATTGAGCTGTAAAAATAAAATTTTCACATTTTTCCCACAAAAACGTTTTTCATCCCTTAATTTTGCATTATCATAAGGATAACAGGATAAATTGCACCATGACGTTTGTTGTGCAATTTCTCCTGAACACGCTGATACCCCATATGTGTAGGCAAACCACTGTTTGGGCGCACGGCAGGGTTCGGAAGGGAAGGAGCGCCATTTGACTTTTTGAATGTAAAATTTGTCTGAATAATTAGCAGAAGCCATGTTGCGTTTGGAGAACTCCTGATGTTCCGAAACAGTGGAAACCCCCCACAAGTGACACCATTTTTGAAACTAGACCCCTTAGGGAACTTATCTAGATGTGTGGTGAGCACCTTGAACCCCAAGGTGCTTCACAGAAGTTTATAATATTGAGCCATAAAAATAAAATTTTCACATTTTTCCCACAAAAAATGTTTTTCATTCCCTAATTTTGTATTATCATAAGGGTAACAGGATAAATTGCACCATGAAGTTTGTTGTGCAATTTCTCCTGAGTACGCTGACACCCCATATGTGGGGGAAAACCACTGCTTTGGTGTACGGCAGGGTTCGGAAGAGAATGGAGCGCTATGTTGGCTGGGATAGGTTGCAGACACCATGTCACATTTGAAGAGTCGCTGACATGCCGAAACAGCAGAAACCCCCACAAGTGACCCCATTTTGTAAACTACACCTCTCAAGGAATTCATCTAGGGAAGTAGTGAGTATTTTTTAATTTTTAAATTTATACCATTGGGCAGTGAAAAAAGCATAATTATATTTTTACCACAAAAAAATGTTTTACCCTCAGATTTTACATTTTCACACAGGGCAATGGGTAAAAATGGTGCCGAAATGAGTCATACAATTTCTTCTAAAAGTGTCAATACCCCATATGTGGCTGTATCGTACCGCTTAGCCATACGGCGAGATCTGGGGGGGACGGAGTGCTATTTGACAATTGGAGAACAAATTATTGTAGAATAGGCATTTGGATTTGGGAGCACAAAATTTTCTGAATTTCTTTTGGGGGGCAAGGGCCATTTCGCTTTTCCAGAGCCTTTCTGCTACCAGTAACTTGGAAGTCCCTTATATTTTTAACAGATGACGGACCTGAGTGGGGACTAGCTTTTTTTGAGGACTGAGTTGAATCTTTTATTGGGAACATTTTACGTAACATTTATCAGGCGCTCTAGGCTGAGCACTTACATCGGGGTTTCCATCTAAATGTCCAAGTGATGTAATTCAGATGAAACCCCTGCGGGATCCATTCACTGGTATGAGGCAGCAGAGTTACTCTGGACTCCGTCTGGCCTCTGTTTAGCAGTGTCCTTTTTTTCAGAAGTGCACAAAACTGTGGCCAACCGCACTTTTATGCACGCCTAAAACAAATGACACCGTGGAATCACAGGCCAGACGGCATTCACAGTGGCCTATATCTGCCTCATTACAGGGAATCTTCCGTCATGGGTTCCGTCTGAATCACGTATTTCAGAGATTTACACGGAAACTCTGGCGTAAGTGCTCAGAGCAGAGTGCAGGATAAATGTGAGCAGAGCCTTACTGCGATCTTTGGGAGACATAATAAACAAATCAGTAGCAGGTGAAGAATTGGTTTTATTTATTTCTTTTACGCCGTTCCTCGTGTGATATAACTGATTAGATTACTTTATTCTTCGGGTCGGTGCGATTACAGAGATGCCAGATTTATATCGGGTATTTATGACTGACAGCTGTCACACACTAAGAGACGCTTTTTTTTTGCAAAATCTAGTTTTTGCATCGCCATATTTTGAGAGCTATAATTTTTCCAGATTTCGGCCGACAGAGTCATGTGACAGCCTGTTTTTTGCGGGACGAGTTGACATTTTTATTGGTACCATTTTTGGGTACGTGACATTTTTTGATCGCTTTCTATTCCGTTTTTTGGGAGGTAAAATTAACAAAAAACAACAATTCAGGAATTGTTTTTTGAGGGTTTTTTTTATGCCGTTCTGCGTGTGGTGAAAGTGATCAGGCAGCGTTATTCTTCAGGTCAGTACTTTTACAGCGATACTACACTTACTGTATATTTTTTTTTATGTTTTGGCGCTTTTACACAATAAAACAATTTTATAGAAAAAAATATTTTTTTTGCATTGCTTTATTCTGAGCGCTATAACTTTTTATTTTTCGGCTGATGGAGCTGTATGGTGGCTTTTTTTTTGCGGAACAAGATGACGTTTTCAGCGGTACCATTTTTATTTCCATTTTGCTTTTTGATCGCATTTTTTTCCACTTTTTGTTTGGCGATATGAGGAAAAAGCATAGTTTTTTGCTCCGTTTTTTATTTATTTTTATTACGGTGTGCACAGAAGGAGTTAATTAGTGTGACAGTTTTATAGCTCGGGTTGTTTCGGACGCGGCAATACCAAATATGTGTACTTTTTTTATTTTTGCATAAATATACGGATTTATCGGTTTAATATTTTATTTATTTATTATAATTTATTTTGTATTTTTTTTTTAACAGTTTCAAAACATTTTTTTTACTTTTTTTTACATTTTTACTTAGTCCCTGTATGGGACAATAATTTTTATTTTTCTGATCGCAGATCTCATGTAATGTAATAGACATTTATTACATTACATGAGATCTTCACACAGTCAGTGTGTCCTGCCAGGCTTCAGCTTGCAGGCTGACCCTGGCAGGACACCATATATGGCAGAGCTGGAGGCGGTCATGTGACCTCCAGCTGCCATAGCAACCCAAGGTCCTGGAAAGTATCAGGGGTCTTCGGAGAGGTAAGTATACCACCCCCTCTCCTCCTGCTGTCTTCTATATGCCGCGATCACTATAGATCGCGGCATATAGAATACAGCAAAGGGTTAACATCACTGGGACCTGATCCAATCAGGTCCCGATGATGTTCCCTGTCAGAGCTATCACTCTGCACCGCTCTCACAGCGCTTGCAGGACCCTGGGGGTCCTGAACGCTGCGAGACCACCCACCGTTTTTAAACATCTACGCTGCACAGAGCCCAGGCAGCGCGGACGTTTATGTACAGTGGGCGGTCGGGAAGCGGTTAATCAATGAGAAATCAATGAAACTTACTAGTGGGAGTTCTAGTCCATTGGTTGAGTCCTAACTCTTGCATCTTTATCAAAATTATACTTATGACATGTTTTTATTAACATCTCATTTCTTTTCAGAGTACACTTTAAGATGCATGATAAGGTGAATACTTCTCTATTAGTGATTAGTGTTGATTGAGCACTAAATGCTCGGGTGCTCGAAGCTCGGGCCGAGCTCTCCGTGATACTCGGGTGCTCGACCGGAGCAACGAGCCCAATGTTACTCTATGGGAGACCCGAGCATTTTTGCGTCGGCACTCCCGGCAGTCTGTGGAAAGCCTAAAAAGTGCCCAAAACGATAGTGACAGTGCTCAAATGACATGGGGATAGCATGGCGATCACCCCAGGAAGCATTTCTGACCCCTAGGTCACTGCTGTCAACAACGTGGCATTAGGCCACTTTTACGGGCTCACAATAAAACATACAAAAACTAAACTGAAACTGTTTTCCTGTGAAATATGTTAAGGAACATCTTTTCCAGGGTAAAGACTTGTGTATATGGTAAAATAAATAACCAAAAACAAAAATACTCCTCCACACCTTCGGCTATGTTCACAAGTAGCATTTTTTATGCATTTTTGCACTTTTGTATTGCTTTCAACCGTGACAAATGCATTCACCGGGAAATGTCATTTTAACATTTTACAACCTTATCTGGCCATGTGCTGTGTGACACATGCATACAGTGCTGAAAAGACATGGGAACAGCATGGGGAAGACCCCTGGAAGCATCTCTAAGACCTACGTCACTGCCTAAAAGTGTGCCCATCAGAAGTGATCCTTGCCGCATCAGAAGATGCCGACTTGCAACGATCCCCGTGCAAGTCCTTGTCCCAGGACAGTGTTCAATTGTACCTCCCCCATTCCTTGCAATGCAAGCGCAAGTATGCAGCCTGCCACCCATCCACCCCCAGGCTGCAATACCATACTGCTTGCTTTTTGCACTTGAACTTGGGCCTTTTAGGCATGTGGCGGCGGAATCTGGCCACCAAGTCATGACTGCGTCGGCGGCCTGTATCCATACTCAGTCCCCTGCCGCCCGGCGGCCGGGTGTCCACGCTTGGTCCCCAGCTGCCAGGGGGCGGCCGGGTGTCCATAAATGGTCCCCAGCCACCCCTATTTGTCCCGGTGCGCCTTATACACAAGCGCGCATACCAAAACATTACCTGTGCCCTCCCCAGTGCATTTAGTGGGAAGGACAGCGTACCACAAACACGAGGACAAGTGAATGTGGCCAGGGATGGTCAATCTCACTGACGCCTTCACACTGGGTTAATATTGTGGAAGCCGGGACACAGTTGGACACTGGGATGCAACACATCCTCCAGACATAGAGGATTGCGGGTCCTGGGTCAATCAGGCTTCAACACAAAGTTCAGAAGGTAGACAGCAGCAGTGGTCGGCCTCCTACACAACGAGTAAATTATTCATGATCATGAGGCCATCCATCTCCTTAGCTTTCTGTTCCTTGGAATGCAAGCGCATGTATGTAGTAGCGGATAGGCCTGAGGTGGTCAGCGTTTTGGCGCATATCCTACCTCCTCCGAGGATTGCTGAATGTTTTCCTGCTACTATCCCAGTTCTATGACTGTTGGCCTAAGCAGTGAATGGAAGGCTTTCCAAAAATTATGAGGAACTGCAATGCCCCTTGAAACAGACGTGGATTACAGCGTACTAAAAACCTTCTACCCATTATTGGGGAGTGGGTCTCCCTTAGTGTTCACCTATGCATTGAAAAGCAAAAGCTGGCTAAAATTAGGAGGAAATGCAATGCCCGTTGGAAGAGTCGTGGAAGTTAGAGGTAATTAAAAACAACATTTCAATGCCCCTTGGAAGAGCTGTGGAGTTCAGAGTGGTTTAACAAGACGGTTTTAATGCCCCTTGGAAGAGGCATGGAGGTCACAGTAGCTTAACAAGACAATTTTAATGCCCCTTACAAGAGCCATGCAGTACAGCATATTAAAAACATTATTCCCATTATTGGGGAGTGGGTCTCCAATAGTCTTTGCCATGCCTTCCAAGCAAAAGCTGCCAAAAATTAGGACGGAGGAACTTGCAATGCCCCTTACAAGAGCCATGCAGTGCAGCATATTAAAAACATTATTCCCATTATTGGGGAGTTGGTCTCCCATAGTCTTTGCCTATGCCCTCCAAGCAAAAGCTGCCAAAAATTAGGACGGAGTAGCTTGCAATGCGGGCAAAATGGATCACGGTCACCCTGGTGGTTTAGTGGTGGTGGAGGCTGAGGATAAGGAGAAGAGCAAAAAACAGCCGAAATGAGGAAGCGTATACTCATGTGTGTGTGTAAAGCGGTGCATGGGAATACACCTCCCGAAATAACACAGTGGATTTGACTTTATGTTACTCTGCTGTCATTTGGTGGTGATGAGAAGTCTGGCCCAATCCAGCCCTTGATCATTTTGATAAGGGTCAGCTTGTCAGCATTGTCAGTTGACAGGCGAGTGCGCTTATCAGTTATAATTCCCCCAGCGGCACTAAAAACACCGATAACACGCTAGCAGCAGGGCAGGCCAGGACCTCCAAGGAGTACAGAGCGAGTTCATTCCAAGTGTCCAGCTTGGATACCCTATAATTAAAAGGCACAGAGGAATCACGGAGGATGCTGGTACGGTCGGCAAGGTACTCCCTCGCCATCTTTTGAAACTTTCCACTCCTTGTGAGAGTACCCCGCTCCTCAGGGCCTGTAAGCTGGGCGGGTCTCAGAAAACTGTCCTAGAACGTTAACAGTGATCACCTGCTTCTGCTGGATTGGAGTTGCATCTCTCTCGCCTGTACACCTTGGTTGAGCAACGAACTGTGACCTCTGCCACTAGCATGTTGAGACGGGAATTTTTTTAACAGTTCTGCAGCAAGGGCCTTGTGGTACTGCCCAATTTTTGTAGACCTCTCCACCTCAGGAATAAGAGAGTGAAAGTTCTCCTTGTAGAGGGGGTCTAAAAGTGTCACCAACCAGTAATGGCTGTCACCCAACATTTTGACAACGCGAGGCTCACGGTTAAGGCAGCGTAACATAAAGTCAGCCATGAGTGCCAGACTGGTAACGGGCAAGACTTCCATGTCCCCACCAAGATGACGACTGACAATGCTCTCCTCCTCCTCCTCCTCCTCCTACTCCCCCTGACCTCAGGCCACCCACACTGAACCGACGGTATGACAGTTGTACAGTTACTACCGTCTACAGTGCTTTATACCAGCTCCTGTTCTTCCTCCCGAGGTCTTATGTGTGGAGTCTGACCTGAATATCGATTGCCTTGTTGCAGCTGGTACTCCACAACTGCTCTCTTCTGCTCACAAATCCTTTGCAACATGTGGAGGGTAGAGTTCCAACATGTGGGGACATCACACACCAGTCGGTGTGCCGGAAGCTGCAAACGCTGCTGCAACACAGCAAGGGCGGTGGAAGCTGTAGCCGATTTCCGAAAATGAGCTGACAGGCGGCGTACTTTGATGAGCAGATCTGGCAACTCGGGGTACAATTTAAGAAACCGCTGAACCACGAGGTTAACACATGAGAAAGCATGGTACGTGTGTGATCTCACCTCGCCTCAGAGCCGCCACCAGGTTACGGCCATTGTCACACACGACCATGCCTGGCTGTAGTTTCAGCGGTTTCAGCCACAGATCTGCCTGCTCTTTCACAGCTGTCCACAACTTACAAGCAGTGTGAGGTTTATCACCTAAGCTTATGAGTTTCAGCACAGCCTGTTGCCGCTTGGCTGAGGCAGTACTGCAGTGCTTCCAGCTTGTAACTGATGTGGTGATTTCTGAGATGGAGGCTGAACATGAGGAGGAGGAGGAGGATGATGCGCAGGAGCTGTACACTGTGGGGGCAACTCTGGCTGACATAGGGCCCGCAATCCTCAGTGTGGGGAGGATGTGTTCCGTACCAAGGTCCTGGCTTCCACTATGTTTACCCAGTGTGCCGTCAGGGAGATGTACCATCCCTGTCCACAAGCACTTGTCCACGTGTCCATTGTCAGGTGGACTCTCCCAGTAACTGTGTTGTTGAGGGCACGGCAGATGTTTTGGGACATGTGCTTGTGTAGTGCGGGGATGGCACACCAGGCAAAATAGTGTCAGCTGGGGACTGAGTACTGAGGGATGGCTACCGCCATAAGGTTGCGGAAGGATTTTGTCTCCACCAGCCTAAAAGGCAGCATTTCCAACGCAAGCAGCCGTGAAATGTGCGAATTTAGGACTGTGGCCTGTGGGGCGTTGGCTGCAAATTTGTGCTTTCATTCAAAGGTTTGCATGCAGTATGGACAGGGGATTGCTTTGCATGCACAACAGGGGGTTCTCTTACACGTACAACAGCGGAAGAAGCAATGGTGACACCCGCTGACACTGGTCGTGGACCTTGGTGTTCGCTCCACAAAGTCGGGTGCTTTGCTGACATGTGCCTGATCTTGCTGGTGGTGGTCAGGCTGGTAGTTTTGTCACCCCTGCTGATGCTGGCCTGGCAGGTGGTATAAATGGCCTTTTTGGGGTTATCAGCAGAGTCTTTAAAAAAAATTCCAGACTCTGGAAGACCTACCGGTTGTATTGGCAATGTCCCTCGTGTTGGTGTTACGGGGAGTGGTTGCCCGCCTTCTGTCTGTGGCCACCACGCTGCTTCTTCCTGCCTGTTGGGGTATCCTGCCTCCCTCCTCCTGTGTGCTGCTGGCCTCGCTCTGAGTGTCCTCCTGCCACGTTGGGTCTGTTACTAGATCATCTACCACCTCCTCCTCTTCCACTTCCGCACCAAGGTCCTCCTTCTCACTTCGTGGCAATTGTGTCTCGTCATAACCCACCTCTTGTGACAAATTGCCAGCGTCGCCTTCCTTTGGCCGTGGCTGTTCAAATATTTGGCCATCGCTACATGGGATCTCCTCTTCCACCACTTCAAGTGGAGCAGGCGAGGGGCCCAAATATGGAAATGGACCAGTGAACATCTCTTCAGAGTGTCCAACTGTGGGATCAGTTGCTGTCTGACGACACTCGGCATGGTGGGAGGAAGGAGCATCAGGGTGAGGAGGAGTATGCGGTCGAGACTCACGGCTACTAACACTTGACCGTTGGAAGACAGACTGGAGGTGGTGGTGCCCAGGTGACTGGAAGTATTATCTGCTATCCAATTAATAACCTGATCACACTGATCAGTTGGCAATAGTGGTGCTGTTGTGTGCTTCCCTAGTAATTCAGTCAAGAACTGGGACCGAGAAGATGTTGCTGTTGGTTGTGGCACATTTTCACCTTGGCCACAGCCCCGACCTCTACACGCACCATCACCAGAACGTCCAGTTCCACGTCTCTTGCCACGTGCCTTGCCCATTGTAAATGAAGTAAAATAGCTTACACTCGCACTACCAATGGCCAAAGGGTAATAAAAAGGAGATTTGAACCGTGGAAGAAGAAAACCACAGTTCTATTTCTCTGGCCTACACCAGAATCATTTAAACAGATATATTTGTGTCTGAACAGTCAGCAAGACACTGAAACAGTTTTTTTTATGCAAAAAGGTGGATTACACCCAGATTTGAACCGTGGAAGAGGAAAACAACAGTTCTAGCTCTCTGGCCTGCACCAGAATCTTTTAAACAGATATATTTGTGTCTGAACAGTCAGCGAGACACTCAAACAGGTTTTTTTTATGTAAAAAAGGCAAAAAGTGGATAATACAGAGATTTGAACCGTGGAACTGCAAAACCACAGTTCTAGTTATCTGGCCTAAACCAGACTCTTTTAAACAGATATATTTGTGTCTGAACACTCACAGACACACTCAATTTTTTTTATTGGGGGGGGGGGAATACCAAAAGGTTAATAAGATGGGTATTTGTACAGTCTGACTGAGGAAAAAAAAAAAAGAGGATTTAGATGAAAAAAAAGGATTTTTCCTGGCCCCTGAGACCTGGGGCTACGTCTAGCAATTTGAAAAGCAGCACACAGGACTGTAATGCAGTGTTAGTTGGTATAACCATTGCGTCTCCAATACAGCCTGCCTGCCTGCCTGATATCTGGGATAGATATTAGTCCTGAGAAGGACTGTTTGTTTGATTTTGCAGGCTTTAGAGACCCTACACTACCTATTTCGCAGTATAAATCTCTCCCTAGCTCAGCAGCACTCTCCCTACACCGTCTGATCCGGAGCGACTGTGTCCAAGATGGCGGCGCCCGGTTTTAAATTCTTGAGGTGACGCTGTGTAGCCAGCCAATCACTGTAATGCCCACAACCAACATGGCTGCGACATTACAGTGACTGGTTGGCAATCCCTGCATGTTCATTGGCTCTGTAAAGAGCTCCAAACGTGCAGGGCGGAGACCCGAGCTCCCGCCCGAGTAACCCGAAAATGGTCGGTGCTCGCCGAACATCCCGAGTAGTGAGATGCTTGGGCGAGTACCGAGCAGTGTCGAGCATGCTCGCTCAACACTACTAGTGATGTTACTTTTCAGATTCACCAATTCACTTGTCAATACATTTTAAATAGGAATCTATTTTAACATCTTCTTATACTTAAATGGGGAACAAGTAGTTCTGTGGAAAATTGGTAAACTTGAGAATTTTCCGTTTAGCTAACACCTATTTATTATATAGTACCATTTTTTTTTCTAAATTGGCCACTTTTTTAATATATAGATATTATTATTATTCATTTATATAGCACCAGTGATGCCATGGTGCTGTATATGAGAACTTTATGATATTTTTCAACAAGTATATAGAATTTGTACAGTCAGTTATAGTCAAATATTATGCAACAAATTTGGATCTTTATAACAAAAATTGAACTACCGAACAAAATTTATCTGTTTTATTCTTCTTCTTCATTTAGCACATTGTTTTTAGAGATACACCAATATTCTCAATCAACAAATTAGTAAAGCTAAAAAAGCATATCAGAATAAATACCTAGAGAAAATAGGCTTTTTAGAAAGGACTAAAAATCTTTATTGATATTCATGAAAATGTAAAAAAGATAATCTTCTAAAGATTTTTTAATGAATATCAATAAAGATTTTTTTCATTAATTTTAGAAGCAACTACTAAGGAAACTAGTATTTTTACCATGAGCAAGAAATTGGAATTTAAAAATATTTTTTTCATTAAGTACAGTATTTTATTTTCTTCTTACCAACCACAGTGGTTCCTTTCTCAATTTGAGTTAATACACAGTACTTTCAGCCAAAAATTTAAAGAATGTTGAAAAAAAATGTTTGGCCTTTGAAAGAGTTGGGCTGCAAATACCATACTTGAGCCACTCATTTCAATATTACTTTAACCTATCAGTGAATGAACAAAATCCCCTCCTATATGTTTGAAATTTACTTAAATTAGCACACATTGCAACAGTAGTTTAGAAGACTTATACCTGTAATGCATTAGTCATTTGGGAATGTGGGTAGGCCCAAGATATAAGGGCATAGGGGACAGCTAAGAAATTCTATGGCACAGCAGGAAAAGTCTTCTGCACAGCAAGCTGCCATAGCACGCTTGTCTGTAGTATGTGTGTGGCTGCCAAAGCTGTCAGATAGATCATAAATGCATTCCTTATGTTTTTTTGCTAATTATCTCCTGAAGAACTGGGTGACTGTAGCACAGAGGCAGAGACAAAGAGAAGGAAATGAGTTGTTCACACTGTCTAGGGGAAGCAAACTAAAAGGTCTTGCCAAGACGTAGAACTCACAAGTTCAAGGGAAATGACAGCTTACCCTGAGTACCTCTACAAATTGACAGCATGGTTTAGTGGAAAAGTGAAAAGTTAAAATGTTATAATATCTAGAATCAGAACATAGGCATGCTCGTAACTGTTATGCGCGTTGCAGAAGAACCCATCAAGACTGGCACCAAACCAGCAAAGGTGCAGCCACAGACGCACTTGGCACAAGCTGCCTAGCTAGGCGAGCCCTTGAGGATCAAGAATACTCTTCACCCAGCTTCCAGTAAATGGAAGGGGGACTTTGGCAGAGCCATTTTCATGCCCACTGTAACCGGACAGCTGGCATTTGGTGACACGGATGGTGCCTAGTAAAGAATCGGGTGAGTACCTCTGCAAGAACCCCAGGAAATTAAACCAGAAGAGAAAATGAGAAAATCCCTGAAAAGCAAAACTAATGCTAGCAACACTCACCACAGCACGTAGGAACTGCAATAAACAACAAAGCACTGAGAAGGGAGCAGAATTAAATAGTCTTTCTAATGATCAGGTGTTGAATAGCTCCTGTGACGACACATCCCAATCATCCCCAGAAATCTCTCTGCTAGTTTGCACAGCAAAATGAGCATAATTCTACCACTGCTCAGTGCCAGACAAAGCAGTGTCCTGTCCTGCTAGGCAAACAGGGAAATCAGTGAGAGACATGGCATCCCGCGTCCTCACACACTCTACAATACCAGAATGCAATGCTCCATAATATTGGGACAGTCTCCATGCATGCGTAGCAGCTCCACCTCCAGGGTCAGGACAATGGCGGCGCCTGTGACCTGAGTAGTGTAGCACCGGACCGGCTCTATTCTCAGGTGGGAGTACAAAGTAACGATTCCTAACAATAATGAAGAAGATGTATGAAGACATTGATGAATATGAAAAGTTTTGATAGCATTGTAGGAAAGAGTAGTAGAACATAGCATGTGGTAATTTCCTCAGAAAATCACTTACTTTACTTGACCCATTTTATTATCCCTAGGGGTCTATGCACTACTACTTGATGCCATTTTAAAGGGATCCTATCAGCATAATTTATTACCATATCACATATTACACATTTATGTTAGGTCATTGTAATCAATCAATACTTTTGTTTTTGTAATACTTCTTTGCGCTACAAAATAATCCTCTGTTCAATTTTTATGCTATTGAGCTACAAGTGCAGGTACAGTTCTGTGTCCTTTTCCAATTTTCCCTGCCTGCCACTTTCATTTGCTTTATTATTCACAGGTAATTATTTTCTGAGTGACCTGCCATCCCTCCAGGAATTTCATGCAGTCACTCCTTGTGGTGGTGCATGCACAGTAAAGTCCTGATGATACAGCAATATCAGAACTGTAGATCTGTACATGCGCTGCCCAGTCTGAGAAGATGACCCGGAGTGGGGCATGATAGAGCATTAGCAAGATTTTCTGTTGGGGGAGGAAGGTCACAAAGATAAGAGTGACCTTTCAATCAAGGAGCAAAGGATGACAGTGTGTGGGCAAAAATGGAAAGAGGACAGAGAGCTGTAAGTGCACAGCCAAACTCCCTGCACTTGTAGCTCACTAGCATAAAACTTGAATAGAAGATTACTTTGGAATTTTAAAAAGGTTTACAAAAATAAAGATATGAATTGGTTCTAGATTACAGAAACATGACATAGATGTGTTATGTTTGTGTAGCAACAACTTGAGAAAATAGGTAACACGCTAAAAACTTCAACTGACCCTGCCCGTTCCTGTACAGACTAGAGCTCCTAACTCCACAGTTCTTAGTGATTCCTGCGTGAGCTGAGATAACGCTAACCACAGACTAGACGATGGGAACTCGGACCTATGCTGCCTGAAAGGCTGTTGAGCGCTTCACGTTCCTCCTAAAGAACCGGAGGGCAGAGCAGAGTGCAAATTACCTATAGAAGGGAAAGTGTGTTGAAATACAAAGAGATCCCAGAGTGAGTATAACAAACGACAAAGTACAAAATAAAGGATTGATAATCACTGTAAGAGAATATGCAGCCTACTTCCTAAAAAGAAACAGAAGATAGGTTCAGGGTAAACAATGTAAACAGCAGAGAGATAAACCCTAGCTGGTCTTTCACTGACTGGCTTAAACTACAGCAGTATGGCTGGACATCCAAATTAGACTATCACCAGCAGGAAATACCAGCAGTGGAAAAGTATATAAAGCCGCACACAAAAGATGATAGGGCAGACAAAGGACAATGAAAACACCTGTTACCCTAACAAGACTGAAGCAATGATAAGAGAAACTAAACACCCAGAGAAAGGGTGTGTCTGTGGTGGCAGACAGAGAATGCTTTCCACAAAGCACAGGCTCAAGAGTTTGAACACAGACAAATTAAACTACCCCCCCTTCTACAACGGGCCACTGCACCCACTGAGATCCCCAGCCACTGACGCCGCTGACAGAACTCCCTCACTAGGTGATCTACATGAAAATCTTCTGCTCAGGAATAATCCTCTGGACCGAAACCCTTCCATTTACCGAGCTATTGCAGTCGACATCTGACAAGTCTGGAACCCAAAAATTGTTCCACCTCATACTCTTTGTCCTCCTCCAAGTAAATTTCAGTGATGTCCTGAGGACCTAGCATCCCCTCAAACTTTTTAAGAAGAGAGGAATGGAAGGAATTATTAATCTTTCTCACAACTGGGAGTTGGAGCTTGACCGCCATAGAATTAATGATCTTAAAGAGGTTGTCCACTACTATAGAGCATTCCCCCATTAGTGTAAAGAGTGGAAATGAGATTTTTTGTAAATACTTTGCACTGTTAATCTTGCCTGTGAGCAGTGCTATTGCTGACCGCTTTCCAGGTCCAGGCATCACGTGACACAGCTGCAGCCGGCTCTGACATCCACTGATGTCACGTCAAGTTCTGGCCGCAGCCGAACGTGACCCAGTGATGCACTCCCCCCTGATTGAAGGACTGTGGGTGTGGTTTCACTGCACGTGACAGCCCAGCATATACCGCTGCTTTCCAAATGAATGCAGGAGAGGGAAAGCTTTCCACTGTTTACGCCGATGGGGGCATGCTCTATAGTAGTGGACAACCTCTTTAAGTACCTTATACCAACCAACAAATTTAAAAGCAAATTTTCTTGATGAAACTTTAAGATGAAGATTTTTTGAGGATAGTCAAACAAACCATAAAGACAGGGGCACTCCTACGTCTGCAGTTCGCAGTTCTCTTGGTCCAATTGCAAGTTATCAAAAGACCTTTTTCAACGTCTTTCCACACCTTAATCAGATGAGAAGAATGTCTTTCTTCCTCTGGGACCGCAGACTGCAAACCAGAAAAATGTCCAAAAACTAAATGAAAACCCCACAACAACAAAAAAGGTGAAATACTGGTAGCAGTAGAGGTGTGGTTATTGAGAGCAAACTCATCCAGAGGAAGAAAATTCACCCAATCCTTTTGATTAGATGAAACAAAACATCTTAAATATTGTTCTAATTCTTGGTTCATTCTCTCCCTCTGATCATTTGTCTCAGGATGATAACCTGAGGAGAACGAAAGCATAATTCCTAATTTGGAGCAAAAGCTAAGCCAAATGCTAGCCATAAACTTAACCCCTCTATTAAAAATAATGTTTTTAGGAACACCGTGTAACTTAATGACGTGAGAGAGAAACAATGTAGCTAAACTCTTAGCCATAGAAAATTTTAGTAGAGGAACCAGGTGAACCATCTTGCTGAAATGGCCCACCACCACTCATACTGCAGTAATATCACCAGAATTAGGAAAATATATGACAAAATCCATGGTCAAATGAGTCCAAGGTTGAGATGGAACCTGACTTGGTGAGAGGCTTTAGACCTTGTGTAGTAGAGGCAAGAGAGCCTTTAAGATAATTCTTACAGGATGCTTCAAATATGGAGAGAGATTTCCATCTGCTGGTCAGGCACAGTCAAGCAGAACCAAGATGTGCAAAGGAAGTTGAAGGGGGGGCAGATTTAGACGCTGGACCCAGTCAGGTGACTTCCGGGAAGGAGTTCCTTGGTATTAGAGGCCAGCGCGCCAAGCCTGAGGTGGTTTTGGCGCCAAGCAGCAGAGAGGAGCAGATGTGCTCCCTACGTGCTGAGAAGCCCTGCATGGCAGGCCTAAGCCAGAGGCCTGCGAGGTGCCACAGCCGGACACCGGTGGATGAGCTCCGGATCCCTCACAGATGTGCCCCGAATGCTGTGCCTGCTGAGGAGAGTCGGTACCTGCTTGCGGTGCTGAGTGAGTTTGCAGAACCCGACGTAGCCCTCTGACAGATGAGGTTTGGATTCCCCATCCACAGCTTGAGAGACTTAGGTACTCAGGCTGGGAGGGGAACGGTTGGGGCGGAAGAAGCTAAACGTGATTTAATTGACTTTGTCCAGAAAAGACTTTCGGCCTAGCGGGAATAACCGGTGATCCCCGCTAGGGCCATATACAGAGTTAAAGAACTGACGTGGTGACTCCCATGATTGGGTGCACCACACTACCTTGAGAGACTTCGCATTTAATTAATATTTCAAATTACCGTTCATTACCCCTGTTGCCATTCCCTTGTTTAGAATATCTGTTATATCTATATATAAACTGCTTATATTCATCTCTGACTGTCCTTGCCTTGTGTCTCTGTGTGTTGGATTCCGGCACCTACATTACACTTGCGCAAACTCTGTACTTAGGGACATACTAATCAACATCCTTTTGAGCACTCTGCCACCAAAAGGACTTGGAAACAGCTCTACAGGTGGCAGAGGAACCAGAAAGTTCGGCTAGCATGTCATGCACTTCGTTAAGAAGATCAGTGTGAAGTAGAGATGAGCGTTGTTCGACTCGAACTGTTCGCCAATTTCAAATTCGAGCTGTTTTGGGCAGTGTTCGAGCCGTTCGGCGAACACGAACGATTTGAGAAAAATTCGGCTGTTTGAGGTTATGTTCGATAACTGTTCGTGCACCAAAATCATAACTGGATTTTTTCTCAGTAATGATGAAAATTAATGTTAATACGCAGTTTGAGTGTACAGCGGGGTGGGGGGAGGGGCAGGGGATGGATCTCTGCAGGAATAATGAAGATCTCCATTTTTTTTCTCTTTCCCGCATTTACAGTGGGGAGGTGCAATCTGTCAGCCTATCAGCAGCGCACACACGGAGCGAAGTGCTTTTTTTCACACAAGCAAGGGCATGTGTCATTGGCAGTGTATGTCACATGTCCTTGCCCTATAAGACCAAGCCATTTTCCCCGTCGCCACCATTTTCTCACTGCTGCAGCTGCGTGTTAGACGGCACCGCTGTTGCTGTGTGCGCTATACCTTGTTAATTTCAAGCCAATTTTCGCACAAATCTACAGATAGCTTGGGAGTAGGGAATAGTTGTGATTGCAGTCCTTTTAAGGACTAGGTTACAGCATTTCCTGCGACTTTTATCAGGCAGGTCTGTGCTCTTAAATAGATAGATTGTGGGAGTAAAGACTAATTGTAATTGCAGTCCTTTTCAGGACTAGGTTACATCAGTTCTGATCAGTTTTTGCCAGGCAGGTCTGTGCCAGTGCTGTGCAAGTTTTTTTCACAGCATTTGGCTGAATCTAGCAAAGCTAATCCTTTTAGGCCTATTGCAGAGTGTGTTAGTCAGTGGAGTAGCCTATCTGTGTTGCAAGATATACCACCTGTGTATAGAATACCAATTTTTTTACTGCACCTAGTGAAGTAAAATCTTTTGGGCATAGCATCATTCTATTAGTCCATCTATACTGACCTCCATCAGGTTGCAAATTAAAAATAATTTATATCTGCATCTAGCTCTGAAAAAATATTTGGCCTTCTAGCAGTGTGTGGGATTTTCTCTATTAGTCCATCTATACTGACCTTCATCAGGTTGCAAATTAAAAATAATTTTTTGTCTGCATCTAGCTCTGAAAAAATATTTGGCCTTCTAGCAGTGTGTGGGACTTTCTCTATTAGTCCATCTATACTGACCTCCATCAGGTTGCAAACTGAATATATTTTTTTTCTGCATCTACCTCTGAAAAAATATTGGGCTTCTAGCTGTGTGTGGGACTTGTTCTATTAATCCATCTATACAGACCTCCATCAGGTTGCAAACTGAATATAATTTTTTTCTGCATCTACCTCTGAAAAAATATTTGGGCTTCTAGCTGTGTGTGGGACTTGTTCTATTAATCCATCTATACAGACCTCCATCAGGTTGCAAACTGAATATAATTTTTTTCTGCATCTACCTCTGAAAAAATATTTGGGCTTCTAGCTGTGTGTGGGACTTGTTCTATTAGTCCATCTATACTGAACTCCATCAGGTTGCAAACTGAATATAATTTTTTTCTGCATCTACCTCTGAAAAAATATTTGGGCTTCTAGCTGTGTGTGGGACTTGTTCTATTAGTCCATCTATACTGACCTCCATCAGGATGCAAACTGAATATAATTTTTTTCTGCATCTAGCTCTGAAAAAATATTTGGCTTTCTAGCAGTGTGTGGGACTTTCTCTATTAGTCCATCTATACTGACCTCCATCAGGTTGCAAATTAAAAATAATTTTTATCTGCATCTAGCTCTGAAAAAATATTTGGCCTTCTAGCTGTGTGTGGGACTTGTTCTATTAGTCCATCTATACTGACCTCCATCAGGTTGCAAACTGAATATAATTTTTTTCTGCATCTAGCTCTGAAAAAATATTTGGCTTTCTAGCAGTGTGTGGGACTTTCTCTATTAGTCCGTCTATACTGACCTCCATCAGGTTGCAAATTAAAAATAATTTTTTGTCTGCATCTAGCTCTGAAAAAATATTTGGCCTTCTAGCAGTGTGTGGGACTTTCTCGATTAGTCCATCTATACTGACCTCCATCAGGTTGCAAACTGAATATATTTTTTTTCTGCATCTACCTCTGAAAAAATATTTGGGCTTCTAGCTGTGTGTAGGACTTGTTCTATTAGTCCATCTATACTGACCTCCATCAGGTTGCAAACTGAATACAATTTTTTTCTGCATCTACCTCTGAAAAAATATTTGGGCTTCTAGCTGTGTGTGGGACTTGTTCTATTAGTCCATCTATACTGACCTCCATCAGGTTGCAAATTGAATATAATTTTTTTCTGCATCTAACCCAGCCAATAGTTTTGGCCTAATACCACAGTTTGGCCACTCAGCTCTGCTCGGTTCCCATCCATTGTTTTTTTGTGCAAACAACTCCAGAGTTGTGAATTAGTTAACCACCAAAATGAGTGGAAAAAGGCCTGCTGCAGGTGGAAAGGGGAATAGGCGTGTTGGGAAGGGGAAAAAAGGTTGTGTCCGTGGGGTAGGTGTTAAAGCAACAGTAACATCTGCAGAAGAAAGACCATCTTCCAGCCAAACTAAAATGTCTACTTCTTTTAGCGGACAATGTGATAAGATCCCTTTCTTATGGCCACGCCAATCGCTACAAATTCCAGATGAGGCACAAAAACAGCAGGTGCTTCAACGGATATCAAGTGCTCCTTTAAGTGGGCTCTCCTCCACATCAACTTCAACATCACAAATACTCCAGTCCTCAAAGGTGTCACCCTAATCGCACTTGCTTCCTCACAGCTCCCAAATCTCCAGCTGCCCGTCTGAGTATGAGGTAGAACAGATGGTTGAGTCTGCAGAGCTGTTTACTCATACTATAGCCTGGGAATCAGAGGTCGACTCCAGCGCTTCTGTGAATCCAGACGAGGAAATGATCTGCACTGATGCCCAGAATCTTTATGAGTCGGATCCAGGACCAGACGCAGAAGGTTCTGACCATAATGTAGACCCTCATTCCCAAACTGTAACTCCTGTTGGTGGAGACAATGAGGAAGACGATGATGAGACTCAAATACCTGATTGGAGCGACAACTTTAGTTTTTTGTCAGGGCAGGAACAGGTTGGCTCTGAGGACGACGGGTGTGATAACGCACAGGGTGATGATGATGAGGTTGGAGATCCCACTTACTGTCAACCCACAGTCAGCCAAGAGATGAGGTCAGCAGAGGAGGTGGAGGAAGATGCTAGTGACGACGAGGTCAGGTTGCGCCTTCCTGGACAGAGACGTAGTACTGGAAGCACGTCAACAACTGCATCCTCAAACACAACTCTGCCTCTCACCACAAGTCGTGGTGGCTCTTCAGGTCGCATGGGTGCTAAGCCTTGCATAGCCTGGGCATTTTTTCAGATCGATAAAGATGACCCAACTCGTGTTATCTGTAACATTTGTCAGCAAAAGCTAAGTAGAGGCCAAAAAATACATAGTTTGAGTACTTCATGCATGAACCGGCACATGGACATGAAGCATAAGTTGAAGTGGGAAGTTCAGTGTGCTACAATGCGGCCTAGCCGGTCGGGCCAACCACCGTCTGCCATATCTTGTGCATCCGTGGCCTCTTCATCCTCTGTGACTGGGGAGACAGCAGTCCCACCTGTTTTGGGGCGCAGACCTGCCACCTCTTTACCCGCAACAGCCAGCGTGATTGGCAGGTCATCATTTTCTTTGGAGGTGGTAACACCAGCTGGTGTTGAGTGCTGTCCGACATCGATAGCACCACCTTTGGATCAAGGCAACCTAACATGTCCGCCTGCATCTTCCTCACAGACCGGCAGTTTGCCGGGGACACCCTTATCAACCCCGTCTAAGCACAATAGCCAGCCGTCGGTCTCTCAAATGTGGACAAGTAAAAGACCATTTCCTCCTAGTCATGAGAAAGCTAAGAGGTTGAATTTCACCATCTGCAAGCTCTTGGCTACAGAAATCCTGCCTTTCCGCCTGGTGGACACAGGATTTTCGAGACCTTATGTCCGTCGCAGTGCCCCAGTACCAGATGCCCAGTCGGCACTACTTCTCAAATAAAGGTGTGCCTGCGCTCCACCAGCATGTCGCACACAACATCACCGCTTCTTTGAGAAACTCTGTGTGTGACAGGGTGCATTTCACCACAGACACTTGGACGAGTAGGCATGGACAGGGGCGTTACATGTCGCTGACTGGGCACTGGGTAACTATGGTCACAGAAGGACAAGTGGCTGCTGTCCAAGTTTTGCCATCCCCACGAGTTGTGCGTCAATCCTCTTTATGTCAAAGTTCCTCCACTGCTTCTGCCTCCTCAACCTCCTCTCGGTCTTCGACCTGCACTCAAAGCCTGTCTGGTCATGCCACAAGCTTTCTAACTGCGCAGAAGGGATCCTGCACACCTCCTTACTATGCTGGCAGTAGGGCTCAACGTCATCAGGCGGTTTTTACTTTGAAATGTCTGGGAAATGTGAGTCACACAGCTGAGGAGTTGTGGTCAGCTCTGGAGAACCAATTTCATGAATGGTTGTCTCCACTGGACCTGAAACCAGGGAAGGCCGTGTGCGACAATGCTGCAAACCTGGGTGCGGCCCTTCGCCGGGGCAATGTCACACACGTGCCTTGTATGGCTCACGTGTTGAACCTGGTTGTCCAGCAATTTTTAGCCCACTATCCCAGACTAGATGGCCTCCTGCAGAGGGCACGGTCGCTGTGTGCTCACTTCCGCCGTTCGCATCCCGCAGCTCAGCGACTTACATCTCTACAGAAGTCGTTGGGCCTGCCACTTCACCGGCTAAAATGCGATGTGCCTACCCGGTGGAATTCAACTCTGCACATGTTGCAGCAACTGTGGCAGCACTGACAAGCCCTGGTGCAATACTTTCTGACGTATAGCCTGGGCCAACGAGATCCAGAGGTGGGGCAAATCACGCTGGAGGAGTGGTCTCAGATCAGGGACCTATGCACCCTTCTGCACAGTTTTGAAATGGCGACGAAGATCTTTAGTGCTGACGATGCCATTATCAGCATGACTATTCCGGTGATTTACATGCTGGAGCACATGTTAAACAGAATTCGGAGTCAGGTGGTGGCACAAGAGGAGGTGGAGGAAGTAGAGGAGGAGGAGTTGTATGCGGAAGGGCTAACATCTGCAAGGTCCAGACGGTCGGCAGCACCAAGGCGGCAGGCATGTGAGGGTGGGGGAGATGGTTTTACCAGGGCGCATGGTAGCAGCCAAACTAGTGAGGAAGGTGCAGGAGCCCAGGAAGAAGTGGAGGACGAACTGATGGAAGACTCATCAGATGAGGGAGACCTTGATCACATTTCTTTTGTGCGAGGTTGGGGGGAGAGGACAGAGGAAGGAAGCATGATTGTTACCTCGCCACCAACACAACAGGGACTTGGTGCTCCTGGATGCGCAACACACATGAGTGCCTTCTTGCTGCACTACCTGCAACATGACCCTCGAATTATGAGAATTAGAAATAATCCTGACTACTGGGTTGCCACACTGTTAGATCCCCGGTACAAAAGTAAATTTGCAGAAATTATTCCTGCCATAGAAAGGGATGCACGCATGCAGGAGTATCAGCAGAGACTGTTGCAGAATCTTACATGTGCTTTTCCACAAAACACCAGTGGTGCACGTAGTGAATCTCACAGTTCCAACTTGCCAACCGTGGGACCGTCAAGTGTTCAGCACTCAAACCGTAACAGAACCACAATATCTACTGGTAACATCAATTTTGCAGAATCATTTCACCACTTTTTTAGCCCATCCTTTGCAAGGCCACAGGAGACAAGAAGCCTGACACATAGTCAACGCCTAGAGACGATGGTACAGGAGTATCTCCAAGTAAACATTGAAGCCATGACTGTGTCACTGGACCCTTGCTCTTTTTGGGCTTCCAATCTGGATAAATGGCCGGAGCTAGCCACTTACGCCTTGGAGATCTTGTCATGCCCCGCAGCCAGCGTTCTGTCTGAACGTGTGTTCAGCGCTGCTGGTGGTGTGCTGACAGATAAGCGCACGCGGCTCTCCACTGATAATGTAGACAGACTCACGTTCATAAAGATGAACAAATCATGGATCCGAAACGACTTTTCTACCCCTGTGTCATCCTGGGGAGAGTAAAAGCTTGATGATTGGTTAAAATCACTCTACCAACCATTTTAAGCTTTCAAATTACTAATCATGTTTATCTGTATCTTGGCTGGAAAATAATTTGGGCTTTGTAGCAGTGTGCAGCACTGATTCTATTAGGCCATCTATAATAAGCTCCACCAGATTTAAAATTACTAATCATGTTTATCTGTATCTTGACTGGAAAATAATTTGGGCGTTGTAGCAGTGTGCAGCACTGATCCTATTAGGCCATCTATACTAAGCTCCACCAGATTTAAAATTAATAATAATTTTTAGCTGCATCTAGCCCGGAAAATAATTTTGGGGCTCCGAGATGCGCAAGACACATAAGTGCCTTCTTGCTGCACTACCTGCAACATGACCCTCATATTGTCAGAATTCGAAGTAATCATGACTACTGGGTTGCCACACTCTTAGATCCCCCAAACTTTTCGATCAACCTTTTCATTTTAATAAAGACCAAAAAAATGGTCATTTTTGAAATTATAAGCATTAGCAGGTTATTAGAAACTGAAATCAAACAGTTTTCAACTCAAAACTTCATTCTAGGTGATGTTACATTTTCACATAGGACCCCTTGTTCGAAAGGAACTTCTGAACTCTCTCGTCCATTGAATTTGTCAGGTTTTGGATGGTTTCTGCTTCAATTGTTTTGCATGAGGACAGAATACCCTCCCAGAGCTGTTGCTTAGATGTGAACTGCCTCCCGCCATCATAGACACTCCTTTTGATGATGCTCCAGAGGTTCTGAATGGGGTAGAGGTCAGGGGAGCATGGGGGTCACACCATAAGTTTGTCCCCTTTTATGCCCATATCAGCCAGAGATGCAGATGTTTTATGTGCAGCATGAGATGGTGCATTATCATGCAAAAAAATGATCTTGCTGTTAAATACACGGTTCTTCTTCTTGAACCATGGCAGGAAGTGCTGTTTGACAAAATCCACATACATTATGGAGTTCATCTTTAGCGCCTTCAGGGATCCTAAAGGGGCCGACAATCTCTCTCCCCATGATTCCAGCCCAAAACATTACTCCACCTCCTCCTTGTTGGCGCTGTAGCCGTGTTTGCGTGGGGTGTCCATCAACCAGCCATCCTCCACTCCATCCATCTGGACCATCGAGCGCTGCATGGCACTCATCCGTGAACAAAACAGTTTTGAAATCAGTCTTCATGTAATGTTTGGCCCACTGGAGCCGTTTCTGCTTGTGTGAAGTGGATAGAGGAGGTCGACAGGATGGCGTATGCACAGCTGCAAACCTCTGAAGGACCCTGCATCTTGTTGTTCGGGGGACGTTGGAGGCACCAGCAGCTTCAAAAACTTGTCTGCTGCCATGACAAGGCTTTTTTGCCGCTGCTCTTTTAACCTGACGTAATTGCCTGTAGGAAAGAGTCCTCAATTTGCCCTTATCAGCACGCACACGTGTGTACTGTGAATCAGCTACATACTTCTTGATTGCCAAGACACTTCATCCTGATCATCGCACAATGTTGATTGTAGTTATGCCTTGACCTAAACACTCCACAATTTGTTGCTTCTCAGCAGCCGACACATCCTTTTTCTTTCCCATTTTGGCAGAAAATGTAGCCTGCTTAATAATGTGAGACAGCCTTCTTAAGTAGTCTTGCCTTTCATTGGACACACCTGCCAAACTAATTAACACAGGTGTCTGCAATTGCTTACAGTGATATAAAGAGCCCTGACACACATCACCATCAATGAGTTTAACTGACAAACAAACAAATTCTTCCCTTATCACTCCTAAACACTTTTTGCATAATAATTTGGAACACAGTGTACATGTGCTTTTCCACAAAACACCAGTGGTTCACGTAGTGAATCTTACAGTTCTAACTTGCCAACCGTGGTCTGTATGGAGTTGTTCAATAAAGGGCCCAAAATTAAGATAACATAGATGGGAGAGGTCTCTATGAATAGGAATTCCTAAGTATTTGATACCCTGTGAGGGCCAGGCAAAGGGAAAGTTGGACTGGATGGAATCCTATATGGATTTGGGGAGGGAGACATCGAGGGCCTCAGACTTCGCTGCATTGATTTTAAAATTTGACCATGTAACAAAGTGATCTATTTCAGCCATAACAGCATGGATGGATATATGTGATTGAGTGATATATACTAGGACATCATCAGCAAATAGAGAGCACTTGTACTCGGTGCCTCCCACCTCAATCCACCTAATATTGGGGTTATGGCGAATTGATGAGAGCAGGTCCTCCGTCACTAGGATGTATAAGAGAGGGGAAAGAGGACATCCCTGCCTTGTCCCATTGGTGATTGTGAAAGGTGATGAAAATGTTCTGATGCACCCCCTGGGCCCTGGGACTAGTGTTGAGCCACCCCCGTAGTGTTCGAGTTCGGTTCGGTTCGTCGAACACCCGTGTGTTCGCCGAACTGTTCGTCGAACTGTTCGTCGAACACCTTCGAACACTGTTAAAACCAATGGCAGGCAAACAAAAACACATAGAAACACATAGAAAACACCTTCAAAGGTGTCCAAAAGCTGACAAACTGCTCAGAAGACACAACTAACACATGGAAAAGTGACAAGTACATATAGTCATGCGAAAAGAAAAGAGGTGGAGGAGTAAAAGGAGGGGGAGACACAGATATAGGCATGTCATGCCCTTCTAAAATCCAAAAAGTGAGAAGCCGAGACGGCCAGTCCGCTCCTGCCCGTGCCACCTCCGTGTCGCCGGGTTTGTGCCAGAGCCGCGGTGAACCCTGACGGCCAGCCCCCCTCTCCCAATACTGGTGCCTGTCCGCTGGTGGGTCGAGAGAGCCCCCCTGTGGTGGAGGCAGCTCTAAGCTTTTTAATTTAAATTGTCCCTCTAATTTGAATGAATACACTTTAAATCCATTTACAAGGATCTATTGGAGGGCAAGTCTCATACCAGCAGCCGCGTAATTCCAGCTCCAGTAGCATCCACTAAAGCTGCTGCAGTTAAAAAGCTTTTATAAGGATCGAGCTCGGCTGTCCACCACAAGGCATCCTAGTGCCAGTCCCAGCCCCTATGCCTTGGGGTGCCTCCTGATGCTCTTCACTGAGTATCCCGTGGTCCCGAAGCATTTCCTTTGAAAAAATTAAGTGTCCAAACTACAGGTGGTGTAGCTTGCTTAACAGCCGGGATAATCCGCTGACTAGCAGACACTGCTACTAGGCACAAAGTATTTCCTGGGCTAGATGCAGTTAAAAATTTGTAAGTAGATACTCTCGTTGGATGCTGAGAAAGCATTCCATAGAGTCTCCTGGCACGCCATATATGATTCTCTTAAAAAGCTTGGGGTAGGGGTCTAGGGAACCCTTTTATAGCCAAAATCACGGCCCTGTATCACAATACGTCACCTAGGCTGAAGATAAATGGAACTGTAGCACCGAGGGCTCGGTTGCTACAGACGTATTGCACCTCACCCAGAGGTATGATATCTCACTCTCAGATAAGGATGGAGTGTGGATCAGGACCCGACACCTGCATGCATTACACCACATTGCCGTGGGGCAGGGCGACCAATATGCCCCTGAGATGGGCACGACAGTCCCTGTCCCTGGCTGGAGTGGGGGGAGGGAACACTGAGGAAGGGGAACCCTGCAGTGCAGGAGCAGGGAGGAAGCAGTTCCTGGGTGCATTGAGAAGGGAGTATAAAAGGTGGGCACCATCTTAGTTCAGTGCAGAGAAGTCTGAGCAGAAGTGGCAGGGAGCAGGGGCTCTGCATGAGCTCTGCTCCGGAGGTGGGCCTAGTAACAGAGGCCCAGGCCTGCAAGAGGGAGAAGGAAGGAAGAGGAGCGGAGAAGGCTCCAGGAACGAGGAATGAAGGGATCCCAGGGGTGCGGACGGGCGAGTCGCCACCGCACGCCCGAATCCACCTGCGTGGAGGGGTCAGGCCAAAGGGGGAGACCGGTCCCCGAACTAGTGGAGGCAGGAAACGACCCTCAGCTAGAAACCGGAGGCTCTGACATTTTATGTGGCGCAGCCCCTTGCTCCACCCGCTAGGAAGGCACCACATAGGGTCAGGGAAACTGGCGCCAAGTTTACCAAGAGGAGGCCCGAGGCAGCCGGACAGAAGTGTTGGTAAGAAAGGCCAGACAAAGGACACACAAAGGTGGTCCTGTGAAGCGCTCCAAAGTTATCTGGGAGTTGTCTGAGCCCCTCACCTGGTGAGCACAGTACGACGTGGGCAGCCGTTACCTGCAGACGTGGTCTGGAAAATAAGAACTGTGAGTAAAGGCCCTGAACTGCATCACTGACTCCGTGTCGTTACTGCTGCTGCCCTGCACCATCACCCCCATCCTCCGCATACACTGCCCTGAGGCTATACTCCTCCCGTGGGGAGTTATGCTACGCTCTGCTGCACCCACAACACCAGCCTTAGCGGTCTGCCCTGTAGCGGCGGTTCACTCTGACCGCAATCCACGGGTGGCGTAGTCGGACATTTAAACATCAAAACCACATAAATAGTTCCACCACTGGTTTGACCGCCCTGAGCCACGGAACCGGATCGCCGCCACGAAGACTACAACCACCAGCATCCACCAAAAAGGGTCCGGCTCCGGGTGTCCCAAGGCCCAGGGGGTGCATCAGAACATTTTCATCACCTTTCACAATCACCAATGGGACAAGGCAGGGATGTCCTCTGTCCCCTCTCTTATACATCCTAGTGACGGAGCACCTGCTCTCATCAATTCGCCATAACCCCAATATTAGGTGGATTGAGGTGGGAGGCACCGAGTACAAGTGCTCTCTATTTGCTGATGATGTCCTAGTATATATCACTCAATCACATATATCCATCCCTGCTGTTATGGCTGAAATAGATCACTTTGTTACATGGTAAAATTTTAAAATCAATGCAGCGAAGTCTGAGGCCCTCGATGTCTCCCTCCCTAAATCCATATAGGATTCCATCCAGTCCAACTTTCCCTTTGCCTGGCCCTCACAGGGTATCAAATACTTAGGAATTCCTATTCATAGAGACCTCTCCCATCTATGTTATCTTAATTTTGGGCCCTTTATTGAACAATTCCATACAGACCACGGTTGGCAAGTTAGAACTGTAAGATTCACTACGTGAACCACTGGTGTTTTGTGGAAAAGCACATGTACACCGCGTTCCAAATTATTATGCAAAAAGTGTTTAGGAGTGATAAGGGAAGAATTTGTTTGTTTGTCAGTTAAACTCATTGATGGTGATGTGTGTCAGGGCTCTTTATATCACTGTAAGCAATTGCAGACACCTGTGCTAATTAGTTTGGCAGGTGTGTCCAATGAAAGGCAAGACTACTTAAGAAGGCTCTCTCACATTATTAAGCAGCCTACATTTTCTGCCAAAATGGGAAAGAAAAAGGATGTGTCGGCTGCTGAGAAGCAACAAATTGTGGAGTGTTTATGTCAAGGCATGACTACAATCAACATTGTGCGATGATCAGGATGAAGTGTCTTGGCAATCAAGAAGTATGTAGCTGATTCACAGTACACACGTGTGCGTGCTGATAAGGGCAAATTGAGGACTCTTTCCTACAGGCAATTACGTCAGGTTGAAAGAGCAGCGGCAAAAAAGCCTTGTCATAGCAGCAGACAAGTTTTTGAAGCTGCTTGTGCCTCCAACGTCCCCCGAACAACAAGATGCAGGGTCCTTCAGAGGTTTGCAGCTTTCCATACGCCATCCTGTCGACCTCCTCTATCCACTTCACACAAGCAGAAACGGCTCCAGTGGGCCAAACATTACATGAAGACTGATTTCAAAACTGTTTTGTTCACGGATGAGTGCCGTGCAGCGCTCGATGGTCCAGATGAATGGAGTGGAGGATGGCTGGTTGATGGACACCCCACGCAAACACGGCTACAGCGCCAACAAGGAGGAGGTGGAGTAATGTTTTGGGCTGGAATCATGGGGAGAGAGATTGTCGGCCCCTTTAGGATCCCTGAAGGCGCTAAAGATGAACTCCATAATGTATGTGGATTTTCTCAAACAGCACTTCCTGCCATGGTTCAAGAAGAAGAACCGTGTATTTCACAGCAAGATCATTTTTCTGCATGATAATGCACCATCTCATGCTGCACATAAAACATCTGCATCTCTGGCTGATATGGGCATAAAAGGGGACAAACTTATGGTGTGACCTCCATGCTCCCCTGACCTCTACCCCATTCAGAACCTTTGGAGCATCATTAAAAGGAGTGTCTATGATGGCGGGAGGCAGTTCACATCTAAGCAACAGCTCTGGGAGGGTATTCTGTCCTCATGCAAAACAATTGAAGCAGAAACCATCCAAAACCTGACAAATTCAATGGACGAGAGAGTTCAGAAGCTCCTTTCGAACAAGGGGTCCTATGTGAAAATGTAACATCACCTAGAATAAAGTTTTGAGTTGAAAACTGTTTGATTTCAGTTTCTAACAACCTGCTAATGCTTATAATTTCAAAAATGACCATTTTTTTGGTCTTTATTAAAATGAAAAGGTTGATCGAAAAGTTTGGGGGATCTAAGAGTGTGGCAACCCAGTAGTCATGATTACTTCGAATTCTGACAATATGAGGGTCATGCTGCAGGTAGTGCAGCAAGAAGGCACTTATGTGTCTTGCGCATCTCGGAGCCCCAAAATTATTTTCCGGGCTAGATGCAGCTAAAAATTATTTTTAATTTTAAATCTGGTGAAGCTTATTATAGATGGCCTAATAGGATCAGTGCTGCACACTGCTACAAAGCCCAAATTATTTTCCAGTCAAGATACAGATAAACATGATTAGTAATTTGAAAGCTTAAAACGGTTGGTAGGGTGATTTTAACCAATCATCAAGCTTTTACTCTCCCCAGGATGACACAGGGGTAGAAAAGTCGTTTCGGATCCATGATTTGTTCATCTTTATGAACGTAAGTCTGTCTACATTATCAGTGGAGAGCCGCGTGCGCTTATCTGTCAGCACACCACCAGCAGCGCTGAACACACGTTCAGACAGAACGCTGGCTGCGGGGCATGACAAGATCTCCAAGGCGTAAGTGGCTAGCTCCGGCCATTTATCCAGATTGGAAGCCCAAAAAGAGCAAGGGTCCAGTGACACAGTCGTGGCTTCAATGTTTACTTGGAGATACTCCTGTACCATCGTCTCTAGGCGTTGACTATGTGTCAGACTTCTTGTCTCCTGTGGCCTTGCAAAGGATGGGCTAAAAAAGTGGTGAAATGATTCCGCAAAATTGATGTTACCAGCAGATACTGTGGTTCTGTTACGGTTTGAGTGCTGAACACTTGACGGTCCCACGGTTGGCAAGTTGGAACTGTGAGATTCACTACGTGCACCACTGGTATTTTGTGGAAAAGCACATGTAAGATTCTGCAACAGTCTCTGCTGATACTCCTGCATGCGTGCATCCCTTTCTATGGCAGGAATAATTTCTGAAAATTTACTTTTGTACCGGGGATCTAACAGTGTGGCAACCCAGTAGTCAGGATTATTTCTAATTCTCACAATGCGAGGGTCATGTTGCAGGTAGTGCAGCAAGAAGGCACTCATGTGTGTTGCGCATCCAGGAGCACCAAGTCCCTGTTGTGTTGGTGGCGAGGTAACAATCATGCTTCCTTCCTCTGTCCTCTCCCCCCAACCTCGCACAACAGAAATGTGATCAAGATCTCCCTCATCTGATGAGTCTTCCATCAGTTCGTCCTCCACTTCTTCCTGGGCTCCTGCACCTTCCTCACTAGTTTGGCTGCTACCATGCGCCCTGGTAAAATCATCTCCCCCACCCTCACATGCCTGCCGCCTTGGTGCTGCTGACCGTCTGGACCTTGCAGATGTTAGCCCTTCCGCATACAACTCCTCCTCCTCTACTTCCTCCACCTCCTCTTGTGCCACCACCTGACTCCGAATTCTGTTTAACATGTGCTCCAGCATGTAAATCACCGGAATAGTCATGCTGATAATGGCATCGTCAGCACTAAACATCTTCGTCGCCATTTCAAAACTGTGCAGAAGGGTGCATAGGTCCCTGATCTGAGACCACTCCTCCAGCGTGATTTGCCCCACCTCTGAATCTCGTTGGCCCAGGCTATACGTCAGAACGTATTGCACCAGGGCATGTCGGTGCTGCCACAGTCGCTGCAACATGTGCAGAGTTGAATTCCACCGGGTAGGCACATCGCATTTTAGCCGGTGAAGTGGCAGGCCCAACGACTTCTGTAGAGATGTAAGTCGCTGAGCTGCGGGATGCGAACGGCGGAAGTGAGCACACAGCGACCGTGCCCTCTGCAGAAGGCCATCTAGTCTGGGATAGTGGGCTAAAAATTGCTGGACAACCAGGTTCAACACGTGAGCCATACAAGGCACGTGTGTGACATTGCCCCGGCGAAGGGCCGCACCCAGGTTTGCAGCATTGTCGCACACGGCCTTCCCTGGTTTCAGGTCCAGTGGAGACAACCATTCATGAAATTGGTTCTCCAGAGCTGACCACAACTCCTCAGCTGTGTGACTCACATTTCCCAGACATTTCAATGTAAAAACCGCCTGATGACGTTGAGCCCTACTGCCAGCATAGTAAGGAGGTGTGCAGGATCCCTTCTGCGCAGTTAGAAAGCTTGTGGCATGACCAGACAGGCTTTGGGTGCAGGTGGAAGACCGAGAGGAGGTTGAGGAGGCAGAAGCAGTGGAGGAACTTTGACATAAAGAGGATTGACGCACAACTCGTGGGGACGGCAAGACTTGGACAGCAGCCCCTTGTCCTGCTGTCACCATAGTTACCCAGTGCCCAGTCAGCGACATGTAACGCCCCTGTCCATGCCTACTCGTCCAAGTGTCTGTGGTGAAATGCACCCTGTCACACACAGAGTTTCTCAAAGAAGCGGTGATGTTGTGTGCGACATGCTGGTGGAGCGCAGGCACACCTTTCTTTGAGAAGTAGTGCCGACTGGGCATCTGGTACTGGGGCACTGCGACGGACATAAGGTCTCGAAAATCCTCTGTGTCCACCAGGCGGAAAGGCAGCATTTCTGTAGCCAAGAGCTTGCAGATGGTGAAATTCAACCTCTTAGCTTTCTCATGGCTAGGAGGAAATGGTCTTTTACTTGTCCACATCTGAGGGACCGAGGGCTGGCTATTGTGCTTAGACGGGGTTGATAAGGGTGTCCCCGGCAAACTGCCGGTCTGTGAGGAAGATGCAGGCGGACATGTTAGGTTGCCTTGATCCAAAGGTGGTGCTATCGATGTCGGACGGCGCTCAAGACCAGCTGGTGTTACCACCTCCAAAGAAAATGATGACCTGCCAATCACGCTGGCTGTTGCGGGTAAAGAGGTGGCAGGTCTGCGCCCCAAAACAGGTGTGACTGCTGTCCCCCCAGTCACAGAGGATGAAGAGGCCGCGGATGCACAAGATATGGCAGACGGTGGTTGGCCCGGCCGGCTAGACCGCATTGTAGCACACTGAGCTTCCCACTGCAACTTATGCTTCATGTCCATGTGCCGGTTCATGCATGAAGTACTCAAACTATGTATTTTTTGGCCTCTACTTAGCTTTTGCTGACAAATGTTACAGATAACACGAGTTGGGTCATCTTTATCGATCTGAAAAAATGCCCAGGCTATGCAAGGCTTAGCACCCATGCGACCTGAAGAGCCACCACGACTTGTGGTGAGAGGCAGAGTTGTGTTTGAGGATGCAGTTGTTGACGTGCTTCCAGTACTACGTCTCTGTCCAGGAAGGCGCAACCTGACCTCGTCGTCACTAGCATCTTCCTCCACCTCCTCTGCTGACCTCATCTCTTGGCTGACTGTGGGTTGACAGTAAGTGGGATCTCCGACCTCATCATCATCACCCTGTGCGTTATCACACCCGTCGTCCTCAGAGCCAACCTGTTCCTGCCCTGACAAAAAACTAAAGTTGTCGCTCCAATCAGGTATTTGAGTCTTATCATCGTCTTCCTCATTGTCTCCACCAACAGGAGTTACAGTTTGGGAATGAGGGTCTACATTATGGTCAGAACCTTCTGCGTCTGGTCCTGGATCCGACTCATAAAGATTCTGGGCATCAGTGCAGATCATTTCCTCGTCTGGATTCACAGAAGCGCTGGAGTCGACCTCTGATTCCCAGGCTATAGTATGAGTAAACAGCTCTGCAGACTCAACCATCTGTTCTACCTCAAACTCAGATGGGCAGCTGGAGATTTGGGAGCTGTGAGGAAGCAAGTGCGATTTGGGTGACACCTTTGAGGACTGGAGTATTTGTGATGTTGAAGTTGATGTGGAGGAGAGCCCACTTAAAGGAGCACTTGATATCCGTTGAAGCACCTGCTGTTTTTGTGCCTCATCTGGAATTTGTAGCGATTGGCGTGGCCGTAAGAAAGGGATCTTATCACATTGTCCGCTAAAAGAAGTAGACATTTTAGTTTGGCTGGAAGATGTTCTTTCTTCTGCACCTACCCCACGGACACAACCTTTTTTCCCCTTCCCAACACGCCTATTCCCCTTTCCACCAGCAGCAGGCCTTTTTCCACTCATTTTGGTGGTTAACTAATTCACAACTCTGGAGTTGTTTGCACAAAAAAACAATGGATGGTAACCGAGCAGAGCTGAGTGGCCAAACTGTGGTATTAGGCCAAAACTATTGGCTGGGTTAGATGCAGAAAAAAATTATTTTTAATTTGCAACCTGATGGAGGTCAGTATAGATGGACTAATAGACCAAGTCCCACACACCGCTAGAAGCCCAAATATTTTTTCAGAGCTAGATGCAGAAAAAAATTATATTCAATTTGCAACCTGCTGGAGGTCAGTATAGAAGGACTAATAGAACAAGTCCCACAAACTGCTAGAAGCCCAAATATTTTTTCATAGCTAAATGAAGAAAAAAATTATTTTTAATTTGCAACCTGATGGAGGTCAGTATAGATGGACTAATAGACCAAGTCCCACACACTGCTAGAAGCCCAAATATTTTTTCAGAGCTAGATGCAGAAAAAAATTATTTTTAATTTGCAACCTGATGGAGGTCAGTATAGATGGACTAATAGACCAAGTCCCACACACTGCTATAAGCCCAAATATTTTTTCAGAGCTAGATGCAGAAAAAAATTATTTTTAATTTGCAACCTGATGGAGGTCAGTATAGATGGACTAATAGAATGATGCTATGCCCAAAAGATTTTACTTCACTAGGTGCAGTAAAAAAATTGGTATTCTATACACAGGTGGTATATCTTGCAACACAGATAGGCTACTCCACTGACTAACACACTCTGCAATAGGCCAAAAAGGATTAGCTTTGCTAGATTCAGCCAAATGCTGTGAAAAAAACTTGCACAGCACTGGCACAGACCTGCCTGGCAAAAACTGATAGGAACTGATGTAACCTAGTCCTGAAAAGGACTCCAATTACAATTAGTCTTTACTCCCACAATCTATCTATTTAAGAGCACAGACCTGCTTGATAAAAGTCGTAGGAAATGCTGTAACCTAGTCCTTAAAAGGACTGCAATCACAACTATTCCCTACTCCCAAGCTATCTGTATATTTGTGCGAAAATTGGCTTGAAATTAACAAGGTATAGCGCACACAGCAACAGCGGTGCCGTCTAACACGCAGCTGCAGCAGTGAGAAAATGGTGGCGACGGGGAAAATGGCTTGGTCTTATAGGGCAAGGACATGTGACATACACTGCCAATCACACATGCCCTTGCTTGTGTGAAAAAAAGCACTTCGCTCCGTGTGTGCGCTGCTGATAGGCTGACAGATTGCACCTCCCCACTGCAAATGCGGGAAAGAGAAAAAAAAATGGAGATCTTCATTGTTCCTGCAGAGATCCATCCCCTGCCCCTCCCCCCGCCCCGCTGTACACTCAAACTGCGTATTAACATTAATTTTCATCATTACTGAGAAAAAATCCAGTTATGATTTTGGTGCACGAACAGTTATCGAACATAACCTCGAACAGCCGAATTTTTCTCAAATTGTTCGTGTTCGCCGACCGGCTCGAACACCGCCCAAAACAGCTCGAATTTGAGATTGGCGAACAGTTCGAGTAGAACAACGCTCATCTCTACTTGGGACACCCGGAGCCGGACCCTTTTTGGTGGATGCTGGTGGTTGTAGTCTTCGTGGCGGCGACCCGGTTCCGTGGCTCAGGGTGGTCAAACCAGTGGCGGAAATATTTATGTGGTTTTGATGTTTAAATGTCCGACTACGCCACCCGTGGATTGCGGTCAGAGTGAACCGCCGCTGCAGGGCAGACCGCTGAGGCTGGTGTTGTGGGTGCAGCAGAGCGTAGCATAACTCCCCACGGGAGGAGTATAGCCTCAGGGCAGTGTATGCGGAGGATGGGGGTGATGGTGCAGGGCAGCAGCAGTAACGACACGGAGTCAGTGATGCAGTCCAGGGCCTTTACTCACAGTTCTTATTATCCAGACCACGTCTGCAGGTAACGGCTGCCCACGTCGTACTGTGCTCACCAGGTGAGGGGCTCAGACAACTCCCAGATAACTTTGGAGCGCTTCACAGGACCCCTTTTGTGTGTCCTTTGTCTGGCCTTTCTTACCAACCCTTCCGTCCGGCTGCCTCGGGCCTCCTCTTGGTAAACTTGGCGCCAGTTTCCCTGACCCTATGTGGTGCGTTCCTAGCGGGTGTAGTGAGGGGCTGCACCACATAAAATGTCACAGCCTCCGGTTTCTAGCTGAGGGTCGTTTCCTGCCTCCACTAGTTTCGGGGACCGGTCTCCCCCTTTGGCCTGACCCCTCCACGCAGGTGGATTCGGGCGTGCGGTGGCGACTCGCCCGTCCGCACCCCTGGGATCCCTTCATTCCTCATTCCTGGAGCCTTCTCCTCTTCTCTTCCTTCCTTCTCCCTCTTCCAGGCCTGGGCCTCTGTTACTAGGCCCACCTCCGGAGCAGAGCTCATGCAGAGCCCCTGCTCCCTGCCACTTCTGCTCAGACTTCTCTGCACTGAACTAAGATGGTGCCCACCTTTTATACTCCCTTCTCAATGCACCCAGGAACTGCTTCCTCCCTGCTCCTGCACTACAGGGTTCCCCTTCCTCAGTGTTCCCTCCCCCCACTCCAGCCAGGGACAGGGACTGTCGTGCCCATCTCAGAGGCATATTGGTCGCCCTGCCCCACGGCAATGTGGTGTAATGCATGCAGGTGTCGGGTCCTGATCCACACTCCATCCTTACCTGAGAGTGAGATATCACACCTCTGGGTGAGGTGCAATACCTCTGTAGCAACCGAGCCCTCAGGGTGCTACAGTTCCATTTATCTTCAGCCTAGGTGACGTATTGTGATACAGGGCCGTGATTTTGGCTATAAAAGGGTCCCCTAGACCCCTACCCCAAGCTTTTTAAGAGAATCATATATGGCGTGCCAGGAGACTCTATGGAATGCTTTCTCAGCATCCAACGAGAGTATCTAATTACAAATTTTTAACTGCATCTAGCCCAGGAAATACTTTGTGCCTAGTAGCAGTGTCTGCTAGTCAGCGGATTATCCCGGCTGTTAAGCAAGCTACACCACCTGTAGTTTGGACACTTAATTTTTTCAAAGGAAATGCTTCGGGACCATGGGATACTCAGTGAAGAGCATCAGGAGGCACCCCAAAGCATAGGGGCTGGGACTGGCAGTAGGATGCCTTGCGGTGGACAGCCGAGCTCGATCCTTATAAAAGCTTTTTAACTACAGCAGCTTTAGTGGATGCTACTGGAGCTGGAATTACGCGGCTGCTGGCATGAGACTTGCCCTCCAATAGATCCTTGTAAATGGATTTAAAGTGTATTCATTCAAATTAGAGAGACAATTTAAATTAAGAAGCTTAGAGCTGCCTCCACCACAGGGGGGCTCGCTCGACCCACCAGCGGACAGGCACCAGTATTGGGAGAGGGGGGCTGGCCGTCAGGGTTCACCGTGGCTCTGGCACAAACCCGGCGACACGGAGGTGGCACGGGCAGGAGCGGACTGAACGTGTCGGCTTCTCACTTTTTGGACTTTAGAAGGGCATGACATGCCTATATCTGTGTCTCCCCCTCCTTTTACTCCTCCACCTCTTTTCTTTTCGCATGACTATATGTACTTGTCACTTTTCCATGTGTTAGTTGTGTCTTCTGAGCAGTTTGTCAGCTTTTGGACACCTTTGAAGGTGTTTTCTATGTGTTTCTATGTGTTTTTGTTTGCCTGCCATTGGTTTTAACGGTGTTCGAAGGTGTTCAACGAACAGTTCGACGAACAGTTCGGCGAACACACGGGTGTTCGACTAACCGAACCGAACTCGAACACTACGGGGGTGGCTCAACACTAGTGTGAAGTGAGGATGGCACAAAAAGCCTGCAAGGTGGTAAGCCCTCTGGTGCACCACCCTGAGTTTCCACAATGTGCTGTCTGAGAACAATTACCAGAACACCCACCACCATCCCTTCACTAAGAATTTTGACTGGATTTTTGTCCCTCAACATTAAGTTAGAAAGCATCAGTCTTAACATTCTTAGCACTAGGAAGGTATGTCACAGAGAAATCATACAAAGCGAAAAAGAGGGTCTGTCTAGTATTCCAGCACTTAAAGGCATAAACATACAGTAAATTTTTGTGATCAGTAAAGACCGTCACTCTATGCCTAGCCCCCTCCGACCACTGCCTCCATTCCTCAAAAGCTCTCTTAACAGCCAAGAGTTCCCGATTGCTTATATCATTGTTGGACTCTGGTTGTGAGAATTTCAGGGAACAAAAAGCACAGGGACGAAAGTAACCATTAGTGATGAGTGAGCACTAAAATACTCAGGTACTCGTTACTCGGGTCGAGTAAATCGTAATGCTCGGGTGCTCGACCCAAGTAACGAGTATAATGTAATTTAATGGGATACTGGAAAAAATGAAAACAATGCAGAAATGACATGGGAACAGCATGGGGAAGACTCCTTGAAGCATCTCTGAATCCCAGGTCACTGCTGTGAACAATGTTGTCAGAGTATTATAGCACTTTTATAGACTAACAATAAAACATACAAAAACAAAGCTAAAAAGGATTTTCCTGAAAAAAATGTTAATAAACATTCTTTCCAGGGTATATAAGGCAAAATAAATAATAAAAAAAATGCTTCTCCACACCTTGGGCTATGTTCACCCATAGTGTTTTTGATGTGTTTTTGCACTTTTGCATTGCTTCCAACAGTGAAAAATACATTTACCAGTAAATGTAATTTTAACATTTTACTACTTTATCTGGCCATGTGGTGTGTGAGACATGATCAGACACATCCTATTTCATTTATGAAGGAGGGACACTGAAAGTCACAAACCTATTTTTATAGGGCCATCAGGCGGCCCTTACTTTTGTTAGAGAGCCATCAGTTGGCCCTCACTATTGTTAAAGAGCCATCAAACAGCCATGCTTTGCATAGCCATATATTCCTACTGCAATATAGTGTATCCATCTGAGGTGGTCAAATTTTTTTTTTCGTATATATATTCTGTAAAGTTTGAAATTTGGATGTACAGCAGGTGGCCCTCACAATTTATGGATGTCCAGCAGGTGTCCTCCACTATTTTTAGAAGGCCAGCAGGTGTCTTGGGGACAGATAAGACCAAGATAGAGATTTTTTGTAAAGCACATCATTTAACTGTTTACTGTAAATAGAATGACACCTACAAATAAAAGAACACAGTACTTACAGTCAAATATGGTGGAGGTTCAAAGATATTTAGGGGTTGTTTTGCTGCCTCTGGCACTGAGTGCCTTGACTGTGTGCAAGGCATCATGAAATGTGAAGATTCCCAAAGGATTTTGGGTCACATGCCCAGTGTCATAAAGCTGGATTTGCATCCTAGGTCATGGGTCTTCCAGCAGGACAATGACCCCAAACATACTTCAAGTAGCACCAAGAAATGGATGAAAACAAAGCACTGGAGAGTTCTGGAGTGGTAATTCCAGCTCCAGTACATGGCAGCACCAAACTATGAAGGAACGCAAGCAACTCTGCCTGCTTTGATGAATTTCTGAGAGCAGACTATATTAAAAAACATGAATCTGTCAATGATTTTTGGAAAAAAGTTATGGACTGTGGAAGAGATGTATGCGACCAGAATGAACACTCATTTCCATCAGATGTTACCACCTAGCACCTGCCCCTATTCTAAATACAGCTAACAGCGGTATCAATAGGGAATAGAATAGATTATTTTTGTTTGGTTGTAGCAGCAAGGAGTATAAGGCAATAATCCCTGTCTGAATGCATGTAATACGCTATCCATAGTGCGACAGCTCACCCGTATACGAATTGCAGATAAGAGAGGTAATATTGTGGAATATAGAATCGATTTAAATTGGCCTTCCCATTATTAAGGAGTGGGTCTCCTACACTGTTATTGCATATGCAGTAAGTTCAAGGGCTGCTAATAATTAGGATGCACTCCAATACCACTTTGAAGCGATGTAGTGAAGGGCCTCAGAAATTAAAAAAAAAAAATGGAGTTGGTCTCCTATACTGTTATTGCAAATGCAAAAATAACATTAACAGCCCTGATATCTAGGGCTATTGATATGAGTTCCAGCAGCAGAAAGAACGTGCAATGGACCCTATTCTGTACTATACTAGGTCTCCACAAACACTGCCTAACTACAGCTATCAGCAGTATTAATATTCATATAACAGGAAATTTCCATAAATATCATAGATCAAATGGATAATACTCCGTATCGCTGTGACTGAGAGACACCCAAATACAAGCTGCTTATTTAACACATCAAAAAGAGGAGTACAAGGCAGAAAAGATTTAAGGAACATATAATAAACATTTTATTAAGTACATGAAAATAAAAATACTATGGACAAAAAATCAAGGAAGTCACACAGAATGGAACAGTGCACCGAGGTAAGAATAACGATATATGCTATTGAATGTCAAAATATCATCAAAGTATCCCAAGGAGTAGTATATAGAACACAATTGCACAATGCCCTATGGCCCAATAGATACAATAATACCTTCGATAAAGCGCCAAATTAAGCAAGTGTTTGACAGATAATGTGTAAGTCCAGGCATAGCAGGAAAATGTGTCAACAAAAAAAGGAGTAGTAAAAGGATGTAAACCATACTCCCCCTTCTGCTGATCAGTATGAATGCCACAGTGAGTAAAAGTAGTCCTCAAAGGCAGCAGAATAGGGTGATTGCCCCAAAAGGCACAACAATGTGCTGAATCGGATCTGTTTACAGTGGGAGAAGATCTCAGCAGTAAAAAGAAGTTACCTACCAAAGGTGCACAGTGAGTGTCAGGGGGAGGAGCGGATGGTAATACCAGTGAAATGGCTCGACGCACTTTTCACGGCGTTGCCGGCCGCTTTATCAAGGGCAAGAGGTGTGCTGGGAGGGTGACCCACGGCAATATATATTTATATGTGTGTGCCAATAATTAATCCCCGGTCAAATAATCAGCATGACGCGCACCCAGAAGTGGCCAGCTTAAGGAGGGAGCACGTCACCCGAAACACATGACACAGGTGTGAGGCACGGCCTGGCCGTCACTCCACTACCGCACATGCGCTGGAGCCAAAGCCCCCGGGCAGGTGCAGAGCGGCACAGAGATATCCGGGCATACTGCATACAGACAATATGGTAAGTATTGGTAAAAAGAGGCCTGAATAATAAGTGCACAAACAAGGGAACTTTAAGAATAGAGAATGCAGAAATAGTTAGTATTTCAGCTCACCTGTTTTACTGCATGGTCCAAAAGCCAGCATAAGTAAGTCCAAAAAAATCGACCTGAAGAAGGGCTTGCAATAAAATCCATAGATTTATTGTTGAATTCTTTGTACAAGAGTAAAAAACACCAAGCAGTGAATTCAACAATAAATCTATGGATTTTATTGCAAGCCCTTCTGCTGGTTGATTTTTTTGGACTTACTAAAGAGTAGAGAATGTCACAGATGTCACAGAGTGGAAAATATTGGTGGAGCATAAACATAAGCAGTGAGTATGCAATCTAAAGGCATAGAAAATACTGAATATCACAAATATCCAAACGCTATGTATCTCTTGACATCCATTATTCGGGCAAACATGTTGAAATGTTGCCTGGGTCCTGAGGAATTGGATGGGTGGGTCACAACATTTTAAATCCCAAGTATCCTTCAATACTGAAATAGAAGGAAAAAGTAAAGAAAAATAAGAACAACACTGAAATAAAAATGCATAAAAAAAAATCACGCCCCCTATAAAAAAAAACAAATCCTTCACACTCCAGACAGGGGTAGAAGGTTAAGACAAAACAGGATAAAATGCTGCAGGTTACAAAAAAGAGGAGAAACTCAGGGATTTGTTAAGGCCATTTGGCGCCATTGTGTTGAGTCGCACAATCCAGTGTGCTTCCTTCTGAGCAAGCACTTTTCTGACATTGCCTCCCCGAATCCCTAAATGTACGACATCAATACCTCGTATCAAGAGGGAAAGGGGATCGCAATTATGCTTAGTCCTCAAGTGGCGTGGGATAGTCTTTAGCTTTGTCAGATCTTCTACTGACCAGGCTGCCCCAATGTCCCTCATGTGCTCTTGTATGCACACACTTAGTTCCCTTAATGTCAAACTGACATATATTAGGGGGCAATCGCATGTGGCATAATAGATTACATTGGAAGTGCTGCACGATATACGGTGTCTGATGATGAAGGTCCTTGTACCATCTGCAGAACAAAAAATAGTACATCGAAGGACATTGGGGCAAGCCAGGCAGTGACCACACTTAAAACATCCTACGGTGAGACCCTTTGAGCCAAACTGGCAAGTCATCTCTGGGACATAGTGGCTATTGACCAAGATGTCACCGAGGTTATGGCATCTCCCTGGTGTCATAGATGGAAAATCCCTGAGGCACCAGGCATCTCTCAGAGAGGGCTCCGTCATCAAAATGTCCCAATGCTTATTTAAAATTTGTTTCATGTTAAACCACTCGTGGTTGTAGGCAGAGATTAATCTGATTTTTTCCCCACCCTCACCTTTTGATTTTGTGGGGTGGAGTAGGGCAATGCGAGGGGTTTTCCTGGCCCTCTCATACCCCCGTTTTATACATCTCTTGCTATAGCCCAGTTGTATGAATCTTTGTTTTAAATCCTGTTCTGACGTTCGAAGCTTTGCTGCGATGAGCAAATCTGCATCATCCTTAGGAACTGTCATACTGGGACGGCTTCAAAAGTGGCCGGACTGTGGGCAGACCCAGCGTGAATAAGCGAGTTGACTGAGTTGGGCTTCCTGTATACAACAGCTTGGATACCCAAATTCGCATTGACACTGAGGGAGATGTCTAGGAAGTCCACCCTCTTGGTGTCTAAAAAATATGTCAATTTAATATTAAACTGATTCATGTTGAGTGTGTCCATGAACTCCTAGAGCTGCCGGGTCAAACCCCGCCACAAAAACAAAATGTCATCAATATATCTAAGCCAGCACAGCACATGGTTGGCGGCCGGCATGCCCCCCCTGCCAAAAATCTCCCTATCCCACTGCCCAAGGAAGATGTTAGCATAGGAAGGCGCGCAGGACGCCAGCATGGCTGTGCCGTGCTTTTGAAGGTAAAAAAAAGTCTTTGAAAACAAAAAAATTGTGGGTGAGAACAAACTCCAGCAGCTCGAGGATAAGTTCACACATGGGGCCGCCCAGCTAGGAGACCCCCAAGAAGAGGCGCACTGCATTCAAACCATCAATGTGGTTGATGCCGGTGTATAAGCTTTCGACGTCGGCGTTAACCAGGAGAGTATCCTCCCATATAAGGTCCTCGTCAACCCTAGTAAGAACGTCCATCATGTCTTTCAAATTTATTTTTGGGGTGGTGGGAAGACGTACACATTTTCTGTGAAGATTTATCATTTTATTCAAGTCACATTTTATTTTGGGGTAGATACATTGATGATGCTTTGATTTTATGGGATGGTGACTCATCTTTATTTTCGGATTTTGTATCTATCCTGAACAATAATGCAATTGGTATGTGTCAGGAATATTATAAAATATTAATGTCAGGGAGAGATTAACAGAATATTAGCCCTTCTCCCATGCCCTCTGCTGTAGTGTTTGTCCAGAGATGACAATCATACAGTGTCTAATGCAAATTATCACCACTTGTCAGCACTGAGCTGTCCCATTTTCCTCAGCACAAAAGCCCCAATTAACACACGCCTGGTAAATAGTTTATGCAAACAAGGCCAGCCAAGGAGTGTTATAACTTCATTAGGAAGCAAGCATCCTGTCTCTGAAAGATGCAGGAGGAAATTAGAACACAGGCTTGCACTAATTTGCATGTAACTGTTGAAGCTGCTTCCCGAGCCTCAAAGGGAAATTTCTAGACGCACTGACTCCGATATGAAAAATGAAATCTTGTGAGTTCCATAGGTCTGACAGTAACGGGACCCATATGTGTAGTGGCCAAATCAGCCCAGGAATGTATAGGTAGTTTTCCAGGGCTGTAACCAAAATCAGGGAGCTGTAGCGCAAAAACACCAGAATGGAAGACTGCAGCTATGTGAAGTGTGATATCAAAATAAAGATAAAATCATAAGGGAAAAAATGGTGTAGTTTACAAGCTTTTGCGATCAACGAGCGATGAGTTATCGCAGAAGTTAGCGTTTTTAATAAAAATGTACAGGCTGGAGACCGGCCCACATGATGTCACCATAAGGGGCGTGGGGCCAGATCTCCCCTTAGGTATAAGAGAACCCATGGAGAAGACAAGAGGACTCATTGTCATGGGGGACTAAGAATTATAAGCAACGGGTCCTGTTCAATAACAGCATAATCTGGAGAGCCCTTCCTCCACCTATATTGAATCGTCTCCGCGATCGTATAGTGTAAGTAAGTTATCTTCTCTTTCCTCCTGTTTATTTTATGTAACTGTGTATGTATTTTAATGTCCCCTTTGTAACATCCTTGTATATATTTTTCCTAAACACTGCCTCCCTTTTGGATTAAATATAAAATTTAATAGTTCTGTTTCTTTTGTTCTGTAATCGTTCCCTCCCCCGAGGCCATATACGCTACCAAAACGCAGGCGTACGGCCAGGCCTGTATTATATTTAAAACTTGGCCGGTGGTGGCAGAGAGTATTAATAATTGGGCTATCGTGAAGCTGACAGTGACCGTACGGAGGGCGTTAAACACGGATTCCAGGCTGTGAAACCCAGGGTGTTGAGCCATACGCTCACTGGTCGCTTACCGATACCTACGTAGAGAGTAGTCTGGATCGCGTGCTCACGACTCCGGACGAAATACGGACAGCGTGACGGCACGGTTAGATATTGCGTGATCTCCCCGGTGTCGTCCGGACTGTGTGTGGGGGAAATCCCTGACAAATTGGTGGCAGCGGTGGGATATTGTATGATCCTGCCGGTGCCGTCCCTGTCAGTATGCATTTTACAAAAGAAATTGAATATAAGAAAATTAATTTTTTGGATCTAACCATATCTATTAATATAGAGGGCAATATTCATACAGATATATACAGGAAGCCCACTTAAACCAATAATCTTTTACATTGGGAGAGCAGGCATCCTCCGTCTCTAAAAGCCGGGATACCGGTTGGACAGTATTTATGGGCAAGACGTACTTGTTCAGATGATGTCTCTTTTGGTAGGGAGAGTCAAAATCTATTTCAGCGATTTACCATGAGAGGATATCCAAAGAAAACCTTGCATAAAGCCTTTAATAGGGCAAAAACGACTAAGAGATATACTTTATTGGATAATCCTATTGAGAAACCATTCTAAAGCATAAGGTTTATAGGAACGTATGATGAGAGAGCACAGGGTATGTATAACATCCTACGGAAAATTTGGCCTATATTGAGGGCTGACCCTGACTTGAGGGATGTGATTGGAATATACCCTCTAGTAAAGTATCAGAGAGGGAAAAATTTACGGGACTACTTGACATGTAGTCATTTTGTGACTTCTAATGATCAATCTATATCAGGTTGAAAGACAAGAGGAAAAGGATCACAAGCATGTGGTTCTTGCTCGTTTTGTAAGTATTTTCCAAAAATGAGTGAGTTCACCAACCCCCGTAGATGGAAGGAGGTACTTCATCATGGACGATATAAATTGCAGTACTAGAGGAGTGGTGTATGCCATAATGTGTTAATGTCCAAAATTATATATTGGTAATACGCTACACGAATTAAGGAAAAGGATTTCAAAACAATTAGCTCAATTAATACCGAGGTAGATACATCACTATCAGATCACATGAAGACTACACATAGGAATGATCCCCTGAATTTTAAATGTCTTTAAATTCCTCTTTTACATGAGGAAACAGACATTTGATTTTAAGACCTAGAAAAGGAAATTTGGATCAAGTACTCCTTCAAGAGGAATGTCGTTGGATATATAGATTGAACTCCTGTAGCCAGAATGGTTTGAATGAAGGTTTTACCTTCTCAGCCTTTCTGTAGGACCATAGACCTATGGTACAGTAGCTGGAATGGATTTTGATGACTGATGGTTGGATATACTGTCTAATAGCAATTGACCCATATGATTGTAAGAATACAAAAACTTACGAAATTAATAGATGTGATAAATAAATGTATAATAATAGATATTCTTGCCATTATAATGATATAAATTATTATTTGGAACATTGCTGATTGGGCACTGCATTAATGGATTAGGTGACATCTGATGTTGAGATTATTATAAATTATAATTTTAAAGGATTTTTGGAGGTTTGTTATAGATTAGGATAATCTCTGCGATTGCCAAATATTATAGTTTGAATAAGTACTATGGACCAAATAGATTAAACTAGACAAAGAGCATAGCGATATAGGTAATTATCATTGTGTATTAGAAATAGCAGAATAGCTGACATGCGCAATGAATTCCATCTGGGTAGTAATGGTGCGCATGAGTAAGGAGTCGGATGATCTTTCGGTGATGAGCATGGTGCGAGGAATTATGGGTGAGCACCCGGAAGAGAAAGGTAGAGAGTGCATTCCGGTGAGTTATGCCCCCTATTGAGCCCGCAAAGACAGTATACCATGGATATGCACAATTAACATGAGACATCTGCAATGTTATTGGAGGAGTGATCATTATACTATGACTTTGATTGGTGAGTAGTTGTAGAAGGGATGTATGCTAATCGAATGGTAGAGTAACAGAGGCATACATTGGTGCACAGGACTTACCACCAAACCACCGTTGTCATCTATTGGTCCAATAGGTAAATCTACCTTATTGGTGGGTCTTATTGCGACATAAACACCAAACTTTTAAAAGGTCAGACAGCACATGCGCTCAGTCATATAGCCTCAATCCCATGATTACGCCAGTATAGCTGGTGAAACATGTCGGGGAGGCTTAGAGTTGCTTTTTAATATGTCAGTCAGTAACATATGGTGACATATCTAATAGATCAGTGTAGGTAACGGCCGCGCCATACATGCCCTAACACTACAGTAGAAAGAGATTACTATTGGTACAAACAAAGGAATGTTGATATGTGAAGTCATAGGGCAATAAGGATAGTTTGAATGTTTGTCCCAATATATGAACTGACTCACATTGGTTTTAATATTATTCTTTATTAATAATTAATTAAAGGTTATAGTTTAATGTCTTTAGTTAGGGTCTATTTGCCTTTTGGCAATCTGTAATTGAGGGGATTTAGCCTACGCTGACTTATGAACAGCATTTTTGAGTAGTGATAAAACTGTCCCACCCCTTTGACAGTGTTCCCCTGACTCTGGAGCATCTGGTTTGTTTCTCCCTCACCTGTACTCCTTGGTTGTCCAAGGAACTGTGAGCTCTGCCGCCAGAATTGTTAGATGGGAATTTTTAAAATAATTCTTCAACAAGGGCCTTCTGGTACTGCAACGTTTTATTAGACCTCTTCGGCTTGGGAAGGAGAGATAGAAAGTTCTCCTTGTAGCGTGGGTCTAAAAGTGTGACCAACTAGTAATTACTGTTACCTAAAATATGTACAACGCGAGGGTCACGGGAAAGGCCACAGAACATAATCTCAGCCATGTGTGCCAGACTACCAACAGCCAAGACTTCCCTGTCTCCACCAAGAGGACAAATGTCCATGTTCTCCACCTCATGCTCCTCATGGTCCTCCTCATCCTCCCCCTCTTCAAGCCATCCATGCTAAACAGATGGTATGAATGTGGTGTGGGTAGTACCAACTGTAGCGCAGGAAACCAGCTCCTGTTCCTCTTTCTCATTATCACCCAATCCACATTGAGATTAGATGAGGCTGGGATGTGTAGCATCACCCTGTAAACTTCCTTGCTCCATCTCATTGTGGTCCACCTGCAATGCCTCCTCTTTAATTGTGAGCAGCAAGTGTTTCAGTAGTCAGAGAAGCGGGATGGTGACACTAATTATGGCGTCATCACCGCTCACCATCTTGGTCGAGACCTCAAAGTTTTGGAGTACAGCACAGATGTCAGATATCCATGCCCACTCATCAGCTATTATGTGTGGAGGCTGATCGGAATACTGACGGGCGTGTTCAAGCTGGTACTCAACAACTGCCCTCTCACAAATTCTTCCCAACATATGCAACGTTGAATTCCAAAGTGTGGTGACATCGTATACCAGTTCATGAGCTGGAAGCTGCAATCAGTGCTGAAGCAGTGCTAGGGCGATGGAAGCTGTAGCTGACTTTTGAAAATGGCACACAAGCGGCGTACTTTCACAAGCAGGTCAGGCAGATCTGGGTAGGTTTTGAGAAACCGCTGAACCACTAATTTGAGCACATGGGCCAGGCATGGTACATTTGCAAGGTTACCAAGCTTCAGAACCCCCACCAGGTTTGGGCCATTGTCACACACAACCATGCCAGGCTGTGGGTTCAGCAATGACAGCCACAGATCCGCCTACTCTGTTACAGCTTTCAACAACTGTGCAGTGGTTAGCAGTTTGTCACCTAAGCAGATTAGCTTCAGGAGAGCTTGTTGCCACTTGGCCGAGGCAGTGCTGCAGTGCTTCCAACTTGCGACTGATGTGGTCAGTTCGAAGATGGAGGCTGAAGAGTGTAACATCCCTGGCGGCGTGCTGGCATGGCTTACCATCTTACACCATGCAAGACCACCAACTTACCTATTAGCCCAGGCTGCACACTTTGCTCCATTACTTGCTGTGTGCATGTCTCTTGTCTGATTGTTTAGAGCGGCGGCCTTGTTACTTTCTGATTCTTAAAGTTACAGTGTGCATAGTCCTAATGCATCCCCAGCCTATTGCTGTGAGTCAGTGGATACTTAAACCCCCTCCACCCAGTAGGAGGTACCTGAGCTGCCTGAGCAACGCTTTCTTTCAGTGTGTTCTGTGCAACTGAGTTGCCAGGTCCTGTCCTGTATCTTGTCTGTTTCCGCCACCCTGGGGGCTGAGTACCCAGGCCGGTTACATGTATCTGAGACTTCTAGTCTGTTTCCGCCACCCTGGGGGATGAGTACCCAGGCCCATTACCTTTATCTGTGACTGCTAGTTTGTTTCCGCCACCCTGGGGGCTGAGTACCCAGGCTCGTTCCTGTACCTTGTTCCAGGTTCAGTTCCTGTCTGAACTATGTCCTAGCCCGTTACCTGTTTGTCTCTATGTCCGCTCCTTTCCTTTTCTTGCAGTGTCTGAACCTGCACCTAACTCCAAATCATTGTCTTTGTACTTCTGTTTGTGAGTTTTGTGTCCACTCGCTGCTTCATTGCAAGTACCTTGTGTGTATCTGGGTCTGCTTGTCCCATTTCCCTGCCTCAGTATCTATCTCCTGTGTTCTAGCTATCTTCCTGTGTTTCCCAGTCTGTTCCATGTGAACAGAGCCCTGTCCTGTGCTGTGGTTCCGCTCTGCTCTGCTGCTCTTGTCCTCAGCACGTGTGGTTCCACTCTGCTCTGCTCCGCTTGTCCTCCGTGCCTGCGGTTCCGCTCTGCTCTGCTAGTCCTCCGCACCTGCAGTTCTGGTCTGCTCTGCTCCGCTTGTCCTTCACGCCTGCGGTTCTGCTCTGCTCTGCTTGTCCTCCGCGCCTGCGGTTCTGCTCTACTCTTCTCCGCTTGTCCTCCGTGCCTGCGGTTCTGCTCGGTTCTGCTCTGCTTGCCTTCCGTGCCTGCAGTTCTACTCTGCCCTGCTGCGCTTGTACTCCGCGCCTGCGGTTCTGCTCTGCTCTGCTCCGCTTGTCCTCCGCGCCTGCGGTTCTGCTCTGCTCTGCTCCGCTTGTCCTCCGCGCCTGCGGTTCTGCTCTGCTTCGCTTGTCCTCTGCGCCTGCGGTTCTACTCCGCTCTGCTCTGCTTGTCCTCCACGCCTGTGGTTCTGCTCTGCTTGTCCTCGGCGCCTGCAGCTCTGCTCTGCTCTTCTTGTCCGCCGCGCCTGCGGCTCTGCTCCTGTGTCCCAGTCTGTACTGGTCCCTATCCGGCCTGTTTTCCTACCTGCCAGTATCCGCCTGTCTGCATACCAGCTGTGCCTGCTAGAACCCACCTGTCTGCATACCAGCCTAACCTGCCTGTTCCTGCATTCCCCGGTATGGGTCAACAGCTGTGACCGGGGTCTGACCTGGAGTAGCACCTGGGCCACCTCCCACATCCCTCCTTGGACCACGGAGTCAATTAAGCCGCCGTGTGTTCATGGTCAGATCTTGTTAGGCCCCTAGTCACGCCCCTCCAGGCACTCCTCGGTTCGTGGCCCAGTGGGACCACTAACCACGCTCATGCCAGTCAGTCCGGGCGTGAGCATAACAAAGAGGAGGTGCAGGTGCTGTACAATGTGTGGGCAGCCCTGATTGACCCAGGGCCCACAATCCTCAGTGTCAGGAGGACGTGTTCTGTCCCAGGGTGTCACGCAAGGTATGGGAAACACTTAGTGCAACACAAAGGGAAGAAAGAAAGGGAGCCCAGACATAAGGGAAAGGGGGAAGTGGAGACCTCCTAGGCTTATCTAATATCACCATGTCTCCACAAGTGTCCCTATATTGGTTCTTCATCAATCGCCGCACGCAAACCTCACCCTGTCTTTCCCTGCCATTAGGCCCTGGCTAAGGAAGGGAGGAGAATGGGCACTAGTTGATCCCCACTGACAACTGAAGACAACAAGGTGGAACAAACAAAGAAAGATAGCTTAGCTTTAGTCAACTTCAGAGAGATGAACACCCATTCTAATATCTCCAGCATAGAAAAATTAGTGAAGCCCAAAAAACACTTTAGAGCCTTTAGGTTCTTGGGACGGTCCCAATCAAGGACTCCACGGATCTTCTCTGGATCCATTTGAAAACCCGAACATGACAACAAGTACCCCAAAAACTGCACCTCCTGAACAGCAAAAGTTCGTTATCCCTTAATATCTGGAGCACCTGCTTAACATGCCCCCGATGTGTCTCAAAATCAGGTGAATAAACCAAAATACCATCCAAATAGACCATCACAAACCTCTCCACCAAAATATAATTTATGAAATGCTGGAATACCGCAGGTGGACTGGTCAATCCGAAAGGCATAACCAGACTCTCAAAATGCCCTTCAGGGGTATTGAACGCTGCTTTCAATTCATCCCCTTCTCTGATTTTAACTAGATTGTAGGCTCTCCTTAAAGAGGGTATGGATCACGGATGGTAATTTGATTTAATTCCCGGATGTTATGCACACGCCCGGACTGACTGGCGTGAGCGTGGTTAGTGATCCCACTAGACCATGAGCCGAGGAGTGCCTGGAGGGGCATGACTAAGTATCAACTTGGTCCGACCAAGGTCGCACGGCAGCTCAATCGACTCCGTGAACCAGGGAGGAACCGAGCAGAGGGACCAGGTGATACTCCAGGTCAGACCCCGGTCACAGCTGTTGATCCACACTGGGGAATGCAGGAACAGGTAGGTTAGGCTGGCATACTGACAGGTGGGTACTGGCAGGCACATCTGGTATGCAGACAGGTGGGTACGGGCAGGCACGGCTGGTATGCAGACAGGTGGATACTGGCAGGCACGGCTGGTATACAGACAGGTGGGTACTGGCAGGTAGGAACGCAGGCAGGATAGGGACCAGTACAGAACGGAATAAAGGAACAGAGCCGCAAGTGCGGCAGACAAGCAGAGCAGAGCTAAACCCACAGGTGCGGTAGACGAGCAGAGCAGAGCAAAACTCGCAGGTGCGGTAGTCAAGCAGAGCAGAGCAAAACCCGCAGGTGCGGTAGACAAGCAGGACAGAGCAAAACCCGCAGGTGCGGTAGACAAGCAGAGCAGAGCAAAACCCGCAGGTGCAGCAGACAAGCAAAGCAGAGCAAAACCCGCAGGTGCGGTAGACAAGCAGAGCAGAGCAAAACCCGCAGGTGCGGTAGACAAGCAGACCAGAGCAAAACCCGCAAGTGCGGTAAACAAGCAGAGCAGAGCAAAACCCGCAGGTGCGGTAGACAAGCAGAGCAGAGCAAAACCCGCAGGTGCGGTAGACAAGCAGAGCAGAGCAAAACCCGCAGGTGCGGTAGACAAGCAGAGCAGATACACACAAGGTACTTACAATGAAGTAGCAAGTGGACACAAAACTCACAAACAGAAGTACAGAGACAACGAGTTGGAGTTAGGTGCAGGTTTAGACACTGCAGGAAAAGGAAAGATACGAACATAGAGACAAACAATTAAAGGGCTAGGACACTGTTCAGACAGGAACTGAACCAGGAACAAGATACAGGAAAGAGCCTGGGAACTCAGCCCCCAGGGTGGCGGAAACAGACTAGAAGTCACAGATACAGGTAACAGGCCTGGGTACTCAGCCCCCAGGGTGGCGGAAACAGACAAGATACAGAACAGGACCTGGCAACTCAGTTGCACAGAACACACTGAAAGAAAATGTTGCTCAGGTGCCTCCTACTGGGTGGAGGGGATTTAAGTATCCAGTGACTCACAACAATAGGCTGGGGACGCATTAGGAGTGCGCAAACAGTAACTATAAGAATCAGAAAGTAACCGAACCGCCGCCCTAAGCAATCAGACAAGAGACATGCACACAGCAGGTACTGGAGCAAAGTGTGCAGCCAGGACTGATAGGTAAGATGGCGGTCTTGCATGGTGGAAGGTGGTAAGCCATGCCAGCATGCCGCCGGGGTTGTTACAGTACCCCCCCTTTACGCCCCCTCTTCTTCAAGCCAGCAAGGATTTTCTGCAGAGAATTTGGAGGCCGATACTTCTCTTCAAGAAGATTACCTCTTCTGTTCACTAGAGGAAACGAAACTAGTCTCACCATCTTGGTGACTAGGATGCTTCCTCTCATTGAGCCATCCTCAGCAACAGATGAAGTGAGTGAAGTACCAGGAAAAGACACAGGAAAGTCTCTCTCCATTTGTTAATATCGGGTAGCACCCCAAAGGATTCACGGGACAACTGGAGATCCTCCACCGGATTGGAGGGGTGCAGAGACTCGGGGGTAACCACAGCCTTGATGTACACTTTGCCAAGCTTACTGAATGAAGTGGGCGAAGTACCAGGTAGAGAGTGCAGAAAGTCTCACTCCATTTGTTATCAGGTAGCACCCTGGAAGATTCAAGAGACAACTGGAAGTCCTCCACCTGGTTGGAGGGGTGCAGAGACTTGGAGGTAACCACCGCCTTGATGGACTTATTGCCAGATTTATTAGAGATGGACGATCCTTGCTTAGGGACCAACTTCAGTCTGGTTTCTGAGATGACACGTCTGCGAGGCGAGACGGTACCTGAAGCCAGATCATTGGTACAATCGTCGAGACTGTGTGGGTACAATGCCTCCTCTTCCCTTCCTTCGGAGACTACAGCACACAGCGAGTCAGCGACTGTTGCGCTCGCACCCGGACTGACTGGCGTGAGCGTGATTAGTGATCCCACTGTACCATGAACCGAGGAGTGCCTGGAGGGGCATAACTAAGTATCAACCTGATCCGACCAAGGTCGCACGGCGGCTTACTCGACTCCGTGGACAAAGGAGCAACCGAGCAGAGGGACCAGGTTCAACTCTAGATCAGACCCTGGTCACAGATGTTGACCCACGCCGGGGAATGCCGGAACAGGCAGGTTAGACTGGCATACAGGCAGGTGGGTATTGGCAAGTATGGCTGGTATGCAGACAGGTGGGTACTGGCAAGTACGGCTGGTATGCAGACAGGTGGGCACTGGCAAGCACGGCTGGTATGCAGACAGATGGGCACTGGCAAGCACGGCTGGTATGCAGACAGGGAGAAACTGGCAAGCACGGCTGGAGTGCAGACAAGGAGGTACTAGCAGGTTGGAGCGCAGGTTGGATAGTGTCTAGTACAGACTGGGAGACAGGTACAGAGCCGCAGATGCGGTAGACAAGCAGAGTAAAGTGAAACCGCCAGAGTGGAGGACAAGGCAGAGCAGAGAGGAACTGCTGGTGCGTTGAATAAGCAGAGCGGAGCGAAAACCGCAGATGCGGTGGGCAAGGCAGAGCAGAGCGGAACCGCCGGAGCGGCGGACAAGGCAGAGCAGAGAGAAACCGCAGGTGCGGTGGGCAAAGCAGAGCAGAGCAGAACTGCCAGAGCGGTGGGTAAGGCAGAGCAGAGAGAAGCCGCCGGAGCAGTGGGCAAGTCAGAGCAGAGAGAAACCGTTGGTGTGGTGAGCAAGGCAGAGCAGAGAGAAGCCACCGGAGTGGTGGGTAAGGCAGAGCAGAGAGAAGCCGCCGGAGTGGTGGGTAAGGCAGAGCAGAGAGAAGCCACCGAAGCGGTGGGCAAGTCAGAGCAGAGAGAAACCGCCGAAGCGGTGGGTAAGGCAGAGCAGAGGTAAGCCGCCGGAGCAGTGGGCAAGACAGAGCGGAGCGAAACCACAGGTGCGGTGGACAAGGCAGAGAGGACAGGGCTCTGTTCACATGGAACAGACTGGAAAATACAGGAAGATGGCTAGAACACAGGAGGAAGATACGGAGGAAGGGAAAAGGGACAAGCAGAACCAGATACACACAAGGTACTTACTATGAAGTAGCGAGTGGACACAAAACTCACAAACAGAAGTATAGAGGCAACGAGTTGGAGTAGGTGCAGGTTCAGATACTGCAGGAAAAGGGAAGGTACGGACATAGAGACAAACAGGTAACAGGCTAGGATACAGTTCAGACAGGAACTGCTACTGCAATGAGATACAAGAACGAGCCTGGGTATACAGCCCCCAGAGATGGCGGAAACAGACAAGAAGCAGAACTGGACCTGGCAACTTCAGAGTCAAGGAGCACACTGAATGTTAGTGTTGCTCAGGCACCTCCTACTGGGTAAAGGGGGTTTAAATATCCAGTGACTCACAGCAATAGGCTGGAGACGCATTAGGGGTGCGCCCACAGCAGCTATAAGAATCAGGAAGTAACCGGGCCGCCGCCCTAAGCAGTCAGTCAAGAGACATTCACACAGCATGAACTGGAGCAAGATTTGCAGGCTGGACTGACAGGTAAGATTGCGGTATTGCATAGTGGGAAGTGGTGCACTATGCAAGCACGCCGCCAGGGATGTTACAGTACCCCCCCCCCCTTTACGCCCCCTCTTCTTCAAGCCTGCAAGGGTCTTCTGAAGGGAATTTGGAGGCCAATCCTTCTCTTCAAGAGGATTACCTCTTCTGTCCATTAGAGGAAATGAAACTGATCTCATCATCTTGGTGACTAGGATGCTTCCTTCTATCAAGCCATCATCAGCAACAGATGAAGTAGCTGAAGTACTAGGAACAGCACACAGGAAATTCTCTCTCCGTTTGTTATCAGGTAGCACCCTGGTGGATTCAGGAGACAACTGGAGGTCCTCCGCCTGGTTGGAGGGGTGCAGAGACTCGGGGGTAACCACAGCCTTGACGTTCCCTTTGCCAAGCTTACTGGATGAAGTGGGCGGCGTACCAGGTACCCGGTGTAGGAAAGTCTTCGTTTATCAGGTAGCACCCTGGGAAATTCAGGAGACAACTGGAGGTCCTCCGCCTGGTTGGAGGGATGCAGAGACTGGGGGGTAATCACTGCTTCAAAGTACATTTGAACACTTTGCCAAGCTTACTGGATGAAGTGGGCAAAGTACCAGGTACAGGGTGCAGGAAAGTCTCTCTCCCTTTGTTATCAGGTAGCACCCCGGAGGATTCAGGAGACAACTGGAGGTCCTCTGCCTGGTTGGAGGGGTGCAGAGACTTGTGGGTAAACACCGCCTTGATGGACGTAGGACCAGATTTATTAGAGACGGAGGGTCCTTGCTTTAGGACTATCTTCAGACTGGTTTCAGAGATGACTTGTCTGTAAGGCGGGACGGTACCTGAAGCCAGATCATTGGTACAATCGTCGAGACTGTGTGGGGACAACGCCTCCGATTCTCTTCCTTCGGAGACTTCAGCGAGTCAACGACTAGCAGATCTGGTGAAGAAGAAGAAGAAACTGCTGACTGTCCTGAAGATGTGGGGACTGGACACCCCTTGTACCTTAGCAGTCCCCCAGGATACACCATGCAGGATCTCCAGACCTGAGAGGGCACTAGATCTCTCGGCTCTGGACGACCTGTGGGTAAGCCAGTCAGCACCTGGAATGTCAACTTCTTCATATTGTAAGGCAGCACTAGTCATCATAATGGGGAATACTCGCTGCACCGGGTAAATCAAAGCACACCAGCAATGTCCTTCCGGTATTTCACAATGCTGCAGTTTATTGCACTTCATAAACCACAGTTCACCTGGTCCAACTCAGTGGCACGCCGACACACATATATATATAATGTTCATGAGCCAAGTGACACACCGGCCCACTTGCTCCAGGTACAGCCTTTAGCAAGGTAATAACATAGCAATGTCCATATTAATGTCCATATAACACAGGGTATTACCTTTGCCGGGTTTAGCTGCTGCAATCCATTAGGCTTGCCACCACTGTGGCTTTGCGGATTCCCAGGTGGGGGTCTCTAGCCATCGTTCTCTCAAAGGCCACTGACATCCACACAGGATCCAGGCTTTGCCTTTCAGGACTCTTCCTCAAGCCTCTGCCTTCCAAGGCCACTAGCATCTACACAGGATCCAGTCTCGACCTTTCAGGCACCAGGCTTCACTCGGCCACACTAGGCCTCACACGGTCGGTGTCCCACACACACGGGAACAGGCCTTACGCCTCTCTCACAGAACACACCTGTCTCCCATCAAGCAGGGATTATATATGCATCCCGTGCACACACACACACATACTGACAGGACCTTGCTGATGCCACAGTCATGTGATCAGACAGACATTCTGTGCGCGCAGGACCTGTGCTATGTCACAGTCATGTGACCAGTCACCTGAGGGGGGAAGGTACATGGTCAGGTAAAACACATCCTGGACCATTACCGTAATGCCAGCAAGTCGCTGCATTACAATATGTAATGCTCCAATCTGAAGCTTAATTTGTACAGACATATTTTGACTGTTTCTGAGTAGGGCTCGTCCTTCTGCTGACAATGCCCAAACCGGCTTCTGGAGTTGTCGGACGGGAATCAGACACCGATTCTTCAAGGCTTTAAGCCTGAAACTTCCGGATAATCCGAGGCCTTCACTTGCCATGGAGACAGTCATGGTCATCTGTGGAGAGGAAACACTAATGCCAAGGGCAGCCTCTCCTACAGGCCTAATGTCTTGGGATTTTCCAACCTTCGCTGGACAAAGACCATCAGGGTGTCCCAAACCTCCGCAGCGGGACCGCAATCCGATTTTGTGAATGAGTTCTGGCTTCTGCTTTGCCTGATGAACATAGCCATCCTTCATGGATTCTGTGCGGAAAGCTGCCTCTACAGGCTGGGGAACAGATGGTCTTTGGGAGGACAGAACCTGGCGTGACGGTTTACCTCTACGCCTTGCACGTCTGGACTGCCTCTTGAGGTTGGGAACAGAAGTATTCTGTGGAGCATAGTCTTCCTGTGTGGATTCTGGGTCGGCAACAGTCTCTTCGGGCTGGAGGACTGGTAGGCTACCTACACACATTACCCATTGGGGCTGCTCCGGGATATTGGGAAGGGAAGCTTTAGCAGAGGCTTCAGGATTAGGGTCATCGAAGACCATTAGAAAGGCCACCAGGAAGGCCTGCAGGTCAAAGATGATAGGATCCCATGCTTCCCGTAGGGGGGTGATCCATTTCAACGCATCACCCGCTAGGTAGGACATCATGAATGCTACTTTAACCCGAGCAGTAGGAAAATAGTGAGCATAGAACTTGAAATGCAGCATGCATTGCTCCACAAATGCACGGCTTCGTTTTGGACCCCCATAGTACCGTGGTGGATCCGCAGGAATGCGTGCTGATAGATCCATTTGGGCTGGTGCATAAATCGCCTGGGCCATAGCTTGAGAAAAAAAATTTTCTTGGTGCACGTATTCGCCAGACAAGGATTCAAAATGTCTCTGAGAGCGAAAGGCTGTGGGGCTCAACGGGAACCATGGCCTGAGCAAACTGTTGCGCTTGTGCCCGGACTGACTGGCGTGAGCATGATTAGTGATCCCACTGTACCATGAACCGAGGAGTGCCTGGAGGGGCGTAACTAAGTATCAAACCGATCCGCCCAAGGTCGCACGGTGGCTTAGTCAACTCTGTGGACCAAGGAGGAACCAAGCAGAGGGACCAGGTGCGACTCCAGGTCAGACCCCAGTCACAGTTGTTGACCCACACCGGGGAATGCAGGAACAGGCAGGTTAGACTGGCAGGTGGGTATTGGCAAGTACGGCTGGTATGCAGACAGGTGGGTACTGGCAAGTACGGCTGGTATGCAGACCGGTGGGCACTGGCAAGCACGACTGGTATGCAGACAGGTGGGCACTGGCAAGCACGGCTGGTATGCAGACAGGGAGAAACTGGCAAGCACGGCTGGAGTGCAGACAAGAAGGTACTAGCAGGTTGGAGCCAGGCTGGATAGGGTCTAGTACAGACTGGGAGACAGGTACAGAGCCGCAGATGCGGTAGACAAGCAGAGTATAGCGAAACCGCCGGAGCGGAGGACAAGGCAGAGCAGAGAGGAACTGCTGGTGCGGTGAGCAAGCAGAGCGGAGCGAAAACCGCAGATGCGGTGGGCAAGGCAGAGCAGAGCGGAACCGCCGGAGCAGTGGAAAAGGCAGAGCAGAGAGAAACCGCAGGTGCGGTGGACAAGGCAGAGAGGACAGGGCTCTGTTCACATGGAACAGACTGGAAAATACAGGAAGATGGCTAGAACACAGGAGGAAGATACGGAGGAAGGGAAAAGGGACAAGCAGAACCAGATACACACAAGGTACTTACTATGAAGTAGCGAGTGGACACAAAACTCACAAACAGAAGTATAGAGACAACGAGTTGGAGTAGGTGCAGGTTCAGATACTGCAGGAAAAGGGAAGGTACGGACATAGAGACAAACAGGTAACAGGCTAGGATACAGTTCAGACAGGAACTGCTACAGCAATGAGATGCAAGAACGAGACTGGGTATACAGCCCCCAGAGTGGCGGAACAGACTAGAAGTCAGAGATAACGGGCCAGGGTATACAGCCCCCAGAGATGGTGGAAACGGACAAGAAGACACAGATGACAGGTCTGGGTATGCAGCCCCTAGAGATGGCGGAAACAGACAAGAAGCAGAACTGGACCTGGAAACTTCAGAGTCAAGGAGCACACTGAATGTTAGTGTTGCTCAGGCACCTCCTACTGGGTGGAGGGGGTTTAAATATCCAGTGACTCACAGCAATAGGCTAGAGACGCATTAGGGGTGCTCCCACAGCAGCTATAAGAATCAGGAAGTAACCGGGCCACCGCCGTAAGCAGTCAGTCAAGAGACATGCACACAGCATGAACTGGAGCAAGACTTGCAGGCTGGACTGACAGGTAAGATTGCAGTCTTGCATAGTGGGAGGTGGTGCACTATGCAAGCACACCGCCAGGGATGTTACAGCGACTAGCAGATCTGGTGAAGAAGAAGAAGAATACACTGCTGACTGTCCTGAAGATATGGGGACTGGACACCCCTTGTACCTCAGCAGTCCCCCAGGAAACACCATACAGGATCTCCAGACCCGAGCGGCCACTAGATCTCTCGGCTCTGGACGACCTGTGGGTAAACCAAACAGCACCTGGAATGTGAACTTCTTCATGTGTAATGCTCCAATCTGGAGCTTAATTTGTACAGACATATTTTGACTGTTTCTGAGTAGGGCTCGTCCTTCCGCTGACAATGCCCAAACCGGATTCTGGAGTTGTCGGACGGGAATCTGACACTGTCTCTTCAAGGCTATACGACCGAAACTTCCGGTTAATCCCAGGCCTTCACTTGCCACGGAGGCAGTCACGGTCATCTGTGGAGAAGAAACACTAACGCCAAGGGCAGCCTCTCCTACAGGCCTAATGTCTTGGGATTCTCCAACCTTCGCTGAACAAAGACCGTCAGGGTGTCCCAAACAACCGCAGCGGGACCGCAATCCGATTTTGAGACTGAGTTCCGGCCCCTGCTTTGCCTGACGAACATGGTCATCCTTCCTGGATTCTGTGCGGGTAGCTGCCTCTACAGGCTGGGGAACAGAAGGCCTTTGGGATGACAGAACCTGGCGTGACGGTTTACCTATACGCCTAGCACGTCTGGACTGCCTCTTGAGGTTGGGAAGAGAAGAATTCTGTGGAGCATTGTCAGCCTGTGTGGATTCTGGGTCGGCAGCAGTCTCTTCGGGCTGTAGGACTGGTAGGCTACCTACACACATTACCCATCGGGGCTGCTCCGGGATATTGGGAAGGGAAGCTTTAGCAGAAGCTTCAGGATTAGGGTCATCGAAGACCATTAGAAAGGCCACCAGGAAGGCCTGCAGGTCAGAGACAATAGGATCCCATGATTCCCATAGGGGGGTGATCCAATTCAAGGCATCACCCGCTAAGTAGGACATCATAAATGCTACTTTAACCCGATCAATGGTAAAATAGTGAGCATCGAATTTGAAATGCAACATACATTGCTCCACAAACGCACGACTTTGTTTTGGATCCCCATAGTACCGTGGTGGATCCACAGGAACGAGTGCTGATATCTCCATTTGGGATGGTGCGTAAAACGACTGGACCTCAGCTTGAGAAAATTTTTTTCCTTGGTGCACGTATTTGCCAGACAAGAATTCAAATGTCTTCGAGAGCGAAGGGCCGTGGTGCTCTACGGGGACCATGGCCTGAGCAAACTGTTACGCACACGCCTGGACTGACTGGCTTGAGCATGGTTAGAGATCCCACTAGACCATGAACCGAGGAGTGCTTGGAGTGGCGTGACTAAGTATCGACTCGGTCCGACCAAGGCCGCACGGCGGCTCAATCGACTCCATGAACCAGGGAGAAACCGAGCAGAGGGACCAGGTGCTACTCCAGGTCAGACCCCGGTCACAGCTGTTGACCCACACAGGGGAATGCAGGAAAAGGCAGGTTAGGCTGGCATACTGACAGGTGGGTACTGTCAGGCACGGCTTGTATGCAGACCGGTGGGTACTATCAGGCACGGCTGGTATGCAGATAGGTGGATACTGGCAGGCACGGCTGTTATACAGACAGGTGGGTACTAGCAGGTAGGAACGCAGGCAGGATAGGGACCAGTACAGACTGGGATACAGGAACAGAGCCGCAAGTGCGGCAGACAAGCAGAGTAGAGCAAAACACGCAGGTGCGGTAGACAAGCAGAGCAGAGCAAAACACGCAGGTGCGGTAGACAAGCAGAGCAGAGCAAAAACCAGAGGTGCGGCAGACAAGCAGAGCAGAGCAAAACCCGCAGGTGCGGTAGACAAGCAGAGCAGAGCAAAACCCGCAGGTGCGGTAGACAAGCAGAGCCGAGCAAAACCTGCAGGTTCGGTAGACAAGCAGAGCAGAGCAAAACCCGCATGTTCGGTAGACAAGCAAAGCAGAGCAAAACCCGCAGGTGCGGTAGACAAGCAGAGCAGAGCAAAACCAGCAGGTGCGGTAGACAAGCAGAGCAGAGCAAAACCCACAGGTGCGGTAGACAAGCAGAGCAGAGCAAAACCTGCAGGTGCGGTAGACAAGCAGAGCAGAGCAAAACCCGCAGGTGCGGTAGACAAGCAGAGCAGAGCAAAACCTGCAGGTGCGGTAGACAAGCAGAGCAGAGCAAAACCCGCAGGTGCGGTAGACAAGCAGAGCAGAGCAAAACCCACAGGTGCTGTAGACAAGCAGAGCAGAGCAAAACCCGCAGTTGCAGTAGACAAGCAGAGCAGAGCAAAACCTGCAGGTGCGGTAGACAAGCAGAGCAGAGCAAAACCCGCAGGTGCGGTAGACAAGCAGAGCACAAGGTACTTACAATGAAGTAGCGAGTGAACACTAAACTCACAAACAGAAGTTCATCGAGTTGGAGTTAGGTGCAGGTTCAGACACTGCAGGAAAAGGAAAGATACGAACATAGAGACAAACAATTAACGGGCTAGGACACTGTTCAGACAGGAACTGAACCAGGAACAAGATACAGGAACGAGCCTGGGAACTCAGCCTCCAGGGTGGTGGAAACAGACTATAAGTCACAGATACAGGCAACGGGCCTGGGTATACAGCCCCCAGGGTTGCGGAATAGACTAGAAGTCACAGATACAGGTAACAGGCCTGGGTACTCAGCCACCAGGGTGGCGGAAACAGACAAGATATAGAACAGGACCTGGCAACTCAGTTGCACAGAACACACTGAAAGAAAATGTTGCTCAGGCGCCTCCTACTGGGTGGAGGGGGTTTAAGTATCCAGTGACTCACAACAATAGGCTGGGGACGCATTAGGAGTGTGCACACAGTAACTATAAGAATCAGACAGTAACCGCGCTGCTGCCCTAAGCAATCAGACAAGAGACATGCACACAGCTGGTACTGGAGCAAAGTGTGCAGCCAGGACTGATAGGTAAGATGGCGGTCTTGCATGGTGGTAGTTGTTAAGCCATGCCAGCGCGCCTCCAGGGATGTTACACCGGAAATCTATACAGGGACGTAGACCGCCATCTTTTTTCTTCACAAAGAAGAACCCTGCCATCACGAGAGAAGATGAGGGTCTGATATTTCCCTTCTTCAGACTTTCCGCAATGAAATCCTTCATGGCTCGTCTCTCAGGGCCAGAAAGATTATACAATCCGGACTTCAGTAGTTTAGCTCCGGGGGTCAGGTTAATAGGACAGTCATATGCACTATGAAGAGGTAAATCCTGACACCCCCTCTCATAAAAAACATCCTCTAAACTAGACAGAAAAGCAGGTAATATTTCTGTAGAGACAGTAGCAAGGGAAATATCTAAACAGTTCTCATGGCAGTGATCTCCCCTTCTAATAATATCCCTGGATTTCCAATCCTATGTTTAACAAGCCAAGGAATACTCAAAACAATAGGTGTGGGAAGATTGTCAAGGACATGGCAAAGGAAATTTTCTCGATTTTGCTCTCTAGCACCACCTCTGCTATCAGGACAACCCAGGAACTTCAGGTTGGCAACTAATGCACCCCTTGTTTATCCAACTCCAGACTACCAAGAGTTAATCGAGTCTCCTTTTGTTTAGGAATTGAAGGACACGTCCCAAGAAAATGTCCCTTTTTCCCACAAAAAAAACATATGCCTTTTTGCTTGCGAATTTCCGGGGAAATGTATGATGCAGAGACACCCCCTAACTGCATGGGTTCCTCCACTTCTCCCAGTACTGGTTCACCCCCACACCACTCCCCTATCAAAGGTACAGAACCCCGGCAAGAAGGTCCCGAAGAAGTTGGTCGCACCCGTCTATCCCAAAGGCGTTTATCAAGACGTATGTCCAACAAGGGCTGAGTCATTCCATTTGGAATCCATTTTCCATTCCCAGAATTCAGAACTGTACATCTCCACTGACCGATTCCCCTGCTGAAGGCGACGTAGACTAGACTCAGCCAAGGTGACTTGGTCAGGGCCATCATAGATGAGAGACAGAGCCTCGAAAAAAACCTCTACAGACTGGAGACAAACCGAGTCCTGCGGTAAAGAAAACGCCCCTGTAGTAGAGAGATCACAATTCCAACCCGTTGCTCCTAATTTCTGGAGGAGTAAAGACGAAGTTTAAAATACAGTTTACAGGCCTCCTTGAATACAAAAAACTTGTCCCTACCTCCTAAAAACCTGTCCGGGAGGGCAACCTTGGTTTCAAGCTGGACAGACCTACATTCAGAGACCCCCACATTGGTGACCTGTAGCCATTGATACTGCTGCTGAACCTCACAGCGGAGATCATTCACCTCCAGAGACAGACTGTGCAGCCGCTCTGCGAGCTCTGCAACTGAACCCATACCAAGGAGAAAGGAAAAAAATAACATGCCCAAAAACACCCACACAAAATAAAACAACAAAATGTCATTTTTTTTTTCCTTTTCAAAATGTGCTCAGTCGGTGATAATGTCACGCAAGGTGTGGGAAAGACTTAGTGCAACACAAAGGGAAAGGGAGCCTGGACTCTAGGGAAAGGGAGAATTGGAGATCTCCTAGGCTGATCTAATATCACCCTGTCTTCACTAACATCCCTATATTGGTTCTTCACAAATCGCCTCACGCGAACCTCGCCCTATCTTTCCCTGGCGTTAGGCACTGGCTAGAGAAAGGAGGGGGATGAGCGCTAGTCGATCCCCACTGACAACTAAAAACAACAAGGGGGAACAAACAAGGGAAGATAGCTTAACATTAGTAGACTTCAGAGAAATGAACACCCATTCTCATAGCTCCAGAGAGGAATAAGTAATGCACTTGCTCCGGGCCTTCACAAGGGGTAATGTGAATATCGCCGGCACCTCCTTCTAGCAGACAGCAGGTATTTATACACCCAGGCCAGGGTGTTAATTAGGCAGAGGAAGGTAGCTGCTGGGTCCTAGAGAGACAGCCTCTAAAAAGGTTTCTGTAATGCCAAACGTAGAGATCTCCTGCAATCAGCTTCAGGGCGACTGTCTGTCACTTCTGACACACCCATGACACAGGGTCCGAATGGGTCTCGGCTCCCACAATATTCACCCAGTGTGCTGTCAGTGAAATGTACCATTCCGGGTCACAAGCACTTGTCTGTGGTTAGGTGGACCTTCCCAGTAAATTAATTGAGGGCACGGGTAATGTTCTAGGACACGTGTTTGTATAAGGCGGGGACGGCTCAACGGGAGAAAAAGTGGCGGCTGGGGACTGAGTACCGAGTGACAGCAGCCATCATGAGTGTGAAGACCTGGCCACTTTCTAAATACTTTTCCAGCAGTGAGCACCCCTTTTCGTCAATCTTAATTTGGTGTTTTGTTAGAAATTTGCTTGCTGTGATTTGTTAGTGATTTGTTTGCTCATCAGTTCAACCTCAGGTATCTATTCCATTTAGTGACCATATCTCCGAGACCTTGGGACATTGTTCTCTCCGTCACCACAGGTAGTCTCACATGCAAACCCAGGGGATGGGTTCCACCTGAGAAAATATCGCCACTAAGGCACAATTAGCTGGGAGAGGGAGGGGTGAGCTCTTCTGCCGATTCAGGGGGCTGAACCCTGTGCAGGAGAAAGGGAAGATTCCCTGCTAGTCGGACTGAGAGCTGGGTGGTATCACGGGCTGCGGTCGTGATATCCATCATCCGAAGGAACATATGCTGTGACTGCCAATATACTGGCGGGAGATACAAAAAGCTGTGGGCCAACCAAAAGTTGGGGGACAGTGGGTATCACCTGGTATGGGGCAGTGGAACTACTGATCCCAGGTTGGAAACTCAAGGACTAAGAGAATTGCCTGTTAGGCATTTACCTGGAATTGCTGTTCACTGTGGTCGGAAGGAATAAAACTAATTGCATCGATAACCTGCCTAGGTGATTCTTAAAATCCACAACCGCACATCCTTACAATGAGGTTGTGGAAAGCTTCCATCTCTACAAGCCTAAAAGGCAACATTTCCAGTGCAAGCAGTCTAGAAATGTGGCAGTTTAGTATTGTGGCCTGTGGGTGGGTGGCTGCATATTTGCGCTTGTGTTCCAAGGACTGGTATATGGACAACTGAACACTACGCTGGCACAAGGACGTAGATGTGTTTGCTGACGGTAATAGTTGTAAATATGCAACAACCGGTGCAGGGTGGAAGGTAACTTTGCCTCCATCATGGACAGAGGATTGGCGTGCATGCACAACAGCAGAACAGGCAATGATGTCACCCGCAGACATCGTTTCTGGACCCTGGTGTTCGGCCCAACTAGCTGGGTGCTTTGCTGTCATGTGCTTGAGCATACTGTTAGTGGTCAGGCTGGTAGTTTTGCAGGGGCTGATGCTGGCATGGCAGATGTTGCAAATAGCCACCCCAGTGCTTCTTCCTGCCAGTTGTGGTGCTACTCCTCCCTCCCCCTCTGCACTGCTGTCCTCGCTATGCATGTCATCTTGCCAGATTGGGTCAGTGACTTCATCGTTCACCACCTCGTCTTCCACGTACGCATCCTGGGCCTCTCTGACTGGGCCTCTCTGACTTGCTGGCAATTGTGTCTCATCATCATCCACCTCTTGCGAAAGTAATTGCACTTTCCCACCGTCACCTTCGTATTACTGTGACTGCTCAAATATTTGGGCATCGCTACATGCAATCTCCTCATGCAATGCTTGAAGCGAACCAAGCGAGAGGCCAAAATCTATAGATGCAAATGTGAACAGCTCTTTGGAGTGTGCAAGTGTAGGAATACTTTTCTCCGGGCACTCAGCATGGTGGAAGGAAGGAGGATTAGGGTGAGGAATATGTGGTCGAGACTCACGGCTATTTAGATTGGACCATGTGGAAGACAGGGAGGAGGTGGTGCCAAACTGATGGAAGCATTATCTGCTATCCAACCAACAACCTTTTCACACTGGTCTGGCTTCAAGAGTGGTGTTCTGCAGTCCCCCAGAAAGTGGAACAGGAAGCTAGGTCGACATGATGTGGGTGCTTGATGTGCTCCCTCGGCAGGCACAGTTTCATCTTGCCCACAGCTTCGGCCTCTGCGTGCACCATCAGCATCACTTCCTCTTCCCCGTCACTTACCACACGCCTTGCCCATTTTAAATGGAGTTTAATAATTTTCAGCTTCCAAAAAATGTCCTGATTATTACCGCAGTAATATTTGATCACGTCTGATGAGCAATTTTTTTATGCAGTGGCGGTATGTCAATTCTATTGGTCAGCGACCAAGTGTGGATATGTTTTAAACACACAACTGGCAGAATTTAAATGGAGCATAATATTTTGCAGCTTGAAAAAATGTCAGGATTATTACCGCAGTAATATTTGATCATGTCTGATGACCATGTAGAGATGCAGTGGTGGTATAGCGATTCCATTGGTCAGCGACCAAGTGTGGATATGTTTTGAACACACAACTAGCAGACTTTAAATAGAGTATAATATTTTGCAGCTTTCAAAAAATGTCATGATTATTACCGCAGTAATATTTGATCATGACTGATGACCATGTAGAGATGCAGTGGTGGTATAGCGATTCCATTGGTCAGCGACCAAGTGTAGATATTTTTTGAACACACAATTAGCAGACTTTAAATGGAGTATAATATTTTGCAGCTTTCAAAAAATGTCAGGATTATTACCGCAGTAATATTTGATCATGTCTGATGAACACATAAAGACATGGGTGTGTCAGGTGGAATAGAGAGTCGCTCTGGATCTGGCTGTAGAAGGTCACTGCATTTGGCATTGCAGACATCTTCTTAAACCTTCTTGCTTTAAGACCCAGCGGTGACCTCCCTCCTGCTGCTGATTGACACACCTTTGCATGAGAGTTAAAAACCCTCAGTTTGCTCCAAGCAATCACCATGATATTTCTATGTACAGGCTTGGAGCACTAGCAGTTGGCCAGCATCTTCTCTGGTGCCCTTGGAGGACTGTTGGCATTACTCCTCTGGTGTCTGCTCAAGCTAAGTTAATCCCCTTTGTTTGTCTACCTTGTTGTCTTTAGTTTGTAGTGGGGCCTGACCAGTGCTCATCCCTCCCCCTCCCTATCTAGGGCCAAGCTCTAGGGTCATCCAGGGTTTAGGGTCCTGTTTGGTGATAGGTGTGGAACCTATATAGGGACGGTAGTGTAGGCAGCATGATATTAGATCTGCCTAGGGGTCTCCACTCCCCCTTTCCCTAGTGTTTGGGCTTCCTCCCCCTCTTCGCTTCAATTTGCACTTAGTCTTTCTCACAGTTTGCGTGACCTTATCACCAGCCACGTATAAATTAAAAATAAAAAACTGTCACGTGGTTTCATTTGTGTTTTTTTTTTTCTCGGGTGTGTTTGTTTTTTTACTTTCTCCCTTGGTTCATGCACTCTGTTGCAGAGCTGACAGAGCAGCTGCGCAGGCTGTCTCTGGAGGTGACTGACCTCCACTATGAGATTCAGCAGCAACAACAGCGACTGCATGTCCCTAATGTTGGGAACTCTGCAGGTAGGCTATTCCAGCTTGAACCCAAGAGTGCCCACCCAGACAGGTTTTTATGAGGTAGGGTCAAGTTTTTGTGTTCAAGGAAGCTAGCAAACTGTATTTGAAACTTCATCCTTACTCCTCCAGAAATTAGGAGCAACGGGTTGGAATTGTGATCTCTCTACAGCAGGGGCATTTTCTTTACCGCAGGGCTCGGTTTGTCTCCAGTCTGTAGAGGGGTTTTTTGGGGCTCTGGCCCTCATCTATGATGGCCCTGACCGAGTCGCCTTGGCTGAGTCTAGGTTACGTCGCCTTCAGCAGGGGAATCGGTCAGTGGGGATGGACAATGGATTTCAAATGGAATGACTCAGCCCTTCGAAGTCAATTTTGTGACGGTGTTACTGAAAGGTTGAAAGATGCCTTAGCAGTATATGAAATCCCTCAATCCTTGGAGGCTGCCATGTTGTTGGACATACGTCTTGATAAACGCCTTCGGAATAGACGGGTCCGACCACCTTCTCCGGGGCCTTTCTTTTTGCTGCAGGGTTCGGTTTTTCGGGGCTCTAGCCCTCATTTATGATGACCCTGACCGAGTCTCCTTGGCTGAGTCCAGGCTGCGTCGCCTTCAGCAGGGGAATTGGTCAGTAGAGACGTATACCTCCGAATTCCACAAATGGGCAACTGATACAAAATGGAATGATCTGGCTCTCATAAGCCAATTTTGTAAGGGCCTTACTGAAAGGTTGAAAGATGCTTAGGCAGTGTATGAAACCACAGAGTCCATGGAGGATGCCATGTCTTTAGCCATACATGTTGATAGACGCCTTCGGGATAGGTGGGTGAGACCACGTTCTCTGGAGCCCTCTTTTCAGGGTAATGCCCTTTTGCCGGGGTTGTGTACCTTTGACAGGGGAGTGGTGTGGGGGTGAACCAGTACCTGGGGGAGTGGAAGAACACATGCAGTTAGGGGGTGCCTCTGCATCGTACGTTTCCCCTGAGATCTGCAAAGAAAGGGGCGTATGTTTTCTTGTTGAAAAAAAGGGACATTTTATTGGGGCCTATCCCTCAATTCCTAAGCAAAAGGAGACCCGATTGACTCTTGGTAGTCCGGAGTTGGATAATCAAGGGGTGCGTTTATCATCAATCTGCAATTCTTGGTTTGTCCTGACAGCAGAGGTGGTGGTAGAGCGCAAGACTGAGAAAATTTCTGTGCTTTTTGACAGTGGAGCTGGAGTCAGCCTGGTTGATGCTGAGTTTGTGAGAACTCATGGTCTTGCTTGCTGTACTTTAGCTAAGCCCATTCACATCTTCACTTTCGACTCAGCGACACTTGCACAGAAAGCTCTAACTCAGATTGTACATAATGTAAGACTGAGGGTGGGGTTGGTTCTTTGTGAGATAATCCCTTGTTGTGTCCTGGACGGTATTCCCACTCCAATTGTACTGGGTCTACCCTGGTTGGTGAAACATAATCCATTGGTGGATTGGCAATATGACTGTCCTAATAACCTGACTCCCGGAGCTAAACTACCAAAGACCAGTCTGTATAATCTTTCTGGCCCTGAGAGTCAAGCCATGAAGGATTTCATTTCGGCAAGTCTGGAGAAGGGACATATCAGACCCTCATCTTCGCTCGTGGCAGCAGGGTTCTTCTTCTCATGAAGAGAAAAGATGGCAGTCTATGTCCCTGTTTAGATTTCCGGGAATTAAATCAAATTACCATCCAAGATCCATACCCTCTTCCTCTGATTCCAGATTTGTTCAGCGAGGTTGTGGGAGCTAAGGTTGTCCCCAAGTTGGATTTAAGGGGAGTCTACAATCTGGTTAGAATCAGAGAGGGGGATGAATGAAAAACAGTGTTCAATACCCCTGAAGGGCATTTCGAGATTCTGGTTATGCCTTTCAGTTTGACCAATGCACCTGTGGTGTTCCAACATTTAATTAATAATGTTTTCCATCATTTGGTGTGCAGGTTAGTTGCGGTCTATTTGGATGATATTTTGGTTTACTCACCTGATTTTGAGACACATCCTGGGCATGTTAAACAGAAGCTTCAGATATGAGGGGATTACAAACTATATGCCAAACTAGAAAAGTGTCTTTTTGCCGTCCAGGAGGTGCAGTTTTTGGGCTACCTCTAATCATCTTCTGGTTTTCGGATGAATCTGGAGAAGATCCGTGCTGTCCTTGATTGGGACCGTCCCGAGAACCTGAAGGCTCTACAACGTTTTCTGGGCTTTACTAATTTTGTGCTGGAAATCTATCCAAAATTATTCGGTAATTGTGAAACCCCTCACTGACATGAGAAGGAAGGGGTCTGATCTTTCTAAATGGTCGTATGCTGCCCTGCAGTCTTTTTCCTCCCTAAAGAGCTGTTTTGCCACTGCACCTATACTGTGTTGTCTCAGGGTCTGTCCCCTGCTAAATGGCTTCCATGCGCTTTCTTCTCTAAAAAATTATCTTCAGATGAGAGAAAATATGATGTGGGTAATAGGGAACTTTTGGCAATTAAATTGGCGTTTGAAGAACGGCAACATTGGTTGGAGGGGGCTGTCCATCCTATTACTGTTATTACTGACCATAAGAACCTGTCATATCTTCAATCGGCTAAACGTCTTAACCCTAGGCAAGCTAGATGGTCCCTGTTTTTTACAAGGTTCAATTTTGTTGTCACTTTCCGTCCAGGGGTCAAAAACGTCAAGGCTGATGCTTTGTCCCGGAGCTTCCTTGGTTGTGGTGACCATGAGAACCCTGCCCCGATTTTGCAGAAGGGGGTAGTCATTAGGGCATTGTACCCTGAACAGGAGGGTGATGTGTTGGAGACTCAGGGGGACTCCTCTGCCTCCTGCCCCTCGGGGAGGTTATTTGTACCATCTAAACTGTGCCGCAAAGTAATTAGGGAACATCACAACTCTGTGCTTGCTGGTCATCCAGGTGGTAAGGCAACCACGGACCTCCTTTCTCATGGTTTTGGTGGCCGAGGTTGCATCGAGATGTGATTGAACACATGCCTGCTCTTAGTATTTGCGCACGTTCTAAAGTATCGCATATCCGTCTGTCTGGTACTCTTCTTCCAATACTTATTCCTAGCAGGCCATGGACACACTTGTCCATGGATTTTATTACTGACCTACTGGTATCTGCAGGCAAAACTGTGGTTGTAGATACTGTAGGTTCAGAAAATGGTTCACTTTGTCGCATTACCAGCACTTCCGAATGCCAAAACTCTTGCTCAAGTGTTTATCCTTTATCAAGTGAGGTTCCCTCCTATGTGGTGTCAGATAGGGGGACCAGTTGGCTTCCAAGTTCTGGAAAGCTTTCTGTTCTTGACTGGGGGTTCAACTGTCTTTTTCCTCTGCCTTCCATCCTCAGTCAAATGGTCAGACTGAACGCATTAACCAGGATCTGGACACTTACTTCAGGTGTTTTGTCTCCGAAAACCAGGAGGATTGAGCATCTTACTTACCGCTGGCAGAATTTGCTATTACTAATCATCGCCAAGAATCCACCAGCAGGTCACCGTTCTTTGGTGCATACGGTTTCGATCCACAGTTTGGTACTTTTAGTTGGGGAAGGGCTTCGAGAGTTCCTGAGGAGGAACGTTTTGCTTCGTTGCTCTCCTCGGTGTGGCAGGGGGTTCTGAGTAATTTGAAGATCATGGGAGACAGGTACAAGTGTATGGCTGACAGGAAACGCTCTCCAGGTGCGGATTTGAGTGTGAATGACTTTGTGTGGTTGTCTACCAGGAATATCAAGTTGAAGGTTCCTTCCTGGAAGCTGGGACCTAGATTTATTGGTCCCTATAAAATAACCGCCACCATTAACCCAGCAGGGTTTCATCTTGAGCTACCTCAGGCCCTTAAGTTCCACAATGTCTTTCACAGGTCTCTGCTCAAGAATGTAGACCCTCTTGAGTCCTCTCCCCACCGCCTCCCCCAATCATGTTTGATGGTAATTTGGAGTTTCAGATTTCGAGGATTGTAGATTCTCGTCTCCAGCGTTGTTCCCTACAGTACTTGGTGTACTGGAAGGGTTATGGTCCAGAGGAAAGGATGTGGGTTTCAGCATCACAGGTGAATGCCCCCAGGTTGGTGCATTTCATACCTCTTATCCTGAGAAACTTGGACCTGAGTGTCCAGAGGTCACTCGTAGAAGGGGGGATACTGTCACAGGTCCCTCTGGATCTGGCTGTAGAAGGTCACTGGACTTGGCATTGCAGACACCTTCTTAATCCTACTTCCTTTAAGACCCAGCAGCAACCTCCCTCCTGCTGCTGACACACCTTTGAATGGGAGTTAAAAACCCTCAGTTTGCTCCAAGCAATCACCGGTGATATTTCTATGCACAGGTTTGGAGCACTAGCAGTCGGCAAGCATCTTCTCTGGTGCCCTTGGAGGACTGTTGGCGTTACTCCTCTGGTATCTGCCCAAGCAAAGTTAATCCCCTTTGTTTCTCTAAAACAAATGTCATCCTCTGCAGCGTGTCAACCAAATACCCTGTTTTTTATCACCTTTTTACTAGCACTTGCTGTTTACTGTTACCTTTTTACAACAGAGTATTTTTATACATTTGTTTTACTGTGTCCTTGTGTTTTTCAGTCTTTTGGTGGTGTGAACACTGTCCTGCAGACTTGTTCACCGTGTGCATGGCCCATGTGTTTGTATTCAGACTTTAAATGGAGTATAATATTTTTGCAGCTTTCAAAAATATCAGGATTATTACAGCAGTAATATTTGATCATGTCTGATGACCGATTTTTTTATGCAGTGGCGGTATAGCAATGCTATTGGTCAACAACCAAGTGTGGATATGTTTTGAGCACACAACTGGCAGACTTTAAATGGAGTGTAACATTTTGCAGGTTGCAAAAAATGTAATGATTTCTACAGCAGTATTATGTGATCACAGCTGATGACCACATAGAGATTCAGTGGCAGTATAGCGGTGCTTTTGGTCAGCGACCAAGTGTAGATATGTTTTGAACACACAACTAGCAGATTTGAAATGGAGCATAATATTTTGCAGCTTTCAAAAAATGTCAGGATTATTACCACAGTAATATTTGATTACGTCTGATGACCATGTAGAGAGATCCAGTGACGGTATAGCTATGCTATAGCTATGCTATTGGCAGACTTTAATGGAGTATAATATTTGTCAGCTTCCAAAAAAATCAGGAATATTACGGAAGTAATATTTGACCACCTGTGATGATGAACAAGTTTCTCTGCTTGCACAATACTGCAATGCTATTCAAATCAACCAAATCTGACTGTATGCTGCTAACAAGCAAATGGAACAGTACAAATGGTGTATTATATTGCTTTTCACCAAAATTAGCAGGATTAAGAGCAAAAAGAATATTATTAGCCCTGATATCTAGGGCTATTGCTAGGAGTTCCAGCAGCACAAAGAACATGCAATGGACCCTATTCTGTACTATACTAGGTCTCCACAAACTCTGCCTAACTAGTGCTATCAGCAGGATAAATATTCATCAGAATGAGCCCTTACAAGGACTGTTAGTGTAGATTAATAATAGTGGTTTGGAATCCCTGTTTAAAATAAACACCAATTCTCTCCCTTGCTCAGCTGCAGCTCTCCCTACTCTGCCTGTTTGACTGGTAGACTGTGACAAGCATAGGGTCCCGGGTCTTATATAGACCCGATGACGCTATGCGGCCAACCAATCACTGTAATGTCACAGCCAACATGGCTACGCCATTACAGTCAATCCCTGCATGGTAATTGGCTGCCTAATATGCGCCAAACATGCGGGGTGGGGACTTGAGCTCCCGCCCGAACATTCAAAAAATACTCACCGAGTATCGAGCATCTTGAGCACTGTGATGCTCGGGCGAGTAACGGGTAGTGCCGAGCATGCTCACTCATCACTTATGAGGAAATTTCAGACTTCTGGCCAGTGAGAAGCCAATAAAGTTTGCTGCATTTTTGGAATGAATAATGGCTTTTCCCATAAACTTAGAATAAATAACCCCTTTCTGGCTCAGGGCGTACTAATACGTATCTGTGCCCTGGACCTGATACGTATTAGTACACCCTATCTTTAATGTGGCACAGCGACTTCGGTCACGGTGATCGCATTAAATTTCCGGTGCCATCTTGCCTTAGGGTAGATGGTGACGGTATCTCGGGCGGTGTCGCCGCCCCCCGCACCTACGATTGCTGTGATTGGCTGTTCAATTCTGAACTGCCAATCACAGCATTTCTCACTGTTTCCGGCAATCTGACAGTGATGTGCAGCCTAGGATCGGTGCTCCTAAGAGAACCGATCCTAGGCTGTTGCTAGGAGACCCCAGCCCTGGCCCCAAACTGCTATGATCAGTGCGATCGCGATCACATTGATCGCACTGATCATAGCGGGACCGTGCAGTAACAGGGCGGTCATGGGGCGGTGACCGGTCACCACCCCATGACCCCCTGTGATGTTAGAGAAGCTGCCAGCCAGCTCTGATTGGAGCGATCGATGATGACATTGATCGCTCCAATCAGAGTACCTGAACACAGGTGACAGGGTGGTGACCAGCTTGTGATCTGCCTGTCTGCTCCCTGTGACCCCCTGTGGTGCATGTGACTCGCCCCCTGGGCCGTGGGGTACCCGGAACCGGGCCTTCTAGTGTACGGTGCTGATGGGGGTAGTAGTGGCAACCCGGTCCCGTGGCTCAGGGTGGTCAGACCAGTGGCAGCCTTTTATATGTTTTAGGTAATGTCCGACTACGCCACCCATGGATTGCGGTCAGGGAGGACCGCCGCTGCAAGGCAGACCGCTGAGGCTGGTGTTGGGGATGCAGCAGGGAATAGTACAACTCCCCACGGGAGGAGTGTCGCCTCAGGGCTGTGTAATAGGATGTTGGAGGTGATGGTGCAGGCGCCGCAGTAATCACACAGAGTCCAATAATGCAGTCCAGGGTCTTTTTCTGCAGAACTTATCACAGATCCATCAGGAGTACAGGGTAGGAATGGACCTGGGTGTCTGAGGGCATTCGGGTGAGCTCCACTGGCCAGGGTGAGTGGGTAGGCCTACCGTTCTCTCTCTGCCCTTGCTGACTATCTCCCCCTTTAGTGGTATGGTAGCCCACGTCCCTGAGCTTGCCGTGTGCTACGCCTGTATGGCTTGCGACTCGGGCCTTAGGTACCTGTAGCTTCTCCGTGCTGTACCGGTCCCTCTGTGTGGCGGAGCCTCCAGGCTTCTTAGGCCAAGGGACCTGAAATCCCTTGCGGGTTGGTTATCTGCTGCAGGACCTGCAACCCTGACAGCCTCGGACCACAGTGTCCGGTTATGTAGTCTCTCTCTGCCAGGACCGGCTCTCGACGCCTCTGTCCCTGGCTTTCTGCTCCTCCTTTGCCTCCTGGACTCCTCAGCTGTGGCTGACCTGTCCCTCTCTTCTGGGCACCCTTCTGGATGCTTCAGAAGTGGGTCCTGGTCTCCCTAACCCTGCCCTCAGCACCAGTTTTTATAGGGGCAGCCTGCTCCCCCTACTGGCCTGGGACAGGAGGTGCTGCATGCAAATGGTCCATGACCAGAGAACCTCCCTCCTGCTCTCAGACACAGCCTTACAAGTTTGTGGCATCCAGGCCTGGGGTGACACACATGCCCAGGCCCCAGCCATCTCTGATTGGTGCGATCGATGTCATCATCGATCTCACCAATCAGAGTACCTGACCAGGAGATGACCGGGTGGTGACCGGCCTGTGACCTGCCTGTCACAACCCTATCACCCCCTATGATCGCCCTGCAGATCCTCACACTTGGTGAGGATTTCTACAGAGCAGTCACACTGATCTGCACAGTGCTGGCCCTTGTAGTGTCACAGAATCTTCTGTGACACTACAAGACCTTTCTCTCACCTGCATCAGTCGCTGCTGCTGCTCTGGCATCCTGCTGAGGTCTCCAGTGTCCTGGGTATCCTGCTCCAGCGTCCTGCTGCGATCTCATGGGTTCTGGGTCTCCAGCTCTCTGTCCTGCTGCTGCGGATCCTGCTCCAAAGCCTCTTCCAGAACCTGCTGCTGATCCTGCTGCTGAAAGAAGGACAGAGAAGACTTTGGTAAGTCCATCTCTGTTCTCCCCTCATTCATCCCTATCCCCCCTCCTTTTACCCCTAATCCCCCTCCTCCCAGTTTTTTGTTTTTTTTCGTGCATCCTGCAGCGGCCGAGCGCTCGACAAGTGACTACGTCACTGATCAAAGTCCGTGCTCGCTGCTTTTCAGGTCTTTTTTTTTGTCCCTGTCAATTCCCCCCCCCCCACACAACTTTGCACCACCTCCGTGTGTGCATCCAGCAGCTGCCGAGATTTGATCTGTGATGCAAATCACCGATCAGCACTTGCGCTCGCTACTTTACCCTTTTTTTTCAACTAACCTTTTTTCATTTCTAGAGGGCGGTCGCGTTGTCCAATTGTGCGCCGTGCTGGGCCTTGCGGTGCCACAGAAGCCTGTGGCACCACAATCGCCGCTCCTGCTCCAGAACACATCGTACAAAAGACATCTTACAGAAGATATCTTACAGATGACATCTTACAGACGGCATCTGAAAGACAACATCTGAAAGACGACAATTGTAAGTAGGATTTTTTGATCTGTCCTCATCCACCCCAATCCCCCTCTCTCCCCTCTCCTCCTTCCCCCCTTCCCATCTCCCTTTCTCACACCAAGTGCTGATCATTACTTGATCAGTACTTGATCGCTCGACTTTTATCCGTTTTTTTTCCGTGCTTTCTGCAGCAGCAGAGCGCTGATTAGTGACCACAGATCACAGATCAGCACTCGTGCTCGCTGTTTTACACTTCCCCCCACCTTTGCACCACATCCGTGCGCACACCCAGCAGCTGCCAAGAGTTGATTGGTGACATAGTTCACCGATCTGCACTCGTGTTTGCTGTTTGCACCACCTACAGTAGTTCCTTTTTTTCTCTTTTTTTTCAGAAAAAAAAAGTTCACACCAAGCACACTGACACACACACACTCTAAATAAAGTACTGACACACTCGCACCACATACATAAGAAAAAAAAATGTCCCGCTCATCCCAAACTCGCTATTCAGCGGAGGAGGCATACTCTTTTCTTGCCTCTGACACTGACAACGAGGGCGAGGATCCCACATTTCTTTATTTTTCCGACTCCTCGTCGTCCTCTTCCTCCTCTTCTTCCTCCTCCTCCTCAGGTGCTACTGGACCGCCCCGCAGTCGTCGCAGGAGAGAAGATGATCCAGCACCCCCCACTACTGACCCCATATAGACCTCGCCCCCCGAAAATTATGAGCCACTGATTCCTGATTTCGTGGTGGAATCAGGAATCAAGTTTGATACCACCGGCCTCACAGAAATAGACTTTTTCATAGTATTTTTCTCTGAGGACTTTCTAAACCTCTTGGTGGGCCGAACTAATTTATACGCTCATCAATTTTTGGAACAAAACCCCTCTTCATCATTTTTTAACTGGTCTCCTGTAGACGCAGAAGAAATGATGAAGTTTTGGGGCCTGGTCCTTCATATGGGGATCCTGAAGAAGCCAGAGGTTCGGCAATACTGGAGAGTTGATTTTTTGTATAACACTCCAGTGTTCTGAATGGTCATGATCCGGAGACGCTTTGTGGCCATCCACAAGTTCTTGCATTACAACGATAATGCAAGGTGTCCTGCCCGCGATGATCCGAACTTTGATCGTCTTTTCAAAGTTCGGCCAGTCATCGAGCACTTCAACAACAAGTTTGCTGAAGTGTACGTGCCCCAAAGGGACATCTGCGTAGATGAGTCCCTAGTTCATTTTAAGGGGCGGCTTGGATTCTGGCAGTACCTGCCCAGTAAGAGGGCCAGATACGGGATCAAGCTGTATAAACTTTGTGAGAGTACCTCAGGGTACACTCACAAGTTTAGAGTTTATGAAGGGAAGGACTCCAGGATTGAACCCCCTGAATGTCCCCCTGTTCTGGGAGTGAGTGGGAAAATTGTGTGGGACTTGTTGCGCCCACTGCTGGATAAAGGTTATCACTTGTATGTAGATAACTTTTATACCAGTGTCCCTCTCCAAGTCCCTCCCTGCGCGACGTACCGCAGCCTGTGGTACTGTCCGCAAAAATCAGAGAGGCCTCCCAAAGATGCTAATTGGGCAGCTGCTCAGAAGGGGTGAGAGCAGAGCCCAATGTAGCGACCACCTGTTGGTGGTCAAGTACAATGACAAGAGGGATGTCCTTCTCTTGGCCACCATACATGGTTATGGTAGCACCCTCAGCACTGTACGAAGTTCCACTACACAGGTCGCCAAACCAGACTGTGTAGTGGGGTACAACAAGTACATGAGGGGAGTTGATCTCTCTGATCAAGTCCTCCAGCCGTCAGTGCTTTGAGAAAGGCCAAGGTATGGTATAAGAAGCTGGCAGTGCACATTGTACAGATGGCAATGCATAACGCTTTCCTTCTGTCACAATGTGCAGGCCAGACTTATACGCCGTATCTTCACTTTCAGGAGACAGTTATCATGGCCCTGATATTTGGCAGTGGTGACGAAGTGGGCCCCAGTACTTCCGGAACTGAAGGACCACAAATTGTACCGGGCCAGCATTTCCAGGGGCAGATCCCTCACAGAGGAAAAAAAGGTAAGTCACAAAAGTGCCGAGTGTGTTATAGAAGGGGAATACGCAAGGACACCATTTATCAATGTGACACCTGCCCCTACAAACCTGGCCTGTGCATGAAAGACTGCTTCAAAAGGTACCATACTTCCATGGACACTACACAACTGATGTAGTGTTCGTCAGGTTGTCTTACGTCAGTTGTGTAGTGTTCGTCAGGTTGTCCGACACAACTGACGTACAGTACAGAACAAAAGTTTGGACGCACCTTCTCATTTAAAGATTTTTCTGTATTTTTATGACTATGAAAATTGTACATTCACACTGAAGGCATCAAAACTATGAATTAACATATGTGGAATTATATACTTTACAAAAAAGTGTGAAACAACTGAAAATATGTCTTATATTCTAGGTTTTTCAAAGTAGCCACCTTTTGCTTTGATGACTGCTTTGCACACTCTTGGCATTCTCTTGATGAGCTTCAAGAGGTAGTCACCGGAAATGGTCTTCCAACAATCTTGAAGGAGTTCCCAGAGATGCTTAGCACTTGTTGGCCCTTTTGCCTTCACTCTGCGGTCCAGCTCACCCCAAACCATCTCGATTGGTTTCAGGTCTGGTGACTGTGGAGGCCAGGTCATCTGGCGTAGCACCCCATCACTCTCCTTCTTGGTCAAATAGCCCTTACACAGCCTGGAGGTGTGTTTTGGGTCATTGTCCTGTTGAAAAATAAATGATGGTTCAACTAAACGCAAACCGGATGGAATAGCATGCTGCTGCAAGATGCTGTGGTAGCCATGCTGGTTTAATATGCCTTCAATTTTGAATAAATCCCCAACAGTGTCACCAGCAAAGCACCCCCACACCATCACACCTCCTCCTCCATGCTTCACGGTGGGAACCAGGCATGTAGAGTCCATCCGTTCACCTTTTCTGAGTCGCACAAAGACACGGTGGTTGGAACCAAAGATCTCAAATTTGGACTAATCAGACCAAAGCACAGATTTCCACTGGTCTAATGTCCATTCCTTGTGTTCTTTAGCCCAAACAAGTCTCTTCTGCTTGTTGCCTATCCTTTGCAGTGGTTTCCCAGCAGCTATTTTACCATGAAGGCCTGCTGCACAAAGTCTCCTCTTAACAGTTGTTGAAGAGATGTGTCTGCTGCTAGAACTCTGTGTGGCATTGACCTGGTCTCTAATCTGAGCTGCTGTTAACCTGCGATTTCTGAAGCTGGTGACTCAGATAAACTTATCCTCAGAAGCTGAGGTGACTCATGGTCTTCCTTTCATGGGGCGGTCCTAATGTGAGCCAGTTTCTTTGTAGCGCTTGATGGTTTTTGCAACTGCACTTGGGGACACTTTCAAAGTTTTCCCAATTTTTCGGACTGACTGACCTTCATTTCTTAAAGTAATGATGGCCACTTGTTTTTCTTTACTTAGCTGCTTTTTTCTTGCCATAATACAAATTCTAACAGTCTATTCAGTAGGACTATCAGCTGTGTATCCACCAGACTTCTGCACAATCCAACTGATGGTCCCAACCCCATTTATAAGGCAAGAAATCCCACTTATTAAACCTGACAGGGCAGACCTGTGAAGTGAAAACTATTTCCAGTGACTACCTCTTGAAGCTCATCAAGAGAATGCCAAGAGTGTGCAAAGCAGTCATCAAAGCAAAAGGTAGCTACTTTGAAGAACCTAGAATATAAGACATATTTTCAGTTGTTTCACACTTTTTTGTTAAGTATATAATTATACATGTGTTAAGTCATAGTTTTGATGCCTTCAGTGTGAATGTACAATTTTCATAGTCATGAAAATACAGAAAAATCTTTAAATGAGAAGGTGTGTCCAAACTTTTGGTCTGTACTGTATAACACTACATTATGTAATTCACAAATCGGGTATCAGTTCCAAAAAGGGGGCGCTTGTTGGGCATTTCCACTGTTTAAGCACATCAGGGGCTCTGAGAACGTGACATGACGCCCGCAGACCATTCCATCAAAGTCTGCATTCCAAAGTGTCACTCCTTCCCTTCCGAGCCCTGACATGTGCCCAAACAGTAGTTTTCTCCAACACATGGGGTATCAGCGTACTCAGGAGAAATTGCACAACAACTTATGGGGTACAATTTCTCCTAATACCCTTGTGAAAATATTTTTTTTAGCATTTTTGTGGAAAAAAAAAAATAATTTTCATAAGTCAACATTATAATTTTCTGTGAAGCACCTGGGGGTTCAATGGGCTCACGACACATCTAGTTAAATTCTTTGGGGGTCTAGTTTCCAAAAAGGGGGCACTTATTGGGCATTTCCACTGTTTAGGCACATCAAGGGCTCTGAGAACATGACATGACGACCGCAGACCATTCCATCAAAGTCTGCATTCCAAAGCGTCACTCCTTCCCTTTCGAGCTCTGACATGTGCCCAGACAGTAGCTTTCTCCAACACATGGGGTATCAGCGTACTCAGGAGAAATTGCATAACAACTTTTGGGGTCCAATTTCTCCTAGTACCCTCGTGAAAATAAAAATATTGTGGTTAAAAGATTGTTTTTGTGGAAAAAAAAAGATTTTTGTTTTCACGGCTCTACATCATAAACCTTTGCAAAACACTTGGGGGTTCAAAGTGCTCACCACACATCTAAATAAGTTCCCTGAGGGTTCTAGTTTCCAAAATGGGGTCACTTGTGGGGGGTTTCCACTGTTTAGGCACATCAGGGGCTCTCCAAACGCGACATAGGGTTTGCTGTGAATTCCAGCGAGTTTTGCATTGAAAACGTCAAATGGCGCTCCTTCCCTTCCGAGCCCTGCCGTGCGCCCAAACAATGGCTTTCCCCCACATATCAGGTATCAGTGTACTTAGGAGAAATTGGACAACAACTGTTGGGGTCCAATTTCTCCTAGTACCCTCGTGAAAATAAAAATATTGTGGCTAAAAATCATTATTGAGGAAAAAAAATGATTTTTGCTCTACGTCATAAACTTTTTCAAAACACTTGGGGGTTCAAAGTGCTCACTACACATCTAGATAAGTTCCTTAAGGGGTCTAGTTTCCAAAATGGGGTCACTTGTGGGGGATTTCCACTATTTAGGCACATCAGGGGCTCTCTAAACGCGACATGGGGTCCGCTGTGAATTCCAGCAAGTTTGGCATTGAAAACGCCAAGCCGTGCACCCAAACAATGGCTTTTCCCCACATATGAGGTATCAGCGTACTCACGAGAAATTTCAAAACAACTTTTCGGGTCCAATTTCTCCTAGTACCCTTGTGAAAATAAAAAATTGGGGTCTAAAATAAAATTTTAGCGAAAAAAAGTTAAATGTTCATTTTTCCCTTTCACTTTCAATTAATTGGTGTGAAGTACGTGAAGAGTTAATAAACTTCTTGAATGTTGTTTGAGTACCTTGAGGGGTGAAGTTTTTAAAATGGTTCACTTTTGGGTATTTTTTGTCATAAAGGCCCCTCAAAGTCACTTTGAATGTGATGTGGTCCCTAAAAAAATGGTTTTGTAAATTTTGTTGTAAAAATGAGAAATCGCTGGTCAACTTTTAACCCTTATAGTTCCCTAACAAAAAAAAATTTTGGTTCCAAAATTATGCTTATGTAAAGTAGACATGTGGGAAATGTTATTTATTAACTATTTTGTGTGACATATCTCTCTGATTTAAGGGCATGAAAATTCAAAGTTTGAAAATTGTGAAATTTTCAAAATGTTGGCCAAATTTCCGTTTTTTTTAACAAATAAACGCAAGTGATATCGAAGAAATTTTATCACAATCTTGAAGTACAATATGTCACGAAAAAACATTCTCAGAATCAGGGGGATCCGTTGAAGCGTTCCAGAGTAATTACCTCATAAGGTGACAGTGGTCAGAATTGTAAAAATTGGCCCGGTCATTAACGTGCACACCACCTTGGGGGGTAAAGGGGTTAAAGGCAATGAAAGTTGGTACATCAAGCTTTCCTTTAGTAGAGGAGAACCAAAAAGGGAGATATGCGCCAGGGCAAAAAATAATAATTCCAATTACTAGAAAATGCTAAATAATTCATAAAAACAACGGGTATGGATAATCCCAGCAATATAGTCAAGAGTAGTGATGAGCGAGCATACTCGCAAGTACTCGGTACTCGGCAGAACATCTCAGTACTCGAGATGCTCGGAGCTCGCCGAGTACTTGCGAGATGCTCGGGCGGATGCTCGGGTCCCCTCCCTGCATGTTTGGCGCTCTTTACAGCACCAATCAACATGCAGGGATTGCCTGCCTCTCATTGTAATGCCGCAGCCATTGTGGTTGTGGCATTACAGTGATTGGCTGGCGCACAGCGTCATCAGGTCTATATCAGACCTGGCGCCGCTGTGCTCATCACAGTCACTCCGGAATCAGGCAGAGTAGGGAGTGGTGCTGCTGAGCTAGGGAGAGATTTGATTGTGTATTAGGTAGTGTAGGGAGAAAAAACAAACATTACACATACAGTTATATGAAAAAGTGTGGGCACCCCTATTAATCTTAAGCTTAATGTTTTATAAAAATTGGTGTTTTTGCAACAGCTATTTCAGTTTGATATATGTAATAACTGTTGGACACAGTAATGTTTCTGCCTTGAAATGAGGTTTATTGTACTAACAGAAAATGAGCAATCTGCATTCAAACAAAATTTGACAGGTGCATAAGTATGGGCACCTCACCAGAAAAGTGACATTAATATTTAGTAGATCCTCCTTTTGCAAAAATAACAGCCTCTAGTCGCTTCCTGTAGCTTTTAATGATTTCCTGGATCCTGGATGAAGGTATTTTTGACCATTCCTCTTTACAAAACAATTCCAGTTCAGTTAAGTTTGATGGTCGCCGAGCATGGACAGCCCTCTTCAAATGATCCCACAGATGTTCAAAGATATTCAGGTCTGGGGACTGGGATGGCCATTCCAGGACATTGTAATTGTTCCTCTGCATGAATGCCTGAGTAGATTTGGATCGGTGTTTTGGATCATTGTCTTGCTGAAAGATCCATCCCCTGCGTAACTTCAACTTTGTCACTGATTCTTGAACATTATTGTCAAGAATCTGCTGATACTGAGTGGAATCCATGCGTCCCTCAACTTTAACAAGATTCCCGGTGCCGGCATTGGCCACACAGCCCCAAAGCATGATGGAACCGCCACCAAATTTTACTGTGGGTAGCAAGTGTTTTTCTTGGAATGCTGTGTTTTTTTGCCGCCATGCATAACATCTTTTTGTATGACCAAACAACTCAATCTTGGTTTCATCAGTCCACAGGACCTTCTTCCAAAAATAAATTGGCTTCTCCAAATGTGCTTTTGCATACCTCAGCCGACTCTGTTTGTGGCGTGCTTGCAGAAACGGCTTCTTTCGCATAACTCTCCCATACTTGTGCAAAGTGCGTTGTATAGTTGACCGATGCACAGAGACACCATCTGCAGCAAGTTGATGCTGCAGTTCTCTGGAGGTGGTCTGAGGATTGTCCTTGACTGATCTCACCATTCTTCTTCTCTGCCTTTCTGATGTTTTTCTTGGTCTGCCACTTCTGGCCTTAACAAGAACTGTCCCTGTGTTCTTCCATTTCCTTACTATGTTCCTCACAGTGGAAACTGACAGGTTAAATCTCTGAGACAGCTTTTTGTATCCTTCCCCTGAACAACTATGTTGAATAATCTTTGTTTTCAGATCATTTGACAGTTGTTTTGAGGAGCCCATGATGCCACTCTTCAGAGGAGATTCAAACAGCAGAACAACTTGCAAGTGGCCACTTTAAGTAGCTTTTCTCATGATTGCATACACCTGGCTATGAAGTTCAAAGCTCAATGAGGTTACAAAACCAAAACAAGTGCTTTAGTAAGTCAGTAAAAAGTAGGTAGGAGTATTTAAAACAAGAAAATGATAAGGGTGCCCATACTGTCAAATTTTGTTTGAATGCAGATTGCACATTTTCTGTTAGTACAATAAACCTCATTTCAAGGCAGAAACATTACTGTGTCCAACAGTTATTACATATATCAAACTGAAATAGCTGTTGCAAAAATACCAATTTTTATAAAACATTAAGCTTAAGATTAATAGGGGTGCCCAAACTTTTTCATATAACTGTATCCATCTTAACAAACAGTCCTTTTGAGGACTAATCCATCTGCGGAGATTTCAGGCAGGCAGGGTATATAGGCAGGCAGTGTATATAGCAGACTGCGGTGCATAGAGCACAAGAGGCTCCATCCCAGTTCTGCCTTCTGCTGCAGTTAGATATTTCTATACAAAGGCCCAGGTCTCCGGGGCCAGGAATACTTTTTTTTGGATCTTAATCCTTATTATATGCTTAAACAGCAATCCAGAGAACACCGTTTTTCTGCGCCATTTTCTTGTTGGCACTACAGAATACAGCCAGGTCCTTTCCATATTATAGCGCTAGAAATACTGCTACAGTTATATGAAAAAGTTTGGGCACCCCTATTAATCTTAAGCTTAATGTTTTACAAAAATTGGTGTTTTTGCAACAGCTATTTCAGTTTGATATATGTAATAACTGTTGGACACAGTAATGTTTCTGCCTTGAAATGAGGTTTATTGTACTAACAGAAAATGAGCAATCTGCATTCAAACAAAATTTGACAGGTGCATAAGTATGGGCACCTCACCAGAAAAGTGACATTAATATTTAGTAGATCCTCCTTTTGCAAAAATAACAGCCTCTAGTCGCTTCCTGTAGCTTTTAATGAGTTCCTGGATCCTGGATGAAGGTATTTTTGACCATTCCTCTTTACAAAACAATTCCAGTTCAGTTAAGTTTGATGGTCGCCGAGCATGGACAGCCCTCTTCAAATGATCCCACAGATGTTCAATGATATTCAGGTCTGGGGACTGGGATGGCCATTCTAGAACATTGTAATTGTTCCTCTGCATGAATGCCTGAGTAGATTTGGAGCGGTGTTTTGGATCATTGTCTTGCTGAAAGATCCATTCCCTGCGTAACTTCAACTTTATCACTGATTCTTGAACATTATTGTCAAGAATCTGCTGATACTGAGTGGAATCCATGCGTCCCTCAACTTTAACAAGATTCCCAGTGCCAGCATAAGCCACACAGCCCCAAAGCATGATGGAACCTCCACTAAATTTTACTGTGGGTAGCAAGTGTTTTTCTTGGAATGCTGTGTTTTTTTGCTGCCATGCATAACGCCTTTTTGTATGACCAAACAACTCAATCTTGGTTTCATCAGTCCACAGGACCTTCTTCCAAAAATAAATTGGCTTCTCCAAATGTGCTTTTGCATACCTCAGCCGACTCTGTTTGTGGCGTGCTTGCAGAAATGGCTTCTTTCGCATCACTCTCCCATACAGCTTCTCCTTGTGCAAAGTGCGTTGCATAGTTGACCGATGCACAGTGACACCATCTGCAGCAAGTTGATGCTGCAGCTCTCTGGAGGTGGTCTGAGGATTGTCCTTGACTGATCTCACCATTCTTCTTCTCTGCCTTTCTGATGTTTTTCTTGGCCTGCCACTTCTGGCCTTAACAAGAACTGTCCCTGTGTTCTTCGATTTCCTTACTTTGTTCCTCACAGTGGAAACTGACAGGTTTGAGACAGCTTTTTGTATCCTTCCCCTGAACAACTATGTTGAATAATCTTTGTTTTCAGATCATTTGACAGTTGTTTTGAGGAGCCCATGATGCCACTCTTCAGAGGAGATTCAAACAGGAGAACAACTTGCAAGTGGCCACTTTAATTAGCTTTTCTCATGATTGCATACACCTGGCTATGAAGTTCAAAGCTCAATGAGGTTACAAAACCAAAAAAAGTGCTTTAGTAAGTCAGTAAAAAGTAGGTAGGAGTATTTAAAACAAGAAAATGATAAGGGTGCCCATACTTATGCACCTGTCAAATTTTGTTTGAATGCAGATTGCACATTTTCTGTTAGTACAATAAACCTCATTTCAAGGCAGAAACATTACTGTGTCCAACAGTTATTACATATATCAAACTGAAATAGCTTTTGCTAAAACACCAATTTTAAGAAAACATTAAGCTTAAGATTAATAGGGGTGCCCAAATTTTTTCATATAACTGTATTTAAAACTGTGTTTTCTCTGTCGCACAGATCACATATACGTTGTCAGAAAATACTGCCATTTCTGGCCTCCATTAAAAATTTCTTTCAGTGTGTCAGTGAAGCAATTGACACCAGTTTGCTGTTCAAACTAGTTACCTACAGGCCAGGTATATAGAACTCTGTTTTCTCCATCACACAGATCACATATACGTTGTCAGAAAATACTGCCATTTCTGGCCTCCATTAAAAATTTCTTTCAGTGTGTCAGTGAAGCAATTCACACCAGTTTGCTGTTCAAACTAGTTACCTACAGGCCAGGTATTTAAAACTCTGTTTTCTCCGTCACACGGATCACATATAAGTTCGCTCCAAACTCAGTCATTTGTAGTGAGCGTGAAAGATACTGTCCTCCATTTAAAATGGGCAAGGCACGTGGCAAGGGATGGGGAACTGGACGTGATGGTGATGGTGCATGCAAAGGCCGAAGACAAGGACGTGGGCAAGCTGAAATTGTGCCACAATAAAAACCCACATCTTCTCGCCTGACCTTCCTGTCCCAATTCCTAGGGGACCGCAGCACACCACTATTGAACCGAGAGCAGTGTTAAAAGGTTGTTGGTTGGATAGCGGATAATGTTTCCAGTCACTTAGCCACCACCACCACCCTGTCTTCCACATGGTCAAGTCTCAGTAGCAGTGAGTCTGGACCGCATATTCCACACCCTTATCCTCCTTCCTCCCACCATGCCGAGTACCCGGAGAAAACTGATCCCACACTTGGACACTCTGAAGAGCTGTTCAATTTTCCATTTATAGATTCAGGCCTCTCGCCAGGTCCACTTGAAGCAGGGCAAGAGGAGATCGCATGTAGCGATGCCCAAATATTTGAGCAGCCACGGTCAGACGAAGGCAACGGTGGGAAAGTGTCACAAGAGGTGGACGATGATGAGACACAATTGCCAGAAAGTCAGGAGGAGGACCAGGGTGAGGAAGTGGAAGATGAGGTGGTGGATGATATAGTGACTGACCCAACCTGGCAGGAGGACATGCAGAGAGAGGAGAGCAGCACACAGGGGGAGTGAGGCAGAGAAGCCCAACAGGCAGGAAGAAGCAATGTGGTGGCTGCAGGCAGAATGAAGGCAACCGTTCCCCGTTGCACCAACACGAATGAAGTTGCCAGTACAACTATTAGGTCTTCCCGAGTCTGGTTGTTTTTAAAGACTCTGCCACTAACCCCAAAAAGGCCATTTGCACCACCTGCCAGGCCAGCATCAGCAGGGGTGGCAAAACGACCAGCCTGACCACCACTAGCATGATCATGCACATGGCAGCAAAGCACCCGACTTTGGGGGCCGAACCCCAGGGTCCAGGAACAGTGTCTGCGGGTGGCACCATTGCTTCTTCCACTGTCGTGCATGCAAGCCAATCCCCTTTCCATGGTGCATGCGAAGATGCTTCCTGCCCTGCACCTGTCATTGCACACTCTCATCTAGCACCATAAGGAAGCTCTTACACATCCTTGTCCCAGCACAGCGTTCAGTTATCCATACCCCAGTCCTTGGAATGCAAGCGCAAATATGCAGCCAATGCCCCACAGGCCACACTACTAAATTCTCACATTTCACGACTGCTTGCACTCGAAATGTTGCCTTTTAGGCTCGTGGAGATGGAAGCATTCGGCAACCTGATGGCGGTGGCCATTTCTCGTTACTCGGTCCCCAGCCGCCACTATTTCTCCCAATGTGCCGTCCCCCCATTACACAAGCACGTGTCCCAAAACATTAGCCATGCCCTCAACAACGCAGTTACCAGGAAAGTCCACCTACCCACGGACATGTGGACAAGGGATGGTATATCTCGCTGACAGCACACTGGGTTAACATAGTGGAAGCCGGGACCCAGTCGGACCTTGGGATGGAACATGTCCTCCCGACGCCAAGGATTGCAGGCCCTAGGTCAATCATGGTTGCCCCCACGGTCTACAGCTCCTGCACCTCATCCTCCTCAGCCTCCTCCTCCTCTTCAGCCTCCATCTCCGAAGTGACCACATCAATCACAAGCTGGAAGCACTGCAGCACTGCCTCAGCCAAGCGGCAACAGGCTATGCTGAAGCTAATATGCTTAGTTGACAAACCGCACAATGCTGAAGAGTTGTGGACAGCTCTGAAAGAGCAGGCAGATCTGTGGCTCACACCGCTGAACCTACAGCCAGGCATGGTCATGTTTGACAATGGCCGGAACCTGGTGGCAGCTCTGAGGGGAGGCGAGCTCACACATGTACTATGCCTGGCCCATGTGCTTAACCTCGTGGTTCAGCGGTTTCTAAAATCCTACCCGGAGCTGCCAGATCTGCTTGTTAAAGTACGCCGCCTGTGTGCCCATTTTAGATAGTCACCTACAGCTTCTGCCGCCCTAGCCGTGTCTCAGCAGCGTTAGCAGCTTCTGGCTCACAGACTGGTGTGTTATGTCCCCACGCATGGGAACTCTACACTGCAAATGTTGGGAAGGATTTGTGAGCAGAAGAGGGCAGTTGTTGAGTACCAGCATCAACAAGGCTGTCGGTATTCAGTTCAGACTCCACACATAAGACCTAAGGAGTGGATGTCAGACATAAGTACCATCCTCCAAAACTTTGAGGACTCCACCAAGATGGCGAGCGGCGATGACGCCATAATTAGCATCACCATCCCATTTCTCTGTCTTCTGAAACGCTCTCTGCTCACAATCAAAGAGGATGCATTGCAGGCAGAGCACAATGAGATGGAGCAAGGAACCATACAGGGTGATTACACACAGCCCAGCCTCATCTCATCCCAATGAGGAAGAGGAGGAGGAGGAAGGACAGGAGCTAGTTTCATGTGCTATAGACTGTACTACCTGCACAGCATACCATCTTTTCAGCGTGGATGGCCAGAGGACAGAGAGGAGGAGGAGGAGAAGGAGGAGGAGGAGGAGAGCATGGTCAATCATCCTCTTGGTGAGGACTCGGAAGTCTTGCCTGTTAGTAGTCTGGCACGCATGGCTGAGTTTATGTTACGCTGCCTTTCCCATGACCCTCTCATTCTCAAAATTTTGGGTGACAGTCATTACTGGTTGGTGACACTTCTGGACCCACGCTACAAGGAGAACTTTATACCTCTTATTCCTGATGCGGACAGGTCTACAAAAATGTGCTGTACCAGAAGGCCCTTGTTGGAAAATTATTAAAAAAATTCCCATCTGAAAACTCTGGAGGCAGATGGCACACTTCGTTGGACAACCAAGGAGTACATGCAAGAGAGACACAACTTCAATCTAGTAGAGGCAGGGGAATATTGTCAAAGTTCTGGGAGAGTTTTCTCAGCTCCTCCCATTACACAGGCCCTGAGGCGCGGGGTCATATCACAAGGAAAGCAAAGTTTGGGAAGATGCTGAGGGAGTACCTTGTAGACCGTACCAACATCCTCCGTGATTCCTCTCTGTGCCTTATAATTATTGAGTATCCAAGCTGGATACGTGGAATGAACTGGCTCTCTATGCCTTGGAGGTCCTGGCCTGCCCTTCCACCAGCATTTTATCAGAGCGGGTTTTTAGTGCCGCTGGTGGAATTATAACTGATAAGCGCATCTGCCTGTCAACTGAAAGTGCTTACAGGCTGACTCATAAAAATGAACAAGGGCTGGATTGGGCCAGAATTCTCAACACGACCAAATGATAGCAGCATAACATAAACTCAAATCCAGTGTCTTTTCTTGGGAGGTGTATTCCCATGCACCTTTTCACACCCAGACATGGGTATACGCTTCCTGATTTTGGCTATTTACTCTTGTCCTCCTCCTTCTCCTCATCCTCCACCACCATATCACCAGGGTGACCGTGGTCCATGACGCAACACCCACATAATTTTTTTAAAGGGTGTTTATGATGCCCGTAAAAAAAATTTTTTATACAGTATGTTCATGTATACCCCCCAGAGTTAAATGTTTGTCAGCCTATACACTTAGTGCATGGGCATTACAAGTATAGGAGGCCCTCCTCCACGTCTCTTCCAAGGGGCATTGGAGTGCCTCCCAATTTTTGGCAACCCTTGCATTCACTGCACAGGCAAACACAATGGGAGACCCACTTCCTAATAATGGGAACATTGTTTTCAGGAGGTCCTCTGACCTCCACGTCTCTTCCTAGAGGCATTGGAGTGCCTCCAAATTTTTGGCAACCCTTGAATTCACGGCACAGGCAAACACAATGGGAGACCCACTTCCTAATAATGGAAATATTGTTTTCAGGAGGCCTTCCTCTAAGTCTCTTCAAAGAGGTATTGGGGTGCATCCAAATTTTCAAAGTGGTATTGGGGTGCGTCCAAATTTTGGGCTGCCCTGGCACTCACTGCATATGCAATAACAGTATAGGAGACCCACTCTTTAGTAATGGGAACAATAAAACATAGCCGGCTGATGACTCTCTAAGCATAGTGAGGGCCGACTGCTGACCCTTTAAGAACAGTAAAGGCCTGATGGCCCTATAAAAATAGGCTTTGTGACTCTGAGTCCCTCCTTCATAAATGAAACATGATGTGTCTGATGATATCTCCCACACCACATGGCCAGATAAGGTTGCAAAATGTTAAAATGACATTTCCTGATGAATGCATTTGTCACGGTTGAAAGCAATGCAAAAGTGAAAAAATGCATCAAAAACGCTACGTGTGAACATAGCCCAAGGTGTAGAGGAGCATTTTTGTTTTTGGTTATTTATTTTGCTTTATATACAAGTCATTACCCTGGAAAGGATGTTCCTTAACATATTTCCCAGGAAATTCCATTTTGCATTCGTTTTGGTATGTTTTATTGTGAGTCCGTCTGACAACGTTGTTGACAGAAGTGACCTGGGATTCAGAAATGTTTCCAGGGGTCTTCCCTATGCTGTTCCAATGTCCTTTGAGCATTGTTCCCATCGATTTGGGCAATTTTTAGGCCCTCTGCAGACCGCCTGGGGGAGCCGCCAGAAAAATGCTCGAGTTTCCCATAGACTTACATTGGGCTCGTTGCTCGGGTCGAGCACCCGACTATTCCAATGTGCTCGAGCCGAGCATCGAGCACCCGAGCATTTTAGTGGTCGCTCATCACTAGTCAAGAGTTAAAACTGGTGGGTGAGCAACTGTGGGAACCCAAGTAGTATAAAGCATAGTTTACAGATTTTGTATTAATGAGTAAACATTAACATATAAATATACAACCATACAAAATTAAAAAGATCATATATGCTAATATATGTGTTTATCGCACAGAGGAGTCACAAGTAACAAATATAAGAAACTGTTAACAATATGTTCACCAACCAAATACCTCCTTAAGATACTATACTTGATTTGTCAATGTTCTGAATACTCATAAATTTGAAAAATACATTTTCATCTCTCTCCAGTTGTCCTCCGCCACAATATGTATTACCAAATGTATATCAGCTTCTACTTGTCTAGTCTCTGACAAAATAATGCATACTTTGAATATACACAGCTTTTCATCATCTGTCTTTCATGTCATTTATTTCCTACAGCCCTGCTATGTGTAACAAAAATGCTAATCTGCTATGAACACCGACTGCTGGGCGGCACTTATAGCAGATCGGCTATGGCAACCACAGTGGTCTCCTGCAGACTCTGGGTTATCATGCCAACTAGTGATGAGCCTCACTGTGCTCGATGAGCTCGGTGCTTGACGAGTATTTCCGGGTTGCTCGGGCGGGAACTCGGGTCCTCTCCCTGCATGTTTGGCGCTCTTTAGAGAGCCAATGAACATGCAGGGATTGCCTGCCAAGCACTGTAATGTCCTAGCCATGTTGGTTGTGGGCATTACAGTGATTGGCTGGCCGCACAGCGTCATCAGGTATATAGAAGACCTGGCACCGCCATGCTCGTCACAGTCTACCCCGGAATCAGGCAGAGTAGGGAGAGCTGCTGCTCCATCAGGGAGAGATTTGCTTGTTTAGAGTTAGTATAGGTATTCCACAACATATATCTATATCCATCTGAACCAACATTCCTTCTGAGGACTAATCCAGATGCATATAATCAGTGCTAGGCAGGCAGGCAATGTATGTGGCAGACTGCAGTGTATAATACAGCACAAGAGGGTCCATTGAACATCCTGTCTGCTGTAATAATTACAGATATTTCTAGACAGCCCCAGATATCAGGGGCCAGGGCAATTTTTTTTTAATTTTAATCCTGGTTATTTGCTTAAAAAGCAACCCAGAAAAAAATCAACACCATTTTTTCTGATCTATTTGCTTGTTCTCACTGCAGAGTAAAGCCAGATCTGTTCCATATTTCAGCGATAAAGATCAAGAAATTTATACTGAACGTGGAAAATATTGGCCTCCTTTTCCATTCTGTTGCAGTGTGTCGGTCAAGATACTCACATGAGGTGTCTTTGAAGGATAGTATTAGCGAATTACAGGCCTGCTATTTAAAACCGTGGTTCTCTGTCAGACATAACACCTATAAAGTGTGTTCCAAAATCAGCCATTTCTTCTATTTTCATTCCACTGCAGTGTGTCGGTCAAGCTATTCACACAAGGGTGTCTGTGAAGGATGGTATTAGCAAATTACAGGCCTGCTATTTAAAACCGTGGTTCTCTGTCAGACATAACACCCAGAACTGCGTTCTAAAATAAGTCATTTCTCTCAAAGGTGGAAAATATTGTCCTCCATTTAAAATGAGCAAAGTGCGTGGCAAAGGAACAGGGAAGTGGACATGATGGTGATGGTGCATGCAGAGGATGTGGCCGTGGGCAAGCTGAAATTGTGCCACAACAAACACCCACATCTTGTCGTTCGACCTTCCTGTCCCAATTACTAGGGGAATGCAGAGCACCACTATTGAACACAGAGAAGTGTGGAAAGGTTATTGGTTGGATAGTATATAATGCCCAGTCACTTGGCCATCACCACCTCCACCCTGTCTTCCACACGGTCAAGTCTCAGTGGCCATGAGTCTGGACCGCATATTCATCACCCTGATCCTCCTTCCTCCCACCATGACGAGTGCCTGGAGACAACTGATCCCACACTTGGACACTCAGTAGAGCTGTTCACATTTCCATTTGTAGATTCGGGCTTCCCGCCCGGCCAGCTTCAAATGAGTCAAGAGGAGAACACGTGTAGCGATGCCCAAATATTGGAGCAGCCATGGTCACAGGAAAGCGACAGTGGTAAAGTGCAATTACTGTCGCAAAAGGTGGATGATGATGATGAGACACAATTGTCAGAAAGTTAGGAAGAGGAGCAGGGTGTGGAAGTGGAAGACGAGGTGGTGGATGATATGGTAACTGATGCAGCCTGACAGGGGGACACACAGAGCGAGGACAGCAGCACACAGGGGGGAGGGAGGTGCAGCACCACAATAGGCAGGAAGAAGCAGTGTTGTGGCCGCAGACATGAGGTGGGAAAGCATTATTCATAACGCCAACATGTCGGAAGTTGCCAGTTCAACTGTTAGGTCTTCCCGACTGGTTATTTTTTAAAGACTCTGCAGATAACCCCAAAAAGGCCATTTGCACCACCTACCAGGCCAGCATCAGCAGAGGTAGCAAAACTTCCAGCCTGACCACCACCAGCATGATCAGGCACATGGCAACAAAGCACCCGACTAAGTGAGCTGAACCCCAGGGTACAGCAACAGTGTCTGTGGGTGAGACCTCTGCTTGCTCTGCTGTTGTACGTGGGTGCCAATCCCTTGTTCAAGGCGCATGCCAAAATGCCTCCCACCCTGCACATGTCGTTGAACACTCTCAACTAGTACTATCAGCAAGCACGTCCACATTCTTGTCCCAGCGCAGCTTTGAGTTGTCTCTACCCCAGTCCTTGGAACGCAAGCATGCAGGCTGTTAGGAGGGCGGCTGCAGACAACTTTAATTTAATGGAACGCAACCGGCCCCGGGATCCGCAATGCAGCCTGGTGGACTGCTGCCGAACACTTTCCGGGTGGAAAGGAAGGAGACAACTTAAATGTAACCCCTCTGTGTTAACTTCACACGGGACCAGGTATAGCGGTACGCTCTTTCTCCGATAGGTGCACGGAAGAAGAGCGTCCGACGACGCACCTACAAACTGCCTAACCTCTCCGTGTTACAGCACACAGGAGGAGACTAACTGTTCACACTATCTCCAAGAACCGCAGGGAGATGTGTGACCGGGGAGAAGCAGTAGCCCTGTCTTCGATACAGGCACTATGCTATGGGAAATGGCGCTAAAGCGCTTCACACAATCTCCAAGAACCGCAGGGAGACGTGTGACCGGAGAAGAAGCAGTAGCCTTGTCTTCGATACAGGCGCTACGCTATAGGAGTTGGCGCTAGTGTGCGGGTGTGATACCCGCCGGGTATTCGAGCTCTCAGCCGGCGTGCTACCGGACTGAGCAGACCCGCTCTATATGGCTCAGAGGCGGTACTGGGAGAACGGCGTCTGCAGACGGCTCGGGGTGTAAGGCGAACCCCCTGGTCAGAGCCGAGCTGTCAGCCTAAGCTACCTGCCTGCATAAAGCTATGGCTCTTCGAGGAGCTCAAGAGTACAGCGTGCACACCACAAACAACAAGCTCAAATGATCTGAGCGCGCCGCCATGTTTGTGGGCGGGCCTTTCAAAGATTAAGCCCTGCCCCACTGTCGCACCATTGGTGATGACACCCGTGACCCATCAGGCGGTGCCAGGTCACCGGATCAGCTAGTTCCTGAACCACCAATCACGGTCCGCAATGTCACGAACATGCTCAGTGCGGCGCATCTCGGACTTAGGCTGCCGGAGCCCCGACTCCCTCCGCAACCTATACTTCATAGTGCTAGGCACAAACACCCGAGATACAACCTGAGTATCTCGTGCACTAGCTAGGCATTGGGACTGAAGGAAATGCTGTGCAACATCAGCCCCAGCTGGACCTGAATGGGAGACCACAAAATCCTCAGATGGCTCTGAACCCATTTCAGATCCAGCAAATGCCCGACGCCTAACATTATCCCCCCCTTTAACATCCTCCTCCACTTGACGCTCTACTCGGGCCAAAATTTTAAAAGGACCAGTAGAGCGGGGGGCAAAGTTAGCAGATTCCCTGCGTACTTTATTTTTGCGAGCCGTGAGCCACACTCTGTCGCCCGGATAGAACACGGGAGCGGTACGACAAGAAGTGTCAACCGACTCACTATCTGTGGAGTCCGCCACGAATAACGAGTGGCAACGTCCAGCCGGACTTCAACAGAAAGATCTATCTCTCGCACAGATGGCACACGCTAGAATATGTTTCTTAACGTCCTGGCGCCACCGGGGCCACCAATAAGACCGTTGAAGGAACTTATTGGTATGTTCGACCCCAATATGACCACCGATCTTAGGGGCATGAGCCCAGGAGAGCACCTCCTTTTGTAGATTAGGAGGAACGAACATCCTCCCAGGGGGAAGAGTAAGGCTGGGCTCGTCATCGTCCCTAGCCATATTCATGGACTGGGACAAAAGGTCTATCCGGGGATTCTTTTCGACATAAACTGACGAGACCTGAGTCTCGGGGACAGACAAAGAATCTGTGCCAGGGGTCAAATTAGTAGAAGGCTCAGAGGCTACCCTCCGAGAGACTGGTACCATACATTGGGACACACAATTCTTTCCCCAGGAAGAAATCCTCCCCGTACTCCAATCAATGTGTGGAGCATGAGTACGTAGCCATGGAAGACCCAATAGCACCTAATCTAATCCCCTGGGAATAATAAGGAAGGAGATAACCTCCCGGTGACCCTGAGGGAATGACATGGTGAGGGGAACTGACTGATGAGTAATCTGTGAGTCCAGCCGAGAACCGTTGACCACCCTGATGTTCATGGGCTTTGGCAGAGACTCCATAGGGATGGCATGCCTCTGGGCAAATGTGAGTGACAAAAAATTGTCATCGGCCCCAGAATCCACCCTGGCCTTGGCAGCAACCGTGGCTGTGCCGAAGGACAATGTCACCTTACATAATAATTTAGAGGAAATAGCCGCAGAATCTAACGCACCAACGGTGGTTAAACCCACTCGTTCTCCCGACTTCTTGGAACCCTTATTAATGGGGCACTCCAAGAGATGTACAGGTCAGCGACGAGAGGGGCTAGAGACAGTCCGGGATATGTCCATAGCCTCAGGTTCCGGGTCGGGAACCGCGGGTTTGGAAATGGGTCTGGAAAACGATGGTGCCAACCGATACTGAGGTCCAGGGACCTCCAGCTCTAACTTATGTTCTGCATGATGCAAATCTATTCGGTTAGCTAGGGAGATTAACTCCTCTAGGGAGGTTGGAATCTCCCTGGTAGATAGAGCATTTTTAACATGCCCAGCCAGCCCCCTCCAAAACAGAGGAATAAGCGACAGCTCAGACCAATCCAGTTCAGCCCCTAAGGTTCTGAACTGGATGGCATAGGGACTGGCGGTGGCCGAACACTGGATCAACGCAAGCAGTTTAAGGGCCATATCATGGTTGACCTGAGGCCCCAGGAAAACACTCTTTAGGGCTCTAAGGAAAAAACCCGCATTAGTTACTACCAGGTCATTCCGCTCCCACAGTGGAGTAGCCCACTCTAGAGCCCTGTGGGTGAGTAAAGAGATGACATAACCCACTTTGGCTCTTTCGGAGGGGAACCGTGCCTACATCATCTCCAAGTGAATGGAGCATAAATTAATAAAACCCCTGCAGGCTTTACTGTCCCCAGAAAATTTTTCCGGGAGAGCAAAACGGGGTAATGGGGCACTTGCAGTGGTCGCAGCATTCCCCGCGGCCGAGTTTATCATATTGGCTGCTAGAGAAGCCGCCTGGGTAGCTACTGCAGTAATATCAGCGACCGGGGCAGCTTGCTCCAGAGACTTAAGTCTGGCCTCAAGTCGCTGTATATAGCGCTGCAGTTGCTGATTGTCGGCCATGTTCGGCAACACCTTGGCCCTCAGATACTGTTAGGAGGGCGGTTGCAGACAACTTTAATTTAATGGAACACAACCGACCCCGGGGTCCGCAATGCAGCCTGGTGGACTGCTGCCGAACACTTTCCGGGTGGAAAGGAAGGAGACAACTTAAATGTAACCCTTCCGTGTTAACTTCACACGGGACCGGGTATAGCGGCCTGTGTGCCTATCTTAGAAAGTCAGATACAGTTTACGCCACCCTTGCCGTGCTCCAGCAGCATTTGCAGCTTCCAGCTCACTGACTGATCTGTGATGTCCCCATGCGTTGTAACTCTACATTGTAGATGTTGGGAAGGATTTGTGAGAAGAAGAGTGCAGTTGATGACTACCAACATCAACAAGGTCGTCAGTATTCAGTTCAGACTCCACACATAAGACCTCAGGAGTGGACATGGATGTCAGATATCTGTACCATCCTCCAAAATTTTGAGGACTCCACCAAGATGGTGAGTGGCGATGACGCCATAATTATCACCACCATCCCACAGCTCTGTCTTCTGAAAGGCTTTCTGCTCTCAATTAAAGAGGATGCATTGTAGGCGGAGCACGATGAGATGAATTAAGTAACCAAACAGGGTGATTACTCACAGCCCAGCTTCATCCCATTCCAACGTGGATTGGGTGACAATAAAGAAGAGGAGGAGGAAGAACAAGAGCTAGTTTCATGCGCTATAGACGGTACTACCTGCACAACTGTCATACCGTCTGTTCAGCCTGGATGGCCTGAGGACAGGGAAGAGGAGGAAGAGGAGGAGGATGAGGAGGAGAGCATGGTCAGTCATCCTCTTGGAGAGGTCACGGAAGACTTGCTTCTTTGCAGTCTGGCACACATGGCTGAGTTTATGTTATGCTGCCTTTCCCGTGACCCTCGCGTTCTGCAAATTTTGGGTGACAGTCATTACTGGTTGGTGACGCTTCTAGACCCATGCTACAGGGAGAACTTTATGTCTCTTATTCCCTTGCAGGACAGGCCTAATAAAATGGTGCAATACGAGAAGGCCCTTGTTGTGGAATTATTAAAAAAATTCCCATCTGAAAACGCTGGCGGCAGAGGTCACAGTTCGTTGGACAACCAAGGAGTATAGGCAAGAGAGACACAAATACAATCCAGCAGAGGCAGGGGAACACTGTCAAAGTTGTGGGACAGTTTTCTCAGACCCTCCCATCGCACAGACCCTGAGGCGTGGGGTACTCTCACAAGGAGTGCAAAGTTTCGGTAGATGGTGAGGGAGTACCTTACTGACCATACCAAAGTCCTCCGTGATTCCTCTGTGCCTTATAATTATTGGGTAACCAAGCTGGACAAGTGGCATGAACTGGCTCTCTATGCCTTGGAGGTCCTGGCCTGCCCTGCCGCTAGCGTTTTGTCAGAGTGGGTTTTTAGTGCAGCCGGTGGAACCAACCAATAGGCGCATCCGCCTGTCAACTGAAAATGCTGACAGGCTGACTCTTATAAAAATGAACAAAGGCTGGATTGGGCCAGACTTCTTAACACCACCGAATGATAGCAGCGTAACATAAACTCAAATACAGTGTCTTTTTCTTGGAAAGTCTAACTCTATTCCCATGCACCTCTGTCTTCACACCCAAACATGGGTCCTGATTTCGTCTATTTGCTCTTCTCCTCCTCCTTCTCCGCATCCTCATCCTCCACCACCATATCTCCACTATATATGTACCATATCACCATATCTACATCTCGTGCAAGGGGCATTGGAGTTCCTCCAAATTTTTTGCAGCCGTTGCTTCACTGCATAGGCAAACAGTATGGGATACCCACTTCCTAATAATTGGAACATTGTTTTCAGGAGGCCCTCCGACCTCTACGTCTCTTGCAAGGAGCATTGGAGTTCCTCCAAAAATGCTCGAGTTTCCCATAGACTTACATTGGGCTCGTTACTTGGTCTGAGCACTCGAGCATTCCAATTTGCTCGACCCGATCAACGAGTACCCGAGCATTTTAGTGCTCGCTCATCACTAATGCCAACCCATCGACGGCCTGCGATCGTGTTACGGGAGCGCCGATGGGCAGAGCCAATGACGCGCATCCGGTATGCGTGAGTTAAATTACACTGTCAGAGATTGCAGCAGCATTTAACATGTTAACAGCCACGGGTGGATCGCAATTCCACCTGCGGCTGTTAGGGGCACATGACTGCTGATCAGATCAGCTGTCATGTGCCGGAAAAGGAGCCGGCACCAAAGAGGGGTAAGTCGTAAAGGGGTTAATGAATGTGAGCTTTCATGTTGGCTGAGGACAGGCGCATGCGCCTATCTGTGTTCACACCTCCTGCCAAACACACGTTCTGACAGTACACTTTCCACAGGGCATCCCAGCACCTCCAAGGCGTAAAATGCAAGCTCAGGACATGTGTTCAATTTGGAGATCCAGAAGTTAAATGGGCCAGAGCCATTACTCAGTATGTGGAGATGTGTGGACACATACTCTTCCACCATGTTGTTGAAACTGTCATGCTCATGGATTTGATCCCTTTAGCTTTGGTTTTGTGGTTGGCTTCTCTTTCTGCCGAGCCACAGGAGGCACACCTATTTTTGGGTGTTTGAGTTCTGTTTTCTGGCTACAGTCTGTCTAGCTTAACCCAGATGTTTTCAATTGTCCAACTATACATTTTTTACTGTGTAACCTATTAATCCCCAGTGAGTTGCTACACAGCATAACCTAAACGCTGCCTCCTGCTAACAGTGACCATATTAGACGGCGGTGCTTCATCTTGCAACATGCTGAGTAAGGTTTTTCACATTCCTGCCATGCTAACCATCCCTTCCAAGGTGGTGCCAGTGCCCCAGCTGCATTGGCGACTACATCCTCCTCTTCCTTGTACATCCACTGAGTCTCTGCTCAGTTGAGGATGCTGATCTTGCTCTAGTGACAGAATTAAGGATGGCACATTGTGCTTGCAGCTGGGATCCAGCAGGGTGGCCACACAGGAATCAGCAGGGCAGGCAACTTGGCGGTCGTTGCGCATGCACAGCAGTATGTATTGCCTCATGTGTGCCAGGCAGCCCAGAGGCAATGACAAGCTGTCCTCGGTGGGAGGTGTATTATTTAGAGCCTCTGTTTCATCTGTATGCTCTGTATCTCTCCAGCCATGCTCCAGTGATCCCCCTGAGATGCTTTGAGTGCAAAACTGCTGTGAAGATGGTTGTTCCTCATCCTCCTACTCCACCTCCTCCTCCTTCAAAACTGTTGCCTGGCTGGACATTTGTGTACCTGGCTATTGTTGCTACAGAAACACATCCTCCGACACATGTGTGGACTCCTGGCCTGATAATGGCATAAATGTTCCCTGTTCCTCCTACACTTCCTCCTGTGCCACCACCTCATCCATCATCCCCTAAAGCTTTTTCTTCTAGAAGGCATAGAAGTGGGATAAAACACTGCTGTAGTTTTACCTTGTTGGTCCGTCGCATATAAGGTAGTGAACAGGAAGGCAGAAGTGCAGCTGCAGCACAAACAGTCGAGCAGCAGCAGGGTGAGAATGCTTAAAGGATGCACAGACGGCATGCACTTCCAGCAGCAACTCTGACATGTGTGTGTAATTAAGGAAGCACTCTACCACTAAATTCATCACATGTGTACAAGAGAGTGTACAATGAAAAATGAGATATCCCAGCTTTGTGATTAAAGACTGCCACCTTTTGTTCAGACAGAACCCTGAAGAACGAGAAGAAAGAGGTAGTTGTTATGATCTGCAACATGTACTAAGGAAAGATAGGGGAAAGCTGTCCCTACAGTAAGACTAAGCTGAATCCCTATGATGTAGCGGGCTGCCTGTTCCTAGTGAACAGACCCGCCTTAGTCCTCGGCTAGTCTGAACGAAAACCTATAGAAATAAGGGAGGGGTCCCTAAAACAACTAAGGACTGGGACAAAAATGGGACACCTCCTAAACAGAGAAGTTGTTGCAGAACACAAAAAGACAAACTGACAAAAATGTACTAGAGGTCCCAGAGGACCAAGCAAACTTGACAGAGAATGGCACCGAAGCACCAGGCTAGAGAAACAGTCAAACACTGAAGTCCAGCACAGCCACAAGGGCGGAGCTGGAATATAAAGGCAGATGGTCACGTGACTGCAAAACACAAGATGGAAAAAACAAACAGGAGGGTTCTAACAGTACCTCCTCTTTTATGAGGTTCCTCCGGATCCTCCAGGCTCAGGCCTATCCGGAAACCTCCTGTGGAAAGCTTTAACAAACCTAGGAGCAGATACATAATCCGCCTTACCGAGGAGTTGTGTTCGGGATCGAAACCCTTCCAGGAGACAAGATACTGTAATCTCCCTCTATGCCATCTAGAATTCAAGATACGAGAAATTTCATATTCGCCGTCTTCCACCACAGGAGGAACTGTGACAGTGGCGTCCCTATCAGATACATCAGCCTTTTTCAACAAGGAAACATGAAACACAGGATTAATCTTCCAGGAAGTAGGGACATCCAACCTAACAGCAGACGGGTTAACAACCTGAAGCACTTTAAATGGACCCACAAACTTAGGACCCAGTTTTTTAGAGGGAATCCTCAACCGCAGGTTCTTCGAGGACAACCAAACCATGTCACCCACAGTAAACAAAACATCCTTACGTTTCCTGTCAAAATACTTCTTGGACTTCTTGTTAGCCTCTTGAAGGTTGCAACGTACATTAGTCCAAACTCTCTCCAAATCACCGGAAAAATTCTCCTCCTCCGGCACCGCCGACCCCAAATTGGAGAACAAACCAAAAGACGGATGTCTCCCAGTACAACAAAATAAAGGAGAACACCCAGCAGAGGAGGATGTATGATTGTTAAGAGCAAATTCTGCGAGAGGCAGAAACTCAGACAACACCTCTTGATTGTCCGCCACAAAACAACGCAAAAACTGTTCAACATCCTGGTTCTTTCTTTCAGTCTGTCCATTAGACTCAGGATGATAACCAGACGAAAATGACAAATGGACCCCCAACCTGTCACAAAAAGCACGCTAAAAACGAGCCACAGACTGAGGTCCTCTATCAGAAACAATATCCGTGGGAACGTCATGGAGCTTGACAATCTCCTTAACAAATGCCTTAGCGAGTGTCTTGGAGCAGGGCAAGTTAATGAATTGAACCAAATGACACATCTTACTAAAACGGTCCACGACCACCCAGATGACAGTAAAACCCTTGGACACAGGAAGATCAGTAATAAAATCCATTGTGAGATGCGTCCAAGGCGCACTAGGAACCTCCAGAGGGCAAAGCAACCCCGCCGCAGGAGTATGTGAAGCCTTTGACCTAGCACACACAGTACACTGATGCACCCACTTGATGACTTCCTTCTGCCATCCAGGCCACCAAAAACTGCGACTGATAAGTCTCTTAGTCTCCGAAATTCCTGGATGACCTGCCAACCGAGACTCATGACACTCCACAAACAAATCTCTCCTAAAGGCTCTAGGCACGTACAACCTCCCATGGAGAGTGTTAGATGGAGCATCATCTTGAGCTTTCAGAATCCCATTCTCCAAAACGGAGTCCAATGCCGCCACCACAACTCCTTTCTGTAAAATGCTCTCCTCCTCGGCACCGACCGTAGGAGAGAAGCTGCGAGATAAAGCATCGGCTTTAACATTCTTAGTACCAGGGATATAGGTAACAGAAAAATGAAACCGAGAGAAAAAAAGTGCCCACCTAGCTTGACGGGCATTCAAGCGCTTGGCAGCATCCAGATAGATCAAATTCTTATGATCTGTGAAAACCTGAATAGGAAATCTAGCGCCTTCCAAAAAATGACGCCAATGTTCAAGCGCAAGTTTAATAGCCAGCAACTCCCGATTTCCAACATCATAATTCTGTTTGGTTTCCAAAATTTTTTCGAAAAGAAGGCACAAGGATGTACTCCACCCTTGTTCTCCTGAGACAAAACTGCTCCGACCCCCACCGATGAAGCATTGACCTCGACCAAAAAAGGCTTGGTCTCATCAGGCTGCATAAGGATAGGGGCAGAACTGAACCTCTCTTTGAGATACTCAAACGCTTCAATGGCCTCAGTAGTCCACTGGGCCGTATTCACACCTTTCCTGGTGAGATCGGTTAGAGGTTTAACAATTACAGAAAAATTCTTAATGAATTTCCTGTAATAATTGGCAAAACCCAAAAATCTCTGTATAGATTTCAAACCAATAGGCCTTGGCCATTCCTGCACAGCCTGAACCTTTACAGGGTCCATCTCAAAGCCCTCGCTGGAGACAATGTAGCCCAAAAAACTAATTTTCTGCACAGCGAACTCACATTTCTCCAGCTTAACAAAGAGTGAATTATCACTCAATAACTGCAAAACTTCACGTACACTCTGCCAATGGAACTCTAGATCTGGTGAGTAAATCAAAATGTCATCCACATACACAACCACATTCTTACCAATCAAAGGTCTCAGGATGTCATTAATAAGGTTCTGAAAAAATGCAGGTGCATTGGTAAGACCAAAAGGCATCACCAGATTCTCAAAATGACCTACCGGAGTGTTAAAAGCAGTTTTCCATTCATCACCCTCCTTCACTCATAACAAATTGTATGCCCCCCCCGGAGATCAATTTTGGAGAACCACTTGGCCCCCACTAACTGGTTAAACAAGTCAGGAATTAACGGCAATGGGTAGGAATTGCGTACGGTAATCTTATTAATTTAACGAATATCCAGACATGGACGTAAACCGCCGTCCTTTTTTTTAACAAAGAAAAATCCTACTGCCACAGGCAACTTAGAAGGTCTAATGTGACCAGCAGCCAGGCTAGTCTGTATGTACTCCTCCAAGGCCTTTCTTTCAGGGATAGTCAGATTAAACAAGCGACTCTTGTGAAGAGTAGCTCCGGAGACAAACTCAATGGCGCAATCATAATCCCTATGAGGAGGTAAAACATGCGACTCCTCCTCCGAAAAAATCCTCCAAAAATCTTGAATAGGTAACGGTAATTCCCCTTTTTCCACAGCCGCAATGCGACCATTACAACATTTATCATAGCATTTCGGACTTCAAGACTTAATCACATTAGTAGACCAGTCCAATAAAGGACTGTGCAGTTTTAACCAAGGCAATCCTAGAACAACTGGAGAGGGTAAATTATCTAAAACAACCAAGTCCAAAATTTCTTGGTGAACTCCATTGATATTGAGGGGAAATGCAGCAGTCTTGTGAGTAATACATTTCAAAGGAGTGTTATCAATTGCAATCACATAAATAGGTGATGACAAAGGTTTGGATTTCAATTTAAGGTTTTCCAAAAACCCTTTATCAATGACATTAAGTGTTGAACCACAATCCACAAATACCTGAAATTCAATCAAATCTCCCTGCAAAGTAGTACTCCCAGAAAGAAATACTCCTGCAGAGCGTAAACAAGCTATACGGGCGTAACTGACCTTTTTTTTTACTTAATCAAATGGTCAGCTTTACCACAATAAAGACACAATCCCTCGGTAAACCTCCGGTCTCATTCCTGAGAGCAGAGTGACATCGCCCCAACCTCCATCGGTTCTCCACCATCAGAGCAGATTTTCTGGGGACTAGGAACTGACATTACAGGAGTCTTTATCTCATTGAGCCTGCACCTCAGTCTCCTGTCTATACGAACAGCTAACTGCATAGCATCCTGCAGAGTCTCAGGTGCAGGGAATGCAATTAGCAAATCCTTAACCCTTTCACTCAAACCAGCAAGAAATAAACATGTCAGCGCAGGATCATTCCACTTAACTTCTGAAGCCCATCTCCTGAAGTGTGTGCAATAATTTTCAACATCATCTGACCCCTGATTCAAACGCCTGAGTTCTGATTCAGCACATGAGATTCGATCAGGATCATCATATAATAGGACCATAGCAGAAAAAAATTCTTCAACAGACCTTAAACACGGATCATTAGGCTGGAGAGAAAAGGCCCACCCCTGTGGTTCATTGTGCAAAAGTGACATAATAAAACCAATGCGCTGTGATTCCTTCTCAGAGGACCTTGGTCTCAAATGAAAATATAACAAACAAGCATTTTTAAAGGAAAAAAAATCTTGCTGTTCACCATAAAAAACATCAGACAGTCCTACCTTGGGTTCCACAAAATGCTCTCCAGAACAGCTACTCATGTGTTGCTGAAGCTCGGCCACCTCCAGAGACAATCCCTGCAGACGTTGAGCCAAATCCTGGATGGAAACCATACTGATTCCCAAATTTCTTTCCTTTTAGTTTTTTGGGCTGGACTTACTGTTATGATCCGCAACATGTACTAAGGAAAGATAGGGGAAAGCTGTCCCTACAGTAAGACTAAGCTGAATCCCTACGATGTATCCATCATCCCCTAAAGCTTTTTTTTCTAGAAGGCATAGAAGTGGGATAAAACACTGCTGTAGTTTTACCTTGTTGGTCCGTCGCATATAAGGTGGTGAACAGGAAGGCAGAAGTGCAGCTGCAGCACAGACAGTCGAGCAGCAGCAGGGTGAGAATGCTTAAAGGATGCACAGACGGCATGCACTTCCAGCAGCAACTCTGACATGTGTGTGTAATTAAGGAAGCACTCTACCACTAAATTCATCACATGTGTACAAGAGAGTGTACAATGAAAAATGAGATATCCCAGCTTTGTGATTAAAGACTGCCACCTTTTGTTCAGACAGAACCCTGAAGAACGAGAAGAAAGAGGTAGTTGTTATGATCTGCAACATGTACTAAGGAAAGATAGGGGAAAGCTGTCCCTACAGTAAGACTAAGCTGAATCCCTACGATGTAGGGGGCTGCCTGTTCCTAGTGAACAGACCCGCCTTAGTCCTCGGCTAGTCTGAACAAAGACCTATAGAATTAAGGGAGGGGTCCCTAAAACAACTAAGGACTGGGACAAAAATGGGACACCTCCTAAACAAAGAAGTTGTTGCAGAACACAAAAAGACAAACTGACAAAAATGTACTAGAGGTCCCAGAGGATCGAGCGAACTTGACAGAGAAAGGCACTGAAGCACCAGGCTAGAGAAACAGTCAAACACTGAAGTCCAGCACAGCCACAATGGCGGAGCTGGAATATAAAGGCAGATGGTCACGTGACCGCAAAACACAAGATGGAAAAAACAAACAGGAGGGTTCTAACAGTAGTGTTGCAGCGAGGACGGGTCTAAATGAAGCATCGGGTCAGGTGATCCTGTTGACACAGTACCTTGGTATATAAGAAGCCAGCGTGCCAAACAGGAGCAGGTTTGAAGACAGAAAAGAGAAACATGCACACGTGCACATGAGAAGATGCTGTGGCCAGAGTGACAGGCCACAGCAGGAAGCGTGTGCCAGCAGCGTGCTCACTGCTTGCAGAGAGGACATAGACGACACCAAATAAGATCCAGAGTCCTGACTACGCCGGTCTAGACCCAGGAACGCAATGTACGCCAGCCAAGCCTGCACCGGTCAAGATACCGCAACCTGACGACACCAGTCAAAATCCGGAGCCCAGCCCTCTTCTCCCCAGATGCAGGAGCCATCGTCGTTTGAGCAATGAAGATCCATGACGCAACTCTGCTCAGGGGTGTACACCTACGGTAGTTAATGGGAGGCGCGAGTGAGCTGGGCTGTTACTTCCAATTCTGACGTATGGTACAGGGGTCATTCGGGGGTGGTGCAACAAGTTGGGACCATCCAGAGTGCGTAAGGCACAGAGAGCATTGATAAACTTTGTCAAAAAGACTTGAGGCCTAGCGGGAAGAACCGGAGACCTCTGCTAGGGCCTACTATATAAACGTAATCATTATAGTGGTACTCTTAGGACCATGGAAATTGCTCTCATAAGATACAGGATATACTGTATTTAACTTAGTGAAATCTCTCTGTAAGTGTCAAAGTGCGTTAATAACAACTGTGATATTATTGTATATTGAATATTGTGCTCTGTAATTACCCTGTTAACCCTGAATTACTCCCAGGCAATTACTAGAGCACTGGCACAACACTGTCGTTTTATGGCTTTATGCATTGAAAGGGTTAATCGCATGTATTTTTGCTGGCATATAACTGTTAATTCTGTTAACTGTACCTGTGTATAACCTTATTCTGTGTTAATTAGAGTAACTGCTGTTATTGTATTTGTTATACTGTGGGTATGGAAAGTATTCAGACCCCTTTACATTTTTCACTCTGTTTCATTGCACCCATTTGGTAAATTCTAAAAAGTTCATTTTTTTTCATTAATGTGCACTCTGCACCCCATCTTGACTGAAAAACAAACAGAAATGTAGAATTTTTTGCAAATTTATTAAAAAAGAAAAACTGAAATATCACATGGTCATAAGTATACAGACCCTTTGCTCAGTATTGAGTAGAAGCACCCTTTTGAGCTAGTACAGCCATGAGTCTTCTTGGGAATGATGCAACAAATTTTGCACACATGGATTTGGGGATTCTCTGCCATTCTTCCTTGCAGATCCTCTCCAGTTTCATCAGGTTGGATGGTGAATGTTGGCGGACAGCCATTTCAGGTCTCTCCTGAGATGCTCGATTGGGTTTAGGTCAGGGCTCTGGCTGGGCCAGTCAAGAATGGTCACAGAGTTGTTCTGAAGCCACTCCTTTGCAATTTTTGCTGTGTGCTTAGGGTCATTGTCTAGTTGGAAGGCGAACCTTCTGCCAAGTCTGAGATCCAGAGCACTCTTGAAGAAGTTTTCATCCAGGATATCTTTGTACTTGGCCGCATTAATTTTTCCTTCAATTGCAACCAGTCATCCTGTCCCTGCAGCTGAAAAACACCCCCATAGCATGATGCTGCCACCACCATGTTTCACTGTTGGGATTGTATTGGGCAGGTGATGAGCTTAGAATTATCACCAAAAAGTTCTATCTTCATCTCATCAGACCAGAGAATCTTATTTCTCATAGTCTGTGAGTCCTTCATGTGTTTTTGAGCAAACTCTAGGCGGGCTTTCATATGTCTTGCACTGAGGAGAGGCTTCCATTGGGCGACTCTGCCATAAAGGCCCGACTGGTGGAGGGCTGCAGTGGTAGTTGACTTTGTCGATCTTTCTCCCATCTCCCTAATGCATCTCTGGAGCTCAGCCACAGTAATCTTGGGGTTCTTCTTTACCTCTCTCACCAATGCTCTTCTCCCACGATTGCTCAGTTTGGCTGGACGGCCAGGTCTAGGAAGACTTCTGGTGGTCCCAAACTTTTTCCATTTAAGGATTATGGAGGCCACTGTGCTCTTAAGAACCTTGAGTACTGCAGAAATTCTTTTGCAACCTTGGCAAGATCTGTGCCTTGCCACAATTCTGTCTCTGAGCTCCTTGGGCAGTTCCTTTTGAGCTCATGATTCTCATTTGATCTAACATGCACTGTGAGCTGTGCGGTCTTATTTAGACAGGTGTGTGCCTTTCCAAATCAAGTCCTATCAGTTTAATTAAACACAGCTGGACTGAAATGAAGGAATAGAACCATCTCAAGGAGGATCACAAGGAAATGGACAACATGTGACTTAACCCTAGAACGCGCAACCATAGAAATCTACACTTTCACATACCTGGGGCCTTTTAGGCCTGTGTGCAAATAACATGGAGTAACTCAGATAGAAATACTTTTCAAAGTTTATTTGAGATGTGAATATTTCAAAACATTATAATTATGTGCATAAAGCAAAAAAAAGTAATTACACCGGCTTAAAATGCCCAATATATGCATTCTATATAATTCTTTATATATATATAACGATTTTTTTGTCTAAAAATTTTTTTAGATAAAAGTTGTAGTAAACATGGTGCAGGAATATTTCTTTTTCAAAAATTTTCCTTTTCAACTTTACTGATTACCCCAACAATTTTCACATATTTTTTCAGAAGAATGTTCCTTGCAGACATTTTGTCCACAAGTAGTACAGAAACGCTCAGATTTCCTTTCCTTCTTTGCTGGACAAATATAACAGCGCTTTCTTTTTTTTTCTCTTGGCTCTGGATGTTCCTGAAAATGTATACCACATCGGATCATAGCTTCCGTAATTTGCCTTGGCAAGCATTTCGTGTTGCTTCGCTCCATTATGGTAGGCATCAAAAGTTCATCGAAAAGTTCCGTCAAGAATAGACGTCTCTTGTCCTTCCTGTTGGCATGGAATTCTGGATGAGTTTCACTATAAACAATATAGCTATTGAGGGCTGACACATCAAGGATATTATAAAAAATGACTACAGGCCAAAGTTTTGTCAGCCTCTTGCACGAATACTCTCCAATCATTTCATCCATCTTGTCCACACCTCCTTTTGTTTTATTATAATGCAGTATGATTTCAGGTTTCTGTTTCCTGTCATCGGTGTCAATACTTCCATCATGATGCATTGTACTCAGTAATATCAGGGATTTTTATTTCTTTGCTTTATAAGATACCATTGTCTCTTGATTGCAGAAACCAAAGACACTCTCATAAAGTGGTCGCTTGGGATTGTGCTTCATGATTGGAGGAATTTCGCAGCAGTTTGGCCTCATAGTACCAACAAGTGTGAGTATTTTTCTGAAGCAAAAATTTGCCCAGTTCCAGGTTGGTAAAGTAGTTGTCCATTGTTATATTTTTTCCAGAATTGAAAATTGGTACTGCAAGTTTTTTTACTAAGTCAGAACATAGGACTTTCTGGACTGGAGCATCAGCTTCTTCGCCACAGTAAATCAGACCATTCATGCCATAATAGCTTGCAAAATCACACATCCAGATAATTTTTATGCCATACTTGGCAGGTTTACTGGGCATGTACTGAATGAATTTGCAACGTCCCCTAAAGGCAAGAAGTTGCTCATCCACTGTCACATTGTCATTAGAATGGTAAAGCTTTGTACAATTTTTGATGAAAAGATTCCAGATTTAGCTAATAGGGGCTAATTTATCTGTTTCCAACCTCACAGGATGAGTTCTCTTATCATCAAAATGAAGGCTTCTCCGAATATTCTCAAATCTATTGACTGACATTGTAGCTTTGTAGTGTGGATCTGAAAAAGGGTTCAGAAATAATTCTCTGATTGGAACATCGTACGATTTTGTACACCCTGCCAGAAGAGTAAGGGCAATATAACCATATAGTTCCTCTTTTATTATATTTTTCCATGTTTTTTTTCTTCCTGAAGCGATATGTTTTCCTTCTAAGTAACAGTACAGACAAAAAGACTGAAGATCACATGCAAACCAAGTACAGGCCTAAAAGGCCCCAGGTATGTGAATATGGGGTAGTCCCAAAAAAGAGTTGTTTTACCGAAATGCCTATAATATAAAATATATGAACAACTGGAAATTGCTAACAACTATATACCTGAGGAATACCTAGAGTTTCAAAATTCTAACTAAAGTAATCTTGCAGAAAATAGAAAACAATTAACCTAGCAGGCCTGCGAGGCCCCAGGTATGAGTTCTAGGGTTAAATATGAGTGTCTGATCAAAGGGTCTGAATACTTATGACCATCTGATATTTCAGTTTTTCTTTTTTAATAAACTTGAAAAAATTTCTACATTTCTGTTTTTTTTCAGTCAAGATGGGGTGCAGAGTGTACTTTAATGAGAAAAAAAAATGAACTTTTTAGAATTTACAAAATGGCTGCAATGAAACAAAGAGTGAAAAATTTAAAGGGGTCTGAATACTTTCCATACCCACTGTATATACGCTATTTACCTACCATCCTTTCCTTTATTTTTTTATAAACTGTTTAGTAAATATTTATAATATATTATTTAATATTTGTGTGTGTCTGCTGATTGTTGCTGTACCCCTCGTCCTGTAGCCATCCCCCGTCTCGCGTCAACACAAAAAACTCTAGAAGACATTGTGGCCTTATTAGAGGAGGTTTACAGAGAGAGAGGCTCGGCCGCTAGTTTCTGGACGTGCTTCTTTAATCGGTATCAGTAACAAGACGAAAGCATCTCCCAGTATATAAATCCTTTACAGAGAATGTTACAGACCTGTCAAAAAAAGCAAGGCTGAAGCCTCTATTTTCTCGGATGACATCAGCCTGAAAGAACAGTTTGCTCAGGGACTGATGGATATATCGCTGATGTGGACATTGCAGGATCAGATACAGGCAAATGAGACACTTCAGTTTGCTCAGGTTGCTGCAGAAGCTTTGGCTCATGAAGGCAAGGATGATATGGGCCCTGGTACTGTTAGGATGTATGGCACCAGAGAACAGGCAGTCCAGGCTGAAAATCAGCAGTCCAACTCCTTGCCTGAGATGAGAGCCACAATTCAGTAACTGACCCAGCAAGTGGTTCAGCTAAGAAGGTCTCACGCCCCCTTAGCAATGTCAAATGGGATGGGGAAAGCCGGTCCGTTCGACGTATGATCTGTCGTCCCAATAGACGGGTTGGGAAAAACTGAGACATCCGACAAACATCCCTTTGTATAGGTCACCAGAAGAGACCTGGAATCAGACAGATGCAGCGCGGACTGACCTACCCCCAAGGACAATCTCATCCAAACCAGGACCAAACCCAAGAACACTTAAAAACTCTCTCCCCCAGGGCCCAATATGATGGAGGTGCTAAGAAAGAGGGCATGTCTGCTGTTGTCTGACCCCAGCTCAGACAATGGATAGTAGAATGCGAGCCAGGACATTTAAACGAGGATCACCTCCAGTAGTAGGGCGCACTGGAAGGAATGACCCATGTAGGCAAGGCCTGAAATGCCCTAAGAACCTGGTGTCCCCAATTCCAGTGAAGGACATACTGATTGAAGACAAGACTGTGCACAGCCTAGTGAATACAGGATATCCTAGTGGATACAGGAGCCGAAGTCTCCATAATGCCACTGGAGTACTTCGAAAACCATTTCAGTCACTTTATAAAAGCCGAGCGAGGAAAACTGATTGATTAAGCTGACGGCTGTTAACCAGACGAAGATTCCAGTCCACAGGATAGCATGGATGCATGTGAAAATTAAAGACCTATATGTGGGTCAAAAAGGGATCATGCTGGTGGATGGGGAATCACGGTCAGGAACCTCGATTATATTAGGAGTTACTATCTTGTGTGATCTGGACCGGTTGATGTTCCACAAAGATGGTCTGGGATACTGGCAGAGAGTCACCAAACATTGGCCTACACAAAGGCGTTCCAGAGACTGTAGTGGGATTCGCTACAGTGTTCCTGAATATGAAGTGGTGGGGATTGTGACCGTCCTACCAGGGCATCGAAATATTATCTCACCTCGTCAGATCGTTCAGATGGATGTGGGTAGCTACCAAAGACTCAATGGAACAGAGGTGATTACTGAGCCCCAGAAGCCAACAGGAATCGGCCAAGGCCTGATCGAACGTACTATGGTTACAGTGGTGGATGTAGTGGCTGTCTGGTGTACATGATTATCCTGTCATGCTTTGTGCAGGTGAAAAAGTTGCATATTTGTACATGTATGGAGGAGAGACAATCCCCAAAGTCCAATTGGCCCTTATTGCTGAGGAACAGGAATCATGTACTGTGTCTGTGTCCGAAGCTCCAAGGACAGAGCCGACTTCGGAATGGAATGGCTGAAAAATCCTCGAAATAATACAACTGGACACCAGTCAGTTCTCCTCCGAACAAATTCATCTGATAAAAGACCTGTTATGGGAGTTTCAAGCCCCTTTCTCTAGAAATTAACATGATTTTGAATGTACAACCCACATTGAACACGAAATTCCGATGGGAGACACACTCCAATCTGTGAGCGATATCGACAAATTCCCCCTAACCTGTACCAGGAAGTAAAAGCCATGCTATCATAGATGTTGAGTAGTGGAGTGTCAGAGTCCATGGGCTGCACAAATAGTGCTAGTCCAAAAGAAGGATGGAAGCCTGGAGACTTAATAGCTGTCTACAAATATGTCAAGGGCTGTCACATTGTAGAAGGATCATCTTTATTCTCATTTGCACAGGGAAAGACTAGAAGCAACGGGATGAAACTAAATGGGAGGAGACACAGATTAGATATTAGAAAAAACTTTTTGACAGTTAGGGTGATTAATGAGTGGAACAGGCTGCCACGAGAGGTGGTGAGTTCCCCTTCAATGGACGTCTTCAAACAGAGGCTGGACAGACATCTGTCTGAGATGATTTAGTGAATCCTGCTTTGAGCAGGGGGTTGGACCAGATGACCCAGGAGGTCCCTTCCAACTCTACCATTCTATGATTCTATGATTCTATGATTCTATTTTGTGTCGACTATCGCAAGTTGAATAGTGTCATCAGCGCTTACCCTTTGCTCAGAGTGGAAGAGTCCATGAAAGCCCTTCGATAGGCCAAGTATTTCTCCACGTTAGATCTGGCAAGTGGCTACAAGCAGGTTCCAGTGGATGAAAGAGACAAGCCCAAGACAGCTTTCATTTTACCAATGGGCCTATACGAGTTCAATAGAATGCCATTCGAATTCACCAATGCACCTGGGACGTTTCAGCGGTTAATGGAACACTGTTTGAGTGAGCTGAATTTTGAATCCATATTGATCTATCTGGACGATGTCATCATTCATACACCTACATTTGAACAACATATACAAAGACAATGACAAGTGCTGACCCATCTACAGGCCCATAGTCTAAAGTTGAAACCCCAAAAGTGTCATTTGTTTCAGAGAGAAATTGAATATCTAGGGCACGTTATGTCTTCGGGTGGAGTCTGCCTGGCTGGAAGCAAAGTGGAAGCTGTAAGGAACTGGCCTCTGCCACAGACCCTTCAAGAGCTGAGAGCCTTCCTGGGACTAACAGGATATTATCAACGTTTCATCTCGAATTCGCTAATATAACGAGCCTCTTCACAAGTTCTGAAGGAGACAGCAAAAGGCCCAAAGAATCTGTCCATTTGCCTGCGGACCCTCATAACAACAAGCCCTGGATCAGCTGAAAAAAGCCTTGACCAATGCACCCAATATGATTTTCCATTCATTCTATATATGGATGGAAGTCTTCATGGATTGGGAGCAGTGCTTGCCCAGGAGAATGTGGGCCATGAACAAGTTATAGCGTATGGCAGTCGGTCCTTGAGAGACTCCGAATGAAACCCAGATAACTACAGTTTCTTTAAGCTGAAACTGTTGTTCCTTGTCTGGGCCACGAAAGAGAAGTTCGCCGAATACCTCACTGGAGCACAGATCTTGGTTCGGACTGACAATAATCCATTAGCTCATATGCAAAGTGCAAAACTGGGGGTCATGGAACAGAGGTGGGTCGCCCGAATGGCAATGTTTAATTACCCCATCAAGTATCATTTCGACAAAGAGAATGCTAATGCTGAAGCTTTGTCTCGAGTCACCCTTCCCGTTTACTCCAGAGAGGTGGATAAAGAAGAAGGAGACGGAGATACCAGACTTGACTTGCCTCTGTAGCCAAGACTAATGGAGCAACAGCAGGCCAGATGGTATTGCTCAGCAGGACACCAGCTGAATGGGCCCAGACTCCAAGATGACGACACTTTAATCCGGATGATCAAGGGCTGGCTACTAGAAGGGAAATGGCCTTCAGTGATGGCTAGGGTCGAATTATCCTCAGATGGCAAAAATATTTAGCATCAATGGAAAAGACTCTGTGTTAAAGATGGCGTAATGTACTGGACAGCGTATTTGCCATCATAGATAGAAAAAAAGTGGCAAGTCGTGATTCCTAGCAGCCTAGCTTGGAGTGTGGCTAAGGAGGACCGTGAGAAAAGTGCCCATTTCAGTCCAGAGAAAACTTACAAATGGATTCAACAATTTGTGTACTGTCCTAAGCTGGAGCAGATCATCAGAGAAGACTGCCAGCAATGTAGTGCTTGTGAGCTGGCAAAGACACCATAGCAGAGGGCGCAGACTCAAGTCATCCATGTCAACTGCACCTCTGGAGATCTTCATGATCGATGTATCTACTGATTGGGCCTGCTGCAGGAGGACTACAGTTCTGTTTAATAATGATGGATCACTTTTCAGAGTTTGCTGTGGCCGTATCGACCCACGACCAAACTGCAGAGATGGTGGCTAGGGTCGTTTGCAGACACCGTCTCATGCTGCACATAACACATCTGCATCTGTGGCTGCTATGGGCATAAAAGGGGGCAAACTTATGGTGTGGCACCCATGCTCCCCTGACCTCAACCGCATTGAGAACCTCTGGAGCATCATCAAAAGGAGTGTCTATGATGGCGGGAGGCAGTTCACATCTAAGCAACAACTCTGGGAGGGTATTCTGTCCTCATGCAAAACAATTGAAGCAGAAATCATCCAAAACCTGACAAATTCAATGGACGAGAGAGTTCAGAAGCTCATTTCGAACAAGGGGTCCTATGTGCAAATGTAACATCACCTAGAATAAAGTTTTGAGTTGAAAACTGTTTGATTTCAGTTTGTAATAACCTCATAATGCTTATAATTTCAAAAATGACCATTTGTTTGTTCTTTATTAAAATGAAAAGGTTGAAAACTCTGCTGTGCATAATAATTTGGAACATGCATTTTGAGTGCAGTTTGAGTTATTTATTTTTTAAAAAATATACTGTTATGATAGGCAGTTTGTACAAAAACCTTTCAATTGTACTCTAATAGTTATTTGACTGGAAAATTACAATGACTGCAATTTATATAGGTAATTTGGGAAAATCTGAGAAAATATTATTTGCATAATAATTTGGAACACAGCGTAGTTACCCGTCGGGGTATGAGAACTGATACTGATTGGAGTGTGATCTCCGTTGGGACTAGTGTGGAACTGTTAAAGGACTGTTACCTGTGTGCCCCTAATCCCTAACCAGGCTGAGGATTGTGAGCAGCCATTCCCCTATCCTCACTGGCCGAGGACTGAGAGCGGCCACCCTTGTAAATAGTTGCGCTTCTTAAAGCGCCCCCTACTGGTTTTATACAAAAACTGCAACGTCTACCTCAGGACAAATTAAATGGACTGTTGCACCTTTAAGAAGAAAGTGAACACCTGGTCGCAAGTTGCACAGCGGCCAGAACTCAAGAATATGTTTTGAATGTGTTTCACTTGAAAATGCTTTAATGTGAAAAGTTTAATATGCTGCTAGAACAGTAATGCAAAAGTTCTATATATTGTTTCATAAAAGAGTTCCGGTGGCATTAGCCAGGTATTTTATAATGTTTTATGCCAGTAACGTTCTAATAAAAGAGTACCTCCCATAAAGGGATGAGTTTTTGGCTAATGTCTTATATGCGAGTGCACTTTAAAAATTTGTATATTTTAAATTGTTTTGCTCTTTTCCAGCCCGAGGACGTGCTGTGATTTACCAGGGGGGAATGTAGCACCCCGAGGGCTCGGCTGCTACCGGGGTATTGCACCTCAAACCAGAGGTGTGATATTCCACTCCCGGATAAGGATGGAGTGTGGACCAAGACTCGTTTAGCTGCATGCACCACACACACCCCTTTTCTGAGGGACAGCTCAACGGTGCTCCCACAGAAGTGCAGGCATGACAGCTTCTGTCCCTGGCTGGAGTGGGGAGGGGGAGGGAAACCCAGTGGTGTAGGAGCAGATAGGGGTGGGTCTCTGGGCATTGGTAGGAGCCCTTGGTTGCTAGTCACCTGGGCTCGGGTGCTAGAGGGAGGTATAAAAGGTGGGCACCATCTTAGGACAGTGTGAGTTCAGAGAGGAGTGCAGTCCGAGGAGAAGTGACAGGGAGCAGAGCTGCTCCTGGGGCTCTGCTCCACGGGCTGGCCTTGTCAGGAGGCCGGAGCAAAAGAGAGAGAGGAGAAGGAACAGCAAAGGAAGTAAGAAAGGAAACAAGGAACTGGAACACAGAGAAAGGCCCAGAGACACGAAGGCAGAAGGAACCCCAAAGGCCCAGGAGATTGCGGGTGAAGGGTTGGCAGAGCAGGGTACCGGGACCCAAATTGGTGGAGGCAACAGATTCCTCAGCCAAAGACCGGAGGTTGTGACCACATCTTGGTGCGACCCCTCACTACATCCACCAGGAAAGCATACCATGTAGGGTCAGGGAAACTGGAGATAGGTTTCGCCAATAGAAGGCCCGAGGAAGCTGGACAAAGGTGGGACACTGGTGAGGCCAGAGTAGGGAAGAGAAGGGGGCCCTGTGCCACGCTCTGGAATTGCCTGGGAGTTGGTCGAGTCCCCTGCCTGGTGGACGCAGCACGGCTTGGGCAGTCATCGCCTGCAGGATTGACACGAATAACAACTGTGAGTAAAGCATTGGAAACTGCAACCCCATGTCACTGTGTTTCATTGCCGCACCAGCACCATCAGTACTGTGACGCTCACACCATCACTCCCATCATCCATACTAGCCCTGAGGCTATACTCCTCCCATGGGGAGTTATCCCATACTTGGCTGCGCTTATAACATCAGCCTCAGCGGCCTGCAGCGCAGCAGCGGTCCCCACTGACCGCAATCCACGGGTGGCATAGTCGGACATTTGTTATTACACTAAGACTGCCACTGGTTTGACCACCCTGAGCCACGGACCGGGTTGCCGCCACACTGAGACTACCACCCCCAGCATCCCACCAGAGGCCCGGTTCCGGGTTCCCCACGCGGCCCAGGGGGCGAGTCAGTTACACTCCCTTCATGTTATTATTCAGACAGTCGGGAAGAGAAGTGTCCAAAATTAATTTGAGTACACCAACCAAAGAAAAACACTGCACTCCAGACTCATGGGTGCAGGAGCTCCGAATCAGACTGAAAACTATTCATCAGTTGGTAGCAGACAAGCAACAAAATCAGTTACCCCGAGATTGTGTTTCTGTCAAAACTGAACCATTCACACCTGGGCACAGAGTGCTGGTCCGTGTAAAGACTACCAGTGGAAAGTTGGATGTTCGCTGTGAGTCGGAACCATACAAGGTGTTGAAGCAGATAATTCCAAATACGATGTGAAGGGAGAAGATGGATCTGGTACGCCAAGTACATTGGAACATGCTTCGCCCCTGTCATTTCATCGACCCCCTGAGACAACCTCAGCCTGAGTCCAGCAGGAACAGCATAACCATAGTGGAAGGTTATAACAATGACGAATGGTGGACTGTACTGGTCACACCGACTAAACAGACAGTACAGCTCTGGCACCCAAACCAGAGCCGCAACTACAGAGGGAGAGAGAAGCTGAGGGCCCTATAGAGTCCTTGGACCCTGCTGGCTTGGGTAGGTCAGAGCATCCCACAGTGGGTATCCCCCCACAAAAGTACCTCCAAAACTAATCTGAGTGGGGCCAGATCTCGATTGATGCTCAAAATGTTAGTGGGGTGGAATATAAGGGTTAATCACAGTTTACTGAGTTTTTGGATATTTGGGATGCAATATATGGCCAGTAGAGGGCAGTGGAGAGGCCAGAGTTGCAGCGCAGGGTTTGGCAGTTGGTGACTGTTACTAGGGGAGTTCAAGGACAGTAAAGCTACGCATCATTGGAAAAGGGTCTGGATAGAGCGGTGTGACTCTGGATGTGTTTTTGGTAACTCTGGGACTCGTTGTTTGGCTTGAAAAAGCCTACTCAGTGAGAACATTCAAGGACACAGCATCTTCGGCTAGGCCACAAGAGGCCTTATTTCAAAAGACTTAGAGAGCCCGCCGTTGGAGAGATCGTAATTCTCTAAGAGATTCAAGTCAGCGTTTCTGATTATTCAGGACTCAACCCAGTAACGAACCGTGCACTTCAGTCTCAGGATGTACCGGCAGGGCTGCCATCAGGGCATTAGTGCCGTTGCTGGCATATGGGGCCCGGCGAGCAGAGGGGGCCCAGTCTGGCCCCTGTTCTTCTGCTCACTGGGCCCTAGCAGCAGGATTCTGCCAGTTCATGAACGTGCGTCTGGACGCACATTCACTTGAGATATATTGCCATGTGGGAAGCTTCCCGCATGACAATAGTTAACAGCCACCAGCCCAATCACAGGTAGGCTGCTGATGTCAGCGTGCACATTGTTGGTGTATGACATCACTGTCAAGTGCCAGCGACCGTGCTTCGGGTGATGGGAGAGCCCAGCGCCGTTGGAGTGCGGCAAGCTAAGGAGAAACTATTTTTGGTAAAGCATCACTAAGGGGGCAGGATGGAGACATCAGAGCAAAATGCAGAGACATTAGGGGCAGAATGGAGACATGGGGCAGAATGGAGTTATTGGGGGCAGAATGAAGAGACATGGGAGGCAGAATGGAGAGACATGGGGGCAGGATGGAGAGACATGGAGGGCAGGGGAGAACCTGGTGGCGGCTTTGAAGCTAGGCAAGCTCGCACATATACCATGCCTGGCCCATGTGCTCAACCTAGTGGTTCAGTGGATTCTCAAAACCTATCAGGATCTGCCTGAGCAGCTTGTCAGAGTACGCCGCATGTGTGCCCATTTTTGAAAGTCACCTACAGCTTCTGCCACCCTCGCCATACTTCAGCAGTGTGGCAGCTTCCAGCTCACCGACTGGTGTGCAATGGCACCATGCGTTGGAACTAGTGTTGAGCCACCCCGGTAGTGTTCGAGTTCGGTTCGGTTCATCGAACACCCTTATGTTCGCCGAACTGTTCGTCAAACACCGTCGAACACCGTTAAAACCAATGGCAGGCAAACAAAAACACATAGAAACACATAGAAAACACATAGAAAACACTTCAAAGGTGTCCAAAAGCTGACAAACTAACACATGGAAAAGTGACAAGTACATATAGTCATGCGAAAAGAAAAAAGGTGGAGGAGTAAAAGGTGGGGGAGACACAGATATAGACATGTCATGCCCTTCTAAAACTAAAAAAGTGCGAAGCCGACACGGCCAGTCCGTTCCTGCCCGTGCGACCTCCGTGTCGCCGGGTTTGTGCCAGAGCAGCGGTGGACCGTGACGGCCAGCCCCCTTCTCCCAATACTGGTGCCTGTCCGCTGCTGGGTCGAGCCCCCCCGCGGTGGGGGGGAGTAACATCTGCAGAAGAAAGACCATCTTCCAGCCAAACTAAGATGTCTACTTCTTTTCATGGACAATGTGATACGATTCCCTTTCTTACGGACACGCCCATCGCTACAAATTCCAGATGAGGCACAAAAACAGCAGGTGCTTCAACGGATATCAAGTGATCCTTCAAGTTGGCTCTCCTCCACCTCAACTTCAACATCATAAATACTCCAGTCCTCAGAGGTGTCACCCCAATAGCACTTGCTTCCTCACATCTCCCAAGTCTCCAGCTGCCAGCCTGAGTATGGGGTAACACAGATGGTTGTGTCTGCACAGCTGTTTACTCATACTATAGCCTCGGAAACGGAGGTCTGCTCCAGAGCTTCTGTTAATCCAGACGAGGAAATGATCTGCACTGATGCCCAGAATCTTTATGAGTCGGATCCAGGACCAGATGAAGAAGGTTCTGAGCATAATGTAGACCCTTGTTCCCAAACTGTAACTCCTGTTGGTGGAGACAATGATGAAGACGATGATGAGACTCAAATACCTGATTGGAGCGACAACTTGACTTTTCGGTCAGGGCAGGTAGAGGTTGGCTCTGAGGACGATGGGTGTGAGAACACACAGGGTGATGATGTCGAGGTTGGAGATCCCATTTACTGTCAACCCACAGTCAGCCAGTCGATGAGGTCAGCAGAGGAGGTGGAGGAGGATGTGACTAGCCCAGGGGATGGGGATGACTCGGTACCCGGGCCTTTACCTTGCCTTTGGGATGTCGCGGTGGTCGGCTCCCGGGCCCGTACCCTGGGGTCACTCTTTAAAAGGGTGGATAATTGTTAGTTTTATAAGAGTTCGTGACGCCACCTGTGGTATCTGGTGAGAAGCACCAGCGCTGCAGCAGTCCACTGAGGCTGTTAATAAGGCAGCTCGATGGTATAGCTCCCCACAGGTGGAGCTAGGCCTCAGAAAAGCGTAAGCAGGGGGAATGCAGGACAGGCGAGACCCACTTCAATTTTTTTAAATTATTTCAGGAAATTCATGAAATAATTTAAAAAAAATTGACGTGGGGCTTCGCACTATATTTGTGTCCAGCCAGGTACAGCAGGCAGGAACGGGCTGCCCCCAACCACCAGCTGCCTATTTGTACCTGGCCGGACACAACAATATAGGGAAGCCCTTTTTTTCTTAATTATTTCATGAAATAATTTAAAGAAAATTGACGTGGGGCTTCGCCCTGTTTTTGTGTCCAGCCAGGTACAACTAGGCAGCTGGGGGCTGGAATCCGCAGCGCAGGGAGGCCCAAGCTTTCTGGGCCACCCCCGCTGCAAATTGCAGTCCGCAGCCACCCCGGAAAATGGCGCGTTCATAGAAGCGCCATCTTCTGGCGCTGTACCCAACTCATCCAGGGCCCTGATGCGGTGGCTCACTGGGTAATAAAGGGGTTAGGGCCAGCTTGGCATTATCAGCTGGCCCTAAGCCCGAAATTCATGGGGTCACGCCAATATTAGACATGACCACCATGAATTTCTAGTAAAGTATTTAAAAAAAACACAACACCCAGAAAAAAGTCCTTTAATTGAAATAAACACACAATTCTTTATTGTTCTAAATTAAACCATACTTACCATCACGCCCATTCCAGCTGAAGCCAACGATCTCCTGAAATAAAAGAAAAATAATAAAGCAACATCATCCTTACCTTTCCATGGTTCCCATGACAGCTTCAGCTCTGCTACATCGAGATGACAGGCTGGACCGCAGCAGAACGCTGCCATCCATCCTGTCATCCCGCAGACACTGAGAAGCGCAGGCTTGCTTGCGCTCCACAGTGTCTCTCTGTGAGGGCATCCAGATGAGCCGAGTTAATGTCCAATGAACTCGGCTCACCTCATGCACGTCACTGACAGCGTGGGAAAATTCTCCTGCACTCAGCGCTTCAGCGTGGGAGAATTCTCACACTGAAGCGCTGAGTGCAGGAGAATTCTCCCACGCTGTCAGTGACGTGCAGGAGGTGAGCTGAGTTCATTGGACATGAGCTCACCTTATGCACGTCACTGACAGCGTGGGAGAATTCTCCTGCACTCACCGCTTCAGCGTGAGAATTTTCCCACGCTGTCAGTGACGTGCATGAGGTGAGCCGAGTTCATTGGACATGAACTCGGCTCATCTGGATGTCGTCACAGAGAGACGCTGAGCAGCGCAAGCAAGCCTGCGCTTCTCAGTGTCTGTGGGATGAGAGGCTGGATGGCAGCGTTCTGCTGCGGTCCAGCCTGTCATCTCGATGTAGCAGAGCTGAAGCTGTCGTGGGAACCATGGAAAGGTAAGGATGAGGTTGCTTTATTATTTTTCTTTTATTGCAGGAGATCGTTGGCTTCAGCTGGAATGGGCGTGACGGTAAGTATGGTTTAATTTAGAACAATAAAGGATTGTGTCTTTATTACAATTAAAGGACTTTATTCTGGGTGTTTGTGTTTTTTTTAACTTTGACTATGGGGTTAGTAATGGGGGTGTCTTATAGACGCCTCTCCATTACTAACCTGGGCTTGATGTCAGCTGGCATTATAAGCTGACATCAACCCCAACCCTATTACCCCCTGCCACCGCACCAGGGCAGCGTGGAAGAGCGAGGCTAAGTGCCAGAATTGGCGCATCCTATGAATGCGCCATTTCTGGGGCGGCTGACGGCTGGTGTTTCTAGCCTGGGAGGGGGCCAATATTCATGGCTCCCTTCCTGGGCTATTAATATCAGCCCCCAGCTGTCTGCCTAGCCTTTGCTAGCTATTAAATTAGGGGGGACCCCACGTCATTTTTTTTGGGGGGTCCCCCATTTTAATAGCTAGTAAAGGCTATGTATTCAGCTGGGGGCTGATATTAGTAGCCTGGGAAGCTCCGTGGGTATTACCCCCTTCCCAGGCTTCAAACATCTGCCCCAGCCGTCTGCTTAACCTCCGCTAGAGCCTAAAATTAAGGGGAACCCCACGCCAATTTTTTTAATAATAAATCCTTTATTTTAATACTAAATGACAAGTACAGTAACCAACACTATCACTGTACTTCATATATATGTGACTGACATGTTTCTATCTATCTAATCTATGTGTGAAGCTCTATTCTGTCTGTTATAAATTGTCGGTTACCGCTGCTGAATTGCCGGCCGGCTTTTTTAAAGAGACGGTGCATGAAAACACTATTATTTTTTTTGATAAATCCTTTACGCTAAATGACAAGTACAGTAAGCAACACTGTCACTGTACTTCGTATATATGTGGCTGACATGTTTCTATCTATCTAATCTATGTGTGAAGCTCTATTCTGTCTGTTATAAATTGTCGGGTACCGCTGCTGAATTGCCGGCCGGCTTTTTTAAAGAGACGGTGCATGAAAACACTATTATTTTTTTTGATAAATCCTTTACGCTAAATGACAAGTACAGTAAGCAACACTGTCACTGTACTTCGTATATATGTGGCTGACATGTTTCTATCTATCTAATCTATGTGTGAAGCTCTATTCTGTCTGTTATAAATTGTCGGGTACCGCTGCTGAATTGCCGGCCGGCTATTTTAAAGAGACGGTGCACGAAAACACTAATATTTTTTTTGATAAATCCTTTACGCTAAATGACAAGTACAGTAAGCAGCACTTTCACTGTACTTCGTATATATGTGGCTGACATGTTTATATCTATCTAATCTATGTGTGAAGCTCTATTCTTTCGGTTCTAAATTGTCGGGTACAGGTGTATGCCGCTGCTGAATTGCCGGCTTTTCATGTTTCACTGTTGGCACTGTTCCCATCGATTTGGGCAATCACTGTAATGCCACAACCACCATGGCTGTGGCATTACAGTGAGTGGCAGACAATCCCTGCATGATTGGTGCTCTAAATAGCACCAGACATGCAGGACACGCTTTTGGTGCACGAACAGTTATCGAACATAACCTCGAACAGCCGAATTTTTTGCAAATCGTTCGGGTTCGTCGAACAACTCGAACACCGCCCAAAACAGCTCGAATTTGAGATTGGCGAACAGTTCTAGTCGAACACCGCTCATCTCTATTGACGACGAGGTTAGGTTGCGCCTTCCTGAACAGAGACGGAGTACTGGAAGCACGTCAACAACTGCATCCTGAACCACAACTCTGCCTCTGACCACAAGTCATAGGGGCTCTTCAGGTCGCATGGGCTCTAAGCCTTGCACAGCCTGGGCATTTTTTCAGATCGATAAGGATGACCCAACTCGTGTTATCTGTAATATTTGTCACCAAAAGCTAAGAATAGGCCAAAAAATCCATAGTTTGAGTACTTCATGCATGAACCGTCACATGGATATGAAGCATAAGTTGCAGTGGGAAGCTCACTGTGCTACAATGCGGCCTAGCGGGCCGGGCCAACCACCGTCTGCCCCATCTTGTGCATCCGCGGCCTCTTCATCCTCTGTGACTGGGGGGACAGCAGTCACACATGTTTTTGGATGCAGACCTGCCACCTCTTTACCCGCAACAGCCAGTGTGATTGGCAGGTCATCATTTCATTTGGAAGTGGAAACACCAGCTGGTGTTGAGCGCTCTCCGACATCGAGAGCACCACCTTTGGATCAAGGCAACCTAACTTTTCCACCTGCATCTTCCTCACAGACCGGCAAGTTTGCCGGGGACACCCTACTCAACCCCGTCTAAGCACAACAGCCAGACTTCGGTCCCTCAGATGTGGACAAGTAAAAGACCATTTCGTTCTAGCCATGAGAAAGCTAGGAGGTTGAATTTCGCCATCTGCAAGCTGTTGGCTACAGAAATGCTGCCTTTCGCCTGGTGGACACAGAGGATTTTCGAGACCTTAAGTCCGTCGCAGTGCCCCAGTACCAGATGCCCAGTCGGCACTACTTCTCAAAGAAAGGTGTGCCTGCTCTTCACCAGCATGTCGCACACAACATCACCGCTTCTTTGAGAAACTCTGTGTATGACAGGGTGCATTTCACCACAGACACTTGGGCGAGTAGGCATGGACAGGGGCGTTACATGTCGCTGACTGGGCACTGGCTAACTATGGTGACAGCAGGACAAGGGGCTGCTGTCCAAGTCTTGCCGTCCCCACGAGTTGTACGTCAATCCTCTTTATCTAGAAGTTCCTCCACTGCTTCTGCCTCCTCAACCTCCTCTCGGTCCTCCACCTGCACCCAAAGCCTGTCTGGTAATGCCACCCGCTTTCTAACTGCGCAGAAGGAATCCTGCACACCTCCTTACTATGCTGGCAGCAGGGCTCAATGGCATCAGGCGGTGTTTACTTTGAAATGTCTGGGAAATGTGAGTCACACAGCTGAGAATTTATGGTCAGCTCTGGAGACCCAGTTTCATGTATGGTTGTCTCCACTGGACCTGCAACCAGGGAAGGCCGTGTGCGACAATGCTGCAAACCTGGGTGCGGCCCTTAGCCGGGGCAATGTCACACACGTGCCTTGTATGGCTCACGTGTTGAACCTGGTTGTCCAGCAATTTTTAGCCCACTATCCCGGACTAGATGGCCTTCTGCAGAGGGCACGGTCGCTGTGTGCTCACTTCCGCCATTCGCATCCCGCAGCTCAATGACTTACATCTCTACAGAAGTCGTTGGGCCTGCCAGTTCACCGGCTGAAATGCGATGTGCCGACACGGTGGAATTCAACTCTGCACATGTTGCAGCGACTGTGGCAGCACCGACAAGCACTGGTACAATACGTTCTGACGTATAGCCTGGGCCAACGAGATCCAGAGGTGGGGCAAATCACGCTGCAGGAGTGGTCTCAGATCAGGGACCTATGAAGTTGACGCGCCCCCTGGGCCGTGGGGTACCCGGTGCCGGGCCGGTAGACGCTGAGGGTTGTAGTCACTGTGGCGGCGACCCGGTCCGTGACCCAGGGCGGTCAATCCAAGGGTAATTTGTATATATGGGTTTTATAATGTCCGACTACGCCACCTGTGGAGTGCGGCCAAAGGGGCCGCTGCTGCGGAACAGTCCTCTGAAGCTGGTGGTTTTGCAGCCATGGTATTATTACTCCCCACAGGAAGAGTGTAGCTTCAGGGCAGTGTGGGTGGATGATGGTGGTTGTAGTGCAGGGAGTCAGTAATGAACACAGAGTCCGTGTAATGCAGTTCCAAGATCTTTACTCACAGTTGTTGCAGTCCAGATTACAGGTACCAGAGCAATCTCCCCCGTCGTGCTGTGCGTACTCAGTGAGGGGCTCAGTCCACCCCCAGATAGCTCCGGAGTACTTAGCAGGACCCCCTTCTGTGTGTCCTTTCTCTGGCCTTCTCCCTGCACCTCACACCCTGTGACACTTCTATCCGGTATCCTCGGGCCTTGGCGGGCGACTTGTGTTCCGTCCCCTGGGTCATATGTGGCTACCTTCTTAGTGAGACTGATGTGGACTTTGGCCTGCAGTACCTGAAATGCTGCAGCCTCCGGTTTCTAGTTGAGCCTTGCTATTTCTCCACTAGTTGAGGGACCGGTTCCCCTTATCTGGCCTGACCCCTCTACCTCCTGATAGCAGCGGGCGTACGGGTGGCCTTCTTCACGGCCCGTACCCCTAGGGTCCCTTCGGTTCCTGGAGCCTTCCTGCTCCCACTTCTCTTTTCTCTCCTTCAGTCCTGGACCTCCCAGACTACGCCCACCTCCGGAGCAGAGCTCATGCAGAACCTCTGCTCTTGTCACTTCTCCTCTGACTGGCTTGCTCTTTCTAAGATGGCTTCCTATTTATACTGTCCCTGTCATGTGCTCCCCTAAGCTGCTTTCTCCACCCACACCCACTACATAGGACCCTCCCACCAGCTAGGGACCTGGGACTGTGCTCTCCCTTAGGAGCAATCTCGCCCTACTCCCACTGCGGGTATGTGTTGAATGCAGGTGTTAGGGTCCCCAGCCATACTCCTTCCTTACCTGAGGGTGAGATACCACACCTCTGGGTGAGATGCAGTACCTCTGTGGTGACTGAACCCTCAGGGGCACCACACACCCTTCTGCACAGTTTTGAATTGGCGACGAAGATGTTTAGTGCTGACGACGATGCCATTATCAGCATGACTATTCTGGTGATGTACATGCTGGAGCACACGTTAAACAGAATTCAGAGTCAGGTGGTGGGACAAGAGGAGGTGGAGGAAGTAGAGGAGGAGTCGTATGCGGAAGGGATAACATCTCCAAGGTCCAGACAGTGGGCAGCACCAAGGCGGCAGGCATGGGAGGGTGGGGGAGAGGGATTAACCAGGGCGCATTGTAGCAGCCAAACTGTTGAGGAAGGTGCAGGAGCCGAGGAAGAAGTGGAGGATGAACTGGCGATGGGCATGTAAGACTCATCAGATGAAGGAAGGAAAAGAAAATCCCGGCACTCACGTGTTGATAATCAGTTGATTTATTCCACAACTCACACAAGACGTTTCAGCCTGTCCAAGGCTTTTTTCAATTGTGATTAAATACATTCAGTCAAAACATTTATACATAAATCCACGGAAATGACATAATTCTCATTAACATAAAAAAGAGTAGACCAACAAAACAAAAAATATATAACAAAACTATTACAATAACATACAAAAAATAAGCACTAATACATTAAATTTCCACAAACAAAAAACAAGTGAATTCATATATTTAAGTAATCCCCAACCAAATATCAGAATATATAAATCGCAGATTGTAGAATTTATTACATGAATGTATCACATTTCAATACCTATATTTCCCCATATTCTCTCGGCTAAATATATGTACCATTTCATAGTTTTTCTAGAAAAAATTCCTTAATATTTTTTGATTTTTTAATATTTCCCATGGAATCCAATATATAAATGCCAAATAAATTCATATATCCAAAAAGTCTCCAATCAAATATAGGAGTATAAATGTTGAGACATGGATTCCATCTCATAAATAAATCATAAATGTTCTAATCCAAATTTCTCAATGTTCTTTTTATTAAACATATCTAACAATATATAATTTTTTAGAAATAATTCTTCCATGTCTCAAGATTTCTTCAAAATATTTATTAGAACAATACTACTTATTACATTAATATAAACAGCTGATTCCCCATGAACAGTCTGCATCCAGTGACTCAATCTATCCTTAATTTTCTTCTCCCTTATAATCATATTAGTAAATACCATATAAAGGGATCAATATACTACCACATTCCCATAGATCCTAATTCACATCATAGAAAGAATTCATCATATTATTCCTATGTCACTTTTCATCTCATTATAAATTGTAACTACATATAAAGCTACTGCTAAAGGAATAATAATAGACGTACGGGAATAGAGAACATCTGTCTTGTAAGTAATTCTCACCTCCCCTAGATCGTGGTCTGAGATAAGGGAGACTTTTTCAATTTATCCTTTGTTATCCTCTATCCCCTGAACAAGACTTTATTTATTTCGTTAAAGGTGACAGTATAATTGATTGTCTCTCCATCATTTTTAAAGATATCGTAAATACATAGGAAAAACCGTTCATCTTACATCATGTCATATCTCAGTTCTCAATCTCATTTAACCCAACAAAATATGGCAGTATAATATGCATCCCATTTGTTCCTATGTAGATACTTCAGGAATTCATCGCATCTGGGATGTCTAAAAAGAAAAATAGGATGCATATATTACTCATTTCCCTGGTCACACAATACCACTAACATCATATTCTCGATTCAGACCATTTGGATATAAAGTTCCCAAAGTATATATCCAAAAGGCTTCTCTACGTAAAAGAATTTTTTTGATACTACCTCCTCTTCTAGGTGTATCTATTTGTTCTAAAACCTGATATTTCAATTGAGCTATTGAATGCCCTTTTTCCTTAAAATGTAATGGAAGGGGAAGCGAAGTATCACCACACCTGATAGTAGATTTATGTTTATTGACCCGTGTTCCCACTGACTGCATGGTTTCTCCAATATATGAAAAACCGCACGGACATTTTATCTGGTAGACCACATTTGTAGATTTACACGTATAGAAACCTTTAATACTAAATCTTTTACCTGTCCTAGGATGACTAAAATATTCCCCCTTAATTACATTACTGCATTGAGCACAATTTAAACAGGGATACGTTCCTTTATTCTTTGTTGAGAGAAAAGTCTGTCTAGGAATTATTGCATCACTCCCAACATCAGCCCGTATTAGTTTATCCTTCACATTGGGCAATCTTTTGTTACAAATAAGGGGGGGTATATTAAATTCCATTACATTCGGATATGCCTGTCCTAGGATATACCAATATTTCTTTATAATTTGATCTACTTTTAAATTGACCGGATGATATTCCCTCACAAAACATATACGTGATTCATCCCTTTTGCATGTTTTCTTGTCAGTAACTACCTCTCTTAATGCCCCATCTAAAATATGTTGGGGATAATCTCTCAATCTAAAGTTTTCACACATTTCCTTAATTCTTGTTGAACAGGTGGAGGGGTTGGTGACAATCCTAGTCACTCTCTGAAACTGTGATTTGGGGATAGCCTTTTTAACAGAATGTGGATGTGCACTCCTAAAATGTAAGATACTATTCCTGTCCGTATCTTTTTTATATAAATCTGTCTCAAAGTCCCCTTTCTCATTCCTAATCACCATAGTATCCAAAAAAATGATCCTCTCAGTGCTGTGTGAAATGGTAAATTTTAATTCATTCCACACATTATTCAAATCATCATAGAATGTCATTAGGGTTTCTTGTGGCCCCTCCCATACGCAAAAGATGTAATCTATGAACCTAAACCAGGCTCTTCCATGTATCTTGAATAGAGGATGTACATAGACATAATGTTCCTCAAAAAATGACATATATGCATATGCGTATGGGGGGGCCACATTCGCGCCCATTGCCGATCCCCTCTTCTGTTTATAGTATACATCTTGGAACAAAAAATAGTTCTCATACAGAACCACCTCTAGTAACTCCATAACCATATCTCTTTGAATCCCTGGAAATTCATTTATCTCCAGAAGCCACCTCACTGCGTTTAATCCTTTTTCATGTTCTATTGATGTATATAAACTTATCACATCTATTGTAGTGATGATGGCATCTGAAGATATGTTATGAATGGTTCGAATTTTGTTGCAAGAGAGGTTGAATCTTTATTACATCGGACACAACTAGGAGGTTTTTTTCATGGTAGTAATTTGACCATGAAAGAAAAGGAAGCCCTTAAACAGAAGAGGGGATCGGCAATGGGCGCGAATGTGGCCCCCCCATACGCAAATGCATATATGTCATTTTTTGAGGAACATTATGTCTATGTACATCCTCTATTTAAAATACATGGAAGAGCCTGGTTTAGGTTCATAGATGACATCTTTTGCGTATGGGAGGGGCCACAAGAAACCCTAATGACATTCTATGATGATTTGAATAATGTGTGGAATGAATTAAAATTTACCATTTCACACAGCACTGAGAGGATAAATTTTTTGGATACTATGGTGATTAGGAATGAGAAAGGGGACTTTGAGACAGATTTATATAAAAAAGATACGGACAGGAATAGTATCTTACATTTTAGGAGTGCACATCCACATTCTGTTAAAAAGGCTATCCCCAAATCACAGTTTCAGAGAGTGACTAGGATTGTCACCAACCCCTCCACCTGTTCAACAAGAATTAAGGAAATGTGTGAAAACTTTAGATTGAGAGATTATCCCCAAAGTAATTTAGATGGGGCATTAAGAGAGGTGGTTACTGATAAAAAAACACGTAGAAGGGATGAATCACGTATATGCTTTGTGAGGGAATATCATCCGGTCAATTTAAAAGTAGATCAAATTATAAAGAAATATTGGTATATCCTAGGACAGGCATATCCGAATGTAATGGAATTTAATATACCCCCCCTTATTTGTAACAAAAGATTGCCCAATGTGAAGGATAAACTAATACGGGCTGATGTTGGGAGTGATGCAATAATTCCTAGACAGACTTTTCTCTCAACAAAGAATAAAGGAACATATCCCTGTTTAAATTGTGCTGAATGCAGTAATGTAATTAAGGGGGAATATTTTAGTCATCCTAGGACAGGTAAAAGATTTAGTATTAAAGGTTTCTATACGTGTAAATCTACAAATGTGGTCTACCAGATAAAATGTCCATGCGGTTTTTCATATATTGGAGAAACCATGCAGTCAGTGGGAACACGGGTCAATAAACATAAATCTACTATCAGGTGTGGTGATACTTCGCTTCCCCTTCCATTACATTTTAAGGAAAAAGGGCATTCAATAGCTCAATTGAAATATCAGGTTTTAGAACAAATAGATACACCTAGAAGAGGAGGTAGTATCAAAAAAATTCTTTTACGTAGAGAAGCCTTTTGGATATATACTTTGGGAACTTTATATCCAAATGGTCTGAATCGAGAATATGATGTTAGTGGTATTGTGTGACCAGGGAAATGAGTAATATATGCATCCTATTTTTCTTTTTAGACATCCCAGATGCGGTGAATTCCTGAAGTATCTACATAGGAACAAATGGGATGCATATTATACTGCCATATTTTGTTGGGTTAAATGAGATTGAGAACTGAGATATGACATGATGTAAGATGAACGGTTTTTCCTATGTATTTACGATATCTTTAAAAATGATGGAGAGACAATCAATTATACTGTCACCTTTAACGAAATAAATAAAGTCTTGTTCAGGGGATAGAGGATAACAAAGGATAAATTGAAAAAGTCTCCCTTATCTCAGACCACGATCTAGGGGAGGTGAGAATTACTTACAAGACAGATGTTCTCTATTCCCGTACGTCTATTATTATTCCTTTAGCAGTAGCTTTATATGTAGTTACAATTTATAATGAGATGAAAAGTGACATAGGAATAATATGATGAATTCTTTCTATGATGTGAATTAGGATCTATGGGAATGTGGTAGTATATTGATCCCTTTATATGGTATTTACTAATATGATTATAAGGGAGAAGAAAATTAAGGATAGATTGAGTCACTGGATGCAGACTGTTCATGGGGAATCAGCTGTTTATATTAATGTAATAAGTAGTATTGTTCTAATAAATATTTTGAAGAAATCTTGAGACATGGAAGAATTATTTCTAAAAAATTATATATTGTTAGATATGTTTAATAAAAAGAACATTGAGAAATTTGGATTAGAACATTTATGATTTATTTATGAGATGGAATCCATGTCTCAACAACTATACTCCTATATTTGATTGGAGACTTTTTGGATATATGAATTTATTTGGCATTTATATATTGGATTCCATGGGAAATATTAAAAAATCAAAAAATATTAAGGAATTTTTTCTAGAAAAACTATGAAATGGTACATATATTTAGCCGAGAGAATATGGGGAAATATAGGTATTAAAATGTGATACATTCATGTAATAAATTCTACAATCTGCGATTTATATATTCTGATATTTGGTTGGGGATTACTTAAATATATGAATTCACTTGTTTTTTGTTTGTGGAAATTTAATGTATTAGTGCTTATTTTTTGTATGTTATTGTAATAGTTTGTTATATATTTTTTGTTTTGTTGGTCTACTCTTTTTTATGTTAATGAGAATTATGTCATTTCCGTGGATTTATGTATAAATGTTTTGACTGAATGTATTTAATCACAATTGAAAAAAGCCTTGGACAGGCTGAAACGTCTTGTGTGAGTTGTGGAATAAATCAACTGATTATCAACACGTGAGTGCCGGGATTTTCTTTTCCTTCAGACATTGTTCTCCACGTGCACCACCCTAATTGTACGGAGTGCCGACTATTCCTTTTTGATACTCATCAGATGAAGGAGACCTTGATCACATTTCTGTTGTGCGAGGTTGGGGGGAGAGGGCAGAGGAAGGAAGCATGATTCTTACCTCGCTACCAACACAGCAAGGACTTGGTCCTTCTGAATGCGCAAGACACATGAGTGCCTTCTTGCTGCACTACCTGCAACATGACACTCGGATTGTCAGAATTAGAAGTAATCCCGACTACTGGGTTGCCACACTCTTAGATCCCCGGTACAAAAGTAAATTTGCCGATATAATTCCTGCCATAGAAAGGGATTCACACATGCAGGAGTATCAGTAGAGGCTGTTGCAGAATCTTACATGTGCTTTTCCACAAAACACCAGTGGTGCACGTAGTGAATCTCACATTTCTAACTTGCAAAACGTGTGACTGTCGAGTCTTCATCACTCAAACCGTAACAGTAAAACAGTATCGGCTGGTAACAGCAATTTTGTGGAATCGTTTCACCACTTTTTTAGACCATCCTTTGCAAGGCCACAGGAGACAAGAAGTCTGACACATAGTCAACGCCTAGAGAGGATGGTACAGGAGTATCTCCAAGTGAACATCGAAGCTATGACTGTGTCACTGGACCCTTGCTCATTTTGGGCTTCCAATTTGGAAAAATAGCCAGAGCTCGCCACTTACGCCTTGGAGATCTTGTCATGCCCTGCAGCCAGCGTTCTCTCTGAACGTGTGTTCAGCGCTGCTGGTGGTGGGCTGACAGATAAGCGCACGCGGCTGTCCACTGAGAATGTAGACAGACTCACAATCATAAATATGAACAAATCATGGATCCGCAAGGACTTTTCTACCCCTGTGTTATCCTGGGGAGACTAAAAGCTTGAGGATTTGGTAAAATCACCTCACCAACCATTTTAAGCAACTCTGGGGCAATTTATGCCACTTAAGTGGTGTCTGTGCCACAATTTTTGGAAAAAATGGAGACTCTTTTTGGAGTCCCCATGCTGTGTTTTACGTGACGTTGGCATCGTCAATTCCAGGTGGGTTGGGTCGCCCCCCCCCCCCCTTTAACTGTAAGAAACTACATACACTATGGCTTGGGGTAACACAGATGGTTGAGTCTGAAGATCTGTTTACTCAGAGGTCTGCTCCAAAGCTTCAGTGTCTGCTAGTCAGCGTAGAATTTTTAACTGCATCTAGCCTAGGCAATAGGCTTTGGGCGTAGTAGCCCAGCTGCGAAGCAAGCTGCACCGCCTGTGTATCTAATAAGAATTTTAAATGCATCTAGCCTAGGCAGACTGTGGGGACCCCCAACCAAACCCAGACGCTCAGCCCCCCTACCGCCCCCCTTTCCTTGACAATACAATAATGTAACTCTTACAACTGGATGGGTGAGGATCGGTCACAGCTTTATTAACTCTTTATACTCATTCCATTAGAAAGGCATTTTATTTCTAAAATAATTCAGCTTGTTGCAGCATGCCTTGGGTCTCCACACCAGCAAGATGGCCAACAAGTGTAACTCTCCATCATGTCTTTCTATTTCCAGGCCACGGAGGATCCTGCGTACTCGTATGCAGGACTCTGACCCCCATCCATCACTCTTAACGCTTGTTCCACTCCGTCCTGGAGTCCTGACAGGAATATGTCCAGTCCAATATCCATTAAGTGAACACCGTCGGGCCGTATGAGGCCTGCTTTATCTCCTTCCAGTTGTCGGTGTTGTATCACTACACCGCCTCTGTCTCTTCTAAATTTTGCCATCCGAATATTTATTACCCGTCTTGTCCGTTCGATGGCCGTGATGTCTCGCGCACCTTGCCATACCGCTATCAGCACAATCTCTGACCATACTATAGTTAGTTTTGTGAAAAATTCTCTGAAGCGCTCAGTGTCTAGTTTCATTATTGCCATTAGTTATGCGCTATTGTGATGACCTAGGTCGTTTCCCCCGGCCTGTATAACTAAGATGACCGGACCTCTTGCCTCTCTCCATTCCTTGATTACCTCCATTAGTACCTGTGGCCATAGCAGGCCTCTAATACCTCTCCAGTTGAAATATGTGTTATGAAACTCTAATTTCCTCCCGCCTGGGAGGACTTTCGCCCTTTTTTCTGCCCAATATATATACGAATGGCCTATCACCCACACTGTTGGCTTAGCGTCACCTGTAAAAGAAACAAACCACGTTAGGATAACAAGTCCGGTCTTATGTATCTCGCCAAACACGTGGATCACCATCTCCCTATCCTCTGAACTTCCGTTTCTTACAGTCCTGCTCTTGCTGCTTCCGTGGCCGCGCCTATGCGGAATGAGTGTGTCCCGTAATCTTTGGGGTGGTTCCCTGCATTTATTAAATATAGCTTGGAACTGATATCTTGATAATGGCGTTCCATCAATGTGTGATAGGAAGAAATTACTTTGTGATCTGATGGTTATATATGTTTTTACTATTGTTACCCGACTCAGTGTACCGTTTGTGGGTTGTAGAAGTACCCAAGTGCCCCTGCCCGCTGGAACCGTTTTCGATTGGCGTATGCGTAGACGTATTGCATTATTGGCTATGACTACGTCCTGGTGTAATAAGCCTCCACTGGTGGTAATTTTGGATTGAGGGACTAATTCGCTTATGCATAGCGCCCTGAAGAAGGTGATCGCAAATGCAGTAGACAGTAGTGTTGCTTCAAATTGTGAGTGTCATGTTAATGGTGTTAGTGATATGATGTGAGAAATCAGTTTTAGTGACACGGGACGGGACGTCTACTCTCCTGACTTGGCTGACCGCTTTTCCACCCTTTTATGGATTGTCTGATGATGAATCTCTTTGTCACATCTCCCTAATTCAGTAGTTGGAAGTGAAATGCTACTCCGGTCAGACACCGCTGCGCTGACGCCCCTGATATGCCCCTCATCATTAGCTGGTGGAGAAATTCTATGGTGACTTGTAATCTGGCTTGTTCACATTGGTCAACCCGTCTGCCTACTACTAGTCGTGTCCACTCTTCCCATGCCTTACCGTATGCTTGACACGTCGACGGGGCAACTGACGCTCTGATTAATGGCATCAACTATTCGCCACTAGATCCCATAGGGAGGGTGGGCAACTGTTGCCCGATGGGTGGGCGTTGGGGAGGAGCTCTGTGAAAATCTGCCAATTAAATTGTGATAAAGCGTTAGCAGCAGCTTTAGACCCCTCAGCATCGTGGCTAGCGCGGACCCATACATTGTGTTTTAGGCACAGGAATGCTAGCCGGCATAGTAGGCCTAGCACTGGGAGAGACAATGATGCCATCTTATTAATGCAGAGCGCTAGGCTGGTGTTTTTTGTTATGAAGCATATATTTTTGTTAGCCAGGAGCGCGCCCCATATTTCTATTGCTGCCACTATTGTTAAGAAAAATTATTTTCCGGGCTAGATGCAGCTAAAAATTATTACTAATTTCAAAGCTGGTGGAGCTTAGTATAGATGGCCTAATAGAATGAGTACCACACACTGCTAATATGCCCAAAATTAGTTTACAGGTAAAATGCAGCTAAAAATTATTATTAATTTCAAAGCTGGTGGAGCTTGGTATAGATGGCCTAATACAATGAGTACCACACACTGCTACAAGCCCAAATATTTTTTCAGAGCTAGATGCAGATAAAAATTATATTGAATTTGCAACCTGGTGGAGGTTAGTATAGATGGCCTAATACAACAAGTCCCACACACTGCTACAAGCCCAAGCCCAAATATTTTTTCAGAGCTAGATGCAGATAAAAATTATTTTGAATTTGCAACCTGGTGGAGGTTAGTATAGATGAACTAATAGAACAAGTCCCACACACTGCTATAAGCCCAAGCCCAAATATTTTTTCAGAGCTAGATGCAGATAAAAATTATTTTGAATTTGCAACCTGGTGGAGGTTAGTATAGATGGACTAATAGAACAAGTCCCACACACTGCTACAAGCCCAAGCCCAAATATTTTTTCAGAGCTAGATGCAGATAAAAATTATTTTGAATTTGCAACCTGGTGGAGGTTAGTATAGATGGACTAATAGAAGAAGTCCCACACACTGCTACAAGCCCAAGCCCAAATATTTTTTCAGAGCTAGATGCAGATAAAAATTATTTTGAATTTGCAACCTGGTGGAGGTTAGTATAGATGGACAAATAGAACAAGTCCCACACACTGCTACAAGCCCAAGCCCAAATATTTTTTCAGAGCTAGATGCAGATAAAAATTATTTTGAATTTGAAACCTGGTGGAGGTTAGTATAGATGGACTAATAGAATGATGCTATGCCCAAAAGGTTTAACTTGGCTAAGTGCAGTAAAAAAATTTGTATTCTATACACAGGTGGTGTAGCTTGCAACACAGATAGGTTACTCCACTGACTAACACACACTGCAAGAGGCCAAAAGGGATTTGCTTAGCTAGATTTTGCCAAATGCTGTGAAAAAAACTTGCACAGCACTGGCACAAACGTGCCTGGCAAAAAGTGATAGGAATTCATGTAACCTAGCCCTCAAAAGGACTGCAATTAGAATTAGTCCCTACTACCAACCTATCTATTTATGAGCACAGACCTGCCTGATAAAAGTGATAGGAACTGATGTAACCTAGCCCTCAAAAAGACTGCAATTACAATTAGTCTTTATTCCCAACCTATCTATTTAAGAGCACAGACCTGCCTGATAAAAGTGATAGGAACTGATGTAACCTAGCCCTGAAAAGGACTGCAATTACAATTAGTCTTTAGTCCCAATCTATCTATTTAAGAACACAGACCTGCCTGATAAAAGTCGTAGGAAATGATGTAACCTAGTCCTCAAAAGGACTGCAATCACAACTATTCCCTACTCCCAAGCTATCTGTAGATTTGTCCGAAAATTGGCTTGAAATTAACACTCAAAGTATAGCGCACACAGCAACAGCGGTGCCGTCTAACACGCAGCTGCAGCAGTGAGAAAATGGTGGCTACGTGGAAAATGGCTGGGTCTTATAGGGCAAAGACATGTGACATACACTGCCAATGACACATGCCCTTGCTCGTGTGAAAAAAAGCAGTTCGCTCCGTGTGTGCGCTGCTGATAGGCTGACAGATTGCACCTCCCCACTGTAAATGCGGGAAAGAGAAAAAAAATGGAGATCTTCATTATCTATGCAGAGATCCATCCCCTGCCCCTCCCCCCGCCCCGCTGTACACTCAAACTGCGTATTAACATTAATTTTCAGCATTACTGAGAAAAAATCCAGTTATGATTTTGGTGCACGAACAGTTATCAAACATAACCTCGAACAGCCGAATTTTTTTCAAATTGTTCGTGTTCGCCGAACGGCTCGAACACCGCCCAAAACAGCTCGAATTTGAGATTGGCGAACAGTTCGAGTCGAACACCGCTCATCTCTAGTTCTAACTCAACGTTGCAGATGTTGGGAAGGATTTGTGAGCAGCAGAGGTCAGTTGTTGAGTACCAGCTTCAACACACCCGTCGTTATTCACGTCAACCTTCGCACATAAGAACCGATGAGTGGGCATGGATGTCAGACATCTGTGCCGTCCTCAAAACTTTGAGGACTACACCAAGATGGTGAGCGGTGATGACGCCATAATTAGCATCACCATCCTGCTTCTCTGTCTACTGAAACGCTCGCTGCTCACAATTAAAGAGGAGTCATTGCAGGCGGAGCTCGATGATATGGAGCAAGGAACCATACAGGGTGATGCCACACAGCCCAGTTTCATCTCATCCAATGGGTGATAATGAGGAGGAGGAAGAGGAGGAGGAGTAGGAACAGACGGCACTACCCACACAACTGTTGTACCGTCTGTTCAGTGTGGATGGCCTGAGAAGAGGGAAAACTAGAAGGAGGAAGATGAGGAGGAGAGGATGGACAGTTGTCCTCTTGGTCAGGACAGGGAAGTCTTGCCTGTTGGCAGTCTGGCACACATGGCTGAGTTTATGTTCTGCTGCCTTTCCTATGATCCTCCCATGGTACACATTTTGGGTGACAGTAATTACTGGTTGGTCACACTTCTAGACCCACGCTACAAGGAGAACTTTCTATCTCTCCTTCCCATGGCGGAGAGGTCTAATAAAATGTTGCAGTACTAGAAGGTCCTTGTTGTGGAATTATTAAAAAAGTTCCCATCTGAAAACACTGGCGGCAGAAATCACAGTTCATTGGACAACCAAAGAGTACAGGGAAGGGAGACACAAATACGATGCAGCAGAGGCAGAGGAACACTGGAAAATGTTGATGGAGCACCTTGCCGACCATACCAACATCCTCCATGATTCCTCTGTGCCTTATAACTATTGGGTATCTAAGTTGGACACGTGGCAGAAACTGGCTTGCCCTGCTGCTAGCGTTTTGTCAGAGCAGGTTTTTAGTACCGCCGGGGGTAAAATAACTGATAGGCGCCTGTCAACTAAAAATGCTGACAGGCTGACTCTTATATAAATGAACAAGGGCTTGATTGGGCCAGACTTCTCAACACCGCCAAATGATAGCAGCAGAATATAAAGTCAAATCCAGTGGCTTTTTGGGGGAGTCTATTCCCATGGCCCTCTTCACACCCAGAGATGGGTATATGCTTCCTGATTTTGTCTATTTTCTGTTGTCCTCCTCCTTCTCCTCATTGTCCACTACCATATCATCAGGGTAACTGTGATGCAACACTCACCTAATTTTTTTATGGTGTTTATGATGCCTCTAAGATGTTTTTTTAGAGGCCTACCTCTATCATTCTGTGTGTTATACAGTATGGTCATGTATACCCCCCAGGGGTAAATGTTTTTCAGCCCATGCACTTAGTGCATGGGCATTACCACAGTATAGGAGACGCACTCCTTAACAATGCTAACAATTTTCTTAATGAGGACTTCCTCTACGTCTCTTCAAGGGGGTATTGGAGTGCGTCCAAATTTTTGGCAGCCCTTGCAGTCACTGCATACGCAATAAGAGTATAAGAAACCCGTTCCTTTATAAAGGTAACATTTTTTTTACTGAGGCCCTCCTCTATGTCTCTTCAAAGGGGTATTGAGGTGCGTCCAGATTTTGGGCATCCCTTGCAGTCACTGCATGCGCAATAACAGTATAGGAGACCCACTCCTTTAAGATGGGAATTTTTTTTAATGAGGCCCTCCTCTACGTCTCTTTAAAGGGGTATTGGGGTGCGTCCAAATTTTTGGCAGCCTTTGAAGTCACTGCATACTCTATGACAGTATAGGCGACCCATTCCTTAATAATGGGAACAACAAAGCATAGCCGGCTGATGGCCCTCTAACAATAGTGAGGGCCTACTGCTGTCCCTTTATCAATAGTAAGGGCCACCTGATTGTCCTGTAAAAATAGGCTTTATGACTTTCAGAGTCCCTCCTTAATAAGTGAAAAAAGATGTGTCTGATCATGTCTCACACATCACATGGGCAGATAAGGTAGTAAAATGTTTAAAACGACATTTACTGGGGAATGTATTTTTCACCATTGAAAGCAATTCAAAAGTGCCAAAAAGCATCAAAAACGCTATGTGTGAACATAGCCCATGGTGTGGTGGAACATTTTTTTTGTGTGTTTTTTTTTTTGCTTCATATACAAGTCATTACCCTGGAAAGAATGGTCCTTAACATTTTTTCCAGGAAAATCCATTTTGGCTTCGTTTTTGTATGTTTTATTGTGAGTCTGTAAAAGTGGCATAATACTCTGACAAGATTGTTCACAGCAGTAACTTGGGAGACAACACAGCCCCAACCTCCACCTCTGATGCATCAACTTCCACTATAAAAGATTTGGAAACATCGGGTTGACTGAGTATAGGTGCAGTGGCAAAACAACTCTTTAGGGAGGAAAAAGCTTGCAGGGCAGCATTCGACCATTTAGTAAAATTAGACCCCTTCCTTGTCAAGTCAGTGAGGGGTTTCACATTTACTGAATAATTTTGGATACATTTCAATTAAAAATTAGTAAAACCCAGAAAATGTTGTAAAGCCTTCAGGTTTTCTGGACGGTTTCAATCAAGGACAGCATGGATCTTCTCTGGATCCATCTGAAAACCGAAGATGACAACAGGTACCCCAAAAACTGCACCTCCTGGACGGCGAAAAAAACATTTTTCTAGTTTGGCATATAGTTTGTTATCCCTTAGTATCTGAAGCACCTGTTTAACATGCCCCGGATGTGTCTCAAAATCAGGTGAGTAAACCAAAATATCATCCAGATAGACCACCACAAACCTTCCCACCAAATGATGGAAAATATAATTTATGAAATGCTGGAACACCGCAGGTGCATTAGTCAGACCAAAAGGCAAAACTAGCCTCTCAAAATGCCCCTCAGGGGTATTGAACTCTGTTTTCCATTCTTCCTCTTCTCTGATTATAACCAGATTGTAAGCTCCCCATAAATTCAACTTGGAGAACACCTTAGCTCCCACAACCTGGCTGGACAAATCTGGAATCAGAGGAAGAGGGTATGGATCTCAGATGGTAATTTGATTCAATTCTCGGAAATCTAAACAGGGACGGAGACCGCCATCTTTCTTCTTCATGAAGAACAAGCCTGCCGCCATGAGCGAAGAGGAGGGTCTGATATGTCCCTTCTCCAGACTTTCTGCAATGAAATCCTTCATGGCTTGTCTCTCAGGGCCAGAAAGATTATACAGTCTGGATTTAGGTAGTTTAGCTCCGGAGGTCAGGTTAATAGGACAGTCATATGCATGATGAGGAGCAAAATCCTGACACCCCTTCTCAGAAAAAACGTCCTCAAAACCACACAAAAACGCAGGTAAGGACTCTGTACAGACTGCAGAAAGGGAAATGTTTAAACAGTTCTCATGGCAGTAATCTCCCCATTCAATGATCTCCCTCGATTGCCAATCCACTATCGGATTATGTTTCACCAACCAGGGTAGACCCAGTACAATTGGCGTGGGAAAACGGTCCAGGATATAACAAGGAATTATTTCACAATGAACAGACCCCACCCTCAATATTACAGTATGTACAATCTGAGTCAGAGCTTTCTGTGCAAGTGGCGCTGAGTCGATGGCAAAAACAGGAATGGGCTTAGCTAAAGTACAGCAAGCAAGCCAATGAATTCTCATAAACTCAGCATCAACCATGCTGACTCCAGCTCCACTGTCTACAAACACAGAAATTGTCTGCAGGTTGATGACAAACACACCCCTTCATTTTCCAACTCCAGACTTGCAAGGGTTAATCGAGTTTAATTTTGCATAGGAATTAAGAAACAGGCCCCAATAAAATGTCCCCTTTTTCCACAAAAAAACACACACCTTTATTTTTGTGGCTCTCACGGGAAAAGTACAATGCAAAGGCAACCCCTAACTGCATGGGTTCTTCCACCTCCTCAAGTACTGGTTCACCCCCAGACTGCTCCCCCAGCAAAGGGGCATTACCCCGAAAAGAGGGCTCCGGAGATGTTGGTCTCACCCACCTATCCCAAAAGCGTCTATCAGCACGAATTGCCAATTACATCAATGACATGGCAGCCTCCAAGGACTCTGGGGTTTCATACACTGCCAAGGCATCTTTCAACCTTTCAATAAGGCCCTGGCAAAATTGGCTTCTCAGAACCGGGTCATTTCATTTGGTATCAGTTGCCCACCAGCAGAATTTGGAGCTATACGTCTCCATTGACCAATTCCCCTGCTGAAGGCGATGCAGCCAAGGAGATACGGTCAGGATCATCATAGATGAGGGCAAGAGCCCCCCAAAAACCCTCCACTGACTGGAAAAAAAAACTGAACCCTGTGGCAAAGAGAGAGCCCAGGATTGAGAATCTCTTTGCAACAGTGAGATCACAATCCCCACTCGCTGCACCTCATCTCCAGAGTAGTAAGAACAAAGTTTAAAATATAAATTGGAAGCTTCCTTGAACACAAAAAACTTGTCCCTACCTCCTGAAAACCTGTACGGGAGGGCAATTTTAGGTTCAAACTGGACCGGCCTACCCGCAGAGATCCCAAAAGTAGGAAAATGCTGCCGCTGAACCTCAGAGCGAAGGTCAGTCACCTCCAGAGACAGCTTGTGCAGCTGCTCTACCAGCATTGCAACGAGATCCATGAACCAAGGGAGAGAGAGAAATAAAAACACACCCAAAAAAACCCACACACAAATAAAACCACGTGTCAGTTTTTTTTTTCCTTTTTATGCATGGCCGTTGATAATGTCACACAAGGTGAGGGAAAGACTAAGTGCAACACAAACGGAACAGGGGAAGGAAGCCCAAACACTAGGGAAAGGGGGAGTGGAGACCCCTAGGCAGATCTAATAGCACCCTGCCTACCCTACCATCCCTCTATAGGTTCCACACCTATCTTTGAGCAGGAACCTAAGCCTTGAATGTCCCTAGAGCTTGGCCCTACATAGGGAGGGGACAGGTAGAGCACTAGTCAAGCTCCACTACAAACTAAAGACAACAAGGTAGACAAACAAAGGGGATACACTTAGCTTGAGAAGACACCAGAGAGATAAAGCCAACTGTCCTCCAAGAGTATCAGCAAAGAAACTAGCCTACTGCTAGTGCTCCAAGCCAACACAGAGGTACATAGAACTATCACCGGTGCTTCTCTGGAGAAACTGAGAGTTTTTAACTACCAAGCAAGGATGTGTCAATCAGCAGCAGAAGGTGGAGGTAGCTGTTGGGTCCTAAAGGAAGGAGGATATAACAATACTAAAGAGATGAGAGGATCAATCAATCAATGCCAAGCACAGTGGTCTTCTGCAGCCGGCTCCAGATCGACTGTCTGACAAAGCCGTGACACTAGTAGTCTGCTTTGAAGAAAGAAAGCTGTCATGATTGCTTTGCCCCAATATCTTATTGGCATACTTCTTACACTTTCACAAAGTGTCCTGTTCCTTCTTTCTGCTACATCATTTGGTTCAGGGTGGTATGGTACAGTGGTCTGCAACACAATTCCATTTTTCCTTAAAACACTTTGTGTCTCATTACTTGTATATTTAGTTCTATTATCTGCATGCAGAATTTTTTGAAATCTCCAGAATTTGTTATATACTTCAGCAAGATATATTTCAAGGTTCTCTGGAATTTTCATCTTAGCTATGAAGCAGATAGACAACTGTATATCTTGAATAATCATTGATAAATGTGAGAAAATATCTCTTCTTTCCGGGAGTTTGAGTACTTATTGGACCATAAACATCTGTGTGTATTAAGTCCAGAAGCTGTTCTTATTTTTATAATAGTATTCTTAATAAAGGATTTTCTTGACATTTTTCCTTTAAGACAGCTAGTACATAGTACATGTCATTGTCTGATTACACAGATTGACTGTAATATCATTAGCAAGTTGTTTTTTAACTAATTTTCTTATTGCTTCTGAGTCTCTATGTGGAAGATGCCTGTGGTATACATGGATATAATTCTTGTGCTGTTCATGTTTAGCAGTTAATATACTTTCCCTGCATTTTAGCTGGTACAACTCATCTTTGATTTTTCCTTCTGCCAGTGTGTGACCTTCTTTTAAGATGTCAGCTGTCATATTTATATATAACTTTATTTCCTTGTCTTGTGAGTTTCTTCACAGATAACAGATTTGCTTTATTGGGAACTTATTGGGAACTTTCTGCTTTGTGTTGGGGAGACGATAATTAATTTAACCATCTCCTACTCCCCTCTGAATTCATATACTGACCATTAACCAAGATCACTTTCTCTGATTTGCTTTGTTCAAGGTTAGAGAAGAAGCTTCTGTCATTAGTCATATGACTTGTTGCCCCCAGTGTCTATTCACCATGCATGCTTTGATGTACTTAAGTAAACGCAGCTTCAGTACTTGAAGTGTCATATTTTTCAGTAATGACATTTTAACCCTTTGATGATTATTTTGTTTTTTCAGCTCATTCATTCTAGCTTTCCAGATTCTGCGGTCATCTTTTAGGTGACCTGATTTCTTGCAGACAAAACACTCACATGTTTCCTTCACTTTTGTTTTTGGGTAGATCTTGGGTTTTTAAGCAGATTCTGCTTTGGATAGCCCACTGCTGCTTACACTTTCTTTCTTTCGCTTATACTCATCTCCAATCTTTCCTCTGACATACTCCAATGTAGGCTCATAATCTGGGTGCACATCTAGTGCAGTTACAAGTGTGTCATAACCTTCTGGTAGACCGCCTTGTAGTAGTGCAGCAACATGTAAATCCTTTAGATCTTCCCCAATGCCATGCAGGCGCTCCACAATTTCTGGAGTATTTCTTATGTAATCCTGCATATCTTGGCCCTTATTTAGCTTAGTCTGATACAGCTTTGTCAACAAATAGAGCTTATTGCTGAGATTTATCCTTTCATGCACTTTCTGCAGCTGTTCCCATATTTCTTTTGCAGTTTCACATTCACATACATGCACAATCTGATCATCATTTATACTGAGGGAGATAATGTTTTGTGCTTTTTAATCCTTCTCTAGCCAGTCTTATGGTAGTTGGTCAGGTCTAGATTCCTGTGCATATTTCCACTTACTTTCTCATATTAGCAGCATACTTACCTTGAATTTCCTGGATCGGTAATTCTGGTTGGTCAGATTTGGCACTGTGAATTTCACACAGTTGCTGCTGGTAGCAATCTTTGTATTTTGTCCTTAGTACACTGTTGTTCTCTCTCCTCTTAGCTGTTCTGTGTCTTTAAATTTTTGGGTCCCTGGGTCTCTGAGCCCATAACCTGTTGGCAGCGGATTAATCTCTGTACTGTCTAGCTGTTCAACAGCGAATATATATTTATTTAAGAACAACGATAACACAGCGTACAACTGGTATTTCTTATAGCTTAGGATCTTCGCATCTTTTCTGTGAGCTTGCAAAGTGAAAGTAAAAAAGTGTGCTCCAGTTATACAGACCATGAGTAATAATAATAATAATTTTTATATAGTGTTAACATATTCCGCAGCACTTTACAATTAAGTATGGACATGTACAGACAATAAAAACAATACAATGTATCACATTTCAACAGTTACAGGAAGAGAGAGGGCCTTGCTCGCAAGCTTACAATCTACATGGAAATGGGGAGACACAATACGTAGAACATGGCTGTCAGCCAGTATCTGTCTAAGAGCAGTTACCATGTGCTATTTGGTGCATGGCGGATGTGGAGACAGATGAATACGCAGGAGTGAACAGGACCGTCCTGTTTTTTTTTCAACAATGTTTTATTGCCAATATAACAATATTGCTGGAGACAGAAACTCATGCACTATTAAGCAGTAGTAAATTGTAGTTGGTGCAATATATGCAATAATAAGCATTAGGCCACGGCCCCACTATCAGTATTTTTCTCAGGAGTGGGAGTGAAAAACAGAAGTGGGTGATAAATGCAGAATTGATGACTTTTTTCTATCATACCTTTTCTCTGATTGTTTCTCATCTGGTTTTGGCTCCCACTCCTGAGAAAAAATACTGACCGAATACTGACAAAATACTGATAGTGGGGCCGTGGCCTAGTTCTGACAAGCAAGAACATAGGCCATAGCAATGGGATAGTTCTTATAATCATGTAAATCAGTTGTTGTGTGAGACCGTTCAAGAAGCTAGATCCAAAAGCATTGTGTGTTGTCTTTTACAATCCGGCTCCATGTTTTTGCAGTAGAAGCTGATAAAAAAGTCAGATGACAACTGATTCAGTTTTGACATATGTTGTGATCAGCTAAGGCATAAGAAAGTTGATCATGATGATATAGATAAATCGATAACTAGTCTAAGGAGACTCAGGGCCTGATTTATTAAGACTGGCATTGTACATGCTTGCCTTAATTACAAATGGTGGAATAAGATGTGCCTAATTAAATAAGGGCATATGCCACTTAATAAATTTACTGCATCTTATCACTGGCATGCGCTTCTGTCCACCTTGCCAGAAATGTTACCATTGCCAGACTAGAGTATACTTTTAGCTTAAAAGCAGTAACTTTTGAAGAATTTTTCGAGTGGGCATCGCCGTACCCCATCCAGCCCATACTTCATTCACTTCGAAGTCTGGCCAGAACTAGCATGAACACTTCAAGTTCTGCAAAAAAAAGTATTTTATATGAGAAATCTGCAAAAACTTTTTGATAAATTGGGACCTCCATGTTTTCATAGTTGAAAGGCTACTGCAGGAAGTACTGTATAAGGCCTCATGCATAGGATAGTCTTTATCGTACGAGTATTATTCATGTTTTTCATGGATAGCACTCGGACCTATAATAGTGAATGGGGCTGGTCATATGTTTAATATTGATCCAAGTGCAATTACATTTTTACAGACTGCTAGATAGGAGAAGGTGGGGATATTTATTTAACATGCAAGAAAAACTGCTAAAAATCAGACTAAACTGATGAAACTCTGATGACACTGATGAAAATGTGATAAAACTCTGGTGAACATCACTCTTGAAACTTGATTTGTGAATGATTCCTAAATTAGTAAAGTATGCATTTTTACTGCAATACAGTTCACAAGAAAAAAAAAATAATGTGTGAAGTGAGAAACAAAAGAGATCAAAAGAATGATGGCAACTATTACAAGAAAGAAAAGCAAAAAGGCTGCCAAATAATTTTCTTAAAACTGTGCTTCCTGACCAGTTCTTACTGCTCTAGGGAACTGTGATCACGCTTCACCTCCTGCTTTTAGTTATTTGCAGTCCCCTGTTGCATCCTATAACAGGAAATGACATTCTTCTAAGCTTAATTACACTGTCCCCTAAGTGAAAAATTCCTGTTCTCTGAACTCTGTATTAACATTGCATATGTATAAATCCATTAAAAATGGAATTAAAAATATGATAAGGTTTAGACTTTCATTTAAAGTAGTTTTCCATAATTTAGGAAACTCCCAGTATAAGCTAACAGTGGGTTACTAACCTTTCACTTCCTTCGCTACTCCAATGTCAACAGTTCCATTGCCATCCATCAGTCTTGGTTATAATGATAAAATGTTTTACGTGGCCCATGATCTCAGCAGGCCATGAGGACATCACCATCGCAACTGAAGATTACCACGGTTATGAGTCATCTACTGCTCATCATCACTGTAGAGAAACAATGTGTCTTGGGAGAACATTGATCTACCAGAGAGGGAGTGGTGGCCAATTAAAATGTGAAGATGCGCGGTTAGGTATTTTTACCCATACACAGTAAAGTGAAATATGCATTGTTACTACTGTGCCCATTATGAATTTATTGATTAATGACTGTGCAAGGAATGTATCCTTTTTTGGATGTCCAGTCATTAGATTTTTTTTTTTCACTTTTAGACTTTAGAATTTAGCTTTTATAAACATGAAAATGTCTTTTTCTACATACATAAAGTGGAATCTATAAAATGTAATATAATAATCTGTCTTCATTTCAGTGCAATTAGTACAATACTTGATTAACACAACCTGTAAGAATACAAATATATGTTAGCATGTAAAATCTCTATATGAATTTGTAGGTTATTTGTATGCTGGTTTCATGTTCCAGATACAAATGTGTTGTCTAATACCAGACATTAATTACAGATCATTATAATAGGACCCATGATTAGAGATGAGCGAATATGTTCAAAAATCTGTCGCCAATTTCAAATTCGGCACGAATATGGCACATTCGGCTTCGTGATTGAAAACACGAGCATTTTTTCTTAAAATTGGCAAAAATCGTTAAAATTCGGTAAAAGTGCAGGAAATGATTGCGTTGCTACTAAAGTATTTTTATCACTTTGGCTAGGATAGTGTGGTGTATGATGATCGGGGGGGGACGTGTTTGATGAGGGGAGGGAGTGGGGAGAGCTCAGAGGAGCGGCATGCTTGCAATCTTTTTTTTCCCCTAACTTTGTGTGCTAATTACGGCTAGCCAATCAGGGCCCAGGAAGCATCCACAATGACCAGACACAAAGGCTTGTGCCATTGGCTGCTGAAATCACATGTCCTTCTTTAAATAATGAGTGGCCATGTTCTTTTTGTGCAATTTTGTGACTATAAGAGATCAGAGAGGGTGCTCCTGGTCTGCTCCTGGATTTATTAGAGATTTTAGCTAGTTAGCTAGGCGGTTGCTTCTAAGTCAGATAGTTTAGATAGCTTGTGTCCTGTGTGGCTGTGAAATCTACCTTCCAGCTGATTATATTTTTTCTTGTCCATTAGTGAGGTCCAGACAAAGACAGCAGTGCACATTTTCATAGAAGTCTGTTGTGCACTGCTTCTATTGTGCTCCATGCACAATTACAGCTTTAAAAACCTATTTTTTCTGTGACTAATGTGATGCAACATGCCATATCCCACCTTGTCATTTTGTGGTAGTGAAATTCAGCTGTGGGCAGAGCTCATGCAGAGAAAAAAAAATCTCATTTTTTCTGTTACTAACGTGATGCAGCAGGTTAGATGTCAGTTTGAAATTTCTTGGAGCATATCTTCTATGTTATACAGGCCTCATCCACGCTAAAAAAATACTTTCCTCTGTTACTAACGTGATACAGTAGGGGAGATCTCAGTTTGAAATAGTTTGGAGCATATCTTCTATGTTATACAAGCCTCATCCACAGTAAAAAAAATACTTTCTTCTGTTACTAAGGTGATACAGTTGTGGAGATCTCAGTTTCAAATTGTTTGGAGCATATCATCTATGTTATACAGGCCTCATCCACAATAAAAAAAATACTTTCTTCTGTTACTAATGAGATTCAGCAGGCTGGATGTCGGTTTGAAATTGTTTGGTGCATATATTCTATGTTATACAGGCCTCATCCACAGTAAAAAAAAATACTTTCTTCTGTTACTAACTTGATACAGTAGGAGAGATCTCAGTTTGAAATTGTTTGGAGCGTATATTCTATGCTATACAGGCCTCATCCACACTAAAAAATACTTTCTTCTGTTACTAATATTATACAGTAGGTTAGATCTCAGTTTGAAATTGTTTGGAGCATATATGTTATACAGGTTTCATGCACAGTCAAAAAATACTTTCTTCTGTTACTAACGTGATACAGCAAGCCATATTTCACCTTGTCATTTAGTGCCACTGAAATAAAGCTGTGTGTACAGCTTGTGCAGAGTAAAAAATCTAATTGTTTTGTTGCTAATAACGTGCTCCTACCACATTATCTGAGCAACATGATTGGGAAAAACAGGTCGTTGTGGAAGGGGAAACAGGCTTGGAGTTCAAAGTATACGTGGCGTAGGTGGTAATGTTAATGGAAGCACTAGTGAACCAACACTGTCCAAAGACAACTGACAACTTCTGCTACTGGACTGGCTACCCCAATCCCTTTCTTTGGCAGCCGCACAGTGGTACGCCTTGTTGATGAGGGCCAGAAAGAGCATGTGCTCCAGTGGATGGCAGGTGGCCTCTCCATCTCAACATCACACACACTACAGTCCACAGAGGTGGCACCACAATTACCCTTGCTTCCCCCCGTTTCACAACTGTCCAACTGCACAACTGACTTTAGGGAACTACAGATGGGTGAGTCTGCAGAACTGATACACGAACGAAAATCTGTTCTAGGGCAGCTTAGGGTTAATTTGACGTACACACAAATTGTCAAAGGCAAAAAAGGAGATCCCTAATAAAGCCCTAATCATAAAACATAACTTTTATTATAATTTATAGATTAAACAAGTGGATGAATATAATTTAAAAAAAAAAAGTACTAGATATAGATGAAACTTCATTGAGGGCCTTCATAATCCCTAATAAATCGTACTAAAGTGCTTGTGCTTGGTTAATTATTCTCCTCTATTATAATTCTCAGGAATAACACACAGATTCTGATAATGCTAAATACCCTCTTATCGTATGAAAAGATAGTATTTATCTAGCCTCCGCTGAAGGCCCTTGCTGAAGGTTCATCTATATCTAGTACTATGTGTTTTTAAAGTACAGTGCCTTGTGAAAGTATTTGGCCCCCTTGAACTTTTCTACCTTTTGCCACACTTCTGGCTTCAAACATAAAGATATAAAGTTCTAATTTTTTTGGGAAGAATCAATAACAAGTGGGACACACTCGTGAAGTGGAACAAAATTTATCGGATATTTTAAACTTTTTTAAAAAATTAAAAACTAAAAAGTGGGGCGTGCAATATTATTTGACCCCTTTACTTTCAGTGCAGCAAACTCACTCCAGAAGTTCAGTGAGGATCTCTGAATGATCCAATGTTGTCCTAAATGGACAGCTTCCTGACCCTCATCACCAGATATTAACCCCCGGGGGAGGTGATCCTGATGAGCTTATGTTCGATACTATCATCAGGTGGTGTTCAGAATTCTGGCCCAATCCAGCACATTTTGATAAGAGTCAGCCTGTCAGCATTTTCAGTTGACAGATTGATGCGCCTATCAGTTATAATGCCCCAGGAGGCACTAAAAACCATCTCTGACAAAACGCTAGCGGCCATGACTAGAAATGAGTGAATATATTCAGAAAACGATCGCCAAATTAAAATTCGGCATGAATATGGCACATTTGGATTTGTGTTCGGGTTACCGAGCTTTTTTCACAAAAGTCGGTAAAAGTTGGCCCCGAACATGAACATATATGGTTTTCCATGCTGTCATCTGCGTGACTGTCGCAGAGTGCATCTTCTTACAGACACCACTGTACTTACGTGAGCTTCAATCAGCAAGATATCTTGAGTAAACAGTATTTACTTCATACTGGTTAAACATGAGATACAATTCAGTGTCACACAGTCCTGTGCTGCTGACATAACACATTCAGGAAAGAAAGAAAAGGACAGGAAGTAAAAAACAACCAACAATTGAGAGCTTTCCTCCCACATTTACAGCAAGCATATAACTATACACATTATTGCCATCTGCTGTCTGGTTAGTATAAAGTCCTCCTTACAATTATAATAAGTCCTGATCTTTTGCATATGCCAACACCCTTTCTCAACAGTAAGAACTTATTCAATCAAACCCAACATTTTTATTAGTCTCTGGTGTTTATCAGCATTCAACGCCTTCGTGAAGATGTCTGCTGTCATTTCTTCAGTAGGACAATACTCTAACTTCAAGACTCCTTGTTCCTGATGATCTCTCAAGAAATGATATTTCACATCAATATGCTTGGTTCTTGGATTGAATCTTTCCATCTGAGCAAGAACAAGACATCTTTCATTGTCCTCTTTCAGTTTTGTTGGTTCCAACTGTGGTTGTCCTAATTCTGTCAACAATTGTCTTAACCACAGTACTTCCTGACTTGCATGTGCTGCGGCAACATATTGTGCTTCTGTTGAAGACAGTGTCACAATTGACTGTTTCTTACTTGTCCAACTTATTGGTCCACCAGAGAGAAAAAAAATATGTCCACTGGTAGATCTTCTGTCAGTTGGATCTCCAGCCCAATCTGCATCAACATATCCTGCTAAAATGCAATTATCACTTGTGGGCAATTTCAGCTTAACATTAGAGATGAGCGGCGTTCGACTCGAACTGTTCGCCAATCTCAAATTCGAGCTGTTTTGGGCGGTGTTCATAACTGGATTTTTTCTCAGTAATGCTGAAAATTAATGTTGATGCGCAGTTTGAGTGTACAGCAGGGCATTTGGAGGGGCAGGGGATGGATCTCTGCAGAAATAATGAAGATCTCCATTTTTTCTCTTTCCCGCATTTACAGTGGGGAGGTGCAATCTGTCAGCCTATCAGCAGCGCACACACGGAGCGAACTGCTTTTTTTCACACAAGAAAGGGCATGTGTCATTGGCAGTGTATGTCACATGTCCTTGCCCTATAAGACCCAGCCATTTTCCCCGTCGCCACCATTTTCTCACTGCTGCAGCTGCGTGTTAGACGGCACCGCTGTTGCTGTGTGCACTATACTTTGTTAATTTCAAGCCAATTTTCGCACAAATCTACAGATAGCTTGGGAGTAGGGAATAGTTGTGATTGCAGTCCTTTTGAGTACTAGGTTACATCATTTCCCACGACTTTTATCAGGCAGGTCTGTGCTCTTAAATAGATAGGTTGGGAGTAAAGACTAATTGTAATTGCAGTCCTTTTCAGGGCTAGGTTACATCAGTTCCTATCACTTTTATCAGGCAGGTCTGTTTTAGTGCTGTGCAAGTTTTTTTCACAGCATTTGGCTAAATCTAGCAAAGCAAATCCTTTTTGGCCTCTTGAAGTGTGTTTTAGTCAGTGGAGTAGCCTATGTTGCAAGCTACACTACCTGTGTATAGAATACAAATTTTTTTACTGCACCTAGTGAAGTAAAACCTTTTGGGCATAACATCATTCTATTAGTCCATCTATACTAACCTCCACCAGGTTGCAAATTCAAAATAATTTTTATATGCATCTAGCTCTGAAAAAATATTTCAGCTTGTAGCAGTGTGTGGGACTTGTTCTATTAGTCCATCTATACTAACCTCCACCAGGTTGCAAATTCAATATAACTTTTATCTGCATCTAGCTCTGAAAAAATATTTCGGCTTGTAGCAGTATGTGGGACTTGTTCTATTAGTCCATCTATACTAACCTCCACCAGGTTGCAAATTCAATATAATTTTTATCTGCATCTTGTTCTGAAAAAATATTTCGGCTTGTAGCAGTGTGTGGGACTTGTTCTATTAGTCCATCTATACTAACCTCCACCAGGTTGCAAATTCAAAATAATTTTTATCTGCATCTAGCTCTGAAAAAATATTTCGGCTTGTAGCAGTGTGTGGGACTTTTTCTATTAGTCCATCTATACTAACCTCCACCAGGTTGCAAATTCAATATAATTTTTATCTGCATCTAGCTCTGAAAAAATATTTCGGCTTGTAGCAGTGTGTGGGACTTGTTCTATTAGTCCATCTATACTAACCTCCACCAGGTTGCAAATTCAATATAATTTTTATCTGCATCTAGCTCTGAAAAAATATTTTGGCTTGTAGCAGTGGGTGGGACTTGTTCTATTAGTCCATCTATACTAACCTCCACCAGGTTGCAAATTCAAAATAATTTTTATCTGCATCTAGCCCAGCCAATACTTTTGGGCTAATACCACAGTTTGGCCACTCAGCTCTTCTCGGTTCCCAGCCATTGTTTTTTGTGCAAACAACTCCAGAGTTGTCAATTAATTAACGACCAAAATGCGTGGAAATAGGCCTGCTGCTGGTGGAAAGGGGAATAGGCGTGTTGGGAAGGGAAGAAAAAGGTTGTGTCCGTGGGGTAGGTGTTAAAGCAACAGTAACATCTGCAGAAGAAAGACCATCTTCCAGTCAAGCTGAGATGTCTACTTCTTTTAGCTGACAATGTGATAAGATCCCTTTCTTACGGCCACGCCAATCGCTACAAATTCCAGATGAGGCACAAAAACAGCAGGTGCTTCAACGGATATCAAGTGCTCCTTTAAGTGGGCTCTCCTCCACCTCAACTTCAACATCACAAATACTCCAGTCATCAGAGGTGTCTCCCCAATCGCACTTGCTTCCTCACAGCTCCCAAGTCTCCAGCTGCCAGTCTGAGTATGGGGTAGAACAGATGGTTGAGTCTGCAGAGCTGTTTACTCATACTATAGCCTGGGAATCAGAGGTCGGCTCCAGAGCTTCTGTGAATCCAGACGAGGAAATGATCTGCACTGATGCCCAGAATCTTTATGAGTCGGATCCAGGACCAGACGCAGAAGGTTCTGACCATAATGTAGACCCTCATTCCCAAACTAGCTCCTGTTGGTGGAGACAATGAGGAAGACGATGATGAGACTCAAATACCTGATTGGAGCGACAACTTGAGTTTTTTGTCAGGGCAGGAAGAGGCTGGCTCTGAGGACGACGGGTGTGATAACACACAGGGTGATGATGACGAGGTTGGAGATTCCACTTACCGTCAACCCACAGTCAGCCAGTCGATGAGGTCAGCAGAGGAGATGGAGGAGGATGCTAGTGACGACGAGGTCAGGTTGCGCCTTCCTGGACAGAGACGTAGTACTGGAAGCACGTTAACAACTGCATCCTCAAACACAACTCTGCCTCTGACCACAAGTCATGGTGGATCTTCTGGTCGCATGGGTGCTAAGCCTTGCATAACCTGGGCATTTTTTCAGATCGATAAGCATGACCTAACTCGTGTTATCTGTAACATTTGTCAGCAAAAGCTAAGTAGAGGCCAAAAAATACATAGTTTGAGTACTTCATGCATGAACCGGCACATGGATATGAAGCATAAGTTGCAGTGGGAAGCTCACTGTGCTACAATGCGGCCTAGCCGGCCGGGCCAGCCACCGTCTGCCACATCTTGTGCATCCACGGCCTCTTCATCCTCTGTGACTGGGGGGACTGCAGTCACACCTGTTTTGGGACGCAGACCTGCCACCTCTTTACCCGCAACAGCCAGCGTGATTGGCAGGTCATCATTTTCTTTGGAGGTGGAAACACCAGCTGGTGTTGAGCGCTGTCCGAAATCGATAGCACCACTTTGGATCAAGTCAACCTAACATGTCCACCTCCATCCTCCTCACAGACCGGCAATTTGCCAGGGACACCGTTTTCAACCCCATCTAAGCACAACAGCCAGCCCTCGGTCCCTCAGATGTGGGCAAGTAAAAGACCATTTCCTCTTAGCCATGAGAAAGCTAAGAGGTTGAATTTCACCACCTGCAAGCTCTTGGCTACAGAAATGCTGCCTTTACGCATGGTGGACACAGAGGATTTTCGAGACCTTATGTCCGTCGCAGTGCCCCAGTATCAGATGCCCAGTCGGCACTACTTCTCAAAGAAAGGTTTACCTTCGCTCCACCAGCATGTCGCACACAACATCACCGCTTATTTGAGAAACTCTGTGTGTGACAGGGTGCATTTCACCACAGACACTTGGACGAGTATTCATGGACAGGGGCATTACATGTCGCTGACAGGGCACTGGGTAACTATGGTGACTGCAGGACAAGGGACTGCTGTCCAAGTCATGCCGTCCCCACGAGTTGTGCGTCAATCCTCTTTATCTCGAAGTTCCTCCACTGCTTCTGCCTCCTTAACCTCCTCTCGGTCCTCCACCTGCACCCAAAGCCTGTCTGGTCATGCCACAAGCTTTCTAACTGCGCAGAAGGGATCCTGCACACCTCCTTACTATGCTGGCAGCAGGGATCAACGTCATTAGGCGGTTTTTACTTTGAAATGTCTGGGAAATGTGAGTCACACAGCTGAGGAGTTGTGGTCAGCCCTGGAGAACCAGTTTCATGAATGGTTGTCTCCACTGGACCTGAAACCAGGGAAGGCCGTGTGCGACAATGCTGCAAACCTGGGTGTGGCCCTACGCCGGGGCAATGTCACACACGTGCCTTGTATGGCTCACGTGCTGAACCTGGTTGTCCAGCAATTTTTAGCCCACTATCCTGGACTAGATGGCCTTCTGCAGAGGGCACGGTCGCTGTATGCTCACTTCCGCCGTTCGCATCCCGCAGCTCAGCGACTTACATCTCTACAGAAGTCGTTGGGCCTGCCACTTCACCGGCTAAAATGCGATGTGCCTACCCGGTGGAATTCAACTCTGCACATGTTGCAGCGACTGTGGCAGCACCGACAAGCCCTGGTGCAATACGTTCTGACGTATAGCCTGGGCCAACGAGATCCAGAGGTGGGGCAAATCACGCTGGAGGAGTGGTCTCAGATCAGGGACCTATGCACCCTTCTGCACAGTTTTGAAATGTCGACTAAGATGTTTAGTGCTGACGATGCCATTATCAGCATGACTATTCCGGTGATTTACATGCTGGAGCACATGTTAAACAGAATTCGGAGTCAGGTAGTGGCACAAGAGGAGGTGGAGGAAGTAGAGGAGGAGTTGTTTGCGGAAGGGCTAACATCTGCAAGGTCCAGAAGGTCGGCAGCACTAAGGCGGCAGGCATGTAAGGGTGGGGGAGATGGTTTTACCAGGACGCATGGTAGCAGCCAAACTAGTGAGGAAGGTTCAGGAACCCAGGAAGAAGTGGAGGACGAACTGATGGAAGACTCATCAGATGAGGGAGACCTTTATCACATTTCTGTTGTGCGAGGTTGGGGGGAGAGGGCAGAGGAATGAAGCATGATTGTTACCTCGCCACCAACACAACAGGGACTTGGTGCTCCTGGATGCGCAAGACACATGAGTGCCTTCTTGCTGCACTACCTGCAACATGACCCTCGAATTGTGAGAATTAGAAATAATCCTGACTACTGGGTTGCCACACTGTTAGATCCCCGGTACAAAAGTAAATTTGCAGAAATTATTCCTGCCATAGAAAGAGATTCACGCATGCAGGAGTATGAGCAGAGACTGTTGCAGAATCTTACATGTTCTTTTCCACAAAACACTAGTGGTGCACGTAGTGAATCTAACAGTTCCAACTTGCCAACCGTGGGACCGTCGAGTGTTCAGCACTCAAAACATAACAGAAACACAGTATCTGCTGGTAACATCAATTTTGCGGAATCATTTCACCACTTTTTTAGCCCATCCTTTGCAAGGCCACAGGAGACAAGAAGTCTGACACATAGTCAATGCCAACAGACGATGGTACAGGAGTATCTCCAAGTAAACAATGAAGCCATGACTCTGTCACTGGACCCTGGCTCTTTTTGGGCTTCCAATCTGGATAAATGGCCGGAGCTTGCCACTTACGCCTTGGAGATCTTGTCATGCACCGCAGCCAGCGTTCTGTCTGAAGGTGTGTTCAGCGCTGCTGGTGGTGTGCTGACAGATAAGCGCACGCGGCTCTCCACTGATAATGTAGACAGACTCACGTTCATAAAGATGAACAAATCATGGATCTGAAACGACTGTTCTACCCCTGTGTCATCCTGGGGAGGGTAAAAGCTTGATGATTTGTTAAAATCACCTCACCAACCGTTTTAAGCTTTCAAATTACTAATCATGTTTATCTGTATCTTGGCTGGAAAATAATTTGGGCCTTGTAGCAGTGTGCAGTACTGATTCTATTAGGCCATCTATACTATATTCCACCAGATTGAAAATTACTAATCATGTTTATCTGTATCTTGGCTGGAAAATAATTTGGGCCTTGTAGCAGTTTGCAGTACTGATTCTATTAGGCCATCTATACTAAACTCCACCAGCTTTCACATTAATAATAATTTTTAGCTGCATCTAGCCCGGAAAATAATTTTGGGGCTCCTAGATGCGCAAGACTCATGAGTGCCTTCTTGCCGCTCTACCTACAACATGACCCTCAGAATGTCAGAATTCGAAATAATCCTGACTACTGGGTTGCCACACTCTTAGATCCCCCACACTCTTCGATCAACCTTTTCATTTTAATAAAGAACAAAAAAATGGTCATTTTTGAAATTATAAGCATTAGCAGGTTATTACAAACTGAAAGCAAACAATTTTCAACTCAAAACTTTATTCTAGGTGATGTTACATTTTTGCATAGGACCCCTTGTTCAAAAGGAGCTTCTGAACTCTCTCGTCCATTGAATTTGTCAGGTTTTGGATGATTTCTGCTTCAATTGTTTTGCATGAGGACACAATACTCTCCCAGAGCTGTTGCTTAGATGTGAACTGCCTCCCGCCATCATAGACACTCCTTTTGATGATGCTCCAGAGGTTCTCAATGGGGTTGAGGTCAGGGGAGCATGGGGGTCACACCATAAGTTTGTCCCCTTTTATGCCCATATCAGCCAGAGATGCAGATGTGTTATGTGCAGCATGAGACGGTGCATTATCATGCATGAGAATGATCTTGCTGTGGAATACACGGTTCTTCTTCTTGAACCATGGCAGGAAGTTCTGTTTGAGAAACTCCACATACATTATGGAGTTCATCTTTACCCCTTCAGGGATCCTAAAGGGGCTGACAATCTCTCTCCCCATGATTCCAGCCCAAAACATTACTCCACCTCCTCCTTGTTGGCGCCGTAGCCGTGTTTGCATGGGGTGTCCATCAACCAGCCATCCTCCACTCCATCCATCTGGACCATCGAGCGTTACACGGCACTCATCGGTGAACAAAACAGTTTTGAAGTCAGTCTTCATGTATTGTTTGGCCCACCGGAGCCATTTCTGCTTGTGTATAGTGGATGGAGGAGGTCGACAGGATGGCTTACGCACAGCTGTAAACCTCTGAAGGACCCTGCATCTTGTTGTTGGGGGGACGTTGGAAGCACCAGCAGCTTCAAAAACTTGTCTGCTGATATGACAAGGCTTTTTTGCCCCTGCGCTTTTAACCTGATGTAATTGCCTGTAGGAAAGAGACCTCAATTTTCCCTTTTCAGCACGCACACATGTGTACTGTGAATCAGCTACATACTTCTTGATTGTGCGATGATCAGGATGAAGTGTCTTGGCAATGTTGATTGTAGTCATGCCTTGACCTAAACACTCCACAATTTGTTGCTTCTCAGCAGCCGACACATCCTATTTCTTTGCCATTTTGGCAGAAAATGTAGGCTGCTTAATAATGTGGGACAGCCTTCTTAAGTAGTCTTACCTTTCATTGGACACACCTGCCAAACTAATTAGCATAGGTGTCTGCAATTGCTTATAGTGATATAAAGAGCCCTGACACACATCACCATCAACAAAAAAATTCTTACCTTATCACTCCTAAACACTTTTTGCATAATAATTTGGAACACAGTGTACATGTGCTTTTCCACAAAACACCAGTGGTTCACGTAGTGAATCCTACAGTTCTAACTTGCCAACCGTGGTCTATATGGAGTTGTTCAATAAAGGGCCCAAAATTAAGATAACATAGATGGGAGAGGTCTCTATGGATAGGAATTCCTAAGTATTTGATACCCTGTGAGGGCCAGGCAAAGGGAAAGTTGGACTGTATGGAATCCTGTATGGATTTGGGGAGGGAGACATCGAGGGCCTCAGACTTCGCTGCATTGATTTTAAAATTTAACCATGTAACAAAGTGATCTATTTCAGCCATATCAGCAGGGATGGATATATGTGATTGAGTGATATATATTAGGACATCATCAGCAAATGCAGAGCACTTCTACTCGGTGCCTCCCACCTCAATCCACCTAATATTGGGGTTATGGCGAATTGATGAGAGCAGGTGCTCCGTCACTAGGATGTATAAGAGAGGGGACAGAGGACATCCCTGCCTTGTCCCATTGGTGATTATGAAAGGTGATGAAAATGTTTCATTTATCTTCAGCCTAGGTGACGTATTGCGATACAGGGCTGTGATTTTGCCTATAAAAGGGTCCCCTAGACCCCTACCCCAAGCTTTTTAAGAGAATAATATATGGCGTGCCAGGAGACTCTATGGAATGCTTTCTCAGCATCCAACGAGAGTATCTAATTACAAATTTTTAACTGCATATAGCCCAGGAAATACTTTGTGCCTAGTAGCAGTGTCTGCTAGTCAGCGGATTATCCCAGCTGTTAAGCAAGCTACACCACCTGTAGTTTGGACACTTAACTTTTTCAAAGGAAATGGTTCGGGCCCCCGGGACACTCAGTGAGGAGCATCAGGGAGGCACCCCAAGGCACTGGGGCTGGGACTGGTGGTAGGACGCCTTGCGGTGGACCGCCAAGCTCGATCCTTATAAAAGCTTTTTAACTGCAGCAGCTTTAGTGGACGCTACTGGAGCTGGAATTACGCGGCTGCTGGCATGAGACTTGCCCTCCAATAGATCCTTGTAAAAGGATTTAAATTGTACTCATTCAAATTAGAGAGACAATTTAAATTAAAAAGATTAGACCTGCCTCCACCGCAGGGGGGCTCGCTCGACCCACCAGAGGACAGGCACCAGTATTGGGAGAGGGGGCTGGCCGTCACGGTCCACCGCGGCTCCGGCATAAACCCGGCGACACAGAGGTCGCACGGGCAGGAACGGACTGGCCGTGTCGGCTTCGCACTTTTTTGGTTTTAGAAGGGCATAACATGCCTATATCTGTGTCTCCCCCTCCTTTTACTCCTCCACCTCTTTTCTTTTCGCATGACTATATGTACTTGTCACTTTTCCATGTGTTAGTTGTGTCTTCTGAGCAGTTTGTCAGGTTTTGGACAACTTTGAAGGTGTTTTCTATGTGTTTCTATGTGTTTTTGTTTGCCTGCCATTGGTTTTAACGGTGTTCGAAGGTGTTCGACGAACAGTTCGACGAACAGTTCTGCGAACATACGGGTGTTCGACGAACCGAACCGAACTCGAACACTACAGGGGTGGCTCAAACATTCGGGTGTTCGACGAACCGAACTCAAACACTACGGGGGTGGCTCAACACTAGTGTTGAGCCACCCCCGTAGTGTTCGAGTTCGGTTCTGTTTGTCGAACACCCGTATGTTCGCCGAACTGTTCGACGAACACCTTCGAACACCGTTAAAACCAATGGCAGGCAAACAAAAACACATAGAAACACATAGAAAACACCTTCAAAGGTGTCCAAAAGCTGACAAACTGCTCAGAAGACACAACTAACACATGGAAAAGTGACAAGTACATATAGTCATGCGGAAAGAAAAGAGGTGGAGGAGTAAAAGGAGGGGGAGACACAGATATAGGCATGTCATGCCCTTCTAAAACCAAAAAAGTGCGAAGCTGACACGGCCAGTCCGTTCCTGCCCGTGCGACTTCCGTGTCGCCGGGTTTGTGCCAGAGCCGCGGTGGACCCTGACAGCCAGCCCCCCTCTCCCAATACTGGTGCCTGTCCGCTGGTGGGTCGAGCAAACCCCACTGTGGTGGAGGCAGGTCTAATCTTTTTAATTTAAATTGTCTCTCTAATTTGAATGAGTACACTTGAAATCCTTTTACAAGGATCTATTGAAGGGCAAGTCTCATGCCAGCAGCCGCGGTAATTCCAGCTACAGTAGCGTCCACTAAAGCTGCTGCAGTTTAAAAGCTTTTATAAGGATCAAGCTTGGCGGCCCACCGCAAGGCGTCCTATCGCCAGTCCCAGCCCCTGTGCCTTGGGGTGCCTCCCCGATGCTCTTCACTGAGTGTCCCAGGGGCCCGAACCATTTCCTTTGAAAAAATTAAGTGTCCAAACTCTAGATGGTGTAGCTTGCTTAACATCTGGGATAATCCGCTGACTAGCAGACACTGCTACTAGGCACAAAGTATTTCCTGGGCTAGATGCAGTTAAAAATTTGTAATTAGATGCTCTTGTTGGATGCTGAGAAAGCATTCCATAGAGTCTCCTGGCACGCCATATATTATTCTCTTAAAAAGCTTGGGGTAGGGGTCTAGGGGACCCTTTTATAGGCAAAATCACGGTCTTGTATCGCAATACGTCACCTAGGCTGAAGATAAATGAAACATTTTCATCACCTTTCATAATCACCAATGGGACAAGGCAGGGATGTCCTCTGTCCCCTCTCTTATACATCCTAGTGACGGAGCACCTGCTCTCATCAATTCGCCATAACCCCAATATTAGGTGGATTGAGGTGGGAGGCACCGAGTAGAAGTGCTCTGCATTTGCTGATGATGTCCTAGTATATATCACTCAATCACATATATCCATCCCTGCTGTTATGGCTGAAATAGATCACTTTGTTAAATGGTCAAATTATAAAATCAATGCAGCGAAGTCTGAGGCCCTCGATGTCTCCCTCCCCAAATCCATACATGATTCCATCCAGACCAACTTTCCCTTTGCCTGGCCCTCACAGGGTATCAAATACTTAGGAATTCGTATTCATAGAGATCTCTCCCATCTATGTTATCTTAATTTTGGGCCCTTTATTGAACAACTCCATACAGACCACGGTTGGCAAGTTAGAACTGTAAGATTCACTACGTGAACCACTGGTGTTTTGTGGAAAAGCACATGTACACTGTGTTGCAAATTATTATGCAAAAAGTGTTTAAGAGTGATAAGGTAAGAATGTTTTTGTTTGTCAGTTAAACTCATTGATGGTGATGTGTGTCAGGGCTCTTTATATCACTATAAGCAATTGCAGACACCTGTGCTAATTAGTTTGGCAGGTGTGTCCAATGAAAGGCAAGACTACTTAAGAAGGCTGTCCCACATTATTAAGCAGCCTACATTTTCTGCCAAAATGGGAAAGAAAAAGGATGTGTCGGCTGCTGAGAAGCAACAAATTGTGGAGTGTTTAGGTCAAGGCATGACTACAATCAACATTGCCAAGACACTTCATCCTGATCATCGCACAATCAAGAAGTATGTAGCTGATTTACAGTACACACGTGTGCGTGCTGATAAGGGAGAATTGAGGACTCTTTAGTACAGGCAATTACGTCAGGTTAAAAGAGCAGCGGCAAAAATGCCTTGTCATAGCAGCAGACAAGTTTTTGAAGCTGCTGGTGCTTCCAACGTCCCCCGAACAACAAGATGCAGGGTCCTTCAGAGGTTTGCAGCAGTGCGTAAGCCATCCTGTCGACCTCCTCTATCCACTATACACAAGCAGAAACGGCTCCAGTGGGAAAAACAATACATGAAGACTGACTTCAAAACTGTTTTGTTCACCGATGAGTGCCGTGTAACGCTCGATGGTCCAGATGGATGGAGTGGAGGATGGCTGGTTGATGGACACCCCATGCAAACACGACTATGGCGCCAACAAGGAGGAGGTGGAGTAATACTTTGGGCTGGAATCATGGGGAGAGAGATTGTCGGCCCCTTTAGGATCCCTAAAGGGGTAAAGATGAACTCCATAATGTATGTGGAGTTTCTCAAACAGAACTTTCTGCCATGGTTCAAGAAGAAGAACCGTGTATTCCACAGCAAGATCATTTTCATGCATGATAATGCACCGTCTCATGCTGCACATAACACATCTGCATCTCTGGCTGATATGGGCATAAAAGGGGACAAACTTATGGTGTGACCCCCTTGCTCCCCTGACCTCAACCCCATTGAGAACTTCTGGAGCATCGTCAAGAGGAGTGTCTATGATGGCGGGAGGTAGTTCACATCTAAGCAACAGCTCTGGGAGGGTATTCTGTCCTCATGCAAAACAATTGAAGCAGAAACCATCCAAAACCTGACAAATTCAATGGACGAGAGAGTTCAGAAGCTCCTTTCGAACAAGGGGTCCTATGTGCAAATGTAACATCACCTAGAATAAAGTTTTGAGTTGAAAACTGTTTGATTTCAGTTTCTAATAACCTGCTAATGCTTATAATTTCAAAAATGACCATTTTTTGTTCTTTATTCAAATGAAAAGGTTGATCGAAGAGTGTGGGGGATCTAAGAGTGTGGCAACCCAGTAGTCAGGATTATTTCGAATTCTGACAATCTGAGGGTCATGTTGCAGGTAGTGCAGCAAGAAGGCACTTATGTGTCTTGCGCATCTAGGAGCCCCAAAATTATTTTCCGGGCCAGATGCAGCTAAAAATTATTATTAATTTGAAAGCTGGTGGAGATTAGTATAGATGGCCTAATAGAATCAGTACTGCAAACTGCTACAAGGCCCAAATTATTTTCCAGCCATGATGCAGATAAACATGATTAGTAATTTTAAATTTGGTGGAGTTTAGTATAGATGGCCTAATAGAATCAGTACTGCACACTGCTATAAGGCCCAAATTATTTTCCAGCCAAGATACAGATAAACATGATTAGTAATTTGAAAGCTTAAAACGGTTGGTGAGGTGGCTTTAACAAATCATCAAGCTTTTACTCTCCCCAGGATGACACAGGGGTAGAAAAGTCGTTTCGGATCCATGATTTGTTCATCTTTATAAACGTGAGTCTGTCTACATTATCAGTGGAGAGCCGCGTGCACTTATCTGTCAGCACACCACCAGCAGCGCTGAACACAAGTTCAGACAGAACGCTGGCTGCGGTGCATGACAAGATCTCCAAGGCGTAAGTGGCAAGCTCCGGCCATTTATCCAGATTGAAAGCCCAAAAAGAGCCAGGGTCCAATGACAGAGTCATGGCTTCAATGTTTACTTGGAGATACTCCTGTACCATCGTCTGTAGGCATTGACTATGTGCCAGACTTCTTGTCTCCTGTGGCCTTGCATAGGATGGGCTAAAAAAGTGGTGAAATGATTCCGCAAAATTGATGTTACCATCAGATACTGTGTTTCTGTTACGTTTTGAGTGCTGAACACTCGACGGTCCCACGGTTGGCAAGATGGAACTGTGAGATGCACCCTGGTAAAACCATCTCCCCCACCCTCCCATGCCTGCCGCCTTGGTGCTGCCGACCGTCTGGACCTTGCAGATGTTAGCCCTTCCGCATACAACTCCTCCTCCTCTACTTCCTCCACCTCCTCTTGTGCCACCACCTGACTCCGAATTCTGTTTAACATGTGCTCCAGCATGTAAATCACCGGAATAGTCATGCTGATAATGGCATCGTCAGCACTAAACATTTTCGTCACCATTACAAAACTGTGCGGAAGGGTGCATAGGTCCCTGATCTGAGACCACTCCTCCAGCGTGATTTGCCCCACCTCTGGATCTCGTTGGCCCAGGCTATACGTCAGAACGTATTGCACCAGGGCTTGTCGGTGTTGCCACAGTCGCTGCAACATGTGCAGAGTTGAATTCCACCGGGTAGGCACATCGCATTTTAGCGGGTGAAGTGGTAGGCCCAACGACTTCTGTAGAGATGTAAGTCGCTGAGATGTGGGAAGCGAACGGCGGAAGTGAGCACACAGCGACCGTGCCCTCTGCAGAAGGCCATCTAGTCCGGAATAGTGGGCTAAAAATTGCTGGACAGGTTCAACACGTGAGCCATACAAGGCACGTGTGTAACATTGCCCTGGCGAAGGGCCGCACCCAGGTTTGCAGCATTGTCGCACACGGCCTTCCCTGGTTTCAGGTCCAGTGGAGACAACCATTCATGAAACTGGTTCTCCAGAGCTGACCACAACTCCTCAGCTGTGTGACTCACATTTCCCAGACATTTCAAAGTAAAAACCGCCTGATGACGTTGAGCCCTGCTGCCAGCATAGTGAGGAGATGTCCAGGATCCCTTCTGCGCAGTTAGAAAGCTTGTGTCATGACCAGACAGGCTTTGGGTGCAGGTGGAGGACCGAGAGGAGGTTGAGGAGGCAGAAACAGTGGAGGAACTTCGAGATAAAGAGGACTGACGCACAACTAGTGGGGACGGCAAGACTTGGACAGCAGCCCCTTGTCCTGCTGTCACCATAGTTACGCAGTGCCCAGTCAGCGACATATAACGCCCCTGTCCATGCCTACTTGTTCAAGTATCTGTGGTGAAATGCACCCTGTCACACACAGAGTTTCTCAAAGAAGCAGTGATGTTGTGTGCGACATGCTGGTGGAGCGCAGGAACACCTTTCTTTGAGAAGTAGTGCCGACTGGGCATCTGGTACTGGGGCACTGCGATGGACAAAAGGTCTCGAAAATCCTCTGTGTCCACCAGGCGGAAAGGCAGCATTTCTGTAGCCAAGAACTTGCAGATGGTGAAATTCAACCTCTTAGCTTTCTCATGGCTAGGAGGAAATGGTCTTTTACTTGTCCACATCTGAGGGACCGAGGGCTGGCTGTTGTGCTTAGACGGGGTTGAGAAGGGTGTCCCCGGCAAACTGCCGGTCTGTGAGGAAGATGCAGGCGGACATTTTAGGTTGCCTTGATCCAAAGGTGGTGCTATCGATTTCGGACAGCGCTCAACACCAGCTGGTGTTTCCACCTCCAAAGAAAATGATGACCTGCCAATCATGCTGGCTGTTGCGGGTAAAGAGGTGGCAGGTCTGCGCCCCAAAACAGGTGTGACTGCTGTCCCCCCAGTCACAGAGGATGAAGAGGCCGTGGATGCACAAGATATAGCAGACGGTGGTTGGCCCGGGAAGGCTAGGCTGCATTGTAGCACAGTGAGCTTCCCACTGCAACTTATGCTTCATATCCATGTGCCGGTTCATACATGAAGTACTCAAACTATGTATTTTTTGGCCTCTAATTAGATTTTGCTGACAAATGTTACAGATAACACGAGTTGGGTCATTTTTATGAATCTGAAAAAATACCCAGGCTATGCAAGGCTTAGCACCCATGCGACCTGAAGGGCCACCACGACTTGTGGTCAGAGGCCGAGTTGTGTTTGAGGATGCAGATGTTGACATGCTTCCAGTACTACGTCTCTGTCCAGGAAGGCGCAACCTGACCTTGTCGTCACTAGCATCCTCCTCCACCTCCTCTGCTGACCTCATCTCTTGGCTGACTGTGGGTTGACAGTAAGTGGGATCTCCAACCTCGTCATCATCACTCTGTGTGTTATCACACCCGTCGTCCTCAGAGCCAACCTCTTCCTGCCCCGACAAAAAACTAAAGTTGTCGCTCCAATCAGGTATTGAGTCTCATCATCGTCTTCCTCATTGTCTCCACCAACAGGAGTTACAGTTTGGGAATGAGGGTCTACATTATGGTCAGAACCTTCTGCGTCTGGTCCTGGATCTGACTCATAAAGATTCTGGGCATTAGTGCAGATCATTTCCTCGTCTGGATTCACAGAAGCTCTGGAGCCGACCTCTGATTCCCAGGCTATAATATGAGTAAACAGCTCTGCAGACTCAACCATCTGTTCAACCCCAAACACAGACGGGCAGCTGGAGACTTGGGAGCTGTGAGGAAGCAAGTGTGATTGGGGTGACACCTCTGAGGACTGGAGTATTTGTGATGTTGAAGTTGGGGTGGAGGAGAGCCCACTTAAAGGAGCACTTGATATCCGTTGAAGCACCTGCTGTTTTTGTGCATCATCTGGAATTTGTAGCGATTGGCGTGGCCGTAAGAAAGGGATCTTATCACATTGTCCGCAAAAAGACATAGACATCTTAGTTTGGCTGGAAGATGGTCTTTCTTCTGCAGATGTTACTGTTGCTTTAACACCTACCCCACGGACACAACCTTTTCTTCCCTACCCAAAACGCCTATTCCCCTTTCCACCAGCAGGCCTTTTTCCACGCATTTTGGTGGTTAATTAATTGACAACTCTGGAGTTGTTTGCACAAAAAACAATGGATGGGAACCGAGCAGAGCTGAGTGGCCAAACTGTGGTATTAGTCCAAAAGTATTGGCTTGGTTAGATGCAGATAAAAATTATATTGAATTTGCAACATGGTGGAGGTTAGTATAGATGGACTAATAGAACAAGTCCCACACACTGCTACAAGCCAAAATATTTTTTCAGAGCTAGATGCAGAAAAAAATTATATTGAATTTGCAACCTGGTGGAGGTTAGTATAGATGGACTAATAGAACAAGTCCCACACACTGCTACAAGCCGAAATATTTTTTCAGAGCTAGATGCAGAAAAAAATTATATTGAATTTTCAACCTGGTGGAGGTTAGTATAGATGGACTAATAGAACAAGTCCCACACACTGCTAGAAGCCGAAATATTTTTTCAGAGCTAGATGCAGATAAAAATTATATTGAATTTGCAAGTTGGTGGAGGTTAGTATACATGGACTAATAGAACAAGTCACACACACTGCTACAAGCCGAAATATTTTTTCAGAGCTAGATGCAGATAAAAATTATATTGAATTTGCAACCTGGTGGAGGTTAGCATAGATGGACTAATAGAACAAGTCCCACACACTGATACAAGCCGAAATATTTTTTCAGAGCTAGATGCAGAAAAAAATTATATTGAATTTGCAACCTGGTAGAGGTTAGTATAGATGGACTAATAGAACAAGTCCCACACACTGCTACATGCCGAAATTTTTTTGTCAGAGCTAGATGCAGATAAAAATTATATTGAATTTGCAACCTGGTGGAGGTTAGTATAGATGGACTAATAGAACAAGTCACACACACTAAAACAAGCTAAAATATTTTTTCAGAGCTATATGCATAAAAAAATTATATTGAATTTGCAACCTGGTGGAGGTTAGTATAGATGGACTAATAGAACAAGTTCCACACACTGCTACAAGTAGAAATATTTTTTCAGAGCTAGATGCAGAAAAAAATTATATTGAATTTGCAACCTGGTGGAGGTTAGTATAGATGGACTAATAGAACAAGTCCCATAGACTGCTACAAGCCAAAATATTTTTTCAGAGCTAGATGCAGAAAAAAATTATATTGATTTGCAACCTGGTGGAGGTTAGTATAGATGGACTAAGAGAAAAAGTCTCACACACTGCTACAAGCCGAAATATTTTTTCAGAGCTAGCTGCAGATAAAAATTTTATTGAATTTGCAAACTGGTGGAGGTTAGTATAAATGGACTAATAGAACAAGTCACACACACTGCTACAAGCCAAAATATTTTTTCAGAGCTAGCTGCAGAAAAAAATTATATTGAATTTGCAACCTGGTGGAGGTTAGTATAGATGGAGTAATAGAACAAGACCCACACACAGCTACATGCCGAAATATTTTTTCAGAGCTAGATGCAGATAAAAATTATATTGAATTTGCAACCTGGTGGAGGGTAGTATAGATGGACTAATAGAACAAGTCCCACACACTGCTACAAGCTAAAATATTTTTCAGAGCTATATGCAGAAAAAAATTATATTGAATTTGCAACCTGGTGGAGGTTAGTATAGATGGACTAATAGAACAAGTTCCACACACTGCTACAAGCAGAAATATTTTTTCAGAGCTAGATGCAGAAAAAAATTATATTGAATTTGCAACCTGGTGGAGGTTAGTATAGATGGACTAATAGAACAAGTCCCATAGACTGCTACAAGCCAAAATATTTTTTCAGAGCTAGATGCAGAAAAAAATTATATTGAATTTGCAACCTGGTGGAGGTTAGTATAGATGGGCTAACAGAACAAGTCCCACACACTGCTACAAGCTGAAATATTTTTTCAGAGCTAGATGCAGAAAAAAATTATATTGAATTTGCAACCTGAAGGAGGTTAGTATAGATGGACTAATAGAACAAGTGCCACACACTGCTACAAGCCGAAATATTTTTACAGAGCTAGATGCAGATAAAAATTTTATTGAATTTGCTTGCTAGTGGAGGTTAGCATAGATGGACTAATAGAACAAGTCCCACACACTGATACAAGCCGAAATATTTTTTCAGAGCTAGATGCAGAAAAAAATGATATTGAATTTGCAACCTGGTGGAGGTTAGTATAGATCGACTAATAGAACAAGTCCCACACACTGCTACAAGCCGAAATATTTTTTCAGAGCTAGATGCAGATAAAAATTATATTGAATTTGCAACCTGGTGGAGGTTAATATAGATGGACTAATAGAACAAGACCCACACACTGCTACAAGCCGAAATATTTTTTCAGAGCTAGATGCAGAAAAAAATGATATTGAATTTGCATCCTGGTGGAGGTTAGCATAGATGGACTAATAGAACAAGTCCCACACACTGCTACAAACCGAAATATTTTTTCAGAGCTAGATGCAGATAAAAATTATATTGAATTTGCAACCTGGTGGAGGTTTGTATAGATGGACTAATAGAACAAGTCCCACACACTGCTACAAGCCAAAATATTTTTTCAGAGCTAGATGCAGAAAAAAATTATATTCAATTTGCAATCTGGTGGAGGTTAGTATAGATGGACTAATAGAACAAGTCCCACAAACTACTACAAGCCAAAATATTTTTGCAGAGCTAGATGCAGAAAAAAATTATATTGAATTTGCAACCTGGTGGAGGTTAGTATAGATGGACTAATAGAACAAGTCCCACACCCTGCTACAAGCCGAAATATTTTTTCAGAGCTAGATGCAGAAAAAAATTATATTGAATTTGCAACCTGGTGGAGGTTAGTATACATGGACTAATAGAACAAGTCCCACACACTGCTACATGCCGAAATTTTTTTTCAGAGCTAGATGCAGATAAAAATTATATTGAATTTGCAACCTGGTGGAGGTTAGTATAGATGGACTAATAGAACAAGTCCCACACACTGCTACAAGCAGAAATATTTTTTCAGAGCTAGATGCAGAAAAAAATTATATTGAATTTGCAACCTGGTGGAGGTTAGTATAGATGGACTAATAGAACAAGTCCCATAGACTGCTACAAGCCAAAATATTTTTTTCAGAGTTAGATGCAGAAAAAAATTATATTGATTTGCAACCTGGTGGAGGTTAGTATAGATGGACTAAGAGAAAAAGTCTCACACACTGCTACAAGCTGAAATATTTTTTCAGAGCTAGCTGCAGATAAAAATTATATTGAATTTGCAACCTGGTGGAGGTTAGTATAAATGGACTAATAGAACAAGTCACACACACGGCTACAAGCCAAAATATTTTTTCAGAGCTAGCTGCAGAAAAAAATTATATTGAATTTGCAACCTGGTGGAGGTTAGTATAGATGGACTAATAGAACAAGTCTCACACACTGCTACAAGCCGAAATATTTTTTCAGAGCAAGATGCAGAAAAAAATTATATTGAATTTGCTACCTGGTGGAGGTTAGTATAGATGGACTAATAGAACAAGTCCCACACACTGCTAGAAGCCGAAATATTTTTTCAGAGCTAGATGCAGATAAAAATTATATTGAATTTGCAACCTGGTGGAGGTTAGTATAGATGGAATAATAGAACAAGTCCCACACACAGCTACATGCCGAAATATTTTTTCAGAGCTAGATGCAGATAAAAATTATATTGAATTTGCAACCTGGTGGAGGTTAGTATAGATGGACTAATAGAACAAGTCCCACACACTGCTACAAGCTAAAATATTTTTCAGAGCTATATGCAGAAAAAAATTATATTGAATTTGCAACCTGGTGGAGGTTAGTATAGATGGACTAATAGAACAAGTTCCACACACTACTACAAGCAGAAATATTTTTTCAGAGCTAGATGCAGAAAAAAATTATATTGAATTTGCAACCTGGTGGAGGTTAGTATAGATGGACTAATAGAACAAGTCCCATAGACTGCTACAAGCCAAAATATTTTTTCAGAGCTAGATGCAGAAAAAAATTATATTGAATTTGCAACCTGGTGGAGGTTAGTATAGATGGGCTAATAGAACAAGTCCCACACACTGCTACAAGCTGAAATATTTTTTCAGAGCTAGATGCAGAAAAAAATTATATTGAATTTGCAACCTGAAGGAGGTTAGTATAGATGGACTAACAGAACAAGTCCCACACACTGCTACAAGCCGAAATATTTTTACAGAGCTAGATGCAGATAAAAATTTTATTGAATTTGCTACCTAGTGGAGGCTAGTATAGATGGACTAATAGAACAAGTCCCACACACTGCTACAAGCCGAAATATTTTTTCAGAGCTAGATGCAGAAAAAAATGATATTGAATTTGCAACCTGGTGGAGGTTAGTATAGATGGACTAATAGAACAAGTCCCACACACTGCTACAAGCCGAAATATTTTTTCAGAGCTAGATGCAGATAAAAATTATATTGAATTTGCAACCTGGTGGAGGTTAGTATAGATGGACTAATAGAACAAGTCCCACACACTGCTACAAGCCGAAATATTTTTTCAGAGCTAGATGTAGAAAAAAATTATATTGAATTTGCAACCTGGTGGAGGTTAGCATAGATGGACTAATAGAACAAGTCCCACACACTGATACAAGCCGAAATATTTTTTCAGAGCTAGATGCAGAAAAAAATTATATTGAATTTGCAACCTGGTAGAGGTTAGTATAGATGGACTAATAGAACAAGTCCCACACACTGCTACATGCCGAAATTTTTTTGTCAGAGCTAGATGCAGATAAAAATTATATTGAATTTGCAACCTGGTGGAGGTTAGTATAGATGGACTAATAGAACAAGTCACACACACTAAAACAAGCTAAAATATTTTTTCAGAGCTATATGCATAAAAAAATTATATTGAATTTGCAACCTGGTGGAGGTTAGTATAGATGGACTAATAGAACAAGTTCCACACACTGCTACAAGTAGAAATATTTTTTCAGAGCTAGATGCAGAAAAAAATTATATTGAATTTGCAACCTGGTGGAGGTTAGTATAGATGGACTAATAGAACAAGTCCCATAGACTGCTACAAGCCAAAATATTTTTTCAGAGCTAGATGCAGAAAAAAATTATATTGATTTGCAACCTGGTGGAGGTTAGTATAGATGGACTAAGAGAAAAAGTCTCACACACTGCTACAAGCCGAAATATTTTTTCAGAGCTAGCTGCAGATAAAAATTTTATTGAATTTGCAAACTGGTGGAGGTTAGTATAAATGGACTAATAGAACAAGTCACACACACTGCTACAAGCCAAAATATTTTTTCAGAGCTAGCTGCAGAAAAAAATTATATTGAATTTGCAACCTGGTGGAGGTTAGTATAGATGGAGTAATAGAACAAGACCCACACACAGCTACATGCCGAAATATTTTTTCAGAGCTAGATGCAGATAAAAATTATATTGAATTTGCAACCTGGTGGAGGGTAGTATAGATGGACTAATAGAACAAGTCCCACACACTGCTACAAGCTAAAATATTTTTCAGAGCTATATGCAGAAAAAAATTATATTGAATTTGCAACCTGGTGGAGGTTAGTATAGATGGACTAATAGAACAAGTTCCACACACTGCTACAAGCAGAAATATTTTTTCAGAGCTAGATGCAGAAAAAAATTATATTGAATTTGCAACCTGCTGGAGGTTAGTATAGATGGACTAATAGAACAAGTCCCATAGACTGCTACAAGCCAAAATATTTTTTCAGAGCTAGATGCAGAAAAAAATTATATTGAATTTGCAACCTGGTGGAGGTTAGTATAGATGGGCTAACAGAACAAGTCCCACACACTGCTACAAGCTGAAATATTTTTTCAGAGCTAGATGCAGAAAAAAATTATATTGAATTTGCAACCTGAAGGAGGTTAGTATAGATGGACTAATAGAACAAGTGCCACACACTGCTACAAGCCGAAATATTTTTACAGAGCTAGATGCAGATAAAAATTTTATTGAATTTGCTTGCTAGTGGAGGTTAGCATAGATGGACTAATAGAACAAGTCCCACACACTGATAGAAGCCGAAATATTTTTTCAGAGTTAGATGCAGAAAAAAATGATATTGAATTTGCAACCTGGTGGAGGTTAGTATAGATCGACTAATAGAACAAGTCCCACACACTGCTACAAGCCGAAATATTTTTTCAGAGCTAGATGCAGATAAAAATTATATTGAATTTGCAACCTGGTGGAGGTTAGTATAGATGGACTAATAGAACAAGTCCCACACACTGCTGCAAGCCAAAATATTTTTTCAGAGCTAGATGCAGAAAAAAATTATATTGAATTTGCAATCTGGTGGAGGTTAGTATAGATGGACTAATAGAACAAGTCCCACATACTACTACAAGCCAAAATATTTTTGCACAGCTAGATGCAGAAATAAATTATATTGAATTTGCAACCTGGTGGAGGTTAGTATAGATGGACTAATAGAACAAGTCCCACACACTGCTACAAGCGGAAATATTTTTTCAGAGCTAGATGCAGATAAAAATTATATTGAATTTGCAACCTGGTGGAGGTTAGTAAAGATGGACCAATAGAACAAGTCCCACACACTGCTACAAGCCAAAATATTTTTTCAGAGCTTGATGTAGAAAAAAATTATATTGAATTTGCAACCTGGTGGAGGTTAATATAGATGGACTAATAGAACAAGACCCACACACTGCTACAAGCCGAAATATTTTTTCAGAGCTAGATGCAGAAAAAAATGATATTGAATTTGCATCCTGGTGGAGGTTAGCATAGATGGACTAATAGAACAAGTCCCACACACACTGCTACAAGCCGAAATATTTTTTCAGAGCTAGATGCAGATAAAAATTATATTGAATTTGCAACCTGGTGGAGGTTTGTATAGATGGACTAATAGAACAAGTCCCACACACTGCTACAAGCCAAAATATTTTTTCAGAGCTAGATGCAGAAAAAAATTATATTCAATTTGCAATCTGGTGGAGGTTAGTATAGATGGACTAATAGAACAAGTCCCACAAACTACTACAAGCCAAAATATTTTTGCAGAGCTAGATGCAGAAAAAAATTATATTGAATTTGCAACCTGGTGGAGGTTAGTATAGATGGACTAATAGAACAAGTCCCACACCCTGCTACAAGCCGAAATATTTTTTCAGAGCTAGATGCAGAAAAAAATTATATTGAATTTGCAACCTGGTGGAGGTTAGTATACATGGACTAATAGAACAAGTCCCACACACTGCTACATGCCGAAATTTTTTTTCAGAGCTAGATGCAGATAAAAATTATATTGAATTTGCAACCTGGTGGAGGTTAGTATAGATGGACTAATAGAACAAGTCCCACACACTGCTACAAGCAGAAATATTTTTTCAGAGCTAGATGCAGAAAAAAATTATATTGAATTTGCAACCTGGTGGAGGGTAGTATAGATGGACTAATAGAACAAGTCCCATAGACTGCTACAAGCCAAAATATTTTTTTCAGAGTTAGATGCAGAAAAAAATTATATTGATTTGCAACCTGGTGGAGGTTAGTATAGATGGACTAAGAGAAAAAGTCTCACACACTGCTACAAGCTGAAATATTTTTTCAGAGCTAGCTGCAGATAAAAATTATATTGAATTTGCAACCTGGTGGAGGTTAGTATAAATGGACTAATAGAACAAGTCACACACACGGCTACAAGCCAAAATATTTTTTCAGAGCTAGCTGCAGAAAAAAATTATATTGAATTTGCAACCTGGTGGAGGTTAGTATAGATGGACTAATAGAACAAGTCTCACACACTGCTACAAGCCGAAATATTTTTTCAGAGCTAGATGCAGATAAAAATTATATTGAATTTGCAACCTGGTGGAGGTTAGTATAGACGGACTAATAGAACAAGTACCACACACTGCTACAAGCCGAAATATTTTTTCAGAGCTAGATGCAGAAAAAAATTATATTGAATTTGCAACCTGGTGGAGGTTAGTATAGATGGACTAATAGAACAAGTCCCACACACTGCTAGAAGCCGAAATATTTTTTCAGAGCTAGATGCAGATAAAAATTATATTGAATTTGCAACCTGGTGGAGGTTAGTATAGATGGACTAATAGAACAAGTCACACACACTGCTACAAGCCGAAATATTTTTTCAGAGCAAGATGCAGAAAAAAATTATATTGAATTTGCTACCTGGTGGAGGTTAGTATAGATGGACTAATAGAACAAGTCCCACACACTGCTAGAAGCCGAAATATTTTTTCAGAGCTAGATGCAGATAAAAATTATATTGAATTTGCAACCTGGTGGAGGTTAGTATAGATGGAATAATAGAACAAGTCCCACACACAGCTACATGCCGAAATATTTATTCAGAGCTAGATGCAGATAAAAATTATATTGAATTTGCAACCTGGTGGAGGTTAGTATAGATGGACTAATAGAACAAGTCCCACACACTGCTACAAGCTAAAATATTTTTCAGAGCTATATGCAGAAAAAAATTATATTGAATTTGCAACCTGGTGGAGGTTAGTATAGATGGACTAATAGAACAAGTTCCACACACTACTACAAGCAGAAATATTTTTTCAGAGCTAGATGCAGAAAAAAATTATATTGAATTTGCAACCTGGTGGAGGTTAGTATAGATGGACTAATAGAACAAGTCCCATAGACTGCTACAAGCCAAAATATTTTTTCAGAGCTAGATGCAGAAAAAAATTATATTGAATTTGCAACCTGGTGGAGGTTAGTATAGATGGGCTAATAGAACAAGTCCCACACACTGCTACAAGCTGAAATATTTTTTCAGAGCTAGATGCAGAAAAAAATTATATTGAATTTGCAACCTGAAGGAGGTTAGTATAGATGGACTAACAGAACAAGTCCCACACACTGCTACAAGCCGAAATATTTTTACAGAGCTAGATGCAGATAAAAATTTTATTGAATTTGCTACCTAGTGGAGGCTAGTATAGATGGACTAATAGAACAAGTCCCACACACTGCTACAAGCCGAAATATTTTTTCAGAGCTAGATGCAGAAAAAAATGATATTGAATTTGCAACCTGGTGGAGGTTAGTATAGATGGACTAATAGAACAAGTCCCACACACTGCTACAAGCCGAAATATTTTTTCAGAGCTAGATGCAGATAAAAATTATATTGAATTTGCAACCTGGTGGAGGTTAGTATAGATGGACTAATAGAACAAGTCCCACACACTGCTACAAGCCGAAATATTTTTTCAGAGCTAGATGTAGAAAAAAATTATATTGAATTTGCAACCTGGTGGAGGTTAGTATAGATGGACTAATAGAACAAGTCCCACACACTGCTACAAGCCGAAATATTTTTTCAGAGCTAGATGCAGATAAAAATTATATTGAATTTGCAACCTGGTGGAGGTTAGTATAGATGGACTAATAGAACAAGTCCCACACACTGCTACAAGCCAAAATATTTTTTCAGAGCTAGATGCAGAAAAAAATTATATTGAATTTGCAATCTGGTGGACGTTAGTATAGATGGACTAATAGAACAAGTCCCACACACTACTACAAGACAAAATATTTTTGCAGAGCTAGATGCAGAAAAAAATTATATTGAATTTGCAACCTGGTAGAGGTTAGTATAGATGGACTAATAGAACAAGTCCCACACCCTGATACAAGCCGAAATATTTTTTCAGAGCTAGATGCAGAAAAAAATTATATTGAATTTGCAACCTGGTGGAGGTTAGTATAGATGGACTAATAGAACAAGTCCCACACACTGCTACATGCCAAAAAATTTTTTCAGAGCTAGATGCAGATAAAAATTATATTGAATTTGCAACCTGGTGGAGGTTAGTATAGATGGACTAATAGAACAAGTCCCACACCATGCTACAAGCAGAAATATTTTTTCAGAGCAAGATGCAGAAAAAAATTATATTGAATTTGCAACCTGGTGGAGGTTAGTATAGATGGACTAATAGAACAAGTCCCATACACTGCTACAAGCCAAAATATTTTTTCAGAGCTAGATGCAGAAAAAAATTATATTGAATTTGCAATATGGTGGAGGTTAGTATAGATGGATTAATAGAACAAGTCCCACACACTACTACAAGCCAAAATATTTTTGCAGAGCTAGATGCAGAAAAAAATTATATTGAATTTGCAACCTGGTGGAGGTTAGTATAGATGGACTAATAGAACAAGTCCCACACACTGCTACAAGCCGAAATATTTTTTTCAGAGCTAGATGCAGAAAAAAATTATATTGAATTTGCAACCTGGTGGAGGTTAGTATAGATGGACTAATAGAACAAGTCCCACACAATGCTACAAGCAGAAATATTTTTTCAGAGCAAGATGTAGAAAAAAATTATATTGAATTTGCGACCTGGTGGAGGTTAGCATAGATGGACTAATAGAACAAGTCCCACACACTGCTACAAGCCGAAATATTTTTTCAGAGCTAGATGTAGAAAAAAATTATATTGAATTTGCAACCTGATGGAGGTTAGTATAGATGGACTAATAGAACAAGTCCCACACACTGCTACAAGCCGAAATATTTTTACAGAGCAAGATGCAGATAAAAATTATATTGAATTTGCAACCTGGTGGAGGTTAGTATAGATGGTCTAATAGAACAAGTCCCACACACTGCTACAAGCCAAAATATTTTTTCAGAGCTAGATGCGTATAAAAATTATATTGAATTTGCAACCTGGTGGAGGTTAGTATAGACGGACTAATAGAACAAGTCCCACACACTGCTACAAGCTGAAATATTTTTTCAGAGCTAGATGTAGAAAAAAATTATATTGAATTTGCAACCTGGTGGAGGTTAGTATAGATGGACTAATAGAACAAGTCCCACACACTGCTACAAGCCGAAATATTTTTTCAGAGCTAGATGCAGAAAAAAAGATATTGAATTTGCATCCTGGTGGAGGTTAGTATAGATGGACTAATAGAACAAGTCCCACACACTGCTACAAGCTGAAATATTTTTTCAGAGCTAGATGCCGATAAAAATTATATTGAATTTGCAACCTGGTGGAGGTTAGTAAAGATGGACCAATAGAACAAGTCCCACACACTGCTACAAGCCAAAATATTTTTCAGAGCTTGATGTAGAAAAAAATTATATTGAATTTGCAACCTGGTGGAGGTTAGTATAGATGGACTAATAGAACAAGTCCCACACACTGCTACAAGCCGAAATATTTTTTCAGAGCTAGATGCAGAAAAAAATGATATTGAATTTGCATCCTGGTGGAGGTTAGTATAGATGGACTAATAGAACAAGTCCCACACACTGCTACAAGCCGAAATATTTTTTCAGAGCTAGATGCAGATAAAAATTATATTGAATTTGCAACCTGGTGGAGGTTAGTATAGATGGACTAATAGAACAAGTCCCACACACTGCTACAAGCCAAAATATTTTTTCAGAGCTAGATGCAGAAAAAAATTATATTGAATTTGCAATCTGGTGGAGGTTAGTATAGATGGACTAATAGAACAAGTCCCACACACTGCTACAAGCCGAAATATTTTTTCAGAGCTAGATGCAGAAAAAAATTATATTGAATTTGCAACCTGGTGGAGGTTAGTATAGATGGACTAATAGAACATGTCCCACACACTGCTACAAGCCGAAATATTTTTTCAGAGCTAGATGCAAATAAAAATTATATTGAATTTGCAACCTGGAGGAGGTTAGTATTGATGGACTAATAGAACAAGTCCCACACACTGCTACAAGCCGAAATATTTTTTCAGAGCTAGATGCAGAAAAAAATTATATTGAATTTGCAACCTGGTGGAGGTTAGTATAAATGGACTAATAGAACAAGTCCCACACACTGCTACAAGCCGAAATATTTTTTTCAGAGCTAGATGCAGAAAAAAATTATATTGAATTTGCAACCTGGTGGAGGTTAGTATAGATGGACTAAAAGAACAAGTCCCACACCATGCTACAAGCAGAAATATTTTTTCAGAGCAAGATGCAGAAAAAAATTATATTGAATTTGCAACCTGGTGGAGGTTAGTATACATGGACTAATAGAACAAGTCCCACACACTGCTACAAGCCGAAATATTTTTACAGAGCAAGATGCAGATAAAAATTATATTGAATTTGCAACCTGGTGGAGGTTAGTATAGATGGACTAATAGAACAAGTTCCACACACTGCTACAAGCCAAAATATTTTTTCAGAGCTAGATGCCGATAAAAATTATATTGAATTTGCAACCTGGTGGAGGTTAGTAAAGATGGACCAATAGAACAAGTCCCACACACTGCTACAAGCCAAAATATTTTTCAGAGCTTGATGTAGAAAAAAATTAGATTGAATTTGCAACCTGGTGGAGGTTAGTATAGATGGACTAATAGAACAAGTCCCACACACTGCTACAAGCCGAAATATTTTTTCAGAGCTAGATGCAGATATAAATTATATTGAATTTGCAACCTGGTGGAGGTTAGTATAGATGGACTAATAGAACAAATCCCACACACTGCTACAAGCCAAAATATTTTTTCAGAGCTAGATGCAGAAAAAAATTATATTGAATTTGCAATCTGGTGGAGGTTAGTATAGATGGACTAATAGAACAAGCCCCACACACTACTACAAGCCAAAATATTTTTGCAGAGCTAGATGCAGAAAAAAATTATATTGAATTTGCAACCTGGTGGAGGTTAGTATAGATGGACTAATAGAACAAGTCCCACACACTGCTACAAGCCGAAATATTTTTTTCAGAGCTAGATGCAGAAAAAAATTATATTGAATTTGCAACCTGGTGGAGGTTAGTATAGATGGACTAATAGAACAAGTCACACACAATGCTACAAGCAGAAATATTTTTTCAGAGCAAGATGCAGAAAAAAATGATATTGAATTTGCAACCTGGTGGAGGTTAGCATAGATGGACTAATAGAACAAGTCCCACACACTGCTACAAGCCGAAATATTTTTTCAGAGATAGATGTAGAAAAAAATTAGATTGAATTTGCAACCTGATGGAGGTTAGTATAGATGGACTAATAGAACAAGTCCCACACACTGCTACAAGCCGAAATATTTTTACAGAGCAAGATGCAGATAAAAATTATATTGAATTTGCAACCTGGTGGAGGTTAGTATAGATGGACTAATAGAACAAGTCCCACACACTGCTACAAGCCAAAATATTTTTTCAGAGCTAGATGCGGATAAAAATTATATTGAATTTGCAACCTGGTTGAGGTTAGTATAGACGGACTAATAGAACAAGTCCCACACACTGCTACAAGCTGAAATATTTTTTCAGAGCTTGATGTAGAAAAAAATTATATTGAATTTGCAACCTGGTGGAGGTTAGTATAGATGGACTAATAGAACAAGTCCCACACACTGCTACAAGCCGAAATATTTTTTCAGAGCTAGATGCAGAAAAAAAAGATATTGAATTTGCAACCTGGTGGAGGTTAGTATAGATGGACTAATAGAACAAGTCCCACACACTGCTACAAGCTGAAATATTTTTTCAGAGCTAGATGCCGATAAAAATTATATTGAATTTGCAACCTGGTGGAGGTTAGTAAAGATGGACCAATAGAACAAGTCCCACACACTGCTACAAGCCAAAATATTTTTCAGAGCTTGATGTAGAAAAAAATTATATTGAATTTGCAACCTGGTGGAGGTTAGTATAGATGGACTAATAGAACAAGTCCCACACACTGCTACAAGCCGAAATATTTTTTCAGAGCTAGATGCAGAAAAAAATGATATTGAATTTGCATCCTGGTGGAGGTTAGTATAGATGGACTAATAGAACAAGTCCCACACACTGCTACAAGCCGAAATATTTTTTCAGAGCTAGATGCAGATAAAAATTATATTGAATTTGCAACCTGGTGGAGGTTAGTATAGATGGACTAATACAACAAGTCCCACACACTGCTACAAGCCAAAATATTTTTTCAGAGCTAGATGCAGAAAAAAATTATATTGAATTTGCAATCTGGTGGAGGTTAGTATAGATGGACTAATAGAACAAGTCCCACACACTGGTAAAAGCCAAAATATTTTTTCAGAGCTAGATGCAGATAAAAATTATATTGAATTTGCAACCTGGTGGAGGTTAGTATAGATGGACTAATAGAACAAGTCCCACACACTGCTACAAGCCAAAATATTTTTTCAGAGCTAGATGCAGAAAAAAATTATATTGAATTTGCAATCTGGTGGAGGTTAGTATAGATGGACTAATAGAACAAGTCCCACACACTACTGCAAGCCAAAATATTTTTGCAGAGCTAGATGCAGAAAAAAATTATATTGAATTTGCAACCTGGTGGAGGTTAGTATAGATGGACTAATAGAACAAGTCCCACACACTGCTACAAGCCGAAATATTTTTTTCAGAGCTAGATGCAGAAAAAAATTATATTGAATTTGCAACCTGGTGGAGGTTAGTATAGATGGACTAATAGAACTAGTCCCACACACTGCTACAAGCCGAAATATTTTTTCAGAGCTAGATGCAGAAAAAAAAGATATTGAATTTGCATCCTGGTGGAGGATAGTATAGATGGACTAAAAGAACAAGTCCCACACACTGCTACAAGCTGAAATATTTTTTCAGAGCTAGATGCCGATAAAAATTATATTGAATTTGCAACCTGGTGGAGGTTAGTAAATATGGACCAATAGAACAAGTCCCACACACTGCTACAAGCCAAAATATTTTTCAGAGCTTGATGTAGAAAAAAATTATATTGAATTTGCAACCTGGTGGAGGTTAGTATAGATGGACTAATAGAACAAGTCCCACACACTGCTACAAGCTGAAATATTTTTTCAGAGCTAGATGCAGAAAAAAATGATATTGAATTTGCATCCTGGTGGAGGTTAGTATAGATGGACTAATAGAACAAGTCCCACACACTGCTACAAGCCGAAATATTTTTTCAGAGCTAGATGCAGATAAAAATTATATTGAATTTGCAACCTGGTGGAGGTTAGTATAGATGGACTAATAGAACAAGTCCCACACACTGCTACAAGCCAAAATATTTTTTCAGAGCTAGATGCAGAAATAAATTATATTGAATTTGCAATCTGGTGGAGGTTAGTATAGATGGACTAATAGAACAAGTCCCACACACTGCTACAAGCCGAAATATTTTTTCAGAGCTAGATGCAGAAAAAAATTATATTGAATTTGCAACCTGGTGGAGGTTAGTATAGATGGACTAATAGAACAAGTCCCACACAATGCTACAAGCAGAAATATTTTTTCAGAGCAAGATGCAGAAAAAAATGATATTGAATTTGCAACCTGGTGGAGGTTAGTATAGATGGACTAATAGAACAAGTCCCACATACTGCTACAAGCCGAAATATTTTTTCAGAGCTAGATGCAGAAAAAAATTATATTGAATTTGCAACCTGATGGAGGTTATATAGATGGACTAATAGAACAAGTCCCACACACTGCTACAAGCCGAAATATTTTTACAGTGCAAGATGCAGATAAAAATTATAATGAATTTGCAACCTGGTGGAGGTTAGTATAGATGGACTAATAGAACAAGTCCCACACACTGCTACAAGCCAAAATATTTTTTCAGGGCTAGATGCGGATAAAAATTATATTGAATTTGCAACCTGGTGGAGGTTAGTATAGACGGACTAAAAGAACAGTCCCACACACTGCTACAAGCTGAAATAATTTTTCAGAGCTAGATGCAGATAAAAATTATATTGAATTTGCAACCTGGTGGAGGTTAGTAAAGATGGACCAATAGAACAAGTCCCACACACTGCTACAAGCCAAAATATTTTTTCAGAGCTTGATGTAGAAAAAAATTATATTGAATTTGCAACCTGGTGGAGGTTAGTATAGATGGACTAATAGAACAAGTCCCACACACTGCTACAAGCCGAAATATTTTTTCAGAGCTAGATGCAGAAAAAAATGATATTGAATTTGCCACCTGGTGGAGGTTCGTATAGTTGGACTAATAGAACAAGTCCCACACACTGCTACAAGCCGAAATATTTTTTCAGAGCTAAATGCAGATAAAAATGATATTGAATTTGCAGCCTGGTGGAGGTTAGTATAGATGGACTAATAGAACAAGTCCCACACACTGCTACAAGCCGAAATATTTTTTCAGCGCTAGATGCAGATAAAAATTATATTGAATTTGCAACCTGGTGGAGGTTAGTATAGGTGGACTAATAGAACAAGTCCCACACACTACTACAAGCCAAAATATTTTTGCAGAGCTAGATGCAGAAAAAATTATATTGAATTTGCAACCTGGTGGAGGTTAGTATAGATGGACTAATCGAACAAGTCCCACACACTGCTACAAGCCGAAATATTTTTTCAGAGCTAGATGCAGATAAAAATTATATTGAATTTGCAATCTGGTGGAGGTTAGTATAGATGGACTAATAGAACAAGTCCCACACACTACTACAAGCCAAAATATTTTTGCAGAGCTAGATGCAGAAAAAAATTATATTGAATTTGCAACCTGGTGGAGGTTAGTATAGATGGACTAATAGAACAAGTCCCACACACTGCTACAAGCCGAAATATTTTTTTCAGAGCTAGATGCAGAAAAGAATTATATTGAATTTGCAACCTGGTGGAGGTTAGTATAGATGGACTAATAGAACAAGTCACACACAATGCTACAAGCAGAAATATTTTTTCAGAGCAAGATGCAGAAAAAAATGATATTGAATTTGCAACCTGGTGGAGGTTAGCATAGATGGACTAATAGAACAAGTCCCACACACTGCTACAAGCCGAAATATTTTTTCAGAGCTAGATGTAGAAAAAAATTAGATTGAATTTGCAACCTGATGGAGGTTAGTATAGATGGACTAATAGAACAAGTCCCACACACTGCTACAAGCCGAAATATTTTTACAGAGCAAGATGCAGATAAAAATTATATTGAATTTGCAACCTGGTGGAGGTTAGTATAGATGGACTAATAGAACAAGTCCCACACACTGCTACAAGCCAAAATATTTTTTCAGAGCTAGATGCGGATAAAAATTATATTGAATTTGCAACCTGGTTGAGGTTAGTATAGACGGACTAATAGAACAAGTCCCACACACTGCTACAAGCTGAAATATTTTTTCAGAGCTAGATGCAGATAAAAATTATATTGAATTTGCAACCTGGTGGAGGTTAGTAAAGATGGACCAATAGAACAAGTCCCACACACTGCTACAAGCCAAAATATTTTTTCAGAGCTTGATGTAGAAAAAAATTATATTGAATTTGCAACCTGGTGGAGGTTAGTATAGATGGACTAATAGAACAAGTCCCACACACTGCTACAAGCCGAAATATTTTTTCAGAGCTAGATGCAGAAAAAAAAGATATTGAATTTGCATCCTGGTGGAGGTTAGTATAGATGGACTAATAGAACAAGTCCCACACACTGCTACAAGCTGAAATATTTTTTCAGAGCTAGATGCCGATAAAAATTATATTGAATTTGCAACCTGGTGGAGGTTAGTAAAGATGGACCAATAGAACAAGTCCCACACACTGCTACAAGCCAAAATATTTTTCAGAGCTTGATGTAGAAAAAAATTATATTGAATTTGCAACCTGGTGGAGGTTAGTATAGATGGACTAATAGAACAAGTCCCACACACTGCTACAAGCCGAAATATTTTTTCAGAGCTAGATGCAGAAAAAAATGATATTGAATTTGCATCCTGGTGGAGGTTAGTATAGATGGACTAATAGAACAAGTCCCACACACTGCTACAAGCCGAAATATTTTTTCAGAGCTAGATGCAGATAAAAATTATATTGAATTTGCAACCTGGTGGAGGTTAGTATAGATGGACTAATAGAACAAGTCCCACACACTGCTACAAGCCAAAATATTTTTTCAGAGCTAGATGCAGAAAAAAATTATATTGAATTTGCAATCTGGTGGAGGTTAGTATAGATGGACTAATAGAACAAGTCCCACACACTGGTAAAAGCCAAAATATTTTTTCAGAGCTAGATGCAGATAAAAATTATATTGAATTTGCAACCTGGTGGAGGTTAGTATAGATGGACTAATAGAACAAGTCCCACACACTGCTACAAGCCAAAATATTTTTTCAGAGCTAGATGCAGAAAAAAATTATATTGAATTTGCAATCTGGTGGAGGTTAGTATAGATGGACTAATAGAACAAGTCCCACACACTACTACAAGCCAAAATATTTTTGCAGAGCTAGATGCAGAAAAAAATTATATTGAATTTGCAACCTGGTGGAGGTTAGTATAGATGGACTAATAGAACAAGTCCCACACACTGCTACAAGCCGAAATATTTTTTTCAGAGCTAGATGCAGAAAAAAATTATATTGAATTTGCAACCTGGTGGAGGTTAGTATAGATGGACTAATAGAACTAGTCCCACACACTGCTACAAGCCGAAATATTTTTTCAGAGCTAGATGCAGAAAAAAAAGATATTGAATTTGCATCCTGGTGGAGGATAGTATAGATGGACTAAAAGAACAAGTCCCACACACTGCTACAAGCTGAAATATTTTTTCAGAGCTAGATGCCGATAAAAATTATATTGAATTTGCAACCTGGTGGAGGTTAGTAAATATGGACCAATAGAACAAGTCCCACACACTGCTACAAGCCAAAATATTTTTCAGAGCTTGATGTAGAAAAAAATTATATTGAATTTGCAACCTGGTGGAGGTTAGTATAGATGGACTAATAGAACAAGTCCCACACACTGCTACAAGCTGAAATATTTTTTCAGAGCTAGATGCAGAAAAAAATGATATTGAATTTGCATCCTGGTGGAGGTTAGTATAGATGGACTAATAGAACAAGTCCCACACACTGCTACAAGCCGAAATATTTTTTCAGAGCTAGATGCAGATAAAAATTATATTGAATTTGCAACCTGGTGGAGGTTAGTATAGATGGACTAATAGAACAAGTCCCACACACTGCTACAAGCCAAAATATTTTTTCAGAGCTAGATGCAGAAATAAATTATATTGAATTTGCAATCTGGTGGAGGTTAGTATAGATGGACTAATAGAACAAGTCCCACACACTGCTACAAGCCGAAATATTTTTTCAGAGCTAGATGCAGAAAAAAATTATATTGAATTTGCAACCTGGTGGAGGTTAGTATAGATGGACTAATAGAACAAGTCCCACACAATGCTACAAGCAGAAATATTTTTTCAGAGCAAGATGCAGAAAAAAATGATATTGAATTTGCAACCTGGTGGAGGTTAGTATAGATGGACTAATAGAACAAGTCCCACACACTGCTACAAGCCGAAATATTTTTTCAGAGCTAGATGCAGAAAAAAATTATATTGAATTTGCAACCTGATGGAGGTTATATAGATGGACTAATAGAACAAGTCCCACACACTGCTACAAGCCGAAATATTTTTACAGTGCAAGATGCAGATAAAAATTATAATGAATTTGCAACCTGGTGGAGGTTAGTATAGATGGACTAATAGAACAAGTCCCACACACTGCTACAAGCCAAAATATTTTTTCAGAGCTAGATGCGGATAAAAATTATATTGAATTTGCAACCTGGTGGAGGTTAGTATAGACGGACTAAAAGAACAGTCCCACACACTGCTACAAGCTGAAATAATTTTTCAGAGCTAGATGCAGATAAAAATTATATTCAATTTGCAACCTGGTGGAGGTTAGTAAAGATGGACCAATAGAACAAGTCCCACACACTGCTACAAGCCAAAATATTTTTTCAGAGCTTGATGTAGAAAAAAAATATATTGAATTTGCAACCTGGTGGAGGTTAGTATAGATGGACTAATAGAACAAGTCCCACACACTGCTACAAGCCGAAATATTTTTTCAGAGCTAGATGCAGAAAAAAATGATATTGAATTTGCCACCTGGTGGAGGTTCGTATAGTTGGACTAATAGAACAAGTCCCACACACTGCTACAAGCCGAAATATTTTTTCAGAGCTAAATGCAGATAAAAATTATATTGAATTTGCAGCCTGGTGGAGGTTAGTATAGATGGACTAATAGAACAAGTCCCACACACTGCTACAAGCCGAAATATTTTTTCAGCGCTAGATGCAGATAAAAATTATATTGAATTTGCAACCTGGTGGAGGTTAGTATAGGTGGACTAATAGAACAAGTCCCACACACTACTACAAGCCAAAATATTTTTGCAGAGCTAGATGTAGAAAAAAATTATATTGAATTTGCAACCTGGTGGAGGTTAGTATAGATGGACTAATAGAACAAGTCCCACAGACTTCTAAAAGCCGAAATATTTTTTCTGAGCTAGATGCAGATAAAAATTATATTGAATTTTCAACCTGGTGGAGGTTAGTATAGATGGACTAATAGAACAAGTCCCACACACTGCTACCAGCCAAAATATTTTTTCAGAGCTAGATGTAGAAAAAAATTATATTGAATTTGCAACCTGGTGGAGGTTAGTATAGATGGACTAATAGAACAAGTCCCACACACTGCTACAAGCAGAAATATTATTTCAGAGCTAGATGCAGATAAAAATTATATTGAATTTGCAACCTGGTGGAGGTTAGTATAGATGGACTAATAGAACAAGTCCCACACACTGCTACAAGCAGAAATATTATTTCAGAGCTAGATGCAGAAAAAAATTATATTGAATTTGCAACCTGGTGGAGGTTAGTATAGATGGACTAATAGAACAAGTCCCACACACTGCTACCAGCCAAAATATTTTTTCAGAGCTAGATGTAGAAAAAAATTATATTGAATTTGCAACCTGGTGGAGGTTAGTATAGATGGACTAATAGAACAAGTCCCACACACTGCTACAAGCAGAAATATTATTTCAGAGCTAGATGCAGATAAAAATTATATTCAATTTGCAACCTGGTGGAGGTTAGTATAGATGGACTAATAGAACAAGTCCCACACACTGCTACAAGCAGAAATATTATTTCAGAGCTAGATGCAGAAAAAAATTATATTGAATTTGCAACCTGGTGGAGGTTAGTATAGATGGACTAATAGAACAAGTCCCACAGACTTCTAAAAGCCGAAATATTTTTTCTGAGCTAGATGCAGATAAAAATTATATTGAATTTTCAACCTGGTGGAGGTTAGTATAGATGGACTAATAGAACAAGTCCCACACACTGCTACAAGCCAAAATATTTTTTCAGAGCTAGATGCAGAAAAAAATTATATTGAATTTGCAACCTGGTGGAGGTTAGTATAGATGGACTAATAGAACAAGTCCCACACACTGCTACAAGCCGAAATATTTTTTCAGAGCTAGATGCAAATAAAAATTATATTGAATTTACAACCTGGTGGAGGTTAGTATAGATGGACTAATAGAACAAGTCCCACACACTGCTACAAGCCGAAATATTTTTTCAGAGCTAGATGCAGAAAAAAATTATATTGAATTTGCAACCTGGTGGAGGTTAGTATAGATGGACTAATAGAACAAGTCCCACACAATGCTACAAGCAGAAATATTTTTTCAGAGCAAGATGCAGAAAAAAATGATATTGAATTTGCAACCTGGTGGAGGTTAGTATAGATGGACTAATAGAACAAGTCCCACACACTGCTACAAGCCGAAATATTTTTTCAGAGCTAGATGCAGAAAAAAATTATATTGAATTTGCAACCTGATGGAGGTTATATAGATGGACTAATAGAACAAGTCCCACACACTGCTACAAGCCGAAATATTTTTACAGTGCAAGATGCAGATAAAAATTATAATGAATTTGCAACCTGGTGGAGGTTAGTATAGATGGACTAATAGAACAAGTCCCACACACTGCTACAAGCCAAAATATTTTTTCAGAGCTAGATGCGGATAAAAATTATATTGAATTTGCAACCTGGTGGAGGTTAGTATAGACGGACTAAAAGAACAGTCCCACACACTGCTACAAGCTGAAATAATTTTTCAGAGCTAGATGCAGATAAAAATTATATTCAATTTGCAACCTGGTGGAGGTTAGTAAAGATGGACCAATAGAACAAGTCCCACACACTGCTACAAGCCAAAATATTTTTTCAGAGCTTGATGTAGAAAAAAAATATATTGAATTTGCAACCTGGTGGAGGTTAGTATAGATGGACTAATAGAACAAGTCCCACACACTGCTACAAGCCGAAATATTTTTTCAGAGCTAGATGCAGAAAAAAATGATATTGAATTTGCCACCTGGTGGAGGTTCGTATAGTTGGACTAATAGAACAAGTCCCACACACTGCTACAAGCCGAAATATTTTTTCAGAGCTAAATGCAGATAAAAATTATATTGAATTTGCAGCCTGGTGGAGGTTAGTATAGATGGACTAATAGAACAAGTCCCACACACTGCTACAAGCCGAAATATTTTTTCAGCGCTAGATGCAGATAAAAATTATATTGAATTTGCAACCTGGTGGAGGTTAGTATAGGTGGACTAATAGAACAAGTCCCACACACTACTACAAGCCAAAATATTTTTGCAGAGCTAGATGTAGAAAAAAATTATATTGAATTTGCAACCTGGTGGAGGTTAGTATAGATGGACTAATAGAACAAGTCCCACAGACTTCTAAAAGCCGAAATATTTTTTCTGAGCTAGATGCAGATAAAAATTATATTGAATTTTCAACCTGGTGGAGGTTAGTATAGATGGACTAATAGAACAAGTCCCACACACTGCTACCAGCCAAAATATTTTTTCAGAGCTAGATGTAGAAAAAAATTATATTGAATTTGCAACCTGGTGGAGGTTAGTATAGATGGACTAATAGAACAAGTCCCACACACTGCTACAAGCAGAAATATTATTTCAGAGCTAGATGCAGATAAAAATTATATTGAATTTGCAACCTGGTGGAGGTTAGTATAGATGGACTAATAGAACAAGTCCCACACACTGCTACAAGCAGAAATATTATTTCAGAGCTAGATGCAGAAAAAAATTATATTGAATTTGCAACCTGGTGGAGGTTAGTATAGATGGACTAATAGAACAAGTCCCACACACTGCTACCAGCCAAAATATTTTTTCAGAGCTAGATGTAGAAAAAAATTATATTGAATTTGCAACCTGGTGGAGGTTAGTATAGATGGACTAATAGAACAAGTCCCACACACTGCTACAAGCAGAAATATTATTTCAGAGCTAGATGCAGATAAAAATTATATTCAATTTGCAACCTGGTGGAGGTTAGTATAGATGGACTAATAGAACAAGTCCCACACACTGCTACAAGCAGAAATATTATTTCAGAGCTAGATGCAGAAAAAAATTATATTGAATTTGCAACCTGGTGGAGGTTAGTATAGATGGACTAATAGAACAAGTCCCACAGACTTCTAAAAGCCGAAATATTTTTTCTGAGCTAGATGCAGATAAAAATTATATTGAATTTTCAACCTGGTGGAGGTTAGTATAGATGGACTAATAGAACAAGTCCCACACACTGCTACAAGCCAAAATATTTTTTCAGAGCTAGATGCAGAAAAAAATTATATTGAATTTGCAACCTGGTGGAGGTTAGTATAGATGGACTAATAGAACAAGTCCCACACACTGCTACAAGCCGAAATATTTTTTCAGAGCTAGATGCAAATAAAAATTATATTGAATTTACAACCTGGTGGAGGTTAGTATTGATGGACTAATAGAACAAGTCCCACACACTGCTACAAGCCAATATATTTTTTTCAGAGCTTGATGCAGAAAAAAATTATATTGAATTTGCAACCTGGTGGAGGTTAGTATAGATGGACTAATAGAACAAGTCCCACACAATGCTACAAGCAGAAATATTTTTTCAGAGCAAGATGCAGAAAAAAATTATATTGAATTTGCAACCTGGTGGAGGTTAGTATAGATGGACTAATAGAACAAGTCCCACACACTGCTACAAGCCGAAATATTTTTTCAGAGCTAGATGCAGAAAAAAATTATATTGAATTTGCAACCTGATGGTGGTTAGTATAGATGGACTAATAGAACAAGTCCCACACACTGCTACAAGCCGAAATATTTTTACATAGCAAGATGCAGAAAAAAATTATATTGAATTTGCAACCTGGTGGAGGTTAGTATAGATGGACTAATAGAACAAGTCCCACACACTGCTACAAGCCAAAATATTTTTGCAGAGCTAGATGCGGATAAAAATTATATTGAATTTGCAACCTGGTGGAGGTTAGTATAGACGGACTAATAGAACAAGTCCCACACACTGCTACAAGCTGAAATATTTTTTCAGAGCTAGATGCAGATAAAAATTATATTGAATTTGCAACCTGGTGGAGGTTAGTAAAGATGGACCAATAGAACAAGTCCCACACACTGCTACAAGCCAAAATATTTTTTCAGAGCTTGATGTAGAAAAAATTATATTGAATTTGCAATCTGGTGGAGGTTAGTATAGATGGACTAATAGAACAAGTCCCACACACTGCTACAAGCCGAAATATTTTTTCAGAGCTAAATGCAGTTAAAAATTAAATTGAATTTGCAGCCTGGTGGAGGTTAGTATAGATGGACTAATAGATCAAGTCCCACACACTGCTACAAGCCGAAAAAATTTTTCAGAGCTAGATGCAGAAAAAAATTATATTGAATTTGCAACCTGGTGGAGGTTAGTATAGATGGACTAATAGAACAAGTCCCACACACTGCTAGAAGCCGAAATATTTTTTCAGAGTTAGATGCAGATAAAAATTATATTGAATTTGCAACCTGGTGGAGGTTAGTATAGATGGACTAATAGAACAAGTCCCACACACTGATACAAGCCGAAATATTTTTTCAGAGGTAGATGCAGAAAAAAAATATATTGAATTTGCAACCTGGTGGAGGTTAGTATAGATGGACTAATAGAACAAGTCCCACACACTGCTACAAGCCAAAATATTTTTTCAGAGCTAGATGCAGATAAAAATTATATTGAATTTGCAACCTGATGGAGGTTAATATAGATGGACTAATAGAACAAGTCCCACACACTGCTACAAGCCGAAATATTTTTTCAGAGCTAGATGCAGATAAAAATTATATTGAATTTGCAACCTGGTGGAGGTTAGTATAGATGGACTAATAGAACAAGTCCCACACACTGCTACAAGCCAAAATATTTTTTCAGAGCTAGATGCAGAAAAAAATTATATTGAATTTGCAATCTGGTGGAGGTTAGTATAGATGGACTAATAGAACAAGTCCCACACACTACTACAAGCCAAAATATTTTTGCAGAGCTAGATGCAGAAAAAAATTATATTGAATTTGCAACCTGGTGGAGGTTAGTATAGATGGACTAATAGAACAAGTCCCACACACTGCTACAAGCCGAAATATTTTTTCAGAGCTAGATGCGGATAAAAATTATATTGAATTTGCAACCTGATGGAGGTTAGTATAGAAGGACTAATAGAACAAGTCCCACACACTGCTACAAGCCAAAATATTTTTTCAGAGCTAGATGCAGAAAAAAATTATATTGAATTTGCAACCTGGTGGAGGTTAGTATAGATTGACTAACAGAACAAGTCCCACACACTGCTACAAGCAGAAATATTTTTTCAGAGCTAGATGCAGAAAAAAATTATATTGAATTTGCAACCTGGTGGAGGTTAGTATAGATGGACTAATAGAACAAGTCCCACACACTGCTACAAGCCGAAATATTTTTTCAGAGCTAGATGCGGATAAAAATTATATTGAATTTGCAACCTGATGGAGGTTAGTATAGATGGACTAATAGAACAAGTCCCACACACTGCTACAAGCCAAAATATTTTTTCAGAGCTAGATGCAGATAAAAATTATATTGAATTTGCAACCTGGTGGAGGTTAGTATAGATTGACTAACAGAACAAGTCCCACACACTGCTACAAGCAGAAATATTTTTTCAGAGCTAGATGCAGAAAAAAATTATATTGAATTTGCAACCTGGTGGAGGTTAGTATAGATGGACTAATAGAACAAGTCCCACACACTGCTACAAGCCGAAATATTTTTTCAGAGATAGATGCAGAAAAAAATTATATTGAATTTGCAACCTGGTGGAGGTTAGTATAGATGGACTAATAGAACAAGTCCCACACACTGCTACAAGCCAAAATATTTTTTCAGAGGTAGATGCAGAAAAAAATTATATTGAATTTGCAACCTGGTGGAGGTTAGTATAGATGGACTAATAGAATGATGCTATGCCCAAAAGATTTTACTTCACTAGGTGCAGTAAAAAAAATTGTATTCTATACACAGGTGGTGTAGCTTGCAACACAGATAGGCTACTCCACTGACTAACACACACTGCAAGAGGCCAAAATGGATTTGCTTTGCTAGATTTAGCCAAATGCTGTGAAAAAAACTTGCACAGCACTAAAACAGACCTGCCTGGCAAAAAGTGATTGGAACCGATGTAACCTAGCCCTCAAAAGGACTGCAATTACAATTAGTCTGTACTCCCAACCTATCTATTTAAGAGCACAGACCTGCCTGATAAAAGTGATAGGAACTGATGTAACCTAGCCCTGAAATGGATTGCAATTACAATTAGTCTTTACTCCCAACCTATCTATTTAAGAGCACAGACCTGCCTGATAAAAGTGATAGGAACTGATGTAACCTAGCCCTGAAAAGGACTGCAATTACAATTAGTCTTTACTCCCAACCTATCTATTTAAGAGCACAGACCTGCCTGATAAAAGTCGTAGGAAATAATGTAACCTAGTCCTTTAGAGGACTGCAATCACAACTATTCCCTACTTCCAAGCTATCTGTAGATTTGTGTGAAATTTGGCTTGAAATTAACAAAGTATAGCGCACACAGCAACAGCGGTGCTGTCTAACATGCAGCTGCAGCAGTGAGAAAATGGTGGCGACGGGGAAAATGGCTGGGTCTTATAGGGCAAGGACATGTGACATACACTGCCAATGACACATGCCCTTGCTTGTGTGAAAAAAAGCAGTTCGCTCCGTGTGTGCGCTGCTGATAGGCTGACAGATTGCACCTCCCCACTGTAAATGCGGAAAAGAGAAGAAAAAATGGAGATCTTCATTATTTATGCAGAGATCCATCCCCTGCCCCTCCCCCCCACCCCGCTGTACACTCAAACTGCGTATTAACATTAATTTTCAGCATTAAAATCCAGTTATGATTTTGGTGCACGAACAGTTATCGAACATAACCTCGAACAGCCAAATTTTTTTCAAATTGTTCGTGTTCGCCGAACGGCTCTAACAGCTCTCAAAACAGCTCGAATTTGAGATTGGCGAACAGTTCGAGTAGAACACCGCTCATCTCTACTCAACACTACTTAACATTGCAAGTTCCTTTCAAATAACGTATTACTCTCTTCACGGCATTCCAATCAGATTTATTTGGTTTTGATACCTTTCTACTCAGGATTCCTACTGCTGCTGCGATGTCTGGTCTTGTAACGGTCTCTAGATACATTAGTTTTCCGATTGCTGTTCTGTATTCTTCATTATTTGGTAGCATATTTTTTTCACTTTTCATCTCTTTGAGATAATTAGTTTCCATTGGAGACTTTACTGTTTTTGCATCCTTTAATCCAAATTTTTCTGTTATGTCTTGAATCATGTGATTTTGATTCAGTAGGAAACTTCCATCTTCTTCTCTTTCTACCTGTATTCCTAGGTACTGTTTTACATTTCCCAAGTCTTTGATTTCGAAATGTTGCTTCAGGATTTTTAGAATGTTTTCTTTATCCCTTTCTTGTTTAAAGCAAATCAAAATGTCGTCTACATATATGAGTACATAAATCCATCTATTAATCAGCCTTTTTGTGTACAAGCATGGATCAGCTTTGCTTCTTTGAAATTTTTCATTTGTAAGTACTTCCGTGATTTTGTCATTCCACGCTTTAGCTGCTTGCTTTAAACCATATATGCTTTTCTGTAGTTTGCAAACTTTGTTTGGATTTCTTTCATCTTTGAATCCTGGAGGTTGTTCCATGTAAATGTCTTCGGTTAAATTTCCATTCAGAAAAGCTGTCTTTACATCCAGATGTCTCAGTTCCATCTGTTTCATTGCTGCAACTGTAAGTAAAGTTCTTATTGTAGTGTGTTTGACAACTGGAGCAAATGTCTCATCATAGTCTTCTCCATATTTTTGAGAATACTCTTTAGCTACGAGTCTTGCTCAGTATCTTTCAGCTGTGCCATCTGTTTGGTATTTTACTTTAAAAATCCATTTACATCCTATGGCTTTTCTTCCTTCTGGCAAATCAGTTAGTGTCCATTTATTTGAATCATGCATGGATTTAATTTCTGTTTCTGCTGCTTCTATCCATTTATTAGCTTCTTCTTCAGGACGTTTAGATATGTCTTCTTCCCAAGAGGTAGGCTCATAGATTTTTCTTATGCTTGTCTTGTATGAAAGACGTTTTGGTGGTTTTCCTTTGTTCTCTCTCATTGAACGTCTTGGTTCTGTGTCTGTTTGTAGTTGTGATTCTTCACTTTCAGTATTTTGTTCTTCATTAATTTCTACTTCTTTCTCATCAGATATTTCTTCAGTTATGTCACTATTGTTTTTATCATTTTTTGTTTCAACTGAAATCATAATGTCTTCATTTAAATCTTCAATGAATGTCACACTGTTACTCACCGTAACTCTGTCTGTTTTGGGATCTAGGATTCTATATCCTTTGCAATTTTCACTATATCCAACGAATATTCCTTCCATGGATCTGTTTTGAAGTTTGGAACGTTTTTCTGTTGGAATGAATATAAAAACTTTACATCCAAAAACTTTTAAATGATTGACACTTGGTTTCATACCTTGCCACAGTTCATATGGAGTTTTCGTCAGTTTTCTGGAAAAAAAAGTCGGTTTTGTAGATATGTAGCTGTCATTGCTGCCTCACCCCAATATTTCTCTGGTAGTTTGGAATCCATCAGCATACATCTTATCATTTCTGTTAGAGTTCTGTTTTTCCTTTATGCTACTCCATTTTGTTCAGGTGTGTATGGAACAGTTTTCTGGTGTTCTATTCCATTTTGTCTTAAGTAGTCTTCTATTCTGTGACCTGTAAATTCACCTCCATTATCACTTCTGATGACAATTGGCTTCCTTTGAAATTTGTTACTTGATCTTGTTACATAGTCTACAAGTTTATCAAAAACTTCACTTTTGTTTTTAATTAAGTATGTGACTGTGTATCTTGAGTAGTCGTCTATAAAAGTCAACATGTATCTATTGCCTCCTGATGTAGTCTGTAATTCACACGCCCGGGCTGAGTGGCGTGTGCGTGTATATGTAGTGTTTCCACTGGACCGTGCCAGAGAGTGAATACCTGGAGGGGCGTAACTAAGTATCCACCCGATCTGACCAGGGTCACACGATGGCATACGACGCCAGTGCACCAAGGAGGAACCGAGCAGAGGGACCAGGTGCTACTCCAGGACAGACCCCGGACATGGCTGTTGACCCACAAAGGGGAATACAGGAACAGGCAGGTTAGGGTGGCACACAGACTGCTGGGTATAGGCAGACACGGCTGGTATGCAGACTGGCGGATGCTGGTAAGCACGACTGGTATGCAGGCAGGGAGGTACTGGCAGGTACGACAGGTTGGAGCACCGAGTGGATAGGACCCAGTACAGACTGGGACTCAGGAACAGAACCGCAGATGCGGTGGACAAACAGCAGAGTGAGGCTGCCGGAGCAGCGAGCAAAGGGTCAGAGCAGAGCGAGGCTGCCGGAGCAGCGAGCAAAGGGTCAGAGCAGAGCGAGACTGCTGGAGCAGCGAGCAAAGGGTCAGAGCAGAGCGAGACTGCCGGAGCAGCGAGCAAAGGGTCAGAGCAGAGCGAGACTGCCGGAGCAGCGAGCAAAGGGTCAGAGCAGAGCGAGACAGCCGAAGCAGTGAGAAAAGGGTCAGAGCAGAGCGAGACTGCCGGAGCAGTGAGTAAAGGGTCAGAGCAGAGCGAGACTGCCGAAGCAGCGAGCAAAGGGTCAGAGCAGAGCGAGACTGCCGGAGAAGCGAGCAAAGGGTCAGAGCAGAGCGAGACTGCCGGAGCAGCAAGCAAAGGGTCAGAGCAGAGCGAGACTGCCGGAGCAGCGAGCAAACGGTCAGAGCAGGCAAGAACCACCGGAGTGGTGAGCAAGATAGAGCAGAGGGGACAGGGCTCTGTTCCCACGGAACAGACTGGAAGGGAAAGGCAGAACCAGGTACACACAGGATACTTGCAATGAAGTAGCGAGTGGACTCTAAACTCACAAACGGGAGTACAGGGACAATGAGTAGGAGTTAGGTACGGGATCAGATTCTGCAGGAAAAGGGAAGGTACGGACATAGAGAAAAACAGGTAACAGGCTAGGAGAGTATTCAGACAAGAACAGACACAGCAGCAAGATACAGGAGCAGGTCTCGGTATGCGGCCCCTAGAAGGCAGAACGAAAAGGCTAGGAGCGTGTTCAGGCAGGAACAGGCAAGAAACAGGAACGGGTCTAGGTATGCGGCCCCTAGAAGGCGGAAAAAACAGGCTAGGAGCGTGTTCACACTGGCCTGGAAATACAGCCTCCAGGATAGGCAGAAGACAACAGGCTAGAAGATAGTTCAGACAGGACACGGTTCAGACACGGGAACTGATACCGCAAGGCAGGAAGCATAGACAGGACCTGGCACATCAGTGACAGGAAGCCAACTGACAGAGCACCATGCTCAGGCATGGATTCCAGGGAGGAGCTGGGTTAAATACCAGGTGACAGACAGCAATAGGCTGAGGACGCGCAAGGGGTGTGCCTGCAACAGCTACAAGAAGCAGGAAGTGATTGGGCGCCGCCCTTAAGCAGCAGAAACAGAGGCAAGCAGACAGCATGTAGGGAAGCCAGGCTAGCAGACTGGACTGGAGATCAAGTGCACCCTCTTGCACAGTGGGAGATGGACCACTATGCAAGGACGCCGCCAGGTATGTTACAGTACCCCCCCCTTACGCCCCCTCTTCTTCAGGCCTGCCAGAATGTTCCACATGGAATTCGAGGGCCAATCCTTCACTTCAAGGAGATCACTTCCACTGTCCACAGGAAAAACTGGTCTCTTCTGAGTAGCTAGAATGCTACCTCCTATCCAGCCATCCACAGCAACAGACGAAATGGGTGGAGTACCAGGAACAGCACACAAGGAAGTCTCTCTCCACTTATTATCAGGTAGCACCCCAGAGGGTTCAGGAGACAACTGGAAGTCCTCCGGCGGGTTGGAGGGGTGCAGAGACTCGGGGGTAACCTCTGCTTCGGGGTACATCTTGTCAAGCTCACAGGATGAAATGGGAGAGGTATCAGGTACAAGGTGTAGAAAAGTCACTATCTCTTTGTTATCTGGTGGTACCCCGGAGGATTCAGGAAAGAACTGGGGGTCCTCCGCCGGGTCGGAAGAGTGCAGAGACTCGGGGGTAACCTCTGCTTCGGAGTACACAAGGTCGGACTCGCTGGAAGAAGCAGGCGAGGTATCAGGTACCGAGTATAGGAGAGTCCCTGTCCATTCGCTATCAGGTAGCACCCCAAAGGGTTCAGGAGACAACTGGAGGTCCTCCGCCTGGTCGGAGGGGTTTAGAGACTCGGGGATAACCTCTGCTTCGGAGTACACTAGGTCGGACTCACTGGAAGAAGCGGCCGAGGTATCAGGTACCGAGTATAGGAGAGTCTCTGTCCATTCGCTATCAGGTAGCACCCCGAAGGGTTCAGGAGACAACTGGAGGTCCTCCGCCTGGTCGGAGGGGTGTAGAGACTCGGGGATAACCTCTGCTTCGGAGTACACTAGGTCGGACTCACTGGACGAAGCGGGCGAGGTATCAGGTACAGAGTATAGGGAAGACTCTGTCCATTCACTTCCAGGTAGCACCCCGAAGGGTTCTGGAGACAACTGGAGGTCCTCCGCATGGTCGGAGGGGTGTAGAGACTCGGGGTTAACTACCGCTTTAAGGTACCCATTGTCAGGCTCACAGGATGGAGCGGACGAAGTATCGGGTACCGGGTGTAGGGAAGTCTCTCTCCATTTGTCATCAGGTGGTATCCCGGAGGATTCAGCAGGCAACAGGGGGTCCTCCGCCAGGTAGTAGAGATGCACAGACTCGGAGGTAATCACTGCTTCGGAGTACCCTTGTACAGGCTCACCGGTTAAAGTGGGTGAAGCATCAGATACCGGGTGCAGGAAGTCCTCCTGTGTGGATTCTAGGTGGGCAGAAGTCTCTTCGGGCAGGAGAACTGGTGCGCTACCCACGCACATTACCCGTCGGGGCTGCTCCGGGATACAGGGAAGTGAAGCTTCAGCAGGGACTTCAAGGTTGGGGTCAGTAGGTCTTTGGGAGGACAGACCCTGGCGTGACGGCTTGCCTCTATGCCTAGCACGTCTGGACTGCCTCTTGAGGTTGGGAGAAGTATTCCGGAGAGCGTAGTCATCCTGTGTGGATTCTGGGTGGGCAGTAGTCTCTTCGGGCAGGAGGACTAGTGCGCTACCCACACACATTACCCAACGGGGCTGCTCCGGGTTATTGGGAAGTGAAGCTTCAGCAGGAGCCTCCGGATTAGGGTCATCGAAGATCATTAGAAAGGCCACCAGGAAGGCCATTATGTCCAGGATGATAGGATCCTGTGCGTCCCATAGGGGGGTGATCCATTTCAAGGCATCACCCGCTAGGTAAGACATCATGAATCCCACCTTAGCCCGATCGGTGGGAAAACAAAGAGGGTAGAACTTGAAGTGTAGCATGCATTGCTCCACAAATGCACGACTCTGTCTTGGATCCCCATAGTACCATGGCGGATCCGCAGGAACGGGTGCAGAAAGCTCCATCTGGACGGGTGCGAAATTCGCCTGGAACTCAGCTGCTAGCAAAAAATAAATAAATTAATTCCTTCTAGATGCACGTATTCGCTGGAAAAGGTCTCAGAGAGCGAAGGCCGTGCGGCTCAACAGGAACCATGGCCTGAGCATGCTGTAATGCACACGCCCGGGCTGAGTGGCGTGTGCGTGTATATGTAGTGTTTCCACTGGACCGTGCCGGAGAGTGAATACCTGGAGGGGCGTAACTAAGTATCCACCCGATCCGACCAGGGTCGCACGACGGCATGCTGGTAAGCACGACTGGTATGCAGGCAGGGAGGTACTGGCAGGTACGACAGGTTGGAGCACCGAGTGGATAGGACCCAGTACAGACTGGGACTCAGGAACAGAACCGCAGATGCGGTGGAAAAACAGCAGAGTGAGGCTGCCGGAGCAGCGAGCAAAGGGTCAGAGCAGAGCGAGACTGCCAGAGCAGCAAGCAAAGGGTCAGAGCAGAGCGAGACTGCCAGAGCAGCAAGCAAAGGGTCAGAGCAGAGCGAGACTGCCGGAGCAGCGAGCAAACGGTCAGAGCAGGCAAGAACCGCTGGAGCAGTGAACAAGGCAGAGCAGAGGGGACAGGGCTCTGTTCCCACGGAACAGACTGGTAGGGAAAAGCAGAACCAGGTACACACAGGATACTTGCAATGAAGTAGCGAGTGGACTCTAAACTCACAAACGGGAGTACATGGACAACGAGTAGGAGTTAGGTACGGGATCAGATTCTGCAGGAAAAGGGAAGGTACGGACATAGAGAAAAACAGGTAACAGGCTAGGAGAGTATTCAGACAAGAACAGACACAACAGCAAGATACAGGAGCAGGTCTAGGTATGCGGCCCTTAGAAGGCTGAACGAAAAGGCTAGGAGCATGTTCAGACAGGAACAGGCAAGATACAGGAACGGGTCTAGGTATGCGGCCCCTAGAAGGCGGAAATAACAGACTAGGAGCGTGTTCACACTGGCCTGGAAATACAGCCTTCAGGATAGGCAGAAGACAACAGGCTAGAAGATAATTCAGACAGGACACAGTTCAGACACGGGAACTGATACCGCAAGGCAGGAAGCATAGACAGGACCTGGCACATCAGTGACTGGAAGCCAACTGACAGAACACAATGCTCAGGCATGGATTCCAGGGAGGAGCTGGGTTAAATACCAGGTGACAGACAGCAATAGGCTGAGTATGCGCAAGGGGTGTGCCTGCAGCAGCTACAAGAAGCAGGAAGTGATCGGGCTCCGCCCTTAAGCAGCAGAAACAGGGGCAAGCAGACAGCATGGAGGGAAGCCAGGCTAGCAGACTGGACTGGAGATCAAGTGCGCGCTCTTGCACAGTGGGCAATGGACCACTATGCAAGGACGCCGCCAGGTATGTTACATAGTCACTTTCATGGGTCCACATACATCAGTATGCACCAAATCAAGTGGTCTTTCGCTTTTCATCTCACTTTCTTTTGGAATTGATATCCTTGTGGCTTTGGATTTTATACAACATTCACATCTTATGGTAATTGAGCAATCTGATATCTTTAAATCTTTTGTCAATTCTTTTCTCTGTAGTTCCCTTATACTGTCAGGGTGTCTATGTCCTAGACGTCTATTCCACATGTGAATACAGTTTTTGTGATCATGTGTACATACCTTCATCTGTTCCTTTGGTGTGTCAAAATGATATAATTGTTCATCTGCCTTGACTTTGTTGATCACCTTGTTTCCTGCAATAATTGCACACTCATTGTCTTTGAATTCTACTGTAAGTCCTTTTGCTGTTAAACGTTTCACAGATAATAATCCGCCTTCCAATTTTGGAACATACAACACATCCTGTAAAGTATCTTTGAATCTTGTCCGAACTTGTTTGAACAATTTAGCATACCTTGTCCGATACCTTCTGCGGTTATTTTACTTCCATCTGCAAGATAAATGGCTTCTTTCTTATCTAAATCAAGATCAGTAAAGAAATTCTTGTCACTTGTCATACGACTCATTGCTCTTGAATCAATAAAACAACCAAGTGATGATTTCTTGTCTGTTATTTTAAATGTGCCATTCCAATTATTCTCACATGAATCGGAAATTGTGTTTTTTACTTTGTGTATGCTTTTTATGTTGTAATTTTTGTTGTTGTGCTTTCCATATGGTACAGTCTTTCTTTAAATTACCTTTTTTCTTACATCTGAAACATTCTCTTGTCTCTTTATTATAGGGTTTTTTAAATTCTGTAGCTTTAAGAGCGATTTCACTGTCCTTTTCAGTAGAAGAATCATTTCTTTGCTCTTCTCTTCTCTGATATTCATCTATTAGTCTTGTTTTCACAAAATCTAATGTAATGTCAGTTTCTGGTCTCGTCTCAAGGGCATTTATCAAGGCTGTATACGAATCTGGTAAACTGCACAATAATATGGCTGCTACATGACTATCTTTAATGTCTTCACCAATAGATCTTAGCTGTGATATCACTTCCATCATTGAGAATATGTACTTCTGCATGTCGCCATTTACACTCAATCTCATACTGTAAAGTTTTCTTAATAAAAATAACTTGTGATTCAAGCTAGGTCTTTCATACAGTTTTCTTAATTCTTCCCACATTCCTTTAGCTGTTTCTTCATTTCTTATATGTATTAATTGAGCATCATCCACTAATAAGCTAATGGTGGCTCTCGCTTGTCTATTCTTCTTATCCCATGTCTGATTATCCTTGATCTGGTCTTTCTGTAACAATTACTTCCCATAAATCATCCTTAGATAACAACATCTCTATTTTGAATTTCCATAACTGATAATTTTCACTATTCAGTTTAGCTACTGTGAATTTCAGTTCTGTGCTACTAATCATCTATATATAGTCTTACTTGTTTAGAGAGTTGTACTGAAGATATTCTCCTGTTTTTTCTTTTCTTGCTGATAGTTCCTGTATGTCCTGCCTGTGTTGAATTCATTGTAATTATATCTAGCTCCTGGGATCATGAATTCCTTTGTCACTCTGTATCTGGATTTATTTCCTCCTGTTTACAGAGCTTATCTGTGTGCTCCGTTATCTGGGGTTATAAACCAGGATCCTCTCGTAGTGCGGGCCTGTAGTGTCTGGGCTTTAGTGTCTAGGTTCCGGCCTGGGCCCATAACCTGTTGCAGAGTGCATCTTCTTACAGTCACCACTGTACTTACGAGAGCTTCAATCAGCAAGATATCTTGAGTAAACAGTATTTACTTCATACTGGTTAAACATGAGATACAATTCAGTGTCACACAGTCCTGTGCTGCTGACATAACACATTCAGGAAAGAAAGAAAAACACAGGAAGTAAAAAACAACCAACAATTGAGAGCTTTCCTCCCACATTTACAGCAAGCATATAACTATACACACTATCGCCATCTGCTGTCTGGTTAGTATAAAGTCCTCCTTACACTTATAATAAGTCCTGATCTGTTACGTATGCCAACAGTGACAGCACGGGAAACAGGGGATGTGATCAGCGTTAAGATTGTTACCGCCGGTCACAGCGCTGCGGGATCATACTGTCAGGTGTCAGCATGATCCTGCAGCTGTGACAGTGAACCACGGTAAAAATCTTACTGTGGGTCATAGGCGCCGGCTGATGGGGCTATTACCCCAATCATCCAGCGCCTCCTGTCACTGTACGCAAGCGCCGCTGATGTGAGGAGCAATCTCTCATGAGCAGCGCTTGCGCAGTGAAAGTAAAAAAAAAGTTACGATACCGATGCTGTGTGAGAATTTTCCCATGCAACACTGATGCCGTGAGGTCCTGGAGCTCTCAGCTGATCATCAGCTGTTTGAACTCCGGTGAACTCAGTCCCAGCAGCGCAGCGCTATACACCGACAGGAGTGAATACATTCTTGTCAGTGTATACAGTGCTGTCTTCTACAGTCATGGCCAAAAGTATTGAGAATGAGACAAATAGTAATTTTTCCAAAGTTTACTGCTTCATTTTTTGTAATGGCAATTTGCATATACTCCTGAATATCAAAGAGTGATCAGCTTAACAGCAATTACTGTACTTGCAAAGTCAATATTTGCCCAGAAAGTGAACTTTAACCCCCAAAACACATTTCAACATCATTGCAGTCCTGCCTTAAAAGGAGCAGCTAACATCGTTTTAGTGATTGATCCATTAACACAGGTGTGGGTGTTGATGAGGACAGGGCTGGCGATCAATCTGTCATGATTAAGCAAGAATGACATCACTGGACACTTTAAATGGAGGCTGGTTCTTGGTATCATTGTTTCTCTTCAGTTAACCATTGTTATCTCTAAATAATCACGTGCAGCCATCATTTCACTGCACAAAAATGGCCTAACAGGGAAGAGTATCACAGCTACAAAGATTGCACCTCAGTCAACAATCTATCGCATCATCAAGAACTTCAAGGAGAGAGCTTCCATTGTTGTCAAAAAGGCTCCAGGGCGCCCAAGAAAGACCAGCAAGCGCCAGGACCATATCTTAAAACTGTTTCAGCTGCGGGATCGGACTACCAGCAGTGCCGAGCTTGCTCAGGAATGGCAGCAGGCTGGTGTGAGTGCTTCTGCACGCACTGTGAGGCGGAGACTCTTTGAGCAAGGGCTGGTTTCAAGGAGGGCAGCAAAGAAGCCACTTCTCTCCAGAAAAAACATCAGGGACCGACTGATATTCTGCAAAAGGTACAGGGAGTGGACTGCTGAGGACTGGGGCAAAGTCATTTTCTCTGATGAATCCCCTTTTCGATTGTTTGGGACATCTGGAAAACAGCTTATTCGGAGAAGAAGAGGTGAGCGCTGCCACCAGTCTTGTCTCATGCCAACTGTAAAGCATCCTGAAACCATTCATGTGTGGGGTTGCTTCTCAGCCAAGGGAATCGGCTCACTCACAGTCTTGCCTAAAAACACAGCCATGAATAAAGAATGGTACCAGAATGTCCTCCAAGAGCAACTTCTCCCAACCGTCCAAGAGCAGTTTGGCGCCCAACAATGCCTTTTCCAGCATGATGGAGCACCTTGCCATAAAGCAAAGGTGATAACTAAATGGCTCATGGAACAAAACATAGAGATTTTGGGTCCATGACCTGGAAACTCCCCAGATCTTAATCCCGTTCAGAACTTGTGGTCAATCATCAAGAGACGGGTGGACAAACAAAAACCAACAAATTCTGGCAAAATGCAAGCATTGATTATGCATGAATGGACTGCTATCAGTCAGGATTTGGTCCAAAAGTTGATTGAGAGCATGCCAGGGAGAATTACAGGGGTCTTGAAGAAGAAGGGGCAACACTGCAAATATTGACTTGCTGCATTAACTCATTCTAACTGTCAATATAACCTATTGGTACTCATAATTAGTGTTGAGCCACCCCCGTAGTGTTCGGGTTCGGTTCGGTTCGTCGAACACCGGGATGTTCGAGGAACTGTTCGTCGAACTGTTCGTCGAACACCTTAGAACACCGTCGAACACCGTTAAAACCAATAGCAGGCAAACAAAAACACATAGAAACACATAGAAAACACCTGCAAAGGTGTCCAAAAGCTGACAAACTGCTCAGAAGACACTCTCTTTAAAAAAGCCGGCCGGCAAATTCAGCAGCGGCATACACCGGTACCCGACAATTTAGACAAGAAGGAATAGAACATCACACATAGATTAGATAGATAGAAACATGTCAGTCACACATATAAGAAGCACAGTGACAGTGTTGGTTACTGCACTTGTCATTTAGTGTAAAGGATTTATTAAAAAAAATATTAGTGTTTTCATGCACCGTCTCTTTAAAAAAGCCGGCCGGCAATTCAGCATCTGTACCCGACAATTTAGAACAGAAAGAATAGAGCTTCACACATAGATTAGATAGATAGAAACATGTCAGTCACATATATATGAAGTACAGTGATAGTGTTGCTTACTGTACTTGTCATTTAGTGTAAAGGATTTATTTAAAAAAATAATAGTGTTTTCATGCACTGTCTCTTTAAAAAAGCCAGCCGGCAATTCAGCAGCGGTACCCGACAATTTAGAACAGAAAGATAGAGCATCACACATAGATTAGATAGATAGAAACATGTCAGTCACATATATATGAAGTACAGTGATAGTGTTGGTTACTGTACTTGTCATTTAGTATTAAAATAAAGGATTTATTATTAAAAAAATTGGCGTGGGGTTCCCCTTAATTTTAGGCTCTAGCGGAGGTTAAGCAGACGGCTGGGGCAGATGTTTGAAGCCTGGGAAGGGGGTAATACCCACGGAGCTTCCCAGGCTACTAATATCAGCCCCCAGCTGAATACATAGCCTTTACTAGCTATTAAAATGGGGGACCCCCCCAAAAAAATGACGTGGGGTCCCCCCTAATTTAATAGCTAGCAAAGGCTAGGCAGACAGCTGGGGGCTGATATTAATAGCCCAGGAAGGGAGCCATGAATATTGGCCCCCTCCCAGGCTAGAAACACCAGCCGTCAGCCGCCCCAGAAATGGCGCATTCATAGGATGCGCCAATTCTGGCACTTAGCCTCGCTCTTCCACGCTGCCCTGGTGCGGTGGCAGGGGGTAATAGGGTTGGGGTTGATGTCAGCTTATAATGCCAGCTGACATCAAGCCCAGGTTAGTAATGGAGAGGCGTCTATAAGACACCCCCATTACTAACCCCATAGTCAAAGTAAAAAAAAAACACAAACACCCAGAATAAAGTCCTTTAATTGAAATAAAGACACAATCCTTTATTGTTCTAAATTAAACCATACTTACCGTCACGCCCATTCCAGCTGAAGCCAACGATCTCCTGCAATAAAAGAAAAATAATAAAGCAACCTCATCCTTACCTTTCCATGGTTCCCACGACAGCTTCAGCTCTGCTACATCGAGATGACAGGCTGGACCGCAGCAGAACGCTGCCATCCAGCCTGTCATCCCGCAGACACTGAGAAGCGCAGGCTTGCTTGCGCTGCTCAGCGTCTCTCTGTGACGACATCCAGATGAGCCGAGTTCATGTCCAATGAACTCGGCTCACCTCATGCACGTCACTGACAGCGTGGGAAAATTCTCACGCTGAAGCGCTGATTGCAGGAGAATTTTCCCACGCTGTCAGTGACGTGCAGGAGGTGAGCTGAGTTCATTGGACATGAGCTCACCTCATGCACATCACTGACAGCGTGGGAGAATTCTCCTGCACTCAGCACTTCAGCGTGAGAATTTTCCCACGCTGTCAGTGACGTGCATGAGGTGAGCCGAGTTCATTGGACATGACCTCGGCTCATCTGGATGCCGTCACAGCGAGACAGTGAGGAGCGCAAGCATGCCTGCGCTTCTCAGTGTCTGCGGGATGACAGACTGGATGGCAGCGTTCTGCTGCGGTCCAGCCAGTCATCTCGATGTAGCAGAGCTGAAGCTGTCGTGGGAACCATGGAAAGGTAAGGATGAGGTTGGTTTATTATTTTTCTTTTATTGCAGGAGATCGTTGGCTTCAGCTGGAATGGGTGTGATGGTAAGTATGGTTTAATTTAGAACAATATAGAATTGTGTCTTTATTTCAATTAAAGGACTTTATTCTGGGTGTTGTGTTTTTTTTAAATACTTTACTAGAAATTCATGGCGGTCATGTCAAATACTGGCATGACCCCATGAATTTTGGGCTTGGGGCCAGCTGATAATACCAAGCTGGCCCTAACCCCTTTATTACCCAGTGAGCCACCGCACCAGGGCCCTGGATGAGTTGGGTACAGTGCCAGAAGATGGCGCTTCTATGAACGCGCCATTTTCCGGGGTGGCTGCGGACTGCAATTTGTAGCGGGGGGGGGCCCAGAAAGCTTGGGCCTCCCTGCGCTGCAGATTCCAGCCCCCAGCTGCCTAGTTGTACCTGGCTGGACACAAAAATAGGGCGAAGCCCCACGTACTTTTTTTTAATTATTTCATGAAATTCATGAAATAATTAAGAAAAAAAGGCCTTCCCTATATTGTTGTGTCCGGCCAGGTACAAATAGGCAGCTGGTGGTTGGGGGCAGCCCGTTCCTGCCTGCTGTACCTGGCTGGACACAAATATAGTGCGAAGCCCCACTTCAATTTTTTTTAATTATTTCATGAAATTCATGAAATAATTAAGAAAAAAAGGGCTTCCCTATATTGTTGTGTCCGGCCAGGTACAAATAGGCAGCTGGTGGATGGGGGCAGCCCGTTCCTGCCTGCTGTACCTGGCTGGACACAAATATAGTGCGAAGCCCCACTTCAATTTTTTTAAATTATTTCAGGAAATTCATGAAATAATTTTAAAAAAATTGACGTGGGGCTTCGCACTATATTTGTGTCCAGCCAGGTACAGCAGGCAGGAACGGGCTGCCCCCAACCACCAGCTGCCTATTTGTACCTGGCCGGACACAACAATATAGGGAAGCCCTTTTTTTCTTAATTATTTCATGAAATAATTTAAAGAAAATTGACGTGGGGCTTCGCCCTGTTTTTGTGTCCAGCCAGGTACAACTAGGCAGCTGGGGGCTGGAATCCGCAGCGCAGGGAGGCCCAAGCTTTCTGGGCCACCCCCGCTGCAAATTGCAGTCCGCAGCCACCCCGGAAAATGGCGCGTTCATAGAAGCGCCATCTTCTGGCGCTGTACCCAACTCATCCAGGGCCCTGATGCGGTGGCTCACTGGGTAATAAAGGGGTTAGGGCCAGCTTGGCATTATCAGCTGGCCCTAAGCCCGAAATTCATGGGGTCACGCCAATATTAGACATGACCACCATGAATTTCTAGTAAAGTATTTAAAAAAAACACAACACCCAGAAAAAAGTCCTTTAATTGAAATAAACACACAATTCTTTATTGTTCTAAATTAAACCATACTTACCATCACGCCCATTCCAGCTGAAGCCAACGATCTCCTGAAATAAAAGAAAAATAATAAAGCAACATCATCCTTACCTTTCCATGGTTCCCATGACAGCTTCAGCTCTGCTACATCGAGATGACAGGCTGGACCGCAGCAGAACGCTGCCATCCAGCCTGTCATCCCGCAGACACTGAGAAGCGCAGGCTTGCTTGCGCTCCACAGTGTCTCTCTGTGAGGGCATCCAGATGAGCCGAGTTAATGTCCAATGAACTCGGCTCACCTCATGCACGTCACTGACAGCGTGGGAAAATTCTCCTGCACTCAGCGCTTCAGCGTGGGAGAATTCTCACACTGAAGCGCTGAGTGCAGGAGAATTCTCCCACGCTGTCAGTGACGTGCAGGAGGTGAGCTGAGTTCATTGGACATGAGCTCACCTTATGCACGTCACTGACAGCGTGGGAAAATTCTCCTGCACTCAGCGCTTCAGCGTGGGAGAATTCTCACGCTGAAGCGCTGAGTGCAGGAGAATTCTCCCACGCTGTCAGTGACGTGCAGGAGGTGAGCTGAGTTCATTGGACATGAGCTCACCTTATGCACGTCACTGACAGCGTGGGAGAATTCTCCTGCACTCACCGCTTCAGCGTGAGAATTTTCCCACGCTGTCAGTGACGTGCATGAGGTGAGCCGAGTTCATTGGACATGAACTCGGCTCATCTGGATGTCGTCACAGAGAGACGCTGAGCAGCGCAAGCAAGCCTGCGCTTCTCAGTGTCTGTGGGATGAGAGGCTGGATGGCAGCGTTCTGCTGCGGTCCAGCCTGTCATCTCGATGTAGCAGAGCTGAAGCTGTCGTGGGAACCATGGAAAGGTAAGGATGAGGTTGCTTTATTATTTTTCTTTTATTGCAGGAGATCGTTGGCTTCAGCTGGAATGGGCGTGACGGTAAGTATGGTTTAATTTAGAACAATAAAGGATTGTGTCTTTATTTCAATTAAAGGACTTTATTCTGGGTGTTTGTGTTTTTTTTAACTTTGACTATGGGGTTAGTAATGGGGGTGTCTTATAGACGCCTCTCCATTACTAACCTGGGATTGATGTCAGCTAGCATTATAAGCTGACATCAACCCCAACCCTATTACCCCCTGCCACCGCACCAGGGCAGCGTGGAAGAGCGAGGCTAAGTGCCAGAATTGGCGCATCCTATGAATGCGCCATTTCTGGGGCGGCTGACGGCTGGTGTTTCTAGCCTGGGAGGGGGCCAATATTCATGGCTCCCTTCCTGGGCTATTAATATCAGCCCCCAGCTGTCTGCCTAGCCTTTGCTAGCTATTAAATTAGGGGGGACCCCACGTCATTTTTTTTGGGGGGTCCCCCATTTTAATAGCTAGTAAAGGCTATGTATTCAGCTGGGGGCTGATATTAGTAGCCTGGGAAGCTCCGTGGGTATTACCCCCTTCCCAGGCTTCAAACATCTGCCCCAGCCGTCTGCTTAACCTCCGCTAGAGCCTAAAATTAAGGGGAACTCCACGCCAATTTTTTTAATAATAAATCCTTTATTTTAATACTAAATGACAAGTACAGTAACCAACACTATCACTGTACTTCATATATATGTGACTGACATGTTTCTATCTATCTAATCTATGTGTGAAGCTCTATTCTGTCTGTTATAAATTGTCGGGTACCGCTGCTGAATTGCCGGCCGGCTTTTTTAAAGAGACGGTGCATGAAAACACTATTATTTTTTTTGATAAATCCTTTACGCTAAATGACAAGTACAGTAAGCAGCACTGTCACTGTACTTCATATATATGTGACTGACATGTTTCTATCTATCTAATCTATGTGTGATTCTCTATTCTTTCTATTCTAAATTGTCGGGTACCGCTGCTGAATTGCCGGCCGGCTTTTTTAAAGAGACGGTGCATGAAAACACTATTATTTTTTTTTGATAAATCCTTTACGCTAAATGACAAGTACAGTAAGCAGCACTTTCACTGTACTTCGTATATATGTGGCTGACATGTTTATATCTATCTAATCTATGTGTGAAGCTCTATTCTTTCGGTTCTAAATTGTCGGGTACAGGTGTATGCCGCTGCTGAATTGCCGGCTTTTCATGTTTCACTGTTGGCACTGTTCCTATCGATTTGGGCAATCACTGTAATGCCACAACCACCATGGCTGTGGCATTACAGTGAGTGGCAGACAATCCCTGCATGATTGGTGCTCTAAATAGCGCCAGACATGCAGGACACGCTTTTGGTGCACGAACAGTTATCGAACATAACCTCGAACAGCCGAATTTTTTGCAAATCGTTCGGGTTCGTCGAACAACTCGAACACCGCCCAAAACAGCTCGAATTTGAGATTGGCGAACAGTTCTAGTCGAACACCGCTCATCTCTACTCATAATATGATTGCAATTATATTTCTGTATGTGATATAAACATCAGACAAACACTAATAAAAACCAGAGGCCAGCAGATCATGTGAAAAAATAATTTTGGTGTCATTCTCAAAACTTTTGGCCATGACTGTACAGTAGTCACATCAGTGACTGCTGATGTGGCTGCCGTAGAAGTGACCTGGTTCGCCGTGGGACACTGTGATTACGTCATGACGGCGGACAGGTGAGGGATTTTGTCTTATAGACGCTTCTCCATTACTAGCCTGGGCTTCATGTCAGCCACCAATATAAGGCTGACATGAACCCCACCCTATTACCCCACTCACCACCGCTACACGGCAGTTTATAGGGGGACCTTATGTCAATTTTTTTCTGGGGTCCTCCTATAATCTAGCCAGTAAAGGCTAATGTCCCTTTCCCCAGCTAGTAATATCAGACTCCAGCAGTCAGCTTTCCCTCTGTTGGTTATGAAAATGATGCAGGAGCCCACGCCATTTTTTTTAATTTAATTCTTCATTTTATTTCATTTATAAGAAATTCCATTCCCACTTTGCTTGTTTTTTTTTTACGCTGCATAAACTCACCCGCAGCATGTCAATTTCTGTGTGTCCGCTGCAAGTTTTGACTGATTGAAATGTCATTACATGCGGTGGATCCCCATGTACTGACAAAACAAGTGTGGCATTAGAACTAGAGATGAGCGTTGTTCTACTCAAACTGTTCGCCAATCTCAAATTCGAGCTGTTTTGGGCGGTGTTCGAGCCGTTCGGCGAACACGAACAATTTGAGAAAAATTCGGCTGTTCGAGGTTATGTTCGATAACTGTTCGTGCACCAAAATCATAACTGGATTTTTTCTCAGTAATGATGAAAATTAATGTTAATACGCAGTTTGAGTGTACAGCGGGGTGGGGGGAGGGGCTGGGGATGGATCTCTGCAGGAACAATGAAGATCTCCATTTTTTTTTTCTCTTTCCCGCATATACAGTGGGGAGGTGCAATCTGTCAGCCTATCAGCAGCGCACACACGGAGCGAAGTGCTTTTTTTCACACAAGCAAGGGCATGTGTCATTGGCAGTGTATGTCACATGTCCTTGCCCTATAAGACCAAGCCATTTTCCCCGTCGCCACCATTTTCTCACTGCTGCAGCTGCGTGTTAGACGGCACCGCTGTTGCTGTGTGCGCTATACCTTGTTAATTTCAAGCCAATTTTTGCACAAATCTACAGATAGCTTGGGAGTAGGGAATAATTGTGATTGCAGTCCTTTTAAGGACTAGGTTACAGCATTTCCTACGACTTTTATCAGGCAGGTCTGTGCTCTTAAATAGATAGATTGTGGGAGTAAAGACTAATTGTAATTGGAGTCCTTTTCAGGACTAGGTTACATAAGTTCCTATCAGTTTTTGCCAGGCAGGTCTGTGCCAGTGCTGTGCAAGTTTTTTTCACAGCATTTGGCTGAATCTAGCAAAGCTAATCCTTTTTGGCCTATTGCAGAGTGTGTTAGTCAGTGGAGTAGCCTATCTGTGTTGCAAGATATACCACCTGTGTATAGAATACCAATTTTTTTACTGCACCTAGTGAAGTAAAATCTTTTGGGCATAGCATCGTTCTATTAGTCCATCTATACTGACCTCCATCAGGTTGCAAATTGAATATAATTTTTTTCTGCATCTAGCTCTGAAAAAATATTGGGCTTCTAGCTGTGTGTGGGACTTGTTGTATTAGTCCATCTATACTGACCTCCATCAGGTTGCAAACTGAATATATTTTTTTCTGCATCTACCTCTGAAAAAATATTGGGCTTCTAGCTGTGTGTGGGACTTGTTCCATTAATCCATCTATACAGACCTCCATCAGGTTGCAAACTGAATATATTTTTTTCTGCATCTACCTCTGAAAAAATATTGGGCTTCTAGCTGTGTGTGGGACTTGTTGTATTAGTCCATCTATACTGACCTCCATCAGGTTGCAAACTGAATATATTTTTTTCTGCATCTACCTCTGAAAAAATATTGGGCTTCTAGCTGTGTGTGGGACTTGTTCTATTAATCCATCTATACAGACCTCCATCAGGTTGCAAACTGAATATATTTTTTTCTGCATCTACCTCTGAAAAAATATTGGGCTTCTAGCTGTGTGTGGGACTTGTTGTATTAGTCCATCTATACTGACCTCCATCAGGTTGCAAACTGAATATATTTTTTTCTGCATCTACCTCTGAAAAAATATTGGGCTTCTAGCTGTGTGTGGGACTTGTTCTATTAATCCATCTATACAGACCTCCATCAGGTTGCAAACTGAATATATTTTTTTCTGCATCTACCTCTGAAAAAATATGTGGCCTTCTAGCAGTGTGTGGGACTTTCTCTATTAGTCCATCTATACTGACCTCCATCAGGTTGCAAACTGAATCTAATTTTTTTCTGCATCTAGCTCTGAAAAAATATATGGCCTTCTAGCAGTGTGTGGGACTTTCTCTATTAGTCCATCTATACTGACCTCCATCAGGTTGCAAATTAAAAATAATTTTTATCTGCATCTACAGTACCTCTGAAAAAATATTTGGGCTTCTAGCTGTGTGTGGGACTTGTTCTATTAGTCCATCTATACAGACCTCCATCAGGTTGCAAACTGAATATATTTTTTTCTGCATCTACCTCTGAAAAAATATTGGGCTTCTAGCTGTGTGTGGGACTTGTTCTATTAATCCATCTATACAGACCTCCATCAGGTTGCAAACTGAATATATTTTTTTCTGCATCTACCTCTGAAAAAATATGTGGCCTTCTAGCAGTGTGTGGGACTTTCTCTATTAGTCCATCTATACTGACCTCCATCAGGTTGCAAACTGAATATAATTTTTTTCTGCATCTAGCTCTGAAAAAATATATGGCCTTCTAGCAGTGTGTGGGACTTTCTCTATTAGTCCATCTATACTGACCTCCATCAGGTTGCAAATTAAAAATAATTTTTATCTGCATCTACAGTACCTCTGAAAAAATATTTGGGCTTCTAGCTGTGTGTGGGACTTGTTCTATTAGTCCATCTATACAGACCTCCATCAGGCTGCAAATTGAATATAATTTTTATCTGCATCTAGCTCTGAAAAAATATTTGGCCTTCTAGCAGTGTGTGGGACTTTCTCTATTAGTCCATCTATACTGACCTCCATCAGGTTGCAAATGAAAAATAATTTTTAACTGCATCTACCTCTGAAAAAATATTTGGGCTTCTAGCTGTGTGTGGGACTTGTTATATTACTCCATCTATACTGACCTCCATCAGGTTGCAAACTGAATATATTTTTTTCTGCATCTACCTCTGAAAAAATATTGGGCTTCTAGCTGTGTGTTGGACTTGTTGTATTAGTCCATCTATACTGACCTCCATCAGGTTGCAAATTAAAAATAATTTTTATCTGCATCTACAGTACCTCTGAAAAAATATTTGGGCTTCTAGCTGTGTGTGGGACTTGTTCTATTAGTGCATCTATACTGACCTCCATCAGGTTGCAAATTGAATATAATTTTTATCTGCATCTAGCTCTGAAAAAATATTTGACCTTCTAGCAGTGTGTGGGACTTTCTCTATTAGTCCATCTATACTGACTAGTGTTGAGCCACCCCCGTAGTGTTCGAGTTCGGTTCGGTTCGTCGAACACCCGTGTGTTCGCCGAACTGTTCGTCGAACTGTTCGTCGAACACCTTCGAACACCGTTAAAACCAATGGCAGGCAAACAAAAACACATAGAAACACATAGAAAACACCTTCAAAGGTGTCCAAAAGCTGACAAACTGCTCAGAAGACATAACTAACACATGGAAAAGTGAAAAGTACATATAGTCATGCGAAAATAAAAGAGGTGGAGGAGTAAAAGGAGGGGGAGACACAGATATAGGCATATCATGCCCTTCTAAAATCCAAAAAGTGAGAAGCCGACACGGCCAGTCCGCTCCTGCCCGTGCCACCTCCGTGTCGCCGGGTTTGTGCCAGAGCCGCGGTGAACCCTGATGGCCAGCCCCCCTCTCCCAATACTGGTGCCTGTCCGCTGGTGGGTCGAGCGAGCCCCCCTGTGGTGGAGGCAGCTCTAAGCTTTTTAATTTAAATTGTCTCTCTAATTTGAATGAATACACTTTAAATCCATTTACAAGGATCTATTGGAGGGCAAGTCTCATGCCAGCAGCCGCGTAATTCCAGCTCCAGTAGCGTCCACTAAAGCTGCTGCAGTTAAAAAGCTTTTATAAGGATCGAGCTCGGCTGTCCACCGCAAGGCATCCTACTGCCAGTCCCAGCCCCTATGCCTTGGGGTGCCTCCTGATGCTCTTCACTGAGTATCCCGTGGTCCCGAAGCATTTCCTTTGAAAAAATGAAGTGTCCAAACTACAGGTGGTGTAGCTTGCTTAACAGCCGGGATAATCCGCTGACTAGCAGACCCTGCTACTAGGCACAAAGTATTTCCTGGGCTAGATGCAGTTAAAAATATGTAATTAGATACTCTCGTTGGATGCTGAGAAAGCATTCCATAGAGTCTCCTGGCACGCCATATATGATTCTCTTAAAAAGCTTGGGGTAGGGGTCAAGGGGACCCTTTTATAGCCAAAATCACGGCCCTGTATCGCAATACGTCACCTAGGCTGAAGATAAATGGAACTGTAGCACCCTGAGGGCTCAGTTGCTACAGAGGTATTGCACCTCACCCAGAGGTGTGATATCTCACTCTCAGGTAAGGATGTAGTGTGGATCAGGACCCGACACCTGCATCCATTACACCACTTTGCCGTGGGGCAGGGCGACCAATATGCCCCTGAGATGGGCACGACAGTCCCTGTCCCTGGCTGGAGTGGGGGGAGGGAACACTGAGGAAGGGGAACCCTGTAGTGCAGGAGCAGGGAGGAAGCAGTTCCTGGGTGCATTGAGAAGGGAGTATAAAAGGTGGGCACCATCTTTAGTTCAGTGCAGAGAAGTCTGAGCAGAAGTGGCAGGGAGCAGGGGCTCTGCATGAGCTCTGCTCCGGAGGCGGGCCTAGTAACAGAGGCCCAGGCCTGGAAGAGGGAGAAGGAAGGAAGAGGAGCGGAGAAGGCTCCAGGAACGATGAACGAAGGGATCTCAGGGGTGCGGACGGGCGAGTCGCCACCGCATGCCAGAATCCACCTGCGTGGAGGGGTCAGGCCAAAGGGGGAGACCGGTCCCCGAAACTAGTGGAGGCAGGAAACGACCCTCAGCTAGAAACAGGAGGCTGTGACATTTTATGTGGCGCAGCCCCTCGCTACACCCGCTAGGAAGGCACCACATAGGGTCAGGGAAACTGGCGCCAAGTTTACCAAGAGGAGGCCCGAGGCAGCCGGACAGAAGGGTTGGTAAGAAAGGCCAGACAAAGGACACACAAAGGGGGTCCTGTGAAGCACTCCAAAGTTATCTGGGAGTTGTCTGAGCCCCTCACCTGGTGAGCACAGTACGACGTGGGCAGCCGTTACCTGCAGACGTGGTCTGGATAATAAGAACTGTGAGTAAAGGCCCTGGACTGCATCACTGACTCCGTGTCATTACTGCTGCTGCCCTGCACCATCACCCCCATCCTCCGCATACACTGCCCTGAGGCTATACTCCTCCCGTGGGGAGTTATGCTACGCTCTGCTGCACCCACAACACCAGCCTCAGCGGTCTGCCCTGGAGCGGCGGTTCGCTCTGACCGCAATCCACGGGTGGCGTAGTCGGACATTTAAACATCAAAACCACATAAATAGTTCCGCCACTGGTTTGACCGCCCTGAGCCACGGAACCGGGTTGCCGCCACGGAGACTACAACCACCAGCATCCACCAAAAAGGGTCCGGCTCCGGGTGTCCCAAGGCCCAGGGGGCGCGTCAGAACATTTTCATCACCTTTCACAATCACCAATGGGACAAGGCAGGGATGTTCTCTGTCCCCTCTCTTATACATCCTAGTGACGGAGCACCTGCTCTCATCAATTCGCCATAACCCCAATATTAGGTGGATTGAGGTGGGAGGCACCGAGTACAAGTGCTCTCTATTTGCTGATGATGTCCTAGTATATATCACTCAATCACATATATCCATCCATGCTGTTATGGCTGAAATAGATCACTTTGTTACATGGTCAAATTTTAAAATCAATGCAGCGAAGTCTGAGGCCCTCGATGTCTCCCTCCCCAAATCCATATAGGATTCCATCCAGTCCAACTTTCCCTTTGCCTGGCCCTCACAGGGTATCAAATACTTAGGAATTCCTATTCATAGAGACCTCTCCCATCTATGTTATCTTAATTTTTTGCCCTTTATTGAACAACTCCATACAGACCACGGTTGGCAAGTTAGAACTGTAAGATTCACTACGTGAACCACTGGTGTTTTGTGGAAAAGCACATGTACACTGTGTTCCAAATTATTATGCAAAAAGTGTTTAGGAGTGATAAGGGAAGAATTTGTTTGTTTGTCAGTTAAACTCATTGATGGTGATGTGTGTCAGGGCTCTTTATATCACTGTAAGCAATTGCAGACACCAGTGCTAATTAGTTTGTCAGGTGTGTCCAATGAAAGGCAAGACTACTTAAGAAGGCTCTCTCACATTATTCAGCAGCCTACATTTTCTGCCAAAATGGGAAAGAAAAAGGATGTGTCGGCTGCTGAGAAGCAACAAATTGTGGAGTGTTTAGGTCAAGGCATGACTACAATCAACATTGTGCGATGATCAGGATGAAGTGTCTTGGCAATCAAGAAGTATGTAGCTGATTCACAGTACACACGTGTGCGTGCTGATAAGGGCAAATTGAGGACTCTTTCCTACAGGCAATTACGTCAGGTTGAAAGAGCAGCGGCAAAAAAGCCTTGTCATAGCAGCAGACAAGTTTTTGAAGCTGCTTGTACCTCCAACGTCCCCCGAACAACAAGATGCAGGGTCCTTCAGAGGTTTGCAGCTGTGCATACGCCATCCTGTCGACCTCCTCTATCCACTTCAAACAAGCAGAAACGGCTCCAGTGGGCCAAACATTACATGAAGACTGATTTCAAAACTGTTTTGTTCACGGATGAGTGCCGTGCAGCGCTCGATGGTCCAGATGGATGGAGTGGAGGATGGCTGGTTGATGGACACCCCACGCAAACACGGCTACAGCGCCAACAAGGAGGAGGTGGAGTAATGTTTTGGGCTGGAATAATGGGGAGAGAGATTGTCGGCCCCTTTAGGATCCCTGAAGGCGCTAAAGATGAACTCCATAATGTATGTGGATTTTCTCAAACAGCACTTCCTGCCATGGTTCAAGAAGAAGAACCGTGTATTTCACAGCAAGATCATTTTTCTGCATGATAATGCACCATCTCATGCTGCACATAAAACATCTGCATCTCTGGCTGATATGGGCATAAAAGGGGACAAACTTATGGTGTGACCCCCATGCTCCCCTGACCTCTACCCCATTCAGAACCTTTGGAGCATCATTAAAAGGAGTGTCTATGATGGCGGGAGGCAGTTCACATCTAAGCAACAGCTCTGGGAGGGTATTCTGTCCTCATGCAAAACAATTGAAGCAGAAACCATCCAAAACCTGACAAATTCAATGGACGAGAGAGTTCAGAAGCTCCTTTCGAACAAGGGGTCCTATGTGAAAATGTAACATCACCTAGAATAAAGTTTTGAGTTGAAAACTGTTTGATTTCAGTTTCTAACAACCTGCTAATGCTTATAATTTCAAAAATGACCATTTTTTTGGTCTTTATTAAAATGAAAAGGTTGATCGAAAAGTTTGGGGGATCTAAGAGTGTGGCAACCCAGTAGTCATGATTACTTTGAATTCTGACAATATGAGGGTCATGCTGCAGGTAGTGCAGCAAGAAGGCACTTATGTGTCTTGCGCATCTCGGAGCCCCAAAATTATTTTCCGGGCTAGATGCAGCTAAAAATTATTTTTAATTTTAAATCTGGTGGAGCTTATTATAGATGGCCTAATAGGATCAGTGCTGCACACTGCTACAAAGCCCAAATTATTTTCCAGTCAAGATACAGATAAACATGATTAGTAATTTGAAAGCTTAAAACGGTTGGTAGGGTGATTTTAAACAATCATCAAGCTTTTACTCTCCCCAGGATGACACAGGGGTAGAAAAGTCGTTTCGGATCCATGATTTGTTCATCTTTATGAATGTGAGTCTGTCTACATTATCAGTGGAGAGCCGCGTGCGCTTATCTGTCAGCACACCACCAGCAGCGCTGAACACACGTTCAGACAGAACGCTGGCTGCGGGGCATGACAAGATCTCCAAGGCGTAAGTGGCTAGCTCCGGCCATTTATCCAGATTGGAAGCCCAAAAAGAGCAAGGGTCCAGTGACACAGTCGTGGCTTCAATGTTTACTTGTAGATACTCCTGTACCATCGTCTCTAGGCGTTGACTATGTGTCAGACTTCCTGTCTCCTGTGGCCTTGCAAAGGATGGGCTAAAACAATGGTGAAATGATTCCGCAAAATTGATGTTACCAGCAGATACTGTGGTTCTGTTACGGTTTGAGTGCTGAACACTTGACGGTCCCACGGTTGGCAAGTTGGAACTGTGAGATTCACTACGTGCACCACTGGTATTTTGTGGAAAAGCACATGTAAGATTCTGCAACAGTCTCTGCTGATACTCCTGCATGCGTGTATCCCTTTCTATGGCAGGAATAATTTCTGCAAATTTACTTTTGTACCGGGGATCTAACAGTGTGGCAACCCAGTAGTCAGGATTATTTCTAATTCTCACAATTCGAGGGTCATGTTGCAGGTAGTGCAGCAAGAAGGCACTCATGTGTGTTGCGCATCCAGGAGCACCAAGTCCCTGTTGTGTTGGTGGCGAGGTAACAATCATGCTTCCTTCCTCTGTCCTCTCCCCCCAACCTCGCACAACAGAAATGTGATCAAGGTCTCCCTCATCTGATGAGTCTTCCATCAGTTCGTCCTCCACTTCTTCCTGGGCTCCTTCACCTTCCTCACTAGTTTGGCTGCTACCATGCGCCCTGGTAAAACCATCTCCCCCACCCTCACATGCCTGCCGCCTTGGTGCTGCCGACCGTCTGGACCTTGCAGATGTTAGCCCTTCCGCATACAACTCCTCCTCCTCTACTTCCTCCACCTCCTCTTGTGCCACCACCTGACTCCGAATTCTGTTTAACATGTGCTCCAGCATGTAAATCACCGGAATAGTCATGCTGATAATGGCATCGTCAGCACTAAACATCTTCGTCGCCATTTCAAAACTGTGCAGAAGGGTGCATAGGTCCCTGATCTGAGACCACTCCTCCAGCGTGATTTGCCCCACCTCTGAATCTCGTTGGCCCAGGCTATACGTCAGAACGTATTGCACCAGGGCTTGTCGGTGCTGCCACAGTCGCTGCAACATGTGCAGAGTTGAATTCCACTGGGTAGGCACATCGCATTTTAGCCGGTGAAGTGGCAGGCCCAACGACTTCTGTAGAGATGTAAGTCGCTGAGCTGCGGGATGCGAACGGCGGAAGTGAGCACACAGCGACCGTGCCCTCTGCAGAAGGCCATCTAGTCTGGGATAGTGGGCTAAAAATTGCTGGACAACCAGGTTCAACACGTGAGCCATACAAGGCACGTGTGTGACATTGCCCCGGCGAAGGGCCGCACCCAGTTTGCAGCATTGTCGCACACGGTCTTCCCTGGTTTCAGGTCCAGTGGAGACAACCATTCATGAAATTGGTTCTCCAGAGCTGACCACAACTCCTCAGCTGTGTGACTCACATTTCCCAGACATTTCAATGTAAAAACCGCCTGATGACGTTGAGCCCTACTGCCAGCATAGTAAGGAGGTGTGCAGGATCCCTTCTGCGCAGTTAGAAAGCTTGCGGCATGACCAGACAGGCTTTGGGTGCAGGTGGAAGACCGAGAGGAGGTTGAGGAGGCAGAAGCAGTGGAGGAACTTTGACATGAAGAGGATTGACGCACAACTCGAGGGGACGGCAAGACTTGGACAGCAGCCCCTTGTCCTGCTGTCACCATAGTTACCCAGTGCCCAGTCAGCGACATGTAACGACCCTGTCCATGCCTACTCATCCAAGTGTCTGTGGTGAAATGCACCCTGTCACACACAGAGTTTCTCAAAGAAGCGGTGATGTTGTGTGCGACATGCTGGTGGAGCGCAGGCACACCTTTCTTTGAGAAGTAGTGCCGACTGGGCATCTGGTACTGGGGCACTGCGACGGACATAAGGTCTCGAAAATCCTCTGTGTCCACCAGGCGGAAAGGCAGCATTTCTGTAGCCAAGAGCTTGCAGATGGTCAAATTCAACCTCTTAGCTTTCTCATGGCTAGGAGGAAATGATCTTTTACTTGTCCACATCTGAGGGACCGAGGGCTGGCTATTGTGCTTAGACGGGGTTGATAAGGGTGTCCCCGGCAAACTGCCGGTCTGTGAGGAAGATGCAGGCGGACATGTTAGGTTGCCTTGATCCAAAGGTGGTGCTATCGATGTCGGACAGCGCTCAACACCAGCTGGTGTTACCACCTCCAAAGAAAATGATGACCTGCCAATCACGCTGGCTGTTGCGGGTAAAGAGGTGGCAGGTCTGCGCCCCAAAACAGGTGTGACTACTGTCCCCCCAGTCACAGAGGATGAAGAGGCCGCGGATGCACAAGATATGGCAGACGGTGGTTGGCCCGGCCGGCTAGGCCGCATTGTAGCACACTGAGCTTCCCACTGCAACTTATGCTTCATGTCCATGTGCCGGTTCATGCATGAAGTACTCAAACTATGTATTTTTTGGCCTCTACTTAGCTTTTGCTGACAAATGTTACAGATAACACGAGTTGGGTCATCTTTATCGATCTGAAAAAATGCCCAGGCTATGCAAGGCTTAGCACCCATGCGACCTGAAGAGCCACCACGACTTGTGGTGAGAGGCAGAGTTGTGTTTGAGGATGCAGTTGTTGACGTGCTTCCAGTACTACGTCTCTGTCCAGGAAGGCGCAACCTGACCTCGTCGTCACTAGCATCTTCCTCCACCTCCTCTGCTGACCTCATCTCTTGGCTGACTGTGGGTTGACAGTAAGTGGGATCTCCAACCTCATCATCATCACCCTGTGTGTTATCACACCCGTCGTCCTCAGAGCCAACCTGTTCCTGCCCTGACAAAAAACTAAAGTTGTCGCTCCAATCAGGTATTTGAGTCTTATCATCGTCTTCCTCATTGTCTCCACCAACAGGAGTTACAGTTTGGGAATGAGGGTCTACATTATGGTCAGAACCTTCTGCGTCTGGTCCTGGATCCGACTCATAAAGATTCTGGGCATCAGTGCAGATCATTTCCTCGTCTGGATTCACAGAAGCGCTGGAGTCGACCTCTGATTCCCAGGCTATAGTATGAGTAAACAGCTCTGCAGACTCAACCATCTGTTCTACCTCATACTCAGACGGGCAGCTGGAGATTTGGGAGCTGTGAGGAAGCAAGTGCGATTTGGGTGACACCTTTGAGGACTGGAGTATTTGTGATGTTGAAGTTGATGTGGAGGAGAGCCCACTTAAAGGAGCACTTGATATCCGTTGAAGCACCTGCTGTTTTTGTGCCTCATCTGGAATTTGTAGCGATTGGCGTGGCCGTAAGAAAGGGATCTTATCACATTGTCCGCTAAAAGAAGTAGACATTTTAGTTTGGCTGGAAGATGGTCTTTCTTCTGCAGATGTTACTGTTGCTTTAACACCTACCCCACGGACACAACCTTTTTTCCCCTTCTCAACACGCCTATTCCCCTTTCCACCAGCAGCAGGCCTTTTTCCACTCATTTTGGTGGTTAACTAATTCACAACTCTGGAGTTGTTTGCACAAAAAAACAATGGATGGGAACCGAGCAGAGCTGAGTGGCCAAACTGTGGTATTAGGCCAAAACTATTGCCTGGGTTAGATGCAGAAAAAAATATATTCAGTTTGCAACCTGATGGAGGTCAGTATAGATGGACTAATAGAGAAAGTCCGACACACTGCTACAAGGCCAAATATTTTTTCAGAGGTAGATGCAGAAAAAAATTATATTCAGTTTGCAACCTGATGGAGGTCTGTATAGATGGATTAATAGAACAAGACCCACACACAGTTAGAAGCCCAATATTTTTTCAGAGGTAGATGCAGAAAAAAATATATTCAGTTTGCAACCTGATGGAGGTCAGTATAGATGGACTAATACAACAAGTCCCACACACAGCTAGAAGCCCAATATTTTTTCAGAGGTAGATGCAGAAAAAAATATATTCAGTTTGCAACCTGACGGAGGTCAGTATAGATGGACTAATACAACAAGTCCCACACACAGCTAGAAGCCCAAATATTTTTTCAGAGGTACTGTAGATGCAGATACAAATTATTTTTAATTTGCAACCTGATGGAGGTCAGTATAGATGGACTAATACAACAAGTCCCACACACAGCTAGAAGCCCAAATATTTTTTCAGAGGTACTGTAGATGCAGATACAAATTATTTTTAATTTGCAACCTGATGGAGGTCAGTATAGATGGACTAATACAACAAGTCCCACACACAGCTAGAAGCCCAAATATTTTTTCAGAGGTACTGTAGATGCAGATAAAAATTATTTTTAATTTGCAACCTGATGGAGGTCAGTATTGATGGACTAATAGAGAAAGTCCGACACACTGCTAGAAGGCCAAATATTTTTTCAGAGCTAGATGCAGAAAAAAATTATATTCAGTTTGCAACCTGATGGAGGTCAGTATAGATGGATTAATAGAACAAGACCCACACACAGCTAGAAGCCCAATATTTTTTCAGAGGTAGATGCAGAAAAAAATATATTCAGTTTGCAACCTGATGGAGGTCAGTATAGATGGACTAATACAACAAGTCCCACACACAGCTAGAAGCACAAATATTTTTTCAGAGGTACTGTAGATGCAGATAAAAATTATTTTTCATTTGCAACCTGATGGAGGTCAGTATAGATGGACTAATACAACAAGTCCCACACACAGCTAGAAGCCCAAATATTTTTTCAGAGGTACTGTAGATGCAGATACAAATTATTTTTTAATTTGCAACCTGATGGAGGTCAGTATAGATGGACTAATACAACAAGTCCCACACACAGCTAGAAGCCCAAATATTTTTTCAGAGGTAGATGCAGAAAAAAATATATTCAGTTTGCAACCTGATGGAGGTCAGTATAGATGGACTAATAGAGAAAGTCCGACACACTGCTAGAAGGCCAAATATTTTTTCAGAGCTAGATGCAGAAAAAAATTATATTCAGTTTGCAACCTGATGGAGGTCAGTATAGATGGATTAATAGAACAAGACCCACACACAGCTAGAAGCCCAATATTTTTTCAGAGGTAGATGCAGAAAAAAATATATTCAGTTTGCAACCTGATGGAGGTCAGTATAGATGGACTAATACAACAAGTCCCACACACAGCTAGAAGCCCAAATATTTTTTCAGAGGTAGATGCAGAAAAAAATATATTCAGTTTGCAACCTGATGGACGTCAGTATAGATGGATTAATAGAACAAGACCCACACACAGCTAGAAGCCCAAATATTTTTTCAGAGGTAGATGCAGAAAAAAATATATTCAGTTTGCAACCTGATGGAGGTCAGTATAGATGGACTAATACAACAAGTCCCACACACAGCTAGAAGCCCAAATATTTTTTCAGAGGTACTGTAGATGCAGATAAAAATTAGTTTTAATTTGCAACCTGATGGAGGTCAGTATAGATGGACTAATAGAATGATGCTATGCCCAAAAGATTTTACTTCACTAGGTGCAGTAAAAAAATTGGTATTCTATACACAGGTGGTATATCTTGCAGCACAGATAGGCTACTCCACTGACTAACACACTCTGCAATAGGCCAAAAAGGATTAGCTTTGCTAGATTCAGCCAAATGCTGTGAAAAAAACTTGCACAGCACTGGCACAGACCTGCCTGGCAAAAACTGATAGGAACTGATGTAACCTAGTCCTGAAAAGGACTCCAATTACAATTAGTCTTTACTCCCACAACCTACCTATTTAAGAGCACAGACCTCCCTAATAAAAGTCGTAGGAAATGCTGTAACCTAGTCCTTAAAAGGACTGCAATCACAACTATCCCTACTCCCAAGCTATCTGTATATTTGTGCGAAAATTGGCTTGAAATTAACAAGGTATAGCGCACACAGCAACAGCGGTGCCGTCTAACACGCAGCTGCAGCAGTGAGAAAATGGTGGCGACGGGGAAAATGGCTTGGTCTTATAGGGCAAGGACATGTGACATACACTGCCAATGACACATGCCCTTGCTTGTGTGAAAAAAAGCACTTCGCTCCGTGTGTGCGCTGCTGATAGGCTGACAGATTGCACCTCCCCACTGCAAATGCGGGAAAGAGAAAAAAAAATGGAGATCTTCATTGTTCCTGCAGAGATCCATCCCCTGCCCCTCCCCCCACCCCGCTGTACACTCAAACTGCGTATTAACATTAATTTTCATCATTACTGAGAAAAAATCCAGTTATGATTTTGGTGCACGAACAGTTATCGAACATAACATCGAACAGCCGAATTTTTATCAAATTGTTCGTGTTCGCCGAACGGCTCGAACACCGCCCAAAACGGCTCGAATTTGAGATTGGCGAACAGTTCGAGTAGAACAACGCTCATCTCTAATACTGACCTCCATCAGGTTGCAAACTGAATATATTTTTTTTCTGCATCTACCTCTGAAAAAATATTGGGCTTGTAGCTGTGTGTGGGACTTGTTCTATTAATCCATCTATACAGACCTCCATCAGGTTGCAAACTGAATAAAAATTTTTTCTGCATCTACCTCTGAAAAAATATTTGGGCTTCTAGCTGTGTGTGGGACTTGTTCTATTAGTCCATCTATACTGACCTCCATCAGGTTGCAAATTGAATATAATTTTTTTCTGCATCTAACCCAGCCAATAGTTTTGGCCTAATACCACAGTTTTGCCACTCAGCTCTGCTCGGTTCCCATCCATTGTTTTTTTGTGCAAACAACTCCAGAGTTGTGAATTAGTTAACCACCAAAATGAGTGGAAAAAGGCCTGCTCCAGTCCTCAAAGGTGTCACCCAAATCGCACTTGCTTCCTCACAGCTCCCAAATCTCCAGCTGCCCGTCTGAGTATGAGGTAGAACAGATGGTTGAGTCTGCAGAGCTGTTTACTCATACTATAGCCTGGGAATCAGAGGTTGACTCCAGCGCTTCTGTTAATCCAGACGAGGAAATGATCTGCACTGATGCCCAGAATCTTTATGAGTCGGATCCAGGACCAGACGCAGAAGGTTCTGACCATAATGTAGACCCTCATTCCCAAACTGTAACTCCTGTTGGTGGAGACAATGAGGAAGACGATGATAAGACTCAAATACCTGATTGGAGCGACAACTTTAGTTTTTTGTCAGGGCAGGAACAGGTTGGCTCTGAGGACGACGGGTGTGATAACGCACAGGGTGATGATGATGAGGTTGGAGATCCCACTTACTGTCAACCCACAGTCAGCCAAGAGATGAGGTCAGCAGAGGAGGTGGAGGAAGATGCTAGTGATGACGAGGTCAGGTTGCGCCTTCCTGGACAGAGACGTAGTACTGGAAGCACGTCAACAACTGCATCCTCAAACACAACTCTGCCTCTCACCACAAGTCGTGGTGGCTCTTCAGGTCGCATGGGTGCTAAGCCTTGCATAGCCTGGGCATTTTTTCAGATCGATAAAGATGACCCAACTCGTGTTATCTGTAACATTTGTCAGCAAAAGCTAAGTAGAGGCCAAAAAATACATAGTTTGAGTACTTCATGCTTGAACCGGCACATGGACATGAAGCATAAGTTGCAGTGGGAAGCTCAGTGTGCTATAATGCGGCCTATCCGGCTGGGCCAACCACCGTCTGCCATATCTTGTGCATCCGCGGCCTCTTCATCCTCTGTGACTGGGGGGACAGCAGTCACACCTGTTTTGGGGCGCAGACCTGCCACCTCTTTACCCGCAACAGCCAGCGTGATTGGCAGGTCATCATTTTCTTTGGAGGTGGTAACACCAGCTGGTGTTGAGCGCTGTCCGACATCGATAGCACCACCTTTGGATCAAGGCAACCTAACATGTCCACCTGCATCTTCCTCACAGACCGGCAGTTTGCCGGGGACACCCTTATCAACCCCGTCTAAGCACAATAGCCAGCCCTCGGTCCCTCAGATGTGGACAAGTAAAAGACCATTTCCTCCTAGCCATGAGAAAGCTAAGAGGTTGAATTTCACCATATGCAAGCTCTTGGCTACAGAAACGCTGCCTTTCCGCCTGGTGGACACAGAGGATTTTCGAGACCTTATGTCCGTCGCAGTGCCCCAGTACCAGATGCCCAGTCAGCACTACTTCTCAAAGAAAGGTGTGCCTGCGCTCCACCAGCATGTCGCACACAACATCACCGCTTCTTTGAGAAACTCTGTGTGTGACAGGGTGCATTTCACCACAGACACTTGGACAGGGGCGTTACAGCTGACTGGGCACTGGGTAACTATGGTGACAGCAGGACAAGGGGCTGCTGTCCAAGTCTTGCCGTCCCAACGAGTTGTGCGTCAATCCTCTTTATGTCAAAGTTCCTCCACTGCTTCTGCCTCCTCAACCTCCTCTCGGTCTTCCACCTGCACCCAAAGCCTGTCTGGTCATGCCACAAGCTTTCTAACTGCACAGAAGCGATCCTGCACACCTCCTTACTATGCTGGCAGTAGGGCTCAACGTCATCAAGCGGTTTTTACATTGAAATGTCTGGGAAATGTGAGTCACACAGCTGAGGAGTTGTGGTCAGCTCTGGAGAACCAATTTCATGAATGGTTGTCTCCACTGGACCTGAAACCAGGGAAGGCCGTGTGCGAAAATGCTGCAAACCTGGGTGCGGCCCTTCGCCGGGGCAATGTCACACACGTGCCTTGTATGGCTCACGTGTTGAACCTGTCCAGCAATTTTTAGCCCACTATCCCAGACTAGATGGCCTTCTGCAGAGGGCACGGTCGCTGTGTGCTCACTTCCGCCGTTCGCATCCCGCAGCTCAGCGACTTACATCTCTACAGAAGTCGTTGGGCCTGCCACTTCACCGGCTAAAATGCGATGTGCCTACCCGGTGGAATTCAACTCTGCACATGTTGCAGCGACTGTGGCAGCACCGACAAGCCCTGGTGCAATACGTTCTGACCTATAGCCTGGGCCAACGAGATCCAGAGGTAGGGCAAATCACGCTGGAGGAGTGGTCTCAGATCAGGGACCTATGCACCCTTCTGCACAGTTTTGAAATGGCGACGAAGATGTTTAGTGCTGACGATGCCATTATCAGCATGACTATTCCGGTGATTTACATGCTGGAGCACATGTTAAACAGAATTCGGAGTCAGGTGGTGGCACAAGAGGAGGTGGAGGAAGTAGAGGAGGAGGAGTTGTATGCGGAAGGGCTAACATCTGCAACGTCCAGACGGTCGGCAGCACCAAGGCGGCAGGCATGTGAGGGTGGGGGAGGTGGTTTTACCAGGGTGCATGGTAGCAGCCAAACTAGTGAGGAAGGTGCAGGAGCCCAGGAAGAAGTGGAGGACGAACTGATGGAAGACTCATCAGATGAGGGAGACCTTGATCACATTTCTGTTGTGCGAGGTTGGGGGGAGAGGACAGAGGAAGGAAGCATGATTGTTACCTCACCACCAACACAACAGGGACTTGGTGCTCCTGGATGCGCAACACACATGAGTGCCTTCTTGCTGCACTACCTGCAACATGACCCTCGAATTGTGAGAATTAGAAATAATCCTGACTACTGGGTTGCCACACTGTTAGATCCCCGGTACAAAAGTAAATTTGCAGAAATTATTCCTGCCATAGAAAGGGATGCACGCATGCAGGAGTATCAGCAGAGACTGTTGCAGAATCTTACATGTGCTTTTCCACAAAATACCAGTGGTGCACGTAGTGAATCTCACAGTTCCAACTTGCCAACCGTGGGACCGTCAAGTGTTCAGCACTCAAACCGTAACAGAACCACAGTATCTGCTGGTAACATCAATTTTGCGGAATCATTTCACCACTTTTTTAGCCCGTCCTTTGCAAGGCCACAGGAGACAAGAAGTCTGACACATAGTCAACGACTAGAGACGATGGTACAGGAGTATCTCCAAGTAAACATTGAAGCCATGACTGTGTCACTGGACCCTTGCTCTTTTTGGGCTTCCAATCTGGATAAATGGCCGGAGCTAGCCACTTACGCCTTGGAGATCTTGTCATGCCCCGCAGCCAGCGTTCTGTCTGAACGTGTGTTCAGCGCTGCTGGTGGTGTGCTGACAGATAAGCGCACGCGGCTCTCCACTGATAATGTAGACAGACTCACGTTCATAAAGATGAACAAATCATGGATCCGAAACGACTTTTCTACCCCTGTGTCATCCTGGGGAGAGTAAAAGCTTGATGATTGGTTAAAATCACCCTACCAACCGTTTTAAGCTTTCAAATTATTAATCATGTTTATCTGTATCTTGGCTGGAAAATAATTTGGGCTTTGTAGCAGTGTGCAGCACTGATTCTATTAGGCCATCTATAATAAGCTCCACCAGATTTAAAATTACTAATCATGTTTATCTGTATCTTGACTGGAAAATAATTTGGGCTTTGTAGCAGTGTGCAGCACTGATCCTATTAGGCCATCTATACTAAAGCTTCACCAGATTTAAAATTAATAATAATTTTTAGCTGCATCTAGCCCAGAAAATAATTTTGGGGCTCCGAGATGCGCAAGACACATAAGTGCCTTCTTGCTGCACTACCTGCAGCATGACCCTCATATTGTCAGAATTCAAAGTAATCATGACTACTGGGTTGCCACACTCTTAGATCCCCCAAACTTTTCGATCAACCTTTTCATTTTAATAAAGACCAAAAAAATGGTCATTTTTGAAATTATAAGCATTAGCAGGTTGTTAGAAACTGAAATCAAACAGTTTTCAACTCAAAACTTTATTCTAGGTGATGTTACATTTTCACATAGGACCCCTTGTTCGAAAGGAGCTTCTGAACTCTCTCGTCCATTGAATTTGTCAGGTTTTGGATGGTTTCTGCTTCAATTGTTTTGCATGAGGACAGAATACCCTCCCAGAGCTGTTGCTTAGATGTGAACTGCCTCCCGCCATCATAGACACTCCTTTTAATGATGCTCCAAAGGTTCTGAATGGGGTAGAGGTCTGGGGAGCATATGGGTCACACCATAAGTTTGTCCCCTTTTATGCCCATATCAGCCAGAGATGCAGATGTTTTATGTGCAGCATGAGATGGTGCATTATCATGCAAAAAAATGATCTTGCTGTGAAATACACGGTTCTTCTTCTTGAACCATGGCAGGAAGTGCTGTTTGAGAAAATCCACATACATTATGGAGTTCATCTTTAGCGCCTTCAGGGATCCTAAAGGGGCCAACAATCTCTCTCCCCATGATTCCTGCCCAAAACATTACTCCACCTCCTCCTTGTTGGCGCTGTAGCCGTGTTTGCGTGAGGTGTCCATCAACCAGCCATCCTCCACTCCATCCATCTGGACCATCGAGCGCTGCACGGCACTCATCCGTGAACAAAACAGTTTTGAAATCAGTCTTCATGTAATGTTTGGCCCACTGGAGCCGTTTCTGCTTGTGTGAAGTGGATAGAGGAGGTCGACAGGATGGCGTATGCACAGCTGCAAACCTCTGAAGTACCCTGCATCTTGTTGTTCGGGGGACGTTGGAGGCACCAGCAGCTTCAAAAACTTGTCTGCTGCTATGACAAGGCTTTTTTGCCGCTGCTCTTTCAACCTGACGTAATTGCCTGTAGGAAAGAGTCCTCAATTTGCCCTTATCAGCACGCACACGTGTGTACTGTGAATCAGCTACATACTTCTTGATTGCCAAGACACTTCATCCTGATCATCGCACAATGTTGATTGTAGTCATGCCTTGACCTAAACACTCCACAATTTGTTGCTTCTCAGCAGCCGACACATCCTTTTTCTTTCCCATTTTGGCAGAAAATGTAGGCTGCTTAATAATGTGAGACAGCCTTCTTAAGTAGTCTTGCCTTTCATTGGACACACCTGCCAAACTAATTAGCACAGGTGTCTGCAATTGCTTACAGTGATATAAAGAGCCCTGACACACATCACCATCAATGAGTTTAACTGACAAACAAACAAATTCTTCCCTTATCACTCCTAAACACTTTTTGCATAATAATTTGGAACACAGTGTACATGTGCTTTTCCACAAAACACCAGTGGTTCACGTAGTGAATCTTACAGTTCTAACTTGCCAACCGTGGTCTGTATGGAGTTGTTCAATAAAGGGCCCAAAATTAAGATAACATAGATGGGAGAGGTCTCTATGAATAGGAATTCCTAAGTATTTGATACCCTGTGAGGGCCAGGCAAAGGGAAAGTTGGACTGGATGGAATCCTATATGGATTTGGGGAGGGAGACATCGAGGGCCTCAGACTTCGCTGCATTGATTTTAAAATTTGACCATGTAACAAAGTGATTTTTTCAGCCATAACAGCATGGATGGATATATGTGATTGAGTGATATATACTAGGACATCATCAGCAAATAGAGAGCACTTGTACTCGGTGCCTCCCACCTCAATCCACCTAATATTGGGGTTATGGCGAATTGATGAGAGCAGGTGCTCCGTCACTAGGATGTATAAGAGAGGGGACAGAGAACATCCCTGCCTTGTCCCATTGGTGATTGTGAAAGGTGATGAAAATGTTCTGACGCGCCCCCTGGGCCTTGGGACACCCGGAGCCGGACCCTTTTTGGTGGATGCTGGTGGTTGTAGTCTCCGTGGCGGCGACCCGGTTCCGTGGCTCAGGACGGTCAAACCAGTGGCGGAACTATTTATGTGGTTTTGATGTTTAAATGTCCGACTACGCCACCCGTGGATTGCGGTCAGAGTGAACCGCCGCTGCAGGGCAGACCGCTGAGGCTGGTGTTGTGGGTGCAGCAGAGCGTAGCATAACTCCCCACGGGAGGAGTATAGCCTCAGGGCAGTGTATGCGGAGGATGGGGGTGATGGTGCAGGGCAGCAGCAGTAACGACATGGAGTCAGTGATGCAGTCCAGGGCCTTTACTCACAGTTCTTATTATCCAGACCACGTCTGCAGGTAACAGCTGCCCACGTCGTACTGTGCTCACCAGGTGAGGGGCTCAGACAACTCCCAGATAACTTTGGAGCGCTTCACAGGACCCCCTTTGTGTGTCCTTTCTCTGGCCTTTCTTACCAACCCTTCTGTCCGGCTGCCTCGGGCCTCCTCTTGGTAAACTTGGCGCCAGTTTCCCTGACCCTATGTGGTGCCTTCCTAGCGGGTGTAGCGAGGGGCTGCGCCACATAAAATGTCACAGCCTACTGTTTCTAGCTGAGGGTCGTTTCCTGCCTCCACTAGTTTCGGGGACCGGTCTCCCCCTTTGGCCTGACCCCTCCACGCAGGTGGATTCGGGCGTGCGGTGGCGACTCGCCCGTCCGCACCCCTGGGATCCCTTCGTTCCTCGTTCCTGGAGCCTTCTCCGCTCCTCTTCCTTCCTTCTCCCTCTTCCAGGCCTGGGCCTCTGTTACTAGGCCCGCCTCCGGAGCAGAGCTCATGCAGAGCCCCTGCTCCCTGCCACTTCTGCTCAGACTTCTCTGCACTGAACTAAGATGGTGCCCACCTTTTATACTCCCTTCTCAATGCACCCAGGAACTGCTTCCTCCCTGCTCCTGCACTACAGGGTTCCCCTTCCTCAGTGTTCCCTCCCCCCACTCCAGCCAGGGACAGGGACTGTCGTGCCCATCTCAGGAGCATATTGGTCGCCCTGCCCCACGGCAATGTGGTGTAATGCATGCAGGTGTCGGGTCCTGATCCACACTACATCCTTACCTGAGAGTGAGATATCACACCTCTGGGTGAGGTGCAATACCTCTGTAGCAACCGAGCCCTCAGGTTGCTACAGTTCCATTTATCTTCAGCCTAGGTGACGTATTGCGATACAGGGCCATGATTTTGGCTATAAAAGGGTCCCCTAGACCCCTACCCCAAGCTTTTTAAGAGAATCATATATGGCGTGCCAGGAGACTCTATGGAATGCTTTCTCAGCATCCAACGAGAGTATCTAATTACAAATTTTTAACTGCATCTAGCCCAGCAAAAACTTTGTGCCTAGTAGCAGTGTCTGCTAGTCAGCGGATTATCCCGGCTGTTAAGCAAGCTACACCACCTGTAGTTTGGACACTTAATTTTTTCAAAGGAAATGCTTCGGGACCACGGGATACTCAGTGAAGAGCATCAGGAGGCACCCCAAGGCATAGGGGCTGGGACTGGCAGTAGGATGCCTTGCGGTGGACAGCCGAGCTCGATCCTTATAAAAGCTTTTTAACTGCAGCAGCTTTAGTGGACGCTACTGGAGCTGGAATTACGCGGCTGCTGGCATGAGACTTGCCCTCCAATAGATCCTTGTAAATGGATTTAAAGTGTATTCATTCAAATTAGAGAGACAATTTAAATTAAAAAGCTCAGAGCTGCCTCCACCACAGGGGGGCTCGCTCGACCCACCAGCGGACAGGCACCAGTATTGGGAGAGGGGGGCTGGCCATCAGGGTTCACCGCGGCTCTGTCACAAAGCCGGCGACGCGGAGGTGGCACGGGCAGGAGCGGACTGAACGTGTCGGCTTCTCACTTTTTGGATTTTAGAAGGGCATGACATGCCTATATCTGTGTCTCCCCCTCCTTTTACTCCTCCACCTCTTTTCTTTTCGCATGACTATATGTACTTGTCACTTTTCCATGTGTTAGTTGTGTCTTCTGAGCAGTTTGTCAGCTTTTGGACACCTTTGAAGGTGTTTTCTATGTGTTTCTATGTGTTTTTGTTTGCCTGCCATTGGTTTTAACGGTGTTCGAAGGTGTTCGACGAACAGTTCGACGAACAGTTCGGCGAACACACGGGTGTTCGACGAACCGAAACGAACTCGAACACTACGGGGGTGGCTCAACACTAATTAGAACGCAGCGTTTTGGATGTAGCAAAAATACTCACCCCTGGTCCGACGGTAGTCCAAGGGTTAGGGTATATGCACACGATCCGGACAAGCAGCACTTTGGACATAGCACATTTTATGCTGCGTCGAAAGTGCTGCGTACTTTTGAAGTCAGGTGAATCTGCATGTGTTCATTGAACCATGTGGATTCACTGCATTCAATACATTGTACTGCTCAGATTTCTCTTGAGGAAACTAGCAACTCCACAAAAGAAATTGACATACTGAGATCTTAAAAGAAAAGCAAATAAACATGCAAAGCACAAAATCTTGATAATGAAAAAACCAAGATGTGTGCATGAGATTTCTTGAATCTCTTTGACTTTGCTGGTGCTGTAAAACGCAGCAGAAAATGTGCATATAAAAAGCATAAAAAAGCTGAAAAAATGCAATGTGTGAACATGTCACTTCTAGCATTTTTTCAGCCTTTTTCACCCATTGAAAATAATCAGTGGTGAAAAAACACAGCAAAAACGCAGGTGTCAGTTTTTTCAGCGTTTTTTTTGTGCCAAAACCTGTTGATATTTTTTTTTTTCACTGAACTTTAAGTACATGTTTAAAGAGAAAAAATCGCAGCAAAAAACGCTGAAAAAAAAGCACCTAAAACACAGCAAAATCCTGAACAAACCTTCCAGGCAAGACATCAGGATTTGCTGCAGAAAAAAAAAACAGCAAAAACGCAATATGTGAACATAGCCCGGGGCTATGTTCACACATTGCGTTTTTTCAGCACTTTTTATTCTGCTGCAAAACCTGATCTCTTGCCTGGAAGGTTTGTTCAGGATTTTGCTTGTTTTTTTGATGCGCTTTTTTCACTGTCCTTTAGTCTCTTTATACATGTACATATAGTTCAGTGAAAAAAAAATCTCATTCTATTTCATCAGGTTTTGGCACAAAAAACGCTGAAAGAACCGACATCTGCGCTTTTGGTGCGTTTTTTCAGCATTTTATCATCACCCATTACTTCCAATGGATGGAAAAAGCTGAAAAATCGCTGAAAGAGGTGACATGCACTATTCTTCAAAAAACATGCAAAGCACAAAAGACTGATGAAACAAAAACCAAGGTGCTTGCATGACATTTCAGTATTCTCATATACTTTGCTGGTACTGTAAAACGCAGCAGAAAATTACCATAAAAAATGCATAAAAAAACGCTGGAAAAACGTAATGTGTGAACATGTCACATCTTCTAGCATTTTTTTAAAAAAAACCGACACATGCGTTTTTGGTGCTTTTGTTCAGCGTTTTTTCACCACACATTATTTCCAATGGGTGGAAAATGCTGAAAAAAAGCACCAAAAACGCATGTTTCAGTTTTTTTCAATGTTTTTTATGCCAAAACCTGATGAGATTTTTTTTTTTCACTGAAATTTAAGTACATGTATAAACAGACAAAAACGTGCAAAAAAATGCACCAAAAATGCAGCAAAAGAGCAAGAAAAATCCTGAACAAACCTTCCTGCCAAGACATCAGGATTTACTGCAGAAAATAAACACAGCAAAGACACGTAGCCTAAGGCTATGTTCACATATTGCGATTTTTTCAGAGTTTTTTTGTATGCAAAGTTTCTGCTGCATTTTACAGTACCAGCAAAGTCTATGATATTCCTGGAATCTCAAGCACACATCTTGGTTTTTTTTATCAGGATTTTGTGCATTGCATGTTTTTTTGCAGAATAGAGCTATGTTCACACATTGCGTTTTAGCCGAGATTTTGATGAGTGTAATTGCCTGTGTTTTTGCTGCAATTTTACCTTGATTTTGATGCGTTTTATTGCCTGCATTTTTGCCGCTTTTTTGTTGTTGTTTTTGTTGCGATTTTGATTGCGTTCATTCAATGCATTCAATGCACAGAGAATGGACATGCTGAAGATTATTATCTATTTTGACTTTTGGTGCATTTTGCCTTCATTTTTTACCCATTGAATGCACTGAAAAAATACAGGCAAAAAATGCTGCAAAAACGCACAGACTTGACATGCTGATGATAATTTTCTGAACCAAATCTACAAGTCAAAAATACTTAAAACGTGTGCATGACACTTCACGTTTCTCATTCACTTTGCTACAGAGTTTTTGGTGCGTTTTTGCATGCAATTTTTGTATGCATTTTATGTTGCGTGTTTGTACAGCAATTAATGCTTTTTTTCGGTACACCCTCACTGGGCAAAATAATTGGTCATCATACGTGATCAAAAGTGATGAGCGAGCACTAAAATGCTCTAGTGCTCGCTGTTTGGGTCATGCAAATTGTAATGCTCGGGTGCTCAACCCGAGCAAAGAGCCCAATGTAAGTCAATAGGAAACTTGAGCATTTTTCCGGCGCCCCACCTGGAGGTCTGCAGGGGGCCTAAAAATTGCCCAAATCGATGGGAACAGTGCTGAAATTACATGGGAACAGCAGGGGGAAGACCCCTGGAACCATCACTGACTCCCAGGTCACTGCTGTGAACAATTTTGTCAGAGTATTATGCCACTTTTAAGGAAGACACAATAAAACATACAAAAACGAAACTAAAACTGATTTTCCTGGGAAAAACGTTAAGGAACATTCTTTGCAGGATAATGACTTGCATATATGGCAAAATAAATAACCCCCCTAAAAATGCTCCTCCACACCTTGGGCTATGTTCACACCTAGCGTTTTTGATGCGGTTTTGCAATACATTCACCAGTAAATGTAATTTTAATATTTGACTACCTTATCAGGCCATGTGGTGTGTGACACATCATCAGACACATCCATACAGTACTGAAAAGACATGGGAACAGCATGGGGAAGACCCCTGGAAGCATGTCTGACTCCCAGGTCACTGCCTAAAACCGTGGTCATCAGACATGATCCTATATTAGGGCAGAGACACACTGCCGTATTTCTCTTGCGAGGATTGCATCATAAACCACGTACTGGCCGGCACCTCTCCTGACCTGAGCTTGACAGCTTAATTGAAATCCGTCATGCTGTCATGCTCAAGTCAGGAGAGGTGTCAGGCCTGTCCATTCAGTGTGATGCCATCATCGCACGAGTCATAGGGCAGTGTGTCCCTGCCCTTACTGCATAATAATGCAGACATTTTTGGCAACGTGACAAAACTCCATTTAAAATGGGCAAGGCATGTGGCAAGGGACGGGGAAGTGGATTTAATGGTGATGGTGCACGCAGAGGCCGAGGCCGAGGCCGTGGGCAAGATGAAACTGTGCTTGCTGAGGGAGCACAACAAGCACCCACATCATGTTGACCTAGCTTCCTGTCCCACTTTCTAGGGGGCTGAAGAATACCACTCTTGAAGCCAGACCTGTGTGAAAAGGTTATTGGTTAGATAGCAGATAAATAAATAATGCTTCCAGTCAGTTTGCAACCACCACCACTCTGCCTAACACATGGTCCAGTCTCAGTAGCCTTGAGTCTGGACCACATTATTATTATTATTTATTATTAGAGCACTTTCAATGTCAAAAAGGGGTAAACATAGCAAAAAAATTGCAATAATCTTGAACAAAAATGTGACGGTGACTAGTAAAGGAGGAGAGAGGACCCTGCCCTCGAGGGCTCACAGTCTACAATTGATTGGTGAGAAATAGGATACAGTAGGTGAGGGTAGAAATGATCATGCAGCAATATGGTGAAGCGAGGGTTACTGCAGTTTGTAAGCTTGTCGGAAGACAAGCTTCAGCTTCCTTTTGAAGGTTTCAACGGTAGGTGAGAGTCTGATATGTTGGGGTAGAGAGTTACAGAGTAGGGGGGATACATGGGAGAAATCTTGTATGCAATTGTGGGAAGAAGAGATAAGAGGGGAGCAGAGAAGGAGATCTTGTGAGGATCAGAGGTTGCGTGCAAGTAAGTACCAGGAGACTAGGTCACAGATGTATGGAGGAGGCAGGTTGTGGATGGCTTTGCATGCCAAGGTTAGGGTTTTGAACTGGAGTCTCTGGGCAATTGGGAGCCAGTGAAGGGATTGACAGAGGAGAGGCCAGGGAAAATTGGGGAGACAGGTGGATTAGTCGGGCAGCAGAGATTAGAATTGGTTGGAGGGTTGCAAGAGTGTTAGAAGGGAGGCCACAGAGCAGGAGGTAGCAGTAGTCAAGGCAGGAGATGATGAGGGCATGCACTAATGTATTTGAAGATTCTTGTTTGAGGAATGTGTGGATCCAGGAGATTTTTTTTACTTTTAGTCGGCATACTCCTCACCCTGATCTTCCTTCCTCCTGTCAAGGTAAAATATATATATTATAGAAAATCAATTAGTTTCTTTCAATAGATTACCTAATCAGTGTGAATTAATATAGCGATGATGGAATAATCTATGTGTATGTATGTATGCAAATGTGTATATGTACATGGATTATGTTAATAGTTAATGAATATACAACTAACAGCTTCTGTTCTAATTTGTAGACATGAACAACTAAATGATTTCCTGGGAATGACGTATGCATGTGTATGGCTGAAACAGAGAGATTTATGTCGAGTTGGCAAAGATGGCGCTGAGAGATGAACTCACCCCCTTCCATCGGAATTCCTAAGGCTTTACTCTGGCCAAGAGATACATAGATGAACAAATTACAGTGTGCCGAGTTATCAGAAAAGAGCAATACATTTTACTAATCCCAAAAGACAAAAAATTGGATCAAACACCATGGTACATAGTAAAATAAACAGGGTACTCCTTAATCGAACATAGAGCCTAAAGAAAGTGGAGTAGAACACCCAAACAATCAGAAACAAGGAAAGACTTATTTCAGTTTAAAAACACTTTTATTGGATAGATACCATGGTGTTTGATCCAATTTTTTGTCATTTGCTGATACTGTGTCTTTTCACAGCGTGTGGATCTGAACAGATGGATCACAAAATACGTGAGCAGACATGGCTCACGCAACTTAATAAGGTCTTCGGGGAGGAAACCACCGTGGTTTTAAATGCGAGGGAGAATGAGGACTTACTTGATGAATTGAGAACCTTGTATAACAAAAAAATCCGCCTATGGTGGAACAAAGCGTTTCTTGAGCGCTACATCATTAGGGGACTGATCCCCAGGGGTCTACGGATCCAGGTCTTTCCAGCACATAACTTTGATGATGATGCACTAAAGACCCAATGGGAAAACCTGTCCTCTGTATGTTCCAAGGGTTTTATGGAGCTTTTGATCAAATCTAATGAGTCCTCTCTACAAATCATTGAGACAGAGATTGATCGTCTCCAGAATATGATTTCTACTAAACTGACCCCTGAGGGATGGAATAAATTCAATACTGATTTGGATTCTGATTTTGTGAAGTGGGAAAAGGAAATAGTGGCTACCAAAACCAAAAAATATCAGAGGGATCTCTCTGATTTTAATCTCAAACGGGTCTACAAGTGGAGAGGACAGAAGGGCCCCAATAGACAAACACGTGGGAATCGGTGGAACTCAGTGTCATCATTATCCTCTATGGATGAAGGGACCTCCACAAGTAATCAATCTAATGTCGGGGGTACTAAATTTGTGAATGACAAACAGCATGGACAATTAAGGGGTAAAACCTATTCAAGATGCAAACTGACACCCCCCCACTCTCTGGAGAAAAAATCAAAACCAAATAAATTAGAGGTAATTAATTTGTCCACACATATCCTCTCTGACTGCCAGATTGAAGTACTCTCTCTGGGATTGACTTTTGTTCCGACTAACGGTTATAATTTCTTCACAGTGTTGAAGGACTTACAGCTTTTCCTTAGAAAAGTAATTCTACGTAGATTACACACAAAACCAACGTTTGATATGAATCCTGACATGACCCTGGAGAGAGAGGCCCTGTCGGCTCTGGAGGAGTTAGAGGGAGAGGGCAACTCCGCTAACACAGGTACTTTCCCGTGTTCTATTCTGGCCAGATCTAACACATTTCCCCCCTTCTCCCTCTGCCCACAGGTGGAGATATTTAATAAATTGGTTAGTAGGGACCTTAGGGCCCTATCGGGTGGACCCAAACATCACAACCTTACAACCCAACAGAAAGAAGCTTTGAAAGAACTACAATCTTTTAAAGATGTAGTTTTCAAACCTGCGGACAAGGGGGGAAATGTTGTGATCTGGCCGGTCGTAAAATATGAAAAGGAGGCCTTCAAACTCCTTAGGGACCATGCGTCCTATGACACTTTACCTAATAATTCCATGATATCCTTCAGTGCCGACCTTCTCGATATTTTGGAGCGGGCATACGAACAGGGCATTATCCCTAAAAAAGTTTTTGATGGCCTTTGTACCAAACACCCAATAGTTCCCACGTTCTACCTACTCCCCAAGGTTCATAAAAATCTGTTGGATCCACCGGGACGTCCCATTGTCTCTGGCATTGGAGGGCTATGTGACCCTATCTGCAAATTTATTGAGCATTATTTACATCCACTTGTGGAGACGTTGCCCTCCTATGTCAGGGACACTGGAGATGTCCTCGGTAAAATTGATGGTGTATATTATGACCCGGGTAGTCTGCTGGTGGCTGTTGACGTTGAATCATTATATACCAGCATTGGCCACACAGATGGATTGCGTGCAGTGAGTTTTTTTCTTGAGACTAGCAGTCTGGATGCCTCGCTCCGTGCACTGGTCCTTGAACTACTGGAATTTATACTTACCCACAATTTTTTCACATTCAAAGACCGTTTTTTTTTTTCTTCAGAAACGTGGCACTGCGATGGGTGCGGCGTGAGCGCCATCTTACGCTAACCTCTTTCTCAGTTTTTGGGAGAGGGAGGTTCTCGGTGATGGCGCGTGTGCCGCCTCCCATGCGCAGTGCTGGTATAGATACATAGACGACATTTTTATTATTTGGCAGGGTTCCGAGGCTGAGCTTCACAACTTCATTACTTTTCTTAACATTAACCAAATGAACATCAGACTTACGTATACATGGAACTCTACCCACATAGACTTTTTGGATATCGGTATTACTGTCCAGCAGGATGGCCTACTTCAGACCGATGTGTTTCGTAAGAAAACATCGGTCAATGCACTTTTGCATGCAATATCAGCCCACACACCGGCTACCATCCGGGCCATTCCTGTTGGACAGTATCTTAGAACCAAACGCATTTGTTCTACGGATATGGCGTTTGAGTCTCAGTCTCGGGACCTGCGCCAAAGATTTCAGGAACCGGGCTACAGTGCACGGAGTATCAAGAGAGGCTACAGACGTGCCAAGGGGACACCACGTGATCTTCTCTTGACCAGTGTTGGTAGACCACATGAAAGGGATCCTCCATTAAGATTTATATCGACGTATAACAGCCACTGGCAGACCATCCGGGGGATCCTTGAGAAGCACTGGTCCATCCTTAAAACGGAACCGGTGCTTGGCAGGATCCTACCTGACAGACCTTTAATGACAGCCAGAAGAGGAAAAAGTTTGAAGGACTCACTAGTCAGGAGCCATTATGTTGCCCCTATGTCTACCCGATTTGGGATAACCAAATCGCGATGGGGATGCTATCCTTGTGGATCATGCATGGCCTGTCGCAATATTACTAGGGCTAAATCTTTCTCCACCAATCATGGCAGGGAATTTAAAATCACCCATCACATCTCTTGCAGTTCCACACACGTTATTTATATGGCCACTTGTCCATGTAATTTGAACTATGTGGGACTCACGTCTCGTGAATTCCGGGTTCGTGTTAGGGAACACGTTAGGGATGTGGTGGCAGCAAGGGATGTGCTGGATGTGTCAACACTTAAGACTGTCCCGCGGCACTTCAGACTGCGCCATAACTGCGACCCCTCCCTCCTCAAGTTTATTGGTATCGACATGGTACATCTGGGCACTAGGGGAGGTGATTATAAACGCATCTTGGCGCAGTTGGAGTGCCGCTGGATTGCGGTTTTGGATACGGTGACCCCTGGCGGTCTCAATGAATACAACAGTTTCTCTTCATTCTTGTAGGTTCTCTTCTCCTTCGTTTTTAAATGTGGATTCTCATTTTAGTATCATATATGTTTCTATTTTTTTATTTATTATTCTGTTTTCTTCATCATTTTTTCATATTTAGGCACCACCATCTATACCTCCGTACTATTTAGGATGAGTTTCGGACGAACGTGGGATGGGCACCTATAGTGCTTATGAATGTTCAGCATTACAAATAATCTTTAGGAGTCAATCTCGTCTCGTGATGACACGATCCCTGTGAATGGTGACAACTGTGCAACTACTGGACTCTTTATATGTCTTCAATTTGGCAACATATATATTGCTCTACACATTTAAATTTGCCTGTCTCTGTCATTTTGTTTAAATGTGGTAGCCACTGCTGCGTCATGTATGGGCAAATATGCTCCCCGTTTTATTTACACTGATGCATACTTATGGTGATATTACTGTGTTGTTGAGGCATGAATGGGGCACTCACCTTGTCCATATTTTGTCCCACATCCTACTCGCAGCAATGTGTGTTCTTTGCCCTTCTCTTCGCCCTCACCCGCCATGGCGGCTGCTGAGCCGCGCATGTGCAGTGCCGCCCTCCCTTGGCCGCGTCCCGTCGGGCTTCCGTACGTGGGAGGTGTGGGCAGTGACGTCATTGCAGTATGTCGCTGCCCGCGCTTCCCCGGGAAACTGGCCGGACGTGACGCGGTGCGGGGGGACGCTGTCACTCCACATGCGCTGCACTAATCAGCGCTGCATCCGGAAGTATATTTAAAGGTGCCTACCCCATCCACAACCACAGCCCCCCGAGGAAGCCACGCGAAACGCGCGTCGGGGCTGCAGTACGGCCACGTGGTTACCCCAGTCCCCATGGGTGAGTTCTATACCATGATTTGTCTTTGTATCCTGGCCATCTTTCTTATCTGAGTAGTGGCCATTTTTCTCCTGTTTTCTGACTCTGAACTTGCACAAACGCCCTACAATGGTATACATTGTGTATATATTATTCTAACTGTTTCACTAATTTTGTACCTTCTGACGGGATCTTCTGCATTCTTCTCCCGGGGGACCCACCAATTAATTGCCGTAATTGCTATGTGTGTTTCTCTTACCCTATATGACCGCTCCCTATTAGTGTCACATATATATATATTGAAAAGGAAACTCTTTTAATTTTTCTATCCAATAAAAGTGTTTTTAAACTGAAATAAGTCTTTCCTTGTTTCTGATTGTTTGGGTGTTCTACTCCACTTTCTTTAGGCTCTATTTTACTAATCCCACCTAGAAGAAGAATACTATATAACCCCATGTCTACGTAATAAAGTATGCCATTTGCTTGGTTCAATCTCTGAGTGAAGTTTTTCAACCAGATTACCAGATTTGGTTAATTAGTTTCTCTGCATGCACTCGGACATCTTTAATTTGGAGGAGAGCAGCTACCTAGTGTATCTTACATTGGTGAAACCTCCACACTCCCACCATACCGAGTGCACGGAGACAACTCATCCCACACTTGGACACTCTGAAGAGCTGTTCTGTTCATCTTTCCATTTATAGATTCTGGCCTCTGGCTCGGTCTGCTTCAAGCGGGGCAACAGAAGATCGCATGTAGCCATGATCAATTATTTGAGCAGCCGAAAGTGGCAGTGGGAAAGTGCAATTTTTGTTGCAAGAGGTGGATGATGATGAGACACAAAGGACAGGAAGTCAGGAGGAGGACCAGAGTGCGGAAGTGTAAGACGAGGTGATGGACGATGAAGTCGATGGGCAGAACGCCAGGGTCCAGAAGCAGTGTCTGTGGGTGACACCACTGCCTGTTCCCCTGTTGTACATGCACATCAAGCCTCCGTCCTTGATGCAAGCGAAGATGCCTCCCACCCTGCACCTGTCGTTCCACACTTGCAACCATCACCATCAGCAACAACATCCACATCCTTGTCCTAGAGCAGCATTCAGTTGTCCCTACCCCAGTCCTTGGAACACAAGTGCAAATACGCAGCCACCCACTCACAGGCCACGAGACTAAACTGCCACATTTCTCGACTGCTGCACTATAAATTTTACCTTTTAGGCATGTGGAGGCGGAGGCTTTCCGCAACCTGATTGCGGCAGCTGGCTCTCGGTACTTTGTCACCAGCCGCCACTATTTCTCCTGGTGCCGTCCCCGCATTATACAAGCACAGGTCACCGAACATTACCCGTACCCTTACCAGCGCGGTTAGTGGCGCGGTTAGTGGGAAGGACCGCCTAACCACAGACACGTGGACAAGTGCTTGCTACCAGGGATGGTACTTCTCACTGACGTCACACTGGGTTAATATTGTGGAAGCCGGGACCCAGTCAGACCCTGGGATGGAACACGTCTTCCCCACGCATAGGATTGCGGGACCTGGGTCAATCAAGTTTCAACACAATGTTCACAAGGTAGACACTAGTGAGGCAGAGGTACACAACCCCGATAAGTAGGCCCCGGAGAAGGTTGTCTCACCTGTCTGTCCCGAAGGCGTCTATGAAGACGTATGGCCAAAGACATGGCAGCCTCCAAGGACTGAGGGGTTTCATATACTGCCAAGGCATCTTTCAACCTTTCAGTAAGCCCCTCACAAAATTGACTTCTAAGGGCTGAGTCATTCCATTTGGAATCCGTCGCCCATCTACGGAATTCCAAACTGTACGTTTGTACTGACTGATTTCCCTGCTGAAGATGACGTAGCCTAGACTCAGCCAAGGCGACTTTGTCAGGGTCATCATAGATGAGGGCCAGAGCTCCGAAAAACCCCTCCACAGACTGGAGACAAACTGAGTCCTGCGGTAACAAAAATGCCCATGATTGAGGATCCACCTGTCCCTGCAATAGAGAGATCACAATACCAACCCATTGCTCCTCATTACTGGAGGAATAAGAACACAGTTTGAAATACAATTTGCATGCCTCCTTAAATACAAAAAACTTGTCCCTACCTCCTGAAAACCTGTCCGGGAGGACAACCGTAGGTTCAGGCTGGACAGGCCAACCTGCTGAGATCCTCACATTGGTGACCTGTAACCGCTGATGCTGCTGCTGTACCTTACCACGGAGGTCATTCACCTCCAGAGACAGCCTGTGCAGCCGCTCTGCAACTGAACCCATATAAAGGGAGAAAGTAAACAAAAGGTGCACGCCGAAAAACACACAGAAGGAAAAAAAATGTCAGTTTCTTTTTTGTTCGTTTTCAAAACATGCTCGGCCAGCTATAATGTCAAGCCAGGTGTGGGAAAGACTTAGTGCAACACAGAGGGAAGAGGGAAAGGGAGCCCAGACACTAGGGAAAGGGGGAAGTGGAGACCTCCTAGTCTGGTCTAGTGTCACCCTGTCTCAACTACCGTCCCTATATTGCCTCTTCAGCAATTGCCACACGCGTGCCTCCTCCTGTCTTTCCCTGGCGTATGGCTAAGGCTAGGGATGGGAGGAGCTGAGCACTAGTCGATTTCCACTAAACTCTATAGACAACAAGAGTACACAAACAGGGGGAGAATGCTTAGCTTTAGATAACCACAGATAAATGCGAACTTGGCCTCAAGCTCTTGAGAGGATGAAGTACTGCTCTTGCTAAGCCTTCACAAGTAGAAATGAATATAGCCGGCACCTGACTCTCAGATGCACCAGGTATATATACACCCAGGCCAGGGAGCTAATTGCCAGAAGGAGGTAGCTGCTAGGTCTTAGAGACAGCCTCTCATCTACAAAGATGTCTGTAATGCCAAACGTAGAGATCTCTTACAATCAACTGCAGGGCGACTGTCTGTCACCTTTGATACACCCGTGACACTTTGCCAGCTGTTAAAATAGGGGTACCCCACGTAGTTCTTTTTGGGGTCCCCCATTTTAATAGCCAGTAAAGGCTCAGTATACAGCTGGGGGTTGATATTACCCCCTTCCCAGGCTAAAAACATCCGCCCCAACTGTCCACTTTCCCTCTGCTGGTTAATAAAATTGCGGGGGATACCGCGCTATTTTTTTCCCCAGAAATATACTCATTTATTAATAAATATCATGAACAGTAAATTACACATACAAAGCACGGATAATATATATCATATATTTGTATCCATCTGTACAGCTATATATTACCTATCTATCTATTATCTATATATCTAGCTATCCATATATTTACATTTTTCAAGCTGTTGTTATAAAGTATTCTAATTTACTAAGATAATGACTTTTGTGTTTTCATTGGCTGTAAGCCATAATCATCAACATTAACAGAAATAAAAACTTGAATTAGATCACTCTGTTTGTAATGATTTTACATAATATATGAGTTTCACTTTATGTATTGAAGAACTGAAATAAATAAACTTTTTGATGATATTTTAATATTGTGAGATGCACCTGTATCTATCTATCTATCTATATATCCATATATCTCTTTATTATCTGTTGACCCATCTAATTATCTAATATATATAGATGCGCAGTGAGTATTGCTGACCTCATTTGTCGGCAATACACTGAGTCAGTGTATTGTCGACTGCCGAACAGAGCGGGCACATTTTACTGTTCATGGGATCTTCGTGGGACCCTCGCTATTTGGACTGCGGCGGACAGGTGAGGATGAGGTTGATTTATTATTTTACTTTTATTACAGGTGATCATGGGCTTCGGGGACTATGTGTAAGGTGAGTATATGGTGTTTTTTTTTTTTTGCAGGGGCAGCGAATATTGCGGACAAGGTTAGGTGAGTATAATGTGTTTTACTTTTACTTGAACATTTTTTTATTAATTTGAACTTTTTTTTCTTTACTTTCAGCAGGGCACAGGCGCCGGCGGATGGGAGACTACTGCTCCCATCCAGCAGTGCCTGTGCTCTCTGTTCCCTATGGTAGGACACGCCGGCTGATGGTGGTAGTAGTACTATCTGCCGGCGCCTATGACCTGCGGTAAGCTTTTTACCGTGGGTCACTGTCACAGCTGTGGCATCATGCTGACATGCTACCAGCCGGCGTGCTACCGGACTAAGGAGTATCTCTCCACGTGGCTTACAGGTGGTACTGGGAATAGGGTGTCTGCAGACTGCTCGGGGTGTAAGGCGACCCCTTTGTCTGAGCCAGACTGTCAGATGAAGCTATCTGCCTATTTCATCTAAGCCTGCCTATTTCCACTAAACCTGCCTGCCAGAAACTAAAGCACACGTGGAGCCCAAGAGACCAAGCGTCCACACAACACCATCACAGCTCAATGATCAGAGCCGCCATGTTTGTGGGCGGGCTTTTTAAAGATTAAGCCCTGCCCACCGTTGCACCATTGGTGACGCCACCCGTGACCAATCAGGTGGTGCCAGGTCACCGGATCAGCTGACTCCCAAACCACCAATCACGGTCCGCCATGTCACGGGCATGCTCAGTACAGAGAATCCTGGTCTTAGGCTTTAGCAGCCCTGTCTCCCTCTGCAACCTATCCTTCATGTTGCTAGGAACAAAGACCCAAGAGACAACCTGTACATCTCATGCACCAGCTAGGCGTTGGGACTGATGATGATGCTGAGCAGCATCAGCCCTGGCTGGACCAGAATGGGAGACCATAGAATCCATTGATGGTTCTGAACCCATTTCAAATCCAGCAAACACCCAATGCCTAACATTATCCCCCCCTCTAACATCCCCCTCCACTTGACACTCCCCCTTCTCAACAAGAAGTGGAGCATGAATGTGGTCCACCAGCTCCTAGGGATGATCCTCAGATCCATGGCCCCTTCAGTGTACTGGGTAACCTTTTTTCCACAAACCATCTTAGACCCCATAATTGCCTGCACCTCGAGTTTATCACCCCTGGTGTCTGTAGCAGGTTGGGGTTCAGCGACCTTTGTCAGGCGAACGGGTTTAAGGAGCGACACATGAAAAGTGTCGTGACTCCTCAGGTGTCGTGGTAACTGTAACCGGTACGTTACAGGGTTTACTTGGGTCAAAATTTTGAAAGGACCAATAAAGCGGGGGGCAAACTTAGCAGATTCCCCGCGTAATTTAGTTATTGCGAGCCGTGAGCCACACTCTGTCGCCCGGATAGAATAAGGGAGCAGGACGACGAAGAGTGTCAGCCGACTCTCTCATTCGATTGTTGGAGGCCAATATAGCATCCTGGGTATGGTCCCAAACCTCCCGGTGACCCAGAGCCAAATCTCTGACTCCAGGTTCCATAGAGGGAACTGGCATAGGAACCGGAATACGTGGATGTTGGCCATTATTCAGAAGAAGCGGAGTCAGATCTGTGGAGTCCGCCACGGGTAACGGGTGGAGAAGACCAGCCGGACTTTGATGGGATGATTTACCTCTCGCACAGGAGACACACGCAAGAACATGTTCCTTAACGTCCTGGCGCCACCGGGGCCACCAATAGGACCGTTGAAGGAACTTTGTGGTACGTTTGACCCCAAAATGAGCTCCAATCTTAGGGGCATGTGCCCAGGAGAGCACCTCATTTTGTAGATTAGGGGGAATGAACGTCCTCCCTGAGGGGACCTGGTTTAAGGACACTGGAGCCACCCTCCGCATACTTCCTGAAGGAACGGTGAGCCTGGACTGGTCATCGTCCTCAGCCGTATCCATGGACCGAGACACAAGGTCTACCCGAGGGTTCTTTTGATATAATCTGACAATACCTGGGTCTCGGGGAAAGACAGAGGATCTGTGCCGGGGGACTCATGGGTAGCAGGCTCAGAAACTATCCTCCGGGTGACTGTAACCATACACTGAGACACACAATTCTCACTCCAGGAAGAAATTCTCCCCATATTCCAGTCAATGTGTGGAGTGTGACAACGTAACCAGGGAAGACCCAATAGCATCTCATCTAATCCACTGGGAATAATAAGAAAGGAGATAACCTCCCAGTGACCCTGAGGAAATGACATGGTGAGGGGAATCGACTGGTGGGTGATTTGCCTGTCCAGGAGTGAACCGTTGACCAACCTAATGTTCATTGGTCTTGGCAGTAACTCTATAGGGATGGCGTGCTTTTGGGCAAACGTAGATGACAAAAAATTTCCATCGGAGCCAGAATCCGCCCACGCCTTGGCAGTAACCGTGGTTGTTCCGAAGAACAATGTAACCTTATACAATAATTTGGAGGAAGAAGCCCCAGAATCTAACACACCTCCTCCAACGGTGGTAAGACACACTCGTCTTCCCGACAGCTTGGAACCCTTATTACCGGGGTATTCCAAGATATGTGCAGGTCGGGAACGAGAGGGACTAGACTCAGTCCGGGATATATCCATAGCCTCAGGCTCCGGGTCAGGAGTCACGGGTTTGGAAATGGGTCTAGAGAAGGATGGTGCCAACCGAGGTCTGGGGACCTCCAGCTCTAACTTGTGTTCTGCATGACGCAAATCTATTCGGTTCGAGAGAGAGATTAACTACTCCAGGGAGGTTGGAATCTCTCTGGTAGATAGAGCATTTTTAATATGCCCAGCCAGACCCTTCCAGAACACCGGGATTAAAGACCGCTCAGACCAATCCAATTTAGCCGCTAAGGTTCTGAACAGGATGGCATAGTGGCTGGCGGTGACCGAACCCTGGACCAACGCAAGAAGCTTAAGAGCCGTATCATGCGTGACATGAGGACCTAGGAAAACACTCTTTAGGGCATTAAGAAAGAGACCTGCATTAGCCACTACCGGGTCATTGCGCTCCCACAGAGGGGTAGCCCACTCCAGAGCCCTGTGGGAGAGTAACGAGATGACATAACCCACTTTGGCCCTTTCGGAGGGGAACAGTGCTTCCATCATCTCCAATTGAATGGAGCATAGGTTAATAAAACCTCTGCAGAATCTGCTGTCACCAGAAAATTTTTCCGGGAGAGCAAAACGGGGTAATGGAGCAATTGCAGCTGCCGCAGCATTTACCGCGACCGAGTTAACCAGATTGGCTGCTTGAGAAGCCGCCTGGGTAGCTACTGCAGTGATATCAGCTACCGGGTCCAGAGTCCTAAGTCTGGCCTCAAGTTTCTGTATATAGCGCTGCAGTTGCTGGTTGTCAGCCATGTTCGGCAAGACCTTGGCGCTCTGATACTGTTAAGAGGACGGTTGCAAACAACTTTATTAAATAATGGAAAGCAACCAAACCCGGGGTCCACGATGCAGCCTGTTGGACTGCGGCCGAACACCTTCCGGGTAAAACAACCAACTTAAATAACAATCCCCTCCATGTTACTGCACTTTTGCATGCAATATCAGCCCACACACCGGCTACCATCCGGGCCATTCCTGTTGGACAGTATCTTAGAACCAAACGCATTTGTTCTACCGATATGGCGTTTGAGTCTCAGTCTCGGGACCTGCGCCAAAGATTTCAGGAACCGGGCTACAGTGCACGGAGTATCAAGAGAGGCTACAGACGTGCCAAGGGGACACCACGTGATCTTCTCTTGACCAGTGTTGGTAGACCACATGAAAGGGATCCTCCATTAAGATTTATATCGACGTATAACAGCCACTGGCAGACCATCCGGGGGATCCTTGAGAAGCACTGGTCCATCCTTAAAACGGAACCGGTGCTTGGCAGGATCCTACCTGACAGACCTTTAATGACAGCCAGAAGAGGAAAAAGTTTGAAGGACTCACTAGTCAGGAGCCATTATGTTGCCCCTATGTCTACCCGATTTGGGATAACCAAATCGCGATGGGGATGCTATCCTTGTGGATCATGCATGGCCTGTCGCAATATTACTAGGGCTAAATCTTTCTCCACCAATCATGGCAGGGAATTTAAAATCACCCATCACATCTCTTGCAGTTCCACACACGTTATTTATATGGCCACTTGTCCATGTAATTTGAACTATGTGGGACTCACGTCTCGTGAATTCCGGGTTCGTGTTAGGGAACACGTTAGGGATGTGGTGGCAGCAAGGGATGTGCTGGATGTGTCAACACTTAAGACTGTCCCGCGGCACTTCAGACTGCGCCATAACTGCGACCCCTCCCTCCTCAAGTTTATTGGTATCGACATGGTACATCTGGGCACTAGGGGAGGTGATTATAAACGCATCTTGGCGCAGTTGGAGTGCCGCTGGATTGCGGTTTTGGATACGGTGACCCCTGGCGGTCTCAATGAATACAACAGTTTCTCTTCATTCTTGTAGGTTCTCTTCTCCTTCGTTTTTAAATGTGGATTCTCATTTTAGTATCATATATGTTTCTATTTTTTTATTTATTATTCTGTTTTCTTCATCATTTTTTCATATTTAGGCACCACCATCTATACCTCCGTACTATTTAGGATGAGTTTCGGACGAACGTGGGATGGGCACCTATAGTGCTTATGAATGTTCAGCATTACAAATAATCTTTAGGAGTCAATCTCGTCTCGTGATGACACGATCCCTGTGAATGGTGACAACTGTGCAACTACTGGACTCTTTATATGTCTTCAATTTGGCAACATATATATTGCTCTACACATTTAAATTTGCCTGTCTCTGTCATTTTGTTTAAATGTGGTAGCCACTGCTGCGTCATGTATGGGCAAATATGCTCCCCGTTTTATTTACACTGATGCATACTTATGGTGATATTACTGTGTTGTTGAGGCATGAATGGGGCACTCACCTTGTCCATATTTTGTCCCACATCCTACTCGCAGCAATGTGTGTTCTTTGCCCTTCTCTTCGCCCTCACCCGCCATGGCGGCTGCTGAGCCGCGCATGTGCAGTGCCGCCCTCCCTTGGCCGCGTCCCGTCGGGCTTCCGTACGTGGGAGGTGTGGGCAGTGACGTCATTGCAGTATGTCGCTGCCCGCGCTTCCCCGGGAAACTGGCCGGACGTGACGCGGTGCGGGGGGACGCTGTCACTCCACATGCGCTGCACTAATCAGCGCTGCATCCGGAAGTATATTTAAAGGTGCCTACCCCATCCACAACCACAGCCCCCCGAGGAAGCCACGCGAAACGCGCGTCGGGGCTGCAGTACGGCCACGTGGTTACCCCAGTCCCCATGGGTGAGTTCTATACCATGATTTGTCTTTGTATCCTGGCCATCTTTCTTATCTGAGTAGTGGCCATTTTTCTCCTGTTTTCTGACTCTGAACTTGCACAAACGCCCTACAATGGTATACATTGTGTATATATTAGTCTAACTGTTTCACTAATTTTGTACCTTCTGACGGGATCTTCTGCATTCTTCTCCCGGGGGACCCACCAATTAATTGCCGTAATTGCTATGTGTGTTTCTCTTACCCTATATGACCGCTCCCTATTAGTGTCACATATATATATTGAAAAGGAAACTCTTTTAATTTTTCTATCCAATAAAAGTGTTTTTAAACTGAAATAAGTCTTTCCTTGTTTCTGATTGTTTGGGTGTTCTACTCCACTTTCTTTAGGCTCTATTTTACTAATCCCACCTAGAAGAAGAATACTATATAACCCCATGTCTACGTAATAAAGTATGCCATTTGCTTGGTTCAATCTCTGAGTGAAGTTTTTCAACCAGATTACCAGATTTGGTTAATTAGTTTCTCTGCATGCACTCGGACATCTTTAATTTGGAGGAGAGCAGCTACCTAGTGTATCTTACATTGGTGAAACCTCCACACTCCCACCATACCGAGTGCACGGAGACAACTCATCCCACACTTGGACACTCTGAAGAGCTGTTCTGTTCATCTTTCCATTTATAGATTCTGGCCTCTGGCTCGGTCTGCTTCAAGCGGGGCAACAGAAGATCGCATGTAGCCATGATCAATTATTTGAGCAGCCGAAAGTGGCAGTGGGAAAGTGCAATTTTTGTTGCAAGAGGTGGATGATGATGAGACACAAAGGACAGGAAGTCAGGAGGAGGACCAGAGTGCGGAAGTGTAAGACGAGGTGATGGACGATGAAGTCGATGGGCAGAACGCCAGGGTCCAGAAGCAGTGTCTGTGGGTGACACCACTGCCTGTTCCCCTGTTGTACATGCACATCAAGCCTCCGTCCTTGATGCAAGCGAAGATGCCTCCCACCCTGCACCTGTCGTTCCACACTTGCAACCATCACCATCAGCAACAACATCCACATCCTTGTCCTAGAGCAGCATTCAGTTGTCCCTACCCCAGTCCTTGGAACACAAGTGCAAATACGCAGCCACCCACTCACAGGCCACGAGACTAAACTGCCACATTTCTCGACTGCTGCACTATAAATTTTACCTTTTAGGCATGTGGAGGCGGAGGCTTTCCGCAACCTGATGGCGGCAGCTGGCTCTCGGTACTTTGTCACCAGCCGCCACTATTTCTCCTGGTGCCGTCCCCGCATTATACAAGCACAGGTCACCGAACATTACCCGTACCCTTACCAGCGCGGTTAGTGGCGCGGTTAGTGGGAAGGACCGCCTAACCACAGACACGTGGACAAGTGCTTGCTACCAGGGATGGTACTTCTCACTGACGTCACACTGGGTTAATATTGTGGAAGCCGGGACCCAGTCAGACCCTGGGATGGAACACGTCTTCCCCACGCATAGGATTGCGGGACCTGGGTCAATCAAGTTTCAACACAATGTTCACAAGGTAGACACTAGTGAGGCAGAGGTACACAACCCCGATAAGTAGGCCCCGGAGAAGGTTGTCTCACCTGTCTGTCCCGAAGGCGTCTATGAAGACGTATGGCCAAAGACATGGCAGCCTCCAAGGACTGAGGGGTTTCATATACTGCCAAGGCATCTTTCAACCTTTCAGTAAGCCCCTCACAAAATTGACTTCTAAGGGCTGAGTCATTCCATTTGGAATCCGTCGCCCATCTACGGAATTCCAAACTGTACGTTTGTACTGACTGATTTCCCTGCTGAAGATGACGTAGCCTAGACTCAGCCGAGGCGACTTTGTCAGGGTCATCATAGATGAGGGCCAGAGCTCCGAAAAACCCCTCCACAGACTGGAGACAAACTGAGTCCTGCGGTAACAAAAATGCCCATGATTGAGGATCCACCTGTCCCTGCAATAGAGAGATCACAATACCAACCCATTGCTACTCATTACTGGAGGAATAAGAACACAGTTTGAAATACAATTTGCATGCCTCCTTAAATACAAAAAACTTGTCCCTACCTCCTGAAAACCTGTCCGGGAGGACAACCGTAGGTTCAGGCTGGACAGGCCAACCTGCTGAGATCCTCACATTGGTGACCTGTAACCGCTGATGCTGCTGCTGTACCTTACCACGGAGGTCATTCACCTCCAGAGACAGCCTGTGCAGCCGCTCTGCAACTGAACCCATATAAAGGGAGAAAGTAAACAAAAGGTGCACGCCGAAAAACACACAGAAGGAAAAAAAATGTCAGTTTCTTTTTTGTTCGTTTTCAAAACATGCTCGGCCAGCTATAATGTCAAGCCAGGTGTGGGAAAGACTTAGTGCAACACAGAGGGAAGAGGGAAAGGGAGCCCAGACACTAGGGAAAGGGGGAAGTGGAGACCTCCTAGTCTGGTCTAGTGTCACCCTGTCTCAACTACCGTCCCTATATTGCCTCTTCAGCAATTGCCACACGCGTGCCTCCTCCTGTCTTTCCCTGGCGTATGGCTAAGGCTAGGGATGGGAGGAGCTGAGCACTAGTCGATTTCCACTAAACTCTATAGACAACAAGAGTACACAAACAGGGGGAGAATGCTTAGCTTTAGATAACCACAGATAAATGCGAACTTGGCCTCAAGCTCTTGAGAGGATGAAGTACTGCTCTTGCTAAGCCTTCACAAGTAGAAATGAATATAGCCGGCACCTGACTCTCAGATGCACCAGGTATATATACACCCAGGCCAGGGAGCTAATTGCCAGAAGGAGGTAGCTGCTAGGTCTTAGAGACAGCCTCTCATCTACAAAGATGTCTGTAATGCCAAACGTAGAGATCTCTTACAATCAACTGCAGGGCGACTGTCTGTCACCTTTGATACACCCGTGACACTTTGCCAGCTGTTAAAATAGGGGTACCCCACGTAGTTCTTTTTGGGGTCCCCCATTTTAATAGCCAGTAAAGGCTCAGTATACAGCTGGGGGTTGATATTACCCCCTTCCCAGGCTAAAAACATCCGCCCCAACTGTCCACTTTCCCTCTGCTGGTTAATAAAATTGCGGGGGATACCGCGCTATTTTTTTCCCCAGAAATATACTCATTTATTAATAAATATCATGAACAGTAAATTACAAATACAAAGCACGGATAATATATATCATATATTTGTATCCATCTGTACAGCTATATATTACCTATCTATCTATTATCTATATATCTAGCTATCCATATATTTACATTTTTCAAGCTGTTGTTATAAAGTATTCTAATTTACTAAGATAATGACTTTTGTGTTTTCATTGGCTGTAAGCCATAATCATCAACATTAACAGAAATAAAAACTTGAATTAGATCACTCTGTTTGTAATGATTTTACATAATATATGAGTTTCACTTTATGTATTGAAGAACTGAAATAAATAAACTTTTTGATGATATTTTAATATTGTGAGATGCACCTGTATCTATCTATCTATCAATATATCCATATATCTCTGTATTATCTGTTGACCCATCTAATTATCTAATATATATAGATGCGCAGTGAGTATTGCTGACCTCATTTGTCGGCAATACACTGAGTCAGTGTATTGTCGACTGCCGAACAGAGCGGGCACATTTTACTGTTCATGGGATCTTCGTGGGACCCTCGCTATTTGGACTGCGGCGGACAGGTGAGGATGAGGTTGCTTTATTATTTTACTTTTATTACAGGTGATCATGGGCTTCGGGGACTATGTGTAAGGTGAGTATATGGTGTTTTTTTTTTTTTGCAGGGGCAGCGAATATTGCGGACAAGGTTAGGTGAGTATAATGTGTTTTACTTTTACTTGAACATTTTTTTATTAATTTGAACTTTTTTTTCTTTACTTTCAGCAGGGCACAGGCGCCGGCGGATGGGAGACTACTGCTCCCATCCAGCAGTGCCTGTGCTCTCTGTTCCCTATGGTAGGACACGCCGGCTGATGGTGGTAGTAGTACTATCTGCCGGCGCCTATGACCTGCGGTAAGCTTTTTACCGTGGGTCACTGTCACAGCTGTGGCATCATGCTGACATGCTACCAGCCGGCGTGCTACCGGACTAAGGAGTATCTCTCCACGTGGCTTACAGGTGGTACTGGGAATAGGGTGTCTGCAGACTGCTCGGGGTGTAAGGCGACCCCTTTGTCTGAGCCAGACTGTCAGATGAAGCTATCTGCCTATTTCATCTAAGCCTGCCTATTTCCACTAAACCTGCCTGCCAGAAACTAAAGCACACGTGGAGCCCAAGAGACCAAGCGTCCACACAACACCATCACAGCTCAATGATCAGAGCCGCCATGTTTGTGGGCGGGCTTTTTAAAGATTAAGCCCTGCCCACCGTTGCACCATTGGTGACGCCACCCGTGACCAATCAGGTGGTGCCAGGTCACCGGATCAGCTGACTCCCAAACCACCAATCACGGTCCGCCATGTCACGGGCATGCTCAGTACAGAGAATCCTGGTCTTAGGCTTTAGCAGCCCTGTCTCCCTCTGCAACCTATCCTTCATGTTGCTAGGAACAAAGACCCAAGAGACAACCTGTACATCTCATGCACCAGCTAGGCGTTGGGACTGATGATGATGCTGAGCAGCATCAGCCCTGGCTGGACCAGAATGGGAGACCATAGAATCCATTGATGGTTCTGAACCCATTTCAAATCCAGCAAACACCCAATGCCTAACATTATCCCCCCCTCTAACATCCCTCTCCACTTGACACTCCCCCTTCTCAACAAGAAGTGGAGCATGAATGTGGTCCACCAGCTCCTAGGGATGATCCTCAGATCCATGGCCCCTTCAGTGTACTGGGTAACCTTTTTTCCACAAACCATCTTAGACCCCATAATTGCCTGCACCTCGAGTTTATCACCCCTGGTGTCTGTAGCAGGTTGGGGTTCAGCGACCTTTGTCAGGCGAACGGGTTTAAGGAGCGACACATGAAAGGTGTCGTGGTAACTGTAACCGGTACGTTACAGGGTTTACTTGGGTCAAAATTTTGAAAGGACCAATAAAGCGGGGGGCAAACTTAGCAGATTCCCCGCGTAATTTAGTTATTGCGAGCCGTGAGCCACACTCTGTCGCCCGGATAGAATAAGGGAGCAGGACGACGAAGAGTGTCAGCCGACTCTCTCATTCGATTGTTGGAGGCCAATATAGCATCCTGGGTATGGTCCCAAACCTCCCGGTGACCCAGAGCCAAATCTCTGACTCCAGGTTCCATAGAGGGAACTGGCATAGGAACCGGAATACGCGGATGTTGGCCATTATTCAGAAGAAGCGGAGTCAGATCTGTGGAGTCCGCCACGGGTAACGGGTGGAGAAGACCAGCCGGACTTTGATGGGATGATTTACCTCTCGCACAGGAGACACACGCAAGAACATGTTCCTTAACGTCCTGGCGCCACCGGGGCCACCAATAGGACCGTTGAAGGAACTTTGTGGTACGTTTGACCCCAAAATGAGCTCCAATCTTAGGGGCATGTGCCCAGGAGAGCACCTCATTTTGTAGATTAGGGGGAATGAACGTCCTCCCTGAGGGGACCTGGTTTAAGGACACTGGAGCCACCCTCCGCATACTTCCTGAAGGAACGGTGAGCCTGGACTGGTCATCGTCCTCAGCCGTATCCATGGACCGAGACACAAGGTCTACCCGAGGGTTCTTTTGATATAATCTGACAATACCTGGGTCTCGGGGAAAGACAGAGGATCTGTGCCGGGGGACTCATGGGTAGCAGGCTCAGAAACTATCCTCCGGGTGACTGTAACCATACACTGAGACACACAATTCTCACTCCAGGAAGAAATTCTCCCCATATTCCAGTCAATGTGTGGAGTGTGACAACGTAACCAGGGAAGACCCAATAGCATCTCATCTAATCCACTGGGAATAATAAGAAAGGAGATAACCTCCCAGTGACCCTGAGGAAATGACATGGTGAGGGGAATCGACTGGTGGGTGATTTGCCTGTCCAGGAGTGAACCGTTGACCAACCTAATGTTCATTGGTCTTGGCAGTAACTCTATAGGGATGGCGTGCTTTTGGGCAAACGTAGATGACAAAAAATTTCCATCGGAGCCAGAATCCGCCCACGCCTTGGCAGTAACCGTGGTTGTTCCGAAGAACAATGTAACCTTATACAATAATTTGGAGGAAGAAGCCCCAGAATCTAACACACCTCCTCCAACGGTGGTAAGACACACTCGTCTTCCCGACAGCTTGGAACCCTTATTACCGGGGTATTCCAAGATATGTGCAGGTCGGGAACGAGAGGGACTAGACTCAGTCCGGGATATATCCATAGCCTCAGGCTCCGGGTCAGGAGTCACGGGTTTGGAAATGGGTCTAGAGAAGGATGGTGCCAACCGAGGTCTGGGGACCTCCAGCTCTAACTTGTGTTCTGCATGACGCAAATCTATTCGGTTCGAGAGAGAGATTAACTACTCCAGGGAGGTTGGAATCTCTCTGGTAGATAGAGCATTTTTAATATGCCCAGCCAGACCCTTCCAGAACACCGGGATTAAAGACCGCTCAGACCAATCCAATTTAGCCGCTAAGGTTCTGAACAGGATGGCATAGTGGCTGGCGGTGACCGAACCCTGGACCAACGCAAGAAGCTTAAGAGCCGTATCATGCGTGACATGAGGACCTAGGAAAACACTCTTTAGGGCATTAAGAAAGAGACCTGCATTAGCCACTACCGGGTCATTGCGCTCCCACAGAGGGGTAGCCCACTCCAGAGCCCTGTGGGAGAGTAACGAGATGACATAACCCACTTTGGCCCTTTCGGAGGGGAACAGTGCTTCCATCATCTCCAATTGAATGGAGCATAGGTTAATAAAACCTCTGCAGAATCTGCTGTCACCAGAACATTTTTCCGGGAGAGCAAAACGGGGTAATGGAGCAATTGCAGCTGCCGCAGCATTTACCGCGACCGAGTTAACCAGATTGGCTGCTTGAGAAGCCGGCTGGGTAGCTACTGCAGTGATATCAGCTACCGGGTCCAGAGTCCTAAGTCTGGCCTCAAGTTTCTGTATATAGCGCTGCAGTTGCTGGTTGTCAGCCATGTTCGGCAAGACCCTGGCGCTCTGATACTGTTAAGAGGACGGTTGCAAACAACTTTATTAAATAATGGAAAGCAACCAAACCCGGGGTCCACGATGCAGCCTGTTGGACTGCGGCCGAACACCTTCCGGGTAAAACAACCAACTTAAATAACAATCCCCTCCATGTTACTGCACACCGGAACGGAAATAGGGATTCGCACTATCTCCGGTAACTGCACGAGAGATGTGCGATAAATAATGTATCTGTAGTCCTGTTACAGCACAGGGACTACACAGTTGGCACTAGGATGCGTGTGTGACTCACGCCAGCAAATACGTGCTCCCAGCCGGCGTGCTACCGGACTAAGGAGTATCTCTCCACGTGGCTTACAGGTGGTACCGGGAATAGGGTGTCTGCAGACTGCTCGGGGTGTAAGGCGACCCCTTTGTCGGAGCCAGACTGTCAGATGAAGCTACCTGCCTATTTCATCTAAGCCTGCCTATTTCCACTAAACCTGCCTGCCAGAAACTAAAGCACACGTGGAGCCCAAGAGACCAAGCGTCCACACAACACCATCACAGCTCAATGATCAGAGCGCGCCGCCATGTTTGTGGGCGGGCTTTTTAAAGATTAAGCCCTGCCCACCGTCGCACCATTGGTGACGTCACCCGCGACCAATCAGGCGGTGCCAGGTCACCGGATCAGCTGACTCCCAAACCACCAATCACGGTCTGCCATGTCACGGGCATGCTCAGTACAGAGAATCCTGGTCTTAGGCTTTAGCAGCCCTGTCTCCCTCCGCAACCTATCCTTCATGTTGTTGGGAACAAAGACCCAAGAGACAACCTGTACATCTTGTGCACCAGCTAGGTGTTGGGACTGATGACAATGCTGAGCAGCATCACCCCTGGCTGGACTGGAAAAGGAGACCACAAAATCCACTGACGCTTCTGAACCCATTTCAAATCCAGCAGACGCCCTACGCTTAACACTCACAGGGGTGGAAAGGCTTGCCTAGCCAGGGCCCTTTTGAGACCGCAAAGGATGAACCAATTCATGTTATCCACCAACTTTGCAAAAAAACGATTTAGTAGAAGCAAAAATTGCAATAATTTGATTATTACTAGTGTTGAGCGAGCACTAAAATGCTCGGGTGCTCGAAGCTCGGGCCGAGCTCACCGTGATGCTCAACCCGAGCAACGAGCCCAATGTTAGTCTATGGGAGACCCAAGCATTTTTGCGGAGGCACCCCCATCAGCCTGTAGAAAGCCTAAAAAGTGCCCAAAACGATAGTGACAGTGCTCAAATGACATGGGGACAGCATGGGGATCGCCCCAGGAAGCATTTCTGAACCCCAGGTCACTGCTGTGAACAACGTGGTCAGAGGTATTAAGCCACTTTTACGGGCTCAGAATAAAACATTCAAAAACTAAACAGAAAGTGCTTTTCTGTGAAATACGTTAAGGAACATCCTTTCCAGGGTAAAGACTTGTTTATAAGGTAAAATAAATGACCAAAAACAAAAATACTCCTCCACACCTTGGGCTATGTTCACAAGTAGCAATTTTTATGCATTTTTGCACTTTTGTATTGCTTTCAACCGTGACAAATGCATTCACTGGGAAATGTCATTTTAACATTTTACAACCTTATCTGGTCATGTGCTGTGTGACACATGCATACAGTGCTGAAAAGACATGGGAACAGCATGGGGAAGAACCCTTGTAGCATCTCTGACACCCAGGTCACTGCCTAAAAGTGTGCCCATCAGTAGTGATTCTTGCCGCATCAGACTTGCAAGTCCTAGTCCCAGGGCAGTGTTCAATTGTACCTCCCCCATTCCTTGCAATGCAAGCGCAAGTATGCAGCCTGCCACGCACCCACCCCCAGGCAGCAATACCATACTGCTTGCTTGCTTGCACTTGAAATTGGGCCTTTTAGGCATGTGGAGGTGGAATCTGGCCACCACGTCATGGCTGCGTCGGCGGCCTGGTATCCATACTCAATCCCCAGCCGCCCGGCAGTCGGGTGTCCACGCTTGGTCCCCAGCCGCCAGGGGGCGGGCGGGTGTCCATAAACAGTCCCCACCCACCCCTATTTGTCCCGGTAACCTTCCCCACACTTTTCTTAGCCTGGCCTTCTTTAGGGAAGCATTGGCCGAGCCCACCAGACAACCAGACTCCTCCGGTGGGCCATGGATCATCCATCAGGGGAGTTGAGAGTGCCAAGGTGAGGAGCATGATGATGATGATAGAAGTTAGCATCTGCTTTGTTTTCTTGGAATGCAAGCGTAAGTGTGCAGCCTGCCACCCACCCACCCCCAGGCTGCAATACCATACTGCTTGCTTGCACTTGAAATAGGGCCTTTAAGGCATGTGGAGGCATAATCTGGACACCAAGTCATGGCTGCGTCGGCGGCCTGGTATCCATACTCAGTCCCCAGCCGCCCCGCGGCCGGGTGTCCACACTCGGTTCCCAGCCGCTAGGGTGCCGGGTGTCCATGCTTGGTCCCCAGCCGCCAGGGGGCGGCCAGGTGTCCATAAACGGTCCCCAGCCGCCCCTATTTGATGGACAGCCTAACCACAGACACGTGGACAAGTGAATGTGGCTAGGATTGGTCCATCTCACTGACGCCTTCACACTGGGTTAAAATTGTGGAAGCCGGGACACAGTTGGACACTGGGATGCAACACGTCCTCCAGACATAGAGGATTGCGGGTCCTGGGTCAATCAGGCTTCAACACAAAGTTCAGAAGGTAGACAGCAGCAGTGGTCGGCCTCCTACACAACAAGTAAATTATTCATGATCATAAGACCATCCATCTCCTTAGCTTTCTGTTCCTTGGAATAGAAGCACATGTATGTAGTAGCAGCTAGGCCTGAGGTCGTCAGCGTTTTGGCGCATATCCTACCTCCTCCGAGGATTGCTGGATGTTTTCTGCTACTATGCCAGTTCTAAGACTCCTGTTAAAACAAAGCTTCAGGTTATGAATGATGGATGAGGTGGTGGCAAAGGAGAAAGAGCAGGAGGAACAGGGACCATTCACATCAATATCAGGCCAGCCAACCACACATGTCTTGTAGGATATGTTTCTGTACCAAAAGGAGCGGTTCGGCTACACAGTTATAGGGCATACAGTGAGTGCAATGCCTACCAAAAATTTCGAGGCACTCCAATGCCCCTTGAAAGTGACATGGAGGTCAGAGGGCCTTAACTAAACTGTTTTTTTCCATTTATAGCAAATGGGTCTCCTATACACTGTTGGCCTAAGCAATGAATGGAAGGCTTTCCAAAGATTATGTTGAACTGCAATGCCCCTTGAAACAGACGTGGATTACAGCATACTAAAAAGCTTCTACCCATATTGGGGAGAGGGTCTCCCTTTGTGTTCGCCTACGCATTGAAAAGCAAAAGCTGACAAAAATTAGGAGGAAATGCAATGCCCGTTGGAAGAGTCGTGGAGGTTAGAGTTAATTAAAAACAACATTTCAATGCCCGTTGGAAGAGCTGTGGAGTTCAGAGTGGTTTAACAAGACGGTTCTAATGCCCTTGGAAGAGCGGTGGAGGTCGCAGTAGCTTAACAAGACGGTTTTAATACCCCTTGGAAGAGCGGTGGAGGTCGCAGTAGCTTAACAAGATGGTATTAATGCCCCTTGGAAAAGTGGTGGAGGTCGCAGTAGCTTAACAAGATGGTTATAATGCCCCTTAGAAAAGTGGTGGAGGTCGCAGTAGCTTAACAAGATGGTTTTAATGCCCTTGGAAAAGTGGTGGAGGTCGCAGTAGCTTAACAAGACGGTTTTAAAGCCAATTAGAAGGGTGGAGGTTGCAGTATTTTAACAAGACAGTTTTAATGCCCCTTGGAAGAGTGGTGGAGGTCGAAGTAGCTTAACAAGACGGTTTTAATGCCCCTTGGAAGAGTGGTGGAGGTCACAGTAGCTTAACAAGATGGTTTTACTGCCCCTTGGAAGAGTGGTGGAGGTCGCAGTAGCTTAACAAGACGGTTTTAGTGCCCTTTGGAAGAGTGGTGGAGGTCGCAGTAGCTTATCAATTTGGTTTTAATGCCCCTTGGAAGACTGGTGGAGGTCGCAGAGGAATAAAAGGACAATATCAATGCCCCTTGGAAGAGTGGTGGAGGTCACAGTAGCTTAACAAGATGGTTTTAATGCCCCTTAGAAGAGCGGTGGAGGTCGCAGTAGCTTAATGTTACGCTCGCACCTGGACTGACTGGCGTGAGCGTGATTAGTGATCCCTCTGTACCATGAACCGAGGAGTGCCTGGAGGGGCGTAACTAAGTATCAACCCGATCCGACCAAGGTCACATGGCGGCTCAGTCAACTCCGTGAACCAAGGAGGAACCGAGCAGAGGGACCAGGTGCTACTCCAGGTCAGACCCCGGTGACAGCGGTTGACTCACACTGGGAATGCAGGAACAGGCAGGTTAGACTGGCAAAAAGGCAGGTGGGTATTGGCAGGCACAGTTGGTATGCAGAGAGGTGGATACTGGTAAGCACGGCTGGTATGCAGACAGGTGGGTACTGGCAAGCATGGCTGGTATGCAGACAGGTGGGCACTGGCAAGCATGGCTCGTATGCAGACAGGTGGGTACTGGCAAGCATGGCTGGTATGCAGACAGGTGGGTACTGGCAAGCACGGCTGGAGTGCAGACAGGGAGATACTGGCAAGCACGGCTGGGGTGCAGACATGGAGGTACTAGAAGGTTGGAGTGCAGGTTGGATAGGGTCCAGTAAAGACTGGGACACAGGAACAGAGCCGCAGATGCGGTAGACAAGCAGAGTAAAGCGAAACCGCCGGAGCGGAGGACAAGACAGAGCAGAGAGGAACCGCCTTTGCGGTGAGCAAGCAGAGCGGAGCGAAAACTGCAGGTGCGGTTGGGCAAGGCAGAGCAGAGGGGAACCGTCGGAGTGGTGGACAAGGCAGAGCAGAGAGGAACCGCCGGAGCGGTGGTCAAGGCAGAGCAGAGAGGAACTGCTGGAGCGGTGGACAAGGCAGAGCAGAGCGAAACCGCAAGTGCGGTGGACAAGGCAGAGCAGAGCGAAACCGCAGGTGCGGTGGACAAGGCAGAGCAGAGCGGAACAGCCGGAGCGGTGGGCAAAGCAGAGCAGAGAGAAGCCGCCGGAGCGGTGGGCAAGCCAGAGCAGAGGGAAACCGCTGGCGCGGTGAGCAAGCAGAGCCGAACAGGGCTGAAGGTGCAGGCAGAGAGGACTGGACTCTGTTCACATGGAACAGACTGGAAAATACAGGAAGATGGCTAGAACACAGGAGGTAGATTCTGAGGAAGGGAAAAGGGAGAAGCAGAACCAGATACACACAAGGTACTTACTATGAAGTAGTGAGTGGACACAAAACTCACAAACAGAAGTACAGAGACAACGAGTTGGAGTTAGGTGCAGGTTCAGACACTGCAAGAAAAGTGAAGGTACGGACATAGAGACAAACAGGTAACAGGCTAGGAGACAGTTCAGACAGGAACTGATACTGCAACGAGATACAAAAACGAGCCAGGGTATACAGCCCCCAGGGTGGCAGAAACAGACTAGAATTCACAGGTAACAGGCCTGGGTATACAACCCCCAGAGTGGCGGAAACAGACTAGAAGTCAGAGATAACAGGTCTGGGTATGCAGCCCCCAGAGTGGCGCAAACAGACTAGAAGTCAGAGATAACAGGCCTGGGTATGCAGCCCCCAGGGTGGCAGAAACAGACTAGAAGTCAGAGATAACAGACCTGGGTATACCGCCCCCAGGGTGGCAGAAACAGACAAGATACAGGACAGGACCTGGCAATTCAGATGCAAAGACAAACTGAGTGAAGGTGTTGCTCAGGCACCTCCTTCTGGGTGAAGGGGGTTTAAATATCCAGTGACTCAGAGCAATAGGCTGGGAACGCATTAGGAGCACGCCAGCAGCAGCTATAAGAATCAGGAAGTAACTGGGACGCCGCCCTGAGCAATCAGACAAGAGCCATGCACACAGCATGAACTGGAGCAAGGTTTGCAGGCTGGACTGATGGGTAAGATTGCGGTCTTTCATAGTGGGAGGTGGTGCACTATGCAAGCAGGCCGCCCGGTATGTTACAGTACCCCCACCATTTACGCCCCCTCTTCTTCAAGCCTCCAAGAGTCTTCTGCAGAGAATTTGGAGGCCAATCCTTCTCTTCAGGAGGATTACCTCTTCTGTCCATTAGAGGAATCGAAACTGGTCTCATCATCTTGGTGACTAGGATGCTTCCTCCTATCAAGCCATCCTCAGCAACAGATGAAGTGGGTGAAGTACCAGGAACAGCACACAGGAAAGTCTTTCTCCATTTGTTATCAGGTAGCACCCTGGTGGATTCAGGAGACAACTGGAGGTCCTCCGCCTGGTTGGAGGGGTGCAGAGACTCGGGGGTAACCACGGCCTTGACGTACACTTTGCCAAGCTTACTGGATGAAGTGGGTGGTGTACCATGTACCGGGTGTAGGAAAGTCTCTCTCCATTTATCAAGTAGCACCCCGGGAAATTCAGGAGACAACTGGAGGTTCTCTGCCTGGTTGGAGGGGTACAGAGCCTCGGGGGTAATCACTGCTTCGAAGTTCACTTTGCCAAGCTTACTGGATGAAGTGGGCGGTGTACCAGGTACCGGGTGTAGAAAAGTCTCTCTCCGTTTAACAGGTAGCACCCCGGGGAATTTAGGAGACAACTGGAGGTCCTCCGTCTGGTTGGAGGGGTGCAGAGACTCTGGAGTAATCACTGGTTTGATGGACGTAAGACCAGATTTATTAGAGACGGAGGGTCCTTGCTTTGGGACCATCTTCAATCTGGTTTCAGAGATGACATGTCTGTAAGGCGGGATGGTACCTGAAGCCAGATCATTGGTACAATCGTCGAGACTGTGTGGGGACATCGCCTCCGCTTCTCTTCCTTCGGAGACTTCAGCGCACAGCGAGTCAGCGATTAGCAGATCTGGTGAAGAAGAAGAAGAAGAAACTGCTGACTGTCCTGAAGATATGGGGACTGAACACCCCTTGTACCTTAGCATTCCCCCAGGATACACCATGCAGGAACTCCAGACCTGAGCGGGCACTAGATCTCTCGGCTCTGGGCGACCTGTGGGTAAGCCAGTCAGCACCTGGAATGTGAACTTCTTCATGTGTAATGCTCCAATCTGGAGCTTAATTTGTACAGACATATTTTGACTGTTTTTGAGTAGGGCTCGTCCTTCTGCTGACAATGCCCAAACCGGCTTCTGGAGTTGTCGGACGGTAATCGAACACGGACTCTTCAAGGCTTTAAGCCCAAATCTTCCGGTTAATCCGAGGCCTTCACTTGCCACGGAGACAGTCATGGTCATCTGTGGAGAGGAAACACTAACGCCAAGGGCAGCCTCTCCTACAGGCCTAATGTCTTGGGATTCTCCAACCTTTGCTGGACAAAGACCATCAGGGGGTCCCAAACCACCGCAGCGGGACCGCAATCCGATTTTGTGACTGAGTTCTGGCTTCTGCTTTGCCTGACAAACATAGTCATCCTTCAAGGATTCTGTGCGGAAAGCTACCTCTACAGGCTGGGGAACAGGAGGTCTTTGGGAGGACAGAACCTGGCGTGACGGTTTACTTCTACGCCTTGCACGTCTGGACTGCCTCTTGAGGTTGGGAAGAGAAGTATTCTGTGGAGCATAGTCATCCTGTGTGGATTCTGGATGGGCAGCAGTCTCTTCGGGCTGGAGGACTGGTAGGCTACCTACACACATTACCCATCGGGGCTGCTCCGGGATATTGGGAAGGGAAGCATTAGCAGAGGCTTCAGGATTAGGGTCATCGAAGACCATTAGAAAGGCCACCAGGAAGGCCTGCAAGTCAAAGACGATAGGATCCCATGCTTCCCATAGGGGAGTAATCCACTTCAAGGCGTGACCCACTAGGTAGGGCATCATAAATGCCACTTTAACCCGATCGGTAGGAAAATAGTGAGCATAGAACTTGAAATGCAGCATGCATTGCTCCACAAATGCACGGCTTCGTTTTGGATCCCCATAGTACCGTGGTGGATCCGCAGGAATGAGTGCTGATAAAACCATTTGGGCTGGTGCGTAAATCGCCTGGGCCATAGCTTGAGAAAAAATTTTTTCTTGGTGCACGTATTCGCCAGAAAAGGATTCAAAATGTCTCTGAGAATGAAAGGCCGTGGGGCTCAACGGGAACCATGGGCCTGAGCAAACTGTTATGCTCGTGCCCGGACTGATTGGCGTGAGCGTGATTAGTGATCCCACTGTACCATGAACCGAGGAGTGCCTGGAGGGGCGTAACTAAGTATCAACCCGATCCAAGGTCGCACGGCGGCTCATTCGACTCCGTAAACCAAGGAGGTACCGAGCAGAGGGACCAGGTGCTACTCCAAGTCAGACCTCAGTCACAGCTGTTGACCCACACTGGGGAATGCAGGAACAGGCAGGTTAGGCAGGCATACAGACAGGTGGGTATTGGCAGGCACGGCTGGTATGCACACAGGTGGATACTGGTAAGCACAGCTGGTATGCAGACAGGTGGGTACAGGCAAGCACGGCTGGTATGCAGACAGGTGGTCACTGGCAAGCACGGCTGGTATGCAGACAAGTGGGCACTGGCAAGCATGGCTGGTATGCAGACAGGTGGGTACTGGCAAGCACGGCTGGAGTGCAGACAGGGAGGTATTAGGAGGTTGGAGCGCAGGCTGGATAGGGTCCAGTACAGACTGGGAGACAGGAACACAGCCGCAGATGCGGTAGACAATCAGAGTAAAGCGAAACCACTGAGCGGAGGACAAGGCAGAGCAGAGAGGAACCGCGGGTGCGGTGTACAAGGCAGAGCAGAGCGAAACCACAAGTGCGGTGGGCAAGGCAGAGCAGAGCAAAACCACAGGTGCGGTGGACAAGGCAGAGCAGAGCAGAACCGCCGGAGCGGTGGTCAAGGCAGAACAGAGAGAAGCTGCCGGAGCGGTGGGCAAGTCAGAGCAGAGGGAAACCGCTGGCGCGGTGAACAAGCAGAGCCGAACAGGGCTGAAGGTGCAGGCAGAGAGGACAGGACTCTGTTCACATGGAACAGACTGGAAAATACAGGAAGATGGCTAGAACACAGGAGGTAGCTACGGAGGAAGGGAAAAGGGACTGCCAGAACCAGATACACACAAGGTACTTACTATGAAGTAGCGAGTTTACACAAAACTCACAAACAGAAGAACAGAGACAACGAGTTGGAGTTAGGTGCAGGTTCAGACACTGCAAGAATAGGGAAGGTACGGACATAGAGACAAACAGGTAACAGGCTAGGAGACAGATCAGACAGGAACTGATACTGCAACAAGATACAAGAACGAGCCTGGGTATACAGCCCCAAGGGTGGCGGAAACAGACTAGAAGTCAGAGATAACAGGTCTGGGTATGCAGCCCCCAGAGTGGCAGAAACAGACTAGAAGTCAGAGATAACAGGCCTGGGTATGCAGCCCCCAGGGTGGCAGAAACAGACTAGAAGTCAGAGATAACAGGCCTGGGTATGCAGCCCCCAGGGTGGCAGAAACAGACAAGATACAGGACAGGACCTGACAATTCAGTTGCAAACACAAACTGAGTGAAGGTGTTGCTCAGGCACCTCCTTCTGGGTGGAGAGCGTTTAAATATCCAGTGACTCACAGCAATAGGCTGGGGACGCATTAGGAGCGTGCCCACAGCAGCTATAAGAATCAGGAAGTAACCGGGCCGCCGCCCTAAGCAATCAGACAAGAGACATGCACACAGCATGAGCTGAAGCAAGGTTTACAGGCTGGACTGATGGGTAAGATTGCGGTCTTGCATAGTGGGAGGTGGTGCACTATGCAAGCACGCCGCCAGGGATGTTACACTTAACAAGACGATTTTAATGCCCCTTACAAGAGCCATGCAGTACAGCATATTAAAAACATTATTCCCATTATTAGGGAGTGGGTCTCCCATAGTTTTTGCCTATGCCTTCCAAGCAAAAGCTGCCAAAAATTGGGACAGAGGAACTTGCAATGCCCCTTACAAGAGCCATGCAGTACAGCATATTAAAAACATTATTCCCATTATTGGGGAGTGGGTCTCCCATAGTCTTTGCCTATGCCTTCCAAGCAAAACCTGCCAAAAATTAGGAAAGAGGAACTTGCAATGCCCCTTACAAGAGCCATGCAGTACAGCATATTAAAAACATTATTCCCATTATTGGGGAGTGGGTCTCCCATAGTCTTTGCATATGCTTTCCAAGCAAAAGCTGCCAAAAATTAGAATGGAGGAACTTGCAATGCTGGCAACACGGACCACGGTCACCCTGGTGGTACAGTGGTGGTGGAGGATGAGGATAAGGAGAAGAGCAAAAAACAGCCGAAATGAGGAAGCGTTTGTTGACCTCTCCACCTCAGGAATAAGAGAGTGAAAGTTCTCCTTGTAGGGGGGGTCTAAAAGTTTCACCAACCAGTAATGACTGTCACCCAACATTTTGACAACGCGAGGGTCACGGTTAAGGCAGCGTAATATAAAGTCAGCCATGCGTGCCAGACTGGTAATGGGCAAGACTTCCGTGTTCTCACCAAGATGACGACTGACCATGCTCTCCTCCTCCTCCTCCTCCTCCTACCCCCTGTCCTCAGGCCACCCACGCTGAACCGACGGTATGACAGTTGTACAGGTACTACCGTCTACAGTGCATGATACCAGCTCCTGTTCTTACTCCTCCTCCTCCTCCTCCTCTCGCTCATTGTCCCCAATGCACTTTGGGATGAGATGAGGCTGGGCTGTGTGTAATCGCCCATTACGGCTTCTTGATCCATCTCATCATACTCTGGCTACAATACCTCCTCTTTAATTCTCTGCAGAGAGCGTTGCAAAAGACAGACAAGTGGGATGCTGATGCTAATGATGGCGTCATCGCCACTCACCATCTTGGTGGACTCCTCAAAGTTTGTCAGGATGGTACATATGTCAGACATCCAAGTCCACTCCTGAGGTCTTATGTGTCGAGTCTGACCTGAATATCAACGGCCTTGTTGCAGCTGGTACTCCACAACTGCTCTCTTCTGCTCTCAAATCCTTTGCAACATGTGGAGGGTAGAGTTCAAACGTGTGGGGACATCACACACCAGTCGGTGTGACGGAAGCTGCAAACGCTGCTGCAACACACCAAGGGCGGTGGAAGCTGTAGCCGACTTCTGAAAATGAGCTGACAGGCGGTGTACTTTGACGAGTAGATCTGGTAACTCGGAGTACGATTTAAGAAACCGCTGAACCACGAGGTTAAGCACAGAGCCATGTATGGCACGTGTGTGATCTCGCCTCGCCTCAGAGCCGCCACCAAGTTACGGCCATTGTCACACACAACCATGCCTGGGTGTAGGTTCAGCGGTCTCAGCCACAGATCTGCCTGCTCTTTCACAGCTGTCGACAATTCACAAGCAGTGTGAGGTTTATCACCTAAGCTTATTAGTTTCAGCACAGCCTGTTGCCACTTGGCTGAGGCAGTACTGCAGTGCTTCCAGCTTGTAACTAATGTGGTGATATCTGAGATGGAGGCTGAACATGAGGAGCAGGAAGATGATACGCAGGAGCTGTACACTGTGGGGGCAACTCTGACTGACATAGGGCCCGCAATCCTCGGTGTGAAGAGGATGTGTTCCGTCCCAAGGACCGACTGGGTCCCGGCTTCCACTATGTTTACCCAGTGTGCCGTCAGGGAAATGTACCGTCCCTGGCCACAAGCACTTGTCCACGAGTCCGTTGTCAGGTGGACTCTCCCAGTAACTGCGTTGTTGAGGGCACGGCAGATGTTTTGGGACACGTGCTTGTGTAGTGCGGGGATGGCACACAGGGCAAAATAGTGTCGGCTGGGGACCGAGTACCGAGGGACGGCCACTGCCATAAGGTTGCGGAAGGATTCCATCTACACCAGCCTAAAAGGCAGCATTTACAACGCAAGCAGTCGCGAAATGTGCGAGTTTAGGACTGTGGCCTGTGGGGCGTAGGCTGAGAATTTGCGCTTTCATTCAAAGGTCTGGGATATGGACAATTGAACGCTGCGGTGGGACGTGGATGTGGACGTTGATGCTGTTTCTTGAGAAACTGCCATAACAAGTGAAGACTGAGAGGAGGGGGCATCTTTGCATGCAGTATGGACAGGGGATTGCCTTGCATGCACAACAGGGGGTTCTCTTACACGCACAACAGCAGAAGAAGCAGTGGTGACACCCGCTGACACTGGTCGTGGACCTTGGGGTTCGCCCCACAAAGTCGGGTGTTTTGCTGACATGTGCCTGATCATGGTGGTGGTGGTCAGGCTGGTAGTTTTGTCACCCCTGCTGATGCTGGCATTGCAGGTGGTACAAATGGCCTTTTTGGGGTTATCAGCAGAGTCTTTAAAAAAATTCCAGACTCTGGAAGACCTAACGGTTGTACTGGCAACGTCCCTCGTGTTGGTGTTACGGGTAACTGTTGCTCGACTTCTGTGTGCGGCCACCACACTGCTTCTTCCTGTCTGTTGGGGTACTCTGCCTCCCTCCCCCTGTGTGCTGCTGGCCTCACTCTGCGTGTCCTCCTGCCACGTTGGGTCAGTTACTAGATCATCCACCACCTCCTCCTCTTCCACCTGCCCACCACGATCCTCCTCCTCACTTCCTGGCAATTATGTCTCGTCATCGTCCACCTCTTGTGACAAATTGCCAGCGTCGACTTCCTGTGCCCGTGGCTGTTCAAATATTTGGCCATCGCTACATGGGATCTCCTCTTCCACCACTTCAAGCGGAGCAGGCGAGGGGCACAAATATGGAAATGGACCAGTGAACAGCTCTTCAGAGTGTCCAACTGTAGGAACAGTTGCTGTCTGATGACACTCGGCATGGTGAGAGGATGGAGCATCAGGGTGAGGAGGAGTATGCGGTCGAGACTCATGGCTACTAAAACTTGACCGTGTGGAAGACAGACCGGAGGTGGTGGTGCCCAGGTAACTGGAAGTATTATCTGCTATCCAATTAATAACCTGTTCACACTGATCAGTTCGCAATACTGGTGCTGTAGTGTGCTTTCCTAGTAATTCAGTCAAGAAGTGGGAGCGAGAAGATGTGGCTGTTGGTTGTGGCACATTTTCACCTCGGCCACGGCCCCGTCCTCTACACGCACCATCACCAGAACGTCCAGTTCCACGTCCATTGCCACACCCCTTGCCCATTGTAAATGAAGTAAAATAGCTTACACTCGCGCTATCAATGGAAAAAGGGTAATAAAAAGGCGATTAGAACCGTGGAAGAGGAAAACCACAGTTCTATTTCTCTGGCCTACACCAGAATATTTTAAACAGATATATTTGTGTCTGAACAGTCAGGGAGACATTATTACTGTTTTTTTATGTAAAAAAGGCCAAAAGCTGGATAATACTGAGATTTGAACCGTGGAACTGCAAAACCAAACTTCTAGTTATCTGGCCTACACCAGAATATTTTAAATAGATATATTTGTGTCTGAACAGTCAGGGAGACACTATTACTGTTTTTTTATGTAAAAAAGGCCAAAAGCTGGATAATACAGAGATTTGAACCATGGAACAGCAAAACCAAACTTCTAGTTATTTGGCCTACACCAGAATATTTGAAACAGATATATTTGTGTCTGAACAGTCAGGGAGACAGTATTACTGGTTTTTTTTATGTAAAAAAGGCCAAAAGCTGGATAATACTGAGATTTGAACCGTGGAACTGCAAAACCAAACTTCTAGTTATCTGGCCTACACCAGAATATTTTAAACAGATATATTTGTCTCTGAACAGTCAGGGAGACACTATTATTGTTTTTTTTTATGTAAAAATGGCCAAAAGCTGGATAATACTGAGATTTGAACCGTGGAACTGCAAAACCAAACTTCTAGTTATCTGGCCTACACCAGAATATTTTAAACAGATATATTTGAGTCTGAACAGTCAGGGAGACACTATTACTGTTTTTTTATGTAAAAAAGGCCAAAAGCTGGATAATACTGAGATTTGAACCTTGGAACTGTAAAACCAAACTTCTAGTTATCTGGCCTACACCAGAATATTTTAAACAGATATATTTGTGTCTGAACAGTCAGGGAGACACTATTACTGTTTTTTTTAATGTAAAAAAGGCCAAAAGCAGGATAATACTGAGATTTGAACCGTGGAACTGCAAAACCAAACTTCTAGTTATCTGGCCTACACCAGAATATTTTAAACAGATATATTTGTGTCTGAACAGTCAGGGAGACAGTATTACTGGGTTTTTTTATGTAAAAAAGGCCAAAAGCTGCATAATACAGAGATTTGAACCATGGAACTGCAAAACCAAACTTCCAGTTATCTGGCCTACACGAGAATATTTTAAACAGATATATTGGTGTCTGAACAGTCACAGACACACTCAATTTTTTTTTTTGGGGGGGGGGGGATACCAAAAGGTTAATAAGATGAGTATTTGTACAGTCTGACTGAGAAAAAAAATTACAGGATTTAGATGAAAAAAAAAGGATTTTTCCTGGCCCCTGAGACCGTGGGATAAGTCTAGCAATTTGACCAGCAGGAGCATGCACTGTTTGTTGGTATAACCACTGCGTCTGCTATACAGCCTGCCTGCCTGCCTGATATCTGGGATGGATATTAGTCCTGAGAAGGACTGTTGTTTGATTTGGCAGCCTTTAGAGACCCTACACTAACTATTTCGCACTATATATCTCTCCCTAACTCAGCAGCACTCTCCCTATACTGTCTGATCCCGGACGACTGTGTCCAAGATGGCAGCACCCGGTTTTAAATACTCGAGGTGACGCTGTGCGGCCAGCCAATCAATGTAATGCCCATAAACAACATGGCTGTGGCATTACAGTGACTGGCTGGCAATCCCTGCATGTTCATTGGCTCTGTAAAGAGCGCCAAACGTGCAGGGCGGAGACTTGAGCTCCTGCCCGAGTAACCCGGAAATGCTCGGTGCTTGCCGAACATACCGAGTAGCGAGATGCTCGTGCAAGTACCGAGCAGTGTCGAGCATGCTCACTTAACACTAATTATTACATGCATGAACCGGCAAATGCGCGATCGATCAACATGCGTTAGTCTGGGAATCTGAATGCGATAAAATGCGGACCAGCGGCCGCACCATCAACTGCTGCTTCTTCCTAATCCATCACAATGCCAAGTGTTGTCACACAGATCTCTGGTCACAGAACCTCCATTTGTTTACCAGCTCCAAGTCAGACTGAGTGAAAGCCCGTCAGCTGTAACGGAAGTAGACATGCCTGCTGTTTTTGCTTCATCGAGTACTAGTGATGAGTAGAGATGAGCGAGCACTAAAATGCTCGGGTGATCGATGCTCGGGTCGAGCAAATTGGAATGCTCGGGTGCTCGACCCGAGCAACGAGCCCAATGTAAGTCTATGGTAAACTCGAGCATTTTTCAGGTGGCTCCCCCCGGCGGTCTGCAGAGGGTCTAAAAATTGCCCAAATCGATGGGAACAGTGCTCAAATGACATGGGAACAGTATGGGGAAGACCCCTGGAAGCATTTCTGACTCCCAGGTCACTGCTGTCAACAACGTTGTCCGAGGTATTATGCTACTTTTACGGACATCCTTTCCAGGGTAATGACTTGTATATAAGGCAAAATAAATGACCAAAACCAAAAATACTCCTCCACACCTTGGGCTATGTTCACACATAGCTTTCTTGATGTGTTTTTGCACTTTTGCATTGCTTTCAACCAAGACAAATGCATTCACTGGGAAATGTAATTTTAACATTTTACAACCTTATCTGGCAATGTGGTGTGTGAAACATCATCTGACACATGCATACAGTGCTGAATAGACATGGGAACAGCATGGGGAAGACCCCTGGAAGCATCTCTGACTCAAAGGTCGCTGCCTAAAAGTGTGCCCTGTTGATGCAGATTTGCAACAATCATCGTCCACGTCCTTGTCCCAGTGCAGTGTTCATTTGTCCCTACCCCATTCTCTTGAATGCAAGGGCAAGTATGCAGCCAGCCAAACAGGCTGCAATACTATACTGCCAAATTTTTCACAGCTGCTTGCACTTGAAATGTGACCTTTTAGGCTCGTGTAGGTGGAAGCTGTCCACAATGTTATGGCGGTGGCGGCCGTGTGTCCATACTCAGTCCCCAGCCGCCACTATTTCTCCTGGTATCGTCTCCACCTTCCACAAGCATGGGTCCTACAACATTACCTTGCACTTACTTGAAAGGACCGCCTAGCTACAAACATGTGGACAGGTGAATGTGGCCAGGGACGGTACGGAGCCAGTCCACAGCTTTTTTTGCTGAGAGTTGTATTTCACCACAGCCATATTCTTTAGCTTGGTGAAAGGACTTGGGAAACCATATCTACTCCAGCTGTCATTTCTCCCAGGAAGTCCTCTAAAGCTGCTTTAACTTGAAATGTGGCCTTTTAGGCTCATGGAGGTGGAAGCTTTTCACAACCTCATGCCGGCGGCGGCCGGGTGTCCATACTCGGTCCCCAGCTGCCACTATTTCTCCCGGTATCATCTTCGCCTTCCACAAGCACGGGTCCCACATCATTACCCATGCCCTTCACAGTGCACTTCCTGGGAAGGACCACCTAACCACAAACACGTGGACACGTGGACAGGTGAATGTGGCCAGGGACCGTACGCAGCCAGTCCACAGCTTTTTTTGCTGAGAGTTGTATTTCACCACAGCCATATTCTTTAGCTTGGTGAAAGGACTTTGGAAACCATATCTACTCCAGCTGTCATTTCTCCCAGGAAGTCCTCTAATGCAGCTGGTTGCAGAACTAATGGCAGCCCATCCAACATCAGCTCGCACTTGTCGGTGGTGCTTCGACACACAATCATAGTTCTTTGCACCTTTAATTTCATGACTACAAAGTTGGGCAATAGCCTGATCTGCAATGTGGTTTGAGAAATAACATGCATAAGCACATCCAATCCACGTTAAAAAAGCAGCCATAGAGTGTCCGGGAACCTTCCTAAACTTTTCTTAGCCAGGGCTGCTTCTCAGCAGGGTTGGACCAGAGAAGCGGAGACTCCTCCAGTGGGCCCTGGCTTCTCCTTCAGGAGAGTTCATAGTGCCGAAGTGAGGCCATCATGATGACAAAGGCCACTATCTGCTTAGTTTTCTGTTACTTGGAATGCAAGCGCAAGTATGCAGCCAGTCACTCACCCACCCACAGGCCGCAATACTAAACTGCCAGATTTCTGGGAATCTGCTTGCACTTGAAATGTGCCTTTTAGGCTTGAGGAGGCAGAAGCTTTTCACAACCTCATGCCGGTGGCGGCCAGGTATCCATACTCAGTCCCCAGCCGCCACTATTTCTCCTGGTATTGTCTCCACCTTCTGCAAGCACTGGTCCCTGAACATTACTGCTGGTACTTTTCTGTGGGAATCTGCTTGCCTCCTACAAGCCTGGAATATTTCCAGTAAACTATGGTACAATGCCATGGTATTAGCACTGCCCCCCAGTACCAGTAGCGAAGCCATCCCCAATTCCCTTCTCAGGAATATTATTTGGAAGACTGAGCAGCTGCCCAAATACATTAGTTACTCACAAAGGAGCTGAAGATACTCAGTGGCAGTAGGTGCAAGTTTCTCCAGCCTGTTTGATATCAGAGGGTGAACGGCAGTACATTGGATCAGTGGTTATCTCTGAGGCCTTTCAGCGCTGGGATCCTGGGTTCAAATCCCAGCAAGGACAACATCTGCAAGGATTTTGTATGTTCACCCCGTGTTTGCGTGGGTTTCCACCTCTGTAAAAAAGCAGGGTTGGACGGTCCCACCAGAGAATCCTCTGCTGTGCCCTGACTTCTACATCAGGAGAGTTCATGATAGCGCTAACTTTGCAGCTGCTGTGGGGCTCTTGATTGGAGGAGAAAGGTGAGTCTTCAGAATCAAATCCTCTGGTGGATCCAATGTTTTTCAATCTGAAACAGCTTCTCAGTGGGAGTTGTATTTCACCACAGCCATATTCTTTAGCTCAGTGAAAGGACTGGCATAGAGGGAAACCGTACTCCGGCTATCATTTCTCCGTCACAACGTTCCACCCATTGTCACACATGACCATGCCTGGCTGTATGTTCAGCAGTGAGAGCCACAGATCAGGCTGCTGTGTTACAGCTTTCAACAACTCTGTAGTGCTGGGCAGATTGTCACCTAAGCATTAAACATGTTATCTTCATCACAGCCTCTTGCCGCTTGGACAAGGCATTGCTTCAGTGCTTTCAGCTTGTGACTGATGTGGTCATTTCGGAGATGGAGGAGGAGATACAGGAGCTGAACAATGTGATTACATTGAGGTTACATTGGCGACTCTGTTTTTTATACTAAAGAAAGATCCTACTTTTTTTTTTTTTCATGTTATTTTTTAAGACAAATGCATTCCCTGGGAAATGTAATTTTAATATTTTACAATCTTATCTGGCCATTGGGTGTGTGACACATCATCAGACACATCCTGCTTCATTTATGATGGAGGGACTCTGAGAGTCACAAAGCCTATTTTTATAGGGCCATCAGGTGGCCCTTACTATTGTTAGAGAGCCATCAGCCAGCTATGCTTTGTTGTTCCCATTATTAACAAGTGTGTATCCTATACTGTTATTGCATATCCAGTGACAGCAAGGGCTGCCAAAAATTTGGATGCAACCCAATACCCCTTTGAAGAGACATAGAGGAGGGTCTTAGTAAAAAAAATGTTCCCATTATAAAGGAGCGGGTGGTAATGCCCATGCTGTGACTGCAAGGGCTGACAAAATTTGGGAAAAATCCCACTAAGAATTTAAAGACACATAGAGCAGGGCCACAGTAACGACAAATTCCCATTAGAAAGGAGAGAGTCTCCCATAGTGTTGGTCTATGTAGTGAATGCTAGGGCTGCCAAAAATTTGGAGGCAATTCAATTACCCTTGGAAGAAACATGGAGGAGGGCCTCATAAAAAAATGTTCCCATTAGAAAGGAGTGGGCCTCCTTGTTAGAACCTTGCTGTTAGGTTTTTTTTCCTTTGCTGGTCACATGACCTTGTTGGCCTATTTAATCCTGCTCCGCCCTTCTGGCTTTGCTGGACTTCATTGTATATCTACTTTCTAGCTAGCCTGTGCTCTGTATCTAACTCTGTTAGTTTGCTTGGTCTACGGACCTCTATGTTCTATCTATTTTGTTTGTTCGTCTGTCTGCTACTATTTCTGTTAGGAGGTGTCCCATATTCCTCCCAGTCCTTAGTACTTGTAGGGATTCCCTCCCCAAATCTATAGGTCTCCGTACAGACTAGATTAGGACTTTAGCAGGTCTGATCGCAGGATCAGGTTCCCTGTTACATCGTAGGGATTCAGCTGAGTCTTATAGTAGGGACAGATCTCCTCTCTTTCCTTAGCTTTGGTAGCAGAACATAACAGTAAGTCCAGCCTATAAATTCTCTAAGGAAAGAGTTTGGACGGATGTGCGTGGTAATCTTCAGGAGGCCAACAGAAAATCTAAAGACTACTTTGATAGGAAACGACAGGAGGTTTTGTTCGCTGTTGGTGACATGGTTTGGTTGTCCTCTAGGAATCTGCGGTTGAGGATTCCTTCTAAGAAATTGGGTCCCAAGTTTGTAGGGCCCTTTAAGGTGCTTCAGGTTGTCAACCAATCTGCTGTTAGGTTGGAGGTTCCTACCTCCTGGAGAATTAATCCGGTCTTTCATGTCTCTCTGTTAAAAAAAGCTGTTGTGTCGGATGGTGACGCCTCTGCCTCTGTTCCTCCGGTGGTGGAGGACGGGGAATATGAAATTTCTCGCATCCTTGACTCTAGACGGTATAGAGGTAGTTTGCAGTATCTTGTGGCCTGGAAAGGTTTCGGACCCGAGGATAACTCTTGGGTGAGGTCAGATGATGTTTCCGCGTCCAGACTTATCAGAGCGTTTCACAGGAGATTTCCTGATAAGCCTGGTCCTAGGGGATCCGGAGGATCCTCTTAGAAGGGGGGGTACTGTTAGAACCTTGCTGTTAGGTTTTTTTTCCTTTGCTGGTCACATGACCTTGTTGGCCTATTTAATCCTGCTCCGCCCTTCTGGCTTTGCTGGACTTCATTGTATATCTACTTTCTAGCTAGCCTGTGCTCTGTATCTAACTCTGTTAGTTTGCTTGGTCTACGGACCTCTATGTTCTATCTATTTTGTTTGTTCGTCTGTCTGCTACTATTTCTGTTAGGAGGTGTCCCATATTCCTCCCAGTCCTTAGTACTTGTAGGGATTCCCTCCCCAAATCTATAGGTCTCCGTACAGACTAGATTAGGACTTTAGCAGGTCTGATCGCAGGATCAGGTTCCCTGTTACATCGTAGGGATTCAGCTGAGTCTTATAGTAGGGACAGATCTCCTCTCTTTCCTTAGCTTTGGTAGCAGAACATAACACTCCTATACTTGTTATGCCCATGCACTAAGTGTATGGGCTGACAAACATTTACCCCTGGGGGGTATACATGAACATACTGTATAAAAACAATTTTTTACGGGCATCATAACCACCCTTTAAAAAAATTATGTGAGTGTTGCATCACAGACCATGGTCACCCTGGTGATATGGTGGTGGAGGATGAGGAGAAGGAGGAGGACAAGAGCAAATAGCCAAAATCAGGAAGCGTATACCCATGTGTGGGTGTGAAAAGGTGCATGAGAATGCACCTCCTAAGAAAAGACACTGGATTTGAGTTTATGTTAGGCTGCTATCATTCGGTGGTGTTGAGAAGTCTGGCCCAATCCAGCCCTTGTTCATTTTTATAAGAGTCAGCCTGTCAGCATTTTCAGTTGACAGGCGGATGCGCTTATCAGTTTATAATTCCACCAGCGGCACTAAAAACCAGCTCTGATAAAACGCTGGCGGCAGGGCAGGCCAGGACCTCCAAGGCATAGAGAGCCAGTTCATTCCACATATCCAGCTTGGATACCCAATAATTATAAGCCACAGCGGAATCACGTAGGACGTTGGTATGGTCGGCAAGGTACTCCCTCAGCATCTTCTCAAACTTTGCACTCCTTGTGAGAGTACCCCGCACCTCAGGGCCTGTGCGATGGGAGGGTCTGAGAAAACTCTCCCAGAACTTTGACAGTGTTCCCCTGCCTCTGCTGGATTGAAGTTGTGTCTCTCTCGTCTGTACTCCTTGGTTGTCCTATGAAATTTGCCCTCTGCCACCAGCATTTTCAGATGGGAATTTCTTTAATAGTTCCGCAACAAGGGCATTCTGGTACAGCCACATTTTTGTAGACCTGTCCGCCTCAGGAATATGAGATAGAAAGTTCTCCTTGTAGCGTGGGTCTAGAAGTGTCACCAACCAGTAATGACTGTCACCCAAAATTTTGAGAACGCGAGGGTCATGGGAAAGGCAGCGTAACATAAACTCAGCCATGCGTGCCAGACTATTAACAGGCAAGACTTCCGTGTCCTCACCAAGAGGATGACTGACCATGCTCTCCTCCTCCTCCTCCTCCTCCTCTCTGTCCTTTGGCCATCCACGCAGAACAGACGGTATGACAGCTGTGCAGGTAGTACCATCTATAGTGCATGAAACTAGCACCTGTCCTTCCTCCTCCTCTTCTTCCTCATTGTCACCCAATCCACGTTGGGATGAGATGAGGCTTGGCTGTGCGTAATCACCCTGTATGGTTCCTTGCTCCATCTCATCGTGCTCTGCCTGTAATGCATCCTCTTTGATTGTGAGCAGAGAGTGTTTCAGAAGACAGAGAAGCGGGATGGTAATGCTAATTATGGCATCATCGCCGCTCACCATCTTGGTGGAGTCCTCAAAGTTTTGGAGGATGGTACATATGTCTGACATCCATGTCCACTCCTGAGGTCTTATGTGTGGAGTCTGAACTGAATAGCGACGGCCTTGTTGATGCTGGTACTCAACAACTGCCCTCTTCTGCTCACAAATCCTTCCCAACATCTGCAGTGTAGAGTTCCAACACGTGGGGACATCACACACCAGTCTGTGAGCTGGAAGCTGCAAATGCTGCTGAAGCACGGCAAGGGCGGCGGAAGCTGTAGCTGACTTTCTAAAATGGGCAGCTCCGTGTAGGATTTGAGAAAATGCAGTCGTGAAATGTGAGAATTTAGTAGTGTGGCCTGTGGGGCATTGGCTGCATATTTGCACTTGCATTCCAAGGACTGGGGTATGGACAACTGAACGCTGCGCTGGGACAAGGACATGGACGTGCTTCCTGATGCTGCTACTTGAGAGTGTGCAACGACAGGTGCAGGGCAGGAGGCATCTTCGCATGCACCATGGACAGGGGATTGGCTTGCATGCACAACAGCGGAAGAAGCAATGGTGCCACCCGCAGACACTGTTCCTGGACCCTGGGGTTCAGCCCACAAAGTCGGGTGTTTTGCTGCCATGTGCCTGATCATGCTTGTCATTTTGCCACCCCTGCTGATGCTGGCCTGATAGGTGGTGCAAATGGCCTTTTTGGGGTTATCGTCAGAGTCTTTAAAAAACTACCAGACTCGGGAAGACCTAACAGTTGTACTGGCAACTTCCTTCATGTTGGTGTTACGGGGAATGGTTGCCTGCCTTCTGTCTGCGGCCACCACACTGCTTCTTCCTGCCTGTTGGGGTTCTCTGCCTCCCTCCCCCTGTGTGCTGCTGTCCTCGCTCTCCATGTCCTCCTGCCAGGTTGGGTCAGTTACTATATCATCCACCATCTCGTCTTCCACTTCCGCACCCTGGTCCTCCTCCTGACTTTCTGGCAATTGTGTCTCATCATCGTCCACCTCTTGTGACACTTTCCCACCGTCGCCTTCGTGTGACCATGGCTGCTCAAATATTTGGGCATCGCTGCAGGTGGACCGGGCGAGAGGCCGGAATCTATAAATGGAAAAATGAACAGCTCTTCAGAGTGTCCAAGTGTGAGATCAGTTGTCTCTGGGTACTCGGCGTGCTGGGAGGAAGGAGGATCAGGGTGACGAATATGCGGTCCAGACTCATGGCTACTGAGACTTGACCGTGTGGAAGACGGGTGGTGGTGGCTAAGTGACAGGAAGCATTATCCGCTATCCAACCAACAACCTTTTGACACTGCTCTTGGTTCAATAGTGGTGTCCTGTGGTCCCCTAGAAATTGGGACAGGAAGGTCAGGCGAGAAGATGTGGGTGTTTGTTGGGGCACAATTTCGGCTTGCCCACGGCCTTGTCCTCGGCCTCTGCATGCACCATTACCATCACTTCCAGTTCCCCGTCCCTTGCCACGTGCCTTGCCCATTTTAAATGGAGGACAGTATCTTCCACGCTCACTACAAATGACAGTTTGGAGAGAACTTATATGTGATCCATTTGACGTAGAAAATAGAGTTTTAAATACCTGGCCTGTAGGTAAGTAGTTTCAACAGCAAACTGCGGTGAATTGCTTCAATGACACACTAAAGGAAATTTTTAATGGAGGCCAGAAATGGCAGTGTTTTCTGACAACGTATATGTGATCTGTTTGATGGAGAAAACATAGTTTTAAATAGCTGGATTTCTAGCGCTCTAATATGGAAAGGACCTGGCTGTATTCTGCAGTACCAACAAGTAAATGGCGCAGAAAAAATGGTGTTCTCTGGATTGCTTTTTAAGCAAATAATGAGGATTAAGATCCAAAGAAAAGTATTCCTGGCCCCTGAGACCTGGGCCTTTGTATAGAAATATCTAACAGCAGCAGAAGGCAGAATTGGAACGGAGCCTCTTGTGCTATATGCACTGTAGTCTGCTATATACGCTGCCTGCCTATGCACCCTGCCTGCCTGATATCTCTGCAGATGGATTAGTCCTCAGAAGGATTGTTTGTTAAGATGGATATGTGTAATGTACGGTTTTTCTCCCTACACTACCTAATACACAAGCAAATCTGTCCCTGACACAGCAGCACCTCTCCCTACACAAGCAAAAGGCGCAGAAAAACGTTGTTCTCTGGATTGCTTTTTAAGCAAATAATGAGGATTAAGATCCAAAGAAAAGTATTCCTGGCCTCTGAGACCTGGGCCTTTGTATAGAAATATCTAACAGCAGCAGAAGGCAGAAGTAGAATGCAACCTCTTGTGCAATATGTACTGCAGTCTGCTATATACACTGCCTGCCTATACACCCTGCCTGCCTGATATCTCTGCAGATGGATTAGTCTTCAGAAGGACTGTTTGTTAAGATGGATATGTGTAATGTATGGTTTTTCTCCCTACACTACCTAATACACAAGCAAATCTGTCCCTGACGCAGCAGCAGCTCTCCCTGCACTGTCTGGTCCGCAGTGACTGTGACGAGCATGGCGGTGCCAGGTCTGATATAGATCTGATGATGCTGTGCGGCCAGCCAATCACTGTAATGCCCACAACCAACATGGCTACGGCATTACAGTGCATGGCAGGCAATCTCTGCATGTTCATTGGCTCTCTAAAGAGTGCCAAACATGCAGGGAGGGGACCTGAGCTCCCGCCCGAGCAACCCGGAAATATTCGGCGAGCGCCGAGTATCTCGAGTAGTGAGATGCTCTGGCGAGCACCGAGCAGTAGCGAGCATGCTCGCTCATCACTAATAGAGACTACAACACTTGCGCCTAATACATCTATCATAACTTTGACCCTAACCAGTGTATGTGTAAATGAAGATTTCAAATCTTAGACATGTTTCTTCTGTGCATAATCCAGCCTTGTTTGTTTGTTAGAACAGAAGCAACATTGTGACATGTAAAATACCATCACTTCATATACAGTTCAAGACTATTTTCAAAGCTTATTATCATCTACACAATGTAAGTAAATGAGGAAACAAGTTGTTAGCATTATTTATTCTGTAATCTAAATAAATACTTATCTTGCAGCATTTTGCCTTTATTTGGTCATGACACATTTAATATCCTAATAAAGTTCATTCACATTGTCCCATAGATGACAACTATTTCCTTCTCAATCAATATGATTCATAAAGACTTACAAATATTAGGCAGGAAATACATTTTGATACAACCTAAATATATTGCTCCTTGTTTTTACAACAGATTACCAACTATTTCCTTTTGTTGAAAACATTTATATCTTCACACATAAACAGGATCTTGGGATATTTTTATATCTGATGGATTTTTCAGATGTTCAGTATTAAGTGTCTTTTAAAAAGGATGTTTTAATTTTTATAGTGTTGCTTTGTAAAAAGATATTCTTTATGTAACAAATTCCCCTTTCCTTCTAAATAATGTTCGTGAAATGGAAATAACTAAATGAATGGTTATCTCATAGTCATTTACATTTGGAAGAATATATCCAATGCACTAAGAAATTATCAAAAATGAGAAATCTAATAAGGTGATGAAAATTCCATGTCCAGGGATGAGCAAGTTTCCATAAAATCATTTTGGGTTTGACTCATATGAATTGGCTGAAAAATTCAATTTAGTCTAAATCGATTCGACACAAACTGAAAATGCTTCAAGCCACCTTTTGCCCTGTATAGCTGTGTATGACACTGTGAGGCCTCCTAGTACAGTATCCACCCTATGTCAAATAGAGATGAGCGAATATGTTCAAAAAATGATCGCCAATTTCAAATGCAGCACGAATATGGCACATTCGTATTCATGATTGGAAACAAGCATTTTTTCTTAAAATCTGTGAAAATCTGTGAAATTAGGTAAAAGTGCGGGAAATGATTGCATTGCCACTAAAGTATTTTTAGCAGTTTGGCTAGGAAAGTGGTGATGTAAGATGAGTGTATGATGAGCGGGGGGGATGTGTTTGATGAGGGGAGGGGGTGAGGAGAGCTCAGAGGAGCTCAGAGGAGCGGCGTGCTTCTAATATTTTTTTTTTCCTAACTTTATGTGTGCAAATTGCAGCTAGCCAGTCAGGGCGCAGGAAGCATCGACAATGTCCAGACTCAAGGGCTGGTGCCATTGGCTTCTAAAATCACATATCCCTCTCTATATAAAGAGCGGCCATGTTCTTTTAGTGCCATTTTGTGACTATAAGAGATCAGAGAGGGTGCTCTTGGTCTGCTTCTGGATTCATTAGAGATTTTAGCTAGTAAGCTAGGCGGTTGCTTCCAAGTTAGACACTTTAGTGTCCTGTATGGCTGCGAAATTGACCTTCCAGCAGATTTTTTTTTCTTGTGCCGTTAGTGAGGTCCAGATGAAGATAGCAGGGAACATTTCATAGAAGTCTGTTGTGCACTGATTATATTGTGCTCCATTCATGAGTAAACCTTTAACCACTTCCAGACCGCCCACTGTACATAAACGTCGGCGCTGCCTGGGCTCTGTGCAGCGCCGACGTTTATGAACAGTTGGTGGTCCCGCAGCCAAAATCTAAAAAAAAATACAGTAAGTGTAGTATCGCTGTAAACATACTGACCCGAAGATTAATGCTGCCTTATCACTTTTACCACACGCAGAACGGCATAAAAAAAACCTCAAAAAACAATTCCAGTATTGTTGATTTTTGTTAAGTTTACCTCCCAAAAAATGGAATAGAAAGCGATCAAAAAATGTCACGGACACAAAAATGGTACCAATAAAAATGACAACTCCTCCCGCAAAAAACAAGCTCCCACATGACTCTGTCGGCCGAAATATGGAAAAATTATAGCTCTCAAAATATGGCGATGCAAAAACTAGATTTTGCAAAAAAAAGCGTCTTTTAGTGTGTGACAGCTGTCAATCATAAAAACCCGATATAAATCTGGTATCTCTGTAATCGCACCGACCCAAAGAATAAAGTAATCTCATCACTTATACCGCACGAGGAACGGCGTAAAAAATAAATAAAACCAATTCTTCACCTGCTATTGATATGTTTATTATGTCTCCCAAAGATCGCAGTATGGCTCGGCACACAATTATCCTGCGCTCTGCGCTGAGCACTTACACCAGAGTTTCCATGTAAATCTCTGAAATACATGATTCAGATGGAACCCATGACGGAAGATTCCCTGTAATGAGGCAGATATAGGCCACTGTGGATGGCGTCTGGCCTGTGATCCCACGGTGTCAGTTTTTTTAGGCGTGCATAAAAGTGCGGTTAGCCACAGTTTTGTGCACTTCTGAAAAAAAGGACACCGCTAAACAGAGGCCAGATGGAGTCCAGAGTAACTCTGCTGCCTCATTACAGTGAATGGATCCCGTAGGGGTTTCATCTGAATTACATCACTTGGAAATTTAGATGGAAACCCCGATGTAAGTGCTCAGCCTAGAACGCCGGATAAATGTTACGTAAAATGTTCCCAATAAAAGCATCAACTCAGTCCTCAAAAAAAGCTAGTCCCCACTCAGGTCAGTCATCTGTTAAAAATATAAGGGACTTCCAAGTTACTGGTAGCTGAAAGGCTCTGGAAAAGCGAAATGGCTCTTGCCCCGCAAAAGAAATTCAGAAAATGTTGTGCTTCCAAATCCAAATGCCTATTCTACAATAATTTGTTCTCCAATTGTCAAATAGCGCTCCATCCCTCCCAGATCTCGCCATATGGCTAAGCGGTATGGTACAGCCACATATGGGGTATTGCCACTTTTAGAAGAAATTGTGTGACACATTTCGGCACCATTTTTACCCATTGCCCTGTGTGAAAATGTAAAATCTGGTTTTAAAACATTTTTTTGTGGTAAAAATATAATTATGTTTTCTTCACTGCCCAATGGTATAAATTTAAAAATTAAAAAGTTCTCACTACTTCCCTAGATGAATTCCTTGAGAGGTGTAGTTTACAAAATGGGGTCACTTGTGGGGGTTTCTGCTGTTTCGGCATGTCAGCGACTCTTCAAATGTGATATGGTGTCTGCAACCTATCCCAGCCAACATAGCGCTCCTTTCTCTTCCGAACCCTGCCGTACACCAAAGCAGTGGTTTTCCCCCACATATGGGGTATCGGCATACTCAGGAGAAATTGCACAACAAATTTCATTGTGCAATTTCTCCTGTTATCCTTATGATAATTCAAAATTAGGGATGACAACTTTTTTGTGGGAAAAATGTGAAAATTTTATTTTTATGGCTCAATATTATAAACTTCTGTGAAGCACCTGGGGGTGCAAGGTGCTCACCACACATCTAGATAAGTTCCCTAAGGGGTCTAGTTTCCAAAATGGTGTCACTTGTGGGGGGTTTCCACTGTTCAGGAGCTCTCCAAACGCAACATGGCGTCTGCTAATTATTCAAAAAAAATTTACATTCAAAAAGTCTAATGGCGCTCCCTCCCTTCCGAACCCTGCAGTGCGCCCAAACAGTGGTTTTCCCTCACATATAGGATATCAGCGCACTCATGAAAAATTGCTCCACAAATTGTGTATTCAATTTTTTCCTGTTACCCTTGTAAAAATAAGAAAATTGGGTCGAAAGTAACATTTTTGTGAAAAAAAATTAAATGTTCATTGTTTTCTTCCACATTCCAAAAATTCCCGTGAAACACCTTAAGGGTTAATAAACTTCTTGAATGTGGTTTTGAGCACCTTGAGGGGTGCAGTTTTTAGAATGGTGTCACTTTTGTGTATTTTCTGTCATAAAGGCCCCTCAAAGTCACTTCAAATAAGATGTGGTCCCTAAAAAAATGTTTTTGTAAATTTTGTTGGAAAAATAAGAAATCGCTGGTCAACTTTTAACCCTTATAGCTTCATAACAAAAAAAAATTATGGTTCCTAAATTGTGCTGATGTAAAGTAGACATGTGGGAAATGTTATTTATTAACTATTTTGTGTGACATATCTCTCTGATTTAAGGGCATGAAAATTCAAAGTTTGAAAATGGCAAAATTTTCAAAATTTTCGCCAAATTTCCAATTTTTTCACAAATAAACGCAAGTGATATTGAAGAAATTTTACCACTATCATGAAGTACAATATGTCACGAAAAAACAAGCTCAGAATCAGTTCAATCTGTTGAAGCGTTCCAGAGTAATTACTTCATAAACTGACAGCAGTCAGAATTGAAAAAATTGGCCTGGTCACGAAGGCAAAAACAGGCTCTGGTGCGAAGTGGTTAAAAATCCAATTTTTTCTGTGACTAATGTTATGCAGCACGCCATATCCCACCTTGTCATTTTGTGGCAGTAAAACTCAGCTGTATGCAGAGCTCATGCAGAGTAAAAAAATCTCTTTTTTTTCTGTGACAAACGTGATACAGCAGGCTAGATTTGAGTTCGAAATTTCTTGGAGCATACAGTTGAAACCAGAAGTTTACATACACTATATAAAAAGACACATATGCATGTTTTTCTCAATATCTGGCATGAAATCAGAATAAACCTTTCCTGTTTTAGGTCAATTAGGATTACCATAATTTTTAATATTTGCCAAATGCCAGAATATTGAGAGAGATAATGTTTTAAGGCATTTTTATTAATAACTTACTGCAAAGTCAAACGTTTGCATACACTAAGATTACTATGCCTTTGAACAATTCTGGACTGCCCATATGATGATATCATGTGTTTGGAAGCAAAAATAGATTTTTGGTAACATCTGAGTTAATCTGAGTTAATTAAAGATACACCTGTGGATGTATTTTAATGCACACCTGAAACACACTGCTTCTTTATGTGGCATCATGGGAAAGTCTAAAGAAATCAGGAAATAAAGGAAATAGTTGTCATCTATGGGACAATGTGAATGAACGTTATTAGGATATTAAATGTGTCATGACCAAATAAAGGCAAAATGTTGCAAGATAAGTATTTATTTAGAATACAGAATAAATAATGCTAACAACTTATTTGCTTATTTACTTACATTGTGTAGATGATAATAAGCTTTGAAAATAGTCTTGAACTGTATATGAAGTGATGGTATTTTACATGTCACAATGTATCTGTTCTGTTCTAACAAACAAACAAGGCTGGATTATGCACAGAAGAAACATGTCTAAGATTTGAACTCTTTATTTACACATACACTGGTTAGGGTCAAAGTTATGATAGATGTATTTAGGAGTAAGTGTTGTAGTCTCTTTATAAAGAGTACCTGTTGCCAAGTGTTTCATGTTGAACTGGGTACACAGTGTAATAATGACTGCAGAAAAGAATAATAATGAACATTTTTTTTTCTTTTTCTAATTTCGCCTCTCCTTTGCGGAGATGTTAGTATAATAAAAGTACTTTAAACGGGAAAGGTTTATTCTGATTTCATGCCAGATATTGAGAAAAAAATGCATATGTGTCTTTTTATATAGTGTATGTAAACTTCTAGTTTCAACAGTATATTCTATTGTATACAGGCCTCATCCAGAGTAAAAAAAATACTTTCTTCTGTTACTAACGTGAAATTTCTTGGATCATATCTTTTATGTTATACTGGCCTTATTCACACTAAAAAATACTTTCTTCTGTTACTAATGAGACACAGTAGAGAAGATCTCAGTTTGAATTTTTTTGGAGCATATCTTCTATACTATACACGCCTCATCCACACTAAAAAAAATACTTTATTCTGTTACTAACATGATACAGTAGAGGGGATCTCAGTTTGAAATTTTTTGGAGCATTTCTTCTATGTTATACATGCCTTATCCACGCTAAAAAAATACTTTCTTCTGTTACTAACGTGATACAGTAGCTGAGATCTCAGTTTGAAATTGTTTGGAGTATGTCTTCTATGTTATACAGGCCTCATCCACAGTAAAAAAGTACTTTCTTCTGTTACTAACGTGATACAACAGGCTAGATGTCAGTTTGAAATTGTTTGGAGTATGTCTTCTAAGTTATACAGGCCTTATCCACACTAATAAAAAATACTTTCTTCTGTTACCAATAGTGATGAGCGAGCACTCAAATGCTTGGGTGCTCATTGCTCAAGTCGAGCAAATTGGAATGCTTGGGTGCTCGACCCGAGCAATGAGCCCAATGTAAGTCTATAGGAAACACAAGCATTTTTCCAGCGCCCCCCCCCCCCCAATTTTTAGGTCTGCAAGACCTAAAAATTGCCCAAATCGACGGGAACAGTATGCAAATGACATGGGAACAGTATGGGGAAGACCCCTGGAAGCATCTGAGACTGCCAGGTCACTGCTGTGAACAATGTTGTTAGAGTATTAAGCCCCTTTTACGGACTCACATTAAAACATACCAAAACAAAACCAAAATGTATTTTCCTGGAAAAAATGTTATGGAACATCCTTTCCAGGGTAATAACTTGCATATAAGGCAAAATAAATAACCAAAAACAAAAATGATCCTCCACATCTTGGGTTATGTTCACACATAGCGTTTTTGATGCGTTTTTGCACTTTTGCATTGCTTTCAAAGGTGAAAAATACATCCACTAGTAAATGTCATTTTAACATTTTACTACCTTATCTGGCCATGTGGTGTGTGAGACATGATCAGACACATCCTGTTTCATTTATGAAGGAGGGGCAATGAAAGTCACAAAGCCTATTTTTATATGGCAATCAGGCGGTCCTTACAATTATTAAAGTGTCAGCAGTCAGAACTCACTATTGTTAGAGGGCTATCAGTTGGCTATGCTTTGTTGTTCCCATTATTAAGGAGCAGGTCTTCTATAGTGTTATAGCATATGCAGTGATGGCAAAGGCTGCCCAAAATTTGGAAAAAGCCCAATACCCCTTTGAAGAGACATAGAGGGTCTGATTTAAAAAAAATAATTTCCCATTGTATAGGAGCGGGTCTCTTGTACTGTTATTGCATATGCAGTGACTGAAGGGATTGCCCAATTTTTTGTAAAAACCACAATACCAATTGAAGAGACATAAAGGAGGGCCTCAGCAACAAAATGTTCCCATTATAAAGAAGCGGTTCTGCTATACAGAAATTGCGCTTGCAGTGACTGCAATGGCTGCCTAAATTTTTGAAAAACCTCAAAACCAATTTAAAGACACATAGAGGAGGGCTTCAGTAACAAGATGTTCCCATTATAAAGGAGCGGTTCTGCTATACAGTTATTGCATATGCAGTGATGCAACGGACACCTAAACATTGGAAAAACCGAATACCTATTTAAAGACATACAGAGTAGGGCCTCAGTAACAAAATGTTCCTATTATAAAGGAGCGATTCTGCTATACAGTTAATGCATATGCAGTAATTGCAACGGCTGCCAAAATTTGGGAAAAACCTCAATAACAATTTAAAGACACATAGATGAGGGCCTAGGTAACAACATTTTCCCATTAAAAAGAGCAGTTCTGCTATACAGTTATTGGGTATGCAGTGACTGCAATGGCTGCCTACATTTTGGAAAAACCCCAATACCAATTTAAAGAAACACAGAGGAGGGCCTCAGTAACAAAATATACCCATTATAAAGGAGCGGTTCTGCTATACAATTATTGCGTATGCAGTGACTGCAATGGCTGCCTAAATTTTTGAAAAATCCCAAAACCAAGTTAGAGACACATAGAGGAGGGCCTCAGTAACAAAACTTTCCCATTATAAAGAAGCGGTTCTGCTATACAATTATTGCGTATGCAGTGACTGCAAAGGCTACCTAAATTATGGAAAAACCGAGTACCAATTTAAAGACATATAAAGGAGGGCCTCAGTAACAAAATATTCCCATTATAAAGGAGAGGTTCTGCTATACAGTTATTGCATATGCACTGACTGCAACGGACACCTAAACATTGGAAAAACTAAGTACCTATTTAAAGACATACAGAGGAGGGCCTCAGTAACAAAATATTCCCATTATAAAGGAGCGGTTCTGCTATACAGTTAATGCATATGCAGTAATTGCAACGGTTGTCTAAGTTTGGGAAAAACCTCAATACCAATTTAAAGATACATAGATTAAGGCCCAAGTAACAAAATGTTCCCATTGTAAAGGAACAATTCTGCTATACAGTTATTGCGTATGCAGTGACTGCAAAGGCTGCCTACATTTTGGGAAAAAACTCAATACCAATTTAAAGACACATCGATGAGGGCCTAAGTAACAAAATGTTTCCATTATAAAATACCAGTTCTGCTATCGAGTTATTGCGTATGCAGTGACTGCAATGGCTGCCTACATTTTGGAAAAACCCAAATACCAAATTAAAGACACGCAGAGGAGGGCTTCAGTAACTAAATATTCCCATTATAAAGGAGCGGTTCTGCTATACAGTTATTGCGTATGCAGTGACTGCAATGGCTGTGTATATTTTTGAAAAATCCCAAAGCCAATTTAGAGACACATAGAGGAGGGCCTAAGTAACAAAATGTTCCCATTATAAAGAAGCAGTTCTGCTATACAGTTATTGCGTATGCAGTGACTGCAACGGCTGCCTAAATTTTGGAAAAACAGAGTACCAATTTAAAGACAAATAGAGGAGGGCCTGAGTAACAAAATGTTCCCATTATAAAGGAGCGGTTCTGCTATACAGTTATTGTGTATGCAGTGATTGCAACGGCTGCCTAAATTTGAGAAAAACCTCAATACCATTTTAGAGACACATAGATGAGGGCCTCAGTAACAAAATATTCCCATTGTAAAAGAGCGGTTCTGCTATACAGTTAATACGTATGCAGTGACTGCAATGGCTACCTAAATTTTTGAAAAATCCCAATACCAATTTAGAGACCCATAGAGGAGGGCTTCAGTAACTAAATATTCCCATTATAAAGTAGCGGTTCTGCTATACAGTTATTGCATATACAGTGATTGCAACGGCTGTCTAAGTTTTGGAAAAACCTCAATACCAATTTAAAGACACACAGAGGAGGGCCTCAGTAACAAAATATTCCCATTATAAAGGAGAGGTTCTGCTATACAGTTATTGCATATGCAGTGACTGCAACGGACACCTAAACATTGGAAAAACTGAGTACCTATTTAAAGACATACAGAGGAGGGCCTCAGTAACAAAATGTTCCCATTATAAAGGAGCGGTTCTGCTATACAGTTAATGCATATGCAGTAATTGCAACGGTTGTCTAAGTTTGGGAAAAACCTCAATACCAATTTAAAGATACATAGATTAAGGCCCAAGTAACAAAATGTTCCCATTGTAAAGGAACAATTCTGCTATACAGTTATTGTGTATGCAGTGACTGCAAAGGCTGCCTACATTTTGGGAAAAAACTCAATACCAATTTAAAGACACATCGATGAGGGCCTAAGTAACAAAATGTTTCCATTATAAAATAGCAGTTCTGCTATAGAGTTATTGCGTATGCAGTGACTGCAATGGCTGCCTACATTTTGGAAAAACCCAAATACCAAATTAAAGACACGCAGAGGAGGGCCTCAGTAACTAAATATTCCCATTATAAAGGAGCGGTTCTGCTATACAGTTATTGCGTATGCAGTGACTGCAATGGCTGTGTATATTTTTGAAAAATCCCAAAACCAATTTAGAGACACATAGAGGAGGGCCTAAGTAACAAAATGTTCCCATTATAAAGAAGCAGTTCTGCTATACAGTTATTGCATATGCAGTGACTGCAACGGCTGCCTAAATTTTGGAAAAACAGAGTACCAATTTAAAGACAAATAGAGGAGGGCCTGAGTAATAAAATGTTCCCATTATAAAGGAGCGGTTCTGCTATACAGTTATTGTGTATGCAGTGATTGCAACGGCTGCCTAAATTTGAGAAAAACCTCAATACCATTTTAGAGACACATAGATGAGGGCCTCAGTAACAAAATATTCCCATTGTAAAAGAGCGGTTCTCGGTTCTGCTATACAGTTAATACGGATGCAGTGACTGCAACGGCTACCTAAATTTTTGAAAAATCCCAATACCAATTTAAAGACCCATAGAGGAGGGCTTCAGTAACTAAATATTCCCATTATAAAGGAGCGGTTCTGCTATACAGTTATTGCATATACAGTGATTGCAACGGCTGTCTAAGTTTTGGAAAAACCTCAATACCAATTTAAAGACACACAGAGGAGGGCCTCAGTAACAAAATATTCCAATCATAAATGAGCAGTTCTGCTATACAGTTATTGCGTATGCAGTGACTGCAAGGGCTGCATAAATTTTGGAAAAACCGAGTACCAATTTAAAGACATATAGAGGAGGGCCTCAGTAACAAAATGTTGCATTATAAAAAAGCAGTTCTGCTATACAGTTATTGTGTATGCAGTGACTGCAAGGGCTGCCTAAACTTTGGAAAAACCGAGTACCAATTTAAAGACATATAGAGGAGGGCCTCAGTAACAAAATGTTCCCATTATAAAGGAGCGCTTATGCTATACAGTTATTGCATATGCAGTGACTGCAAGGGCTGCCTAAACTTTGGAAAAACCGAGTACCAATTTAAAGACATATAGAGGAGAGCCTCAGTAACAAAATGTTCCCATTATAAAGGAGCCGTTCTACTATACATTTATTGCGTATGCAGTGATTGCAACGGCTGCATAAATTTGAGAAAAACCTCAATACCATTTTAGAGACACATAGATGAGGGCCTCAGTAACAAAATATTCCCAATGTAAAAGAGCGGTTCTGCTATACAGTTAATACGTATGCAGTGACTGCAATGGCTGCCTACATTTTGGAAAAGCCCAAATACCAAATTAAAGATACACAGAGGAGGGCCTCAGTAACTAAATATTCCCATTATAAAGGAGAGGTTCTGCTATACAGTTATTGCATATGCAGTGACTGCAACGGACACCTAAACATTGGAAAAACTGAGTACCTATTTAAAGACATACAGAGGAGGGCCTCAGTAACAAAATGTTCCCATTATAAAGGAGCGGTTCTGCTATACAGTTAATGCATATGCAGTAATTGCAACGGTTGTCTAAGTTTGGGAAAAACCTCAATACCAATTTAAAGATACATAGATTAAGGCCCAAGTAACAAAATGTTCCCATTGTAAAGGAACAATTCTGCTATACAGTTATTGCGTATGCAGTGACTGCAAAGGCTGCCTACATTTTGGGAAAAAACTCAATACCAATTTAAAGACACATCGATGAGGGCTTAAGTAACAAAATGTTTCCATTATAAAATAGCAGTTCTGCTATATAGTTATTGCGTATGCAGTGACTGCAATGGCTGCCTACATTTTGGAAAAACCCAAATACCAAATTAAAGACACGCAGAGGAGGGCCTCAGTAACTAAATATTCCCATTATAAAGGAGCGGTTCTGCTATACAGTTATTGCGTATGCAGTGACTGCAATGGCTGTGTATATTTTTGAAAAATCCCAAAACCAATTTAGAGACACATAGAGGAGGGCCTAAGTAACAAAATGTTCCCATTATAAAGAAGCAGTTCTGCTATACAGTTATTGCGTATGCAGTGACTGCAACGGCTGCCTAAATTTTGGAAAAACAGAGTACCAATTTAAAGACAAATAGAGGAGGGCCTGAGTAACAAAATGTTCCCATTATAAAGGAGCGGTTCTGCTATACAGTTATTGTGTATGCAGTGATTGCAACGGCTGCCTAAATTTGAGAAAAACCTCAATACCATTTTAGAGACACATAGATGAGGGCCTCAGTAACAAAATATTCCCATTGTAAAAGAGCGGTTCTGCTATACAGTTAATACGTATGCAGTGACTGCAACGGCTACCTAAATTTTTGAAAAATCCCAATACCAATTTAGAGACCCATAGAGGAGGGCTTCAGTAACTAAATATTCCCATTATAAAGGAGCGGTTCTGCTATACAGTTATTGCATATACAGTGATTGCAACGGCTGTCTAAGTTTTGGAAAAACCTCAATACCAATTTAAAGACACACAGAGGAGGGCCTCAGTAACAAAATATTCCAATCATAAATGAGCAGTTCTGCTATACAGTTATTGCGTATGCAGTGACTGCAAGGGCTGCATAAATTTTGGAAAAACCGAGTACCAATTTAAAGACATATAGAGGAGGGCCTCAGTAACAAAATGTTGCATTATAAAAAAGCAGTTCTGCTATACAGTTATTGTGTATGCAATGACTGCAAGGGCTGCCTAAACTTTGGAAAAACCGAGAACCAATTTAAAGACATATAGAGGAGGGCCTCAGTAACAAAATATTCCCATTATAAAGAAGCGGTTCTGCTATACAGTAATTGTGTATGCAGTGACTGCAATGGCTGCCTACATTTTGGAAAAACCCAAATACCAAATTAAAGATACACAGAGGAGGGCCTCAGTAACTAAATATTCCCATTATAAAGGAGCGGTTCTGCTATACAGTTATTGTGTATCCAGTGACTGCAATGGCTGCCTAAATTTTTGAAAACACCCAAAACCAAGTTAGAGTCACATAGAGGAGGGCCTCAGTAACATAATTTTCCCATTATAAAGAAGCGGTTCTGCTATTCAGTTATTGCGTATGCAGTGACTGCAACGGCTGCCTAAATTTTGGAAAAACTGAGTACAAATTTAAAGACTTATAGTGGAGGGCCTCGGTAACAAAATGTTTCCATTATAAAGGAGCTGTTCTGCTATACAGTTATTGCGTATGCAGTGATTGCAACGGCTGTCTAAGCATGGGAAAAACTGAGAACCAATTTAAAGACATATAGAGGAAAGCCTGAGTAACAAAATGGTCCCATTGTAAAGGAGCAATTCTGCTAGACAGATATTGCGTATGCAGTGACTGCAACGGCTGCCTACATTTTGGAAAAACCCCAATACCAATTTAAAGACACACAGAGGAGAGCCTCAGTAACAAAATATTCCCATCATAAAGGCGCGGTTAAGATATACAGTTATTGCGTATGCAGTGACTGTAAGGGCTGCCTAAATTTTGGAAAAAACAAGTACCAATTTAAAGACATATAGAGGAGGGCCTGAGTAACAAAATGTTCACATTATAAATGAGCGGTTCTGCTATACAGTTATTGCATATACAGTGATTGCAACAGCTGTCTAAGTTTGGGATAAACCTCAATACCAATTTAAAGACACATAGATGAAGGCCCAAGTAACAAAATGTTCCCATTGTAAAGGATCAATTCTGCTATACAGTTATTGCGTATGCAGTGACTGCAACGGCTGCCTACATTTTGGAAGAACCCCAATGCCAATTTAAAGACACACAGAGGAGGGCCTCTGTAAAAAAATATTCCCATCATAAAGGAGCGGTTCTGCTATACAGTTATTGCATATGCAGTGACTGCAAGGGCTGAGTAAACTTTGGAAAAACCGAGTACCAATTTAAAGACATATAGAGGAGGGCCTCAGTAACAAAATGTTCCCATTACAAAGGAGCGGTTCTGCTATACAGTTATTACATATACAGTGATTGCAACGGCTGTCTAAGTTTGGGAAATACCTCAATACCAATTTAAAGATACATAGATGAAGGCCCAAGTAACAAAATGTTCCCATTGTAAAGGAACAATTCTGCTATACAGTTGTTGCGTATGCAGTGACTGCAAAGGCTGCCTACATTTTGGGAAAAACCTCAATACCAATTTAAAGACACATAGATGAGGGCCTAAGTAACAAAATGTTTCCATTATAAAAGAGCAGTACTGCTATACATTTATTTCGTATACAGTGACTGCAATGGCTGCCTACATTTTGGAAAAACCAAGTACCAATTTACAGTTATATAGAGTAGGGCCTCAGTAAAAAATGTTGCATTATAAATAAGCAGTTCTGCTATACAGTTATTGCGTATGCAGTGACTGCAAGGGCTGACTAAACTTTGGAAAAACCGAGTACCAATTTAAAGACATATAGAGGAGGGCCTCAGTAACAAAATGTTCCCATTATAAAGGAGCCGTTCTGCTATACAGTTATTACATATGCAGTGACTGCAAGGGCTGAGTAAACTTTGGAAAAACCGAGTACCAATTTAAAGACTTATAGAGGAAGGATTCAGTGACAAAATGTTCCCATTATAAAGGAGCGGTTCTACTATACAGTTATTGAATATGCAGTGACTGCAACGGCTGCCTAAATTTTGGAAAAACCGAGTACCAATTTAAAGACATATAGAGGAGGGCCTGAGTAACAAAATGTTCCCATTATAAATGAGCGGTTCTGCTATATAGTTATTGCATATACAGTGATTGCAACGGCTGTCTAAATTTGGGAAAAACCTCAATACCAATTTAAAGACACATAGATGAAGGCCCAAGTAACAAAATGTTCCAATTATAAAAGAGCAGTTCTGCTATACAGTTATTGTGTATGCAGTGACTGCATTGGCTGCCTACATTTTGAAAACACCCAAATACCAAATTAAAGATACATAGAGGACGGCCTCAGTAACTAAATATTCCCATTATAAAGGAGCAGTTCTGCTATACAGTTATTGCGTATGCAGTGACTTCCTAAATTTTGGAAAAACTGAGTACGAATTTAAAGACATATAGAGGAGGGCCTCAGTAACAAAATGTTCCCATTATAAAGAAGCAGTTCTGCTATACAGTTATTGCATATGCAGTGACTGCAACGGCTGCCTAAATTTTGGAAAAACAGAGTACCAATTTAAAGACAAATAGAGGAGTGCCTGAGTAATAAAATGTTCCCATTATAAAGGAGCGGTTCTGCTATACAGTTATTGTGTATGCAGTGATTGCAACGGCTGCCTAAATTTGAGAAAAACCTCAATACCATTTTAGAGACACATAGATGAGGGCCTCAGTAACAAAATATTCCCATTGTAAAAGAGCGGTTCTGCTATACAGTTAATACGTATGCAGTGACTGCAACGGCTACCTAAATTTTTGAAAAATCCCAATACCAATTTAGAGACCCATAGAGGAGGGCTTCAGTAACTAAATATTCCCATTATAAAGGAGCGGTTCTGCTATACAGTTATTGCATATACAGTGATTGCAACGGCTGTCTAAGTTTTGGAAAAACCTCAATACCAATTTAAAGACACACAGAGGAGGGCCTCAGTAACAAAATATTCCAATCATAAATGAGCAGTTCTGCTATACAGTTATTGCGTATGCAGTGACTGCAAGGGCTGCATAAATTTTGGAAAAACCGAGTACCAATTTAAAGACATATAGAGGAGGGCCTCAGTAACAAAATGTTGCATTATAAAAAAGCAGTTCTGCTATACAGTTATTGTGTATGCAGTGACTGCAAGGGCTGCCTAAACTTTGGAAAAACCGAGTACCAATTTAAAGACATATAGAGGAGGGCCTCAATAACAAAATGTTCCCATTATAAAGGAGCGCTTATGCTATACAGTTATTGCATATGCAGTGACTGCAAGGGCTGCCTAAACTTTGGAAAAACCGAGTACCAATTTAAAGACATATAGAGGAGAGCCTCAGTAACAAAATGTTCCCATTATAAAGGAGCCGTTCTACTATACATTTATTGCGTATGCAGTGATTGCAACGGCTGCATAAATTTGAGAAAAAACTCAATACCATTTTAGAGACACATAGATGAGGGCCTCAGTAACAAAATATTCCCAATGTAAAAGAGCGGTTCTGCTATACAGTTAATACGTATGCAGTGACTGCAATGGCTGCCTACATTTTTGAAAAATCCCAATACCAATTTAGAGACACATAGAGGAGGGCCTCAGGAACAAAATATTCCCATTATAAAGAAGCGGTTCTGCTATACAGTAATTGTGTATGCAGTGACTGCAATGGCTGCCTACATTTTGGAAAAACCCAAATACCAAATTAAAGATACACAGAGGAGGGCCTCAGTAACAAAATATTCCCATTATAAAGGAGAGGTTCTGCTATACAGTTATTGCATATGCAGTGACTGCAACGGACACCTAAACATTGGAAAAACTGAGTACCTATTTAAAGACATACAGAGGAGGGCCTCAGTAACAAAATGTTCCCATTATAAAGGAGCGGTTCTGCTATACAGTTAATGCATATGCAGTAATTGCAACGGTTGTCTAAGTTTGGGAAAAACCTCAATACCAATTTAAAGATACATAGATTAAGGCCCAAGTAACAAAATGTTCCCATTGTAAAGGAACAATTCTGCTATACAGTTATTGCGTATGCAGTGACTGCAAAGGCTGCCTACATTTTGGGAAAAAACTCAATACCAATTTAAAGACACATCGATGAGGGCCTAAGTAACAAAATGTTTCCATTATAAAATAGCAGTTCTGCTATATAGTTATTGCGTATGCAGTGACTGCAATGGCTGCCTACATTTTGGAAAAACCCAAATACCAAATTAAAGACACGCAGAGGAGGGCCTCAGTAACTAAATATTCCCATTATAAAGGAGCGGTTCTGCTATACAGTTATTGCGTATGCAGTGACTGCAATGGCTGTGTATATTTTTGAAAAATCCCAAAACCAATTTAGAGACACATAGAGGAGGGCCTAAGTAACAAAATGTTCCCATTATAAAGAAGCAGTTCTGCTATACAGTTATTGCGTATGCAGTGACTGCAACGGCTGCCTAAATTTTGGAAAAACAGAGTACCAATTTAAAGACAAATAGAGGAGGGCCTGAGTAACAAAATGTTCCCATTATAAAGGAGCGGTTCTGCTATACAGTTATTGTGTATGCAGTGATTGCAACGGCTGCCTAAATTTGAGAAAAACCTCAATACCATTTTAGAGACACATAGATGAGGGCCTCAGTAACAAGATATTCCCATTGTAAAAGAGCGGTTCTGCTATACAGTTAATACGTATGCAGTGACTGCAACGGCTACCTAAATTTTTGAAAAATCCCAATACCAATTTAGAGACCCATAGAGGAGGGCTTCAGTAACTAAATATTCCCATTATAAAGGAGCGGTTCTGCTATACAGTTATTGCATATACAGTGATTGCAACGGCTGTCTAAGTTTTGGAAAAACCTCAATACCAATTTAAAGACACACAGAGGAGGGCCTCAGTAACAAAATATTCCAATCATAAATGAGCAGTTCTGCTATACAGTTATTGCATATGCAGTGACTGCAAGGGCTGCATAAATTTTGGAAAAACCGAGTACCAATTTAAAGACATATAGAAGAAGGCCTCAGTAACAAAATGTTGCATTATAAAAAAGCAGTTCTGCTATACAGTTATTGTGTATGCAATGACTGCAAGGGCTGCCTAAACTTTGGAAAAACCGAGTACCAATTTAAAGACATATAGAGGAGGGCCTCAGTAACAAAATATTCCCATTATAAAGAAGCGGTTCTGCTATACAGTAATTGTGTATGCAGTGACTGCAATGGCTGCCTACATTTTGGAAAAACCCAAATACCAAATTAAAGATACACAGAGGAGGGCCTCAGTAACTAAATATTCCCATTATAAAGGAGCGGTTCTGCTATACAGTTATTGTGTATCCAGTGACTGCAATGGCTGCCTAAATTTTTGAAAACACCCAAAACCAAGTTAGAGTCACATAGAGGAGGGCCTCAGTAACATAATTTTCCCATTATAAAGAAGCGGTTCTGCTATTCAGTTATTGCGTATGCAGTGATTGCAACGGCTGTCTAAGCATGGGAAAAACCGAGAACCAATTTAAAGACATATAGAGGAAAGCCTGAGTAACAAAATGGTCCCATTGTAAAGGAGCAATTCTGCTAGACAGATATTGCGTATGCAGTGACTGCAACGGCTGCCTACATTTTGGAAAAACCCCAATACCAATTTAAAGACACACAGAGGAGAGCCTCAGTAACAAAATATTCCCATCATAAAGGCGCGGTTAAGATATACAGTTATTGCGTATGCAGTGACTGTAAGGGCTGCCTAAATTTTGGAAAAAACAAGTACCAATTTAAAGACATATAGAGGAGGGCCTGAGTAACAAAATGTTCACATTATAAATGAGCGGTTCTGCTATACAGTTATTGCATATACAGTGATTGCAACGGCTGTCTAAGTTTGGGATAAACCTCAATACCAATTTAAAGACACATAGATGAAGGCCCAAGTAACAAAATGTTCCCATTGTAAAGGATCAATTCTGCTATACAGTTATTGCGTATGCAGTGACTGCAACGGCTGCCTACATTTTGGAAGAACCCCAATGCCAATTTAAAGACACACAGAGGAGGGCCTCTGTAAAAAAATATTCCCATCATAAAGGAGCGGTTCTGCTATACAGTTATTGCATATGCAGTGACTGCAAGGGCTGAGTAAACTTTGGAAAAACCGAGTACCAATTTAAAGACATATAGAGGAGGGCCTCAGTAACAAAATGTTCCCATTACAAAGGAGCGGTTCTGCTATACAGTTATTACATATACAGTGATTGCAACGGCTGTCTAAGTTTGGGAAATACCTCAATACCAATTTAAAGATACATAGATGAAGGCCCAAGTAACAAAATGTTCCCATTGTAAAGGAACAATTCTGCTATACAGTTGTTGCGTATGCAGTGACTGCAAAGGCTGCCTACATTTTGGGAAAAACCTCAATACCAATTTAAAGACACATAGATGAGGGCCTAAGTAACAAAATGTTTCCATTATAAAAGAGCAGTACTGCTATACATTTATTTCGTATACAGTGACTGCAATGGCTGCCTACATTTTGGAAAAACCAAGTACCAATTTACAGTTATATAGAGTAGGGCCTCAGTAAAAAATGCTGCATTATAAATAAGCAGTTCTGCTATACAGTTATTGCGTATGCAGTGACTGCAAGGGCTGATTAAACTTTGGAAAAACCGAGTACCAATTTAAAGACATATAGAGGAGGGCCTCAGTAACAAAATGTTCCTATTATAAAGGAGCCGTTCTGCTATACAGTTATTGCATATGCAGTGACTGCAAGGGCTGAGTAAACTTTGGAAAAACCGAGTACCAATTTAAAGACTTATAGAGGAAGGATTCAGTGACAAAATGTTCCCATTATAAAGGAGCGGTTCTACTATACAGTTATTGAATATGCAGTGACTGCAACGGCTGCCTAAATTTTGGAAAAACCGAGTACCAATTTAAAGACATATAGAGGAGGGCCTGAGTAACAAAATGTTCCCATTATAAATGAGCGGTTCTGCTATATAGTTATTGCATATACAGTGATTGCAACGGCTGTCTAAATTTGGGAAAAACCTCAATACCAATTTAAAGACACATAGATGAAGGCCCAAGTAACAAAATGTTCCAATTATAAAAGAGCAGTTCTGCTATACAGTTATTGTGTATGCAGTGACTGCAATGGCTGCCTACATTTTGAAAAAACCCAAATACCAAATTAAAGATACATAGAGGACGGCCTCAGTAACTAAATATTCCCATTATAAAGGAGCAGTTCTGCTATACAGTTATTGCGTATGCAGTGACTTCCTAAATTTTGGAAAAACTGAGTACGAATTTAAAGACATATAGAGGAGGGCCTCAGTAACAAAATGTTTCCATTATAAAGGAGCGGTTCTGCTATACAGTTATTGCATATGCAGTGACTGCAATGGCTGTGTACATTTTTGAAAAATCCCAAAACCAATTTAAAGACACATAGAGGAGGGCCTCAGTAACAAAATATTTCCATCATAAAGGAGCGGTTCTGCTATACAGTTAGTGCATATGCAGTGACTGCATGGGCTGTCTAAATTTTGGAAAAACCGAGTACCAATTTAAAGACATTTAGAGGAGGGCCTCAGGAAAAAAATGTTGCATTATAAATAAGTGGTTCTGCTATACAGTTATTGCGTATGCAGTGACTGCAAGGGCTGCCTAAACTTTTGAAAAACCGAGTACCAATTTAAAGACACATAGAGGAGGGCCTCAGTAACAAAATGTTCCCATTATAAAGGAGTGGTTCTGCTATACAGTTATTGCGTATGCAGTGATTGCAACGTCTGCCCAAATTTGGGAAAATCCTCAATACCAATTTAAAGACACATTCATTTGTTGTGTATGCAGTGACTGCAATGGCTGCTTAAATTTTGGACGCAACCCAATACCCCTTTGAAGACACATAGAGGAGGGCCTCAGTAACACACTGTTCCCATTATAAAGGAGCGGGTTTGCAGTGAATGCAAGGGCTGCCAAAAATTGGATGCCCTCCAATGCCCCTTGGAAGAGACGTAGGGGGGGGCCTCATTAAAAAAAACGTTCCCATTATAAAGGAGAGAATCTCCTATTCTGTTCTTGCATATGCAGTGATTGCAAGGGCTGCCGAAAAATTGGACGCACTCCAATGCCCCTTGGAAGAGACATATAGGAGGGCATCATTAAAAAAAGGTTCCCATTATTAAAGAATGGGTCTCCTTTACTAGTAATGCCCATGCATTAAGTGCATGGGCTGAAAAACATTTACTCCTGGGGGTATACATGAACATACTGTATGACAAACATTTCCTACAGGGATCATAGACACCCTTAAAAAAAATGTAGTAGGTGTTGCCTTACGGTCACCCCGGTAATATGGTGGTGGAGGATGAGGATAAAAAGGAGGACATCAGAAAATAGACAAAATCAGGAAGCGTATACCCATGTCTGGGTGTGAAGATGTGCATGGGAATAGACGTCCCAAAAAAAAGACACTGGATTTGAGTCTATGTTTAGCTGCTATCATTCAGTGGTGTTGAGAAGTCTGACCCAATCCAGCCCTCGTTCATTTTTATAAGAGTCAGCCTGTCATCATTTTCGGTTGACAGGCAGATGCGCCAAACAGTTATAATTCCCCCGGCGGCACTAAATACCCAATCTGACAAAACGCAAGGCAATTCAGGACCTCCAAGGCACAGAGGAATCACTGAGGACGTTGGTATGGTTGGCAAGTTACTCCTTCAGAATCAGGGCCTGTGCAATGGGAGGGTCTGATAAAACTCTCCCAGACCTTTGACAGTGTTCCCCTTCCTATGCTAGATCGTATTTCTGTCTCTCACCTGTACTCCTTGGTTGTCCAATGATTATTTTTTAGTAATTCCGCAACAAGGGCCTTCTGGTACTGCACCATTTTAGCAGACCTGTCCGCCATGGGAATGAGAGATAGAAAGTTCTCCTTGTAGCGTGAGTCTAGAAGTTTCACCAACCAGTAATGACTGTCACACAAAATTTGGAGAATGCCAGGGTCACGGGAAAGGCAGTGTAACAAAAACTCAGCCATGTGTGCCAGACTGCAAAAAGGTAAGACTTCCATGTCCTCACCAAGACGATGACTGACCATGCTCTTCTCCTCATTCTCCTCCTCCTCCTCCCTATCCTCAGGCCATCCACGCTGAACAGACGATATGACAGTTGTGCAGGTAGTACCGTCTATAGGGCATGAAACTAGCTTCTGTTCTTCCTCCTCCTCCTCCTCTTCCTCATTGTCACCCAATCCATGTTGGGATGAGATGAGGCTGGGCTGTGTGGAATCACCCTGTATGATTCCTTGCTCCATCTCATTGCGCTCCACCTGCAATGCCTCTTTTTTAGTTGTGAGCAGCAATCGTTTCAGAAGACAGAGAAGCGGGATGGTGACGCTAATTATGGCGTGGTATGGTGTGGTTTTGGAAGACGACACAGATGTCTGACATCCATGCCCACTCCTGAGCTCTTATGTGCGTAGGCTGACCTGAATACCGACGGATGTTTTGAAGCTGGTACTCAACAACTGTGCTGCCCTGTGCTGCTCACAAATCCTTCACAACATATGCAACGTTGAGTTCCAATGCGTGAAACATCGTCGGTGAGCTGGAAGCTGCAAACGCTGCTGAACCACAGCAAGGGCGGCGGAAACTGTAGCTGACTTTCTGGGCACACATGCGGCGTACTGGACTTTCTGGACACACACGTGCAAGCAGAACCGGCAGATCCGGGTGGGTTTTGAGAAACAGCAGAACCACTAGGCTGAGCACATGGGCCAGGCATGGTATGTGTGAACTTGCCTCGCTTCAGAGCAGCCACCAGATTACGGCCATTGTGACACATGACCATGCCTGGCTGTAGGTTCAGCGTTGACAGCCACAGATCTGTCTGCTCTTTTTGAGCTGTCAATAACTGTTCAGTGGTGTGTGGTTTGTCACCTAAGCATATTCGCTTCAGCACAGCCTGTTGCCACTTGGGGGAGGCGGTGCTGCAGAGCTTCCAGCTTCTGACTGATGTGGTCATTTCGGAGATGGAGGCTGAACAGGAGGAGGAGGAGGTGCAGAAGCTGTAGAATGTGGGGGCAACCTTAATTGACCTAGTGCTCGCAATCCTCGGCATCGGGAGGACGTGTTCCATCCCAAGGTCTGACTGGGTCCCGGCTTCCATTATATTAACCCAGTATGCCGTCAGCGAGATGTACCATCCCTAGCCACAAGCACTAGTCCACGTGTCTGTGAATATGTGGACCTTCCCAGTAACTGCATTGTTGAGGGCACGACTAATGTTCTGGGACTAGAGATGAGCGAGTATGTTTTATTAACCCTTTCGCCGAGTATACTCGGCCGAGCACCGAGTATTTATAGTGTGCTCGGGCTTTAAGTTTTCATCGCTCCGTGAACATGATTTGCGACTGTTTGACAGATTTAATACATGTGAGGAATGCCTGTTTTTCCAGCATTCCTCACATGTATTAAATCTGTCAAACAGTTGCAAATCAGGTTCACAGAGCGACGAAAACTTAAAGCCTGAGCACGCTATAAATACTCGGTGTTCGGCCGAGTATACTCGGTGAAAAGGTTAACAAAACATACTTGCTCATCACTATCTGGGACATGTGCTTGTGTAATGCGGGGACCGCACACCGGGAGAAATAGTGGCGGCTGGAGACCGAGTACCGAGGGATGACCGCCGCCATCAGGTTGCGGAAAGCTTCCGTCTCCATGAGACTAAAAGGCAACATTTTGAGCACAAGCATTCTCGAATGTGTGGGTTTAGTAGTATGGCCTGTGGGGTGTTGGCTACGTATTTGCGCTTGCGTTCCAAGGGCTGGGGTAGGGATAACTGAATGCTGCTCTGGGACAAAGACGTTGACGTGGTTGCTGATTGTGGTAGTTACGAGTGTGCAACGACAGGTGCAGGGTGGGAGGCATCATCGCATGTGCCATGGACAGAGGATTGGCGTACACAGCAGTGGAACAAGCAGGGGTGTCACCTGCAGACACTGTTTCTGGACCCTGGCGTTCGGCCCACCTAACCGGGTGTTTTGCTGTCATGCTGGTGGTGGTCAGGCTGCTAGTTTTGCTATCCCTGCTGATGCTGGCCTGGCAGATGTTGCAAATGGCCTTTTTGGGGTTATCTGCAGAGCCTTTAAAAAACAACCAGACTCTGGAAGACCTAAACAGTTATACTGGCAACTTCCGTCGTGTTGGTGTTCCAGGGAATAGTTGCCTTCCTTGTGTTTGTGGCCACCACACTGCTTGTTCCCACCTGTTGTGGTGCTACACCTCCCTTCCCCTGTGTGCTGCTGTCCTTGCTCTGCATGTCACCTTGCCTGGTTGGGTCAGTAACTTCATCGTCCACCACCTCGTCTTCCACTACCACACCCTGGTCATCCTCCTGACTTTCTGGCAATTATGTCTCATCATCATCCACCTCTTGTGACAGTAATTGCACTTTCCCACCGTTGCTTTCGTGGCTGCTCAAATACTTGGGCATCGCTACATGCGATCTCCTCTTGCCCCACTTGAAGCTGGCCGGGCGAGAGGCCAGAATCTATAAATGGAAAAGTGAACAGCACTTCGGAGTGTCCAAGTGTGGCATCAGTTGTCTCCGGGCATTCGGCATGGTGGAAAGAAGGAGGATCAGGGTGAGGAATATGCGGTCCAGACTCACGGCTAATGAGATTTGACCGTGTGGAAAACAGGTTGGTGGTGGCAAAGTGACTGGAAGCATTATCTGCTTTACAACCAACAACCTTTTAACACTGCTCTGGGTTCAATAGTGGTGTGCTGCGGTCCCCTAGTAATTGGGACAAGAAGGTCGGGCGACAAGATGTAGGTGCTTGTTGTGGCACAATTTCAGCTTGCCCACTTCCCCGTTCCTTGCCATGCACCTTGCCCATTTTAAATGGAGGATAATATTTAGCACGGTCCTTACAAATGGCTGAATTTGTACCACAGTTATATGTGATACGTCTGAGAGACGCCCACGGTTTTAAATACTGGCCTTGTAGTTTCCTATTATTAGCAGCAACCACGTGTCAATAGCTTCACCCACACACTGCTGTCTAACTGTAAAAGGAGGGTAATATTTTACCCAGTCTCTACAAATTGCTGGATTTGTACCGCGATAATATGTGATACGATTGACGGACACCCACGGTTTTAAATACTGGCCTTGTATTTTCCTATTATTGGCAGTGACCACGTGTCAGTCGCTTCACCGACACACTGCTGCCTAACTGTAAAAGAATGGATAATATTTAACACGGTCCCTACAAATTGGTGGTTTTGTACTGTGGTAATATGTGAGACATTTGATGGACCCCCACAGTTTAAAATACCGGCCTTGTAGTTTCCTATTATTGGCAGTGAGCACATGTCAATAGCTTCACAAACACACTGCTGCCTAACTCTAAAAGGAGGATATTTTACACGGTCCCTACAAATTGTTGCATTTGTATCGCAGTAATATGGGATCATGTCTTATGATGGAAAAGATCTGGCTGTATTCTGCAGTGCCAACAAGTGAATGAAGCAGTAAAATGTTGGACTCTATTACTTTTTAAGAAAATAATCAGGATTAAGATTAAAAGAAAAAAAAGTCCTGATATCTATCTGTAACAGGCAGCAGCAGTAGACGGAATGTGCAATGGACACCATTGTGCTGTATAGTGTTCACAAATTTCTCTACCTGCATAACTCCTGCTATCACCACTGAATATATGCAGCTAGATTAGTCCTCAAAAGGACTGTTAGTACAGATGGATATGTATCCAGGTGTTGAACACCTATACCTAATTATTACACCACCAATTCTGTCCCTCACACAGCAGCACCTCTCCCTACTCTGCCTGTCTGAAGGTTAGACTGTGACGAGCATAGCGTCACCAGGTTTTATATAGACCCGATGACGCTATGTGGCCAGCCAATCACTGTAATGCCACAACCAAGACGGCTACACCATTACAGTGAGTGGCAGACAATTCCTGCATGTTCATTGGCTCTCTACAGAGCACCAAACATGCAGGGCGGGGACCTGAGCACCCAGCCGAGCATCGCGGAAATACTCGCAGTACTGAGATGCTCGGACGAGTACCGAGCAGTGACGAGCACGCTCACTCATCACTAGTTAATAAGATGATACAGTAGGGGAGATGTCAGTTTGAAACTGTTTGGAGCATATCTTCTATGTTATACAGGTCTCATCCACACTAAAAAATACTTTCTTCTGTTACTAACGTGATACAGTAAGGGAGATCTCAGTTTGAAATTGTTTGGAGCATATATTCTATGATATATAGGCCTCATCCACGCTAAAAAAAATACTTTCTTCTGTTACTAACATGATACAGGAGGTTAGATGTCAGTTTTAAATTGTTATCTTCTATGTTATACAGGCCTCATCCACACTAAAAAAATACTTTCTTCTGTTACTAATGTGATACAGTAAGGGAGATATCAGTTTGAAATAGTTTGAAGCATATATTCTATGTTATACAGGCCTCATCCACAGTAAAAACATACTTCTGTTACCAACGTGATAAAGCATCTCCAATCTGTTGGCCATGGAAATGCTGCCTTTCTGTCTGGTAGATACAGATGGTTTCTGAAAGCTGATAGCCGTCGCAGTCCCCCAGTACTTGTTGCCCAGTCACAATTACTTCTCTAAGAAAGCTGTGCATGCGCTACACCAGCATGTCGCAGACAACATCACCCATTCCTTGACTAAATCGACGTCTGCCAGTGTGCATTTCACCACAGACACCTGGACGAGTAAGCATGGCCAAGGCGTTACATCTTGCTGACTGGGCACTGGGTGACTCTGGTGGCTGTGGGGGCAGGCAGGGAAGGGGCTGCTCCACAAGTCTTGGAATCCTCAAGTTTGCAGGACAAACCTCTGTGTTTCACACTTCCTCCACTGCTTCTGCCTCCTCCACCTATTGTAGGGCCTTCACCTGCACCCCCAACCTCTGTCTTAATGAGACATGAGTTCCAACAGTGCAGAGAAAATACCCACCACCTCTGTACTGCGCGGCCAGGGCTCACCGCAATCAGACAGTGTTAAAATGAATATGTCTTGGAGATCACACTCATACAGTTCAAGAGTTGTGGACAGCTCTCCAGGCCGAGTTTGAACAATGGCTGTCTCCGCTGAACCTGGATCCAGGGAAGGCCGTGTATGATAATGGAGCGAACCTGGTGGTGGCCCTACGCCAAGGCTAGCTCACACAAGTGCCTTGCATGGCTCACATCCTCAACCTGGTGGTAGAGCGATTTCTCCGCCACTATCCTAGCCTGGATGAGCTGCTGCAGCATGGAAGCTGTGTGCTCACTCCCGTCATTCGCACACCTCAGGTCATCGACTTGCATTGATACAGAGGTCTTTGTCCATGCCAGTTAACAGGTTGATACGCGATGTGCCGACGCAGTGGAATTCCACTCTGTACATGTTGCAGCGACTGTAACAGCAGCAACAAGCCCTGACACAGTATGTCATGTCATATAGCCTGGGCCAACGCAGCACGGATGTGGGGCATATCGCATTTATGGAGTGGGCATGTGACGCCCTCCCTGAGCAGATGGGGGATACTCGGAGCCGGGCCTTGCTGATGTTGTGGGGATGCAGTCGAGGCCTTGACCCGTTCCGTGCCCAGGGCTGTCACATGAACAATAAATGGGCTTTTGGATAAGTGGTTGTTCGACTATGCCACCTGTGGTTTCTGGTGAAGGCCACCAGCATTGCAACAGTCCTCTGAGGTTGATGTTCTTGGTTGGTACTACTCCCCTCAGGCGGAGTAGGCCTCAGGGCAGTGTTTGATGAACTGTGTGGAAGCATGGTGGGTGCAGTACCGCGCAGGAATAAACAAGCGGAGGCAGTGAATGAAGTCATCCGGGTTTTTACTCACTTTAGATGAACTTTCAGCCGCAAAGCTTCTCTCTGCTACACACGGCGTACTGCGGCCACCAGGAAGGGGGTTCAGCACTTCCCAGGTAGATCAGGAGCAACTGTCGAGACCCCGCTGGAGTGTTCCTCTCCTTAGTAAGTTCTCCCACTGAGTCTTCTCCTGACTGTGTGTGGTATGAACATGGTGTAAGGCCGGGTCCCACTGGGTAAACGCAGTTTGAAGGATACATGTCCGCCCCGTCCGTATCCCCCTGGGATCCACTAAGCCTCCAGGCTTTTCTGACTGAGACGTGAAGTGACAAAGTCAGATATTGGGGGCCGGTTACCCCTTTTGCAGCAGGAATCCCTCTGGCTAGGCCAGAATGAGGAATACAGGTGGCGACTCCGCTCCATCCGTATCCCCCTGGGATCCTTTTGCCTGTGGAGCCTATCTCCTCTGCTCCCCTCCAAGGCCTTCTTAGAACAGGACCCTGACGGGGCAGAGACACTGGTTAACTCTGACCCGCTCCTCGTCTCTAGGCCAGAGAGCGAGGACCATGAATCTTCAGCCAGCTACAGACTCTTGCTGGACCCTGACAGAAGACCCACAATCAAAGACCTTGAACTTAAGATGGCCAAATATTATATATGGTTCTATAAGTGTTTCCTGTAAGTGTTTCCTCCACCCTCACCCACTACTTGGTTCCCCCTATCTTTGGTTCCCCCCATCTCCTCTATCCCAGGCCGGGGCAGCACCCTGGTGCATTTAGGCCCCCTACAGGACAGGAGTGGTGTAGTGTTGAGTGTGAAGTGGGGTCCTGAGTGATGCTCCATCCTTACCTGGAAGAGGAGATACCACACCTCTATCTGAGGTGCAGTACCCCTGTGGCGACTGAACCCTCAGGGGCGCCACAGGCACACTCCAGGGCCTCGGCACCTTTCTGCACAGTTTTGAAATGGCTACTAAGATGGTTAGTGCTGACGATACCGCCATTATGATGCAGCATTCATCATGAATGCTGCAGTATCAAGACACGCTTTTATACAACCTTAAGAGAGGTTTTCCCCAAGATAGCAATGAGGCACACAGTGTACTAAGCAGCTCTACACTTCCAACATCTGGCACGTCAATTCGTCAACGCCAAAACATTAGCAGCCGTAGCATTGTAAGTGGCAGAAGCAATTTCTGTGAGTCCTTTCGCACATTTTTGAGACCAGCTTGTGCACCAGCACCACAGAGTACAAGTCTGACACATGGTGAACGACTGGAGAGGATGGTGCAGGAGTATCTAGAACTCCTTATCAATACCATTATGAAGGTTTTGGACCCTTTGACATTTTGGTCTGCAAGAATGGATGAGTGGCCTGAACTCGCCTTTCATGCCTTGGAGGTTTTATCATGTCCGGCAGGCAGCCAGTGTTCTCTCAGAATGTGTCTTCAGCACTGCTGGTGGTGTCCTGATGAATAAGCGCAGCCGGCTGTCCCCTGAAAGTGTAGACCGCCTAACTTTCATCAAGATGAACAAGTTATGGATCTCCAAGGACTTTTGCACCCAAATCGCAGACAGTACACTAGGCATTGTTGTAGTTTTTAGTGTGTAGCATTGATCTCGCGTAATTGCAGTTTGTGATATCTTTAGTGTGGCTTTTGTGCCTGCTGTTGCTGCTGCTGCTGCAATGTTAACACTAATTTTTGGAAATGTGAACACTCCTGGTTGGGTCTCTATTAGTGTTGAGCCACCCCCGTAGTGTTCGGGTTCGGTTCGGTTCGTCGAACACCGGGATGTTCGAGGAACTGTTCGTCGAACTGTTCGTCGAACACCTTAGAACACCGTCGAACACCGTTAAAACCAATGGCAGGCAAACAAAAACACATAGAAACACATAGAAAACACCTGCAAAGGTGTCCAAAAGCTGACAAACTGCTCAGAAGACACTCTCTTTAAAAAAGCCGGCCGGCAAATTCAGCAGCGGCATACACCGGTACCCGACAATTTAGACAAGAAGGAATAGAGCATCACACATAGATTAGATAGATATAAACATGTCAGTCACACATATAAGAAGCACAGTGACAGTGTTGGTTACTGCACTTGTCATTTAGTGTAAAGGATTTATTAAAAAAAAATATTAGTGTTTTCATGCACCGTCTCTTTAAAAAAGCCGGCCGGCAATTCAGCATCTGTACCCGACAATTTATAACAGACAGAATAGAGCTTCACACATAGATTAGATAGATAGAAACATGTCAGTCACATATATATGAAGTACAGTGATAGTGTTGCTTACTGTACTTGTCATTTAGTGTAAAGGATTTATTTAAAAAAATAATAGTGTTTTCATGCACTGTCTCTTTAAAAAAGCCGGCCGGCAATTCAGCATCTGTACCCGACAATTTAGAACAGAAAGATAGAGCATCACACATAGATTAGATAGATAGAAACATGTCAGTCACATATATAAGAAGTACAGTGATAGTGTTGGTTACTGCACTTGTCATTTAGTGTAAAGGATTTATTAAAAAAAAATATTAGTGTTTTCATGCACCGTCTCTTTAAAAAAGCCGGCCGGCAATTCAGCATCTGTACCCGACAATTTAGAACAGAAAGATAGAGCATCACACATAGATTAGATAGATAGAAACATGTCAGTCACATATATATGAAGTACAGTGATAGTGTTGGTTACTGTACTTGTCATTTAGTATTAAAATAAAGGATTTATTATTAAAAAAATTGGCGTGGGGTTCCCCTTAATTTTAGGCTCTAGCGGAGGTTAAGCAGACGGCTGGGGCAGATGTTTGAAGCCTGGGAAGGGGGTAATACCCACGGAGCTTCCCAGGCTACTAATATCAGCCCCCAGCTGAATACATAGCCTTTACTAGCTATTAAAAAAAATGACGTGGGGTCCCCCCTAATTTAATAGCTAGCAAAGGCTAGGCAGACAGCTGGGGGCTGATATTAATAGCCCAGGAAGGGAGCCATGAATATTGGCCCCCTCCCAGGCTAGAAACACCAGCCGTCAGCCGCCCCAGAAATGGCGCATTCATAGGATGCGCCAATTCTGGCACTTAGCCTCGCTCTTCCACGCTGCCCTGGTGCGGTGGCAGGGGGTAATAGGGTTGGGGTTGATGTCAGCTTATAATGCCAGCTGACATCAAGCCCAGGTTAGTAATGGAGAGGCGTCTATAAGACACCCCCATTACTAACCCCATAGTCAAAGTTAAAAAAAACACAAACAACCAGAATAAAGTCCTTTAATTGAAATAAAGACACAATCCTTTATTGTTCTAAATTAAACCATACTTACCATCACGCCCATTCCAGCTGAAGCCAACGATCTCCTGCAATAAAAGAAAAATAATAAAGCAACCTCATCCTTACCTTTCCATGGTTCCCACGACAGCTTCAGCTCTGCTACATCGGAAAATGGCGCGTTCATAGAAGCGCCATATTCTGGCGCTGTACCCAACTCATCCAGGGCCCTGATGCGGTGGCTCACTGGGTAATAAAGGGGTTAGGGCCAGCTTGGCATTATCAGCTGGCCCTAAGCCCGAAATTCATGGGGTCACGCCAATATTAGACATGACCACCATGAATTTCTAGTAAAGTATTTAAAAAAAACACAACACCCAGAAAAAAGTCCTTTAATTGAAATAAACACACAATTCTTTATTGTTCTAAATTAAACCATACTTACCATCACGCCCATTCCAGCTGAAGCCAACGATCTCCTGAAATAAAAGAAAAATAATAAAGCAACATCATCCTTACCTTTCCATGGTTCCCATGACAGCTTCAGCTCTGCTACATCGAGATGACAGGCTGGACCGCTGCAGAACGCTGCCATCCAGCCTGTCATCCCGCAGACACTGAGAAGCGCAGGCTTGCTTGCGCTCCACAGTGTCTCTCTGTGAGGGCATCCAGATGAGCCGAGTTAATGTCCAATGAACTCGGCTCACCTCATGCACGTCACTGACAGCGTGGGAAAATTCTCCTGCACTCAGCGCTTCAGCGTGGGAGAATTCTCACACTGAAGCGCTGAGTGCAGGAGAATTCTCCCACGCTGTCAGTGACGTGCAGGAGGTGAGCTGAGTTCATTGGACATGAGCTCACCTTATGCACGTCACTGACAGTGTGGGAAAATTCTCCTGCACTCAGCGCTTCAGCGGGAGAATTCTCACGCTGAAGCGCTGAGTGCAGGAGAATTCTCCCACGCTGTCAGTGACGTGCAGGAGGTGAGCTGAGTTCATTGGACATGAGCTCACCTTATGCACGTCACTGACAGCGTGGGAGAATTCTCCTGCACTCACCGCTTCAGCTTGAGAATTTTCCCACGCTGTCAGTGACGTGCATGAGGTGAGCCGAGTTCATTGGACATGAACTCGGCTCATCTGGATGTCGTCACAGAGAGACGCTGAGCAGCGCAAGCAAGCCTGCGCTTCTCAGTGTCTGCGGGATGAGAGGCTGGATGGCAGCGTTCTGCTGCGGTCCAGCCTGTCATCTCGATGTAGCAGAGCTGAAGCTGTCGTGGGAACCATGGAAAGGTAAGGATGAGGTTGCTTTATTATTTTTCTTTTATTGCAGGAGATCGTTGGCTTCAGCTGGAATGGGCGTGACGGTAAGTATGGTTTAATTTAGAACAATAAAGGATTGTGTCTTTATTTCAATTAAAGGACTTTATTCTGGGTGTTTGTGCTTTTTTTAACTTTGACTATGGGGTTAGTAATGGGGGTGTCTTATAGACGCCTCTCCATTACTAACCTGGGCTTGATGTCAGCTGGCATTATAAGCTGACATCAACCCCAACCCTATTACCCCCTGCCACCGCACCAGGGCAGCGTGGAAGAGCCGAGGCTAAGTGCCAGAATTGGCGCATCCTATGAATGCGCCATTTCTGGGGCGGCTGACGGCTGGTGTTTCTAGCCTGGGAGGGGGCCAATATTCATGGCTCCCTTCCTGGGCTATTAATATCAGCCCCCAGCTGTCTGCCTAGCCTTTGCTAGCTATTAAATTAGGGGGGACCCCACGTCATTTTTTTTGGGGGGTCCCCCATTTTAATAGCTAGTAAAGGCTATGTATTCAGCTGGGGGCTGATATTAGTAGCCTGGGAAGCTCCGTGGGTATTACCCCCTTCCCAGGCTTCAAACATCTGCCCCAGCCGTCTGCTTAACCTCCGCTAGAGCCTAAAATTAAGGGGAACCCCACGCCAATTTTTTTAATAATAAATCCTTTATTTTAATACTAAATGACAAGTACAGTAACCAACACTATCACTGTACTTCATATATATGTGACTGACATGTTTCTATCTATCTAATCTATGTGTGAAGCTCTATTCTATCTGTTATAAATTGTCGGGTACCGCTGCTGAATTGCCGGCCGGCTTTTTTAAAGAGACGGTGCATGAAAAGACTATTATTTTTTTTGATAAATCCTTTACGCTAAATGACAAGTACAGTAAGCAACACTTTCACTGTACTTCGTATATATGTGGCTGACATGTTTATATCTATCTAATCTATGTGTGAAGCTCTATTCTTTCGGTTCTAAATTGTCGGGTACAGGTGTATGCCGCTGCTGAATTGCCGGCTTTTCATGTTTCACTGTTGGCACTGTTCCCATCGATTTGGGCAATCACTGTAATGCCACAACCACCATGGCTGTGGCATTACAGTGAGTGGCAGACAATCCCTGCATGATTGGTGCTCTAAATAGCGCCAGACATGCAGGACACGCTTTTGGTGCACGAACGGTTATCGAACATAACCTCGAACAGCCGAATTTTTTGCAAATCGTTCGGGTTCGTCGAACAACTCGAACACCGCCCAAAACAGCTCGAATTTGAGATTGGCGAACAGTTCTAGTCGAACACCGCTCATCTCTAGTCTCTATCTGCTGGGTTGGCTGTATTGGAAGAGGTGTCAGTTCCCATGAGTAGTACTTAATGTTGCAGCTTGGCTGACAGAAAGACAAATGTGGTGAGAAGTTGGAGGATGTCAATTTGAGGCTTTCTCTGATTGCTGGTCGGCTTGACTTTGCCAAAGGAGTCAGTGATGTCGGTTCATATGCTGATGGAGAGCTGTAGTTCCTTGTTTATACGATCTGGGACGTCCGGGGCTCATTTTCCTCCTGCAGAGCCTGTAGAGTACCAAATAATCTTCTGGCAGCAATGTGCAAAAGAACTCCCACACATGAGAAGCAAGCATGTCTTGCTATCACCAGATTTTTCAGGTGCTGAAAAGTCTCTTCCACTAGCAGCATTTGCAGCACCACCTGCTTCAGGGTTGCAAGGTAGAGCTTACAAGGTCCAGCACCAGTTATTCAACATGAATTAATCAAGAGGTAAGCAAACATCACTGAATTAAGTCACTGCCTCAGTGCTGGTGCCAAAACCTACTCACTGCTCACTGGTGATTAGTATGATCTGAGCGCTGCAGGTGGCACCGATATCACTGCTGCATTCAGATCCCTATAATAAGCGGCTAGCAGCGCAGCATTGAACAACTACCCTCTCTTCCTAACGCTTCCTCCTATACAGAATTGAAAATCCTCATATTTGTTCGTAGAACCAGTTTTCTAAGAATCGGATAGGTTCTTCAGCTGCTGTTATCTGTATTTGTTCTAGGTAAGCTAAATACTTGGGAAAGCTAAATAGATTTCGCTAGTACCTAACTTTCTCAGTAAAAAAGGTTCTTTAGCTGCTGTTAGTTGTATCTGATTCTGGGAAACTCAGAAACAATGGAAAGCTGAACATTTTCAGCTTCCCATTGTGAAAAGTACACAATTTTCTCCGGATCACATGTGTTCTGTACACAGTATTAGTTGCTTCTGAATCTGGGAAAGTTGGATACTTATGTGCTGACAGTACTGACTGGCCATAGGGATCGCGCAACATAATAATGTCACATGATCCTTGCAGCCAATCAGTGCTGGCTTCGCTCTCCCTTCTTTCTGACAAATCAAGACATCAGGATGAAGTGAGAGGACAGCTGTAGGTCTCACGTCATCTTCTCATAGGAGAGGATAGTGAAGGCAGCAACATAACAATGTCAGGCAATCCGCAGGAGAGCCAGTGCCATTACCACTGAAATGGTGCTGGTACCGGAGATGAGTATACGTATTATTATTTTAATCGCGATCCATCCTCGGCTGTTAACATGTTAAATGCCGCTGTCAATCTCATGTGCCGGAAGCGCGTCACTAACTCTGCCTATCAGCACCCCTGTCAAATGATTGTGGGGCACCGATGGTTTGGGTCTCTAAGAGACCCCCGTACTTGTCATTGCTGATCTGCTATGAACGCCACCCCGTGGCTGGCATTCAAGTAAAAAGTGTAAAAAAAAAAATGTTTTTAAAAATATGAAAAAAAAATAAATAAATAAAAGTTCATATCACCCCTCTTTTCCCCATTTAAAATAAAACAATTAAAAAAAATCAAAAATACACATATTTGGCACCGCTACAATAACAGGCGATTAAAACTTCACATCTAGCTCAAAATGGTATCAATAAAAACGTCAGCATCGGCACGTAAAAAATAAGCCCTCACCCATCCCCAGATCCATAAAAATGGAGATGCTATGGGTCTAGGAAAATGGAGCTTTTTTTTTTTTACAAATTGTGAATTTTTTTCACCACTTAAATAAAAAAGAACCTATATAATGGCATGGCATTTTTAGCATATAGAGAACATGGTAAAAAGAAAACAATTATGGAATTGCACTTTTTTTGCATTTTCACCGCACTTGGATTTTTTTTCCCATTTTCCAGTACACTATGTGGTAAAATCAATGGTTTGCTCAAAAGAAAAGTTCGTCTCGCATGGCCTTATTGACGGAAAAATAAAAAAGTTATGGCTCTGGGAAGAAGGGGAGCAAAAAACGAAAGCGCAAAAATGGAAAATCCCAAGGTAGGGAAGAGGTTAACCAAGCACACCTGTTTAAAGAAAATACAATGTAAAAAGAAAACCGGAAGCAACTAGAATAACACTAGTATGATACTTAGGAGGGGGAATTTGGAAGAGACAATGTAAAGTAATATCATTTTTAAGTTCTTTTCAGGGAGCACAGTGCTGCATTATTATATTCAGTGGAAAACGTGTCAGCTCAGTCTTTGCTTGCTGATCTAAGTCGCTTGTGAGAAAATGTGATTAAAAAATAAGAATTTTTATTGCTGAATGTGTATCTGTGAACTGGTTGAGTGTTTGAGTGCTGCACATAATAAGGTACTGTTTTATATGTAGCATTTAAAAAGGTTTTATTTTGTGCAATTTGTGTTATAACTTCTCATACAGTTTAAAACCGTTTCTCCTGTGTGTTGGAGGAGTTTATTGCTCTCATGTGCTTCACCCCTGTATCATACACAGGGACTGTATATGTCCAGTTCCTGTGTATGATACTGGCTCAGGAGCTGAGTCTGCATCATACCCAGCAGATACTACAGCTGTTATACAGACAATATCTGCATCTAAAAGGTGACCTCTGATCGCTGCTTGTAACCCCTTAAATGCAACTATAAATGTCTGCCAGCGGCATTTAAGACAAATGGTCTGGAGAAGTACACCTTCCTATGAGTCATTCACATGCCATCATACATGCTGAGTTTCATAGGAGATCGTGATAATCTTTATATAAAGCAATACATTATATTAAGAAACAAAAAAGAGAGAAAACTGGATCTATTAATCTCCAATGTTAAAGAAAAAAGTATAATGAAATCTAGTTCATATATAAAGTATACATTTTCTTTAAATCTATAAAAAAAAATTTTTAACAACATAATACAATTGTAGAGAATGATAAATGGATGTTTTTTAGGCAGAGGCTTACATAGAAATCATGGGGCCCCATAGCAGTAGTTCTAATTGGGGCCCCCCTCCCCACAAAAAAATAAAAATAAATAATTGTCGGGTCACAGAAGAGCATATCTCACAACTTTCCAGCCTTTACATAGTAAGGCTATGTGCCCACGATGCAGAAATGCTGCATATTTCTTCCGCTTCTCCCTGGCAGGAAAAACGCAAGCGGATTTTACATGCGTTTTTCCTGCCAGGGACATGCGGATGTGAAGCGTTTTTCACATGCATTTCTGCATGCGGTTGACAAGCGCTTTCCAAGCGAATTTAGCATCACTTGGAAAGTGCTTGACAACTTGGTCACATTATATAAATCCATGCAACCGGCATGAGTTTATAGTAGTGTGACCAAGTAATAGTTATAAAAAAAAGAATAAGAATGGTAAAAAATAAAAAATAAAGATTATACTTACCTTCCGATGGCCCCCGGTCTCCATAGCGATGCGTCCGGTGTGTTGTATCGGTCACGGTGGTGTGAAGGACTTGCAGTGACGTCATTGAGTCATGTGATAGGTCACGCGACCGCCGACGTCAGTGGTCGCGTAACCTGTCACATGACTCAATGATGTCATGTCAGGTCCTCACACCACCGCAAGCTGTATAAGAGACCAGATGTATCGCTGAGGAGACCGGGGGCCATCGGAAGGTAAGTATAATCTTTATTTTTTATTTTAAATTCTTTTATTTACAGGTACTATGGTGCCCGGGTCTGGAGGAGAGTCTCCTCTCATCCACACCCGGGTACCATCCGCACATAGAAACGCTTAATATCCGTGTGTGCAAATGTGCTGACATGGATATTAAGCGTTTCAATGCAAGTCAATGGCGGCAATTACGCTTTGTGTCCGCAAAATTAATGGACATGCTGCATATTTTTCCGCAATGATAATCTGCAGCGGAAATTTCTGCAGCATGTGCACAGCACATGCGGATTATCATTGGGGACCATGGGGCACGTATTACCAAGCGGTTTTTAAGCGTTTTCACTGTGGAAATTCAGAGGTAAAAACGCTTGAAAAACGCATAGTGGGCACACAGCCTTATTTTCCTCCCGCTGAAGTCCTAGACCCCTCTTTCATTGCCTTCATAAGGTATGATGCCAACAAAAGTGCCTCACAAACACAGTATGATACCCCCATGTTGAATTCCTCCACATGCACAGTATAATGACCCTACTGTACCCCACCTCAACTCCTAAGACAAAGTATGATGACCCCAATACAGTATGATCCCCCAACTGTGACCCCCACACAGCTCTCCATGTACTATAATGGCCCCACACTGTATAGTAGCCCCGTACTAGCCCTCCAAACAGTATAATGGCCCCCATACAGCCCTCCACACAGTATGATGGACCCCACACACACCTTCACACTGTATAATTGCTTACATACAGTATAATGCACTCCCCATGGTTCTCCACACAGTATAATGCACCCCCATGGTCCTGTATACAGTATAATGCATCCCCATGATCCTGTATACAGTATAATGCTCCCCCCATGGTCCTGTATACAGTATAATGTACCCCCCAAGGTCCTCCATACAATATAATGAACTCCCATGGTGGGGAAGCCCTGGACATTTCAGAGCAGCAGGCGCCCTGTAATGACGTCATCGCGCCTGCTGCTCTGACACATCAGATGCCGAGGAAGGATGATGGTGGTGGTCACATGTAATTGAACTTATACATATTGTTGCTGCCATCTCTTCTTCCTCCAATTCAAGACCTAAGGGATGTTCTCTGGTTTCCAAGGCACTCTGTCCCAAAGTCTTATGCTAGGCTCATTCATCTCTCCTCTCCAGTCAGTTAAATGTATTACTGAATTTCTCTCCCATTTCTACTGATGGCTCAAATGGAGACAAGACGTCAAAGAGTTGTGATGTGCAATCTTTTTCCAGATTCTGGAGAACTCTCTCAAATAACTAAAACATTTCCCTCGACGCTTCCTCAGCCTATCACCCAAAAGTAATGGGCAGACTGAAAGAGTTAATCGGTCCATGGAATAGTACATACAAATATTATCAAACTCGCACCAAGATTACTGGCCAGACCTGCTAGCTTGAGCCAAATTTGCCCACAACCAGTGTCGGGATGAGGACTAGACAGAGAGGCACATGCCTAGGGCGCCACCTCACACCAGATGGTGGGGGTGCTATACGAATTGATCATTAAAAAAAAAATTCCTCCCTTCTCTGATTGAAGTGCTCAGAAAGTGCCTTTATCAGTGTGAGTGAGGAGAGACATGCTCACTGGCGCAGGAGGACGGAGAGCAGTGAGCGCAGCTGATACCTCACTGATCTTCCATCCTGTCACTCCAGGCACTGCATGGTGGGTCCTGAGCAGATATCCCCTCCTCCTTACACACTTCCCTGCTCCTCCACTGTATCCTTCTCCTGTTCTGTTCCTGTTACTGCCTCCCTGCACTCACACACAGTCCCAGAGATCTCCCTATCTCTGGTAAGCCTGTATTCACAGCAAGCAGAGATAAAACACCAGATAGTAATGGAAAAAAGGTGGTAGGGAGTAGAAGACAGTGAGGGAATCAACACCTGGAGTACAGGAGAGTGAGAGTGAGCAGGGATAATAGCATGAGGGGAGCAAGGATTAGGTGACAGGACAGAGACTAAAACTGGAATGGCAGGCATGGTATTGACCTCACTAACAAAAGCCTCTATATATCTACTAGCTATTGAACCCGTTCTACGCCCGGGTGGCAAGGATTTTATTGGTATATGGTCTCCCATGCTGGTATGTGCTGCCCACCTCCTGATATTTGTACAACCCACATCCTGGTATTTGTGCTGCCCCCTTCCTGGTATTTGTGCTGCACCCATCCTGTCCCTACTATCCTATACTGGTATCCATGGCACCCCTCATCCCTATCCTGGTATGCATTGCACCCCTCACCCCCAATCCTGGTATGCATGGCACCCCTCACCCTCAATCCTGGTATGCATAGCACACCTAATCCCAATCCTGTCATGCATAGCACCCCTCATCCTGGTATGCATGGCTCCTTCATACCCAATCCTGGTATGCATGGCCACCTCAGCCTTATCCTGGTATGCATGGGCCTCTCACCCCCAATCCTGGTATGCATGGCCCCCCTCACCCCCAATCCTGGTACGCATTGCACACCTCACCCCCAATACTGGTATGCATGGCACCCCTCACCCTCAATCCTGGTATGCATGGCACACCTAATCCCAATCCTGGCATACATGGCACCCCTCATCCTGGTATGCATGGCTCCTTCATACCCAATCCTGGTATGCATGGCCCCCTCAGCCTTATCCTGGTATGCATGGGCCCCTCACCCCCATCCTGGTATGCATGGCACTCCTCATCTCTATCCTGGTATGCATGGTACCCCATCACTCATCCCTATCCTGATATGTATGGTACCCCTCATCCTGGTATGGATGGTACCCCTCATCCCTATACTGGTATGCATGGCACCCTTCACCCCCAATCCTGGTATGCATGGCACCCCTCACCCCCAATCCTGGTATGCATGGCACCCACAATCCTGGTATGCATGACACTCCTCACCCCCAATCCTGGTATGCATGGCACACCTAACCCCCAATCCTCATATGCATGGCGCCCCATCCCTCATCCTGGTATGCATGGTACCCCTCATCCCTATCCTGGTATACATGATACCCCTCATCCCTATCCTGGTATGCATGGCCTCTCATTCGAATCCTGGTATGCATGACCCTCCCACATCCCTATCCTAGTATGCATGGTACCCCTCATCCCCAATCCTGGTATGCATGGCACCCCTCACCCCCAATCCTGGTATGCATGGCACCCCTCACCCCCAATCCTGGTATGCATGGCACCCCCAATCCTGGTATGCATGGCACTCCCCACCCCCAATCCTGGTATGCATGGCACACCTCACCCCCAATCCTGGTATGCATGGCTCCCTCATACCCAATCCTGGTATGCATGGCCTCCTCAGCCTTATCCTGGTATGCATGGGCCCCTCACCCCCATCCTGGTATGCATGGCACTCCTCATCCCTATCCTGGTATGCATGGTACCCAATCCCTCATCCCTATCCTGGTATGTATGGTACCCCTCATCCTGGTATGGATGGAACCCCTCATCCCTATCCTGGTATGCATGGCACCCTTCACCCCCAATCCTGGTATGCATGGAACCCCTCATCCCTATCCTGGTATGCATGGCACCCTTCACTCCCAATCCTGGTATGCATGGCACCCCTCACCCCCAATCTTGGTATGCATGGCACCCCCAATCCTGGTATGCATGACACTCCTCACCCCCAATTCTGGTATGCATGGCGCCCCTCATCCCAATCCTGGTATGCATGGCACACCTCACCCCCAATCCTGGTATGCATGGCGCCCCTCATCCCAATCCTGGTATGCATGGCTCCCTCATACCCAATCCTGGTATGCATGGCCCCCTCAGCCTTATCCTGGTATGCATGGGCCCCTCACCTCCATCCTGAAATGCATGGCACTCCTCATCCCTATCCTGGTATGCATGGTACCGCATCCCTCATCCCTATCCTGGTATGTATGGTACCCCTCTTCCTGGTATGGATGGTACCCCTCATCCCTATCCTGGTATGCATGGCACCCCATCCCTATCCTGGTATGCAATGCACCTCATCCCTATCCTGGTATGCATGGCCCCTCATCCGAATCCTGGTATGCATGCCCCCCCCACATCCCTATCCTGGTATGCATGGCCCCCTCATCCCCAATCTTGGCATGCATGGCACCCCTCATCCCCAATCCTGGTATGCATGGCACCCCTCATCCCCAATCCTGGTATGCATGGCACCAGTCATCCCTATTCTAGTATATATGGCCTCCTCATCCCACAATCCTGGTATGCATGGCACCCCATCCCTCATCCTGGTATGCATGGTACCCTGCATCCCTATCCTGGTAAGTATGGTACCCCTCATCCCTATCCTGGTATGTATGGTACCCCTCATCCCTATCCTGGTATGTATGGTACCCCCCATCCTGGTATGCATGGCACCCCTTCCCTCATCCTGGTATGCATGGTACCCCGCATCCCTATTCTGGTATGTATGGTACCTCCAATCCTGGTATGCATGGCACCCCTCACCCCCAATCCTGGTATGCATGGCGCCCCATCCCTCATCCTGGTATGCATGGTACCCCTCATCCCTAACCTGCTGTACATGATACCCCTCACCCCCAATCCTCATATGCATGGTGCCCCATCCCTCATCCTGGTATGCATGGTACCCCTCATCCCTATCCTGGTATACATGATACCGCGCATCCCTATTCTGTTATGTATGGTACCCCCAATCCTGGTATGCATGGCACCCCCAATCCTGGTATGCATGACACTCCTCACCCCCAATCCTGGTATGCATGGCACACCTCACCCCCAATCCTCGTATGCATGGTGCCCCATCCCTCATCCTGGTATGCATGGTACCCCTCATCCCTATCCTGGTATACATAGCACCCTTCATCCCAATTCTGGTATGTATGGCCTCCTCATCCCCCAATCCTGGTGTGCATGGCACCCAATCCCTCATCCTGGTATGCATGGCTCCCTCATCCCCAATCCTGGTATGTATGTCCCCCTCATTCCTATCCTAGTATACATGGCACCCCTCATCTCAATCCTGGTATGCATGGCACTCCTCATCCCCCAATCCTGGTATGCATGGCACCCTGTCACTTATCCTGATATGCATGGTACCCCTCATCCCTATTCTGGTATGCATGGTACCAATCAGCCCTATTCTGGTATGCATTGTACCCCATCCCTCATCCTTGGTATGCATGACACCCCTCACCCCCCAATCCTGGTATGCATGGTCCCCTCACCCCCAATTCTGGTATGCATGGTCCCCTCACCCCAATCCTGGTATGCATGGCGCCCCATCCCTCATCCTGGTATGCATGGTACCCCTCATCCCTAGCCTGCTGTACATGATACCCCTCACCCCCAATCCTCATATGCATGGTGCCCCATCCCTCATCCTGGTATGCATGGTACCCCTCATCCCTATCCTGGTATACATGATACCCCGCATCCCTATTCTGTTATGTATGGTACCCCCAATCCTGGTATGCATGGCACCCCCAATCCTGGTATGCATGACACTCCTCACCCCCAATCCTGGTATGCATGGCACACCTCACCCCCAATCCTCGTATGCATGGTGCCCCATCCCTCATCCTGGTATGCATGGTACCCCTCATCCCTATCCTGGTATACATAGCACCCTTCATCCCAATTCTGGTATGTATGGCCTCCTCATCCCCCAATCCTGGTATGCATGGCACCCAATCCCTCATCCTGGTATGCATGGCTCCCTCATCCCCAATCCTGGTATGTATGTCCCCCTCATTCCTATCCTAGTATACATGGCACCCCTCATCTCAATCCTGGTATGCATGGCACTCCTCATCCCCCAATCCTGGTATGCATGGCAACCTGTCACTTATCCTGATATGCATGGTACCCCTCATCACTATTCTGGTATGCATGGTACCAATCAGCCCTATTCTGGTATGCATTGTACCCCTCATCCTGGTATGCATGGTACCCCATCCCTCATCCTTGGTATGCATGGCACCCCTCACCCCCCAATCCTGGTATGCATGGTCCCCTCACCCCCAATTCTGGTATGCATAGTCCCCTCACCCTCCAATCCTGGTATGCATGGTCCCCTCACCCCCCATCCTGGAATACATGGTATCCTCACCCCCAATCCTGGTATGCATGGTCCCCTCACCCCCCAATCCTAGTATGTATGGTACCCCTCACTCCCCAATCCTGGTATGTATGGTACCCCTCACCCCCCCAATCTTGGTATGTATGGTACCCCTCATCCCCCAATCCTGGTATGCATGGCACCCCTCATCCCCCAATCCTGCTATGCGTGGCACCCCTTATCCCCCAATCCCAGTATGTGTGGCCCCCTCATCCCCCAATCCTGGTATGTATGGCACCCCTTATCACTATCCTGGTATGTATGGCACCCCTCACCCCCCAATCCTGGTATGTATGGCACCGCCTCATCCCTATCCTGGTATGTATGGAACCCCTCATCCCTTTCATGCTGCACACATTCAAAAAAATAAACACTTATACTGACCTTTGTTCCCTTTTCTCCAGCCCGGCTGTGTCCTATTCTGCCGAAGGCCGGGGGAGCAGTGCGGCGCCGGAGTACGTGCGTGCCTATACCGCACTGTCCAGCGCCATTTTGCTGAAGACACACTGCAAATGTGTCCTCAGTATAATGGCTCCGGATAGCGCCATGCGCATGCGCCGATTCCGACACCTCACTCCTCCCCCGGCCTCCGGACCGAACTGAGGCGCAACGGCAAAGCTCCTCCCGGTCAGGTAAGTATGTAAGTATGGCGCCGGAGATTGCGGTATGCGTTCAGTGTCTACGCATACCGCGATCTCCGGCGCCATACATGCTCCTCTTACCTGTAACGGCTCCATGTGTTCTTCTGTCCGGAGCCAGACTGTGCAGGCGTGTGGCGCTTGCGCAGTCTATAAGGGCTTCAGACAGAGGTACGCATCTCCGGTTATATTATAGATCTACAACATACATGTAGTAGAGTTGAATTTGACAAACTTAGCTCTGCTATATCAGACCAGCATTGTTCTACTCCCCCTAACAAACACAACTCTGTGACATCTGAAAAATTATTTTATCCATACTTCCCAACTTTAGAAGAAGAGAAAGAGGGAAAGATCATGCGGCGCGCGTAGCACGCTGAAGAAAATTTTGGCCACACCCCAATTCACGCCCATTTACTATTATCTTTCTCCCCCGGCAGGAGTTGTCAGAGGGGCACTTGGCAGTGAGAGAAATTCAGCAGATGCCCGAGACTGCAGGGCGCAAACCCAAATTCAGGACTCACAAATAATCAGGATTCCTACACCACCTGATTAGCAATAGGACAGATTCACCTGTTATTATGAACATATACCCATACCTCCCAACTTTTGAAGAACAGAAAGAGGGAAACATGTGGTGTGCATAGGCGCAGTGGCAAATTTTGGCCATGCCCCTAGACACACCTCAATCCACGCCCATTTACTATTTCTTTCTCCCCCACCAGGAGGAGTTGTCAGAGGGGCGCTGGTAATGAGGGGCATTCAACAGACTCCATAGACTGCAGGGCATAGACCCAAATTCAGGACTGTCTGTTTTATCGGGGACAGTTGGGACTAGAGATGAGTGGATGGATTCCCGGGTCTATGGTTCAGCGTCCAGATCAGTGCTACCTGGCGGCTGGACAGGAGACCTCAAATCTCTAACTATCCAGTGTCCCCGGTGGGTTTTGATCACCCGGGACAGTGTGATGTCATCAGTGTGTCCTGCTCATCACTAGTTGGGATCTGAGGATTCTTTTTTGTTCCTTCATTCACAGTCAGAGCCACCAGAACTTTCTCATCTTTATGTAGCTTCACAATACGACGTCTTGCTTTTTTGTGCCTGTAAGGCCATGTTCACACATTGCAAAAATACTGTGTTTTTTGTTTTCTGCAGGATCCGCACCAAACTCCACAATAAGAATCAAAGCTTTTCTGTATTGTTAAAAAGCGTTAAAAACACTGCTTCAAAATCGCATCAAATAAGCGGGAAAATGCATAAAAAAAACTCAGCCAAAATGCTATAATCAGAGAAGATTGTTACTGTGTCGTATGGTGTGGACACCTGCAAAAAAAAGCAGCAGAAAGAACGCATCATTTACGCTATGTGTGAACACGGCATCAGCGTTACAGTTTTATTACATTTTTATGAATTTAATAAAAAAATATATAAATTACGCCAATTTTTTATACGTCATTTACCGATCCCTGTAAATAATCTGATCGCTGTGTTGTGCAGGTCGTTACGATTACAGAGACACGAAATATGTCAGTTATTTGATGATTTGTGATGTTCATTACTTAAAAATAAACACATTAAACATAACTTTTTTTTCATTATCAAGTGTTTTTCATTATTATTTTTTAGTAATTTTATAAGATGAAAAAATCTCTTAGGGTATGTGCACACGATGTAGAGCTGCTGCATGTTATGCAGCGTCAAACCCGCAGCGGCCAGATGTTACAGCCTAGTGGATGGGATTTGTAGAAATCCCATGTCCACTATGCGTCCCCGTGCACCTGTGGATCACCCGTGGACACTGACATGGGGCCCGTCTTTTCAGACCCGCAGTATGTCAATTTGTCTTGCGGGTCCGCATGGGGACTTTCGCAATAGACTTAACCTCTATGAGGAAAGTCTGCAGGTGAAAAAAAAATGGTGCTGCTCATTTGCATATTGAGCAGAAGCCACTGGCAGCTATCCCGGAGAGTCGGGCCCACAGGCTGGTATGCATCTTGCGCACATTCTGCAGTTCAGCTCAAGTACATGGAATTCTACTCATTACCCCACCACAGCTTGTGGCTCAGCACACGAAAGCTCACATCTATCTGTAATGTGTGAAGGTTTGTGAGTTCAAGACCTGAGTAGACACAAAGTAAAAAAAAGTGGTTTAATTGCTTATTATTTTTAATACTTTTAGGGTATGTGCACACAATGCAGAAATGCTCAGGATTTTTTCCTGAGCATTTCTGCATCTCCCTGGCAGGAAAAAACGCATCTGGATTGTACATGCGGTTTCCTGCCAGGGACATGCGGAAATGAAGCGGTCTTCACTTTCATTTCCGCATGCGGGTTGACAAGCGCTTCCCAAGCGATTTTAGCATCACTTGGAAAGTGCTTGTCAACTTCACACTATATAAATCCATGCAGCCGGCATGGATTTATATAGTGTGTGAACGTCAAAAAATAAAAAATAAATATATGCTTTACCCTCTGATGGCCCCCGGTGTCCTGCTTAGCTCGGTCCCGGCTACCGGCAGTGAAGACTGAAGGACCTGCCGACGTCAGCGTCACATGACCAGTCACATGACTCTGACGTCAGCGAAGGTCCTTCTTCATTCAACCGCGAAGTGCGGGGAACCAAGCAGGAGCGCTGCGCCTGCCGTCAGAAGGTGAGTATGTATATATTTTTTATTTTATTCATTTTTTTTAATGGTACCTGGGTCTGGATGAGAGTCCTCTCATCCACACCCGGGTACCATCCGCACATTAGACCGCATGAAAAGCGCACCAACATATACAGTGATGCGGATTCCATGCAGTCTAATGCAAGTCAATGGCGCCAAAAAAGCAGCGTTTCCGCAAAATTAATTGACATGCTGCGGATTTTTGAGCGCAGCATTTACGCTGCGGAAAAATCCGCATCATGGGCACAGCACATGCGGATTTCAATTGGGGAACATTGCTGCCCTTCTACCATGCGTTTTTCATGCGTTTCCGCAACTGCAAAAACGCCGCGGAAACGCATGAAAAACACATCGTGTGAACTCAGCCTTAGGCTACATTACCAAGATCAGGAACAGCAACGCTTTGAACACAGTGTATTCTCGCTGCTTCCAAAATGCTGCATTATAATCACACCGGTAAATCTGCATGTGTTCACTGAACCATGTGGAGTTACCGCATCTAATGACATTTTATTGTGGAAATTTCATAGTGGAGAATAGCGTCACTGCAACAGAAATTGACATGCTGCGGTTTGTAAAATCCGCGCCGCTGGTGAGTTTATCCAGCGCAGGTGAGCTGTTTCCAAAATGCTGCCATTACCAAAATCTCCTATCTGTATCATTATGGGCTGTAGGTGCACACAGCCTGTGAGCATTGGGAATCATGTTGTGACAGCTGTGATTGTGAGCTTGTAGTCCACTGTCCCAGTCTTTGTATGAACTGAACATGAAGAGGACGCCGGGCTGTAGCTGAAGTCTGACTTCAATTCATTTGAAGGGAGAGACAGTGACGCCAGAGCTGATTGGGTGCCGGGATCACTGCATGAGGGTGCCAACACTGCTGGAACGGTGCCTGTATGGGAGGTGAGTATAGATTTTTTATTTTATCGAGGCCAAACAATTTAGACCAAGAAGGGGTTGTCCTAGTGGTGTCCAGGCTTGATGTTAATATCAAACTTTTGAATCCGTGCAGAGTCTGCACTGCGCCCTGTGAGGATTCTCCAGTGTCGGGAGCAGACAGTCATGTGATTGCAAGTTTGTGATTTGCATACAAGCGGTCTCGTGCTGAATAGATGATTGCAGCCTCACTCATTGCAAGTGCACTGAGCAAGGCTGAACACGTCTAGTTGGAATGTGGCCGGGAGTACGCAAATCGCTCCCAACAGTGGAGAATCCTCACTGGGCGCAGTGCAGACGCTGTGAGGATTCAAAAGTCTAATATTAACCTTAGGCAGAAAGGATGTAATTCCCGGCACTCATGTGTTCAATGAATAATTGCTCTTTTATTTCTCTTTTATTTCCTTAATGTTACCTCCCCTCCTAGGGATTATCACCTGTTCCAGCACTTGGTATTTTAATTGTGCGATAGTATGTTTTTTTACCTGAAAATGCGCTGGAAGAGGTAATGTGATATCCTTGTACCCACTGCCTGCGTGTTTTCTCCAATGTAAGCTAAACCACAAGGGCATTTTATCATATAAATCACATTATTGGAGGGGCAAGTAAAAAAACTTTTATTTTTTGTGGTTGTCCAGTTTAAGGATGATAAAAAAATTCTCCTTTAGTAACATTGTTACATTGGAAACATCCCAAACATGTATATGTACCATTTTTTTACAAGCAAGGTTACTTCTCAATGTAAGTCTATGAGAGCCAGAACAAGGCCAGAACGAGTGTCCCATAGGCTTGCATTGAAACCTTTTGACTGTTACCTCTGACCACTGGTCAGTCAGGAGCTGCAGTCACAGGATGGCGCTATGGGGCCAGCCGAAGACAGCGACAAGTAAGTATATTACTTGTGGCAGGAAACTTAGTTTAGTGGCACCAATACAAAATAAAAAAAAACCACTAGAGTGGTGCTTTATCATTGCAATGTATAGGGGAAACTTTGTGGCTTATTTCTTTATTTTTTCACATGTTAAATTCACTGTTGAAACTTTGATGGTAAAAACTGACACTCATCAAACACTGATGACACTGAGATCAAAAATACTGATGAACAGTCTGTGTTTTTACGTACCAGGAAAAATATGGATATCTGAATGAGGCCTTACGGCTTGTTCACAAGTAGCATTTTTTCAGCATTATATATGTGCGATTTTTGTGCATTAAAAAATGAAGTTTTACAATAGTAGCAAATGAATGAGAATAAAAATCTTATTCAGCGTATTTGCACACAGCATCTTTTTGATGTGGATTCCAACCAGAATCCGCCTGAAAAAATGCAGAAAAAGTTCCCCATAAAATGATCATAACACACATGAATGTTGAAACAACATTGTGCACATGTTCTGTCTTATGTCACTTCATTTAACCATTTCAGGGTTCAGAAACCGTGAAGTGAAAGAAGTGACGATCATTCTTCGGGCAGCTTTCCAAAGCTGCCTGATCTATACTTCACAGCATAGAGGGAAAGATGTCATCAGTGTCGCAAGAACGACGTGAAGCCACAACAGGAAAACAACTGCTGGTGCTTTCTGGAGCTGCTGTGTGTATTTTTAAAACCACAGCCTTCAATTCTTTCAGCAATTTTTGTGTTTTTTTTTCAACTATTCAAATGAGTGTTTAAAAACTATATGAAAAACTCATAAATTAAAACAAATAATCAAAAACGCATATAATGTATGCAGCGTTTTTAATGCCAACACAATGCATTTTTAGAGCAGGAAAAAAGGACAGTGTGGACATACCTTTAAGGTAGTTAACAGTTGACTCAAGGTAGGCTGGGTCACAATTTACCTAATCTGTCTAAGTCACTAAAATAAGTTTTCCTGGCCATGCCCCCAACAATTCTGTTTCAGAGTCTTCTGGGAAATCTCCATTTGTTACAGTGTTAGGCCAAACACTTATCTCCCTCTGCTTACTCCAGCTAAAAACCTACTTACTGCTGTGGCTACTTGCATCAGGACAAGCGTAACATCTGTACTGAGGTACAAGTTAATTTAGCTGTAGCCGAAGCTGCCTGAATCAGGCAGTGTAGGGAGAGGTGCTGCTGAGCTAGGGAGAGATTTGCTTGTTTCTTAGTGTAGGTATACCACAACATATTCTACACATATCCATCTCAACTAACAGTCCTTCTGAGGACTAATCCAGCTGCATATAATCAGTGTTAGGCAGGCAGGCAGTGTATGTGGCAGACTGCAGTGCATATAGCAAGAGGATCCATTCCAGTTCTGTCTGCTTCTGGTGCTTTTACAGATATTTCTAGAAATAGCCCCAGGTATCGGGGGCCAGGAATATATATATTTTTTTAATCTTAATCATAATTATTTGTTTAAAAATCAATCCAGAGAACACTGTTTTTCTGCTCCATTTGCTTGTTGGCACTGCAGAATACAGCCAGATCCTATCCATATTGCATCGCTTAAATTCTATCTATTTAACTACTTCATGACGGAGCATTTTCCGTTTTTGAATGCTAAAACTGACCTGCCATTATTATTCTCCAGGTCTTTACCAGTTCGTAGACACCAAACATGTATAGGTTATTTTTTATTTAAGTGGTGAAAAAAAATTCCAAAGTTTGCAAAAAAAAAAAGTGGCGTCATTTTCAAAGACCCGTAGAGTCTCCATTTTTCGGGATCTGGGGCCGGGTGAAGGCTGATTTTTTTATTGTTACCATTTTGGGGTAGATCCGATGTTTTGATCGCGCGTTATTGCTTTTTATTGCAATGTTGCAGCGACCAAAAAAACGTAATTCTGCCGTTTAGAATTTTTTTCTTTTTACGCCGTTTACCGATCGGATTAATTATTTTTTATGTTGATAGATCAGGCGATTCTGAACGCAGAGATACCAAACATGTGCATGTGGGGTTTATTTTTTATTATTTTATTTTGAATGTGCAAAAGGGGGGTGATTTAAACTTTAATTTTTTTTATTTTTTTTTATCTTTTTTAAAACACTTTTTTTTACACTTTTTGCTTGCTTCTATAGTCTCCATAGGAGACTAGAAGCAGCAACTGTCCAATAGCCTCTGCTACATAGGGGTGATGAGCAGATCACCTCTATGAAGCAGAAATGCTCCTGTGCTATGAGTGCCGACCACTGAATGGAGCTCATAGCAATCTTTACATGACAACCACTGGGGTCTGCTGCAGACACAGGGTTGTCATGCCCACCCATCAGTGACCCACGACCGCGTGACAGGGTCACCGATGAGCGGGGGAAGTGACGCGATTTCGGATTCCACCCGCGGATGTTGCGGGCACATGTCAGCTGTAATAATCATCTGACATGTGCTCAGTTCAGTGCGGGCTTAGCGCCGGAGCCTCCGCTGAACCGGCCTTTCCGACGTGGTGCGTACTATTGCTGACCACGTCGGAAAGGGGTAGTGGTTTGTCCGTCACAAGGATTACATATAATTGCGCTGAAAATTCTGCCATTTCTGGCCTCGATTGAAATTTTGTTGCAGTGTGTAAACGAAGTTATTGACACGAGGTCGCTGTTAAAAATAGTTACCTACAGGCCAGCAATTTAAAACTGTGATTTGTCCGTCACACGTATCGCATATCACTGCAGTTCAAACCCAGCCATTTGTACTCAACGTGGAAAATATTGTCCTCCATGGGCAAGGCGAGTGGCAAGAAACGGGGAAGTGGACATGATGGTGATGATGGTGCATGCAGAGGATAAGGCCGCGGCCTTGGGCTAGCTGAAATTTGCCACAAAAAACACACACATCTTCTTGCTTGACCTTCCTGTCCCAATTAATAAGGGACCGCAGAACACCACTATTGAACACAGAACAGTGTGAAAAGGTTATTGGTTGGATAATAGATAACACTTCCAGTCACTTAGCCACCACCACCACACTGTCTTCCACATGGTCAAGTCTCAGTAGCCGTGAGTCTGGACTGCATATTCCTCACCCTGATCCTCCTTCCTCCCACCATGCCAAGAGCAAGGAGACAACTGATCCCACACTTGGACACTCCGAAGAGCTGTTCACTTTTCCATTTAGAGATTCGGGCCTCTTGCCCTGTCGACTTGAAGCGGGGCAAGAGGAGATCGCATTTAGCGATGTCAAAATATTTGAGCAGCCATCTTCACACAAAGGCGACGGTGGGAAACTGTCACAACAGGTGGACCATGATGAGACACAATTGCCAGAAAGCCAGGAGGAGGACCAGGGTGCGGAAGTGGAAGACGAGGTGGTGGATGATATAGTAACTGACCCAACCTGGCAGGGGGACATACAGAGTGAGGACAGCAGCACACACGGGGAGGTAGGCGTAGCACCACAACAGGCAGGAAGAAGCAGTGTGGTGGCCGCAGACACAAGGCAGGCAACCGTTCCCCGTAACATCAACACGACGGAAGTTGACAGTACAACTGTTAGGTCTCCCTGAGTCTGGTTATTTTTTAAAGACTCTGCCGATAAAACCAAAAAGGACATTTGCACCACCTGCCAGGCCAGCATCAGCAGGGGTGGCAAAACTACTAGCCTGACCACCACCAGCATGATTAGGCACATGGCAGCAAAACACCTGACTAAGTGGGCCAAACCCCAGGGTCCAGGAATAGTGTCTGCGGGTGGCACACCAGCTTCTTCCGCCATTGTGCGTGCAAGCAAATCCTCTGTCCATGGCGCATGCGAAGATGCCTCCTGCCCTGCACCTGTCATTGCACACTATCAAGTGGCACCATCCACAAGCACGTCCACGTCCTTGTCCCAGCGCAGCGTGCAGTTGCCCTACCCCAGTCCTTGGGACGCAAGCGCAAATACACATCCAACGCCCCACAGGCCTCACTACTAAATTCACACATTTCGCTACTGCTTGCGCTCGAAATGTTGCCTTTTAGGCTATTGGAGATGGAAGCTTTCCACAACCTGATGGCGGCGACCGTCCTTCGGTATTCAGTCCCCAGCCGCCACTATTTCTCCCGGTGTGCCGTCCCCGCATTACACGAGCACGTGTCCCACAATATTAGCCGTGCCCTCAACAATGCAGTTTTTGGGAAAGTCCACCTAACCACGGACAGGTAGACAAGTGCTTGTAGGCAGGGACAGTACATCTCGCTGACGGCACACTGGGTTAACATAGTGGAAGCAAGGACCCAGTCGGACCTTGGGACGGAACACATCCTCCTCTTCAGCATCCATCTCTGAAATGACCACATCAGTGACAAGCTGAAAGCACTGCAGCACTGCCTCGGCCAAAAGGCAACAGGCTGTGCTGAAGCTAATATACTTAGGTGACAAACCACGCAACGCTGAAGAGTTGTGGACATCTCTGAAAGAGCAGGCAGATCTGTGGCTGATACCACTGAACCTACAGCCAGGCATGGTCGTGTGTGACAATGGCCGGAACCTGGTGGTAACTCTGAGGCGAGGCGAGCTCCCACACGTAACATGCCTGGCCCATGTGCTTAACCTCGTGGTTCAGCGGTTTCTTAAAACCTACCCGGATCTGACGGATCTGCTTGTCAAAGTATGCCGCCTGTGTGCACATTTTAGAAAGTCACCTACAGCTTCCGCCACCCTTGCCATGTTTCAGCAGTGTTTGCAGCTTCCGGCTCATCGACTGGTGTGTGATGTCCCCACGAACTCTACATTGCAGATGTTGGTAAGGATTTGTGAGCAGAAGACGGCAGTTGTTGACTACAAGCATCAACAAGGCCGTAAATATTCAGTTCAGACTCCACACATAAGACCTCAGGAGTGGACTTGGATACCATCCTCCAAAACTTTGAGGACTCCACCAAGATGGTGATGCCATAATTAGCATCACCATCCCGCTTCTCTGTCTTCTGAAATGCTCTCTGCTCAGAATCAAAGAGGATGCATTGCAGGTGGAGCACGATGAGATGGAGCAAGGAAACATACAGTGTGATTACACAAAGCCCAGCCTCATCTTATCCCAAGGTGGATTGGGTGACAATGAAGAAGAGGAGGAGCTAGTTTCATGCGCTATATACTACCTGCACAACTGTCATACCGTTTGTTTAGCGTGGATGGCCTGTGGACAGGGAGGAGGAGGAGAGCATAGTAGGTTGTCCCCTTGGTGAGGACATGGAAGCCTTGCCTGTTAGCAGTCTGGCACTCATGGCTGAGTTTATGTTATGCTGCCTTTCCCGTGACTCTCGTGTTCTCCAAATTTTGGGTGACAGTCATTACTGGTTGGTGACACTTCTAGACCCACGCTACAAGGAGAACTTTCTATCTTTTATTCCCGAGGCGGACAGGTCTACTAAAATGGGGCAGTACCAGAAGGCCCTTGTTAGGGAACAATTAAAAAAATTTCCATCTGAAAACGCTGGCGGCAGAGGTCACAGTTCATTGGACAACCAAGGAGTACAGGCGAGAGAGACACAGCTCCAATCCAGCAGAGGCAGGGGAACACTGTCAAAGTTCTGGGACAGTTTTCTCAGACCCTCCCATCTTACAGGCTCTGAGGTGTGGGGTACTCTCACAAGGAGTGCAAAGTTTGGAAAGATGGTGAGGGAGTAGTACCTTGACGACCGTACCAAAGTCTTCCGTGATTCATTTGTGCCTTATAATTACTGGGTATCCAAGCTGGACACGTGGAATGAACTGGCGCTCTACGCCTAGGAGGTCCTGGCTTGCCCTGCCACTAGCGGTTTATCAGAGCGGGTTTTTAGTGCTGCCGGTAGAATTATAACCGATAGGCGCATCTGCCTGTCAACTGAAAATGCTGACAGGCTGACTCTTATAAAAATGAACAAGGGCTGGACTGGGCAAGACTTCTCAACACGACCGAATGATAGCAGCGTAACATAAACTCTTATTCAGTGTCTTTTTTATGGAGGTATATTCCCATGCACCGCATGGGTATACGCTTCCTGATTTTGTCTATTTGCTCTTGTCCTCCTCCTTCTCCTCATCCTCCATCACCATATCATTCACCACCATATCTGCCATATCACCACCTCTACGTATCTTGCAAGGGCCATTGGAGTTCCTCCAAATTTTTGGCAGCTTTTGCAGTCACTGCATAAGCAATAACAGTATAGGAGACCCATTCATTAACAATGGGAACAACAAAGCATATCCGGCTGATGGTTCTCTAACAATAGCGAGGTCGGACTGCTGGCCCTTTATGAATAGTAAGGGCTGCCTGAAGGCCCTATAAAAATAGGCTTTGTGACTTTCAGAGTCCCTCCATAATAAATGAAACAGTATGTGTCGGATAATGTGCCATACACCACATGGCCAGATAAGGTTGTAAAATGTTAAAATTACATTTACCAGTGAATGCATTTGTCTTAGTTAAAAGCAATGCAAAAGTGCAAAACTGCATCAAAAACACTACGTGTGAACATAGCCCAAGGTGTGGAGGAGCATTTTTATTTTTGTATATTTATTTTGCTTTATATACAAGTCATTTCCCTGGAAAAGATGTTCCTTAACATATTTCCCAGGAAAATCCATTTTGGTTTCGGTTTTGTATGTTTTATTGTGAGTCCGTAAAAGTGGCATAATACCTCTGACAACGTTGTTGACAGCAGTGACCTGGGAGTCAGAAATGCTTCCATTGGTCTTCCCCATGCTGTTCCCATGTCATTTGAGCACTGTTCCCATCAATTTGGGAAATTTTTAGGCCCTCTACAGACCGCCGGTTGGGGTCGCCGGAAAAATGTTTGAGTTTCCCATAGACTTACATTGGGCTGTTACTCGAACCGAGCACACGAGCATTCCAATTTGCTTGACCCGAGCAACGAGTACCCGAGCATTTTAGTGCTAGTTGTGAGCCATTAAAAACGCAGCACAGACACCCATTATACTGTATATACTATGTTCCTTAAATTGACCCCTGCTTTATGTTTACTATGGAAATATACATGTGTATATTATGATCTCATTTGAATGATGCGATAAGAACAATGACACAATAAAAAAGAAGAGAGTCCGTAAAAGTGGCGTAATACCTCTGACAACGTTGTTGACAGCAGTGACCTAGGAGTCAGAAATGCTTCCAGGGGTCTTCCTCATGCTGTTCCCATGTCATTTGAGCACTGTTCCCATCGATTTGGGCAATTTTTAGGCCCTCTGCAGACTGCCGGGGGGAGCCGCCTGAAAAATGCTTGAGTTTCCCATAGACTTACATTGGGCTCGTTGCTCTGGTCGAGCCTCCGAGCATTCCAATTTGCTCGACCTGAGCATTTTAGTGCTCGTCCATCACTAGTTCTGTCAGTTACCTCAGACACACACAGGTCTCTCTCACTTCCAGTTTTTTCTTCCTTCAACATCACACACCAAAACCACAGGGGGAGAGGAGACTAGTCCAAGAGCAATAATCAGAGGGGAGCATGTTTCCTTAAAGCCACAGTGTCATTCAATGTTCAATAAGGGCTGACCCCCTACTTCAGCACCATACCTAGATAAATGATCTGCATTCTGGTGCTCCTTCCCTGATCGATATTTCATTTGAAACTTAAAAGGCTGTAACACTAAATACCATCTTGTAATTCTGGCATTTTTATCTTTCATGGCATGGATCCAGGTAAGGTGAACTCTCTCCTTATAAATAGTAACGCAATGCCTCCAAAGCCCACTTAATTGCTAGCCCTTCCTTCTCTATAGTGGAGTATTTTGTTCATGATGAAACAGTTTTCTACTTAAAAAAAGAATAGGGTGTTCTTCACCATTATTCTCTTGGCTAAGAACTGCACCAAGTCCAACATCTGAGGCATCCGTCTGTACAATAAATGGGTTATCAAAGTTTGGGATTTGCACAACAGGGTTTTTACACAAAAATATTTTATTTGCTTAAAAGCTAGTTCACATATTTTGTTCATACAACATCCTCTTTCTTGTTCTTTTTAGTTAGGTAAGTTAGGGCAGCAGTTACCTCTGCAAAGTCCGGAACAAAAGGTCTGTAGTACCCAACAAGACCCAAAAAAGATCGGACTTCTTTTTTTGTAGTTGGAATACCAGCAGATTTGATGGCTTGTACTTTGGAAAGTTATGGCCTCATTTTACCATTGCCAACAATAAATCCAAGGTACTTTGTTTCTTTAAATCCCAAAGCACATTTATGTGAATTAATGGTGAAACCAGCCTTTTCAATTTCATCTATTACCTTTTTTAAGAGACACTAATGGTCTTTCCACGACCTGCTAAAAATTACAACATCATCTTGATAAGCAGCACTGTACTCAGTATGATCATTTAAGAGTAGGTCCATAGCTCTCTGAAAAATAGCTGGAGCACCATGAAGACCAAATTGCATATTTTTGAACTGTTACAAACCATCACAAAAGCAGTTGTTTCCTTTGACTTCTCTTCAAGGGAAATTTGCCAATAACCCTTAAACAAATGTAGGGTAGAGATATAAGCTGCTCTTCACAGCCTATGACTTAGATCATCAATGTGAGCCATGGGGTAACTGTCAAAATTGGCTATAGCATTAAGTTTTCAAAAATCGATACAAAATTGTATCGCTCCATCTATTTTCCCCAACCATCACTACAGGTGAAGACCAAGGACTTTTTGACGGTTCAATGACACCCAGTCTCAGCATTTCCTTAACTTCATTTTATGCTAAGTTCTTTAATGTTTCTGGTATTCTATAAGGTTTTTGTCTAATTGGAGCATGATTCCCAGTATTTATATCATAACAAGTTAAAGACACATGGCCTGAGTGAGTACCAAAAACATGTGAACTTGACCTAATAACATTTCTCAAGTCACAATGTTGCTCCTTGGATATTTTGGATTCAAGATTACATCTGACCACTTTTCAGAATTGTTTAAGAAATCATACATTTCTTCAGACATATCTTTTGAAGACTCTGCAACAATAGCACAAGCAATGTTACTTTCTGCGCTGCGCTTTGGTTCAAGCCACCGTTTCAATAAATTAACATGATAAACCTTGCTTCTTGTTTTTTTATCTGGAGTTTCAATTTCAAAGTCTACATGTCTAGTTTGTCTAACAACCTTATAAGGTCCTTGCACCTTGCCATCAATTCATTTTCACTGCTAGGAAGTAAGAGTAGAACCTTATCCCCTACTTGAATGAATTTTTTTGTGGTATGCTGATCATAAAATTTCTTTTGATAACTTTTGGCTTTATGCACATTATTGTGAGCTACCTGAATCAATTTCATTAGTTTCTCTCTCATTTGTAAGAAATGTTCAACCACATTTTTCTGATGACCAGATTTACCTTCTCATACTTCTCTGATAATATCCAAGAGTCCCCTGGGTCATCAACTATATAACAATTCAAATGGGCTAAACACTGTGGATTCTTGTGGCACTTCACAGTAAGCAAATAACAAAAATGGCAACCATTTGTCCCAATGTTTTGATTTGTGTGCACATTTTCTAAGCATATTCTTTTGATTATACCTATCAGTCAACCCATCTGTTTGTGGATGATAGGGAGCAGTTTTGAGGATCTGAATACCCAGAAGTTAAGCTTCTGACAGGAAAGAGGCGGTAAAGTTAGTACCTTGATCAGTTAGGATACGCATAGGTAATCCAACCCTGCTAAACACATTCAAAATTTCTTCTGCAACCCTTTTAGCAGTAGCTGTTTGCATTGGAATGGCCTCAGGATACTTTGTGCCATAGTCTACAATGGTAAGCATAAAACGGTTACCTTTAGAACTTTTCTTTAATGGGCCAATAATATCCATACCAACAATATTAAATGGTTCATAAATTACTGGCAATGGTGTAATTTCTTCTTTAGGAGGGACAGAAGCAGTGTACTGGCATACTGGGCAACTACGACAATACTTGGTTATTTCATCATAATCTCCAGGCGAATAGAACTGATACAGCACTCTTGCTAAAGTTTTTTTTATAACCCAAATGACCAGCAATAGGAACATTATGTGATAATTTCAAGATTTCTGATCTAAACCTTTTTGGCACAACCAACTGTTGTACTTGTTCCCCTGTCTTAGGATGAATACACTCTCTAGACCCGATGATATTATCAACTACGAAAAGGGTGCAGCAGGTTGTCTACATTTTTCCCCTGCAATTCACAATTCTTTAAACCTTGCTCATATAATGCATACATCAATATTCTGTTTATGCTCATCTGCAATATCAGTGTCTCACAATCCAGCATTCATATACTTGCCCTCCCTGGAAAGTATTTTCCTGAAGAAATCCTGCTGTACTGGAACACTCTGATGCTTAGGGAGTGGTTTTATAATGTCCTCATGAAATGGGAAAATTTCCTTCAAAGTTTCAGATATATCTTGTGTCTTAGCTTGAGTTCTAGTAGTAACAGTAGACAAATGAGTTTCTCCCATTATCAAGTTCTTGAATCCTGTAATAGCTCTACCAAGGATCACTGGTACTTGTAGTTCAGGAACAACAACTCCTGGCATGGTGAAAAATTTTTCATCCAACTGCAGTTTAATATTTGAAGAGGAGTAATTTTTCGCATCTCCATGAACACAAGTAATAGGTATTTTGGGTACGTTTATCTTATGGGTTACCAAGTCTTCCTTTACTAGGCTTAGTTTACTGCCTGAATCCAGCAAAGCATCCACAGAATGTCCATTAGTTAGAACTGGCCAGAAAAAGTCACTGCAAAAATAGAATGATGCAGATGTTAGACCATTTGTGATCTTGGACAGAATTTAGCAACATGTCTCATGACAAATAACACTTTTTGTCACTTTTGGCTGTTTTCAATGGGGTCCTAGTGTCTGGTCTTCTTCCCCCAGAGAACATTCTGGACGGTCTGGATATTCTGTTTGAATCTGTTTGCCAGCAGAAAATCATCTGCTAAATAAATGGCTTTGTCAGCATTTTTTAGTGCATGCTTTGTGTATGTGTAGAAACTGTTCAAGTATGATAGCTTCACTGATTTCTTCAATGGATTTTGCTTCTGGTTTCATCCATTTCATATAAGTCTTGCAGGCGAGTAATGACCTCTCTTGGATTATCGGTGTAGCAATAGTTGAGCTCCCTGAACTTCTGTCTGTACGTTTCTTCATTTATGTCATATCATTTTAAGATTATTTCTTTAACCAGATTATAGTTATTTGCATCCTGTATATTCTTGTGGCTATATGCTAGCTGGGCTTGTTGAATAAGATATGGTGCCAGTCTCACTACCCACTGCTCCTTAGGCTACTGACAGGTACCTGAGATCCTTTCAAATGTAGTTAAATATGCTTCAACATTATCTTGAGGAGTAAGTCTTGTCATGCGAGGGTCTTTCCAAGTTGACGGTGGAGGATGAGGAGGTGGCAATGTTTGCTGTTCCGTTTTAGCTTTTGGAACAATTCCCTCCAGCGTTCATCCTGACGTCGCAACTCTTCATTATGTCTCCTGGCTTCTTCTACTTGTCTTTGGTTGGCTTGAATCTGCTGAACAGCTATCCATTTCATCAGATCCATAAAGCCTTTTCACATGGTTCAGCAGCACTTGGATATTACGCAGCACCAGCTCCCTGCATCTCTGCTTCATCATTTCTTAGAGCTTTTCCTTTTTTAGGTTTGGTACCTTAACTTTCCATACCTTTGAGCTTATTTGCAGCAGTTCTCTTTGCAATTACAGTTTCTTTTGGTTTAATACGCCAGGAATGGGTCTTGTACATAATTCCTTATTAGTGATGAGTGAGCATGCTCGCCACTAGTCGTTACTCGCCTGAGCATCACAGTGCTCTAGATGCTCGTTACTTGGCGAGTATTCTTTGAAAGTTTGGGTGGGAGCTAGAGTCCCCGCCCCACATGTTGAGCACATTTTAGGCAGCCGCTGAACATACAGGGATTGTCTAACAGTCACTGTAATGCCATAGCCATGTTGGCTATGGGATTACAGTGATTGGCTGGCCACATAGCGTCATTGTGTCTATATAAGACCCGGGACCCTGTGCTTGATACAGTCTACCTGTCAAAGACCCAGAGTAGGGAGAGCTGCAGCTGAGCGAGGGAGAGAATTGGTGGTTATTTTAAACAGAGATTCCACACCACTATTAGAAATCTACTCTAACAGTCCTTGTAAGGGCTCATTCTGAAGAAAATATTATTCCTGATGATAGCACTAGTTAGGCAGAGTTTGTGGAGAGCTATTATAATATACAGGATGGGCCATTTATATGGATACACCTAAATTAAATGGGAATGGTTGGTGATATTAACTTCCTGTTTGTGGCACATTAGTATATGGGAAGGGGAAAACTTTTCCAGATGGTCTGTAACCATGGCAGCCATTTTGAAGTCAGCCATTTTGGATCCAACTTTATTTTTTTCAATGGGACGAGGGTCACGCAGCCAACCACCCACAGTCCACAATACTAAACTGCCACATTTCTTAAAAAACTAACTGCTTACACTGGAAATGTTGCCTTTTAGGCTCGTGCAGGCGCAAGATTTCCGCAACTTCATGGTGGTGACCGTCCCTCGATACTCAGTCCCCAGCTGCCACTATTTACCCTGCTGTGCCGTCCCTGAACATTACCCATGCCCTTAATAACAAAGTTACTGGGAAGGTCCACCTAACCACGGGCACGAGGACAACTGCATATGGCCAGGGACGGTACATCTCACTGACTGCACACTGGGTTAATATTGTAGAAGCCGGACCCAGTCAGACCTTGGGACAGAACACGTCCTCCCGACTCCAAGGATTGCAGGCCCTGGGTCAATCAGGGTTGCCCCCACATTCTGTAGCTCCTGCACCTCCTCCTCCTCTTCAGCTTCCATATCCGAAATCAGTCGGAAGCTGGAAGCACTGCAGCACTGCCTCGGCCAAGCGGCAACAGGCTGTACTGAAGCTAATATGCTTAGTTGACAAACCGCACACCGCTGCACAGTTGTTGAAAGCTGTAAGAGAGCAGGCAGATCTGTGGCTCTCACCGCTGAACCTACAGCCAGGCATGGTCAAGTGTGACAATGGCTGGAACCTGGTGGTAGCTCTGAAGCTTGGCAACCTCACACACGTACCATGCCTGGCCCATGTGCTCATCCTAGTGGTTCAGTGGTTTCTCAAAACCTACTCGGATCTGCCTGAGCTGCTTGTGGAAGTACTCCGCATGTGTGCTCATTTCAGAGAGTCAGCTACAGCTTCCGCCGCCCTCGCTGTTCTTCAGCAGCATTTGCAGCTTCCAGCTCACCGACTGGTGTGCGATTTTGCCATGTCTTGGAACTCAACGTTTCCAATGTTGGAAAGGATTTGTGAGCAGCAGAGGGCAATTGTTGAGTACCAGCTTTGGTATTCAGGTCAGCCTCTGCACATAAGAGCTGATGAGTGGGCATTGATGTCTGATATCTGTGCCGTCCTCCAAAACTTTGAGGACTTCACCAAGATGGTGAGCGGCGATGACGCCATTATTAGCATCACCATCCCGCTTCTCGGTCTACTGAAACGCTCGCTGCTCACAATAAAAGAGGAGGCATTGCAGGTGGAGCACGATGAGATGGAGTAAGGAACTATACAGGGTGATGCTACACAGCTTAGCCTCATCTCAATGCGGATTGGGTGATAATGATGAAGAGGAACAGGAGCTGGTTTCCTGTGCTACAGATGGTACTACTCACACAACATTCATACCATCTGTTTAGTGAAAATAGCCTGAAGAGAGGGAGAATGAGGAGGAGGACCAGGAGAAGGATGAGGAGGAGAGCATGGACAGTAGTCCTGTTGCTGAGGACAGAGAAGTCTTGGCTGTTGGCAGTCTGACACACATGGCTGACCTTATGTTTCGCTGCCTTCCTCGTGACCCTCGCGTTGTACGCATTTTGGGTGACAGTAATTACTGCTTGGTCACACTTCTAGACCCACACTACAAGCAGAACTTCCTATCTCTCCTTCTCATGGTGGAGAGGTCTAATAAAATGTTGCTGTACCAGAAGGCCCTTGTTGGGATTTTTTTTTAAATAATTCTTCATCTGACAACGCTGGTGGCAGAGGCCACAGTTCTTTGAACAAACAAGGAGAGCAGGTGAGGGAGACACACACCAGATGCAGTAGAGGCAGGGGAACACTCTCAAAGGTCTGGGACAGTTTTCTCAGCCGCTCACAGTGCCCAGGCCCTGATGCGTGGGTTACTGTGACAAGGAGGGAAAAATTTTGGAAGAGGCTGAAGGAGTACCTTGCCGACCATACCTGTGTCCTCCATGATTCCTCTGTGCCTTAGAACTATTGGGCATCCAAGCTGGACACATGGCATGAACTGTCTCTCTATGCCTCCTGGCCTGCCCTACAGCTAGCGTTTTGTCAGAGCGTGTTTTTAGTGCCGCCGGGGTATTATAACTGATAGGCGCATCCGTCTGTCAACTGAAAATGCTGACAGGCTGACTCTTACCACAATGAACAAGGGCTCGATTGGGCCAGACTTCTCAACACCACCAGATGATAGCAGCATAGGAGACCCACTCTTTAATAATGGGAACAATTTTTTTTAATGAGGCCCTCCTCTACTTCTCTTCAAAGGGATATTGGAGCACGTCCTAATTTTGGCAGCCCTTGCAGTCCCTGCATACTCTATAACGGTATAGGAGACCCACTCCTTTGTAATGGGAACATTTTTTTAATGAGGGCCTCCACTATGTGTCTTCAAAGAGGTATTGGAGCACGTCCTAATTTTTGACAGGCCTTGAACTTGCTGCATAGCAATAACAGTATAGGAGACCCACTCCTTGAGAAGGGAAAAGAAAAGTACTGAGGCACTTCACTATGTCTATACAAAGTGGCATTGCAGTGCATCCTAATTTTAAGCAGCCCTTGAACTTGCTGCATATGCAATAACAGTATAGGAGACCCACTCCTATGTTATATGTTGCAGTACCAGATGGCTCTTGTTAAATAATTATTTAAAAAATCTATCTGACAATGCTAGCGGCAGAGGTCACAATGTCTTGGACAACCAAGGAGTACAGGCGAGGGAGAAACAAAGCAGATGCAGCAGAGGCAGGGGAATACTGTCAAAGGTCTAGGACAGTTTTCTCAGACCCTCCCAGTGCCCAGGCCCTAATGTACAGGTGACTGTTACAAGGAGGGAAAAGTTTTGGAAGATGCTGAAGGACTACCTTGTTGATCATACAAGCATCCTCCGTGATTCCTCTGTGCCTTGCAACTATTGGGTATCCAAGCTGGACACGTGACATAAACTGTCTCTCTACGCCTTGGAGGACCTGTTTGTGTTTTGTCAGAGATGGTTTTTAGTGCCATAAGGGGTATTATAACATACAGTATAAGCAATAACCATATAGGAGACCCACTCCTTAATAATGGGAAGGCCAATTCAAACCGATTCAATATTCTGCAATATTACCTCTCATTGGAATTTGTTTACAGGTGAGGTATTATTGCCTTATACTGCGTACTACTGCAAAAAAAAAAAAAAATCTATTCTATTCCCTATTGATACCGCTGTTACCTTGCACCTGTCCCTATTGTAAATGTAGCTATCATCAGCTGGAGATGAGTGTTGTTCATTGTTGTCAAATACATCTCTTCCACAGTGCATTACTTGATATTTTCCATGCATTCGTTGACAAATTCAGAATTTTGATCGGTGATCTGTAATTAGACATTGATAAAAGCAGACAGGGTTGCTTGTGTTCCTTCACAGTTTGGTGGTGCAACGTACCAAAAAAATCTCTTTGGATCCGGTTAAATTCTATTTTCTATTGTACTGTATTACCTCTCTTATTTGCTGTAAATAAAAGTACTTGGAGCAATACTCAAAAAATTATCCCACTTCTGACACCATATGAGAAGCATGAGATTTTCAAAAATGACAGTCTTTGAAAAGAAAAAATAAACTCCTTTCGGAATTTTTTGCATCAAACATATTTTTTATTAATTACAACATAGAATAGTAATATCCAATCTCTAGTTATACAAATAACATAGTACACGCAAACACCATAATCGTCATTTTTTACATCATAAACAAAAAACATCATAATCATCACGGGGTATTCTGAATTACAACTACACACATTAGCTGTATAGATTCTTATTACTATCAAAAATCATTTGAATAAACAGAGCTATTAATACCATTGAAATAATTATACCATTGTTATAATATCATGGATGAAAGAGTACCCCTTTCATTTCTTATAATTCTTAAAAGGTTTATCATACCTAGTCACTTAGCTATTTTGCCTGCACTTTAAAGGAAAGAGAAAATTAGAAAGCCCTAGGGGAATCAAAAATAAAAAAGGGAAAAAAGTGGGGATAACAATAGCAAACATATATCCAGTAACAAAAATTGCATATTATGCACTATTATTATTCAATTTAATATAAGGATTAAGTATGATCAAAATGAATGTGATATTTTAAACCATCTTAGTTACATGAATAGTTAGAATATTGTAACCATTTGGCCCAATTGTGTTTAAACATAATGATTGACCCATTCGACCAGCTATCATATGCTCCATAATACAGTTATGATGCAATTTGTTAAGGATTTCTTGAATACATGGTAACAAGGCACTCTTCCATTTCTGGACTATACCTGCTCTAACTATTGTGAAAAAATTAAGATTAAAGCGTCTTCATATGGAAGTGTGTCAAGATTTAAGGAAAGTAGAGCCACTTCCGGACCCCATGGAATCTCATAGTGAATAATCAAAGTGATCAATGCCTGTACTTTTCCCCATAGCTGATCTACCGTTGGGCAATTCCACCAAATGTGCATTAATGAACCAATTTGATTATGGCATCTCCAACATTCATTGGATGTTTGTGGGAATATTTTGTTTATTCTGTACATAGTTACATAGTTTATAAGGCCGAAAAAAGACAAGCGTCCATCCAGTTCAGCCTATTTCTTGTGCACTGCAGCTATTCCGCAGCATTGATCCAGGGAAAGGCAACAAAAAAACATGCGGCATAGGCCAATTTACATCATTGAGGAAAAATTCACTTCCCGACACCAATCTGGCAGTCAGATTAAATCCCTGGATTAATTAACTAAGCATAAGATGTAATTTTATTGTTCTCAAGAAAGGCGTCCAGGCCTCTCTTGAACTCTTTAAGTGAGTTGGACATCACCACTTCCTCTCCCAGAGAGTTCCAGAGTCTCACGGCTCTGACCGTAAAGAATCCCCTTCTATGATGGTGCAGGAACCTCCTTTCCTCCAGACGCATAGTGTGCCCCCTCGTCTTTGTCACCATCCTTGGTATAAACAGGTCATGGGAGAGATCTCTGTACTGCCCCCTGATGTATTTATACATGTTTATGAGGTCTCCCCTAAGCCTTCTCTTTTCCAATGTAAATATGCCTAATTTTGACAACCTCTCTGGGTATTCTAGTCCCTCCATTCCCTTTATTACCTTAGTCGCCCTCCTTTGTACCCTCTCTAGCTCCAATATGTCTTTCCTGAGCACAGGAGCCCAGAACTGTGCACAATATTCTAAGTGCGGCCTTACCAGCGCTTTATACAGAGGAAGAACAATGTTCTCATCATATGCCCCTATTCCTCTTCTGATGCATGCCATGACTCTATTTGCCTTCGCAGCTGCTGCCTGACACTGGGCACTCCAATTTAATTTGCTATTAACCAAGACGCCCAGGTCCTTCTCCATGTCAGATTTCCCCAACGGTTTCCCATTTAATATGTATGGGTGACTGCTGTTTTTCTTTCCCATGTGCATGACCTTACATTTATCGGCATTGAACCCCATTTGCCATTTTTTGGCCCAACTCCCCAATTTATCTAAATCCTCCTGTAGCTGTGCCCTATCCTCATCTGTATTAACTACTTTACAAAGTTTAGTATCATCTGCAAATATTGCTATTTTACTATGCAACCCTTCCACTAGATCATTAATAAATATATTAAATAATATAGGGCCCAAGACAGACCCTTGAGGCACCCCGCTAGTAACCCTGACACACCCTGAGCTTACTCCATTGATAACCACCCTCTGCTTTCTATCACTCAGCCAGCTATTTACCCACTTGCACACATTATCCCCCAGACCAAGCATTCTCATTTTATATACCAACCTTTTGTGTGGCACGGTATCAAACGCTTTGGAGAAGTCAAGGTATACAACATCCACTGACTCTCCCCGGTCCAGCTGTGAGCTCACCTCCTCGTAGAAGGCCATCAGGTTTGTTTGGCAGGAGCGATCCCTCATGAATCCATGTTGATATGGAGTTAGACAGTTATTATCATTAAGATATTCTACAATAGCATCTCTAAGAAATCCTTCAAAAAATTTACCCAAAACAGACGTTAAGCTGACTGGTCTATAGTTCCCAGGGTCACTTTTAGACCCCTTTTTGAATATTGGTACCACATTTGCTTGGCGCCAGTCTAGTGGGACAGTCCCTGTCCATAAAGAGTGCTTGAATATAAGATACAGCGGTCTGTCTATCACATTACTTAATTCTTTTAGTACCTGGGGGTGTATGCCATCTGGGCCTGGTGACTTGTCTATTTTGATATTATTTAGGCATTTCTGGACTTCCTCCTGGGTTAGGTGGGTGATATTTAGCGGAGGGTTTACTTTATCACTCTGCATTTCCTCCGATAAATTGTTTTCTTTTGTGAAAACAGTGGAGAAGAAGCTATTGAGTAGGTTTGCTTTACCCTCATCGCCCTCTATGATTTTACCCAGGTTATTTTTCAATGGGCCAACTCCATCAGTTTTAATCCTTTTACTGTTTATATAGTTAAAGAACAGTTTGGGATTCGTTTTACTTTCCTTGGCAATTAGTCTCTCTGTCTCCTCTTTTGCTATTCTTATTTGTTTCTTACAGATTTTGTTTTTTTCCCTATAAGATATTAGCGCTTCCTCGCTGCCTTCTTGTTTAAGTTTACCGAAAGCCCTTTTTTTGTTTTTCATTGCCCTCTTGACTTCCTTATTTAGCCACATTGGCTTCCTCCTATTCCTAGCCCTTTTATTCCCATAAGGTATGTACCTTCTACAGTGACTATGTAGGACTGTTTTGAAAATTTCCCATTTTCTATCCGTGCTCCTATTACTAAAGATACGATCCCAGTCTATAAGGTGAAGGGCATCTCTTAGCTGATCAAACTTTGCCCTCCTGAAGTTCAGTGTTTTTGTGACTCCCTTGCTGGGCACCCTACTGAAGCACATGTGGAATTGTATAATGTTGTGGTCACTATTTCCCAGGTGCCCCCCGACCTGCACCTCAGTTATTCTGTCTGGCCTGTTAGTTAATATTAAGTCTAAAAGGGCCGTCCCTCTAGTTGGTTCCTGCACAAGTTGTGACAAATAATTGTCTTTGATAATTGACAGAAACCTGTTTCCTTTCTGAGATCTACAGCTTTCGGTTTCCCCGTCTATATCGGGGTAGTTGAAGTCCCCCATAATAATCACCTCGTTATTTTTTGCTACTTCGTCTATTTGTCTCATTAATAGACTTTCCGTGGCTTCTGCTATATTTGGTGGTTTATAACAGACTCCTATGATAATTTTATTATTGTTTTTTGCCCCATGTATCTCCACCCATAAGGACTCGACCTCCTCATTTCCCTCCCATACATCCTCCCGTATTGTAGGCTTTAGACACGTCTTTACATATAGACAGACTCCACCCCCTTTCCGACTTCTTCGATCCCTTCTAAACAGACTGTAACCCTGTAAGTTAACTGCCCAGTCATAGCTTTCATCTAACCATGTCTCGGTTATTCCCACTATGTCATAGTTACCTGTAGATATTTCTGCTTCCAGTTCATCCATCTTGTTTGTCAGGCTCCTGGCATTTGCTAGCACGCAGTTTACACGATTTTGTTTTGTTCCAATCTTCTCCCTGTGGATTGTATTAGAAATTTTCTTACCGCCCTTCCAAGCATCTTGTCTTGGACCTTCTTTGTCGCGCTTCATATCTTTCATTAGTATGTTCTCTGGTTTCATGTTCGTGTCCGGCGTTTTTCTTCCCATCCCCTCTTCTTCTAGTTTAACGCCCTCCTGATGAGTGTTGCGAGTCTCCTGGCGAATGTGTGTTTCCCGGGTTTGTTGAGGTGTAGTCCGTCTCTGGCAAGGAGTCCGTCATAGAGGTAATTCACACCGTGGTCCAGGAATCCAAATCCTTGTTGTCTGCACCATCGTCTCAGCCAGTTGTTCACATCAAGGATCCTGTTCCATCTCCTGACGCCATGCCCGTCTACTGGAAGGATAGAAGAAAAAACTACCTGCGCATCCAGTTCTTTTACTTTCTTCCCCAATGCTTCAAAGTCCTTGCAGATTGTCGGTACGTCCTTCTTAAGGTGTAAAGTACCATCTATATAACAATTTTCTAGATATCTACAGATGATTTATACAGTGTGATGCTTTCTTACGTAATTGTAAAGCATGCACCCAATTCTCTCTAGTGTAAGAGCATCCCAAGTCCATTGTCCATTTGGTAACAAATGGAATAGTATCATTCAAAACCAAAGAGCTAATAGCTGATTAAGCTTTCGAAATTCCTTTAGCAGAGTCTCTATTGAAAAAAAAAATATTCATAGGCTATGTGCCCACGATGCAGAAATGCTCAGGTTTTTTTCCTGAGCGTTTCTGCATCTCCCTGGCAGAAAAAAACGCATGCGGATTGTAAATGCGTTTTCCTGGCAGGGACATGCGAATGTGAAGCGTTCTTCACTGGTATTTCCGCATGCGGGTTGACAAGCGCTTTCCAAGAGATTTTAGCATCACTTGGAAAGGGCTTGTCAACTTGGTCACACTATATAAATCCATGCAAACGGCATGGATTTATATACTGTGACTGAAAGAATGGTAGAAAATAAAAAAATGAATATATACTTACCCTCTGATGGCCCGCAGAGTCTTGCTTCCCTCCGTCCTGGCTGCCGGCAGCAGTACACTGAAGGACCTGCCGACGTCAGCATCGCGTGACCCATCACATGACTATGACGTCAGCGCAGGTCCTTCAGTCCATCGCGATCTGCCGGCATGAAAGGACGAGTGCAGCGGGGGCCACCAGAAGGTAAATATAATCTTTATTTTTTATTTTATTCTTTTTTTTACAGGTTCTGTGGTACCAGGGTCCGGAGGAGAGTCTCCTCTCCTCTAGACCTGGGTACCATCCGCACATTGGAACGCATGCATTCCGCATGTCCTTATCTAGTGAAGCGGAATGCATGCGTTCTAATGCAAGTCAATGGTGGCGAAAACGCAGCACTTCCGCAAAATAATTGGTAGTGCTTCGTTTTTTTCTGCAATGATAATCCGCAGCGGAAATTTCCGCAGCATGTGCACAGCACATGCGGATTATCATTGGGGAACATGGCAGACCTTCTACCATGCGTTTTTTAAGCGTTTCTGCAGCGTTATTTCCCGCTGCGGAAACGCTTAAAAAATGCATCGTGGGCACACAGCCAGAAGGAGATTTTACAGAGTGCTCATTGATTTTAACTCTATTGAGAAAATGTCATATCTGGAGATATTTAAAGAAGTCCCTTTTATCAATCTGAAATGTTTCCATTAAAGTTGAGAATAGAGAGATTGTAATCACCCACTATTATGAGGGAACCTGTTTTTTGCATAATAGAAAGATTAATTACTTTTTTAAAAACCTATATTGATGTACATTAGGCGCATAAAGAGAAACTAATGTGTATTGAATTTTATTAATTAGACAGTTTAAGATGTTATATCTGTCGTTTTTATCTATAATTTGGTTATTTATGGTAATCGCAACAGAATCTCTAATATCTATGGAGACCCTACCTCTTTTCTTAGTTGCGGGAGCTGAGATTATATGAGGAAATATTTTATTTTTCAACCTAAAAAGGTTGGTATTATTAAGATGTGTTTCAGGACACAAAGATATCAGTGTTCAGTTGAGTAGCTTCCTTCCATAAAATTGATATTTTATACGGAGAATTTAATCCTTTTGCATTAACAGATACTATTTTAATCACCATTTTACTGCCAGTGACAGTGCTATGACTTGTAAGCATAAACTTTAATCGTTATAAAGAGGAAAGAGCTGAAATATAAGTGAGTCAACATAGTTGAATAATGCACTCTGGAAAATGATAAGCAACAGATCATATTGGGTTGAAACATAAAAACTGTAACAGATGTAAGAAAAAAAACCAAGAAAGAAGGAACCAAAGGAGATTATGAGTTGGTTTAGGAATAGAGATGAGCAAATGTTTCAATGTTCGGTTCGGATTACGATCGTCGAATTTGCAATATTCGCAGATTTATTAGTCAAATGTGCGCCGAACATTACCAAACGCCATATGATTCAATGGGGGGCAAAAACTAACACATACACAACACCTTCAAATGAGCCCAAAAGCTGCCAAAACACATCAAATTAGGGCAGACACCAGGAAAGTGGCATCAATTAACCCAGAGTACAAGTACTATAATTATTATTACAGCAACATTTATTCTGTGGCGCTTTACATGTGAAAAGGGTTCGCCCACTGGTACAAGAGGGGAGACAACCATGCCAGGGAGGGCGCATAAACAATCTACAAGGGATGGGTGAGGATACAGTAGGTCAGGGTACAGCTGGTCGTGCAGTGGTATGCTGGAGCGAGGGTTACCCCAGATTGTACTCTTGTCAAAAGAAGTGGGTCTTCAGCTTACTTTTCAAGGTTTTCATGGTAGGTGAGTGTCTGATGTGTGGGGATACTGAGTTACACAGTAGGGGAGATGCACAGGACAAATCTTGTATGCGATTGTGGCAAGAAGAGATAAGAGGAAAGTAGAGAAGAAGATCTTGGAAGGATGGGAGATTGCGTGCAGGTAAATACAGGGAGACTAAGTCACAAATGTATGGAGGAGACAGGGTGTGGATGGCTTGGTATGCCAAAGTTAGCCTTTTCAACTAGAGTCTCTGGGCAACGGGGAGCCATCGCAGGTATTGACAGAGAGAGGTGAAAAGCCAGGGAATAGCGGGCTGACAGGTGTATTAGTTCGCCAGCACAGTTTAGGATAGATTGGAGGGCTGCGAGAGTGGTAGAATGAAGGCCACAGAGCAGGAGCTTGCAGTAGTCGAGGCGATAGAAGATGAGGGTGTACACTGGTGTTTTTTTAGATTCATGGTTGAGGAATGTGCAGATATTTTGGAGTTGAAGTCGGCAGCAAGTGAAAAGGGCTTGTATCTCACATTTGAAGGATAGATCAGAGTGGGCAGCCATTGACTTTGATGGATAGGTCAGTTGGGGGGTGAATGAGATGGTGGAAAGATGATGAATTTGGTTTTATCCATGTAAAGTTTTACAAATCTAGCAGAGAAGAAAGCTGAAATAGCGGATCACATTGTGGGATTCTGGTTAGTAAGAAGGTATCAGGTCCTGAGAGGTCCATCTGTGTGCCATCAGCATAGAGGTAATACTGAAAGCCGTGAGACTCTACGACTTTTTTTCAGTTGATCCGAGCCCAGACTAAGTGGGGTCCGAGTAGAATCCAAACCCTTGTCAAAAGACATTAACCCCTGGGTGTGGGAATGGATGGGTTGGAGAACGAAACAAATACAAAATAGAACATGGAGAACTAAACTAATATACAACAGGGGTTAGAAAACTAACCTACTAAACAGCTAGGGTTGGATAACTAAACTACTACACACCAGGAGATAGAGAATTAAACCACTAGACACCAAGGTGTCACTAGAAAGCAAGTGTTGGAATCCCCAAGGCTTGCTGGCCAAACCTCTGTATCTAACACTTCCTCCAGTGCTTCTGCCTCCTCCACCTCCTCTAGGGCCTCTACTTGCACCCTCATCCTCTGCCTTAATGAAACATACTTTCCAACAGTGCAGAGAGAATCCCCCCACCTCCATACTACGCAGCCAGGGCTCACCGCAATCAGACAGTGTTAAAATTAATATGCCTTGGAGATCGCAGTCATACAGCTGAAGAGGTGTGGACAGCTCTCCAGGCCGAGTTTGAGCAATGGCTGTATCCACTGATCCTGGAGCAAAGGAAGGCCATGTGCGATAACGGTGCAAACCCAGTGGCGGACCTATGCCAGAGCAACCTCACACAGGTGCCTTGCATGGCTCACATCCTCAACCTGATAGTACAGCAATTTCTCTACCACAGTACCAGAAGCAAAGGCATCCAAAATTTCTATATCTCAGGAATTTTATTTGGTAGACTTGCTGCCCAAACATTAGTGTCTTACAAAGGAGCTGAAGACACTGAGTGGCAGTAGGTGCAAGTTTCTCCAGCATGACCTGTTTGTTATTGTTAGATATCAGAGGGAGAACAGAATTGGGCTTTGCCAAGGTGCCAGATTGCATTTTACTTCTTATAGACCATGGCTTACATTCTACAGAATGGTGGGGAAAGAGACAGTAGGTTGTGGGTTGCAGTAGCTCCGGTGGAGTTGAGGTGGCAGCGAGTTAATGGCAGGATGTAGGCTATCTTGAAGAGAAGTATTTTCAGGTTCCATCTGAAGAATCCAAATGTGGTGGCTACTCGGACGTGTTGAGGCACAGAATTCCAGAGGATGAGGTATATCCGGGAGAAGTCTTGGAGGCGATTGGGTGAGGAGCAAATAAGTGTGTAGGAGAGAAGGAGGTCTTGGGAGGACTGGAGATTACGTAAGGGAATATATCGGGAGATTAGTTCAGACATGTATGGAGGAGAAAGGTTATGGATGGCTTTTTATGTCAGTGTTAGTAGTTTATACTACTAGTTATGCTGTGCAATTGGGAGAAAGTGAAGCGATCTTATAGATTGCAATCTTATAGATTGCTGGAGCCAGTCCACAGTAAAAAAGAAGCCATACAGTGTCCGGGAACTTTCCCACAGACTTTTCTTAGCCAGGGCTCCTTGTCGGCAGGGTTGGACGGGCCCACTAGAGAACCGGAGACTCCTCCGGTGGACCCTGGTTTCTCCTTCAGGAGAGTTCATAGCACAAACCCTGCAGCTGCTATGGGGGCTCTTGAGTGGGGGAGAAAGGTGGGCCCTCAGAATCAAATCCTCTGGTGGGCCCAATGTTCTTCAGTCTGACACTGCTTCTCGGTGAGAGTTGTATTTCACTACAGCCATATTCTTCAGCTCGGTGAAAGGACTGGCATAGAGGGAAACCTTATCTACTCTGGCTGTCATTTCTCCCAGTAAAGTCCTTTAATGCAGCTTGTTCCATAAGCAATGACAGCCCGTCCAACATCCGCTCACACTTCTCGGTGGGCACACAAAGATATTTCTTTGCGCCTTGAATTTCATGACTACAGAGTTGGTAATGCCCTCATCTGCAATGCGTTTTGCATAAGTAAAGCCACGGTTTAGGCCAATGAAGGTCATCATTAAGTGAAACTCATACAGCTTTCTCACAGACTGAAAGAGGGTATCAAGACATCCAAGACAGCCTAGACTTCCCTGTCCTCACCAAGAGGACGACTGTCCATGTTCTACTCCTCCTCCTCATTATCACCCAATCTGCATTGAGATGATATGAGGCTGGGCTGTGTAGCATCACCCTGTATAGGTCCTTGCTCCCCAGCAATGCCTCCTCTTTAAGCGTTTCAGTATACAAGAAGTGGTATGGTGATGCTAATTATGGCGTCATCGCCGCTCACCATCTTGGTGGAGTTTTAAAAGTTTTGGAGGACAACACAGATGTCAGAAATCTGTCAGACAAATCCTTCCCAGCATCTGCATTGTTGATTTCCAACATGTGGTCACATCACACACCAGTCGGTGAGCTGGAAGCTGCAAATGCTGCTGAAGCACTGCCAGGGTGTAGCCTTCTGAAATCTGCACACACGCAACATACTTTTATAAGCAGCTCTGGCAGATCTGGGTAGGTTTTGAGAAACAGCTGAACCACTAAGTCGAGCACATTTAGTGCTCGCTCATCACTAATGGGTACCCCTGTCTGGAGAACAATATCATCACCAAAGAATTAAAAGATGAAATGTAGCCTGCTTTATATACCACGGTACTAAGAAAACCAATTTTGAGTTTATCATGTCTTTGTACCCCTGTGTGGAGAATAATATCTGCACCAATGAATTAAAAGATAAAATATAGCCTGCTTTATATATCACGGTAGAAAGAAAACCAATTTCTATTATATCATGTGTACCCCTGTGAACACAATATCTACACCAAAGAATTGCAATAGAGATTAACTATTATAATGGAGACCAAAACCTCTTCCACTACAGCCAACCCAGTAGATGGAGACCCAATCAGAATTCTCCACATTTCCAAAAATTAGTGGCAGACACCAGCGAAGTGGCATCAATTTCAGTACAGTAGAAATAGTAGAATTATGAACGACACCTCTTCCACTGCAGCCAAATCAGCAGATGGAGACCCAATCAGGAGTGTTCACATTTCCCTAAATTGCAGGCAAACACCACCAAAGTGACATCAATTTCACCAGAGTAGAAGTAGTTTAATGGAGACCAAAACCTCTTCCACTACGTGTCCACAACTGCATGACTGAGGGCATGCTGCAGTGCTGAGAGAGGGCGGAGTACGGTGAAACGGACAAACTGCTGGACCGTGAGTGAGATGCAGGCGGAGGTGTTACGGTTAATTGAAAAACATGTGGTGTGCTCGGTGAAACAAACACAGCAGGCATGTCCACTTCCATTACAGCTGACGGGCTCTCACTCAGCCTGACTGGAGCAACTATACGACCGTAGGTTATGCGGTCGGAGACCTGCGTGACAATACTTGGCATGGCAACATAGGAGGAGGAAGAAGCAGCAGATGCGTTTGATGGGGTGGCTGATGGTTGTTTATTGAAAAACAATTTTGAGTTTATCATGTTTGTGTACCGCTGTGTGGAGAATAATATCTGCACCAAAAAATTAATTTCACTACAGTATAACTATTCTAATAAAAACCAAAACCTCTTCCACTACAGGCAACCCAGCAGATGGAGAACCAACCAGGAGTGTTCACAATAAAATAAATAGGGCCTGACACCACCGAAGTGGCATCAATTTCAAAAGATTAGAAGTTGTATAATGGGGACAGACACCTCTAACACTACAGCCAACTTAGTAGATGGAGACCCAATCAGGATTCTCCACATTTCCAAAAATTAGTGGCAGACACCAGCAAAATGGCATCAATTTCAGTACAGTAGAAAAAGGAGAATTAGAAACGACGCCTCTTCTACTACAGCCAACCCAGCAGATGGAGACTCAATCAGGAGTGCACCATCCTCTCCAGTTGTTCACCACATGTCAGACTTGTACTCTGTTGTACTGGTGCACAAGCTGGTCTAACAAATTTGTGAAAGGACTCACAGAAATTGCTTCTGCCACTTACACTACTGCTGCTGCTAATATTTTGGCATTGATGAATTGACGTCCCAGAGGTTGGAAATGTAGAGCTGCGATGCACTCTCTGTGCCTCACTGCTATCTTGGGGAAAACCTATCTTAAGGTTGTGTAAAAGCGTAGTTCGATACTCCAGCATTTGCGGGTCCCTTTCCAGGGCAGGAAGCATCTGGCAAAATTTACTCTTAAAACATGGACCTTACAGAGTGGCAACCGAGTAGTCATCATAATTTCGAATCATTATTATACGGAGATCATGTTACAGATAGTGCAACATATGTTGGGCTATTCCATGAGGTTCAAGCCCATGCTGTGTTTGTGGCTGGGTAACTCTGATGCTTGCTTCCTCTGTTCCCTCCCACCAAGCACGAACAGAGAGGGGATGATTATCCTCTTCATGTTCTGACTATTGCTCGCCCATCACCTCTTCCTCCTCCATTTGTTCCCTGCCTCTTGCACCTTCATTAACAGTTTGTCTGGTATCACCAACCGTCCTTGATCGCAGTGATCCACCCTCCCTTGTCACCCTGAGATGTCCCCTACTGTGTGACATTAGTAATAGAAGAAAGTATTTTTTTAGTGTGGATGAGGCCTGTATAACATACGAGATATTCTCCAAACAATTTCAAACTGAGATGTAGCCTGCTGTATAACGTTAGGAATAGAAGACAGTATTTTTTTACTGTGGATGAGGCCTGTATAATATAGAATATATGCTCCAAGATATTGAAAAACTGAGATCTAGCCTAGTGTAATACTCTTGTTAGCAACATAAAAAAATAGCTTGTTTACTCAGTCTAAACACAGCTTAATTTCACCACCACTAAAGGACTAGGTGGCTTATAGCAGATTGTATAATATCTGTGACAGAAAAAAATATTTTTTGTAGTCTGGCTAGCGACAGAAAAAAAATACAGTACAGACCAAAAGTTTGGACACACCTTCTCATTTTAAGATTTTTCTGTATTTTCATGACTTTGAAAAATGTACATTCACACTGAAGGCATCAAAAGTATGAATTAACACATGTGGAATTATATACTTAACAAAAAAGTGTGAAACAACTGAAAATATGTCTTATATTCTAGGTTCTTCAAAGTAGCCACCTTTTGCTTTGATGACTGCTTTGCACACTCTTGGCATTCTCTTGATGAGCTTCACGAGGTAGTCACCGGAAATGGTTTTCACTTCACAGGTGTGCCCTGTCAGGTTTAATAAGTGGGATTTCTTGCCTTATAAATGGAGTTGGGACCATCAGTTGTGTTGTTCAGAACTCTGGTGGATGCACAGCTGATAGTCCTACTGAATAGACTGTTAGAATTTGTATTATGGCAAGAAAAAAGCAGCTAAGTAAAGAAAAATGAGTGGCCATCATTACTTTAAGAAATGAAGGTCAGTCAGTCCAAAAAATTGGACAAACTTTGAAAGTTTCCCCAAGTGCAGTTGCAAAAACTATCAAGCGCTACAAAGAAACTGGCTCACATGAGGACTGCCCCAGGAAAGGAAGACCAACAGTCACCTCTGCTTCTGAGGATAAGTTTATCTGAGTCACCAGCCTCAGAAATCGCAGGTTAACAGCAGCTCAGATTAGAGACCAGGTCAATGCCACACAGAGTTCTAGCAGCAGACACATCTCTACAACAACTGTTAAGAGGAGACTTTGTGCAGCAGGCCTTCATGGTAAAATAGCTGCTAGGAAACCACTGCTAAGAACAGGCAACAAGCAGAAGAACACAAGGCATGGACATTATACCAGTGGAAATCTGTGCTTTGGTCTGATGAGTCCAAATTTGAGATCTTTGGTTCCAACCACCAAGTCTTTGTGCGACGCAGAAAAGGTGAACGAATGGACTCTACATGCCTGGTTCCCACCGTGTAGCATGGAGGAGGAGGTGTGATGGTGTGGGGGTGCTTTGCTGGTGACACTGTTGGGGATTTATTCAAAATTGAAGGCATACTGAACCAGCATGGCTACCACAGCATCTTGCAGCGGCATGCTATTCCATCCGGTTTGTGTTTAGTTGGACCATCATTTATTTTTCAACAGGACAATGACCCCAAACACACCTCCAGGCTGTGTAAGGGCTTTTTGACCAAGAGGGAGAGTGATGGGGTGCTACACCAGATGACCTGGCCTCCACAGTCACCAGACCTGAACCCAATCGAGATGGTTTGGGGTGAGCTGGACTGCAGAGTGAAGGCAAAAGGACCAACAAGTGCTAAGCATCTCTGGGAAGTCCTTCAAGATTGTTGGAAGACCATTTCCGGTTACTACCTCTTGAAGCTCATCAAGAGAATGCCAAGAGTGTGCAAAGCAGTCATCAAAGCAAAAGGTGGCTACTTTGAAGAACCTAGAATATAAGACATATTTTCAGTTGTTTCACACTTTTTTGTTAAGTATATAATTCCACATGTGTTAATTCATACTTTTGATGCATTCAGTGTGAATGTACAATTTTCAAAGTCATGAAAATGCAGAAAAATCTTAAAATGAGAAGGTGTGTCCAAACTTTTGGTCTGTACTGTATATTTTTACTCTGAAAACAGCTTAATTTCACCGCCACTAAAGGACTAGGTGGCTTATAGCAGACTGTATCTGCATACAGCTGAATTTCAACACCACAAAATGAAAAGGTGGGCTACTAGGGCTTGCTTGCTTGCTGGATGACATTAGCAAGTGAAAAAATAGATTGAAGGGATACTCGTGCATACAGCACAATAGAAGCAGTGCACAACACAGTTCTATGACATGGGCCCTGCTGTTTTTGTCTGGACCTCAGTCACTAATAGCACAAGAAAAAAAAAATCTGCTCCAAGATCGATTTCACAGACAAACAAGACACTAGTTATTTAAACTATCTGACTTACAAGCAACCGCATACCTATCAAGGTAAAATCTCTCAGTACAGAGGTGCAGGGTGCAGCAGCAGCATCTGTGACCAGTGACATGCATAAAATGGCGCTCAGAGAATATGCCGCTATTTGTATAGAGAGGACATGTTACAGAAAAAAAAAATTAGAAGCCCGGCGATGCTCTCAGCTTGTGTCTGCTTTCCCCACCTCCTCCCCTCATCAAACACGTCCTCATGCTCATCATGCACAAACAATATGCTAGACAAACTGTTAAAAACACTTAATTGCACCGCAATAAATTTCCCGCTTTTTTTTCACCAAATATTACCAATTTTTGCCAATTTTAATAAAAAATGCTCGGGTTTCCAATCACGAATCCGAATGTGCCATATTCGTGTCGAATTTAACATTTGAGATCGGATTTCAAACATATTAACTCATCACTACATAGGAACCGAGAGCCCTGAGCTTATATCGGGGATCCAAGTATAAAAAGGAACTTGGGTAATCAGAAAAACGTGCCAACACTGGCTTCTTATATAACGTAGCCTGAAAAAAGATAAAAAAAAACAAAGGCACAAACACAAAAATAACTATTTTTCAAGTCATTACTTTTTCCATCAAATCAGTGAGTATTGACACACATAACTAAAAAGAGAACTCGACCCTAGGTGTTACGTCATCTTCTACTTGGAGTATTTTGCCATTCTTCCTGCAGGAGATGTGGAGATGGTCTTTTGGATTGAATGTTTTTAGTAGACGAGATTAAGTCCCAGCCTTTGCAGAGCTGTATTGCCTCTTCTGGAGTACAGGCCACATGCTTTAAACCACTTTTGGTTATCAACAATTTTACGGGGAACCCTCACTTGTACAATATACCATACTATCTGAGGATTTTTGTGCTATCTGCAAATGCTCTTGTCCTAGAGTGGCCACAGACAGATCTGTAAACAGAGTAATATTCTTGAAGCGTTATGGGAGAGAAGAGGGATTACGTGCTTTCTCCATTATTCTCTCCTTCACATGAAAAAAAATGAATCCTCACTATGACATCTCTAGGGATTGAGGAAGGTAAGGATTTAGTCTCCGTCAGCCTATGAGCCCGGTCTAACACCAAGAATGACTGAGAGGCATCAAGTAGTAGGATATAAAAGTAGTCCATTAGAAAGTAAGTCCACCATTTTAAGTTTAATCAAATCCTTTTCTTCCTCATTAGTAGTGACTATATCCACCATCTCATTATAAGCTGATGTTATCTCTGCCATTTAATTTTCTACTTGGGACTTACGGTCCCCCAGGATAAATATTTCTCTCTGTAAGTTTTTAAAGCCATTTTGCTGGTCTTTTCAAATAGAGGATATTAATTCCACTAGCAGAATCCTCATAGTAAATTCCATTATGGGCCCTGGGGAGATAGTTTGCATACCTTGTGAACATTCTGTTACGTGCAATGAGGAGGTATCCTATGGCGGCAGCGTCGGGGGTAAAGAAGGGATGGTCGTGACAAGGCCGAGTAAGATTTCAGGTGTAGATTCGGTGGTGGTGAAAACTGAATCAACGTACCATCCAATCGAAGAGGCTGATGCTGGACTGCTTGTTGGAGACGTCAACATTAGAAGTGGATCATTAGCTGAGAACAGGTCGTTCACTTCGGTGGATGCGTTGGAAGCTGGTTTACTTGACTGTGAGGTAACATTGCAGAGGGATCTTCCGGCGCCATATTGAGAGTCCTCTGAAGCCGGGAAAAACGTTGTGAGTTTTAGAGGCCTTTTCTTCTGTGTCCGTTGGGTGTTCTTTACCTCTTTCATGACTCTTGCAGGCAGAGTATCGATTAGCGAGGTAATCACCTGCTCTTCGCCGCTTTGGAGCACGGGAGCTGTTCAGCTACTCGTCTGCCTCCATGCACTGCTGGGCACGCCCCAAAGGAGTTTGTTTTAAGCAGTCCTTTTCTTTAGCAAAAGAAAGTAATAATAAGTAAAAATCTACATTTTGTTCAACATAAGCCTTTTACTTCAGGCCGTTGCAGATCCATTTAACATGATCACAAAACAAGACCTTACAACTATCCACACTGATTGCTGTTCATTGTGACCTTTTATACACACGGAAACACCCACAATTGTTTGCAGTATTCACTATATAACACCAGAAGGCTTCTGGCCTGTCTCTTATAAGGTAAGAGCACACCCTGATGCAACTGGAACAATGCAGGTAAGTGAATTTGTTACTTACAAACACTAGTATTTAAACAGATTGTTATACCTATAGTTGAAACCACAACCATAAAAACACATATGCATGTTTTTTCAATATCTGACATGAAATCAGAATAAACATTTCCCTTTTAGGTCAACTAGGATTACAATAATTTTAAATATTTGCCAAATGCCAGAATAATGAGGGAGAGAGAGAGAGAAAATGTTTTAAGGCATTTTTATTACTTACTGCAAAGTCAAAAGTTCACATACATTTCATTAGAATTTGGTACCATTGCCCTTAAACTGAATGACTTGGGTCAAACGTTTGGAATAATCCGAATTTGGGCCCATTTCTCCTGACAAAACTGGTGTAACTGATGGAAGCTGGTAAAATTGTATCAATAACCACAGTGAAACGAGTACTGAATCAACATGGACTGAAAGGCCACTCTGCCAGGAAGAAGCCATTACTCCAAAAGAAACATAAAAAAGCCAAATTAATGTTTGCAAATGCACACAGGAACAAATAGCTTAAGTTTTGGAGACTTGTCCTGTGGTCTGATGAAACTAAAATTGAACTTTTTGGGCATAATGACCATCGTTACATTTAGAGGAAAAAGGGAGAAGCTTGGAAGCCTAATAACACCATCCCAACTGTGAAACACGGGATGGCAGCATCATATTGTGAGGTTGCTTTGCTGCAGGAGGGAATGGTGCACTTCACAAAATAGATGGCATTATGAGAAAAGAAGATTATGTGGCAATACTGAAGCAACATCTCAAGACATCAGCCAGGAAGTTTAAGCTTGGGCGGAAATGGGTGTTACAAATGGACTACGACCCGAAGCATACTGCCGAAATGGTAACAAAGTGGCTTAAGGATAACAAAGTCTTGTTCTGGAGTGGCCATAACAAAGCCCTGATCTCAATCCTATTGAAAATTTATGGGCAAAGCTGAAAAAGCAGATGTGAACAAGGCGACATACAAACCTGCATCAGTTACACCATTTTTGTCAGGAGAAATAGGCCCAAATTCGGATTATCCCAAACGTTTGACCCAAGTCATTCAGTTTAAGGGCAATGGTACCAAATTCTAATGAAAGGTATGTGAACTTTTGACTTTGCAGTAAGTAATAAAAATGCCTTAAAACATTCTCTCTCTCTCTCATTATTCTGGCATTTGGCAAATATTAAAAATTATGGTAATCCTAACTGACCTAAAATGGTCAGATATTGAGGAGGCAAAAAGGATCCTTAATGACACTAATCACTTTAAAGAAATTTATCTTTAACCTTTAGAACGTACCAACTTAGAATATAAAAATCTGAGGAATGAATGAACAGGGACTATTTAATGAGAATGAGAGAAAATGTCTCACAATACAGAATCCAAGCATGCCCTTCTACTATCATCTTCCTAAAATACACAAAGACCCTATCAATCCCCCCGGGAGGCCTATTATATCGGGTATAGGCTCCCTCACTAGTAATCTAGCAGAGTATATTGATGTCCTCCTTCAGCCCCATGTTAAAAGGTTGAGGAGTTACCTTCGTGTCTCCAGCCTCCTCATCAACCTTACTAAGGACATCCAATGGGAATAATCATTTGTATTTTTAAGCCTTGATGTTACATCTCTTTACACCAATATTGATTGGGAAATTGGTTTATTATGTGTTGAACATATGATCTCCAAAGACACCGGCCTTTCTTCCTCCCACAAATCATTTATTCTATTCAGGTTAGCTTTCATCCTTAATAACAATTATTTCACTTTCCTCCAACACACTTACCATCAGATCAAAGGGACCGCGATGGGGTGAAAGGTCGCACCTATGTTGGCTAATATTTTCATGGGCATATTTGAACTGGTGTTCATGTATGGGGGTCCATTTTGGGAAGGCTTTATATTTTACAAAAGATACATTGATGACTTAATTTTCATTCTTAATTAGGACATCGCAGAACCCTCAGCCCTTGCCAGTTTTCTAAATAACAACTGCTGGGGTATTTCCTTCAATTCCGATACAAATAACACCAGTATTAATTTTCTGGATCTGACCTTATTTATAGAGAACAATAGGATTTGTACCAAGACTTATTTTAAACAAGTGGATGCGAATAGTTACATCCACTACAGCAGTGGCCACTACCATAAATGGCTACGTAATATTCCTTTTAATCAATTTCAGAGGATCAGAAGGAATTGCACTTCTGAAAATGATTTTTCAGAGCAATCAGGTATGCTGAAACAGAAATTTCTACAACAGGGTTATCCCAAAAATCTTGTTGGCGAATCATTTGAAAGGGTAAGGGACACCTGTAGCCAGAATTCACTTCTTTTAAAATCTAATTCAGATAAAATGCCCTATGAGCACTGTGTAAAATTCATCACTACATACAATTTTCAGCATAAATCATTTAGAGATATTCTGCAGAAGAATAGGCATATTCTGTTAAATGATCCGATACTTAAGAAAGAAGATTATCCCAGAAAAACCTTCCATTGTGTATAGGAGAGCCCCCACTCTAAGGAACATTTTAGCCCCCAGTAGGATACACACCCTTTCTACTCTAGATTGTAGCAAGATCAATAATAAGAATAAAATCATTACCAAATGTGGCAAAAAGAACTGCATGTGTTGCATGAATATCACTCATGGAGCTGACACTTTTGCATCCACATCAAGCAATGAACGGTTCAAAATAAATAGTAATATGTCCTGTGACACTGATTTTGTCATATATCTGATGGAATGCACATGTCCCAAGCAATATGTTGGCAGAACTATGCAACCCTTTCATAAAACACTAAATTCTCATAGGCATAATGTCGCTACAGGTTTTTTAAAACATGGTTTATCACGACATATGGCAATCCATCACAATAAAGACTTTGGGTGTTTTAAAATCCTGCCCATAGAGCATATTCCGTGCTCCACTCCCAATAGAATTCAGTGTCTCAATAGGAAAGAGATATACTGGATATATCAACTAAATACTTTGAAACCTTGGGGTCTCAATGAAATATCAGAGGTTTTTATTTGAATGCACTGACAAATATAATTTACCTCTACATGGTCAGGAACATATGTCTTGGCTTGTTCTTGATCCACTGTCCCTATCCAGGTTTTCACTGAGTTAAGTTTCCTTTCTTCTTATGATCATTGCATTCTGTTCCCAGTAGTCTGCACCATTCCCTAGGACACTTTCAGTGCTCATCATACCACCTAGTGAACATTAATGTGCACGACTATTCTCTAGTACTACACCGATAATACGGACACACTCCGAAAGAAATTATTCATGTTGCAGATACGATCACATATTCTATTATAAGTAGAATTAAAATTATTTTGTTTAGTATGTACATATAAGTTAGATATATCATCTAATATCCATTTATTACTTCCTATCAGAACAAGATCAATCACAATATACATGAGCACCCGTGGCTTAGAGGGTTGTACCATGATTAGGATCCAGTTGAACGCAATACAACAGGTTCAATTCCCGCTTCAGGAATTATACATATATATATTTTTTAAATTATTTATTATATATTTTTTGCATTGAACTATATCTGTTTTTAATTAATTTTTAACCATGCTAGCAATATTTTATTCCCGATGCATATATACATTGATGGATACTCAAATTTATGCCTTTTTATTGATTGTATTTTTCTGCCTTAACGGCCACATTGTTTTGGCGCCAGTTTTTTCACATTGTTTGTATATATATGTCCACTCCTTGCTATACCTGACACAAGCTATGCACTGATGAAGTGGACAGGACGTCCACGAAACGCGTCTTATTTTAGCTTCTAAATAAATGGATTCTTAACCAAGCACTGGGTATTGCATCACTTCGTTTTGACCCGGAGGAGCGCGGAATCATTGGCACTTTCTTGCATCCACAACTTATGGTACTCGGACCCTTGAGGTTTGGTGTCTCCTGCAGCACTCCATTATACCATCATATGAGTTGTGCATTTCACAACTCACCAAGGTGAGCATCCTTTTTCCTTTTTTCCACTACTTGTCTGGGTAACAGCGCTATTGGCGCCCCCTCTCCATCTTATTGCAGATCTCTCATTATTCTGGCATTTGGCAAATATTAAAAATTATGGTAATCCTAACTGACCTAAAATGGTCAGATATTGAGAAAAACATAGTATCATAGTAACATAGAAACGTAGGTTGAAAAAAGACCTAGGTCCATCAAGTTCAACCTTTCTCACCCAATTGTACTTCCTACACTAACACTACACTAACTTACTGGGACTAGGACTCACAAATGTATATATAATTCCTTGGTATTGGTAAATTGTTCCTAGCTGGCAACACAGAAAGAGAACGAAAAGTGCATTAGGTGGCCAGCCTAAAAGGAAAAGTATGAGATAAGAAGGATTCACATACATTCACACAGAAGCTGTCAGACTAGAATAAGTCATGTACCACTACCAGGTTTCTAAACATAAAAAAAAATCTAATTTTTCACACTTTTGTTGTGCTCTACGTCATGTTTTGCAGGCTGCCTGGCATGGCTCAGTGGCATAATCTCCCTGGCATAATCTCCCTAATCCTATTTAAAGCCCTTTAGGACACACATCTGTGTTTTAGGATTGAGTCACATGGACCTGAGGCTTAGTGGATCCACCTCACCAGGTGAGTATAACAATATCTTATCAAGAAAATCCATTTCTTACTTCCTCTGGACTGATCTTTAATTCTCAATATTCTCAACTAGATGGAGGGCTGTAATGTCACGATGGGGGCAAGCTTTGAAGCATCGAGAATCTCCCCCCCATGTGCTCACCCAGCTATCCACTCTCTCTTTCCCCCATGTGCTGTCTTCTTTGACCTGTCTACCCCATTTGCTATCCACCTTGTCTGCTGTTTCTCTCCTTCCTGTGCTGTTTTCTCCCCTCATGTGCTGTCCCGTTTGAGCTGTCTCCCCCCTGTGCTCTGTCTCTCTCCCCCCTGTGCGCTCTCTCCCCATCTGCTGTCTTCTCCTCTCATGTGATCTCTTCTTTGACCTGTGTACCCTATGTGCTATCCCCCTTGTCTGCTCTCTCTATTTACCCCTGTGCTGCCCTCTTCCCTCATGTGTTCTCTCGTTTGAGCTGTTTCCCAGCGCAGTAAATCAGACCACCACCATCTTTGTGCAGGCAGATAGCAGCGGTCACATTAAAACTGCACATGCGCTCCTCCCGTACAAAGATGACGGCGGTCAGTGAATCATTCGGCTGATCCCGGCGGCGGCCTGTACAGCGTGTTCGCGGCGGTGTTCCGCTGGTTGTACCGCGAAAGAGGCTGGTACCACCAGCGGTTTCCATATTGAGACACCCAACACTTGGGTGTCCCAAAATGGCGGTCGACGACCTTCCGCCGCTTGGAATTCTGGGATCCGGACACATCTGGACGGATCAGTATGTGAAGACATTACAAGGTAAGTATATTATAAATTCAAGGTAAAATATGTCTTCAGTGGATACAAATTTTACCATTAGTGAGATAAGAGATAACAGTTGGTGCTCAAAAAGTTCTAGCGAGAACTGTAACTCTCGTTTCAGGAAACTTGCAGCAGAATGTGTGTGTCTGCCTCTGGCTTCTCCTTTCTCTCTACATAGAATCGTATGAGCAACAACTGTCATCTCTTATATTAGTAATAGAGAAGTATGTCTTTAATGAATATTGATTTTACAGATTTTACCCAGGAATTGAGAGTTAAAGATTAATCCAAGCCAAGAAAGAAGCAGCTATATTGCAAAGTTTGTTATTGATTTTAAAAATTAAAATGATGGTAACGCTTTAAGAAAATCAAATATTCAAAATGCTTAGGGCAAAACATTAGTATTAATGTGATCGTACAAAAATGCTAATCGTTAAAATGGTATCTTGACTAGTGTTGAGCCACCCCCGTAGTGTTCGAGTTCGGTTCGGTTCGTCGAACACCCGTGTGTTCGCCGAACTGTTCGTCGAACTGTTCGTCGAACACCTTCGAACACCGTTAAAACCAATGGCAGGCAAACAAAAACACATAGAAACACATAGAAAACACCTTCAAAGGTGTCCAAAAGCTGACAAACTGCTCAGAAGACACAACTAACACATGGAAAAGTGACAAGTACATATAGTCATGCGAAAAGAAAAGAGGTGGAGGAGTAAAAGGAGGGGGAGACACAGATATAGGCATGTCATGCCCTTCTAAAATCCAAAAAGTGAGAAGCCGAGACGGCCAGTCCGCTCCTGCCCGTGCCACCTCCGTGTCGCCGGGTTTGTGCCAGAGCCGCGGTGAACCCTGACGGCCAGCCCCCCTCTCCCAATACTGGTGCCTGTCCGCTGGTGGGTCGAGAGAGCCCCCCTGTGGTGGAGGCAGCTCTAAGCTTTTTAATTTAAATTGTCCCTCTAATTTGAATGAATACACTTTAAATCCATTTACAAGGATCTATTGGAGGGCAAGTCTCATGCCAGCAGCCGCGTAATTCCAGCTCCAGTAGCGTCCACTAAAGCTGCTGCAGTTAAAAAGCTTTTATAAGGATCGAGCTCGGCTGTCCACTGCAAGGCATCCTAGTGCCAGTCCCAGCCCCTATGCCTTGGGGTGCCTCCTGATGCTCTTCACTAAGTATCCCGTGGTCCCGAAGCATTTCCTTTGAAAAAATTAAGTGTCCAAACTACAGGTGGTGTAGCTTGCTTAACAGCCGGGATAATCCGCTGACTAGCAGACACTGCTACTAGGCACAAAGTATTTCCTGGGCTAGATGCAGTTAAAAATTTGTAAGTAGATACTCTTGTTGGATGCTGAGAAAGCATTCCATAGAGTCTCCTGGCACGCCATATATGATTCTCTTAAAAAGCTTGGGGTAGGGGTCTAGGGGACCCTTTTATAGCCAAAATCACGGCCCTGTATCACAATACGTCACCTAGGCTGAAGATAAATGGAACTGTAGCACCGAGGGCTCGGTTGCTACAGACGTATTGCACCTCACCCAGAGGTGTGATATCTCACTCTCAGATAAGGATGGAGTGTGGATCAGGACCCGACACCTGCATGCATTACACCACATTGCCGTGGGGCAGGGCGACCAATATGCCCCTGAGATGGGCACGACAGTCCCTGTCCCTGGCTGGAGTGGGGGGAGGGAACACTGAGGAAGGGGAACCCTGCAGTGCAGGAGCAGGGAGGAAGCAGTTCCTGGGTGCATTGAGAAGGGAGTATAAAAGGTGGGCACCATCTTAGTTCAGTGCAGAGAAGTCTGAGCAGAAGTGGCAGGGAGCAGGGGCTCTGCATGAGCTCTGCTCCGGAGGCGGGCCTAGTAACAGAGGCCCAGGCCTGCAAGAGGGAGAAGGAAGGAAGAGGAGCGGAGAAGGCTCCAGGAACGAGGAATGAAGGGATCCCAGGGGTGCGGACGGGCGAGTCGCCACCGCACGCCCGAATCCACCTGCGTGGAGGGGTCAGGCCAAAGGGGGAGACCAGTCCCCGAACTAGTGGAGGCAGGAAACGACCCTCAGCTAGAAACCGGAGGCTCTGACATTTTATGTGGCGCAGCCCCTTGCTCCACCCGCTAGGAAGGCACCACATAGGGTCAGGGAAACTGGCGCCAAGTTTACCAAGAGGAGGCCCGAGGCAGCCGGACAGAAGTGTTGGTAAGAAAGGCCAGACAAAGGACACACAAAGGGGGTCCTGTGAAGCGCTCCAAAGTTATCTGGGAGTTGTCTGAGCCCCTCACCTGGTGAGCACAGTACGACGTGGGCAGCCGTTACCTGCAGACGTGGTCTGGATAATAAGAACTGTGAGTAAAGGCCCTGAACTGCATCACTGACTCCGTGTCGTTACTGCTGCTGCCCTGCACCATCACCCCCATCCTCCGCATACACTGCCCTGAGGCTATACTCCTCCCGTGGGGAGTTATGCTACGCTCTGCTGCACCCACAACACCAGCCTTAGCGGTCTGCCCTGTAGCGGCGGTTCACTCTGACCGCAATCCACGGGTGGCGTAGTCGGACATTTAAACATCAAAACCACATAAATAGTTCCGCCACTGGTTTGACCGCCCTGAGCCACGGAACCGGATCGCCGCCACGAAGACTACAACCACCAGCATCCACCAAAAAGGGTCCGGCTCCGGGTGTCCCAAGGCCCAGGGGGTGCGTCAGAACATTTTCATCACCTTTCACAATCACCAATGGGACAAGGCAGGGATGTCCTCTGTCCCCTCTCTTATACATCCTAGTGACGGAGCACCTGCTCTCATCAATTCGCCATAACCCCAATATTAGGTGGATTGAGGTGGGAGGCACCGAGTACAAGTGCTCTCTATTTGCTGATGATGTCCTAGTATATATCACTCAATCACATATATCCATCCCTGCTGTTATGGCTGAAATAGATCACTTTGTTACATGGTAAAATTTTAAAATCAATGCAGCGAAATCTGAGGCCCTCGATGTCTCCCTCCCTAAATCCATATAGGATTCCATCCAGTCCAACTTTCCCTTTGCCTGGCCCTCACAGGGTATCAAATACTTAGGAATTCCTATTCATAGAGACCTCTCCCATCTATGTTATCTTAATTTTGGGCCCTTTATTGAACAATTCCATACAGACCACGGTTGGCAAGTTAGAACTGTAAGATTCACTACGTGAACCACTGGTGTTTTGTGGAAAAGCACATGTACACCGCGTTCCAAATTATTATGCAAAAAGTGTTTAGGAGTGATAAGGGAAGAATTTGTTTGTTTGTCAGTTAAACTCATTGATGGTGATGTGTGTCAGGGCTCTTTATATCACTGTAAGCAATTGCAGACACCTGTGCTAATTAGTTTGGCAGGTGTGTCCAATGAAAGGCAAGACTACTTAAGAAGGCTCTCTCACATTATTAAGCAGCCTACATTTTCTGCCAAAATGGGAAAGAAAAAGGATGTGTCGGCTGCTGAGAAGCAACAAATTGTGGAGTGTTTAGGTCAAGGCATGACTACAATCAACATTGTGCCATGATCAGGATGAAGTGTCTTGGCAATCAAGAAGTATGTAGCTGATTCACAGTACACACGTGTGCGTGCTGATAAGGGCAAATTGAGGACTCTTTCCTACAGGCAATTACGTCAGGTTGAAAGAGCAGCGGCAAAAAAGCCTTGTCATAGCAGCAGACAAGTTTTTGAAGCTGCTTGTGCCTCCAACGTCTCCCGAACAACAAGATGCAGGGTCCTTCAGAGGTTTGCAGCTGTGCATACGCCATCCTGTCGACCTCCTCTATCCACTTCACACAAGCAGAAACGGCTCCAGTGGGCCAAACATTACATGAAGACTGATTTCAAAACTGTTTTGTTCACGGATGAGTGCCGTGCAGCGCTCGATGGTCCAGATGAATGGAGTGGAGGATGGCTGGTTGATGGACACCCCACGCAAACACGGCTACAGCGCCAACAAGGAGGAGGTGGAGTAATGTTTTGGGCTGGAATCATGGGGAGAGAGATTGTCGGCCCCTTTAGGATCCCTGAAGGCGCTAAAGATGAACTCCATAATGTATGTGGATTTTCTCAAACAGCACTTCCTGCCATGGTTCAAGAAGAAGAACCGTGTATTTCACAGCAAGATCATTTTTCTGCATGATAATGCACCATCTCATGCTGCACATAAAACATCTGCATCTCTGGCTGATATGGGCATAAAAGGGGACAAACTTATGGTGTGAGCCCCATGCTCCCCTGACCTCTACCCCATTCAGAACCTTTGGAGCATCATTAAAAGGAGTGTCTATGATGGCGGGAGGCAGTTCACATCTAAGCAACAGCTCTGGGAGGGTATTCTGTCCTCATGCAAAACAATTGAAGCAGAAACCATCCAAAACCTGACAAATTCAATGGACGAGAGAGTTCAGAAGCTCCTTTCGAACAAGGGGTCCTATGTGAAAATGTAACATCACCTAGAATAAAGTTTTGAGTTGAAAACTGTTTGATTTCAGTTTCTAACAACCTGCTAATGCTTATAATTTCAAAAATGACCATTTTTTTGGTCTTTATTAAAATGAAAAGGTTGATCGAAAAGTTTGGGGGATCTAAGAGTGTGGCAACCCAGTAGTCATGATTACTTCGAATTCTGACAATATGAGGGTCATGCTGCAGGTAGTGCAGCAAGAAGGCACTTATGTGTCTTGCGCATCTCGGAGCCCCAAAATTATTTTCCGGGCTAGATGCAGCTAAAAATTATTTTTAATTTTAAATCTGGTGAAGCTTATTATAGATGGCCTAATAGGATCAGTGCTGCACACTGCTACAAAGCCCAAATTATTTTCCAGTCAAGATACAGATAAACATGATTAGTAATTTGAAAGCTTAAAACGGTTGGTAGGGTGATTTTAACCAATCATCAAGCTTTTACTCTCCCCAGGATGACACAGGGGTAGAAAAGTTGTTTCGGATCCATGATTTGTTCATCTTTATGAACGTGAGTCTGTCTACATTATCAGTGGAGAGCCGCGTGCGCTTATCTGTCAGCACACCACCAGCAGCGCTGAACACACGTTCAGACAGAACGCTGGCTGCGGGGCATGACAAGATCTCCAAGGCGTAAGTGGCTAGCTCCGGCCATTTATCCAGATTGGAAGCCCAAAAAGAGCAAGGGTCCAGTGACACAGTCGTGGCTTCAATGTTTACTTGGAGATACTCCTGTACCATCGTCTCTAGGCGTTGACTATGTGTCAGACTTCTTGTCTCCTGTGGCCTTGCAAAGGATGGGCTAAAAAAGTGGTGAAATGATTCCGCAAAATTGATGTTACCAGCAGATACTGTGGTTCTGTTACGGTTTGAGTGCTGAACACTTGACGGTCCCACGGTTGGCAAGTTGGAACTGTGAGATTCACTACGTGCACCACTGGTATTTTGTGGAAAAGCACATGTAAGATTCTGCAACAGTCTCTGCTGATACTCCTGCATGCGTGCATCCCTTTCTATGGCAGGAATAATTTCTGCAAATTTACTTTTGTACCGGGGATCTAACAGTGTGGCAACCCAGTAGTCAGGATTATTTCTAATTCTCACAATTCCAGGGTCATGTTGCAGGTAGTGCAGCAAGAAGGCACTCATGTGTGTTGCGCATCCAGGAGCACCAAGTCCCTGTTGTGTTGGTGGCGAGGTAACAATCATGCTTCCTTCCTCTGTCCTCTCCCCCCAACCTCGCACAACAGAAATGTGATCAAGGTCTCCCTCATCTGATGAGTCTTCCATCAGTTCGTCCTCCACTTCTTCCTGGGCTCCTGCACCTTCCTCACTAGTTTGGCTGCTACCATGCGCCCTGGTAAAATCATCTCCCCCACCCTCACATGCCTGCCGCCCTGGTGCTGCCGACCGTCTGGACCTTGCAGATGTTAGCCCTTCCGCATACAACTCCTCCTCCTCTACTTCCTCCACCTCCTCTTGTGCCACCACCTGACTCCGAATTCTGTTTAACATGTGCTCCAGCATATAAATCACCGGAATAGTCATGCTGATAATGGCATCGTCAGCACTAAACATCTTCGTCGCCATTTCAAAACTGTGCAGAAGGGTGCATAGGTCCCTGATCTGAGACCACTCCTCCAGCGTGATTTGCCCCACCTCTGAATCTCGTTGGCCCAGGCTATACGTCAGAACGTATTGCACCAGGGCTTGTCGGTGCTGCCACAGTCGCTGCAACATGTGCAGAGTTGAATTCCACCGGGTAGGCACATCGCATTTTAGCCGGTGAAGTGGCAGGCCCAACGACTTCTGTAGAGATGTAAGTCGCTGAGCTGCGGGATGCGAACGGCGGAAGAGAGCACACAGCGACCGTGCCCTCTGCAGAAGGCCATCTAGTCTGGGATAGTGGGCTAAAAATTGCTGGACAACCAGGTTCAACACGTGAGCCATACAAGGCACGTGTGTGACATTGCCCCGGCGAAGGGCCGCACCCAGGTTTGCAGCATTGTCGCACACGGCCTTCCCTGGTTTCAGGTCCAGTGGAGACAACCATTCATGAAATTGGTTCTCCAGAGCTGACCACAACTCCTCAGCTGTGTGACTCACATTTCCCAGACATTTCAATGTAAAAACCGCCTGATGACGTTGAGCCCTACTGCCAGCATAGTAAGGAGGTGTGCAGGATCCCTTCTGCGCAGTTAGAAAGCTTGTGGCATGACCAGACAGGCTTTGGGTGCAGGTGGAAGACCGAGAGGAGGTTGAGGAGGCAGAAGCAGTGGAGGAAAAATGACATAAAGAGGATTGACGCACAACTCGTGGGGACGGCAAGACTTGGACAGCAGCCCCTTGTCCTGCTGTCACCATAGTTACCCAGTGCCCAGTCAGCGACATGTAACGCCCCTGTCCATGCCTACTCGTCCAAGTGTCTGTGGTGAAATGCACCCTGTCACACACAGAGTTTTTCAAAGAAGCGGTGATGTTGTGTGCGACATGCTGGTGGAGCGCAGGCACACCTTTCTTTGAGAAGTAGTGCCGACTGGGCATCTGGTACTGGGGCACTGCGACGGACATAAGGTCTCGAAAATCCTCTGTGTCCACCAGGCGGAAAGGCAGCATTTCTGTAGCCAAGAGCTTGCAGATGGTGAAATTCAACCTCTTAGCTTTCTCATGGCTAGGAGGAAATGGTCTTTTACTTGTCCACATCTGAGGGACCGAGGGCTGGCTATTGTGCTTAGACGGGGTTGATAAGGGTGTCCCCGGCAAACTGCCGGTCTGTGAGGAAGATGCAGGCGGACATGTTAGGTTGCCTTGATCCAAAGGTGGTGCTATCGATGTCGGACAGCGCTCAAGACCAGCTGGCGTTACCACCTCCAAAGAAAATGATGACCTGCCAATCACGCTGGCTGTTGCGGGTAAAGAGGTGGCAGGTCTGCGCCCCAAAACAGGTGTGACTGCTGTCCCCCCAGTCACAGAGGATGAAGAGGCCGCGGATGCACAAGATATGGCAGACGGTGGTTGGCCCGGCCGGCTAGACCGCATTGTAGCACACTGAGCTTCCCACTGCAACTTATGCTTCATGTCCATGTGCCGGTTCATGCATGAAGTACTCAAACTATGTATTTTTTGGCCTCTACTTAGCTTTTGCTGACAAATGTTACAGATAACACGAGTTGGGTCATCTTTATCGATCTGAAAAAATGCCCAGGCTATGCAAGGCTTAGCACCCATGCGACCTGAAGAGCCACCACGACTTGTGGTGAGAGGCAGAGTTGTGTTTGAGGATGCAGTTGTTGACGTGCTTCCAGTACTACGTCTCTGTCCAGGAAGGCGCAACCTGACCTCGTCGTCACTAGCATCTTCCTCCACCTCCTCTGCTGACCTCATCTCTTGGCTGACTGTGGGTTGACAGTAAGTGGGATCTCCGACCTCATCATCATCACCCTGTGCGTTATCACACCCGTCGTCCTCAGAGCCAACCTGTTCCTGCCCTGACAAAAAACTAAAGTTGTCGCTCCAATCAGGTATTTGAGTCTTATCATCGTCTTCCTCATTGTCTCCACCAACAGGAGTTACAGTTTGGGAATGAGGGTCTACATTATGGTCAGAACCTTCTGCGTCTTGTCCTGGATCCAACTCATAAAGATTCTGGGCATCAGTGCAGATCATTTCCTCGTCTGGATTCACAGAAGCGCTGGAGTCGACCTCTGATTCCCAGGCTATAGTATGAGTAAACAGCTCTGCAGACTCAACCATCTGTTCTACCTCATACTCAGACGGGCAGCTGGAGATTTGGGAGCTGTGAGGAAGCAAGTGCGATTTGGGTGACACCTTTGAGGACTGGAGTATTTGTGATGTTGAAGTTGATGTGGAGGAGAGCCCACTTAAAGGAGCACTTGATATCCGTTGAAGCACCTGCTGTTTTTGTGCCTCATCTGGAATTTGTAGCGATTGGCGTGGCCGTAAGAAAGGGATCTTATCACATTGTCCGCTAAAAGAAGTAGACATTTTAGTTTGGCTGGAAGATGGTCTTTCTTCTGCACCTACCCCACGGACACAACCTTTTTTCCCCTTCCCAACACGCCTATTCCCCTTTCCACCAGCAGCAGGCCTTTTTCCACTCATTTTGGTGGTTAACTAATTCACAACTTTGCACAAAAAAACAATGGATGGTAACCGAGCAGAGCTGAGTGGCCAAACTGTGGTATTAGGCCAAAACTATTGGCTGGGTTAGATGCAGAAAAAAAATATTTTTAATTTGCAACCTGATGGAGGTCAGTATAGATGGACTAATAGACTAAGTCCCACACACCGCTAGAAGCCCAAATATTTTTTCAGAGCTAGATGCAGAAAATTTTTTTATTCAATTTGCAACCTGATGGAGGTCAGTATAGATGGACCAGTAGACCAAGTCCCACACACTGCTAGAAGCCCAAATATTTTTTCAGAGCTAGATGCAGAAAAAAATTATTTTTAATTTGCAACCTGATGGAGGTCAGTATAGATGGACTAATAGACCAAGTCCCACACACCGCTAGAAGCCCAAATATTTTTTCAGAGCTAGATGCAGAAAAAAATTATATTCAATTTGCAACCTGCTGGAGGTCAGTATAGGAGGACTAATAGAACAAGTCCCACACACTGCTAAAAGCCCAAATATTTTTTCAGAGCTAAATGAAGAAAAAAATTATTTTTAATTTGCAACCTGATGGAGGTCAGTATAGATGGACTAATAGACCAAGTCCCACACACTGCTAGAAGCCCAAATATTTTTTCAGAGCTAGATGCAGAAAAAAATTATTTTTAATTTGCAACCTGATGGAGGTCAGTATAGATGGACTAATAGAACAAGTCCCACACGCTGCTAGAAGCCCAAATATTTTTTCAGAGATAAATGAAGAAAAAAATTATTTTTAATTTGCAACCTGATGGAGGTCAGTATAGATGGACTAATAGACCAAGTCCCACACACTGCTAGAAGCCCAAATATTTTTTCAGAGCTAGATGCAGAAAAAAATTATTTTTAATTTGCAACCTGATGGAGGTCAGTATAGATGGACTAATAGAACAAGTCCCACACGCTGCTAGAAGTCCAAATATTTTTTCAGAGATAAATGAAGAAAAAAATTATTTTTAATTTGCAACCTGATGGAGGTCAGTATAGATGGACTAATAGACCAAGTCCCACACACTGCTAGAAGCCCAAATATTTTTTCAGAGCTAGATGCAGAAAAAAATTATTTTTAATTTGCAACCTGATGGAGGTCAGTATAGATGGACTAATAGACCAAGTCCCACACACCGCTAGAAGCCCAAATATTTTTTCAGAGCTAGATGCAGAAAAAAATTATATTCAATTTGCAACCTGCTGGAGGTCAGTATAGAAGGACTAATAGAACAAGTCCCACACACTGCTAGAAGCCCAAATATTTTTTCAGAGCTAAATGAAGAAAAATATTATTTTTAATTTGCAACCTGATGGAGGTCAGTATAGATGGACTAATAGACGAAGTCCCACACACTGCTAGAAGCCCAAATATTTTTTCAGAGCTAGATGCAGAAAAAAATTATTTTTAATTTGCAACCTGATGGAGGTCAGTATAGATGGACTAATAGAACAAGTCCCACACGCTGCTAGAAGCCCAAATATTTTTTCAGAGATAAATGAAGAAAAAAATTACTTTTAATTTGCAACCTGATGGAGGTCAGTATAGATGGACTAATAGACCAAGTCCCACACACTGCTAGAAGCCCAAATATTTTTTCAGAGCTAGATGCAGAAAAAAATTATTTTTAATTTGCAACCTGATGGAGGTCAGTATAGATGGACTAATAGAATGATGCTATGCCCAAAAGATTTTACTTCACTAGGTGCAGTAAAAAAATTGGTATTCTATACACAGGTGGTATATCTTGCAACACAGATAGGCCACTCCACTGACTAACACACTCTGCAATAGGCCAAAAAGGATTAGCTTTGCTAGATTCAGCCAAATGCTGTGAAAAAAACTTGCACAGCACTGGCACAGACCTGCCTGGCAAAAACTGATAGGAACTGATGTAACCTAGTCCTGAAAAGGACTCCAATTACAATTAGTCTTTACTCCCACAATCTATCTATTTAAGAGCACAGACCTGCTTGATAAAAGTCGTAGGAAATGCTGTAACCTAGTCCTTAAAAGGACTGCAATCACAACTATTCCCTACTCCCAAGCTATCTGTATATTTGTGCGAAAATTGGCTTGAAATTAACAAGGTATAGCGCACACAGCAACAGCGGTGCCGTCTAACACGCAGCTGCAGCAGTGAGAAAATGGTGGCGACGGGGAAAATGGCTTGGTCTTATAGGGCAAGGACATGTGACATACACTGCCAATCACACATGCCCTTGCTTGTGTGAAAAAAAGCACTTCGCTCCGTGTGTGCGCTGCTGATAGGCTGACAGATTGCACCTCCCCACTGCAAATGCGGGAAAGAGAAAAAAAAATGGAGATCTTCATTGTTCCTGCAGAGATCCATCCCCTGCCCCTCCCCCCGCCCCGCTGTACACTCAAACTGCGTATTAACATTAATTTTCATCATTACTGAGAAAAAATCCAGTTATGATTTTGGTGCACGAACAGTTATCGAACATAACCTCGAACAGCCGAATTTTTCTCAAATTGTTCGTGTTCGCCGACCGGCTCGAACACCGCCCAAAACAGCTCGAATTTGAGATTGGCGAACAGTTCGAGTAGAACAACGCTCATCTCTACTTCTGACCTGCCTGGAACAGGGTCTAGCTCCCTTGATGTTTCTCTCACCCGTATGCTTGGCGGCGAGGGCTGTCCCACTGGTTACAACGATCCCTGGACGCTGGTACCTAGTCCTCTGAGTGTGCGCTATTCACGGGTGGACTGAGGGATATGAAATCCTCCTCAGTATGCCTCATTCCCTACTGGGCATAGTGATCCCAATAGGCTTGGGCCCAGTGCCCGGCTTGCAACAGGGGACGAACCCTCTGTGGTTCCTCTGTCCCTCATGGCTCTTCTCTTCTCCTTGCCTTCTAGCCCACTCTAGGCTCTCACTGGCCAGACTAGCCCGCAGCTTGGGCCTAGCCTGGCTTTCAGCCACACAGACTTCAGCTTGTTTGGTGCTGCAGAATTGTATTACACTCACTGCTTCCCACTGACTGACTTCCTGAACTCCACCCCCCAGTATATATATACCTGACAGGGCTCCATCTAGTGGACTTGGGTGGAGGTGTCTGCATGTATTGAGGCCGCTGTGGAGAATCCATCTGTGCAACACCCAGGAGTTCTGTGACAGCCTGCAGCCACAAGGCGTCACAGGAAGAGCAGTGATGCTGCAGCTTGCGGGGGAAAGGGCAGAGAGGTAAGTGTTTTTTTTTTATTTTTACTGAAACGCTGGGGAGAGCAATAATGGGGCTGATTGGGCTGGAGAGAGCAATAGCGAGGCTGATGGGGCTGGGAAGAGCAATCGTGGGGCTGATGGGGCTGGGGAGAGCAATGATGGGGCTGGGGAGAGCGCTGATGGGTCTGGGGAGAGCAATGGTGGGGCTGGGAAGAGCTGTGATGGGGTTGATGGGACGGGGAGAGCAATGATGGGGATTAGCAGACCAATGACGGGGATGGGGAGAGCAATGACGGGTTGCTGGGAAAGAGCAATGATGGAGGTGCTGGGAGAGTAATGACTGGGGTTTCTGGGAGAGAACAATGATGGGGGTGCTCGGAGAGAGCAATGATGGGCTTGCAGGGAGAGAGCAATGACGGGACTGCAGGGAGAGAGCAATGATGGGGGTGCTGGGAGAGAGCAATGATGGGTGTGCTGGGAGAGAGCAATGACAGGGGTGCTGGGAGAGAGGAATGACAGGGGTGCTGGGAGAGAGCAATTACGAGGGTGCTGGGAGAGCAATGACAGGGGTGCTGGGACAGAGCAATGTTGGGGGTGCTGGTAGAGAGCAATGATGGGAGGTGCTGGGACATAGCAATGACGGGGGTGTTGGGAGAGAGGAATGACAGGGGTGCTGGGAGAGAGCAATTACGAGGGTGCTGGGAGAGCAATGACAGGGATGCTGGGAGAGAGGAATGACAGGGGTGCTGGGAGAGAGCAATTACGAGGGTGCTGGGAGAGCAATGACAGGGGTGCTGGGACAGAGCAATGATGGAGGTGCTGGGACAGAGCAATGATGGGGGTGCTTGTATATTTTCCGTGTGCACATAGCCTTACAGTTAATTGGGGAGAGTCACAGAGACTGAATAATTTATATTATTGGCAGGTGGAGATTATAGTTAATGGGGGGCACAGTGCTGCTTATCACTTTATATTTTGATTACTAAGTGGCTAATAGTATATTAATGGGGGGGTACATATCTGTAGTCAGGGGCGCAGTGTGGGGGAGACACATGTATATATACAATATATGTGACCTTGTTATTATCTAGGCTGGAGATCATCATGACAAGACCAATCATGACTGGTAGATGTCGACATGAAGGTCTGACCAGATAGAGAAGAAGCAGCAGAAGTGAGGGCACCTGAGCTTTCAGCTGATCTTCAGCTATTTGACCTCCAGTGACCTCAGTGCTGGCAGCTCCTCGCACTGCGGGAGCAATTGTGCTCCTGTGAGTGTATCGCTGGCTGCTGGATAGCACGGTCACATCTTCAGATGCAGCTGTTCTATCAGTAACATCGGTGTGGGATGCTATAATATGAACTACGGCGGACAGGTGAGGATTATGGTGGTTTATTATTTTGTCTTTATTTCAGGAGACAATGGTTTCGGAGATTAAGTGTAAGGTGAGTATATGGATTTTTTTTTTTTACAGGGGACGAGGGCATCAGGGACAAGGTGTAGGTGAGTATAATGTGTTTAATATTTGTATTTAAATAAATATTTTTTGATTTTAACTTTTTTTTTACTTTCACTGCGCAAGCACGGTTAATGAGAGATTACTCCTCACATCAGCGCCGCTTGCTGCTGCTTGTGTATAGTGACAGAATGCGCCGAATGATGGGGGTAGTAGTCCCATCAGCTTGCGCCTATGACCTGTGGGTTGTCACAGCTGCGGGATCATGCTGACACCTGACAGTGTGATCCCTCAGTGCTGTGACCGACGGTAGCGATGTTACTGCCGATCACATCCCCTGTTTCCCGCGCTGTCACTCAGATGACAACGTGGGAAACCAGAGATGTTTGGGGCCTCGTTTGGGTTCGTGTTCAGGATCGAGTGCCCGAATATGACCTTTTTTTTTATGTTTGGGTTTAGTCGATAAACCTTACTGAGTAGCTCCAAGACGAGTCCTAAGTCCCATCAGGGAACTGGATCTGTGATAGTAGGTCAAATTCTTTGGACCGCTTTAATAAACCTCTGGATAAGTGGTTGCTGGGTCAATCTTTCCCCCAGTATAGCTCACAGGGCAGATATCTTGACTCGAACAGCATTAAGTTTGAGACCTTGGTCAAAACTTTCTTGGAGGAAATCCAGGATGTTCTGCAAGGTAGAAGAATGAGAGGACACTGTGTTCTTGATATACTAAGCAATAAAAACCTTTCTGAGTCTACAATAGGGTTTGTTGGGCTTGCACCTCTGGAATGAAGGAGGGTATTGACTACAGCCTCTGACAGCCCCATCTTATCTAAAAGAGGGCAATTGACCTCCAAGCCGTCAGATGAAGGCAATCCAGGTGAGAACAACATCGGCTATACTGAATCACCAGATGAGGAATATTGGGAAGTAGTCTCCAATACATTCCCCTGCTCAAAGCCATCAGAGGTGTGAACCATGCCCTCTTGGGCCAACAAGGGCATATTATCACTGAGGCCTGCTCTCTCTTGATATTCTGCAGGACTCTGGGAATCATTGGTATAGGTGGAAAGACATCCACTGATCAGAACCTCCATGGTATTGATAGAGCATCCAGTGCCTAAAAATATTTATCTTTTTATATAAATTCCTAGCATTTGTGTGTATGCATTACACGTTCTTCCAATTTGGGTTTGAAATCTGCATCGCTAACAAATGTTGCTAGTGAACATAGCACTTACAAGGTGTTTGCGATTGCACGTCTCCCTGGCTCCATCTCCATAGTCTATACCTGCTCCTTTGCCACAAAGCTGGCATATAATTGGATGCCCGCATGCTAATATTTACCACTCCTTCTTATGCGACACATTTTAACTTAGATTTAGGTAAGTTCCTATGGCAATCCTTGTGAATTTACAACTTTCTTTGCTTTTCCTTTATTATTATTTATTATTATAGCATCTATTATTTCATGGCACATTACATGTGAAAAGTAGTATACATAATAAACAAGTACAGTAATCTTAAACAATACAAGTCAATGACTGGTACAGGAGGAGAGAGGGCCCTGTCTGCAAATGCTCACAGTCTACAAGGGATGGGTGAGGATATAGTAGGTGAGGGTAGAATTGGTCGTGCAGCAGTATGGTGAAACGAGGGCTACTGTCGGTTGTAGGCTTGTTGGGTCTTCAGGGTTTTTTTAAGGTTTCCACGGCAGGCAAGAGTCTGATATGTTGAGATAGAGAGTTCCAGAGTAGGGGGGGTGCACTGGAAAAATCTTGTATGCAATTGTGGGAAGAGGAGATAAGAGGGGAGTAGAGAAGGAGATCTTATGAGAATCGGAGGTTGCTTACAGGAAAGTACTGGGAGACTAGGTCAGAGATGTATGGAGGAGACCGGTTGAGGTTGGCTTTGTATGTTATGGTTAGGGTTTTGAACTGGAGTCTCTGGGTAATAGGGAGCCAGTGCTGGGAATGACAGAGGGGAGAGGCTGGGGAATAGAGAGGGGACAGGTGGATTCGTCAGGCAGTAGAGTTCAGGATAGATTGAAGGGGTGTGAGAGCGTTATAAGGGAGGCCACAGAGCAATAATCGAGGTGGGAGATGATGAGGGAATGCACAAGGGTTTTTGCAGATTATTGATTAAGGAATGTGCGGATCCGGGAAATATTCTTGAGTTGGAGTCAGCAGGAAGTTGAAAGGGCTTGGATATGTGGTTTGAAGGCGAGAGCAGAGTCCATGGTTACCCTGTGGCAGCGAGCTTGCGGGACTAGTGAGATTGAGCAGCCATTTACTATAATGGATAGGTCTGTTGGGGAGGGGGTGGTGAGCAAGATGGTGAAAGATGATGAATTCTGTTTTGTCCATGTTACGTTTTAGAAATCTAGCAGAGAAGAAGGATGAGATAGCAGGCAGACATTGTGGGATTTTGGTTAGTAAGGAGGTGATATCGGGTCCAGAGAGGTAGAACTTTATACTTTATATTTTTCTTTATGTACTCTATCACCATTTTCTATATGATACTTCATAATATTTTTACCGTCTAAGTTTTCTATAGATTTTCTAAGCAATGAGTGTAGTTTTTTTCTATTTTCTTAATTTTTTTCATCTAGTTATTGATTTATTAATAGCACTTCACTAGGGCGCCCACTATGTTCTCCATAAACAATGTATGCTTTTCATATGAATTTTTTTATGATAATTTTTGATCTATCCCTATCAAATGACACCTAATTTATTATAGGTTGAATTTAAGTGCTATGCCTGTATATGTAGTTTTATATGTGATGCACTTTCAATTATCCTTCTTATATGGTTTTCCTTATTGTTAAAGAGCATCACGATGGACAAGGTCTGTTAGGACGAAAATGTTCATGTTGTTCTATTGCTCTGTTTTCTATTTTTTTATTATTAACAAGACTCTTGTATCATTACAAATAATTCAAGTTGTATTATATTATCTGCAAATAAAGGACAAATTCTTATCAAACATGGCATAGTAAAATAAATAAAGTGAAGTGATTGCACTTTGTCCATTGTCACATGAGAACCGGATTTTATCAGAGTACCATCCATAATTTATCTATTTCTGGCTTTGAGAACATTTTTGTAACAAAGCAGAAAACCCCTTTATTAAACAGTACTGTAAAAAGGGAGTTGGCTCTCTCCGTCTCTTTGCCGTGAACCTGGTATCAAGATCACTGGAATTTTCCTTTATAGTTAAACCCGTCATTTTAATGACACTTATTTGTAGCTAGAAAATTGTAATCATCTTCATCTTTTATTACTGGACTGCTATAAACAGAGGCAAGCAGAGGTAGAGAATATTTTGCTGCATTTTAAATATCGAGTTTAATGATGGAATGACTAAATAAAATCATAGGACTCTTTTGAGTTAATATATTAATACATAGTTAATGTCATAAACATGCTGTTTAAAGAATTTCACAAGGGGTTGTACTCTGTTTTTATTTCGGTACATGGGAAAAATGGCAGCAATGCAAATGTAGGTGAACAAAACAGGTATTTCTTGATGTGAAGAAACTTCAAGTGCAGATGTCAGCACACCTGCTCTAGCCTAGAAACATTTGTCCCAACAGAGAAAGTTTTTGTCATTTTAACTTGGTTAATAATGTGGGAAAATCTTACATCTTACCTTTGTTTCTACAGTGTAATATTTTACAGGCACTTTGCCATTTAAAAACCGCAATTCATTTGTGTGTGATCCACCTTGAATAAACACACAGAGAAATACAAAGACTGCGTATGATGCATAGACATCGATTTATCATATTTGTGAATGTATCAGGCAATAATGCTCGAGGGGCTTGTAAATCTCATCACTTATACAACGCTGTATATAATCCCTGTCAATGTTGCTGTCGTAACTAATATTAAAAAAATTCTTCATTCACAAGGCCATATAAATAATTAGTTTATGCATTTTATATTCTATTAAATACAAGAAATTGATTGTTTTCTTATCCTTTGTTCTGAAGTGATCAATCACTGTTTCTGAATGTAGTAAAATACTGTGATTCAGGAAAAAGATGTAAAGTAGTAAAGTTTTAATATCCTTCCAATAGCTGTGTGTGCAATGACCCAAAAGTGGCCATTACAAACATTTCTGCATTCATAGGCACCTGTGAATAATTCATGCTTGGATGTTTTGCCTGGTGTCATTCTGTTAAATTAAATGTAAATCGTTGCTCTGTAATACGACTGGAGACCAGCAGGTGGCAGTATAAGGGTCACCAATAGACTGCATTGGAGGACGTTTGATCAACATCCTCTATATTCTGGTCACTATGGTGACCAGGGGGAGTTGGCAGTTGGCGGTTAGAAAGTCAAGCCGGACTAGAGGCGAGGCATAGGGTACAAAGGCTGCTAGGATTAAGTACCTTGCCAGACAATCTTTATAGAGTCCATCGCAGTAAGGCCAAACCTTTTCCCATATCAAAGTATCAGTCCCATTGCCATCCAGCCGGCACCTGTATGGAAAACCAGTGTAGTAGCTAAATGCTGGAGAAGCTTAGATTCCTTAATCTGTGATGCAGTAAACCATTTGAACTGTTCATACAAAGTCTGGTCTGCCTTCTTCCTACCTACCTCTAAATCCTCGAGATGTACCCTGTGAACGGGTCTGGAGCGCCAGGAACCAGGTAGGAGCACGGTGACACCCCAAATTGCACAGCACCGCAGAAGAGTCATACCACCGCAAGACCCCTACGTCTGGTCCTATTAGTGCCTCCTGACCCTACTACTTTGGTACATTACATGTGCAAAATTATTTCCTAAGTATTTTAAAGTAAGCCAATAATTGCGCTATTTAGCAGTTACTGGAGAAAAAGTGGATTTTGTAGAACAGTTGTTACTATGAGCTCATTGTCACATTGGAGGTACATATAAATGATTTTTATTCTTATTTACAGGTGTACAATAAATGACAGGTTGAAAATATTTAACCTCTTTGCAACATCCACCTTATATCTTTGGCACATATCAGATGCAGGAATATGGAGTGAGCTCAGACGCTGTCTGCATTACACAGCAAGCATCTGTCTGTAAAAGCAGTGATTGAAGCTGATTTTTGATTATTACAGTTAACCCAATCTTTGGCCACATCATTTAAGGCACATTTAAGGCCCATATCGGTCCCTACCGTAATGTTATGGAGGGGTGCCGATATGTTGTACCGATGTGAAAAGCCAGAATTGTGTTTTTTCAGTCCCTGAATATCCGCAAATAGAATGCAATAGAGAAAGATCAAAACATTCTGTAAATCTCAAAATAATATCAATAAAAATGATAGTTTTGGTTCGAGCTCCATCCCCCCCCTTACATGCTGGTGAGTGTTTTGTTTTGTTTTTTTTAAGATAAATATTAGCAGGATCACATCAATGCACTTTGGATCCCAAAGGCAAGTTGAGAGCAGCCTCTCCTGCACATAAGAACAGAGAGCAGGTACCCTTCCTGCAAGAAAAAATAGCAGCTGGATATCTTCCAGCGAGACTGAGTATATGCCCTCATTTATTGAAAGTCAACAGAATCCACAAGCTGGGAAGGAAGCAGATGCACCACCAGCAACTTGACAATATGCAAGTTTAGTTGGCAAACTAGTGGATTATTGAGAGCATACATAGTGGATTATTGAGAGCATACATTTGTTTCCTTGACACACAATCAGCAATGGATATTTGCCTTTTTGATGGAGGAAGAGGTGTACTGGAAGTACGACACACAGTAAAGAAGGATGACTGTAAAGATCTGAGGTTGTGGGTTGTAAGTAATCACTTAGGCAGGTTAACAATGCAACAATATTTTATTAATCACCTCCATGGTAATGCAGCAATTCCAAGTAAATGGCCAAAATACAGTTCTCTCAGTCCTCAAATTCCCAATCTGGGTCCAGTAGTTCCATTGGCTTTGTATAAGGCCATACTCACTGTCTCCCAACTTTTGGTTGGCCCACAGATTTCGTATCTCCAGCCAGTATAGTCTGTAGCCACAGTCCACGATCCTCTAGACGGCAGATAAAACAATGAAAGCACAGGTATCCAGTAGCAGCAGTCCCTTTAAGAAACTGTAAATCCAAACGACATAATCCATAATGGTAACATGTTTATCCATCCATCCTTCCAAGTCCACAGTCTCCATCCTCTTCCTTCAATCCTTCCACACAACTCTCAAAAACATGTCTCCCTTTCTTCCACTGGGTTCAGTCCCCTCCCACGTCAGAAGTGATCACACCCTCCTCCTTAAACATTCACTGTTCGCTAAAACAATGAAGAATATTCTAGAAGCCTTCACCTGAGACTGCCTGTAAGACCCCCTGTGGTGACGGCTCCACTGTGTCTCAATCTACACTCACCTAATGAGATTATTGGCTGTTGAAACAATGGACTCCTGAGATAAAGATGAGATTAGTGGAATGCTGGACATTTTACAAGTGAATCTTACATACTGACAAGTTAGCAGAACTATATAAAACATAACAAGTAAATCACTAATAACACACAATAATAATATTGATGAAAATGGTGGTCCATGCTGGAAAAGTATCATAGTCTTTAGTAAGTGGGCAGCTCCTCACAATGACAATGATGATGGTGATGATGACACCAATCAGATAGAACATAAGGGCGTGGCTTATTTTGTTCCTGCAGAGTCTGCAGAGAGCCAAAGAATTGTCTGGCGCCAACGTGAAAAATATCTCCCACATATGAGAAGCCCGCATGTACGACATGAACCACCAGACCAGTCCTTTCAAATGCTGTAGAGCCGCCTCCACAATCAATATGTGCTGCATTACCTGCTCCAAATCTGACTGAAGGAAAACCTGACATGGCCCCAGAGGATCTTTTTGATTCATGTCCCCAGTGATGTGTAACACCAATGCCAGTAACGTCCTCCTCCAATTATCCTATCCTAGGTTTTGTCCAATGCAGAAACATGACTCCAGCTTATGGAGTTGCTGTCAGAGGTTACATCATCCTGCTGTGATTGAGATGAGGGATGAGCCATGTACTGCATTATGTCCTCTGCTTCTTCCCTGCTAATTCTCTTTCCAGAGGCAAAGGATTCCAAATTTAACTTAATTTGGTAATACTACTGCCGGTACTTTTGCTTCTAGCGCTAGCGGTGGTGTTACCGCTGCTGCTAGTGACAACCACATTCTTATCCATGATATTAGTTTTTCTTTCTATCGACCCTGCCACATCCTTGGCCATGTTTAAGTTTAGCATACATTTTGGACAAAGGTATATAGCTTTATTTGGTGCTAAACGTTTATAACAAACAATTTTTAATTTAAAAATCTCCCACTATTCACAACAAAACATGTGCCTGAGCAAAGAGGTTGCTGCATAGTTATACACCCAGAGAGTAATTTGCAGTGGCCCCAATGATTGTTAAATGTGACAAACAGTTGCAAAAGCTTGAACTCCGATTGTTTTTTGAATTTTAAATAATTATGATCCAACCTCCTTCAACCAAAATGAAAAATAATTAAATGAAACCTAATTTACTAAGTTGAGAAGTTGCTACATGACCTAAGTTCATAACCAGTAATGAACATGCATCAACAACAGCAGTATTGTCATGAGGTGTACAGTATCTAGAGTAGACAATTGAAACTAGTATCCCAAAAATACAAGAGACATTTTATATAAATGGTAAAGAGAAAAAAAATGGCTATGTGCCTTTACAAAATAGGATGGAACCAGGAACTATAGATATAATCAAGTCCCAATAGCAAGCACCTGCAACTGACCACTGTATTCAGGTGGCGTGTGTACAGTGTCTAATGTTAGACTATTGGAGCAATGAAAAGGACTAAAAAATATTTTAAACAATGCTCATAGTGTGGTAGGCAAACAATAAATGCACATTGTGCTCAAACATTTGCCAAATAATTAGACTGATGTGAGGAGAATCAAAAGAAAGTGCATATACCAAATAACATATGCCTGTAGCAGTACAAAGGAATTTCCCAATGTCACATATATCTGACTACATATATCTACAATGATGTGATCATAAGAATGAAAGTATGGGTATATTACCTTAGTTTTAAATATGATGTTCACATTTGTAGATTACAAGTAGGAGCTGCGTCCCTCCAGCTCCTACTTGTAATCTACAAATGTCAACATAATATTTCAGACTCAAGTAATATACCCATACTTTCATTCTTATGATCACATAAATGTACGTATAACAGTCCTTCTCATCGTTATTGGCACCCATGAAGTTTAAAGGGGTATTCCCATCTCAGAGATCCTATTCCAATGTGTTGTAGGTGTAGTAATAATAATATTAGGAAATACCTCCAGTTAGCAATGTAGTATAGTATTTCTGATTCGCTATGTCTCTTTCCTCATGTGCAGACATTGCAGGACCTTAGGAATTCATGGTTACAACCACTAGCAGCTAGCTGTCACTATATCAGTGGACGTAACCATGGATAACTAAAGTCCTGCAATGCCTGTGTGGTGCCCCTGAGGGTTCAGTCGCCACAGGGGTACTGCACCTCAGAATGAGGTGTGATATCTCCTATCCCAGGTAAGGATGGAGTACTACTCAGGACCCCAACCACACACTCAACACTACACCACTCCAGTTCTGAAGGGGGCCTAAAGCACCATAGTGCTGCCCTGGGCCTGAATGGAGGAGTTGGAGGGAACCAAAGTTAGGGGGAAGCATGTAGTGAGTGAGGGTGGAGGAAGCATTTATCTAAGCACTTCACTTGAATTCTATTTAACTGGAGGCCATCTTAATAACAAAGTCTTTGGTCGTGGGTCTTTGGGACGGCAAGTCAGCACAAGGCTGCAGCCAGCTGAGGGTCCACTGTTCCCGGTCTCAGGCCTCGAGACGAGGGGTCGGGGCAGAGTTATAACCGGCTCTGTCCCCGGTCAGGGTCCAAGCAAGAAGGCCCAGGAGGTGAGCAGAGGAGATAGGCTCCACAGGCGAAAGGATCTCAGGGGGTGCGGACCGAGCGGAGTCGCCACCTGCATACCTTATTCTGACCCAGCCAGAGAGACCCTGCCACAAGAGGGGGTACCGGTCCCCGATTATCTGACTTTGCACTTCACGTCTCTGTCGGAAAAGTCCGGAGGCTTATGTGGACCCCAGGGGAATATGGACGGAGCAGAGTCGCCACCTGTATGCCCTAATCTGAGTTTATCCAGAGGGACCCGGCCTTACGCCACGTTCTCACCACAAGTCACCAAAAAGGGCACCCAGTCGGTCCGGGAACTACACGTTACCCACAAGGGACATCGCAGTACCCGTACGAGACTCAGTGGGGGACACAAGGCGGGAGAAGTTAAACAGGAGAGGAACACACTAGAGCGGGGGTCCTGAAAAGCGCTCCTGAACTACCTGGAGTGTGCTGAACCCCACCCTGGTGGCCGCAGCTCACCGTGTGACAGCAGAGAGAAGCTCTGAGCTGACTACACACCAAAGTGAGTAAAGACTTGGATGACTTCAACTACCGCCTCTGTCTGTTTTTTCCTCCACAGCTCTGTACCCGCCAACGCTCTATTCTACACCCTCTCTATGCTGCCCTGAGGCTCCGCTCCACCTGTGGGGAGCTGCTCCAACTAAGCTGCCTGAAAACCGGCCTCAGAGGACTGTTGCGGCGCTGGTGAACCTCACCAGACACCACAGGTGGCGTCACGAATATTCCCCTATCCCATATAACTTCCCCCCTTTCTTTTAAGAGTGATCCCAGGGTACGGGCCTAGGAGCCGGCCACCACGACATCCCCTCCCAAGATCAGGCAACAACAAGGCCCGGGCGCCGAGTCGTCCCCATCCCCTGGGCGCGTCATCTCTTCCTGGTGTCACGAACAGGATTTTGTGCCCGTGGCAACGGCAGAAATCTATACCCATTGCCATTGGGTACTGTGCGCCTTTCCTAAAGACTGTATTTCCACATTCAATGTGGCGCCCGCCCAAGAAGAATGGGCGCCATTATGTGCAGGGAAGACAACAACAACTTAAGACCTCCAATCGTGGACCAGGTTCTCCAATAGCGCCAAAAACACGGACCGCCCCTTACATCAGAGACTGTCCGCATAGTTGTGTCCATCAAGACGGATGGGACGTCCCAAGGAGTGACCGTCTACAAGCAGCCACTGAACCGCCCCCGAAAGAGGAGGAGAAAGAGAGGGAGACAAGGTGTGGTCTGGGCAACTCTAGACAGACCACACCTGGCAGCCGCGATGGAAGGAGAACAGGATGTGCCCTCCGTCGCTAGCCCACCAGCAGCCACCTCCCTCACCCTGGAGGGATACAGCATCCATCTAACAGCGGAGGAGGCCGAGTTCCTCTACGGCGAGACGCAGGACCTGACCCGCCAAGTTGAGGAGGCCCAGCGGAAAGCGGTCGCGGAGTGGAGAGAGGACCTGCTGGGGAAGCTTGCGGCCCGACGCCATGATACGTCGCGCCCCACCAGCGATGCCCCAGCCCAGGCGGAAAAGGAGGAAGACAAGGAGGCCACGTGCAGCCCAGGAGCGGGTAAGAAAGAAACCCCTGTCCCGGGCGCTGATAGCGCTGACCTGCTCCTGGACCTCCTACCGTCGCCTCCATCCCCGGGCACCACCGTTTGGGAGAAGTTACTAGCCCCGGAACCAGAGGCCCAAGTCGCCACAGCCTCCGGAAGCCTGCTACCCCTCATGCTCCCGGAACCGCCAGCACCTGCCCTCGCCTGGGTGTACAAACACCCGAACTGGTCCGCGAAGGTGGAGGACCAACAGCGGCCCCTGTTAACGCCGTTGCCAACACCCCCGGTTATCTGCCCAGGAAGGGAGGAATTTGGATGGGACAACCAGGGGGGGGATCTAATGGATTTTCCCCAGGAGACCGAAGCTGAAGCTCGACAGCGGGAGGAGTTTTGTGAACGTGAGCTCCTCCAGCTAGAGAGGGAATGACGTGCCCAGAGGGTCCGCTGCGAGCAACTGGAGGTGCGGTCAAAAGCCGCCAAGGCCCAAGCCAGGCAGGCGGAGGCCTCCCGTCCCAGCCGCCGGGAGGAAGGACTTATCGTCCGGTTTCACCAGGATGCAGAATGGGGCTCCATCCGCTGCCCCCAGTTCAAACATGATGTTTTTGTTAATCGCCGTGACGTCGAGCCCCACTTGGAGAAAGGACTCCCCGACCGCAATCTCTACCCTGGAGACTTGGTCTCATACACCCGCCACCACGGAGTACGTGGGTGGTACGCCTTAGAGGTGCACCGGGTGTTTAAGGAAGATGCCCCCCTGCGCACTGCTACGGGTGACCGGTCTGGATCTGTGGGCAAGCACGAGTCATACCCCCGGTAGGGATACCATCACTAGTGCGGCCCCGGAGGCTGAACTTCCTTACCTCCCAGTTATTAGTATGTTTTATTAAGACATTGTTCCAGCGGAGAGTGAGCAGTCAACAAACTCAATTGTATATAGTTTGCACCTATTAAGGTGCCCCCTATTGGTTTTATATGCACAACACCAGACCTCAGATCAAAAACCTGTCTGCTGTGGCACAAGTGGAGGTCCAACTCGGGATCGCCTTGCCCTGCAGCCACCCTAGGGCCTACGTGGAGGGTTTGCTTTGGACAGGTCCCTCATGCTGCTGAACTTGCACTTATACAATATTTTCTACTGTTTTTTATATATACAATGCCTTTATATTTATCACGTATAACCTGTAACGTTAAGAAAAGTGCCTCCCATAAAGGGAAGATTGTTATTGTTTAAAAAGTATTTAAATTTTTGAATGTCTGAAATATACCATGTCTTTGCTCTATTGCAGCCCGCGGACGTACTGTGTTTCACCAGGGGGGAATGTTGCGCCCTTGAGGGTTCAGTCGCCACAGGGGTACTGCACCTCAGAACGAGGTGTGGTATCTCCTCTCCCAGGTAAGGATGGAGTACTACTCAGGACCCCAACCATACACTCAACACTACACCACTCCAGTTTTGAAGGGGGCCTAAAGCACCATAGTGCTGTCCCGGGCCTGAATGGAGGAGTTGGAGGGAACCAAAGTTAGTCGGAACCATGTAGTGAGTGAGGGTGGACCAAGCATTTACCTAAGCACTTTACTAGAATTCTATTTAACTGGAGGCCATCTTAATAACAAAGTCTTTGGTTGTGGGTCTTTGGGATGGCAAGTCAGCACAAGGCTGCAGCCGGCTGAGGGTCCATGGTTCCCGGTCTCAGGCCTCGAGATGGGGGGTCGGGGCAGAGTTATAACTGGCTCTGTCCCCGGTCAAGGTCCAAGCAAGAAGGCCCAGGAGGGGAGCAGAGGATCTCAGGGGGTGCGGACGGAGCGGAGTCGCCACCTGCATACCTTATTCTGGCCCAGCCAGAGAGACCCTGCCGCAAGAGGGGGTACCGGTCCCTGATTATCTGACTTTGCACTTCACGTCTCTGTCGGAAAAGTCCGGAGGCTTATGTGGATCCCAGGGGGATAAGGACGGAGCAGAGTTGCCACCTGTATGCCCTAATCTGAGTTTATCCAGAGGGACCCGGCCTTACGCCACGTTCTCACCACAAGTCACCAAAAAGGGCATCCAGTCGGTCCGGGAACTACACGTTACCCACAAGGGACATCGCAGTACCCATACGGGACTCAGTGGGGGACACAAGGCGGGAGAAGTTCAACAGGAGAGGAACACACTAGAGCGGGGGTCCTGACAAGCACTCCTGAACTACCTGGAGTGTGCTGAAGCCCACCCTGGCGGCCGCAGCTCGCCGTGTGACAGCAGAGAGAAGCTCTGAGCTGACTACACACCAAAGTGAGTAAAGACTTGGATGACTTCAACTACCGCCTCTGTCTGTTCTTTCCTCCGCGGCTCTGCACCCGCCAATGCTCTATTCTACACCCTCTCTATGCTGCACTGAGGCCCCGCTGCACCTGTGGGGAGCTGCACCAACTAAGCTGCCTGAACACTGGCCTCAGAGGACTGTTGCGGCGCTGGTGATCCTCACCAGACACCACGGGTGGTGTCACAAACATTCCTCTATCCCATATAACTTCCCCCCTTTCTTTTAAGAGTGACCCCAGGGTACGGGCCCGGGAGCCGGCCACCACAACATCCCCTCCCAGCATCAGGCAACAACAATGCCCGGGCGCCGAATCGTCCCCATCCCCTGGGCACGTCACCTGCACATGAGGAAAGAGACATAGCAAATCAGAATAGCTATACTACATTTCTAATTAGAGGTATTATTATTATTATTACTACACCTACTACATATTGTGATAGGATGTTGGAGATGGGAATACCCATTTAAGTACATAATGTGGAATATCTCCTGAAAAAATTTAATCAAGTGAAACAGTTTTTTTGTGTAGAGCACTTGTGTTAAATACAAAAGTACAAATGATAATGACAATAGTTTCAAACCAAAAACAATGGGAGGGAAAAATAGAAAAACCTAAACCCTTTACGTCATTAATAATAATAATAATAATAATAATAGTAATAATAATAATTAACCTTCCGTCAGGGGCAACTGATCTGACAAGTAGTGTTGAGCCACCCCCGTAGTGTTCGGGTTCGGTTCGGTTCGTCGAACACCGGGATGTTCGAGGAACTGTTCGTCGAACTGTTCGTCGAACACCTTAGAACACCGTCGAACACCGTTAAAACCAATGGCAGGCAAACAAAAACACATAGAAACACAAAGAAAACACCTGCAAAGGTGTCCAAAAGCTGACAAACTGCTCAGAAGACACTCTCTTTAAAAAAGCCGGCCGGCAAATTCAGCAGCGGCATACACCGGTACCCGACAATTTAGACAAGAAGGAATAGAGCATCACACATAGATTAGATAGATAGAAACATGTCAGTCACACATATAAGAAGCACAGTGACAGTGTTGGTTACTGCACTTGTCATTTAGTGTAAAGGATTTATTAAAAAAAATATTAGTGTTTTCATGCACTGTCTCTTTAAAAAAGCCGGCCGGCAGTTCAGCATCTGTACCCGACAATTTAGAACAGAAAGAATAGAGCTTCACACATAGATTAGATAGATAGAAACATGTCAGTCACATATATAATAAGTACAGTGATAGTGTTGCTTACTGTACTTGTCATTTAGTGTAAAGGATTTATTTAAAAAAATAATAGTGTTTTCATGCACTGTCTCTTTAAAAAAGCCGGCCGGCAATTCAGCAGCGGTACCCGACAATTTAGAACAGAAAGATAGAGCATCACACATAGATTAGATAGATAGAAACATGTCAGTCACATATATATGAAGTACAGTGATAGTGTTGGTTACTGTACTTGTCATTTAGTATTAAAATAAAGGATTTATTATTAAAAAAATTGGCGTGGGGTTCCCCTTAATTTTAGGCTCTAGCGGAGGTTAAGCAGACGGCTGGGGCAGATGTTTGAAGCCTGGGAAGGGGGTAATACCCACGGAGCTTCCCAGGCTACTAATATCAGCCCCCAGCTGAATACATAGCCTTTACTAGCTATTAAAATGGGGGACCCCCCAAAAAAAATGACGTGGGGTCCCCCCTAATTTAATAGCTAGCAAAGGCTAGGCAGACAGCTGGGGGCTGATATTAATAGCCCAGGAAGGGAGCCATGAATATTGGCCCCCTCCCAGGCTAGAAACACCAGCCGTCAGCCGCCCCAGAAATGGCGCATTCATAGGATGCGCCAATTCTGGCACTTAGCCTCGCTCTTCCACGCTGCCCTGGTGCGGTGGCAGGGGGTAATAGGGTTGGGGTTGATGTCAGCTTATAATGCCAGCTGACATCAAGCCCAGGTTAGTAATGGAGAGGCGTCTATAAGACACCCCCATTACTAACCCCATAGTCAAAGTTAAAAAAAACACAAACACCCAGAATAAAGTCCTTTAATTGAAATAAAGACACAATCCTTTATTGTTCTAAATTAAACCATACTTACCATCACGCCCATTCCAGCTGAAGCCAACGATCTCCTGCAATAAAAGAAAAATAATAAAGCAACCTCATCCTTACCTTTCCATGGTTCCCACGACAGCTTCAGCTCTGCTACATCGAGATGACAGGCTGGACCGCAGCAGAACGCTGCCATCCAGCCTGTCATCCCGCAGACACTGAGAAGCGCAGGCTTGCTTGCGCTGCTCAGCGTCTCTCTGTGACGACATCCAGATGAGCCGAGTTCATGTCCAATGAACTCGGCTCACCTCATGCACGTCACTGACAGCGTGGGAAAATTCTCACGCTGAAGCGCTGATTGCAGGAGAATTTTCCCACGCTGTCAGTGACGTGCAGGAGGTGAGCTGAGTTCATTGGACATGAGCTCACCTCATGCACATCACTGACAGCGTGGGAGAATTCTCCTGCACTCAGCACTTCAGCGTGAGAATTTTCCCACGCTGTCAGTGACGTGCATGAGGTGAGCCGAGTTCATTGGACATGACCTCGGCTCATCTGGATGCCGTCACAGCGAGACAGTGAGGAGCGCAAGCATGCCTGCGCTTCTCAGTGTCTGCGGGATGACAGACTGGATGGCAGCGTTCTGCTGCGGTCCAGCCAGTCATCTCGATGTAGCAGAGCTGAAGCTGTCGTGGGAACCATGGAAAGGTAAGGATGAGGTTGGTTTATTATTTTTCTTTTATTGCAGGAGATCGTTGGCTTCAGCTGGAATGGGTGTGATGGTAAGTATGGTTTAATTTAGAACAATAAAGAATTGTGTCTTTATTTCAATTAAAGGACTTTATTCTGGGTGTTGTGTTTTTTTTAAATACTTTACTAGAAATTCATGGCGGTCATGTCTAATACTGGCGTGACCCCATGAATTTTGGGCTTGGGGCCAGCTGATAATACCAAGCTGGCCCTAACCCCTTTATTACCCAGTGAGCCACCGCACCAGGGCCCTGGATGAGTTGGGTACAGCGCCAGAAGATGGCGCTTCTATGAACGCGCCATTTTCCGGGGTGGCTGCGGACTGCAATTTGTAGCGGGGGGGGCCCAGAAAGCTTGGGCCTCCCTGCGCTGCAGATTCCAGCCCCCAGCTGCCTAGTTGTACCTGGCTGGACACAAAAATAGGGCGAAGCCCCACGTACTTTTTTTTTAATTATTTCATGAAATTCATGAAATAATTAAGAAAAAAAGGCCTTCCCTATATTGTTGTGTCCGGCCAGGTACAAATAGGCAGCTGGTGGTTGGGGGCAGCCCGTTCCTGCCTGCTGTACCTGGCTGGACACAAATATAGTGCGAAGCCCCACTTCAATTTTTTTAAATTATTTCATGAAATTCATGAAATAATTAAGAAAAAAAGGGCTTCCCTATATTGTTGTGTCCGGCCAGGTACAAATAGGCAGCTGGTGGATGGGGGCAGCCCGTTCCTGCCTGCTGTACCTGGCTGGACACAAATATAGTGCGAAGCCCCACTTCAATTTTTTTAAATTATTTCAGGAAATTCATGAAATAATTTAAAAAAAATTGACGTGGGGCTTCGCACTATATTTGTGTCCAGCCAGGTACAGCAGGCAGGAACGGGCTGCCCCCAACCACCAGCTGCCTATTTGTACCTGGCCGGACACAACAATATAGGGAAGCCCTTTTTTTCTTAATTATTTCATGAAATAATTTAAAGAAAATTGACGTGGAGCTTCGCCCTGTTTTTGTGTCCAGCCAGGTACAACTAGGCTGCTGGGGGCTGGAATCCGCAGCGCAGGGAGGCCCAAGCTTTCTTGGCCACCCCCGCTGCAAATTGCAGTCCGTAGCCACCCCGGAAAATGGCGCGTTCATAGAAGCGCCATCTTCTGGCGCTGTACCCAACTCATCCAGGGCCCTGATGCGGTGGCTCACTGGGTAATAAAGGGGTTAGGGCCAGCTTGGCATTATCAGCTGGCCCTAAGCCCGAAATTCATGGGGTCACGCCAATATTAGACATGACCACCATGAATTTCTAGTAAAGTATTTAAAAAAAACACAACACCCAGAAAAAAGTCCTTTAATTGAAATAAACACACAATTCTTTATTGTTCTAAATTAAACCATACTTACCATCACGCCCATTCCAGCTGAAGCCAACGATCTCCTGAAATAAAAGAAAAATAATAAAGCAACATCATCCTTACCTTTCCATGGTTCCCATGACAGCTTCAGCTCTGCTACATCGAGATGACAGGCTGGACCGCAGCAGAACGCTGCCATCCAGCCTCTCATCCCGCAGACACTGAGAAGCGCAGGCTTGCTTGCGCTCCACAGTGTCTCTCTGTGAGGGCATCCAGATGAGCCGAGTTAATGTCCAATGAACTCGGCTCACCTCATGCACGTCACTGACAGCGTGGGAAAATTCTCCTGCACTCAGCGCTTCAGCGTGGGAGAATTCTCACACTGAAGCGCTGAGTGCAGGAGAATTCTCCCACGCTGTCAGTGACGTGCAGGAGGTGAGCTGAGTTCATTGGACATGAGCTCACCTTATGCACGTCACTGACAGCGTGGGAGAATTCTCCTGCACTCACCGCTTCAGCGTGAGAATTTTCCCACGCTGTCAGTGACGTGCATGAGGTGAGCCGAGTTCATTGGACATGAACTCGGCTCATCTGGATGTCGTCACAGAGAGACGCTGAGCAGCGCAAGCAAGCCTGCGCTTCTCAGTGTCTGCGGGATGAGAGGCTGGATGGCAGTGTTCTGCTGCGGTCCAGCCTGTCATCTCGATGTAGCAGAGCTGAAGCTGTCGTGGGAACCATGGAAAGGTAAGGATGAGGTTGCTTTATTATTTTTCTTTTATTGCAGGAGATCGTTGGCTTCAGCTGGAATGGGCGTGACGGTAAGTATGGTTTAATTTAGAACAATAAAGGATTGTGTCTTTATTTCAATTAAAGGACTTTATTCTGGGTGTTTGTGTTTTTTTTAACTTTGACTATGGGGTTAGTAATGGGGGTGTCTTATAGACGCCTCTCCATTACTAACCTGGGCTTGATGTCAGCTGGCATTATAAGCTGACATCAACCCCAACCCTATTACCCCCTGCCACCGCACCAGGGCAGCGTGGAAGAGCGAGGCTAAGTGCCAGAATTGGCGCATCCTATGAATGCGCCATTTCTGGGGCGGCTGACGGCTGGTGTTTCTAGCCTGGGAGGGGGCCAATATTCATGGCTCCCTTCCTGGGCTATTAATATCAGCCCCCAGCTGTCTGCCTAGCCTTTGCTAGCTATTAAATTAGGGGGGACCCCACGTCATTTTTTTTGGGGTGTCCCCCATTTTAATAGCTAGTAAAGGCTATGTATTCAGCTGGGGGCTGATATTAGTAGCCTGGGAAGCTCCGTGGGTATTACCCCCTTCCCAGGCTTCAAATATCTGCCCCAGCCGTCTGCTTAACCTCCGCTAGAGCCTAAAATTAAGGGGAACCCCACGCCAATTTTTTTAATAATAAATCCTTTATTTTAATACTAAATGACAAGTACAGTAACCAACACTATCACTGTACTTCATATATATGTGACTGACATGTTTCTATCTATCTAATCTATGTGTGAAGCTCTATTCTGTCTGTTATAAATTGTCGGGTACCGCTGCTGAATTGCCGGCCGGCTTTTTTAAAGAGACGGTGCATGAAAACACTATTATTTTTTTTGATAAATCCTTTACGCTAAATGACAAGTACAGTAAGCAACATTGTCACTGTACTTCATATATATGTGGCTGACATGTTTATATCTATCTAATCTATGTGTGAAGCTCTATTCTTTCGGTTCTAAATTGTCGGGTACAGGTGTATGCCGCTGCTGAATTGCCGGCTTTTCATGTTTCACTGTTGTCACTGTTCCCATCGATTTGGGCAATCACTGTAATGCCACAACCACCATGGCTGTGGCATTACAGTGAGTGGCAGACAATCCCTGCATGATTGGTGCTCTAAATAGCGCCAGACATGCAGGACACGCTTTTGGTGCACGAACAGTTATCGAACATAACCTCGAACAGCCGAATTTTTTGCAAATCGTTCGGGTTCGTCGAACAACTCGAACACCGCCCAAAACAGCTCGAATTTGAGATTGGCGAACAGTTCTAGTCGAACACCGCTCATCTCTACTGACAAGCGCAGCTCACTTAGTTTCATTTCTCTATTTTCAGTGGTTTGTCTGGGAAACACCCTCCTCCCAGTACCTTCCTAACTTTAAAGCAGGGGTCCTCAAACTACATGCGGCCCGCGGAGGACTTTTATCCGGCCCGCCAGGCTATGGGCGGAGGAGAAGAGAGCGGTTCCATTGCCCGCCTTTCCCCCCGCTTGCTCAGGGCCCCGGCAGGCGGATACTTACCTCTCCCCGTGCCTCCGCAGATCCGCTGTCTTCCTGCTCTGCGCTTCCTGTGACGTCTCAGGTCAGAGGGTGCGGTGACGTCTTTACACCGCGCCCTCCTGAGAGCCGTCACAGGCAGCGCAGAGCGGGACAACGCTGCCGCGACGCTGGAGTCCGGACCAGAGTAGAGCAGCGGCAGTGGCAGCAAGTGAGAAGTGAGGTGAGTATTGGATTTTTTTTTATGTATGGAGGCATAGGCCATTATATGGGGGGGTGACATCCTGCATGGGGCATGATATGGGGGGGTGACATGCTGCATGGGGCATTATATGGGGGAGTGACATGCTGCATGGGGCATTATATGGGGGGGGGAGGGACATCCTGCATGGGGAATTATAAAGACGGGAGTGATATTTTGCATGGGGCATTATATGGTGTGAGAAAGGGACATCCTGCATGAAGCATTATATGGGGGTGCATCCAGCATGGGGCATTATAAGGGGGGAACAGCCTGCATGGGGCATTATAAGGGGGGAACAGCCTGCAAATGGCATTATAAGGACCATTGGGGACCTATGCTGCCTATTGGGGACCTATGCTGCCTATTGGGGACATTTACCTGCCTATTGGGGATATTTACCTGCCTATTGGGGACCTATGCTGCCTATTGGGTACATTTACCTGCCTATTGGGGACCTATGCTGCATATTGGGTACAGTTACCTACCTATTGAAATACCGGTTGATTTAACTTTACTTGTTCTTCATTTTAAATATTGTATTTGTTCCGGTATTGTTTTTTTTACTTCAAAATAACATATGTGCAGTGTGCTTAGGAATTTGTTCATAGTTTTTTTTAAAAACTATATTCCGGCCCTCCAATGGTCTGAGGGACCGTGAACTGGCCCCCTGTTTAAAAAGTTTGAGGACCCCTGCTTTAAAGGCTGTGTGAAACCTGAGAAGCCTCTTGTGCTGCTGAGCTTCAGGAGATCAGATATCAGTGTTTTGGCTTCTCAGGCTCATTGCCCCTGAATGCGTCACACCTTTGACGGTTAGTATTTGCTGTTTTTATTCATCCCAATTGTTTTTTTAGCTTGTTTTATGAATAGCTAGTGCTAAATTTGTGGATTTGTCATAGAAGGTTTTGTTAGAAATAAGAGTGTGCTTCTCAGGCACATTGCGCCCTAACACATATTCTCTCTCTTGCTTCAGCTTTTCTTCTGAAATGGCGAGGAGAATATTTCACTTGTCAAATGCCCTTCATGTTGAGCAAGTGCAAAATATACTGCTTGATGATGATGAGACAGACCCCTTACAGCTAGAAGATTTAGGGGAAGAACGTGACATTGATTCAGAAGATGATGTGGAAGAATATCCAGATGTGTCTGATACAGATCAAGATGGAGAGAGTGAGGAGGATGCTCAAGACATAGAAACATATTATTTGGGCAAAGATAAAACAACAAAATGGATAAAAAAGTCACCCCCTAAACGTTCTCGCACACTCTCGCATAACATTTTGAGCCACCTTCCTGGTGTCATAGGAACTGCAAGGAATGCTAAAAATGAAATGGAATGCTGGAACTGTTTATTCACTGATGACTTCTGGTCACAATTGTGACATATACAAATCAGTACATGGACACCATAAGGGACAGTTTCATTAGAATGCGAGATGTCAACCCTATTGATGTAATTGAACTGAGGGCGTTTATTGGTTTGCTATATCTTTCAGGTGCCTATAGGGCAAACCGACAGAGTTTGGAGGAGCTCTGGGGTAGAGATGGGGATGGCATTGAGAAATTTTCCTTGGTAATGAATATAAAGAGATTCAAAATTATAATGCGGTGTCTTCGTTTTGACGACAGAAGTACCAGAACTGAGCGAAAAAAATATGACCGGCTTGCTGCGATTCGTGAGATATTTGAAAAATTTGTGCAAACCTGTCAAAAAAGCTGTTGTCTAGGTCAAAATATCACTGTTGATGAAATGCTCCCGGAATTTCATGGTAGATGTGGCTTTCGGCAATATATCCCATCTAAACCAAACAAATATGGGCTAAATATTTTTTCCCTTGCTGACTCCAGGATTACTTATACCTACAATATGGAAGTTTATGTGGGGAAACAGCCAGCAGGTCCATATTGTGTAAGCAACACACCGAGTGAGGTGGTAAAGCGAATGGCTGGGCCTTTGTATGGTTCGGGGAGAAATATAACTGCAGATAACTGGTTTACTGATGTGGGTTGGATTGATTTTTTGAAATCCAAAAATATATCATATGTGGGTACTGTGCGAAAAAATAAAACACAATTGCCGCCACAGTTTATCAACGTGAAAGGGAGAGAACAATACCACAGTATGTCTGGATTTAGTGATGGGAAAGTTTTAGTGTCCTATGTCCCACGCAAGAACAAAAATGTTATTCTTGTATCCTCGCTTCATGATGATGATGCGATCGATCCTCGGTCTGAAGCACAAAATAAGCCGGAAATGATAACGTTTTACAACGAAACCAAGGGTGGCGTAGACACTGCAGATCAGATGTGTGCTACTTTCAGCGTGTGCAGAAATGTCAGGTGCTGGCCAATGGTAATTTATTTCACTATGCTAAATGTGGCAGGAATAAATTCTCAAGTTATTTCCATAGGAAACCAGCTGGGATCACAGCGTAGAAGACTCTATCTAAAAACATTGGCTCATGAACTGGTCATTGCAGAGCTTCGCAGAAGAAGGGTGAAAACAATTGGAATACCCTCTAGCATGCAAATGCGGCTGAGAAAATGTCCCACAGAACATGAACGCGAAGAATCACCACCCAAAAGACAGAGATGCAACACCTGCACTGTAGAAACAGGACTCAGGAGACCCTCAAATTATGCATGTAAAAATTGCAAAAATGCTATTTGCCTGTCTCATGCAGAAATGATCTGCAAATCATGCTCATTGCTCTGCAAGTGTACTTTTACAGGTGAACCGCTAACATCTGAGGGCGACTGATTTTGAGTACAGTACTATTTCAGCAACCTTAGAATTTATTTTGCTTATCTAAATTTTAGGTTTATTTATAGTTTTTGAAGAAAACTGTCGGGTTTTTTTTGCAAGTAGCAAAATGTGTGCACTTTGAAACATATTACTTTTCTGGTTAGTAAACATTTTTTTTCCACCTGATTATGTGTATTCTCATTTATTACATTCCTATTAAGGGAACTGATCACTTTTAGAGCATTGAAATTTAAAAAAAAGGAAAATATAGCAAATTTTCTAGCCTGTGCCGAACAGGCGCAATGCCCCTAAATTCGTTATGAAACATTGCCCCTGACGGAGGGTTAATAATAATTTTTATTTCTATAGCGCCAACATATTCCGCAGCACTTTACATGTTAGAGGGGACTTATACAGACAATAAAAGACAATACAGAATAACAATAATCACATAAATCAACTGATACCAGGAGGAGTGAGGACCCTGCTCCCAAGCTTACAATCTATGAGGAAATAGGGGGGACACGAAAGGTGGATGGTAACAATTGCTTGTATTGTACGATCAACCATCAATGTAATAAAAAGTGTAATCACTCAATGATAAATGATCCAGTCAACAACCAGTATTTGAACAAGTACAGACACAGTAGTCTACTAAGTGTTGGGGTGTGTGAACAGAAGATACTAGGGACCTGATTTGGAAGGAAGTTTTGTATGGGAAAAAAAGGGATACTTAGACAGGTGAGGTGAGGTGATGGGCCAGTCTAAAGAAATGCGTTTTTAGGGCACGCTTAAAACTGTGATTATTGGGATTAATTGAAGAGTCCTGGGTAATGCATTCCAATGAATTGGCGCAGCACATGAGAAGTTTTGGAGACAGTAGTGGGAGGTCCAGATTATTGAGGATGTTAATCTTAGGTCATTAGCAGAACAGCAGGCACGGGTAGGGTGGTAGACTGAGACAAGAGAGAAGATGTAGGGCGGTGTTGAAGCATGGAGCGCTTTGTGGGTGAGGGTGATGAGTTTATATTGAATTTAATATGTAAACATATTTTGACTTGCCTGTGGTATATCACAATAGGGATTCTCCTGTGATTAATTGTCAGAGCGCATGTGAAATGAATTAGCCAATGAATGATGACTTCACTGTTTTAAAAAGCCACATGGTAGGCCCTGTTCCTTTGTCACAATGGTGAAGACAAAGGAGCTCTCTGAGGACATCAGAACTGCTATTATTAGCAAGCACAAGACTTCCAAAGGGTAGAAAGCCATCTCCAAAGACATTGGTAACCCAGTTTCAACAGTGTTATTAAGAAGTTTGCCAAGCATAGAACCGTCAAGAACCTCCCTGGATGTGGAGAAAAGAGGAAAATTGACAAGAGATGTCTTGGGAATGTTGCTGCGAATGGTGATAAAAACACCACGTCAAACATCCAAAGACCTGAAGACAAACCTGGAACTGTCTGGGGTCATGGTTTCAACAAGTACTATACACTGCACACTAAACCAAGCAGAGCTTTATGGTTTAAGGCCAAAGAAGAAACCATTGCTGAAGAAAAGGCATAAAAATTAACGACTGATCTTTGCCAAAAAGTACCTTAACAAATCACAATCCATGTGGAAAAATGTTCTGTGGACAGATAAAAAAAATAGAGCTTTTTGGCAATGCAAAGCAACAGTTTGTTTACAAACGGCACAATGAAGCTTATAAAGAAAAGAACACCTTACCAACAGTTAAGGATGGTGGAGGATCCATAATGCTGTGGAGTTGCTTTGCTACTTCTGGTACTGGAGATCTTGACTGTTTCACACGAATCATGAAATCAGAGAATTATCAAGAGATTTTAGAGTGAAATGTCCTACTCAGTGTAAGAAAACTTTGTTTGTTTCAAAGATCATGGGTCCTCCAGCAAGACAATGACCCAAAGCACACATCCAAAAGTACACAGGAATGGTTGAAAAAGAAAAAATGGACTGCTTTAAATTGGTCAGCAATGAGTCCTGACCTCAATCTTATTGAAAATCTTTGGGGTGAGCTGAAATCTGCCATTGGGAAAAAGAACCCTGCAAACATTCAAGAGCTTGAACAGACTGCAAAGGAAGACTGGGAGAAAATTCCAGCTGAGAAGTGCAAGAAGCTTATAGATGGCTACAAGAAATGTTTGGAGGATGTCATCAATGCCAAAGGGCGTGCAACCAAGCATTAATTAGGGGTGCCTTTATTACTAAACATGTGGTTTATTGTTTCTTGTTTGAAACTGCAACATGAAAGTTGAAAAATATTTTATTGTTGTATTACTTTAGACCACTAATTAAAAATTCTTGAGGATAAAACTTTGGTACATTTCAATTTATTTCCAAAGATATTGTACAGTCTATGAAAAAATGAAGGGGTGCCAATAATGGTGAGCAGCACTGTATGTAGCTAGATATATGTGACATTGGGCAATTCCTTTGCACTGCTAGAGGCATATGTGGTTTGGTATATGCACTTTCTTTTGATTCTCCCCACATCAGTCTAATTATTTGGCAAATGCCTGAGCACAATGTGCATTTATAGTGAATATATGTATTTAGAACAACCATTGATTAATTGGAGCTGGATAACCTCTGGGCTAGAGGCTCCCTTTATAATTTTAAATATTTTGTATTATTGTAATAAACTAATAAAGTGAATAATTTTTTATAAATATTTTGTTCAAAAAGACACTTCTTTAAACATCTAGAAAATTCCAAACTATTCTGTATGTTATTATTAGAGAATAGCGTTGTTCTACTCGAACTGTTCGCCAATCTCAAATTCGAGCTGTTTTGGGCGGTGTTCGAGCCGTTCGGCGAACACGAACAATTTGAGAAAAATTCGGCTGTTCGAGGTTATGTTCGATAACTGTTTGTGCACCAAAATCATAACTGGATTTTTTCTCAGTAATGATGAAAATTAATGTTAATACGCAGTTTGAGTGTACAGCGGGGTGGGGGGAGGGGCAGGGGATGGATCTCTGCAGGAACAATGAAGATCTCCATTTTTTTTCTCTTTCCCGCATTTACAGTGGGGAGGTGCAATCTGTCAGCCTATCAGCAGCGCACACACGGAGCGAAGTGCTTTTTTTCACACAAGCAAGGGCATGTGTCATTGGCAGTGTATGTCACATGTCCTTGCCCTATAAGACCAAGCCATTTTCCCCGTCGCCACCATTTTCTCACTGCTGCAGCTGCGTGTTAGACGGCACCGCTGTTGCTGTGTGCGCTATACCTTGTTAATTTCAAGCCAATTTTCGCACAAATATACAGATAGCTTGGGAGTAGGGAATAGTTGTGATTGCAGTCCTTTTAAGGACTAGGTTACAGCATTTCCTACGACTTTTATCAGGGAGGTCTGTGCTCTTAAATAGATAGGTTGTGGGAGTAAAGACTAATTGTAATTGGAGTCCTTTTCAGGACTAGGTTACATGAGTTCCTATCAGTTTTTGCCAGGCAGGTCTGTGCCAGTGCTATGCAAGTTTTTTTCACAGCATTTGGCTGAATCTAGCAAAGCTAATCCTTTTTGGACTATTGCAGAGTGTGTTAGTCAGTGGAGTAGCCTATCTGTGTTGCAAGATATACCACCTGTGTATAGAATACCAATTTTTTTACTGCACCTAGTGAAGTAAAATCTTTTGGGTATAGCATCATTCTATTAGTCCATCTATACTGACCTCCATCAGGTTGCAAATTAAAACTAATTTTTATCTGCATCTACAGTACCTCTGAAAAAATATTTGGGCTTCTAGCAGTGTGTGGGACTTGTTCTATTAGTCCATCTATACTGACCTCCATCAGGTTGCAAACTGAATATATTTTTTTCTGCATCTACCTCTGAAAAAATATTGGGCTTCTAGCTGTGTGTGGGTCTTGTTCTATTAATCCATCTATACTGACCTCCATCAGGTTGCAAACTGAATATAATTTTTTTCTGCATCTAGCTCTGAAAAAATATTTGGCCTTCTAGTAGTGTGTCGGACTTTCTCTATTAGTCCATCTATACTGACCTCCATCAGGTTGCAAATTAAAAATAATTTTTATCTGCATCTACAGTACCTCTGAAAAAATATTTGGGCTTCTAGCTGTGTGCGGGACTTGTTGTATTAGTCCATATATACTGACCTCCATCAGGTTGCAAACTGAATATATTTTTTTCTGCATCTACCTCTGAAAAAATATTTGGCCTTCTAGTAGTGTGTCGGACTTTCTCTATTAGTCCATGTATACTGACCTCCATCAGGTTGCAAACTGAATATATTTTTTTCTGCATCTACCTCTGAAAAAATATTGGGCTTCTAGCTGTGTGTGGGTCTTGTTCTATTAATCCATCTATACTGACCTCCATCAGGTTGCAAACTGAATATATTTTTTTCTGCATCTACCTCTGAAAAAATATTTGGCCTTCTAGTAGTGTGTCGGACTTTCTCTATTAGTCCATCTATACTGACCTCCATCAGGTTGCAAATTAAAACTAATTTTTATCTGCATCTACAGTACCTCTGAAAAAATATTTGGGCTTCTAGCAGTGTGTGGGACTTGTTCTATTAGTCCATCTATACTGACCTCCATCAGGTTGCAAACTGAATATATTTTTTCTGCATCTATCTCTGAAAAAATATTTGGCCTTCTAGTAGTGTGTCGGACTTTCTCTATTAGTCCATCTATACTGACCTCCATCAGGTTGCAAACTGAATATAATTTTTTTCTGCATCTAGCTCTGAAAAAATATTTGGCCTTCTAGTAGTGTGTCGGACTTTCTCTATTAGTCCATCTATACTGACCTCCATCAGGTTGCAAATTAAAACTAATTTTTATCTGCATCTACAGTACCTCTGAAAAAATATTTGGGCTTCTAGCAGTGTGTGGGACTTGTTCTATTAGTCCATCTATACTGACCTCCATCAGGTTGCAAACTGAATATAGTTTTTTCTGCATCTACCTCTGAAAAAATATTGGGCTTCTAGCTGTGTGTGGGTCTTGTTCTATTAATCCATCTATACTGACCTCCATCAGGTTGCAAACTGAATATATTTTTTTCTGCATCTACCTCTGAAAAAATATTTGGCCTTCTAGTAGTGTGTCGGACTTTCTCTATTAGTCCATCTATACTGACCTCCATCAGGTTGCAAACTGAATATAATTTTTTTCTGCATCTAGCTCTGAAAAAATATTTGGCCTTCTAGTAGTGTGTCGGACTTTCTCTATTAGTCCATATATACTGACCTCCATCAGGTTGCAAATTAAAACTAATTTTTATCTGCATCTACAGTACCTCTGAAAAAATATTTGGGCTTCTAGCTTTGTGTGGGACTTGTTGTATTAGTCCATCTATACTGACCTCCATCAGGTTGCAAATTCAAAATAATTTTTTTCTGCATCTAACCCAGCCAATAGTTTTGGCCTAATACCACAGTTTGACCACTCAGCTCTGCTCGGTTACCATCCATTGTTTTTTTGTGCAAACAACTCCAGAGTTGTGAATTAGTTAACCACCAAAATGAGTGGAAAAAGGCCTGCTGCTGGTGGAAAGGGGAATAGGCGTGTTGGGAAGGGGAAAAAAGGTTGTGTCCGTGGGGTAGGTGTTAAAGCAACAGTAACATCTGCAGAAGAAAGACCATCTTCCAGCCAAACTAAAATGTCTACTTCTTTTAGCGGACAATGTGATAAGATCACTTTCTTACGGCCACGCCAATCGCTACAAATTCCAGATGAGGCACAAAAACAGCAGGTGCTTCAACGGATATCAAGTGCTCCTTTAAGTGGGCTCTCCTCCACATCAACTTCAACATCACAAATACTCCAGTCCTCAAAGGTGTCACCCAAATCGCACTTGCTTCCTCACAGCTCCCAAATCTCCAGCTGCCCGTCTGAGTATGAGGTAGAACAGATGGTTGAGTCTGCAGAGCTGTTTACTCATACTATAGCCTGGGAATCAGAGGTCGACTCCAGCGCTTCTGTGAATCCAGACGAGGAAATGATCTGCACTGATGCCCAGAATCTTTATGAGTCGGATCCAGGACCAGACGCAGAAGGTTCTGACCATAATGTAGACCCTCATTCCCAAACTGTAACTCCTGTTGGTGGAGACAATGAGGAAGACGATGATAAGACTCAAATACCTGATTGGAGCGACAACTTTAGTTTTTTGTCAGGGCAGGAACAGGTTGGCTCTGAGGACGACGGGTGTGATAACGCACAGGGTGATGATGATGAGGTCGGAGATCCCACTTACTGTCAACCCACAGTCAGCCAAGAGATGAGGTCAGCAGAGGAGGTGGAGGAAGATGCTAGTGACGACGAGGTCAGGTTGCGCCTTCCTGGACAGAGACGTAGTACTGGAAGCACGTCAACAACTGCATCCTCAAACACAACTCTGCCTCTCACCACAAGTCGTGGTGGCTCTTCAGGTCGCATGGGTGCTAAGCCTTTCATAGCCTGGGCATTTTTTCAGATCGATAAAGATGACCCAACTCGTGTTATCTGTAACATTTGTCAGCAAAAGCTAAGTAGAGGCCAAAAAATACATAGCTTGAGTACTTCATGCATGAACCGGCACATGGACATGAAGCATAAGTTGCAGTGGGAAGCTCAGTGTGCTACAATGCGGCCTAGCCGGCCGGGCCAACCACCGTCTGCCATATCTTGTGCATCCGCGGCCTCTTCATCCTCTGTGACTGGGGGGACAGCAGTCACACCTGTTTTGGGGCGCAGACCTGCCACCTCTTTACCCGCAACAGCCAGCGTGATTGGCAGGTCATCATTTTCTTTGCAGGTGGTAACACCAGCTGGTGTTGAGCGCTGTCCGACATCGATAGCACCACCTTTGGATCAAGGCAACCTAACATGTCCGCCTGCATCTTCCTCACAGACCGGCAGTTTGCCGGGGACACCCTTATCAACCCCGTCTAAGCACAATAGCCAGCCCTCGGTCCCTCAGATGTGGACAAGTAAAAGATCATTTCCTCCTAGCCATGAGAAAGCTAAGAGGTTGAATTTCACCATCTGCAAGCTCTTGGCTACAGAAATGCTGCCTTTCCGCCTGGTGGACACAGAGGATTTTCGAGACCTTATGTCCGTCGCAGTGCCCCAGTACCAGATGCCCAGTCGGCACTACTTCTCAAAGAAAGGTGTGCCTGCGCTCCACCAGCATGTCGCACACAACATCACCGCTTCTTTGAGAAACTCTGTGTGTGACAGGGTGCATTTCACCACAGACACTTGGACGAGTAGGCATGGACAGGGGCGTTACATGTCGCTGACTGGGCACTGGGTAACTATGGTGACAGCAGGACAAGGGGCTGCTGTCCAAGTCTTGCCGTCCCCACGAGTTGTGCGTCAATCCTCTTTATGTCAAAGTTCCTCCACTGCTTCTGCCTCCTCAACCTCCTCTCGGTCTTCCACCTGCACCCAAAGCCTGTCTGGTCATGCCACAAGCTTTCTAACTGCGCAGAAGGGATCCTGCACACCTCCTTACTATGCTGGCAGTAGGGCTCAACGTCATCAGGTGGTTTTTACATTGAAATGTCTGGGAAATGTGAGTCACACAGCTGAGGAGTTGTGGTCAGCTCTGGAGAACCAATTTCATGAATGGTTGTCTCCACTGGACCTGAAACCAGGGAAGGCCGTGTGCGACAATGCTGCAAACCTGGGTGCGGCCCTTCGCCGGGGCAATGTCACACACGTGCCTTGTATGGCTCACGTGTTGAACCTGGTTGTCCAGCAATTTTTAGCCCACTATCCCAGACTAGATGGCCTTCTGCAGAGGGCACGGTCGCTGTGTGCTCACTTCCGCCGTTCGCATCCCGCAGCTCAGCGACTTACATCTCTACAGAAGTCGTTGGGCCTGCCACTTCACCGGCTAAAATGCGATGTGCCTACCCGGTGGAATTCAACTCTGCACATGTTGCAGCGACTGTGGCAGCACCGACAAGCCCTGGTGCAATACGTTCTGACGTATAGCCTGGGCCAACGAGATTCAGAGGTGGGGCAAATCACGCTGGAGGAGTGGTCTCAGATCAGGGACCTATGCACCCTTCTGCACAGTTTTGAAATGGCGACGAAGATGTTTAGTGCTGACGATGCCATTATCAGCATGACTATTCCGGTGATTTACATGCTGGAGCACATGTTAAACAGAATTCGGAGTCAGGTGGTGGCACAAGAGGAGGTGGAGGAAGTAGAGGAGGAGGAGTTGTATGCGGAAGGGCTAACATCTGAAAGGTCCAGACGGTCGGCAGCACCAAGGCGGCAGGCATGTGAGGGTGGGGGAGATGGTTTTACCAGGGCGCATGGTAGCAGCCAAACTAGTGAGGAAGGTGCAGGAGCCCAGGAAGAAGTGGAGGACGAACTGATGGAAGACTCATCAGATGAGGGAGACCTTGATCACATTTCTGTTGTGCGAGGTTGGGGGGAGAGGACAGAGGAAGGAAGCATGATTGTTACCTCGCCACCAACACAACAGGGACTTGGTGCTCCTGGATGCGCAACACACATGAGTGCCTTCTTGCTGCACTACCTGCAACATGACCCTCGAATTGTGAGAATTAGAAATAATCCTGACTACTGGGTTGCCACACTGTTAGATCCCCAGTACAAAAGTAAATTTGCAGAAATTATTCCTGCCATAGAAAGGGATGCACGCATGCAGGAGTATCAGCAGAGACTGTTGCAGAATCTTACATGTGCTTTTCCACAAAATACCAGTGGTGCACGTAGTGAATCTCACAGTTCCAAATTGCCAACCGTGGGACCGTCAAGTGTTCAGCACTCAAACCGTAACAGAACCACAGTATCTGCTGGTAACATCAATTTTGCGGAATCATTTCACCACTTTTTTAGCCCATCCTTTGCAAGGCCACAGGAGACAAGAAGTCTGACACATAGTCAACGCCTAGAGACGATGGTACAGGAGTATCTCCAAGTAAACATTGAAGCCACGACTGTGTCACTGGACCGTTGCTCTTTTTGGGCTTCCAATCTGGATAAATGGCCGGAGCTAGCCACTTACGCCTTGGAGATCTTGTCATGCCCCGCAGCCAGCGTTCTGTCTGAACGTGTGTTCAGCGCTGCTGGTGGTGTGCTGACAGATAAGCGCACGCGGCTCTCCACTGATAATGTAGACAGACTCACGTTCATAAAGATGAACAAATCATGGATCCGAAACGACTTTTCTACCCCTGTGTCATCCTGGGGAGAGTAAAAGCTTGATGATTGGTTAAAATCACCCTACCAACCGTTTTAAGCTTTCAAATTACTAATCATGTTTATCTGTATCTTGACTGGAAAATAATTTGGGCTTTGTAGCAGTGTGCAGCACTGACCCTATTAGGCCATCTATACTAAAGCTTCACCAGATTTAAAATTAAAAATAATTTTTAGCTGCATCTAGCCCGGAAAATAATTTTGGGGCTCCGAGATGCGCAAGACACATAAGTGCCTTCTTGCTGCACTACCTGCAGCATGACCCTCATATTGTCAGAATTCGAAGTAATCATGACTACTGGGTTGCCACACTCTTAGATCCCCCAAACTTTTCGATCAACCCTTTCATTTTAATAAAGACCAAAAAAAATGGTCATTTTTGAAATTATAAGCATTAGCAGGTTGTTAGAAACTGAAATCAAACAGTTTTCAACTCAAAACTTTATTCTAGGTGATGTTACATTTTCACATAGGACCCCTTGTTCGAAAGGAGCTTCTGAACTCTCTCGTCCATTGAATTTGTCAGGTTTTGGATGGTTTCTGCTTCAATTGTTTTGCATGAGGACAGAATACCCTCCCAGAGCTGTTGCTTAGATGTGAACTGCCTCCCGCCATCATAGACACTCCTTTTAATGATGCTCCAAAGGTTCTGAATGGGGTAGAGGTCAGGGGAGCATGGGGGTCACACCATAAGTTTGTCCCCTTTTATGCCCATATCAGCCAGAGATGCAGATGTTTTATGTGCAGCATGAGATGGTGCATTATCATGCAGAAAAATGATCTTGCTGTGAAATACACGGTTCTTCTTCTTGAACCATGGCAGGAAGTGCTGTTTGAGAAAATCCACATACATTATGGAGTTCATCTTTAGCGCCTTCAGGGATCCTAAAGGGGCCGACAATCTCTCTCCCCATGATTCCAGCCCAAAACATTACTCCACCTCCTCCTTGTTGGCGCTGTAGCCGTGTTTGCGTGGGGTGTCCATCAACCAGCCATCCTCCACTCCATCCATCTGGACCATCGAGCGCTGCACGGCACTCATCCGTGAACAAAACTGTTTTGAAATCAGTCTTCATGTAATGTTTGGCCCACTGGAGCCGTTTCTGCTTGTGTGAAGTGGATAGAGGAGGTCGACAGGATGGCATATGCACAGCTGCAAACCTCTGAAGGACCCTGCATCTTGTTGTTCGGGGGACGTTGGAGGCACAAGCAGCTTCAAAAACTTGTCTGCTGCTATGACAAGGCTTTTTTGCCGCTGCTCTTTCAACCTGACGTAATTGCCTGTAGGAAAGAGTCCTCAATTTGCCCTTATCAGCACGCACACGTGTGTACTGTGAATCAGCTACATACTTCTTGATTGCCAAGACACTTCATCCTGATCATCGCACAATGTTGATTGTAGTCATGCCTTGACCTAAACACTCCACAATTTGTTGCTTCTCAGCAGCCGACACATCCTTTTTCTTTCCCATTTTGGCAGAAAATGTAGGCTGCTTAATAATGTGAGAGAGCCTTCTTAAGTAGTCTTGCCTTTCATTGGACACACCTGCCAAACTAATTAGCACAGGTGTCTGCAATTGCTTACAGTGATATAAAGAGCCCTGACACACATCACTATCAATGAGTTTAACTGACAAACAAACAAATTCTTCCCTTATCACTCCTAAACACTTTTTGCATAATAATTTGGAACGCGGTGTACATGTGCTTTTCCACAAAACACCAGCGGTTCACGTAGTGAATCTTACAGTTCTAACTTGCCAACCGTGGTCTGTATGGAGTTGTTCAATAAAGGGCCCAAAATTAAGATAACATAGATGGGAGAGGTCTCTATGAATAGGAATTCCTAAGTATTTGATACCCTGTGAGGGACAGGCAAAGGGAAAGTTGGACTGGATGGAATCCTATATGGATTTGGGGAGGGAGACATCGAGGGCCTCAGATTTCGCTGCATTGATTTTAAAATTTGACCATGTAACAAAGTGATCTATTTCAGCCATAACAGCAGGGATGGATATATGTGATTGAGTGATATATACTAGGACATCATCAGCAAATAGAGAGCACTTGTACTCGGTGCCTCCCACCTCAATCCACCTAATATTGGGGTTATGGCGAATTGATGAGAGCAGGTGCTCCGTCACTAGGATGTATAAGAGAGGGGACAGAGGACATCCCTGCCTTGTCCCATTGGTGATTGTGAAAGGTGATGAAAATGTTCTGACGCACCCCCTGGGCCTTGGGACACCCGGAGCCGGACCCTTTTTGGTGGATGCTGGTGGTTGTAGTCTTCGTGGCGGCGACCCGGTTCCGTGGCTCAGGGCGGTCAAACCAGTGGCGGAACTATTTATGTGGTTTTGATGTTTAAATGTCCGACTACGCCACCCGTGGATTGCGGTCAGAGTGAACCGCCGCTACAGGGCAGACCGCTGAGGCTGGTGTTGTGGGTGCAGCAGAGCGTAGCATAACTCCCCACGGGAGGAGTATAGCCTCAGGGCAGTGTATGCGGAGGATGGGGGTGATGGTGCAGGGCAGCAGCAGTAACGACACGGAGTCAGTGATGCAGTCCAGGGCCTTTACTCACAGTTCTTATTATCCAGACCACGTCTGCAGGTAACGGCTGCCCACGTCGTACTGTGCTCACCAGGTGAGGGGCTCAGACAACTCCCAGATAACTTTGGAGCACTTCACAGGACCCCCTTTGTGTGTCCTTTGTCTGGCCTTTCTTACCAACACTTCTGTCCGGCTGCCTCGGGCCTCCTCTTGGTAAACTTGGCGCCAGTTTCCCTGACCCTATGTGGTGCCTTCCTAGCGGGTGTAGCGAGGGGCTGCGCCACATAAAATGTCAGAGCCTCCGGTTTCTAGCTGAGGGTCGTTTCCTGCCTCCACTAGTTCGGGGACCGGTCTCCCCCTTTGGCCTGACCCCTCCACGCAGGTGGATTCGGGCGTGCGGTGGCGACTCGCCCGTCCGCACCCCTGGGATCCCTTCATTCCTCGTTCCTGGAGCCTTCTCCGCTCCTCTTCCTTCCTTCTCCCTCTTCCAGGCCTGGGCCTCTGTTAGTAGGCCCGCCTCCGGAGCAGAGCTCATGCAGAGCCCCTGCTCCCTGCCACTTCTGCTCAGACTTCTCTGCACTGAACTAAGATGGTGCCCACCTTTTATACTCCCTTCTCAATGCACCCAGGAACTGCTTCCTCCCTTCTCCTGCACTACAGGGTTCCCCTTCCTCAGTGTTCCCTCCCCCCACTCCAGCCAGGGACAGGGACTGTCGTGCCCATCTCAGGGGCATATTGGTCGCCCTGCCCCATGGCAATGTGGTGTAATGCATGCAGGTGTCGGGTCCTGATCCACACTCCATCCTTACCTGAGAGTGAGATATCACACCTCTGGGTGAGGTGCAATACGTCTGTAGCAACCGAGCCCTCAGGGTGCTACAGTTCCATTTATCTTCAGCCTAGGTGACGTATTGCGATACAGGGCCGTGATTTTGGCTATAAAAGGGTCCCCTAGACCCCTACCCCAAGCTTTTTAAGAGAATCATATATGGCGTGCCAGGAGACTCTATGGAATGCTTTCTCAGCATCCAACGAGAGTATCTAATTACAAATTTTTAACTGCATCTAGCCCAGGAAATACTTTGTGCCTAGTAGCAGTGTCTGCTAGTCAGCGGATTATCCCGGCTGTTAAGCAAGCTACACCACCTGTAGTTTAGACACTTAATTTTTTCAAAGGAAATGCTTCGGGACCATGGGATACTCAGTGAAGAGCATCAGGAGGCACCCCAAGGCATAGGGGCTGGGACTGGCAGTAGGATGCCTTGCGGTGGACAGCCGAGCTCGATCCTTATAAAAGCTTTTTAACTGCAGCAGCTTTAGTGGACGCTACTGGAGCTGGAATTACGCGGCTGCTGGTATGAGACTTGCCCTCCAATAGATCCTTGTAAATGGATTTAAAGTGTATTCATTCAAATTAGAGAGACAATTTAAATTAAAAAGCTTAGAGCTGCCTCCACCACAGGGGGCTCGCTCGACCCACCAGCGGACAGGCACCAGTATTGGGAGAGGGGGGCTGGCCATCAGGGTTCACCGCGGCTCTGGCACAAACCCGGCGACACGGAGGTGGCACGGGCAGGAGCGGACTGGCCGTGTCGGCTTCTCACTTTTTGGATTTTAGAAGGGCATGACATGCCTATATCTGTGTCTCCCCCTCCTTTTACTCCTCCACCTCTTTTATTTTCGCATGACTATATGTACTTGTCACTTTTCCATGTGTTAGTTGTGTCTTCTGAGCAGTTTGTCAGCTTTTGGACACCTTTGAAGGTGTTTTCTATGTGTTTCTATGTGTTTTTGTTTGCCTGCCATTGGTTTTAATGGTGTTCGAAGGTGCTCGACGAACAGTTCGACGAACACACGGGTGTTCGACGAACCGAACCGAACTCGAACACTACGGGGGTGGCTCAACACTAGTTATTATGTTCAAATTACACCATTGTCCCTCTTACCAAGTGTGTACCATGTGTGATATGACGCCGTTTTTTTTACTCGCGAATTGAATCGCATATCATTCAAATTTGCATGGAGCCATGGATTTCAGGAAATTCTACTCAAATTTAATCCTTTGTAGGTCAATTCGCTCATATCTACTCAGTTTTAAAACCAGCGTTAACAACTTAGTTTTTTATTTTTTAGGACAGCTTGTCAAACAACCAGCATTTCTTTAATAAATAATAGTGCAAAATACCATGGCTCTCACACAAATATGCAAATTATTTCATTGAAACATTAGAAAACCATAAAAAATCATTAAGATTCTAAGCTAAATAGGAAAGGGATCTTTACAGTTAGAGCAGTCACACTATGGAATGCCTGACCACAAGAGGTAGTAACGGCCGACACTATGACAGCTTTTAAAAAAGGGTTGGATGATTTCCTCGATACACATAACATTGTGGGTTATAGTTTAAAGTAGTGACAAAATGTACAATTGGTGGAGGAAGGTTGAACTTGATGGATCTAGGTCTTTATTCAACCTATGTACAAGTAATTATGTAACTACCGTAAGTCAAATAAGTCTGCAGCCAATAATTTGATATGCAGTGCAATAACTTTAAGCTTAAAGGGGTTGTCCAGTATTTTATATTACCCCCCACCCCCAATGTATCCCCCCGGGCCCCCTAAGACTTTTTGTAAATACCTTATGTTGCTGATAATGCCTGTGAGTGGCGCTATCCTTGGCCGCTCACAGGCATCATGTGACCCCGCGCTGATGTCACGACAAGTGAGGCGTGACTCAGCGCTGGGGTACCCGAGGTGGCTGCTGGGTTGTGGGCGGGGTAACCTCCCCCGCATCACACCCAGAATCCACTACGCGCTTTCCCAATGAATGGGGAGAGGCAGAGCGCGCGGTGGATGCCGGGTGTGACGCGGGGGTAACCCCGCCCACAGCCTGGCATCCACCGTGGAACGCAGAAGACAGAGACCCCCGGCTGCTGCCAGCACTTGTTGTGACATCAGCGGATGTCAGAGCCGGCTGCAGCCGGGGGTCACGTGATGCCTGTGAGCGGCCAGTGATAGCGCCACTCACAGACAGTATCTGCAACGTAAGGTAACTACAAAAATCCTTAGGGGCCCCGGGGAGATGCATTGGGGGAATAATATAAAGTACTGGACAACCCCTTTAAGAGCTTCAACAGAGCCCCAACAGGGCCACCAACTATCATAAGTCTTTAACAGCATTGTTTTTCTCTATGGGCTAAAGGGACATTTTGAGCCCCAAAGGTTCCAGGGCCCAGGAGCAGCTGCAAACCCTGCACCCACTATAGTTAAGCCCTTCTTGATGTAAAAGCCATTATCTGCAATTACTGTGAACTGTAATATGACAACAATTAAAGTTATAATAATTTGTACAACTTTCCAGAGCAGAAAAAGATCATGGACAAATCTAATTTATTTAACAGACAAGGAAAAAAGTGTTCTGTTTTACAAACTGTCCATGGATTTCTGGATGGTTGTCAATGATGCAAGACACAAGACTGTTGCCTATATTTGAAAACTCAAATCATGTTACTCCAAAACTCACTCCGAATGCCCAAAGACACTAGAAAAACTTACAAGTGGCATTAACTACAACTATATTAGCAGATTCCATCCTTGGCGTCTTTGTCTTTTTCTTTTATATTGTACAATATGAGACCTGGCAGGGTCATGTTTTCCTCTGTACTAGTCAGGTACAAATTAAAGGGGTTGTCCACTACTTTCACATTGATTCCCTATCTGTAGGATATGGCATCAATGTATGATCGGCCGGGGTCCAACACCCGGCACCCCTACCGATCAGCTGTTAGAAGTGCTTACCTGCGGTGCTTGGCCGTCAAGTTGTAGTGGCCGGCGCTTGTTACTGCACATCCGCCTCCTATTCAATTCAATGGGAGGTGGATGTGCAATACCCTACGGCGGCCACTACAGATGGACGGCCAAGCACCGCAGATAAGCACTTCCGGCCAGCGGCAGTAGCCGATAACAGCTGATCAGCGGGGGTGCCTATCCCAAGGATAGGGCATCAATGTGAAAGTAGTGGACAACTTCTTTAAGCTTATTTTTACAGTATTAGCTTGCTTTTCCTTCATTATGCATTTTTATTTATTGTGTCTAGTTTTGCAGAGTCTGTTTCATTAAGGAGAGATCTGAGTACATACAGTGGTGGCCAAAAGTATTGGCACCCCTGCAATTCTGTCAGATAATACTCAGTTTCTTCCTGAAAATGATTGCAATCACAAATTCTTTGGTATTATTATCTTCATTTAATTTGCTTGCAAGGAAAAAACACAAGAGAGAATGAAGCAAAAATCAAATCATTGATCATTTCACACAAAACTCCAAAAATGGGCCAGACAAAAGTATTGGCACCCTCAGCCTAATATTTGGTTGCACAACCTTTAGCCAAAATAACTGCGAACAACCGCTTCCGGTAACCATCAATGAGTTTCTTACAATGTTCTGCTGGAATTGTAGACCATTCTTCTTTGGCAAACTGCTCCAGGTCCCTGATATTTGAAGGCTGCCTTCTCCAAACTGCCATTTTGAGATCTCTCCACAGGTGTTCTATGGGATTCAGGTCTGGACTCATTGCTGGCCACCTTAGAAGTCTCCAGTGCTTTCTCTCAAACCATTTTATAGTGCTTTTGGAAGTGTGTTTTGGGTCATTGTCCTGCTGGAAGACCAATGACCTCTGAGGGAAATCCAGCTTTCTCACACTGGGCCCTACATTATGCAGCAAAATTTGTTGGTAGTCTTCAGACTTCATAATGCCATGCACACAGTCAAGCAGTCCAGTGCCAGAGGCAGCAAAGCAACCCCAAAACATCAGGGAACCTCCGCCATGTTTGACTGTAGGGACCGTGTTCTTTTCTTTGAATGCCTCTTTTTTTTTCCTGTACACTCTATGTTGATGCTTTTTCCCAAAAAGCTCTACTTTTGTCTCATCTGACCAGAGAACATTCTTCCAAAATGTTTTAGGCTTTTTCAGGTAAGTTTTGGCAAACTCCAGCCTGGCTTTCTTATGTCTCGGGGTAAGAAGTGTGGTCTTCCTGGGTATCCTACCATACAGTCCCTTTTCATTCAGACGCCGACGGATAGTACGGGTTGACACTGTTGTACCCTCGGACTGCAGGCCAGCTTGAACTTGTTTGGATGTTAGTCGAGGTTCTTTATCCACCATCCGCACAATCTTGCGCTGAAATCTCTCGTCTATTTTTCTTTTCCATCCACATCTAGGGAGGTTAGCCACAGTGCCATGGGCTTTAAACTTCTTGATGACACTGCGCACGGAAGACACAGGAACATTCAGGTCTTTGGAGATGGACTTGTAGCCTTGAGATTGCTCATGCTTCCTCACAATTTGGTTTCTCAAGTCCTCAGACAGTTCTTTGGTCTTCTTTCTTTTCTCCATGCTCAATGTGGTACACACAAGGACACAGGACAGAGGTTGAGTCAACTTTAATCCATGTTAACTGGCTGCAAGTGTGATTTAGTTATTGCAAACACCTGTTAGGTGCCACAGGTAAGTTACAGGTGCTGTTAATTACACGAATTAGAGAAGCATCACATGATTTTTCAAACAGTGCCAATACTTTTGTCCACCCCCTCTTTTAGGTTTGGTGTGGAATTATATCCAATTTGGCTTTAGGACAATTATTTTTGTATTTTTTCATTGAAGACAAATTAAATGAAGATAATAATACCAAAGAATTTGTGATTGCAATCATTTTCAGGAAGAAACTGACTATTATCTGACAGAATTGCAGGGGTGCCAATACTTTTGGCCACCACTGTATATGAAAAACGGTTGTCCTGATATTTATTATAAATTGGTGATAGCATTGTAACTAATGTCTTTTATTATATCTTATGTTAACCTAAATAATGCGTCAAATAAAATGTGTAAAAATAGTCTTAAAGAAAAATCATATTTTAAGTCGTAGTCAGGCTACTGTGTCCTTTTGCATTCTTTTGTTAACTATTTAAATCAGATTTCTTGAAGTCAAATGTAAATAGTTGTGTAACACCTGACGTAAATATGTGCAGAAAAAGGGACAGATGGGGTGTAGTGTAAATTTAGTCAGCGTCTGTATGATAAATGCCCTTACATGTGCCTGCTGAATGTGAGGACTGCTGCAAGCCACACGTTGTCACCTAAGCACATAAATAAGGGGAATGACTTTTAGAAATGTTTGCGGATGTCTTAACTGGGGACATGAAAACTCTTCAAATAAAGGAGCAGCAGCACCAACAAAACTTTTGCTTTTAAGGGCTCAGTTAGACAAACATTTTGTGTATATTGGTGTGCACTTTTCACTGACCAGATATGCAGAGGTGCTACACCACAGATTTATTTGCAGTAAGGCAGGAAAATGAATTTGAAGTCCTATGAACAAAGCAATCTGCTAGAGACGAACCAGCTTTTCTTTAACCATTAATACAGTTTAAAATATATTTAGGAATTAACAGAAAATCAGGTTGTGTGTGTTGTGAGAAAACCATATGTGAAGAAATTAAGTGACTATAATATGGCATGGGGCAGTAGCAGTGGATGAAGTACTAGTCTCTTACATCCCAGCATGTTACATGAAGTTGGGGGTCATGGCTGGGTGTATGGACTTGTGCTGTGAGGGTGCTTCACCCGTGTAGGCCGCATGTAACCGATGATGCTGGTTTGCCAGGCCTAAATGTTGGACAGTTCAAGGAGGGAGATCACCAGTTGAAAATAAACTTTTCACTTAATGATAACTGGGAAGGGATTATATACAGGACATAGCGGGAACAAATCTTCATGAACGTTTCTTTCACAATATGCAACATTTTCCTCAGTTTCAATCCCTCTCTCTCTTCTCTGTTCACTTTTTCTCTCTCTTTACTGCTCCTCACTACTTCACCAAAACCCAGCTCAATACTACAGTCCAGCTAGCAAGAGTCCTTTATTTAACCCATGGTTCCGCATTTTTTTTCCCTTCTAGGTATCTATTGTGCCAGTATGGCCAGTACTTATCCTCTCTCTTTTCTGACGCACTGCAACTCCCACCTGGGGCACTCTCTTTGTCCTGTGTGCTCTGCCTTGTCCTGGCCCGATACCGTTATGAGTTGTAATCTCTGGGCTGTACTGCTAGGCGTCCTTTCCCAGGACCCTTCTCCAATAATTCACTCTGTCTCTCAGTCACTTTCCTCGCTTCTGCTCCTCATCACACTATCCCTTTTTCTCGGTCTCTTCTCACAACTAGGGGACACCCATGAATTGCAGCATTACTCACAATGGACCTTAGATCCTCTTACTATGCACTCTAGGCCCTTTCTAACTCTTCATAGGAAAACTGTCTCTGTCCTTTCACTTTAGCCTCTCCCACTCTGGGCTAGTCCCAACTGTTAACTCTAACTGTCCATGTTAACTACTAGTTGCTGGGCAGAATACAGAACAATACAGATTATTACACAAGCAAACATCATAACACATTTCACAGTTCACATTGCACATCAACAAAACGCATATTCTTCAAGGGGAAATATGGGCACCATTTCCATTCCCTTACAAGACAGTGGCATGAAGCTATATTTAGGTAGAAAAATCTGCAGGCATGGTGTACAAAATACAATCTACTAAGCTGGCTGGATGTGTACCTAACTAAGATTTCTTGTCTTGTACTTTTTGGGATGGGGAGTAACTATTGTTAAAATAGAAAAAATAAGTAAATCTATATATTTAACTGTGCATGTCTATTTTTGCACATCTGTTTTACTAGCCCTATTTGACAACCAAACATGCCACACCTATACTGAGGCCTACAGCTGCATTTTGTTTTATGCACGTTTAGCTACCTACTTAGCTATTTTTGTTACATCCTTTTTGGCATCGGTTGCATAATTAGGTTGAAGAGTTAACAATGGGATTGTACAAAATATATGATAAAAGAAAAAATGGCAAGAGCAATGGATGGAGTAGTGTAAAGAGAAAATCCCTATAACACAGCTAAGAATGTGAAGCCACTTACAGCACTAGCACCAGCACAAATGGCACCAGTCATGTGGGCAGTAGTACTACCAAAAGCAGGTTAAAATGGTCCTCCTTTTGCCGCCATGAAATATATTAATTTTAAATATATTAATATTAAGGAATATATGGCAGATCACTCATGTCAGTTGCACCCGAATGATGTTAATTCTAACAGCGACATCTTCAGTTTGAGTCAGTGTTTTGCAAAATCGTCGTCCTCCATCACCGCAAGAGTTAATCCTTTACATTGAAGACTTTCAGTTAGGTCAATAAAATCTCTATATGTTCTTCCCCTTAGTCCCCTAAGAAACTATTAAAAAAGAGAAGAGAATGTGGTGAAAGACCTTCTGTGAGCAGATCTGTTTTCCCTGCAGTCTACTTGGGAGCAGATGATGTCACAAGTGCTGTTGGTGATAGAGGATCAATATCTGGAAGCTCTGCCGATAGTCTTGGTGGTGGTGAGTCCTATGTACGGGTATCTTGCATGTGGGAGTTCTTTTACACATTCTGAACTGACAAATCTTTTGCAGTTTGCAGGATATGCAGGAAGAAAATAGCTGTGTATGTCCAGGATCTAATAAACTAAAAATTATAGTTCTCCATCAGCAAGGCTCAAGCTGTCCTCCTACATCATCTACTCCTCTTTTTGGTAATAAGGCCACATCCTCAAGTACAGGGTGGGCCATTTATATGGATACACCTAAATTAAATGGGAATGGTTGGTGATATCAACTTCCTGTTTATGGCACATTAGTATATGGGAGGGGGAAAACTTTTCCAGATGGGTGGTGAACATGGCGGCCATTTTGAAGTCGGCCATTTTGGATCCAACTTTATTTTTTTCAATGGGAAGAGGGTCATGTGACACATCAGACTTATTGAGAATTTCATAAGAAAAACAATGGTGTGCTTGGTTTTAACATAACTTTATTCTTTCATGAGTTTTTTACAAGTTTATGACCACTTATAAAATGTGTTCAAAGTGCTGCCCATTGTGTTGGATTGTCAATGCAACCCTCTTCTCCCACTCTTGACACACTGATAGCAACACCGCAGAAGAAATGGTAGCACAGGCTTCCAGTATCCGTTGTTTCAGATAAAAAAGTGAAACTCATATTATATAGAGACATTACAAGGAGAGTGATCTATTTCAAGTGTTTATTTCTGTTAATGTTGATGATTATGGCTTACAGCCAATGAAAACACAAAAGTCATTATCTCAGTAAATTAAAATAATTAACAAAAAACACCTGCAAAGGCTTCCTAAGCATTTAAAAAGATCCATTAGTCTCTTTCAGAACGCTCCACAATCATGGGGAAGACTGCTGACTTGACAGATGTCCAGAAGGCAGTCATTGACACATTAAGTAAATGCAAAGTAAATTTTGCATTTCATTTGGAAATCAAGGTCCCAGAGTCTGGAGAAATAGTGGAGAGGCACAAAATCCAAGCTGCTTGAGGTCTTGTGTGAAGTTTCCATAATCAGTGATGGTTTGGGGAGCCATGTTATCTGCTGGTGTAGGTACACTGTGTTTTATCAAGATCAAAGTCAGCGCAGCCGTCTACCAGGAAATTTTAAAGCACTTCAAGCTTCCCTCTGCTGACATGCTTTTTGGAGATGGAAATTTCATTCTCCAGCAGGACTTGGCACCTGTCCACACTGCCAAAAGTACCAATAACTGGTTTAAAAACAACAGTATCACTGTGCTTGATTGGCCAGCAAACTCACCTGACCCCTAGAGAATCTATTGGGTATTGTCAAGAGGAAGATGAGAGACACCAGACCCAACAATGAAGACGAGTGGAAGGCTGCTATCAATGCAACCTGGGCTTCCATAACACCTCAGCAGTGCTGATCGCCTCCATGCCACGCCGCATTGATGCAGTAATTGATTTAAAAGGAGCCCAAACCAAGTATTGAGTGACTTTACTGAACATACATTTAAGTAGGCCAACATTTCGGATTTTAAAAGCATATTTCAAGCTGTTGTTATAAAGTATTCTAATTTACTGAGATAATGACTGTTGTGTGTTTATTGACTGTAAGCCATAATCATCAACATTAACAAAATTAGACACTTAAAATAGATCACTCTGTTTGTAATGAGTCTACAGTATGTAATATATGAGTTTCACTTTTTGCATTGAAGAACTGAAATAAATTAATTTTTTGATGATATTCCAATTTAGCGAGATGCACCTGTATGTCAGGAGCTTTTTTCATCATAGCACTTTCTTTTCATTTCTGAGGCTCCCTTGCACTACAGCACTTTACTATTGTCTGATCGGGGAGATCCTCACTGTTTGAAATGTTATATACTCCTCATCATAGGTGGATTATAACGAGGGCAATCTGGGCTACAGCCCGGGGCCCCAGGCCTCCAGGGGGCCTATGGCTAGATTGCCCTCATTATATGTGTGGCGCCGTGGCACATAACGGCAGACAGTGGCGGGGGGGCACCCGGACCGCACTTTTTCTTCAGCTGGGCCAGCACTGCAGCAGTTAACTTCCCTGTGCTGGCCCGGCCGCGTCACAGCTAGGAGACATGGACCTGTGCGTGGCCGTGTCTCCTAGCTGTGATGTCACACAGTGCACGCCCGGCCTGCACTGCTGCACCGGAGAGGAGATGGAGGACTGGAGCCGGGGGGATGGTGAGTGTGTGTGTGAGTGTGTGTGAGTATGTGTGTGTGTGTGTGTGCAGGCAGATATCATTGTGTGTCTGTTTATATGTATTTTTGTGCTTCAAATGTGATTATGCGTGTATGTATGTATATGTTTGGGTGTGTGCGTGACTGCGTGCGGCCTCCTGCTAAGTATAGATGGCGCCGTGCGGCCTCCTGCTGTCTCTAGGGGGGGCGTCGTGCGGCCTCCCACTGTGTATAGATGGCGCCGTGCGGCCTCCCGCTGTGCATAGATGGCTATGTGCGGCCACCCGCTGTGTATAGATGGCTACGTGCGGCCTCCCGCTGTGTATAGATGGCTACGTGCGGCCTCCCGCTGTGTATAGATGGCTACGTTCGGCCTCCCGCTGTATATAGATGGCTACGTGCGGCCTCCTGCTGTATATAGATGGCTACATGCGGCCTCTCGCTGTATATAGATGGCTATGTGCGGCCTCCCGCTGTGTATAGATGGCGCCATGCAGCCTCCTGCTGTGCATAAATGGCTACGTGCGGCCGCCTGCTGTGTATAGATGGCTACGTGCGGCCTCCCGCTGTATATAGATGGCTACGTGCGGCCTTCCTCTGTATATAGTTGGCTACATTCAGCCTCCTGCTGTGTATAGATGGCTACATGCAGCCTCCTGCTGTGTATAGATGGCTACGTGCGGCCTCCCACTGTGTATAGACGGCTACATGTGGCCTCACACTGTGTATAGATGGCACCGTGCGGCCGCCCGCCGTGTATAGATGGCTACGTGCGACCTCCCGCTGTGTATAGAAGGCTATGTGCGGCCTCTTGCTGTCTATAGATGGCTACGTGCGGCTTCCCGCTGTGTATTGATGGCACCGCACGGCCTCCCACCGTGTATAGATGGCTACATGCGGCCTCCTGCTGTATATAGATGGCTACGTTCGGCCTCCCGCTGTGTATAGATGGCTACGTGCGGCCTTCTGCTGGGTATAGATGGCTACGTGTGGCCTCACACTGTGTATAGATGGCGCCGTGCAGCCTCCTGCTGTGTATAGATGGCTACGTGTGGCCTCCCGCTGTGTATAGATGGGTACGTGCGACCTCCCACTGTGTATAGATGGCTACGTGCGGCCTCCCGCTGTGTTTAGATGGCTACGTGCGGCCTCCCGCAGTATATGGATGGCTACATGCGGCCTCCTGCTGTATATAGATGGCTACGTGCGGCTTCCCGCTGTGTATAGATGGCGCCATGCAGCCTCCTGCTATGCATAGTTGGCTACGTGCGTCCTCCTGCTGTGTATAGATGGCTACGTGCGGCCTCCCGCTGTATATAGATGGCTACGGGCGGCCTCCCGCTGTATATAGATGGCTTCGTGAAGCCTCCTGCTTTGTATAGATGGCTACGTGCAGCCTCCTGCTGTGTATAAATGGCTATGTGCGGCCTCCCACTCTGTATAGGTGGCTACGTGCGGCCTCACGCTATGTATAGATGGCGCCGTGCAGCCTTCTGCTGTGTATAGATGGCTACGTGTGACCACCCGCTGTGTATAGATAGCTACTTTCAGCCTTTCACTGTGTATAGATGGCTATGTGCGGGCTCCCACTGTGTATAGCTGGCTACGTGCGGCCTCCTGCTGTGTATAGATGGCTATGTGCGGCCTCCCGCTGTCTATAGATGGCTACGTGCGGACTTCCGCTGCGTATTGATGGCACCGTGCGGCCTCCCGCCGTGTATAGATGGCGCCGTGCGGCTTCTCGCAATCTATAGATGGCTACGTGCGGCTTCTCGCCATCTATAGTTTTATACGTGCGGCCTCCCGCTGTGTATAGATGGCTACGTGCGGCCTCCCGCTATGTATAGATGGCTACGTGCGGACTCCCGCTGTGTATTGATGGCACCGTGTGGCCTCCCACCGTGTATAGATGGCGCCGTGTGGCTTCCCGCAATCTATAGATGGCTGCGTGCGGCTTCCTGCCATCTATAGATGGATACGTGCGGCCTACCGCTGTGTATAGATGGCTACGTGCGGCCTCCCGCTGTGTATAGATGGCTACGTGCAGCCTCGCACTGTCTATAGATGGCTACGTGTGGCCTCCCGCTGTGTACTGATTGCACCGTGTGGCCTCCCGCCGTGTATAGATGGCGCCGTGCGGCCTCCCGCCGTGTATAGATGGCTACGTGCGGCCTCCCGCTGTGTATAGATGGCTACGTGCGGCCTCCCACTGTCTATAGATGGCTATGTGCGGCCTCCCGCTGTGTATTGATGGCACCGAGTGGCATCCCACCATGTATAGATGGCGCCGTGCGGCCTCCCGCCATGTATAGATGGCTACGTGCGGCCTCCCGCTGTGTATAGATGGCTGCGTGTGGCATCATGCTGTGTATAGATGGCTATGTGCGGCCTCCTGCTGTGTATAGATGGCTACGTGTGGCCTCCCGCTGTGTATAGATGGCTACGTGCAACCTCCTGCTGTTTATAGATGGCTACGGGCGGCCTCCTGCTGTGTATAGATGGCTACGTGTGACCTCCCGCTGTATATAGATGGATATGTGCGGCCTCCCGCTGTGTATAGATGGCTACGTGCGGCCTCTCGCTGTGTATAGATGGCTACGTGCGGACTCCCGCTGTGTATTGATTGCACCGTGCGGCATCCCGCCGTGTATAGATGGCGCCGTGCGGCTTCCCGCAATCTATAGATGGCTGCGTGCGGCTTCCTGCCATCTATTGATGGATACATGCGGCCTCCCGCTGTGTATAGATGGCTAAGTGCGGCCTCCCGCTGTGTATAGATGGCTACGTGCGGCCTTGCACTGTCTATAGATGGCTACGTGTGGCCTCCCGCTGTGTATTGATGGCACCGTGTGGCCTCCCGTCATGTATAGATGGCGCCGTGCGGCCTCCCGCCGTGTATAGATGGCTACGTGCGGCCTCCCGCTGTGTATAGATGGCTACGTGCGGCCTCCCACTGTCTATAGATGGCTACATTCGACCTCCCGCTGTGTATTGATGGCACCGAGTGGCATCCCGCCATGTATAGATGGCGCCGTGCGGCCTCCCGCCGTGTATAGATGTCTACGTGCGGCCTCCCGCTGTGTATAGATGGCTGCGTGTGGCATCATGCTGTGTATAGATGGCTATGTGCAGCCTCCTGGTGTGTATAGATGGCTACGTGCGGCCTCCCGCTGTGTATAGATGGCTACGTGCAACCTCCTGCTGTGTATAGATGGCTACGAGCGGCCTCCTGCTGTGTATAGATGGCTACGTGTGACCTCCCGCTGTATATAGATGGATATGTGCGGCCTCCCGCTGTGTATAGACGGCTACGTGCGGCCTCCTGCTGTGTATACATGGCTACATGCGGCCTCCCGCTGTATATAGATGGCTGCGTGTGGCATCATGCTGTGTATAGATGGCTAAGTGCGGCCTCCTGCTGTGTATAGATGGCTACGTGCGGCCTCTCGCTGTGTATAGATGGCTATGTTTGGCCTCCTTCTGTCTATAGATGGCTACGTGCGGCCTCACCCTGTGTATTGATGGCGCTGTGCAGCCTCCTGCTGTGTATAGATGGCTACGTGTGGCCTCCCGCTGTGTATAGATGGCTATGTGCGACCTCCCACTGTGTATAGGTGGCTACATGCGGCCTCCCGCTGTATTTAGATGGCTACGTGCGGCCTCCTGCTGTTTATGGATGGCTACATGCGGCCTCCCGCTGTGTATAGATGGCGCCGTGCAGCATCCTGCTGTATATAGATGGCTACGTGCGTCCTCCTGCTGTGTATAGATGGCTGCGTGTGGCCTCCCGCTGTGCATAGATGGCTACGTGCGACCTCCTGCTGTGTATAGATGGCTACGTGCGGCCTCCTGCGGTGTATAGATGGCTACATGCGGCCTCCCGCTGTATATAGATGGCTACGTATGGCCTCATTCTGTGTATAGATGACTACGTGCAGCCTCCTGCTGTGCATAGATGGCTATGTGCGGCCTCCCGCTGTGTATAGATGGCTACGTGCGGCCACCCGCTGTCTATAGATGGCTGCGTGTGGCCTCCCACTGTCTATAGATGGTTACGTGCAGCCTCCCACCGTGTATTGATGGCATCAAGTGGCCTCCCTCCGTGTATAGATGGCGCCGTGGGGCCTCCCGCCGTGTATAGATGGCTACGTGTGGCCTCCCACTGTGTATAGATGGCTACGTGTGGCCTCCCGCTGTGTATAGATGGCTACGTGTGGCCTCCCGCTGTGTATAGATGGCTACGTGCGGCCTCCCGCTGTGTATAGATGGCTACGTGCGGCCTCCTGCTGTATATAGATGGCTACATGCGGCCACCCGCTGTATACAGATGGCTATGTGCGGCCTCCCGCTGTGTATAGACGGCTACGTGCAGCCTCCTGCTGTGTATAGATGGCTACGTGCGGCCTTCCACTGTATATAGATGGCTATGTGTGGCCTCATGCTGTGTATAGATGGCTACGTGCGGCCTCCTGCTGTGTATAGATGGCTACGTGCGGCCTCCCTCTGTATATCAATGGCTGCGTGTGGCCTCATGCTGTGTATAGATGGCTACGTGCGGCCTCCTGCTGTGTATAGATGGCTAAGTGCGGCCTACTGCTGTGTATAGATGGCTACGTGCAGCCTTCTGCTGTGTATAGATGGATACGTGCGGCCTCCTGCTGTGTATAGATGGCTACGTGCGACCTCCCGCTGTGTATAGATGGCTACGTGCGGCCTCCCGCTGAGTATAGATGGCTACTTGCGGCCTCACGCTGTGTACAGATGGCTACGTGCCGCCTCTCGCTGTGTATAGATGGCTATGTGTGGCCTCCTGCTGTCTATAGATGGCTACGTGCGGCCTCCCGCTGTGTATTGATGGCACCGTGCGGCCTCCTGCCGTGTATAGATGGCTGCGTGCGGCCTTCTGCTGTGTATAGATGGCTACGTTCGGCCTCCCGCTGTATATAGATGGCTACGTGCGGCCTCCTGCTGTATATATAGATGGCTATGTGCTGCATCCCGCTGTGTATAGACGGCTTCGTGCGGCCTCCTGCTGTGTATAGATGGCTACGTGCGGCCTCCCGCTGTATATAGATGGCTGCGTGTGGCCTCATGCTGTGTATAGATGGCTACGTGCGGCCTCCTGCTGTGTATAGATGGCTAAGTGCGGCCTACTGCTGTGTATAGATGGCTACGTGCAGCCTCCTGCTGTGTATAGATGGCTACGTGCGGCCTCCTGCTGTGTATAGATGGCTACGTGCGTCCTCCCGCTGTGTATAGATGGCTACGTGCCGCCTTCCGCTGTGTATAGATGGCTATGTGTGGCCTCCTGCTGTCTATAGATGGCTACGTGCGGCCTCCCGCTGTGTATTGATGGCACCGTGCGGCCTCCTGCCTTATATAGATGGCGCAATGCAGCCTTCCTCTGTATATAGTTGGCTACATTCAGCCTCCTGCTGTACATAGATGGCTACGTGCAGCCTCCAGCTGTGTATAGATGGCTACGTGCGGCCTCCCACTGTGTATAGATGGCTACGTGTGGCCTCACGCTGTGTATAGATGGCGCCGTACGGCGGCCCCCCGTGTATAGATGGCTACGTGCGACCTCCCACTGTGTATAGATGGCTATGTGCGGCCTCTTGCTGCCTATAGATGGCTACGTGTGGCTTCCCGCTATGTATTGATGGCACCGTACGGCCTCCCACCGTGTATAAATGGCTCCATGCGGCCTCCTGCTGTATATAGATGGCTACGTTCGGCCTCCCGCTGTGTATAGATGGCTACGTGCGGCCTTCTGCTGGGTAAAGATGGCTACATGCGGCCTCCCGCTGTATATAGATGGCTTCGTGCGGCCTCACGCTGTGTATAGATGGCGCCGTGCAGCCTCCTGCTGTGTATAAATGGCTACGTGTGGCCTCCCGCTGTGTATAGATGGCGCCTTGCAGCCTCCTGCTATGTATAGTTGGCTACGTGCGTCCTCTTGCTGTGTAGAGATGGCTACGTGCGGCCTCCCGCTGTATATAGATGGCTGCGGGCGGCCTCAAGCTGTATATAGATGGCTTCGTGCAGCATCCTGCTGTGTATAGATGGCTACGTGCAGCCTCCTGCTGTGTATAGAGGGCTCCGTGCGGCCTCCCACTGTGTATAGATGGCTACGTGCGGCCTCACGCTATGTATAAATGGCGCCGTGCAGCCTACTGCTGTGTATAGATGGCTACGTGTGACCTCCCACTGTGTATAGATGGCTACTTTCAGCCTTCCACTGTGTATAGATGGCGACGTGCGGCCTCCCACTGTGTATAGCTGGCTACGTGCGGACTCTCGCTGTGTATTGATGGCACCGTGCGGCCTCCCGCCATGTATAGATGGCGCCGTGTGGCTTCCCGCCATCAATAGATGGCTACGTGAGGCTTCCTGCCATCTATAGATGGCTAAGTGCGGCCTCCTGCTGTGTATAGATGGCTACGTGCAGCCTCCCGCTGTGTATAGATGGCTACGTGAGGCCTCGCGCTGTCTATAGATGGCTACATGCGGCCTCCTGCTGTATATAGATGGCGCCGTGCGGCCTCCCGCCGTGTATAGATGGCTACCTGCGACCTCCCGCTGTGTATAGATGGCTACGTGCGGCCTCCCACTGTCTATAGATGGCTACGTGCGTCCTCCCGCTGTGTATTGATGGCTACGTGCGGCCTCCCGCTGTGTATAGATGGCTATGTGTGGCATTCCGCTGTGTATAGATGGCTACGTGCAGCCTCCTGCTGTGAATAGATGGCTACGTGCGGCCTCCCGCTGAGTGGCATCCCGCCATGTAGAGATGGCACCGTGCGGCTTCCCGCCGTGTATAGATGGCTACGTGCGGCCTCCCGCTGTGTATAGATGGCTATGTGCGGCATTCCGCTGTGTATAGATGGCTACGTGCAGCCTCCCGCTGTGTATAGATGGCTACGTGCGGCCTCCCGCTGTGTATAGATGGCTACGTGCGGCCTCCCGCTGTATATATATTTCTACATGCGGCCTCTCGCTGTATATAGATGGCTATGTACGGCCTCCCACTGTGTATAGATGGCTACGTGCGGCCTCACGCTATGTATAGATGGCGCCGTGCAGCCTACTGCTGTTTATAGATGGCTACGTGTGACCTCCCACTGTGTATAGATGGCTACTTTCAGCCTTCCACTGTGTATAGATGGTGACGTGCGGCCTCCCACTGTGTATAGCTGGCTACGTGCGGACTCCCGCTGTGTATTGATGGCACCGTGCGGCCTCCCGCCATGTATAGATGGCGCCGTGTGGCTTCCCGCCATCTATAGATGGCTACGTGCGGCTTCCTGCCATCTATAGATGGCTAAGTGCGGCCTCCTGCTGTGTATAGATGGCTACGTGCAGCCTCCCGCTGTGTATAGATGGCTACGTGCGGCCTCGCGCTGTCTATAGATGGCTACATGCGGCCTCCTGCTGTATATAGATGGCGCCGTGCGGCCTCCCGCCGTGTATAGATGGCTACGTGCGGCCTCCCGCTGTGTATAGATGGCTACGTGCGGCCTCCCACTGTCTATAGATGGCTACGTGCGGCCTCCCGCTGTGTATTGATGGCTAGGTGCGGCCTCCCGCTGTGTATAGATGGCTATGTGCGGCATTCCGCTGTGTATAGATGGCTACGTGCAGCCTCCTGCTGTGAATAGATGGCTACGTGCGGCCTCCCGCTGAGTGGCATCCCGCCATGTAGAGATGGCACCGTGCGGCTTCCCGCCGTGTATAGATGGCTACGTGCGGCCTCCCGCTGTGTATAGATGGCTATGTGCGGCATTCCGCTGTGTATAGATGGCTACGTGCAGCCTCCCGCTGTGTATAGATGGCTACGTGCGGCCTCCCGCTGTGTATAGATGGCTACGTGCGGCCTCCCACTGTATATGGATGGCTACATGTGGCCTCTCGCTGTATATAGATGGCTATGTGCGGCCTCCCGCTGTGTAAAGACGGCTACGTGCGGCCTCCTGCTGTGTATAGATGGCTACGTGCAGCCTCCTGCTGTGTATAGATGGCTACGTGCGGCCTCCTGCTGTGTATAGATGGCTACGTGCGACCTCCCGCTGTGTATAGATGGCTACGTGAGGCCTCCCGCTGAGTACAGATGGCTACTTATGGCCTTCCGCTGTGTATAGATGGCTACGTGCCGCCTTCCGCTGTGTATAGATGGCTATGTGTGGCCTCCTGCTGTCTATAGATGGCTACGTGCGGCCTCCCGCTGTGTATTGATGGCACCGTGCGGCTTCCTGCCGTGTATAGATGGCGCCATGCAGCCTTCCTCTGTATATAGTTGGCTACGTTCAGCCTCCTGCTGTGCATAGATGGCTACGTGCAGCCTCCTGCTGTGTATAGATGGCTACGTGCGGCCTCCCACTGTGTATAGATGGCTACGTGTGGCCTCACGCTGTGTATAGATGGCGCCGTACGGCGGCCCGCCGTGTATAGATGGCTACGTGCGACCTCCCACTGTGTATAGATGGCTATGTGCGGCCTCTTGCTGTCTATAGATGGCTACGTGCGGCTTCCCGGTGTGTATTGATGGCACCGTACGGCCTCCCACCATGTATAGATGGCTACATGCGGCCTCCTGCTGTATATAGATGGCTAGGGTCGGCCTCCCGCTGTGTTTAGATGGCTACGTGAGGCCTCCCGCTGAGTACAGATGGCTACTTATGGCCTTCCGCTGTGTATAGATGGCTACGTGCCGCCTTCCGCTGTGTATAGATGGCTATGTGTGGCCTCCTGCTGTCTATAGATGGCTACGTGCGGCCTCCCGCTGTGTATTGATGGCACCGTGCGGCTTCCTGCCGTGTATAGATGGCGCCATGCAGCCTTCCTCTGTATATAGTTGGCTACGTTCAGCCTCCTGCTGTGCATAGATGGCTACGTGCAGCCTCCTGCTGTGTATAGATGGCTACGTGCGGCCTCCCACTGTGTATAGATGGCTACGTGTGGCCTCACGCTGTGTATAGATGGCGCCGTACGGCGGCCCGCCGTGTATAGATGGCTACGTGCGACCTCCCACTGTGTATAGATGGCTATGTGCGGCCTCTTGCTGTCTATAGATGGCTACGTGCGGCTTCCCGGTGTGTATTGATGGCACCGTACGGCCTCCCACCATGTATAGATGGCTACATGCGGCCTCCTGCTGTATATAGATGGCTAGGGTCGGCCTCCCGCTGTGTTTAGATGGCTACGTGCGGCCTCGCGCTGTGTATGGATGGCGCCGTGCAGCGTCCTGCTGTGTATAGATGGCTACGTGTGGCCTCCCGCTGTGTATAGATGGCTACGTGCGGCCTCCCGCTGTGTTTGGATGGCTACGTGCGGCCTCCCGCAGTATATGGATGGCTACATGCGGCCTCCTGCTGTATATAGAAGGCTACGTGCGGCTTCCCGCTGTGTATAGATGGCGCCATGCAGCCTCCTGCTATGTACAGTTGGCTACGTGCGTCCTCTTGCTGTGTATAGATGGCTACGTGCGGCCTCCCGCTGTATATAGATGGCTACGGGCGGCCTCCCTCTGTATATAGATGGCTTCGTGCAGCATCCTGCTGTGTATAGATGGCTACGTGCAGCCTCCTGCTGTGTATAGATGGCTCCGTGCGGCCTCCCACTGTGTATAGATGGCTACGTGCGGCCTCACGCTATGTATAGATGGCGCCGTGCAGCCTACTGCTGTGTATAGATGGCTACGTGTAACCTCCCACTGTGTATAGATGGCTACTTGCAGCCTTCCACTGTGTATAGATGGCGACGTGCGGCCTCCCACTGTGTATAGCTGGCTACGTGCGGACTCCCGCTGTGTATTGATGGCACCGTGCGGCCTCCCGCCATGTATACATTGTGCCGTGTGGCTTCCCGCCATCTATACATGGCTACGTGCGGCTTCCTGCCATCTATAGATGGCTACGTGCGGCCTCCTGCTGTGTATAGATGGCTACGTGCAGCCTCCCGCTGTGTATAGATGGCTACGTGCGGCCTCGAGCTGTCTATAGATGGCTACGTGCGGCCTCCCGCTGTGTATTGATGGCACCGTGTGGCCACTCGCCGTGTATAGATGGCGCCGTGCGGCCTACCGCCGTGTATAGATGGCACCGGGTGGCATCCCGCCATGTAGAGATGGCACCGTGCGGCTTCCCGCCGTGTATAGATGGCTACCTGCGGCCTCCCGCTGTGTATAGATGGCTATGTGCGCCATTCCGCTGTGTATAGATGGTTACGTGCAGCCTCCCGCTGTGTATAGATGGCTACGTGCTGCCTCCCGCAGTGTATAGATGGCTATGTGCGGCCTCCCGCTGTATATAGATGGCTACATGCGGCCTCTCGCTGTATATAGATGGCTATGTGCGGCCTCCCGCTGTGTATAGACGGCTACGTGCGGCCTCCTGCTGTGTATAGATGGCTGCGTGTGGCATCATGCTGTGTATAGATGGCTACATGCGGCCTCCCGCTGTGTATAGACGGCTACGTGCAACCTCCTGCTGTGTATAGATGGCTACGTGCGGCCTCCTGCTGTGTATAGATGGCTACATGCGACCTCCCGCTGTATATAGATGGCTATGTGCGGCCTTCCGCTGTGTATAGACGGCTACGTGCAGCCTCCTGCTTTGTATAGATGGCTACATGCGGCCTCCTGCTGAATATAGATGGCTGCGTGTGGCATCATGCTGTGTATAGATGGCTACGTGCGGCCTACTGCTGTGCATAGATGGCTACGTGCGGCCTCCCACTGTGTATAGATGGATACGTGTGGCCTCCTGCAGTCTATAGATGGCTACGTGCGGCCTCACCTTGTGTATTGATGGCGCTGTGCAGCCTCCTGCTGTGTATAGATGGCTACTTGTGGCCTCCCGCTGTGTATAGATGGCTACGTGCGACCTCCCACTGTGTATAGGTGGCTACATGCGGCCTCCCGCTCTATTTAGATGGCTATGTGCGGCCTCCCGCTGTATACGGATGGCTACATGCGGCCTCCTGCTGTATATAGATGACCACGTGCGGCCTCCCGATGTGTATAGATGGCGCCGTGCAGCATCCTGCTGTGTATAGATGGCTACGTGCGTCCTCCTGCTGTGTATAGATGGCTGCGTATGGCCTCCCGCTGTGTATAGATGGCTACGTGCGACCTCCTGCTGTGTATAGATGGCTACCTGCGTCCTCCTGCTGTGTATAGATGGCTACGTGCGGCCTCCCGCTGTATATAGATGGCTACGTATGGCCTCATTTTGTGTATAGATGGCTACGTGCGGCCTCCTGCTGTGCATAGATGGCTACGTGCGGCCTCCCGCTGTGTATAGATGGCTACGTGCGGCCGCCCGCTGTGTATAGATGGCTTCGTGTGGCCTCCCGCTGTCTATAGATGGCTACGTGCAGCCTCCCACTGTGTATTGATGGCACCTAGTGGCCTCCCGCTGTGTATAGATGACGCCGTGCGTCCTCCCGCCGTGTATAGATGGCTACGTGCGTCCTCCCACTGTGTATAGATGACTACGTGCGGCATCCCGCTCTGTATAGATGGCTACGTGCGGCCTCCCGCTGTGTATAGATGGCTACGTGTGGCCTCCCGCTGTCTATAGATGGCTACGTGCGGCCTCCCGCTGTGTATAGATGGCTACGTGAAGCCTCCCGCTGTATATAGATGGCTACATGCGGCCTCCCGCTGTGTATAGATGGCTACGTGCGGCCTCCCGCTGTATATAGATGGCTACATGCGGCCTCCCGCTCTATTTAGATGGCTATGTGCGGCCTCCCGCTGTGTATAGACGGCTACGTGCAGCCTCCTGCTGTGTATTGATGGCTACGTGCGGCCTTCCACTGTATATAGATGGCTTCGTGTGGCCTCATGCTGTGTATAGATGGCTACGTGTGGCCTCCTGCTGTGTATTGATGGCTACGTGCAGCCTCCCACTGAGTATAGATGGCTACATGCGGCCTCCTGCTGTGCATAGATGGCTACGTGTTGCCTTCTGCTGTCTATTGATGGCTACATGCGGCCTCCCACTGTGTATTGATGGCACCGTGCGGCCTCCTGCCTTGTATAGATGGCTACGTGCGGCCTCCTGCTGTGTATAGATGGATACGTGCGGCCTCCCGCTATGTATAGATGGCTGCGTGTGGCCTCATGCTGTGTATAGATGGCTACGTGCGGCCTCCTGCTGTGTATAGATGGCTAAGTGCGGCCTACTGCTGTGTATAAATGGCTACGTGCGACCTCCCGCTGTGTATAGATGGCTACGTGCGGCCTCCCGCTGAGTATAGATGGCTACTTGCGGCCTTCCGCTGTGTATAGATGGCTGCGTGTGGCCTCATGCTGTGTATAGATGGCTATGTGCGGCCTCCCGCTGTGTATAGACGGCTACGTGCAGCCTCCTGCTGTGTATAGATGGCTACGTGCGGCCTTCCACTGTATATAGATGGCTACGTGTGGCCTCATGCTGTGTATAGATGGCTACGTGTGGCCTCCTGCTGTGTATTGATGGCTACGTGCAGCCTCCCGCTGAGTATAGATGGCTACTTGCGGCCTTCCGCTGTGTATAGATGGCTACGTGCCGCCTCCCGCTGTGAATAGATGGCTATGTGTGGCCTCCTGCTGTCTATAGATGGCTACGTGCGGCCTCCCGCTGTGTATTGATGGCACCGTGCGGCCTCCTGCCGTGTATAAATGGCTACGTGCGGCCTTCTGCTGTGTATAGATGGATACGTGCGGCCTCCTGCTCTGTATAGATGGCTACGTTTGGCCTTCTGCTGTCTATAGATGGCTACGTGCGGCCTCCCGCTGTGTATTGATGGCACTGTGCGGCGTCCCGCCGTGTATAGCTGGCGCCGTGTGGCCTCCCGCCGTGTATAGATGGCTACATGCAGCCTCCCGCTCAGTATAGATGTCTACGTGTGGCCTCCTGCTGTGTATAGATGGCTACCTGCGGCCTCCCGCTGTATATAGATGGCTACGTGCGGCCTCCCGCTGTGTATAGATGGTTACGTGCGGCCTACTGCTCTCTATAGATGGCTATGTGCGGCCTCCCGCTGTGTATTGATGGCACCGTGCTGCCTCCCGCCGTGTATAGATGGCACTGTGGGGCCTCCCGCCGTGTATAGATGGCTACGTGCGGCCTCCCGCTGTGTATAGATGGCTACGTGCGACCTCCTGCTGTGTATAGATGGCTACGTGCGGCCTCCCGCTGTCTATAGATGGCACCGTGCGGTCTCCTGCTGGGTATAGATGGCTACGTGTGGCTCCCGCTGTGTATAGATGGCTACGTGCAGCCTCCCGCTGTTTATAGATGGCACCGTGCGGCCTCCTGCTGTGCATAGATGGCTACGTTTAGCCTTCTGCTGTCTATAGATGGCTACGTGCGGCCTCCCGCTGTGTATTGATGGCACTGTGCGGCCTCCCGCCGTGTATAAGTGGCACCGTGCGGCCTCACGCCGTGCATAGATAGCTACATGCAGCCTCCCGCTCTTTATAGATGGCTATGTGTGGCCTAACGCTGTATATAGATGGCTACGTGCGGCCTCCCGCTGTGTATAGATGGCTACGTGCGGCTTCCTGCTGTCTATAGATGGCTATGTGCGGCCTCCCACTGTGTAATGATGGCACCGTGCGGCCTCCCGCCGTGTACAGATGGCACCGTGGGGCCTCCCACCGTGTATAGATGGCTACGTGTGGCCTCCCGCTGTGTATAGATGGCTACGTGCGGCCTCATGCTTTGCATAGATGGCTACATGCAGCCTCCCGCTGTGTATAGATGGCTTCTTGCGGCCTCCCGCTGTGTATAGATGGCTACGTGTGGCCTCGTGCTGTGTATAGATGGCTACGTGCGTGCTCCCACTGTGTATAAATGTCTCTGTGCAGCCTCCCGCAGTGTATTGATGGCACCGTGCGGCCTCTAGCTGTGTATAGATGGCTATGTGTGGCCACCTGCTGTGTATAGATGGCTGCGTGTGCTCAATATTGAGTCAAACAATTAATGCAAAGCTATGTGCCCACGATGCAGAAATGCTCCTGATTTTTTTTGAGCATTTCTGCATATCCCTGGCAGAAAAAACGCATGCGGATTTTACATGTGTTTTTCTTGCCAGGGACAAGCGGAAGTGAAGAGTTCTTCACATGCATTTCTGCATGCGGGTTGACAAGCGCTTTCCAAGCGATTTTAGCATCACTTGGAAAGTGCTTGACAACTTGGTAACACTATATAAATCCATGCAACCAGCATGGATTTATATAGTGTGACCGTAAAAGAATGGTAAAAAATAAATCTATAATTACCTTCTGATGGCCTGCCGACGTCAGCGGTCGAGTGACCCGTCACATGACTAAATGACGTCACGGCAGGTCCTTTTCAGACTATCGCGAGCTGCCGGCAAGCCAGGACACATCGGATAAAGACACCGGCTGCCATCAGAAGGTTAGTATAATATTTATTTTTTATTTTATTCTTTTTTTACAGGTACTATGGTACCCGGATCCGGAGGAGAGTCTCCTCTTCTCCAAACCCGGGTACCATCCGCACATTGAAACGCATGGAATCCGCATGTACAGATGCAGTGATGCGGATTCCATGCGTTCCAATGCAAGTCAATGGCGGCGAAAACGCCGCACTTCCGCAAAATAATTTATAATGCTGCGGATTTTTCCACAATGATAATCCGCAGCGGAAACATGCAGATTATCATTAGGGAACATGGCAGGCCTTCTACCAAGAGTTTTTTAAGCATTTCTGCAGCGGAATTGCCGCTGCGGAAACACTTAAAAAACGCATAGTGGGCACACAGCCTAAAAAAAATTATTATAATTAATATTGTGCCAAATTAATTTCACGTGAACTATCACATGATCTATCACAGGGGATCATGTGACATGTGATACATCAGGTGTGTGTGGGGGGTGGGCCCGCGCCTTCTAAACTGCCCGGGGACCTTGCTACTCTTAATCCACCCCTGCCCCTCATGTTAAAAACATACTTTATAATACCCTGCTTTGATGTTTCCATTTTAATCTTGTACATTTGCTTATGATATATATGTACCGTACATTTGGGTTACACATGCTTGTCTAGCACTTCCATTCTGGTTGTTCCTTTCCCACCCCCCTCACATGTATTTTAGCTTGATACAATAAAGTTTGTGATATATTTTACTATATTTGGCCTTTTTTCCGGTTGAATTTCTTTGGTTTCTGTGTTTTATTTACCGATTAGTCAGCATAGTCCAATCTACACATGTACCTTAATTAGGATTTATTTATACACACTGTTGTACACTTTTTATTATTCCTTTTTATGGGTTCTTTGATTCTATATCAACTTCTCATGTGTATTATGAATTATTGATCATTTTGAGGTTTTCTCTGGAACATTTCAAAGGCTCCCAATGATTCTGAGTATATTTTTTCATGACATATTGCACTTCATGATAGTGGTAAAATTTTTTCGATATGACTTGCGTTTATTTGTGAAAAAATCGGAAATTTGGAGAAAATTCCACAATTTTCCAACTTTGAATTTTCATAACCTTAAATCAAAGAGTTATGTCACACAAAATAGTTAATAAATAACATTTTCCACATGTCTACTTTACATCAGCACAATTTTGGAACCAAATTTTTTTTTTTAGGAAGTTTCTAATTTTCCAACAAAATTTACAAAACCATTTTTTTAGGGACCACATCACATTTGAAGTGACTTTGACAGGCCTTTATAACAGAAAATACACAAAAGTGACACCATTCTAAAAACTGCCCCCCCTCAAGATGCTCAAAACAACATTCAAGAAGCTTCTTAACCCTTCAGGTGCTTCATAGGAATTTTTGGAATGTGGAAGAAAACAATGAACATTTAACATTTTACTTTAGGCCCAATTTTTTTTATTTTCGCAAGGGTAACAGGGAAAAATGAACCCAAAAATTTGTTGTGCAAATTCTCCTGAGGACGCCGATACCCCATATGTGTGGGAAGACCACTGATTGGGTGCATGGCAGGGCTCGGAAGGGAAGAAGCGCCATTTGACTTTTTGAATGTAAAATTTGCTTGAATAATTAGTGGATGCCATGTCACGTTTGGGGAGCCCCTGATGTGCCTAAACAGTGGAAACTCCCCAGAAATGAAACCATTTTGGAAACTAGACCCCTCAGGGAAGTTATCTAGATGTGTGGTGAGCACCTTGAACCCCAGGTGCTTCACAGAAGTTTATAATGTAGATTTGTAAAAATCAAAAAATCTAACTTTATCCACAAAAATCATATTTTAGCCCCAAGTTTTTTACTTTCACAAGGGTAAAAGAAGAAAATGGACCCCAAAATTGTTGTGCAATTTCTCCAGAGTATGCTGATACCCCATATATGGGGAAAAAACACTGTTTGGGCGCACGGCAGGGTTCAGAAGGGAAGGAGCACTGTGTGACTTTTTGAACACAAAATTGTCTGGAATCGAGAGAGGACGCCATGTCGCATTTGGAGAGCCCCTGATGTGCCTAAACTGTGGAAACCCCCCACAAGTGACCCCATTTTAGAAACTATACCCCTCAAGGAATTTATCAAGGGGCATAAAGAACATTTTTAACCCAGAGGTACGACACAGAATTTGATAACATTAAGTCATTGTATTGAGTTACTTGAGTTTGTATCGGGTACTCGGGTATGCACCAAGTATCGCAGCTGGTGGAGTGACATGCTCGAGTCTCCTTCCCACATGTTTCACGGTTGATAGACACCCCCCAAAAAAACATGCGTGATTGCTCGTGTATGGCAGGCAATCCCCACATTTTTTTGGGCTGTATAGTTTGGGTAACCCCAACACAACCCTAACCTCAACACAACCCCTAACCCTAATCCTAACCCTAACACAACCTTAACCCTAACACAACCCTAACCCTAACACAACCCTATCCCTAACACAACTCTAATCCTAACCCTAACCCTACCACAACAATAACCCTAATCCTAACCTTAACACAACCTAACCCTAACACAACCCTAACCCTATCCCAAGGGATCCATTCATTATAATGAGGCAGCAGAGTTACTCTGGACTCCGTCTGGCCTCCTTTTTTTCAGAGGTTCACAAAACTGTGGCTGATGCCACTTTTATGCACGCCTAATAAAAAGACAGACACTGTGGGATCACAGGCCAGACAGCGTCCATGGTGCGTCCATCTGCCTCATTAGAGGGAATCTTCCGCCGGGGGTTCCGTCTGAATCACGTATTTCAGAGGCTTACACAGAAACCCCGGTGCAAACGCTCAGCGCAGAGCGCAGGATAAATTTGAGCAGAGCCATACTGCCATCTTTGGGAGGCAGAACGAACAAATAAGCAGCCAGTGAAGTATTGGTTTTATTTATTTTTTACGCCTTTATTTGTGCGGTATAAGTGATTAGTGACTTTATTCTTTGGGTCAGTGCGATTACAGTGATACCAGATTTATATTGGGTTTTTATGTTTGGCTGCTGTCACACACTAAAAACACATATTTTTGCAAAGACTAGTTTTTGCATTGCCATATTTTGAGAGCTATAATTTTTACATATTTCAGCCGACAGAGTCATGTAAGGAATTGGTTTTTGCAGGACAAGTTGATATTTTTCTACCATTTTCAGGCACATGACATTTTTTGATCACTTTCTATTCTGATTTTTTGGAGGCAGAATAAACAAAAACCAACAATTCAGGAATTGTTTTTTTATTTTTTATGCCGTTCCACGTGTGATAAAATTGAAAAGACAGCTTTATTCTTCGGGTTAGTACGATTACAACGATACTACATTTATATATTTTTTTTATGTTTTGGCACTTTTATACAATAAAAACTATTTTACAGAGAAAAACATTTTTTGCATAACATTATTCTGAGAGCTATAACTTTTTTTTTATTTTTTAGGTGATGGAGCTGTATGGTGGCTTATTTTTTGCAGGACAAGATGATGTTTTCAACGGAACCATTTTTATTTACATTCGTCTTTTTGATCGCATTTTATTCCACTTTTTGTTTGGCAGTATGATGATAAAGCACCGTTTTTTGCTTCATTTTTAGTATTATTTTTTTTACCGTGTTCATTAAAGGGGCTAACTCATGGGAAGTTTTATAGGTCAGGTCATTCCGGACGCAGCGATACCAAATATGTGTATTTTTATTATTTATTTTTTTCATAATAATATTTATTTATAAGTACAATATATAATATATATTTTATTATTATTATTATTAATATTATTATTATTATTATTATTTTTATATTTTTTTTATATTTTCATAACTTTTTGTCAGTTTTTTTTCTTACTTCTTTACTTTGTGCCACTATGGGATTTTTACTTTCTGCAGTTTGATTGCAGTTATAAGGTATGGCAGGGCAGGATCACTGCTATACCTTATAACCTATCAGCCCTGCAGACACAAGCTAATTTGATCATGCAATGCGCATGATTAAACTAGCTTGCTAGTATCTGGTGACCTGGATGTCATCATGATGACATCGGGTCACCATAGTAACGATCGGGCCCCCGCGATAACGTTGTTGGGTCTTTGACTCAAGGTAAGAGAGGCTGTTTTTTCTCTCCCTGTTCCCGAAATGCTGCGATCAACTTAGATCGCAGCATTTCAGGGATTAATGTTCCGGGAGCAGTGCGTGACCGCTCCTGGCACTGTGTGCCGGGTGTCAGCAGAAACCTGGTGACGACTGCTCCCGCACAGCCTCTGTGCGGACGCGATCGCCTGTGCGCAATAATACAGACGAGACAGGTCAAGAGTTGTGGACAGATATACAGGCTGAGTTTGAGCAATGGCAGTCTCCACTGAACCTGAAGCCAGGGAAGGCCGTGTGTGACAACGGTGCAAACCTGGTGGCGGCCCTATGCCAGGGCAACCTCACACACGTGCCTTGCATGGCTCACATTCTCAACCTGGTGGTACAGCAATTTATCCCCCACTATCCCGGGCTGCATGTGCTGCTGCAGAAAGCAAGGTCGCTATGTGCTCACTTCCACCGTTTGCACCCAGAAAGTCATCGACTTGCATTGATACAGAGGACTTTGTCTATGTCAGTTAACCGATTGATATGCGATGTGCCGACATGGTGGAATTCCACTCTGCACATGTTGCAGCGACTGTGGCCGCAGCCACGAGCCCTGACCCAGTATCTCATGTCGTATCTCCTGGGCCAATGCAGTGTGGACATGGTACAAATCACGTTTGTGGAGTGGTGTACAGATTAAGGACCTCTGCACCCTTCTTTGCAGTTTTAAAATGGCAACTAAGATGGTTAGAGTTGACAATGCTGTCATCAGCATCACTATTCTGGTCATCTAGATGCTGGAGCACACTTTGAATAGCCTGCGGGAGGAGGTGGTGGTCCCAGAGGAAGAGGAGGAAGCAGAGGATGATGTGTGAGACATAACAATGTCTCTAAGTTCCACACTGTTGTCACACAGGTAGGTGTCAAGGCAGGGTGTATAACATAGTTCGAGGGGGGTTCATGTTACCAGACAAACTATTAGTGAAGGTGAAGGAGCTGAGGAACAAATAGAGGAGGACGAGGAGGAAGAGGTGATGGGTGACCAATAGTCAGGAGATGAAGAGGATAATGATCCCCTCTCTGTTGTCTGTGGTTGGCGGGAGGGTTCAGAGGAATCAAGCTGCATTGTTACTCAGCCATCAACACACCATGGACTTTGAATGCATGGAAGAGCCCGAGACATGAGCGCCTTCTTGCTGCACTATCTGCAACATGATCCCTGTACAGCTAGGATTCAAAATAGTGCTGACTATTGGGTTGCCACTCTGTTAGATCCACGTTACAAGAGTAAATTTTGCAAGATACTTCCCGCCCTGGAAAGGGACTCACGCATGCTGGAGTATCAAAACACACTTTTAGACAACCTTAAGAGAGATTTTCCCCAAAACAGCAGTGAGGCACACAGCGTGCATCGCAGCTCTATACTTCCAACCTAAGGAAGGTCATTTCGTCAACGCAAAAATATTAGCAGAAGCAGCAGTGTAAGCAATTTCTGGGAGTCCTTTCCACATTTTTTAGACCTGCTCCACCAGCACAACAGAGTTACTTTTTTCTCTCCCCTTCCCCTCCTCTTTTATCCTCCTGACATACTTTACGTAGTGGTGTTCACCACAATTCACTACGTGTTATCTTGACACAATTGGCTAAAGTGCCACCTTTTTACTATTCATCTTGTGCTACATTAAGGGGATTTAGTGGTGTTTGGATGTGCATCATTTATGTGGTTGACATTTCACAAATGGAATTATGTTGGTTCTTGGGGTTTGGTACTACTCCCACCCCACGTCATTTCTGGATATTCTCATCTGCTATGGAATTACACTAGCGCATACTTATGTTATTCTGCTAGTACATTATTATGACCATCAAATACGTATAAATATTTATGTAGCCCTCTCTGACCTTCTTTGGCCTATTGATGGCCGTGCCGCGGTCCTCTCTTATTCCTTTCATAAGATTCTTGGAGTCTGGTTGACCACCAGGGGTATGTTCTTGTGCTCCATTACATGCCTGCAGTAGCACAGGCTCCAGACAGGCACCATCCGGTCTGGCTCTCTTGGATGTGCTGCCCACTATGGGAATGCCATGTTTTCCCTGCAGACTGCGCACGTACAATAGCAGACTCAAGCCTTTTTCTGTGTCAGCCCTCTCAGGCTACCGTCCTGCTTATGGCTTCTGGCTCTGCCCCTACATCCATGTGATCATGGTCACATGACTGCTTCTGACTTCCCGTCCTTGGTCAGTCACCACGCACGATGCTCACCGGTGGATACTTTATTCAATTAGTATTATATATACACACTGCTCAAAAAAATAAAGGGAACACTTAAACAACAGAATATAACTCCAAGTAAATCAAACTTCTGTGAAATCAAACTGTCCACTTAGGAAGAAACACTGATTAACAATCAATTTCACATGCTGCTGTGCAAATGGAATAGACAATAGATGGAAATTATTGGCAATTATAAAGACACCCTCAATAAAGGAGTGGTTCTGCAGGTGGGGACCACAGATCACATCTCAGTACCAATGCTTTCTGGCTGATGTTTTGGTCACTTTTGAACGTTGGTTGTGCTTTCACACTCGTGGTAGCATGAGATGGACTCTACAACCCACAGAAGTTGCTCAGGTAGTGCAGCTCATCCAGGATGACACATCAATGCGAGCCGTGGTAAGAAGGTTTGCTGTGTCTGTCAGTGTAGTGTCCAGAGTCTGGAGGCGCTACCAGGAGACAGGCCAGTACACCAGAAGACGTGGAGGGGGCCATAGGAGGGCAACAACCCAGCAGCAGGACTGCTACCTCCGCCTTTGTGCAAGGAGGAAAAGGAGGAGCACTGCCAGAGCCCTGCAAAATGACCTCCAGCAGGCCACAAATGTGCATGTGTCTGCACAAACGGTTAGAAACCGACTCCATGAGGGTGGTATGAGGGCCCGACGTCCACAGATGGGGGTTGTGCTCACAGCCCAACACCCTGCAGGACGCTTTGCATTTGCCACAGAACACCAGGATTGGCAAAGTCGCCACTGGCGCCCTATGCTCTTCACAGATGAAAGCAGGTTCACACTGAGCACATGTGACAGACGTGACAGAGACTGGAGACGCCGTGGAGAGCGATCTGCTGCCTGCAACATCCTTCAGCATGACCGGTTTGACAGTGGGTCAGTAATGGTGTGGGGTGGCATTTCTTTGGAGGGCCGACCAGGCCTCCATGTTCTCACCAGAGGTAGCCTGACTGCCATTAGGTACCGAGATGAGATCCTTAGACCCCTTGTGAGACCATATGCTGGTGCGGTTGGCCCTGGGTTCCTCCTAATGCAGGACAATGCCAGACCTCATGTGGCTGGGGTGTGTCAGCAGTTCCTGCAAGATGAAGGCATTGAAGCTATGGACTGGCCCGCCTGTTCCCCAGACTTGAATCCGATTGAGCACATCTGGGACATCATGTCTCGCTCCATCCACCAGACTGTCCAGGAGTTGGCGGATGCTTTAGTCCATGTCTGGGACGAGATCCCACAGGAGACCATCCACAACCTCATCAGGAGCATGCCCAGGCATTATAGGGAGGTCATACTGGCACGTGGAGGCCACACACAATACTGAGCCTCATTTTGACTTGTTTTAAGGACATTACATCAGAGTTGCATCAGCCTGTAGTGTGTTTTTCCACTTTAATTTTGGGGGTGACTCCAAATCCAGGCTTCCATTGGTTAATAAATTTGATTGCCATTGATGATTTTTGTGTGATTTTGTTTTCAGCACATTCAACTTTGTACAGAACAAAGTATTCAATGAGAATATTTCATTCATTCATATGTGTCTTGAGCACTACCCTGGGATTATCCTCCCCTGACAAAGCCATTGCCTGACAGCGATACACGTGGGGTCTCCCTTCATCCACATTATATGCTTTTGCAGCTTCCTTCCCGTGGTCCCCATTCATGCCACAGCAGGTTGTATCTCCACATCTTCTTCACTGATGCCTTTAGCACAGTCTTGGGGGCCAATCTTACAAGCTCTGTCCATCTTTGCATATCTTGCCTGGTACCATTATTAGACTCAGGACATTCCTCCTATTAATATATATTGATAATGCACTGCTTATTGGTCAGTTGCTCCTCAAGGGGAACTGGGACTACTGGATACTCTACAATATATATGACATGTACTTCCTCTTTTGACTAATAATAATCATAGACAATGATGGCCATCACAAATAGGTTATCCAGTCATTGGAAAACCAGGCGCCTAATAACACATCATCACAGAAATGGTCAGGGTAATCATGATGTTAATGATGTCAAGAGGTCTTATATATTTATTCGTCCTTAGTGTCCTGTTATATATATAGGTTGCTGCTTATATTGATATATTTATATATTGCTACCCAGAGATGTACTATACCATTCTTTGGTTTATTTAGTGTTTTTAAATTCGACAGTCCCTTTGTGCTCAATAAACTTTTTTGTATTATTTAACGTTACATCAGATGTGCACCCCTTGCCGCCCTTGCAAACTGCAGACCCGCGACTGCTGTTGGCCACAGCCACAATTGTGGCTAAGTATGCAGTGCTCGTCGTGGTTGCATCACTCCGTGTCTGTGCGGGAGGCCGTAACGTAACCTCGTTGTCTTCCTCCTCCTCCTCCACCTCCTCTGCTGAGTTACTCAGCTGCGTGCCTCTGGGTTCACACCCAGTGGGATCTACAACCTCATCATCATCCTCTCTGTTCTCCCACTCCTCGCCCTGAAAGTCAACCTCTCCCTCTTCCTGCCCTGACAGCACAGTACAGTCCGCATGCGCCTCAGGTATCTGAATCTCATCAGGATCACCTCCTTCTCCAGGGGTTAAAATCTGGTGACGAGGGCCAGGAATCTGCTCGTACCCTACTTCTTCCTGCCCAGAATCAAACAGAAAGAAAAAAATGGGGCATTGGTGCAGAAGCTTTCCTCCTCTATGAATCTTTGGAGCAAAACTCTGATGCCCATGCCATGGCATCACTACAGTCAGTTGGGCAGTTGGAGAGTTGTGACGCAGGAGGAAACAAGAGTAATTGGGGTGTCACCTCTGAGGACTGTATTGTGTGTGATGTTGAGGTGGAGAAAAAGGAGGAGAGGGCACTTGATGCAGTGCTTACCATCCACTGGAGCACATGCTCTTTCTGGCCCTCATCTACAAGGTGTACTGCTGTGCGGCTGCCAAAGAAAGGGAGTGGAGTAGCCCATCCAGTAACAGAAGTTGTCAGTTGTTTTGGATAGGACGTGACTGTGTTTGTTCAGTAGAGCTTTGACTAACATTACCACCTACCCCACATACACCTTGAACACCAAGTCTATTCCCCCTTCCACCACAATCTTGCTTTTTCCCCACTCATGTTGGACGTACGCTTTCCGGCTTTTAACCAGATAATCAACAAACCCATGACCAGAGCTATCAGTCACCTGTCACTAAATTACCAATCAGTATTTATTTGCTCATATAGTGTGGCTGGAGCTTGCTATTAGCAACAAAAAATTGGATTTTCTAATGTGCAGCCCTGGATACAGCAGAATCTCCACGCAAAACAATTACAAGCTCAGATGTGGCCTGCTTTATGTAGCACGGTAGTAACAGAAAATTTTTCACTGTGGAGCCTAGATACAACACTATCTCAGCGCACGGTAGTAACAGAAAAAATATGATATTTTAATGTAGAGCCCTGGATAGAGCAGAATCTCAGAGCAAAACAATTACAAGCTCAGATGTGGCCTGCTTCATGTAGCACAGTAGTACAAGAAAAAAATAGATTTTCTAATGTGGAGGCCTGGATACAGCAGAATTTCAGCACAAACAATTAAAGATCAGATGCAACCTGCTTTATGTAGAACGGTATTACCAGAAAAAATTAAATTTTCTTTTATGGAGTCCTTGATACAGCAGAATCTCAGCACAAAATAATTACAAGCTCAGATGTCGACTGCTTAATGCAGTATAGTATCACCAAAAATAATTGATTTTCTAATGAGGAGCACTAGATACAGCAGAATCTCAGCACAAAACAATTACAAGCTCAGATATGGCCTGCTTAATAAAGCACGGAACTAACAGAAAAAAAAAGATTTTCTACTGTACAGCCCTGGATACAGCAGAATCAGCACAAAACAATTACAAGCTCAGATGTTGCCTGCTTTATGTAGCATGGTAGTAACATAAAAAAATGATTTTTTTACTGTGGAGCCCTGGATACAGAAAAATGTCAGCATAAACAATTACAAGCTCAGATATGCCCTGCTTAATGTAGCACGGTAGTAACAGAAAAAAAAAGATTTTCTACTGTAGAGCCCCGGATGCAGCAGAATCTTAGTGCAAAACAATTACAAGCTCAGATATGGCCTGCTTAATGTAGTACCAGAAAAAAAAATATTTTTTACTGTGGAGCCCTGGATACAGAAAAATGTCAGCATAAACAATTACAAGATCAGATGTGAGCTGCCCTATGTAGCACAGGAGTAACAGAATAAAACTGATTTTCTAATGTGGAACTTTGGATACAGCAGAATCTTAGTGCAAAACAATTACAAGCTCAGATGTGGCCTTCTGTAGCACAGTAGTAACATAAAAAATTAGGTTTTGTACTGTAGAGCCCTGAATACAGCAGAATATCAGTGCAAAACAATTACAAGCTCAGATGTGGCTTGCTTTAGGTAGCACAGTAGTACCAGAAAAAAATAGATTTTGTACTGTAGAGCCCTGAATACAGCAGAATATCAGTGCAAAACAATTACAAGCTCAATTGTGGCTTGCTTTAGGTAGCACAGTAGTAACATAAAAAATTAGATTTTGTACTGTAGAGCCCTGAATACAGCAGAATATCAGTGCAAAACATTTACATGCTCAATTGTGGCTTGCTTTAGGTAGCACAGTAGTACCAGAAAAAATTAGATTTTGTACTGTAGAGCCCTGAATACAGCAGAATATCAGTGCAAAACAATTACAAGCTCAATTGTGGCTTGCTTTAGGTAGCACTGTAGTACCAGAAAAATTAGATTTTGTACTGTAGAGCCCTGAATACAGCAGAATATCAGTGCAAAACAATTACAAGCTCAATTGTGGCTTGCTTTAGCTAGCACAGTAGTAACATAAAAAAATAGATTTTGTACTGTAGAGCCCTGAATACAGCAGAATATCAGTGCAAAACAATTACAAGCTCAGATGTCGACTGCTTAATGCAGTATAGTATCACCAAAAAAAATTGATTTTCTAATGAGGAGCACTAGATACAGCAGAATCTCAGCACAAAACAATTACAAGCTCAGATATGGCCTGCTTAATAAAGCACGGAACTAACAGAAAAAAAAAGATTTTCTACTGTACAGCCCTGGATACAGCAGAATCAGCACAAAACAATTACAAGCTCAGATGTGCCCTGCTTTATGTAGCATGGTAGTAACATAAAAAAATGATTTTTTTACTGTGGAGCCCTGGATACAGAAAAATGTCAGCATAAACAATTACAAGCTCAGATATGCCCTGCTTAATGTAGCACGGTAGTAACAGAAAAAAAAGATTTTCTACTGTAGAGCCCCGGATGCAGCAGAATCTTAGTGCAAAACAATTACAAGCTCAGATATGGCCTGCTTAATGTGGTACCAGAAAAAAAAAATTTTTTACTGTGGAGCCCTGGATACAGAAAAATGTCAGCGTAAACAATTACAAGATCAGATGTGAGCTGCCCTATGTAGCACAGGAGTAACAGAATAAAACTGATTTTCTAATGTGGAACTCTGGATACAGCAGAATCTTAGTGCAAAACAATTACAAGCTCAGATGTGGCCTTCTGTAGCACAGTAGTAACATAAAAAATTAGGTTTTGTACTGTAGAGCCCTGAATACAGCAGAATATCAGTGCAAAACAATTACAAGCTCAGATGTGGCTTGCTTTAGGTAGCACAGTAGTACCACAAAAAAATAGATTTTGTACTGTAGAGCCCTGAATACAGCAGAATATCAGTGCAAAACAATTACAAGCTCAATTGTGGCTTGCTTTAGGTAGCACAGTAGTAACATAAAAAATTAGATTTTGTACTGTAGAGCCCTGAATACAGCAGAATATCAGTGCAAAACATTTACATGCTCAATTGTGGCTTGCTTTAGGTAGCACAGTAGTACCAGAAAAAATTAGATTTTGTACTGTAGAGCCCTGAATACAGCAGAATATCAGTGCAAAACATTTACATGCTCAATTGTGGCTTGCTTTAGGTAGCACAGTAGTACCAGAAAAAATTAGATTTTGTACTGTAGAGCCCTGAATACAGCAGAATATCAGTGCAAAACAATTACAAGCTCAATTGTGGCTTGCTTTAGGTAGCACAGTAGTACCAGAAAAATTAGATTTTGTACTGTAGAGCCCTGAATACAGCAGAATATCAGTGCAAAACAATTACAAGCTCAATTGTGGCTTGTTTTAGCTAGCACAGTAGTAACATAAAAAAATAGATTTTGTACTGTAGAGCCCTGAATACAGCAGAATATCAGTGCAAAACAATTACAAGCTCAGATGTCGACTGCTTAATGCAGTATAGTATCACCAAAAAAAATTGATTTTCTAATGAGGAGCACTAGATACAGCAGAATCTCAGCACAAAACAATTACAAGCTCAGATATGGCCTGCTTAATAAAGCACGGAACTAACAGAAAAAAAAAGATTTTCTACTGTACAGCCCTGGATACAGCAGAATCAGCACAAAACAATTACAAGCTCAGATGTGCCCTGCTTTATGTAGCATGGTAGTAACATAAAAAAATGATTTTTTTACTGTGGAGCCCTGGATACAGAAAAATGTCAGCATAAACAATTACAAGCTCAGATATGCCCTGCTTAATGTAGCACGGTAGTAACAGAAAAAAAAAGATTTTCTACTGTAGAGCCCCGGATGCAGCAGAATCTTAGTGCAAAACAATTACAAGCTCAGATATGGCCTGCTTAATGTAGTACCAGAAAAAAAAATATTTTTTACTGTGGAGCCCTGGATACAGAAAAATGTCAGCGTAAACAATTACAAGATCAGATGTGAGCTGCCCTATGTAGCACAGGAGTAACAGAATAAAACTGATTTTCTAATGTGGAACTCTGGATACAGCAGAATCTTAGTGCAAAACAATTACAAGCTCAGATGTGGCCTTCTGTAGCACAGTAGTAACATAAAAAATTAGGTTTTGTACTGTAGAGCCCTGAATACAGCAGAATATCAGTGCAAAACAATTACAAGCTCAGATGTGGCTTGCTTTAGGTAGCACAGTAGTACCAGAAAAAAATAGATTTTGTACTGTAGAGCCCTGAATACAGCAGAATATCAGTGCAAAACAATTACAAGCTCAATTGTGGCTTGCTTTAGGTAGCACAGTAGTAACATAAAAAATTAGATTTTGTACTGTAGAGCCCTGAATACAGCAGAATATCAGTGCAAAACATTTACATGCTCAATTGTGGCTTGCTTTAGGTAGCACAGTAGTACCAGAAAAAATTAGATTTTGTACTGTAGAGCCCTGAATACAGCAGAATATCAGTGCAAAACAATTACAAGCTCAATTGTGGCTTGCTTTAGGTAGCACAGTAGTACCAGAAAAATTAGATTTTGTACTGTAGAGCCCTGAATACAGCAGAATATCAGTGCAAAACAATTACAAGCTCAATTGTGGCTTGCTTTAGGTAGCACAGTAGTAACATAAAAAAATAGATTTTGTACTGTAGAGCCCTGAATACAGCAGAATATCAGTGCAAAACAATTACAAGCTCAGATGTGGCTTGCTTTAGGTAGCACAGTAGTACCAGAAAAAATTAGATTTTGTACTGTAGAGCCCTGAATACAGCAGAATATCAGTGCAAAACAATTACAAGCTAAATTGTGGCTTGCTTTAGGTAGCACAGTAGTAACATAAAAAATTAGATTTTGTACTGTAGAGCCCTGAGTACAGCAGAATATCAGCGCAAAACAATTACAAGCTCAGATGTGGCTTGCTTTAGGTAGCACAGTAGTACCAGAAAAAATTAGATTTTGTACTGTAGAGCCCTGAATACAGCAGAATATCAGTGCAAAACAATTACAAGCTAAATTGTGGCTTGCTTTAGGTAGCACAGTAGTAACATAAAAAATTAGATTTTGTACTGTAGAGCCCTGAATACAGCAGAATATCAGCGCAAAACAATTACAAGCTCAGATGTGGCTTGCTTTAGGTAGCACAGTAGTACCAGAAAAAATTAGCTTTTCTAATGTGGAGGCCGGGATACAGCAGAATGTCAGTGCAAAACAATTACAAGCTCAGAAATGGCCTTGTTTATGTAGCACGGTAGTACAAGAAAAAAATTTATGTTTTACTGTAGAGCCCTGAATACAGCAGAATCTCAGTGAAAAACAATTACAAGCTCAAATGTGGCTTGCTTTATGTAGCACGGGTAGTAACAGAATAAATTTGATTTTCTAATGTGGAGCCCAGGATACAGCAGAATCTCAGCACAAATGATTACAAGATAAGATGTGGCCTGCTTTATGTAGCACGGTATTAACAGAAAAAAATTGAATTTTTACTGTACAGTGCTGAAGAGAAAAGGCTGAGGGCACTACAATATATATATAGTTGGGATCACCGATAACACAGTGAAATATATGACAAAAGTACAAAAAAAGAAAAGAAGTGTATAAAAATAGTCGGGATCACCATTGAATCAATAGTACAGTAATAATCAAAATGTTATTGAACAATAAACAAGGCCACACATTAAAAGCATTTAAAAATGGCCAAAAATGGCTATGCAATCAATCCCACAAGTCCATATCAGGACTGACAATTTTCTCCAGACAACAGTGTGGAAAAATATGAGGTAGGTAGATTTAAATAGCTGCCCAAACGTATGTGGATACCCACTCCTCTCTGCAAGGTAACAGAAAAAATAAAGATTTTATACTGTAGAGCCCTGAATACAGCAGAATATCAGTGCAAACAATTACAAGCTCAGATGTGGCCTGCTTTATGTAGCACAGTGGTAACAGAAAAAAATTGATCTTCTAATGTGGAGCCCTGGATGGAGCAGAATCTTAGTGAAAGACAATTACAAGCTCAGATGTAGCTTTACTAATATAGGATGGTAGTAACAGAAAAAAATAGATTTTCTAATGTGAAGGCCTGGTTACAGCAGAATCTTAGCGCAAACAATTACAAGCTCAGATGTGACCTTCTTTATGCAGCACAGTAGTAACAGAAAAAAGTAGATTTTTTACTGTAGAGCCTTGGTTACAGCAGAATCTCAACACAAAACAATTACAAGCTCAGCTTTGGTCTGCTTCATGTACAACGGTAGTAACGGAAAAAAATAGGTTTTCTAATATGGAGCCCTGGATACAGCAGAATCTCAGTGCAAAACACAAGCTCACAAGCTCAGATGTGGCCTGCTTTATGTAGCACGGTAGTAACAGAAAAAAATAGATTTTTTTAATGTGGAGCCCTGGATACAGCAGAATCTCAGCACAAAACAATTACAATCTCAAATGTGGATTTCTTAATGTAGCATGGTACTAACAGAAAAAAGTAGAGTTTCAAATGTGTACTCCTGCATTTAGCACAATATCAGCACAGCCGAGTTCTATACTGAAATGTGGCCTGGTGTCTTTGTCTGTGTAACGGGTCTGGGTGGCGGAACCTCTGAGCAACTTATACAAGGGGGGGACTGTCTCTGGGTAAACGGGCAGGAGGTCACGGCAAGTGACCGGGACAGTCTTTGGGTAAACGGGCAGGAGGTCACAGCAAGTGACCGGGACAGTCTCTGGGTAAACGGGCAGGAGGTCACGGCAAGTGACCGGGACAGTCTCTGGGTAAACGGGCAGGAGGTCACAGCAAGTGACCGGGCAGGTACGACCTGTGATGGCTGAGCCTCCAAGTAGGCTAGCAGGCAGATGGCAGATGAGTGCTCCCAGGTGAGCAGGCGAGAGTCCCTGGATAAGCAGGTGGTCACAGCATGTGACGGCGGAGCCTCCAGGTAGGCTAACAGGCAGGTAGCAGATGAGCGCTCCCAGGTGAGCGGGCAAGAGTCTCTGGACTGGCAGGTGGTCACGGCACGTGATAGCGGAGCCTCCAGGTAGGCTAACAGGCAGGTAGCAGATGAGCGCTCCCAGGTGAGCGGGTTAGCTGGTCCATAGACAGACTGACAGGAGTCAGAAGGCAGACCGTCGGACCTCACGCTAGCAAACGGGTAAGCGGATAACAGGCAGGAATCAGACAGCAAACTGGCAGGAAACTGGCAGGAAACTGGCAGGTAACTGGAAACGGGACCTGAGGGCTGAAGCAGAGTAGTGAACAGTGCAACAACATTGCTCGGGCACCTCCATTTTGGAGGAGGTGCCTTATATATGGAGGGATCCTCCAGCCATTGGCCGGGGACTCCTTAGGGCGACGCGCGCTGCCCCTTTAAGAGAGGGGGAGCGCGCGCGCGCCCTAAGCACAGTGACCGGGGGAGAGCGGGCGTTGCAAGCAGAGCGGGAGGAAGCCGCCGGGCACGGAGCAGAGAGGTGAGGGGAACAGCGTCCCTGCCTAGCAGGAGGCAGGGACGCCAATGCTACAGTACCCCCCCCTTTAGGCCCCCCCTTTTTTAGGCCAGACAGAAATTTAGCAAGGATGAGAGGGGCATGGATGTTCTCCCGGGGCTCCCATGTTCTCTCCTCAGGACCAAACCCCTTCCAATCCACTAGAAAAAAGGTCTTTCCTATTACCCTTTTGGTGGCCAGAATGTTCTCTACCTCAAACTCGTCTTCAGCAGAAACCGGAGCAGGAGGCGTACCTGTAGACTTGGAAAAGGAGTTAAGTACCACAGGTTTGAGAAGAGATACATGGAAGGAGTTAGGGATCCGTAAGTTGGCCGGGAGTTTCAATTTATAGGCCACCGGGTTGATCTGTTTGATAACCTCCAGTGGGCCGATGAACCGAGGCCCTAACTTATAGGAAGGAATCTTGAGTCGGACATATTTGGATGAGAGCCAGACTTTATCTCCGGGACGAAATTGTGGGGAATCCAGGCGTTTTTTGTCGGCGTGTCTCTTCATCCGCTCGGACGACTGAAGGAGTGCGGATCGGGTACTCTCCCAAATGGAGGAAAATTTGCTAACGAGAGATTCCGCGGCCAGGTTGTCCACAGAGGTGGAGACAGGAAAAGGGATCCGAGGATGCTGACCGAAGACTTCAAAAAACGGGGATTTAGAAGAAGATTCGCTCTCGTGATTGTTGTAAGAGAACTAGGCCCATGGTAGGAGATCCACCCAGTCTGAATGGTGGGCATTAACGAAGTGCCAGAGGTAACTGGTCAAATTTTGATTGATCCGCTCCACTTGACCATTGGACTGTGGGTGGTAAGAGGAGAAGTCCAGGGTGACGTCGAGCAGTTTACATGTGGCTCTCCAGAAGCGTGAGGTGAACTGAACCCCACGATCCGACACGATGTGGAGAGGCAGACCATGGAGACGGAAGATGTGGCGGATAAAGTCTTTAGCTAGCTCGGGAGCAGACGGTAGGCCTGGCAGGGGAATAAAATGAGCCATTTTGGAAAAGCGGTCAGCGACCACCCAAATGACCGTACAACCGGCAGAGACGGGGAGATCTGTTATGAAGTCCATAGCTATATGTTGCCACGGGGCAGCAGACACAGGCAGAGGAAGAAGGCGGCCGGCAGGCAGGTGTCTCGGAACTTTGTTGCGGGCGCAGGACACACAGGCAGAAACAAAGTCAATTACATCCTTGTGCAGGGTAGGCCACCAGTAGTGCCGGGTAATAAGCTGGAGGGTCTTTTTCTGACCGGCGTGCCCAGCTAGCTTAGACGAGTGACCCCAGTGTAGAATCTTCTCCCGATCGGACTCCGTTACGAACGTCTTACCGGGAGGGAGACGATTTAGGCCCACGGGGGCTACCTGCATTACTCTGGCGGGATCGATGATGTGTTTAGGCTCCTCCTCAAGATCAGACACCAGAAAGGATCGGGAGAGGGCGTCAGCTTTGATGTTTTTGTCAGCCGGACGAAAATGAAGAAAGAAATCAAAGCGGGCAAAAAACAAAGACCACCGGGCTTGGTGCGGGTTAAGTCTCTGGGCGCTCTGGAGATATGCCAAGTTCTTGTGGTCAGTGTAAATTATTACCGGGTGGAGAGCCCCCTCGAGCAGGTAACGCCACTCCTCCAGTGCCATCTTAATGGCCAACAATTCTCGGTCTCCTATAGAATAATTGCGCTCAGAAGAGGAGAAAAGTTTGGAGAAAAAGCCGCAGGTTACCTTTCTTCCGGAAGAAGATTTTTGGGTAAGTACCGCCCCAGCTCCGGAGGAGGAGGCGTCAACTTCTAGGAAGAATTGTTTGTTGCCGTCCGGACGATGCAGCACCGAGGCGGAGAGGAAGGCCTGTTTTAAGGAAAGAAATGCCTCCTCTGCTTCGGGCGGCCATTCTCTGGGGTTCGTACCTTTACGGGTGAGAGCAGAGATAGGGGCGGTCCGGGAAGAGAAGTGCGGTATGAACAGGCGGTAATAGTTGGCGAAGCCCAGGAACCGCTGAATAGCCTTCAACCCCTCTGGTTGGGGCCACTTCTGGATGGCAGACAGTTTCTCAGGATCCATTTGTAGACCTGCCTGAGAGATTATGTAGCCCAGAAATGGAAGAGAGGTCTGCTCAAAGATGCACTTCTCATATTTAGCGTAGAGGTGGTTCTGCCTGAGCCTGAGCAGGACCTGACAAACGTCCCTCCGGTGAGTAGGAAGATCCGGAGAGAAGACCAAGATATCGTCCAGGTACACCACCACGCAGGAGTAGAGAAGATCACGGAAGATGTCATTGACCAACTCTTGAAAGACGGCAGGAGCGTTACAGAGACCGAAGGGCATCACAAGGTACTCATAGTGGCCGTCCCGGGTATTGAATGCCGTCTTCCACTCATCCCCCTGACGGATACGGACCAGGTTTTACGCCCCACGGAGATCCAGTTTGGTGAAGATTCTAGCCCCCCTCAGACGGTCAAATAATTCAGGAATAATCGGAAGGGGGTATTTATTCTTCACAGTAATCTGGTTTAGGCCTCTATAGTCTATACATGGACGGAGTGAGCCGTCCTTCTTTTTGACAAAGAAGAAGCCTGCTCCCGCCGGGAAGGTAGATTTCCGGATAAATCCCCGGGCCAGGTTCTCCTCAATATATTCAGACATGGACCGGGTTTCAGCAGCGGACAAAGGGTAGATTCGCCCACGGGGAGGAGTAGAGCCGGGCATCAGGTCGATTGGGCAGTCGTATGGTCTATGAGGAGGTAAAGTCTCTGCCTCTTTTTTATTGAAGACATCCGCATAAGACCAATAGGGAACCGGAAGACCGGGCAGATTGGCTGGGGTAGGAGAAGGACGGGCAGGATGAACGGGAACTAGACAAGTCTTATGGCAGTCCTGTCCCCAGCGAAGGACCTCTCCGGTCTGCCAGTCAAGCACGGGTGCATGTTTTTGGAGCCAAGGCAGGCCAAGCAATAGTGCGTGAGAGAGTCCAGGCAGAACATGAAAGGAGATGCTCTCAGAATGCAGCATTCCCACCTGTAGAGTCAGAGATTCGGTGATGAGTTGGATGGTATGTGGTAAGAGACCCCCATCCACGGCGGCGACAGATAAAGGTATGGCCAGAGGTTTGGTGGGAATGTGGTATTTTTCTACCAGGGATTGAGAGATGAGATTTCCAGCAGCTCCAGAGTCAAGTTGAGCCAGTTCAAAATAGCGGTTCTCTCCGCAGGAGATAGAAACAGACAGCATCAGGGATGGAGAGGGTTTAATTTTGTCTAGGGCGACCTCTCTGAGCGATCCTAGACACAGGCGTTTCCCGACCTCTCAGGGCAGGAACGGATCCGGTGCCCCTTACTGCCACAGTAGAAACAGCTCCCCTCGGCACGACGTAAGTCTTGACGGGTCTTGACCATCTTGGTCTGGTCGACCTGCATAGGCTCAGGTGAGTGTGCCTGGGGAGTAACAGAGGGAGTGACGGGTCTCTGGAAGGTAGGGACTAGACGTGGAATCCTCCTCTCACGGGTGACCTCCCTAGCGCGCTCCTGGAACCGGATGTCAATCCGGGTGGCAAGTGTAATCAAGTCGTCGAGAGTGGTAGGAATGTCCCGACCGGCGAGTTCATCTTTAATACGGCCGGACAGACCCTCCCAGAAGATGGACACCAGGGCGTCGTTATCCCAGGCCAGCTCCGAAGAAAGGGTACGGAACCGTATGGCATATTGGCCCACGGTGAGACTCCCTTGACGGAGGCGTAGCAGAGATGAGGCGGATGAGGTCTTCCGTCCGGGTTCGTCGAAGACCTTCCGGAAAGCCGTGAGAAAGGCTGGCAGGTCGGACACCAGAGGGTCTCCTCTCTCCCATAGAGGATTTAGCCAAGCCAGTGCCTCTCCCGTGAGATGGGACATGATGAAGGCTACTTTGGCCCGGTCGGAATTAAACTGGTGGGACTGGTGTTCAAAGTGCAGGGTGCACTGGTTAATGAAGCCCCGAGCTTGAGCGGAGCCGCCTCCGAAGCAAGGAGGTGCAGAAAGCCGGATTCCAGAGCAGGATACTATGGTATTGGTGGGCAGCGGAGCAGCCAGGCTGCGAGTCATGACACTAGCGGTGGTTGCTGGTGGGGCAGTCAAAGTGTCCAGGCGAGTATTGACATTCCGCAGGTGACCCAGGATGGACTCCTGTTGGGACCTCTGTCGGGACAGTTCATGACAAAGGTCCGAGAGCGAGGGAGCTTGCGTGCCACCGTGTTCCATGGCCCGAGCAAACTGTAAAGGGTCTGGGAGGTTGAACCTCTGAGCAACTTATACAAGGGGGCAGTCCTTGTAAGGAAGCGGGTGGCGACCAGGGAAGACAGGCAGGCAGTCACAGCAGGTGACCGGGACAGTCTCTGGGTAAACGGGCAGGAGGTTACGGCAAGTGACCAGGACAGTCTCTGGGTAAACGGGCAGGAGGTCACAGCAAGTGACCGGGACAGTCTCTGGGTAAATGGGCAGGAGGTCACGGCAAGTGACCGGGACAGTCTCTGGGTAAACGGGCAGGAGGTCACAGCAAGTGACCGGGACAGTCTCTGGGTAAATGGGCAGGTACGACCTGTGACGGCTGAGCCTCCAGGTAGGCTAGCAGGCAGATGGCAGATGAGTGCTCCCAGGTGAGCAGGCGAGAGTCTCTGCATAAGCAGGTGGTCACAGCATGTGACGGCGGAGCCTCCAGGTAGGCTAACAGGCAGGTAGCAGATGAGCGCTCCCAGGTGAGCGGGCAAGAGTCTCTGGACTGGCAGGTGGTCACGGCACGTGACGGCGGAGCCTCCAGGTAGGCTAACAGGCAGGTAGCAGATGAGCGCTCCCAGGTGAGCGGGCAAGAGTCTCTGGACTGGCAGGTGGTCACGGCACGTGACGGCGGAGCCTCCAGGTAGGCTAACAGGCAGGTAGCAGATGAGCGCTCCCAGGTGAGCGGGCAAGAGTCTCTGGACTGGCAGGTGGTCACAGCACGTGACGGCGGAGCCTCCAGGTAGGCTAACAGGCAGGTAGCAGATGAGCGCTCCCAGGTGAGCGGGTTAGCTGGTCCATAGACAGACTGACAGGAGTCGGAAGGCAGACCGTCGGACCTCAGGCTAGCAAACGGGTAAGCGGATAACAGGCAGGAATCAGACAGCAAACTGGCAGGAAACTGGCAGGAAACTGGCAGGTAACTGGAAACGGGACCTGAGGGCTGAAGCAGAGTAGTGAACAGTGCAACAACATTGCTCGGGCACCTCCATTTTGGAGGAGGTGCCTTATATATGGAGGGATCCTCCGGCCATTGGCCGGGGACTCCTTAGGGCGACGCGCGCGGCCCCTTTAAGAGAGGGGGAGCGCGCGCGCGCGCGCCCTAAGCACAGTGACCGGGGGAGAGCGGGCGCTGCAAGCAGAGCGGGAGGAATCCGCCGGGCACGGAGCAGAGAGGTGAGCGGAACAGCGTCCCTGCCTAGCAGGAGGCAGGGACGCCGACGCTACAGTCTGGAGCATACTATTAGTAAAATCGATTGATCTGCTGGAAGGTCAATTTCACAGCCACACAGAATCCTATCTATCTGAACTATCTGACTTACAAGCAACCGCCCAACTATCTCACTCTCTCACTACCCAGTAGCAGCAGCAGGAGCAGCCTCTCTGTGCTGTTACGCTGACAAAATGGCACCAAAACAACATGTCCTCTCTTTATATGGAGAGGGACATGTGACTTCAGCAGCCAATGACACAAGTCCTTGTGTCTGGACATTGTGGATAGTTTCTGCGCCCTGATTGGCTTTCCGAAATCTCCACACATTAAATTAAGAAAAAAAAAATGTAATAATAACACTACGCTGCTCCTGTGACCTCTCCCCACCCCCTCCACTCATTAAACATATCCCCCCACTCATCATACAGTACCACTATCCTAGCAAAATTCCTAAAAAATACACTAGTGGAAACATGATCATTTATCGAACTTTGGCCAAATTTTGCCGACTTTGAGAAAAAACGCTCTGGGATCCGATTATGAATCCAAATGTGTAATGTTCGTGTCGAATTTGAAAAAAACAACCATTTTCCGAACATGTTCGACTCATCTCTAATTAAGGGTACTGATACCTGTGTTCAGATGCTGATCCAGGAAACCAGTCTGATTGCTATATATTGAGATCGAATTTTTCCCCTTATATGGGGCAATTAGCATCTGCCTCAGTTTTTTTTTGGCTTTCTCTGGATCCAAATGTTAACTTTTAGGTTGTAGTCTATGGATTTATGTTGTGACAAAGTCACTGGCAAAGTACTGGAAGGGAGATATGCCACACTGAGATTGTTAGCTCCAGTAATATAAACATAAAAAAATGTTCCAGCACATGAAGTGATGAGAGAGGTTAATCAGCCGTGTTAAGTTCTACAGTGATTAAACTCTTATAGAGAAGGAGGAGTTCAGAGGATACATCTCCAGTCTTTTAGAGCATTTGGTGTGGGATGAGTCTGGAAGCACAAGCTCTGGAGCTGTATTGTTATGTGAAGAAAAGCTGAACCTTGGGTTGTTTGTTCCTGGAGCGAGCAGTTACCCACAGCAACAAGGACTCTGCCATACGTTATATTTTGTTTTTCCTGTTAGGTCGGGAAGGCCATGTTAAAAAACCATTGAAAGATTTCAAGGGACAGTGTTCCTGTGTCTACCTCTATGTGCAGCCGAGTGAACTGATCTTCCACAGTGGGTGTTAGAAGTAAGATCTCTAGGAAGCAAGTGTGACGGCTGAGGACAAATTTAATTTGTGGAACAATGGTCAGACAAAATGGAGGAGCTGATCAAGCACCTGGTTCAAAGCCAGCAGCAGCAATACCAACAGCACCCGCAATAGCTGCAGCAGCACTGAGAACAGCAACAGCTCCAGCAGCAGCACCAGAAACAGCTCCGACAACAACAGCAGCAGATTGATTTACTCACAGAAGTGATTCGTGGCATGGCAGTGGCTCCAATTCCAATGTCAACTGATGATTTCTCTGTCCGGAAGGCAGTGAGAAGAGACTTGCAGAAAATGACCCCGGGTGACGACATAGAGGCATTTTTAACCGTTTTTAAAAGGGTGGCCAGATAGGGAGAAACTCCTACCAGAGCAGTGGGCGGAAGTCCTGGCGCCATACTTTATGGGGGAGCCACAAAAGTCCTACTATGATGTAGCCTTACAGGATGCCAAAGAATTTCAAAAATTGGTAACAGAAATTTAGGCGCGCTTGGGGGTGACAATGTCTGTCAGGGCACAACGGGTCCGCCGTTGGGTATATCACTGTGAAAAACCCCCTTACTCCAAAATGTTTCATCTGCTGCACCTCATCCACAAGTGGTTACAGCCAGAGTCCTCTACACCATTGCAGATGGTGGAGCGAGTTCTAATGGACCAGTTCGTGCACTCCCTTCCGAGCCCGATGCAAACTTGGGTTGCCCAGGGAGATCCCTGGAATGCTGATGACTTGGGTGGACAGGTCGAAAGGTATCAGGGGATTGATGGGTCTGTGGGAGGCAACCCATTTCATATTTGGGGGCAGAGGTTAAAAAGGTGGTGGGTCTTTCAAAGTCCAAGGGGGCGGCAGAGGTGCTGCCAAGGCCCTCATCGGGGGATGTAATTTGCTGGAGATGTCACGGCCCATTTCACGCAGCTGCCCATTGTCCCCTGACCACTGAGCAAATGGACTGTAGCATGGGATGCTTTTCTTCATTCTACACATATTCAGCTTGCAGTGTGGACTGTTCACCCGGCAAGGAGCCGCAAGCTTGTCCTGTAAAAGTGAATGGCCTGCAAATGACTTGAATACTAGACTCAGGAAGTTTGGTGACCCTCATGAGGGCCACACTCCCTCTCCAATGGATCCCTGGGAAGCAGGTTGGCATCCGCTGCATTCAGGGGGATACTAAAGACTATCCAGCGGCCACAGTGGTCATTGAGATGGCCCGAGGTACTGAGTCCCATGAGGCCGGCGTGGCCCAGGATTTATTGCACCCAATTATCACAGGTCGGGACTCTGTGTTGCTTTGGGACTTGTGGGGGAGGTCCGGAGACCTCAATTTCTCGGGTAAGAAATGGATTGGCCCTAAAAAAGTCTCACGAACCCCAGAGTCTGATGAGTTTCCTTCTGTGTAGTGGATGAAGAGGAGAAGACAGTATCCTCACATGAGGCAGACATTCCTGAGATATTGGTGACCAGCGGAACTGTTGGGTTCACCCAACATAGGGACCTAACTCTAAAAGAGGCATTCAATAAGGTAACCATTATAAACGGCATAACTCAGGAGTCAGGGGCTGAAACCAGGTTTCCCTATTTCATGTTGAGTGGGGACTTATTGTACAGGGTTACTAAGGTGAGGGAGGAGATAGTGGAGCAATTGTTGGTATCAGGACCCTGTAAACAAATGGTGTTGGAAAGGGTCCATTCATATGTCTTGGGTGGCCATCTGAGGGTAGACAAAACTCAAGAACGGGTCATGAGAAGGTACTATTGGCCCACATGTCACAGTGAAATCCTAAGGTATTGCAAGTCCTGTGTCACTTGCCAGTTAACCGCTACCACCTATCCCTTCCAAAATCCTCTTGTGCCACTATCCTTCAAGGCAGGGCCACAGACAAACCACGTTGAAACTCCATGTTGGCTGGACAGACCATAAGGTGACACTAAGGATGTCACGCTGGCAGAGACACTGTCAACGGGCCAGAAACAACAGTGCTGAGAACTGCTTCAACAGAACCTGGACCTGTTTTCGGAGTTACCAAGACATAAACAGATTGGTGAACATGAAATCCTGACAGAACCACATGTGCAGGTGAACCAAAAGCCATATAAAACCCCAAAGCCTGCCGCAAGGTGATTTCGAAGGAGGGGGTTAAATTTGATGTGTATCCAATATCCCGCGACGATGAATTCATAGAGAAACTAGGGTCAGCCAGATAGTCACCCACCTAGCGAAAGGTTACTGGCAAATCCTTCTCTCTCAAAGTGCCAATGATCAGACAGTCTCTCTTACACCTGATGGTTGCTTCCAATGTACCAGAAGCACATTCGGGCTGCTTAGAGACCCAGCTAGTTTTCAGAGGGCCATAGACCAGCTCTTAGCCCCTCACAAAAAGTACGCCACAGCTTACCTCAGTGATATTGTGATATTCAGCCGGGTTTGAGGAAGATCATCTGTAGAAGGTCTAGGCCGTGTTGGATGCGCTGAGGAAAGGGGGGTTTAGCATAAACCCAAAGAAGTGGGCCATCTGGAAAGAAAAGGAAAAATATCTGGACTACATTGTCAGAAGATGCAAAGAAAAGCCACAAGTGAATAAGGTGGAGGCAGTCCAAAATTATCCGAAGCCGGTCTCCAAAGAACTGGTTCAGGCATTTCTGGGAATGGTGGGATACTACCAGCGGTGTATCTCGAATTTCACCATGATAGCCTCACCCATGACTGATCTTCTTAAGGGCAAGAAGACGTCAATGTCCAAATGGCCTCTTGAAGCAGAGATGGCCTTCCAAGAGTTAAAACTCAGAGCTACAGGTCTTCATCTTTCATGTGGAATACAGGCCTGGGAAGCTGCATGGTAATGCAGATGCACTGTTTAGACTTCCTTGTTTGGTGACTGAAGGTGCCTAAACCTATGGCTTTGGACAGAGGTGGGATAAGGTTATGTAACAGTCACTGGCAAAGTACTAGAGGGGATATATGTAGAACTGAGATTGTTAGTTCCAGTAATATAAACATAGAAAAATGTTCCAGCAAACGAAGTGATGAGAGGGGCTAATCAGACATGTTTAGTGCTAGGATGATTAAACACTGTAAAGAGGGAGGAGTTCCGAGGATATATTCCCAGTAGTGATGAGCGAACGTGCTCGCCACTACTCGGTACTCGCCCGAGCATCATGGTGCTCGACAAGCTCGGCGTTCGGTGAATATTTCCGGGTTGCTCGGGGGGGGACTCGGCTCTTTAGAGAGCCAATGAACATGCAGGGATTGCCTGCCATGCACTGTAATGTCGTTGCCATGTTGGTTGTGGGCATTACAGTGATTGGCTGGCCGCACAGCATCATCAGGTATGTATCAGACCTGGCGCCGCAATGCTTGTCACAGTCACTCCGGATTAGACAGTGTAGGGAGAGCTGCTGCTGAGCTAGGGAGAGATTTGCTTGTGTATTAGGCAGTGTAGGGAGAAAAACCGTCCATTACACATATCCATCTTAACAAACAGTCCTTTTGAGGACTAACTAATCCATCTAAAGAGATATCAGGCAGGCAGTGTATATAGGCAGGCAAGCAGTGTATATAGCAGACTACAGTGCACATTGAACAAGAGGCTCCATTCCAGTTCTGCCTTCTGCTGCTGTTAGATATTTCTAGACAAAGGCCCAGGTCTCAGGGGACAGGAATAATTTTTTTGGCATCTTAATCCTCATTATTTGCTTAAAAAGCAATCCAGAGACCACGGTTTTTCTGCACCATTTGCTTGTTGGCACTGCAGAATACAGCCAGGTCCTTTCCATATTACAGCGCTAAAAATCCATCTATTTAAAACTGTGTTTTCTCCGTCACACGGATCACATATACGTTTTCAGAAAATACTGCCATTTCTGGCCTCCATTAAATTTTTTTTTCAGTGTGTCAGCAAAGTTTTTGACACTGGTTTGCTATTCAAAACAGTTACCTACAGGCCAGGTATTTAAAACTGTGTTTTCTCCGTCACACGGATCACATATACATTTTCCGAAAATATTGCCATTTCTGGCCTCCATTAAAAAATTTTTCAGTGTGTCAGCAAATTTTTTGAAACTGGTTTGCTGTTCAAACCAGTTACCTACAGGCCAGATATTTAAAACGGTGATTTCTCCATCACACGGATTACATATACATTTTCAGAAAATACTGCCATTTCTGGCCTCCACTAAAAATTTTTTTCAGTGTGTCAGCAAAGTTTTTGACACTGCTTTGCTGTTCAAAACAGTTACCTACAGGCCAGGTATTTAAAATGGTGTTTTCTCCGTCACACGGCTCACATATATGTTGTCAGAAAATACTGCCATTTCTGGCCTCCATTACATTTTTTTATCAGTGTGTCAGCAAAGTTTTTGACACAGGTTTGCTGTTCAACACAGTTACCTACAGGCCAGGTTTTTAAAACTGTGTTTTCTCCGTCACACGGATCACATATACGTTTTCAGAAAATACTGCCATTTCTGGCCTTCACTAAAAAAAAATTTCAGTGTGTCAGCAAAGTTTTTGACACTGCTTTGCTGTTCAAAACAGTTACCTACAGGCCAGGTATTTAAAATGGTGTTTTCTCCGTCACACAGATTACATATACGTTTTCAGAAAATACTGCCATTTCTGGCCTCCATTAAAAAATTTCTTCAGTGTGTCGGCAAATTTTTTGACACTGGTTTGCCGTTCAAAACAGTTACCTACAGGCCATCTATTTAAAACTGTGTTTTCTCCGTCACACGGATCACATATACGTTTTCAGAAAATACTGCCATTTCTGGCCTCCATTAAATTTTTTTTTCAGTGTGTCAGCAAAGTTTTTGACACTGGTTTGCTGTTCAAACCAGTTACCTACAGGCCAGATATTTAAAACGGTGATTTCTCCGTCACACGGATTACATATACATTTTCAGAAAATACTGCCATTTCTGGCCTCCACTAAAAATTTTTTTCAGTGTGTCAGCAAAGTTTTTGACACTGCTTTGCTGTTCAAAACAGTTACCTACAGGCCAGGTATTTAAAATGGTGTTTTCTCCGTCACACGGCTCACATATATGTTGTCAGAAAATACTGCCATTTCTGGCCTCCATTAAATTTTTTTATCAGTGTGTCAGCAAAGTTTTTGACACAGGTTTGCTGTTCAACACAGTTACCTACAGGCCAGGTTTTTAAAACTGTGTTTTCTCCGTCACACGGATCACATATACGTTTTCAGAAAATACTGCCATTTCTGGCCTCCATTAAAAAACTTCTTCAGTGTGTCGGCAAATTTTTTGACACTGGTTTGCTGTTCAAAACAGTTACCTACAGGCCAGGTATTTAAAACTGTGTTTTCTCCGTCACACGGATTACATATACGTTTTCAGAAAATACTGCCATTTCTGGCCTCCATTAAAGAAAATTTTCAGTGTGTCAGTGAAGCAATTGACACCAGATTGCTGTTCAAAATAGTTACCTACAGGCCAGGTATTTAAAATTGTGTTTTCTCCGTCACACGGGTCACATATACTTGTCAGAAAATACTGCCATTTCTGGCCTCCATTAAAAAATTTTTTCAGTGTGTCAGTGAAGCAATTCATAGCAGTTTGCTAGTCAAACTACTTACCTACAGGCCAGGTATTTAAAACTCTGTTTTCTCCGTCACACGGATCACATATAAATTTGCTCCAAACTCAGTCATTTGTAGTGAGCGTGGAAGATACTGTCCTCCATTTAAAATGGGCAAGGCACATGGCAAGGGACGGGGAACTGGACGTGATGGTAATGGTGCATGCAGAGGCAGAGGACAAGGCCGTGGGCAAGCCGAAATTGTGCCACCAGAAACACCCACATCTTCTCGCCTGCATGCCGAGGCCATGGGCAAGCTGAAATTGTGCCACAACAAACACCCACATCTTGTCACTCGACCTTCTTGTCCCAATTGCTAGGGGACCGCAGCACACCACTATTGAACCCAGAGCTGTGTCAAAAGGATGTTGGTTGGAAAGCGGATAATGCTTCCAGTCACTTAGCCACCACCACCACCACCCTGTCTTCCACACGGTCAAATCTCAGTAGCTGTGAGTCTGGACCGCATATTCCTCACCCTGATCCTCCTTCCTCCCACCATGCCGAGTATCCAGAGACAACTGATCCCACACTTGGACACTCTGAAGAGCTGATCACTTTTCCATTTATAGATTCGGGCCTCTCGCCCGGTCCACTTGAAGCGGGGCAAGAGGAGATCGCGTGTAGCGATGCTGAAATATTTGAGCAGCCACGGTCACATGAAGTCGACGGTGGGAAAGTGTCACAAGAGGTGGACGATGATGAGACACAATTGCCAGAAAGTCAGGAAGAGGACCAGGGTGCGGAAGTGGAAGACGAGGTGGTGGATGATATAGTAACTGACCCAACCTGACAGGAGGACATGTAGAGCAAGGACAGCAGCACACAGGGGGAGGGAGGCAGAGCACCCCAACAAACAGGAAGAAGCAGTGTGGTGGCCGCTGCAGACAGAAGGCAGACAACTGTTCCCCGTAACACCAACACGAAGGAAGTTGCCAGTACAACTGTTAGGTCTTCCCAAGTCTGGTTGTTTTTTAAAGACACTGCCGATAACCCCAAAAAGGCCATTTGCAACACCTGCCAGGCCAGCATCAGCAGGGGTGGCAAAACGACCAGCCTGACCACCACCAGCATGATCAGGCACATGGCAGCAAAGCACCCGACTTTGTGGGCTGAACCCCAGGGTCCAGGAACAGTGTCTGTGGGTGGCAACATTGCTTCATCCGCTGTTGTGCATGCAAGCCAATCCCCTGTCCATGCTGCATGCAAAGATGCCTCCTGCCCTGCACCTGTTATTGCACCCTCTCAAGTAGCAGCATCAGGAAGCATGTCCATGTCCTTGTCCAAGTGTTCAGTTGTCCATACCCCAGTCCTTGGAACGCAAGCGCAAATATGAAGCCAACGCCCCACAGGCAACACTACTAAATTCTCACATTTCACGACTGCTTGTGCTCAAAATGCTGCCTTTTAGGCTCATGGAGACGGAAGCATTCCGCAACCTGATGGCGGCAGCCGTCCCTTGATACTCGGTCCCCAGCCGCCACTATTTCTCCCGGTGTGCCGTTCCCGCATTACCAAGCACAAGCACGTGTCCCAAAACATTAGCCGTGCTCTCAACAACGCAGTTACTGGTAAAGTCCACCTAACCACGGACACGTGGACAACTGCTTGTGGGCAGGGACGGTACATCTCGCTGACGGCACACTGGGTTAACATAGTGGAAGCCGGGAGCCAGTCGGACCTTGGGACGGAACACGTCCTCCCGACGCCAAGGATTGCGGGCCCTAGGTCAATCAGGGTTGCCCCCATAGTCTACAGCTCCTGCACCTCATCCTCCCCAGCCTCCGCCTCCTCTTCAGCCTCCATCTCCGAAATGACCACATCAGTCACAAGCTGGAAGCACTGCAGCACTGCCTCGGCCTAGCGGCAACAGGCTGTGCTGAAGCTAATATGCTTAGGTGAAAAACCACACAATGCTGAAGAGTTGTGGACAGCTCTGAAAGAGCAGGCTGATCTGTAGCTCACACCGCTGAACCTACATCCAGGCATGGTTGTGTGTGACAATGGCTGGAACCTGGTGGAGGCTCTGAGGCAAGGCGAGCTCACACACGTACCATTCCTGGCCCATGTGCTTAACATCATGATTCAGCGGTTTCTCAAATCCTACCCGGAGCTGCCGGATCTGCTTATTAAAGTACGCTGCCTGTGTGACCATTTTAGAAAGTCAGCTACAGCTTCCGCCGCCCTTGCAGTGTTTCAGCAGCGTTTGCAGCTTCCAGCTCACAGACTGGTGTGTGATGTCCCCACGCGTTGGAACTCTATACTGCAGATGTTGGGAAGGATTTGTGAGCAGAAGAGGGCAGTTGTTTAGTACCAGCATCAACAAGGCCGTTGGTATTCAGTTCAGACTCCACACATAAGACCTCAGGAGTGGACATGGATGTCAGACATATGTACCATCCTCCAAAACTTTGAGGACTCCACCAAGATGGTGAGCGGCGATGACGCCATCATTAGCATCACCATCCCGCTTCTCTGTCTTCTGAAACGCTCTCTGCTCACAATCAAAGAGGATGCATTGCAGGCGGCGCATGATGAGATGGAGCAAGGAACCATACAGGGTGATTACACACAGCCAAGCCTCATCTCATCACAACTGTTAGAACTCTCCTGTTAGGTTTTTTCTAGTTTGCTGGTCACATGACCCTTTTTGCCTATTTAATCCGGCTCCGCCCTCCTGGCCTTGCTGGACTTCATTGTAATTTCTACTCTTGAGCTAGCTTGGTGCTCTGTTCCTTTCTCAGTCAGTTTTGCTAGGTCTTCGGACCTCTATGTTCTATGTTGTTTGTTTGTCTTATTTCTGCTACAATTTCTGCTAGGAGGTGTCCATCTTTCTCCCAGTCCCAAGTTCTTGTATGGATCCCTTCCTCACATCTATAGGTCTTCATTCAGACTAGCCGAGGATTTTAGCGGGTCTGATCGCTGGATCAGATTCCCCGTTACATCGTAGGGATCCAGCTTAGTTCTATTGTAGGGACAGATCTCCTGTCTTTCCTTAGTGCTTATAGCAGATCATAACAACAACGTGGATTGGGTGACAATGAGGAAGAGGAGGAGGAGGAGGAAGGACAGGAGCTAGTTTCATGCACTATAGATGGCACTACTTGCACAGCTGTCATACCGTCTGTTCAGCGTGGATGGCCAGAGGACAGAGAGGAGGAGGAGGAGAGCATGGTCAGTCATCCTCTTGGTGAGGACACGGAAGTCTTGCCTGTTAGTAGTCTGGCACGCATGGTTGAGTTTATGTTACGCTGCCTTTCCCATGACCCTCACGTTCTCAGAATTTTGGGTGACAGTCATTACTGGTTGGTGACACTTCTAGACCCACGCTACAAGGAGAACTTTATATCTCTTATTCCTGAGTAGTGTTGAGCCACCCCCGTAGTGTTCGAGTTCGGTTCGGTTCGTCGAACACCCGTGTGTTCGCCGAACTGTTCGTCGAACTGTTCGTCGAACACCTTCGAACACCGTTAAAACCAATGGCAGGCAAACAAAAACACATAGAAACACATAGAAAACACCTTCAAAGGTGTCCAAAAGCTGACAAACTGCTCAGAAGACACAACTAACACATGGAAAAGTGACAAGTACATATAGTCATGCGAAAAGAAAAGAGGTGGAGGAGTAAAAGGAGGGGGAGACACAGATATAGGCATGTCATGCCCTTCTAAAATCCAAAAAGTGAGAAGCCGAGACGGCCAGTCCGCTCCTGCCCGTGCCACCTCCGTGTCGCCGGGTTTGTGCCAGAGCCGCGGTGAACCCTGACGGCCAGCCCCCCTCTCCCAATACTGGTGCCTGTCCGCTGGTGGGTCGAGAGAGCCCCCCTGTGGTGGAGGCAGCTCTAAGCTTTTTAATTTAAATTGTCCCTCTAATTTGAATGAATACACTTTAAATCCATTTACAAGGATCTATTGGAGGGCAAGTCTCATGCCAGCAGCCGCGTAATTCCAGCTCCAGTAGCGTCCACTAAAGCTGCTGCAGTTAAAAAGCTTTTATAAGGATCGAGCTCGGCTGTCCACCGCAAGGCATCCTAGTGCCAGTCCCAGCCCCTATGCCTTGGGGTGCCTCCTGATGCTCTTCACTAAGTATCCCGTGGTCCCGAAGCATTTCCTTTGAAAAAATTAAGTGTCCAAACTACAGGTGGTGTAGCTTGCTTAACAGCCGGGATAATCCGCTGACTAGCAGACACTGCTACTAGGCACAAAGTATTTCCTGGGCTAGATGCAGTTAAAAATTTGTAAGTAGATACTCTCGTTGGATGCTGAGAAAGCATTCCATAGAGTCTCCTGGCACGCCATATATGATTCTCTTAAAAAGCTTGGGGTAGGGGTCTAGGGGACCCTTTTATAGCCAAAATCACGGCCCTGTATCACAATACGTCACCTAGGCTGAAGATAAATGGAACTGTAGCACCGAGGGCTCGGTTGCTACAGACGTATTGCACCTCACCCAGAGGTGTGATATCTCACTCTCAGATAAGGATGGAGTGTGGATCAGGACCCGACACCTGCATGCATTACACCACATTGCCGTGGGGCAGGGCGACCAATATGCCCCTGAGATGGGCACGACAGTCCCTGTCCCTGGCTGGAGTGGGGGGAGGGAACACTGAGGAAGGGGAACCCTGCAGTGCAGGAGCAGGGAGGAAGCAGTTCCTGGGTGCATTGAGAAGGGAGTATAAAAGGTGGGCACCATCTTAGTTCAGTGCAGAGAAGTCTGAGCAGAAGTGGCAGGGAGCAGGGGCTCTGCATGAGCTCTGCTCCGGAGGCGGGCCTAGTAACAGAGGCCCAGGCCTGCAAGAGGGAGAAGGAAGGAAGAGGAGCGGAGAAGGCTCCAGGAACGAGGAATGAAGGGATCCCAGGGGTGCGGACGGGCGAGTCGCCACCGCACGCCCGAATCCACCTGCGTGGAGGGGTCAGGCCAAAGGGGGAGACCGGTCCCCGAACTAGTGGAGGCAGGAAACGACCCTCAGCTAGAAACCGGAGGCTCTGACATTTTATGTGGCGCAGCCCCTTGCTCCACCCGCTAGGAAGGCACCACATAGGGTCAGGGAAACTGGCGCCAAGTTTACCAAGAGGAGGCCCGAGGCAGCCGGACAGAAGTGTTGGTAAGAAAGGCCAGACAAAGGACACACAAAGGGGGTCCTGTGAAGCGCTCCAAAGTTATCTGGGAGTTGTCTGAGCCCCTCACCTGGTGAGCACAGTACGACGTGGGCAGCCGTTACCTGCAGACGTGGTCTGGATAATAAGAACTGTGAGTAAAGGCCCTGAACTGCATCACTGACTCCGTGTCGTTACTGCTGCTGCCCTGCACCATCACCCCCATCCTCCGCATACACTGCCCTGAGGCTATACTCCTCCCGTGGGGAGTTATGCTACGCTCTGCTGCACCCACAACACCAGCCTTAGCGGTCTGCCCTGTAGCAGCGGTTCACTCTGACCGCAATCCACGGGTGGCGTAGTCGGACATTTAAACATCAAAACCACATAAATAGTTCCGCCACTGGTTTGACCGCCCTGAGCCACGGAACCGGATCGCCGCCACGAAGACTACAACCACCAGCATCCACCAAAAAGTGTCCGGCTCCGGGTGTCCCAAGGCCCAGGGGGTGCGTCAGAACATTTTCATCACCTTTCACAATCACCAATGGGACAAGGCAGGGATGTCCTCTGTCCCCTCTCTTATACATCCTAGTGACGGAGCACCTGCTCTCATCAATTCGCCATAACCCCAATATTAGGTGGATTGAGGTGGGAGGCACCGAGTACAAGTGCTCTCTATTTGCTGATGATGTCCTAGTATATATCACTCAATCACATATATCCATCCCTGCTGTTATGGCTGAAATAGATCACTTTGTTACATGGTAAAATTTTAAAATCAATGCAGCGAAGTCTGAGGCCCTCGATGTCTCCCTCCCTAAATCCATATAGGATTCCATCCAGTCCAACTTTCCCTTTGCCTGGCCCTCACAGGGTATCAAATACTTAGGAATTCCTATTCATAGAGACCTCTCCCATCTATGTTATCTTAATTTTGGGCCCTTTATTGAACAATTCCATACAGACCACGGTTGGCAAGTTAGAACTGTAAGATTCACTACGTGAACCACTGGTGTTTTGTGGAAAAGCACATGTACACCGCGTTCCAAATTATTATGCAAAAAGTGTTTAGGAGTGATAAGGGAAGAATTTGTTTGTTTGTCAGTTAAACTCATTGATGGTGATGTGTGTCAGGGCTCTTTATATCACTGTAAGCAATTGCAGACACCTGTGCTAATTAGTTTGGCAGGTGTGTCCAATGAAAGGCAAGACTACTTAAGAAGGCTCTCTCACATTATTAAGCAGCCTACATTTTCTGCCAAAATGGGAAAGAAAAAGGATGTGTCGGCTGCTGAGAAGCAACAAATTGTGGAGTGTTTAGGTCAAGGCATGACTACAATCAACATTGTGCGATGATCAGGATGAAGTGTCTTGGCAATCAAGAAGTATGTAGCTGATTCACAGTACACACGTGTGCGTGCTGATAAGGGCAAATTGAGGACTCTTTCCTACAGGCAATTACGTCAGGTTGAAAGAGCAGCGGCAAAAAAGCCTTGTCATAGCAGCAGACAAGTTTTTGAAGCTGCTTGTGCCTCCAACGTCCCCCGAACAACAAGATGCAGGGTCCTTCAGAGGTTTGCAGCTGTGCATATGCCATCCTGTCGACCTCCTCTATCCACTTCACACAAGCAGAAACGGCTCCAGTGGGCCAAACATTACATGAAGACTGATTTCAAAACTGTTTTGTTCACGGATGAGTGCCGTGCAGCGCTCGATGGTCCAGATGAATGGAGTGGAGGATGGCTGGTTGATGGACACCCCACGCAAACACGGCTACAGCGCCAACAAGGAGGAGGTGGAGTAATGTTTTGGGCTGGAATCATGGGGAGAGAGATTGTCGGCCCCTTTAGGATCCCTGAAGGCGCTAAAGATGAACTCCATAATGTATGTGGATTTTCTCAAACAGCACTTCCTGCCATGGTTCAAGAAGAAGAACCGTGTATTTCACAGCAAGATCATTTTTCTGCATGATAATGCACCATCTCATGCTGCACATAAAACATCTGCATCTCTGGCTGATATGGGCATAAAAGGGGACAAACTTATGGTGTGACCCCCATGCTCCCCTGACCTCTACCCCATTCAGAACCTTTGGAGCATCATTAAAAGGAGTGTCTATGATGGCGGGAGGCAGTTCACATCTAAGCAACAGCTCTGGGAGGGTATTCTGTCCTCATGCAAAACAATTGAAGCAGAAACCATCCAAAACCTGACAAATTCAATGGACGAGAGAGTTCAGAAGCTCCTTTCGAACAAGGGGTCCTATGTGAAAATGTAACATCACCTAGAATAAAGTTTTGAGTTGAAAACTGTTTGATTTCAGTTTCTAACAACCTGCTAATGCTTATAATTTCAAAAATGACCATTTTTTTGGTCTTTATTAAAATGAAAAGGTTGATCGAAAAGTTTGGGGGATCTAAGAGTGTGGCAACCCAGTAGTCATGATTACTTCGAATTCTGACAATATGAGGGTCATGCTGCAGGTAGTGCAGCAAGAAGGCACTTATGTGTCTTGCGCATCTCGGAGCCCCAAAATTATTTTCCGGGCTAGATGCAGCTAAAAATTATTTTTAATTTTAAATCTGGTGAAGCTTATTATAGATGGCCTAATAGGATCAGTGCTGCACACTGCTACAAAGCCCAAATTATTTTCCAGTCAAGATACAGATAAACATGATTAGTAATTTGAAAGCTTAAAACGGTTGGTAGGGTGATTTTAACCAATCATCAAGCTTTTACTCTCCCCAGGATGACACAGGGGTAGAAAAGTCGTTTCGGATCCATGATTTGTTCATCTTTATGAACGTGAGTCTGTCTACATTATCAGTGGAGAGCCGCGTGCGCTTATCTGTCAGCACACCACCAGCAGCGCTGAACACACGTTCAGACAGAACGCTGGCTGCGGGGCATGACAAGATCTCCAAGGCGTAAGTGGCTAGCTCCGGCCATTTATCTAGATTGGAAGCCCAAAAAGAGCAAGGGTCCAGTGACACAGTCGTGGCTTCAATGTTTACTTGGAGATACTCCTGTACCATCGTCTCTAGGCGTTGACTATGTGTCAGACTTCTTGTCTCCTGTGGCCTTGCAAAGGATGGGCTAAAAAAGTGGTGAAATGATTCCGCAAAATTGATGTTACCAGCAGATACTGTGGTTCTGTTACGGTTTGAGTGCTGAACACTTGACGGTCCCACGGTTGGCAAGTTGGAACTGTGAGATTCACTACGTGCACCACTGGTATTTTGTGGAAAAGCACATGTAAGATTCTGCAACAGTCTCTGCTGATACTCCTGCATGCGTGCATCCCTTTCTATGGCAGGAATAATTTCTGCAAATTTACTTTTGTACCGGGGATCTAACAGTGTGGCAACCCAGTAGTCAGGATTATTTCTAATTCTCACAATTCGAGGGTCATGTTGCAGGTAGTGCAGCAAGAAGGCACTCATGTGTGTTGCGCATCCAGGAGCACCAAGTCCCTGTTGTGTTGGTGGCGAGGTAACAATCATGCTTCCTTCCTCTGTCCTCTCCCCCCAACCTCGCACAACAGAAATGTGATCAAGGTCTCCCTCATCTGATGAGTCTTCCATCAGTTCGTCCTCCACTTCTTCCTGGGCTCCTGCACCTTCCTCGCTAGTTTGGCTGCTACCATGCGCCCTGGTAAAACCATCTCCCCCACCCTCACATGCCTGCCGCCTTGGTGCTGCCGACCGTCTGGACCTTGCAGATGTTAGCCCTTCCGCATACAACTCCTCCTCCTCTACTTCCTCCACCTCCTCTTGTGCCACCACCTGACTCCGAATTCTGTTTAACATGTGCTCCAGCATGTAAATCACCGGAATAGTCATGCTGATAATGGCATCGTCAGCACTAAATATCTTCGTCGCCATTTCAAAACTGTGCAGAAGGGTGCATAGGTCCCTGATCTGAGACCACTCCTCCAGCGTGATTTGCCCCACCTCTGAATCTCGTTGGCCCAGGCTATACGTCAGAACGTATTGCACCAGGGCTTGTCGGTGCTGCCACAGTCGCTGCAACATGTGCAGAGTTGAATTCCACCGGGTAGGCACATCGCATTTTAGCCGGTGAAGTGGCAGGCCCAACGACTTCTGTAGAGATGTAAGTCGCTGAGCTGCGGGATGCGAACGGCGGAAGTGAGCACACAGCGACCGTGCCCTCTGCAGAAGGCCATCTAGTCTGGGATAGTGGGCTAAAAATTGCTGGACAACCAGGTTCAACACGTGAGCCATACAAGGCACGTGTGTGACATTGCCCCGGCGAAGGGCCGCACCCAGGTTTGCAGCATTGTCGCACACGGCCTTCCCTGGTTTCAGGTCCAGTGGAGACAACCATTCATGAAATTGGTTCTCCAGAGCTGACCACAACTCCTCAGCTGTGTGACTCACATTTCCCAGACATTTCAATGTAAAAACCGCCTGATGACGTTGAGCCCTACTGCCAGCATAGTAAGGAGGTGTGCAGGATCCCTTCTGCGCAGTTAGAAAGCTTGTGGCATGACCAGACAGGCTTTGGGTGCAGGTGGAAGACCGAGAGGAGGTTGAGGAGGCAGAAGCAGTGGAGGAACTTTGACATAAAGAGGATTGACGCACAACTCGTGGGGACGGCAAGACTTGGACAGCAGCCCCTTGTCCTGCTGTCACCATAGTTACCCAGTGCCCAGTCAGCGACATGTAACGCCCCTGTCCATGCCTACTCGTCCAAGTGTCTGTGGTGAAATGCACCCTGTCACACACAGAGTTTCTCAAAGAAGCGGTGATGTTGTGTGCGACATGCTGGTGGAGCGCAGGCACACCTTTCTTTGAGAAGTAGTGCCGACTGGGCATCTGGTACTGGGGCACTGCGACGGACATAAGGTCTCGAAAATCCTCTGTGTCCACCAGGCGGAAAGGCAGCATTTCTGTAGCCAAGAGCTTGCAGATGGTGAAATTCAACCTCTTAGCTTTCTCATGGCTAGGAGGAAATGGTCTTTTACTTGTCCACATCTGAGGGACCGAGGGCTGGCTATTGTGCTTAGACGGGGTTGATAAGGGTGTCCCCGGCAAACTGCCGGTCTGTGAGGAAGATGCAGGCGGACATGTTAGGTTGCCTTGATCCAAAGGTGGTGCTATCGATGTCGGACAGCGCTCAACACCAGCTGGTGTTACCACCTCCAAAGAAAATGATGACCTGCCAATCACGCTGGCTGTTGCGGGTAAAGAGGTGGCAGGTCTGCGCCCCAAAACAGGTGTGACTGCTGTCCCCCCAGTCACAGAGGATGATGAGGCCGCGGATGCACAAGATATGGCAGACGGTGATTGGCCCGGCCGGCTAGGCCGCATTGTAGCACACTGAGCTTCCCACTGCAACTTATGCTTCATGTCCATGTGCCGGTTCATGCATGAAGTACTCAAACTATGTATTTTTTGGCCTCTACTTAGCTTTTGCTGACAAATGTTACAGATAACACGAGTTGGGTCATCTTTATCGATCTGAAAAAATGCCCAGGCTATGCAAGGCTTAGCACCCATGCGACCTGAAGAGCCACCACGACTTGTGGTGAGAGGCAGAGTTGTGTTTGAGGATGCAGTTGTTGACGTGCTTCCAGTACTACGTCTCTGTCCAGGAAGGCGCAACCTGACCTCGTCGTCACTAGCATCTTCCTCCACCTCCTCTGCAGACCTCATCTCTTGGCTGACTGTGGGTTGACAGTAAGTGGGATCTCCGACCTCATCATCATCACCCTGTGCGTTATCACACCCGTCGTCCTCAGAGCCAACCTGTTCCTGCCCTGACAAAAAACTAAAGTTGTCGCTCCAATCAGGTATTTGAGTCTTATCATCGTCTTCCTCATTGTCTCCACCAACAGGAGTTACAGTTTGGGAATGAGGGTCTACATTATGGTCAGAACCTTCTGCGTCTGGTCCTGGATCCGACTCATAAAGATTCTGGGCATCAGTGCAGATCATTTCCTCGTCTGGATTCACAGAAGCGCTGGAGTCGACCTCTGATTCCCAGGCTATAGTATGAGTAAACAGCTCTGCAGACTCAACCATCTGTTCTACCTCATACTCAGACGGGCAGCTGGAGATTTGGGAGCTGTGAGGAAGCAAGTGCGATTTGGGTGACACCTTTGAGGACTGGAGTATTTGTGATGTTGAAGTTGATGTGGAGGAGAGCCCACTTAAAGGAGCACTTGATATCCGTTGAAGCACCTGCTGTTTTTGTGCCTCATCTGGAATTTGTAGCGATTGGCGTGGCCGTAAGAAAGGGATCTTATCACATTGTCCGCTAAAAGAAGTAGACATTTTAGTTTGGCTGGAAGATGGTCTTTCTTCTGCACCTACCCCACGGACACAACCTTTTTTCCCCTTCCCAACACGCCTATTCCCCTTTCCACCAGCAGCAGGCCTTTTTCCACTCATTTTGGTGGTTAACTAATTCACAACTCTGGAGTTGTTTGCACAAAAAAACAATGGATGGTAACCGAGCAGAGCTGAGTGGCCAAACTGTGGTATTAGGCCAAAACTATTGGCTGGGCTAGATGCAGAAAAAAATTATTTTTAATTTGCAACCTGATGGAGGTCAGTATAGATGGACTAATAGACCAAGTCCCACACACTGCTAGAAGCCCAAATATTTTTTCAGAGCTAGATGCAGAAAAAAATTATTTTTAATTTGCAACCTGATGGAGGTCAGTATAGATGGACTAATAGACCAAGTCCCACACACTGCTAGAAGCCCAAATATTTTTTCAGAGCTAGATGCAGAAAAAAATTATTTTTAATTTGCAACCTGATGGAGGTCAGTATAGATGGACTAATAGAACAAGTCCCACACGCTGCTAGAAGCCCAAATATTTTTTCAGAGATAAATGAAGAAAAAAAATATTTTTAATTTGCAACCTGATGGAGGTCAGTATAGATGGACTAATAGACCAAGTCCCACACACTGCTAGAAGCCCAAATATTTTTTCAGAGCTAGATGCAGAAAAAAATTATTTTTAATTTGCAACCTGATGGAGGTCAGTATAGATGGACTAATAGACCAAGTCCCACACACTGCTAGAAGCCCAAATATTTTTTCAGAGCTAGATGCAGAAAAAAATTATTTTTAATTTGCAACCTGATGGAGGTCAGTATAGATGGACTAATAGAACAAGTCCCACATGCTGCTAGAAGCCCAAATATTTTTTCAGAGATAAATGAAGAAAAAAATTATTTTTAATTTGCAACCTGATGGAGGTCAGTATAGATGGACTAATAGACCAAGTCCCACACACTGCTAGAAGCCCAAATATTTTTTCAGAGCTAGATGCAGAAAAAAATTATTTTTAATTTGCAACCTGATGGAGGTCAGTATAGATGGACTAATAGACCAAGTCCCACACACTGCTAGAAGCCCAAATATTTTTTCAGAGCTAGATGCAGAAAAAAATTATTTTTAATTTGCAACCTGATGGAGGTCAGTATAGATGGACTAATAGAACAAGTCCCACACGCTGCTAGAAGCCCAAATATTTTTTCAGAGATAAATGAAGAAAAAAATTATTTTTAATTTGCAACCTGATGGAGGTCAGTATAGATGGACTAATAGACCAAGTCCCACACACTGCTAGAAGCCCAAATATTTTTTCAGAGCTAGATGCAGAAAAAAATTATTTTTAATTTGCAACCTGATGGAGGTCAGTATAGATGGACTAATAGACCAAGTCCCACACACTGCTAGAAGCCCAAATATTTTTTCAGAGCTAGATGCAGAAAAAAATTATTTTTAATTTGCAACCTGATGGAGGTCAGTATAGATGGACTAATAGAACAAGTCCCACACGCTGCTAGAAGCCCAAATATTTTTTCAGAGATAAATGAAGAAAAAAATTATTTTTAATTTGCAACCTGATGGAGGTCAGTATAGATGGACTAATAGACCAAGTCCCACACACTGCTAGAAGCCCAAATATTTTTTCAGAGCTAGATGCAGAAAAAAATTATTTTTAATTTGCAACCTGATGGAGGTCAGTATAGATGGACTAATAGACCAAGTCCCACACACTGCTAGAAGCCCAAATATTTTTTCAGAGCTAGATGCAGAAAAAAATTATTTTTAATTTGCAACCTGATGGAGGTCAGTATAGATGGTCTAATAGAACAAGTCCCACACGCTGCTAGAAGCCCAAATATTTTTTCAGAGATAAATGAAGAAAAAAATTATTTTTAATTTGCAACCTGATGGAGGTCAGTATAGATGGACTAATAGACCAAGTCCCACACACTGCTAGAAGCCCAAATATTTTTTCAGAGCTAGATGCAGAAAAAAATTATTTTTAATTTGCAACCTGATGGAGGTCAGTATAGATGGACTAATAGACCAAGTCCCACACACTGCTAGAAGCCCAAATATTTTTTCAGAGCTAGATGCAGAAAAAAATTATTTTTAATTTGCAACCTGATGGAGGTCAGTATAGATGGACTAATAGAACAAGTCCCACACGCTGCTAGAAGCCCAAATATTTTTTCAGAGATAAATGAAGAAAAAAATTATTTTTAATTTGCAACCTGATGGACGTCAGTATAGATGGACTAATAGACCAAGTCCCACACACTGCTAGAAGCCCAAATATTTTTTCAGAGCTAGATGCAGAAAAAAATTATTTTTAATTTGCAACCTGATGGAGGTCAGTATAGATGGACTAATAGACCAAGTCCCACACACTGCTAGAAGCCCAAATATTTTTTCAGAGCTAGATGCAGAAAAAAATTATTTTTAATTTGCAACCTGATGGAGGTCAGTATAGATGGACTAATAGAACAAGTCCCACACGCTGCTAGAAGCCCAAATATTTTTTCAGAGATAAATGAAGAAAAAAATTATTTTTAATTTGCAACCTGATGGAGGTCAGTATAGATGGACTAATAGACCAAGTCCCACACACTGCTAGAAGCCCAAATATTTTTTCAGAGCTAGATGCAGAAAAAAATTATTTTTAATTTGCAACCTGATGGAGGTCAGTATAGATGGACTAATAGACCAAGTCCCACACACTGCTAGAAGCCCAAATATTTTTTCAGAGCTAGATGCAGAAAAAAATTATTTTTAATTTGCAACCTGATGGAGGTCAGTATAGATGGACTAATAGAATGATGCTATGCCCAAAAGATTTTACTTCACTAGGTGCAGTAAAAAAATTGGTATTCTATACACAGGTGGTATATCTTGCAACACAGATAGGCTACTCCACTGACTAACACACTCTGCAATAGGCCAAAAAGGATTAGCTTTGCTAGATTCAGCCAAATGCTGTGAAAAAAACTTGCACAGCACTGGCACAGACCTGCCTGGCAAAAACTGATAGGAACTGATGTAACCTAGTCCTGAAAAGGACTCCAATTACAATTAGTCTTTACTCCCACAATCTATCTATTTAAGAGCACAGACCTGCCTGATAAAAGTCGTAGGAAATGCTGTAACCTAGTCCTTAAAAGGACTGCAATCACAACTATTCCCTACTCCCAAGCTATCTGTATATTTGTGCGAAAATTGGCTTGAAATTAACAAGGTATAGCGCACACAGCAACAGCGGTGCCGTCTAACACGCAGCTGCAGCAGTGAGAAAATGGTGGCGACGGGGAAAATGGCTTGGTCTTATAGGGCAAGGACATGTGACATACACAGCCAATCACACATGCCCTTGCTTGTGTGAAAAAAAGCACTTCGCTCCGTGTGTGCGCTGCTGATAGGCTGACAGATTGCACCTCCCCACTGCAAATGCGGGAAAGAGAAAAAAAAATGGAGATCTTCATTGTTCCTGCAGAGATCCATCCCCTGCCCCTCCCCCCGCCCCGCTGTACACTCAAACTGCGTATTAACATTAATTTTCATCATTACTGAGAAAAAATCCAGTTATGATTTTGGTGCACGAACAGTTATCGAACATAACCTCGAACAGCCGAATTTTTCTCAAATTGTTCGTGTTCGCCCACCGGCTCGAACACCGCCCAAAACAGCTCGAATTTGAGATTGGCGAACAGTTCGAGTAGAACAACGCTCATCTCTATTCCTGAGGCGGACAGGTCTACAAAAATGGGGCTGTACCAGAAGGCCCTTGTTGCTGAACTATTAATAAAATTCCCATCTGAAAACGCTGGCGGCAGAGGGCACACTTCGTTGGACAACCAAGGAGTACAGGTGAGAGAGACACAACTTCAATCCAGCAGAGGCAGGGGAACACTGTCAAAGTCCGGGGAGAGTTTTCTCAGGCCCTCCCATCGGACAGGCCCTGAAGCGCGGTGTACTCTCACAAGGAGTGCAAAGTTTGGGAAGATGCTGTGGGAGTACCTTGCCGACCGTACCAACATCCTCCATGATTCCGCTGTGCCTTATGCTATCCAAGCTGGATACGTGGAATGAACTGGCTTTCTATGCCTTGGAGGTCCTGGCCTGCCCTGCCGCCAGCGTTTTATCAGAGCGGGTTTTTAGTGCCTCTGGTGGAATTATAACTGAGAAGCACATCCGCCTGTCAACTGAAAATGCTGACAGGCTGACTCTTATAAAACTGAACAAGTGCTGGATTGGGCCAGACTTCTCAACACCACCGAATGATAGCAGCGTAACATAAACTCCAATCCAGTGTCTTTACTTGGGAGGTGTATTCCCATGCACCTTTTCACACCCACACATGGGTATATGCTTCCTGATTTTGGCTATTTGCTCTTGTCCTTCTCCTTCTCCTCATCCTCCACCACCATATCACCAGGGTGACCGTGGTCCGTGATGCAACACCCACTTAATTTTTTTAAAGGGTGTTTATGATGCCTGTAAAAAAAATTTTTATACAATATGTTCATGTATACCCCCCAGGGGAAAATGTTTGTCAGCCCATACACTTAGTGCATGGGCATTACAAGTATAAGAGGCCAGCTCCTTTCTAATGGGAACATTTTTTTATGAGGCCCTCCTCCACGTCTCTTTCAAGGGGCATTGAAGTGTCTCCAAATTTTTGGCAGCCCTTGCATTCACTGCATAGGCCAACACTATGGGAGATTCTTGTTAGAACCCTCCTGTTTGTTTTTTCCATCTTGGGTTTTGTGGTCACGTGACCATCTACCTTGATATTCCTGCTCCGCCCTTTTGGCTGTGCTGGACTTCAGTATTTGACTGTTTCTCTAGCCAGGTGCTTTGGTGCCTTTCTCTGTCAGTTCGCTTGGTCCTTCTGGGACCTCTAGTACCTTTTTGTCAGTTTGTCTTTTTGTGTTCTGCAACAACTTCTCTGTTTAGGAGGTGTCCCTTTTTGTCCCAGTCTTTAGTTCTTTTAGGGACCCCTCCCCTTATGCTATAGGTCTTCATTCAGACTAGCCGAGGACTAAGGCTAGGAACAGTCAGCCCGCTACATCGTAGGGATTCAGCTTAGTCTTACTGTAGGAACTGCTTTCCCCTATCTTTCCTTAGTACTGGTTGCAGATCATAACAGTAAGTCCAGCCCAAAAAACTAAAAGGAAAGAAATTCGGGGATCAGTATGGTTTCCGTACAGGATTTGGCTCAACGCTTGCAGGGATTATCTCTGGAAGTGGCCAAGCTACAGCAACACGTGAGTAGCTGTTCTGAAGCGCATTTTGTGGAACCCAAGGTAGGACTGTGTGATGGTTTTTATGGTAAAAAGCAAGATTTTTTTTCCTTTACAAATGCTTGTTTGTTATATTTTCGTTTGAGACCAAGGTCCTCTGGGAATCAATCACAGAGCATTGATTTTATTATGTCACTTTTGCGCAATGAACCACAGGGGTGGCCTTTTCTCTCCAACCTAATGATCCGTGTTTAAGGTCTGTAGAAGAATTTTTTTCTGCTATGGGGCTATTATATGACGCTCCTGATAGAATCTCATTTGCTGAGGCAGAACTCAGGCGTTTGAATCAGGGGTCAGGTGATGTTTAAAATTATTGCACACACTTCAGGAAATGGGCTTCAGAAGTCAAATGGAATGATCCTGCGCTGAAATGTTTATTTCTTGCTGGTCTGAGTGAAAGGGTTAAGGATCTGCTAATTACATTCCCCGCACCTGAGACTCTGCAGGATGCCATGCAATTAGCTGTTCTTGTGGACAGGAGACTGAGGTCCAGGGTGAATGAGGTAAAGACTCCTGTAATCTCAGGTCCTAGTCCCCAGAAAATCTGCTCTCACGGCAGAGAACCGATGGAGGTTGGGTCGATGTCACTCCGCTCTCAGGAAAGAGACAGGAGGTTCGCCAAGGGATTGTGTCTTTATTGTGGTAAGGCTGACCCTTTGATTAAGTATTGTGAGCTTCGTTTAAGTAAAGAAAAAAAAAAAAGTCAGTTACGCCCGTATAGCTTGTTTATGCTCTGCAGGAGTATTTCTTTCTGAGAGTACTACTTTGCAGGAAAATTTGATTGAATTTCAGGTATTTGTGGATTGTGGTTCAACACTTAATGTGATTGATAAAGGGTTTTTGGAAAACCTTAAATTGAAATCCAAACCTTTGTCATCACCTATTTCTGTGATTACAATTGATAACACTCCCTTGAAATGTATTACTCACAAGGTTGCTGCATTTCCCCTCACAATCAATGGAGTTCACCAAGAAATTTTGGACTTGGTTGTATTAGATAACTTACCCTCTCCGGTCGTTTTAGGTTTGCCTTGGTTAAAACTACACAATCCTTTGCTGGACTGGTCTACTAATGTTATTAAGTCTTGGAGTCCAAAGTGCAATGATAAATGTTGTAATGGTCGCATTGCGGCTGTGGAAAAAGGGGAATTACCTGTACCTCTTCAAGATTTTTGGAGGGTTTTTTCAGAGGAGGAGTCTGTCACGCTGTCTCTGTATACTGGAGGTAGGGGGCCTAAGCTGACCCTAAGCTGGGGCCCTGACTAATCCCTCAACCTGGAGGTACTGTTAAAGGTACAGAGGTCCAGGCCGCCAGCGTAACCCCTACCTCCTGAAGATCCCTGCACCTCAGTAATCTAGTCCTGAGAAGGACCCCGATCACAACCAAAGGGAACAAGAAATAATATGCCCAAACACAGTATTTAGACGAACGAGACAGTACAAGGGAAAAACCAAAACCACCTTGCATACAAACAACTTCTCAACTACAACAGAGGGAAAACCAACGGGAAAGGAGATAAATGATAAAGCGAGGAAAGGGAAAAAACACCTCCAAATACACTTATCTCAGCAACTCCAAACACCACGATCCGCTCTGTCAGTCTGAATGAAATGCTTTCACCGACACCTCCCAAACAGACCAGCAGGTATATGAAGGAGTCTCACTACAGAAGTATTGATTGCAGCTGGGCGAGGCTGGACCTCATCTAGCCCAGAGAGAGAGAGAGAATTAACTCCCTCACTGCCGAGAAACACAAAGCACCAACAAGTCAGCTGCGAGAAGTCAGGCTGTGTACTCGTGACGATCTTCGTGGCAACACACCCGTGACAGAGTCGCAAGTTTTACCTCCTCATAGGGATTATGATTGCGCCATTGAGTTTGTTCCTGGGGCTACTCTTCCCAAGAGTCGCTTGTTTAATCTGACTATTCCTGAAAGAAAGGCCTTGAAGGTGTACATACAGACTAGCCTGGCTGCTGGTTACATTAGACCTTCAAAGTCGCCTGTGACAGTTGAATTTTTCTTTGTTAAATAAAAGGACGGCGGTTTACGTCCATGTCTGGATTTTCGTGAAATTAATAAGACTACCGTACGCAATTCCTACCCATTGCCGTTAATTCCTGACTTGTTTAACCAGTTGGTGGGGGCCAAGTGGTTCTCTAAAATTGATCTCCGGGGGACATACAATTTGTTACGAGTGATGGAGGGTGATGAATGGAAAACTGCTTTTAACACTCCGGTAGGTCATTTTGAGAATCTGGTGATGCCTTTTGGTCTTACCAATGCACCTGCATTTTTTCAGAACCTTATTAATGACATCCTGAGACCTCTGATTGGTAAGAATGTGGTTGTGTATTTGGATGGCATTTTGATTTATTCACCAGATTTAGAATCCCATTGGTAGAGTGTACGTGAAGTTTTGCAGTTATTGAGTGATAATTCACTCTTTGCTAAGCTGGAGAAATGTGAGTTCGCTGTGCAGACCATTAGTTTTTTGGACTACATTGTCTCCAGCGAGGGCTTTGAGATGGACCCTGTGAAGGTTCAGGCTGTGCAAGAATGGCCTAGGCCTATTGGTTTGAAATCTATACAGAGATTTTTGGGTTTTGCCAATTATTACAGGAAATTCATTAAGAATTTTTCTATAATTGTTAAGCCTCTGACCAATCTCACCAGGAAAGGTGAAAATACAGTCCAGTGGACTACTGAGGCTATTGAAGCGTTTGAGTATCTGAAAGAGAGATTCAGTTCTGCCCCTATCCTTATGCAGCCTGATGAGACCAAGCCTTTTTTGGTCAAGGTCGATGCTTCATCGGTGGGGGTCGGAGCATTTTTGTCTCAGGAGAAAAAGGATGGAGTACATCCTTGTGCCTTCTTTTCGAAAAAAAATTCGGAAACCGAACTGAATTGTGATGTTAGAAATTGGGAGTTGCTGGCTATTAAACTCGCGTTTGAACATTGGCTTCATTTTTTGGAAGGCGCTAGATTTCCTATTCAGGTTTTCACAGATCATAAGAATTTGATCTATCTGGATGCAGCCAAGTGCTTGAATGCCCGTCAAGCTAGGGGGGCACTTTTTTTTTCTCGGTTTCATTTTTCTGTTACCTATATCCCTGGTACTAAGAATGTTAAAGCCGATGCTTTATCTCGCAGCTTCTCTCCTACGGTCGGTGCCGAGGAGGAGGAGAGCATTTTACAGAAAGGAGTTGTGGTGGCGGCATTGGACTCCGTTATGGAGAATGGGATTCTGAAAGCTCAAGATGATGCTCCATCTAACACTCCCCATGGGAGGTTGTTCGTGCATAGAGCCTTTAGGAGAGATTTGTTTGTGGAGTGTCATGAGTCTCGGTTGGCAGGTCATCCAGGAATTTCGGAGACTAAGAGACTTATCAGTCGCAGTTTTTGGTGGCCTGGATGGCAGAAGGAAGTCATCAAGTGGGTGCGTCAATGTACTGTGTGTGCTAGGTCAAAGGCTTCACATACTCCTGCTGCGGGGTTGCTTTGCCCTCTGGATGTTCCTAGTGCACCTTGGACGCATCTCACAATGGATTTTATAACTGATCTTCCTGTGTCCGAGGGTTTTACTGTCATCTGGGTGGCCTTGGACCGTTTTAGTAAGATGTGTCATTTGGTTCCATTCATTAAGTTGCCCTGCGTCAAGACACTCGCTAAGGCGTTTGGTAAGGAGATTGTCAAGCTCCATGGCATTCCCACGGATATTGTTTCTGATAGAGGACCTCAGTTTGTGGCTCGCCTTTGGCGTGCTTTTTGTGACAGGTTGGGAGTCCATTTGTCATTTTCGTCTGGTTATCATCCTGAGTCTAATGGACAGACTGAAAGAAAGAACCAGGATGTTGAACAGTTTGCGTTGTTTTGTGGCCGACAATCAGGAGGTGTGGTCTGAATTTCTGCCTCTCGCAGAATTTGCTCTTAACAATCATACATCCTCCTCTGCTGGGTGTTCTCCTTTTTTTTATTGTACTGGGAGACATCCGTCTTTTGGTTCGTTCTCCAAATTGGGGTCGGCGGTGCCGGAGGAGGAGAATTTTTCCAGTGATTTGGAGAGAGTTTGGACTAATGTACGTTGCAACCTTCAAGAGGCTAACAAGAAGTCCAAGAAGTATTTTGACAGGAAACGTAAGGAGGTTTTGTTTACTGTGGGTGACATGGTTTGGTTGTCCTCAAAGAACCTGCGGTTGAGGATTCCCTCTAAAAAACTGGGTCCTAAGTAGTGTTGAGCCACCCCCGTAGTGTTCGAGTTCGGTTCGGTTCGTCGAACACCCGTGTGTTCGCCGAACTGTTCGTCGAACTGTTCGTCGAACACCTTCGAACACCGTTAAAACCAATGGCAGGCAAACAAAAACACATAGAAACACATAGAAAACACCTTCAAAGGTGTCCAAAAGCTGACAAACTGCTCAGAAGACACAACTAACACATGGAAAAGTGACAAGTACATATAGTCATGTGAAAAGAAAAGAGGTGGAGGAGTAAAAGGAGGGGGAGACACAGATATAGGCATGTCATGCCCTTCTAAAATCCAAAAAGTGAGAAGCCGAGACGGCCAGTCCGCTCCTGCCCGTGCCACCTCCGTGTCGCCGGGTTTGTGCCAGAGCCGCGGTGAACCCTGACGGCCAGCCCCCCTCTCCCAATACTGGTGCCTGTCCGCTGGTGGGTCGAGAGAGCCCCCCTATGGTGGAGGCAGCTCTAAGCTTTTTAATTTAAATTGTCCCTCTAATTTGAATGAATACACTTTAAATCCATTTACAAGGATCTATTGGAGGGCAAGTCTCATGCCAGCAGCCGCGTAATTCCAGCTCCAGTAGCGTCCACTAAAGCTGCTGCAGTTAAAAAGCTTTTATAAGGATCGAGCTCGGCTGTCCACCGCAAGGCATCCTAGTGCCAGTCCCAGCCCCTATGCCTTGGGGTGCCTCCTGATGCTCTTCACTAAGTATCCCGTGGTCCCGAAGCATTTCCTTTGAAAAAATTAAGTGTCCAAACTACAGGTGGTGTAGCTTGCTTAACAGCCGGGATAATCCGCTGACTAGCAGACACTGCTACTAGGCACAAAGTATTTCCTGGGCTAGATGCAGTTAAAAATTTGTAAGTAGATACTCTCGTTGGATGCTGAGAAAGCATTCCATAGAGTCTCCTGGCACGCCATATATGATTCTCTTAAAAAGCTTGGGGTAGGGGTCTAGGGGACCCTTTTATAGCCAAAATCACGGCCCTGTATCACAATACGTCACCTAGGCTGAAGATAAATGGAACTGTAGCACCGAGGGCTCGGTTGCTACAGACGTATTGCACCTCACCCAGAGGTGTGATATCTCACTCTCAGATAAGGATGGAGTGTGGATCAGGACCCGACACCTGCATGCATTACACCACATTGCCGTGGGGCAGGGCGACCAATATACCCCTGAGATGGGCACGACAGTCCCTGTGCCTGGCTGGAGTGGGGGGAGGGAACACTGAGGAAGGGGAACCCTGCAGTGCAGGAGCAGGGAGGAAGCAGTTCCTGGGTGCATTGAGAAGGGAGTATAAAAGGTGGGCACCATCTTAGTTCAGTGCAGAGAAGTCTGAGCAGAAGTGGCAGGGAGCAGGGGCTCTGCATGAGCTCTGCTCCGGAGGCGGGCCTAGTAACAGAGGCCCAGGCCTGCAAGAGGGAGAAGGAAGGAAGAGGAGCGGAGAAGGCTCCAGGAACGAGGAATGAAGGGATCCCAGGGGTGCGGACGGGCGAGTCGCCACCGCACGCCCGAATCCACCTGCGTGGAGGGGTCAGGCCAAAGGGGGAGACCGGTCCCCGAACTAGTGGAGGCAGGAAACGACCCTCAGCTAGAAACCGGAGGCTCTGACATTTTATGTGGCGCAGCCCCTTGCTCCACCCGCTAGGAAGGCACCACATAGGGTCAGGGAAACTGGCGCCAAGTTTACCAAGAGGAGGCCCGAGGCAGCCGGACAGAAGTGTTGGTAAGAAAGGCCAGACAAAGGACACACAAAGGGGGTCCTGTGAAGCGCTCCAAAGTTATCTGGGAGTTGTCTGAGCCCCTCACCTGGTGAGCACAGTACGACGTGGGCAGCCGTTACCTGCAGACGTGGTCTGGATAATAAGAACTGTGAGTAAAGGCCCTGAACTGCATCACTGACTCCGTGTCGTTACTGCTGCTGCCCTGCACCATCACCCCCATCCTCCGCATACACTGCCCTGAGGCTATACTCCTCCCGTGGGGAGTTATGCTACGCTCTGCTGCACCCACAACACCAGCCTTAGCGGTCTGCCCTGTAGCGGCGGTTCACTCTGACCGCAATCCACGGGTGGCGTAGTCGGACATTTAAACATCAAAACCACATAAATAGTTCCGCCACTGGTTTGACCGCCCTGAGCCACGGAACCGGATCGCCGCCACGAAGACTACAACCACCAGCATCCACCAAAAAGGGTCCGGCTCCGGGTGTCCCAAGGCCCAGGGGGTGCGTCAGAACATTTTCATCACCTTTCACAATCACCAATGGGACAAGGCAGAGATGTCCTCTGTCCCCTCTCTTATACATCCTAGTGACGGAGCACCTGCTCTCATCAATTCGCCATAACCCCAATATTAGGTGGATTGAGGTGGGAGGCACCGAGTACAAGTGCTCTCTATTTGCTGATGATGTCCTAGTATATATCACTCAATCACATATATCCATCCCTGCTGTTATGGCTGAAATAGATCACTTTGTTACATGGTAAAATTTTAAAATCAATGCAGCGAAGTCTGAGGCCCTCGATGTCTCCCTCCCTAAATCCATATAGGATTCCATCCAGTCCAACTTTCCCTTTGCCTGGCCCTCACAGGGTATCAAATACTTAGGAATTCCTATTCATAGAGACCTCTCCCATCTATGTTATCTTAATTTTGGGCCCTTTATTGAACAATTCCATACAGACCACGGTTGGCAAGTTAGAACTGTAAGATTCACTACGTGAACCACTGGTGTTTTGTGGAAAAGCACATGTACACCGCGTTCCAAATTATTATGCAAAAAGTGTTTAGGAGTGATAAGGGAAGAATTTGTTTGTTTATCAGTTAAACTCATTGATGGTGATGTGTGTCAGGGCTCTTTATATCACTGTAAGCAATTGCAGACACCTGTGCTAATTAGTTTGGCAGGTGTGTCCAATGAAAGGCAAGACTACTTAAGAAGGCTCTCTCACATTATTAAGCAGCCTACATTTTCTGCCAAAATGGGAAAGAAAAAGGATGTGTCGGCTGCTGAGAAGCAACAAATTGTGGAGTGTTTAGGTCAAGGCATGACTACAATCAACATTGTGCGATGATCAGGATGAAGTGTCTTGGCAATCAAGAAGTATGTAGCTGATTCACAGTACACACGTGTGCATGCTGATAAGGGCAAATTGAGGACTCTTTCCTACAGGCAATTACGTCAGGTTGAAAGAGCAGCGGCAAAAAAGCCTTGTCATAGCAGCAGACAAGTTTTTGAAGCTGCTTGTGCCTCCAACGTCCCCCGAACAACAAGATGCAGGGTCCTTCAGAGGTTTGCAGCTGTGCATACGCCATCCTGTCGACCTCCTCTATCCACTTCACACAAGCAGAAACGGCTCCAGTGGGCCAAACATTACATGAAGACTGATTTCAAAACTGTTTTGTTCACGGATGAGTGCCGTGCAGCGCTCGATGGTCCAGATGAATGGAGTGGAGGATGGCTGGTTGATGGACACCCCACGCAAACACGGCTACAGCGCCAACAAGGAGGAGGTGGAGTAATGTTTTGGGCTGGAATCATGGGGAGAGAGATTGTCGGCCCCTTTAGGATCCCTGAAGGCGCTAAAGATGAACTCCATAATGTATGTGGATTTTCTCAAACAGCACTTCCTGCCATGGTTCAAGAAGAAGAACCGTGTATTTCACAGCAAGATCATTTTTCTGCATGATAATGCACCATCTCATGCTGCACATAAAACATCTGCATCTCTGGCTGATATGGGCATAAAAGGGGACAAACTTATGGTGTGACCCCCATGCTCCCCTGACCTCTACCCCATTCAGAACCTTTGGAGCATCATTAAAAGGAGTGTCTATGATGGCGGGAGGCAGTTCACATCTAAGCAACAGCTCTGGGAGGGTATTCTGTCCTCATGCAAAACAATTGAAGCAGAAACCATCCAAAACCTGACAAATTCAATGGACGAGAGAGTTCAGAAGCTCCTTTCGAACAAGGGGTCCTATGTGAAAATGTAACATCACCTAGAATAAAGTTTTGAGTTGAAAACTGTTTGATTTCAGTTTCTAACAACCTGCTAATGCTTATAATTTCAAAAATGACCATTTTTTTGGTCTTTATTAAAATGAAAAGGTTGATCGAAAAGTTTGGGGGATCTAAGAGTGTGGCAACCCAGTAGTCATGATTACTTCGAATTCTGACAATATGAGGGTCATGCTGCAGGTAGTGCAGCAAGAAGGCACTTATGTGTCTTGCGCATCTCGGAGCCCCAAAATTATTTTCCGGGCTAGATGCAGCTAAAAATTATTTTTAATTTTAAATCTGGTGAAGCTTATTATAGATGGCCTAATAGGATCAGTGCTGCACACTGCTACAAAGCCCAAATTATTTTCCAGTCAAGATACAGATAAACATGATTAGTAATTTGAAAGCTTAAAACGGTTGGTAGGGTGATTTTAACCAATCATCAAGCTTTTACTCTCCCCAGGATGACACAGGGGTAGAAAAGTCGTTTCGGATCCATGATTTGTTCATCTTTATGAACGTGAGTCTGTCTACATTATCAGTGGAGAGCCGCGTGCGCTTATCTGTCAGCACACCACCAGCAGCGCTGAACACACGTTCAGACAGAACACTGGCTGCGGGGCATGACAAGATCTCCAAGGCGTAAGTGGCTAGCTCCGGCCATTTATCCAGATTGGAAGCCCAAAAAGAGCAAGGGTCCAGTGACACAGTCGTGGCTTCAATGTTTACTTGGAGATACTCCTGTACCATCGTCTCTAGGCGTTGACTATGTGTCAGACTTCTTGTCTCCTGTGGCCTTGCAAAGGATGGGCTAAAAAAGTGGTGAAATGATTCCGCAAAATTGATGTTACCAGCAGATACTGTGGTTCTGTTACGGTTTGAGTGCTGAACACTTGACGGTCCCACGGTTGGCAAGTTGGAACTGTGAGATTCACTACGTGCACCACTGGTATTTTGTGGAAAAGCACATGTAAGATTCTGCAACAGTCTCTGCTGATACTCCTGCATGCGTGCATCCCTTTCTATGGCAGGAATAATTTCTGCAAATTTACTTTTGTATCGGGGATCTAACAGTGTGGCAACCCAGTAGTCAGGATTATTTCTAATTCTCACAATTCGAGGGTCATGTTGCAGGTAGTGCAGCAAGAAGGCACTCATGTGTGTTGCGCATCCAGGAGCACCAAGTCCCTGTTGTGTTGGTGGCGAGGTAACAATCATGCTTCCTTCCTCTGTCCTCTCCCCCCAACCTCGCACAACAGAAATGTGATCAAGGTCTCCCTCATCTGATGAGTCTTCCATCAGTTCGTCCTCCACTTCTTCCTGGGCTCCTGCACCTTCCTCACTAGTTTGGCTGCTACCATGCGCCCTGGTAAAATCATCTCCCCCACCCTCACATGCCTGCCGCCTTGGTGCTGCCGACCGTCTGGACCTTGCAGATGTTAGCCCTTCCGCATACAACTCCTCCTCCTCTACTTCCTCCACCTCCTCTTGTGCCACCACCTGACTCCGAATTCTGTTTAACATGTGCTCCAGCATGTAAATCACCGGAATAGTCATGCTGATAATGGCATCGTCAGCACTAAACATCTTCGTCGCCATTTCAAAACTGTGCAGAAGGGTGCATAGGTCCCTGATCTGAGACCACTCCTCCAGAGTGATTTGCCCCACCTCTGAATCTCGTTGGCCCAGGCTATACGTCAGAACGTATTGCACCAGGGCTTGTCGGTGCTGCCACAGTCGCTGCAACATGTGCAGAGTTGAATTCCACCGGGTAGGCACATCGCATTTTAGCCGGTGAAGTGGCAGGCCCAACGACTTCTGTAGAGATGTAAGTCGCTGAGCTGCGGGATGCGAACGGCGGAAGTGAGCACACAGCGACCGTGCCCTCTGCAGAAGGCCATCTAGTCTGGGATAGTGGGCTAAAAATTGCTGGACAACCAGGTTCAACACGTGAGCCATACAAGGCACGTGTGTGACATTGCCCCGGCGAAGGGCCGCACCCAGGTTTGCAGCATTGTCGCACACGGCCTTCCCTGGTTTCAGGTCCAGTGGAGACAACCATTCATGAAATTGGTTCTCCAGAGCTGACCACAACTCCTCAGCTGTGTGACTCACATTTCCCAGACATTTCAATGTAAAAACCGCCTGATGACGTTGAGCCCTACTGCCAGCATAGTAAGGAGGTGTGCAGGATCCCTTCTGCGCAGTTAGAAAGCTTGTGGCATGACCAGACAGGCTTTGGGTGCAGGTGGAAGACCGAGAGGAGGTTGAGGAGGCAGAAGCAGTGGAGGAACTTTGACATAAAGAGGATTGACGCACAACTCGTGGGGACGGCAAGACTTGGACAGCAGCCCCTTGTCCTGCTGTCACCATAGTTACCCAGTGCCCAGTCAGCGACATGTAACGCCCCTGTCCATGCCTACTCGTCCAAGTGTCTGTGGTGAAATGCACCCTGTCACACACAGAGTTTCTCAAAGAAGCAGTGATGTTGTGTGCGACATGCTGGTGGAGCGCAGGCACACCTTTCTTTGAGAAGTAGTGCCGACTGGGCATCTGGTACTGGGGCACTGCGACGGACATAAGGTCTCGAAAATCCTCTGTGTCCACCAGGCGGAAAGGCAGCATTTCTGTAGCCAAGAGCTTGCAGATGGTGAAATTCAACCTCTTAGCTTTCTCATGGCTAGGAGGAAATGGTCTTTTACTTGTCCACATCTGAGGGACCGAGGGCTGGCTATTGTGCTTAGACGGGGTTGATAAGGGTGTCCCCGGCAAACTGCCGGTCTGTGAGGAAGATGCAGGCGGACATGTTAGGTTGCCTTGATCCAAAGGTGGTGCTATCGATGTCGGACAGCGCTCAAGACCAGCTGGTGTTACCACCTCCAAAGAAAATGATGACCTGCCAATCACGCTGGCTGTTGCGGGTAAAGAGGTGGCAGGTCTGCGCCCCAAAACAGGTGTGACTGCTGTCCCCCCAGTCACAGAGGATGAAGAGGCCGCGGATGCACAAGATATGGCAGACGGTGGTTGGCCCGGCCGGTTAGGCCGCATTGTAGCACACTGAGCTTCCCACTGCAACTTATGCTTCATGTCCATGTGCCGGTTCATGCATGAAGTACTCAAACTATGTATTTTTTGGCCTCTACTTAGCTTTTGCTGACAAATGTTACAGATAACACGAGTTGGGTCATCTTTATCGATCTGAAAAAATGCCCAGGCTATGCAAGGCTTAGCACCCATGCGACCTGAAGAGCCACCACGACTTGTGGTGAGAGACAGAGTTGTGTTTGAGGATGCAGTTGTTGACGTGCTTCCAGTACTACGTCTCTGTCCAGGAAGGCGCAACCTGACCTCGTCGTCACTAGCATCTTCCTCCACCTCCTCTGCTGACCTCATCTCTTGGCTGACTGTGGGTTGACAGTAAGTGGGATCTCCGACCTCATCATCATCACCCTGTGCGTTATCACACCCGTCGTCCTCAGAGCCAACCTGTTCCTGCCCTGACAAAAAACTAAAGTTGTCGCTCCAATCAGGTATTTGAGTCTTATCATCGTCTTCCTCATTGTCTCCACCAACAGGAGTTACAGTTTGGGAATGAGGGTCTACATTATGGTCAGAACCTTCTGCGTCTGGTCCTGGATCCGACTCATAAAGATTCTGGGCATCAGTGCAGATCATTTCCTCGTCTGGATTCACAGAAGCGCTGGAGTCGACCTCTGATTCCCAGGCTATAGTATGAGTAAACAGCTCTGCAGACTCAACCATCTGTTCTACCTCATACTCAGACGGGCAGCTGGAGATTTGGGAGCTGTGAGGAAGCAAGTGCGATTTGGGTGACACCTTTGAGGACTGGAGTATTTGTGATGTTGAAGTTGATGTGGAGGAGAGCCCACTTAAAGGAGCACTTGATATCCGTTGAAGCACCTGCTGTTTTTGTGCCTCATCTGGAATTTGTAGCGATTGGCGTGGCCGTAAGAAAGGGATCTTATCACATTGTCCGCTAAAAGAAGTAGACATTTTAGTTTGGCTGGAAGATGGTCTTTCTTCTGCACCTACCCCACGGACACAACCTTTTTTCCCCTTCCCAAAACGCCTATTCCCCTTTCCACCAGCAGCAGGCCTTTTTCCACTCATTTTGGTGGTTAACTAATTCACAACTCTGGAGTTGATTGCACAAAAAAACAATGGATGGGAACTGAGCAGAGCTGAGTGGCCAAACTGTGGTAATAGGCCAAAACTATTGGCTGGGTTAGATGCAGAAAAAAATTATTTTTAATTTGCAACCTGATGGAAGTCAGTATAGATGGACTAATAGACCAAGTCCCACACACCGCTAGAAGCCCAAATATTTTTTCAGAGCTAGATGCAGAAAATTTTTTTATTCAATTTGCAACCTGATGGAGGTCAGTATAGATGGACTAATAGACCAAGTCCCACACACTGCTAGAAGCCCAAATATTTTTTCAGAGCTAGATGCAGAAAAAAATTATTTTTAATTTGCAACCTGATGGAGGTCAGTATAGATGGACTAATAGACCAAGTCCCACACACCGCTAGAAGCCCAAATATTTTTTCAGAGCTAGATGCAGAAAAAAATTATATTCAATTTGCAACCTGCTGGAGGTCAGTATAGAAGGACTAATAGAACAAGTCCCACACACTGCTAGAAGCCCAAATATTTTTTCAGAGCTAAATGAAGAAAAAAATTATTTTTAATTTGCAACCTGATGGAGGTCAGTATAGATGGACTAATAGACCAAGTCCCACACACTGCTAGAAGCCCAAATATTTTTTCAGAGCTAGATGCAGAAAAAAATTATTTTTAATTTGCAACCTGATGGAGGTCAGTATAGATGGACTAATAGAACAAGTCCCACACGCTGCTAGAAGCCCAAATATTTTTTCAGAGATAAATGAAGAAAAAAATTATTTTTAATTTGCAACCTGATGGAGGTCAGTATAGATGGACTAATAGACCAAGTCCCACACACTGCTAGAAGCCCAAATATTTTTTCAGAGCTAGATGCAGAAAAAAATTATTTTTAATTTGCAACCTGATGGAGGTCAGTATAGATGGACTAATAGAACAAGTCCCACACGCTGCTAGAAGCCCAAATATTTTTTCAGAGATAAATGAAGAAAAAAATTATTTTTAATTTGCAACCTGATGGAGGTCAGTATAGATGGACTAATAGACCAAGTCCCACACACTGCTAGAAGCCCAAATATTTTTTCAGAGCTAGATGCAGAAAAAAATTATTTTTAATTTGCAACCTGATGGAGGTCAGTATAGATGGACTAATAGACCAAGTCCCACACACCGCTAGAAGCCCAAATATTTTTTCAGAGCTAGATGCAGAAAAAAATTATATTCAATTTGCAACCTGCTGGAGGTCAGTATAGAAGGACTAATAGAACAAGTCCCACACACTGCTAGAAGCCCAAATATTTTTTCAGAGCTAAATGAAGAAAAAAATTATTTTTAATTTGCAACCTGATGGAGGTCAGTATAGATGGACTAATAGACCAAGTCCCACACACTGCTAGAAGCCCAAATATTTTTTCAGAGCTAGATGCAGAAAAAAATTATTTTTAATTTGCAACCTGATGGAGGTCAGTATAGATGGACTAATAGACCAAGTCCCACACACCGCTAGAAGCCCAAATATTTTTTCAGAGCTAGATGCAGAAAATTTTTTTATTCAATTTGCAACCTGATGGAGGTCAGTATAGATGGACTAATAGACCAAGTCCCACACACTGCTAGAAGCCCAAATATTTTTTCAGAGCTAGATGCAGAAAAAAATTATTTTTAATTTGCAACCTGATGGAGGTCAGTATAGATGGACTAATAGACCAAGTCCCACACACTGCTAGAAGCCCAAATATTTTTTCAGAGCTAGATGCAGAAAAAAATTATTTTTAATTTTCAACCTGATGGAGGTCAGTATAGATGGACTAATAGACCAAGTCCCACACACCGCTAGAAGCCCAAATATTTTTTCAGAGCTAGATGCAGAAAAAAATTATATTCAATTTGCAACCTGCTGGAGGTCAGTATAGAAGGACTAATAGAACAAGTCCCACACACTGCTAGAAGCCCAAATATTTTTTCAGAGCTAAATGAAGAAAAAAATTATTTTTAATTTGCAACCTGATGGAGGTCAGTATAGATGGACTAATAGACCAAGTCCCACACACTGCTAGAAGCCCAAATATTTTTTCAGAGCTAGATGCAGAAAAAAATTATTTTTAATTTGCAACCTGATGGAGGTCAGTATAGATGGACTAATAGACCAAGTCCCACACACCGCTAGAAGCCCAAATATTTTTTCAGAGCTAGATGCAGAAAATTTTTTTATTCAATTTGCAACCTGATGGAGGTCAGTATAGATGGACTAATAGACCAAGTCCCACACACTGCTAGAAGCCCAAATATTTTTTCAGAGCTAGATGCAGAAAAAAAATATTTTTAATTTGCAACCTGATGGAGGTCAGTATAGATGGACTAATAGAACAAGTCCCACACGCTGCTAGAAGCCCAAATATTTTTTCAGAGATAAATGAAGAAAAAAATTTTTTTTAATTTGCAACCTGATGGAGGTCAGTATAGATGGACTAATAGACCAAGTCCCACACACTGCTAGAAGCCCAAATATTTTTTCAGAGCTAGATGCAGAAAAAAATTATTTTTAATTTGCAACCTGATGGAGGTCAGTATAGATGGACTAATAGACCAAGTCCCACACACTGCTAGAAGCCCAAATATTTTTTCAGAGCTAGATGCAGAAAAAAATTATTTTTAATTTTCAACCTGATGGAGGTCAGTATAGATGGACTAATAGACCAAGTCCCACACACCGCTAGAAGCCCAAATATTTTTTCAGAGCTAGATGCAGAAAAAAATTATATTCAATTTGCAACCTGCTGGAGGTCAGTATAGAAGGACTAATAGAACAAGTCCCACACACTGCTAGAAGCCCAAATATTTTTTCAGAGCTAAATGAAGAAAAAAATTATTTTTAATTTGCAACCTGATGGAGGTCAGTATAGATGGACTAATAGACCAAGTCCCACACACTGCTAGAAGCCCAAATATTTTTTCAGAGCTAGATGCAGAAAAAAATTATTTTTAATTTGCAACCTGATGGAGGTCAGTATAGATGGACTAATAGACCAAGTCCCACACACTGCTAGAAGCCCAAATATTTTTTCAGAGCTAGATGCAGAAAAAAAATATTTTTAATTTGCAACCTGATGGAGGTCAGTATAGATGGACTAATAGAACAAGTCCCACACGCTGCTAGAAGCCCAAATATTTTTTCAGAGATAAATGAAGAAAAAAATTTTTTTTAATTTGCAACCTGATGGAGGTCAGTATAGATGGACTAATAGACCAAGTCCCACACACTGCTAGAAGCCCAAATATTTTTTCAGAGCTAGATGCAGAAAAAAATTATTTTTAATTTGCAACCTGATGGAGGTCAGTATAGATGGACTAATAGAATGATGCTATGCCCAAAAGATTTTACTTCACTAGGTGCAGTAAAAAAATTGGTATTCTATACACAGGTGGTATATCTTGCAACACAGATAGGCTACTCCACTGACTAACACACTCTGCAATAGGCCAAAAAGGATTAGCTTTGCTAGATTCAGCCAAATGCTGTGAAAAAAACTTGCACAGCACTGGCACAGACCTGCCTGGCAAAAACTGATAGGAACTGATGTAACCTAGTCCTGAAAAGGACTCCAATTACAATTAGTCTTTACTCCCACAATCTATCTATTTAAGAGCACAGACCTGCTTGATAAAAGTCGTAGGAAATGCTGTAACCTAGTCCTTAAAAGGACTGCAATCACAACTATTCCCTACTCCCAAGCTATCTGTATATTTGTGCGAAAATTGGCTTGAAATTAACAAGGTATAGCGCACACAGCAACAGCGGTGCCGTCTAACACGCAGCTGCAGCAGTGAGAAAATGGTGGCGACGGGGAAAATGGCTTGGTCTTATAGGGCAAGGACATGTGACATACACTGCCAATCACACATGCCCTTGCTTGTGTGAAAAAAAGCACTTCGCTCCGTGTGTGCGCTGCTGATAGGCTGACAGATTGCACCTCCCCACTGCAAATGCGGGAAAGAGAAAAAAAAATGGAGATCTTCATTGTTCCTGCAGAGATCCATCCCCTGCCCCTCCCCCCGCCCCGCTGTACACTCAAACTGCGTATTAACATTCATTTTCATCATTACTGAGAAAAAATCCAGTTATGATTTTGGTGCACGAACAGTTATCGAACATAACCTCGAACAGCCGAATTTTTCTCAAATTGTTCGTGTTCGCCGACCGGCTCGAACACCGCCCAAAACAGCTCGAATTTGAGATTGGCGAACAGTTCGAGTAGAACAACGCTCATCTCTAGTCCTAAGTTTGTGGGTCCATTTAAGGTGCTTCAGATTGTTAACCCGTCTGCTGTTAGGTTGGATGTCCCTACTTCCTGGAAGATTAATCCTGTGTTTCATGTTTCCTTGTTGAAAAAGGCTGATGTATCTGATAGGGACGCCACTGTCACAGTTCCTCCTGTGGTGGAAGACGGCGAATATGAAATTTCTCGTATCTTGAATTCTAGATGGCATAGAGGGAGATTACAGTATCTTGTCTCCTGGAAGGGTTTCGGTCACGAAGACAACTACTGGGTAAGGACGGATAATGTCTCTGCTCCTAGGCTTGTTAAAGCTTTCCACAAGAGGTTTCCGGATACGCCTGGGCCCGGAGGATCCTCATAAAAGAGAGGGTATTGTTAGAACCCTCCTGTTGTTTTTTCCATCTTGGGTTTTGCGGTCACGTGACCATCTGCCTTTATATTCCAGCTCCGCCCTTTTGGCTGTGCTGGACTGGCTGTGACTGTTTCTCTAGCCAGGTGCTTCGGTGCCTTTCTCTGTCAGTTTGCTTGGTCCTTCAGGGACCTCTAGTACCTTTTTGTCAGTTTGCCTTTTTGTGTTCTGCAACAACTTCTCTGTTTAAGAGGTGTCCCTTTTTGTCCCAGTCCTTAGTACTTTTAGGGACCCCCCCCCCCTTGTGATATATGTCTTCGTTCAGACTAGCCGAGGACTAAGGCGGGTCTATTCGCTAGGAACAGTCAGCCCGCTACATCGTAGGGATTCAGCTTAGTCTTACTGTAGGGACAGCTTTCCCCTATCTTTCCTTATACTGGTTGCAGATCATGACAACTCTCTCCTTTCTAATGGGAATTTGTCATTACTGTGGCCCTGCTCTGTGTGTCTTTAAATTCTTAGTGGGGTTTTTCCTAATATTGGTCAGCCATTGGACTCACTGCATACCCTATAACTGTATAGCAGACTCTCTCCTTTCTAATGGGAACATGTCGTACTTGTTACTGTGGCCCTGCTCTGTGTGTCTTTAAATTCTTAGTGGGGTTTTTCCTAAAATTGTCAGCCATTGGACTCACTGCATACCCTATAACTGTGTAGCAGACTCTCTGCTTTCTAATGGGAACATGTCATACTTGTTACTGTGGCCCTGCTCCATGTGTCTTTAAATTCTTACAGGGTTTTTTCCTAAAATTGTCAGCCGTTGGACTCACTGCATACCCTATAACTGTATAGCAGACTCTCTCCTTTCTAATGGGAACATGTCGTACCTTGTTACTGTGGCCCTGCTCTGTGTGTCTTTAAATTCTTATTGGGGTTTTTCCTAAAATTGTCAGCCGTTGGACTCACTGCATACCCTATAACTGTATAGCAGACCCTCTCCTTTCTAATGGGAACATGTCGTACCTTGTTACTGTGGCCCTGCTCTATGTGTCTTTAAATTCTTAGTGGGGTTTTTCCCAAATTTTGGCAGCCCTTGCAGTCACAGCATGGGCATTACCACCATAGGAGACCCGCTCCTTTATCATGGGAATATTTTTTTTACTGACACCCTCCTCTATGTCTCTTCAAAGGGGTATTGGGTTGCGTCCAAATTTTTGGCAGCCCTTGCAGTCACTGGATACGCAATAACAGTATAGGAGACCCACTTGTTAATAATGGGAACAACAAAGCATAGCCGGCTGATGGCTCTCTAACAATAGCTAGGGCCGACTGCTGGCCTTTTAAGAATAGTAAGGGCTGTCTGATGTCCCTATAAAAATAGGCTTTATTACTTTCAGAGTCCCTCCATCATAAATAAAACAGGATGTGTCTGATGATGTGTCACACACCACATTGCCAGATAAGGTTGTAAAATGTTAAAATGACATTTCCCAGTGAATGCATTTGTCTTAAAAAAAACGTAAAAAACCCAAAACAATAGGATCATTCTTTAGTATAAAAAACAGCATCACCAATTTCACAACAATGTAATCATATTGTTCAGCTCATGCACCTCCTCCTCCATCTCCGAAATGACCACATCAGTCACAAGCTGACAGCACTGCAGCACTGCTTTGGCCAAGCGGCAACAGGCTGTGCTGAAGATAACATGCTTAATGCTTAATTGGCAAACCGCACAGCGCTGCAGAGTTGTTGAAAGCTGTAACGCAGCAGCCTGATCTGTGGCTCTCACCACTGAACATACAGCCAGGCATGGTCATGTGTGACAATGGGCGGAACCTGGCGACGGAGAAATGACAGCCGGGGTAGATACGGTTTCCCTCTATGCCAGTCCTTTCACCGAGCTATAGAATATGGCTGTGGTGAAATACAACTCCCACTGAGAAGCTGTTTCAGATTGAAAAACATTGTGCCCACCAGAGGATTTGATTCTGAGGGCTAACCTTTCTCCCCCGCTCAAGAGCCCCATAGCAGCTGCAAAGTTAGCGCTATCATGAACTCTCCTGAGGTAGAAGCCAAGGCACACCAGAGGATTCTCTTGTGGGACCGTGCAACCCTGCCAAGAAGCAGTCCTGGCTAAGAAAAGTGGGTGGAAAGGTTCCCGGACACTCTACGGCTGCTTTTTTTCTGAGGAGGAAACACATGCAAACACGGGAAGAACATGCAAAGTCCTTGCAGATGTTGTCCTTGCTGGCATTTGAATCCAGGATCCCAGTGCTGAAAGTCTTCAGTGCTAACCACTGGTCCAATGTGCTGCCGTTCACGCTCTAATATCTAACAGGCTGGAGAAACTTGCACCTACTGCCACTCTATCTTCAGCTCCTTTGTGAGAAGATGTATTTGGGCAGCCACTCAGTCTACCAAATAAAATTCCTGAGAAGGAAATTGGGGATGGCTTCGCTACTGGTACTGGGGGCAGTGCTAATACCATGGCGTCGTACCATAGTTTGCTGGAAATATTCCAGGCTGGTAGGAGGCAAGCAAATTCCCACAGAAAAGTGCCAGCAGTAATGTTCAGGGACCCGCGCTTGTAGAAGACGGGAGACAACACCGGGAGAAATAGTGACGGCTGGGGACCGAGTATGGACACAAGGCATGAGGCATGTGGTTGTGAAAAGCTTCCGCCTCCACTAGCCTAAAAAGCCACATTTCAAGCGAAAGCAGCTTTACAGGACTTCCTGTGAGAAATGACACGCAGGGTATATAGGGTTTCCCTCTATGCCAGTCCTTTCACCGAGCTAAATACAACTGTCAGCAAAAAAAGTTGTGGACTGGCTCCGTACTGTCCCTGGCCACATTCATCTGTCCACGTGTTTGTGGTTAGGTGGTCCTTCCCAGTAAGTGCACTGGGGATGGCACGGGTAATGTTGTGGGACCCGTGCTTGTGGAAGGCGGAGGCAATACCGGGAAATATAGCGGTGGCTGGGGACCAAGTATGGACACCCGGTCGCCGCTGGCATGAGGTTGTGAAAAGCTTCCGGGTCCACGAGCTTAAAAGGCCATATTTCAAGTGCAAAAAGCTGCCCAGAAATCTGGCAGTTTAGTGTTGCAGCCTGTGGGTGGGTGGGTGGCTGGCTGCATACTTGCACTTGCATTCCAAGTAACAGAAAACTAAGCTGATGGTGGCCTCTATCATCATCATGGCCTCACCTCGGCACTATGAACTCTCCTGAAGGAGAAGCCAGGGCCCGCCGGAGAAGTCTTCGGTTCTCTGGTGGGCCCATCCAATGCTGCTGAAAAGCAGCCCTGGCTAAGAAAAGTGTGGGGGAAGGTTCCCGGACATTCTATGGCTGCTTTTTTAATGTGTATCAGCCATGCTTATGCATGTTTTTTCTCAAACCGCATTACAGATCAGGCCATTGTCCAACTCTGTATTCAAGAAATTAAATGCGCAAAGAAAGATGTGTGTGTGTCAAAGCACCACTGACAAGGGCGAGTTGATGTTGGACGGGCTGCCATTGCTTCTGCAACAAGCTGCATTACAGGACTTCCTGTGAGAAATGACATGCAGGGTAGATAGGGTTTCCCTCTATGCCAGTCCTTTCACCGAGCTAAATACAACTGTCAGCAAAAAAAGTTGTGGACTGACTCCATATCGTCCCTGGCCACATTCACCTGTCCACGTGTTTGTGGTTAGGTGGTCCTTCCCAGTAAGTGCACTGGGGAGGGCACGGGTAATGTTGTGGGACCCGTGCTTGTGGAAGGCGGAGGCGATACCGGGAAATATAGTGGCGGCAGGGGACCAAGAATGGACACCCGGCTGCCGCCGGCTAGAGGTTATGAAAAGCTTCCGCCTCCACGAGCCTAAATGGCCACATTTCAAGTGCAAGCAGCTGTCAAAAATTTGGCAGTATAGTATTGCAGCCTGTGGGTGGGTGGGTGGGTGTTTGGCTGCCTGCATACTTGCGCTTGCATTCCAAGGAATGGGGTAGGGACAACTGAACGCTGCAGTGGGACAAGGATGTGGATGGTGATTGTTGCAAGTCTGCAACGACAGGCTCATGGCGGGAGGCATCTTTGCATGCGCCAAGGATCACTTATGATGGGCACACTTTTAAGCAGTGACCTGGGAGTCAGATATGCTTCCACAGGTCTTCCCCATGCTGTTCCCATGACTTTTCAGCACTGTACGCATGTGTCTGATGATGTGACACACACCACATGGCCAGATAAGGTTGTAAAATGTTAAAATGAAATTTCCTGGTGAATGCATTTGTCTTGATTGAAAGCAATGCAAAAGTGCAAAAACGCATCTAAAACGCTACGTGTGAACATCGCCCAAGGTGTGGAGGAGTATTTTTGTTTTTGGTTATTTATCTTGCTTTATATACATTGTACATGTCATGGAAAGGATGTTAGTTAACATATTTCCCAGGAAAATCCATTTTGGTTTCGTTTTGGTATGTTTTATTGTGAGTCCGTAAAAGTGGTGCAATACCTCTGACAACGTTGTTGACAGAAGTGACCTGGGAGTCATAAATGCTTCCAGGGGTCTTCCCCATGCTGTCCCCATGTCATTTGAGCACTGTTCCCATCGATTTGGGCAATTTTTAGGCCCTCTGCAGATCGCCGGGGGGAGTCGCCTGAAAAATGCTCAAGTTTTCCATAGACTTACATTGGGCTCGTTGCTCGGGTCGAGCACCCGAGTACTCCAATTTACTCGACCCGAGCTACCAGTACCCGAGCATTTTAGTGCTCGCTCATCACTAATTCCCAGCCTTTTAGAGCATTTGGTGTGGGGTGGGTCTGGAGGCACAAGAGGCTGCGTGCCCACTATGTGCTTTTCAAGCGTTTTTGCCATGGAATTTCCGCAGCGAAAATGCTTAAAAAATTATTGGTAATACTTGCCCCATGGTCCCCAATGAATTACGGAAAAATACGCAGCATGTCCATTAATTTTGCGGACACGCAGAGTAATTGCCCCCATTAACTTGCATTGAATCGCATAATATCCGCATGAGCACATGTGCGGATGGTACCCGGGTCTGGAGAAGAGGAGACTCTCCTCCAGATACGGGTACCATAGAACCTGTTAAACAAAGAATTTAAAATTAAAAATAAAGATTATACTTACCTTCCGATGGCCCCTGGTGTTTTCTCTGCTACGTACGGTCTGTTGTATGGCTCGTGATGGTCTAAAAGGACCTGTGGTGACGTCATTTAGTCATGGGATAGGTCACATTTCTGCATCGTTGGCACTTAGCCTAAACCTTGAGTTCTTTGCTTCTGAAGCAGGCGGTTACCCATAGCAACAAGGACTTTGCCATACGTTATGTTTTGTTTTTCCTGTTAGGCCGGGAAGGCAGTGTTTGTTTAGCTAACATTGCCATGGTTTATGCAGTACTCTTAATAAACCATTGGGAGATTTAAAGAGACAGTGTTCCTGTGTCTACCTCTTTATGCAACCGAGTGAACGAATCTAAAAGAAAGGCTACTTTCAACCTTAAGAACTATAAAACTATAATCTCCTAAAACAAGTCTCTCCTTATCTTTCTTTGGACCATGTTCATAGTGGTACACACCATGATGCCAAACAGCACAGTGACTTCTTTCCACCCTACAAATAGGCAGACTAGTTGCTTAAATAATGTGTAGACACCTCTTATGCTAATTTTAGGGTGCACCTTGGTTTAAAATGTCCCTACGGTCAAATATTTCAATATTTTCTAGGGGCACCATCATTTTTGTCCAACCCATTTTCATTAGTTTTGTTTCCATTGAGCCACAATTTAAAAGCAATGTCTGATTTTCATTAGTTGATATTTTGTTAAATTTAAATAGAAACTTACTTTTATCAGATTAAAGTTATTTCTGTAACCATTTAAAATCAGTGAGTCTGCGTATTTATAGGTTGAAAATTTGTCACTGTGCTGTACAATTTTGTCCATATATGTGTATATAATCTGCAATAGGATTCATTCAACTACCACCTTGTCTACCTGTATGTATAACTTGCATTTAATCTACCTCCTCTTTCTTTCCACAAACCCTTTAGATTATAAGGTCTCTAACTCCTTTTTAACCTGCATATGTACATTTTTGTTTTGATATATTAATTATATATTTTCATTTATGTATCCATTGTTTGTTTTGTACACAATACATAGTATCACAAATATGATGGTACTGTAAAAATATATTTATCCTTGTGATAGTGCTGCAGATGACAATAATAATACTATTAATAATCAGAATTATTAGAGCAATCTTTTCTGTCTTTGCAGTGGTTGACAGTTAAAAGATTTTCTATGCAGCCTCCCATGTGGCTCGCAACAGTATTGTAATAGCCAACACAAGCTTCAGCTGCAGTCTAGAGAATGAAAGAGGGGATCAATATTAAAAGTGAAACTTTGGGAGTGTGTTAAACTCTGTAATCCAACTCCAAGACTGAATTTTCAGGTATTACAGCTAATGTTACACTTTTAACTATTTGAAAACTAAATATAAAAGTAAATAGAAGAAAGACAAAACATAAAATGTATGTAGATATTTATGTGTAGACCTTGGAAAAATAAAGTTACCTTAAACACTGACAATGTTCTCTTCAGTTGTCATTATTATTGTTATTATTATTTTAAATATTATTTATATCATTGGAAAATTACAGCACATTCAGATTTTTTAATAACACTGTAGCACAAAATAGCTTGAATTGCACAAAGAACAACGTTCAGCAAATTCCTTTTTTACCATTAGCGTCTGTTGTAAGGATGGCAGCCAAGTTTTGTTGAAATCTGAATTACATGGTTAGTTTAAATATTCTTTTACTTATTGTTTATTTTTTATGTGTCCATGTATATCAAATGCATTGTGAAAATAAAATAAATAGGACTTAGGTGTCAGATTTGATTATAATTATATTAGTAAAGCATCGGTAGAAAATAAGAAAGGTCCAAAGTAAAATGGGTATCAGTAGTTTGCTCTCGGATCCATAGTTGATTAACTGCAAAAAAGGAAATCGCTTTGATTAAAAAACGCACATTTACACAAAAAATGAAGTTTCATGAAAAAATGTAAACTGCCAGATAGAGAAGACGCATGCAATGTTAATGGGGTTCCCAGATTTGCTGCAGTCTGCATCTCTCCCCTCTCTCTGATGTCGGAGATTTAATGAAGTAGCTTGTGAGAGAATGGAAGGGATGTTCCTCGCTGCACAGATGGCTCTTTGTCACTGCTGACACCTGCCATCTGCTTGTTTGTGTAAATGATGTTGGAGGGGAATCTTGAGCTTCCAATCTGTTAAGCTGTCTCTGCCAACTTCCACTGACCTTCTGACCTCAAGTGTCAGACAGGTCCAGAGAGTTTGTTCTTTCGGCTCAATTGGCTCTTCCTTCAATATATTTACAATCTCTTCCCAGCCAGAGATATTCACATCTGGGGCAGCAGCTGCCCCTAGCTTGTGGTTCCTCTCACTCCAGGGTTCTGCACATAAGTTATACATTACACTGCCTACTGTTGGAAAACTTTGATACCAGACGTCCAAGCCCCACACATTGCCACACAAGCACTTTGGTCCGTTGATTTTTCTGGTATGGGAGCATTTGGTTAATAATGCAATGTCACCTAATATTTGAGCTTCATATGAGTAAATGTATATTGTCTTTCTTGCTACTATTAATTCTCTACTTCTTTAGGGCTTCTTCACACACTTTAACCCCTTAATGACCGGATCATTTTCCGTCTTTGCGTTTTCGCTTTTTGCTCCCCTTGTTCCCAGAGCCTTAACTTTTTTATTTTTTGGTCAATATGGCCATCTGAGGGCTTTTTTTTGCCGGACGAGTTGTAATTTTGAATGACATCACTGGTTTTACCATATCGTGTACTGGAAGCTGGGAAAAATTCCAAGTTCGGTGAAATTGCAAAAAAGTGCAATTCCACAGTTGTTTTTTGGTTGTTTTTTTTTTACTACGTTCACTGAATTAAAAAACTGACCTGTTATTATTATTCTCCAGGTCATTATGAGTTCGTAGACACCAAACATGTATAGGTTCTTTTTTATTTAAGTGGTGAAAAAAAAATCCAAAGTTTGCTAAAAAAAAAAAAAAAAAATGGCACCATTTTCTGAGACCCGTATCATCTCAATTTTTCGTGATCTCGGGCCGGGTGAGGGCTTATTTTTTGCAAGCCAAGCTGATGTTTTTAGTGATACCATTTTGGGGTAGATACGATGTTTTGATCGCCCGTTATTGCATTTTATTGCAATGTTGCGGAGACCAAAAAAACTTATTTCTGGCGTTTAGAATTTTAGAATCAAATTAATTATTTTATTATATTGATAGATCGGGCAATTCTGAATGCGGCGATAGCAAATATGTCTATGTGTGTTTTATTTATTGTTTTATTTTGAATTGGACAAAAGGGGGGGGTAGTTAAACTTTTATATTTTTTTTTAATATTTTTAAAAACATTTATTTTACATTTTGCTTGCTTCAATAGTCTCCATGGGAGACTAGAAGCAGCACTTGCCTGATCGGCTCTGCTACATACAGGCGATGAGAAGATTGCCTGTATGTAGCAGATTTGCTCACTTGCTATGAGCACCGACCACTGGGCGGCGCTCATAGCAATCTGGACATGACAACCACAGGGGTCTGCTGCAGAACCTGGTTGTCATGCCAACCCATCGGTGACCCGCGATCATGTGACGGGGCCACCGATGGGCGGGGTAAGTGACGCTTTTCCGGTGCGGCGCTGTTAAATGCCGCTGTTGCGGGCACATGTCAGCTGTATAAATCAGCTGACATGTGCCCGGTGTAGTGTGAGCTCAGCGCCGGAGCCCGCGCTGAACCGGGGGTTACGACGTGGTATGTACTATTACGTACCATGTCGTAAAGGGGTTAAGGCATTTAAAATGTCATGACTTTAAAGTACTTTAATGGTTTTATTTACAAGCACTTTTAAGGGTGTTTTTAATTTAGTAACTGTGTATTAGTCTGATTTATAGAGTTTTTTTTAGAGAAGTCACCTGCTCCCCCTTTGAACAAAGAAAAAAAAACATGGAAAAGGCAACCAATAATGCATCAAAATGCTATCAAGATTTTAGGACAAACTTTGAAAAGATTTTAAATGAAACTGCCAGCAATGATATGCATTTTTCTATTTTTCAGGATCATTTTAAAAGTTATGATCCGGTTGTGAGAGGGAGATGTGTAGACATTGCTGCGGTATCAGCCTCCGGCCACAAGAGGTCTCTGTTGCCTCTGAAAGGGACTCTATGGTGAACTTGATGGTGTTTTAGTCAGTGAAAGTAGGAAGTGAGGATAGGAGGCAGTTGGTGCTGCTGCATCCTAAAAGCTCTGTGTGTACAGCATGCTGGGAGCGGAACAGAATTTTGAGTCAAGGTGAAGCTTTGCCTGCGACTTTGGCCAAAGAGAAAGAATTACTTTGGGGGGACGACTATGGTTGGATGCAGAGTTGGATTCCCCCCAAGGCATCTGAGTGACGTGAAGGGCTTTCGGCTAGTCTGTCAGACTGAAACTGCGCTCCTGTGACAAAAGTCAGAACCCTCTCCTCAGTCTCCCAGCTAAGTGCCCGATCGGACAATCAGACAGCTTCTTCAGAGAACAGATAATGGCTGGTAAGTCCTGAGCTCAGGCCCCACCACAGGGATCCCGGTGGATGCGTGCACACAATTAGCAGGAAGAGTTTGGCGCCAAACGCAGGTTCTCAGAGACATTGTTTGCTGGCAGGTCTGGGTGAACCTTAGCTAGAGACTCCCCCCTGTGTTGAGCTTGTGTATAGATAGAATAACAGTATTGTAAACGTAGAGTGTTGTTAAATTTGTGAACTTTTGCGCTGCAACCACTGCAGGGGCCGCCTCGTGCACCTATCTGATTACATCATTGCTCTGGTTAACACTCAGTTACCGCATTAGGCGGAACCACTGGTTAGGCAAATTATAGTTCATCTTGTAGTACATCCTGGTCTTGTCAGTTGTGCAGCACAGGGGTCCTTGCTGTCTTCAGCTAGGTGTGTGTGAAGTTTATTTGTGTTCCTTTCTTGCATTGCCGGGGCAACCCAGTTCCTGTTCTTAGTAAAAAGATGTTCCCAACAAATTGTCTGTTAGTATCCTTTGTCTTTGGCCCGCTGTATTCTGAGAGAGACCTCCCCGGTACACGGTCTACAACTTGGCATAGTTGGCAGGATACTGTCTTGGACAGGGACATGGAGGGAGACAACCACTTATGAGCAGTGGCCCCGTCCCAGGTTCTAAACCCGCCTCCCTCTGCCTCAGCTTCAGCTGAATACCTTCCGGCTGGGACGCTATTACAGCATATTACGGTAAAAACATGTTGTTGCAAGATTGGATAGAAAGGGTGCAGAGTGTGATTAAAATGTGCAATTTGATCCCAAAGTTGCGAGTAGAGATAGCATTGAATGCACTAGAGGGTGACGCCAGGTGGACAGTAATGGTACAGCCCGAGTCCGAAAGGGACACCTTAGACAATATACTCTTGCTGCTGGAAGGAAGCCACGGTGGGCATGGGCATGCCAAAGTGACTCAACTACAAAGTTTCTTTTTCAACTGGCCACAGTGGGAAGACGAGACTCTAATACGATACTCCAATGGCTGGCAAGAAATGTTGAATGAAGTAAAGCGGCGGGATCCCAAGGCTATGGGAGCTTTCCAGGAGGTGGATAGGCTGTTGTGGGTTCAGTTCATTGCTGGGGTAGCCAACAAATTCCTGCAGGACAAGTTGCAAGAGATGACCCGGATGATGGCTGATCTGATATTTTACAATGTTTTACCTTGCCGCAATAGAGCGGGAGCAGGAGTCACCGCCTGTGGTCGAGAAAGTAGTGGGTAGCGCTCAAGTGATGGACATCCTGACGAGGTCTGAAGATGCAGAGACTCTGAAGAATGTGGTCCAGGCTCTAAAGGCAGAATTAAAAGATCTATGACTCGAAGTGTCCCAGATACAAATGAGGTCGGTCCAACCTCTGAAGACGGCTCCAGCTCCCTGAGATCCTCCATTTATCCCGACTTGGGTGCAGAGGCCTAAAGGAGGAAACAAGTCTGGTGCTCAGAGATTCAGGAGACCCTTCTGCAGAAATTGTCGATTTGGCCATCTTGCCAGGGATTGCGACGTCGGTACAGACCTCAAGATGACGGTGCCAGCTTTAAACTACCAACCACTGCAGTAGCTTGGCGCCCAGCAGCGGCCCCTGATTTGCAAAGCCCACAACATGGAGAACATGATTTATATTCATGCAGTCCAGAGCTAGAAGCTAATTTTGAAGGACAGAAAGTGAGGTGTTTGTTGGATACCTGGTCTTAATGCACCATTATGCCCTTAGAGATCTTCGAGATTTTTTTCGGCCATATGATGGAACTAGAAGACGGGAGCGTTATTCATCTTACAGCAGCAAACAATGGCCAAGTGAAGGGAATCATGTGGATGATAGTGAAAATATGTGGTCAAGACATCGGTACGAAAGGAGTTGTCCTGGTAGATCATCCCCCTAGGAGAGGAATGGACGTAACCTTGGGGATGAACACATTGAGATCTGGATCACCACCTGTTCGCTAAGGAAGGACCGCGGTACTGGCAATGCACTACAACCCACCGGCCAACCCAGAGGGTCCTTCAGCAGATGGTGAGAAGTTGTAGCTTTCAGAAAATTGCCAAGTTTTGTCGACCTATAGGTCTATTCAAGGTTTCGTCCCGTATACGAGTAGTGTTCGCACCGAACAGAGAACAACTTTTGATACTGCCTGTGGGAACCTCGCAGAGGCTGAATGGTCTGGAAGTACTGATTGAACCAATTTTCGAAGAACCGTCCCAGACGAAACCCGTGCACTAGCGATGGTGAGAGATGGCTGTGTGCCCATCCATTTCATTAACGTGCTGGATAGCGAAGTTACTATACCCGGGAGTATGTTGCTGGCCGAAGTCTATGCATCTGATGGAGAGATACTCCGAAGAACAGGGTTTAACCCCGGCCCGATAGGAGGTCAGCCTGGACTTATGCTGTTGAACTGATCAGGAAGGAAGACCCGACTGCTGAGTGGAACAGTAGAATCATAATGTATCAAATTGGAGTGGATCGGAGGACCCTGACCTTTGCTCAACAGAGGCTCCTGGAAGATACCCTATGGGAATTCCAGGAGACTTTCTCCCATCATGGCGAAGATTTTGGGTGTTCCTTTAACATCGAGCATGAGATTCCAACTGGGGACAAGCCCCCAATTCGGGAATGTTATCAACAGATCCCTCTGAAGGTGTATCAAGAAGTAAAGAACATGGTAGCCAACATGCTGGACAACCAGGTCATATGAGAGAGCCAGAGTCCATGGGCAGTGCCAGTGATCATGGTATGTAAAAAAGACGGGTCTCTTCGATTCTTTGTCGATTACCAAAGATTGAATACCCACACTGTACGGGATGCCTACCCTCTCCCCTGGATTGAAGAATCACTATCAGCCCTGAGTCGGGCTAAGTACTTTTCTACTCTCGACTTGGCCAGCAGATATTGGCAAGTAAAGGTGGCTGAAAAAGACAAGGCGAAGACAGCGTTCACCTTACCCATGGGACTCTATGAATTTAACAGAATGCCTTTTGGTCTTTCCAATGTGCCTGGAACCTTTCAGTGACTAATGGAACATTGCTTGGGCGACCTCAACCTCGAGTCTGTGTTGATCTATCTGAATGATGTGGTGGTGTTCGGAACAATGTTTGAGGATCATCTTCAGAAGCTTCGGCAGGCCCTGCAGCTACTTCGTGACCATGAGCTGAAGATCAAGCCTCAGAAATGCCAATAGTTTCAAAATCATATAGAATACCTCGGTCATGTGGTGACTCCCGAAGGAGTACAACCAGATGCCAGTAAGGTTTAGGCTGTCTAGAATTGGCCTCAACCGAGAACATTGTGAGCGGTGAGAGCCTTCTTGGGACTAGCGGGATATTACCAACGGTTTGTCCCCAAGTTCGCTCATCTGGTTGGTCCCTTGAACAAACTCCTGAGAGGCACAACTCGAGAACCCAAGAACCGCCCCATGCAGTGGAGCTCTCAGCAACAGAAGGCCTTTGAGAAGGTGAAATCCGCCCTAACCAGCACACCGATTTTGGCTTACGCCCGGTTTGATACTCCGTTCCTGCTCTACACAGATGGGAGCCTGCATGGTTTGGGAGCAGCGTTGTTGCAGGTACAAGATGGCCGGGAGAGAGTGATCACATATGGAAGCCATTCCCTAAGAGAGAAAGAATGTAACCCCATGAATTATAGTTCTTTCAGGCTAGAACTGCTTACATCGGTTTGGGCGATGATCGAACGATTTGCGGAGTACTTAACGGGGGCTGAAGTGGTGGTCTTGATGTATAACAATCCACTGGCCCACCTGGAGAATGCCAAACTGGGGGCGCTGGAGCAGAGGTGGATGGCACGGCTGACTAAGTTCAACTACCATTTCAAGTTCCAATCAGGAAGAGAGAATGGAAATGCAGATGCACTATCTCGAGTTCCGATGGAGCCACCGGCGTGGAATATCGATGATGAACTGGAGGACACTGAGACTCCTGACCTGGACCCTGTCTTCTGGAGTGTGGTACATTCAAGTGGGGTGGCCTCTGTTATGCCTACAGTGTTTGGGAAAACTATTGCAGATTGGAAGCAAGCCCAGGATGAGAACAGAGATGTAAGATGCGTGAAACGCTGGGTCAAGGCTAAAATATGGCCCCAGCCAGAGGACCAGGAGAGATTGTCCCTGGAAGGTGAAAAACTGCTGCGTCAATGGGATAAGCTGAATGTGGTGCAAGGTCTCTTATGTTGTCAGATTTACCTACCCTCAGAGTTGCAGCAACGCCAACAGGTGGTGATTCCCATGACGTTGGGTCCAGTTGCCGCTCGAGAAGCCCATGAGGGGCTCATTTTGGGAGCGACAAGACTTATAAGTGGCTACAGAGAATGGTATATTGCCCAGACCTAAAAAAGATGGTAGTTGAAGTGTGTTGAAAATGCCAAGCGTGTGGGCTGAGCAAGAGTCTGGAAGAGCCAGCTCCCGTTCAGACCATCTGTACGTCTGCTCCATTGGAGATATTCATGATAGACTGCAGCATCGGCGTCTCTGCCTCATGCCAGGCAGAGACACCGTTCCCCTCACCACCGTGGTCCAGGTCCGGCGTCCTCCCGCCACCCTGCTGCTGTGGCACGCACCGTGCGCAGCTTCCCGGGCTCTGTGCTTACGGTGCGCGCTCCCTCCCTCTTAAAGAGGCCACGTGCGCAGTCCTATAGAGTCCCCGGACAATGGCTGGAGGACTGCCCCTATATAAGGCACCTCCTCCAAAATGGAGGTGCCTGTGCAAGGTTGTTGTTCTGTGTGCCTGTCAGTCCTGCTCGTCAGTCTGTCTACAGCCCAGCCCGCCAGTCTGTCTATAGTTCTGCCCGCCAGCCTGCTTACCTGGAAGCACCTGCCAGTTACCTGCCGTGCCCACCAGCCTGCTTACCTGGAAGCACCTGTCTGTTACCTGTCGTGCCCGCCAGCCAGCCAACCTGGAGCACCTACCTGTTACCTGTCGTGCCCGCCAGCTTGCCTACCCGGAGCACCCGTCTTTCTATCTGCCGAACCAGCCTGCTTATCTACCCGGACCACCCGTCAGCCTTCCTGCCGTGCTCATCCACTGTACCGGTCAGTTCCTGCCATCTGACCCGTGGGAGTCACCTGCTCTCACACAAGGTTGGTCCCAGAGTGGCACCTGGTCCCCCTGCTCGGTCCCTCCCTGGTTCACGGAGCCGATTGAGCCGCCGTGCGACCTTGGTCAGGCCGAGTCATGCCCCTCTGGTCCCTCCTTACACCGAAGCACAGAGGTTCCACCAAACGGACTTGTAACATATACTATGTACAAATGGGGTACTCCAGTTCGGAACACTCGTATTGTTTGGTGATGACGGATCATTGCACTAAATACGCAGTGGCGGTACCTACCAGAGACCAGACCGCAGAATCAGCCTCAGAGGCAGTATGTCACCACTTCATTCAAGTGTTTGAGTGTCCACGGCGGATTCATTCTGATCAGGGAGCGTGCTTCCAGGGCGCCTTAAGGAAGGAACTTTATCGCCTTTATGGTATTGAACAATCTAGGATGATGCCCTATCATCCGTAAAGCAATGGAGCATGTGAACTGTTAAACTGAACCCTCCTGCAAATGCTGCACGCCCTGGAGAATGATCAAAAAAGGCGCTGGCCTGAGTACCTATCAGAACTGATGTGGGTCTATAACAATCGGTTCCACAACATGACAGGGTACTCGCTCCACATGCTGATGTTTGGGATGGCAGGCTGGGAGATTGAAGATCTACACATGCCTGATCCCATGGTGGACCCTCCTCGGTCCATTACAGCATGGGCCCAGGGGCATCGGCAACGCCTGAGAACGGTATACAGGGTGGTGGGTGAACGGATGAGACAGGTGACCCATCATGATCTGAGACTGGTGCAGCAGGAAGTATTTGACCCAGGGGAAAGAGTGCTGGTCCAAGTGAAAAAATGGTCTGGAAAGTTAGATGATTGGTGGGAGGCAGTGCCATATGTCATACAAAGGAGAGTAGGTGCCAATTAGTGTTGAGCCACCCCCATAGTGTTCGAGTTCGGTTCGGTTCGTCGAACACCCGTATGTTCGACGAACTGTTCGTCGAACTGTTCGACGAACACCTTCGAACACCATTAAAACCAATGGCAGGCAAACCAAAACACATAGCAATACATAGAAAACACATAGAAAACACTTCAAAGGTGTCCAAAAGCTGACAAACTGCTCAGAAGACACAACTAACACATGGAAAAGTGACAAGTACATATAGTCATGCAAACAGAAAAGAGGTGGAGGAGTAAAAGGAGGGGGAGACACAGATATAGGCATGTCATGCCCTTCTAAAACCAAAAAAGTGCGAAGCTGACACGGCCAGTCCGTTCCTGCCCGTGCCATCTCCGTGTCGCCGGGTTTGTGCCAGAGCCGTGGTGGACCCTGACGGCCAGCCCCCCTCTCCCAATACTGGTGCCTGTCTGCGGTGGGGGGAGAGTAACATGTGCAGAAGAAAGACCATCTTCCAGCCAAACTAAGATGTCTACTTCTTTTCGTGGACAATGTGATATGATCCCTTTCTTACGGACACGCCCATCGCTACAAATTCCAGATGAGGCACAAAAACAGCAGGTGCTTTAACGGATATCAAGTGCTCCTTCAAGTGGGCTCTCCTCTACATCAACTTCAACATCACAAATACTCCAGTCCTTAGAGGTGTCACCCCAATCGCACTTGCTTCCTCACAGCTCCCAAGTCTCCAGCTGCCCGTCTGAGTATGGGGTAACACAGATGGTTGAGTCTGCACAGCTGTTTACTCATACTGGGAAACGGAGGTCTGCTCCAGAGCTTCTGTTAATCCAGACGAGGAAATGATCTGCACTGATGCCCAGAATCTTTATAAGTCGGATCCAGGACCAGATGAAGAAGGTTCTGAGCATAATGTAGACCATTGTTCCCAAACTGTAACTCCTGTTGGTTGAGACAATGATGAAGACGATGATGAGACTCAAATACCTGATTGGAGCGACAACTTCACTTTTCGGTCAGGGCAGGAAGAGGTTGGCTCTGAGGACGACGGGTGTGAGAACACACAGGGTGATGATGACGAGGTTGGAGATCCCACTTACTGTCAACCCACAGTCAGCCAGTCGATGAGGTCAGCCGAGGAGGTGGAGGAGGATGTGACTAGCCCAGGGGATGGGGATGACTCGGTACCCGGGCCTTTGCCTGGCCTTGGGGATGTCGCGGTGGTCGGCTCCTGTGCCCGTACCCTGGGGTCACTCTTTAAAAGGGTGGATAATTGTTAATTTTATAAACTTTGTGACGCCACCTGTGGTATCTGGTGAGAAGTACCAGCGCTGCAGCAGTCCACTGAGGCCAGTGATAAGGCAGATCGATGGTATAGCTCCCCACAGGTGGAGCTAGGCCTCAGGGCAGCGTATGCAGGGGGAATGCAGGACAGGTGAGACCCAGCTGTGTCAGAGCAAGAAGGGGAACAGACACGGTAGTCACTTCAGTACCTTTTACTGGTGGAAATTCAGGCACATCCCGGAGCACTGTAGGGTGAGGGGTGCATATCAGGATCCTCCCCAATGAGCGGGTGTAGGGCCTCTTGTTTTTTGCCTCTGCGTAGTAAGTTTCTGACCTGCCTGGAGCTAGGCCTAACTTTGTCTCTGTCCAGCGCTGGCTGACCTTATGGTAGGGCCTTGTCTTGGAGTTCACGCTCCCAATATGCGGGGCCTAAGCGTCTCCTGGCTCTCTTACGTATCAGCACCTTAGCGATCCTGGGGGGACTTGTAATTCTCCAGGGATTCCGGTTATGCCTTACTGGGTCATAGAGATCCCGGTAAGCTCGGATCCGGTGTCCGGTAAATGCTTCGGGGTGAGCTGGTTAAGCTCCTCTTCCCCTTATGTACTAACTCGCCACTCGCCTTCGGCCTACTCGGGCCCTCACTAGGCTATAAACACTAACGGCAGCTTTCCGCGTTTCACCGATCTTATGGCGCCGGCACACCTTAAGCTTTAACTGGGCTCCCTGTATCTAGCTAGCAGGAGCCTCGTGCTCCACTGCTGAACTATTAACTGAGTTCTCTAGACTAGACTGAGCTCCACTACAGAATGACCTCTCTTAGGCTTCTCTACTGCAGGAACTCTTCAGAGGAACTGAACTGCCTAGCTCCACATTCCCTATTTATATCCCTAACGGGCTCCCTCTGCTGGTCTGAGGTGGAAGGTGGAGATGTGTGAATGTTTATGGGGGCCTCTTGTGGAGGATTCCATCAATGCACTCTTCTAGGATCTGTGATACCAAGCGCAGCGGGGCGTCACAAATGCTATTGACGACGAGGTTAGGTTGCGCCTTCCTGGACAGAGACGGAGTACTGGAAGCACGTCAACAACTGCATCCTCAACCACAACTCTGCCTCTGACCACAAGTCGTGGTGGCTCTTCAGGCCACATGGGCTCTAAGCCTTGCATAGCCTGGGCATTTTTTTAGATTGATAAGGATGACCCAACTCGTGTTATCTGTAATATTTGTCACCTAAAGCTAAGTAGAGGCCAAAAAATCCATAGTTTGAGTACTTCATGCATGAATCGTCACATGGATATGAAGCATAAGTTGCAGTGGGAAGCTCACTGTGCTACAATGCGGCCTAGCGGGCCGGGCCAACCACCGTCTGCCCCATCTTGTGCATCCGTGGCCTCTTCATACTCTGTGACTGGGGGGACAGCAGTCACACATGTTTTTGGACGCAGACCTGCCACCTCTTTACCTGCAACAGCCAGTTTGATTGGCAGGTCGTCAGTTCATTTGGAAATGGAAACACCTGCTGGTGTTGAGCGCTCTCCGACATCGAGAACACCACCTTTGGATCAAGGCAACCTAACATGTCCGCCTGCATCTTCCTCACAGACCGGCAGTTTGCCGGTGACACCCTACTCAACCCCGTCTAAGCACAACAGCCAGCCCTCGGTCCCTCAGATGTGGACAAGTAAAGACCATTTCCTCCTAGCCATGACAAAGCTAAGAGGTTGAATTTCACCATCTGCAAGCTGTTGGCTACAGAAATGGAGCCTTTCCGCCTGGTGGACACAGAGGATTTTCGAGACCTTATGTCCGTCGCAGTGCCCCAGTACAAGATGCCCAGTCAGCACTACTTCTCAAAGAAAGGTGTGCCTGCGCTCCACCAGCATGTCGCACACAACATCACCGCTTCTTTGAGAAACTCTGTGTGTGACAGGGTGCATTTCACCACAGACACTTGGATGAGTAGACAGGGGCGTTACATGTCGCTGACTGGGCACTGGGTAACTATGGTGACAGCAGGACAAGGGGCTGCTGTCCAAGTCTTACCGTCCCCGCGAGTTGTGCATCAATCCTCTTTATCTCGAAGTTCCTCCACTGCTTCTGCCTTCTCAAACTTCTCTCGGTCCTCCACCTGCACCCAAAGACTGTCTGGTAATGCCACCTGCTTTCTAACTGCACAGAAGGAATCCTGCACCCCTCCTTACTATGCTGGCAGCAGGGCTTAACGGCATCAGTGTTTACTTTGAAATGTCTGGAAAATGTGAGTCACACAGCTGAGGAGTTGTGGTCAGCTCTGGAGACCCAGTTTCATGAATGGTTGTCTCCACTGGACCTGCAACCAGGGAAGGCTGTGTGCGACAATGCTGCAAACCTGGGTGCGGCCCTTCGCAGGGGCAATGTCACACACGTACCTTGTATGGCTCACGTGTTGAACCTGGTTGTTCATCAATTTTTAGCCCACTATCCCGGACTAGATGGCCTTCTGCAGAGGGCACGGTCGCTGTGTGCTCACTTCCGCCGTTCGCATCCCGCAGTTCAACGACTTACATCTCTACAGAAATCGTTGGGCCTGCCAGTTCACCGGCTGAAATGCGATGTGCCTACCCGGTGGAATTCAACTCTGCACATGTTGCAGCGACTGTGGCAGCACCGACAAGCCCTGGTGCAATACGTTCTGACGTATAGCCTGGGCCAACGAGATCCAGAGGTGGGGCAAATCACGCTGCAGGAGTGCTCTCAGATCAGGGACCTATGAAGTTGACGCGCCCCCTGGGCCGTGGGGTACCCGGAGCCGTGCCGGTAGACCCTGGGGGTTGTAGTCACTGTGGCGGCGACCCGGTCCGTGACCCAGGGCGATCAATCCAAGGGTAATTTGTATATATGGGTTTTATAATGTCCGACTACGCCACCTGTGGAGTGCGGCCAAAGGGGCCGCCGCTGCGGAACAGTCCTCTGAAGCTGGTGGCTTTGCAGCAATGGTATTATTACTCCCCACAGGAAGAGTGTAGCTTCAGGGCAGTGTGGGTGGATGATGGTGGTTGTAGTGCAGGGAGTCAGTAATGAACACAGAGTCCGTGTGATGCAGTCCCAAGATCTTTACTCACAGTTGTTGCAGTCCAGATTACAGGTACCAGAGCAATCTCCCCCATCGTGCTGTGCGTACTCAGTGAGGGGCTCAATCCACCCCCAGATAGCTCCGGAGTACTTAGCAGGACCCCCTTCTGTGTGTCCTCTCTCTGGCCTTCTCCCTGCACCTCACACCCAGTGACACTTCTATCCGGTATCTTCGGGCCTTGGCGGGCGACGTGTGTTCCGTCCCCTGGTTCCTATGTGGCTACCTTCTTAGTGAGACTGGTGTGCACTTTGGCCTGCAGTACATGAAATGCTGCAGCCTCCGGTTTCTAGTTGAGCCTTGCTGTTTCTCCGCTAGTTGAGGGACCGGTTCCCCTTATCTGGCCTGACCCCTCTACCTCCTGGTATCAGCGGGCGTACGGGTGGCCTTCTGCACGGCCCGTACCCCTAGGGTCCCTTCGGTTCCTGGAGCCTTCCTGCTCCCACTCCTCTCTTCTCTCCTTCAGTCCTGGGCCTCCCAGGCTAAGCCTGCCTCCGGAGCAGAGCTCAGGCAGAGCCTCTGCTCCTGTCACTTCTCCTCCTCTGACTGGCTTGCTCTTTCTAAGATGGCTTCCTATTTATACTCTCCCTGTCATGAGCTCCCCTAAGCTGCTCCCCTAAGCACCCACTACATAGGACCCTCCCGCCAGCTAGGGACCTGGGACTGTGCTCTCCCTTAGGAGCAATCTCGCCATACCCCCACTGCGGGTATGTGTTGGATGCAGGTGTTAGGGTCCCGAGCCATACGCCTTCCTTACCTGAGGGTGAGATACCACACCTCTGGGTGAGATGCAGTAACTCTGTGGTGACTGAACCCTCAGGGGCGCCACACACCCTTCTGCACAGTTTTGAAATGGCGACGAAGATGTTTAGTGCTGACGACGATGCCATTATCAGCATGACTATTCCGGTGATTTACATGCTGGAGCACACATTAAACAGAATTCAGAGTCAGGTGGTGGGACAAGAGGAGGTGGAGGAAGTAGAGGAGGAGTCATATGCGGAAGGGATAATATCTCCAAGGTCCAGACGGTCGGCAGCACCAAGGCGGCAGGCATGGGAGGGTGGGGGAGAGGGATTAACCACGGCGCATGGTAGCAGCCAAACTGTTGAGGAAGGTGCAGGAGCCGAGGAAGAAGTGGAGGACGAACTGGCGATGGGCATGGAAGACTCATCAGATGAGGGAGACCTTGATCACATTTCTGTTGTGCGAGGTTGGGGGGAGAGGGCAGAGGAAGGAAGCATGATTCTTACCTCGCTACCAATACAACAAGGACTTGGTCCTCCTGGATGCGTAAGACACATGAGTAGTGTTGAGCCACCCCCGTAGTGTTCGGGTTCGGTTCGGTTCGTCGAACACCGGGATGTTCGAGGAACTGTTCGTCGAACTGTTCGTCGAACACCTTAGAACACCGTCGAACACCGTTAAAACCAATGGCAGGCAAACAAAAACACATAGAAACACATAGAAAACACCTTCAAAGGTGTCCAAAAGCTGACAAACTGCTCAGAAGACGCTTTCTTTAAAAAAGCCGGCCTGCAATTCAGCAGCGGCATACACCGGTACCCGACAATTTAGACAAGAAGGAATAGAGCCTCACACATAGATTAGATAGATAGAAACATGTCAGTCACATATATATGAAGTACAGTGACAGTGTTGCTTACTGTACTTGTCATTTAGTGTAAAGGATTTATTAAAAAATATAATAGTGTTTTCATGCACTGTCTCTTTAAAAAAGCCGGCCGGCAATTCAGCATCTGTACCCGACAATTTATAACAGACAGAATAGAGCTTAACACATAGATTAGATAGATAGAAACATGTCAGTCACATATATATGAAGTACAGTGACAATGTTGCTTACTGTACTTGTCATTTAGTGTAAAGGATTTATTAAAAAAAATAATAGTGTTTTCATGCACCGTCTCTTTAAAAAAGCCGGCCGGCAATTCAGCATCTGTACCCGACAATTTATAACAGACAGAATAGAGCTTCACACATAGATTAGATAGATAGAAACATGTCAGTCACATATATATGAAGTACAGTGATAGTGTTGGTTACTGTACTTGTCATTTAGTATTAAAATAAAGGATTTATTATTAAAAAAAATTGGCGTGGGGTTCCCCTTAATTTTAGTCTCTAGCGGAGGTTAAGCAGACAGCTGGGGCAGATGTTTGAAGCCTGGGAAGGGGGTAATACCCACGGAGCTTCCCAGGCTACTAATATGAGCCCCCAGCTGAATACATAGCCTTTACTAGCTATTAAAATGGGGGACCCCCCCAAAAAAATGACGTGGGGTCCCCCCTAATTTAATAGCTAGCAAAGGCTAGGCAGACAGCTGGGGGCTGATATTAATAGCCCAGGAAGGGAGCCATGAATATTGGCCCCCTCCCAGGCTAGAAACACCAGCCGTCAGCCGCCCCAGAAATGGCGCATTCATAGGATGTGCCAATTCTGGCACTTAGCCTCGCTCTTCCACGCTGCCCTGTAGCGGTGGCAGGGGCTAATAGGGCTGGGGTTGATGTCAGCTTATAATGCCAGCTGACATCAAGCCCAGGTTAGTAATGGAGAGGCGTCTATAAGACACCCCCATTACTAACCCCATAGTCAAAGTTAAAAGAAAACACAAACACCCAGAATAAAGTCCTTTAATTGAAATAAAGACACAATCCTTTATTGTTCTAAATTAAACCATACTTACCATCACGCCCATTCCAGCTGAAGCCAACGATCTCCTGCAATAAAAGAAAAATAATAAAGCAACCTCATCCTTACTTTTCCATGGTTCCCACGACAGCTTCAGTTCTGCTACATCGAGATGACAGGCTGGACCGTAGCAGAACGCTGCCATCCAGCCTGTCATCCCGCAGACACTGAGAAGCGCAGGCATGCTTGCGCTCTGCAGTGTCTGGCTGTGACGGCATAAAGATGAGACGAGTTCATGTCCAATGAACTCGGCGCACCTCATGCACGTCACTGACAGCGTGGGAAAATTCTCACGCTGAAGCGCTGAGTGCAGGAGAATTCTCCCACGCTGTCAGTGACGTGCATAAGGTGACCTCATGTCCAATGAACTCAGCTCACCTCCTGCACGTCACTGACAGCGTGGGAGAATTCTCCTGCACTCAGCGCTTCAGCGTGAGAATTCTCCCACGCTGAAGCGCTGAGTGCAGGAGAATTTTCCCACGCTGTCAGTGACGTGCATAAGGTGAGCTCATGTCCAATGAACTCAGCTCACCTCCTGCACGTCACTGACAGCGTGGGAGAATTCTCCTGCACTCAGCGCTTCAGTGTGAGAATTCTCCCACGCTGAAGCGCTGAGTGCAGGAGAATTTTCCCACGCTGTCAGTGACGTGCATGAGGTGAGCCGAGTTCATTGGACATTAACTCGGCTCATCTGGATGCCCTCACAGAGAGACACTGTGGAGCGCAAGCAAGCCTGCGCTTCTCAGTGTCTGCGGGATGACAGGCTGGATGGCAGCGTTCTGCTGCGGTCCAGCCTGTCATCTCGATGTAGCAGAGCTGAAGCTGTCATGGGAACCATGGAAAGATAAGGATGAGGTTGCTTTATTATTTTTCTTTTATTTCAGGAGATCGTTGGCTTCAGCTGGAATGGGCGTGACGGTAAGTATGGTTTAATTTAGAACAATAAAGAATTGTGTGTTTATTTCAATTAAAGGACTTTTTTCTTGGTGTTGTGTTTTTTTTAAATACTTTACTAGAAATTCATGGTGGTCATGTCTAATATTGGCGTGACCCCATGAATTTTGGGCTTAGGGCCAGCTGATAATGCCAAGCTGGCCCTAACCCCTTTATTACCCAGTGAGCCACCGCATCAGGGCCCTGGATGAGTTGGGTACAGCGCCAGAAGATGGCGCTTCTATGAACGCGCCATTTTCCGGGGTGGCTGCGGACTGCAATTTGCAGCGGGGGTGGCCCTGAAAGCTTGGGCCTCCCTGCGCTGCGGATTCCAGCCCCCAGCTGCCTAGTTGTACCTGGCTGGACACAAAAACAGGGCGAAGCCCCACGTCAATTTTCTTTAAATTATTTCATGAAATAATTAAGAAAAAAAGGGCTTCCCTATATTGTTGTGTCCGGCCAGGTACAAATAGGCAGCTGGTGGTTGGGGGCAGCCCGTTCCTGCCTGCTGCACCTGACTGGACACAAATATAGTGCGAAGCCCCACGTCAATTTTTTTTTAATTATTTCATGAATTTCCTGAAATAATTTAAAAAAATTGAAGTGGGGCTTCGCACTATATTTGTGTCCAGCCAGGTACAGCAGGCAGGAATGGGCTGCCCCCAACCACCAGCTGCCTATTTGTACCTGGCCGGACACAACAATATAGGGAAGGCCTTTTTTTCTTAATTATTTCATGAATTTCATGAAATAATTAAAAAAAATTGAAGTGGGGCTTCGCACTATATTTGTGTCCAGCCAGGTACAGCAGGCAGGAACGGGCTGCCCCCAACCACCAGCTGACTATTTGTACCTGGCCGGACACAACAATATAGGGAAGGCCTTTTTTTCTTAATTATTTCATGAATTTCATGAAATAATTAAAAAAAAAATACGTGGGGCTTCGTCCTATTTTTGTGTCCAGCCAGGTACAACTAGGCAGCTGGGGGCTGGAATCTGCAGCGCAGGGAGGCCCAAGCTTTCTGGGCCCCCCCCCGCTGCAAATTGCAGTCCGCAGCCACCCCGAAAAATGGCGCGTTCATAGAAGCGCCATCTTCTGGCGCTGTACCCAGCTCATCCAGGGCCCTGGTGCGGTGGTTCACTGGGTAATAAAGGGGTTAGGGCCAACTTGGTATTATCAGCTGGCCCCAAGCCCAAAATTCATGGGGTCACGCCAGTATTAGACATGACCGCCATGAATTTCTAGTAAAGTATTTAAAAAAAACACAACACCCAGAATAAAGTCCTTTAATTGAAATAAACACACAATTCTTTATTGTTCTAAATTAAACTATACTTACCATCACGCCCATTCCAGCTGAAGCCAACGATCTCCTGCAATAAAAGAAAAATAATAAACCAACCTCATCCTTACCTTTCCATGGTTCCCACGACAGCTTCAGCTCTGCTACATCGAGATGACAGGCTGGACCGCAGCAGAACGCTGCCATCCAGCCTGTCATCCCGCGGACACTGAGAAGAGCAGGCATGCTTGCGCTCCTCAGTGTCTCGCTGTGACGGCATCCAGATGAGCCGAGGTCATGTCCAATGAACTCGGCTCACCTCATGCACGTCACTGACAGCGTGGGAGAATTCTCACGCTGAAGTGCTGAGTGCAGGAGAATTCTCCCACGCTGTCAGTGACGTGCATGAGGTGAGCTCATGTCCAATGAACTAAGCTCACCTCATGCACCTCACTGACAGCGTGGGAAAATTCTCATCACTACACCGGTGTATCACTACACCGCCTCAGTCTCTTCTAAATTTTGCCATCCGAATATTTATTAGCCGCCTTGTCCGTTCGATGGCCATGATGTCTCGCCACCTTGCCATACCGCTATCGGCACAATCTCTGACCATACTATAGTTAGTTTTGTGAAAAATTCTCTGAAGCGCTCAGTGTCTAGTTTCATTATTGCCATTAGTTATGCGCTCTTGTGATAACCTAGGTTGTTTCCCCCGGCCTGTATAACTAAGATGACCAGACCTCTTGCCTCTCTCCCTACCTTGATTACCTCCATTAGTACCTGTGGCCATAGCAGGCCTCTAATACCTTTCCAGTTGAAATATGTGTTATGAAACTCTAATTTCCTCCTCCTGGGCGGACTTTCGCCCTTTTTTCTGCCCAATATATTTACAAGTGGCCTATCACCCACACTGTTAGCTTAGCGTCAACTGTAAAAGAAACAAACCACGTTAGGATAACAAGTCCGGTCTTATGTATCTCGCCAAACACGTGCATCGCCATCTCCCTATCCTCTGAACTTCCGTTTCTGACAGTCCTGCTCTTGCTGCTTCCGTGGCCACGCCTATGCGGAATGAGTGTGTCCCGTAATCTTTGGGGTGGTTCCCTGCCGATGTTATGCATTTATTAAATATAGCTTGGAACTGGTATCTTGATAATGGCGTTCCATCAATGTGTGATAGGAAGAAATTACTTTGTGATCTGATGGTTAAATATGTTTTTACTATTGTTACCCGACTCAGTGTACCGTTTGTGGGTTGTAGAAGTACCCAAGTGCCCCTGCCCGCTGGAACCGTTTTCGATTGGCATATGCGTAGACGTTTTGCTTTATTGGCTACGACTACGTCCTGGTGTAATAAGCCTCCACTGGTGGTAATTTTGGATTGAGGGACTAATTCGCTTATGCATAGCGCCCCGAAGAAGGCAACCGCAAATGCAGTAGACAGTAGTGTTGCTTCAAATTGTGAGTGTCATGTTAATGGTGTTAGGGATATGATGTGAGAAATCAGTTTTAGTGACACGGGACGGGACGTCTACACTCCTGACTTGACTGAACCCTTATCCACCCTTTTATGGATTGTCTGATGATGAATCTTTGTCAAATCTCCCCAATTCAGTAGTTGGAAGTGAAATGCTACTCCGGTCAGACACCGCTGCGCTGACGCCCCTGATATGCCCCTCATCATTAGCTGGTGGAGAAATTCTATGGTGACTTGTGATCTGGCTTGTTCACATTGGTCAACCCGTCTGCCTGCTACTAGTCATGTCCATTCTTCCCATGCCTTACCGTATGCTTGCCACATTGACGGGGCAACTGACACTCTGATTAATGGCATCAACTCTTCGCCACTAGATCCCATAGGGAGGGTCGGCAACTGTTGCTCGATGGGTGGGCGTTGGGGAAGACCTCTGTGAAAATCTGCCAATTGAATTGTGATAAAGCGTTAGCAGCAGCTTTAGACCCCTCAGCATGTGTTTTAGGTACAGGAATGCTAGCCGGCGTAGTAGGCCTAGCACTGGGAGAGACGATGATGCCATCTTATTAATGCAGTGCGCTAGGCTGGTGTTTTTGTTATGAAGCGTATATTTTTGTTAGCCAGGCGCGTGCCCCATATTTCTACTGCTACCATTATTGGGAAGAAAAATTATTTTCAGGGCTAGATGCAGCTAAAAATTATTATTAATTTCAAAGCTGGTGGAGCTTGGTATAGATGGCCTAATACAATGAGTACCACACACTGCTACAAGCCCAAATATTTTTTCAGAGCTAGATGCAGATACAAATTATATTGAATTTGCAACCTGGTGGAGGTTAGTATTGATGGACTAATAGAATGATGCTATGCCCAAAAGGTTTTACTTCACTAGGTGCAGTAAAAAAATTGGTATTCTATACACAGGTGGTGTAGCTTGCAACACAGATAGGCTACTCCACTGACTAACACACACTGCAAGAGGCAAAAAAGGATTTGCTTTGCTAGATTTAGCCAAATGCTGTGAAAAAACTTGCACAGCACTAAAACAGACCTGCCTGGCAAAAAGTGATAGGAGCTGATGTAACCTAGCCCTCAAAAGGACTGCAATTACAATTAGTCTTTACTCCCAACCTATCTATTTAAGAGCACAGACCTGCCTGATAAAAGTCGTAGGAAATGATGTAACCTAGTCCTTAAAAGGACTGCAATCACAACTATTCCCTACTCCCAAGCTATCTGTAGATTTGTGCGAAAATTGGCTTGAAATTAACAAAGTATAGCGCACACAGCAACAGCGGTGCCGTCTAACACGCAACTGCAGCAGTGAGAAAATGGTGGCGACGGGGAAAATGGCTGGGTCTTATAGGGCAAGGACATGTGACATACACTGCCAATGACACATGCCCTTGCTTGTGTGAAAAAAAGCAGTTCGCTCCGTGTGTGCGCTGCTGATAGGCTGACAGATTGCACCTCCCCACTGTAAATGCGGGAAAGAGAAAAAAAAATGGAGATCTTCATTATTTATGCAGAGATCCATCCCCTGCCCCTCCCCCCGCCCCGCTGTACACTCAAACTGCATATTAACATTAATTTTCAGCATTACTGAGAAAAAATCCAGTAATGATTTTGGTGCACGAACCGTTATCGAACATGACCTCGAACAGCCGAATTTTTTTCAAATCGTTCATGTTCACCGAACGGCTCGAACACCGCCCAAAACAGCTCGAATTTGAGATTGGCGAACAGTTCGATTCAAACACCGCTCATCTCTAGTGCCAATATCCATGTGTATGAGGTAGAACCGGTGGGAACGGGGGGCCTACGAGAAATCTCCATCGCAACATGTTGCAATGGTGTCAGTTTAGAGAACCGACTATTGCGAATGCGACTTCTGAACCTGAGCTAAGGGAAATGGACCCGCCAATAGATGCTGATTGATGGGCTGTACCTGTTCCCTTGCAGACGGTAGCCCCTTCTGTTGTGATAATGCCCTCCAGAGAGACTGTTTCACAACCTGTTGTTCTCCCCAGAGACAACATGCAGGAAGAAATGACTGCCCCTGCTCAGCCTGTGACTGCCCCCTGCATTCATGCATCAGGGGAGCCGACAGCCCCAGTCCTGCGAAGGACCACTCGGACTACCGCAGGCATACCCCCACAACGCTATGCGCAGGATGACTTCATCTGGGAAGGTGTGTCGAAAAGGCCAATCTCTAGTGGGGTGGCATGTGAGAGGGAGATGTGTGGACAGGACATTGCTGCGGTATCAGCCTCCGGCCACAAGAGGTCTCTGTTGTGCCTGAAAGTGACTCTATGGTGAACTTGATGGTATTTTAGTCAGTGAAAGCAGGAAGTGAGGAGAGGAGGCAGTTGGTGCTGCTGCATCCTAAAAGCTCTGTGTGTGCAACGTGCTGGGAGCGGAACAGAACTTTGAGTCAAGGTGAAGCTTTGCCTGTGACTTTGGCCAAAAAGAAAGAATCACTTTGGGGAATGACTATGGTTGGATGCAGAGTTGGATTCCCCCGAAGGCATCTGAGTGACGTGAAGGGCTTTCTGCTAGTCTGTCAGACTGAAACTGCGCTCCTGTGACAAGGTCAGGACCCTCTCCTCAGTCTCCCAACTAAGTGCCCGATCAGACAATTCGACAGCTTCTTCAGAGAACAGATAATGGCCGGTAAGTAATGAGCTCAGGCCCAACCACTGGGATCCTGGTGGATGCATGCACACAATTAGCAGGAAGAGTTTGGTGCCAAACACAGGTTCTCAGAGACATTGTTTGCTGGCAGGTCTGGGTGAACCTTAGCTAGAGACTCCCCTCTGTGTTGAGCTTGTGTATAGATAGAATAACAGTATTGTAAATGTAGAGTGTTGTTAAGTTTGTGAACTTTTGCGCTGCAACCACTGTAGGGGCCGCCTCATGCAACCATCTGATTACATCATTGTTCTGGTTAACACTCAGTTACCGCATTAGGCGGAACCACTGGTTAGGCAAATTATAGTTCATCTTGTAGTACATCCTGGACCTGTCAGTTGTGCAGCGCAGGGGTCCTAGGTGTTTTGAGCTAGGTGTGTGTGAAGTTTATTTGTGTTCCTTTTTTGCATTGCCGGGGCAACCCAGTTCCTGTTTTTAGTAAAAGGTGTTCCCCAACAAATTGTCTGTTAGTATCCTTTGTCCTTGGCCCCTTGTATTCTGAGAGAGACCTCCCCCGTACACGATCTATACGGTGTTACATCAGATTTGTACTATTAAAGTAGTATTGCTGTATAATCTTCTCCTCTTGACATGCCACTAACCAAGCAATAAGGTAATTATTCTAATGGAGCCTGATTTCTGTTTCATTATATTAATTATAATTGGCATATAGTGCCATGAACTATTACACTAATCCCCGTACTCTCGCTAAAAAAAAAGGATCAACAAACATATTAAAGGGTTGGTCTGAAATCAAGCTAAATTTCATCCTAAATCCCTATCTATTTAGTGCCATAATCTAAACTACTCTCTAATATACAGTACCTGTATTAAAGATTCCCAATCTACTCTATCGAACTGCTTTTCTATTTTTTCCTATTACCTGTTTGATGACGCTTTATTTGAGAATCCCAGTGCCACAATCTAGAGAATCATTGAAAACTACACATTTATGTATAAACTGTTCTATAATAAATAGTGATGAGCGAGTGTGCTCACTACTGCTCGGTACTCGCCCGAGCATCTCACTGCTCCAGATGCTTGGCAAGTTTTTCTGCGATGTTCGGGGGGAGCTTGGGTCCCCACCATGCATGTTTGGTGCTCTTTAGAGAGCCAATGAACATGCAGGGATTGTCTGCCACTCACTGTAAGGCCGAGCCACCTTGGTTGTGGCATTACAGTGATTGACTGGCCGCATAGCCTCATCGGGTCTACAGTATATAAGACCTGGTGACGCTATGCTCGTCATAGTCTAACTATCAGACAGGCAAAGTAAGGAGAGGTGCTGCTGTGTGAGGGACAGAAATGGCTGTGTAATAGTTAGGCATAGGTATTCCACACCAGGAATAGCTATCTGAACTAACAGTCCTTCTGAGGACTTTTGTGCTCTTCTTTTGTGCTCTTAATCCTGATTATTTTCTAAAAAAGTAATAGTGTACAACATTTTACTGCTCCATTTGCTTGTTAGCACTGCAGAATACAGCCAGATCTCTTCCATCATCAGACATGATCCCATATTACTGCGATAAAAATCCAGTCATTTGTAGCAACCATGCAAAATATTGTCCTCTATTTATAGTTTGATAGCAGTGTGTCAGTGAAGCTACTCACACGTGGTCGCTGGCAATAATAGGAACCTACAAGCCCGCTGTTTAAAACCATGGGTGTTTGTCAGACATATCACATATAACTGAGGTACAAATACAGCCATTTTCAGCGACCGTGCAAAATATTATCCTCCATTTACAGTTTGGCTGTAGAGATGAGCGAATGTTTCAATATTCGATTCAGATTATGATCGCTGAATTTGCAATATTCACCGATTTATTCGTTGAATGTTCGTCGAATGTTACCGAACACCATATACCGAACGCCACAGGATTCAATGGCGGGATAAAAAAAACGCATGCACAACACCTTAAAATGGATACATCAAATTAGGGGTAGACACCTGGAAAGTGCCATCAATTGACCCAGAGTACAAGTACTATACTTATTATTACTATTACAGCAACATTTATTCCGTGGCGCTTTACATGTGAAAAGGAGTCACTGTCGGTGACTCATCGACTGGCACAAGAGGAGAGAGGACCCTGCCCGTGAGGGTGCACAAACAATCTACAAGGGATGGGTGAGGATACAGTAGGTCAGGGTACAGCTAGTCGTGCAGCGGTATGCTGGAGAGAGACTTACCGCAGATTGTACGCTTGTCACATGAAGTGAGTCTTCAGCTTCCTTTTCAAGGTTTCCATGGTAGGCGACAGTCTGATATGTTTGGGTACAGCATTATCACAGTAGGGGAGATGCACGGGACAAATCTATCGAGAGTCTAAATCACGTTAAGCTTCCAGGAGCTCACAACTGAGCAGATTATCCCCTGCACCGATTAATATGAAGGCGAAAGGCTTCTTTCTAATGACTGCAGGAGTGGGAGGAATCAGATGCTGTGGTCTTCTGGGTCCTCTCTGTCACGGTATACCCGTGACACCTAGCAAGCTTCAATACAATGTTCACAAGGTAGACAGCAGCGGTGGTCGGTCTCCTAGACAATGAGCTAACTCCTTTATGATGATAGAGGACAACATCTGCAAGTAGTTTGTATGCTCTCCCCGTGTTTGCGGGGGTTTCCTCCAAGTTCTCTGGTTACCTCCTCAGTAAAATAGCAGCCATACAGGAGTGTTCACAGTTCAAAAAATTAGGACGTGACACCACCATTTCCGTGGCCAACAGATTGGAAATGGTGGATTTCCACCTCTTAGCTTTGTGATGTGTGGGAGGAAACAATCTTTTAAGTGACCACAAATGCGGGACCGAGAGCTGGCTGCAGTGCTGAGAGAGGGCGGAGTATGGTGAAATAGACAAACTGTTGGACCGTGAGTGAGGTGCAGGGGGACATGTTACGGTGGATTGAGAAACATGTGGTGTGCTTGGTGAAACAAACACAGCATAAATGTCCGCTTCCATTACAGCTGACGGGTTCTCACTCAGCCTGACTGGAGCAGGTAGAGAAGCAGAGGTTCTGCAGTGGGAGACCTGCATGCAAATACTTGGCATGGTAACAGAGGAGAACAATCAATAAACTGAATCACACTAAACCATCAAAATGCCCATGTGTCTGCATAAATAGCAAAAAAACTATAATATAACACATGGATGATAATATATAAAATGTAACATTTATTATTAATCTATAAAAAAAAACAATAAAAAATACACAAGTATAATAAGAAAAGGGAAGCAACACAAACAAACAAAGGTCGCCGGGATTGACAGCTATAGTGCATATGAGAATATTCGCCAGAGAATCAAATTCAATCACATGCTGCAAATGTATAAAAGATCCGCACTGCAAGTAATCATGTAAGGTTTACATAAAATACAAAGTGTGAGTAGATAAACTCACAGTACAGGACAATCAATGAAGCAGCGGAGTATATGGGTATAGTAAAACAGAATATAGAGTAAGTAAAGATGACATGGCTGTACTGACCCGTAAGACCTGAATCCAACGCGCGTTTCACCTGGGCTTTAACGAGGAATTATTTTCACTAGAGTATAACTATTGTAAAGGAGACCAAAACCTCTTCCACTGCAGCCAACCCAGCACATGGAGAGAGACCCAATCAGTAGTGGCATCAATTTCAGTACAGTAGAAATAGTAAAATTAGGACCGACACTTCTTCCCCTACATCCAATCCAGTAGATGGAGACCCAATCAGGACTGTTTCCACTTGAAAACATTTGGACATAAAACCACCAAAGTGGCATCAATTTCACTAGAGCATAAGTAGTAAAATGCGGACCGACACCTCTTCCACTGCAGCCAGTCCAGTAGATGTAGACCCAATCAGGACTGTAACCATTTGAAAACATTTGGGCCTAAAACCACCAAAGTGGCATCAATTTCACTAGAGCATAAGTAGTAATAAGTAGTATAATGGGGACCGACACCTCTTCCACTACAGCCAACCCAATAGATGGAGACCCAATCAGGATTCCCCACATTTCCAAAAATTACTGTCAAACACCAACAAAGTGGTATCAATTTCAGTACAGTAGAAATTGTACAATTAGGAATGACACCTCTTCCCCTACAGCCAACGCAGTAGATGGAGACACAATCAGGACTGCTCCCATTTGAAAACATTTCGGCCTAAAACCACCAAAGTGGCATCAATTTCACTAGAGTATAAGTAGCATTATGGGGACCGACATCTCATCCACTACAGCCAACCCAATGGATTGATAGACCAAATCTGTATTCTTCACATTTCCAAAAATTAGGGCCTAAAACCTACAGCCGCAGCAAGAGGAGGCACACACCATTTCACAGACTGAAATTCCGTCAGATCAATGCAGCACACTAAAAACAACAGCATCGCCTACTCTGTACAGTCTGCAATTTGGGGGGCAAAAGTCCTGTGAGATCCATGGATTGTTCATCTTGATGAAAGTTAGGCGGTCAACACTTTCATGGGACAGCCGGGTGCGCTTATCCGTCTGGACACCACCAGCAGCGCTGAACACACGTTCTGAGAGAACGCTGGCTGCCGGGCATGATAAAACCTCCAAGGCGTGGCAGGCGAGCTCAGGACATTCATCCATTTTTGAAGACCAAAATGTAAAAGTGTCGAAATCCTCACTGATGGTATTCGTATTAAGCTCTAGATAGTCCTCCACCATCCTCTCCAGTCATTCTCCACGTGTCATACTTGTACTCTGTTGTGCTGGTGCACGAGCTGGTCTAAAAAATGTGTGAAAGGACTCTCAGAAATTGCTACTGCCACTTACTCTGCTGCTGCTGCTAATGACATGCCAGAGGTTGAATGACTACAGCTGTGATGCACACTGTGTGCCTCACTCCTATCTTGAGGAAAAGCTCTATTAAGGTTGCTTAAAAGCTTGCTTCAATACTCCAACATTAGCGTATCCCTTTCCAGGGCCGCAAGCATCTGGCCAAATTTACTCTTATAACGTACATCTAACAGAGTGGGGACCCAGAAGTCAACATTATTTTGAATCCTAACTATTCGGGGATCATGTTGCAAAAAGTACAGCAAGAAGACACTCGTATGTCGGGCACTTCCAGGTGGTCCAAACCAAGACTCTATTGTTGGCTGCATAACACTGATGCATGTTTCCTCTGTCCCCTCCTGCCAACCACGTTCAACAGAGAGCAGATGATTATCCTCTTCATCTTCGGACCATTGCTCGCCCATCACTTCTTCCTCCTCCATTTGTTCCTCGGCTCTTGCAATTTCACTAACAGTATGTCTGGTATCACCAAATCCCCTCGATCACAGGAAGCCACCGTCACTTGGCATATGCCTGTGTGACGACAGTCTGGAACTTTGAGACATTCTTATCCCTTCTACATCCTTCTCTTCTTCTGGGACAACCATCTCCTGCCGCACACTATTCAAAGTCTTCTCCAGCATGTAGATGACTGGAATAGTGATGCTGATGATGGCATTGTCAGTGCTAACTAGTTTAGTAGCCATTTCAAAACTGTGCTGAAGGGTGCAGAGGTCCTTAATCTGGTCACACTCCGTAAACGTGAAATGCCCCAAGTTTGTACTGCGCTGGCTTAAGCTATATAACATGACATACTGCGTCAGGGCTCGTTGCATCTGCCACAGTCGCTGCAACATGTGCAGAGTGGAATTCCACCGCGTCGACACATCATATATCAACCTGACATGGAGAAAGACCTCTGTATCGATGCAAGTCGATGACATGAGGGATGAGAACGGCAGAAGTGAGCACACTGCTTCCGTACTTTCTGAAGCAGCTCATCCAGGCCAGGATAGTGGCTCAGGTTGAGGACGTGAGTCACGCAAGGCACGTGTATGAGTTTGCCTCGATGTGGGGCTGCCAACTGGTTTGCAACATTATCGCACACAGCCTTCCCTGGCTCCAGGCTCAGCAGAGACAGCCATTGCTGAAACTGAGCCTGGAGAGCTGTCCACAGCTCTTTTGCTGTATGAGTGCGATCTCCAAGGCATATGAATTTGAAGACTGCCTGATTGCGATGAGCCCTGGCTGCGAAGTATGGAGGTGGTGTGGATTCTTTCTGCACTGTTGGAATGCGCGTCTCATTAAGGCAGAAGTTGATTGTGCAGGTGGAGGCCATAGAAGAGGTGGAGGACGCAGAAGCAGTGGAGGAAGTGTGAAATACAGAGATTTCTTCTGCAAGCCTTGGGGATTCCAAGATTTGTGGAGCAGCCCCTTCCCCGCCTGTCCCCACAGCCACCAGAGTCACCCAGTGCCCAGTCAGCAAGATGTAATGCCCTTGGCCATGCTTACTCATCCAGGTGTCTGTGGTGAAATGCACCCTGGCAGATATAGATTTAGTCAAGGAATGGGTGATGTTGTCTGCGACATGCTGGTGTAGCACAGGCACAGCTTTCTTAGAGAAGAAATGGCGACTGGGCAACTGGTAGTGGGTTTTCGGAAACTGTCTGTATGTACCAGGCGGAAAGGCAGCTTTTTCGTGGCCAACAGATTTGTGATGGTGGCGTTCAACCTCTTAGCTTTGTCATGTGTAGGATGAAACAATCTTTTATGTGACCACAACTGCGGGACCGAGGGCTGGCTGTGGTGCTGTGAGAGAGCGGAGTACGGTGAAACGGATAAACTGCCGGACTGTAAGTGAGGTGCAGGCGCAGATGTTATGGTGCTTAGCAAAGAATGAATTATCACTCAATAACTGCAAAACTTCAAGTACACTCTGCCAATGGGACTCTAGATCTGGTGAATAAATCAAAATGTCATCCAAATACACAACCACATTCTTACCAATCAAAGGTCTCAGGATCTCATTAATAAGGTTCTGAAAAAATGCAGGTGCATTGGTAAGACCAAAAGGCATCACCAGATTCTCAAAATGACCTACCGGAGTGTTAAAAGCAGTTTTCCATTCATCACCCTCCTTCACTCGTAACAAATTGTATGCCCCCCGGAGATCAATTTAAGAGAACCACTTGGCCCCCACCAACTGGTTAAACAAGTCAGAAATTAACGGCAATGGGTAGGAATTGCATACGGTAATCTTATTTATTTCACGAAAATCCAGACATGGACGTAAACCCCTGTCCTTTATTTTAACAAAGAAAAATCCAACTGCCACAGGCGACTTTGAGGGTCTAATGTGACCAGCAGCCAAGCTAGTCTGTATGTACTCCTCCAAAGCCTTTCTTTCAGGGATAGTCATATTAAACAAGCGACTCTTGGGAAGAGTAGCTCCAGGAACAAACTCAATAGCGCAATCATAGTCCCTATGAAGAGGTAAAACTTGCGACTCCTCCTCTGAAAAAACCCTCCAAAAATCTTGAATAGGTACCGGTAATTCCCCTTTTTCCACAGCCGCAATGCAACCATTACAACATTTATCATAGCACTTCGGACTCCAAGACTTAATCATATTAGTAGACCAGCCCAGCAAAGGATTGTGCAGTTTTAACCAAGGCAATCCTAGAATGACCAGAGAGGGTAAATTATCTAATACAACCAAGTCCAAAATTTCTTGGTGAACTCCATTGATAGTGAGAGGAAATGCAGCAACCTTGTGAGTAATACATTTCAAGGGAGTGTTATCAATTGCAATCACAGAAATAGGTGATGACAAAGGTTTGGATTTCAATTTAAGGTTTTCCAAAAACCCTTTATCAATCACATTAAGTGTTGAACCACAATCCACAAATACCTGAAATTCAATCACATTTTCCTGCAAAGTAGTACTCCCAGAAAGAAATACTTCTGCAGAGCGTAAACAGGCTATACAGGAGTAACTGACCTTTTTTCTTTCTTTACTTAAACGAAGCTCACAATACTTAATCAAATGGTCAGCTTTACCACAATAAAGACACAATCCCTCGGCGAACCTCCGGTCTCTTTCCTGAGAGGGGAGCGACTTCGCCCCAACCTCCATCGGTTCTCCGCCATCAGAGCAGATTTTCTGGGGACTAGGACCTGGCATTACATGAGTCTTTACCTCATTCTGTCTAAATCTCAGTCTCCTATCCACACGAACAGCTAATTGCATGGCATCCAGCAGAGTCTCAGGTGAGGGGAATGCAATTAGCAAATCCTTAACCCTTTCACTCAGACCAGCAAAAAATAGACTTTTCAGAGCTGGATCATTCCATTTAACTTCTGAGGCCCATCTTCTCAAGTGTGTGCAATAATTTTCAACATCACCTGACCCCTGACTTGAACGCCTGAGTTCTGCCTCAGCAGATGAGATTCGATCAGGATCGTCATATAATAGCCCCATAGCAGAAAAAATTTCTTCTACAGACCTTAAACATGGATGTAACGGGTCCGGGAGGCGGAACCTCTGAGCTACTATACAAGGGGGCGGCCCTTGTAAGGGAGCGGGTGGCAGTCTCTGGGTGAACGGACAGGGAGTTACGGCAAGTGATCAGGGCAGTCTCTGGGTAAGGGGTAGGTACGACCTGTGATGGCAGAGCCTCCGGGTAGGCTAGCAGGCAGATGGTAGATGTGTGCTCCCAGGTGAGCAAGCGAGAGTCTCTGGAATAGCAGGTGGTCACGGCACGTGACAGCGGGACGTCCGGGCTGGCAAGCAGGCAGGTAACGGAGATGCGCTCCCAGGTGAGCGGGCAAGAGTCTCTGGAATAGCTGATGGTCACCGCACGTGACAACGGGACCTCCGGGCTGGCAAGCAGGCAGGTAACGGAGATGCGCTCCCAGGTGAGCGGGCAAGAGTCTCTGAGATAGCTGGTGGTCACAGCACGTGACAACGGAGCCTCCGGGCTGGCAAGCAGGCAGATAACGGAGAAGCGCTCCCAGGTGAGCGGGCAAGCTGGTCCATAGACAGACTGACCGGAGTAGTAAGGCAGACCGTCGGACCTCAGGCAAGCAGGCAGGTAGCTGATATGCGCTCCCAGGTGAGCGGGCAGGCTGGTCCTTTAGACAGACTGACAGGAGTAGTAAGGCAGACCGTCGGACCTCAGGCTGGCAGACAGGTAACAAGTATTCAGGCAGGAATCAAGCAGGTAACTAGCAGGAAACTGGCAGGAAACTGGCAGGTAACTGGCAGGTAACTGGCAACGGGACCTGAGGGCTGAAGCACAGGTGAGACACAGGTGCAAACAACATTGCTCGGGCACCTCCATTTTGGAGGAGGTGCCTTTTATATGATGAAGTCCTCCGGCCATTGGCCGGGGACTCTTTAGGGCGGCGCGCGCGGCCCCTTTAAGAGGAGGGGAGCGCGCGCGCGCGCGCCCTAAGCACAGGGGCCGGGAAGGAGCGCGCGCCGAGAGCAGAGCAGGAGGAGGACGCCGGGACGGAGCGCGCGCTGACAGCAGAGCGGGGAGAGGACGCCGGGCAGGAGCGCGCGCTGACAGCAGAGCGGGGAGAGGACGCCGGGCACGGAGCAGAGCGGTGAGGGGAGCAGCGTCCCTGCCTAGCAGAGGGCAGGGACGCCAGCGCTACAGTACCCCCCCCTTTAGGCCCCCCCTTTTTTAGGCCAGACAGAAATTTAGCTAGGATGAGAGGGGCATGGATGTTCTCCCGGGGCTCCCACGTTCTCTCCTCAGGACCAAACCCCCTCCAATCTACCAGAAAAAAGGTCTTTCCTTTTACCCTTTTGCTGGCAAGAATGTTCTCTACCTCAAACTTGTCCTCAGCAGAAACCAGAGCAGGAGGCGTACCTGTAGACTTAGAAAAAGAGTTAAGTACCACAGGTTTGAGGAGAGATACATGGAAGGAGTTAGGGATCCGTAAGTTGGCCGGGAGTTTCAATTTATAGGCTACCGGGTTGATCTGACCGATGACCACCAGTGGGCCGATGAACCGAGACCCTAACTTATAGGAAGGGATCTTGAGTCGGACATATTTGGACGAGAGCCAGACTTTATCCCCAGGACGGAATTGAGGAGGGTCCATCGCTAAATGCTGCCAGGGGGCAGCAGGTACTGGCAGAGGAAGAAGGCGGCCGGCCGACAGGTGTCTCGGAACTTTGTTGCGGGCGCAGGACACACAGGCAGAAACAAAGTCCATAACATCCTTGTGCAGGTTAGGCCACCAGTAGTGTCGGGTAATAAGCTGGAGGGTCTTTTTCCGACCGGCGTGGTCAGCTAGTTTAGACGAATGACCCCAGTGTAGGATTCTCTCCCGATCAGGTACCGATACGAACGTCTTACCAGGAGGGAGACAATTTAGACTCACGGGAGCCACCTGCATTACTCTGGCGGGATCGATGGGGCAGACACATGGTCTATGAGGTGGTGATGTCTCTGCCTCCTCCTTAACAAAGACATCAGCACTAGACCAATAAGGAATCGGAAGTCCAGGTAGATTAGCTGGGATAGGAGAGGGACGGACGGAATGGACGGGAACCAGGCAGGTTTTATGACAGGCCTGTCCCCAGTGAAGGACTTCTCCGGTTTGCCAGTCAAGCACGGGTGCATGTCTCTGGAGCCAAGGCAGACCTAGCAAGAGGGCGTGAGGGAGACCAGGCAGAACGTGAAAGGAGATACTCTCTGAATGCAGCATTCCCACCTGCAGAGTAATGGATTCGGTGATGAATTGGATGGGGCGAGGTAAGAGGCCCCCATCCACGGCAACAACAGACAAGGGTACAGCCAGAGGTTTGGTGGGGATGCGGAATTTCTCCACCAGGGACTGTGAAATAAGATTTCCGGCTGCTCCAGAGTCAAGTTGGGCTAGTTCGGAATAACGATTCTCCCCGCAGATGATTGAGACTGACAACAGCAGGGATGGAGAGGATTTATTTTTGTCTAGATCGACCCCTCTGAGTGAACCTAGATACAGGCGTTCTCCCGACCTCTCCGGGCAGGCACGGATCAGATGCTCCTTACTGCCACAGTAGAAGCAGCTCCCCTCGGCACGGCGGAAATCCTGACGGGATTTGACCATCTTGGTCTGGTCGACCTGCATAGGCTCAGGAGAGTGTACCTGTGGAGAAACGGAAGGAATGACGGGTTCCTGGAAAGTAGGAGCTAGACGTGGAATCCTGCTCTCACGGGTGACCTCTTTGGCACGCTCCTGGAACCGTAGGTCAATCCGGGTGGCAAGGGTTATTAGATCATCGAGAGTGGTTGGAATGTCCCGACCAGCAAGTTCATCTTTAATACGGCCGGACAGACCCTCCCAGAAGACGGATACCAGGGCTTCGTTATCCCAGGCCAGCTCCGAGGCAAGGGTACGGAACCGTATGGCATATTGGCCCACGGTGAGGCTTCCCTGACGGAGGCGAAGCAGAGAAGATGCGGATGAGGTCCTCCGTCCGGGTTCGTCGAAGGCTTTCCGGAAAGCCATGAGAAAGGCAGGCAAGTCGGACACCAGGGGATCTCCTCTCTCCCATAGAGGATTTAGCCAGGCCAGGGCCTCCCCGGTGAGATGGGACATGATAAAGGCAATTTTGGCTCGGTCGGAGTTAAACTGGTGGGATAATAGTTCAAAATGCAGGGTGCACTGATTTATGAAGCCCCGAGCCAGGACGGAGTCGCCTCCGAAGCGAGGAGGTGCAGAGAGCCGGGGTCCGGAAAAGGATACCATGGTACTGGCGGAGGTTGTTGGTGGATCAGACAGAGTGTTCAGGCGAGTATTAACATTCCGCAGGTGACCCAGGATGGTCTCCTGTTGGGACCTCTGACGGGACAGTTGAAGACAGAGGTCCGAAAGCGAGGGAGCTTGGGTGCCACCGGGTTCCATGGCCCGAGCAAACTGTAACGGGTCCGGGAGGCGGAACCTCTGAGCTACTATACAAGGGGGCGGCCCTTGTAAGGGAGCGGGTGGCAGTCTCTGGGTGAACGGACAGGGAGTTACGGCAAGTGATCAGGGCAGTCTCTGAGTAAGGGGTAGGTACGACCTGTGATGGCAGAGCCTCCGGGTAGGCTAGCAGGCAGATGGTAGATGTGTGCTCCCAGGTGAGCAAGCGAGAGTCTCTGGAATAGCAGGTGGTCACGGCACGTGACAGCGGGACGTCCGGGCTGGCAAGCAGGCAGGTAACGGAGATGCGCTCCCAGGTGAGCGGGCAAGAGTCTCTGGAATAGCTGATGGTCACCGCACGTGACAACGGGACCTCCGGGCTGGCAAGCAGGCAGGTAACGGAGATGCGCTCCCAGGTGAGCGGGCAAGAGTCTCTGAGATAGCTGGTGGTCACAGCACGTGACAACGGAGCCTCCGGGCTGGCAAGCAGGCAGATAACGGAGAAGCGCTCCCAGGTGAGCGGGCAAGCTGGTCCATAGACAGACTGACCGGAGTAGTAAGGCAGACCGTCGGACCTCAGGCAAGCAGGCAGGTAGCTGATATGCGCTCCCAGGTGAGCGGGCAGGCTGGTCCTTTAGACAGACTGACAGGAGTAGTAAGGCAGACCGTCGGACCTCAGGCTGGCAGACAGGTAACAAGTATTCAGGCAGGAATCAAGCAGGTAACTAGCAGGAAACTGGCAGGAAACTGGCAGGTAACTGGCAGGTAACTGGCAACGGGACCTGAGGGCTGAAGCACAGGTGAGACACAGGTGCAAACAACATTGCTCGGGCACCTCCATTTTGGAGGAGGTGCCTTTTATATGATGAAGTCCTCCGGCCATTGGCCGGGGACTCTTTAGGGCGGCGCGCGCGGCCCCTTTAAGAGGAGGGGAGCGCGCGCGCGCGCGCCCTAAGCACAGGGGCCGGGAAGGAGCGCGCGCCGAGAGCAGAGCAGGAGGAGGACGCCGGGACGGAGCGCGCGCTGACAGCAGAGCGGGGAGAGGACGCCGGGCAGGAGCGCGCGCTGACAGCAGAGCGGGGAGAGGACGCCGGGCACGGAGCAGAGCGGTGAGGGGAGCAGCGTCCCTGCCTAGCAGAGGGCAGGGACGCCAGCGCTACAATGGATCATTAGGTTGGAGAGAAAAGGCCCACCCCTGTGGTTCATTGCGCCAAAGTGACATGATAAAACCAATGCACTGTGATTCATTCCCAGAGGACCTTGGTCTCAAACAAAAATATATCAAACAAGCATTTTTAAAGGAAAAAAAATCTTGCTGTTTACCATAAAAAAACATCAGGCAGTCCTACCTTGGGTTCCACAAAATGCGCTTCAGAACAGCTACTCACTAGAGATGAGCGTTGTTCTACTCGAACTGTTCGCCAATCTCAAATTCGAGCTGTTTTGGGCGGTGTTCGAGCCGTTCGGCGAACACGAACAATTTGAGAAAAATTCGGCTGTTCGAGGTTATGTTTGATAACTGTTCGTGCACCAAAATCATAACTGGATTTTTTCTCAGTAATGATGAAAATTAATGTTAATACGCAGTTTGAGTGTACAGCGGGGTGGGGGGAGGGGCAGGGGATGGATCTCTGCAGGAACAATGAAGATCTCCATTTTTTTTTTCTCTTTCCCGCATTTACAGTGGGGAGGTGCAATCTGTCAGCCTATCAGCAGCGCTCACACGGAGCGAAGTGCTTTTTTTCACACAAGCAAAGGCATGTGTCATTGGCAGTGTATGTCACATGTCCTTGCCCTATAAGACCAAGCCATTTTCCCCGTCGCCACCATTTTCTCACTGCTGCAGCTGCGTGCTAGACGGCACCGCTGTTGCTGTGTGCGCTATACCTTGTTAATTTCAAGCCAATTTTCGCACAAATCTACAGATAGCTTGGGAGTAGGGAATAGTTGTGATTGCAGTCCTTTTAAGGACTAGGTTACAGCATTTCCTACGACTTTTATCAGGCAGGTCTGTGCTCTTAAATAGATAGATTGTGGGAGTAAAGACTAATTGTAATTGGAGTCCTTTTCAGGACTAGGTTACATCAGTTCCTATCAGTTTTTGCCAGGCAGGTCTGTGCCAGTGCTGTGCAAGTTTTTTTCACAGCATTTGGCTGAATCTAGTAAAGCTAATCCTTTCTGGCCTATTGCAGAGTGTGTTAGTCAGTGGAGTAGCCTATCTGTGTTGCAAGATATACCACCTGTGTATAGAATACCAATTTTTTTACTGCACCTAGTGAAGTAAAATCTTTTGGGCATAGCATCATTCTATTAGTCCATCTATACTGACCTCCATCAGGTTGCAAATTGAATATAATTTTTTTCTGCATCTAGATCTGAAAAAATATTGGGCTTCTAGCTGTGTGTGGGACTTGTTGTATTAGTCCATCTATACTGACCTCCATCAGGTTGCAAACTGAATATATTTTTTTCTGCATCTACCTCTGAAAAAATATTGGGCTTCTAGCTGTGTGTGGGACTTGTTCTATTAATCCATCTATACAGACCTCCATCAGGTTGCAAACTGAATATATTTTTTTCTGCATCTACCTCTGAAAAAATATTGGGCTTCTAGCTGTGTGTGGGACTTGTTGTATTAGTCCATCTATACTGACCTCCATCAGGTTGCAAACTGAATATATTTTTTTCTGCATCTACCTCTGAAAAAATATTGGGCTTCTAGCTGTGTGTGGGACTTGTTCTATTAATCCATCTATACAGACCTCCATCAGGTTGCAAACTGAATATATTTTTTTCTGCATCTACCTCTGAAAAAATATTGGGCTTCTAGCTGTGTGTGGGACTTGTTGTATTAGTCCATCTATACTGACCTCCATCAGGTTGCAAACTGAATATATTTTTTTCTGCATCTACCTCTGAAAAAATATTGGGCTTCTAACTGTGTGTGGGACTTGTTCTATTAATCCATCTATACAGACCTCCATCAGGCTGCAAACTGAATATATTTTTTTCTGCATCTACCTCTGAAAAAATATGTGGCCTTCTAGCAGTGTGTGGGACTTTCTCTATTAGTCCATCTATACTGACCTCCATCAGGTTGCAAACTGAATATAATTTTTTTCTGCATCTAGCTCTAAAAAAATATTTGGCCTTCTAGCAGTGTGTGGGACTTTCTCTATTAGTCCATCTATACTGACCTCCATCAGGTTGCAAATTAAAAATAATTTTTATCTGCATCTACAGTACCTCTGAAAAAATATTTGGGCTTCTAACTGTGTGTGGGACTTGTTCTATTAGTCCATCTATACTGACCTCCATCAGGTTGCAAATTGAATATAATTTTTATCTGCATCTAGCTCTGAAAAAATATTTGGCCTTCTAGCAGTGTGTGGGACTTCTCTATTAGTCCATCTATACTGACCTCCATCAGGTTGCAAATTGAATATAATTTTTATCTGCATCTAGCTCTGAAAAAATATTTGTCCTTCTAGCAGTGTGTGGGATTTTCTCTATTAGTCCATCTATACTGACCTCCATCAGGTTGCAAATTAAAAATAATTTTTATCTGCATCTACCTCTGAAAAAATATTTGGGCTTCTAGCTGTGTGTGGGACTTGTTCTATTACTCCATCTATACTGACCTCCATCAGGTTGCAAACTGAATATATTTTTTTCTGCATCTACCTCTGAAAAAATATTTGGCTTCTAGCTGTGTGTGGGACTTGTTGTATTAGTCCATCTATACTGACCTCCATCAGGTTGCAATTTAAAAATAATTTTTATCTGCATCTACAGTACCTCTGAAAAAATATTTGGGCTTCTAGCTCTGTGTGGGACTTGTTCTATTAGTCCATCTATACTGACCTCCATCAGGTTGCAAATTGAATATAATTTTTATCTGCATCTAGCTCTGAAAAAATATTTGGCCTTCTAGCAGTGTGTGGGACTTTCTCTATTAGTCCATATATACTGACCTCCATCATGTTGCAAATTAAAAATAATTTTTATCTGCATCTAGCTCTGAAAAAATATTTGGCCTTCTAGCAGTGTGTGGGACTTTCTCTATTAGTCCATCTATACTGACCTCCATCAGGTTGCAAATTAAAAATAATTTTTATCTGCATCTACAGTACCTCTGAAAAAATATTTGGGCTTCTAGCTGTGTGTGGGACTTGTTCTATTAGTCCATCTATACTGACCTCCATCAGGTTGCAAATTGAATATAATTTTTATCTGCATCTAGCTCTGAAAAAATATTTGGCCTTCTAGCAGTGTGTGGGACTTTCTCTATTAGTCCATCTATACTGACCTCCATCAGGTTGCAAATTGAATATAATTTTTATCTGCATCTAGCTCTGAAAAAATATTTGGCCTTCTAGCAGTGTGTGGGACTTTCTCTATTAGTCCATCTATACTGACCTCCATCAGGTTGCAAATTAAAAATAATTTTTATCTGCATCTACCTCTGAAAAAATATTTGGGCTTCTAGCTGTGTGTGGGACTTGTTCTATTACTCCATCTATACTGACCTCCATCAGGTTGCAAACTGAATATATTTTTTTCTGCATCTACCTCTGAAAAAATATTGGGCTTCTAGCTGTATGTGGGACTTGTTGTATTAGTCCATCTATACTGACCTCCATCAGGTTGCAAATTAAAAATAATTTTTATCTGCATCTACAGTACCTCTGAAAAAATATTTGGGCTTCTAGCTGTGTGTGGGACTTGTTCTATTAGTCCATCTATACTGACCTCCATCAGGTTGCAAATTGAATATAATTTTTATCTGCATCTAGCTCTGAAAAAATATTTGGCCTTCTAGCAATGTGTGGGACTTTCTCTATTAGTCCATCTATACTGACCTCCATCAGGTTGCAAATTAAAAATAATTTTTATCTGCATCTAGCTCTGAAAAAATATTTGGCCTTCTAGCAGTGTGTGGGACTTTCTCTATTAGTCCATCTATACTGACCTCCATTAGGTTGCAAATTAAAAATAATTTTTATCTGCATCTACCTCTGAAAAAATATTTGGGCTTCTAGCTGTGTGTGGGACTTGTTCTATTAATCCATCTATACAGACCTCCATCAGGTTGCAAACTGAATATAATTTTTTTCTGCATCTAGCTCTGAAAAAATATTTGGCCTTCTAGCAGTGTGTGGGACTTGTTCTATTAGTCCACCTATACTGACCTCCATCAGGTTGCAAATTTAAAATAATTTTTTGTCTGCATCTAGCTCTGAAAAAATATTTGGCCTTCTAGCAGTGTGTGGGACTTTCTCTATTAGTCCATCTATACTGACCTCCATCAGGTTGCAGACTGAATATATATTTTTTCTGCATCTACCTCTGAAAAAATATTGGGCTTGTAGCTGTGTGTGGGACTTGTTCTATTAATCCATCTATACAGACCTCCATCAGGTTGCAAACTGAATAAAAAATTTTTCTGCATCTACCTCTGAAAAAATATTTGGGCTTCTAGCTGTGTGTGGGACTTGTTCTATTAGTCCATCTATACTGACCTCCATCAGGTTGCAAATTGAATATAATTTTTTTCTGCATCTAACCCAGCCAATAGTTTTGGCCTAACACCACAGTTTGGCCACTCAGCTCTGCTCGGTTCCCATCCATTATTTTTTTGTGCAAACAACTCCAGAGTTGTGAATTAGTTAACCACCAAAATGAGTGGAAAAAGGCCTGCTGCTGGTGGAAAGGGGAATAGGCGTGTTGGGAAGGGGAAAAAAGGTTGTGTCCGTGGGGTAGGTGTTAAAGCAACAGTAACATCTGCAGAAGAAAGACCATCTTCCAGCCAAACTAAAATGTCTACTTCTTTTAGCGGACAATGTGATAAGATCCCTTTCTTACGGCCACGCCAATCGCTACAAATTCCAGATGAGGCACAAAAACAGCAGGTGCTTCAACGGATATCAAGTGCTCCTTTAAGTGGGCTCTCCTCCACATCAACTTCAACATCACAAATACTCCAGTGCTCAAAGGTGTCACCCCAATCGCACTTGCTTCCTCACAGCTCCCAAATCTCCAGCTGCCCGTCTGAGTATGAGGTAGAACAGATGGTTGAGTCTGCAGAGCTGTTTACTCATACTATAGCCTGGGAATCAGAGGTCGACTCCAGCGCTTCTGTGAATCCAGACGAGGAAATGATCTGCACTGATGCCCAGAATCTTTATGAGTCGGATCCAGGACCAGACGCAGAAGGTTCTGACCATAATGTAGACCCTCATTCCCAAACTGTAACTCCTGTTGGTGGAGACAATGAGGAAGACGATGATAAGTCTCAAATACCTGATTGGAGCGACAACTTTAGTTTTTTGTCAGGGCAGGAACAGGTTGGCTCTGAGGACGACGGGTGTGATAACGCACAGGGTGATGATGATGAGGTTGGAGATCCCACTTACTGTCAACACACAGTCAGCCAAGAGATGAGGTCAGCAGAGGAGGTGGAGGAAGATGCTAGTGACGACGAGGTCAGGTTGCGCCTTCCTGGACAGAGACGTAGTACTGGAAGCACGTCAACAACTGCATCTTCAAACACAACTCTGCCTCTCACCACAAGTCGTGGTGGCTCTTCAGGTCGCATGGGTGCTAAGCCTTGCATAGCCTGGGCATTTTTTCAGATCGATAAAGATGACCCAACTCGTGTTATCTGTAACATTTGTCAGCAAAAGCTAAGTAGAGGCCAAAAAATACATAGTTTGAGTACTTCATGCATGAACCGGCACATGGACATGAAGCATAAGTTGCAGTGGGAAGCTCAGTGTGCTACAATGCGGCCTAGCCGGCCGGGCCAACCACCGTCTGCCACATATTGTGCATCCGCGGCCTCTTCATCCTCTGTGACTGGGGGGACAGCAGTCACACCTGTTTTGGGGCGCAGACCTGCCACCTCTTTACCCGCAACAGCCAGCGTGATTGGCAGGTCATCATTTTCTTTGGAGGTGGTAACACCAGCTGGTGTTGAGCGCTGTCCGACATCGATAGCACCACCTTTGGATCAAGGCAACCTAACATGTCCGCCTGCATCTTCCTCACAGACCGGCAGTTTGCCGGGGACACCCTTATCAACCCTGTCTAAGCACAATAGCCAGCCCTCGGTCCCTCAGATGTGGACAAGTAAAAGACCATTTCCTCCTAGCCATGAGAAAGCTAAGAGGTTGAATTTCACCATCTGCAAGCTCTTGGCTACAGAAATGCTGCCTTTCCGCCTGGTGGACACAGAGGATTTTCGAGACCTTATGTCGGTCGCAGTGCCCCAGTACCAGATGCCCAGTCGGCACTACTTCTCAAAGAAAGGTGTGCCTGCGCTCCACCAGCATGTCGCACACAACATCACCGCTTCTTTGAGAAACTCTGTGTGTGACAGGGTGCATTTCACCACAGACACTTGGACGAGTAGGCATGGACAGGGGCGTTACATGTCGCTGACTGGGCACTGGGTAACTATGGTGACAGCAGGACAAGGGGCTGCTGTCCAAGTCTTGCCATCCCCACGAGTTGTGCGTCAATCCTCTTTATGTCAAAGTTCCTCCACTGCTTCTGCCTCCTCAACCTCCTCTCGGTCTTCCACCTGCACCCAAAGCCTGTCTGGTCATGCCACAAGCTTTCTAACTGCGCAGAAGGTATCCTGCACACCTCCTTACTATGCTGGCAGTAGGGCTCAATGTCATCAGGCGGTTTTTACATTGAAATGTCTGGGAAATGTGAGTCACACAGCTGAGGAGTTGTGGTCAGCTCTGGAGAACCAATTTCATGAATGGTTGTCTCCACTGGACCTGAAACCAGGGAAGGCCGTGTGCGACAATGCTGCAAACCTGGGTGCGGCCCTTCGCCGGGGCAATGTCACACACGTGCCTTGTATGGCTCACGTGTTGAACCTGGTTGTCCAGCAATTTTTAGCCCACTATCCCAGACTATCCCAGACTAGATGGCCTTCTGCAGAGGGCACGATCGCTGTGTGCTCACTTCCGCCGTTCGCATCCCGCAGCTCAGCGACTTACATCTCTACAGAAGTCGTTGGGCCTGCCACTTCACCGGCTAAAATGTGATGTGCCTACCCGGTGGAATTCAACTCTGCACATGTTGCAGCGACTGTGGCAGCACCGACAAGCCCTGGTGCAATACGTTCTGATGTATAGCCTGGGCCAACGAGATCCAGAGGTGGGGCAAATCACGCTGGAGGAGTGGTCTCAGATCAAGGACCTATGCACCCTTCTGCACAGTTTTGAAATGGCGACGAAGATGTTTAGTGCTGACGATGCCATTATCAGCATGACTATTCCGGTGACTTACATGCTGGAGCACATGTTAAACAGAATTCGGAGTCAGGTGGTGGCACAAGAGGAGGTGGAGGAAGTAGAGGAGGAGGAGTTGTATGCGGAAGGGCTAACATATGCAAGGTCCAGACGGTCGGCAGCACCAAGGCGGCAGGCATGTGAGGGTGTGGGAAATGGTTTTACCAGGGCGCATGGTAGCAGCCAAACTAGTGAGGAAGGTGCAGGAGCCCAGGAAGAAGTGGAGGACGAACTGATGGAAGACTCATCAGATGAGGGAGACCTTGATCACATTTCTGTTGTGCGAGGTTGGGGGGAGAGGACAGAGGAAGGAAGCATGATTGTTACCTCGCCACCAACACAACAGGGACTTGGTGCTCCTGGATGCGCAACACACATGAGTGCCTTCTTGCTGCACTACCTGCAACATGACCCTCGAATTGGGAGAATTAGAAATAATCCTGACTACTGGGTTGCCACACTGTTAGATCCCCGGTACAAAAGTAAATTTGCAGAAATTATTCCTGCCATAGAAAGGGATGCACGCATGCAGGAGTATCAGCAGAGACTGTTACAGAATCTTACATGTGCTTTTCCACAAAATACCAGTGGTGCACGTAGTGAATCTCACAGTTCCAACTTGCCAACCATGGGACCGTAACAGAACCACAGTATCTGCTGGTAACATCAATTTTGCGGAATCATTTCACCACTTTTTTAGCCCATCCTTTGCAAGGCCACAGGAGACAAGAAGTCTGACACATAGTCAACGCCTAGAGATGATGGTACAGGAGTATCTCCAAGTAAACATTGAAGCCATGACTGTGTCACTGGACCCTTGCTCTTTTTGGGCTTACAATCTGGATAAATGGCCGGAGCTAGCCACTTACGCCTTGGAGATCTTGTCATGCCCCGCAGCCAGCGTTCTGTCTGAACGTGTGTTCAGCGCTGCTGGTGGTGTGCTGACAGATAAGCGCACGCGGCTCTCCACTGATAATGTAGACAGACTCACGTTCATAAAGATGAACAAATCATGGATCCGAAACGACTTTTCTACCCCTGTGTCATCCTGGGGAGAGTAAAAGCTTGATGATTGGTTAAAATCACCCTACCAACCGTTTTAAGCTTTCAAATTACTAATCATGTTTATCTGTATCTTGGCTGGAAAATAATTTGGGCTTTGTAGCAGTGTGCAGCACTGATCCTATTAGGCCATCTATAATAAGCTCCACCAGATTTAAAATTACTAATCATGTTTATCTGTATCTTGACTGGAAAATAATTTGGGCTTTGTAGCAGTGTGCAGCACTGATCCTATTAGGCCATCTATACTAAAGCTTCACCAGATTTAAAATTAATAATAATTTTTAGCTGCATCTAGCCCGGAAAATAATTTTGGGGCTCCGAGATGCGCAAGACACATAAGTGCCTTCTTGCTGCACTACCTGCAGCATGACCCTCATATTGTCAGAATTCGAAGTAATCATGACTACTGGGTTGCCATACTCTTAGATCCCCCAAACTTTTTGATCAACCTTTTCATTTTAATAAAGACCAAAAAAATGGTCATTTTTGAAATTATAAGCATTAACAGGTTGTTAGAAACTGAAATCAAACAGTTTTCAACTCAAAACTTTATTCTAGGTGATGTTACATTTTCACATAGGACCCCTTGTTCGAAAGGAGCTTCTGAACTCTCTCGTCCATTGAATTTGTCAGGTTTTGGATGGTTTCTGCTTCTATTGTTTTGCATGAGGACAGAATACCCTCCCAGAGCTGTTGCTTAGATGTGAACTGCCTCCCGCCATCATAGACACTCCTTTTAATGATGCTCCAAAGGTTCTGAATGGGGTAGAGGTCAGGGGAGCATGGGGGTCACACCATAAGTTTGTCCCCTTTTATGCCCATATCAGCCAGAGATGCAGATGTTTTATGTGCAGCATGAGATGGTGCATTATCATGCAAAAAAATGATCTTGTTGTGAAATACACGGTTCTTCTTCTTGAACCATGGCAGGAAGTGCTGTTTGAGAAAATCCACATACATTATGGAGTTCATCTTTAGCGCCTTCAGGGATCCTAAAGGGGCCGACAATCTCTCTCCCCATGATTCCAGCCCAAAACATTACTCCACCTCCTCCTTGTTGGCGCTGTAGCCGTGTTTGCGTGGGGTGTCCATCAACCAGCCATCCTCCACTCCATCCATCTGGACCATCGAGCGCTGCACGGCACTCATCCGTGAACAAAACAGTTTTGAAATCAGTCTTCATGTAATGTTTGGCCCACTGGAGCCGTTTCTGCTTGTGTGAAGTGGATAGAGGAGGTCGACAGGATGGCGTATGCACAGCTGCAAACCTCTGAAGGACCCTGCATCTTGTTGTTCGGGGGACGTTGGAGGCACCAGCAGCTTCAAAAACTTGTCTGCTGCTATGACAAGGCTTTTTTGCCGCTGCTCTTTCAACCTGACGTAATTGCCTGTAGGAAAGAGTCCTCAATTTGCCCTTATCAGCACGCACACGTGTGTACTGTGAATCAGCTACATACTTCTTGATTGCCAAGACACTTCATCCTGATCATCGCACAATGTTGATTGTAGTCATGCCTTGACCTAAACACTCCACAATTTGTTGCTTCTCAGCAGCCGACACATCCTTTTTCTTTCCCATTTTGGCAGAAAATGTAGGCTGCTTAATAATGTGAGAAAGCCTTCTTAAGTAGTCTTGCCTTTCATTGGACACACCTGCCAAACTAATTAGCACAGGTGTCTGCAATTGCTTACAGTGATATAAAGAGCCCTGACACACATCACCATCAATGAGTTTAACTGACAAACAAACAAATTCTTCCCTTATCACTCCTAAACACTTTTTGCATAATAATTTGGAACACAGTGTACATGTGCTTTTCCACAAAACACCAGTGGTTCACGTAGTGAATCTTACAGTTCTAACTTGCCAACCGTGGTCTGTATGGAGTTGTTCAATAAAGGGCCCAAAATTAAGATAACATAGATGGGAGAGGTCTCTATGAATAGGAATTCCTAAGTATTTGATACCCTGTGAGGGCCAGGCAAAGGGAAAGTTGGACTGGATGGAATCCTATATGGATTTGGGGAGGGAGACATCGAGGGCCTCAGACTTCGCTGCATTGATTTTAAAATTTGACCATGTAACAAAGTGATCTATTTCAGCCATAACAGCATGGATGGATATATTTGATTGAGTGATATATACTAGGACATCATCAGCAAATAGAGAGCACTTGTACTCGGTGCCTCCCACCTCAATCCACCTAATATTGGGGTTATGGCGAATTGATGAGAGCAGGTGCTCCGTCACTAGGATGTATAAGAGAGGGGACAGAGAACATCCCTGCCTTGTCCCATTGGTGATTGTGAAAGGTGATGAAAATGTTCTGACGCGCCCCCTGGGCCTTGGGACACCCGGAGCCGGACCCTTTTTGGTGGATGCTGGTGGTTGTAGTCTCCGTGGCGGCGACCCGGTTCCGTGGCTCAGGGCGGTCAAACCAGTGGCGGAACTATTTATGTGGTTTTGATGTTTAAATGTCCGACTACGCCACCCGTGGATTGCGGTCAGAGTGAACCGCCGCTCCAGGGCAGACTGCTGAGGCTGGTGTTGTGGGTGCAGCAGAGCGTAGCATAACTCCCCACGGGAGGAGTATAGCCTCAGGGCAGTGTATGCGGAGGATGGGGGTGATGGTGCAGGGCAGCAGCAGTAACGACACGGAGTCAGTGATGCAGTCCAGGGCCTTTACTCACAGTTCTTATTATCCAGACCACGTCTGCAGGTAACGGCTGCCCACGTCGTACTGTGCTCACCAGGTGAGGGGCTCAGACAACTCCCAGATAACTTTGGAGCGCTTCACAGGACCCCCTTTGTGTGTCCTTTGTCTGGCCTTTCTTACCAACCCTTCTGTCCGGCTGCCTCGGGCCTCCTCTTGGTAAACTTGGCGCCAGTTTCCCTGACCCTATGTGGTGCCTTCCTAGCGGGTGTAGCGAGGGGCTGCACCACATAAAATGTCACAGCCTCCTGTTTCTAGCTGAGGGTCGTTTCCTGCCTCCACTAGTTTCGGGGACCGGTCTCCCCCTTTGGCCTGACCCCTCCACGCAGGTGGATTCGGGCGTGCGGTGGCGACTCGCCCGTCCGCACCCCTGGGATCCCTTCGTTCCTCGTTCCTGGAGCCTTCTCCGCTCCTCTTCCTTCCTTCTCCCTCTTCCAGGCCTGGGCCTCTGTTACTAGGCCCGCCTCCGGAGCAGAGCTCATGCAGAGACCCTGCTCCCTGCCACTTCTGCTCAGACTTCTCTGCACTGAACTAAGTTGGTGCCCACCTTTTATACTCCCTTCTCAATGCACCCAGGAACTGCTTCCTCCCTGCTCCTGCACTACAGGGTTCCCCTTCCTCAGTGTTCCCTCCCCCCACTCCAGCCAGGGACAGGGACTGTCATGCCCATCTCAGGGGCATATTGGTCACCCTGCCCCACGGCAATGTGGTGTAATGCATGCAGGTGTCGGGTCCTGATCCACACTACATCCTTACCTGAGAGTGAGATATCACACCTCTGGGTGAGGTGCAATACCTCTGTAGCAACCGAGCCCGCAGGGTGCTACAGTTCCATTTATCTTCAGCCGAGGTGACGTATTGCGATACAGGGCCGTGATTTTGGCTATAAAAGGGTCCCCTAGACCCCTACCCCAAGCTTTTTAAGAGAATCATATATGGCGTGCCAGGAGACTCTATGGAATGCTTTCTCAGCATCCAATGAGAGTATCTAATTACAAATTTTTAACTGCATCTAGCCCAGGAAATACTTTGTGCCTAGTAGCAGTGTCTGCTAGTCAGCGGATTATCCCGGCTGTTAAGCAAGCTACACCACCTGTAGTTTGGACACTTAATTTTTTCAAAGGAAATTCTTCGGGACCACGGGATACTCAGTGAAGAGCATCAGGAGGCACCCCAAGGCATAGGGGCTGGGACTGGCAGTAGGATGCCTTGCGGTGGACAGCCGAGCTCGATCCTTATAAAAGCTTTTTAACTGCAGCAGCTTTAGTGGACGCTACTGGAGCTGGAATTACGCGGCTGCTGGCATGAGACTTGCCCTCCAATAGATCCTTGTAAATGGATTTAAAGTGTATTCATTCAAATTAGAGAAACAATTTAAATTAAAAAGCTTAGAGCTGCCTCCACCACAGGGGGGCTCGCTCGACCCACCAGCGGACATGCACCAGTATTGGGAGAGGGGGGCTGGCCGTCAGGGTTCACCGCGGCTCTGGCACAAACCTGGCGACGCGGAGGTGGCACGGGCAGGAGCGGACTGAACGTGTCGGCTTCTCACTTTTTGGATTTTAGAAGGGCATGACATGCCTATATCTGTGTCTCCCCCTCCTTTTACTCCTCCACCTCTTTTCTTTTCGCATGACTATATGTACTTGTCACTTTTCCATGTGTTAGTTGTATCTTCTGAGCAGTTTGTCAGCTTTTGGACACCTTTGAAGGTGTTTTCTATGTGTTTCTATGTGTTTTTGTTTGCCTGCCATTGGTTTTAACGGTGTTCGAAGGTGTTCGACGAACAGTTCGACGAACAGTTCGGCGAACACACGGGTGTTCGACGAACCGAACCGAACTCGAACACTACGGGGGTGGCTCAACACTACTACTCACGTGTTGCTGGAACTTGGCTACCTCCAGAGACAATCCCTGCAGGTGTTGAGCCAAATCCTGGACGGAAACCATACTGATCCCCAAATTTCTTTTCTTTTAGTTTTTTTGGGCTGGACTTACTGTTATGATCTGCAACATGTACTAAGGAAAGATAAGGGAAAACTGTCCCTACAGTAAAACTAAGCTGAATCCCTACGATATAGCGGGCTGACTGTTCCTAGCGAACAGACCCGCCTTAGTCCTCGGCTAGTCTGAACGAAGACCTATAGCATAAGGGGAGGGGTCCCTAAAAGAACTAAAGACTAGGACAAAAATGGGACACCTCCTAAACAGAGAAGTTGTTGCAGAACACAAAAAGACAAACTGACAAAAAGTACTAGAGGTCCCAGAAGGACAAAACAAACTGACAGAGAAAGGCACAGAATCACCTGGATAGAGAAACAGTCAAACACTGAAGTCCAGCACAGCCAAATGGGCGGAGCTGGAATATAAAGGCAGATGGTCATGTGACCGCAAAACACAAGATGGAAAAAACAAACTGGAGGGTTCTAACACTTGGAACGCAAATGTAAATATGCAGACAATGCCCCACAGGCCACACTACTAAACTCACACATTTCGTGAATGCTTGCGCTCGAAATGTTGCCTTCCGTGGAGAAGGAAGCTTTCCACAACCTGTGATCGCGGCCGTCCCTCAGTACTCGGTCCCCAGCCTCCACTATTTCTACCGATGTGCCGTTCCCCCATTACACAGGCACGTGTCCCACAACATTAGAAGTGCCCTCAACAATGCAGTTACTTGGAAGATCCACCTAACCACAGACACGTGGACAACTGCTTGTGTGCAGGGATGGTACATCTCGTTGAGCACACACTGGATTAATATATTGGAAGCCGGGACCTAGTCGGACCTTGGAACGGAACACGTCCTCCCGACGCCGAGGATTGCGGACCCTGGGTCAATCAGGGTTGCTCCCACATTCTACAGCTCCTGAACCTCCTCCTTTTCAGTCTCCATCTCCAAAATGCCCACATCAGTAAGAAGCTGCAGCACTGCCACGGTCAAATGGCAATAGACTGTGCTGAAGCTAATATGATTAGGTGACAAACTGCACACCGCTGAAGAGTTGTGGACAGCTTTGAAAGAGCAGGCAGATCTGTGGCTGTCACCGCTGAACCTACAGCCAGGTATGGTCGTGTGAGACAATGGCTGGAACCTGGTGACGGCTCTGAAGCGAGGCGAGCTCACACATGTACCATGCCTGGTCCATATGCTCAACCTTGTGATTCAGCGGTTTCTCAAAACGTACCCGGATCTGCCGGATCTGTTTATCAAAGGACGCCGCGTGTGTGCCCATTTTAGAAAGTCAGCTACAGCGTCCGCTGCCCTTGCCATGCTTCAACAGCATTTGCAGCTTCCAGCTCACCGACTGGTGTGCGATGTCCCCACGCTTTGTAACTCAACGTTGCATATGTTGGGAAGGATTTATGAGCATTACAGATCAGTTGTTGTGTACCAGCTTCAAAATGCCCGTTGGTATTCAGGTCAGCCTCCGCACATAAGAGCTCAGGAGTGGGCATGGATGTCAGACATCTGTGCCGTCCTCCAAAACTTTGAGGACTCCACCAAGATGGTGAGAGGCAATGACGCCATAATTAGCATCACCATCCCGCTTCTCTTTCTTCTGCAACAATCGCTGCTCATAAATAAAGAGGAGGCATTGCAGGCGGAGCATGATGAGATGGAGCAAGGAACCATGCAAGATGATTCCACAAAGCCCAGCCTCATCTCATCCCAATGTGGATTGGGTGACAACGAGGAAGTGGAGGAAGAGGAGGAAGAACAGGAGCTAGTTTCTTGCGCTATAGACGGTACTACCCATACAATTGTCATACCGTCTGTTCAGTGTGGATGGCCTGAGGAGAGGGAGGAGGATGAGGAGGAGAGCGTGGTCAGTTGTGCTCTTGGTGAGGACATGGAAGTCTTGCCTGTTAGCAGTCTGGCACACATGGCTGACTTTATGTTACACTGCTTTTCCCGTGACCCTCACGTTGTCCAAATTTTGGGTGACAGTCATTACTGGTTGGTGACACTTCTAGACGCACGCTACAAGGAGAACTTTCTATCTCTCATTCCCGCGGCGGACAGGTCTCCTAAAATGGTGCAATACTAGAAGGCCCTTGTTGAGGAATTATTAAAAAAATTCCCATCTGAAAACGCTGGCGGCAGAGGTCTCAGTTCGTTGGACAACCAAGGAGTACAGCCGAGAGAGACACAAATACAATCCAGCAAAGGCAGGGGAACACTGTCAAAGGTCTGGGAGTGTTTTCTCAGACCCTCTGATCGCACAGGCACTGACGCGCGGGGTACTCTCACAAGGAGGGATAATTTTACAAAGTTGCTGAAGGAGTGCCTTGCCGACCGTACCAATGTCCTCCGTGATTCCTCTGTGCCTTATAATTATTGGGTATCCAAGCTGGACACGTGGCATGAACTGGCTCTCTACACCTTGGAGGTCTTGGCCTGCCCTGCCGCTAGTGTTTTATCAGAGCGGGTTTTTTAGTGCCGCCGGGAGAATTAACTGATATTTCCACCTGTCAAATGAAAATGCTGACAGGCTGACTCATAAAAATGAACAAGGGCTGGATTGGGCCAGACTTCTCAACACCACCGAATGATAGCAGCATAACAAACTCAAATCCAGTGTCTTTTTTTTGGGAGGTCTTTTCACATGCACCTCTTCACACCCAGACATGGGTATACGCTTCCTGATTTTGTCTATTTTCTGTTGTCCTCCTTCTCCTCATCCTCCACCACCATATCACCAGGGTGACTGTGATACAACACCCACATAATTTTTTAAAGGGTTTTTATGATGCCCCTAGGAAACATTTTTAGAGGCCTACCTCTAACATTCTGTATGACATACTGTATGTTCATGTATACCCCCAGGGGTAAATGTTTTTGCATGGGCATTACCAGTATCGGAGAACCGCCCCTTAACAATGGTAACAATTTTTTGAATAAGGACCTCCTCTACATCTCTTCAAAGGGGTATTGGAGTGCGTCCAAATTTTAGCAGCCCTTGCATTCATTGCATGGATATTACCACTTTAGGAGACCCACTCCTTTATAATGGGAACATTTTTTTTACTACGGCCCTCTTCTATGTCTCTTCAAAGGGGTATTGAGATACGTCCAAATTTTTGGCAGCCCTTGCATTCATTGCATGGGTATTACCACTATAGGAGACCCACTCCTTCATAATGAGGCCCTCCTGTATGTGTCTTTAAATTGCTATTGGAGTTTTTCCTAAATTTAGGCAGCCGTTGCAGACACTGCATATGCAATAACTGTATAGCAGAACTGCTTTTTTATAATAGGAACATTTTGTTACGGAGGCCCTCCTGTATGTGTGGTGGGTCACTGGGGAGGTGCCAAACGTTGCAGAAGGGCCAGCTGGGGTGTGTAGCCTCACTGGCAGCAGATAATGATGTCACGGTAGCTGAATTGGGTCGCTGGACCCCTCAACGCTTCCCTCGTGTCCGCAACAATTTCAAAAGCGGGAGGTTGCACTTGTGGATGATATAGGGCCCCCCGGGGGCACTCCTGTAGTGGTGGTGTCTGGGTGCAGGTTTTGGAGTGCCTTGATGTTTGTGCAATCTCAAGCAACCAGACACGCAGGTGAACTTGTAAACATAACAATTTTACTGAATGAGGTAACAGGGTACAGTCTCTCTTACAGGCAAAGTTCACAGTATATTGTGCATATGTTAGTTATGGTTTTCTCCTCATGAGACAAGCATTGTTATTGTCCAGGGCGGCTGGAGCAGAGTTCTCTTCACTTGCTTGTACAGAAAATCCTATGCACAGTCCAGGAAATATTAAACTGATGCAGGGACCTTCACAGATTGGCTCTCTGTGGATGTACTCACAGTTTTTATCCCACCGTTCCCTCTGGCAGGGGGTAGGTTTAAACAAAGTCAGTGGCGTGGCGGCCACATGGATCTGGTCCTGGCTAGAAGCGATCAGGATAACCAGAGAGTGGGAGAGTCCATGTACAGCTTTCTCTCTCCTGACTAGAAGACTCTTCACTCTTTTTGAGAAGGAGATTATGTGAGGAAAAATGTCCCCTCAGCATAGACTGGCATTGAAAATGCTTCTCTGAGAGAATAATGTCTCTCCTCAATCTTCCTGAGGCAGCAGGAACTGCCCACAACTGGTTTGTACCAGCGTTCTAGTCAGAGTGAGAGCCCTGAGCTGGAAGACTCCTCCAAGCCATTGCTACCACTTTTTATAAGGTGAATAATCATTACTTCATATACACACACTGAACAGCAGATGGCAGGAAAGTACAATTTACAATGCAAGGAAGTACAATTTACAATGCAATGTATTATATCCCCTAACTCAGCACACACAATAGAACATATCTAATACAACACTACAACTGTCTCATTTAGCAGTAGTAGAATGGGTACTGGGATGCCCCATATGTGTCTTTAAATTGGTATTGGGGTTTTTCCTAAATTTAGGCAGCTATTGCAGTCACTGCATATGCAATAACTGTATAGCAGAACAGCTCCTTTATAATGGGAACATTTTGTTACAGAGGCCCTCCTGTATATGTCTCTTCAAAGTAGTATTGGGATACGTAAAAAATTTTGGCAGCCCTTGCAGTCACTGCATATGCTATAACAATATAGGAGACCCGCTCCTTAATAATGGGTACAACAAAGCATAACCAGCTGATGGCCCTCTAACAATAGTGAGGGCCGACTGCTGGCCCTTTAAGAATAGTAAGGGCCACTTGATGGCCTTATAAAAATAGGATTTGTGACTTTCATAGTCCCTCCTTCATAAATGAAACAGGATGTGTCTGATTATGTCTCACACACCACATGGCCAGATAAGGTAGTAAAATGTTAAAATTACTTTTACTGTTAAATGTTTTTTTCACTGTTGAAAGCAATGCAAAAGTGCAAAAATTCATCAAAAACCCTACATAGCCCAAGGTGTGGAGGAGCATTTTTGTTTTTGATTATTTATTTTGCCTTATATACAAGTCATTACTCTGGAAAGAATGTTCCTTAACATATTTCCCAGGAAAATCCATTTTGGTTTCATTTTTGTATGTTTTATTGTGAGCCTTTACTCTTTGTTTTTGCATGTTTTATTGTCCATGGCGTAATTCTCTGACAACATTTTTCACAGCAGTGATCTGGGAGTCAGAGATGCTTCCAGGAGTCTTCCCCATGCTGTTCCCATGTCATTTGAGCCCTGTGCCCATCGATTTGGGCAATCTTTAGGCCCTCTGCAGACCTCCAGCGGGGCCGCCGAAAAAATGCTCGAGTTTACCATAGACTTATATTGGGCTCGGTGCTCGGGTCCAGCACTCGAGCATTCCAATTTGCTCGACTCGAACAACGAGTACCCGAGCATTTTAGTGCTCGCTCATCACTAATAATAAACATTAGAGGGGTACTCCATGTGACAGAACCTGCTCTTTCACTGCTCCCTTCTGGGTCATAATGTGTCACCCTGGCCTGGATGCCACAAGTATAATAAAGCTGTGTCTGAGAGCAAGGGGGAGGTTCTCTAGTCAGGGGAACATTAGCATGCAATACCTCCTGTTACAGGGCAGTAGGGGGAGCAGGCTGCCCCTATAAAAGCTGGAGCTGGGGGCAGGATTAGAGAGAACTGGACGACCTGTCTCAGGACTGAGACTTGTCCCAGAGCAGAGCAGGGACAGAAAGTTGTATTGCACCTAAGAGGAAGTGTGGCAGGAGGAGAGCCACAAGCCAGAGACAAGAGGCGAAGTGAGCCTGTCTTGGCAGATAAAGGACTTAATTTACCAGACTTTGGTGTCTGAGGCTGGGAGGATTCCACATCCTACAGCAGATAACAAGTCCGCAGGGGACTGTATATTCCTTGGCCTAAGAAGCCTGGAGGCTCTGCCACAACAGAAGGGACCAGCAAAGCCGTACCAGGCTGGGAGCAGAAAGGAACCCACGTCGCAGGCCATACAGGCGAGAATACACGGAGAGCTCGGAAACGTGGGCTGTTACCCTATAAGGAGGAGATAGCCAGAAGGAGCGCAGAAAGCACGGTAGGCCTACATCCTCACCCTGACCAGGGCCAATTTCCCCATTGCTCTCAGACATCCAGGTCCCCTCCTAGCCGGACTGTTTGTGGGTCAGTTTACCTGTTCTAGTAAAAACCCTGGACTGCAACCTGTTGTCTGTGTGCTCCTTGCTCCTCCAGCACTAACGACACTGGGACTCTCACCACCATCACTCCCACCATCCATTATGCTGCCCTGGGGCCACACTCTTCCTGTGGGGAGTCACACCATCCCAGCTGCATACATCATCAGCCCCAGCGGTCTGCCTTGCAGCGGCGGTTCCTAATGACCGCAAATCCATGGGTGGCGTAGTCGGACATAATCATCAGCACATAACAGACTACCACTGGCCTGACCACCCTGAGCCACGGAACCGGGTTGCCACTACTACTCCCACCATTTCCCTATTGCCCGGATCCGAGTGCCCCACGGCCCAGGGGGCGAGTCAATAACATCATACACTAGGTGCTGCTCCCCCCTGTAAGGAACAGCCAGCCTGAAGAGAGGGGGCATGGCCACTTCCCTGTACTCTGCAGAGAAACAGCTATTAGACTGGCAGATAACAGCGGGAAGCTGCACTTTTCTGTAATGTCCCTGTAATGTAATGACGGGTGAGCAGTGCAGTGAAAACCAGCTTCTGACACACCAGCCCCCTAATAATGGCTCCCTGTCTGCGTGACCTGCTCCCAGCTAGTAGCCCTGTGAGGGAGCCATTATAATCAGGGGACTGTTACTAGAAGCTGCAATGAGGCCACAACCCCTCATATCAGACTGCAGACAGGGAGCCATTATTAGGGGCTCAGAAACCAGCAAATCCCCGCAGCACACAGTCCGTGCGCTGGGAATAATCATAATTCTGCAGTCAAACAGAGTGACTGCAGACTTATCAATTTGGACTGGACAACCCCTTTAATAGCCACACAGTGCCCTCAGTGCCAGCCATAATTCCCCTCAAACAACCACAAGGCACAATGCCACCATATTAATGAATGCCACAATGCACAATGTAGCCATATAAAATGACAGCCACAAACTCCCCGGCATGAGTCATAACATTTGCATAATGACCTCCTTAGTGTCTAGAAGAGCCAATAGTTTATATTATAAAGCATGTGCATAGGATAACTTATGGGTTGTCTCCATCCCAAAGAAGTGATGGTAATTATACAGGGATCCCTATCACTGCACCATTATGAAACAATACAAGGGACAGAACAGCTCAAACATGATGTCTCCAAGACTTCACTTAAACTGCAGTAAGAGCTGAACACATGGACCTAATGCTGAAACGATCAGAATATTGTATGTGTAATATTGTATGTGTAACACAGGTACTTTAGATGCAGTGACACAGAAGCACAGAGCAGCCAATACAGGGTTAATAAACAGGGAAAGTTTATGATAACAAGATGAATCTCCACGCAGGGAGTAACAGGGGAAAATATGGGGAAATAGCAGGTATTAGTCTGTAACTGACAGTTTACAGTTTAACTAGATGTAGCAGAGTCAAACCGGTAACAAACCACAGGTTTTTTTACTTAGCTGACTTGTATCCTCTACAAGGCAGTTGCCAGCTGGTGCTGGTGATGCTGTCTTCAGGGTTCCCCGCCCAAACAATGCTCCATCTTCTGGTGGCAGTGGGCGGTCTCCGGTTTTACCCGCTAAGCCCCTAGTCCATAACAGTGCACCTCACGTGCTCAGCTCCACTGACCCTGCGTCTCTTCTCCCTACAGTCAGCTTGACTCCTCCTGTCCACTGCACTTGGATCCCTGGCATCAAGTCCAGTAGCCAGGAGCCTGGACCCTCTCACACGGCTCTGCTCCACAGGACCCAGCTGTGCTTTCCCGCGCAAACATCCTCGTCTCTCCCTCTCTCTCGTCACACCAGGAGTCCCTCTGTCACCTGACCTCCCAGCTCTCTCTCTCGACACACCCCCTGCTCCCCTGTCACATGACTCCTCTGCTTGCAGTCTATCTTCCCCTGCAACAAGATGTATGGCCCCGGCAGTTCCGGATCCCTTGCTTTGAAAGTACTTACACCCCAGTCTTCCTCCTTACACTCCCGCTCTCCTTTAACTCGCCATTCCACGGGCGAGAGTTCCTTCATCAAACGTTCACATTCTTGGACTTCTTGGACGATACAGTACCATATGAATTGATCTTGTTCGTAACGGTGAGGAGGCACTCCTGCTGTTATCCGTTCTGACCGGCGTAACTCAGTTTGACCAATGGGGGTTGCAGGGTCACTCTGATTTCCAATCTCCGCCTGCCCGGTGGCTTCAACCGATGATGTTCCCTCGCCGCCTGCACTGGGGACTGCAGGTAATCGAGTGCTGGGGCTGGGCTCGGAGGTAGAATCAACAACTCTTCTTCGTCCACATCGTGGCTTGGGGCAACTGTGACAGGTCCCTCTCTAGAAGCAGGTGATTCTTCTCCATCCTCGTCATCTTTAGACAGACAGGGTCGCAGCATACTACGATGAACCACTCTGGTAGGGGCTCCTTCAGCCCCCTCGGGTTGAACTTCATACACAGGTCCTTCAGCGCCAATCCTGCGCTTCACTCGGTGCGGGGTCCGTTCCCACCGCCTACTCGATTTGCCCCGGGGCCGCCTGTCCCGAACTAATACCCGCTCCCCGGGCCTCAGAGCTTCTGAAACTTTTGTTGTACCAACCGCCGGAGGGTCTGCAGTCGATGCCGATGTTCTCGGACCCAGGAAGACACCCCCATCCATGGGTAGTCCTCCTCGGGGTCCAGCTCTAACTCGGTGATCTCTCGCCCCTTTCGTCCGAACAGCAAGGTATAAGGAGTGAACCCCGTCGTACTATTCACTCGGTTGTTGTAGACCCACACCAGCTCGGCCACAAACTCAGGCCATCGTACCTTCCGATCTTCCTCCAACGTGCGGAGCATTTGGATTAGTGTCCGATTAAAGCGTTCACAGGCCCCATTTCCTTGAGGGTGGTAAGGAGTAGTTTGTGACTTCTCAATCTTGTACAACCGGTGCAGCTCTTCCATCACCCGGCCTTGGAAGCAGGTGTAGCGCCCCGAGGGTTCGGCCGCTACAGGGGTATTGCACCTCAGACCAGAGGTGTGATATTCCACTCCCAGGTAAGGATGGAGTATGGACCAGGGCTCAGTTAGCTGCATACAGCACCCACACCCCATTTCCGAGGGACAGCTCAACGGTGCTCCCACTAGACAGAAGTGCAGGCACGACCGACTATGTCCCTGCCTGGAGTGGGGAGGGGGGTGGAACACCCAGTGCTGTAGGGGCAGATAGGGGTTGGTTCCTGAGCGTAGGAAGGAGCTCATTGGTTGCTGGTCACCTGAGCTCATGGTCAGAGGGAGGTATTAAAAGGTGGGCACCATCTTAGTTCTGGGTCAGTTCAGCCAGAGGAGAAGACAGGGAGTAGAGGCTCTGTAGGAGCTCTACTCCAGAAGGGCCTAGCGAGAGGCCGAGGAGGAGGTGAAGGGGAGCTGAGATTTTGGCTCATCTCAGCTCCAAGAGAAAGGAACAGAAACAGAAAGGAACTGCAAAGAAAGAGAGAGAGAAACAGAAGGGCTCAGGAACAAGAAGGTGGAAGGGACCCTAAGAACCCACGAGAATCCAGGGTGAAGGGTCAGGCAGATTAAGGGTACCGGATCCCAAGTTGGTGGAGGAGAAACTACCCTCAGCCAAAGACCGGTCGTCGTGATCATCTATTGGTGCGACACCTCATCAAACCTGCTAGGAAGGCACCATATAGGACAGCGGAGGACGGGGCCCACGTTTAACCGCACGAGTCCGCGGCAGCTGGACAAAAGTGGGTCACTGGTGAGGCAGGCCAGAGAAAGGATTAAAGGGGGTCCTGTGCCATGCTCTGAACTGCTTGGGAGTTGACCGAGCCCCACACCTGGTGGACGCAGCACGGCTCGGGCGGTCACTGCCGACGGAAGTGACCCGGAACAAACGAACTGTGAGTAAAGACCCTGGACTGTAACTTGTTGTCCGTGTGCTCCTTCGCTCCTCCGGCACTACCGGTACTGGGACCTTCACCACCATCACTCCCACCATCCACTACACTGCCCTGGGGCTGCACTCTTCCCGTGGGGAGTCACACCATCCCAGCTGCATACATCATCAGCCCCAGCGGACTGCCTTGCAGCGGCGGTTCCTAATAACCGCAATCCACGGGTGGCGTAGTCGGACATTATCTGAAGCACGTAGCAGACTACCGTTGGCCTGACCACCCTGAGCCGCGGGACCGGGCGGCCACCGCTACCTCCCACCGTTCCCCTATTGCCCGGATCCACGTGTCCCACGGCCCAGGGGGCGAGTCTGCTTTGGCGTAGTCGGCAGGATTTCGTACCCGCTAACAACGGGTACTGCGCGCCTGAAAAGAGACTGTTTCGCGGTACTAAAGATGGCGCCCGCCCCAGAAGAACGAGTGCCATAATGTGCGCGCCAAAAGACCACAGGAGGCCGCCTCCCATCGTGGGCCGGGTCCCAGAATGGCGCCAAAGAGGAAGCCCGCCCCCGACAACCATGAACACTGCTGTGGAAATGTCCGTCAACGTGGGGGGGCTGCCCCTAAAGGTGATTGTCAGCAGATACCCCCAAGACCACCCCCCATGGGGGCGGATAGGAAAGAAAACTGCGGGGCAGGGGGTGGTCTGGATCAGTCCAGACAGACCGCACCCGGGAATGGACGCCCTGAGCAGCACCAGCCTCCTGGCCCGAAGCCTGCTGCAGGCCGAACCGCTCTGCAGCCTAGCAGAAGTCCTAGCGCAGCTCCCCAGAGATCCAGAGAGTGCGCAAGCTGCACTGGAGGACCTGGAGCGGAGGATGGTCCGGGCGCAGCGGAGTGCACTCACCGAGTGGAGAGAGGAACTGGCCCGGCAGGCCGAGACCCACCAGCGACAGGCCTCAGCCGCACCCCGGGGTTTGCCTGCCTCTGAGGACGGCGCAAGAGGAGAGAGGACTGGAGGCGACGCCGCGGAGGGAGCCACGAGGACTGAGGCAAGTGAAGGGGACGTCACGACCCCAAGCCCAGCACCCGCAAGCCTGCCCCAGCCTCCTGTCGCAGCACCAGAAGCCCCACTCACCGCACCTGTTGCCGCGCCGCCACTGCTCCCGGCTAGGCCTCAAGCGGTGAGCGCCGCGGCCACGCCCCGCCCAGCGCCACGCCCCTTGACCCCGGGCGCCGTAAAGCAGGAAGCATCATCGGCCCGGTCGCAAGGCCTGGATGACCCGGGCGCCATCGCTAAGCCTGCGCCCCTGTCCCGGATGGGACTGCCACCTAGCGCAGCCACAAGACCCCCGGCCTGGTCGCAAGGCCGAGTGCCCCCGGGCGCTGCTCCCAGATTAGGTCCCCCCACTATACCATCGCTGGGCGTGGACCTATTGGCACATCACACCGGTCCGGATGGACTGCCGCTGGAGTGGCCGGCTGAAGTGACCGGCAATCAGCCATGGAAGGCCCAGCCCCTGCGCGAGCCTCTGATACCGGCTCCTGAACCCGTCGAGGTCACCCTACCCCCACTGGAGGACGTCCAATTTGCGTGGGACCCCACCAGCGAGAACTTGATGGGGTTCTCTCAAGAGACCCGGGCAGACGCGGTCCGTCGTCTGGAGGCCTGTCATCAGCAACTGGCGACCTTTGAGCGGGAGCGACGAGAGAGGCGCGTCAGAGAGGAACGGCTCCAAGCCCAGAGTGCTGAACAAAAGCGCAAGGCCCGCCAAGACCCCCAAGCAGCCCGTGGTCCCCGAATCACCGGGACCATAGTCAAGTTCCACATGGAGAACGGCTGGGGCTTCATCAGGGGCCCAGAAACCGCAGGCGACGTCTTTGTGACCCGCAGAGACGTGAGGAGTCATCTACCGGAGGGACATCGTGGCCGTGACCTGTACCCTGGTGATGTGGTCGCCTTTACCCGCCACGTAGGTGCAAAAGGACCATACGCCCTACATGTCCATCGGCTCACCGAGGAGGAGCTACAATACTGCGGCTATGAGGAGAGCCAAGAGGACCCGGACGGGTCTGAAGAACCATATGAGGAGGAAAAAGGAGCATATGGAGGACACCGCTACTAGTAAGTAGCAAAGTACCTGTGTACATAGTTACCCGTCAGGGTATCAGAACTGTTTTTGGGACTGTTCCCGTCTTGAAAGTGTGGTCCCCGTTGGGACAAATATTGAACTGTTACCTGTGTGCCCCTCATCCCCTACCAGGCTGAGGACTGTGAGCAGCCATTCCCCTTCCCAAAACTGGACGAGGACTGAGAGCGGTCAAATCCCTTGTATATAGTTGCGCTTCCTAAAGCGCCCCCTACTGGTTTTATACAAAAACCGCAACGTCTACCTCAAGATTTACTGGACTGTTGCACCTTTACCTGGTCGCAAGTTGCATCGCGGCCATGATCCATGAATCCAAGAATGCGCTTTACTTAAAAATGTTTTACGTGAGAAAGTTTTATATGCTGCTAGGTGATAATGCAAGAGTTTTATAAGATGTTTTATACAAAAGAGTTCCAGAAGAATTAGTAAGCGTTTTATAATAGTGTGATAAGAAAAGAAAAGCGTTTCCCATAAAGGGAATTGAACCATGTTGCCTGTTTTCTGATGTGAAAAGTTTTAAAAAAGTTTGCATGTCCTGTAATTAACTGTTTTTGCTCTTTTCCAGCCCGAGGACGTGCTGTGCTTTACCAGGGAAGAATGTAGCGCCCCGAGGGTTCGGCCGCTACAGGGGTATTGCACCTCAGACCAGAGGTGTGATATTCCACTCCCAGGTAAGGATGGAGTATGGACCAGGGCTCAGTTAGCTGCATACAGCACACACACCCCATTTCCGAGGGACAGCTCAACGGTGCTCCCACTAGACAGAAGTGCAGGCACGACCGACTAGTCCCTGCCTGGAGTGGGGAGGGGGGTGGAACACCCAGTGCTGTAGGGACAGATAGGGGTTGGTTCCTGAGCGTAGGAAGGAGCTCATTGGTTGCTGGTCACCTGGGCTCATGGTCAGAGGGAGGTATAAAAGGTGGGCACCATCTTAGTTCTGGGTCAGTTCAGCCAGAGGAGAAGACAGGGAGTAGAGGCTCTGTAGGAGCTCTACTCCAGAAGGGCCTAGCGAGAGGCCGAGGAGGAGGTGAAGGGGAGCTGAGATTTTGGCTCATCTCAGCTCCAAGAGAAAGGAACAGAAACAGAAAGGAACTGCAAAGAAAGAGAGAGAGAAACAGAAGGGTTCAGGAACAAGAAGGTGGAAGGGACCCTAAGAACCCACGAGAATCCAGGGTGAAGGGTCAGGCAGATTAAGGGTACCGGATCCCAAGTTGGTGGAGGAGAAACTACCCTCAGCCAAAGACCGGTCGTCGTGATCATCTATTGGTGCGACACCTCATCAAACCTGCTAGGAAGGCACCATATAGGACAGCGGAGGACGGGGCCCACGTTTAACCGCATGAGTCCGCGGCAGCTGGACAAAAGTGGGTCACTGGTGAGGCAGGCCAGAGAAAGGATTAAAGGGGGTCCTGTGCCATGCTCTGAACTGCTTGGGAGTTGACCGAGCCCCACACCTGGTGGACGCAGCACGGCTCGGGCGGTCACTGCCGACGGAAGTGACCCGGAACAAACGAACTGTGAGTAAAGACCCTGGACTGTAACTTGTTGTCCGTGTGCTCCTTCGCTCCTCCGGCACTACCGGTACTGGGACCTTCACCACCATCACTCCCACCATCCACTACACTGCCCTGGGGCTGCACTCTTCCCGTGGGGAGTCACACCATCCCAGCTGCATACATCATCAGCCCCAGCGGACTGCCTTGCAGCGGCGGTTCCTAATAACCGCAATCCACGGGTGGCGTAGTCGGACATTATCTGAAGCACGTAGCAGACTACCGTTGGCCTGACCACCCTGAGCCCCGGGACCGGGCGGCCACCGCTACCTCCCACCGTTCCCCTATTGCCCGGATCCACGTGTCCCACGGCCCAGGGGGCGAGTCACAGGCGCCTTGATCGGAATGAATCCTCTTTGGGCAGCCGTACACCCGAATGAAGTCTCGGCAGATGGCCTGCGCAGCTGACTCGGCGGTCTGGTCTCTGGTCGGGGTCACTACCGCAAACTTGGTGAAGTGGTCTGTCATTACCAGGCAATGTTCATACCCGAGATGCGCCGGTCCAACAGTCAAATAGTCGATCATCAGCACCTCCAAGGGGGCAGAAGTCACAATAGTTTGTATGGGGACCCACTGCTCCGGGGGTTTTACCAGCTCACAGCTCCGACATCTTCGACAAGTGTCTTCTATTGTTGCTTGCAGTTGGGGATGATACACCAGCCTCTGCAACCACTGAAACGTCTTCTCTGGTCCGAAGTGAGCCCCTCGTTCATGAGCCTCCTTAGCAACTACTCCGACCAACTTCTCTGGGATCACCACTTGCCAGGTGGTCCCGAACTCTCACAGTAGTTGCACCCGTCGGTACAGCAGCCCATCTCGTAAATACAGTCTCTCCCATTGTCCCAGCATTTTCAGTGCTCCCGAGGACAGGGTACTCCTCTCTTCTCGACTGGGGACTTGCCGCAAAGCCACCCATTGACGTAGTTGAGCAACTTCTCTGTCAATCTGTTAAAGTTGGATCCAGTCATCTCTTGGCCGTCCTAGCACTTGTTCTTCCGACGTCTCTCCGATCTGTCCCTGCGCCGCAGCCAGCGGTCCCACGAAGCTTCGGAAGCTAGGGGTCTCAACCGCCTCCAAATCTTCATCGTGGTCATGATCAGGCCGTTCATATGTCACTCTGGAGAGGGCGTCGGCATGAGTATTCTCTGCCTTAGGCCGGTAGGCGATCTTATACCGGAACCTGGCCATGCGGGCCACCCACCGCTGCTCCAGGGCCCCCAATTTCGCATTCTCCAGGTGGGCCAGCGGGTTGTTATCTGTTCTCACCAGTACTTCGGTCCCGGACAAATACTCTGCAAACTTCTCGGTCATTGCCCAAACCAGAGCCAGCAACTCTAATTTGAAAGAGCTGTAATTATCTGGGTTCCTCTCAGAGTCGTGAAGGGAGCGGCTGGCGTATGCAATCACGCGCTCTCTCCCCTCCTGTACTTGGGATAACACGGCTCCCAGACCATGTAGGCTCCCATCAGTGTGGAGTATGAAGGGTTGAGAGAAATCCGCATAGGCAAGTATTGGGGCCTCAGTCAGGGCTATTTTTAGGGCACGGAAGGCCTCTTCCTGGCTGCTTCCCCACCGAATCACCTGATTCTTGGAGCCCGCCGGCACTCTCTTAAGTAGCTCCAGCAATGGGTTGGCTATGCGGGTGAAGTTCTTCACGAATCTCCGGCAGTACCCGGCAAGTCCCAGGAAGGCCCGAACGTCCTTCACTGTCTTCAGGGTAGGCCACTCCTGTACGGCGGCCACCTTTTCCTGGGTGGGCCTGACTCCTTCACCGGACACAGTATGACCGAGATATTCGATCTGTTTGCGGAACAGGTGGCACTTCTGGGGCTTCACCTTTAGGCCATGACTCTGTAGGTGACTCGGTACTTGCTCCAGTCGCTGGAGGTGCTCCTCGAAGGTGGTGGCATAGACAATTATGTCGTCAAGGTAAATCAGTGTCGCCTCGAAGTTCAAATCGCCCAGGCACCTCTCCATCAGATGCTGGAACGTTCCGGGGGTGTTAGTCAGGCCGAATGGCATCCAATTGAACTCGAACTGTCCCATGGGTAATATGAACGCCGTCTTCGCACGGTCATGTTCGGCCACGTGCACCTGCCAGTACACACTGGCCAGATCCAAGGAGGAGAAGTATCTTGCCTTTCCTAAGGCCGACAGGGACTCTTCGATTCGGGGTAGTGGGTAAGAGTCCCGTACTGTACAGGCATTCAGTCGTCTATAGTCCACACAGAACTTCAGGGTCCCATCTTTCTTCCAGACCAGGACAATTGGGGCTGCCTATGGACTCTGACGCTCCCATATCACACCATTCTGTAACATATGGGCTAGCATCTCCTTAGCCTCTTTATACATCTGGGGAGGTATCTGCCGGTATCTCTCCCGCACTGGGGCAGCGCTCCCAGTAGGAATCTTGTGGGTATTGGCTTCGGTGCAACCAAAATCATCCTCATGGTGAGCAAAGACTTCCTGGTACCGCTCCAGCACATCCTCAACCTGCTGCACCTGTCGAGGTGTAAGTCCCGTCAATTCAGCCCGCATTTGTTCTACGAGTCTTTGTCCCCCCTTTTCACTAGCCCGGTGGGGTTCCGGCGGCATGGTGACCACCAGAGTCCAGGGGTCTCCTCGTACAGTGGACAGCTGTACCACATCAGGTCGCACCAACTTCTCTGGCATTCCCAGAATCTGGGCTATTTCCGCCCTGGGAGGGAGTGTGAGATCATCTTCGCCCAGATTAACACACCGCACTATAACATTGCCACCCTGGACGGTGGCCAGTGTCCGAGCCACCAAGAGTCCAGGCGGTACTTTGTCCATCGATGTTGGTTCTATCTGAACTTCGACCCCCTCAAGAGGTGTGCAGGCCCGTGCGGGTAATGTGAGTAGAGTTTGTCCGGGCGGTAAGGTGAGCGCCGTAGCTGCTGGCACTATTATTTTCCCCAGGATCTTCCCTTCACTCGACGTCTCTTGAGCCTGGGCAGCTCGGATTAGTTGTTGAAAGACCCTCCTTTGGGGAGTTTGCGGGTCCCACTGGTCTAGAGGAATCTCCCTCGGTTCACTAAGCAGGATTTTCCCGATCTCTTTCATCACATTCATTCCGAGGGTCACCGGGGGTCCACTTCCGGTTCCCCCTGCGAGCAGGACGACTCCTTTCTTTCCCACATCTTTTCCACACACTCATATCTTCATCCACACCACCCCTGCGACCGGGATGGGTAATTGATTAGCTGCTGTGAGTCTAATTACTGGTCCCCATTCAGGCCGCGCTATCTCTGGAAATTGCTGTTGAAAGTAGGCTTCTGTCATCGTAGTCACCTGGGATCCCGTGTCAACCAGGCAGTGAACAGCCCAACCGCTTATTTCGGCCCAGACAGTCAGGCTGCTGGAAACTAGGTTCTTGGGACTTCCTCTTTTTCTTTCCCCTTCCTCAGGCTCCGTGCTGTGTCCCCCGAACATGGAGCATGCTAGTTTAACGGCTGTCGCGACAGGGGCCGCCCTGGGCTAGCACAGCCCCTGGCGTAATGTCCTGCGCCTCCACACTTCCAGCAGGTCGTGTCTCTGTCTGTGTAGGGCTGCCTCCCTCCTCTATGGAACTCTCCTGCAGGGGGGGTCCTGAATTCAATTCTTTCTATAACTGGGGCAATCGATCTGGGTATCTCTGGTGTCGGGGCAGGGGTCTGGACCATTCATCCCGCATCTCCTGTATCTCCTTCCGCATCTCTCGAGCCCATTCCGGTTCAGCTGCAGGCGGGGTGGGTACCTCATTACTCCGGACCATCCCTGCCATGGCCGTTACCCCCATCTCCTGCTCACTCACACGTGCCTCCGCCCCCACTTCTAGAAAAGTCATATGTGGGTTGGCGTGCAGGCGCTCCCGCAAGGCCTGCTTCAGCTGCACGTCCCTGATGCCTGCCACAAACTGGTCCCTTAAGATCTCATCAGGGGGGCCCATTCCCAAATTCCCCATGTCGTCTTTTCTAGTGATATAGGCATGCACCCTCTGTAAGGCATTAACATACTGCGTCACAGTCTCCCCCTCCTGCTGCACTTGGTGAAACAGTCGTATCCTCAGCTCTCCTACATTGGTGGGATCCCCATGCATTTCCTCCACTATCCGCACCACTTTTTCTACCGTATCCCGGTCATGGGGAGGGCGGTACATCACGGACTGTCGGGCCTCGCCGTCCAGGGCCAGTAAAGTTATTTCAGCTTGCATAGCTGGGGTCATCAGGTGCATACGTAACATACTGCTAACTCTCTCAATCCAGTCCCACAGCATCATATTGTCCCCGGTGAACTTTGGGAGATTGCTGAGCATGGCCCCCAGTGGCAAGCTAGATTTAGGGGCTCCCAGGATGAACTGCTCTGCAGTGTCTGTGTCTAATGACTGCATCCTGCCGACTACGCCAAATGTAACACAGGTACTTTAGATGCAGTGACACAGAAGCACAGAGCAGCCAATACAGGGTTAATAAACAGTGAAAGTTTATGATAACAAGATGAATCTCCACGCAGGGAGTAACAGGGGAAAATCTGGGGAAATGGCAGGTATTAGTCTGTAACTGACAGTTTACTGTTTAACTAGATGTAGCAGAGTCAAAGCGGTAACAAACGACAGGTTTTTTTACTTAGCTGACTTGTATCCTCAACAAGGCAGTTGCCAGCTGGTGCTGGTGACGCTGTCTTCAGGCTTCCCTGCCCAAACAATGCTCCGTCTTCTGGTGGCAGTGGGCAGTCTCCGGTTCTACCCGCTGAGCCCCTAGTCCATAACAGTGCACCTCACGTGCTCAGCTCCACGGACCCTGCGTCACTTCTCCCTACAGTCAGCTTGACTCCTCCAGTCCGCTGCACTCGGATCCCTTGCACCAAGTCCTGTAGCCAGGAGCCTGGACCCTCTCACACGGCTCTGCTCCACAGGACCCAGCTGCGCTTTCCCGGGCAAACGTCCTCGACTCTCCCTCTCTCTCGTCACACCAGGAGTCCCTCTGTCACCTGACCTCCCAGCTCTCTCTTTCGACACACACCCTGCTTCCCTGTCACATGACTCCTCTGCTTGCAGTCTGTCTTCCCCCTTCAACAAGAGATACGGCCCCGGCAGTTCCGTATCCCTTGCTCTTAAAGTACTTACACCCCGGTCTTCCTCCTTACATACGCACCAAGACAGGAAAGTATTAGAACTTAGCACAGGGACCCGTATGTGAAGAAGGTATATATCAGAATTGGTCATTATTTATTGTATAAATCCAATAGGTTGTGAGTAGTGATGAGCGAACGTGCTCGCCACTGCTCAGTACTCGCATCACGGTGCTCGACAAGCTCGGCGAGTATTTCCGGATTGCTCGGGTGGGAACTCGGGTTCCCTCCCTGCATTTTTGGCACTCTTAAGAGAGCCAATGATCATGCAGGGATTGCCTGCCGCGTGCTATAATGCCGTGACCTTGTTGGCTGTGGCATTACAGTGATTGACTGATCGCACAGCGCCATCAGGTCTATACAAGTCCTGGCGCCACTATGCTCATCACAGTCTACACCGGAATCAGGCAGAGTAGGGAGAGGTGCTGCTGAGGCAGGGAGAGATTTGCTTGTTTAGTTAGTATAGGTATTCCACAACATATTTATATATCCATCAGAACTAACAGTCCTTCTGAGGACTAATCCAGCTGCATATATTCAGTGGTGATAGCAGGAGTTAGGCAGGGTATGTGGCAGACTGCAGTGGATATAATGCAAGAGGGTCCATTGAACGTCCTGTTAGTATAGGTATTCCACAACATATATATATATCATTCTGAACTAACAGTCCTTCTGAGGACTAATCCAGCTGCATATAATCAGTGTTAGGCAGGCAGGCAGTGTATGTGGCAGACTGCAGTGCATATAGCGCAAGTGGGTCCATTGAATGTCCTGTCTGCTGCTGCTGTAATAATTACAGATATTTGTAGACATAGCCTCAGATAACAGGGGCCAGGGCAATTTTTTTTATCTTAATCCTGGTTAATTGCTTAAAAAGCAATCCAGAGTACACCATTTTTCTGCTCCATTTGCTTTTCAGCACCGCAGAATACAGCCAGATCTGTTCCATATTTGATCGATAAAAATCGAACCTGGAAAATATTGGCCTCCTTTTCCATTCTGTTGAAGTGTTGGTCAAGCTATTCACACCAAGCCTCTGTGAAGAATAGTATTAGTAAATTACAGGCCTGCTATTTAAAACTGTGGTTCTCTGTCAGACATATCACCTATAACAGTGTTCCAAAATCAGCCATTTCTTCCATTTTCATTTCGTTGCAGTGTGTCGGTTAAGCTATTCACACTAGGTCTCTGTGTAGAATAATATTAGTAAATTACAGGCCTGCTATTTAAAACCGTGGTTCTCTGTCAGACATATCTATAATATAACCGGGGATGCGTGTCTCTGTCTGAAGCCTCGGTAGACTGCGCAAGCGCGACGCAGTCTGGACCCCACAGAGGCACGCATCTCCATCCTAAACGAGGATGTGGATTGTGGCGCCGGAGATCGCGGTATGCGTAAGCACTGAACGCATACCGCGATCTCCGGCACCATAACAACTTACCTATCCGGGAGGCCAGTTGCCGCGGCGTCTCTTCGGGCAGAAGGCCGGGATCCACCGTCGGTACCGGCGCATGCGCATAGCGCGCTTCCGTCACCATTTTATTGAAGACACATTGCAAGTGTGTCTTCAATAGACACATTGAGGACACACTTGCAGTGTGTCTTCAACAAAATGGCGCCGGAAAGCGCGGACTGCGCAGGCACTGATCCGGCGTCACAGTTCTCCCCCGCCCTCTCCTGACATCACTTATATTTTAAATATGTTATGTACCACCACACTTTGTCGCCATTTTAAAGACTGAAGATTTCTGCGTCACACAGTGCCTCCGGTCTCTATCTTAAAAAAAAAACATTTTGTACTATATATAGATATATATATTACACATATATCTATATATATCTAAAGAAGATACTATATACATATATACTATATAGAATAGTCATCAGAGTACTCCAACACAGTCAGCAGAGCAATCCCGCACAAAATACGTCAGCGGAGCAATCCCGCACAAAATACGTCAGCGGTGCAATCCCACACAAAATACATCAGCGGAGCAATCCCGCACAAAATACGTCAGCGGAGCTATCCCGCACAATATACGTCAGCGGTGCAATACCGCACAAAATACGTCAGCGGAGCAATGCCGCACAAAACACGTCAGCGGAGCAATCCCGCACGAAATACGTCAGCGGAGCAATCCCACACCAAATACGTCAGCGGACCAATCCCGCACAAAATACGTCAGCGGTGCAATCCCGCACAAAATACGTCAGCGGTGCAATCCCGCACAAAATACGTGGGCGGTGCAATCCCGCACAAAATACGTCAGCGGAGCAATCCCGCACAAAATACGTCAGCGGAGTCATCCAGCCACTTTCTACAGAATATATATATAGAAATATATAAATATATATAATACGTCAGCAGAGCAATCCAGCCACTTTCTGCTGAATATATATATAAAATACATCAGCAGAGCAATCCAGCCACTTTCTACTGAATATATATATAAAATACGTCAGCAGTAGTGTTGAGCGAACATGCTCGACACAGCTCGGTACTCGCCCGAGCATCACGCTACTCGGGATGTTCGACAAGCACCGAGCATTTCTGGGTTACTCGGGCGGGAGCTCGGGTCTCCGCCCTGCATGTTTGGCACTCTTTACAGAGCCAATGAACATGCAGGGATTGCCAGCCAGTCACTGTAATGCAGCAGCTATGTTGGTTGTGGGCATTACATGGATTGGCTGGCCGCACAGCCTCACCTCGAGTATTTAAAACCGGGCGCTGCCATCTTGGACACAGACGGCTGAGATCAGACAGTGTAGGGACAGCGCTGCTGATTTAGGGAGAGATATATACTGCAAAATAGTTAGTGTAGGGTCTGTAAAGGCTGCCAGATCAAACAAACAGTCCTTCTCAGGACTAATATCCATTCCAGATATCAGGCAGGCAGGCTGTATAGGAGAACCAGTGGTTATACCAGCAAACGCTGCATTACAGTCCTGTGTGCTCCTGTTGCTGAAAATGCTGGACTTATCTCCAGGTCTCGGGGGCAAGGAAAAATCCTTTTTTTTTCATCTAAATCCTCTTTTTTTTTTCCTCCTTCATACTGTACAAATACCCGTCTTATTAACCTTTTGGTGTCCCCCCCCCAAAAAAAAAAGGTGTGTCTGTGACAGTTCAGACACAAATATATCTGTTGAAAATAGTCTGGTATAGGCCAGAGAAACAGAAGTGTGGTTTTGCAGTTCCACGGTTCAAACCTCTGTATTATCCACTTTTCCACGGTAAAAAATCTCTATTATCCTGCTTTTGGCATTTTTTGCCGTAAAAAAAAACTGTAATAGTGTCTCCCTGATTGTTCAGACACAAATATCTGTTGAAAACAGTCTGGTGTAGGCCCGAGAAATAGAACTGTGGTTTTGCAGTTCCACGGGTCAAATATCTGTATTATCCTGCTTTTGGCATTTTTTGTCGTAAAGAAAAACAGTAATAGTGTCTCCTGATTGTTCAGACACCAATATATCAGTTTAAAAGAGTCTGGTATACACCAGTAAATTATAACTGTGGTTTTGCCGTCCGACAGTAAAAAATCTCTATTATCCAGCTTTTGGTATTTTGTCCGTAAAGAAAAACAGTAATAGTTTCTCCCTGATTGTTCAGATTGTTTAAAAGAGTCGGGTGTAGGCCAGAGAAATAGAACTGTGGTTTTCCTCTTCCACGGTTCTAATCTACTTTACCCTTTTTCCATTGATAGTGCCAGGGTAAGCTATTTTACTTCCTTTACAATGGGCAAGGTGCATGGCAAGAAACGTGGAACTGACAAAACTACCAGCCTGACCACCACCAGCATGATCAGGCACATGGCAGCAAAGCACCCGACTTTGTGGGGCGAACCCCAGGGTCCACAACCAGTGTCAGCAGGTGTCACCACTGCTTCTTCCGCTGTTGTGCATGCAATAGAACCCCCTGTTGTGTGAGCAAGGCAATCCCCTGTCCATACTGCATGCAAAGATGCCCCCTCCTCTCAGTCTTCACTTGTTATGGCAGTTTCTCAAGAAACAGCATCAACGTCCACTTCCACGACCCACCGCTGCGTTCAGTTGTCCATATCCCAGACCATTGAACGAAAGAGGAAATTCGCAACTAACGCCCCACAAGCCACAGTCCTAAATTCGCACATTTCACGACTGCTTGCGTTGGAAATGCTGCCTTTTAGGCTGGTGGAGACGGAATCCTTCCACAACCTTATGGCGGTGGCCGTCCCTCGGTAATCGGTCCCCAGCCGACACTATTTTGCCCGGTGTGCCATCACCGCACTACACAAGCACGTGTCCCAAAACATCTGCCGTGCCCTCAACAACGCAGTTACTGGGAGAGTCCACCTGACAACGGACACGTGGACAATTGCTTGTGGCCAGGGACGGTACATCTCCCTGACGGCACACTGGGTAAACATAGTGGAAGCCAGGACCCAGTCGGACCTTGGGACGGAACACATCCTTCCCACACCGAGGATTGCGGGCCCTATGTCAGTCAGAGTTGCCCCCACAGTGTACAGCTCCTGCGCATCATCCGCCTCCTCCTTATGTTCAGCCTCCATCTCAGATACCACCACATCAGTTACAAGCACTGCAGTACTGCCTCCACCAAGCGGCAACAGGCTGTGCTGAAACTCATAAGTAGAGATGAGCGTTGTTCGACTCGAACTGTTCGCCAATCTCAAATTCGAGCTGTTTTGGGCGGTGCTCGAGCCGTTCGGCGAACACGAATGATTTGAGAAAAATTCGGCTGTGCGAGGTTATGTTCGATAACTGTTCGTGCACCAAAATCATAACTGGATTTTTTCTCAGTAATGATGAAAATTAATGTTAATACGCAGTTTGAGTGTACAGCGGGGCGGGGGGAGGGGCAGGGGATGGATCTCTGCAGGAATAATGAAGATCTCCATTTTTTTTTTTCTTTCCCGCATTTACAGTGGGGAGGTGCAATCTGTCAGCCTATCAGCAGCGGAGCAAAGTGCTTTTTTTCACACAAGCAAGGGCATGTGTGATTGGCAGTGTATGTCACATGTCCTTGCCCTATAAGACCAAGCCATTTTCCCCGTCGCCACCATTTTCTCACTGCTGCAGCTGCGTGTTAGACGGCACCGCTGTTGCTGTGTGCGATATACCTTGTTAATTTCAAGCCAATTTTCGCACAAATCTACAGATAGCTTGGGAGTAGGGAATAATTGTGATTGCAGTCCTTTTAAGGACTAGGTTACAGCATTTCCTACGACTTTTATCAGGCAAGTCTGTGCTCTTAAATAGATAGGTTGTGGGAGTAAAGACTAATTGTAATTGCAGTCCTTTTCAGGACTAGGTTACATCAGTTCCTATCAGTTTTTGCCAGGCAGGTCTGTGCCAGTGCTGTGCAAGTTTTTTTCACAGCATTTGGCTGAATCTAGCAAAGTAAATCCTTTTTGGCCTATTGCAGAGTGTGTTAGTCAGTGGAGTAGCCTATCTGTGTTGCAAGATATACCACCTGTGTATAGAATACCAATTTTTTTACTGCACCTAGTGAAGTAAAATCTTTTGGGCATAGCATCATTCTATTAGTCCATCTATAGTGACCTCCATCAGGTTGCAAATTGAATATAATTTTTTTCTGCATCTAGCTCTGAAAAAGTATTTGGGCTTCTAGCAGTGTGTGGGACTTGTTCTATTAGTCCATCTATACTGACCTCCATCAGGTTGCAAACTAAATATAATTTTTTTCTGCATCTAGCTCTGAAAAAATATTTGGCCTTCTAGCAGTGTGTGGGACTTGTTCTATTAGTCTATCTATACTGACCTCCATCACGTTGCAAATTCAAAATAATTTTTAGTCTGCATCTAGCTCTGAAAAAATATTTGGCCTTCTAGCAGTGTGTGGGACTTTCTCTATTAGTCCATCTATACTGACCTCCATCAGGTTGCAAATTAAAAATAATTTTTATCTGCATCTAGCTCTGAAAAAATATTTGGCTTTCTAGCAGTGTGTGGGACTTTCTCTATTAGTCCATCTATACTGACCTCCATCAGGTTGCAAATTCAAAATAATTTTTTGTCTGCATCTAGCTCTGAAAAAATATTTGGCCTTCTAGCAGTGTGTGGGACTTTCTCTATTAGTCCATCTATACTGACCTCCATCAGGTTGCAAAATGAATATATTTTTTTCTGCATCTAGCTCTGAAAAAATATTTGGGCTTCTAGCAGTGTGTGGGACTTGTTCTATTAGTCCATCTATACTGACCTCCATCAGGTTGCAAACTGAATATAATTTTTTTCTGCATCTAGCTCTGAAAAAATATTTGGGCTTCTAGCAGTGTTTGGGACTTGGTCTATTAGTCCATCTATACTGACCTCCATCAGGTTGCAAATTAAAAATAATTTTTTGTCTGCATCTAGCTCTGAAAAAATATTTGGCCTTCTAGCAGTGTGTGGGACTTTCTCTATTAGTCCATCTATACTGACCTCCATCAGGTTGCAAACTGAATATATGTTTTTTCTGCATCTACCTCTGAAAAAATATTTGGGCTTCTAGCTGTGTGTGGGACTTGTTCTATTAGTCCATCTATACTGACCTCCATCAGGTTGCAAACTGAATATAATTTTTTGTCTACATCTTGCTCTGAAAAAATATTTGGGCTTCTAGCTGTGTGTGGGACTTGTTCTATTAGTCCATCTATACTGACCTCCATCAGGTTGCAAACTGAATACAATTTTTTTCTGCATCTACCTCTGAAAAAATATTTGGCCTTCTAGCAGTGTGTGGGACTTTCTCTATTAGTCCATCTATACTGACCTCTATCAGGTTGCAAATTAAAAATAATTTTTTGTCTGCATCTAGCTCTGAAAAAATATTTGGCCTTCTAGCAGTGTGTGGGACTTTCTCTATTAGTCCATCTATACTGACCTCCATCAGATTGCAAACTGAATATATATTTTTTCTGCATCTACCTCTGAAAAAATATTTGGGCTTCTAGCTGTGTGTGGGACTTGTTCTATTAGTCCATCTATACTGACCTCCATCAGGTTGCAAACTGAATATAATTTTTTTCTGCATCTACCTCTGAAAAAATATTTGGGCTTCTAGCAGTGTGTGGGACTTGTTCTATTAGTCCATCTATACTGACCTCCATAAGGTTGCAAACTGAATACAATTTTTTTCTGCATCTACCTCTGAAAAAATATTTGGCCTTCTAGCAGTGTGTGGGACTTTCTCTATTAGTCCATCTATACTGACCTCCATCAGGTTGCAAATTAAAAATAATTTTTTGTCTGCATCTAGCTCTGAAAAAATATTTGGCCTTCTAGCAGTGTGTGGGACTTTCTCTATTAGTCCATCTATACTGACCTCCATCAGGTTGCAAACTGAATATATTTTTTTTCTGCATCTACCTCTGAAAAAATATTTGGGCTTCTAGCTGTGTGTGGGACTTGTTCTATTAGTCCATCTATACTGACCTCCATCAGGTTGCAAACTGAATATAATTTTTTTCTGCATCTAGCTCTGAAAAAATATTTGGCCTTCTAGCAGTGTGTGGGACTTGTTCTATTAGTCCATCTATACTGACCTCCATCAGGTTGCAAAATGAATATAATTTTTTTCTGCATCTAGCTCTGAAAAAATATTTGGCCTTCTAGCACTGTGTGGGACTTGTTCTATTAGTCCATCTATACTAACCTTCATCAGGTTGCAAACTGAATATAATTTTTTTCTGCATCTACCTCTGAAAAATATTTGGTCTTCTAGCTGTGTGTGGGACTTGTTCTATTAGTCCATCTATACTGACCTCCATCAGGTTGCAAACTGAATACAATTTTTTTCGGCATCTACCTCTGAAAAAATATTTGGGCTTCTAGCTGTGTGTGGGACTTGTTCTATTAGTCCATCTATACTGACCTCCATCAGGTTGCAAATTGAATATAATATTTTTCTGCATCTAACCCAGCCAATAGTTTTGGCCTAATACCACAGTTTGGCCACTCAGCTCTGCTCGGTTCCCATCCATTGTTTTTTTGTGCAAACAACTCCAGAGTTGTGAATTAGTTAGCCACCAAAATGAGTGGAAAAAGGCCTGCTGCTGGTGGAAAGGGGAATAGGCGTGTTGGGAAGGGGAAAAAAGGTTGTGTCCGTGGGGTAGGTGTTAAAGCAACAGTAACATCTACAGAAGAAAGACCATCTTCCAGCCAAACTAAAATGTCTACTTCTTTTAGCGGACAATGTGATAAGATCCCTTTCTTACGGCCACGCCAATCGCTACAAATTCCAGATTAGGCACAAAAACAGCGGTGCTTCAACGGATATCAAGTGTTCCTTTAAGTGGGCTCTCCTCCACATCAACTTCAACATCACAAATACTCCAGTCCTCAAAGGTGTCACCCCAATCGCACTTGCTTCCTCACAGCTCCCAAATCTCCAGCTGCCCGTCTGAGTATGAGGTAGAACAGATGGTTGAGTCTGCAGAGCTGTTTACTCATACTATAGCCTGGGAATCAGAGGTCGGCTCCAGCGCTTCTGTGAATCCAGACGAGGAAATGATCTGCACTGATGCCCAGAATCTTTATGAGTCGGATCCAGGACCAGACGTTGAAGGTTCTGACCATAATGTAGACCCTCATTCCCAAACTGTAACCCCTGTTGGTGGAGACAATGAGGAAGACGATGATGAGACTCAAATACCTGATTGGAGCGACATCTTTAGTTTTTTGTCAGGGCAGGAACAGGTTGGCTCTGAGGACGACGGGTGTGATAACGCACAGGGTGATGATGATGAGGTTGGAGATCCCACTTACTGTCAACCCACAGTCAGCCAAGAGATGAGGTCAGCAGAGGAGGTGGAGGAGAATGCTAGTGACGACGAGGTCAGGTTGCGCCTTCCTGGACCGAGACGTAGTACTGGAAGCACGTCAACAACTGCATCCTCAAACACAACTCTGCCTCTCACCACAAGTCGTGGTGGCTCTTCAGGTCGCATGGGTGCTAAGCCTTGCATAGCCTGGGCATTTTTTCAGATCGATAAAGATGACCTAACTTGTGTTATCTGTAACATTTGTCAGCAAAAGCTAAGTAGAGGCCAAGAAATACATAGTTTGAGTACTTCATGCATGAACCGGCACATGGACATGAAGCATAAGTTGCAGTGGGAAGCTCACTGTGCTACAATGCGGCCTAGCCGGCCGGGCCAACCACCGTCTGCCATATCTTGTGCATCCGCGGCCTCTTCATCCTCTGTGACTGGGGGGACAGCAGTCACACCTGTTTTGGGGCGCAGACCTGCCACCTCTTTACCCGCAACAGCCAGCGTGATTGGCAGGTCATCATTTTCTTTGGAGGTGGTAACACCAGCTGGTGTTGAGCGCTGTCCGACATCGATAGCACCACCTTTGGATCAAGGCAACCTAACATGTCCGCCTGCATCTTCCTTACAGACCGGCAGTTTGCCGGGGACACCCTTATCAACCCCGTCTAAGCACAATAGCCAGCCCTCGGTCCCTCAGATGTGGACAAGTAAAAGACCATTTCCTCCTAGCCATGAGAAAGCTAAGAGGTTGAATTTCACCATCTGCAAGCTCTTGGCTACAGAAATGCTGCCTTTCCGCCTGGTGGACACAGAGGATTTTCGAGACCTTATGTCCGTCGCAGTGCCCCATTACCAGATGCCCAGTCGGCACTACTTCTCAAAGAAAGGTGTGCCTGCGCTCCACCAGCATGTCGCACACAACATCACCGCTTCTTTGAGAAACTCTGTGTGTGACAGGGTGCATTTCACCACAGACACTTGGACGAGTAGGCATGGACAGAGGCGTTACATGTCGCTGACTGGGCACTGGGTAACTATGGTGACAGCAGGACAAGGGGCTGCTGTCCAAGTCTTGCCGTCCCCACGAGTTGTGCGTCAATCCTCTTTATCTCAAAGTTCCTCCACTGCTTCTGCCTCCTCAACCTCCTCTCGGTCCTCCACCTGCACCCAAAGCCTGTCTGGTCATGCCACATGCTTTCTAACTGCACAGAAGGGATCCTGGACACCTGCTTACTATGCTGGCAGTAGGGCTCAACGTCATCAGGCGGTTTTTACTTTGAAATGTCTGGGAAATGTGAGTTACACAGCTGAGGAGTTGTGGTCAGCTCTGGAGAACCAATTTCATGAATGGTTGTCTCCACTGGACCTGAAACCAGGGAAGGCCGTGTGCGACAATGCTGCAAACTTGGGTGCGGCCCTTCGCCGGGGCAATGTCACACACGTGCCTTGTATGGCTCACGTGTTGAACCTGGTTGTCCAGCAATTTTCAGCCCACTATCCCGGACTAGATGGCCTTCTGCAGAGGGCACGGTCGCTGTGTGCTCACTTCCGCCGTTCGCATCCCGCAGCTCAGCGACTTACATCTCTACAGAAGTCGTTGGGCCTGCCACTTCACCGGCTAAAATGCGATGTGCCTACCCGGTGGAATTCAACTCTGCACATGTTGCAGCGACTGTGGCAGCACCGACAAGTGCTGGTGCAATACGTTCTGACGTATAGCCTGGGCCAACAAGATCCAGAGGTGGGGGAAATCACGCTGGAGGAGTGGTCTCAGATCAGGGACCTGTGCACCCTTCTGCACAGTTTTGAAATGGCGACGAAGATATTTAGTGCTGACGATGCCATTATCAGCATGACTATTCCGGTGATTTACATGCTGGAGCACACATTAAACAGAATTCGGAGTCAGGTGGTGGCCCAAGAGGAGGTGGAGGAAGTAGAGGAGGAGGAGTTGTATGCGGAAGGGCTAACATCTGCAAGGTCCAGACGGTCGGCAGCACCAAGGCGGCAGGCATGTGAGGGTGGGGGAGATGGTTTTACCAGGGCGCATGGTAGCAGCCAAACTAGTGAGGAAGGTGCAGGAGCCCAGGAAGAAGTGGAGGACGAACTGATGGAAGACTCATCAGATGAGGGAGACCTTGATCACATTTCTGTTGTGCGAGGTTGGGAGGGAGAGGACAGAGGAAGGAAGCATGATTGTTACCTCGCCACCAACACAACAGGGACTTGGTGCTCCTGGATGCGCAACACACATGAGTGCCTTCTTGCTGCACTACCTGCAACATGACCCTCGAATTGTGAGAATTAGAAATAATCCTGACTACTGGGTTGCCACACTGTTAGATCCCCAGTACAAAAGTAAATTTGCAGAAATTATTCCTGCCATAGAAAGGGATGCACGCATGCAGGAGTATCACCAGAGACTGTTGCAGGATCTTACATGTGCTTTTCCACAAAACACCAGTGGTGCACGTAGTGAATCTCACAGTTCCAACTTGCCAACCGTGGGACCGTCGAGTGTTCAGCACTCAAACCGTAACAGAACCACAGTATCTGCTGGTAACATCAATTTTGCGGAATCATTTCACCACTTTTTTAGCCCATCCTTTGCAAGGCCACAGGAGACAAGAAGTCTGACACATAGTCAACGCCTAGAGACGATGGTACAGGAGTATCTCCAAGTAAACATTGAAGCCATGACTGGACCCTTGCTCTTTTTGGGCTTCCAATCTGGATAAATGGCCGGAGCTAGCCACTTACGCCTTGGAGATCTTGTCATGCCCCGCAGCCAGCGTTCTGTCTGAACGTGTGTTCAGCGCTGCTGGTGGTCTGCTGACAGATAAGCGAACGTGGCTCTCCACTGATAATGTAGACCGACTCACGTTCATAAAGATGAACAAATCATGGATCCGAAACGACTTTTCTACCCCTGTGTCATCCTGGGGAGAGTAAAAGCTTGATGATTGGTTAAAATCACCTCACCAACCATTTTAAGCTTTCAAATTACTAATCATGTTTATCTGTATCTTGGCTGGAAAATAATTTGGGCTTTGTAGCAGTGTGCAGCACTGATTCTATTAGGCCATCTATAATAAGCTCCACCAGATTTAAAATTACTAATCATGTTTATCTGTATCTTGGCTGGAAAATAATTTGGGCTTTGTAGCAGTGTGGAGTACTGATTCTATTAGGCCATCTATACTAAGCTCCACCAGATTTAAAATTAATAATAATTTTTAGCTGCATCTAGCCCGGAAAATAATTTTGGGGCTCCGAGATGCGCAAGACACATAAGTGCCTTCTTGCTGCACTACCTGCAACATGACCCTCATATTGTCAGAATTCGAAGTAATCCTGACTACTGGGTTGCCACACTCTTAGATTCCCCAAACTTTTCGATCAACCCTTTCATTTTAATAAAGACCAAAAAAATGGTCATTTTTGAAATTATAAGCATTAGCAGGTTATTAGAAACTGAAATCAAACAGTTTTCAACTCAAAACTTTATTCTAGGTGATGTTACATTTTCACATAGGACCCCTTGTTCGAAAGGAGCTTCTGAACTCTCTCGTCCATTGAATTTGTCAGGGTTTGGATGGTTTCTTCTTCAATTGTTTTGCATGAGGACAGAATACCCTCCCAGAGCTGTTGCTTAGATGTGAACTGCCTCCCGCCATCATAGACACTCCTTTTGATGATGCTCCAGAGGTTCTGAATGGGGTAGAGGTCAGGGGAGCATGGGGGTCACACCATAAATTTGTCCCCTTTTATGCCCATATCAGCCAGAGATGCAGATGTTTTATGCGCAGCATGAGATGGTGCATTATCATGCATAAAAATGATCTTGCTGTGGAATACAAGGTTCTTCTTCTTGAACCATGGCATGAAGTGCTGTTTGAGAAACTCCACATACATTATGGAGTTCATCTTTACCCCTTCAGGGATCCGAAATGGGCCGACAATCTCTCTCCCCATGATTCCAGCCCAAAACATTACTCCACCTCCTCCTTGTTGGCGCTGTAGCCGTGTTTGCGTGGGGTGTCCATCAACCAGCCATCCTCCACTCCATCCATCTGGACCATCGAGCGCTGCACGGCACTCATCCGTGAACAAAACAGTTTTGAAATCAGTCTTCATGTAATGTTTGGCCCACTGGAGCCGTTTCTGCTTGTGTGAAGTGGATAGAGGAGGTCGACAGGATGGCGTATGCACAGCTGCAAACCTCTGAAGGACCCTGCATCTTGTTGTTCGGGGGACGTTGGAGGCACCAGCAGCTTCAAAAACTTGTCTGCTGCTATGACAAGGCTTTTTTGCCGCTGCTCTTTAACCTGACGTAATTGCCTGTAGGAAAGAGTCCTCAATTTGCCCTTATCAGCACGCACACGTGTGTACTGTGAATCAGCTACATACTTCTTGATTGCCAAGACACTTCATCCTGATCATCGCACAATGTTGATTGTAGTCATGCCTTGACCTAAACACTCCACAATTTGTTGCTTCTCAGCAGCCGACACATCCTTTTTCTTTCCCATTTTGGCAGAAAATGTAGGCTGCTTAATAATGTGGGACAGCCTTCTTAAGTAGTCTTGCCTTTCATTGGACACACTTGCCAAACTAATTAGCACAGGTGTCTGCAATTGCTTACAGTGATATAAAGAGCCCTGACACACATCACCATCAATGAGTTTAACTGACAAACAAACAAATTCTTCCCTTATCACTCCTAAACACTTTTTGCATAATAATTTGGAACACAGTGTACATGTGCTTTTCCACAAAACACCAGTGGTTCACGTAGTGAATCTTACAGTTCTAACTTGCCAACCGTGGTCTGTATGGAGTTGTTCAATAAAGGGCCCAAAATTAAGATAACATAGATGGGAGAGGTCTCTATGAATAGGAATTCCTAAGTATTTGATACCCTGTGAGGGCCAGGCAAAGGGAAAGTTGGACTGGATGGAATCCTGTATGGATTTGGGGAGGGAGACATCGAGGGCCTCAGACTTCGCTGCATTGATTTTAAAATTTGACCATGTAACAAAGTGATCTATTTCAGCCATAACAGCATGGATGGATATATGTGATTGAGTGATATATACTAGGACATCATCAGCAAATAGAGAGCACTTGTACTCGGTGCCTCCCACCTCAATCCACCTAATATTGGGGTTATGGCGAATTGATGAGAGCAGGTGCTCCGTCACTGGGATGTATAAGAGACGGGACAGAGGACATCCCTGCCTTGTCCCATTGGCGATTGTGAAAGGTGATGAAAATGTTCTGATGCACCACCTGGGCCTTGGGACACCCGGAGCCGGACCCTTTTTGGTGGATGCTGGTGGTTGTAGTCTCCGTGGCGGCGACCCGGTTCCGTGGCTCAGGGCGGTCAAACCAGTGGCGGAACTATTTATGTGGTTTTGATGTTTAAATGTCCAACTACGCCACCCGTGGATTGCGGTCAGAGTGAACCGCCGCTGCAGGGCAGGCCGCTGAGGCTGGTGTTGTGGGTGCAGCAGAGCGTAGTATAGCCTCAGGGCAGTGTATGCGGAGGATGGGGGTGATGGTGCAGGGCAGCAGCAGTAACGACATGGAGTCAGTGATGCAGTCCAGGGCCTTTACTCACAGTTCTTATTATCCAGACCACGTCTGCAGGTAACGGCTGCCCACGTCGTACTGTGCTCACCAGGTGAGGGGCTCAGACAACTCCCAGATAACTTTGGAGCGCTTCACAGGACCCCCTTTGTGTGTCCTTTGTCTGGCCTTTCTTACCAACCCTTCTGTCCGGCTGCCTCGGGCCTCCTCTTGGTAAACTTGGCGCCCGTTTCCCTGATCCTATGTGGTGCCTTCCTAGCGGGTGTAGCGAGGGGCTGCGCCACATAAAATGTCACAGCCTCCGGTTTCTAGCTGAGGGTCGTTTCCTGCCTCCACTAGTTTCGGGGACCGGTCTCCCCCTTTGGCCTGACCCCTCCACGCAGGTGGATTCTGGCGTGCGGTGGCGACTCGCTCGTCCGCACCCCTGGGATCCCTTCGTTCCTCGTTCCTGGAGCCTTCTCCGCTCCTCTTCCTTCCTTCTCCCTCTTCCAGGCCTGGGCCTCTGTTACTAGGCCAGCCTCCGGAGCAGAGCTCATGCAGAGCCCCTGCTCCCTGCCACTTCTGCTCAGACTTCTCTGCACTGAACTAAGATGGTGCCCACCTTTTATACTCCCTTCTCAATGCACCCAGGAACTGCTTCCTCCCTGCTCCTGCACTACAGGGTTCCCCTTCCTCAGTGTTCCCTCCCCCCACTCCAGCCAGGGACAGGGACTGTCGTGCCCATCTCAGGGGCATATTGGTCACCCTGCCCCACGGCAATGTGGTGTAATGCATGCAGGTGTCAGGTCCTGATCCACACTCCATCCTTGCCTGAGAGTGAGATATCACACCTCTGGGTGAGGTGCAATACCTCTGTAGCAACCGAGCCCTCAGGGTGCTACAGTTCAATTTATCTTCAGCCTAGGTGATGTATTGCGATACAGGGCCGTGATTTTGGCTATAAAAGGGTCCCCTAGACCCCTACCCAAAGCTTTTTAAGAGAATCATATATGGCGTGCCAGGAGACTCTATGGAATGCTTTCTCAGCATCCAAAGAGAGTATCTTATTACAAATTTTTAACTGCATCTAGCCCAGGAAATACTTTGTGCCTAGTAGCAGTGTCTGCTAGTCAGCGGATTATCCCGGCTGTTAAGCAAGCTACACCACCTGTAGTTTGGACACTTAATTTTTTCAAAGGAAATGCTTCGGGACCACGGGATACTCAGTGAAGAGCATCAAGAGGCACCCCAAGGCATAGGGGCTGGGACTGGCAGTAGGATGCCTTGCGGTGGACAGCCGAGCTCGATCCTTATAAAAGCTTTTTAACTGCAGCAGCTTTAGTGGACGCTACTGGAGCTGGAATTACGCGGCTGTTGGCATGAGACTTGCCCTCCAATAGATCCTTGTAAATGGATTTAAAGTGTATTCATTCAAATTAGAGAGACAATTTAAATTAAAAAGCTTAGAGCTGCCTCCACCACAGGGGGGCTCACTCGACCCACCAGCGGACAGGCACCAGTATTGGGAGAGGGGGGTTAGCCGTTAGGGTTCACCGCGGCTCTGGCACAATCCCGGCGACACGGAGGTGGCACGGGCAGTAGCGGACTGGCCGTGTCGGCTTCTCACTTTTTGGATTTTAGAAGGGCATGACATGCCTATATCTGTGTCTCCCCCTCCTTTTACTCCTCCACCTCTTTTCTTTTCGCATGACTATATGTACTTGTCACTTTTCCATGTGTTAGTTGTGTCTTCTGAGCAGTTTGTCAGCTTTTGGACACCTTTGAAGGTGTTTTCTATGAGTTTCTATGTGTTTTTGTTTGCTTGCCATTGGTTTTAACGGTGTTCAAAGGTGTTCGATGAACAGTTCGACGAACAGTTCGGCGAACACACGGGTGTTCGACGAACCGAACCGAACTCGAACACTACGGGGGTGGCTCAACACTACTCATAAGCTTAGGTGAGAAACCTCACACTGCTTGTGAGTTGTGGACAGCTGTGAAAGAGCAGGCAGATCTGTGGCTGAGACCGCTGAACCTACATCCAGGCATGGTCGTGTGTGACAATGGCCGTAACCTGGTGGCGGCTCTGAGGCGAGACGAGATCACACACGTACCATGCCTGGCTCATGTGCTTAATCTCGTGGTTCGGCAGTTTCTTAAATCGTACCCCGAGTTGCCAGATCTGCTCATCAAAGTACGCCGCCTGTCAGCTCATTTTCGCAAGTCGACTACAGCTTCCTCCGCCCTTGCTGTGTTGCAGCAGCGTTTGCAGCTTCCATCACACCGACTGTTGTGTAATGTCCCCACACATTAGAACTCTACCCTCCACATGTTGCAAAGGATTTGTGAGCAGAAGAGAGCAGTTGTGGAGTACCAGCTGCAACAAGGCTGTCAATATTCAGGTCAGACTCCACACATAAGACCTCAGGAGTGGACCTGGATGTCTGACATATGTACCATTTTGACAAACTTTGAGGAGTCCACCAAGATGGTGAGTGGCGATGACGCCATCATTAGCATCAGCATTCCACTTGTCTGTCTTTTGCAACACTCTCTGCAGAGAATTAAAGAGGAGGCATTGTAGCCAGAGTATGATGAGATGGATCAAGAAGCCATAGCGGTCGATTACACACAGCCCAGCCTCATCTCATCCCTACCTGCATTGGGGGACAATGAGGGAGAGGAGGAGGAGGAGGAGGAAGAACAGGAGCTTGTATCATGCGCTGTAGACGGTAGTACCTGTACAACTGTCATACCGTCGGTTCAGCGTGGGTGGCCTGAGGACAGGGGGGAGGAGGAGGAGGAGGAGGAGGAGAGCATGGTCAGTCGTCATCTTGGTGAGGACACGGAAGTCTTGCCCATTACCAGTCTGGCACGCATGGCTGACTTTATGTTATGCTGCCTTAACCGTGACCCTCACGTTGTCAAAATGTTGGGTGACAGTCATTACTGGTTGGTAACACTTTTAGACCCCCGCTACAAGGAGAACTTTCACTCTCTTGTTCCTGAGGTGGAGAGGTCTACAAAAATGGGGCAGTACCAGAAGTTCCTTGCTGCAGAACTGTTAAAAAAATTCCCATCTGAACACGCTAGCAGCAGAGGTCACAGTTCGTTGCCCAACCAAGGCGTACATGCGATAGAGATGCAACTCCAATCCAGCAGAGGCAGGGGAACACTGTCAACGTTCTGGGACAGTTTACTCAGACCCTCCCTTTGGACAGACCCTGAGGCGCGGGGTACTCTCACAAGGAGTGGAAAGTTTCAAAAGATGGTGAGGGAGTACCGTGCCGACCGTACCAGCGTCCTCCGTGATTCCTCTGTGCCTTTTAATTATTGGGTATCCAAGCAGGACACTTGGAATGAACTCGCTCTGTACGCCTTGGAGGTCCTGGCCTGCCCTGCCGCTAGCGTGTTATCGGAGCGTGTTTTTAGTGCCGCTGGGGGAATTATAACTGATAAGCGCACTCGCCTGTCAATTGACAATGCTGACAAGCTGACCCTTTTCAAAATGAACAAGGGCTGGATTGGGCCTGACTACTCATCACCACCAAATGACAGCAGAGTAACATAAAGTCAAATCCACTGTGTTATTTCGGGAGGTGTATTCACATGCACCGCTTCACACCCACACATGGGTATACGCTTCCACATTTCGGCTGTTTTATGTTCTTCTCCTTATCCTCAGCCTCCACCACCACTATACCACCAGGGTGACCGTGGTCCGTGTTGCCATTATTGCAAGTTCCTCCGTCCTAATTTTTGGCAGCTTTTGCTTGGAAAGCATAGGCAAAGACTATGGGAGACCCACTCCCCAATAATGGGAATAATGTTTGTAATATGCTGTACTGCATGGCTCTTGTAAGGGGCATTGCAAGTTCCTCCGTCCTAATTTTTGGCAGCTTTTGCTTGGAAGGCATAGGCAAAGACTATGGGAGACCCACTCCCCAATAATGGGAATAATGTTTGTAATATGCTGTACTGCATGGCTCTGGTAAGGGGCATTGCAAGTTCCTCCAACCTAATTTTTGGCAGCTTTTGATTGGAAGGCATAGGCAAAGACTATGGGAGACCCACTCCCCAATAATGAGAATGATGTTTGTAATATGCTGTACTGTATGGCTCTTGTAAGGGGCATTAAAACCATCTTGTTAAGCTACTGGCACCTCCACGTCTCTTCCGAGAGGCATTAAAACCGTCTTGTTAAGCTTCTGTGACCTCCACCACTTTTCCAAGCGGCATTAAAACCGTCTTGTTAAGCTACTGTGACCTCCACCACTTTTCCAATGGGCATTAAAACCATCTTGTTAAGCTACTGGGACCTCCACGTCTCTTACGATGGGCATTAAAACCATCTTGTTAAGCTACTGTGACCTCCACCGCTTTTCCAAGGGGCATTAAAACCGTCTTGTTAAGCTACTTGGACCTCCACGTCTCTTCCGAGGGGCATTAAAACCGTCTTGTTAAGCTACTGTGACCTCCACGCCTCTTCCGAGGGGCATTAAAACCGTCTTGTTAAGCTACTGTGACCTCCACTACTTTTCCAAGGGGCATTAAAACCATCTTGTTAAGCTACTGAGACCTCCACTTCTCTTTCGAGGGGCATTAAAACCGTCTTGTTAAGCTACTGTGAGCTCCACCACTTCTCCAAGGGGCATTAAAACCGTCTTGTTAAGCTACTGGGAACTCCACGTCTCTTCCGAGGGGCATTAAAACCGTCTTGTTAAGCTACTGTGACCTCCACCACTTTTCCAAGGGGCATTAAAACCGTCCCTTCGAAGAGACGTGGAGGTCCCAGTAGCTTAACAAGACGGTTTTGATGCCACTTGAAAAAGTGGTGGAGGACACAGTAGCTTACTACTGTGACCTCCTCCACTTTTCCAAGTGGCATTAAAACTGTCTTGTTAAGCTACTGGGACCTCCAGTCTCTTCCAAGGGGCATTAAAACCGTCTTGTTAAACCATTCTGAACTCCACAAGTCTTCCAAGGGGCATTGAAATGTTGTTTTTAATTAACTCTAACCTCCATGACTCTTCCAACGGGCATTGCATTTCCTCCTAATTTTAGGCAGCTTTTGCTTTTCAATGCATAGGCGAAAACTAAGGGAGACCCACTCCCCAATAATGGGTAGAAGGTTTTTAGTATGCTGTAATCCACATATGTTTCAAGGGCCATTGCAGTTCCTCATAATTTTTGGAAAGCCTTCCATTCACTGCTTAGGCCAACAGTGCCCAGGAGACCCAGTTGCTATAAATGGAAAAAACGGTTTAGTTAAGGCCCTCTGACCTCCATGTCATTTCCAAGGGGCATTGGAGTGCCTTGAAACTTTTGGTAGGCATTGCACTCACTGTATGCCCTATAACTGTGTAGCCGAACCGCTCCTTTTGGTACAGAAACATATCCTACAAGACATGTGTCGTTGACTGGCCTGATATTGATGTGAATGGTCCCTGCTCTTTCTCCTTTGCCACCACTTCATCCATCATTCATAACCTGAAGCTTTGTTTTAACGGGAGTCATAGAACTGGGATAATAGCAGGAAAACATCCAGCAATCCTCGGAGGAGGTAGGATATGCGCCACCTCAGGCCTAGCCGCTACTACATACATGAGCTTGCATTCCAAGGAACAGAAAGCTAAGGAGATGGATGGCCTCATGATCATGAATAATTTACTCGTTGTGTAGGAGGCTGATTACTGCTGCTGTCTACCTTCTGAACTTTGTGTTGAAGCCTGATTGACCCAGGATCCGCAATCCTCTATGTCTGGAGGACGTGTTGCATTCCAGTGTCCAACTGTGTCCCAGCTTCCACAATATTAACCCAGTGTGAAGGCGTGAGATGGACCGAGCGTGGACACCCGACCGCCGGGCGTCTGGCGTCTGAGTATGGATACCAGGCCGCCAACGCAGCCATAACATGGTGGCCAGATTCCACCTCGACTTGCCTTAAAGGCCCAATTTGAAGTGCAAGCAAGCTAGCAGTATGGTATTGCAGCCTGGGGGTGGGTGGGAGGCAGGCTGCACACTTACGCTTGCATTATAAGAAAACAAAGCAGATGCTAACTTCTATCATCATCATGCTCCTCCCCTTGGCACTCTCAACTCCCCTGATGGAGAAGCCAGGGCCCACCGGAGGAGTCTGGTTCTCTAGTGGGCTCGTCCAATGCTGCCCTAAAGCAGGCCGGGCTAAGAAAAGTGTGTGGGGGGAAGTTGACAGGAGAAATACGGGCATCTGGGGACCGTTTATGGACACCCAGCTGCCCCCAGGCGGCTGGGGACCGTGTGTGGACACCCGGCCGTGGGGCGGCTGGGGACCGAGTGTGGACACCCGGCCGCTGGGTGGCTGGGGACCGAGCGTGGACAACCGGCCGCTGGGCGGCTGGGGACTGAGTATGGATACCAGGCCGCCAAAGCAGGTATGACATAGTGGCCAGATTCCACCTCCACATGCCTAAAAGGCCCAGTTTCAAGTGCAAGCAAGCTAGAAGTATGGTATTGCAGCCTGGGGGTGGGTGGCAGGCTGCACTTATGCTTGCATTCCAAGAAAACAAAGCAGATGCTAACTTCTATCATCATCATGCCCCTCCCCTTGGCACTCTCAACTCCCCTGATGGAGAAGCCAGGGCCCACCGGAGGAGTCTGTTTCTCTGGTGGGCTCATCCAATGCTGCCCTAAAGCAGGCCAGGCTAAGAAAAGTGTGGGGGAAGTTCAGCGGAGAAATAGGGGCGGCTGGGGACTGTGTGTGGACACCCGGCCGCCGCGCGGCTGGGGACTGAGTATGGATACCAGGCCGCCGACGCAGCCATGACATGGTGGCCGGCATCTGCCTCCACATGCCTAAGCAAGCTAGCAGTATGCTATTGCAGCCTGGGGGTGGGTGGGTGGCAGGTTGCATTCTTGCGCTTGCATTGCAAGGAATGGGGAAGGTACAATTGAACACTGCTCTGGTAGAAGGACTTGCACGGGGATAGTTGCAAGTCTGCATCTTCTGATGCGGCAAGGATCACTTCTGATGGGCACACTTTTAGGCAGTGACCTGGGTGTCAGAGATGCTTCCAGGGGTCTTCCCCATGCTGTTCCCATGTCTTTTCAGCACTGTATGCATGTGTCACACAGCACATGGCCAGATAAGGTTGTAAAATGTTAAAATGACAATTTCCCGGTGAATGCATTTGTCACGGTTGAAAGCAATACAGAAGTGCAAAAACGCATAAAAAATACTACTTGTGAACATAGCCCAAGGTGTGGAGGAGTATTGTTGTTTTTAGTCATTTATTTTACCTTACACACAAGTCTTTACCCTGGAAAGGAAGTTCCTTAACATATTCCACAGGAAAGCACTTTCAGTTTTGTTTTTGAACTTTTTCTTGTGACTCCGTAAAAGTGGCTTAATACCTCTGACCATGTTGTTGACAGCAGTGACCTGGCGGTCAGAAATGCTTCCTGGGGCGATGCCCATGCTGTCCCCATGTCTTTTGAGCACTGTAACTATCGTTTTGGGCACTTTTTAGGCTTTCTACAGACTGCCGGGGGTGCCTCCGCAAAAATGCTCGGGTCTCCCATAGACTAACATTGGGCTCGATGCTCGGGTCGAGCACCCGAGTATCACGGCAAGCTTGGCCCGAGCTTCGAGCACCCGAGCATTTTAGTGCTCGCTCAACACTACAGTCATGGCCAAAAGTATTGAGAATGAGACAAATAGTAATTTTTCCAAAGTTTACTGCTTCATTTTTTGTAATGGCAATTTGCATATACTCCTGAATGTCAAAGAGTGATCAGCTTAACAGCAATTACTGTACTTGCAAAGTCAATATTTGCCCAGAAAATGAACTTTAACCCCCAAAACACATTTCAATATCATTGCAGTCCTGCCTTAAAAGGAGCAGCTAACATCGTTTTAGTGATTGATCCATTAACACAGGTGTGGGTGTTGATGAGGACAGGGCTGGCGATCAATCAGTCATGATTAAGTAAGAATGACATCACTGGACACTTTAAAAGGAGGCTAGTTCTTGGTATCATGGTTTCTCTTCAGTTAACCATGGTTATTTCTAAAGAAACATGTGCAGCAATCATTGCACTGCACAAAAATTGCCTAACAGGGAAGAGTATCGCAATTCCAAAGATTGCACCTTAGTCAACAATCTATCGCATCATCAAGAACTTCAAGGAGAGAGCTTCCATTGTTGTCAAAAAGGCTCCAGGGCGCCCAAGAAAGACCAGCAAGCGCCAGGACCATATCTTAAAACTGTTTCAGCTGCGGGATCGGACTACCAGCAGTGCCGAGCTTGCTCAGGAATGGCAGCAGGCTGGTGTGAGTGCTTCTGCACGCACTGTGAGGCGGAGACTCTTTGCACTGTGAGGCGGAGACTCTTTGAGCAAGGGCTGGTTTCAAGGAGGGCAGCAAAGAAGCCACTTCTCTCCAGAAAAAACATCAGGGACCGACTGATATTCTGCAAAAGGTACAGGGAGTGGACTGCTGAGGACTGGGGCAAAGTCATTTTCTCTGATGAATCCCCTTTTCGATTGTTTGGGACATCTGGAAAACAGCTTATTCGGAGAAGAAGAGGTGAGCGCTACCACCAGTCTTGTCTCATGCCAACTGTAAAGCATCCTGAAACCATTCATGTGTGGGGTTGCTTCTCAGCCAAGGGAATCGGCTCACTCACAGTCTTGCCTAAAAACACAGCCATGAATAAAGAATGGTACCAGAATGTCCTCCAAGAGCAACGTCTCCCAACCGTCCAAGAGCAGTTTGGCGCCCAAAAATGCCTTTTCCAGCATGATGGAGCACCTTGCCATAAAGCAAAGGTGATAACAAAATGGCTCATGGAACAAAACATAGAGATTTTGGGTCCATGGCCTGGAAACTCCCCAGATCTTAATCCCATTGAGAACTTGTGGTCAATCATCAAGAGACGGGTGGACAAACAAAATCCAACAAATTCTGGCAAAATGCAAGCATTGATTATGCAAGAATGGACTGCTATCAGTCAGGATTTGGTACAAAAGTTGATTGAGAGCATGCCAGGGAGAATTACAGAGGTCTTGAAGAAGAAGGGGCAACACTGCAAATATTGACTTGCTGCATTAACTCATTCTAACTGTCAATATAACCTATTGGTACTCATAATATGATTGCAATTATATTTCTGTATGTGATATAAACATCAGACAAACACTAATAAAAACCAGAGGCCAGCAGATCATGTGAAAATATAATTTTGGTGTCATTCTCAAAACTTTTGGCCATGACTGTAGTCAGCAGAGCAATCCAGCCACTTTCTATTGAATATATACAACCCCTGGCAAAAATTATGGAATCACCGAGCTCAGAGGATGTTCATTCAGTTGTTTAATGTTGTTGAAAAAAAGCAGATCACAGACATGGCACAAAACTAAAGCCATTTCAAATGGCAACTTTAGGGCTTTAAGAAACCCTAAAAGAAATCAAGATTAAAAATGTGGTACTCAGTAAGGGTAATTTTTTTCAGACCAAGCAGAGGGAAAAAATTATGGAATCACTCAATTTTGAGGAAAAAAATATGGAATCATGAAAAACAAACACACAAAAGAACACTCCAATACATCACTATTTTTTTGCTGCACCACCTGTGGCTTTAATAACAGCTTGTAGTCTCTGAGGCATGGACTTAATGAGTGACAAACAGTACTCTTCATCAATCTGGCTCCTACTTTCTCTGATTGCTGTTGACAGATCAGCTTTGGAGATTGGAGCCTTGTCATGGACCATTTTCTTCAGAATATATATAGAGTATATAATACGTCAGCAGAGCAATCCAGCCACTTTCTACTGAATATATATATATATATATATATATATATATAATACGTCAGCGGAGCAATCCAGCAACTTTTTACTGAATATATATATAAAATACGTCAGCAGAGAAATCCAGCAACTTTCTGCTGAATATATATATATATATAATACATCAGCACAGCAGTCCAGCCACTTTCTGCTGAATATATATATACACAAAACATCAGCGGAGCAATCCAGACACTTTTTTTGACAATATCAAACGTCAGCAGAGCTAAATATTTTAATTAAAGTTTACAGCCTTATTCGTTCCATAATTTCATAATAATGGCCCCCAAATGCCAGCAAGTTCTTTCTGAGGAGGAAACTCAGGCAAAAAAAATCAAAAAGGGCTGAAGCTCAAAAGGTTCGTAGAAGTATGGGTAAAAAACAGCATCTTAAATTGCGGCATGAAGACAATACTGTCAGAAGAAGGGCTGACCGTCATAATCTCACCCAAAAAAAGCGTCAACAGATGCGCAAAGCTGATGCTGAAAGGCATAGGTCTGCCCAAGAGAGTATGACAGAAGGTGAGCTTCAGCAGGATCGCAAAGCCAATGCTGAGAGACACAGAGTAGCCTGTACTAAACAACTTGCTTCTATCTGTTATTGAATACATGGGCAAATTTACCATGCAACATCTGCGTTGCACCCTAACCAAGGTGAATCAACAACATACGCCCAGTTATATATTCGGGATTCGGCTCAAGCCTTGAATGAAAGAATGCACAATCCAGCCAACAGTGGATGCATTCGTAATGTTATGGAAAATCTACAAAAAATTCTCGAAGATATCAATCCTTTCTCCAGAGAATACAAAAATATGTTGCAATTTGAACAAGAAGAAATGCTAAAAGCAAATCTAGAAAACCGAACGCCAATTGAATATAGCATGACTTGCTCCAACTGCCAGAGGGGAAATTGCTGCCATTTTCCACAGCACAGATGGTGCACCCCCAGAAAACCGTGACATTACCATTCATCCAAAAAGTGGAATTTTACAAAATATATCTATTCAAAGTAGACTCTATGACCCAATGTGCTACCCTTTGCTTTTCCCTTATGGGGACTCTGGGTGGACTACAGAACTAAAAAAAACAGTTGGTTGAGGAAATGTGACTCAGCTTTAATGGTATTCATACCACTTTGCCATTCGTGATGGCACTTTTAACCAGTTTCTTAATGCTGGAAAGCTGACACACCAATTTATGGTTGATGCCTATTGCAAAACTGAGGCAAACCGTTTGAATTGGGTGCGCAAAAATCAAAGTACTGTAAGAGCTGAAGAATATGACGTTCTTCACCGATCTGTAGACAACCACCATTTCATGGACATAAATATCCTACCTGGAAAAAAAGTCATATTGCCATCAACTTTCCAAGGAAGTCCAAGAAATATGGCACAAAACTACCAAGATGCCATGGCAATGGTCAGGAAATATGGCAAACCAGACCTATTTGTAACGGTAACGTGCAATCCAAAATGGAGGGAAATCAGGGAAAACTTACTTCCCAGTCAGCAACCATGCGACAGGCCCGATTTAGTAGCACGAGTATTTAACATGAAACTAAAATTGCTACTTGGAGATGTAGCACCCCGAGGGCTCGGTTGCTACAGAGGTATTGCATCTCAACCAGATGTGCGATATCTCACTTCCAGGTAAGGATGGAGTGTGGATCAGGACCCCGACACCTGCATGCATTACACCACATTTCCGGGGGACAGGGCGACCGATATGCTCCAAGCAGAGCGTGACAGTCCCAGTCCCTGGCTGGAGTGGGGGGAGGGAACACCGAGGAAGGGGGAACCCTGTAGTGCAGGAGTAGGCAGAGAGCAGTTCCTGGGTGCACCTAGAGGGAGGTATAAAAGGTGGGCACCATCTTAGATCAGAAGGAGAGTTCAGTTCAGCTCAGAGTAAGAGGAGAAGACAGGGAGCAAAGCCTCTGTATGGGCTCTGCTCCGCAGGCAGGCCTAAGAGAGAGGCCGGAGCCTGGAGGAAGCAGAAGGAAGGAGAAGGAAGGAGAAGGAAGGAAGAGGAGCGGAGGAGGCTCCAGGAACAAGGAAAGAAGGGACCCCAGGGGTGTGGACCGGCGAGTCGCCACCGCACGCCCAAATCTACCTGCGTAGAAGGGTCAGGCCAAGGGGGAGACCGATCCCCGAAACTAGTGGAGGCGGGGAACTACCCTCACCAGAAACCGGAGGCTGTGACATTTCACGTGGCGCAGCCCCTCGCTATACCCGCTAGGAAGGCACCATATAGGGTAAGGGAAACTGGCGCCAAGTTTACCAAGAGAAGGCCCGAGGCAGCCGGACAGAAGCGAGGTCACTAGCGGGGTATGACAGGCCAGAGAAAGGACACACAAAGGGGGTCCTGTGAAACACTCCGGCGATACCTTGGAGTCGGCCGAGCCCCTCACCTGGTGAGCACAGTTCAACGTGGGCAGCCGTTACCTGCAGAAGTGGTCTGGATAATAAGAACTGTGAGTAAAGACCCAGGACTGCATCACTGACTCTGTGTCGTCACTGCTACTCCTGCACCATCACCCCCATCCTCCGCATACACTGCCCTGAAGCTACACTCCTCCCGTGGGGAGTTGTACTACACTCTGCTGCACCCACAACACCAGCCTCAGCGGTCTGCCCTGCAGCGGCGGTTCATCCTGACCACAATCCACGGGTGGCGTAGTCGGACATTTTAATATCACAAAACCACACAAATAGACTGCCATTTGAGTTGACCACCCTGAGCCACGGACCTGGGTCCCCGCCACATGAGGACTACAACCCCCAGCATCCGCAACGGGTCCGGTTCCGGGTATCCCCACACACGCGCGGCCCTGGGGGCGCATCAGAGACTTAACCACATACCATAGATTTGGACGTGTTAAGAGTATGGTGTATGTAATTGAGTTCCAAAAAAGAGGGCTTCCTCATGGACACATATTAGTATTAATGGCCCCGGAATACAAAGCCTGGGATAAAGAAAGAATTGACAAAATTCTATGTGCAGAGCTCCCGCACAAAGACACTCATCCGAAGCTTTATGAAACTGTAAAATCTTGCATGATACACGGTCCATGTGGGCCACTAAATCCAAATGCACCATGTATGGACAATGGGAACTGTACCGAAACTAATAGCAATGTAAATGGATACCCTAAATATCAACGCCGGGATGATAACAACTTTGTTGAACTTGGTGGAAACAGGGTTGATAATAGATGGGTTGTACCTTACAATCCTTATCTTTCCTTAAAATACAATGCCCACATAAACGTTGAGATTTGCAGTTCTAGACAAAGTGTAAAATGTTTGTTCAAATATGTTTACAAAGGGCATAATTGTGCAAATATCCAGTTTACTACTGCTGCCACAGAACAAGAAGCCACGGTTGAATGGGATGAAGTGAAAAATTACTTAGAAACTCAATATGCAAGTGCACCTGAAGCATGCTGGAGACTAAGGGAATATAAAATGTACCATCAAACTGATCATGTGGAAAGATTAAATGTCCACCTTGAGGACAAGCAGGATGGAAGCAGCACATGACAGGATGGGGGAGCAGGATGGGAGCAGCACATACCAGGATGGGGGAGCAGGATAGCAGCAGCACATAACAGGATGGGGCAGCAGGATGGGAGCAGCACATACCATGATGGGGGCGCAGGATGGGGGCAGCACATGACAGGATGGGGCAGCAGGATGGGAGCAGCACATACCAGGATGGGGGCGCAGGATGGGAGCAGCACATACCAGGGTGGGGGCGCAGGATGGGAGCAGCACATTCCAGGATGGGGGAGCAAGATGGGAGCAGCACATACCAGTGTGGGGGCGCAGGATGAGAGCAGCACATAACAGGATGGGGGCGCAGGATGGGAGCAGCACATTCCAGGATTGGGGAGCAAGATGGGAGCAGCACATACCAGGATGGGGGCGCAGGATGGGGGCAGCACACACCAGGATGGGGGCGCAGGATGGGGCAGCACATTCCAGGATGGGGGCGCAGGATGGGAGCAGCACATGACAGGATGGGGGCGCAGGATGGGAGCAGCACATGACAGGATGGGGGCGCAAGATGGCAGGAGCACATGACAGGATGGGGGCGCAAGATGGCTGGAGCACATGACAGGATGGGGGCGCAGGATGGGAGCAGCACATACCAGGATGAGGGCGCAGGATGGCAGCAGCACATGACAGGATGGGGTAACAGGATGGCAGCAGCACATGACAGGATGGGGGCGCAGGATCGGAGCAGCACATGACAGAATGGGGGTGGAGGATGGGAGCAGCATATACCAGAATGGGGGCGCAGGATGGGAGCAGCACATTACAGAAAGGGGGCACAGGATGGCAGCAGCACATACCAGTATGGGGGCGCAGGATGGGGGCAGCACATACCAGGATGGGGGCGCAGGATGGGAGCAGCACATGACAGGATGGTGGCACAGGATAGAGGCAGCACATGACAGGATGGGGCAGCAGAATGGGAGCAGCACATACCAGGATGGGAGCAGCACATACCAGGATGGGAGCGCAAGATGGGAGCAGCACATTACAGAATGGGGGTGCAGGATGGGAGCAGCACAAGACAGGATTGGAGCGCAGGATGGCAGCAGCACATGACAGGATGGGGTAACAGGATGGCAGCAGCACATGACAGGATGGGGGCGCAGGATGGCAGCAGCACATGACAGGATGGGGGCGCAGGATGGGAGCAGCACATGACAGGATGGGGGCGCAGGATGGGAGCAGCACATGACAGGATGGGGGCGCAGGATGGGAGCAGCACATGACAGGATTGGGGCGCAGGATGGGAGCAGCACACGACAGGATGGGGGCACAGGATGGGAGCAGCACATGACAGGATGGGGGCGCAGGATGGCAGCAGCACATGACAGGATGGGGGCGCAGGATGGGAGCAGCACATACCAGGATGGGGGCGCAAGATGGGAGCAGGACATGACAGGATGGGGGCGCAGGATGGGAGCAGCACATGACAGGATGGGAGAGCAGGATGGGAGAAGCACATGACAGGATGGGAGAGCAGGATGGGAGCAGCACATACAAGGATGGGGGAGCAGGATGGCAGCAGCACATACCAGGATGGGGGAGCAGGATGGCAGCAGCACATACCAGGATGGGGGAGCAGGATGGCAGCAGCACATACCATGATGGAGGCACAGGATGGGGGCAGCACATACCATGATGGGGGCGCAGGATGGGGGCAGCACATGACAGGATGGGGCAGTAGGATGGGAGCAGCACATAACAGGATGGGGGCGCAGGATGGGAGCAGCAAATTCCAGGATGGGGGAGCAGGATGGCAGCAGCACATACCATGATGGGGTCGCAGGATGGGGGCAGCACATACCATGATGGGGGCGCAGGATGGGGGCAGCACATGACAGGATGGGGCAGTAGGATGGGAGCAGCACATGACAGGATGTGGGCGCAGGATGGCAGCAGCACGTGACAGGATGGGGGCGCAGGATGGGAGCAGCACATGACAGAATGGGGGCGCAGGATGGGAGCAGCACATGATAGGATGTGGGCGCAGGATGGCAGCAGCACGTGACAGGATGGGGGCGCAGGATGGGAGCAGCACATGACAGAATGGGGGCGCAGGATGGGAGCAGCACATACCAGGATGGGAGCAGCACATGACAGGATGGGGGTGGAGGATGGGAGCAGCACATACCAGGATGGGGGCGCAGGATGGGAGCAGCACAAACCAGGATGGGGGCGCAGGATGGGGGCACAGGATGGCAGCAGCACATGATAGGATGGGGGCGCAAGATGGGAGCAGGATATGACAGGATGGGGGCGCAGGATGGGAGCAGCACATGACAGGATGGGAGAGCAGGATGGGAGCAGCACATGACAGGATGGGAGAGCAGGATGGGAGCAGCACATACAAGGATGGGGGAGCAGGATGGCAGCAGCACATACCAGGATGGGGGTGCAGGATGGGAGCAGCACATACCAGGATGGGGGAGCAGGATGGGAGCAGCAAATTCCAGGATGGGGGAGCAAGATGGGAGCAGCACATACCAAGATGGGGGCACAGGATGGGAGCAGCACATTACAGAATGGGGACGCAGGATGGGAGCAGCACATACCAGGATAGGGGCGCAGGATGGGGGCAGCAAATTCCAGGATGGGGACACAGGATGGGAGCAGCACATGACAGGATGGGGGCGCAGGATGGGAGCAGCACATGACAGGATGAGGGCACAAGATGGCAGGAGCACATGACAGGATGGGGTTGCAGGATGGGAGCAACACATGACAGGATGGGGGAGCAGGATGGGAGCAGCACGTGACAGGATGGGGGAGCAGGAAGGGAGCAGCAAATACCAGGATGGGGGTGCAGGATGGGAGCAGCACATACCAGGATGGGGGAGCAATATGGGAGCAGCACATGACAGGATGGGGGAGCAGGATGGGAGCAGCATATGACAGGATGAGGGAGCAGGATGGCACCAGCACATAACAGGATGGGGCAACAGGATGGGAGCAGCACATACCATGATGGGGGCGCAGGATGGGGGCAGCACATGCCAGGATGGGGGAGCAAGATGGGAGCAGCACATACCAGGATGGGGGTGCAGGATTGGAGCAGCACATACCAGGATGGAGGCAGCACATAACAGGATGGGGTAGCAGGATGGGAGCAGCACATAAAAGAATGGGGGCGCAAGATGGCAGCAGCACATACCAGAATGGGGGCGCAGGATGGCAGCAGCACATACCAGAATGGGGGAGCAGAAAGGGAGCAGCACATACCAGGATGGGGGTGCAGGATGGGAGCAGCACATACCAGGATGGGGGCGCAAGATGGGAGCAGCACATACCAGGATGGGGGCGCAAGATGGGAGCAGCACATACCAGGATGGGGGCGCAAGATGGGAGCAGCACATTACAGAATGGGGGTGCAGGATGGGAGCAGCACATGACAGGATGGAGGCGCAGGATGGGAGTGCACATACCAGAATGGGGGCGCAGGTTGGGAGCAGCACATGACAGGATGGGGTAACAGGATGGCAGCAGCACATGACAGGATGGGGTAACAGGATGGCAGCAGCACATGACAGGATGGGGTAACAGGATGGCAGCAGCACATACCATGATGGGGGCGCAGGAAGGGAGCAGCTCATGACAGGATGGGGGCGCAGGATGGGAGCAGCACATACCATGATGGGGGTGCAGGATGGCAGCAGCACATGACAGCATGGGGGCGCAGGATGTCAGCAGCACATGACAGGATGGGGGTGCAGGATGGGAGCAGCACATGACAGAATGGGGCGCAGGATGGGAGCAGCACATGACAGGATGGGGGTGCAGGATGGGAGCAGCACATGACAGGATGGGATTGGAGGATGGGAGCAGCACATACCAGGATGGGGGCAGCACATGACAGGATGGGGTAACAGGATGGCAGCATAACATGACAGGATGGGGGAGCAGGATCGGAGCAGCATATAACAGGATGGGGGCGCAGAATGGGAGCAGCTCATGACAGGATGGGGGCGCAGGATGGCAGTAGCACATACCAGGATGGGGGCGCAGGATGGGAGCAGCACATGACAGGATGGGGGCTCAGGATGAGAGCAGCACATACCAGGATGCGGGCGTAGGATGGGAGCAGCACATAACAGGATGGGAGTGGAGGATGGGAGCTGCACATGACAGGATGGGGGCGCAGGATGGGGGTAGCTCATGACAGGATGGGGTAGCAGGATGGGAGCAGTACATAAAAGAATGGGGGCGCAGGATGGCAGCAGCACATACCAGAATGGGGCAGCAGAAAGGGAGCAGCACATACCAGGATGGGGGTGCAGGATGGGAGCAGCACATACCAGGAAGGGGGCGCAAGATGGGAGCAGCACATACCAGGATGGGGGCGCAAGATGGGAGCAGCACATACCAGGATGGGGGCGCAAGATGGGAGCAGCACATTACAGAATGGGGGTGCAGGATGGGAGCAGCACATGACAGGATGGAGGCGCAAGATGGGAACAGCACATACCAGAATGGGGGCGCAGGATGCGAGCAGCACATGACAGGATGGGGTAACAGGATGGCAGCAGCACATGACAGGATGGGGTAACAGGATGGCAGCAGCACATGACAGGATGGGGTAACAGGATGGCAGCAGCACATACCATGATGGGGGCGCAGGAAGGGAGCAGCTCATGACAGGATGGGGGCGCAGGATGGGAGCAGCACATACCATGATGGGGGTGCAGGATGGCAGCAGCACATGACAGGATGGGGGAGACGCAGGATGTCAGCAGCACATGACAGGATGGGGGTGCAGGATGGGAGCAGCACATGACAGGATGGGGGCGCAGGATGGGAGCAGCAAATGACAGGATGGGGGTGCAGGATGGGAGCAGCACATGACAGGATGCGGGTGGAGGATGGGAGCAGCACATACCAGGATGGGGGCAGCACATGACAGGATGGGGCAGCAGGATGGGAGCAGCACATACCAGGATGGGGGCGCAGGATAGGAGCCGCACATTCCAGGATGGGGGGAGCAAAATGGGAGCAGCACATACAAGGATGGGGCGCAGGGTGGGAGCAGCACATACCAGGATGGGGGCGCAGGATGGGGGCAGCACATTCCAGGATGTGGGCGCAGGATGGGAGCAGCACATAACAGGATGGGGGTGCAGGATGGGAGCAGCACATGACAGGATGGGGGCGCGGGATGGGAGCAGCACATGACAGGATGGGGGTGCAGGATGGGAGCAGCACATGACAGGATGGGGGTGGAGGATGGCAGCAGCACATACCAGGATGGGGGCAGCACATGACAGGATGGGGCAGCAGGATGGGAGAAGCACATACCAGGATGGGGGCGCAGGATAGGAGCCGCACATTCCAGGATGGGGAGAGCAAAATGGGAGCAGCACATACAAGGATGGGGCGCAGCGTGGGAGCAGCACATACCAGGATGGGGGCGCAGGATGGGGGCAGCACATTCCAGGATGTGGGCGCAGGATGGGAGCAGCACATGACAGGATGGGGGAGCAGGATGGGAGCAGCACATGCCAGGATGGGGGCGCAAGATGGGAGGAGCACATTACAGAATGGGGGTGCAGGATGGGAGCAGCACATGACAGGATGGGGTAACAGGATGGCAGCAGCACATGACAGGATGGGGGAGCAGGATCGGAGCAGCATATAACAGGATGGGGGCGCAGAATGGGAGCAGCTCATGACAGGATGGGGGCGCAGGATGGCAGCAGCACATACCAGGATGGGGGCGCAGGATGGGAGCAGCACATGACAGGATGGGGGCGGAGGATGAGAGCAGCACATACCAGGATGGGAGTGGAGGATGGGAGCAGCACATGACAGGATGGGAGTGGAGGATGAGAGCAGCACATGACAGGATGGGGGCACAGGATGGAGGTAGCACATGACAGGATGGGGCAGCAGGATGGGAGCAGCACATACCATGTTGGGGGATCAGGGTGGCAGCAGCACATGACAGGATGGGGGCGCAGGATGGCAGCAGAACATGACAGGATGGGGGCACAGGATGGGAGCAGCACAAGACAGGATGGGGGTGCAGGATGGAGCAGCACATGACAGGATGGGGGCGCAGGATGGGAGCAGCACATACCAGGATGGCGGTGGAGGATGGGAGCAGCACATTACAGAATGGGGGTGGAGGATGGGAGCAGCAAATACCAGGATGGAGGAGCAGGATGGGAGCAGCACATTACAGAATGGGGGTGCAGGATGGGAGCAGCACATTCCAGGATAGGGGCGCAGGATGGGAGCAGCACATTACAGAATCGGGGTGCAGGATGGGAGCAGCACATTACCGAATGGAGGTGCAGGATGGGAGCAGCACATTACAGAATGGTGGTGCAGGATGTGAGCAGCACATTACAGAATGGGGGTGCAGGAGGAGAGTAGCACATGACAGGAGGGGGGTGCAGGATGGGCACAGCACATGCCATGATGGGGTCGCAGGATGGGAGCAGCACATGACAGTCTGGGGGCGCAGGATGGCAGCAACACATGACAGGATGGGGGTGGAGGATGGGAGCAGAAAACACCAGGATGGAGGTGCAGGATGGGAGCAGCACATGACAGGATGGGGACCCAGGATGGGAGCAGCACATACCAGGATGGGGGCGCAAGATGGGAGCTGCACATTATAGAATCGGGGTGCAGGATGGGAGCAGCACATTCCAGGATGGGGGCACAGGATGGAAGAAGCACATACCATGATGGGGTAACAGGATGGCAGCATAACATGACAGGAAGGGGGAGCAGGATCGGAGCAGCATATAACAGGATGGGGGCGCAGAATGGGAGCAGCTCATGACAGGATGGGGGCGCAGGATGGCAGTAGCACATACCAGGATGGGGGCGCAGGATGGGAGCAGCACATGACAGGATGGGGGCTCAGGATGAGAGCAGCACATACCAGGATGCGGGCGTAGGATGGGAGCAGCACATAACAGGATGGGAGTGGAGGATGGGAGCTGCACATGACAGGATGGGGGCGCAGGATGGGGGTAGCTCATGACAGGATGGGTAGCAGGATGGGAGCAGTACATAAAAGAATGGGGGCGCAGGATGGCAGCAGCACATACCAGAATGGGGGCGCAGGATGGCAGCAGCACATACCAGAATGGGGCAGCAGAAAGGGAGCAGCACATACCAGGATGGGGGTGCAGGATGGGAGCAGCACATACCAGGATGGGGGCGCAAGATGAGAGCAGCACATACCAGGATGGGGGCGCAAGATGGGAGCAGCACATACCAGGATGGGGGCGCAAGATGGGAGCAGCACATACCAGAATGGGGGCGCAGGATGCGAGCAGCACATGACAGGATGGGGTAACAGGATGGCAGCAGCACATGACAGGATGGGGTAATAGGATGGCAGCAGCACATGACAGGATGGGGTAACAGGATGGCAGCAGCACATACCATGATGGGGGCGCAGGAAGGGAGCAGCTCATGACAGGATGGGGGCGCAGGATGGGAGCAGCACATACCATGATGGGGGTGCAGGATGGCAGCAGCACATGACAGGATGGGGGCGCAGGATGTCAGCAGCACATGACAGGATGGGGGTGCAGGATGGGAGCAGCACATGACAGGATGGGGGCGCAGGATGGGAGCAGCAAATGACAGGATGGGGGTGCAGGATGGGAGCAGCACATGACAGGATGCGGGTGGAGGATGGGAGCAGCACATACCAGGATGGGGGCAGCACATGACAGGATGGGGCAGCAGGATGGGAGCAGCACATACCAGGATGGGGGCGCAGGATAGGAGCCGCACATTCCAGGATGGAGGGAGCAAAATGGGAGCAGCACATACAAGGATGGGGCGCAGGGTGGGAGCAGCACATACCAGGATGGGGGCGTAGGATGGGGGCAGCACATTCCAGGATGTGGGCGCAGGATGGGAGCAGCACATAACAGGATGGGGGTGCAGGATGGGAGCAGCACATGACAGGATGGGGGCGCAGGATGGGAGCAGCACATGACAGGATGGGAGTGCAGGATGGGAGCAGCACATGAAAGGATGGGGGTGGAGGATGGCAGCAGCACATACCAGGATGGGGGCAGCACATGACAGGATGGGGCAACAGGATGGGAGCAGCACATACCAGGATGTGGGCGCAGGATAGGAGCCGCACATTCCAGGATGGGGAGAGCAAAATGGGAGCAGCACATACAAGGATGGGGCGCAGGGTGGGAGCAGCACATACCAGGATGGGGGCGCAGGATGGGGGCAGCACATTCCAGGATGTGGGCGCAGGATGGGAGCAGCACATGACAGGATGGGGGAGCAGGATGGGAGCAGCACATGCCAGGATGGGGGCGCAAGATGGGAGGAGCACATTACAGAATGGGGGTGCAGGATGGGAGCAGCACATGACAGGATGGGGTAACAGGATGGCAGCAGCACATGACAGGATGGGGGAGCAGGATCGGAGCAGCATATAACAGGATGGGGGCGCAGAATGGGAGCAGCTCATGACAGGATGGGGGCGCAGGATGGCAGCAGCACATACCAGGATGGGGGCGCAGGATGGGAGCAGCACATGACAGGATGGGGGCGGAGGATGAGAGCAGCACATACCAGGATGGGAGTGGAGGATGGGAGCAGCACATGACAGGATGGGAGTGGAGGATGAGAGCAGCACATGACAGGATGGGGGCGCAGGATGGAGGTAGCACATGACAGGATGGGGCAGCAGGATGGGAGCAGCACATACCATGTTGGGGGATCAGGGTGGCAGCAGCACATGACAGGATGGGGGCGCAGGATGGCAGCAGAACATGACAGGATGGGGGCACAGGATGGGAGCAGCACAAGACAGGATGGGGGTGCAGGATGGAGCAGCACATGACAGGATGGGGGCGCAGGATGGGAGCAGCACATACCAGGATGGCGGTGGAGGATGGGAGCAGCACATTACAGAATGGGGGTGGAGGATGGGAGCAGCAAATACCAGGATGGAGGAGCAGGATGGGAGCAGCACATTACAGAATAGGGGTGCAGGATGGGAGCAGCACATTCCAGGATAGGGGCGCAGGATGGGAGCAGCACATTACAGAATCGGGGTGCAGGATGGGAGCAGCACATTACCGAATGGAGGTGCAGGATGGGAGCAGCACATTACAGAATGGTGGTGCAGGACGTGAGCAGCACATTACAGAATGGGGGTGCAGGAGGAGAGTAGCACATGACAGGAGGGGGGTGCAGGATGGGCGCAGCACATACCATGATGGGGTCGCAGGATGGGAGCAGCACATGACAGTCTGGGGGCGCAGGATGGCAGCAACACATGACAGGATGGGGGTGGAGGATGGGAGCAGAAAACACCAGGATGGAGGTGCAGGATGGGAGCAGCACATGACAGGATGGGGACCCAGGATGGGAGCAGCACATACCAGGATGGGGGCGCAAGATGGGAGCTACACATTATAGAATCGGGGTGCAGGATGGGAGCAGCACATTCCAGGATGGGGGCACAGGATGGAAGCAGCACATACCAGGATGGGGGGCGCAGGATGGGAGCAGCACATACCAGGATGGGGGAGCAGGATGGGAGCAGCACATGACAGGATGGGGGCGCAGGATGGGAGCAGCACATACCAGGATGGGGGTGCAGGATGGGAGCAGCACATGACAAGATGGAGGCCATATACCAATATAAATGCTCGCCACCCGGGCGTAGAAAGTGTTCAATATCTAGTCACCAATAACAGTGTTTCAACATCAGCTATTTCTGCCTTCCATTTCTTTTTAGTGTGTTGATCAAGCTATTCACACTAGGTCTCTGTGTAGAATAATGTTAGTAAATTACAGGTCTGCTATTTAAAACCATGGTTCTCGTTTAGACATGTCACCTATAACAGTGTTCCAAAATTAGCCATTTCTTCCATTTTCATTTTGTTGCAGAGAGTTGGTCAAGCTATTCACACTAGGTCTCAGTGTAGAATAATATTAGTAAATTACATGCCACCTATTTAAAACCGTGGTTCTCGTTCAGACATATCACCTATAACAGTGTTCCAAAATCAGACATTTCTTTCATTTTCATTTCGTTGCTGTGTGTCGGTCAAGCTATTCACACTATGTCTTTGTGTTCAATAATATTAGTAAATTATAGGCTTGCTATTTAAAACATGGTTCTCTGTCAGACGCATCACATTAACTGCATTCCACAATCAGCCATTTCTCGTGAACGTGGAAAATATTGTCCTCCATTTAAAATGGGCAAGGCACGTGGCAAGGGACGGGGAAGTGGACGTGATGGTGCATGCAGAGGCCGAGGACGTGGCTGTGGGCAAGCTGAAATTGTGCCACAACAAACACCCACATCTTGTCGCTCAACCTTCCTGTCCCAATTACTAAGGGATCGCAGTACACCACTATTGAACCCAGAGCAGTGTCAAAAGGTTGTTGGTTGGATAGCAGATAATGCTTCCAGTCACTTGCAAAAAAAAGAAGAAGCATGGACCGCACCTGCAAAAAATCATACATTTGATCTAATGCCTCTCGGCAAAAATATATATAAATGAACATGAGGTTCTTAGTTGAACATTTTGATCAGACTGTATGAAGCCCACTGCCACGTCACGGCAAACCTCGTAGTGGGTCCTAACATTTCCTACCTGAACGGGAGCGGAGCCGTGAGCCAACCACCACCACAGCGACAATGCACCAGCAGGGCGGGCGGCCTGGTGCCTCATAGCACCCATCCTGCAAGACCGAGTCCCCATGACTCCAGGCCACGCCGCCCCACAAGCACAAGCACAAAACCACAGCAACAATGGCCGACACACTGCACCAACACCACATGAAAGAAGCATTGTAGCTCACCTTCCTCAAGCTCTCAAGTGAGAGCAAAAACAGGCTAGACCCTCTTTGCAGTCTCCTGCTAATGAAGCCCACTGCAAACCTCGTAGTGGGTCCTAACATATCCTAGTCGTCGGCCATTGTTGCTGTGGTTTTGTGCTTGTGGGGCGGCGCAGCCTGGAGTCATGGGGACTCGGTCTTGCAGCATGGGTGCTGTGAGGCACCAGGCCGCCCGCCCTGCTGGTGCATTGTCGCTGTGGCGGTGGTTGGCGCACGGCTCCGCTCCTGTTCAGGTAGGAAATGTTAGGACCCACTACGAGGTTTGCCGTGACGTGGCAGTGGGCTTCATACAGTCTGATCAGAATGTTAAACTAAGAACCTCATGTTCAGTTATATATATTTTAGCCGAGAGGCATTAGATCAAATGTATGATTTTTGGAGGTGCGGTCCATGCTTCTTCTTTTTTTGCCTTCCAGTCACTTTGCCTCCACCACCAACCTGTCTTCCACACAGTCAAGTCTCAGTAGCCATGAGTCTGGACCACATATTCCTCACCCTGAGCCTCCTTCCTCCCACCATGCCGAGTGGCCAGAGACAACTGATCCCACACTTGGACACTCTGAAGAGCTGTTCACTTTTCTATGTGTAGATTCGGGCCTCTCGACCGGCCAGCTTCAAGTGAGTCAAGAGGAGAACGCGTGTAGCGATGCCCAAATATTTGAGCAGCCACGGTCACACAAAGGCGACGGTGGGAAAGTGTCACAAGAGGTGGACGATGATGAGACACAATTGCCAGAAAGCCAGGAGGAGGACCAGGGTGCAGAAGTGGAAGATGAGGTGGTGGATGATATAGTAACTGACCCAACCTGGAAGGGGTACATACAGAGCAAGGACAGCAGTACACAGGGGGAGGGAGGCGTAGTACCACAACAGGCAGGAAGAAGCAGTGTTGTGGCCGCAGACACAAGGCGGGAAAGCGGTCCTCATAACACCAAGATGACTGAAGTTGCCACTACAACTTCCCGAGTCTAGTTGCTATTAAAAGACTCTGCCGATAACCCCAAAAAGGCCATTTGCCCCACCTGCCAGGCCAGCATCAGCAGGGGTAGCAAAACTACCAGCCTGACCACCACCAGCATGATCAGACACATTGCAGCAAAGCACCCAACTAAGTGGACCAAACCCCAAGGTCCAGAAACAGTGTCTGTGGGTGATACCACTGCTTCTTCCGCTGTTGTGCATGCATGCCGCCTTTCCCCTGTCCATGGTGCATGCCAAGATACCTCCCGCCCTGCACCTGTCATTGCACACTCTCAACTAGCATCATCAGCAAGCACATCCACGTCCTTGTCTCAGCGCAGAATTCAGTTGTCCCTACCCCAGTCCTTGGAATGCAAATAGACAGCCAACGCCCCACAGGCCACACTACAAAATTCACACATTTCACGAATGCTTGGGCTTGAAATGTTGCCTTTTAGGCTTGTGGAGACCAAAGATTTTCACAACCTGATGACACTGGCCGTCCCTCGGTACTTGGTCCCCAGCCGCCACTATTTCTCCCAGTGTGCCGTTCCCGCATTACACTAGCATGTGTCCCTCAACATTAGTCGCGCCCTCAACAATGCTGTTACTGGGAAAGTCTACCTAACCACGGACACGTGGACAAGTGCTTGTGGGCAGGGACGGTACATCTCGCTGACAGCTCACTGGGTTAATATAGTGGAAGCCGGGACCCAGTCGGACCTTGGGAAGGAACACGTCCTCCCGACACTGAGGATTGCGGGCCCTGGGTCAATCAGTGTTGCCCCCACATTCTACAGCTCCTGCAATTCCTAATCCTCCTCCTCTTCAGCCTCCAACTCCAAAATGACCACATTAATTACAAGCTGGAAGCACTCCAGCACTGCCTCAGGCAAGCAGCAACAGGCTGTGGTGAAGCTAATATGCTTAGGTAACAAACCGCACAAGAGTTGTGGACAGCTCTGAAAGAGCAGGCAGATGTGTGGCTTACACTGCTGACCCTACAGCCAGGTATGGTCATGTGTGACAATGGCCGGAACCTGGTGGCGGCTCTGAGGCAAGGCGAGCTCACACACGTATTATGCCTGGTCCATGTGCTTAACCTCGTGGTTCAGTAGTTTCTCAATACCTACTCGGATCTGACGAATCTGCTTGTCAATGTACACCGCCTGTGTGCCCATTTTAGAAAGTCAGCTACAGCTTTCGCCGCCCTTGCCGTGCTTCAGCAGCGTTTGCAGCTTCCAGCTCGCCGACTGTTCTGCGCTGTCCCAACGCATTGGAACTCTACATTGCAGATGTTGAGAAGGATTTGTGAGCAGAAGAGGGCAGTTGTTGACTGCCAGCATCAACAAGGCCGTCGGTATTCAGTTCATACTCCACACATAAGACCTCAGGAGTGGATATGGATGTCAGACATATGTACCATCCTCCAAAACTTTGAGGACTCCACCAAGATGCCGTTAATAGCATCACCATCCCGCTTCTCTGTCTTCTGAAATGCTCTCTGCTCACAATTAAAGAGGATGCATTGCAGGCGGAGCATGATGAGGTGGAGCAAGGAACCATACAGGGTGATTCCACACAGCCCAGCCTCATCTCATCCCAACAAGGATTGGGTGACAATGAGGAAGAGGAGGAGGAGAAAGAACAGGAGCTACTTTCCTGTGCTATAGACCGCACTACCTGCACAACTGTCATACCGTCTGTTCAGCGTGGAGGGCCTGAGTACAGGGAAGAGGAGAAGGATGAGGAGGAGAGTATGGTCAGTCATCCTCTTGGTGAGGAAACGGAAGTCTTGCCTCTTTGCAGTCTGGCACACATGGCTGAGTTTGTTTTTCTGCCTTTCCCGTGACCCTCGCGTTGACAGTCATTACTGGTTGGTGACACTTGTTACGGAATTATTTAAAAAATTCCCTTCTGAAAACGTGGGCGGCAGAGGTCACAGTTTGCTGGACAACCAAGGAGTACAGGCGAGAGAGACACAAATGTAATCCAGCAGAGGCAGGGGAACACTGTCAAAGTTCTGGGACAGTTCTCTCAGACCCTCCCATTGCATAAACCCTGAGTCGCGGGGAACTCTCAAAAGGAGGGAAAAGTTTCGGAAGATGGTGAGGGAGTACCTTGCCCACCGTACCAATGTCATTCGTAATTCCTCTGTGCCTTATAATTATTGGGTATCCAAGCTGGACACGTGGCATGAACTGGCTCTCTACGCCTTGGAGGTCCTGGCCTGCCCTGCTGCTAGCGTTTTGTCAGAGCGTGTTTTTAGTGCCGCCGCTGGAATTATAAAAGGTAGGCGCATCTGCCTGTCAACTGAAAATGCTGACAGGCTGGCTCTTATGAAAATGAACAAACGCTGGAGTTGGCCAGACTTCTCAACACCACCAAATGATAGCAGCGTAACATAAATTCAAATACAGTGTTTTTTTTGGGAGGTCTAACTCTTTTTCCACACCCAGACATGGATATACGCTTCCTGACTTTGTCTATTTGCTCTTGTTCTCCTCCTTCTCCTCATCCTCCACATCCTCCTCCTTATCACCACCATATCTACCATATCACCATATCTACTTCTCTTGCAAGGGACATTGGAGTTGCTCCAATTTTTGGCAGCTGTTGCATTCACTACATAGGCAAACAGTATGGGAGACCCTTTTCCTAATTATGGGAACATTGTTTTAAGGAGGCCCTCTGACCTCTACGTCACTTGCTAGGGGCATTGGAGTGCCTCCAAATTTTTGGCAGCCGTTGCATTCATTGCATAGGAAAACAGTATGGGAGACCCATTTCCTAATAATGGGAACATTGCTTTAAGGAGGCCCTCCGACCTCTACGTCTTTTGCAAGGGGCATTGGAGTTCCTCCAATTTTTGGCAGCCGTTGCATTCACTGCATAGGCAAACAGTATGGGAGACACACTTCCACATAATGGGAACATTGTTTTCAGGCAGCCCTCCAACCTCTACGTCTCTTGTAACTAACTGTTACTTTATCAGTGGACGTAACCATGGATACCTATGGTCCTGCGATGCCTGCACATGAGGAAAGAGAGATAGCGAATCAAAAATACTATACTACATTTCTAACTGGAGGTATTTGCTAATATAACTATTATTACACCTACTACTTTTTGGGATAGGATCTTGGAGATGGGAATACCCCTTTGAGGGCTGAGGCCCAGTTCCTGTATCCCTTTCTTAAGCACTGCTATAAAATGAAATCGGGACAAGAATGCACCATCCGCATGGCATAAAATTGGGCCGACTCTCCCCGACCATACTCGCCAATATGCCTACAAACATTTCCTTGGGCACATGAGAGCCCAGACCACTTTCCCTAACATTATGCACCTGCCTCTGCCCAACTGATCCGTCTTTGCACGCCTGATCCAAAAATCAATGCCCCCAACACAACATCCCACATCTTCAGCCAGCAAACCCCCTGCCCTGTTCCTACTTGGAGATACCAATTCTCCAACTTACATTGCCCAAAAAAAGGCTAAGAACACTAATCTAAACAATGCCAACTCAAAACTGGAACAGCAGATCCTTTCCAAAACTTTGCCCAACATTTCCAACATGCTGAACGAAACCGGTCTATGTTTATCCATAATCTTCCATAATCTTTCCCCTTCCTAAAACCCCTTAGTGCCTGCCTAGCCAAAAAAGATTTTGTAACATCCCCTACTCCCTGTAATTTAAAACTGAACGCCAGCCCCGCAATGAATTTACTAACTCTTGACCCGGACCACCCTACCTCTGCCGCCTTACCAGCTAAAAACAAAACCGCCAGTCTTCTATCCTCATCACTTTCAATTGCACCCCATTGCGCCACCCAACTTTGCCATACTCGCCACGATGCCTCTCATGCGGACCACGTTTGACTAGCAATAGACTCCCAAATTAACCATCCTGCTCCTCCATAATCAACCGCCACAAATGTGAAGGGCATTCCTCTTCCACGTCCTCTGCCTCCTGTGCCAGTGCCTGAAACGGGTCCCACTGGAAACGAGACAATGCATCTGCTATAGAATTTTGCACACCAGGAAGATGCACTGCTGAAATCCAAGCATTCATCTCAAGACATTGGAGTAGTAGTTCCCCGAGCAGCTTAATAACCGGAGGGGACGAGGCGACAAACTATTAATCACCGCCACCACACCCATATTGTCACAATGAAACCGGACTCTCTTATTCACAAAAAATTCCCCCCAGATTGAAAACTGCAACCATGATTGGAAATAACTCCTAAGGGGCCATTTTTTTGTGAAACCCAACTCTTTGTAGTTTTTTAAAAAACGCTTCCACAGCACCAAGTCTTCCCTGTGCTCTCTGTTCAACTGAATGGAGCCCGCACACCTGCCGTCGCCCCAGACAACCTACGACAAAAAATTTTGCCCATCGGCATAATTCTACATGCAAATTCAATCTACCTAACAGGGACTGCAACTCCTTCAATGTCACCTTACGCAACCTCCCAACCTTGTCTACCTCTTGCCTGAGCAATAACAATTTATCTTCTGATAAGCGACACTCCATCCTTTCTGAATCAATCAAAAAACCTAAAAAACTTAGAACAGTACAAGGTCCTTCAGTTTTTGCCCTTGCCAATGGAACACCAAAACGCTCAGCCACCCACACCATAGATGCTGACAAGTTTGCACACACCAACGAATATGGAGGACTTATAAACAAAAAGTCATCCAAATAATGAATGACCGACTGCACGCCTACAACATCCTGTACCACCCACTCCAAAAAGTGCTAAAAGTTTCAAACAACGAACATGAAATTGCACAACCCATAGGCAAACATCTATCCAGGTAGTATCCCTCATTTCAAAAACAACCCAACAACGGAATGCTGTCCGGATGCGTCGCACCCATTGCACTGCCGTATCAAATGATTTATACTCCACGGAACATAATTCCTGAGCGATATCATGATTCACCGAAAGCCCCTTTGGGTACAACAAATGTTGGATTAACCCAAATTTATTCGGTTCCTTCCTTGGCACCACCCCTAATGGAGAAATTATCACACCCTCACCTGGCAAACTCTGAAAAGGACCCGCCATACGACCTAACTCCACCTCTTTTGACAATTTCTCACTAACCACGTCTGAATGCAAAGAAGCCGACCTCAAATTTTTAATTGAAAACGAAACACTATGAGTGGGTGTTGGAATCCTGAAACCTTCCGAAAAACCATTCCAAATAACAGTAGCCTTAGCCTGATCTGGATATCTACTTAGAAAGGGGGCCATCCCTAGAGGTTTCACCGGAGTCACCCCCTTGATCAGTACCCACTGAAGGCTTCCCTTTTCCTTTCTTGAAGCATTTTGAGGCCCCATGGGAGCTCCCGTTACAGTGGGAACACACATGTTTAAACTTACAGCTGTTCCCATATATACATTGGCTGTCATTAAATTGCCAACTCGTTCCAGATTTTTCTTTTCCACCTTGTGCCCCCTGTTTTCCTTCTCCATGTCCTGATGGTTTATTCCCGCTACCTCCATTCCCGTGAAAGGACTGCCCGTATCCAGCCGGTGCCATAACTTTTAGCCAAAGCCCTATGCCCTTCTGATCCCACTTAATCTCCGGCCACACCACCTTCCTCTGCCTGAATTGCTCATCGTACCTTAACCATGTGTGACACTCATATACACTGTGTTCCAAATTATTATGTAAATAATATTTTCTCATATTTTCCCAAATTACCTATATGAATTGCAGTCATTGTAATTTTCCAGTCAAATAACTATTAGAGTACAATTGAAAGGTTTTTGTACAAACTGCCTATGATAACAGTATATTTTAAAAAAAATAAAAAACTCAAACTGCACTCAAAATGCATGTTCCAAATTATTATGCACAGCAGAGTTTTCAACCTTTTCATTTTAATAAAGAACAAAAAAATGGTCATTTTTGAAATTATAAGCATTAGCAGGTTATTACAAACTGAAATCAAACAGTTTTCAACTCAAAACTTTATTCTAGGTGATGTTACATTTGCACATAGGACCGCTTGTTCGAAAGGAGCTTCTGAACTCTCTCGTCCATTGAATTTGTCAGGTTTTGGATGGTTTCTGCTTCAATTGTTTTGCATGAGGACAGAATACCCTCCCAGAGCTGTTGCTTAGATGTGAACTGCCTCCCGCCATCATAGACACTCCTTTTGATGATGCTCCAGAGGTTCTCAATGGGGTTGAGGTCAGGGGAGCATGGGTGCCGCACCATAAGTTTGTCCCCTTTTATGCCCATAGCAGCCAGAGATGCAGATGTGTTATGTGCAGCATGAGACGGGGCATTATCATGCATGAAATGATCTCGATGGTCCAGATGGATGGAGTGGAGGATGGCTGGTTGATGGACACCCCATGCAAACATGGCTACGGCGCTAACAAGGAGGAGGTGGAGTAATGTTTTGGGCTGGAATCATGGGGAGAGAGATTGTCGGCCCTTTTAGGATCCCTGAAGGGGTAAAGATGAACTCCATAATGTATGTTGAGTTTTTCAAACAGCACTTCCTTCCATGGTTCAAGAAGAAGAACCGTGCATTCCGCAGCAAGATCATTTTCATGCATGATAATGCCCCGTCTCATGCTGCACATAACACATCTGCATCTCTGGCTGCTATGGGCATAAAAGGGGACAAACTTATGTTGAAAACTGTTAATGCTTATAATTTCAAAAATGACCATTTTTTTGTTCTTTATTAAAATGAAAAGGTTGAAAACTCTGCTGTGCATAATAATTTGGAACATGCATTTTGAGTGCAGTTTGAGTTTTTTATTTTTTTTAAAATATACTGTTATCATAGGCAGTTTGTACAAAAACCTTTCAATTGTACTCTAATAGTTATTTGACTGGAAAATTACAATGACTGCAATTCATATAGGTCATTTGGGAAAATCTGAGAAAATATTATTTGCATAATAATTTGGAACACAGTGTATACGATGCACCTGCCCTATGGAATCTAAATAACAAAATAAACCTGAGCAATTCTCAGGAAACTTTTCCCCAATAACGCTAGCCAATATCGCAAATGCTTGTAACCAATTCACAAATGTCTGGGATCTTTTTTACTATCATCTGTCTTCCCTTTTTCCAAATTGAACTTCTCCAAGAGAAGGAGGGAGATAATTTCCACATATTCATAGCGCCAAATTTTTTCCTTTACTTCCTTCTTCAAATGTGTCCCCAATGGTCCTTCAAAGCACACATATACCTCACCCTTTGCCCTGTCATCAAGCTTCACAGCATCCCCTTTATCTTTTTCCATCTGTACTGATGCCGAAACCCCCGTAGACACCCCCTCCATACCCACCACTGACCTAACTGATTCGGTCCCGGCCTGCTGTGATGCAGCCTGCCCAGGCAACCAAGCTCCCACGGGTGACACCCTTGACTCACTTGCTGCCACCCCCCCCCGTCCAACCTGAGCAGAAATTGAGACATAATGTGTAAAATATTCCTGAGCCCCGGTACCTCTGCCCCACTAGGCCCATCTAAATTCCTCCCACCAAGCCCTAACAATTCACTACTTCCTACCCCTTGTGACACAGCCCCAGCGGGCAAAAAAACAGACATAGAGCCATTCTCACAGAGCTGCGCAGGTGCTGTGTCCCCGACAGTTGAAAATCCTGAGTCCTGCCAATCCCGTGCGCCGTCCCTTTCTCCTCCGAGCTCCGATCCCTCTGATTCGCCAAGCTGCTCAAGGCCAGCGCCCCAAGCCACAACATCACCAGGGGGGACCCGAGCACTTGCCCATTATATAGCTGCTCTCCCACCAGAGGATCGTCTCCCGCTTTTCCTCGCTTTGCTCCTCCCTGTGGTTCTTGACCCACCTCCGCATCAAGACCCGGACAGGCCCGCCAGGTCCGTGCTGCCTGGAAGAGGACTGCCAGGCAGCTCTCTTTCGCCGCCTGCCACCAAATTCACCCCCCGCTGGCCGGATGGGCCAAGCAGCTGGTCTTCACACCACTACTGCCTGCTGGAAGATCGCCACCGTGCTGTGTGCTTCCCACTCTGTCTGGCAGGCACCCCAACTGGAACATCGTCGGGAGTACCAGAAGCTCCATCTTCTTGCACTGTGGGCTCCCCCGTTGCCTGCCGCAGATCATGGTCCCCCTGCGGTCATACGCTGGCTGGGGCCTAGTTGATGTGGGGACGCACCACTCCGGCATGGCCTGAACTTCCGGTCCAGGCTGTGCAAGGCTGCACTTCCTGTGCGGTCCTAGATTTGCGCTGTCCTCAACCCGCAGGCCGGCTGGGCGAATTCCTCCCGGGGCGCACGCCATGGCGAGGGACCGAACCATCGTGCTCACCTACCGCAGGGTCCCCAGAGGGCCTGAGCCTGCTGCCTGTGTATACTTCCGGTGAAAGTTTCTCTGGTGGCCGTGATATCCTGGCTCTCCTACTCGGTCCTTGTGCTTCATCTTGTGTCCGGGCGGCCCCGAATAAGGCAGACAGCTGCGACTCCAGCCATCCTCCATCTCTCGCATGGGCCATGTCCTGCTGCTGGGCCATTAAGGAATCCACAGTCTCCATGGGGTATTTTGGGTGGGTCTCTTCACCTTGCTCTCTATCCGTAGAATGGGAGTTTTCCCGCACTTTTCCCGGTATTCACCCCTCACTTCCCCCTAATGGCTGACCCTTGAGCATCCTTACCTAATCCTACTCCCCGTATCCTTTTAAAATTGAAGCCTCCCGGCCAATCCCAGTCATGAAGGGTTTCCTACTAGCTACGCCCGTCTCCTGCCCCCTCCTTTAAAGTCTACAGAGTTATTCATATGTGTCAATATGTCCACAAAAAATCACAAAGACATGTCCATTTTGTTAACTAAGTCATGGTTTTAATTTAAAATCATGGACAGCACACATATGGAATCCATGGACAATCTGTTTACTTTATTAACATTGTAATCACATGCTTTGCAAATGATTATTTTTATTTTTTCATACGAGAAAATAATTCATGAAACATTAATGGTAAAAACTGTCACTAATCAAACACTGATGAAAATTTGTTCCAAAACAATGAAGAAACTCGTATAGTTTTTTTGCGTACATGAAGAATTACGGACATCTTAATGAGTGGAGACCAGCATACTCTTGACCCCTGCCAGATGAGTCTGTGACATCAGAAAGAGGATGCGGAGCATAAACTCCATTGAGCAGGATATGAGCATCTGTGTCCTTCTTAGGCACTTAGCATCCCTGCTCAAGACCACGAGTCATTTCATAGTGCAGAACATGGATGATTTCATACTCCATGACTGAATGGGAAGTAGAAGCAGGAAATGTTTTGACTGTAAACAAGGATTTTTTGAGGGCCAGAGTACAACCTGCAGATGGACAGTTGGGAAACAAAGAGGCAGAAACAAGGACGCACTTAGGCTAAGTCACATCTTCCCTGAAGTTCTATTTGACCCCATGCCCTGAGAAAACATCTGTGAAGTTCTGATACGAGGCAGAAATATTAGAGGCAGTGGATGCAGAGTTTCTGAGGTGTTTGAGGCTGAATTTTCACCACTGGGTGATCAGGTGAGAGGACTAGTCAATGACCAGAGTGAGTAGCCATAGCCTCTGAAGTCTCAAAGCCCGGGAGCATCAAAAAGGTGTAAAAATAAAAAAGAAATGTCCTCAACGTGTAGTGCACCAACGTAAAAAGAGTTACCTTCACTTTCCAGAATTGGATACGACAACCACTTGGAATTGTTGATCCATTGATAGAGGTTAGCTTCATGGGCGTTTGCAAAGAAACTAAATTTGAAAGCAGCACTAGCAAACAGTTATGGCAATCGGGTGCCAAACCTTCCTCAAAATAATTAAAAAGAAAGAGGGCCGCACACATTTTTGGCAAAAATAGAAATGAGTGATTTATTAACCCATTAGGACTCAGCGACGATTTGGTTCAACTGAGAACAATTTTCAAGCAGTGTACATGTGAACAGACAGGCTTCTTATAAGTACATCCATTACAAATCAATTATAACAATAAAGTGGATAGGTGCTGTAGATAATCCCTGTAGGCAGGGTAGACCTAGCAAAAGGGGGTGAGAGAGTCCAGAAAGCACATGGAAGGAGATCCTCTCTGAGTGCAGCATTCCCACCTGCAGGGTTACTGGCTCTGTGACGAGCAAGATGGTCACTGGAAGGAGTCTTCCATCCACGGAAGCGACTGCCAATGGTTCAGCCAGAGGTTTGGTAGGAATATGATACTTCTCTACAAGGGACTGGGAAATGAGATTCCCAGCGGTTCCGGAATCCAGATGTGCGGTTTCAAAGAAGTGGTTCTCTCCACAGGAGATAAAGATAGACAGAGTCAAGAATGGAGAGGATTTGCTCCTGCCTAGGACGACCTCTCCGAGTGGTCCTAGATAGTGTTGAGCCACCCCCGTAGTGTTCGGGTTCGGTTCGGTTCGTCGAACACCGGGATGTTCGAGGAACTGTTCGTCGAACTGTTCGTCGAACACCTTAGAACACCGTCGAACACCGTTAAAACCAATGGCAGGCAAACAAAAACACATAGAAACACATAGAAAACACCTTCAAAGGTGTCCAAAAGCTGACAAACTGCTCAGAAGACGCTTTCTTTAAAAAAGCCGGCCGGCAATTCAGCAGCGGTATACACCGGTACCCGACAATTTAGACAAGAAGGAATAGAACACCACACATAGATTAGATAGATAGAAACATGTCAGTCACATATATATGAAGTACAGTGACAGTGTTGCTTACTGTACTTGTCATTTAGTGTAAAGGATTTATTAAAAAATATAATAGTGTTTTCATGTACTGTCTCTTTAAAAAAGCCGGCCGGCAATTCAGCATCTGTACCCGACAATTTATAACAGACAGAATAGAGCTTCACACATAGATTAGATAGATAGAAACATGTCAGTCACATATATATGAAGTACAGTGATAGTGTTGGTTACTGTACTTGTCATTTAGTATTAAAATAAAGGATTTATTATTAAAAAAAATTGGCGTGGGGTTCCCCTTAATTTTAGTCTCTAGCGGAGATTAAGCAGACAGCTGGGGCAGATGTTTGAAGCCTGGGAAGGGGGTAATACCCACGGAGCTTCCCAGGCTACTAATATCAGCCCCCAGCTGAATACATAGCCTTTACTAGCTATTAAAATGGGGGACCCCCCCAAAAAAATGACGTGGGGTCCCCCCTAATTTAATAGCTAGCAAAGGCTAGGCAGACAGCTGGGGGCTGATATTAATAGCCCAGGAAGGGAGCCATGAATATTGGCCCCCTCCCAGGCTAGAAACACCAGCCGTCAGCCGCCCCAGAAATGGCGCATTCATAGGATGCGCCAATTCTGGCACTTAGCCTCGCTCTTCCACGCTGCCCTGTAGCGGTGGCAGGGGGTAATAGGGCTGGGGTTGATGTCAGCTTATAATGCCAGCTGACATCAAGCCCAGGTTACTAATGGAGAGGCGTCTATAAGACACCCCCATTACTAACCCCATAGTCAAAGTTAAAAGAAAACACAAACACCCAGAATAAAGTCCTTTAATTGAAATAAAGACACAATCCTTTATTGTTCTAAATTAAACCATACTTACCATCACGCCCATTCCAGCTGAAGCCAACGATCTCCTGCAATAAAAGAAAAATAATAAAGCAACATCATCCTTACCTTTCCATGGTTCCCACGACAGCTTCAGCTCTGCTACATCGAGATGACAGGCTGGACCGCAGCAGAACGCTGCCATCCAGCCTGTCATCCCGCAGACACTGAGAAGCGCAGGCATGCTTGCGCTCTGCAGTGTCTGGCTGTGACGGCATAAAGATGAGACGAGTTCATGTCCAATGAACTCGGCGCACCTCATGCACGTCACTGACAGCGTGGGAAAATTCTCACGCTGAAGCGCTGAGTGCAGGAGAATTCTCCCACGCTGTCAGTGACGTGCATAAGGTGAGCTCATGTCCAATGAACTCAGCTCACCTCCTGCACGTCACTGACAGCGTGGGAGAATTCTCCTGCACTCAGCGCTTCAGCGTGAGAATTCTCCCACGCTGAAGCGCTGAGTGCAGGAGAATTTTCCCACGCTGTCAGTGACATGCATAAGGTGAGCTCATGTCCAATGAACTCAGCTCACCTCCTGCACGTCACTGACAGCGTGGGAGAATTCTCCTGCACTCAGCGCTTCAGTGTGAGAATTCTCCCACGCTGAAGCGCTGAGTGCAGGAGAATTTTCCCACGCTGTCAGTGACGTGCATGAGGTGAGCCGAGTTCATTGGACATTAACTCGGCTCATCTGGATGCCCTCATAGAGAGACACTGTGGAGCGCAAGCAAGCCTGCGCTTCTCAGTGTCTGCGGGATGACAGGCTGGATGGCAGCGTTCTGCTGCGGTCCAGCCTGTCATCTCGATGTAGCAGAGCTGAAGCTGTCATGGGAACCATGGAAAGGTAAGGATGATGTTGCTTTATTATTTTTCTTTTATTTCAGGAGATCGTTGGCTTCAGCTGGAATGGGCGTGACGGTAAGTATGGTTTAATTTAGAACAATAAAGAATTGTGTGTTTATTTCAATTAAAGGACTTTTTTCTGGGTGTTGTGTTTTTTTTAAATACTTTACTAGAAATTCATGGTGGTCATGTCTAATATTGGCGTGACCCCATGAATTTTGGGCTTAGGGCCAGCTGATAATGCCAAGCTGGCCCTATCCCCTTTATTACCCAGTGAGCCACCGCATCAGGGCCCTGGATGAGTTGGGTACAGCGCCAGAAGATGGCGCTTCTATGAACGCGCCATTTACCGGGGTGGCTGCGGACTGCAATTTGCAGCGGGGGTGGCCCAGAAAGCTTGGGCCTCCCTGCGCTGCGGATTCCAGCCCCCAGCTGCATAGTTGTACCTGGCTGGACACAAAAACAGGGCGAAGCCCCACGTCAATTTTCTTTAAATTATTTCATGAAATAATTAAGAAAAAAAGGGCTTCCCTATATTGTTGTGTCCGGCCAGGTACAAATAGGCAGCTGGTGGTTGGGGGCAGCCCGTTCCTGCCTGCTGCACCTGACTGGACACAAATATAGTGCGAAGCCACACGTCAATTTTTTTTTAATTATTTCATGAATTTCCTGAAATAATTAAAAAAAATTGAAGTGGGGCTTCGCACTATATTTGTGTCCAGCCAGGTACAGCAGGCAGGAACGGGCTGCCCCCAACCACCAGCTGACTATTTGTACCTGGCCGGACACAACAATATAGGGAAGGCCTTTTTTTCTTAATTATTTCATGAATTTCATGAAATAATTTAAAAAAAAATACGTGGGGCTTCGCCCTATTTTTGTGTCCAGCCAGGTACAACTAGGCAGCTGGGGGCTGGAATCTGCAGCGCAGGGAGGCCCAAGCTTTCTGGGCCCCCCCCCGCTGCAAATTGCAGTCCGCAGCCACCCCGGAAAATGGCGCGTTCATAGAAGCGCCATCTTCTGGCGCTGTACCCAACTCATCCAGGGCCCTGGTGCGGTGGCTCACTGGGTAATAAAGGGATTAGGGCCAGCTTGGTATTATCAGCTGGCCCCAAGCCCAAAATTCATGGGGTCACGCCAGTATTAGACATGACCGCCATGAATTTCTAGTAAAGTATTTAAAAAAAACACAACACCCAGAATAAAGTCCTTTAATTGAAATAAACACACAATTCTTTATTGTTCTAAATTAAACTATACTTACCATCACGCCCATTCCAGCTGAAGCCAACGATCTCCTGCAATAAAAGAAAAATAATAATCCAACCTCATCCTTACCTTTCCATGGTTCCCACGACAGCTTCAGCTCTGCTACATCGAGATGACAGGCTGGACCGCAGCAGAACGCTGCCATCCAGCCTGTCATGCCGCAGACACTGAGAAGAGCAGGCATGCTTGCGCTCCTCAGTGTCTCGCTGTGACGGCATCCAGATGAGCCGAGGTCATGTCCAATGAACTCGGCTCACCTCATGCACGTCACTGACAGCGTGGGAAAATTCTCACGCTGAAGTGCTGAGTGCAGGAGAATTCTCCCACGCTGTCAGTGACGTGCATGAGGTGAGCTCATGTCCAATGAACTCAGCTCACCTCATGCACCTCACTGACAGCGTGGGAAAATTCTCCTGCACTCAGCGCTTCAGCGTGAAAATTCTCCCACGCTGTAAGTGACGTGCATGAGGTGAGCCGAGTTCATTGGACATGACCTCGGCTCATCTTTATGCCGTCACAGAGAGACAATGTGGAGCGCAAGCAAGCCTGCTCTTCTCAGTGTCTGCGGGATGACAGGCTGGATGGCGGCGTTCTGCTGCGGTCCAGCCTGTCATCTCGATGTAGCAGAGCTGAAGCTGTCGTGGGAACCATGGAAAGGTAAGGATGAGGTTGCTTTATTATTTTATTTTTATTACAGGAGATCGTTGGCTTCAGCTGGAATGGGCGTGACGGTAAGTATGGTTTAATTTAGAACAATAAAGAATTGTGTCTTTATTTCAATTAAAGGACTTTATTCTGGGTGTTTGTGTTTTTTTTAACTTTGACTATGGGGTTAGTAATGGGGGTGTCTTATAGACGCCTCTCCATTACTAACCTGGGCTTGATGTCAGCTGGCATTATAAGCTGACATCAACCCCAGCCCTATTACCCCCTGCCACCGCACCAGGGCAGCGTGGAAGAGCGAGGCTAAGTGCCAGAATTGGCGCATCCTATGAATGCGCCATTTCTGGGGCGGCTGACGGCTGGTGTTTCTAGCCTGGGAGGGGGCCAATATTCATGGCTCCCTTCCTGGGCTATTAATATCAGCCCCAAGCTGTCTGCCTAGCCTTTGCTAGCTATTAAATTAGGGGGGACCCCACGTCATTTTTTTGGGGGGGGTCCCCCATTTTAATAGCTAGTAAAGGCTATGTATTCAGCTGGGGGCTGATATTAGTAGCCTGGGAAGCTCCGTGGGTATTACCCCCTTCCCAGGCTTCAAACATCTGCCCCAGCCGTCTGCTTAACCTCCGCTAGAGCCTAAAATTAAGGGGAACCCCACGCCAATTTTTTTAATAATAAATCCTTTATTTTAATACTAAATGACAAGTACAGTAACCAACACTATCACTGTACTTCATATATATGTGACTGACATGTTTCTATCTATCTAATCTATGTGTGAAGCTCTATTCTGTCTGTTATAAATTGTCGGGTACAGATGCTGAATTGCCGGCCGGCTTTCTTAAAGAGACGGTGCATGAAAACACTATTATTTTTTTTAATAAATCCTTTACACTAAATGACAAGTACAGTAAGCAACTCTGTCACTGTACTTCATATATATGTGACTGACATGTTTCTATCTATCTAATCTATGTGTGTTTCTCTATTCCTTCTATTCTAAATTGTCGGGTACCGCTGCTGAATTGCCGGCCGGCTTTTTTAAAGAGACGGTGCATGAAAACACTATTATTTTTTTTGATAAATCCTTTACGCTAAATGACAAGTACAGTAAGCAGCACTTTCACTGTACTTCGTATATATGTGGCTGACATGTTTATATCTATCTAATCTATGTGTGAAGCTCTATTCTTTCGGTTCTAAATTGTCGGGTACCGGTGTATGCCGCTGCTGAATTGCCGGCTTTTCGTGTTTCACTGTGAGCACAGTTCCCATCGATTTGGGCAATCACTGTAATGCCACAACCACCATGGCTGTGGCATTACAGTGAGTGGCAGACAATCCCTGCATGATTGGTGCTCTAAATAGCGCCAGACATGCAGGACACGCTTTTGGTGCACGAACAGTTATCGAACATAACCTCGAACAGCCGAATTTTTTGCAAATCGTTCGGGTTCGTCGAACAACTCGAACACCGCCCAAAACAGCTCGAATTTGAGATTGGCGAACAGTTCTAGTCGAACACCGCTCATCTCTAGTCCTAGACACTGGAGTTTCCCGGCTTCACCGGACAGGAACGGATCAGGTGCTCCTTACTACCACAGTAGAAACAGCTCCCCTCGGCTCGGTGTGTTTCTTGGCGAGACTTGACCATCTTGGTCTGGTCGATCTGCATAGGTTCGGGCGAGCGTGCCCGGGGAGTTGCTGGCTGGGAAGCTGGTTTCTGGAAAACAGGAGCAAGACGGGGAAATCTTCTCTCCTGGGTAGTCTCCTTAGCACGTTCTAGGAAACGGATGTCAATCCAGGTAGCTAGTGACACCAGGTCATCCAGGGTGGTAGGAATGTCCCGGCCGGCTAACTCGTCCTTAATCCGACCGGAAAGACCCTCCCAGAAGGTGGACACCAGGGTCTCATTGTCCCAGGCAAGCTCAGAAGCGATGGTACGGAACCATATGGCATACTGGCCCATGGTGAGACTCCCTTGGCGGAGACGGAGCAATGAGGAGGCAGTAGAAATCCTTTGTCTGGGTTCATCGAAGACCCTCCGGAAGGCAGTGAGGAAAGCTGGAAGATCGGACACCAGGGAATGCCCTCTCTCCCATAGAGGGTTTAGCCATGCCAATGCTTCCCCGGTGAGGTGGGACATGATGAACGCCACCTTGGCCCGGTCGGAGGGAAACTGATGTGGCAGAAGTTCAAAGTGCAGCGTGCACTGGTTTAGAAAGCCCCGACATAAGACGGGGTCACCTCCAAAACGAGGAGGCGCAGAAAACCGGGGTCCTAAGCTGGATGCCGTGGTATTGGTAGGCAGCGGCGCTGCCGGAGCGGGTGTCGCTCGACTCGAGGCGGGCACATGTGGGACAGACAGCGTGTCCAGGCGAGAGTTGACAGGCCGCAGGTAGGTCAGGATTGTCTCCTGTTGGGATCTCTGACGAGAAACCTCCTGGTACAGGTCAGCAAGCGAAGGGGCCTGGGGGCCACCGGGTTCCATGGCCCGTGCAAACTGTTATGGATCTGGGTGGTGGAACCTCTGTGCTGCGGTGCAAGGAGGGACCAGAGGGGCGTAACTAGGTATGAACTCGGACCGACCAAGGTCGTACGGCGGCTCAATCGATTCCACGACCAGGGAAGGACCGAGCAGAGGGACCAGGTGCTACTCTGGGACCGACCTTGTATGAGAGCAGGTGACTTCCATGGGTCAGAAGGCAGGGACTGACCGGTACAGCAGATGAGCATTGGAGGCAGGCTGAGGGGTGATCCGGGTAGATGGACTGGCAGAAACGTCAGGTAACAAGCAGGAGCCTCCAGGTAGGCTGGCTGGTAGGCACGGAGGGTAACAGGCAGGTGCTTCCAGGTAAGTGGGCTGGCAGGCCCAGCAGGTAACAGGCAGGTGCTTCCAGGTAAGCAGGCGGGCAAGGCCCATAGACAGACTGGTGAACTGGACTGTAGACAGACTGTTGGGCTGGAGCGTAGACAAGCTGGTGGACAGGACTTGTAATCAGGCAGGCGGACCGGACTTGTAGTCAGGCTGGCGGGCTGGACTGGTAGTCAGGCTGGCAGCGGGACCTGAAGGCTGAAGCAGAGTTTAACACACAAAGCTACAACCTTGCAGGGGCACCTCCATTTTGGAGGAGGTGCCTTTTATATGGGAGGTCCTCCGGCCATTGGCCAGGGACTCCTTAGGACGGCGCGCGGCCCCTTTAAGAGGAGGGAGCACGTGCGCGCCCTAACCACTGTGCCCGGGAAGCTGCGCGCGCTGGCAGCAGCAGATGCAGGAGCGCCAGAGGACGCCAGGCGGGGAGCGTGGCTGTAAGAGGGACGGCGCCTCTGCCTGTCAGGGGGCAGAGACGCCGATACTACAGATACCTTGCACCTGTCCCTATTGTAAATGCAGCAAACAGCGGTATCAATAGGAAATAGAATAGATTTTTTATTTATTTTTCTGCAGCAGTAGTACACAGTATAAGGCAATAATACCTGGCTGGATTGATGTAATACGCTATGCATACTGCGATAGCTCACCCATAAATGAATTTCAGATAGGAGAGGTAATATTGTAGAATATAGAATCGATTTGAATTGGCCTTCACATTATTAAGGAGCAGGTCTCCTATACTGTTATTGCGCATATGTTATAATACCCCCAGTGGCACTAAAAACCATCTCTGACAAAACGCTAGCGGCCAGGACCTCCAAGGCTTAGAGAGACAGTTCATGCCACGTGTCCAGCTTGAATATCCAATAGCTGTAAGGAACCACGGAGGATGATGGTATGGTCACCAAGGTATTCCTTCAGCATCTTCCAAAACTTTTCCCTCCTTGACACAGTAACTCACGCATAAGGGCCTGGGGTCTGGGAGGGGCTGAGAAAACTGTCCTAGACCTTTGACAGCATTCCCCTGCCTCTTCTGCATCTGCTTTGTTTCTCCCTCGCCTGTACTCCTTGTTTGTCCAAGACACTGTGACCTTTACTGCCAGCATTGTCAGATCGGATTTTTTTTAATAATTCTTTAATAAGGGCCATCTGGTACTGCAACATACAACATAGGAGTGGGTCTCCTATACTGTTATTGCTTATGCAGCAAGTTCAAGGGCTGCTCAAAATTAGGATGCACTCCAATGCCACGTTCAATAGATAGAAAAAAACAAAGACAAAAGCTAAATACACTAATACCTAAAAGTAAATGGATAAATCGCGCAGTGCATAGAAATAATGATAAATAATAAAGGGTATTTAGTTAACATAAATTTTGATCAAAATAATTTAAAAGCCATCCCGCCACGTCACGGCAATCCTTATGGGACAGTCCTAACTCTAATATTAAAACCTTACCATTTGTCAAGTTACATACATATGGATAAGGGTATGGCCACCCTTTGTCTGAGCTGAAAGGTTCATTCTGCCTCTCAGGTCCATGCTTCTACTAAGGGTTCAGTCTCTCTGCCCTTATCCATATGTATGTCACTTGACAAATGGTAAGGTTTTAATATTTTAAAATTGTTAAGGAGTGGGTCTCATATACTGGTAATGCCCATGCACTAATTGCATGGGCTGAAAAACATTTACCCTTGGGGGTAAACATGAACATACTGTATACATGAACATACTGTACAACATACAGAATGTTAGAGGTAGGCCTCTAAAAATATTTCCAACGGGCATCATAAACAACCTTAAAAAAATTATGTGGGTGTTGCATGATGGTCACCCTGTTCACATGGTGGTGAAGGATGAGGAGAAGAAGAAGGAGGAAGATGACATAAAATAGACAAAATCATGAAGCATATACCCGTGTCTGGGTGTGAAGAGGTGCATGGGAATAGACCCCCCAAAAATAACCACTGAATTTGACTTTATGTTCACCCGCTATCATCCAGTAGAGTCGAGAAGTCTGGCCCCATCCAGCCCTTGTTCATTTTGATAAGAGTCAGCCTGTCAGCATTTTCAGTTGACAGGCGGATGTACCTATCAGTTATAATACACCTGGCATCACTAAAATCCTGCTCTGACAAAACGTTAGAGGCAGGGCAGGCCAGGACCTCCAAGGCGTAGAGAGACAGTTCATGCCACGTGTCCAGCTTGGATACCCAATAGTTATAAGGCACAGAGGAATCACGGAGGACCCTGGTACGATCGGCAAGGTAATCCTTCAGCGTCTTCCAAAACTTTTCTCTCCTTGTCAGAGTACACTGTGCATCATGGCCTGGGCGCGGGGAGGGACTTAGAAAACTGTCTCAGACCTTTGACAGTGTTCCCCTGCCTCTACTGAATCTGGTTTGGGTCTCCCTTGCCTGTACTCCTTGATTGTCCAATGAACGGTGACCTCTGCCACCAGCATTGTCAGGTGTGAATTTTTTAATAATTCTTCAACAAGAGCTTTCTGGTACTGCGACATTTTATTAGATCTCTCCGCCACGGGAAGGAGAGATAGAACGTTCTCCTTGTAGCGTGGTTCTAGAAGTGTGACCAACCAGTAATTACTGTCACCCAAAATTGCGCACAATGCGAGGGTCACGGGAAAGGCAGCAGAACATAAAGTCACCCATGTGTACCAGACTGCCAGCAGCCAAGACGTCCCTGTCCCCACCAAGAGGACAATTGTCCATGTTCTCCTCCTCATTCTCCCTGTCCTCAGGCCATCCACGCTGAACAGACGGTATAAATGTGTGGGTAGAACCATCTGTAGCGCAGGAAACCAGCTCCTGTTCCTCCTCCTCCTTCTCATTATCAACCATTCTCAGTTGAGATGAGATGAAGCTGGGCTGTGTAGCATCACCCTGTATGGTTCCTTGCTCTATCTCATTGTGCTCCGCCTGCAATGCCTCCTCTTTAATTGTGAGCAGCGAGCATTTCAGTAGATAGAGAAGCCGGTGTCACGGGTGTGTCGGAGGTGACGGACAGTCACCCTGCAGTGGGTTGCAGGAGATCTGTACTTCTGACATTGTAGACAGCTTCTAGATAAGAGGCTGTCTTTAGGACCGAGCGGCTACCTCTCTCTTGCTAATTAGCTCTCTGGCCTGGGTGTATATATACCTGGTGTGTCTGAGATGGAGTCACCGGTTTTACTGATTTCTACTTGTGAAGCTTAGCAGGAGCAGTACTTCATCCTCTCTGGAGCTTGAGGCCGTGTGCTGATTTGGAGTTCATCTAAAGCTAAGCCATTTTTTCCCTGTTTCGTCTACCCTTGTTGTATATAGAGTTTAGTGGAGGTTGACTAGTACTCATCTCCTCCCATCCCTAGCCGTACGCCAGGGAGAGTAGGGCGAGGCATGCGTGCAGCGATTGCTGAAGAGGCAATATAGGGATGATAGTTGAGACAGGGTGACGCTAGACAAGACTGGGAAGTCTCCACTTCCCCCTTTCCCTAGTGTTTGGGCTCCCTTTCCCTTTCCCTCTGTGTTGCACTAGTCTTTCCCACACCTGGCGAGACATTATAACCGGCCAAGCACGTTTTGAAAAGAAAAAAAAAAAAGGGAACTGACTTTTTTTTTTTTTCATTGTGTGTTTTGGGCTGTGCACCTTTTTTTTTCCTTTCTCCCTTGGTATGGGTTCAGTTGCAGAGCTCACAGAGCAGTTCCGCTTTCTGTCTCTGGAGGTGAATGACCTCCGCTGTGAGGTTCAACAGCAGCATCAATGGCTGCAGGTTGCCAATATGGGGGTCTCTGCTGGTAGGCCTGTCCAGCCTGAACCCAAGGTTTCCCTCCCGGACAGGTTTTCAGGAGGAAGGATTTAAGGGTGCATGCAAATTGTATTTTAAACTTCGTTCCTCCGGTAATGAGGAGCAACAGGTTGGTATTGTTATCTCTCTATTGCAGGGCGATCCTCAGTCATGGGCATTTTCGTTACCACAGGACTCGGTTTGTCTCCAATCCATGGAGGTTTTTTTTGAGCTCTGGCCCTCATCTATGATGACCCTGACCGAGTCACCTTGGCTGAGTCTAGGCTACGTCTCTTCAGCTGGGGATTCGGTCAGTGGAAACATACAGTTCGGAATTCCGTAGATGGGCAACGGATTCCAAATGGAATGACTCAGCCCTTAGAAGTCAATTTTGTGAGGGACTTACTGAAAGGTTGAAAGATGCCTTGGCTGTATATGAAACCTCTCAGTCCTTGGAGGCTGCCATGTCTTTGGCCATACGTCTTGATAGACGCCTTCGGGATAGATGGGTGCAACCACCTTCTCGGGGGCCTTCTTGTCGGGGTTGTATACCTCTGCCAGGGGAGCGGTCTGGGGGTGAACCAATACTGGGGGAGGTGGAGGAACCCATGCAGTTAAGGGGTATCTCTACATCATACATCTCCATGGAGATTCGCAAGAAAAAAGGCGTATGTTTTTACATACAGCAGAGGTGATGCTAGAGAGCAAAACTGAAAAAATTTCTGTGTTTGTCGACAGTGGAACCGGAGTCAACATGGTTGATGCTGAGTTTGTGAAAACTCATGGTCTTGCTTGCTGTGCTTTAGCTGATCCTATTTCCATCTTTGCCATTGACTTGGCACCACTTGCACAGAAAGCATTTACTCCGATTGTACATAAAGTATAACTGAGGATGGGGTCAGTTCATTGTGAAATAATTCCTTGCTATGTTCTGAACAATCTTCCCGCTCCGATTGTCTTGGGTATACCTTGGCTTTTTAAACATAATCCGTTGGTGGATTGGCAAACCGAGGAGATTATTGAATGGGTAGATTCCTGCCACGAGAACTGTCTAGATATTTCCATTGCTACTGTCTCTACCTGCTTTTCTGTCTGGTTTTGAGGACGTTTTTTCTGAGAAGGGGTGTCAGGATTTGCCTCCTCATCGTGCTTATGACTGTCCTTTTAACCTGACCCCCAGAGCTAAACTACCAAAGTCCAGAATGTATAATCTTTCTGGCCCTGAGAGACAAGCCATGAAGAGTTTCATTGCGTAAAGTCTGGAGAAGGGACATATCAGACCCTCATCTTCGCCCGTGGTGGCAGGGTTCTTCTTTGTGAAGAAAAAAGATGGCGGTCTTCATCCCTGTTTAGATTTCCGGGAAATAAATCAAATTACTATACGTGATCCATACCCTCTTCCTCTGATTCCTGATTTGTTCAGCCAGGTTGTGGGAGTTAAGATATTCTCCAAGTTGGATTTAAGGGGAGCCTACAACCTGGTTAGAATCAGATAAGGGAACGAGTGGAAGACAGTGTTCAATTCCCACGGAAGAACATTTCGTTTGATTATGCCTTTTGGTTTGACCAATGCTCCTGCGGTATTCCAGCATTTCATAAATAATATTTTCAATCATTTGGTGGGGAGGTTTGTGGTGGTCTATCTGGACGATATTTTGGTTTATTCACCTGATTTTGAGACTCATGGGGGGCATGTTAAGCAGGTGCTCCAGATATTAAGGGATAACAAACTTTATGCCAAACTAGAAAAATGTGTTTTCGCTGTTCAGGAGGTGCAGTTTTTGGGGTACTTGTTGTCATCTTCAGGTTTTCGGATGGATCCAGAGAAGATCGATGCAGTTCTTGACTGGGAACGTCCCGAGAACCTGAAGGCACTACAACGTTTTCTGGGCTTTACTAATTTTTACAGGAAATTCATCCAAATTACTCTGTTATAGTGAAACCCCTTACTGACATGACTAAGAAGGGGTCTGATTTTTCCAAATGGTCAAATGCTTCCCTCCAGGATATTTCTTCCTTAAAGAATCATTTTGCCATTGCACCTTTACTCAGTCAACCCGATGTTTCTCAACCCTTTATTGTGGAGGTCGACGCTTTGGATGTCGGGGTTGGGGCTGTGTTGTCTCAGGGTTCGTCCCCTAGTAAATGGCATCCATGCACCTTCTTTTCTAAAAAATTGTCTTCGGCTGAGAGAAATTATGACGTGGGTAATAAGGAACTTTTGGCGACCAAATTGGCATTTGATGAATGGCGACATTAGTTGGAGGAGACTGTCCATCCTATTACTGTTATTACTGACCATAAGAACCTGTCATAACTCCAGTCAGCTAAACGTCTCAACCCTTGGCAACCAGATGTTCCCTGTTTTTTACTAGGTTTAATTTTGTTGTCACTTTATGTCCAGAGGTCAAAAATGTCAAGGTTGATGCTTTGTCCCGAAGCTTCCCTCGTGGTGGTGACCATGAGAACCCGCCCCGATATTACAGAAAGGGGTAGTCATTTTGGCTCTTTATCCTGAACTGAAGGGTGAGGTGTTGGAGGCTCAGTGGGAAAGTTATTTGTTCAATCTGATCTGCGCTGCAAAGTAATCAAGGAACATCATAACTCTGTGCTTGCTGAGCATACAGGTGGTAAGGCAACCGTAGACCTCCTCTCTCGTCGTTTTTGGTGGCTGGGGTTGCATTGGGATGTGATTGAACATGTAGCTGCTTGTAGTATTTGCGCACGTTCTAAGGTTTCGCATACCTGTCCGTCTGGTACTCTTCTTCTGCTACCGATCCCTAGTAGGCCATGGACACACTTGTCCATGGATTTTATTACTGACCTACCGGTTTCTGCAGGCAAACCAGTGGTTTTGGTCGTAGTAGATAGGTTCAGTAAAATGGTTCACTTTGTTGCATTACCTGCACTTCCCAATGTGAAGACACTTGCTCAGGTGTTCATAAATGAGATTGTGAAGCTTCACAGGGTTCCCTCCGATGTGGTGTCTTATCGGGAGACCCAGTTTGTTTCCAAGTTCTGGAAGGCATTCTGTTCTCGACTGGGGGTGCAGCTGTCCTTTTTCTCTGCCTTCCACCCTCAGTCGAATAGTCAGACCGAGCGTGTCAATCAGAACTTGGAGACATACCTCAGGTGTTTCATGTCCGAAAATCAGGAGGATTGGGCATTCGACTTACCGCTGGCAGAATATGCCATCAATAATCATCATCAAGAATCCACTGGCAGGTCACAGTTCTACGGTGCATACGGTTATCATCCACAGTTTGGTACCTTCAGTGGGGGAGGAGCTTCAGAAGATCCTGAGGAGGAACGGTTTGCTTCTTTGCTCTCCTCGTTATAGCAGGGTGTTCTGTGTAATTTAAAGACCATGGGAGACAGGTATAAACGTATGGCTGACAGCAAACGCTTGCCAGGTCCCGACCTGAATGTGAATGACTTTATGTGGTTGTCTACCAAAAATATAAGATTGAAAGTTCCTTCTTGGAAGCTGGGACCTAGGTTTATTGGTCCCTATAAAATAACCACCATCATTAACGAAGCAGCGTTTTGTCTTGAACTTCCTCAGGCCCTTAAGGTCCACAATGTGTTCCACAGGTCCTTACTCAAAATTTCGAGGATTGTAGATTCTCATCTCCAACGTTGTTCTATACAATACTTGGTGCACTAGAAAGGCTATGGTTCAGAGGAAAAGATGTGGGTTTCAGCATCAGAGGTGAACGCTCCCAGATTGGTTCACTCATTCCACACCTCTTTTCCTGAGAAACCTGATCCTGAGTGTCCGGAGGCCACTTCTAGTGAGGGATGTACTGTCACGGGTGTGTCGGAGGTAATGGACAGTCGCCCTGCAGTGGGTTGCAGGAGATCTCTACTTTGGCATTCCAGACAACTTCTAGATAAGAGTCTGTCTTTAGGACCGAGCGGCTGCCTCTCTCTTGCTAATTAGATCTCTGGCCTGGGTGTATATATACCTGGTGTGTTTGAGAGGGAGTCGCCGGTTATACTCATTTCTACTTGTGAAGCTTAGAAGGAGCAGTACTTCATTCTCTCTGGAGCTTGAGGCCTTGTGCTTATTTGGAGTTCATCTAAAGCTAAGCTGTTTTCCCCCTGTGTCGTCTACCCTTGTTGTATATAGAGTTTAGCTGAGGTTGACTAGTCCTCATCTCCTCCCATCCCTAGCCATTGCAATACGCCAGGAAGAGTAGGGCGAGGCACGCGTGCAGCGATTGCTGAAAAGGCAATATAGGGACGATAATTGAGACAGGGTGACGCTAGACCAGATTAGGATGTCTCCACTTCCCCCTTTCCCTAATGTCTGGGCTCCCTTTCCCTTTTCCCTCTGTCCTGCACTAGTCTTTCCCACACCTGGCGTGACAGCGAGATGGTGATGCTAATTATGGCGCCATTCACCATCTTGGTGGAGTCCTCAAAGTTTTGGTGGACGGCACAGATGTCAGACATCCATGCCCACTCATAAAGCTCTTTAATGCGGAGGCTGACCTGAATACCGACGGGCGTGTTGAAACTGGTACTCAACAACTGCCCTCTGCTGTACACAAATCCTTCCCAACATATACAACGTTGTGTTCCAATGCATGGTGACATCGCACACCAGTCGATGAGCTGGAATGTGCAAATGCTGCTGAAGCATGGTGAAGGCAGCGATAGCTGTAGCTGACTTTTTGAAATGGGCACACACGCGGCATACTTTCACAAGCAGCTCAGGCAGATCCGGGTAGGTTTTGAGAAACTGCTGAACCACGAGGTTAAGCACATAGGCCAGGCATGGTACGTGTGCGAAGTTACAGCTGTCAACAACTCTGCAGCGGAGTGCGGCTTGTCACCTAAGCATATTGGCTTCAGCACAGCCTGTTGCCGCTTGGCCGAGACAATGCTGTAGTGCTTCCAGCTTGCTTGAGTATCGAGGGAAGGCCACCGCCATGAAGTTGCGGAAAGCTTATGTCTCTGCGAGCCTAAAAGGCATCATTTCAAGTGCAAGCAGTTGAGAAATTGGCAGTTTAGTGATGTGGCTTGTGGGTGGTTGGCTACGTATTTGCGTTTGCGTTCAAAGGACTGGGGTAGGGAAAACTGAACACTGCGCTGGGACAAGGATATGGATGTGGTTTAGATAGTGATGATTTCAAGTGTGCAAGGACAGGTGAAGGGTGGGAGGCATCTTTGCCTGCATCATGGACAGAGGCTTGGCATGCATGTACAGCAGGGGAAGAGTCAGTGTTGTTACCCACAGACACAGTTTCTGGACCCTGCATGATAATGCACAGTCTCATGCTGCACATAACACATCTGCATCTCTGGCTGCTGTGGGCATAAAAGGGGACAAACTTATGGTGTGGCCCCCATGCTCCCCTGACCTCAACCCCATTGAAAACCTCTGGAGCATCATCAAAAGGAGTGTCTATGATGGTGGGAGGCAGTTCACATCTAAGCAACAGCTCTGGGAGGGTATTCTGTCCTCATGCAAAACAATTGAAGCAGAGACCATCCAAAACCTGACAAATTCAATGAATGAGAGAGTTCAGAAGCTCCTTTCGAACAAGGGGTCCTATGTGCAAATGTTACATCACCTAGAATAAAGTTTTGAGTTGAAAACTGATTGATTTCAGTTTGTAATAACCTGCTAATGCTTATAATTTCAAAAATGACCATTTTTTTGTTCTTTATTAAAATTAAAAGGTTGAAAACTCTGCTGTGCATAATAATTTGGAACATGCATTTTGAGTGCAGTTTGAGTGTTTTATTTTTTTAAAAATATACTGTTATCATAGGCAGTTTGTACAAAAACCTTTCAATTGTACTCTAATAGTTATTTGACTGGAAAATTACAATGACTGCAATTCATATACAGTCATGACCAAAAGTTTTGAGAATGACACCAAAATTATATTTTCACATGATCTGCTGGCCTCTGGTTTTTATTAGTGTTTGTCTGATGTTTATATCACATACAGAAATATAACTGCAATCATATTATGAGTACCAATAGGTTATATTGACAGTTAGAATGAGTTAATGCAGCAAGTCAATATTTGCAGTGTTGCCCCTTCTTCTTCAAGACCTCTGTAATTCTCCCTGGCATGCTCTCAATCAACTTTTGGACCAAATCCTGACTGATAGCAGTCCATTCTTGCATAATCAATGCTTGCATTTTGCCAGAATTTGTTGGTTTTTGTTTGTCCACCCGTCTCTTGATGATTGACCACAAGTTCTCAATGGGATTAAGATCTGGGGAGTTTCCAGGCCATGGACCCAAAATCTCTATGTTTTGTTCCATGAGTCATTTAGTTATCACCTTTGCTTTATGGCAAGGTGCTCCATCATGCTGGAAAAGGCATTGTTGGGCGCCAAACTGCTCTTGGACGGTTAGGAGAAGTTGCTCTTGGAGGACATTCTGGTACCATTCTTTATTCATGGCTGTGTTTTTAGGCAAGACTGTGAGTGAGCCGATTCCCTTGGCTGAGAAGCAACCCCACACATGAATGGTTTCAGGATGCTTTACAGTTGGCATGAGACAAGACTGGTGGTAGCGCTCACCTCTCCTTCTCCGAATAAGCTGTTTTCCAGATGTCCCAAACAATCGAAAAGGGGATTCATCAGAGAAAATGACTTTGCCCCAGTCCTCAGCAGTCCACTCCCTGTACCTTTTGCAGAATATCAGTTGGTCCCTGATGTTTTTTCTGGAGAGAAGTGGCTTCTTTGTTGCCCTCCTTGAAACCAGCCCTTGCTCAAAGAGTCTCCGCCTCACAGTGCGTGCAGAAGCATTCACACCAGCCTGCTGCCATTCCTGAGCAAGCTTGGCACTGCTGGTAGTCCGATCCCGCAGCTGAAACAGTTTTAAGATACGGTCCTGGCGCTTGCTGGTCTTTCTTGGGCGCCCTGGAGCCTTTTTGACAACAATGGAAGCTCTCTCCTTGAAGTTCTTGATGATGCGATAGATTGTTGACTGAGGTGCAATCTTTGTAGCTGTGATACTCTTCCCTGTTAGGCCATTTTTGTGCAGTGCAATGATGGCTGCACGTGTTTCTTTAGAGATAACCATGGTCTACTGAAGAGAAACAATGATACCAAGAACCAGCCTCCTTTTAAAGAGTCCAGTGATGTCATTCTTATTTAATCATGACTGATTGATCGCCAGCCCTGTCCTCATCAACACCCACACCTGTGTTAATGGATCAATCACTAAAACGATGTTAGCTGCTCCTTTTAAGGCAGGACTGCAATGATGTTGAAATGTGTTTTGGGGGTTAAAGTTCATTTTCTGGGCAAATATTGACTTTGCAAGTACAGTAATTGCTGTTAAGCTGATCACTCTTTGACATTCAGGAGTATATGCAAATTGCCATTACAAAAAATGAAGCAGTAAACTTTGGAAAAATTACTATTTGTCTCATTCTCAATACTTTTGGCCATGACTGTAGGTAATTTGGGAAAATCTGAGAAAATATTATTTGCATAATAATTTGGAACACCATACTATCAAGCTCAATATTTTGTAATTTACATAAAAAATCTGTTGTATTCTGTGCATAGGAGGAAGCCTCTCTAGCAAGTGGGCCCAGGATTTTATCAAGGAAAACCCCTATATGACTAAATATAGAGTCACTTCTCGATATGATGGGACGTCCAGGTGGATTGGTTAAAGATTTATGAACACATTAGATTGTGGAATGATGAATTCTGATTTGGCGCACAACTCATCCAGATGCTACTATTATGGAAATCATTACATTTTTATCAATGTACATGTTATTTTTATTATTTTTTTCCAAAAATACATATAATTGTATTTGTTGGCTAAGATAAGAGGTTTTTTCGACTTAATCGATGGGCATTATTATCGAAGTAGGGATGTGGGTTGAGTATTGTATCCTTGACAGGTTACATAACTCCCCTTGTTATGCATATTTCCTTGATTGTAAGATTTCTATGCAGGCAACTATACTTCATTTAAAGTGAGGATTCGGCAGCATGTCGTTAGTATGTAACTACATTAGTAAGCCGGATAACTTTTGAGTTTGCTTATTTTGTTTACACATATGGACAATAAATCTATCAGACAGCTGTGAGAAAACCAACATAGACAAATAAAATCAGAGACAAGTACAAAACGTTTTCATTTTGCATGTTTTTATACCATGAAAGTTAGCAGACTATTAAACAGAGTTTTAAAAAGAGGTTAATATATTATTACAACATTAGCCAAATCTGTGAACTGTAAAAAGAATTTGGTTAATAAGTGTGGAGTCTGGAAGCCAAATGTGTGAAAACATTAGAGTGCATCTAAGTTTGATATCCATGGTGTTCTTCTGGGAAAATACCAGTATACATTTAATATGTCTTCCTTCCATCATTTGATACTATTTTGATGTCAAGATTAGAGATGAGCGTTGTTCTACTCGAACTGTTCGCCAATCTCAAATTCGAGCTGTTTTGGGCGGTGTTCGAGCCGGTCGGCGAACACGAACAATTTGAGAAAAATTCGGCTGTTCGAGGTTATGTTCGATAACTGTTCGTGCACCAAAATCATAACTGGATTTTTTCTCAGTAATGATGAAAATTAATGTTAATACGCAGTTTGAGTGTACAGCGGGGCGGGGGGAGGGGCAGGGGATGGATCTCTGCAGGAACAATGAAGATCTCCATTTTTTTTTCTCTTTCCCGCATTTGCAGTGGGGAGGTGCAATCTGTCAGCCTATCAGCAGCGCACACACGGAGCGAAGTGCTTTTTTTCACACAAGCAAGGGCATGTGTGATTGGCAGTGTATGTCACATGTCCTTGCCCTATAAGACCAAGCCATTTTCCCCGTCGCCACCATTTTCTCACTGCTGCAGCTGCGTGTTAGACGGCACCGCTGTTGCTGTGTGCGATATACCTTGTTAATTTCAAGCCAATTTTCGCACAAATATACAGATAGCTTGGGAGTAGGGAATAGTTGTGATTGCAGTCCTTTTAAGGACTAGGTTACAGCATTTCCTACGACTTTTATCAGGCAGGTCTGTGCTCTTAAATAGATAGATTGTGGGAGTAAAGACTAATTGTAATTGGAGTCCTTTTCAGGACTAGGTTACATCAGTTTCTATCAGTTTTTGCCAGGCAGGTCTGTGCCAGTGCTGTGCAAGTTTTTTTCACAGCATTTGGCTGAATCTAGCAAAGCTAATCCTTTTTGGCCTATTGCAGAGTGTGTTAGTCAGTGGAGTAGCCTATCTGTGTTGCAAGATATACCACCTGTGTATAGAATACCAATTTTTTTACTGCACCTAGTGAAGTAAAATCTTTTGGGCATTGCATCATTCTATTAGTCCATCTATACTGACCTCCATCAGGTTGCAAACTGAATATAATTTTTTTCTGCATCTAGCTCTGAAAAAATATTTGGGCTTCTAGCGGTGTGTGGGACTTGGTCTATTAGTCCATCTATACTGACCTCCATCAGGTTGCAAATTAAAAATAATTTTTTTCTGCATCTAGCTCTGAAAAAATATTTGGGCTTCTAGCAGTGTGTGGGACTTGGTCTATTAGTCCATCTATACTGACCTCCATCAGGTTGCAAATTAAAAATAATTTTTTTCTTCATTTATCTCTGAAAAAATATTTGGGCTTCTAGCAGCGTGTGGGACTTGTTCTATTAGTCCATCTATACTGACCTCCATCAGGTTGCAAATTAAAAATAATTTTTTTCTGCATCTAGCTCTGAAAAAATATTTGGGCTTCTAGCAGTGTGTGGGACTTGGTCTATTAGTCCATCTATACTGACCTCCATCAGGTTGCAAATTAAAAATAATTTTTTTCTGCATCTAGCTCTGAAAAAATATTTGGGCTTCTAGCAGTGTGTGGGACTTGGTCTATTAGTCCATCTATACTGACCTCCATCAGGTTGCAAATTAAAAATAATTTTTTTCTGCATCTAACCCAGCCAATAGTTTTGGCCTAATACCACAGTTTGGCCACTCAGCTCTGCTCGGTTACCATCCATTGTTTTTTTGTGCAAACAACTCCAGAGTTGTGAATTAGTTAACCACCAAAATGAGTGGAAAAAGGCCTGCTGCTGGTGGAAAGGGGAATAGGCGTGTTGGGAAGGGGAAAAAAGGTTGTGTCCGTGGGGTAGGTGCAGAAGAAAGACCATCTTCCAGCCAAACTAAAATGTCTACTTCTTTTAGCGGACAATGTGATAAGATCCCTTTCTTACGGCCACGCCAATCGCTACAAATTCCAGATGAGGCACAAAAACAGCAGGTGCTTCAACGGATATCAAGTGCTCCTTTAAGTGGGCTCTCCTCCACATCAACTTCAACATCACAAATACTCCAGTCCTCAAAGGTGTCACCCAAATCGCACTTGCTTCCTCACAGCTCCCAAATCTCCAGCTGCCCGTCTGAGTATGAGGTAGAACAGATGGTTGAGTCTGCAGAGCTGTTTACTCATACTATAGCCTGGGAATCAGAGGTCGACTCCAGCGCTTCTGTGAATCCAGACGAGGAAATGATCTGCACTGATGCCCAGAATCTTTATGAGTCGGATCCAGGACCAGACGCAGAAGGTTCTGACCATAATGTAGACCCTCATTCCCAAACTGTAACTCCTGTTGGTGGAGACAATGAGGAAGACGATGATAAGACTCAAATACCTGATTGGAGCGACAACTTTAGTTTTTTGTCAGGGCAGGAACAGGTTGGCTCTGAGGACGACGGGTGTGATAACGCACAGGGTGATGATGATGAGGTCGGAGATCCCACTTACTGTCAACCCACAGTCAGCCAAGAGATGAGGTCAGCAGAGGAGGTGGAGGAAGATGCTAGTGACGACGAGGTCAGGTTGCGCCTTCCTGGACAGAGACGTAGTACTGGAAGCACGTCAACAACTGCATCCTCAAACACAACTCTGCCTCTCACCACAAGTCGTGGTGGCTCTTCAGGTCGCATGGGTGCTAAGCCTTGCATAGCCTGGGCATTTTTTCAGATCGATAAAGATGACCCAACTCGTGTTATCTGTAACATTTGTCAGCAAAAGCTAAGTAGAGGCCAAAAAATACATAGTTTGAGTACTTCATGCATGAACCGGCACATGGACATGAAGCATAAGTTGCAGTGGGAAGCTCAGTGTGCTACAATGCGGTCTAGCCGGCCGGGCCAACCACCGTCTGCCATATCTTGTGCATCCGCGGCCTCTTCATCCTCTGTGACTGGGGGGACAGCAGTCACACCTGTTTTGGGGCGCAGACCTGCCACCTCTTTACCCGCAACAGCCAGCGTGATTGGCAGGTCATCATTTTCTTTGGAGGTGGTAACACCAGCTGGTCTTGAGCGCTGTCCGACATCGATAGCACCACCTTTGGATCAAGGCAACCTAACATGTCCGCCTGCATCTTCCTCACAGACCGGCAGTTTGCCGGGGACACCCTTATCAACCCCGTCTAAGCACAATAGCCAGCCCTCGGTCCCTCAGATGTGGACAAGTAAAAGACCATTTCCTCCTAGCCATGAGAAAGCTAAGAGGTTGAATTTCACCATCTGCAAGCTCTTGGCTACAGAAATGCTGCCTTTCCGCCTGGTGGACACAGAGGATTTTCGAGACCTTATGTCCGTCGCAGTGCCCCAGTACCAGATGCCCAGTCGGCACTACTTCTCAAAGAAAGGTGTGCCTGCGCTCCACCAGCATGTCGCACACAACATCACCGCTTCTTTGAAAAACTCTGTGTGTGACAGGGTGCATTTCACCACAGACACTTGGACGAGTAGGCATGGACAGGGGCGTTACATGTCGCTGACTGGGCACTGGGTAACTATGGTGACAGCAGGACAAGGGGCTGCTGTCCAAGTCTTGCCGTCCCCACGAGTTGTGCGTCAATCCTCTTTATGTCATTTTTCCTCCACTGCTTCTGCCTCCTCAACCTCCTCTCGGTCTTCCACCTGCACCCAAAGCCTGTCTGGTCATGCCACAAGCTTTCTAACTGCGCAGAAGGGATCCTGCACACCTCCTTACTATGCTGGCAGTAGGGCTCAACGTCATCAGGCGGTTTTTACATTGAAATGTCTGGGAAATGTGAGTCACACAGCTGAGGAGTTGTGGTCAGCTCTGGAGAACCAATTTCATGAATGGTTGTCTCCACTGGACCTGAAACCAGGGAAGGCCGTGTGCGACAATGCTGCAAACCTGGGTGCGGCCCTTCGCCGGGGCAATGTCACACACGTGCCTTGTATGGCTCACGTGTTGAACCTGGTTGTCCAGCAATTTTTAGCCCACTATCCCAGACTAGATGGCCTTCTGCAGAGGGCACGGTCGCTGTGTGCTCTCTTCCGCCGTTCGCATCCCGCAGCTCAGCGACTTACATCTCTACAGAAGTCGTTGGGCCTGCCACTTCACCGGCTAAAATGCGATGTGCCTACCCGGTGGAATTCAACTCTGCACATGTTGCAGCGACTGTGGCAGCACCGACAAGCCCTGGTGCAATACGTTCTGACGTATAGCCTGGGAAACGAGATTCAGAGGTGGGGCAAATCACGCTGGAGGAGTGGTCTCAGATCAGGGACCTATGCACCCTTCTGCACAGTTCTGAAATGGCGACGAAGATGTTTAGTGCTGACGATGCCATTATCAGCATGACTATTCCGGTGATTTACATGCTGGAGCACATGATAAACAGAATTCGGAGTCAGGTGGTGGCACAAGAGGAGGTGGAGGAAGTAGAGGAGGAGGAGTTGTATGCGGAAGGGCTAACATCTGCAAGGTCCAGACGGTCGGCAGCACCAAGGCGGCAGGCATGTGAGGGTGGGGGAGATGATTTTACCAGGGCGCATGGTAGCAGCCAAACTAGTGAGGAAGGTGCAGGAGCCCAGGAAGAAGTGGAGGACGAACTGATGGAAGACTCATCAGATGAGGGAGACCTTGATCACATTTCTGTTGTGCGAGGTTGGGGGGAGAGGACAGAGGAAGGAAGCATGATTGTTACCTCGCCACCAACACAACAGGGACTTGGTGCTCCTGGATGCGCAACACACATGAGTGCCTTCTTGCTGCACTACCTGCAACATGACCCTGGAATTGTGAGAATTAGAAATAATCCTGACTACTGGGTTGCCACACTGTTAGATCCCCGGTACAAAAGTAAATTTGCAGAAATTATTCCTGCCATAGAAAGGGATGCACGCATGCAGGAGTATCAGCAGAGACTGTTGCAGAATCTTACATGTGCTTTTCCACAAAATACCAGTGGTGCACGTAGTGAATCTCACAGTTCCAACTTGCCAACCGTGGGACCGTCAAGTGTTCAGCACTCAAACCGTAACAGAACCACAGTATCTGCTGGTAACATCAATTTTGCGGAATCATTTCACCACTTTTTTAGCCCATCCTTTGCAAGGCCACAGGAGACAAGAAGTCTGACACATAGTCAACGCCTAGAGACGATGGTACAGGAGTATCTCCAAGTAAACATTGAAGCCACGACTGTGTCACTGGACCCTTGCTCTTTTTGGGCTTCCAATCTGGATAAATGGCCGGAGCTAGCCACTTACGCCTTGGAGATCTTGTCATGCCCCGCAGCCAGCGTTCTGTCTGAACGCGTGTTCAGCGCTGCTGGTGGTGTGCTGACAGATAAGCGCACGCGGCTCTCCACTGATAATGTAGACAGACTCACGTTCATAAAGATGAACAAATCATGGATCCGAAACGACTTTTCTACCCCTGTGTCATCCTGGGGAGAGTAAAAGCTTGATGATTGGTTAAAATCACCCTACCAACCGTTTTAAGCTTTCAAATTACTAATCATGTTTATCTGTATCTTGACTGGAAAATAATTTGGGCTTTGTAGCAGTGTGCAGCACTGATCCTATTAGGCCATCTATAATAAGCTTCACCAGATTTAAAATTAAAAATAATTTTTAGCTGCATCTAGCCCGGAAAATAATTTTGGGGCTCCGAGATGCGCAAGACACATAAGTGCCTTCTTGCTGCACTACCTGCAGCATGACCCTCATATTGTCAGAATTCGAAGTAATCATGACTACTGGGTTGCCACACTCTTAGATCCCCCAAACTTTTCGATCAACCTTTTCATTTTAATAAAGACCAAAAAAATGGTCATTTTTGAAATTATAAGCATTAGCAGGTTGTTAGAAACTGAAATCAAACAGTTTTCAACTCAAAACTTTATTCTAGGTGATGTTACATTTTCACATAGGACCCCTTGTTCGAAAGGAGCTTCTGAACTCTCTCGTCCATTGAATTTGTCAGGTTTTGGATGGTTTCTGCTTCAATTGTTTTGCATGAGGACAGAATACCCTCCCAGAGCTGTTGCTTAGATGTGAACTGCCTCCCGCCATCATAGACACTCCTTTTAATGATGCTCCAAAGGTTCTGAATGGGGTAGAGGTCAGGGGAGCATGGGGGTCACACCATAAGTTTGTCCCCTTTTATGCCCATATCAGCCAGAGATGCAGATGTTTTATGTGCAGCATGAGATGGTGCATTATCATGCAGAAAAATGATCTTGCTGTGAAATACACGGTTCTTCTTCTTGAACCATGGCAGGAAGTGCTGTTTGAGAAAATCCACATACATTATGGAGTTCATCTTTAGCGCCTTCAGGGATCCTAAAGGGGCCGACAATCTCTCTCCCCATGATTCCAGCCCAAAACATTACTCCACCTCCTCCTTGTTGGCGCTGTAGCCGTGTTTGCGTGGGGTGTCCATCAACCAGCCATCCTCCACTCCATTCATCTGGACCATCGAGCGCTGCACGGCACTCATCCGTGAACAAAACAGTTTTGAAATCAGTCTTCATGTAATGTTTGGCCCACTGGAGCCGTTTCTGCTTGTGTGAAGTGGATAGAGGAGGTCGACAGGATGGCGTATGCACAGCTGCAAACCTCTGAAGGACCCTGCATCTTGTTGTTCGGGGGACGTTGGAGGCACAAGCAGCTTCAAAAACTTGTCTGCTGCTATGACAAGGATTTTTTGCCGCTGCTCTTTCAACCTGACGTAATTGCCTGTAGGAAAGAGTCCTCAATTTGCCCTTATCAGCACGCACACGTGTGTACTGTGAATCAGCTACATACTTCTTGATTGCCAAGACACTTCATCCTGATCATCGCACAATGTTGATTGTAGTCATGCCTTGACCTAAACACTCCACAATTTGTTGCTTCTCAGCAGCCGACACATCCTTTTTCTTTCCCATTTTGGCAGAAAATATAGGCTGCTTAATAATGTGAGAGAGCCTTCTTAAGTAGTCTTGCCTTTCATTGGACACACCTGCCAAACTAATTAGCACAGGTGTCTGCAATTGCTTACAGTGATATAAAGAGCCCTGACACACATCACCATCAATGAGTTTAACTGACAAACAAACAAATTCTTCCCTTATCACTCCTAAACACTTTTTGCATAATAATTTGGAACGCGGTGTACATGTGCTTTTCCACAAAACACCAGTGGTTCACGTAGTGAATCTTACAGTTCTAACTTGCCAACCGTGGTCTGTATGGAATTGTTCAATAAAGGGCCCAAAATTAAGATAACATAGATGGGAGAGGTCTCTATGAATAGGAATTCCTAAGTATTTGATACCCTGTGAGGGCCAGGCAAAGGGAAAGTTGGACTGGATGGAATCCTATATGGATTTAGGGAGGGAGACATCGAGGGCCTCAGACTTCGCTGCATTGATTTTAAAATTTTACCATGTAACAAAGTGATCTATTTCAGCCATAACAGCAGGGATGGATATATGTGATTGAGTGATATATACTAGGACATCATCAGCAAATAGAGAGCACTTGTACTCGATGCCTCCCACCTCAATCCACCTAATATTGGGGTTATGGCGAATTGATGAGAGCAGGTGCTCCGTCACTAGGATGTATAAGAGAGGGAACAGAGGACATCCCTGCCTTGTCCCATTGGTGATTGTGAAAGGTGATGAAAATGTTCTGACGCACCCCCTGGGCCTTGGGACACCCGGAGCCGGACCCTTTTTGGTGGATGCTGGTGGTTGTAGTCTTCGTGGCGGCGATCCGGTTCCGTGGCTCAGGGCAGTCAAACCAGTGGCGGAACTATTTATGTGGTTTTGATGTTTAAATGTCCGACTACGCCACCCGTGGATTGCGGTCAGAGTGAACCGCCGCTACAGGGCAGACCGCTAAGGCTGGTGTTGTGGGTGCAGCAGAGCGTAGCATAACTCCCCACGGGAGGAGTATAGCCTCAGGGCAGTGTATGCGGAGGATGGGGGTGATGGTGCAGGGCAGCAGCAGTAACGACACGGAGTCAGTGATGCAGTTCAGGGCCTTTACTCACAGTTCTTATTATCCAGACCACGTCTGCAGGTAACGGCTGCCCACGTCGTACTGTGCTCACCAGGTGAGGGGCTCAGACAACTCCCAGATAACTTTGGAGCGCTTCACAGGACCCCCTTTGTGTGTCCTTTGTCTGGCCTTTCTTACCAACACTTCTGTCCGGCTGCCTCGGGCCTCCTCTTGGTAAACTTGGCGCCAGTTTCCCTGACCCTATGTGGTGCCTTCCTAGCGGGTGGAGCAAGGGGCTGCGCCACATAAAATGTCAGAGCCTCCGGTTTCTAGCTGAGGGTCGTTTCCTGCCTCCACTAGTTCGGGGACCGGTCTCCCCCTTTGGCCTGACCCCTCCACGCAGGTGGATTCGGGCGTGCGGTGGCGACTCGCCCGTCCGCACCCCTGGGATCCCTTCATTCCTCGTTCCTGGAGCCTTCTCCGCTCCTCTTCCTTCCTTCTCCCTCTTGCAGGCCTGGGCCTCTGTTACTAGGCCCGCCTCCGGAGCAGAGCTCATGCAGAGCCCCTGCTCCCTGCCACTTCTGCTCAGACTTCTCTGCACTGAACTAAGATGGTGCCCACCTTTTATACTCCCTTCTCAATGCACCCAGGAACTGCTTCCTCCCTGCTCCTGCACTGCAGGGTTCCACTTCCTCAGTGTTCCCTCCCCCCACTCCAGCCAGGGACAGGGACTGTCGTGCCCATCTCAGGGGCATATTGGTCGCCCTGCCCCACGGCAATGTGGTGTAATGCATGCAGGTGTCGGGTCCTGATCCACACTCCATCCTTATCTGAGAGTGAGATATCACACCTCTGGGTGAGGTGCAATACGTCTGTAGCAACCGAGCCCTCGGTGCTACAGTTCCATTTATCTTCAGCCTAGGTGACGTATTGTGATACAGGGCCGTGATTTTGGCTATAAAAGGGTCCCCTAGACCCCTACCCCAAGCTTTTTAAGAGAATCATATATGGCGTGCCAGGAGACTCTATGGAATGCTTTCTCAGCATCCAACGAGAGTATCTACTTACAAATTTTTAACTGCATCTAGCCCAGGAAATACTTTGTGCCTAGTAGCAGTGTCTGCTAGTCAGCGGATTATCCCGGCTGTTAAGCAAGCTACACCACCTGTAGTTTGGACACTTAATTTTTTCAAAGGAAATGCTTCGGGACCACGGGATACTCAGTGAAGAGCATCAGGAGGCACCCCAAGGCATAGGGGCTGGGACTGGCACTAGGATGCCTTGCGGTGGACAGCCGAGCTCGATCCTTATAAAAGCTTTTTAACTGCAGCAGCTTTAGTGGACGCTACTGGAGCTGGAATTACGCGGCTGCTGGCATGAGACTTACCCTCCAATAGATCCTTGTAAATGGATTTAAAGTGTATTCATTCAAATTAGAGGGACAATTTAAATTAAAAAGCTTAGAGCTGCCTCCACCACAGGGGGGCTCTCTCGACCCACCAGCGGACAGGCACCAGTATTGGGAGAGGGGGGCTGGCCGTCAGGGTTCACCGCGGCTCTGGCACAAACCCGGCGACACGGAGGTGGCACGGGCAGGAGCGGACTGGCCGTCTCGGCTTCTCACTTTTTGGATTTTAGAAGGGCATGACATGCCTATATCTGTGTCTCCCCCTCCTTTTACTCCTCCACCTCTTTTCTTTTCGCATGACTATATGTACTTGTCACTTTTCCATGTGTTAGTTGTGTCTTCTGAGCAGTTTGTCAGCTTTTGGACACCTTTGAAGGTGTTTTCTATGTGTTTCTATGTGTTTTTGTTTGCCTGCCATTGGTTTTAACGGTGTTCGAAGGTGTTCGACGAACAGTTCGACGAACAGTTCGGCGAACACACGGGTGTTCGACGAACCGAACCGAACTCGAACACTACGGGGGTGGCTCAACACTAGTCAGAAGCTCCAGGGAGAGAGACAGGAAGATACAGAAAGGAGGCCTTATACCCACTCACTGGGGAGCAAGACCAGAAGTGCACACCACCTACAAGTACCCCGGACCGTACCTGACTACCATCTGCAGTAAAGGTACTGAAACTAGCCCCGGTGTGTGTGTCTGTTCTTCCTCTGACCCGGCTGGGTCCCATCTCCCCTGCACCACCATCCATTACCCCCCCTACACTGCCCTGGAGCTAGCTCTACCTGTGGAGAGCCACACCATCCCAGCTGCCGTAACACCAGCTCCAGAGGACTGCTCCGCAGCGGCGGCACCCTTTAGCCACAATCCACAGGTGGCGTCATGAACACTTTAAATCCCTTATAAATATTCCCCTTTTTACTGACTGCCCTGGGTCACGGACCGGGCTGGCTACCGTGATATCTCCCAGCAACCAGAGGCCCGGCTGCCGAGTACCCCACGGCCCATGGGGCGCTTCATTCCCTGCCCCACCATTGCTCTCCCCAGACAGATCAGCGCTCTCCCCAGCCCCATCAGCCCCACCATTGCTCTCCCCAGCCCCATCAGCTCCACCATTGCTCTCCCCAGCCCCATCAGCCCCACCATTGCTCTCCCCAGCCCCATCAGCCCTACCATTGCTCTCTTCAGCCCCATCAGCCCCACTATTGCTCTCTCCAGCCCAATCAGCCCCATTATTGCTCTCCCCAGCGTTTCAGTAAAAATAAAAAAAAAAACACTTACCTCTCTGCCCGTTCCCCCGCAAGCTGCAGCATCACTGCTCTTCCCAGCCCCACCATTGCTCTCCCCAGACCCATCAGCACTCTCCCCAGACCCATCAGCCCCACCATTGCTCTCCCCAGCCCCATCAGCCCCACGATTGCTCTCCCCAGCCCCACCAACCCCACCATTGCTCTCCCCAGCCCCATTATTGCTCTCTCCAGCCCCATCAGCGCCATTATTGCTCTCCCCAGCGTTTCAGTAAAAATAAAAAAAATAAAAACACTTACCTCTCTGCCCGTTCCCACGCAGGCCGCAGCATCCTTGTTGTCTGCAATTTCCTCCCTCACACAGGCCCGCGCTGCATGATGACGTCATCAAGCAGTGCGTGCCTGTGTGAGGGAGGAAGCGGCGGGCAGGAAGCAGAGGATGGATCTCTGCAGCTCTGTTGCCATTCTGTCCTGTCAGCAGCTGAGCAGGGAGACGCTGCACCGGGGGCCCCCCCGGCGCTGCTGCACCAGCTGTGGTATGTCCGCCCCTGGACTGCTATGGGCTCCCCCAGCTCACGGGCTCCATAGCAGTCGCGTGGTCTTCCGTCATTGGTGGTACGCCACTGGCAGTGACAGATATTAATACTAAATCATATTTGAAACATTCTTGTGTGCCATTTGGTGTGCAGTTAATTTCTTCATCTACTACACTGTAAAAACCTTGTTGTCACAAGTTTAGCAATCAGAGCAACAATTAAAGAAGACAGTTTGCTAATAACTGTAGATTTTAAAAAAAAATGTCTAGGCAGGATTGTATCTTTTCAGTAATGCTTCAGCATTCTACCAAGTTTGCAAGGTAGTTGATCCTCACTACACATTGCACAATAGGTTAATGTACCACAAGTAAATCCAAAAGGAATCTTTGAAATGGATTCTTCAAATGAGTGACCAAAGAATCTCCAGCCAGTATACAGGTGCATCTCACTAAATTATAATATCATCAAAAAGTTAATTTATTTCAGTTCTTCAATACAAAAAGTGAAACTCATATATTATATAGAGTCATTACAAACAGGGTGATCTATTTCAAGTGATTATTTCTGTTAATGTTGATGATTATTGCTTACAGCCAATGAAAACACAAGTCATTATCTCAGTAAATTACAATAATTAACTAAAAACACCTGCAAAGGCTTCCTACGTGTTTAAAAAGGTCCCTTAGTCTGTTTCAGTAGGCTCCACAATCATGGGGAAAACTGCTGACTTGACAGATGTCCAGAAGGCAGTCATTGACACACTCCACAAGGTCTCAGAGTTCCAATTTTCACTTGGAAATCAAGGTCCCAGAGTCTGGAGGAAGAGTGGAGAGGCACACAATCCAAGCTGCTTGAGGTCTAGTGTGAAGTTCCCACAATCTGTGATGGTTTGGGGAGCCATGTCCACTGTGTTTTATCAAGACCAAAGTCAGTGCAGCCGTCTACCAGGAAATTTTAGAGCACTTCATGCTTGCCTTTGCCGACAAGGCTTTTGGAGATGGAAATTTCATTCTCCTGCAGGACTTGGCACCAGTCCACACTGCCAAAAGTACCAATAACTGGTTTCAAAAGAGAATCTATGGTATTGTCAAGAGGAAGATGAGACACCAGACCCAACAATGCAGACGAGCTGAAGGCTGCTATCAAAGCAACCTGGGCTTCCATAACACCTCAGCAGTGCCACAGGCTGATCGCCTCCATGCCACGCTGCATTGATGCAGTAATTGATGCAAAAGGAGCCCCGACCAATTATTGAGTGCATTTACTGAACATACATTTCAGTAGACCAACATCTCGGATATTAAAATCATTTTTCAAGCTGTTATAAAGTATTCTAATTTACTGAGATAATGACTTTTGTGTTTTCATTGGCTGTAAGCCAAAAGCATCAACATTAACAGAAATAAACACTTGAAATAGATCACTCTGTTTGTAATGACTCCATATAATATATGAGTTTGAATTTTTGTATTGAAGAATTGAAATAAATTAACTTTTTGACGATATTCTAATTTAGTGAGATGCACCTGTATGTGAGTATTACATAGCTGCCATGGGTACAATGAGATGTCTAATTTATGCTAGAAAGGAATGTGTATATTTGATATTAAATATTAGTTTCTGGAAGCATAGACAGATGATTTCTTTCCAACTGCACTAGTGTATTTGTACATTTGATCACAGTCTGAATCTTCCTCCTTTTTTCATGGACGGCTCACCTTTGCACATTTATCACATTATCTTACCACATTTGTACAAGCAAATGTGTTTTTTTCAACACCATCAAATAAACTGCATGCAGCCCGAATACTGAATTAGTGCACTAATGCCATGGTGAAGAGAAGACACTGGTTTTCTAAGAATAACTGGTTGAACATTCCACACATTTTGTATTTCCTTTTTGTGGAAAATATAAATTCTGATGTTATGTTTTAAGGATGTTAAATGTAGGAAACAGGATGACACCATATTCACCCTTGAGAGTGTCAGTACCCTAGCTGTCGAGCTCCATTCAGATTAATAGCTATGGTCATGACCAGCTATAAAGGAGAATGAGGTGAGAAAAGGGTATACTATTTGCAATTCTCCAGAGTAAAATGAAATAAGACATGACAGTGACAAGTTGGTACACATGGATTTTATGGTATCCATAGATTTCCTTGAGGTTAATGTCTTGTTAGGTTTCACCTCCATTATACTTATTTTGTTTTGAACTTTAAAGGGTCAACTGTAAATGTTCTCATCAGTTACTGTTAGCATGTTCTTCTGCAGCTGTCATGTCTCCTACATTTCCACAAATAATGCATGTGAAACTGTTGTGTTTTAACTTTTTGCATTAATTAAACAGGAAGAAATATATCAGAGATGCACTTTGATGTCATTCTATATTTACGGACAATGTTACATTGCTTGTTGGAAGATTAATAAAGTTCAATGGAAATGTTCCCTGTTGGAAAACAAGATACTTGAAAATCAGTAAAGACTCTTGTAAAGTCTCTTCCACAGTATTCTAAGGTTTTGTATTATAAAATAAATAACACATGAAATAAAGAGTTAGTAAAGATACTGTTTGGTTAAGATGTTAATAAAGATGTTAGATACTTTTTAAATGAGCAGCAGATGGTTACATTTTAACTTTCCACCAAACATTTGTAATTTTTTTTCTCAAGAAAATAGACATTCTTGCATATACTTCCAAAAATACAAATGTCTTCGTCTTCAATGGAAATCAAAATTAATTATTAGATTCTCATCCATCTCAGCAATTGATCAAATCTATTTGATGCAAACTGAATTAAGTTAAATCTTATTAAATTCACAGGTCACTGTAAATTCAAACAATTTGCAATTCGTTTTGCGTGAATCACCCAAAAAAGTTGGGTAGAAGATTGAATCAGTCAAAGCAGACTGATATGACCTCAGGCCTGGGCTTCAAATGTTATAATGCCAATCTGGAGGGGCTATCATAGTCTACATAAAAGCCTAAGGAGAGAATGCAGTTGCAATTTTAGGGTGATTTTACAATAGTGACAGTTTGTCAGTGCTCACAAGTCAGAAAGGACAGCAAGAGAAAGCCCTAAAACTTTGGACAAATATCACGGACAGTAATATATTGAAGTAGAAAAGAGTAGTAGTCTGTGAATGACAGAGATTGAATTGATAGGTGGAGAGAGAGATAGGAGAAATGCCAGCAGCAGTGCCAGTGCCAGAAGCAATTGATCAGCAATATGGAGTAGCTGGCATCTGTTCTGCTTCATTTGAATTACTATTACAATTTTTCTTTCTTAATTTTAATGCACTAGTGTCAGACATCTCCACCAGAACCTGGTCCTGTGATGTCTGCTTCTGTTATCAGGTGCTTCCGTACAAACTCTGTGGGTGGCACTGCTGATAGAAGAGATGTCAGAACTAATGTTGAGCGAATTTGTTTGGCATTTCAAATTCGTGTTCGGGGTTCCGACTTGTTCGCGCCAAAAAATCGGCTCCGCCCATGAACTTCCCTGATTTGCCATGCTGTCACTCAGATCCGTGTGACAGCGTGGCAAATCAGGGATGTTCATGGGCGGAGTCGATTTTTTGTCACGAACAAGTCGGAACCCCGAACACGAATTTGAAATGCCAAACAAATTCGCTCAACACTAGTCAGAACCAGAAGCTATGGATGACACAGGCTCTGTCCAGCCACTAAGGTTAGCGTGGCTGGGACCTGCAGTGCTTTCCAGTCTGACAAAATGGGTGTGTGTGCTGTCCAGCTGAAGTTATCAGCTCCTTATTTCAGCCTATTGGAGAGCACCACACCCTAATAAAGCTCCCAACATATTGCTTGTAGCTGCCAGATATAGTTTTGTGCTTCCCAGGTTCAGTCCTGTCTGTCAGATCCTTGCTGTTTCATTGCTCCTTGTTTTAACCTTGGCTTGTGTTTTCTGACTATTCTTACTGATCCTGATTTTGTCCTTTAGGCCATGGCCCCATTTTCAGTATTTGGTCAGTATTCGGTCAGTATTTTTTCTCAGGACTGGAAGCCAAAACCAGGAGTGGGTGATAAATGCAGAATTGGTGACTTGTTTCTATTATACCTTTTCTATGATTGTTCCTCACCTGGTTTTGGCTTCCACTCCTGAGAAAAAATACTGACCAAATACTGACCAAATACTGATAGTGGGGTTGTGGCCTTACGCAAATTTTCTGGCTTTGACGCTGCTTGGAGATCCATCCTGCCTCTGATTCACACCTCTGGACAGCAACCCTTCCATAGCAATCCACTGGACCCCGTTATAAGTTTACATCTCTGGATAGGGGCTAAAGGGTGTCAGGGTTTCTATGGAGTGGCTTGTGCCTAGTTTGTCCGAGGTAGCTTTTTTTTGAGCCTATGGACTCAGACAGATTTTACAACTAGAAAGGATAAGCAAGACTGCACAATTGATTTTTTTTTAAATCAGTGTGTGATTGCTTGTCACAGGCATCTGTAGTAAGTTTTTGCATTTCCTATTCAATCATTTTTGTGAAAGGGAAATAATTGTTTTTTAAAAATAAAAAAATAAATTCCCCAAAATCCAGACATTTAATTGCTACTGTCCACCTCACAAACTGTACAGTATGCAAACAGTTTTATGTTTACACATCTGCCTTACTAGTCAAATTTTACATCAGTACTTGACACACTAAGACATTAACTTTTTGGGCATGTATCTACTTAACCATTGTTAGTACTTCATTTTTGGGAGAAAAGTTGAATTTTGCTATAAAAATGGAAAAAAGAAATTTAGACATTTAACTGTGCATGTCTTTTTTGCACACCTGTTTTCCTAATACAATTTGACAACCATACATTCCACACCTATACTGCAGCCTGCTGCCGTATTTTGCTACCTACCTAGCATTTATTATTATGTCCTTTTTGACACTGGTTGAATAATTGGAGTTGAAAAAATTGTCAAAATGTAATTATAGCATTGTACAATATGTATGGTAAAAGTAAAACTGGCAATGGTAATAGACAGGGCAGTGTCAATGAAAAAAAACACGAACTGTGGGAGCCCCTAGCATCAGCAGAAACATCACTACCATAACTGGTACCAGCTGTCCAGGTAGTAGTGTTACCAAACACAGGCCATAATTGGCCAACTTTGCTTCCGACAAGCGCTCTACTGAAAAAAAGACATGAATATTGTGTGAGCTCACTTTGCTATTAATTGGTGTAGTGCCGGCGTCCCTGCCCTCTGCTAGGCAGGGACGCTGCTCCTCTCACCGCTCTGCTCCGTGCCCGGCTTCCTCCCCCCGCTCTGCTGTCAGCGCGCGCTCCGTCCCGGCGTCCTCCTCCTGCTCTGCTCTCAGCGCGCGCTCCTTCCCGGCCCCTGTGCTTAGGGCGCGCGCGCGCGCGCTCCCCTCCTCTTAAAGGGGCCGCGCGCGCCGCCCTAAAGAGTCCCCGGCCAATGGCCGGAGGACTTCATCATATATAAGGCACCTCCTCCAAAATGGAGGTGCCCGAGCAATGTTGTTTGCACCTGTGTCTCACCTGTGCTTCAGCCCTCAGGTCCCGTTGCCAGTTACCTGCCAGTTTCCTGCCAGTTTCCTGCTAGTTACCTGCCAGTACCTGCCAGTTACCTGCCTGATTCCTGCCTGAATACTTGTTACCTGTCTGCCAGTCTGAGGTCCGACGGTCTGCCTTACTACTCCTGTCAGTCTGTCTAAAGGACCAGCCTGCCCGCTCACCTGGGAGCGCATATCAGCTACCTGCCTGCTTGCCTGAGGTCCGACGGTCTGCCTTACTACTCCGGTCAGTCTGTCTATGGACCAGCTTGCCCGCTCACCTGGGAGCGCTTCTCCGTTATCTGCCTGCTTGCCAGCCCGGAGGCTCCGTTGTCACGTGCTGTGACCACCAGCTACTCCAGACTCTTGCCCGCTCGCCTGGGAGCGCATCTCCGTTACCTGCCTGCTTGCCAGCCCGGAGGTCCCGTTGTCACGTGCGGTGACCATCAGCTATTCCAGAGACTCTTGCCCGCTCACCTGGGAGCGCTTCTCCGTTACCTACCTGCCTGCCAGCCCGGAGGTTCCGCCGTCACGTGCCGTGACCACCTGCTATTCCAGAGACTCTCGCTTGCTCACCTGGGAGCACACATCTACCACCTGCCTGCTAGCCTACCCGGAGGCTCTGCCATCACAGGTCGTACCTACCCCTTACCCAGAGACTGCCCTGATCACTTGCCGTAACTCCCTGTCCGTTCACCCAGAGACTGCCACCCGCTCCCTTACAAGGGCCGCCCCCTTGTATAGTAGCTCAGAGGTTCCGCCTCCCGGACCCGTTACAGTCCGCCTCCCGGACCCGTTACAGTTTGCTCGGGCCATGGAACCCGGTGGCACCCAAGCTCCCTCGCTCTCGGACCTCGGTCTTGAACTGTCCCGTCAGAGGTCCCAACAGGAGGCCATCCTGGGTCACCTGCGGAATGTTAATACTCGCCTGAACACTCTGTCTGATCCACCAACAACCTCCGCCAGTGCCATATCTTGCAATCCGGCGGCTCCGCTGCTCACTAATACTATGGTATCCTACCCCGGACCCCGGCTTTCTGCACCTCCTCGCTTCGGAGGCGACCCCGTCCAGGCTCGGGGCTTCTTGAATCAGTGCACCCTGCATTTTGAACTTTTGTCCTACCAGTTTAACTCCGACCGGGCCAAAATTGCCTTCATCATGTCCCATCTCACCGGGGAGGCCCTGGCCTGGCTGAATCCTCTATGGGAGAGAGGAGACCCCCTGGTGTCCAACTTGCCTGCTTTTCTCACGGCTTTCCGGAAAGTCTTCGACGAACCCGGACGGAAGACCTCATCTGCATCATCGTTGCTACGCCTCCGTCAGGGGAGTCTCACCGTGGGCCAATATGCCATACGGTTCCGTACCCTTGCCTCGGAGCTGGCCTGGGATAACGACGCTCTGGTTTCCGTCTTCTGGGAGGGTCTGTCCGGCCGTATTAAAGATGAACTTGCCGGTCGGGACATTCCTACCACTCTCGATGACTTAATAACTCTTGCCACCCGAATTGACCTACGGTTTCAGGAGCGTGCCAAAGAGGTCACCCGTGAGAGAAGGATTCCACGTTTAGCTCCTACTTTCCAGAAACCCGTCATTCCCTCCATCTCTCCCCAGGTACACTCTCCTGAGCCTATGCAGGTCGACCAGACCAAGATGGTCAAAACCCGTCAGGACTCACGCCGTGCCGAGGGGAGCTGCTTCTACTGTGGCAGTAAGGAGCACCGGATCCGTGCCTGCCCGGAGAGGTCGGGAAACGCCTGTGTCTAGGTTCGCTCAGAGAGGTCCACCTAGACAAGAATAAATCCTCTCCATCCCTGCTGTTGTCAGTTTCGATCATCTACGGGGAGAACCGTTATTTCGAACTAGCCCAACTTGACTCTGGAGCAGCCGGGAACCTTATTTCACAGTCCCTGGTTGAGAAATACCGCATCCCCACCAAACCTCTGGCTGTACCCTTGTCTGTCGCTGCCGTGGATGGGGGCCTCTTACCTCGCCCCATTCAACTCATCACCGAATCCATTACCCTGCAGGTGGGAATGCTGCATTCTGAAAGTATCTCCTTTCATGTTCTGCCTGGACTCTCTCACGCCCTCTTGCTAGGTCTGCCCTGGCTCCAGAGACATGCACCCGTGCTAGACTGGCAAACCGGAGAGGTCCTTCGCTGGGGACAAGACTGTCATAAAACCTGCCTGGTTCCCGTCCATCCCGTCCGTCCCTCTCCTACCCCAGCTAATCTACCTGGACTTCCGATTCCTTATTGGTCTTATGCAGATGTCTTTAATAAAAAGGAGGCAGAGACATTACCACCACATAGACCATACGACTGTCCCATCGATCTGCTACCCGGTACTACTCCTCCCCGTGGGCGTATCTATCCTTTATCCGCTGCTGAGACCCGGTCAATGTCCGAATATATTGAGGAGAATCTGGCCAGAGGATTCATCCGGAAATCTACCTCCCCGGCGGGAGCAGGCTTCTTTTTCGTCAAAAAGAAGGACGGCTCTCTCCGTCCCTGTATAGACTATAGAGGCCTAAACCTGATCACGGTGAAGAATAAGTACCCCCTTCCGCTCATTCCAGAATTATTTGATCGTCTGAGGGGGGCTAGGATCTTCACCAAACTGGACCTTCGTGGGGCGTACAACCTGGTTCGTATTCGTCATGGGGATGAATGGAAGACGGCATTCAACACCCGGGACGGCCACTATGAATACCTGGTAATGCCCTTTGGTCTCTGTAACGCTCCTGCCGTCTTTCAAGAGTTGGTCAATGACATCTTCCGGGACCTTCTCTACTCCTGCGTAGTGGTGTACCTGGACGACATCTTGGTCTTCTCTCCGGATCTCCAGACTCACCGGAGGGACGTTCGTCAGGTCCTGCTCAGGCTAAGGCAGAACCATCTCTACGCTAAATTTGAGAAGTGCCTCTTTGAGCAGACCTCGCTTCCGTTTCTGGGCTACATTATCTCTCAGACCGGCCTTCAAATGGATCCTGAGAAACTGTCTGCCATCGAGAAATGGCCCCGACCGGAGGGGTTGAAGGCCATTCAGCGTTTCCTGGGCTTCGCCAACTACTACCGCCTCTTCATACCACACTTCTCTTCCCGGACGGCCCCAATTTCTTCGCTCACCCGTAAAGGTACTAATCCCAAAGAGTGGCCACCCGAAGCAGAGGAGGCCTTTCTTTCCCTTAAACAGGCCTTCTCTTCCGCCCCGGTGCTGCATCGCCCAGATGGCAACAAGCAGTTCTTCCTGGAAGTTGACGCCTCCTCCTCTGGAGCCGGAGCGGTACTTACTCAAAAATCATCTTCCGGGAGGATGGTAACTTGTGGCTTCTTCTCTAAACTCTTCTCCTCCTCTGAGCGCAACTATTCCATAGGAGACCGAGAGTTATTGGCCATCAAACTGGCATTGGAGGAGTGGCGTTACCTGCTCGAGGGGGCTCTTCACCCGGTAATAATTTACACTGACCACAAGAACTTGGCTTACCTCCAGCATGCCCAGAGACTTAACCCGCGCCAAGCCCGGTGGTCCTTGTTTTTTGCTCGTTTTGATTTTGTCCTTCATTTTCGCCCGGCTGACAAAAACGTCAAGGCGGATGCCTTGTCTCGATCCTTTCTGGTGTCTGATCTCGAGGAGGATCCGAAACATATCATCGATCCCGCCAGAGTAATGCAGGTGGCTCCCGTGAGTCTAAATCGTCTTCCTCCTGGTAAGACGTTCGTACCAGTACCTGATCGGGAGAAGATTCTACACTGGGGTCATTCGTCTAAACTAGCTGGCCACGCCGGTCAGAAAAAGACCCTCCAGCTTATTACCCGGCACTACTGGTGGCCTAACCTGCACAAGGATGTAATAGACTTTGTTTCTGCCTGTGTGTCCTGCGCCCGCAACAAAGTTCCGAGACACCTGCCGGCCGGCCGCCTCCTACCTCTGCCAGTACCTGCTGCCCCCTGGCAGCATATAGCGATGGACTTCATTACTGATCTGCCCGTCTCTGCCGGTTGTACGGTCATTTGGGTGGTCGCTGACCGCTTCTCCAAGATGGCTCACTTCATTCCACTGCCAGGTCTTCCGTCTGCACCCGAGCTGGCTAAAGACTTTATCCGCCACATCTTCCGTCTTCATGGCCTGCCCCGTCACATCGTGTCGGATCGTGGGGTACAGTTCACTTCCCGTTTCTGGAGAGCCACTTGTAAATTGCTGGACGTCACCCTGGACTTCTCCTCCGCTTACCACCCACAGTCTAATGGTCAAGTGGAGCGGATCAATCAGAACCTGACCAGTTACCTTCGGCACTTCGTTAATGCCCACCATTCTGACTGGGTGGATCTCCTACCATGGGCCGAATTCTCGTACAACAATCACGAGAGCGAGTCTTCCTCCAAATCCCCGTTTTTTGTAGTCTACGGTCAGCATCCTCGGATCCCGTTTCCCGTCTCCACCTCGGCGGACAATCCGGCTGCGGAATCTCTTGTTAACAAATTTTCCTCCATATGGGAGAGTACCCGGTCCGCACTCCTTCTGTCATCCGAGCGTATGAAAAGACACGCTGACAAAAAACGTCTGGACCCTCCTCAATTCCGCCCTGGGGATAAAGTCTGGCTCTCGTCCAAATATGTCCGGCTCAAGATCCCTTCCTATAAGTTAGGGCCTCGGTTCATCGGCCCACTGGAGGTCATCAGTCAGATCAACCCGGTGGCCTATAAATTGAAACTCCCGGCCAACTTACGGATCCCTAACTCCTTCCATGTGTCTCTCCTCAAACCTGTGGTACTTAACTCTTTTTCCAAGTCTACAGGTACGCCTCCTGCTCCGGTTTCTGCTGAGGACGAGTTTGAGGTAGAGAACATTCTTGCCACCAAAAGGGTAAGAGGAAAGACCTTTTTCCTGGTAGATTGGAAGGGGTTTGGTCCTGAGGAGAGAACGTGGGAGCCCCGGGAGAACATCCATGCCCCTCTCATCCTAGCTAAATTTCTGTCTGGCCTAAAAAAAAAGGGGGGCCTAAAGGGTGGGGTACTGTAGTGCCGGCGTCCCTGCCCTCTGCTAGGCAGGGACGCTGCTCCTCTCACCGCTCTGCTCCGTGCCCGGCTTCCTCCCCCCGCTCTGCTGTCAGCGCGCGCTCCGTCCCGGCGTCCTCCTCCTGCTCTGCTCTCAGCGCGCGCTCCTTCCCGGCCCCTGTGCTTAGGGCGCGCGCGCGCTCCCCTCCTCTTAAAGGGGCCGCGCGCGCCGGCCTAAAGAGTCCCCGGCCAATGGCCGGAGGACTTCATCATATATAAGGCACCTCCTCCAAAATGGAGGTGCCCGAGCAATGTTGTTTGCACCTGTGTCTCACCTGTGCTTCAGCCCTCAGGTCCCGTTGCCAGTTACCTGCCAGTTTCATGCCAGTTTCCTGCTAGTTACCTGCCAGTACCTGCCAGTTACCTGCCTGATTCCTGCCTGAATACTTGTTACCTGTCTGCCAGTCTGAGGTCCGACGGTCTGCCTTACTACTCCTGTCAGTCTGTCTAAAGGACCAGCCTGCCCGCTCACCTGGGAGCGCATATCAGCTACCTGCCTGCTTGCCTGAGGTCCGACGGTCTGCCTTACTACTCCGGTCAGTCTGTCTATGGACCAGCTTGCCCGCTCACCTGGGAGCGCTTCTCCGTTATCTGCCTGCTTGCCAGCCCGGAGGCTCCGTTGTCACGTGCTGTGACCACCAGCTACTCCAGACTCTTGCCCGCTCACCTGGGAGCGCATCTCCGTTACCTGCCTGCTTGCCAGCCCGGAGGTCCCGTTGTCACGTGCGGTGACCATCAGCTATTCCAGAGACTCTTGCCCGCTCACCTGGGAGCGCTTCTCCGTTACCTACCTGCCTGCCAGCCCGGAGGTTCCGCCGTCACGTGCCGTGACCACCTGCTATTCCAGAGACTCTCGCTTGCTCACCTGGGAGCACACATCTACCACCTGCCTGCTAGCCTACCCGGAGGCTCTGCCATCACAGGTCGTACCTACCCCTTACCCAGAGACTGCCCTGATCACTTGCCGTAACTCCCTGTCCGTTCACCCAGAGACTGCCACCCGCTCCCTTACAAGGGCCGCCCCCTTGTATAGTAGCTCAGAGGTTCCGCCTCCCGGACCCGTTACAGTCCGCCTCCCGGACCCGTTACAATTGGGCTGTTGGTGTCTACTGGATTACCATCCACAGAGTGTTGTACACATGTTTTCAAGGCAATTAGAGTACTTGTGATTTGTGGCAAATGTAAACACTGCTAATCAAATTTTTGGAAAAGATATACTTTCAATTATTTCCGAAAAATAAGGAATATTTATCTATTTCCATTTAGAAGATATAAGCCCCTTCCCGATCTATGATGTACAGGTACATCATGGCAATCATGCATGGCACAGGAGTTGTACACGTGCGAACGCCACCAAGAGTTCGGCTTAAGTGATAGCATGGCCCTGCCTGTCACAACCAGGAGTAGTGTAGGGCCATTTAACCCCCTAAATGCCACGATCAATTGCAGCATTTACAAGTTTACGAGAGTGAGAGGGCTCCCTCTCTCATGCAATTGGCACTCCAGCGACATCATCGTGGGCTGCCAATCATTGCCATGGTAACCTGAGGTCATCATGATCTCCGAGTCTGCCAGCTATGGTAGCCTGTTTAGACCATGCCAGGAGCATGATCTAAAAGATTTCTGTTAGGTGTTATGCAATACAATGCATTATACAAGCGATCAGAGTAACAAAAGTTAAAGCCCCAAAGAGGGACTAAATAAAAAAAAGTTAAAAAAAAGTTTTACATTTTTTTAAAAATATTTAAAAAAAAATCATATAATACATTTTAAAAAATAAAACAAAATATTATACATATAATTAGGTATATTAATGTAAAAACAAAAATAAACACAACAAAACTTAATTAGTACAACTACATTTGGAACACCCTGAACTATAAAACTGTCCCACTAGTTAACCCCTAAAGTGAAAAAAAACTATGCTTTTTCATCATACTGCTGAACAAACAGTGGAGTAAATCGCGATCGAAAAGTCAAATGTAAATAAAAGTGATATCAATAAAAACATAATTTTGTCCCACAAAATACAAGCCATGACACAGCTCCATCAGAGAAGAAATAAAAAAGCTATAGCTTTCAGATGCAAAAATCATTTGTTATGACACAGCATTTAATATTAATTATTCCAGATGTATATTCGCAGTAGGTCAAGAAACATAGACTATTGTTCATATTGTTTGAACGTTGACTCTTGAATTGATTTCTGTGAATTGTTGAATGGCTGCTGTTTACCTATTATATCAGCTTCTACAGGTGATTGTGTTGCTAACTTTGTTGGACAGGGATGCAGGGTCATTGAACAGTCAATGTTTACTATGTTGATTACCTATTATATAAGTTCATGTAGCTTGTTGACATGCAAAACTGCGAAGGTCAAACTATACAGTTTGATTAAATATTCAAACAATGAGTGTTAATCTCATCCCACCTTCCCCCAATCCTGTGGCAAAAATGCCTGAATGAGAGCTGCAAACTATAAAAGGAGGGTCTGCCTCTGTTTTGAAAAGACTCTATAGAACAGCAGCCAGGACACCATGGCTCCATTAAGAGGGACACAGATTAGACATTCTTCAGGATGCCAGCCTGAGGGACCACGGACCTAGCTGGGAGAATACAGATCTGCTCCATTGACCATCACTAAACCCATGGAGATTTTTGTGGAAGCCAGGTTGGGACCCTTCGGTCACTTGCCCCATGGAAACATTCGGAGAAGCTAGGTTGGGACTCTTCGATCATCTGGGCCCATGGAGATGTTCTGAGAAGCCAGGTTGGGACCCTTCGGTCACCTGGTCACATAACTCAATGGACTGTCAGCTTCCTAAGCTTGCCGTTGTCACCTCTCTGTGGATGCCTGCCAAAAGTGGGGTGCCACTGGTGGGGGTAGATGGCCCTGGAAGTTTCAAAGTCGCAGCAGCTCTTATAATGGTGAGTCAGTGGAAGGGTGAGACTCTGTAATTTTCACCATCTCGTGTATTTGCTGGACTGTTCTATAAGTTATTTTCTGTTGGTGGTTTAATAAAGCATTGCCACACTGTTATACCCTCACCCTGTGATGTCTGAGTAATATTATGCCCACAGAGAAGGAGTGTGGGCATTCAGTGAGATGAGGTCTCGGGCCAGCAGGCGAGAGCACCCACTGACCCCCGTGTCTCCATACCATTCTTTTTTCTATAAAATAGTTTTTATTGTGTAAAAGTAGCAGGATATAAATAAAAATTATATAAATGTCATATCATTGTAATTGTACTATCCTGAAGAATAAACTATCACTTTTACCACACGGTAAAAAAAAAATTCCTGAATTGCTGGTTTTCGTTCATTCTAGATCCCAAAAATTAGAATAGAAAGCAATCAAAAAATGTTTTGTGCTGGAAAATGCTACCAATAAAAATGGCTAAAAATTTAGCTCTTTTTGAACAATAAAAAGTGTTTTTAGTGTGATAGTAGCCATACATAAAAAAACTATATAGATACAAAAGCTATATATCGCTGTAATCACACCAACCCAAAGCATAAAGTCATCTAATCACTTATACTGCACAGTGAATGACCTAAACAATAAATATAACAAATGACATGTTTCTGATTTGTTAATTCTGCCTCCCAAAGATCGCAGTAAGGCTTAGCTCACATTTATCCTGCACTTGCACTGGAGTTTTCGTGTACGTCTCTGAAATACATGATTCAGATAGAACCCTCAGAGGAAGATTCCCTATAATGTGGCAGATGTAGACACAGTGGATGCCGAATGGCCTACAATGCGTATTTGCAGAAAAGTGCAGTCAGCTACAGTTTTGGGCACCTCTGAAAAGAAGGACACCGCTGACCACAGGACAGATGTAGTCCAGAGTAACTCTGATGCCTCATTATAGTGAATAGTTCCCTCAGAGAATTAATCTAAATCACGTTTTTTTTTTGAGATTTAAATGGAAACCCTGATGTAAATGCTCAGCGTACAGCACAGAATAAATGTGATCCAAATGTTATGTAAAATGTTCCAGAAAAAAGCTTCAACTTAAAACACAAAAAAAGCAAATCCCCACTAAGGTCGGTCATCTGTCAATGGAAATATGGGGCTTCCACATTACTGGTAGCACAAAGGCTGTGGAAAAGCATTATGGCTCCTCGGCCGCCAAAAGAAATCTTCGCTCCCAAATTCAAAGGCCCCCTCTATGTTGAATCCCACTGTGTGCCTAAACCAAATTTAGCATACAAATGTTTGGCATTTCTATAGTGATGAGAGCCAGCTTAATTTAAAGGATCCATGTCTTAAGAAGCATGAGCTGAGCACAATGTATGGGCAGAACAATGTACAGGTGCTACATTGTATGGGTACTTCAATAAACTGGCCCTACAATGTACTGGGTACTACAATGGCAAATTTGCAATTTTTGCTCAGCAACATCCACTGCTGCTTGTTTCTAAACCACATTTGGCATCCACATGTTTAGAATTTCTGTAGCAATGAGAGACTGCTTAATTTATGGGTGCATGTTTTCATCTTTTACATTTTAGAAATTACAAAAAGGAAAATGAATGGATGCAAAAGTTAGAGCACCCTGCATAATTAGTACCTAGTAACACTCCCTGAAAGTATCACAGCTTGTGAACATTTTTTGTAGCCAGCCAAGAGTCTTTCAATTCTGGTTTGGGGGATTTTCATTCATTCTTCCTTAGAAAATTCTTTCAGTTCTGTGAGATTACTGGGTTGTCTTACATGCACTGCTAATTTGAGGTCAAGCTACAGATTTTCAATGATTTTCAGATCAGATGACTGTGAGGGCCATTGTAAAACCTTCATCTTGTGCCTTTTGAGGTAATCTATTGTGGATTTTGATGTGTGTTTAGGATCATTATCCAATTGTAGAAGCCACCCTCTTTTCAGCTTCAGCTTTTTTACAGATGGGGCAATAATTTTTTGAAATTTAATTGAATCCATTCATCCCACTACCTGTGAAATGTTCCCCACACTATTGGCTGCATCACAACTCCAAAGCATGATTGATCCACCACATGCTTAATGGTTGGTGAGGAGTTCTTTTCTTGAAATTCTGTGTCCATTTTTCTCCACACATATATTTGATCATTGTGGCCAATAGACCTATTTGAGCCTCATCAGTGCACATGACTTGTTTCCAAAATGCATCAGGCTTATTTAGATGTTCTTTTGCATACTTTTGGCACTCAATTTTATTGTGAGGACTCAGGAAAGGTTTTCTTCTGATGGCTGTTCCATGAAGGCCATATTTGTGTAAGTGTCTCTGAATAGTAGAACAAATTACCACAACTCCAGAGTTTGTTAATTTTTTTTTAAAGTCTTTTGCAGTCAAACAGGAGTTCTGATTTGCCTCTCTAGCAATCCTATGAGCACCTCTCTCTGAAATTTTGCTTTGTCTTCCAGACCTTATCTTGACCTCCACTGTTCCTGTTAACTGTCATTTATGAATTATATTTTGACCTAAGGAAAGGGAAACTTGAAAACGCTTTGATATCTTCTTATAGCCTTCCCCTGCTTTGTGGGCCTCCATTATTTTCATTTTTAGAGTACTAGGCAGCTGTTTAGAAAAACCCATGGTGCTGTTGTTTGGAAAAAGGTTACAGGAGGCTGGGATTTTATAAAGCTGAGAAATTTACATCACCTGACCTTTCCTGATGATGATAGTGAATAAGCCATAACCCTAACAGGTTAATTCATGTCTGGCCATGTTGTATGTGAGACATGATCAGACACATCCTGTTTCATTTATAAAGGAGGGCCTCTGAAAGTCACAGAGCCTATTTTTTTAGGCCATCAGGTGGCCCTTACTATTTTTAAAGGGCCATTAGTTGGCCATCACTATTGTTAGAGGGCCATCAGCTCTCTATGCTTTGTTGTTTCCAATATTAAGGAGCGGGTTCCTATTCTGTTATTGCATATGCAGTGACTTCAAGGTCTGCCAAAAATTTGGAAAAACCACAATACCCCTTTAAAGAGACATAGAGGGGGTCCTCATTTAAAAAAAATGTTCCCATTATTAAGGAGCAGGTCTCCTATACTGTTAGAGCGTATGCAGTAACTGCAAGACCTGGCCAAAAGTTTGAAAAAAAAAACACTACCCCTTTGAAGAGACAGAGGGGGCCTGATTTTTTCAACAAATTCCCATTATTAAGGAGCATGTCTCCTATACTGTTATAGCATATGCAGTGACTTCAAGGCCTGGCCAAAATTTTGAAAAACCCCAATACCCCTTTGAAGAGACATAGAGGGCCTCATTTAAAAAAAATCCCATTATTAAGGAATGGGTCTCCTATACTGTTATAGCGTATGCAGTAACTGCAAGGCCTGGCCAAAATTTGGAAAACCCCCAATACACCTTTGAAGAGACATAAAGGGCCTGATTTAAAAAAAATCCCATTATTATGGAGCAGGTCTCCTTTACTGTTATAGTGCATGCAGTAACTGCAAGGCCTGCTGAAAATTTTGAAAAACCCCAATACACCTTTGGAGAGACATAGAGGGCCTGATTTAAAAATAAAAATTCCCATTATTAAGGAGGTGGTCTGCTATCGTGTTATAGTGTATGCAGTAACTGCAAGGCCTAGCCAAAATGTTGAAAACCCCCAATACACCTTTGAAAAGACAAAGAGGGCCTGATTTAAAAAAAGAATTTCCCATTATTAAGGAGCGGGTCTCCTATACTGTTATTGCATATGCAGTGACTTCAAGGCCTGGCCAAAATTTTGAAAAACCCCAATACCCCTTTGAAGAGACATAGAGGAGGGCCTCATTTAAAAAAAATTCCCATTATTAAGGAGCGGGTCTCCAATACTGTTATTGTGTATGCAGTGACTTCAATGCCTGCCCAAAATTTTGAAAAACCCCAATACCCCTTTGAAGAGACAAAGAGGGACTCAATCTGGTTTCAGACCCCATCATTCCACTGAAACTGCTCTGACCAAAATTACTAATGATATACTTACAGACAAAGCTAAAAGACAATTTTCTATACTCCTCCTACTAGACCTGTCCTCTGCCCCCTACTACAGATCCTCTCTCCTTTGGTGTCAAAGACCTTGCCCTATTCTAGATCTCCTCATTAGACAAGAGCGTTGTTCTACTCGAACTGTTCGCCAATCTCAAATTCGAGCTGTTTTGGGCGGTGTTCGAGCCGGTCGGCGAACACGAACAATTTGAGAAAAATTCGGCTGTTCGAGGTTATGTTCGATAACTGTTCGTGCACCAAAATCATAACTGGATTTTTTCTCAGTAATGATGAAAATTAATGTTAATACGCAGTTTGAGTGTACAGCGGGGCGGGGGGAGGGGCAGGGGATGGATCTCTGCAGGAACAATGAAGATCTCCATTTTTTTTTCTCTTTCCCGCATTTGCAGTGGGGAGGTGCAATCTGTCAGCCTATCAGCAGCGCACACACGGAGCGAAGTGCTTTTTTTCACACAAGCAAGGGCATGTGTGATTGGCAGTGTATGTCACATGTCCTTGCCCTATAAGACCAAGCCATTTTCCCCGTCGCCACCATTTTCTCACTGCTGCAGCTGCGTGTTAGACGGCACCGCTGTTGCTGTGTGCGCTATACCTTGTTAATTTCAAGCCAATTTTCGCACAAATATACAGATAGCTTGGGAGTAGGGAATAGTTGTGATTGCAGTCCTTTTAAGGACTAGGTTACAGCATTTCCTATGACTTTTATCAGGCAGGTCTGTGCTCTTAAATAGATAGATTGTGGGAGTAAAGACTAATTGTAATTGGAGTCCTTTTCAGGACTAGGTTACATCAGTTCCTATCAGTTTTTGCCAGGCAGGTCTGTGCCAGTGCTGTGCAAGTTTTTTTTCACAGCATTTGGCTGAATCTAGCAAAGCTAATCCTTTTTGGCCTATTGCAGAGTGTGTTCGTCAGTGGAGTAGCCTATCTGTGTTGCAAGATATACCACCTGTGTATAGAATACCAATTTTTTTACTGCACCTAGTGAAGTAAAATCTTTTGGGCATAGCATCATTCTATTAGTCCATCTATACTGACCTCCATCAGGTTGCAAATTGAATATAATTTTTTTCTGCATCTAGCTCTGAAAAAATATTTGGGCTTCTAGCAGTGTGTGGGACTTGGTCTATTAGTCCATCTATACTGACCTCCATCAGGTTGCAAATTAAAAATAATTTTTTTCTTCATTTAGCTCTGAAAAAATATTTGGGCTTCTAGCAGTGTGTGGGACTTGTTCTATTAGTCCTTCTATACTGACCTCCAGCAGGTTGCAAATTGAATATAATTTTTTTCTGCATCTAGCTCTGAAAAAATATTTGGGCTTCTAGCGGTGTGTGGGACTTGGTCTATTAGTCCATCTATACTGACCTCCATCAGGTTGCAAATTAAAAATAATTTTTTTCTGCATCTAGCTCTGAAAAAATATTTGGGCTTCTAGCAGTGTGTGGGACTTGGTCTATTAGTCCATCTATACTGACCTCCATCAGGTTGCAAATTAAAAATAATTTTTTTCTTCATTTAGCTCTGAAAAAATATTTGGGCTTCTAGCGGTGTGTGGGACTTGTTCTATTAGTCCTTCTATACTGACGTCCAGCAGGTTGCAAATTGAATATAATTTTTTTCTGCATCTAGCTCTGAAAAAATATTTGGGCTTCTAGCGGTGTGTGGGACTTGGTCTATTAGTCCATCTATACTGACCTCCATCAGGTTGCAAATTAAAAATATTTTTTTTCTGCATCTAGCTCTGAAAAAATATTTGGGCTTCTAGCAGTGTGTGGGACTTGGTCTATTAGTCCATCTATACTGACCTCCATCAGGTTGCAAATTAAAAATAATTTTTTTCTGCATCTAGCTCTGAAAAAATATTTGGGCTTCTAGCAGTGTGTGGGACTTGGTCTATTAGTCCATCTATACTGACCTCCATCAGGTTGCAAATTAAAAATAATTTTTTTCTGCATCTAACCCAGCCAATAGTTTTGGCCTAATACCACAGTTTGGCCACTCAGCTCTGCTCGGTTACCATCCATTGTTTTTTTGTGCAAACAACTCCAGAGTTGTGAATTAGTTAACCACCAAAATGAGTGGAAAAAGGCCTGCTGCTGGTGGAAAGGGGAATAGGCGTGTTGGGAAGGGGAAAAAAGGTTGTGTCCGTGGGGTAGGTGCAGAAGAAAGACCATCTTCCAGCCAAACTAAAATGTCTACTTCTTTTAGCGGACAATGTGATAAGATCCCTTTCTTACGGCCACGCCAATCGCTACAAATTCCAGATGAGGCACAAAAACAGCAGGTGCTTCAACGGATATCAAGTGCTCTTTTAAGTGGGCTCTCCTCCACATCAACTTCAACATCACAAATACTCCAGTCCTCAAAGGTGTCACCCAAATCGCACTTGCTTCCTCACAGCTCCCAAATCTCCAGCTGCCCGTCTGAGTATGAGGTAGAACAGATGGTTGAGTCTGCAGAGCTGTTTACTCATACTATAGCCTGGGAATCAGAGGTCGACTCCAGCGCTTCTGTGAATCCAGACGAGGAAATGATCTGCACTGATGCCCAGAATCTTTATGAGTCGGATCCAGGACCAGACGCAGAAGGTTCTGACCATAATGTAGACCCTCATTCCCAAACTGTAACTCCTGTTGGTGGAGACAATGAGGAAGACGATGATAAGACTCAAATACCTGATTGGAGCGACAACTTTAGTTTTTTGTCAGGGCAGGAACAGGTTGGCTCTGAGGACGACGGGTGTGATAACGCACAGGGTGATGATGATGAGGTCGGAGATCCCACTTACTGTCAACCCACAGTCAGCCAAGAGATGAGGTCAGCAGAGGAGGTGGAGGAAGATGCTAGTGACGACGAGGTCAGGTTGCGCCTTCCTGGACAGAGACGTAGTACTGGAAGCACGTCAACAACTGCATCCTCAAACACAACTCTGCCTCTCACCACAAGTCGTGGTGGCTCTTCAGGTCGCATGGGTGCTAAGCCTTGCATAGCCTGGGCATTTTTTCAGATCGATAAAGATGACCCAACTCGTGTTATCTGTAACATTTGTCAGCAAAAGCTAAGTAGAGGCCAAAAAATACATAGTTTGAGTACTTCATGCATGAACCGGCACATGGACATGAAGCATAAGTTGCAGTGGGAAGCTCAGTGTGCTACAATGCGGTCTAGCCGGCCGGGCCAACCACCGTCTGCCATATCTTGTGCATCCGCGGCCTCTTCATCCTCTGTGACTGGGGGGACAGCAGTCACACCTGTTGTTGGGGCGCAGACCTGCCACCTCTTTACCCGCAACAGCCAGCGTGATTGGCAGGTCATCATTTTCTTTGGAGGTGGTAACACCAGCTGGTCTTGAGCGCTGTCCGACATCGATAGCACCACCTTTGGATCAAGGCAACCTAACATGTCCGCCTGCATCTTCCTCACAGACCGGCAGTTTGCCGGGGACACCCTTATCAACCCCGTCTAAGCACAATAGCCAGCCCTCGGTCCCTCAGATGTGGACAAGTAAAAGACCATTTCCTCCTAGCCATGAGAAAGCTAAGAGGTTGAATTTCACCATCTGCAAGCTCTTGGCTACAGAAATGCTGCCTTTCCGCCTGGTGGACACAGAGGATTTTCGAGACCTTATGTCCGTCGCAGTGCCCCAGTACCAGATGCCCAGTCGGCACTACTTCTCAAAGAAAGGTGTGCCTGCGCTCCACCAGCATGTCGCACACAACATCACCGCTTCTTTGAGAAACTCTGTTTGTGACAGGGTGCATTTCACCACAGACACTTGGACGAGTAGGCATGGACAGGGGCGTTACATGTCGCTGACTGGGCACTGGGTAACTATGGTGACAGCAGGACAAGGGGCTGCTGTCCAAGTCTTGCCGTCCCCACGAGTTGTGCGTCAATCCTCTTTATGTCATTTTTCCTCCACTGCTTCTGCCTCCTCAACCTCCTCTCGGTCTTCCACCTGCACCCAAAGCCTGTCTGGTCATGCCACAAGCTTTCTAACTGCACAGAAGGGATCCTGCACACCTCCTTACTATGCTGGCAGTAGGGCTCAACGTCATCAGGCGGTTTTTACATTGAAATGTCTGGGAAATGTGAGTCACACAGCTGAGGAGTTGTGGTCAGCTCTGGAGAACCAATTTCATGAATGGTTGTCTCCACTGGACCTGAAACCAGGGAAGGCCGTGTGCGACAATGCTGCAAACCTGGGTGCGGCCCTTCGCCGGGGCAATGTCACACATGTGCCTTGTATGGCTCACGTGTTGAACCTGGTTGTCCAGCAATTTTTAGCCCACTATCCCAGACTAGATGGCCTTCTGCAGAGGGCACGGTCGCTGTGTGCTCACTTCCGCCGTTCGCATCCCGCAGCTCAGCGACTTACATCTCTACAGAAGTCGTTGGGCCTGCCACTTCACCGGCTAAAATGCGATGTGCCTACCCGGTGGAATTCAACTCTGCACATGTTGCAGCGACTGTGGCAGCACCGACAAGCCCTGGTGCAATACGTTCTGACGTATAGCCTGGGCCAACGAGATTCAGAGGTGGGGCAAATCACGCTGGAGGAGTGGTCTCAGATCAGGGACCTATGCACCCTTCTGCACAGTTTTGAAATGGCGACGAAGATGTTTAGTGCTGACGATGCCATTATCAGCATGACTATTCCGGTGATTTACATGCTGGAGCACATGTTAAACAGAATTCGGAGTCAGGTGGTGGCACAAGAGGAGGTGGAGGAAGTAGAGGAGGAGGAGTTGTATGCGGAAGGGCTAACATCTGCAAGGTCCAGACGGTCGGCAGCACCAGGGCGGCAGGCATGTGAGGGTGGGGGAGATGATTTTACCAGGGCGCATGGTAGCAGCCAAACTAGTGAGGAAGGTGCAGGAGCCCAGGAAGAAGTGGAGGACGAACTGATGGAAGACTCATCAGATGAGGGAGACCTTGATCACATTTCTGTTGTGCGAGGTTGGGGGGAGAGGACAGAGGAAGGAAGCATGATTGTTACCTCGCCACCAACACAACAGGGACTTGGTGCTCCTGGATGCGCAACACACATGAGTGCCTTCTTGCTGCACTACCTGCAACATGACCCTCGAATTGTGAGAATTAGAAATAATCCTGACTACTGGGTTGCCACACTGTTAGATCCCCGGTACAAAAGTAAATTTTCAGAAATTATTCCTGCCATAGAAAGGGATGCACGCATGCAGGAGTATCAGCAGAGACTGTTGCAGAATCTTACATGTGCTTTTCCACAAAATACCAGTGGTGCACGTAGTGAATCTCACAGTTCCAACTTGCCAACCGTGGGACCGTCAAATGTTCAGCACTCAAACCGTAACAGAACCACAGTATTTGCTGGTAACATCAATTTTGCGGAATCATTTCACCACTTTTTTAGCCCATCCTTTGCAAGGCCACAGGAGACAAGAAGTCTGACACATAGTCAATGCCTAGAGACGATGGTACAGGAGTATCTCCAAGTAAACATTGAAGCCACGACTGTGTCACTGGACCCTTGCTCTTTTTGGGCTTCCAATCTGGATAAATGGCCGGAGCTAGCCACTTACGCCTTGGAGATCTTGTCATGCCCCGCAGCCAGCGTTCTGTCTGAACGTGTGTTCAGCGCTGCTGGTGGTGTGCTGACAGATAAGCGCACGCGGCTCTCCACTGATAATGTAGACAGACTCACGTTCATAAAGATGAACAAATCATGGATCCGAAACGACTTTTCTACCCCTGTGTCATCCTGGGGAGAGTAAAAGCTTGATGATTGGTTAAAATCACCCTACCAACCATTTTAAGCTTTCAAATTACTAATCATGTTTATCTGTATCTTGACTGGAAAATAATTTGGGCTTTGTAGCAGTGTGCAGCACTGATCCTATTAGGCCATCTATAATAAGGTTCACCAGATTTAAAATTAAAAATAATTTTTAGCTGCATCTAGCCCGGAAAATAATTTTGGGGCTCCGAGATGCGCAAGACACATAAGTGCCTTCTTGCTGCACTACCTGCAGCATGACCCTCATATTGTCAGAATTCGAAGTAATCATGACTACTGGGTTGCCACACTCTTAGATCCCCCAAACTTTTCGATCAACCTTTTCATTTTAATAAAGACCAAAAAAATGGTCATTTTTGAAATTATAAGCATTATCAGGTTGTTAGAAACTGAAATCAAACAGTTTTCAACTCAAAACTTTATTCTAGGTGATGTTACATTTTCACATAGGACCCCTTGTTCGAAAGGAGCTTCTGAACTCTCTCGTCCATTGAATTTGTCAGGTTTTGGATGGTTTCTGCTTCAATTGTTTTGCATGAGGACAGAATACCCTCCCAGAGCTGTTGCTTAGATGTGAACTGCCTCCCGCCATCATAGACACTCCTTTTAATGATGCTCCAAAGGTTCTGAATGGGGTAGAGGTCAGGGGAGCATGGGGGTCACACCATAAGTTTGTCCCCTTTTATGCCCATATCAGCCAGAGATGCAGATGTTTTATGTGCAGCATGAGATGGTGCATTATCATGCAGAAAAATGATCTTGCTGTGAAATACACGGTTCTTCTTCTTGAACCATGGCAGGAAGTGCTGTTTGAGAAAATCCACATACATTATGGAGTTCATCTTTAGCGCCTTCAGGGATCCTAAAGGGGCCGACAATCTCTCTCCCCATGATTCCAGCCCAAAACATTACTCCACCTCCTCCTTGTTGGCGCTGTAGCCGTGTTTGCGTGTTGGTGTCCATCAACCAGCCATCCTCCACTCCATTCATCTGGACCATCGAGCGCTGCACGGCACTCATCCGTGAACAAAACAGTTTTGAAATCAGTCTTCATGTAATGTTTGGCCCACTGGAGCCGTTTCTGCTTGTGTGAAGTGGATAGAGGAGGTCGACAGGATGGCGTATGCACAGCTGCAAACCTCTGAAGGACCCTGCATCTTGTTGTTCGGGGGACGTTGGAGGCACAAGCAGCTTCAAAAACTTGTCTGCTGCTATGACAAGGCTTTTTTGCCGCTGCTCTTTCAACCTGACGTAATTGCCTGTAGGAAAGAGTCCTCAATTTGCCCTTATCAGCACGCACACGTGTGTACTGTGAATCAGCTACATACTTCTTGATTGCCAAGACACTTCATCCTGATCATCGCACAATGTTGATTGTAGTCATGCCTTGACCTAAACACTCCACAATTTGTTGCTTCTCAGCAGCCGACACATCCTTTTTCTTTCCCATTTTGGCAGAAAATGTAGGCTGCTTAATAATGTGAGAGAGCCTTCTTAAGTAGTCTTGCCTTTCATTGGACACACCTGCCAAACTAATTAGCACAGGTGTCTGCAATTGCTTACAGTGATATAAAGAGCCCTGACACACATCACCATCAATGAGTTTAACTGACAAACAAACAAATTCTTCCCTTATCACTCCTAAACACTTTTTGCATAATAATTTGGAACGCGGTGTACATGTGCTTTTCCACAAAACACCAGTGGTTCACGTAGTGAATCTTACAGTTCTAACTTGCCAACCGTGGTCTGTATGGAATTGTTCAATAAAGGGCCCAAAATTAAGATAACATAGATGGGAAAGGTCTCTATGAATAGGAATTCCTAAGTATTTGATACCCTGTGAGGGCCAGGCAAAGGGAAAGTTGGACTGGATGGAATCCTATATGGATTTAGGGAGGGAGACATCGAGGGCCTCAGACTTCGCTGCATTGATTTTAAAATTTTACCATGTAACAAAGTGATCTATTTCAGCCATAACAGCAGGGATGGATATATGTGATTGAGTGATATATACTAGGACATCATCAGCAAATAGAGAGCACTTGTACTCGGTGCCTCCCACCTCAATCCACCTAATATTGGGGTTATGGCGAATTGATGAGAGCAGGTGCTCCGTCACTAGGATGTATAAGAGAGGGGACAGAGGACATCCCTGCCTTGTCCCATTGGTGATTGTGAAAGGTGATGAAAATGTTCTGACGCACCCCCTGGGCCTTGGGACACCCGGAGCCGGACCCTTTTTGGTGGATGCTGGTGGTTGTAGTCTTCGTGGCGGCGATCCGGTTCCGTGGCTCAGGGCGGTCAAACCAGTGGCGGAACTATTTATGTGGTTTTGATGTTTAAATGTCCGACTACGCCACCCGTGGATTGCGGTCAGAGTGAACCGCCGCTACAGGGCAGACCGCTAAGGCTGGTGTTGTGGGTGCAGCAGAGCGTAGCATAACTCCCCACGGGAGGAGTATAGCCTCAGGGCAGTGTATGCGGAGGATGGGGGTGATGGTGCAGGGCAGCAGCAGTAACGACACGGAGTCAGTGATGCAGTTCAGGGCCTTTACTCACAGTTCTTATTATCCAGACCACGTCTGCAGGTAACGGCTGCCCACGTCGTACTGTGCTCACCAGGTGAGGGGCTCAGACAACTCCCAGATAACTTTGGAGCGCTTCACAGGACCCCCTTTGTGTGTCCTTTGTCTGGCCTTTCTTACCAACACTTCTGTCCGGCTGCCTCGGGCCTCCTCTTGGTAAACTTGGCTCCAGTTTCCCTGACCCTATGTGGTGCCTTCCTAGCGGGTGGAGCAAGGGGCTGCGCCACATAAAATGTCAGAGCCTCCGGTTTCTAGCTGAGGGTCGTTTCCTGCCTCCACTAGTTCGGGGACCGGTCTCCCCCTTTGGCCTGACCCCTCCACGCAGGTGGATTCGGGCGTGCGGTGGCGACTCGCCCGTCCGCACCCCTAGGATCCCTTCATTCCTCGTTCCTGGAGCCTTCTCCACTCCTCTTCCTTCCTTCTCCCTCTTGCAGGCCTGGGCCTCTGTTACTAGGCCCGCCTCCGGAGCAGAGCTCATGCAGAGCCCCTGCTCCCTGCCACTTCTGCTCAGACTTCTCTGCACTGAACTAAGATGGTGCCCACCTTTTATACTCCCTTCTCAATGCACCCAGGAACTGCTTCCTCCCTGCTCCTGCACTGCAGGGTTCCCCTTCCTCAGTGTTCCCTCCCCCCACTCCAGCCAGGGACAGGGACTGTTGTGCCCATCTCAGGGGCATATTGGTCGCCCTGCCCCACGGCAATGTGGTGTAATGCATGCAGGTGTCGGGTCCTGATCCACACTCCATCCTTATCTGAGAGTGAGATATCACACCTCTGGGTGAGGTGCAATACGTCTGTAGCAACCGAGCCCTCGGTGCTACAGTTCCATTTATCTTCAGCCTAGGTGACGTATTGTGATACAGGGCCGTGATTTTGGCTATAAAAGGGTCCCCTAGACCCCTACCCCAAGCTTTTTAAGAGAATCATATATGGCGTGCCAGGAGACTCTATGGAATGCTTTCTCAGCATCCAACGAGAGTATCTACTTACAAATTTTTAACTGCATCTAGCCCAGGAAATACTTTGTGCCTAGTAGCAGTGTCTGCTAGTCAGCGGATTATCCCGGCTGTTAAGCAAGCTACACCACCTGTAGTTTGGACACTTAATTTTTTCAAAGGAAATGCTTCGGGACCACGGGATACTTAGTGAAGAGCATCAGGAGGCACCCCAAGGCATAGGGGCTGGGACTGGCACTAGGATGCCTTGCGGTGGACAGCCGAGCTCGATCCTTATAAAAGCTTTTTAACTGCAGCAGCTTTAGTGGACGCTACTGGAGCTGGAATTACGCGGCTGCTGGCATGAGACTTGCCCTCCAATAGATCCTTGTAAATGGATTTAAAGTGTATTCATTCAAATTAGAGGGACAATTTAAATTAAAAAGCTTAGAGCTGCCTCCACCACAGGGGGGCTCTCTCGACCCACCAGCGGACAGGCACCAGTATTGGGAGAGGGGGGCTGGCCGTCAGGGTTCACCGCGGCTCTGGCACAAACCCGGCGACACGGAGGTGGCACGGGCAGGAGCGGACTGGCCGTCTCGGCTTCTCACTTTTTGGATTTTAGAAGGGCATGACATGCCTATATCTGTGTCTCCCCCTCCTTTTACTCCTCCACCTCTTTTCTTTTCGCATGACTATATGTACTTGTCACTTTTCCATGTGTTAGTTGTGTCTTCTGAGCAGTTTGTCAGCTTTTGGACACCTTTGAAGGTGTTTTCTATGTGTTTCTATGTGTTTTTGTTTGCCTGCCATTGGTTTTAACGGTGTTCGAAGGTGTTCGACGAACAGTTCGACGAACAGTTCGGCGAACACACGGGTGTTCGACGAACCGAACCGAACTCGAACACTACGGGGGTGGCTCAACACTACTCCTCATACCTTTCCAACCGCACATTTAGCGTCTCCCACTCCCACACTACTTCCTCATCCCGCCCTCTCTCTGTTAGAGTCCCTCAAGGCTCTGTCCTAGGACCCGTAATCTTCTCCATCTATACCCTTAGCCTGGGACAACTCATAAATTCCCATGGCATTCGGTATCACCTATACGCTGAGGACACTCAGATCTACCTCTCTGGCCCAGACGTCACCTCTCTGTCTCTGTCCAGAGTCCAATAGTGTCTATCAACCATATCCTCCTTCTTCTCCTCTCACTTCCTCAAGCTCAATGTGGACAAAACTAAACTCATCATCTTTCCTCCATCTCACGTATCTTCCCGACCTGATCTATCTATCACAAAAAATGACATCACGCTTTCACCTGTACCGGCTGCCTCAACGTAACCCTTGACTCTGCCCTGTCCTTCAAACCACACATCCAAGCTCTTTCCACCTCTTATCACCTCCAGCTCAAAAATATTCCCAGAATCCATCCTTTCCTCAACCCTCAATCTTCTAAAATGCTCGTGCATACCCTCAACATCTACCGTCTGGACTAGTGCAACATCCTCCTCGGTGGCCTTCCTGCTAACACTCTCGCACCTCTCTAATCCGTTCTTAACTCTGCTGCCTGACTAATTCATCTCTATCCTCATTGCTCCTCCGCTTCTCACCTCTGGAAATCTCTTCACTGGCTCCCAATTGCCCAGCCTATCCAGTTCAAACTTCTAACACTGACGTACAAAGCCATCCATAACCTTTCTTGTCCGTAAATCTCTGTACTAACCTCCCGATATTTTCCCTCACACAATCTCCTGTCATCCCAAGACCTCCTTCTCTCCTCCACACTTAATCGTTCCTCACCCAATCACTTCCAAGACTTCTCCCGAATATCCCCCATCCTCTGGAATTCTGTGCCCGACTATCCACCACACTTGGATCCTTCAGACGGAATATGAAAACCCATCTCTTCAAGAAAGCCTACAGCCTGCAATGACCTCGCTACCTCCTCAACACCACTGGAGCTGCTGCCTCACCAACACCGGACCTGCGCCTCACCAACACCGGAGCTGTTATGATCTGCAACAAAACTAAGGAAAGATAAGGAAAGCTGTCCCTACAGTAAGACTAAGCTGAATCCCTACGATGTAGCAGGCTGCCTGTTCCTTGTGAACAGACCAGCCTTCGTCCTCGGCTAGTCTGAACGGAGACCTATAGAATAAAGGGAGGGGTCCCTAAAAGAACTAAGGACTGGGACAAAAATGGGACACCTCCTAAACAGAAGTTTTTGCAGAGCAAAAAAGACAAACTGACAAAAAGTATCAACGGTCCAGAGGACCAAGAACTGACAGAGACAGGCACCGAAGCACCTGGCTAAAGAGACAGTCAACACAACACTGAAGTCCAGCAAGGCCAGAAGGGTGCAGCTGGAATATATAGGCAGATTGTCACGTGACCGCAAAACACAAGATAGAAAAAACTAACAGGAGGGTTCTAACAGTACCCCCTCTTTTATGAGGATCCTCTGGATCCTCCAGGCCCAGGCCTATCTGGAAACCTCCTGTGGAAAGCTTTAACAAGCCTAGGAGCAGAGACATCATCCGTCCTTACCCAGGAGTTGTCTTCGGGACCGAAACCCTTCCAGGAGACAAGATACTGTAATTTCCCTCTATGCCATCTAGATTTCAAAATACTAGAAATTTCATATTCGCCGTCTTCCACCACAGTGGGAACTGTGACAGTGGCATCCCTATCAGATACGTCAGCCTTTTTCAACAAGGAAACATGAAACACAGGATTAATCTTCTAGGAAGTAGGGACATCCAACCTAACAGCAGACGGGTTAACAACCTGAAGCACCTTAAATGGCCCCACAAACTTAGGACCCAGTTTTTTAGAGGGAGTCATCAACCGCAGGTTCTTCGAGGACAACCAAACCATGTCACCCACAGTAAACAAAACCTCTTTACGTTTCCTGTCAAAATACTTCTTGGACTTCTTGTTAGCCTCTTGCAGGTTGCAATGTACATTAGTCCAAACTCTCTCCAAATCACCGTAAAAATTCTCCTCCTACGGCACCGCCGACCCTAATTTGGAGAACGAACCAAAAGACGGATGTCTCCCAGTACAACGAAAAAAGGAGAACACCCAGTAGAGGAGGATGTATGATTGGTAAGAGCAAATTCTGCGAGAGGCAGAAACTCAGACCACACCTCTTGATTGTCTGCCACAAAACAACGCAAAAACAGTTCAACATCCTGGTGCTTTCTTTCAGTCTGTCCATTAGACTCAGGATGATAACCAGACGAAAATGACAAATGGACACCCAACCTGTCACAAAAAGCACGCCAAAAGCGAGCCACTAACTGAGGTCCTCTATCAGAAACAATATCCGTGGGAACGCCATGGAGCTTGACAATCTCCTTAACAAACGCCTTAGCGAGGGTCTTGGTGCAGGGCAACTGAATGAATGGAACCAAATGACACATCTTACTAAAACGGTCCACGACCACCCAGATGACAGTAAAACCCTCGGACACAGGAAGATCAGTAATAAAATCCATAGTGAGATGCGTCCAAGGCGCACTAGGAACCTCCAGAGGGCAAAGCAGCCCTGCAGCAGGAGTATGTGAAACCTTTGACCTAGCGCACACAGTACACTGACCCATTTGATGACTTCCTTCTGCCATCCAGGCCACCAAAAACTGCGACTGATCAATCTCTTAGTCTCCGAAATTCCTGGATGACCGGCCAATAGAGACTCATGTCACTCAACAAACAAATCTCTCCTAAAGGCTCTAGGCATGAGCAACCTCCCATGGGGAGTGTTAGATGGAGCATCATCTTGAGCTTTCAGAATCCCATTCTCCAAAACGGAGTCCAAAGCCGCCACCACAACTCCTTTCTGTAAAATGCTCTCCTCCTCCTCGGCACCGACCGTAGGAGAGAAGCTGCGAGATAAAGCATCGGCTTTAACATTCTTAGTACCAGGGATATAGGTAACAGAAAAATGAAACCGAGAAAAAAAAAAGTGCCCACCTAGCTTGACGGGCATTCAAGCGCTTGGCAGCATCCAGATAGATCAAATTCTTATGATCTGTGAAAACCTGAATAGCAAATCTAGCGCCTTCCAAAAAATGACGCCAATGTTCAAACGCGAGTTTAATAGCCAGCAACTCCCGATTTCCAACATCATAATTCAGTTCGGTTTCCGAAATTTTTTTCAAAAAGAAGGCACAAGGATGTACTCCACCCTTGTTCTCCTGAGACAAAACTGCTCCGACCCCCACCGATGAAGCATCGACCTGGACCAAAAAAGGCTTGGTCTCATCAGGCTGCATAAGGATAGGGGCAAAACTGAACCTCTCTTTGAGATACTCAAATGCTTCAATGGCCTCAGTAGTCCACTGGGCAGTATTCGCACCTTTCCTGGTGAGATCGGTTAGAGGTTTAACAATTACAGAAAAATTCTTAATGAATTTCCTGTAATAGTTAGAAAAACCCAAAAATCTCTGTATAGATTTCAAACCAATAGGCCTAGGCCATTCCTGCCCAGCCTGAACCTTCACAGGGTCCGTTTCAAAGCCCTCGCTGGAGACAATGTAGCCCAAAAAACTAATTTTCTGCACAGCGAACTCACATTTCTCCAGCTTAGCAAACAGTGAATTATCACTCAATAACTGCAAAACTTCACGTACACTCTGCCAATGGGACTCCAGAAGGGCGCAGCTGGAATATATAGGCAGATTTTCACGTGACCGCAAAACACAAGATAGAAAAAACTAACAGGAGGGTTCTAACAGGAGCTTCTGCAACCCCCCACCTACTGTCTCCTTCCCCATGTAAGCCCGCAAGGGCAGGGTCCTCTTCCCTTTGTACCAGTCTATCATTGTTTATTTGTTACTGTAAGTGATGTCTTTATTTTGTATGCAACCCCTTCTTATGTACAGCACCATGGACCATCGAATCAATGGTGCTATATAAATAAATAATAATAATAATTAATAAAAAAAAGTGTCACATTATTAAGGAGCGGGTCTCCTCTAGTGGTAATGCCCATGCAGTGACAGCAAGGGCTGCCAATAATTAGGACGCACTCCAGTACCCCTTTGAAGAGACATAGTGGAGGGCCTCAGTAAAAAAAGGTTCCCATTATAAAGGAGTGGGTCTCCTATACTGGTAATTCCCATGCAGTGACTGCAAGGGCTGCCAAAAAACTGGACATACTCCAATACCCCTTTGAAGATACGTAGAGGAAGTCCTCATTAAAACAAATTGTTATCATTGTTAAGGAATGGGTCTCCTATACTGGTAATGTCCATGCAGTGACCGCAAGGGCTGCCAAAAAATTGGACACACTCCAATACCCCTTTGAAGAGATGTAGAGGAGATCCTCATTAAAAGAATTGTTACTATTGTTAAGGAATGGGTCTCCTATACTGGTAATGCCCATGCACTAAGTGCACGGGCTGAAAAACATTTTCCCCTGGGGGGTATACATGAACATACTGTATAACATACAGAATGTTAGAGGTAGGCCTCTAAAAAACTTTCCTACGGGCATCATAAACACCCTTACAAAAAAATTATGTGGGTGTTGCATCACGGTCACCCTGGTGATATGATGGTGGAGGATGAGGAGAAGAAGGAGGACAACAGAAAATAGAAAAAAATAGTAAGCGTATACCCATGTTTGGGCATGAAGAGGTGCATGGGAATAGACCCCATGCGAATTGGCCCCCTCCACAAAATATCTGTATTATTACCGCAGTAATATAGGATCATGTGTGATGACCACGCAAACAAGTGTGAATAGGTTCAACAAAACACAAATGGCTGCCTTTAAATGGAGTGGAATATTTGGCGCACTCAACAAAATGGCTGTATTATTACCGCAGTAATATTGGATCATGTGTGATGACCACGGTTTTTGGAAGTGGCCTTATAGATATGGTATTGGTCAGTGACCAAGTGTGAATAGGTTCAACAAAAGACAGATGGCTGACTTTAAATGGAGTGGAATATTTGGCACGATCCACAAAATGTCTGTATTATTACCACGGTAATAAGGGATCACGTGTGATGACCACGGTTTTAGGAAGTGGTTATAGATATGGTATTGGTCAGTGACCAAGTGTGAATAGGTTCAACAAAACACAGTTGTCTGACTTTAAATGGAGTGTAATATTTGGCACACTCCACAAAATGGCACGATTATTACCGCAGTAATATGGGATCACGTGCGATGATGAAAAAGTTTCTCTGCTTACACAATAAAGCAATGTGAATAAAATAAAAAAAATCTGGCTGTATTCTGCTAACAAGCAAATGGAACAGTAATATGGTGTACTGAATTGCTTTTTAAGCAAATAATCAGAATTAAGAGCAAAAAAAAATAGCCCTGATATGTAGGGCTATGGATATCTGTAACAGTGGCAGGTAGAACATGCAATGGACCCTATTGTGCTGTATACACTGTCCACGAACCCTGCCTGCCTCACTCCTGCTATCACCCTCACTAGTAATATATGCATCTGGTTTAGTCCTCAGAAAGATTGTTAGTTTAGATGTATATATTGCCATGGAATACCTTATTAAAACAAACAAAAATTCTCTCCCTCACTCAGCAGAAGCTCTTCCTTATCTGCCTGTTTCTGGGGTACACTGTGATGAGCATAGGGTCACCAGGTCTTATATATACCTGATGATGCTATGCGGCCAGTCAATCACTGTAATGCCACAACCAACATGGCTACGGCATTACAGTGCATGGCAGGCAATCCCTGCATGTTAATTGGCTGTCTAAAGAGCAGCAAACATGCAGGGAGGGGACCCGAGTTCCCGCCCGAGCAACCCGGAAATACTCAAGCAGTGAGATGCTCTCCTTGTTTAATGCGCTTTTTAAAAAATATTAAACATCACAAATCAGCAAACAACACAGACATATTTGGTGTCCCTGTAATTGTAATGACCTGCACAACACAGCGATCAGATTATTTACGGGGATCGGTAAATGGCGTAAAAAATGGGGTGATTGATATTTTTCTCTATTAAACTTATATAAATGTATTAAAAATGCAATAAAAATGTAACGCTGTGGCCGTGTTCACATGTAGATTAAGTGTTGTGCTTTCTCGACTGCTTTTTTTCTGCACGTTTTCTGCAGATGTTCGCAGCAAACGATGCAATAACAATCTTCTCTGATTATTGAGTGTTTATTGTGCTTCTTTTATGGGTTTCCCGCTTATTTGATGCGATTTTGGTGCAGATGTGAAGACTAGTGTTGAGCGAGCACTAAAATGCTCGGGTGCTCGAAGCTCTGGCCGAGCTCACCGTGATACTCAGGTGCTCGACCCGAGCAACAAGCCCAATGTTAGTCTATGGGAGACCCGAGCATTTTTGCGGCGGTACCCCCGGCAGTCTGCAGAAAGCCTAAAAAAGTGCCCAAAATGATAGCGACAGTGCTCAAATGACATGGGGACAGCATGGGGATCGCCCCAGGAAGCATTTCTGACCCCCAGGTCACTGCTGTCAACAACGTGGTCAGAGGTATTAAGCCACTTTTACGGGTTCACAATAAAACGTTCAAAAACGAAACTAAAACTGGTTTCCTGTGAAATATGTTAAGGAACATCCTTTCCAGGGTAAAGACTTGAGTATAAGGTAAAATAAATAACCAAAAACAAAAATACTCCTCCACACCTTGGGCTATTTTCACAAGTAGCATTTTTTATGCGTTTTTGCACTTTTATATTGCTTTCATCCGTGACAAATGTATTCTCCGGGAAATGTCATTTTTGCTTTGATCTGCAACAAGTACAAGTACAAGGAAAGATAGGGGAAAACTGTCCCTACAGTAAGACTAAACTGAATCCCTATGATGTAGCAGGCTTCCTGTTCCTAGTGAACAGACCCGCCTTAGTCCTCGGCTAGTCTGAACGAAGATCTATAGAATTAAGGGAGGGGTCCCTAAAAGAACTAAGGACTGGGACAAAAATGGGACACCTCCTAAACAGAAGCTGTTGGAGAACACAAAAAGACAAACTTACAAAAAGTACTAGAGGTCGAGAGGACCAAGCGAACATGACAGAGAAAGGCACAGAAGCACCAGGCTAGAGAAACAGTAAAAAACTGGAGTCCAGCACAGCCAGAAGGGCGGAGCTGGAATATAAAGGCAGATGGTCACGTGACCGCAAACCACAAGGTAGCAAAAACTAACAGGAGGGTTCTAACAGTACACCCTCTTTTATGAGGATCCTCCGGATCCTCCAGGTCCAGGCCTATCCGAAAACCTCCTATGGAAAGCTTTAACAAGCCTAGGAGCAGAGACATCATCCATCCTTACCCAGGAGTTGTCTTCGGGACCGAAACCCTTCCAGGAGACAAGATACTGTAATTTCCCTCTATGCCATATAGAATTCAAGATACGAGAAATTTCATATTCGCCATCTTCCACCACAGGAGGAACTGTGACAATGGCGTCCCTATCAGATACGTCAGCCTTTTTCAACAAGGAAACATGAAACACATGATTAATCTTCCAGGAAGTAGGGACATCCAACCTAACAGCAGATGGGTTAACAACCTAAAGCACTTTAAATGGACCCACAAACTTAGGACCCAGTTTTTTAGAGGAAATCCTCAACCGCAGGTTCTTCGAGGACAACCAAACCATGTCACCCACAGTAAACAAAACGTCTTTACGTTTCCTGTCAAAATACTTCTTGGATTTCTTGTTAGCCTCTTGCAGGTTACAATGTATATTAGTCTAAACTCTCTCCAAATCACCGGAAAAATTCTCCTCCTCCGGCACCTACGAGCCCAATTTGGAGAACGAACCAAAAGACGGGTGTCTCCCAGTACAACAAAAAAAAGGAGAACACCCAGCAGAGGAGGATGCATGATTGTTAAGAGCAAATTCTGCGAGAGGAATAAACTCAGACCACACCTCTTGATTGTCCGCCACAAAACAACGCAAAAACTGTTCAACATCCTGGTTCTTTCTTTCAGTCTGTCCATTAGACTCAGGATGATAACCAGACGAAAATGACAAATGGACTCCCAACCTGTCACAAAAAGCACGCCAAAAGCGAGACACAAACTGAGGTCCTCTATCAGAAACAATATCCGTGGGAACGCCATGGAGCTTGACAATCTCCTTAACAAACGCCTTAGTGAGTGTCTTGGAGCAGGGCAACTTAATGAATGGAACCAAATGACACATCTTACTAAAACGGTCCACGACCACCCAGATGACAGTAAAACCCTCGGACACAGGAAGATCAGTAATAAAATCCATAGTGAGATGTGTCCAAGGCGCACTAGGAACCTCCAGAGGGCAAAGCAACCCCGCAGCAGGAGTATGTGAAGCCTTTGACCTAGCACACACAGTACACAGACGCACCCACTTGATGACTTCCTTCTACCATCCAGGCCACCAAAAACTGCAACTGATAAGTCTCTTAGTCTCCGAAATTCCTGGATGACCTGCCAACCGAGACTCATGACACTCCACAAACAAATCTCTTCTAAAGGCTCTATGCACGAACAACCTCCCATGGGGAGTGTTAGATAGAGCATCATCTTGAGCTTTCAGAATCCCATTCTCCAAAACGGAGTCCAAAGCCGCCACCACAACTCCTTTCTGTAAAATGCTCTCCTCCTCCTCGGCACCGACCATAGGAGAGAAGCTGCGAGATAAAGCATCGGCTTTAACATTCTTAGTACCAGGGATATAGGTAACAGAAAAATGAAACCGAGAAAAAAAAAAGTGCCCACCTAGCTTGACGGGCATTCAAGCGCTTGGCAGCATCCAGATAGATCAAATTCTTATGATCTGTGAAAACCTGAATAAGAAATCTAGCGCCTTCCATAAAATGACGCCAATGTTCAAACGCAAGTTTAATAGCCAGCAACTGCCGATTTCCAAAATCATAATTCAGTTCGGTTTCTGAAATTTTTTTCGAAAAGAAGGCACAAGGATATACTCCACCCTTGTTCTCCTGAGACAAAACTGCTCCGACACTCACCGATGAAGCATCGACCTGGACCAAAAAAGGCTTGGTATCATCAGGCTGCATAAGGATAAGGGCAGAACTGAACCTCTTTTTGAGATACTCAAACGCTTCAATGGCCTCAGTAATCCACTGGGCAGTATTCGCACCTTTCATGGTGAGATCGGTTAGAGGTTTAACAATTGCAGAAATATTCTTAATGAATTTCCTGTAATAATTGGCAAAACCCCAAAATCTCTGTATAGCTTTCAAACCAATAGGCCTAGGCCATTCCTGCACGGCCTGAACTTTCACAGGGTCCATCTCAAAGCCCTCTCTGGAGACAATGTAGCCCAAAAAACAAATTTTCTGCACAGCGAACTCACATTTCTCCAGCTTAGCAAAGAGTGAATTATCACTCAATAACTGCAAAACTTCACGTACACTATGCCAATGGGACTCTAGATCTGGTGAATAAATCAAAATGTTATCCAAATACACAACCACATTCTTACAAATCAAAGGTCTCAAGATTAGAGATGAGCGGTGTTCGACTAGAACTGTTCGCCAATCTCAAATTCGAGCTGTTTTGGGTGGTGTTCGAGTTGTTCGACGAACCCGAACGATTTGCAAAAAATTCGGCTGTTCGAGGTTATGTTCGATAACTGTTCGTGCACCAAAAGCGTGTCCTGCATGTCTGGCGCTATTTAGAGCACCAATCATGCAGGGATTGTCTGCCACTCACTGTAATGCCACAGCCATTGTGGTTAAGGCATTACAGTGATTGCCCAAATCGATGGGAACAGTGCTCACAGTGAAACATGAAAAGCCGGCAATTCAGCAGCGGCATACACTGGTACCCGACAATTTAGAACCGAAAGAATAGAGCTTCACACATAGATTAGATAGATAGAAACATGTCAGTCACACATATAAGAAGTACAGTGACAGTGTTGCTTACTGTACTTGTCATTTAGTGTAAAGGATTTATCAAAAAAAATAATAGTGTTTTCATGCACCGTCTCTTTAAAAAAGCCGGCCGGCAATTCATAAGCGGTACCCGACAATTTATAACAGACAGAATAGAGCTTCACACATAGATTAGATAGATAGAAACATGTCAGTCACATATATATGAAGTACTGTGACAGTGTTGCTTACTGTACTTGTCATTTACTGCAAAGGATTTATTAAAAAAAATAATAGTGTTTTCATGCACCGTCTCTTTAAAAAAGCCGGCCGGCAATTCAGCATCTGTACCCGACAATTTATAACAGAAAGAATAGAGAATCACACATAGATTAGGTAGATAGAAACATGTCAGTCACATATATATGAAGCACTGTGACAGTGTTGCTTACTGTACTTGTCATTTACTGCAAAGGATTTATTAAAAAAAATAATAGTGTTTTCATGCACCGTCTCTTTAAAAAAGCCGGCCGGCAATTCAGCATCTGTACCCGACAATTTATAACAGACAGAATAGAGCTTCACACATAGATTAGATAGATAGAAACATGTCAGTCACATATATAATAAGTACAGTGACAGTGTTGGTTACTGTACTTGTCATTTAGTATTAAAATAAAGGATTTATTATTAAAAAAAATTGGCGTGGGGTTCCCCGTAATTTTAGTCTCTAGCGGAGGTTAAGCAGACAGCTGGGGCAGATGTTTGAAGCCTGGGAAGGGGGTAATACCCACGGAGCTTCCCAGGCTACTAATATCAGCCCCCAGCTGAATACCTAGCCTTTACTAGCTATTAAAATGGAGGACCCCCCCAAAAAAATGACGTGGGGTCCCCCCTAATTTAATAGCTAGCAAAGGCTAGGCAGACAGCTGGGGGCTGATATTAATAGCCCAGGAAGGGAGCCATGAATATTGGCCCCCTCCCAGGCTAGAAACACCAGCCGTCAGCCGCCCCAGAAATGGCGCATCCATAGGATGCGCCAATTCTGGCACTTAGCCTCGCTCTTCCACGCTGCCCTGGTGCGGTGGCAGGGGGTAATAGGGTTGGGGTTGATGTCAGCTTATAATGCCAGCTGACATCAAGCCCAGGTTAGTAATGGAGAGGCGTCTATAAGACACCCCCATTACTAACCCCATAGTCAAAGTTAAAAGAAAACACAAACACCCAGAATAAAGTCCTTTAATTGAAATAAAGACACATTCCTTTATTGTTCTAAATTAAACCATACTTACCGTCACGCCCATTCCAGCTGAAGCCAACGATCTCCTGCAATAAAAGAAAAATAATAAAGCAACCTCATCCTTACCTTTCCATGGTTCCCACGACAGCTTCAGCTCTGCTACATCGAGATAACAGGCTGGACCGCAGCAGAACGCTGCCATCCAGCCTGTCATCCCGCAGACACTGAGAAGCGCAGGCATGCTTGCGCTCTGCAGTGTCTGGCTGTGACGGCATAAAGATGAGACGAGTTCATGTCCAATGAACTCGGCGCACCTCATGCACGTCACTGACAGCGTGGGAGAATTCTCCTGCACTCAGCACTTCAGCGTGAGAATTCTCCCACGCTGTCAGTGACGTGCATGAGGTCAGCTGAGTTCATTGGACATGAATGAGCTCACCTCATGCACGTCACTGACAGCGTGGGAGAATTCTCACGCTGTAGCGCTGAGTGCAGGAGAATTTTCCCACGCTGTCAGTGACGTGCATGAGGTGAGCTGAGATCATTGGACGTGAATGAGCTCACCTCATTCACGTCACTGACAGCGTGGGAAAATTCTCCTGCACTCAGCGCTTCAGCGTGAGAATTTTCCCACGCTGTCAGTGACGTGCATGAGGTGAGCTCATTCATGTCCAATGAACTCAGCTGACCTCATGTACGTCACTGACAGCGTGGGAGAATTTTCACGCTGAAGTGCTGAGTGCAGGAGAATTCTCCCACGCTGTCAGTGACGTGCATGAGGTGCGCCGAGTTCATTGGACATGAGCTTGTCTCATCTTTATGCCGTCACAGCGAGACACTGAGGAGCGCAAGCATGCCTGCGCTTCTGAGTGTCCGCGGGATGACAGGCTGGATGGCAGCTTTCTGCTGCGGTCCAGCCTGTCATCTCGATGTAGCAGAGCTGAAGCTGTCGTGGGAACCATGGAAAGGTAAGGATGAGGTTGCTTAATTATTTTACTTTTATTGCAGAAGACATTGGCTTCAGCTGGAATGGGCGTGGCGGTAAGTATGGTTTAATTTAGAGCAATAAAGAATTGTGTGTTTATTTCAATTAAAGGACTTTTTTCTGGGTGTTTGTGTTTTTTTTAAATACTTTACTAGAAATTCATGGTGGTCATGTCTAATATTGGCGTGACCCCATGAATTTCGGGCTTAGGGCCAGCTGATAATGCCAAGCTGACCTTAACCCCTTTATTACCCAGTGAGCCACCGCATCAGGGCCCTGGATGAGTTGGGTACAGCGCCAGAAGATGGCGCTTCTATGAACGCGCCATTTTCTGGGGCGGCTGCGGACTGCAATTTGCAGCGGGTGGGGCCCAGAAAGCTTGGGCCTCCCTGCGCTGCGGATTCCAGCTCCCAGCTGCCTAGTTGTACCTGGCTGGGCACAAAAATAGGGCGAAGCCCCACGCATTTTTTTTTTAAATTATTTCATGAAATTCATGGAATAATTAAGAAAAAAAGGGCTTCCCTATATTGTTGTGTCCAACCAGGTACAAATAGGCAGCTGGTGGTTGGGGGCAGCCCGTCCCTGCCTGCTGTACCTGGCTGGACACAAATATAGTGCGAAGCCCCACGTCAATTTTTTTTTAATTATTTCATTAAATAATTTTTTTAAAAAAGGGCTTCCCTATATTGTTGTGTCTGGCCAGGTACAAATAGGCAGCTGGTGGTTGGGGGCAGCCCGTTCCTGCCTGCTGTACCTGACTGGACACAAATATAGGGCAAAGCCCCACGTCAATTTTTTTTAAATTATTTCAGGAAATTCATGAAATAATGAAAAAAAAATTGATGTGGGGCTTCGCCCTATATTTGTGTCCAGTCAGGTACAGCAGGCAGGAACGGGCTGCTCCCAACCACCAGCTGCCTATTTGTACCTAGCCGGACACAACAATATAGGGAAGCCCTTTTTTTCTTAATTATTCCATGAATTTCATGAATTTAAAAAAAAAATACGTGGAGCTTCGCCCTATTTTTGTGTCCAGCCAGGTACAACTAGGCAGCTGGGGGCTGGAATCTGCAGCGCAGGGAGGCCCAAGCTTTCTGGGCCCCACCCGCTGCAAATTGCAGTCCGCAGCTGCCCCGGAAAATGGCGCGTTCATAGAAGCGCCATCTTCTGGCGCTGTACCCAACTCATCCAGGGCCCTGGTGCGGTGGCTCACTGGGTAATAAAGGAGTTAAGGCCAGCTTGGCATTATCAGCTGGCCCTAAGCCCGAAATTCATGGGGTCACGCCAATATTAGACATGACCACCATGAATTTCTAGTAAAGTATTTAAAAAAAACACAAACACCCAGAAAAAAGTCCTTTAATTGAAATAAACACACAATTCTTTATTGTTCTAAATTAAACCATACTTACCGCCACGCCCATTCCAGCTGAAGCCAATGATCTCCTGCAATAAAAGTAAAATAATAAAGCAACATCATCCTTACCTTTCCATGGCTCCCACGACAGCTTCAGCTCTGCTACATCGAGATGACAGGCTGGACCGCAGCAGAACGCTGCCATCCAGCCTGTCATCCCACAGACACTGAGAAGCGCAGGCTTGCTTGCGCTACTCAGTGTCTGGCTGTGACGGCATCCAGATGAGCCGAGGTCATGTCCAATGAACTCGGCTCACCTCATGCACGTCACTGACAGCGTGGGAAAATTCTCACGCTGAAGCGCTGAGTGCAGGAGAATTTTCCCACGCTGTCAGTGACGTACATGAGGTGAGCCGAGTTCATTGTCGGCTCATCTGGATGCCGTCACAGTCAGACACTGAGGAGCGCAAGCATGCCTGCGCTTCTCAGTGTCTGCGGGATGACAGGCTGGATGGCAGCGTTCTGCTGCGGTCCAGCCTGTCATCTTGATGTAGCAGAGCTGAAGCTGTCGTGGGAACCATGGAAAGGTAAGGATGAGGTTGCTTTATTATTTTTCTTTTATTGCAGGAGATCGTTGGCTTCAGCTGGAATGGGCGTGATGGTAAGTATGGTTTAATTTAGAACAATAAAGAATTGTGTCTTTATTTCAATTAAAGGACTTTATTCTGGGTGTTTGTGTTTTTTTTTTAACTTTGACTATGGGGTTAGTAATGGGGGTGTCTTATAGACGCCTCTCCATTACTAACCTGGGCTTGATGTCAGCTGGCATTATAAGCTGACATCAACCCCAACCCTATTACCCCCTGCCACCGCACCAGGGCAGCGTGGAAGAGCGAGGCTAAGTGCCAGAATTGGCGCATCCTATGGATGCGCCATTTCTGGGGCGGCTGACGGCTGGTGTTTCTAGCCTGGGAGGGGGCCAATATTCATGGCTCCCTTCCTGGGCTATTAATATCAGCCCCCAGCTGTCTGCCTAGCCTTTGCTAGCTTTTAAATTAGGGGGGACCCCACGTCATTTTTTTGAGGGGGGTACTCCATTTTAATAGCTAGTAAAGGCTAGGTATTCAGCTGGGGGCTGATATTAGTAGCCTGGGAAGCTCCGTGGGTATTACCCCCTTCCCAGGCTTCAAACATCTGCCCCAGCTGTCTGCTTAACCTCCGCTAGAGACTAAAATTACGGGGAACCCCACGCCAATTTTTTTTAATAATAAATCCTTTATTTTAATACTAAATGACAAGTACAGTAACCAACACTGTCACTGTACTTATTATATATGTGACTGACATGTTTCTATCTATCTAATCTATGTGTGAAGCTCTATTCTGTCTGTTATAAATTGTCGGGTACAGAAGCTGAATTGCCGGCCGGCTTTTTTAAAGAGACGGTGCACGAAAACACTATTATATTTTTTAATAAATCCTTTACACTAAATGACAAGTACAGTAAGCAACACTGTCACTGTACTTCGTATATATGTGGCTGACATGTTTCTATCTATCTAATCTATGTGTGATTCTCTATTCCTTCTATTCTAAATTGTCGGGTACAGATGCTGAATTGCCAGCCGGCTTTTTTAAAGAGACGGTGCATGAAAACACTATTATTTTTTTTAATAAATCGTTTGCAGTAAATGACAAGTACAGTAAGCAACATTGTCACTGTACTTCATATATATGTGACTGACATGTTTCTATCTATCTAATCTATGTGTGATGCTCTATTCTGTCTGTTATAAATTGTCAGGTACCGCTGCTGAATTGCCGGCCGGCTTTTTTAAAGAGACGGTGCACGAAAACAATATTATATTTTTTAATAAATCCTTTACACTAAATGACAAGTACAGTAAGCAACACTGTCACTGTACTTCATAGATATGTGACTGACATGTTTCTATCTATCTAATCTATGTGTGATGCTCTATTCCTTCATGTCTAAATTGTCGGGTACCGGTGTATGCCGCTGCTGAATTGCCGGCCGGCTTTTTTAAAGAAAGCGTCTTCTGAGCAGTTTGTCAGCTTTTGGACACCTTTGAAGGTGTTTTCTATGTGTTCCTATGTGTTTTTGTTTGCCTGCCATTGGTTTTAACGGTGTTCGACGGTGTTCTAAGGTGTTCGACGAACAGTTCGACGAACAGTTCCTCGAACATCCCGGTGTTCGACGAACCGAACCGAACCCGAACACTACGGGGGTGGCTCAACACTACTCAAGATGTCATTAATAAGGTTCTGAAAAAATGCAGGTGCATTGGTAAGACCAAAAGGTATCACCAGATTCTCAAAATGACCTACCGGAGTGTTAAAAGCAGTTTTCCATTCATCACCCTCCTTCTCACGTAACAAATTGTATGCCCCCCGGAGATTAATTTTGGAGAACCACTTGACTCCCACTAACTGGTTAAACAAGTCAGGAATTAACGGCAATGGGTAGGAATTGCGTACAGTAAATTAATTTCACGAAAATCCAGACATGGACGTAAACCGCCGTCATTTTTTTTAACAAAGAAGAATCCAACTGTCACAGGCAACTTAGAAGGTCTAATGTGACCAGCAGCTAGGTCAGTCTGTATGTACTCCCCCAAGGCATTTCTTTCAGGGATAGTCAGATTAAACAAGCGACTTTTGGGAAGAGTAGCAGCCGGAACAAACTCAATGGCGCAATCATAATCCCTATGAGGAGGTAAAACTTGTGACTCCTCCGAAAAAAACCTCCAAAAATATTGAATAGGTACCGGTAATTCCCCTTTTTCTACAGCTGCATTGCGTCCATTACAATATTTATCATAGAACTTCGGACTCCAAGACTTAATCACATTAGTAGACCAGTCAAATAAAGGATTGTGCAGTCTTAACCAAGGCAATCCTAGAACAACTGGAGAGGGTAAATTATCCAAAACAACTAAGTCCAAAATTTCTTGGTGAACTCCATTGATAGTGAGGGGAAATGCAGCAGTCTTGTGAGTAATACATTTCAAAGGAGTGTTATCAATTGCAACCACAGAAATAGGTGATGACAAAGGTTTGGATTTCAATTTAAGGTTTCCAAAAACCCTTAATCAATCACATTAAGTGTTGAACCACATTCCACAAATACCTGAAATTCAATCAAATCTCCCTCCAGAGTAGTACTTCCAGAAAGAAATACTTCTGCAGAGCGCTCACAATACTTAATCAAGTGGTCAGCTTTATCACAATAAAGACACAATCCCTCGGCGAATCCCCGGTCTCTTTCCTGAGAGCGGAGTGACATCCCCCCAACCCCCATCGGTTCCCAGCCATCAGAGCAGATTTTCTGGGGACTAGGACCTGACATTACAGGAGTCTTTACCTCATTGAGCCTGCACCTCAGTCTCCTGTCAATACGAACAGCTAACTGCATAGCATCCTGCAGAGTCTCAGGTGCAGGGAATGCAATTAGCAAATCCTTAACCCTTTCACTCATACCAGCAAGAAATAAACATCTCAGCGCCGGATCATTCCACTTAACTTCTGAAGCCCATCTCCTGAAGTGTGTGCAATAATTTTCAACATCATCTGACCCCTGATTCAAACGTCTAAGTTCTGATTCAGCAGATGAGATTCGATCAGGATCGTCATATAATAGCCAGATAGCAGAAAAAAATTCTTTAACAGACCTTAAACACGGATCATTAGGCTGGAGAGAAAAGGCCCACCCCTGTGGTTCATTGCGCAAAAGTGACATAATAAAACCAATGCGCTGTGATTCATTCCCAGAGGATCTTGGTCTCAAATGAAAATATAACAAACAAGCATTTTTAAAGGAAAAAAAATCTTGCTATTTACCATAAAAAACATCAGGCAGTCCTACCTTCTGTTCCACAAAATGCGCTCCAGGACAGCTACTCACGTGTTTCTAAAGCTCGGCCACTTCCAGAGACAGTCCCTGCAGGCGTTGAGCCAAATCCTGGATGGTAACCATACTGATCCCCGAATTTGTTTCCTTTTAGTTTTTTGGGCTGGACTTACTGTTATGATCTGCAACAAGTACTAAGGAAAGATAGGGGAAAGCTGACCCGAGGATAACTCTTGGGTGAGGTCAGATGATGTTTCCGCGTCCAGACTTATCAGAGCGTTTCACAGGAGATTTCCTGATAAGCCTGGTCCTAGGGGATCCGGAGGATCCTCTTAGAAGGGGGGGTACTGTTAGAACCTTGCTGTTAGGTTTTTTTTCCTTTGCTGGTCACATGACCTTGTTGGCCTATTTAATCCTGCTCCGCCCTTCTGGCTTTGCTGGACTTCATTGTATATCTACTTTCTAGCTAGCCTGTGCTCTGTATCTAACTCTGTTAGTTTGCTTGGTCTACGGACCTCTAGGTTCTATCTATTTTGTTTGTTCGTCTGTCTGCTGCTATTTCTGTTAGGAGGTGTCCCATATTCCTCCCAGTCCTTAGTACTTGTAGGGATTCCCTCCCCAAATCTATAGGTCTCCGTACAGACTAGATTAGGACTTTAGCAGGTCTGATCGCAGGATCAGGTTCCCTGTTACATCGTAGGGATTCAGCTGAGTCTTATAGTAGGGACAGATCTCCTCTCTTTCCTTAGCTTTGGTAGCAGAACATAACAGTAAGTCCAGCCTGTAAATTCTCTAAGGAAAGATTTTTTGTTCCATCATGGTGTCGGTTCAGGATTTGGCTAAACACCTGCAGGGACTCTCTCTGGAAGTGGCCGAGCTCCGTCAGCACGTGAGTAACTGTCCTGGAGCATATTTCTTGGAGCCTAAGGTATGTTTGCCGGATTTATTTTTTGGTGAACATCGAGAATTTTTTTCATTTAAAAATGCTTGCTTATTGTATTTTCGTTTGAGACCCAAGTCCTCTGGGGATGAATCCCAGCGCGTAGGGTTCATAATGTCACTTTTGCGCAAAGAGCCTCAGGAGTGGGCCTTTTCTTTGCAACCTAGTGATACATGCTTCAGATCAGTGGATAGTTTTTTTTCTGCTTTAGGACTATTATATGATGATCCTGACCGTGTCGCATCAGCTGAGACTGAGTTGAGACGTTTAAAACAAGGATCAGGTAATATGGAAAAATATTGTACACATTTTCGTCGTTGGTCCACTCAAACAGGGTGGAACGATTCTGCTCTGAAAAGTCTATTTCTTGCTGGGCTCAGTGAAAAGGTTAAAGACCTGCTAATTGCTTATCCTACACCTGAGGATTTGCAACAGGCTATGCAATTAGCTATACGGGTGGACAGAAGACTGCGTGCTAGGGTTAATGAGAGCAAATCCTCTGCTATGTCAGTTTCTGGTTATGATAATGTGTGTACTAACAGTGGTGAACCGATGGAGATTGGATCGGTGGCACCTCGCTCTCAAGAAAAACACCGTCGTTTTTCAGAAGGCTTGTGTTTCTATTGTGGAAAATCTGGTCATTTGATTAAAGGCTGTGAGCTTCGTATGAAGAAAGAAAAAAAAATGGTCAGTCACGCCCGTATTGCCTGTTTAAATTCCAAGGGTATATTTTTAGCTGCTTCCACGATTGCTCAGGAAAAATTTATGGAATTTCGGGTGTTTGTTGATTGCGGGTCTACACTGAATGTTATTGATGGGGGATTCGTGGAAAAACTCAATTTAAAACCTGAACCTTTATCATCCCCCATTGCTGTGGTTTCTGTGGATGGCTCCCCTTTGAAGAATATTACTCTCAAGGTCAGTGAATTTCCTCTCACTATTAATGGTGTTCACCATGAGAAATTGGATTTGGTAGTGTTGAATAACTTGCCTTCTCCAGTAATATTGGGTTTGCCCTGGTTAAAATTTCACAATCCTGTACTGGATTGGTCTACCAGTGAAATTAAATCCTGGAGCCATAAATGTTATGACAAGTGTTGTAACGGGCGTATTGCAGCTTTGGATAGGGGAGAATTGCCTGTTCCTATTCAGGATTTTTGGAGAGTTTTTTCTGAGAAAGAATCGCAGGTTTTGCCTCCCCATAGAGACTATGATTGTTCTATTGAATTTGTCCCTGGAGCGACTCTTCCTAAAAGTCGTTTATTTAACCTTACTATTCCTGAGAGGAAGGCTTTGGAGGAATACATACAGACAAGTTTGGCCGCCGGTCACATTAGGCCCTCTAAGTCTCCTGTGGCGGTTGGATTTTTTTTTGTAAAAAAAAAGGACGGCGGTTTACGTCCTTGTCTGGATTTTCGTGAGATTAACAAAATTACGGTACGCAATCCTTACCCACTGCCATTGATTCCTGATCTGTTTAACCAGTTATTGGGGGCCAAGTGGTTCTCTAAAATTGACCTTAAGGGGGCATACAATCTGTTGCGCATGAAGGAGGGTGATGAATGGAAGACTGCTTTTAACACTCCTGTGGGTCATTTTGAGAATCTGGTTATGCCTTTTGGTCTTACTAATGCTCCTGCATTTTTTCAGAATCTGATTAATGACATCCTTAGACCTTTGATCGGTAAAAATGTGGTTGTGTATTTGGATGACATTTTGATTTATTCGCCAGATCTGGAGTCTCATTGGCGGAGCGTGCGTGAGGTATTACAGTTATTAATGGACAATTCGCTTTTTGCTAAGCTGGAGAAATGTGAGTTCGCTGTACAGAGAATTAGTTTTTTGGGCTACATTATCTCCAGCAAAGGTTTTGAGATGGATCCGGTTAAGGTTCAGGCTGTGCAGGAATGGCCTAGGCCTATTGGTTTGAAATCAATACAGAGGTTTTTGGGTTTCGCCAATTACTATAGAAAATTCATAAAAAATTTTTCTAGTATTGTCAAACCTCTGACTGATCTCACCAGGAAAGGTGCTGATGCGGTTCAGTGGTCTTCTGAGGCCATTGAAGCTTTTGTGTATCTCAAGGAGAGGTTCACCTCTGCTCCCATCCTTATGCAGCCTGATGTTACTAGGCCGTTTTTGGTTGAGGTTGATGCTTCCTCTGTGGGGGTTGGCGCAGTATTGTCTCAGGATAACGGGGATGGATTACATCCCTGTGCATTTTTTTCAAAAAAATTTTCGGAGACTGAATTGAATTACGATATTGGTAATCGGGAATTATTGGCTATTAAACTCGCATTTGAACACTGGCGCCACTTCTTGGAAGGTGCGGAATTTCCCGTTCAGGTTCTTACGGATCATAAAAATCTGATATATCTTGACGCTGCCAAGCGCCTGAATGCCCGTCAGGCTAGGTGGGCACTGTTTTTCTCGCGGTTTAATTTCTCCGTTACTTACATCCCTGGTACTAAGAATGTTAAGGCGGATGCCTTGTCTCGCAGTTTTTCTCCCATAGTCGGTGCTGAGAAAGAGGAAAACATTTTACAAGAAGGTGTTGTGATAGCTGCTTTAGACTCCGTTTTGGAAGATGAGATTCTTAAAGCTCAGGAGAATGCCCCATCTAACACTCCTCATGGGAGGTTGTTTGTGCCTGGGACCTTTAGGAGAGATTTGTTTGTTGAGTGTCACGAATCTCGGTTGGCAGGTCATCCCGGAATCTCTGAGACCAAGAGACTGGTGGGTCGCAGTTTTTGGTGGCCTGGATGGCAGAAGGAAGTCATTAAGTGGGTGCGCCAATGTACTATATGTGCTAGATCTAAGTCCTCACATACTCCTGCTGCGGGGTTGCTTTGTCCTTTGGAGGTCCCCAGTGCTCCTTGGACACATTTGGCTATGGACTTTATAACTGACCTTCCCCCCTCTGAGGGTTTTACTGTCATCTGGGTGGTCGTGGACCGTTTTAGCAAGATGTGTCACTTGGTTCCCTTCGTCAAACTGCCCTGCGCTAAAACTCTCGCTAAGGCCTTTGTCAAGGAAATTGTCAGACTTCATGGCGTTCCTACTGACATTGTTTCTGATAGGGGTCCTCAGTTCGTGGCTCGTTTTTGGCGTGCCTTTTGTGACAGGTTGGGAATTCATTTGTCGTTTTCGTCCGGATATCATCCTGAATCTAATGGCCAGACAGAAAGGAAAAACCAGGATGTTGAGCAGTTCTTGCGTTGTTTTGTGGCAGACAATCAAGAGGGGTGGTCTGAGTTTCTGCCACTTGCCGAATTTGCTCTGAACAATCATACATCTTCTTCTGCTGGTTGTTCGCCTTTTTTTTGTTGTTCTGGGAGACATCCGTCGTTTGGGTCGTTCTCCAAGTTGGGATCTGCCGTGCCTGAGGAGGAGAATTTTTCCGGTGATTTGGAAAGAGTTTGGACGGATGTGCGTGGTAATCTTCAGGAGGCCAACAGAAAATCTAAAGACTACTTTGATAGGAAACGACAGGAGGTTTTGTTCGCTGTTGGTGACATGGTTTGGTTGTCCTCTAGGAATCTGCGGTTGAGGATTCCTTCTAAGAAATTGGGTCCCAAGTTTGTAGGGCCCTTTAAGGTGCTTCAGGTTGTCAACCAATCTGCTGTTAGGTTGGAGGTTCCTACCTCCTGGAGAATTAATCCGGTCTTTCATGTCTCTCTGTTAAAAAAAGCTGTTGTGTCGGATGGTGACGCCTCTGCCTCTGTTCCTCCGGTGGTGGAGGACGGGGAATATGAAATTTCTCGCATCCTTGACTCTAGACGGTATAGAGGTAGTTTGCAGTATCTTGTGGCCTGGAAAGGTTTCGGACCCGAGGATAACTCTTGGGTGAGGTCAGATGATGTTTCCGCGTCCAGACTTATCAGAGCGTTTCACAGGAGATTTCCTGATAAGCCTGGTCCTAGGGGATCCGGAGGATCCTCTTAGAAGGGGGGGTACTGTTAGAACCTTGCTGTTAGGTTTTTTTTCCTTTGCTGGTCACATGACCTTGTTGGCCTATTTAATCCTGCTCCGCCCTTCTGGCTTTGCTGGACTTCATTGTATATCTACTTTCTAGCTAGCCTGTGCTCTGTATCTAACTCTGTTAGTTTGCTTGGTCTACGGACCTCTAGGTTCTATCTATTTTGTTTGTTCGTCTGTCTGCTGCTATTTCTGTTAGGAGGTGTCCCATATTCCTCCCAGTCCTTAGTACTTGTAGGGATTCCCTCCCCAAATCTATAGGTCTCCGTACAGACTAGATTAGGACTTTAGCAGGTCTGATCGCAGGATCAGGTTCCCTGTTACATCGTAGGGATTCAGCTGAGTCTTATAGTAGGGACAGATCTCCTCTCTTTCCTTAGCTTTGGTAGCAGAACATAACAGTCCCTACAGTAAGACTAAGCTGAATCCCTACGATGTAGCGGGCTGCCTGTTCCTAGTGAACAGACCCGCCTTATTCCTCGGCTAGTCTGAACGAAGACCTATAGAATTAAGGGAGGCGTCCCTAAAAGAATTAAGGACTGGGACAAAAATGGGACAGCTCCTAAACAGAAACTGTTGCAGAACACAAAAAGACAAACTGACAAAAAGTACTAGAGGTCCAGAGGACCAAGCGAACTTGACAGAGAAAGGCACAGAAGCACCAGGCTAGAGAAACAGTAAAACACTGAAGTCCAGAACAGCCAGAAGGACGGAGCTGGAATATAAAGGCAGATGGTCATGTGACCCCAAAACACAAGATAGAAAAAACAAACAGGAGGGTTCTAACAATGTTAACATTTTACAACCTTATCTGGCCATGTGCTGCGTGACACATGCATACAGTGCTGAAAAGACATGGGAACAGCATGGGGAAGACCCCTGGAAGCATCTGTGACACCCAGATCACTGCCTAAAAGTGTGCCCATCAGAAGTGATCCTTGCCGCATCAGAAGATGCAGACTTGCAATTATCCCCATGCAAGTGCTTGTCCCAGGGCAGTGTTCAATTGTACCTCCCCCATTCCTTGCAATGCAAGCGCAAGTATGCAGCCTGCCACCCACGCACCCCCAGGCTGCAATACCATAATGCTTGCTTGCTTGCACTTGAAAATGGGCATTTTAGGCATGTGGAGGCAGAATCTGGCCACCACATCATGGCTGCGTTGGTGGCCTGGTATCCATACTCAGTCCCCAGCTGCCCGGCAGCCGGGTGTCCACGCTTGGTCCCCAGCCGCCAGGGGGTGGCCGGGTGTCCATACTCGGTCCCCAGCCGGCCCACGGCTGGGTGCCCACACACGGTCCCCAGCCACCTGGGGGTGGCCGGGTGTCCATAAACGGTCCCCAGCCGCCCCTATTTGTCCCTGTGCGCATTATACACAAGCGCGCACACCAAAACATTACCTGTGCCCTCCCCAGTGCATTTAGTGGGAAGGACAGCCTAACCACAAACATGTGGACCTGTGAATATGGCCAGGGATGGTCCATCTCACTGACGCCTTCACACTGGGTTAATATTGTGGAAGCCGGGACACAGTTGTACACTCGGATGCAACACGTCCTCCAGACATAGAGGATTGTGGATCCTGGGTCAATCAGGCTTCAACACAAAATTGAGAAGATAGACAGCAGCAGTGGTCGGCCTCCTACACAACACTCCTTAGCTTTCTGTTCCTTGGAATGCAAGCGCATGTATGTAGTAGCGGCTAGGCCTGAGGTGGTCAGCGTTTTGGCGCATATCCTACCTTCTCCGAGGATTGTTGGATGTTTTCCTGCTACTATCCCAGTTCTATGACTACCGTTAAAACAGAGCTTCAGGTGGTGAGATGGATGAGGTGGTGGCAAAGGAGAAAGAGCAGGAGGAACAGGGACCATTAACATCAATATCAGGCCAGTCAACCACACATGTCTTGTAGGATATGTTTCTGTACCAAAAGGAGCGGTTAGGCAACCTGCTACTATCTCAGTTCTATGACTCCCCCGTTAAAACAAAGCTTCAGGCGATGAATGATGGATGAGGTGGTGGCAAAGGAGAAAGAGTAGGAGGAACAAGGACCATTCACATCAATATTAGGCCAGTCAACCACACATGTCTTGTAGGATATGTTTCTGTACCAAAAGGAGCGGTTTGGCTACACAGTTATAGGGCATACAGTGAGTGCAATGCCTACCAAAAATTTCGAGGCACTCCAATGCCCCTTGGAAGTGACATGGAGGTCAGAGGGCCTTAACTAAACCGTTTTTTCCATTTATAGCAACTGGGTCTCCTGTACACTGTTGGCCTAAGCATTGAATGGAAGGCTTTCCAAAAATTATGAGGAACTGCAATGCCCCTTGGAACAGACGTGGATTACAGCGTACTAAAAACCTTCTATCCATTATTGGGGAGTGGGTCTCCCTTAGTGTTCGCCTATGCATTGAAAAGCAAAAGCTGACTAAAATTAGGAGGAAATGCAATACCCGATGGAAGAGTCTTGGAGGTTAGAGGTAATTAAAAACAACATTTCAATGCCCCTTGGAAGAGCTGTGGAGTTCAGAGTGGTTTAACAAGATGGTTTTAATTCCCCTTGGAAGAGACGTGGAGGTCACAGTAGCTTAACAAGACGGTTTTAATGCCCCTTGGAAGAGACGTGGAGTTCAGAGTTGTTTAACAAGATGGTTTAAATGCCCCTTGGAAGAGACGTGGAGGTCACAGTAGCTTAACAAGACAGTTTTAGTGCCCCTTGGAAGAGACGTGGAGGTCAGAGTGGTTTAACAAGACGGTTTTAATGCCCCTTGGAAGAGACGTGGAGGTCACAGTTTCTTAACAAGATGGTTTTAATGCCCCTTGGAAGAGACGTGGAGGTCACAGTAGCTTAACAAGACGGTTTTAATGACCCTTGGAAGAGACGTGGAGGTCACAGTAGCTTAACAAGATGGTTTTAATGCCCCTTGGAAGAGACTTGGAGTTCAGAGTGATTTAACAAGACGGTTTTAATTCCCCTTGGAAGAGACGTGGAGGTCACAGTAGCTTAACAAGACGGTTTTAATGCCCCTTGGAAGAGACGTGGAGGTCAGAGTGGTTTAACAAGACGGTATTAATGCCCCTTGGAAGAGACGTGGAGGTAACAGTAGCTTAACAAGATGGTTTTAATGCCCCTTGGAAGAGACATGGAGGTCACAGTAGCTTAACAAGACGGTTTTAATGCCCCTTGGAAGAGACGTGGAGGTCACAGTAGCTTAACAAGACGGTTTTAATGCCCCTTGGAAGAGACGTGGAGTTCAGAGTGGTTTAACAAGATGGTTTTAATGCCCCTTGGAAGAGACGTGGAGGTCACAGTAGCTTAACAAGACTGTGTTAATGCCCCTTCGAAGAGACGTGGAGTTCAGCTTGGTTTAACTAGATGGTTTTAATGCCCCTTGGAAGAGACGTGGAGGTCACAGTAGCTTAACAAGACGGTTTTAATGCCCCTTACAAGAGCCATGCAGTACAGTATATTAAAAAAAATATTCCCATTATTGGGGAGTGGGTCTCAAATAGTCTGTGCCTATGCCTTCCAAGCAAAAGCTTCCAAAAATTAGGATGGAGGAACTTGCAGTGCCCCTTACAAGAGCCATGCAGTACAGCATATTAAAAACATTTTTCCCATTATTGGGGAGTGGGTCTCCCATAGTCTTTGCCTATGCCTTCCAAGCAAAAGCTGCCAAAAATTAGGACGGAGGAACTTGCAATGCTGGCAACACGGACCACGTTTACCATGGTGGTACAGTGGTTGTGGAGGCTGAGGATAAGGAGAAGAGCAAACAACAGCCGAAATGAGGAAGCGTATACCCATGTGTGGGTGTGAAGCGGTGCATGGGAATACACCTCCCAAAATAACACAGTGGATTTGACTTTATGTTACTCTGCTGTCATTTGGTGGTGATGAGAAGTCTGGCCCAATGCAGCCCTTGTTCATTTTGATAAGGGTCAGCTTGTCAGCATTGTCATTTGACAGGCGAGTGCGCTTATCAGTTATAATTCCCCCAGCGGCACTAAAAACACGCTCCGATAACACACTAGCTGCAGGGCAGGCCAGGACCTCCAAGGCATACAGAGTGAGTTCATTCCAAGTGTCCAGCTTGGATAGCCATTAATTAAAAGGCACAGAGGAATCACGGAGGACGCTGGTATGGTTGGCAATGTACTCCCTCACCATCTTTTGAAACTTTCCACTCCTTGTGAGAGTACCCCGCACCTCAGGGCCTGTAAGCTGGGCGAGTCTCAGAAAACTGTCCCAGAACATTGACAGTGTTCCCTTGCCTCTGCTGGATTGGAGTTGCATCTCTCTCGCCTGTACGCCTTGGTTGGGCAACGAACTGTGACCTCTTCTGCTAGCGTGTTCAGATGGGAATTTTTTTAACAGTTCTGCAGCAAGGGCCTTCTGGCACTGCCTTCTGGTACTTTTGTAGACCTCTCCACCTCAGGAATAAGAGAGTGAAAGTTCTTGTAGCGGGGGTCTAAAAGTGTCACCAACCAGTAATAACTGTCACCCAACATTTTGACAACGCGAGTTTCACGGTTAAGGCCTATATAGTGAATGCAAGGGCTGCCAAAAATTTGGAGGCACTCCAATGCCCATTGCAAGAGCCATAGAGGAGGGCCTTATGAAATAAATGTTTCCATTATTAGGAAGTGGGTCTCCCATACTGTTATTGCCTATGCAGTGAATGCAAGGGCTGCCAAAAATTTGGAGGCACTCCAATGCCCCTTGCAAGAAACATAGATATGGTGATATAGTAGATATGGTGGTGATATGGTGGTGGAGGTTGAAGAGAAGGAGGAGGACAAAAGCAAATAGACAAAATCAGGAAGTGTATACCCATATCTGGGTGTTAAGACAGAGGTGCATGGAAATAAAGTTAGAACTCCCAAGAAAAAGACACTGTATTTGAGTTTATGTTACGCTGCTATCATTCGGTGGTGCTGAGAAGTCTGGCCCAATCCAGCCTTTGTTCATTTTTCTAAGAGTCAGCCTGTCAACATTTTCAGTTGACAGGCGGATGCGCCTATCAGTTATAATTCCCCCGGCGGCACTTAAAACCGGCTCTGACAAAACGCTAGCGGCAGGCCAGGCCAGGACCTCCAAGGCGTATAATAATAATAATAATAATAGTTTATTTTTTTTATAGCGCCAACATATTCCGCAGCACTTTACAAATTTTAGGGGGGACTTATACAGACAATACAGAATAAGCATATCTCATATCGAAAGGAGTGAGGGCCCTGCTCGTGAGCTTACAGTCTATGAGGAAGTGGGGGAGACACAAAAGGTAAAAAGTACATATATTGTATAATGCAGCCTTGATATACTGAATAGGATAAATAATAATACATGGACTGGTCGCCAGCCAGTATGTGTGCAGTCCTGACAGAGGCTTTTATGTGCATGGTTGGTTTGAACCCGAAGTTGAAGAAGATTTTAATATGGGGGAAAGCTGGGATGGACAGAGTGTGTTTAGGTGATACGCCAGTCTAAAGAAATGTGTTTTTAGGGTTCGCTTGAAACTGTGGGTATTGGGAATTAATCGAACTGTCCTGGGTAGTGCATTCCAGAGAATTGGCGCAGCACGCGAGAAATCTTGGAGACGGGAGTGGGAAGTTCGGATTATGGAGGATTTTAGTTTCAAGTCATTTGCAGAACAGAGGGCACGTGTAGGGTGGTAGACTGAGACAAGGGAGGAGATGTAGGGGGGTACTGAAGCATGGAGCGCTTTGTGGGTAAGCGTGATAAGTTTAAAACAAACTCTATATTGGATGGGCAACCAATGCAATGACTGGCACAGGGAAGAGGCATCTGAGTAGCGATTGGTGAGGAATATGATCCTGGCTGCTGCGTTCAGGACGGATTGGAGAGGGGAGAGTTTAGTAAGAGGGAGACCGATTAGTAGAGCGTTGCAATAGTCAAGACGAGAATGAATAAGAGCGACAGTAAGAGTTTTTGCCGAGTCAAAGGTGAGAAAAGTCCTGATTCTTGAGATGTTTTTGAGGTGTAGATGACATGAACGAGCGAGTGATTTGATGTGAGGAGTGAAAGAAAGATCTGAATCAAAAATGACCCCAAGACAGCGGGCTTGTTGCTGGGGAGTAATGGTTGAGCCACAAACGGAGATGGCAATATCGGGCACAGGTAGATTAATGGAGGGAGGAAAGACAAGTAGTTCAGTTTTTGACAGATTCAGTTTTAGGTAGAGGGAGGACATAATGTTAGACACAGCAGAAAGACAATCACTGGTCTTTTGTAGTAATGCAGGGGTGATGTCCGGAGCAGAGGTGTATAATTGGGTGTCATCAGCATAGAGATGGTACTGAAAACCGAATCTACTGATTGTTTGTCCAATAGGAGCGGTGTATAAGGAGAAAAGAAGGGGGCCTAGGACTGATCCTTGAGGAACCCCGACAGTAAGAGGAAGTAGGGAGGAGGAGGAGCCGGCAAAAGACACAGAGAAGGAGCGGTCAGAGAGATAAGAGGAGAACCAGGAGAGAACCGTGTCCTTGAGGCCAATAGTGCGGAGCATAGTGAGGAGGAGCTGATGATCCACAGTGTCGAATGCTGCAGAGAGATCCAGGAGAATCAGCAGGGAGTAGTGACCATTAGATTTAGCTGTTAGTAGATCATTAGAGACTTTAGTGAGGGCAGTTTCAGTAGAATGTAAAGAGCGGAAACCAGATTGTAAAGGGTCAAGAAGAGAGTTGTCTGAGAGATAGCGGATTAGACGGGAGTGGACTAGGCGTTCCAGGAGTTTAGAGATAAAGGGAAGATTGGAAACAGGTCTGTAGTTGGCCGTGCAGTTCTGGTCGAGGGATGGTTTTTTAAGTAATGGTTGTATGCTGGCGTGTTTAAAAGAAGAGGGAAAGATACCAGATGAGAGAGAAAGGTTGAAAATTTTAGTTAGGTGAGAGGTGACAGCTGGAGCAAGGGACTGAAGGAGATGTGAGGGAATAGGGTCGCTGGTGCAGGTGGTAGGGCAAGAAGATGCAAGGAGCCTGATCACTTCATCTTCCGTGACTGGTTCGAAGTCAGAAAATGAGCAAGATACAATATGGCGGGGGGGAGCATGCATAACATTTGGGGATTGGGAGAAAATTTCCTGTCGGATATGGTCAATTTTTTCTTTGAAATAGTTAGCCAGATCGTCAGCGCTGAGGTCGGTGGTCGGGGCCTGTGCTGCTTGATTGAGGAGAGAATGAAACGTGTCAAAGAGTCGTTTAGGATTATTGGAAAGTGAGATGATGAGGTTGTTAAAGTAGGTTTGTTTGGAGAGGTGAAGGGCAGAGTTATATGTTTTCAGCATAAATTTATAGTGGAGGAAATCTTCGGGCAGATTTGATTTTCTCCACAGCCGTTCAGCGCACCTGGAGTACCTCTGGAGAAGACGTGTTTGAGGCGTGTGCCAGGGTTGTCGCCGTCTATGCTGAATTGTTCTTTGTGTAGGAGGTGCGGCTTCATCCAGGGCGCATAGCATTATTTTGTTATAATGCTTCAATGCAGAGTCGGGACATGAGAGGGAGGAGATTGGGGCCAATGATGATTGCAACCTTTTTATAAATTTCTGGGTGTTAATGGCGCGTAAATTTCTATAAGTGTGGACGGTGGGAGTGTCTTGAGTAGAGTCACAGTTCTTGACAGAGAATGAAAGAAGATTATGGTCAGAGAGTGGAAGGGGAGAGTTAGTAAAGTCATGTACTGAGCAAAGCCGGGAGAAGATCAGGTCCAATGTGTTCCCGTCCTCATGTGTAGGAGAATTAGCAAGCTGTGAAAGGCCGAAGGAGGAGGTTAATGATAAAAGATGCGTGGCAGATGGGGAAAGAGGATCGCCAATTGGGATGTTAAAGTCTCCCATGATTATCGTGGGGCGTAGAGAGCCAGTTCATGCCACGTGTCCAACTTGGATACCCAATAATTATAAGGCACAGAGGAATCACTGAGGATGTTGGTACGTCAGAAAGGTACTCCTTCAGCATCTTCCCAAACTTTTCCCTCCTTGTGAGACTACCCCGCGCATCAGGGCTTGTGCGATGGTAAAGTTTGAGTAAACTGTCCCAGAATTTTGACAGTGTTCCCTGCCTCTGCTGGATTGCATTTGTGTCTCTCTAGCCTGTACTACTTGATTGTCCAACAAACTGTGATCTCTGCCACCAGCGTTTTAAGATGGGAATTTTTTCAATAATTCCGCAACAAGGGCCTTCTGGTACTGCCCCATTTTAGCAGACCTGTCCGTCGAGGGAATAAGAGATAGAAAGTTCTCCTTGTAGCGTGGGTCTTGAAGTGTCACCAACCAGTAATGACTGTCAAACAAAATTTGGAGACTGCGAGGGTGCAACTGTGAGATACAGAATCTGTATTACGTGTTCATAATGAACAAAATGTCATCATACGCTGTATAGATTGGTATTAAGAATGACATACTAAAAGCAATGGATTTTTTTGTTTAAATGACCAATTAGCAATTCAATGTTCACTGCCCTTCTTAACAGCACCTTCCACCTGAGTAATTCCAGTGGCTTTCTCGATTAATGTCCCTGTCTCGTAAACAGGAGATCATGAGTTTGAATCCACAAAGTGTCTTTTTCCATTTACTAACTCTAAAATTTTCTATCCAGCCAATGGAAATTTGCATTACCTTCGGGCTTCAGATTAGCATTAAGAATGACATACTAAGAGCAATGGATTTCTTTTTGAAATTACCAATGAGCAATTCAATGTTCACTGCCCTTGCACACCTTGCACACCTTGCACACCTTGCACACCTTGCACACCTTGCACACCTTGCACACCTTGCACACCTTGCACACCTTGCACACCTTGCACCTTAGATATTCCAGTGGCTTTCTCAGTTAATGTGCCTGTCTTGTAAACAGGAGGTCATGAGTTTGAATCCACAAAATGCCTTTTTCCATTTACTCTCAGTACCGAGGGACAGCCGCCACTATCAGGTTGCGGAATGCTTCCGTCTCCACAAGCCTAAAAGGCAACATTTTGAGTGCAAGCATTCGCGAAATGTGTGAATTTAGAAGTGTTGGCTGCGTATTTGCGCTTGCGTTCCAAGGACTGGGGTAGGGACAACTGAACGCTGAGCTGGGACGTGGACGTGGTTGCTGATTGTGCTAGTTGAGAGTGTGCAACAACAGATGCAGGGCGGAAGGCATCTTCGCATGTGCCATGGACAGGGGAAGGGGAATTGGATGCATGCACAACAGCAGAAGAAGCAGTGGTGTCACCCATAGACACTGTTTCTGGATCCTTGCGTTCGGCCCACCTAGTCAGGTGCTTTGCTGTCATGTGCCTGATCATGCTGGTGGTGGTTAGGCTGCTAGGTTTTCTGCTTCTGCTGATGCAGGCCTGGCAGATGGTGCAAATGGCCTTTTTGGGGATATCTGCAAAGTCTTTAAAAAACAACCAAACTCGGGAAAACCTATCAGTTGTTCTGGCAACTTTCGTCGTGTTGGTGTTACACGGAACGCTTACCCGCCTTGTGGCTGCAGCCAGCACACTGCATCTTATTGCCTGTTGTGGTGCTATGCCTCCCTCCCCCGGTGTGCTGCTGTCCTCGCTCTGCATGTCCCCATGCCAGGTTGGGTCAGTGACCCACCGTGGTCCTTATTCTGACTTTCTGGTAATTGTATCTCATCTCATTCACCTCTTGCAACAGTAATTGCACTTTCCCACCATCGCCTTCGTGTGACCGTGGCTGCTCAAATATTTAGGCATTGCTACACGCGTTCTCCTCTTGCCCCGCTTGAAGGTGGCCAGGTGAGAAGACCGAATCTATAAATGGAAAAGTGAAGAGCTCTTCGGAGTGTTCAAGTGTGGGATCAGTTGTCTCCGGGCACTCGGCATGGTGGGAGGAAGGAAGATCAGGGTGAGGAATATGTGGTCCAGACTCATGGCTACTGACACTTGACCATGTGGAAAACAGGGTGGTGGCAAAGTGTCTGGAAGCATTATCTGCTATCCAACAAACAACCTTATGAAACTGCTCTGGGTTCAATAGTGGTGTGCTGCTGTCCCCTAGCAATTGGGACAGGAAGGTCGAGAGACAAGATGTGGGTGGGTGCACAATTTCAGCTTGCCCACGGCCTCGGCATGCACCATCACCATCGCGTCCACTTCCCCATCCCTTGCCATGTGCCTTGCCCATTTTAAATGGAGGATAATATTCTCCACATTCACTACAAATGCCTGGATTTGAACAGCAGTTATATGTGATACTTCTGACAGACAGCCACAGTTTTAAATAGTGGCCCTGTAGTTTACTATTCTTCACAGCAATCACACGTGAATAGCTTCACTGACACACTGATACAAAACTCTAAATGGAGGACAATATTTTTCACGTTCACTGTAGATGCCTGGATTTGAACCGCAGTTATATGTGACACATCTGTCGGACACCCACGGCCTTAAATAGTGGGCTTATAGTTTACTATTCCTCACAGTGAGCACGTGTGAATAGCTTTACTGACACACTGATGCAAAACTCTAAATGGAAGACAATATTTTCCACGTTCACTACAAATTTGTGGATTTTTATCTCTGTAAAATGGGATCATGTCTGATGATGAAAAATCTGGCTGTATTCTGCAGTGCTAACAAGCAAATGGAGCACTAAAATGGTGTACTCTGGATTGCTTTTTAAGCAAATAATCAGGATTAAGATTAAAAAAAATTAGCTCTGGCACCTGATATCTGGGGCTATGTCTAGAGATACTTGGAACAGCAGCAGCAGCAGATAGAGTGTGCAATGGACCCTCGTGCAGTATACACTGCCACAAACCCTGCCTGCCTACCTGCCTAACTCCTGCTATCACCACTGAATATATGCAGCTGGATTAGACCTCAGAAGGACTGTTAGTTCAGATGGATATATAGATATGCTTTGGAATACTTATACTAACTAATAAACAAGCAAATCTCTCCCTCACTCAGTGGCAGCTCTCCCTTCTCTGCCTGTTTCCGGGTTAGACTGTGATGAGCTTAGGGCTACTAGGTCTTAAATAGACCCGATGACGCTATGCGGCCAGCAAATCACTGCAATACCACAACCAACATTGCTACGGCATTACAGTGGGTGCCAAGCAATCCCTGCATGCTCATTGGCACTCTAAAGAACGCCAAACAAGCAGGGCGGGGACCGATCTCCCACCCGAGCAACCCAGAAATACTCGCCGAGTGTCGAGCATGTCGAGCACAGTGATGCTCGGGCAAGCACTGAGTAGCGGCGAGCAGGCTCGCTCATCACTAGAAAGTATATGGATTTTTTTATTTTATTATTATTTTTACAGTTGGAGACACCAGGAGCAGAATACTACTCTCACCATTATCCCCTGCTGTTGCTGATCGGGATGCCAGTAGTGAACAATGATGAGGGCAGCGTTCAGCACCTGGCGCTTGGGAACAGCGCTAACTGTACACTGATTCCCAAGCGCCGGGATGTGTGCTCCTGATGCGGACACACAGTTGCCACACACGGACACAGATATCCTCGGTACTGTTTTTTCTGGTAACTGAAATATCCAAACGTGTGAAACCGCCCTAACTGTCCAAGCAAAGTGGATGTCATTTCATGAGAATTGCTCCCCCTGTGATCTAAAGACGCCGCTTAACTGTGCAGATTTGGTGGTTTTTTTTTTTCCTCGTCTTCTATTTGGAGCCTAAAAAAATGTAAAAATCTACAGTTACTTTATTAAGAATCAAAGCTTTTCTGTACTATAAAAAGCAATTAAATAACGCAGCTCCTCCTCTGCACCAAAAATGCATCAAATAAGGGTGAAAAGGCCTAAAAAATTGTGGCAGTAATTAGAGAATATTGTTATTCTGTAGTTTGGTGCAGATCCTGCAAAAAAAAAAGCAACACCGTTACAGACACAAAATAGCCGGATGTCGTATTGTGAAGGTGCAAAAACATGAGAAAGTTCTGGTGGCTCAGACTATGAATGAGGGAAATAAAAATAATCCACAGGTCCAAATAGAGATGAGCAGGATGCACAGATGACGTTGTGGTGCCCTGGGTGATCAAAAGCCGCACCGGGGACGCCAGATGGTTATAGACTCGCGGTCTCTCGGCCAGCCGACTGGTACCACGGACCTGGACGCTGGACCAGAGACCCATGAATCCATCTGCTTATCTCTAGTCCCAACCATCCTGGATACAGCGGACAGTTATGGATTTGGGTCTACACCCTGCAGTCTATGGAGTCTGCTGAATAGCACTTATTAGCAGCACCCCTCTGACAACTCCTCCTGCCAGGGGAGAAAGAAATGGTAAATGGGCGTGGATTGGGGTGTGGCAAGGGGGGAATGACCAAAATTTTCTGCGTGCGCCACAACATTTGTCCTTCTTTCTGTTCCCCAAAAGTTGGGAGGTATATAGTGCTCTATTTACAGCAGTCCTATAGACCAACGGTGGTGAACCTCTTGCCCGTGGAAAATTTTCAGCCTCGGATGACCTTTCCTCCGGCCCCCATCGGATTCCCGAGGACGGTAGTGCCCAGGCCAGCAGCTGCGTCTTGCTGGCATCCGGCCCTCTAAACTCTGTGAGCACGCACATTCAGGGTTCACTACTTAATGCTGCAAAGCATGCACTAAAGCATCATGTCTCGATGCTGGTCAGTCCAAGCATCAGGACGTACTATGTGGGCAGAGCCAGAATGTAATACGCTTTTATCCCACAGATGAAGACTGAAGAAGCAGCCCCTTGTCCCAATGGTCAGACTCGCAGTGATCAGCAAGTTATCTGCTATGCTTTAAATAGTGGATGGCTTCATTTTTTCTGAATAACCCTTTAATCACCCCCTCCACAGAGAAACATACCCAACACAGTTCACCACTGTTGTGTAAATTAAAATTAATCACATATCATATGCCACTTTGCTGTTATTTAACACCTTTCCGACCTTGTCAGTAATAGCACGCAGCTGCGCATTGGGCCTACTACGCGTGATCTTTAATGCGGTCCCGCAATTCTGAACAGCCAATCACAGCATTTCTCACTGTTTTCGGCAATCAGATTGCCAGAAACAGTAATGTGCAGCCTAGGATCGGTGCTACTAAGAGCACCGATCCTAGGCTGTTGCTAGGAGACCCCAGCACTGGCCCCAAATCGCTATGATCGGTGCGATCGCCGATCACATTGATCGCACCGCTCATAGCGTGACCGCGCGGTAACGGCGGTTACGGGTTGGTGACCGACTTGTGACCTGCCTGTCACCGCCCCTTGACCCCCTGCAGTGTAAGTCCAGCCCCAGCCACCTCTGATTGGAGCGATTTACAATGACATTGATCGCTCCAATCAGAGTACCTGAACACTGGTGACAGGGTGGTCACAGGGAGGTGACCGGCTTTTGATCTGCTTGTCACCTCCCTGTGACTCCCTGTGGTGCGTGCCCAGGCCCCAGCCATCTCTGATTGGTGCGATCAATGTCATCATCGAGTACCTGACTGGGAAGTGACCGGGTTGTGACCGGCTTGTGACCTGCCTGTCACCACCCTGTGACCGCCCTGCATATCCTCACACTTGGTGAGGATTGCTACAGAGCGGTCACATCAGATCTGCGCTGTGCTGGGCCTTGTAGTGCCACATAATTTTCTGTGACACTACAAGACCTTTCTCCTACCTGCACCGGTGTTTGGTCTACTGGATCTGCTCCTCCGGTGTCCTACTGCTGCTCCAGTGTTCTGCTCCAGTCCTGCTGCGGTGTCCTGCATCTCCTGCTCTGGTCTGCTCGGGTCTTCGGTCTCCTGCTGCTGCTGGGCTCCTGCTGCTGATACTGTTACTGACCCTGCTCCTGATCCTGCTGAAAAAATAGCAGAGAAGACTTTAAGTCCATCTCTGTTCTCCCCTCATCCACCCCAATCCCCCTCCCCCCTAATTTTACCCCTCCTCACCCCTCTCATTTTACCGCCCTCGCCATCCTTTTTTCCTGCCACCGAGCGCGTTTTTTTTTTCCGTGCGTCCAGCAGCAGCCGAGCACTGACCAGTGACTACGTCACTGATCAACGTCCATGCTCGCTGTTTTCCAGGACTTTTTTTGTCACTGTCCATTTTTCTCCCCCCCCCCACTTTGCACCACCTCCGTGTGTGCATCCAGCAGCCGCTGAACGTTGATCGGTGAAGCAAATCACTGATCAGCACTTGCGCTTTCTACTTTACACTTTTTTTTTTCCACTAACCTTTTTTTTTAGAGGGCGGTCAGGCTGTCTGCTGTGCTGTGCGCCGTGCTGAGCCTTGCTGTGCCACAGAAGCCTGTGACACCACAATCACCGCTCCTGCTACAGAAGACATCTCACAGAAGACATCTGAAAGAAGACATCTGAAAGACAACTGTAATTATGATTTTTTGATCCATCCTCATCCACCCCAATCCCCCTTTCCTCTTCCCCCCTTCCCATCTGCCTTTCTGCCACCAAGTGCTGATCATTACTTGATCAGTACTAGTGATGAGCGAGCATGCTCGCTACGGCTCGGTGCTCTCCTGAGCATTTCACTGCTTGAGATGCTCGGCGCTCACCGAGTATTTCCGGGTTGCTCGGGCGGGAACTTGGATCCCCTCCCTGCATGTTTGGTGCTCTTTAGAGAGCCAATGAACATGCAGGGATTGCCTGCCATGCACTGTAATGCCGTAGCCATGTTGGTTGTGGGCATTACAGTGATTGGCTGGCTGCACAGCGTCACCTCGAGTATTTAAAACCGGGCGCCGCCATCTTGGACACAGTCGCTCCGGATCAGACAGTGTAGGGAGAGTGCTGCTGAGCTAGGGAGAGATTTATACAGCAAAATAGGTAGTGTAGGGTCTCTAAAGCCTGAAAAATCAAACAAACAGTCCTTCTGAGGACTAATATCCATCCCAGATATCAGGCAGGCAGGCACGCTGTATAGGAGACGCAGTGGTTATACCAGCAAACGCTGCATTACAGTCCTGTGTGCTCCTCCTGGTCAAATTACTAGACTTATCCCCAGGTCTCAGGGGCCAGGAAAAATCCTTTTTTTTCATCTAAATGCTGTTTTTTGTTTTTTTTTCCTCAGTCAGACTGTACAAATACGCGTCTTATTTATCTTTTGGTATTTCTCCGCCCCCCAAAAAAATTGAGTGTGTCTGTGAGTGTTCAGACACAAATATATCTGTTTAAAAGAGTCTGGTGTAGGCCAGATAACTAGAACTGTGTTTTTCCTCTTCCATGGTTCAAATCTGGGTGTTATCAACCTGCTTGCCTTTTTTTCATAAAAAAAAACAGTTTGAGTGTGTCACTGACTGTTCAGACACAAATATATCTATTTGAACAAGTCTGGTATTCACCAGGAAATTATAACTGTAGTTTTGCAGTTCCACTGTTCAAATCTTTGTATTATCCACTTTTTTGTCTTTTTTCCATAAAAAAAAAACATTTTCAATGTCTCGCTGACTGTTCAGACACCAATATATCTGTTTAAAAGATTCTGGTGTAGGCCAGATAACTAGAACGGTGTTTTTCCTCTTCAACGGTTCAAATCTGGGTGTTATCAACCTGCTTGCCTTTTTTCCTTAAAAAAAAACAGTTTGAGTGTGTCGCTGACTGTTCAGACACAAATATATCTATTTTAACAAGTCTGGTATACACCAGGAAATTATAACTATGGTTTTGCAGTTCCATGGTTCAAATCTCTGTATTATCCACTTTTTTGTCTTTTTTCCATAAAAAAAAACATTTTCAGTGTCTCGCTGACTGTTCAGACTCCAATATATCTGTTTAAAAGATTCTGGTGTAGGCTAGAGAAATAGAATTGTGCTTTTTTCCTCTTCCACGGTTCTAATCTCCTTTTTATTACCCTTTTGCCATTGATAGTGCGAGTGTAAGCTATTTTACTTCATTTACAATAGGCAAGGTGCGTGGCAAGGGACGTGGAACTGGACATTCTGGTGATGGTGTGTGCAGAGGACGGGGCCGTGGCCAAGGTGAAAATGTGCCACAACCAACAGCCACATCTTCTTGCTCCCAGTTCTTGACCGAATTACTAGGGAAGCACACAACAACAAGACCACTATTGCAAACTGATCAGTGTGAACAGGTTATTAATTGGATAGCAGATAATACTTCCAGTCACCTGGGCACAACCACCTCCGGTCTGTCTTCCACATGGTCAAGTGTTAGTAGCCGTGAGTCTCGACTGCATACTCCTCCTCACCCTGATGCTCCTTCCTCCCACCATGCCGAGTGTCGTCAGACAGAAACTGATCCCACAGTTGGACACTCTGAAGAGCTGTTCACTAGAGATGAGCGGTGTTCGACTCGAACTGTTCGCCAATCTCAAATTCGAGCTGTTTTGGGCGGTGTTCGAGCCGTTCGGCGAACACGAACAATTTGAAAAAAATTCGGCTGTTCGAGATTATGTTCGATAACTGTTCGTGCATCAAAATCATAACTGGATTTTTTCTCAGTAATGCTGAAAATTAATGTTAATACGCAGTTTGAGTGTACAGTGGGGTGGGGGGAGGGGCACGGGATGGATCTCTGCAGAAATAATGAAGATCTCCATTTTTTTTCTCCTTCCCTCATTTACAGTGGGGATTTGCAATCTGTCAGCCTATCAGCAGCGCACACATGGAGCGAAGTGCTTTTTTTCACACAAGCAAGGGCATGTGTCATTGGCAGTGTATGTCACATGCCCTTGCCCTATAAGACCCAGCCATTTTCCCAGTCGCCAACATGTTCTCACTGCTGCAGCTGCGTGTTAGACGGCACCGCTGTTGCTGTGTGCGCTATACTTTGTTAATTTCAAGCCAATTTTCGCACAAATCTACAGATAGCTTGGGAGTAGGGAATAGTTGTGATTGCAGTCCTTTTGAGGACTAGGTTACATCATTTCCTACGACTTTTATCAGGCAGGTCTGTTCTCTTAAATAGATAGGTTGGGAGTAAAGACTAATTGTAATTGCAGTCCTTTTGAGGGCTAGGTTACATCAGTTCCTATCACTTTTTGCCAGGCAGGTCTGTGCCAGTGCTGCGCAAGTTTTTTTCACAGCATTTGGCTAAATCTAGCAAAGCAAATCCTTTTTGGCCTCTTGCAGTGTGTGTTAGTCAGTGGAATAGCCTATCTCTGTTGCAAGCTACACCACCTGTGTATAGAATGCAAATTATTTTACTGCACCTAGTGAAGTAAAACCTTTTGGGCATAGCATCATTCTATTAGTCCATCTATACTAACCTCCACCAGGTTGCAAATTCAATATAATTTTTTTCTGCATCTAGCTCTGAAAAAATATTTCGGCTTGTAGCAGTGTGTGGGACTAGTTCTATTAGTCTATCTATACTAACCTCCAACAGGTTGCAAATTCAATATAATTTTTTTCTGCACCTAGCTCTGAAAAAATATTTTGGCTTGTAGCAGTGTGTGGGACTTGTTCTATTAGTCCATCTATACTAACCTCCACCAGGTTGTAAATTCAATATAATTTTTTTCTGCATCTAGCTCTGAAAAAATATTTCGACTTGTAGCAGTGTGTGGGACTTGTTCTATTAGTCCATCTATACTAACCTCCACCAGGTTGCAAATTCAATATAATTTTTTTCTGCATCTAGCTCTGAAAAAATATTTCGGCTTGTAGCAGTGTGTGGGACTTGTTCTATTAGTCCATCTATACTAACCTCCACCAGGTTGCAAATTCAATATAATTTTTTTCTGCATCTAGCTCTGAAAAAATATTTCGGCTTGTAGCAGTGTGTGGGACTTGTTCTATTTGTCCATCTATACTAACCTCCACCAGGTTGCAAATTCAATATAATTTTTATCTGCATCGAGCTCTGAAAAAATATTTCGGCTTGTAGCAGTGTGTGGGACTTGTTCTATTAGTCCATCTATACTAACCTCCACCAGGTTGAAAATTCAATATAATTTTTATCTGCATCTAGCTCTGAAAAAATATTTCGGCTTGTAGCAGTGTGTGGGACTTGTTCTATTAGTACATCTATACTAACCTCCACCAGGTTGCAAATTCAATATAATTTTTTTCTGCATCCAGCTCTGAAAAAATATTTCGGCCTGTAGCAGTGTGTGGGACTTGTTCTATTAGTCCATCTATACTAACCTCCACCAGGTTGCAAATTCAATATCATTTTTATCTTCATCTAGCTCTGAAAAAATATTTCGGCTTGTAGCCGTGTGTGGGACTTTTTCTATTAGTCCATGTATACTAACCTCCACCAGGTTGCAAATTCAATATAATTTTTTTCTGCATCTAGCTCTGAAAAAACATTTCGTCTTGTAGCAGTGTGTGGGACTTGTTCTCTTAGTCCATCTATACTAACCTCCACCAGTTTGCAAATTCAATATAATTTTTTTCTGCATCTAAGCCAGCCAATACTTTTGGGCTAATACCACAGTTTGGCCACTCAGCTCTGCCCGATTCCCATACATTGTTTTTTTGTGCAAACAACTCCAGAGTTGTCAATTAGTTAACCACCAAAATGAGTGGAAAAAGGCCTGCTGCTGGTGGAAAGGGGAATAGGCGTGTTGGGAAGGGTAAAAAAGGTTGTGTTCGTGGGGTAGGTGTTAAAGCAACAGTAACATCTGCAGAAGAAAGACCATCTTCCAGCCAAACTAAGATGTCTACTTCTTTTAGCGGACAATGTGATAAGATCCCTTTCTTACGGCCACGCCAATCGCTACAAATTCCAGATGAGGCACAAAAACAGCCGGTGCTTCAACGGATATCAAGTGCTCCTTTAATTGGGCTCTCCTCCACCTCAACTTCAACATCACAAATACTCCAGTCCTCAGAGGTGTCACCGCAATCGCACTTGCTTCCTCACAGCTCCCAAGTCTCCAGCTGCCCATCTGAGTATGGGGTAGAACAGATGGTTGAGCCTGCAGAGCTGTTTACTCATACTATAGCCTGGGAATCATAGGTCGGCTCCAGAGCTTCTGTGAATCCAGACGAGGAAATGATCTGCACTGATGCCCAGAATCTTTATAAGTCGGATCCAGGACCAGACGCAGAAGGTTCTGACCATAATGTAGACCCTCGTTCCCAAGCTGTAACTCCTGTTGGTGGAGACAATGAGGAAGACGATGATGAGACTCAAATACCTGATTGGAGCGACAACTTGAGTTTTTTGTCAGGGCAGGAAGAGGTTGGCCCTGAGGACAACGGGTGTGATAACACACAGGGTGATGATGACGAGGTTGGAGATCCCACTTACTGTCAACCCACAGTCAGCCAGTCGATGAGGTCAGCAGAGGAGGTTGAGGAGGATGCTAGTGACGACGAGGTCAGGTTGCGCCTTCCTGGACAGAGACGTAGTACTGGACGCACGTCAACAACTGCATCCTCAAACACAACTCTGCCTCTGACCACAAGTCGTGGTGGCTCTTTAGGTCGCATGGGTGCTAAGCCTTGCATAGCCTGGGCATTTTTTCAGATCGATAAGGATGACCCAACTCGTGTTATCGGTAACATTTGTCAACAAAAGCTAAGTAGTGGCCAAAAAATACATAGTTTGAGTACTTCATGCATGAACCGGCACATGGATATGAAGCATAAGTTGCATTGGGAAGCTTGGCCGCTACAATGCGGCCAAGCCAGCCGGGCCAACCACCGTCTGCCACATCTTGTGCATCTGCGGCCTCTTCATCCTCTGTGACTGGGGGGACTGCAGTCACACCTGTTTTGGGACGCAGACCTGCCACCTCTTTACCCACAACAGCCAGCGTGATTGGCAGGTCACTATTTTCTTTGGAGGTGGAAACACCAGCTGGTGTTCAGCGCTGTCCGACAACGATAGCACCACCTTTGGATCAAGGCAACCTAACATGTCTGCCTGCATCTTCCTCACAGACCGCCAGTTTGCCGGGGACACCCTTCTCAGCCCCGTCTAAGCACAACAGCCAGCCCTCGGTCCCTCAGATGTGGACAAGTAAAAGACCATTTCCTCCTAGCCATGAGAAAGCTAAGAGGTTGAATTTCACCATCTGCAAGCTCTTGGCTACAGAAATGCTGCCTTTCCGCCTGGTGGACACAGAGGATTTTCGAGACCTTATGTCCGTCGCAGTGCCCCAGTACCAGATGCCCAGTCGGCACTACTTCTCAAAGAAAGGTGTGCCTGCGCTCCACCAGCATGTCGCACACAACATCACCACTTCTTTGAGAAACTCTGTGTGTGACAGGGTGCATTTCACAACAGACACTTGGACGAGTAAGCATGGACAGGGGCGTTACATGTCGCTGACTGGGCACTTGGTAACTATGGTGACAGCAGGACAAGGGGCTGCTGTCCAAGTCTTGCCGTCCCCACGAGTTGTGCGTCAATCCTCTTTATCTTGAAGTTCCTCCACTGCTTCTGCCTGCTCAACCTCCTCTCGGTCCTCCACCTGCACCCAAAGCCTGTCTGGTCATGCCACAAGCTTTCTAACTGTGCAGAAGGGATCCTGCACACCTCCTTACTATGCTGGCAGCAGGGCTCAAAGTCATCAGGCGGTTTTTACTTTGAAATGTCTGGGAAATGTGAGTCACACAGCTGAGGAGTTGTGGTCAGCTCTGGAGAACCAGTTTCATGAATGGTTGTCTCCACTGGTCCTGAAACCAGGGAAGGCCATGTGCGACAATGCTGCAAACCTGGGTGCGGCCCTTCGCCGGGGCAATGTCACACACGTGCCTTGTATGGCTCACGTGTTGAACCTGGTTGTCCAGCAATTTTTAGCCCACTATCTCGGACTAGATGGCCTTCTGCAGAGGGCACGGTCGCTGTGTGCTCACTTCCGCCGTTCGCATCCCGCAGCTCAGCGACTTACATCTCTACAGAAGTCGTTGGGCCTGCCACTTCACCGGCTAAAATGTGATGTGCCTACCCGGTGGAATTCAACTCTGCACATGTTGCAGCGACTGTGGCAGCACCAACAAGCCCTGGTGCAAAACGTTGTGACGTATAGCTTGGGCCAACGAGATCCAGAGGTGGGGCAAATCACGCTGGAGGAGTGGTCTCAGATCAGGGACCTATGCACCCTTCTGCACAGTTTTGAAATGGCGACGAAGATGTTTAGTGCTGACGATGCAATTATCAGCATGACTATTCCGGTGATTTACATGCTGTAGCACATGTTAAACAGAATTCAGAGTCAGGTGGTGGCACAAGAGGAGGTGGAGGAAGTAGAGGAGGAGGAGTTGTATGCGGAAGGGCTAACATATGCAAGGTCCAGATGGTCGGCAGCACCAAGGCGGCAGGCATGTGAGGGTGGGGGAGATGGTTTTACCAGGGCGCATGGTAGCAGCCAAACTAGTGAGGAAGGTGCAGGAGCCCAGGAAGAAGTGGAGGACGAACTGATGGAAGACTCATCAGATGAGGGAGACCTTGATCACATTTCTGTTGTGCGAGGTTGGGGGGAGAGGGCAGAGGAAGGAAGCATGATTGTTACCTTGCCACCAACACAACAGGGACTTGGTGCTCCTGGATGCGCACGACACATGAGTGCCTTCTTGCTGCACTACCTGCAACATGACCCTCGAATTGTGAGAATTAGAAATAATCCTGACTACTGGGTTGCCACACTGTTAGATCCCTGGTACAAAAGTAAATTTTCAGCATTATTCCTGCCATAGAAAGAGATGCACGCATGCAGGAGGGAGTATCAGCAGAGACTGTTGCAGAATCTTTCGCGTGCTTTTCCCCAAAACACCAGTGGTGCACGTAGTGAATCTCACAGTTCCAACTTGCCAACCGTGGGACCGTCGAGTGTTCAGCACTCAAACCGTAACAGAAACACAGTATCTGCTGGTAACATCAATTTTGCGGAATCATTTCACCACTTTTTTAGCCCATCCTTTGCAAGGCCTAGGAGACAAGAAGTCTGACACATAGTCAACGCCTAGAGACGATGGTACAGGAGTATCTCCAAGTAAACATTGAAGCCATGACTGTGTCACTGGACCCTTGATCTTTTTGGGCTTCCAATCTGGATAAATGGCCGGAGCTAGCCACTTATGCCTTGGAGATCTTGTCATGCCCCGCAGCCAGCGTTCTGTCTGAACGTGTGTTCAGCGCTGCTGGTGGTGTGCTGACAGATAAGCGCACGCGGCTCTCCACTAATAATGTAGACAGGCTCACGATCATAAAGATGAACAAATCATGGATCCGAAACGACTTTTCTACCCCTGTGTCATCCTGGGGAGAGTAAAAGCTTGATGATTTGTTAAAATTACCTCACCAACCGTTTTAAGCTTTCAAATTACTAATCATGTTTATCTGTATCTTGGCTGGAAAATAATTTGGGCCTTGTAGCAGTGTGCAGTACTGATTCTATTAGGCCATCTATGCTAAACTCCACCAGATTTAAAATTACTAATCATGTTTATCTGTATCTTGGCTGGAAAATAATTTGGGCCTTGTAGCAGTGTGCAGTACTGATTCTATTAGGCCATCTATACTAAACTTCACCAGATTTAAAATTACTAATCATGTTTATCTGTATCTTGGCTGGAAAATAATTTGGGCCTTGTAGCAGTTTGCAGTACTGATTCTATTAGGACATCTATACTAAGCTCCACCAGCTTTCAAATTAATAATAATTTTTAGCTGCATCTAGCCCGGAAAATAATTTTGGGACTCCTAGGTGCGCAAGACACATGAGTGCCTTCTTGCTGCGCTACCTGCAACATGACCCTCAGATTGTCAGAATTCTAAATAATCCTGACTACTGGGTTGCCACACTCTTAGATCCCCCACACTCTTCGATCAACCTTTTCATTTTAATAAAGAACAAAAAAATAAAATTATAAGCATTAGCAGGTTATTACAAACTGAAATCAAACAGTTTTCAACTCAAAACTTTATTTTAGGTGATGTTACATTTGCACATAGGACCCCTTGTTCGAAAGGAGCTTCTGAACTCTCTCGTCCATTGAATTTGTCAGGTTTTGGATGGTTTCTGCTTCAATTGTTTTGCATGAGGACAGAATACCCTCCCAGAGCTGTTGCTTAGATGTGAACTGCCTCCCGCCATCATAGACACTCCTTTTGATGATGCTCCAGAGGTTCTCAATGGGGTTGAGGTCAGGGGAGCATGGGGGTCACACCATAAGTTTGTCCCCTTTTATGCCCATATCAGCCAGAGATGCAGATGTGTTATGTGCAGCATGAGACGGTGCATTATCATGCATGAAAATGATCTTGCTGCGGAATACATGGTTCTTCTTCTTGAACCATGGCAGGAAGTCCTGTTTGTGAAACTCCACATACATTATGGAGTTCATCTTTACCCCTTCAGGGATCCTAAAGGGGCCGACAATCTCTCTCTCCATGATTCCAGCCTAAACATTACTCCACCTCCTCCTTGTTGGCGCCGTAGCCATGTTTGAATGGGGTGTCCATCAACCAGCCATCCTCCACTCCATCCATCTGGACCATTGAGCATTGCACGGCACTCATCGGTGAACAAAACAGTTTTGAAGTCAGTCTTCATGTGTTGTTTGGCCCACTGGAGCCGTTTCTGCTTGTGTACAGTGGATAGAGGAGGTCGACATGATGGCTTACGCACAGCTGCAAACCTCTGAAGGACCCTGCATCTTGTTGTTCAGGGGACGTTGGAGGCACCAGCAGCTTCAAAAACTTGTCTGCTGCTATGACAAGGCTTTTTGGCCGCTGCTCTTTTAACCTGACGTAATTGCCTATAGGAAAGAGTCCTCAATTTTCACTTATCAGCATGCACACGCGTGTACTGTGAATCAGCTACATACTTCTTGATTGTGCGATGATCAGGATGAAGTGTCTTGGCAATGTTGATTGTAGTCATGCCTTGACCTAAACACTCCACAATTTGTTGCTTCTCAGCAGCCGACACATCCTTTTTCTTTCCCATTTTGGCAGAAAATGTAGGCTGCTTAATAATGTGGGACAGACTTCTTAAGTAGTCTTGGCTTTCATTGGACACACCTGCCAAACTAATTAGCACAGGTGTCTGCAATTGTTTACAGTGATATAAAGAGCCCTGACACACATCACCATCAATGAGTTTAACTGACAAACAAAAAAATTCTTACCTTATCACTCCTAAACACATTTTGCATAATAATTTGCAACACAGTGTACATGTGCTTTTCCACAAAACACCAGTGGTTCACGTAGTGAATCTTACAGTTCTAACTTGCAAACCGTGGTCTGTATGGAGTTGTTCAATAAAGGGCCCAAAATTAAGATAACATAGATGGGAGAGGTCTCTATGAATATGAATTCCTAAGTATTTGATACCCTGTGAGGGCCAGGCAAAGGGAAAGTTGGACTGGATGGAATCCTGTATGGATTTTGGGAGGGAGACATCGAGGGCCTCAGACTTCGCTGCATTGATTTTAAAATTTGACCATGTAACAAAGTGATCTATTTCAGCCATAACAGCAGGGATGGATATATGTGATTGAGTGATATATACTAGGACATCATCAGCAAATGCAGAGCACTTGTACTTGGTGCCTCCCACCTCAATCCACCTAATATTGGGGTTATGGCGAATTGAAGAGAGCAGGTGCTCTGTCACTAGGATGTATAAGAGAGGGGACAGAGGACATCCCTGCCTTGTCCCATTGGTGATTATGAAAGGTGATGAAAATGTTCCATTTATCTTCAGCCTAGGTGACGTATTGCGATACAGGGCCGTGATTTTGCCTATAAAAGGGTCCCTTAGACCCCTATCCCAAGCTTTTTAAGAGAATAATATATGGCGTGCCAGGAGACTCTATGGAATGCTTTCTTAGCATCCAATGAGAGTATCTAATTACAAATTTTTAACTGCATCTAGCCCAGGAAATACTTTGTGCCTAGTAGCAGTGTCTGCTAGTCAGCGGATTATCCCAGCTGTTAAGCAAGCTACACCACCTGTAGTTTGGACACTTAATTTTTTCAAAGGAAATGGTTCGGGCCCCCGGGACACTCAGTGAAGAGAATCGGGGAGGCACCCCAAGGCACAGGGGCTGGGACTGGCAGTAGGACGCCTTGCGGTGGACCGCCAAGCTCGATCCTTTTAAGCTTTTTAAGCTTTTTAACTGCAGCAGCTTCAGTGGTCACTACTGGAGCTGGAATTACGCTGCTGCTGGCATGAGACTTGCCCTCCAATAGATCGTTGTAAAAGGATTTAAAGTGTACTCATTCAAATTAGAGAGACAATTTAAATTAAAAAGATTAGACCTGCCTCCACTGCTGGGAGGCTCGCTTGAACCACCAGCGGACAGGCACCACTATTGGGAGAGGGGGGCTGGCCGTCAGGGTCCACCGCGGCTCTGGCACAAACCCGGCGACACGGAGGTCGCACGGGCAGGAATGGACTGGCGGTGTCGACTTCGCACTTTTTTGGTTTTAGAAGGGCATGACATGCCTATATCTGTGTCTCCCCCTCCTTTTACTCCTCCACCTTTTTTCTTTTCGCATGACTATATGTACTTGTCACTTTTCCATGTGTTAGTTGTGTCTTCTGAGCAGTTTGTCAGCTTTTGGACACCTTTGAAGGTGTTTTCTATGTGTTTATATGTGTTTTTGTTTGCCTGCCATTGGTTTTAACGGTGTTCGAGAATGTTTGACGAACAGTTCGACGAACAGTTCGGCGAAAATACGGGTGTTCGACGAACCAAACCGAACTCGAACACTACGGGGGTGGCTCAACACTACTGTTCACTGGTCCATTTCCATATTTGGGCCCCTTGCCTGCTCCGCTTGAAGTGGTGGAAGAGGAGATCCCATGTAGCGATGGCCAAATATTTGAACAGCCACGACCACAGGAAGGCGACTCTGGCAATTTGTCACAAGAGGTGGACGATGACAAGACACAATTGCCACAAAGTGAGGAGGAGGACCGTGGTGCGCAAGTGGAAGAGGAGGAGGTGGTGGATGATCTAGTAACTGACCCAACGTGGCAGGAGGACACGCAGAGCGAGGCCAGCAGCACACAGGGGGAGGGAGGCAGAGTACCCCAACAGGCAGGAAGAAGCAGTGTGGTGGCCGCAGACACAAGGCGGGCAACCGTTCCCCGTAACACCAACACGAGGGACGTTGCCAGTACAACTGGTAGGTCTTCCAGAGTCTGGAATTTTTTTAAAGACTCTGCTGATAACCCCAAAAAGGGCATTTGTACCACCTGCCATGCCAGCATAAGCCGGTGTGACAAAACTACCAGCCTGACCACCACCAGCATGATCAGGCACATGTCAGCAAAGCACCCGACTTTGTGGGGCGAATCCCAGGGTCCACGACCAGTGTCAGCTGGTGTCACCACTGCTTTTTCCGCTGTTGTGCGTGTAAGAGAACCCCCTGTTGTGCGTGCAAGGCAATCCCCTGTCCATACTACATGCAAAGATGCCCCTCCTCTCAGTATTCACTTGTCATGGCAGTTTCTCAAGAAACAGCATCAACGTCCACGTCCACGTCCCACTGCAGTGTTCAATTGTCCATATCCCAGACCTTTGAACGAAAGCGCAAATTCGCAGCCAAAGCCCCACAGGCCACAGTCCTAAATTTTCACATTTCTCGACTGCTTGCATTGGAAATGCTGCCTTTTAGGCTGGTGGAGATGGAATCCTTCCGCAACCTTATGGTGGCGGCCGTCCCTCGGTACTCGGTCCCCAGCCGACACTATTTTGCCCGGTGTGCCATCCCCGCACTACACAAGCACGTGTCCCAAAACATCTGCCGTGCCCTCAACAACGCAGTTACTGGGAGAGTCCACCTGACAACGGACACGTGGACAAGTGCTTGTGGCCAGAGACGGTACATCTCCCTGATGGCACACTGGGTAAGCATAGTGGAAGCCGGGACCCAGTCGGTCCTTGGGACGGAGCACATCCTCCCCACACCGAGGATTGCGGACCCTATGTCAGTCAGAGTAGCCCCCACAGTGTACAGCTCCTGCGCATCATCATCCTCCTACTCATGTTCAGCCTCCATCTCAGATATCACCACATCAGTTACAAGCTGGAAGCACTGCAGTACTGCCTCAGCCAAGCGGCAACAGGCTGTGCTGAAACTCAAAAGCTTAGGTGATAAACCTCACACTGCTTGTGAGTTGTGGACAGCTGTGAAAGAGCAGGCAGATCTGTGGCTGAGACCGCTGAACCTACATCCAGGCATGGTCATGTGTGACAATGGCCGTAACCTGGTTGCGGCTCTGAGGCGAGGCGAGATCACACACATTCCATGCCTGGCTCAAGTGGCTAACCCCGTGGTTCAGCGGTTTCTTAAATTGTACCCCGAGTTGCCAGATCTGCTCGTCAAAGTACGCCGCCTGTCAGCTCATTTTCGCAAGTCGGCTACAGCTTCCATTGCCCTTGCTGTGTTGCAGCAGCGTTTGCAGCTTCCGGCACACCGTCTGGTGTGTGATATCCCCACACGTTGGAACTCTACCCTCCACATGTTGCAAAGGATTTGTGAGCAGAAGTTGTGGAGTACCAGCTGCAACAAGGCCGTCGATATTCAGGTCAGACTCCACACATAAGACCTCAGGAGTGGACCTGGATGTCTGACATATGTACCATCCTGACAAACTTTGAGGAGTCCACCAAGATGGTGAGTGGCAATGACGGCGTCATTAGCGTCAGCATCCCACTTGTCTGTCTTTTGCAACGCTCTCTGCAGAGAATTAAAGAGGAGGCATTGCAGCCAGAGTATGATGAGATGGATCAAGAAGCCGTAGCAGGCGATTACACACAGCCCAGCCTCATCTCATCCCAATGTGCACTGGGGGACAATGAGGGAGAGGAGGAGGAGGAAGAACAGGAGCTGGTATCATGCAATATAGACGGTAGTACCAGTACAACTGTCATACCATCGGTTCAGCGTGGGTGGCCTGAGGACAGGGGGGAGGAGGATGAGGAGGAGAGCATGGTCAGTCGTCATCTTGGTGAGGACACGGATTTCTTGCCCGCTACCAGTATGGCATGGCTGACTTTATGTTACGCTACCTTAACCGTGACCCTTGCGTTGTCAAAATGTTGGGTGACAGTCATTACTAGTTGGTAACACTTTTAGACCACCGCTACAAGGAGAACTTTCACTCTCTTATTCCTGAGGTGGAGAGGTCTACAAAAATGGCGCAGTACCAGAAGGCCCTTGCTGCAGAACTGTTAAAAAAATTCCCATCTGAACACGCTAGCGGCAGAGGTTCGTTGACCAACCAAGGCGTACAGGTGAGAGAGGCGCAACTCCAATTCAGCAGAGGCAGGGGAACACTGTCAACGTTCTGGAACAGTTTTCTGAGACCTGCCCAGCTTACAGGCCATGAGGCGCGGGGTACTCTCAAAAGGAGTGGAAAGTTTCAAAAGATGGTGAGGGAGTACCTTGCCGACCGTACCAGCGTCCTCCGTGATTCCTCTTTGCCTTTTAATTATTGGGTATCCAAGCTGGACACTTGGAATGAGCTTGCTCTGTACGCCTTGGAGGTCCTGGCCTGCCCTGCCGCTAGCGTGTTATCGGAGCGTGTTTTTAGTGCCGCTGGGGGAATTATAACTGATAAGCGCAATCGGCTGTCAACTGACAATGCTGACAAGCTGACCCTGGCTGGATTGGGCCAGACTTCTCATCACCACCAAATGACAGCAGAGTAACATAAAGTCAAATCCACTGTGTTGTTTCGGGAGGTGTATTCCCATGCACCCCTTCACACCCACACATGGGTATACGCTTCCTCATTTCGTCTGTTTTTTTGCTCTTCTCCTTATCCTCAGCCTCCACCACCACTATACCACCAGGGTGACCGTGGTCCGTGTTGCCAGCATTGCAAGTTCCTCCGTCCTAATTTTTGGCAGCTTTTGCTTGGAAGGCATAGGCAAAGACTGTTGGAGACCCACTCCCCAGTAATGGAAATAATGTTTTTAATATGCTGTACTGCATGGCTCTTGTAAGGGGCATTAAAATCGTCTTGTTAAGCTACTGTGACCTCCACGTCTCTTTCACGGGGCATTGATATTGTCTTTTTATTCCACTGCGACCTCCACCACTCTTCCAATTGGCATTGATATTGTCTTTTTATTCCACTGCGACCTCCACCACTCTGCCAAGGGGCATTGATATTGTCTTTTTATTCCACTGCGACCTCCACCATTCTTCCAAGGGGCATTAAAACCATCTTGTTAAGCTACTGTGACCTCCACGTCTCTTCCACGGGGTATTTATATTGTCTTTTTATTCCACTGCGACCTACAGCACCCTTCCAAGGGTCATTGATATTGTCTTTTTATTCCACTGCAACCTCCACCACTCTTCCAAGGGGCATTGATATTGTCTTTTTATCCACTGCGACCTCCACCATTCTTCCAAGGGGCATTAAAACCATTTTGTTAAGCTACTGTGACCTCCACGTCTCTTCCACGGGGCATTGATATTGTCTTTTTATTCCACTGCGACCTCCACCACTCTTCCAAGGGGCATTGATATTGTCTTTTAATTCCACTGTGACTGCCACTACTCTTCCAAGGGGCATTGTTATTGTCTTTTTATTCCACTGCGACCGCCACCACTCTTCCAAGGGGCATTGATATTGTCTTTTTATTCCACTGCGACCGCCACCACTCTTCCAAGGGGCATTGATATTGTCTTTTTATTCCACTGCGACCTCCACCACTCTTCCAAGGGGCATTAAAACCGTCTTGGTAAGCTACTGTGACCTCCACGTCTGTTCCATGGGGCATTGATATTGTCTTTTTATTCCACTGCGACCTCCACCACTCTTCCAAGGGGTATTAAAATGCTCTTGCTAAGCTACTGTGACCTCCGCGTCTCTTCCAAGGGGCATTAAAACCGTCTTCTTAAACCACTCTGAACTCCACAGCTCTTTCAAGGGGCATTGAAATGTTGTTTTTAATTACCTCTAACCTCCATGACTCTTCCAACGGGCATTGCATTTCCTCCTAATTTTAGTCAGCTTTTTCTTTTCAATGCATAGGCGAACACTAAGGTAGACCCACTCCCCAATAATGGGTAGAAGGTTTTTAGTATGCTGTAATCCACGTCTGTTTCAAGGGGCATTGCAGTTCCTCATAATTTTTGGAAAGCCTTCCATTTACTGCTTAGGCCAACAGTGTACAGGAGACCCAGTTGCTATAAATGGAAAAAACAGTTTAGTTAAGGCCCTCTGACCTCCATGTCACTTTTAAGGGACATTGGAGTGCTTTGAAATTTTGGGTAGGCATTGCACTCACTGTATGCCCTATAACTGTGTAGCCGAACCGCTCCTTTTGGTACAGAAACATATCCTACAAGACATGTGTGGTTGACTGACCTGATATTGATGTGAATGTTCCCTGTTCCTCCTGCTCTTTCTCCTTTGCCACCACCTGTTTTAACGGGAGTCATAGAACTGGGATAGTAGCAGGAAAACATCCAGCAATCCTCGGAGGAGGTAGGATTTGCGCCAAAACGCTGACCACCTCAGGCCTTGCCGCTACTACATACATGCGCTTGCATTCCATGGAACAGAAAGCTAAGGAGATGGATGGCCTCATGATCATGAATAATTTACTCGTTGTGTAGGAGGCCGACCACTGCTGCTGTGTACCTTCTGAACTTTGTGTTGAAGCCTGATTGACCCAGGACCCACAATCCTCTATGTCTGGAGGACATGTTGCATCCCAGTGACCAACTGTGTCCCGGCTTCCACAATTTTAACCCAGTGTGAAGGCGTCAGTGAGATGGATCATCCCTGGCCACATTCACTTGACCACGTGTTTGTGGTTAGGCTGTCCTTCCGACTAAATGCACTGGGGAGGGGCACAGGTAATGTTTTGGTATGCTCGCTTGTGTATAAGGTGCAACGGGACAAATAGGGGTGGCTGGGGACCGAGTATGGACACCCGGCCAACCCCTGGGGGCAGGGGACTAAGTGTGGACACCCGGCCGCCGGGCGGCTGGGGACTGGGTATGGATACCAGGCCGCCAACGCAGCCATGACATGGTGGCCGGCATCTGCCTCCATAAGCCTAAAAGGCCTCATTTCAAGTGCAAGCAAGCTAGCAGTATGGTATTGCAGCCTGTGGGTGGGTGGGTGGCAGGCTGCACACTTACGCTTGCATTTCAAGAAAACAAAGCAGATGCTAACTTCTATCATCATCATCATGCTCCTCACCTTGGCACTCTCAACTCCCCTGATGGAGAAACCAGGGTCCACCGGAGGAGTCTGGTTGTCTGGTGGGCTCGGCCAATGCTGCCCTAAAGCAGGCCAGGCTACGAAAAGTGTGGGGAAGGTTACCGGGACAAATAGGGATGGCTGAGGACCGAGTATGGACACCCGGCTGCCCCCTGGCGGCTGGGGACCGAGCGTGGACACCCGACCGCCGGGGACTGAGTATGGATACCAGGCTGCCGACGCAGCCATGACGTGGTGGCCAGATTCCGCCTCCACATGCCTAAAAGGCCCAATTTCAAGTGCAAGCAAGCAGTATGGTATTGCAGCCTGGGGGTGGGTGGGTGGCAGGCTGCATACTTGCACTTGCATTGCAAGGAATGTGGGAGGTACAATTGAACACTGCCCTGGGACAAGGACTTGCACGGGGATAGTTGCAAGTCTGCATCTTCTGATGCGGCAAGGATCACTTATGATGGGCACACTTTTAGGCAGTGACCTGGGTGTCAGAGATGCTTCCAGGGGTCTTCCCCATGCTGTTCCCATGTCTTTTCAGCACTGTATGCATGTGTCACACAGCACATGGCCAGATAAGGTTGTAAAATGTTAAAATGACATTTCCCGGTGAATGCATTTGTCACCGTTGAAAGCAATACAAAAGTGCAAAAACACATAAAAAATGCTACTTGTGAACATAGCCCAAGGTGTGGAGGAGTATTTTTGTTTTGGGTTATTTATTTTACCTTATACACAAGTCTTTACCCTGGAAAGGATGTTCCTTAACATATTTCACAGGAAAGCAGTTTTAGTTTAGTTTTTGATCGTTTTATTGTGAGCCTGTAAAAGTGGCTTAATACCTCTGACCACGTTGTTGACAGCAGTTACCTGGGGGTCAGAAATGCTTCCTGGGGCGATCCCCATGCTGTCCCCATGTCATTTGAGCACTGTCACTATCGTTTTGGGCACTTTTTAGGCTTTCTACAGACTGCCGGGGGTGCCGCCGCAAAAATGCTCGGGTCTCCCATAGACTAATATTGGGCTCGTTGCTCGGGTCGAGCACCCGAGTATCACGGTGAGCTTGGCCAGAGCTTCGAGCACCTGAGCATTTTAGTGCTCGCTCACCACTAATGGAGACCCAATCAGGATTCTCCACATTTCCAAAAATTAGTGGCAGACACCAGCAAAGTGGCATCAATTTCAGTACAGCAGAAATTGTAAAATTAGGAATGACACCTCTATCACTACAGCCAACCCAGTAGATGGAGACTCAATCAGGAGTGTTCACATTTCCCTAAATTACGGCCTAATACCACCAAAGAGGCATCGATTTCACCAGAGTAGAAGTAGTTTAATGGAAAACGTTTAAGAGGTTTCCTCTTCCACTACAGCCAAATCCAATAGATGGAGATCCAATCAGGATTCTCCACATTTCCAAAAATTTGTGGCAGATGACGTGCCCAGGGGTTGGGGATGACTACTCGGCACCCGGGCCTTGCTGTTAGTTTTGGGGGATGTCGCGGTGGCCGGCTCCCGGGCCCGTACCTTGGGGTCACTCTTAAAAGCAAGGGAAAAGGGGGAAAAAGGTGTATGGGAGGGGGGGGGATGTTCGTGATGCCACCCATGGTGTTTGGTGAGGATCACCAGCGCTGCGACAGTCCTCTGAGGCCAGTGTTCAGGCAGCTTAGTTGGTTCGGCTCCCCACAGGTGGAGCGGGACCTCAGGGCAGCGTAGGAGAAGGGATGCAGGACACAGGGGACCAAGCCGGGTCAGAGTAAGAATAGGCACACTCACAACAGTTCACTTCAGTACCTTTACTGGTGGTGTTTCAGGCACGATCCAGGGCACTGTTGGGTGAAGGGTGCATTTCAGGAGTCTCCCCAGTGAGCGGGTGTGGGGCCTCCTGTTTCTTGCCTTTTCCTGATAAGTTTATGACCTGCCTGGAGCTAGGCCTAACTTGGTCTCTGTCTTGCACCGGCTGATCTGGTGGTAGGGCCTTCTGTTGGAGATCACACTCCCCGGTCTCTTGGGCCTCAATGACTCCTGACCCTGGTATGACAGTCAGCTTTTGGTGTTCCTGGGACATATAGTTCGCCAGGGGTTCCGGTAGTTTCTGCTGGGCCTTAGGGATCCCTGGAGACGTGAACCCGGTGTCCAGTAAATGGTTGTGGGGTGAGCTGGTTAAGCTCCTCTACCCCCTATGTAGCTCGCTTACTCAACTTGCCTTTGGCCGCGCTCGGGGCCCTCACTAGGCTTCACACTGGAAGTAGGCCTCGCTACTCTTCACCACTCTTACGGTGTCGGCACGCCTTAGGCTCACTAACCTGAGCACCCTGAGTCTGGGCTGGACTGACTTCCTCACAGACTGTAGGTTCCAGACTTCTTAGAGACTTGACTAGGCTCAGACTGAACTGCCTAGCTCCACCTTCCCTATTTATATCCCTAACGGCTCCCTCTGGTGGTCTGAGGTGGAAGGTGGAGGTGTGTGAATGCTACGAGGGCCTCTTGTGGAGGAATCCGTCCATGCACCCCTCTGGGATTTGTGGCACCAATGCGCAGCAGGGCGCCACACAGACACCAGCAAAGTGGCATCAATTTCAGTACAGTAGAAATTGTAGACTTAGAAACGACACCTCTTCCCCTACAGCCAACCCAGTAGATGGAGCTCCAATCAGGAGTGTTCACATTTTAATAAATTAGGGCCTAAAACCACCAAAGTGGCATCAATTTCACTGGAATGTAAGTAGTATAAATGGACCAACACCTCTTCCACTACAGCCAACCCAGCAGATGGAGACACAATCAGGAGTGTTCACATTTAAAAAAATTAGGGCCAAACATCACCATTTACGTGGCCAACAGATTGGAGATGGTGGCGTTCAACCTCTTAGCTTTGTCATGTGTAGGAGTAAACATTCTTTTACGTGACCACAACTGTGGGACTGGCAGCAGTGCTGAGAGAGGGCGTAGTATGGTGAAATGGACAAACTGCTAGGCCGTGAGTGAGGTGCAGGCGGAGATGTTACGGTGGATTGAGAAAGATGTGGTGTGCTCGGTAAAACAAACACACCAGGCATTTCCGCTTCTGTTACAGCTGATGGGCTGTCACTCAGCCTTACTGGAGCAGGTATACAACCATAGGTTCTACGGTCAGAGGCCTGTGTGACAATACTTGGCACGGTAACAGAGGAGGAGGAAGAAGCAGCAGATGCGGTTGATGGGGTGGCTGATGGTTGTTGAGGTCCGCATTTTATCGCAGTGAGATTGATAGTGTAATGCATATTGATTTCACATGTGAAGGTTCATGCATGTAGTAGTCAAATTATTGCACTTTTTCCCTCTGCTGAGTTTTTTCTTGCAAAGTTGCATGATAACATGAGTTGGCTCATCCTTTGAGGTGTCTAAAAAGGCCCAGACCTTTTCAAATTCAAATTTTCCTGTATGTCCACAAGTCTCAGCCAGTGACGGAGCAGCCGACAGAACCATCAGAATGTACAGCACAAAAGTGGCGTAAATTATACACAGTATATATAAAACGTAATTACTATTCAATAAAATTAACCATCTGTAATCTCATTTATTCCGGGGCCTTGTTACATCCCCGCACTGCAGTAACTGCATTCTAGCCACTTCTATAAGGAGCCATCTAGATTGGAGATGATTGAGGAAGTCATTTTAGCCTCCACTGTAGTCAGCTTACTAGTGAGGTGAGTAGAGCGGAGGTGATTTTTTGAGGACCTCGCCGTAGCCTCCACTCTAGACAGTTCAGTACCAAGGTTACTAGAATGGAGTTGCTGGAGTGAGGTCCTCAAAAAATCACTTCAAACTAAGATTGGGTGGAGATGTGCAGGGAGGATGGTGACAGTAACGGAGCAGCTGACAGAATCATCAGAATGTACAGCACAAAAGTGGCACAAATGATAACAGCAGTGTTCTCCAGTGACCTTAGACATTCCTGTATTAATTTGTCACTTCTATGTTGTACATCATGGTGACTGTTGGGGGACTCTTTTACGTCTCTCCCCGCGGAGCTCCGCCCACTCTTCAGAATGTGGGTGCTGCAGAGAGGACTGTGGACAAATGGGAAAAGTCACATTCTGGCAAAACTGAACAATCAGCGATAAGGGGAATTTTGTATATTACATACAAAGACAATAAAAATGTAAGTTTCAAAAATAATTTTGCCCAAATTCATAAAATATATAACCGTGTAAAAATCCATAAATTATATAACAGTGTAAAAAATCATTTTTGACTTGTGATGTTTGCTCCATTAAAAATATGAGCAATTGCATAAAAAAGCATAAGAAAAACAATAAAAAGCCAGAAGAGGCGACTAGAGAGCAGTGAGTATGAGGATCCTGGAATCAGCTCCATCTAGTGGTGTCAGTGCTGATCTGTCTACATCAGAGTGGATTTTTTGAGGCCCTCACTCCAGCAACTCCGATCTAGTCTCCTCAGCAGTGAAGCGTCGCGATCGGAGTGGCTAAAGTGAGGAGCACAAAAAATTACTTCCGATCCTGACGCAACCTTGCCCGGAGCAATATTCAAATACATGGGCGGCGCCAGCAGTGACTGAATGAGAGAATCACACCCCTATGACTGAATACAGCAGGTAGGACAAAGTGTATATAATGTTATAAAATCATTATACTACCACCGATTTTAAGGAAAACTGGTTGTTAGTGATGCACATTGCATTACTAACAAAGCAATAGGGGCAGTGTACATGGCAATTAGGACGTGACAGGTTCCCTTTAACTCTTCCATCAGTTCAGTTTTGGTCACAGCACATTGTGATACAGCAGTAACAGTTTCAATAGCAGATACAGTACAGCACATGTTCTGTAGCTCATCCTGAGCTCTCCCGGCATTCCCTGTTACCTCAGGCTCTGCAATGCCTTCCTCTTCCAATACAGTTTTCATGCTTCCTGAGCCACTATTCTGCTGGTTCAGCATCCCACTGAACAAAGTGGTGTACATTCGCATACTGTATATACTACCCATCAGCGTGCTCCTCGTACTTCCTCAGGCTCCAGGCAGGGCCGGTGTTAGGGGGGGCAGACTAGGCATTTGCCTAGGGCCCCCACCCTCTTGGGGGCCCCCAACGTCTACAGCAGCAGCTTCACTGATAATAGCATTATCAGCGAAGCTTCTGATGTAGACTGGTTAAGGACCTGTAGTAACATCACGATCATGTGACAGTGATGTCAACACAGGCCATGCACTCTGGGGTACTTCAGAACCTTGGGATTGGCATTAAGAGTGGAGGAGTGTGCAGTTAAAGACAGGAGCACCGGCCACTGAACCCCCCCCCCATCAGAGGGATAGAAGCGCTCATTGGCCGGTGCTCCTATCCTCCTGCACGGAGCCTGAGGGGGGAGGGGGAGCCAGAGACCGGCACCTACCCAGCTGATGAGCTGCCAGATAAGTCTCTGTCCACCTGTGTGTGCTTTCCTGAGCTCAGGCTCCTGCCAGTTCCCAGCAGATGAGAGGCAGGAGGTCTTTGCTGGGATAGGACTGCTGCCATCAGGACAAGCCGCAGCTCATAGTGTTTCCCTCCAGCAAAAAAGTAGTGTGTGCATGTGAAGTGTGTGTGCATTGTGTTTTATGTGAGGAGTGTGTGCATGTGAGGTGTATGCAGTATGTGTTATGTGAGGTGTGTGCATGTGAGGTGTGTGCGCAGTGTGTGTTATGTGAAGTGTGTGTGCAGTGTGTGCATGTGAGGGGTGTGTTATGTGAGGGGTGTGTGGAGTGTGTGCATGTGTGGGGGTGTGTGCATGTGTGGGGGGTGTACATGTGTGAGGGTGTGTGCAATGTGTGCATGTGTGGAGTGTGTGTGCAGTGTGTGCTTGTGAGGGGTGTGAGCAGTGTGTGTTATGTGAGGTGTGCGTGTGCCGTGTACGTGTGTATGTTTATTTTATTGCATTATTCTAACTTGTATAGATGTAAATAGTATATGTAGATGGTCGGGCATAGACACACAGTGGCAGTAGGTGACAGCACACTGTGTGTTTGTGTGTGTATGACAACCACATTTATAAATCCCGGCAATGCAGACGAGAGCTCATAGGTGTAAACATGTAGGCAATCGCCCAACGAATGAGTAAAATGCTGCTCATTCATTGGGTGATTGGATTGTTTATGCTGAGACAAAAATCTTTGTTCTCAGCAGCACATCGCTTGATGTAAACTGCAGATATGCTGCTGATAACATGATACTGTATGGGGACAGATTGATCTACTAGTGATCGTTCTGTGCCCATCATTCTTCCTCAGCCGGTGTAAAGAGGCCGGGAAACAAGAGCCGAATGACTTCCCTATTGTCTATCACGTTCGCTTAATGGCCTGAACTCAGTGCATGTAAATACAACCTAAATGTTTAAGTGTGATGGCGCAATGTGTGAGCATTTAGGGCCCCACTTTAAACTTTTGCCTAGGGCCCCACTTTGTCTAAAGCCGGCCCTGGCTCCAGGCCTAGTCTGCTTTTCCTGTGTCCTCTCTTCTCCTTCCATGGCTGCTGACCAAGGGCCCTGAATTTCTCTACTTCTCTCAGTTATCCCTCATGCACATGCTTAAATTATTATTATTATTTATTATAGCGCCATTTACTCTATGGCGATTTACATGTGAAAGGGACATACATATGTAAGGGGGAAGACCGGGGTGTAAGTGCTTTCAGAGCAAGGGATCCAGAACTGCCGGGGCCGTGCCTCTGGTTGCAGGGGGAAGACAGACTGCGAGCATGGGAGTCAGGTGACTGGGAAGCTGGGGGCGTGTCGAGAGTGAGAGCTGGGAGGTCAGGTGACTGAGAGACTGGTGACGTGGGGAGAGAGAGAAACAGACGAGGACGTTTGCATGGGAAAGCAGAGCTGGGTCCTGCTCAGCAGAGCAGCATGAGAGGGTCCAGGCTCCTGGCTCCAGGACAGGGAGCAAGAGCCGAGTGCAGTGAACCGGAGGAGTCAAGCCGACTAGAGAAGAGACGCAGAGTCGGTGGAGCCGGGCACGTGAGGTACCGTGTTATGGACTAGGGGCTCAGCGGGTAAAACCGGAGACTGCCCGCTGCCGCAATAAGGCGGAGCATTGTTTGGGCGGGGAAGCCTGAAAAATCAACACCGGCATCAGCTGGCAACTGCCTTGTGGAGGAAAAGAGTCAGCTAAGTGAAAAAACTGTCGATTATAACCGGTTCGACTCTGCTACATCCAGCTAAACTGTGAACTGTCAGTTATAGACTTTTACCTGCTACTTTCCTTGTTTTTCCCCATATTTTCCCCTGTTACTCCCTGCGTGGAGATTGACCCTGTTATTATAAACCTCCCCTGTTTATTAACCCAGTATTGGCTGCTCTGTGCTTCTGTGTCACTGTGAGGGTCCACTATGATACATATACTATAAAGTACACATGTACCTGTTTTATCAGGGAGTGATGCAGAGCATGCACAGGCGTTCACACACCCTTACACACACACAGCTTAATTTCACCGCCACAAAAGGACTAGGTGGCTTATAGCAGACTGTATCACGTTTGTGACAGAAAAAAATATTTTTGGACTCTGGCTAGCAACAGAAATAATATATTTCTTTTACTGTGCATACAGCTGAATTTCACCCCAAAAATGACACGGTGGGCTACTATAGCTTGCGCTAGCACATTAGCAAATGAAAAAAAAAAATTTTTGTACTCTGCACTCAGGAGCTCTGCATACAGCTGAATTTTAACCCCACAAAATGAAAAGGTGGGCTACTAGGGCTTGCTTGCTGTATCACATTAGCAAATCAAAAAATTGATTGAAGGAATACTCGTGCATGGAGCACAATAGAAGCAGTGCACAACAGAGTTCTATGACATGGGCCCTGCTGTTTTTTTCTGGTCCTCAGTAATAGCACAAGAGAAAAAAAATCTGCTGGAAGGTCGATTTCAAAGGCACACAGGACACTAGTTATCTAAACTATCTGACTTGGAAGCAATCGCCTATCTAGCTAAAATCTCTCTTTACACAGGAGCAGGGTCCAGCAACAGCGTCTGTGACCAGCTACATGCATAAAATGGCGCCCAGAGAACATAGCTGCTCTTTATATAGAGAGGACATGTGATTTCAGCAGCCAATGGCACAAGCCCTTGTGTCTGGACAGTGTTTATGCCTCCTGCGCTCTGATTCGCACACATAAAGTTAGAGAAAAAATAATTAGAAGCCCGGCTCTGCTATCAGCTTCTGTCTGCTCTCCCCCCGCCCCTCCCCTCATCAAACATGTCCCCCCGCTCATCATACACAAGCAGTATGCTAGGCAAAGTGTTAAAAACACTTTAGTTGCACCGCAATAATTTTCTAGCACTTTTTCGCCAAATGTTACCGATTTATCACGAATCCGAATGTGCCATATTCGTGTCGAATTTAACATTTCAGATCAGATTTCAAACATATTCGCTTATCACTAAATGTGGCCTTAAACTGCATCTAAGAAACTGCATGAATTCCCCCCGCATGTACAGTTTGATCAACCCAATGTCTCCAAAACAGTATGATATCCCCACAATACATACCCCACAGAGCATGATCCCCCCCCCCCCCGCACAATGAGACCCAAATATCACTTTGTGAGGAGCTGCCCATTTTCTAAAGACTATGATACTTTTCCAGCAATGGACCACCATTTTTGTTGATATTATTATTGTGTTTTATTAGTGATGTACTTGTTATGTTTTATATAGTTCTGCTAACTTGTCAGTATGTGAACTAGATTCACTTGTAAAATGTCCAGCATGCCACTGATCTGTATCTCAGGAGTATCTAATCATTGTTCCAATAGCCAATAATCTTGTTATGTGTGTGTAGATTGTAGACACAGTGGAGCTGTCCCCACAGGGGGTCTTACATGCAGTCTCAGGTGAAGGCTTCTAGAATATTCTTCATTGTTGAGTGAACAGTGAACGTTTAAGGGGGAGGGTGTGATCACTTCTGACTTGGGAGGGGACTGGGCCCAGTGGAAGAAAGGACAGACACGTTTGAGGAGTTGTTGGATATACACTGGAGGGATAGGACCTATGGCTGTGGACGTGGAGTTGATGGATGGATGGCTTATGGAGTGTTGGAGATCAGTTATCAACTGGGCTGGATAAACGTACTACAGTTGTGGATATGTCGTTGGATATCAACTTTATTCTAGGACTGTTGCTACTGGATATCTGTGCTTCCACTGTTTTATCCGTCATCTGGAGGATCGTGGACTGTGGCAACAGACTATACTGGCTGGAGATACAAAATCTGTGGGCCAATCAAAAATTGGGAGACACTGAGTATGGCCTGATACAAAACAAGTGGAACTATTGATCCCAGGTTGAGAACTTAAGGACTGAGAGAACTGTATTTTGGCCATTTACTAAGAACTGCTCCATTATCATGGTTGTGATTAATAAAATATTGTTGCATCGTTAACCTGCCTAGGTGATTACTTACAACCCACAACCGCAACTCTTTAGGCTGTGTGCCCACGATGCGTTTTTAATGCGTTTCTGCAGCGTTTTTGCGTTTCTCATCTCATGCTGCACATAACACATCTGCATCTCTGGCTGCTATGGGCATAAAAGGGGACAAACTTATGGTGTGGCACCCATGCTTCCCTGACCTCAACCTCATTGAGAACCTCTGGAGCATCATCAAAAGGAGTGTCTCTGATGGAGGGAGGCAGTTCACATCTAAGCAACATCTCTGGGAGGGTATTCTGTCCTCATGCAAAACAATTGAAGCAGAAACCATCCAAAACCTGACAAATTCAATGGACGAGAGAGTTCAGAAGCTCCTTTCGAACAAGCGGTCCTATGTGCAAATGTAACATCACCTAGAATAAAGTTTTGAGTTGAAAACTGTTTGATTTCAGTTTGTAATAACCTGCTAATGCTTATAATTTCAAAAATGACCATTTTTTTGTTCTTTATTAAAATGAAAAGGTTGAAAACTCTGTTGTGCATAATAATTTGGAACATGCATTTTGAGTGCAGTTTGAGTTTTTTTATTTTTTTTAAAATATACTGTTATCATAGGCAGTTTGTACAAAAACCTTTCAGTTGTACTCTAATAGTTATTTGACTTGAAAATTACAATGACTGTAATTCATATAGGTAATTTGGGAAAATCTGAGAAAATATTATTTGCATAATAATTTGGAACACAGTGTATTTAACCCCTTTATAACATCTGACGTACTAATACGCGTCTGTGCCCTGGGACTTAAGAGCCAGACCCGTATTAGTACGTCATCGCGATTGCGCGCGCACACAGGCTGTGCGAGCGCGATCGCCGCCGGGTGTCAGCTGATTGTCACAGCTGACACCCGGTACTATGTGCAGGGAGCGGTCCTGCACCGCTCCCACCACATTAACCCCTGCGATGCTGCAATCGAAGTCGATCGCAGCCGATCGCAGCATTGCGGGGGCAAGGGGAGGTGATCGCAGATACCTCCTCTTCCGGCTTCCAGCGCTGTCTGCAAAGGCTTCCCGGGTGTTGCCATGACGACCCGATGTCATCATGACAACATCCGGGTCACCAGACAGCAGGAAGATTGTTTGGACATGCGCAGTGCATCTCCAAACAATCTTCTCACTGTGCAGCGCTGATAGCCCGTATGACACAGGGATGGTGCTGCATTCCTGTGCCATGCAGGCGATCAGAGAAAAAAAAGTGAAAGTCCCATAGTGGGACAAAGTAATAAAGTATAAAAACTGTCAGTAAGTGAAAAAAAAAAAAAAAAAAATTGCAAAAATATAAAAAAATAAATAAATAAAATAATCCACCAAAAATAAAAATATAATGTACCCATCAATAAATATTATTATAAAAAAAAACAATAAAAGTACACATATTTGGTATCGCCGCGTCCGGAACAACCTGACCTATAAAACTGTCCCACTAGTTAACCCCTTCAGTGAACACGGTAAAAAAAAAAAAAAAAAGAAGCAAAAAACAATGCTTTATCACCATACCGCCAAATAAAAAATGGAATAACACGTGATCAAAAAGACGAATATAAATAAAAATGGTACCACTGAAAACGTCATCTCGTCCCGCAAAAAACAAGCTGACATACAGCTCCATCAGCCGAAAAATAAAAAAGTTATAGCTCTCAGAATAAAGCTATGCTAAAAAATATTTTTTTCTATAAAATTGCTTTTATTATGTAAAAGTGCAAAACATAGAAAAACGATATAAATGTGGTACCGCTGTAAACGTACTGACCCGAAGAATAAAGCTGCCTTATCACTTTTACCACACGCGGAACAGAATAAAAATTAAAAAAAACAATTCCTGAATTGTTGGTTTTTGTTTATTCTGCCTCCCAAAAATCGGAATAGAAAGCGATCAAAAAATGTCACATGCCTGAAAATGGCACCAATAACAACGTCAACTCATCCCGCAAAAAACGAGCCGTCACATGACTGTCTGCCAAAATCTGGAAAAATTATAGCTCTCAAAATATGGCGATGCAAAAACTAGATTTTACAAAAAATGCGTCTTTTTGTGTGTGACAGCTGTCAGTCATAAAAACCCCATATGATTCTGGTATTGCTGTAATCACACCGACCTGAAGAATAAAGTCGTCTAATCACTTATACCGCACGAGGAACGGCGTCAAAAATAAACTCTTGGGTTAGGATTGGGCTAGGGTTAGGGCTGGGTTTGGGGTTAGGGTTGTGCTAGGGTTAGGGTTGTGCTAGGGTTAGGGTTGTGCTACGGTTAGGGTTGTGCTACGGTTAGGGTTGTGCTACGGTTAGGGTTGTGCTACGGTTAGGGCTGGGGTTGGGGTTAGGGTTGGGGTTAGGGTTGTGATGGGGTTGGGATTTTTTTCAAAAGTAAGAAAAAAGATGACGATATGGTGACTAGTGTTGAGCGCAAGTGCTCGCTACTTGAGTTTGCATCGGGTGCTCTGGTATGCATTGAGTATCGTGGGTATTTTAGTGACATGCTCGAGTCTCTGCCCCATATGCTTCGCGGCCAAAAAAACTTTACGGGGATTTCCTGCCATGCACGAGCGATCCCCGCATGTTTTTTTTTGGGTGTCTAATAACCGTGAAACATGCGGAGCAGGGACTCGAGCATGTCACTCGAGCACACGCTGTACATGGTGCATACCTGAGTACCCGATGCAAACTCAAGTAGCGAGCACTTGCGCTCAAGACTAATGACAACTTATTCAATATGATGACCTAATGTAAACAAATTCTGTGTCGTACCTCTGGGTTCAAAATGTTCACTATACACCTTAATAAAATCCTTGAGGAGTATAGTTTCCAAAATGGGGTCACTTGTGGGGGAGCTCCACTGTTTAGGCACATCACGGACTCTCCAAACGCGACATGGTGTCCGCTAACAAATTGAATGGAAAATCGGTTCAAATTGTTAGCGGACGCCATGTTGCTTTTGGAGAGCTACTGCGTGCACAAACATTGGAGCTCCCCCACAAGTGACCCCATTTTGGAAACTAGACCCCCCAGGGCCCCTATCTAGATGCATAGTGAGCACTTGGAACCCCCAGGTGCTTCACAAATTGATTCGTAAAAATGAAAAAGTGAAAAAAAAACACTTTTTCATATTTATGAATCAATTTGTAAAACACCTGGGAGTTCCAAGTGCTCACTATGCATCTAGATAGGTGCCTTGGGGGGTCTAGTTTCCAAAATGGGGTCACTTGTGGGGGAGCTCCAATGTTTGGGCACACAGGGACTCTCCAAATGCAACATGGTATCCGCTAACAAATTGTCGGCTCAAATTGTTAGCAGACATCATGTTGCGTTTGGAGAGCCCCTGTGTGCCCAAACATTGGAGCTCCCCCACAAGTGACCCCATTTTGGAAACTAGACCCCCCAAGGCACTTATCTAGATTCATAGTGAGCACTTGGAACCCCCAGGTGTTTCACAAATTGATTCATAAATATGAAAAAGTGTTTTTTTTTCACTTTTTCATTTTTACGAATCAATTTGTGAAGCACCTGGGGGTTCCAAGTGCTCACTATGCATCTAGATAGGTGCCTTGAGGTGTCTAGTTTCCAAAATGGGGTCACTTGTGGGGGAGCTCCAATGTTTGGGCACACAGGGGCTCTCCAAACGCAACATGATGTCCGCTAACAATTTGAGTCAACAATTTGCTAGCGGATACCATGTTGCATTTGGAGAGTCCCTGTGTGCCCAAACATTGGAGCTCCCCCACAAGTGACCCCATTTTGGAAACTAGACCCCCCAAGGCACCTATCTAGATGCATAGTGAGCACTTGGAACCCCCAGGTGTTTCACAAATTGATTCATGAATATGAAAAAGTGTTTTTTTTTCACTTTTCATTTTTACGAATCAATTTGTGAAGCACCTGGGGGTTCCAAGTGCTCACTATGCATCTAGATAGGTGCCTTGGGGTGTCTAGTTTCCAAAATGGGGTCACTTGTGGGGGAGCTCCAAAGTTTGGGCACACAGGGGCTCTCCAAACGCGACATGGTGTCCGCTAGCAAACTGAATGGAAAATCGGCTCAAATTGTTAGCGGACGCCATGTTGCGTTTGGAGAGCTACTGCATGCACAAACATTGGAGCTCCCCCACAAGTGACCCCATTTTGGAAACTAGACCCCCCAAGGCACCTATCTAGATGCACAGTGAGCACTTGGAACCCCCAGGTGCTTCACAAATTGATTCGTAAAAATGAAAAAGTGAAAAAAAAAACACTTTTTCATATTTATGAATCAATTTGTGAAACACCTGGGGGTTCCAAGTGCTCACTATGCAACTAGATAGGTGCCTTGGGGGGTCTAGTTTCCAAAATGGGGTCACTTGTGGGGGAGCTCCAATGTTTGGGCACACAGGGACTCTCCTAATGCAACATGGTATCCGCTAACAAATTGTCGGCTCAAATTGTTAGCGGACATCATTTTGCGTTTGGAGAGCCCCTGTGTGCCCAAACATTGGAGCTCCCCCACAAGTGACCCCATTTTGGAAACTAGACCCCCCAAGGCACCTATCTAGATGAATAGTGAGCACTTGGAACCCCCAGGTGTTTCACAAATTGATTCATAAATATGAAAAAGTGTTTTTTTTTTCACTTTTTCATTTTTACGAATCAATTTGTGAAGCACCTGGGGGTTCCAAGTGCTCACTATGCATCTAGATAGGTGCCTTTGGGGGTCTAGTTTCCAAAATGGGGTCACTTGTGGGGGAGCTCCAAAGTTTGGGCACACAGGGGCTCTCCAAACGCAACTTGGTGTCCGCTAACAATTTGAGCCGATTTTCCATTCAATTTGTTAGCGTATACCATGTTGCATTTGGAGAGTCCCTGTGTGCACAAACATTGGAGCTCTCCCACAAGTGACCCCATTTTGGAAACTAGACCCCCAGGGCACCTATCTAGATGCATAGTGAGCACTTGGAACCCCCAGGTGCTTCACAAATTGATTCATAAAAATGAAAAAGTGTTTTTTTTTTCACTTTTTCATTTTTACGAATCAATTTGTGAAGCACCTGGGGGTTCCAAGTGCTTACTATGCATCTAGATAGGTGCCTTGGGGGGTCTAGTTTCCAAAATGGGGTCACTTGTGGGGGAGCTCCAATGTTTGGGCACACAGGGGCTCTCCAAACACGACATGGCGTCCGCTAATTATTCAAGCAAATTTTACAATCAAAAAGTCAAATGGCGCTCCTTCCCTTCCGAGCCCTGCCGTGCGCCCAAACAGTGTTTTTTCCCCACATATTGGGTATCTGCGTGCCCAGGGGAAATTGCACAACAAATTTTGGGGTCCATTTTTTCTTGTTACCTCTGTGAAAATAAAAAAAATTGGGTCTAAAGTAACATTTTTGTGAAAAAAGTTAAATGTTCATTTTTTTCTTCCACATTCAAAAAATTCCTGTGAAGCACCTGAAGGGTTAATAAAGTTCCTGAATGTGGTTTTGAGCACCTTGAGGGGTGAAGTTTTTAGAATGGTGTCACTTTTGGGTATTTTCTGTATAAAGACCTCTCAAAGTGACTTCAAATGTGATGTGGTCCCTAAAAAAATGGTTTTGTAAATTTTGTTGGAAAAATGAGAAATCGCTGGTCAACTTTTAACCCTTATAGCTCCCTAACAAAAAAAAATTTTGGTTCCAAAATTGTGCTGATGTAAAGTAGAGATGTGGGAAATGTTATTTATTAACTCTTTTGTGTGACATATCTCTCTGATTTAAGGGCACAAAAATTCAAATTTGGAAAATTGCAAAATTTTCAAAATTTTCACCAAATTTCCATTTTTTTCACAAATAAACGCAAGTGATATTGAAGAAATTTTACCACAATCATGAAGTACAATATGTCACGAAAAAACAGTCTCAGAATCAGGGGGATCCGTTGAAGCGTTCCAGAGTAATTACCTCATAAAATGACAGTGGTCAGAATTGTAAAAATTGGCCTAGTCATTAACGTGCAAACCACCCTCGGGGCTTAAGGGGTTAAACCAGCTTTCCCTCTGCTGGTTATAAAAATGATGCGGGAGGCCATGCCATTTTTTTTTTTTAATTTTAGGCTCTGTGCCCACGATCCGGACATAGCAGCGCTTTGGATGCAGCATATTTTTGCTGCGTCCAAAACGTTGCATTCTATTGAACACAGGTAAATCCGCATGTGTTCACTGAACCATGCGGATGAATTGCATTCAATACATTCTAGTGATCAAATTTATGTTGCAGAGGCTAGCGACTCCGCAACATGGGTGATTTGCAGCCTCTGTTGCACGCATAGTGGACATGGGATTTCTAGAGATCCCATCCACTATGCTGTAACATCTGGACGCTGCGGGTTTGATGCTGAATAAACAGGCAGCGTCAAACCTGCAGCAGCTCCTGATTGTGGCCACATACCCAAACTCACCCGCAGCATGTCAATTTCTGTTGCGAACATGCTAGTCTCCACTGCAGATTTTGACTGATTGAAGTGTCATTATATGCGATTGATTCACATGTACCGACAACAAAAGTGCGGCATTAGAACATCGCGTTTTGGACGCAGCAAAAATATGCTGCATCCAAAGCGCTGTTAAGTGCTGATCAGGGGGGGCGTAGCAGCTAACCAAACAGCTGTGAGCTGTTATTAATAGCCAGGGAACATGTTAATGACACCTTCCTAGGCTAAAAATAGCAACTCACAGCTGCCCCAGAAATTACATGAATTGAAATGCTAATGAAGATTGGGTGAATGGGATTAGCTGACACCCAGCGCTTTTGTTTGGTGATGACAAGGTGTCAATCAGACCCTTTCATCAACAAACCTAATTAAAGTAAAGTAAAGAGTTAAATAAACTCACAGACACGAGAGTAAACACTTTATTTGAAATACAACAGACACGTTCTTTAATCATTTAAATTAACCAATATACTCACCCCAGTTCTGAGGGTAATCCAAGGGTTAAAGCAATGTCCCACAAAATAACTTTAATTAGCTCCAAAAAGCAGTTATTGATGTACAAAAACGCTTAAAAAAAACGCTTAAAAAATGCATCAAAAAACACATTAAAACTGCGCGGTTTTTCCTCAGCATTTTTCCTGCCAAGGAGATACACAAATGCTGCAGAAACTTCTGCTTCAAATCCTGAACGTGCGCACATAGCCTTATACTGATCATACAGATCAGAGCCAGGTAGAAGAGATTTGTGCAATGATCAGGCAGAACGCCTAAATGATCAGGCAGAACGCTTCATTGCTTCTTTGCCCAATCATTAAAGTGCACATGTCACCAGGATTTTGCAAAATAAACTACGTACACTGTCAGGTGGGCGCCGTTATCCTGATTAAAATGATACCTTGGTTGATGAAATCCATCCTGTGGATCTTTTTAATCTTTATTTTCATTTTTGAGAGAATGATATGCTCGTGCTTCGGGGCGGTCTGTGGGCAGGGCTTTATGTGGTGCTCTACTTATGTATTCTACTGTATGCCTTCTGACAGGTCACTATGACTTCAGAGACCAGCCTCCTATTTTACATACTGCATATAGTATTGTGGACATCTAAAAAAAAAAATTTCATCCATCAAAATGGCGCCGATAGATGATACTGCGCAAGCGCTGACGGCGGCGCCATTTTGTTACAGCCAAATTGATTTTGCCTCAATCAATATGGTGCCCACACATGCACAGTAGCATCTATCGTTTGCCGATAGATGCTTCTGCACAAGCGCCATTGGAGGCTTGTGAAGGAAAATAAAATTTGTCTGCAGCAAAATGGCGCCGACCCCAAGCACAAGAATATCCTTATCTCAAAACTGAAAGTAAAGATTACACAAGAACCACGGGATGGATTTTATCACCAAAGGTATCATTTTAATTAGTGTAATGTCGCCCACCTGACAGTGTATGTAGTTTACTTTGCAAAATCCTGCTGACAGGTGCGCTTTAAGGAAGTAAAAAGAGGGATGGCAATGCTGTGCCTCCCTGAACAGGAACTATAAGGCGCACACTTTTGAACAAGATTTATTTTCTTGCTAAAAATTGTATCTTATAGCCCTAAAAGTACATTTTATAGAAACAAACTATAATGGGGTTGTCCAAAATAATGAATATGATGCACATAGACAGCGATATATACTCACCATTATAGTTTGCAGATCTCCAGTGCCATGTCTCTGATACTTCTATTTACATGGGCTGCAGATGGCACAACCTGGATACCCTAAGTGTCTTTTTCAGCTTAACAGTGGTGTACGGCTCAAGACCATGAAGCCAGTGATTGGCTGTAGATGTCATGTGGGGCATCTGGGCTGAGACGTCTGCAGCCATTGTTAACAGAAGGATCAGGGAATGTGAAACTAAAGCTACCAGGAGTTAGGAAGATGAGTTATTAAAGGGGTTGACCAGGCAAAAGGTGCTTATTACCTGGAGGCCAGATTCTGTAAAAATAACAAAATAAATCATACTCACATGTTGTCAGCCTCCCGTACTCAGCGCAGGTCGCTGTATGGTCCGCACCAACCAGAGGCGTAGCTAGGGTTTTGGTTCAAGGGGGGGCCAATCTTCTGAGTGGGCCCCTAACCAGGTAACCCTGATTACAACTATGGTGTCGCACCCCGATAGTGAATGTAGGAGAACCTCAGCAGATGAATGTGGTGTTACTGAAAATAATCTCTATACAAAGACCAACACTCATATTACTGTCCTATGGTGACCACATAGTGGTAGGCACCAATCCTGCAGGACATGTAAGAGATTACAGCACAGTAGTATATAGGACTTCTGACTTTCTTTCTGGTGGAGTCATTCACTTTTCCTGTCTTTTCCATCTGGCCCAGACTGACATGGTGACTTCTCCTTCCAAGACTTGTCTGCAGAGATTACAACAAAGACACATTTGACTCCTTACATTTCAGGCCCCGTCCCCATCTAGTCCCAACCTGCACAAACTGCTCATCCTGCTGATACCCCAATACTGAACAGCTGCTGATGTATGTGTCCCTATTACTGCACCTACTGTGTGCCCTCTAGATGATAAAACAACCCTCTAGAATATATTAATACCTTGTACAAGTGCCCTAGAAAACAGTGCCCACATTTTTCCCCATAGAAAGTAATAATGCATTTGTGTGCCCCTTTGACAGTCACAATAACCCAAGCTCCCCTATAACAATAAGTGCCCACTTAACATTTAATAATGTTCTGAGTCTCCTGCCATGTTCAGCTCCTCTCTGCACACTCCATAGGCAGACTCTATATAGCATAATGCACTCCCATAGGCAGACTCTATATAGTATAATGCACCCCATAGGCAGAGTCTATATAGTATAATGCACACCCATAGGCAGACACTATAGTATAATGATCCCTCATAGGCCTCTATGGTATAATGCACCCCCATAGGCAGAGTCTATATAGTATAATGCACACCCATAGGAAGACTTTATATAGTACAATGCACCCCCATAGGCAGACTCTATATAGCATAATGAACCCCCATAGGCAGATTCTGTTTAGTATAATGCACCCTCATAGGCCTCTATAATATAATGCACCCCTATAGGCAGACTCTATATAGTATAATGCACCCCCATAGGCAGGTTCTACATAGTATAATGCAACACCATAGGCCTCTATAGTATAATGCACCCCCATAGGCAGACTCTATAGTATAATGCAGCCCCATAGGCAGATTCTTTATAGTATAATGCAGACTCTATAGCATAATGCACCCCCAAAGGCAGATTCTGTATAGTATGATTCACCCCTATAGGTCTCTATAGTATAATGCACTCTACATAAAAAAAATACAATACTCACCTCTCCTCCTCATTCCCCGAGCTGCTCCGAGTGCCCACACATCTCAGGACAGCAGGCGCCAAGCAATAATGTCATTGCGCCCAGTCAGTGTATGTGTCAGTGAGGTCAGACGCAGAGGGGGACAGATAGGAGAGGGAGCTTTACGCTCCCTCTCTCATCATTCCACTTGCAGTGGTGGGTGGGGGGCCCGATGTTGGCATCAGGGGCCCCCCGCCCTCCTGTTCAAGGGCCCCATAGTGGTCACGTGGCAGTGCAAGGGCACAGAGTCTCCCTTGTCTGCCCATACAGTTACACTAGCGTAGCTCCAGGTGGGCCCCTCAGAGCGGCCACCGCCCCCTCTGCAGTAGCTAGGCTACTGGCGCCAACATTAATTATGTCACCTATGAATAATGTACACAATTGGATGAGTCACATCGATGATGTCCTCTTCTTTTGGGATGGTACTGTCAGCGAATTAGAAGCTTTAATGAGTAAACTTAACAACAATGAGGTTAATATCAAGCTCACCTTTACATTTGGCAGAACATTGGACTTCCTTGATATAAAAATAATGGCATCTCCCGACGGACGCCTGCATACGGATGTATTCAGGAAAACGAATACTGCCTTTTAGATGGCAGATTCCTCACATCCAAATGCAACCATTAGAGGTATACAAATTGGACAATTTCTCAGTCTGAGAAGAATTTGCTCTGAATCTATGGCCTTTGAGTCCCAATCTACTGATCTGGCCAGGCGTTTTCAGGACAGAGGATACAGTAAGAGACTTATCAAACAAGGTTACATTAAACCAAAAAAAAAACAGAGAAATGACTTATTGTAGGGATCTTCAAAACAGGATAATAACCATGTATGATTCATTTCTACTTATAATAGCCAAAGGCAGGAACTTACCTCCATTATTGCAGGACATTGGAAGATCCTTATGTCTGATCCTATTCTTCAACGATTGTTGCCATCTTCTCCATCTTTTGTGGCTAGGCGTGCAGCAAACTTAAAAGATGCTTTGGTCCATAGCCATTATGAGCCCTGCAAGAATAAAGTAACCAGACTGCAGAGTTCCACTGGGTTTTTTCCCTGTGATCTTTGCAAAGGCCGTTTGAATTTGGTAAAAATCTCCACTTTTTGCAATTGGGATAACTAAAGCAGTTGAGACATTAGAAAACATCTCAGCTGTTCCTCAAAAGCAGTTATTTACCATGCCACATGCCCATGTAAGAAAATAAATGTGGGCTTGACCATGAGAGAAGTCAAAATCAGAATTAGGGAGCAGGTGAGAGAGCTAGAAAAAGCCCAATCAGCAGATGATGGTGTCCAACTAAAAACATTGCCAAGGCACTTCAAACAATTTCGTTATTATAATTCCAGAGGCTTGATTGTTAAGGCCATTGATCAAGTGGATGTGGGCTCTCGCGGTGGTGATGTTGGCAGGACCCTCGCCCCAACTTGAATGTAAGTGGATCTATCGTCTGGGCACACTTATTCCACAGACTTAATGAAAATATGAGGTTTGCATCATTTTTATCATAGAATTTATTAACTGGCTTAGTGGTGTCTTTTTTATGAGTGGGTGGTTTTGTATGTCTTGATTTTTTATAGCTTTTTATGGGATTTTATTATGTATACTGTGCCTTACATCTTTATATTTTTATTTAGTTATTAATATTCATTCTTTGCCTTGCCTTGTGAGGATGAGGGAGAGGAATTACCATGCCGTTAATGGATGTAGAGGACATTTTTCTTTCTTACATATCGGACAAAGACGCTCTGGATGGGATTTCTAATAGACATTATTAAAACCCATATAATATTGGATTAAGTAGTAATCATTACTGTAAAAGTAGAGTTTGTCAAGGATTCTTGGATGTTATATATTTATGTTATCCCTTTTGTATATATAGAGGATTATATGTAGAATATAACATGATTTATGTAATCTTTGGGGACTGATACCCTTTCATGCTTAAATAGAGGTAGGGTTTAATTTTGATTAGGAAATAGCGCTATATTAAGGTTAACATAGGGTTAATTTCACTAGCGAAATTTACTGTTGAGGTATATACATATGTAAACCTTTCAATTCCACCTAGTTACTTTTGTTAGGCAATACTCACTTTATACTTCCAAATTATATGGATTCATACCCTTCTTTATTCACCTTATAAAACACAAAGGCCCTTTATAATTCATATACTGTATACACAATACTTGTGAATTTCTACATATTTATTTTGCTACAAGTATAGGTATGGATTTTGCACACCAGTGATCTGTATTTAGTTAAGTAACTTAAGCACCTTCTATTTTATCATAATGCACTGTCACCTTAATCTAGTTTATTATAGAATTAATCTAGCATGGATATTGCACACTAGTGATCAGACATGTAACTCAAGCACTTTTTATCTCATTAAAATGCACTGTCATTTATTTATTTATAATATTCATTTAATAACTATACGCAGATTGTTCTATAAGGTAAATAATGTACATTATTTACACATAGTCACTATATAATTAATAGTGATTTCTTGATAAGGCACTGTCACTTTATTTCATTAAATATATTTATTTAGCAACTATATGCAGTTTGTCATTTCATATAGTAATGTATTCCAAAGTCCCACCCCTGTCTCACATAGTGATCCTCCGTGACCCCCTTTTTTAAGGATAGAATCCACGCAACGTCGTACTAGACTGAGTGCATGCGCAGTCTTCTCTATCCCCTTTAGTTTCCAGAAGCGCTCTGTTCTGACCACATATCTTCCATTATGCAGGTCAGTGAGCGCTTCCTCCAGAAGCCTTTTTACTATAGGGGAGGAGCAGATGCATCATGCACTGACAATGTCCAGGAGGCGTCTCACTCCTCATCTTCCCTCGGCGCTATCATAGGCTTGTATGTATACACAATGCAATATAAAAAGACAACCTCCCTTCACCCTGACACGCCCCCGGAAGAATCAAGCAGGCAAAATGCCCGCCGTCGGGGTGAAGGGGACAGTGTACTGCTCTGGATTAGAGATGAGCATTGTTCGACTCGAACTGTTCGCCAATCTCAAATTCGAGCTGTTTTGGGCGGTGTTCGAGCCGTTCGGCGAACACGAACAATTTGAAAAAAATTCGGCTGTTCGAGGTTATGTTCGATAACTGTTCGTGCACCAAAATCATAACTGGATTTATTCTCAGTAATGCTGAAAATTAATGTTAATACGCAGTTTGAGTGTTCAGCGGGGCGGGGGGAGGGGCAGGGGATGGATCTCTGCAGGAATAATGAAGATCTCCATTTTTTTTCTCTTTCCCGCATTTACAGTGGGGAGGTGCAATCTGTCAGCCTATCAGCAGCGCACACACGGAGCGAAGTGCTTTTTTTCACACAAGCAAGGGCATGTGTCATTGGCAGTGTATGTCACATGTCCTTGCCCTATAAGACCCAGCCATTTTCCCCGTCGCCACCATTTTCTCACTGCTGCAGCTGCGTGTTAGACGGCACCGCTGTTGCTGTGTGCACTATACCTTGTTAATTTAAAGCCAATTTTCGCACAAATCTACAGATAGCTTGGGAGTAGGGAAGAGTTGTGATTGCAGTCCTTTTAAGGACTAGGTTACAGCATTTCCTACGACTTTTATCAGGCAGGTCTGTGCTCTTAAATAGATAGGTTGGGAGTAAAGACTAATTGTAATTGCAGTCCTTTTCAGGACTAAGTTACATCAGTTCCTATCAGTTTTTGCCAGGCAGGTCTGTGCCAGTGCTGTGCAAGTTTTTTTCACAGCATTTGGCTAAATGTAGCAAAGCTAATCCTTTTTGGCCTATTGCAGAGAGTGTTAGTCAGTGGAGTAGCCTATCTGTGTTGCAAGTGTGACACCCCAGGGGTCTGGTTGCCACAGTAACGTAATGTTATGTCTGAGAGCAGGTGGGAGGTCCTTTAGTCAGGGATCCTGTGCATGCCACACCTCCTGCCCAGTCTTGGGAGGGGAAGAACTTCCCCTATATAAACCTGGGGCTGAGGCAGGGTGAGTGAGTAGAAGAAGAGAAGAAGTAGAGACATAGGAAGAAACAGCAGAGTTACAAGGAGTCAGGGGCTGGCAGCCGCAGAGCTCGCCCTGACTAAGAAGACTTCTTTCCGGACCCGGAGTCCGAGGCTGTGGGGACTAACTCCTACCCAGCAGCAGAATCCGTCAGGCAGGGGATTTCAGGTCCTCTGGCCCAGAAGCCCGAAGGCACGGTCACACGCGTGGGACCAGCACCGCCATCGTGGAGCGGAAGCCATTAGAAGGCCCCGAGTCACCGGCCATACGGGTGAGCACCACACGGTACACTCAGGGACGTGGGCTACTTACATCAGCTTCTAGCAAGGTAGCCAGAAGAGTACAGTCAGTTTGGGAGGCCTACAACTACGCCTGGCCAGGGGAGATCCCATCTGCTCAAGGACTGACCAGGCCCCGTTCGCTAGCAAGTACTCCGGGAGGGTCTATCATTGTCACCAGTAAAGACCCTGAACTACACCGTACCGTCTCTGAGTGGTTCCTGCTACCCCCATCATCCACGTCGGCTGCCCTGAGACCATACCCCTCCCGTTGGGGGTTATACTATCACGCTGCATAATCCTACCATCGGCCTCAGCGGTCTGCCCTGCAGCAGCAGCTCCCTGGCTGCACTCAACGGGTGGCGTAGTCATCAACTATTTACTACTAGTAGACTGCCGTCCAGTTTGACTCCCTGGGCACGGACCGGGTCACCGCCACGAGACTACAACCCTCCACGGATCCGGCTCCGGGTAAGCTCCCGCGTGCGCACCGCAGCGCGACACAGGCCCAGGGGCGCGTCAACTTTGGCGTAGTCGGCAGGATTTCGTGCCCGCAACCACCGGGTACTGCGTGCCTGAAAAGCAAAGACTGTTCAAACTTACCAGTGGTGAAGATTCCCGCTATCCGTGGAGGTTTCCCGCCATCCGGCGCCATCTTCTACCTTCTTCCCGCCATCCGCGAAGTTTTCCCGCCATCCGGCGCCATCTTCGACCTTCTTCCCGCCATCCGTGGAGTTTTCCCGCCATTGGACGCCATCTTGAGGACGCCGCGCGGGAAGAAGAGGGGCATGGACTCCGAAAGCGCGCGAGAACTGAAGCCCCGCCTCACGTCCGGACGTTGCGTAAGGTCCTGGAAGGAGCCCAGCAGACGCCGACGTCACAGGAGCGCGACGGAAGGTCCTCAACCCTGACGGTCCACTAGGGGGGAGGAAGATGTCGGATACGGAGGAGAGCTTCACTGCCTCAACCCCCGCCAGCGCTACCGCTGCTGCAGTTATGCCCTTCACCATGCCCTATATCCCGGGAGCAGCTTGGCTACCCCAGTACTCAGGGGAGTCACATACCCTGCATGACTTTAGAGAAAAGCTGGATAGCCTCTTCCAGGTGTACCCCCTCACAGAAGAGCAAAAAGTGAGCATCCTGGTGGCCCAACTAACAGGGGCAGCCAAAAGGGAAGTAAAATCCTGGCCACCTGGGAGGAAGACTGTCGCAGGGATACTAACCCGGCTGAAGGACACCTTTGATACCCGCACCTCAGCCGAGATTAAGCTTAGATTCTACGGGTGCAAGCAGCGAGCGCATGAGAGTATAAGGGACTATGCACTAAACCTACAAGAGGCCCTGAGGGCCATAAAGCAGACCGACCCTGATGGGGTGGGAAACGAGGACAGGCTGTTGACTGAACAATTTATAGAGGGTTTATATTGCAATGCCCACCGAACCCAGTTGCGGGCAATGGCCTTACAGGATCCCCATCTGGACTTTGCACAGTTCAAGGACAGAGCCATCCGGGTGCTCCGAGAACCGGCACCAGGTGGCGTTGTGAACCACAGACGCCCCACTACCACTTACTACCAGGAGGCGGCGCCCTTGTCAGCAGGGCCTGTGGGAGCTGATGCGCAGGCTTTGGACAATGACCCGGCTCCAGACCTACACCATCAGGTCCAAGAGCTAGCTAAGAGCGTTGCTGCGCTAACCCGAACTGTGCAGTCTTTACAGGTTTCCACCCCAGGGAAGATCCAGCTGGCATCCGGACCGGAGGACATCCCGTGGCGTCGACCAAGGAGGACCCCACCGGCCAGAGGAAGACCCAGTGACCGATACAGTGAGGACGGACGACCCATCTGCCGCCGCTGCAATCAACCCGGACATATGGCAAGGTACTGTTCTTTAAACGGGCACAACCTGGGGTAGAGGGCCAACCCCCAGGAAAAAGATCACCAGGCCCATCGAACTGGCGCGACAGATATGTGGGAGGACGTCCAGTCTTGCCTGTGGTACTGGATGGCATTCCCATGAGTGCCCTACTGGACACCGGGTCGCAGGTCACCACCATCCCGTACGTGCTCTTCAAGCAGTACTGGAATGACTCGGATATTACCCGCTACCCTGACGACGACTTGAGTATCATCGTCAGCAATGGCCAGCCCGTGCCACAGATCGGATTTAAAGAGGTGACCCTCAAAATCGGTAGAGTCGAACTGGCCGCACAGGGACTGATCATTGTAGATATTGATAAACATGAGAGTCACCCAAAAATAACTCTAGGAACTAACGTAATTGAAAATTGTCTTGCAGAGGTGATTTTCCTTTTACAGCAGGTTGCCAAGAACGCCAGCTCCGGCGAGCAGCGGGTGCTCCAGAAAGAGATCCGGGCACTGATGCAACGGCAACAAGTGGAACTCTCCGGCGGTGAGATTGGTAGCGTAAGAATGTGTGACCCTTTTCCTATTGCCATGCCCCCAAAAAGTGAAATGATGATTTGGTGCCGGGCAGCTATTGGTCTGAGAGGTAGAGATTACCAGGCAATGGTAGAACCAGTTTACTCAGACAGTAGGCCCACCATTTTGACAGCACGGGGGGTGGTCAATGTACGCCATGGGAGGGTGCCCGTTCGCATAATAAATATCGGGGAGAGGGAAGTGTACCTGCCCCGGTATGCCACGCTAGCCAAATTATATACCACTAATCAAAATTCTATACAATCTGTGGAACCCTTGCCTCCATCTCACCCGGAGGAAGGTAACGGCTCTAAGAAAGACATGGAGGACTGGTGTCAGCAACTACATCTGGGTACTGACTCCACTCCCTCACATCAGAAACAAGGAGTCTATCGGGTGGTTCAAGAGTATGAGAGAGTGTTTAGTAAACACCCGTTAGACTTCGGGCGAGTCAAGGGGGTAGAACACCGCATCCCCACGGGAGATCATCCTCCCATAAAAGAGAGGTATCGACCCGTACCCCCTGCACATTACCAACACGCCAAGGGGATGCTTAGAGACATGAAGGAGGCTGGGGTAATCCGGGATAGCTGTAGCCCCTGGGCAGCCCCACTAGTTTTAGTCAAAAAGAAAGACAACACCATGAGGATGTGTGTAGATTACCGGAAAATCAACCGTATCACACACAAGGATGCGTACCCCTTACCAAGGATAGAGGAGTCATTGGCTGCTTTAAGATCTGCTAACTTCTTCACTACCTTGGATCTCACTAGCGGGTACTGGCAGGTTCCTGTAGCAGAGGCGGACCGGGAGAAGACCGCATTCACCACCCCGATGGGACTTAGCGAGTTCACCTGCATGCCGTTCGGACTCTGCAACGCCCCAGGAACCTTCCAACGATTAATGGAGTGCTGTCTGGGCCACAGAAACTTTGAGACGGTCCTGTTGTACCTGGACGATGTCATCGTATACTCCAAAACTTATGAGGACCACCTGAAACACCTGGCGGAGGTGTTCGAAGCTCTGGCGAGTTACGGCCTAAAGGTGAAACCCTCCAAGTGTCACCTCCTGAAACCAAAGGTGCAATACCTGGGACACGTGGTGAGCGCTGACGGAGTGGCTCCCGACCCCGATAAGATCACCGCAATTAAGGGATGGCCAAGCCCCTCCAGCGTAAAGGAAGTGCGGCAGTTCCTAGGGTTGGTAGGCTACTACCGAAGGTTTATTCCCGGTTTCACCAAAAAGGCAGCACCTATGCAGGACCTCCTGATAGGCCAGTCCCGGAAGGCCAAGAAACAGAAGCCGCCCTTCAAATGGGAAAAGCTAGAAGAAGAGTCCTTCCGCCAGCTGAAGATGGCCCTCACGGGGGATGAAATCTTGGCGTACCCGGACTATAGCCAGCCCTTCATCCTCTACACCGACGCCAGTAACATCGGGCTAGGAGCCGTACTGTCCCAGATTCAGCAGGGGAGAGAACGAGTAATCTCCTATGCCAGCCGAAAACTGCGACCCACCGAAAGGAACCCCGAAAATTACAGCTCATTTAAGCTAGAGTTCCTGGCCGTGGTATGGGCAGTCACCGAGCGCTTTAGGCATTACCTCGCTTCTTCCCGGTTCACCGTATACACGGATAACAACCCGTTGACACACCTGGACACGGCAAGACTCGGTGCCCTGGAGCAGAGGTGGATGGCCCGTCTGTCCAACTACGAGTTCACAATCAAATACCGGGCAGGACGCTCCAATACTAACGCGGACGCCCTGTCCAGGATGCCCAACCTGCCGGACGAAGGAGAAGATCCGGAGGGACTGGAAGAAGTTGAACTCCCTGCGTTCCACCGTCATGGGACTATCCAGTATTCCCACCGGGTAAGGGGTAAGCAGGCTGCTACGTTGGACCCCTTACCCCACTACAACTGGGCGGAAACGCAAGACAGCGACCCTGCCGTCCGACTGGTGAAGGAGATGCTGACTCGGCCGGAGGCTCGCCTTGAACCAGACGCTCCGGAGGAAGCCAAACAACTATGGGCGGAGAAGAGTCGACTATTCCTTTACAAGGGGAAGTTGTGCCGCAGAATGGTCAACTCCCGGACGCATGAACTACTCTGGCAAGTAGTGGTGCCCCGAAGAGACGCAGCCATGGTGATGGAGGCATACCACGACGGAGCTGGACACTTCGGGTGGAAAAAGCTGGAGTTCCTGCTGCGCGAGCGGTTCCACTGGGTAGGCATGAGGGGAACCATCGAGAAGTCGTGCAGAGATTGTGGCCCGTGCAACCTGAGAAGGAAGGACCGAGCCAGCCAGAAGACTCCCCTGCAGTCCATCGTCACCCGGCAACCGTTGGAACTGGTAGCCTTGGATCATGTAAAACTGACCCCAAGCAGAAGTGGCTACGTCTACGCGTTAACCATCGTGGATCATTACTCCCGGTTCTTGGTTGTCGTCCCCGTCAAGGACTTAACGGCTCAAACAGCAGCTAGAGCCTTCCAGCAGCACTTCTGCCGTCCACACGGGTACCCGGACCAAGTGCTGACGGACCAGGGACCTGCCTTTGAAGCGGAGGTCTTTCAGGAATTCTGCAATCTGTATGGCTGCCGGAAGATAAGGACGACACCCTACCATCCGCAGACTAATGGACTTTGTGAAAAAATGAACCAGGTGGTAATGGATCTTCTAAAAATGTTACCCCTGGAAGAACGCAGTCTGTGGCCTGAGAAGCTGCCCGATCTGGTGGACCTATACAACCACATCCCGGTAGGTTCCACCAACTGTACCCCGGCTTACCTAATGAGGGCAAGACCTGGTAAGTTACCTGTTGACCTGGAAATGGGAGTCCTGACCCCCGAGGACACTTCACCAGAAACAGACTGGGACACAGAGAGGCAGCAGCAGTACCGGAGAGTACAGGAGAGCGTGGAGCGAAGTCTCTGTCAGGCTAGGGAAAGACAAGAGAAAACTTACAACCAGTATGCTCCCGCTGTTCCCCTGGTACCCGGAGAGCAGGTCTTGAAGAGGAAGAGACGGCTCCACAAGTTGGACGACCAGTGGGAGAAGGACCCGTACACCGTACTGCCCTCAAGCCACGAGAACCCGAAGGTCTGTACCATCAGTAAAGACGGAGGGGAAACCACAGCCATTGTATCCCGGGACCACCTGAAGAAGTGTCCCGAACAACTGAGGAACCCTGAAGAGGAACAAGAAGACCATCGACCCGTGGAAGAAAGGGAAGATATGGTTAGTACCGTGCTCGGGGACTTTCCTCAGTCTTGGACTCAAGTCAATGGTGCAGTTGTGGTACCCGTACTCACCTTCCTCCAACCATCATCCCAAGAACCTACGGAGCAACGGGTAGAGCTGGAAGAACAGCCGGTCCAGGAGGCAGAAGACTCCACACAAGCAGAACAGGAGAATCAACCCTCTGCTTATAGTGAGCCTGCCGTACCCCTAGTGAGACAAAGAGCCGGTAGACAGCTGCCCAGGTTACCCTTGACAGCTCCTACACCCTGTAGTTCAGGGCCAGACAGTCAGCTCCGTAGGTCCACTCGGGCCACTAGAGGCCAGTTACCCGCACGCTGGAGAATTTAAAGTGTATAAATTGTTTTATCTATGTTTTTCTGTGTCTTGTTGCTTGTGTATAATTTTGTGTTTCTAGTTATTTTTAGGAAACCTTGGTGGATTTACCGGGAATCCTTGTATATAGTTGGAGCGTAACCCAGGATGGACTAGAGACTGTTAAGGACTCGGGGTAGGACAGACCCCTACCTGGTTACGTCTCCCTGTGTTGGTGAAATGGACACCTTTGCTTTTCTTCAAAGACTGCATCCGGTTGCGGACACGCCGTAACCATCTTTATGTGTTTTCTTATTGTATTATTAATGTTTTGCCTTGTTATGTTTTCTAAATGTGTTTAGTCCCGGAGTACTAAATTTTACTAGGGGGGAATGTGACACCCCAGGGGTCTGGTTGCCACAGTAACGTAATGTTATGTCTGAGAGCAGGTGGGAGGTCCTTTAGTCAGGGATCCTGTGCATGCCACACCTCCTGCCCAGTCTTGGGAGGGGAAGAACTTCCCCTATATAAACCTGGGGCTGAGGCAGGGTGAGTGAGTAGAAGAAGAGAAGAAGTAGAGACAGCATAGGAAGAAACAGCAGAGTTACAAGGAGTCAGGGGCTGGCAGCCGCAGAGCTCGCCCTGACTAAGAAGACTTCTTTCCGGACCCGGAGTCCGAGGCTGTGGGGACTAACTCTACCCAGCAGCAGAATCCGTCAGGCAGGGGATTTCAGGTCCTCTGGCCCAGAAGCCCGAAGGCACGGTCACACGCGTGGGACCAGCACCGCCATCGTGGAGCGGAAGCCATTAGAAGGCCCCGAGTCACCGGCCATACGGGTGAGCACCACACGGTACACTCAGGGACGTGGGCTACTTACATCAGCTTCTAGCAAGGTAGCCAGAAGAGTACAGTCAGTTTGGGAGGCCTACAACTACGCTTGGCCAGGGGAGATCCCATCTGCTCAAGGACTGACCAGGCCCCGTTCGCTAGCAAGTACTCCGGGAGGGTCTATCATTGTCACCAGTAAAGACCCTGAACTACACCGTACCGTCTCTGAGTGGTTCCTGCTACCCCCATCATCCACGTCGGCTGCCCTGAGACCATACCCCTCCCGTTGGGGGTTATACTATCACGCTGCATAATCCTACCATCGGCCTCAGCGGTCTGCCCTGCAGCAGCAGCTCCCTGGCTGCACTCAACGGGTGGCGTAGTCATCAACTATTTACTACTAGTAGACTGCCGTCCAGTTTGACTCCCTGGGCACGGACCGGGTCACCGCCACGAGACTACAACCCTCCACGGATCCGGCTCCGGGTAAGCTCCCGCGTGCGCACCGCAGCGCGACACAGGCCCAGGGGCGCGTCACAAGCTACACCACCTGTGTATAGAATACCAATTTTTTTACTGCACCTAGTGAAGTAAAACCTTTTGGGCACAGCGTCATTCTATTAGTCCATCTATACTGAACTCCATAAGGTTGCAAATTGAATATAATTTTTTTCTGCATCTAGCTCTGAAAAAATATTTGGGCTTCTAGCAGTGTGTGGGACTTGGTCTATTAGTCCATCTATACTGACCTCCATCAGGTTGCAAATTGAATATAATTTTTTCTGCATCTAGCTCTGAAAAAATATTTGGGCTTCTAGAAGTGTGTGGGACTTGGTCTATTAGTCCATCTATACTGACCTCCATCAGGTTGCAAATTGAATATAATTTTTTTCTGCATCTAGCTCTGAAAAAATATTTGGGCTTCTAGCAGTGTGTGGGACTTGGTCTATAAGTCCATCTATACTGACCTCCATCAGGTTGCAAATTAAAAATATTTTTTTTCTGCATCTAGCTCTGAAAAAATATTTGGGCTTCTAGCAGTGTGTGGGACTTGTTCTATTAGTCCATCTATACTGACCTCCATCAGGTTGCAAATTGAATATAATTTTTTATCTGCATCTAGCTCTGAAAAAATATTTGGGCTTCTAGCAGTGTGTGCGACTTGTTCTATTAGTCCATCTATACTGACCTCCATCAGGTTGCAAATTGAATATAATTTTTTATCTGCATCTAGCTCTGAAAAAATATTTGGGCTTCTAGCAGTGTGTGGGACTTGGTCTATTAGTCCATCTATACTGACCTCCATCAGGTTGCAAATTAAAAATATTTTTTTTCAGCATCTAGCTCTGAAAAAATATTTGGGCTTCTAGCAGTGTGTGGGACTTGGTCTATTAGTCCATCTATACTGACCTCCATCAGGTTGCAAATTCAATATAATTTTTTTCTGCATCTAGCCCTGAAAAAATATTTGGGCTTCTAGCAGTGTGTGGGACTTGTTCTATTAGTCCATCTATACTGACCTCCATCAGGTTGCAAATTGAATATAATTTTTTTCTGCATCTAGCTCTGAATAAATATTTGGGCTTCTAGCAGTGTGTGGGACTTGGTCTATTAGTCCATCTATACTGACCTCCATCAGGTTGCAAATTAAAATTTTTTTTTTTCTGCATCTAGCTCTGAAAAAATATTTGGGCTTCTAGCAGTGTGTGGGACTTGGTCTATTAGTCCATCTATACTGACCTCCATCAGGTTGCAAATTCAATATAATTTTTTTCTGCATCTAGCCCTGAAAAAATATTTGGGCTTCTAGCAGTGTGTGGGACTTGTTCTATTAGTCCATCTATACTCACCTCCATCAGGTTGCAAATTGAATATAATTTTTTTCTGCATCTAGCTCTGAAAAAATATTTGGGCTTCTAGCAGTGTGTGGGACTTGGTCTATTAGTCCATCTATACTGACCTCCATCAGGTTGCAAATTGAATATAATTTTTTTATGCATCTAGCTCTGAAAAAATATTTGGGCTTCTAGCAGTGTGTGGGACTTGGTCTATTAGTCCATCTATACTGACCTCCATCAGGTTGCAAATGAAAAATAATTTTTATCTGCATCTGACTCTGAAAAATTATTTGGGCTTCTAGCAGTGTGTGGGACTTGTTCTATTAGTCCATCTATACTGACCTCCATCAGGTTGCAAATTGAATATAATTTTTTTCTGCATCTAGCTCTGAAAAAATATTTGGGCTTCTAGCAGTGTGTGGGACTTGGTCTATTAGTCCATCTATACTGACCTCCATCAGGTTGCAAATTAAAAATATTTTTTTTCTGCATCTAGCTCTGAAAAAATATTTGGGCTTCTATCAGTGTGTGGGACTTGGTCTATTAGTCCATCTATACTGACCTCCATCAGGTTGCAAATTCAATATAATTTTTTTCTGCATCTAGCCCTGAAAAAATATTTGGGCTTCTAGCAGTGTGTGGGACTTGTTCTATTAGTCCATCTATACTGACCTCCATCAGGTTGCAAATTGAATATAATTTTTTTCTGCATCTAGCTCTGAAAAAATATTTGGGCTTCTAGCAGTGTGTGGGACTTGGTCTATTAGTCCATCTATACTGACCTCCATCAGGTTGCAAATTAAAAATATTTTTTTTCTGCATCTAGCTCTGAAAAAATATTTGGGCTTCTATCAGTGTGTGGGACTTGTTCTATTAGTCCATCTATACTGACCTCCATCAGGTTGCAAATTGAATATAATTTTTTTCTGCATCTAGCTCTGAAAAAATATTTGGGCTTCTAGCAGTGTGTGGGACTTGGTCTATTAGTCCATCTATACTGACCTCCATCAGGTTGCAAATTGAATATAATTTTTTTCTGCATCTAGCTCTGAAAAAATATTTGGGCTTCTAGCAGTGTGTGGGACTTGGTCTATTAGTCCATCTATACTGACCTCCATCAGGTTGCAAATTGAATATAATTTTTTCTGCATCTAGCTCTGAAAAAATATTTGGGCTTCTAGAAGTGTGTGGGACTTGGTCTATTAGTCCATCTATACTGACCTCCATCAGGTTGCAAATTGAATATAATTTTTTTCTGCATCTAGCTCTGAAAAAATATTTGGGCTTCTAGCAGTGTGTGGGACTTGGTCTATAAGTCCATCTATACTGACCTCCATCAGGTTGCAAATTAAAAATATTTTTTTTCTGCATCTAGCTCTGAAAAAATATTTGGGCTTCTAGCAGTGTGTGGGACTTGTTCTATTAGTCCATCTATACTGACCTCCATCAGGTTGCAAATTGAATATAATTTTTTATCTGCATCTAGCTCTGAAAAAATATTTGGGCTTCTAGCAGTGTGTGCGACTTGTTCTATTAGTCCATCTATACTGACCTCCATCAGGTTGCAAATTGAATATAATTTTTTATCTGCATCTAGCTCTGAAAAAATATTTGGGCTTCTAGCAGTGTGTGGGACTTGGTCTATTAGTCCATCTATACTGACCTCCATCAGGTTGCAAATTAAAAATATTTTTTTTCAGCATCTAGCTCTGAAAAAATATTTGGGCTTCTAGCAGTGTGTGGGACTTGGTCTATTAGTCCATCTATACTGACCTCCATCAGGTTGCAAATTCAATATAATTTTTTTCTGCATCTAGCCCTGAAAAAATATTTGGGCTTCTAGCAGTGTGTGCGACTTGTTCTATTAGTCCATCTATACTGACCTCCATCAGGTTGCAAATTGAATATAATTTTTTATCTGCATCTAGCTCTGAAAAAATATTTGGGCTTCTAGCAGTGTGTGGGACTTGGTCTATTAGTCCATCTATACTGACCTCCATCAGGTTGCAAATTAAAAATATTTTTTTTCAGCATCTAGCTCTGAAAAAATATTTGGGCTTCTAGCAGTGTGTGGGACTTGGTCTATTAGTCCATCTATACTGACCTCCATCAGGTTGCAAATTCAATATAATTTTTTTCTGCATCTAGCCCTGAAAAAATATTTGGGCTTCTAGCAGTGTGTGGGACTTGTTCTATTAGTCCATCTATACTGACCTCCATCAGGTTGCAAATTGAATATAATTTTTTTCTGCATCTAGCTCTGAATAAATATTTGGGCTTCTAGCAGTGTGTGGGACTTGGTCTATTAGTCCATCTATACTGACCTCCATCAGGTTGCAAATTAAAATTTTTTTTTTTCTGCATCTAGCTCTGAAAAAATATTTGGGCTTCTAGCAGTGTGTGGGACTTGGTCTATTAGTCCATCTATACTGACCTCCATCAGGTTGCAAATTCAATATAATTTTTTTCTGCATCTAGCCCTGAAAAAATATTTGGGCTTCTAGCAGTGTGTGGGACTTGTTCTATTAGTCCATCTATACTGACCTCCATCAGGTTGCAAATTGAATATAATTTTTTTCTGCATCTAGCTCTGAAAAAATATTTGGGCTTCTAGCAGTGTGTGGGACTTGGTCTATTAGTCCATCTATACTGACCTCCATCAGGTTGCAAATTGAATATAATTTTTTTATGCATCTAGCTCTGAAAAAATATTTGGGCTTCTAGCAGTGTGTGGGACTTGGTCTATTAGTCCATCTATACTGACCTCCATCAGGTTGCAAATGAAAAATAATTTTTATCTGCATCTGACTCTGAAAAATTATTTGGGCTTCTAGCAGTGTGTGGGACTTGTTCTATTAGTCCATCTATACTGACCTCCATCAGGTTGCAAATTGAATATAATTTTTTTCTGCATCTAGCTCTGAAAAAATATTTGGGCTTCTAGCAGTGTGTGGGACTTGGTCTATTAGTCCATCTATACTGACCTCCATCAGGTTGCAAATTAAAAATATTTTTTTTCTGCATCTAGCTCTGAAAAAATATTTGGGCTTCTATCAGTGTGTGGGACTTGGTCTATTAGTCCATCTATACTGACCTCCATCAGGTTGCAAATTCAATATAATTTTTTTCTGCATCTAGCCCTGAAAAAATATTTGGGCTTCTAGCAGTGTGTGGGACTTGTTCTATTAGTCCATCTATACTGACCTCCATCAGGTTGCAAATTGAATATAATTTTTTTCTGCATCTAGCTCTGAAAAAATATTTGGGCTTCTAGCAGTGTGTGGGACTTGGTCTATTAGTCCATCTATACTGACCTCCATCAGGTTGCAAATTAAAAATATTTTTTTTCTGCATCTAGCTCTGAAAAAATATTTGGGCTTCTATCAGTGTGTGGGACTTGTTCTATTAGTCCATCTATACTGACCTCCATCAGGTTGCAAATTGAATATAATTTTTTTCTGCATCTAGCTCTGAAAAAATATTTGGGCTTCTAGCAGTGTGTGGGACTTGGTCTATTAGTCCATCTATACTGACCTCCATCAGGTGCAAATTGAATATAATTTTTTTCTGCATCTAACCCAGCCAATAGTTTTGGCCTAATACCACAGTTTGGCCTCTCAGCTCTACTCGGTTCCCATCCATTGTTTTTTTGTGCAAACAACTCCAGAGTTGTGAATTAGTTAACCACAAAAATGAGTGGAAAAAGGCCTGCTGCTGGTGTAAAGGGAAATAGGCGTGTTGGGAAGGGGAAAAAGGTTGTGCCCGTGGGGTAGGTGTTAAAGCAACAGTAAAATCTGCAGAAGAAAGACCATTTTTCAGCCAAACTAAAATGTCTACTTCTTTCAGCGGACAATGTGATAAGATCCCTTTCTTACGGCCACGCCAATCGCTACAAATTCCAGATGAGGCACAAAAACAGCAGGTGCTTCAACGGATATCAAGTGCTCCTTTAAGTGGGCTCTCCTCCACATCAACTTCAACATCACATATACTCCAGTCCTCAAAGGTGTCACCCCAATCGCACTTGCTTCCTCACAGCTCCCAAATCTCCAGCTGCCCGTCTGAGTATGAGGTAGAACAGATGGTTGAGTCTGCAGAGCTATTTACTCAAACTATAGCCTGGGAATCAGAGGTCGGCTCCAGCGCTTCTGTGAATCCAGACGAGGAAATGATCTGCACTGATGCCCAGAATCTTTATGAGTCGAATCCAGGACCAGACGCTGAAGGTTCTGACCATAATGTAGACCGTCATTCCCAAACTGTAACTCATGCTGGTGGAGACAATGAGGAAGACGATGATGAGACTCAAATACCTGATTGGAGCGACAACTTTAGTTTTTTGTCAGGGCAGGAACAGGTTGGCTCTGAGGAAGACGGATGTGATAACGCACAGGGTGATGATGATGAGGTTGGAGATTCCACTTACTGTCAACCCACAGTCAGCCAAGAGATGAGGTCAGCAGAGGAGGTGGAGGAGAATGCTAGTGACGACGAGGTCAGGTTGCGCCTTCCTGGACAGAGACGTAGTACTGGAAGCACGTCAACAACTGCATCCTCAAACACAACTCTGCCTCTCACCACAAGTCGTGGTGGCTCTTCAGGTCGCATGGGTGCTAAGCCTTGCATAGCCTGGGCATTTTATCAGATCGATATAGATGACCCAACTCGAGTTATCTGTAACATTTGTCAGCAAAAGCTAAGTAGAGGCCAAAAAATACATAGTTTGAGTACTTCATGCATGAACCGGCACATGGATATGAAGCATAAGTTGCAGTGGGAAGCTCACTGTGCTACAATGTGGCCTACCCGACCGGGCCAACCACCGTCTGCCATATCTTGTGCATCCGCAGCCTCTTCATCCTCTGTGACTGGGGGGACAGCAGTTACACCTGTTTTGGGGCGCAGATCTGCCACCTCTTTACCCGCAACAGCCAGCGTGATTGGCAGGTCATCATTTTCTTTGGAGGTGGTAACACCAGCTGGTGTTGAGCGCTGTCCAACATCGATAGCACCACCTTTGGATCAAGGCAACCTAACATGTCCGCCTGCATCTTCCTCACAGACCGGCAGTTTGCCGGGGACACCCTTATCAACCCCGTCTAAGCACAATAGCCAGCCCTCGGTCCCTCAGATGTGGACAAGTAAAAGACCATTTCCTCCTAGCCATGAGAAAGCTAAGGGGTTGAATTTCACCATCTGCAAGCTCTTGGCTACAGAAATGCTGCCTTTCCGCCTGGTGGACACAGAGGATTTTCGAGACCTTATGTCCGTCGCAGTGCCCTAGTACCAGATGCCCAGTCGGCACTACTTCTCAAAGAAAGGTGTGCCTGCTCTCCACCAGCATGTCGAACACAACATCACCGCTTCTTTGAGAAACTCTGTGTGTGACAGGGAGCATTTCACCACAGACACTTGGACGAGTAGGCATGGACAGGGGCGTTACATGTCGCTGACTGGGCACTGGGTAACTATGGTGACAGCAGGACAAGGGGCTGCTGTCCAAGTCTTGCCGTCCCCACGAGTTGTGCGTCAATCCTCTTTATCTCAAAGTTCCTCCACTGCTTCTGCCTCCTCAACCTCCTCTCGGTCCTCCACCTGCACCCAAAGCCTGTCTGGTCATGCCACAAGCTTTCTAACTGCGCAGAAGGGATCCTGCACACTTCCTTACTATGCTGGCAGTAGGGCTCAAAGTCATCAGGCGATTTTTACTTTGAAATGTCTGGGAAATGTGAGTCACACAGCTGAGGAGTTGTGGTCAGCTCTGGAGAACCAATTTCATGAATGGTTGTCTCCACTGGACCTGAAACCAGGGAAGGTCGTGTGCGACAATGCTGCAAACCTGGGTGCGGCCCTTCGCCGGGGCAATGTCACACACGTGCCTTGTATGGCTCACGTGTTGAACCTGGTTGTCCAGCAATTTTTAGCCCACTATCCCGGACTAGATGGCCTTCTGCAGAGGGCACGGTCGCTGTGTGCTCACTTCCGCCGTTCGCATCCAGCAGCTCAGCGACTTACATCTCTACAGAAGTCATTGGGCCTGCCACTTCACCGGCTAAAATGCGATGTGCCTATCCGGTGGAATTCAACTCTGCACATGTTGCTGCGACTGTGGCAGCACCGTCAAGCCCTGGTGCAATACGTTCTGACATATAGCCTGGGCCAACGAGATCCAGAGGTGGGGCAAATCACGCTGGAGGAGTGGTCTAAGATCAGGGACCTATGCACCCTTCTGCACAGTTTTGTAATGGCGACGAAGATGTTTAGTGCTGACGATGCCATTATCAGCATGACTATTCCGGTGATTTACATGCTGGAGCACATGTTAAACAGAATTCGGAGTCAGGTGGTGGCACAAGAGGAGGTGGAGGACGTAGAGGAGGAGGAGTTGTATGCGGAAGGGCTAACATCTGCAAGGTCCAGACGGTCGGCAGCACCAAGGCGGCAGGCATGTGAGGGTGGGGGAGATGGTTTTACCAGGGCGCATGGTAGCAGCCAAACTAGTGAGGAAGGTGCAGGAGCCCAGGAAGAAGTGGAGGACGAACTGATGGAAGACTCATCAGATGAGGGAGACCTTGATCACATTTCTGTTGTGCGAGGTTGGGGGGAGAGGACAGAGGAAGGAAGCATGATTGTTACCTCGCCACCAACACAACAGGGACTTGGTGCTCCTGGATGCGCAAGACACATGAGTGCCTTCTTGCTGCACTACCTGCAACATGACCCTCGAATTGTGAGAATTAGAAATAATCCTGACTACTGGGTTGCCACACTGTTAGATCCCCGGTACGAAAGTAAATTTGCAGAAATTATTCCTGCCATAGAAAGGGATGCACGCATGCAGGAGTATCAGCAGAGACTGTTGCAGAATCTTACATGTGCTTTTCCACAAAACACCAGTGGTGCACGCAGTGAATCTCACAGTTCCAACTTGCCAACCGTGGGACCGTCGAGAGTTCAGCACTCAAACCGTAACAGAAACACAGTATCTGCTGGTAACATCAATTTTACGGAATCATTTCACCACTTTTTTAGCCCATCCTTTGCAAGGCCACAGGAGACAAGAAGTCTGACACATAGTCAACGCCTAGAGACGATGGTACAGGAGTATCTCCAAGTAAACATTGAAGCCATGACTGTGTCACTGGACCCTTGCTCTTTTTGGGCTTCCAATCTGGATAAATGGCCGGAGCTAGCCACTTACGCCTTGGAGATCTTGTCATGCCCCGCAGCCAGCGTTCTGTCTGAACGTGTGTTCAGCGCTGCTGGTGGTGTGCTGACAGATAAGCGCACGCGGCTCTCCACTGATAATGTAGACAGACTCATGTTCATAAAGATGAACAAATCATGGATCCGAAATGACTTTTCTACTCGTGTGTCATCCTGGGGAGAGTAAAAGCTTGATGATTGGTTAAAATCACTTCACCAACCGTTTTAAGCTTTCAAATTACTAATCATGTTTATCTGTATCTTGGCTGGAAAATAATTTGGGCTTTGTAGCAGTGTGCAGCACTGATTCTAATAGGCCATGTATACTAAGCTCCACCAGATTTAAAATTACTAATCATGTTTATCTGTATCTTGGCTGGAAAATAATTTGGGCTTTGTAGCAGTGTGCAGTACTGATTCTATTAGGCCATCTATACTAAGCTCCACCAGATTTAAAATTAATAATAATTTTTAGCTGCATCTAGCCCGGAAAATAATTTTGGGGCTCCGAGATGCGCAAGACACATAAGTGCCTTCTTGCTTCGCTACCTGCAACATGATCCTCAGATTGTCAGAATTCGAAGTAATCCTAACTACTGGGTTGCCACACTCTTAGATCCCCCACACTCTTCGATCAACCTTTTCATTTTAATAAAGAACAAAAAAATGGTCATTTTTGAAATTATAAGCATTAGCAGGTTATTAGAAACTGAAATCAAACAGTTTTCAACTCAAAACTTTATTCTAGGTGATGTTACATTTGCACATAGGACCCCTTGTTCGAAAGGAGCTTCTGAACTCTCTCGTCCATTGAATTTGTCTGGTTTTGGATGGTTTATGCTTCAATTGTTTTGCATGAGGACAGAATACCCTCCCAGAGCTGTTGCTTAGATGTGAACTGCCTCCCGCCATCATAGACAATCCTTTTGATGATGCTCCAGAGGTTCTGAATGGGGTAGAGGTCAGGGGAGCATGGGGGTCACAGCATAAGTTTGTCCCCTTTTATGCCCATATCAGCCAGAGATGCAGATGTGTTATGTGCAGCATGAGACGGTGCATTATCATGCATAAAAATGATCTTGCTGTGGAATACACGGTTCTTCTTCTTGAACCATGGCAGGAAGTGCTGTTTGAGAAACTCCACATACATTATGGAGTTCATCTTTACCCCTTCAGGGATCCTAAAGGGGCCGACAATCTCTCTCCCCATGATTCCAGCCAAAAACATTACTCCACCTCCTCCTTGTTGGCGCTGTAGCCGTGTTTGCATGGGGTGTCCATCAACCAACCATCCTCCACTCCATCCATCTGGACCATCGAGCGTTGCACGGCACTCATCCGTGAACAAAACAGTTTTGAAATCAGTCCTCATGTAATGTTTGGCCCACTGGAGCCGTTTCTGCTTGTGTGAAGTGGATAGAGGAAGTCGACAGGATGGCGTACGCACAGCTGCAAACCTCTGAAGGACCCTGCATCTTGTTGTTTGGGGGACGTTGGAGGCACCAGCAGCTTCAAAAACTTGTCTGCTGCTATGACAAGGCTTTTTTGCCGCTGCTCTTTTAACCTGACGTAATAGCCTGTAGGAAAGAGTCCTCAATTTGCCCTTATCAGCACGCACACGTGTGTACGGTGAATCAGCTACATACTTCTTGATTGCCAAGACACTTCATACTGATCATCGCACAATGTTGATTGTAGTCATGCCTTGACCTAAACACTCCACAATTTGTTGCTTCTCAGCAGCCGACACATCCTTTTTCTTTCCCATTTTGGCAGAAAATGTAGGCTGCTTAATAATGTGGGACAGCCTTCTTAAGTAGTCTTGCCTTTCATTGGACACACCTGCCAAACTAATTAGCACCGGTGTCTGCAATTGCTTACAGTGATATAAAGAGCCCTGACACACATCACCATCAATGAGTTTAAATGACAAATAAACAAATTCTTCCCTTATCACTCCTAAACACTTTTTGCATAATAATTTGGAACACAGTGTACATGTGCTTTTCCACAAAACACCAGTGGTTCACGTAGTGAATCTTACAGTTCTAACTTGCCAACCGTGGTCTGTATGGAGTTGTTCAATAAAGGGCCCAAAATTAAGATAACATAGACGGGAGAGGTCTCTATGAATAGGAATTCCTAAGTATTTGATACCTTGTGAGGGCCAGGCAAAGGGAAAGTTGGACTGGATGGAATCCTGTATGGATTTTGGGAGGGAGACATCGAGGGCCTCAGAATTTGCTGCATTGATTTTAAAATTTGACCATGTAACAAAGTGATCTATTTCAGCCATAACAGCAGGGATGGATATATGTGATTGAGTGATATATACTAGGACATCATCAGCAAATAGAGAGCACTTGTACTCGGTGCCTCCTACCTCAATCCACCTAATATTGGGGTTATGGCAAATTGATGAGAGCAGGTGCTCCGTCACTAGGATGTATAAGAGAGGGGACAGAGGACATCCTTGCCTTGTCCCATTGGTGATTATGAAAGGTGATGAAAATGTTCTGACGCGCCCCCTGGGCCTTGGGACACCCGGAGCCGGACCCTTTTTGGTGGATGCTGGTGGTTGCAGTCTCCGTGGCGGCGACCCGGTTCCGTGGCTCAGGGCGGTCAAACCAGTGGCGGAACTATTTATGTGGTTTTGATGTTTAAATGTCTGACTACGCCACCCGTGGATTGCGGTCAGAGTGAACCGCCGCTGCAGGGCAGACCGCTGAGGCTGGTGTTGTGGGTGCAGCAGAGCATAGCATAACTCCCCACAGGAGGAGTATAGCCTCAGGGCAGTGTATGCGGAGGATGGGGGTGATGGTGCAGGGCAGCAGCAGTAACGACACGGAGTCAGTGATGCAGTCCAGGGCCTTTACTCACAGTTCTTATTATCCAGACCACTTCTGCAGGTAACGGCTGCCCACGTCGTACTGTGCTTACCAGGTGAGGGTCTCAGACAACTCCCAGATAACTTTGGAGCACTTCACAGGACCCCCTTTGTGTGTCCTTTGTCTGGCCTTTCTTACCAACGCTTCTGTCCGGCTGCCTCGGGCCTCCTCTTGGTAAACTTGGCGCCAGTTTCCCTGACCCTATGTGGTGCCTTCCTAGCTGGTGTAGCGAGGGGCTGCGCCACATAAAATGTCACAGCCTCCGGTTTCTAGCTGAGGGTCGTTTCCCGCCTCCACTAGTTTCGGGGACCGGTCTCCCCCTTTGGCCTGACCCCTCCACGCAGGTGGATTCGGGCGTGCGGTGGCGACTCGCCCGTCCGCACCCCTGGGATCCCTTCGTTCCTTGTTCCTGGAGCCTTCTCGGCTCCTCTTCCTTCCTTCTCCCTCTTCCAGGCCTGGGCCTCTGTTACTAGGCCCGCCTCCGGAGCAGAGCTCATGCAGAGCCCCTGCTCCCTGTCACTTCTGCTCAGACTTCTCTGCACTGAACTAAGATGGTGCCCACCTTTTATACTTCCTTCTCAATGCACCCAGGAACTGCTTCCTCCCTGCTTCTGCACTACAGGGTTCCCCTTCCTCAGTGTTCCCTCCCCCCACTCCAGCCAGGGACAGGGACTGTCGTGTCCATCTCAGAGGCATATTGGTCGCCCTGCCCCATGGCAATGTGGTGTAATGCATGCAGGTGTCGGGGTCCTGATCCACACTCCATCCTTACCTGAGAGTGAGATATCACACCTCTGGGTGAGGTGCAATACCTCTGTAGCAACCAAGCCCTCGGGGTGCTACAGTTCCATTTATCTTCAGCCTAGGTGACGTATTGCGATACAGGGCCGTGATTTTGGCTATAAAAGGGTCCCCTAGACCCCTACCCCAAGCTTTTTAAGAGAATAATATATGGCGTGCCAGGAGACTCTATGGAATGCTTTCTCAGCATCCAACGAGAGTATCTAATTACAAATTTTTAACTGCATCTAGCCCAGGAAATACTTTGTGCCTAGTAGCAGTGTCTGCTAGTCAGCGGATTATCCCAGCTGTTAAGCAAGCTACACCACCTGTAGTTTGGACACTTAATTTTTTCAAAGGAAATGCTTCGGGACCCCGGGATACTCAGTGAAGAGCATCAAGAGGCACCCCAAGGCATAGGGGCTGGGACTGGCGGTAGGACGCCTTGCGGTGCACCGCTGATCTCGATCCTCATAAAAGCTTTTTAACTGCAGCAGCTTTAGTGGACGCTACTGGAGCTGGAATTACACGGCTGCTGGCATGAGACTTGCCCTCCAATAGATCGTTGTAAAAGGATTTAAAGTGTATTCATTCAAATTATAGAGACAATTTAAATTAAAAAGCTTAGACCTGCCTCCACCACAGGGGGCTCGCTTGACCCACCAGCGGACAGGCACCAGTATTGGGAGAGGGGGGCTGGCCGTCAGGGTCCACCGCGGCTCTGGCACAAACCCGGTGACACGGAGGTGGAACAGGCAGGAACGGACTGGACGTGTCGGCTTCTCACTTTTTGGATTTTAGAAGGGCATGACATGCCTATATCTGTGTCTCCCCCTCCTTTTACTCCTCCACCTCTTTTCTTTTCGCATGACTATATGTACTTGTCACTTTTCCATGTGTTAGTTATGTCTTCTGAGCAGTTTGTCAGCTTTTGGACACCTTTGAAGGTGTTTTCTATGTGTTTGTATGTGTTTTTGTTTGCCTGCCATTGGTTTTAACGGTGTTCGAAGGTGTTCGACGAACAGTTCGACGAACAGTTCGGCAAACACAAGGGTGTTCGACGAACCGAACCGAACTCGAACACTACGGGGGTGGCTCAACACTACTCTGGATCACACACCTTTTTCTTTGGCACCTATTGTTCATCAGGTATATACACTGTTCAAAAAAAGGGAACACTTAAACAAAAGAATATAACTCCAAGTAAATCAAACTTCTGTGAAATCAAACTGTCCACTTAGCAAGCAAAACTGATTGACAATCAATTTCACATGCTGTTGTGCAAATGGAATAGACAATAGATGGAAATTATTGACAATTATCAAGACACCTTCAATAAAGGAGTGGTTCTGCAGGTGGGGACCACAGACCACATCTCAGTACCAATGCTTTCTGGCTGATGTTTTGGTCACTTTTGAATGTTGATTGTGCTTTCAAACTCGTGGTAGCATGAGACGGACTCTACAACCCACAGAAGCTGCTCAGGTAGTGCAGCTCATCAAGGATGGCACATCAATGCGAGCTGTGGCAAGAAGGTTTGCTGTGTCTGTCAGCGTAGTGTCCAGAGGCTGGAGACGCTACCAGGAGACAGGCCAGTACACCAGGATACGTGGAGGGGGCCGCAGGAGGGCAACAACCCAGCAGCAGGACCGCTACCTCCGTCTTTGTGCAAGGAGGAACAAGAGGAGCCCTGCCAGAGCCCTGCAAAATGGTCACCAGCAGGCCACAAATGTGCATGTGTCTGCACAAATGGTTAGAAACCGACTCCATGAGGGTGGTATGAGGGCCCGACGTCCGCAGATGGGGTTGTGCTCACAGCCCAACACCGTGCAGGATGCTTGGCATTTGCCACAGAACACCATAATTGGCAAAGTCGCCACTGGCACCCTGTGCTCTTCACAGATGAAAGCAGGTTCACACTGAGCACATGTGACAGACGTGACAGAGTCGGGAGACGCCGTGGAGAGCGATCTGCTGCCTGCAACATCCTTCAGCATGACCGGTTTGGCAGTGGGTCAGTAATGGTGTGGGGTTTGTAACGTAGCGCTGTTCATCATGCTGGGGGATACTCGCTTCACCGGATCAATTAATGCACACATGCAACGTTTTCCGGTAATATGAAGACCAGCAGTTTATTACACATCATAAACCGCTCATAACATAGTCCATCTCAGTGGCTCGCAGGAATGTTACACATGTATCCTAGAGCCTTTTCAATGGCAGCTATGCCCGCTTGGCTTCAAATACAGACTTCAGCAAGGTACAGCAACAAAATTCACTTAAAGCGCCGATTTACCTTTGCCGGGTCTCAGCTGCTTCTATCAGCTCGGTTCTGCCACAGCTGTGGCTTTAATGCTTCCCAGACGTAGTCTCCAGGCCACGTGCCTTCCAAGGCTACTGGTATCCCAGACACAGGGATCCAGCCTCTGCCGTCCAGGCTAATGGAGTCCCAGACACGGGGACCAGGCCTCTGGTCTTCCAAGACTACTGGTATCCCAGACACAGGGATCCAGCCTCCGCCTTCCAGGCTAATGGTGTCCCAGACACAGGGACCAGGCTACTTGCCTCACCAGGCCGCACCAGGCCTCTCTCTGTCTGTGTTTCAAAACCACCAGGATTTATATATCCTTCTGTGCGCACAGGACCTGTGATGATGTCACAGTCATGTGATCAGTCACCTGAAGGGGAGGTAAATGGTCAGCCAGAACACACACCCTGGACATTTTAGCAATGCTGCAAGCCACTGCATTACAGGTGGCATTTCTTTGGAGGGCCACACAGCCCTCCATGTGCTCGCCAGAGGTGCCTGACTGCCATTAGGTACCGAGATGAGATCCTCAGACCCCTTGTGAGACCATATGCTGGTGCAGTTGGCCCTGGGTTCCTCCTAATGCAGGACAATGCCAGACCTCATGTGGCTGGAGTGTTTCACCAGTTCCTGCAAGATGAAGGCATTGAAGCTATGGACAGGCCCGCCCGTTTCCCAGACCTGAATCAGATTGAGCACATATGGGACATCATGTCTCACTCCATCCACCATGCTTTAGTCCAGGTCTGGGAGGAGATCCACCAGGAGACCATCCACAACCTCATCAGGACCATGCCCAGGTGTTGTAGTGAGGTCACACAGGCACTTGGAGGCCACACACAATACTGAGCCTCATTTTGACTTGTTATAAGGACATTACATCAAAGTTGGATCAACCTGTAGTGTGTTTTCCACTTTAATTTTGGGGGTGACTCCAAATCCAGGCCTCCATTGGTTAATAAATTTGATTTCCATTGATGATTTTTGTGTGATTTTGTTGTCAGCACATTCAACTTTGTACAGAACAAAGTATTCAATGAGAATATTTCATTCATTCAGACCTAGGATGTGTTATTTGAGTGTTCCCTTTATTTTTTTGAGCAGTGTACTATTTGCCCTACACTTCCCTACTACTATGGTTATTACTGTTTGATAGGTTGCTATGTGTACTGTATTGGATCTATATGTAGGGCCAGTCCTTAGCCCACTATAAGATCACACTTAATATTTATTGTACCTGGGAAACCATTAATCATTTATATTGTTTAGTGGTGGGAAGCATTATCAAGAGATTTGATATGCTAATTAAGCTGTACAAAGCTATTAATTTCATATTACATCTATTTGTGGGCCTGTATAATAATCTTTTGATCCACTGTCAGGAGTCTGTCCTCTTACTGGTCACTCTGTTTTTAAGCTATATATTTTTACCTTCTGTGTATTGTTTATAATTATTGATAAATTAAAAATTACTATTTTATATCTATGGATCTCTTCTTTACACTGCTCTTAGATTATAGGCAGAGGCTGTGGATTATGAATTTGTTTGAAGTGCCATATCTCACATATTTCATTACTTCTCTTATGTTAGATGGGCTGTATGATGTCAGCAAGGTATGTTTGTCTCTGAAACGCTGCGGCATTTCATTGAAGAACGTACTTTAAAAGCTGTTGGTGACTGAGCCGCACTGTGGATGAATCGGACAGATGTGACCTGGTGGCTTCTCCCCATCTACTGCCAGTGACTGACAAGTCTATAGTATTACTGGATGCGTGATTAGAGACAGACCTGTCAGTCAACAGCAACGGGTAGGAGAAGGCACCGGGTCATGTCTGTCCAACTAGTCCACCATGCGGCTTGCTCCACGGTGGTTTTTAAAGTATGTTTTTATATGAAACTCCGCCATGATTCAGAGTAAAGCATTCCTGGCTAAGATCATCCAGCTGGTTCCTGTGGATGGAGCAGCATGTATCATCTGTCAGGTTCACTTTAGGCAGCACTCTATTACAGGTGGGTACAGAACAGGAACAGATCCTCCAGAGGAAATACAACAATAACAGCTGCACAACAGAGATAATTAAATGTATTTATTCACCTGTATGTCCACATGAGTCTTTCTCAAACATGTAATGGAGCTGAAATGCCACATATGACCATATGTGAATACATGGATGTGCCATAGATACAGTAAATACATGTGCATCACATACAAATATGTACACAAATACACAGACATGACATATTACAAACCTCTATATAAACATATTAGACATAAATATATACAAATATATATCTCAGTGCCGAGATCTCCGGTGGACTCCTTCCTCCGGTGGCCATTTTCCCAGAGTCCACCGCATAGAGAACATAGAAGTGTGGGGGCTCTGGACTTTCACAAAATGGTGGCGGAGCCCCTGTACCGCCGAGGACTGTCAAACACCCCCTCTTACCACTCTGGAACATGCAGCGTCGCACCTCCAGACATCCCCTCCTCCAAGCGCAGGACCTGCAGCATCGCCTGCAGTTTCGCCCGATTCCTGCCACCGAGCAGCCCCTTCTTCCAGCCTGGGATGGGACTCCTAGCATCACCCTGCAGCGTCGCACCTCTGAACACCTCCTGTGCTCCATCCCCGCCACCGCCCCTCGCCAGTAAGCTGAATTCAGACTGTAAGATGGACCCCCATTTGAAGCATTACATTTTTTTCCCCTATTTTTCTCCTGAAAATTTTGGGTGCGTCTTATGGTCCGGTGCATCTTATAGTCCGAAAAATACGGTATACCCATATATTACACATGGACCTACCCTTCCTGCAGATGAATGTGTAGCACCCTGAGGATTCGGCTGCTACAGGGGTATTGCACCTCAACCCAGAGGTGTGATATTCCACTCCCGGGTAAGGATGGAGTGTGGACCTGAGCTTGGTAGGCTGCATGCACTACACACATCCCATTTCCGAGGAGCAGACCGACGGTACTCCCACTTAGAAATGTGCAGGTACGACCGAGTCTGTTCCTGGCTGGAGTGGGAGGGGGGTGGAACATCCCAAGTAGTGTAGGGGCAGATAGGGGGAGCAGCCTGGGTAAAGATAGGAGCTCATTGGGTGCTGGTCGCCTGAGCTCACACATAGAGGGTGTATATAAGGTGGGCACCATCAAAGAACAGGGTCAGTCAGTCAGTCTTTGCAGAGAAGTCAGAGGAGGAAGAGGAGCAGAGCAGCCCCAGAGAGAGAGAGAGGAGAAAGCAAGAAAGACCCAGAGGGGGAAACAGAAAAGGAACTCTGAGAACCCAAAGTCCATCAGCGGGTGAAGAGTTGGCATTAGGGTACCGGATCCCAAGCTGGTGGGGGCAAAAGCACACCCTAGCCAGAGACCGGAGGCCGTGGGCAGCGTCTGCCACGGCCACCCACCACATCCACCCCGAAGGCATACCACGTGGAGGGTCAGGGAACCCAAGGCCAAGGGTCTCCCAACAGAAGGCCCGAGGGAGCTGGACCTAGGTGGATCACTAGTGGGGACGGCCAGAGGAAAGGACAGAAGGAGAGCTCAGAGTCACGCTCCGGACTTGCTTGGGGGTTGGCTGAATCCAGGACCTGGTGGACGCAGCACGGCTCGGGTGGTCACTTGAAGCTGGAGTGACCGGAACATCAGCAGTGAGTAAATACCCTAAACTGCACAACCCGACTCTGTCTTCTTTTAACATCTATGCTGCACCACCACAACCCCCATCCTCTGCACCTGACCCCCTGAGGCTATACCCCACCCGTTGGGGGTTATACCACCAAAAGCTGCACCAACACCATCAGCCTCAGCGGACCCTGCTGCAGCGGCGGCCATAGTGACCGCAATACAACGGGTGGCGTAGTCGACAATAAAGAACTTAATAACATCTGTAGGACTGCCACATACAACTGAGTTTGACACCCTGGGCACGGACCGGGTCACAGCCACTCGGAAGACTACAACTCCCATCTGATCCGGCTCCGGATATTCCCCCTAAAGAATATGGCCCAGGGGGCGCGTCAAATGCACATGGTGCATTCAGCAGCTTTCTCTCTCTGAAGACTGTTTCCATCTTCTCTGGGGTGAAACCCCCCCTCCTCCTGGGGCCCGACTGCTGAGCTCTCTCCTCTCTTGCTATAATTACTTGGCAGAAGGCTGGAGGGGCAGAGTGGAGCTGTAATATACAAAGCAGGGGACGCACAGAGAGCAGTGGCCATGTTGTAAGCACCACTCTGCTTTGCTGAAGGCTGGAGCTAGTGGGCAGAGCCACCTTTCATCTGCTGTAACAGAGCATACAGTGAGTCATCCTCTGCATGCTGAACACACAACTTGTGCAGAGGTGGATCTGACGCGCCTCCTGGGCCGTGGGGATACCCGGAGCCGGGCCTTGTAGATTCTGGGGGTTGTAGTCACCGTGGCGGCGACCCGGCTCGTGACCCAGGGTGGTCAAACCAGTGGCAGTCTAAGTGTATAGGTTTATATAGTCCGACTACACCACCTGTGGATTGTGGTTATGGAGAACCGCCACTGCGGAGCAGTCCACTGAAGCTGGTGGTATGCGCAGCAAGTGTAGTATAACTCCCCACAGGAAGAGTGTAGCTTCAGGCAGCGCAGGTGAATGATGGTGGTCATGCGGGGCGTCCCACTGCAGTGAGTGCTGGTACGGTAAGAAACACGGAGACAAGGTGATGCAGTCCCAGGGTCTTTACTCAAGGTTATCAGTTTCCAAGTTACACTGCAGATCATAACTTCCCACGTCGTGCTGTGCGTACTCAGTGAGGGGCTCAGTCCACCCTCAGGTATCTCCAGAGCACTTTTCAGGACCCCATTCTGTGTACCTTTCTCTGGCCTCTCTCCTTGTACCTCACACCTAGCGGCACCTCTGTCCAGTGTCCTCGAGCCTTGGTGGGCGACGTGTGTTCCGTCCCCTGACCCTATGTGGCTACCTTCCTAGTGGCTGCGGCGGCGGGTGTACAGGTGGCAGCTGCACGGCCTGTACCCCTGGGGTCCCTTCTGTTCCTTTCCTGGAGCCTTCCTGTTCCCTCTTTCCTCTCCTTCCTCCTTCAGGCTCAGGCCTCTTGACTAGGCCTGCCTGCAGAGCAGAGCTCGTACAGAGCCTCTGCTCCTTACACCTCCTCCTCCAACTGAACTCCTCTCCACTTCTGTCTGCTGAACCAAAATGGTTCCTACTTTTATATGCTCCTACTCCAGTGCTCCCAGGATCTACGTCCTCCACCCATCCACTACCTAGTTCCCACTCTCTAAGTGGTTCCTCCCCATTCCAGCCTGGGATCAGGGACAGTTGTGCTTCCCCACAGGAGCATTGTCGCCCTGTCCCCCGGAAATGTGGTGTAGTGAATGTAGTGTTAGGGTCCTGAGCCATACTCCTTCCTTACCTGAGAGTGAAATACCACACCTCTGGATGAGGTGCAATACCTCTGTGGCGACCGAACCCTCAGGGGCGCCACAGATCCTTCTCCTGACTCCTGGCCTGATGGAGAATCCTCTGCTCTTTGGTGGACCCGACTGAGCGTAATTGCATTCAACTGTTTCTGTATTCTAAGGCTGCAGAAACTGTTGAAAGTCTGATGGGGGATAGAAGGGTCCGACGCTGTTGAGTATTGGGCCCTCCAGTCTCCTGGGCCCCCCTGCCTCACGGGCCCCATAGCGGCAGCGTGGTCTGCCACTATGGACCATAAGCCCCTGCTTCTTTGAAATTGTTTCTCCACTGTAGCATTATTAATATTATAATTCTCTGTGGCAAGATTTTTTTGGAATACAGTAGTTCAAAGTGCCTTGTCTTACCTTTTAAGAAAGATTAACTATCACAGGTTATGAATACTGCACTACTGAAAATTAGTCAATGATCAGGGAATTAATCTGATGTCATATTTAGATATGGTAAATAATTTTCCCCTTAAGTAGAAATTGCAACCAGGTCAGAATATGTTTTGCCATTTTCAAACTTTACTATGGTACTGCATTAATAGAAAATCTTTATGAAGTCAAGTGTTACATTATTATTTCGCTTATGTAAAATTCTTTACTATATTTAATACTAAGATTGCAATGTTTACTTACAACAATGGATTAAGATATAGCCAAAAACATTGCACTGTACTGGATCCCTATAATGTAGGGGTCTCAAACACAATGGCTTCATTTGGCACCAGAGACTGCTTTGTGTAGCTCGAGAAGCACCAGAGCTCCTGGAACCAGGAATATAATGATAACCAAGCCCAGGAAGGATCCGTCAGAAACAAACATCTTTTCTGGTTGGATGGGCTTCCTCGGACAGACGCACATTCAGCGGCAAATGTATTGCGGCACAGGGAGTCTCTGGCTTCCTGCACTGCATTAGATATACAAGCAATGACCAATCAGAGTCCAGCAGCTGACATCAACATGACCATCACGGGTGGCACATTAAGTCACTGCACTGTGCTGCCCTGTGCCACATATGGCATGAACAGGACATTACTCAGCGTGGGAAGTGAGAAGAATCTTTTTTTTTTTCTCTTTTTCTTTAGTTTGATTGTGAATAGTGCCAGAATAGGGGACATTATTACAGGATGGGGGAAATTATTACATGAAAGGAGCCAATATTTGATCAACGATTAAGCAAGTCAAAGTTGAAGTCTCATATAATGACTAAATAAAGAAGTTGAAAAAAATGAAAAAAAATGTAAATGTTAAAAAAAAATCAAAGTACACAGAAAAAAGTATGTTTGGTATCACCCCATCCAGAATATCGCAAACCATAACACACCATACCATAACCCACTTTCAATGTGCAGCCCCCTCATCCTACATCTCTTCTGAATTCTCCTCAATGAACATGAACTCTCCTGGCCAGGAACACCATATTTTTTCAGTGGGTATTTTTCTTTAAAGAGGTTGTCCACTACAATAAATAATGCCCCCATCAATTGAAACATTGCAAAGAAGTCTTCTTGTAAATACCTCTTATTGTCATTCTTGCCTATCGCTGACAACTCACTGAACATCACGTGAACCCAGCTGCAGCCTCCCCTGACATCCGCTAGATGCAGGGCTGTGACGTACGGTGAAACGCTCCCCACAGCCTAGTCAATCAGGGGTGTGCGTGTCATTGGTTCACACCTGCATGAATCCGGAACTTGACGTGACATCAGTGGATGTCAGAGCAAGACCAATGAGCGGTCAGCGATAGCGCCGCTCACAGGCAAGAATGGCAACAAGAGATGTTTACAAATATACCTCTTTCCAATGTTTCAATCAATGGGGGCATTATTTATTGCAGTGGAAAAGCTCTTTAAAGAAAAATACCCGCTGAAAAAATATGGTGTCCCTGGTCAGGAGAGTGTCTATGCATTTCTATCATTCTTACATTGTGAAGCATGTTCTCTGGGTTTTGCAAAAACAAAATGGTCTGCCTGATTTGCAAATTTGCAACACATTCAAATCCAAAGCTGCATGTGTTGAAGCAACTGTACGAACAGTGTAAAGCTGCCAGCAAACTAGAGCTTGGATTTGAAATCCACAATTGTTAGCTAATAGTAATAAGGAACCTGTGTCACCTACTTAAGCCCTTTATATTAACACACACAACACTCACAAGGCTACAACTGGGGCAGGAGGTAGAACAGCAACCCCCTCCTGTGCCAGTACTATGGCTTGAACAAGTAGTTCAGGCAGCAGCAATCACAGTATGTATAACATGATGGACCAAATGATTTATCTGCAGTTGTGAACCTGATAAATATCAGCAAAAAGTGATGCAGTAGTTTAACCAGTCACTTTCAAAACAGCAAACCTGCTGCTGTTCTCAAAAAAAGATATAATTTTTGAACCACTTGTTAAAAGGCATTTTGTCTTCATTCAATAAATAGCAAGTCTGTTGCTAATTCTAAAATTGGGATTTTTTCATGGCTTGTTAAAAAAACATTGCTTCTTCTCATTTCAAATAGAAAACATAGGGACCCCAAATATAGGGATAATTTTTGGATGGCCTGTTAAAAAAACATTTCTCCTTCTCTTTCCAACCCTATAATAATATTTTTTGTAAGGCTTGTTGAAAAGCTATAGCTTCTTCATTTAGTAAACAACAAACCTGTAACTAAATCCCTAAGAGGGATAAGTTTTGAACCACCACTTGCCAAAAAGCCATAGCTTCTTCTATATATAAGACCTGTGTATAAAACACCATCACGTCAGTCATCTGCCCCCAAAATAGTATATTTATTTAACCATTTTTACATTTCAAAAAGCCTAAACAGTCTATCAGTCCAAGTGTTTTTAAATAAGCTGTTTATTACCACTGGTACCATTCGTATACCCATAACCATATATGTTAAGATTAGTGTTGAGTGAGCACTAAAATGCTCGGGTGCTCGAAGCTCGGGCCGAGCTCGCCGTGATACTCGGGTGCTCGACCCGAGCAACGAGCCCAATGTTAGTCTATGGGAGACCCGAGCATTTTTGCGGCGGCACCCCCGGCAGTCTGTAGAAAGCCTAAAAAGTGGCCAAAACGATAGTGACAGTGCTCAAAAGACATGGAGACAGCATGGGCATCGACCCAGGAAGCATTTCTGACCCCCAGGTCACTGCTGTCAACAACGTGGTCTGAGGTATTAAGCCACTTTAACGGGCTCACAATAAAACGTTCAAAAACTAAACTGAAACGGTTTTCCTGTGAAATATGTTAAGGAACTTCCTTTCCAGGATAAAGACTTGTGTATAAGGTAAAATAAATAACTCAAAACACCTCCACACCTTGGGCTATGTTCACAAGTAGCATTTTTTATGCGTTTTCGCACTTTTGTATTGCTTTCAACCATGACAAATGCATTCACCGGGAAATGTCATTTTAACATTTTACAATCTTATCTGGCCATGTGCTGTGTGACACATGCATACAGTTCTGAAAAGACATGGGAACAGCATGGGGAAGACCCCTGGAAGCATCTCTGACACCCAGGTCACTGCCTAAAAGTGTGCCCATCAGAAGTGATCCTTTCTGCATCAGAAGATGCAGACTTGCAACTATCCCCGCGCAAGTCCTTGTAACAGGGCAGTGTTCAATTGTACCTCCCCCATTCCTTCCAATACAAGCGCAAGTATGCTGCCTGCCACCCACCCACCCCCAGGCTGCAATGCCATACTGCTAGCATGCTTGCACTTGAAATGGGGCCTTTTAGTTTGAAGGAGGCCAAAGCTGGCCACTACCTCATGGCTGCTTCGGCAGCGAGGTATCCATACTCAGTCCCCAGCCGCCCGGCGGCCGGGTGTCCACGCTCGGTCCCCAGCCACCAGGGGGCGGCTTGGTGTCCCTACTCGGTCCCCAGCCGCCCCGCGGCCTGGTGTCCACACATGGTCCCCAGCCGCCTGGGGGCGGCCGGGTGTCCATAAACGGTCCCCAGCCACCCCTATTTCTCCTTGGAACATCCCCCCACACTTTTCTTAGCCCGACCTGCTTTAGGGCAGCATTGGACGAGCCCACCAGAGAACCAGACTCCTCTTGTGGGCCCTGGCTTCTCCATCAGGGGAGTTGAAAGTGCCAAGGTGAGGAGCATGATGATGATGATGATAGAAGTTAGCATCTGCTTTGTTTTCTTGGAATGCAAGCGTAAGTGTGCAACCTGCCACCCACCCACCCCCAGGCTGCAATACCATACTGCTAGCTTGCTTGCACTTGAAATTGGGCCTTTAAGGCATGTGGAGGTAGACGCCGGTCACCATGTCATGGCTGCGTCGGCGGCATGGTATCCATACTCAGTCCCCAGCCGCCCGGCGGCCGGGTGTCCACGCTCGGTCCCCAGCCGCCAGGGGGCGGCCGGGTGTCCATACTCGGTCCCCAGCCACCCCGCGGCCGGGTGTCCACACACGGTCCCCAGCCGCCTGGGGGCGGCCGGGTGTCCATAAACGGTCCCCAGCCACCCCTATTTCTCCTTGGAACATCCCCCCACACTTTTCTTAGCCCGACCTGCTTTAGGGCAGCATTGGACGAGCCCACCAGAGAACCAGACTCCTCTGGTGGGCCCTGGCTTCTCCATCAGGGGAGTTGAAAGTGCCAAGGTGAGGAGCATGATGATGATGATAGAAGTTAGCATCTGCTTTGTTTTCTTGGAATGCTAGCGTAAGTGTGCAACCTGCCACCCACCCACCCCCAGGCTGCAATACCATACTGCTAGCTTGCTTGCACTTGAAATTGGGCCTTTAAGGCATGTGGAGGCAGACGCCGGTCACCATGTCATGGCTGCATCGGCGGCATGGTATCCATACTCAGTCCCCAGCCGCCCGGCGGCCGGGTGTCCACGCTCGGTCCCCAGCCGCCAGGGGGCGGCCGGGTGTCCATACTCGGTCCACAGCCAACCCCGCGGCCGGGTGTCCACACACGGTCCCCAGCCGCCTGGGGGCGGCCGGGTGTCCATAAATGGTCCCCAGCCGCCCCTATTTCTCCTTGGAACATCCCCCCACACTTTTCTTAGCCCGGCCTGCTTTAGGGCAGCATTGGATGAGCCCACCAGAGAACCAGACTCCTCCGGTGGGCCATGGCTTCTCAATCAGGGGAGTTGAGAGTGCCAAGGTGAGGAGCATGATGATGATGATAGAAGTTAGCATCTGCTTTGTTTTCTTGGAATGCAAGCGCATGTATGTAGTAGCGGCTAGGCCTGAGGTAGTCAGCGTTTTGGCGCATGTCCTACCTCCTCCGAGGATTGCTGGATGTTTTCCTGCTACTATCCCAGTTCTATGACTCCCGTTAAAACAAAGCTTCAGGTGATGAATGATGGATGAGGTGGTGGCAAAGGAGAAAGAGCAGGAGGAACAGGGACCATTCACATCAATATCAGGCCAGTCAACCACACATGTCTTGTAGGATATGTTTCTGTACCAAAAGGAGAGGTTCGGCTACACAGTTATAGGGCATGCAGTGAGTGCAATGCCTACCAAAAATTTCGAGGCATTCCAATGCCCCTTGGAAGTGACATGGAGGTCAGAGGGCCATAACTAAACCGTTTTTTCCATTTATAGCAACTGGGTCTCCTGTGCACTGTTGACCTAAGCAGTGAATGGAAGGCTTTCCAAAAATTATGAGGAACTGCAATGCCCCTTGAAACAGACATGGATTACAGCATACTAAAAACCTTCTACCCATTTTATTGGGCAGTGGGTCTCCCTTAGTGTTCGCCTATGCATTGAAAAGCAAAAGCTGACTAAAATTAGGAGGAAATGCAATGCCCGTTGGAAGAATGGTGGAGTTCGCAGTGGAATAAATAGACAATATCAATGCCCCTTGAAAAAGTGGTGGAGGTCGCAGTAGCTTAACAAGAGGGTTTTAATGCCCCTTGGAAAAGTGGTGGAGGTCGCAGTGGAATAAAAAGACAATATCAATGCCCCTGGGAAAAGTGGTGGAGGTCGCAGTAGCTTAACAAGACTGTTTTAATGCCCCTTGGAAGAGACGTGGAGGTCGCAGTGGAATAAAAAGACAATATCAATGCCCCTGGGAAAAGTGGTGGAGATCGCAGTAGCTTAACAAGCTGGTTTTAATGCCCCTTAGAAGAGTGGTGGAGGTCACAGTAGCTTAACAAGACAGTTTTAATGCCCCTTGGAAGAGACGTGGAGGTCGCAGTGGAATAAAAAGACAATATCAATGCCCCTGGGAAAAGTGGTAGAGGTCGCATTAGATTAACAAGATGGTTTTAATGCCCCTTGGAAGAGCGGTGGAGGTCGCAGTAGCTTAACAAGATGGTTTTAATGCCCTTGGAAGAGTGGTGGAGGTCACAGTAGCTTAACAAGACAGCTTTAATGCCCCTTGGAAAAGTGGTGGAGGTCGCAGTAGCTTAACAAGACGGTTTTAATGCCCCTTGGAAGAGACGTGGATGTTGCAGTAGCTTAACAAGACGGTTTAAATGCCCCTTGGAAGAGTGGTGGAGGTTACAGTAGCTTAACAAGACGGTTTTAATGCCCCTTGGAGAAGTGGTGGAGGTCGCAGTAGTTTAACAAGACGGTTTTCATGCCCCTTGGAAGAGACCTGGAGGTCAGAGTGGTTTAACAAGACAGTTTTAATGCCCCTTGGAAGAGCGGTGGAGGTCGCAGTAGCTTAACAAGATGGTTTTAATGCCCCTTGGAAGAGTGGTGGAGGTCACAGTAGCTTAACAAGACAGCTTTAATGCCCCTTGGAAAAGTGGTGGAGGTCGCAGTAACTTAACAAGACAGCTTTAGTGCCCCTTGGAAAAGTGGTGGAGGTCGAAGTAGCTTAACAAGACAGTTTTAATGCCCCTTGGAAAAGTGGTGGAGGTCGCATTAGCTTAACAAGACGGTTTTAATGCCGCTTGGAAGAGACGTGGAGGTTGCAGAAGCTTAGCAAGACGGTTTAAATGCCCCTTGGAAGAGACGTGGAGGTCAGAGTGACTGAGGTGCAGGCTCAATGAGGTAAAGACTCCTGTAATGTCAGGTACTAGTCCCCAGAAAATCTGCTCTGACGGTGGGGAACCGATGGAGGTTGGGGGGATGTCACTCCGCTCTCAGGAAAAAGACCGGAGATTCGCTGAGGGATTGTGTCTTTATCGTGGTAAAGGTGACCATTTGATTAAGTATTGTGAGCGTCGTTTAAGTAAAGAAAAAAAAAAGGGCAGTTACGCCCGTATAGCTTGTTTACGCTCTGCAGGTGTATTTCTTTCTGGGAGTACTACTCTGCAGGGAGATATGATTGAATTTCAGGTATTTGTGTAATGTGGTTCAACACTTAATGTGATTGATAAAGGGTTTTTGGAAAACCTTAAATTGAAATCCAAATCTTTGTCATCACCTATTTCTGTGGTTGCAATTGATATCACTCCTTTGAAATGTATTACTCACAAGACTGCTGCATTTCCTCTCACTATCAATGGAGTTCACCAAGAAATTTTGGACTTGGTTGGTTTGGATAATTTACCCTCTCCAGTTGTTCTAGGATTGCCTTGTTTAAAACTGCACAATCCTTTATTGGACTCGTCTACTAATGTGATTAAGTCTTGGAGTCTAAAGTGCTATGATAAATGTTGTAATGGTCGCATTGCGGCTGTGGAAAAAGTGGAATTACCTGTTCCTATTCAACATTTTTGGAGGGTTTTTTCGGAGGAGGAGTCGCAAGTTTTACCTCCTCATAGGGATTATGATTGCGCCATTGAGTTTGTTCCGGGTGCTACTCTTCCCAAAAGTCGCTTGTTTAATCTGACTATCCCTGAAAGAAAGGCTTTGGAGGAGTACATACAGACTAGCCTGGCTGCTGGTCACATTACACTGTGTGCAGAATTATTAGGCAAGTTGTATTTTAGAGGATTATTTTTATTATTGATCAACAACTATGTTTTCAATCAACCCAAAAGACTCATAAACATCCAAGCTTTATATTTGTGGAAGTTGGAGTGGTTTTTTTTAGATTTGGCTATCTTAGGAGGATATCTGTTTGTGCAGGTAACTATTACTGTCCCAAATTATTAGGCAACTTAATAAAAAACAAATATAATCCCATCTCACTTGCTTATTTTCACCAGGTAAACCAATATCAGTGCACAAAATTTGGAAATAAACATTTCTGACATGCAAAAACAAAAACCAAAATAATTAGTGATCAATACAGCCACCTTTCTTTATGATGACACTCAACAGCCTTCCATCCATAGATTCTGTCAGTTGCTTTATCTGTTTTTGATCAACATTGCGTGTAGCAGCCACAACAGCCTCCCAGACACTGTTTCGAGGGGTGTACTGTTTTCCCTCCCTGTAGATCTCACATTTTATGATGGACCATAGGTTCTCTATGGGGTTCAGATCAGGTGAACAAGGGGCCCATGTCATTATTTATTCTTCTTTTAGACCTTTACTGGCCAGCCACACTGTGGAGTAGTTGGATGCATGTGATGGAGCATTGTCCTGCATGAAAATCATGTTTTTCTTGAATGATACTGACTTCTTCCTGTATCACTGCTTGAAGAAGTTGTCTTCCAGAAACTGGCAGTAGGTCTGGGAGTTGAGCTTCACTCCATCCTCAACCCGAAAAGGTCCCACAAGTTCATCTTTGATGATACCAGCTCATACCAGTACCCCACCTGCACCTTGCTGGCTTCTGAGTTGGAGTGGAGCTCTCTGCCCTTTACTGATCCAGCCTCTGGCCCATCACGAGTCACTCTCATTTCATCAGTCCATAAAGCCTTTGAAAAATCAATCTTAAGATATTTCTTGAACCATTGTTGAAGTTTTATCTTATGTTTCTTGTTCAAAGGTGGTCATTTTTCAGCCTTCCTTACCTTGGCCATGTCCCTGAGTATTGCACACCTTGTGCTTTTTGATACTCCAGTAACATTGCAGCTCTGAAATATGGCAAAACTGGTGGCGAATGGCATCTTGGCAGCTTTACGCTTGATTTTCCTCAATTCATGGGCAGTTATTTTGTGCCTTTTTTGGCCAACACGCTTCTTGCGACCTTGTTGGCTATTTTCCATGAAACGCTTGATTGTTCGGTGATCACGCTTCAAAAGTTTGGAAATTTCAAGACAGCTGCATCCCTCTGCAAGACATCTCACAATTTTGGACTTTTCAGAGCCCGTCAAAACTCTCTTCTGACCCATTTTGCCAAAGGAAAGGAAGTTGCCTAATAATTAACCACACCTTATATAGGGTGTTGATGTCATTAGTCAACACCTCTCCTCATTACAGAGATGCACATCACCAGATTTACTTAATTGGTAGTTGGCTCTCAAGCCTATGCAGCTTGGAGTAGGACAACATGTATAAAAAGTATCATGTGATCAAAATACTCATTTGCCTAATAATTCTGAACACAGTGTAGACCTTCTAAGTCGCCTGTGGCAGTTGGATTCTTCTTTGTTAAAAAAAAGGACGGCGGTTTACATCCATGTCTGGATTTCGTGAAATTAATAAGATTAACATATGCAATTCCTACCCATTACCGTTAATTCCTGACTTGTTTAACCAGTTAGTGGGAGCCAAGTGGTTCTCCAAAATTGATCTCCGGGGGGCATACAATTTGTTACGTGTGAAGGAGGGTGATGAATGGAAAACTGCTTTTAACACTCTGGTAGGTCATTTTGAGAATCTGGTGATGCCTTTTGGTCTTACCAATGCACCTGCATTTTTTCAGAACCTTATTAATGACATCCTGAGACCTCTGATTGGTAAGAATGTGGTTGTGTATTTGGATGACGCTTTGATTTATTCACCAGATCTGGAGTCCCATTGGCAGAGTGTACGTGAAGTTTTGCAGTTATTGGGTGATAATTCACTCTTTGCTAAGCTGGAGAAACGTGAGTTCACTGTGCAGAAAATTAGTTTTTTGGGCTACATTGTCTCCATCGAGGGCTTTGAGATGGACCATGTGAAGGTTCAGGCTGTGCAGGAATGGCTTTGGCCTATTGGTTTGAAATCTATACAGAGATTTTTGGGTTTTGTCAATTATTACAGGAAATTCATTAAGAATTTTTCTGTAATTGTTAAACCTCTAACCGATCTCACCAGGAAAGGTACGAATACGGCCCAGTGGACTAATGAGGCCATTGAAGCGTTTGAGTATCTCAAAGAGAGCTTCAGTTCTGCCCCTATCCTTATGCAGCCTGATGAGACCAAGCCTTTTTTGGTCGAGGTCGATTCTTCATCCGTGGGGGTCGGAGCAGTTTTGTCTCAGGAGAACAAGGGTGGAGTACATCCTGGTGCCTTCTTTTAGAAAAATTTTTCGGTATCCGAACTGAATTATGATGTTGGAAATTGGGAGTTGCTGGCTATTAAACTCGCATTTGAACATTGGCGTCATTTTTTGGAAGGCGATAGATTTTCTATTCAGGCTTTCACTGATCATAAGAATTTGATCTATCTGGATGCTGCCAAGCGCTTGAATGCCCATCAAGGTAGGTGGGCACTTTTTTTTTCTCGGTTTCATTTTTCTGTTACCTATATCCCTGGTACTAAGAATGTTAAAGCCGATGCTTTATCTCGCAGCTTCTCTCCTACGGTCGGTGCCGAGGAGAAGGAGAGCATTTTCCAGAAAGGAGTTGTGGTGGCGGCTTTGGACTCCGTTTTGGAGAATGGGATTCTGAAAGCTCAAGATGATGCTCCATCTAACACTCCCCATGGGAGGTTGTTCGTGCCTAGAGCCTTTAGGAGAGATTTGTTTGTGGAGTGTCATGAGTCTCTGTTGGCAGGTCATCCAGGAATTTCGGAGACTAAGAGACTGATCAGTCGCAGTTTTTGGTGGCCTGGATGGCAGAAGGAAGTCATCAAGTGGGTGCGCCAGTGTACTGTGTGCGCTAGGTCAAAGGCTTCACATACTCCTACTGCGGGGTTGCTTTGCCATCTGGAGGTTCCTAGTGCGCCTTGGACGCATCTCACTATGGATTTTATTACTGATCTTCCTGTGTCCGAGGGTGTTACTGTCATCTGGGTGGTCGTGGACCGTTTTAGTAAGATGTGTCATTTGGTTCCATTCATTAATTTGCCCTGCGCCAAGACCCTCGCTAAGGCATTTGTTATGGAGATTGTCAAGCTCCATGGCGTTCCCACGGATATTGTTTCTGATAGAGGACCTCGGTTTGTGGCTCGCTTTTGGCGTGCTTTTTGTGACAGCTTGGGAGTCCATTTGTCATTTTCGTCTGGTTATCATCCTGAGTCTAATGGACAGACTGAAAGAAAGAACCAGGATGTTGAACAGTTTTTGCGCTGTTTTGTGGCGGACAATCAAGAGGTGTGGTCGGAGTTTCTGCCTCTTGCAGAATTTGCTCTTAACAATCATACATCCTCCTCTGCTGGGTGTTCTCCTTTTTTTTGTTGTACTGGGAGACATCCGTCTTTTGGTTCGTTCTCCAAATTGGGGTCGGGGTTGCCGGAGGAGAAGAATTTTTCCGGTGATTTGGAGAGAGTTTGGACTAATGTACATTGTAACCTTCAAGAGGCTAACAAAAAGTCCAAGAAGTATTTTGACAGGAAACGTAAAGAGGTTTTGTTTACTGTGGGTGACATGGTTTGGTTTTCCTCGAAGAACCCTCTGTTGAGGATTCCCTCTAAAAAACTGGGTCCTAAGTTTGTGGGTCCATTTAAAGTGCTTCAGGTTGTTAACCAGTCTGCTGTTAGGTTGGATGTCCCTACTTCCTGGAAGATTAATCCTGTGTTTCATGTTTCCTTGTTGAAAAAGGCTGACGTATCTGATAGGGACGTCATTGTCACAGTTCCTCCTGTGGTGGAAGACGGCGAATATGAAATTTTGCGTATCTTGAATTCTAGATGGCATAGAGGGAGATTACAGTATCTTGTCTCCTGGAAGGGTTTCGGTCCCGAAAACAACTCCTGGGTAAGGACGGATGATGTCTCTGCTCCTAGGCTTGTTAAAGCTTTCCACAGGAGGTCAGGAGGTTTCCGGATAGGCCTGGGCCTGGAGGATCCAGAGGATCCTCATAAAAGAGGGGGTACTGTTAGATCCCTCCTGTTAGTTTTTTCTATCTTTTGTTTTGTGGTCACGTGACCATCTGCCTATATATTCTAGCTCCGCCCTTCTGGCTTTGCTGGACTTCAGTGTTGTTTGACTGTTTTGCTAGCCTGGTGCTTCGGTGCCTATCTCTGTCAGTTTGCTTGGTCCTCTGGGACCTCTAGTACTTTTTGTCAGTTTGTCTTTTGTGTTCTACAACAATTTCTGTTTAGGAGGTGTCCCATTTTGTCCCAGTCCTTAGTTCTTTTAGGGACCCCTCCCTAAATTCTATAGGTCTTCGTTCAGACTAGCTGACGACGAAGGCGGGTCTCTTCACTAGGAACAGGCAGCCCACTACATCGTAGGGATTCAGCTTAGTCATACTGTAGGGACAGCTTTCCCCTATCTTTCCTTAGTTCTTGTTGCAGATCATAACAGTAGGATCAGCAGTCTCAGCCACAGATCTGCCTGCTCTTTCACAGCTGTCCACAACTCACAAGCAGTGTGAGGTTTATCACCTAAGCTTATGAGTTTCAGCACAGCCTATTGCCGCTTGGCTGAGGCAGTACTGCAGTGCTTCCAGCTTTTAACTGATGTGGTGATATCTGAGATGGAGGCTGAACATGAGGAGGAGGAGGAGGATGATGCGCAGGAACTGTACACTGTGGGGGCAACTCTGGCTGACATAGGGCCCGCAATCCTCGGTGTGGGGAGGATGTGTTCCGTCCCAAGGTCCGACTGGGTCCCAGCTTCCACTATGTTTACCCAGTGTGCCGTCAGGGAGATGTACCGTCCCTTGCCACAAGCACTTGTCCACGTGTCTGTTGTCAGGTGGACTCTCCCAGTAACTGCGTTGTTGAGAGCACGGCAGATGTTTTGGGACACGTGCTTGTGTAGTGCGGGGATGGCACACTGGGCAAAATAGTGTCGGCTGGGGACTGAGTACCGAGGGACGGCCACCGCCATAAGTTTGCGGAAGGATTCCGTCTCCACCAGCCTAAAAGGCAGTATTTCCAACGCAAGCAGTCGTGAAATGTGCGAATTTAGGACTGTGGCCTGTGGAGCGTTGGCTGCGAATTTGCGCTTTCTTTCAAAGCTCTGGGATATGGACAGTTGAACGCTGCGGTGGGACGTGGACGTGGACGCTGATGCTGTTTCTTGAGAAACTGCCATAACAAGTGAAGACTGAGAGGAGGGGGCATCTTTGCATGCAGTATGGACAGGGGATTGCCTTGCACGCACAACAGGGGGTTCTATTACACGCACAACAGCGGAAGAAGCAGTGGTGACACCCGCTGACACTGGTCGTGGACCCTGGGGTTCACCCCACAAAGTCGGGTGCTTTGCTGCCATGTTCCTGATCATGCTGGGGGTGGTCAGGCTGGTAGTTTTGTCACCCCTGCTGATGCTGGCATGGCAGGTGGTACAAATGGCCTTTTTGGGGTTATCAGCAGAGTCTTTAAAAAAATTCCAGACTCTGGAAGACCTACCGGTTATACTGGCAACATCCCTCGTGTTGGTGTTACGGGGAACTGTTGCCCGCCTTCTGTGTGAGGCCACCTCACTGCTTCTTCCTGCCTGTTGGGGTACTCTGCCTCCCTCCCCCCTGTGTGCTGCTGGCCTCGCTCTGCATGTCCTCCTGCCATGTTGGGTCAGTTACTAGATCATCCACCACCTCCTCCTCTTCCACTTCCACACCACGATCCTCCTCCTCACCTTGTGGCAATTGTGTCTCGTCATCGTCCACCTCTTGTGACAAATTGCCAGCGTCGACTTCCTCTGGCCGTGGCTGTTCAAATATTTGGGCATCGCTACATGGGATCTCCTCTTCCACCACTTCAAGCAGAGCAGGCGAGGGGCACAAATATGGAAAAGGACCAGTGAACAGCTCTTCAGAGTGTCCAAGTGTGGGATCAGTTGCTGTCTGACGACACTCGGCATGGTGGGAGGAAGGAGCATCAGGGTGAGGAGGAGTATGCGGTCGAGACTCACGGCTACTTAAATTTGACCGTGTGGAAGACAGACCGGAGGTGGTGGTGCCCAGTTGACTGGAAGTATTATCTGCTATCCAATTAATAACCTGTTCACACTGATCAATTCGCAATACTGGTGTTGTAGTGTGCTTGCCTAGTAAATCGGGCAAGAAGTGGGAGCGAGAAGATGTGGCTGTTGGTCGTGGCACATTTTCACCTTGGCCACGGCCACTCTACACGCACCATCACCAGAACGTCCAGTTCCACGTCCCTTGCCACGTGCCTTGCCCATTGTAATTGAAGTAAAATAGCTTACACTCACACTATCAATGGAAAAAGGGTAACAAAAAGGAGATTAGGACCGTGGAAGAGGAAAACCACAGTTCTATTTGTCTGGCCTACACCAGAATCTTTTAAACAGATATATTTGTTACTGAACAGACAGAGAGACACTATTACAGTTTTTTTTACGGCAAAAAATGCCAAAAACAGGATAATACAGAGATTTAACCCGTGGAACTGCAAAACCGCAGTTATATTTTTCTGCCCTACACCAGACTCTTTTAAACAGATATATTGGTGTCTGACCAGTCAGAGAGACACTATTACAGTTTTTTTTATGGCAAAAAATGCCAAAAACAGGATATTACAGAGATTTGACCCGTGGAACTGCAAAACCACAGTTATATTTTTCTGGCCTACACCAGACTCTTTTAAGCAGATATATTGGTGTCTGAATAGTCAGGGAGACACTATTACTGTTTTTTTTTTACGGCAAAAAATGCAAAAAGCCGGATAATACAGAGATTTGACCCGTGGAACTGCAAAACCACAGTTATAGTTATGTGGCGTACACCAGACTCTTTTAAACAGATATATTGGTGTCTGACCAGTCAGGGAGACACTATTGCAGTTTTTTTTTACTGCAAAAAATGCCAAAAACAGAATAATACAGAGATTTGACCCGTGGAACTGCAAAACCACAGTTATATTTTTCTGGCCTACACCAGACTCTTTTAAACAGATATATTGGTGTCTGACCAGTCAGGGAGAAACTATTACTGTTTTTTTTTTATGGCAAAAAAATGCCAAAAGTAGAATAATACAGAGATTTGACCCGTGGGACTGCAAAACCACAGTTATATTTTTCTGGCCTACACCAGACTCTTAAACAGATATATTGGTGTCCGACCAGTCAGGGAGACACTATTACTGTTTTTTTTACGGCAAAAAATTCCAAAAGCAGGATAATACAGAGATTTGACCTGTGGAACTGCAAAACCACAGTTATAGTTATGTGGCGTACACCAGAATCTTTTAAACAGATATATTGGTGTCTGACCAGTCAGGGAGACACTATTACAGTTTTTTTACGGCAAAAAATGCCAAAAACAGGATAATACAGAGATTTGACCCGTGGTACTGTAAAACCAGAGTTATATTTTTCTGGCCTACCCCAGACTCTTTTAAACAGATATATTGGTGTCTGACCAGTCAGGGAGACACTATTACAGTTTTTTTTACGGCAAAAATGCCAAAAACAGGATAATACAGAGATTTGACCCATGGAACTGCAAAACCACAGTTATATTTTTCTGGCTTACACCAGACTCTTTTAAACAGATATATTGGTGTCTGACCAGTCAGGGAGAAACTATTACTGTTTTTTTTTACAGCAAAAAATGCCAAAAGCAGGATAATACAGAGATTTGACCCGTGGAACTGGAAAATCACAGTTATATTTTTCTGGCCTACACCAGACTCTTTCAAACAGATATATTGGTGTCCGACCAGTCAGTGAGACACTATTACTGTTTTTTTTTACGGCAAAAAATGCCAAAAGCAGGATAATACAGAGATTTGACCCGTGGAACTGCAAAACCACATTTATAGTTATGTGGCGTACACCAGAATCTTTTAAACAGATATATTGGTGTCTGACCAGTCAGGGAGACACTATTACAGTTTTTTTTTGACCCGTGGAACTTCAAAACCACAGTTATAGCTATGTGGCGTACACCAGACTCTTTTAAACAGATATATTGGTGTCTGAACAGTCACAGACACACTCAATTTTTTGGGGGGAGGGGGGGAATACCAAAAGGTTAATAAGACGCGTATTTGGACACTCTGACTGAAGGAAAAAAAAAATACAGGATTTAGATAAAAAAAAAAAAAAACATTTTCCTGGCCCCTGAGACCGGGGTGATAAGTCTAGCAATTTGACCAACAAGAGCACACAGTACTGTAATGCAGCGTTTGCTGGTATAACCACTGCGTCTCCTATACAGCCTGCCTGCCTGCCTGATATCTGGGATGGATATTAGTCCTGAGAAGGACTGTTTGTTTGATTTTGCAGGCTTTAGAGACCCTACACTACCTATTTTGCACTATATATCTCTCCCTAACTCAGCAGCACTGACCCTACACTGGCTGATCTGGAGCAACTGTGCACAAGATGGCGGGGCCCGGTTTTAAATACTCGAGGTGACGCTGTGCGGCCAGCCAATCACTGTAATGCCCACAAACAACATGGCTGCGGCATTACAGTGACTGGCTGGCAATCCCTGCATGTTCATTGGCTCTGTAAAGAGCGCCAAACGTGCAGGGCAGAGACCCGAGCTCCCGCCCGAGTAACCCAGAAATGCTCGGTGCTTGCCGAACATCCCGAGTAGCGTGATGCTCGGGCGAGTACCGAGCAGTGTCGAGCATGCTCGCTCAACACTAGTTAAGATCAGTTGGACATTACTAATATTGTTTGTTTTGCATTATACAATTTGAAAGGGGTTCATTACAGTCTTAGGAGACCTCAGAGCATTATATATGTCTTTTCACTGCAATTTGAGGCTTTGCAGTATTGCGATTTGTGGCTAATCAATTTGCTGTGAATCAAATTTTGAAAGATTCACTCATCTCTAGCACTTACATTACTCAGCTATTTTTAAGCATTTCACATTTGGGAATTTTGGAATGACTGTTACTCATTTGGAGATTGAAAGCCACTTGTTCCAGTGTAACCAGTTCATATGAGAAAAAGGCCATCTGTGAAACCTGGCAAGTATCAACCTCATGCTTTATCCTACACATAAATAACTGTCAGATTAAACGCAGCCATGCAAATGTTACTGTATTGGAAATGAAAGGCTTCCTTCTATGTGGGTGTTTTCACAAAGAATGCTCCCATTCCTGGTTTCTCAGTTACATAGAAACCATGTTCTAATTCTAAAGCTTTGGTTGTGCATCTCACTATGTGAAGCAAATGGCAGCAGCTATTAAAAACATTTATATTGTGCGTGTGATTAAGGGTACTGATACTAGCAAGTGTTGAATGGGTGATATATTAAAATTTCTGTCCTTTTTTTTCGCTGATGCAGACTTTCACAAAATATCTGCCTGGAGTATTTGTCTTATTGTGTGCTCGATGCATTTCAGTTTCATATAAATATATTGAAATGTTTTTGAGCTCTGGTTCTGAACTACCTCACCAGCTCTCGTTTAGGCATAGCAGAATGAAGAGTATAAGAAAACATGAGGATGCATATGAGCCATCATTTTAAAGCAATTCAAATATTGAAACACTGGCAGCTAGCACCTAACACTGAAACCAGATAAAAGTAAAAATTAATTCGGAACTTCTGGTATATGCAGTGTGGCGCCCCTGAGGGTTCGACCGCCACAGGGATGCTGCACTTCTCTAATGGAGTGTAGTGTTCCTCCTCTGAGGTAAGACCAGTGTGATAGTCGTGACCCAACTTTTGCATCCAACACCACACTTCTCCACCAGAGGGAGCTACTATGCACTAGGTGCTGCTCCCCTGGTTACAGGGAGACTGGGGAACCAAGAATTAGTGGAACCAGTTAGTGGGTGAGGGTGGAGGACTTACAAGTTAGTGACACTTTAGATTTGGTATTTAATAGAAAGCCATCTTTGGTCTTGGTCTTTCGCTGGTCCTTTTGTCTAGCCTTTGCTAGTCTGTCGGCTGTTCTCTGTGCTGTCATATACTGTGTGTACTGTGACCTCCCTCCCGGAGCGCAGATCCTGTGTGGGCCTGCACCGGCAAGGGACACAGCCCTCGTACCCTGGCCTTGGGACGAGCGGCAGGTTGTAGACCAGGAATGTCTCAACCCGGCCAAGGACCAGGATCAAGAAGGCCCGGAGCTTAAGAGTGTGGCTCCACAGCAAATGGATCACAGGCAGGATGCAGACGGAGCGGTATATGCCACCTGTCCTCGCCATGCTGATATATTCAGAGGGACTCCGGCTGCAAGAGGGGAACCGGCCCCCGACATCCGACCTTGCTACTCTACGTCCTGGACGGGAAAGCCCGGTAGGCCCAGAGGATCCCACTGGGTATCGGACGGAGCGGAGCTGCCACCCGTGCCCTTGTTCTGAGAGGAGCTCAGAGGGAGACCCGGCCTATTTGCACATACACGGATAGGAAAGGAATCGGTCTGTAGTTCAGGAACACTCTGCTGTAGGGTCCCGACTGAATGCTGGACTTACTCGGAGGTTGTCGGGCCCCCGTCTCTGGTGAGTGCAGGACTCCGCGGGGAGCAGGTAGTCGCCTTCCTTTGCCAGCTAAGTGAGTAAAGCCTTGGAAGTTCACCCCTATGGCCTCCGGATTGTTATTTCTGCGCCACACCGCGGGACGCAGCATCCCTTTCTCCTCTACTACTACCCCCTCCATCCTGGCCCTCTGCCCTGAGGCCTTGCTCCTCCTGTGGGGAGTAGTAATAACTTTGACCGCCATAACATCATGCCTCAGCGGACTGCAGCGGCGCTGGTGGCCCCTCAGCAGGCACCACAGGTGGCGTAGTCGTTAATTAGCCACTCAACCCGGATAAGCCCTCACCATCTCCTTTTAATGTGACGGCCCTGAGCACGGGTCGGGTCCGGGCCATGGCTGTATCCCATCTCTCCATCACAGGACCCGACTCCGAGTCCCCCAACACCCAGGGTTAACTAAAAGGGCTTCCACCGGAGACCGTCCGTCACAGCAGAAAGTGAATAAATTTATTTGTACAGATGCCTCTGTGTGTATAGAAATATTTAACGTTTCGGTCCACAATTGTTCTTCTTCACTGCTACAAATATAATAAACAAAAATAGGATCAATATTATATCCTTATTGTGGTAGATCGCTCACTCAGCTGCACACGGAGGTAGACACAGGTAGGTACGCTGTCTCTTTAAAACGTCTGGTTGGTTTATTAAAATGCAGCATTAACCAACACTGAGTCCATAAAAGAAAACACAGATCGCTGGGCAAAAACAAGGAAAACAAAGCAAAATGGTAACACAAAAATCAGAGTCTTTGTGGCAGCAGGGATCCGCCTGCTCAGCATTCAGCAACTTCACATGGTTCAGGCTAGCTCCACACAAACAGATCTGGAGTTCCTCTCTCCAGACCTACTGAACACTGAATGCCTCAGCAGGCCAAGTAATAAACCAAACAGACCGCACCCTGATATGTGGATGGATAGATAGATGGATATTCTCACTAAAACACGCCCTTTTAAAATTGGTGATTTAACCCCTCTCAACAAATAATATGCTGGAGGAAACTTAACAGTTTTAATTCACTGACGCATATAGCCTCAGGAAACATATCTCCCCTCCAGCATTTTACCAGTGACTTTGTCTCATATCCCCCTCCCCTGCCCAAAGCCGGGGGCTTGGCACCTTCACTCACTAAACAGGGAAGTCTGGATAGGGCATCTGCGTTTCCGTGTGGTTTCCCGGACTGTGCTCTACATGAAAATTAAAGTCTTGGAGTGCTAGAAACCTCCTAGTCACTCGGGCATTCTTCCCCTTCCTTTCCCTCATCCATCTCAGGGGCGCATGATCTTATACTAGCCTGAACTTTCAGCCTACCAGCTAATATCTTAAAGTCTCAATTGCCCATTTGATGGCAAAGCACTCCTTCTCGACGATGACATAGTTCTTTTCACAGGAGGAGAGTTTCCTACTCAGGAATAGGACTGGATGTTCGTCCCCATCTATTTCCCGGCACAACACAGCTCCCAAACCGATCTCGGAGGCCTCAGTCTGAACCATGAACTCCTTAGTGAAGTCAGGTGCTACTAAGACAGGCTGTTTACATAGGGCAAGCTTCAACTCCTAGAATGCCATCTCTGCTTCAGGGGACCACTTGGCCATCGATGTCTTCGTGCCCTTAAGAAGATCAGTCAGGGGGGCGGCGATCCTGGCGAAATTCGGGATAAATTGCCAATAATACCCCACAATTCCTAGAAATGCCCGAACTTGCTTCTTGGAGTTCGGTTGCGGACAATTTCGGATAGCCTCCACTTTATTTACTTGCGGCTTTATTTCGCCCTTTCTGACGATGTAGCCCAAGTATCTTGCCTCTTCCCCATGGCGCACTTCTTTGGGTTTATCATAAACCCTGCCTTCCTTAGCGCATCCAGTACCGCCTGGACTTTCTGTAAATGACTTCCCTATCCGGGCTGAATATTACGATGTCATTCAGGTAAGCTGCGGTGTACTTCTTGTGAGAGAATAGTTTCCCTCTGCTCTGCCTTACCCACCGCTCCGGCGGTTTCTCTCCGCTCTGACTTGCCCACCGCAAGGGCGGCTTCTCTCTGCTCTGCCTTGCCCACTACTCCGGTGGTTCCGCTTTGCTCTGCCTTGTCCACCGCACCTGTGGTTTTCACTCCGCTCTGCTTGCTCACCGCACCAGAAGTTTCTCTCTGCTCTGCCTTGTCTTCCGCTCCGGCGGTTTCGCTTTATTCTGCTTGTCTACCGCATCTGCGGCTCTGTACCTGTCTCCCAGTCTGTACTGGACCCTATCCAGCCTGCGCTCCAACCTGCTAGTACCTCCTGGTCTGCACTCCAGTGTGCTTGCCAGTATCTCCCTTTCAGCATACCAGCCGTGCTTGCCAGTGCCCACCTGTCTGCATACCAGCCGTGCTTGCCAGTGCCCACCTGTCTGCATACCAACTGTGCTTGCCAGTGCCCACCTTTCTGCATACCAGCCGTACTTGCCAGTACCCACCTGCCTGTATGCCAGTCTAACCTGCCTGTTCCTGCATTCCCCGGTGTGGGCCAACAACTGTGACCGGGGTCTGACCTGGAGTCGCACCTGGTCCCTCTGCTCGGTTCCTCCTTTGTCCACGGAGTCGACTAAGCCACCGTGCGACCTTGGTCGGATCGGGTTGATACTTAGTTACGCCCCTCCAGGCACTCCTCGGTTCATGGTACAGTGGGATCACTAATCACGCTCATGCCAGTCAGTCCGAGCGTGAGCGTAACAGTAGGCCATCTTCTCCTTGGCACTTGGACACAAGAGAATCTGCCAGTACCCTTTCGTTAGGTCCAGGGTGGTGATATATCTAGCTGACTCTAGCCTCTCAATAAGCTCATTGACCCAGGGCATCGGATACGCGTCGAACTTTGACACCACAATCAGCTTCCTGTAGTCATTACAGAACTGCCATTCTCCATCCGGCTTTGGCACCAGAACAATGGGGCTGGACCAGTCGCTCTTTGACTCCTCGATGATGCCCAGGCTCAACATTCTCCTCACCTCTTTGGAGATCACTTTGTGGCGGGATTCAGGAATCCGATACAGCCTTTGATTCACCCTCACATGCGTCTCTGTCAAGATTTCATGCTCAACCACCTGCATACAACCTGGTAGCTCTGAAAACAGGTCCCGATTCCGCTGAAGCAGCTCTCGGCACTGTTGCTTCTGGGCTGGTGACAATGTCTCTGCTACTGTGACATCCTCGACTCTGGCTTCAGGATGGGCGCTCAGGCACGTAGCTTCCAGCGGCTCCCTGTCTCGCCAAGGTTTGAGCAGGTTAACATGGTACACCTGATACAGCTATCTTCTTCCTGGTTGATGGACCTTGAAGTTGACGTCACTCAACTTTTCGACCACCTCATATGGCCTTTGCCACTTGGCCAGGAATTTACTCTCCCCCATGGGGATCAACACCAGCACCCAATCTCCAGGGCTAAACTGCCTCAGTCTTGCTGACCGATTGTAGACCCTTGCCTGGGCCTCTTGTGCTGGAAGAAGGCTCTCTCTTACAATTGGCATCACCTCGCGATCCGGTGTTGCATTTGGGCCACATGCTCAATGACACTCCGGTGGAGTGTTACCTCACCTTCCTAGGTCTCCTTCGCAATGTCCAACAGTCTGCCATCCATTAAGCAACTCAAAGGGTGAGAACCCCGTATAGGCCTGGGGATCTTCCCTAATGGAGAATAGCAGATAGGGGAGTAGACAATCCCAGTCTTGTCCAGCCTTCTCCATGACCTTTTTAAGCATGAACTTTAGGGTCTTGTTGAACCTCTCCACCAGGTCGTCTGTCTGCGGATGGTACACTGATGTCCTGAGTTGTGTAATCTGGAGAGCCTTACACAACACCCTCATCACCGTCGACATGAAAGGAGTTCCCTGGTCTGTCAGGATCTCTTTTGGCAGGCCAATCCGAGAAAAGATATGTACCAGCTCTCAGCCTATGCTCCTGGCAGAGGAGTTTCCTAATGGTACTGCCTCTGGATACCGTGTTGCATAGTCCAGCACAATCAGTATGTTTTGGTGACACCTGGTGGACTTAACTAAGGTCCATGGCAAGTTGGTCAAATGGAACCTCTTTAATGGGTAACAGAACCGGTGGATTCCTTTAGTGGGACACGGGAGCATTTAGCTGACAAGGAGGGCAAGACCGGCAGAAATTAACACCCAGGCATGTAGAACCTCTGCAAGACCCGCTTTTGGGTTTTGTCTACTCCCATATGCCCCCCTAAGATATGCGAATGGGACAAATCTAATACCCTATGTCTAAAGGGACCCGGCACCAACAACTGCTCTATCACTTCCCCTCTTGGTTGAGTGACCCAATAAAGCATCATCATTTATGGTGAAATATGGGAACCTGGTGTAAGCCCCAGGCTCTTGAGCAACCCCATTTATCACAGTCACATTGTCAAATGCACCTTTCAACGTAAGATCCTGCATTTGTGCCGTACTAAAATTCCCCCCAGAAACCCCCAATTCAGAAATCTCATCCTCATGGGTCCCTGTCTCTTCCTCATCTCCAGCAAAGACACACAGGGGAAACTCATCCGCCTCTGGCTGTAATGGGGATTCTTCATGGATGAACCGGCTCCAGTCTGAGCTAGTAGGTACCCCCGCCTTTCCCCACACGTCCCAGACCAGCCAGAAGTCCCGCCCGATTCTAACAGGTGTAACAAGTCTCTGACTACCCCAACTTCATGGGATTCAGTACCATGATTCATTTTTATAGTCACTTAGGCGACAGGGTAGTCCTTGGCGTCCCTGTGGATACAGCGGATGCCCACGTGTTTCCCAGGGATCAACTGGTGGGGGAGTATGGCCCTTACCAGAGTCACCAAACTCCCCAAGTCCAAAAGTCCTGACACTAGTACACCATTTATGGTCAGGGGAAATGACTGTGGCCCCTTACCGGGCTGATCGTCCACACTGCAGGCGGGATAAGCATAGTATGAGCACTGAATGGAAAGGGAAAAGAAAAAAAAACAGCTCACCTCCACGAACCAGCTGGGTGTCTCCGGGATCCGTGATCAGCGCTGCTTTAGGGTCACCTTGCCGCTGGTGGGACGGCTTGTATACTTTTTTTGATCAAAAATAGTTCACTTAGTACCCTATATTTATTATGCAACTTTGCTTTACATTTATATATAATGATGGTAGGGTATGAGATATATTTTTGTCTTTTGTAGGTTTTGCTTCTTTTTGCTAGTGTGAACATGCTCCTATTTCTTGCATGTCTACCATCTTAGACCTCAGTTCACATTGCTTGGTTTTTTGTCTTGTTTGCATTCTGTGCAATTTAAGGGTGTGGCATCCCCTTTGTTGAGCTGATTAGTATATATGTAGCTTACCACGGGCCTAGGTGGTCTGGAGTTGGGACCCGGTCCTATTTGTCTACCCTTTTATATGCATTACTTCAACTTTGATATACAGTAAGGTTTTTAATATAGACAGTATAGGTACCGTCCCAATTTAGGGTCACCTTGCCGCTGGTGGGACGGCTTGTATACTTTTTTTGATCAAAAATAGTTCACTAAGTACCCTATATTTATTATGCAACTTTGCTTTACATTTATATATAATGATGGTAGGGTATGAGATATATTTTTGTCTTTTGTAGGTTTTGCTTCTTTTTGCTAGTGTGAACATGCTCCTATTTCTTGCATGTCTACCATCTTAGACCTCAGTTCACATTGCTTGGTTTTTTGTCTTGTTTGCATTCTGTGCAATTTAAGGGTGTGGCATCCCCTTTGTTGAGCTGATTAGTATATATGTAGCTTACCACGGGCCTAGGTGGTCTGGAGTTGGGACCCGGTCCTATTTGTCTACCCTTTTATATGCATTACTTCAACTTTGATATACAGTAAGGTTTTTAATATAGACAGTATAGGTACCGTCCCAATTTAGGGTCACCTTGCCGCTTGTGGGACGGCTTGTATACTTTTTTTGATCAAAAATAGTTCACTAAGTACCCTATATTTATTATGCAACTTTGCTTTACATTTATATATAATGATGGTAGGGTATGAGATATATTTTTGTCTTTTGTAGGTTTTGCTTCTTTTTGCTAGTGTGAACATGCTCCTATTTCTTGCATGTCTACCATCTTAGACCTCAGTTCACATTGCTTGGTTTTTTGTCTTGTTTGCATTCTGTGCAATTTAAGGGTGTGGCATCCCCTTTGTTGAGCTGATTAGTATATATGTAGCTTACCACGGGCCTAGGTGGTCTGGAGTTGGGACCCGGTCCTATTTGTCTACCCTTTTATATGCATTACTTCAACTTTGATATACAGTAAGGTTTTTAATATAGACAGTATAGGTACCGTCCCAATTTAGGGTCACCTTGCCGCTGGTGGGACGGCTTGTATACTTTTTTTGATCAAAAATAGTTCACTAAGTACCCTATATTTATTATGCAACTTTGCTTTACATTTATATATAATGATGGTAGGGTATGAGATATATTTTTGTCTTTTGTAGGTTTTGCTTCTTTTTGCTAGTGTGAACATCCTCCTATTTCTTGCATGTCTACCATCTTAGACCTCAGTTCACATTGCTTGGTTTTTTGTCTTGTTTGCATTCTGTGCAATTTAAGGGTGTGGCATCCCCTTTGTTGAGCTGATTAGTATATATGTAGCTTACCACGGGCCTAGGTGGTCTGGAGTTGGGACCCGGTCCTATTTGTCTACCCTTTTATATGCATTACTTCAACTTTGATATACAGTAAGGTTTTTAATATAGACAGTATAGGTACCGTCCCAATTTAGGGTCACCTTGCCGCTTGTGGGACGGCTTGTATACTTTTTTTGATCAAAAATAGTTCACTAAGTACCCTATATTTATTATGCAACTTTGCTTTACATTTATATATAATGATGGTAGGGTATGAGATATATTTTTGTCTTTTGTAGGTTTTGCTTCTTTTTGCTAGTGTGAACATGCTCCTATTTCTTGCATGTCTACCATCTTAGACCTCAGTTCACATTGCTTGTTTTTTTGTCTTGTTTGCATTCTGTGCAATTTAAGGGTGTGGTATGACAGGTAAAAGGAAAGACGATGATCCAGCTCCACAGACTCCAATAGTAAAAACAAATGTCTTTTATTTGGAATTTTTTAAAAATATTCCGATGGCGATAATGTAACTCCAGCTGGTAGAAGAACAATACTAGAAGGGAAACACAGGGGCACCAAGGAGGGGTGCGCTACCAGACGCGTTTTGAGCGAAGACCGCTCTTAAACGTGATATGAATAAGTGTCAGACATAAGGGGAGGAACCCTTATTATGCTGGCACTAATCAAGAAAAGGTGCTGCAGGTGTGTAACAACCCAAGATTGCAAAGAAAAAAGAAAAAAAAATTGTAAGAGTAGTGAATTAAAAAGCAACAGGAATTTTATAAACAAGAATGAGACACCAAGTCAATAATGTAACATGAACTCTTTTCTATAATTTAAGCCTGAGGGAATTCTACTATCCAGTACAAAAATCCAAAACGCCTCCCTATTTCAGAGAGTATTTTGTCTGTCTCTGCCACGGATGTGGCGAGGAACATGTTCTATGGCATAAGCTAATAGGCCTTTAGTGCATTTATTATGACAATTAGTAAAATGTCTGGAAGCACCAGACATACTACGATTAGATTGATGGGAAATATCATATAAATGTTCCCTCAGGCGTACTTTAAATTTCCTAGTAGTTGATTTGATATATTTTAGATTACAAATAGTGCAGTCAATCATGTAAATAACATAATCAGTGTTACAATTCAGAAACCCTTTTATTGGATATACCTTGGAATTATTTTTGTCTGTAAATGTTAATTTTTTTGATGAAACCAGACACGATTTGCAGTTCGTAAAACTGCACTTATGGTAGCCGCTAGTTGATAACCAGATACCAGTCATTTTGATGGGCTTTCCTCTGTATAAACTTGGAGAGATTTTGTTGCCTATTGTTGGTGCTCTACGTGGAACTACCCTAATTCCGTCCTTTAATATTGCATCCATGACTGAATCCTCTCTCAGAATATCTATGTTGCGTTTTACTATATTAGATATTGCAGAAAAGTGAGTATTGTAGGTGAGAACTAATGCTGGAATATTAGAGCTGGTGTTGTTGTGGTGGTTCCTTTTAGTAATGAGATTGCTTCTAGATTTACTATCTACTATTTTTCTTGCTCTATCTAAGGTCCATTTTGGATAATTTCTACATGATAGTCTAGAATTAATGGTGGTACATTCTTTTGAGAAGGAAATGGAATCACTACAATTCCTCCTAGCTAAAGTAATTTCTCCTACTGGAATGGGTTTTAGAACATGAGGTGGGTGAAAACTGCGCATGCAAAATTGTATTTCCTGATACAAGGTTAGCAAGTTTGCTGTTTGTGACAGCGAAATTTAACCCTTTAGAAAGCAGTCGATGTTCAGCAGTAGTGAGGGTGACTAGCCCAGGGGATGGGGATGACTTGGTACCCGGGCCTTTAGGGATGTCGGGGTGGTCGGCTCCTGGGCCTATACCCTGGGGTTGCTCCTTTAAAAGGGGTGGATAACTTGTTACATTTATAAAAGTTCGTGACACCACCTGTGGTTTCTGGTGATAATCACCAGCGCTGCGCAGTCCACTGAGGCCGGTGATAAGGCAGCTGGGTGGTATAGCTACCCACAGGTGGAGCTAGGCCTCAGGGCAGTGTATGGACGGGGAGTGTAGGACAGGCAAGACCCAGCGGGGTCAGAGCAAGAACAGGGACAGACACGATAGTCACTTCAGTACCTTTTACTGATGGAAATTCAGGCACGTCCCGGAGCACTGTAGGGTGAAGGGTGCATGTCAGAATCCTCCCCAAAGAGCAGGTATTAGACCTCCTGTTTCTTGCTTCTGCGTAGTAAGTTTCTGACCTGCCTGGAGCTATGCCTAACTTTGTCTCTGTCCTGCGCTTGCTGACCTTGTGGTAGGGCCTTTTCTTGGAGTACATGCTCCCGACTTACGGGGCCTATGTGTCTCCTGGCTCTGTTACGTATCAGCACTTTAGCGATCCTGGGACTTGTAGTTCTCCAGGGATTCCGGTTTATCTTACTGGGTCGTGGAGATCCCGTTAAGCTTCGGACCCGATGTCCAGTAACTTCTTCGGGGTGAGCCAGTTAAGCTCTTCTGCCCCCTATGTACTAACTCTCCTCTCGCCTTCGGCCTACTCGGGCCCTCACTAGGCTACTCACACTAACGGCAGCTTGCCGTGCTTCACCGATATTATGGCGTTGGCACACCTAAAGCTCACTGCTCTGAGCTACAACTGAGTCTGGACTGTGCTCCACTGCAGACTAACCTCTCTCAGGCTTCTTTACTGCAGGAACTCTCTCAACAGGTTTGCTCTCTGTCGTCTCCAGTCTAGACCAGACTCGTTTCTGCGTCTCACTCTGCAGGAACTAACTACTGCCTGGCTCCACCTTCTCTATTTATCTATCCCTGACGGGCTCCCTCTGGTGGTCTGAGGTGGAAGGTGGAGATGTGTGAATGGTTATGGGGGCCTCTTGTGGAGGAATCCTTCAATACACCCTTCTAGGATCTGTGATACCAAGCACAGCTGGGCGTCACATTCCCCCCTAGTTAAACTCAGCACTCCCGGGCTGAAGTACATTTTATCAAACAATAACAATAGGAAACATAAGCAATACATGAACAATCTTCCCTTTATGGGAGGCACGAATCTTAAACGTTACGTAACAATAACAAAGCAGAGTGTCCTCAGAATCCAAGTCTCCTTTGGTGAGGTTCCCATACAGGATGTCCTTCTCACAGGGCAGAGTACTTGGTGGTTTTGAGGGACCTGTCCAAAACCCTCTACTTAGGCCCTGGGGTGGCTGCAGGGCATGAAGATCCCGAGTTGGACCTCCAAAAGAGCCACTCCAGACAGGTTTTTCTTCTGAGGTCACTTAAAGGGGCACTCCAGGGAGCGCAATTATATACAATAAGAGTTTTTGGGCTGCACACAGTCCTCAGCCACGCAGTTCATAGGTAAGTGATAAAGGAATTAATAGGTAAAGCACAAATTAATTAGCATACACGAAAATGCACAATTAATTCAATACATTTCAATTAGATATACAATACCCCATGGGTATGTGGCACCCCAGGGGTCTGGTCTCCACAGTAATAGCAATGTTATGTCTGAGAGCAGGTGGGAGGTCTCTTGGTCAGGAATCCTATGCATGCCACACCTCCTGCCCAGTCCTGGGAGGGGAAGAACTTCCCCTATATAAAGCTGGGGCTGAGGCAGGGTTAGTGAGTAGAGTAGAGAGAAGAAGAGGAGCAGCATAGGAAAGAAAGATCAGGAGCTCAGTGGGAGCAGTGCTAAAAGGAATCAGGGGCTGGCAGCTGAAGAGCTCGCCCTGATTGAAGAGTTACCACTGGACCCGGAGTCCGAGGCTGTGGGGATCAACCCAGACCCAGCAGCAGAAACCGCGCGGCAGGGGATTTCAGGTCCTCTGGCCAAGAAACCCGAAGGCACGGTCACACGCGTGGGACCAGCACCGCCGTCGTGGAGCGGAAGCCACTAGAAGGCCCCGAGTCACCGGCCATACGGGTGAGCACCACACGGTACACTCAGGGACGTGGGCTACCTTTCCCCGCCTCTAGCAAGGAAGCCAGAAGAGTACAATTAGTTGGGGAGGCCTACAACTCCGCCTGGCCAGGGGAGATCCCATCTGCTCAAAGACTGACCAGGCCCCGATCGCTAGCCAGTACTCCGGGAGGGTCTATCTTTATCACCAGTAAAGACCCTGAACTACACCGCATCGTCTCTGAGTGGTTCCTGCTAACCCCATCATCCACGTCGGCTGCCCTGAGGCCATACCCCTCCCGTTGGGGGTTATACCATCTACGCTGCACAATCGTACCACCGGCCTCAGCGGTCTGCCCTGCAGCGGCAGCTCCATAGCTGCATTCAACGGGTGGCGTAGTCGTCCAACATCTACTGCTAATACTCAGCCACACAGTTTGACTCCCTGGGCACGGACCGGGTCACCGCCACGAAACTACTACCCTCAACAGGCCCAGCTCCGGGTAGTCCCCGCGTGCGCAACGCTACACTAAGTAGGCCCAGGGGCGCGTCAGCTTTTGGCGTAGTCGGCAGGATTACGTGCCCGCAACCGTCGGGTACTGCGTGCCTGAAAAAGAGACTTTTAAACTAACCTGTGGTGAAGATTCCCGCCATCCGGCGCCATCTTCAGCCTTCTTCCCGCCATCCGCGAAGATTCCCGCCATCCGGCGCCATCTTCAGCCTTCTTCCCGCCATCCGTGAAGTTTTCCCGCCATCCGGCGCCATTTTCAGCCTTCTTCCCGCCTTCCGTGGAGTTTTCCCGCCGTTGGACGCCATCTTGAAGACGCCGCGCGGGAAGAAGAGGGGCGTGGCTCCAAAAGCGCGCGAGAACTGAAGCCCCGCCTCACGTCCAGACGTCGCGTAAGGTCCTGGAAGGAGCCCAGCAGACGCTGACGTCACAGGAGCGCGACGGAAGGTCCTCAACCCTGACGATCCACTGCGGAGCCGCGGCCTACGGAAGAGGATCATCGCAAGGTAGGCCACGGTCCACTAGGGGGGAGGAAGATGTCGGATACGGAGGAGAGCTTCACTGCCTCAACCCCCGCCAGCGCCAGCGCTGCTGCAGTCATGCCTTTTACCATGCCCTATATCCCGGGAGCAGCCTGGCTACCCCAATACTCAGGGGAGTCACATACCCTGAATGACTTTAGAGAAAAGCTGGATAGCCTCTTCCAGGTGTACCCCCTCACAGAAGAGCAAAAAGTGAGCATCCTGGTGGCCCAACTAACCGGGGCAACCCAAAGGGAGGTAAAGTCCTGGCCACCTGGGTGGAGGACTGTCGCGGGGATACTAACCCGGCTGAGGGACACCTTTGATACCCGCACCTCAGCCGAGATTAAGCTTAAATTCTATGGGTGCAAGCAGCGAGCACATGAGAGTATAAGGGACTATGCACTAAACCTACAAGAGGCCCTGAGAGCCATTAAGCAGACCGACCCCGACAGCGTGGGAAACGAGGACAGGCTATTGACCGAACAATTTATAGAGGGACTATATTGCAATGCCCACCGAACCCAGTTGCGGGCAATGGCCTTACAGGATCCTCATCTGGACTTTGCACAGTTCAAGGACAGAGCCATCCGGGTGCTCCGAGAACCGGCACCGGGTGGCGTGGTGACCCACAGGTGCCCTACTACCGCTTACCACCAGGAGGCGGCGCCCTTGTCGACAGGGCCTGTGGGAGCTGACGCGCAGGCTTTGAACAATGACCCGGCTCCGGACCTGCACCATCAGGTCCAAGAGCTAGCTAAAAGCGTTGCTGCGCTAACCCGAACTGTGCAGTATTTACAGGTTTCCACTCCAGGGAAGATCCAGCTGGCATCCGGACCGGAGGACATCCCGTGGCGTCGACCGAGGAGGACCCCACCGGCCAGAGGAAGACCCAGCGACCGGTACAACGAGGACGGACAACCTATCTGCCGCCGCTGCAATCAACCCGGACATATGGCAAGGTACTGTCCTTTAAACTGGCACAACCTGGGGTAGAGGGCCAACCCCCAGGAAAAAGATCACCAGGCCCATCGAACTGGCGTGACAAATATGTGGGAGGACGTCCAGTCTTGCCTGTGGTACTGGATGGCATTCCTATGAGTGCCCTACTTGACACCGGGTCACAGGTCACCACCATCCCGTACGTGCTCTTCAAGCAGTACTGGAATGACTTGGATATAACCCGCTACCCTGACGACGACTTGAGTATCATCGCCAGCAATGGTCAACCCGTGCCACAGATCGGATTCAAAGAGGTGACCATTAAAATCAGTAGAGTCGAACTGGCAGCACAGGGACTGATCATTGTGGACATTGACAAGCGCGAGAGTCACCCAAAGATAACTCTAGGAACTAATGTGATTGAAAATTGTCTTGCAGAGGTGATTTTCATTTTACAGCAGGTTGCCAAGAACGCCAGCTCCGGCCAGCAGCGAGTGCTCCAGAAAGAGATCCGGGCACTGATGCGACGGCAACAAGTGGAACTCTCCGGCGGTGAGATTGGTAGCGTAAGAATGTGTGACCCTTTCCCTATTGCCATACCCCCGAAAAGTGAAATGATGATTTGGTGCCGGGCAGCTATTGGTCTGAGAGGTAGAGATTACCAGGCCATGGTAGAACCAGTCTACTCAGACAGTAGGCCCACCATTTTGACAGCACGGGGGGTAGTTGATGTACGCCATGGGAGGGTGCCCGTTCGTATAATAAATATCGGGAAAAGGGAAGTATACCTGCCCCGGTATGCTACGCTAGCCAAATTATATACTATCAACCAAAATTCTATACAGTCTGTGGAACCCTTGCCTCCATCTCACCCGGAGGAAGGTAACGGCTCTACGAAAATAATGGAGGATTGGTGTCAGCAACTACATTTGGGTACTGACTCCACTCCCTCCCACCAGAAACAGGGAGTCTACCGGGTGGTTCAAGAGTACGAGAGAGTGTTTAGTAAACACCCGTTAGACTTCGGGCGAGTCAAGGGGGTAGAACACCACATCCCCACGGGAGACCATCCTCCCATAAAAGAGAGGTATCGGCCCGTACCCCCTGCACACTACCAACACGCCAAGGGGATGCTTAGAGACATGAAGGAGGCTGGGGTAATCAGGGATAGCTGTAGCCCCTGGGCAGCTCCACTAGTCTTGGTCAAAAAGAAGGACAACACCATGAGAATGTGTGTAGATTACCGGAAAATTAACCGTATCACACACAAAGATGCGTACCCCTTACCAAGAATAGAGGAGTCTTTGGCTGCTTTAAAATCTGCTAACTTCTTCTCCACCTTGGATCTCACTAGCGGGTACTGGCAGGTTCCTGTAGCAGAGGCGGATCGGGAGAAGACCGCATTCACCACCCCGATGGGACTTAGCGAGTTTACCTGCATGCCGTTTGGACTCTGCAACGCACCAGGAACCTTCCAGCGACTGATGGAGTGCTGTCTGGGACACCGGAACTTTGAGACGGTCCTGTTATACCTGGACGATGTCATCGTCTACTCCAAGACCTACGAGGACCACCTGAAGCACCTGGCGGAAGTGTTTGAAGCTCTGGCAAGTTACGGCCTAAAGGTGAAACCTTCCAAGTGTCACCTCCTGAAGCCAAAGGTGCAGTACCTGGGACACGTGGTGAGTGCTGACGGAGTGGCTCCTGACCCTGATAAGATCACCGCAATTAAGGAATGGCCAAGCCTCTCCAGCGTAAAGGAAGTGAGGCAGTTCCTCGCGTTGGTAGGCTACTACCGAAGGTTCATTCCCGGTTTCACCAAAAAGGCAGCTCCTATGCAGGACCTCCTGATAGGCCAGTCCAGGAAGGCCTAGAACCAGAAGCCACCCTTCAGATGGGAGAAGTTGGAAGAAGAGTCCTTCCGCCAGCTGAAGATGGCCCTCACGGGGGATGAAATCCTGGCGTACCCTGATTATAGCCAGCCCTTTATCCTCTACACCGACGCCAGTAACATCGGGCTAGGAGCCGTACTGTCCCAGATCCAGCAGGGGAGGGAACGGGTAATTGCTTACGCCAGCCGGAAACTGCGACCCACCGAAAGAAACCCTGAGAATTACAGCTCATTTAAGCTAGAGTTCCTGGCAGTGGTGTGGGCAGTCACCGAACGCTTTAAGCACTACCTTGCTGCTTCCCGGTTCACCGTGTACACGGATAACAACCCGTTGACACACCTGGACACTGCAAGACTCGGTGCCCTAGAGCAGAGATGGATGGCCCGCTTGTCCAACTATGAGTTTACAATCAAATACCGGGCAGGACGCTCCAATACCAACGCGGACGCCCTGTCCAGGATGCCGAACCTACCGGACGTAGGGGAAGATTCAGAGGAACTGGAAGAAGTTGAACTCCCCGCGTTCCACCGTCATGGGACTATCCAGTATTCCCACCGTGTAAGGAGTAAGCAATCCGCTACGTTCAACCCATTACCTCATTACAACTGGGTGGAGACGCAAGACAGTGACCCTGCCGTCCGACTGGTAAAGGAGATGCTGACTCGGCCAGATGCACACCTTGACCCAGACGCTCCGGAGGAAGCCAAGCAACTGTGGGCTGAGAAGAGTCGACTGTTCCTTTACAAGGGGAAGTTGTGCCGCAGAATGGTTAACTCCCGGATGCATGAACTAATCTGGCAAGTAGTGGTGCCAAGAAGAGACGCATCTATGGTGATGGAGGCATACCACGACGGAGCTGGGCACTTCGGATGGAAGAAGCTGGAGTTCCTGCTGCGCGGGCGGTTCCATTGGGTAGGCATGAGAGGAACCATCGAGAGGTGGTGCAGAGACTGTGGCCCATGCAACCTAAGAAGGAGGGACCGTGCCAGCCAGAAGACTCCCCTGCAGTCCATCATCACCAGACAGCCGTTGGAACTGGTAGCCTTGGATCATGTAAAGCTGACCCCAAGCAGGAGTGGCTACGTCTACGCGTTAACCATCGTGGATCACTACTCCCGGTTCTTGGTTGTCGTCCCCGTCAAGGACTTAACGGCTCACACAGCAGCTAGAGCCTTCCAGCAGCACTTCTGCCGTCCGCATGGATACCCGGAGCAGGTGCTGACGGACCAGGGGCCTGCCTTTGAAGCGGAGGTCTTCCAGGAGTTCTGCACCCTGTATGAATGCCGGAAGATAAGAACAACACCCTATCACCCGCAAACTAATGGACTTTGTGAGAAAATGAACCAGGTGGTGATAGATTTCCTGAAAACATTGCCCCTGGAGGAACGCAGTCTGTGGCCTGAGAAGCTGCCCGACCTGGTGGACCTATACAACCACATCCCTGTAGGTTCCACCAACTGTACCCCGGCTTACCTAATGAGGGCAAGACCTGGTAAGCTTCCTGTTGATCTGGAGATGGGAGTCCTGACACCCGAGGACACTTCACCAGAAGCCAACTGGGACACAGAGAGGCAGCAGCAATACTCGTAAAGTACAGGAGAGCGTGGAGCATAGTCTCTGTCAAGCTAGGGAAAGACAAGAGAAAACTTACAACCAGTATGCTCCCGCTGTTCCCCTGGTGACCGGAGAGCAGGTCTTGAAGAGGAAAAGACGGCTCCACAAGTTGGACGACCAATGGGAGAAGGACCCGTACACCGTACTGCCCTCAAGCCACGACAACCCGAAGATCTGTACAATCAGTAAAGACGGAGGGGAAACCACAGCCATTGTATCCCGGGATCACCTAAAGAAGTGTCCCGAACAGCTACGGAACCCTGAAGAGGAACAAGAGGACCCTCGACCCGTAGAGGAAAGGGAAGATATGGTTAGTACTGTGCTCGGAGACTTCCCTCGGTCTTGGACTCAAGTCAATGGTGCTGTTGTGGTACCCGTCCTCACGTTCCTCCAACCAGCATCCCAAGTGCCTACGGAGAGACAGGTAGAACTGGAAGAACAGCCGGTCCAGGAGGCAGAAGGCCCCACACAAGCAGACCAGGAAAATCAACCCTCTGCTTATAGTGAGCCTGCCATACCCCTAGTGAGCCAAAGAGTCCGTAGACGGCTGCCCAGTTTACCCTTGACAGCTCCTATACCCTGTAGCTCAGGACCAATCAACCAGCTCCGTAGGTCCACTAGGGTCAGTAGAGGCCAGCTGCCCATACGGTGGAGGATCTAAAATGTTCAAGCTATTTTATTAATGTTTACCTGTTTATTGTTGCTTGTGTATAATTATGTGTTTCTAGTTATTTATAGGAGTCTTTGGTGGATTTACCGGGAATCCTTTGTGCATATAGTTGGAGCGTAACCCAGGACGGACTGAAAGACTGTTAAGGACTCGGGGCAGGACAGACCCCTACCTGGTTACGTCTCCCTGTGTTGGTGAAATGGACACCCTTGTTTTCTTCAAAAGTTACACCCGGTTGCGGACACGCCGTGACCACCTTATGTGTTGTCTCTATTAGAATGTTATTGTTTGCACCTTGTTATGTTTACAAAAGTATGTTTAGTTCCGGAGTACTAACTTTCACTAGGGGGGAATGTGGCACCCCAGGGGTCTGGTCTCCACAGTAATAGCAATGTTATGTCTGAGAGCAGGTGGGAGGTCTCTTGGTCAGGAATCCTATGCATGCCACACCTCCTGCCCAGTCCTGGGAGGGGAACAACTTCCCCTATATAAAGCTGGGGCTGAGGCAGGGTTAGTGAGTAGAGTAGAGAGAAGAAGAGGAGCAGCATAGGAAAGAAAGATCAGGAGCTCAGTGGGAGCAGTGCTAAAAGGAATCAGGGGCTGGCAGCTGAAGAGCTCGCCCTGATTGAAGAGTTACCACCGGACCCGGAGTCCGAGGCTGTGGGGATTAACCCAGACCCAGCAGCAGAAACCGCCCGGCAGGGGATTTCAGGTCCTCTGGCCAAGAAACCCGAAGGCACGGTCACACGCGTGGGACCAGCACCGCCGTCGTGGAGCGGAAGCCACTAGAAGGCCCCGAGTCACCGGCCATACGGGTGAGCACCACACGGTACACTCAGGGACGTGGGCTACCTTTACCCGCCTCTAGCAAGGAAGCCAGAAGAGTACAATTAGTTGGGGAGGCCTACAACTCCGCCTGGCCAGGGGAGATCCCATCTGCTCAAAGACTGACCAGGCCCCGATCGCTAGCCAGTACTCCGGGAGGGTCTATCTTTATCACCAGTAAAGACCCTGAACTACACCGCATCGTCTCTGAGTGGTTCCTGCTACCCCCATCATCCACGTCGGCTGCCCTGAGGCCATACCCCTCCCGTTGGGGGTTATACCATCTACGCTGCACAATCGTACCACCGGCCTCAGCGGTCTGCCCTGCAGCGGCAGCTCCATAGCTTCATTCAACGGGTGGCGTAGTCATCCAACATCTACTGCTAATACTCAGCCACACAGTTTGACTCCCTGGGCACGGACCGGGTCACCGCCACGAAACTACTACCCCCAACAGGCCCGGCTCCGGGTAGTCCCCGCGTGCGCAACGCTACACTAAGTAGGCCCAGGGGCGCGTCAGGTAACTATTTACACCCTCAGAAATTTAACTATTTACTGAGTTTCCCTATTTGGAGGTTTACCTCTCGTGCTAGGTATTGATCTGCGTAGTGCGATGGTTTGTGGGGTGTCAGTGTATGTGTTCTCAGTTACTCTACCAGTTCTACGTGTAACCATGTTGTAAAACTGCCTTAACCTCTCTCTTGGACTGGCAAGTCTACCATTGGCTGGGCCCTCTTGCTCCGCTCCTACCGGGGATCCTTCATCTGGGGATACTTCTCGAGCTGGCTCTTCTGCAGCATTTACAGGTTCAACTTGCGGTGGAGGGTTTTCTGGCTGTTCATAGAATTGGAGTATTGGGATGATTACTGCTCCTCCTATCTGAGGCCAATCTGCTGGGAAGTCTCCTAGGTCAGTGTGGATCACTGTTTCTTCAGGTTCTTCCAGGATTATGGAAGGCAACTGAGGTTTCAGTAAATCTGGACACAACTTTAGGTGGTCCCTGGACACTGTTGTAGATGTTTTTCCTCCATTTCGACTGATTATGCATGTCTTCTTGTTATCAAATCTTGATGGTAACACAGTGTAGGGTTCTTTTTCTCACTGGTCATCAAGTTTGTGGTTGCGTCTTTTCCTTTTTAGTACTGTTTCACCAGGTGTGAAAGGTTCTGCGGGTGCGTTTTTGTTATATTGAACTTCCTGCTTTTCTCTCACCCTAGTAAGACTGTCCTTGACACAAGCTTGTACCCTTCTATACTGCTCTTGTCTGGTCTTGTCCCAGTCCTCAGTGGTCATATAAGCTTCAGGTTCAACAACACCAAGCTCCAGATCCATGGGCAGCTTTCCTGGCCTTGCCCGCATGAGATATGCTGGAGTGCAGTTGGTGGAACTTACTGATATATGATTATACAGATCCACTAAGTCAGGTAGTAGGTCTGGCAACTGGTTTCTCTCCTCAAGTGGTATGGTCTTTAGCAGGTCGATGATGATGTTGTTCATCTTTTCGCAGAGACCATTGGTTTGTGGGTGGTAAGGTGTAGTTCTTATCCTCTTACACCCATACAAATGGCAGAACTCCTTGAACAACTCAGCCTCAAAGGCCGGGCCTTGGTCCATCAGCACCTGCTCAGGGTAACCATGGGGTCTACAGAAATACGCTTGGAACGTCTTTGCTGCTGTCTCTGCCGTCAGTTCTTTGACGGGGGCGACCACCAGGAAATGTGAGTAGTGATCCACCATGGTCAGAGCATAGGAGTACCCTGACCTGCTGGGAGAAAGCTTGACATGGTCCAGGGCCACAATCTCCAGGGGCTGAGTCGTCTTGATGGGTTGCAGGGGTGCCTTCTGGCAGCTGAAGTCCTTTCTTCTTAGGCAACAGGGTCCACAGTCCCGGCACCACCTCTCAATGGAGCTGCGCATTCCTACCCACTAAAATCGACACTTCAGCAGGGTCTCTAGCTTTTTTCAGCCAAAGTGCCCCGCCTGATCGTGGTAAGCCTCTAATACCATTTGGATGTCTGTCTTCGGGACCACTATCTGCCATACTATCTCATGGGTTTTCGGATTGACGTACCTCCGGCACAGCTTCTCACGGTAGATAAACAGCCGGCTTCTCTCATTCCACAGCTGCTTTGCTTGGAGAGACGCATCCTTCTCCAGGGAGGCACCTTCTTGGGTTATCAGCTGTTTAATGCGGCTGACAACCGGGTCACTGTCCTGGGTCTCTTTCCAGCTGTGGTAAGGCAGAGGGTTTAACGTCTTTCCACGCTGCTTCCTGGAGGCTCGTTGCTCGTGGATCATCCCACTCCGATGAAAGGCAGGTAGCTCTATCCCTTCCAGGTCATCCACTTATTCTTCTGAGTCTGACTGGTGAGGGATCCTAGACAGGGCATCGGTGTTGGCATTCTTGCGGCCCGCCCGGTATTTAATTGCAAATTGATAGTTTGACAGCCGAGCCATCCATCGTTGTTCCAGTGCCCCCAACTTAGCTGTTTCAAGATGGGTCAAGGGGTTGTTATCAGTAAAGGCAGTGAACTTGCTGGAGGCAAGATAGTGCTTGAACCTTTCAGTGATGGCCAAGACCAAGGCCAGGAACTCCAACTTGAAGCTGCTATAGTTCTCTGGGTTCCTCTGTCGGGCGGAGCTTCCTGCTTGCGTATGCGATCACTTTCTCTTGCCCATTCTGCTTCTGACTCAAGACAGCTCCCAGGCCTTCGTTGCTGGCATCCGTATACAGCAGGAATGGTTGGCAGTAGTCAGGGTAGGCTAGGATCTCATCACCTGTCAGGATCTCCTTCATCTCCTGAAACGACTCGGTTTGCTCCTTACCCCAGTGGAATGGGGGGTTTTTGCCTTTGGGGGAATGCCCTACCAGGAGGTCTTGCAGAGGAGCTGCTTTCTTGGTGTAGTCCTTTACGAACCTCCGGTAGTATCCTACTAGTCCCAAGAACTGACGCACCTCCTTGAGGTTCTTCGGCTCCGGACACTTCTGGATGGCTGTGACTTTCTCCGGGTCTGGTGCTACCCCTTCTGGACTGACAATGTGCCCCAGGTACTGTACCTTTCTCTTGAGCAGGTGGCACTTTGAGGGTTTCAACTTCATCAAGTACCGAGAAAGTGACTCAAATACCTCTGCCAGGTGTTTCAAGTGGTCCTCGTACGTTCTGGAGTACACAATCACGTCGTCCAGGTAAAGTAACACAGTCTCAAAGTTGGGGTGTCCCAGGCAGCACTCCATCAATCTCTGAACGTTCCGGGGGCATTGCAGAGTCCAAACGGCATACTGTTGAACTCGCAGAGTCCCATCGGGGTGGTGAAGGTCGTCTTCTCCCGATTAGTGTTGAGCCACCCCCGTAGTGCTCGGGTTCGGTTGGGTTCGTCGAACACCGGGATGTTCGAGGAACTGTTCGTCGAACTGTTCGTCGAACACCTTAGAACACCGTCGAACACCGTTAAAACCAATGGCAGGCAAACAAAAACACATAGAAACACATAGAAAACACCTTCAAAGGTGTCCAAAAGCTGACAAACTGCTCAGAAGACGCTTTCTTTAAGAAAGCCGGCCGGCAATTCAGCAGCGGCATACACCGGTACCCGACAATTTAGACAAGAAGGAATAGAGCCTCACACATAGATTAGATAGATAGAAACATGTCAGTCACATATATATGAAGTACAGTGACAGTGTTGCTTACTGTACTTGTCATTTAGTGTAAAGGATTTATTAAAAAATATAATAGTGTTTTCATGCACTGTCTCTTTAAAAAAGCCGGCCGGCAATTCAGCATCTGTACCCGACAATTTATAACAGACAGAATAGAGCTTCACACATAGATTAGATAGATAGAAACATGTCAGTCACATATATATGAAGTACAGTGACAATGTTGCTTACTGTACTTGTCATTTAGTGTAAAGGATTTATTAAAAAAAATAATAGTGTTTTCATGCACCGTCTCGTTAAAAAAGCCGGCCGGCAATTCAGCATCTGTACCCGACAATTTATAACAGACAGAATAGAGCTTCACACATAGATTAGATAGATAGAAACATGTCAGTCACATATATATGAAGTACAGTGATAGTGTTGGTTACTGTACTTGTCATTTAGTATTAAAATAAAGGATTTATTATTTAAAAAAATTGGCGTGGGGTTCCCCTTAATTTTAGTCTCTAGCGGAGGTTAAGCAGACAGCTGGGGCAGATGTTTGAAGCCTGGGAAGGGGGTAATACCCACGGAGCTTCCCAGGCTACTAATATGAGCCCCCAGCTGAATACATAGCCTTTACTAGCTATTAAAATGGGGGACCCCCCCAAAAAAATGACATGGGGTCCCCCCTAATTTAATAGCTAGCAAAGGCTAGGCAGACAGCTGGGGGCTGATATTAATAGCCCAGGAAGGGTGCCATGAATATTGGCCCCCTCCCAGGCTAGAAACACCAGCCGTCAGCCGCCCCAGAAATGGCGCATTCATAGGATGCGCCAATTCTGGCACTTAGCCTCGCTCTTCCACGCTGCCCTGTAGCGGTGGCAGTGGGGTAATAGGGCTGGGGTTGATGTCAGCTTATAATGCCAGCTGACATCAAGCCCAGGTTAGTAATGGAGAGGCGTCTATAAGACACCCCCATTACTAACCCCATAGTCAAAGTTAAAAGAAAACACAAACACCCAGAATAAAGTCCTTTAATTGAAATAAAGACACAATCCTTTATTGTTCTAAATTAAACCATACTTACCATCACGCCCATTCCAGCTGAAGCCAACGATCTCCTGCAATAAAAGAAAAATAATAAAGCAACATCATCCTTACCTTTCCATGGTTCCCACGACAGCTTCAGCTCTGCTACATCGAGATGACAGGCTGGACCGCAGCAAAACGCTGCCATCCAGCCTGTCATCCCGCAGACACTGAGAAGCGCAGGCTTGCTTACGCTCTGCAGTGTCTGGCTGTGACGGCATAAAGATGAGACGAGTTCATGTCCAATGAACTCGGCGCACCTCATGCACGTCACTGACAGCGTGGGAAAATTCTCACGCTGAAGCGCTGAGTGCAGGAGAATTCTCCCACGCTGTCAGCGACGTGCATAAGGTGAGCTCATGTCCAATGAACTCAGCTCCCCTCCTGCACGTCACTGACAGCGTGGGAGAATTCTCCTGCACTCAGCGCTTCAGCGTGAGAATTCTCCCACGCTGAAGCGCTGAGTGCAGGAGAATTTTCCCACGCTGTCAGTGACGTGCATAAGGTGAGCTCATGTCCAATGAACTCAGCTCACCTCCTGCACGTCACTGACAGCGTGGGAGAATTCTCCTGCACTCAGCGCTTCAGTGTGAGAATTCTCCCACGCTGAAGCGCTGAGTGCAGGAGAATTTTCCCACGCTGTCAGTGACGTGCATGAGGTGAGCCGAGTTCATTGGACATTAACTCGGCTCATCTGGATGCCCTCACAGAGAGACACTGTGGAGCGCAAGCAAGCCTGCGTTTCTCAGTGTCTGCGGGATGACAGGCTGGATGGCAGCGTTCTGCTGCGGTCCAGCCTGTCATCTCGATGTAGCAGAGCTGAAGCTGTCATGGGAACCATGGAAAGGTAAGGATGATGTTGCTTTATTATTTTTCTTTTATTTCAGGAGATCGTTGGCTTCAGCTGGAATGGGCGTGACGGTAAGTATGGTTTAATTTAGAACAATAAAGAATTGTGTCTTTATTTCAATTAAAGGACTTTTTTCTGGGTGTTGTGTTTTTTTTAAATACTTTACTAGAAATTCATGGTGGTCATGTCTAATATTGGCGTGACCCCATGAATTTTGGGCTTAGGGCCAGCTGATAATGCCAAGCTGGCCCTAACCCCTTTATTACCCAGTGAGCCACCGCATCAGGGCCCTGGATGAGTTGGGTACAGCGCCAGAAGATGGCGCTTCTATGAACGCAGCCATTTTGCGGGGTGGCTGCGGACTGCAATTTGCAGCGGGGGTGGCCCAGAAAGCTTGGGCCTCCCTGCGCTGCAGATTCCAGCCCCCAGCTGCATAGTTGTACCTGGCTGGACACAAAAACAGGGCGAAGCCCCACGTCAATTTTCTTTAAATTATTTCATGAAATAATTAAGAAAAAAAGGGCTTCCCTATATTGTTGTGTCCGGCCAGGTACAAATAGGCAGCTGCTGGTTGGGGGCAGCCCGTTCCTGCCTGCTGCACCTGACTGGACACAAATATAGTGCGAAGCCCCACGTCAATTTTTTTTTAATTATTTCATGAATTTCCTGAAATAATAAAAAAAAAAATACGTGGGGCTTCGCCCTATTTTTGTGTCCAGCCAGGTACAACTAGGCAGCTGGGGGCTGGAATCTGCAGCGCAGGGAGGCCCAAGTTTCTGGCCCCCCCCCCCGCTGCAAATTGCAGTCCGCAGCCACCCCGGAAAATGGCGCGTTCATAGAAGCGCCATCTTCTGGCGCTGTACCCAACTCATCCAGGGCCCTGGTGCGGTGGCTCACTGGGTAATAAAGGGGTTAGGGCCAGCTTGGTATTATCAGCTGGCCCCAAGCCCAAAATTCATGGGGTCACGCCAGTATTAGACATGACCGCCATGAATTTCTAGTAAAGTATTTAAAAAAAACACAACACTCAGAATAAAGTCCTTTAATTGAAATAAAGACACAATTCTTTATTGTTCTAAATTAAACTATACTTACCATCACGCCCATTCCAGCTGAAGCCAACGATCTCCTGCAATAAAAGAAAAATAATAAACCAACCTCATCCTTACCTTTCCATGGTTCCCACGACAGCTTCAGCTCTGCTACATCGAGATGACAGGCTGGACCGCAGCAGAACGCTGCCATCCAGCCTGTCATCCCGCAGACACTGAGAAGCGCAGGCATGCTTGCGCTCCTCAGTGTCTCGCTGTGACGGCATCCAGATGAGCCGAGGTCATGTCCAATGAACTCGGCTCACCTCATGCACGTCACTGACAGCGTGGGAAAATTCTCACGCTGAAGTGCTGAGTGCAGGAGAATTCTCCCACGCTGTCAGTGACGTGCATGAGGTGAGCTCATGTCCAATGAACTCAGCTCACCTCATGCACCTCACTGACAGCGTGGGAAAATTCTCCTGCACTCAGCGCTTCAGCGTGAGAATTCTCCCACGCTGTAAGTGACGTGCATGAGGTGAGCCGAGTTCATTGGACATGACCTCGGCTCATCTTTATGCCGTCACAGAGAGACAATGTGGAGCGCAAGCAAGCCTGCTCTTCTCAGTGTCTGCGGGATGACAGGCTGGATGGCAGCGTTCTGCTGCGGTCCAGCCTGTCATCTCGATGTAGCAGAGCTGAAGCTGTCGTGGGAACCATGGAAAGGTAAGGATGAGGTTGCTTTATTATTTTATTTTTATTACAGGAGATCGTTGGCTTCAGCTGGAATGGGCGTGATGGTAAGTATGGTTTAATTTAGAACAATAAAGAATTGTGTCTTTATTTCAATTAAAGGACTTTATTCTGGGTGTTTGTGTTTTTTTTAACTTTGACTATGGGGTTAGTAATGGGGGTGTCTTATAGACGCCTCTCCATTACTAACCTGGGCTTGATGTCAGCTGGCATTATAAGCTGACATCAACCCCAGCCCTATTACCCCCTGCCACCGCACCAGGGCAGCGTGGAAGAGCGAGGCTAAGTGCCAGAATTGGCGCATCCTATGAATGCGCCATTTCTGGGGCGGCTGACGGCTGGTGTTTCTAGCCTGGGAGGGGACCAATATTCATGGCTCCCTTCCTGGGCTATTAATATCAGCCCCCAGCTGTCTGCCTAGCCTTTGCTAGCTATTAAATTAGGGGGGACCCCACGTCATTTTTTTGGGGGGGTCCCCATTTTAATAGCTAGCAAAGGCTATGTATTCAGCTGGGGGCTGATATTAGTAGCCTGGGAAGCTCCGTGGGTATTACCCCCTTCCCAGGCTTCAAACATCTGCCCCAGCTGTCTGCTTAACCTCCGCTAGAGCCTAAAATTAAGGGGAACCCCACGCCAATTTTTTTAATAATAAATCCTTTATTTTAATACTAAATGACAAGTACAGTAACCAACACTATCACTGTACTTCATATATATGTGACTGACATGTTTCTATCTATCTAATCTATGTGTGAAGCTCTATTCTGTCTGTTATAAATTGTCGGGTACAGATGCTGAATTGCCGGCCGGCTTTCTTAAAGAGACGGTGCATGAAAACACTATTATTTTTTTTAATAAATCCTTTACGCTAAATGACAAGTACAGTAAGCAGCACTTTCACTGTACTTCGTATATATGTGGCTGACATGTTTATATCTATCTAATCTATGTGTGAAGCTCTATTCTTTCGGTTCTAAATTGTCGGGTACCGGTGTATGCCGCTGCTGAATTGCCGGCTTTTCATGTTTCACTGTTGGCACTGTTCCCATCGATTTGGGCAATCACTGTAATGCCACAACCACCATGGCTGTGGCATTACAGTGAGTGGCAGACAATCCCTGCATGATTGGTGCTCTAAATAGCGCCAGACATGCAGGACACGCTTTTGGTGCACGAACAGTTATCGAACATAACCTCGAACAGCCGAATTTTTTGCAAATCGTTCGGGTTCGTCGAACAACTCGAACACCGCCCAAAACAGCTCGAATTTGAGATTGGCGAACAGTTCTAGTCGAACACCGCTCATCTCTACTCCCGATCCTCCTCAGCCACAGCTACTTGCCAGTACCCACTAGTGAGGTCAAGGGTGGAAAAGTAATTTGCAGACTTTAAGGCAGCTAGGGACTCCTCTATGCATGGTAAAGGGTATGCATCCTTATGTGTAATGCGAGTTACTTGACGGTAATCTACACACATTCTCATGCTCCCATTCTTTTTCCTAACCAGCGCTAGGGGAGCTGCCCTAGGACTACAACTATCCCTTATCACTCCCGCCTTCCTCATGTCATGCAGCATTTCTTTTGCCTTCTGGTAGGGAGCTGGGGGTATAGGCCTATAACGTTCTTTGATTGGGGAATGGTTGACTGTGGGGATATGATGTTGAACCCCCTTAATCCTCCCGAAGTCTAGTGGATGTTTACTGAACGCCTGCAAGTATTCATGAACCACCCGGTGTACACCCTGTTTTTGATGGGCAGGAGTGTTGTCTGTCCCAACATGGAGCTGTTGACACCAATCCTCCACCTGGGTTGCAGGGTCATTATCCTCCACTTTGTCTGGTGAAGTTAAGGACTCCGCCTCATGAATGCAGTTGTTATTGACAGCATGTAATTTGGCAACAGTGGCATAACGTGGCAGTCTGACCTCATCTTCCCCTAAGTTGAGAAGACGGACAGGCACCCTCCCATTGCGTACATCTACCACTCCCCTGGCGGTTAATAACGTGGGTCTGTGCTCGGAGCAAAGGGGTTCTACTACCGCCTGGTAGCTCTGTCCTCTAAGACCTATAGCAGCTCTACACCAGATGAGCATTTCACTCATTGGGGGGATGATAATGGGTATGGGGTCGGTTACCCGCACGTTACCGATTTCACCGTCTGTTAACCTTACTTGCTGTTGATACATCAGGACTCGGATCTCCCTTTGCAGTGCCCTTCTCTGTCTCGGCCTGGCAGTGTCGGCAATCTGTTGAAGCAAGAACACATCTTCTCCCAAACAATTACCAACAATGTTAGTGCCCAGTACCATATACGGATTGGTGTCATCAGGATTAGTCTCTACTACAATTAGTCCCTGGTCCTTCAGCTCCACTCTCCCCACTTTTACAGTCATGTCCTTATCCCCGAGTAGGTTAAGGGGGAGTCCATTTGAAGCATATATTGATAGATTTGTAGCTGGCGGACGTAGGTCGTCCATGGACCAGAACCTCTTGTAGAGCAGTGGTCGGCAAACTTTTTTGCACCAGGGATCGGCTTTAAGCAAGACCAGTTTTCAATGGCTCGGTGGGGGTGGGGGCGGGGCTTTGGTCATATGTGGGTGGGGTTATGGAGGGGTGGAGCTTAGTGCATACTTATCATATAATTATGACATTTATAATGAGAATGTGATTCAACTTACCATAGGTTCAGAATGAGTGGGAGCACCAGGCTTGTTTCCCTGGATCAGTGGGAGCACTGGGCTTGTTTTCCTGCAACAAGACGGTCCCATCTAGGTCCCATCTGATGATGATGACCACTACTGCTGCTACTGGACACAGCCACTGCTGCTATGAATTTTCACTGTTATTTGCTTTTTTCACTTTAACCAGAAAATCTGCTGCTGGGCCGCACGACACCAGAACACAGCTACAGGAGTCATAAGGGTGGGACACCTGACGTCATATCTAGCTGCCCATTAGCATCCAGAGCCCCTCCCCCTCCAACTCGCAGCTAGCAGGAGGGGAAGGAGCGCTGGACACACATGACCTGCTTGTCCCTGCTCCTGCCTGAGCAGATTCTGAGAGTAGGGCCGCATGGCTAATTATCTATTCACTGCCAGTCCCTCCTCCTCTTTTCTTATAGGCTACTGATCACATGCTGGCTTTCTCCCTGCTGATCCTCTACAACTGTCAGCGGCGCCGCGGACCGGCTGAAAAACCCCAATGACCCGGTCCTGGTCCGCGGACCGGCGGTTGGGGACCTCTGTTGTAGAGGGCGTCAGGCATAATGGTTACCTGAGATCCTGTGTCCAGCAGGGCATGCGTCGGGATCCCATCCAGTACAATGGACAGGAAAGGTCTTCCTCCGACGAACCTGTTGTACCAGTCTGATGGGCCTGGTGAGTTTACTCCTGGGTGTCGGCCCTCTGACCCAGGGTTTTCTCGTTTAAAGGACAATTCTGGGCGATGTGTCCGGTCTTGCGACGTCGGTAGCAGGTGGGGTCCTTCTGTGGACAGCGCTGGTCACTGGTCCTTGGCGAGGGTGGTGTTGGCCTCCTCCTCCTACGTATCCAGGGGACATCCTCAGGGCTATCGGCTAACAGGATCTTCCCTCCTTCCTCGGGCTCCGTCCGCAGCTGCAGAGCACTCAGCACGGTGGTCAGAGTTTTGCTCAACTGATGCACCTCAGAGCGCAGACTGTTCTTTAGGGGACGTTGCTGGAACCTTAGCTTCAGCAGTCACTGGGGAAAAGGTGGGCGTTGCAGGCACTGGGGTAGCCCCATCCTGGTAACGTTGGATGGCATTTGTCTCCAGGGGCTACAGTCCTTTTATAGCCATGTCCTTAAGATTGTCAAAGGTGGCATCTGGATGATCCAGGGACCACAAACGCACAGTTCTGCTTTCCTCTGGAGACCTTAGCCCCCGGACAAACTCTTCCTTCAGCATTTTGTTCTCATTCTCAACGCCGGTTGGACTAACCTGGTTCAGAGCCCGGAGGGCCCCTTGGAGACGCCAGGCATAGTCCCGAACATTGTCCTCTGGTTGTTGGGAGCAGCTGTAGAACCTCATCCGGAGGTCCGCCTCAGTAAGGTCCTCAAATACAGTCTGTAGTTTTTGAAATATTGCAGACACTGACTCTTGGTCTGCGGCCGACCATGTTTCCACTTCCCATTCCGCAGAACCGGTCAGTTGTCCTAATACAACGGCGGCTCTTTGTTTGCTGGTCATAGAGTACATGTCCAAGATACCACATATCTTCTGTTTGAATCCAGACAGGGTATCTGGTTTGCCGTTGTACTGGGGGAGCCACTTTGCTCCAGGAATGTATGGTAAAGTCATAGGAATGACAGGTGTTACAGGCGCTGCTGGTGGAGTGGCAGCCGCTCCGGCCTGCTCATCATCGGGCGTGGGCTGGACTTCAGGGACATTGACCGGTAGGTCGGCGTTCTGCTGCTTGTCGGACATCTTGGCGCCCCCCTAGTTAACCGTGGCCTACCTTCTGATTTTTCTTCCGATAGGCAGCAGCTCCGCAGGTGACGGTCGTCTTCAGGACCTTGCGTCGCTTGCGTCCTACGTCAGAGCGTTTGGCGACGCTCCGTACAGGACCTGGCGCTTCTTGGTCTGACGTCAAGGCGTGGGGCGTGTCCGGGACTTCGCGCTCTTTTGCAGGTACGCCCCTTATTTTCCCGCGGTTACGCCCTTCTTCTCGCTCAACGGTCCAACAATGGCGGCAATCTTCACCACAACTTTACATACACAGTTCAGAATAAAGGCGCACAGTACCCGGTGGCAACGGGCAAAACATTTCATCATTGCAGCGGGCACGCAATCCTGTTCGTGATGCCAAGTGAGAGATGACTAGCCCAGGGGATGAGGATGACTCGGTACCCGGGGCTTTAGGGATGTCGCGGTGGTCGGCTCCCGGGCCCGAACCCTGGGGTCGCTCCTTTAAAAGGGGTGGAAAATTTGTTAAGTTTATAAAAGTTCGTGACGCCACCTGTGGTTTCTGGTGATAATCACCAGCGCTGCGCAGTCCACTGAGGCCGGTGATAAGGCAGCTGGGTGGTATAGCTCCCCACAGGTGGAGCTAGGCCTCAGGGCAGTGTATGGACAGGAAGTGCAGGACAGGCGAGACAGGAAGTGCAGGACAGGCGAGACCCAGCGGGGTCAGAGCAAGAACAGGGACAGACACGATAGTCACTTCAGTACCTTTTACTGATGGAAATTCAGGCACGTCCCAGAGCACTGTAGGGTGTAGGGTGCATGTCAGGATCCTCTCCAAAGAGCAGGTATTAGACCTCCTGTTTCTTGTTTCTGCATAGTAAGTTTCTGACCTGCCTGGAGCTAGGCCTAAATTTGTCTCTGTCCTGCGCTGGCTGACCTTGTGGTAGGGCCTTTTCTTGGATTACACGCTCCCGACTTACGGGGCCTATGTGTCTCCTGGCTCTGTTACGTATCAGCACTTTAGCGATCCTGGGACTTGTAGTTCTCCAGGGATTCCGGTTTATCTTACTGGGTCATGGAGATCCCGTTAAGCTTCGGACCCGGTGTCTGGTAACTTCTTCGGGGTGAGCCAGTTAAGCTCCTCTGCCCCTTATGTACTAACTCTCCTCTCGCCTTCGGCCTACTCGGGCCCTCACTAGGCTACTCACACTAACGGCAGCTTGCCGTGCTTCACCGATCTTATGGCGTCGGCACACCTAAAGCTCACTGCTCTGAGCTACAACTGAGTCTGGACTGTGCTCCACTGCAGACTAACCGTCTCCAGTCTAGACCAGACTTGTTTCTGCGTCTCACTCTGCAGGAACTAACTACTGCCTGGCTCCACCTTCCCTATTTATCTATCCCTAACGGGCTCCCTCTGGTGGTCTGAGGTGGAAGGAGGAGATGTGTGAATGGTTATGGGGGGCCTCTTGTGGAGGAATCCTTCAATACACCCTTCTAGGATCTGTGATACCAAGCACAGCTGGGCATCACAAGGGGAGTGTATGATAAATTAACCACATCTAGTGTTGGAATCTGCTCCTGTTCCGGAGTCGATGTTTGATTGATTCCACATTTTTTCCAGTGCTTGCGACCTGTTCTTCTCTCCCGCTTTTTGGAACTCGCTGTTTTTTAGAGTAATAATATTGAGGTTTTACATTCACTAGATCTCCTTCAGAGGCATCAGTAGAATTATCTGATTCAAATTCAGATGAGGAAAATGTGACTTGAGATCTAGATGTGGAACCTGTCCTAAATCCACTGCGTTTTAAAATGGATTTAGGACGTTTTTAGGGCGTTCCCATCTGGCCCACTCATATACCTGATCTTTCTCATAATCTATTGTGTCACAGCTGAATTTCTTTTGCTTAGTCCAAATAGAATCTTTCAGAACTTGCACCTTTTTCTTTTTTTTGTTCTTTAAGGTTTTTTTGAAATATGTCAAAATCTTCACTGGGCATTACTGTTTTTAATTTTCTCCGTCAATTTAGTTATTTCACACTGTGTGTGTTTTAGTTGTTCAGTCTCGTATTTTAAAATCAGTTCAATAAGTTGAAGGGAGCAAGTGGATAGAATAGCATAGTGTGAGCACCGCCTCCCTTTGCTGCAGTCCATTTCTTCAGAGGATATTGGACAATATATTATTTGTCCAGGACCATGACACCTCCAGCAATTATTTTCCAGCGGCTTTTGGCAGACCTTCAGCAACCCCTTGGGACCTCGGACTCCCTCCCCAGTGGTGGCTCTAATACCCCTCTTTTGGGATTCGGGCTCCCTCTGGGTTCCCCATCATTGGGATTCAGGACCTCCCAGCTTCCTTAGGGACCTTTTGACCACCTGATACCTTTCTACAAGGCTGACGAGGTCATCCGCTTCCCGGGGTCTCCCTGCACAACCCAGGTCTGCATGGGCCTAGGGCGGGAGTAAATAAATCTGTCCACTACTACCCATTCTACCACCTGGGCTGGGGTGGAGAATAGTGTTGAGCCACCCCCGTAGTGTTCGAGTTCGGTTCGGTTCGTCGAACACCCGTGTGTTCGCCGAACTGTTCGTCGAACTGTTCGTCGAACACCTTCGAACACCATTAAAACCAATGGCAGGCAAACAAAAACACATAGAAACACATAGAAAACACCTTCAAAGGTGTCCAAAAGCTGACAAACTGCTCAGAAGACACAACTAACACATGGAAAAGTGACAAGTACATATAGTCATGCGAAAAGAAAAGAGGTGGAGGAGTAAAAGGAGGGGGAGACACAGATATAGGCATGTCATGCCCTTCTAAAATCCAAAAAGTGAGAAGCCGAGACGGCCAGTCCGCTCCTGCCCGTGCCACCTCCGTGTCGCCGGGTTTGTGCCAGAGCCGCGGTGAACCCTGACGGCCAGCCCCCCTCTCCCAATACTGGTGCCTGTCCGCTGGTGGGTCGAGAGAGCCCCCCTGTGGTGGAGGCAGCTCTAAGCTTTTTAATTTAAATTGTCCCTCTAATTTGAATGAATACACTTTAAATCCATTTACAAGGATCTATTGGAGGGCAAGTCTCATGCCAGCAGCCGCGTAATTCCAGCTCCAGTAGCGTCCACTAAAGCTGCTGCAGTTAAAAAGCTTTTATAAGGATCGAGCTCGGCTGTCCACCGCAAGGCATCCTAGTGCCAGTCCCAGCCCCTATGCCTTGGGGTGCCTCCTGATGCTCTTCACTAAGTATCCCGTGGTCCCGAAGCATTTCCTTTGAAAAAATTAAGTGTCCAAACTACAGGTGGTGTAGCTTGCTTAACAGCCGGGATAATCCGCTGACTAGCAGACACTGCTACTAGGCACAAAGTATTTCCTGGGCTAGATGCAGTTAAAAATTTGTAAGTAGATACTCTCGTTGGATGCTGAGAAAGCATTCCATAGAGTCTCCTGGCACGCCATATATGATTCTCTTAAAAAGCTTGGGGTAGGGGTCTAGGGGACCCTTTTATAGCCAAAATCACGGCCCTGTATCACAATACGTCACCTAGGCTGAAGATAAATGGAACTGTAGCACCGAGGGCTCGGTTGCTACAGACGTATTGCACCTCACCCAGAGGTGTGATATCTCACTCTCAGATAAGGATGGAGTGTGGATCAGGACCCGACACCTGCATGCATTACACCACATTGCCGTGGGGCAGGGCGACCAATATGCCCCTGAGATGGGCACGACAGTCCCTGTCCCTGGCTGGAGTGGGGGGAGGGAACACTGAGGAAGGGGAACCCTGCAGTGCAGGAGCAGGGAGGAAGCAGTTCCTGGGTGCATTGAGAAGGGAGTATAAAAGGTGGGCACCATCTTAGTTCAGTGCAGAGAAGTCTGAGCAGAAGTGGCAGGGAGCAGGGGCTCTGCATGAGCTCTGCTCCGGAGGCGGGCCTAGTAACAGAGGCCCAGGCCTGCAAGAGGGAGAAGGAAGAGGAGCGGAGAAGGCTCCAGGAACGAGGAATGAAGGGATCCCAGGGGTGCGGACGGGCGAGTCGCCACCGCACGCCCGAATCCACCTGCGTGGAGGGGTCAGGCCAAAGGGGGAGACCGGTCCCCGAACTAGTGGAGGCAGGAAACGACCCTCAGCTAGAAACCGGAGGCTCTGACATTTTATGTGGCGCAGCCCCTTGCTCCACCCGCTAGGAAGGCACCACATAGGGTCAGGGAAACTGGCGCCAAGTTTACCAAGAGGAGGCCCGAGGCAGCCGGACAGAAGTGTTGGTAAGAAAGGCCAGACAAAGGACACACAAAGGGGGTCCTGTGAAGCGCTCCAAAGTTATCTGGGAGTTGTCTGAGCCCCTCACCTGGTGAGCACAGTACGACGTGGGCAGCCGTTACCTGCAGACGTGGTCTGGATAATAAGAACTGTGAGTAAAGGCCCTGAACTGCATCACTGACTCCGTGTCGTTACTGCTGCTGCCCTGCACCATCACCCCCATCCTCCGCATACACTGCCCTGAGGCTATACTCCTCCCGTGGGGAGTTATGCTACGCTCTGCTGCACCCACAACACCAGCCTTAGCGGTCTGCCCTGTAGCGGCGGTTCACTCTGACCGCAATCCACGGGTGGCATAGTCGGACATTTAAACATCAAAACCACATAAATAGTTCCGCCACTGGTTTGACCGCCCTGAGCCACGGAACCGGATCGCCGCCACGAAGACTACAACCACCAGCATCCACCAAAAAGGGTCCGGCTCCGGGTGTCCCAAGGCCCAGGGGGTGCGTCAGAACATTTTCATCACCTTTCACAATCACCAATGGGACAAGGCAGTGATGTCCTCTGTCCCCTCTCTTATACATCCTAGTGACGGAGCACCTGCTCTCATCAATTCGCCATAACCCCAATATTAGGTGGATTGAGGTGGGAGGCACCGAGTACAAGTGCTCTCTATTTGCTGATGATGTCCTAGTATATATCACTCAATCACATATATCCATCCCTGCTGTTATGGCTGAAATAGATCACTTTGTTACATGGTAAAATTTTAAAATCAATGCAGCGAAGTCTGAGGCCCTCGATGTCTCCCTCCCTAAATCCATATAGGATTCCATCCAGTCCAACTTTCCCTTTGCCTGGCCCTCACAGGGTATCAAATACTTAGGAATTCCTATTCATAGAGACCTCTCCCATCTATGTTATCTTAATTTTGGGCCCTTTATTGAACAATTCCATACAGACCACGGTTGGCAAGTTGGAACTGTGAGATTCACTACGTGCACCACTGGTATTTTGTGGAAAAGCACATGTAAGATTCTGCAACGGTCTCTGCTGATACTCCTGCATGCGTGCATCCCTTTCTATGGCAGGAATAATTTCTGTAAATTTACTTTTGTACCGGGGATCTAACAGTGTGGCAACCCAGTAGTCAGGATTATTTCTAATTCTCACAATTCGAGGGTCATGTTGCAGGTAGTGCAGCAAGAAGGCACTCATGTGTGTTGCGCATCCAGGAGCACCAAGTCCCTGTTGTGTTGGTGGCGAGGTAACAATCATGCTTCCTTCCTCTGTCCTCTCCCCCCAACCTCGCACAACAGAAATGTGATCAAGGTCTCCCTCATCTGATGAGTCTTCCATCAGTTCGTCCTCCACTTCTTCCTGGGCTCCTGCACCTTCCTCACTAGTTTGGCTGCTACCATGCGCCCTGGTAAAATCATCTCCCCCACCCTCACATGCCTGCCGCCCTGGTGCTGCCGACCGTCTGGACCTTGCAGATGTTAGCCCTTCCGCATACAACTCCTCCTCCTCTACTTCCTCCACCTCCTCTTGTGCCACCACCTGACTCCGAATTCTGTTTAACATGTGCTCCAGCATGTAAATCACCGGAATAGTCATGCTGATAATGGCATCGTCAGCACTAAACATCTTCGTCGCCATTTCAAAACTGTGCAGAAGGGTGCATAGGTCCCTGATCTGAGACCACTCCTCCAGCGTGATTTGCCCCACCTCTGAATCTCGTTGGCCCAGGCTATACGTCAGAACGTATTGCACCAGGGCTTGTCGGTGCTGCCACAGTCGCTGCAACATGTGCAGAGTTGAATTCCACCGGGTAGGCACATCGCATTTTAGCCGGTGAAGTGGCAGGCCCAACGACTTCTGTAGAGATGTAAGTCGCTGAGCTGCGGGATGCGAACGGCGGAAGTGAGCACACAGCGACCGTGCCCTCTGCAGAAGGCCATCTAGTCTGGGATAGTGGGCTAAAAATTGCTGGACAACCAGGTTCAACACGTGAGCCATACAAGGCACGTGTGTGACATTGCCCCGGCGAAGGGCCGCACCCAGGTTTGCAGCATTGTCGCACACGGCCTTCCCTGGTTTCAGGTCCAGTGGAGACAACCATTCATGAAATTGGTTCTCCAGAGCTGACCACAACTCCTCAGCTGTGTGACTCACATTTCCCAGACATTTCAATGTAAAAACCGCCTGATGACGTTGAGCCCTACTGCCAGCATAGTAAGGAGGTGTGCAGGATCCCTTCTGCGCAGTTAGAAAGCTTGTGGCATGACCAGACAGGCTTTGGGTGCAGGTGGAAGACCGAGAGGAGGTTGAGGAGGCAGAAGCAGTGGAGGAAAAATGACATAAAGAGGATTGACGCACAACTCGTGGGGAAGGCAAGACTTGGACAGCAGCCCCTTGTCCTGCTGTCACCATAGTTACCCAGTGCCCAGTCAGCGACATGTAACGCCCCTGTCCATGCCTACTCGTCCAAGTGTCTGTGGTGAAATGCACCCTGTCACACACAGAGTTTCTCAAAGAAGCGGTGATGTTGTGTGCGACATGCTGGTGGAGCGCAGGCACACCTTTCTTTGAGAAGTAGTGCCGACTGGGCATCTGGTACTGGGGCACTGCGACGGACATAAGGTCTCGAAAATCCTCTGTGTCCACCAGGCGGAAAGGCAGCTTTTCTGTAGCCAAGAGCTTGCAGATGGTGAAATTCAACCTCTTAGCTTTCTCATGGCTAGGAGGAAATGGTCTTTTACTTGTCCACATCTGAGGGACCGAGGGCTGGCTATTGTGCTTAGACGGGGTTGATAAGGGTGTCCCCGGCAAACTGCCGGTCTGTGAGGAAGATGCAGGCGGACATGTTAGGTTGCCTTGATCCAAAGGTGGTGCTATCGATGTCGGACAGCGCTCAAGACCAGCTGGTGTTACCACCTCCAAAGAAAATGATGACCTGCCAATCACGCTGGCTGTTGCAGGTAAAGAGGTGGCAGGTCTGCGCCCCAAAACAGGTGTGACTGCTGTCCCCCCAGTCACAGAGGATGAAGAGGCCGCGGATGCACAAGATATGGCAGACGGTGGTTGGCCCGGCCGGCTAGACCGCATTGTAGCACACTGAGCTTCCCACTGCAACTTATGCTTCATGTCCATGTGCCGGTTCATGCATGAAGTACTCAAACTATGTATTTTTTGGCCTCTACTTAGCTTTTGCTGACAAATGTTACAGATAACACGAGTTGGGTCATCTTTATCGATCTGAAAAAATGCCCAGGCTATGCAAGGCTTAGCACCCATGCGACCTGAAGAGCCACCACGACTTGTGGTGAGAGGCAGAGTTGTGTTTGAGGATGCAGTTGTTGACGTGCTTCCAGTACTACGTCTCTGTCCAGGAAGGCGCAACCTGACCTCGTCGTCACTAGCATCTTCCTCCACCTCCTCTGCTGACCTCATCTCTTGGCTGACTGTGGGTTGACAGTAAGTGGGATCTCCGACCTCATCATCATCACCCTGTGCGTTATCACACCCGTCGTCCTCAGAGCCAACCTGTTCCTGCCCTGACAAAAAACTAAAGTTGTCGCTCCAATCAGGTATTTGAGTCTTATCATCGTCTTCCTCATTGTCTCCACCAACAGGAGTTACAGTTTGGGAATGAGGGTCTACATTATGGTCAGAACCTTCTGCGTCTGGTCCTGGATCCGACTCATAAAGATTCTGGGCATCAGTGCAGATCATTTCCTCGTCTGGATTCACAGAAGCGCTGGAGTCGACCTCTGATTCCCAGGCTATAGTATGAGTAAACAGCTCTGCAGACTCAACCATCTGTTCTACCTCATACTCAGACGGGCAGCTGGAGATTTGGGAGCTGTGAGGAAGCAAGTGCGATTTGGGTGACACCTTTGAGGACTGGAGTATTTGTGATGTTGAAGTTGATGTGGAGGAGAGCCCACTTAAAGGAGCACTTGATATCCGTTGAAGCACCTGCTGTTTTTGTGCCTCATCTGGAATTTGTAGCGATTGGCGTGGCCGTAAGAAAGGGATCTTATCACATTGTCCGCTAAAAGAAGTAGACATTTTAGTTTGGCTGGAAGATGGTCTTTCTTCTGCACCTACCCCACGGACACAACCTTTTTTCCCCTTCCCAACAAACCTATTCCCCTTTCCACCAGCAGCAGGCCTTTTTCCACTCATTTTGGTGGTTAACTAATTCACAACTCTGGAGTTGTTTGCACAAAAAAACAATGGATGGTAACCGAGCAGAGCTGAGTGGCCAAACTGTGGTATTAGGCCAAAACTATTGGCTGGGTTAGATGCAGAAAAAAATTATTTTTAATTTGCAACCTGATGGAGGTCAGTATAGATGGACTAATAGACCAAGTCCCACACACCGCTAGAAGCCCAAATATTTTTTCAGAGCTAGATGCAGAAATTTTTTTTATTCAATTTGCAACCTGATGGAGGTCAGTATAGATGGACTAATAGACCAAGTCCCACACACTGCTAGAAGCCCAAATATTTTTTCAGAGCTAGATGCAGAAAAAAATTATTTTTAATTTGCAACCTGATGGAGGTCAGTATAGATGGACTAATAGACCAAGTCCCACACACCGCTAGAAGCCCAAATATTTTTTCAGAGCTAGATGCAGAAAATTTTTTTATTCAATTTGCAACCTGATGGAGGTCAGTATAGATGGACTAATAGACCAAGTCCCACACACTGCTAGAAGCCCAAATATTTTTTCAGAGCTAGATGCAGAAAAAAATTATTTTTAATTTGCAACCTGATGGAGGTCAGTATAGATGGACTAATAGACCAAGTCCCACACACCGCTAGAAGCCCAAATATTTTTTCAGAGCTAGATGCAGAAATTTTTTTTATTCAATTTGCAACCTGATGGAGGTCAGTATAGATGGACTAATAGACCAAGTCCCACACACTGCTAGAAGCCCAAATATTTTTTCAGAGCTAGATGCAGAAAAAAATTATTTTTAATTTGCAACCTGATGGAGGTCAGTATAGATGGACTAATAGACCAAGTCCCACACACTGCTAGAAGCCCAAATATTTTTTCAGAGCTAGATGCAGAAAATTTTTTTATTCAATTTGCAACCTGATGGAGGTCAGTATAGATGGACTAATAGACCAAGTCCCACACACTGCTAGAAGCCCAAATATTTTTTCAGAGCTAGATGCAGAAAAAAATTATTTTTAATTTGCAACCTGATGGAGGTCAGTATAGATGGACTAATAGACCAAGTCCCACACACCGCTAGAAGCCCAAATATTTTTTCAGAGCTAGATGCAGAAAAAAATTATTTTTAATTTGCAACCTGATGGAGGTCAGTATAGATGGACTAATAGACCAAGTCCCACACACCGCTAGAAGCCCAAATATTTTTTCAGAGCTAGATGCAGAAAAAAATTATATTCAATTTGCAACCTGCTGGAGGTCAGTATAGAAGGACTAATAGAACAAGTCCCACACACTGCTAGAAGCCCAAATATTTTTTCAGAGCTAAATGAAGAAAAAAATTATTTTTAATTTGCAACCTGATGGAGGTCAGTATAGATGGACTAATAGACCAAGTCCCACACACTGCTAGAAGCCCAAATATTTTTTCAGAGCTAGATGCAGAAAAAAATTATTTTTAATTTGCAACCTGATGGAGGTCAGTATAGATGGACTAATAGACCAAGTCCCACACACTGCTAGAAGCCCAAATATTTTTTCAGAGCTAGATGCAGAAAAAAATTATTTTTAATTTGCAACCTGATGGAGGTCAGTATAGATGGACTAATAGACCAAGTCCCACACACCGCTAGAAGCCCAAATATTTTTTCAGAGCTAGATGCAGAAAAAAATTATATTCAATTTGCAACCTGCTGGACGTCAGTATAGAAGGACTAATAGAACAAGTCCCACACACTGCTAGAAGCCCAAATATTTTTTCAGAGCTAAATGAAGAAAAAAATTATTTTTAATTTGCAACCTGATGGAGGTCAGTATAGATGGACTAATAGACCAAGTCCCACACACTGCTAGAAGCCCAAATATTTTTTCAGAGCTAAATGAAGAAAAAAATTATTTTTAATTTGCAACCTGATGGAGGTCAGTATAGATCGACTAATAGACCAAGTCCCACACACCGCTAGAAGCCCAAATATTTTTTCAGAGCTAGATGCAGAAATTTTTTTTATTCAATTTGCAACCTGATGGAGGTCAGTATAGATGGACTAATAGACCAAGTCCCACACACTGCTAGAAGCCCAAATATTTTTTCAGAGCTAGATGCAGAAAAAAATTATTTTTAATTTGCAACCTGATGGAGGTCAGTATAGATGGACTAATAGACCAAGTCCCACACACCGCTAGAAGCCCAAATATTTTTTCAGAGCTAGATGCAGAAAATTTTTTTATTCAATTTGCAACCTGATGGAGGTCAGTATAGATGGACTAATAGACCAAGTCCCACACACTGCTAGAAGCCCAAATATTTTTTCAGAGCTAGATGCAGAAAAAAATTATTTTTAATTTGCAACCTGATGGAGGTCAGTATAGATGGACTAATAGACCAAGTCCCACACACCGCTAGAAGCCCAAATATTTTTTCAGAGCTAGATGCAGAAATTTTTTTTATTCAATTTGCAACCTGATGGAGGTCAGTATAGATGGACTAATAGACCAAGTCCCACACACTGCTAGAAGCCCAAATATTTTTTCAGAGCTAGATGCAGAAAAAAATTATTTTTAATTTGCAACCTGATGGAGGTCAGTATAGATGGACTAGTAGACCAAGTCCCACACACCGCTAAAAGCCCAAATATTTTTTCAGAGCTAGATGCAGAAATTTTTTTTATTCAATTTGCAACCTGATGGAGGTCAGTATAGATGGACTAATAGACCAAGTCCCACACACTGCTAGAAGCCCAAATATTTTTTCAGAGCTAGATGCAGAAAAAAATTATTTTTAATTTGCAACCTGATGGAGGTCAGTATAGATGGACTAATAGACCAAGTCCCACACACCGCTAGAAGCCCAAATATTTTTTCAGAGCTAGATGCAGAAAAAAATTATTTTTAATTTGCAACCTGATGGAGGTCAGTATAGATGGACTAATAGACCAAGTCCCACACACCGCTAGAAGCCCAAATATTTTTTCAGAGCTAGATGCAGAAAAAAATTATATTCAATTTGCAACCTGCTGGAGGTCAGTATAGAAGGACTAATAGAACAAGTCCCACACACTGCTAGAAGCCCAAATATTTTTTCAGAGCTAAATGAAGAAAAAAATTATTTTTAATTTGCAACCTGATGGAGGTCAGTATAGATGGACTAATAGACCAAGTCCCACACACTGCTAGAAGCCCAAATATTTTTTCAGAGCTAGATGCAGAAAAAAATTATTTTTAATTTGCAACCTGATGGAGGTCAGTATAGATGGACTAATAGACCAAGTCCCACACACTGCTAGAAGCCCAAATATTTTTTCAGAGCTAGATGCAGAAAAAAATTATTTTTAATTTGCAACCTGATGGAGGTCAGTATAGATGGACTAATAGACCAAGTCCCACACACCGCTAGAAGCCCAAATATTTTTTCAGAGCTAGATGCAGAAAAAAATTATATTCAATTTGCAACCTGCTGGACGTCAGTATAGAAGGACTAATAGAACAAGTCCCACACACTGCTAGAAGCCCAAATATTTTTTCAGAGCTAAATGAAGAAAAAAATTATTTTTAATTTGCAACCTGATGGAGGTCAGTATAGATGGACTAATAGACCAAGTCCCACACACTGCTAGAAGCCCAAATATTTTTTCAGAGCTAGATGCAGAAAAAAAATATTTTTAATTTGCAACCTGATGGAGGTCAGTATAGATGGACTAATAGACCAAGTCCCACACACCGCTAGAAGCCCAAATATTTTTTCAGAGCTAGATGCAGAAAATTTTTTTATTCAATTTGCAACCTGATGGAGGTCAGTATAGATGGACTAATAGACCAAGTCCCACACACTGCTAGAAGCCCAAATATTTTTTCAGAGCTAGATGCAGAAAAAAATTATTTTTAATTTGCAACCTGATTGACTGTTCGCCAATCTCAAATTCGAGCTGTTTTGGGCGGTGTTCGAGCCGTTCGGCGAACACGAACAATTTGAGAAAAATTCGGCTGTTCGAGGTTATGTTCGATAACTGTTCGTGCACCAAAATCATAACTGGATTTTTTCTCAGTAATGATGAAAATTAATGTTAATACGCAGTTTGAGTGTACAGCGGGGTGGGGGGAGGGGCAGGGGATGGATCTCTGCAGGAACAATGAAGATCTCCATTTTTTTTTCTCTTTCCCGCATTTGCAGTGGGGAGGTGCAATCTGTCAGCCTATCAGCAGCGCACACACGGAGCGAAGTGCTTTTTTTCACACAAGCATGGCATGTGTCATTGGCAGTGTATGTCACATGTCCTTGCCCTATAAGACCAAGCCATTTTCCCCGTCGCCACCATTTTCTCACTGCTGCAGCTGCGTGTTAGACGGCACCGCTGTTGCTGTGTGCGCTATACCTTGTTAATTTCAAGCCAATTTTCGCACAAATATACAGATAGCTTGGGAGTAGGGAATAGTTGTGATTGCAGTCCTTTTAAGGACTAGGTTACAGCATTTCCTACGACTTTTATCAGGGAGGTCTGTGCTCTTAAATAGATAGGTTGTGGGAGTAATGACTAATTGTAATTGGAGTCCTTTTCAGGACTAGGTTACATGAGTTCCTATCAGTTTTTGCCAGGCAGGTCTGTGCCAGTGCTGTGCAAGTTTTTTTCACAGCATTTGGCTGAATCTAGCAAAGCTAATCCTTTTTGGCCTATTGCAGAGTGTGTTAGTCAGTGGAGTAGCCTATCTGTGTTGCAAGATATAACACCTGTGTATAGAATACCAATTTTTTTACTGCACCTAGTGAAGTAAAATCTTTTGGGCATAGCATCATTCTATTAGTCCATCTATACTGACCTCCATCAGGTTGCAAACTGAATATAATTTTTTTCTGCATCTAGCTCTGAAAAAATATTTGGGCTTCTAGCAGTGTGTGGGACTTGGTCTATTAGTCCATCTATACTGACCTCCATCAGGTTGCAAATTAAAAATAATTTTTTTCTTCATTTAGCTCTGAAAAAATATTTGGGCTTCTAGCAGTGTGTGGGACTTGTTCTATTAGTCCTTCTATACTGACCTCCAGCAGGTTGCAAATTGAATATAATTTTTTTCTGCATCTAGCTCTGAAAAAATAGTTGGGCTTCTAGCGGTGTGTGGGACTTGGTCTATTAGTCCATCTATACTGACCTCCATCAGGTTGCAAATTAAAAATAATTTTTTTCTGCATCTAGCTCTGAAAAAATATTTGGGCTTCTAGCAGTGTGTGGGACTTGGTCTTTTAGTCCATCTATACTGACCTCCATCAGGTTGCAAATTAAAAATAATTTTTTTCTGCATCTAGCTCTGAAAAAATATTTGGGCTTCTAGCAGTGTGTGGGACTTGGTCTATTAGTCCATCTATACTGACCTCCATCAGGTTGCAAATTAAAAATAATTTTTTTCTGCATCTAGCTCTGAAAAAATATTTGGGCTTCTAGCAGTGTGTGGGACTTGGTCTATTAGTCCATCTATACTGACCTCCATCAGGTTGCAAATTAAAAATATTTTTTTTCTTCATTTAGCTCTGAAAAAATATTTGGGCTTCTAGCAGTGTGTGGGACTTGTTCTATTAGTCCTTCTATACTGACCTCCAGCAGGTTGCAAATTGAATATAATTTTTTTCTGCATCTAGCTCTGAAAAAATAGTTGGGCTTCTAGCGGTGTGTGGGACTTGGTCTATTAGTCCATCTATACTGACCTCCATCAGGTTGCAAATTAAAAATAATTTTTTTCTGCATCTAGCTCTGAAAAAATATTTGGGCTTCTAGCAGTGTGTGGGACTTGGTCTATTAGTCCATCTATACTGACCTCCATCAGGTTGCAAATTAAAAATAATTTTTTTCTGCATCTAGCTCTGAAAAAATATTTGGGCTTCTAGCGGTGTGTGGGACTTGGTCTATTAGTCCATCTATACTGACCTCCATCAGGTTGCAAATTAAAAATAATTTTTTTCTGCATCTAGCTCTGAAAAAATATTTGGGCTTCTAGCAGTGTGTGGGACTTGGTCTATTAGTCCATCTATACTGACCTCCATCAGGTTGCAAATTAAAAATAATTTTTTTTCTGCATCTAGCTCTGAAAAAATATTTGGGCTTCTAGCGTTGTGTGGGACTTGGTCTATTAGTCCATCTATACTGACCTCCATCAGGTTGCAAATTAAAAATAATTTTTTTCTGCATCTAGCTCTGAAAAAATATTTGGGCTTCTAGCAGTGTGTGGGACTTGGTCTATTAGTCCATCTATACTGACCTCCATCAGGTTGCAAATTAAAAATAATTTTTTTCTTCATTTAGCTCTGAAAAAATATTTGGGCTTCTAGCAGTGTGTGGGACTTGTTCTATTAGTCCTTCTATACTGACCTCCAGCAGGTTGCAAATTGAATATAATTTTTTTCTGCATCTAGCTCTGAAAAAATAGTTGGGCTTCTAGCGGTGTGTGGGACTTGGTCTATTAGTCCATCTATACTGACCTCCATCAGGTTGCAAATTAAAAATAATTTTTTTCTGCATCTAGCTCTGAAAAAATATTTGGGCTTCTAGCAGTGTGTGGGACTTGGTCTATTAGTCCATCTATACTGACCTCCATCAGGTTGCAAATTAAAAATAATTTTTATCTGCATCTACAGTACCTCTGAAAAAATATTTGGGCTTCTAGCAGTGTGTGGGACTATTTGTATTAGTCCATCTATACTGACCTCCATCAGGTTGCAAATTCAAAATAATTTTTTTCTGCATCTAACCCAGCCAATAGTTTTGGCCTAATACCACAGTTTGGCCACTCAGCTCTGCTCGGTTACCATCCATTGTTTTTTTGTGCAAACAACTCCAGAGTTGTGAATTAGTTAACCACCAAAATGAGTGGAAAAAGGCCTGCTGCTGGTGGAAAGGGGAATAGGCGTGTTGGGAAGGGGAAAAAAGGTTGTGTCCGTGGGGTAGGTGTTAAAGCAACAGTAACATCTGCAGAAGAAAGACCATCTTCCAGCCAAACTAAAATGTCTACTTCTTTTAGCGGACAATGTGATAAGATCCCTTTCTTACGGCCACGCCAATCGCTACAAATTCCAGATGAGGCACAAAAACAGCAGGTGCTTCAACGGATATCAAGTGCTCCTTTAAGTGTGCTCTCCTCCACATCAACTTCAACATCACAAATACTCCAGTCCTCAAAGGTGTCACCCAAATCGCACTTGCTTCCTCACAGCTCCCAAATCTCCAGCTGCCCGTCTGAGTATGAGGTAGAACAGATGGTTGAGTCTGCAGAGCTGTTTACTCATACTATAGCCTGGGAATCAGAGGTCGACTCCAGCGCTTCTGAGAATCCAGACGAGGAAATGATCTGCACTGATGCCCAGAATCTTTATGAGTCGGATCCAGGACCAAACGCAGAAGGTTCTGACCATAATGTAGACCCTCATTCCCAAACTGTAACTCCTGTTGGTGGAGACAATGAGGAAGACGATGATAAGACTCAAATACCTGATTGGAGCGACAACTTTAGATTTTTGTCAGGGCAGGAACAGGTTGGCTCTGAGGACGACGGGTGTGATAACGCACAGGGTGATGATGATGAGGTCGGAGATCCCACTTACTGTCAACCCACAGTCAGCCAAGAGATGAGGTCAGCAGAGGAGGTGGAGGAAGATGCTAGTGACGACGAGGTCAGGTTGCGCCTTCCTGGACAGAGACGTAGTACTGGAAGCACGTCAACAACTGCATCCTCAAACACAACTCTGCCTCTCACCACAAGTCGTGGTGGCTCTTCAGGTCGCATGGGTGCTAAGCCTTGCATAGCCTGGGCATTTTTTCAGATCGATAAAGATGACCCAACTCGTGTTATCTGTAACATTTGTCAGCAAAAGCTAAGTAGAGGCCAAAAAATACATAGTTTGAGTACTTCATGCATGAACCGGCACATGGACATGAAGCATAAGTTGCAGTGGGAAGCTCAGTGTGCTACAATGCGGCCTAGCCGGCCGGGCCAATCACCGTCTGCCATATCTTGTGCATCCGCGGCCTCTTCATCCTCTGTGACTGGGGGGACAGCAGTCACACCTGTTTTGGGGCGCAGACCTGCCACCTCTTTACCCGCAACAGCCAGCGTGATTGGCAGGTCATCATTTTCTTTGGAGGTGGTAACACCAGCTGGTGTTGAGCGCTGTCTGACATCGATAGCACCACCTTTGGATCAAGGCAACCTAACATGTCCGCCTGCATCTTCCTCACAGACCGGCAGTTTGCCGGGGACACCCTTATCAACCCCGTCTAAGCACAATAGCCAGCCCTCGGTCCCTCAGATGTGGACAAGTAAAAGACCATTTCCTCCTAGCCATGAGAAAGCTAAGAGGTTGAATTTCACCATCTGCAAGCTCTTGGCTACAGAAATGCTGCCTTTCCGCCTGGTGGACACAGAGGATTTTCGAGACCTTATGTCCATCGCAGTGCCCCAGTACCAGATGCCCAGTCGGCACTACTTCTCAAAGAAAGGTGTGCCTGCGCTCCACCAGCATGTCGCACACAACATCACCGCTTCTTTGAGAAACTCTGTGTGTGACAGGGTGCATTTCACCACAGACACTTGGACGAGTAGGCATGGACAGGGGCGTTACATGTCGCTGACTGGGCACTGGGTAACTATGGTGACAGCAGGACAAGGGGCTGCTGTCCAAGTCTTGCCGTCCCCACGAGTTGTGCGTCAATCCTCTTTATGTCAAAGTTCCTCCACTGCTTCTGCCTCCTCAACCTCCTCTCGGTCTTCCACCTGCACCCAAAGCCTGTCTGGTCATGCCACAAGCTTTCTAACTGCGCAGAAGGGATCCTGCACACCTCCTTACTATGCTGGCAGTAGGGCTCAACGTCATCAGGCGGTTTTTACATTGAAATGTCTGGGAAATGTGAGTCACACAGCTGAGGAGTTGTGGTCAGCTCTGGAGAACCAATTTCATGAATGGTTGTCTCCACTGGACCTGAAAACAGGGAAGGCCGTGTGCGACAATGCTGCAAACCTGGGTGCGGCCCTTCGCCGGGGCAATGTCACACACGTGCCTTGTATGGCTCACGTGTTGAACCTGGTTGTCCAGCAATTTTTAGCCCACTATCTCAGACTAGATGGCCTTCTGCAGAGGGCACGGTCGCTGTGTGCTCACTTCCGCCGTTCGCATCCCGCAGCTCAGCGACTTACATCTCTACAGAAGTCATTGGGCCTGCCACTTCACCGGCTAAAATGCGATGTGCCTACCCGGTGGAATTCAACTCTGCACATGTTGCAGCGACTGTGGCAGCACCGACAAGCCCTGGTGCAATACGTTCTGACGTATAGCCTGGGCCAACGAGATTCAGAGGTGGGGCAAATCACGCTGGAGGAGTGGTCTCAGATCAGGGACCTATGCACCCTTCTGCACAGTTTTGAAATGGCGACGAAGATGTTTAGTGCTGACGATGCCATTATCAGCATGACTATTCCGGTGATTTACATGCTGGAGCACATGTTAAACAGAATTCGGAGTCAGGTGGTGGCACAAGAGGAGGTGGAGGAAGTAGAGGAGGAGGAGTTGTATGCGGAAGGGCTAACATCTGCAAGGTCCAGATGGTCGGCAGCACCAAGGCGGCAGGCATGTGAGGGTGGGGGAGATGGTTTTACCAGGGCGCATGGTAGCAGCCAAACTAGTGAGGAAGGTGCAGGAGCCCAGGAAGAAGTGGAGGACGAACTGATGGAAGACTCATCAGATGAGGGAGACCTTGATCACATTTCTGTTGTGCGAGGTTGGGGGGAGAGGACAGAGGAAGGAAGCATGATTGTTACCTCGCCACCAACACAACAGGGACTTGGTGCTCCTGGATGCGCAACACACATGAGTGCCTTCTTGCTGCACTACCTGCAACATGACCCTCGAATTGTGAGAATTAGAAATAATCCTGACTACTGGGTTGCCACACTGTTAGATCCTCGGTACAAAAGTAAATTTGCAGAAATTATTCCTGCCATAGAAAGGGATGCACGCATGCAGGAGTATCAGCAGAGACTGTTGCAGAATCTTACATGTGCTTTTCCACAAAATACCAGTGGTGCACGTAGTGAATCTCACAGTTCCAACTTGCCAACCGTGGGACCGTCAAGTGTTCAGCACTCAAACCGTAACAGAACCACAGTATCTGCTGGTAACATCAATTTTGCGGAATCATTTCACCACTTTTTTAGCCCATCCTTTGCAAGGCCACAGGAGACAAGAAGTCTGACACATAGTCAACGCCTAGAGACGATGGTACAGGAGTATCTCCAAGTAAACATTGAAGCCACGACTGTTTCACTGGACCCTTGCTCTTTTTGGGCTTCCAATCTGGATAAATGGCCGGAGCTAGCCACTTACGCCTTGGAGATCTTGTCATGCCCCGCAGCCAGCGTTCTGTCTGAACGTGTGTTCAGCGCTGCTGGTGGTGTGCTGACAGATAAGCGCACGCGGCTCTCCACTGATAATGTAGACAGACTCACGTTCATAAAGATGAACAAATCATGGATCCGAAACGACTTTTCTACCCCTGTGTCATCCTGGGGAGAGTAAAAGCTTGATGATTGGTTAAAATCACCCTACCAACCGTTTTAAGCTTTCAAATTACTAATCATGTTTATCTGTATCTTGACTGGAAAATAATTTGGGCTTTGTAGCAGTGTGCAGCACTGATCCTATTAGGCCATCTATACTAAAGCTTCACCAGATTTAAAATTAAAAATAATTTTTAGCTGCATCTAGCCCGGAAAATAATTTTGGGGCTCCGAGATGCGCAAGGCACATAAGTGCTTTCTTGCTGCACTACCTGCAGCATGACCCTCATATTGTCAGAATTCGAAGTAATCATGACTACTGGGTTGCCACACTCTTAGATCCCCCAAACTTTTCGATCAACCTTTTCATTTTAATAAAGACCAAAAAATGGTCATTTTTGAAATTATAAGCATTAGCAGGTTGTTAGAAACTGAAATCAAACAGTTTTCAACTCAAAACTTTATTCCAGGTGATGTTACATTTTCACATAGGACCCCTTGTTCGAAAGGAGCTTCTGAACTCTCTCGTCCATTGAATTTGTCAGGTTTTGGATGGTTTCTGCTTCAATTGTTTTGCATGAGGACAGAATACCCTCCCAGAGCTGTTGCTTAGATGTGAACTGCCTCCCGCCATCATAGACACTCCTTTTAATGATGCTCCAAAGGTTCTGAATGGGGTAGAGGTCAGGGGAGCATGGGGGTCACACCATAAGTTTGTCCCCTTTTATGCCCATATCAGCCAGAGATGCAGATGTTTTATGTGCAGCATGAGATGGTGCATTATCATGCAGAAAAATGATCTTGCTGTGAAATACACGGTTCTTCTTCTTGAACCATGGCAGGAAGTGCTGTTTGAGAAAATCCACATACATTATGGAGTTCATCTTTAGCGCCTTCAGGGATCCTAAAGGGGCCGACAATCTCTCTCCCCATGATTCCAGCCCAAAACATTACTCCACCTCCTCCTTTTTGGCGCTGTAGCCGTGTTTGCGTGGGGTGTCCACCAACCAGCCATCCTCCACTCCATCCATCTGGACCATCGAGCGCTGCACGGCACTCATCCGTGAACAAAACAGTTTTGAAATCAGTCTTCATGTAATGTTTGGCCCACTGGAGCCGTTTCTGCTTGTGTGAAGTGGATAGAGGAGGTCGACAGGATGGCGCATGCACAGCTGCAAACCTCTGAAGGACCCTGCATCTTGTTGTTCGGGGGACGTTGGAGGCACAAGCAGCTTCAAAAACTTGTCTGCTGCTATGACAAGGCTTTTTTGCCGCTGCTCTTTCAACCTGACGTAATTGCCTGTAGGAAAGAGTCCTCAATTTGCGCTTATCAGCACGCACACGTGTGTACTGTGAATCAGCTACATACTTCTTGATTGCCAAGACACTTCATCCTGATCATCGCACAATGTTGATTGTAGTCATGCCTTGACCTAAACACTCCACAATTTGTTGCTTCTCAGCAGCCGACACATCCTTTTTCTTTCCCATTTTGGCAGAAAATGTAGGCTGCTTAGTAATGTGAGAGAGCCTTCTTAAGTAGTCTTGCCTTTCATTGGACACACCTGCCAAACTAATTAGCACAGGTGTCTGCAATTGCTTACAGTGATATAAAGAGCCCTGACACACATCACCATCAATGAGTTTAACTGACAAACAAACAAATTCTTCCCTTATCACTCCTAAACACTTTTTGTATAATAATTTGGAACGCAGTGTACATGTGCTTTTCCACAAAACACCAGTGGTTCACGTAGTGAATCTTACAGTTCTAACTTGCCAACCGTGGTCTGTATGGAGTTGTTCAATAAAGGGCCCAAAATTAAGATAACATAGATGGGAGAGGTCTCTATGAATATGAATTCCTAAGTATTTGATACCCTGTGAGGGCCAGGCAAAGGGAAAGTTGGACTGGATGGAATCCTATATGGATTTGGGGAGGGAGACATCGAGGGCCTCAGACTTCGCTGCATTGATTTTAAAATTTGACCATGTAACAAAGTGATCTATTTCAGCCATAACAGCATGGATGGATATATGTGATTGAGTGATATATACTAGGACATCATCAGCAAATAGAGAGCACTTGTACTCGGTGCCTCCCACCTCAATCCACCTAATATTGGGGTTATGGCGAATTGATGAGAGCAGGTGCTCCGTCACTAGGATGTATAAGAGAGGGGACAGAGGACATCACTGCCTTGTCCCATTGGTGATTGTGAAAGGTGATGAAAATGTTCTGACGCACCCCCTGGGCCTTGGGACACCCGGAGCCGGACCCTTTTTGGCGGATGCTGGTGGTTGTAGTCTTCGTGGCGGCGACCCAGTTCCGTGGCTCAGGGCGGTCAAACCAGTGGCGGAACTATTTATGTGGTTTTCATGTTTAAATGTCCGACTACGCCACCCGTGGATTGCGGTCAGAGTGAACCGCCGCTACAGGGCAGACCACTGAGGCTGGTGTTGTGGGTGCAGCAGAGCGTAGCATAACTCCCCACGGGAGGAGTATAGCCTCAGGGCAGTGTATGCGGAGGATGGGGGTGATGGTGCAGGGCAGCAGCAGTAACGACACGGAGTCAGTGATGCAGTTCAGGGCCTTTACTCACAGTTCTTATTATCCAGACCACGTCTGCAGGTAACGGCTGCCCACGTCGTACTGTGCTCACCAGGTGAGGGGCTCAGACAACTCCCAGATAACTTTGGAGCACTTCACAGGACCCCCTTTGTGTGTCCTTTGTCTGGCCTTTCTTACCAACACTTCTGTCCGGCTGCCTCGGGCCTCCTCTTGGTAAACTTGGCACCAGTTTCCCTGACCCTATGTGGTGCCTTCCTAGCGGGTGTAGCGAGGGGCTGCGCCACATAAAATGTCAGAGCCTCCGGTTTCTAGCTGAGGGTCGTTTCCTGCCTCCACTAGTTCGGGGACCGGTCTCCCCCTTTGGCCTGACCCCTCCACGCAGGTGGATTCGGGTGTGCGGTGGCGACTCGCCCGTCCGCACCCCTGGGATCCCTTCATTCCTCGTTCCTGGAGCCTTCTCCGCTCCTCTTCCTTCCTTCTCCCTCTTCCAGGCCTGGGCCTCTGTTACTAGGCCCGCCTCCGGAGCAGAGCTCATGCAGAGCCCCTGCTCCCTGCCACTTCTGCTCAGACTTCTCTGCACTGAACTAAGATGGTGCCCACCTTTTATACTCCCTTCTCAATGCACCCAGGAACTGCTTCCTCCCTGCTCCTGCACTACAGGGTTCCCCTTCCTCAGTGTTCCCTCCCCCCACTCCAGCCAGGGACAGGGACTGTCGTGCCCATCTCAGGGGCATATTGGTCGCCCTGCCCCACGGCAATGTGGTGTAATGCATGCAGGTGTTGGGTCCTGATCCACACTCCATCCTTACCTGAGAGTGAGATATCACACCTCTGGGTGAGGTGCAATACGTCTGTAGCAACCGAGCCCTCAGGGTGCTACAGTTCCATTTATCTTCAGCCTAGGTGACGTATTGCGATAAAGGGCTGTGATTTTGGCTATAAAAGGGTCCCCTAGACCCCTACCCCAAGCTTTTTAAGAGAATCATATATGGCGTGCCAGGAGACTCTATGGAATGTTTCTCAGCATCCAACGAGAGTATCTAATTACAAATTTTTAACTGCATCTAGCCCAGGAAATACTTTGTGCCTAGTAGCAGTGTCTGCTAGTGAGCGGATTATCCTGGCTGTTAAGCAAGCTGCACCACCTGTAGTTTAGACACTTAATTTTTTCAAAGGAAATGCTTCGGGACCATGGGATACTTAGTGAAGAGCATCAGGAGGCACCCCAAGGCATAGGGGCTGGGACTGGCAGTAGGATGCCTTGCGGTGGACAGCCGAGCTCGATCCTTATAAAAGCTTTTTAACTGCAGCAGCTTTAGTGGACGCTACTGGAGCTGGAATTACCGCGGCTGCTGGCATGAGACTTGCCCTCCAATAGATCCTTGTAAATGGATTTAAAGTGTATTCATTCAAATTAGAGAGACAATTTAAATTAAAAAGCTTAGAGCTGCCTCCACCGCAGGGGGGCTCGCTCGACCCACCAGCGGACAGGCACCAGTATTGGGAGAGGGGGGCTGGCCGTCAGGGTTCACCGTGGCTCTGGCACAAACCCGGCGACACGGAGGTGGCACGGGCAGGAGCGGACTGGCCGTCTCGGCTTCTCACTTTTTGGATTTTAGAAGGGCATGACATGCCTATATCTGTGTCTCCCCCTCCTTTTACTCCTCCACCTCTTTTATTTTCGCATGACTATATGTACTTGTCACTTTTCCATGTGTTAGTTATGTCTTCTGAGCAGTTTGTCAGCTTTTGGACACCTTTGAAGGTGTTTTCTATATGTTTCTATGTGTTTTTGTTTGCCTGCCATTGGTTTTAACGGTGTTCGAAGGTGTTCGACGAACAGTTCGACGAACAGTTCGGCGAACACACGGGTGTTCGACGAACCGAACCGAACTCGAACACTACGGGGGTGGCTCAACACTAATCCCAATACCCCTTTGAAGAGACATAGAGGAGGGCCTCAGTAAAAAAAAATGTTTCCAATACTAGGAAGTGGGTTTCCTAAACTGTTATTGCCTATGCAGTGAATTCAAGGGCTGCCAAAAATGTGGACGCATCCCAATACCCCTTTGAAGAGACATAGAGGAGGGCCTCAGTAAAAAAAAATGTTTCCAATACTAGGAAGTGGGTTTCCTAAACTGTTATTGCCTATGCAGTGAATTCAAGGGCTGCCAAAAATGTGGACGCATCCCAATACCCCTTTGAAGAGACATAGAGGACAGACTCAGTAAAAAAAATGTTCCCATTATTAGAAAGTGTGTCTCCTATTCTGTTATTGCGTATGCAGTGAATGCAAGGGCTGCCAAAACATTGAACGCACTCCATACCCCTTTGAAGAGATGTAGAGGAGGTTCTCATTAAAAAAATTGTTACCATTGTTAAGGAGTGGCTCTCCTATACTGGTAATTCCCAAGTGCATGGGCTCAAATACATTTACCCCTGGGGGGTATACATGAACATACTGGATATCATACAGAATATTAGAGGTAGGCTTCTAAATAAAATTTCCTACAGGCATCATAAACACCCTTAAAAAAAAATATGTGGGTGTTGCATCACGGTCACCCTGGTGATATGGTGATGGAGGATGAGGTGAAGGAAAAGGAGGAGGACAACAGAAAATAGACAAAATCAGGAAGCGTATACACATGTATGGGTGTGAAGAGGTGCATGGGAATAGACCTCCCAAAAAAAAAGACACTGGATTTGAGTTTATGTTCCGCTGCTATCATTTGGTGGTGTTGAGAAGTCTGGCCCAATCCAGTCCTTGTTAATTTTTATAAGAGTCAGCCTGTCAGAATTTTCAGTTGACAGGTGAATGCGCCTATCAGTTATAATGCCCCAGCGGCACTAAAAACCCGCTCTGACAAAACACTAGCGGCAGGGCAGGCCAGGACCTCCGAGGCGTAGAGAGCCAGTTCATGCCACATATCCAGCTTGGATACCCAATAATTATAAGGCATAGAGGAATCACGAAGGATGTTGACATGGTCAGCAAGGTACTCCTTCAGCATCTTCGAAAAATTATCCCTCCTTGTGAGAGTACCCCGCGCATCAGGGCCTGTGCGCTCTGAGAGTCTGAGAAAACTCTCCAAGACCTTTGACAGTGTTCCCCTGCCTCAGCTGGATTGTATTTGTGTCTCTCTTGCCTGTACTCCTTGGTTGTTCAACAAACTGTGACCTCTGCCGCCAGCATTTTCATATGGGAATATTTTTAATAATTCCACAACAAGGGCCTTCTGGTACTGCACCATTTTAGTAGACCTGTACACCGCGGGAAGGAGAGGTAGAAAGTTCTCCTTGTAGTGTGGGTCTAGAAGTGTCACCAACCAGTAATGACTTTCACCCAAAATTTGGAGAATGCGAGGGTCACGGGTCACGCCTACAATGCCTCCTCTTTAATTGTGAGCGGTGAACGTTTCAGAAGACAGAGTAGCGGGATGGCTAATTATGGCGTCATTGCCGCTTACCATCTTGGTGGAGTCCTCAAAGTTTTGGAGGACGGCAAAGATGTCTGACATCTATGTCCACTCCTGAGCTCTTATGTGCGGAGGCTGACCAGAATACCGATGAGTGTTTTGAATCTGGTACTCAACAACTGCCCTGAGCTGCTCACAAATCCTTCCCAACATATGCAACGTTGAGTTCCAATGTGTGGGGACATCGCACACCAGTCGGTGAGCAGGAAGCTGAAAACACTGATGAAGCACGGCAAGGGCGGCGGAAGCTGTAGCTGACTTTCTAAAATGGGTACACACACAGTGTACTTTGACAAGCAGATCAGGCAGATCCGGGTAGGTTTTGAGAAACCGCTGAACCACTAGTTTGAGCACATGGGCCAGGCATGGTGCTCAAGGACGTGGACGTGGTTGCTGATGGTGGTAGTTGTGAGTGTGCAATGACAGGTGCAGGGTGGGAGGCATCTTTGCATGCTCCATGGACAGGGGATTGGCATGCACACACAACAGCGGAACAAGCAATGGTGTCACCCGCAGACACTGTTTCTGGACCCTTGCGATCGGCCCACCTAGTCAGGTGCTTTACTGTCATGTGTCTGAGCATGCTGGTGGTGGTCAGGCTGCTAGTTTTGCTTCCCCTGCTGATGCTGGCATGGCAGATGTTGCAAATGGCCTTTTTGGGGTTATCTGGACAGTCTTTTAAAAACAACCAGACACGGGAAGACCTAACAGTTGTACTGGCAACTTTCGTCATGTTGGTGTTCTGGGGAACAGTTGCCCAACTTATGTCTGTGGCCACCACACTGCTTGTTCCTGCCTGTTGTGGTGCTACACCTCCCTCTCCCCATGTACTGCAGTCCTCGCTCTGCATGTCACCTTGCTAGGTTGGGTCAGTGACTTCACCGTCTACCACCTCGTCTTCCACTTCCGCACCCTGGTTCTTCTCACTTTCTTGCAATTTTGTCTCATCATCATCCACCTCTTGTGACAGTAATTGCACTTTCCCAACATCGCCTTCGTGTGACCGTGGCTGCTCAAATATTTGGGCATTGCTACATGCAATCTCATCTTGCCCTGCTTGAAGCTGGCTGTGTTGACAGGCCTGAATCTATAAAGGAAAAGTGATCAGCTCTTCGGAGTGTCCAAGTGTGGGATCAGTTGTCTCCGGGCAAAAAAGAAAAGGATCATGGTGGTGGTGGCAAAGTGACTGGAAGCATTATCTGCTCTCCAACCAACAACCTTTTGACACTGCTCTGGGTTCAATAGCGGAGTGCTGCAGTCTCCTAGTAATTGGGTCAGGAAGATAGGGCGACAAGATGTGTGTGCTTCTTGTGGCACAATTTCAGCTTACCCACGGCCTCGGCCTCTGCATGCACCATCACCATCACATCCACTTCCTCATCCCTTGCCACGCGCCTTGCCCATTTTAAATGGAATATAATATTTTGCATGATCCCTACAAATTTGTGGATTTGTACCCTAGTTATATGTGATACGTCTGACGGACACCCACGGTTTTAAATACAAGCCTTGTAATTTACTATTATTGGCAGCGACCACGTGTGAATAGCTTCACTGCCACACTGCTGCCAAACTATAAATGGAGTAGAATATTTTACACGATCCCTACAAATTGCTGTATTTGTACTGCAGTAGTATGGGATACAGCTGACGGATGCTCATGGTTTTATATACTGGCCTTGTATTTTACTATTATTGGCAGTGACCACGTGTGAACAGCTTCACTGCCACACTGCTGCCAAACTGTAAATGGAGGATAATTATTTGCATGGTCCCTACAAATTGCTGAGTTTGTACAGCAGTTATATGTGATACGGCTGACAGACGCCCACGGTTTTAAATATCGGCCTTGTAGTTTACTATTATTGGCAGCGACCACGTGTGAATAGCTTCACCAACACACTTTTGCTAAACTTTAAATGGAGTAGAATATTTTACATGTTCCCTACAAATCTCTGGATTTGTACAGCAGTAATATGGGATCACATCTGATGATGGAAAAGATCTGGCTGTATTCTGCAGTGCTAATAAGCAAATGGAGCAGTAAAATGTTGGACTCTTGCTATTTAAGATAATAATCAGGATTAAGAGAAAAAGAAAAAAATTAAGCCCTGATATCTAGTCCAATGGCTATCTGTAACAGGCAGTAGCAGCAGCACCAGACAGAATGTGCAATGGACCCTATTGTACTGTACAGTGTCCACAATCTCTGCCTGCCTAACTCCTGCTATCACCACTGAATATATGCAGCTGTATTAGTCCTCAGAAGGACTGAGAGTTCACATGGATATGTATCTTGCTGTGGAATACCTATATCTATCTATTACACTGCCAATTCTGTCCCTCACACAGCAGCAGCTCTCCCTACTCTGCCTGTTTCAGGGGTACAATGTGACTAGCATAGGGTCACCAGGTCTTATATAGACGCGATGACGCTATGCGGCCAGCCAATCACTGCCACAACCAAGATGGCTACGGCAATACAGTGAGTGGCAGACAATCCCTGCATGTTCACTGGCTCTCTAAAGAGTACCAAATATGCAGGGCGGGGACCCGAGCTCCCACCCGAACATCCAGGAAATACTCGCCGAGCTACTCGAGCAGTGAAATGCTCGGGCGAGTACCGAACAGTGAAGAGCACCCTCGCTCATCACTAGTAGCAATGCATTACACATAGGGTCTAGTATATTTCATGCAAAACAAATAAATAACAATAACGGGCAGAATTAATGAAGAATATGTCAAACAATAAATTAATTAATTTATTTTAGAAACAGCCTGTCATCAAAGATAGTAAACATAATATATATAGTCCACTTTACCCTATTAGCGGGCACACGTGTTAGTCTCAGCACTGCTCCTAACTCCTGTGACCCACTCATCCACCGACGCCACCCTGCCCCACTGCTACAACCAGATACATTCAGACTATAAGACACAACGTTTTGAGGAAAAAAGTGCGTCTTATATTCTGCAAAATATGGTACATGAAATATTTTTCTCAGTGCTGGATTCCCTCATCCCCTTTCCTCACCTTTTTGTACTTTCTACTGATTAGAACAATACCCCATATAGTGGAAAGCTACTGTTTGGGCACAGGGATTCCCTGAGGAAGGAGGATGACATCCTTTATAACGTGTAGCATTGCAGATACCCAGTGTTTCATTTCATTTTTTTTTGGAAAGCGCACAACTGGTGACTAGTATTGATCGAGTATGCCTCATTAACCCTTTCAGCGAGCATGCTCAGGTGCTCGCCGAGTATTTTGCCGTGCTCGGAGTTTCATTCATTGTCGCTGCGCCTGCAGGTGTCACAGGTGGATTAATCAGCCAGCACACTTTAGGATAGATTGGAGGGTGTGAGAGTGGTAGAAGGGAGGCCACAGAGCAGGAGCTTGTAGTAAAAATGATGGGATATGATGAGGGGCATGCACTGGTGTTTTTCTAGATGCAAAGTTGAGGAATGTGCGGATCCCCGAGATACTTTGGAGTTGGAGTCAGCAGCAAGTGGAAAGGGCTTGGATCTGACGTTTGAAGCACAGGTCAGAGTCAATCTTGCGGGACTGGGGAGAGTGGGCAGCCATTCACTTTGATGGATAGGTCAGTTGGGGGGGAGGGTGAATGAGATGGTGGAAAGATGATGCATTCCGTTTTATCCATGTTAAGTTTTACAAATCTAGCAGAGAAGAAAGATGAAATACAGGACACACTTTGTGGGATTCTGGTTAGTAAGGAGGTGATATCAGGTCCAAAGAGGTAGACCTGTGTGTTATCAGCATAGAGGTGATCCAGAGGCCATGAGCTATCCCAGGCCGGAGGTGTAGATGGAGAAGTGCCTGTGTCCCAGAACATTACCCGTGCCCTTCCCAGTGCACTTACTGGGAAGGATTGCCTAACCACAAACACGTGGACAAGTGTATGTGGCCAGGGATGGTACGGAGCCAGTCCACAGTGAGCAATCAGTCACAAAGTGTCGGGGAACCTTTCATTATACTTTTCTTAGCCAGGACTGCTTCTCAGCAGGGTTGGATGGGCCCACCAGAAAAATGGATAATCCCCCGGTGGACCCTAGCTTGTCCATCAGGAGAGTTCATAGCACAAACCTTGCAGGTTGTGATGATGATGAGGCCATCCATCTCCTTAGTTTTCTGTTACTTGGAATGCAAGCTCAAGTATGCAGCCAGCCACCCACGCACCCACAGGTCCCAATAGTAAGCTGCCATATTTCTGGGCATCTGCTTGCACTTTAAATGTTGCCTTTTAGGCTCGTGTAGGCAGGAGCTTTTCACAACCTCATGGTGGCGGTGGTGCCCGGGTCTCCATACTCGGTCCCCAGCTGCCACTATTTCTCCCGGTGTCGTCCCCGCCTTCCACAAGCACGGGTCCCAGAACATTACCCATTATCCCCCCTCCCCAGTGCACTGACTGGGAAGGACCGCCTAACCACAGACATGTGGACAAGTGAATGTGGCCAGGGACGGTAAGGAGCCAGTCCACAGCTTGTCGGTGAGAGTTGTATTTCACCACAGCCATATTCTTTAGCTCGGTGAAAAGACTTGGGAAACCGTATCTACTCCAGCTGTCATTTCTCCCAGGAAGTCCTCTAATGCATCTTCTTACATAAGCAATGGGAGCCCTTCCAACATCTGCTTACACTTCTTCTCCCCATTATCCCTTGGTGTTGAAAAGAGCTGGTACCTCTGCCATCAGCATTGTCTGAGGGTGATGTTTTCAGCAACTGATCTACAACGGCCCTCTTGAACGATTGCATTGTAAAACTCTTTGGTGAGTCCAAAAGGAGAGAAGGAAATTTATCCTTGAACCATGGGTCGAGAAAGGTGGCCAAGCAGTATAGGTTGTTGGATAAAATGTGTATCACGCGAGGGTCTTGCCACAGACACTTACACATGAACTGTGTCATGTGGGCCAAGCTGCAAAAAGGCAAATGTTCTGTGTCCCCAACAGTAGAAGCAGTACCCATCCTCTCCTTACGCTGACTCGCCTCCTCCTCCTCCTCCTCCACCTCCTCCTTTCCAGCCCATCCAGGCTGGACAGACATGAAGCTTGGGTTGGGTGTCCCCTCTGTAGCAAGTCCTCTCCCTCCTCATCTTCCTCCTCATCAACCAATGTTGCCTCAGAATATTGGCTGGGCTGGATAGTATCACCCATTGGGAAATCTGGCTCCATACCAACATGCTGGGCACTCAAAGCTTCCTCTTTGAGATTATGCAGTGATTGTTTCAAGAGACACAGCAGCGGGATGGTTACGCTGATAATAGCCTGATCACCGCTCACGAGGTTGGTGCAATACTCAAAGTTCTCAAGAACCTCACAAATGTCAGCGATCCACACCCACTCAACAGTTGTTATGAGTGGTGGCTGACTCTCAGTCTGACGGGCATGTTGAAGCTGGTATTCAGCTACTACCCTCTGCTGTTCACTAGTACTCACCAACATATGATATGTTGAGTTCCACCGCGTGGGCAGGTCGCAAATGAGTCAGTGACTTGGCAAATTCAAGTACTTTTGCAGCATTGTAAGAGCAGCAAAAGTGGTAGAGGAATGGCGGAAATGGGCGCTAATACGGCACACCTTCTCAAGTAGGTATGGCAAGTCACGGTAAGTTTTCAGAAATTTCTGAACATCTAGGTTCAGCACATAAGCCATGCATGGCACGTGTACCAGCTTGCCGACCTTTAAAGCTGCCACAAGGTTACGCCCATTATTGCAGATGACCAGACCGGGTTGGAGGTGCAGCGGGGAGAGCCACTGATCGGTCTGTTGTTTTAAAGCTTGCCACAGCTCTCCTGCAGTGTGTGCTTTCTGACCTAAACAGATCAGCTTCAGCAGAGCGTGTTGACGCTTTGCCGATGTGCTGCTGCACAAGTCCCAGCTTGGCGCAGTGATGGGGAGGGTAATTCAGCAGAGGATGAGGAGCAAGAGGAGGGGAGAGAGGAAGTGGAATACGAAGAGACGTAAACCCTGACAGAAGTTGGGCCCGCTATTCTTGGCATGGGTAGGATGTGTGATGTTCCAGTTTGTGCCTTTGTCCCACACTCTACCAGGTTCACCCAGTGTGCCATTTCAGAAATGTATCGTCCCTGTCCACAACAACTTGTTCAGGTGTCTGTTGTTTGGTGGACCTTCCCGGTTATGGAGTTGGTGAGAGCATGGTTCAGATTGTTTAACACGTGCCTGTGTAACGCAGGGATGGCACACCGGGCAAAATAGTGGCGGCTGGGAACACTGTATCATAGGGCAGCCACAGCCAAGAGATCATGGAAAGACTGTATTCCCACAAGCCTAAACGGCAACATCTCCACAGCTAGCAATTTGGCAATGTGCTAGTTTAGTATTTGTGCCTGTGGGTGCATGGCTGGGTATTTATGCTTTCTTTCCAAGCTCTCAGGCACGGATAATTGGATGCTTCGCTGGGACAAGGAAGTGGATGTGGTTGATGTTTATTGTGTGTGAGCAACCACAGCTTGTGGGCAGGAGGTATAAGCGACTGATTCCTGAACAGCATATTCTGATGGACATAGCCCAGGTGACATTGCATTGGTTTAACCCGCAGACTCAGATTTGGTACCCTGGTGTTCCGTCCACCTACTGGGGTGCTTGGCTGCCATGTGGTTTCGCATACTGGTGGTGCTCAGGTTGCCTTTGCACTGGCCTCTGCTCAACTTGGCATGGCAGATGCTACAGACTACAATGTTTTTCTCTGAAGGACTTTCAAAAAAAAATTCCACACAGCAACTGAACACCCCCTTGCCCTGACTTGGCGCACAGTGGGGATGCTCTTGGGAACAGTTGACCCAGTTTTCACTCTGGTTCAAACCATGACCCCATGGTGCCTGTGTTGGTACTACATATCCATCTTCCTCTGTGTTGCTGTCATGGCTATGCATGCCAACAGTCCAGGTCAGATCACTGGACTCATCATTGATCACCTCATCTTGCATCTCATCCTCCTTCCCAGTTAACATTGTAGGCTGACCTGATGGCAACTGTGTCTCATCATCATCAGCCTCCACCTCTGGAGACAGTAAATGACATTCCTCCAAGTGGCTTTCTTCTGGCCGTAGGTCCTCAAATACTTGAGCATCAATGCACTCCACCTCCTCTTGTCCCTCTTCAATGCTGCACTGTGATAGGCCAGAGCCAAACAAAGGATATGTACCCAACAGATCCTCGGAGTGGCCAAGCTTGGGGTCATATGTCTCCTGTGACATATAATGGCGGGAGGAAGGAGAACCAGCTTCAGGATTGGATGGGCCAGTCTTCTGTGTATCGACAGTAGTGGTGTGGTCGTGGAAGATTTGTTGCTGCTTGGCAAATGCGTAGAGGCCTTGTCTACTATCCAAGACCGAATCAGCTCTCACTCTTCTGGCTTCCACACACGTTTACGTTCCAGACCGGGAAATTTTTCCAGAACATAGTGGATGCATCAAGCTTCTTCTGACCTGACACAGATTGAGTGCCTTCTCGCGCACCACTGACAACACCACATCCACGTCCTCGTCCCTTAACAATAGGCTTATTTGGCATTTTGGGTTTTGTTGACAGATTTTCAGATGTTGATGGCACAAGCCAAGCTAGCTGTCACAGCCAAAATAGTGGGGAAAATGGCCTGGTGTGTGCTTGGTAGCAGGCAGTAGGAAATGTTTGGACTACTGCTTTGTGTAGGGCACTAAACACTTTTTTAAGTGGACTAATGTGGACAGAAGGCAGGCTGTCACCCCAAAAACTGTGAGGAAAATGGCCTTGTGCATGCTTGGTAGCAGGCAGTAGGAAATGTTTGGAATACTGCTTTGCGTAGGGCACTAAACACTTTTTTAAGTGGACTAATGTGGTCAGAAGACAGGCTGTTACCCCCAAAACAGCAGGGAAAATGGCCTGGTGCGTGCTTGGTAGCAGGCTGTAGGAAATGTTTGGATTACTGCTTTGCGTAGGGCACTAAACACTTTTTTAAGTGGACTAATGTGGTCAGAAGACAGGCTGTCACCCCAAAAACAGTGGGGAAAATGGCCTAGTGCGTGCTTGGTAGCAGGCAGTAGGAAATGTTTGGACTACTGCTTTGTGTAGTGCACTAAGCGCTTTTTTAAGTGGACAAATGTGGACAGAAGGCAGGCTGTCACCCTAAAACCAGTGGGGAAAATGGGCTGGTGCGTCCTTTGTTGCAGGCAGTAGGAAATGCTTGGACTACTGCTTTGTGTAGCGCACTAAATGATTTTATAAGTGGACTAATGTGGACAGAAGGCAGCCTGTCACCCCCAAAAAAGTGGAGAAAATGGTTTGGTGCATGCTTGGTAGCAGGCAGTAGGAAATATTTGGACTACTGCTTCGTGTAGGGCACTAAACACTTTTTCAAGTGGACTAATTTGGACAGAAGGCAGGCTGTCATCCCAAAAACAGCACGTGAAAATGGCCTGGTGCGTGCATGGTAGCAGGCAGTAGGAAATGTTTGGACTACTGCTATGTGTAGTGCACTAAGGCTGTGTGCCCACGTAGCATTTTTCAAGCGTATATGCTGCGGAATTTCCGCAGCGTAAACGCTTGAAAAACGCATGTATATCCGCACCCCATGATCCCCAATGGGATTCCGCAAGTTCTATGCACATGCTGCGGATTTTTCCGCAGTGTTTATGCCGCGTTCAAAAATCCGCAGCATGTCATTTAATTTTGCGCTTCCGCAAGCGGAATTGCCTTTGTCCAATGCATAAAAAACGCAAGGCAATTCCGCATGTGGAAAACGCGTGACAAACGCGCGAAAAATGCGCGATAAACGCGTGCGGAATTCCGCATGCGTTTTTCCGGGAGAGGACTTGCATTTATGCAGCAGAAATTTTCTGCTTCATAAATGCAACGTGGGCACATAGCCTAAGCGCTTTTTTAAGTGGACTAATGTGGACAGAAGGCCGCCTGTCACCCCCAAAAAAGTGGAGAAAATGGTTTGGTGTATGCTAGGTAGCAGGCAGTAGGAAATATTTGGACTACTGCTTCGTGTAGGGCACTAAACACTTTTTTAAGTGGACTAATTTGGACAGAAGGCAGGCTGTCATACCAAAAACAGCACGGGAAATGGCCTGGTGCATGCATGGTAGCAGGCAATAGGAAATGTTTGGACTACTGCTTTGTGTAGGGCACTAGACGCCTTTCTAAGTGGACTAATGTGGACAGAAGGCAGGGTGTCACACCAAAAACGGGAAAATGGGCTGGTGCGTGCTTGATAGCAGGCAGTAGGAAATGTTTGGATTACTGCTTTGCGTTGGGCACTAACCACCTTTTTATGTGGACTTAATGTGGACAGCAGAAGCCATATTCTGACCCCTAAAACAGCAGGGAAAATAGACCAGTGCTTTTAAAAAAAAGGCAGCACAAAATGCTACTACTCTGTGTACTGGAAAAATATTGCTTTGCCTCTCACAAGAGCTGTTTTAAGATGGACACTGGAAGAACACTTTAACCTCTCCCTACCTAATAGACAATCTCTCCCTCCCTGTACTCTGACTTTCTTGTGTGTCTTCAGCTCTGAAAAGAGCTATTTTTTGGTGGTATCATGGAGCTAGTGAGCGGCTCCTTTAAACTGTCCCTGCTCGAGTATCTCTCCCTCCCTACTCTACACTGAACTAGTATACACTGCAGGTAGCCCTTAAAAGGGCTTTTGTTTTATCAAGTGGCCTAAATACTCTCCCTAGCAGCTCAGCGATCTCCCCCTATGCTTATAGAACATGAAATGTGCACGAAATGGCGGCGGCAGAGCTTAAATAGACCCTATGACGCTGGGCGGCCACCCAATCACAGTAATTCCAAAACCAAGATGTCTGTGGCATTACTGTGATTGGTTAAGAAGCCCAGCATATTTAGTAGCTGCAAAGGAGGCGCCAAAACTGCAGGGCGGGACATCCAAATATAACGAGGCTAGTGCACAAATACTCGCAATATAGCAAGTAATCCGAATACCGTACTATCCGTGCGAATTGCGAATAGTAACGAATACACTCGCTCATCACTACTCCTCCTGCATGCATCACTCCATGTCTGCGCCGTATGGCGAAAAATAACCTCCTCGTGTTCCTCCTCCACCTCCTCAGATGAGCTACTCGGCTGCTTGACTCTGGGTTCACACCAAGTAGGATCTTCAACCTCATCATCATCCAATGTGTTATCCCATTCCTCGCCCTCACAGTGACCCTTCTCCTCTTGTTGCCTTGACAGCACAGTACAGTCCGCATCAGCCTCAGGTATCTGAGTCTCATCAAGATCACCTCCCTCCCCTGCGGTTAATGCAGATGCTTTCCTCTTCTTGACTCTGTGCCTGTTTGGAGTACACTTCTGATGCCCATGGTATAGAATGGGTGAACAGTTCTACAGACTCGCCCATCTGTGGTTGGCTACAGTCAGTTGGGCAGTTGGACTGTTGTGAGGGAAGCATGGGTAATTGGGGTGCCACCTCTGTGGACTGTACTGCGTGTAATGTTGAGGTGGAGGAAGAAGAGGAGAGGGCACTTGAAGCAGAGCTTGCCATCCTCTGGAGCACCTGTGCGGCTGCCAAAGAAAGGGAGTGGAATAGACCGTCCAGTAACAGAAGTTGTCAGTTGTCTTTGGATAGGACATGACGGTGTTGGTTCACTAGTGCTTTCACTAACATTACCACGTACCCCACGTATACCTTGAACAGCAAGCCTATTCCCCCCTTCCACCACAACCTCTCTTTTTCCCACTCATGTTGCTCAGATACTGTGGCTGGAGCATGCTATTAACTAAACAAAAATTAGTTTTTTCCCCTGTAACAGCTCTGCGCACACCTGAATTTCAGCGACACTAAATGACAAGCTAAGATATGCCCTGCCGTATAACATTACTAACAGACGAAATAATTTTTTTAGTGTGGATGAGGCCAATAAAACATACGAGATATTCTCCAAACAATTTCAAACTGAGATGTCCCCTGTTCTATCACGTTAGTGACGCGCCCCCGGGGCAATGGGATACTCGGCAGCCAGGCCTATGGATGCTGGTGGGGGGTATCACGGTGGCTGGCCCGGTCCGTGGCTTAGGGCGGTCAACCAAAAAGGGAATTTGTAATTTGGATAGGAAAAATAAAATAAATAGTTTGTGACACCACCTGTGGTACCTGGTAAGGTTTACCAGCGCTGCTGCAGACCTCCGGGGGGTGATGGGATGGCAGCTGAGGTGTTTCTGCTCCCACAGGTGGAGCAGGTCCCCGGGGCAGGGATGGTGTTTGATAGTGGGTGGTGCTGGGACCTGTAGTGCAGGCGGATGGCGCAGCAGGAGTAACTGACAGAGACAGGGGATTCGCTTCAATACCTTTACTGGTGCGAATGTCAGGTACGGTCCAGGGTACTCAGCAGGATGGGTGCACTTCAGGACTTCTCCCCAGTGAGCGGGTATAAGGCCTCCTGGTCCATGTCTGCCTCTCTGTATGCTCCTGGCCAGCCTGCAACTGGGCCTAGCTTATGCATCGTGCTGTTCCTTCACCTGTCGCTCGGTAGTAGGACCTTCTGCTGGTAACCACTATCCCTGGGCGTCGGGGCCATCATGGTTCCTAGTCCTGTGTGGGTCTAGCTTCAGCTCATCCAGGGACTTGTAGTCCTCCTGGAATGCCGGTGATCCCTACTGGGTATAAAGGACCCTGTAGGCGCGGACCTGGTGTCCGGCTTGTATATCGAGGTGAGCCTATGATGCTCCTCTGCCCCCTCAACTCCTCCCTCCTTTCTCCTCTTGCCTTCGGCCACACTCGGGGCCCTCAGAACTCAACTCGTGCTGTAGGCCTTGGCTCGCCTAAGCACAGCAGCCAGCGTGCTGCGTCTTCGCTGCTCTCAGCGTCAGCACGCTCTCAGACTCCCTCTCAGTCTGACTACTAACAACTAACTAACTGAACTGCCTGGCTCCACCCTCCATATATATATATCCCTAACGGGCTCCCTCTGGTGGTATGAGGAGGAAGGGTGGAGGTGTTTGTATGTAATAAGAGCCTCTTGTGGAGAAGTCTGTTCATGCACCCTGGGTCCTGTGCTACCTGTGCACAACAGGGTGCCACATTAGTAACAGAAGAAAGTATATATTTACTGTGGATGAGGCCTGTATATCATAAATGATATGATACGAACAATTTCAAACTGAGATGTCCCCTGCTGTATAACGTTAGCAAAGGAAGAAAATATTTTTTTTAAGTGTGGATGAGGCCTGTATAACATAGGAAATATTATCCAAACTATTTCAAACTGAGATGTCCCCTGCTGTATCACATTAGGAACAGAGGATTTTTTTTTTTTTTACAGTGGATGAGGCCAGTATGACATAGAAAATATGCTCCAGAATATTTCAAATTCAGATCTAGCCGGCTGTATCACGTTACTCAGAGCAAAAAATATATTTTTTTGTTACTCTGCATAAGCTCTGCGTACAGCTGAATATGACCGCCACTTACGTAGTAGCTGGCTTATAGCACAGCTATAAGCTTTGTCCCCCGAAAAAAAAATTTGGGGACTGTGCCTAGCAAGAGAAAAAATGTATTTTTTTACTCTGAAACCAGGTGAAGTTCAACGCCACTAAAATAGTATCTGGCTTTTAGCAGACTGGATCAACTTTGCCACACTAAAAAAATTTTGTGGACTCTGCCTGCAACAAAAAAAAAAATAGATTTGTTTTACTGTGCGTATAGCTGTATTTCACCCAGCCAAAAAAGGAAACTGGGCTAACACAGCTTGCACTATCACATTAGCAACAGAAAAAAAAAGTTTTTGTGCTCTGCAGACTCTGCATAGAGCAGAATTTCAACCCCACAAAATGAAAAGGTGGGCTGCGCTTGCTTGCTTGATCACATTAGCAAGTGCAAGAATAGATTGAAAGTATACTCATGCATGGAGCTCAATACAAGCGATGCATAGCACTATTGTATGGCATGGGCCCTCTCTTTCTGTCAGAATCTCAGTACTTGCACAAGAAAACATAAAATGTGCTGCACCATCGATTTCACAGGTACACAGCCCAGGAATTCTCTACACTATCTGACTTCCACACAAGCTAGCTAATATCTGTCATTACACAGGCGCACACTGAGCTGCGTCTGTCTCCCCAGCAGCTACATGGATAGAATGGCGCTGAGGGAACATGGCCGGTTTTTATATGGAGAGGACATGTGATTTCTGCAGCCAATTGCACAAGCCCTTTTGTCTGGACAGCGTGGATGCTTCCTGCGCGCTGATTGGCTGGCCGCGCTTTCCTGACTTGAAGTTACAGCCTACCGGAAAATAAAAAAAGATGCGCGCAGCTGATCTGACCTGTTCTGAGCTCTCCACAGCCCCCACACTCAGCTACTACGTCTCCCCGCTCAACATACACTTGCACTATGCTACAAGAAACTGTTCAAAATGCTGTGGTTGCCCCGTAATAGCGTTTCCGCGCTTATTCATTGAACAATTTCTGATTTTAAGTAATTTTGCTCGCCTTTCTGATTACGAATCCGAATGTGCCATATTCGTGTCGAATTTGAATCTTTAGAACATTTGTTGTGCAAATTCGCTCATCACTAGTTGGGACAGTGTTCTTAGGGTTGTACTCATCCTTCTTCTTCCTCCAAACATGGCGAGTTGAGTCAATGCAAAAGAGCTCAATTTTTGTCTCATCTGACCACAGCACCTTCTCTCAATAACTCACAGAATCATCCAGTTCATTAGCAGACTTCAGACGGGACTGCACATGTGCCTTCTTGAGCAGGGGGACCTTGCAGGCACTGCAGGATTTTAAATTTTTAAGGCGTAATGTGTTACCAAAGGTTTTCTTGGTGACTGTTGTCCCAGCTGCCTTAAGATCATTAACAAGTTCCCCCCGTATAGTTTTAGGCTGATCTCTCACCTTCCTCATGATAGAGGATACCCCACGAGGTGAGATTTTGCATGGTGCCCCAGATTGATGTCGATTGACAGTCATTTTGTATTTCTTCCATTTTTTTACTATTGCACCAACAGTTGTCTCCTTCTCACCCAGCATCTTACTTATGGTTTTGTAGCCCATTCCAGCTTTGTGCAGGTCTATGATCTTGTCCTGACATCCTTAGAAAGCTGTTTGGTCTTGCCCATGTTGTAGAGGTTAGAGTCTGACTAATTAATTGGGTCTGTGGACAGGAGTCTTTTATATAGGTGACTATGTAAGACAGCTGTCTGTAATGCAGGTAACAAGATGATTAGTAGCGTCTAACTGGTCTGTAGGAGCGAGAACTCAAAATGGTTTGTAGGGGATCAAATACTTATTTCTCACTGCAAAATGCAAAAAAATGTATGTAATTTATACAATGTGATTTTCTTGATTTTTTGGGGGGATATTCTATCTCTCAATGTTAAAATTAACCTACCCTTAAAATTATAGACTTTTCATGTCTTTGTCAGTGGGCTGTCGCGATAACCTCAGCACACCAAATGATATAAAAAGATACTTTTATTTGCAGTCCACAGTAAAGACGTTTCGGTCGACAAGACCTTCATCAGTGTACTGCATGTAAACAAAATGAACAAATATAGAATAGAAACATTATAGTGATTATAAAGTTACAAATTATATATATAGTACATATAAATAGAGGTCTATGTGTCTATGTAACCTTTAGTCCAGCAGATAAAGCAAGAAAACAGGGCAACCTACCAAGTTACTGGGATAGGAGCAGTAGAAGAGAAGGAGATGGGACCCAATACAGGGATTCCTATGGAAAAAGTACATACTATGAAGTGATGTGGGGTTATAATAGGGTGAGGGCTATAGGGGAGGTAGACATACCGTTTATGCCAAATAGGTTGAGGAGAGGTGCTGCCTAAATCGCGGTATCCACCGCTGGATGTATGCAGGGTGCACGGTAGGGGGACTGGCTATATATATAGGTGGAGAAGAGGAGGGTTTGGCTTCCAGCCAATGAAGGGGATTGAATGTGCCGGTAAATTGCGCTCAATGCGGTGACGTCACCGGAAGTGACGTGAAAGAGGGAGGTGCCGGCCTATGATTGGTTCGGCGCCGCGCATGCGCGCGTGCGTGCATGTCAGCCGACGTGTAGGTGCGTTCCAGGGACCAGGAAGTGGTTTCTGTATCGGAGTGATGTGTTCCACTGCCGGAAAAGGGAGGCAAGGAGCGTTCCACCATCAGGAGAGGGGGTTGTAGAGTGCAGGAGGGAATAGGAGAATGAGGATGAGTATGGATCCTTCATCTGTAATATGAAATAAAACGTCAAATCAAGTTATAAGACACAGTACAGTCAAAACACCTGGGAATACTGCTATGATATCTTTGTACAGCCAGTCACCATATTATAAATAAACATGCAAGAATCTAGGTCCTTATAATGAATGGCATATGAAAATCAGATTCCGGGTATTAACTCCTTGTAGAGTGAGAGGGATATACATACATAAACCTAGGTGATTTTTTGGGGGGATATTCTATCTCTCAATGTTAAAATTAACCTACCCTTAAAATTATAGACTTTTCATGTCTTTGTCAGTGGGCAAACTTACAAAAACAGCAAGGGATCAAGTACTTATTTCTGGCACTGTACCTATAGAAGGACTGCAAGGCAATAAACCGTGCTTATATGCCTTTAATATAAAACGACCCCTCCTCCACCAGCTATCCCTTCACTGAATGCAGGTAACAGCGGTTTTACTAGAGAAAGGACAGTATGTAGACCTGAAAAGTACTTTTCTTTTATTGGTACAGCAGCGGTATACAAGTACTGCAATAGCAATATTAAGCACTGTCTATATGCCTTCTCTAAAATAAGCTCTCCCTCCTATAACAACTCTTCCTGAACTGCTTCCAGAGGAGAGTGTGCCGCGCATCAGGTCACTGGTCTTATATAAGATCCGATGATGCGATGGTCAATCACAGTAATGGCAGTAGCCAACATGACTATGGCATTACCGTGTATGGCAGGCAATCTCTGCATGTTCATTGGCTGTCAAGCAGGTGCAAAACTCAAGCATCCACGATACTCGATCTAGTAACGAGCATACCCGAGCACCCCAATTCCCAATCGAGTATCGAGCAGTGACAAGCATATTCGCTCATCACTATTATTTAAGTGTAAGAACTATAACATTTCATAAATTCATGCAATATCAAAGTTATTTTATCCAGTAGCTGTTTGAACTTGAGGAAATACTTGGGATGGTGTGTGAATAGCAAACTGGTATCTACAAGTAGATAACTTGCATTCCAACTTGTTTCTTGCTTTTAAATACTTGATTGAAACAATTTAGTCAATACAGTGCCTGTAATTATCACATTCTTCGCAGTTATGCTTCTTTTTCCATGAGAATTATCATGTTTAAGTAGTTTTAGGAGCTTGAACAACAAGAGTGTGAAAAATTGTATTTGTTAGGTAATTCTATTGAAAAATAAGTCATTATTTTTACTTTATGCGGTAACTGTCAATGAGCAGCCAATTATTATACTTGCGGTATGTCTAATATATTTTATAATTTACCAGATTTGATTATAATAAAAAGACTGATTGCTTTCTCATGAGCTATATTCTCTAAAGTCTGTTTAAAGGGAACCGGTCATGTCCCCCTTGCCTGCCAAACCAGCAGCATTCGTATATGTATTACTAAATTCCCTGCCTAACCAGCTGTTTATGATGTTATTCTCTTAAATCCCTGTTTTAAAAAAGTATTTATTATTATTATTTATTTATTTATATAGCGCCATTGATTTCACGGTGCTATACATGAGAAGGGGTTACATACAAAATAAATATATTGTTACGCTCATGCCCGGACTGTTTGGCGTGTGCGTGGTTAGTGATCCCACTAGGCCACGAACTGAGGAGTGCCTGGACGGGCATGACTAGGGGCCTCGCCAGATCCAACCACAGACGCACGGCGGCTTAATCGACTCCGTGGTCCGAGGAGGGACGAGGGAGGTGGCCCAGGTGCTTCTCCAGGTCAGACCCCGGTCACACAGCTGTTGACCTACACCGGGGAATGCAGGAACGGGCAGGTTTTTCTGGAATGCAGACAGGCGGGTACTGGCAGGCACATCTGGTATACAGACAGGCGGGTACTGGCAGGCACGGCGGGTATACAGACAGACGGGTACTGGCAGGTAGGTAAACAGGCTGGATAGGGACCATTACAGACTGGGATACAGGAACAGAACTGCAGGTGAGGAAGAGAAGCGGAGCAGGGCAGAGCAGAGCCGCAGGTGCGGAGGGGAAGCGGAGCAGGGCAGAGCAGAGATGCAGGTGCGGAGGGGAAGCGGAACAGAGCAGAGACGCAGGAGCAGAGGGGAAGCGGAGCAGGGCAGAGCAGAGAAGAGCCGCAGGTGCAGAGGGGAAGCGGGGCAGAGCAGAGCAACAGGTGCGGAGGGGAAGCGGAGCAGAGGAGAGCCGCAGGTGCGGAGGGTAAGCGGAGCAGAGCAGAGCTGTAGGTGCGGAGGGGAAGCGGAGGAGGGAAGAGCAGAGCCGCAGGTGCGTAGGGGTAGCAGAGCAGGGCACAGCAGAGCCGCAGGTGCGGTTGGGAAGCGGAGCAGAGTTGAGCAGAGGCGCAGGTGCGGACAGACAGGAAAGGGCTCTGTTCACATGGAACAGATAGGGACAGGGAAACACAGAAGATAGCTAGAACACAGGAGGTAGATACGGAGGCAGGGAACCGGGACAAACAGAACCAGATACACACAAGGTACATGTTATGAAGTAGCGAGTGGACACAAAACTCACAAACAGAAGTACAGAGACAATGAGTAGGAGTTAGGTACTGGTTCAGACACTGCAGGAAAAGGGAAGGATTGGACATAGAGACAAACAGGTAACGGGCTAGGACACAGCTCAGACAGGAACTGACACAGGAGCAAGATACAGGAACGAGCCTGGGCATTCAGCCCCCAGGATGGCGAAAATAGACTAGAAGTCACAGATACAGGTACAGGTACTCCGCCCCCAGGGTGGCAGAAACAGGTAAGATACAGGACAGGACCTGGCTACTCACAGTTGCACAGAACACACTGTGAGAAAGTGTTGCTCAGGCACCTCCCACTGGGTGGAGGAAGTTTAAGTATCCAGTGACTCACAGTAATAGGCCGAGGACACATTAAGACTGCGCACACTGTAACTTTAAGATTCGGGAAGTTCCAGCGCCGCCGTCCTAAGCCAGCAGACAAGAGACATGCACACAGCAAGTAGAGGAGCATAGTGCACAGTCTGGACTGGTAAGTAAGTTGGCGGTCTTGCATGGTGGGAGATGGTAAGCCATGCCAGCACGCCGCCAGGGATGTTACAGATATAACTTACAGTAACAAATAAACAATGTTAGACTGATACAGAGGGAAGAGGACCCTGCCCTTGCAGGCCTACTGGATGATGGGGAAGGAGACAGTAGGTGGGGGGTTGCAGCAGCTCCGTTGTTGGTGAGGCGCAGGTCCGGTGTTGGTAAGGCAGTAGCTCCAGTGGTGTTGAGGAGGCAGCGGGGTTATGGCAGGCTGTAGGCTTTCTTGAAGAGATGGGTTTTCATTTTCCATCTGAATGATCCGAGTATGGTGGATAGTCGGACGTGTTGGGGCACAAAATTCCAGAGGATTGGGGATATTCAGGAGAAGGCGATTGGGTGAGGCGATTGGGTGAGGAACGAATAAGTCTGGAGGAGAGAAGGAGGTCTTGGCAGGACCGGAGATTACGTGAGGGAATATATCGGGAGATTAGTTCAGACTTGTACTGAGGAGAAAGGTTATGAATGGCTTTGTAGGTCAGTGTTAGTAGTTTGAACTGGATACGCTGAGCAATTGGGAGTCAGTGAAGGGATTTGCAAAGGGGGGTAGCAGAGGAGTAGTGAGACGAGAGATGAACTAGTCGCGCAGCAGAGTTAAGGTTGGACTGGAGCGGTGCGAAAGTGTTAGCAGGTAGGCCACAGAGGAGGGTATCGCAGTAGTCGAGGCGGGAGATGATGAGGGCATGCACAAGCAGTTTAGTAGATTGAGGGTTGAGGAAAGAATGGATTCTTGAAATATTTTTGAGCTGGAGGCAACAGGAGGTGGTAAGAGCTAGAATGTGGGGTTTGAAGGACAGGGAAGAGTCAAGGGTTACTCCGAAGCAGCTGATTGCAGGTACAGGGGAAAGTATGATGTCATTTATTGAGATAGAAATATAAGGTGGGGAAGATATGCGAGATGGAGGAAAGATGATGAGTTCAGTTTTGTCCACATTGAGCTTGAGGAAGCGAGAAGAGAAAAAGGAGGATATGGCTGATAGACACCCTGGGACTCTGGACAGCAGAGAGGTGATGTCTGGGCCAGAGAGGTAGATCTGAGTGTTATCAGCATATAGGTGGTACTGGAAGCCATGGGACTTTATGATCTGTCGCGGGCCAAGGGTATAGATGGAGAAGAGTAGGGGTCCTAGGACAGAGCCTTGAGGTACTCCAACAGAAAGAGGGTGGGATGAGGAAGTAGTATGGGAGTGGGAGATGCTAAATGTGTGGTTTGAAAGGTATGAGGAGATGCAGTATAAGGCAAAGTCTTTGACGCCAAAGGAAGAGAGGATTTATAAGCTCCATTTTTTTATGTTAATTATGCCTTTGATTAGTCGATGGGGCATTAGTTTCCCCAGACTAGTGAAATCTCTCCGCATGTTATCACGCCTTTAAAGGCGTGATAACATGATTTGCAAGGGCCAGCATCATCGCCAGCTCCCTGCAAATCTCACACATGCGCACGGCTCTATTTATGCCTCCCGGATTCAGAGGCGCACTGAGCATGACCAAAAGTGCAGAAGATTTACATGAGTTGTCTTCTGCACTTCCGGTCATGCGAAATGTGCCTTTGAAGCTGGAATGCATGCACCCAACTTCAGAGGCGCAAATGGCAAGCCTGAAGAAAGCTGTGGCCATGTATGAGGTTTGCAGAGAGCTGGTGATGATGCTGGACCTTTCAAATCATGTTTGCACAGAGCCGTGATAACATGCAAAGAGTACCAACTAGACTGGGGAAACTAACTACTCCCCATCTACTAGTCAAAGGCCTAATTGGAATAAGAAAAACTGAGCTTATAAATACTTTTTTTTACAGATGGATTTAAGTAATTAACATTATAAAGGGTTGTTTAATACATATACGAATGCTGCTGGGTTGGAGGGTATGGGAGACATGACAGGTTCCGTTTAACTCATATCTATGGTAGGTTTTGTTAGCAGAAAAAGTATCCAAATGAAAGTTGAGTGCATTTATGCAACAGATTACTTTCTCAACATGTGACTGTGTTTCAGGATAGTTTTTTAGGGTCATGTTAAGAGAGGGAGAATGTAAAGCCATAAATATCTGTCTCCTACAAAAAATTAAGTTTTACATAACTGTTTTATCAGTGAGATGCCACAAAAATACTGCTGTCTCTGCCACAAGTTCTTTTCAATCTGTGTATCTCTCAATTAGTGTTGCAGTATGGGTGTTAGGCATCAGTCTGGTGCTGGATTTGAAATAGGTCCAGGACCTTCTGTGGTCTCACATTTCAGTCCAGCCAGGGCTGATGTCACTCAGCATCACCATCAGCCCCAACACCTAGCTGGTCCGCGAGCACTGTTTGTTTCCCAGGTAGTTGTGCCTAGCAATGTTAAGCCTGGGTTGCAGAGGGAGACAGGGCTTGTGGAATCTAAGTCTGGATTTTCCGCACTGAGCATGTCCGTGACCTAGCGGATCATGATTGGTGGGTTGGCACCCACCTGACCCGGTGACCTGGCATTGCCTGATTGGTCCACGGGTAACGTCACCAATGGCGCATCGGTGGGCAGGGCTTAATCTTTAAAAGGCCCGCCCACAAACATGGCGACCCGCTCAGATCATTTGAGCTGGCTGTTTGTGGTGTGCATGCTTACTCTTGGGCTCCTCGTAGAGCCATAGCTTTAGTTAGGCAGGTTAGGAAATGTCTGTTCCGCCTGTGAGCTATATAGAGCAGGTTTGCTCAGTCCTTTAGCACGCTGGCTGAGTGCTCGAATACCCGGCGGGAATCACACCCGCATGCTAGCGCCATCTCCTCTAGCGTAGCGCCTGTATCGAAGACAGGGCTACTGCTTCTCCTGCGGTCACACGTCTCCCTGCGGTTCTTGGAGATTGTATGAACCGTTATACTAGCGCCAAACCCCATAGCGTAGTGCCTGTATCAAAGACAGGGCTACTGCTTCTCCCACGGTCGCATTTCTCCCTGCGGTTCTTGGAGATTGTGCGAACCGTCTTACCCTTATAAAGTGACGTTGTCCTTTGGTAGATCTGCAGTTGCTGCCAAGGCGTGGGTGGACTGTGGTGCTGAGGGCAATTTTTTGTCATCTACGTTTGCCCAGAGGCATGCCATCCCTATTGAGCTACTCTCTAGTCCTATGAACATTAGTGTTGCCAATGGTTCACTCCTGGATGTGCAGATCATCCATCAGTCGATCCCTCTCACCTTGTCATTTCCTCAGGGCCACCTGGAGGTTATCTCTTTTCTTATTATTCCTGGTGGATTAGACGAGGTGTTATTGGGTCTCCCCTGGTTACGTTGTCATTCTCCACACATTAACTGGAATACGGGGATAATTTCTTCCTGGAGTGAGAATTGTGCATCTTAGTGTTTGGGCAAAGTCACCCGGAGGGTAGTCTCTAATCCTCCTATCATTGCGACATCCGGTACAGATTCTTTGTCTGTTTCCAGGACCCGGTCCTTGTCTGATTATGTCGCAAAGAACTCTCAGGAAGAGAGGGTGGCTGCAGTGTCCTCCAACCCGGTTCCGTCAGGGAGGACGTTTGTTTCCCATTATCTACGGAGTATGGTGCTCTCTTGGGCTCATGCCCCTAAGATCGGAGCTCACCTGGAGGTCAAATGTACCACTAAGTCCCTTCTACGGTCCTATTGGTGGCCCCGGTGGCGCCAGGACGTCAAGGACTTTGTTCTCGTGTGTCCCATCTGTGCGAGAGATAAATCTTTTCGCCTGAGACTGGCGGGTCCTTCCTCCCTGTCACCCGTGAAGGATCCTACGCATAGAGAACCAGTTGTCACTGCTTTCCGTCCTAAAAGAGGGTACCCTGTACTCCGGAGGGTTCACTGTTTCGTAAATCCTCTCTGTGACCCGTTTGACCACATCCTTGCCCCCCGGCTCATGGAGGAAAATGAGTGTCAAGTGGAGGGGGATAATGTTAGGCATCGGTCTGGTGCTGGATTCGAAATGGGTCCAGGACCTTCTGTGGTCTCCCATTTCAGTCCAGACAGGGCTGATGCTGCCCAGCATCACCATCAGCCCCAACACCTAGCTGGTCCGCGAGCACTGTTTGTCTCCCAGGTAGTTGTGCCTAGCAATGTTAAGTCGGGGTTGCAGAGGGAGACAGGGCTTGTGGAATCTAAGTCCAGGATTTGCCGCACTGAGCATGTCCATGACCTAGCGGATCATGATTGGTGGGTTGGCACCCACCTGACCCGGTGACCTGGCATCACCTGATTGGTCGATGGGTAACGTCACCAATGGCGCGTCGGTGGGCAGGGCTTAATCTTTAAAAGGCCCGCCCACAAACATGGCGACGCGCTCAGATCATTTGAGCTGGCTGTTTGTGGTGTGCACGCTTACTCTTGGGCTCCTCATAGAGCCATAGCTTTAGTTAGGCAGGTTAGGAAAAGTCTTTTCCGCCTGTAAGCTATATAGAGTGGGTTTGCTCAGTCTGGTAGCACGCCGGCTGAGTGCTCGAATACCCGGCGGGAATCACACCCGCACGCTAGCGCCATCTCCTATAGCGTAGCGCCTGTATCGAAGAAGGGCTACTGCTTCTCCTATGGTCACACGTCTCCCTGCGGTTCTTGGAGATTGTGTGAACCGTTATACTAGCGCCAAACCCCATAGCATAGCGCCTGTATCAAAGACAGGGTTACTGCTTCTCCCACGGTCGCACGTCTCCCTGCGGTTCTTGGAGATTGTGCGAACCGTCTTACCCTTCCGTGTGCATTAACATGAAGGGCTAAGATAGTTGATAGGTGCGTCGCCGGTCAATCTCCCTCCGTGCAGTTAACGGAGATAGGGCGTACCGCTTTACCCGTTCCTGTGTGAAGAAACACGGAAGGGTTCTACATTTTAGTTGTCGCTTGCCTTTCCACCCGGAAAGTGTTCGGCAGCAGTCCTCCAGGCTGCATCGCGGACCCCGGGGTCGGTTGCGTTCAATTAAAATAAAGTTGTCTGCAACCGCCCCTCTAACAATGGGTACCTTTATTTTGTCGGGGTGAGGGTAAAATTGTGATTTAAAACAAGCAAATTGAACAAAATTTTACACAAACATATTACTATATTACTTTGAGCATACATACTTTATTATTCCAGTTTTGCAATGATTTACCACACAAATATACAGAGAACTGTCACAGAATTTTTTATATAGTTTTCCTATCTCTTTGTATTTGTTGTTACGTGGCCTTTATTTTGGCTGCAGGAATTAATCTGTCCTAATGCAACATCTTCAAAATAGATTATTAGTACAGTAAATCAAGATATTAAACCCCTTAATGGCAAATTTTCAAATCTAATCAGTGATCCATTATATGGTAATAACTCTGGAATGCTTCAACATATCCTAGTGATTTTTAAATACCATATTTTTTGCTTTGTAAGACACATTTTTTTCCCTTCAAAGTGAGGGAAAAAAATTCAGTGCATCTTATAAAGAGAACACTTTTACATGAAAGCGCAAACTGCATTATCACTCACCGTGGCCCGGGGGAAGTCCATGTGACGGGCGGTGATGTGAAGCTGCAGGCTGTGTATGATGGCAGTGGGTGGCAAGCAGGCGCAGGGCCACTGAATCCTCCATTTAGAGCAGAGGAGAGCAATTCTCCTCCCCTTCTGCAGGGCTGGATGCTGATTGGTGGAGGGAGCTGCTGCTGAGCTTCCTCCACCAATCAGTAAAAAAAGTGTCCCTTGTATGAAAGGTCCTGTGAGCTAAGATCTATGGCTTTATGGGTGAGCAGAGACACTGAAGGAGGGTAACTACAAACCCCATCATCCTTCAGAATATACAGTTCCAATGGGTGTATTCTGAAGGATGATGGGGATTCTAGTCATATTTAGTATAAACCGTCCAAGGAGTGTACCATAAGTGGCCAAAGTAGTGTTTATTGTAAATGTGACTACCACCCCCCCCCCCGTTATCCTTAAGAATACAGTCATGTATACAGTATGTGGGTGTATTCCTAAATCTTAGAGGGGTGGTAATCAAACAGGGACAGCACTGTTCGGTAATAGGTCAAAATGTTTATTGTATTTTAATATGACAATAACCCCAGTCATCATTAAGAATGAATCCAGACCATGCAGTACCTACGGTAGGTGTGTTCTAAAGGATGATGGAGGCCGTAATCACATTTAATATCCCGTAAAAACTGCCCAAGCACTATATCCCCATAACAGTGCATTATCCACAGACCTCCAATACAATGTCCCCCACAGATCCCCCATAACAGTGTCCTCCACAGATCCCCATAACAGTGCATCATCCACAGATCCCTCATAACAGTGCATCCTTCACAGACCCCCAAAATAGTGAGTCATCCATAGATCCCCCATAACATAACATTTTATGAAATGTTTTAGCACACATTTTGGCTCAAAATATACTTTTATATTTTTTCTTATTTTCCTCCTCTAAAACCTATGTGCGTCTTATAATCAGGTGAATTTTATAAAGCGAAAACTGCGGTAGTTTTTTTTCTGACTCACTTTGTTTCACATTAGTGGTAGATTTATGTTGATATGATTTGTGTTTATTTATGAAAAAAATTGGAAATTTGATGAAAAGTTTGAAAAATTAGCAATTTTTGAACTTTGAAATTTTATGCCTTTAAAACAGATAATCATACCAATAAAATAAAGAACCCTTATCACTTGCCGACTTTACATCATGATAATTTTTGAAAACTCTCTTTTTTATTAGAAATGTAGGATTAAAGGTTTAGTAGCAATTTTTCATTCTCCAACAAAATGTACAAAGACTACTATATCAGGGACCACTTCACATTTGAAGTGAATTTTAGAGGTTAGAGGGCTTTGCTTTTAATTTTAGTATATGGACTAGCATGACAATGAGGACCCCTGAAGTGTGTTGCGAGCTTGTGTATATTGGGCAAAATATCGAACGTTACCTCATTTATTTTATTTATTTAATTTTTGCACATTTTATTTTTATGCAGGATGCAGCCAACCCCATTAATGTTGGCCTTGTAAACTAGGATGTCTCTGCCTGTGGGGTGCACTTAAGTAGTGCTGAACATCCCACCTGATCTAATAGTATGAGACTCACTAATAGGCTGTAATCTAGACACTGTGCACAACATCTGTGTTACCAATACCCTATACAAGTCTTATCTATGTGCAATTTTAATGCTAGGCAATTACCCTATCCATGGATTGGTAGGATGTGAGTAGTGATGATCGATTAGTAAAATATTCGGATTTGGAGAAATCAGTCGGAATAATTTCTAATATTCAGGTATTCGTACCGAATAACGAATCCACTGCAAGTCAATGGGAAAGCCGAATATTTTTCTGATGGACCGAACAAACCGGTCTGGGGGCCTGAGAAAAAAGCTGAAATGGATGGGAAAGTGCTAAAACTAAATGGGAACAGCATGGGGAAGATGCCTGCATGCCTTTCTGACTCACATATGGTATCTGAGAATAATGTTGTCAGACTATTGCGCTGGTTTTACGGATTTATAAGAAGACCTACCAAACCAAACCTAAATTTTTTTTAAAGGGAAAAATGTTAAGAAACATTTTTCCTTCATAATTACTTGTATAGAACGCAAAATAAAAAAAAATAAAAAAATAAATATATATACCTCCCCTTTAGCATATGTTCACACGTAGCGTTTTGGCTTTAGTTTTTCCTATTACATTTGTGAGGGCTCTCACTCCTACATTTGGGAGGTCCCTCCCTCATTCAAAATTGTTAGTTAGATAGTGGATACATATTCCCAAGCACTTTACAATGCCAGCTGAAACATTCCCATTTTAATTTTGGGCTTTGCCCGCCACCACCACCACGTCCACCGCCATGTCATTATGCGGCCCCCACTTCACAGTTTCAGAGGGCAAGCAGGTGCCGTGAAACCTGGGTTTTGTGAGCTCCACAGTTCATTTTGGCCACCGGATCCCAATGGAGCCACTGTCATAGCGAGTGAAGCCGCTGTAAGGCGAATATATTACAGGAGTTGGGTGAGCTGTATGATCAATGTCAGTAAATTGGATTCTACCAGACATCAAAAGCATTTGAATTAAAATCTGAATATGTAAGCGAGGGTCTGTATTGTGGTCAATCTGTCAGGCCTGAAACTCATGTCAGGAACATGTAAAAGCCTCATTTTACTTTGAAGCAGCCTCCTCAAGGGAAAGAGACAGGAGTGCCATTGACCAATCTGCACAAGCCTACGCACTTCTTGTGGAAACTACCCAACCAGGTAGAATGTATCTTTTGCATGGTTTTGAGCAACAATGAAGTAATTACTGGATATGTCCCAGAGACTGACGAGGTCTGTGGAGTGTATTACTCTGGTGACAGGCAGTGCTACAGAGCTCAGATAAAGGCCTTAGTGTGGCAATGACCATGTTCCAATATGTGAAAAGCTGCGGCCTGAATAGGTCTGTGGAGCGTATTAAACCAGTCTCTTAGACCTGCTCAAAATGTACAGAAACTGGCCATTACCCCACCACCATTTTTTTTTCAACAAAATTTAGAAAATTTAAGGGAAGCAAAATTTTAATAAAGAGACACAAATCTCATTGAGGACCCTGGAAAAGCCAGGAATGGTCTTTGTCCAGCACGGACAATGTAAAGTGCTAACGAATATGTATGCCATATCTGACTAACAATTTGGGAAGAGACATACAGTACAGACCAAAAGTTTGGACACACCTTCTCATTTAAAGATTTTTCTGTATTTTCATGACTATGAAAATTGTACATTCACACTGAAGTAGTGTTGAGCGAGCACTAAAATGCTCGGGTGCTCGAAGCTCAGGCCGAACTCGCCGTGATACTCGGGTGCTCGACCCGAGCAACAAGCCCAATGTTAGTCTATGGGAGACTCGAGCATTTTTGCGGTGGCACCCCCGTCAGTCTTTTAAAAGCCTAACAAGTGCCCAAAACGATAGTGACAGTGCTCAAATGACATGGGGACAGCATGGGGATCGCCCCAGGAAGCATTTCTGCGCCCCAGGTCACTGCTGTCAACAACGTGGTCAGAGGTATTAAGCCACTTTTACAGGCTCACAATAAAACGAAAGTGAAACTTTTTTCCTGTGAAATTTGTTAAGGAACATCCTTTCCAGGGAAAAGACTTGTCTATAAGTTAAAATAAATGACCAAAAACAAAAATACTCCTCCACACCTTCGGCTATGTTCACAAGTAGCATTTTTTATGCATTTTTGCACTTTTGTATTGCTTTCAACTATGACAAATGCATTCACCGGGAAATGTCATTTTAACATTTTACAACCTTATCTGGCCATGTGCTGTGTGACACATGCATAAAGTGCTGAAAAGACATGGGAACAGCATGGGGAAGACCCCTGGAAGCATCTCTGACTCCCAGGTCACTGTCTAAAAGTGTGCCCATCATAAGTGATCCTTGCCGCATCAGAAGATGCAGACTTGCAACTATCCCCATGCAAGTTCTAGTCCCAGGGCAGTGTTCAATTGTACCACCCCCATTCCTTGCAATACAAGCGCAAGTATGCAGCCTGCCACCCACCCACCCCCAGGCTGCAATACCATACTGCTTGCTTGCTTGAGCTTGAAATTGGGCCTTTTAGGCATGTGGAGGCGGAATCTGGCCACCACGCCATGGCTGTGTCGGCGGCCTGGTATCCATACTCAGTCCCCAGCCGCCTGGTGGCCGGATGTCCCCGCTTGCTCCCCAGCCTCCAGGGGGTGGCCGGGTGTCCATACTCGGTCCCCATCCACCTCTATTTGTACCGGTAACCTTTCCCACATTTTTCTTAGCCTGGCCTGCTTTAGGGCAGCATTGGCCGAGCCCACCGGACTATCAGACTCCTCCGGGGGGCCCTGGCTTCTCCATCAGGGGAGTTGAGAGTGCCAAGGTGAGGAGCATGATGAGGATGATAGAAGTTAGCATCTGCTTTGTTTTGTTGTAATGCAAGCGCATGTATGTAGTAGCGGCTAGGCCTGAGGAGGTCAGCGTTTTGGCGCATATCCTACCTCCTCCGAGGATTGCTGGATGTTTTCCTGCTACTATCCAAGTTCTATGACTCCCGTTAAAACAAAGCTTCAGGTGATAAATGATGGATGAGGTAGTGGCAAAGGAGAAAGAGCAGGAGGAACAGGGACCATTCACATCAATATCAGGCCAGTCAACCAGATATGTCTTGTAGGATATGTTTCTGTAACAAAAGGAGCGGTTCGGCTACACAGTTATAGGGCATACAGTGAGTGCAATGCCTACCAAAAATTTCGAGGCACTCCAATGCCCCTTGGAAATGACATGGAGGTCAGAGGGCGTTAACTAAACCTTTTTTTCCATTTATAGCAACTGGGTCTCCTGTGCACTGTTGGCCTAAGCAGTGAATGGAATGCTTTCCAAAAATTATGAGGTACTGTAATGCCCCTTACAAGAGCCATGTGTGGCACCCCAGGGGTCTGGTCACCACAGTAATAGAGATTACGTCGGAAAGCAAGCGGGAGGTTTCCTGGTCAGGATCCCTTAAGCATGCAACATCCTCCTGCCCCAGTCCTGGGAGGGGAGAATTCTGACATTATAAACTGGATCTGGGGTGGGGTTGAGTGAGTCAGAGAACAGAGAACAGTCAGAGTCAGAGTGAGAGCAAGGGAAAGTAACAGCAAGGAGCTCTGTAGGAGCTAGGAGCTAAAGACGAGGGGCTGGAAGCTGAGCAGAGCTCGCCCTGGCAGAAGACAATAGGAACCGGACACAGGAGTCCGAAGCTGTGAGGACTTATATATCCAGCAGCAGAAACCAGCCGGCAGGGGATTTCAGGTCCTCTGGCCATAGAAGCTCGGAGGCTCAGTCACAAGCAAGGGACCAGCTCCGCCGTCGTGGAGCGGAGGCTAACAGAAGGCCCCAAGTCACCAGCCATACGGGTGAGCACTACACGGTACACTCAGGGACGTGGGCTACTTCTACCCGCTTACAGCAAGGTAGCCAGGAAGAGTGCAGACAGACGGTGAGGCCTACAACTCCACCTGGCCAGGGGAACTCCTGCTTGCTCACAGACTGACCAGGCCTCTTATGCTAGCCAGTACTCCCGGGAGGGTCTACCTTATAATCATCAGTAAAGACCCTGAACTGCACTGCAAAGACTCTGAGTCATTCCTGCTGCGCTCGTGCACCATCACCCCCATCATCCACACTCACTGCCCTGAGGCTATACTCCTCCCGAGGGGAGTTATCCCATTTTATGCTGCGCACACAACACCAGCCTCAGCGGTCTGCCTCGCAGCAGTGGTACTCCCTGACCACAATCCACGGGTGGCGCAGTCGGACAATTAACCTCAAAACCTAAGAAAGATTGCCACTGGTTTGACCAGCCTGAGCCACGGGACCGGGTCACCGCCACGGAGACTACAGACCCCAGAGACCCGGCACCGGGTATCCCACACATGTGTACACACGGCGCAGGGGGCGCGTCACATGCAGTACAGCATATTACAAACATAAGTCCCATTATTGGGGAGTGGGTGTCCCATAGTATTTGCTTATGCCTTGCAAGCAAAAGCTGCCAAAAATTAGGATGGAGCAACTTGCAATGCCCCTTACAAGAGCCATGCAGTTCAGCATATTACAAACATAAGTCCCATTATTGGGGAGTGGGTCTCCCATAGTATTTGCTTATGCTTTCCCAGCAAAAGCTGCCAAAAATTAGGACAGAGCAAATTGCAATGCCCCTTACAAGAGCCATGCAGTACAGCATATTACAAACATAAGTCCCATTATTGGGGAGTGGGTCTCCCATAGTATTTGCTTATGCTTTCCCAGCAAAAGCTGCCAAAAATTAGGACGGAGCAACTTGCAATGCCCATTACAAGAGCCATGCAGTACAGCATATTACAAACATAAGTCCCATTATTGGGGAGTGGGTCTCCCATAGTATTTGCTTATACTTTCCCAGCAAAAGCTGCCAAAAATTAGGACGGAGCAACTTGCAATGCCCCTTACAAGAGCCATGCAGTACAGCATATTACAAACATAAGTCCCATTATTGGGGAGTGGGTGTCCCATGGTATTTGCTTATGCTTTCCCAGCAAAAGCTGCCAAAAATTAGGACGGAGGAACTTGCAATGCTGGCACCCTGGTGGTATAGTGGTGGTGGAGGCTGAGGATAAGGAGAAGAAGATTAAACAGCCGAAACGAGGAAGCGTATACCCATGTGTGGGTGTGAAGTGGTGCATGTGAATACACCTCCCGAAATAACACAGTGGATTTGACTTTATGTTACTCTGCTGTCATTTGGTGGTGATGAGAAGTCTGGCCCAATCCAGCCCTTGTTCATTTTGATAAGGGTCAGCTTGTCAGCATTGTCAGTTGACAGGCGAGTGCGCTTATCAGTTATAATTCCCCAAGCGGCACTAAAAACACGCTCCGATAACACGCTAGCGGCAGGGCAGGCCAGGACCTCCAAGGCATACAGAGCGAGTTCATTCCAAGTGTCCAGCTTGGATACCCAATAATTAAAAGGCACAGAGGAATCACGGAGGACGCTGGTACGATCGGCAAGGTACTCCCTCACCATCTTTCGAAACTTTCCACTCCTTGTGAGAGTACCCCGCGCCTCAGGGCCTGTAAGCTGGGCGGGTGTCAGAAAACTGTCCCAGAACATTGACAGTGTTCCCCTGCCTCTGCTGGATTGGAGTTGCATCTCTCTCGCCTGTACGCCTTGGTTGGGCAACGAACTGTGACCTCTGCCGCTAGCGTGTTCAGATGGGAATTTTTTTAAGAGTTCTGCAGCAAGGGCCTTCTGGTATTGCCCCATTTTTGTAGACCTCTCCACCTCAGGAATAAGAGAGTGAAAGTTCTCCTTGTAGCGGGGGTCTACAAGTGTCACCAACCAGTAATGACTGTCACCCAACATTTTGACAACGCGAGGGTCACGGTTAAGGCAGCGTAACATAAAGTCAGCCATGCGTGCCAGACTGGTAACGGGCAATATTTCCGTGTCCTCACCAAGATGACGACTGACCATGCTCTCCTCCTCCTCTTCCTCCTTCCCCCTGTCCTCAGGCCACCCACGCTGAACCGACGGTATGACACTTGTACAGGTACTACCGTCTACAACGCATGATAGTAGCTCCTGTTCTTCCTCCTCCTCCTCCTCTCCCTCATTGTCCCCCAATGCACGTTGGGATGAGATGAGGCTGGGCTGTGTGTAATCGCCCGCTATGGCTTCTTGATCCATCTCATCATACTCTGGCTGCAATGCCTCCTCTTTAATTCTCTGCAGAGAGCGTTGCAAAAGACAGACAAGTGGGATGCTGACACTAATGATGGCGTCATCGCCACTCACCATCTTGGTGGCCTCCTCAAAGTTTGTCAGGATGGTACATATGTCAGACATCCAGGTCCACTCCTGAGGTCTTATGTGTGGAGTCTGACCTGAATATCGACGGCCTTGTTGCAGCTGGTACTCCACAACTGCTCTCTTCTGCTCACAAATCCTTTGCAACATGTGGAGGGTAGAGTTCCAACGTGTGGGGACATCACACACCAGTCGGTGTGCCGGAAGCTGCAAACGCTGCTGCAACACAGCAAGGGCGGCGGAAGCTGTAGCTGACTTGCGAAAATGAGCTGACAGGCGGCGTACTTTCACGAGCAGATCTGGCAACTCGGGGTACAATTTAAGAAACCGCTGAACCACGAGGTTAAGCACATGAGCCAGGCATGGGACATGTGTGATCTCACCTCACCTCAGAGCCGCCACCAGGTTACGGCCATTGTCACACACGACCATGCCGGGATGTAGGTTCAGCGGTCTCAGCCACAGATCTGCCTGCTCTTTCACAGCTGTCCACAATTCACAAGCAGTGTGAGGTTTATCACCTAAGCTTATGAGTTTCAGCACAGCCTGTTGCCGCTTGGCGGAGGCAGTACTGCAATGCTTCCAGCTTGTAACTGATGTGGTGATATCTGAGATGGAGGCTGAACATGAGGAGGAGGAGGATGCGCAGGAGCTGTACACTGTGGGTGCAGCTCTGACTGACATAGGGCCCGCAATCCTCGGTGTGGGGAGGATGTGTTCTGTCCCAAGGTCCGACTGGGTCCCGGCTTCCACTATGTTTACCCAGTGTGCCGTCAGAGAGATGTACCGTCCCTGGCCACAAGCACTTGTCCACGTGTCCGTTGTCAGGTGGACTCTCCCAGTAACTGCGTTGTTGAGGGCACGGCAGATGCTTTGGGACACGTGCTTGTGTAGTGCGGGGATGGCACACCGGGCAAAATAGTGTCGGCTGGGGACCGAGTACCGAGGGACGGCCCCCGCCATAAGATTGCGGAAGGATTCCGTCTCCACCAGCCTAAAAGGCAGCATTTCCAATGAAAGCAATCGTGAAATGTGCAAATTTAGGACTGTGGCCTGTGGGGCGTTAGCTGCGAATTTCCGCTTTCATTCAAAGGTCTGGGATATGGACAATAGAACGCTGCGGTGGGACGTGGACGTTGATGCTGTTTCTTGAGAAACTGCCATAACAAGTGAAGACTGAGAGGAGGGGGCATCTTTACATGCAGTATGGACAGGGGATTGCCTTGCACACACAACAGGGGGTTCTATTACACGCACAACAGTGGAAGAAGCAGTGGTGACACCCGCTGACACTGGTCGTGGACCCTGGGTTTCGCCCCACAAAGTCGGGTGCTTTGCTGCCATGTGCCTGATCATGCTGGTGGTGGTCAGGCTGGTAGTTTTGTCACCCCTGCTGATGCTGGAATGGCAGTTGGAACATATGGCCTTTTTGGGGTTATCAGCAGAGTCTTTAAAAAAATTCCAGACTCTGGAAGACCTACCGCTTGTACTGGCAACGTCCCTCGTGTTGGTGTTACGGGGAACGGTTGCCTGCCTTCTGTCTGCGGCCACGACACTGCTTCTTCCTGCCTGTTGGGGTACTCTGCCTCCCTCCCCCTCTGTGCTGCTGGCCTCACTCTGCATGTCCTCCTTTCACGTTGGGTCAGTTACTAGATCATCCACCACCTCCTCCTCTTCCACTTGCGCACCACGATCCTCCTCCTCACTTCCTGGCAATTGTGTCTCGTCATCGTCCACCTCTTGTGACAGATTGCCAACGTCGACTTCCTGTGGCCGTGGCTGTTCAAATATTTGGGCATCGCAACATGGGATCTCCTCTTCCACCACTTCAAGCGTATCAGGCGAGGGGCCCAAATATGGAAATGGACCAGTGAACAGCTCTTCAGAGTGTCCAAGTGTGGGATCACTTGCTGTCTGACGACACTCGGCATGGTGGGAGGAAGGAGCATCAGGGTGAGGAGGAGTATGCGGTCGAGACTCACGGCTACTAAGAGTTGACCGTGTGGAAGACAGACCGGAGGTGGTGGTGCCCAGGTAACTGGAAGTATTGTCTGCTATCCAATTAATAACCTGTTCACACTGATCAGTTCTCAATACAGGTGTTGTTCTGTGCTTCCCTAGTAATTCGGTCAAGAAGTGGGAGCGAGAAGATGTGGCTGTTGGTTGTGGCACATTTTCACCTTGGCCACGGCCCCATCCTCTGCACGAGCCATCACCAGAACGTCCTCTTCCACGTCCCTTGCCACGCGCCTTGCCCATTGTAAATGAAGTAAAATAGCTTACACTTGCACTATCAATGGAAAAAGGGTAATAAAGAGTAGATTAGAACCGTGGAAGAGGAAAACCACAGTTATTGTTTACTGGGGTATACCACACTTTTTTAAATAGAGATATTTGCGGCTGAACAGTGAGCGACACACTCAAACTGCTTTTTTTAGATACCAAAGGCCCAAAACTGGATAGTACAGCGATTTGACCCGTGGAACTGCGAAACCACACTGGGATGTCGGGCCTACACAAGACTATTTTCAACAGATATATTTTTGTGTCACAACAGTCAGGAGACACTACTGTTTTTCTTTACGGAAAAAACTACCAAAACCTGAATAATAGAGATTTTTTACCGTGGAACAGCAAAACCACAGTTATAATTTACTGGTGTATACCAGGCTTTTTAAAATATATATATATATTTGCGGCTGAACAGTGAGCGACACACTCAAACTGTTTTTTTTAGATACAAATGGCCCAAAAGTGGATAATACAGAGGTTTGTACCGTGGAACCACACTTGTATTTCTCGGGCCTACACCAGACTATTTTCAACAGATATATTTGTGTCTGAAAAATCAGGGAGACACTATTTTTTTTTTTTTTTTACAGCAAAAAATGCAAAAAGCAGGATAATAGAGATTTTTTTACCGTGGAACAGCAAAAGCACACTTCTGTCTCTCTGGCCTACACCAGACTATTTTCAACAGATATATTTGTGTCTGAAAAATCAGGGAGACACTATTATTATTTTTGTACAGCAAAAAATGCCAAAAACCGGATAATAGAGATGTTTTACCGTGGAACATCAAAACCACAGTAATAATTTACTGGTGTATACCAGGCTTTTTAAAATATATATATATTTGCGGCTGAACAGTGAGCGACACACTCAAACTGTTTTTTTTAGATACAAATGGCCCAAAAGTGGATAATACAGAGGTTTGTACCGTGGAACTGCAAAACCACACTTGTATTTCTCCGGCCTACACCAGACTATTTTCAACAGATATATTTGTGTCTGAAAAATCAGGGAGACACTATTTTTTTTTTTTTTACAGCAAAAAATGCAAAAAGCAGGATAATAGAGATTTTTTAACGTGGAACAGCAAAAGCACACTTCTGTCTCTCTGGCCTACCCCAGACTATTTTCAACAGATATATTTGTGTCTGAGAAATCAGGCAGACACTATTATTATTTTTATACAGCAAAAAATGCCAAAAACAGGATAATAGAGATGTTTTACCTTGGAACATCAAAACCACAGTAATAATTTACTGGTGTATACCAGGCTTTTTAAAATATATATATGTTTGCGGCTGAACAGTGAGCGACACACTCAAACTGTTTTTTTTAGATACAAATGGCCCATAGAACTGCAAAACCACACTTCTATTTCTCTGGCCTACACCAGACTATTTTCAACAGATATATTTGTGTCTGATAAATCAGAGGCACACTTTTTTGGGGGGGGGGCACCAAAAGGTTAATAAGATGGGTATTTGTACATTGTGAAGGAGGGAAAAAAAAGAGGATTTAGATAAAAAAAAAGGATTTTTCCTGGCCCCCGGGACCTGGAGCTAAGTCCAGCAATTTCAGCAACAGGAGCAGCACACAGGACTGTATTGCAGCGTTTGCTGGTATAACCACTGCGTCTCCTATACAGCCTGCCTGCCTGCCTGCCTGATATACCTGGGATGGATATTAGTCCTGAGAAGGACTGTTTGTTTGATCTGGCAGCCTTTACAGACCCTACACTAACTATTTTGCAGGATATATCTCTCCCTAAATCAGCAGCACTCTCCCTACACTGTCTGATCCGTAGCGACTGTGTCCAAGATGGCGGCGCCCGGTTTTAAATACTCGAGGTGACGCTGTGCGGCCAGCCAATCACTGTAATGCCCACAAACAACATGGCTGCGGCATTACAGTGACTGGCTGGCAATCCCTGCATGTTCATTGGCTCTGTAAAGAGCGCCAAACATGCAGGGCAGAGACCCGAGCTCCCGCCCGAGTAACCCGGAAATGCTCGGTGCTCGCCGAACATCCCGAGTAGCGGGCGAGTACCGAGCAGTGTCGAGCATGTTCGCTCAACACTACACTGAAGGCATCAAAACTATGAATTAACACATGTGGAATTACACTGTGTGCAGAATTATTAGGCAAGTTGTATTTTAGTGGATTATTTTTATTATTGATCAGGGGAAATATATATTCTTCTACCGTGTTAGCCTGTAGATAGAAAAATATTTAGATTTGAGAGTCCTCAGTGGTTGATACCTTATAATGGCTAACTGATAAGATGGTAACAAATTGCAAGCTTTCGGGACTACTCAGGTCTCTTCATCAGGCTAGTATAACACAAAATCTGAAGAGTCACATATTTATACACAATAAGACACACAAGAGAAAAAAAAATGCTATAGGTAAGACAGGTGATGAAAAGCAGAGTTATTATGGAAGAACTAAACAGTTCTGGCTATAAATATTTTAGCAGTTAATAGATAAGGAGTGTGAAGGTTTTATTGTCCTGTGTCCAGTGTTGTGATGACCTCACAGGTCTGAGAGTCTGAGGAGCACATTCCTTAGTTGATGTAGAATGACATAAATCCATGCGACACATTCATTCCTGCTCTGAAAGTGTTAAAGGTCATCATCAGTTTATATTCTGAGACTCTTCTTTCTCTTTGAGATTTGATGTTACCTTTTAATACTAGTAATTTCATATCTTTTATGCTGTGATCAGGGGAACAAAAAGGCTTGGCTACAGGCAGATCTATTCTTTTTTCTTTTATTGTTTAGCGATGATGATTCAACCTTGTTCTAAGTTTTTGCCCTGTCTCCCCTACATAAAGACCCCCAGCTGGACATTTGGTGCATATAATTAAGTACACTACATTAGATGTGATACAGCTGAACGTACCTGGGATCCTATAGTCCTAATGTGAATTGGGGATCTTTATCTTGTCTGTGGTCGTTATACATGGACAGGTTTTACATTTTTTCTGGTTGCAAGGAAAGGTTCCTGTAGCTGGTGGAGATGACAGGGAGCTTCTGACAATGATGCTTCTTAGATTTGGGGGCTGCCTGAAACACAGAAGTGGGGGGTCTGGAAATATGGATTGTAATCGGGCATCTTTTTGTAGTAAGGGTTGCAGTTTCCGTGCAGCTCTTCTTAGCGCCTCCAGATTTGGATTGTAGGTGACTACTAGAGGCATCCGGTTGCTTTCTTGTTTAGTTTTGTAATGTAGGAGATGATTCCTCGATATTCTGGTGGCTCTTGTAATCTGGTTCTCAATTGTTCTCGGATGGTAGCCCTGTTTCAAAAAGGTCTTTCTGAGGCCATCAAGGTGTTTGTCTCTATCCATCTGGTTGGAACATATCCGATTGTATCTGATGGCTTGGCTGTAAACAATAGAGTTTTTTATGTGTTTTGGATGGAAACTGTCCCATTTAAGGTATGTAGGACGGTCGATTGGTTTCCGTTACAAGGATGTCTCTATTTCATTGTTCTGTAGCTTGATGATGGTGTCCAAAAAGTTAATTTCAGTACAGGAGTAGTTGAGTGTTAGGTTGATGGTGGGATGAAATTGATTAAAGTGTTCATGGAACGTCTTCAGCTGTTGCTCAGACCCTGTCCAGATGATTAAAATATCGTCAATGAAATGATAGTAGGCCAGAGGCTTGATGGGACATGAGGACAAAAAGTCACTTTCAAGCTTGGCCAAGAAAAGATTTGCATACTGTGGAGCCATTTTACTTCCCATCGCTGTACCATTTTCCTGTAGATATATGTTGTTATCAAATTCAAAGTAATTGTGGGTGAGGATGAATTCTGTAAGTTTGACCACAGAATCAACAACAATTCCTGTATTTTCTATGAAGATTTTGCAGGCATTTAATCCATCCTTGTGTGGGATATTAGAATACAAAGATTCCACATCCATGGTGGCCAGGATGGTTCCTTCTGGTAGAGGACCTACTGCTGCTAGTTTATTCAGTAGGTCTGTCGTGTCCTGAATGTAGCTGGGTGTACTCTTTACCAGGGGTTTAAGAACACACTCTACCCATCCAGAAACTTGCTCAGTAAGGGTGCCCACACATGAAATAATTGGTCTTCCTGGATTTCCAGATTTGTGGATTTTGGGGAGCATATAGAATGTCCCTATTCTTGGACTCTCTGGTATAAGGTCATCGGCTCTTATGGATTCGTCAGGCTGACACGATACCAACTTGTTTAGTTCCTTGTAATAGTCCTGTGTAGGATCAGACTCCAGTTTTTTGTAGTAGCGCGTGTTCACCAGTTGTCTGTTTGCTTCCTTCATGTAGTCTGATGTGCTCATCATGACTATTGCACCACCCTTGTCAGCAGGTTTAATGATGATTTCTTTGTTTGTTTTCAAAGATTGTATGGCCTTTCTCTCCTGGGCACTGATGTTGAATGCTTGTCTCCTGTTTGTGTCTAAGATGGTGGATTTTATCACATGTCTGAAGGAGTCTATATATGTATCCAAATGAGGGTTTCTTCCAGGTGGAGGTGTCCAATCTGACCTCTTCTTGGTTCTTGGACGGCAACATTTTTTTCTTATCTAAATGCAAAAAGGAGAATCTAATTCCCAAAGGACTCTGGATTACAAACCCAATTCTTCATACCTACAATACTCATTATGCACAAAACCTTTGCCAAAGGACTTCTGAGAGACTAAGGAACCACCTTTTGCATGTCTTCTACAGCATCAAGAGTAAAGTCCAAGGGCAATTTGAAACTCGGAGGAAAACACTTACAGAAAACACAGAGCAAAAATTACAGCAATACTATAACAAACTACGGACCCTTCTGATTCATAACAAGGAAAAGAAGCTGCACAGATTGCGCCTAAACTCAGGACGCTATACAAACAGTTACAAAACAAAGCCAAAACCTGACAATTTGGACAACCACTCCATTCCAGACACAGAAACATCTAACTGTTAGTGTTGAGCCACCCCCGTAGTGTTCGGGTTCGGTTCGATTCGTCGAACACCGGGATGTTCGAGGAACTGTTCGTCGAACTGTTCGTCGAACACCTTAGAACACCGTCGAACACCGTTAAAACCAATGGCAGGCAAACAAAAACACATAGAAACACATAGAAAACACCTGCAAAGGTGTCCAAAAGCTGACAAACTGCTCAGAAGACACTCTGATTAAAAAAGCCGGCCGGCAAATTCAGCAGCGGCATACACCGGTACCCGACAATTTAGACAAGAAGGAATAGAGCATCACACATAGATTAGATAGATAGAAACATGTCAGTCACACATATAAGAAGCACAGTGACAGTGTTGGTTACTGCATTTGTCATTTAGTGTAAAGGATTTATTAAAAAAAATATTAGTGTTTTCATGCACCGTCTCTTTAAAAAAGCCGGCCGGCAATTCAGCATCTGTACCCGACAATTTAGAACAGAAAGAATAGAGCTTCACACATAGATTAGATAGATAGAAACATGTCAGTCACATATATAATAAGTACAGTGATAGTGTTGCTTACTGTACTTGTCATTTAGTGTAAAGGATTTATTTAAAAAAATAATAGTGTTTTCATGCACTGTCTCTTTAAAAAAGCCGGCCGGCAATTCAGCAGCGGTACCCGACAATTTAGAACAGAAAGATAGAGCATCACACATAGATTAGATAGATAGAAACATGTCAGTCACATATATATGAAGTACAGTGATAGTGTTGGTTACTGTACTTGTCATTTAGTATTAAAATAAAGGATTTATTATTAAAAAAATTGGCGTGGGGTTCCCCTTAATTTTAGGCTCTAGCGGAGGTTAAGCAGACGGCTGGGGCAGATGTTTGAAGCCTGGGAAGGGGGTAATACCCACGGAGCTTCCCAGGCTACTAATATCAGCCCCCAGCTGAATACATAGCCTTTACTAGCTATTAAAATGGGGGACCCCCCCAAAAAAATGACGTGGGGTCCCCCCTAATTTAATAGCTAGCAAAGGCTAGGCAGACAGCTGGGGGCTGATATTAATAGCCCAGGAAGGGAGCCATGAATATTGGCCCCCTCCCAGGCTAGAAACACCAGCCGTCAGCCGCCCCAGAAATGGCGCATTCATAGGATGCGCCAATTCTGGCACTTAGCCTCGCTCTTCCACGCTGCCCTGGTGCGGTGGCAGGGGGTAATAGGGTTGGGGTTGATGTCAGCTTATAATGCCAGCTGACATCAAGCCCAGGTTAGTAATGGAGAGGCGTCTATAAGACACCCCCATTACTAACCCCATAGTCAAAGTTAAAAAAAACACAAACACCCAGAATAAAGTCCTTTAATTGAAATAAAGACACAATCCTTTATTGTTCTAAATTAAACCATACCTACCATCACGCCCATTCCAGCTGAAGCCAACGATCTCCTGCAATAAAAGAAAAATAATAAAGCAACCTCATCCTTACCTTTCCATGGTTCCCACGACAGCTTCAGCTCTGCTACATCGAGATGACAGGCTGGACCGCAGCAGAACGCCGCCATCCAGCCTGTCATCCCGCAGACACTGAGAAGCGCAGGCTTGCTTGCGCTGCTCAGCATCTCTCTGTGACGACATCCAGATGAGCCGAGTTCATGTCCAATGAACTCGGCTCACCTCATGCACGTCACTGACAGCGTGGGAAAATTCTCACGCTGAAGCGCTGATTGCAGGAGAATTTTCCCACGCTGTCAGTGACGTGCAGGAGGTGAGCTGAGTTCATTGGACATGAGCTCACCTCATGCACATCACTGACAGCGTGGGAGAATTCTCCTGCACTCAGCACTTCAGCGTGAGAATTTTCCCACGCTGTTAGTGACGTGCATGAGGTGAGCCGAGTTCATTGGACATGACCTCGGCTCATCTGGATGCCGTCACAGCGAGACAGTGAGGAGCGCAAGCAAGCCTGCGCTTCTCAGTGTCTGCGGCATGACAGGCTGGATGGCAGCGTTCTGCTGCGGTCCAGCCAGTCATCTCGATGTAGCAGAGCTGAAGCTGTCGTGGGAACCATGGAAAGGTAAGGATGAGGTTGGTTTATTATTTTTCTTTTATTGCAGGAGATCGTTGGCTTCAGCTGGAATGGGTGTGATGGTAAGTATGGTTTAATTTAGAACAATAAAGAATTGTGTCTTTATTTCAATTAAAGGACTTTATTCTGGGTGTTGTGTTTTTTTTAAATACTTTACTAGAAATTCATGGCGGTCATGTCTAATACTGGCGTGACCCCATGAATTTTGGGCTTGGGGCCAGCTGATAATACCAAGCTGGCCCTAACCCCTTTATTACCCAGTGAGCCACCGCACCAGGGCCCTGGATGAGTTGGGTACAGCGCCAGAAGATGGCGCTTCTATGAACGCGCCATTTTCCGGGGTGGCTGCGGACTGCAATTTGTAGCGGGGGGGGGCCCAGAAAGCTTGGGCCTCCCTGCGCTGCAGATTCCAGCCCCCAGCTGCCTAGTTGTACCTGGCTGGACACAAAAATAGGGCGAAGCCCCACGTACTTTTTTTTTAATTATTTCATGAATTTCATGAAATAATTAAGAAAAAAAGGCCTTCCCTATATTGTTGTGTCCGGCCAGGTACAAATAGGCAGCTGGTGGTTGGGGGCAGCCCGTTCCTGCCTGCTGTACCTGGCTGGACACAAATATAGTGCGAAGCCCCACTTCAATTTTTTTAAATTATTTCAGGAAATTCATGAAATAATTTAAAAAAAATTGACGTGGGGCTTCGCACTATATTTGTGTCCAGCCAGGTACAGCAGGCAGGAACGGGCTGCCCCCAACCACCAGCTGCCTATTTGTACCTGGCCGGACACAACAATATAGGGAAGGCCTTTTTTTCTTAATTATTTCATGAAATTCATGAAATAATTAAAAAAAAAGTACGTGGGGCTTCGCCCTATTTTTGTGTCCAGCCAGGTACAACTAGGCAGCTGGGGGCTGGAATCTGCAGCGCAGGGAGGCCCAAGCTTTCTGGGCCCCCCCCCCGCTACAAATTGCAGTCCGCAGCCACCCCGGAAAATGGCGCGTTCATAGAAGCGCCATCTTCTGGCGCTGTACCCAACTCATCCAGGGCCCTGGTGCGGTGGCTCACTGGGTAATAAAGGGGTTAGGGCCAGCTTGGCATTATCAGCTGGCCCTAAGCCCGAAATTCATGGGGTCACGCCAATATTAGACATGACCACCATGAATTTCTAGTAAAGTATTTAAAAAAAACACAACACCCAGAAAAAAGTCCTTTAATTGAAATAAACACACAATTCTTTATTGTTCTAAATTAAACCATACTTACCATCACGCCCATTCCAGCTGAAGCCAACGATCTCCTGCAATAAAAGTAAAATAATAAAGCAACATCATCCTTACCTTTCCATGGTTCCCATGACAGCTTCAGCTCTGCTACATCGAGATGACAGGCTGGACCGCAGCAGAACGCTGCCATCCAGCCTCTCATCCCGCAGACACTGAGAAGCGCAGGCTTGCTTGCGCTCCACAGTGTCTCTCTGTGAGGGCATCCAGATGAGCCGAGTTAATGTCCAATGAACTCGGCTCACCTCATGCACGTCACTGACAGCGTGGGAAAATTCTCCTGCACTCAGCGCTTCAGCGTGGGAGAATTCTCACACTGAAGAGCTGAGTGCAGGAGAATTCTCCCACGCTGTCAGTGACGTGCAGGAGGTGAGCTGAGTTCATTGGACATGAGCTCACCTTATGCATGTCACTGACAGCGTGGGAAAATTCTCCTGCACTCAGCGCTTCAGCGTGGGAGAATTCTCACGCTGAAGCGCTGAGTGCAGGAGAATTCTCCCACGCTGTCAGTGAAGTGCAGGAGGTGAGCTGAGTTCATTGGACATGAGCTCACCTTATGCACGTCACTGACAGCGTGGGAGAATTCTCCTGCACTCACCGCTTCAGCGTGAGAATTTTCCCACGCTGTCAGTGACGTGCATGAGGTGAGCCGAGTTCATTGGACATGAACTCGGCTCATCTGGATGTCGTCACAGAGAGACGCTGAGCAGCGCAAGCAAGCCTGCGCTTCTCAGTGTCTGCGGGATGACAGGCTGGATGGCGGCGTTCTGCTGCGGTCCAGCCTGTCATCTCGATGTAGCAGAGCTGAAGCTGTCGTGGGAACCATGGAAAGGTAAGGATGAGGTTGCTTTATTATTTTTCTTTTATTGCAGGAGATCGTTGGCTTCAGCTGGAATGGGCGTGACAGTAAGTATGGTTTAATTTAGAACAATAAAGGATTGTGTCTTTATTTCAATTAAAGGACTTTATTCTGGGTGTTTGTGTTTTTTTTAACTTTGACTATGGGGTTAGTAATGGGGGTGTCTTATAGACGCCTCTCCATTACTAACCTGGGCTTGATGTCAGCTGGCATTATAAGCTGACATCAACCCCAACCCTATTACCCCCTGCCACCGCACCAGGGCAGCGTGGAAGAGCGAGGCTAAGTGCCAGAATTGGCGCATCCTATGAATGCGCCATTTCTGGGGCGGCTGACGGCTGGTGTTTCTAGCCTGGGAGGGGGCCAATATTCATGGCTCCCTTCCTGGGCTATTAATATCAGCCCCCAGCTGTCTGCCTAGCCTTTGCTAGCTATTAAATTAGGGGGGACCCCACGTCATTTTTTTTGGGGTGTCCCCCATTTTAATAGCTAGTAAAGGCTATGTATTCAGCTGGGGGCTGATATTAGTAGCCTGGGAAGCTCCGTGGGTATTACCCCCTTCCCAGGCTTCAAACATCTGCCCCAGCCGTCTGCTTAACCTCCGCTAGAGCCTAAAATTAAGGGGAACCCCACGCCAATTTTTTTAATAATAAATCCTTTATTTTAATACTAAATGACAAGTACAGTAACCAACACTATCACTGTACTTCATATATATGTGACTGACATGTTTCTATCTATCTAATCTATGTGTGAAGCTCTATTCTGTCTGTTATAAATTGTCGAGTACCGCTGCTGAATTGCCGGCCGGCTTTTTTAAAGAGACAGTGCATGAAAACACTATTATTTTTTTTGATAAATCCTTTACACTAAATGACAAGTACAGTAAGCAACACTGTCACTGTACTTCGTATATATGTGGCTGACATGTTTCTATCTATCTAATCTATGTGTGAAGCTCTATTCTGTCTGTTATAAATTGTCGGGTACCGCTGCTGAATTGCCGGCCGGCTTTTTTAAAGAGACGGTGCATGAAAACACTATTATTTTTTTTAATAAATCCTTTACGCTAAATGACAAGTACAGTAAGCAACACTTTCACTGTACTTCGTATATATGTGGCTGACATGTTTCTATCTATCTAATCTATGTGTGATGCCCTATTCTTTCGGTTCTAAATTGTCGGGTACAGGTGTATGCCGCTGCTGAATTGCCGGCTTTTCATGTTTCACTGTTGGCACTGTTCCCATCGATTTGGGCAACCACTGTAATGCCACAACCACCATGGCTGTGGCATTACAGTGAGTGGCAGACAATCCCTGCATGATTGGTGCTCTAAATAGCGCCAGACATGCAGGACACGCTTTTGGTGCACGAACAGTTATCGAACATAACCTCGAACAGCCGAATTTTTTGCAAATCGTTCGGGTTCCTCGAACAACTCGAACACCGCCCAAAACAGCTCGAATTTGAGATTGGCGAACAGTTCTAGTCGAACACCGCTCATCTCTACTAACTGTGTCATCAATCTCTCAGATTATACACAAAACAAAGCGGAGCTGACTGTGCTTTCTAGAGGACTCTCATTTTGTCCTACTAAGGCCCTAGATAAAACTGAACTCTGTAGTGATATGGAAAATTATTTCAGGAGACTGCACCTGAGGGAATACTTCAATGCTACAGAAGATTCAGAACCCACCCTAACTGAAGGAAAAGGGATTTTGACAACCAAGAAGAGGTCAGATTGGACACCTCCACCTGGACGAAACCCTCATTTGGATACATATATAGACTCCTTCAGACATGTGATAAAATCCACCATCTTAGACACAAACAAGAGACAAGCATCCAACATCAGTGCCCAGGAGAGAAAGGCCATACAATCTTTGAAAACCAACAAAGAAATCATCATTAAACCTGCTGACAAGGGTGGTGCAATAGTCATGATGTACACATCAGACTACATGAAGGAAACAGACAGATAACTGGTGGACACGCGCTACTACAAAAAACTGGAGTCTGATCCTACACAGGACTATTACAAGGAACTAAATAAGTTGGTATCGTGTCTGCCTGACGAATCCATAAGAGCCGATGACCTGATACCAGAGAGTCCAAGAATAGGGACATTCTATATGCTCCCCAAAATCAACAAATCTGGAAATCCAGGAAGACCAATTATTTAATGTGTGGGCACCCTTACTGAGCATGTTTCTGGATGGGTAGAGTGTGTTCTTAAACCCCTGGTAAAGAGTACACCCAGCTACATTCAGGACACGACAGACCTACTGAATAAACTAGCAGCTGTAGGTCCTCTACCAGAAGGAACCATCCTGGTCACCATGGATGTGGAGTCTTTGTATTCTAATATCCCACACAAGGATGGATTAAATGCCTGCAAAATCTTCATAGAAAATACAGGAATTGTTGCTGATTCTGTGGTCAAACTTACAGAATTCATCCTCACCCACAATTACTTTGAATTTGATAACAACATATATCTACAGGAAACTGGTACAGCGATGGGAAGTAAAATGGCTCCATAGTATGCAAATCTTTCATGGCCAAGCTTGAAAGTAACATTTTGTCCTCATGTCCCATCAGGCCTCTGGCCTACTATCATTTCATTGACGATATTTTAATCATCTGGACAGGGTCTGAGCAACAGCTGAAGACGTTCCATGAACACTTTAATCAATTTCATCCCACCATCAACCTAACAACCAGCTACTCCTGTACTGAAATTAACTTTTTGGACACCATCATCAAGCTACAGAACAATGAAATAGAGATATCCTTGTACCGGAAACCAATCGACCGTCCTACATACCTTAAATGGGACAGTTTCCATCCAAAACACATAAAAAACTCTATTGTTTACAGCCAAGCCATCAGATACAATCGGATATGTTCCTACCAGATGGATAGAGACAAACACCTTGATGGCCTCAGAAAGACAGGGCTACCATGCGAGAACAATTGAGAACCAGATTACAAGAGCCACCAGAATATCGAGGAATCATCTCCTACATTACAAAACTAAACAAGAAAGCAACCTGGTGCCTCTAGTAGTCACCTACAATCCAAATCTGGAGGCGCTAAGAAGAGCTGCACGGAAACTACAACCCTTACTACAAAAATATGCCCGATTACAATCCATATTTCCAGACCCCCCACTTCTGTGTTTCAGGCAGCCCCCAAATCTAAGAAGCATCATTGTCAGAAGCTCCCTGTCATCTCCACCAACTACAGGAACCTTTCCTTGCAACCAGAAAAAATGTAAAACCTGTCCATGTATAACGACCACAGACAAGATAAAGATCCCCAATTCACATCAGGACTATAAGATCCCAGGTACGTTCAGCTGTATCACATCTAATGTAGTGTACTTAATTATATGCACCAAATGTCCAGCTGGGGGTCTTTATGTAGGGGAGAGAGGGCAAAAACTTAGAACAAGGATGAATTATCATCGCCACACAATAAAAGAAAAAAGAATAGATCTGCCTGTAGCCAAGCATTTTTGTTCCCCTGATCACAGCATAAAAGATATGAAATTACTAGTATTAAAAGGTAACTTCAAATCTCAAAGAGAAAGAAGTCTCAGAATATAAACTGATGATGACCTTTAACACTTTCAGAGCAGGAATGAATGTGTCGCAAGGATTTATGTCATTCTACATCAATTAAGGAATGTGCTCCTCAGACTCTCAGACCTGTGAGGTCATCACAACACTGGACACAGGACAATAAAACCTTCACACTCCTTATCTATTAACTGCTAAAATATTTATAGCCAGAACTGTTTATTTCTTCCATAATAACTCTGCTTTTCATCACCTGTCTTACCTATTGCATTTTTTTTTCTCTTGTGTGTCTTATTGTGTATAAATATGTGACTCTTCAGATTTTGTGTTATACTAGCCTGATGAAGAGACCTGAGTAGTCTCGAAAGCTTGCAATAAGTTACCATCTTATCAGTTAGCGATTAAAAGGTATCAACCATTGAGGACTCTCAAATCGAAATATTTTTCTATTATTGATCAACAACTATGTTCTCAGTCAACCCAAAAGACTCATAAATATCCAAGCTTAATATTTTTGGAAGTTGGAGTGGTTTTTTTTAGATTTGGCTAACTTAGAAGGATATCTGTTTGTGCAGGTAACTATTATTGTGCTGAATTATTAGGCAACTTAATAAAAACCAAATAAAATCCCATCTCACTTGTTTATTTTCACCAGGTAAACCAATATCAGTGCACAAAATTGAGAAATAAACATTTCTGACATGCAAAAACAAAAACCCAAAAAATTAGTGATCAATATAGCCACCTTTCTTTATGATGACACTCAACAGCCTTCCATCCATAGATTCTGTCAGTTGCTTGATCTGTTTTCGATCAACATTGCGTGCAGCAGCCACCACAGCCTCCCAGACACTGTTCCGAGAGGTGTACTGTTTTCCCACCTTGTAGATCTCATATTTTATGATGGACCACAGGTTTTCTATGGGGTTCAGATCAGGTGAACAAGGGGGCCATGTCATTATTTTTTCTTCTTTTAGACCTTTACTGGCCAGCCATGCTGTGGAGTAGTTGGATGCATGTGATGGAGCATTGTCCTGCATGAAAATCATGTTTTTCTTGAACGATACCGACTTTTTCCTGTACCACTGCTTGAAGAAGTTGTCTTCCAGAAACTGGCAGTAGGTCTGGGAGTTGAGCTTCACTCCATCCTCAACCCGAAAAGGTCCCACAAGTTCATCTTTGATGATACCAGCCCATACCAGTACCCCACCTCCACCTTGCTGGCGTCTGAGTCGGAGTAGAGCTCTCTGCCCTTTACTGATCCTGCCTCTGGCACATCCATCTGGCCCATCAAGAGTCACTCTCATTTCATCAGTCCATAAAACCTTTGAAAAATCAGTCTTAAGATATTTCTTGGCCCATTCTTGACATTTTATTATATGTTTCTTGTTCAAAGGTGGTCGTTTTTCAGCCTTCCTTACCTTGGCCATGTCCCTGAGTATCGCACACCTTGTGCTTTTTTATACTCCAGTAACGTTGCAGCTCTGAAATATGGCAAAACAGGTGGCGAATGGCATCTTGGCAGCTTCACGCTTGATTTTCCTCAATTCATGGGCAGTTATTTTGCGCCTTTTTTGGCCAACACGCTTCTTGCGACCCTGTTGGCTATTTGCCATGAAACGCTTGATTGTTCGGTGATCACGCTTCAAAAGTTTGGAAATTTCAAGACTGCTGCATCCCTCTGCAAGACATCTCACAATTTTGGACTTTTCAGAGCCCGTCAAATCTCTCTTCTGACCCATTTTGCCAAAGGAAAGGAAGTTGCCTAATAATTAAGCACACCTTATATAGGGTGTTGATGTCATTAGTCAACACCCCTCCTCATTACAGAGATGCACATCACCAGATTTACTTAATTGGTAGTTGGCTCTCAAGCCTATGCAGCTTGGAGTAGGATAACATGTATAAAAAGTATCATGTGATCAAAATACTTATTTGCCTAATAATTCTGCACACAGTGTATATACTTAACAAAAAAGTGTGAAACAACTGAAAATATGTCTTTTATTCTAGGGTCTTCAAAGTAGCCACCTTTTGCTTTGATGACTGCTTTGCACATTCTTGGCATTCTCTTGATGAGTTTCGAGAGGTAGTCATCCGAAATGGTCTTCCAACAATCTTGAAGGAGTTCCCAGAGATGCTTAGCACTTGTTGGCCCTTTTGCCTTCACTCTGCGGTCCAGCTACCTCAAACCATCTCGATTGGGTTCAGGTCTGGTGACTGTTGAGGCCAGGACATCTGTCGTAGCACCCCATCACTCGCCTTCTTGGTCAAATAGCCCTTACACAGCCTGGAGGTGTGTTTGGGGTCATTGTCCTGTTGAAAAATAAATGATGGTCCAACTAAACGCAAACCGCATGGAATAGCATGCCGCTGCAAGATGCTGTGGTAGCCATGCTGGTTCAGTATGCCTTAAATTTTGAATAAATCCCCAACAGTGTCACCAGCAAAGCACCCCCACACCATCATACCTCCTCTTCCATGCTTCACGGTGGAACCAGGCAAGTAGAGTCCATTCTTTCACCTTTTCTGCGTCGCACAAAGACATGGTGGTTGGAACCAAAGATCTCAAATTTGGACTCATCAGACCAAAGCACAGATTTCCACTGGTCTGATGTCCATTCCTTGGGTTCTTTAGCCCAAAAAAGTCTCTTCTGCTTGTTGCCTGTCCTTAGCAGTGGTTTCCAAGCAGCTATTTTACCATGAAGGCCTGCTACACAAAGTCTCCTCTTAACAGTTGTTGAAGAGATGTGTCTGCTGCTAGAACTCTGTGTGGCATTGATCTGGTCTCTAATCTGAGCTGCTGTTAGCCTGCGATTTCTGAGGCTTGTGACTCGGATAAACTTATCCTCAGAAGCAGAGGTGACTCTTGGTCTTCCTTTCCTGGGGTGGTCCTCATGTGAGCCAGTTTCTTTGTAGCGCTTGATGGTTTCTGCAACTGCACTTGGGGACACTTTCAAAGTTTGCCCAATTTTTCGAACTGACTGACCTTCATTTCTTAAAGTAATGATGGCCACTCATTTTTCTTTACTTAGCTGCTTTTTTCTTGCCATAATAAAAATTCTAACAGTCTATTCAGTAGGACTAGCAACTGTGTATCCACCAGACTTCTGCACAACACACCTGATGGTCCCAACCCCATTTATAAGGCAAGAAATCCCACTTATTAAACCTGACAGGGCACACCTGTGAAGTGAAAACCATTTCCGGTGACTACCTCTTGAAGCTCATCAAGAGAATGCAAGAGTGTGCAAAGCAGTCATCAAAGCAAAAGGTGGCTACTTTGAAGAACCTAGAATATAAGACATATTTTCAGTTGTTTCACACTTTTTTGTTAAGTATATAATTCCACATGTTTTAATTCATAGTTTTGATGCCTTCAGTGTGAATGTACAATTTTCATAGTCATGAAAATACAGAAAAATCTTTAAATGAGAAGGTGTGTCCAAACTTTTGGTCTGTACTGTATATGCTGATGTGGCGCCCCTGCGGGTTCAGTCACCACAGAGGTACTGCATCTCACCCAGAGGTGTGGTACCTTACTCTCAGGTAAGGAGGGAGTACTACCCGGGACCCACACACCCACATCCAATACACTCCACTTCAGTAGGGAAGGGCGAGATTGCTCCTAAGGGACAGCACAGTCCCTGTTCCCTAGCTGGAGGGTGGAACTAGGTAGAGGAGGTGGGTGGAGGAAGTAGATCAGGGCAGCACCGTCAGGAAGAGTATAAGAAGGAGGGGAACCATCTAGAAGGGTCGAGTCCTGCTCAGGAGAGCAGTGTAGGAGGGTCAAGGCTCCTGACTCCAGTGCTTGGAGCAGGAGTTGAGTGGAGAGAGAGGAGTCGGGCCTGGTCAGAGAGGCCCAGGAGGAGAGAGTGAGAGAGGATGGGAGCAGTGAGGAGGGCTCCAGGAGGAACCAAGGGGATCCCAGGGACACAGCGAGTGCGGATGCCACCCGTGCGCCCGAATTCACACGGACGTGGAGGGATCAGGCCACAGAAGGGGACTGGCCCCTAACTAGTGGAGAACAACCAGGCTCAGCTGGATAAACAGAGGCTGCTGAATTTTCCAGGTGCTGTAGCCAACATTCACAATTGCATCGCCGAAAAGGTGGCCACATAGGGTCCAGGGGACTGCAGGTCGCCCGAGAAGGCCCGAGGCCACTGGCTTGGGACACTGATTGTGATGCGCAGGGCAGGAAGGCCAGAGCCAGCGCAGTGAGGAGACCGGGAAAGGCACATAGAACGGGGTCCCGTTTAAGTACTCCTAAGATACTTGAGAGATTGCTGAACCCCTTCCCCGGAGGACACAGGATGACGTGGGAGGTTACACACTGGCCCTTGTAACATGGAGAATTGAACAACTGTGAGTAAAACCTGAAGACTGCACCCCACCGTGTCCTTGAATTATTGCTGCGCCATCACCGACCCTGCACTACGCAGCACCAACAACATCTACCTCATAAAATCACTATATCCTGCCCTGGAGCTTAGCTCTACCTGTGGAGAGCTGAACCAACTCTGCTGCGTCACCATCTGCTCCAGAGGATCTGCACCGCAGTGGAGGCCCCATATAGCCGCATACCACAGGTGGCGTCACGAACATTATCTATAAAAACTTTATTTCCCTTTTCTTTTATCTTTAATTGACCGCCCTGGGCCATGGACCAGGTCACTGCCACCGTGACATCCCCAGCACCGAACGGCCCGGCTACCGAGTACCCCACGGCCCCAGGGGGCGCGTCACTGACAAGGGAAAACTGAACACTGTGCTGGGACCAAAAAGTGGACGTGGTTGCTGAATGTTCTTACTGTATGTACAACGGCAGGTTGTGGACAAAAGGAATCAGCGCCTGCTTCCTTGACAGCAGATTGGGAAAGACGTAACACAGGGGAAGGGCTAGTGGTTTCATCCTCAGACACAGATTTTGTACTCAGGCGTTCCGCCCACCTACTGGGGTGCTGTATATGTCAGCAGTATATGGCGTATGCCTAACAGAAGTATTATGTCGAATTTCAAACTAGCAGCATATATATAGAGCATGTTTCATTACTCATATTATTCTGTGTAAGGCTGAAACCTGAAGAAGTGTGTGGAGCATATTAATGCATTGATGTTCCACAATGTCCAAGTGCAAACCCAAAAATCAACATCAGGCTCCCAGATACACGCTTAAAGAGACCGTGAGAAGGGCAACACAATAAAAAAATTATAATAATAGAATATATAGAGATTGAGAGTAGAAATTTGACCATTGCACAATGTACAAAGGTTTCCAAAAATTACCCAAGGGGTCTGTATCATACATGCTGAAAGAGACCGTGATGGGGACCTCACAATACATTTTGCAGTTATTATAATTGCTAGAGATAGGGAGTACAAGTTTCACCATTGCACAATGTACAAAGGTTTACAAATTTAAAAACATTACCCACGTGGGGTATAAATATATGACCACTAAGTACTTGTTGCAGAAGCAGGAGGAGTAGGATGTGGTTTCCAGAACAAAATGGGTTTGGATGGTAAGGGATGGACGTTAAGACAACTTCCAAAAAAGAACATTTGGGCTGCATTTATGTTGGGTTGCTGTCATCTGTAGGACTTACAAAGTTGGAGGAAATCCAGCCCTTGTTCAATTTTAGAGTCAGCCTGTCTGCATTTTTCGTTGACACGCGTGTGCGCCTATCCATTATGATTGCACCGGCCGAACTAAAAACGCGCTCAGACAACACACTTGCAGCAGGGCATGGCAGCACCGCCAAGGCATACAAGGAGAGTTCTGGCCAAGTGTGCAGCTTAGACAACCAATAGTTAAAGGGCACTGAAGAATCAGGAAGGATGCTGCTATGGTCACTTAAGTACTCCTTCACCATCTTGGTCAACTTCTCCCTCCTTGTCATAGTTATACCCACAGATAGCCCTTGCTGATGTGACGGTTTCATGAAAATGTCCCAGTTGGTGGACATCCCCCCCCCCTGAGTTGCACCTGGTGTGTGTGTCGATCCCCTGTAATCCTTGTGGGTGAAAAAAGCCCATACCTCTGCCAGCAGCGTTGTCTGAGGGTAATGTTTTCAGCAACTCTTTAACAACGGCCCTCTGGCATGCATGCACTGAAAATGGCACGTCTGCCTCCGACATGAGAAAAGGAAATTTTCCTTGTACTGTGGGTCAAGAAAGGTGCACAGCTGTCTTTCACGTGAGGGTTTTGTGAAAGGCATATGGACATGAACTGTGGCATGTGTGGCAGACTACAATGAGTCAAATGTTCAGTGTCCCCACCAGGATGAACACTAACCATCCTCTCCTCCTCACGACGCATCGCCTCCTGCTCTTCCTTTTCAGGCCATCCATGTGTGGGGGCTGAGTGTTACTCTGACGGGCATTGAGAAGCTGGAATTCAGCCACTGCCCTCTACTGCTCACTAAGCCTTGCCAACATATGTAAGGTTGAATTCCAGCGTGTGAGCAGGTCACAAATGAGTCAGTGACGAGGCAAATTAAAGTGCTGCTGCAGACCGGGGAGAGCCTGAGATGACTTTCGGAAATGGGCGCTGACATGGCGCACCTTGACAAGTAGGTCTGGCAAGTCAGGGTATGTTTTTTAAAACAGCTGTACAACCAAGTTCAGCACGTGGGCCATGAATTTTACGTGTACCAGCTTGCCGAGCTTTGAAGCCACCACCAAGTTATGCCCATTATCACACACAACCAGACCTGGTTGAAGCTTCAGCGGGGAGAGCCACTGATCGGTCTGGTCTTTTATCCCTTTCAACAGCTTTGCTGTGTTGTGAGCTTTATCACCTAAACAGATGAGCTGCAGCAGAGCATGCTGCCGCTTTGCCAAGGCAGTGCTGCAGAGCTCCCAGCTGGGGAGTGATGGGGAGGCTAGTTCAGCTGAGGATGATGATGAGGAGGAGGAGAGACAGGAACTGGCATACGAGGAGACTGAAACCCTGATGGAAGTTGAGCCCGCTATTCTGGTGTGGGTAAGATGTGTGATGTCCCAGTCTCTGACTCTGTCCCAGACTCCGCCAGGTTCACCCAGTGTTCCGTCAGGGAAATGTAGCGTCCCTGTCCACAAAAACTTGTCCACGTGTCTGTGGTTAGGTGGACCTTCCCTGTGACTGAGTTGGCCAGAGAATGGCTGATATTGTGTAACACGTGCTTCTGTAACGCGGGGACGGCACACCAGGAAAAATAGTGGCGGCTGGGAATCGAGTACTGTGGGGCTGCCACCGCCAATAGGTCGCGGAAAGACTCAGTTCCCACAAGCCAAAATGACAACATTTCCAGGGCTAGCAATCTGGCAATGTGGGCGTTTAGTGTTTGGGCCTGTGGGTGGGTGGATATTTCTGCTTCCTGTGAAACGTCTGGGGCAGGAACAACTGAACGCTGCACTGGGACAATGAACTGGACGTGATTGCTGACTGTTGTGTCTGTGCAACTGCAGGTTGTGGGCAGGAGGCATCAGCACCTGCTTCCTGGACAGCAGATTGGGAAGGCCGTAACACAGGGGAAGGGGCAGTGGTTTCACCCTCAGACACAGATTTTGTACCCAGGCGTTCCGCTCACCTACTGGGGTGCTTCTGAATGCCTGTGGTGCTCAGATTGGCAGTGTTCTTGCCTCTTCTCAGCTTGGTATGGCAGATGATGCAAATTACAGTTGTTTTGTCTGAAGGACTTTCAGAAAAAAACTGCCATACAGGGGAGCAATGCATCCTTGGCCTGTTATCTAGCCGAGTGGGGGGGTTCTGTGGAACAGTTGACAGAGTTCTCTTTCTGGTCAAACCACTACCTTATCTTGCCTGTTTTCGTTCTATAGATCCATCCGTCTCTGCATTGCTGTGCTTGCTATGCGTGCCACCGTGCCAGGTTGGATGAGTGGCCTTATCATCGACCATGTCATCTTCCAATTCATCAATCTGATCCTCTTTCTGACTTGCGATTTTAGGCTGACCTGATAGCAGATGTGCGTCATGATTATCCTCCACCTCTTCAGACATGAATTGACCTTCCCCAACATGGCTTTCTTCTGGACGTGGGTGCTCAAATGTTTGTGCATCACTACACTCCACCTCCTCATGACCCCCTTTAATGGTGCACGGTGAGAGGCCAGGATAATTACAAGTGAACTTAAACAGTTCCTTGAAGTGGCAAGCGTTGGGGTCATATGTCTCCTGGGACTCTTGATGGGGGGAAGGATGGCCAGGTTGAGGATTGCAAGGCCCAGCCTCTTGGCTACTGAGACTGGACTGTGTGGAAGACTTGGTGGTGCTGCTTGTCAACACACTGGAGCCTGTCTGGCATTCAATCCACAACATCCTCTCACTTGTCTGGGTTCGACAGTGGTGTAGTGCGTAGACCGAATTTTGACAGGAAGCTAGAACGAGAAACTTACCTTCTGATCTGTCACATGGCCTTGGCTTGCACCATCACATCCACATCCCCGTTCCTTAACGTTACCCTTTCCCATATTGGATGCATTATGAAAAGAACATTTCCTGGCTTTATTTTTCACAACTACCCTCATAGAGGCGTTATGTACAAATTCCCTGTATCTAGCAATTTGTGGGTAATTTTTTTTAGCTATTCACTTTATTGCACACGGCAACAGCAGACTCAGGAAACTTACTGGTAAATAGTGACTTTGCGTATCTCAGCAGGCTTTGCGCCAATCGCACAACTGCTAGATAAATATACGCTATTTATTTAACCAATTGTAGAGTATATTTTTTTATATCACCTTTATGACAGACGTCAACAATAGATTCAGGAAAATTACTGGTAAATAGTGACATTTGCGTATCTCAGCAGGCTTTGCACCAGTCGCACAACTGCTAGATAAATATACACTATTTAATCAATAGCAGAGCAATTTTTTTGTTATATCGCTTTTATGACACACGCCAACAGCAGACTCAGGAAAATTACTGGTAAATAGTAACGTTTGCATATCTCAGCAGTCGCACAACTGCTAGATAAATATACCCTATTTCAGCAATACACTAAGAAAATTATTTAGCTCTAAAAAAAGATGTTTAGTATATACTGGCACTGAGGAATATTATTTTGCTGTAAAAAAACGTTTAGTATATGTTGGTACTCGGGAATATTATTTAGCTCTAAAAAATTTAGTTTAGTATATGCTGGTACTGAGGAATATTATTTTGCTCTAAAAGGAGCTGCTTTGTATATTATGGTACTGGATATGAAACCCTGCCTCTCTCCCTACTCCCACAATCTGTTCCTACGCTATGCACAATACAACCTAGCAGAGATCTGAAGCATGTACTTGAAATGCTAACACCCTGCCTGCCTTTCCCTCTCCCTCGTATTAAATCTCTTCCCTACTCTATCTTAACCTACCAGAGAACTAATCTTCACTCTAAGTAACTCTTAAAAGAGCTTTTTGGAGTCAGAATCTCTCCCTATACGCTGCTTTCACTCTCCCTATGCTCCCACTATGCTCTCACTACACTGTTTCTGCATGTAATGTGCTCAAGATGGCGCCGGCAGAGCTTAAACATCCCCCTATGACGCTGTAAGGCCAGCCAATTACAGTAATGCCACAACAAAAATGGCGACGGCATTACTATGATTGGGCAGGTCACTCGAAAATACAGATCCAAATAGCTAATTGCTCGCCGAATAACGAATAGCCCGAATAGAGTACTATTCGTGCGAGTAATGAACAGTGCTGAATGTATTCGCTCATCACTAGTTGTGAGTACTTATTTTTATCAGTATTTTCCACTTGTGTTGCCTTCTCCTTTATCAAGAGGGCTACTGCACCCTGTTAGTGCATTAGTTTCTGTGACCTGTGCAGGTAAATAAAGTTGCCTCATTTCTGCTGTGTTATGTTTGATTTTTATAGCTTTATATGTCAGAAAATGCACAAAAGTGACCTCGTTTTATAGGTACTCAAAACTAGAGATGAGCAAACCTTTTAAAGTTCGGTTCTGTTCGGATCAACAAACGCCCCGATGTTCGCCGAACAGTTCAAACATATCCGAACCCCATTGAATTCAACGGGACGCAAGACCAAACGCATAGTCAACACCTTCAGGGGGGCCCAAAAGCTACCAAAACAGGTCAAATTAGGGGAAGACACCATGAAATGTGCCATCAATTGACCCACAGTTGAAACTTTATAATAGCACAGCAGCAGTCAGCCATGGGCCATGCATGAGGTATCAGGGTCTGGGCCAGCATTTACAGCTTTGAATTTAATTTCAAATTAAAACGAGGTGGGTGAGAGACCTGTGTAGGTCTGCTGTGCTGGGAGCCCTGATACCTCATGCAATAGCTCAAACTGCTTTTCTGCTCAGCCACACTCAGGTGGCACAAACATCAGTTTTGTAGACTACTATTGTTAGAAAAATTTAAAGATAGTAACACTGGTAGTTGACTGAAAGTAAGTGCAGGCCTGCCAGTCTGGGAGCCCTACTGCTACAGGCAATACACATGAAACAGACCCAATTTGAAGTGCAAACATTTCCAAAAGTTAGGGGCAGACACCACTAAAGTGGCATCAATTTCCCCAGAGTAGAAATAATAAAATGGGGCTCTGACAACACTTCAACTACAGGCTACCCACCAGATGGAGACCCAACTTGGAGTCTCAACATTTCAAAAAATTGTTAGTAACCTCAGCTGCACTAGCAACAGCAGGCACAGAAGCCACGACAAAGGTGTCACTGACTGCAATAACGCGAGATCAATGCAACGCACTAAAATCTACACCATCACCTAGTGTGCCCAATCTGCAATCGGGATGCAAAAGTTATTGGAGATCCTTGACTTGTTCACCTTGATGAAAGTTAGATGGCCTACACTTTCAGCTTGCGCTTATCTGTCAGAACACCACCAGCAGGGCTCTGAGAGAATGCTGGCTGCCGGGCATGACAAAACCTCCAAGGAATGACAGGTGAGCTCAGGCCACTCTTCCATATTTGAAAACCAAAATTCAAAAGGGTGCAAACCCTCCAATGGCATTGATATTGAGCTTGAGATATTCCTGCACCATCTTCTCCAGTCATTCACTACATTTGAGACTTGTACTCTGTTCTGCTGGTGCACGGGCCGGTCTAAAAAATGTGTGAAACGACTCACAGAAATTGCTTCTGCCACTTACACTGCTGCTTCTGCTAATGTTTTTGAATTGAAGACTCGACATTCTCCGGGTTGGAAGTCTAGAACTGTGATGCACACTGTGTGCCCCACTGCTGTCATGGGGAAAACCACTCTTAAGATGGTCTACAAGTGTGTTTTGATACTCCAGCATGCGCGTCCCTTTCCAGGGGGTGAAGCATCTCGCAAAATTTATGCTTGTACCGTGGATCTAACAGAGTGGCAACCCCGTAGTCAGCACTATTTCTAATCCTAACAGTACGGGCATCATGATGCAGATAGTGCAGCAAGAAGGCGCTCATGTGTCGGGCGCTTCCATGAGGTCCAAGCCAATGGTGTGTTGGAGGCGGTGTAACACTCAAACTTGCTTCCTCCATCCCCTTTCGCCAACCACAGACAACAGAGAGGGGATTGTTATTATTTTAATCTCCTGACCATTGTGCGTCCATCACCTCTTCCTCCTCCTCCATTTGTTGCTTGGCTCCAGCACCTTCACCAACAGTAGCATGAGCCCCCGTTGATCGCTGTAATCCACCCTCCCATGGCACTCGCCTGTGCAACGACAGGCCGGAACTTAGAGATATTGTTATCCCTTCCACATCCTCCTCTGCTTCGTCCTCTTCCTCTGGGACCATCACCTCCTCCCGCAGACTATTCAAAGTGAGCTCCAGCATGTAGATGACCAGAATAGTGATGCTGATGATGGCATCATCAGCGCTAACCATTTTAGTAGCCATTTCAAAATTGTGCAGAAGGGTGCAGAGCTCCTTCATCTGTGCCCACTCCACAAGCGTGATTTGCACCTTTGGCCCAGGCTAAGCAAAATGAAAAATACTGCACAGTCACTGCTGCCAGTCACTGCAACATGTATAGAGTGGAATTCCACTGTGTCAACACATCGCATATCAACCGGTTAATCGGTAGACTGAAAAACCTCTGTAGCGATGCAAGTCGACGACCCGCGGGGTGCAAACATTAGAAGTGAGCACACAGCGACCATGCTTTCTGCAACACTGCATCCAGACCGGGATAGTGGTGGAGAAATTGCTGCACCACCAGATTGAAGACACGAGTTATGCAAGGCATGTGTGTGAGGTTGCCCCGGCGTAGGGCTGCCATCAGGTTCGTACCGTTATCGCACATGGCCTTTCCTGGCTCCAGGTTCAGTGGAGACAGCCATTGCTCAAACTTGGCCTGGATAGCTGTCCTCAAATCTTGATCTGTGACTGTGATTTCCAAGGTGTATTAATTTTAACACTGCCTGATTGCGGTGAGCCCTGGCTGCTCAGTACGGAGGTGGGGAGGAGTCAGAAGCAGTGGAGGGGGTGTTAGATACAGAGGTATGTCCTGCAAGCCTTGGGGATTCCAAAATTTGTGGTGCAACTGACGCGCTCCTGGGGCTATGGGGTACTCGGTACCCGGGTCGGTCCTTTTCGCGGTAGTCACGGTGGCAGTGACCCGGTCCGTGGCCCCGGGCAGTCAATAAATGAAAAGTCAATTTGGAGAAATAAAGTTTTGGGGATAATGTTCGTGACGCCACCCGTAATATGCGGCTATATGGGGCCGCCGCTGCGGTGCAGATCTACTGGGGCTGATGGTGACGCAGCAGAGTTGGTTCAGCTCTCCACGGGCAGAGCTAAGCTCCAGGGCAGTATATGGTGATTTGAAAAGGTAGATGTTGTCGGCAGGGACAGCATAGTGCAGGGCTGAGGGCGCAGATAATGACCAGACAACAGAACAATGGCGGTTTCCTCTACCTTTACTTGAGGTTTGATGGTGCAGACCGGGGCACTGGTAACAGCTGGTAATGGAGATCCGGGCGGCCTAGAAGCAATTTGGGGATCCACCTCGCCAGGTGGAGTTGTAGGCCTTTCCTCTTTGGCCCTGCTGCTTAAAGCTATTCTGCAGCCCTCATTCCTGAGCAATCGTTTAATCCTCGCCCGTATGGCAGGCATCTCGAGCCCTTTTCAGGTGTTGCTCCTTCGTGGCGGCTCCGGGCCCTAGTATGCTGCTGAGCCACCGGGCGTTTTGGTGGGGCCAGGAGACTTGCAGTCTCCTGCCCTCCAGATTTAGCTGCCGGGACTTTAGTACCCAAACAACCACGGACTCCGGTGTCCTGTTTCTTGTGCTTTTCTCTGGGGGGAGCTTGGTCACAGCTCCCCTCCCCACGTCATCCCTCCTGTCTCCAACTCTCTTTCCTCACTCCAACTGACTTTTCTAAACCCCACCTCCAGGCTTCAATATCAAGTGGAGGAGCTCCCCCTTCTGGTCTGTAGCCAGAAAAAGTGTTGGATGCTGGTGTTACCTGATAAGGGGACCCCTCCTTTCTTCTAGGCATGGCATCACCCCCTGTGAGGGAGGCAATGCCAATGTGGCATCCGGACTTCTGGGTTGCCACATTTCCCTCTAGTTAAATTCAGTACTCCTGGACTGAGGACACCTTTAGAGTTAAACAATTAACAACAATAACGATTCATATTACCAAAAATTTACGAAGCCTCAAAAAGGCAAAAATCACAGAACAACAAAAAAACAAACAAAAATTGAGAGCAGTCATTGTGGCACTTATTCCTAACGCCACTATCCTAGAATTGTCTTTTTCCGGATACCTGAAGGTTGGTCGGTGGGAACCGCCTTAACCCACTTCGTGTATCGTCCCTGGGCGTGGCTTCAGGGCACTCTGTTGGTGGGCCTGGTCTTCGGCCATGCCTGCGGTTTATTTTCAAGGCTAACAATTAACTTTACTCAACATTGTTCTGACCACATCTAGTCCTGTGGTCCATTTGTCCATAAATATAATAACTATATACACTCACGATTGCTTAAAGATTCTTACAGGAAGTCTCTGTAGGCTCTCATCCTTAACGGTTGCAATTATATACTATACACTATTATCTTATTATACCGTTGTCCCTATAACGGGCTGGGAGCTGATCTCTGGTACTATGGGTTGATCTATGCAGTACAGTTATTGCCAATGACATACCCGGGTCTCTAGTGTTTACCACTGGTGTGGGGGGAGCACTATGGACTACACTACAGTTAGTCTGATGTAGCACAGGTAGGCTTGGTAGTCTTCTACGACCTCTTTGACTCACCATGGGCACGACAGATTCACCGCTAGCAGTGGGTAGATTCACACGTTCCACTATGGTTGTGGCATCTGTTGCTGGGTCTGTCTGGCCTCCCAGCTGTTCTAGAGTCTCTGCGGCTTCCGGTAAGGCTACTTGGGGAAAGGTCAGGACAGGTACCATGATTGCTTGGTTCACCTGCGTCCAAGACCGGGGAAATTCTCCAAGGATGGGTTGGACCATCTCTTCCACCTTTTTTGTGCGCTGGGGGCTGTTTTGGTCTTCCTCTTGGTGTCTCAATTGATCAGGGCATATCTTCAGGTGGTCTCTTGAGACTGCCGCTGAAGTCTCTCATCCATCTTTACTGATGAGGCATACCTTGGTGTTGTCGAAATTTGAAGGTAAGACGGTGTATGGCTCAATCTCCCACTGATCATCTAATTTGTGAACTCGTCTCTTCCTTTTGAGTACTTGTTCTCCAGGTGACAAGGGAACTGCAGGTGCATGCTGACTATAAGTTCTTTCCTGCCTCTGTCTCGCCTGGGACAAACTTCTCTCTACACATTCTTGCACCTTGCGGTATTGTTGCTGCCGCTCCGTATCCCAGCCTGCATCTGGTGATGTCGTCTCAGGTGTTAAAACTCCCATGTCTAAGTCAATAGGTAACTTGCAAGGTCTTGCCCTCATCAGGTAGGCGGGTGTGCAGTTGGTGGAGTTCACCGGGATGTGGTTATATAGGTCTACCAAATCCGGTAACTTCTCTGGCCACAGGCTACGCTCTTCAAGGGGCAGCGTCTTCAACAGGTCTATCACTGCCTGGTTCATTTTCTCGCATAACCCGTTGGTCTGGTGATGATACGGTGTCATCCTTATTTTCTTGCAGCTATACAAGTTACAGAATTCCTGAAACACTTCTGCTTCAAAGTCTGGGCCTTGGTCTGTAAGCACTCATTCAGGGTAACCGTGTGGGCGACAAAAGTGTTGTTGAAACGCTTTGGCTGCCGTCTTAGCAGTCTGATCCTTCACTGGCACTACTACCAGGAACCGGGAGTAGTGGTCTACTGTGGTGAGAGCGTAGACATAGCCTGACCGGCTTGGAGCTAGCTTCACATGGTCCAAGGCTACAAGTTTGAGTGGTTGTTTGGTGATTATGGGCTGCAGGAGAGCCCTCTGGCTATCACAGTCTTTCCGTCTCAGGTGGCATTGACCACATTCTTGGCACCATCTCTCGATTGCTTTCCTCATGCCAACCCAGTAGAATCGCTCACGTAGCAGGACTTCCAACTTCTTCCACCCGAAGTGTCCTGCTACAACATGGTACACCTCTAAGACCATTGGCGCATCCAGCTTCAGGACTACCACCTGCCAGACCAGTTTGTTTGTCCGGGAGTTGATGCTTCCCTGACACAGCTTCCCCTCGTAGATGAACAACTTGCCCTTCTCCTTCCACAACTGTTGGGTCTCCTGTGGAGCATCTGGACCAGGGTGCGAGTCAGCTTGTGTCAGCGACTCCTTTACTAGGTGGACAGCCGGGTCGCTATCCTGCATCTCTGCCCATCCATGGTGGGGCAATGGGCTAAACGTCGCCTCTCTGTTGGCGAAGCGCTTGTCCCTCACACAGTGGAAGCACTGGGTCACCCCGTGATGATGGAAAGCCGGTAGCTCTATCTCCTCCAGCTCTTCCGGGTCTTCTCCCGGCAAGTTCGGAATCCTGGACAGCGCATCAGCATTAGCTTTTTTATGCCCTGCCCGATACTTGATGGTAAACTCGTAATTGGACAGCCGGACCATCCATCGCTGCTCCAGCGCACCTAGCTTCGCCATTTCAAGGTGGGTCAGCGGATTATTGTCTGTGAAAATGGAAAACTTCACTGAAGCCAGGTAGTGTTTGAAGCGCTCTGTTACAGCCCAGACTATGGCTAAAATCTCCAACTTGAAGGAACTATAGTTGTCGGGGTTCCTTTCCGTGGGGCGGAGCTTCCTGCTGGCATAGGCAATCACTCTGTCTCTGCCCTGCTGTACCTGGGACAGCACCGCTCCCAATCCCATGTTGCTGGCATCCGTTTAGAGTATAAAGGGTTGGCCATAGTCGGGGTAGGCCAGTACTTTGTCTCCCGTAAGAGCCACCTTCAGTCGAGTGAAGGATTCGTCTTCCTTTTTACCCCACTTGAACCAAGGATTCGGGTTCTTGGCCTTCTTTGACTGGCCCACTAAGAGGTCCTGCATGGGTGCCACTATCTTAGTGAAACCCTTTATGAATCTCCTGTAGTAGCCTATTTTACGGAGACCCTCTTTGTTTTTAAGGAGAACTTTGGAATAGACAGCAAAGGGTCTTCACATTGCCAGTGAGATTCAAATTAAGATACTTCATCGATGAAGGAAGAGAGACAGAATACATGTGACATGCATTGTCAGCAGGTAGAGTCTTCTGGTGTAGCAACAAAGACTCACCATATTTATTAGCTAGACAGAACAGAACTTCATTGTTACATACAACTGAACAGAAATCCGAAATAGACTTATAAGTATCAAACACATTTACCTTGGCCCAGCATCAACCTTCTTGTCAAGGACTTCACAGGAAACAAGTATCTTAGTCAGTCATTCCGCAATGTAAAATCATAAAACACTCAAGCAGACTTCAGACATAGCAAAAATATAAATTGTTTTTCTAAATTAATAATGATATCTAGATATTAAAAAATTAGCCATAACACCTACCAGCCCGAGGAACTGCCACACTTCCTTGATAATGCAGGGTCTTGGCCAGTCCTTCATCATGGTGACTTTTTCAGGGTCTGGTGCTACACTTTCGGTGCTTACCACATGGCCTAGTTACTGCACCTTAGGCTTCAACAGGTGGCACTTGGACAGCTTTACTTTCAGGCCAAAACCGGATAGGGCCTCGAACACCTCGGCCAGGTGCTCCAGGTGGTCTTCGTATGTCTTTGAGTAGACGATTACGTCGTCCAGGTACAGCAGAACGGTTTTGAAGTTTTTGTGTCCTAGGCAACACTCCATTAACCGCTGGAATGTTCCCGGGGCATTGAGGAGCCTGAATGGCATGCAGTTGAACTCGCAGAGGCCCATTGGTGTCATAAACGCGGTCTTCTCTGTCCGCCTTTGCCACATGAACCTGCCAATACCCACTGGTGAGATCTAAAGTGGAGAAATAGTTAGCGGATCTCAGTGCAGCTAATGATTCCTCAATTCTGGGTAATGGGTAGGCGTCCTTATGTGTAATGCGTTTAATGGGCAGATGATCTCCTGTGGGGATATGATGTTGGACCCCTTTTACCTGCCCAAAGTCTAGTGGGTGTTTGTTAAAGACTTGCTCATATTCTTGGACCACCCGGTACACTCCATGCATTTGGTACAAAGGGGTGGAATCTGTGCCTACTTGTAGCTTCTGACACCAATCCTCCATCTACCCCTTGGAGCCATTGTCTTCCGCCTGTTCGGACGGAGGCAAGGGTTCCACTGCCTTTATTGCGTTGTTACTGAGAGTTAACAGCTTAGCAAGGATGGCATACCGGGGTAACTGGACCTCTTTCTCCCCACAATTCAGGATGCGTATCGGTACTCTCCCTTGCAGACATCGACTACCCCCTGGCCGTCAAGATCGTGGGCCTACTTACTATCAGAATACACGGGTTCTACCAGGGCCTGATAATCTTGACCCCTGAGACCTATTGCTGCCCGACACCATATTAACATTTCACTCCTATGGGGTATTGCAATGGGGAATGGATCACTCACTCTGACACTGCCGACTTCTCCACCAGACAGCTCTACCTGTTGTCTCTGCATCAGGGCCTTGATCTCCTTCTGCAGAACTCGCTGCTGACTAGAACTGGCAGTCAGTGCGACCTGTTGTAACAAAACAATAATTTCCCCAAGACAATTCTCTATCACATTGGTGCCTAAGGTTAACATTGGGTGGTTTTCTTGGCGATCTATATCTACAATAATCAACCCTTGAGATGGCAATTCTACTTAGCCAACCTTTATGGTCAACTCCTTATACCCCACCTGAGGCAAGGGCTGACCATTGCTGGCAAAGATGTTAAAATGTAATCTGGAGTGCGGGTAATGTCAGCCCAGTATCGTTTAAAAAGGATATATGGCATCATTGTCACCTGGGAACCAGTGTCCAGTAACGCGTTCATCGGGATGCCATCAAGCACGACAGGTAGGACGGGTCTTCCTCGCACTTACTTGTCTCGCCAGCTTTGTGGGCCTGGTCGTCTTACTCCTGGGGGTTGACCCCCTGCCCTAGGGGTTGCTTATTTAAATCGCAGAATCTTGCGATGTGCCCCACCTTTTGACAGTGGCAACAGATGGGTTGTTTGTTCTGGTCGTAGCTATCGCTGTCTCTCCCTCTGGTCGGTGGAATTCTTCTCTGACATCATCTGGACTGGAAGCCAGCTGGATTCTTTCCTTTGGAGACACTTGCATGGCCTGCACGGTTTTGGTTAGAGTAGCCACACTTTGGTCAGCTCCTGGACCTGAAGGAGTAGGTCTGCAGAGGGGTCATTATCTAGGGTCAACGCGTCAGCCTCCATAGGTGCCCAGGAAAAGGAAGCTGCCTCCTGGTGGTATGTGATATCTGGGCGCCGGAGGGGTGCAGTGCCACTTGGGGTTGATTCTCGCAGCACCCGGATGGCCCGGTCTTTAAATTGCGCAAAGTCTAGATCAGGGTTTTGCAGAGCCATAATGCGCAGCTGTGTCCAGTGAGCGTTAGACAGGAGCCCCTCAATAAACTGTTTGGTTAGCAATCTGTCCTCGTCTCGCACACTGTCGGGGTCTACCTGTTTAAAGGCCCGCAGCGCCTCCTCCAGGTTTAGAGCATAGTCCCGTACACTGTCCTGCACCCTTTGTTTGCACCCGTAGAACTTCATTTTAATCTCCGCTGCTGTGCGGGTGTCAAAGGTATCCTTCAACCTGGCCAGTATTTGCTTAACGGTTCTTTTGTCCCTTCCTGGCCAGGACTTCACCTCCCTCTGGGCTGCACCGATTAGCTGGCCTATAAGGATGCTGACTTTTTGCTCCTCCGTCAGGGGGTACATTTGGAACAAACAGTGTAGTCTTTCCTCAAATTCGCTCAGGGTGTGCGAATCCCCTGAGTATTGAGGCAACCATGCCGCCCCTGGGATATACGGCATGGATAAAGGCATTACAGTTGCTGCGGCCGCGCCCGCAGCTGGATCGTCTTCTGGGTTGGGCATCTTTCTCCCCCCCAGTGAACTTCAGCCAGGTCCTGGGTTTCTGCTGGCGTACCAGTCTGCTGCTCTGCAGGAGAGAGGGATCGCTTACCCGGCGGTACCGGATCGGGGCCTCCTGCTTCCCCTCCACTGACGTCAAAGGAAGTGATTATACAGCTCAGCAAAGTTTATGGCACACAGTAACCGGTTATACCGGGCTTCGACTCCTGTTAGCGACGCCAAGTTGACGCGCCCCTGGGGCCGTGGGGTACTCAGTAGCCGGGTCGGTCCTTTTCGGGGTAATCACGGTGGCAGTGACCCGGTCCCGGTCAATAAATAAAAAGTCAATTTGGGGAAATAAAGTTTTGGGGATAATGTTCGTGACTAGAGATGAGCGGTGTTCGACTCGAACTGTTCGCCAATCTCAAATTCGAGCTGTTTTGGGCGGTGTTCGAGCCGTTCGGCGAACACGAACGATTTGAAAAAAATTCGGCTGTTCGAGGTTATGTTCGATAACTGTTCGTGCACCAAAATCATAACTGGATTTTTTCTCAGTAATGCTGAAAATTAATGTTAATACGCAGTTTGAGTGTACAGCGGGGCGGGGGGAGGGGCAGGGGATGGATCTCTGCAGGAATAATGAAGTTCTCCATTTTTTTTTCTCCCGCATTTACAGTGGGTAGGTGCAGTCTGTCAGCCTATCAGCAGCGCACACATGGAGCGAACTGCTTTTTTTCACACAAGCAAGGGCATGTGTCATTGGCAGTGTATGTCACATGTCCTTGCCCTATAAGACCCAGCCATTTTCCCCGTCGCCACCATTTTCTCACTGCTGCAGCTGCGTGCTGTGTGCGCTATACTTTGTTAATTTCAAGCCAATTTTCGCACAAATCTACAGATAGCTTGGGAGTAGGGAAGAGTTGTGATTGCAGTCCTTTTAAGGACTAGGTTACATTATTTCCTACGACTTTTATCAGGCAGGTCTGTGCTCTTAAATAGATAGGTTGTGGGAGTAAAGACTAATTGTAATTGCAGTCCTTTTCAGGGCTAGGTTACATCAGTTCCTATCACTTTTTGCCAGTCAGGTCTGTACCAGTGCTGTGCAAGTTTTTTTCACAGCATTTGGCTAAATCTAGCAAAGCAAATCCTTTTTGGCCTATTGCAGAGTGTGTTAGTCAGTGGAGTAGCCTATCTGTTTTGCAAGCTACACCACGTGTGTATAGAATACAAATTTTTTTACTGCACCTAGTGAAGTAAAACCTTTTGGGCATAGCATCATTCTATTAGTCCATCTATACTAACCTCCACCAGGTTGCAAATTCAATATAATATTTTTCTGCATCGAGCTCTGAAAAAATATTTTAGGCTTCTAGCAGTGTGTGGGACTTGTTCTATTAGTCCATCTATACTAACCTCCATCAGGTTGCAAATTCAATATAATTTTTTTCTACATCTAGCTCTGAAAAAATATTTCAGCTTCTAGCAGTGTGTGGGACTTGTTCTATTAGTCCATCTATACTGACCTCCATCAGGTTGCAAATTCAATATAATTTTTTTCTGCATCTAGCTCTGAACAAAATATTTCAGCTTCTAGCAGTGTGTGGGACTTGTTCTATTAGTCCATCTATACTGACCTCCATCAGGTTGCAAATTCAATCTAATTTTTTTCTGCATCTAGCTCTGAAAAAAATATTTCAGCTTGTAGCAGTGTGTGGGACTTGTTCTATTAGTCCATCTAAACTGACTTTCATCAGGTTGCAAATTCAATCTATTTTTTTTCTGCATCTAGCACTGAAGAAATATTTAGGCTTCTAGCAGTGTGTGGGACTTGGTCTATTAGTCCATCTATACTGACCTCCATCAGGTTGCAAATTCAATATAATTTTTTTCTGTATCTAGCTCTGAAAAAATATTTCAGCTTCTAGCAGTGTGTGGGACTTGTTCTATTAGTCCATCTATACTGACCTCCATCAGGCTGCAAATTCAATCTAATTTTTTTCTGCATCTAGCTCTGAAAAAATATTTAGGCTTCTAGCAGTGTGTGGGACTTGGTCTATTAGTCCATCTATACTAACCTTCACCAGGTTGCAAATTCAATATAATATTTTTCTGCATTGAGCTCTGAAAAAATATTTAGGCTTCTAGCAGTGTGTGGGACTTGTTCTATTAGTCCATCTATACTAACCTCCATCAGGTTGCAAATTCAATATAATTTTTTTCTGCATCTAGCTCTGAACAAAATATTTCAGCTTCTAGCAGTGTGTGGGACTTGGTCTATTAGTCCATCTATACTAACCTCCACCAGGTTGCAAATTAAAAATAATTTTTATCTCCATCTAGCTCTGAAAAAATATTTAGGCTTCTAGCAGTGTGTGGGACTTGGTCTATTAGTCCATCTATACTAACCTCCACCAGGTTACAAATTAAAAATAATTTTTATCTGCATCTAGCTCTTAAAAAATATTTAGGCTTCTAGCAGTGTGTGGGACTTGTTCTATTAGTCCATCTATACTGACCTCCATCAGGTTGCAAATTCAATCTAATTTTTTTCTGCATCTAGCTCTGAAAAAATATTTAGGCTTCTAGCAGTGTGTCGGACTTGGTCTATTAGTCCATCTATAATAACCTCCACCAGGTTGCAAATTCAATATAATATTTTTCTGCATTGAGCTCTGAAAAAATATTTCAGCTTCTAGCAGTGTGTGGGACTTGTTCTATTAGTCCATCTATACTGACCTCCATCAGGTTGCAAATTCAATATAATTTTTTTCTGCATCTAGCTCTGAACAAAATATTTCAGCTTCTAGCAGTGTATGGGACTTGTTCTATTAGTCCATCTATACTGACCTCCATCAGGTTGCAAATTCAATCTAATTTTTTTCTGCATCTAGCTCTAAAAAAAATATTTCAGCTTGTAGCAATGTGTGGTACTTGTTCTATTAGTCCATCTAAACTGACCTTCATCAGGTTACAAATTCAATCTATTTTTTTCTGCATCTTGCATTAAAGAAATATTTAGGCTTCTAGCAGTGTGTGGGACTTGGTCTATTAGTCCATCTATACTAACCTCCATCAGGTTGCAAATTCAATATAATTTTTTTCTGCATCTAGCTCTGAAAAAATATGTCAGCTTCTAGCAGTGTGTGGGACTTGTTCTATTAGTCCATCTATACTGACCTCCATCAGGCTACAAATTCAATCTAATTTTTTTCTGCATCTAGCTCTGAAAAAATATTTCAGCTTCAAGCAGTGTGTGGGACTTGTTCTATTAGTTGATCTATACTGACCTCCATCAGGTTGCAAATTCAATCAAATTTTTTTCTGCATCTAGCTCTGAAAAAATATTTCAGCTTCTAGCAGTGTGTGGGACTTATTCTATTAGTCCATCTATACTGACCTCCATCAGGTTGCAAATTCAATCTAATTTTTTTCTGCATCTAGCTCTGAAAAAATATTTAGGCTTCTAGCAGTGTGTGGGACTTGGTCTATTAGTCCATCTATACTGACCTCCATGACGTTGCAAATTCAATTTAATTTTTTTCTGCATCTAGCTCTGAAAAAATATTTAGGCTTCTAGCAGTGTGTGGGACTTGTTCTATTAGTCCATCTATACTAACCTCCACCAGGTTGCAAATTAAAAATAATTTTTATCTGCATCTAGCTCTGAAAAAATATTTAGGCTTCTAGCAGTGTGTGGGACTTGGTCTATTAGTCCATCTATACTAACCTCCACCAGGTTGCAAATTAAAAATAATTTTTATTTGCATCTAGCTCTGAAAAAATATTTAGGCTTCTAGCAGTGTGTGGGACTTGGTCTATTAGTCCATCTATACTGACCTCCATCAGGTTGCAAATTCAATCTAATTTTTTTCTGCATCTAGCTCTGAAAAAATATTTAGGCTTCTAGCAGTGTGTGGGACTTGGTCTATTAGTCCATCTATACTAACCTCCACCAGGTTGCAAATTAAAAATAATTTTTATCTGCATCTAGCTCTCAAAAAATATTTATGCTTCTAGCAGTGTGTGGGACTTGGTCTATTAGTCCATCTATACTAACCTCCACCAGGTTGCAAATTAAAAATAATTTTTATCTGCATCTAGCTCAGAAAAAATATTTAGGCTTCTAGCAGTGTGTGGGACTTGGTCTTTTAGTCCATCTATACTAACCTCCATCAGGTTGCAAATTCAATCTAATTTTTTTCTGCATCTAGCTCTGAAAAAATATTTCAGCTTGTAGCAGTGTGTGGGACTTTTTCTATTAGTCCATCTATACTGACCTCCCATCAGGTTGCAAATTCAATATAATTTTTTTCTGCATCTAGCTCTGAAAAAATATTTCAGCTTGTAGCAGTGTGTGGGACTTTTTCTATTAGTCCATCTATACTGACCTCCATGAGGTTGCAAATTCAATCTAATTTTTTTCTGCATCTAGCTCTGAAAAAATATTTAGGCTTCTAGCAATGTGTGGGACTTGGTCTATTAGTCCATCTATACTGACCTCCATCAGGTTGCAAATTCAATATAATTATTATCTGCATCTAACCCAGCCAATACTTTTGGCCTAATACCACAGTTTGGCCACTCAGCTCTGCTCGGTTCCCATCCATTGTTTTTTTTGTGCAAACAACTCCAGAGTTGTGAATTAGTTAACCACCAAAATGAGTGGAAAAAGGCCTGCTGCTGGTGGAAAGGGGAATAGGCGTGTTGGGAAGGGGAAAAAAGGTTGTGTCCGTGGGGTAGGTGTTAAAGCAACAGTAACATCTGCAGAAGAAAGACCATCTTCCAGCCAAACTAAAATGTCTACTTCTTTTATCGGACAATGTGATAAGATCCCTTTCTTACGGCCACGCCAATCGCTACAAATTCCAGATGAGGCACAAAAACAGCAGGTGCTTCAACGGATATCAAGTGCTCCTTTAAGTAGGCTCTCCTCCACCTCAACTGCAACATCACAAATACTCCAGTCCTCAGAGATGTCACCCCAATCGCACTTGCTTCCTCACAGCTCCCAAGTCTCCAGCTGCCCGTCTGAGTATGGGGTAGAACAGATGGTTGAGTCTGCAGAGCTGTTTACTCATACTATAGCCTGGGAATCAGAGGTCGGCTCCAGAGCTTCTGTGAATCCAGACGAGGAAATGATCTGCACTGATGCCCAGAATCTTTATGAGTCGGATCCAGGACCAGACGCAGAAGGTTCTGACCATAATGTAGACCCTCGTTCCCAAACTGTAACTCCTGTTGGTGGAGACAATGAGGAAGATGATGATGAGACTCAAATACCTGATTGGAGCGACAACTTGAGTTTTTTGTCAGGGCAGGAAGAGGTTGGCTCTGAGGACGACAGGTGTGATAACACACAGGTTGATGATGATGAGGTTGGAGATCCCACTTACTGTCAACCCACAGTCAGCCAAGAGATGAGGTCAGCAGAGGAGGTGGAGGAGGATGCTAGTGACGAAGAGGTCAGGTTGCGCCTTCCTGGACAGAGACGTAGTACTGGAAGCACGTCAACAACTGCATCCTCAAACACAACTCTGCCTCTGACCACAAGTCGTGGTGGCTCTTCAGGTCGCATGGGTGCTAAGCCTTGCATAGCCTGGGCATTTTTTCAGATCGATAAAGATGACCCAACTCGTGTTATCTGTAACATTTGTCAGCAAAAGCTAAATAGAGGCCAAAAAATACATAGTTTGAGTACTTCATGCATGAACTGGCACATGGACATGAAGCATAAGTTGCAGTGGGAAGCTCACTGTGCTACAATGCGACCTAGCCGGCCGGGCCAAGCACCGTCTGCCATATCTTGTGCATCCGCGGCCTCTTCATCCTCTGTGACTGGGGGGACAGCAGTCACACCTGTTTTGGGGCGCAGACCTGCCACCTCTTTACCCGCAACAGCCAGCGTGATTGGCAGGTCATCATTTTCTTTGGAGGTGGTAACACCAGCTGGTGTTGAGCGCTGTCCAACATCGATAGCACCACCTTTGGATCAAGGCAACCTAACATGTCCGCCTGCATCTTCCTTACAGACCGGCAGTTTGCCGGGGACACCCTTCTCAACCCCATCTAAGCACAACAGCCAGCCCTCGGTCCCTTAGATGTGGACAAGTAAAAGACCATTTCCTCCTAGCCATGAGAAAGCTAAGAGGCTGAATTTCACCATCTGCAAGCTCTTGGCTACAGAAATGCTTCCTTTCCGCCTGGTGGACACAGAGGATTTTCAAGACCTTATGTCCATCGCAGTGCCCCAGTACCAGCTGCTCAGTCGGCACTACTTCTCAAAGAAAGGTGTGCCTGCACTCCACCAGCATGTCGCACACATCACCGCTTCTTTGAGAAACTCTGTGTGTGACAGGGTGCATTTCACCACAGACACTTGGACGAGTAGGCATGGACAGGTGCGTTACATGTCGCTGACTGGGCACTGGGTAACTATGGTGACAGCAGGACAAGGGGCTGCTGTCCAAGTCTTTCCATCCCCACGAGTTGTGCGTCAATCCTCTTTATCTCAAAGTTCCTCCACTGCTTCTGCCTCCTCAACCTCCTCTCGGTCCTCCACCTGCACCCAAAGCCTGTCTGGTCATGCCACAAGCTTTCTAACTGCGCAGAAGGGATCCTGCACTCCTCCTTACTATGCTGGCAGTAGGGCTCAACGTCATCAGGCGGTTTTTACTTTGAAATGTCTGGGAAATGTGAGTCACACAGCTGAGGAGTTGTGGTCAGCTCTGGAGACCCAGTTTCATGAATGGTTGTCTCCACTGGACCTGAAACCAGGGAAGGCCGTGTGCGACAATGCTGCAAACCTGGGTGCGGCCCTTCGCCGGGGCAATGTCACACACGTGCCTTGTATGGCTCACTTGTTGAACCTGGTTGTCCAGCAATTTTTAGCCCACTATCCCGGACTACATGGCCTTCTGCAGAGGGCACGCTCGCTGTGTTCTTACTTCCGCCGTTCGCATCCCGCAGCTCAGCGACTTACATCTCTACAGAAGTCGTTGGGCCTGCCACTTCACCGGCTAAAATGCGATGTGCCTACCCGTTGGAATTCAACTCTGCACATGTTGCAGCGACTGTGGCTGCACCGACAAGCCCTGGTGCAATACGTTGTGACGTATAGCCTGGGCCAACGAGATCCAGAGGTGGGGCAAATCACGCTGGAGGAGTGGTCTCAGATCAGGGACCTATGCACCCTTCTGCACAGTTTCGTAATGGCGACGAAGATGTTTAGTGCTGATGATGCCATTATCAGCATGACTATTCCAGTGATTTACATGCTGGAGCACATGTTAAACAGAATTCGGAGTCAGGTGGTGGCACAAGAGGAGGTGGAGGAAGTAGAGGAGGAGGAGTTGTATGCGGAAGGGCTAACATCTGCAAGGTCCAGACGGTCGGCAGCACCAAGGCGGCAGGCATGTGAGGGTGGGGGAGATGGTTTTACCAGGGCGCATGGTAGCAGCGAAACTAGTGAGGAAGGTGCAGGAGCCCAGGAAGAAGTGGAGGACGAACTGATGGAAGACTCATCAGATGAGGGAGACCTTGATCACATTTCTGTTGTGCGAGGTTGGGGGGAGTGGGCGGAGGAAGGAAGCATGATTGTTACCTCGCCACCAACACAACAGGGACTTCGTACTCCTGGATGCAAGACACATGAGTGCCTTCTTGCTGCACTACCTGCAACATGACCCTCGAATTGTGAGAATTAGAAATAATCCTGACTACTGGGTTGCCACACTGTTAGATCCCCGGTACAAAAGTAAATTTGCAGAAATTATTCCTGCCATAGAAAGGGATGCACGCATGCAGGAGTATCAGCAGAGACTGTTGCAGAATCTTACATGTGCTTTTCCACAAAACACCAGTGGTGCACGTAGTGAATCTCACAGTTCCAACTTGCCAACCGTGGGACCGTCAAGTGTTCAGCACTCAAACCGTAACAGAAACACAGTATCTGCTGGTAACATCAATTTTGCGGAATCATTTCACCACTTTTTTAGCCCATCCTTTGCAAGGCCACAGGAGACAAGAAGTCTGACACATAGTCAACGCCTAGAGATGATGGTACAGGAGTATCTCCAAGTAAACATTGAAGCCATGACTGTGTCACTAGACCCTTGCTCTTTTTCGGCTTCCAATCTTGATAAATGGCCGGAGCTCGCCACTTACGCCTTGGAGATCTTGTCATGCCCCGCAGCCAGCGTTCTGTCTGAACGTGTGTTCAGCGCTGCTGGTGGTGTGCTGACAGATAAGCGCACGCGGCTCTCCACTGATAATGTAGACAGACTCACGTTCATAAATATGAACAAATCATGGATCCGAAATGACTTTTCTACCCCTGTGTCATCCTGGGGAGAGTAAAAGCTTGATGATTTGTTAAAATCACCTCACCAACCGTTTTAAGCTTTAAAATTATTAATCATGTTTATCTGTGTTTTGGCAGGAAAATAATTTCGGCTTTGTAGCAATGTGCAGTACTGATTCTATTAGGCCATCTATACCAAGCTCCACCAGATTTAAAATTACTAATCATGTTTATCTGTATCTTTGCTGGAAAATAATTTGGGCTTTGTAGCAGTGTGCAGTACTGATTCTGTTAGGCCATCTATACTAAGCTCCACCAGATTTAAAATTACTAATCATGTTTATCTGTATCTTGGCTGGAAAATAATTTGGGCTTTGTAGCAGTGTGCAGTATTGATTCTATTAGGCCATCTATACTAAACTCCACCAGATTTAAAATTACTAATCATGTTTATCTGTATCTTGGCTGGAAAATAATTTGGTCTTTGTAGCAGTGTGCAGTACTGATTCTATTAGGCCATCTATACTAAGCTTCACCAGCTTTCAAATTAATAATAATTTTTAGCTGCATCTAGCCCGGAAAATAATTTTGGGTCTCCTAGATGCGCAAGACAAATGAGTGCCTTCTTGCTGCACTTCCTGCAACATGACCCTCAGATTGTCAGAATTCGAAGTAATCCTGACTACTGGGTTGCCACACTCTTAGATCCCCCACACTCTTCGATCAACCTTTTCATTTTAATAAAGAACAAAAAAATGGTCATTTTTGAAATTATAAGCATTAACAGGTTATTAGAAACTGAAATCAAACAGTTTTCAACTCAAAACTTTATTCTAGGTGATGTTACATTTGCACATGGGACCCCTTGTTCGAAAGGAGCTTCTGAACTGTCTCTTCCATTGAATTTTTCAGGTTTTGGATGGTTTCTGCTTCAATTGTTTTGCATGAGGACAGAATACCCTCCCAGAGCTGTTGCTTAGATGTGAACTGCCTCCCGCCATCATAGACAATCCTTTGATTAATGCTCCAAAGGTTCTGAAAGGGGTTGAGGTCAGGGGAGCATGGGGGTCACACCATAAGTTTGTCCCCTTTTATGCCCATATCAGCCAGAGATGCAGATGTGTTATGTGCAGCATGAGACGGTGCATTATCATGCATGAAAATGATCTTGCTGCGGAATACACGGTTCTTCTTCTTGAACCATGGCAGGAAGTGCTGTTTGAGAAACTCCACATACATTATGGAGTTCATCTTTACCCCTTCAGGGATCCTAAAGGGGCCGACAATCTCTTTCCCCTTGATTCCAGCCCAAAACATTACTCCACCTCCTCCTTGTTGGCGCTGTAGCCGTGTTTGCATGGGGTGTCCATCAACCAGCCATCCTCCACTCCATCCATCTGGACCATCGAGCTTTGCACGGCACTCATCGGTGAACAAAACAGTTTTGAAGTCAGTCTTCATGTATTGTTTGGCCCACTGGAGCCATTTCTGCTTGTGTGCAGTGGATAGAGGAGGTCGACAGGATGGCTTACGCACAGCTGCAAACCTCTGAAGGACCCTGCATCTTGTTGTTCGGGGGACGTTGGAGGCACCAGCAGCTTCAAAAACTTGTCTGCTGCTATGACAAGGCTTTTTTGCCGCTACTCTTTTAACCTGACGTAATTGCCTGTAGGAAAGAGTCCTCAATTTTCCCTTATCAGCACGCACACGTGTGTACTGTGAATCAGCTGCATACTTCTTGATTGTGTGATGATCAGGATGAAGTGTCTTGCCAATGTTGATTGTAGTCATGCCTTGACCTAAACACTCCACAATTTGTTGCTTCTCAGCAGCCGACACATCCTTTTTCTTTCCCATTTTGGCAGAAAATGTAGGCTGCTTAATAATGTGGGACAGCCTTCTTAAGTAGTCTTGCCTTTCATTGGACACACCTGCCAAACTAATTAGCACAGGTGTCTGCAATTGCTTCCAGTGATATAAAGAGCCCTGACACACATCACCATCAATGAGTTTAACTGACAAACAAACAAATTCTTCCCTTATCACTCCTAAACACTTTTTGCATAATAATTTGCAACACAGTGTACATGTGCTTTTCCACAAAACACCAGTGGTTCACGTAGTGAATCTTACAGTTCTAACTTGCCAACCGTGGTCTGTATGGAGTTGTTCAATAAAGGGCCCAAAATTAAGATAACATAGATGGGAGAGGTCTCTATGAATAGGAATTCCTAAGTATTTGATACCCTGTGAGGGCCAGGCAAAGGGAAAGTTGGACTGGATGGAATCCTGTATGGATTTGGGGAGGGAGACATCGAGGGCCTCAGACTTCGCTGCATTGATTTTAAAATTTGACCATGTAACAAAATGATCTATTTGAGCCATAACAGCAGGGATGGATATATGTGATTGAGTGATATATAATGCAAATGCAGAGCACTTGTACTCGGTGCCTCCCACCTCAATCCACCTAATATTGGGGTTATGGCGAATTGATGAGAGCAGGTGCTCCATCACTAGGATGTATAAGAGAGGGGACAGAGGACATCCCTGCCTTGTCCCATTGGTGATTATGAAAGGTGATGAAAAGGTTCTGACGCGCCCCCTGGGCCTTGGGACACCCGGAGCCGGACCCTTTTTGGTGGATGCTGGTGGTTGTAGTCTCCGTGGCGGCGACCCGGTTCCGTGGCTCAGGGCAGTCAAACCAGTGGCGGAACTATTTATGTGGTTTTGATGTTTAAATGTCCAACTACTCCACCCGTGGATTGCGGTCAGAGTGAACCGCCGCTGCAGGGCAGACCGCTGAGGCTGGTGTTGTGGGTGCAGCAGAGCGTAATATAACTCCCCACGGGAGGAGTATAGCCTCAGGGCAGTGTATGCGGAGGATGGGGGTGATGGTGCAGGGCAGCAGCAGTAACGACACAGAGTCAGTGATGCAGTCCAGGGCCTTTACTCACAGTTCTTATTATCCAGACCACTTCTGCAGGTAATGGCTGCCCACGTCGTACTGTGCTCACCAGGTGAGGGGCTCAGACAACTCCCAGATAACTTTGGAGTGCTTCACAGGACCCCCTTTGCGTGTCCTTTGTCTGGCCTTTCTTACCAACGCTTCTGTCCGGCTGCCTCGGGCCTCATCTTGGTAAACTTGGCGCCAGTTTTCCTGACCCTATGTGGTGCCTTCCTAGCGGGTGTAGCGAGGGGCTGCGCCACATAAAATGTCACAGCCTCCGGTTTCTAGGTGAGGGTCATTTCCCGCCTCCACTAGTTTCGGGGACCGGTCTCCCCCTTTGGCCTGACCCCTCCACGCAGGTGGATTCGGTCGTGCGGTGGCGACTCGCCCGTCCGCACCCCTGGGATCCCTTCATTCCTTGTTCCTGGAGCCTTTTCCGCTCCTCTTTCTTCCTTCTCTCTCTTCCAGGCCTGGGCCTCTGTTACTAGGCCCGCATCCTGAGCAGAGCTCATGCAGAGCCCCTGCTCCCTGTCACTTCTGCTCTGACTTCTCTGCACTGAACTAAGATGGTGCCCACCTTTTATACTCCCTTCTCAATGCACCCAGGAACTGCTTCCTCCCTTCTCCTGCACTACAGGGTTCCCCTTCCTCTGTATTCCCTCCCCCCACTCCAGCCAGGGACAGGGACTGTCGTGCCCATCTCAAGGGCATATTGGTTGCCCTGCCCCACGACAATGTGGTGTAATGCATACAGGTGTCGGGATCCTTATCCACACTCCATCCTTACCTGAGAGTGAGATATCACACCTCTGGGTGAGGTGCAATACGTCTGTAGCAACCGAGCCCTCGGGGTGCTACAGTTCCATTTATCTTCAGCCTAGGTGACGTATTGCGATACAGGGCCGTGATTTTGGCTATAAAAGGGTCCCCTAGACCCCTACCCCAAGCTTTTTAAGAGAATAATATATGGCGTGCCAGGAGACTCTATGGAATGCTTTCTCAGCATCCAACGAGAGTATCTAATTACAAATTTTTAACTGCATCTAGCCCAGGAAATACTTTGTGCCTAGTAGCAGTGTCTGCTAGTCAGCGGATTATCCCAGCTGTTAAGCAAGCTACACCACCTGTAGTTTGGACACTTAATTTTTTCAAAGGAAATGCTTCGGGACCCCGGGATACTCAGTGAAGAGCATCAGGAGGCACCCCAAGGCATAGGGGCTGGGACTGGCGGTAGGACGCCTTGCGGTGGACTGCCGAGCTCGATCCTTATAAAAGCTTTTTAACTGCAGCAGCTTTAGTGGACGCTACTGGAGCTGAAATTACGCGGCTGCTGGCATGAGACTTGCCCTCCAATAGATCGTTGTAAAAGGATTTAAAGTGTATTCATTCAAATTAGAGAGACAATTTAAATTAAAAAGCTTAGGCCTGCCTTCACCCCAGGGGGCCTCGCTCGACTCACCAGCGGACAGGCACCAGTATTGGGAGAGGGGGGCTGGCCGTCAGGGTCCACCACAGCTCTGGCACAAAGCCGGCGACACGGAGGTCGCATGGGCAGGAACGGACTGGCCGTGTTGGCTTCGCACTTTTTTGGTTTTAGAAAGGCATGACATGCCTATATCTGTGTCTCCCCCTCCTTTTACTCCTCCATCTCTTTTCTTTTCACATGACTATATGTACTTGTCAAATTTCCATGTGTTGTGTCTTCTGAGCGGTTTGTCAGCTTTTGGACACCTTTGAAGGTGTTTTCTATGTGTTTCTATGTGTTTTTGTTTGCCTGCCATTGGTTTTAACGGTGTTCGACGGTGTTCGACGAACAGTTCGATGAACAGTTCAGCGAACATACGGGTGTTCGACGAACCGAACCGAACTCGAACACTACTATTCGTGACGCCACCCGTAGTATGCAGCTATATGGGGCTGCCGCTGCGGTGCAGATCCACTGGGGCTGATGGTGACGCAGCAGAATTGGTTCAGCTCTCCACGGGCAGAGCTAAGCTCCAGGGCAGTATATGGTGATTTGAACAGGTAGATGTTTTCGGCAGGGACAGGGTAGTGCAGGGCTGAGGGCGCAGATAATGACCAGACAACAGAAGAATGGCGGTTTCCTCTACCTTTACTTGAGGTTTGACGATGCAGACCGGGGCACTGGTAGCAGCTGGTAATGGAGTTCCGGGCGGCCTAGAAGCAATTTGGGGATCCACCTTGCCCGGTGGAGTTGTAGGCCTTCCCTCTGCACTATCCTCTTTGGCCCTGCTGCTTAAAGCAATTCTGCGGCCCTCGTTCCTGAGCAATCATTTAATCCTCTCCCATATGGCTGGCAGCTCGAGCCCTTTTCAAGTGTCGCTCCTTTGTGGCGGAGCCAAGCCCTAGTATGCTGCTGAGCTGCCGGGCATTTGGTGGGGCCAGGAGACCTGCAGTCTCCTGCCCTCCGGATTTAGCTGCCGGGACTTTAGTACCCGAACAACCACAGACTCCGGTGACCTGTTTCTTGTGCTTTTCTCTGGGGCGAGCTTGGTCACAGCTCCCCTCCCCAGGTCCTCCCTCATTGCTCTCCTGTCTCCAACTCCCTTTCCTCACTCCAACTGACTTTTCTAAACCCCGCCTCTAGGCTTCAATATCAAGGGGAGGAGCTCCCCCTTCTGGTCTGTAGCCAGAAAAAGTGTTGGATGCTGGTGTTACCTGTTAAGGGGACCCCTCCTTGCTTCTAGGCATGGCATCACCCCCTGTGAGGGGGGCAATGCCAATCCTGGGGTGCCACACAGCCCTTTCCCAGCCTGCCCCCACACACCCACCAAAGTCACCCAGTGCCCAGTCAGCAAGATGTAATGCCCCTGGCCATGCTTGCTCGTCCAGGTGTCAGTGGTGAAATGCACCCTAGCAGACATTGATTTTTTAAAAGAATGGGTGAAGTTGTCTGCAACATACTTGTGTAAAGCAGGCTCAGCTTTCTTAGAGAAGTAATGGTGACTGGGCAACTGGTACTGGGGGACTGAGATGGAAACCGTCTGTATCCATCAGGCGGAAAGGTAGCATTTCCTTGGGCAACAGATTGGAGATGGTGATGTTCAAGCTCTTAGCTTTGGCATGTGTAGGAGGAAACACTCTTTTACGTGACCACAACTGCAGGACCGAAGGCTGGCTGCTGTGCTGAGAGAATGTGGAGTAGGGTGAACACGACAAACTGCTGGAATGTGAGTGAGGTACAGGTGGAGATATTTTGGTGGATTGAACAAGATGTGCTGTGCTTGGTGAAACAAAAACAGCAGGCACGTTCACTTCTGTAACAGCTGATGGGCTCTCACTCACCCCAACTGCAGTGAGTAAACAACTGGAGGTTTTGCGGCCAGAGACCTGTGTGAGAACACTTTCCATGGTGAGGGAGGAGTAAGAAGCAGCAGATGCGGTTGATGGGGTGGCCGTTGATTGGCGAGACCTGCTAGTCCGCATATTATTGCAGTGAGACTCCAGACTAACTCATGTTGATCACGCATTTTGCTGGTTCATGCATGTAGTAGTCAAATTATTTTCGCTTTTACTGTGTCCTTTTTTACAAAGTTGGCAGATAACGTGAGTTGGGTCATTCTTTGCTGTCTCAAAAAAGGCCCCGGCTAGACAACCCTGTGCAGGGCTGACTGGAAGGACTGCAAGTACAGAGCTACCTAGTGAGTCTGTTGAGCGAGCAGAGGCTGCATAAGCACAGAGGAGGCCGATAAGTACATAGATAAGCGCAATATCATAGTTTAACACAAGCATTGTTTGGTGTTTTCTTTGCTAGCCTTCTATTAATTTTTCTGCTTTTCCCTGTATTTTTTATCCCCATTTAATATGTGCTCCATGGGCAATGCTACCAGGTGTTTGTCTTGTGAGATGTATGCATGCCTTGAACAGCCGTTTGAGGGTGAATATGTCTTCTCTCGATGTCAGCGAGTTACAAGTTTGAAAGCCTAGGTACTGGATCAAAATGTGCAGCTAGCAACACTCAGGAGCATTGCAAACCTGGAGAGGAGTTTAGAGCTCACTGAGCTTGTGCTGGCAGGGGCCAGTGATATGAAGGAGGATGGAGGTGGGGAAGATCAGGACAGAGAAGTACATACCTGAGTAAATGTTACAAGAAGGGGTAGGGGGAAAAGTGCCAGGGAGCCTAGTCCTGCTTTGGCAAAACCTAGTAAATATGCCTGTTTGACTGATATTAGGATTGCAAACCCAGGATTAGGATCACTACAGCAGGACGTTGCTCCTAGCAACCAGGAAGATGACCCTGTAGGAAGGATGGAAATAGGAGTGCAGCAAAGGCAAGATAGATGTTGGTGGTAGGGAACTCTATAATTAGGCGGACAGACAGGGTCATCTGCCGCCGAGACCGTGAATGCCGAACAGTGTGTTGTCTGCTGGGTGCTTGGGTTCGGCATATTGTGGATCGGATAGACAGATTGCTGGGTGGGGCTGGGGAAAACCCAGCGGTCATGGAACACATCGGTACCAATGAGAAAGTTAGAGGGAGGTGGAAGATCATTAAAAATGATTACAAGGAATTAGGAGATAAGCTGAAGGCCAAGGTGGTGATTTTTGAAATTCCACCCATGCCATGAGCGTCACTAGAAAGACAGTGGGAGCTTAGGGAGATAAATAAGTGGCTTAGAAATTGGTGTAAGAAGGAAGGATTTAGGTTCTTGGAGAACTGGGCCGACTTCGCTGTCGGCTACAGGAGGCTCTATGGTAGAAACGGACTGCATCTCACTGGGGAGGTTACAACTATGCTGGGGGAAAAAATGGTCAGATGGATAGAGTAGCTTTTAAACTAGGATCTGGGGGTAGGGAGGGTAGTCATGCTAATAAGGGGATTGCTAGAGTAGACACAAAGAGTGAAACAGTAGGGGTTAATGAGGATCTTCTGTAGGAGGGGGCTGGGATATGCAAGGAAAGTAGGGAGCTGAGTAGAAGTAACAAATGCGATAGCATTAAATGTCTGCTGGCAAATGCAAGAAGTCTCGCAAACAAAATGAATGAACTGGAGACTCTTATGTCAGTCACAGAATATGATGTGGTGGGTATTACCTGGCTGGATGAAAGCCATGACTGGGTGACAAACATGGAGGGATATACTACATTTAGAAAGGACAGGAAAGACAAAAAAGTTGGAGGGGTGTGTATTTTCATAAGATCTAACTTAAATCTGGTGCTTAATGACGACATTGGAAGAGCAGTGACAATTTAGAGTCAGTGTGGGTAAGTGTACATTGGGATGGCAATAATGGAAAGCATTTAATTGGAGTTTGTTACAATCCTCCTAACATAGCTGAATTGCGGGAGGATGAAATGCTGCAGCAAATTAAAAATGCAGCAAATAATAATAGGGTTCTTATTATGGGGAATTTTAACTATCCAGATATTCAATGAGACATAGAATCTTCCAGTTGTGCTAAAAGCTGCAAGTTCTTATCCACAGCTCAGCACAATTACCTCTCTCAGCTGGTAGATGAACCAACTAAGGGAGGTAATCTGATGACTATGGTTCTGTCAAATAGACCAGATACAATTTCAGATCTACAGGTCCTGGAGCATTTGAGAAGCAGTGACCATAATTTGGTAAGTTTCAATGTAATATTCAATAAAATATTTCAAAAAGGAAATGCAAAAACCCGGAACTTTAGGAAAGATGATTTCAACAAATTAAGGGAAGAGCTTAATCGTGTAGACTAGGACCATGTCATGGTAACTGGGGATACTGAACGTAAATGGGGCAAATAGGAAATACTGCTAAAATCCTGTAGAAAATTCATACCCTCTGGTAATAAAATGTCCAGGAATAAAAAGAAACCATTATGGATAAATAAGACAGTACAAAGTTTATTAAGACAAAAACAAACGGCATTCAAAATCTTGCAGGCAGAGAATACAGAAATAGAATTTTAGGAGCATAAAGATCTAAATAAGAAATGTAAAAAAGAAAATCAAGCTAGCAAAGTTATCTACAGAGAAACAAATTGGCAGCGACATTAAATTAAATTCCCCAAATTTTTATTAATACATTAATGCCAAAAAAAAACAAACAAATGGTATTGGTCCCTTAAAAGACGATAATAACAAGATACTTATAGAGGACAAGAAAAGTTTGAGATATTAAACAGGCACTTTTCATCCATGTTCACCAACATGGTCTGTTCCAGGGATCTTTCAACAGGACAAAAATCAAAGTTCACCACCTAATATAAATAGTTTAACACAAAATGAAGGACACCTGCGTCTGAGCAAATTAAACATTGACAAATCTCCCATCCCAGATGGCATTCATCCACGGATATTGAGGGAATTGAGCTCAGTAATTAACAGACCACTGAATCTTATATTCTTAGACTCTCTTGTAACAGAGGTAGTGCCACAGGATTGGAGGATGGCCGATGTGGTACCGATATTTAAGAAAGGTAATTAGGTGGATCCAGGTAACTACTCTCCAGTAAGTCTGGTATCATAGTGTGCAAAGTTTTTGAGGGCATCATAAGAGATGTCCTGCAGAGTTATATCGTAGAGAATGATATAATAAATGATAATCAGCACGGATTGCATGGTCTGACTCTAACCTGCACTTCCGGCCTAAAAGGTAATACCTCAGGGTGTCAACTGCCCACTTGAAGGCCAGGCCCTCTATTTCTCACAGGCAGAGAGTTTTCTGCTCAAATACAGAATGGGATGTTACCCCCCGTTCATTTCTTGGGACAACACGGCACCTAAACCAACCTTCGAGGCGTCCGTCTGGACCACGAACTCCTTATTGAAGTCAGAAGCAATCAATACCGGCTGCTTACACAGGGAGAGTTTCAATTCCTGGAACGCTCCCTCCGCTTTCTTAGACCATTTGGCCATAGCTGTCTTCGTCCATTTAAGCAGGTCAGTCTTAGGTGCAGCTATCATGGTGAAATTCGGGATAAATCGCCGATAGTATCCCACAATTCCTAGAAACTCCCAAATCTGTTTCTTGGAGGCCGGTTAAGGCCACTTTTGGATTGCTTCAACTTTCTTCACTTGCGGCTTTATTTCGCCCCTTCTGAAGATGTAGCCCAATTATTTTGCCTCTTCATTCCCCATAGCGCACTTTTTCAGGTTTATGGTAAAGCTGGCCTTCCTCAGAGCATCCAGTACCGCCTGGACCTTCTTTGGGTAACTTCCCCAATCTGGGCTGAAGATCATGATGTCATCAAGGTAAGCGGCGGCGTACTTCTTGTGCGAGGCTAGGATCCAGTCCATGGCCCTCTAGAAGGTAGCTGGGGCACCCTGCAGACCGAACGGCATCCTGGTGTACTGAAAGCACCGCTCAGGTGTAGAGAAAGGTGTCTTCTCCCCTGGCACTTGGAGATAGGAGGATTTACCAATACTCTTTTGTTAGGTCCAGGATAGTGATGTGCGTACCTGGCAGGATCCAGCCTTTTAATAAGTTCATCAACCCGGGGCATCAGATAGGCGGCAAACTTAGACACTTTGTTTAGTTTTTTGTAATCGTTGCAGAAGCACCATTCTCTGTCCGGCTTCGGTACAAGAATAATCGGGCTGGAGCAGCTGCTCTTAGATTCCTCAATGATGCCCAGGCTCAACATTCTCTGCACCTCCTTGGAGATCACCTCATGGGATTTGATATGGCCTCTGGTTCACCCGTACATGCGGTTCCGTCAAGATCTCATGCTCCTCAACCTGCATACATCCGGGCAACTCTGAGAACAGGTCTCGGTTTCTCTGCAGCAGTTCTTGGTACTGTTGTTTTTGGGCTGGTGATAGTGTCTCTGCCACAGTGACATCCTCGACCCTGGCTTCAGGATTGGCCCCAAGACACATAGATTCCACCAGTTTCCTGTCCCGCCACGGCTTAAGCAAGTTGATGTGGTAGATCTGGTACGACTTTCTTCTTCCTGGCTGGTGGACTTTACAATTGACTTCACTCAACTTCTCAACCTCCTCGTATGGCCCTTGCCACTTGGCCAGAAATTTACTTTCGACCGTGGGTACTAATACTAGTACCCTGTCTCCAGGGCTTGATTGTCTCAGCCTTGCGTCCTGATTGTAGACCCTCGTCTGGGCTTCTTGTGCCTGTAGGAGGCTCTGCTTCCCAATTGGTCCTCCACACGCTGCAGTCCATCTGTTCGGAGGACATAGGACAATGGGTGACTATGTGTCCAGGACCTTGACATCTCCAACAGGTCAAGTCCTTACCAGCGACCTTTGGCAACCCCTCAGCGACCCCTTGGGACCTCAAACTCCCCCCAGTGGTGGACACTTTGAGCTCGGACAGACATAGTCACCCCTGAGAGTGCAAGTATCTCAGTTTTTAGTTTGAAATATTCCTGGGCATCCTGTAAGGCCAGGTCATAACAAGCCTTCTGGGGCTTGCTAGTCAAATAGGGGGCCAGCACCTACGCCTACTGCTCCTGTGACAGCCTCTCCTACTTTGCTACCCTTTCAAACACAGTCAAAAAGGCTTCCACATAATCTCCCAGGGTCATTTTTTGCATGGCTCATCTTTCCGGACGTATCTGTCATCACCTGGACTTGGGGGAGGGGTTTCTGGCCTCCCACGAATCGCCTCTGTGAACAACTCAATCTGTTGCTGCTGTTGTCGGTATTAGTCTTGTTCCTGCAGGTGCTGCTGCTGTTGTTGGATCTGTTGCATCAGCAGCTTACTCATCTCCTGATGTGCCAGTTGTTGCTGCTGTTGCGCCAGCTGTTGGGCCTTTGCAAGGTGCTTAATCAAGTCCTCCATGCTGTCAGACTCTGCCTCCTGGCTCACTGCCACATTCACCCAGGACATGCAGTTGCTCTTGTAGCAGTCACACGTGTTCGCTGGGAAAGCTGCCCGCACTTCTAGCACCACCTGTGGTAGATCTGCTCACTCGGCTGCACATGGAGGCAGACACAGAACACTGTCTCTTTAAATTTTCTGTTGTTTTTTTAAATGGCATAAACCAACATAAAGTTCATAAAACTAAACACAGCACATCTGGCATAATGGAAAAACCAAATAAGAAAATTTCAAGCAAAGTCCTTGCACCGACCGGGGTCCAACCACTCAGAATTGAGCAAAAAAACACAGGATCAGATAAGCACAAACAAACACAAGCTCCTCTCTCTGGAACTGGCCTCCAGATACTGAACCACACCTGAGTGAAAATCCTAGCTATTAAAAGCCCAGACCACACCCTGGGTGGAAACAAAAATGAAGCATTAAATGTTTTTCCACAAAAATGTTGCTTTATCCACAATTTTTTCATTTTTGCATAAGGGTAATAGAAGAAAATAAAAAGCACAATTAGTTTTTAAATTTCTCTTGAGTACCATGATACCCCATATGTGGTCAGAATGTACTGTTTGGGCACATGGCAGGGGTCGGAAGGGAAGGAGCCCTATTTGAATTTTGGAGTACAATTTTGGCTAGAATCGATAGCTTACGCCAGGCATGTCAAACTTAAAACACAAAGAGAAACAAAATGAAAAACTTGGACAAAGTTGCGGGCCAATCAGTATACAGTATAATGGGCCCCACATAGTCCTCTATACAGAATAATGGGCCCCATATAGTCCTCCATACAGAATAATGGGCCCCACATAGTCCTCCATACTAAATAATGGGCCCCACATAGTCCTCCATGTAGAATAATGGCCCCACATAAGGGTGAAGGTTCTGTTGTTGGGGGCCAAATATAATCACCCTGTGGGCTAGATTTGGCCCACGGGCTGGAGTTTGACATGTGTGGCTTACGCTATAATACATTTGAAGAGACCAGGACAAGCCAAAATAGCAGACACCCCTCACAAGAGACCTCATCTTGTAAACTACACCCCTCGAGGATTTCATCTAACCTTAAATTTATTGGTGTACCCTGAGGTGCTCTCACACAGTTTATATATTTTAATTCCATACCTTGCCTTCTTACAGGGCAGGAATAGTCAGAACTTAAGCCTCCATTTGAAATAGATTAGAGAATCATTTATGCAGATGTCCCTCTATGTGATATAACATAGTAACATAGTTTTTAAGGTTGAAGGAAGACTAAGTCCATTTAGTTCAACCCATAGCCTAACATGTTGATCCAGAGGAAGGCAAAAAAAAACCCATGTGGCAAACACTAAGCTCCACATTGGGGAAAAAAAATCCTTCCCGACTCGATACGACAATCAGACCAGTTCCCTGGATCAACGCCCTATCAAGGAATCTAGTATTTATAACCTGTAATATTATACTTTTCAAGAAAGGCATCCATGCCCTTCTTAAATTTTAACAGTGAATCACTCATTACAGCATCATGCGGCAGTGAGTTCCATAGTCTCACTGCTCTTACAGTAAAGAATCCCCGTCTGTGATTAGGATTAAACCTTCTTTCCTCCAGACGTAGATGATGCCCCCTTGTCCCCGTCTCAAGCATCAGAGTAAAAAGATCAGTAGAAAGGTCTTTGTACTGTCCCCTCATATACTTGTACATAGTAATAAGATCACCCCTAAGCCTTCTTTTTTCCACAGTAAATAACCCCAAATGTAATAACCTGTCTTGGTATTGCAGACCCCCCAGTCCTCTAATAACCTTGGTCGCTCTTCTCTGCACACGCTCTAGTTCAGCTATGTCTTTCTTATACACTGGAGACCAGAACTGTACACAGTATTCTAAATGCAGTCGCACTAGTGACTTGTATAGAGGTAAAATTATGTTCTCCTCATGAGCATCTATGCCTCTTTTAATGCATCCCATTATTTTATTTGCCTTTGCAGCAGCAGCCTGACACTGGCCTCTAAACGTGAGCTTGTCGTCCACCAATACACCCAGGTCTTTTTCAGTTACAGTTTTGCCCATTGTTTTACAATTAAGCATATAATTATACATTTTATTTCCTCTGCCCAAGTGCATTACCTTACATTTATCCCCATTAAAGCTCATTTGCCATTTATCAGCCCAAGCTTCTAGTTTACATAGATCCTCCTGTAATATAAAATTGTCCTCCTCTGTATTGATTACCCTGCAGAGTTTAGTGTCATCTTCAAATATTGAAATATTGCTCTGCATGCCCCCTACAAGGTCATTAATAAATATGTTAAAAAGAAGGGGGCCCAATACTGACCTCTGTGGTACCCCACTGTTAACTGAGACCCAGTCTGAGTGTTTTCCATTAATAACCACCCTTTGTTTCCTATCACTGAGCCAATTCTTAACCCACATACATATATTTTCCCCTATCCCCATTGTTCTCATTTTATGTATCAACCTTTTGTGTGGAATCGTATCAAAAGCTTTTGAAAAGTCCATATACACAACATCCACTGCATTTCCTTTGTCCAGTCCAGAACTTGCCTCCTCATAAAAACTGATCAGATTGGTTTGACAGGAACGGTCCCTCGTAAACCCATGTTGATATTGGGTCATGAGGTTATTGTTCTTCAGATACTCTATTATAGCATCTCTTAGGAAATCCTCCAGGATTTTACCCACAGTAGAGGTTAAGCTTACCGGCCTATAATTTCCAAGTTCAGTTTTTGTCCCCTTTTTGAATATCGGCACCACATTTGCTATACGTCAGTCCTGTGGTACAGACCCCGTTATTATGGAATCTTTAAAGATTAAAAATAATGGTCTATCTATGACATTACTTAATTCCTGCAGTACTCGCGGGTGTATCCCATCCGGGCCCGGGGATTTGTCAACTTTAGTGATTTTTAGACGCCGCCGTACTTCCTGCTGGGTTAAGCAAGTGACACTTAATGGAGAATTTTTGTTATCACTAATCATGTTTTCTGTCATGCGATTTTCTTGTGTAAATACGGTTGAAAAAAAATCATTTAGCATATTGGCTTTTTCCTCATCCTCATCCACTTTTTCACCCAGACTATTTTTAAGGGGGCCAACACCATCATTTTTTAGTTTTTTACTATTTATGTAGTTAAAGAATATTTTGGGGTTATTTTTACTTTTTCTGGCAATGATTCTCTCTGCCTCAATCTATGCTGCCTTGATTTGTTTTTTACATAATTTATTTAATTTTCTATATTTATTTAATGCCTCATCACTACCTACTTGCTTTAGTTCTCTAAATGCTTTCTTTTTGTCACTTATTGCACCCCTAACAGCTCTATTTAGCCATAGTCGTTTCCTCCTATTTCTAGCATGTTTATTCCCAAAGGGTATATATTGTGCACAGGTCCTATTCAGGATGTTAATAAATGTCTCCCATTTGCTTTGTGTAGCTTTATGTCTCAGGATATCGTCCCAGTTTATTGCACTAAGATCATCTCTTAACCGTTGGAAATTTGCCTTCCTGAAGTTTAGTGTCCTTGTAACCCCTCTACTACACATCTTATTAAAGGTTACATGAAAACGTATTCTTTTGTGATCACTATTACCCAAGTGACCCCCAACTTGTATATTTGATATGCGGTCTGGCCTATTGGTTAATATTAGGTCTAGCAGTGCCCCCCTTCTTGTTGGGTCCTGAACCAGTTGTGAAAGGTAATTGTCTCTCATAGTTGTCAAAAACCTATTACCTTTGCTTGAACTACATGTTTCTGTCCCCCAATGTATTTCAGGGTAGTTGAAGTCTCCCATAATAATGACTTCTCCTTGAGTCGCTGCTTCATCTATTTGCTTTACGAGGATATTCTCCGCTACTTCCATTATTTTTGGAGACTTATAACAAACCCCTATCAGTAATTTATTCTTTTTTCCCCCTCTCCTTATCTCCACCCACAGGGACTCTACATTTTCATTAGATTCACATATATCCTCCCGCAAGACAGGTTTTAAGGATGATTTTACATATAAACACACACACCCCCTCACTTGTTTGTATGGTCATTTCTGAACAGACTATAGCCCTGTAAATTAACTGCCCAGTCATGGCTCTCGTCCAGCCACGTCTCAGATATCCCTACCATGTCATAAATATTTTCCAACAAAATTAATTCTAATTCCTCCATTTTGTTGGTGAGGCTTCTGGCATTAGTGTACATGCATTTTATGTATCTCTCTGCACCTCTATTCCTTTTTACTTTATTGACTGTTCTAACCCCACCCCCAATTTCTTTATTTGTGCCCAGGTCACTATCTGCACTATCTTCCCCACCTATAAAATGAATACCCTCCCCCCCAATCCCTATTTTAAATACTCCTCCAACCTTCAAGCCATTTTCTCCCCCAGCACAGCTGCACCCTCCCCATTAAGGTGCAGCCGGTCCCTAGCGTAGAGTCTGTAGCCAACTGAGAAGTCGGCCCAGTTCTCCAGGAACCCAAATCCCTCCTTCCTACACCAGTTCTTGAGCCACTTATTTATCTCCCTAATCTCCCGTTGCCTCTCTGGCGTGGCACATGGTACCGGTAGTATTTCAGAGAATACCACCTTGGAGGTCCTTGCTTTCAGCTTGCAGCCTAATTCCCTGAAATCATCTTTAAGGACCTTCCACCTACCTTTAACTTTGTCATTTGTGCCAATGTGCACCATGACCGCTGGGTCCTCACCAGCCCCTCCCAGTAATCTGTCAACCCGATCAGCGATGTGCCTGACTCGAGCGCCAGGTAGGCAGCACACTGTTTGACGATCCCTGTCTTTGTGACAGATTGCCCTATCTATTCCCCTAATAATTGAGTCCCCCACTACCAGAACCTGCCTGGCCTGCCCTACTCTCCTATTTCCCTCTTTACTGGAGCTGACACTCCTCCGGCTTTCAGGGGACATGCCTTGCTGCAGTAGTGCTACCCCTGTACCGTCACTCCCCTCATCTGCCAACATTGCAAACTTATTGGGGTGTGCCAGATCAGGACTAGCCTCCCTGGCACTCTTCCCTCTACCCCCCCTTCTAGCTGTCACCCAACTAGCGATCTCACTGTCCTGCAGCTCCCAACTACCACCCTCCCCCACATCTACCCCAGTGAGCTGCTGCTCAGTGAGCAGCAGACTCCTTTCCATGTTGTCAATGGATCTCAGTGTTGCCAGCTGCTCATTTAAATCCAGTATCTGGGCTTCCAAACGCACAACGTGCACACATCTCGCGCAGCAGAAAGCAACCCCGACCGACTGTTCAAGGAATACATATGTGTCACCCTGGCCTGGATGCCACAAGTGTAATTAAAGCTGTGTCTGAGAGCAAGGGGGAGGTTCTCTAGTCAGGGGAACATTAGCATGCAATGCCTCCTGTCTCAGGCCAGTAGGGGGAGCTGGCTGCCCCTATAAAAGCTGGTACTGGGGGCAGGGTTAGAGAGAACTTGACGGCCTGTCTCAGGACTGAGATGTGTCCCAGAGCAGAGCAGGGACAGACAGTTGTATTGCACCTAAGAGGAAGTGTGGCAGGAGGAGAGCCACAAGCCAGAGACAAGAGGCGAAGTGAGCCTGTCTTGGCAGAGAAAGGACTTAATTTACCACACTTTGGTGTCTGAGGCTGGAAGGATTCCACATTCTCCAGCAGATAACCAGTTTGCAGGGGACTGTATATTCCTTGGCCTAAGAAGCCTGAAGGCCCTGCCACAACAGAAGGGACCAGCAAAGCCGTACCAGGCTGGGAGCAGAAAGGAACCCACGTCGCAGGCCATACAGGCGAGAATACACGGAAAGCTCGGAAGCGTGGGCTGCTATCCTATAAGGAGGAGATAGTCAGAAGGAGCGCAGAAAGCACGGTAGGCCTACACCCTCACCCTGACCAGGGCCAATTTCCCCGTTGCTCTCAGACATCCAGGTCCCCTCCTAGCTGGGACTGTTTATGGGTCAGTTTACCTGTTTCAGTAAAGACCCTGGACTGCAACCTATTGTCTGTGTGCTCCTTCGCGCCTCCAGCACTACCGGTACTGGGACTCTCACCACCATCACTCCCACCATCCACTACACTGCCCTGGGGCTGCACTCTTCCCGTGGGGAGTCACACCATCCCAGCTGCACACATCATCAGCCCCAGCAGTCGGCCTTGCAGCGGCAGTACCTAATGACCGCAAATCCACGGGTGGCGTAGTCGGACATAATCAATAGCACATAATGGACTACCACTGGCCTGACCACCCTGAGCCACGGAACCGGGTTGCCACTACTACTCCCATCGTTCCCTATTGCCCGGATCCGAGTGCCCCACGGCCCAGGGGGTGAGTCACATACATGTGGCAAGATGTACACTGGATAGCATTGTCAATAATGGAGCTCATTTCCTAATGGGGATTGCAATAGACAGAATGCTAAGTAAAAAGAAAAGTAAAGAATTAATGAAATACAGACAGCAATTCAGTCCAAAGTCCTCCCTTCCAAACTCCCTGAATCCAAAGTCACTGAAAAGCAAGTCACACACTTACTTTGGTTCGCACTTACGCTCCGGTCACACTCAGCTCGTTCACACTCGCAAATTAAGAGATTTAAAGAGGTTTTTTTTTTTTTTTCCCTTTTCCAGCAATGCACCCTTCACCTCAATGCACTTCCAAAGGACTGGATGCCCAACCAGCTGCCCCTTATAAACCCTTATTTATGACCCCTTCCCCTTAATGAACCCCTTGTGAGTAAAGCTACACCTCAGGATTTTAGTGCAATGTAGTCAACCCTTAAATACACAGGTAGTAAACTAAGAAACTAAAACTGTAGTGAGAAAATAGGTTTTAAAAGCCCAATAAATCTAAACAGGTAGAAAAGCACTCAGCAGGTCACAATGCAGCACTCACCGCAATTCACACAGGTATTTTCTGCAGGATTCCCAAATACCTCTTCACTGAAAATCAAGTCACACACTTACTTTCGTTCGCAATTACGCTCCAGTCACACTTAGCTCGTTCACACTCGCAAATTAAGAGATTTAAAGAGTTTTTTTTTTTTTCCCCTTTTCCAGCAATGCACCTTTCACCTCAATGCACCTCAACAAATTTGTTGCTGCAGTTATCAATGACCAGCATAACTTTAAATAGTTGGTCAAAGTTGGCGTCATCTCAGGGTGGACACTGTGCATTATTATTATAATGCAAAAACTTGAGAATGGCCTCAAAGTGTGTCTGGGTCATTGCCATATGTAATCTTGCAGTTTAATCCTGGAGTGGTCGAAAGTGTTGGCAGCTTTGAAATTGTTCCAGAAAATTAAGTGTTTCTTCCAGAAAATAATTGCAATTACAAATGTTTTGTTATGCACATGTTTATTTCCTTTTGGGTGTATTGGAACAACAGAAAAAAACTGAGTAAAAAAGACAAACTGGACAAAATTTCACAAAAAAAAATAGGTCAGACAAAATCATTAGCACCTTTCCAAATTTGTGGGTAAACAACGTTGTTTTATGAATGTGATCCTCATTCAAACTCACCTGCGACAAGTAACAGGTGTGGGCAAATATGAAAATCACACCTGAAACCAGATAAAAAGGGGGAAGTTGATTCAATCTTTGCATTATGTGTCTGTGTATGCCACACTAAGCATAGAGAACAGAAAGAGGAGAAGAGAACTGTCTGAGGACTTGAGAACCAAAATTGTTGATAATATCAGCAATCTCAATGTTGCAAGTCCATCTTCAGATATCTTGATACTCCTTTGTCCAATGTGCGCAGCACAATCAAGAATTTTACAAACTATGGCACTGTAGATAATCTCCCTGGATGTCAACGACAGAGAAAAATTGATGACAGGTTACAACACAGGATAGTCTACATGGTGGTTAAGCAGCCCCAATCAAGTTCCAAAGAAATTCAAGCTGTTCTGCAAGCTCCGAGTGAATCAATGTCAGCACAAACTAGCTGTCGACATTTGAATGAAATGAAACGCTATGGCAGGAGACACAGGAAGACCCCGCTGCTGACACAGACATAAAAAAGTTAGACTGCAGTTTGCCAAAAGGTACGTGACTAAGCCAAAATTAAGTCAAAATCCTTCTGGGAAAGGGTCTTGTGGATAGATGAGAGCAAGATAGAGCTTTTTGGTAAAGCACATCATTCTACCGTTTACCAAAAATGGAATGAAGCCTACAAAAAAAAGAACACAGTACCTACATTCAAATAAGGTTTAGGGTCAAAGATGTTTTGGGATTGTTTTGCTGCCTCTGTCACTGGATGCCTTGATTGTGTGCAAGGCATCATGAAATCTGCAGATTACCAAAGGATTTTGGGTCGCAATGTAGTGCCCAGTGTCAAAAGGCTGGGTTGGCATCCTAAATCATGGGTCTTCCAGCAGGGCAATGACCTCAAACAACCTTTTCCAAGAAGCACCCAGAAATGGATGGAAACAAAATGCTGGAGAGTTCTGGCCAGCAATGAGTCTGATGGGAAAAGAAACCCTTTAAATATAACAGACCTGGAACAGTTTGAAAAAGAAGAGAGGTCCAAAATTCCAGTTGAGAGGTGTAAGAAGCTTGTTGTTGGTTATAGGAAAATATGTATTGCAGTTATTTATTCCCAAGGGTGTGCAACCAAATATTAAGCAGAGGGTGCCAACAGTTTTGTCCTGCCCATTATTGGGGTTTTGTGTGAAATTATGTCCAATTTGCCTTTTTTTCTCAGTTTTTTTGTGTTGTTCCAATACACAAATTAAATAAACACGTGTATAACAAAATATGTCTGATTGCAATAATTTTCTGGGAGAAATACTTGATTTTCTGGAATCATTTCAAGGGTGCAAATACTTTAGGCCATGACTGTTTGTAAAATATCAGTATGCCAATACAGCAAAAGTTAACCCCTTTGTGACCTGACCAATTTTTTAAAATCTGAATCTTAAATCTTAAATCTAACCAGTGTCTCTTTATGTAGTAATAACTCTGGAATGCTTCCGCAAATCCCATTGTTTTTGACACTGTTTTTTCGTGACACCCTATACTTTATAATAATGGTAAATTTAGGTTGGTATGTTTTGTTTTTAGTTATAAAAACATCAGAAATTTGATAAAAAAAATTTAAAATTAGCAATTTTCAAACTTTGAATGACTATCCCTTTAATCCAGATAGTCATAGCACACAAAAACACTAATAAATAACATTTCCATCTGCTTTACATCAGCTCCATTTGTAAAATTTTGTTTTATTTTGTTAGCATTTTAGAAGGTTTAAAAATGTAGCAGCAATTTTTAATTTTTTCAAGGAAATTTACAAAACTCATTTTTATAGGGACCTGTTCAGTTTTGAAGCGACTTTGGGAGACCTATATATTGTAAACTACCCAAAAGCGATACCATTTTAATAACCGCACCCCTCAACATATTCAAAATCGCTTTTAGGAATTTAATTAACCCATCAGGTGCTTTTCATGAATTAATGCATAGTGGCCTGACAGGAATGAAAAAGTTTATTTTTACCAACTAAATTTTGATAATGTCTGAATAGGTCACTATAGCCGGCAGACTCTAAGGTGGTTATTTGGCTGTCAATTGCCATGGCAAACATCAGGAACACTGGATCAAAATCTCAGGGTGCCAATGAGGCTAAAGAGGAAGCCCCCACACTCTGTTAATTTAGATTCTGCAGTCACTATTGACAGCAGCATCTAAGGGGTTAAACGGTCATGGTCAGTGGAAACTCTGGTTGTAGCTGATGCAGCAAGATGTCAGCTATAGTGAACAGCTGACAGCTGCTGGATTGTCACTTGTCGGGGGATGCTAGCCTCTTAAATCGCAGGTTAGTAAAAAGACGTATTGGTGGTCATTAAGGGGTTAAAAGAGTATAAAATAACAGATTATGAAAATAGAAAGATAGTATAAAAATTCAACAAAATTGAAAAATTTACTAAAAAAAAGTCAATAAAGGCAATTACTGAACGCCCACAATTGACGCTAACTACGTATAAATCTATACAAAAAACTGTAGCAAAATTACTACAGTAAATTTCTGAAATCATATGCTTGAAACAAAATTGTTTACCCACAATTTTGGAATAGTGCCAACAATTTTGTATGGACCATTATTAGGTTTTGTGTGAAATTATGTCCAATTTGCCTTTTTTTCTCTGTTTTTTTGTGTTGTTCCAATACACCAATTAAATAAACATGTGTATAACAATATGTCTCATTACAATAATTTTCTGGGAGAGCAATTTCAAGGGTGCCAACACTTTTAGTCATGACTGTATGTTAAATATCAGTACGCCAATATTGCAGAAGTCCTGGCTTCCTCACTATCCCCATGTGAAGTACTAAGCCCCAAAATGTCATCATTTCTACCGCATCTTTGGGCGTCCAACTAGTGAATGATAAATGAGTGGTTTTTCGCGATAAATTGTTGGTCATATACATTTTTCTGGGCCATCATGTGATTTACGAAATCCTCAGAGAGAAAGATTTTGAAATAGTCAATTTCTGAGAGGCCTGTAGTAGCAAATTGAATTTCTGATCGGGCCACAAAATCAGGAAATCGAGGTTCATAATATTCGAGGTGTGTGGTCCACATGGGCCACTGTCTGTGAGCATTGCCTCCTCTGCAGTCCTGGATTGTTGCATCTACACAGGAGTTCATTTGCATTAAAGTAGTTGGAAAAGGAGGAGGAAGAAAATAGAGGAATGATGCATCCTTTTCCACACTATCTGTGTTGGAGGCAAGAAAGGAGTATGCCTCCTCAACTGAATACCGCCTTTGAGAAGAGTGGCACTTCTTTTATTTTTCATGGGGTTACTGTGTGTGTATGTGTGTGTACATGTAGTGTTTTCACATTTATTGTGTAACCAATTTTATTCAGGTGTATTTTTACTTATTGGATTTGGATAGAAGAGAAAAAGAGAAGAAGAAAAAGATGAGAATAGAAAACATTATAAAAGAACAGATTATAAAAATGAAAATAGAAAAGATAATATAAAAAGTAAACTCATTTGAAAAAGTACTAAGCAAATGTCAGTAAAGGCAATTACTGAACACATAATTGACGCTAACTACATATAAAAGTATACAAAAAACTGTAAAGTAAATTTCTGAAACTATACTAAAAATGTACTGTGTGGATGTCGGTAAAAATAAAATTTCTAAGATTCCACGACTAATTGATGCTAATTGTAATTCTATATACTAAAGAAAAAGCAATCGTAAAAGAATTCGATTTTCTAGTAAGTTTCTGAAACTACATTGAATAAAACTGAATAGATGTCAGTAAAACTAAATTTACTAGACACACCAAGTAATTCTGTGGATTAGTAGTAAATAATTGTAGAAAAATAATTACTACAGTAAATTTCTAGTTAATTTCTGAAACTACACAAAAAAAAATGTGCTTTGCAAATGTCAGCAAAAATTACTGAAAGTAAGCAACTAATTAGTTGGGAGGGGGACAAAATCTTATTGGAGAGTTGAGTTATCGTGACCTTACATGGCAATTGGTGGCTGAGGCAGGGGGAGTGGGCTCCAGCTTGTCTTGTAAAATTCACCTGTATTGAGCAAGGCCATGCACGTCTAGTCGGAATATGGCCAGAAGTATGTTAATCGCCTACTTCTAGTCACATGACTGCCTGCTCTCACCTCAAGCACCAGAGAATCCTGACTGCGTGCAGTGCGCATGCTGTGAGAATTCATAAATCTGTAGTCACCTAAAATGACTGCAGACTTTTAGCAATAGGCTAGACAACCCCTTTAATATGGATGTGTTTGCATTACAGACCTCCTAACAGGGTTAACGCACATCTCGGAGACCTATGAATGTTATACTTGGAAGTTGTGCTTAAAATTTGCAACTTTTTAAAGCTTTTACACTAGAATTTTGGCTTGAAAACGTTGATGAATCTGGCCCAATGTCTTTTTGTCATACATTTCACAGCTTAACCCTTTCCAAAATAGAACAGGCATGTATGTCTCAGATTTGGTGCAAGTGTATGGACTGGGTTTAGGAACTGAGCTTGCTACAGACATTGCAGGTGCTGACTGCATTATACTGTATAGCCAGCATCTTCCTGTCTGCAGTGCTTGAAACTAGCTTCCATTGCTCTTTAACCATTAGATGCCAGTGTCAATCTCTGACAGCATCATATAAATGGTTCCACTGCGTGTATAAGAAAGCAGTACTTCGATTGGTTACCATGGCAACTGTAGGCTGGCATCTTTGGACTTCATTAGAGATTATAATTTTTGCTATATACTGCAATACTGGAGTACTGCAATATGTAATGCTAGGTATCAAACAATCACAGGTTCAAGCCCCCTAGGGGGACTAAAACATAAGTGAGTGTTAATTTAAAAAGCTTTAAAAAATATAAATATTATAATATATATTTTACACAATAAAAACTATTTTATAGAAAAAATAATTCTCTTTGCAACACTGTATACTGAGAGATATAGCTTTTTTATTTTTCCACTGATGGAGCTGTATGGTGGCTTGTTTTTCGTGGGACAAGATAGCATTTTTAGCGATAGAATTTTTATTTACATTAATCTTTTTAATCGTGTTTTATTTCACTTTTTGTTCAGCAGTATGATAAAAAAAAGCATAGGTTTTTGCCTTGTATTTTATGTATTTTTTTACGGTGTTCACTGAAGAGGTTAACTAGTGTACCAGTTTTATAGGTCATGTCGCTCCGGATACGGCGATATCAAATATGTGTACTTTTTTTGTTTATTAGGGTTTTTTTTTACATAAAAATACCTATTTATGGTTATTATTATTTATTATTATATCACCATTTATTCCATGGCGCTTTACATGTGAAAAAGGGGGTATATATAATAAAAACAATTACAATAATCTTGAAAAAAAGTGACGGCGACTGGTATAGGAGGAGTGAGGACCCTGCCCGCGAGGGCTCACAGTCTACAAAGGATGGGTGAGGATACAGAAGGTGAGGTCTGGTCATGCAGCAGTATGGTGGAGCGGTGGTTACTGCAGATTGTATGCTTGTCGGAAGATGTGGATCTTCAGGTTACTTTTGAAGGTTTCCATGGTAGGTGAGAGTCTGATAAGTCGGGGTAAAGAGTTCCAGAGTAGGGGGGGTGCATGGGAGAAATCTAGTATGCGATTGTGGGAAGAGGATGAAGTGACCGCGGGCAAGGCCGCGCGTTGATATCCATGATCTGGCCCAGCAAGATCCCCACACACAGACTCGACCTTGATAACCGTATCTTTACTTGTATACATTTTTAACACAGCAGAACACAGTAAATGACAACCGTAAATGTTCACAGCAATAACGTGTACTTATAAGCTGACCCTCACTGTCCCTACTCACACGTTACCAGTCCTTTATTCCAGAAGGATGTGTCCCCCGTCGCAGGCCTGTCTGTCTTTGCAGGAAGGCGTCCCAGCCGAAGAAAACAGGAACAGCAGACTTCGCTGTAAGGAAGGAACACTTCGGCCTCTCGCCAGAGGTCCCACTTACAGTCTCTCTGATCCGGGTAGTAGCTCTTGTGGATTCCCTTATGTGGTTCACACTCCAGTAGCGGGGAGTGTAACAGCTGAATCCTTCAGCAGTGCGGAAGCTGGGGAAAACTCTGAGGATAAGGTGTCAGATAACAGAAACCACGTTGAGAGTATCCTCTACGGCACACACGAGGACCTGCACACCGTCCTGGTTTTCTTTTACAGACCACCTCCGACTTCCCGCGCGCTTTTTTTCACTTTGCTCACGTGACTCTCCAGGGAGGGACACAGGAGACTCAGTATTTTCCTCTGTCATCACATCCTGCGCAGGTGCAACCTCTGGCCACAAGGTGGCAACACCATCCTGCGTTATCATTTCTGTCACAGGCTCTATCTCAATTATCACAGAACAGCCAGAGCCTGCCAGCTCACTACAAGGAGATAAGAGGGGAGTAGAAAAGGAGATCTTGTGAGGATAGGAGATTGCGTGCAGGTATGTACTAGGAGACTAGGTCACAGATACATAGAGGGGACAGGTTGTGGATGGCTTTGTATGCCATGGTTAGGGTTTTGAACTGGAGTCTCTGAGCAATGGGGAGCTAGTGAAGAGATTGAAAGAGAGGAGAGGCCAGGGAATAGCGGGGGGACGAGTGGATTAGTCGGGTAGCAGAGTTTAGGATAGATTGGAGGGGTGCAAGAGTGTTGGAAGGGAGGCAGAGCAGGAGGTTGCAGTAGTCGAGGCGGGAGATGATGAGGGCATACACTAGTGTTTTTGAAGATTCTTAGCTGAGGAATGTGTGGATCCGGGAGATATTTTTGAGTTGGAGTCAGCAGGAAGTGGAAAGGGCTTGGATATGGATATGTGGTTTGAAGAAGAGATTAGAGTCCAGGGTTACCCCAAGCCATTGACATTGATAGATAGGTCAGATGGGAGGGTTAAATGAGATGGTGGAAAGATGATGAATTCTGTTTTATCCATGTTAAGTTTTAGAAATCTAGCAGAGAAGGATGAAATAGCGGACAGACATTGTTGGATTTTGGTTAGTAGGGAGGAGACATCGGGTCCAGAGAGGTAGATCTGTGTGTCATCAGAATAGAGGTGATACTGAAAGCAGTGAGAATCTATGAGCTGTCACAGGCCGAAGGTGTAGATGGAGAAGATCAAGGGTCCTAAAACCTAAAAACTAGAACCTTCAGGGACACCGACAGATAGGGGGCAACATGAGGAGGTGGTGGGTGAGTGAGAGACACTGAATGTCCTGCCTATCAAATATGAAAAGATCCAGGATAGAGCCAAGTCTGTGATGCCGAGAGATGAGAAAGTCTGTAGTAAGAGGGAATGTTCCACTGTGTCGAAGGCAGATGACAGGTTCAGGAGGAGGAGGACAGAGTAGTGCCACTTGGTTTTGGTGGCTAGTACGTCGTTGGTGACTTTAGTCAGGGCAATTTCAGTAGAATGGTGCGGTCGGAAGCCAGATTGTAGGCAGTCAATGAGGGAGCAGGAGGAGAGGAAGGAGGACAGTTCAAAATTGACATGTTGTTCCAGTAGTTTTGAGGCATAGGGGAGAAGTGATATGGGGCAATAGCTAGTCAGAGAGGATGAGTCAAGGGAGGGCTTTCTGAGGATGGGTATGATTGAGGTATGTTTGAAGCATGAGGGGAAGATACCAGTTGTTAGTGACAGGTTGAAAAGGTGGGTTAGGGTTGAGATGAAGATAGTGGTAAGGTTGGGGATGAGATGGAACAAGATTGGGTCAAGTTCACAGGTGGTGAGGTGTGACTTGGAGAGTAAAGAGGAAAGTTTATCTTCCGTAATGGTGGAGAAGTTGGTTTTGGAGGAGGAGGCATGAGTAGATGTGAGGAGGGGCTATGGGACTTTAGGCAAAAGCTTTGTCTGATTGCCTCATTCTTCAAGCAGAAGATTGACACCAAGTCTTTGGCTGAGATGAGAGGAGAGGGAGGAGGCGATGGGGGACGGAGGAGAGAATTGAAAGTGTTGAATAACTGCTTAGGGTTGTGAGACAGGGAGGATATGAGAGATGAGAACTATGTTTGTTTTGCTGCAGTGAGTATGTACTTGAAGGTAGTGATGGACTGTTTGAATGCGATGAAGTGCTCATTGGAGTGGGACCTTCTCCATCTATGCTCAGCAACCCTGGAGACCCGTCGCAGTTCTTTAGTTAGGCTGGTGTGCCAAGGTTGCCTGTTGATTGTGCAAGCTTTGGTATGTGTGAGGGGGGTGACCTAAGTGAGAGCTGCAGCTGTTGTTGTGTTAAATAAAGCTGCACCAACATTTGCATCATGTAAGGAACTAGAGAGGGTAGAGAATGTAAGTATGTTGTGGTCAGAAAGAGGGAGAGGTGAGTTAGAGAGGTCAGATAGGGAACAGAGGCGGGTGAACATGAGGTCCATCTTTGTGAGTGGCTGAAGAAAACCATTGAGTAAGGTTGAAGGAAGAAGTGAGGGATAGAAAATTAGTGGCAGCTGAGAGGGAAGTGTCAATGAGGATGTTGAAGTCGCCCATGATGATAGTGGGGATGTCAGCGGAAGGTAAATTAATTAGCCAGGTTGTGAAGTGGTCAAAGAAGGTTGTGGCTGGTCCTGGGGGATGGTAAATGGCAGCCAATTGGAGGTTGGAGGGGGAGCAGGTGCACACACAGTGCACCTCAAAAGAGGGGAGAGTAACGGATGGTGGCAGTGGGATTTGGGTGAAGGAGCAGTTATCTTACAGAAGAAAACCTACTCCTCTATCATGCTTACCAATGGGACGGGGAATGTGGAATTCACCGCACGAAAGTACAGCTGGAATGGCCGTGTCAGAGGGGGTTAGCCAGGTTTCGGTGATGCTGAGGAAGGAAAAGTTTGTTAGTGATGAAATGATCATGGATATATGATAGTATGTTGCAGGCGTTCATTAGAGCTCCTGTTAGAGGGACTGGGGAAACAGGTGCTGGGCGGATGTGTATAAGGTTAGAAGGGTTGCAAGAGTTTGTGATAGATAGTGGATAGGAGGTGAAAGTGACTGTGGGGATGTGGTGAGGAGGGCCAGGATTTGGGGAGATATCATCAGCAGTGAGGAGGAGCATGGAAAGTGATAGTAAGTGGGAGCAGGAGAGAACATGAGGTGGCTGTCTATGCTTAGAGACACGTTGAGGAATAGTTCTGAGGAGGAGGTGAGATGAATGGGGAGGATGGAGGGAGAGATGACCAGTTCCTTACTAGGTATAGGGATTAATGGTGGTTGTAAAAAGTGAAGAATTAGGGGGGTGAGAGTGAAAACAAAACAAATATTGTTTACTGTAACTAAGCATCCAGTTCCCTTCAGGTTCAATTCAGGAATAATTCATATTTCTCACACTTAAGTCATGATACACTATACGCACTGCAGACTAAAGTCATTGCGGATAAGTATCTCACAATATATTTGCTACAGAATGCATTCAGGTGTGAACCAGAGGCGAGTGGTCTGTGCTTATCTTGATCAGCGGATTAAGGCACAGCCAGATGCAGGGTATTCAAGGGATAAGTAAACAGGGTCATAAATAAGAGTAGGGGTAGCAGTTGTTAGTTGAAAAACATACCATGTGTATGTAGGAGCAGAGAAAGGGAGAAATCAGGATTGGAAAGTTGGGTCACATACCATGTGTATATTGGAGCAGAGGTAGTGAGAAATCAGGATGAAAAAATTGGGTCACGTACCATGTATATGTAGGATCAGAGGTAAGGAGAAATCATAATGGGAAAGTTGGGTCACGTACCATGTGTATGTAGTATCAGAGGTAGGGAGAAATCAGGATGGGAACGTTGGGTCACGTACCATGTGTATGTAGGAGCAGAGGTAGGGAGAAATCAGGATGGGAAAGTTAGGTCATGTACCTGTAGGAGGAATGGTTAAACAGAGATGCTGATTAGAATGTGATGGTGGCAGATGACAAGGTAAAGTCTGTATGCATCATATTAAATTCAGGTATAATTATATTTATTTATATTATATTTTTTATTATTGTTATTTTGTGCTTTTTAAAAAATATATATTTTTACAATTTTCTTTTCCTTTGTTTTATTTGTTACTTAGTCCCTCTATGGGACTTTAACGTTTTTAACTCTGATCGCTGGTATAATGTATTGCAATGCACTAGCGTTGCAATGCATTATACAGTGGGGAAAATAATTATTAGATACACTGTCGATTTTTGCAAGTTTTCCCACATACAATGAATGGAGAGGTCTGTAATTTTTATCATAGGCACACTTCAACTGTGACAGACAGAATCTGAAAATAAAAAAAAAGAAAATTACATTGTATCATTTTTAAGTAATTAAATTGCATTTTATTGCATGAAATAAGTATTTGATCACCTACCAACCAGCAAGAATTCTGTTTCTCACAGACATGTTAGTTTATCTTTAAGAAGCCCTCCTACTCTGCACTCATTACCTGGATTAATTGCACCTGTTTGAACTCGTTACCTGTATAAAAGACATTTGTCCACCTACTCAATCACACTTCAACCTCTCCATCATGGCCAAGACCAAAAATTGTAGACCTGCACAAGGCTGGTATGGGCTACAGGACAATAGGCAAGCCGCTTGGTGATAAGGCAACAACTGTTGGCACAATTATTAGAAAATGGAAGAAACACAAGATGACTGTCAATCTTTCTTGGTCTGGTGCCCATGCAAGATCTCACCTCATGGGGTAAGGATGATTGTGAGAAAGGTTTGGAATCAGCCTAGAACTACACGGGAGGACCTGGTCAATGACCTGAAGAGAGCAGAGACCACAGTCTGAAACATTACTGTTTGTAACACACTATGCCAGCACAGGTCCATTCCCAAATTGTCCCAATGACTATCTGGATGATGCAGAGGAGGCATGGGAGAAGGTCATGTGGTCAGATGAGACCAAAATTTTACTTTTTGGCATCAACCTTACTCACAGTGTTTGGTGTAAGAAGAAAGATTAGTACAACCCCAAGAAAACTGTGAAGCATGGTGAGAGAAACATCATACTTTGGGGATGCTTTTCTGCAAAGTGGACAGGATGACTGCACTGTATCGAAGGGAGAATGGATGGAGTCATGTATCACAATATTTTGACCAACAACCTCCTTCCCTCAGTAAGAGCATTGAAGATGGGTCGTGGCTGGGTTTTCCAGCATGACAATGACCCGAAACACACAGCCTGGTCAATTTTGGAATTGCTTCGTAAGTGGCCTAGCCAGTCTCCAGACCTGAACCCAATGGAAAATCTTTGGAGGTAGCCGAAACTCAATGTTGTCCAACGACAGCCCAAAAACCTGAAATGATTTTGAGAAAATTGGAATGGATCAGAGGGCCAAAATTCCTGCTGCAGTGTGTGCAAACTTGGTTAAGAACTACGGGAAACTCCTGACCTGTGTAATTTCAAACAAAGGTTTCAATACCAAACATAAAGTTCTGTTCTTCTATTGTATCAAATACTTATTTCATGCAATAAATTGCAAATTAATTATGTAAAAATCCTACAATTGATTTTCTGTTTTTGTTTAAGATTTTATCTCTCACAGTTGAAGTATACATATAATAAAAATTTCAGACCTCTCCATTCTTTGTAGGTGGGAAAACTTGCATTATCGGCAGTGTATCAAATACTTATTTTCTCCACTGTAAATCTATTCCATTGTGTCTAAAGATCTGTCCCTTTGCATGCTTTGAACATCATCATCTGTAATCATTTAAAATTAGCATATGTCAATATTTAATTGCTTAATTAACAAACAAAATCAGTCTATACTTCAATATTCCTATAAGAATCGTAAACAGTAATCAGGCAAAATTTGTTTATTGAGTAATTAGCTTCATTCAATATTTAATAGAAAGAAATAAGATTGGCATTGCTGCCATTCTGTTTTGGCTCCTAGTACAAACAGCTGTGATGAATGTCTGCATGAAACAGACTTCAAAATGATTATTCAGACTATTCTGACTACAAAGCAGATGTTACGTCTTATAAATGTTTTTTGTCTTCATATTTTAGAACATACCATACTGTTCTTATGTTTTAGTAATGCAAAGTAATTACAACAACAGGATAAGATCACATTTATTAATGATATTGGCTTTGTTTAAACAAAGTTTCACTTGGTTAAAGTTTCAGTTGTTACAATTTATTTTTCATTTTGGGTAAGCTTGGGAAAAAGATTTTCACTAGATATAAGCAGATCAATCAGCAGACAATCGAGAATTGTATTTCATGGTTCCACACAAATTCAAACAATCTGTGATTCAGTAGTATTGACAAAAAAAATGCACTGTGCCATTTCACATACTGCATACTCAGTGAGTGTGTTAATGGTCCAGGTGCGACCCCTTCCGCATAATGCTCTGCTGCAATAAGTTCACATTGTTTAGCCAAGCCAACAAGGGAGGCTATCATAACCAGTATAAAAGATAGGGGCTGTTTAAAGGGAATCTGTCAGCAGGTGCTGTGTGCTCTTGTTTACTTACAATGAAGGTTTTATTACTAGTAGATTATCATTGCCCTGACCACAGTGCACATGAGCACTGATCCAACCATGCTTTCTGCTCTGCTAAGCAACTTACTGTCAATAGACATTGTCCACAGAAAGAGGTTGTGGATGCTGGGATAGTTTTCTCGCTCTGCTTCATGCTACATCTAAGAACTCTGATTCTGTCACAACTGCTTCACCCTGTAAACTATGTGATACATTGTTGGATTCAGCTTCTCTTTTCCTACATCAGGCTGCTCTCAGATGAGGAAACAAAACCATTGTGACAGATTATTTTTTGTAACACCATTTTATGCCTGTGCTGTGTGGGGTAGAAGCTCAAAGCCAATAGGAGAAGGAGAGAAATAGGACTAACGCGATTGTGATATACTACTTCAGTGCTATATATGGCCATTTGCTGTAACTGTGAATTGATTATTCTATGAAATACTGCAGTCACAGCACCTTAATAGCTGCCTTTATATTTCACACAGTTCATGCAAGGAGGATCAGTATTAACCCATTTCCGACGTGTGTGGTAATAATACGACACATGTCGGTTCCATCCCTTTGGTGCAGGCTCCGGCGCTGAACTCGCACCTTTTTGGGCACATGATAGCTGATCTGTACAGGCAAATGGAGCAGTAAAAATTGTGTATTATATTGCTTTTCAAGCAAATAATCAGGATTAAGGGCAAAAATAATATTAGCCCTGATGTCTAGGGCTATGGATATCAGTAACAGCAGCAGACAGAACGTGCAATGGACCCTACTGTATTTTGCTCTATACACTCTCCACAAACTAGGCCTGCCTAACTCCTGCTATCACCAGGATTAATATGCAATTGGATTAGTCCTTCGAAGGATTGTTAGTTGAAATGTGTACTGCACTGGAATACCTAACTAAATAAACCGCCAATTCTCTCCCTAGCTCAGCAGCACCCCTCCCTACTCTGCCTGTATGAAGGGTAGACTGTGACAAACATAGGGGCACCGGGTCTTCTATAGACCCAATGACACTATGCAGCCAGCCAATCACTGTAACGCCACAACCAACATGGCTGTGGCATTACAGTGAGTGTCAGGCAATCACCGCTTGTTTATTCGCTGTCTAAACAAACATGTGGGACAGGGACTCGAGCTCCCACCCGAGCATCCAGGAAGTACTTGCCGAGTACCGAGCATCTCGAACAATGAGATGCTCGGGCGAGTACCGAGCAGTTGCGTGCACGCTCGCTCATCACTAAACATCACCCTAAAAATCTATGTCTGCCAGGGTCCATTTCCCCACTGACACCTAGGCAAGCAAGTATGGCCATGGGCATTACATCTCTCTGACTGGGCACTGGGTCACTCAAGTGGCTGTTGGGGCAGGCTGGGAAGGGGCTGCTCCACAAGTCATGGAATCCCCAAAGGTTTGCGGGACAAACCTCTATTTCAAACACTGTTTCTGCATCCTCCAGGGCCTCCACATGTGCCCTCAGCCCCATCCTAAAGGAAACACACGTTTCAATAGCGCATAGAGAATCGTCACCACCTCTGTACTGCGAAGCCAGGGCTCACCGCAATCAGGCAGTGTTTAAATTAATATGCCTTGGAGATCGCAGTCACACAGCTCAAGAGTTGTGGACAGCTATCAAGGCCGAGTTTGAGCAATGGCTGTCTCCACTGAACCTGAAGCAAGGAAAGGCTGTGTGCAATAACGGTGCGAACCTGGATGCAGAAAGGATAACAATATCTATAAGTTACAGAAAGACTATCGTCACACAGGCGGGTGCCAAGAGAGGGTGAATTACAGCGATCGAGGGGGGCTAATGATACCTGACAAACTGTTAGTGAAGGTGCAAGTGCAATTCTGCTACACACAGGCTATCTGAAAACTATTGAAGCATGCAAAAAGTAAAAAAAAAAAAAAATTAATATTGAATATTTAATATATTAAAAATATTAAAAATCTTAAAAAAATAAAGCAAATATAAAAGTTTAAATTACCCCCCTTTCGCCCCATTCAAAATAAAACAATAAAAAAGCCAAATATAAACATATTTGGTATCGCCGCGTTCAGAATCGCCCGTTCTTCAATATGAAATAATAATTAATCCGATCGGTAAACGGTGTGAAAAAAAATTAAAAACGCCAGAATTACGTTTTTTGGTCCCTGTAACATTGCAATAAAATGTAATAACAGGTGATCAAAACATTGTATCTATCCCAAATTGGTATCAATAAAAAAGCCAGCTCGGCAAGCAAAAAATAAGCCCTCAACTGGCCCCAGATCCCAAAATATGGAGATGCCAGCGGTCTCAGAAAGTGGGGCATTTTTTTTTTATTTTAACAAACTTTGGATTTTTTTTCGCCACTACCTATACATATCTACGAATTCATAATGACCTGGAGAATCATAATGGCAGATCAGTTTTAGCATGTAATAAACAGGGTTAAAAAAAAAGCCCCAAAACAACTGTGGAATTGCACTTTTTTTGCAATTTCACCGAACTTGGAATTGGTTTCCCGTTTTCCAATACAATATATAGTAAAACCAATGGTGTCATTAAAAATTACAACTTTTCCCACAAAAAATAATCCCTCACATGGCCCTATTGACCTAAAAATAAAAAAGTTATGGCTCTGGTAAGAAGGGGGACAAAAAAACGAAACAGCAAAAAATGGAAAATGGCTCGATCATGAAGGGGTTAAATGCCTCATTGCTAATTTTGCAACTCATACCGAAATCTGAATTCAAAAACGTGTGTGTCACTGAAAATAGGATTCCTGTAGCATGAGATTTGCCCCAGGTGCAGCCAGCCTGATGCACCAATTAGGCAGGAGGATTCATCCATTTTCAAGCCAGTCGTCAATCTGACAACCAGCTCAAAGAAGTGAGTACAAGTGGAAATATGATCGCCATCACTTTGAGAGTCAAAGCGATATCAGCAGCGTTATCAGGTCATCTGATCACACTGCCAGCATCAATCCTACGCCACAGAGGAGGTGGACGGCAGTAAAGTATGCAGTACAATGGAGCTGAAGAAATAAGGCGTGTTACTGGAGGAGAGCTTGAGGGGACAGTATGGGGGAGATTGTGTGGGGACATTAGAGAGATAGATGTGAGGGAACAGTATCGTGGGAAAGTGTGGGAAATATTATGGGATGGAAATGGGTGACAGGAACCGTAAGGGTGGAGTGTGAGGAAACAGTATGGGGAGAAAAGTGTGAGACGACAGTCCAGGGGGAAGTGTAATGGGAAAATATGGGGGGACTAGTGTGATCTTGGGACAAGCAAGGGATGAGACTTGATTCTAGCAAGATTTTCAGGTTCCATCCTATTTTGTAAAGGCACATGGCTGTCGCTTTTTATTATTTCAATACCTATTTTAATTTAACTTTAGATACTGTACACTTCACGACCATACCGTGGCATGTTCATTTACAGTTGTGAGCCTACATGTGGCAATTTCACAGCATATTATGATTTCTTGGTTTGCTTAAATTACAATTCAGTTTAGTTGAAGGGGGAGTATCATCAAGATTTAAAAATAAATAAATACATTAAAAATATGAAAAACAAAAAAAAATATGAAAAAGTAAAAAAAAAATACAATAATTGTCTGTTGCCGCAAAATATTTACCATGTACATACCTATGTAGTGACTGTTTATAAAGGGCTAAGCATTTTTTGATTAAGGTGGGAGTATTTAAGCCCAGAAATATCCCCACTGCAAAAAAATAAACAAATAGCACAGTTACACATTTTTTACTTTTGCCTACCTAATATTTGGCACATGAACATTTGTTTGAAATGACAAAGGTCAGATGTGTCCTGTAGTTCTTAACCAAGTTTGCGCACACTGCAGCAGGTATTTTGGCCCATTCCTCCATACAGATCTTCTCCAGATCTTTAGATGTCGGGGCTGTCGCTGGACAGTATTGAGTTTCGTCTCCCTCCAAAAATTTTCTATTGGGTTCAGGTCTGAAGACTGGCTAGACCTATCCAGGACCTTGAAAAGCTTCTTACGGAGCTATTGGCTGTGTGTTTTGAGTCATTGTCATGCTGGAAGACCCAGCCACGACATCTTCAATGCTCTTATTGAGGTAAGGAGGTTGTTACAATACATGACTCTATCCATCCTCTCTTCAGTATGGTGCAGTCGTCCTGTCCACTTTGCAGAAAAGCATCCCCAAAGTATGATGTTTCTCCCACCATGCTTCAAGGTTGGGACGGTGTTCATGACGTTGCACTCATCCTTCTTTTTATTCTAAACATGTTGAGTGTAGTTGATACCAAAAAGTTCAATTTTGGGCTCATCTGACCACATGACCTTCTCCCATGCCTCCTCTGGATCATCCAGATGGTCATTGTAAACTTCAAATGGGCCTGGTCATGTGTTGGGATGAGCACGGGGCCCTGCAGGTTTTCAATCCATGACGGCATAGTGTGTTACCAGGGGTAATGTTTAAGACTGTGGTCCCAGCTCTCTTCAGGTCCTCCCAAGTAGTTCTGGGTAGTGTTGAGCCACCTCCGTAGTGTTCGGGTTCGGTTCGTCGAACACCGGGATGTTCGAGGAACTGTTCGTCGAACTGTTCGTGGAACACCTTAGAACACCGTCGAACACCGTTAAAACCAATGGCAGGCAAACAAAAACACATAGAAAACAACTTCAAAGGTGTCCAAAAGCTGACAAACTGCTCAGAAGACACTCTCTTTAAAAAAGCCGGCCGGCAAATTCAGCAGCGGCATACACCGGTACCCGACAATTTAGACAAGAAGGAATAGAGCATCACACATAGATTAGATAGATAGAAACATGTCAGTCACACATATAAGAAGCACAGTGACAGTGTTGGTTACTGCACTTGTCATTTAGTGTAAAGGATTTATTAAAAAAAATATTAGTGCTTTCATGCACCGTCTCTTTAAAAAAGCCGGCCGGCAATTCAGCAGCGGTACCTGACAATTTAGAACAGAAAGAATAGAGAATCACACATAGATTAGATAGATAGAAACATGTCAGTCACATATATAATAAGTACAGTGACAGTGTTGCTTACTGTACTTGTCATTTAGTGTAAAGGATTTATTTAAAAAAATAATAGTGTTTTCATCCACCGTCTCTTTAAAAAAGCCGGCCGGCAATTCAGCATCTGTACCCGACAATTTAGAACAGAAAGATAGAGCATCACACATAGATTAGATAGATAGAAACATGTCAGTCAGATATACAATAAGTACAGTGATAGTGTTGGTTACTGTACTTGTCATTTAGTGTTAAAATAAAGGATTTATTAAAAAAAAAATTAGCGTGGGGTTCCCTGTAATTTTAGTCTCTAGCGGAGGTTAAGCAGACCGCTGGGGCAGATGTTTGAAGCCTGGGAAGGGGGTAATACCCACGGAGCTACCCATATCAGCCCCCAGCTGAATACCTAGCCTTTACTAGCTATTAAAATGGGGGACCCCCCAAAAAAATGACGTGCGGTCCCCCCTATTTTAATAGCTAGCAAAGGCTAGGCAGACAGCTTGGGGGCTGATATTAATAGCTCAGGAAGGGTGCCATGAATATTGCCCCCCTCCCAGGCTAGAAACACCAGCCGTCAGCCGCCCCAGAAATGGCGCATCCATAGGATGCGCCAATTCTGGCACTTAGCCTCGCTCTTCCCACTGCCCTGTAGCGGTGGCAGTGGGGTAATAGGGCTGGGGTTGATGTCAGCTTATAATGCCAGCTGACATCAAGCCCAGGTTAGTAATGGAGAGGCGTCTATAAGACGCCCCCATTACTAACCCCATAGTGAAAGTTAAAAAAAGCACAAACACCCAGAATAAAGTCCTTTAATTGAAATAAACACACAATTCTTTATTGTTCTAAATTAAACCATACTTACCGTCACGCCCATTCCAGCTGAAGCCAACGATCTCCTGCAATAAAAATAAAATAATAAACTAACATCATCCTTACCTTTCGATGGTTCCGAGGACAGCTCCAGCTCTGCTACATCGAGATGACAGGCTGGACCGCAGCAGAACGCTGCCATCCAGCCTGTCAACCCGCAGACACTGAGAAGAGCAGGCTTGCTTGCGCTCCTCAGTGTCTCGCTGTGACGGCATCCAGATGAGCCGAGGTCATGTCCAATGAACTCGGCTCACCTCATGTACGTCACTGACAGCGTGAGAAAATTCTCATGCACTCAGCGCTTCAGCGTGAGAATTTTCCCACGCTGTCAGTGACGTGCATGAGGTGAGCTGAGATCATTGGACATGAACTCACCTCATGCACGTCACTGACAGCGTGGGAAAATTCTCACGCTGAAGCGCTGAGTGCAGGAGAATTCTCCCACGCTGTCAGTGACGTGCATGAGGTGAGTTCATGTCCAATGATCTCAGCTCACCTCATGCACGTCACTGACAGCGTGGGAGAATTCTCACGCTGAAGCGCTGAGTGCAGGAGAATTTTCCCACGCTGTCAGTGACGTGCATGAGGTGAGCTGAGTTCATTGGACATGAGCTCACCTCATGCACGTCACTGACAGCGTGGGAGAATTCTCCTGCACTCAGCGCTTCAGCGTGAGAATTTTCCCACGCTGTCAGTGACGTGCATGAGGTGAGCCGAGTTCATTGGACATGACCTCGGCTCATCTGGATGCCGTCACAGAGAGACACTGAGGAGCGCAAGCATGCCTGCTCTTCTCAGTGTCTGCGGGATGACAGGCTGGATGGCAGCGTTCTGCTGCGGTCCAGCCAGTCATCTCGATGTAGCAGAGCTGAAGCTGTCATGGGAACCATGGAAAGGTAAGGATGATGTTGGTTTATTATTTTTCTTTTATTGCAGGAGATCGTTGGCTTCAGTTGGAATGGGCGTGATGGTAAGTATGGTTTAATTTAGAACAATAAAGAATTGTGTGTTTATTTCAATTAAAGGACTTTATTCTGGGTGTTGTGTTTTTTTTAAATACTTTACTAGAAATTCATGGCGGTCATGTCTAATACTGGCGTGACCCCATGAATTTTGGGCTTAGGGCCAGCTGATAATACCAAGCTGGCAATAGCCCCTTTATTACCCAGTGAGCCACCACACCAGGGCCCTGGATGAGTTGGGTACAGCGCCAGAAGATGGCGCTTCTATGAACGCGCCATTTTCCGGGGTGGCTGCGGACTGCAATTTGCAGCGGGGGGGGGGGCCAGAAAGCTTGGGCCTCCCTGCGCTGCAGATTCCAGCCCCCAGCTGCCTAGTTGTACCTGGCTGGACACAAAAATAGGGCGAAGCCCCACGTATTTTTTTTTTAATTATTTCATGAAATTCATGAAATAATTAAGAAAAAAAGGCCTTCCCTATATTGTTGTGTCCGACCAGGTACAAATAGGCAGCTGGTGGTTGGGCGCAGCCCGTTCCTGCCTGCTGTACCTGGCTGGACACAAATATAGTGCGAAGCCCCACTTCAATTTTTTTAAATTATTTCAGGAAATTCATGAAATAATTAAAAAAAAATTGACGTGGGGCTTCGCACTATATTTGTGTCCAGTCAGGTACAGCAGGCAGGAACGGGCTGCCCCCAACCACCAGCTGCCTATTTGTACCTGACCGGACACAACAATATAGGGAAGCCCTTTTTTTTTAAATTATTTCATGAAATAATTTAAAAAAAATTGACGTGGGGCTTCGCACTATATTTGTGTCCAGCCAGGTACAGCAGGCAGGAACGGGCTGCCCCCAACCAACAGCTGCCTATTTGTACCTGGCCGGACAAAACAATGTAGGGAAGACCTTTTTTTCTTAATTATTTCATGAAATAATTTAAAGAAAATTGACGTGGGGCTTCGCCCTGTTTTTGTGTCCAGCCAGGTACAACTAGGCAGCTGGGGGCTGGAATCCGCAGCGCAGGGAGGCCCAAGCTTTCTGGGCCACCCCCGCTGCAAATTGCAGTCCGCAGCCACCCCGGAAAATGGCGCGTTCATTGAAGCGCCATCTTCTGGCGCTGTACCCAACTCATCCAGGGCCCTGGTGCGGTGGCTCACTGGGTAATAAAGGGGTTAGGGCCAGCTTGGCATTATCAGCTGGCCCTAAGCCCGAAATTCATGGGGTCACGCCAATATTAGACATGACCACCATGAATTTCTAGTAAAGTATTTAAAAAAACACAACACCCAGAAAAAAGTCCTTTAATTGAAATAAACACACAATTCTTTATTGTTCTAAATTAAACCATACTTACCGTCACGCCCATTCCAGCTGAAGCCAACGATCTCCTGAAATAAAAGAAAAATAATAAAGCAACATCATCCTTACCTTTCCATGGTTCCCATGACAGCTTCAGCTCTGCTACATCGAGATGACAGGCTGGACCGCAGCAGAACGCTGCCATCCAGCCTGTCATCCCGCAGACACTGAGAAGCGCAGGCTTGCTTGCGCTCCACAGTGACTCTCTGTGAGGGCATCCAGATGAGCCGAGTTAATGTCCAATGAACTCGGCTCACCTCATGCACGTCACTGACAGCGTGGGAAAATTCTCCTGCACTCAGCGCTTCAGCGTGGGAGAATTCTCACGCTGAAGCGCTGAGTGCAGGAGAATTTTCCCACGCTGTCAGTGACATGCATGAGGTGAGCTGAGTTCATTGGACATGAGCTCACCTCATGCACGTCACTGACAGCGTGGGAGAATTCTCCTGCACTCAGCGCTTCAGCGTGAGAATTTTCCCACGCTGTCAGTGACGTGCATGAGGTGAGCCGAGTTCATTGGACATGAACTCGGCTCATCTGGATGCCGTCACAGAGAGACGCTGAGGAGCGCAAGCAAGCCTGCGCTTCTCAGTGTCTGCGGGATGACAGGCTGGATGGCAGCTTTCTGCTGCGGTCCAGCCTGTCATCTCGATGTAGCAGAGCTGAAGCTGTCGTGAGAACCATGGAAAGGTAAGGATTATGTTGCTTTATTATTTTTCTTTTATTGCAGGGGATCGTTGGCTTCAGCTGGAATGGGCGTGATTGTAAGTATGGTTTAATATAGAACAATAAAGAATTGTGTCTTTATTTCAATTAAAGGACTTTATTCTGGGTGTTTGTGTTTTTTTTTAACTTTGACTATGGGGTTAGTAATGGGGGTGTCTTATAGACGCCTCTCCATTACTAACCTGGGCTTGATGTCAGCTGGCATTATAAGCTGACAACAACCCCAGCCCTATTACCCCACTGCCACCGCTACAGGGCAGTGGGAAGAGCGAGGCTAAGTGCCAGAATTGGCGCATCCTATGGATGTGCCATTTCTGGGGCGGCTGACGGCTGGTGTTTCTAGCCTGGGAGGGGGCCAATATTCATGGCACCCTTCCTGGGCTTTTAATATCAGCCCCCAGCTGTCTGCCTGGCCTTTGCTAGCTATTAAAATAGGGGGGACCGCACGTCAATTTTTTGGGGGGTCCCCCATTTTAATAGCTAGTAAAGGCTAGGCATTCAGCTGGGGGCTGATATTAGTAGCCTGGGAAGCTCCGTGGGTATTATCCCTTCCCAGGCTTCAAACATCTGCCCCAGCTGTCTGCTTAACCTCCGCTAGAGCCTAAAATTACGGGGAACCCCACGCTAATTTTTTTTTAAATAAATCCTTTATTTTAACACTAAATGGCAAGTACAGTAATCAACACTGTCACTGTACTTCTTATATATGTGACTGACATGTTTCTATCTATCTAATCTATGTTTGTAGCTCTATTCTTTCGGTTCTAATTTGTCGGGTACCGGTGTACGCCGCTGCTGAATTGCCGGCTTTTCATGTTTCACTGTGAGCACAGTTCCCATCGATTTGGGCAATCACTCTAATGCCACAACCACCATGGCTGTGGCATTACAGTGAGTGGCAGACAATCCCTGCATGATTGGTGCTCTAAATAGCGCCAGACATGCAGGACACGCTTTTGGTGCACGAACAGTTATCGAACATAACCTCGAACAGCCGAATTTTTTGCAAATCGTTCGGGTTCGCCGAACAACTCGAACACCGCCCAAAACAGCTCGAATTTGAGATTGGCGAACAGTTCTAGTCGAACACCGCTCATCTCTAGTTCTGGGCTGATTCCTGACCTTTCTCAGAATTAACGTTACCCCACGACGCAAGATCTTGCATGGAGCCCAAGAACGAGGAAGATTGACAGTCATCTTGTGTTTCTTCCATTTTCTAATAATTGCGCCAACAGTTGTTGCCTTCTTACCAAGCTGTTTCTCTATTCTCCTGTAGCCCATGCCAGCCTTGCGCACGTCTACAATTTTGTCCCTGGTCTCCTTAGACAGTTCTTTGGTCTTGGCCATGGTGGAGAGGTTTGAGTGTGATTGATTGAGTGTGTGGACAGGTGTCTTTTATACAAGTAACGAGTTCATACAGGTGCAATTAATACAGGTAATGACTGAGTGCAGAGTAGGACGGCTTCTTAAAGAAAAACTAACAAGTCTGTGAGAGCCAGAATTCCTGCTGGGTTGGTAGGTGATCAAATACTTATTTCATACAAAAAATGCTATTTAATTATTTAAAAATCATACAATGTGTTTTCCTGAGTTTTTTCTTAGATTCTGTCTGTCACAGTTGAAGTATACAGTACCTATGATAAAAAATACAGACCTCTCCATTCTTTGTAGGTGGGAAAAATTGCAAAATCGGCAGTGTATTAAATACTTATTTTCCCCACTGTAAGTATGATGTCTTAAAATTATTTATATAATAAAAATAATTAATAAAATGTTATGTTTGTGGACTCCTTCCAATTTTGGATATGCTAGGATGTGATACTCTATCTTGGGTTTTCAATGGTTTAATTTAACCCTTCAGGTGCCAGTGTGGATAGCTTAAAAATCCAATAGGACTCTAGATGTATTGGTTTCTGATATACCTATTTGTAATGTGATCACATATATGTTCTAGTATAGTAAGCTATAGACTAATGCTGTCTTTTTTGTCTTCTAATAAGAAATGTCTGGACAAACTATAGTTCAATACCCCATTTTTTATATTATATCTATGTTTGTTTATTCTACAAAGAGGTTGTATAGTCATCCCCACATACTGTAGTTTACAATCACATTCGAGCAGGTAAATCACAATTGATGTTTCACAATTAAAAAACTGATTAATATTAAAAGTCTATCTGGTTGTCATTGATGTGATTGTTGAGCAGCCATGCTTTATAATCAAGCATTACTTACACTTAGAATTGTTGCACCGAAAACATCCTTTAAATTCTGGAAACAAGAATAATCCCACTCTGATTTTAGTTGTATTGTTCACTGGTTTGATACAATTAGGGGCTACGTGATTTTTGACAGTCATATTTCTCCTGAAAATTACCCCTGGATTTGAGGATAGAACCTTTGACAGTCAAGGGTCACTTTGAATAATGAACTAATACAGTACAGACCAAAAGTTTGGACACACCTTCTCATTTAATGATTTTTCTGTATTTTCATGACTATGAAAATTGTACATTCACACTGAAGGCATCAAAACTATGAATTAACATATGTGGAATTATATACTTAACAAAAAAGTGTGACACAACTGAAAATATGTCTTATATTCTAGGTTCTTCAAAGTAGCCACCTTTTGCTTTGATGACTGCTTTGCACACTCTTGGCATTCTCTTGATGAGCTTCAAGAGGTAGTCACCGGAAATGGTTTTCACTTCACAGGTATGTCCTGTCAGGTTTAATAAGTGGGATATCTTGCATAACGTTCTTATAACATTGCATAACGTTCCTATTGCGCAGCCCCCTGAACTGCTGATAGGTCACGCCCTCAAAGGAAAAAAACATTGGGGTGGGTAACTGGGTCCTTACCCAAGGGTCCCCACTCGCTCAGAGGCCTCGAAAAAGGGCATAATGATCACTGTTGCAAGGATTGTGATCGAGACCAAGGGCAGGGTTGGGGGGTTACCCTTCCAGCCTCTGCCTGTGACTTTGGTCTGAGGCTGAGCTCAGTGTTTCTGTGCATGCGACAGCATGCTGAAGAAATAAGGTGAGGCACTGGCACATACAAGTGTGTGACGCAGAATGTGTGCCTCGTCCCAGCACTGAAGCCTCTTTCTGTTCCCTCTGCCTCTCAGACCTTGCTCCATGACTGTGAGCTTATCTTTTAATTTGTGATACAGTTGTGGATAACAGTAAGATATATTACTGAAAAGTGCAGCTGGCTCTAATGGGTTTACTGCAACAGAGAGGAGCCAGAAGACCGCAGCGTCTGGATTCACGTACTCCTGCATTTAATAAAACCACTTCACTCTTATTAAATGGTGGTGGTTTCTTTCAGCGGTGCTGGATTCCATCTCCACGAGCCTAAAAGGCTAAAAGGCAACATTTCAAGTGCAAGCATTCGCTTATTTGCACTTGCATTCAAAGGACTGGGGTAGGGAAAACTGAATGCTGCACTGGGATATGGATGTGGACGCTGACGGTGATGGTTGCAAGTGTGCAACGACAGGTGCAGGTCGGGAGGCATCTTCACCTGCACCATGGACAGAGGATTGGCGTTCACGCACAACAGCGAAACAGGCAGTGGTGTCACCCGCAGACACTGTTTTTGTACCCTGGCATTCAGCCCAACTAGTCGGGTGCTTTGCTGTCATGTGCCTGAGCATGCTGTTGGTGGTCAGGCTGGTAGTTTTGCTGCCCCCGCTGATGCTGGCATGGCAGAGTGTGCAAATGGCCTTTTTGGTGTTAACTGTACAGTGTCACGGGTGTGTCGCCACGAAGATCGTCACGATTACACAGCCTGACTTCTCGCAGCTGACTTTTTGGTGCTTTGTGTTTTCGGCAGTGAGGGAGTTAATTCTCTCTCTCTCTGTGCTAGATGAGGTCCAGCCTCGCCCAGCTGCAATCAATGTTGATTTAGTGAGACTCCTTCAAATGCCTGCTGGTCTGTTTGGGAAGTGTCGGTGAAAGCATTTCATACAGACTAACAGAGCGGATCGTGGTGTTTGGAGTTTCTGAGATAAGAGTATTTGGAGTGTTTCTTCCCTTCGTCGCTTTATCATTTATCTCCTTTCCCGTTGGTGTTCCCTCTGTTGTAGTTGTGTAGTTTTTGTATGCAAGGTGGTTTTGGTTTTTCCCTTGTACTGTCTTGTTCGTCTAAGTACTGTGTGTGGGCATATTATTAGTTGTCCCCTTTTGTTGTGATCGGGGTCCTTCTCAGGACTAGATTACTTAGGTACAGGGATCCTCAGGAGGTAGGGGTTACGCTGGCGGCCTGGACCTCTGTACCTTTAACAGTACCTCCAGGTTGAGTGATTAGTCAGGGCCCCAGCTTAGGGTCAGCTTAGGCCCCCCTACCTCCAGTATACTGAGACAGCGTGACATTTTCACCGACCCACTTAGTTTTTCTCCAGCTACCATGGATCCAGTAGCCGGTCTAGCTCGGCAGTTGCAGAGTTTGTCCATGGAGCTGGCGGACGTTAGGTCCAAGGTTTTGCATCCTCAGGAGCAAGCCGGACCAGAACCTAAAGTAGCTCTCCCTGACAGGTTCACTGGGGGGCGGGACAAGTTTTTTGTTTTCCGGGAGGCATGCAAATTGTACTTTCGGCTGCGGCCTCGGTCATCGGGGAGTGAAGAACAAAGGGTGGGAATTGTCATCTCGCTCCTACAAGGGGACCCACAATCTTGGGCGTTCTCTCTTCCCCCGGGCTCCCCGGCTCTCCAGTCAGTGGATAGGTTTTTTGCAGCTCTGGGTCTCGTATATGATGACCCAGATCGGATCTCCCTTGCTGAGTCTAAGTTACGTAGGATCCAGCAGGGAGATCGTCCGGCGGAGGAATTCTGTTCGGAGTTCCGTAGGTGGGCCACGGACACCCAGTGGAATGACCCGGCTCTTAGGAGCCAGTTTTGTCAAGGTTTATCCGACAAATTACAGGATGTGTTGGCACAGTATGACTCTCCCGCGTCACTGGAAGCCGCTATGGCCCTGGCTATTCGCGTTGACAGACGGCTTCGGGAGAGGTGCGGGATAACTCGACCCCCTGTGATGACTCCACCTCCTACAAGGTCCCCTCATATGGTGGTTCCCCTGGTCAGTCCAGAGGAGCCTATGCAATTAGGAGGGACATCATTTCGGGGGAGGGGACCGGTGGTGCGCCATAAGACAGGAAGGTGTTTCTTCTGCGGGAGAAAGGGACATTTTATTGGGGGGTGTCCATCCCGTCCCTTGCAGAGTGAAGAGTCGTCGGAAAACTGTTGATCCCAGGTTGTGTGGTGGACGGCAATCTGGGAGTAGGTATTTCGTCCCTAGGTTCGTCTCAGTTTCTCGTACCGGCGGAGGTGGTGGTGGATACGAGAACTGAGAGGATATCTGTTCTTCTGGATAGTGGGGCCGGGGCTAATCTGGTTGATGCTCGGTTTGCCAGGGTTCAAGGTATGCGATTGAGTGAGTTGGCTAAACCCATCCCCATATTCTCGATCGATGCCAGGCCTCTCGGTCAGGGAAGTTTTTTGCAAGCTGTGCATGACGTAAAACTTCAGGTGGGGGCGATACATAAAGAACTGTTGTCTTGCTACGTGTTGGAGGGTCTTCCCACTCCTATAGTGTTGGGCCTTCCTTGGTTAACTAAGCATAACCCGGTTATTAATTGGCAAACCAGAGAGATAAGCCAATGGAGTAAATTCTGTAATAAAAACTGCATGAACACGGTCATCGGTGCGGTTACTCCTTGGGTCTTACCTCCATTTCTGGCGGACTTTGAGGATGTATTCTCGGAGAAAGGGTGTCAGGAACTACCTCCTCATCGCGAGTATGACTGTTCTGTAAAACTGCTCCCTGAGGCCAAGTTACCTAAAGCTAGGTTGTATAACCTTTCTGGTCCTGAGAGGCAGGCCATGAAGGATTATATTTCAGAAAGTCTGGCTAAGGGGCATATTAGACCTTCATCTTCACCGGTGGCTGCGGGGTTCTTCTTTGTTAAGAAGAAAGATGGAGGCCTACGCCCTTGCCTGGATTTCCGTGAACTTAATCGGATTACGGTCCGAGATCCGTATCCACTCCCACTTATTCCCGATCTCTTTAATCAGATCGTGGGCGCCAAATGGTTCTCTAAGTTGGATCTCAGGGGGGCGTACAATCTGATTAGGATGAAGGAGGGGGATGAGTGGAAGACGGCGTTTAACACTCCGGAGGGGCATTATGAGAACCTTGTCATGCCATTCGGTCTGACTAATGCCCCGGCGGTGTTCCAACACTTTGTTAATGACATTTTTCGCCGCCTGGTGGGACAGTTTGTTGTCATATATCTGGATGATATCTTAATTTACTCGCCGGATCTGGTGTCTCATCAGGAGCACGTTAGGCAGGTGTTACAGATCTTGCGGGATAATAAACTGTATGCCAAATGGGAAAAGTGTGTGTTCGCCGTACAGGAACTCCAGTTTTTAGGCTTCCTGGTTTCAGCGTCCGGTTTTCGTATGGACCCTGGGAAAGTGCGGGCAGTTCTTGAGTGGGATCGGCCAGAGAATCTTAAGGCACTACAACGTTTCCTGGGGTTTGCTAACTATTACCGGAAGTTCATTCGTAATTTCTCGTCCATGGTTAAGCCTCTCACAGACATGACTAAAAAGGGGACGGATTTTTCTAGGTGGTCTGACAAGGCTTGTCAAGCATTCTCCTCCTTGAAAAAATGTTTTGCCTCGGCACCCATACTCATTCAACCTGATGCGTCACAGCCATTCATTGTAGAGGTAGACGCTTCCGAGGTAGGGGTGGGAGCAGTATTGTCACAGGGTTCGTCCCCTGGTAAGTGGCATCCGTGCGCCTTTTTCTCTAAAAAATTGTCGTCCGCTGAGAGGAATTACGATGTCGGCAATAGGGAACTCTTGGCCATTAAGTTAGCTTTTGAGGAGTGGCGCCATTTTTTGGAGGGGGCAGTCCATCCGGTCACCGTCATCACCGATCACAAGAACCTGCTATATCTGGAGTCCGCGAAACGTCTGAATCCCAGACAAGCTAGGTGGTCATTGTTTTTTACCAGGTTTAATTTTGTCGTTACATATCGTCCTGGGTCAAAAAATGTAAAGGCGGATGCCTTATCTCGTAGTTTCCCTGGGGCCGGGAATACGGACGACCCGGTTCCTATCCTTCAGGAGGGGGTGGTGGTTTCGGCAGTATGCTCTGAGCTTGAGGAGGAGGTATTGGAGGCTCAGGGGGACGCCCCTGTTGGACCTCCGGGGAGACTGTTTGTTCCAGATCAGTTGCGACAAAAGGTGATCGAGGCACACCATAACTCAGTTTTGGCAGGACACCCGGGGAGTAAAGCAACTGTGGATCTCCTCTCGCGTCGGTTTTGGTGGCCTAACTTACATAAGGAGGTGGTAACTTTTGTCGCGTCCTGTGGGGTTTGTGCGCGCTCTAAGACCTCACATACCCGTCCGTCTGGGGCCCTCTTACCTTTGAAGATCCCGGAGCGTCCTTGGACTCATCTGTCTATGGACTTTATTACGGACCTCCCTCCGTCTTCGGGTAAAACGGTCATACTCGTTGTAGTGGACAGGTTCAGCAAGATGGCACATTTTATCGCTCTTCCGGCTCTCCCTAATGCTAAAACTCTTGCGCAGGTGTTCATTGGGGAGATTGTGAGGCTTCACGGGGTACCCTCCGATGTGGTGTCTGATCGGGGGTCTCAGTTTGTGTCCAAGTTTTGGAAGGCGTTTTGTGCACGGCGGGGGATGCATTTGTCATTCTCATCGGCTTTTCACCCTCAGACCAATGGTCAGACGGAACGTATGAACCAGAGCTTGGAGACATATCTCCGGTGTTTTGTGTCAGAGAACCAGGAGGACTGGGCTTCTTTCTTACCTCTGGCAGAGTTTGCTCTTAATAATAGGCGGAGCGAGTCCACTGGTAAGTCCCCGTTTTTTGGGGCATATGGTTTTCACCCCCAGTTTTGTACTTTCAGTAGGGGGGGGCTCTTCGGGGGTTCCTGAGGAGGAACGATTTTCCTCATCACTCGCTTCAGTATGGAGAGGGGTGCTGAAGAATCTGAATACTATGGGGAACCGATACAAACGTATGGCTGATAGGAGGAGAGTGTCTGGTCCGGACCTAAGTGTGAACGATCGGGTATGGTTGTCTACCAGGAATATTAAACTTAAGGTTCCCTCCTGGAAACTGGGTCCCAGGTTCATCGGGCCGTACAGAATCAGTTCTATTATTAATCCGGTGGCATTCCGTCTTGACCTCCCCCCTACGTTTAAAATTCACAACGTGTTCCACAGATCGTTGCTTAAGAGGTATGTGGCGCCGGTGGTACCGTCACCTTTACCTCCCCCTCCAGTGGTGGTCAATGGTAACTTGGAGTTCCAGGTATCAAGGGTCATCGATTCACGTTTTAATCGCCGGTCCCTTCAGTACCTGGTTCATTGGAAAGGGTATGGTCCTGAGGAGAGGATGTGGGTTCCTTCGTCGGATATTAACGCAGACCGATTAGTTCGGGCCTTCCACACGACTCACCCGGATAAACCTGGCCCTGAGGGTCCGGAGGCCCCTCGTAGAAGGGGGGGTACTGTCACGGGTGTGTCGCCACGAAGATCGTCACGATTACACAGCCTGACTTCTCGCAGCTGACTTTTTGGTGCTTTGTGTTTTCGGCAGTGAGGGAGTTAATTCTCTCTCTCTCTGTGCTAGACGAGGTCCAGCCTCGCCCAGCTGCAATCAATGTTGATTTAGTGAGACTCCTTCAAATGCCTGCTGGTCTGTTTGGGAAGTGTCGGTGAAAGCATTTCATACAGACTAACAGAGCGGATCGTGGTGTTTGGAGTTTCTGAGATAAGTGTATTTGGAGTGTTTCTTCCCTTCGTCGCTTTATCATTTATCTCCTTTCCCGTTGGTGTTCCCTCTGTTGTAGTTGTGTAGTTTTTGTATGCAAGGTGGTTTTGGTTTTTCCCTTGTACTGTCTCGTTCGTCTAAGTACTGTGTGTGGGCATATTATTACTTGTCCCCTTTTGTTGTGATCGGGGTCCTTCTCAGGACTAGATTACTTAGGTACAGGGATCCTCAGGAGGTAGGGGTTACGCTGGCGGCCTGGACCTCTGTACCTTTAACAGTACCTCCAGGTTGAGGGATTAGTCAGGGCCCCAGCTTAGGGTCAGCTTAGGCCCCCCTACCTCCAGTATACTGAGACAGCTTGACATACAGTCTTTAAAAAAGAGCCAAACTCTGGAAGTCCTAGCAGTTCGACTGGCAACTTCCCTCGTGTTGGTGTTCCAGGGAACAGTTTTCCGTCTTGTGTCTGTGGCCACCCCACTACTTGTTCCTACCTGTTGTGGTGCTACACCTCACTCCCCCTGTCTGCTGCTGTCCTCGCTATGCATGTTACCTTGCCAAGTTGGGTCAGTGACTTCACCGTCCACCAACTCGTCTTCCACCTACGCACCCGGGGCCTCCTCCTGACTTAGAGGCAATTGTGTCTCATCATCATCATCCACCTCTTGCGACAGTTTCCCACTGTCGCCTTCGTGTGACCATGGCTGCTCAAATATTTGGGCATCGCTACATGCGATCTCCTCTTCCCCGCTTGAAGTGGACTGATCGAGAGGCCAGAATCTATAAACGGAAAAGTGAACAGATCTTCAGAGTGTCCAAGTGTGGGATCAGTTGTCTCAGGGCACTCGGCATGGTGGGAGGAAGGTGGATCAGGGTGAGGAATATGTGGTCCAGATTCACGGCTACTGAGACCTGACCATGTGGAAGACAGGGTGGCGATGGTGGCAAACTGACTGGAAGCATTATCTGCTATCCAACGAACAACCTTTTCACACTGCTCAGGCTTTAAGAGTGGTGTTCCGTGGCCCCCTAGAAATTGGGACAGGAAGGTAGTTTGATACGATGTGGGTGATTGTTGTGCTCCCTCAGCAAGAACAGTTTCATCTTACCCATGGCCTCGGCCTCTGCGTGCACCATCACATCTACTCCCCGTCCCTTGCCACGCGCCTTTTTTACCATTTTAAATGGAGGGTAATATTTGGCACGCTACAAAAAATGTCACAATTATTACCGCAGTAATATGGGATCAGGTCTCATGACCACGGTACAGCTGGTTGACTGTAAATGGAGGGTAATATTTGACACGCTCCACAAATTGTCTATATTATTAGTGCAGTAATATGGGGTCACGTCTGATGATGGAAAAGTTTCTCTGCTTCCACCATACAGCAATGCAAAAAATCTGCCTGTATTCTGCTATCAAGTAAATGGAACAGTAAAATGGTGTACTGTATTGCTTTTTAAGCAAATAATCAGGATTAAGAGCAAAAAAAATAGCCTTGATATGTAAGGCTATGGATATCTGTAACAGCAACAGCAGACAGAACAAGCAATAGACCCTATTCTGCTCTCTGCACTCTCCACAAACTCTGCCCGCCTAACTCCTGCTATCACCAGTAATACTGTGTATGCAGCTGGATTAGTCCTCAGAAGGACTGTTAGTTCAGATGGATATATATATATATATGTATATATATATATATATATATATATTTATAAATATATATATATATATCTTGTGGTAGAATGCCTAAATCTAAATCTATTAAACTGCCAATTCTGTCCCTCACTCAGCAGCAGCTCTCCCTGCCTGTTTCCGAGGGTACACTGTGATCAGCATAGGGCCACCTGGTCTTATATAGACCTGATGACGCTATGCGGGCAGCCAATCACTGTAATGCCACAACCAACATGGCTACGGCATTAAAGTGAGTGGCAGACCATCCCTGCATGTCAATTGGCTGTCTAAAGAGCGCCAAACATGCGAGGCTGGGACCCGAGCTCCCACCCAAGCATCCAAGGAATACTCGCCGAGCATCTCGAGCAGTGAGATGCTCTGGCGAGGACGTTCACTCATCACTAGTTAAAAGCAATTTCTCATTTTCCCAGCAAAATTTGCAAAACCATTTTTTACAGACCACATTTGAATTGACTTTGAGGGGCCTATTTGACAGAAAACACCCAAAAGTGACACCATTCTAATAACTGCAGACCTCAAAGTGCTCAAAACCGCATCCAAGAAGTTTATTAACCCTTCAGGTTCTTCACAGGAATTAGAGAAATGTGGAAGGAAAAAATGAATTTTCCTTTTTTTTTCTCAAAATTGTTACTTTAGCCCCAATTTTTTTATTTTCACAAATAATTTCTCCAGAGCATGTCAGTACCCCATATCTGGGGGAAAACTACTGTTTGTGAAAAACCAACAGCCAAAGGCTAAATTTAGAAAAAATGGGTATATCAATTAATCATAGACCAAGAAAATAATATACACCCTATAAAGTAACTTTATATATATATATATATATTTAAAAGTAGTCCTAATAGTATACAAGGGAAAGTTATGAACATAAAAGTATGGGGGAGGGGTGACAGGGTAAAATATATTAGACAGTCAGGCTTACCCTATAGAGCCCTAATGGGAAGAATGCCCATGCCTGACAATGGAGTTTTCACCCTAACGAATCGGTGTGGTGTCTCCACTCCATGGAGGCTGTCCCTTTCCTGTCACTATTCACCCATATAGAGACATACAAACATAGAAAAAAAATCACACTAGTGAAAAAATAGACAGCCATGTATCAGTTAGCATGCTAAATGAAGAAAATTAAAAATTACGCTCCAGTTATATTGGCAAAGGGAAGGATTTCAATATCATATGAATCAAAATTGATACTCAATGATTATCTCATATGCCGGGTTCACAAAGTAAGAGTAGATAAAGAACAGGCCAGTCAAAGGGGAAAAGATATAAATATGTCATATTAACTGGATATTCTCATATAGGAACATAAGGTATTTAGATAGCCAGCTTTAATAGGATTTACTCCCTTGTTTCGCAAAATGTTTAAACTTTGGAGAGTAAAAATTAAAAATGACATGTTTTCCCCAGAAATGTTCTTTTAGCCCCAAATTTTTCATTTTTTCAAAGGTAACAGGAGAAAATGGAGCTCAAAGTTTGTTACGTAATGTCTCCTTGTAGCGCCGGCGTCCCTGCCCTCTGCTAGGCAGGGACGCTGTTCCCCTCACCCCTCTGCTCCGAGCCCGGCGTCCTCCTCCCGCTCTGCTGGCAGCGTGCGCTCCTTCCCGGCCACTGTGCTTAGGGCGCGCGCGCGCACTCCCTCCCTCTTAAAGGGGCCGCGCGTGCCGTCCTAAGGAGTCCCCGGCCAATGGCCGGAGGACTTCACCATTTATAAGGCACCTCCTCCAAAATGGAGGTGCCCGAGCAATGTTGTTGCACTGTTCACTACTCTGCTTCAGCCCTCAGGTCCCGTTGCCAGTTACCTGCCAGTTACCTGCCAGAAACCTGCCAGTTTGCTGTCTGTTTCCTGCCTGACATTCCTCCTACCTGCTTGCTAGCCTGAGGTCTGACGGTCTGCCTTCCTACTCCTGTCAGTCTGTCTATGGACCAGCTTGCCCGCTCACCTGGGAGCGCACATCTGCTACCTGCCTGCTAGCCTACCTGGAGGCTCCGCCGTCACGTGCTGTGACCACCTGCCATTCCAGAGACTCCTGCCCGCTCACCTGGGAGTGCTCATCTGCTGCCTGTCTGTTGGCCTACCTGGAGGCTCCGCCGTCACGTGCTGTGACCACCTGCCATTCCAGAGACTCCTGCCCGCTCACCTGGGAGCGCTCATCTGCTGCCTGTCTGTTGGCCTACCTGGAGGCTCCGCCGTCACATGCTGTGACCACCCGTTTATCCAGAGACTCTCGCTTGCTCACCTGGGAGCACACATCTACCATCTGCCTGCTAGCCTACCTGGAGGCTCAGCCATCACAGGTCGTACCTACCCTTTACCCAGAGACTGCCCCGGTCACTTGCCGTGACCTCCTGTCCGTTCTTCCAGAGACTGCCCCGGTCACTTGCCGTGACCTCCTGCCCGTTCATCCAGAGACTGCCCCGGTCACTTGCCGTGACCTCCAGCCCGTTCACTCAGAGACTGTCCCGGTCACCTGCTGTGACTGCCTGCCCGTCTTCCCTGGTCGCCACCCGCTCCCTTACAAGGACCGCCCCCTTGTATAGTAGCTCAGAGGTTCCGCCTCCCAGACCCGTTACAGTTTGCTCGGGCCATGGAACCCGGTGGCACCCAAGCTCCCTCACTCTCGGACCTGTGTCATGAACTGTCCCGTCAGAGGTCCCAACAGGAGTCCATCCTGGGTCACCTGCGGAATGTCAATGCTCGCCTGGACACTCTGACTGCTCCACCAGCAACCACCGCCAGTGCCATGACTCGCAATCCGGCAGCTCCGCTGCCCACCAATACTATGGTATCCTACCCCGGCTTTCTGCACCTCCTCGCTTCGGAGGCGACTCCGCTCAGGCTCGGGGCTTTATAAATCAGTGCACCCTGCACTTTGAACTCCTGTCCCACCAGTTTAACTCCGACCGGGCCAAAATTGCCTTCATCATGTCCCATCTCACCGGGGAGGCCCTGGCCTGGCTAAATCCTCTATGGGAGAGAGGAGACCCCCTGGTGTCCGACTTGCCTGCCTTTCTCACGGCTTTCTGGAAAGTCTTCGATGAACCCGGACGGAAGACCTCATCCGCATCTTCTCTGCTACGCCTCCGTCAGGGAAGTCTCACCATGGGCCAATATGCCATACGGTTCCGTACCCTTGCCTCGGAGCTGGCCTGGGATAACGACGCTCTGGTATCTGTCTTCTGGGAGGGTCTGTCCGGCCGTATTAAAGATGAACTCGCCGGTCGAGACATTCCTACCACTCTCGATGACCTAATAACTCTTGCCACCCGGATTGACCTACGGTTCCAGGAGCGTGTCAAAGAAGTCACCCGTGAGAGGAGGTTTCCACGTCTAGCTCCTACTTTTCAGAAACCCGTCACTCCCTCCGTTTCTCCCCAGGTACACTCTCCTGAGCCTATGCAGGTCGACCAGACCAAGATGGTCAAAACCCGTGCCGAGGGGAGCTGCTTCTACTGTGGCAGTAAGGAGCACCGGATCCGTACCTGCCCGGAGAGGTCGGGAAACGCCTGTGTCTAGGTTCACTCAGAGAGGTCGACCTAGACAAGAATAAATCCTCTCCATCTCTGCTGCTGTCAGTCTCAATTATCTGTGGGGAGAATCGTTATTTCGAACTAGCCCAACTTGACTCTGGAGCGGCCGGGAATCTTATTTCACAGGCCCTGGTAGAAAAATACCGCATTCCCACCAAACCTCTGGCTATACCATTATCTGTCGCTGCTGTGGATGGGGGCCTCTTACCACGTCCCATCCAACTCATCACCGAATCCATAACTCTGCAGGTGGGAATGCTGCATTCTGAGAGCATCTCTTTTCATGTTCTGCCTGGACTCTCTCACGCCCTCCTACTAGGTCTACCTTGGCTCCAGAGACATGCACCCGTGCTTGACTGGCAGACCGGAGAAGTCCTTCGCTGGGGACAGGACTGTCATAAGACTTGTTTGGTTCCTGTTCATCCCGCCCGTCCTTCTCCTACCCCAACTAATCTACCTGGACTTCCGATTCCCTATTGGTCATTTGCTGATGTCTTTAATAAAAAGGAGGCAGAGACATTATCCCCTCATAGACCATACGACTGTCCTATCGACCTGTTACCCGGTACTACGCCTCCCCGTGGGCGTATTTACCCATTGTCCGCTGCTGAGACCCGGTCGATGTCCGAATATATTGAGGAGAATTTGGCCAGGGGATTCATCCGGAAATCTACCTCCCCGGCGGGAGCAGGCTTCTTTTTCGTAAAAAAGAAGGACGGCTCTCTCCGTCCCTGTATAGACTATAGAGGCCTTAACCAGATCACGGTGAAGAATAAGTACCCCCTTCCGCTCATTCCAGAATTATTTGATCGTCTGAGGGGGGCTAGAATCTTCACCAAACTGGACCTCCGTGGGGCGTACAACCTGGTCCGTATCCGTCAAGGGGATGAATGGAAGACTGCATTCAACACCCGGGACGGCCACTATGAATATCTGGTAATGCCCTTTGGTCTCTGTAACGCTCCTGCCGTCTTTCAAGAGTTGGTCAATGATATCTTCCGGGACCTTCTCTACTCCTGCGTAGTGGTGTACATGGACGACATCTTGGTCTTCTCTCCGGATCTCCAGACTCACCGGAGAGACGTTCGTCAGGTCCTGCTCAGGCTCAGGCAGAATCACCTCTTCGCTAAATATGAGAAGTGCCTCTTTGAGCAGACCTCGCTTCCGTTTTTGGGCTACATCATTTCTCAGACCGGCCTACGAATGGATCCAGAGAAACTGTCTGCCATTGAGAAATGGCCCCGACCGGAGGGGTTGAAGGCCATTCAGCGGTTCCTGGGCTTCGCCAACTACTACCGCCTCTTCATACCGCACTTCTCTTCCCGGACTGCCCCAATTTCCGCGCTCACCCGTAAGGGCACTAATCCCAGAGAGTGGCCGTCCGAAGCAGAGGAGGCCTTTCTTTCCTTAAAACAGGCCTTCTCTTCCGCCCCGGTGCTGCATCGCCCAGATGTCAACAAGCAGTTCTTCCTGGAGGTTGACGCCTCCTCCTCTGGAGCCGGAGCGGTACTTACCCAAAAATCATCTTCCGGGAGAATGGTAACTTGTGGCTTCTTCTCCAAACTCTTCTCCTCTTCTGAGTGCAACTATTCCATAGGAGATCGAGAGTTATTGGCCATAAAGCTGGCATTGGAGGAGTGGCGTTACCTGCTCGAAGGGGCTCTTCACCCGGTAATAATTTACACTGACCACAAGAAATTGGCTTACCTCCAGCATGCCCAGAGACTTAACCCGCGCCAAGCTCGGTGGTCCTTGTTTTTTGCTCGGCTTTGATTTTATTCTTCATTTTCGCCCGGCTGACAAAAACATCAAGGCGGACGCCTTGTCCCGATCCTTTCTGGTGTCTGATCTCGAGGAAGAACCGAAACACATCATCGATCCCGCCAGAGTAATGCAGGTGGCTCCCGTGAGTCTAAATCGTCTCCCTCCCGGTAAGACGTTCGTATCAGTACCTGATCGGGAGAAGATCCTACACTGGGGTCACTCGTCTAAACTAGCTGGCCACGCCGGTCAGAAAAAGACCTTTCAGCTTATTACCTGGCACTACTGGTGGCCTACCCTGCACAAGGACGTAATAGACTTTGTTTCTGCCTGTGTGTCCTGCGCCCGCAACAAGGTTCCGAGACATCTGCCAGCCGGTCGCCTCCTTCCGCTCCCAGTACCTGCTGCCCCCTGGCAGCATATAGCAATGGACTTTATAACTGATCTCCCTGTCTCTGCCGGTTGTACGGTCATTTGGGTGGTCGCTGACCGCTTTTCCAAGATGGCTCATTTCGTTCCCCTGCCAGGCCTCCCGTCTGCACCCGAGCTGGCTAAAGACTTTATCCGCCACATCTTCCGTCTTCATGGACTGCCCCTCCACATAGTGTCAGATTGTGGGGTACAGTTCACCTCACGCTTCTGGAGAGCCACTTGTAAACTGCTAGACGTCACCCTGGACTTCTCCTCCGCTTACCACCCACAGTCTAATGGTCAAGTGGAGCGGATCAATCAGAACCTGACCAGTTACCTCCGGCACTTCGTTAATGCCCACCATTCAGACTGGGTGGATCTCCTGCCATGGGCCGAATTTTCTTACAACAATCACGAGAGCGAATCTTCCTCCAAATCCCCGTTTTTTGTTGTCTTCGGTCAGCATCCTCGGATCCCATTTCCCGTCTCCACCTCGGTGGACAATCCGGCTGCGGAATCTCTTGTTAACAAATTTTCCTCCATATGGGAGAGTACCCGGTCCGCACTCCTTCTGTCATCCGAGCGTATGAAAAGACATGCTGACAAAAAACGTCTGGATCCTCCTCAATTCCGTCCAGGGGATAAGGTCTGGCTCTCGTCCAAGTATGTCCCGCTCAAGATTCCTTCCTATAAGTTAGGGCCTCGGTTCATCGGTCCTCTGGAGGTCATCAGTCAGATCAACCCGGTGGCCTATAAATTGAAACTCCCGGCCAACTTGCGGATCCCTAACTCCTTCCATGTATCTCTCCTCAAACCTGTGGTACTTAACTCTTTTTCCAAGTCTACAGGTACGCCTCCTGCCCCGGTTTCCGCTGAAAACGAATTTGAGGTAGAGAACCTTCTGGCCACCAAAAGGGTAAGAGGGAAGACCTTTTTTCTAGTAGATTGGAAGGGGTTTGGTCCTGAAGAGAGAACGTGGGAGCCCTGGGAGAACATCCATGCCCCTCTCATCCTAGCTAAATTTCTCTCTGGCCTAAAAAAGGGGGGGCCTAAAGGGGGGGGTACTGTAGCGCCGGCGTCCCTGCCCTCTGCTAGGCAGGGACGCTGTTCCCCTCACCCCTCTGCTCCGAGCCCGGCGTCCTCCTCCCGCTCTGCTGGCAGTGCGCGCTCCTTCCCGACCACTGTGCTTAGGGCGCGCGCGCGCGCGCTCCCTCCCTCTTAAAGGGGCCGCGCGCGCCGTCCTAAGGAGTCCCCGGCCAATGGCCGGAGGACTTCACCATATATAAGGCACCTCCTCCAAAATGGAGGTGCCCGAGCAATGTTGTTGCACTGTTCACTACTCTGCTTCAGCCCTCAGGTCCCGTTGCCAGTTACCTGCCAGTTACCTGCCAGAAACCTGCCAGTTTGCTGTCTGTTTCCTGCCTGACATTCCTCCTACCTGCTTGCTAGCCTGAGGTCCGACGGTCTGCCTTCCTACTCCTGTCAGTCTGTCTATGGACCAGCTTGCCCGCTCACCTGGGAGCGCACATCTGCTACCTGCCTGCTAGCCTACCTGGAGGCTCCGCCGTCACGTGCTGTGACCACCTGCCATTCCAGAGACTCCTGCCCGCTCACCTGGGAGCGCTCATCTGCTGCCTGTCTGTTGGCCTACCTGTAGGCTCCGCCGTCACGTGCTGTGACCACCTGCCATTCCAGAGACTCCTGCCCGCTCACCTGGGAGCGCTCATCTGCTGCCTGTCTGTTGGCCTACCTGGAGGCTCCGCCGTAACATGCTGTGACCACCCGTTTATCCAGAGACTCTCGCTTGCTCACCTGGGAGCACACATCTACCATCTGCCTGCTAGCCTACCTGGAGGCTCAGCCATCACAGGTCGTACCTACCCTTTACCCAGAGACTGCCCCGGTCACTTGCCGTGACCTCCTGCCCATTGTTCCAGAGACTGCCCCGGTCACTTGCCGTGACCTCCTGCCCGTTCATCCAGAGACTGCCCCGGTCACTTGCCGTGACCTCCTGCCCGTTCATCCAGAGACTGCCCCGGTCACTTGCCGTGACCTCCAGCCCGTTCACTCAGAGACTGTCCCGGTCACCTGCTGTGACTGCCTGCCCGTCTTCCCTGGTCGCCACCCGCTCCCTTACAAGGACCGCCCCCTTGTATAGTAGCTCAGAGGTTCCGCCTCCCAGACCCGTTACACTCCTGAATACAGCAATGCACCATATGTGTTCAAAAACAAATTTTTAGGCACTGTGGAAAGCTCAGACGGGAAAGAGCACAATATTGGAGTGCAGATTTGCCTGCAATGGTTTGCGGTTGCCATGTCACATTGCCAGAGCCTTTGAGGCGTCAGGACAACAGTTCCCCCATAAGTGACCCCATTTAATAAACTACACCTCTTAATGAAATCAAGTAGAGGTGCAGTGATCATATTGACACCACATGTGTTTCACATGATTTTATACCATTGAACCGTGAAGAAAAATATATTACATTATTACTACTAGTGATGAGTGAGCACTAAAATGCTCGGGTGCTCATTGCTCGGGTCGAGCAATTAGAATGCTCGGGTACTAGACCCGCTCAACGAGCCCAATGTAAGTCTATGGGAAACTCGAGCATTTTTCCGGCGGTCCCATCCTGGAGGTCTTCAGGGGTCTAACAATTTCCAAAATCGATGGGAACAGTGCTCAAATCACATGGGAACAGCATGGGGAGGGCCCCTGGAAGCATCTGAGACTCCCAGGTCACTGCTGTGAACAATGTTGTCAGAGTATTACGCCACTTTTACGGACTAACAATAAAACATACAAAACCAAAATGGATTTTCCTGGAAAAAGTATTAAGGACCATTCTTTCCAGGGTAATGACTTGCATATAAGGCAAAATAAATAACCCCCCAAAAAATGCTCCTCCACACCTTGGGCTATGTTCACACGTAGTGTTTTTGATGCGTTTTTGCACTTTTGCATTGCTTTCAACAGTGAAAAATACATTCACTGGTAAATATAATTTTAACATTTCACTAGCTTATCTGGCCATGTGGTGTGTGAGACATGATCAGACACATCCATACAGTGATGAAAAGACATGGGAACAGCCTGGGGAATACCCCTGGAAGTATCTCTGACTCCAAGGTCACTGCCTAAAACCGTGGTCATCAGACATGATCCTATAAAGTATTACTGCGGTAATAATACAGACATTTTTGGCAACGTGTCAAATATTAAACTCCATTTAAAATGGGCAAGGCTCGTGGCAAGGGACGGGGAAGTGGACGTAATGGTGATAAGCACGCAGAGACCGAGGCCATGGGCAAGATGAAATTGTGCCTGCTGAGTAGAGATGAGCGAATGTTTCAATATTCAATTCGGATTACGAACGCCGAATTTGCAATATTTGCTGATTTATTCGTCGAACGTTACCAAACGCCATAGGATTAGCGATGAGCGAACGTGCTCGCCACTGCTCGGTACTCGCCCGAGCATCACGGTGCTCGACAAACTCGGCGCTCGGGTAGTATTTCCTGGTTGCTCAGGCGGGAACTCGGGTCCCCGCCCTGCATGTTTGGCCCTCTTTAGACATCTAATGAACATGCAGGGATTGCCTGCCACGCACTGTAATGCCATAGCCATGTTGGTTGTGGCATTACAGCGATTGGCTGGCTGCACAGCGTCATCAGGTCTATATAAAACCTGGCTCCGCTATGCTCGTCACAGTCTAACCCGGAAACAGGCAGAGTAGGAAGAGATGCTGCTGAGTCAGGGAGAGATTTGCTTGTTTATAGTTAGTATAGGTAGTAAACAACATACATACAGTACAGACCAAAACTTTGGACACACCTTCTCATTTAAAGATACTTCTGTATTTTCATGACTATTAAAATTGTAAATTCACACTGAAGGCATCAAAACTATGAATTAACACATGTGGAATTGTATACTTAACAAAAAAGTGTTAAACAACTGAAAATATATCTTATATTCTAGGTTCTTCAAAGTAGCCACCTTTTGCTTTTATGACTGCTTTGCACACTCTTGGCATTCTCTTGATGAGCTTCAAGAAGCACATACCAGGTTTGGGGGGTGAGGGTACCATGCATACGAGGATTGGGGGGTGAAGGGTGCCATACATACCAGAACAGGGATGAGGGGTACCATACATACCAGGATAGGAATGCGGGGTGCAATGCATACCAGGATGAGGGATGGGGTGCCATGCATACCAGTATGAGGGGTACCATGCATACCAGGATAAGGGATGGTGTGCCATGCATACCAGGATAGGGATGAGAGGTGCCATGCATACTAGGATGAGGGATTGGGTGCCATGCATACCAGGCTTCTGGGATGAGCAGGCCATACATACCAGAATTGGGATGAGGGGTGCCATGTACACCAGGATGAGGGATGGAGTGCCATGCATACCAGGATGAGAGGTACCATACATACCAGAATAGGGATGAGGGGTACCATGCATACCAGGATATGAATGCTGTGTACCATGCATGCCAGGCAGAGGGATGGGGTGACATGCATACCAGGATTGGGGGATGAGGGGTGCCATACATACCAGGATGAGGGATTGGGTGCCATGCATACCAGGATTACGGGATGAGTGGTGCCATGCATACCAGGATGAGGGATTGGGTACCATACATACCAGGATTTGGGGATGAGGGGTGCCATACATACCAGGATTGGGATGAGGGGTGCCATGTATACCAAATTTGGGATGAGGGGGCCATGCATACCAGGATTGAAATGAGGGGTGCTATGTATACCAGATTTGGAATGAGGGGTGCCATACATAGTAAGATTGAGGATGAGGGGTACCATGCATACCAGGATAGGAATGCAGGGTATCATGCATACCAGGCAGAGGGATGGGGTGCCATGCATACCATGATTGGGGGATGAGGGGTGCCATACATACCAGAATAGGAATGAGGGGTACCATACATACCAGGATGAGGGATGGGGTGCCATGCATACCAGGATTAGGGGATGAGTGGTGCCATGCATACCAGGATGAGGGATTGGGTACCATACATACCAGGATTGGGGGATGAGGGGTGCCATACATACCAGGATTGGGATGAGGGGTGCCATGTATACCAAATTTGAGATGAGGGGGCCATGCATACCAGGATTGAAATGAGGGGTGCAATGTATACCAGATTTGGAATGAGGGGTGCCATACATACCAAGATTGAGGAAGAGGGGTGCCATGCATACCAGGATTGGGGATGAGCGGTGCCATGCATACCAGGATTGGGGATGAGGAGTGCCATGCATACCAGGATTGGGGATGAGGGATGCCAGTCATACCAGGATTGGGGATGAGGGATGCCATGCATACCAGGATTGGGGATGGGGGGTGCCATGCATACCAGGATTGGGGATGAGGGGTGACATTCATACCAGGAGTGGGGATGAGGGGTGCCATGCATACCAGGATTGGAGATGAGGGATGCCATGCATACTAGGATTGGGGATGAGGGGGCCATGCATACCAGGATTGGGGATGAGGGTGCCATGCATACCAGGATTGGGGATGAGGGAGCCATGCATACCAGGATTGGGGATGAGGGGTGCCATGCATACCAGGATTGTAGATCAGGGGTGCCATGCATACCAGGATTGGGGATGAGGGGTGCCATGCATACCAGGATTGGGGATGAGGGGTGCCATGCATACCAGGATTGGGGATGAGGGGTGCCATGCATACCAGGATTGGGGATGAGGGGTGCCATGCATACCAGGATTGGGGATGAGGGGGCCATGCATACCAGGAGAGGGATGTGGGGCCATGCATACCAGGATTCGGATGAGGGGCCATGCATACCAGGATAGGAATGAGGACTACCATGCATACCATGATAGGGATGTGGGGGCGGCCATGCATACCAGGATTTGGATGAGGGGCAATACATACCAGGATAGGGATGAGGGCTGCCTTGCATACCAGGATTGGGGATGAGGGGCCATGCATGCCAGGATTGGGTATAAGGGGTACCATGATAGGGATGTGGGGGTCCATGCACACAAGGATTCGGATGAGGGGCCATGCATACCAGGATAAGGATGAGGGGTACCATGCATATGAGGATGAGGGATGGGGTGCCATGCATACCATGATAGGGATGAGGAGTGCCATGCATACCAGGATGGGGGTGAGGGGTGCCATGCATACCAGGATTGAGGATGAGGGAGCCATGCATACCAGGATTGGGGATGAGGGGTGCCATGTATACCAGGATTGGGGATAATGGGTGTTATGCATAGGATTGGGGATGAGGGAGCCATGCATACCAGGATTGGGGATGAGGTGTTCCATATATACCAGGATAGGGTTGAGTGGTACCATACATACCAGGATGAGGGATGGGGTGCCATGCATACCAAATTTGGGATGAGGGGGCCATGCATACCAGGATTGAAATGAGCGGTGCAATGTATACCAGATTTGGAATGAGGGGAGCCATACATACCAAGAATGAGGATGAGGGGTGCCATGCATACCAGGATTGGGGATGAGGGGTGCCAGGCATACCAGGATTGGGGATGAGGAGTGCCATGCATACCAGGATTGGGGATGAGGGATGCCATGCATCCCAGAATTGGTGATGAGGGATGCCATGCATACCAGGATTGAGGATGGGGGGTGCCATGCATACCAGGATTGGGGATGAGGGGTGCCATGCATACCAGGATTGGGGATGAAGGGTGCCATGCATACCAGGATTGAAGATGTGGGGTGCCATGCATACCAAGATTGGGGATGAGGGTGCCATGCATACCAGGATTGGGGATGAGGGTGCCATGCATACCAGGATTGGGGATGAGGGAGCCATGCATGCCCAGATTGGGGATGAGGGGTGCCATGCATACCAGGATTGTAGATTAGAGGTGCCATGCATACCAGGATTGGGGATGAGGGGGCCATGCATACCAGGATTGGGGATGAGGGGTGCCATGCATACCAGGATTGGGGATGAGGGGGCCATGCATACCAGGAGAGGGATGTGGGGCCATGCATACCAGGATTCGGATGAGGGGCCATGCATACCAGGATTGGAATGAGGACTACCATGCATACCATGATAGGGATGTGGGGGGGCATGCATACCAGGATTTGGATAAGGGGCCATGCATACCAGGATAGGCGTGAGGGGTACCATGCATACCAGGATGAGGGATGGGGTGCCATGCATACCAGGATAGGGATGAGGGCTGCCATGCATACCAGGATTGTGGGTGAGGGGCCATGTATGCCAGGATTGGGTATAAGGGGTACCATTCATATCATGATAGGGATGTGGGGGTCCATGCATACAAGGATTCAGATGAGGGGCCATGCATACCAGGATAAGGATGAGGGGTGGGGTACCATGCATATGAGGATGAGGGATGGGGTGCCATGCATACCAGGATAGGGATGAGGAGTGCCATGCATACCAGGATGGGGGTGAGGGGTGCCATGCATGCCAGGTTTGGGGATGAGGGAGCCATGCATATCAGGATTGGGGATGAGGGGTGCCATGCATACTGGGATTGGGGATGAGGGGTGCCATGCATACCAGGATTGGGGATGAGGGGTGCCATGCATATCAGGAGATGAGGGGTGCCTTGCATACCAGGATTGGGGATGAGGGGTGCCATGCATACCAGGATTGGGGATGAGGGGCCATGCATACCAGGATAGGGATAAGGGGTACCATGCATACCAGGATAGGGATGTGGGGGGGCCATGCATACCAGGATTCGGATGAGGGGCCATACATACCAGGATAGGGATGAGGGGTACCATGCATACCAGGATGAGGGATGGGGTGCCATGCATACTAGGATTGGGATGAGTAGTGCCATGCATACCAGGATGGGGGTTAAGGGCCCATGCATACCAGGATGAGGAATACCATACATACCAGGATGGGGATGACGGATGGGGTACCATGCATACCAGGATAGGTATGAGGAGTGCCATACATACCAGGATTGGGGATGAGCGGTATAATACATACCAGGATTGGGGATGAGGGGTGCTATGCGTACCAGGTTTGGGGATGAGGGGTACCATGCATACCAGGATTGGGGATGAGGGGAGCAATCCATACCAGGATTGGGGATGAGGGGTACCATGCATATCAGGAGATGAGGGGTGCCATGCATACCAGGATTGGGGATGAGGGGTGCCATGCATACCAGGATTGGGGATGAGGGAGCCATGCATACCAGCATGGGGGATGAGGGAGTCATGCATACCAGGATTGGGGATGAGGGGTGCCATGCATACCAGGATAGGGTTGTGGGGGCCATGCATACCAGGATTCGGATGAGGGGCCATGCATACCAGGATAGGAATGAGGGGTAGCATACATACCAGGATAGGGATGTGGGGGGGGCATGCATGCCAGGATTGGGGATGGAGGGCCATGCATACCAGGATAGGGATGAGGAGTACCATGCATACCAGGATGAGTGATGGGGTGCCATGCATACCAGGATAGGGGTGAGGAGTGCCATGCATACCAGGAGTGGGAATGAGGGGTGCCATGCATACCAAGATTGTGGATGAGGGAGCCATGCATGCCAGGATTGGGGATGAGGGAGCCATGCATACCAGGATTGGGGATGAGGGGTACAATGCATACCAGGATTTGGATGAGGGGCCATGCATACCAGGATAGGGATGAGGGATACCATGCATACCAGGATGAGGGATGGGGTGCCATGCATACTAGGATAGGGATGGGGAGTGTCATGCATACCAGGATGGGGGTGAGGGGTCCATGCATACCAGGATGAAGGATACCATACATACCAGGATAGGGATGAGGGATGGGTACCATGCATACCAGGATAAGTATGAGGAGTACCACACATACCAGGATTGGGGATGAGGGGTGCCATGCATACCAGGATTTGGGGTGAGGGGTGCCATGCATACCAGGATAGGGGGTGAGGGGTGCCATGCATACCAGGATTGGGGGTGAGGGGTGCTATGCATACCAGGATTGGGGGTGAGGGGTGCCATGCATACCAAGATAGGGATGAGGGGTGTCATGCATACTAGGATAGGGATGAGGGGTGCCATGCATACCAGGATGGGAATGAGGGGTTCAATGCATACCAGGATGGGGATGAGGGGTGCCATGCATACCAGGATGGGGATGAGCAGTGCCATGCATAACTGGATAGGATGGTGGGGACAGGATGGGCGCAGCACAAATACCAGGAAGGGGGCAGCACATACCAGCATGGGGGACTATATACCAATAAAAATGCTCACCACCCGGGCGCAGAACGGGTTCAATAGCTAGTATATATATATTGTGGTAGGACGACTCGCTCGGCCACTTCCGGAAGTAGACTCAGGAACCTTGGTTTTCTTTGCAGGCTTTATTAATAGCATAAAGCTCTCCACTCCAGCAAAATAAACACAGCCTTACCTGGCAAAACAACAAAGCAAAAGATAAACTGTAGCACAGTCCATATATGTGTGTGCGGGTCGCTCACACAGGTTATGTCCAGCCTTCAGCTTCCTCCTGAGCTATGGCTGTCCAGTCTGGAGACCTTGCCTCTCCAAACACAACACAGAGAAAAAAAACAGGACTGAACATTTAAACGTTGTCCAGCCACACCCTGAGGTGGAGGTATGAGGAATGACATCCCTCCCATATCAATGTTATTTCCCTAAAACCACACCCTTTAAGTGAGTTAACCCACCAGCATATAACATGCTGGCAGAAAGTTTTGGTTTCAGTTCACACAGCCTAGCAACCTGTCGACACATACCTACCCTCATAAATCATACCAGTGACTCTGTCACATATTTCCCTCCTCTGCCCAAAGCCGGGGGTTTGGGCACCTTCCGATACCAGACAGGGAATTCTAGAAAGGGCATCAGCGTTCCCGTGTAACTTCCCAGGCCTATGATCTACGTGAAAGTTGAAGTCCTGAAGAGCTAGGATCCATCTAGTTGCCCTGGCATTTTTACCCTTCTTTTCCCTCAACCATCTCAACAGGGCATGGTCTGACACCAACTTAAACTTCCAGCCTAGTAGGTAGTATCTTAGTGTATCTACCGCCCACTTTATGGTTAAACACTCTTTTTCTACTATTGCATAGTTTTTCTCACAGGACGAAAGCTTCCAGCTCAGATAGAGAATGGGATGCTCTTCCCCATTTATCTCTTGAGAAAGTACGGCTCCTAGACCAACCTCTGAAGCATCTGTCTGGACCACAAACTCTTTCTTGAAGTCTGGTGCGACCAGGACCGGCTGTTTACACAGTGCTGACTTCAACAGTGGAAACGCGGTCTCTGTTTCCTCCGTCCACTTCACCATGGTTGATCTGGTGCCTTTTAGGAGATCTGTCAGTGGCGCGGCCATCATGGCAAAATTTGGGATAAACTGCTGGTAATATCCCACCATCCCAGGAATGCTCTTACTTGTTTCTTGGAGAGCGGTTTCGGCCAGGTCTGGATTGCCTCCACTTTATTTACTTGCGGCTTTATTTCACCTCTTCCGACGACATAGCCCAAGACCTTGGCCTCCTCTTTTCCGATGGCACATTTTTTCGGATTTATAGTAAATCCCGCCTTCCTTAGAGCATCCAGAACAGCCTGTAGCTTAGGTAAATGACTAGCCCAGCCTGGGCTAAAGACTACAATATCGTCAAGACAGGCTGCGGCATACTTCTTATGTGGGGCTAGGATCCGATCAATAGCTCTCTGGAAGGTAGCTGGGGCCCCCTGTAGTCTGAACGGCATCCGAGTATATTGAAAGCACCCCTCAGATGTTGAGAAAGCCATCTTCTCTTTGGCCGTCTGGGACATGGAGATCTGCCAGTAGCCCTTCATCAGGTCCAGAGTGGTGATGTACCTTGCCGGTCCAAGCCTCTCGATGAGTTTGTCGATGCGAGGCATCTGGTACGTATCACACTTGGATAACTCATTCAGCCGGCGGTAGTCATTACAAAACCTCCACTCTCCGTTGGGTTTTGGCACGAGGACGATTGAGCTCGACCACCCACTCTTTGACTCCTCTATCACCCCGAGGTCTAGCATCCTCTTTACCTCGTCGGAGATCACCTTTCCGGCGTGCTTCTGGAATCCAATACGGCTTCAGATTCTCTCTTACATGTGGTTCTGTCAGTACGTCATGCTCTACCACCTGAGTATGCCCCGGCAACTCTGAGAACAACTCCCGATTTCGCTGTATTAGCTCTTGACATTGTTGCTTCTGGGCCGGCGATAGAGTCTCTGCTATAGTGACCTCTTCCACCTTGCCTTCAGGAGCGGCTCCCAGGCAAGGAGTTTCCACCGGTTCCCGGTCCTGCCATGGCTTGAGCAAGTTCACATGGTATACTTGGTGCGGCTTTCTTCGGCCAGGCTGGTGTACTCGGTAGTTCACTTCACTGAGTTTCTCCACCACCTCATATGGGCCTTGCCACTTGGCCAGGAACATACTTTCGACAGTGGGAATGAGAACAAGAACGCGATCCCCAGGCTGGAACTGTCTCAGCCTTGCCAACCGGTTATAAACCCTCGGCTGGGCTTCCTGCGCCCGGAGGAGATGTTCCTTCACGATGGGCATCACTTTCATCACTCTATCCTGTAACTGGGCGACATGTTCGATGATGCTCAAGGGGGGGGGGGGAATCGGCCTCTCAGGTTTCCTTGGCGATATCTAGGAGACCCCTTGGATGCCGGCCATACAGAAGCTCAAACGGAGAGAAGCCAGTGGAGGCTTGGGGAACAACTTCCCTGATGGAAAACAGAAGAAATGGGAGCAGGCAGTTCCAGTCTCGACCATCCTTCTCGACGACCTTTTTGAGCATTGCTTTCATAGTCTTATTAAAGCGCTCCACCAGGCCATCGGTCTGCGGATGGTAAAAAGAGGTTCGCAGCTAGCTAATTCGAAACACTTTACACAGCGCCTTCATCACCTTGCTCATCAATGGAGTTCCTTGGTCCGTCAGGATTTCCTTTGGTAGGCTGGTCCTGGCAAAGATGTGGACAAGTTCCCGAGCTATGTTCCCACTGGACAAGTTCCTTAAGGGTACCGCTTCAGGGTATCGTGTTGCATAGTCCATGATGACCAAGATATATTGGTGGCCCCGGGCTGATTTAACTAAGGGGCCCACGAGGTCCATGGCAATCCTCTCAAAGGGAACTTCTATCACAGGCAGTGGAACTAAGGGACTACGGAAGTAGGAGGTGGGCGCGGTTACCTGGCAGGTGGGGCAGGACCTACAATAGTTTAAGATCTCCCGGTAACAGCCTGGCCAATAAAACCTACTCACTATTCTCTCCTGAGTTTTTTCCACCCCTAGGTGTCCCCCCAGAATATGTGAGTGTGCCATATCCAGTACCATCCGTCGGTATGGTCCCGGCACTAACAGCTGTTCCACTGTCTCACCGCCCCTTAGTTTAGCCACCCGATATAGCAACTCCTCCTGAACAGCAAAGTGGGGGAACCTAGCGTTTTGGGCAACCCCTTTTCATACAGTAATGTGGTCAAACGCCTCCTTTAAGGTCAGGTCCCAAACTTGCGCAGTCCCAAAGTTTTCTCCGAAACATCTAACTCAGGGAGGTTGGACTCCTCAGTCACCATCTCGCCCTCATCGCCAGCAAGGATGCACAGTGGGAACTCATTCACTTGAGACTTTGTCAGGGGTTCTTCTCGAGGGACCTAGCTTTTTCCCATGCTACTTAGTCTGGTTCCCTTCCCCAACAAGTCCCAAAATAAAGAAAAATCACGGCCCAGTATGACGGGATGTATCAGATGCTTAACCACCCCAACCTCGTAGGACTGGGCACTACAGTCTGTTCCCACTGTCACTATGGCCACGGGATAGTCCTTGGCATCACCATGGATGCACCGAACGCCCACAGTTTTGGAAGGGATCAACTGGTGGGGAAGAGTAGCTCTGATTAAGGTCACCAGACTCCCAGAGTCCAACAGTCCAAGCAGCTTTACCCCATTAATGGATATGGCACATGCCTGCAGCCCCTCGTCAGGTCAACAGTCCGCACTGCAGCCTGGATAAGCAAAATAGGAACCCCATCTTCCTAGGCTGCAGTCTATGGGCTAAGGAGACATATGACACCGGGCGGCTATGTGTCCAGGGTTGTGACACTGCCAACAGACTATATCTTTAACAACAGTCCTTGTGGCATCTTCAGTGGGAGTAGGCCTTTTATCTGCTTAAATGAGAATGACATAACGAAGGGATGGACACACCTGTCCATGAAATAGCCTTGGAGTCAATTGTCCAATTACTTTTGGTCCCTTTAAAAACAGGGTGTCACATGTTAAGGAGCTGAAACTCCTAAACCCTTCATCCAATTTTAATGTGGATGCCCTCAAATGAAAGCTGAAAGTCTGAACTTCAACTGCATCTGAATTGTTTTGTTTAAAATTCATTGTGGTAATGTCTAGAACCAAAATTAGAAAAATGTTGTCTCTGTCCAAATAAATATGGACCTTACTGTACTTGACAGACACAATACCAATGTGCTGATTTAATGAAAAATAATGACTGGGGTGTGTTCATTTTATTTGTGATACACAGGTGAGATATTGTGATTTACAACCTATGGTGGTGCTAATTTGTCATTCTTAGCCTGTCTTTGGCATTTATGCACCTGTGTAGTTCAAAATTTCCCCAGCATGGGTTTTTGCAGGATTGCACTATATACAAATTAATAGCTATATACAGTGATGTACACACTTTTGATGTATTCTTTGTCCTATCTGAATTTTATGAATCAATGCTTTTTAATAAATATCTAATAAAAATTGATTTTACTTGAATCTATAAAATACTACGTATTCCTACTGATTAATTAACCTTACAGATATTTGTAGAGATAGCCTTAGGTATCAGGGGCCAAGGCATTTTTTTTTTATCTTTTTATTTGCTTAAAATGCAATCCAGAGTACACCATTTTTCTTCTCCATTTGCTTGTTAGCACTGCAGAATACTGCCAGATCTTTTCCATATTACAGCCATAAAAATCCAGAAATTTGAACTGAACATGGAAAATATTGGCCTCCTTTTCCATTTTGTTGAAGTGTGTCGGTCAAGCTATTCACACTAGGTCTATGTGTAGAATAGTATTAGTAAACTTCAGGCCTGCTATTTAAAACCTTGGTTCTCTGTCAGACGTATCACATATAACTGCGATCCAAAATCAGCCATTTCTCGTGAACGTGGAAAATATTTTTAAAATGGGCAAGGTGCGTGGCAAAGGATGGTGATGGTGCATGCAGAGGCCGAGACCGAGGACGTGGCCAAGGGCTAGCTGAAATTGTGCCACAGCAAACACCCACATCTTGTCACTCGACCTTCCTGTCCCAATTATTAGGGGATCGCAGCACTCCACTATTAAACCCAGAGAAGTGTCAATATGTTGTTAGTTGGATAGCAGATAATGCTTCCAGTCACTTTGCCACCACCACCCTATCTTCCACACGGTTAAGTCTCAGTAGCCGTGAGTCTGGAACACATATTGCTCACCCTGATCCTCTGTAGCGTTGGCGTCCCTGCCTCCTGCTAGGCAGGGACGCTGTTCCCCTCACCTCTCCGCTCCGTGCCCGGCGTCCTCCTCCCGCTCTGCTGGCAGCACGCGCTGCTTCCCGGCCACTATGCTTAGGGCGCGCGCGCGCTCCCCCTCTCTTAAGGGGGCCGCGCGCGCCGTCCTAAGGAGTCCCCGGCCAATGGCCGGAGGACCTCACCATATATAAGGCACCTCCTCCAAAATGGAGGTGCCCGAGCAATGTTGTTGCATAGTCTATCACTCTGCTTCAGTCCTCAGGTCCCGTTACCAGTTACCTGCCAGTTACCTGCCAGTTACCTGCCAGATTCCTGCTTGATACCTGCCTGATACTTGTCTATCTACTTGCATTCCTGCGGTCCGACAGTCTGCCTACCAGCCCTGCCAGTCTGTCTATGGATCTGATTGCCCACTCACCTGGGAGCGCTCATCTGCTACCTGCCTGCTAGCCTACCTGGAGGCTCTGCCGTCACGTGCTGTGACCACCTGCCTGTCCAGAGACTCTTGCCCGCTCACCTGGGAGCGTCCGCCTGCTACCTGCCTGCTAGCCTACCTGGAGGCTCTGCCGTCACTTGCTGTGACCACCCGCCTGTCAAGAGACTGTTCCTGTCACTTGCCGTGACCTCCTGCCCCCCTACCCAGAGACTGTCCCCGTCACTTGCCGTGACCTCCTGCCCTTCTACCCAGAGACTGTCCCTGTCACTTGCCGTGACCTCCTGTCCTTCTACCCAGAGACTGTCCCCATCACTTGCCGTGACTACCTGCCCGCCTAACCTGGGAGCCACCCGCTTCCTTACAAGGACTGCCCCTTTGTATCGTAGCTCAGAGGTTCCACCTCCCAGACCCGTTACAGTTTGCTCGGGCCCTGGAACCCGGTGGCACCCAAGCTCCCTCGCTCTCGGACCTATGTCATGAACTGTCCCGTCAGAGGTCCCAACAGGAGTCCATCCTGAGTCATCTGCAGAATGTCAACACTCGCCTGGACACTCTGACTGCTCCACCAGCAACCACCGCTTGTGTCATGACTCGCAGCTCGGCAGCGCCGCTGCCTACCAATACCATGGCATCCTGCCCCGGACCCCGGCTTTCTGCACCTCCTCGCTTCGGAGGCGACCCCGCTCAAGCTCGGGGCTTCATAAACCAGTGTACCCTGCACTTTGAACTCCTGTCCCACCAGTTTATCTCCGACCGGGCCAAAGTAGCCTTCATCATGTCCCATCTCACGGGGGAGGCACTGGCTTGGCTAAATCCTCTATGGGAGACAGGAGACCCCCTGGTGTCCAACCTGCCAGCCTTTCTCACGGCTTTCCGGAAAGTCTTCGACGAACCCGGACGGAAGACCTCATCCGCATCATCTCTGCTACGCCTCCATCAAGGAAATCTCACCGTGGGCCAATATGCCATACGGTTCCGTACCCTTGCTTCGGAGCTGGCCTGGGATAACGACGCCCTGGTGTCTGTCTTTTGGGAGGGTCTGTCCGGCCGTATTAAAGATGAACTCGCCGGTCGGGACATACCTACCACTCTCGACGACTTAATAACTCTTGCCACCCGGATTGACATCCGGTTCCAGGAACGCGCCAAAGAGGTCACCCGTGAGAGGAGGTTTCCACGTCTAGCCCCTACCTTTCAGAAACCTGTCACTTCTCCCGCTACTCCCCAGGCGCACTCACCCGAGCCTATGCAGGTCGACTAGACCAAGATGGTCAAGACCCGTCAAGAGTTACGCCGAGCCGAGGGGATCTGCTTCTACTGTGGCAGTAAGGAGCACCGGATCCGTTCCTGCCCAGAGAGGTCGGGAAACGCCTGTGTCTAGGATCGCTCAGAGAGGTCGTCCTAGACAAGAGTAAACCCTCTCCATCTCTGTTGCTGTCGGTCTCTATCATCTGTGGGGAGAACCGTTATTTTGAACTAGCCCAACTTGACTCTGGAGCTGCCGGAAATCTCATTTCTCAGTCCCTGGTAGAGAAATACCACATTCCCACCAAACCTCTAGCTGTACCCTTTTCTGTCGCTGCCGTAGATGGGGGCCTCTTACCACATCCCATCCAACTCATCACCGAATCCATAACCCTGCAGGTGGGAATGCTGCACTCTGAGAGCATCTTCTTTCATGTTCTGCCTGGACTCTCTCACGCCCTCTTGCTAGACCTACCTTGGCTTCAGAAACATGCACCCGTGCTTGATTGGCAGACCGGAGAAGTCCTTCGCTGGGGACAGGACTGCCATAACACTTGTTTAGTTCCCGTCCATCCTGTCCGTCCTTCTCCTACCCCAGCCAATCTACCTGGTCTTCCGGTTCCCTATTGGTCTTATGCGGACGTCTTTAATAAAAAGGAGGCAGAGACATTACCCCCTCATAGACCATACGACTGCCCAATCGACCTGATGCCCGGCGCTACTCCTCCCCGTGGACGTATTTACCCTTTGTCCGCTGCTGAGACCCGGTCCATGTCTGAATATATTGAGGAGAATCTGGCCCGGGGATTTATCCGGAAATCGACCTCCCCGGCGGGAGCAGGCTTCTTCTTCGTCAAAAAGAAGGACGGCTCACTCAGTCTCTGTATAGACTATAGAGGCCTTAACCAGATCACGGTGAAGAATAAATACCCCCTTCCGCTCATTCCGGAATTATTTGACCGTCTGAGGGGGGCTAGAATCTTCACCAAGCTGGACCTCCGTGGGGCGTATAACCTGGTCCTTATCCGTCAAGGGGATGAATGGAAGACTGCATTCAACACCCGGGATGGCCACTATGAATATCTGGTAATGCCCTTCGGTCTCTGTAACGCTTCCGCCGTCTTTCAAGAGTTGGTCAATGACATCTTCCGGGACCTTCTCTATTCCTGCGTAGTGGTGTACCTGGACGACATCTTGGTCTTCTCTCCGGATCTTCTCACTCACCGGAGGGATGTTCGTCAGGTCCTGCTCAGGCTCAGGTAGAACCACCTCTACGCTAAATATGAGAAGTGCCTCTTTGAGCAGACCTCGCTTCCGTTCTTGGGCAACATAATCTCTCAGACCGGCCTACGAATGGATCCTGAGAAACTGTCTGCCATCCAGAAGTGGCCCCGACCAGAGGGGTTGAAGGCTATTCAGCGGTTCCTGGGCTTCGCCAACTACTACCGCCTCTTCATACCGCACTTCTCTTCCCAGACTGCCCCAATCTCTGCGCTCACCCGTAAGGGCACTAATCCCAGAGAATGGCCGCCCCAAGCAGAGGAAGCCTTTCTTTCCTTAAAACAGGCTTTCTCTTCTGCCCCGGTGCTGCATCGTCCGGACGGCAGCAAACAATTCTTCCTGGAAGTGGACGCCTCCTCCTCTGGAGCCGGAGCGGTACTTACCCAAAAGTCGTCTTCTGGAAGAATGGTAACTTGCGGCTTCTTCTCCAAACTCTTCTCCCCTTCTGAGCGCAATTATTCTATAGGAGACCGAGAGTTATTGGCCATTAAGCTGGCACTGGAGGAGTGGCGTTACCTGCTCGAGGGGGCTCTTCACCCGGTAATTATCTACACGGACCACAAGAACTTGGCTTACCTCCAGAGCACCCAGAGACTTAACCCGCGTCAAGCCCGGTGGTCCATGTTTTTTGTCCGCTTTGATTTCGTTCTTCATTTTCGCCCGGCAAACAAAAACATCAAAGCTGACGCCTTGTCCCGATCCTTCCTGGTGTCTGATCTAGAGGAGAAGCCTAAGCACATCATTGATCCCGCCAGAGTAATGCAGGTGGCCCCCGTGAATCTAAATCGTCTCCCTCCCGGTAAGACTATCGTAACAGTACCTGATCGGAAGAAGATCCTACACTGGGGTCACTCATCTAAGCTAGCTGGCCACGCCGGTCAGAAAAAGACCCTCCAGCTTATTACCCGGCATTACTGGTGGCCTACCCTGCACAAGGACGTAATAGACTTTGTTTCAGCCTGTGTGTCCTGCGCCCGCAACAAGGTTCCGAGACATCTGCCAGCCGGTCGCCTCCTTGCTCTTCCAGTACCTGCTGCCCCATGGCAGCATATAGCTATGGACTTTATAACGGATCTCCCTGTCTCTGCCGGTTGTACGGTCATTTGGGTGGTCGCTGACCGCTTTTCCAAGATGGCTCACTTCATTCCCCTGCCGGGCCTCCCGTCTGCACCCGAGCAGGCTATAGACTTTATCCGCCACATCTTCGGTCTCCATGGCCTGCCCCTCCACATCGTGTCGGATCGTGGGGTTCAGTTCACCTCACGCTTCTGGAGAGCCACATGTAAGCTGCTGGACGTCACCCTGGACTTCTCTTCCGCTTACCACCCACAGTCCAATGGTCAAGTGGAGCGGATCAATCAGATCCTGACCAGTTACCTCCGGCACTTCGTTAATGCCCACCATTCAGACTGGGTGGATCTCCTACCATGGGCCGAGTTCTCTTACAATAATCACGAGAGCAAATCTTCCTCCAAATCCCCGTTTTTTGTAGTCTTCGGTCAGCATCCTCGGATCCCATTTCCCGTCTCCACCTCGGTGGACAATCCGGCTGCGGAATCTCTCTTTAGCGAATTCTCCTCCATTTGGGAGAGTACCCGATCCGCACTCCTTCGGTCGTCCGAGCGGATGAAAAAACACGCTGACAAAAAACGTCTGGATCCTCCACAATTCTGTCCTGGAGATAAAGTCTGGCCCACGTCCAAGTATGTCCGGCTCAAGATTCCTTCCTACAAGTTAGGGCCTCGGTTCATCGGCCCACTGGAAGTTATCAAACAAATCAACCCAGTGGCCTATAAATTGAAACTCCCGGCCAACTTGCGGATCCCTAACTCCTTCCATGTATCACTCCTCACACCCATGGTACTTAACTCTTTTTCCAAGTCTACAGGTACGCCTCCTGCTCCGGTTTCCGCTGAAAACGCGTTTGAGGTAGAGAACATTCTGGCCACCAAAAGGGTAAGAGGAAAGACCTTTTTTCTAGTGGATTGGAAGGGGTTTGGTCCTGAGGAGAGAACTTGGGAGCCCCGGGAGAACATCCATGCCCCTCTCATCCTTGATAAATTTCTGTCTGGCCTAAAAAAGGGGGGGCCTAAAGGGGGGGTTCTGTAGCGTCGGCGTCCCTGCCTCCTGCTAGGCAGGGACGCTGTTCCCCTCACCTTTCCTCTCCGTGCCCAGCGTCCTCCTCCCGCTCTGCTGGCAGCGCGCGCTGCTTCCCGGCCACTGTGCTTAGGGTGAGCGCGCTCCCCCTCTCTTAAAGGGGCCGCGCGCCCCGTCCTAAGGAGTCCCCGGCCAATGTCCGGAGGACCTCACCATATATAAGGCACCTCCTCCAAAATGGAGGTGCCCGAGCAATGTTGTTGCATAGTCTATCACTCTGCTTCAGCCCTCAGGTCCCGTTACCAGTTACCTGCCAGTTACCTGCCAGATTCCTGCTTGATACCTGCCTGATACTTGTCTATCTACTTGCATTCCTGCGGTCCGACAGTCTGCCTACCAGCCCTGCCAGTCTGTCTATGGATCTGATTGCCCGCTCACCTGGGAGCGCTCATCTGCTACCTGCCTGCTAGCCTACCTGGAGGCTCTGCCGTCACGTGCTGTGACCACCTGCCTGTCCAGAGACTCTTGCCCGCTCACCTGGGAGCGTCCGCCTGCTACCTGCCTGCTAGCCTACCTGGAGGCTCTGCCGTCACTTGCTGTGACCACCTGCCTGTCCAGAGACTCTTGCCCGCTCACTTGGGAGCGTCCACCTGCTACCCGCCTACTAGCCTATCTGGAGGCTTCGCCATCACTTGCCGTGACCACCCGCCTGTCAAGAGACTGTTCCCGTCACTTGCCGTGACATCCTGCCCCCCTACCCAGAGACTGTCCCCGTCACTTGCCGTGACCTCCTGCCCTTCTACCCAGAGACTGTCCCCGTCACTTGCCGTGACCTCCTGCCCTTCTACCCAGAGACTGTCCCCGTCACTTGCCGTGACTACCTGCCCGCCTACCCTGGGAGCCACCCGTTTCCTTACAAGGACTGCCCCTTTGTATCGTAGCTCAGAGGTTCCACCTCTCAGACCCGTTACATCCTCCTTACTCCCACCATACTAAGTGCCCGGAGACAACTGATCCCACATTTGGACACTCAGAAGAGCTGTTCAATTTTCCATTTGTAGATTCGGGCCACTCGCCCAGCCGGCTTCAAGCGAGTCAAGAGGAGAACACATGTAGCGATGCCCAAATATTTGAGTAGCCACGGTCACACGAAGACAACGGTGCGAAAGTGCAATTACTGTCGCAAGAAGACACAATTGCCAGAAAGTCAGGAGGAGGACCAGGGTGCGGAAGTGGAAGATGAGGTGGTGAATGATATAGTAACTGACCCAACCTGGCAGGGGAACATGCAGAGCGAGAACAGCAGCGCACAGGTGGAGGGAGGCGTAGCATCACAACAGGCAGGAAGAAGCAGTATGGTGACCGCAGACACAAGGCGGGAAAGCGTTCCCCATAACGCCAACATGACAGCAGTTGCCAGCAACTGTTAGGTCTTCCCTAGTCTGGTTGTTTTTTAAAGGCTCTGCAGATAACCCAAAAAAGGCCATTTGCACCACCAGCCAGGCCAGAATCAGCAGGGGTAGCAAAACTAGTAGCCTCACCACCACCAGCATGATCAGGCACATGGCAGCAAAGCACATGACTAAGTGGGCCGAAACCCAGGGTCCCGAAACAATGTCTGCGGTGGACACTACTGCTTCTTCCGCTGTTGTGCATGCATGCCAATCCCTTGTCCATGGGGCATGCGAAGATGCCTCCCGCTCTGCAAATGCACACTCTCAACTAGCACCATCAGCAAGCACGTCCACGTCCTTTTCCCAGTGCAGCGTTCAGGTGTCCCTACCGAAGTCCTTGGAAGACAAGCACAATTACGCAGCCAATGCCCCACAGGTCACACTACTAAACTCACACATTTCTCCAATGCTTCCCGCCCTGCAAATGCACACTCTCAACCAGCACCATCAGCAATGTTGCCTTTTAGGCTCATGGAGACGGAATCTTTCCGCAACCTGATGGCAGCGGCTGTCTCTTGGTACTCGGTCCCCAGCCACCACTATTTCCCCTGGTGTGCCATCCCCACATTACACAAGCACGTATCCCAAAACATTAGCAGTGCCCTCAACAATGCAGTTACTGGGAAGGTCCACTTAACCACGGACAAGTGGACAAGTGCTTGTGGCCAGGGACAGTTCATCTCACTGACGGCACACTGGGTTAATATAGTGGAAGCCGAGACCCAGTCGGACCTTGGGACAGAACAAGTCCTCCTGACTCCAAGGATTGTGGGCCCTGGGTTAATCAGGATTGCCCCCACACTCTTCAGCTCCTGCACATCCTCCTCAGCCTCCATCTCCAAAATGACCACATGAGTCGGAAGCTGGAAGCACTGCCTCGGCCAAGTGGCGACAGGCACTGCTGAAGCTAATTTGCTTAGGGGACAAACTGCACACCTCTGAAGAGTTGTTGACAGCAGTAACAGAGCAGGCAGATTTGTGCCTGTTACGATGCGAGGCATTGTCATGTGTGGCAATGGCTGGAACCCTGTGGTAGCTCTGCAGCTAGGAAACCACACACATGTATCATGCCTGGCCCATGTGCTCAACCTAGTGGTTCCGTGGTTTCTCAAAACCTACCCAGATCTGCCTGATCTGCTTGTCAAAGTACGCCGCATGTGTGCCCATTTCAGAAGGTCAACTACAGCTTCCGCCGCCCTCGCCGTGCTTCAGCATTGTTTGCAGCTTCCAGCTCACCGACTGGTGTGCGATGTCACCACGAGTTGGAACTCAACCTTGCAGATGTTGGGAAGGATTTGAGAGCAACAGAGAGCAGTTGTTGAGTACCAGCTTCAACACACCTGTCGGCATTCAGGTCAGCCTCCACACATAATAACTGAGGAGTGGGCATGGATGTCAGACATCTGTGTCATCCTCCAAAACTTTGAAGACTCCACCAAGATGGTCAGTGGCGATGACGCCATAATTAGCATCACCATCCCGCTTCACTGTCTACTAAAACGCTCGCTGCTCATAATTAAAGAAGAGGCATTGCAGTTGGAGCACGATGAGAAGGAGAAAGGAACCATACAGGGTGATGCCACAGCCCAACCTCATCTCATCCCAAAGCAGATTGGGTGCTAATGGGGAGGAGGAAGAAGAGGATGAGGGGGAACAGGAGTTGGTTTCCTGTGCTACAGATGGTTATACCCACAACAAATTCATACTGTTTGTTCAGTGTGGATGGCCTGAGGAAAGGGAGAATGAGGAGGAGGAGGATGAGGAGGAGAGCATGGACAGTCGTCCTCTTGTTCAGGATAGGGAAGACTTGGCTGGTGGCAGTCTGGCACACATGGCTGACTTTATGTTCCTCTGCCTTTCCCGTGACCATCGCGTTGTACGCATTTTGGCTGACAGTAATTACTGGTTGGTCACACTTTTTGACCCACGCTGCAAGGAGAAGTTTCTGTCTCTCATTCCAGTTTCGGAGAGGTCTAGTAAAATGTTGCAGTACCAGAAGGCCCTTGTTGCCGAATTATTAAAAAAATTCCCATCTGAAAACACTGGCAGCAGAGGTCACATTTCCTTGGAAAACCAAGGAGCACAGGCTAGGGAGACAGAAATATGATGCAGCAGAGGGAGGGGAACACAGTCAAAGGTGTGGGACAATTTTCTCAGACCGTCCTAGCGCCCAGGCCCTGATGCGGGGTGTATTCTGACAAGGAGGGAAAAGTTTTGGAAGATGCTGAAGGACTACCTTGCTGGCCGTACCAACGACCTCCGTGATTCCTCTGTGCCTTATAATTATCGGGTATTAAAGCTGGACATGTGGCAAGAACTGACTCTCTACGCCTTGGAGATCCTGGCTTGTCCTGCCACTAGCGTTTTGTCAGAGCAGGTTTTTAGTGCCACCGGGGGCATTATAACTGATTGGCGACCCGCGTGTCAACTGAAAATCCTGACAGGCTGACTCTTATAAAAGATTAACAAGGGCTGGATTGGGCCAGACTTCTCAACACCACCGGATGATTACAGCGTAACATAATGTCAAATCCAGTTCCTTTTTTGGGAGTTCTATTCCCATGTACCTCTTTACACCCAGATATGGGTATATGCTTCCTGATTTTGGCTATTTTCTGTTGTCCTCCTCCTTCTCCTCATCCTCCACCACCACCATATCACCAGGGTGACCGTGATGCAACACCCACATAATTTTTTTGTAAGGGTTTTAATGATTTTTTTTAGAGGCCTACCTCTAACATTCTGTATGTTATACAGTATGTTCTGTTCGTGTACACTACCGTCCAAAAGTTTGGGGTCACCCAGACAATTTTGTGTTTTCCATGAAAACGCATACTTTTATTTATCAAATAAGTTGCAAAATGATTAGAAAATATAGTCCAGACATTGACAAGGTTAGAAATAATGATTTTTATTAGAAAGAATAATTTTCTCCTTTAAACGTTGCTTTCGTCAAAGAATGCTCCCTTTGCAGCAATTACAGCATTGCAGACCTTTGGCATTCTAGCTGTTAATTTGCTGAGGTAATCTTGAGAAATTTCACCCCATGCTTCCTGAAGCCCCTGCCACAAGTTGGATTGGCTTGATGGGCACTTTTTCGTACCATACGGTCAAGCTGCTCCCACAACAGCTCAATGGGGTTGAGATCTGGTGACTGCGCTGGCCACTCCATTACAGATAGAATACCAGCTGCCTGCTTCTTCCCTAAATAGTTCATGCATAATTTGGAGGTGTGCTTTGGGTCATTGTCCTGTTGTAGGGTGAAATTGGCTCCAATCAAGCTCTGTTCTATTTCTCTTCAAAGGAGTATTGGAGTGCGTCCTAATTTTTGGCAGCCCTTTCAGTCACTGCATACGCAATAACAGTATAGGAAACTCACTCCTTTATAATGGGAACTTTTTTTTATTGCGGCCCTCCTCTATGTCTCTTCAAATTGCTATTGGGGTTTTTCTAAAATTTAGACAGCCCTTTCAGTCATTGCATACACAATAACTGTATAGCAGAACCGCTCCTTTATAAAGGGAACGTTTTTTTAAATGAGGCCCTCCTCTATGTGTCTTTAAATTGGTATTGGGGTTTTTCCAAAATTTAGGCAGCTGTTGCCGCACTGCATACACGACAACTATATAGCAGAACCACTGCTTTATAATCGGAACATTTTTTTACTGAGGCCCTCCTTTATGTGTCTTTAAATTGGTATTGGGGTTTTTCCAAAATTTGGGCATTTGCAGTAACAGTATAGGAGACCCGTTCCTTAATAATGGGAAATTCTTTTTTTAAATCAGGCCCTCTATGTGTCTTCAAAGGTGTATTGGGTTGTTCCAAATATTGGGCAGTACTTGAAGTTACTGCATACGTTATAACAGTATAGGAGACCCGCTCCTTAATAATGGGAACAACAAAGCATAGCCAGCTGATGAACCTCTAACAATAGTGAGGACCGACTGCTGGCCCTTTAACAATAGTAAGGTCTGTCTGATAGCCCTATAAAAATAGGCTTTGTGACTTTCAGAGTCCCTCCTTCATAAATGAAACAGGATGTGTCTGATCATGTTACACATACTACATGGCCAGATAAGGTAGTAAAATGTTAAAATGATATTTACTGGTGAAGGCATTTTTCACTGTTGAGAGCAATGCCAAAGTGCAAAAATGCATCAAAAACGCTATGTGTGAACATAGCCCAAGGTGTGTAGGAGCATTTTTTGGGGGGGATATTTATTTTGCCTTATATGCAAGTCATTACCCTGGAAAGGATGTTCCTTAACATTTTTTCCAGGAAAATCCATTTTGGTTTCGTTTTTGTATGTTATTGTGAGTCCGTAAAAGTGGCGTAATTCTTTGACAAGATTCTTCACAACAGTGACCTGGGAGTCAGAGATGCATCTAGAGGTCTTCCCCTTGCTGTTTCCATGTCATTTCCGCTCTTTACAGGATGTGTCTGATCATGTCTCACTCACCACATGGCTAGATAAGATAGTAAAATGTTAAAATGACATTTGCTGGTCAATTTATTTTTCTCTGTTGAAAGCAATGCAAAAGTGCAAAAACCCATCAGAAATACTACGTGTGAACATAGCCCAAGGTGTGGAGGAGATTTATTGTTTTTCGTTATTTATTTTGCCTTATATACAAGTCATTACCCTGGAAAGGATGTTCCTTAACATTTTTTCCAGGAAAATACATTTTGATTTCGTTTTTGTATGTTTTACTGTGAGTTTGTAAAAGTGGCGTAATTTTTTGACAAGATTGTTCACAGCAGTGACCTGGGGAGTCATAGAGATGCTTCCAGGGGTCTTCACCATGCTGTTCCCATGTCATTTGAGCACTGTTCCCATCAATTTGGGCACTTTTTAGGCCACCTGCAGACCTCAGGGGGGAAAAATGCTTGAGTTTCCCATAGACTTACATTGGGCTCGTTGCTCGGGTCGAGCACCCGAGCATTACGATTTGCACGACCCGAGCAATGAGCACCCGAGCATTACGATTTTCACGACCCGAGCAATGAGCACCCGAGCATTTTAGTGCTCGCTCATCACTATTCTCAATGCATTCCACTATGTAATGAATAAAGATTTGCAACTGGAATATTTCTTTCAGTGATTTCTAGGATGTAGTATTTTAGTGTTCCCTTAATTTTTTTGAACAGTGTATACATTATTATATCATTATATATATTCATCCATGTGTATATATATATATATATATATATATATATAAAACTAGATAGCTAGATAGATATACATTTTTTGCACATATACAGTACAGACCAAAAGTTTGGACACACCTTCTCATTTAAAGATTTTTCTGTATTTTCATGACTTTGAAAATTGTACATTCACACTGAAGGCATCAAAACTATAAATTAAAACATGTGGAATTATATACTTAACAAAAAAGTGTGAAACAACTGAAAATATGTCTTATATTCTAGGTTCTTCAAAGTAGCCACCTTTTGCTTTGATGACTGCTTTGCACACTCTTGGCAATCTCTTGATGAGCTTCAAGAGGTAGTCACCGGAAATGGTCTTCCAACAATCTTGAAGAAGTTCCCAGAGATGCTTAGCACTTGTTGGCCCTTTTGCCTTCACTCTGTGGTCCAGCTCACCCCAAACCATCTCGATTGGGTTCAGGTCTGGTGACTGTAAAGGCCAGGTCATCTGGCGTAGCACCCCATCACTCTGCTTCTTGGTCAAATAGCCCTTACACAGCCTGGAGGTGTGTTTGGGGTCATTGTCCTGTTGAAAATTAAATGATGGTCCAACTAAACGCAAACCGGAAGGAATAGCATGCCGCTGCAAAATGCTGTGGTAGCCATGCTGGTTCAGTATGCCTTCAATTTTGAATAAATCCCCAACAGTGTCACCAGCAAAGCACCTCCACACCATCACACCTCCTCCTCCATGCTTCACGGTGGGAACCAGGCATGTAGAGTCCATCCGTTCACCTTTTCTGCGTCGCACAAAGACACGGTGGTTGGAACCAAAGATCTCAAATTTGAACTCATCAGAACCAAAGCACATATTTCCACTGGTCTAATGTCCATTCCTTGTGTTCTTTAGCCCAAACAAGTCTCTTCTGCTTGTTGCCTGTCCTTAGCAGTGGTTTCCTAGCAGCTATTTTACCATGAAGGCCTGCTGCACAAAGTCTCCTCTTAACAGTTGTTGAAGAGATGTGTCTGCTGCTAGAGCTCTGTGTGGCATTGACCTGGTCTCTAATCTGAGTTGCTGTTAACCTGCGATTTCTGAGGCTGGTGACTCGGATAAACTTATCCTCAGAAGCAGAGGTGACTCTTGGTCTTCCTTTCCTGGGGCAGTCCTCATGTGAGCCAGTTTCTTTGTAGCGCTTGATGGTTTTTGCAACTGCACTTGGGGACACATTCAAAGTTTGCCCAATTTTTCGCACTGACTGACCTTCATTTCTTAAAGTAATGATGGCCACTCGTTTTTCTTTACTTAGCTGCTTTTTTCTTGCCATAATACAAATTCTAACAGTCTATTCAGTAGGACTATCAGCTGTGTATCCACCAGACTTCTGCACAACACAACTGATGGCCCCAACCTCATTTATAAGGCAAGAAATCCCACTTATTAAACCTGACAGGGCACATCTGTGAAGTGAAAACCATTTCCGGTGACTACCTCTTGAAGCTCATCAAGAGAATGCCAAGAGTGTGCAAAGCAGTCATCAAAGCAAAAGGTGGCTACTTTGAAGAACCTAGAATATAAGACATATTTTCAGTTGTTTCACACTTTTTTGTTAAGTATATAATTCTACATGTGTTAATTTATAGTTTTGATGCCTTCAGTGTGAATGTACAATTTTCAAAGTCATGAAAATACAGAAAAATCTTTAAATGAGGAGGTGTGTCCAAACTTTTGGTCTGTACTGTATGTGTCATTACGAGTATTACACTTTTCAACATTTTGTCACTAATACAGGGCTTCCACTTCAGCAGGTATGTATATTGGCAGACTATTTGTCATCCATAATACTGTTGACGAAACCCTTCTTTAGGGAGAGCTTTTAGGGTAGACGCAAAAGTTCTGCACATTGCCAGGTGATCACAGCCATGAAAAATTATGGAAGTGTTTGGGTAAGGTTTTTGTGTCCATATGTCTTCTACATCCTTTGCATTCATAATATCTCAGTCTTGTTCTATACTGCAAACATGTAATTATTGAGAGGTCAGTCCTATATAAATGTAAGAGCATAAACATGTCATAGAATAGATGACAAAAGTGGTGCTGCATGAGATATAGCTTGTAATTTTATATTGTTTATTACCATCTGAAGCAAAAGATGTGATTCGAATGATGTTATTACAAGCTAAGCAATCACCACAGGGGTATTAGCCCCTTCAATTTCCCTTGTTAGTTCCTGGGTTGCTTATCACGTTGAGAATATATAACCCGGCAGGACACAATCCACTAGTCACTGGATGCCCATTATGTTCAACTAAATAACCTGGGCAAGACAGAATCAATGTGTACTCCTCTAAAAAGCTCACTTGAAACGCGCGATGGGGACAATCGTTTGGGACTAGCACTGTCACTATATGTTTTTCATTTCATGCAATGAATTTAAAGGGAATCTGTCACCACTTTGGAGTTATCAGACCTCTATTATGGCCATAGAGGGTATAGAAAAGTAAATCTATACATATCTGTATGGCCCATAGTAGAGGTTTGATTGCATAGAAAAGCGCTTTAATGAATTTTATTTTGTACAGGCTTGGCGTCGGGGGACGACAAGCATTCCCCACCTATGTGCTTATTATTCCCCTAAATCCCCACCTATATGCTTAATTATTATATCCCCCCCTCCCCTGCATGTCACAGGGCCCTATGACAGGCCTTGTGACGTGCACTGTGCTCCCTGACTTCCTGGGCATGCGCAAAGCGCCGGTCACATAGAGCACGCTTTGCTTCATCCCTGTACCGTTTGCCTGTGTACTGCGCTGCAGGGTTCTATTGTGCAGGCGCCGGGGAGTCCGGGGAGTCATATAAAAAAGCATATAAAAAACAACATATATAAAACAATGAGTAGGCATGGATGTCTGACATCTCTGAGGTTCTGCAAAACTTTGAGGGATCAACTAAGATGGTGAACAGAGATGACACCATAATCGCGTAACCATACTGCTTCTGTATCTACTCAAACGCGCACTGCTCACAATTAAAGAGGAAGCTTTTCAGGGGACCAGATGGAGATGGAGGTAAAAAGTAGAAAGGGTGGTACAAACCAGCCCAGCCTCATCTCATCTTCTCATCGTGGATTGAATGATGAGGAGACTGAGGAGGAGGAGGAAGAGAAGATGGTTGCCTGTGCTACAGAGGGTACTACCCACACCAGCTTCATCCCGTTTGTTTAGCTTGGATAGGCAAAAGGGGAGGAGGAGAAAGAGGAGGAGAGGGAGGAGGTGGAGGAAATGGAGAGTCGTCCTCCTGTTGGGGAAAGGGAAGTCTTGCCTGTTGGGAGTCTGGCACACATGGTTGACTTTATGGCCCACTGCCTTTTCCGTGACCCTCGCGTTATACGGATTTTGGCCAACACTGATCACTAATTGTTCATCCTTCTCGACCCAGGCTATGAGGAGAACTTTTCACCTCTCCTTCCTGCGGTGGAGAGAGCTAGAAAAATAGTGTAATACCAGAAAGCCCTAGTTGAACAATTAGTAGAAAAGTTCCCATCTGACAATGCTGGTAGCAGAGGTCATAGATCCTTGGGAAACCAGGGAGGAGAGAGCAGGAAGACACCTGTCAGGTCCAAAAGAGGCAGGAGAACACTATTAAAGGTCTGGGAAAGTTTCATTAGACCCTCCCAGCACCCAAGCCCTGATGCGCAGGGTAGTCTGACAAGGAGGGAAACGTATTTGAAGATGGCGAAGAAGTCAACATTATCAGCATCCTTCATGATTCTTCTATGCTGTACAACTATTAGGTATCCTAGGTGGCATGAACTGTCTCTCTATGCCCTGGAGTTGCAAGTTGTTTTCATGCACCTTAATTGTAACCAAAATGCTTTTGAATATAAGTATGGTCATTTAATTAAAGAAAACTGACTGCCAAAACTTTTGCATATACTATTTATTGATCACAACATAGATAGTAATTCATTGTTTACAATGCCATAGCTTAGTATTTTGTAGCATAACCTCTTGCTTTAATTACTGCACTACACCGACGAGGCATTGAAGCCACTAGGGTATTCAAGATATTTTGAGGGATCTTGGTCCATTCCATTTGCAAATCTGCAAACAATTCATTTTTATTGCTATGGGTACGGGCCCCAATTTGTCATCCTAACACGTCCATTGCAACAGACGAACATTTTTCTTTGCTAACCAATTTTTGACTAAATTGAATGTGTGTAGTAGTGGTGTAGGCGATGGTCTGGTCCCTTGACATTCTAAAGGGTTAACTGTGTTCCTGAAGATAGAACCCTCTGGAGCTGCAGATTGGCCTGGGTAGGGTTAACTTTAGTAGCCAGCCCAATGGAGAGAGGGGGAACTGAGTGCTAGTGTCAAGTGCAGGAAGTGACAGGTGTCTGTGTTGAGCACTGTAGTGACAAGTAACAAGCAGCAGCATCTAGTTAATGGCAGCTAGGGACAACGTGGGCCTAGAATCCCGGGCAGTGGATTGCCAGAGAACCCCTCCGATCAAGTCCCTGTGCTGACCTGGGAACCTCGAGACAGACTTCAGGGCTTGGGGCTCATTCTGTCTGCGAGGCTGCAGAAGCCACAATAGATCATTACTAAGACTGGTGCATTTCAAACACGTTGATCTTAAAATTGGACACTTGGTGGTTGCTGATTTTCATATTTATGGTTTTATTGGATTTTCACAAATAAAGTTTTTGGACATTTTATTTCCTGATCGCTGGAGATTTCTTTCTATTGTCTGCATAGCTTCCCACCCAGACAAGGGAAGCTCCATGGGATGGCTCCTTAGAAGCAAGGTGCAAATACCAATTGGTGAGCTGACTTTTCCTTTCCCCCTCTACCTATGTTACTTATGCTGGAAGATATGCGGCCCAAGATGGCGGCCAGAAGCATGGACTCCAAGATGGCAATGGCAGTGGTGAAGAGAAGGAAAAGAACTGCCTATAGTGGGAAGGGGGCGCTGCTGAAAGTGGAGCTGCTGAGAGTGAAGTGTGATGCGGCGGTCACATCAGAAATTCAGCCCAAAAAGAGGTGGAGTTGGGCGCGCAGGTAGCGTGTCATCGGTAAGCGACCAGCACCATTTTCTGCTTTGCATCTGAGGAGTGAGGTGTGCAGCAGCATGTCTCCAGCAAAGATGGCACAGAGTGAGCAGAACCACAGTGAGTTCTCTGGCTGCCCGATAAACGCGAGTGAGGAGGCGGAGGAAACTCCGGAGATCGTTACCAAAGGGGCTGTGGCTGGGAGTTACTGGGCAATGGGCGTTGCTTATGGACCACCACCTCTGCCACCAGTAATGGTGCAGTGGATGACTGTGCCACAACCAGATGTGGGCCTCCTGGCGCATGAATTGAGGGTGATGTGCTGGAGCCAGATACCGGGAAGCGACACCCCCTTGGCTGAGGGAGGAGAAACGTCAGGCAATGCCAGTACATGGACAGCATGTCTGGAGGAATACAACGAGCGGGTCCCCATCTTGGTTGGTCTCGATTCCGGTGCTCACAGTCAAGGTCTCTAGATATGCGGTGAGCACGGTTGTGCCCGAAGGGTAAGGGCAGTCAAGCGGAAGGCCCCTTACATTAATTGGGGATAGAAAAGGACATCATGAGCACACCACCGGTTAAAAGCCACCCGATTATCAGCAAAAATGGCTGGCTGAGCATCCGCCCCCGATGAGCCTTTTGGAGCGCCGAAAATGGACTGATGTATACTTGAGAGGATGGCTGGAGGGGTTCAATGCCGCCCAGTAGGAGTCGGTAGAGGATTCCCAGGCCAGAGGATGAGTGGTGGAGTTCTACATAAAGAAAGGGAACTGGTTCCTGGAGGAGGAATGGACCAGGGACGAGGTCAGTGTGAGCCACAACTTGGTGAAGCGGAAATACCTACCTTCACAACTCCACAGCCTCTATCCAGGTGAGATCGTAGAATTTATAAAGTGCGAATGACGGCGGGCTGGTACATTTTGGACATCTTGAAGAGAGACCAGGAGGTGTTTGAGAGAAGGACCAAGAGGGAGGCCTAACAAAAGTGGGGCAGAAAAGTCCCCAAGAGTTTCCCGTCGACACCAAAGGCCGGCGATTCCCGTGGGAAGGAGATAGCGCCAGACCAATTGCTGGCAGAATTTGAGGAGAAATGTGAGGATCCTCCTGAAAGCCGAAGACCGGCTTGATCTTCTTGTGAGGCGCAGGCATCCGGCTTTCCACACCCACAGGTGGAGGGGTCCGACTCCACTAGTCAAGGGTTCATGGAAGACAACAGGGCCATGGCGGGCCAGGTAGTCCAGAAATTTTGAGTGACCAGCTATGGTCCCACTCTGGTGGGCTGCGGGAGTGTCACTTCAGTGGAAGAAGGCCTGGGCCCAGTAGGTTTCCCGACCAACTCTGGAGATGGAGGTGTTATAGCAGAAGATGGAGTCCCTCAAGTTTAAAGGCCCCATCTATGCTATATAAGTCTGAAAGTTATTTTAGGTAAAAAAACAGCAAGCTGAAATGTTCCTTCTTGTATCAATAGCGTGTCCTTGCTAAGATAACGTGTACTCCCTGGCCAGATATTTCATCTTGTAGCAATAATGTGTTCTTGCAAGAAGATAAAATGGCCTTGCTAACCAGATAAGTCTAATTAAATATTTTAAAGCATACAGAAACTAGCTTTTTTCGCTTGTTCAGCTAAACTGTATAATCGAACCATATATGGCAAATCTGTTTCCTGCCTTCAGGGTGTATATTAGCCCTGTGTTTTGTAATAAAGGTTAGAGTATGTTTAGACACAAACATCCTGTCCTGTGTCTTCTTCTCTCCGATATCGTAATCCAAAGGATAGAAGACCAAGAATGCAGTGACGACAGCTGGCGCCCGAACAGGGACCTTGAGTTAATCTACCGAAGGGTGCTCGACCGGTCCGAGACGTGGGACGAGTGAAGCTCTCTGTTGGTGATATATACAGCGCTGAGGTAAGAATAACTGTTATATTCTACCTAATTATATCACTGCATAGAAGAGACTCCCTCACCCCCGAGCGGTCGGCTCCCCAGGTAATTCACAGATTGTTGTCTGGCTCAGGTCCCTTTGAACCAGTAGAATCCCCTCAGATCAGTCCTGCCTTCTATCCTTTGGAGAATTTAAGAATGAAAGTATGGATCCGATGATTGTGTTGTGGATGTGTCCCGGGGTTGATGTTTTTGGTCTGTTTTTCTGGTTGGTGTATAAGTCCTAGAGAGGCTAGCAGTGGAATGGTTCAGAAACCTTTGTGGCCCATTGTCTAAATGACCATTGTCTAAGTGACTGAGGAGTCTCTTCTAGGTGAGGAGAACCGAAAAAATGGGGAACCAAAATGCCAAGGAAGGCATTATAGCCAAAGACTTAGTAGTACGCAGAGAAGGGAAACAGGCACTGATTGGAATTGACAAAATATTGTGTAAAGCGGGAATGAATGAGAATGGAGAGATGAACGGAGAGAAATGGAAATCCTTCTTTAACTCCTATCATGGATGGCTGAAAGATAAGGGTCTGTTAGGGACAGTAGATGTATGGATAAATGCATGCGCTTATTTTGAAGGAAAGATTGAAGAACTAGGAGACGGATGTTACAGACTGACAAAAACCGGACTGACAGATTTTCCTCCCTGTCCGCTCCCGACGTCACCCCCACCCCAGTATCAGAATTCCCAGGAGCCTAAATGTTGGGTTTGCCCCAGATGTGGACAGCAGAACACCTTGACAGTAGACATCTGTGTGGCATGTGGAGGACTGAGACCCCACCCAGCTAGACTATTCCCAATGAGGACGGTAGTTGTGCCAGGAGCACCGGGAGCAGCAGCAGCAGCAGCGGGGGGGGATGCAGTGGTTCCAGGTCAGGAAGCTCGTACAATGTTAATGTATAAACCATGGAGTCCTTCAGAGCAGTTGGCACTGATCTCCCAGCTGCCAGACCCATCCCAGTCCCCTATGGGTTTCATTAGAATGATCACCACCATACAGGATACATACCATGCCACTAGAATAGATCTGCAGGGGGTAATTAAGGGAAAATTGGCAGATGAAGCCCGCTATGACAGGTTGATAGATGAGACAAAAAAACAGTATGCCAATAGGACCGGACCCGTAGATGCAGAATCTAATGATGCAGCAGCTGGAGTCCTATTCGCAGCAGCGTTGGTAAAAGCATGTCAAGACAGGCAAGCAGAAAAGCAAGTTACACTAGAAGATAGAGTGCAAGGGAAGGAGGAAGATCCTAAGGATTATTTCTATGCACTAAAGAAAACCTGGTCAGAAATGGGGTTCAACCCCGGGAATAAGACTAGTGAGAGGGTATTAGCAAGTGCTTTCATGAATGGACTAAAGAAAGAGATTGCAGAGAAGGTAAAAGCAAGTAGACCAGACTGGAGATCAGTGAAAGCAGAGGATTTGGCTAGAATAGCTCAGGGGGCACAGCATGACATAGAGCAGGCAAAAAGAGCTGCCAAAATAAACATAGTAGAGACTGCCCCTAGAAACAACAGAGGCAGAGGACGGACTGAAGGAGGAGGACAGAAACTGTGTTACGGATGTAAAAAGCCAGGACATTTTAGAAAGAACTGTAGGACCAACCCGTATCCAAATGCTCAGAGTACGGGTCCTCCAGCTGACCAAACAACGCCCCCATAGGATGAGGGTAGCTTGCACATGAACCCCCTCATCTCCTTACCCCCAACTCCCAGTTGTATAGTGCAGGTGAACCTACCAGGGGGACATGAAATCGATTTCCAAGTAGATACGGGGGCCGACAATTCAGTAATTACGCAAGGTGATTGGCCATACACTGACACTGATTTTTCACATCATGTCATTGCCACCCCCTTCAATTCCCCATCTGTCCTGCTCCCTGTCACTAAGAGAATTCCCCTGCAAATTCAAGGAGCTACTGTACATAGCCAGCTCATGGTATCGCCCCAAGGCCAATGTAACCTTTTGGGAAATGATGTGTTGTCCCAATTACAAGCACATATTGAGTATCATCCCGATGGCACTGTCACCATGACCCCAGGTTTAAAACCAAGTACCCTTTGCAAAATTATGTCACTAGATATTGCCAGCATAGAAGAGACAAATGAGTTTCCCCCGATATTGGAGCATGCTGTACCACATGATTTTTTGGGCCTCAGACAAAACAGATGTTGGTAGGTTAAAAGTTCAACCAGTAATGGTAAAATTAAAACCAGGAGCAATCTTACCCCAACAGAGGCAGTATCCCCTTAGCTCGGCTCAGGAGAATGCCATAGCCCAGCAAGTCCAAAAATTACTACAGAGAGGAGTCCTAGTCAAAACCCAGTCCCCTTGCAACACTCCCCTGTTCCCAGTAAAGAAAAAGAGCGTGCCAGGACAACCAGCCGCATATAGAATGGTCCATGACCTCCGGTTGGTTAACAAAGCCACAGAACTTCTAACACCAGTTGTGCCCAACCCGCATACTCTCCTGTCACAGATACCTTCTAACTCTCTTTGTTTTTCAGTGGTCGATTTGGCAAATGCATTTTTCAGTGTACCATTACATCCTGACTGCCAGTACCTGTTTGCTTTCACGTTCCAGGGCAGTCAATATACATGGACAGTGTTGCCACAGGGTGCCCAGAATTCACCCACAATGTACACTGCAAGTCTGCAGGAAATACTGGAGGGATGGTCTGAACCACATATCGTTGTTTTGCAATATGCCGATGACTTGCTCATTTGTGCCCCCTCCAGGAAACAATGTCATAGTGCAACTATATCGCTTATGTTGTTTCTCTATCGCGCTGGCTGCAAGGCATCGAAAGATAAGCTTCAGTTTTGTAAATCTTCAGTCACCTTTTTGGGACATTGCATTACACCAGGAGCTCGTCATTTAACAAATGCACGCAAACAAGCAGTACAGGCATTCACCGTCCCCATTAATGTTGCAGCCCTCAGAACTTTTCTTGGACTTGTTTCCTATTGCAGACAGTGGATTCATGCCATCTCTGTTTTAATGCAGCCCCTCTATGACTGTCTTACTCCAACATCTTTTGTACTAACATCAGAGGCAATAGACTGTTTTTATTCTCTCAAGAACCGTATTTTGGCCGCTCCAGCTTTGGGTACCCCTAATTATGAGCTCCCATTTACTCTGTACCTTCATGAACAAGCTGGACATGCAGCAGGAGTTTTAACTCAAACACACGGTGATAATCAGAGACCTGTTGCCTACTTTAGTGGCAGATTAGATGCGGTAGCCAGAGGTGCACCATCCTGTGTACGTGCTCTGCATGCTGTTGGACTATTACTCCATAAATCCGCAGACATTGTTCTTGACCACCCGCTCACCGTTCTAACACCTCATGATGTCTACACTATATTGAATCAAGTGCAACCCGCTCACCTCTCAGCAGCACGTCATCTTAGGTTACAATGTGCACTGTTAATGCCTCCCAATGTTTCTTTACAGAGGTGTACTACCCTGAATCCAGCAACTTTGTTACCTCTCTCGGATCTAAAGGAGGAGTCAGGTACTGTGCTTTATAAGGAAGATCCAAGAGAGGAAGTTCCTCATGACTGTGTACAAATGATGGCACAAGAAACGGCAGGTTTACCTACTGTATTTGAACATGAATTACAAAATGCAGATTTTGAATTTTTTGTAGATGGATCCCGTCATCAGGACGATTCAGGTACCTTCCATACTGGATATGCAGTTGTCTCCCTCAATGCAGTAATCAAGGCAGAACCAATGTTCCCACACCAGTCGGCTCAAGAAGCTGAACTTAGGGCCCTAACCGAGGCCTGTAAACTAGCGGAAGGTAGTATTGTTAACATTTACACAGATTCTAGGTACGCATTCGGTATAGCGAATGATTTTGGTCCCATATGGAAGTCAAGAGGTTTCCTGACGGCAGCAGGACACCCCATTAAGAATGCTGATGCGGTCCAGCAGTTAATTTATGCGCTACAACTACCCAAACAAGTAGCTGTCATAAAGGTAAGAGCACATACCAGACGCACCGACCAGGTAAGCAGAGGTAACGCGATGGCAGATGCAGCGGCAAAAACAGCAGCCTGTAAGTCACAACAAGGGTCAACAGTACGTCAGTTAAGTGCCCCTAAAAACCCCTTTGTGTCGGAGGACATCTTATCCCAAATGCAGGCTCAGGCTCAAAAGGAGGAGGTTGATAAGTGGTTAAAGGAAGGTGCATGCCTGAATGAAGCAAATGGGGTATGGGGGAAAGGGACACGACGATGCCTTCCAAGGGCACTGTACCCAGCAGCTGCCCAGATACTACATGGTCCGACACACCAATCTAAAACGGGTGTGATGAGTGTGATGCAGAAACATTGGGTGGCACCAGGATTCTCCACCTGTATTGAAAACCTGGTACAAGGGTGCATGATATGTGCTACACATAATCAGGGTAGAGTAGTTAAAACACCACCCAAACACACCCCCGGCCCCTCTATCCATTCCAGAGACTGCAAATTGATTATATTCAGCTGCCAAAGTCAGGATCATGGGAATATGTGTTGGTCTGTATTGATTTGTTCTGAGGATGGCCAGAGGCTTTCCCGATTGCCAAAGTCACGGCTGCGGCAACAGCAAAGAGACTGCTTGCGGAGGTGGTCTGCAGGTATGGGGTACCAGAGGTAATTGAGAGGTACACACTTCACAGGTGAAATAATGAATGAAGTCATATCAGCTCTAGGAATTCAACAGCATTCCACACCCCATATCACCCACAAAGTAGTGGTAAAGTGGAAAGACTGAATGGGACATTGAAATTAAAAATTCAGAAAGCCATGGCTGAGACAGGAAAACCATGGCCGGACTGTTTACCGCTTGCTCTGTTTTCAGTAAGATACACGCCCAATAGAAAGACTGGACTGTCTCCATATGAGATATTGTTTGGCAACATACCCAGCCTAGGGTGTTTCTATCCACAAGCATTAGAAATGAACAACCATGTGCTAAGTTCCTATGTGAGGGCTTTACACAAAAAGATTAAGCAAGTACATGATAATGTCTTCAGTTCTCTTCCAGATCCAGATCAAGACTCTAGCAGCCATACGCTGCAACCTGGAGAATGGGTGGTTATAAAAAGACACGTGAGGAAAAGCCTAGATCCACGGTTTGACGGACCCTTTCAAGTTCTGCTGACCACAAGTACAGCCGTTAAACTAGAGGGAAAAGAGACCTGGATCCACGCGTCCCATTGCAAAAAGATACTAGGAGAACCAGCGGACAAAGAATGAAGACATTGTTTATACTTACCTGCATACTTGCGACCACAGGTGCATGGACTAGGTTAGGCACCATGGATGGAGATGACAATAGATTCATTAGACACCATCTTGCTCTAATCGATGGACTAAAGGAGCAAAACCAGACCATTGCTAATTGTTGGATATGTACACATGCCCCTGTGACGTCCACTAGCATACCCTTTCTCGCTGTCCCGGTCTCATGGCAAGAGATAAACTTTTGGGTGAACTGTTCAGATACTTGGGCCAGCAATGCCACACAGAGACTGTGGAATACCACTGTTGGGATTCCCGTAGTAGGATGGACAGAATTTCCGTGGTGGCAAGGGAACCTGACGGGTCAAATAATTCCCAGGTTGTATTTAGCATTTAAAGGAGGGGAGTGGGTACCTCGAAACAAAACAAAAATGACTGATTTTGATAAGATACCACAACAAGGGTTAAAAGTAAGTTTCAAGCCCACCTCAGACAGTAGTGATGCCTTTAAACCTTCCCTGTTGGAATGATATCTACACACTTCTTATTGGGTGAATAATGTCTATTTTAAAAACGGGACAAGTGATACCTGTGCCAAAATACCTGGCAATCTACAGTGTAATGAAAGCTCAAGTTATCAGAAAGGTACACCTACGTGTGGCAATCCTGATGCTGGCTATTATTCTCCCTTAGGTCAGCAGCCTGGGTGGTGTATGATGTCAAATGTTTCTAAGTTTGTTGATTTAGTTCACCGTCTAATACTGCAACATTCAGCATTATGGAATCTCCCCGTATCCATGTATTGGGTATGTGGAGACAAGGCTTTCAAGTGGCTCCCAGTAGGAGTAACAGGAGCTTGTACCTTAGCCAGATTGACCCCCCCAACTTATATTGTTACTCCAGACCAGCTAGATCCTTTGTCTATCCCAAAACATACACTGCATAAGCGATCAGCAGACAATAAAGAAAGACCAAGTGGGAGACCCCATATAGTTCAAATGGGAGCGGTGAACAAATTTTTCAGTGCATTGTTTATATACCCTATGTTGACACAAACGTGGGATAAATTAGTAGAAGCTACAGACTATCTTGATGATCAGATTTGGTATATTTTAGAAGTAGTTAACGGATCTCTTGCAGTACAGAATCAATTGATTATTGTCACGAACCAACATACCCTTGTACTAGATTATTTAACAGCAGCACAAGGAGGGATGTGCCAGATAATAGGGCCCGCATGCTGCCATTACATAGACAATTCTAGTGTACTGACGCTGAAGCATAAGTTGGAAGTTGTGGTAAAATTAAGGAAGCTTTATGATGAGGCCAACCTCAAGAATCAGGATTCCTGGTGGGCAAACACCTTTTCCTTTCTAAATCCCGCAAATTGGTTTAAAGGTATCGGTGGGTGGTTGGCTGGTATAGTGCAAGCTATTTTACAGGTTTTGCTAATGTGTCTTGCGGTTTATTTGGTTTTTAAGCTTTTTCTAATGTGTATTCAGCGTTGTACTAAAAGAAAACATAGAGATTCGTATTGATAAATGAAGGAACAAAAGGATGGAATGTTATAGCAGAAGATGGAGTCCCTCAAGTTTAAAGGCCCCATCTATTCTATATAAGTCTGAAAGTTATTTTAGGTAAAAAAACAACAAGCTGAAATGTTCCTTCTTGTATGAATAGCGTGTCCTTGCTAAGATAACGTGTACTCCCTGGCCAGATATTTCATCTTGTAGCAATAATGTGTTCTTGCAAGAAGATAAAATGGCCTTGCTAACCAGATAAGTCTAATTAAATATTTTAAAGCATACAGAAACTAGCTTTTTTCGCTTGTTCAGCTAAACTGTATAATCGAACCATATATGGCAAATCCATTTCCTGCCTTCAGGGTGTATATTAGCCCTGTGTTTTGTAATAAAGGTTAGAGTATGTTTAGACACAAACATCCTGTCCTGTGTCTTCTTCTCTCCGATATCGTAATCCAAAGGATAGAAGACCAAGAATGCAGTGACGACAGAGGAAACCACCTGCCCCCCCCCCCACGCTGCCTGGGCTGCCTTCATACAGGAGAGGGAGGAGGCCCATAAAAAAAAGTAGAGGGAAGCTGGACTAGTTCTAACCAGCCTTGGTGTAAAAGTTTTGCAGGGACCCATATCACACTGTTCCGGTGAGGCGACTGTGGAAATCCTTGCTGGGGGGAAAACTGCCCTGTTTTCAAAGTTGAGAGCTGTGTTTTTCTAAATAATTCAAGGGACTGTTGTTTTACCTTCAAGGCCAAGGTAAAGTAGAGGAGTCATGTTTTCTTATTGCTGCTTTTTTTGTTTATTTTTTTGTTGTGGTGCCTGTTGCCCCTTTTTCTGCTGGAATTGGAGGTGCTGAAACAAGCCTTGAGGATTTGATATCCTCCACCACAACGACTGTGATTTTTGGTACTGTGTCCTTAGACAAAAGGAGGGCTGCTGCTGAATTGGCCTGTCGGCCTGTGTTAATAAAATGAACACGGACACTTTGTTTCCGGGGTCCTTACCAAGAAGGACCGGTGCTATTAAGAGTTTTAAAGGTCTATAATTATGGACTGTCTCGATTGCTGTTCCAGGGTCTTTAACCAAGAAGGGCACAAGAAGAAGACATCGGGACCAGTCAAATGTTTTATATTTAATAATGGTATGATGTTTGACACCTGCACTAGTTTTCTGGTTGGGTCTGATATGGTCAATGACAACCATAATTAAAGTGTGGGGGAATGCAGAAGTAGTGGAGGTGATGGTCTGCTCCCCTGACACCCTAAAGGGTTAACTGTCTGTTTCTACAGACAGAACCCTCTTGGGCCGCAGTTTGGCCTGGGTAGAGGTAACTGTAGTGGCCGTCCCACCAGAGGGAGGGGGAACTGAATGCTAGTGTCAAATGCAGGAAGCGACAGGAGTCAGTGTTGAGCACTGTAGTGACAAGTAACAAGCAGCAGGCTCTAATTAAAGGCTGCTAGGGACAACATGGGCCTAGAATCCCAGGCAGTGGATTGCCTGAAAACTCCACAACATGGGTCCCTTTGCCTGCCTAGGAACCTTGAAATAGACATCGGGGTCTGGGGGCACATTCTGTCTGCTAGGCTGTTGAAGAAAATATAGGACTCAAACTCTTAGAGGCGGAGTGAGATGGGATCCAGAAATACTGCCAGAGGTGGAGTCAAATCCTTAGGGATAGAGAAGATAGTAGAAGGGATGCTCTACCTTGAATGGGAAAGATGACAACCTGTGGGAAAGATGATAACCTGTTTGGCCTTATCTAGAGATTGGCGAACCTGAACAGTAAAGTTTCGGGTCCTTACCAAACACAGACCCCGAACATGGACTTCCTCAGGAAGACCTTGCTACTGTTCAGGTTCAGGTTCATGCAGATGACAGCACCGTAAATTTTCATAACCAGCAGAGGGAAAGCCGGGAAGGGGCCATTAGCCCAAAATACTCCTTGGCTATTAATAACAGCTCACAGCTATTTGATTAGCCTTTACTGGCTAGATTACAGGGGGACCCCAGAAAAAAATTGACGTGGGGTCCCCATACAAAATTTAACCAGCAAAGGCTAGGCAGACAGCTGTGGGCTGATATTAATGGGTGTTTCTGTGGAAGTCAGATAGTGTAGATAAGTCCTCTGCTGTGTACCTGTTCATCCAACCTTGCCGCACTTTTTTTTTGTTTTTGTGCAATTACTGGGATTCTGACGGAAAGAGCAGGGCCTATGGCATAGAACAGTGTTGTGCACCGGTTGTACTGTCTTTGCTCCATGCAGGTGTATACCTTCAATCAATTTTTGCACTTGCTAATGTGATCAAGCAAGCAAACAAGCCCTTGTAGGCCACTTTTTGATTTTGTGGGGTTGAAATTCAGCTATCTGCAGAGCTTGTCAGTGCAGAGCTACTGAGTCAAGAGCACAAAAAAATTTTTTTCTCATTTGCTTTTGTTATAGTGCAAGCTGTGTTAGCCCAGTTTGTCATTTTTTGGTGGATGTGAACTTCAGCTTTATGCACAGTAAAACAAACATTTTTTTCTGTTGCTAGCCACAGTTCACCAAAGATTTTTTTGTGTGGCAAACACGATACAGTCTGCTAAAAGCCACCTACTATCTTAGTGGCGGTGAACCCTAGCTATTTTTAAAGTAAAAGAATAGATTTTTTGTCTTGCTAGGTGTGTTACCCCAGGCCTGGATGCCACAAATAGTAAAGGCTGTGTCTCAGAGCAGGAGGGAGGTTCCATGATTAGAGACAATTAGCAAACAGCACCTCCTGTCCCAGGCCAGTAGGGGGAGCTGGCTGCCCCTATAAAATCTGGAACTGGGGGCAGGGTTAGAGAGAACTGGATGACCTAGCTCAGGAGTGAGACTAGTCCCAGAGAAGGAGGGACAGTTCAGCTGTAGCTAAGGAGGTCGTGAGGCAGTGGAGGAACTGCTAGCCAGGGACGTACGGCACCGAGAGCCTGTCCTGGCAGAAAGGGAGAATAATCTACCGGACATTGGGTCCGAGGCTGTAAAGACTCTAAGTCCAGGAGCAGAGAAACAATCCGCGAGGGATTTCATGTCCTTTGGCCTAAAATGCCCGGAGGCTCCGACACAACAGAAGGGACCAGCAAAGCCAAGAGAGGCCAGAGGTAAAAGGAGCCCAAGTTGCAAGCCATACGGGTGAGAGTACACGGCACGCTCAGGGACGTGGGCTATTTTACCACTAAAGGGGGAAATAGTCTGAAAGAGCTTAGAGAGCACGGTAGGCCTACACCCTCACCCTGACCAGAGGGGCTTCCCGTGTGTTCTCAGACATCCAGGCCCCCTTGTAGCCGGTACTGTTGTTGGGTCATTACCATCTGTTATAATAAAGACCCTGAACTGTTTAAGCGGACTCTGCATTCTGACCGTCGTGGACGGAACTATCACCCGCAACATCCACCTACACTACCCTGGGGCTACACTCCTCCTGTGGGGAGTTGTTCTACCTCTGTGCTGCACACCAACACCAGCCCCAGTGGCCTGCCCTGCAGCGGCGGTTATCCCTGACCGCACTCCACGGGTGGCGTAGTCGGACATTTAAAGTACTGATTGATAGACCGCCATTTGGTCTGACCACCCTGAGCCACGGGACCGGGTTGCCACCACTACTACCCCCAGCAACGTACAGAGTCCCGGTCTCGAGTGCCCCGCGGCCCAGGGGGCGAGTCAGCTTTGGCATAGTCGGCAGGATTGTGACCAACCCGCCACAAACGGGTATTGCGTGCCTGAAAAAGACTTTATACATACCTGAGTGAAGTTTCCCGCCAATCGGAGCCGTTTCCTGCCATCGGGCGCCATCGGGATGCCGCGCAGGAAGAAGAGGGGCGTGGACGTCAAAAACGCACGAGACCTGAAGCCCCGCCCTACGCTGAGATGCTGCGCAAGGTCCTGGAAGGAGATCCAGCGGATGCCGACTTCATCACCGAGCGACGCAAGGTCCTCGCCCAGAGCATTGCGAGTGGAGCCGCGGCCTACAGAAGAGGTTCGCCGGAAGGTAGGCCACGGTTAACTAGGGGGGAGGAAGATGTCGGACACGGAGGGACCCTCTACCACCAGCGTAGCCGCTGCAGCTGTGATGCCGTTTTCCATGCCCTATATCCCCGGGGCGGCCTGGCTGCCCCAGTATGCAGGCGAGTCGCATACCTTGAGCGACTTTAAGGAAAGGCTGTATAGCTTGTTCAAAGTTTATCCCCTGACAGAAGAGCAGAAAGTAAGCATACCGACAGGGCAGTTAACTGGTGCAGCCCAGCGGGAGGTAAAATCATGGCCAGCTGAGGAGAAAAGGACTGTAAAGGACATTTTGGCCCGACTACGGGGTACCTTTGACACCCGCACCTCAGCTGAAATTAAAATGCGGTTCTACGGATGTAAGCAGCAGACACAGGACAGCATCAGAGACTATGCCCTAAATTTACAGGAAGCCTTGGGAGCAATCAAACAAGCTGACCCTGGCAGCGTGCAGGATACCGATAAATTATTGACTGACCAGTTCATAGAAGGTCTGCTGTCTAGCGCCCATAGAACCCAGCTTTTGCACAGTTTAAAGAAAGGGCCATCCGGGTGCTCCGAGAACCCACACCAGGTGGCGCTGTAGTTTCCCGGCATCCTGCCATTACGTACCACCAGGGAGCGGCGCCCTACCCTGCAGACCTTGTGGGGGCTGATGCGCAGGCCCTAAACCCATCCCCGCCTGCAAACCTGCACCATCAGGACCAAGAACTAACAAAGAGTGTTGCTGCATTGACCAGGACCGTACAGTCGTTACAGATGGACCCGTCAGGACCAATCAAGCTGGCTTCCAGTCCGGAGGATGTCCCGTGGCGTCGACGGAGGAGGATCCCGTCGTTCAGAGGGAGGCCCACCGACCGTTACACTGAGGATGGACAGCCGATTTGCAGCCAGCCGGGACACGTAGCCAGGTACTTTACTTTAAATGGGTCCGACCTGGGGCAGAGGGCCAACCCCCAGGCATAAGGTCATCAGGCCCGTCTAATTGGTGTGATAAGTACGTGGGGGGACGCCCAGTTTTACCTGTAGTGCTGGACGGTATCCCCATGAGTGCACTGCTGGATACCGGGTCACAAGTAACTACCATCCCCTATGTACTTTTTAAGCAGTATTGGAGTGACACTGACATAACCCGCTATCCAGACAATGACTTGAGCATCATCGCCAGCAATAGCCAGCCCGTGCCGCAGGTGGGGTTCAGAGAGATGACCATTAAGATTGGTAAGGTTGAACTGCCGGCACAGGGAGTGATCATTGTGGACATTGACCGTCGAGAAAGTTACCCTAAAATAACCTTGGGTACTAACGTGATTGAAAATTGTCTTTCAGAAGTAATTGTAATTTTGCAGCAGGTGGCGATGAATGTGAGCTCCAGCCAACAGAGGGTCCTCCAGAAAGAGATAAGAGCCCTGATGAGACGGCAACAGGTAGAACTGTCTGGTGGTGAGATTGGTAGCGTGAGGATGAGCAACCCGTTCCCCATTGCCATGCCCCCCAAAAGTGAAATGATGATCTGGTGTCGGACAGCAATCGGGTTAAGAGGGAGAGACTACCAAGCCATGGTAAAACTCGTGTACTCAGACAGCAGGCCCACCATTTTGACAGCCTGGGGGGTGGTTGATGTCCGCCATGGAAGGGTGCCCGTGCGGATCTTAAACATTGGGGAAAGGGAAGTACACTTGCCCCGGTACGCTACACTAGCCAAATTGTATACTGTTGAACACAATGCTGTCAGGGCCGTGGAACCCTTGCCTCCATCTCCCCAGGCGGAGGGTAATGGCTCCCAGAAACCCAAGGAGGACTGGTGCCAGAAACTCCACGTGGGTGCTGACTCCACTCCCTTGCACCAAAAACAAGGAGTCTACCGGGTGGTTCAGGAGTACGAGAGAATCTTTAGTAAGCACCCACTAGACTTCGGCAGAGTGAAAGGGGTAGAACACCACATCCCCACGGGGAGCCACCCACCAATAAAAGAGAGATACAGACCTGTACCCCCCGCACACTATCAGAACGCAAAGGGCATGCTGAGAGAAATGAAAGAAGCCGGGGTCATTAGAGACAGCTGTAGCCCCTGGGCAGCCCCCTTGGTTCTGGTAAAAAATAAAAACGGTACTATGAGAATGTGCGTGGACTATAGACAAGTCAATCGTATCACCCATAAAGACGCATACCCGTTGCCTAGAATAGAGGAGTCTTTGGCCGCACTAAAATTAGCTAATTTCTTCTCTACTTTGGACCTTACTAGCGGGTACTGGCAGGTTCCTGTGGCAGAGGCTGACAAGGAGAAGACCGCCTTCACCACCCCGATGGGATTAAGTGAATTCAACTGTATGCCCTTCGGGCTCTGCAACGCACCCGGGACTTTCCAGAGGCTGATGGAATGCTGCCTTGGGCACTGAAACTTTGAGACGGTCCTACTTTACTTAGACGACGTGATTAAATATATTCGAAGACCTACGAGGACCATCTAAAACACCTGGCAGAGGTGTTCAAAGCCCTGGCAGGCTATGGCCTGAAAGTGAAGCCCTCAAAGTGTCACCTGTTGAAAACGAAGGTACAGAACCTAGGACACGTGGTGAGTGCAGAGGGAGTAGCCCCCGACCCCGACAAGGTTACAATAATCAAGAGCTGGCCAAGCCCCTCTAACATCAAAGAGGTGAGGCAATTCCTCGGGTTGGTAGGCTACTACCGAAGGTTCATCCCCGGGTTCACCAAGATGGCAGCTCCAATGCAGGACCTCCTGATAGGTCAGTCTAAATCCAGAAGTCACAAGCCACCCTTCAAGTGGGACAAGTTGGAAGAGGATTCCTTCCGCCAGCTGAAAATGGCCCTCACAGGGGATGAAATTCTGGCCTACCCTGATTATGGCCAGCCTTTTATCCTCCACACCGACACCAGTAATGTGGGGCTAGGAGCCGTACTGTCCCAAAATCAACAGGGCAGGGAACGAGTGATAGCGTATGCCAGCCGGAAGCTGAGGCCCACTGAAAGAAACCCAGAGAATTTCAGCTCCTTCAAGCTAGTATTCTTGGCAGTGGTGTGAGCCATCACAGAACGGTTTAAACCTTACCTGGCCTCCGCAAAGTTCACTGTGTACACGGACAACAACCCGTTGACACACCTGAACAATGGAAGACTATGTGCCCTAGAACAGCGGTGGATGGCCCGGCTATCAAATTATGACTTCAGAATCAAATACCGGGCGGGCAGAACCAACGCCAATGCAGATGCCCTATCAAAAATGCCCCACCTACCCGAAGTAGAAGAAGACTCAGAAGAGCTGGAGGAAGTAGAGCTCCCTGCGTTCCACCGGTATGGGGCCACTCAGTATTCTCACCGGGTAAGAGACAAAGACCTAACTACCGTCAAGTTCCACCCCTTACCCCACCACGGCTGGCCTGAAACGCAAGATAGTGACCCTGCAATTCGCCTGGTGAAAGACATGTTAACCCAGGCAGACGCTAGCCCTGGCCCGGATGCTCCAGAGGAAGCCAAGCAGTTATGGAAGGAGAAAAGCAGGCTATTCCTCTACGAAGGTAAGCTGTGCAGAAGACTTGTCAACCACCGGACGCACGAGCTGACCCGGCAAGTAGTGGTCGCAAGACGAGATGCAGCAATGGTCCTGGAGGCCTACCATGACAGAGCGGGACACTTTGGTTGGAAGAAACTGGAGTTCCTACTGAGAGAACGGTACTTCTGGATCGGTATGAGAGGGGCCATAGAGAAGTGGTTCAGGGACTGCGGCCCATGTAACCTCAGAAGGAAGGACCATACCAGCCAGAAGACACCCTTGAGGCCCATCGTCACCAGGCAGCCTCTTGAGCTGGTAGCCCTGGACCATGTAAAATTGGCTCCAAGTCGGTCGGGCTACGTCTATGCCCTGACAATAGTGGATCACTCTTCCCGGTTCCTGGTGGTGGTTCCCGTTAAAGACTTGACAGCCCAAACAGCGGTCAGAGCCTTCCAACAACACTTCTGCCATCCACACGGGTATCCGGAACAGGTCTTGACAGATCAAGGTTCAGCGTTCGAGGCGGAAATCTTCCATGAGTTCTGCAACCTCTACGGCTGTAAGAAGATTCGGACAACGCCTTACCACCCAACGGCCTGTGTGAGAAAATGAATAATATCGTCATTGATCTCCTCAAGACATTGCCCCTGGAAGAACGCAGCCTGTGGCCGGAGAAGCTGCCAGAACTGATAGACTTATACAACCATATCCTGGTGAATGCTACAAATTGCACCCCGGCTTACCTGATGCGAGCAAGACCAGGTAAGCTGCCAATAGACCTGGAGATGGGAGTCCTGACGCCCGAGGACTCCTCCCCAGATGCGGACTGGGATACAGAACTGCGGCTACAGTACAAAAAGGTACAGGAGAGCGTGGAGAGGAGCCTGGCTCAAGCAAGAGAAAAGCAAGGGAGGCTCTTCAACCAACACGCCCCTGTTGGTCCTCTGGAACCTGACGAGCAGGTCCTGAAGCGGAAGAGAAAGCTTCATAAGCTAGATGACCAGTGGGAGAGAGACCCGTACATAGTACTGCCGTCCAACCACGACAACTCAAAGGTATATTTTATTACCAAGGATGGAGGAGAAACCACTAGCAACATCTCCAGAGACCACCTAAAAAGGAGCCCCGAGCAACTACAGAGTGCAGGAGAAGATCAAGATGACCTTGAACCCGCAGAGGACAAGAAAGAAATGATCAGCACAGTTCTTGGAGAGTTCCCCCGGTCCTGGACTCGGATAAATGACGCAATCGTTGTACCCGTCCTACACTTCCTTCAACCAACGCAGCAGGAACCAACAGGAGAGCAGGAAGAATCAGAGCAACAAGCAGTCCCGGAGGCAGAAGAACCCATGCCAGCAGCCCAGGAGAGTCAACCCTCTGCTGACAGTGAGCCTGCCATGCCTGTGGTAAGCCAAAGGACCTGCAGACAGCTGCCTGCACTGCCTGTAAACCCAGCTAGTAGCTGTAGCCTAAATGCTAGTGGGGAAAGCCAGGTTAGACCACCACCAGACAGTGGGTTACGCAGGTCAACCTGGAGCACTAGGGGGTAGATACTCACTCGCTGGAAAATAAAAGGTGTATTAAGAACTGTAAATAACCCTTATAAATAATTGTCAAATGTTGAAATGTTCAAACAGTTAATTGCATGACCAGTAATTATGTTTTTCCAGTTTCTTTCAGTTGACTAAATGGACTAACAGGTTATGAACTTTGAGTAACTGGGACTTTCTTGTAAATAATTGCACAAAGTGCCTCCTTTTGAAGCTTAACCAAGGGAATGAATAAAGACTGTCAAGGACTCGGGGCAAGGACAGACCCCCACCTGGTTAAGGCTCCCTTTGTGTTGGTGAAATGGACACCCGGTCACAGATCATACTGTGGCCCTCTTCTTTTGATGGTAATATGGACACCCGGTCACAGACCACACTGTGACCTAAAGAACTCAATTGTGTTTTGTTTGTTGCCATTTATTAATGTTATGTTCATGGTCATGCATAAATACCCTGTTTGTTTTTGGCCAAAAAGGCTTAGTCCCGGAGTACTAAACTTTTACTAGGGGGGAATGTGTCACCCCAGGCCTGGATGCCACAAATAATAAAGGCTGTGTCTGAGAGCAGGAGGGAGGTTCCCTGGTTAGGGACAATTAGCATACAGCACCTCCTGTCCCAGGCCAGTAGGGGGAGCTGGCTGCCCCTATAAAAGCTGGAACTGGAGGCAGGGTTAGAGAGAACTGGACGACCTAGCTCAGGAGTGAGACTAGTCCCAGAGAAGGAGGGACAGTTCAGCTGTAGCTGAGGAGGTCGTGAGGCAGTGGAGGAACTGCTAGCCAGGGACGTACGGCGCCGAGAGCCTGTCCTGGCAGAAAGGGAGAATAATCTACCTGACATTGGGGTCCGAGGCTGTAAAGACTCTAAGTCCAGCAGCAGAGAACCAATCCGCGAGGGATTTCATGTCCTTTGGCCTAAAATGCCCGGAGGCTTCGCCACAACAGAAGGGACCAGCAAAGCCAAGAGAAGCCAGAGGTAAAAGGAGCCCAAGTTGCAAGCCATACGGGTGAGAGTACACGGCACGCCCAGGTACGTGGGCTATTTTACCACTAAAGGGGAAAATAGTCAGAAAGAGCTTAGAGAGCACGGTAGGCCTACACCCTCACCCTGACCAGAGGGGCTTCCCAAGTGCTCTCAGACATCCAGGCCCCCTTGTAGCCGGTACTGTTGTTGGGTCATTACTAGTGTTGAGCCACCCCCGTAGTGTTCGAGTTCGGTTCGGTTCGTCGAACACCCGTGTGTTCGCCGAACTGTTCGTCGAACTGTTCGTCGAACACCTTCGAACACCGTTAAAACCAATGGCAGGCAAACAAAAACACATAGAAACACATAGAAAACACCTTCAAAGGTGTCCAAAAGCTGACAAACTGCTCAGAAGACACAACTAACACATGGAAAAGTGACAAGTACATATAGTCATGAGAAAAGAAAAGAGGTGGAGGAGTAAAAGGAGGGGGAGACACAGATATAGGCATGTCATGCCCTTCTAAAATCCAAAAAGTGAGAAGCCGACACGTTCAGTCCGCTCCTGCCCGTGCCACCTCCGTGTCGCCGGGTTTGTGCCAGAGCCGCGGTGAACCCTGACGACCAGCCCCCCTCTCCCAATACTGGTGCCTGTCCGCTGGTGGGTCGAGCGAGCCCCCCTGTGGTGGAGGCAGCTCTAAGTTTTTAATTTAAATTGTCTCTCTAATTTGAATGAATACACTTTAAATCCATTTACAAGGATCTATTGGAGGGCAAGTCTCATGCCAGCAGCCGCGTAATTCCAGCTCCAGTAGCGTCCACTAAAGCTGCTGCAGTTAAAAAGCTTTTATAAGGATCGAGCTCGGCTGTCCACCGCAAGGCATCCTACTGCCAGTCCCAGCCCCTATGCCTTGGGGTGCCTCCTGATGCTCTTCACTGAGTATCCCGTGGTCCCGAAGTATTTCCTTTGAAAAAATTAAGTGTCCAAACTACAGGTGGTGTAGCTTGCTTAACAGCCGGGATAATCCGCTGACTAGCAGACACTGCTACTAGGCACAAAGTATTTCCTGGGCTAGATGCAGTTAAAAATTTGTAAGTAGATACTCTCGTTGGATGCTGAGAAAGCATTCAATAGAGTCTCCTGGCACGCCATATATGATTCTCTTAAAAAGCTTGGGGTAGGGGTCTAGGGGACCCTTTTATAGCCAAAATCACGGCCCTGTATCACAATACGTCACCTAGGCTGAAGATAAATGGAACTGTAGCACCCTGAGGGCTCGGTTGCTACAGAAGTATTGCACCTCACCCAGAGGTGTGATATCTCACTCTCAGGTAAGGATGGAGTGTGGATCAGGACCCGACACCTGCATGCATTACACCACATTGCCGTGGGGCAGGGCGACCTATATGCCCCTGAGATGGGCACGACAGTCCCTGTCCCTGGCTGGAGTGGGGGGAGGGAACACTGAGGAAGGGGAACCCTGTAGTGCAGGAGCAGGGAGGAAGCAGTTCCTGGGTGCATTGAGAAGGGAGTATAAAAGGTGGGCACCATCTTAGTTCAGTGCAGAGAAGTCTGAGCAGAAGTGGCAGGGAGCAGGGGCTCTGCATGAGCTCTGCTCCGGAGGCAGGCCTAGTAACAGAGGCCCAGGCCTGCAAGAGGGAGAAGGAAGGAAGAGGAGCGGAGAAGGCTCCAGGAACGAGGAATGAAGGGATCCCAGGGGTGCGGACGGGCGAGTCGCCACCGCACGCCCGAATCGACCTGCGTGGAGGGGTCAGGCCAAAGGGGGAGACCGGTCCCCGAAACTAGTGGAGGCAGGAAACGACCCTCAGCTAGAAACAGGAGGCTATGACATTTTATGTGGCGCAGCCCCTCGCTACACCCGCTAGGAAGGCACCACATAGGGTCAGGGAAACTGGCGCCAAGTTTACCAAGAGGAGGCCCGAGGCAGCCGGACAGAAGGGTTGGTAAGAAAGGCCAGACAAAGGACACACAAAGGGGGTCCTGTGAAGCGCTCCAAAGTTATCTGGGAGTTGTCTGAGCCCCTCACCTGGTGAGCACAGTACGACGTGGGCAGCCGTTACCTGCAGACGTGGTCTGGATAATAAGAACTGTGAGTAAAGGCCCTGGACTGCATCACTGACTCCGTGTCGTTACTGCTGCTGCCCTGCACCATCACCCCCATCCTCCGCATACACTGCCCTGAGGCTATACTCCTCCCGTGGGGAGTTATGCTACGCTCTGCTGCACCCACAACACCAGCCTCAGCAGTCTGCCCTGGAGCGGCGGTTCACTCTGACCGCAATCCACGGGTGGCGTAGTCGGACATTTAAACATCAAAACCACATAAATAGTTCCGCCACTGGTTTGACCGCCCTGAGCCACGGAACCGGGTCGCCGCCACGGAGACTACAACCACCAGCATCCACCAAAAAGGGTCCGGCTCCGGGTGTCCCAAGGCCCAGGGGGCGCGTCAGAACATTTTCATCACCTTTCACAATCACCAATGGGACAAGGCAGGGATGTTCTCTGTCCCCTCTCTTATACATCCTAGTGACGGAGCACCTGCTCTCATCAATTCGCCATAACCCCAATATTAGGTGGATTGAGGTGGGAGGCACCGAGTACAAGTGCTCTCTATTTGCTGATGATGTCCTAGTATATATCACTCAATCACATATATCCATCCATGCTGTTATGGCTGAAATAGATCACTTTGTTACATGGTCAAATTTTAAAATCAATGCAGCGAAGTCTGAGGCCCTCGATGTCTCCCTCCCCAAATCCATATAGGATTCCATCCAGTCCAACTTTCCCTTTGCCTGGCCCTCACAGGGTATCAAATACTTAGGAATTCCTATTCATAGAGACCTCTCCCATCTATGTTATCTTAATTTTGGGCCCTTTATTGAACAACTCCATACAGACCACGGTTGGCAGGTTAGAACTGTAAGATTCACTACGTGAACCACTGGTGTTTTGTGGAAAAGCACATGTACACTGCGTTCCAAATTATTATGCAAAAAGTGTTTAGGAGTGATAAGGGAAGAATTTGTTTGTTTGTCAGTTAAACTCATTGATGGTGATGTGTGTCAGGGCTCTTTATATCACTGTAAGCAATTGCAGACACCTGTGCTAATTAGTTTGGCAGGTGTGTCCAATGAAAGGCAAGACTACTTAAGAAGGCTGTCTCACATTATTAAGCAGCCTACATTTTCTGCCAAAATGGGAAAGAAAAAGGATGTGTCGGCTGCTGAGAAGCAACAAATTGTGGAGTGTTTAGGTCAAGGCATGACTACAATCAACATTGTGCGATGATCAGGATGAAGTGTCTTGGCAATCAAGAAGTATGTAGCTGATTCACAGTACACACGTGTGCGTGCTGATAAGGGCAAATTGAGGACTCTTTCCTACAGGCAATTAAGTCAGGTTGAAAGAGCAGCGGCAAAAAAGCCTTGTCATAGCAGCAGACAAGTTTTTGAAGCTGCTGGTGCCTCCAACGTCCCTCGAACAACAAGATGCAGGGTCCTTCAGAGGTTTGCAGCTGTGCATACGCCATCCTGTCGACCTCCTCTATCCACTTCACACAAGCAGAAACGGCTCCAGTGGGCCAAACATTACATGAAGACTGATTTCAAAACTGTTTTGTTCACGGATGAGTGCCGTGCATCGCTCGATGGTCCAGATGGATGGAGTGGAGGATGGCTGGTTGATGGACACCCCACGCAAACACGGCTACAGCGCCAACAAGGAGGAGGTGGAGTAATGTTTTGGGCTGGAATCATGGGGAGAGAGATTGTCGACCCCTTTAGGATCCCTGAAGGCGCTAAAGATGAACTCCATAATGTATGTGGATTTTCTCAAACAGCACTTCCTGCCATGGTTCAAGAAGAAGAACCGTGTATTTCACAGCAAGATCATTTTTTTGCATGATAATGCACCATCTCATGCTGCACATAAAACATCTGCATCTCTGGCTGATATGGGCATAAAAGGGGACAAACTTATGGTGTGACCCCCATGCTCCCCTGACCTCTACCCCATTCAGAACCTTTGGAGCATCATTTAAAGGAGTGTCTATGATGGCGGGAGGCAGTTCACATCTAAGCAACAGCTCTGGGAGGGTATTCTGTCCTCATGCAAAACAATTGAAGCAGAAACCATCCAAAACCTGACAAATTCAATGGACGAGAGAATTCAGATGCTCCTTTCGAACAAGGGGTCCTATTTGAAAATGTAACATCACCTAGAATAAAGTTTTGAGTTGAAAACTGTTTGATTTCAGTTTCTAACAACCTGCTAATGCTTATAATTTCAAAAATGACCATTTTTTTGGTCTTTATTAAAATGAAAAGGTTGATCGAAAAGTTTGGGGGATCTAAGAGTGTGGTAACCCAGTAGTCATGATTACTTCGAATTCTGACAATATGAGGGTCATGCTGCAGGTAGTGCAGCAAGAAGGCACTTATGTGTCTTGCGCATCTCGGAGCCCCAAAATTATTTTCCGGGCTAGATGCAGCTAAAAATTATTATTAATTTTAAATCTGGTGAAGCTTTAGTATAGATGGCCTAATAGGATCAGTGCTGCACACTGCTACAAAGCCCAAATTATTTTCCAGTCAAGATACAGATAAACATGATTAGTAATTCTAAATCTGGTGGAGCTTATTATAGATGGCCTAATAGAATCAGTGCTGCACACTGCTACAAAGCCCAAATTATTTTCCAGCCAAGATACAGATAAACATGGTTAGTAATTTGAAAGCTTAGAACGGTTGGTTGGGTGATTTTAACCAATCATCAAGCTTTTACTCTCCCCAGGATGACACAGGGGTAGAAAAGTCGTTTCGGATCCATGATTTGTTCATCTTTATGAACGTGAGTCTGTCTACATTATCAGTGGAGAGCCGCGTGCGCTTATCTGTCAGCACACCACCAGCAGCACTGAACACACGTTCAGACAGAACGCTGGCTGCGGGGCATGACAAGATCTCCAAGGCATAAGTAGCTAGCTCCGGCCATTTATCCAGATTGGAAGCCCAAAAAGAGCAAGGGTCCAGTGACACAGTCGTGGCTTCAATGTTTACTTGGAGATACTCCTGTACCATCGTCTCTAGGCGTTGACTATGTGTCAGACTTCTTGTCTCCTGTGGCCTTGCAAAGGATGGGCTAAAAAAGTGGTGAAATGATTCCGCAAAATTGATGTTACCAGCAGATACTGTGGTTCTGTTACGGTTTGAGTGCTGAACACTTGACGGTCCCACGGTTGGCAAGTTGGAACTGTGAGATTCACTACGTGCACCACTGGTATTTTGTGGAAAAGCACATGTAAGTTTCTGCAACAGTCTCTGCTGATACTCCTGCATGCGTGCATCCCTTTCTATGGCAGGAATAATTTCTGCAAATTTACTTTTGTACCGGGGATCTAACAGTGTGGCAACCCAGTAGTCAGGATTATTTCTAATTCTCACAATTCGAGGGTCATGTTGCAGGTAGTGCAGCAAGAAGGCACTCATGTGTGTTGCGCATCCAGGAGCACCAAGTCCCTGTTGTGTTGGTGGCGAGGTAACAATCATGCTTCCTTCCCCTGTCCTCTCCCCCCAACCTCGCACAACAGAAATGTGATCAAGGTCTCCCTCATCTGATGAGTCTTCCATCAGTTCGTCCTCCACTTCTTCCTGGGCTCCTGCACCTTCCTCACTAGTTTGGCTGCTACCATGCGCCCTGGTAAAACCATCTCCCCCACCCTCACATGCCTGCCGCCTTGGTGCTGCCGACCGTCTGGACCTTGCAGATGTTAGCCCTTCCGCATACAACTCCTCCTCCTCTACTTCCTCCACCTCCTCTTGTGCCACCACCTGACTCCGAATTCTGTTTAACATGTGCTCCAGCATGTAAATCACCGGAATAGTCATGCTGATAATTGCATCGTCAGCACTAAACATCTTCGTCGCCATTTCAAAACTGTGCAGAAGGGTGCATAGGTCCCTGATCTGAGACCACTCCTCCAGCGTGATTTGCCCCACCTCTGAATCTCGTTGGCCCAGGCTATATGTCAGAACGTATTGCACCAGGGCTTGTCGGTGCTGCCACAGTCGCTGCAACATGTGCAGAGTTGAATTCCACCGGGTAGGCACATCGCATTTTAGCTGGTGAAGTGGCAGGCCCAACGACTTCTGTAGAGATGTAAGTCGCTGAGCTGCGGGATGCGAACGGCGGAAGTGAGCACACAGCGACCGTGCCCTCTGCAGAAGGCCATCTAGTCTGGGATAGTGGGCTAAAAATTGCTGGACAACCAGGTTCAACACGTGAGCCATACAAGGCACGTGTGTGACATTGCCCCGGCGAAGGGCCGCACCCAGGTTTGCAGCATTGTCGCACACGGCCTTCCCTGGTTTCAGGTCCAGTGGAGACAACCATTCATGAAATTGGTTCTCCAGAGCTGACCACAACTCCTCAGCTGTGTGACTCACATTTCCCAGACATTTCAATGTAAAAACCGCCTGATGACGTTGAGCCCTACTGCCAGCATAGTAAGGAGGTGTGCAGGATCCCTTCTGCGCAGTTAGAAAGCTTGTGGCATGACCAGACAGGCTTTGGGTGCAGGTGGAAGACCGAGAGGAGGTTGAGGAGGCATAAGCAGTGGAGGAACTTTGACATAAAGAGGATTGACGCACAACTCGTGGGGACGGCAAGACTTGGACAGCAGCCCCTTGTCCTGCTGTCACCATAGTTACCCAGTGCCCAATCAGCGACATGTAACGCCCCTGTCCATGCCTACTCGTCCAAGTGTCTGTGGTGAAATGCACCCTGTCACACACAGAGTTTCTCAAAGAAGCGGTGATGTTGTGTGCGACATGCTGGTGGAGCGCAGGCACACCTTTCTTTGAGAAGTAGTGCCCACTGGGCATCTGGTACTGGGGCACTGCGACGGACATAAGGTCTCGAAAATCCTCTGTGTCCACCAGGCGGAAAGGCAGCATTTCTGTAGCCAAGAGCTTGCAGATGGTGAAATTCAATCTCTTAGCTTTCTCATGGCTAGGAGGAAATGGTCTTTTACTTGTCCACATCTGAGGGACCGAGGGCTGGCTATTGTGCTTAGACGGGGTTGATAAGGGTGTCCCCGGCAAACTGCCGGTCTGTGAGGAAGATGCAGGCGGACATGTTAGGTTGCCTTGATCCAAAGGTGGTGCTATCGATGTCGGACAGCGCTCAACACCAGCTGGTGTTACCACCTCCAAAGAAAATGATGACCTGCCAATCACGCTGGCTGTTGCGGGTGAAGAGGTGGCAGGTCTGCGCCCCAAAACAGGTGTGACTGCTGTCCCCCCAGTCACAGAGGATGAAGAGGCCGCGGATGCACAAGATATGGCACACGGTGGTTGGCCCGGCCGGCTAGGCCGCATTGTAGCACACTGAGCTTCCCACTGCAACTTATGCTTCATGTCCATGTGCCGGTTCATGCATGAAGTACTCAAACTATGTATTTTTTGGCCTCTACTTAGCTTTTGCTGACAAATGTTACAGATAACACGAGTTGGGTCATCTTTATCGATCTGAAAAAATGCCCAGGCTATGCAAGGCTTAGCACCCATGCGACCTGAAGAGCCACCACGACTTGTGGTGAGAGGCAGAGTTGTGTTTGAGGATGCAGTTGTTGACGTGCTTCCAGTACTACGTCTCTGTCCAGGAAGGCGCAACCTGACCTCGTCGTCACTAGCATCTTCCTCCACCTCCTCTGCTGACCTCATCTCTTGGCTGACTGTGGGTTGACAGTAAGTGGGATCTCCAACCTCATCATCATCACCCTGTGCGTTATCACACCCGTCGTCCTCAGAGCCAACCTGTTCCTGCCCTGACAAAAAACTAAAGTTGTCGCTCCAATCAGGTATTTGAGTCTTATCATCGTCTTCCTCATTGTCTCCACCAACAGGAGTTACAGTTTGGGAATGAGGGTCTACATTATGGTCAGAACCTTCTGCGTCTGGTCCTGGATCCGACTCATAAAGATTCTGGGCATCAGTGCAGATCATTTTCTCGTCTGGATTCACAGAAGCGCTGGAGTTGACCTCTGATTCCCAGGCTATAGTATGAGTAAACAGCTCTGCAGACTCAACCATCTGTTCTACCTCATACTCAGACGGGCAGCTGGAGATTTGGGAGCTGTGAGGAAGCAAGTGCGATTGGGGTGACACCTTTGAGGACTGGAGTATTTGTGATGTTGAAGTTGATGTGGAGGAGAGCCCACTTAAAGGAGCACTTGATATCCGTTGAAGCACCTGCTGTTTTTGTGCCTCATCTGGAATTTGTAGCGATTGGCGTGGCCGTAAGAAAGGGATCTTATCACATTGTCCGATAAAAGAAGTAGACATTTTAGTTTGGCTGGAAGATGGTCTTTCTTCTGCAGATGTTACTGTTGCTTTAACACCTACCCCACGGACACAACCTTTTTTCCCCTTCCCAACACGCCTATTCCCCTTTCCACCAGCAGCAGGCCTTTTTCCACTCATTTTGGTGGTTAACTAATTCACAACTCTGGAGTTGTTTGCACAAAAAAACAATGGATGGGAACGGAGCAGAGCTGAGTGGCCAAACTGTGGTATTAGGCCAAAACTATTGGCTGGGTTAGATGCAGAAAAAAATTATATTCAATTTGCAACCTGATGGAGGTCTGTATAGATGGATTAATAGAACAAGTCCCACACACAGCTAGAAGCCCAATATTTTTTCAGAGGTAGATGCAGAAAAAAATATATTCAGTTTGCAACCTGATGGAGGTCAGTATAGATGGATTAATAGAACAAGTCCCACACACAGCTAGAAGCCCAATATTTTTTCAGAGGTAGATGCAGAAAAAAATATATTCAGTTTGCAACCTGATGGAGGTCTGTATAGATGGATTAATAGAACAAGTCCCACACACAGCTAGAAGCCCAATATTTTTTCAGAGGTAGATGCAGAAAAAAATATATTCAGTTTGCAACCTGATGGAGGTCTGTATAGATGGATTAATAGAACAAGTCCCACACACAGCTAGAAGCCCAATATTTTTTCAGAAGTAGATGCAGAAAAAAATATATTCAGTTTGCAACCTGATGGAGGTCTGTATAGATGGATTAATAGAACAAGTCCCACACACAGCTAGAAGACCAATATTTTTTCAGAGGTAGATGCAGAAAAAAATATATTCAGTTTGCAACCTGATGGAGGTCAGTATAGATGGACTAATACAACAAGTTCCACACACAGCTAGAAGCCCAATATTTTTTCAGAGGTAGATGCAGAAAAAAATATATTCAGTTTGCAACCTGATGGAGGTCTGTATAGATGGATTAATAGAACAAGTCCCACACACAGCTAGAAGCCCAATATTTTTTCAGAGCTAGATGCAGAAAAAAATATATTCAGTTTGCAACCTGATGGAGGTCTGTATAGATGGATTAATAGAACAAGTCCCACACACAGCTAGAAGCCCAATATTTTTTCAGAGGTAGATGCAGAAAAAAATATATTCAGTTTGCAACCTGATGGAGGTCAGTATAGATGGACTAATACAACTAGTCCCACACACAGCTAGAAGCCCAATATTTTTTCAGAGGTAGATGCAGAAAAAAATATATTCAGTTTGCAACCTGATGGAGGTCAGTATAGATGGACTAATACAACAAGTCCCACACACAGCTAGAAGCCCAATATTTTTTCAGAGGTAGATGCAGAAAAAAATATATTCAGTTTGCAACCTGATGTAGGTCTGTATAGATGGATTAATAGAACAAGTCCCACACACAGCTAGAAGCCCAATATTTTTTCAGAGGTAGATGCAGAAAAAAATATATTCAGTTTGCAACCTGATGGAGGTCTGTATAGATGGATTAATAGAACAAGTCCCACACACAGCTAGAAGCCCAATATTTTTTCAGAGGTAGATGCAGAAAAAAATATATTCAGTTTGCAACCTGATGGAGGTCTGTATAGATGGATTAATAGAACAAGTCCCACACACAGCTAGAAGCCCAATATTTTTTCAGAGGTAGATGCAGAAAAAAATATATTCAGTTTGCAACCTGATGGAGGTCTGTATAGATGGATTAATAGAACAAGTCCCACACACAGCTAGAAGCCCAATATTTTTTCAGAGGTAGATGCAGAAAAAAATATATTCAGTTTGCAACCTGATGGAGGTCAGTATAGATGGACTAATACAACAAGTCCCACACACAGCTAGAAGCCCAATATTTTTTCAGAGGTAGATGCAGAAAAAAATATATTCAGTTTGCAACCTGATGGAGGTCAGTATAGATGGACTAATACAACAAGTCCCACACACAGCTAGAAGCCCAATATTTTTTCAGAGGTAGATGCAGAAAAAAATATATTCAGTTTGCAACCTGATGGAGGTCTGTATAGATGGATTAATAGAACAAGTCCCACACACAGCTAGAAGCCCAATATTTTTTCAGAGGTAGATGCAGAAAAAAATATATTCAGTTTGCAACCTGATGGAGGTCTGTATAGATGGATTAATAGAACAAGTCCCACACACAGCTAGAAGCCCAATATTTTTTCAGAGGTAGATGCAGAAAAAAATATATTCAGTTTGCAACCTGATGGAGGTCTGTATAGATGGATTAATAGAACAAGTCCCACACACAGCTAGAAGCCCAATATTTTTTCAGAGGTAGATGCAGAAAAAAATATATTCAGTTTGCAACCTGATGGAGGTCAGTATAGATGGACTAATACAACAAGTCCCACACACAGCTAGAAGCCCAATATTTTTTCAGAGGTAGATGCAGAAAAAAATATATTCAGTTTGCAACCTGATGGAGGTCAGTATAGATGGACTAATACAACAAGTCCCACACACAGCTAGAAGCCCAATATTTTTTCAGAAGTAGATGCAGAAAAAAATATATTCAGTTTGCAACCTGATGGAGGTCTGTATAGATGGATTAATAGAACAAGTCCCACACACAGCTAGAAGCCCAATATTTTTTCAGAGGTAGATGCAGAAAAAAATATATTCAGTTTGCAACCTGATGGAGGTCAGTATAGATGGACTAATACAACAAGTCCCACACACAGCTAGAAGCCCAATATTTTTTCAGAGGTAGATGCAGAAAAAAATATATTCAGTTTGCAACCTGATGGAGGTCAGTATAGATGGACTAATACAACAAGTCCCACACACAGCTAGAAGCCCAATATTTTTTCAGAGGTAGATGCAGAAAAAAATATATTCAGTTTGCAACCTGATGGAGGTCTGTATAGATGGATTAATAGAACAAGTCCCACACACAGCTAGAAGCCCAATATTTTTTCAGAGGTAGATGCAGAAAAAAATATATTCAGTTTGCAACCTGATGGAGGTCTGTATAGATGGATTAATAGAACAAGTCCCACACACAGCTAGAAGCCCAATATTTTTTCAGAGGTAGACGCAGAAAAAAATATATTCAGTTTGCAACCTGAAGGAGGTCTGTATAGATGGATTAATAGAACAAGTCCCACACACAGCTAGAAGCCCAATATTTTTTCAGAGGTAGATGCAGAAAAAAATATATTCAGTTTGCAACCTGATGGAGGTCTGTATAGATGGATTAATAGAACAAGTCCCACACACAGCTAGAAGCCCAATATTTTTTCAGAGCTAGATGCAGAAAAAAATTATATTCAATTTGCAACCTGATGGAGGTCAGTATAGATGGACTAATAGAATGATGCTATGCCCAAAAGATTTTACTTCACTAGGTGCAGTAAAAAAATTGGTATTCTATACACAGGTTGTATATCTTGCAACACAGATAGGCTACTCCACTTACTAACACACTCTGCAATAGGCCAAAAAGGATTAGCTTTGCTAGATTCAGCCAAATGCTGTGAAAAAAACTTGCACAGCACTGGCACAGACCTGCCTGGCAAAAACTGATAGGAACTGATGTAACCTAGTCCTGAAAAGGACTCCAATTACAATTAGTCTTTACTCCCACAATCTATCTATTTAAGAGCACAGACCTACCTGATAAAAGTCGTAGGAAATGCTGTAACCTAGTCCTTAAAAGGACTGCAATCACAACTGTTCCCTACTCCCAAGCTATCTGTAGATTTGTGTGAAAATTGGCTTGAAATTAACAAGGTATAGCGCACACAGCAACAGCGGTGCCGTCTAACACGCAGCTGCAGCAGTGAGAAAATGGTGGCGACGGGGAAAATGGCTTGGTCTTATAGGGCAAGGACATGTGACATACACTGCCAATGACACATGCCCTTGCTTGTGTGAAAAAAAGCACTTCGCTCCGTGTGTGCGCTGCTGATAGGCTGACAGATTGCACCTCCCCACTGCAATGCGGGAAAGAGAAAAAAAAATGGAGATCTTCATTGTTCCTGCAGAGATCCATCCCCTGCCCCTCCCCCCACCCCGCTGTACACTCAAACTGCGTATTAACATTAATTTTCATCATTACTGAGAAAAAATCCAGTTATGATTTTGGTGCACGAACAGTTATCGAACATAACCTCGAACAGCCGAATTTTTCTCAAATTGTTCGTGTTCGCCGAACGGCTCGAACACCGCCCAAAACAGCTCGAATTTGAGATTGGCGAACAGTTCGAGTAGAACAACGCTCATCTCTAGTTACTAGATCATCCACCACCTCCTCCTCTTCCACTTCCGCACCACAGTCCTCCTCCTCACTTCGTGGCAATTGTGTCTTGCCATCGTCCACCTCTTGTGACAAATTGCCAGCGTCACCTTCCTGTGGCCATGGCTGTTCAAATATTTGGCCATCGCTACATGGGATCTCCTCTTCCACCACTTCAAGCGGAGCAGGCGAGGGGCCCAAATATGGAAATGGACAAGTGAACAGCTCTTCAGAGTGTCCAACTGTGGGATCAGTTGCTGTCTGACGACACTCGGCATGGTGGGAGGAAGAGCATCAGGGTGAGGAGGAGTATGCGGTCGAGACTCACAGCTACTAAGACTTGACCGTATGGAAGACAGACCAGAGGTGGTGGTGCCCAGGTGACTGGAAGTATTATCTGCTATCCAATTAATAACCTGTTCACACTGATCAGTTGGCAATAGTGGTGTTGTTATGTGCTTCCCTAGTAATTCTATCAAGAACTGGGAGCGAGAAGATGTGGCTGTTGGTTGTGGCACATTTTCATCCTTGGCCACGGCCCCGTCTTCTGCATGCACCATCACCAGAACGTTCAGTTCCACGTCCCTTGCCACGCGCCTTGCCCATTGTAAATGAAGTAAAATAGCTTACACTCGCACTATCAATGGCAAAAGGGTAATAGAAAGGAGATTAGAACTGTGGAAGGGGAAAACCACAGTTCTAGTTCTCTGGCCTACACCAGAATCTTTTAAACAGATATAATTGTGTCTGAACAGTTAGTGAGACACTCAAAATGTTTTTTTTATGTAAAAAAGGCAAAAAGGTGGATTACACCCAGATTTGAACCGTGGAAGAGGAAAAACACAGTTCTATTTCTCTAGCCTACACCAGAATCTATTAAACAGATATACTTGTGTCTGAACAGTCAGCGAGACACTCAAACTGTTTTTCTTTAGGTAAAAAAGGCAAAAAGATGGATTACACCCAGATTTGAACCATGGAAGAGGAAAAACACAGTTCTAGTTCTCTGGCCTACACCAGAATCGTTTAAACAGATATATTTGTGTCTGAACAGTCAGCGAGACACTCAAACTGTTTTTTTTTTATGGAAAAAAGGCAAAAAGGTGGAAAACACCCAGATTTTAACCGTGGAAGAGGAAAACCACAGTTCTAGTTATCTTACCGAAACCAGACTCTTTTAAACAGATTTATTTGTGTCTGAACACTTACAGACACACTCAATTTTTTTTTTGGGGGGGGGGGGATACCAAAAGGTTAATAAGACGGGTATGTGTACAGTCTGACTGAGGGAAAAAAAAAAAGAGGATTTAGATGAATAAAAAGTTTTTTTCCTGGCCCCTGAGACCTGGGCTAAGTCTAGCAATTTGAGCAGCAGCAGCACACAGGACTGTAATGCAGTGTTTGTTGGTATAACCACTGCGTCTCCTATACAGCCTGCCTGCCTGATATCTGGGATGGATTTTAGTCCTCAGAAGGACTGTTTGTTTGATTTTGCTGGCTTTAGAGACCCTACACTACCTATTTCACAGTATAACTATCTCCCTAGCTCAGCAACACTCTCCCTACACTGTCTGATCCGAAGCAACTGTGTCAAAGATGGCGGTGCCCTGTTTTAAATACTCGAGGTGACGCTGTGCGGCCAGCTAATCACAGTAATGCCCACAACCAACATGGCTGCGGCATTACAGTGACTGGCTGGCAATCCCTGCATGTTCATTGGCTCTGTAAAGAGTGCCAAACATGCAGGGCAGAGACCCGAGCTCCCGCCCGAGTAACCCGAAAATGCTCGGTGCTCGCCGTACATCCCGAGTAGTGAGATGCTCGGGCAAGTACCGAACAGTGTCGAGCATGCTCGCTCAACACTACTTAATGACCTTCAGTGGCCTTAACCATGGCTTTGCTTATGCAAGTTATGTCTGAAAATGCATTGCAGATCAGGCCATTGTCCAACTCTGTAGTGATTAAATTCAAGGCGTAAAGAAAGATCTTTGTCTGTGACTAAGCACCCCCGAGAAGTGTGAGCTGATGTTTGCCTTGCTGCCATTGCTTATGCAACAAGCTGCATTAGAGGACTTCCTGGGAAAAATGACAGCCGATGTAGGTATGGTTTCCCTCTATGCCAGTCCATTCACCGAGCTAAAGAATATGGCTGTGGTGAAGTACAACTCTCACCAAGAAGCAGTGTCAGACTGAAGAACTTTTTGTCCACCAGAGTATTTGATTTTGAGGGACCGCCTTTCTCCCCCGCTAAAGAGCCCCATAGCAGCTGCAAGGTTTGCGCTATGAACTCCCCAGAAGGAGAAGCCAGGGCCCACTGGTGGAGTTTCCGGTTCTCTGGTGGGTTCGTCCAGTCCTGCTGAGAAGCAGCCCTGGCTAAAAAAAATTCTGTGGGAAGGTTCCTGGACACTCTATGTTACACCAGGTGTGGGAAAGACTTAGTGCAACACAGAGGGAAGAGGGAAAGGGAGCCTAGACACTATGGCTGCTTTTTTGCTGTGGCCTGGCTCCAGTGAGATGTACCATCCCTGGCCACATTTACCTGTTCACGTGTTTGTGGTTAGGCGGTCCTTCCCAGAAAGTGCACTGGGGAGGGCACGGGTAATGTTGTGGGACCCGTGCTTGTGGAAGGTAGGGACAACACCGGGAGAAATAGTGGTGGCTGGGGACCAAGTATGGAGACCTGGCCGCCAACGCCATGAGGTTGTGAAAAGCTTCCGCCTCCATGAACCTAAAAGGCAACATTTCAAGTGCAAGCAGCTGTCCTGATATGTGGCAGTTTAGTATTGCTGCCTGTGGGTGGATGGCTGGCTGCATACTTGTGCTTGCATTCCGAGTAACAGAAAACTAAGGAGATGGATGGCCTCATCATCATCACAACCTGAAAGGTTTTCTCTATGAACTCTCCTGATGGAAAAGCCAGGACCCACCGGAGGATTCTCAGGTTCTCTGGTGGGTACGTCCAACCCTGCCGAGAAGCATCCCTGGCTAAGAAAAGTGTGCGGGAAGGTTCCCAGATACTCTATGGCTGCTTTTTTACTGTGGACTGGCTCCAGCAATCCATAAGATCCCTTCACTTGCTCCCAATTGCCCAGCGTATCCAGTTCAAACTACGAACACTGACGTACAAAGCCATCCATAACCTTTCTTCTTTGTACATCTCTGAACTAATCTCCCGATATATTCCCTTACATAATCTCCGGTCCTCCCAAGACCTCCTTCTTTCCACACTTATCTGTTCTTCACCCAATCACCTCCAATTCTTCTACCAAATATCGCCCATCCTCTGGAATTCTGAGCTTCAACACGTCCGATTAGCCACCACATTCGAATGCTTTAGACACAACCTGAAAATCCATCTCTTCAAGACAGCCTACAGCCTGCCATTGCCTCGCTGCCACCTCACCTCAACACCCCCAGAGCTACTGTAACTCAATGACCTACTGCCTCCTTCCCCACCATCTTGTAGAATGTAAGGCCGCAAATGCAGAGTCTATAAGACTTAACATACAATATGGCACCTTGGCAAAGACCAGTTATGTTCTCCCTCTAATATCTAACAATAACAAACAGGTCATGCTGGAGAAACTAACACCTACTGCCACTGTCTTCAGCTCCTTTGTGAGAAACTAATGTTTGCTCAGCCAGTCTACCAAATAAAATTCCTGAGGTACGGAAATTGTGGATTGCTTTGCTTCTGGTACTGGGTGCAAATACAAAACCGTGGCGTACCATTGACTGGATATTGACGGCTGGTTGGAGACTAGTGATGAGCGAATATGTTCGAAATCTGATCTCAAATGCTAGGTTCGACACGAATGTGGGACATTTTTAAATTCGGGAAAATCTGTAACGTTCGGCAAATTTGTGTGGTTACATGATTGCGGGGCAACTGCTGTGTTTTTACAGTTTTTCTACCATAGTGCTTGCGCATGATGAGCGGGTAGACGTGGCAGATGAGTGGGGGGGCTGGTGAAAGCTCAGAACAGGTCAGATCAGCGGGGCGTTGTTTTTTTTTTCCTTACTGTAGGTGGTAACTTTGAGTCAGGAAAGTGCAGCTAGCCAATCAGAGCGCAGGAAGCATCCACAGTGTCCCAGACACAAGGGCTTCTGCAATTGGCTGCTGAAATCACATGTCCTCTCCATATAAAAACCGGCCATGTTCCCACAGCGCCATTTTATGCATGTCACTTGTGTTAGACGCGGCTCCTGCACCCAGCTCCTGTGTAATGAGAGATATTAGCTAGATAGATGGACACTTCTGTGGAAGTCAGATAGTGTAGATAAGTCCTGTGCTGTGTACGTGCAATTGACCTTACTGCCTTTTTTTTGCTTTTGTGCAATTACTGAGATTCTCATAGAAAGAGCAGGGTCTATGGGTCAGAACAGTGCTGTGCATCGGTTTTACTGTGCTTCAATCTATTTTTGCATTTGCTAATGTGATCAAGCAAGCAAGCTCCTGTAGGCCACTTTTTGTTTTTGTGGGCTTGAAATTCAGCTATCTGCAGAGCTTGTCAGTGCTGAGCTTCTGAGTGCAGAGCACAAAAAACTTTTTACTTATTTGCTAATATGATAGTGCAAGCTGTGTTAGCCCAGTTTGTCATTTTTTTGGTGGATGAACTTCAGCTTTATGCACAGTAAAAGAAATATTTTTTTGCTGTAGCTAGCCACAGTCCACTAAAAAATTTTTTTGTGACACAGACGTGTTACATTCTGCTATAAGCCACCTAGTGCTTTTAGTGGCGGTGAAATTCAGCTGTATTCAGAGCTTGCTAACGTTATACAGCAGCCTAGATCTGAGTTTGAAATAGTTTGGAGAATATCTCCTATGTTATGCAGGTGTCATCCACAGTTAAAAAATACTTTGTTCGGTTCATAACATTATACAGCAGGGACATCTCAGTTTGAAATAGTTTGGAGAGAATGTCCTATGTTATATAGGCGTCATCCACAGTAAAAAAAGTACTTTGTTCGGTTAGTAACGTTATACAGCAATCCATATCTTACCTTGTCATTTAGTGACGCTGAAATTCAGGTGTGCGCAGAGCTGTTGCAGAGGAAAAAAACTATTTTTGTTTTGCTAATAGCGTGCTCCTACTACAGTATCTGAGCAACATGAGTGGGAAAAAGTGAGGTCGTGGTGGAAGAGGGAAAAAGCTTGGTGTTCAAGCATACGTGGGGTAGCTGGTAATGTTAGTGAAAGGACTAATGAACCAACACCGTCATGTCCTATCCAAAGACAACTGACAACTTCTGTTGCTGGACGGGCTACTCCACTCCCTTTCTTTGGCAGCTGCACAGCGATATGCCTTGTTGATAAGGGCCAGAAAGAGCAGGTGCTCTAGTGGATGGCAAACGCTGCTTCATGTGGCCTCTCCTCTTTTTCCTCCACCTCAACATCACACACAGTACAGTTCACAGAGGTGGCACCCCAATTACCCTTGCTTTTCCCCGTGTCACAACTGTCCAATCGCCCAACTGACTGCAGCGAACCACACATGGGTGAGTCTGTAGAACTGTTCACCCATTTTATACTATGGGCATCAGAATTGTACTCCAAACATTCACAGAGTCAAGAAGAGGAGGAAAGCCTCTGCACCGATGCCCAAAATTTCTTTAAAATGGATTCGGGGCAGGACGGAGTAGGATCCAAGCAGGTTCCTGACCCTCATCACCAGACGTTAACCACCGGGGATGGAGGTGATCCTGATGAGACTCAGATACCTGAGGCTCATGCGGACTGTACTGTGCTGTCAGGGCAACAAGAGGAGAAGGGTCACTCTAAGGGCGAGGAATGGGATAACATTGGATGATGACGAGGTTGAAGATCCTACTTGGTGTGAACCCAGAGTCATGCAGCCGAGTAGGTCATCTGAGGAGGTGGAGGAGGAACACAAGGAGGTTACCTTCCACCCTATGGTGCAGACACACAGTGATGCAAGCACGAGGAGCACTGCATCCTTAGCCACAACTGTCGGCAGCTCACAGGGGTGGCAAGGATTGCCTATTCTGGGCCTTTTTTTGAGACGGCAAAGGATGAGCCAACAAACGTTATCTGTACACTTTGCAAGAAAACCTCAGTAGAGGGAAAAAGTGCAATACTTTGACTACTACATGCATGAACCTCCACATGCGCACACAACATGCGTTACATTGGGAATCTCACTGTGCTAAAATGCAGACCAGTGGACCTCAACAACCATCAGCTGCCCCATCAACCACATCCGCTGCTTCTTCCTCCTCTGTTACCTTGCCAATTATTGGCACCCAGGTCTCCCACCGCAAAACTTCTGGTTCTCTACCCGCTCCAGTCAGGCTTTGTGAAAGCCCTTCAGCTGTAACATAAGCGGACATGCCTGCTGTGTTTGTTTCACCGAGCACGCCACACGTTACTCAATCCACCGTAACATCTCCGCCTGCACCTCCAGCAGTTTGTCCTTTTCACCATACTTTGCCCTCTCTCAGCACCATAGCCAGCCCTCGGTCCCGCAGTTGTGGTCACGTAAAAGATTGTTTCATCCTACACATGACAAAGCTAAGAGGTTGAACTCCACCATCTCAAATCTGTTGGCCACGGAAATGCTTCCTTTTAACCTGGCACATACAGACGGTTTCCAAAAGCTGATGGCCGTCACAGTCCCCCAGTACCAGTTGCCCAGTCGCCATTACATCTCTAAGAAAGCTGTGCCTGCTCTACACCAGCACTTCGCAGACAACATCACCTGTTCTTTGACTAAAACGATATCTGCCAGGGTGCATTTCACCACAGACACTTGGACGAGTAAGCATGGCCAAGGGCGTTACATCTCGCTCACTGGGCACTGGGTGACTCTGGTGTCTGTGGGGACAGGCCGGGAAGGGGATGCCCCACAAATCTTGAAATCCCCAAGGCTTGCAGAGCAAACCACTGGATTTCACACTTCCTCCAATGCTTCTGCATCCTCCACCTCCTCTAGGGCTTCCACCTGCGCAATCAACCTCTGCCTTAACGAGACACGCGTTCCAGCAGTGCAAAGCGAATCCACACCACCTCCGTACTGCACAGCCAGGGCTTACCGCAATCAGGCAGTCTTCAAATTAATATGCCTTGGAGATCGCAGTCATACAGCTGAAGAGTAGTGGACAGCTCTCCAGGCTCAGTTTCAGCAATGGCTCTCTCCACTGAACCTGGAGCCAGGGAAGGCTATGTGGGATAAGGGTGCAAACCTGTTGATGACCCTATGCCGAGGCGAACTCATACACGTGCCTTGCATGGCTCACGTCCTCAACCTGGTGGTACAGCGATTTCTCCACCACTCTCCCGGCCTGGATGAGCTGCTTCAGAAATTACGGAAGCAGTGTGTTCACTTCCGCCGTTCGCATCCCTCATGTCATCAACTTGCATCAATACAGAGGTCTTTCTCCATGCCAGTTAACAGGTTGATATGCGATGTGCCGATGCGGTGGAATTCCACTCTGTACATGTTGCAGCGACTGTGTCAGCAGCAACGAGCCCTGACGCAGTAAGTCATGTCGTACCATATAGCCTAAGCCAATGCAGTACAGAAGTGGGGACTATCACATTTACGGAGTGGGAACAGATTAAGGACGTCTGCACCTTCTGCACAGTTTTGAAATGGCTACTAAACTAGTTAGCACTGACTGCCATTATCAGTATCACTATTCCGGTCATCTATATGCTGGAGAAGACTTTGAATAGCGTTTGGCAGGAGGTGGTTGTCCCAGAAGAAGAGAAGGATGTGGAAGGGATAAGAATGCTTCAAAGTTCCAGACTGTTGTCACACAGGTGGATGCCAAGTGATGGTGACTTACTGCGATACGAGGTGGTTTGGTGATACCAGACATACTGTTAGTGAAGGTGCAAGAGCCAAGGAACAAATGAAGGAGGAAGAGGTGGTGGGCGAGCAACAGTCAGAATACGAAGAAGATAATTATCCCCTCTCTGTTGAAGGTGGTTGGCAGGAGGGGACGGAGGAAACATGCATCAGTGTTACGCAGCCAACAATGGAGTCTGACGTTGGACCACCTGGAAGAGCCCGACATATGAGTGCCTTCTTGCTGCACTTTCTGCAACATGATCCCCGTATAGTTAGGATTTGAAATAATGCTGACTACTGGGTTGCCACTCTATTAGATCCACGTTATAAGAGTAAATTTTGCCAGATGTTTCCCGCCCTGGAATGGGACACGCTAATGTTGCAGTATCGAAACAAGCTTTTAAGCAACCTTAATAGAACTTTTCCCCAAGATAGGCATGAGGTACACAGTGTGCATCGCAGCTGCAGTCTTTCAACCTCCAGCACGTCAGTTCGTCAATGCCAAAACATTAGCAGCAGCAGCAGAGTAAGTGGCAGAAGCAATTTCTGGGAGTCCTTTCACACATTTTTTAGACCAGCTCATGCACCAGCACAACAGACTACAAGCCTGACATGTGTAGAATGACTGGAGAGGATGGTGGAGGACTATCTAGAGTTCAATATGAATACCATCAGTGAAGATTTTGCCCCTTTTACATTTTGGTCTTCAAAAATGAATGAATGGCATGAGTTCGCCTGTCACTCCTTAGAGGTTTTATCATGCCCCGCAGACAGCATTCTCTCAGAACGTGTGTTCAGCGCTGCTGGTGGTGTCCTGATGGATAAGCGCACCTGGCTGTCCCATGAAAGTGTTGACCACCTAACTTTCATCAAGATGAACAAGTCATGGATCTCAAAGAACTTTTGCACCCCAATTGCAAACTGTACAGAGTAGGCGATGTTGTTGTTTTTAGTGTGCTGAATTGATCTTGCGGATTTGCAGTCTGTGATGTGGCTTGTGTGCCTTCTTTTGCTGCGGCTGCAGATTTTAGGCCCTAATTTTTGGAAATGTGAGGAATCCTAATTGGGTCTCCATCTATTGGGCTGGCTTTAGTGGAAGAGGTGTCAGTCCCCATTATACAACTTATACTCTAGCGAAATTGATGCCACTTTGGTGGTTTTAGGCCCAAATGTTTTCAAATGGGAACAGTCCTGATTGAGTCTCCATCTACTGTGTTGGCTGTAGGGGAAGAGGTGTCGTTCCAAATTGTACAATTGCTACTGTACTGAAATTGATGCCACTTTGTTGGTGTCTCCAGTAATTTTGGAAAATGTGGGGAATCCTGATTGGGTCTCCATCTATTGGGCTGGCTGTAGTGGAAGAGGTGTCGGTCCCCATTATACTACTTATACTCAAGTGAAATTGATGTCACTTTGGTGGTTTTAGGCCCAAATGTTTTCAAATGGGAACAGTCCTGATTGGGTATCCATCTACTGTGTTGGCTGTAGGAGAAGATATGTCCTTCCTAATTGTACTGTAGCGTCGGCGTCTCTGCCTCCTGCCGGGCAGAGACGCCATTCCCCTCACCGCCACGGTCCCGGTCCGGCGTCCTCCAGCTCCCCTGCTGCTGTTGCCCGCACCGCGTGCAGCTTCCCGGGCACTGTGCTTAGGGCGCGCGCGTGTGCTTCCTCCCACTTAAAGGGGCCGCGCTCGTTGTCCTAAAGAGTCTCCGGCCATAGACCAGTGGACCACTCCTATTTAAAGCACCTCCTCTAAAATGGAGGTGCCTGTGCATGGTTGTTGTTTGTGTGCTAACACTCTCCTCAGCCCTCAGGTTCCAGTGCCCGCCAGTCTGTCTGTCAGCCGGGCCTGCCTGCCTGTCTATCAGCCGTGCCCGCCAGCCTGTCTATCAGCCGTGCCCGCCAGCCTGTCTACCTGCCGTGCCCGCCAGCTTGCCTACCCGGATCATCTGTCAGGTTACCTGCTGTGCCCGCCTGCTTGTCTACCCAGATCACCTGTCTGGCTACCTGCCGTACCCACCTGCTTGCCTACCTGGATCACCCGTCAGGCTACCTGCCGTGCTCTTCCGCTGTACCTGTCAGCCTCAGCCTTCTGACCCGTAGGAGTCGCCTGCTCTCACACAAGGTCGGTCCCAGAGTGGCACCTGGTTCCCCTGCCCGGTCCCTCCTTGGTTCACGGAGTCGACTAAGCCGCAGTGAGGCCAGGGTTGGTCCGAGTAGGCACTTAGTTATGCCCCTCTGGTCCCTCCTTGCGTCCCAGCACAGAGGTTCCACCACCCTGGCCCGCAACATGTACAATTTCAACTGTACTGAAATTGATGCCACCTTGGTGGTATTAGGCCCTAATTTAGGGAAATGTGAACACTCCTGTTGGGTCTCCATGTGCTGGGTTGGCTGCAGTGGAAGAGGTTTTGGTCTCCTTTACAATAGTTATACTCTAGTGAAAATAATTTTTTGGTGCAGATATTGATCTCCTCACAGGGGTACACAGACCTGATAAACTCAACATGGGTATACAAAGCAGACTACATCTCAGCTTAAAATTATTTGGGGCAGATATTCTTCTCCACACAGGAGGAAAAAAAAAAAGGTAGGGTCCGAGCAGCTTCCTGACCCTTGACTGTACTGTGCTTTAAGGGCAAGAGGAAGAGGAGTGTGACTCTGAGGGCGAGGAATGGGATATCACATTGGATAATGATGAGGTTGCACATCCAACTTGGTGTGAACCCAAAGGCAAGCAGCTGAGTAGCTCATCTGAGGAGGTGGAGGAGGCAGACGATGAGGTTACGTTGCGTCTTATGTCGCAGACACGGAGTGATGCAAGCACGAGGAGCACTACATCCTTTGCCACAACCGTGGCAGTAACCAGCAGCAGTCGCTGGTCTGTAGCTCGCAGGGGCGGCAAGGGTTGCCTAGCCTGGGCCTTTTTTGAGACTGCAAAGGATGAGCCTACTCACGTTATCTAAAAACTTTGCGATAAAAAACTCAGTAGAGGGAAAATGTGCAATAATTTGACTACTACATGCATGAACCTTCACATGCGCAATCAACATGCATTACTCTGGCAAGCTCACTGCGATAAAATGCAGATCAGCGGACATCAACAACCATCAGCTGCCCCATCAACTGCATCCGCTACTTCTTCCTCCTCCTCTGTTACCATGCCAAGTATTGGCACGCAGGTCTCCCACTGTAGAACCTCTGCTTCTCTACCTGCTCCAGTCAGGCTGAGTGAGAGCCTGTCAGCTGTAATGGAAGCGGACATGCATGCTGTGTTTGTTTCACCGAGCATACCACATGCTTCTCAATCCACCTTAACATGTCAGCCTGCACCTCACTCACAGTCCAGCAGTTTGTCCGTTTCACCGTACTCTGCCCTCTCTCAGCATCTCAGCCAGCCCTCGGTCCCTCATTTGTGGTCACGTAAAAAATTGTTTCCTCCCAAACATGGCAAAGCTAAGAGGTGGAAATCCACCATCTTCAATCTGTTGGCCACGGAAATGGTGATGTCGGGCCCAAATTTTTTGATTTGTGAACACTCCTGTATGGCTGCTTTTTTACTGAACAGGTAACCGGAGAACCTGAAGGAAACCCCCCCAAACTACTTGCAGATGTTGTCCTCTATCATCATAAAGGAGTCAGCTCGTTGTCTAGGAGACTGACCACCGCTGCTGTCTATCTTGTGAGCATTGTGTTGAAGCTTGCACAGGTTTACCGTGAGAGAGAGGAGCCAGAAGACCGCAGCATCTGATTCCTCCCACTCCTGCAGTCATTAAAAAGAAGCCTTACGCCTTCAAATTTTTTGGTGCAGGGGTTAATCTGCTTAGTTGTGAGCTCCTGGAAGCTTAACGTGATTTAGGCTCTCGAAAGATTTGTCCCATACATCTCCCCGACTGTGATAATGCTGTACCCCAACACATCAGACTGTCACCTACCGTGGAAACCTTGAAAAGGAAGCTGAAGACCCATTTCTTGTGACAAGCGTACAATCTGCGGTAACCCTCGCTCCAGCATAATGTTGCACGACTTGCTGTACACTCACCTACTGTATCCTCACCCATCACTTGTAGATTGTTTGTACAGTCTTCTCTCCTCTTGTACCAGCCGGTGACCCCTTTTGACATGTAATGCGCCATGGAATAAATGTTGCTGTAATAGTAATAATAATTATAGTACTTGTACTCTGGGTCAATTGATGGCACTTTCCAGGTGTCTACTAGAGATTAGCGGTGTTTGAATCGAACTGTTCACCAAACTCAAATTTGTGCTGTTTTGGGCGGTGTTCGAGCCGTTCGGCGAACACGAACGATTTGAAAAAAATTCGGCTGTTCGAGGCTATGTTCGATAACTGTTCGTGCACCAAAATCATAACTGGATTTTTTCTCAGTAATGCTGATAATTAATGTTAATACGCAGTTTGAGTGTACAACGGGGCGGGGAGGGGGCAGGGGATGGATCTCTGCAGAAATAATGAAGATCTCCATTTTTTTTTCTCTTTCACGCATTTACAGTGGGGAGGTGCAATCTGTCAGCCTATCAGCAGCGCATACACGGAGCGAACTGCTTTTTTTCACACAAGCAAGGGCATGTGTCATTGGCAGTGTATGTCACATGTCCTTGCCCTATAAGACCCAGCCATTTTCGCCGTCGCCACCATTTTCTCACTGCTGCAGCTGCATGTTAGACGGCACCGCTGTTGCTGTGTGCGCTATACTTTGTTAATTTCAAGCCAATTTTTGCACAAATCTACAGATAGCTTGGGAGTAGGGAATAGTTGTGATTGCAGTCCTTTTAAGGACTAGGTTACATCATTTCCTACGACTTTTATCAGGCAGGTCTGTGCTCTTAAATAGATAGGTTGGGAGTAAAGACTAATTGAAATTGCAGTCCTTTTGAGGGCTAGGTTACATCAGTTCCTATCACTTTTTGCCAGCCAGGTCTGTGCCAGTGCTGTGCAAGTTTTTTTTCACAGCATTTGGCTAAATCTAGCAAAGCAAATCCTTTTTGGCCTCTTGCAGTGTGTTAGTCAGTGCAGTAGCCTATCTGTGTTGCAAGCTACACCACCTGTGTATAGAATACCAATTTTTTTATTGCACCTAGTGAAGTAAAACCTTTTGGGCATAGCATCATTCTATTGGTCCATCTATACTAACCTCCACCAGGTTGCAAATTCAAAATAATTTTTTTCTGCATCTAGCTCTGAAAAAATATTTCGGCTTGTAGCAGTGTGAGGGATTTGTTCTATTAGTCCATCTATACTAACCTCCACCAGGTTGCAAATTCAAAATAATTTTTATCTGCATCTAACCCAGCCAATACTTTTGGGCTAATACCACAGTTTGGCCACTCAGCTCTGCTCGGTTCCCATCAATTGTTTTTTGTGCAAACAACTCCAGAGTTGTGAATTAGTTAACCACCAAAATGAGTGGAAAAAGGCCTGCTGCTGGTCAAAAGGGGAATAGGCGTGTTGGGAAGGAAAAAAAAGGTTGTGTCCGTGGGGTAGGTGTTAAAGCAACAGTAACATCTGCAGAAGAAAGACCATCTTCCAGTCAAACTAAGATGTCTACTTCTTTTAGCGGACAATGTGATAAGATCCCTTTCTTACGTCCACGCCAATCGCTACAAATTCCAGATGAGGCACAAAAACAGCAGGTGCTTCAACAGATATCAAGTGCTCCTTTAAGTGGGCTCTCCTTCACCTCAACTTCAACATCACAAATACTCCAGTCCTCAGAGGTGTCACCCCAATCGCACTTGCTTCCTCACAGCTCCCAAGTCTCCAGCTGCCCGTCTGAGTATGGGGTAGAACAGATGGTTGAGTCTGCAGAGCTGTTTACTCATACTATAGCCTGGGAATCAGAGGTCGGCTCCAGAGCTTCTGTGAATCCAGACGAGGAAATGATCTGCACTGATGCCCAGAATCTTTATGAGTCGGATCCAGGACCAGACGCAGAAGATTCTGACCATAATGTCGACCCAAGTTCCCAAACTTTAACTCCTGCTGGTGGAGACAATGAGGAAGACGATGATGAGACTCAAATACCTGATTGGAGCGACAACTTTAGTTTTTTGTCAGGGCAGGAAGAGGTTGGCTCTGAGGACGACGGGTGTGATAACACACATGGTGATAATGACGAGGTTGGAGATCCCACTTACTGTCAACCCACAGTCAGCCAGTCGATGAGGTCAGCAGAGGAGGTGGAGGAGGATGCTAGTGACGACGAGGTCAGGTTGCGCCTTACTGGACAGAGACATAGTACTGGAAGCACGTCAACAACTGCATCCTCAAACAAAACTCTGCCTCTGACCACAAGTCGTGGTGGCTCTTCAGGTCGCATGGGTGCTAAGCCTTGCATAGCCTGGGCATTTTTTCAGATCGATAAAGATGACCCAACTCGTGTTATCTGTAACATTTGTCAGCAAAAGCTAAGTAGAGGCCAAAAAATCCATAGTTTGAGTACTTCATGCATGAACCGGCACATGGATATGAAGCATAAGTTGCAGTGGGAAGCTCACTGTGCTACAATGCGGCCTAGCCGGCCGGGCCAACCACCGTCTGCCACATCTTGTGCATCCGCAGCCTCTTCATCCTCTGTGCCTGGGGGACAGCAGTCACACCTGTTTTGGGACGCAGACCTGCCACCTCTTTACCCGCAATAGCCAGCGTGATTGGCAGGTCTCCATTTCCTTTTAGGTAGAAACACCAGCTGGTGGTCAGCGCTGTCCGACATCGATAGCACCACCTTTTGATCAAGGCAACCTAACATGTCCGCCTGCATCTTCCTCACAGACCGGCAGTTTGCCGGGGACACCCTTCTCAACCCCATCTAAGCACAACAGCCAGCCCTCGGTCCCTCAGATGTGGACAAGTAAAAGACCATTTCATCCTGGCCATGAGAAAGCTAAGAGGTTCAATTTCACCATCTGCAAGCTCTTGGCTACAGAAATGCTGCCTTTCCGTCTGGTGGACACAGAGGATTTTCGAGACCTTATGTCCGTCGCAGTGCCCCAGTACCAGATGGCCAGTCGGCACTACTTCTCAAAGAAAGGTGTGCCTGCGCTCCATCAGCATTTCGCACACAACATCACTTCTTTGAGAAACTCTGTGTGTGACAGGGTGCATTTCACTACAGACACTTGGATGAGTAGGCATGGACAGGGGCGTTACATGTCGCTGACTGGGCACTGGGTAACTATGGTGACAGCAGGACAAGGGGCTGCTGTCCAAGTCTTGCTGTCCCCACGAGTTGTGCGTCAATCCTCTTTATCTCAAAGTTCCTCCACTGCTTCTGTCTCCTCAACCTCCTCTCGGTCCTCCACCTGCACCCAAAGCCTGTCTGGTCATGCCACAAACTTTCTAACTGCGCAGAAGGGATCCTGCACACCTCCTTACTATGCTGGCAGCAGGGCTCAACATCATCAGGCGGTTTTTACTTTGAAATGTCTGGGAAATGTGAGTCACACAGCTGAGGAGTTGTGTTCAGCTCTGGAGAACCAGTTTCATGAATGGTTGTCTCCGAGGGACCTGAAACCAGGGAAGGCCGTGTGCGACAATGCTGCAAACCTGGGTGCGGCCCTTCGCCGAGGCAATGTCACACACGTGCCTTGTATGGCTCACATGTTGAACCTGGTTGTCCAGCAATTTTTACCCCACTATCCCGGACTAGATGGCCTTCTGCAGAGGGCACGGTCGCTGTGTGCTCCCTTCCGCCGTTCGCATCCCGCAGCTCAGCGACTTACATCTCTACAGCAGGGATGGATATATGTGATTGAGTGATGTATACTAGGACATCATCATCAAATGCAGAGCACTTGTACTCGGTGCCTCCCACCTCAATCCACCTAATATTGGGGTTATGGCGAATTGATGAGAGCAGGTGATCCATCATTAGGATGTAAAAGAGAGGGGACAGAGGACATCCCTGCCTTGTCCCATTGGTGATTATGAAAGGTGATGAAAATGTTCTGACTAGTGTTGAGCCACCCCCGTAGTGTTCGAGTTCGGTTCGGTTCGTCGAACACCCGTGTGTTCGCCGAACTGTTCGTCGAACTGTTCGTCGAACTGTTCGTCGAACACCTTCGAACACCGTTAAAACCAATGGCAGGCAAACAAAAACACATAGAAACACATAGAAAACACCTTCAAAGGTGTCCAAAAGCTGACAAACTGCTCAGAAGACATAACTAACACATGGAAAAGTGACAAGTACATATAGTCATGCGAAAATAAAAGAGGTGGAGGAGTAAAAGGAGGGGGAGACACAGATATAGGCATGTCATGCCCTTCTAAAATCCAAAAAGTGAGAAGCCGACACGGCCAGTCCGCTCCTGCCCGTGCCACCTCCGTGTCGCCGGGTTTGTGCCAGAGCCACGGTGAACCCTGACGGCCAGCCCCCCTCTCCCAATACTGGTGCCTGTCCGCTGGTGGGTCGAGCGAGCCCCCCTGTGGTGGAGGCAGCTCTAAGCTTTTTAATTTAAATTGTCTCTCTAATTTGAATGAATACACTTTAAATCCATTTACAAGGATCTATTGGAGGGCAAGTCTCATGCCAGCAGCCGCGATAATTCCAGCTCCAGTAGCGTCCACTAAAGCTGCTGCAGTTAAAAAGCTTTTATAAGGATCGAGCTCGGCTGTCCACCGCAAGGCATCCTACTGCCAGTCCCAGCCCCTATGCCTTGGGGTGCCTCCTGATGCTCTTCACTAAGTATCCCATGGTCCCGAAGCATTTCCTTTGAAAAAATTAAGTGTCTAAACTACAGGTGGTGCAGCTTGCTTAACAGCCGGAATAATCCGCTCACTAGCAGACACTGCTACTAGGCACAAAGTATTTCCTGGGCTAGATGCAGTTAAAAATTTGTAATTAGATACTCTCGTTGGATGCTGAGAAAGCATTCCATAGAGTTTCCTGGCACGCCATATATGATTCTCTTAAAAAGCTTGGGGTAGGGGTCTAGGGGACCCTTTTATAGCCAAAATCACGGCCCTGTATCGCAATACGTCACCTAGGCTGAAGATAAATGGAACTGTAGCACCCTGAGGGCTCGGTTGCTACAGACGTATTGCACCTCACCCAGAGGTGTGATATCTCACTCTCAGGTAAGGATGGAGTGTGGATCAGGACCCGACACCTGCATGCGTTACACCACATTGCCGTGGGGCAGGGTGACCAATATGCCCCTGAGATGGGCACGACAGTCCCTGTCCCTGGCTGGAGTGGGGGGAGGGAACACTGAGGAAGGGGAACCCTGTAGTGCAGGAGCAGGGAGGAAGCAGTTCCTGGGTGCATTGAGAAGGGAGTATAAAAGGTGGGCACCATCTTAGTTCAGTGCAGAGAAGTCTGAGCAGAAGTGGCAGGGAGCAGGGGCTCTGCATGAGCTCTGCTCCGGAGGCGGGCCTAGTAACAGAGGCCCAGGCCTGGAAGAGGGAGAAGGAAGGAAGAGGAGCGGAGAAGGCTCCAGGAACGAGGAATGAAGGGATCCCAGGGGTGCGGACGGGCGAGTCGCCACCGCACGCCCGAATCCACCTGCGTGGAGGGGTCAGGCCAAAGGGGGAGACCGGTCCCCGAACTAGTGGAGGCAGGAAACGACCCTCAGCTAGAAACCGGAGGCTCTGACATTTTATGTGGCGCAGCCCCTCGCTACACCCGCTAGGAAGGCACCACATAGGGTCAGGGAAACTGGCGCCAAGTTTACCAAGAGGAGGCCCGAGGCAGCCGGACAGAAGTGTTGGTAAGAAAGGCCAGACAAAGGACACACAAAGGGGGTCCTGTGAAGTGCTCCAAAGTTATCTGGGAGTTGTCTGAGCCCCTCACCTGGTGAGCACAGTACGACGTGGGCAGCCGTTACCTGCAGACGTGGTCTGGATAATAAGAACTGTGAGTAAAGGCCCTGAACTGCATCACTGACTCCGTGTCGTTACTGCTGCTGCCCTGCACCATCACCGCCATCCTCCGCATACACTGCCCTGAGGCTATACTCCTCCCGTGGGGAGTTATGCTACGCTCTGCTGCACCCACAACACCAGCCTCAGTGGTCTGCCCTGTAGCGGCGGTTCACTCTGACCGCAATCCACGGGTGGCGTAGTCGGACATTTAAACATGAAAACCACATAAATAGTTCCGCCACTGGTTTGACCGCCCTGAGCCACGGAACTGGGTCGCCGCCACGAAGACTACAACCACCAGCATCCACCAAAAAGGGTCCGGCTCCGGGTGTCCCAAGGCCCAGGGGGTGCGTCAGAACATTTTCATCACCTTTCACAATCACCAATGGGACAAGGCAGTGATGTCCTCTGTCCCCTCTCTTATACATCCTAGTGACGGAGCACCTGCTCTCATCAATTCGCCATAACCCCAATATTAGGTGGATTGAGGTGGGAGGCACCGAGTACAAGTGCTCTCTATTTGCTGATGATGTCCTAGTATATATCACTCAATCACATATATCCATCCATGCTGTTATGGCTGAAATAGATCACTTTGTTACATGGTAAAATTTTAAAATCAATGCAGCGAAGTCTGAGGCCCTCGATGTCTCCCTCCCCAAATCCATATAGGATTCCATCCAGTCCAACTTTCCCTTTGCCTGGCCCTCACAGGGTATCAAATACTTAGGAATTCCTATTCATAGAGACCTCTCCCATCTATGTTATCTTAATTTTGGGCCCTTTATTGAACAACTCCATACAGACCACGGTTGGCAAGTTAGAACTGTAAGATTCACTACGTGAACCACTGGTGTTTTGTGGAAAAGCACATGTACACTGCGTTCCAAATTATTATACAAAAAGTGTTTAGGAGTGATAAGGGAAGAATTTGTTTGTTTGTCAGTTAAACTCATTGATGGTGATGTGTGTCAGGGCTCTTTATATCACTGTAAGCAATTGCAGACACCTGTGCTAATTAGTTTGGCAGGTGTGTCCAATGAAAGGCAAGACTACTTAAGAAGGCTCTCTCACATTATTAAGCAGCCTACATTTTCTGCCAAAATGGGAAAGAAAAAGGATGTGTCGGCTGCTGAGAAGCAACAAATTGTGGAGTGTTTAGGTCAAGGCATGACTACAATCAACATTGTGCGATGATCAGGATGAAGTGTCTTGGCAATCAAGAAGTATGTAGCTGATTCACAGTACACACGTGTGCGTGCTGATAAGGGCAAATTGAGGACTCTTTCCTACAGGCAATTACGTCAGGTTGAAAGAGCAGCGGCAAAAAAGCCTTGTCATAGCAGCAGACAAGTTTTTGAAGCTGCTTGTGCCTCCAACGTCCCCCGAACAACAAGATGCAGGGTCCTTCAGAGGTTTGCAGCTGTGCATGCGCCATCCTGTCGACCTCCTCTATCCACTTCACACAAGCAGAAACGGCTCCAGTGGGCCAAACATTACATGAAGACTGATTTCAAAACTGTTTTGTTCACGGATGAGTGCCGTGCAGCGCTCGATGGTCCACATGGATGGAGTGGAGGATGGCTGGTTGATGGACACCCCATGCAAACACGGCTACAGCGCCAACAAGGAGGAGGTGGAGTAATGTTTTGGGCTGGAATCATGGGGAGAGAGATTGTCGGCCCCTTTAGGATCCCTGAAGGCGCTAAAGATGAACTCCATAATGTATGTGGATTTTCTCAAACAGCACTTCCTGCCATGGTTCAAGAAGAAGAACCGTGTATTTCACAGCAAGATCATTTTTCTGCATGATAATGCACCATCTCATGCTGCACATAAAACATCTGCATCTCTGGCTGATATGGGCATAAAAGGGGACAAACTTATGGTGTGACCCCCATGCTCCCCTGACCTCTACCCCATTCAGAACCTTTGGAGCATCATTAAAAGGAGTGTCTATGATGGCGGGAGGCAGTTCACATCTAAGCAACAGCTCTGGGAGGTTATTCTGTCCTCATGCAAAACAATTGAAGCAGAAACCATCCAAAACCTGACAAATTCAATGGACGAGAGAGTTCAGAAGTTCCTTTCGAACAAGGGGTCCTATGTGAAAATGTAACATCACCTAGAATAAAGTTTTGAGTTGAAAACTGTTTGATTTCAGTTTCTAACAACCTGCTAATGCTTATAATTTCAAAAATGACCATTTTTTTGGTCTTTATTAAAATGAAAAGGTTGATCGAAAAGTTTGGGGGATCTAAGAGTGTGGCAACCCAGTAGTCATGATTACTTCGAATTCTGACAATATGAGGGTCATGCTGCAGGTAGTGCAGCAAGAAGGCACTTATGTGCCTTGCGCATCTCGGAGCCCCAAAATTATTTTCCGGGCTAGATGCAGCTAAAAATTATTTTTAATTTTAAATCTGGTGAAGCTTTAGTATAGATGGCCTAATAGGATCAGTGCTGCACACTGCTACAAAGCCCAAATTATTTTCCAGTCAAGATACAGATAAACATGATTAGTAATTTGAAAGCTTAAAACGGTTGGTAGGGTGATTTTAACCAATCATCAAGCTTTTACTCTCCCCAGGATGACACAGGGGTAGAAAAGTCGTTTCGGATCCATGATTTGTTCATCTTTATGAACGTGAGTCTGTCTACATTATCAGTGGAGAGCCGCGTGCGCTTATCTGTCAGCACACCACCAGCAGCGCTGAACACACGTTCAGACAGAACGCTGGCTGCGGGGCATGACAAGATCTCCAAGGCGTAAGTGGCTAGCTCCGGCCATTTATCCAGATTGGAAGCCCAAAAAGAGCAAGGGTCCAGTGACACAGTCGTGGCTTCAATGTTTACTTGGAGATACTCCTGTACCATCGTCTCTAGGCGTTGACTATGTGTCAGACTTCTTGTCTCCTGTGGCCTTGCAAATGATGGGCTAAAAAAGTGGTGAAATGATTCCGCAAAATTGATGTTACCAGCAGATACTGTGGTTCTGTTACGGTTTGAGTGCTGAACACTTGACGGTCCCACGGTTGGCAAGTTGGAACTGTGAGATTCACTACGTGCACCACTGGTATTTTGTGGAAAAGCACATGTAAGATTCTGCAACAGTCTCTGCTGATACTCCTGCATGCGTGCATCCCTTTCTATGGCAGGAATAATTTCTGCAAATTTACTTTTGTACCGGGGATCTAACAGTGTGGCAACCCAGTAGTCAGGATTATTTCTAATTCTCACAATTCGAGGGTCATGTTGCAGGTAGTTCAGCAAGAAGGCACTCATGTGTGTTGCGCATCCAGGAGCACCAAGTCCCTGTTGTGTTGGTGGCGAGGTAACAATCATGCTTCCTTCCTCTGTCCTCTCCCCCCAACCTCGCACAACAGAAATGTGATCAAGGTCTCCCTCATCTGATGAGTCTTCCATCAGTTCGTCCTCCACTTCTTCCTGGGCTCCTGCACCTTCCTCACTAGTTTGGCTGCTACCATGCGCCCTGGTAAAACCATCTCCCCCACCCTCACATGCCTGCCGCCTTGGTGCTGCCGACCGTCTGGACCTTGCAGATGTTAGCCCTTCCGCATACAACTCCTCCTCCTCTACTTCCTCCACCTCCTCTTGTGCCACCACCTGACTCCGAATTCTGTTTAACATGTGCTCCAGCATGTAAATCACCGGAATAGTCATGCTGATAATGGCATCGTCAACACTAAACATCTTCGTCGCCATTTCAAAACTGTGCAGAAGGGTGCATAGGTCCCTGATCTGAGACCACTCCTCCAGCGTGATTTGCCCCACCTCTGAATCTTGTTGGCCCAGGCTATACGTCAGAACGTATTGCACCAGGGCTTGTCGGTGCTGCCACAGTCGCTGCAACATGTGCAGAGTTGAATTCCACCGGGTAGGCACATCGCATTTTAGCCGGTGAAGTGGCAGGCCCAAAGATTTCTGTAGAGATGTAAGTCGCTGAGCTGCGGGATGCGAACTGCGGAAGTGAGCACACAGCGACCGTGCCCTCTGCAGAAGGCCATCTAGTCTGGGATAGTGGGCTAAAAATTGCTGGACAACCAGGTTCAACACGTGAGCCATACAAGGCACGTGTGTGACATTGCCCCGGCGAAGGGCCGCACCCAGGTTTGCAGCATTGTCGCACACGGCCTTCCCTGGTTTCAGGTCCAGTGGAGACAACCATTCATGAAATTGGTTCTCCAGAGCTGACCACAACTCCTCAGCTGTGTGACTCACATTTCCCAGACATTTCAATGTAAAAACCGCCTGATGACGTTGAGCCCTACTGCCAGCATAGTAAGGAGGTGTGCAGGATCCCTTCTGCGCAGTTAGAAAGCTTGTGGCATGACCAGACAGGCTTTGGGTGTAGGTGGAAGACCGAGAGGAGGTTGAGGAGGCAGAAGCAGTGGAGGAACTTTGACATAAAGAGGATTGACGCACAACTCGTGGGGACGGCAAGACTTGGACAGCAGCCCCTTGTCCTGCTGTCACCATAGTTACCCAGTGCCCAGTCAGCGACATGTAACGCCCCTGTCCATGCCTACTCGTCCAAGTGTCTGTGGTGAAATGCACCCTGTCACACACAGAGTTTCTCAAAGAAGCGGTGATGTTGTGTGCGACATGCTGGTGGAGCGCAGGCACACCTTTCTTTGAGAAGTAGTGCCAACTGGGCATCTGGTACTGGGGCACTGCGACGGACATAAGGTCTCGAAAATCCTCTGTGTCCACCAGGCGGAAAGGCAGCATTTCTGTAGCCAAGAGCCTGCAGATGGTGAAATTCAACCTCTTAGCTTTCTCATGGCTAGGAGGAAATGGTCTTTTACTTGTCCACATCTGAGGGACCGAGGGCTGGCTATTGTGCTTAGACGGGGTTGATAAGGGTGTCCCCGGCAAACTGCCGGTCTGTGAGGAAGATGCAGGAGGACATGTTAGGTTGCCTTGATCCAAAGGTGGTGCTATCGATGTCGGACAGCGCTCAACACCAGCTGGTGTTACCACCTCCAAAGAAAATGATGACCTGCCAATCACGCTGGCTGTTGCGGGTAAAGAGGTGGCAGGTCTGCGCCCCAAAACAGGTGTGACTGCTGTCCCCCCAGTCACAGAGGATGAAGAGGCCGCGGATGCACAAGATATGGCAGACGGTGATTGGCCCGGCCGGCTAGGCCGCATTGTAGCACACTGAGCTTCCCACTGCAACTTATGCTTAATGTCCATGTGCCGGTTCATGCATGAAGTACTCAAACTATGTATTTTTTGGCCTCTACTTAGCTTTTGCTGACAAATGTTACAGATAACACGAGTTGGGTCATCTTTATCGATCTGAAAAAATGCCCAGGCTATGCAAGGCTTAGCACCCATGCGACCTGAAGAGCCACCACGACTTGTGGTGAGAGGCAGAGTTGTGTTTGAGGATGCAGTTGTTGACGTGCTTCCAGTACTACGTCTCTGTCCAGGAAGGCGCAACCTGACCTCGTCGTCACTAGCATCTTCCTCCACCTCCTCTGCTGACCTCATCTCTTGGCTGACTGTGGGTTGACAGTAAGTGGGATCTCCGACCTCATCATCATCACCCTGTGCGTTATCACACCCTTCGTCCTCAGAGCCAACCTGTTCCTGCCCTGACAAAAAACTAAAGTTGTCGCTCCAATCAGGTATTTGAGTCTTATCATCGTCTTCCTCATTGTCTCCACCAACAGGAGTTACAGTTTGGGAATGAGGGTCTACATTATGGTCAGAACCTTCTGCGTCTGGTCCTGGATCCGACTCATAAAGATTCTGGGCATCAGTGCAGATCATTTCCTCGTCTGGATTCACAGAAGCGCTGGAGTCGACCTCTGATTCCCAGGCTATAGTATGAGTAAACAGCTCTGCAGACTCAACCATCTGTTCTACCTCATACTCAGACGGGCAGCTGGAGATTTGGGAGCTGTGAGGAAGCAAGTGCGATTTGGATGACACCTTTGAGGACTGGAGTATTTGTGATGTTGAAGTTGATGTGGAGGAGAGCCCACTTAAAGGAGCACTTGATATCCGTTGAAGCACCTGCTGTTTTTGTGCCTCATCTGGAATTTGTAGCGATTGGCGTGGCCGTAAGAAAGGGATCTTATCACATTGTCCGCTAAAAGAAGTAGACATTTTAGTTTGGCTGGAAGATGGTCTTTCTTCTGCAGATGTTACTGTTGCTTTAACACCTACCCCACGGACACAACCTTTTTTCCCACACACTGCTAGAAGCCCAAATATTTTTTCAGAGCTAGATGCAGAAAAAAATTATTTTTAATTTGCAACCTGATGGAGGTCAGTATAGATGGACTAATAGACCAAGTCCCACACACCGCTAGAAGCCCAAATATTTTTTCAGAGCTAGATGCAGAAAAAAATTATTTTTAATTTGCAACCTGATGGAGGTCAGTATAGATGGACTAATAGACCAAGTCCCACACACTGCTAGAAGCCCAAATATTTTTTCAGAGCTAGATGCAGAAAAAAATTATTTTTAATTTGCAACCTGATGGAGGTCAGTATAGATGGACTAATAGACCAAGTCCCACACACCACTAGAAGCCCAACTATTTTTTCAGAGCTAGATGCAGAAAAAAATTATATTCAATTTGCAACCTGCTGGAGGTCAGTATAGAAGGACTAATAGAACAAGTCCCACACACTGCTAGAAGCCCAAATATTTTTTCAGAGCTAAATGAAGAAAAAAATTATTTTTAATTTGCAACCTGATGGAGGTCAGTATAGATGGACTAATAGACCAAGTCCCACACACTGCTAGAAGCCCAAATATTTTTTCAGAGCTAGATGCAGAAAAAAATTATATTCAGTTTGCAACCTGATGGAGGTCAGTATAGATGGACTAATAGAATGATGCTATGCCCAAAAGATTTTACTTCACTAGGTGCAGTAAAAAAATTGGTATTCTATACACAGGTGTTATATCTTGCAACACAGATAGGCTACTCCACTGACTAACACACTCTGCAATAGGCCAAAAAGGATTAGCTTTGCTAGATTCAGCCAAATGCTGTGAAAAAAACTTGCACAGCACTGGCACAGACCTGCCTGGCAAAAACTGATAGGAACTCATGTAACCTAGTCCTGAAAAGGACTCCAATTACAATTAGTCTTTACTCCCACAACCTATCTATTTAAGAGCACAGACCTCCCTGATAAAAGTCGTAGGAAATGCTGTAACCTAGTCCTTAAAAGGACTGCAATCACAACTATTCCCTACTCCCAAGCTATCTGTATATTTGTGCGAAAATTGGCTTGAAATTAACAAGGTATAGCGCACACAGCAACAGCGGTGCCGTCTAACACACAGCTGCAGCAGTGAGAAAATGGTGGCGACGGGGAAAATGGCTTGGTCTTATAGGGCAAGGACATGTGACATACACTGCCAATGACACATGCCCTTGCTTGTGTGAAAAAAAGCACTTCGCTCCGTGTGTGCGCTGCTGATAGGCTGACAGATTGCACCTCCCCACTGCAAATGCGGGAAAGAGAAAAAAAAATGGAGATCTTCATTGTTCCTGCAGAGATCCATCTCCTGCCCCTCCCCCCACCCCGCTGTACACTCAAACTGCGTATTAACATTAATTTTCATCATTACTGAGAAAAAATCCAGTTATGATTTTGGTGCACGAACAGTTATCGAACATAACCTCGAACAGCCGAATTTTTCTCAAATTGTTCGTGTTCGCCGAACGGCTCGAACACCGCCCAAAACAGCTCGAATTTGAGATTGGCGAACAGTTCGAGTAGAACAACGCTCATCTCTAGTTCTGACGCGCCCCCTGGGCCTTGGGACACCCGGAGCCGGACCTTTTTTGGTGGATGCTGGGGGTTGTAGTCTCCTTGTCTTCGACCCGGTTCCGTGGCTCAGGGCGGTCAAACCAGTGGCGGAACTATTTATGTGGTTTTGATGTTTAAATGTCCGACTACGCCACCCGTGGATTGCGGTCAGAGTGAACCGCCGCTGCAGGGCAGACCGCTGAGGCTGGTGTTGTGGGTGCAGCAGAGCGTAGTATAACTCCCCACGGGAGGAGTATAGCCTCAGAGCAGTGTATGCGGAGGATGGGGGTGATGGTGCAGGGCAGCAGCAGTAACGATGCAGTGATGCAGTCCAGGGCCTTTACTCACAGTTCTTATTATCCAGACCACTTCTGCAGGTAATGGCTGCCCACGCCGTACTGTGCTCACCAGGTGAGGGGCTCAAACAACTCCCAGATAACTTTGGAGCGCTTTACAGGACCCCCTTTGTGTGTCCTTTCTCTGGCCTTTCTTACCCCACCAGTGACCGCGCTTCTGTCCGGCTGCCTCGGGCCTCCTCTTGGTAAACTTGGCGCCAGTTTCCCTGACCCTATGTGGTGCCTTCCTAGTGGGTATAGCGAGGGGCTGCGCCACATAAAATGTCACAGCCTCCGGTTTCTAGCTGAGGGTTGTTTCCCGCCTCCACTAGTTTCGGGGACCGGTCTCCCCCTTTGGCCTGACCCCTCCACGCAGGTGGATTCGGGCGTGCCGTGGCGACTCACCCATCCGCACCCCTGGGATCCCTTCGTTCCTCGTTCCTGGAGCCTTCTCCGCTCCTCTTCCTTCCTTCTCCCTCTTCCAGGCCTGGGCCTCTGTTACTAGGCCCGCCTCCGGAGCAGAGCTCATGCAGAGCCCCTGCTCCCTGTCACTTCTGCTCAGACTTCACTGCACTGAACTAAGATGGTGCCCACCTTTTATACTCCCTTCTCAATGCACCCAGGAACTGCTTCCTCCCTGCTCCTGCACTACCGGGTTCCCCTTCCTCGGTGTCCCCCCCCCACTCCAGCCAGGGACAGGGACTGTCGTGCCCATCTCAGGGGCATATTGGTCACCCTGCCCCACGGCAATGTGGTGTAATGCATGCAGGTGTCGTGGTTCTGATCCACACTCCATCCTTACCTGAGAGTGAGATATCACACCTCTGGGTGAGGTGCAATACCTCTGTAGCAACCAATCCCTCGGGGTGCTACAGTTCCATTTATCTTCAGCCTAGGTGACGTATTGCGATACAGGGCCGTGATTTTGGCTATAAAAGGGTCCCCTAGACCCCTACCCCAAGCTTTTTAAGAGAATACAATGTGGCGTGCCAGAAGATTCTATGGAATGCTTTCTCAGCATCCAACGAGAGTATCTCATTACAAATTTTTAACTGCATCTAGCCCAGGAAATACTTTGTGCCTAGTAGCAGTGTCTGCTAGTCAGCGGATTATCCCAGCTGTTAAGCAAGCTACACCACCTGTAGTTTGGACACTTAATTTTTTCAAAGGAAATGCTTCGGGCCCCCCGGGATACTCAGTGAAGAGCATCGGGAGGCACCCCAAGGCTCAGGGGCTGGGACTGGCGGTAGGACGCCTTGCGGTGGACCACCAAGCTAGATCCTTATAAAAGCTTTTTAACTGCAGCAGCTTTAGTGGACGCTACTGGAGCTGGAATTTCCGCAGCTGCTGGCATCAGACTTGCCCTCCAATAGATCCTTGCAAAAGGATTTAAAGTGTACTCATTCAAATTAGAGAGACAATTTAAATGAAAAAGCTTAGACCTGCCTCCACAGCAGGGGGGTTCGCTCGACCCACCAACGGACAGGCACCAGTATTGGGAGGGGGGGGCTGGCCGTCAGGGTCCACTGCAGCTCTGGCACAAACACGGCGACACGGAGGTCGCACGGGCAGGAACGGACTGGCCGTGTCGGCTTCGCACTTTTTTGGTTTTAGAAGGGCATGACATGCCTATATCTGTGTCTCCCCCTCCTTTTACTCCTCCACCTCTTTTCTTTTCGCATGACTATATGAACTTGTCACTTTTCCATGTGTTAGTTGTATCTTCTGAGCAGTTTGTCAGTTTTTGGACACCTTTGAAGTGTTTTCAATGTGTTTTCTATGTGTTGCTATGTGTTTTTGTTTGCCTGCCATTGGTTGTAACGGTGTTCGAAAGTGTTCGTCGAACAGTTCGACGAACAGTTCGTCGAATATACGGGTGTTCGACAAACCGAACCGAACTCGAACACTAAGGGGGTGGCTCAACATTAGTGTCTACCCCTAATTTGATGTGTTTTGGCAGCTTTTGAGCCGGTTTTAAGGTGTTGCGTATGCATTTTTTTTGTCCCCCATTGAATCCTATGGCGTTCGGTAACGTTCGGCGATCATTCGACGAATAAATCAGTGAATATCGCAAATTTGGCGATTGTAATCCGAATTGAATATTGAAACATTCGCACATCTCTATTGGAGACAAGCTCATTCTCACAGAAAAGTACCAGCAAGCTAAGGAGATGGTGGCCTCTATCATCATGAAGAAGTTTGCTCGTTGTCTAGTAGTCTGGCTTTTATACTAAAGATCCTGCTCATTTTTATAGTTTTAAGTGAGCATGCAGAGACCGTGGTTTCTGTAGCAGCGCATCCAGGCCGGGATAGTGGCAGAGAAATTGCTGTACCATCAGGTTGAGGATGCAAGCCAAGTAAGGAACGTGTCTGAGATTGCCCCCACTTAGGGCCGCACTGGGTTTGCACTGTTATTGCACAAAGCCTTCCCTTGCTCCAGTTTCAGTGGAGACAACCATTGCTAAAACTCGGCCTGGAGAGCTGTCCACAACTCTTCAGCTGTATGACTGCGATTTCCTAGGCATATTAATTTTAACACTGACTGATTGTGGTGACACCTGGCTGCACAGTACGGAGGTGGGGGGGATTCTCTCTGCACTGTTGGAACATGTGTCTCAGTAAGGCAGAGGTTGAGGGCGCAGATGGAAGCCCTAGAGGAGGTGGAGGATGCAGAAGCACTGAAGGAAGTGTTAAATACAGAGGTTTGACCCGCAAGCTTTGGGGATTCCAACACTTGCTGTCTAGTGACACCTTGGTGTTTAGTGGTTTAGTTCTCCATCCCCAGTGTGTAGTGGTTTAGTTCTCCAAACCTAGCTGTTTAGTAGGTTAGTTTTCCAACCTCTGTTGTCTTATTAGTTTAGTTTTCCAACCCCTGTTGTCTTATTAGTTTAGTTCTCCAAGCCCTGTTGTATATTAGTTTAGTTCTCATTGTTCTGGTGTATATTTATTTCTTTCTCCAACTCATCCATGCCCACCTCCAGGGGTTAATGTCTGGTGACGAGGATTTGGATTCTTCTCGGACCCTACTTCGTCCGGCCCGGATCAACTGAAAAAAAAATTGGGCATCGCTACACACGCTTTCCCCCTCTTGAGTCTGTGAAGCTTTGGATCAGACCTCGGATGCCCCGGAATAGAATGGGTGAACAGCTCTGCAGACTTGCTCATCTGTGCTTCCCCATAGTTAGTTGCCCGGTTGGAGAGTTGTGACGTGGGTGAAAACAAGAGAAATTGGGTTGGCACTTCTGAGGACTGTACTGTGTGTGATGATAAGGTGGAGGAATAGGAGCAGAGGCCACTTGATGCAGCACTTGCAATCTACTGGAGCACATGTTCTTCCTGCCCATCATCTATAAGGCATACCGTGGTGCGACTGCCAAAGAAAGGGAGTGTAGTCCAGTAGTGGTAACCCTCGCTCCCGCATACCGCTGCACGACTAGATGCACCCTGACCTACTGTATCCTCACCCATCCCTTGTAGATTGTGCGCCCTCGCGGGCAGGGTCCTCTCTCCTCTTGTACCAGTTGGTGAGTCACCTGTCAGGCAAAAGGTATTTTTTCCCTAATTTTAAAAATGAGAGATGTTTAAAAAAAGAAAACCCCCCCACCCCCTATCCGTTTGTAAGAGAAGACATAGAACTGCAGTGCTGGCCCCCACCCTAAGAATTTTTATTATCGTCGTAAACCCTCAGTGCAGAGCAGCTTCTAGTTCAAACTAGTTATTCCCTCCAAAATTCTATTGTTTAGCTGGACAAACAGTTAATGTAGAATTTAAAAACGCACATGACGGTCACTAACACAGGGACCAGAGTTTTGGAATGTTCACATTTTCCTGGTTACAATGATATATTTTTCATAACTGGGATACCCCCAGAAATCGAGGAATTGGTTTCTTAGCTTCTGAGCGTCATAGAGAGGTCCTGTTTAATATCCATCTGCATGAAAATTAGTGACGGCCAACATGATGTCTCCATCTTGGATGTGGGACCCCCCCACACCAAGTTATGAAATCTAAAGGTTTCTATGTTCTATGCAGCTGGGTGGTTTCACAAAACCGAGCCCCCGTGTAAGGTAGACAAAATGGGCGGTTCCTAATAATTTGGCCCTGTTACTAAAAAGCAAATCGGCCATTTTCTGGTCATTCTTCTCAGGGATGCCAGACGCACGCACGCCTCGCTGCGCGGAAGAATCACGTCTAATTTCCGGGGAGCCGTCCCCCCCACAGAATCTGAGACCATCACCTCGTGGCGCAGGTTTTGCTATTACTTATCCCTTTTATTTTAATAACTGTTTATGCATACATGTAAATTGTCTCCTTTATAGTATCTTGTATATATATTGTAAACACTGCCCCCCTTTTGGGAGTAAATCATTAATTATTTACCAGTTTCGTCCTTCTTGTCCTATGTCGAGCAAACACGTTCCTCACCCGCTAATTCACGTTACCTACAAGGTACCCGATCCACCTGTTAAGCGATCGGTGGTGGCAGTATACCAGTATTTATGTGATATTGTGGTTTGAGGGTGGCTGGTCGGAGGTATATATACGTTCCTGGAAGGAACTGGTGGTATATATACGTCCTGTCACATCACGTGCCGCAATAGTCGACATAAACTAGAGCAGCTGCACCCGTGCTTATCCTCGGTCAATACCGTGTTTGACCAGCAGGATAAGGGGGCGCCAGAGAGCTACAAGGTCTGACCCAAAAGTGGGTGTCGTTTTCCTGACATCACCAATGGTGACTTCTTTTGACATGTAAAGAGCCACGGAATAAATGTCACTGTAATAGTAATAATAATTATAGTACTTGTACTCTGGGTCAATTGATGGCACTTTTTAGGTGTCTACCCCTAATTTGATGTGTTTTTGCAGCTTTTGGGCACATTTGAAGGTGTTGTTTATGAGTTTTTTTGTCCCCCCATTGAACTCTATGGCGTTCTGTAACTTCGACGAATAAATCAGCAAATATTGCAAGTTCGGTGATCGCAATCTGAATCGAATAATGAAACATTTGCTCATCTCTACTCAGCCTCACTGACTAGCGGTGACATCATAGAGTTCTCCGCCGGTCATTGAGGCTGAGTTCCCAGCCGTACCAATGAACTTCGGTGAACTCAGTGAGCTCACCGCTAGTGGCGCCACTGGTAACTCAACCTCAATTGTGTATTGCAGTCCATCCTTTTAAATTTTTGGCAGCCCATGCACTTCGTAGCTTTATGAGTCTAGGAGTCACACTTCCGAACAATTTTATCAGAATGTGTATGAGGCCCTCCTTTATGTGTAATACAGGGTGTATAAGAGTCCCTTTCCCTTCTAATGCAGTGCAGTTCTTGCATTGTCCGCATGGGCTTTGTGAGTTTCAGAGTCCCTTTTCATAAATTAAACAGGATGTGTCTGACCATGTTACACACACCACATGCCCAGATAAAATAGTAAAATGTTAAAATTACATTTACCGATGATTGTAGTTTTATTTCATCTACGCATTTATAGAAACTACGTTGAGAGATTGCCTGGCTATTAAGGGGTGGAGGAGGCATTTTTTTTCTCTTTTTAATTTTTCGTTATATACAAGTCATTATACAGGAAAGAATGTTTTCTAACATTTTTTCCTGCAAAATCTATTTTATCCTCAGCTTTGTATGTTTTGTCAGTCTGTAAAAGTGCAGTAATACTCTAACAACATTGTTCCCAGCAGGGACCTGGGAGTCAAAGATGCATCCAGGTATCTTCCATGTGATGTTCTCATTTCATTTGAGCGCTGTGTCTATCAATTTCAGCAATTTTCCGCCCCGCCCGCCCCCCCAGCCCTTCTGTTAGGATCGATTTTCTAATTGACTTCAATTATATTCTTTACTCGAGTCGAACCCGTCCAAGTGTCTGATCTGCTCAATTAGAATACCAAGCACTCAAGCATTTTAGTACTCGCTCATCACTAGATTTAACAGCTTAGTGATAGTGATGAGCGAGCACTAAAATGCTCGGGTGCTCATTGCTCGGGTCGAGCAAATTGGAATGATCGAGTGCTCGACCCGAGCAATGAGCCCAATGTAAGTCTATGGGAAACTCAAGCATTTTTCCGGCGCCCCCCCCCCCGAAGGCCTGCAGGGGGCTTAAAAAATTGACCTAATCGATGGGAACAATGCTCAAATGACATGGGAACAGCATGGGGAAGACCTTTGGAAGCGCCGCTGACTCCCAGGTCACTGCTGTGAACAGTGTTGTCAGAGTATTACACCACTTGTACTGGCTCAATAAAACATACAAAAACAAAACTAAAATTGATTTTCCTGGGAAAAATGTTAAGGAACATCCTTTCCAGGGTAATGTCTTGTATATAAGGTGAAATAAATAACCAAAAACAAAAATTACCCTCCACACCTTGGGCTATGTTCACACGTAGAGTTTTTTATGCGTTTTTGCACTTTTGCATTGCTTTTAACGGTGAAAAATACATTCACCAGTAAATGTCATTGTAACATTTTACTACCTTATCTGGCCATGTGGTGTGTCAGACATGATCAGACACATCCATACAGTGCTGAAAGGAAATGTGAGCAGCACATGTGGGAATACCCCAGGAAGCATCCCTGACTCCCAGGTCACTGCTAAAATTGTGGTCATCAAACGTGATCCTATATTACTGCGGTAATAATACAGACATTTTTGGCAATGTGACAAATATTAAACTCAATTTAAAATGGACAAGGCTCGTGGCAAGGTACGGGGAAGTGGACGTAATGGTGATGGTGCATGCAGAGGCCGAGGCCGTGGGCAAGATGAAACTGTGCCTGCTGAGGGAGCACAACAAACACCCACAAAATGTTAAACTACCTTCCTGTCCCAATTTCTAGGGGGCCGCGGAACACCACTTTTGAAGCAAGAACAGTGTGAAAAGGTTGTTTGTTGGATAACAGATAATTCTTCCAGTCACATTGCCACCACCACCACCACCCTGTCTTCCACATGGTCCAGTAGTTATTATTTCTTTAACGCCATTTGTTCCATGGCGCTTTACATATGAAAAGGGGGTATACATCGCAGAAACAATTACAATAATCTTGGAAAAAAAATGTGAGAGCGACTTGTACAGGAGAGTAGAGGGCTCACAGTCTACAAGGGATGGGTGAGGATACAGTAGATGAGGGTGTCAAGGTAAAATATATATATTATAGAAAATCAATTAGTTTATTTTAATAGATTACCTAATCAGTGTGAATCAATATAGAGATGATGTAATAATCTATGTGTATGTATGTATGCAAATGTGTGTATATGCACATGGATTATGTTAATAGTTAATGAATATATAACTAACAGTTTCTGTTCTTATTGTAGGCATGAACAACTAAATGATTTCCTGGGAATGACGTATGCATGTGCATGGCTGATAACAGAGAGATTCATGTCGAGTTGGCAAAGATGGCACTGAGAGACGACTTCACCCCTCCCATCAGAATTCCTAAGGCGTTACTGAGGCCAATAGATACATGGATGAGCAAATTGCAGTGTGCCAAGTTATCAGAAAGAGCAATGAATTTTATTAATCCCACCTAGGAGTAGAATACTATATAACCCCATTTCTACATAATAAAGTATGCCATTTTGCGTGGTTCAGTCTCTGAGCAAAGTTTTTCCACCAGATAAGCAAATTTGGTTGATCAGCTTCTTTGCATGCACTCAGACATCTTTAATTTGGAGGAGAGCAGTTACCTAGTGTATCTTAAATAGGTGAAACCTCCACAAATGGTGCCGTGACTCGGATCACACTCGAGGGGACTCTAGGTTTTGGGATGCCCATCACCGGACCACCTACGGACGAGCAGGGACTGCTCAAAGCAAGAGCTGGATCAACTCTCATCACTGAATATGGTAAGTCTGCAGATTTAATGAATCCGTAGTGCTTATTAGTATTTTGAGCGGTCTCTGGTGAGTTTGTGGTGTCTAGATTGGCCCTTAGGGACAGCCCCGTGTGACTGGGCGGGTCCCTGCTGTGTGATTCCAAGAACTCTGGTGTGTAGTCGCTCCTAGCTAACTGCTGCTCTGTGGTTTCTGAGTTGTTCCGTCCCATTAGAACGATCTTTGTACTCAGGGGCGTACAAGTATACACTTGAGAATTTAGGAAAATTTCACGCGAGGAGTGAAGTTACTGAGAAGTCGTGTATTAAGACACCATTAGGGCGAGGGCATGCGGGGTCAACCAATCCTCTATTAAGACGTGGAATACGCGCGGAGCCAACTGCATCGTTAAGCCGTATATTAAGACGTCACTAGGACGCGGGTGCGCGGTGTGTTCAGTGCTTCATTAAGTCGTAAAATAATCAATTCAGTGCTTGGTAGGGAGTGTAGGGACCTGTTACAATTCTACTTGTGTATCAGCTGCCTGGTCTGATCATAAGTCTAAGGGGACAGAGACAAAATCATGGAAAACCTAAAGACATTGTTTGTGTCGCAGGGGTCGCTCGATCAGGAGTGACAGAACCCCAAAGATATAATTGCTAGAAGAGAAGGAAGGAAATATGTGGAGAAAACCAAAAAAGTAATGTCATTGTGTGGGTTGTACCCGCGGGGTAGATTACAGTACGAGAGGTTGAATGCAGCAATTTGTGAAAACAGGGGAAAACTGGAGATAATGGTTTGTTGCAAAGTGCATACATGTGGAAAAAGGTTGCGCTGAGTTTATCAAAAGAAGGGTTTGTGGAAATTGGGGATAGGGATAACAAAGGGAACATAACTGGTTATTTCTATGTTAGAGAGATGCCTCCGCCACCGCCCTATAATGGTGGCACAATGAATTGTTGGGTGTATTCTAATTGTGGCCAGCAGAATCCATTGTCAGCAGATTATTGTGTTGCATGTCACGCGCCCCATCCAGGAGGCCCACCCCTCGCTTCTGCCCAAGCCACTCCTAGTGCCCCATCTTCATCCTTTATACCTATGTCTGCCCAAAGGTCCAACCCTTCCTGCAGCGGCCATGTTACTACACCCATTGCATCACCTCCGGCCTCTGACCAGACGTCAGTGGGTGTGCTCCTTCCCAGTGGCACACACCCTCCCTGTAGTGTGCATCCTTTCAGTGGCGGCCATCTTGGCACACCCGGAATACGGGCCACAATACACACTACACCAAGAACATCAACCACAACATTTACTCCTTTACCAGTGGGTCCGGTTGTCACTCCTGATGGTGCGTACTATGTCCCAAAAGACTATGTCCCTCTCTATCCTCATTTGCATAGTGCCGAAACTCTATTTAATAGTCCGGAGTTCCGGCAGGCCCTTAACCGAAGGAGAAATACTATTGAACCGGAGAAGCAGTGGGATGAAGAGGCAGCAGCACCACCACCACCATCAGCATCCACACCAATAAGCGATCCAGAAGGTAAACCAGCTCATGTGACATTTCGTACACCAATATCAGAATTCTCTCCAGATCGGGAGGATTCCTGTGCCACCCTTTCAGATGAAGAATACCCACAGATGTGGAAACCATGGACAGAAAGAATGATTTGGAAGTCATCAACGGTACTAACAGCAGGTCTGGGGGATCTGGTAACACAGTGGGTGGATGCTACAGTTAATGCAGCAAACCCTAGATCACAACATATGGGAGGAGTGGCTAAGACTATTGTGCAAGCCGGAGGTAATGCTATTCAGGAAGACTGCAACAGCATTGTACATTCTTCAGGACCTGTCGAGGCAACAGACCTGGTAGCCACCAGACCAAGGAGATTACCATGCAGGCTTATCATTCATGCAGTAGGTCCAGTGTATGATGATGATCATCATGATTAGTGTGTGTCACAACTCAGAGCTACAATCAACAATATTCTGAACTATGCTGGAACAAGGAACCTTACTGCTATTGCTCTTCCTGCTATAAGTTCTGGAATGTATGGATTTCCTAAGCAAACCTGTACCCAAGCAATAGTCCAAGCTATACGGGAGTATAGAGGACTAACTGTGTTGGAGGAGATAAGACTAATCAGCAATGACTATTATAAATCTCAAATTCTCACCCGAGCTATGGAAAGTGCCACAGCTAGATCAGACCCACTCAGCCGCCAGATTATCTCAGAAGATAACCCAAATAAACTATTACCTAGACAAACAAGCCCACCTCCAGTTGCTGTGTTGCCGGTATCTCCCTCAACATCTTCTCAGTCAGAATCTCCAGTGCCAGATCACCATAATAGATATGTAGCATTCACACCCTCACAAGTTAATCAAGTGATTAGTCAACTACCTGACCCAGACAGACACCCTATGGCGTTCTACAGAAGAATCAGACAACTTCAACAAACTTATTCAGCCACTTGGAAAGATCTTCATGAAATCAATAGCATTAGAGCGGGAGATGCCTTCTGGCCAATAATTCAAGTAGCTCTGAATGACAGCCAAGTGACAGACTTACCAATCAGGAGGAGCTTTTTGTTAACAACTTCAGCAATGGGCAAATGAGCAGCTCACAGACTCATCTACCAGTTTATTGGACTGTACTCAAGAATCAGGGGAGAATGTCGAAAAATTTTACACCAGAATCCATACTCTGTTCAAGGATCAAGGTTTCGATGAAGGTCAGAGGATCCAACAGAATCTGCTAGTCACTTCATTTGTTAGGGGACTCAGAGAGGAAATCTCAGCCAAGCTTACAGACTCCAGACTAGAATATGTGGACATGTCCCTGCGAAAGGTACTCCTCATTGCTAAAGCTATAGAGAAACAATTGAATGCTGTACCAAGGCCTGCTCCAAGGCCTGCTCCAGAGCCTACTCCAGCACCTACACCAACTCCTATTCCTGCTCCTGCTCCAGCTGCTCTAGCAGTCTATCAACCTGCAGATAATCAACAAGAACAGTTGCCATATTCCCCAGGATACTCACAACAACTATACCGCTCATCCCCACAATGAATGGGTCCTCCACAAATGTACAGAAGGACCGAGTTTAAGACTAAGGGAACCCATCTGTCACCGTTGTAACCAACCAGGTCATTTCAGAAAAGGAAGTCCAGAGAATAGAGGGGATCCTTTTTATGGCTTGATGCCACTCTCCTACAACCCGCAATTTGAAAGAAGAGATTCTCCACGCTTCCAAGGGAATTCATGGTACTCCCGCCAAAAGTATAGACAGCCAACACGGCTGCCACCACAGAGAGAGTATGAGACAATGCCAAGAGAACCTGTGCAGAATTACAGAGACCAGCCACCGCAACCAATGTACCAAAATAACAGGGACCCACCACGCCGGTTTGTGGGGAAAGACCAGAATTACCCCGCATAGGACAGTGGCAAACCCGTGCTCACCTTTACCTCAGTTGAAAACGTCCCCACTAAATCTGGACTGATTTCTACTGTTAAAATAGATGTAGGGGACAGAACTTTACCTTTTCTAGTAGACATGGGTGCAGCCAGATCATTAATACGGTCAAGAGATTTACCCTATGAATCTCTTATATCTGATGATTTCCTTTCATGTATGGGAGTGGATGAGAAACCACACTCATCCCAACTAACATATCCATTGCCTATTGGGAATGAACAGAAGCTGCTGGCCAGATTGCTCATTTCAGACACCTGCCCGCTTAATTTGTTGGGAGCAGATCTACTCCAGAACTTAAATGCTCAGATATCATATGATGAGAGTGGAATGCATCTAGATGTCTCTACTCCGTTATCATTAGAGGAACAAACAAAGGTACATGCCCTCCCATTGTGTGTCATCCACTTTGCAACAACCGCCATACCACAGCATTATCCTGACTACATACCACCTGAACTCAGGTCTCAAGGTCCTGATGATATAGGCCGACTGCCTGTCCCGCTAGTCCATGTTTTCCTGAAAGAAGGTGCACGGATTCCCAGACTCCCACAAAACCCACTGAAAGCAGCCCAAAAGCATCATTAGATGCCCAGATCCAAGAATTACTCAAGAAAGGAGCATTAATTCCCTGTGTTTCTCCTGCTAATACTCCATTGTTTCCAGTGAAGAAGAAAACTGCAAGAGGAGAATCGGTAAATTTAGGATGGTGCAAGATCTGAGAGCTGTGAATGCAGTTACAATCCTGGGGACCCCAGTGGTGCCATGTCCACATATATTACTCAGTGAAATTCCCCCTGAGGCAACGCATTTTACAGTAATCGACTTGGCAAACGCCTTCTTCAGTGTGCCTCTGCATCCAGACTGCTAGTATTTTTTTGCTTTTACACACAGAGGAGTACAGTACACCTGGACCGTTATGCCTCAAGGAGCTGAGAACTCTCCTCATCACTTCACACTGGCCTTAACTACCTGTCTCCAACCCTGGAAAAGTGAGAACCCTGAAGTCACATTGATACAATATGTCGATGATCTACTCCTTGCCACAGGTTCAGCTATTCTTTGCTCTGATTTCAGGCCACCATCGGATGCAAAGTTACTCTGCGAAAGCTAGAAAGGTGTTGTACTAATGTTGTGTTTTTGGGTCATTGCATATCCCAAGGTACCAAGCATCACACTGAAGAGCGGAAAACTGCCATCTGTGACATCCCGTACCCGAGAACTGTCAAACAACTCCAAGCTTTCCTGGGAATGGTCTCATACTGCAGGCAGTGGATCCCTAACTCGTTAGTTCTCATGCAACCTCTATATGATCGGGTCCACTCTTCTGAGCTTGACCTGCATTTTGACTAAGAAGCTGAGGATGCAATGGACCAGTTGAAAGAACTTATCATTTCAGCCCCTGCACTGGGGATTCCCAACTATGAATTTCTATTCTTTCTATTTGTCTCTGAAGCGTGTGGCCATGCCTCAGGAGTTCTGGTACAAAAACATGGAGGCCACATGAGACCCATCGGATATTATTCCAGTAAATTGGATCCAGTGGCGCAAACAGCTCCAACATGTCTCAAAGCAGTGCTGGCAGCTACAGAACTCCTCCACAGAACAGCAGATGTTGTACTTGGCCATCCTGCAACTATACTGACCTCTCATGATTATAAAGCTATCCTTGCACAAACCCAGTACAACCATCTATCTATGCAAGGTCATGTCAGAATCCAATGTGAGCTCCTTTTACCAGAAAATATAGCTCTTCGGCGATGTACTGTCTTGAACCCCTCCACAATGCTTACTCTGTCAAGGGGGGACTGCTCTGAAGAATTAGGGGGGGCCTCAGAAGACCATGAATACCCTGATTCTAGTGACCATGATTGCCTTGAGGTCATGAAGGCAGAAACCTCTCACCTACCTACTGTCTCTGAACAGCCACTGCCTGAAGCGGATCTGATACTGTATACTGACGGGTCCAGATATGCAGATGAGTATGGAACCTACCATACCGGATATGCGGTGGTGTCCCCACCAACGGTTGTTTCTGCTAGACCACTGCCATCTTATACGTCAGCTCAAGAGGCCGAACTGTATACTCAGACCGAAGCCTGCAAATGCGCAGAGAGTCGAGTGGCCAATATCTACACGGACTCGAGGTACGGATTCCGGATTTCCCATGACTTTGGCCTGATATGGGCCCTGAGGGGCTACAAGACAGCCAGTGGAGCTCCATTACGGAATGCAGCGGCAGTGAGAAGTCTGCTAGAAGCTCTGAAGTTATCTAGGCAAGTGGCTGTGATCAAAATTAAGGCTCATGGGAAACTGAATTCGGAGGAAGCCAAGGGGAATCATCTGACTGACATTACAGCAAAAGCAGCAGCTATGGAACCAATATTTCCAGAGAAAGCAGAGGTTTCGGGGGGTACGGAGGTGTTTGTGCTCACCAGAAGTCAGAGACAACAAGGGGATGAGGAAGAGACGGGAATGAGAAATTTGGGGTTGGAAGAAGAAGAGGAGGAAGATGAAGAGGAGCAAAGACTGGAAGAGAATCCGGCACACAGGACTTTAGTGGACCGGCAGAATGCGGTAACAGAAGAAGAAAAACAATGATGGATCGGACAGGGAGGAACGTTTTGCAATGACGGTATCTAGAGAGTGGGAAGAAGAATATGTCTGCCAAGAGCACTGTATCCTGCAGTGGTTCAGTGGGCTCATGGAGAGGTACATAGAGGGAAGAATCAGATGATTTCAGCTATTAATAAACTCTATATTGCACCCAAGATCTCAGTTCTTGCTACAAACTATACTAGGAGCTATGAGATTTCTAGCACTTGTAATCCCGGAAGAACAGAACATGTGCCAAAGAAGAAGCTGGCAAAGTCACAGTATCCTTTCCAGAGAATCCAAATTGATCATATGCAATTACCCAAGAGTGGAAGATATGAATATGTTCTGGTGGTGGTGGATATGCTTTCCGGCTGGACAGAAGCATACCCAGTAGCCAACATGACCGCTAGAACTACAGTGAAAAGGCTTCTGGCAGAACTTATCTGCAGATTCGGGATTCCAGAAGTGATTGAAAGTGATCAAGGACCCGCCTTGACTGCAGAAGTTACCAAATCAATCTGGGAGGTGATTGGGGTGGATTTGGTCCTGCATACTCCTTATCATCCTCAAAGTAGAGGCAAAGTTGAAAGGATGAATGGCACTTTGAAAAACAAAATTCTTAAAGCCAGTAAAGAATTGTCACTTCCATGGCCGGAGGTGCTGCCTATTGCCCTATATTCAGTCCGAAATATCCCGAGACAACCCACAGGGCTCACACCTTATGAGATCTTGTTTGGGGGGCCACCTAGAATGGGTCGATATTACCCACAGCAGCTTAGTTCAGGGAATGATAAGCTTGTGAATTTTGTTGTCGGATTTGCTAAAAAGTTAAAACTAACACATGCTACAGTGTACTCTTCTATTCCAGACTCAGATCTTGAACCAGGTACTCACAGCATCCAGCCTGGAGATTTTTTCTGGATAAAAAATCACGTGCGAGGCACACTGGATGCCAGATTTGAAGGCCCCTACCAAGTGTTGCTTATATCACCTACGGCTGTGAAGGTCAAAGGCCGAACGTCATGGGTCCATGCATCCCATTGCAAGAAGGCGGTCTCAGACCCACAACCCTGATGTTCCTTTTTCTGATGACGGTAGCTATGGGGGAAGCCTTTGTTATGGTAACACGTGCATTCCAAGCAATTATTACTAAAGAGAATGATATTCCAGTTTTCTGGTACAACACTTCCTTGAATGTGGTGACTTTCCAATTTGATTACTGTGGGATAGTATCTTGTAGGGGGTATGAGAGATTGAGTAGTGACTGGTTAAGAGCTTTGTGGGTGGACGCTGACCAATATATCTGTGTCACTGACAATTACTGGGCACAAAAATGTGATTACCGGGGTGCTGTTGTGTGGAACACAGGTAACTACAACTGCGGATACAAAACACAATCTGCTAAGGACAAAAAGGATAATAACGGGAAATCTTTGCTGGACAGTTTCAAACTACTAAAAAGACCGTTTAAACCTGGGTGGAGGGTTATAGGTACATGTAATGGGTTGACTATCACCATACAGAACCCTACAGAGCAAGATGGAGGAATATATATATTAGGATCCTGGAGTAAAGGAAGGATGGGAGGTATGGGAAAGTTCAAATTGGCCAATATTTCTAATAAAGTGGGTCCGAAGATAAACCCATTAGCTCCTCGGCACCACAGGTAGGAAGGTATGGTAGCCATAGCCAATCCCAATTATGAGAATACCCTAACCATAGAAACGGGATTTTCAGATCATAACTGCTATTTAGAATGGATGAAGTTTACAGCAACCCAACATAACTTTACTGATTGTTATGTATGTTCAAAGGCCAGGCCACATTTGGGTACAGTCCCTTTAATTTTCCCAGAGGAGGTGCAAAGGTGTCTCTTGGATATGTATATCAACAGGACTTCAAATTCCAGTGTCAGCATCCCCTGGAGAATGAAATATTTAATTAACGCCGGAATATTAAGCTCCGGACAGGGAATAATCATCTACCCAAAAAATTACACTTGTTTCCAAAATACCCGGGGGAGTGGGAATTTCTTAGGGAATTTTACACAAGGTTACTGTGGGAATTACAGTACTATAGAGGGTACAGAGGCCCAGGACTAGAAACAATCTCTGGGTGACGTGTACTGGATTTGTGGTGACATGAAGATTAGGACTAGACTGGAGGGCAAATGGACTGGGGAATGTGCCTTAACTAAAGCAATAATGTCTGTTTACCTTATATCTGAGTCCCAGGAATCCAAAGAGGAAATAAAGGCTGCGTTTGTAGGTACATACAGGGCCAAGAGAGAAGTTAACCCCAAAGGCAGTTTTGACCCACATATATATATTGATGTTCTCGGAGTGACTAGGGGGGTGCCAGACAAATTCAAGGCCCGAGACCAAGTGAAGGCAGGATTTGAGTCGATTACACCCATAATAACCGTTAACAAGAACGTAGATTGGATAAATTACATATATTAAACCAACAAAGATTTGTCAATTATACCAAAGATGCCTTACAAGGGATAGCTGACCAACTAGTACCCACATCTACCATGGCCTTCCCAAACGGAATAGCTTTGGATATGTTACTTGAAGAAAAAGGAGGGGTATGCAAAATGAGAGGTGAGCATTGTTGTACTTATATCCCAGACAATACCAGCCCTACAGGGAAAGTTACTAAGGCTCTCAAAAAATTGACAGATTGAAGTGAAGAACTAGAAAGGAATTCAGGTGTGACTGATCCCTGGGATAAATATTTTTCTTGGATGAGAGATTGGAACAGCTGGTTAATCCAAGGGGGAATTATTTTACTAAGTGTGATAATTCTAATTAGTGTATTGCTAATCTGTGTGATTCCTTGTGTCATGAGGTTAATTGCCAAAACAGTAGATGCAGCAGTACCTGTCAGCGTCTTGTCCGAAGAATCTAATGAAGAGGCCTATGAACAAACAGTTCCCCTTAGAACAAAGGTGTTGTACCAGAGAGATTACCGGAAGTAAATGGATTTGTAAAGTTAATATCCATAGTTCTGTGTTAGGGGTGGCCCTCAATTACCCAGTCACTAGATATTTTAGGGTCTCCATCCCTTTCCTGTAGGTCTCCGTTTGAGTTACATTTAGGAAATGTCGGTGGGTCCGTCTAAAAGGGACGGGGCGCCCGCCACATTGTAGGGTTCCAGAATAGTCTTAACATATGGTCAATTCTTTCTCCCCCTCTGATTTTTAGCATATGGATATTAAAAGCAAATAATTGATTTTAGGGGGGTCTGTCAAGGTAAAATATATTATAGAAAATCAATTAGTTTCTTTTAATAGATTACCTCATCAGTGTGAATTAATATAGAGATGATGGAATAATCTATGTGTATGTATGTATGCAAATGTGTATATGCACATGGATTATGTTAATAGTTAATGAATGTATAACTAACAGTTTCTGTTCTTATTGTAGGCATGAACAACTAAATGATTTCCTGGGAATGACGTATGCATGTGCATGGCTGATAACAGAGAGATTCATGTCGAGTTGGCAAAGATGGCGCTGAGAGACGACTTCACCCCTCCCATCAGAATTCCTAAGGCGTTACTGAGGCCAATAGATTCATGGATGAGCAAATTGCAGTGTGCCAAGTGATCAGAAAGAGGAATGAATTTTATTAATCCCACCTAGGAGTAGAATACTATATAACCCCATGTCTACATAATAAAGTATGCCATTTTGCGTGGTTCAGTCTCTGAGCGAAGTTTTTCGACCAGATAAGCAAATTTGGTTGATCAGCTTCTTTGCATGTGACGCGCCCCCTGGGACAGTGTTGTTTGGGGGATACCCGGAGCCGGATCAGATGGGGGTTGTAGTCTCCGAGTGGCGGTGACCCAGTCCGTGCCCAGGGTGTCAAGCTCAGTGTGTGGCAGTCCTACAGATGTTGCTGGATGTTCTTTCGTGTCGACTATGCCACCCGTTGATTTGCGGTCAATACGGCCGCCGCTGCAGCAGGGTCCGCTGAGGCTGGTGGTGTGTGTGCAGCTTCTGGTAGTATAACCCCCAACGGGAGGGGTATAGCCTCAGGGGGTCAGTTGTAGAGGGTGGTGGTTGTGGTGGTGCAGTGAGGATGGTATTAAGACTCAGAGTCGGGCTGTGCAGTTCAGGGTTTTTACTTACTGCTGTTGTTCTGGTCACTCCGGCCTTGAGTGGCCGCCCGAGCCGTGCTGCGTCCACCAGGTCCTGGACTCGGCCAACCCCCAGGTGATTCTGGAGCGTGTTCCTGAGCTCCCTTTCTGACTTGTCCTTCTCTCTGGCCTTCCCCACCAGGGATCCACCTAAGTCCGGCTCCCTCGGGCCTCTTGTTGGTAAAACCCTTGTCTCTGGGTTCCCTGACCCTATTCTTGGTTTGCCTTCCGGGTGGATTTAGTGGGTGGTCGTGGCAGATCCTGCCCACGACCTCCGGTCTCTGGCTAAGGATTAGTGCCCTCCACCAGCTTGGGATCCGGTACCCTTGTGCCAACTCTTCACCCTCTGGTCTAATTTTGGGTTCTTGGAGTTCCCTCTTCTCCCCCTCTGGGTCCTTCTTTTCTCCTCTCTCTCACTCTCTTGGCCTTGGAGCTGGCTGAGCTGCTCTGCTTGTCTGACCAAACCTCTACAAAAGACCCTGTTCTAAGATGGTTCCCACCTTATATACTCCCTCTATGTGTGAGCTCAGGTGACCAGCACCCAATGAGCTCCTAGCATTACCCAGACTGCTCCTCCTATCTGCCCCTACACTACTGGGATGTTCCACCCCCCTCCCACTCCAGCCAGGGACAGACAGTGTCGTACCTGCACATTTCTCTAGTGGGAGTACCATTGGTCTGTCCCCCGGAAATGGGATGTGTGTAGTGCATGCAGCCTACTGAGCTCAGTTCCACACTCCATCCTTACCCGGGAGTGGAATACCACACCTCTGGCTTGAGGTGTAATACCCCTGTAGCAGCCGAATCCTCAGGGTGCTACATTCCCCCCTGGTAAATCACAGCACGTCCTTGGGCTGTAAGATATAAAAAACATCCAAAACATACAATTTTTTTTCATAAACATAAACATATAAAACGTCACATATATTATCAGCAATAAAACTTTTCATATAAAACTTTTCATAAATAACATCCTTGTAAACACTCTTGCTCCTCCGGCCACGGTGCAACTGGTGACCGGGAAAAGTGCGACAGTCTCCTTTAGAAACACGGTTTTCCTATAAAACCAGTAGGGGGAGCCTTAGAAAGCGCAACTATATACAAGGGAAGGTATGGCCGCTCTCAGTCCTCGGCCAGGTAATGGGAATAGGGACACACGGGTTAACAGTTCACTCTTGTCCCAACGGGGACATATTTAAAGCAGCAACAGTTCACTGTACCCCGATGGGTAACTATTTACAGTCTCTTTACCGTACTTTAACGATGGCGTCCTCCTGCTTCTTCTTTATCTTCAGACCCGTCCGGGTCCTCTTGCTCCTCCTCACACCGCAGCTCCTCCTCCGTCAGGCGATGTACATGGAGGGCGTAGGGTCCTTTGGCACACTTGTGCCGGGTGAACGTGACCTCGTCCCCTACATACAGGTCACGACCTCTGTGTCCCTCCGGCAGATGGCTTTCTACGTCTCTGCGGGTGACAAAGACGTCGCCGGGGGTATGATGGTCTCTTATGAAGCCCCACCTATGCTGCAGGTTGAATTTAATCACAGTCCCGGTGGTACGGGGACCATGAGCTGCACGGGGATCTCTCCTGGTCCGGCTCTTCTGCTCCGCACTCCTTATCTGTGCTTGCTGTTCCCGGACCCGCCTCTCTCTCCGCTCCTTCTCGAAGACCTCGAGCTGCTGGCGGCAGCACTCCACTCGCTCTGCTGCGGCTGCCCGCGTTTCTTGAGTGAACCCCATGAGATCTCCTCCGGTGGGGTCCCACTCGAATTGTGCTTCTTCTAGCGGGAGTGGGGTTCTCCTGACGGGCTTCGGAACCGGAATCAGGGGCTCATCTAGGGGTCTTTCTTTCCGGAGTCGGGGATGGTGAAACTCCGGTGGCCACACAAAGGGCTGCCCATCCGGGCACGTATGCTGGGCGAACAGGTCCTCACCCAGGTGCGGTACTTTAGGTGTTATGGGCGCTGTGGTGGTAGCGGCGCCCGGGTTGACCAGGCCTTGCGACCTGGCTTGGGGCACGCTAAAGGAAAAGGGCACCGTAAGAACGGCGGCGCCCGTGGTTACTCGGCCCTGCGACCAGGCTGGTGGCTCCGCGGAGGTAGGGGGCGCTGTTGGAATGGCGGCGCCCGGGTGTACTAGGCCTTGCGACCAGGCCGATGGTATTTCCTGCTTTGCCGCGCTCAGGGTCGAAGCGCGTGACGTCACAGGGGTCGCGGCCGCGGTTTCCGGTTGAGGCCTAGTCTGCGGCGGTGACGATGCAGCGACGGGCACGGCAGGGGGAATTTCGGGCTCTGCGACGGGGAGCTGGGGCAGGCACGCGGTTTCCCGGCTCGGGGTAGAGACGTCCCCTTTACCTGCCTCCATTCGTTCAGCTTCCTTCTCGGCGCCGTCTCCGGCCTTGAGTCCTCCTGCACCATCCTCAGAGGCGGTCTGTCTCCTCGTCTCGGGTGGCGTGCTCCGCTGACGGGTTTCGGTCCGCTGGGCCATCTCTCGGCTCCACTCCGCCAACGTCTCTCGCTGCACCTGGGCCATCCTCTGTGCGAGGCCCTCCAGCGCAGTCTGTGCACACTCCCGGTCTCGGGGGAGCTGTGCCAGGACCTCCACTAGGCCTAGTGGGGTTGTGGCTTGTAGCAGGCTCCTGACCACTGGGTCGGTGCTGCCTGACTCTCCCTCCATCTCCGGGTAGGCTTTCTCTGGACTCCTCTCCAGACTTCTTGTCTCCGGGTGCGTTCTCTCCAGACTCCTCCAGGAGACAACCATCTTTGCTCTCCTGTTCTGTCTCCGCCCACATTGAAGGTGGTCCCGGGGCAACTTTGTGATTGTCAGTTCCAGGGGCAGTTTTCTCACGCTGATGGACACTTCCAGCATCACAGTCTCTGTTGGTGGGCGCGGTTTCCGCTTTTGGCGCCATTCTTCGACCTGGCCCACGATGGGAGGTGGCCTTTTGCCACCCTCTGGCACGCCCATAATGGCGTCCGCTCTTCCAAGGCGGGAAATCTTTGGAAATGGCGGGAATCGTCTCCCAGTGGCTGGAAACTCCATGGATGGCGGGAAAAAGCTGCAAATGGCGGACAACCGGCGGGAAACGACCTGTGATGGGGTCCGTTGGCGGGGACCCTCCGGAACCGGCGGGAGACTTCTTTTTAAGGTAACGGTGAACTTCTGTTCAGGCACGCAGTACCCGGTTGTTGCGGGCACGTAATCCTGCCGACTACGCCAAAGTTGACGCGCCCCCTGGTCCAGTGTTGTTTGGGGGATACCCGGAGCCGGATCAGATGGGGGTTGTAGTCTCCGAGTGGCGGTGACCCGGTCCGTGCCCAGGGTGTCAAGCTCAGTGTGTGGCAGTCCTACAGATGTTGCTGGATGTTCTTTCGTGTCGACTATGCCACCCGTTGATTTGCGGTCAATACGGCTGCCGCTGCAGCAGGGTCCGCTGAGGCTGGTGGTGTGTGTGCAGCTTCTGGTAGTATAACCCCCAACGGGAGGGGTATAGCCTCAGGGGGTCAGTTGTAGAGGGTGGTGGTTGTGGTGGTGCAGTGAGGATGGTATTAAGACTCAGAGTCGGGCTGTGCAGTTCAGGGTTTTTACTTACTGCTGTTGTTCTGGTCACTCCGGCCTTGAGTGACCGCCCGAGCCGTGCTGCGTCCACCAGGTCCTGGACTCGGCCAACCCCCAGGTGATTCTGGAGCGTGTTCCTGAGCTCCCTTTCTGACTTGTCCTTCTCTCTGGCCTTCCCCACCAGGGATCCACCTAAGTCCGGCTCCCTCGGGCCTCTTGTTGGTAAAACCCTTGTCTCTGGGTTCCCTGACCCTATTCTTGGTTTGCCTTCCGGGTGGATTTAGTGGGTGGTCGTGGCAGATCCTGCCCACGACCTCCGGTCTCTGGCTAAGGATTAGTGCCCTCCACCAGCTTGGGATCCGGTACCCTTGTGCCAACTCTTCACCCTCTGGTCTAATTTTGGGTTCTTGGAGTTCCCTCTTCTCCCCCTCTGGGTCCTTCTTTTCTCCTCTCTCTCACTCTCTTGGCCTTGGAGCTGGCTGAGCTGCTCTGCTTGTCTGACCAAACCTCTACAAAAGACCCTGTTCTAAGATGGTTCCCACCTTATATACTCCCTCTATGTGTGAGCTCAGGTGACCAGCACCCAATGAGCTCCTAGCATTACCCAGACTGCTCCCCCTATCTGCCCCTACACTACTGGGATGTTCCACCCCCCTCCCACTCCAGCCAGGGACAGACACTGTCGTACCTGCACATTTCTCTAGTGGGAGTACCATTGGTCTGTCCCCCGGAAATGGGATGTGTGTAGTGCATGCAGCCTACTGAGCTCAGTTCCACACTCCATCCTTACCCGGGAGTGGAATACCACACCTCTGGCTTGAGGTGTAATACCCCTGTAGCAGCCGAATCCTCAGGGTGCTACACATGCACTCGGACATCTTTAATTTGGAGGAGAGCAGTTACCTAGTGTATCTTAAATTGGTGAAACCTTCACCAAGGTAGAGCTAGTCGTGCAGCGAAATGGTGGAGCAAGGGTTACTGTAGGTTGTAGGCTTGTCAGAAGAGATGTGTCTTCAGGTTCCTTTTGAAGGTTTCAACAGTAGCAGATAGTCAGATATGTTGGGGTAGAGAGTTCCAGAGTAGGGGGGATACATGGAAGAAATCTTGTATGTGATTGTGGGAAGAGGAGATAAGAGGGGAGTAGAGAAGGAGATCTTGTGAGGATCAGAGGTTGAGTGCAGGTATGTACCATGAGACTAGGTCACAGATGTATGGAGGAGACAGGTTGTTGATGGCTTTGCATGCCAAGGTTAGGGTTTTTAACTGGGCAATGGTTAGCCAGTGAAAGGGCTCACAGAGGAGAGACCAGGGAATAGCGGGGGGAAATGTGGATTAGTCGGGTAGCAGAGTTTAGTATAGATTGGAGGGGTGTGAGACTACTAGAAGGAAGGCCACAGAGCAGGAGGTTACAGTAATCGATGCACAAGATGATGAGGGCATGCACCGTCAGCAACCACGTCCACGTACTTGTCCTAGCGCAACGTTCAGTTGTCCCTACCTCAATCCTTTGAATACAAGTGCAACCACCCACAGGCCACAATACTAAACTACAACATTTCTGGACTGCTTGCACTAGAAATGTTGCCTTTTAGGCTCATGAAGAGGGAAGCTTTCCGCAACCTCATGGCGGCTGGCCCTTGGCACTAGGTCCTCAGCCGCCACTATTTCTCCCAGTGTTGTCCCCACCTTGTACAAGCACGGGTCCCAGAACATTACCCGTACCCTCACCAATGCAGTTAGTGGGAAGGACTGACTAACCACAGACACGTGGACAAGTGAATGTGGCCAGGGACGGTACATCTCACTGACACATCACTGGGTTAAAATTGTGGAAGCTTGGACCCAGTCTGACCCTGGGACGGATCATGTTTTCCCGACGCATAGGATTGCAAGCGCTGGGTCAATCAAACTTCAACACAATGTTCACAAGGTAGACAGCAGCTTTGTTTCCTAGTCAACGAGTTAATTATTCATGATGATAGAGGCCACCATCTCCTTAGCTTTCTGGTACTTTTCTCTGGGAATGAGTTTGTCTCCAACCAGCCAGCAATATTTCCAGTTAATTATGGCACGACGCCATGGTATCAGCAGTGCCCCCAGTACCAGAAGCGCAGCCATCCACAATTTCCTTGTTAGGAATTTTATTTGGTAGACTGAGTGACTGCCCAAATACATTCATTTCTCACAAAGGAGCTGAAGATACTGAGTGGCAGTAGGTGCAAGTTTCTCCAGCATGTTAGATATCAGAGGGAGAACAGAGAGGGGAGCACAATGGCTCAGTGGTTAGCACTGCAGCCTTGCAGCACTGGGGTTCTGCATTCAAATCCCACCCACCAAGGACAACATCTGCAAGGAGTTTTTATGTTCTCCCCGTGTTTGTGTGGGTTTTCCCTCTCAGCAAAAAAGCAGCCATAGAGAGTCCAGGACCCTTCCTTCAGACTTTTTTTTAGCCAGGGCTGCTTCTTGGCAGGGTTGGACTGGCCCACCAGAGAACCGGAGACTCCTCCGGTGGGCCCTGGCTTCTCCTTCAGGAGAGTTCATAGAGCAAACCTTGCAGCTGCTATGGGGCTCTTGAGTGGGGGAGAAAGATGGGCCCTCAGAAAATTAAATCCTCTGGTGGGCCCAATGTTCTTCAGTCTGACAGTGCTTCTCAGTGAGAGTTGTATTTCACCACAGTCATATTCTTTAGCTCGGTGAAAGGACTGGTATAGAGGGAAAATATATCTACTCCGGCTATCATTTCTCCCAGGAAGTCCTCTGATGTGGCTTGTTGCATAAGCAATGGCAGCCCATCCAACATCAGCTCACACTTCTCGATGGTGCTTCAACACACAAAGATCTTTCTTTGCGCCTTGAATTTCATGACCACAGAGTTGGGCAATGGGCTGGTCTGCAATGCGTTTTGAGAAATAACATACATAAGCACATCCAATCTACAGTAAAAAAGCAGCCATAGAGTGTCCCGGAACCTTCATACAGACTTTTCTTAGCCAGGGCTGCTTCTCTGAGAGAGTTGTATCTCACCACAGCCATATTCTTTAGGTCAGATGAAAGGACTGGCATACAGGGAAACTGTATCTACTCCGGCTGTCATTTCTCCACCACGAGGTTCTGGCCATTGTCACACACGGCCATGCTTGGCTGTATTTTCAGCGGTGAGAGCCACAGATCTGCCTACTGTTTTACAGTTTTCAACAACTCTGCAGCGGTGTGCGGTTTGTCTCCTAAGTATTTAGCATACTGTCTTCAGCACAGCCTGTTGCCGCCTAACTGAGGCAGTGTTGCAGTGCTTCCAGCTTGTGACTGATGTGGTCATTTCTGAGATGGAGACCAAACAGGAGGAGGAGGTGCAGGAGCTGTACAATGTGATTGCATTGAGGTTACATTGGCGAGTCTGGTTTTTATACTAAAGATCCTGCTGTGTTTTTATATTTTTGGGGTTTTTTTTTACGTCTCTTCAAATGCATATTGGAGTGCGTCCTAATTTTTGCCAGACCTACTAATTGATGCATTTACGGAATAACAGTATAGGAGACCCACTCTTTAATAATGGGAAGGACAATTTAAATAGATTCTATCTTCTATAATATTACCTGTATTAACTGAAATTCATTTATGGGTGATGTATCGCAGTATGGATAGTGTATTACACCGATCCAGCCAGGTATTATTGCTTTAAACTGCGTGCTTCTGGTGCTGCCAGAAAAAAAATTAAAATAAATTCTATTCCCTATCGATAACGCTTTTAGATGCCTTTACAATAGGGACAGGTACTAGGTGGTATCATCAGCTCAAGATGAATGTTCATTCTGGTTGCATAAATCTTTTCCACAGTCCATAACTTTTTATATTATTATTTCTTTGGCCTTATATACAGGTCACTACCCTGGAAAGAATGTTTCTTAACATTTTTTCCAGGAAAATCCATTTTAGCTTGTTTTTTGAATGTTTTATTTTCAGTCCGTAAAACTGGCGTAATTCTCTGACAACATTGTTAACAGATATGCTATTTGTCAATGACCAACTGTGAATAGGTTTGAACACACAATTGCCATACTTTAAATGGAGTGTAATATCTGACACATTCCCCAAAATTTCTTTATTATTACGGCAGTAATATGGGATCACGTGTGACGACCATGGTTTTAGGCTATGGCCTTTTAGTATAGTATTGTTGAGTGACCAAGTGTGAATAGGTTCAACAACACACAGCTGGCTGACTTTAAATTGAGTATATTTGGCACGCACCACAAAATGTCTGTATTATTACGGCAGTAATATGGGATCACATGTGATGATGGAAAATTGATTCTGCTTCTACAATACAGCAATGTGAATAAAATTAAAACAAAGACTGTATTCTGCTAACAAGCAAATGGAGCACCAAAATGGTGCACTATATTGCTTATTAAGATACTAATCAGGATTAAGATAAAAAAAAATTAGGTCTGGCCCCTGATATCTGGGGCTATGTCTACGGATATCTATAACAGCATGAGCAGACAGAACGTGCAATGGACACTATTGTGCTGTATAGTGTTCACAAATTTCTCTGCCTACCTAACTCCTGCTATCACCAATAATATGTGCAGTTGGATTAGTCCTCAGAAGGACTTTTGGTTCAGATGGATATGTATCTTGCTGTTGAATACCCATACCTAACTATTACACCACCAATTCTGTCCCTCACACAGCAGCACCTCTCCCTACTCTGCCTGTTAGACTGTGACGAGCATAGGGCCACCAGGTCTTATATAGACCCGATGACGCTATGCGGCCAGCCAATCACTGTAATGCCACAACCAAGATGGCTACAGCATTACAGTGACTGGCTGGCAATCCCTGCATGTTCATTGACTCTCTAAAGAGCGCCAAACATGCAGGGTGGGGACCCGAGCTACCACCTCAACATCCCGGAAATACTCGAGGAGCACTTGGGTGAGTATCGAGCAGGCTCGCTCATCACTACTTAGTGATGCTGTCATGCACAATCAGCTTCATGTCTAAGTGGCCCCATCAAGTTACTTAGTGCACTCCATGAAATCACACTTACAAATCCGCTAATGACGATTTTACCTTGTTCAATGAATTGGTACTGTGATTTTCTATGAAATTGTACTTTGTGTAATAAATTGCTGAAATCCATAAATATTATCATATTTTTACATGTGTGCTAATTAACCCTTTAGGACATCTTGACTTCTCTAATATTGACTGTTTTTTACTTCTGATTATGTGTTCCTTGCTTTAATATTACTTAATAAAAATAATCTTAAGTAAATTGGTAATGGACTGTAGTTAACTTTATTCTTTGTAGCCTGGGAAAGATAGAACCAATCAATGGTGGGACAGAAAACATGGAATTCCTTGTGGCAGACAGAAAAGACTCAGTTTCTGCAAAGGCAGGTTGACAAGTTTTAATCCTTAAAGAGACCTCACACCTGCATTCCTCTAGGCACATGTGTTAATAAATATGTTTATTAAAAGAATTTTGTATGAGATGAGTGAACCATTGTGCTTCATTTGCAGATTTGCCAGATCATGGAATACCAAGGGGAAATTAATTTGTTGTTATTCTTTATAAGCAAATATTAAATTTGGCAAATTACTTTGTCCAATGCATCCTTAAGGCTGTAAAACTGCAATTCAGTACAAGAATCGGCGCAACTTGAAATGGATTAAAAATGCATTCATCTCTATTCAGGATTTTAACCCCTTGTTAATGGGGCCAACTTTTGTTTTTTTTGCTTTCATTATTTCCTTTATTTCATCCAAGAATCATAACTTTTTTTTTTACTTTTCTGTCAGCATAGCTGTATGAGGGCTTATTGTTTGCAGGACGAGTTGTAGTTTTGTATGACACTATTCACTTTACCATAAAATAAACCAGAATACAGTAAAAAAAAAATCCAAATGGAGTAAAATGGAGAAAAAGAAACAAAATGCTGTAATTGTTTCTTTGAATTTCATTTTTATAATATGATTATTCAGCTCAGGATGATTATGTTAATGATGTTCTTACTTATTTTTCTAATAGCCAAAAATTTATAAAAATTATAAAAAATGGTCCAAATATTTTCAGAAGTTTGTGAAGAGAAAATTTGGTTTGTGTCTTCATTTTGAAAGACCTGTTACTTTTTTTTATTTTTCTTACTATGTAGCTGTATTGAGGCTTCAGTCATGGCCGAAAGTGCTGGCACCCTTTAAATTGTTCCTGAAAATGAAGTGTTTCTCCCAAAATATTATTACAATTACATATGTTTCGTTATACACATGTTTATTTCCTTTGTGTTTATTGGAACAACACTAAAAAAATTGAGGAAAAAAGGCAAATTGGACATAGTTTCATAGTAAACCCTAAAAATGGATCGGACAAAATTGTTGGCACCTTTCAAAAAATGTGAATAAACAACTTTGTTTAAAGTACAGTATGTTATGCTCGTTCAAACTCATCGATGGTGTTGAGTATATCAGGGTTCTTTGTATCACTGAAATCAATCTCAAATACCTGATATTTAGTTTGCCAGATGAGCCCAATTAAAGGAAAACTACTTAAGAAGGACATTGCACATTATTAAGCAGACCAAAAGTTTCAAGCAATATAGTAAAGAAATAGGATCTCTCTGTTGCCGAAAATTGTCAAACAGTGCCGTGCCTTGTACAAAGTATGAAAATATTAGATATTTCACACAAAAATGTAAGTGATCATCGTACTGTGTAGTCATATTAAGGTGCCATGGACACAAGAATGTAGCTAGCACTGATTGTTGCTTTTAGAGGCAGGAACCATCTGTATAATGCAGGCACACTCACCAAGTATGGAATGGTCATGTATTGCACTTCTCAGGAAGGAGTTAAAAAGGTTGTAGCAAGATTGCAACTTTTCCACGCATAAGAATAGGGGGGATCGCAGTTAAAATGGAGTGATGTTCAAGCATGTACATCACCATTCTGTTCATTGTCTATAGGAGTGATGAAGATATATGAGTACTAGTGTTAAGTGAGCACTAAAATGCTTGGATGCTCGAAGCTCGGGCTGAGCTCACCGTGATACTCGGGTGCTCGACCCGAGCAACGAGCCCAATGTTAGTCTATGGGAGACCCAAGCATTTGTGCAGCAGCACCACTGGCAGTCTGTAGAAAGCCTAAAAAGTGCCCAAAACTATAGTGACAGTGCTCAAATGACATGGGGACAGCATGGGGATCGCCCCAGGAGGCATTTCTGACCACCAGGTCACTGCTGTCAACAACGTGGTCAGAGGTATTAAGCCACTTTTACGGGCTCACAATAAAACGTTCAAAAACTAAACTGAAACTGTTTTCCTGTGAAATATGTTAAGGAACATCCTTTCCAGGGTAAAGACTTGTGTATAGGGTAAAATAAATAACCAAAAACAAAAATACTCCTCCACACCTTGGGCTATGTTCACAAGCAGCATTTTTTATACGTTTTTGCACTTTTTTATTGCTTTCAACCATGACAAATGCATTCACCGGGAAAAGTCATTTTAACATTTTACAACCTTATCTGGCCATGTGCTGTGTGACACATGCATACAGTGCTGAAAGGACATGGGAACAGCATGGGGAAGACCCCTGGAAGCATCTCTGACTCCCAGGTCACTGCCTAAAAGTGTGCCCATCAGAAGTGATCCTTGCCGCATGAGAAGATGAAGACTTGCGACTATCCCCGTGCAAGTCCTTGTCCCAGGACAGTGTTCAATTCCTTGCAATGCAAGCACAAGTATGCAGCCTGCCACCCACCCACCCCCAGGCTGCAATACCATACTGCTTGCTTGCACTTGAAATTGGGCCTTTTAGGCATGTGGAGGCGGAATCTGCCACCACGTCATGGCTGCGTCGGCGGCCTGGTATCCTTACTCAGTCCCCAGCCGCCCGGCGGCCGGATGTCCATGCTCGGTCACCAGCCGCCCCATGGCCGGGTGCCCACACATGGTCCCCAGTCGCCTTGGGGCTGCCGGATGTCCGTAAACAGTCCCCAGCCGCCCCTATTTGTCCCGGTGTGCCTTATACACAAGCGCGCATACCAAAACATTACCTGTGCCCTCCCCAGTGCATTTAGTGGGAAGGACAGCCTAACCAAAAACACGTGGACAAGTGAATGTGGCCAGGGATGGTCCATCCTACTGACGCCTTCACACTGGGTTAATATTGTGGAAGCCAGGAGACAGTTGGATACTGGGATGCAACACGTCCTCCAGGCATAGAGGATTGCGGGTCCTGGGTCAATCAGGCTTCAACACAAAGTTCAGAAGGTAGACAGCAGCAGTGGTCGGCCTCCTACACAACGAGTAAATTATTCATGATCATGAGGCCATCCTTCTCCTTAGATTTCTGTTCCTTGGAATGCAAGCGCATGTATGTAGTAGCGGCTAGGCCTGTGGTGGTCAGCGTTTTGGCGCATATCCTACCTCCTCCGAGGATTGCTGGATGTTTTCCTGCTACTATCCCAGTTCTATGACTCCAGTTAAAACAAAGCTTCAGGTGATGAATGATTGAAGAGATGGTGGCAAAGGAGAAAGAGCAGAAGGAACATGGACCATTCACATCAATATCAGGCCAGTCAACCACACATGTCTTGTAGGATATGTTTCTGTACCAAAAGGAGCGGTTCGGCTACACAGTTATAGGGCATACTGTGAGTGCAATGCCTACCAAAAATTTCGAGGTACTCCAATGCCCCTTGGAAGTGACATGGAGGTCAGAGGGCCTTAACTAAACCGTTTTTTCCATTAATTGCAGCTGGGTCTCCTGTGCACTGTTGGCCTAAGCAGTGAATGGAAGGCTTTCCAAAAATTATGAGGAACTGCATTGCCGCTCGAAACAGACGTGGATTACAGCGTACTAAAAACCTTCTACCAATTATTGGGGAGTGGGTCTCCCTTAGTGTTCGCCTATGCATTGAAAAGCAAAAGCTGAATAAAATTAGGAGGAAATGCAATGCCCATTGGAAGAGTCGAGGAGGTTAGAGGTAATTAAAAACAACATTTCAATGCCCCTTGGAAGAGCTGAGGAGTTCAGAGTGGTTTAACAAGATGGTTTTAATGTTCAATGGAAGAGACGTGGAGGTCACAGTAGCTTAACAAGATGATTTTAATGCCCCTTGGAAGAGACGTGGAGTTCAGAGTGGTTTAACAAGACGGTTTTAATGCCGCTTTGAAGAGACGAGGAGTTCAGAGAGGTTTGACGAGACGGTTTTAATGCCCCTTGGAAGAGACGTGGAGGTCACAGTAGCTTAACAAGATGATTTTAATGCCCCTTGGAAGAGATGTGGAGTTCAGAGTGGTTTAACAAGACGGTTTTAATGCCCCTTGGAAGAGACGTGGAGGTCACATTAGCTTAAAAAGATGATTTTAATGCCCCTTGGAAGAGACGTGGAGGTCAAAGTAGCTTAACAAGACGGTTTTAATGCCCCTTGGAAGAGACGTGGAGTTCAGAGTGGTTTAACAAGACGGTTTTAATGCCCCTTGGAAGAGTCGTGGTGTTCAGAGTGGTTTAATGAGGAACTTCATTGCCCCTCGAAACAGACGTGGATTACAGCGTACTAAAAACCTTCTACCAATTATTGGGGAGTGGGTCTACCTTATTGTTCGCCTATGCATTGAAAAGCAAAAGCTGAATAAAATTAGGAGGAAATGCAATGCACGTTGGAAGAGTCGTGGAGGTTAGAGGTAATTAAAAACAACATTTCAATGCCCCTTGGAAGAGCTGAGAAGTTCAGACGGGTTTAACAAGACGGTTTTAATGTTCAATGGAAGAGACGTGGAGGTCACAGTAGCTTAACAAGACGGTTTTAATGCCCTTTGGAAGAGACGTGGAGTTCAGAGTGGTTTAACAAGATGATTTTAATGCCCCTTGGAAGAGTGGTGGAGGTTACAGTGGAATAAAAAAACAATATCAATGCCCCTTGGAAGAGTGGTGGAGGTTACAGTGGAATAAAAAGACAATATCAATGCCCCTTGGAAGAGTGGTGGAGGTCGCAGTGGAATTAAAAGACAATATCAATTCCCTTTGGAAGAGACGTGGAGGTCACAGTAGCTTAACAAGATGATTTTAATGCCCCTTGGAAGAGACGTGGAGTTCAGAGTGGTTTTAGCAAGACGGTTTTAATGCCGCTTGGAAGAGACGTGGAGTTCAGAGTGGTTTAACAAGACGGTTTTAATGCCCCTTGGAAGAGGCGTGGAGGTCACAGTAGCTTAACAAGACGATTTTAATGCCCCTTGGAAGAGACGTGGAGTTCAGAGTGGTTTAACAAGACGGTTTTAATGGCCCTTGGAAGAGACGTGGAGGTCACATTAGCTTAACAAGATGATTTTAATGCCCCTTGGAAGAGACGTGGAGGTGACAGTAGCTTAACAAGACGGTTTTAATGCCCTTTGGAAGAGACGTGGAGTTCAGAGTGGTTTAACAAGATGATTTTAATGCCCCTTGGAAGAGTGGTGGAGGTTACAGTGGAATTAAAAAACAATATCAATGCCCCTTGGAAGAGTGGTGGAGGTTACAGTGGAATAAAAAGACAGTATCAATGCCCCTTGGAAGAGTGGTGGAGGTCGCAGTGGAATAAAAAGACAATATCAATTCCCCTTGGAAGAGACGTGGAGGTCACAGTAGCTTAAGAAGATGATTTTAATGCCCCTTGGAAGAGACGTGGAGTTCAGAGTGGTTTTAGCAAGACAGTTTTAATGCCGCTTGGAAGAGACGTGGAGTTCAGAGTGGTTTAACAAGACGGTTTTAATGCCCCTTGGAAGAGGCGTGGAGGTCACAGTAGCTAAACAAGACGATTTTAATGCCCCTTGGAAGAGACGTGGAGTTCAGAGTGGTTTAACAAGACGGTTTTAATGGCCCTTGGAAGAGACGTGGAGGTCACATTAGCTTAACAAGATGATTTTAATGCCCCTTGGAAGAGACGTGGTGGTGACAGTAGCTTAACAAGACGGTTTTAATGCCCCTTGGAAGAGACGTGGAGTTCAGAGTGGTTTAACATGATGGTTTTAATGCCCCTTGGAAGAGACGTGGAGGTCACAGTAGCTTAACAAGACGGTTTTAATGCCCCTTGGAAGAGACGTGGAGTTCAGAGTGGTTTAACATGATGATTTTAATGCCTCTTGGAAGAGACGTGGAGGTCCCAGTGGAATAAAAAGAGAATATCAATGCCCCTTGTAAAAGTGGTGGAGGTCCCAGTGGAATAAAAAGACAATATCAATGCCCATTGGAATAGTGGTGGAGGTCGCAGTGGAATAAAAGGACAATATCAATGCCCCTTGGAAGAGACGTGGATGTCACAGTGGCTTAACAAGACGATTTTAATGCCCCTTGGAAGAGACGTGGAGTTCAGAGTGGTTTAACAAGACGGTTTTAATGGCCCTTGGAAGAGACGTGGAGGTCACATTAGCTTAACAAGATGATTTTAATGCCACTTGGAAGAGACGTGGTGGTGACAGTAGCTCAACAAGACGGTTTTAATGCCCCTTGGAAGAGACGTGGAGTTCAGAGTGGTTTAACATGATGGTTTTAATGCCCCTTGGAAGAGACGTGGAGGTCACAGTAGCTTAACAAGACGGTTTTAATGCCCCTTGGAAGAGACGTGGAGTTCAGAGTGGTTTAACATGATGATTTTAATGCCTCTTGGAAGAGACGTGGAGGTCCCAGTGGAATAAAAAGAGAATATCAATGCCCCTTGTAAAAGTGGTGGAGGTCCCAGTGGAATAAAAAGACAATATCAATGCCCATTGGAATAGTGGTGGAGGTCGCAGTGGAATAAAAGGACAATATCAATGCCCCTTGGAAGAGACGTGGATGTCACAGTGGCTTAACAAGACGATTTTAATGCCCCTTGGAAGAGATGTGGAGTACAGACTGGTTTAACAAGATGGTTTTAATGCCCCTTGGAAGAGACGTGGAGGTCCCAGTGGAATAAGAAGACAATATCAATGCCCCTTGGAAGAGTGGTGGAGGTCGCAGTGGAATAAAAGGACAATATCAATGCCCCTTGGAAGAGACATGGAGGTCACAGTAGCTTAACAAGATGATTTTAATGCCGCTTGGTAGAGACGTGGAGTTCAGAGTGGTTTGACAAGACGGTTTTAATGCCCCTTGGAAGAGACGTGGAGGTCACAGTAGCTTAATAAGACGATTTTAATGCCCCTTGGAAGAGACGTGGAGTTCAGAGTGGTTTAACAAGATGGTTTTAATGCCCCTTGAAAGAGACGTGGAGGTCACAATAGCTTAACAAGATCGTTTTAATGCCCCTTGGAAGAGTCGTGATGTTCAGAGTGGTTTAATGAGGAACTGCATTGCCCCTCGAAACAGACGTGGATTACAGCGTACTAAAAACCTTCTACCAACTATTGGGGAGTGGGTCTACCTTAGTGTTCGCCTATGCATTGAAAAGCAAAAGCTGAATAAAATTAGGAGGAAATGCAATGCACGTTGGAAGTGTCGTGGAGGTTAGAGGTAATTAAAAACAACATTTCAATGCCCCTTGGAAGAGCTGAGGAGTTCAGAGTTGTTTACCAAGACGGATATAATGTTCATTGGAAGAGACGTGGAGGTCACAGTAGCTTAGCAAGACGGTTTTAAAGCCCTTTGGAAGAGACGTGGAGTTCAGAGTGGTTTAACAAGATGATTTTAATGCCCCTTGGAAGAGACGTGGAGGTCACAGTAGCTTAAAAAGATGATTTTAATGCCCCTTGGAAGAGACGTGGAGGTCCCAGTAGCTTAACAAGATGGTTTTAATGCCCCTTGGAAGAGACGTGGAGTTCAGAGTGGTTTAACAGGATAGTTTTAATGCCCCTTTTAAGAGACGTGGAGGTCACAGTAGCATAACAAGATGGTTTTGGAAGAGTCGTGGTGTTCAGAGTGGTTTAATGAGGAACTGCATTCCCCCACGAAACAGACGTGGATTACAGCGTACTAAAAACCTTCTACCAATTACTGGGTAGTGGGTCTCCCTTATTGTTCGCCTATGCATTGAAAAGCAAAAGCTGAATAAAATTAGGAGGAAATGCAATGCACGTTGGAAGAGTCGTGGAGGTTAGAGGTAATTAAAAACAACATTTCAATGCCCCTTGGAAGAGCTGAGGAGTTCAGACTGGTTTAACAAGACGGTTTAAATGTTCATTGGAAGAGACATGGAGGTCACCGTAGCTTAACAAGACGGTTTTAATGCCCCTTGGTGGAGACGTGGAGTTCAGAGTGGTTTAGCAAGATGATTTTAATGCCCCTTGGAAGAGACGTGGAGGTCCCAGTGGAATAAAAAGAGAATATCAATGTCCCTTGGAAGAGTGGTGGAGGTCCCAGTGGAACAAAAAGACAATATCAATGCCCCTTGGAAGAATGGTGGAGGCCGCAGTGGAATAAAAAGACAATATCAATGCCACTTGGAAGAGACGTGGAGGTCACAGTAGCTTAACAAGACGATTTTAATGCCCCTTGGAAGAGACGTGGAGTACAGACTGGTTTAACAAGACGGTTTTAATGCCCCTTGGAAGAGATGTGGAGGTCACAGTGGAAAAAAAGGACAATATCAATGCCCCTTGGAAGAGAGGTGGAGGTAACAGTGGAATAAAAAGACAATATCAATGCCCCTAGGAAGAGTGGTGGAGGTTACAGTGGAATAAAAAGACAATATCAATGCTCCTTGGAAGAGTGGTGGAGGTCGCATTGGAATAAAAAGACAATATCAATGCTCCTTGGAAGAGACATGGAGGTCACAGTAGCTTAACAAGATGATTTTAATGCCTCTTGGAAGACACGTGGAGTTCAGAGTGGTTTAACAAGACGGTTTTAATGCCCCTTGGAAGAGACGTGGAGGTCACATTAGCTTAAAAAGATGATTTTAATGCCCCTTGGAAGAGACGTGGAGGTCAAAGTAGCTTAACAAGACGGTTTTAATGCCCCTTGGAAGAGACGTGGAGTTCAGAGTGGTTTAACAAGACGGTTTTAATGCCCCTTGGAAGAGTCGTGGTGTTCAGAGTGGTTTAATGAGGAACTTCATTGCCCCTCGAAACAGACGTGGATTACAGCGTACTAAAAACCTTCTACCAATTATTGGGGAGTGGGTCTACCTTATTGTTCGCCTATGCATTGAAAAGCAAAAGCTGAATAAAATTAGGAGGAAATGCAATGCACGTTGGAAGAGTCGTGGAGGTTAGAGGTAATTAAAAACAACATTTCAATGCCCCTTGGAAGAGCTGAGAAGTTCAGACGGGTTTAACAAGACGGTTTTAATGTTCAATGGAAGAAACGTGGAGGTCACAGTAGCTTAACAAGACGGTTTTAATGCCCTTTGGAAGAGACGTGGAGTTCAGAGTGGTTTAACAAGATGATTTTAATGCCCCTTGGAAGAGTGGTGGAGGTTACAGTGGAATAAAAAAACAATATCAATGCCCCTTGGAAGAGTGGTGGAGGTTACAGTGGAATAAAAAGACAATATCAATGCCCCTTGGAAGAGTGGTGGAGGTCGCAGTGGAATTAAAAGACAATATCAATTCCCCTTGGAAGAGACGTGGAGGTCACAGTAGCTTAACAAGATGATTTTAATGCCCCTTGGAAGAGACGTGGAGTTCAGAGTGGTTTTAGCAAGACGGTTTTAATGCCGCTTGGAAGAGACGTGGAGTTCAGAGTGGTTTAACAAGACGGTTTTAATGCCCCTTGGAAGAGGCGTGGAGGTCACAGTAGCTTAACAAGACGATTTTAATGCCCCTTGGAAGAGACGTGGAGTTCAGAGTGGTTTAACAAGACGGTTTTAATGGCCCTTGGAAGAGACGTGGAGGTCACATTAGCTTAGCAAGATGATTTTAATGCCCCTTGGAAGAGACGTGGAGGTGACAGTAGCTTAACAAGACGGTTTTAATGCCCCTTGGAAGAGACGTGGAGTTCAGAGTGGTTTAACATGATGGTTTTAATGCCCCTTGGAAGAGACGTGGAGGTCACAGTAGCTTAACAAGATGGTTTTAATGCCCCTTGGAAGAGACGTGGAGTTCAGAGTGGTTTAACATGATGATTTTAATGCCTCTTGGAAGAGACGTGGAGGTCCCAGTGGAATAAAAAGAGAATATCAATGCCCCTTGGAAGAGTGGTGGAGGTCCCAGTGGAATAAAAAGATAATATCAATGCCCGTTGGAAGAGTGGTGGAGGTCGCAGTGGAATAAAAGGACAATATCAATGCCCCTTGGAAGAGACGTGGATGTCACAGTGGCTTAACAAGACGATTTTAATGCCCCTTGGAAGAGATGTGGAGTACAGACTGGTTTAACAATATGGTTTTAATGCCCCTTGGAAGAGACGTGGAGGTCCCAGTGGAATAAGAAGACAATATCAATGCCCCTTGGAAGAGTGGTGGAGGTCGCAGTGGAATAAAAGGACAATATCAGTGCCCCTTGGAAGAGACATGGAGGTCACAGTAGCTTAACAAGATGATTTTAATGCCGCTTGGTAGAGACGTGGAGTTCAGAGTGGTTTGACAAGACGGTTTTAATGCCCCTTGGATGAGACGTGGAGGTCACAGTAGCTTAACAAGACGATTTTAATGCCCCTTGGAAGAGACGTGGAGTTCAGAGTGGTTTAACAAGACGGTTTTAATGCCCCTTGAAAGAGACGTGGAGGTCACAATAGCTTAACAAGATCGTTTTAATGCCCCTTGGAAGAGTCGTGATGTTCAGAGTGGTTTAATGAGGAACTGCATTGCCCCTCGAAACAGACGTGGATTACAGCGTACTAAAAACCTTCTACCAACTATTGGGGAGTGGGTCTACCTTAGTGTTCGCCTATGCATTGAAAAGCAAAAGCTGAATAAAATTAGGAGGAAATGCAATGCACGTTGGAAGTGTCGTGGAGGTTAGAGGTAATTAAAAACAACATTTCAATGCCCCTTGGAAGAGCAGAGTAGTTCAGAGTTGTTTACCAAGACGGTTTTAATGTTCATTGGAAGAGACGTGGAGGTCACAGTAGCTTAACAAGACGGTTTTAATGCCCTTTGGAAGAGACGTGGAGATCAGAGTGGTTTAACAAGATGATTTTAATGCCCCTTGGAAGAGACGTGGAGGTCACAGTAGCTTAACAAGATGATTTTAATGCCCCTTGGAAGAGACGTGGAGGTCACAGTATCTTAACAAGATGGTTTTAATGCCCCTTGGAAGAGACGTGGAGTTCAGAGTGGTTTAACAGGATAGTTTTAATGCCCCTTTTAAGAGACGTGGAGGTCACAGTAGCATAACAAGATGGTTTTGGAAGAGTCGTGGTGTTCAGAGTGGTTTAATGAGGAACTGCATTGCCCCTCGAAACAGACGTGGATTACAGCGTACTAAAAACCTTCTACCAATTACTGGGTAGTGGGTCTCCCTTAGTGTTCGCCTATGCATTGAAAAGCAAAAGCTGAATAAGATTAGGAGGAAATGCAATGCACGTTGGAAGAGTCGTGGAGGTTAGAGGTAATTAAAAACAACATTTCAATGCCCCTTGGAAGAGCTGAGGAGTTCAGACTGGTTTAACAAGACGGTTTAAATGTTCATTGGAAGAGACATGGAGGTCACAGTAGCTTAACAACACGGTTTTAATGCCCCTTGGTGGAGACGTGGAGTTCAGAGTGGTTTAACAAGATGATTTTAATGCCCCTTGGAAGAGACGTGGAGGTCCCAGTGGAATAAAAAGAGAATATTAATGTCCCTTGGAAGAGTGGTGGAGGTCCCAGTGGAATAAAAAGACAATATCAATGCCTCTTGGAAGAGTGGTGGAGGTCGCAGTGGAATAAAAAGACAATATCAATGCCACTTGGAAGAGACGTGGAGGTCACAGTAGCTTAACAAGACGATTTTAATGCCCCTTGGAAGAGACGTGGAGTACAGACTGGTTTAACAAGACGGTTTTAATGCCCCTTGGAAGAGACGTGGAGGTCACAGTGGAAAAAAAGGACAATATCAATGCCCCTTGGAAGAGTGGTGGAGGTCCCAGTGGAATAAAAAGACAATATCAATGCCCCTTTTAAGAGAGGTGGAGGTAACAGTGGAATAAAAAGACAATATCAATGCCCCTAGGAAGAGTGGTGGAGGTTACAGTGGAATAAAAAGACAATATCAATGCTCCTTGGAAGAGTGGTGGAGGTCGCATTGGAATAAAAAGACAATATCAGTGCTCCTTGGAAGAGACATGGAGGTCACAGTAGCTTAACAAGATGATATTAATGCCTCTTGGAAGAGACGTGGAGTTCAGAGTGGTTTAACAAGACGGTTTTAATGCCCCTTGGAAGAGACGTGGAGGTCACAGTAGCTTAACAAGACCGTTTTAATGCCCCTTGGAAGAGATGTGGAGTTCAGAGTGGTTTAACAAGATGGTTTTAATGCCCCTTGGAAGAGACGTGGAGGTCCCAGTGGAATAAAAAGACAATATCAATGCCCCTTGGAAGAGTGATGGAGGTTACGGTGGAATAAAAAGACAATATCATTGACCCTTGGAAGAGACGTGGAGGTCACAGTAGCTTAACAAGACTGTTTTAATGCCCCTTGGAAGAGACGTGGATGTCACAGTAGCTTAACAAGACGATTTTAATGCCCCTTGGTAGAGACGTGGAGGTCACAGTAGCTTAACAAGACTGTTTTAATGCCCCTTGGACGAGACGTGGAGTTCAGAGTGGTTTAACAAGACGGTTTTAATGCCCCTTGGAAGAGACAAGGAGGTCACAGTAGCTTAACAAGACGGTTTTATCGCCCCTAGTAAGAGACGTGGTGTTCAGAGTGGTCTAACAAGACGGTTTTAAGGCCCCTTGGAAGAGACGTGGAAGTTACAGTAGCTTAAGAAGACGGTTTTAATGCCCCTTGGAAGAGACGTGGAATTCAGAGTGGTTTAACAAGACGGTTTTAATGCCCCTTGGAAGAGATTTGGAGGTCACAGTAGCTTAACAAGACGGTTTTAATGCCCCTTGGAAGAGACGTGGAGTTCAGAGTGGTTTAACAAAATGATTTTAATGCCCCTTGGAAGAGACGTGGAGGTCACAATAGCTTAACAAGACGGTTTGAATTCCCCTTGGAAGAGACGTGGAGGTCCCAGTGGAATAAAAAGACAATATCAATGCCCCTTGGAAGAGTGGTGGAGGTTACAGTGGAATAAAAAGACAATTTCATTGACCCTTGGAAGAGACGTGGAGGTCACAGTAGCTTAACAAGACGATTTTAATGCCCCTTACAAGAGCCATGCAGTACAGCATATTAAAAACATTATTCCCTTTTTTGGGGAGTGGGTCTCCCATAGTCGTTACCTTTGCCTTCCAAGCAAAAGCTGCCAAAAATTAAGACGGAGGAACTTGCAATGCCCCTTACAAAAGCCATGCAGTACAGCATATTAAAAACATTATTCCCATTATTGGGGAGTGGGTCTCCCATAGTCTTTGCCTATGCCTTCCAAGCAAAGCTGCCAAAAATTAGGACGGAGGAACTTGCAATGCTCCTTACAAAAGCCATGCAGTACAGCATATAAAAAACATTATTCCCATTATTGGGGAGTGGGTCCCCCATAGTCTTTGCCTATGCCTTCCAAGCAATGCTGGCAAAAATTAGGACGGAGGAACTTGCAATGCTGGCAACACGGACCACGGTCACCCTGGTGGTATAGTGGTGGTGGAGGCTGAGGATAAGGAGAAGAGCAAAAAACAGCCGAAATGAGGAAGCATATACCCATGTGTGGGTGTGAAGCGGTGCATGGGAATACACCTCCCGAAATAACACAGTGGATTTAACTTTATGTTACTCTGCTGTCATTTGGTGGTGATGAGAACTCTGGCCCAATCCAGCCGTTGTTCATTTTGATAAGGGTCAGCTTGTCAGCATTGTCAGTTGACAGGCTAGTGCGCTTATCAGTTATAATTCCCCCAGCGGCACTAAAAGCACGCTCCGATAACACGCTAGCGGCAGGGCAGGCGAGGACCTCCAAGGTGTACAGAGCGAGTTCATTCCAAGTGTCCAGCTTGAATACCCAATAATTAAAAGGCACAGAGGAATCACGGAGGACGCTGGTACGGTCGGCAAGGTACTCCCTCACCATCTTTTGAAACTTTCCACTCCTTGTGAGAGTACCTCGCGCCTCAGGGCCTGTAAGCTGGGCGGGTCTCAGAAAACTGTCCCAGAACGTTGACAGTGTTCCCCTGCCTCTGCTGGATTAGAGTTGCGTCTCTCTCGCCTGTACGCCTTGGTTGGTCAACGAACTGTGACCTCTGCCGCTAGCGTGTTCAGATGGGAATTTTTTTAACAGTTCTGCAGCAAGGGCCTTCTGGTACTGCCCCATTTTTGTAGACCTCTCCACCTCAGGAATAAGAGAGTGAAAGTTCTCCTTTTAGCAGGGGTCTAAAAGTGTCACCAACCAGTGATGACTGTCACCCAACATGTTGACAATGCCAGGGTCACGGTTAAGGCAGCGTAACATAAAGTCAGCCATGCTTGCCAGACTGGTAACGGGCAAGACTTCCGTGTCCTCACCAAGATGACGACTGACCATGCTCACCTCCTCCTCCTCCTCCCCCCTGTCCTCAGGCCACCCACGCTGAACCGGCGGTATGACAGTTGTACAGGTACTACCGTCCACAGTGCATGATACCAGCTCCTGTTCTTCCTCCTCCTCCTCGTCCTTCTCCTCTCCCTCATTGTCCCCCAATGCACGTTGGGATGAGATGAGGCTGGGCTGTGTGTAATCGCCAGCTACTGCTTCTTGATCCATCTCATCATACTCTGGCTGCAATGCCTCCTCTTTAATTCTCTGCAGAGAGCGTTGCAAAAGACAGACAAGTGGGATGCTGACGCTAATGATGGCGTCATCGCCACTCACCATCTTGGTGAACTCCTCAAAGTTTGTCAGGATGGTACATATGTCAGACATCCAGGTCCACTCCTGAGGTCTTATGTGTGGAGAATGACCTGAATATCGACGGCCTTGTTGCAGCTGGTACTCCACAACTGCTCTCTTCTGCTCACAAATCCTTTGCAACATGTGGAGGGTAGAGTTCCAACGTGTGGGGACATCACACACCAGTCAGTGTGCCGGAAGCTGCAAACACTGCTGCAACACCGCAAGGGCGGCGGAAGCTGTCGCCGACTTCCAAAAATGAGCTGACAGGCGGCGTACTTTGGTATGTGTGTGATCTCGCCTCGCCTCAGAGCCGCCACCAGGTTACGGCCATTGTCACACACGACCATGCCTGGATGTAGGTTCAGCAGTCTCAGCCACAGATCTGCCTGCTCTTTCACAGCTGTCCACAACTCACAAGCAGTGTGAGGTTTATCACCTAAGCTTATGAGTTTCAGCACAGCTTGTTGCCTCTTGGCTGAGGCAGTACTGCAGTGCTTCCAGCTTGTAACTGATGTGGTGATATCTGAGATGGAGGTTGAACATGAGGAGGAGGAGGATGATGCGCAGGAGCTGTACACTGTGGGGGCAACTCTGACTGACATAGGGCCCGCAATCCTCGGTGTGGGGAGGATGTGTTCCGTCCCAAGGTCCGACTGGGTCCCGGTTTCCACTATGTTTACTCAGTGTGCCGTCAGGGAGATGTACCATCCCTGGCCACAAGCACTTGTCCACGTGTCCGTTGTCAGCTGCACTCTCCCAGTAACTGCGTTGTTGAGGGCACGGCAGATGTTTTGGGACAAGTGCTTGTGTAGTGCGGGGATGGCACACCGCGCAAAATAGTGTCGGCTGGGGACCGAGTACCGAGGGACGGCCACCGCCATAGGGTTGCGGAAGGATTCCGTCTCCACCAGCATAAAAGGCAGCATTTCCAATGCAAGCAGTCATGAAATTTGCGAATTTAGGACTGTGGCCTGTGGGGCGTTGGCTGCGAATTTGCGCTTTCGTTCAAAGGTCTGGGATATGGACAATTGAACGCTGCGGTGGGACATGGACGTGGACGTTGCTGCTGAATCTTGAGAAACTGCCATAACAAGTGAAGACTGAGAGGAGGGGGCATCTTTGCATGCAGTATGGACAGGGGATTGCCTTGCACGCACAACAGGGGGTTCTCTTACACGCACAACAGCGGAAGAAGCAGTGGTGACACCCGCTGACACTGGTCGTGGACCCTGGGGTGCGCCCCACAAAGTCAGGGGGCTTTGCTGACATGTGCCTGATCATGCTGGTGGTGGTCAGGCTGGTAGTTTTGTCACCCCTGCAGATGCTGGCCTGGCAGGTGGTGTAAATGGCCTTTTTGGGGTTATCAGCAGAGTCTTTAAAAAAATTCCAGACTCTGGAAGACCTACCGGTTGTACTGGCAACGTCACTCGTGTTGGTGTTACGTGGAACGGTTGCCCGCCTTCTGTCTGTGGCCACCACTCTGCTTCTTCCTGCCTGTTGGGGTACTCTGCCTCCCTCCCCCTGTGTGCTGCTGGCCTCGCTCTGCGTGTCCTTCTGCCACGTTGGGTCAGTTACTAGATCATCCACCACCTCCTCCTCTTCCACTTCCGCACCATGGTCCTCCTCCTCACTTCGTGGCAATTGTGTCTCATCATCGTCCACCTCTTGTGACAAATTGCCAGCGTCAACTTCCTGTGGCCGTGGCTGTTCAAATATTTGGCCATCGCTACATGGGATCTCCTCTTCCACTACTTCAAGCGGAGCAGACAAGGGGCCCAAATATGGAAATGGACCAGTGAACAGCTCTTCAGAGTGTCCAACTGTGGGATCAGTCGCTGTCTGACGACACTCGGCATGGTGGGAGGAAGGAGCATCGGGGTGAGGAGGAGTATGCAGTCGAGACTCACGGCTAGAAGATGTGACTGTTGATTGTGGCACATTTTCACCTTGGCCATGGCCCCGTCCTCTGCACGCACCATCACCAGAACGTCCAGTTCCACGTCCCTTGCCACGCGCCTTGCCCATTGTAAATGAAGTAAAATAGCTTACACTCGCACTATCAATGTCAAAAGGGTAATAAAAAGGAGATTTGAACCGTGGAAGAGGAAAACCACAGTTCTAGTCCTCTGGCCTACACCAGAATCTTTTAAACAGATATATTTGTGTCTGAACAGTCAGCGAGGCACTGAAACAGTTTTTTTTTTAATGCTAAAAGGTGGATTAAACCCAGATTTGAACCGTGGAAGAGGAAAACCACAGTTCTAGTTCTCTGGCCTACACCAGAATCTTTTAAACAGATATATTTGTGTCTGAACAGTCAGCGAGACACTCAAACTGTTTTTTTTATGGAAAAAAGGCAAAAATGTGGATAATACAGAGATTTGAAGCGTGGAACTGCAAAACCACAGTTCTAGTTATTTGGCCTACACCAGACTCTTTTAAACAGATATATTTGTGTCTGAACACTCACAGACACACTCAATTTTTTTTTTTTTTTTGGGGGGGGGGGATACCAAAAGGTTAATAAGACGGGCATTTGTACAGTCTGACTGAGGGAAAAAAAAAAAGAGGATTTAGATGAAAAAAAAAAGGATTTTTCCAGGCCCCTGAGACCTGAGGCTAAGTCTAGCAATTTGACCAGCAGGAGCACACAGGACTGTAATGCAGCGTTTGCTGGTATAACCACTGCGTCTCCTATACAGCCTGCCTGCCTGATATCTAGGATGGATATTAGTCATGAGAAGGACTGTTTGTTTGATTTTGCAGGCTTTAGAGACCCTACACTACCTATTTCTCACTATAAATCTCTCCCTAGCTCAGCAGCACTCTCCCTACACCGTCTGATCCGGAGCGACTGTGTCCAAGATGGCGGCGCCCGGTTTTAAATACTCAAGGTGACCCTGTGCGGCCAGCCAATCACTGGAATGCCCACAACCAACATGGCTGCGGCATTACAGTGACTGGCTGGCAATCCCTGCATGTTCATTGGCTCTGTAAAGAGCGCCAAACATGCAGGGCAGAGACCTGAGCTCCCGCCTGAGTAACCCAGAAATGCTCGGTGCTCGCCGAACATCCCGAGTTGTGAGATGCTCGGGCGAATACCGAGCAGTGTCGAGCATGCTCGCTCAACACTAATGAGAACTGCAACTGACTACCCCTAGAAGTTCCATAGACAATGAATAGAGCAGTGATCTTCATGTGTTAGTATAATTTATTTCAAGACCCACAATGTGTCATAATATAGTGGAGGTCACAATGTGTTTATTCAAATAACAGAGTGATCTTAAGCCGCTAAATGTTGAAACTGTAGAGCCCTCTGCTCTAATGACAATTTTCTTTAAATGGCAAGACCAAATTCTTAATCTAATTCTGTTATTTGTTTTATAATGTCTAGGAACCTGGCATCTTTGGAGAATTTGACAAGAAGTACTGAGCCAAATAAATTAAAGGGAACCTCTAATGTCAAAAAAACTCTAGTAACCTGAAGATATGGGGTTAATCTACAGGCTAATTGCATTATGAAGCCATTTGGCCTTCGCTCGGAAAGACCGGCTGCCGGATAGAAATGAACTTTATTCCCCCCAGCAGCTTAGGGCTTTCAGTCATAGAGGAGCGACCAGCATGGCTTCAGTCACCGCTAAGTACATAGTGAGCCACAGCTGTAAGCAAGTCTTCACACAGACTGGCAGTTGGCTCAGCAGTGCATCAGTAAAGAGCCGACTGTCATGCTGCTGGCCCAAATTCCTGATGCTGCTATATGAGTCAGCTTTGCTTCTGTAGCACTGGGGGAGCCCAGTAGCACTGAAGCTGACCAGGAGTTTGAATCCAGATACTTTGGCTGAGGAAATATTTAAGGGAGACAGCGCTAGATGAGCTAGAGCATACAAAGTCAATTGCCTCCGTCCATCAGGGGCTGGCTGGCAAATTTTGGTCTGGGGGGAAAACACGCAACACTGGCCCAGGAACGGCCCATTCTTAGTTTATTAACAATTGACATTAAGTGATTGATTTTAACTATTAAGAGGCGGTGCACCCAATTCCATATAACTCAATGTATTGTTTTGGACGGCAGCTGTAGCTAAATTGTTAAATCAATCAGTAGTGCTACAAAAAGTGGCCACGTAGCTGAGGCTTTAATGACAGAGCAGTTGAACACTCGTGTGGAGCTGAAGCCAGGGTCGGACTGGCCTGGCTGGGTACCGGTCAAATGCCTGGTGGGCCCCAGAGGAAAAAGAAAGAAAGTAGAAGAAGAAAAACATTTTTTTTTTCTGGGCACAAGCCCTTTAAAAGTGCCGGAGGCAAGGGCACGCTCATGCATGCACGCAGATCTGCCTTGCCGAAATGACCAGATAAGTGCTGAGAGCCCGGGGGGAGGAGAAACCGGCACCCCATGGGGCCCGTAAGTCGAGGGGTGGGGGCGAAGAGCCCCCCAACCCCTTCTCCAATACTCACCGATCCTCGTTCCCCGCAGCTCCAGTGTAGTCAGCGTCTTCTGATGTCTCAGGGCACGGAGCACGATGCACCCTGTGTCCTGAGCACTGCAGAGTCAGAAGACGCGCTGAGTACACTGGACTTGAGGGGAACGATAGAGGTGAGTATTTGATATTTTTTTATGTGGCAATATATGGGGCCCTGAGCACGCTGTATGGTGCACTTTGAGGGGCCCTGAGCACACTGTATGGTGCACTGTGTGGGGCCCTGAGCACGCTGTATGGTGCACTATGTGGGGCCCTGAGCACGCTGTATGGTGCACTGTGTGGGGCCTTGAGCACGCTGTATGGTGCACTGTTTGGGGCTCTGAGCACACTGTATGGTACACTGTATGGGGCCCTGAGCACGTTGTATGGTGCACTATGCGGGGCCCATAATTCTGTATGGTTCGCTGTGTGGGGCCCATAATTCTGTATGGAGTACTATGTGGGGCCTATTATACTATATGGAGGACTATGTGGGGCCATTATTCTATATGGAGAACTATGTGAGGCCATTATACTGTATGGAGGACTATGTGGGGCCCATAATTCTGTATGGAGGACTATGCGGGGCCCATAATACTGTATGGAGGACTATGTGGGGTCCATAATACTGTATGGAGGACTATGTGTGGCCCATAATACTGTATGGAGGACTATGTGGTGCCCATAATACTGTATGAAGGACTATGTGGTGCCCATAATACGGTATGAAGGACTATGTGGGGCCCATTATACTGTATCAAATATTTCTCTGCCGTATCTGTGCATCGTGGTATGTGTTAAAGAGGCCCACTGAGACTCTTTTGGCCAGGGCCCACGAAAACCTGGAGCAGGCCCTGGTGAAGGCACACATCAAGATGAACGCCAGCTGCAGCTGTGACAGGGTAATCTGCTCTGTGACAGGCCACTGTTATACTGATGTCATATAACAGTTACGTTTAATAGCCACTGGCTGTGTATAATATCAACGGTGATCACTGTATTACCTGTATACCATATACACAGGATATGCTATATATGGTATATCTGTATATGCTGTAATGTCACTGGTGATCACTGTATTACCTGTGCACTGATACTATAAACACAGCTTGGTATAATGTCACCAGTGCTAATATTAGTGTTATTAGTTTTGTGGTTTTTATTAATGATCACTATTGTATTATCTGGTCACTATGTGGTGGTAATACCTGGTCTGGTCATGGTGTGACAGTATTATTCAGTTACTATGTGGAGGTAATATGTGGTCTGGTCATGGTGTGACTGTATTAATCACCTGTATGTGGTATTATCTGGTCACTATGTGGTGGTAATATGTGGTCTGGTCATGGTGTCACAGTATTTGTTCCTTGTATGTCGTATTATCTGGTCACTGTGTGGTGCTATGTGGTCTGGTCATGGTGTGGCGGTATTTGTTCCTTGTATGTGGTAATATTGGTCTTGGTACAGTGGTTTGTGTTGTGTATGGTGGCCATTTGTTCTCTCTGATATTAATTAGGGGAAGATTCTTGATTTCCAATAGAGATTAACTACTTGGATGTTTAACCCCTCCCTGTCCTGTGATTATTACAAAGTAGCAAATATGCACTTACAGGTATTCTACGGTGAAAACAAGTAATCACCTATCTTAAGGCCACGTTCACACATTCAGTATCTGGTCAGTATTTCACATCCGTATTTGTAAGCCAAAACCAGGAGTAGGTGATAAATACAGGATTGGTATTTCTATTATACTTTTCCTCTGATTGTTCCACTCCTGGCTTTGGCTTACAAATACTGATGCAAAATACTGACCAAATACTGAACGTGTGAACATAGCCACAGGAAAAGTGATAAGTTATTGATTGGTGGGGACCTGCACTGATCTGCAGAATGTGCAACTTTTATCCTCGTTCGTATGGAATGTCATGTACAACTCGGACACTGATCCATTCATTCCCTTAGTGGCTGCACTTGGCTTTTTCTGGAAGCCCCAAAAAGGATGAATGGCGCTGCGATCAGACGTCCCATTTGCCGCTCCAATTTAAAATGGGGATAAAAGTGTCCTGTCAGGGATAAAAATTCCCCATTCTTCTGATCGGTGTGGTTTCCAATGCTCGGATTCCACCGATCAATAAGTTATCACTTATCACGTACCTAACCTGTGGATCAGTGATAACTTGTTTTCATCAAAGAACCCTTTAATGCAAACTACCGTAATTGTACATCCATTATAGAGGCGCACAGTAAATGCGCAAGAGCCACCTGTGTTTTACAGTCAACACTCCACTATAATGGGGATAACGGCTAACAGGTATTGCATGTAGCTGTAGGGTGGGCCCTTAGGGTCAATTCCCCCTGTGGGCCCCAGACACCCCAGTCCATCCCTGGCTGAAACATTCATACAGGTTCTGAATAAAAGAATCAAGATTCCACAGGCACCACAAGGAGCGTAGTGCCGATCGCTATTTGGATTTTCTAATATGACTTCTGAAACCAAGCACAGGCACTCGGTGCACCGTTGGCATTGCCAAACAGTTCAGTGCACCTTCTTATCTGCTTGTTTTCCATCCATCTCTTCCTGTCTCTAGCTAAATTAAAGGGAACCTGTCGTCATGCAAATCTCTCGCACGTCCGCCACACATTTCAGCCACGTCACTGCGTCTCTGGAGCCAAGTGTACACTTTCCAGATTCACAGGTGCACTGCGCATGACTAGAAACTATCTTCTGAAGTTCCAGTTATGCACAGTGTGCCTCTGTAGCTGGGAGCGTGCACCTGACTTCAGAGACGCAGTAAAGCTGACAAAATGTGTGGCGCGGGTGCATGAGATCTGCAAGAGATGGCGATGACTACGGCTCCTGCAAATTATGTTATCACACCCACAGGGGCATGATAACTTGGAAAGAGGGCTAATTAGAATAGCAAATGGGAACAATATACAGTAAATGCTTTTTTATACCTTTTATCAAACAATGTTATACAGGGCTGGTTAGGCAGGAAATTTACTCATAAATAAGTGAATGCTGCTGGGTTGGAGGGCACAGGTTCCCTTTCAGCCAGAGCTGTCAATCAAAGAGGAGGGTGCAGGGAAAACAAGCACCGAGTGCCTGTACTTGATTTGAACAGTCATTCTGTGCTGACAGAGTCCCTTTAAATGTGTCAATATTTTGGAAAACTTCCAGGGACACTTTTTTACTATGAGAGAGTGTTGCAGGTTGTCACATTTTTTTTACTTACTTCGGTAACTACACTAAAATGTTTGACTCCAGACTCATGGGGTCGCAGGGTTAGCACGGCCTCCATATCTACTCTACCTTCTTAGGCCTCATTCACAGGTCCATGTTTAAACACATATGTTCTTGCGCAGGTACTGAGATTATGACAGAAACAGAGGGCCCATGCCATACAATAGTGCTGTGCACCGCTGGTATAGAGCTCCATGTCTCAGCATACCTTGAATCTTTTTTTTGCACTTGCTAATGTGGTCAAGCAAGCGCAGTGCACCTTTTCATTTAGTGGGGTTGAAATTGTGCTCTGCACAGTCTGCAGAGCTTCTTATTGCAGAGCGCAAAATCAGTTTTTTTTCTGTTGCTATTGTGATATTGAAAGCTCTGTGCACTAAAGTTTTTTTTAGTGTCAGATACTATTTTAGTGATGTTGAACTTCAGGTGGTTTCAGAGTAAAAAAATAAATTTTTTCTCTTGCTACGCCCAGACCAAAAAATATTTTTTCCTGTGCCAAAAGTCATACAGTGCTATAAGCCAGCTACTACGTCAGTGGCGGTCAAATTCAGCTTGTACGCAGTCACACCTATATATATTTTTGGTTGGCAGGCCACCTAAGGTTTTTTACTGTGGCAAAGTTGATCCAGTCTGCTAAAAGGCAGATCCTATTTTAGTGGCGTTGAACTGGTCCTGGTTTCACAGTAAAAAAAAAACTTCTCTTACTAGGCCCAGTCCAAAAATTATTTTTTCCTGTGCCAAAAGTCATATAGTGCTATAAGCCAGCAACTACATCAGTGGCGGTCAAAGTCAGCTGGACCCAGAGCTTATGCAGAGTAACCCAAAAGTATTTTTTTAATCTGAGTAAGGTGATACACCTGGCTAGATTTTTGATTTTGAAATATTTTGGAGCATATACTCTATATCATACTGGCCTCATCCACATTAAAAAAAAAAATTTCTTCTGTTCCTAAAGTAATACAGCAGGGGACATCTCAGTTTGAAATTGTTTGGATAATATCTTGTAGGTTTTATCGGTCTCATGCACACTAACAAATTTATTTTGTCTGTTAGTAACGTTATACGGCAGGCCATATCTAACCTTGTCATTTAGTGTCGCTGAAATTCAGGTGTGTTCTGAGCTATTGCACAGGAAAAAAACATATTTTTCTTTAGTTAATTACGTGCTCCTACCACTGTATCTGACTAATATGACGGCATGTTTCTCAATCCACCGTAACATCTACACCTCACTCACGCTCCAACAGTTTTTCTGGTTCACCATACTCCGCCCTCTCTCAGCACCTTAGCCAGCCCTCGGTCCTGCAGTTGTGGTCACGTAAAAGATTGTTTCATCTTACGCATGACAAAGCTAAGAGGTTGAACTCCACCATCTCCAATTTGTTGGCTATGAAAATGCTGCCTTTCTGCCTGGTAGATACAGACGGTTTTCGAAAACTGATGGCCATTGTAGTCTCCCAGTACCAGTTGCCCAGTTGCCATTACTTCTCTAAAAAAGCTGTCCCTGCGCTACACCAGCATGTCGCAGACAACATCACCCTTTCCTTGTCTAAATCTATGTCTGCCAGGGTGCATTTCACCACAGACACCTGGACGAGTAAGCATGGCTTCACCATAATCAGGCAGTCTTCAAATTAATATGCCTTGGAGATCACAGTCATACAGGTGAAGAGTTATGGGCAGCTCTCCAGGCTCAGTTTGAGCAATGGCTGTCTCCGCTGAACTTAAAGCCAGGGAAGACCGTGTGCGATAAAGGTGCGAACCTGTTAGCGGCACTAGGCCGAGGCAAGCTCACACACGTGCCTTGCATGGCTCACGTCCTCAACCTTGTGGTAAAGTGATTTCTCCACCACTATCCTGGCCTAGATAAGCTGCTTCACAAAGTAAGGAAGCTGTGCGCTCACTTCCGCCATTCGCACCCCTCATGTCATCAACTTGCATCGATACAGAGGTCTTTGTCTGTGCCAGTTAACAGGTTGATCTGCAATGTGCCGACGCAGTGGAATTCCACTCTGCACATGTTGCAGTGACTGTGCCAGCAGCAATGAGCTCTGATGCAGTATATCATGACGTATAGCTTGGGGCAACGCAGTATGGACTTGGGGCATATCACTTTTGAGGAGCGGGAACAGATTAAGGACCTCTGCACCCTTCTGCATGGTTTTGAAATGTCTACTAAACTGGTTAGTGCTGACGATACCGTCATCAGCATCACTATTTCAGTCATATACAGTACAGACCAAAAGTTTGGACACACCTTCTCATTTAAAGATTTTTCTGTATTTTCATAACTATGAAAATTGTACATTCACACTGAAGGCATCAAAACTATGAATTAACACATGTGGAATTATATACTTAACAAAAAATTGTGAAACAACTGAAAATATGCCTTATATTCTAGGTTCTTCAAAGTAGCCACCTTTTTCTTTGATGACTGCTTTGCACACTCTTGGCATTCTCTTGTTGAGCTTCAAGAGGTAGTCACCGGAAATGGTCTTCCAACAATCTTGAAGGAGTTCCCAGAGATGATTAGCACTTGTTGGCCCTTTTGCCTTCACTCTGCGGTCCAGCTCACCCCAAACCATCTCGATTGGTTTCAGGTATGGTGACTGTGGAGGTCAGGTCATCTGGCGTAGCACCCCATCACTCTCCCTCTTGGTCAAATAGCCCTTACACTGCCTGGAGGTGTTTTTGGGGTCATTGTCCTGTTGAAAAATAAATGATGGTCCAACTAAACGCAAACCGGATGGAATAGCATGCCGCTGCGAGATGCTTTCAATTTTGAATGCCTTCAATTTTGAATAAATCTCCAACAGTGTCACCAGCAAAGCACCCTCACACCATCACACCTCCTCCTCCATGCTTCACGGTGGGAACCAGGCATGTAGAGTCCATCCGTTCACCTTTTCTGTTTCGCACAAAGACATGGTGGTTGGAACCAAAGATCTCAAATTTGGACTCATCAGACCAAAGCACAGATTTCCACTGATCTAATGTCCATTCCTTGTGTTCTTTAGCCCAAAAAAGTCTCTTCTGCTTGTTGCTTGTCCTTAGCATTGGTGTCCTAGCAGCTATTTTACCATGAAGGCCTTCTGCACAAAGTCTCCTCTTAACAGTTGTTGTAGAGATGTGTCTGCTGCTAGAACTCTGTGTGGCATTGACCTGGTCTCTAATCTGAGCTGCTGTTAACCTGCGATTTCTGAGGCTGGTGACTCGGATAAACTTATTCTCAGAAGCAGAGGTGACTCTTGGTCTTCCTTTCCTGGGACGGTCCTCATGTGAGCCAGTTTCTTTGTAGCGGTTGATGGCTTTTGCAACTGCACTTGGGGACACTTTCAAAGTTTTCCCAAGTTTTCGCACTGACTGACCTTCATTTCTTAAAGTAATGATGGCCACTCGTTTTTCTTTACTTAGCTGCTTTTTTCTTGCCATAATACAAATTCTAACAGTCTATTCAGTAGGTCTATCAGCTGTGTATCCACCAGACTTCTGCACAACACAACTGATGGTCCCAACCCCAATTATAAAGCAAGAAATCCCACTTATTAAACCTGACAGGGCGCACACCTGTGAAGTGAAAATCATTTCCGGTGACTACCTCTTGAAGCTTATTAAGAGAATGCCAAGAGTGTGCAAAGCAGTCATCAAAGCAAAAGGTGGCTGCTTTGAAGAACCTAGAATATAAGACATATTTTCAGTTGTTTCACGCTTTTTTGTTAAGTATATAATTCCACATGTGTTAATTCATAGTTTTGATGTCTTCAGTGTAAATGTACAATTTTCATAGTCATGAAAATACAGAAAAATCTTTAAATGAGAAGGTGTGTCCAAACTTTTGGTCTGTACTGTATATATATATATATATATATATATATATATATGACAGAAATTACATGTAAGCTGTTAGTTCATAACATAGATAGATAGATAGATAGATAGATAGATAGATAGATAGATAGAGGTCCCATTCTAGCTCTACTACTGCTTGAGGTGAAAAACTTCTGGAGGAGCTATTTTACCTCCTCCCATTAGTATAATAGTGAATCATTCCCCCAGTTTACTATCACATGCTCCCTTGCAGTAATCACTCCCCCCAGGAATAATTAAATATTATAATAATAAATAAAATAATTGATAGTTTAATGAATACTGTAAGGGGTTGGTACTCACTCAGCCGCTTTCAAGGTAGTCACAGGAGCCAGTTTCTTTAAAAATGTCCAAGGTGGGTTTATTCGTACTTCATAAACCGCGCTCTCCAGGCAAATGAATCATAGCCTTGTCCGACACAAAGCAACAAAACAAGAAAAACAGTCCATAAAGTGCTGCGGGTTCGCTCGCTACTAGTCAGTGTCCTGTAGCACAGACCCGCTGGAGGTCTCCACACCTCCAGACACAGACACTGAATGAGACACTCGGTCTCCATTTTATACACATGCCCTGGGGTGGGGATATGTGAGCAGCCAATCCTACCCATCTCTTATGACTGCTCATAAAAACCATCCCTGATACGCCCAATTAACCCTCTCAGCACTATGTGTGCTGAAGCATGCTTTCCCAGTTTTACATCACTGAAGCTATCAACCTCAGTGATACATATCTCCCATCAAGGACATGTCCGGCAGCCATCTTAGGCTGCGTGCCCCTATGCGTTTTTCAAGCATTTTTTCTGCGGAATTTCCGCAGCGGAAACACTTTAAAAACGCTTGGTAATACATGCCCCATGGTCCCCAATGATAATCCGCATGTTCTGTGCACATGCTGCGGAATTTTCCGCAGCGGATTTTCTGTGCGGAAAAATCCACAGCATGTCCATTATTTGTGCGTTTCCGCAAGCGGATTTGCCTACTCAATGCATTTGAAAAACGCATGGCAAATCCGTATGTAAAAACGCTTCAAAAACGCGTGTGAAAATCCGCATGTGTTTTTACTGGCAAGGACATGCAGAAATGCTGCGGAAATTTTCTGCTTCAATTCTGCATCGTGGGCACATAGCCTTAAGCAAGTTGAAGATGAAATGATCTCTAAAAGGGCTAAAGTTAAAGATGATACATTTCCTTTGTATTTTAGGCAAAATAAAATATATATATTTTCATCTTTACATTTTAAAAATTACAAAAAGTAAAATGCGCTGATGCAAAAGTTTGGGCACCATGCATAGTTAGTATCTAGTAGCACACCCTTTTGAAAGTATCACAGCTTGTAAATGCTTTTTGTAGCCAGCCAAGAGTCTTTCAGTTCTTGTTTGAGGGATTTTCATCCATTCTTCCTTGGAAAATTCTTCCAGTTCTGTGAGATTCATGGTTTGTCTTGCATGCACTGCTATTTTAAGGCCTAGCCACAGATTTTCAATGATGTTCAGATCAGGGGACTGTGAAGGCTATTGTAAAACCTTCAACTTGCGCCTTTTGAAGTAGTCTATTTTGGATTTTGACATGTCTTTAGGATCTTGTTATCCATTTGTAAAAGCCATCCTCTTTTCAACTTCAACTTTTTTACAGATGGTGTTATGTTTGCATCAAGAATTTGTTGAAATTTCATTGAATCCATTCTTCCCTCTACCCGTGAAATGTTCCACATGCCATTGGCTGCTACACAGTCTCAAAACATAATTGATCCACCTTCATCATGTTTAATGGTTGGTGAGATGTTCTTTTCCTGAAATTCTGTGCCCTTTTTTTCCACACATATCATTGATCATTGTGGCCAAAGAGTTCTATTTTAACCTCATCAATCCGCATGACTTGTTTCCAAAATGCATCAGACTTGTTTAGATGTTCTTTTGCATACTTCTGACATTGAATTTTATGGTAAGGACGCAGAAGAGGTTTTCTTCTGATGACTCTTCCATGAAAGTTATATTTGTTCAGGTGTCTCTGAACAGTAGAACAATATACCACAACTCCAGAGTCTGCTAAATTTTTCTGGAGGTGTTATGAGCAGCTCTCACTGAAATTTTGCTTGGTCTTCCAGACCTTATCTTGACCTCCACTGTTCCGGTTAACTGATATTTCGTAATTACATTTCAAACTGAGGAAAGGGCAACTTGAAATCGCTTTGCTATCTTCTTATAACCTTCTCCTGCTTTGTGGGCCTCCACCTTTTCCATTTTCAGACTGCTAGGCAGCTACTTAGAAGAATTTATGGCTTCTGTTTTTTTGGCATAAGGTTAGAGAAGGCTGTTTTTTTATAAAGCTGGGAAATTTTTCCTAACGTTGATTGTAAACAAGATATAACCCTAACAGGCTACTTAAGGTCTGAAACCTTGGTCAAAGTTATCTGAGCATTGCAATCTCCAAGGGTGCCCAAACCTTTGTATTGGCCCATTTTCCTTTTTGTAATTTTTAAAATGTAAAAAATGACAATATATGTTTTTTTGCCTAAAATACAAAGGAAATGTGTCAACTTTAACTTTAACAGAAGAAAAAGTTGATCCAGCTCCAGTTTAAAATGTAGAAAAATATCTTTATTTGATCATTTAAAAAATATATATAACGTGTTGGTACATTCAATAAAAATTGGGTTGGACAGGAGGAAAAACCATAGGCAGAGAAAACCAGATGCATTTCAAACACTATGTGTTCTTAAACTCAGTCTTATATGGTTTTTCCTCCTATCAATCCCAATTTTTATTGGATGTACCAACACTTTATATATATTTTTAAAATGATCAAATAAAGATTTTTTTCTACATTTTAAACTGGAGCTGGATCAACTTTTTCTTCTGTGAAAGTTCATTCCACGTTTGGCAGGAACTGGACTCCATGCTCCATTACTGGACTACAATTGAAGTCTTGGCGTGAGCTGAAAAAAACCCACTTTTTATCTACTATAACTTTAACTTAAGACCTTTTAGAAATCATGTTATCTTCTACTCGCTTTACTGTTCACAATAACAGTAATTTTGACCAGGGGTGCCCAAACTTTTACATGCCACTGTATTCTAGAATCTAAAAACAATTAGTAGACTATAATCTAAATGGACCAAAGGTTCTTAGCACATTTTAGCAGATATGAGCCAGCTAATTTCCTTTGTATACCTCCTAGTGCAATGCTGAAACATCCTTTAGGGTAAAGGATGAAGATTTAGACATCACCTCACTGTTATTTTTATGTTGTAGCCAAATTTTGACATTCTAAAGAAACACTTTTGTTTCCTCCACAAAACAAAGACATTGAATTTATCAAATCTTGCCAACAGCCTCCAGGAAGATAATGTTATTACATAAAACACATGTAGACAATGTATGCTATTACTAAGGAGAATTTCTGTTTACTATGATTAAAAACTAACAATCTAGGAGTCAGTGCTAAAATAAACGCCTGAAGAGTTAAAAACCCAGTATCAAAAGCTATCAAAACTCATGTCATTCATTTTTAACAATTTTCTACTAGGCAAACTTATTTTAGTTTTCATATCAAATCTGATATATTCATGCCGGTCTTTCCCAGATGAGCTAATTATGAAGTAAGGGATTGTGGGAAAGGCTTCCTGTCCCTCCCTTGTTGATATTGTGCAAGAAATGGAACAGGAAAAAGTCTGTCTCTGCCAACAATATATTTTTCTGAGGGCATGGGGAGAAAGCAACTATGCTACAAGGTACTCAACAAAGACTATAATTTTCAAAGTTCATACATTGCTATGCAGTTTTTAGAACACATATTGTTTTGTTCTGCTCACCTTAGAAGTAGAAAGGAATTCCACAGTCAACATGGTGGTGAATAGATTGGGGTGTGAAGCCTAAAACAAAAACCTGGTCTTCACCCTTGCAAGAAAGGTTGGACCTGGCTGCAGTTGAATCCCCAAGTTATAGACCCCAGAAACATAGAAGATTGATAGGAGTAACCAGGAGGTAGAAATAGAAAAAATGCACATATCAGATGTTTTATACAGGAGTCAAGACTGGACTGTAGTCAAAAATTGGCAGGACTCATGTCCAGAGCAATTCCAAGTATCAGATAGGATTCGAAAGGTTCAACATCAATATATAAAAGTGCAGTAATCAGATATAATACAATAGTTTAAAAGTCAAAACAGGTCAGGCAATATAGGCAAGGTAACTGCAGCCATGATAGGTAAAAGACACTAACTGTTGGTTTTTGTGCAATCCAGAAGTAGAATGCCCTGCCCTCTGATTGACTGATCGGGTAACCTTAATACAGTACTCATTCTCTGCCAAAATGACATTTTAGGACCAGACATCTGAGAGTTTTTTTTAATGAAAATTAAAAAGATAAAAATTGGGGGTGAAAACCATAGCTATGGCACAAAATCTTTACATTGATCAGAGCTGGACAAAGTGCAGCCCACGAGCCACATCCAGCCCACTGACTGTTCCAGTCCAGCCTCGTACTAACAGAGCTGAAGAGCTGAAAACACTGTCCGAAGGGCCGCACCATGCCCTCACCCGCCGCCCTCCCTCACTATCCACTTACCAATGGATATCTGCATCTTTAGGGTTACATTGGGGGAGCATGGAGCTGTCGGCTGCTTCTTCTAACAATTAATGTGTGAGACAGCAAATGCGATGATGTCATGACATCACATCTGCTGTAAAGAGAGTCAATATACTGGAGACAGGAGTAGGGCACCGGGGAAGGAAAGCGATATAAGTATGTGTTGGAGCAGAGCATCGGGGGAAGGAAAGCGAGGTGCGTATGTGTTGCTTTTTTCATATGTGTATGGGATGTTTGCATGTATATAAGAGGTTAAGTGGAGATCATACTAAATGTAGAGTTATGTGGGCTCACATAATATATATAGGGGTCTATGTGAGGACTCATTGGATATAGAAAGGCTATTTTGGAGCTCATATTGTACACAAGAGGCTATATGAGGGCTCATACTGTATATGAGGGGCTAATTGAGGGCTTATTTTATATAGAGAGGTTAGGTGGGGGCTCATATTGTATATAAGAGGCTATGTGAGGGCTCATACTGTGCATAGGAGGCTATGTGGGGGGCTCATACTGTATATAGGGGGCTGTGTGTGAGCTAATATTGTACAGTGGCTTGCAAAAGTATTCACCCCCCTTGGCATTTTTCATGTTTTGCTACCTCACAACCTGAAATGTCATTTTTTTAAGGGTTTGCATCAGTTCATGTAAAGAACATGCCTACAACTGTGAACATTTGGTTTTCTTCTTATTGTGAAGCAAACAACAAATAGGACAAAATAACTGTAAACTTCAGTGTGCATAACAATTCACCCCCCTAGAGTCAGTACTTTGTAATGCTTCCTTTTGCAGGAAATACAGCTGAAAGTCGCTTTGAATAAGTCTCTATGGACTTTCCACATCTTGCAACTAGGATTTTTACCCATTCCTGTCTTGTTGGAAGGTGAACCTACATCCCAGTCTCAAATCACTGACAGACTGAAACAGGTTTTGCTCAAGAACATCCCTGTATTTTGCACCATCTATCTTCCCATCGACTCTGACCATTTTCACTGTACCCGCTGCCGAAAAACATCATCAGAGCAGGATGCTGCCACCATGTTTCAATGTGGGGATGGTGTTCTGGAGGTGATGACCTGTGTTTGTTTGGCACCTTGGTTTACTTTGGTGGCCAAAAAGTTACATTTTGGTCTCATCTGACAACAGCACCTTCCTCCATACATTTGGGGAGTCTCCCACATGTCTTCTGGCTATTTCAAAACGAGCTTTACAATTTTTGTGTATAAGTAAAGGCTTTTTTCTGCCCACTCTTCCATAAAGTCCACCTCTGTGGAATGTATGGCTTATTGTGGTCTAATGGACAGATACTCCAGTCTCTGCCTGGGAAGTCTGCAGCTACTTCAGGGTTACCTTTGGTCTCTGTGCAGCCTCTCCGATTAATGTCCTCCTTTCCCGGGCTAAGAGTTTTGGTGGACGGCCTTCTCTTGGCAGGTTTTGGTACCATATTCTTTCCATTTGATGATAATGGTTTTGATGATGCTCCGGGGGATCATCAGAGATTGTGATATTTTTTTATAGCCCAACACTGACTTGTACTTCTCAACAACTTTGTCCCTGACTTGTTTGGAGATCTCATTGGTCTTCATGGTGTTGTCTGGTTAGTGGTGCCTCTTGCTTAATGGTGTTGCAGCCTTTGTGGCCTTTCAGAAAAGGTGTGTATATACTGACACACCATGTGACACTAACATTGCACACAGGTGGACTTCCTTTCACTAAGCATGTGACTTATGAAGGTAATTGCTTGCACCAGAAATTTTTAGGGGCTTCATCGCAAAAGGGGTGAATACATATACACATGCCAATTTTTAGTTATTTGATCCCATAAATTTACTTTGTGCCTATATTTTTCTCACTTCACCAACTTAGACTATTTAGTGCTAATGCATCACACACATATTGAATTTAAAAAATATTTACACACAGATTGTAATGTAACAAAATAGGTAAAAAGCCAAGGGGGTGAATACTTTTGCAATCCACTGTATATAGGGGGATTTCAGCATACTTAATTCTGTTTAATATTCAGTGATAATGATAATATAAAGTAACAATTACCACCAAAGCGGTTTTCACCTTCTTCCCAGAGCCCTATTTTTTCAAATCTGGCATGTGTAGCTTTATACTATAACAATTTAGGATATTTTGGCATATTACAGTAATTTTCATAACACATTCTAATTCATGATAGTCATGAATTTAGGTTGATAACATTTGTGTTTATCTATAAAAATACTGGAAATTTGCATGGATTTATATGGTGTGAACAAGTTGTCAAGCACTTTCCAAGTGATGCTAAAATCGCTTGGAAAACGCTTGTCAACCCGCATGCGGAAATGCATGTGAAGAACTCTTCACTTCCGCTTGTCCCTGGCAGGAAAAACGCATGTACAATCCGCATGAGTTTTTTCTGCCAGGGAGATGCAGAAACGCTCAGGAAAAATCCGGAGCATTTGTGCATCGTGGGCACATAGCCTAACACATACTCTCTCTCTTTCTTCAGATTCTTCATGCTGAAGAAGTTAAGAATTTGCTGTTAAATGATGTTGAGGAGACTCCACACTGAGTGAACATTAGGGGAAAAGAGTGATATTTTATCTCAAGATGAGGTGGAAGAATGTAAAAGTGATTTAGGAACTGAGCAGTATTGTGAAGAGACTGATACAGATGAACAAGATACAGATAACACCTATTTGGGCAAAGATAAAAAGACCAAGTTGAGCAAGAAGCCGCCCAAGAACAAACATCGGAGGGAATTACACAACATTCTCACTCTCCTTCCTGGAGTTATTGGAACCTCTAAGAATGCTAAAACTGTACTTGAATGTTGGAATAATTTATTTACTAACAACATTTTGTAAACTATTGTTAGATGCACAAACGAATATATTGACACCATCAAAGACAAATTCTCCAGAGAGAAAGACTTCAGACCCATAGATGAAATTTAACTCAGGGCTTTCATTGGCTTATTGTAAATAGCTAGTACATATAGAGTGAATTATCAAAGATTGGAGCAACTTTGGGGGAGAGAAGGTGACTAGAGATGAGCAAACATGTTCAAAAAAAGTTTGCCAATTTCAAATTCAGTACAAACATTGCACAGTCAGATTCGTGATCGGACACTCGAACATTTTTACTTAATATCAGTAAAAGTCTGGCAAATTATTGCGTTTCCACTACAGTATTTTCAGCACTTTGGCTAGGATAGTGGTGCTGTAGCAGGGGGGAACGCGTTTGATTATGGGAGGGGGTGGGGACAGGGCAGAGAAGCTGTGTGCTTGTAATCTAATTATTTTTTTTCCTAACTTAATGTGTGCAAATTGCAACTAGCCAATCAGGGTGCAGGAACCATCCACAGTGCCCATACACAAGGGCTTGTGCCATTGGCTTCTATAATCACATGTCCCTTTCTATATAAAGAGCAGAAATGTTGTTTTAGAGCAATTTTGTGAGTATAACAGGTCAGAGAGGCTGCTCCTGGTCTGCTCCTGGATACTGAGTGATTTTAGATTAGCTAGGCGGTTGATTCTAAATCAGATAGTTTAGATAGGTAGGGTCCTGTGTGGCTGTGAAATCGACCTCCCAGCAGATTTTTTTTGTGTGCTATTAGTGAGGTCCAGACAAAGACAGCAGGGCACATTTCAGCATAGAACTCTGTTGTGCACTATTGTGCTCCATGCAAGAGAACACCTTTAAAAATCTAATTTTTCCTGCTACTAACGTGATAGAGCATGCCCCATCTTAGCTTGTAATTTTGTGGCAGTGAAATTCAGCTGTATGCAGAGCTCGTTCACAGCAAAAAAAAATCTATTTTTTCCTCTTACTAACGTGATGCAGCGTGCCACATTTCAGCTTGTCTTTTTCTGGTGGTGAAATTGAGCTGTATGCAGAGCTCGTTCATAGTAAAAAAATCTATTTTTTTCCTGTTACCAACGTGATACTGCACGCACAATCTGAGCTTGTCATTTTCTGGCGGTGAAATTCAGCTGTATGCAGAGCTCGTTCACAGTAAAAAAAATCTAATTTCCTCTGTTAGTAATGTGATACAGCAGGCCATATCTCCGTTTGAAATTATTTGGAGCATATATTTTATTTAATACAGGCCTCATCCACAGTAAAAATAATAATTTCTTCTGTTAGTAATGTGACACAGCAGGCTAGATGTCAGTTTGAAATTGTTTGGTGCTGATATTGTTCTCCATACATGGGTACACATGATAAAATCAAAATTGATTTTCTGACTATCGTGCTACCTAAAGCAGGTTACATTTCATCTTTTAATTCTTTGGTGCTGATATTCTGCTTAATACAGTGGTTCACCTGATAAAATCTTTTCTTACTACCGTGCTACAGAAACTAGGCCACATTTCAGCTTTTAATTATTTTGTTCTAGTACTGTGCTACAGCCAGGAGTCCACATTTAAGAATCTAAATGGGTTGAACTAATAGCGTGGTCCTGAAACCATGACACATTTCAGCATTGGACAGGGCTTGGAACAGCATTTCTAACTTAAACTTTGATCAGTAACTGGTGGATGAGTGACAGGTGTAGGCCTGGTGCTCTGACAGCTCTGCCAAATTCAGGCAACACACACAAAAGAGACCCAACTTGGAGACCAAACATTTACAATAATTATGGACAGATACTACAAAAGTGGCAACAATTTCTATTTATTTATTTTATTCACTTATATAATCGCCAATAATTCCACAGCGCTTTACAGACATTATCAATTTCCCCATAGTAGAAATAGTATAATGAGGCTCTGACACTCCTTCCACTACAGGCAACCCATCAGATGGAGACCCAACTTGGTGTCTCCACATTTCAAAAATGTTTTTGGAACACCAGCAGCACTAGCAACAACAGGCACAGAAGTCACGACAAAGGTGTCACAGACTGCAATTAAGTGAGATCAATGTAGCACAATAAATAGTACACCATCACCTAGTCTTCCCGGTCTGCGACTGGGGTCCAAAAGTCATTAGAGAACCATGATTTGTTCATCTTGATCAAAGTTAGGCGGTCTACACTTTCAGGGGACAACCAAATGCATTTATTCATGAACACACCAGCAGCACTGAAGACACGTTCTGAGAGAATGCTGGCTGCTGCCCAAGACAAAACTTCTAAGACATGACAGGCGAACTCAGGGCACTCTTCAATTTTTCTATGCCAAAATTCAAAAGGGTCCAAACCCCCCCGATGGCATTGTTATTGAGCTTGAAATACTCCTGCACCATTTTCTTCAGTCGTTCACTATGTGTCAGACTTATCCTCTGTTCTGCAGGTGCATGGTCTGGTCTAAAAAAGGAGTGAAAAGACTCCCAGATTTTTATTTTTACATTTATTTTACTCATATAACGCTATTAATTCCACAGCACTTTAAAGACATTAGTGGCGTTGTCCTCATTGGGGCTCCCAATCTAAATTTCCTATCAGTATGTCTTTGTAGTGTGGCAAGAAAAAAAGAGTACCTGGAGGAAGCCCAAACAAATACGAAGAGAACTTACAAACTCCTTGCAGATGTTGTCCTGTTGTCCTTGGTGGGATTGGGATGCAGGACCCCTGCGCTGCAAGGCAGGTAATGTTTTTGCATTGAAGATTCAACGTTCCCAGGGTTGGAAGTCTATGCCTGTGATGGACACTGTGTGCCTCACTGCTGTCTTGGGGAAAAGATTGTCTTCAAGCGTGTTTTGATACTACAGCATGGGTGGGTCCCTTTCCAGGGGGGAAGCAACTGGCAAAAGTTACTCTTGTACCGTGGATCGAACAGAGTGGCAACCCAGTAGTTAGCACTATTTTGAATACGGGAAACAATCATGTTGCAGATAGTACTGCAAGAAGGCAAATCATGGGTTGGTCTCCTTCATGGTGTGTAGTGATTTAGTTCTCCAACCCTAGCTGTTTAGTAGCTTAGTTCTCTTACCCCTGTTGTCAATTAGATTGGTTCTCTTTGTTCTGGTGTGTATTTTTTCATTTTTTAACCCTAGGTGTATAGTAGTTTAGTAGTGTTGAGCCACCCCCGTAGTGTTCGAGTTCGGTTCGGTTCGTCGGACACCCGTATGTTTGCCGAACTGCTTGTTGAACTGTTCATCGAACACCTTCGAACACCGTTAAAACCAATGGCAGGCAAACAAAAACACATAGAAACACATAGAAAACACATAGAAAACACTTCAAAGGTGTCCAAAACTGACAAACTGCTCAGAAGACACAACTAACACATGAAATAGTGACAAGTACATATAGTCATGCGAAAAGAAAAGAGGTGGAGGAGTAAAAGGAGGGGGAGACACAGATATAGGCATGTCATGCCCTTCTAAAACCAAAAAAGTGCGAAGCCAACACAGCCAGTTCGTTCCTGCCCGTGTGACCTCCGTGTCGCCGGGTTTGTGCCAGAGCCGCGGTGGACCCTGACAGCCAGCCTCCCTCTCCCAATACTGGTGCCTGTCCGCTGGTGGGTCGAGCGAGCCCCCCTGCGGTGGAGGCAGGTCTAATCTTTTTAATTTAAATTGTCTCTCTAATTTGAATGAGTACACTTTAAATCCTTTTACAAGGATCTATTGGAGGGCAAGTCTCATGCCAGCAGCCGCGGTAATTCCAGCTCCAGTAGCGTTCACTAAAGCTGCTGCAGTTAAAAAGCTTTTATAAGGATCGAGCTCGGTGGTCCACCGGAAGGCATCCTACCGCCAGTCCCAGCCCCTGTGCCTTGGAGTGCCTCCTCGATGCTCTTCACTGAGTGTCCCGGGGGCCCGAACCATTTCCTTTGAAAAAATTAAGTGTCCAAACTGCAGGTGGTGTAGTTTGCTTAACAGCTGGGATAATCCGCTGACTAGCAGACACTGCTACTAGGCACAAAGTATTTCCTGGGCTAGATGCAGTTAAAAATTTGTAATTAGATACTCTCGTTGGATGCTGAGAAAGCATTCCATAGAGTCTCCTGGCACGCCATATATTATTCTCTTAAAAAGCTTGGGGTAGGGGTCTAGGGGACCCTTTTATAGGCAAAATCACGGCCCTGTATCGCAATACGTCACCTAGGCTGAAGATAAATGGAACATTTTCATCACCTTTCATAATCACCAATGGGACAAGGCAGGGATGTCCTCTGTCCCCTCTCTTATACATCCTAGTGACGGAGCACCTGCTCTCTTCAATTCACCATAACCCCAATATTAGGTGGATTGAGGTGGGAGGCACCGAGTACAAGTGACTCGCCACCTGAGCCGTGGGGCACTCGGAACCGGGCAATAGGGAGACGATGGGGGTAGTAGTGGCGAACCGGTCCCGTGGCTCAGGGTGGTCAGACCAGTGGCAGTCTTTTAGATGTTTTAGATAATGTCCGACTACGCCACCCATGGATTGCGGTTATTAGGAACCGCCGCTGCAGGGCAGACCGCTGGGGCCGATGATGTATGCAGCTGGGATGGTGTGACTCCCAAGGGGAAGAGTGTGGCCCCAGGGCAGTGTAGTGGATGGTGGGAGTGATGGTGGTGAGAGTCCCAGTACCGTTAGTGCTGGAGGAGCGAAAGAGCACACTGACAACATACTGCAGTCCAATGTCATTTACTCACAGTTCAGGTACTCCTGGTCACTTCTGTACAGGTAGTGACCGCCCGAGCCGTGCTGCGTCCACCAGGTGAGGGACTCGGTCAACTCCCAGGCAGCTCAGGAATATGGCACAGGATCCTTTCTCTGGCCTGCCTCACCAGTGACCCACTTTTGTCCAGCTGCCGCGGACTTGTGCGGGTAAACGTGGGCCCCGTTTTCCGCTGTCCTATATGGTGCCTTCCTAGCAGGTTTGATGAGGTGTCGCACCAATAAATAATCACGACGTCCGGTCTTTGGCTGAGGGTAGTTTCTCCTCCACCAACTTGGGATCCGGCACCCTTAATCTGCCTGACCCTTCACCCTGTATTCTCGTGGGTTCTTAGGGTCCCTTCCACCTTCTTGTTCCTGAGCCCTTCTGTTTCTCTGTCTCTTCTTCTCCTTTTCTGTTCCTTCCTCGTGGAGCTGGGATGAGACGTAATCACAGCTCCCTTTCACCTCCTCTCTCTCTCTCTTCCACTCTCTCTTCCTCGGCCTCTCTCTAGGCCCGCTCCTGAGTGGAGCTCCTACAGAGCCTCCACTCCCGGTCTTCTCCTCTCACTGACTGAACAGACTGAACCCAGATCTAAGAAGGTGCCCACCTTTTATACCTCCCTCTGACCATGAGCCCAGGTGACCAGCAACCAATGGGCTCCTTCCTACGCTCAGGAACCAACCCCTATCTGCCCCTACAGCACTGGGTATTCCACCCCCCTCCCCACTCCAGCCAGGGACATAGTCGGTCGTGCCTGCACTTCTGTCTAGTGGGAGCACTGTTGAGCTGTCCCTCGGAAATGGGGTGTGTGTGCTGTATGCAGCTAACTGAGCACCGGTCCATATTCCATCCTTACCTGGGAGTGGAATACCACACTTCTGGCAGAGGTGCAATACCCCTGTAGCGGCCGAACCCTCGGGGCGCTACATTCCCCCCTGGTAAACCACAGCATGCCCTCGGGCTGGAACAGAGCAAAAACAGTTAAGTACAGGAAATGCAAAAACTTTTTCAATAACCTTTTACATTTAGAAGCGGACGACACAGTTCAATTCCCTTTATGGGACACACTTTTCTTTCACTAGGCATTATAAAATATTTTCAACACTACTGGAACTCTTTTGTCACTTGTCATATAAAACAGTTTCAAGATTATGTAAAACATTTTCTAGCAGCATATTAAACTCCTCATATAAAACAATTTTAGGCGAAACACATTCTGGTATTCTTGGATCATGGCCGCGGTGCAACTTGCGACCAGGTGTGCATTCTTCTTGTAAGTGCAGGAACTTTGGCAAACTTGTAAACATGGGGGACTTTCTGTCCCGAGGTAGACGTTGCAGTCTCTTTATAAAACCAGTAGGGGGCGCTTTATGAAGCGCAACTATTTACAGGGGATTGGCCGCTCTCAGTCCTCGGCCAGTTTTGGGGAGGGGAATGGCTGCTCACAGTCCTCAGCCTGGTAGGGGATATAGGGGATAACTTTCACAAAGTCAACAGTTCCATAACAGTTCCTTTTACCCTGACGGGTAACTATATACAGTCACACTCTACCGTTTACTGGTAACTGTGTCCTCCTGATGCTCCTTGCTCCTCCTGGTCGTCTTCAGGCCCGTCCGGGCCCTCTTGGTACTCTGGATCTGAGTAGTGCTGTTCCTCTTTTATCCACTGGACATGAAGGGCATACCATCCCTTTAGGCCTCGGTGTCGGGTGTAGGACACCAAGTCTCCTGGAAACAGATCCTGTCCCGGATGGCCCTTTGGCAGGCGACCCTCCACATCCCTCCTGTCAACATGGATGTCTGTGGCGGTGGCAGAGTCCCGAATGAACCCCCACCCTTTCTTCTGGTGGAACTTCACCACGGTCCCAGGTGTTTTAGGACCGCGTGCTGCATGGGGGTTCTGGCGGGTGCACGTCTTCTCCTCCACGCTTCGGGCCTGCAGCTGCTCTCTCTTCTGGCACCGTGCCCGCTCCTCCTCCGGACCTGCCAATTGAGCATACAGGTCCGTGCCCAGGGGTGGTGGTTTCGAGACCGGGGGCACACGCGGTTGGGAGGCATCTGGGGAGATCAGGCCTTGCGACCGGGCCTGGAGCGGGCCACTTCTTACCGTGCCCAGGGTCGGAGGACATGACGGGGGCATGGTTCAGCGACAGTGCTCGTGCCTTGCGGCCTAGGTGTTTGCGGCGGGCTCGTGGAAGCTGCAGCGGCTCCCGGGACTTCTGGCTCCACGGCGGGATCCAGAGGTAAGGCTACGGTGTCAGGACCCGGGGCAGGGGCGTCCGCCTTACTTGCCTCTTCTGCAGCGTCATCCTCGGCCTCCATTCTGTTTTCACTGCCCTCGGAGGCAGGCGTGCTGCTGGGTGCCGGCGGCGCCTCCTGCTGCTGGATCACGGCCCGCCAGGCCATCTCTTCCTTCCACCCGGCAATCACATCCCGCTGCGCCCGGACCATCCTCCGGTCCAGCTCCTCCAGCGCAGCCCGCACATACTCGGGGTCTTCCTTGGGGAGGTGTGCTAGCAGCTCCGTGAAGCTTCATGGGGATTCGGCCTGCAGCAGGCCACGCGCCAGGGCGCTGGAGCTGGTTCCTGTCTCTATCTCTGGGTGCGGCCTGGTGAGACTGATCCAGACCACCCCCTGCCCCACAGCTTTCTCCTCTTTCCGCCCCCATGGGGGGTGGTCCTGGGGCATTCTGCTGACAATCACTCTCAGTGGCAGCCCCCCCACTTTGATGGACATCTCCACAGCCGCGCTCATGGCTGTTGGGGGCGGGCTCCTTCTTTGGCGCCATTCTGGAACCTGGCCCACGATGGGAGGCGGCCTCCTGTGGTCTTTTGGCGCGCACATTATGGCGCTCTTTCTTCTGGGGCGGGCGCCATCTTTAGTACAGTGAAACAGTCTCTTTTCAGGCGTGCAGTACCCGTTGTTAGCGGGCACGAAATCCTGCCGACTACGCCAAAGCTGACTCGCCCCCTGAGCCGTGGGGCACTCGGAAGCGGGCAATAGGGAGACGATGGGGGTAGTAGTGGCGACCCGGTCCCGTGGCTCAGGGTGGTCAGACCAGTGTCAGTCTTTTAGATGTTTTAGATAATGTCCGACTACGCCACCCATGGATTGCGGTTATTAGGAACCGCCGCTGCAGGGTAGACCGCTGGGGCCGATGATGTATGCAGCTGGGATGGTGTGATTCCCCACGGGAAGAGTGCGGCCCCAGGGCAGTGTAGTGGATGGTGGGAGTGATGGTGGTGAGAGTCCCAGTACCGTTAGTGCTGGAGGAGCGAAAGAGCACACAGACAACATACTGCAGTCCAATGTCTTTTACTCACAGTTCAGGTACTCCGGGTCACTTCTGTACATGTAGTGACCGCCCAAGCCGTGCTGCGTCCAACAGGTGAGGGACTCGGTCAACTCCCAGGCAGCTCAGGAATATGGCACAGGACCCCCTTCTTTCCTTTTTCTGGCCTGCCTCACCAGTGACCCACTTTTGTCCAGCTGCCGCGGACTTGTGCGGGTAAACGTGGGCCCCGTTTTCCGCTGTCCTATATGGTGCCTTCCTAGCAGGTTTGATGAGGTATTGCACCAATAAATGATCACGACGTCCAGTCTTTGGCTGAGGGTAGTTTCTCCTCCACCAACTTGGGATCCGGCACCCTTAATCTGCCTGACCTTTCACCCTGTATTCTCGTGGGTTCTTAGGGTCCCTTCCACCTTCTTGTTCCTGAGCCCTTCTGTTTCTCTGTCTCTTCTTCTCCTTTTCTGTTCCTTCCTCGTGGAGCTGGGATGAGACGTAATCACAGCTCCCTTTCACCTCCTCTCTCTCTCTCTTTCACTCTCTCTTCCTCGGCCTCTCTCTAGGCCCGCTCCTGAGTGGAGCTCCTACAGAGCCTCCACTCCCGGTCTTCTCCTCTCACTGACTGAACAGACTGAACCCAGATCTAAGATGGTGCCCACCTTTTATACCTCCCTCTGACCATGAGCCCAGGTGACCAGCAACCAATGGGCTCCTTCCTACGCTCAGGAACCAACCCCTATCTGCCCCTACAGCACTGGGTATTCCACCCCCCTCCCCACTCCAGCCAGGGACATAGTCGGTCGTGCCTGCACTTCTGTCTAGTGGGAGCACTGTTGAGCTGTCCCTCGGAAATGGGGTGTGTGTGCTGTATGCAGCTAACAGAGCCCTGGTCCATATTCCATCCTTACCTGGGAGTGGAATACCACACCTCTGGCAGAGGTGCAATACCCCTGTAGCGGCCGAACCCTCGGGGCGCTACACAAGTTCTCTGCATTTGCTGATGATGTCCTAGTATATATCACTCAATCACATATATCCATCCCTGCTGTTATGGCTGAAATAGATCACTTTGTTACATGGTCAAATTTTAAAATCAATGCAGCGAAGTCTGAGGCCCTCGATGTCTCCCTCCCCAAATCCATACAGGATTCCATCCAGTCCAACTTTCCCTTTGCCTGGCCCTCACAGGGTATCAAATACTTAGGAATTCATATTCATAGAGACCTCTCCCATCTATGTTATCTTAATTTTGGGCCCTTTATTGAACAACTCCATACAGACCACAGTTGGCAAGTTAGAACTGTAAGATTCACTACGTGAACCACTGGTGTTTTGTGGAAAAGCACATGTACACTGTGTTCCAAATTATTATGCAAAAAGTGTTTAGGAGTGATAAGGGAAGAATATTTTTGTTTGTCACTTAAACTCATTGATGGTGTTGTGTGTCAGGGCTCTTTATATCACTGTAAGCAATTGCAGACACCTGTGCTAATTAATTTGGCAGGTGTGTCCAATGAAAGGCAAGACTACTTAAGAAGGCTGTCCCACATTATTAAGCAGCCTACATTTTCTGCCAAAATGGGAAAGAAAAGGATGTGTCGGCTGCTGAGAAGCAACAAATTGTGGAGTGTTTAGGTCAAGGCATGACTACAATCAACATTGCCAAGACACTTCATCCTGATCATCGCACAATCAAGAAGTATGTAGCTGATTCACAGTACACACGTGTGCGTGCTGATAAGGGAAAATTGAGGACTCTTTCCTACAGGCAATTACGTCAGGTTAAAAGAGCAGCGGCAAAAAAACCTTGTCATAGCAGCAGACAAGTTTTTGAAGCTGTTGGTGCCTCCAACGTCCCCCGAACAACAAGATGCAGAGTCCTACAGAGGTTTGCAGCTGTGCGTAAGCCATCCTGTCGACCTCCTCTATCCACTGTACACAAGCAGAAACGGCTCCAGTGGGCCAAACAATACATGAAGACTGACTTCAAAACTGTTTTGTTCACCGATGAGTGCTGTGCAACGCTCGATGGTCCAGATGGATGGAGTGGAGGATGGCTGGTTGATGGACACCCCATGCAAACACGGCTACGGCGCCAACAAGGAGGAGGTGGAGTAATGTTTTGGGCTGGAATCATGGGGAGAGAGATTGTCGGCCCCTTTAGGATCCCTGAAGGGGTAAAGATGAACTCCATAATGTATGTGGAGTTTCTCAAACAGCACTTCCTGCCATGGTTCAAGAAGAAGAACCATGTATTCCGCAGCAAGATCATTTTCATGCATGATAATGCACCGTCTCATGCAACACATAACACATCTGCATCTCTGGCTGATATGGGCATAAAAGGGGACAAACTTATGGTGTGACCCCCATGCTCCCCTGACCTCAACCCCATTGAGAACCTCTTGAGCATCATCAAAAGGAGTGTCTATGATGGCGGGAGGCAGTTCACATCTAAGCAACAGCTCTGCGAGGGTATTCTGTCCTCATGCAAAACAATTTAAGCAGAAACCATCCAAAACCTGACAAATTCAATGGACGAGAGAGTTCAGAAGCTCCTTTCGAACAAGGGGTCCTATGTGCAAATGTAACATCACCTAGAAAAAAGTTTTGAGTTGAAAACTGTTTGATTTCAGTTTCTAATAACCTGCTAATGCTTATAATTTCAAAAATGACCATTTTTTTGTTCTTTATTAAAATGAAAAGGTTGATCGAAGAGTATGGGGGATCTAAGAGTGTGGCAACCCAGTAGTCAGGATTATTTCGAATTCTGAAAATCTGAGGGTCATGTTGCAGGTAGTGCAGCAAGAAGGCACTCATGTGTCTTGCGCATCTAGGAGCCCCAAAATTATTTTCCGGGCTAGATGCAGCTAAAAATTATTATTAATTTGAAAGCTGGTGGAGCTTAGTATAGATGGCCTAATAGAATCAGTACTGCAAACTGCTACAAGGCCCAAATTATTTTCCAGCCAAGATACAGAAAAACAGGATTAATAATTTTAAATCTGGTGGAGTTTAGTATAGATGGCCTAATAGAATCAGTACTGTACAATGCTACACGGCCCAAATTATTTTCCAGCCAAAATACAGATAAACATGATTAGTAATTTTAAATCTGGTGGAGTTTAGTATAGATGGCCTAATACAATCAGTACTGCACACTGCTACAAGGCCCAAATTATTTTCCTGCCAAGATACAGATAAACATGATTAGTAATTTTAAATCTGGTGGAGTTTAGTATAGATGGCCTAATAGAATCAGTACTGCACACTGCTACAAGGCCCAAATTATTTTCCAGCCAAGATACAGATAAACATGATTAGTAATTTTAAATCTGGTGGAGTTTAGTGTAGATGGCCTAATAGAATCAGTACTGCACACTGCTACAAGGCCCAAATTATTTTCCAGCCAAGATACAGATAAACATGATTAGTAATTTGAAAGCTTAAAACGGTTGGTGAGGTGATTTTAACAAATCATCTCTCTTTTACTCTCCGCTGGATGACACAGGGGTAGAAAAGTCGTTTCGGATCCATGATTTGTTCATCTTTATGAACGTGAGTCTGTCTACATTATCAGTGGAGAGCCGCGTGCGCTTATCTGTCAGCACACCACCAGCAGCGCTGAACACACGTTCAGACAGAACGCTGGCAGCGGTGCATGACAAGATCTCCAAGGCGTAAGTGGCGAGCTCCGGCCATTTATCCAGATTGGAAGCCCAAAAAGAGCACGGGTCCAGTGACACAGTCATGGCTTCAATGTTTACTTGGAGACACTTCTGTACCATTGTTTCTAGGCGTTGACTATGTGTCAGACTTCTTGTCTCCTGTGGCCTTGCAAAGGATGGGCTAAAAAAGTGGTGAAATGATTCCGCAAAATTGATGTTACCTGCAGATACTGTGTTTCTGTTACGTTTTGAGTGCTGAACACTCGACGGTCCCACGGTTGGCAAGTTGGAACTGTGAGATTCACTACGTGCACCACTAGTGTTTTGTGGAAAAGCACATGTAAGATTCTGCAACAGTCTCTGCTGATACTCCTGCATGCGTGCATCCCTTTCTATGGCAGGAATAATTTCTGCAAATTTACTTTTCTACCGGGGATCTAACAGTGTGGCAACCCAGTAGTCAGGATTATTTCTAATTCTCACAATTCGAGGGTCATGTTGCAGGTAGTGCAGCAAGAAGGCACTCATGTGTGTTGCGCATCCAGGAGCACCAAGTCCCTGTTGTGTTGGTGGCGAGGTAACAATCATGCTTCCTCCCTCTGCACTCTCCCCCCAACCTCGCACAACAGAAATGTGATCAAGGTCTCCCTCATCTGATGAGTCTTCCATCAGTTTGTCATCCATTTCTTCCTGAGATCCTGCACCTTCCTCACTAGTTTGGCTGCTACCATGCGCCCTGGTAAAACCATCTCCCCCACCCTCACATGCCTGCCGCCTTGGTGCTGCCGACCATCTGGACCTTGCAGATGTTAGCCCTTCCGCATGCAACTCCTCCTCCTCTACTTCCTCCACCTCCTCTTGTGCCACCACCTGACTCCGAATTCTGTTTAACATGTGCTCCAGCATGTAAATCACCGGAATAGTCATGCTGATAATGGCATCGTCAGCATTAAACATCTTCGTCGCCATTTCAATACTGTGCAGAAGGGTGCATAGGTCCCTGATCTGAGACCACTCCTCCAGCGTGATTTGCCCCACCTCTGGATCTCGTTGGCCCAGGCTATACATCAGAACATATTGCACCAGGGCTTGTCGGTGCTGCCACAGTCGCTGCAACATGTGCAGAGTTGAATTCCACCGGGTAGGCACATCGCATTTTAGCCGGTGAAGTGGCATGCCCAACGACTTCTGTAGAAATGTAAGTCGTTCAGCTGCGGGATGCGAACGGCGGAAGTGAGCACACAGCGACCGTGCCCTCTGCAGAAGGCCATCTAGTCCGGGATAGTGGGCTAATAATTGCTGGACAACCAGGTTCAACACGTGAGCCATACAAGGCACGTGTGTGTCATTGCCCCGGTGAAGGGCCGCACCCAGGTTTGCAGCATGGTCGCACACGGCCTTCCCTGGTTTCAGGTCCAGTGGAGACAACCATTCATGAAACTGGTTTTCCAGAGCTGACCACAACTCCTCAGCTGTGTGACTCACATTTACCAGACATTTCAAAGTAAAAACCGCCTGATGACATTGAGCCCTGCTGCCAGCATAGTAAGGAGGTGTGCAGGATCCCTTCTGCGCAGTTAGAAAGCTTGTGGCATGACCAGAGAGGCTTTGGGTGCAGGTGGAGGACCGAGAGGAGGTTGAGGAGGCAGAAGCAGTGGAGGAACTTCGAGATAAAGAGGATTAACGCACAACTCGTGGGGACAGCAAGACTTGGACAGCCGCCCCTTGTCCTGCTGTCACCATAGTTACCCAGTGCCCAGTCAGCGACATATAACGCCTCTGTCCATGCCTACTCGTCCAAGTGTCTGTGGTGAAATGCACCCTGTCACACACAGAGTTTCTCAAAGAAGCGGTGATGTTTTGTGCGACCTGCTGGTGGAGCGCAGGCACACCTTTCTTTGAGAAGTAGTGCCGACTGGGCATCTGGTACTGGGGCACTGTGACGGACATAAGATCTCGAAAATCCTCTGTGTCCACCAAGCGGAAAGGCAGCATTTCTGTAGCCAAGAGCTTGCAGATGGTGAAATTCAACCTCTTAGCTTTCTCATGGCTAGGAGGAAATGGTCTTTTACTTGTCCACATCTGAGGGACCGAGGGCTGGCTGTTGTGCTTAGACCGGGTTGAGAAGGGTGTCCCCGGCAAACTGCCGGTCTGTGAGGAAGATGCAGGTGGACATGTTAGGTTGCCTTGATCCAAAGGTGGTGCTATCGATGTCGGACAGCACTGAACACCAGCTGGTGTTTCCACCTCCAAAGAAAATGATGACCTGCCAATCACGCTGGCTGTTGTGGGTAAAGAGGTGGCAGGTCTGCGTCCCAAAACAGGTGTGACTGCTGTCCTCCCAGTCACAGAGGATGAAGAGGCCACGGATGCACAAGATGTGGCAGACGGTGGTTGGCCCGGCCGGCTAGGCCGCATTGTAGCACAGTGAGCTTCCCACTGCAACTTATGCTTCATATCCATGTGCCGGTTCATGCATGAAGTACTCAAACTATGTATTTTTTGGCCTCTACTTAGCTTTTGCTGACAAATGTTACAGATAACACAAATTGGGTCATCCTTATCGATCTGAAAAAAAGGCCCAGGCTATGCAAGGCTTAGCACCCATGAGACCTGAAGAGCCACCACGACTTGTGGTCAGAGGCAGAGTTGTGTTTGAGGATGCAGTTGTTGACGTGCTTCCAGTACTACGTCTCTGTCCAGGAAGGCGCAACCTGACCTCGTCGTCACTAGCATCCTCCTCCACCTCCTCTGCTGACCTCATCAACTGGCTGACTGTGGGTTGACAGTAAGTGGGATCTCGAACCTCGTCATCATCACCCGGTGTGTTATCGTCCTCAGAGCCAACCTCTTCCTGCCCTGACAAAAAACTCAAGTTGTCGCTCCAATCGGGTATTTGAGTCTCATCATCATCTTCCTCATTGTCTCCACCAACAGGAGTTACAGTTTGGGAACGAGGGTCTACATTATGGTCAGAACCTTCTGCGTCTGGTCCTGGATCCGACTCATAAAGATTCTGGGCATCAGTGCAGATCATTTCCTCGTCTGGATTCACAGAAGCTCTGGAGCCGACCTCTGATTCCCAGGCTATAGTGTGAGTAAACAGCTCTGCAGACTCAACCATCTGTTCTACCCCATACTCAGACGGGCAGCTGGAGACTTGGGAGCTGTGAGGAAGCAAGTGCAATTGGGGTGACACCTCTGAGGACTGGAGTATTTGTGATGTTGAAGTTGAGGTGGAGGAGAGCCCACTTAAAGGAGCACTTGATATCCGTTGAAGCACCTGCTGTTTTTGTGCCTCATCTGGAATTTGTAGCGATTGGCGTGGGAAAGGGATCTTATCACATTGTCCGCTAAAAAAAGTAGGCATCTTAGTTTGGCTGGAAGGTGGTCTTTCTTCTGCAGATGTTACTGTTGCTTTAACACCTACCCCACGGACACAACCTTTTTTTCCCTTCCCAACATGCCTATTCCCCTTTCCACCAGCAGCAGGCCTTTTTCCACTCATTTTGGTGGTTAACTAATTGACAACTCTGGAGTTGTTTGCACAAAAAACAATGGATGGGAACCGAGCAGAGCTGAGTGGCCAAACTGTGGTATTAGCCCAAAAGTATTGGCTGGGTTAGATACTGTAAAACAATTTTATTACATATACAGGTGGTGGAGGTTAGTATAGATGGACTAATAGAAAAAGTCCCACACACTGCTACAAGCCCAAGCCCAAATATTTTTTCAGAGCTAGATGCAGATAAAAATTATTTTGAATTTGCAACCTGGTGGAGGTTAGTATAGATGGACTAATAGAACAAGTCCCACACACTGCTACAAGCCCAAATATTTTTCAGAGCTAGATGCAGATAAAAATTATTTTGAATTTGAAATCTGGTGGAGGTTAGTATAGATGGACTAATAAAACAAGTCCCACACACTGCTACAAGTCCAAATATTTTTTCAGAGCTAGATGCAGATAAAAGTTATTTTGAATTTGAAACCTGGTGGAGGTTAGTATAGATGGACTAATACAACAAGTCCCACACACTGCTACAAGCCCAAGCCCAAATATTTTTTCAGAGCTAGATGCAGATAAAAATTATTTTGAATTTGCAACCTGGTGGAGGTTAGTATAGATGGACTAATAGAACAAGTCCCACACACTACTACAAGCCCAAGCCCAAATATTTTTTAAAAGCTAGATGCAGATAAAATTATTTTGAATTTGCAACCTGGTGGAGGTTAGTATAGATGGACTTAAAGAACAAGTCCCACACACTGCTACAAGCCCAAATATTTTTTCAGAGCTAGATGCAGATAAAAATTATTTTGAATTTGCAACCTGGTGGAGGTTAGTATAGATGGACTAATAGAACAAGTCCCACACACTGCTACAAGCCCAAATATTTTTTCAGAGCTAGATGCAGATAAAAATTATTTTTAATATGCAACCTGGTGGAGTTTAGTATAGATGGACTAATAGAACAAGTCCCACACACTGCTACAAGCCCAAGCCCAAATATTTTTTCAGAGCTAGATGCAAATAAAAATTATTTTGAATTTGCAACCTGGTGGAGGTTAGTATAGATGGACTAATAGAACAAGTCCCACACACTGCTACAAGCCCAAATATTTTTTCAGAGCTAGATGCAGATAAAAAATATTTTTAATTTGCAACCTGGAGGAGGTTAGTATAGATGGACTAATAGAACAAGTCCCACACACTGCTACAAGCCCAAGACCAAATATTTTTTCAGAGCTAGATGCAGATAAAAATTATTTTTAATTTGAAACCTGGTGGAGGTTAGTATAGATGGACTAATAGAATGATGCTATGCCCAAAAGGTTTTACTTGGCTAGGTGCAGTAAAATCATTTGTATTCTATACACAGGTGGTATAGCTTGCAACACAGATAGGCTACTCCACTGACTAACACACACTGCAAGAGGCCAAAAAGGATTTGCTTAGCTAGATTTAGCCAAATGCTGTGAAAAAAACTTGCACAGCACTGGCACAGACCTGCCTGGTAAAAAAGTGATAGGAACTGAAGTAACCTAGCCCTCAAAAGGACTGCAATTACAATTAGTCTTTACTCCCAACCTATCTATTTAAGAGCACAGACCTGCCTGATAAAAGTGATAGAAACTGATGTAACCTAGCCCTCAAAAGGACTGCAATTACAATTAGTCTTTACTCCCAACTTATCTATTTAAGAGCACAGACCTGCCTGATAAAAGTCATAGGAAATGATGTAACCTAGTCCTCAAAAGGACTGCAATCACAACTATTCCCTACTCCCAAGCTATCTGTAGATTTGTGCAAAAATTGGCTTGAAATTAACACTCAAAGTATAGTGCACACTGCAACAGCGGTGCCGTCTAACATGCAGCTGCAGCAGTGAGAAAATGGTGGCTACGTGTAAAATGGCTGGGTCTTATAGGGCAAGGACATGTGACATACACTGCCAATGACACATGCCCTTGCTTGTGTGAAAAAAAGCAGTTCGCTCCATGTGTGCGCTGCTGATAGGCTGACAGATTGCACCTCACCACTGTAAATGCGGGAAAGAGAAAAAAAAATGGAGATCTTCATTATTTATGCAGCGATCCATCCCCTGCCCCTCTCCCCGCCCCGCTGTACACTCAAACTGCGTATTAACATTAATTTTTAGCATTACTGAGAAAAAATCCAGTTATGATTTTGGTGCATGAACAGTTATCAAACATAACCTCGAACAGCCGAATTTTTTTCAATCGTTCGTGTTCGCCGAATGGCTCGAACACCGCCCAAAACAGCTCGAATTTGAGATTGGCGAACAGTTCGAGTCGAACACCGCTCTTCTCTATAGTTTAGTTCTCCAACCCCTGTTGCCAATTAGTTTGGTTCTCATTGTTCTGGTGTGTATTTTTTCATTTTTCAACCCTAGGTGTTTAGTTCTACAACCCCTGTTGTCTAATAGTTTAGCTTTCCATCTTCTGGTGGGTAGTGGTTTAGTTCTCCATTCCCAAGTGCCCTGCAAGCCCTGGGAATTCCAAGACTTGTGGAGCAGCCCATTCCCTGCCTGCCCCCACAGCCAACATAGTCACCCAGTACCCAGTCAGCGAGATGTAAGGCCCCTGGCCATGCTTGCTTGTCCAAGTGTCAGCGGTGAAATGCACTCTGTTAGACCTAGATTTTTTCAATGAATGGGTGATGTCGTCTGCAAAATTCTGGCACATCTTTCTTAGAAAGTACTGGCAACTAGGCAACTGGTATTGGGGAACTGCGAAGGCCATCAGCTTTCAGAAACCAGACAGAAAGGCAGCATTTCTGTGTTCAACAGATTGGAGATGGTGAAGTTAATGCTCTTTGTTTTGGCATGTGTAGGTGGAAACAATATTTTATGTGACCACAACTGTGGAATTGAGGGCTGACTGCTGTGCTGAGACAGGGTGGAATAGGGTGAACACGACAAGCTGTTGGACTGTGAGAGAGGTGCAGGCAGAGATGTTACGGTGTATTGAGAAAGATGGGGTGTGCTCAGTGTCTGAGATCAGTCAACAAAAGCAGGCATGTCCACTTCCATAACAGCTGACGGGTTCTCACTCACCCCAACTGTAGCAGGTAAACAAGAGGAGGTTCTGCGGCCATAGACCTGTGTAGGAATACTTGCCACGGTGACAGAGGAGGAAGAAGTAGAAGATGTGGTTGATGGGGCAGCCGCTGGTTGGCAAGGCCCACTAGTCTTCATTTTAGCGCAGTGAGATTCCCACACTGATCGCGCATGTGCCAGTTCATGCATGTAGTACTCAAATTATTGCATTTTTTTACTCTATGTGTCTTTTTTAACAAAGTTGGCAGATAACATGAGTTGTGTCATTCTTTTCGGTCTCCAAAAAGACCCAGTCTAGGCAACCTTTACTACCCCTGCGAATTGCAGACCCACGAATGCTGTTGGCCACTGCCTGAGTTCAGGCTGAGGATGCACTGCTTGTCATGGTTGCATAACTGAGTGTATATGCGGGAAGCCGCAACGTAACCTTCTCGTCTTCCTCCTCCTACACCTTGTCTGCTGAGCTACTCAGCTGCATGCCTGTGGGTTCAAACCAAGTGGGATTTACAACCTCATCGTCATCCTCTCTGTTCTCCCACTGCTCACCCTGAGAGTCACCCTCCTCCTCTTCCTGCCCTGACAGCACAGTACTGTCCGCGTGCACCTCAAGTATCTGAGTCTCATCAGGATCAAGTCCACCCCCAAGGGTTAACATCTGGTGCCCTGCCCCTAGCAGTTTGTCAGAGCGGGCTTTTAGTGCTGCCAGGGGCATTATAACTGATAGGCACATCCACCTATCAACTGAAAATGCTGATAGGCTGACTTTTATAAAACTGAACAGGGGCTGGATTGGGCCAGACTTCTCAACACCACCAGATGATAGCAGAGGAACATAAAGTCAAATCCAGTGTTTTTTGAGGGGGTCTATTACATGCACTTCTTCACACCCAGACATGGGTATATGCTTCCTGATTTTGTCTATTTTCTGTTGTCCTCCTCCTTCTCCTTTTCCTCATCCTCCACCACCATATCACCAAGGTGACCATGATGCAACACCCACATCATTTTTTTAAGAGTGTTTGTCAGGGTTTCAAAGAGACAACACCGGGGAGATCACACAATATCTCACCATTGCTGTCACTCTGTCTGGATTTCATCAGGGATTTGCGAGAACACGAACCCGACTACTCACTATGGAGCCATTGGCAAGCGAGCAGATAGCGTATGGCATCACATCTCCGGATTACAACGCATGGAATATGTGTATACTCCCTGTACGGTTACTGCCAGCTTCACGATAGCCCAATTATTATTATTCGCTGCCACCACCAGCCGAGTTTGAAATATAATACAGGCCTTGCCGGACGCCTGCGTTCTGGTAGAGCATGGCTTTGGGGGAGAGAATGATTACAGAGCAAAGGAAACAGGACTATTAAATTTTATATTTAATCCAAAAGAGAGGCAGTGTTTAGGAAAAATATACAAAGATTTTACAATACAATACTTATGCAGTTACACAAAATAATAAGGATTAAAGCAGAAACTTACTATAAGATTGCTGAGACGATTCAATATAGGTGGAGGAGAGACACTCCGCTTGATTAGACTCTTATCGAACAGGATCCTTTGCTATAATAAATGTATACTCCCGGCAATGAATGCTCCTCCATCCCCCATGGATTCTTTTATGCCTATGAGGAGATCTGCCCATACACCCCCTGTGCTGACATCACGTGGGCTGGTCTTCAGTCAGCACATTTTTATTAAAATATCTTTTTTTGTGATAACTTATCGTTGGTTGATCATAGAGGCCCAAAAGTGATACCATCTATTCCGTTATGAATTTACCTTCCAGTAGAGACCACAGATGACACAGTTGGGGTCTGCCATTTGTTACTTTTGCGCCACAGCCCCCCGGAGGGGTTACAGTGGCGGGAAAATATTCATATGGTTCCCTAGCTGACCCCGCCACACAAAATATGGGTCCCATTAGTATCACAATATTCAATATTTTGTGTAGGTGCCCAAAAGTCAGATATTTGCAGCTGGGACTCGTGACAGTGTTTGAATTTAACGAGCTGCATCCTCCTTAGCTAGGTGTAAATTTCTTGCAAGCCTGTGTCTAATTATCCCCGGCCTCTGCCAGGGGGAAATTCACTCATATGCTGATTGGGTTTGTAGCACCTTCTGTGCCAGCATTTGTTTTCAAGTCACTTCTACTGTGTGTGTTAATTTGCATGGAAGCAATTGGTCCAAGTGTCCGCTCTTGGTCCTTTGACAAATGGTAGATAAGGGAGGGGTGAGAGGGGAGAGGGGTTTAGGAGAAATTGTTAATATTTCCATAATATTTCCCTGACAGTGTTTATGATGCCCATAGGATTTTTTTTAGAGGCCTACCTCTAACATTCAGTATGTTATACAGTATGTATACCCCCCAGGGGTAAATGTTTTTCTGCCCATGCACTTAGTGCATGGGCATTACCAGTATAGGAGACTCACTCCTTAACAATGGTAACAATTTTTTTAATGATGACCTCCTCTATGTCTCTTCAAAGGGGTATTGGAGTGCGTCCAATTTTTTGACAGCCTTTGCAGTCACTGCATGGGCTATACCAGTATAGGAGACCCACTACTTAATAATGAGAACAATTATTTTAATGAGGCCCTCCTATATGTTTCTTCAAAGGAGTATTGGAGTGCATCCAAATTTTTGGCAGCCCTTCCAGTCACTGCATACACAATAACAGTATAGGAGACCAACTCCTTAATAATGGGAACAACAAAGCATAGCCGGCTGCTGGCCCTCTAACAAAAGTAAGGACCACCTGATGGCCTTGTAAAAATAGACTTTGTGACGTTCACAGTCCCTCCTTCATAAATGAAACATGATGCTTCTGATCATGTCTCACACACCACATGGCCAGATAAGATAGTAAAATAGAGGGAAAAACAGTACCCCACATAATAGTGACCATACGGGTCAACCTTGACAGAAGAAGGAGTGGATGCTTGGCATAGAAGTTCTTACAAAAGTGTTGAAGCATTCATTTCCTTTTTGGAATCCAGCTTCTCACTTCAGGATCAATCCCTTCCCATCAATTACGTAAAAAGAACTCCTGCGTACTCTCTTGCAATCAAAAATCTGATGATTTCATATTCTATTTCTAGATCTTTGTGGATACAGAAGAAGATTTAACTCAAATAAAAGGACAAGGAGATTGAGAGTATCTAAGCACAGAGGAGCGGATCAGAAAAGCTCACACTGGTATGTGGATATTTGCTAGATAGTCCGTTCAAAACAGCTGCTCTGAGTACATGAACAAGACAGTTTGCACAGCCCTTTTTGCATCGAGTTTGAGAGAGAAAGATAAGGAAATGGATTATATTACAAAGATTCATAACTTTGCAAAGACTTTAATAGATATTATTTTTTATTATTATTGTTATAGCGCCATTTATTCCATGGCGCTTTACATGCGAAAAAGGGGTATACATAATAAAAACAAATACAATAATTTTAAACAATACAAGTCACCGACTTGTACAGAAGGAGAAAGGACCCTGCCCACAAGGGCTCACAATATACAAATATGAGCAAATCTGTTTGAGCAGAATTGAATTATACTTGAATATTGTAAAAATCCAGATTTGACAAATATGTAGTATTCTAAATTATCAGAACACCATGATAGTTCTAGAATATCATATTAGGCTCCACTCATTTTGATTTGTTTATTGTAAGAGTATGTCATGCTTAGTTATAATAATCAAGCTCTCTTACAATAACAGAGGAAAAACTTGTGTACAGGCAGGGCAACCATTTGTACCTTCTCTATTCTCATTCTCCATCCTATGAAAACTAGATCCATAGTAAAAGAAACCTTAGCTCAGGAATGTAGCTGCTATCTCAGAAAATGAACTATGTACCCTGGTCTCTCAGTAAATTGTTCGATTTAACTGATCAGTTGCCAGACCCATGTAAGGGTTCCACCCCTTTCCAAAGAAAACAAAAAAGGAGGGTCCAGTCAGATTACTATGCAACCTGGCTGGAAATGGAGTTTGTAGTAACCCAAAAGAGAGGGGTCTGGCAATAATGAAGTCATCCTTTACCCCATGATTACCTCACCCTAGAGCAGTGTTTCCCAAACTCCAGTCCTCACGGCCCCTCACAGGTCATGTTTTCAGGATTTCCATAGTGCTGCACAGCTAAGAGAATTACTGATGCCTTAATGATACTTCCACCACCTGGCCAATGCTAAGAAAATCCTGAAAACATGAGCTGATGGGGTCCGTGATTACTGGAGTCTGGGAAACATTGCCTTAAGGCCCCGTCACACATAACGAGATCGCTAGTGAGATCGTTGATACGTCACGGTTTTTGCGACGCAATAGCGATCTTGCTAGCGATCTCGTTATGACTGACAGGTAGTAACGATCAGGCCCCTGCTGTGAGATCGCTGATCGTTACAAAGCTTCCTGGACCATATCTGGGTCGTTGCGCTACTGCTGGGCAGTGTGCATCGCTGTATTTGACACCTTATCAACGACCTCGTTAGCGATTCAGAACTGAGACACGTAGGCGTGCATAAATTGGACTTTTCCGCGCCCCTCGTCCTCGATTGGTGGTCGCTACAGCGTTCTCATTTTCCGCCGTGCATAAAGAAGGCAACAGAATAGCGATTCCATCCTTTGTTTCTGACCTCGTGCTGGATTGCAGATCCTAGCAGAATTCTCCGGGCTGTTGATATTCGTTCATTCGACTGATTCCTGATTTTGCATAATTTTATACACGCCTTTGTGACACAGTACAGTCCCTATCAAGGTGTGGATCGTTGAAATAGCTGCTGTGTGAAAGCATCCCAATGACCGCCGAGATCGTTAGTTAGATCGCAGGGGCGGCCGAAATCGTTGGGAAGTTCTGCATGTTTGACAGCTCCCCAGCGATCATGAAATGACTCTCCAGTGATCCCAAAACCGTGACGTAATAACGATCTCGCTAGCGATCTCGTTATGTGTGACGGGGCCTTTAGAGGATGAACAAACAGTCCCATTCCTGGTAAACACAGTAGCAGAGCATTCAGTTTAAAAAGAGAAGATGTACCAAGTGACATTATTTCCCCTGACTATATGGTGAGTGAAGGTGTAAAGGGGACACCCATAGAGCTTCCTCAAATCCACACCGTGAGGCTCAGAGTACATGATACATGTCAAATTAAAGTCCAAACCTATAATTTGTGTGTACATATGTGACGCCCAGCAGCTACAGGCTGTCACAGAACTCCTTGGTGTTGCACAGATGGGATTCTCCCCAGTGGCCTCAATACATGCAGACACCTCCACCCAAGTCCACTAGATGGAGCCCTGTCAGGTATATATATACTGGGGGTGGAGTTCAGGAAGTCACTCAGTGGGAAGCAGAGAGTGTGACACGATGCTGCAGCACCAGACAAGCTGAAGTCTGTGTGGCTGAAAGCCAGGCTAGGCCCAAGCTGTGGGCTAGTCTGGCCAGTGAAAGCATAGAGTGGGCTAGAAGGCAAGGAGAAGAAAAGAGCCATGAGGGACAAAGGAACCACAGAGAGTTCGTCCCCTGATGCAAGCCGGGCACCGGGCCCGGGCCTATTGGGATCTCTATGCCCAGTAGGGAATCCGGCATACTGAGGAGGATTTCATATCCCTCAGTCCACCCGTGAATAGCGCACACTCAGAGGACTAGGTACCACAAAGGCCCCAGCGTCCAGGGATCATGGTAACCAGTGGGAAAGCGCTCGCCGCCAAGCATACGGGTGAGAGAAACATCAAGGGAGCTAGACCCTGTTCCAGGCAGGTCAGAAGCTCCAGGGAGACAGTCAGGAAGATACAGAAAGGAGGCCTTACACCCGCTCACTGGGGAGCAAGACCAGAAGTGCACGCCACCTAGAAGTGCCCCGGACCGTACCTGACTACCATCATGCAGTAAAGGTACTGAAACTAGCCCCGGTGTGTGTGTCTGTTCTTCCTCTGACCCGACTGGGTCCCATCTCCCCTGCACCACCATCCATTACCCCCCACGCTGCCCTGGAGCTAGCTCTACCTGTGGAGAGCCACACCATCCCTGCTACCGTAACACCAGCTCCAGAGGACTGCTCCGCAGCGGCGGCACCCCTTAGCTGCGTTCCACAGGTGGCGTCATGAACTTTCCAAATCCCCTATAAATATTCCCCCTTTTACTGACCGCCCTGGGTCACGGACTGGGCCAGCCACCATGATATCCCCCCACCGGCATCCAGAGGCCCGGCTGCCGAGTACCCCACGGCCCAGGGAGCGCGTCACATACTTGCTGTCACAGCTGCATACTTGCATAGAATTGACTACAAATGGCCTCAATATGACCGCCCTTTGTGTAAAAAATACTTTTGTAGCCTCCTGTCCCTTAGCATACAGTAGGCCTTGAGGAACTCCCAGTAACCCAATTTCCCGAGTGACTAGCAAAGATTCCTGATCAGTTGTGGTCAACGGATAAGTTTGATGTACGTTGAATGCCTGTTTCCCTTTTCAATCAAACTAAAATCCAGTGTGAACCATATGCCAAACTGTACTTACTCAACATGTCCTAAGAAGTGGCCATAGTCTAAGATGTTGAACAATTGCTTGATAAGAGGCTCCTTCAGCCTGTGAGCTTCCCTTGTAATAACCCCTTCAATCCCTTAGGAAAGAAATTTGTGAAGGAGCAGCCACCTGCACACCAAATGGTCCATGATAACTATGCAGTAAATTAAGTCACAGTCCTGGATATGATCTTTGTCCCAAATCCTTATATTTTGAGTAACCCTATCCCGATGTGGCCACTTTCCTTTTTTTGCATTTTTGATTTTTCCTCACCTTCTTCCCAGAGCCATAACTTTTATATTTTTCTGTCCACATAGACGTATGAAGGATTGTTTTTTGTGGGATAAGCTGTACTTTTGAATGACTCATTAATTTTGCAACTTGAATGTACAAGTTATACTTTTGAATGACTCATTAATTTTACCACATAAAGTACTGGAAAATGGGGGAAAAAAATCCAAGTGCAGTAAAGTTGTGAAAAAAAGCGGAATTTCTGACGTATTCCTTTCTGCTTTTACAGCATAGATTTTGGGGTAAAAATTACCTTGCAATATAATAATAATTTTTATTTTTATAGCGCCAACATATTTTGCAGCACTTTACAATTTTAGAGGAGACTTGTACAGACAAAAAGCCATTACAGAATAAACATAACTCAAAAACCAAAAGGAGTGAGGGTCCTGCTCACAAGCTTGCAATCTATGAGAAAATAGGGAGACACGAAAGGTAAATTGTAAAATGTGCTTATATTGAATGATACATCCATAATACAGTATACTAAATAGGGTATGCACATAACAAATCATTAACAGGTCCCCAGCCAGTATGTTTACGGCACAAACACAGAGGGCTATTAAGTTCATGGAGGGTGTGTGAACAGATGCTATGAGGATCATGATTTTGATGAGAATTTTTGTATGGGCCAAACGGAGATAGTTAGATAAGCATGGTGGGGCGATAGGCCAGTCTAAAGAAATGCGTTTTTAGATCACGCTTAAAATGTGGGTATTTGGAATTAATCGAATTGTCCTGGGTTATGCATTCCAAAGAATTGGCGCAGCAAGCGAGAAGTCTTGGAGACAGGAATGGGAGGTTCGGATTTTTGAGGATTTTACTTTTAAGTCATTAGCAGAACGAAAGGCATGGGTAGGGTGGTACATTGAGACCAGGGAGGAGATGTAGGGGGTGCTGAACCATGGAGAGCTTTGTGGATGAGAGTGATAAGTTTATATTGAACTCTATATCGGATAGGAAACCAGTGCAACAACTGGCACAGGGCAGAGGCATCGTTGTAGCGGTTAACAAGAAAAATGATCCTGGCTGCAGTGTTCAGGATGGATTGGAGAGGGGAGAGGTTGGTAAGAGGGAGACCAATTATTAGAGAGTTACAATAGTCCAAATGAGAATGATTAAGAGATACGGTAAGAGTCTTTTGCAGAGTCAAAGGCATGAAAAGGTCAATTCAAGAAATGTTTTTGAGGTGTAGGTGGCATGAGTGAATGAGTGATCAGATGTGGGGAGTAGTGTTGAGCATTCCGATACTGAAATATCGGGTATCGACCGATATTCGCGGTATCGGAGTTCCGATACTGAGTTCCGATACTTTTAGAATATCGAATACCGGAATCGGAAGTTCCCATAATGCCTGCGCTCTGCAGTGTCTCTGAAGGATGACAAGCTGGATGGCAGCGCTCAGCTTACTGTATTTGTCATTTAGTGTTAAAGGATTTATTTAAAAAAATAATAGTGTTTTCATGCACCCTCTCTTTAAAAAAGCCGGCCGGCAGTTCAGCAGCGGCATACACCGATACCCGACAATTTACAACAGAAAGAATAGAGCATCACACATAGATTAGATAGATAGAAACATGTCAGTCACATATATAAGAAGTACAGTGATAGTGTTGCTTACTGTACTTGTCATTTAGTGTTAAAGAATTTATAAAAAAAAATAATGAGACGTGGGGTCTCCCCTATTTTAATAGCTAGCAAAGGCTAGGCAGACAGCTGGGGGTTGATATTAATAGCCCAGGAAGGGTGCCATGAATATTGGCCCCCTCCCAGGCTAGAAACACCTGCCGTCAGCCGCCCCAGAAATAGAGCATCCATAGGATGCGCCAATTCTGGCACTTAGCCTCGCTCTTCCCACTGCCCTGCAGCGGTGGCAGTGGGGTAATAGGGCTGGGGTTGATGTCAGCTTACAATGCCAGCTCACATCAAGCCCAGGTTAGTAATGGAGAGGCGTCTATAAGACACCCCCATTACTAACCCCATAGTCAAAGTTAAAAAAAAAAACACAAACACCCAGAATAAAGTCCTTTAATTGAAATAAACACACAATTTTTTAATGTTCTAAATTAAACCATACTTACCATCAAGCCCATTCCAGCTGAAGCCAATGTCTTCTGCAATAAAAGTAAAATAATAAATCAACATCATCCTTACCTTTCCATGGTTCCCACGACAGCTTCAGCTCTGCTACATTGACATGACAGGCTGGATTGCAACAGAACGCTGCCATCCAGCTTGCCATGCCGCACACACTGAGAAGCGCAGGCATGCTTGCGCTCCTCAGTGTCTCGCTGTGACGGCATAAAGATGAGCCGAGGTCATGTCCAATGAACTCAGCTCACCTCATGTACGTCACTGACAGCGTGGGAGGATTCTCCTGCTCAAGCGCTGAGCGCATTTCTGGGGCGGCTGACGGCTGGTGTTTCTAGCCTGGGAGGGGGCCAATATTCATGGCTCCCTTCCTGGGCTATTAATATCAGCCCCCGCTGTCTGCCTAGCCTTTGCTAGCTATTAAATTAGGGGGACCCCACGTCATTTTTTTGGGGGGGTCCCCCATTTTAATAGCTAGTAAAGGCTATGTATTCAGCTGGGGGCTGATATTAGTAGCCTGGGAAGCTCCGTGTGTATTACCACCTTCCCAGGCTTCAAACATCTGCCCCAGCTGTCTGCTTAACCTCCGCTAGAGACTAAAATTAAGGGGAACCCCACGCCAATTTTTTTTAATAATAAATCCTTTATTTTAATACTAAATGACAAGTACAGTAACCAACACTATCACTGTACTTCATATATATGTGACTGACATGTATCTATCTATATAATCTATGTGTGAAGCTCTATTCTGTCTGTTATAAATTGTCGGGTACAGATGCTGAATTGCCGGCCGGCTTTTTTAAAGAGACGGTGCATGAAAACACTATTATATTTTTTAATAAATCCTTTACACTAAATGACAAGTACAGTAAGCAACACTGTCACTGTACTTCATATATATGTGACTGACATGTTTCTATCTATCTAATCTATGTGTGATGCTCTATTCCTTCTTGTCTAAATTGTCGGGTACCGGTGTATGCCGCTGCTGAATTGCCGGCCGGCTTTTTTAAAGAAAGCGTCTTCTGAGCAGTTTGTCAGCTTTTGGACACCTTTGAAGGTGTTTTCTATGTGTTTCTATGTGTTTTTGTTTGCCTGCCATTGGTTTTAACGGTGTTCGACGGTGTTCTAAGGTGTTCGACGAACAGTTCCTCGAACATCCCGGTGTTCGACGAACCGAACCGAACCCGAACACTATGGGGGTGGCTCAACACTAGTTAGTAGATTATTAGAGACTTTAGTGAGGACTGTTTCTGTAGAAAGTAAATAGCAGAAACAGGATTGTAAAGGGTCGAGAAGAGAGTTATCTGAGAGATTAGAAAGGAGTGGACCAAAAGTTCCAGGAGTTTAAAGATGAAGGGAAGGTTGGAGACAGGTCTGTAGTAGAGATGAGCGGTGTTCGACTAGAACTGTTCGCCAATCTCAAATTCGAGCTGTTTTGGGCGGTGCTCGAGTTGATCGACGAACCCGAACAATTTGCAAAAAATTCGTCTGTTCGAGGTTATGTTCGATAACTGTTCGTGCACCAAAAGCGTGTCCTGCATGTCTGGCGCTATTTAGAGCACCAATCATGCAGGGATTGTCTGCCACTCACTGTGATGTCACAGCCATGGTGGTTGTGGCATTACAGTGATTGCCCAAATCGATGGGAACAGTGCTCACAGTGAAACATGAAAAGCCGGCAATTCAGCAGCGGTACCCGACAAATTAGAACAGAAAGAATAGAGAATCACACATAGATTAGATAGATAGAAACATGTCAGTCACATATATATGAAGTACAGTGACAGTGTTGCTTACTGTACTTGTCATTTAGTGTAAAGGATTTATTAAAAAAAATAATACTATTTTCATGCAACGTCTCTTTAAAAAAGCCGGCCGGCAATTCAGCAGCGGTACCCGACAATTTAGAATAGAAGGAATAGAGAATCACACATAGATTAGATAGATAGAAACATGTCAGTCACATATATATGAAGTACAGTGACAGTGTTGATTACTGTACTTGTCATTTAGTGTTAAAATAAAGGATTTATTAAAAAAAAAATTGGCGTGGGGTTCCCCATAATTTTAGTCTCTAGCGGAGGTTAAGCAGACGGCTGGGGCAGATGTTTGAAGCCTGGGAAGGGGGTAATACCCATGGAGCTTCCCAGGCTACTAATATCAGCCCCCAGCTGAATACCTAGCCTTTACTAGCTATTAAAATGGGGGACCCCCCCCCAAAAAATGACGTGGGGTCCCCCCTATTTTAATATCTAGCAAAGGCTAGGCAGACAGCTGGGGGCTGATATTAATAGCCCAGGAAGGGTGCCATGAATATTGGCCCCCTCCCAGGCTAGAAACACCAGCCGTCAGCCGCCCCAGAAATGGCGCATCCACAGGATGTGCCAATTCTGGCACTTAGCCTCGCTCTTCCCACTGCCCTGTAGCGGTGGCAGTGGGGTAATAGGGTTGGGGTTGATGTCAGCTTATAATGCCAGCTGACATCAAGCCCAGGTTAGTAATGGAGAGGCGTCTATAAGACACCCCCATTACTAACCCCATAGTCAAAGTTAAAAAAAACCCACAAACACCCAGAATAAAGTCCTTTAATTGAAATAAAGACACAATTCTTTATTGTTCTAAATTAAACCATACTTACCATCAGGCCCATTCCTGCTGAAGCCAACGATCTCCTGCAATTAAAGTAAAATAATAAAGCAACATCATCCTTACCTTTCCATGGTTCCCAGGACAGCTTCAGCTCTGCTACATCGAGATGACAGGCTGGACTGCAGCAGAACGCTGCCATCCAGCTTGCCATCCTGCAGACACTGAGAAGTGCAGGCATGCTTGCGCTACTCAGTGTCTCGCTGTGACGGCATCCAGATGAGCCGAGATCATGTCCAATGAACTCGGCTCACCTCATGTACGTCACTGACAGCGTGGGAAAATTCTCCTGCACTCAGCGCTTCAGTGTGAGAATTCTCCCACGCTGTCAGTGACGTGCATGAGGTGAGCTCATGTCCAATGAACTCAGCTCACTTCATGCACGTCACTGACAGAGTGGGAAAATTCTCCTGCACTCAGCGCTTCAGCGTGAGAATTTTCCCACGTTGTCAGTGACGTGCATGAAGTGAGCTCATGTCCAATGATCTCAGCTCACCTCATGCACGTCACTGACAGCGTGGGAGAATTCTCATGCTGAAGCGCTGAGTGCAGGAGAATTTTCCCACACTGTCAGTGACGTGCATGAGGTGAGCCGAGTTCATTGGACATGAACTCAACTCATCTGGATGCCGTCACAGCGAGACACTGAGGAGCGCAAGCATGCCTGCGCTTCTCAGTGTCTGCGGGATGACAGGCTGGATGGCAGCGTTCTGCTGCGGTCCAGCCTGTCATCTCGATGTAGCAGAGCTGAAGCTGTCGTGGGAACCATGGAAAGGAAAGTAAGATGTTGCTTTATTATTTTTCTTTTATTGCAGGAGATCGTTAGCTTCAGCTGGAATAGGTGTGATGGTGAGTATGGTTTAATTTAGAACAATAAAGAATTGTGTGTTTATTTCAATTAAAGGACTTTTTTCTGGGTGTTGTGTTTTTTTTAAATACTTTACTAGAAAATCATGGCGGTCATGTCTAATATTGGCGTGACCCCATGAATTTTGGGCTTAGGGCCAGCTGATAATGCCAAGCTGGCCCTAACCCCTTTATTACCCAGTGAGCCACCGCACCAGGGCCCTGGATGAGTTGGGTACAGCGCCAGAAGATGGCGCTTCTATGAACGCGCCATTTTCCGGGGTGGCTGCGGACTGCGATTTGCAGCGGGGGGGGGGCCAGAAAGCTTGGGCCTCCCTGCGCGGCAGATTCCAGCACACAGCTGCCTAGTTGTACCTGGCTGGACACAAAAATAGGGCGAAGCCCCACGTATTTTTTTTTTTTAATTATTTCTTGAATTTCATGAAATAATTAAGAAAAAAAGGCCTTCCCTATATTGTTGTGTCCGGCCAGGTACAAATAGGCAGCTGGTGGTTGGGGGCTGCCCGTTCCTGCCTGCTGTACCTGGCTGGACACAAATATAGTGCAAAGCCTCACGTCAATTTTTTTTAAATTATTTCATGAAATAATTTAAAAAAAAAAGGGCTTCCCTATATTGTTGTGTCCGGCCTTTATTTTAACACTAAATGACAAGTACAGTAACCAACACTGTCACTGTACTTCATATATATGTGACTGACATGTTTCTATCTATCTATCCTATGTGTGAAGCTCTATTCTTTCTGTTGTAAATTGTCGGGTACCGCTGCTGAATTGCCGGCCGGCTTTTTTAAAGAGACGGTGCATGAAAACACCAATATTTTTTTTAAGAAATCCTTTACACTAAATGACAAGTACGGTAACCAACACTGTCACTGTACTTCATATATATGTGATTGACATGTTTCTATCTATCTAATCTATGTGTGATGCTCTATTCCTTCTTGTCTAAATTGTCGGGTATTGGTGTATGCCGCTGCTGAATTGCCGGCCGGCTTTTTTAAAGAGAGCGTCTTCTAAGCAGTTTGTCAGCTTTTGGACACCTTTGAAGGTGTTTTCTATGTGTTTCTATGTGTTTTTGTTTGCCTGATTGGTTTTAACGGTGTTCGACGGTGTTCTAAGGTGTTCGACGAACAGTTCGACGAACAGTTCCTCGAACATCCCGGACCGAACACGAACACTAGGGGGGTGGCTCAACACTAGTCTGTAGTTAGCAGCGCAATTCTGATTGAAGGATGTTTTTTTTAAGCAGTGGATATACTGTATGATGGCATGTTTCAATGAGGAGGGAAAGATAGCAGATGAGAGGGAGAGACTAAATATTTTAGTTAGGTGAGTCGTGATTGCAAGGGAATGGGACTGGAGGAGATGTTAGGGAATATGGTCACTGGTGCAGGTAGTAGGATGAGAAGATGCAAGGAGCCTGGTTACTTCTTGCATGACTGGTTCAAAGACAGAAAGTGAGCAAAATGCAGTACAGAAGGGAGGAGAATGCATAACCTTAGGGGAATGGGAAAAAATTTCCTGTCAGATATGATCAACTTTTTCTTTGAAATAGTTGGTCAGATCATCAGCGCTGAGGTCCGTGGTGAGGGCCTGCACTCTTGGATTGAGGAGAGATTAAAAGGAGTCAAAGAGTTGTTTGGGATTATTGGATAGAGAGGTGATGAGGGTGTTGAAATAGGTTTGTTTGGAGAGGTGAACAGCAGAATTTTATGTTTTAAGCATAAACTTATAAAGGAAGAAATCTTTGGGAAGATGTGTTTGCAGAATGTGCCGTCTGTGCAGAGTTGTTCTATATGTAGGAGGTGCAACTTCATCCAGAGCACATTGCAGTGTTTCATTAGTGTGTTTCAATACAGAATCAGGACATGAGAGAAAGGCGATGGGAGCCAATAATGACTGCAATTTCTTCATGTTTCAGCGTATTGATGGCACGTATATTTCTATATGTGTGGACAGTGGTGGTGTCCTGAGTGGGGTGACAATTCTTGACAGAGAATGAAAGAAGGTTGTGGTCAGAGAGTGGGATCGGGGAGTTAGTAAAGTCATACACTGAGCAAAGCCAGGAGAAGACCAGGTTCATAGTATTTTCGTCTTCATGCATCAGAGAGTAAGTAAACTGTGAAAGGTTGAAGGAAGAAGTTAGCGATATGAGGTGTGAGGCAGATAGGTAGAGGGGTTAACCAATGGGGATGTTAAAGTGATCCCCCATGATGAGAGTGGGTATGTCACAGGATATAAAGCTTGGAAGCCAGGTGACAAAGTGATCTAGGAACTGATGGTAAGGGCCCAGAGGTGATACACAACCGCTGCTCGCAGGGAGAAGGACTGGTAGAGTCTGACAGTGTGGCCAGTGTGGACCTCACAAGACGGAAGTATAAGGGAGGGTGCTGGAGAAAAAGACCTGAAAAGTGCATTTTGTTGAAAGGAGCAGACCAACCCCTCCACCTGGTCTGTTGTCATGTCTCGGGTATGAGAAAAGTGTAGGCCATCAGCAGCAGTGATGTCCGACTGCTGGATCCAGGTTTCAGTAAGAGCCAGAAGGTTAAGGGAATTTGAAAGGAAATAGTCATGGATGTAGGAGAGTGTATTACATGCTGACCAGGCATTCCAAAGTGCACAATTAAAAGAGTCCGAAGGCATGCAAGGAATATTAATGAAATTAGCAGGGTTTCTCAGTGTAGCAGGGAAGGAGTTAGTCTTAATATTACAAGAAGGGCAGGGATTAGGAGAGATGTCTCTTGCGACTAAAAGAAGAAAAATAGAGAGAGTGAGCAGATGGTTGAGTGATTTGTGAGAGTATCTCTTGTTTTGTATGGTAGTGGTGCATAAATGCTCCCCTTTAGCTCTTTCTAAATATAGGACATATGTTGTTATATCTAAGATTTAACTAGTTAGCAAACAATCAACTAACTTGAGCTGCCTGGGCTCTGTGCAGCGCCAACGTTTATAAATGTTCGGTGGTCCCGCAGCGCTCAGGACCCCCAGGGTCCTGCAAGTGCTGCGAGTGCGGTGCAGAGTGACAGCTCAAACAGGGGACATAATCGGGACCTGATTGGATCAGGTCCCAATGATGTTAACCCTTTGCTATCTTCTAGATGCCGCAATCTATAGCAATCTCGGCATTTAGAAGATAGTGAGAGGAGAGGGGGTCGTCCACTTACCTCTCCGCCAGCCCCCCTGATGTCTGAGAGGACCTGGCGTTGTCATGGCAGCCGGAGGTCACATGACCGCCTCCGGGTCTGCCATGTACGGTGTCCTGCTAGGCTCAGCCTGCAGCTGAGTCTAGCAGGAGATAATGACAGGAGATAATGACAATTTTACACTGTCAGCAGAGCTCTCATGCAATGCAATACATGTCTATTGAATTGCATGAGAACAGTGATTAGAAAAATAAAAAATCACTAAATAAATAAAAATAAATAATTAAATATTAAAATATTAAACCAATAAATCAGTATATTTATGCAAGAACAAAAAAAGTACACATATTTGGTATCGCCGCGTATGAAACAACCCGATTTATAAAACTGTCACACTAATTAACTCCTTCTGCGCACACCGTAAAGAAAAAAAAAAACGGAGCAAAAAACTATGCTTTTTCATCATATTGCCAAACAAAAAGAGGAATAAAATGCGATGAAAAAGCCAAATGGAAATAAAAATGGTACTGCTGAAAACGTCATCTTGTTCCGAAAAAAAAAAGCCGCCATACCGATCCATCAGCCGAAAAATAAAAAAGTTATAGCTCTCAGAATAAAGCGATGCAAAAAAATTATTTTTTCTATAAAATAGTTTTATTGTGTAAAAACGCCAAAACATAAAAAAAGATATAAGTGTAGCATCGCTGTAAACGTACTGGCCCGAAGAATAACTCTGCCTTATCACTTTTACCACACACATAAGAAAAACCCTCAAAAAACAATTCCTGAATTGCTGGTTTTTGTTCATTTTACCTCCCAAAAAACGGACTAGAAAGCGATCAAAAAATGTCACGTACCCAAAAATGGTACCAATAAAAATTTAAACTCGTCCCGCAAAAAACAAGCCCTCACATGACTCTGTCAGCCGAAATATGGAAAAATTATAGCTCTCAAAATATGGCGATGCAAAAACTAGATTTTGCAAAAAAAAAGAGTTTTTTAGTGTCTGACAGCCGTCAATCATAAAAGCCTGATATGAATCTGGTATCTCTGTAATCGCACCGACCCGAAGAATAAAGTAATCTAATCACTTATACCACACGAGGAACGGCGTAAAAAAATAAATAAAACCAATTCTTCACCTGCTACTGATTTGTTTATTATGTCTCCCAAAGATCGCTGTAAGGCTCTGCTCACATTTATCCTGCGCTGAGCACTTACACCGGGGTTTCTGTGTAAATCTCTGAAATACGTGATTCAGACGGAATCCATGACGGAAGATTCCCTGTAATGAGGCAGATATAGGAACTGTGGATGGCGTCTGGTCGGTGATCCCACTGTGTCAGTTTTTTTAGGTGTGCATAAAAGTGTGGTTGGCCACAATTTTGAGCACTTCTGAAAAAAAGGACACCGCTAAACAGAGGCCGGACGGAGTCCAGAGTAACTCTGCTGCCTCATTATAGTGAATGGATCCTGCAGGGGTTTCATCTGAATTACATCACTTGGAAATTTAAATGGAAACCCCAATGTAAGTGCTCAACCTAGAGCGCCGGATAAATGTTATGTAAAATGTTCCCAATAAAAGCTTCAACTCAGTCCTCAAAAAAAACTAGTCCCCACTCAGGTCCGGTATCTGTTAAAAATATAAGGGACCTCCAAGTTACTGGTAGCAGAAAGGCTCTGGAAAAGCGAAATGGCCCTTGCCCCCCTAAAGAAATTCAGAAAATGTTGTGCTCCCAAATCCAAATGCCTCCCTCCCTTCTGAGCCCCACAATGTGCCTAAACTACATTTAGGGTCCACATGTTTGGCATTCCTGTAGCGATGAGACCCCGCCTAATTTACAGGTACATGTCTCCAGAAGCATGATCTGGGCACAATGTACTGGTCACTACAGTGTACTGGGCACTTCAACAGCAGTTTGAAATTTTCACTCAGCAACATCCACTGCTGCTTGTTTCTGGAAAAGACTCATGGAGTCAAAATCATCACTACATCTGTAGGTAAATTCCCAAAGGGGTATAATTTCCAAAATGGGGTCACTTGAGGGGGGATTCTGCTCTTCTAGCACTTAGGGGCTGTGTATATGGAGTCCGTAAACTATTCTACAATAATTTGTTCTCCAAGAGTCAAATAGCACTCCGTCCCTCCCGGATCTCGCTGCATGGCTAAGCGGTACGGTACAGCCACATATGGGGTATTGCTACGTTTAGAAGAACTTGTGTGACACATTTCGGCACCATTTTTACCCATTGCCCTGTGTGAAAATGTAAAATCTGAAGGTAAAACATTTTTTTGTGGTAAAAATATAATTATGTTTTCTTCACTGCCCAATGGTATAAATTTAAAAATTAAAAAAATACTCACTACTTCCCTAGATGAATTCATTGAGAGGTGTAGTTTACAAAATGGGGTCACTTGTGGGGGTTTCTGCTGTTTCGGCATGTCACCGACTCTTCAAATGTGATATGGTGTCTGCACCCTATCCCAGCCAACATAGCGCTCCTTTCTCTTCCAAACCCTGCCATACACCAAAGCAGTGGTTTTCCCTCACATATGGGATATCGGCGTACTCAGGAGAAATTGCACAACAAATTTCATGGTGCAATTTCTCCTGTTACCCTTATGATAATGCAAAATTAGGGGATGAAAAACATTTTTGTGGGAAAAATGTGAACATTTTATTTTTACGGCTCAATATAAACTTCTGTGAAGCACCTGGGGGTTCAAGGTGCTTACCACACATCTAGATAAGTTCCCTAAGGGGTCTAGTTTCCAAAATGGTATCACTTGTGGAGGGTTTCCACTGTTTAGGCACATCAGGGGCTCCCAAAATGCGACATGGCGTCCGCTAATTATTCAAGCAAATTTTACATTCAAAAAGTCAAATGGCGCTCCTTCCTTTCCAAACCCTGCAGTGTGCCCAAACAGTGGTTTTCTCTCACATATGAAGTATCAGCATGCTCAGGAGAAATTGCAATACAAATTGTGTAGTCCATGTTTTCCTGTTACCCTTGTGAAAATAAAAAAATTGGGTCTAAAGTAACATTTTTGTGAAAAAAAGTTAAATGTTCATTGTTTTCTTCCACATTCCAAAAATTCCCGTGAAGCACCTGAAGGGTTAATAAACTTCTTGTATGTGGTTTTGAGCACCTTGAGGGGTGCAGTTTTTAGAATGGTGTCACTTTTGTGTATTTTCTGTCATAGAGGCCCATCAAAGTCACTTCAAATAAGATGTGGTCCCTAAAAAAATGTTTTTGTAAATTTTGTTGGAAAAATGAGAAATCGCTGGTCAAATTTAACCCTTATAGCTTCTTAACAAGAAAAAATGTTGGTTCCAAAATTGTGCTGATGTAAAGTAGACATGTGGGAAATGTTATTTATTAACTATTTTGTGTGACATATCTCTCTGATTTAAGGGCATGAAAATTCAAAGTTTGAAAATTGCAAAATTTTCAAAATTTTCTCCAAATTTCCAATTTTTTCACAAATAAATGGAATTGATATCGAAGAAATTTTACCACTATCATGAAGTATAAGATGTCACAAAAAAAACAATCTCAGAATCAGGGGGATCCGTTGAAGCGTTCCAGAGCTATTACCTCATAAAGTGACAGTGGTCAGAATTGAAAAAAATGGCCTGGTCACGAAGGCGAAAACAGGCTCTGGCGCGAAGTGGTTAAGACAGCAGGAGGCAATCAAATACACAGACATACAAACAATCCAGCAGCTCAACATGGATCATAAACTATAAAACTAATTGAAATGACCTCACAATATCATGGAATAAACACAGCAAATTAATGAAATATATATGCCAATGAAAAGCAGAGTTTTACAGACATGGAAGTGGAATACAGCCTTCAAAGGCTTCATTGATATGATTACGCTCAACAGTATGATTACGGCGATACCAAACGTGTCAAGTGTTTTTATTATTTTAGTAGTAAAAAATAAATCAGAAGTTTAAAAAAAAGGTTTTTTGGATTGTGTCGCCATTTTCAGAGACCCATAATGTTTTATTTTTCGGTCAATGGAGCAGTGTGATGGCTTATCTTTTTGCGTAGTGATGTTTTTATTGATATCATTTTGGGCTACATATAACATTTTAATTGCTTGTCACAGCATTTTTTGTGGTATTGCAGTGACAAAATTTTTTTGCCGTTCTTGATTTTTTTCCAATGATGGTGTTTACAATAGGGTTAATTATTTTTAAATATTGATAGATTAGACTTTTTTGAACTTGGCGATACAACATATGTGTATATTTTTATTTTTTTATTATCTTTATTTTTAATGGGGGAAAAGGAGGGTGATTTGAACATATATGTTTTTTTATTCTTTTCATATTTTTTAAAACTGTTTTCTGTGCTTGCTAGTCCCATTACGGGACTTTAACCTGCGATCGTATGCATGTCACTGTGCTAATAATAACCCTACAAGCTCAGACTCCTGAGGCAGGAAGGAAAGGGTGTTAGAGAGAAAGTTGCAACCCTGTGTGCAGATTGGATCTGGCACAGAGAGAGGAGACTGTGTCTTCCCCAAAACTTTTATTTACTGATGGCTGATATGTCCCTAGTGAAGGTGCATGCTCAAAAAGAGTAAAGTGTATTACTGTCTCCTCATCATAGGTTGCCCCAGAATTCAACAATGTTGCCACCAGGTTTGTACAAAGCAGCATCATTTGTGCCTGTCATAACTCAAGTAAAACAATAAAGGTACCTGCCATGTTCACCCTGAGATCAGATTGCCCATTTCAATGATTGCATATTGACTATGTGCTCAAGATAGGTGTACATGATCTTGTACAAGAGTGTTTTGACCCTTTCTCTGGCTGGCCAGAGGCCTGACCTGTCAAAAAGTGTAGCAGAAACCAAGCTACCTTGGACATGTCCAAGGGGAAAACGCAGTTGTCAACCTTTGAAATACTCTTTGGTTCCAGCCTTCATGACAGGACTGTATTTCCCTCAGTGTTTACAGTTGACATATGACAGCTTAACCTCTTGTGTGGCTGCACTGCAGCAAGAACTGACAGCTGTACGTAAACAAGTCTTTTTCTTAACTTCAAGAAACTATTACTGGCACCTCAACAAAAACCTACTTTTTCTGATATTGCCTCTTGCAGGGTTGTTGTTTCTCCCTGGCAAGGACGCCGGACAAGGTTCTGAAGAGTGAATAGAACAATAAGTTCTTCAAACATTACCAAGTGCTTTTAGAAAGAAAATGGATATCACAAGCCCAGGTCAGGCGTCAGCACTTGGCGCACCCGGGCAAGTGCCAGGGCCCTGAAGAAGCGGGGGGGGGGGCCCGCTCGCCATTGGGGACCCTGGCATTCTATGGGTCCAGTGAGTCATGAGAGCCTGGTGCCAGCGCCCGCGAGTAGGCCCCCCGCTTCCTCAGGGCCCTGACACTTGCCGTACTTACCTCCCCTCGATTTTCCGCAGCTCCGGCGTCTTCCGCATCTCCTGACACTGTGATGTGTCAGGGTAGAGGGAGCACTGACGTCACCTACAGTGTGCCCTCTGCTCTGGCAGTGTAAAGTGCAGGAAGACGCTGAGGAGTCCTGACCTGCCGCCAGCGAGGAGAGGTGAGTATTTGATTTTTTTTTTTTTTAATATAGGGCCCAAATTGTTTGGAGCTTTATATGGGGTCCACACTGTATTAGTCTATATATTGAGCCCATACTAAATGGAGTTATATATGGGGCCCATACTGTATGGATCTATATAAGGAACCCATACCCATATGGGGCCCATAATTTATGTGGCTATATATGGGGCCCATACTAAATGGAGCAATATATGGGGCCCGTACTGTGTGGAGCTATATATGGGGCCTATTCTGTATGGAGCATTATATGGTGCCCATTATTCTGTATGGAGCATTATATGGGGCCCATTATTCTGTATGCAGCATTATTTAGAGCCATTATTCTGTATGCAGCATTATATGGGGTCCAGTATGCTGTATGGAGCATTATATGGGGCCCATTATTCTGTATGGAGCAATATATGGAGTCCAATATTCAGTATGGTGCATTATATGGGGTCAATTATACTGTATGGAGCATTATATGGTACCCATTATTCTGTATGGAGCACAATATGGTGTCCATTATTCTGTATGGAGCAGTATATAGAGTCCCTTATTCTGTATGGAGCAATATATGAGGCTCATTATAGTGTATGGAGCAATATATGGGGTCCATTATTCTGTATGGAGAATTATATCGAGCTCATTATACTGTATGGAGGACTATGTGGTGCTCATAATACTGTATGGAGGATTATATGGTGCTCATAGTACTATAAGGAGCACTATGTGGTGCCCATAATACTGTATGGAGGACTATACTGTCCGGTCTAAAATGAAAACTTTTGAATCCCCCCAGGTTACACACTGTGTGCTGCGAGGATTCACCGGTTTCTGAACAATTGTAGAATTTCCAATAGATATTACTCATGTAATGGAAGAAGTAAGTGAAATTTTTGGCATTGTACTATACCTATATGTCTCTGCTGTATCTGTGCATCATGAATCGTGGTATGTGTTAAATGGGCCCTGTGAGACTCTTTCGCCCAGGGCGCACGAAAACCTGGAGCCGATCCTGCACAGGCCCAGACACAGGCCCTTCCCTATGGGAGAACTGGCTGTTAATCTGCCTTCTCAGACGTAGAAGGTATAGAGTGAATGGACAAAAATCCCCTCTGCTGCCACAGGACTGTAGTAGAAGTAGCCGATGGTTTATGAGAATGAAAGCCCTCCCTTGGAATGAATTGAAAGGGGGGCTCATGATAACACAGACCCCATTAGGTTTTTATATTCAGTATTATGGTTTGGTTATAAAAGGGGCTAATTATTTTGAAGTAAGCTGTGGTAACCCACGAGCAGGTAATAACTGTTTTTTTCTAGTTCCATTTGCGCCTTTTTTCCTGACTCCTGATTGGCCAGTTGAAAAAAGTGCGGGAAGATTTGAGCTATATAAGGTTGGCGTTTTAGCCGTTTATCTCATTCTACCCTCAGAAGATAAGAAGATAAGAAGATTGAAGACTAGATGGATTCCTTGCTTCATTAGCTGGTCCGCAGGGCAGAAGAGGAGGGCGGCATGGACTGGCTTAGGAGCTGCTTGGCTATGGAACCCGCTATAAAACCTGCCTCTGCATCTGAGGCTTTAGCAGCTGTGACGCCTATATCTCCGTCCCCTCTCTGCTCTCCCCCTGAAGACTCACCGCAATCCTGGTGAAGTAGGAGTTCCAAGAGGAATCGTCGGGCCCGCGTCACCTACTCTCCTCCTGATGCCGTTCGCCGGTCCAGTGATCGCGCACAGGAAGTGCACGGCCGAAGATTGAAAACTCCCCTCTAGCAGCCGGTGCGAGATGATGCGCTTGTGCTGGCTGCGTCATCTCTGTGCGGTTCCACTTCAGCTTGTCATCACGGTCGTAAAAGTGCAGCGGCGGCTCCAAGATCCTCCGCTGCGGCTGCTGTTTTCCCGTCCCGCAGCGCTCCTGAGCAACAAGCTGAAATGGCAGCGGCCATGTCCTGGAGGGAAACTGTGCCTGGATTGGATGAAGAGGATGACCCAAACCTCCAATCACCGGTGCAGCCGCGCTCGCCCCTCATGAAGGGGCTTGAGTGCTGGCTGTGCTGAAGAACCGGACTCCAGGCACTCGCTATCTGGAAGGGGTGAGAACTTATCTGTCCCATTGTCAGTGCGACACATTGATTTTAAATCTATGGTGAGTGATGCTTTGTCTGAGGTTTTGGCTATTGCAGATTGAGCTGCACTGCACAAATCCTCTCATCATCCCACTAATGTTAGCAGTGTTAATTTTCATTTTGATGCCTGGTTTGCCTGAGTCTCATTTGCGAGCTCACTCCTTTGGGCTTTCACTTGAGTGCCTCAATAAAGGAGAATATATGGAGCAGAGATTACATTGATCTCTTTTCTTTGTTACCTACATCTAGGGAACAGCCGAGTAATTACGAAAAGAGGGAAGACAAATTTGATATTGATGATAAGAAGTGGAGTGCTGTGAAATCATCTAACAACTGGCTCCAGGCCTTTTCGATTTACTCAGCTGTCCAAGGCGAGAAATTTCCCAATCTTTGTTCAGGCTTATCTCAACATATAGACATTATTCTAGAAGCCTATCGTAACTTTGGCGGAGTAGCCCGGCTAAGCTACGATGTGGCGTTTAGACAAAAGCTAGCCATTTACCCCAATATGTCTTGGGAGTTAAAGATGTAGGACTTTGGATTAATTTGATGCTTCCCCAGAGGCATGTTTCTACTGGGTAGGGTGTGAGTACTCTCGGCAAAAGGGGCACTTGCTTTGCATTTAATGAATCTACCAGTAAATGGTTGCAGAATTTCTGCATTCGGCATGAATGCTCCTTCTGCGGGGGGCTCACCCCATGGCTAAGTACTTTAAAAAGCAACTGCAGAACAGTCAGCAGGCCGATGCTAAAGGTCTTGACTCCAGTGATATTGGAAAAAATGGTTCATTTGCTAAGCATGTACCCAAACCAGACGAGCAGTAAGTTGTTATTTCAAGGTTTTTCTGTAGGTTTTTATGTTCCTCCTTTTAAAGGTTCACGTTGTCAGCTAGTTAATAATCTTCCGTCTTTGCTTAATTTTCATGAGGTTGCTAAAGAAAAAATATTTAGGGAATTAGAATTAGACAGAGTGGCAGGTCCCTTTAACTCCCCTCCGCTCCCTAATTTTCGTGTCTCACCTCTTGGGGTTGTCCCGAAAAAAGAGAAAGGTTTGTTTAGATTAATACATCACCTTAAAGAGATCTGTTCCGTTAAATATTCTTCCTTTGATGAAGCAGTTGATTTATTGCAAAAGTACGGGCAGAATGCCCTCATATCTAAATCTGACATCAAGTCTGCATTTAGACTTCTACCCGTAGACTCTATTGGATATAGTTCTTTAGGCTTCTTCTTTGATAATTATTTTTTCTTTGACAAATGCTTGCCAATGGGGTTTTCCCTTTCTTGTTTTGATTTTGAAAAATTTTCTTCATTTTTACATTGGGTGGTTGATTTTAATTCCGAAGGCGAAGGGGTTTTACATTATTTAGATGATTTTTTATTTATTGGCCCCAATAATTTCCCAATCTGCTTTAATCTGCTTGAGATTTTTATTCGGGTTTGTAGCGAGTTTAGGGTTCCACTAGCTCAGGAGAAAACAGTTTTCCCCTGCCAATCTATTGAATTTTTAGCGATAACTTTAGATTCTGTGAAAATGCAATGTTCCCTGCCGGAGGACAACATTTTAAAAACTTTGTAATTCTATTAATTATTTCATCACCAGAGATAAGGTTACTCTCAAAGAATTGCAATCCTTATTGGGTATGTTGAATTTCGCTCTCAGAATTATTCCAATGGGAAGAGTTTTTTCTAAAAGGTTATATGAGGCTACTTCTGGGTATGTTTCACCTGGTTCACACATTGTTGGGAACGAATTTAAAAAAAGATCTTAAGATTTGGCTGGAATTTCTCTCTAATTTTAGACCCCTTTTGTCTCTGACAATTCTTTCCCCCTTTCAGTTTTTGCTGACGAAAGGGTTTAGGTTTATTGTTATTTTCTCATTGGTCCTCTGCTAATTGACCTGCTGATTGTGTACATGAAGGTGTTAGGCTATGTGCCCACGTTGCATTTATGAAGCAGAAAATTTCTGCTTCATTTCTGCAAGTCCTCTCCCGGAAAAACGCATGCGGAATTCCGCACGCGTTTATCGCGCATTTTTCGCGTGTTTATCACGCGTTTTCCACATGCGGAATTGCCTTGCGTTTTTTATGCATTGGACAAAGGCAATTCTGCATGCGGAAACGCAAAATTAAATGACATGCTGCGGATTTTTGAATGCAGCATAAACGCTGCGGAAAAATCCGCAGCATGGGCATTGACATTGCGGAATGCCATTGGGGACCATGGGGTGCGGATATACATGCGTTTTTCAAGCGTTTACGCTGCGGAAATTCCGCAGCATATACGCTTGAAAAATGCTACGTGGGCACACAGCCTAACTAAGAATCAGACTGTTAGACCTTTTTTCTCTTTTTCCTGTCAATTTATCTCTCATTGATCAGTAATAAGAGAATTTTAATTTTTTCTAGCAATCAAGGTTTTAAATACTCTTTCTTCCAAAAATAGGTGAGCTGCTAGAATTATTAGACAACTAGTTTTGCTGTATCTTAAATTGAATTTATGGCTAAAAGCTAATCTTTCTCAGGGTAAGGAATGTTTAACATCTCAATTTATTTGTCACCGCCAGTTGGCAATGTTTCGGCAGCTGGTACCCGAGCTGTTCAGAGAAGGAGCAGCTTGCCCGCTGCATGTTTGGGATATAATTTGGGGGTAATCCCCTTCTTTATTGATGAGTCACTGGCTGATAGAACGTGGGCTGATTATTCAGTTGCATGGCATCAGTGGACAAATTTCTGCCGTAAAATGGTTTGGACTATGCTGAATGTAATTCTGAATCTACCCTAAAGTTTGTGGAATTTTTGGTTATTAAAGGTTTTTCTTATTCAGCTGTGTCTAAGTCTTTGGCCGGAATGTTGTTCTTTTTAAAGCTGACAGGTAAACCCCCTTTAACAAACCTATTTCCAAAAAGACAGTTTTTGAAAGGTTTTAAAAGAATTAATATGAAACCTGACCTTAGACACCCTATATCTTATGAATTGTTTAAAGATTTATGCTTAACTTTATATTCAGTGTGTTCCAGCTATTCTGAGTCCTGTCTGTTTAGTCCTGTTTCTTCTATGGTGTTTTTTGACGCTTTAAGGGTTGGGGGTGCTAGTATCTCATAGGAAGTCTGAACAATCAAATCTTTTGAATAATGATGTTGAAATTCACTATTCTTTTTATAAGAAAAAAAATCAAAAACTGATCAAATTAGGATGGTTAGAAGTTAGGCCAAAGATTGAGGGTTCCTTTTTCATCCATGCCAATAAGGAACCTGCAACTGTTTTTCAGTTTAATTTTATGTTAAAAAAAATGCTTATCTAAACTTGGTAAGTCTGAGTTGAATATCTCTTCTCACTCATTTCGCATCGGGCTGCGACTGAAGCTTCGCCTTTAGGATTGTGTGAAGAGAAGATAATGAGAATTGGTAGATGGGAGTCTAAAAGCTTTAAGATTTATGATCGTTCAGATTTATATAAATATTAATCTTGATTCATTTTTTCAGGTCCTTTCGTTATTTGGATTGTCGAACATTCCTTAATATTTTGGGTTGAAAAAAGAGCAGGCATGAGATGTTACATGGAAAATCTTTGTTTAGATTCCTCTATGGTTCAGGTTTTCTTGCATAGTAGCAGAGGCATGAGGTGAATGAACTTGGTATCTGAAGTTCGGAAGTTAGTCTTTAAATGGCCTATACCCAATCTAATCATTATTCACCTCGGTGGTAACGACTTGGGAAAAAATAATACATTGGACCTGTTGTCTTATATGAGGAAAGATTTATCTTTGCTAAAATTGGAATTTTTTCAAACATATTTTCTTTTTTCCAAAAGGTTATTTTGGCCAAGGCCTAGCTTGCTCTTCATGGACAAGATCAGGAAGAGAATCAATAGGAGTTTAGAGAAATTTATGCTTTTGCTTGATGGTTTTTCTTTTAGGCAAGTCGATCTTGAAGGATTCACCTCTGGAATCTATCGGAAGAACTTGGTGCATCTGTCCGATATTGGTCTAGATATTTTTAATTTAGGCTTGAAATCTATCATTGAAAAATGGCTGTGGTGTTTTGGGGGGTCATGCCTCTTTGAGTCTTGGCGTTTGGGGGGAAAATCGCCCAGTATTTTCTGGGTGGATTGGATTGGTTGTGGGTAAATATTTATTGATTAATTTTATATATTTATTATATTTCATGGTTAAAGATTTTAGGTTACCCTGAATAAACACCACGGCCATTATTTTCCATAACTTCGGTGTGTTGTGTTCTTTATTTATTTTTCGCATGGGTCTTGTGTTACCATGGACATTGCTTCTGGAAACTATAAAAACCTGCACACGTCCCAAATAAAGCAAAGTAAGTGTCTGTGTGTTTCATGTCTTGGGAGGCCTTAGCATCGGCACAAATTTATTCTCCTGTGCAACAGAGGGTTTGTATTAACACTTGATATTTTTTTTTTTGCAATAACAATCTTTATTTATGCATGCAAGTTCTTATCCACAATTCAAGTCACTTCTCTCACTTGTTTGAGAAGCCAACCAGGGGAGATAAACCTGCAGGATCTGCTCCAGTCAAATAAACCAGACACAATATCAGAACTACAGGTTCGGAAGCATTTGTGCAGCAGGGACCATAATATGGTAAGGGGAAATGCAAAACCTGGAACTTAAGGAAAGCTAAATTCACGCGATTAAGGTAGAGTTTTTTCTTGTAGACTGGGATCATGTTTTTAAAGATATACTCCTAAGATACAATAGAAATCTTTTACCCTATAGTAATAAAATGTCCAGGAATAAAAAGAAAATAGTATGGTTATATAGGGCATTACTAAATACAGTGGGAAAAATAAGTATTTGATACATTACCAATTTTGCAAATTTTCCCACCTACAAAGAATGGAGGGTCGGGGCTTTCTGGCAAATTTTAGCCTGGGGGGGCAAGCACACAGCAGTGACCCATAAGTAGCAGCCCATCTTTAACATGTTTATTACCAGCTGAATCATAAGCTATATTCACACGACCGTATTGTCTGCCTAAGTGCTGTCCGTGGAAAAAACTGACAGCACTTGGACCAGTTCAGATGAGGGTTGTAGTGGTCAGACATAGTACATATTATGCTTATGTATGACCATTTTTTAAAGTGGATATACCTTTTTAAAGGTGCAGTAAAGCAAGGTACCCTGTGCTACACTCCTAAAAAAAACATATCACCAGAGTAAAGGTGGTCACACATAAGCACAGGTCTGCTAGATAGATATCTATGAATTATTATTTTGTGTATGTTTTCAAACATACTTTATCGAGCAAGTCATCATTGTAAGCTTCAACTTCACATTATAGTATATGATGTTCCGGTGACTAATTATCCTGTGTGTACCATCTGATGTCCGTGCAAACAGTATACATAGTATACCACATACAGTACAATATACATAGGAGAAAAAATGACTGGTATATAGAGACAAGCAATTTGTAGGACCGTGGTCCAGTGGTCAGATGAATATTTAGCGGCTGCTTGACATGAGCCCTGCAGCCTCCTACTTGGCGGCATCCTCTTACTCTTCCTTTGATTTAAAGCCAGGCAAAATGTCATGTATGTGTCACCCCACAAAGATGACATCAGGCAAAGTCTACAAATCAAAAGAGAAGCCAGAGATGCCGGCAGGTAGGAGGAGGCTGGCAGGGTTCTTGTCTGGTGACCAGAGACTACTGACGTAACTGTTTGACCAGTGTCCTGCAAATCAATTCTCTCACTTACTTCTTGTGATGGGTTAGGATCCAGTGCATGGTCATCTGGAATGTTGTCACAAGCACATTTCTCAGCACGTGACGTGGGGTGCATATGCAAGGGTTAATTTATCTCCTCTCACTCAATCTAGCATTCAACCTCTGTTTGGCTATAAAGTGAGAATAAAACACACCCCGACACATTCAACATACCCCAGTTACTTAAGCTGCCACCATTCATTAAACACACAGAGTAATGAGTAGAAATGAGTGAACCTCTAATGGTTCAATCGGTTTCAGATCGGCAAACTTCTCGATGTTCTCCCAACAAATCGTCGAACAGTTCGACGAACAAATCTGAATCACATTGCATTCAATGGGAGGCAAAACCAAACGCATACACAATATCTTCAAAGGGACCCAAAAGCTGGCAAAAACAGCTCAAATTATGGGCAGACACCAGGAAAAGTGGCATCAATTGACCCACAGTACAAAGAGTATAATTATTATAATTATTATTTGCTATTATAGTGCCATTTATTCCATGGCGCTTTACATGTGAAGAGGGGTCACCGACTGGTACAGGAGGAGAGAGGACCCAGCCTGCGAGGGCGAGTGAGGATACAGTAGATGGGGGGTACAGCTGGTGGTGCAGCGGTATGGTGGAGCGTGGGATACTGCAGGTTGTACGCTTGTTGGAAGAGGTGGGTCTTCAGGTATGTTTTGAAGGTTTCCATGGTAGGCGAGGCTCTGATGTGTTTGAGTAGAGAGTTCCAGAGCAGGGGAGATGCAGCGATTGTGGGAACAGGAGATATCTATGCGATTGTGGGAAGAGGAAATAAGAGGAAAGTAGAGAAGGAGATCTTGTGAGGATTGGAGGTTACGCGCAGGTAAGTACTGAGACACTAGGTCAAAGATGTATGGAGGAGACAGGTTTTGGATGGCTTTGTATGCCGAAGTTAAGGTTTTCAACTGTAGTCTCTGGGCAACAGGGAGCCAGTGCAGGGATTGACAGAGGGGAAAAGCTGGGAAATAGTGGGGAGACAGGTGGATTAGTCGTCCAGCAGAGTTTTGGATAGATTGGATGGGTGCAAGAGTTAAAAGGGAGGCCACAGAGCAGGAGGTTGCAGTAGTTGAGGTGGGAGATGATAAGGGCATGCACTAGTGTTTTTGCTGATTCATGGTTGAGGAATGTGTGGATCCCGGAGATATTTTGGAGTTGCAGTTGGAAGGAAGTGCAATAGGGCTTGGATCTCAGGTTTGAAGAAGAGATCAGAGTCAAGCTTGCGGGACTGGGGAGAGCGGGCCGCCATTGACTTTGATGGATAGGTCAGTTGGGGAGGTTGAATGAGATGGTGGAAAGATGATGAATTTGGTGATACTGATTAAACTCAGATACCTAAGTTGCACGCGGACTGTACTATGCTTTCAGGGCAGGAAGAAGAGGAGGGTGACTCTCAGGGCGAGGAGTGGGAGAACAGATATGATGATTATGAGGTTGTAGATCCCACTTGCTGTGAACCCAGAGGCATGATGCTGAGTAGATCAGCAGAGGAGGTGGAGGAAGAGGAAGACGAAGAGGTTATGTTGTGGCTTTCCGCACAGGCACTGAGTGATGCAACAACTACAAGCACTGCATCCACAGCCACAACTGTGGCTGTGTCCAGCAGCGGTCACGGGTCTGCAGTTGACAGGGGCGGCATTGGTTGCCTAGACTGGGTCTTTTTGGAGACCGCAAACGATGATACAACTCACATTATCTGCCAACTTTACTAAAAAAGTCTGAGTAGAGACAAAATTGCAATAATTCAACTACTACATGCATGAACTGGAACATGCACGATCAACAAGCATTAGACTATGAATCCCACTGTGCTAAAATGCAGACTAGTGGGCCTCGCCAACTACCGGCCGCCCCATCAACTGCAACTGCTGATTCTTCCTCCTCCGTCACCGTGGAAAGTGTTCTCACACAGGTTTCCAACTGCAGAACCTCCTCTTGTTCCTCAGCTGTCACGGAAGTGGACATGCCTGCTGTTTTTGACTGATCTCAGACAATGAGCACACCACATCTTTCTCAATCCACCATAACATCTCCGCCTGCACATCTCTCACAGTCCAGCAGTTTGTCATGTTCACCTTACCCCACCCTTTCTCAGCACAGCAGACAGCTGTCCCGCAGTCACGTAAAAGATTGTTTCCTCCTACACATGCCAAAGCAAAGAACTTGAACTTCACCATATCCAATCTGATGGCCATGGAAAAGCTACCTTTCCGAGGGGTGGATACAGATATTTTCCGAAAGATGATGGCCGTCGCAGTCCTCCAGTACCAGTTGCCCAGTCGCCATTACTTCTCTAAGAAAGATGTGCCTGCACTACACGAGCAGGTTACAGACAACATCACCCGTTCCTTGAAAAAAATCTATGTCTGCCAGGGAGCATTTCACCACTGACACCTAGACAAGTAAATATTGCCAGGGGCGTTACATCTCGCTGACTGGTCACTTGGTGACTCTGGTATCTGTGGGGGCAGGCGGGGAATGGGCTGCTCCACAAGTCTTGGAATCCCCAAGGCTTGCAGGGCGCTTGGGGATGGAGAACTAAACTACTACCCACCAGAAGATGGAGAAATAAACTACTAAACAACAGGGGTTGGAGAACTAAACTACGAAACTGGTAGAGTTGGAGAATGAAACAAATACACACCAGAATATGGAGAACTAAACTAAAAGACAACAGGGGTTAGAGAACTAAACTACTAAACAGCTAGGATTGGAGAACAAAACCACTACACACCAGAGCACGGAGAGCTAAACCACTAGACAGCAAGGTGTCATTAGACACTAAGTCTTGGAATCCCCAAGGTTTGTGGAACAAACCTCTGTATCTAACACTTCCTCTAGTGCTTCTGCCTCCTCCACCTCCTCTAGGGCCTTCACCTGTGCCCTCAACTTCTGCTTTAATGGGACACGCATTCCAACAGTGCAGAGAGAATCTCCCCCACCCCTGTACTGCGCAACCAGGGCTCACTGCAATCAGGCAGTGTTTAAATTAATATGCCTTGGAGATTGCAGTCATACAGATCAAGAGTTGTGGACAGCTATCCATTACGAGTTTGAACAATGGCTGTCTCCGCTGAACCTGGAGCCAGGGAATGCCGTGTGCGATAATGGTGCAAACCTGGTGGCAACCTCAAACACATGCCTTGCATGGCTCATATCCTCAACCTGAGGATACAGCAATTTCTCCTCCACATTCCCACCCTGGATGCGCTGCTGCAGAAACCATGTTCGCAGTGTGCTCACTTCTGTCATTCACAACCCACGGGTCATCAACTTGCGTCACTGCAGAGATCTTTCAGCCTACCTGTTAACCAGTTGATATGTGATGTGCCAACATAGTGTAATTCAACTCTGCATATGTTGCAGCGACTGTGGCAGCAGCAACGAGCCCTGGCGCAGTATCTCATGTCGTATAGCCTGGGCAAAAGCAGTACAGATGTGATGCAAATCACACTTGCGGAGTGGACACAGATGAAAGAACACCCTTCTGCGCATTTTTTAAATGGCACTAAGATGGTTAGCACTGACGATGCCATCATCAGCATCACTATTCCAGTCATCTACATGCTGGAGCTCACTTTGAATAGTCTGCGGGAGGAGGTGTTGGTCGCACGGGAATAGCAGGAAGAGGAGGAAGCATAGGAGGATGTGGAAGGGTTAACAATATCTTTAAGTTCCGGTCTGCCATCGCACAGGCGGTTGCCATGAGAGGAACAAAAGGAGGAAGATGAGGAGGATGAGGTGATGGACGTGCAACAGTTAGGAGATGAAGAGCATAGTGATTCCCTCTCTGTTGTCCATGGTTGCCAGGAGGGGATGGAGGAATCAAACTTGAGTGTTATCCCACCACCAAAACACTATGGACTTGGACCTTATGAAAGAGGTCAACCCATGAGCGTCTTCTTGCAGCACTCTCTGCAACATGATTGTTGCCCATATTGTTAGGATTAGAAATAGTGCTGACTACTGGGTTGCCACTCTGTTCAATCCATGACATAAAAGTACATTTTTCCAGTTGCTCCCCCCCCCTGGAAAGGAACGCACCCATGCTGTAGTATCAAAACATGCTTGAATACAATTTTGAGAGTGGTTTTCCCCAAGACAACAGTGAGGCACACAATGTGCATCGCAGTGATAGACTTCCAACCCTGGGAACATTGAGTCATCAACGCAAAAACATTAGCAGTCTTGCAGCCCTGGGGTCCTGGGTTCCAACCCCACCAAGGACAACATCTGCAAGGAGTTTACATGTTCTTCCCGTGTTTGCGAGGGTTTCCTACAGGTACTCATTTTTCTTACCACACTCCAAAGACAAACTGATAGGATATTTAGATTGTAAGCCCCAATCGGGACAGTGCCAGTAAGGTCTGTAAATGTATGTAAAAAAATTATTGGCACTATATAAGTGAGTAAAATAAATAAATAAATATAAATTGATGCCACTTTAGTGGTATCTGCCCATAATTTTTGGAAATGTATGGTCTCTAAGTTGGGTCTCCTTCATTTGTGTTACCTGAATTTGGCAGAGCTCTCAGAGCACCAGGCCTACACCTGTCACTCATGCACCAGTTACTGATCAAAGTTTAAGCTAGAAATGCTGCTCCAAGCTCTGTCCAATGCTTAAATGTGGCATGGTTTCAGGACCACGGTATTAGCACAACCAATTTAAATTCTGAAATTTGGACTACTGGATGGAGCACGATTTTAGCACAAAATACTTATCTGCTGAAATGTGGTCTGGTTTCTGGACCATGCTATTAGCACAAATAATTTATATTGTGAAATGTGGACTTCTGGCTAGAGCACAATACTAGCACAAAATAATTAAAATATAAAATGTGGCCTGCTTTATGTAGCACAGTAGTAACAGAAAAAAATTAGATTTTTTACTGTGAACGAGCCTTGGATACAGCAGAATCTCAGCGCAAAAGAATTATAACCTCAGATGGGGAATACTTTCCATAGCACGTTAGTAACAGAACAAATTTAGATTTTATCGTGTCACCCCTGTATGCAGAAGAATATCAGCACCAAAAATTAAAAGCTGAAATGTGGCATGCTTCATGTAGATTAGTAGTAAGACAACAAGTTTTGATTTTATCATGTCAACCCCTCTATGTAGAAGAATATCAGCACCAAATAATTAAAAGCTCAAATGTGACGTAGTTTGTGTAGCACTGTAGTAGCAGCAAATATTGAGATTTAGTAATGCGAACCCCTGCATGGAGCAGAATATCAGCATGAAAGAATTGAAAGCTCAAATATGGCATGGTTTCTGTAACACAGTAGTAAGACAACAAATTTATATTTTATCATGTGAACCCCTGTATGGAGAACAATATCTGCACCAAAGAATTAAAAGCTCAAATATGGCATGGTTTCTGTAACAGGGTAATAAGACAACAAATTCATATTTTATCATGTGTCAGTATAAGCATCAAAGAATTAAAAGCTCAAATGCGGTCGAGTTTGTGTAACACTGTAGTAGCAGCAAACATTGAGATTAAGTAATGTGAACCCCTGGTAAGAGAACAATATCTTCACCAAAAAATTACAAGCGGAGATGTGGCCTGCTGTATCATGTTAGTAACTAGAGTTGAGCCACCCCCGTAGTGTTCGGGTTCGGTTTGGTTCGTCGAACACCGGCATGTTCGCCGAACGGTTCGTCGAACACCGTCGAACACCGTCGAACACCGTTAAAACCAATGGCAGGCAAACAAAAACAAATAGAAACACATAGAAAACACATAGAAAACACCTTCAAAGGTGTCCAAAAGCTGACAAACTGCTCAGAAGACACAACTAACACATGGAAAAGTGACAAGTACATATAGTCATGAGAAAAGAAAAGAGGTGGAAAAGAGGTGAAGGAGTAAAATGAGGAGGAGACCCAGATATAGGCATGTCATGCCCTTCTAAAATCAAGAAAGGCTGGAGTAAAAATCTATAATCAGCCTACCAACACCCAGACGTTGTGTCAAGAAAATTAAAAAAAGAAATATCTTTAGGTAGAATGGCGGTTCCATTCAGAACACTTTCCTTACAAGACGTAGTGGTATCCCAAATACGGAACCCAATACATTTGGACTAATCCACCATTTGTCATATCCAAGGGGCAGGTCAATAAATGACAACATCGACGCGGAACCAAGTACAGTTGTATATACTGTACCTCCTTTGACAAGGCAATCAGGCGGGTCAAGAAGTTGGGAAGAGGGACCCTAATGGCCAAAACAGACATTGAGGGGGCGTTCCGGTTACTTACTACCTGTGCCTCCGAATAGTGTCCGCCTATTGGGCTGCTTCTGGGAAGGAGCATACTATATAGATTGTTGTTTGCCCATGGGGTGCTCCATATCCTTCTCACTATTTGAGGCGTTTAGTTGCTTCCTCGAATGGGTCATCATGGACGTTTCTAAGGGGGCACATATTATCCATTACCTCGACGACTTCTTATGCCTCGGCCCAAAAGATTCGCCACAGTGTGAATACATGCGGTAGTCCACCTGTGAGAAGGAGAGAGCTGGAGGGAGAGCGGACACCACAGAGCAGAGGGGTTAGATGGAGAACGGAAGAAGGAAAGAGGGTGAGGGAGGTAAGGGAGTATGGTGGAAGGCCGACCTGAGCTCCCCCACGTTCCTGCTGGGCAGGAAACAGCCCTGGGAAGAAAAGCTGCTTGCGCATCCCTTTGAGGTTACGGGCGCGAGCGGGCAGAGGGACTACGCTGGAGTGCGAAGCCGACACGGCCAGGCCGTTCCTGCCCGTGCGACCTCCGTGTTTGTGCCAGAGCCGCGGTGGACCCTGACTGCCAGCCCCCCTCTCCCAATACTGGTGCCTGTCCACTGGTGGGTCGAGACCCCCCGCGGTGGAGGCAGGTCTAAGCTCTGTCATTTAAATTGGCTCTCTAATTTGAATGAGTACACGTTAAATCCTTTTACAAGGTTCTATTGGAGGGCAAGTCTGGTGCCTGCAGCCGCGGTAATTCCAGCTCCAGAAGCGTACACTTAAGCTGCTGCAGTTCAAAAGCTTTTATAAGTATCGAGCTTGGCGGTCCGCCGCCAGTCCCAGCCCCTTTGCCTTGGGGCGCCTTCCCAATGCTCTTGACTGAGTGTCCAAAGCACAAGTGGTTTAGCTTGCTTAACAGCTGGGTGTTACGGGTCAGGGTGGTGGAACCTCTGTGCCAAGGTGCAAGGAGGGACCCAGATCGGCGTAACTAAGTATCAACTCAGACCGACCCTGGTTGTACGGCGGCTAACGACTCCGTGACCAGGGAGGGACCGAGTAGAGGGACCAGGTGCTACTCTGGGGACGACCTTGTAAGAGAGCAGGTGGCTCCCAGGAGTCAAATGACTGGGACTGACCGGTATAGCGGATGGGCACAGCAAGCAGGCAGAAGTCTCTGGGTTAGCTGACAGGTGGTCACGGCACGTGACAGCAGAGCAGGCTGAAGTCTCTAGGTTAGCAGGCTATCAGGTAAGTGACGGCAGGAGCCTCCAGGTAGGCTATCAGGTGGTCACAGCAAGCAACGGCCAAGCAGGCTGAAGTCTCTAGGTTAGCAGGCAGGTGGTCACGGCAAGTGACGGCAGAGCCTCCAGGTAGGCTAGCAGGTAACAGGTAGGTAACAGGCGAGTGCTCCCAGGTGAGCAGGCTAGCAGGCACGGCTGGTAGCAGGCAGGTAACTGGCAGGTGCTTCCTGGTAAGCAGGCGGGCTTGCCCATAGCCAGACTGGCGGGTTGAACGGAAGACAGACTGTCGGGCTGGAGAGTAGTCAGGCTGGCGGACTGGAACAGTAGTCAAGCTGGCAACTGGACCTGAGGGCTGAAGCAGAGGTAAGAATACTTGGGCAACAACTATTGCTCAGGCACCTCCACTTTGGAGAAGGTGCCTTATATATGGGAGGTCCTCCGGCAATTGGCCGGGGACTCCTTAGGACGACGGGCGCGGCCCCTTTAAGAAAGAGGGAGCACGCGCGCGCCCTAAGCGCAGTGCCTAGGAAGCAGCGCGTGCCGGCCGCAGTAGGAAAAGGAGTGCAGGAGGACGCCGCGCGGGGAGCGGGGAGGTGAGAGGGACGGCGTCTCTGCCTGGCAGGGGGCAGAGATGCCGATGCTACACTGGGCTACTCCGCTGACTAGCAGACACTGCTACTAGGCCCAAAGTATTGCCTGGGCCACATGCAGTTAAAAATTTGTAATCAGATCTACAGGCGGTGTAGCTTGCTTCACAGCTGGGCTACTCCGCTGACTAGCAGACACTGCTACTAGGCCCAAAGTATTGCCTGGGCTAGATGCAGTTAAAAATTGTTATTAAATACACAGGTGGTGTAGCTTGCTTCAGATGGGCTACTCCACTGACTACTAGACACTGCTACTAGCCGAAAATGATTGGCTGGGTTAGATGCAGTAAAAAATTGTTATTAGATACACAGGCGGTGTAGCTTGCTTCACAGCTGGGCTACTACGCTGACTAGCAGACACTGCTACTAGGCCCAAAGTATTGTCTGGGCTAGATGCAGTTAAAAATGGTTATTAGATACAAAGGCGGTGTAACTTGCTTCAGATGGGCTACTCCGCTGACTACGAGACACTGCTACTAGCTCAAAAGGATTTCCTGGGTTAGATGCAGTAAAAAATTGTTATTAGATACACAGGTGGTGTAGCTTGCTTCAGATGGGGTACTCTGCTGACTACGAGACACTGCTACTAGCCCAAAATGATTGGCTGGGTTAGATGCAGCAAAAAATTGTTATTAGATACACAGGCGGTGTAGCTTGCTTCACAGCTGGGCTACTACACTGACTAGCAGACACTGCTACTAGGCCCAAAGTATAGCCTGAGCTAGATGCAGTTAAAAATTGTTATTAAATACAAAGGCGGTGTAGCTTGCTTCAGATGGGCTACTCTACTGACTACGAGACACTGCTACTAGCCCAAAAGTATTTCCTGGGTTAGATGCAGTAAAAAGTTGTTATTAGATACACAGGTGGTGTAGCTTGCTTCAGATGGGCTACTCTGCTGACTACGAGGCACTGCTACTAGCCCAAAATGATTGGCTGGGTTAGATGCAGTAAAAAATTGTTATTAGATACACTGGCGGTGTAGCTTGCTTCACAGCTGGGCTACTACGCTGACTAGCAGACACTGCTACTAGGCCCAAAGTATTGCCTGGGCTAGATGCAGTTAAAATTGTTATTAGACACAAAGGCGGTGTAGCTTGCTTCACAGCTGGGCTACTCCGCTGACTACGAGACACTGCTACTAGCCCAAAAGGATTTACTGGGTTAGATGCAGTAAAAAATTGTTATTAGATACACAGGTGGCGTAGCTTGCTTCAGATGGGCTACTCCGCTGACTACAAGACACTGTTACTAGCCCAAAATTATTGGCTGGGTTAGATGCAGTAAAAAATTGTTATTAGATACACTGGCGGTGTAGCTTGCTTCACAGCTGGGCTACTACACTGACTAGCAGACACTGAAGCTTTGGAGCAGACTTCTGATTCCCAGGCTATAGTATGAGTAAACAGCTCTGCAGACTCAACCATCTGTGTTACCCCAAGCCATAGTGTATGTAGTTTCTTACGGTTAAAAGGGGGGGGGGAGTGACCCGACCCACCTGGAATTGACGATGCCAAAGTCATGTAAAACACAGCAAGGGGACTCCAAAAAGAGTCTCCATTTTTTCCAAAAATTGTGGCACACACACCACTTAAGTGGCATCAATTGCCCCAGAGTTGCTTCAATTGTTTGGTGAGGTGATTTTCCAAAATCCTCAAGCTTTTAGTCTCCCCAGGATGACACAGGGGTAGAAAAGTCCTTGCGGATCCATGATTTGTTCATCTTTATGAATGTGAGTCTGTCTACATTCTCAGTGGACAGCCGCGTGCGCTTATCTGTCAGCACACCACCAGGAGCGCTGAACACACGTTCAGAGAGAACGCTGGCTGCGGGACACGACAAGATCTCCAAGGCGTGAGTGGCGAGCGTGTGTGTGCTGCTGATAGGCTGACAGACTGCACCGCCCCACTGTAAATGCGGGAAAAAAAAAAAAAAATGGAGATCGGCATTATTTCTGCAGAGATCCATCCCCTGCCCCTCCCCCCGCCCACTCTACACTGAAACTGTCTATTAACATTGATTAACAGTATTACTGTGAAAAAATCCAGTTACGCTTTTGGTGCACGAACAGTTATCTAACATAACCTCGAACAGCCGAATTTTTTGCAGATCATTCGAGTTCGTCGAACACCGCTCATCTCTATTAGTAACAGAAGAAATTGCAATTTTTACTGTTGATGAGGCCTGGATATAGTAGAATACATGCGCCAAAAAATTAAAAGCTCATATGTGGTCTGCTGAATCACGTTAGTAAAAGAAGAAATTAGATTTTTTTACTGTGGACGAGGCCTGTATAGAGCAGAATCTCAGTGCCAGAAAATTACAAGCTGAAATGTGGTCTGCTTTTTGTATTACGGTAGTAACATAGTAACATAGGTTGAATAAAGACCTAGGTCTATCCAGTTCAACCTTTCTACCCCAATTGTACTCCCTACACTAGCATACTAACTTACTGGGACTAGGCCTCACAAATGTATTACTACCATTTTTATTATTGCTGCACAATCACAATTAAAAATTAACCTGTTTATCATTTTTTTGATTAGTTTTATATTTTGTATTACTCTTATGATTCTAATAATGGTATTACTAAAATCCCTATGCCTAAATCTGTTGATCCAGAAGAAGGCAAAAACCCCAGGACACATCAGCCAATTTGCATCACGGGGAAAAATTCCTTCTTGACCTCGAGAAAAGGCGATCAGTCCTAGAACCCTGGATAAAACCTCATTATGATACTAGTTATGTAATTACTATTATAGAATTAAATGTATAGTGTAACATTTTGCCTAATTTAACTGTAACCCATAATGTTATGCTCATCGAGGAAATTGTCCAGCCCTTTTTTGAAAGCTATTATAGTGTCTGCCATTACTACCTCTTGTGGTAGGGCATTCAACAGTCTGAATGCTCTGACTGTAAAGAACCTTGTCCTGTTTAGGTGCCAGAATCGCCTTTCTTCCACCCGTAATGAGTGTCCCCTGGTCCTTAGTATGGTCTTTGGAAGGAATAAGTCATGTGCTAGTCCTTTTTACTGACCACATATATATTATACATGTAAATTAGATCCCCTCTGAGGCATTCTTTTTTCTAAGCTAAACAAGCTCAACTTCTTCAAACTCTCATCATATGAGAAGCCTGCCATGCCTTGTAATAATCTAGTTGCCCGCCTTTGAACTGACTAACTTCTGAATATCCTTTTTAAAATGTGGAGCCCAAAACTGGATCCCATATACCAGATGTGGCCTCTCCAGTGATTTATAAAGGGGTAACAATACGTTGGGATCGCAGGATTTTATTTCTCTTTTTATACATCCTAAAATCTTGTTTGCTTTTGCGGCTGCTTTTTGACATTGAGTACTGCTGCTCAGCTTACTTTTAACCAGAATCCCCAAGTCCTTCTCCTGTTCTGTAGTCCTGAGTATACTCCCATTTAATGTATATGCAGCAATAGGATTACTCTGTCCTAGATGCATTACTTTACATTTATCTACATTAAACTTCATCTGCCAAGTGTTTGCCCATTGAGTCATCTTATCCAGATCGTTCTGCAACATCATAATGTCAAGATCAGATTTTAATATCCTACATAGTCTGGTGTCGTCAGCAAAAACTGATACTTTACTCTCAATGCCATCCCCAAGGTCATTAATAAAGAGGTTAAAAAGAATGTGTCCTAGCACAGATCCCTGCGGCACCCCACTGCTGACTATATCCCATTTAGAGAATGTACCATTTATGACGACCCTTTGTTTCCTATCATTTAGCCAATTCCTTACCCATCTGCATATAGTTTCCCAAGTCCTTGCTTCTGTAGCTTCAATAAGAAAACCAATTTCGATTTTATCATGTGTACCCCTGTATGGAAAACAATATCAGCACAAAAAAATTTCAAACTGACATCTGGCCTGCTGTATCACGTTACTAACAGAAGAACTAATTTTTTTTTTACTGTGGAAGAGGCCTGTATACAATAGAATATATGCTGCAAACAATTTCAAACTGACATCTGGCCTGCTGTATCACTTTACTAACAGAAGAGCTAATTTTTTTTACTGTGGATGAGGCCTGCATAAAATAGAATATATGCTCCAAGCAATTTCAAACTGAGATCTCCCTTGCTGTATCAAGTTAGTAACAGAAGAATTTTTTTTACTGTGGATGAGGCCTGTATAAAATTGAATATATGCTCCAAACACTTTCAAACTAACATCTGGCCTGCTGTATGATGTTACTAACAGAAGAATTTTTTTTTTACTGTGGATGAGATGAGGCCTGTATACAATAGGATATATGCTCCAAACAATTTCAAACTGAGATCTGGCCTACTGTATCACGTTACTAACAGAAGAAATATATTTTTTTACTGTGGATGAGGCCTGTGTACAATAGAATATATGCTCCAAACAATTTCAAACTGAGATCTCCCCTGCTGTATCACGTTAGTAACAGAAAAAATAGCTCTGAACGAGCTCTGCATACAAGTGAATTTCACCACCACAAAATGACAAACTGAGATATGGCATGCTGCATCATGTTAGTAACAGAAAAATAGATTTTTTTTACTCTGAATGAGCTCTACATACAGCTGAATTTCACCGCCATAAACTGACAAACTGAGATGTGGCGTGTTATATCACGTTAGTAACAGGAAAAATTTGATTTTTAAAGTTGTACTCTTGTATGGAGTACAATAGAAACAGTGCACAACAGAGTTCTATGCTGAAATGAGCCCTGCAGACTTTGTACCTCATTAAAGGCACAAAAAAAAACTCCTGGGAGGTCGATTTCACAGCCACACAGGACCCTATCTAACTGAAATATCTGACATAGAAGCAACTGCCTAGCTAACTATCTTAAATCGCTCAGTATCCAGGAGAAGACCAGGAGAAGCCTTTCTGGCCTGGTATACTCACAAAATGGCGGTAAAAGAACATGTCTGCTCTTTAATTAGAGAGGGACATGTGATTTCAGCAGCCAATTGCACAAGCCCTTGTGTCTGGACATTGTGGATGGTTCCTGTGCCCTTTTTTCTTAACATAAAGTTAAGGGAAAAAAAAGATTACAAGCATGCTGCTCCTCTGACCTTTCCTCACCCACTGCCCTCATCAAACACGTCCTCCCACTCGTCATATAGCACCACTATCCTAGCCAAAGTGATAAAAATACTATAGTGGAAACATAATCATTTCCCGCACTTTTACCGAATTTTGCTGATTTTATGTAAAAACGCTTGGATGACCGATCACGAATCCGAATGTGCAATGTTTGTGCCGAAATTGAAATTGGCGAGCGTTTTTTGAATATGTTTGCTCATTTCTATTCATTTGCCCCTAACAGCCGCTGGTGGAATCGCAATCCACCCACAGTTGTTAACATGTTAAATGCCGCCCATCGGTGCCCGTGTCACATTTCCGATGGGTTGGCATGACAACCCGGGGTCTGCAGGAGACCCCTGTGGCTGTCATTGCAGGGATGCTATGAGCACCACCCAGCGTTCGGCGCTCATAGCAATTGAGCATTCCTGCTACTCACAGGCAATCTAATGATCGCAGCTTCTAGTCTCCCATGGAAACTAATGAAGCATGTAAAAAATAAAAATAAATGTTTTTAAAAATATTAAAGAAGTATAAAACTTTAAATCACCCCCCTTTTGCCCCATTCAAAATAAAGCAATAAAAAAATCAAATATACACATATTTGGTATCGCCGCATTCAGAATCACTCAGTCTATCAATATATAAAAATAATTAATCCGATTGGTAAACGGCGTAATGAGAAAAAAAATCAAAATGCCAGAATTACGTTTTTTTAGTCGCCGCAACATTGCAATAAAATGCAATAATGGGCGATCAAAATAATGGGTGGCCCAAAATAGTATAAAAAAAATGACAGCTCGCGCACAAAGAATGGGTACGGGTCTCAGAAAATGTCAATTTTTTTTTTAACCACTTCGCACCAGAGCCTGTTTTTGCCTTCATGACCGGGCCAATTTTTTCAATTCTGACCACTGTCACTTTATGAAGTAATTACTCTGGAACACTTCAACGTATTCCCCTGATTCTGAGAATGTTTTTTCATGACATATTGTACTTCATGATAGTGGTAAAATTTCTTTGATATAACTTGCGTTTATTTGTGAAAAAATCAGAAATTTGGCGAAAATTTAGAAAATTTTGCAATTTTCAAACTTTGAATTTTCATGCCCTTAAATCAGAGAGATATGTCACACAAAATAGTTAATAAATAGCATTTACCACATGTCTACTTTGCATCAGCACAATTTTGGAAACAAAATTTTTTTTGTTAGGGAGCTATAAGGGTTAAAAGTTCACCAGCGATTTCTCATTTTTCCAACAAAATTTACAAAAACATTTTTTTAGGGACCACATCATATTTGAAGTCACTTTGAGGGGTCTTTATCACAGAAAATACCCAAAAGTGACACCATTCTAAAAACTGCACCCCTCAAGGTGCTCAAAACCACATTCAAGAACTTTATTAACCCTTCAGGTGCTTCGCAGGAATTTTTGGAATGTGGAAGAAAAAAATTAACATTTAACTTTTTTCACAAAAATGTTACTTTAGACCCAATTTTTTTTATTTTCACAAGGGTAACAGGAAAAAATGGACCCCAAATTTTTTTGTGCAATTTCTCTTGAGTATGGTGATACCCCATATGTGAGGGAAAACCACTGTTTGGGTGCACTGCAGGGTTCGGAAGGGAAGGAGCACCATTAGACTTTTTGAATGTAAAATTTGTCTGAATAATTAGCAGACGCCATGTTGCGTTTGGAGAGCTCCTGATGTGCCTAAACAGTGGAAACCCCCCACAAGTGACACCATTTTGGAAACTAGACCCCTTAGGGAACTTATCTAGATGTGTGGTGAGCACCTTGAACCCCAAGGTGCTTCACAGAAGTTTATAATATTGAGCTGTAAAAATAAAATTTTCACATTTTTCCCACAAAAGCGTTTTTCATCCCTTAATTTTGCATTATCATAAGGGTAATAGGAAAAATTGCACCATGAAGTTTGTTGTGCAATGTCTCTTGAACACGCTGATACCCCATATGTGGAGGCAAACCACTGTTTGGGCGCACGGTAGGGTTTGAAATGGAAGGAGCGCCATTTGACTTTTTGAATGTAAAATTTGTTTGAAGAATTAGCGGACACCATGTTGCATTTGGGGAGACCCTGATGTGCCTAAACAGTGGAAACCCCCCACAAGTGACACCATTTTGGAAACTAGACCCCTTAGGGAACTTATCTAGATGTGTGGTGAGCACCTTGAACCCCAAGGTGCTTCACAGAAGTTTATAATATTGAGCTGTAAAAATAAAATTTTCACATTTTTCACACAAAAACGTATTTCATCCCTTAATTTTGCATTATCATAAGGGTAATAGGAAAAATTGCACCATGAAGTTTGTTGTGCAATGTCTCCTGAACACGCTGATACCCCATATGTGGAGGCAAACTACTGTTTGGGCGCACGGCAGCGTTTCAAAGGGAAGGAGCACCATTTGACTTTTTGAATGTAAAATTTGTTTGAATAATTAGCGGAGGCCATGTTGCATTTGGGGAGCCCCTGATGTGCCTAAACAGTGGAAACCCCCCACAAGTGACACCATTTTGGAAACTAGACCCCTTAGGGAACTTATCTAGATGTGTGGTGAGCACCTTGATCCCCCAGGTGCTTCACAGAAGATTATAATATTGAGCTGTAAAAATAAAATTTTCACATTTTTCCCACAAAACCGTTTTTCATCCCTTAATTTTGCATTATCATAAGGGTAATAGGATAAATTGCACCATGAAGTTTGTTGTGCAATTTTTCCTGAACACGCCGATACCCCATATGTGGAGGCAAATTACTGTTTGGGCGCATGACAGGGTTTGAAAGGGAAGGAGCGCCATTTGACTTTTTGAATGTAAAATTTGTTTGAATAATTAGCAGACGCCAGGTCGCATTTGGGGAGCCCCTAATGTGCCTAAACAGTGTAAACCCCCCACAAGTGCCACCATTTTGTAAACTAGACCCCTTAGGGAACTTATCTAGATGTGTGGTGAGCACCTTGCACCCCCAGCTGCTTCACAGAAGTTTATAATATTGAGCCGTAAAAATTAAATTTTCACATTTTTCCCACAAAAAATGTTTTTCATTCCCTAATTTTGTATTATCATAAGGGTAACAGGATAAATTGCACCTTGAAATTTGTTGTGCAATTTCTCCTGAGTACGCCGATACCCCATATGTGGGGGAAAACCACTGCTTTGGTGTACGGCAGGGTTCGGAAGAGAAAGGAGCGCTATGTTGGCTGGGATAGGCAGCAGACACCATGTCACATTTGAAGAGTCGCTGACATGCCGAAACAGCAGAAACCCCCACAAGTGACCCCATTTTGTAAACTACACCTCTCAAGGAATTAATCTAGGGAAGTAGTGAGTATTTTTTAATTTTTAAATTTATACCATTGGGCAGTGAAAAAAGCATAATTATATTTTTACCACAAAAAAATGTTTTACCCTCAGATTTTACATTTTCACACAAGGCAATGGGTAAAAATGGTGCCGAAATGTGTCACACAATTTCTTCCAAAAGTGGCAATACCCCATATGTGGCTGTATCGTACCGCTTAGCCATACGGCGAGATCTGGGGGGGACGGAGTGCTATTTGACAATTGGAGAACAAATTATTGTAGAATAGGCATTTGGTTTTGGGAGCACAAAATTTTCTGAATTTCTTTTGGGGGGCAAGGGCCATTTCGCTTTTCCAGAGCCTTTCTGCTACCAGCAACTTGGAAGTCCCTTATATTTTTAACAGATGACGGACCTGAGTGGGGACTAGCTTTTTTTGAGGACTGAGTTGAAGCTTTTATTGGGAACATTTTACGTAACATTTATCCGGCACTCTAGGCTGAGCACTTACATCGGGGTTTCCATCTAAATTTCCAAGTGATGTAATTCAGATGAAACCCCTGCCGGATCCATTTACTGTAATGAGGCAGCAGAGTTACTCTGGACTCCGTCTGGCCTCTGTTTAGCGGTGTCTTTTTTTTCAGAAGTGCACAAAACTGTGGCCAACCGCACTTTTATGCACGCCTAAAACAAATGACACCGTGGGATCACCGGCCAGACGGCATCCACAGTGGCCTATATCTGCCTCATTACAGGGAATCTTCCGTCATGGGTTCCGTCCGAATCACGTATTTCAGAGATTTACACGGAAACTCTGGTGTAAGTGCTCAGCGCAGAGCGCATGATAAAAGTGAGCAGAGCCTTTCTGCAATCTTTGGGAGACATAATAAACAAATCAGTAGCAGGTGAAGAATTGGTTTTATTTATTTTTTACGCCGTTCCTAGTGTGATATAACTTATTAGATTACTTTATTCGTCAGGTCGGTGCGATTACAGAGATACCAGATTTATATCGGGTTTTTATGACTGACAGCTGTCACACACTAAGAGACGCTTTTTTTTGCAAAATCTAGTTTTTGCATCACCATATTTTGAGAGCTATAAGTTTTCCATTTTTCGGCCGACAGAGTCATGTGATGGCTTGTTTTTTGTGGGACGAGTTGACATTTTTATTGGTACCATTTTTGGGTACGTGACATTTTTTGATCGCTATCTATTCCGTTTTTTGGGAGGTAAAATGAACAAAAACAAACAATTCAGGAATTGTTTTTTGAGGTTTTATTTTATGCCCTTCTGCGTGTGGTAAAAGTGATCAGGCAGCGTTATTCTTCGGGTTAGTACGTTTACAGCGATACTACACTTACTGTATTTTTTTTTATGTTTTGGCGCTTTTACACAATAAAACAATTTTATAGAAAAAAATAATTTTTTTGCATTGCTTTATTCTGAGCGCTATAACTTTTTTATTTTTCGGCTGATGGAGCTGTATGGTGGCTTTTTTCTTGCGGAACAAGATGACGTTTTCAGTGGTAACATTTTTATTTCTATTTTATTTTTTGATCGCATTTTTTTCCACTTTTTGTTTGGCAATATGATTAAAAAGCATATTTTTTTGCTCCGTTTTGTATTTATTTTTATTACGTGTGCACAGAAGGAGTTAATTAGTGTGACAGTTTTATAGCTCGGGTTGTTTCGGACGTGGCGATACCAAATATGTGTACTTTTTTTGGTTTTGTAAAAATATACGGATTTATTGGTTTAATATTTTATTTATTTATTTTTATGTATTTTGTGATTTTTTTTAACTGTTTAAAAACTTTTTTTTTACATTTTTTTACATTTTTACTTAGTCCCTGTATGGGACATTAATTTTTATTTTTCTGATCACTGATCTCATGTAATGTAATAGACATGTATTACATTACATGAGATCTTCACTGACTGTTTCACCGTCAGTCTCCTGCCTGGCTTCAGCTGCAGGCTGAGCCAGGCAGGACACCATATATGGCAGATCTGGAGGCGGTCATGTGACCTCCAGCTGCCATAGCAACCCCAGGTCCTGGAAGCTATCAGGGGTCGTCGGAGAGGTAAGTAAGACGACCCCCTCTCCTCCTTCTATCTTCTATATGCCGCGATCACTATAGATCGCGGCATATAGAACATAGCAAAGGGTTAACATCACTGGGACCTGATCCAATCAGGTCCCGATGATGTCCCCTGTCAGAGCTAACACTCTACACCGGAATCGCAGTGCTTGCAGGACCCTGGGGGTCCTGAGCGCTGCGAGACCACCCACTGTTTTTTTCTACAGTGGGCGGTCGGGAACCAGTTAACAAACTTTAGATTTTTTTTCACCACTTAATTAAAAAAGAACCTATACATGTTTGGTATCTATGAACTTATAACAACCTGAAGAATCATAACAGCAGGTCAGTTTTACCATATAGTGAACATGTTAAAAAAAAAATGCAAAAAACAATTGTGAAATTGCACTTTTTTGCAATTTCACAGCATTTGGAATTTTTTTCCCATTTTCCAGTATACAATATAGTAAAACTAATGGTGTTGTTCAAAAGTAAAACTCATCCGCAATAGTCAAGCCCTTACACGGCCATATTGAACTAAAAATAAAAAAGTTATGGCTCTGGGAAGAAGAGGAGTAAAAAAGCGCAAAAACGGAAAAGAGCCGTGTCATGAAGGGGGTTACATTTTGTTAAAACCTATCTAACATTTTAGTATATTTTAGCAATATTACATAAAATAGAAATCTAAGGATAAATATGCTACTGTGCTGCTAATAATGTCAGGCTGTGTACACTGAAGATAAAGAGCTAAGCATTAAGTGTAAGTATTACCCCAATGGGAGAGATGGTTAAAAAATGGTTTCGGTAAATAGTTTTAATCTAAAAGATTCTCATTGATTCATTCATTGATTGTTGAGAAGGGCAGCTCATTATGTACTGACCAAGGAAAAAATCCTTTGCTGGCTTGATCTATGGATATAAAGTGTAAGGGTTCTAGTTATCACTGCTGTCACAATGCTGACCTTTTAAGTGTTGGATAGCCTTGTAAATAAATCCTGTGTCACTCACTAGCATAAAAAGGGCTAAAATACCCTGTGAAGCTCTACCACACATAAACCAGCCATAAAGCATGTCACTGACATCAAGGCCCATGCAATTGATATGTTAATATCACTTACACATGAATCATATCTGAAAAGATCTTCATTGTTTGTGATTTTGGAAAACAATGTTGCAGTTTACAACGTTATTATCTAAGAACACGTTTACCTGAATACGATTTTAAAAGTTACACAAAATTGAGGATTTCAGTGTCAGCCAGTATTCATTATCTTTCACAATATATTTTAAATCATGCTAATTCATGCTTTTAAAGCGTTACCTTATAAAAATAAGTCTTATTTTTATGTCCTGTTCATATAAACCATGGAGTATGTAGGAAAAAGAAAAAAAAAATTAATGTGTAGGACAGTAGCGGTACATATAGGTAGAATATTGCTTTTTGAATGTAGACAGAGTATTTCTTACTTATATTCAATAAACACTTGTCATGTCTACAACTTAGGTCACTTATTTAGATTTCCAAAGACAGAGCCAAAATGGAGAACATTCTTGTGGTAGTGCTATCATTTAGGAATTCATCCAAAACACAGATGTTTCCATAGTAGTTCTTGTTTTATTGAAGTAAAGTATTTTACCTCTATAATGATGCATTCATCCAAAGCAAAATGTGCACGCCAACCTGGCACAAGTATCATATGGACAACCATGTTATGCTACTCAATTCTCCTGAAAAAAGTTGTTGACTATCTAGGGATAGAGAAGCCAGGTGCCAGTAGAAAGGGAGTCTCATCAGGCATATACACACCAGGTATGCAAGATTGGGAGCCCGAAGCCCTAATAATGGTGAAACAAGTTCTTTAAGATACCAAGTTATTAAATTACCAACTATCTATAGGATAAAGGTTAACTTGTTGATTGACTAGGATTCCAATCAATCACAATAATGGTGCTTCAAGGAACACCATGCAAATGAAATGGACATTGAGCATGTGGTCCTCTGCTGCATTTATTCTCTATGGGACTGCTCTAGATAGATGAGTACTGCGCTCATCAAACTCTTGTGGATGTAATAAATATAGAAAATATTTATTATTAAAATTCAATAACAGGTATGGGGGATATACGACACATACAACAATACAAATGTGAAAAAAGTGAAGCGCATGGCAATTCTTAATAGATAGTGGACACAAAACAACCTTTTTATAATGAGGGTATAAGTAAACAATAAGACCACTAGTATATATATATATATATATATATATATATGTACTTGGTAGCTAATATATATCAGAGAGCAAAAACAGGAAAAATTACCTATACTATTATGCACTATGTTGTCCATATGGTGACTATATGGTGACTATATGGTGACATACCTGTAATATATAGCTGCCACTATAGAGTTGCCACCGCCCACATTCCGACCCCGACGTGCGTTTCGGCAACGAGCCTTTGTCAAGGGGTGTGTCAAGAACAAAAATGCTGAGTATATAAAAGAGAGGCCATCCAATAAGGTTCCCGAAGTAATGATTACCAATATAATGTGTATCCGCCGACCGAAATGTGTGTTCCTAGGTGACCAAGATGCATTACCTAGAGGCACCATGTGCCACCGGAAGTGACGCATGTGCCTCCATGGTAACGCATCCGCTGATCGGAAATATGTGTTACTAAGTGACCAAACTGCATTACCCAGAGGTGACGTACACCACCGAAAGTGACGCATGTGCTTCCATGGTAATGAGGACGCACAGCGGTGGCAGCATCACCAGGATGACACATAGCACAGCGGAGCAGTCAACCCAGGGTATAGATGCCACAAGCTGACAAGCGTACAAGAACCATGCAGCACACGACTGCAGGGACGACAGCACCAAGACATAGGGAAGATGAGGCAAAGAGGTGAATATATACTGTATATATAGATGGCATATCCAATCAAATATGTGTACAATGTGTATAACGTATATAGAGATTTGTGTCAACAGCCCCATATAAAATGGACAATATTGCCAGTTAAAAGGCTTATCAGAATCAACTTGTACTAAACATGATTATATATAGTTGCATAGACGATAATTAGAGGCATATATACATTATCTGAAATAACTTTAGGCCACATCTAAAAGTGCTGGACATCAATATATGTAAATACAAAGGACATTATAAAAGAGTATCTACTTTATATAGCATGCACATATAAAATATACAGTATATCCCCATATGCATTGAATATGGATTATACCAGTGTACACATTTATATAGTGAGTATATTGCTGCTTCTTTCTGTAAGTTATCCTTATGGCTCATCAAACTCTGTCAGTCCCATAGAGATTAACAGGAGAAGGGTGTACATGCTCAATCTCCAATCTCCACTCCAGCCAGACTGGGCTCTTCCTGTTCTCAGGAAAGGTGTGGGCATCTCATCATATAGAATAATTTATTAACTTGATACGATCCCTTCAAAGGGAATCTGTCAGCGGGTTTTCACTACCTCATCTGAGAGCAGCATGATGTAGAGAAAGAATCCAGAGATGTATCACTTAGTTTACTGGGTGAAGTTATTCTGATACAGAGTTTTACGACTTAGCAATGCAGCAGAGGTGAGAAAGCTAACCCACCCACATCAGGCTCTGTCTATAGACAGTGAGATACTTATCACAGGAGGGGGTGTAGTTGAACTAGCATGCATGCACTGCTGTAGTCTGAACAATGATAACTACCAGGTGATGAAACCTTCAGTGTAAGTAAACGGCAGCACTGACCTGTGACACATCATCTGTGTTTTAATCCCTACGTCATGCTGTCCCTGCTGACAGATTCCCTTTAAACACAAATCACCAAAACTGTATTGTTATTGTCCTTAAAATATAATGCATAATAAAAACAAGAACTTAGACACAATGTTTGTGCTTGTAATCTGTTATTAATGCTTGAGATGAGTGAAGGATTGTTAAACTTCAACACAAATCATAGTGAGCAGTATCTTTGTATTCTCAAAAAAAAATCTTTCATGTGTCCTATTTTGCCCAATCTTTTCTCAGCATACATATGATCTTAGAACTTAAAAGGTTTTTCCCAGCTTGCAAAAAGTATATAATTAGAAGTGCTTGTAAAAACAAGAAACTTTCCAATTTACTTCCTGTTATAATTTAGCTACATTCTCCAGATATAACAAATTTTCTTCTTTATAGTATATAAATCATTGCTTAGCAGACGTGCCACCACTGCTAGACTGCAACAGTGGCTGGTCTAAGTAATGAGCTCAGTGCTTACAAGCTGTTTTGTACAGAACTTGTAAGCACTGTTCATAAATTGGCTGAAATTTCTGAAGAGCAATATTAGCTCCCAATCCCAGCCAGTGCTATTATACTCATCTGATGCTAAGGCAAGGCTGCTTCAAATAGCAGCATCGGAGAGTGGACGTTACAAGCCAACAGTGAACTTACACTGCTAGTCTGAACTGTCAATCAAGCAGGTTAGCACCTGCCCAGCAAATAAGAAGCTGGGAGAATGGGGTCCAGTGCGCACCTGAAAAAACAATAATGAGAGAAACCTTTTAATTAAACACAGTTGTAACATAGACAAGAACTACAAACAGATGTTTTAAAAAATAAAACAGTGGAAAACTTCAACTAATATATATATATATTGTGGTAAGATGACTCACTCGGCTGTTTTCGGAAGTAGACTCAGGAACCTGGTTTTCTCGGCAGGCTTTATTATGTGGCATAAAGCGCTGCAGCTCCAGCAAAAACAAACACGGCCTAACTGGCAAAATGACAAAACAAAAGATAAACGATAGCACAGTCCATAGGACTGTGGGGTTCGCCCACACTGGTTGTATCACAGCCTTCAGCTCCTTCCTGAGCTATGGCCTCCCAGTCTGGAGACCTTGCCTCTCCAAACACAAGAACAGAAAAAAAAATAGTGACTGAGCATTTAGGCTTGCTCAGCCACACCCTGAGGGGAGGTAGGGTGAATGACTTTCCACCCTCTTTGCCATTCAAATAAAACCACACCCTTTAGGGAATTAACCCCCCCAACATATAACATGCTGGAGGAAAGTTTGTAGGTTTTAGTTCACACAGGCTAGCAGCCGGAGTGACACATACCTCCCCTCGTAAATAACACCAGTGACTCTGCCACAGTATATATATATATATATATATATATATATATATATATATATATATACTTATATATATAATTGTATATCCAGTATCTCTCTATATATAGATATATAGATATATATGTTTATATACAGTGAAGGAAATAATTATTTGATCCCTTGCTGTTTTTGTAATTTTGCTCACTGACAAAGACATGAACAGTCTATAATTTTAGGGGTAGGTTAATTTTAACATTGAGAGATAGAATATCCCAAAGAAAATCAAGAAAATCACATTGCATAAATTAGATAAATTTATTTGCATTTTGCCGTGAGAAATAAGTATTTGATCCCCTACAAACTATTATGAGTTTTGGCTCCTACACACCAATTAGACGCTCCTAATCAACTTGTTACCAGAATTAAATACAGCTGTCTTACATAGTCAACTGTATAAAAGACTCCTGTCCATACACTCAATTAATCAGTCAGACTCTAACCTCTACAACATAGGCAAGACCAAAGAGTTTTCTAAGGATGTCAGGGACAAGATCATAGACCTGCACAAAGCTGAAATGGGCTACAAAACCAGAAGTAAGACGCTGGGTGAGAAGGAGACAACTGTTGGTGCAATAGTAAGAAAATGGAAGAAATGCAAAATGACTGTCAATCGACATTGATCTGGGGCACCATGCAAAATCTCACCTCGTGGGGTATCCTTGATCATGAGGAAGGTGAGAGATCAGCCTAAAATTACACGGGAGGAACTTGTTAATGATCTCAAGGCAGCTGGAATCCCAGTCACAAAGAAAACCATTGGCAACACATTACGCCTTAAAGGTTTAAAATCCTGCAGTGCCTGCAAGGTTCCCCCCCCTGCGCAAGAAGGCACATGTGCAAGCCCATCTGAAGTTTGCCAATGAACACCTGGATGATTCTGTGAGTTATTGGGAGAAGGTGCTGTGGTCAAATGAGACAAAAATTGAGCTCTTTGGCATTAACTCAACTCGCTGTGTTTGGAGGAAGAAGAAGGATGAGTACAACCCTAAGAACATCGTCCCAACCATGAAGAATGGTGGGGGAAACATTATACTTTGTGGGTGCTTTCTGCAAAGCGGACATGACGACTGCACCGTACTGAAGGGAAGATGGATGGGGTCATATATCGCGAGATTTTGGCCAACAACCTCCTTCCCTCAGTAAGAGCATTGAAGATGGGTCGTGGCTGGGTCTTCCAGCAAGACAATGACCCAAAACATACAGCCAAGGCAACAAAGGAGTGGCTCAAAAAGAAGCACGGTAAGGTCATGGAGTGGCCTAGCCAGTCTACAGACCTTAGTCCCTTAGAAAACTTATGTAGGGAGTTGAAGCTCCGAGTTGCCAAGAGACAGCCTCAAAATCTGAATGATGAGGAGGAGTGGAGCAGAATTCCTCCTGACATGTGCGCAACCCTCATCATCAACTACAAAAAACGTCTGACTGCTGTGCTTGCCAACAAGAGTTTTGTCACCAAGTATTAAGTGTTGTTTGCCAGAGGAATCATATACTTGTTTCTCACTGCAAAATACAAATACATTTATCTAATTTATACAGTGTGATTTTCTTGATTTTTTTGGGATATTATATCTCTCAATGTTAAAATTAACCTACCCTTAAAACTATAGACTGTTCATGTCTTTGACAGTGGGCAAACTTACAAAAACAGCAAGGGATCAAATACTTATTTCCTTCACTGTTTATATAACAGCAAGTGGCACACATCAATGAGCTCCATGAAGACAGTGAGATCCCTATACTGCTACAATAGGCTACGACACAGCCTTAACTGATAGTAAATCACTGTGCAAAGGGTTAATTTAACAGAGGCCAAAGTGCTGATTTTTACTAGGTTTTGCTTGTCATCACAATCCATGATTTGCAAAGCAAGGGTTAGGAATCTATTCTTTTTTTTCTCACAACTGCAAGGGGATTATGTTACAGTAGAGAGAGTGGGGTCTGGCAGGTCATGACACTGGTCACTGTCATCAACTTCCTGTTTCCTTAGGGAGAAAACATATATTTTTATCTTTCTTTAAAGAGAGGGCATTCCAATTACCAGCAAGTGCACACGTGTTAGACTAGCGTGCAGAATGGATGATGTCGGGACAATGCAAGTGTCTGGAAAATGCATTTTATATCACAGCAACACTTGTGACAATTTTTCAAAGGAAAATTGAACTCAATCAAACAAAGCACTGCTGTTAAATGGCGACTCTTATTGCTGAGTCTTGTGGGAAAAATGGCAGCTGCCAAGCTAAGGACCTTCAAGCTCTAAAACTTTGGCAGGATAATAAAAAGTATGAAATGCAAAATCAAAGCCATGTACAGCTCACACTGGAACTGAATGAATACACCCCTGTGTGAAACATTTTTATAGGACTGTGACTGTACCTCTTGGTTAACTATATTATACTAGCTATTGAAGACATTCTACGCCCGGGTGGCGAGCATTTTATTGGTATATGGTCTCCCATGCTGGTATGTGCTGCCCCCTCCTGTTATGTGCTGCCCACATCCTGCTATGTGCTGCCACCATCCTGCACCCCCATCCTGGTATTTGTGCTGCCCCCATCCTGGTATTTGTGCTGCCCCCATCCTGTTATTTGTGCTCCCCAATCCTGTTCCCCCATCCTGTTATGTGCTGCCCCCATCCTATCCTGGTAGGCATGGCACCCTTCATACCTATCCTGGTATGTATGGCACCCCTCACCCCCTAATCCTGGTATGTATGGCACCCCTCACCCCCAAATTCTGGTATGTATGGCGCCCCTCACCCCCAAATTCTGGTATGTATGGCGCCCCTCACCCCCCAATCCTGGTATGCATGGTCCGCTCAACCCCCAATCCTGGTATGTATGGCGCCCCTCATCCATATCATGCTGCAGACATACAAAAAAATAAACACTCATACTCACCTTTCTTCCCTGTGCTCCAGCGCTGTGTCCCGTTCTGCCAAAGGCCGGGGAAGGAGTGTGGCGCCTAAGTACGCGCATGCCCATACTGCACTGTCCGGAGCCATTTTGCTAAAGACAGACTGCAAATGTGTCTTCAATAAAATGGCGCCAGATAGCACTATGCGTATGCGCCGATTCCGACGCCTCACTCCTGTCCCGGTCTCCGGCGAGAAGCGAGGCGATGTGGCAACGCTCCTCCCGGTCAGGTATGTATGTAAGTATGGCGCCGGAGATCCCTGTATGCTTTCAGTGCCTACACATACCGCGATCTCCGGCGCCAAACACTCCTCTTACCTGTAACCGCTTCATGCGTTCTTCTGTCTGTAGCCAGACTGCGCAGGCGTGTCGCTCTTGCACAGTCTATAAAGGCTTCAGACAGAGGGACGCATCTCCGATTATATTATAGATTGTATGAGTAGTGCACTGACAATAAAATAATAAAAATCTGCCTTGATGCATTAAGATAGGCATTTGGTTATGATAATTTCTATCAATATTACCTTCTTAAGAAAAAAAATTGGTAGAAATGCTGAGCAAAATGAAATATTACATTGACACTATTTGTTCATATATACAGTTTTTCTAATGTATATTTACCTACCTATCTATTACAGTGTTGTTATTGTACAAATTAGATAATTTAACCGGTTCAAGACCGCCCACTGTACATAAACGTGCAGCGCCGACGTTTAAAAATGATGGGTGGTCCCGCAGCGCTCAGGACTCCCAGGGTCCTGCAAGTGCTGTGGTTCCAGTGCAGAGCAATAGCTCTGACAGGGGACATCATCGGGACCTGATTGGATCAGGTCCCAATGATGTTAACCCTTTTCTATCTTCTATATGCCGCGATCTATAGTGATCGCGGCATATAGAAGATAGTGAGAAGAGAGGGGGTCGTCCACTTACCTATCCGACGGCCTACTGATATCTTCCAGGACCTGCCGTTGTTATGGCAGCTGGAGGTCTCATGACCACCTCCAGATCTGCCATATATGGTGTCCTGCTAGGCTCAGCCTGCAGCTGAAGCCTGGCAGGAGACACTGACTGTGAAACAGTCAGCAAAGATGTCATTCAATGTAATACATGTCTATTACATTGCATGAGATAAGTGATTAGAAAAATATAAATCATTGTCCCATACAGGGACTAAGTAAAAATGTAAAAAAAAGTCTAAAAAATGTTTTCAAACTGTTAAAAAAAAATCACAAAATAAATAAAAATAAATAAATAAAATATTAAACCAATAAATCCGTATATTTATGCAAAAACAAAAAAAGTACACATATTTGGTATCGCCGAGTCCGAAACAACCCGATCTATAAAACTGTCACACTAATTAACTCCTTCTGTGCACACCGTAATAAAAATAAATACAAAATGGAGCAAAAAACTATGCTTTTTCATCATATCGCCAAACAAAAAGTGGAAAAAAATGCGATCAAAAAGCAAAATGGAAATAAAAATGGTACCGCTGAAAATGTCATCTTGTTCTGCAAAAAAAAAAGCTGCCATACAGCTCCATCAGCTGAAAAATAAAAAAGTTATAGCTCTCAGAATAAAGCAATGCAAAAAAATTATTTTTTCTATAAAATTGTTTTATTGTGTAAAAGCGCCAAAACATAAAAAAATATACAGTAAGTGTAGTATCGCTGTAAACGTACTGACCCGAAGAATAATGCTGCCTTATCACTTTTACAACACGCAGAACGACATAAAAAAACCTCAAAAAAACAATTCCTGAATTGTTGGTTTTTGTTAATTTTACCTCCCAAAAAACGGAATAGAAAGCGATCAAAAAATGTCACGTACCCAAAAATGGTACCAATAAAAATGTCAACTCGTCCCACAAAAAACAAGCCATCAAATGACTCTGTCGGCCGAAATATGGAAACATTATATCTCTCAAAATATGGCGATGCAAAAACTAGATTTTGGAAAAAAAAGCGTCTCTTACTGTGTGACAGCTGTCAATCATAAAAACCCGATATAAATCTGGTATCTCTGTAATCGCACCGACCCGAAGAATAAAGTAATCTCATCACTTATACCGCACGAGGAACGGCGTAAAAAATAAATAAAACTAATTCTTCACCTGCTACTGATTTGTTTATTATGTCTCCCAAAGATCGCATTTATTCTGCGCTCTGCGCTGAGCACTTACACCAGAGTTTCCGTGTAAATCTCTGAAATACGTGATTCAGACGGAACCCATGACGGAAGATTCCCTGTAATGAGGCAGATATAGGCCACTGTGGATGCCATCTGGACTGTGATCCCACGGTGTCAGTTTTTTTAGACGTGCATAAAAGTGCGGTTGGCCACAGTTTTGTGCACTTCTGAAAAGAAAGGACACCGCTAAACAGAGGTCAGACGGAGTCCAGAGTAACTCTGCTGCCTCATTACAGTGAATGGATCCCGCAGGGGTTTCATTTGAATTACATCACTTGGAAATTTAGATGGAAACCCCGATGTAAGTGCTCAGCCTCGAGCGCCGGATAAATGTAACGTAAAATGTTCCCAATAAAAGCTTCAACTCAGTCCTCAAAAAAAGCTAGTCCCCACTCAGGTCCGTCAACTGTTAAAAATATTCCAAGTTACTGGTAGCAGAAAGGCTCTGGGAAAGTTAAATGGCCCTTGCCCCCCAAAAGAAGTTCAGAAAATTTTGTGCTCCCAAATCCAAATGCCTATTCTACAATAATTTGTTCTCCAATTGTCAAATAGCGCTCCGTCCCTCCCAGATCTCGCCGTATGGCTAAGCGGTAAGATACAGCCACATATGGGGTATTGCCACTTTTAGAAGAAATTGTGTGACACATTTCGGCACCATTTTTACCCATTGCCCTGTGTGAAAATGTAAAATCTGAGGGTAAAACATTTTTTGTAGTAAAAATAAAATTATTTATTTTTCACTGCCCAATGGTATAAATGTAAAAATTAAAAAATACTCACTACTTCCCTAAATGAATTCCTTGAGAGGTGTAGTTTACAAAATGGGGTCACTTGTGGGGGTTTCTGCTGTTTCAGCATGTCAGCGACTCTTCAAATGTGACATGGTGTCGGCAACCTATCCAAGCCAACAAAGCACTCCTTTCTCTTCCGAACCCTGCCGTACACCAAAGCAGTGGTTTTCCCCCACATATGGGGTATCAGCGTACTCAGGAGAAATTGCACAACAAATTTCATGGTGCAATTTCTCCTGTTATCCTTATGATAATGCAAAATTAGGGAATGAAAAACATTTTTTGTGGGAAACATGTGAAAATTTTATTTTTACAGCTCAATATTATAAACTTCTGTGAAGCACTTGGGGGTGCAAGGTGCTCACCACACATCTATATAAGTTCCCTAAGGGGTCTAGTTTCCAAAATGGTGGCACTTGTGGGAGGTTTCCACTGTTTACGAACATCAGGGGCTCCCCAAAATGCAACATGGCGTCCGCTAATTATTCAAGCAAATTTTACATTCAAAAAGTTAAATGGCGCTCCTTCCCTTCCAATCCCTGCCGTGCACCCAAACAGTGGTTTGCCTCCACATATGGGGTATCGGCGTGTTCAGGAGAAATTGTACAACAAATTTCACGGTGCAAAATTATGATAATGCAAAATTAAGGGATAAAAATGTTTTTGTGGGAAAAATGTGAAAATTTTATTTTTACAGCTCAATATTATAAACTTCTGTGAAGCACCTGGGGTTCAAAGTGCTCAACACACATATAGATAAGTTCCCTAAGGGGTCTAGTTTCAAAAATGGTGTCACTTGTGGGGGGTTTCCACTGTTTAGGCACATCAGGAACTCTCCAAACGCAACATGGCGTCTGCTAATTATTCAAACAAATTTTACATTCAAAAAGTCTAATGGCGCTCCTTCCCTTCCAAACCCTGCAGTGCGCCCAAACAGTGGTTTTCCCTCACATATGGGTTATCAGCACGCTCATGAGAAATTGCACTACAAATTGTGTATTCCATTTTTTCCTGTTACCCTTGTGAAAATAAAAAAATTGGGTCTAAATTAACATTTTTGTGAAAAAAAGTTAAATGTTCATTGTTTTCTTCCACATTCCAAAAATTCCCATGAAACACCTGAAGGGTTAATAAACTTCTTGAATGTGGTTTTGAGCACCTTGAGGGGTGCAGTTTTTAGAATGGTGTCACTTTTGGGTATTTTCTGTCATAAAGGCCCCTCAAAGTCACTTCAAATAAGATGTGGTCCCTAAAAAAAATTTTTTGTAAATTTTGTTGGAAAAATTAGAAATCGCTGGTCAACTTTTAACCCTTATAGCTTCCTAACAAAAAAAAAATTTTGGTTCCAAAATTGTGCTGATGTAAAGTAGACATGTGGGAAATGTTATTTATTAACTATTTTGTGTGACATATCTCTCTGATTTAAGGGCATGAAAATTCAAAGTTTGAAAATTGCAAAATTTTCAAAATTTTCACAGATTTTTTCACAAATAAACGCAAGTGATATCGAAGAAATTTTACCACTATCATGAAGTACAATATGTCACGAAAAAACAATCTCAGAATCAGGGGAATCCGTTGAAGCGTTCTATAGTAATTACTTCATAAAGTGACAGTGGTCAGAATTGAAAAAATTGGCCCGGTCACGAAGGCAAAAACAGGCTCTGGCGCGAAGTGGTTAATAAGTATCTCAATACATACTCAAAAATAGGTCAAAAATAGAAACTTAAAGAAAAAATTGGAAACAAATAATCTAAAAAATCCAGAATATCAGTGACCATTCAGGTTTAGTTCAAAATGCTACAGAGACCTGACATATACAGTGCCTTGAAAAAGTATTCATACCCCGTGAACTTTTCCAAATTGTTTTCATTTTTTTCAATTTTATTGGCATTTTATCTGATATACCAACACAAAGTAGCATGTATTTGTGAGATGTAAAGGTAATGATACATGGTTTTCAAAATATTTTATCAAAAATATATCTGAATATTGTGATGTGCATTTGTACTCAGCCCTCCTGAGTCAATACTTTGTAGGACCATCTTTCGCTGCAATTACTGTTGCCAGTCTTTTAGGGGAAGTCTCAACTAGCTATGCACATATAGAGGCTGAAATTTTTGCCCATTTTCCATTGCAAAATAGTTCAGTGAGATTGGATGGAGAGCGTCTGTGAACAGCAATTTTCAAGTCTTACCACATATTCCCAATGGGTTCTAGGTCTGGACTGTAACTAGGCAATTGAAACACATGAATATGCTTTAATCTAAACCTTATCACTGTAGCTCTGGCACTATGTTTATGGTTGTTATCCTGCAGGAAGGTGAACCTGCGCCCCAGTTTCAAGTTTATTGTCCTTACTGAGGAAAAGCATCCCTACAGCATAATGCTGCCACCACCATGTTTGACAGGGGGATGGTGTTTTCAAGGTGATGTGCAGTTTTCTGCCACATATAGCATTTTGCATTTAGTCCAAAAAGTTCTATTTTGGTCTCACCTGTACAAAGCACCTTCTTCCACATGCTAGCTGTGTCCCTTGCATGGTCTTTTGCAAACTGCAAATAGGACTTTTTATGGCTTGCTTTCAAAAATGGCCATAAAAGCCAGATTTGTGGAATTTATGACTAATAGTTGTTCTGTGAACAGATTCTCCCACTTGAGCTGTGGATCTCTCCAGCTCCTCTCGAGTGACCATAGGCCTCTTGGTTGCTTCTCTAATTAGTGCTCTACTTGCTTGGGATGTCAATTAAGGTGGACACTCGTGTCTTGGTAGGTTTGTGCCTTACTTCTTCTATTTTTGTATGATAGATTGACCAGTGCTCTGTGAGAGGTTCAGAGCTTGGGCTATTTCTTTATAACCTAACCCTGCTTTACTCTTCTCCACAACTTTTTCCCTGACCTGTCTGGTGTGTTACCTGGTTTTCACAATGCTATTTGATCCCTAATGTTCTCAAACAAACTTCTGAGGCCTTCACAGTACAGCTGTAGTTATTCTGAGGATAAATTACACACAATAAGACTCTTTTTACGAATTAATAAGAAGTAAAAAAGTTGTGGTGGGCACTGTCACAATAAAGACAAGGATGAGAAGATGTTTAAAAACAGCAAACATTTATTAAAAGATGGCAACATGTTTCAAAACTGATCTGATTTCTTCCTCAGACTGTCATACAAAGAAATATATAAAACAAATCATAAAGGAAGCCACAATTCAAATAAATTATTGTATGTATTGGACTATAAGACACACTGGACCATAAGACGCACCTAGGTTGTAGAGGAGGAAATTATAAAACAAAATTGAAGCAAAAAATGTGGTCTTGATGCACTGTTATGTGTGGGGAGGAATTTGCTGCTGACATTGTTATAGGGGTAATGTCCTCCAATTCTGTACTAATATCCCCCATGCTAGTATATATATGTCCCCATCCTGGTATATATTGCCCCCTATCCCAATATATGTGGCCCCCATCCTGGTCTACGTGGCCCCCACTTACATTCTGGTATACATGACACCCATCCCCATCCTGGTATATATGGCCCCCATCCTGGTATACATGGCCCCCATATCCATCCTGGTATACATGGCCCTCATCCCCATCCTGGTATGCATGGCCCCGCATCCCCATCCTGATATACATGGCCCTCCTGGAATATATGGCCCCCCATTCTGGTATACATGATATACATGGCCCCCATCCTGGTATACATGGCCCCTCCATCCTGGTGTACATAGCCCCCCATCCTGGTTTACATGGGCCCCATCCCCATCCTGTTATAAATGGCCCCCTATCCTGGTATACATGGCCCCCATTCTGTTAGATATGGCTGACCAACCTGGTATGCATGCCCCCCATCCCTATCCTGGTATACATGGCACCTATCCCCACCCTTGTTTACATGGTCCTCACCCCACCCTGGTATGCATGGCCCCCACCCCACCCTGGTATACATGGCCCCCATCCTGTTATATATGGCCCCCCATCCTGGTATACTTGCCCCCCATGCTGCACACATAAAAAAATAAAGGATTCTACTCATCTCCCCTCTGCTCCAGCCGCATTTTGTTATGATGTCAGCAGCTGAGGTCAACTGCTGGGACCATGGGGGTGGAAATAAGTGAGTATTAATTTTCCTTAATAGTTAAGCCGCAGTTTGTGCGCCAGCGGGGTGATCACATGTGCCCGCTATTAATGAGCGGGAGTATAGAGTAGTGAATATTCATTCTCTTTAATAGCGGGCACACGTGACAGCCCAGCCACTGCAGGGAGCCGGCAGCTGCGGCAAACTGTGTCCGCTATTGAAGAAAATGAATATTCACTATTATCCACTCCCATGGGTGTGGGGAGAAGTGAATATTAATTTTCTTTAACAACGGGCACAGTGTTAGCTGCAGCAGCCGGCTACTGCCTCTGTGACCCGCTCCTCCATCACTGCTGCCTTTTATCTTTGGGGTCATCTGAAGGCAATTGTCTATGCTGTGAAGATACGAGATGTGCAGCATCTGAAACAATGGATACTGGAAGCCTGTGCTAGCATTTCTTCTGCAGTGTTGCTATCAGTGTGTCAAGAGTGGGAGAAGAGGGTTGCATTGACAATCCAACACAATGGCAGCAATTTGAACACACTTTATAAAACTCATGACAGAATAAAGTTACGTTAAAACCAAGCACACAATTGTTTTTCTTATGAAACTCTCAATAAGTTTGATGTGTCACATGACCCTCTTCCCATTGAAAAAAATAAACTTGGATCCAAAATGGCCAACTTCAAAATGGCCACCATGGCATCCCCATCCTGATATACATGGCCCTACTGGAATATATGGCCCCCCATCCTGGTATACATGATATACATGACCCCCATCCTAGTATACATGGCCCCTCCATCCTGGTGTACAGACCCCCATCCTGGTTTACATGGTTCCCATCCCCATCTTGGTATAAATGGCCCCCTATCCTGGTATACATGGTCCCCATTCTGTTAGATATGGCCCCCCAACCTGGTATACATGCCCCCCATCCCTTTCCTGGTATACATGGCACCTATCCCCACCCTTGTATACATGTCTCTCACCCCACCCTGGTATACATGGCCCCCATCTTGTTATATATGGCCCCCCATCCTGGTATACATGCCCCCCATGCCACACACATAAAAAAACAACAGATACTGGAAGCCTGTGCTAGCATTTCTTCTGCGGTTTTGCTATCAGTTTGTCAAGAGTGGGAGAAGAGGGTTGCATTGACAATCCAACACAACAGGCAGCACTTTGAACACATTTTATAAGTGGTCATAAACTTTTAAAAAACTCATGAAAAAATAAAGTTACGTTAAAACCAAGCACACCATTGTTTTTCTTATGAAATTCTCAATAAGTTTGATGTGTCACATGACCCCCTTCCCATTTTAAAAAAAATAAAGTTGGATCCAAAATGGCCAGCTTCAAAATGGCGGCCATGGTCACCACCCATCTGGAAAAGTTTTCCCCCTCCCATATACTAATGTGCCACAAACAGTAAGTTGATATCACCAACCACTCCCATGTAATTTAGATATATCCATATAAATGGCCCACCCTGTATATATATATATATATATATATATATATATATCTATAATATAACCGGGGATGCGTGTCTCTGTCTGAAGCCTCGATAAACTGCGCATGTGTGACGCGCAGTCTGGCTTCAGAGGGAAGCACGCATCCAGCCGTTACAGGTAAGAGGAGTATATGGCGCCGGAGATCGCGGGATGCGTAGACACTGAACGCATACGGCGATCTCCGGCACCATACTCGCATACTTACCTGACCGGGAGGAGCGTTGCCGCGGCGCCTCTCTTAGCTGGAGACCGGGGGCGGAGTGAAGGCGTCGGACCGGCACATACGCATTGCGCTATCCGGCGCCATTTTACTGAAGACACATTTACAATGTATCTTCAGCAAAATGGGGCCGGACAGCGCAGTGCTCCAGCGCCGCACTCCTCCCCCGGAAATCGGCAGAAGAGGACGCAGCAGCACTGGAGCACAGGGAAGAAAGGTGAGTATAACTGTTTATTTTTTTGTATGTGTGTACAGTGTGAAAGGGATGAGGGGGCCACACATAACAGGATTGTGGGGTGAGGGGTACCACACATACCAGGATTGGGGGTCAGGGGTACCATGCATACCAGGATTGGGAGTGAGGGGTACCACACATACCAGGATTGGGGGTGAGGGGTACCACGCATACCAGGATTGGGTGGTGAGGGGTGCCACACATACCAGGATTGGGGGTGAGGGGTACCACGCATACCAGGATTGGGGGTGAGGGGTACCACGCATACCAGGATTGGAGGGTGAGGGGTACCACACATACCAGGATTGGGGGGTGAGGGGTACCACACATACTGTTATGATCTGCTACAGGGACTAAGGAAAGACAGGAGATCTGTCCCTACAATAGAACTAAACTAGATCCCTACGATGTAACGGGGAATCTGATCCTGCGATCAGACCCGCTAAAGTCCTCGGTTAGTCTGTACGAAGACCTATAGATGTGAGGGAGGGATCCCTACAAGAACTAGGGACTGGGAAAGTTGGACACCTCCTAGCAGAAATAGTAGCAGTCAAAGACAAACACACAACAAAAAGCATAGAGGTCAGAAGACCTAGCAAAACTAACAGAGAACGGCAACAGAGCACCAAGCTAGCTCAAGAGTAGTAAATACAATGAAGTCCAGCAAGACCAGGAGGGCGGAGCTGGATTAAATAGGCAAAAATGGTCATGTGACCAGCAAACTAAAAAAAACCTAACAGGAGAGTTCTAACAGTACCCCCTCTTCTAAGAGGATCCTCCGGATCCCCTAGGCCCAGGCTTACCAGGAAACCTCCTGTGAAACGCTCTGACAAGTCTGGAAGCAGAAACATCATCCGCCCTCACCCATGAGTTATCCTCAGGTCCGAAACCCTTCGAAGCGACGAGATACTGCAAACTCCCTCTATACCGTCTAGAATTAGGATGCGGGAAATTTCATATTCCCCGTCCTCCACCACCGGAGGAACAGTGGCAGAGGCGTCACCATCCGACACATCAGCTTTTTTCAACAGAGAAACATGAAACACCGGGTTAATCTTCCAGGACGTAGGAACCTCCAACCTAACAGCAGATTGGTTAACTATCTGAAGCACCTTAAAGGGCCCTACAAACTTGGGACCCAATTTTTTAGAAGGAATCCTCAATCGCAGATTCTTAGACGACAACCAAACCATGTCACCAACAGCAAACAAAACATCTTGCCGTTTCCTATCAAAGTACCTCTTAGATTTTTTGTTAGCCTCCTGAAGATTACCACGCACATCCGTCCAAACTCTCTCCAAATCACCGGAAAAACTCTCCTCCTCAGGCACAGCCGAAACCAATTTGGAGAATGACCCAAAAGACGGATGTCTCCCAGAACAACAAAAAAAAGGCGAACACCCAGCAGAAGAGGATGTATGGTTGTTAAGAGCAAATTCAGCAAGTGGCAGAAACTCAGACCACCCCTCTTGATTGTCTGCCACAAAACAATGCAAGAACTGCTCAACATCCTGGTTCTTCCTTTCTGTCTGGCCATTAGACTCAGGATGATATCCAGATGAAAACGACAAATGAACTCCCAACCTGTCACAAAAGGCACGCCAAAAATGAGCCACGAACTGAGGTCCCCTATCAGAAACAATGTCAGTAGGAACACCATGCAGTCTGACAATTTCCTTGACAAAGGCCTTAGCGAGTGTCTTAGCGCAAGGCAGTTTGATGAAGGGAACCAAGTGACACATCTTGCTAAAACGGTCCACGACCACCCAGATGACCGTGAAACCTTCAGAGGGGGGAAGGTCAGTAATAAAGTCCATAGCCAGATGTGTCCAAGGTGCACTAGGAACCTCCAGAGGGCAAAGCAACCCCGCAGCAGGAGCATGCGAAGACTTGGATCTAGCACACACAGTACATTGGCGCACCCACTTAATGACTTCCTTCTGCCATCCAGGCCACCAAAAACTGCGACCCACAAGTCTCTTGGTCTCAGAAATTCCTGGATGACCTGCCAACCGAGACTCATGACACTCAACAAACAAATCTCTCCTAAAGGTACTAGGCACAAACAACCTCCCATGGGGAGTGTTAGATGGGGCATTCTCCTGAGCTTTAAGAATCTCATCCTCCAAAATGGAGTCCAAAGCAGCAATCACAACACCTTCTTGTAAAATGCTCTCCTCTTCCTCCTCAACACCGACCATGGGAGAAAAGCTGCGAGACAAAGCATCCGCTTTAACATTCTTGGTACCCGGGATGTAAGTAACGGAAAAATTAAACCGCGAGAAAAAAAGTGCCCACCTAGCCTGACGGGCATTCAAGCGCTTGGCAGCATCAAGATAGATCAGATTTTTATGATCAGTGAAAACCTGAATGGGAAATTCAGCACCTTCCAAGAGGTGACGCCAGTGTTCAAATGCGAGTTTAATCGCCAGCAATTCCCGATTACCAATATCATAATTAAGTTCAGTCTCAGAAAATTTTTTTGAAAAAAAGGCACAGGGATGTACTCCATCCTTGTTTTCCTGAGACAACACCGCACCGACCCCCACCGAAGAAGCATCAACCTCAACCAAAAACGGCTTAGTCACATCAGGCTGCATAAGGATGGGAGCAGAGGTGAACCTCTCCTTTAGAAACACAAAAGCTTCAATGGCCTCAGAAGTCCACTGAACCGCATTAGCACCTTTCCTGGTGAGATCGGTCAGCGGTTTGACAATAATAGAAAAAATTTTTATGAATTTTCTGTAATAATTGGCGAAACCCAAAAACCTCTGTATCGATTTCAAACCAATAGGCCTAGGCCATTCCTGCACAGCTTGAACTTTAACCGGGTCCATCTCAAAACCTTCACTGGAGATAATGTAGCCCAAAAAACTAATTCTCTGTACAGCGAACTCACATTTCTCTAGCTTAGCAAAAAGCGAATTGTCCATTAATAACTGTAAAACCTCACGTACGCTCCGCCAATGAGACTCCAGGTCAGGCGAATAAATCAGAATGTCATCCAAATACACAACCACATTTTTGCCGATTAAAGGTCTAAGGATGTCATTAATAAGATTCTGAAAAATTGCTGGAGAATTGGTAAGACCAAAAGGCATAACCAGATTCTCAAAATGACCCACAGGAGTGTTAAAAGCAGTCTTCCATTCATCACCCTCCTTCATGCGCAACAAATTGTATGCCCCCCGGAGATCAATTTTAGAGAACCTCTTGGCCCCCACTAACTGGTTAAATAAATCAGGAATCAATGGCAGTGGGTAAGGATTGCGTACAGTAATTTTATTAATCTCACGAAAGTCCAGACAAGGACGTAAACCGCCATCTTTTTTTTTTACAAAAAAAATCCAACAGCCACAGGAGACTTGGAAGGCCTAATGTGACCGGCGGCCAAGCTTGTCTGTATGTATTCCTCCAAAACCTTTCTCTCAGGAATAGTAAGATTAAATAAACGACTTTTAGGAAGAGTCGCTCCAGGGACAAATTCAATGGTACAATCATAGTCTCTATGGGGAGGCAAAATTTGTGACTCCTCCTCAGAAAAAACTCTCCAAAAATCCTGAATAGGTACAGGCAATTCCCCTTTATCCACAGCAGCAATACGTCCGTTACAACACTTGTCATAACACTTAGGGCTCCAGGACTTAATTTCATTGGTAGACCAATCCAGTACAGGATTGTGCAATTTTAACCAGGGTAACCCCAATATTACTGGAGAAGGCAAATTATCCAATACCACCAAATCCAAATTTTCTTGGTGAATACCATTAATAGTGAGGGGAAATTCACAGACTTTATGAGTAACACTCTTCAAGGGAGAGCCATCAACAGAAACCACAGCAATAGGGGATGACAAAGTTCTAGGTTCTAATCTAAGTTTTCCAAGAATCCCCCATCAATCACATTCAGAGTAGAACCACAATCCACAAATACCCGAAATTCAATTAATTCATCCTGAGCAGCAGTATTGGCAGATAGGAATACTCCCTTAGAATTTAAACAGGCAATAAGGGCATAACTGACCATTTTTTTTTCTTTATTCATACGAAGCACACAGTTCTTAATAAAATGACCAGAATTTCCGCAATAGAAGCACAAGCCTTCAGAAAGCCTGCGGTCTTTTTCCTGAGAGCGGGGTGTCATCGCCCCAATCTCCATCGGCTCTCCATTGTCAGCACAGACCCTCTCAGGACTCGGAGCTGACATAGCAGAGGATATGCTCTCATTAACCCTTGCACGCAGTGTCCTGTCCACCCGTATAGCTAATTGCATTGCCTCCTGCAAGTTTCCAGGTGTGGGATAAGCAATCAGTAAATCCTTAACCCTTTCACCTAGCCCTGCAAGAAACAAGCTTTTCAAAGCTGAATCGTTCCACCCCACCTGGGCAGACCACCGACGGAAGTGAGAACAATATTTTTCCACATTACCTGATCCCTGCCTCAAACGTCTCAATTCAGACTCAGCAGATGAGACACGATCAGGATCATCATACAACAAACCCAAAGCAGAAAAAAAACTATCCACTGATCTAAAGCACGGATCACTAGGTTGGAGAGAGAAGGCCTATCCCTGAGGATCTTTGCGCAAAAGTGACATTATGAACCCTATGCGCTGTGATTCAACACCAGAGGATCCGGGTCTCAAATGAAAATACAATAAACAAGCATTTTTAAAAGAAAAAAAAATTTTGTTGTTCGCCAAAAAATAGATCAGGCAGACGTACCTTTGGTTCCACAAAATGCGCTCCAGAACAGCTTCTCACGTGTTGTTGGAGCTCGGCCACCTCCAGAGAGAGTCCCTGCAAGCGTTGAGCCAAATCTTGAACCGAGACCATGATGGAAAACTGGAGGTCTTTCCTTAGAGAATTTTTTTTTTTCTTTTAGGGCTGGACTTACTGTTATGATCTGCTACAGGGACTAAGGAAAGACAGGAGATCTGTCCCTACAATAGAACTAAACTAGATCCCTACGATGTAACGGGGAACCTGATCCTGCGATCAGACCCGCTAAAGTCCTCGGCTAGTCTGTACGAAGACCTATAGATGTGAGGGAGGGATCCCTACAAGAACTAGGGACTGGGAAAGTTGGACACCTCCTAGCAGAAATAGTAGCAGTCAAAGACAAACACACAACAAAAAGCATAGAGGTCAGAAGACCTAGCAAAACTAACAGAGAACGGCAACAGAGCACCAAGCTAGCTCAAGAGTAGTAAATACAATGAAGTCCAGCAAGACCAGGAGGGCGGAGCCGGATTAAATAGGCAAAATTGGTCATGTGACCAGCAAACTAAAAAAAAACCTAACAGGAGAGTTCTAACACATACCAGAATTGGGGGTGAGGGGTACCACGCATACCAGGATTGGGCAGTGAGGGGTACCACGCATACCAGGATTGGGTGGTGAGGGGTGCCACACATACCAGGATTGGGGGGTGAGGGGTAACACGCATACCAGGATTGGGGGGTGAGGGGACCATGCATACCAGGATTGAGGGTGAGGGCTTGGGGATACCGGGATTGGGGATTAGGGGTGCCACGCATACCGGGATTGGGGATTAGAGGTGCCACACATACCGGGATTGGGGATGAGGGGTGCCACACACATCGGGATTGGGGATGAGGGGAGCCACACATACTGGGATTGGGGATGAGGGGTGCCACGCATACCGGGATTGGGGATGAGGGCTGCCACACATACAAGGATTGGGGATGAGGGGTGCCACACATGCCGAGATTAGGGATGAGGGGTGCCACGCATGCTGGGATTGGGGATGAGGGGTGCCACGCATACCAGGATTGGGGATACCATACACACCAGGATAGTGATGAGGGTTGCCACGCATACCAGGATAGGGATTGTCCTGAACCTGGAGGCGGAACTGCTATGTATGCAGAGAAACCATCCCAATCTTATGAAGCATATTCTGGTGTTGTAGGATGTGTGAGGATGCGGGACGCCATGTCTCTCACTGATTTCACTGTCAGCCAGGCAACGCAGGATGCTGCTGTGTCTGGTACTAGGCAGTAATGGGATGTTGTCCATTCAGCTGTGCAGGCTAGCAGGGAGTGGTTGTCTGGGGATGATTGGGAGGTATTTAACACCTGATCATTAGGTGGGCTATTTAATCCAGTTCTCTGCTCAGTCCTTTGCTGTTTATTGCTGTTCCTATGTGATGGCGAGTGCTCCTAGCAGTAGTGTTGCTATCTTTTCAGGGTTTTTCTCATTTTCTCTTATAGTTACACTTCCTGGAGTTCTTGCAGAGGTACTCACCTGGTCTTTGACTAGGCACCGACTGCGTCACCAGACGCCATCTGTCTGGCAACAGTGGGTTTGGGAAGGGCTCTGCCAAAGTCCCCCTTCCATTTACTGGGTGAAGAGTATTCCCGGCCCTGAAGGGCTCGTCTAGCTAGGCAGTTTGTGCCAAGTGCATCTGTGGCTGTGTCTTTGCTGGTTTGGTGTCAGCCTTGGTGGGTCTCTCTGCATAGCGCTTAACACTAGCTTTGCATCATCTGCAAATTTGATTAGTTTATCTCCAGTTCCCTTATCTAGATAACTTAGTATAAAAATGTCGAACAACACTAGTGCCAGGACAGAGCCTTGTGGTACCCCACTTACCCCACTTGAAACACTCTTCCAATTGGATGTGCAACCATTTATTACCATTCTTTGCATACGATCTCTGAGCCAGTTCTGAATCCACCTAAACGTCAATCCCATACTTAGTAATGTTTTCAATTAAGATAGTATGAGATACTTTATCAAATGTTTTTCTGAAGTCAAGATATACTATATCGGCCACATTTCCCTGATCCACCGAGTCAGTGATTACATCATAGAAATAAATTAGATTAGTCTGCATGACTTGTTTGCTACAAACCCATGCTGGATCTGGTTAATTACTGTATTCTGATCCAAGTACTTACATACATGCTATTTAATCATTTGTTCAAAGATCTTTCCTGGTATAGAAGTAAAGCTCATTGGCCTTTCATTTCCTGGCTCCATCTTCTTTCCTTTTTTTGAAGATAGGGAAGCATTTGCACTACTCCAATCTTCTGGGACTTTTCCTGTCAAAGATTCTGGCTAGTGATTCAACAATTTCCTCTGCTATCTCTTTCAGTACCCTAGGATGCAATTCATCTGGACCAGGAAATTTAAATTAATTTACAATAGATAAGTCTTCCCTCACCATCTCTTTGTTTATAGATAGTGTGGATTCTTTTATTCCTTCGATAGCACAGTGAAGATCAGTTGATGTTACATTTGCTTTCCTAGAGAGCAGAGATGCAAAATAGGAATTTAAAACTTCGGCCTTCTCAACATCATTTTTAACCACTTCACCCTTTTCATCCTGTAAAAATCCTATAACATCTTTGACTTTCCTTTTTCTTTTGACATACCCCCAAACTCTTTTTTTTATTGCCTTTGGTCTCCCTTGCAAGCCTTATTTCATTACTGGATTTAGCTTTTCTAATGCTTGCCCTGCATTCCCCTCAGACAGCATTATATTCTTCTTTAGATATGCCCCCCTCTTTCCATTTGATATACATTTCTTTTTTCCTTTTTAGCAAGTGTTTAAGTTTAGTGTTCATGCATCTTGGTCTCTTTAAATGCTTCCAATTCTCCCTTCTTTTGTTGTGGAGTGAGAATTTCATGTAGCAAAATCTCCCATCCTTCTTGGACATTTCTGTCCTTTAGAACATCCAGCTATTGGACCTTTCCCACCCTCTTTCTGAGTTCATTAAAAGCTGCCTTTCTGAAGTCCAACCTTAAAGTCTGAGTCCTCGCTGGTTTTCCTACTCTTGTAATCCAAAATTCAAGGATAGCTTGATTGCTGCCTCCTGAATTCCCAGCCATATTTAAAATAGGTACTGCTGAGATTCAAACTCAAGTTCTACTGTTTACAAGACAGGCACTTTAACCCACTGAGCCACAGAAACATCAACACGCGATGTGATGGATGCCATCAGATGTGAGATCATGTGATGGAGCCATCAGATATATGACGGAAAAATACATTTTATGTAGTTTTATGAGCTGATAATGAAAATACTTAAGGATGCCATACACATTGGATAAAAGTCTAAGCCCATCAAACTGATTATGTCAAGGGACATAACGACCTGGCAGCTGGAATTCAGTCATCCAAACCTTTAGTTTGATGGGTAGATAAGCCACTGCCAGATGATTTTGACAGGGCCTAGCATAACATTGTTATATATGGGAGAGTCAGCACTGAACTTTGTTGGCAGAACAGTTGTTTGGCTGCTAGCTGTATGTTGTGTATGGCCAGCTTTAGTTTTACACAGTCTGTGTTATGCTTGCAACATTCAAACCTCCAAAGTTCTACTGAACCAAGCTTACTTTATCAAATGTTACAATGGTCGCCCTTTTGAATGTCCTTATACTTCACTTTTTATGCTTTCAGCTAATTATGCAGTTTTTTATTAATACAGCGTTTACTTGGCATAGTGCCCAGGATATTATCTTTTGGAAAACTTCTGAAACATCAAGGCTTTACTCACAGTCCTAGTAACATGGTGAACTATGGAGACATGCTTGCATAGAACTACCTAAATAGCTAAAATAGTAAATTCAACAAGTAAAGTTAATTTTTTTTTGTACCTGCACATTATGAAATTAGTTATGTGACTTCTTTAGTGTAACTCAAAGTTGCTGGATTTTTTTATATTTACATCTGATTCTTGTAGGTCAGTCTTCTCTCCAATTGCAACTGCTCCCTCCTCTCACAAGAAAGAGACTCCTGTAATGCACTGAAGGCTACTTTAATGCCATTTACCTATCATAAAAATTACAGATCTCTCCATTCTTTATAGGTGAGAAAGCTTGCAAAATCAGCAGTGTATCAAATACTTATTTTCCCCACTGTATTTTAGCAAGTCAAGTCTGCTCTTTCTATAGGGTGGTCCGGAAACTTTTACAATGCACATTATGTGTAAAATAATCATCTGCCAAAATATATGTTATAGGTTTGTCTTTCTGCCACAATTCCAATATTATATTAAAAAGTGTGTAGATAACCATGTGGGACTTTTTTCACAACTCTACTTAATCATACCACTTGAAAGAGTTACTTATCTGGGAGAATAATATTGGAAACATTTCCAAGTCTAGTTCCTTTTGAGCCCTGAAGGAATTACAATTTAAAATTAAATACGTGTTGATTATTCCATGTGAATGTTTCTTTAATCAAAGTCCTGGCTGATTCAATTAGAATAATTAGCATTGTTCTACAGTGTTCTGCTTTGGAGAAAGAATTGAATTTGTTAAATTAGGTGAAAGGATGCCAAGGTCTCCTTTAGAAGAAAGGCAGTTATGTCCAAAAATGGGAATTACAACTTAAATATCAGCCATTACTGAGTTGTTTGAATTGATTAACTTTCAGGAAAAGCTTCCACATTCATTGTATGGACCGACACACTGTTTAAAAAGAACCGAATGATATTATAGTGAATAACCAATATGTCTTCTTTGCCGATGTCTCTGATGCAAACATGGTGACAGTTTTATATATAGTTGTATTGTTTTGCTCAAGACACGTGTATATTCCAATATAGACAATAGTGTTCAAATCCCACCAAGGGTAACAGGTGCAAGAAGTTTGTATGTTCTCTGCGTGGAATTCTTCTGGGTACTCCGGTTTCCTCCCACAATCCAAAGACATACAGATAGGGAATGTAGATTGTGAGCCCCAATGTGCACAGTGATGAGAATGTTCGTAAAACGCTGTGGAATATGATGATGCTATAAAAACAAGCAAAATAAATAAAAAATATATATTATAGTCTAATATATATAATTGTCTTATCCCGTCTGTCTGTCTGTCCAGGAAATCCCGCGTCGCTGATTGGTCCGGCCGCGGCCAATCAGAGTCGCGGGATTTCAGAACAAGATGGCGGCCGTTAGCGGCTCACCCGCACACTCACACCCTCACCCGCACATGCTCACCCTCACACGCTCACCCTCACATGCACACGCACACCCTCACACGCTCACCCTCACACCCGCTCACACGCTCACATGCACACCTCCACACGCACACGTTCACCCTCACACGCACACCTTCCCACGCTCACCCTCACACGCTCACCCTTACACCCTCACGCTCACTCTCACATGCTCACCCTCACACGCTCACCCTTACCCGCTCACCCTCACACGCTCACCCTCACATGCTCCCACGCTCCCACGCTCACCCTCCCACTCTCCCACGCTCACCCTCACACGCTCACCCTCACACGCTCACCCTCACACGCACACCCTCACACGTTCACCCTCACACGCTCACCCTCACATGCTCACCCTCACACGCTCACCCTCACACCCGCACACTCTCACCCTCACACGGTCACCCTCACATGCTCACACGCTCACCCTCACACGCACACCTCCACACGCACACACTCACCCTCACACGCACAACGTCACCCGCTCACCCTCACACGCTCACCCTCACACGCTCACCCGCTCACCCTGTGCTAGCCGGTCATCTCCCTCACACGCTCACCCTGTGCTAGCCGGTCATCTCCCGGCTGGTCGCAGCAGAAGTACCCCGACCGGCGGCCTCGCTCCCCGGTCCTCCAAAATTCATTAGGGGCCCCGGGGGGGATATATTGAGGAGTTAATTTAAAGTAGTGCACAACCCATTTAAATACTGCTTCGCTGATTAGTCGTGCCCGGTCGGCCGCATACATATTCTAGAATACCCGATGCGTTGGAATCGGGCCACCATCTAGTAATTGTATAATTATACATTGATGCAAGTGCCCAGATGATATATTATATATATATATTAAGTGCTGAAGTAAAAATATTGCATTTATTTTGATGGCCGATTCTCTGAAAGATATATATCACAATGCAGGTTAATAATCATAATGAAGCTCTCATCTCTAATGTTTTTTAATTGTTCATTCAGGCATTTGTATGTAAGGAACTTGAATGTGTATAAATTCAGTTTCCTCTCTTGCTAGGAACAGAGAGAAAAGTGCAGATATTTTGCTGAACAGATCTCCTAATGATTGGTCCAACTGGTTTATTTCAGTCCACATAAACCGCTTCACAGGAAAACTTAAACACAGCCCTTGTCCAGCACAAAGTGGAACATAGAGCAAAAAGTACATTCAAAAGTAGTGTGGGTTCACCCGCTTCAGTTTAGAATACAACTTCTTTGACCTTTAGCAAAGACACACTTCTGGAGATCTGCACGCCTCCACACACAGATCATGTGTGAGACAAACAGGCCCCATTTTGCAATGTAAGCCATACCCAGGGGTGGAGATATGGTGAGGAGCTGTCCCGCCCAACTCTTCAGATGCTTACATTAAACCTGATAATAAATAGCATAGGGATAAAATATAACCTTTATTAGAAAATTAATTAAAAAGGCCAAATTGAAAATGTGCATCCATAAATACAAGACGTACCATAAAGTACTAAACAAGAATGCAAACACGAAAAATTTGCCTATAGTACAGACAATCCTGTGTACAAAATGGTCAAAACATAACCTGTGAAAGACAACTTCCCAGGTAAAGTGGTGGATTCTTTAGCCGTGCTATCAAAGATAGAGTGCACCAAATGACCATATCCTCTCTAGCATAGTTCCCATCAGTCAGTAAACCAAGTCAATGTACATTATATTGAACAGGTATACACCTAATATATGACTATGAGGGAAAATATAGGCTAGTTTAGTACAAAAAGAAATCAGCCAAGCATATAGAAAAAATACTTTTCTTTTCCGTTTTAGACAAAGCATATAACCACATATAAACAATACCACTTTGTAGTGTAGCAGAAATATCATACAATCTAAGACTAAACTTCAAAACTTATGTGATCCTCCATTAGTGATGGGTATGAAGTCTTATATAGGCTGGCTCCCGACGCGTTTCCCTTTGGTCATCAAGGGAGTAAAAGTGCCCATGATCATGCCCCCATTCATTAGATATATTAAACGGCTGGTACATTTTCCAAACTGATGTGGTGCCTCTTATATACACGCTGCACACTAAAACTAGCATTACACTTCCGGGTATGACGTCACATCCTGTGCGCTATCCAGCAGGACGCAAGAAAAATGACAACATCTGGTCTGTGGAACGCATATGAAGCGCACCATTCTCGCGCATGCGCAAATGATACTTAAGGCTTACCTCAAACACATCACATGTCAGCAATGGGCGTGTTCAAAACGTACACGCTCTTAATGGTAACGCACTAGAGCTCCTTACCATACATCAGCGTCCTAAGGTGATCCAGTGAGCCCAAGGCAAACAACCAATGGGGTCACCCTAGATCACATAACACAAAGTAATGTACAGTACCTAGTCACAGTATGAAGTAGATAAAGTAGATAAATGCGTACACAGAGACGCAGGATTACCAAGGCCAGGATAGATGGTATATATATACACATATTGAAACTGGGGATCACTGAGCTCGCGTGGATACAACACAGGATAAAAGGTGGCAAGGTGGGAAAAGGAGAAAGAAAGGAGGATCTAACATGGCCCTAACAGTAAACTAAGGGCTAACTGACCCTACCTAGCGCGGAGGTTGGCACCCTAAGGGGAACGAGAATGGCGCCCCCACTCATCGGCGGCTAACCCTCTCTACAATAAACCCTAAAAGGCCCTCTATCTACAAAAAAGATATGAAAGATAGTTGTTCATTTAGACATTAACAATGTCACGGACATGTTCTCTTATGCGCTATCTAAATTCCCGTTTAGTCTTGCCCACATATTCCATGCCACAACGGCATGTGGCTTTGAATATCACTCCTTTGGTACGGCAATTAATGAAATGTCGTATGGTGTATTCCTTCCCGGTCACATTCCCCAGAAAGGACCTATCCTTCGTCCCAGATTTACATGCGCAGCAATTTCCACATCTAAAGCAGCCCTTTGTTTTATTACCAAACCATGATGGATCAGGAGTCTCTTTGAAAAAACTGTGTACCAGCCTATCCTTGAGTGACCTACCCTTACGAAAAGTGATTTGAGGAAAGGGACCCACCGTCTCTCTAATGTCTGCATCCATAAGTAAAACAGGCCAGTGACATCTAAGAGTCTCTCTAACCCCTTTGGCCACACTGGAAAAAGTGGTAATAAACCTAGATATGCTGGCCTCTTCCTTGGCAATCTTCGGGGTTAACAGAGTCTTACGGTCTTTAATCAATGAGTTATTGTAGGCTTCAGAAAGAATGTATTTGGGATAGCCTCTCTCAATAAAACATCCACGTAAGTCATTGGCCTGCTTTTTGAAAACACTGAGATCAGAGCAATTCCTAGAATGTGCTTATCTTTCTAAATGTTACTTGATATATTTTGCTTTATGTTTTGATTTGTATCGTTCTGGATTGACCATTATATGCTGACCTCCTGCACTTGATCGCACTTTTGTTATAATCCTGTCATGTGCTGTCATAATGTATGCATTTCTTATAATGCGTTATGCCTCAGATTAAGAGAAAATATGTGGACAGCATTATGATTCATAATGGGAGATACTTTGCGGATCATCCCTTTGATACGCCCCATTGACTTTTGGGCTTAAACTTACGGGATGATGGTATGGTCCTCCTCTCCCCTGTATGTGCGAGTGCTCTTATGTGCGACTATGTGCGGGCTGATTGCAGGGCAATATTTGCATAGAGCACTTCCTGTCTGGGGTAATGGATGTGCGCTGCACGAGACTCAAAAAAAATGGCGCCGACGGGCGCATGCTCACTTAGACAGTTTACCCAGTGTCGGGCAAAGGCCTCCGTCACTTCCGGCATGCATGTATGATGTCTAATGGGGATTTCCCCGAATGCGCGCCGGAATGGAGAGCCGGATCTCGGACTCTTGGAGATTCTGTGACAGCGCAGGCATGCGACGCACTAATTGGCGGACATATGAGGAGGCTGTATATAAATATGGTGAGGCATGATTTAGTCTTCACACACTCCCCTTGAGAAAGCACTGGGTGTGCGAAACGCGCGTCGGGGCGTTATCTGTGGCATGTGACCGGACTTAATGATATCCCTAATGGGTAAGTCTAATGATTGATTTTGTTTTTCCTATTTGGGAGAGCATTAGTGCACTGTTTTGTCTGCACAGGCTTATGCGGTGAGCAATATTGTGATATCCTATATTAATAACATTGAAATTTAGGCTGGCTTTATGACCCCACCTGCACAATTATACTTTATACATGTTTGTGGGTGGTTAGGAAGAGCTAATATTGGCTAATAAATACTATTACTACCCTATGAAACATTAACCCATAAGAATGATAATTAATATTGGGATTTATCCTGGTCTATGTGTGCCCAATCTTTTTGATTCATCCTTTCCTCTTGAAATTTTCTGTACCTAGTGACACTTAAAATGAAATGAAGTTTTTAACATTTTTTCAATAAAGTATATTATTATATTTGCATTTCCAAGTGTAGGTTGCATGAGTAGTGATCCACTGCATAGTTTTGTCCATATTTACTAAATGGGGAGAAATTACTTTAGGTTTCTCTAGCCAACATGTACTATATATGCTTCTGGAATAGTGTTTTGTATATAATTATTTCTGTGTTATTCACAGCTTCTGATTCTAAGCATATGGACTATCGAGCCCGCGACCAAACGTGGCTCCTTAAACTCAATGAGGTCTTCAAGGATGACTCAAATTTGTTTTTAGAATGTAGAGATACTAAGGAATAGGTGGATCGACTTAAAGAGCTCCTCCATAGATGCACCCGTGTCTGGTGGAACAGGGCGTTACTGGAGAGATATGTGATGAAAGGCCTAATACCGCGTGGCCTGCGCGTACAAATTTTCCCCTCTTTTGCGGCAGATGATGAATCATTAAGAATGAGATGGGAAAAAATTGCTGGGGAATGTTCCCGGGGCTTCATGGAGATTTTGATACAGTTGGATGACAAAGTTCTCAAGGACATTGAGAAGGAAATTGAGGAGATTCAAAGCAATATAAAAAAGGACCTCTCTGATAAGGCGCTTGAAGAAATTAATACGGAGCTGGAACTTAATTTTGCTAAATTGGAGAACGAAATTTGCACTACAAAAACTAAGAAGTTCCAGAGGGACATGACAGACCTCCAGAATAATACCATGTACCGTTGGAGAAATAGAGGATCTAGGAAAGGATCTATGGTTAGGTCCCGTTCTGGCTCGGTCTCATCATATACATCTATGGATGAGACACGTCCCACAACTAGTGATCCCCAAGTTGAGAATACTACCAGTGTGGGTAATATAAGGGAACTGAGGAACAACAGGACCAAATACTATTCAAAAAGAAAAATTACCCCACCGTATCAACATACTAAGAAAACTAGAAGTAATAATATGGAGGTAATTAACCTTTCGACACATAAGTTGTCCCAGGCACACTGTGAGCTCTTGAAATTGGGTCTGTCCTTCTCACCGACTAGTGGCTTTGATTACTTTTCGGCGGTCAAGGGCCTCCATCTTTTCTGCCGCAAATTAACCCTGAAAAAGTTACACCATAAGCCCAGACATGAGCTTGGGTCTATGAGCGAGATGGAACTCGAAGCACTCGGTGCCTTAGAAGACCTTTTACTAGAGCAAGGCCCGAATATGGACTTCCCCAGTGCAATTATGCCGAAGTCAACTGCATTTCCTCCCCTGTTGGTCTGCTCACCAATTGATATTTTTGCCAAATTAGTTATGGAGGATCTTGGGAAAATCCCACGTGGGATTAGGAGAGATAATTTACATCCATTACAGAGAAGGGCCCTTAAAGAACTCAAAGCTTTAAATGATGTGGTGTTTAAGGCAGCCGACAAGGGGGAAAATGTTGTGATTTGGCCCATCAATAAATACGAGAAGGAAGTGTATAGACAGCTTAGGAATAAGGATAACTATTCGACCCTCACAAATAACCCGGTATCTCAATTTAGCCGTGAACTCCAAGAAATTTTGGTGACAGCATATGAGGCTGGAATAATTACAAAAAGGTATTGGAGGGTCTAACGGTTAAATTTCCGAAACTGCCCACTTTTTACTTACTCCCAAAGATCCATAAGGATCCGGTGGACCCTCCAGGACGTCCGATAGTCTCTGGTATGGGAGGGCTGTGCGAACCAATATGTTAATTTATTGACCACTATTTAAAATCACTAGTAGAGATGCTGCCCTTCTATGTCAGAAACTCCTCGGACGTCCTGGGGAGGTTTATATGGTATATCTTTGGAAGAGGATATGTGGCTGGTGACCGCGGACGTGGAGTCCCTTTATACCTGTATAGATCATGGGGATGGATTACGAGCAACCCGTTTTTTTCTGGGGATGAGCAGTCTGGACGGACCCATGGTCGACCTGATATTGGAATTGTTGGAATTCATTTTCAAACATAACTTCTTTGTGTTTAATGACCGTTTTTATTTTCAGAAACGCGGTACTGCGATGGGTGCGGCCTGTGCCCCGTCATACGCAAATCTCTTCCTCGGCCTTTGGGAGAGGGAGATTTTTTGCGGTGAGGGGGCATATGCTGCTCACCATGTGCAGTACTGGTTTAGATACATAGATGACCTTTTGATTATATGGCAGGGAACTGTAGCTGAACTAAACAACTTTTTTATGGAATTAAATATGAATAAATACAACATTAAACTCACGCACAAATATAGCAAAAATGAGATTGACTTCCTGGACATTGCAATGTCGGTCGACCAGATGGGACTGATCCAGACTGATATCCATCGCAAAACCACATCTGTTAATTCTGTTTTGCATGCCTCATCCGCCCACTTACCTTCAACAATTAGAGCCATCCCCATTGGGCAATTTTTAAGGGCTAAAAGAACGTGCTCCTCAGCAACTACCTTTGATCAGCAGGCACTAGACTTGCGGGATCGGTTTCTGGACAGGGGCTATAGCCATAGAATGATAAAGAATGGATTTAACAGAGCAAGAGCAGTACCGCGGGAGAAACTACTCATGACTGCAAGAAAGAAACCAACAAACAATTCAGGGGTGAGATTTATCTCAACCTTTAATTGTGAGTGGAACTCAATGAGAAGTATTCTCAACAGGCATTGGCCTGTTTCACTTACTGATCCGGTTTTGAGGAAAGAGATTCCGGAGACCCCACTAATGACGGCAAAACGGAGTAAGAATCTCCGGGACCATCTGGTTAAAAGTCACTACGTAGCAAAAGTCAAGAACTACTTTGGGAATAGCAAACAAAGATGGGGATGTTTTCCCTGCGGTGACTGCCTTGCCTGTACAAAAGGAAATATTATTAGAGCCAACTCTTTTTCCACAGCAGACGGGACTCGGACCTTCGTGGTCACCAGCTACATATCCTGCAGCACATCCTATGTAGTATACTATGGGGTGTGTCCCTATAATAAAGTGTATGTTGGGCTTACTTCTAGGGAGTTACGTATTCGGGCCCGTGAACATGTCAGGGATATTGTTGCGGCAGGGGAGGTGGAGGACCTGATGACCCTGAAAACTATCCCCAAACACTTTAAGGTCTTCCATAACTCTGATCCCGAGGTTTCAAAATAAGAGGGATTGATCGAGTTCATTGTGGAATTAGGGGAGGGGATACAAAAAAGACCCTGGCCCAGCTCGAGCTCAAGTGGATTATCAACCTGGGAACTATGTCACCAACCGGGTTGAATGAGAAACTTAGTTTCTCACCTTTCCTTTAATCTCTACTACCTTTTTAACCCTAATTTATTTTATTTTTGTGTGGTTTTTAATTGTGCTTTTTTTCTTCTATGCCTTCTCTCTAGTAAAGAATACTCTGTTATTTTCTCACTATTTGGAGAAATCCGGACTTAATGAAATATTGGAAATATGCTTTCTACTTTGTGATATGCCTGCCTGCCATATGCCTGCCTGCCTGCCGCAGTCCTTTCGCTATTTTCTATGAGACATTCATTTCATCTATAAAAGAATGGATCACATAGCCCTAACATTGATGGACAGTCTTCGATCTGGAATATGCTTATCTTTATAAATGTTACTTGATATATTTTGTTTTATGTTTTGATTTGTATCGTTCTGGATTGACAAATATATGCTGACCTCCTGCACTTGATCGCACTTTTGTTATAATCCTATCATGTGCTGTCATAATGTATGCATTTCTTATAATGCGTTATGCCTCAGATTAAGAGAAAATATGTGGACAGCATTATGATTCATAATGGGAGATACTTTGCGGACCATCCCTTTGATATGCCCCATTGACTTTTGGGCTTAAACTTACGGGATGATAGTATGGTCCTCCTCTCCCCTGTATGTGCGAGTGCTCTTATGCGCGACTATGTGCGGGCTGTTTGCAGGGCAATATTTGCATAGAGCACTTCCTGTCTGGGGTAATGGATGTGCGCCGCACGAGACTCCAAAAAAATGGCACCGACGGGCGCATGCGCGCTGAGACAGTTTACCCACTGTCGGGCAAAGGCCTCCGTCACTTCCGGCTTGCATGTATGACGTCTAATGGGGATTTCCCCGAATGCGCGGCGGAATGGAGAGCCGGATCTCGGACTCTTGGAGACTCTGTGACAGCGCAGGCATGCGACGCACTAATTGGTGGACATATGAGGAGGCTGTATATAAATATGGTGAGGCATGATTTAGTCTTCACACACTCCCCTTGAGAAAGCACTGGGGGTGCGAAACGCGCGTCGGGGCGTTATCTGCGGCATGTGACCGGACTTAGTGATATCCCTAATGGGTAAGTCTAATGATTGATTTTGTTTTTCCTATTTGGGAGAGCATTAGTGCACTGTTTTGGCTGCACAGGTGTAGTGCCGGCGTCCCTGCCCTCTGCTAGGCAGGGACGCTGTTCCCCTCACCGCTCTGCTCCGTGCCCGGCGTCCCTCTCCCGCTCTGCTGGCAGCGCGCGCTCCTTCCCGGCCACTGTGCTTAGGGCGCACGCGCGCGCCCTCCCTCCCTCTTAAAGGGGCCGCGCGCGCCGTCCTAAGGAGTCCCCGGCCAATGGCCGGAGGACTTTACCATATATAAGGCACCTCCTCCAAAATGGAGGTGCCCGAGCAATGTTGTTGCACTGTTCACTACTCTGCTTCAGCCCTCAGGTCCCGTTGCCAGTTACCTGCCAGTTACCTGCCAGTTACCTGCCAGATTCCTGCCTGATTATCTGCTACCTGCCTGCTAGTCTGAGGTCCGACAGTCTGCCTTGCTACTCCTGTCAGTCTGTCTAAGGACCAGCCTGCCCGCTCACCTGGGAGCGCACACCAGCCACCTGCCTGCTTGCCTGAGGTCCGACGGTCTGCCTTCCTACTCCCGTCAGTCTGTCTATGGACCAGCTTGCCCGCTCACCTGGGAACGCTCACCTGCTACCTGCCTGCTAGTCTACCTGGAGGCTCCGCCGTCACATGCTGTGACCACCTGCCTGTCCAGTGACTCCTGCTCGCTCACCTGGGAGCGCTCATCTGCTGCCTGTCTGCTAGCCTACCTGGAGGCTCTGCCGTCACGTGCTGTGACCACCTGCCTGTCCAGAGACTTCTGCCCGCTCTCCTGGGAGCGCTCATCTGCCGCCTGTCTGTTGGTCTTCCTGGAGGCTCCGCCGTCACATGCTGTGACCACCCGTTTATCCAGAGACTCTCGCCTGCTCACCTGGGAGCTCAAGTCTACCATCAGCCGCCACAGGTCGTACCAACCCTTTACCCAGAGACTGCCCCGGTCACTTGCCGTGACCACCTGCCCGTTCACCCAGAGACTGCCCCAGTCACTTGCCGTGATCTCCTGCCCGTTCTTCCAGAGACTGTCCCGGTCACTTGCCGTGACCATCTGCCCGTTCACCCAGAGACTGCCCCAGTCACTTGTCGTGATCTCCAGCCCGTTCTTCCAGAGACAGCCCGTTCTTCCAGAGACCTGCTGTGACTGCCTGCCTGGTCGCCACCCGCTCCCTTACAAGGACTGCCCCCTTGTATAGCAGCTCAGAGGTTCCGCCTCCCAGACCCGTTACGGTTTGCTCGGGCCATGGAACCCGGTGGCACCCAAGCTCCCTCGCTCTCGGACCTCTGTCATGAACTGTCCCGTCAGAGGTCCCAACAGGAGTCCATCCTGGGTCACCTGCGGAATGTCAATTCTCGCCTGGACACTCTGACTGCTCCACCAGCAACCACCGCCAGTGCCATGACTCGCAACCCGGCAGCTCCGCTGCCCACCAATACCATGGTATCCTACCCCGGACCCCGGCTTTCTGCACCTCCTCGCTTCGGAGGCGACCCCGCCCAGGCTCGGGGCTTCATTAATCAGTGCACCCTGCACTTTGAACTATTGTCCCACCAGTTTAACTCCGACCGGGCCAAAATTGCCTTCATCATGTCCCATCTCACCGGGGAGGCCCTGGCCTGGCTAAATCCTCTATGGGAGAGAGGAGACCCCCTGGTGTCCGACCTGCCTGCCTTCCTCACGGCTTTCCGGAAAGTCTTCGATGAACCCGGACGGAAGACCTCATCCGCATCGTCTCTGCTACGCCTCCGTCAGGGAAGTCTCACCGTGGGCCAATATGCCATACGGTTCCGTACCCTTGCCTCGGAGCTGGCCTGGGATAACAACGCTCTGGTATCCGTCTTCTGGGAGGGTCTGTCCGGCCGTATTAAAGATGAACTTGCCGGTCGGGACGTTCCTACCACTCTCGATGACCTAATAACTCTTGCCACCCGGATTGACCTACGGTTCCAGGAGCGTGCCAAAGAGGTCACCCGTGAGAGGAGGTTTCCACGTCTAGCTCCTACTTTTCAGAAACCCGTCACTCCCTCCGTCTCTCCCCAGGTACACTCTCCTGAGCCTATGCAGGTCGACCAGACCAAGATGGTCAAAACCCGTCAGGACTTACGCCGTGCCGAGGGGAGCTGCTTCTACTGTGGCAGTAAGGAGCACCGGATCCGTGCCTGCCCAGAGAGGTCGGGAAACGCCTGTGTCTAGGTTCGCTCAGAGAGGTCGACCTAGACAAGAATAAATCCTCTCCATCTCTGCTGCTGTCAGTTTCAATAGTCTGCGGGGAGAACCGTTATTTCGAACTAGCCCAACTGGACTCTGGAGCGGCCGGGAATCTTATTTCACAGTCCCTGGTAGAGAAGTACCGCATCCCCACCAAACCTCTGGCTGTACCCTTGTCTGTTGCTGCCGTGGATGGGGGTCTCTTACCACGCCCCATCCAACTCATCACCGAATCCATTACTCTGCAAGTGGGAATGCTGCATTCTGAGAGTACCTCCTTTCATGTTCTGCCTGGACTCTCTCACGCCCTCCTGCTAGGTCTACCTTGGCTCCAGAGACATGCACCCGTGCTTGACTGGCAGACCGGAGAAGTCCTTCGCTGGGGACAGGACTGCCATAAGACCTGTCTGGTTCCCGTCCATCCCGTCCGTCCTTCTCCTACCCCAGCTAATCTACCTGGACTTCCGATTCCTTATTGGTCTTATGCTGATGTCTTTAATAAAAAGGAAGCAGAGACACTACCCCCTCATAGACCATACGACTGCCCTATCGACTTGTTACCCGGTACTACTCCTCCCCGTGGGCGTATTTATCCATTATCCGCTGCTGAGACCCGGTTGATGTCCGAATATATTGAGGAGAATCTGGCCAGGGGATTCATCCGGAAGTCTACCTCCCCGGCGGGAGCAGGCTTCTTCTTCGTAAAAAAGAAGGACGGCTCTCTCCGTCCCTGTATAGACTATAGAGGCCTTAACCAGATCACGGTGAAAAATAAGTACCCCCTTCCGCTCATTCCGGAGTTATTTGATCGTCTGAGAGGGGCTAGAATCTTCACCAAACTGGACCTCCGTGGGGCTTACAACCTGGTTCGTATCCGTCAGGGGGATGAATGGAAGACGGCATTCAACACCCGGGACGGCCACTATGAATATCTGGTAATGCCCTTTGGCCTCTGTAACGCTCCTGCCGTCTTTCAAGAGTTGGTCAATGACATCTTCCGGGACCTTCTCTACTCCTGCGTAGTGGTGTACCTGGACGACATCTTGGTCTTCTCTCCGGATCTCCAGACTCACCGGAGGGATGTTCGTCAGGTCCTGCTCAGGCTCAGGCAGAACCATCTCTACGCTAAATATGAGAAGTGCCTCTTTGAGCAGACCTCGCTTCCGTTTCTGGGCTACATTATCTCTCAGACCGGCCTACAAATGGATCCTGAGAAACTGTCTGCCATCGAGAAATGGCCCCGACCAGAGGGGTTGAAGGCTATTCAACGGTTCCTGGGCTTCGCCAACTATTACCGCCTCTTCATCCCGCACTTCTCTTCCCGGACTGCCCCAATTTCCACGCTCACCCGTAAGGGTACTAATCCCAAAGAGTGGCCGCCCGAAGCAGAGGAGGCCTTTCTTTCCCTAAAACAGGCCTTCTCTTCCGCCCCGGTGCTGCATCGCCCGGACGGCAACAAGCAGTTCTTCCTGGAAGTTGACGCCTCCTCCTCTGGAGCCGGAGCGGTACTTACTCAAAAATCATCTTCCGGGAGAATGGTAACTTGTGGCTTCTTCTCCAAACTCTTCTCCTCTTCTGAGCGCAACTATTCCATAGGAGACCGAGAGTTATTGGCCATCAAGCTGGCGTTGGAGGAGTGGCGTTACCTACTCGAGGGGGCTCTTCATCCGGTAATAATTTACACTGACCACAAGAACTTGGCTTACCTCCAGCATGCCCAGAGACCTAACCCGCGCCAAGCCTGGTGGTCCTTGTTTTTTGCTCGCTTTGATTTTGTTCTTCATTTTTGCCCGGCTGACAAAAACGTCAAAGCAGACGCCTTGTCCCGATCCTTTCTGGTGTCCGATCTCGAGGAAGAACCTAAACATATCATCGATCCCGCCAGAGTAATGCAGGTGGCTCCCGTGAGTCTAAATCGTCTCCCTCCCGGTAAGACGTTTGTTTCAGTACCTGATCGGGAGAAGATCCTACACTGGGGCCATTCGTCTAAACTAGCTGGCCACGCCGGTCAGAAAAAGACCCTCCAGCTTATTGCCCGGCACTATTGGTGGCCTACCCTGCACAAGGACATAATAGACTTTGTTTCTGCCTGTGTGTCCTGCGCCCGCAACAAAGTCCCGAGACATCTGCCAGCCGGACGCCTCCTTCCGCTTCCTGTACCTGCTGCCCCCTGGCAGCATATAGCAATGGACTTTATAACTGATCTTCCCGTCTCTGCCGGTTGTACGGTCATTTGGGTGGTCGCTGACCGCTTTTCCAAGATGGCTCACTTTATTCCCCTGCCAGGCCTTCCGTCTGCACCCGAGCTGGCTAAAGACTTTATCCGCCACATCTTCCGTCTTCATGGCCTGCCCCTCCACATCGTGTCGGATCGTGGGGTACAGTTCACCTCACGTTTCTGGAGAGCCACTTGTAAACTACTAGACGTCACCCTGGACTTCTCTTCCGCTTACCACCCACAGTCCAATGGTCAAGTGGAGCGGATCAATCAGAACCTGACCAGTTACCTCCGGCACTTCGTTAATGCCCACCATTCTGACTGGGTGGATCTCCTACCATGGCCGAGTTCTCTTATAATAATCACGAGAGCGAATCCTCCTCCAAATCCCCGTTTTTTGTAGTCTTTGGTCAGCATCCTCGGATTCCTTTTCCTGTCTCCACCTCTGTGGACAACCCGGCTGCGGAATCTCTCGTTAGCAAATTTTCCTCCATATGGGAGAGTACCCGGTCTGCACTCCTTCTGTCATCCGAGCGTATGAAAAGACACGCTGACAAAAAACGCCTGGATCCTCCACAATTTCGTCCAGGAGACAAAGTCTGGCTCTCATCTAAATATGTTCGACTCAAGATACCTTCTTACAAGTTAGGGCCTCGGTTCATCGGTCCTCTGGAGGTCATCAGTCAGATCAACCCGGTGGCCTATAAATTGAAACTCCCGGCCAACTTACGGATCCCTAACTCCTTCCATGTATCTCTCCTCAAACCCGTGGTGCTTAACTCTTTTTCCAAGTCTACAGGTACGCCTCCTGCTCCGGTTTCTGCTGAGGACGAGTTTGAGGTAGAGAACATTCTTGCCACCAAAAGGGTAAGAGGAAAGACCTTTTTTCCGGTAGATTGGAAGGGGTTTGGTCCTGAGGAGAGAACGTGGGAGCCCCGGGAGAACATCCATGCCCCTCTCATCCTAGCTAAATTTCTATCTTGCCTAAAGAAGGGGGGGCCTAAAGGGGGGGTACTGTAGTGCCGGCGTCCCTGCCCTCTGCTAGGCAGGGACGCTGTTCCCCTCACCGCTCTGCTCCGTGCCCGGCGTCCCTCTCCCGCTCTGCTGGCAGCGCGCGCTCCTTCCCGGCCACTGTGCTTAGGGCGCGCGCGCACCCTCCCTCCCTCTTAAAGGGGCCGCGCGCGCCGTCCTAAGGAGTCCCCGGCCAATGGCCGGAGGACTTTACCATATATAAGGCACCTCCTCCAAAATGGAGGTGCCCGAGCAATGTTGTTGCACTGTTCACTACTCTGCTTCAGCCCTCAGGTCCCGTTGCCAGTTACCTGCCAGTTACCTGCCAGTTACCTGCCAGATTCCTGCCTGATTATCTGCTACCTGCCTGCTAGTCTGAGGTCCGACGGTCTACCTTGCTACTCCTGTCAGTCTGTCTAAGGACCAGCCTGCCCGCTCACCTGGGAGCGCACACCAGCCACCTGCCTGCTTGCCTGAGGTCCGACGGTCTGCCTTCCTACTCCCGTCAGTCTGTCTATGGACCAGCTTGCCCGCTCACCTGGGAGCGCTCACCTGCTACCTGCCTGCTAGTCTACCTGGAGGCTCCGCCGTCACATGCTGTGACCACCTGCCTGTCCAGTGACTCCTGCTCGCTCACCTGGGAGCGCTCATCTGCTGCCTGTCTGCTAGCCTACCTGGAGGCTCTGCCGTCACGTGCTGTGACCACCCGCCTGTCCAGAGACTTCTGCCCGCTCTCCTGGGAGCGCTCATCTGCCGCCTGTCTGTTGGTCTTCCTGGAGGCTCCGCCGTCACATGCTGTGACCACCCGTTTATCCAGAGACTCTCGCCTGCTCACCTGGGAGCTCAAGTCTACCATCAGCCGCCACAGGTCGTACTAACCCTTTACCCAGAGACTGCCCCGGTCACTTGCCGTGACCACCTGCCCGTTCACCCAGAGACTGCCCCAGTCACTTGCCGTGATCTCCTGCCCGTTCTTCCAGAGACTGTCCCGGTCACTTGCCGTGACCATCTGCCCTTTCACCCAGAGACTGCCCCAGTCACTTGTCGTGATCTCCAGCCCGTTCTTCCAGAGACTGTCCCGGTCACCTGCTGTGACTGCCTGCCTGGTCGCCACCCGCTCCCTTACAAGGACTGCCCCCTTGTATAGTAGCTCAGAGGTTCCGCCTCCCAGACCCGTTACAACAGGCTTATGCGGTGAGCAATATTGTGATATCCTATATTAATAACATTGAAATTTAGGCTGGCTTTATGACCCCACCTGCACAATTATACTTTATACATGTTTGTGGGTGGTTAGGAAGAGCTAATATTGGCTAATAAATACTATTACTCCCCTATGAAACATTAACCCATAAGAATGATAATTAATATTGGGATTTATCCTGGTCTATTTGTGCCCAATCTTTTTGATTCATCCTTTCCTCTTGAAATTTTCTGTACCTAGTGACACTTAAAATGAAATGAAGTTTTTAACATTTTTTCAATAAAGTATATTATTATATTTGCATGTGGTATTTGGATTTTTTTCCAAGTGTAGGTTGCATGAGTAGTGATCCACTGCATAGTTTTGTCCATATTTACTAAATAGGGAGAAATTACTTTAGGTTTCTCTAGCCAACATGTACTATATATGCTTCTGGAATAGTGTTTTGTATATAATTATTTCTGTGTTATTCACAGCTTCTGATTCTAAGCATATGGACTATCGAGCCCGCGACCAAACGTGGCTCCTTAAACTCAATGAGGTCTTCAAGGATGACTCAAATTTGTTTTTCGAATGTAGAGATACTAAGGAATAGGTGGATCGACTTAAAGAGCTCCTCCATAGACGCACCCGTGTCTGGTGGAACAGGGCGTTCCTGGAGAGATATGTGACGAAAGGCCTAATACCGTGTGGCCTGCGCGTACAAATTTTCCCATCTTTTGCGGTAGATGATGAATCATTAAGAATGAGATGGGAAAAAATTGCTGGGGAATGTTCCCGGGGCTTTATGGAGATTTTGATACAGTTGGATGACAAAGTTCTCAAGGACATTGAGAAGGAAATTGAGGAGATTCAAAGCAATATAAAAAAGAACCTCTCTGATAAGGCACTTGAAGAAATTAATACGGAGCTGGAACTTAATTTTGCTAAATGGGAGAACGAAATTTGCACTACAAAACCTAAAAAGTTCCAGAGGGACATGACAGACCTCCAGAATAATACCATGTACCGTTGGAGAAATAGAGGATCTAGGAAAGAATCTAAGGTTAGGTCCCGTTCTGGCTCGGTCTCATCATATACATCTATGGATGAGACATGTCCCACAACTAGTGATCCCCAAGTTGAGAATACTACCAGTGTGGGTAATCTAAGGGAACTGAGGAACAACAGGACCAAATCCTATTCAAAAAGAAAAATTACCCCACCGTATCAACATACTAAGAAAACTAGAAGTAATAATATGGAGGTAATCAACCTTTCGACACATAAGTTGTCCCAGGCACACTGTGAGCTCTTGAAATTGGGTCTGTCCTTCTCACCGACTAGTGGCTTTGATTACTTTTCGGTGGTCAAGGACCTCCATCTTTTCTGCCGCAAATTAACCCTGAAAAAGTTACACCATAAGCCCAGACATGAGCTTGGGTCTATGAGCGAGATGGAACTCGAAGCACTCGGTGCCTTAGAAGACCTTTTACTAGAGCAAGGCCCGAATACTGACTTCCCCAGTGCAATTATGCCGAAGACAACTGCATTTCCTCCCCTGTCGGTCTGCTCACCAATTGAGATTTTTGCCAAATTAGTTATGGAGGATCTTGGGAAAATCCCACGTGGGATTAGGAGAGATAATTTACATCCATTACAGAGAAAGGCCCTTAAAGAACTCAAAGCATTAAATGATGTGGTGATTAAGGCAGCCGACAAGGGGGGAAATGTTGTGATTTGGCCCATCAATAAATACGAGAAGGAAGTGTATAGACAGCTTAGGAATAAGGATAACTATTCGACCCTCACAAATAACCCGGTATCTCAATTTAGCCGTGAACTCCAAGAAATTTTGGTGACAGCATATGAGGCTGGAATAATTACAAAAAAGGTATTGGAGGATCTAACGGTTAAATTTCCGAAACTGCCCACTTTTTACTTACTCCCAAAGATCCATAAGGATCCGGTGGACCCTCCAGGACGTCCGATAGTCTCTGGTATGGGAGGGCTGTGCGAACCAATATGTAAATTTATTGACTACTATTTAAAATCACTAGTAGAGACGCTGCCCTCCTATGTCAGGGACTCCTCGGTCGTCCTGGGGAGGTTGGATGGCATATCTTTGGAAGAGGATATGTGGCTGGTGACCGCGGACGTGGAGTCCCTTTATACCTGTATAGATCATGGGGATGGATTACGAGCAACCCGTTTTTTTCTGGGGATGAGCAGACTGGATGGACCCATGGTCGACCTGATATTGGAATTGTTGGAATTCATTCTCAAACATAACTTCTCTGTGTTTAATGACCGTTTTTATTTGCAGAAACGTGGTACTGCGATGGGTGCGGCCTGTGCCCCGTCATACGCAAATCTCTTCCTCGGCCTTTGGGAGAGGGAGATTTTTTGCGGTGAGGGGGCATATGCTGCTCACCATTTGCAGTACTGGTTTAGATACATAGATGACCTTTTGATTATATGGCAGGAAACTGTAGCTGAACTAAACAACTTTTTTGAGGAATTAAATATGAATAAATACAACATTAAACTCACACACAAATTTAGCAAAAATGAGATTGACTTCCTGGACATTGCAATGTCGGTCGACCAGATGGGACTGATCCAGACTGATATCCATCGCAAAACCACATCTGTTAATTCTGTTTTGCATGCCTCATCCGCCCACTTACCTTCAACAATTAGAGCCATCCCCATTGGGCAGTTTTTAAGGGCTAAAAGAACGTGCTCCTCAGCAACTACCTGTGATCAGCAGGCACTAGACTTGCGGGATCGCTTTCTGGACAGGGGCTATAGCCATAGACTGATAAAGAAAGGATTTAACAGAGCAAGAACAGTACCGCGGGAGAAACTACTCATGACTGCAAAAAAGAAACCAACAAACAATTCAGGGGTGAGATTTATCTCAACCTTTAATTGTGAGTGGAACTCAATGAGAAGTATTCTCAACAGGCATTGGCCTGTTTTACTTACTGATCCGGTTTTGAGGAAAGAGATTCCGGAGACCCCACTAATGACGGCAAAATGGAGTAAGAATCTCCGGGACCATCTGGTTAAAAGTCACTACATAGCAAAAGTCAAGAACTACTTTGGGAATAGCAAACAAAGATGGGGATGTTTTCCCTGCGGTGACTGCCTTGCCTGTACAAAAGGAAATATTATTAGAGCCAACTCTTTTTCCACAGCAGACGGGACTCGGACCTTCGCGGTCACCAGCTACATGTCCTGCAGCACATCCTATGTAGTATACTATGGGGTGTGTCCCTGTAATAAAGTGTATGTTGGGCTTACTTCTAGGGAGTTACGTATTCGGGCCCGTGAACATGTCAGGGATATTGTTGCGGCAGGGGAGGTGGAGGACCTGATGACCCTGAAAACTATCCCCAAACACTTTAAGGTCTTCCATAACTCTGATCCCGAGGTTTCAAAATAAGAGGGATTGATCGAGTTCATTGTGGAATTAGGGGAGGGGATACAAAAAAGACCCTGGCCCAGCTCGAGCTCAAGTGGATTATCAACCTGGGAACTATGTCACCAACCGGGTTGAATGAGAAACTTAGTTTCTCACCTTTCCATTAATCTCTACTACCTTTTTAACCCTAATTTATTTTATTTTTGTGTGGTTTTTAATTGTGCTTTTTTTCTTCTATGCCTTCTCTCTAGTAAAGAATACTCTGTTATTTTCTCACTATTTGGTGAATTCCGGACTTATGAAACATTGGAAATATGCATTCTACTTTGTGATATGCCTGCCTGCTATATGCCTGCCTGCCTGCCACAGTCCTTTCACTATTTTCTATGAGACATGACCGTGTACGGCCAACCCGGGTTCCATAGTTCCGTAAGACCCCTCCCCATCTTATCGACCTCAAATACCTTAACAAATAAAAACACTGCACCTGTAATTTCTTTGGATAAATTTGGCCACAGCGGCCACTTTATTAACAAACAACATTAACATATAAACATTATTATTCAAATAAATAAGAAGGGAGGGTTCTTGGAGTTAAAAATTAGATCTGGCATAACTAAACCGAAATCGAACCACCGTATTACCCTCAGCCGTCCATCACCAGCTCAAGGGCACCAAAAGCTCCCAGGGTAAAACCCCGTCCAGAGCCCCAAAAACCAAATGCCAGATCACCCCGCTTAATCAAGCCACTGCCTGTAAATTTCCAATAACTTTCCCACCGACACTTCTGTGCCAACTCCAAGAACCCCACCCCCCGCCACAAACGAACAGCCCTGACCACCTCAGGCTCGTGAGCACCCCAACACTGCCAAAGCCCTCTCAATCCCCTCCTGTATAGATAATGCCCATAAATCAATCCCAATATTGTTCAGGTGCACACCATCCTTCGCCCAAAAATCACCAACCCCTGCCTCAAGATCAAGATGCCGAACACTTACACCCCCATTTCTACCAAAAAAATCTGCTATGGCTCTATTCAACTTTACTCGTGCCCTATTAATGCCCTTCACTGATCTGACCTCCCTCCAATTTTTTCTCGGCACAATGTCAGACCAAACCGTCAACACCCCAGGAAAAGATGTCCATAACCTTAAAAAATCAATTCGAATATCCCTCATCAATTCCCTAACCGGCCGAACCCCCAAATCATTCCCCCCCATATGCACCACCAAAATGTCCGGCGCCCGGTCCAAACGAGCCGCCTTATGGAATTCAGGAAGCACCCTTCTCCATAACATCCCTCAAAAACCCAGCCACCGGACCACCACTTGCTCTCTGCTAAAACCCAATTGCCTACCGTTTGGCCTCACATCCGCAGCGCCCCTCCAATGAACGAAAGAGTGTCCAAGAATCCAGACTAATAACGGGATGTCACCTGCAACAAGACAACCAAAAAGGGGGTATTCAGTTCTGGACAAAATAAAAACCACAATTCCGCATACCTAATGCCGTACATAGGACAGATAACGATCAGAACTCCACCTCCCGATGCGTTTTATCACATCCTTTCCTAAACCCAAACCGTACGCTTCTGACGCAGCACCGATTCTGAAAGAATGCGACCCGTACACTTCAGGACTAAGGCCCAACTCCCGGATCCCTTTTTTAAATACTGCAATAAATTGAAAACGTGACAAAAACTCTCAGTTTTTATGACACAATAATGGGCCCTTACGTCCTGACCAAACCTGCCAGTAAGCCATTAAACATCTCCTAGGACAAATAAAAGATCCATTAACCTCCCCCAATACCACTCGCTTGCCTCTGCCCAATTGATCCGTCTTCCCCCTCCTAATCCAAAATTCGATGTCCCCTTTCCGACCGCTCACATCCTCAGCAAACAAACCCCCAACCTTATTTTTACTTGGTGCCACCAACTCACCTAATCTTAGTGCGCCAAAGAACACCAATGAAAAAGCCAATCTAAACAGTGTGGCTTCAAAAACTGAACAACAAATCTTATCCAACACAAAACCCAACCGCTCTAAAATACTAAAAGTCACTGGTCTTCGTCTATCCAACACCTTACCGCCTCTCCTAAAGCCCCTAAGTGCTTGCTTCACTAAAAAGGACTTTGTAACATCTTTTATCCCCTGCAATTTAAAAGCGAATGCCAATCCTGCTACAAATTTACTAACTTTTGACACAGACCATCCAATCTCTGCTGCCCTTCCCACAAGAAACAACACTGCCATCTCTCTATCTCCTTCACTTTCCACCACACCCCACTCCAGAATCCAACTTTGCCATACTCGCCACGATGCCTCGTATGATGCCCAGGTCTGCCTCATAATGGACTCCCTTATTAACCGTCCGGCTCCTCCATAACCAGTTGCCACAAATGCGAAGGGCATTCTTGACCCACGTCCTCTGCCTCTGATGCTAGCGCCTGAAAACGGTCCCACTGAAAAACGAGATAAGGCATCTGCTATGGAATTTTTTACACCTGGAACATGGACTGCTGTAATCCAAGCGTTCAAATTGAGACAACAAAGAACTAGTTCCCTGAGCAGCCTAATAACCGGCGGGGACGAGGCCGACAAGCTGTTGATGACAGACACCACTCCCATGTTATCGCAATGAAACCGAAATCTCCTGTTGGCAAAACACTCCCCCCAAATAGTAACCACAACAACAATAGGGAACAATTCCAAAAACGCCAGGTTCCTCGTAAGACCCCTCTCCGTCCAACCGATCGGCCATGCCCCAACACTCCACCGCCCCTTCCAGTAGGCCCCATAACCAGCACTTCCTGCAGCATCTGTAAATATCTCACAATCAAAACTGCTTAAAAACTCCTGCTGGATTAACGACCTGCCATTATAGCTTTCCAAAAACAACTTACAAACCTTCAGGTCCTCCTTGTGTTCCTTATTTAGGCGGATAAAATGATGGGGCGCACGCACTCCTGCTGTGGCGACTGACAACCTGCGACAAAAAATTCTGCCCATTGGCATAATCCTGCATGCAAAATTTAAGCGCCCCAACAGCGATTGTAGCTCCCTCAGGGTCACCTTGTGCAACCTCCCGACTCTATCGACCTCCTGCTTGAGCAAAGACAATTTATCTTCAGGTAATCGACACTCCATCCTTTCCGTATCAATTACAATGCCCAAGAAGCTTAGGATTGTGCAAGGGCCTTCTGTCTTTTCTTTTGCCAATGGTACGCCAAAATGCTCCGCTATCCACACCATAGTACCTAATAAATTCCTACACAACAACGATTGCGGAGGGCCTAAAAACAAGAAATCATCCAAATAATGAATGACTGACTTAACTGATGCCAAGTCCTTCACCACCCATTCCAAAAAGGTACTAAACGTTTCAAACAAAGAACACGAAATTGCACAACCCATTGGCAAACACCTATCCATGTAATATGCCCCATTCCAAAAACAACCTAACAACGGGATGCTATCCGGGTGAACTGGCAGCAACCGAAAAGCCGACTCGATATCCGTCTTGGCTAGCAACGATCCTGACCCATATCGCTGTACCCATCGAACCGCCGAATCAAATGATGTATATTCAACTGAACATAATTCCTGTGCAATGCCATCATTCACCGAGAGCCCCTTCGGGTACGACAAATGCTGAATCAAATGAAACTTATTCAGCTCTTTCTTGGGCACAACCCCCAACGGCGAAATAACCACCCTGCTGCTAGGTAATACCCGAAACGGTCCAGCCATCCTGCCCAATTCCACCTCCTTAGCCAACTTCACGCTAACCACATCCGGATGAAGGGAAGCCGACGTCAAATTTTTTACTGAAAAGGGGACCTCGTGCTCAGGAGGAGGGATTCTAAAACCTACCAAAAACCCATCCGAAATGACCTTAGCCTTCAACTGATCCGGATACCTACTTAGAAAGGGGGCCATCGCGTGCACCCTCACCGGAGTCACCCCCTTGACCGGTACCCAGTGTTGGCTTTCCCTTAACCTTCTTAAAGCATTTTGATGCTCCGTGTGACCTTCCATTACAATGGGAGCACATGTGTTTGAATTTACAGGAGGTCCCGTACTTGAATTGGCCGTCGTTAAATTGCCAGCAAGTTCCCACTTCCTTCTTAGTGCTTTGTGCCCCCTGGTTACTTCCCCCATGTCCTGCTGATTGGTTCCCACTACTGCTGCTCCCGTGAAAGGACTGCCCATACCTTACTGGTGCCATAACCTTCAGCCACAACCCAATGTCCTTTTGATCCCATCTGATCTCCGGGCGGAGTGCCTTCCTCTGCCGAAATTGCTCGTCATATCGTAACCACGCCTGACCCCCGTAAGTACGATGAGCCTCCCCAATAGAATCAAGGTAGCAAGACAAACCCAAGCAATTATCAGGAGCTTTTTACCCAATAACACTAGCCATTATTGCAAAAGCTTGTAACCAATTGACAAACGTCTGTGGAATCAACCTCCACCTACGCTTCTCTTCCTCCTCTTTTTTACTGTCGTCCTTTTTTCCCTTATCCAGGTTAAACTTTTCCAACGGAAGAAGGGAAAAAATTTCAACATACTCGTCCTGCCAAATCTTTTCTTTAACCTCTTTTTTTAAATGCGTCCCCAACGGCCCCTCAAAGCACACGTATACCTCCCCTTTCGCCCTATCATCCAGTTTTACAGTATCCGTATTTTCCTTTTATGTCTGCACACAGACCGATACCACAGAAGGTGTCCCAGCTGCATACCCCGCCGACCTGGCCGACTCACTCCCCACCTGCAACAACGCCGGTTGGCTAGGTAGCCAAGCCCCCGCAGGTGACAACCCCCCTTGAATGGCTCCCCCCCCGTCTATTCTCGCCAAAATGCGCGACATGCTAACCAACAAATCCCTAATCCCGCTTACATCCGACCCACTACCTCCCCTAACATTTTCCCTGCTGGGCCCAGGCACCTGCCTATCAAATACCCCATCCGTTAAAGACCCCGCGGGCGACAAAGCATATGTAACATACCTGGCGGCGTCTTTGCATAGTGGTCCATCTCCCACTGTGCAAGAGCGCGCACTTGATCTCCAGTCCAGAATGTCTCTCTGGCTTCCCTCCATGCTGTCTGTTTGCTTCTCTTTCTGCTGCTTAAGGGCGGCGCCCGATCACTTCCTGCTTTTTGTACCTGCTGCAGGCACACCCCTTGTGCGTCCTCAGCCTATTGCTGTCTGTCACCTGGTATTTAACCCAGCTGCTCCAATGAATCCCTGCCTGAGCATTGTCTTTCATTCAGTGTGGTCTTTCACTCTGAATGTGCCAGGTCCCCTTCTGTGTTCTCTTGTCTGCCTATCCTGGAGGCTGTATTTCCAGGCCTGTCTGAACACGCTCCTAGCCTGTTCCTCCCGCCTTCTAGGGGCCGATTACCTAGACCCGCTCCTGTATCTTGTCTGTCCTGTCTGAACACGCTCCTGGCCTGTTCCTCCCGCCTTCTAGGGGCTGCATTCCTTGACCCGCTCCTGTATCTTGCTACTGTGTCTGTTCTTGTCTGTATACTCTTCTAGCCTGTTTTCCCGTGTTTCTCTATGTCCGTACCTTTCCTTTTTATGCAGAGTCTGAACTCGTACCTAACTCCTGCTCATTGTCACTGTACTCCCGTTTGTAAGTTTGTGGTCCACTCGCTACTTCACTGCAAGTACCCTGTGGGTATCTGGTTCTGCCTTTCCCTTCCTGTCTGTTCCGTGTGAACAGAGCCCTGTCCCCCCTGCTCTGCCTTTGCTCACCGCTCCGGCGCTTCTAGCCTGCTCTGCCTTTGCTCACCGCTCCGGCGGTTCTAGCCTGCTCTGCCTTTGCTCACCGCTCCGGCGGTTCTAACCTGCTCTGCCTTTGCTCACTGCTCTAGGCGGTCTCTTCCTGCCCTGCTCTCGCTCACCTCTCTGGGCGGCCTCACTCTGCTGTGTTTGTCCGCCACATCTGTGGTTCTGTTCCTGAGTCCCAGTGTGTACTGGGTCCTATCCCGCCTGTGTTCCTACCTGCTAGTGCCTCCCTGTCTGCACTCTAGCCGTGCTTGCCTGTACCCCCCTTCCTGCATACCCACCTGCCTGCATACCAGTCGTGCCTGCCTATACCCACCAGTCTGTGTGCCAGCCTAACCAGTCTGTTCCTGTATTCCCCTGTGTGGGTCAACAGCCGTGTCCGGGGTCTGTCCTGGAGTAGCACCTGGTCCCTCTGCTCGGTTCCTCCTTGGTGCACTGGCGTCGTATGCCGTCATGCGACCCTGGTCGGATCGGGTGAATACCTAGTTATGCCCCTCCAGGCATTCACTCTCCGGCACGGTCCAGTGGAATCACACGCACACGCCGCTCAGCCCGGGCGTGTGCAATACAGCATGCTCAGGCCATGGTTCCCGTTGAGCCCCACGGCCTTCGCTCTCTGAGACGTTTTCCAGCGAATACGTGCATTAAAAATAAATAAATAATTTTTTTTTTTCTTTAGCTGAGTTCCAGGCGAATTACGCACCCGTCCAGATGGATCTATCAGCTCTCGTTCCTGCGGATCCACCACGTTACTATGGGGATCCAAGACAGAGTCGTGCATTTGTGGAGCAATGCGTGCTACACTTCAAGTTCTACCCTCTATGTTTTCCCACAGATCGGGCTAAGGTGGGATTCATGATGTCTTACCTAGCGGGTGATGCCTTGAATTGGATCACCCCCCTATGGGAAGCACAGGATCCTATCGTCCTGGACATAATGGCCTTCCTGGTGGCCTTTCTAATGGTCTTCGATAATCCTAACCCGGAGGCTCCTGCTGAAGCTTCACTTCCCAATATCCCGGAGCAGCCCCGATGGGTAATGTGTGTGGGTAGCGCAATAGTCCTCCAGCCCAATGAGACTACTGCCCACCCAGAATCCTCACAGGGTGACTACGCTTTCCGGAATACTTCTCCCAACCTCAAGAGGCAGTCCAGACGTGCTAGACGTAGAGGCAAGCCGTCACGCCAGGGTCTGTCCTCCCTGAGACCTCCTGACCCCAACCTTCAAGTCCCTACTGAAGCTTCATCTCCCTGTATCCCGGAGAAGCCCCAACGGGTAATGTGCGTGGGTAGTGCACCAGTTCTCCTGCCCGAAGAGACTGCTGCCCATCCAAACTCCACACAGGAGAACTTCCTGCATCCGGCATCAGATACTTCACCCACTTTAACCAGTGTGCATGTCCAAGGATGCTCCGAAGCTATGATTACCTCCGAATCTGTGCACCTCTACTACCTGGCAGAGGACCCCCTGTTGCCTCCTGAATCCTCCGGGATACCACTCGATGACAAATGGAGAGAGACTTCTCTACACCCGGTACTCGATACTTTGTCCGTTCCGTCCTGTGAGCCTGACAATGGGTACCCCAAAGTGGTAGTTACCCCCGAGTCTCTACACCCCTCCGACCAGACGGAGGACCTCCAGTTGTCTCCAGAACCCTTCGGGGTGCTACCTGGTAGCGAAAGGACAGAGACTCTCCTATACTCTGTACCTGATACCTCGCTCGCTTCGTCCATGAGTCCAACCTAGTGTACTCCGAAGCAGAGGTTACTCCCGAGTCTCTACACCCCTCCGACCAGGCGGAGGACCTCCAGTTGTCTCCAGAACCCTTCGGGGTGCCACCTGGTGGTGAAAGGACAGAGACTTTCCTATATCCTGGATCTGATACCTCGCTTGCTTCGTCCAGTGAGTCCGACCTAGTGTACTCTGAAGCAGAGGTTACCCATGAGTCTCTACACCCCTCTGACCAGGCGGAGGACCTCCAGTTGTCTCCAGAACCCTTCGGGGTGCCACCTGGTGGTGAATGGATAGAGACTTTCCTATACTCGGCACCCGATACCTCGCCTGCTTCGTCCAGTGAGTCTGACCTAGTGTACTCTGAAGCAGATGTTTCCCCCAAGCCTCTACACTCTTCTGACCCGGCGGAGGACTTCCAGTTGTTTCCTGAATCCTCCGGGGTACCATCAGATAACAAAGAGACAGTGACTCTTTCTCACCCTGTACCTGATAACCCGTCTATTTCTTCATGTGAGTTTGACAAGATGTACCTCGAAGCAGAGATTACCCCCAAGTCTCTGCTCCCCTCCAACCCGGTGGAGGACTTCCAGTTGTCTCCTGTACCCTCTGGGGTGCCACCTGAAAATATATAGAGAGAGACTTCCTTGTGTGCTGTTCCTGATACTCCACCCATTTCGTCTGTTGCTGATGATGGCTGGATAGGAGGTAGCATCCTAGCTACCCAGAGGAGACCAGTTTTTCTGGTGGACAGTGGAAGTGATCTCCTTGAAGTGAAGGATTGGCCCTCGAATTCCCTGCGGAACATTCTGGCAGGCCTGAAGAAGAGGGGGCGTAAGGGGGGGGTACTGTAACATACCTGGCGGCGTCTTTGCATAGTGGTCCATCTCCCACTGTGCAAGAGCGCGCACTTGATCTTCAGTCCAGAATGTCTCTCTGGCTTCCCTCCATGCTGTCTGTTTGCTTCTCTTTCTGCTGCTTAAGGGCGGCGCCCGATCACTTCCTGCTTTTTGTACCTGCTGCAGGCACACCCATTGTGCGTCCTCAGCCTATTGCTGTCTGTCACCTGGTATTTAACCCAGCTGCTCCAATGAATCCCTGCCTGAGCATTGTCTTTCATTCAGTGTGGTCTTTCACTCTGAATGTGCCAGGTCCCCTTCTGTGTTCTCTTGTCTGCCTATCCTGGAGGCTGTATTTCCAGGTCTGTCTGAACACGCTCCTAGCCTGTTCCTCCCGCCTTCTAGGGGCCGATTACCTAGACCCGCTCCTGTATCTTGTCTGTCCTGTCTGAACACGCTCCTGGCCTGTTCCTCCCGCCTTCTAGGGGCTGCATTCCTTGACCCGCTCCTGTATCTTGCTACTGTGTCTGTTCTTGTCTGTATACTCTTCTAGCCTGTTTTCCCGTGTTTCTCTATGTCCGTACCTTTCCTTTTTTTGCAGAGTCTGAACTCGTACCTAACTCCTGCTCATTGTCACTGTACTCCCGTTTGTGAGTTTGTGGTCCACTCGCTACTTCACTGCAAGTACCCTGTGGGTATCTGGTTCTGCCTTTCCCTTCCTGTCTGTTCCGTGTGAACAGAGCCCTGTCCCCCCTGCTCTGCCTTTGCTCACCGCTCCGGCAGTTCTAGCCTGCTCTGCCTTTGCTCACCGCTCCGGCGGTTCTAGCCTGCTCTGCCTTTGCTCACCACTCCGGCGGTTCTAGCCTGCTCTGCCTTTGCTCACCGCTCCGGCGGTTCTAGCCTGCTCTGCCTTTGCTCACTGCTCTAGGCGGTCTGCCCTGCTCTCGCTCACCTCTCTGGGCGGCCTCACTCTGCTGTGTTTGTCCGCCACATCTGTGGTTCTGTTCCTGAGTCCCAGTATGTACTGGGTCCTATCCCGCCTGTGTTCCTACCTGCTAGTGCCTCCCTGTCTGCACTCTAGCCGTGCTTGCCTGTACCCCCCTTCCTGCATACCCACCTGCCTGCATACCAGTCGTGTCTGCCTATACCCACCAGTCTGTGTGCCAGCCTAACCAGTCTGTTCCTGTATTCCCCTGTGTGGGTCAAAAGCCGTGTCGGGGGTCTGTCCTGGAGTAGCACCTGGTCCCTCTGCTCGGTTCCTCCTTCGTGCACTGGCGTCGTATGCCGTCGTGTGACCCTGGTCGGATCGGGTGAATACCTAGTTATGCCCCTCCAGGCATTCACTCTCCGGCACGGTCCAGTGGAATCACACGCACACGTCGCTCAGCCTGGGCGTGTGCATTACACCATACAAAGACGCATACTCACGAAGCTGCGCAGGTGCTGTGTCCCCGCCAGCCGTACTCCCCGAGTCCTGATGAGTCCTTGGTTCGTCTTGTTCTTCTCCATAATCCAGTCCGACCGACCCCTTCTGCTCAAGGCCCGCGCCCCTGGCCTCCTCGTCACCAGGGGGGACCCGAGCCCGTGCCGACATCCCCGACGTTCGTCCTCCGCTCGTCCCTGCTCCGGTCCACACAGCCAACGGTGCACCTCCGCGATTTTCAGACCCGGACTCACCAGCCCGATCCGTGTTGATCCGTGGATAACTGCCAGGCAACTCCGTGCTGCTGCCCGCCGCTCCATCCCACTGCCTGGAATGACTTGGGCCAGGCAGCAGGTCCTGGAATTGCTGCTGCCTGCCCGTGTAGCTCCGCTGCTGTTTGTCCCCTCTGGTCTGTCTGGCAGGCACCCCGACAGGAACGTCGCCAGGTGTGCCTGCCGCGCTGGTAGTCCCTCCGTTCCCCGCTGCAGGATTGCCGCCCTTTTTTCTTTTGAATAACCGGCGTCTTGAATCGCCACCAGATCTAGGAGCGGGGGGCGTGTCCATGCGCCCGCCGCTCATTGGCTGTGTGTCCCTTCCATCTGTATCCGGGGCCGGAAGTGACGTAGGCCCCATTTCCGGTGAGGCCCCGCCCCCCGGGTGACGCGTCGGCGGCCCGGGCCTTGCTTCCGGCGCGGCCTCAGATCTAGTACTGCGGCGTTCCGAAGGGGTAGGCTGCACCACGACGGAGCGGGGAACTTCAGTCGCTGACCACGACCCGATGCAGGAGGAGCCCGCAGACCGGCTGGGCGGATTCCTGCCGCGGCGGGCACGCCGGCAGGGGATTCCGCCGGCATGCTCACCGGACGCAGGGTCCCCTGAGGGGCTCCGCAGTCTGCGCCTGCTGCCCGTACCGACCATCTCTGGGGAAAGCCTCTCGGGGGGTCGCGTCCTCCTGGCAATTCTTCCCGATCCCGACGGGGATTCTTCCTCTCCGGCATTCCCCAGCAGCCCGGCCAGCTGGGACTCAAGCCACCCTCCTCGCCTGGATCTGGCAGTCTCCCTCAGCCTGGCGATAAGGGACTCCACGGACTCCATAATAGCCAGAAGAGTGTCCCAGCAAATTGGTAAAAGGTAAAATTATTATATATATATTTTTTGGGGATTAGTGCTCCAGAACTTCTCTCAATGACTTCTTCCCTGGACTGCCCGTTTTCCCGCACTTTTCCCTATTATACCTCTCCCCCACTTTACCCGACCCCCATGCAAATGCCTGCCCCTCCAAGCCTATACCCAATCCCGACCATTGAGATTTAAAAATTGCACCCTCCTGGCCAATCCCGGTCATGTGGGGCTTCCTTCTAGGTTCCCATGACTCCAGCCCCCTTCTTTCATTTCATCTACAAAAGAATGGACCACATAGCCCTAACATTGATGGACAGTCTTCGATTTGGAATGTGCTTATCTTTATAAATGTTACTTGATATATTTTGCTTTATGTTTTGATTTGTAACGTTCTGGATTGACAAATATATGCTGACCTCCTGCACTTGATCGCACTTTTGTTATAATCCTGTCATGTGCTGTCATAATGTATGCATTTCTTATAATGCGTTATGCCTCAGATTAAGAGACAATATGTGGACAGCATTATGATTCATAGTGGGAGATACTTTGCGAATCATCCCTTTGATACGCCCCATTGACTTTTGGGCTTAAACTTACGGGATGATGGTATGGTCCTCCTCTCCCCTGTATGTGCGAGTGCTCTTATGCGCGACTATGTGCGGGCTGTTTGCAGGGCAATATTTGCATAGAGCACTTCCTGTCTGGGGTAACGGATGTGCGCCGCACGAGACTCCAAAAAAATGGCGCCGACGGGCGCATGCGCACTGAGACAGTTTACCCACTGTCGGGCAAAGGCCTCCGTCACTTCCGGCACGCATGTATGACGTCTAATGGGGATTTCCCCGAATGCGCGCTGGAATGGAGAGCCGGATCTCGGACTCTTGGAGATTCTGTGACAGCGCAGGCATGCGACGCACTAATTGGCGGACATATGAGGAGGCTGTATATAAATATGGTGAGGCATGATTTAGTCTTCACACACTCCCCTTGAGAAAGCACTGGGTGTGCGAAACGCGCGTCGGGGCGTTATCTGTGGCATGTGACCAGACTTAGTGATATCCCTAATGGGTAAGTCTAATGATTGATTTTGTTTTTCCTATTTGGGAGAGCATTAGTGCACTGTTTTGGCTGCACAGGCTTATGCGGTGAGCAATATTGTGATATCCTATATTAATAACATTGAAATTTAGGCTGGCTTTATGAACCCACCTGCACAATTATACTTTATACATGTTTGTGGGTGGTTAGGAAGAGCTAATATTGGCTAATAAATACTATTACTCCCCTATGAAACATTAACCCATAAGAATGATAATTAATATTGGGATTTATCCTGGTCTATGTGTGCCCAATCTTTTTGATTCATCCTTTCCTCTTGACATTTTCTGTACCTAGTGACACTTAAAATGAAATGAAGTTTTTAACATTTTTTCAATAAAGTATATTATTATATTTGCATGTGGTATTTGGATTTTTTCCAAGTGTAGGTTGCATGACTAGTGATCCACTGCATAGTTTTGTCCATATTTACTAAATGGGGAGAAATGACTTTAGGTTTCTCTAGCCAACATGTACTATATATGCTTCTGGAATAGTGTTTTGTATATATTCCCACCTTTATCTGATTGTTTAATAGTAACATTGGTATCACTTTCAAGATTACAGAGACTCTACATTTCAAGTTTCGCTAGATTATTCCTAGAAGAAGACTTTGTAGAGGATAAGTCCATAATGTCTTTAGTAACAAGATCAAGAAAGACGTCTATTGATCCAGGGTCACCAGATGCCGGAGGCATATTTTTACTTTTATTTTTAAGGGTTGTAAAAGGACCATTCCCATCAAAAGCACAATTACTGTCTCCAAAATGATAGAGGAACCTCACATCCTGAAGTTAATCCTCTGCAATGCCTAGTTCAGAACAGGTTCTCCTATTCTCCCGATTAAAATGCTTTTTCCACCTCAATTTCCTAATGAAGAGATTGAGGTCTTTGATGGTTTCAAAATGGTTGAAATCAGTAGTGGGGACAAAGGAAAGACCTTTACTCAAGACACACATTTCTGTGTAGTTGATTGGCCTAGAGGATAAATTAATGACCTGCGATTCGTATTCTACAGCAGAGCTCCTGTGAGATTGATTAGATGAAGCGAAGGGGGACAAGTATTTATTGTGTTTCGTATTGGAGGAGGTACCAGTATTCAGCGGCCGCTGCTGGAAATTAGACGGTTGCGCAGAGGGTAATTGTACTCTAAAAAACCGTCCTTTGGAGGAGATCTCCTACCACCTCCCCTATTGCCGCGATTGCCCCCTCTCCCTCTTCCTCTACCCTTCAAGTATCTAGGCCGAGTTTCTGAATCAGAATTTTCTGTTTCAGAGGAAGAAATATCAGTCTCCGGTCCCCTCTGGGTACGTCCTATAGATATGGAATATGCTTTATTGTCTCTGAACTCCTGAAGATCTCTACTATATAGTCTATGTTTACGTTCTTTCAGATGCAACTGAAATTTCTCTAGACCATTTTGGAGACACAACTCCTTGTTTAGGAATTCGGGTTCTGCTGAGAATTTTTTTGTGACCTCAATCTGTTCTTTAAGAGATTCATTAAGATTGTGTAAATTGGTTCTTTCCTTTTCCAACAAAAGTTTCATAAGTCTCAAGGAACTTTCTGTTGGTTCTTTTTCCCATTTAATCAATAAATTTGGATTTTTATAACGATAACCCGGTGACAAAGCAATCCTGAGGTGGCGTGGTACAATGCCTAATTTTATATAGTCATCTAGGCTTTGTACTTCCCACCATGATACAATTTGGCCTCTTTAGGTCTTAGTGAGGTCCTTAAACGCTGTATTGAATGAGGGAGTATACCTTTTCTGGACAAAAGTACGGTCTGAAAAGACCTCCTTGGCCTCAGTGATCCATACGTTCGTATCTATACCTGTTGACAGGAAGCCTGCCATACTCCAGAAAAACTCCAAAAATAGCTAAAGTGGTACCCAATTTTTTATGATAATAAATAGCATAGGGATAAAATCTAACCTTTATTAGAAAATTAATTAAAAAGGCCCAAAGTGAAAATGTGCATCCATAAATACAAGCCGTACCATAAAGTACTAAACAAGAATGCAAACATGAAAAATTTGCCTATAGTACAGACAATCCTGTGTACAAAATGGTCAAAACATAACCTGTGAAAGACCACTTCCCAGGTAAAGTGGTGGATTCTTTAGCCGTGCTATCAATGATAGAGTGCACCAAATGACCATATCCTCTCTAGCATAGTTCCCATCAGTCAGTAAACCAAGTCAATGTACATTATATTGAACAGGTATACACCTAATATATGACTATGAGGGAAAATATAGGCTAGCTTAGTACAAAAAGAAATCAGCCAAGCATATAGAAAAAATACTTTTTTTTCCGTTTTAGACAAAGCATATAACCACATATAAACAATACCACTTTGTGGTGTAGCAGAAATATCATACAATCTAAGAGAAAACTTCAAAACTTATCTGATCCTCCATTAGTGATGGGTATGAAGTCTTATATAGGCGGGCTCCCGACGCATTTCCCTTTTGTCATCAGGGGAGTAAAAGTGCCCATGATCATGCTCCCATTCATTAGATATATTAAACGGCTCGTACATTTTCCAAACTGATATGGTGCCTCTTATATACACGCTGCACACTAAAACTAGCATTACTCTTCCGGGTATGACGTCACATCCTGTGCGCTATCCAGCAGGACGCAAGAAAAGTGACAACATCCGGTTTGTGGAACTCATATGAAGCGCACCATTCTCGCGCATGCGCAAATGATACTTAAGGATTACCTCATACACATCACATGTCAGCGATGGGCGTGTTCAAAACATACACGCTCTTAATGGTAACGCACTAGACGCAGAGCTCCTTACCATACATCAGCGTCCTAAGGTGATCCAGTGAGCCGAAGGCAAACAACCAATGGGGTCACCCCAGATCACATACCACAAAGTAATGTACAGTACCTAGTCACAGTATGAAGCAGATAAATGCGTACACAGAGACGCAGGATCACCAATGCCAGGATAGATGGTATATATATATATATATATATATACACATATTGAAACTGGAGATCACTGAGCTCGCGTGGATACAACACAGGATAAAAGGTGGCAAGGTGGGAAAAGGAGAAAGAAAGGAGGATCTAACATGGCCCTAACAGCAAACTAAGGGCTAACTAACCCTACGTAGCGCGGAGGTTGGCACCCTAAGGGGAACGAGAATGGCGCCCCCACTCATTGGCGGCTGACCATCTCTACAATAAACCCTAAAAGGCCCTCTATCTACAAAAAAGATATGAAAGATAGTTGTTCATTTAGGCCTAATGGTTGCAATGTCTTGAGCAAAAAAATCCACTTGCATTCTTTTTGTAGGATTGTTTGGTCCCAGTTTCCACCTCTTACGGAAGGTATAATCTTATCAATCCCCATAAACTGGATATAGTTGACATCACCCCTATGATTATCATTGACATGATTCAATATCGGAGTGTCACGTTTATTAACAATGTCACGGACATATTCTCTTATGCGCTTTCTAAATTCCCGTTTAGTCTTGCCCACATATTCCATGCCACAACGGCATGTGGCTTTGTATATCACTCCTGTGGTACGGCAATTAATGAAATGTCGTATGGTGTATTCCTTCCCGGTCACATTCCCCACAAAGGACCTACCCTTCGTTACAGATTTACATGCGCAGCAATTTCCACATCTAAAGCAGCCCTTTGTTTCATTACCCAACCATGATGGATCAGGAGTCTCTTTGAAAAAACTGTGTACCAGCCTATCCTTGATTGACCTACCCTTACGAAAAGTGATTTGAGGAAAGGGACCCACCGTCTCTCTTATGTCTGCATCCATAAGTAAAACAGGACAGTGACGTCTAAGAATCTCTCTGACCCCTTTGGCCCCACTGGAAAAAGTGGTAATAAACCTAGATATGCTGGCCTCTTCCTTGGCAATCGTCGGGGTTAACTGAGTCTTACGGTCTTTAATCAATGAGTTATTGTAGGCTTCAGAAAGAATGTATTTGGGATAGCCTCTCTCAATAAAACATCCACGTAAGTCATTGGCCTGCTTTTTGAAAACACTGAGATCAGAGCAATTCCTACGTATCCTTAAATACTGTTCTTTTGGAATACGTCTTTTAAGAGGGCCAGGATGACCAATCTCCCATCTCAAGAGAGAGTTTGTGGCTGCAGGTTTTCTGTAATTGCTAGTTCTCAATTCGCCATTATCACTTCTCTGAATGCAGACATCAAGAAACGGCAGTTTATGGTGGTTACTCTCATGTGTAAATCGTAAACCAATATTATTCATATTGAGTTGTGTAACAAAATCACCAAAGAGAGTTTCAGATCCCCTCCAAATGACAAATATGTCATCAATGTAGCGCAGCCAAACGATGACATTGTCACTCAGAGGGATGGCTGGTTCACAGAAGACCATAGTTTCCTCCCAACAGGCCCAGGAACAGGTTAGCATACGAGGGGGCACAAGAGCTCCCCATCGCAGTAACCCTGAGCTGGTGAAAGTACTTTTTGTCAAAAAGAAAAACATTTTTTGTGACACAAAATTCAAGAGCGCGCAAGGCAAAGGTATTATGTCTGCTGAATTGACGACCTCTAGTACTTAAATAGTGGTCTATTGCTTGTAATCCCATTGCATGTGGAATGGAAGTATATAATGCTTCTACATCAATGCTGCATAGTAACATATCAGGTTCAAGGCAGATCCCATCTATTTTGCTCAGAAGGTCTGTGGTATCGCGAACATACGAGCTCAGTGACCCCACAAATGGTTTAAGTATATGATCAAGATAAATACCCAGATTTTGTGTAATACTGTTGGTTCCCGCCACTATAGGTCTACCCTTTAAGGGACTACAAGCTTTATGGATCTTAGGCAAGCAACAGAAAGTGGACATCGTCGGGTATTCTGAATAAAAAAAATCTCTCTCCTTTTTGTCCAAAACTCCAGTGGCAACCCCATCATCAACCAGAAGCCTCAGCTCCCTCATAAGACCTGTTGTGGGATTGGTCGCTACAACTTCATAACTAGTATGATCAATAAGTAATGTCATACATAAATTTTTATAGTCCACAGTATTCATTACTACTTTATTTCCACCTTTATCTAATTGTTTAATAGTAATATTGGTATCACTTTCAAGATTACAGAGACTCTGCATTTCAAGTTTCGTTGGATTATTCCTAGAAGAAGACTTCGTAGAGGATAAGTCCATAATGTCTTTAGTAACAAGATCAAGAAAGATGTCTATAGATCCAGGGTCACCAGATGCCGGAGGCATATTTTTATTTTTATTTTTAAGGGTTGTAAAAGGACCATTCCCATCAAAAGCACAATTATTGTCTCCCAAATGACAGAGGAACCTCACATCCTGAAGTTAATCCTCTGCAATGCCTAGTTCAGAACAGGTCCTCCTATTCTCCTGATTAAAATGCTTTTTCCACCTCAATTTCCTAATGAAGAGATTGAGGTCTTTGATGGTTTCAAAATGGTTGAAATCAGTAGTGGGGACAAAGGAAAGACCTTTATTCAAGACACACATTTTTGTGTAGTTGATTGGCCTAGAGGATAAATGAATGACCTGCGATTCGTATTCTACAGCAGAGCTCCTGTGAGATTGATTAGATGAAGTGAGGGGGGACAAATATTTATTGTGTTTCATATTGGAGGAGGTACCAGTATTCTGCGGCCGCTGCTGGAATTTAGACGGTTGCGCAGAGGGTAATTGTACTCTAAAAAACTGTCCTTTGGAGGAGATCTCCTACCACCTCCCCTATTGCCGCGATTGCCCCCTCTCCCTCTTCCTCTACCCTTCAAGTATCTAGGCCGAGTTTCTGAATCAGAATTTTCTGTTTCAGAAGAAGAAATATCAGTCTCTGGTCCCCTCTGGGTACGTCCTATAGATATGGAATATGCTTTATTGTCTCTGAACTCCTGAAGATCTCTACTATATAGTCTATGTTTACGTTCTTTCAGATGGAACTGAAATTTCTCTAGACCTTTTGGAGACCCAACTCCTTGTTTAGGAATTCGGGTTCTGCTGAGAATTTTTTTGTGATCTCAATCTGTTCTTTAAGAGATTCATTAAGATTGTGTAAATTGGTTCTTTCCTCTTCCAACAAAAGTATCATAAGTCTCAAGGAACTTTCTGTTGCTTCTTTTTCCCATTTAATCAATAAATTTGGATTTTTATAACGATAACCCGGTGACAAAGCAATCCTGAGGTGGTGTGGTACAATGCCTGATTTTATATAGTTATCTAGGCTTTGTACTTCCCACCATGATACAATTTGGTCTCTATAGGTCTTAGTGAAGTCCTTAAACGCTGTATTGAATGAGGCAGTATACCTTTTCTGGACAAAAGTACGGTCTGAAAAGACCTCCTTGGCCTCAGTGATCCATACGTTCGTATCTATACCTGTTGACAGGAAGCCTGCCATACTCCAGAAAAACTCCAAAAATAGCTAAAGTGGTACCCAATTTTTTATGATAATAAATAGCATAGGGATAAAATATAACCTTTATTAGAAAATTAATTAAAAAGGCCCAAAGTGAAAATGTGCATCCATAAATACAAGCCGTACCATAAAGTACTAAACAAGAATGCAAACATGAAAAATTTGCCTATAATACAGACAATCCTGTATACAAAATGGTCAAAACATAACCTGTGAAAGACCACTTCCCAGGTAAAGTGGTGGATTCTTTAGCCGTGCTATCAATGATAGAGTGCACCAAATGACCATATCCTCTCTAGCATAGTTCCCATCAGTCAGTAAACCAAGTCAATGTACATTATATTGAATACACCTAATATATGACTATGAGGGAAAATATAGGCTAGCTTAGTACAAAAAGAAATCAGCCAAGCATATAGAAAAAATACTTTTTTTCCGTTTTAGACAAAGCATATAACCACATATAAACAATACCACTTTGTGGTGTAGCAGAAATATCATACAATCTAAGAGAAAACTATAAAAATTATCTGATCCTCCATTAGTGATGGGTATGAAGTCTTAGATAGGCGGGCTCCCGACACATTTCCCTTTTGTCATCAGGGGAGTAAAAGTGCCCATGATCATGCCCCCATTCATTAGATATATTAAACGGCTGGTACATTTTCCAAACTGATATGGTGCTTCTTATATACACGCTGCACACTAAAACTAGCGTTACACTTCCGGGTATGACGTCACATCCTGTGCGTTATCCAGCAGGACGCAAGAAAAATGACAACATCCAGTCTGTGGAACGCATATGAAGCGCACCATTCTCGCGCATGCGCAAATGATACTTAAGGATTACCTCATACACATCACATGTCAGCGATGGGCGTGTTCAAAACATACACGCTCTTAATGGTAACACACTAGACGCAGAGCTCCTTACCATACATCAGCATCCTAAGGTGATCCAGTGAGTGCAAGGCAAACAACCAATGGGGTCACCCCAGATCACATACTACAAAGTAATGTACAGTACCTAGTCACAGTATGAAGTAGATAAATGTGTACACAGAGACGCAGGATCACCAATGCCAGGATAGTTGTTCATTTAGGCCTAATGGTTGCAATGTCTTGAGCCAAAAAATCCATTTGCATTCTTTTTGTAGGATTTTTTGGTCCCAGTTTCCACCTCTTACGGAGGGTATAATCTTATCAATCCCCATAAACTGGATATATGATTATCATTGACATGATTCGATATCAGGGTGTCACGTTTATTAACAATGTTACAGACATGTTCTCTTATGCGCTTTCTAAATTCCCGTTTAGTCTTGCCCACATATTCCATGCCACAACGGCATGTGGCTTTGTATATCACTCCTGTGGTACGGCAAATAATGAAATGTCGTATGGTGTATTCCTTCCCGGTCACATGATACTGTATTTAGGACTATTAGGTGCATTATACTGTATGGAGGACTATGGGGTGTGCATTATACAATATGGGGGACTATGGGGTGTGTACAATACTATGTGGAGGACTATGAGGTGCATTATACTATATGGTGGACTATGGGGAGTGCATTATACTATATGGAGGACAATGAGGAGTGCATTATACTATATGGAGGATTATGGAGAATGCATTATACCATATGGAGGACTATGGGGAGTGCATTATACTATGTGGAGGACTATGGGGTGCATTATACTATATTGTGAACTATGGGGAGTACATTATTCTATATGTAGGACTATGAAGTGTGCATTATACAATATTGAAGACTATGGGGTGTGTATAATACTATGTGGAGGACTATGGGATGCATTATACTATATGGCGGACTATGAGGAGTGCATTATACTATATGGAGGACTATGAGGAATACATTATACAATATGGAGGACTATGGAGAGTGCATTATACTATATGGAGGACTATGGAGAGTGCATTATACTATATGGAGGACTATGGGAAGTGCATTATACTATATGAAGGACTATGGGGGTGCATCATACTATATGGAGGACTATGGGTTGCATTATACTATATGGAGCACTATGGGAAGTGCATAATACTAAGAGTCAAGAGTTTCCACACTCAATGGTGGTACTCTGAAGGAACAGATAAAACTTGGATAATGAGCAACCCTCAGCACTCAGAGAAGATATAGTGGCTACGGAAAGTATTCAGACACCTTTAAATTTTTCACTCTTTGTTTCATTGCAACCATTTGGTAAATTCTAAAAAGTTCATTTTTTTCTCATTAAGGTACACTCTGCACCCCATCTTATCTGAAAAAAAAAGAAATGTAGAAATTTTTGCAAATTTATTAAAAAAGAAAAACTGAAATATCACGTTCATAAGTATTCAGACCCTTTGCTCAGTATGGAGTAGAAGCACCCTTTTGAGCTAGTACAGCCATGAGTCTTCTTGGGAATGATGCAACAAGTTTTTCACACCTGGATTTGGGGATCCTCTGCCATTCTTCCTTTGCAGATCATCTCCAGTTCCGTCAGGTTGAATGGTGAACGTTGGTGAACAGCCATTTTCAGGTCTCTCCAGAGATGCTCAATTGGGTTTAGGTCAGTGCTCTGCCTGTGTCAGTCAAGAATGGTCACAGATTTGTTCTGAAGCTACTCCTTTGTTATTTTAGCAGTGTGATTAGGGTCATTGTCTTGTTGGAAGGTGAACCTTCGGCCAAGTCTGAGGTCCAGAGTACTCCGGAAGAGGTTTTCATCCAGGATATCTCTGTACTTGGCCGCATTCATGTTTCCTTCAATTGCAACCAGTCATCCTGTCCCTGCAGCTGAAAAACACCCCCTTAGCATGATGCTGCCACCACCATGTTTTACTGTTGGGATTGTATTGGGCAGGTTATGAGCAGTGCCTGGTTTTCTCCACACATACCGCTTAGAATTATCACTAAAAAGTTCTATCTTCGTCTCATCAGACCAGAGAATCTTATTTCTCATAGTCTGGGAGTCCTTCATGTGTTTTTGAGCAAACTCTGCATTAAAGGCCTGATGTTATGTTCTGCTACCAAAGCTAAGGAAAGAGAGGAGATCTGTCCCTACTATGAGACTCAGCTGAATCCCTACGATGTAACAGGGAACCTGATCCTGCGATCAGACCTGCTAAAGTCCTAATCTAGTCTGTACGAAGACCTATAGATGTGGGGAGGGAATCCCTACAAGTACTAAGGACTGGGAGGAATATGGGACACCTCCTAACAGAAATAGTAGCAGACAGACGAACAAACAAAATAGATAGAACATAGAGGTCCGTAGACCAAGCAAACTAACAGAGTTAGATACAGAGCACAGGCTAGCTAGAAAGTAGATATACAATGAAGTCCAGCAAAGCCAGAAGGGCGGAGCAGGACTAAATAGGCCAACAAGGTCATGTGACCAGCAAAGGAAAAAAAACCTAACAGCAAGGTTCTAACAGTACCCCCCCTTCTAAGAGGATCCTCCGGATCCCCTAGGACCAGGCTTATCAGGAAATCTCCTGTGAAACGCTCTGATAAGTCTGGACGCGGAAACATCATCTGACCTCACCCAAGAGTTATCCTCGGGTCCGAAACCTTTCCAGGCCACAAGATACTGCAAACTACCTCTATACCGTCTAGAGTCAAGGATGCGAGAAATTTCATATTCCCCGTCCTCCACCACCGGAGGAACAGAGGCAGAGGCGTCACCATCCGACACAACAGCTTTTTTTAACAGAGAGACATGAAAGACCGGATTAATTCTCCAGGAGGTAGGAACCTCCAACCTAACAGCAGATTGGTTGACAACCTGAAGCACCTTAAAGGGCCCTACAAACTTGGGACCCAATTTCTTAGAAGGAATCCTCAACCGCAGATTCCTAGAGGACAACCAAACCATGTCACCAACAGCGAACAAAACCTCCTGTCGTTTCCTATCAAAGTAGTCTTTAGATTTTCTGTTGGCCTCCTGAAGATTACCACGCACATCCGTCCAAACTCTTTCCAAATCACCGGAAAAATTCTCCTCCTCAGGCACGGCAGATCCCAACTTGGAGAACGACCCAAACGACGGATGTCTCCCAGAACAACAAAAAAAAGGCAAACAACCAGCAGAAGAAGATGTATGATTGTTCAGAGCAAATTCGGCAAGTGGCAGAAACTCAGACCACCCCTCTTGATTGTCTGCCACAAAACAACGCAAGAACTGCTCAACATCCTGGTTTTTCCTTTCTGTCTGGCCATTAGATTCAGGATGATATCCGGACGAAAACGACAAATGAATTCCCAACCTGTCACAAAAGGCACGCCAAAAACGAGCCACGAACTGAGGACCCCTATCAGAAACAATGTCAGTAGGAACGCCATGAAGTCTGACAATTTCCTTGACAAAGGCCTTAGCGAGAGTTTTAGCGCAAGGCAGTTTGACGAAGGGAACCAAGTGACACATCTTGCTAAAACGGTCCACGACCACCCAGATGACAGTAAAACCCTCAGAGGGGGGAAGGTCAGTTATAAAGTCCATAGCCAAATGTGTCCAAGGAGCACTGGGGACCTCCAAACGACAAAGCAACCCCGCAGCAGGAGTATGTGAGGACTTAGATCTAGCACATATAGTACATTGGCGCACCCACTTAATGACTTCCTTCTGCCATCCAGGCCACCAAAAACTGCGACCCACCAGTCTCTTGGTCTCAGAGATTCCGGGATGACCTGCCAACCGAGATTCGTGACACTCAACAAACAAATCTCTCCTAAAGGTCTCAGGCACAAACAACCTCCCATGAGGAGTGTTAGATGGGGCATTCTCCTGAGCTTTAAGAATCTCATCTTCCAAAACGGAGTCTAAAGCAGCTATCACAACACCTTCTTGTAAAATGTTTTCCTCTTTCTCAGCACCGACTATGGGAGAAAAACTGCGAGACAAGGCATCCGCCTTAACATTCTTAGTACCAGGGATGTAAGTAACGGAGAAATTAAACCGCGAGAAAAACAGTGCCCACCTAGCCTGACGGGCATTCAGGCGCTTGGCAGCATCAAGATATATCAGATTTTTATGATCCGTAAGAACCTGAACGGGAAATTCCGCACCTTCCAAGAAGTGGCGCCAGTGTTCAAATGCGAGTTTAATAGCCAATAATTCCCGATTACCAATATCGTAATTCAATTCAGTCTCCGAAAATTTTTTTGAAAAAAAGGCACAGGGATGTAATCCATCCCCGTTATCCTGAGACAATACTGCGCCAACCCCCACAGAGGAAGCATCAACCTCAACCAAAAACGGCCTAGTAACATCAGGCTGCATAAGGATGGGAGCAGAGGTGAACCTCTCCTTGAGATACACAAAAGCTTCAATGGCCTCAGAAGACCACTGAACCGCATCAGCACCTTTCCTGGTGAGATCAGTCAGAGGTTTGACAATACTAGAAAAATTTTTTATGAACTTTCTATAGTAATTGGCGAAACCCAAAAACCTCTGTATCGATTTCAAACCAATAGGCCTAGGCCATTCCTGCACAGCCTGAACCTTAACCGGATCCATCTCAAAACCTTTGCTGGAGATAATGTAGCCCAAAAAACTAATTCTCTGTACAGCGAACTCACATTTCTCCAGCTTAGCAAAAAGCGAATTGTCCATTAATAACTGTAATACCTCACGCACGCTCCGCCAATGAGACTCCAGATCTGGCGAATAAATCAAAATGTCATCCAAATACACAACCACATTTTTACCGATCAAAGGTCTAAGGATGTCATTAATCAGATTCTGAAAAAATGCAGGAGCATTAGTAAGACCAAAAGGCATAACCAGATTCTCAAAATGACCCACAGGAGTGTTAAAAGCAGTCTTCCATTCATCACCCTCCTTCATGCGCAACAGATTGTATGCCCCCTTAAGGTCAATTTTAGAGAACCACTTGGCCCCCAATAACTGATTAAACAGATCAGGAATCAATGGCAGTGGGTAAGGATTGCGTACCGTAATTTTGTTAATCTCACGAAAATCCAGACAAGGACGTAAACCGCCGTCCTTTTTTTTTACAAAAAAAAATCCAACCGCCACAGGAGACTTAGAGGGCCTAATGTGACCGGCGGCCAAGCTTGTCTGTATGTATTCCTCCAAAGCCTTCCTCTCAGGAATAGTAAGGTTAAATAAACGACTCTTAGGAAGAGTCGCTCCAGGGACAAATTCAATAGAACAATCATAGTCTCTATGGGGAGGCAAAACCTGCGAATCCTTCTCAGAAAAAACTCTCCAAAAATCCTGAATAGGAACAGGCAATTCTCCCCTATCCAAAGCTGCAATACGCCCGTTACAACACTTGTCATAACATTTATGGCTCCAGGATTTAATTTCACTGGTAGACCAATCCAGTACAGGATTGTGAAATTTTAACCAGGGCAAACCCAATATTACTGGAGAAGGCAAGTTATTCAACACTACCAAATCCAATTTCTCATGGTGAACACCATTAATAGTGAGAGGAAATTCACTGACCTTGAGAGTAATATTCTTCAAAGGGGAGCCATCCACAGAAACCACAGCAATGGGGGATGACAAAGGTTCAGGTTTTAAATTGAGTTTTTCCACGAATCCCCCATCAATTACATTCAGTGTAGACCCGCAATCAACAAACACCCGAAATTCCATTAATTTTTCCTGAGCAATCGTGGAAGCAGCTAAAAATATACCCTTGGAATTTAAACAGGCAATACGGGCGTGACTGACCATTTTTTTTTCTTTCTTCATACGAAGCTCACAGCCTTTAATCAAATGACCAGATTTTCCGCAATAAAAACACAAGCCTTGCGAAAAACGACGGTCTTTTTCTTGAGAGCGAGGTGCCACCGATCCAATCTCCATCGGTTCACCACTGTTAGTACACACATTATCATAACCAGAAACTGACATAGCAGAGGATTTGCTCTCATTAACCCTAGCACGCAGTCTTCTATCCACCCGTATAGCTAATTGCATAGCCTGTTGCAAATCTTCAGGTGTAGGATAAGCAATTAGCAGGTCTTTAACCCTTTCACTGAGCCCAGCAAGAAATAGACTTTTCAGAGCAGAATCGTTCCACCCTATTTGAGTGGACCAACGACGAAAATGTGTACAATATTTTTCCACATTACCCGATCCTTGTTTTAGACGTCTCAACTCAGTCTCAGCTGATGCGACACGGTCAGGATCATCATATAATAGTCCCAAAGCAGAAAAAAAACTATCCACTGATCTGAAGCATGAATCACTAGGTTGCAAAGAAAAGGCCCACTCCTGAGGCTCTTTGCGCAAAAGTGACATTATGAACCCTACGCGCTGGGATTCATCCCCAGAGGACTTAGGTCTCAAACGAAAATACAATAAGCAAGCATTTTTAAATGAAAAAAATTCTCGGTGTTCACCAAAAAATAAATCCGGCAAACATACCTTAGGCTCCAAGAAATGTGCTCCAGGACAGTTACTCACGTGCTGACGGAGCTCGGCCACCTCCAGAGAGAGTCCCTTCAGGCGATGAGCCAAATCCTGAACCGACACCATGATGGAACAGAAAAATCTTTCCTTAGAGAATTTGCTGGCTGGACTTACTGTTATGTTCTGCTACCAAAGCTAAGGAAAGAGAGGAGATCTGTCCCTACTATGAGACTCAGCTGAATCCCTACGATGTAACAGGGAACCTGATCCTGCGATCAGACCTGCTAAAGTCCTAATCTAGTCTGTACGAAGACCTATAGATGTGGGGAGGGAATCCCTACAAGTACTAAGGACTGGGAGGAATATGGGACACCTCCTAACAGAAATAGTAGCAGACAGACGAACAAACAAAATAGATAGAACATAGAGGTCCGTAGACCAAGCAAACTAACAGAGTTAGATACAGAGCACAGGCTAGCTAGAAAGTAGATATACAATGAAGTCCAGCAAAGCCAGAAGGGCGGAGCAGGACTAAATAGGCCAACAAGGTCATGTGACCAGCAAAGGAAAAAAAACCTAACAGCAAGGTTCTAACACCTGACTGGTGGAGGGCTGCAGTGATAGTTGACTTTGTGGAACTTTCTCCCATCTCCCTACTGCATCTCTGGAGCTCAGCCACAGTGATCTTGGGGTTATTTTTTACCTCTGTCACCAAGGCTCTTCTCCCACGATTGCTCAGTTTAGCTGGACGGTCAGGTCTATGAAGACTTCTGGTGGTCCCAAACTTCTTCCATTTAAGGATTATGGAGGCCACTGTACTCTTAGGAACCTTGAGTACTGCAGAAATTCTTTTGTAACCTTGGCCAGATCTGTGAATTGCCACAATTCTGTCTCTGAGCTCCTTGGGCAGTTCTTTTGAGCTCATGATTCTCATTTGGTCTGATATGCACTGTGAGCTGTGAGGTCATATATAGACAGGTGTGTGCCTTTCCAAATCAAGTCCTATCAGTTTAAATAAACACAGCTGGACTCCAATGAAGGAGTAGAACCATCTCAAGGAGGATTACAAGGAAATGGACAGCATGTGACTTAAATATGAATGTCTGAGCAAAGAGTCTGAATACCTATGACCATGTGATATTTCAGTTTTTCTTTTTTAATAAATTTGCAAAAATTTCTACATTTCTGTTTTTTTCAGTCAAGATGGGGTGCAGAGTGTACATTAATGAGAAAAGAAATTAACTTTTTAGAATTTACCAAATGGCTGCAATGAAACAAAGAGTGAAAAATTTAAAGGGGTCTGAATACTTTCCATACCCACTGTACATTGAATGATGCATAAAGTGAAAGTTTTATTTACAGCCGACAGAAAAGTAAACAGATCAAATCCAAGGTTTCCGCAGATTTTTTGCCTTTATCAAGGTTATCTGTATTAGTATAGAAAATAACGCAAAATATAAAGACAATAATACAAAGAAAACTTATAAATAGTCAAGGAATTTATACATAGAGCAAAATTATATATATATTGTATATTGTATTATAATAGTACTATTATCTGAAGGAATAAATTGTCTAGATGTGAATACACACTGCATGTTAAATCATATAAATAACATGAAAAAATATCACCAAGGAAAAAAGTACAAAGATATATCTGCGAGCTGAAGAAGGTAAGTATGCAAAGGTAAGGTTTACCTATAGACGCCATATAATATGGCATATAGTAAGCAGCATCAATTCGGGGAGATCAGATGTCAGACAAAAGCCAATGAAAACTCACATATATAGAAAGTAAATGAATGTGTGCACAAGAGGAACATAGTCAGAAAACAGCCACCAAAGAGAGGTTACATACCTGTAGTGATGAGAGTCAGCGAACGGCAGGTGAGAAATAAGTCGCGGTAAGAGGAATGTGTGAGGATGAGTGGCTGCAGCCATTATATGAGGGGTTCGTCACATCCGGGTGCGCGCACATCAGGGAGAAGCCAAGGGAGCATGCGTGAACCACCAGAAAGTGGCAATAACAGCCAAAGGCAGCCGAAGAAAAGTGTAATGTAGCACATGTCAGTTGTCTGGTGTAACAGAAAAGGCTGAGAAGGGCCGAAAGCATAGAGAACACAGTACAGCTGGTGCGCATGTCAAACGGAATAAGGCACAAATGAGCTGTAGAAAAGAAGAAGGAATATTAAAGAAAATAGTGAGCTAAGAAAGAGGGAGGAAAGGTGGATGGAAGAAGGAAAGGAAGAAGAAAGGGGAGGGGAAAAAAGAGGGGTGGGGGAAGGGGAAAAGAAGGGAAAAAAGGGGGAAAAAGGGGAGGGGGCAGTAAGAAGGGAGAAAGAAAAAGAAGAATTGGTGGAAAAAAAGAAAAAAGAGTATAAACCTCGGAAGAGTCTTTATGGGATCTAAAAAACAAAAAGGAAATAAAGCACAAGTTATAAAGGCAATAATCACAATTGGTACAAGATATAATAAATTTATTAAAGGACTTCATATTCCCTATTCATCCCCCATGGTTAGAGGGTCTGCAAGGTATATATCTAGAAGGCCTCCCTCGTCTTAAGTTTTCTAATTTTATCACCTCCCCATCTAGGCATGGGGACATTTTCAAGGACCTGAAACCTTAATTGGGCAACATTATGTCTGGCAAAGTTGAAATGAAATGGGATAGGAAGCATAAGTCGTTTACAACAAATTGTATTGGTTGGGAAGTGCATTATACAATATAGAGGACTATGGGGTGCATTATACTAAACAAGCAAAATGCTGCCTATTCATCGAGTGATTGGATTGTTTATGCTGGAACAAATATCGTTGTTCTCAGCAGCACACCAACCAGTGAAAACTGCAGATATGCTGCTCATAACATGATATGGGGACAGATTTATTTATTAGTGATTGTCATGTGCCCATTATTCTTCCTCAGCCCGTGTAAAGAAGCCGCAAAACAAGCAGCGCCAAATGACTTCAATATTGTCGATCACGCTTGTTTAACAGCCTAAAATGTTTCTGTGTGATGGTGCAATATGTTAGCATTTGGGGTTCCACTTTTGCCCAGGACCCCACTTTGTCTAAAACTGTCCCTGCCAGCAGCCACCTTACATACCTTGTCCCTCTGCCTAAAGCCGTGGGGCTCGGCACCTTTTACCACTAGACACGGAATTCTCGAGAGAGTATCTGCATTACCATGTAACATGTAACTTTCCGGCTCTATGGTCCACATGGAAGAGGAAATCCTGCAGGGATAGAAACCAGCGGGTAACACAAACATTTTTCTCCTTTTTCTCCTTCATCAACCTGAGTGGGGCATGGTCTGACACTAATTTAACATTTTCACCCTAACATATAATATTGCAATATCGCCCACTTTATGGCCAAGCATTCCTTTTCTACGATGGAATAATTTTTCTCACATGCCGAAAGTTTCCTACTCAGGTAGAGAACAAGGTGCTCCTCTCCGTCTATCTCCTGAGAAAGGACTGCTCCTAATTCGACTTCTGAGGCATCCGTCTGGAGTACAAATTCCTTCTTGAAGTCGAGGGCAACCAGGATTGGCTGCACACAGGTGCGAAGATCCGGTCCTTGGCCCTCTGGAAGGTGGCCGGAGCTCCCTGCAGTTCAATCGGCTTCAGGACGTATTGAAAGCACCCATCGTGCATGGAGAAAGCCATTTTCTCCTTGATTTCTTGTGACATGGGGATTTGCCATTATCCTTTCGTTAGATCCAAGGAGATTATATACCTTGCTGGCCCAAGTCTTTATCAGCTCATAGACATGCGGCATCGGATATGCTTTGAACTTGAAGACTTCGTTCAGCTTCTGATAATCATTATAGAATCTCCATTTGCCAGTGGGTTTTGTAACAAGGACAGTCAGGCAAGACCACCCACTCTTAGATTCGTCAATGACTCCGAGATTCTACATACGCTTCACTTCCTTGGAGATCTGTTTTTGGTGGTCCTTGGGAATTCAGTAGGGCTTCAAGATCACCTGCACATGGGGTTCCATCAGAACCTCGTGTTCTATGACATCTGTACACCACAGCAAGGTCCCTGCTCTGCTGTAGCAATTCCAGACACTGCTGTTTTTGGGCCTTCGACAGTGTCTTGGTTACTTTGACAGCTTCAGTATACATGGAGTTTCAAGGGGTCCTGTCTTGCCATGATTTGATAAGATTGACGTGGTAGACCTGGTACAGCTTTCGTCTTCCTGGTTGATGAAACTTGTAGTTCATTTCACCCAGCTTATCTACCACCTCATAGGGACCTTGCGATTTGGCCAAAAACTTACTCTCTACCGTGGTAATAAGCACGAGGACTCAGTCCCCGTGGCTGAACTAACTCACTCTAGCTAACTGGCTGTAGACCCGGGATTGAGCTTCTTGTGCCTGGAGAAGATGCTCCTTTATGATAGGCATTACCTTCGCAACTCTCTTCTGCATCTGGTTGACTTGTTCGATGATACTCCCGTGGGGCGTGACTTCAGCTTCCTAAGTTTCCTTTGCTATATCAAGGAGACCCCATGGATGTTACAGGAGTTTAAACGGAGAATATCCGGTAGAGGCCTGTGGAGCCTCCTGGATCAGAGGCATAGTGTCAGGACTGCAAATATTTTTAATTACATTTTGGCCCTTTTTGCCCTCTTTCAAGATGGCGTCTTTTGTCTCATGTGCCCCTTGTCTTCCTGTTTTATAACTCCACCCCAGCCTCTAATCAGTGCTAGAGTATTCTGCCTGTGATCTGCTCCAGGTGGTTAGTTCCTGCTCTGCCCTGCAGACTTGTTTGGATCTTCTGTTACCTGCGCTCAGAGACTCTGCTGCATTCAGTTGTTACCAGTATTCCTCCTTCTCCTGGCTGCTCCTGCTGTTTCCTCTGAGCCTCAGTCTTCACCTGCATTCTGCTAACAAGTAAGCTGGTTTCTCCTCTGACTCAACTGCTTTAGATAGCTGCAGAGCACGGGACTGTGCTGCACTATCAGGGACTTCCTACCCAGGCCTCCCTGGATTATCTAAATATTGTATGGACTTCCTTGCATGGACTTGATAAGGACTTCCTTGTTTTCTAGCATCCTCTAGTGTGAATTGTTCTTTACAGATTGCTTTGCTGATTACATTTAGAGCACGAGACTGTGCTGCATTATCTGGGACTTCCTACCCAGGCCTCCCTGGATTATATAATATATATTGTTTGGACTTGATAAAGACTTCCTTGTTTTCTAGCATCCTCTAGTGTGAACAGTGCTTTACAAACTGCTCTGCTAATTGCATTTTCCCCTGAGTGTTTATGGACTTTGTGCTTTCGTCTGCACTTGTTTAAAACACCGTGTGTTTATAATATACACTTTGACACCTATAAGTTGTGTTCTGTTGTATCTTTGTTCCACGCAAAAAGACTCCTGTGGTATCCATTATAATTATTACAGGATACTCTAGCCAAAAAATAAGGAGTCTGCTGGAACAATGTCTGCCGAAAGCAAATTAGAGCAGGTGTATTCCGTAATTAGATCTCTTCAGAAGGAGGTGGAAGGTCTGCAAAAGAAACTTGGAGGCATTGAACGTAATGAACAAGCATTTGGAAAAACTTTACAGGTCTTAAATACCCGAATGGCGGCCCAGGAAAACAAACTTGCGGGCTTGGACTCCCAGTACGGACGGGCTTTCCAGGACATTAGTACTCAAATGGCGGCACAAGTGACTTTACCTTCTGGGATACCGCCACCAGCTAGCCCACCTAAGTTGCCTCCATTCAGATTTAATGGTGAATGTGACAAATTTCGTGGCTTTGTGAATCAGTGTATGCTATATTTTGATGTACATGCTGACCGCTTCCTTACTGATAGATCTAAGGTATTGTGTGTAATTATGCTGCTGACCTCACGAGCACTCGCCTGGGAGAATCCGATGATCGAGTCTCGTGACCCACGGTTAAATAATTTGGATGATTTCTTAGCCGCTATGGCATTAATGTTTGATGACCCTAACCGCCGTGCTACCGCTGAGTCTGCTTTACTATCTTTACGCCAGGGTAAACGTTCTGTTATTGAATATGCTACTGAATTTAGGAGATTAGCGGTAGGTACCGACTGGGACAGTTATGCACAATTACCTATTTTTAAGAGAGGTCTGTCTAGCATTGTAAAAGATGAATTGGCCCGCTCTGAGTCACCACAAGAGCTAGAAATGTTTATACAGCATTGTGTACGCATAGACATACGCCTTACTGAACGTAGGCAGGAGAAATTGGCTGTATTCAATCGTATGTCTAACTTTTCCCTTCCTCCCAAAGAGCCTGCAGGTAAAACATCTCGGGAGGTAGAAGAAGAGCCCATGCAAATTGATTCTGTGCAGAGGCGTGAGAGTAATGAGTGCCGGGAGCACCGCCTGCGAGAGAGGCTATGTTTCTACTGCGGCCAATCTGACCACTTTCTAACCAACTGTCCCAAGCGGCCTAACAAGGTGTTAGCAGCGGTAGGAGAGTATGATAACACTGATGATGAATCTGACATCTCTGAATATAGCCTGCTATTAAATGCTGTATTCAATTCTCTCTCTATGACTACACTTCCCAAGGAGTTGAAGGAAAAGAACTCTCACTGTTCACTCCCTATTAAGATCCTGTGTTCAGGGCAGTGGATTTCCAGTGCAGCTATGATTGACTCTGGTGTAGGGGGCAACTTTATGGACATTACATTTGCCCAAAAACATGGTATTGAGATACAGCGAAGAGCCTCTCCAATTAACATGGAAACAGTGGATGGGTCACCTTTAATCTCCGGGCCTGTGGATCAGGAGACTGTACCTCTTAAGATTTTGTTGGAGCCTAATCATCAGGAGCAACTTTCTTTCTTGTTAATTTATTCTCCTCATTTCCCTGTGATTTTAGGCATCCTTTGGTTGCGTTCTCAGAACCCGACTATCAACTGGGAGACCAAGGAGATTATTTTTCCGACTAGGAGAAACCCAGCGATAACTGAAGCTGTCCCTGAGTCCACGGATACAAAATCTACTGTACAGGTATTCACTTTACCTTCAGCGTATAAAGCATTCTCTGACATCTGTGACAAGAAGAAAGCAGATCAGCTTCCGCCACATAGGCATTATGACTGTCCCATTGAGCTGCTTCCTGGGGCGGCTATTCCTTTTAGCAATGTATATCCTTTAGCAGCACCTGAACTTCAAGCCTTGAAGGAGTATATTGATGAAAATCTGGTCCTTCTTCCTCACCAGCAGGGGCGCCTATATTTTTTGTAAAAAAGAAGGATGGGACCCTAAGACCCTGTATTGACTATCCGGAACTCAATAAGGTAACCATACGGAATCGTTATCCTTTGCCTTTGATTCCAGAATTATTGGATTGAGTCCGCAATGAATAGGTGTTCTCTAAACTAGATCTTCGTGGGGCTTATAATTTGGTGCGTATTCGTTCCGGTGATGAATGGAAGACAGCATTCAGATGCCGGTATGGACACTTTGAATATCTGGTGATGCCCTTCGGGCTTTGTAACGCCCCTGCGACTTTTCAACATCTGGCTATTGACATTTTTAGAGATTTATTGGATCAGTTTGTGGTGATTTATTTGGACGATATTTTAATTTTTTCTGACTCTCTACAGGAACATGAAAAACATGTCAAAACTGTTTTGAAACGTCTGAAAGAGAGCCATCTCTATATTAAGCCGGAGAAGTGTGAGTTCCATCGTTCTGAGATACAGTTTTTAGGTTATGTCATCTCTCCTCAGGGGCTGAACATGGAATCTGGTAAGATTCAGGCAATCCTTGACTGGCCAGTACCCAGGAACGTTAACCCTCCGTCACATACAATATCGGTTCTAACGAGTTCACATACAATGTGACTGTCAGGCGCAGGCTAGAAAAATACCTATAATATCTAATGTTTGCAATTTCAGTGCTCTAAAAGTGATCAGTGACCTTCATATGGATGTAATAAAAGAGACTACACATAATCAGGTGCAAAAAAAACCCATTTACTTAACATAAAACTAATAACTCTGAAATACAAACATTTCAAAACTCCCGACAAATAGTCCCCAGTTCGACTCTGTCAAAAAACTCTACATAGAAAATTTATGGAAACAAACTTAATTTTAAGGTACCTTAAGTACTATTAAACACATATTCAATCAGAATTAGATCCTGAAGTTTCCCCAGAAAAATTACACTTGCAGAGCAAAGAGCAAGAATTACACATCATTTTTGCATGTGTCAGGCAGATTGCATTATGACATTTGTAACATTCATAATTAGAAAGCCTTCTGATTCCGCTTTCCGTGGTGCAAGTGGTGCATCTCCTTCTTTTGGGAGGTGGTGCAGGTGGTGAATTTTCACTATCATCTTCTGGGCGGAATCTTTTGAGCTGAACTTGAAGGCGAGAGGGGATACCGATTGTTTTCATACTTCTCCTGCATAGCTCTCCGAGCACTAGTTCACGGGCCAATTTTTTCAGATAGAATCGTCTACGGAGTGGTTCAAGCTTGTTTTCAAGGTAAATGACTTGTGAATTTATACCACCCAAATTCAACATAGCAAAAAATATGACCATTGGCCAGCGTTTGGTGTTTCTGCTGACGTTGAAAGTTGAGCACATCTGATCAGCTGTATCAACACCCCCTTTGGTTGCATTATAAAATGTAATTATCTCCGGGGTTTTTTGTGCCTCAGTCCCAGGATCGATGGCATCATCATCATGAAGTGTTGATAGAAGAAGTACAATTTTTTTTGCTTGTGGTACATAGGAAACCAAAACCTTTCCATTATGGAATGCAAACATACTGCTGTACTGTTGTCTCCCTTTCACACTTACAAACTGTGTAGGCAATTCTTTTTTATTTTTTCTTAAAGTTCCGACATATGAAAGCTTCTGCATTTTCAGATAATCAATCAGATCACAATTTGAAAACCAATTGTCAGCTGTTATATTGCGACCCGATCCAAATAAGGGCTCAGCCAGTCTTTCTACAACATCACTGGGTTTGTTGCTGACACAGTAAGGACCTTCTGGTTGTTTTCCTGCATAAACTTCCAGGTTGTAAGTGTAGGTCTTACTGGCATCAACAAGGGCATACATTTTTATTCCATATTTGTTAGGCTTTGATGGAATATATTGACGAAAGGCACATTTACCACGAAAACCAGTGAGCATTTCGTCAATAGTGAGATTCTCCCCAGGGCAATAGTTTTTTTTACAGTTTTCAACAAATTTTTGGAATATATCACGATTTGGAGCAAGTCGGTCATGTGTTTTACGTTCGGTTCGGGTAGTTCTGTCGTCAAACCGAAGGCAACGAATTAGAAGCTTGAATCTGTTTATGTACATAACAAGGCCAAATTTTTCAACTCCATCCCCATCTTTACTCCAAAGTTCCTCCAAACTTTGTCTATTTGCCCTATAAGCTCCTGCAAGGTATAATAGTCCAAAAAAAGCACGCAGTTCTATTTCATCTGTGGCCTTGATGGTTCTGTTGCAGAAGAACTTGTCCTTTATAATGTCTATATATTGGTTGGTATATGTGACAATAGAGTCCAGAATGTCATCTGTGAATAAATTATTCCAGAATTCAACTGCAGTTTTTGCATTACTTGCAGTTCCTATAACTGCAGGAAGGTGAGTAATAATGTTTTGAGATTCCCTATGTTTTTTTCTGGAGTGGCTTCTTGTTCCATTGGTTTTTTTATCTTTTCCCATATAATAAGATTCTACATCTTCATCCTCATCACTGTCACCATCTTGCTCTGTTTCAGAATCCACTTCACATACTTCCACCTCATCATGAGAATCAATCTCACTTTCCTCTCCTAAATCCTCATTCAGTGTGGGGTCTGCATCATCTAACAGCATGTTTGTTACTTCCTCAACATCAAGGTTTTTTGATAAATTGTACATTTTCCTCTCCATTTCAGCAGATAATCTGAAGCAAGAGAAGGAATATGTGTTAGGGAACTACTGTATATGCCTGAGCAGCACACTTTCTTTTTTAATCTGCCTTATTTCTATGAAATATCCTCACACTTTGTGCTATACATTCATAAAACAAGCTAAATAAACAATTGTGATGAATAAAAACATAAAATACCAACCTTATTGAGTGTGACGTGTTCACATACAATGAGCCTGAGAGATGAGCGCAGTTATATCTGTCCTCCTGAAGCTCTGCAATCCAACTGTGGTATGAGGTTTCACAGAGCTGCTAGAGACAGGAGACTACCTGGAGGGAGGGGATTTCCTCACAATCTGGTGAGGAAGGAGAAATGAAAGTAAAAGAGATGTGCCTGTCAGGCCTATTGTATGTGACTGAGGGTTAAAGAGGTCCAACGTTTTATTGGTTTTGCAAATTTCTATAGACGTTTTATTAGAAATTTTTCTGACATTGTCCGTCCCATTATTTCCTTGACAAACAAGGAAAAGCCCTTTAAGTGGTCATCACAGGCTCAAGAGGCTTTTGATCGACTTAAGGTTTGTTTCACCTCAGCACCGCTGTTGATCCACCCAGACCCAGCACTTCCTTTCATTGTGGAGGTGGACGCTTCTGATAATGCTTTAGGGGCCATTCTCTCCCAAAGAACTGGAGAGAAGACTCTGCTACACCCTTGTGCTTTCTTTTCCCGTAGACTTACTTCAGCTGAGAAAAACTACGATGTGGGAGACAAGGAACTGCTAGCTATTATTGTAGCTTTCAAAGAATGGAGGCATCATCTGCAAGGAGCCACACAACAGATCGTAGTGCTGACTGACCATCGCAATTTGGAGTTTCTCTGATCCGCTAGATGTCTTTCTCCTCGTCAGGCTCGTTGGAACCTATTATTAAATCAATTTAATTTTGTTATTTCGTACCGTCCAGGTTCTCGTAATGGGAAGGCTGATGCTTTATCCCAAATCCATGCTGCGGATTCCGTACCTGGAGCCCCGTCCAAGACCATTCTATCTGATGCCAACTTCATCGGAGTTATTCACTATCAGGACTTGTGGAAGGAGTTCAAGGAGGCCTATGATGGTGATGTATTTCAGGCCAATCCACCTGTTGATATTAATCTTGTCCTTAAGGATGGCATGTGGTTCAGGGATCGACGTATCTACGTCCCTGAGGCCGTTCGTCTGCAGATCCTCAAGTTGGTCCATGACTCCAAGGTGGCTGGTCACAGAAGACACAAGAGTTCCTAAGCCGATTTTTCTGGTGGCCGACTTGCCTGAAGGATACTAAGGACTATGTTCTCTCTTGCGAGGTATGTGCTCGTTATAAGACTCCTCGTATGTCACCTACGGGTCTTCTTCAACCATTAGCTGTTCCGTCCCACCCATGGGGGTCTATCTCAATGGACTTCATTGTGGAGCTGCCTACATTAGGTGGCATGAATACGATCCTGGTGGTAGTGGATCGCCTGACTAAAGCAGCTCATTTTGTTCTTGCCCTGGTCTTCACTCAGCTAAGGATACAGTGAACTTGGTTATACAGAATGTTTTTCAGCTGCATGGGGTTCCGGATGAAATCATCTCTGACAGTGGAGTGCAGTTTACCTCAAGATTCTGGAAGGAGTTTTGCTCTGCACTCAATATTAATGTCTGTCTTTCTTCCCCTTATCATCCCCAGATGAACGGTCAAACCGAGCGTACCAACCAGACCTTGGAACAATATCTACGATGCTATGTCAGCCATCTTCAGGATGATTGGTTGGAGTTACTTCCATTAGCTGAATTCTCATATAACAATTCTCAGAGTGCCTCCACTAAGTTCACACCTTTCTTTGCCAATCTGGGTTACCATCCGAGTATCTTACCTAGGTCTCCGATGAATGCTCCGGTTCCAGCTGTAGAGGAGAGGCTGACTGCGATGAGGTAAAATCTGGAGGTTCTGAAGGAATCTTTGACCTCAGCTCAGAGACGTTACAAGAAATCGGCTGATAGATTTCGTAAACCGGCACCCATGTTCAAGGTAGGAGATTCCGTCTGGTTATCCACTAAAAATCTGAAGTTGAACGTTCCTTCACAGAAACTTGGACAGAAATTCATCGGCCCTTTCAAGATCAACGGTATTGTGAGCTCTGTGGCCTGCCGTCTGAAGTTGCCTAGGACTATGAAGGTACACCCAGTTTTCCATGTTTATTTACTAAAGTCTGTATCTCCTAATACCTTCCAGGGATGTGTTGTGCCACCTCTGCAGCCTGTGGTGATTGATGGGCAGGAACAATTTGTGGTGGAAGAGATTATTGATTCTAGGTTTCGCAGGAATCGGCTCCAATATCTGATGAGATGGCAAGGGTATCCCCCTGAAGAAGACTCTTGGGAACCTGTGGAAAACATCAATGCCCAACAGAAGATTTCTCGTTTCCATCAGAGATTTCCTGAGAAACCGGGTCCAGGATCGTCCTGAGGCCGCTTCTAAGGAGGGAGTAATGTCAGGACTGCAAATATTTTTAATTACATTTTGGCCCTTTTTGCCCTCTTTCAAGATGGTGTCTTTTGTCTCATGTGCCCCTTGTCTTCCTGCTTTATAACTCCACCCCAGCCTCTAATCAGTGCTAGAGTATTCTGCCTGTGATCTGCTCCAGGTGGTTTCCTAGTTTCCTGCTCTGCCCTGCAGACTTGTTTGGATCTTCTGTTACCTGCTCTCAGAGACTCTGCTGCATTCAGTTGTTACCAGTATTCCTCCTTCTCCTGGCTGCTCCTGCTGTTTCCTCTGAGCCTCAGTCTTCACCTGCATTCTGCTAACAAGTAACTTGGTTTCTGCTCTGACTCACCTGCTTTAGATAGCTGCAGAGCACGGGACTGTGCTGCACTATCAGGGACTTCCTACCAAGGCCTCCCTGGATTATCTAAATATTGTATGGACTTCCTTGCATGGACTTGATAAGGACTTCCTTGTTTTCTAGCATCCTCTAGTGTGAATTGTGCTTTACAGATTGCTTTGCTGATTACATTTAGAGCACGAGACTGTGCTGCATTATCTGGGACTTCCTACCCAGGCCTCCCTGGGTTATATAATATATATTGTGTGGACTTGATAAAGACTTCCTTGTTTTCTAGCATCCTCTAGTGTGAACAGTGCTTTACAAACTGCTCTGCTAATTGCATTTTCCCCTGAGTGTTTATGGACTTTGTGTTTTCGTCTGCACTTGTTTAAAACACCGTGTGTTTATAATATACACTTTGACACCTATAAGTTGTGTTCTGTTGTATCTTTGTTCCACGAAAAAAGACTCCTGTGGTATCCATTATAATTATTACATGCAGCTAAGGGTTCAGCCTAGAGGGGGGCAAAACAACTCTAAGTGGGCCCCCAACCAGAGTAACCATTGTTTACATAATTATAGTGGTTTTAAACACTCTTGTGGGCATCTCAGCTGACTACTGTGTAGTCCAAATGTGCAAGATTATATGCTGCTACATCACTACACATGAATAGATATTACCGTATATACTCGAGTATAAGCCGAGGTACCTTAGTTTACCACAAAAAGTTAGTAAAACTTATTGACTCGAGTATAAACCTAGGGTGGGAAATACAGCAGCTACTGGTAAATTTCCCCATCCTGGTAAGCATTGCCCCCTCATCCTCAATGCTGGTATGTATGGCCCCCTCATCCCCAATCCTGGTATGCATGGCCCCCTCATCCCCCAACCCTGGTATGTATGGCCCCCTCATTCCCAAATCCTGATATGCATGGTTTCCACATCCCCTAATCCTGGTATGTATGGCCTCCTCATCCCCCCAATCCTGGTATGTATGGTCCCCTCATCCCCCAATCCTAGTTTGTATGGTCCCCTCATCCCCCAATCCTGGTCTGTATGGCCCCCTCATCCCCAATCATGGTATGTATGTCCCCCTCATCCCCCAATCCTGGTATGCATGGCCCCCTCATCCCCCAATCCTGGTATGCATGGCCTCCTCTTGCCCCAATCCTGGTATGTATGGCCCCCTCATCCCTCAATCCTAGTATGCATGGCCTCCTCTTCCCCTAATCCTGGTATGTGTGGCCCCCTCATCCCACAATCCTAGTATGCATGGCCTCCTCATCCCCTAATCCTGGTATGTATGGCCTCCTCATCCCCCCAATCCTGGTATGTATGGTCCCCTCATCCCCCAATCCTGGTTTGTATGGTCCCCTCATCCCCCAATCCTGGTATGTATGGCCCCCTCATCCCCAATCCTGGTATGTATGGCCCCCTCATCCCTCAATCCTAGTATGCATGGCCTCCTCTTCCCCTAATCCTGGTATGTGTGGCCCCCTCATCCCACAATCCTAGTATGCATGGCCTCCTCATTCTCTAATCCTGGTATGTGTGGCCCCATCACAGCACACTTAAAAAAATAAACATTTATACTCACCATCCTTCCTCACCTCTGCTCCAGCGCTGTGTCCTATCTGCAACAGCTCATGTCAGCATCTGAGACACAGCACGCACTCTCAGACACTGATGTGAGCTGCAGCCGACACATTCACTCCGCTCCACGCCGGAACTATGTGTGTGGAGAGGAGCAAATGAGCATTCACTATAGTAGCGGGCACTGTCAGCAGGAGCCGCGGCTCAGCGCTTCTCCATGCCCGCTACTTAAGAGAAATGAATATTCCCTCTTCCCCACGCCCATGGGCATGGAGAAGAGGGAATATTAATTTCTCTTTAGTAGCAGGCACATGTGGTAGCTGCAGCAGCTGGCCCCGCTCCTCCGCCGCCGCAAACTCCCCCTCCGCCGCCCCAAACCCCCCCCCCGCTTTCCACCAATGGAATCTATATATACTTGGGGATATGCCGAGGGGGGCTTTTTCAGCACAAAAAATGTGATAAAAAACTCGGCTTATACTCGAGTAAATACGGTACATTATGAATAAAAGACATTAAACCATGGTTCTAAACCCCTAAATGCAGAGCAGCTACAATCACAACCACAGATAGGTCTAAGGAATGCAAATCTGTATTCTCAGCAAAAAAAACTGTAAAACATTTTAATGTTAAATAGTAATAAATTATGTGAGTCACCATCCATCCCTGCTGTTCCAAAATAACTAAAAAATATGATTTTTTCCAAACTACAGATGAACTGAACAAATCCAAAACTTTGATGAATTATGTTCAAGGAAAAGTCACTTCTTACAGTGACATTGTTCTCTCATTTAATTCAGCAAATCTGCCAACCACCTGGTCTTTGTTCATTTCAATGTCCCTCTCAATACTAAGCAAGGTCAAGGTGGACAGTCGGGCCTCATGCATGCATGCTCGTAAGTGTGTTTGAATAAGTTTCAGGCGGCTGAAGCTTCTCTCTGCTTTTGCCCTACTAACAGGAATAGTGAGATAAATTCTATAAAGTGTACTTAAATTTGGAAAAGCATGATACATGTCATTTGCAATTAGAAATAGTAAAAGTTTATCAGTAGTGTCGATTTTCTTCTCTATTGACAGCTCACTGTATATGTTCCAGAAAGTGAGGAACTCGTCTAAGACTTCCTTGGTTTCTGTAGACTCATCATCTGAGTAGATCAGGGTCTTGAAAGTGTTATTGAGTGAACTGAATAATCTGGCCATTTCTCAAAAATCAAAAAATGGTGCTCAAACTGGCCCAAAAATACATCTAGTATGTAATAATATACTATAGTTTTGAAGCAAGCTCAGCTATCCTCAATTGGCTCACCTTCAGTTCTTTCATCAAAAAATCGTTTCCTCTTAAGAACTTTCCTTTCTTTATACAGTATACGGTAGTGTTATTGCACTTAGTAGCCAAGTCTTTGGCTGTGTTTTCTATGGTTTCAAATGCCTCATCTGATCTCTGCTCTCTGATTTGTGACATGCATGCATCAATTAAATGTACAGCTGCACTGATGTTCAATTACTCCTTTTGTAGGTAGTTTAAGAGGACATAAGTTTTCTTTTAGAGTGTATTCCAAAAAACTAGCATTACTTTGAATTCATATGTGCTAATTTTTGTCATCAGACTATCTGCTTCAGCAGCAGTTTTTGGGCTGGTGCCATTATGCATCTTGATACTGCTCAGAGCCTCAAGTATTGCGGGCAGGCTTTAGATTACTGCTTCAGTCGCTTGTTTCCTGGAAGCCTAGCATGTATCCGACAGCCTCTACAGTGTTAATGTGGCGCCCCTGAGGGTTCGACCGCCACAGGAATGCTGCACTTCTCTAATGGAGTGTGGTGTTCCTCCTCTGAGGTAAGCCCAGTGCGATGGTTGTGACCTAACCTTTTGCATCCAACACCACACTTCTCCACCAGAGGGAGCTAGTATGCACTAGGCGCTGCTCCCCTGGTTACAGGGAGACTGGGGAACACAAAGTGGTAGGAACCAGTTAGTGGGTGAGGGTGGAGGACCTACAAGTTAGTTGCACTTTAGATTTCATATTTAATAGAATGCCATCATTGATCTTGGTTCTTCTTCGGCTGTTCTGGTGGTCGTACTGTGCTGTCAACTACTGTGTGTAATGTGACTCCCGCCTGGGAGTGCAGATCCTGTGTGGGCCTGCACCGGTAAGGGACACAGCCCTCGTACCCTGGCCTTGGGACGAGAGGTAGGTAGCAGACAAGGAATGTCTCAATCCGGCCAAGGACCAGGATCAAGAAGGCCTCGGGAGCTTTAGAGTGTGGCTCCCTAGCAAATGGGTCCCGGGGAGGATGCAGACGGAGCGGAGCTCGCCACCTGTCCTCGCCTACCTGATCTATTCAGAGGGATCCCAGCTGCAAGAGGGGTACCGGCCCCCGACACCCGACCTTGTACTCTATGTCCTGGACGGGAAAGCCAGGTTAGGCCCTGAGGATCCCACCGGGCATCGGATGGAGAGGAATTGCCACCCGTGCCCTAGTCCTGAGAGGAGCTCAGAGGGAGACCTGGCCTTTCCATACACGCACCGACGGGAAAGGGTGAAGTCTGTAGTGCAGGAACACTCTGGTGTAGGGTCGCTACGGAACACTGGACTTCCTCGGAGTTAGTCGGACCCCCGTCCCTGGTGGCCGCAGGACTCCGCGGGGAGCAGGGAGTCGCCTTCCCGCTGTCATCTCTGAGTGAGTAAAAGCCTTGGAAGTTCACCCCTATGGCCTCCGGACTGTTCATTACGCGCCATACCATGCGACACGGTGCCCATACTCCCCACCCTACTACCCCCTCTCTTTCCTGTTTGCCTGCCCTGAGGCCTTGCTCCGCCTGTGGGGAGCAGTGAGAACTTTGGCCGCTATGACACCTGGCCTCAGCAGACTGTAGCGGCGCTGGTGACCCTTCACCAGGCACCACAGGTGGCGTAGTCGTTAATCAGCCACTCAACCCAGACAAGCCCACACCATCTCTTTCTAATGTGAGGGCCCTGAGCACAGGTCGGGCCCGGGCCACGGCTGCATCCCATCTCTCCAACAGGGCCCAACATCGAGTACCCCAACACCCAGGGTAAAACACGGGCTTTACGAGTAGAGGCGTCACAACCTGGCGTAGTCGGCAGGATCCGCGTGCCCGCAGCAAAGGAAGAAGTGCCCATTGCTATCGGGTACTGTGTGCCTTACACCTTGAACTGTTGTTTTACACTTAAAATGGCGCCCGCCCAAGAAGAACAGATGCCATAACGCTGTAAAAAGACTCTTTGAACGCCTCCCATCGTGGGCTGGGCTCCCGCTTGGCACCAAAAATGTAGACTGCCCCTTCCATCAGAGACTGTCCGCGGGGTAATGCCCGTCAAACTGGATGGGCTGAACGAAGGCGGGCCTGTCAGCATTCCGCCCAGGAACCGCCCCGAAAGAGGAGGAAGAAGCAAAGCAACAAGGTGCGGCCATTGCAGTCGGAGCTCGGCAGTCAACGGAGGCAGACATGGATGCCTCTGGGGAACAAGACCATGCGTCGACTGAACCCGGTTCATGCCCTTCACCCAGCAGAGAGCAAGGCGACAGCGTATTGACCACGGGAGATATTGCATTTCTCCAGCAGGAAGCTCCAGAACTCCTAAGAAGGCAGAAAAAGGCCCAGGAGGCGGCGACGGCTGCGTGGCGGGAGGAAATGCGGCTGCGTATCCGGGACCGCCGCCAAGGAGTTGAAGGCCCAGGACAAGTCGACTCAGTGACAGAGGTCGAGAGCGGCCCAGAGGTGGGTGAGTGTGCAACCCCTGTCCTGGCTGCAGAGCCTACTGTGACTATCCTGGACCTCATGACGGAGTACCTAATTCCCCACACGGTCACCTGGGAGCAAGCGTTGGCTCCAGTGCTGCAATCGGCAGCTATGGGTGGGGACCTGTGATGCCGCCCAAACCCTGATACGGAGGTGCCTGAAGCTGCGGAGGAAACTACCGGCTCCAACCTTGATTGGTCCGCGTCTACAGAGGACTCGCAGCAACCCGTTCTAACCCCGCTACCTGCACCGGCAGTAACCTGGCCCGAGGCTGAGGAGTGGGCCTGGGAAAACCTGGGGGGCGACCTAATGGGCTTCCCCCGGGAGACCAGGGCTGAAGCGCGGAGGAGGATCCAGTGGTGCAGCGACCAGATATTCCAGCTTGCATGGGAGCAGTGTCGGCGGGAGCAACGCTGCGAGCGCCTCAAGGCCCGGATCATTGCTTCAAAAACTCGGGCGCATCAGGAGGAGGCCACCCGTCCCAGTCCCGGATATGAAGGCCAAGTCATCCGTTTTCATCATGAGGTGGAGTGGGGGTTCATCCAGTGTCCCCAGTTCCAGGACGATGTGTTCGTCAGCCGGCGGGACATCGAGCAGCGCCTCAAGAAGGGACACCCCGGTCGGAACCTCTTCCCGGGTGACACAGTGACTTTCACTCGCCACCAGGGGGAGCGTGGGTGGTACGCCCTGGACGTACACAAGGTGTCCGGGAGCGACGCCACCCCGCGCTCAGCTTCAGGGGACTGGCTAGCCTCCGTCGGGAGGAATGAGCCCTTGCCAAGAAGGCAGCCCGAAGTTTAAAGCAGCCCTCGGCTGTTGTTGCACTTTTGTTTACAAGTTTAAAAGTTGACTTTTTCTATTATGCCTGATTTCTAACCCGGTTTTCCTAGAGACACGTGTCCCTGCGGACTGGCAGCAGACAGACTCCTTCCCCATGTATATAGTTTGCATCTCTTTAGGTGCTCCATATTGGTTTTATACAAAACCGTGGATATTTCTACCTCAACTGACTCTGCGTCTTTGCACCTTAACATGTCTGTTTGCACTAATGTCTCTGGAAAAATGCTAGCACTTTTATAATTTTATACTTTTGTATTTTTATACCTGTTATGCAACGTTTAAGAAATGTGCCTCCCATAAAGGGAAGATAGTTGTGTTATTATAAAAATGAAAATTTCCTGGGTGTTACTTCTTTTGCAACCCGCGGACGTGCTTTGTTTTACCAGGGGGGAATGTGGCGCCCCTGAGGGTTCGACCGCCACAGGAATGCTGCACTTCTCTAATGGAGTGTGGTGTTCCTCCTCTGAGGTAAGCCCAGTGTGATGGTTGTGACCTAACCTTTTGCATCCAACACCACACTTCTCCACCAGAGGGAGCTAGGTGCTGCTCCCCTGGTTACAGGGAGACTAGGGAACACAAAGTGGTAGGAACCAGTTAGTGGGTGAGGGTGGAGGAGCTACAAGTTAGTTGCACTTTAGATTTCATATTTAATAGAATGCCATCTTTGATCTTGGTTCTTCTTCGGCTGTTCTGGTGGTCGTACTGTGCTGTCAACTACTGTGTGTAATGTGACTCCCACCTGGGAGTGCAGATCCTGTGTGGGCCTGTACCGGTAAGGGACACAGCCCTCGTACCCTGGCCTTGGGATGAGAGGTAGGTTGCAGACAAGGAATGTCTCAACCCGGCCAAGGACCAGGATCAAGAAGGCCCCGGGAGCATTAGAGTGTGGCTCCCTAGCAAATGGGTCCTGGGGAGGATGCAGACGGAGCAGAGCTCGCCACATGTCCTCGCCTACCTGATCTATTCAGAGAGATCCCGGCTGCAAGAGGGGTACCGGCCCCCGACACCCGACCTTGTACTCTATGTCCTGGACGGAAAAGCCCGGTTAGGCCCTGAGGATCCCACCGGGCATCGGATGGAGAGGAATTGCCACCCATGCCCTAGTCCTGAGAGGAGCTCAGAGGGAGACCTGGCCTATCCACACACGCACCGACGGGAATGGGTGAAGTCTGTAGTGCAGGAACACTCTGGTGTAGGGTCGCTACCGAACACTGGACTTCCTCGGAGTTAGTCGGACCCCCGTCCCTGGTGGCCGCAGGACTCCGTGGGGAGCAGGGAGTTGCCTTCCCGCTGTCATCTCTGAGTGAGTAAAAGCCTTGGAAGTTCACCCCAATGGCCTCCGGACTGTTCATTACGCGCCATACCATGCAACGCGGTGCCCGTACTCCCCGCACAACTACCCCCTCTCTTTCCTGTTTGCCTGCCCTGAGGCCTTGTTCTGCCTGTGGGGAGCAGTGAGAACTTTGGCCGCTATGACACCTGACCTCAGCAGACTGTAGCGGCGCTGGTGACCCTTCACCAGGCACCACAGGTGGCGTAGTCGTTAATCAGCCACTCAACCCAGACAAGCCCACACCATCTCTTTCTAATGTGACGGCCCAGAGCACGGGTCGGGCCCGGGCCACAGCTGCATCCCATCTCTCCAACAAGGCCCGACACTGAGTCCTCCAACACCCAGGGTAAAACACGGGCTTTACGAGTAGAGGCGTCACATTAACACTGTTCCTTCCAGTATTATGTCCCGCTCTTCCTCAAGAATTTTATATCTAGGTAAACTTGATGTTAAAAATGTATACAGAGCTTCAAGTGTACCAAAGAAAATTTTAGCACTGCAAACGCAGAATCTATGAGAATCAAATCAAGGTTGTGTGCACAACAATGTACATAAAATGCTGTTTCAGAGCAGTTTTGTTTTACCCTAGCTTTCAGCCCCATTAAATGACCTAACATTGTCCTTGCCCGATCATAAGGATGCCCTCTCAATAGATTCACATTAAGACCAAGTTCTCTGGTGAGTGTAATAATTAATACATCATAGAATGACTCTGCATGGCCATCTGGAAGCTCTTCAAATTTTATAAAATGCTCAATGCTGTCTCCTGTTTTTGTTACATATCTCAATGATAATGAGAATTGATCACTTCTTTTGATATCAATTGTGGAATCCACAATTACTGAAAAGAACTGTGCTGCTTTTAAATCCTCTGCGATGGTGCACATAGTTTCACTGGCCAGTGCAGAAATCAGCTCATTTTGGGATTCTGAACTCAGATACGTAACATGACCAACTAGGTTCTTGAAATGATGTTCAAGTACAGTGTCATACTGTGCTTGCAATTTAAGGAGTTCCAAGAAATTGCCTTCATTGACATCTGTGTCACCCAGGTGAGAATATTCTCTGTGACCCTGAAATGCAAGACCCTATGAATGATTTTTCTATTTCTTTCTATCTGCTCCCTTTCACCTTTGATGAGCCCTGCAATTATTGTGCTGTCCTGACTGATGCAGTATTTTGTTATAAGCAATGTTTTCTCTGCTTCTCTGTGAGTATTAGACCTTTCTTGTTGTTCTATTTTTTCAAGGCCTTTTCTGAAGTTAGAGAAACCTTTGCATGGCTCTGCCCAGACTCTAATCTTTTCATCTTGCTTACCAAATAGCCAGCAGCAGAAACAATATAGATGGTTTGTTTTAAGAGAGTAAATTAACGTTCAACTGTGCATGAGTTTCCAACTTTGCGACTGTACCATGAAGGACTGAATCTTCTTTTTTTCTGAGCTATAGGGAAAATTGTCCTAGCGATCATTCAAACCTGGCTAACATGGGCCATGTTCCAGAAGAACTCTAATTATATCAGTAGCAAGAGTCTGATTTTGGAACAGAAATGGATCAGTAGGGTAAGTGTTACATGTACGCCACTATGCTTATCTAGGGGCTATACAGTTTCCATAAATTCTTGGAATCCTGGGGGAACGTTATTCAGGGCAACCATTGATCGTAGCTTCCAAAGTCATGAGATGCATTTGATTTCAGGCACAGACACGCTGACAGAGTCTCAGAGAACAGTTGAACACGATTGTTTAATGAAGGTGCACATCCAGAACATAAAACAAGTCTCTTTAGCAACAGGATTTCACTACAATTAAGATAGTCTCTTCACAGAGGCACAGTATTTACACAGCATCCTTTATCCTGCAGTGAGATGGAGGGGGGGTTTTGGTGAGGGAATTGATTCCTGTGTGATGATCTTCCCATCTCCTATCTTCCTGTCAAACTATCTGATACCCAGCTGCCAGTACAGGGTCTATGACCTTAGCCCAGCTTTACTCTTTACTTGAATCTTGTTAACTATACTTGCCCGGATTTCTGTGAGATTCAGATAACACACAACTGATCCTTCTGGCTGCTCCCAGAAGAGTAAACAGTTTCCTCACAATCCCCCTGGGGCTCTGCTAACCACTCCCTGTCTCCTGTGGCTATATTAACCCCTCTAGTTGCTGTATGCTTTTGAAACAACAGCACCACTTCTGCTTGTCACACTCTTCCCTCCTAATTGAATGTCGTCATCAACAGTCACCTTAATTGTTCGATCTGACCAATTCTGAGACAGTGGTGAGAGTCGTGTAACTTTATATACAAATTGGGCATTGACAATTTGGCATAATATTTACAAATATTAATAGCAACCTATTCTTACAACCTTTTGCTTGTAGGACTCCTGTAAGAAATAAACAATTAAGACAATTAAAACAATCAGCATCTATTCAGCTGGAGCTTTTCGTACGTCTTCAACCAGCTCCCTCTCAACCAGCCTTAACAGTACTTTGTTTCTACAAAGTCTTTTAAGGAAAATCAAAGCTAGAAAACAAGTCTTTCCACCAGGTAACATCTTCCGAACTGCCTCTCGGTGATGAATATCACTCGAGTTGGCTTACCTGGTCCGTAGTCAGGGATACATGTTTCCAATCGACAGTCCTTGGCACTTTACTCGGTTTACCAAATGTATCATACATCAGCATCACTGGCCTCATCACTTCTCGAGTATAAGCCCTCCTGCTTGGTTGTTCCTCAGATACCATAGATTCTTTGGTCACAAGGGTTTCTTCCACCACACCCAATTACAGTACTTTCTCAGATACCCTTGGAACTGCCTCTGTAAGTTCCCGTCCTTCTCTTGAATCATCCATTACGGTCTGGTAATTCTGCTACTCCCAAGTGTCGATCGGTCTCTTCAGCGACTGGTGTTCGATCGTCAGATCTGAATTGGACCCCATGTGTATTCCTTGGTACAAACTCTGGAGCTTCAGAGCTTAGTTCACTCTCTTGAGGATGGTACATTCCTCTCCTTGTAAGTCCGAGAAGTACAACAGTCTGCTCTTCTTCATCTGAACTCTCAAGGACACTATCCACCTCCGGAGCTTCAGTCTGTGGTAGTCCCTTAGTCGATCTCGGTCGGTGTTGATCTGTTTCTGGGAAGTCTTGTTGTGGTGGGAGTTAATCACAGGGTAATAGTAAATTCAGATGGACTATTCTTGTTTTCTTTCCCCTGTTTCCAATCTGATTTCATAAAGTGGACTGTCATCGGCTTTCCTCTTTATGACCACATACACCTTGTCTTCCCAGTATGAACAAAGTTTTCCTGGACCACTTTCTTCACGTACGTTCTTGACTAACCCCAACTTCCTGGTGTCAATTCTGCTCCATAATATTTTCAATCATAGTATTCCTTACTCTTTCTTTGACCTTCCGTGACCACTTTGGACGCTATGTAGTATTCCTTTGCTATCCATTCTTTCCATTTCCGAACATACTTGGGATACGTTTTGCAAGTGTCTGACACTGGAGTATCGAACATTATGTCGATTGGCAGTCTTGGCGATCGTTCATACAATAGAAAGAAAAGTGAATTACCCGTTGCCTCGCTCTTTGTACAATTGCAGGCATACACCACTTTTGACAGAGAACTCTTCCAGTCTTTCTTCTCATCAGCTGTTAGAGTGCGCAACATCAACAATAATGTCCATTTGAAACGTTCCACTTGTCCAATACCCTCTGGGTGATAGGGTGTTTTGTAGGAACTTTGAATTCTACAGTACTTTCCTAACTTAGCAAAGAGCTGGTTCTCATATTCTCTTCCTTGGTCGTGGTGTAACCTCGTAGGGAACCCAAACTTCAAAGCGAAATCATTGAAGAACTTCTCTGCTGCTGTTTTACCAGATTTATTAGTGGTGGCATATGCTTGGGCAAATCTAATAAAATGGTCCATCATGACCAAAATGTATTCGTAACTGCCCTTGCATGTCTCACTCTCTACATGTAGAAAGTCTATTGAGACCATCTCAAATGGGTAGGTAGTTTGGATCTTGCCCATAGGTGCCCAGGTTGATGTGCTAGGGCATTTATCTTTCAGACACCCACACTCACTGACCACATACCTCTCAATATCTCTCTGCATGTACAGCCAGAAGAAACGTTCACGAGCCAAGTTCGTTGTTCTTTCCATGTTTTCATGGAGTTCTTTGAAAACCAACCTACGGAATACTCTGGGTAGTACCAACTATTGGCTTTGTCCTCCTTTACGATACAGGACACCGTCTACGCCGAGGTAGAGCTTCACCCATTGTTTGAATTAAACAGAGACTGCTGGTGAGTCAGTAACTCTCTTCTGTTTCCTTGGAAACCAACTTTGGTCCACATAAGGTAGTATTCTGCCAATTAACTGATCTTCCCGTTGTGCTCTATGGATTGTTTCTTTTGATAGCTGTTGAATGTACAGGGGGTGGTCTTGTTCTTTCGCTTTTACGGTAGTTTCCACCGTCAACGGACACCACAATGGTGTGTCTTCCTCTTGATGAACTTGTACTGCTTGGGTGGTGCTCATAATAGCTTTCAGACTTACTTCCTCCGAACACTCTTGCATGAACTCTTCAGGCTCTAGTGGCATTCTCAACAATCCATCAGCATTCACATTGCATTTTCCTGGCCTGTACTTGATATCTGAAATTGAAGTCAGCTAACTCAGCTACCCATCTCTGACCCATAGCATTCAGTTTGGCCATAGTGAGGACATAGATCAAAGGGTTGTTGTCAGTGTATACCTCAAACTCTTTGCTGTAATAGAGATAATTTCTAAATTGTTTACAGATAGCCCATTTCAATGCCAGGAACTCCAATTTTCCGGAATGTAGATAGTAATTTTTTTCGGTGTCTGTCAATGTTCTGGAACCGTAACCGATGACTCGCAATTTCCGATCTAGAAGCTGACACAAGGCAGCTCCCAGTCCCACTTGAAAAGTGTCACAATGAAGGACAAAAGGTAGGTTGAAATCGGGATATCCCAATATGGGTGGTTTTACCAGATAATCCACTAATTCTTCCAATATCTCCTGGTGGTCTGATGTCCAGAGAATGGGCTGCTGGGACGAAACTGCATTGCTTCCTTTAGGCCCGGTCCTATCTGTGTTCTTCTTTTTCTCCATGGATGTTGTTGAATCCCCCCCTCCCCCTAAGAGGAGGTATAATGGAGCGGCAATCCGGGAGAAGTTTTGGATGTCAGTACCATAGTAGGTGAGGAATCCTAAGATCTGCCTCAACTCCCCGACAGTAGATTCAAGATATGCTATGTACCACATTGTCATCCACGTACGGCTGGCAGATCTCCTCCCTCAATCCTCCTAAACATGTCTCCATGCTTCTCTGGAATTCTGCCACAGCTGATCTGAGCCCAAACAGTAAGTGGATCCACTCGTATAATTCCCACGGTGTGATGAATGCAGTTAAGGGTCTACTGGACTCTTCGACAAAACCTTGGTGGTATGCCTTACTCTGATCGAGAACAGAGAACCAGGTACTTCCTGATAGGCTATCCAGCATATCTTGAATCTTTGGTATCGGATGTCGATCAGGTATTGACTACCTGTTTAGTTCCTGGTAATCACAGCAGTGTCTCAACGTGTCATCCTTCTTCCTAACTCAGACAATAGGATAGGAATAAGGCAACTTTGACCTTTGTACCCAACCTCTGTTGATTAGATATTGCAAATATTCTTTCACTTCACGGTGTAATTGTTTAGGAACAGACATGTAAATTCTGGTCACTGGGGTCGTGTCTTTCAAGTTGATCTTCATGTGCAACGATGGAATACAGCCTATATCACAGTCATCTTTGGAGAATGCATGACAGCATCTGTTTTGCTACTGCTAGATCTTCAACACACAAGTGTTCTAGGGGTACTGGGGGATCCCAGGACCCAAGGTTGGTAGTGCAATTTCCTCCCCTGTTTCTTGGTGGGGAGACCGAATTCATGGTAGACTCCTGGGCTGGTCTCACACTGGCTGGGTATACCGTTTTAACGGTTTCAATGTGGCCTAGCACTGTCTTTGGATTCAGTCTAATCTCGTACTTTGTGGTATTCATCACCGGTACCGTCACTCAAGCAAAACTATCAGTAGGAATCGTAATCACAGTCTCACCTTGGATTAGGTCTTCTGGAAGTTTTGAGGAGTCTTTTGGCACAAACAGTCTCCTCTGGAATTTTCTTCCCAGTTCCACCCAAACTCCACACCTCACCCCCAACATTCGATTGGCAGGGAAGATGGTTGGGCGCAGACCTACCTTGACTTCTTTAATGTCCTTTGTATTCTGTGCTTTCTTTATCCTATAAATCATGTTTTCCGCCACTGTGTTGGGTATGGCGAGCGATGTGGCGACCACATCCACCACCAGCGTTCTTGACGTGTTTAGTGATGACCTCACTGATTACGTTGTAACCCAGGATAGGTTACTCTGACACGTTCTGATCACTGGTCACAAGAAAAGGTACCAATAACTCAATAACGTTGCTGTTATTCGTGGCCCTGAGTTGAAAAGTCACTTCCACCCAACCTGTGAAAGGGATTTCGGTCTGGTTGACAGCTTTGCCGTGGAGTTCCACCAGTCCTAAGAGTTATTTTAGCAGACGAAGGCAGGTGTGTGGCAGGTGACACCTTCTCCACTCTTCATTTAAGAGGTTTGCTTGGGCTACTGTGTTCCACAGTGCTTTCAACAGGAGTCCATCTAGCTTGCATTGTATAAAACACCTTTCACCGATTAGGCTGATGAAGCTATCTTTACTGACCGAGGAATCCTCTTCTCAGGAGTGTACCGTTTGACCTCCGCACTGGACATTAAGTAGCTGATGCCCCTGTCTCACTCCCAGCTGTCGTAGACGGTAACAGACTTGGGGAAAGTGTTGATGCAGCCGTTTTACCTCATACGCCGTTCTGGAGGTTGGTGGTGTTTGTATTTGCTTCTGGGGCCTCATCTGTGTTGTGGTTACCAGTTTCCCTGCACTGGCAACCCCCTGTCTTTTAACCCAAACGATCGTGACCATTGGCATTCCTTGACATAATGTCCTTCCTCACCATACCTTAAACAGTGGACACATACCACACTCTGATTTGATGAACGGCATACCTCACAAGCCGGGTAACTTCTATTTTGGAACCCACTCCTGGCTTTGAGAGATACGACTCTGGCCTGGAACAAATCAACTTTTTCACCTCTGTCAACTCAGCTCGAAGTTCTCCTATTACTTCTTCCCAGTTCGAGCTGGCTGTCTTTCTCTTTTGTTGGTGATTTAAAGTTCACTCTTGGCAGTGGTGCTGGAGGGTCTCCATAGTGATCTTCGGACTGGTAACTGGAGGTCTCCAACTTCAGCTGACTCATTTTGGTGGTTTTAGGAGTAGAGCCTTTCTTTAACTTCTGTTCGCTTTCTGACTCCAAACTGGCTGCCTCATTCATCTTTTCAATTAGGACTTCGTCCAGAATGCCAGTTTCTTTTGGGTACTGTTTCATCTGCAACTTGATATTTTTGCTGATTAATCCCATTCCCAACGACCTCAAAAACTTGTTCTGGACTAACCCGGCATCAAACTTCTCCTTCGCCTCTACATCCCTGGATGCAAACAACAGTCCAATTGCTCTGAACAAGAAACTTTGGGGTTATTCATTATTGTCCTGTGAGATGTTAGTGAGTCGGTGGAACAATTCTGAAGCACTCTCTTCTTTATAGTGACCTTTTAAAATCATCCTCAGCTGTGATAAGGTCAATTGACTTTTCATTTCTAGCATACTACGGAGGATCAATCCTGGGCTAATCACTTTCACCACCCCCTCAATGATCTCATCTGGCTGGTAACCTTTCTGCAATCCTGCATCAATCTGGTGCAACAAGTTCATGTAAGTTTATCTTTTTGTTCATGCTCTCCAATCTGTCCCAGGATCTTGGACATGTAAAGATGTCAGAAGAACAGATCTCTAAAGCACGTACCCGCAGACAGCTCTTAGCTGTCATTAACGAACAGATGGATGAGCTGGGGGAGAGAGAAGATGAAAATGTCATGGGAATGTTCCTTCAGGAGCTCACACAGTTTCATAGGGTATGTGCCCATGATGCAGATTTGAAGCAGAAATTTCCTGAGCGTTTTTGTCTCTCCTTGCCAGAAAAAATGCATGCGGTTTTTACATGTGTTTTTGATGCATTTTTGACGTGTTTTTACATGCGTTTTTTGAAGCGTTTTTTTTAAGCATTTTTGAGCATCAATGAATGATTTTTGGAGCTAAATAAAGTTGGTGTGACATTGCTTAAGCCATTGGATTACCATAACAACTGGGGTGAGTATATTGGTTCATTTAAATGATTAAACAATTGGTTTGTTGTATTTCAAATAAAGTGTTTACACTGTGTTTGTGTGTTTCTTTACTTTGTTTGGTCATGAAAATGTCTGATTGACACCTTGACATCACCAAACAAAAGAGCTGGGTGTCATCTAGTCCCATTCACCCAATCTTCATTAGCATTTCTATTCATGTGACTGCTGTGAGCTGTTTTTTTTAGCCTGGGAATGTGCCACTAGGCAAACATTTTCCCTGGCCATAATTAACATCTCACAGCTGGTTCCTTAGCCCCTAAGTCTCCCCTGCCTGATCAGCACTCAGCAGCGCTTTGGACACAACGTATTTAGGTTGCATCCAAATGTGAGGTTATAATGCCGCACCTTTGTTGTCGGTAAATGTGAATCCACCACTTATAATGACACTTCAATTGGTCAAAATCTGCAGCAGAGACTGGCGTGTCCGCTACAGAAGTTGACATGCTGCGAGTGAGTTTAGGTACGTGGCCACGGTCAGGAGTCGCTGCAGGTTTGACGTTGCGTGTTTATACAGCGTCAAACCCGCAGCATCCAGATGTTACAGCATAGTGGATGGGATCTCTAGAAATCCCAAGTCCGCTATGCGTGCATCTAAGGCTGCGAATCACCCGGTGACACTGACATGCGGTGCGCTTTTCAGGACCGCAGCATGTCAAATTCTCTTATGGAGTCGCTAGTCTCCACAACAGAAATTTGACCACTAGAAAGTATTGAATGCGATAAAAGTGAACACATGTGGATTTACCTGTGTTCAATAGAATGCAACGTTTTGGAGGCAGCAAAATGTTGCCAAAGCAGTGCTACATCTGAATTATGGGCACAAAGCACTAAAATTAAAAAATATGGTGTGGGCTCCCGCGTAATTTTTATAACCAGCAGAAGGAAAGCCGACCGCTGGGGGCTGATATTATATAACCTAAACTTGGAATAAATCCAAATACCACTTGCAAATATTTATAATAACATTCTTTATTGAAAAATATTTGTTTAAAAATTAATTTTACAAAACCACAAATAATTAAAAAATTCAAGAGGAAAAGATGAGTCAAAAGAATGTGGGCACACATGGACTAGGATACATCCCCGATGTTGAAATCTCAAGAAAGCCCATAATAGGGCTCAGTTCAATGTAGACTTTAATGTTGGATATACCAATGTAACTCCTGAAATATAGGTCTATGCAAAAGAGCTATAAACTAATGCCCTCCCAAATAAGAGCACCAATCAGAGCTATCGAACTTACCCTTCAGGAATGTAAATGTGCCCGGTCCCGCACCTCAAGTAATATACTGATATTAGTAGCGGAAGGGGCCATTAGCTAACAATGTTCCATGGCTATTAATATCAGCCCACAGCTGTTTGTTTAGCCTTTACTGACTAGATTACAGGGGGACCCCAGAAATAAATTGACGTGGGGTCCCCCTATAAAATCTAGCCAGCAAAGGTTAAACTAGACAGCTGCAGGCTGATATTAATAGCCATGGAAGGGACCATGAATACTAGCCCCGTCCGCGTCTATTAATATCGGTGGCAGGGGGTAATGGGGTTGGGCTTCACGTCAGCCTTGTATTGGCCCAGGTTGTGAATCTTCCCACTCTCAGCATCAGCTGATCGGTCACGATACCATCAGCTGATCAGTGACGTCACTGATCACCTGATGGTCGCGTGTACAGTGAGCTGCCGATGGGACATCATCGCCCAGAAGGACACTGGGGGCCGCTGGAGAGGTGAGTATGAAGGTTTATTTTTTTATTTTTACTTTTTGATTCTTTTTTCACACTGCCGCTGGCATGCGGGCTGGGAGAAGCAGGCTGCCACTTCTCCCATCCATGCTGCTCTCGCTGTTATCAGCCAGAGCAGCTGTCAGATGAGAGGAGTAGCAGCCTCCTCTCCCGACCCGGGTACCAGCCGCGGCACGATTTTACGCCTATTGTTTTACATTGAAACACAGCAAATCCGCATGTATAGATATTATACACGCGGGTTTGCTGTGACTCAATGCAAGTCAATGGGCACGATTTTGTCGCGTAATCGTGCCTAAATTGGTTGTGTTGCAGTTTGTGCTACAATGATAATCCGCAGTGGAAATTTCCACATCATGTGCACAGCACATGCAAATTATTATTGCTAAGCATGGCAGACCTCTCACTAAGCGGTTTTAACGCGTTTCCACGGCGATTTAAACGCCGCGGAAACACATTAAAACTGCATCGTGTGCACTCAGCCTATTTGGGTTGAGGCTGAAAGATGGAGGGGCGGTGCCAATCACTAAGAGAGGGAATTTCCTGCCGCAGACAGAGCTATAGGAATTGAAAGAACAATTCAATGCGTTAAGGACAGCCATGCAGAAATCTAGACAATGTGAACTGAGGTCTAAGATGGCAGACATACAAGAAACAGAGGCATGTTCACACTAGCAAAAAAGAAGCAAGACAAAAATATATCTCATACCCTACCATAATTATATATAAATGTAAAGCAAAATTGCATAATAAATATAGGGTACTTAGTGAACTATTTTTGATCAAAAAAAGTATACAAGCCGTCCCACCAGCGGCAAGGTGACCCTAAATTGGGACGGTACCTATACTGCCTATATTAAAAACCTTACTGTATATCAAAGTTGAAGTAATGCATATAAAAGGGTAGACAAATAGGACCGGGTCCCAACTCCAGACCACCTAGGCCCGTGGTAAGCTACATATATACCAATCAGCTCAACAAAGGGCATGCCACACCCTTAAATTGCACAGAATGCAAACAAGTCAAAAAACCAGACAATGTGAACTGAGGTCTAAGATGGCAGACATACAAGAAACAGAGGCATGTTCACACTAGCAAAAAAGAAGCAAGACAAAAATATATCTCATACCCTACCATAATTATATATAAATGTAAAGCAAAATTGCATAATAAATATAGGGTACTTAGTGAACTATTTTTGATCAAAAAAAGTATACAAGCCGTCCCACCAGCGGCAAGGTGACCCTAAATTGGGACGGTACCTATACTCCCTATATTAAAAACCTTACTGTATATCAAAGTTGAAGTAATGCATATAAAAGGGTAGACAAATAGGACCGGGTATACTTTTTTTGATCAAAAATAGTTCACTAAGTACCCTATATTTATTATGCAATTTTGCTTTACATTTATATATAATTATGGTAGGGTATGAGATATATTTTTGTCTTGCTTCTTTTTTGCTAGTGTGAACATGCCTCTGTTTCTTGTATGTCTGCCATCTTAGACCTCAGTTCACATTGTCTGGTTTTTTGACTTGTTTGCATTCTGTGCAATTTAAGGGTGTGGCATGCCCTTTGTTGAGCTGATTGGTATATATGTAGCTTACCACGGGCCTAGGTGGTCTGGAGTTGGGACCCGGTCCTATTTGTCTACCCTTTTATATGCATTACTTCAACTTTGATATACAGTAAGGTTTTTAATATAGGCAGTATAGGTACCGTCCCAATTTAGGGTCACCTTGCCGCTGGTGGGACGGCTTGTAGGTCCCAGGAGGGGGGAAAGAAAGAAGAAAGGAAAAAAAAAGGTGGTGGAGGAGAAATACATCTATGTCCCCCTTCCTGGGACCCATCGGTCCCACTGTGAGCCCGTTTCCCACCCCAGCCTGGGTTCTGATGTGGCCCCAGTGCAAGGGAGCGGGGAGAATAATGTAACCGTGGTACAGGCAGCCGCCCCTGCTGGTCATAGCAGGGGGGGTGGGCAAGGACCAAACATGAGGATGGTGCCGCAGGTCCGGCTGACCCGGACCCCCACCTTGGTGGGGGGGGTGGTGCCTCCGGGGTCCCCTGTGAGTATGTCATCTACTGGGTCTGCGGGGGCCCCGGGACCTGCTAGGAAGGGCATAGGGGCAGCCGTGATTGCCGCGGCCATCCTCACCCTGCCCGCACCCTCGGTGGGAGGGGGCGGTCTGCCGGCGTCGCCTGCGAACCCGCTTCCACCTGGGGCTGCGGGGGCCGCGGCGTCGGTATCTCCAAAGGGTGGGAGCAGGGCCGCGACTGTAAAACTGTCGGCCATATCCCGGACCGCACCACCGGCGGGGGGGGGTGGTGTCGCCGGGGTCCCCTGGGGGCCCGCCACCATCTGGGGCCGCAGGGACCTCGGCGCCGGTAGAGAGTGAGGGCGGGAGGTGTAGCAGGGATACCGCGGCGGGGACGCAACCGGCCGCGTACATGACCGCATCTCCGGCAGGGGACGCGGTGTTGCTGGGGTACCCCACTGGCCTAATTCCACCCAAGGCTGCGGGGGCCCCAGTGCCGGTATCAGGGGAAAATGCAGGTAATGAAAGTGCAGGAAACATACATTGTAAGAGACAAAAAAATGGCACATTTGAAGCCCAGCCCCCAACCACGGCAAGGGGGGCCGCACCGACGGGGTCCCCCGCTGGCAATAAGTAACCTGGCACTGTGTCGCCTGGGCTGGCGGGGTCCTCGGCGGTGGCTGGTCCCTCAGGGAGTGACGCTCTGCAGCAGGCATTGGGGGAGCAATGCTCTGCTGCAGCTCTCACTGCTTCTTCTGGTTCTGCTGCACGCCCTGCTTCACGCAGGGTGTATCCGTTTCTAGCTGCAGCTCTGAGAACCTTAAAGGGGAAGAACACCTTAAAACAGCAAAACAAGGAAAGAGTCTAGGGGAAAAGCATGAAGTGAGTAATAAAAATAAAACTGTAGTAAATGGTGTAGCAGGAAAAGCGGGAAGAACGCATGGTGGGAATGGAGAAAAAGAACAGCAAAAAAAGAGTGGGGAGGAAAAACCGCATGGTGTGAATGATGCACAAAAAAGTGTATAAATAGTGGTGTGAATGAAAGAATAAATGGAAGTGAAAACGGTGAAAGTGGGGAATGTGTGGAGATGGAGGAATGGCCACCTCTAGTGGGGGGCAGTGGGAGTGTTGCGGAAAATGGAGCAGTAGGTAAGGAAAATGGATCAGTGGGTAAGGGGAAAAATAATGGTGGTAATGGGGAGAGTGTTGGTAATGGGGTGAATGGTGAAGCAGGGGCCGGTCCATCACCCCCCACAAATGGTATGTGTTATTCAGAGGTAGTGTCAGGCTCTTCCTCACACCCAGGCATGGGAGGCGGAGATTTCCATCGCCTTTTTCTGCAGGGTCTCAGGCACGGGGAGCGGATGATCTCTGTAGAGGGGAGGGACGTGGACCTGTCCTTTTGGCTGGATAAGTTTGGACAGGCGGCCTTCCAAGAAAAAAGGGGGGGTGAGACCGTATGGTCTCTCCCTACAGCCGGGCAGGGGGTGAACAGAAGGAATGTGGTCCGTCTCCGGTGGAGGGGCAGTGATGCGTGCCCTCCAAGATCTAGGGTAGTGAAGCTCCTTCTGGAGATGGGCTTCAGGGCGAGTGACATCTTTGCCCTGATACATCCTTTTGGCGCTCCCATCTTTGATGTCAGCTTCGTTCGACCGGAGGGCATGGAGCTCTTCTGGTCGAATTACGAGCTGGCAAAGGAGATGCCCGACTGGCGGGGTCTCGTCGCTGACGCGATATCCCACCAAAACGGACCCAAGAGAGTGACCGTTTTGACCTGTAACGAGTCGCTCTCGGGGATTGACATAATGACCTGGCTTAGCCGGTACGGTGAAGTGGTGGAGACCCCCAAAAAAATCTTGGATGAAGGCATATGGTCAGGGGGCTGGACCTTCATGATGAGGTTGAAGCGGTCCGGCGGCACTGTCACCCACATCCCTTCCTCGGCCTTCCTTGGAAGGGATAGGATCCTGGTCTTCTACCAGGGGCAACCGAAGGTGTGCCACAGGTGCGGCGATCCTACGCACCTTAGTGCGGCCTGCAGGGTGCAGAAATGCACCCTGTGTGGCGAGGTTGGCCATCTCGCCGCCTCCTGTGGTACAGTTAGGTGCCACCTGTGTGATGCCGTCGGGCATCCTTTCAGCCGCTGCCCTCGTTCCTTTGCCAATGCCGTCTTCGGTCAGGCGGGGGGTAACCGTGTCGGGGTAAATCCGGGCGGTGCACCTCCTGCGGGGCCTGAGGTCGGCGGAGGTGAGGGAACTGTAGGGCCAGTGAAGAAGAGCAGCAGGGCCCACAACCCCTCTTACCAGCGAAGGCAGGTGAGGCTTCATGAGGGGAGGGGGCAGTTGGATCCCCAGGCAACTGGGGTGATGACAGTCCCCCCTCCGGGGGTTTCGGCTGGTGCCACTGAGGCCCTGGGGGAGAAAGTGGTGAACGAGGAGATCAGGAGGCAGGAGAGGGAGGAGACGGCTGCGCTCTCAGATTCCTCCCAGTATGAAAATGTTGGAGGGGACGAGGCGCAGCCTAGAGCAATGGATGGAAGTGCAACCCTAGTTAAGAGGAAGAAGAACAAGAACAAGAAGAACAAAGGGAAGGGGGTTGTTAGATCTGCCCCCACCCTGACCAAAAAGGTGCCGGCGGAAGGCTCTGCGACCTCCCCTCTGGTCCCGGTCTCTAATCAGTTCCAAGCCCTCGAGGACCCTGATGTGCCGGGGGTCGGCGGTGAGAAGCCGGGTGTGCCATCTGTGTCATCTGGGGAACCTGTGGGGGATGGCGGGGTCCCTTCTTTGGGGGTTACACCATCTTCCTCTGGGGGAGGGACTGTCCCCGTGCCCGGTGGTGAGGAAGGGAGGGGGGGCTCCATGGATACCTTGATCTCCCTCAAGCACCGGGAGTGTGATAGGGGGAGCAGTACGGGGCCCCTTTCGGATGGTGAAGGGGGTGGGAGGAAGAAAAAAGGCCATCTAAATCGATCATCCAATGGCGGCACCCACCTCGTTGACACTGGCGTCCATTAATGTCGCCAGTATTAAGTCTGATGCGGCCAGATTCACGGCCTTTGATTTTTTCACCCGGGTTGAGGCTGAAGTTTTATTCTTGCAGGAGACCAGGCTAACGGACATGGGGGCCATTCACAAGGCGAAAAGTGAGTGGAGGTGTGGGCCCTCATACTGGTCTCTTGCGGCCGAGCCGTATAGCGGGGTGGCGGTCCTTTTTAAGGCCGCAACGGTTGAATGCCGGAGGGTTATCGAGGTAGAAATGGGGAGGTGCTTGGTCTTAGGCGTCTTCATGAGGGGACAAGAGCTTCGGCTCATAAACATCTACGGTCCTCAGTCTAAGTTGGACCGTAAATGTCTCTTTATGAAGATCAAGTCCTATCTTTTTACAAGCCGGCAGGTGGTCTTTGGAGGTGACTTCAACACCGTCACAAGACTGCGTGACAGGGGAGGTGCCAAGGGCCAGCTGGCTTATGATAGCATTGCCTTGAATAGCATAGCTAATGATGCTCGCCTGGTGGATGTCCACATCCGGCACACCCCAGGTCACAGTGGGTTCACCTATTTCAGAGGTAGCTGTAGGTCAAGGATAGACAGGTTTTTTTTAAAGGAGGAGGCTGTCTCTTCAGCTGTGTCCACTGTGGAGGTGGAATTCTCCGACCACTGTCTAATTTTCTTTTCCTTGAATGTTGCAGAAACCCCCCGGATGGGGAGAGGACTATGGAAGCTGAATTCATCCCTGCTGGAAGAAGCGGAGGTGAGACAATCCTTTGAGGACTTTCTTCAGAGCCAGGTACCGCTATTGGATCTGTGTAGCACTAAGTCAGAGTGGTGGGAGATGTTCAAGGATCGGGTTGCGAGCTTCTTCCGCCAGCTCTCTAGCCTCAGGAACCTGAGTAAGTACCGTTTGTACCAAGGTCTGAGGAGGAAACTCGAACAGCTCGATTCAACTGGAGGTGACCGTGTGGAAATCTCCAGGGTGAAGTCTTTACTTAAGAGGTGTCAGTACGATAGACACACATCTTTAGTTTTTGAGAGGGATTTCGGGAGGTACCGCTCGCCCGACCCCTACAGAAATTGTAAGATGTCGGTAGGTTGTAAAGTGGTGACCGGCCTGATTGACGGTACAGGCTCCCTGAACCGATCCAAATCAGGGATCTTGGAAGTCATCAGGTTGTTCTACTCACGCCTCTTGGGAAAGAGGGATCTGAATCGGGACGTGATGTCGGCTTTCCTGGCTGAAGCCGTTCCTGAACCAGGGGATGATCCCTCGCTTGGTGTTTTGACCGAGGTAATCAGGGAAGAGGAAGTGAGACTGGCCATTGATGGGCTCCGGCCCAAAAAATCGCCAGGTCCAGATGGCTTAACGTCTGAATTCTACAAGACCTTTAGGGACTCCTTGGTCCCCTCTTGACGGAGGTGTTAAACGAATGCCTCTCCTCGGGTGCTCTTCCCCGTTCAATGAGGAGGTCAGCCCTGATTATCCTGTCAAAGGGTAAGGACTCATCCCGTATTGAGAATTGGCGTCCCATAGCGCTTCTCAATACGGACCGGAAGGTACTGGCTAAGATACTGTTTAATCGGTTGGTGAAATTTGCGCCCCGGCTCCTTTCGGGGTCCCAGCACTGTTCTGTTCCAGGCCGCAGCACTTTTAGTGCTGTGCTCGGTGTCCGAGAGGCAGTGGAGCAGGGCAGGGCTGGTCTCTGGAAGGGGTTCCTGCTGTCCTTAGACCAGGCAAAAGCCTTTGATCGGGTGAACCATGACTACCTCTGGTCCGTCCTTCTGAGGTATGGCCTGCCCGGGGGGTTTGTAATTTGGTTAAAGGCATTGTATGCAGGGGCAGAGACTTTCCCGTTGGTGAATGGTTGGTAAGGCAGCCCTTTTGAGGTGGAATCCGGGGTTCGTCAGGGCTGTCCGTTGAGCCCGCTGTTATACGTGTTCGCCATCGACCCCTTTTTAAGGAGGATCGAGAGTGGACCGTTGGCGGGAGTCCGGATGGATGTGGCGGCCCCGGAGGCCACCTTGAGGGCAGTGGCGTATGCTGATGATGTCTCCCTTTTTGTGTCCTCGAAGGAGGAGGTGGACTGGGTGATGTCGGAGGTTGACTGCTACTCGGAGGCATCAGGGTCGAGGATTAACCAGGAAAAATGTGAGAGTCTCTGGCTGGGAGGGGAGACCCCAGTTTTTGTCTCCCGGACACACTCCCAGAGCCCCAGTCCACGGCTAAGATCTTAGGCATCATTTTCGGCCCGGGGGATTACCCCCAACAAAATTGGGAGGGCAGGCTAAAGATCGCCGCCCAGAAGGTGGACCAGTGGAAGGGTTGGACTTTAACCCTGAGGGAGCAGGTGAACCTGATCAAGGGGTACTTGCTTCCATTGTTAAATTACCTGGGCAGTGTATATATCTTGCCAGAACCTCTCTGGACACGGTTCTATGGCCTGTTTTTCCAGATGTTATGGGGAAACAGGCTTAACCTAATCAAGAGGGAGGTCACGTACCGTACGAGGAGACTAGGTGGGTTGGGTATGGTCAACCCGGTGGTGTTCCTAGTGAATGCCTTTCTTAAGACCAATGTGGCAAACCTCTGGTCAGAGAGGGCTCCTCCGTGGGTATTCTCCTGTAGGGGGTGGCTTCAGCCTTTCTTCCAGGAATGGGAGAGAGGAGGGCGTGTGAAGGATCTGCGCACACCGCACGGCCATCTCTCGGCTTATGCTACCCCGGTTCTGAAGGTGATCCGCCGGTGGGGTCTGGGAATGTGGGAGATCAGGACCATGCCGAGGAAATTCCTTGACAGGAGGGTCCTGTTGACCCATTTCCAGAAGCCTCTGGCCCTCAAGGATTGCCCAAGTCGGGATCTGGAGGGGGGTCTGAGGTTATTAAATTCTGCCCGGATCCCCCTGAAGTTTTGGGACTTGGCTTGGCGCTGCTTCCACGAGAGGCTGTATGTGAGGGGCAATTTGAAGTACAGGAATTCCGATGATCGGGGTTGTCCTCGTGAGGAATGCTGCGACGTGCTGGAAAGCATGGAGCACTTCCTCCTTTATTGCCCCTTCAATACAGGGGTCTACACCAGGGTGGGTGCTTCAGTAGGCTGGCCTCGGCTGGCTCGCCTCTTCTATCCGGAGTGGGCATATGGAGCATTCGGGTCCCTTGGTGGCCGAGTTCGGGGCACTTTATTCTTAGTCAGTTTAGTGGTTAGGTTTTACACATGGAATGCACGCTGTCTAGTGTCAACGCAGCAAAAGGTCCTCCCCGAGGAAGAGGTGGTTAGGAGCATTCTGGGTGACCTTGGTAAAGTGCACTCGCTGGATTTTGACAGGCTGGGCGCAAGGAGGGCTTCTCTCCTTTGGAGGGGTTTCTCCTTCAGTGTGCCCTAGAGACAGATAAACTGTGTTAATAATTTTTGTTCTCAGAGAGGGATAGTTAGTTAGGTATATAGGGGCAGTGTGTTTTAGGGACAGTCAGGGCCAGAATAGGGCGAGATAGGTAGGCACGAGGTGAGGTAGATAGGGCTTTAGGGACAGAGAGGGACAGGTAGGGACAGGTTTCTTTCATGTAGGGATAGGTTTTTTTTTTTTTTTTTTACGTGTGTGATAGGAAGGGAGAGTTAGTTTTCTCTTTTTTTCTTTTAAAATGTAGGGAGAGTGCCTTTCTGTCCAGCTCCCGGTGGTGGGCTGTTACTTTTCACTTATAGCTTTTTGTTTTTCAGAAATATTAAGGTGTATGGGGCTCGCAAGCACCGAGCCATGGCTTAAAAGGTGTAAGTTGTATAAGGTTGACTATGTTGATAAGGTTTGTTTTGTGTAATGTAATGTAATGATAGGTATAATAGTAACATAATGTAATGATAGTGTGGCACCCCAGGGGTCTGGTTTCCACAGTAATAGCAATTTTATGTCTGAGAGCAGGTGGGAGGTCTCTTGGTCAGGAATCCTATGCATGCCACACCTCCTGCCCAGTCCTGGGAGGGGAAGAACTTCCCCTATATAAAGCTGGGGCTGAGGCAGGGTTAGGAAGAAGAGAAGAGTAGAGAGAAGAGGAGCAGCATAGGAAAGAAAGATCAGGAGCTCAGTGGGAGCAGTGCTAAAAGGAATCAGGGGCTGGCAGCTGAAGAGCTCGCCCTGATTGAAGAGTTACCACCGGACCCGGAGTCCGAGGCTGTGGGGATTAACCCAGACCCAGCAGCAGAAACCGCCCGGCAGGGGATTTCAGGTCCTCTGGCCAAGAAACCCGAAGGCACGGTCACACGCGTGGGACCAGCACCACCGTCGTGGAGCGGAAGCCACTAGAAGGCCCCGAGTCACCGGCCATACGGGTGAGCACCACACGGTACACTCAGGGACGTGGGCTACCTTTACACGCCTCTAGCAAGGAAGCCAGAAGAGTACAATTAGTTGGGGAGGCCTACAACTCCGCCTGGCCAAGGGGGATCCCATCTGCTCAAGGACTGACCAGGCCCCGACCGCTAGCCAGTACTCCGGGAGGGTCTATCTTTGTCACCAGTAAAGACCCTGAACTACACCGCATCGTCTCTGAGTGGTTCCTACTACCCCCATCATCCACGTCGGCTGCCCTGAGGCCATACCCCTCCCGTTGGGGGTATACCATCCACGCTGCACCATCCTTCCACCGGCCTCAGCGGTCTGCCCTGCAGCGGCAGCTCCATAGCTGCATTCAACGGGTGGCGTAGTCGTCCTACATCTACTGCTAATATACTGCCACTCAGCTTGACTCCCTGGGCACGGACCGGGTCACCGCCACGAGACTACTACCCCTATCAGATCCGGCTCCGGGTAGGCTCCCGCGTGCGCAACGCTACTCAGCACAGGCCCAGGGGCGCGTCAGCTTTTGGCGTAGTCGGCAGGATTTCGTGCCCGCAACCACCGGGTACTGCGTGCCTGAAAAAGACTGTTCAAACTTACCAGTGGTGAAGATTCCCGCCATCCGGCGCCATCTTCAGCCTTCTTCCTGCCATCGGTGAAGATTCCCGCCATCCGGCGCCATTTTCAGCCTTCTTCCCGCCTTCCGTGGAGTTTTCCCGCCGTTGGACACCGTCTTGAAGACGCCGCGCGGGAAGAAGAGGGGCGTGGACTCCGAAAGCGCGCGAGAACTGAAGCCCCGCCTCACGTCCGGACGTTGCGTAAGGTCCTGGAAGGAGCCCAGCAGACGCCGACGTCACAGGAGCGCGACGGAAGGTCCTCAACCCTGACGATCCACTGCGGAGCCGCGGCCTACGGAAGAGGATCATTGCAAGGTAGGCCACGGTCCATTAGGGGGGAGGAGGATGTCGGATACGGAGGAGAGCTTCACTGCCTCAACCCCCGCCAGCGCCACCGCTGCTGCAGTCATGCCTTTCACCATGCCCTATATCCCGGGAGCAGCCTGGCTACCCCAGTACTCAGGGGAGTCACATACCCTGAATGACTTTAAAGAAAAGCTGGATAGCCTCTTCCAGGTGTACCCCCTCACAGAGGAGCAAAAAGTGAGCATCCTGGTGGCCCAACTAACCGGGGCAGCCCAAAGGGAGGTAAAGTCCTGGCCACCTGGGAGGAGGACTGTCGCAGGGATACTAACCCGGCTGAGGGACACCTTTGATACCCGCACCTCAGCCGAGATTAAGCTTAGATTCTATGGGTGCAAGCAGCGAGAACATGAGAGTATAAGGGACTATGCACTAAACCTACAAGAGGCCCTGAGAGCCATTAAGCAGACCGACCCCGACAGCGTGGGAAACGAGGACAGGCTGTTGACCGAACAATTTATAGAGGGACTATATTGCAATGTCCACCGAACCCAGTTGCGGGCAATAGCCTTACAGGATCCTCATCTGGACTTTGCACAGTTCAAGGACAGAGCCATCCGGGTGCTCCGAGAACCGGCACCGGGTGGCGTTGTGACCCACAGGCGCCCAGCTATCACTTACCACCAGGAGGCGGCGCCCTTGTCGGCAGGGCCTGTGGGGGCTGATGCGCAGGCTTTGAACAATGACCCGGCTCCAGACCTGCACCATCAGGTCCAAGAGCTAGCTAAAAGCGTTGCTGCGCTAACCCGAACTGTGCAGTCTTTACAGGTTTCCACTCCAGGGAAGATCCAGCTGGCATCCGGATCGGAGGACATCCCGTGGCGTCGACCAAGGAGGACCCCACCGGCCAGAGGAAGACCCAGCGACCGATACAACGAGGACGGACAACCCATCTGCCGCCGCTGCAATCAACCCGGGCATATGGCAAGGTACTGTCCTTTAAACTGGCACAACCTGGGGTAGAGGGCCAACCCCCAGGAAAAAGATCACCAGGCCCATCGAGCTGGCGCGACAAATATGTGGGAGGACGTCCAGTCTTGCCTGTGGTACTGGATGGCATTCCTATGAGTGCCCTACTGGACACCGGGTCACAGGTCACCACCATTCCGTACGTGCTCTTCAAGCAGTACTGGAATGACTCGGATATAACCCGCTACCCTGACGACGACTTGAGTATCATTGCCAGCAATGGTCAACCCGTGCCACAGATCGGATTTAAAGAAATGACCATTAAAATCGGTAGAGTCGAACTGGCAGCACAGGGACTGATCATTGTGGACATTGACAAGCGCGAGAGTCACCCAAAGATAACTCTAGGAACTAATGTGATTGAAAATTGTCTTGCAGAGGTGATTTTCATTTTACAGCAGGTTGCCAAGAACGCCAGCTCCGGCCAGCAGCGAGTGCTCCAGAAAGAGATCCGGGCACTGATGCGACGGCAACAAGTGGAACTCTCCGGCGGTGAGATTGGTAGCGTAAGAATGTGTGACCCTTTCCCTATTGCCATACCCCCGAAAAGTGAAATGATGATTTGGTGCCGGGCAGCTATTGGTCTGAGAGGTAGAGATTACCAGGCCATGGTAGAACCAGTCTACTCAGACAGTAGGCCCACCATTTTGACAGCACGGGGGGTAGTTGATGTACGCCATGGGAGGGTACCCGTTCGCATAATAAATATTGGGAAAAGGGAAGTATACCTGCCCCGGTATGCTACGCTAGCCAAATTATATACTATCAACCAAAATTCTATACAGTCTGTGGAACCCTTTCCTCCATCTCATCCGGAGGAAGGTAACGGCTCTGAGAAAATAATGGAGGATTGGTGTCAGCAACTACATTTGGGTACTGACTCCACTCCCTCCCACCAGAAACAGGGAGTCTACCGGGTGGATCAAGAGTACGAGAGAGTGTTTAGTAAACACCCGTTAGACTTCGGGCGAGTCAAGGGGGTAGAACACCACATCCCCACGGGAGACCATCCTCCCATAAAAGAGAGGTATCGACCCGTACCCCCTGCACACTACCAACACGCCAAGGGGATGCTTAGAGACATGAAGGAGGCTGGGGTAATCAGGGATAGCTGTAGCCCCTGGGCAGCTCCACTAGTCTTGGTCAAAAAGAAAGACAACACCATGAGAATGTGTGTAGATTACCGGAAAATTAACCGTATCACACACAAAGATGCGTACCCCTTACCAAGAATAGAGGAGTCTTTGGCTGCTTTAAAATCTGCTAACTTCTTCTCCACCTTGGATCTCACTAGCGGGTACTGGCAGGTTCCTGTAGCAGAGGCGGATCGGGAGAAGACCGCATTCACCACCCCGATGGGACTTAGCGAGTTTACCTGCATGCCGTTTGGACTCTGCAACGCACCAGGAACCTTCCAGCGACTGATGGAGTGCTGTCTGGGACACCGGAACTTTGAGACGGTCCTGTTATACCTGGACGATGTCATCGTCTACTCCAAGACCTACGAGGACCACCTGAAGCACCTGGCGGAAGTGTTTGAAGCTCTGGCAAGTTACGGCCTAAAGGTGAAACCTTCCAAGTGTCACCTCCTGAAGCCAAAGGTGCAGTACCTGGGACACGTGGTGAGTGCTGACGGAGTGGCTCCCGACCCTGATAAGATCACCGCAATTAAGGAATGGCCAAGCCCCTCCAGCGTAAAGGAAGTGAGGCAGTTCCTCGGGTTGGTAGGCTACTACCGAAGGTTCATTCCCGGTTTCACCAAAAAGGCAGCTCCTATGCAGGACCTCCTGATAGGCCAGTCCAGGAAGGCCAAGAACCAGAAGCCACCCTTCAGATGGGAGAAGCTGGAAGAAGAGTCCTTCCGCCAGCTGAAGATGGCCCTCACGGGGGATGAAATCCTGGCGTACCCGGATTACAGCCAGCCCTTTATCCTTTACACCGACGCCAGTAACATCGGGCTAGGAGCCGTACTATCCCAGATCCAGCAAGGGAAGGAACGGGTAATTGCTTATGCCAGCCGAAAACTGCGACCCACCGAAAGAAACCCTGAAAATTACAGCTCATTTAAGCTAGAGTTCCTGGCAGTGGTGTGGGCAGTCACCGAACGCTTTAAGCACTACCTCGCTTCTTCCCGGTTCATCGTGTACACGGATAACAACCCGTTGACACACCTGGACACTGCAAGACTCGGTGCCCTAGAGCAGAGATGGATGGCCCGCTTGTCCAACTATGAGTTTACAATCAAATACCGGGCAGGACGCTCCAATACCAACGCAGACTCCCTGTCCAGGATGCCAAACCTACCGGACGTAGGGGAAGATTCAGAGGAACTGGAAGAAGTTGAGCTCCCCGCGTTCCACCGTCATGGGACTATCCAGTATTCCCACCGTGTAAGAAGTAAGCAAACCGCTACGTTCAATCCCTTACCTCATTACAACTGGGTGGAGACGCAAGACAGTGACCCTGCCATCCGTCTGGTAAAGGAGATGCTGACTCGGCCAGATGCACGCCTTGACCCAGACGCTCCGGAGGAAGCCAAGCAACTGTGGGCTGAGAAGAGTCGACTGTTCCTTTATAAGGGAAAGTTGTGCCGCAGAATGGTTAACTCCCGGACGCATGAACTAATCTGGTAAGTAGTGGTGCCAAGAAGAGACGCAGCTATGGTCATGGAGGCATACCACGACGGAGCTGGGCATTTCGGATGGAAGAAGCTGGAGTTTCTGCTGCGCGGGCGGTTCCATTGGGTAGGCATGAGAGGAACCATCGAGAGGTGGTGCAGAGACTGTGGCCCATGCAACCTAAGAAGGAGGGACCGTGCCAGCCAGAAGACTCCCCTGCGGTCCATCATCACAAGACAGCCGTTGGAACTGGTAGCCTTGGATCATGTAAAGCTGACCCCAAGCAGAAGTGGCTACGTCTACGCGTTAACCATCGTGGATCACTACTCCCGGTTCTTGGTTGTCGTCCCCGTCAAGGACTTAACGGCTCACACAGCAGCTAGAGCCTTCCAGCAGCACTTCTGCCGTCCGCATGGATACCCGGAGCAGGTGCTGACGGACCAGGGGCCTGCCTTTGAAGCGGAAGTCTTCCAGGAGTTCTGCACCCTGTATGGCTGCCGGAAGATTAGAACAACACCCTATCACCCGCAAACTAATGGACTTTGTGAGAAAATGAACCAGGTGGTGATAGATCTTCTGAAAACATTGCCCCTGGAAGAACGTAGTCTGTGGCCTGAAAAGCTGCCCGACCTGGTGGACCTATACAACCACATCCCTGTAGGTTCCACCAACTGTACCCCGGCTTACCTAATGAGGGCAAGACCTGGTAAGCTTCCTGTTGATCTGGAGATGGGAGTCCTGACACCCGAGGACACTTCACCAGAAGCAGACTGGGACACAGAGAGGCAGCAGCAGTACCGGGAAGTACAGGAGAGCGTGGAGAGTAGTCTCTGTCAAGCTAGGGAAAGACAAGAGAAAACTTACAACCAGTATGCTCCCGCTGTTCCCCTGGTGCCCGGAGAGCAGGTCTTGAAGAGGAAAAGACGGCTCCACAAGTTGGACGACCAATGGGAGAAGGACCCGTACACCGTACTGCCCTCAAGCCACGACAACCCGAAGATCTGTACAATCAATAAAGACGGAGGGGAAACCACAGCCATTGTATCCCGGGATCACCTAAAGAAGTGTCCCGAACAGCTACGGAACCCTGAAGAGGAACAAGAGGACTCTCGACCCGTAGAGGAAAGGGAAGATATGGTTAGTACTGTGCTCGGAGACTTCCCTCGGTCTTGGACTCAAGTCAATGGTGCTGTTGTGGTACCCGTCCTCACGTTCCTCCAACCAGCATCCCAAGTGCCTACGGAGACACAGGTGGAGCTGGAAGAACAGCCGGTCCAGGAGGCAGAAGGCCCCACACAAGCAGACCAGGAAAATCAACCCTCTGCTTATAGTGAGCCTGCCATACCCCTAGTGAGCCAAAGAGTCCGTAGACGGCTGCCCAGTTTACCCTTGACAGCTCCTATACCCTGTAGCTCATGACCAATCAACCAGCTCCGTAGGTCCACTAGGGTCACTAGAGGCCAGCTGCCCATACGGTGGAGGATCTAAATGTACAAGCTATTCTATTAATGTTTACCTGTTTATTGTTGCTTGTGTATAATTATGTGTTTCTAGTTATTTGTAGGAGTCTTTGGTGGATTTACCGAGAATCCTTTTTGCGTATAGTTGGAGCGTAACCCAGGACGGACTAAAGACTGTTAAGGACTCGGGGCAGGACAGACCCCTACCAGGTTACGTCTCCCTGTTTTTGGTGAAATGGACACCCTTGTTTTCTTGAAAAACTGCACCCGGTTGCGGACACGCCGTGACCATCCTAATGTTTTTCTTTATTGCGTTGTTTCTGTTTGTAATTTGTTATGTTACAAAAATATGTTTAGTCCCGGAGTACTAAAATTCACTAGGGGGGAATGTGGCACCCCAGGGGTCTGGTTTCCACAGTAATAGCAATGTTATGTCTGAGAGCAGGTGGGAGGTCTCTTGGTCAGGAATCCTATGCATGCCACACCTCCTGCCCAGTCCTGGGAGGGGAAGAACTTCCCCTATATAAAGCTGGGGCTGAGGCAGGGTTAGGAAGAAGAGAAGAGTAGAGAGAAGAAGAGGAGCAGCATAGGAAAGAAAGATCAGGAGCTCAGTGGGAGCAGTGCTAAAAGGAATCAGGGGCTGGCAGCTGAAGAGCTCGCCCTGATTGAAGAGTTACCACCGGACCCGGAGTCCGAGGCTGTGGGGATTAACCCAGACCCAGCAGCAGAAACCGCCCGGCAGGGGATTTCAGGTCCTCTGGCCAAGAAACCCGAAGGCACGGTCACACGCGTGGGACCAGCACCGCCGTCGTGGAGCGGAAGCCACTAGAAGGCCCCGAGTCACCGGCCATACGGGTGAGCACCACACGGTACACTCAGGGACGTGGGCTACCTTTACCCGCCTCTAGCAAGGAAGCCAGAAGAGTACAATTAGTTGGGGAGGCCTACAACTCCGCCTGGCCAAGGGGGATCCCATCTGCTCAAGGACTGACCAGGCCCCGACCGCTAGCCAGTACTCCGGGAGGGTCTATCTTTGTCACCAGTAAAGACCCTGAACTACACCGCATCGTCTCTGAGTGGTTCCTACTACCCCCATCATCCACGTCGGCTGCCCTGAGGCCATACCCCTCCCGTTGGGGGTTATACCATCCACGCTGCACCATCCTTCCACCGGCCTCAGCGGTCTGCCCTGCAGCGGCAGCTCCATAGCTGCATTCAACGGGTGGCGTAGTCGTCCTACATCTACTGCTAATATACTGCCACTCAGCTTGACTCCCTGGGCACGGACCGGGTCACCGCCACGAGACTACTACCCCTATCAGATCCGGCTCCGGGTAGGCTCCCGCGTGCGCAACGCTACTCAGCACAGGCCCAGGGGCGCGTCAATAGGTATAATGATAGTGTAATATATGGAAATAACGTGTGGTGTAGTGATAGGAAAAGAAGAAAAGGAAAAAAAGGAAGGAAATAAAAAAGTAAAAAAAAGAAAAGATAAAAAAAAAAAAAAATCTAAAAAAAAAATAAAATAAATAAATAAAAAATATAAAAAAAAAAAAAATAAAAAATATAAATACTGTATATAGAATTTTGTAAGTTCCCGTTGTGATTTTTTTAAGCTATGTTTATGTTGAAGGGCGATGGACCGTGTATTGAGTAGACTGTAGTATGTCTGGGTATATTGAATGTATGGCAATGCGGTCCCTGTCTCTTTTCTCTCCCCTTTCCACAAAAACACCGGAGCCTGAGAGGAGATGGAGAGGAGGAGGGACAAAGAGAAAGACAAAGGAGCAGGAGCAAAGAGAGCGAGGGAGAGCGGAGAGCGGAGAGCGGAGCCGAGCCAAATATGGACTCAAAGGACTCAGGGACTCTCATGGACTCTCGCGCAACAAAATGGACTCTTATGGCCCTTGTGGACCCTGGACCAGCATCTGGGTAAAGTCTTGGATTCGGTTTTTGGACATTCATCAAGACATCTTGGTATGGTCTACCCTTTCCTTTTGTTTTGGGCAGCTTAGCCTCTTTTTTTTGTTGACAAAAACTTTGTAATGTTATGGGGTGGGGATTAATGGATGTTGATGGCGTGTGTATAGGTTTTCTATTTTTATAATAAAAAAGAGTTCCAGCTCCAGTAGCATCCACTAAAGCTGCTGCAGTTAAAAACTTTTATAAGGATCGGGCTTGGGGGTCCACCGCAAGGTGTCCTACCGCCAGTCCCAGCCCCTATGCCTTGGGGTGCCTCCCCGATGCTCTTCACTGAGTGTCCCGGGGGCCCGAACCATTTCCTTTGAAAAAATTAAGTGTCCAAACTACAGGTGGGGGGGGCGTGGCTTGGAGCTCATGCTGAGCGGTTGGGTTTAGCAGAGGCTTCTCCATTTTAGCCTTAACCTACGGGATTTACCCTTTTAACGGGTTTCAAATCTCGCCACACCAACATGGATTTGTCTGGGATGTCTTCCTGATCCCAAAAGACCTGTTTGATCTATTCTACAGCCCGGATTGACCCGCTGGATCTCACCCACAATTTCTATAGTAAGCCATCCTGTTAAAACGTCCCTTGTATGATTTCTGATACATCTGAGGACATTTGCTGTTTATTCAGTTTGCTTTTGGCTTGGGTGAGATCCTCTTCTAATATGTGAGACTCAGGAGATTTTCTGACTGACTTCCAGCCTTTTGAGGTGACTGTGTGGAGCCTGTTGTCATGGATACAGCATTAGCAGCGGCCATTTTGCTTTATTCTTACACTACCCTGATAACATAGTGGACCATGGGCGGCTGGAAATCTCCTTTCGTGTGCTCTTTTCTAATTGTTCCAACTGTAAATGCTCTCCCCGTGATTGAACTAACCCGGAGAGGTGCTGTCTCGTCTCTGCTTGTCCCTGCCTGCCTGAGGAGCGACAGTGTATATCCTGGCGATCTCACCTGCTGTCGACTCCCGGTGGCATTCCTGGCGGTGGTGCAGGGACCTACTGTGAGGTCTGACATCGAGGATCTCAGTGTCCAAGGGGGTCCTGGTGAAGGAGGAGCTGCTGCCTTTTAAGCTGTGAGGCGGCCCCCAGAACCTGGAGACCAGGACTCGCTGAGGTGTTTCATGTTGGTGCTTTGTGGATGGGAGACATATTGCCAACTCTCCTATACTACCTCCTGAAGAGTAAACTGTGAGTCTCTATTCAACTTGCACCTCTTCCAGTAGCTGTGCCTATAAATGGAGGCAGATTAAACTGAAGCTGGTCTCCTTATTGTCTGAAGTAATTGCCTTGTTGTCTCTGTCTTTATAACTCCTCCCTGAGTCCAATAGAACTGAGCTCTATTGAAGCAGCTGCTCACAACTTCATTAACTATTCAGAGATTATTAACACTTTGTGTCCCTAGTGAAATCCTATTTTGTGGCACTGGAAGGGGAGATTGGACTCTTTGACTTCTGGACCTCTGCAATCAAGACTGGCCTCTCATTTAAGCATTGAAATAGGTTTTTGTACTATGCAAAGTTGGTCCCTTTTTCCTTTCTCTTCTTTCTTGACTTTCCTTGACTCTCCTCTTTTCCACCCTTTCTTTAGGTTTTCACTGTCACTGTGATATTTTCTCTCATTGCTCCCATAACTTGATATCCTGCCTCTGCCTGGTGCTAGTAACTCTCCCTTTCTCTTTGTCTACTGCTAGGATAGATACTCTCTCCACACACATTAGTTAGTGACATACTGGTCTACATCAATAATAATACCTGGTAGTACTCCTTAGGACCATGGCGTCCCATAAGTTGAGACCAGAAAAAGCAAAACTCATGGGTAAAGACGCTGTTCAGTCAGGATCCTCACAGAGGGATCGTTCCAGATCTCCCACAAAAAATACTGATAACGACTCGTGGTCATGTTCCCAAAATCCGAATTTAGATGACTCCACGGCTTTGGTGGTTGATCCTCCACAGCAGAGGAGAGACAAAAGAAAAGAATTAACATCTAACATTCCAATTAAGAGGAAACCTCTGATTCAGAGGAGGATTCATCTCCTATTACTGGCCCAGCCAAGCAGAGGATGAGGATGGAAAGTCCTAACAAATCGGACAACTGCGACCCCCTTCTCAAATTTGATTGGCCCCAACCGATAGATCAGACTTTCTTTAAGGGCATCTTTGCAGCCTTTAGGGAATCCCTTCGTACTGACTTTGACTCTCATTATGATAAACTCCAAAAATCTATTGATTCGGTTAATCTTAGGACAGATAAAAATGAGTCGGAAATTTTAACTTGGGAGAAATGAGTAATAAATTAGAGAGGGAAAACTGTCACCTTAGAGAAGAACTACAGGGTGTTAAGAATAAACTCACCGACTTGGAGGATCATAATAGAAGGCTGAATCTGAAGTTTAGAGCCATACCAGAAGCAGTTAAAAATGACCAGTTGGCTCCCTACATTAAGGATTTGGTAAGGGCAGCTATCCCATCCTTGTCTGACTTAGATCTGACCCTGGTGAGAGTACATCGTCTTCCAAAGCCCAAGCATCTCCAACCCGAAACCCCCAGAGACATCATTGCTAAATTCCATTTCTATCACACGAAAGACCAACTAATGGAGTACCTTCGCCGCAAGGGGTCCCTCCCAAAACCTTAAAACTCTGTTAAGATATTTGCGGACTTGTCTAGGGAAACTATGATGCAACGCAAAAAATTTATAAAAATTACTGACGCCCTAAGTTATAGTCAGATTCAGTACAAATGGGGATTTAATCCCACAAAAGTTCTTTTCTTCTATCAAGGGAAGAGCTATGGTGTCTCGGAAACTGAAAATGGGAAAAAAATTCTTGGGGATCTGGGGATCATCACCTGATGAACTATATCTATCATTAGGCTGATGCAATCTTCCGAAACTTTAGCTCCATATAGGAGGTATCCATCGAAATTTATTCCCTCCTTGTTGGGATTTCACAGAGTAATTTGATAGACTCGGACTTGATCTGAGACTAAGTTTTCTCTACTTGTTTAGTACAATTCAGTATAGTTTGACGTTAGGTAAAATTTAGATATTCCTTGTTATTCTTTCATTCTTTACTTATGTTTAAAGGAAAACTAATGACAGATCTCTCATTTTAAATTGAGTCTTTTTTCTTATCGCAACAAACTTGGTCATGTCACTTAAATTCTTGGTCAACAATGTTAACGGCCTGAACTCTCCCCAACGGAGCTTTTATACCTGGAAGATGATTAAAGACTACAAAGCTGATGTAGTGGCCTTACAGGAAACCAAATTTTCCTCTACTAATCAACCTAGGTTTTCACACAAAGACTTCCAAAATATATTTCTCGCAAATAATCAAAAAAAAAAAATGGGGCGTTGCCATCTTGATTAAAAATTCTGTTACATTCGAACAAATTTCTCGTATAGAAGACCCAAATGGGAGGTTTATAATCTTAACCTGTAAACTAAATCACCAACTTTTACCCTAGTGAATGTTTATGTACCTAACTGTGGACAAATCACCTTTCTTAACAGAATTTTGCGGAAAATTGACCAGCATACAAGGGGTGAATTGATAATTTTTGGTGATTTTAATATAGTCCCTAATCCCTCCCTTGATTCTTCTAACAAATCAAGGCAACACTCTTTATGCTTGGATCCTTGGATAATAAAATCTGGTTTGTATGATGTCTTTAGATGCATCCACTCGTCATCTATGGAGTTCACACATTTCTCGGGTACTCATAATTCCTATGCCAGACTAGATTTAGTCCTCACAAATATCTTCTCTCTCCACAAATTCAAATGTATCTCTATAGGCCCCAGAATATGGTCTGACCACTCCCCGGTAGTATTTGAGGTTGAGACACTATGCAATACCTCCGCGCAACGGCTTTGGAGAAATAACAGCTTCCTCTATAACCACCCAGTTTATAAAAAAGAAATAGAAAGCACTATCCAAAACTATTTTAAAGACAATGATATTGATAACATATCAATATTTACTTTATGGTCTGCTTTCAAGGCAGTACTCAGAGGAAAGCTTATTCAATTAAATTCACAACTAGCTAAAACTAAACTAATAGAGACAAAAAAAAAATTTAGTCAACGATATACATAGTTTGGAACAAAAACAAGTTTCTAACCCCTCCCTAGACTATTCTGCTAAGATCCTCCAACTTAGAATGAATCTCAAATCAATGTTAACAAGTGAATATGACAAAATGGTACAAACAACCAAATCTAAATACTACTTCTCTGCAGATAGACCGTCTAAATTATTAGCTGCTAAGGTTAAACACTTTAAACTGAAGTCTAGAATAAATGAGATTAAAGACCCCTCCGGTCGTTTAGTAAAACATCCACAAGATATAGTTAACTCTTTCGCGGACTTTTATAAAGCACTATATAATTTAAGAGAAAACTCTACCTCAACCCAGCCCTCTGACATGGAGATTGATGGTTACTTAACCAAACTTAACTTGCCAACTTTAAACGATCAAGATCTGCAAGACTTAAACCTACCATACTCATCCCAAGAAAGCTCAGGAGTAATTAAATAGCTTAAAATAGGTAAATCGCCGGGCCCAGACGGCTTCCAAAATGAGTTGTATAAATCATTTAACAATTTACTGCTTCCTTATCTTACCAGATTATCTAATCAATCTGCTCAGCAGGGATTTCTTCCGCATGACATGTTGGAAGCTATTGTCACTATTATTCCCAAAAATAAAGGAGACCCCTTAGATTCAAAGAACTACAGGCCTATCTCCCTCCTAAATTCTGATACAAAAATTCTGGCAAAATTGGTTGCGGATAGACTGAAATCACATATCGGTAAATTAATCCATAACGACCAGACTGGATTCATTCCTGGCCGAACCACTGCTGACGCCACAAGAAGAGCTATAGATCTAATTACCCTGGTTGAACGCTCAAAACTACCATCAGCCTTCCTAGCTCTAGATGCAGAGAAGGCTTTCGATAGAGTCTACTGGCCTTTTCTCTTTGGTACTCTGCAAAAATTCGGCCTTCACGGGAACATTTTTAGGTGTATTAAATCGATGTACTCCAATCAGTCTGCTCGAATCTACTCAAATAACACTCTTTCTCAAAAGTTTAGCCTTTCTAATGGCACTAGACAGGGGTGCCCCCTCTCACCCATCCTCTTTGCTCTCTTTATTGAGCCCTTTGCGGCCTCGATCAGGGAAAATATTAACATTAAAGGCATCCCTATTGATACCGAACAAACCAAAATAGCCCTGTTAGCAGATGATATTTTGCTTACCATTTCGAACCCTCTTAAATCTTTGAGATATGTAACATCATCAATCAAAGAATTTTCCCACCTCTCCCTTTATAAAGTAAATAAATCAAAGTCCCAAATCATAGATTTTAATTTAGATTGTACCCTACTGGCCTACCTTAAAGAAGAATTTGAATACACTTGGGAAGAAAGAAAAATCTCTTATTTGGGAATCCTCATAACTAAGCCCTCAACTGACATAGTCCAGGAGAATCTCTCTAACCTACTTAAAACCTTTCACCAGGACTACTTGCGCCTAACTAAACTTGAGATCTCCAGGCTAGGCAGAATTGAGGCATTTAAAATGCTTCTCCTTCCCAAGTTCTTATATATAATTAGGTCTATTCCTGTCTTTATTCCTAAAATCTGGTTCCAAAAATTCCAAACCCAATTGCTGAAGTACATTTGGAACAAGAAGAAACCAAGAATATCTAGGATATCTTTGGAAAAGCATAAGGGGATGGGAGGGTTGGGAGTCCCCAATCTCTATAATTATTACTTAGCTTCAAGACTTAAACTTTCACGGGGATGGTTGCTAGACTCAGATATCTCAGCTTGGACTTTTATAGAAAAATCAATCGTTAAAACAAAACAAATGTCGGCATTAATACTAGCTCATCTAATTGAACCCTCCAGGCCTCCTCCAAACTATCCCGCTCTGAGGGCTGCTATTTTGGCATGGAGAAATCTTGTAAATAAATCCCCTGATCGAACTAGCCCGACACCAATAAAAAATATTCCTCTCACAGTACTGGAAATTTTAATACCAAAACTCAATTTATCGACGTGGTTGGATAGGGGAGTACTGTATGTAGATGATATTATGCAAAACGACTCTTTAGCGTCTTTCTATTATCTTCAATCCAAGTTCTCTCTTCCTAGAGATGAGAGAACAAGTTGGAGATCTATAGCTAACTATTTTGGAAATTCTTCTCCCACTCTTTCTCTCCCACAAATGGTACAAGACCTTATAAATTCTCCAAACAAGACCCAGCTTTGGAAATCAAACATATTCTATAAAATCCTCAATGAGGAGACAGACATTCCTGACCACTCATTCGTAGGGGCATGGGAACAAGAATTGAATCTCAAAATAGATTTGCAAAAACTAAAAAAAACATTAGCTATTACGTACTCCAATACTGCTTCTGCCACGATTCATGAATCCTACTTTAAAATGCTATCTCGGTGATATTGGACCCCAGTCAAGCTCCATTGTATTAATCCGGTAAACTCACCAAATTGCTGGAGAGCCTGTAACAACCCAGGTACTTTATCCCATATATTTTGGAGCTGCCCAAAATTGGTAAACTTCTGGCTAGGAATTAAACAACTCATAACAGATATCACCTGTTTGAGTATTGACATTACTCCTCAGCTTGCTCTTTTATCCATAGGTATAGAAGACTTTCCCAAACAGCTGCGTTACATAATTTCACACATACTCTTGACAGCAAAACTCATCATAGCTTCCAGATGGAAAAGTGATGACCCACCAACTTTAATACACTTGACAGAAAGAGTGACGCAACATAGCATATTTGAATATAATGCCGCCATTAGGAGTAACTCCTTCTCAAAATACTTAGAACGTTGGGATCTTTGGACCTCGAAATACTCTCTCATGTTATCAAACACGGCCCAGGTGACATGCCTAGGTTTGTTATTAGCTCATCTTCGCTTTTGTGACAATCTTAATTTGAGATGATGATGAGGATTATGCTCAGTTTGACTTGGATTTCATTTCGGATTTTCTACTCTACTTTGCTTTAAAATACTGTCTTTATTTTATCAACCTCAACAACATTGTATGCTAATATACAAGAATCTTTTAGCTTTTATATATGTGTTATGGGAATTGCAAACTGTGGTATTCTAAATGTGAAACTCAATGTTTCTGTTTAAATATGTCTGTTCCCCTTCCCCCCACCTCCCTTTTTATTTATGTACCCCCTCCTCCCATTCTTTCCGTTTTATGGAAAATTTCAATAAAAATATTTAAACACAAACTACAGGTGGTGTAGCTTGCTTAACAGCTGGGATAATCCGCTGACTAGCAGACACTGCTACTAGGCTCAAAGTATTTCCTGGGCTAGATGCAGTTAAAATTTGGAATTAGATACTCTCGTTGGATGCTCAGAAAGCATTCCATAGAGTCTCCTGGCACGCCATATATTATTCTCTTAAAAAGCTTGGGGTAGGGGTCTAGGGGACCCTTTTATAGATAAAATCACGGCCCTGTATCTCAATACGTCACCTAGGCTGAAGATAAATGGAACATTTTCATCACCTTTGATAATCACCAATGGGACAAGGCAGGGATGTCCTCTGTCCCCTCTATTATACATCCTAGTGACGGAGCACCTGCTCTCATCAATTCGCCATAACCCCAATATTAGGTGGATTGCGGTGGCAGGCACCGAGTACAACTGCTCTGCATTTGCTGATGATGTCCTAGTATATATCACTCAATCACATAAATCCATCCCTGCTGTTATGGCTGAAATAGATCACTTTGTTACATGGTCAAATTTAAAAATTAATCCAGCAAAGTCTGAGGCCCTCGATGTCTCCCGCCCCAAATCCATACAGGATTACATCCAATCCAACTTTCCCTTTGCCTGGCCCTCACAGGGTATCAAATACTTAGGAATTTGTAGTCATAGAGACCTCTCCCATCTATGTTATCTTAATTTTGGGCCCTTTATTGAACAACTCCATACAGACCATGGTTGGCAAGTTAGAACTGTAAGATTCACTACGTGAACCACTGGTGTTTTGTGGAAAAGCACATGTACACTGTGTTCCAAATTATTATGCAAAAAGTGTTTAGGGGTGATAAGTTAAGAATTTTTTTGTTTGTCAGATAAACTCATTGATGGTGATGTGTGTCAGGGCTCTTTATATCACTGTAAGCAATTGCAGACACCTGTGCTAATTAGTTTGGCAGGTGTGTCCAATGAAAGGCAAGACTACTTAAGAAGGCTGTCCCACGTTATTAAGCAGCCTACATTTTCTGCCAAAATGGGAAAGAAAAAGGATGTGTCGGCTGCTGAGAAGCAACAAATGGTGGAGTGTTTAGGTCAGAGCATGACTACAATCAACATTGCCAAGACACTTCATTCTGATCATCGCACAATCAAGAAGTATGTAGCTGATTCACAGTACACACGTGTGCGTGCTAATAAGGGAAAATTGAGGACTCTTTCCTACAGGCAATTACGTCAGGTTAAAAGAGCAGCGGCAAAAAAAGCCTTGTTATAGCAGCAGACAAGTTTTTGAAGCTGCTGGTGCCTCCAACGTCCCCCGAACAACAAGATGCAGGGTCCTTCAGAGGTTTGCAGCTGTGCGTAAGTCAATCTGTCGACCTCCTCTATCCACTGTACACAAGCAGCAATGGCTCCAGTGGGCCAAAGAATACATGAAGACTGACTTCAAAACTGTTTTGTTTACCTATGAGGGCCATGCAACACTCGATGGTCCAGATGGATGGAGTGGAGGATGGCTGGTTGATGGACACCCCATGCAAACACGGCTATGGCGCCAACAAGGAGGAGGTGGAGTAATGTTTTGGGCTGGAATCATGGGGAGAGAGATTGTCGGCCCCTTTAGGATCCCTGAAGGGGTAGAGATGAACTCCATAATGTATGTGGAGTTTCTCAAACAGCACTTCCTGCCATGGTTCAAGAAGAAGAACCGTGTATTCCGCAGTAAGATCATTTTCATGCATGATAATTCACCATCTCATGCTGCACATAACACATCTGCATCTCTGGCTGATATGGGCATAAAAGGGGACAAACTTATGGTGTGACCCCCATGCTCCCCTGACCTCAACCCCATAGAGAACCTCTGGAGCATCATCAAAAGGAGTGTCTATGATGGCGGGAGGCAGTTCACATCTAAGCAACAGCTCTGGGAGGGTATTCTGTCCTCATGCAAAACAATTGAAGCCAAACCATCCAAAACCTGACAAATTCAATGGACGAGAGAGTTCAGAAGCTCCTTTCGAACAAGGGGTCCTATGTGCAATTGGAACATCACCTAGAATAAAGTTTTGAGTTGAAAACTGTTTGATTTCAGTTTATAATAACCTGCTAATGCTTATAATTTCAAAAATGAACATTTTTTTGTTCTTTATTAAAATGAAAAGGTTGATCGAAGAGTGTGGGGGATCTAAGAGTGTGGCAACCCAGTAATCAGGATTATTTCGAATTCTGAAAATCTGAAGGTCATGTTGCAGGCAGTGCAGCAAGAAGGCACTCATGTGTCTTGCGCATCTAGGAGCCCCAAAATTATTTTCCGGGCTAGATGCAGTTAAAAATTATTATTAATTTGAAAGCTGGTGGAGCTTAGTATAGATGGCCTAATAGAATCAGTACTGCACACTGCTACAAGGCCCAAATTATTTTACAGCCAAGATACAGATAAACATGATTAGTAATTTTAAATCTGGTGGAGTTTAGTATAGATGGCCTAATAGAATCAGTACTGCACACTGCTACAAGGCCCAAATTATTTTCCAGCCAAGATACAGATAAACATGATTAGTAATTTGAAAGCTTAAAACGGTTGGTGAGGTGATTTTAACAAATCATCAAGCTTTTACTCTCCCCAGGACGACACAGGGGTAGAAAAGTCATTTCGGATCCATGATTTGGTCATCTTTATGAACGTGAGTCTGTCTACATTATCAGTGGAGAGCCGCGTGCGCTTATCTGTCAGCACACCACCAGCAGCGCTGAACACACGTTCAGACAGAACGCTGGCTGCGGGGCACGACAAGATCTCCAGGGCGTAAGTGGCGAGCTCCGGCCATTTATCCAGATTGGAAGCCCAAAAAGAGCAAGGGTCCAGTGACACAGTCATGGCTTCAATGTTTACTTGGAGATACTCCTGTACCATCGTCTCTAGGCGTTGACTATGTGTCAGACTTCTTGTCTCCTGTGGCCTTGCAAAGGATGGGCTAAAAAAGTGGTGAAATGATTCCGCAAAATCGATGTTACCAGCAGATACTGTGTTTCTGTTACGTTTTGAGTAGTGTTGAGCCACCCCCGTAGTGTTCGAGTTCGGTTCGGTTCGTCGAACACCCGTGTGTTCGCCGAACTGTTCGTCGAACTGTTCGTCGAACACCTTCGAACACCGTTAAAACCAATGGCAGGCAAACAAAAACACATAGAAACACATAGAAAACACCTTCAAAGGTGTCCAAAAGCTGACAAACTGCTCAGAAGACACAACTAACACATGGAAAAGTGACAAGTACATATAGTCATGCGAAAATAAAAGAGGTGGAGGAGTAAAAGGAGGGGGAGACACAGATATAGGCGTGTCATGCCCTTCTAAAATCCAAAAAGTGAGAAGCCGACACGGCCAGTCCGCTCCTGCCCGTGCCACCTCCGTGTCGCCGGGTTTGTGCCAGAGCCGCGGTGAACCCTGATGGCCAGCCCCCCTCTCCCAATACTGGTGCCTGTCCGCTGGTGGGTCGAGCGAGCCCCCCTGTGGTGGAGGCAGCTCTAAGCTTTTTAATTTAAATTGTCTCTCTAATTTGAATGAATACACTTTAAATCCATTTACAAGGATCTATTGGAGGGCAAGTCTCATGCCAGCAGCCGCGTAATTCCAGCTCCAGTAGCGTCCACTAAAGCTGCTGCAGTTAAAAAGCTTTTATAAGGATCGAGCTCGGCTGTCCACCGCAAGGCATCCTACTGCCAGTCCCAGCCACTATGCCTTGGGGTGCCTCCTGATGCTCTTCACTGAGTATCCCATGGTCCCGAAGCATTTCCTTTGAAAAAATTAAGTGTCTAAACTACAGGTGGTGTAGCTTGCTTAACAGCCGGGATAATCCGCTGACTAGCAGACACTGCTACTAGGCACAAAGTATTTCCTGGGCTAGATGCAGTTAAAAATTTGTAATTAGATACTCTCGTTGGATGCTGAGAAAGCATTCCATAGAGTCTCCTGGCACGCCATATATGATTCTCTTAAAAAGCTTGGGGTAGGGGTCTAGGGGACCCTTTTATAGCCAAAATCACGGCCCTGTATCGCAATACGTCACCTAGGCTGAAGATAAATGGAACTGTAGCACCCTGAGGGCTCGGTTGCTACAGACGTATTGCACCTCACCCAGAGGTGTGATATCTCACTCTCAGGTAAGGATGGAGTGTGGATCAGGACCCGACACCTGCATGCATTACACCACATTGCCGTGGGGCAGGGCGACCAATATGCCCCTGAGATGGGCACGACAGTCCCTGTCCCTGGCTGGAGTGGGGGGAGGGAACACTGAGGAAGGGGAACCCTGTATTTCAGGAGCAGGGAGGAAGCAGTTCCTGGGTGCATTGAGAAGGGAGTATAAAAGGTGGGCACCATCTTAGTTCAGTGCAGAGAAGTCTGAGCAGAAGTGGCAGGGAGCAGGGGCTCTGCATGAGCTCTGCTCCGGAGGCGGGCCTAGTAACAGAGGCCCAGGCCTGGAAGAGGGAGAAGGAAGGAAGAGGAGCGGAGAAGGCTCCAGGAACGAGGAATGAAGGGATCCCAGGGGTGCGACGGGCGAGTCGCCACCGCACGCCCGAATCCACCTGCGTGGAGGGGTCAGGCCAAAGGGGGAGACCGGTCCCTGAACTAGTGGAGGCAGGAAACGACCCTCAGCTAAAAACCGGAGGCTCTGACATTTTATGTGGCGCAGCCCCTCGCTACACCCGCTAGGAAGGCACCACATAGGGTCAGGGAAACTGGCGCCAAGTTTACCAAGAGGAGGCCCGAGGCAGCCGGACAGAAGTGTTGGTAAGAAAGGCCAGACAAAGAACACACAAAGGGGGTCCTGTGAAGTGCTCCAAAGTTATCTGGGAGTTGTCTGAGCCCCTCACCTGGTGAGCACAGTACGACGTGGGCAGCCGTTACCTGCAGACGTGGTCTGGATAATAAGAACTGTGAGTAAAGGCCCTGGACTGCATCACTGACTCCGTGTCGTTACTGCTGCTGCCCTGCACCATCACCCCCATCCTCCGCATACACTGCCCTTATGCTATACTCCTCCCGTGGGGAGTTATGCTACGCTCTGCTGCACCCACAACACCAGCCTCAGCGGTCTGCCCTGTAGCGGCGGTTCACTCTGACCGCAATCCACGGGTGGCGTAATCGGACATTTAAACATCAAAACCACATAAATAGTTCCGCCACTGGTTTGACCGCCCTGAGCCACGGAACCGGGTCGCCGCCACGAAGACTACAACCACCAGCATCCACCAAAAAGGGTCCGGCTCCGGGTGTCCCAAGGCCCAGGGGGTGCGTCAGAACATTTTCATCACCTTTCACAATCACCAATGGGACAAGGCAGGGATGTCCTCTGTCCCCTCTCTTATACATCCTAGTGACGGAGCACCTGCTCTCATCAATTCGCCATAACCCCAATATTAGGTGGATTGAGGTGGGAGGCACCGAGTACAAGTGCTCTCTATTTGCTGATGATGTCCTAGTATATATCACTCAATCACATATATCCATCCATGCTGTTATGGCTGAAATAGATCACTTTGTTACATGGTAAAATTTTAAAATCAATGCAGCGAAGTCTGAGGCCCTCGATGTCTCCCTCCCCAAATCCATATAGGATTCCATCCAGTCCAACTTTCCCTTTGCCTGGCCCTCACAGGGTATCAAATACTTAGGAATTCCTATTCATAGAGACCTCTCCCATCTATGTTATCTTAATTTTGGGCCCTTTATTGAACAATTCCATACAGACCACGGTTGGCAAGTTAGAACTGTAAGATTCACTACGTGAACCGCTGGTGTTTTGTGGAAAAGCACATGTACACCGCGTTCCAAATTATTATGCAAAAAGTGTTTAGGAGTGATAAGGGAAGAATTTGTTTGTTTGTCAGTTAAACTCATTGATGGTGATGTGTGTCAGGGCTCTTTATATCACTGTAAGCAATTGCAGACACCTGTGCTAATTAGTTTGGCAGGTGTGTCCAATGAAAGGCAAGACTACTTAAGAGGGCTCTCTCACATTATTAAGCAGCCTACATTTTCTGCCAAAATGGGAAAGAAAAAGGATGTGTCGGCTGCTGAGAAGCAACAAATTGTGGAGTGTTTAGGTCAAGGCATGACTACAATCAACATTGTGCGATGATCAGGATGAAGTGTCTTGGCAATCAAGAAGTATGTAGCTGATTCACAGTACACACGTGTGCGTGCTGATAAGGGCAAATTGAGGACTCTTTCCTACAGGCAATTACGTCAGGTTGAAAGAGCAGCGGCAAAAAAGCCTTGTCATAGCAGCAGACAAGTTTTTGAAGCTGCTTGTGCCTCCAACGTCCCCCGAACAACAAGATGCAGGGTCCTTCAGAGGTTTGCAGCTGTGCATATGCCATCCTGTCGACCTCCTCTATCCACTTCACACAAGCAGAAACGGCTCCAGTGGGCCAAACATTACATGAAGACTGATTTCAAAACTGTTTTGTTCACGGATGAGTGCCATGCAGCGCTCGATGGTCCAGATGGATGGAGTGGAGGATGGCTGGTTGATGGACACCCCACGCAAACACGGCTACAGCGCCAACAAGGAGGAGGTGGAGTAATGTTTTGGGCTGGAATCATGGGGAGAGAGATTGTCGGCCCCTTTAGGATCCCTGAAGGCGCTAAAGATGAACTCCATAATGTATGTGGATTTTCTCAAACAGCACTTCCTGCCATGGTTCAAGAAGAAGAACCGTGTATTTCACAGCAAGATCATTTTTCTGCATGATAATGCACCATCTCATGCTGCACATAAAACATCTGCATCTCTGGCTGATATGGGCATAAAAGGGGACAAACTTATGGTGTGACCCCCATGCTCCCCTGACCTCTACCCCATTCAGAACCTTTGGAGCATCATTAAAAGGAGTGTCTATGATGGCGGGAGGCAGTTCACATCTAAGCAACAGCTCTGGGAGGGTATTCTGTCCTCATGCAAAACAATTGAAGCAGAAACCATCCAAAACCTGACAAATTCAATGGACGAGAGAGTTCAGAAGCTCCTTTCGAACAAGGGGTCCTGTGTGAAAATGTAACATCACCTAGAATAAAGTTTTGAGTTGAAAACTGTTTGATTTCAGTTTCTAATAACCTGCTAATGCTCATAATTTCAAAAATGACCATTTTTTTGGTCTTTATTAAAATGAAAAGGTTGATCGAAAAGTTTGGGGGATCTAAGAGTGTGGCAACCCAGTAGTCATGATTACTTCGAATTCTGACAATATGAGGGTCATGCTGCAGGTAGTGCAGCAAGAAGGCACTTATGTGTCTTGCGCATCTCGGAGCCCCAAAATTATTTTCCGGGCTAGATGCAGCTAAAAATTATTTTTAATTTTAAATCTGGTGGAGCTTATTATAGATGGCCTAATAGGATCAGTGCTGCACACTGCTACAAAGCCCAAATTATTTTCCAGTCAAGATACAGATAAACATGATTAGTAATTTGAAAGCTTAAAACGTTTGGTAGGGTGATTTTAACCAATCATCAAGCTTTTACTCTCCCCAGGATGACACAGGGGTAGAAAAGTCGTTTCGGATCCATGATTTGTTCATCTTTATGAACGTGAGTCTGTCTACATTATCAGTGGAGAGCCGCGTGCGCTTATCTGTCAGCACACCACCAGCAGCGCTGAACACACGTTCAGACAGAACGCTGGCTGCGGGGCATGACAAGATCTCCAAGGCGTAAGTGGCTAGCTCCGGCCATTTATCCAGATTGGAAGCCCAAAAAGAGCAAGGGTCCAGTGACACAGTCGTGGCTTCAATGTTTACTTGGAGATACTCCTGTACCATCGTCTCTAGGCATTGACTATGTGTCAGACTTCTTGTCTCCTGTGGCCTTGCAAAGGATGGGCTAAAAAAGTGGTGAAATGATTCCGCAAAATTGATGTTACCAGCAGATACTGTGGTTCTGTTACGGTTTGAGTGCTGAACACTTGACGGTCCCACGGTTGGCAAGTTGGAACTGTGAGATTCACTACGTGCACCACTGGTATTTTGTGGAAAAGCACATGTAAGATTCTGCAACAGTCTCTGCTGATACTCCTGCATGCGTGCATCCCTTTCTATGGCAGGAATAATTTCTGCAAATTTACTTTTGTACCGGGGATCTAACAGTGTGGCAACCCAGTAGTCAGGATTATTTCTAATTCTCACAATTCGAGGGTCATGTTGCAGGTAGTGCAGCAAGAAGGCATTCATGTGTGTTGCGCATCCAGGAGCACCAAGTCCCTGTTCTGTTGGTGGCGAGGTAACAATCATGCTTCCTTCCTCTGTCCTCTCCCCCCAACCTCGCACAACAGAAATGTGATCAAGGTCTCCCTCATCTGATGAGTCTTCCATCAGTTCGTCCTCCACTTCTTCCTGGGCTCCTGCACCTTCCTCACTAGTTTGGCTGCTACCATGCGCCCTGGTAAAACCATCTCCCCCACCCTCACATGCCTGCCGCCTTGGTGCTGCCGACCTTCTGGACCTTGCAGATGTTAGCCCTTCCGCATACAACTCCTCCTCCTCTACTTCCTCCACCTCCTCTTGTGCCACCACCTGACTCCGAATTCTGTTTAACATGTGCTCCAGCATGTAAATCACCGGAACAGTCATGCTGATAATGGCATCGTCAGCACTAAACATCTTCGTCGCCATTTCAAAACTGTGCAGAAGGGTGCATAGGTCCCTGATCTGAGACCACTCCTCCAGCGTGATTTGCCCCACCTCTGAATCTCATTGGCCCAGGCTATACGTCAGAACGTATTGCACCAGGGCTTGTCGGTGCTGCCACAGTCGCTGCAACATGTGCAGAGTTGAATTCCACCGGGTAGGCACATCGCATTTTAGCCGGTGAAGTGGCAGGCCCAACGACTTCTGTAGAGATGTAAGTCGCTGAGCTGCGGGATGCGAACGGCGGAAGTGAGCACACAGCGACCGTGCCCTCTGCAGAAGGCCATCTAGTCTGGGATAGTGGGCTAAAAATTGCTGGACAACCAGGTTCAACACGTGAGCCATACAAGGCACGTGTGTGACATTGCCCCGGCGAAGGGCCGCACCCAGGTTTGCAGCATTGTCGCACACGGCCTTCCCTGGTTTCAGGTCCAGTGGAGACAACCATTCATGAAATTGGTTCTCCAGAGCTGACCACAACTCCTTAGCTGTGTGACTCACATTTCCCAGACATTTCAATGTAAAAACCGCCTGATGACGTTGAGCCCTACTGCCAGCATAGTAAGGAGGTGTGCAGGATCCCTTCTGCGCAGTTAGAAAGCTTGTGGCATGACCAGACAGGCTTTGGGTGCAGGTGGAAGACCGAGAGGAGGTTGAGGAGGCAGAAGCAGTGGAGGAACTTTGACATAAAGAGGATTGACGCACAACTCGTGGGGACGGCAAGACTTGGACAGCAGCCCCTTGTCCTGCTGTCACCATAGTTACCCAGTGCCCAGTCAGCGACATGTAACGCCCCTGTCCATGCCTACTCGTCCAAGTGTCTGTGGTGAAATGCACCCTGTCACACACAGAGTTTCTCAAAGAAGCGGTGATGTTGTGTGCGACATGCTGGTGGAGCGCAGGCACACCTTTCTTTGAGAAGTAGTGCCGACTGGGCATCTGGTACTGGGGCACTGCGACGGACATAAGGTCTCGAAAATCCTCTGTGTCCACCAGGCGGAAAGGCAGCATTTCTGTAGCCAAGAGCTTGCAGATGGTGAAATTCAACCTCTTAGCTTTCTCATGGCTAGGAGGAAATGGTCTTTTACTTGTCCACATCTGAGGGACCGAGAGCTGGCTATTGTGCTTAGACGGGGTTGATAAGGGTGTCCCCGGCAAACTGCCGGTCTGTGAGGAAGATGCAGGCGGACATGTTAGGTTGCCTTCATCCAAAGGTGGTGCTATCGATGTCGGACAGCGCTCAACACCAGCTGGTGTTACCACCTCCAAAGAAAATGATGACCTGCCAATCACGCTGGCTGTTGCGGGTAAAGAGGTGGCAGGTCTGCGCCCCAAAACAGGTGTGACTGCTGTCCCCCCAGTCACAGAGGATGAAGAGGCCGCGGATGCACAAGATATGGCAGACGGTGGTTGGCCCGGCCGGCTAGGCCGCATTGTAGCACACTGAGCTTCCCACTGCAACTTATGCTTCATGTCCATGTGCCGGTTCATGCATGAAGTACTCAAACTATGTATTTTTTGGCCTCTACTTAGCTTTTGCTGACAAATGTTACAGATAACACGAGTTGGGTCATCTTTATCGATCTGAAAAAATGCCCAGGCTATGCAAGGCTTAGCACCCATGCGACCTGAAGAGCCACCACGACTTGTGGTGAGAGGCAGAGTTGTGTTTGAGGATGCAGTTGTTGATGTGCTTACAGTACTACGTCTCTGTCCAGGAAGGCGCAACCTGACCTCGTCGTCACTAGCATCTTCCTCCACCTCCTCTGCTGACCTCATCTCTTGGCTGACTGTGGGTTGACAGTAAGTGGGATCTCCGACCTCATCATCATCACCCTGTGCGTTATCACACCCGTCGTCCTCAGAGCCAACCTGTTCCTGCCCTGACAAAAAACTAAAGTTGTCGCTCCAATCAGGTATTTGAGTCTTATCATCGTCTTCCTCATTGTCTCCACCAACAGGAGTTACAGTTTGGGAATGAGGGTCTACATTATGGTCAGAACCTTCTGCGTCTGGTCCTGGATCCAACTCATAAAGATTCTGGGCATCAGTGCAGATCATTTCCTCGTCTGGATTCACAGAAGCGCTGGAGTCGACCTCTGATTCCCAGGCTATAGTATGAGTAAACAGCTCTGCAGACTCAACCATCTGTTCTACCTCATACTCAGACGGGCAGCTGGAGATTTGGGAGCTGTGAGGAAGCAAGTGCGATTTGGGGACACCTTTGAGGACTGGAGTATTTGTGATGTTGAAGTTGATGTGGAGGAGAGCCCACTTAAAGGAGCACTTGACATCCGTTGAAGCACCTGCTGCTTTTGTGCCTCATCTGGAATTTGTAGCGATTGGCGTGGCCGTAAGAAAGGGATCTTATCACATTGTCCGCTAAAAGAAGTAGACATTTTAGTTTGGCTGGAAGATGGTCTTTCTTCTGCAGATGTTACTGTTGCTTTAACACCTACCCCACGGACACAACCTTTTTTCCCCTTCCCAACACGCCTATTCCCCTTTCCACCAGCAGCAGGCCTTTTTCCACTCATTTTGGTGGTTAACTAATTCACAACTCTGGAGTTGTTTGCACAAAAAAACAATGGATGGTAACCGAGCAGAGCTGAGTGGCCAAACTGTGGTATTAGGCCAAAACTATTGGCTGGGTTAGATGCAGAAAAAAATTATTTTGAATTTGCAACCTGATGGAGGTCAGTATAGATGGACTAATAGAGAAAGTCCGACACACTACTAGAAGGCCAAATATTTTTTCAGAGGTAGATGCAGAAAAAAATATATTCAGTTTGCAACCTGATGGAGGTCAGTATAGATGGATTAATAGAACAAGATCCACACACAGCTAGAAGCCCAATATTTTTTCAGAGGTAGATGCAGAAAAAAACTATATTCAGTTTGCAACCTGATGGAGGTCAGTATAGATGGACTAATAGAACAAGTCCCACACACTGCTAGAAGCCCAAATATTTTTTCAGAGGTACTGTAGATGCAGATAAAAATTAGTTTTAATTTGCAACCTGATGGAGGTCAGTATAGAAGGACTAATAGAGAAAGTCCGACACACTACTAGAAGGCCAAATATTTTTTCAGAGGTAGATGCAGAAAAAATATATTCAGTTTGCAACCTGATGGAGGTCAGTATAGATGGATTAATAGAACAAGACCCACACACAGCTAGAAGCCCAATATTTTTTCAGAGGTAGATGCAGAAAAAAATATATTCAGTTTGCAACCTGATGGAGGTCAGTATAGATGGACTAATAGAACAAGTCCCACACACTGCTAGAAGCCCAAATATTTTTTCAGAGGTACTGTAGATGCAGATAAAAATTAGTTTTAATTTGCAACCTGATGGAGGTCAGTATAGATGGACTAATAGAGAAAGTCCGACACACTACTAGAAGGCCAAATATTTTTCAGAGGTAGATGCAGAAAAAAATATATTCAGTTTGCAACCTGATGGAGGTCAGTATAGATGGACTAATACAACAAGTCCCGCACACAGCTAGAAGCCCAAATATTTTTTCAGAGGTACTGTAGATGCAGATAAAAATTATTTTTAATTTGCAACCTGATGGAGGTCAGTATAGATGGACTAATAGAGAAAGTCCGACACACTACTAGAAGGCCAAATATTTTTTCAGAGGTAGATGCAGAAAAAAATATATTCAGTTTGCAACCTGATGGAGGTCAGTATAGATGGACTAATACAACAAGTCCCACACACAGCTAGAAGCCCAAATATTTTTTAAGAGGTACTGTAGATGCAGATAAAAATTAGTTTTAATTTGCAACCTGATGGAGGTCAGTATAGATGGACTAATAGAGAAAGTCCGACACACTACTAGAAGGCCAAATATTTTTTCAGAGCTAGATGAAGAAAAAAATTATATTCAGTTTGCAACCTGATGGAGGTCAGTATAGATGGATTAATAGAACAAGACCCACACACAGCTAGAAGCCCAATATTTTTTCAGAGGTAGATGCAGAAAAAAATATATTCAGTTTGCAACCTGATGGAGGTCAGTATAGATGGACTAATAGAACAAGTCCCACACACTGCTAGAAGCCCAAATATTTTTTCAGAGGTACTGTAGATGCAGATAAGAATTAGTTTTAATTTGCAACCTGATGGAGGTCAGTATAGATGGACTAATAGAGAAAGTCCGACACACTACTAGAAGGCCAAATATTTTTTCAGAGCTAGATGCAGAAAAAAATTATATTCAGTTTGCAACCTGATGGAGGTCAGTATAGATGGACTAATAGAGAAAGTCCGACACACTACTAGAAGGCCAAATATTTTTTCAGAGGTAGATGCAGAAAAAAATATATTCAGTTTGCAACCTGATGGAGGTCAGTATAGATGGATTAATGGAACAAGACCCACACACAGCTAGAAGCCCAATATTTTTTCAGCGGTAGATGCAGAAAAAACTATATTCAGTTTGCAACCTGATGGAGGTCAGTATAGATGGACTAATAGAACAAGTCCCACACACTGCTAGAAGCCCAAATATTTTTTCAGAGGTACTGTAGATGCAGATAAAAATTTGTTTTAATTTGCAACCTGATGGAGGTCAGTATAGATGGACTAATAGAGAAAGTCCGACACACTACTAGAAGGCCAAATATTTTTTCAGAGGTAGATGCAGAAAAAAATATATTCAGTTTGCAACCTGATGGAGGTCAGTATAGATGGACTAATAGAACAAGTCCCACACACTGCTAGAAGCCCAAATATTTTTTCAGAGGTACTGTAGATGCAGATAAAAATTAGTTTTAATTTGCAACCTGATGGAGGTCAGTATAGATGGACTAATAGAGAAAGTCCGACACACTACTAGAAGGCCAAATATTTTTTCAGAGCTAGATGCAGAAAAAAATATATTCAGTTTGCAACCTGATGGAGGTCAGTATAGATGGACTAATACAACAAGTCCCACAAACAGCTAGAAGCCCAAATATTTTTTCAGAGGTACTGTAGATGCAGATAAAAATTAGTTTTAATTTGCAACCTGATGGAGGTCAGTATAGATGGACTAATAGAATGATGCTATGCCCAAAAGATTTTACTTCACTAGGTGCAGTAAAAAAATTTTTATTCTATACACAGGTGGTATATCTTGCAACACAGATAGGCTACTCCACTGACTAACACACTCTGCAATAGGCCAAAAAGGATTAGCTTTGCTAGATTCAGCCAAATGCTGTGAGAAAAACTTGCACAGCACTGGCACAGACCTGCCTGGCAAAAACTGATAGGAACTCATGTAACCTAGTCCTGAAAAGGACTCCAATTACAATTAGTCTTTACTCCCACAACCTATCTATTTAAGAGCACAGACCTCCCTGATAAAATTCGTAGGAAATGCTGTAACCTAGTCCTTAAAAGGACTGCAATCACAACTATTCCCTACTCCCAAGCTATCTGTATATTTGTGCGAAAATTGGCTTGAAATTAACAAGGTATAGCGCACACAGCAACAGCGGTGCCGTCTAACACGCAGCTGCAGCAGTGAGAAAATGGTGGCGACGGGGAAAATGGCTTGGTCTTATAGGGCAAGGACATGTGACATACACTGCCAATGACACATGCCCTTGCTTGTGTGAAAAAAAGCACTTCGCTCCGTGTGTGCGCTGCTGATAGGCTGACAGATTGCACCTCCCCACTGTAAATGCGGGAAAGAGAAAAAAAAATGGAGATCTTCATTGTTCCTGCAGAGATCCATCCCCTGCCCCCCCCCACCCCGCTGTACACTCAAACTGTGTATTAACATTAATTTTCATCATTACTGAGAAAAAATCCAGTTATGATTTTGGTGCACGAACAGTTATCGAACATAACTTCGAACAGCCAAATTTTTCTCAAATTGTTCGTGTTCGCCGAACGGCTCGAACACCGCCCAAAACAGCTCGAATTTGAGATTGGCGAACAGTTCGAGTAGAACAACGCTCATCTCTAGTTTTGAGTGCTGAACACTCGACGGTCCCACAGTTGGCAAGTTGGAACTGTGAGATTCACTACGTGCACCACTAGAGTTTTGGGGAAAAGCACATGTAAGATTCTGCAACAGTCTCTGCTGATACTCCTGCATGCGTGCATTATCTTTCTATGGCAGGAATAATTTCTGCAAATTTACTTTTGTACCAGGGATCTAACAGTGTGGCAACCCAGTAGTCAGGATTATTTCTAATTCTCACAATTTGAGGGTCATGTTGCAGGTAGTGCAGCAAGAAGGCACTCATGTGTCTTGCGCATCCAGGAGCACCAAGTCCCTGTTGTGTTGGTGGCGAGATAACAAGCATGCTTCCTTCCTCTGCCCTCTCCCCCCAACCTCGCACAACAGAAATGTGATCAAGGTCTCCCTCATCTGATGAGTCTTCCATCCGTTTGTCCTCCACTTCTTCCTGGGCTCCTGCACCTTCCTCACTAGTTTGGCTGCTACCATGCGCCCTGGTAAAACCATCTCCCCCACCCTCACATGCCTGCCGCCTTGGTGCTGCCGACCGTCTGGACCTTGCACATGTTAGCCCTTCCGCATTCAACTCCTCCTTCTCTACTTCCTCCACCTCCTCTTGTGCCACCACCTGACTTCGAATTCTGTTTAACATGTGCTCCAACATGTAAATCACCGGAATAGTCATGCTGATAATGGCATCGTCAGCACTAAACATCTTCGTCGCCATTTCAAAACTGTGCAGAAGGGTGCATAGGTCCCTGATCTGAGACCACTCCTCCAGCGTGATTTGCCCCACCTCTGGATCTCGTTGGCCCAGGCTATACGTCACAACGTATTGCACCAGGGCTTGTCGGTGCTGCCACAGTCGCTGCAACATGTGCAGAGTTGAATTCCACAGGGGAGGGAAAACGCATTTTAGCCGGTGAAGTGGCAGGCCCAACGACTTCTGTAGAGATGGAAGTCGCTGAGCTGCGGGATGCGAACTGCGGAAGTGAGCACACAGCGACCGTGCCCTCTGCAGAAGGCCATCTAGTCCGGGATAGTGGGCTAAAAATTGCTGGACAACCAGGTTCAAGATGTGAGCCATACAAGGCACGTGTGTGACATTGCCCCGGCGAAGGGCCGCACCCAGGTTTGCAGCATTGTCGCACACGGCCTTCCCTGGTTTCAGGTCCAGTGGAGACAACCATTCATGAAACTGGTTCTCCAGAGCTGACCACAACTCCTCAGCTGTGTGACTCACATTTCCCCGACATTTCAAAGTAAAAACCGCCTGATGACTTTGAGCCCTGCTGCCAGCATAGTAAGGAGGTGTGCAGGATTCCTTCTGCGCAGGTAGAAAGGTTGTGGCATGACCAGACAGGCTTTGGGTGCAGGTGGAGGACTGAGAGGAGGTTGAAGAGGCAGAAGCAGTGGAAGAACTTTGAGATAAAGAGGATTGACGCACAACTCGTGGGGACGGCAAGACTTGCAGAGCAGCCCCTTGTCCTGCTGTCACCCTAGTTACCCAGTGCCCAGTCAGCGACATGTAACGCCCCTGTCCATGCCTACTCGTCCAAGTGTCTGTGGTGAAATGCACCCTGTCACACACAAAGTTTCTCAAAGAAGCGGTGATGTTGTGTGTGTCATGCTGGTGGAGCGCAGGCACACCTTTCTTTGAGAAGTAGTGCCGACTGGGCATCTGGTACTGGGGCACTGTGACGGACATAAGGTCTCGAAAATCCTCTGTGTCCACCAGGCGGAAAGGCAGCATTTCTGTAGCTAAGAGCTTGCAGATGGTGAAATTCAACCTCTTAGCTTTCTCATGGCTAGGAGAAAATGGTCTTTTACTTGTCCACATCTGAGGGACCGAGGGCGGGCTGTTGTGCTTAGACGGGGTTGATAAGGGTGTCACCGGCAAACTGCCGGTCTGTGAGGAAGATGCAGGCGGACATGTTAGGTTGATTAGCAAAATTTGGATATATAGATCCATTGATTATGCATAAGGAGTTACCCAAACAGATACAAAACATCTACTATTCCTCCCTTATTTAGTATATAAGTATAACATAAAGTAATCATATACATTAATTTCAAGTAAATACTTTATTTAGACACAGCAAGCAAGAAAAAAGTATTTAAAATTACATCATTCTGCCCCTAAAAACACCTATTAAAAATTCCAGGCAGTGTGGTATATATATAACCTCATAGCATATAGGTTGCTGTAACTATTGTTACATATTCCAATCAAATATCAATAGATTTTCAAGATTACAGGTTACGGAGTATAGATAACAGAGTCAAATTTCACAGGTCAGGTATTAACACAATATTTCATTATTATATGTAACATCCAAACATTTCAGATATATATGTTAGAATTCCTCAACCAGATATTAACATAACATATCTTTACTACATTTAATACTCCAAAGTCTCAGAAATCTATATTGGAGTTTCTTAATAAAGACATTAGTGTAACATTACGCTAACATGATCTTCTAATGTCACAGACATATATTAAGGTGTTATTTTATCTATTCTAGTACCAACCATGTGCCATAATAGAGGTCAACACACCGCCCAGCACCCCTAGGCGCGTTTCGCGTGTCTGCTTCCTCGGGTGGTGCTGGGACAATGTGCAAGCCAATCATATGTAGCAGTACGGGTGGGCTGAGCAGGGCGGTACAGCCAATAAGTGATCTGTTTCTTACCCTGCCTAATTACATATTATTAAGTGCATATAATTCTGTCCTCCTCTTACCCTATACCAGTGGTGTGTGTCGGCGCGCTCCCGCTGCCATGTTTAATTGAGGTATAAAGAGACTCAATGTCTGCAGTAACCATGATGATGTTTTGATCAAAGGAAATATCTTGAAGTTTTATCAGTAGGTCAGTGGAGTCCCTAATGTAGGATGGTAGATTTTGCATAAGTGGTTTCATGTAGTAGTCCAAAAATTTACAGATTGGTTCACAAAGACTATTGTTACCCGAGACAATAGGTCTGCCTGCAATTGGAGATTATTACGCTTTAGAGGTATAGACAAGGTAAATTTGCGGGCAAGAGGTGGCAATTTAAAAAGAGCACTTGAACAAAGGGAAACTAATTGGATTACTGTACTGGACACAGTTAAACCAAAGGGGTTAAATGATTTGATAAATTTTGTTTCGTTTCTAACCTAACTCAGGACACTGCTGCTTTGGGTACCTACCCTAAGGGATGGACACCCGACTATCTGATATATTTGTTTGATATAATATGTTTTAATTATTTCCGAGCAGACCGAGATATGTGTGGCATCTATATAAACATGAAGGGTAGTGCAGTTTAAAAACAAGAAAGGTCATCTATATGGTTATATATATTGAGCTGGGCGACGCAGTGAATCAGTGATCCAATATTATGTAACTAATACTGTAAAAATTGTTATATGGTATGAATATGGAATTTTGGTATTGATATTTAAATTATTTGTTCATTTGAATTATAGTTGGGATAATACCCTATATACCGAAAATATATGGATGAACAAAGGGTACAGCTTCTGAAAAGATTCCACAAATCCGCAAAACGGAAAAACAAACCCACATATACCAAAAAAACCTCTTCAAAGAAAAAGTACAAGAACCAGATTGAACAATGCTACATAGGAGCTGATTGTCAAAAAGACTGAAGATCATATATAAATGTATTGTGATTCTCTCCTGTTTGTACATATGGTGAAGACTAGTAAGGGCATATCTTGCCCATAAGCATTATGGAGCCGGATAACCTCTGGTGGGAGCGCGCCCTCGTTGCATCATTTTGGCCTCGCCTCCTGCGCTCGGCGTCCAATCAGGGGTTCCGATACGCGCGCATGCGCGGTTGGACTTCCGGGACGCCGACCGTGGCTGGAGACGCTGGATGGGCATCGGGAGCGCGCCGACACACACCACTGGTATAGGGTAAGGGGAAGACAGAATTATATGCACTTAATAATATGGAATTAGGCTGGGTAAGAAATGGATCGCTTATTGGCTGTACTGCCCTGCTCAGTCCACCTGTACTGCTACATATGATCGGCTTGCACATTGTCCCAGCACCCCCCGAGGAAGCAGACACGCGAAACGCACGTAGGGGTGCTGGGCAGTGTGGTGACCTCTATTATGGCACATGGTTGGTACTAGAATAGATAAAATAACACCTTAATATATGTCTGTGACATTAGAAGATCATGTTAACGTAATGTTACACTAATGTCTTTATTAAGAAACTCCAATATAGATGTCTGAGACATTGGAGTATTAAATGTAGCAAAGATACGTTATGTTAATATCTGGTTGAGGAATTCTAACATATATATCTGAAATGTTTGGATGTTACATATAATAATGAAATATTGTGTGAATACCTGACCTGTGAAATTTGACTCTGTTATCTATACTCCTTAACCTGTAATCTTGAAAATCTATTGATATTTGATTGGAATATGTAACAATAGTTACAGCAACCTATGTGCTATGAGGTTATATATACAGTGCTGGCCAAAAGTATTGGCACCCCTGCAATTATGTCAGATAATACTCAGTTTCTTCCTGAAAATTATTGCAATCACAAATTCTTTGATATTATTATCTTCATTTAATTTGTCTTCAATGAAAAAAACACAAAAAGAATTGTCCTAAAGTCAAATTGGATATAATTCCACACCAAACCTAAAAAAGGGGGTGGACAAAAGTATTGGCATCATTTGAAAACTCTTGGCAATAACTAAATCACACTTGCAGCCAGTTAACATGGATTAAAGCTGACTCAACCTCTGTCCTGTGTCCTTGTGTGTACCACATTGAGCATGGAGAAAAGAAAGAAGACCAAAGAACTGTCTGAGGACTTGAGAAACCAAATTGTGAGTAAGCATGTGCAATCTCAAGGCTACAAGTCCATCTCCAAAGACCTGAATGTTCCTGTGTCTTCCGTGCGCAGTGTTATCAAGAAGTTTAAAGCCCATGGCACTGTGGCTAACCTCCCTAGATGTGGACGGAAAAGAAAAATTGACGAGAGATTTCAATACAAGATTGTGCGGATGGTGGATAAAGAACCTCGACTAACATCCAAACAAGTTCAAGCTGCCCTGCAGTCCGAGGGTACAACAGTGTCAACCCGTACTATCCGTCGACGTCTGAATGAAAAGGGACCGTATGGTAGGATACCCAGGAAGACCCCACTTCTTACCCCGAGACCTAAAAAAGCCAGGCTGCAGTTTGCCAAAACTTGCCTGAGAAAGCCTAAAATGTTTTGGAAGAATGTTCTCTGGTCAGATGAGACAAAAGTAGAGCTTTTTGGGAAAAAAGCATCAACATAGAGTGTACAGGAAAAAAAAAGAGGCATTCAAAGAAAAGAACACGGTCCCTACAGTCAAACATGGCGGAGGTTCCCTGATGTTTTGGGGTTGCTTTGCTGCCTCTGGCACTGGACTGCTTGACCGTGTGCATGGCATTATGAAGTCTGAAGACTACCAACAAATTTTGCAGCATAATGTAGGGCCCAGTGTGAGAAAGTTGGGTCGCCATCAGAGATCATGGGTCTTCCAGCAGGACAATGACCCAAAACACATTTCCAAAAGCACTATAAAATGGTTTTAGAGAAGGTACTGGAGACTTCTAAGGTGGCCAGCAATGAGTCCAGACCTAAATCCCATAGAACACATGTGGAGAGATCTCAAAATGGCAGTTTGGAGAAGGCACCCTTCAAATATCAGGGACCTGGAGCAGTTTGCCAAAGAAGAATGGTCTACAATTCCAGCAGAGCATTGTAAGAAACTCATTGATGGTTACCGGAAGAGGTTGTTCGCAGTTATTTTGGCTAAAGGTTGTGCAACCAAGTATTAGGCTGAGGGTGCCAATACTTTTGTCCGGCCCTTTTTTGGAGTTTTGTGTGAAATGATCAATGATTTGATTTTTGCTTCATTCTCTTTTGTGTTTTTTCCTTGCAAACAAATTAAATGAAGAGAATAATACCAAAAAATTTGTGATTGCAATCATTTTCAGGAAGAAACTGAGTATTATCTGACAGAATTGCAGGGGTGCCAATACTTTTGGCCACCACTGTATACCACACTGCCTGGAATTTTTAATAGGTGTTTTTAGGGGCAGAATGATGTAATTTTAAATACTTTTTTCTTGCATGCTGTGTCTAAATAAAGTATTTACTTGAAATTAATATATATGATTACTTTATGTTATACTTATATACTAAATAAGGGAGGAATAGTAGATGTTTTGGACATGTTAGGTTGCCTTGATCCAAAGGTGGTGCTATCGGATGTCGGACAGCGCTGAACACCAGCTGGTGTTTCCACCTCCAAAGAAAATGATGACCTGCCAATCACGCTGGCTGTTGTGGGTAAAGAGGTGGCAGCTCTGCGTCCCAAAACAGGTGTGACTGCTGTCCCACAAGTTACAGAGGATGAAGAGGCCGTGGATGCACAAGATGTGGCAGACGGTGGTTGGCCCGGCCGGCTAGGCCGCATTGTAGCACAGTGAGCTTCCCACTGCAACTTATGCTTCATATCCATGTGCCGGTTCATGCATGAAGTACTCAAACTATGGATTTTTTTGCCTCTACTTAGCTTTTGCTGACAAATGTTACAGATAACACGAGTTGGGTCATCTTTATCGATCTGAAAAAATGCCCAGGCTATGCAAGGCTTAGCACCCATGCGACCTGAAGAGCCACCACGACTTGTGGTCAGAGGCAGAGTTGTGTTTGAGGATGCAGTTGTTGACGTGCTTCCAGTACTACGTCTCTGTCCAGGAAGGCGCAACCCGACCTCATCATCACTAGCATCCTCCTCCACCTCCTCTGCTGACCTCATCGACTGACTGACTGTGGGTTGACAGTAAGTGGGATCTCCAACCTCGTCATCATCACCCTGTGTGTTATCACACCCGTCGTCCTCAGAGCCAACCTCTTCCTGCCCTGACAAAAAACTAAAGTTGTCGCTCCAATCAGGTATTTGAGTCTCATCATCGTCTTCCTCTTTGTCTCCACCAACAGGAGTTACAGTTTGGGAACGAGGGTCTACATTATGGTCAGAACCTTCTGTGTCTGGTCCTGGATCCGACTCATAAAGATTCTGGGCATCAGTGCAGATCATTTCCTCGTCTGGATTCACAGAATCTCTGGAGCCGACCTCTGATTCCCAGGCTATAGTACGAGTAAACAGCTCTGCAGACTCAACCATCTGTTCTACCCCATACTCAGATGGGCAGCTGGAGACTTGGGAGCTGTGAGGAAGCAAGTGCAATTGGGGTGACACCTCTGAGGACTGGAGTATTTGTGATGTTGAAGTTGATGTGGAGGAGAGCCCACTTAAAGGAGCACTTGATATCCATTGAAGCACCTGCTGCTTTTGTGCCTCATCTGGAATTTGTAGCGATTGTCGTGGCCGTAAGAAAGGGATCTTATCACATTGTCCGCTAAAAGAAGTAGACATCTTAGTTTGGCTGGAAGATGGTCTTTCTTCTGCAGATGTTACTGTTACTTTAACACCTACCCCACGGACACAACCTTTTTTTCCCTTCCCAACACGCCTATTCCCCTTTCCACCAGCAGCAGGCCTTTTTCCACTCATTTTGGTGGTTAACTAATTCACAACTCTGGAGTTGTTTGCACAAAAAACAATGGATGGGAACCGAGCAGAGCTGAGTGGCCAAACTGTGGTATTAGCCCAAAAGTATTGGCTGGGTTAGATGCAGATAAAAATTGTATTGAATTTGCAACCTGGTGGAGGTTAGTATAGATGGACTAATAGAACAAGTCCCACACACTGCTACAAGCCGAAATATTTTTTCAGAGCTAGATGCAGAAAAAAATTATATTGAATTTGCAACCTGGTGGAGGTTAGTATAGATGGACTAATAGAACAAGTCCCACACACTGCTACAAGCCGAAATATTTTTTCAGAGCTAGATGCAGATAAAAATTATATTGAATTTGCAACCTGGTGGAGGTTAGTATAGATGGACTAATAGAACAAGTCCCACACACTGCTACAAGCCGAAATATTTTTTCAGAGCTAGATGCAGATAAAAATTATATTGAATTTGCAACCTGGTGGAGGTTAGTATAGATGGACTAATATAATGATGCTATGCCCAAAAGGTTTTACTTCACTAGGTGCAGTAAAAAATTTGTATTCTATACACAGGTGGTGTAGCTTGCAATACAGATATGCTACTTCACTGACTAACACACACTGCAAGAGGCCAAAAAGGATTTGCTTTGCTAGATTTAGCCAAATGCTGTGAAAAAAAACTTGCACAGCACTGGCACAGACCTGCCTGGCAAAAACTGATAGGAACTGATGTAACCTAGCCCTCAAAAGGACTGCAATTACAATTAGTCTTTACTCCCAACCTATCTATTTAAGAGCACAGACCTGCCTGATAAAAGTCGTAGGAAATGATGTAACCTAGTCCTTAAAAGGACTGCAATCACAACTATTCCCTACTCCCAAGCTATCTGTAGATTTGTGCGAAAATTGGCTTGAAATTAACAAAGTATAGCGCACACAGCAACAGCGGTGCCGTCTAACACGCAGCTGCAGCAGTGAGAAAATGGTGGCGACGGGGAAAATGGCTGGGTCTTATAGGGCAAGGACATGTGACATACACTGCCAATGACACGTGTCCTTGCTTGTGCGAAAAAATCTGTTCGCTCTGTGTGTGCGCTGCTGATAGGCTGACAGACTGCACCTCCCCACTGTAAATGCGGGAAAGAGGAAAAAAAATGGAGATCTTCATTATTTCTGCAGAGATCTATCCCCTGCCCCTCCCCCCGCCCCGCTGTACACTCAAACTGCATATTAACATTAATTTTCAGCATTACTGAGAAAAAATCCAGTTATGATTTTGGTGCACGAACAGTTATCGAACATAACCTCGAACAGCCGAATTTTTTTCAAATTGTTCGTGTTCGCCGAACGGCTCGAACACCGCCCAAAAGAGCTCGAATTTGAGATTGGCGAACAGTTCGAGTCGAACACCGCTCATCTCTATTAGTGTGCAACATTTAAAATAAAAAAAAAATATATAATCTTCTCCTGGACAGCACCATTTCAGCAATGTCAGCAAAGTGTGTGCCAGGACACGCGTGACATTACAGTCACATGAGTGCTGCAGCCTATCAGTGGCTGCTGATGGGCTGCAGGGCTCATGCTTGCCTTGTCCAAAACTGGTCCATCTGATGAAAGTGTCAGTTGAAGCCCATCAGTAGTCGTTGATTGGCGGCAGAGCTTCAGCGACATAGAATTCAGAAAACAGCACAGAGAAAAAGCAGCCATATTTTAAAAAAAGAGGTCAAATTACCATTGTACTAGCAGGATGCAGCAGCCTCCGTGATAAAGGAGGGTGCAGCACAGGTACAGAAACAACCACTCACACACTGGCAATTCATTGAGAGGGTGGTTGCCTAGTATAAATACACACAGATAAGGCTTTTATAGGGCCCTGGTCAGCACCATATAAGTGCAATCCACAAGGACAAAAGCGCCAAGTTCTCCCAGCCAACACGAAAGGGACCACTTGCACACTTAACAAAAATGAAAAAATTCTTGAGGTATTGGTTGATATTTTGGCTAAAATATGCAAGCTTGCAACCCACACCTTGTCCATGGGCATTTGTAATATTAGGCAACAAAATCACCCATGAATGGTTGGCATGTGAGTGGTTGTTTTATCAGTATTTTACACCTGTGCTGCCTCGGACTTTACAATGGCGCTGCTGCATACTGTAGTGCATTAGTATTGTGATCTGGTGTTGGTAAATATGGCTGCTTTTTTCTTCTAATGTTATCTCATGACATAGCAATGGAATTTCACAGTGGGGAGACAATACTAACATCACTGGAATAGTGCTAGTCTGTGAGGTGAGGAGAAGCTTGCTTTATTTCACATGGGGCTCTGGAACAATTAAGAAGGAGTTGTCCAAGTTGTGAACAACCCTTTTAAAATACGACTTTGAAGCCTGACTATGAATATCACAGGGCCTCCTGCTGCTTATCTTGCATGTAAGATACAGTACCCACAAGATGAGCATGACATGTCTGTCATGAACAGGGAATAGACCAATTTATATAGTTTTTATAATGTTTTACTACTTCAAAAAAATAATACAAAAAGATGCAGCTGATAAATCAAGTATCAGCAGATGACCGCGCTGTTACTGATACTAAATCTCTATGAATACCAACACTGATATTACCGCCATATGTTGATAATATAGTAGTAGATATCAGTCCTGAAGAAAGTATCAGTGCAGGTATAGATAGAGACTTACAGGTGACGCTGTTTCTAATGGAGACGTTTACTTTTACAGTCTTTTAAATCAGGTACAGATCACCACTAGTGATGAGGGAGCACTAAAATGCTCGGGTACTCATTGTTCGAGTCGACTAAATTGGAATGCTCGTGTGCTCAGACCGAGTAACGAGCCCAATGTAAGTCTAGGGGAAACTCGAGCATTTTTCTGGTGGATCCCCCCGATGGTCTGCAGAGGGCATCAAAATTGCCCAAATAGATGGGCACTGTGCTCAAATGACATGAGAACAGCATTGAAAAGACCCCTGGAAGCATTTCAGACTGCCAGGTCACTGCTGTCAACAACATTGTCAGACGTATTACGACACATTTACAGACTCACAATAAAACATACAAAAGCTAAACCAAAATTCTGTCCACAAATCTTCAGCGTTTGCGGTTTGTCACCTAAGCATATTAGCTTCTGCACAGCCTGTTGCCGCTTGGCCGAGGCAGTGATGCAGTGCTTCCAGCTTGCGACTGATGTGGTAATTTCGGAGATCGAGGCTGAAGAAGAGAAAGAGGTGCAGGAGCTGTAGAATGTGGGGGTAACCCTGATTGACCCAGGGCCCGCAATCCTTTGCGTCAGGACGACTGGGTCCCAGCTTCCACTATATTAAGTGTGCCGTCAGTGAGATGTACCGTTTCTGCCCACAAGCACTTGTCCAAGTGTTCGTGGTTAGGTGGACTTTCTCAGTAACTGCGTTGTTGTTGAGGGCACATCTAATGTTGTGGGACACATGCTCGTGTAATGCAGGGACGGCACGCCGGGAGAAATAGTGGCGGCTGGAGAACGAGTACCGAGGGACGGCCGCCGCCATCAGGTTGTGGAAATCTTCCGTCTCCACGAACCTAAAAAGCAACATTTCGAGCACAAGCATTCACGAAATGTGTGAATTTAGTAGTGTGGCCTGTGGGGCGTTGGCAGCATATTTGCGCTTGCATTCCAAGGACTGGGGTAGGGACAACTGAAAGCTGTGCTGGGACAAGGACATAGACGTGCATGCTGATGGTGCTAGTTGAGAGTGTACAACGACAGGTGCAGGGCGGGAGACATCTTGGCATACGCCATGGACAGGGGATTGGCATGCACGCACAACAGCGGAACAAGCAGTGGTGTCACCATCAGACACTGTTGCTGGACCCTGGGGTTCGGCCCACTTAGTCGGGTGCTTTGCTGCCATGTGCCTGATCATGCTGGTGGTGGTCAGGCTGCCAGTTTTGCTACCCCTGCTGATGCTGGCCTGGCAGGTGGTGCAAATGGCCTTTTTGGGGTTATCGGCAGAGTCTTTAAAAAATAACCAAACTCAGGAAGACCTAACAGTTGTACTGGCAACTTCCGTCGTGTTGGCGTTATGAGGAATGCTCTCCCGCCTGGTGTCTGCGGCCACCGCACTGCCTGTTTTGGTGCTACACCTCCCTCCCCATGTGTGCTGCTGTCCTCGCTCTGCACGTCCCCTTGCAAGGTTGGGTCAGTGAATTCATCATCCACCGCTTAGTATTCTACTTCCGCACCCTGGTCCTCCACCTGACTTTCTGGCAATTGTATCTCATCATCATCATCTTCCACTTCTTGTGACAGTAATTGCACTTTCGAAACTGCCGCCTTCCTGTGACCGTGGCAGCTCCAATATTTGGGCATCGCTACATGCGTTCTCCTCTTGACTCGTTGAAACTGGCCGGCGAGAGGCCCAAATCTACAAATGGAAAAGTGAACAGCTCTTCTGAGTGTCCAAGTGTGAGATCAGTTGTATCCAGGCACTCGGCATGGTGGGAGGAAGAGGATCAGCGTGAGGAATATGCGGTCCAGACTCACGGCTACTGAGACTTGACAGTGTGGAAGACAGGGTGGTTGTGGCTAAGTGACTGGAAGCATTATCTGCTATCCAACCAATAACCTTTTGACACTGCTCTGTGTTCAATAGTGGTGTTCTGCGGTCCCCTAGTAATTGGGACAGGAAGGTCGAGTGACAAGATGTGGGTGTTTGTTGTGACACAGTTTCTACTTGCCCACGGCCACGTCCTCGGCCTCTGCATGCACCATCACCATCACGTCCACTTCCCCGTCCCTTGCCTCACACCTTGCCCATTTTTAATGAAGGACAATATTTTCCACGTTCACGAGAAATGGCTGATTTTGGAACGCAGTTATATGTGATACATCTTACAAAATACTACAATTTTAAATAGCAGGCCTGTAATTTGCTAATACTATTCTACACAGACACCTAGTGTGAATAGCTTGACCGTCACACTGCAACGAAATAAAAATGGAATAAATGGTTGATTGTGGAACACTCTTATAGGTGTTATGTTTAACAGAGAACCACAGTTTTAATTGGCAGGCCTGTAATTTACTAATATTATTCTACACAGAGACCTAGTGTGAATAGCTTGACTGTCACACTGCAACGAAAAGAAAATGTAATAAATGGCTGATTTTGGAACACTCTTACAAGTGTTATGTCTGACACAGAACCATGGTTTTAATTAGCAGGCCTGTAATTTACTAATATTATTCTACACAGAGATCTAGAGTGAATAGCTTGACCGACACACTGCAACGAAATGAAATTGGAAGAAATGGCTGATTTTGGAACACTCTTATAGGTTATATGTCTGACAGAGAACCATGGTTTTAAATAGTAGGCCTGTAATTTACTAATATTATCCTTCACAGACACCTAGTGTGCATAACATGACCGACACACTGCAACGGAATGAAAATGGAAGAAATGTATGATTTTTGAACAGTCTTATAGGTGATATGTCTAACAGACAACCACGGTTTTAAATAGTAGGCCTGTAATTTACTAATATTATTCTACACAGAGACCTCGTGTGAATAGCTTCACCGACACATTGCAACGGAATGAAAATGGAAGAAATGTCTGATTTTAGAACACTCTTATAGGTGATATGTCTGACAGAGAACCACGGTTTTAAATAGTACGTCTGTAATTTACTAATATTATTCTATACAGAGACCTAGTGTGAATAGCTTCACCGACACTGCAACGGAATGAAAATGGAAGAAATGTCTGATTTTAGAACACTCTTATAGGTGTTATGTCTGACAGAGAACCATGGTTTTAAATAGCAGGCCTGTAATTTGCTAATACTATTCTTCACAGACACCTAGTGTGAATAGCTTGACCGACACACTGCAACAGAATGGAAAAGGAGGCCAATATTTTCCGCGTTCAGTTTAAATTTCTGGATTTTTATCGCTGAAATATGGAACACATCTGGCTTTAATCTGCAGTGAGAACAAGCAAATGGAGCAGAAAAATGGTGTACTCTGGACTGCTTTTTTAGCACTTAACCAGGATTAGGATAAAAAAAAAAATTCCCTGGCCCCTGATATCTAGAGCTATGTCTACAAATATCTGTAATTATTACAGCAGCAGCAGACAGGACATTCAATGGACCCTCTTGTGCTGTGTCATACACTGCAGTCTGCCACATACACTGCCTGCCTGCCTAGCACTATTTATATGCAGCTGGATTAGTCCTCAGAAAGATTGTTAGTTCAGATGGATAGATATATGTTGTGGAATACCTATACTAACAGGACATTCAATGGACCCTCTTGTGCTGTATCTTGCACTGCAGTCTGCTACATACACTGCCTGCCTGCCTAACTCCTGCTATAACCACAGAATATATGCAGCTGGATTAATCCTCAGAAGGACTGTTAGTTCAGTTGGATATATATACAGGTGCATCTCACTAAATTAGAATATCATCAAAAAGTTAATTTATTTCAGTTCTTCAATACAAAAAGTGAAACTGATATATTGTATAGAGTCATTACAAACAGAGTGATCTATTTCAAGTGTTTATTTATGTTAATGTTGATGATTATGGTTTACAGCCAATGAAAACACAAAAGTCATTATCTTACTAAATTAGAATACTTTATAACAACAACTTGAAAAATGGTTTCAAATAATGGCCCATGAGTCCCCAGCATTGCTTATGTGATAAGGCAGTCATGTGACCACATATATGCTATTTGCATGTGACGGCCAGACTCTTTTGGCTTGTCTCAATTTTCTTCTATTGAGAGAAGAAAAATGTATCTAGTCGACACATGCAAATAGCATATATGTGGTCACATGACTGTCTGACACACTGTTGATATTGGGGACTCATGACAGCAGTTGCACCGCACCCTGTCATAATTTGCTAGTCTGCAGTCACATAAAGTGACTGCAGACTTTTATCCCAAGTCCGCATAACCCCTTTTATAACTTTATACAAACAATAAGCTGCTTATTATGAAATTATTAAAGGGTTTGTCTGGTTTTATTCTGCAAGCCTACTGTCATTTTATGTGCTGCAGACTTGTGAATCCTCACATTGTGTGCACAGCGCATTGTCAGAACTCTCCAGTGTGGGGAGTGGGTTGTCATGTGACCTCATGTATGCGATTTGCACACACCTGGCCACATCCCAACTAGACTGTTTCCGGTCTCGCTCAATACACTTGTATTGAGTGAGGCTGCGCAGTTGGAATATGACCAGGACTGTGCAAATCGCATACTCACCAATCCGAGCAATAGAGATTCCTCACAGTGCGTGAGATTTGAGAATTCACAAGTCGGCAGGCACATTGAATAACTGAAGTGAATACTTATAGATTTAGACCAGACAACCCCTTTAAATACTGTACAGCTCATGACATGGTTACTGCATGGGCCTGGGGGCTTGTTGCACTAACAGGCTGGGGGTTATAATAAGACCTAAACAGTAAATATATCAAGCCTTCTACCTTCCTATCTCCACCTTCCCCAGACAGCAACTATGGAGATTGCACATTGTGACAAAACAGCTATTAATCTTAATCAGCCAGACGTCTAGATTTGTTAAGCCTAGAGAAATACACTATTATGTTTGTGACTTGTGAATGTATGTGTTTTTCTTTGGCTGGTCAAGAAGGACATACTCTTATGTGTATAAACCTGAATGTTGACTTCTCTTGGTTTGGAAACAATAATGTTTGTTAATATGCTAATTACATATTGTACTAAAGCCAGCTAGTTGTTGATTTAAAGGGTCCCCTGCTATATCAACTATGTAAATTGATTAAATGCACAAATTATGAGACCTGAGACCTGTGGAATATCATCCCTAACCCTTATTCTGTGGATGTGTACTTGAAAGGACGATTGTAGCTATTTAAGGGACATATATCTTTGTAGCAGTGAGAATTGAAAGAGAAAATCAAAAGGTCAGTCAGACTCTTCAGGACATCAGCTTGGTAGCATGGCTTCATCCAGAGAGGTAATAGGAAAGACGATGATCCAGATCCACAGACTGCAATGGTAAAACAAATGTCTTTTATTTAGAATTTTTTTAAAAATATCCAGATGGCGATAATGTAACTCCAGCTGGTAGAAGAACAATACTAGAAGGGAAACACAGGGGCACCAAGGAGGGGTGCGCTACCAGATGCGTTTCGAGCGAAGACTGCTCTTAACCCCTTCCCGACCCGTGTCACACCGTTTGTGACATGGAAAACAGTTCCTTCCCGACCCATGTCACAGCGTCTGTGACATCGAGGGAAAGAGCCCCTGCAGCGCCTGCGAGCGGGGTCGCTCAGGTTTCACAGTTGCTACTGCAACTGGACATCCTGAAGTCGACCCCCCGGGGGGTGGATTAACCCCCCCGTGCCTGGGACCCCTCCGATTGGCTGTTTCATTTTCACTTTTAATGAAACTGCCAATCGGTATGAATTAAATATTTCACCAATGAAAATTGGTGTAATATTTAAATCTGGGCATGGCCTGATGCTTACAGCATCAGCCATTGGCTGGGGGGAGTGTCACCTCTGCCCCCCCCTCCCCCCCAGATCTGATTGGGGGGCTAGCATCACATGGATACTAGCCCCAATCAGATGTGGAGGGAGTTTTTAATGATGCCGGCCGTTGTGGACCCTCTGCTGCTGCCCCCTGTGGACCCTCTGCTGCTGCCCCCCCGTGGACCCTCTGCAGCTGCCCCCCCATGGACCCTCTGCAGCTGCCCCCCGTGGACCCTCCGATGCTGAGCTCGTGGATCGCTTCTGCCGCCGCTGATCGCCTGCTGCCGCCGCTGATCTGCATCAGGTAGTATTGCCCCCGCTCCCCCCCGACCCCCCTCCACTCCACCCTGCCCCCCCCTCCACCCCCCCTCCACTTTCATACCTGCACCCCGACCTCCGCCTCTGCTCCCTCTCCCACGTCTTCATCCACCGGCTGCTGCTCTCCTTCTGACAGCCGGTGGACTGTGATCACAGCAGCAGCAGGCTCAGTGTAAATGCCCTGCTCCTGTGATCAAGCCCACCATCCCCCAGTCCCAGTGATATCACCCCCCATCTCCCAATAATCACCCCTCCCCCCAGTGTTCACCCCCCCTGTCCCCAGTGTTCACCCCCCCTGTCCCCAGTGTTCACCCCCCCCTGTCCCCAGTGTTCACCCCCCCAGTGTTCACCCCCCCCTGTCCCCAGTGTTCACCCCCCCCTGTCCCCATTGTTCACCCCCCCTGTCCCCAGTGTTCACCCCCACCTGTCTCCAGTGTTCACTCCCCATCCCCAGTGTGCACCCCCCCATCCCAGTGATCACCCCCCTTGCTGCTGCCGGCTCCTGCCCCAGTGATCACCCCTCTTGCTGCTGCCGGCTCCTGCCCCAGTGATCACCCCCCTTGCTGCAGCTGCTGGCTCCTCCATCTCTTCAGCCCCCCCCCTACGCCTGACAGCCCCCTACGCCTGACAGCCCCCACACGTGACTGCAGAAGGTTACACCAAGCACACACACACACACGTACACTCACACTATAATAAAGTTTCGATTTTTTTTTTTTTTTTTTTACACACGCACACAGCACACAAAATGTCCCGCCCGTCCCACTCATCCCAGTCTAGGGTGTACTCAGCTTAGGAGGCTATGTCAAGTTGGTGTGTGTGTTGTAGTGTGTGTGTGTGTGTGTGTGTGTGGTGTATACACTACAATATACCACACCGCACACCAACCTGACATACACTACACAATGGTGTCCACTAACAAATTGGAACCATGTTGCGTTTGGAGAGTCCCTGTGTGCCAAAACATTGGAGCTCCCCAACAAGTGACCCCATTTTGGAAACTAGACCCCCCAAGGCACCTATCTAGATGCATAGTGAGCACTTGAAACCCCCAGGTGCTTCACAAATTGATTCATAAAAATGAAAAAGTGGAAAAAAAAACACTTTTTTATTTTTACGGATTAATTTGTGAAGGACCTGGGGGTTCCAAGTGCTCACTATGCATCTAGATAGGTGCCTTAGGGGGTCTAGTTTCCAAAATGGGGTCACTTGTGGGGGAGCTCCAATATTTGGGCACACAGCGGCTCTCCAAACGCAACATGGTGTCTTCTAACAATTTGAGCCGACAATTTGTTAGCGGACACCATGTTGCTTTTGGAGAGCCGCTGTGTGCCCAAACATTGGAGCTCCCCCATAAGTGACCCCATTTTGGAAACTAGACCCCCCAAGGCACCTATCTAGATGCATAGTGAGCACTTGGAACCCCCAGGTGCTTCACAAATTGATTCATAAAAATGAAAAAGTGGAAAAAAAAACACTTTTTTATTTTTACGGATTAATTTGTGAAGGACCTGGGGGTTCCAAGTGCTCACTATGCATCTAGATAGGTGCCTTGGGGGGTCTAGTTTCCAAAATGGGGTCACTTGTGGGGGAGCTCCAATGTTTGGCCACACAGCGGCTCTCCAAACGCGACATGGTGTCCGCTAACAAATTGAATGGAAAATCGGCTCAAATTGTTAGCGGACACCATGTTGCGTTTGGAGAGCCCCTAATGTGCCTAAACAGTGGAGCTCCCCCACAAGTGACCCCATTTTGGAAACTAGACCCCCCAAGGCACCTATCTAGATGCATAGTGAGCACTTGGATCCCCCAGGTGCTTCACAAAATGATCTGTGAAAACAAAAAAGTACTTTTTTTTTCACAAAAATTTTCTTTTAGCCTAAATTTTTTAATTTTCACATGGGTAACAGGATAAAATGCATCCTAAAATGTATTGGTCAATTTCTCCTGAGTACACTGATACCTCATATGTGGTCATAAACCACTGTTTGGGCGCATGGCAGGGCTCAGAAGAGAAGGAGCGCAATTTGACTTTTGGAGCTAATTTTCCATTCAAAAAGTAAAATGGCGCTCCTTCCCTTCTGAGCCCTGCCGTGTGCCCAAACAGTGGTTTATGACCACATATGAGGTATCAGTGTACTAAGGAGAAATTGACCAACAAATTTTAGGATGCATTTTATCCTGTTACCCATGTGAAAATGAAAAAATTTAGGCTAAAAGAAAATTTTTGTTAGAAAAATAAAAATGTTCATTTTTTTCTTCCATGTGGCTTTAGTTCCTGTGATGCACCTGAAGGGTTAATAATCTTCTTGAATGTAGTTTTGAGTAGCTTGAGGGGTGCAGTTTTTGGAATAGTGTCACTTTTGGGTGTTTTCTGTCATAAAGACCCCTCAAAGGGACTTCAAATGTGATGTGGTCACTAAAAAAATGGTTTTATAAATTTTGCTGGAAAAAAGATAAATTGCTGATGAACTTTGAACCCTTCAAACTTCCTACCAAAATTTTTTTTTTTCCAAAATTGTGCTGATGTAAAGTAGACATGTGGGAAATGTTATTTATTAACTATTTTGTGTCACATCACTCTCTGGTTTAGTAGAATAAAAATTCAAAATTTGAAAATTGCAAAATTTTCAAATTTTTTCCCATATTTTTGATTTTTTCACAAATAAACGCAAATATTATCGACCTAAATTTAATACTAACATGAAGCCCAATATGTCACGAAAAAACAATCTCAGAATCGCTAGGATCCGTTGAAGTGTTCCAGAGTTTTTACTTCGTAAAGGGACACTGGTCACAATTGACAAAAATGCCAAGGTCTTTAGGGTCAAAATAGGCTGGGTCCTGAAGGGGTTAAACTTGGTATGAATAATTTTTTTTTTCTTTTCCCTTTCCACTTCATCCAGAGAGACACAGATTTGGATTCTGCGTGATTTCGGCCTAAGGGTACACGGCCCTGACTGGAAGGATACAGATCTGCTCCACTGACCACCAGAGAACCCATGGATACAATTGAGGAGACCAGATTGGGAGGATGAAGTCACCTGGCCCCATGGATATGTTGTTTGGGGTTGCCAGGTGGGAACCTCTGGTCGCCTGGAACCCATGGAGACATTAGTAGAGGCAGATTGGGACCAGCCTGTGATCTGGCCCCATGGAAACTCTCAGAAAGGCCAGGATTGTATCCTCGGGTCTCCTGGCCTTGCACCTTGATGGACTATCAGCTTCCTAAGCTTTCCGATGCCTCATTTCTGTGGGGGCCCGCCAAAAGCGGGGGGCCACTGGTTGAGGTAGTTGGCCCTGGAAGTCCCAAAGTTGCAGCTTTTCTATTCCCAGACAGGTCAGCAGAAGGGTGAGACTGTGTAATTTTGCACCATCTTGGTTATTTGTTAGTGTGAAGGGTGTGTGGAGAATTCCTACTCCACCCCCCTATAGAACTGTAGTACCGTTTTAGTAATTCTATATGTGTTTGAGTTGTGTTTGACAAGCTAGGGACTGAGGGAGCACTGGGAGTTGGAGTTGGCCATGTTTTAGTCAGTTAAGAAGAAGCAGTGAGAAAGGAGAGACAGAGAAGAAGAGAGACGGGTCTGTGTGGGAGAAACAAGGAGGATTAACAGGAACGGGCACACCACAGTACAGTCCATACTCTAAAGGTCAATTTGTGGATTCTGGCCTCTTCCAACCGATAAGCAGTAACGGACGTGCAAGGACTAGGGAGCCTCAGGAGCGAGGTAGTCCCTGTTAGAGTTGGGTATTGGGAGCAGTGGGGTGAAGCAGGAGCTGCCCCACGTGTAAGTCCAGAGGCAGTTTTCCCCTAGGACCAAGTGACACCGTGAATAGCACTGTGTGGGGACGGAGACTGTGTTTTATCATCTATGAATACCGTGATTTGCAACAAGTGTTGTATCTGTAATCCCCTGTTTTTCAAGGCCGTGCTGGTGAAGTAAATTGGACTGTTTGGTTTTTAAAGAACAGTGTCATCTTTTATTCAAAGCGCAGAGGATCTGCACCCATCGGAACCAAGGATGAAAGTGAGTAAAGACTCCCACAACAAAGAGCCCAGAGTACAGCACACCACACACACCCAGGGACAAGCACGTCCCTATATTTCTGTAGCGGGCAGGGGTGAGGAAGAAAACATAGCACCCCTCGCCACTGACTACCACCCTGCCCCCCGTTAAACTGAGACTGTTCTATCTGTTTATTGTCTTTTTGGTGGTTCAATAAAATATTGCCACACTGTTTTACCCTCACCCTGTGTTGTTTGAGTAGTATTAGCCTATGGAAGACCCTGGGTCTTACACACATGATCGCAGAACACAAGGCCCCAGGGCCTCAGCGCCACCCCGATTACCCCACATCAACTCCTCCTCTTCCCTTCACATTCACCCCACTCCCACAGTAATATATGGATTAATTTATTTTAAAAAAGACAAATTTTTTTCCAGCATGACAGCTCTTACATTTATGAACATGATGAATCTGATTCCTCCGGGTCAGGCACTGTCTTTGCACAACATATGCTGCAGCTCCTCACTAGGACTCAAGGTCCAGCGTGGACCAATCAGAGTGTGCATGGGGTGGAGCTAACCACAGCGCTGCCAGCCTGTAAGAAGAATATCAGGTTAGCAGCATTCCAGCCCGCACCGTGTGCTGCACTGAGACTCTGTGATTGGCTGCTGTGCATTGTGCTGCAGAGTCTCAGCTTAGCATCAGACGGAGAACAGCAGCGTGCATGCGTGCAGTGTACCGACCTGGTCTCTGACTCATCAGAGATTCACGACCACCTTCTGCTCAATGACAGAAGCTGCCATGGCTCCGGGTGGGCCCTTCCATGTGACGGGGCCCGGAGCGACGGCCCCCTCTGCCCCCCCAGTAGCAATGCTACAGTCTGAATAGAGAATAACAGTTAGGGGAGGAGACATTCTCAGTCTCATCTATCGTTTTCTATGACTTTCTTAAGCATACTCTTTAAGGTTTTATTAAACCTTTCCACAAGGACAGATGCCCCAATTGTGGGGTGCACTCATACAGTGCTGGACAACCCGCTTTATCTAAAAGTATGGGCATCATTAATAGGCTGTAAGCCAGACATTGTGCATCACACATATCTGTTTGACTGGCATCCTATGCAAGCTCCATCTGAGTGCATATTTAATACTACACAGCAGTGGTGTACCTACAATGGCGGCAGGCCATGTGACTGCTATGGGGCCTTTGAGTTGGGGGGGCCCCATAGCAGTCCAGGGGCGGATATACCGCTGGTACAGCTGCATCGGGACCTGGAGGGTCCGGGGCTCCCTTGCCCGGCAGTTAATATTGAGGGCAATCAATGGCCAGATTGCCCTCATCACACGCAGCGGGCAGGGAGCGATCCCTGCAGCTTTGCTGCTGACAGGAGAAGATGGCAGAGGAGCTGAGGGATCCATCCTTTGCTTCCTGGCCGGTGCTTCCTCCCTGACACAGACACGCGCAGCTTGATGATGTCATCATGCAGCCCGCGCCTGGGTCAAGGAGAAAGTTGCTGGGAATGAGGATGCTGCAGGGGAGCAAGCTCAGTGGTAAGTCCTTTTTTTTGGGGAGAGGAACAAGTGAATGAGGGGAGGCGGGGATGGTGGCGATAAGGACAGCAATGATGGGAATGGTGGCAATGAGGAGAGCAATGATGGGGCTGATGGGACTGGGGAGAGCAATGATGGGGCTGGGGAGAGCAATGTTGGGGAAGTTGGGGCTGGGGAGAGCAATGATATGGATGGTGGTGATGGGGAGAGCAATGATGGGGCTGATGGGGCTGGGGAGAACAATGATGGGGCTGGGGGGAGCAATGATGGGGATGGTGGGGCTGGGAAGAGCAATGATGGGGATGGTGGCAATGGGGACAGCAATGATGGGGATGGTGGCGATGGGGAGAGCAATGATGGGGATGATGGGGCTGGGGAGAGCAAAGATGGGGATAGTGGGGCTGGGGAGAGCAATGATGGGGCTGATGGGTCTGGAGAGAACAATGATGGGGCTGTGGAGAGCAATGATGGGGCTGATGAGGCTGGGGAGAACAATGATGGGGCTGATGGGGCTGGGGAGAGCAATGATGGATGTGGGGAGAGTAATGATGGAGCTGATGGGGCTGGGGAGAGCACTGATGGGGCTGATGGGGCTCAGGAGAGCAATGATGGGGCTGGGGAGAGCAATGATGGGGCTGATGGGGCTGGGGAGAGCAATGATGGGGTTGATGGGGCTGGGGAGAGCAATGATGGGAATGGTGGGGCTGGAGAGAGCAATGATGGGGCTGGGGAAAGCAATGATGGAGATTGTGGGGCTGGGGAGAGCAACGATGGGGCTGGGGAGAGCAATGATGGAGCTGGGGAGAACAATGATGGGGCTTGGGAGAGCAATGATGGGGCTGATGGGGCTGGGGAGAGCAATGATGGGAATGGTGGGGCTGGGGAGAGCAATGATGGGGCTGGGGAGAGCAATGATGGGGTTGCTGGGAGAGAGCAATTATGGGGTTGCTGGGAGAGAGCAATGATGGGGGTTTCACTTTGCTTTTACTGTACAGTCTTGTATATTTTCCTTGTGCACATAGCCTTACAGTTAATTGGGGAGAGTCACAGAGACTGAATAATTTATATTATTGGACGGTGAATATTATAGTTAATGGGGGGGGGCACAGTGCTGCTTATCACTTTATATTTTGATTACTAAGTGGCTAATAGTATATTAATGGTGGGGTACATATCTGTAGTCAGGAGCGCAGTGTGGGGGAGACACATGTATATATACAATATATGTGACCTTGTTATTTTTAGAGTTGCACTGATCATCGTGACAAGACGAGGCGTGGCTGGGAGATGTCAACTTGAAGGTCTCACCAGACGGAGAAGAAACAGCAGAAACCGCCTCTGATCAGATGAGACATCAGCAGTAAGTACCTGGATGTAAATATTATTCTGTATCTGCACTATAGGACTTGGAGTGATAATGTTATCTATAAAATCCCTTAGGCCACATTCTCACATTTGTGTGAAATGTCCATGTGCTTCCAGATTTTTTTATCGTATGGTCCACAGACTCGTAGAGTTTTATAGATCCATTCACACATCCATGAAAATCACGGATCTGAGAATGAGATCTGTGAGGGTCAGAGAATGTCCTTTTCTGATCTGATTTTGAGGATTAGAATAGGACATGCTCAATGCGTCTGTAAAACAGGGCAGCACACCGACACTGCACACAGATGCAGGAATGTAGCCTTATTATGTATAACACAGTCCCTTAGTATATAGTGTACTCACTTATTATGTATAGCTCCGTCCTTAGTTATATAGTTTTATCTTTTATTATGTATAACACCCTCCTTTACATACCATCCTCTATAGCTCTAGGGGGTCACAGTTGGGTCACCATACTTTGCCTTGAGAGTTGAGGTGGAGTACAGTAGGGTCATTATACTGTGCATGTGGAGGAATTCACTATGGGGGTATCATACTGTGTTTGGGGTGACACTTTTGTTGGCATCATACTTTATGGGGGCAATGAAAGAGGAATCTAGGACTTCAGCAGGAGGAAAATTACTATGTAAAGGATGGAAAGTTGTGAGATCTGCTCTTCTGTGACTTCGACAATTATTTACATTTTTTTTTGGGGGGGGGCCCAATTAGAACTTCTGCTATGGGCCCCATGATTATGTATGTATATCCCTGCTACACAGCCACCCCATCCATGAATTTTGTAGCTTAGTGAGAGGCCTTTGCCTCGGGATTTTACACCTGTGCTTCCCCCGTGTTTATCATGAGGGCCTGCTGCATCCTGCTGGTGCATTGGTAATCTGACCTGATGTTGGTAAGGCTGCATCTTTTTTTCTGTGATGTTTTTCAAACTTCAAATGGGCCTGGACATGTGCTGGCGTGAGCAGGGGGACCTTGCGTGCCTTGCAGGCTTTTAATCAATGACAGCCTAGCATGTTACTAACGGTAATGTTTGAGACAGTGGTCCCAGCTCTGTTCAGGTCATTGACCAGTTCCTCCAATGAAGCTCTGGGCTGATTCCTTACCTTTTGTCAGAATCATTCTTACCCCTCGAGGTGAGATCCTGCATGGAGCCCCAGACCAAGGAAGATTGACACTCATCTTGTGTTTCTTCCATTTTCTAACAGTTGTTGCCTTCTCGGCAAGTTGCTTGCCTAGTGTCCTGTAGCCCATCCCAGCCTTTTGCAGGTCTACAATTTTGTCCCTGGTGTCCAGAGTGGACACATTGTAAAATGTGACCGCTCTGTTCAGCAGCCGGCACTGACTAAGTATATTGACGGCAAATGAGGTCAGTGCATGTGCAGTGAGTATTTTCCCACGCTTGCCAATGAGTTGAACTCAGTTGAACTCATTGGCAAGTGTGGGAAAATACTGAGTCAGTGTATTGCCGGCTGCTGAACAGAGCGGTCACATTTTACAATGTGCCCGCTCTGTTCATGGGATCTTCGTGGGACCCCCGTTATTTGGACTGCGGCAGACAGGTGAGGATGAGGTTGCTTTATTATTTTACTATTATTACAGGTGATCATGGGTTTCGGGGATTAGGTGTAAGGTGAGTATATGGTGTTTTTTTATTTTTTGCAGAGGCGGCAAACATCGGGGACAAGGTGTAGGTGAGTATAATGTGTTTTATTTTTATTTAAACATTTTTTTATTAATTTTAACAATTTTTTTTTTACTTTCAGCAGAGCACAGGCGCCGGCAGATGGGAGACTACTGCTCCCATCCAGTGTAAGCTTTTTACCGCTGGTCACTGTCACAGCTGTGGCATCATGCTAACACCTGTCAGCATAAGGCCACAGCGCTCTGACCGCGGTAATGCTGCGCAAGTGACAGCGCGGGAAACACCCGAACTCGAACAGTAACATGGATTTCTTGTGGAAGTCCGTGTTTGGGTCCATGCCCGAACAGTAGGTGTTCGGTATGGACCCCAAACTTTACTGTTCGGATTCGACCATCACTACATATCACATTACACACTAAATGGATAGAAACGCATGACACTATTCATATTAAACAATATTGATGCAACTGGTGTCTTCAGGGGTAGGAACACAGCAGGACAGTCCACCACTCTTACATCAGATTGACATTTGTAAGTGCAGGTGCCGATGACCATATTATTGGTCCGATTGCGAGCCGACAAAACATTGGATCGCACCCAGACCACTGTTATGCTATGGGGCCGTGCACGTCATATTTATTTCGCGAACCAAGCTGGTCCAAGGAAAAAATAGCTGCAAGCCTGAGATTGATCCGATATTCAGATGACACTCGGTCATGCAAGACAATGAGTGTGTGGAAATCATTGAACTGCACTCAGATGTTATCTAAGTGCAGTCTGATTTCCACGACCTGACAAAATGGAGAATTTGGAGAAAATTTTAGTGTGTGATTTGCATAATCGAACTGATTCTCTCACGTGAGAGAATACACGGTCATCTGCACCTGCCCTTTGGCCCCCTACATACAACACCAGGCATCAGCGCTCTTCACAGTCGCTGGGTAATTACGTCACCGCTCATCACAGTTGCTTGTTCATGCTGTGCTCAGCAAGACCCAGCGACTGTGAATAGCAGTAATGTTACTGCTATTCAGAGTCGCCAGGGCCGGATTCGGGGAACATCACGGGATGCGCTGGACTACATCGGACCTGCGTGGGAAAATTTTTTCTAATAAATTGGTGACAGTGTCTTGTTTTTATTTCTCTCTTTTTATGTTTTTCAGGTTTTTATTTATGGACTACATGACATCAAACCAGTGCAATCGAGAAGAGCAAAGGTATAGTGCCAGAATTCGTGCACTAATGTGATGCGCAAGTGGCGTAACTAGAGTCTGATGGCGTCAGTGGGCCCCTCACCACCATGAGTCCGGTCTCGATCGTTACGTCCAGGCCCAGTGTCAGCACCCAGGCAAATGCTGCACTGTGAAGTCTCATGTCAGAGGGCGCAATGATGTCTTTCCACCGCGCCCTCTACTGAGCAGTCACAGCGCAGAGCGCAAAGACGGCGACGTGGCTGAGGAGTCCAGAGCAGCGGAAGCAATGAGAGCAGCGGCAGCAGGTGAGATGAGGTGAGTATTTGATTTTTTTATTTTTTTTTATGTATGGGGGCATGGGGCATTATATGGGGCACCTGCATGGGGGGCATTATATGGGGCACATGCATGGGGCATTATATGAGGGCCCTGGAGGCATGGGGCATTATATGGAGGCCCAGGAGGCATGGGTCATTATATGGGGACCCAGGAGGCATGGGGCATTATATGGGGCCCAGCCTGCATGGGATATTATATGGGGGCACAGTCTGCATGGAGCATTATATGGGGGCACAGCCTGCATGAGGCATTATATGGGGGCACAGCCTGCATGGGGCATTATATGGGGACACAGCCTCCATGGGGCATTATATGGGGGCACAGCCTCCATGGGGCATTGTATGGGGGCACAGCCTCCATGGGGCATTGTATGGGGGCACAGCCTCCATGGGGCATTATATGGGGGCAAAGCCTGCATGGAGCATTATATTGGGGCACAGCCTGTATGGGGCATTATATGGGGGCCAGTATTTTGTATGGAGCATTATAAAGAGGCCAGTATTCTGTATGGAGCATTATAAGGGGGCCAGTATTCTGTGTGGAGCGTTATATGGGGGCCAGTATTCTGTATGGAGCGTTATATGGGGGCCAGTATTCTGCATGGAGCATTTTATGGGGGTCAGTATCCTATATGGAGCGTTATATGGGGTCGATTATTCTGTATGGATCATTATGTGGAGTCCATTATTCTGTATGGAGCAATATATGGAGCCTATAATTCTGTATGGAGGACTTAGTGGTGCCCATAGTACTGTATGGAGGATTATACTATCCAGTCTGCACTGTGCGTTGCGAGGATTCGCCGATTTCTGAGCTATTGTAGAATTTACAATAGATATCACTTAAGTAATCTAAGAAGTGAAATCTTTGGCATTGTACTATATATATATTTCTCTGCAGTATCTGTGCATTATGAATCATGGTATGTGTTAAAGGGGCCGACTGGAGCCGGCCCTGGTTACATCCCTGAATAATACTATATATAATATGGCATAATAGTATATATTATATAACACACTGTAATACTATATACAATATAAATATAATAGTAACTTTTTAAGGCTGTGTGAAGGGGCACTCTGGAGACCCCGCTCCCCCTTATAATGGTTAGGACATGGTTAATGTCCTGCTCAGCAATCTCCCTCTCCCTCCCAGCACCTCCCCCTCCTCTTCTCATACCCTAACACAAGTAGGTGTCAGCAGCAGCCTGCACAGAGTGAATCACACATTGTGAGGCTCAGTGTCAGTGACTCCCTGAGTCTCTGCAGCGTCTCCACATAGATAAAACCAGTGGCAGCATTGACAGTAGGTGAGGAAGGGCCCGTTTCAGCATAATCAGCGTGGAACAGAGCTGTCCTGCTTCTGTTAGTGCTGATGCTGCCACTGGCTCTGTGATGGATTACAGACTCCCATGAGTTCTTCAGGGGCCCCTCCAGCAGCAGTGCTGGGACAAGGTTCACATCTGCCTCATATACTTTATGTGACTGACTACCAGTGCTGCTCACCTGCTTTATCGTCAGCAACAGCTGGAAGGCACTGTCACACGCTGCGTGCAGCGATCGGAGCCGCAGGGAGAGGCTGGAGGGGGTAGAGCCCAATGCTGCCCGTCCGTTTCCAAAGAAAGTACAAGAGCAGTGCACATCCTCTCTCACTGAGAGGAGCCGGCTGCTTCTCTGCAGGGCGGGCCCCTAACCCTGGCGGCCCGGTGGCGACCTCTGCAACCACGATTGTTACGCCCCAGTGATGCGCCACTTCTGGGGTGGCTGTGGGCTAGTATTTTTAGGCTGGGAAGGGCCTAATAACCATGGACATTCCCAGCTTGATAATATCAACTCACGGCTGTCTGCTTTACCTTTGTTGGTTATCAAAAATGGGGGACTCCACATCATTTCTTTCATCTCTTTTTATTTATTTATTAGCTTAATACATATACACTAAACTATACGTGCAAGGCACTAATTATTTATCTCATTAATATCTAACTATCTTTCTACCCCATATCTATCTATCATCTATTTACCCAATACCTATCTATCTCTATCTTTGCACATCTTTAATGTCTAAACATCTGTTATTTCTATTCTGCATTCTATTCCAGTACGTGTCACATGGATGGTGCACATAGACGGCACACGGATGTTACTCTGATGGTACAAATGTACACATGGATGGCTAAAAAAAAAAAAGTACACGGATTGTAAAAACGAACCGTCTCACGTGTAGAGATGAGCGAACATTTTGATGTTCAGGTTCATCGACTAAACCTGAACATCAAAAAAAGGTTCATGCCCGGGCACCTGAGCACGAACATGAACCCGAACAGGGCCCTGAACATCCCTGGTTTCCCACACTGTCATCCTAACAGGGGCTTTGATCGGTGGTAACTTCATTATGGCAGGTCAGAGCGCTGCAGGATCATGCTGTTTGATGTCAGCGTGATCCCGCAGCTGTGACTGTGACCCACAGTAAAAAGCTTACCGTTGGTCACAGGCGCTGGCTCATGAGACTACTACCCCAATCAGCCAGCACCTGTTCTCACTGTTAACAGCAAGCACAAGTGCCGCTGATGAGGGAAGTAATCTCTCATCAGCCAGCGGCTGTTCTGAATGTAAAAAAAAAAGTTAACATTAATAATTATTTAAATAAAAGTAAAAAACACATTATACTCACCTACACTTAATCGCTGATGCCCTTTTCCCCTGTAAAAAAGAAAAAATGAAAAAAAATAAATAAATAAACCACCATAATCCTCACCTAGCCACCATAATCCTGGTAATCCAGATTGTCTTTTCGGATCATTGAAAGAACAGCCACATCCAGAGATCTGGCAGCCGGCTTTACACTGACAGGTGAATAATCACTAGCGCAGTGTATTGTGATGAGCTACTGTGAGAGAGGTCACAGGAGCTCATCAGCTGATTGAGTTCCGGTGATCTTTCTCCTGGCAGCTCAGCTCTAGAACTGACCCAAATCTTTGTAGGACACTGTGTATTATGTCATCACGTCGGACTGATGAGGGATATGTTTTTTTTTATTTTTGTTTTTGTACAGGTGACAATGGCTTCTGCGGATTAGGCGTTAGATGAGTATACTGTGTTTTTTATTCTTAAATAAATGATTAAAACTGTGTGGACTTTACTATGGGATTAGTAACGGGGGTGTCTTATAGTCGCATCTCAATTACTAACCTGGGCTTCATGTCAGCTGCCAATACAAGACTGACATGAACCCAAGCCCTATTACCCCACTTGCCACCACATAAGGGCACGTGGGTAGAGAGAGACTAAGCGCCAGATTTAGTGAGCTGATATTATTAGCCTTATAGGCAGCCAATGTCCAAGGCCCTTTCCCTGGCTATTAATATCAGCTCACAGCTGTCTGTTTAGCCTTTGCTAGTTAGATTTTATAGGGGGACTCTACATCAATTTTTTTTCACAGGTCCCTCTGTAATCTAGCCAGTAAAGGCTAAGCAAACAGCTGTGAGCTGTTATTAATAGCCAGAGAACATCTTTGGCTAATGGTCCCTTCCATGGCTAGTAATATCAGTCATCAGTGGTCGGTTTTACTTCTGTTGGTTATGAAAATGATGCAGGAGCCCACGCCATTTTTTAAATTTAATTCTTCGTTTTATTTCATTTGTAATAAATCCCATGCCCACTGTGCTTGTTTTTGACGCTGCGTAAACTCACCCACAGCATGTCAATTTCTCTAGCGGAGACACTAGTCCTCACTGCAGATTTTGACTGATTGAAATGTCATTACATGTGGTGGATTCGCATGTACTGACAAAACAAGTGTGGCATTAGAACGCATTGTTTTGGATGCAGCGAAAATAGCAGCTTTCAGCTTCCCCAGAAATAGCACTTCATATTTGAATGGGATTAGGGCTAATGGGACTAGGGCTAATGGGATTAGGGGTCACTGACACCAAGTCCTTGGTTTAGTAATGAAATGGTGACAGCCAGAAACCCTCATTACTAAACCTGTAAGTAAAGAGTTAAATAAACACTAGTGATGAGCGAGCACTAAAATGCTCGGGTGCTCGATGCTCGGGTCGAGCACATTGGAATACTCGGGTTCTCAACCCGAGCAATGAACCCAATGTAAGTCTATGGGAAACTCGAGCATTTTTCAGGTGGCTCCCCCCGGCGGTCTGCAAAGGGCCTAAAAATTGCCCAAATCAATGGGAACAGTGCTCAAATGACATGGGGACAGCATGGGGAAGATCCCTGGAAGCATTTCTGACTCCCAGGTCACTTCTGTCAACAATGTTGTCAGAGGTATTACACCACTTTTACAGACTCACGATAAAACATACCAAAACGAAACCAAAATGGATTTTCCTGGGAAATATGTTAAGGAACATCCTTTCCAGGGTAATGACTTGTATATAAAGCAAAATAAATAACCAAAGACAAAAATGCTCCTCCACACCTTGGGCTACGTTCACAAGTAGCGTTTTTGAAGCATTTTTTCACTTTTGCATTGCTTTCAACCGTGACAAATTCATTCACCAGGAAATGTCATTTTAACATTTTACAACCTTATCTGGCCATGTGGTGTGTGAGATATCTTTAGACACATCGTGTTTCATTTATGAAGGAGGGACTCTGAGAGTCACAAAGCCTATTTTTATAGGGCCATCAGGTTGCCTTTACTATTCTTAAAGGGCCAGCAGTCGGCCCTCACTATTCTTAGAGAGCCATCAGCCAGCTATGTTTTATTGTTCCCATTACTAAAGAGTTGGTCTCCTATATTGTTATTGCGTATGCAGTGAGTGCCAGGGCTGCCCAAAATTTGGACGCACCCCAATACCACTTTGAAAATTTGGATGCACCCCAATACCCCTTTGCAGTGGAGGGCCTCCTGAAAACAATATTCCCATTATTAGGAAGTAGGTCTCCGATTGTGTTTGCCTATGCAGTGAATGCAAGGGTTGCCAAAAATTTGGAGGCACTCCAATGCCCCTTGGAAGAGACGTAAAGGGCCTCATAAAAAAATATTCCCATTATTAGGAAGTGGGTCTCCCATAGTGTTGGCCTATGCAGTGAATGCAAGGGCTGCCAAAAATTGGGAGGCACTCCAGTGCCCCTTGGAAGAGACGTGGAGGAGAGCCTCATAAAAAAATGCTCCCATTAGAAAGGAGCGGGCCTCCTATACTTGTAATGCCCATGCACTAAGTGTATAGGCTGACAAACATTTACCCCTGGGGGGTGTAAATGAACATACTATAAAAAAATATTTTTTTTACGGGCATCATAAACACCCTTTAAAAAAATGATGTGGGTGTTGCATCACGGACCACGGTCACCCTGGTGATATGATGGTGGAGGATGAGGAGAAGGAGGAGGACAAGAGCAAATAGCCAAAATCAGGAAGCGTTTACCAATGTCTGGGTGTGAAAAGGTGCATGGGAATACACCTCCCAAGAAAAGACACTGGATTTGAGTTTATGTTAGGCTGCTATCATTCGGTGGTGTTGAGAAGTCTGGCCCAATCCAGCCCTTGTTCATTTTTAAATGAGTTAGCCTGTCAGCATTGTCAGTTGACAGGCGGATGCGCTTATCAGTTATAATACCACCAGCGGCACTAAAAACCCGCTCTGATAAAATGCTGGCGGCAGGGTAAGCCAGGACCTCCAAGTCATAGAGAGCCAGTTCATTGCACATATCCAGTTGGATACCCAATAATTATAAGGTACAGAAGAATCACGGAGGAAGTTGGTATGGTTGGCAAGGTACTCCCTCAGCATCTTCCCAAACTTTGCACTCCTTGTCATAGTACCCCGCGCCTCAGGGCCTGTGCGATGGGAGGGTCTGAGAAAACTCTCCCAGAACTTTGACAGTGTTCCCCTGCCTCTGCTGGATTGAAGTTTTGTCTCTCTCGCCTGTACTCCTTGGTTGTCCAACGAAGTGTGCCTTCTGCCGCCAGCGTTTTCATGGGAATTTTTTTAATAGTTCCGCAACAAGGGCCTTCTGGTACAGCCCCATTTTTGTAGACCTGTCTGCCTCAGGAATAAGAGAAATAAAGTTCTCCTTGTAGCTTGGGTCTAGAAGTGTCACCAACCAGTAATGACTGTGTAACGGGTCTGGGAGGTGGAACCTCTGAGCAACGATACAAAGGGGCAGTCCTTGTAAGGAAGCGGGTGGCTCCCAGGGTAGGCGGGCAGGTAGTCACGGCAAGTGACGGGGACAGTCTCTGGGTAGAAGGGCAGGAGGTCACGGCAAGTGACGGGGACAGTCTCTGGGTAGAAGGGCAGGAGGTCACGGCAAGTGACGGGGACAGTCTCTGGGTAGAAGGGCAGGAGGTAACGGCAAGTGAAGGGAACAGTCCCTTGACAGGCGGGTGGTCACGGCAAGTGACGGCTAAGCCTCCAGATAGGCTAGCAGGTGGGTAGCAGGTGGACGCTCCCAGGTGAGCGGGCAAGAGTCTCTGGACAGGCAGGTGGTCACAGCAAGTGATGGCTAAGCCTCCAGGTAGGCTAGCAGGCAGGTAGCAGGTGGACGCTCTCAGGTGAGCGGGCAAGAGTCTCTGGACAGGCAGGTGGTCACAGCAGGTGACGGCAGAGCCTCCAGGTAGGCTAGCAGGCAGGTAGCAGGCGGACGCTCCCAGGTGAGCGGGTAAGAGTCTCTGGACAGGCAGGTGGTCACAGCACATGACGGCAGAGCCTCCAGGTAGGCTAGCAGGCAGGTAGCAGGCAGACGCTCCCAGGTGAGCGGGTAAGAGTCTCTGGACAGGCAGGTGGTCACAGCACGTGACGGCAGAGCCTCCAGGTAGGCTAGCAGGCAGGTAGCAGATGAGCGCTCCCAGGTGAGCGGGTAAGAGTCTCTGGACAGGCAGGTGGTCACAGCACGAGACGGCAGAGCCTCCAGGTAGGCTAGCAGGCAGGTAGCAGATGAGCGCTCCCAGGTGAGCGGGCAATCAGATCCATAGACAGACTGGCAGGGCTGGTAGGCAGACTGTCGGACCGCAGGAATGCAAGTAGATAGACAAGTATCAGGCAGGTATCAAGCAGGAATCTGGCAGGTAACTGACAGGTAACTGGCAGGTATCTGGTAACGGGACCTGAGGGCTGAAGCAGAGTAATAGGCTATGCAACAACATTGCTCGGGCACCTCCATTTTGGAGGAGGTGCCTTATATATGGTGAGGTCCTCCGACCATTGGCAGGGGACTCCTTAGGACGGCGCGCGCGGCCCCTTTAAGAGAGGGGGAGCGTGCGCACGCGCGCCCTAAGCACAGTGGCCGGGAAGCAGCGCGCGCTGCCAGCAGAGCGGGAGGAAGATGCCGGGCACGGAGCGGAGAGGTGAGGGGAACAGCGTCCCTGCCTAGCAGGAGGCAGGGACGCCGACGCTACAGATTGTCACCAAAATTTTGAGAATGCGAGGGTCATGGGAAAGACAGCATAACATAAACTCAGCTATGCGTGCCAGACTACTAACAGGCAAGACTTCTGTGTCCTCACCAAGAGGATGACTGACCATGCTCTCCTCCTCCTCCTCTCTGTTCCCTGGCCATCCACGCTGAATAGACGGTATGACAGCTGTGCAGGTAGTACAGTCTATAGCGCATGAAACTAGCTCCTGTCCTTCCTCCTCCTCCTCCTCTTCCTCATTGTCACCCAATCCACATTGGTCTGAGATGAGGCTGGGCTGTGTGTAATCACCCTGTATGGTTCCTTGCCCCATCTCATCGTGTTCCGCCTGCAATGCATCCTCTTTGATTGTGAGCAGAGAGCATTTCAGAAGACAGAGAAGCGGGATGGTGACGCTATTTATGCTAATTATACCATCTTGGTGGAGTCCTCAAAGTTTTGGAGGATGGTACATATGTCTGACATCCATGTCCACTCCTGAGGACTTATGTGTGAAGTCTGAACTGAATACCGACGGCCCTGTTGATGCTCGTACTCAACAACTGCCCTCTTCTGTTCACAAATCCTTCCCAACATCTGCAGTATAGAGTTCCAATGCGAGGGGACATCACACACCAATCTGTGAGCCGCAAGCTGAAAACGCTGCTGAAACACGGCAAGGGCCGCGGAAGCTGTAGGTGACTTTCTATAATGGGCACACAGGTGGCGTACTTTAACAAGCAGATCCGGCAGCTCCGGGTAGGATTTGAGAAACCACTGAACCACGAGGTTAAGTACATGGGCCAGGCATGGTACGTGTGTGAGCTCGCCTCGCCTCAGAGCCACCACCAGGTTCCGGCCATTGTCACACACGACCATGCCTGGCTGTAGGTTCAGCGGTGTGAGCCACAGATCTGCCTGCTCTTTCAGAGCTGTCCACAACTCTTCAGCATTGTGCGGTTTGTCAACTAAGCATATTAGCTTCAGCACAGTCTGTTGCCGCTTAGCCGAGGCAGTGCTGCAGTGCTTCCAGCTTGTGACTGATGTGGTCATTTCAGAAATGGAGGCTGAAGAGGAGGAGGCTGAGGAGGATGAGGTGCAGGAGCTGTAGACCATGGGGGCAACCTTGATTGACCTAGGGCCCGCAATGCTTGGCGTCGGGAGGACGTGTTCCATCCCAAGGTCCGACTGGGTCCCGGCTTCCACTTTGTTAACCCAGTGTGCCATCAGCGAGATTTACCATCCCTGCCCACAAGCAGTTGTCCACGTGTCCGTGGTTAGGTGGACTTTCCCGGTAACTGCGTTGTTGATGGCACGGCTAATGTTTTGGGACACATGCTTGTGTAATGCGGGGACAGCACATTGGGAGAAATAGTGGCAGCTGGGGACCGAGTACTGAGGGACGGCCACTGCTATCAGGTTGAAAAATGCTTCCATCTCCAAGAGCTTAAAAGGCATCATTTTGAGCGCAAGCAGTTGTGAAATGTGAGAATTTAGTAGTGTGGCCTGTGGGGCGTTGGCTGCATATTTGCGCTTGCGTTCCAACGACTGGGGTATGGACAACTGAACGCTGCGCTGGGACAAGGACATGGACGTGCTTCCTGATGCTGCTACTTGAGAGTGTGCAACAACAGGTGCAGGGCAGGAGGCATCTTCGCATGCACCATGGATAGGGAATTGGCTTGCATGTACAACAGCGGAAGAAGCAATGGTGCCACCCACAGACACTGTTCCTGGTTTGGCCCACAAAGTTTGATGCTTTGCTGCCATGTGCCTGATCATGCTGGTGGTGACCACGCTGGTCGTTTTGCCACCCCTGCAGATGCTGGCCTGGCAGGTGGTGCAAATGGCCTTTTTGGGGTTATCGGCAGAGTCTTTAAAAAACAACCAGACTCGGGAAGACCTAACAGTTGTACTGGCAACTTCCTTCGTGTTGGTGTTACGGGGAATGGTTGCCTGCATTCTGTCTGCGGCCACCACACTGCTTCTTCCTGCCTGTTGGGGTGCTCTGCCTCCCTCCCCCTGTGTGCTGCTGTCCTCGCTCTGCATGTCCTCCTGACAGGTTGGGTCAGTTACTATATCATCCACCACCTCGTCTTCCACTTCCGCACCCTAGTCCTCCTCCTGACTTTCTGGCAATTGTGTCTCATCATCGTCCACCTCTTGTGACACTTTCCCACCGTCGCCTTCGTGTAACCGTGGCTGCTCAAATATTTGGGCATCGCTACATGCGATCTCCTCTTGCCCAGCTTCAAGTGGACCGGGCGAGATGCCCGAATCTATAAATGGAAAAGTGAACAGCTTTTCAGAGTGTCCAAGTGTGGGATCAGTTGTCTCCGGGCACTCGGTATGGTGGGAGGAAGGAGGATCAGGGTGAGGAATATGCGGTCCAGATTCACGGCTACTGAGACTTGACTGTGTGGAAGACAGGGTGGTGGCTAAGAGACTGGAAGCATTATCCGCTGTCCAACCAACAACCTTTTGACACTGCTCTGGGTTCAATAGTGGTGTGCTGCGGTCCCCTAGGAATTGGGACAGGAAGGTCAGGCGAGAAGATGTGGGTGTTTGTTGTGGCACAATTTTAGCCTGCCCACGGCCTTTTCCTCGGCCTCTCCATGCACCATCACCATCACGTCCAGTTCCCCGTCCCTTGCCACGTGCCTTGCCCATTTTAAATGGAGGACAGTATCTTCCACGCTCACTACAAATGACTGAGTTTGGAGCGAACTTATATGTGATCCGTGTGACGGAGAAAACAGAGTTTTAAATACCTGGCCTGTAGGTAACTAGTTTGAACAGCAAACTGGTGTGAATTGCTTCACTGACACACTGAAATAAATTTTTAATGGAGGTCAGAAATGGCAGTATTTTCTGACAACGTATATGTGATCCGTGTGATGGAGAAAACAGAGTTTTAAATACCTGGCCTGTAGGTAAGTAGTTTGAACATCAAACTACTGTGAATTGCTTCACTGATACACTGAAAGATATTTTTAATGGAGGCTAGAAATGGCAGTATTTTCTGCCAACGTAAATGTGATCCGTGTGACGGAGAAAACAGAGTTTTAAATACCTGGACTGTAGGTAACTAGTTTGAACAGCAAACCAGTGTCAAAAACTTTGCTGACACAGTGAAAAAAAATTGGAATGGAGGCCAGAAATGGCAGTATTTTCTGAAAACGTATATGTGATCCGGGTGACGGAGAAAACATAGCTGGATTTCTAGCGCTGTAATACGGAAAGGACCAGGCTGTATTCTGCAGTGCCAACAAGCAAATGGCGCAAAAAAACGGTGTTCTCTGGATTTCTTTTTAAGCAAATAATGAGGATTAAGATCCAAAGAAAAGTAATCCTGGCCCCTGAGACCTGGGCCTTTGTATAGAAATATCTAACAGCAGCAGAAGGCAGAATTGAAATGGAGCGTCTTGTGCTAAATGCACTGCAGTCTGCTATATACACTGCCTGCCTATATACCCTGCCTGCCTGATATCTCTGCAGATGGATTAGTCCTCAGAAGGACTGTTTGTTAAGATGGATATGTGTAATGTTTTTTTTTCTCCCTACACTACCTAATACAGAAGCAAATCTCTCCCTGACGCAGCAGCTCTCCCTACTCTGCCTGATTCCGGAGTGACTGTGACAAGCATGGCGGCGCCAGGTCTTATATATACCTGATGACGCTGTGCGGCCAGCCAATCACTGTAATGCCACAACCACCAAGGCTGCGGCATTACAATGAGTGGCAGGCAAACATGCAGGGAGGGGACCCGAGCATCCGCCTGAGCATCTCATAAGTACGCGGCGAGCTACGAGCATCTCGAGTACTGAGATGCTCGGGCGAGTACCGAGTACTTGCGAGTATGCTCACTCATCACTAATAAACACACACACCGAGAATAAAACACTTTTTTAAAATAAAACAGACACATTCTTTAGTCATTTAAATGAACCCAATATACTCACCCCAGGTCTGACGGTAATCCAAGAGTTAAAGTGATGTCCCACGTTTCTTTTTTCAAATATCTTAAGTTTGCTCCATAAAGCATTCATTGCTGTACAAAAAATGCATGTAAAAAACGCATGCAAAAACACGTGTTTTTTCTGCAGCATTTTTGCTGCCAAGAGATGCAGAAACCTTGCAGAAATTTCAGAAATCAAATACTCAATGTGCGCATATAGCGCATTTTTTTCTGCATGGATTTGTGACGAAACCTGAAGCAAACCCTGATGCCAGTAAGTGAATGAGAAACCTGAAGTCTCATGCACTCATTGAGTATTTTTAACTTGCAATTTTGGTGCAGAAAATAATCTTCAGCATGTCAATTCTCTGTGCATTTTTGCCACGATTATGCCGCATTTTTGCAGCAGTTTTTGCAGCGTTTTTTGCCTGCATTTTTTCAGCTCATTCAATGGGTGGAAAACGCTGGCAAAAACACAACAAAACGAGGCACAAACACGCATTTTTTCCTTAGCGTTTTTATGCCAAGAGATGCAGAAACGTTGCAGAAATTTCTGCAAATACTCAACGTGCACATATAGCCTTGGTTATGTGCGCACGTTGCATATTTAGTGCTTTTTTTGTAGTGTTATTTTTTCTGTGCGTATTTGTGACAAAACATGAAGAAAAACCTGATGCCAGCAAGTGAATGAGAAACCTGTCATGCACACTTTGAGTATTTTTGACTTGCAGTTTTGGTGCAGATAATAATCTTCAGCATGCCAATTCTCTGTGCATTTTTGCTGCCAAGAGATGCAAAAACCTTGCAGAAATTTCTGCTATTAAATACTCAATGTGCGCACAGAGCCATTGTCCTGTGGACAGATTCTCCCATCAGAGCTATTGAACTCTGTAGCCCTTTCAGAGCTCTTATTATTAGGCCTCTTTGCTGCCTATCTAATTAGTGCTCACCCTGCTTGGGATGTCAGTTTAGGTAGATGGCCATATCTTGGTAGGTTTTCACTTGTGCCATATTGCTTCCATTTTTGGATAATTGAAAGAACAATGCTCGGTGAAATGATCAGAGCTTTGGCTACTTATTTTATAACCTAACCCTGCTTTTTTCTTCTCCATAGCTTTATCCCTGACCTGTTTGGTCTTCATTAGTGTTGAGCGAGCACTAAAATGCTCGGGTGCTCGAAGCTCGGGCCGAGCTCGCCGTGATACTCGGGTGCTCGACCCGAGCCCAATGTTAGTCTATGGGAGACTCGAGCATTTTTGCGGTGGCACCCCCGGCAGTCTTTTAAAAGCCTAACAAGTGCCAAAAACGATAGTGACAGTGCTCAAATGACATGGGGACATCATGGGGATTGCCCCAGGAAGCATTTCTGACCCCTAGGTCACTGCTGTCAACAACGTGGTCAGAGGTATTAAGCCACTTTTACAGGCTCACAATAAAACGAAATTGAAACTTTTTTCCTGTGAAATATGTTAAGGAACATCCTTTCCAGGGAAAAGACTTGTGTATAAGTTAAAATAAATGACCAAAAACAAAATTACTCCTCCACACCTTCGGCTATGTTCACAAGTAGCAATTTTTATGCGTTTTTGCACTTTTGTATTGCTTTCAACTATGACAAATGCATTCACCGGGAAATGTCATTTTAACATTTTACAACATTATCTGGCAATGTGCTGTGTGACACATGCATAAAGTGCTGAAAAGACATGGGAACAGCATGGCGAAGACCCCTGGAAGCATCTCTGACTCCCAGGTCACTGTCTAAAAGTGTGCCCATCATAAGTGATCCTTGCCGCATCAGAAGATGCAGACTTGCAACTATCCCCATGCAAGTTCTAGTCCCAGGGCAGTGTTCAATTGTACCTCCCCCATTCCTTGCAATACAAGCGCAAGTATGCAGCCTGCCACCCACCCACTCCCAGGCTGCAATACCATACTGCTTGCTTGCTTGAACTTGAAATTGGGCCTTTTAGGCATGTGGAGGCGGAATCTGGCCACCACGTCATGGCTGTGTTGGCGGCCTGGAATCCATACTCAGTCCCCAGCCGCCCGGCGGCCGGGTGTCCATACTCAGTCCCCAGCCGCCCCGCGGCCGAGTGTCCACACGGTCCCCAGCCGCCTGGGGGCAGTCGGGTGTCCATAAACGGTCCCCAGCCGCCCCCATTTCTCCTTGGAACATCCCCCCACACACTTTTCTTAGCCCGGCCTGCTTTAGGCAGCATTGGACAAGCCCACCAGAGAACCAGACTCCTCCGGTGGGCCCTGACTTCTCCATCGGTGGAGTTGAAAGTGCCAAGGTGAGGAGCATGATGATGATGACAGAAGTTAGCATCTGCTATGTTTTCTTTTAATGCAAGTGTAAGTGTGCAGCCTGCCACCCACCCACCCCCAGACTGCAATTCATACTGCTAGCTTGCACTTGAAATGGGGCCTTTTAGTTTAGAGGAGGCCGAAGCTGACCACTACCTCATGGCTGCTTCGGCACCGAGGTATCCATACTCAGTCCCCAGCCGCCCCTATTTGTCCTGGTGTGCCTTATACATAAGATTAAGCGCGTATACCAAAACATTACCTGTGCCCTCCCCAGTGCATTTAGTGGGAAGGAGAGCCTATTCCGCTGTAGTGTGTGCATGCCAAACCCCTGTTCATGGTACATGCGAAGATGCCTCCCACCTTGCACCTGTCGTTGCAGACTTGCAACTATCCCCATTCAAGTCCTTGTCCCAGGGCAGTGTTCAATTGTACCTCTCCCATTCCTTGCAATGCAAGCGCAAGTATGCAGCCTGCCACCCACCCACCCCCAAGCTGCAATACCATACTGCTTGCTTGCACTTTAAATTGGGCCTTTTAGGCATGTGGAGGCGGAATCTGGCCACCACGCCATGGCTGTGTCGGCGGCCTGGTATCCATTCTCAGTCCCCAGCCGCCTGGTGGCCGGGTGTCCCCGCTTGCTCCTCAGCCTCCAGGGGGTGGCCGGGTGTCCATACTCGGTCCCCAGCCACCCCTATTTGTACCGGTAACCTTTCCCACACTTTTCTTAGCCTGGCCTGCTTTAGGGCAGCATTGGCCGAGCCCACCGGACTATCAGACTCCTCCGGTGGGCCCTGGCTTCTCCATCAGGGGAGTTGAGAGTGCCAAGGTGAGGAGCATGATGAGGATGATAGAAGTTAGCATCTGCTTTGTTTTGTTGCAATGCAAGCGCATGTATGTAGTAGCGGCTAGGCCTGAGGAGGTCAGCGTTTTGGCGCATATCCTACCTGCTCCGAGGATTGCTGGATGTTTTCCTGCTACTATCCAAGTTCTATGACTCCCGTTAAAACAAAGCTTCAGGTGATAAATGATGGATGAGGTAGTGGCAAAGGAGAAAGAGCAGGAGGAACAGGGACCATTCACATCAATATCAGGCCAGTCAACCAGATATGTCTTGTAGGATATGTTTCTGTAACAAAAGGAGCGGTTCGGCTACACAGCTATAGGTCATATAGTGAGTGCAATGCCTACCAAAAATTTCGAGGCACTCCAATGCCCCTTGGAAATGACATGGAGGTCAGAGGGTGTTAACTAAACCTTTTTTTCCATTTATAGCAACTGGGTCTCCTGTGCACTGTTGGCCTAAGCAATGAATGGAGTGCTTTCCAAAAATTATGAGGTACTGCAATGCCCCTTACAAGAGCCATGTGTGGCACCCCAGGGGTCTGGTCACCACTGTAATAGAGATTACGTCGGAGAGCAAGTGGGAGGTTTCCTGGTCAGGATCCCTTAAACATGCAACATCCTCCTGCCCCAGTCCTGGGAGGGGAGAATTCTGCCCTTATAAACTGGATCTGGGGTGGGGTTGAGTGAGTCACAAAACAGAGAACAGTCAGAGTCAGAGTGAGAGCAAGGGAAAGTAACAGCAAGGAGCTCTGTAGGAGCTAGGAGCTAAAGACGAGGGGCTGGAAGCTGAGCAGAGCTCGCCCTGGCAGAAGACAATAGGAACCGGACACAGGAGTCCGAAGCTGTGAGGACTTATATATCCAGCAGCAGAAACCAGCAGGCAGGGGATTTCAGGTCCTCTGGCCATAGAAGCCCGGAGGCTCAGTCACAAGGAAGGGACCAGCACCGCCGTCGTGGAGTGGAGGCTAACAGAAGGCCCCAAGTCACCAGCCATACGGGTGAGCACTACATGGTACACTCAGGGACGTGGGCTACTTCTACCCGCTTACAGCAAGGTAGCCAGGAAGAGTGCAGACAGACGGGGAGGCCTACAACTCCACCTGGCCAGGGGAACTCCTGCTTGCTCACAGACTGACCAGGCCTCTTATGCTAGCCAGTACTCCCGGGAGGGTCTACCTTATAATCATCAGTAAAGACCCTGAACTGCACTGCAAAGACTCTGAGTCATTCCTGCTGCGCTCGTGCACCATCACCCCCATCATCCACACTCACTGCCCTGAGGCTATACTCCTCCCGAGGGGAGTTATCCCATTTTATGCTGCGCACACAACACCAGCCTCAGCGGTCTGCCTCGCAGCGAAGGTACTCCCTGACCGCAATCCACGGGTGGCGCAGTCGGACAATTAACCTCAAAACCTAAGAAAGATTGCCACTGGTTTGACCAGCCTGAGCCATGGGACCGGGTCACCGCCACGGAGACTACAGACCCCAGAGACCCGGCACCGGGTATCCCACACACGTGTACACACGGCCCAGGGGGCGCGTCACATGCAGTACAGCATATTACAAACATAAGTCCCATTATTGGGGAGTGGGTGTCCCATAGTATTTGCTTATGCCTTGCAAGCAAAAGCTGCCAAAAATTAGGACGGAGCAACTTGCAATGCCCCTTACAAGAGCCATGCAGTACAGCATATTACAAACATAAGTCCCATTATTGGGGAGTGGGTCTCCCATAGTATTTGCTTATGCTTTCCCAGCAAAAGCTGCCAAAAATTAGGACGGAGCAACTTGCAATGCCCCTTACAAGAGCCATGCAGTACAGCATATTACAAACATAAGTCCCATTATTGGGGAGTGGGTCTCCCATAGTATTTGCTTATGCTTTCCCAGCAAAAGCTGCCAAAAATTAGGACGGAGCAACTTGCAATGCCCCTTACAAGAGCCATGCAGTACAGCATATTACAAACATAAGTCCCATTATTGGGGAGTGGGTCTCCCATAGTATTTGCTTATGCTTTCCCAGCAAAAGCTGCCAAAAATTAGGGCGGAGCAACTTGCAATGCCCCTTACAAGAGCCATGCAGTACAGCATATTACAAACATAAGTCCCATTATTGGGGAGTGGGTGTCCCATGGTATTTGCTGATGCTTTCCCAGCAAAAGCTGCCAAAGATTAGGACGGAGGAACTTGCAATGCTGGCACCCTGGTGGTATAGTGGTGGTGGAGGATGAGAATAAGGAGAAGAAGATTAAACAGCCGAAACGAGGAAGTGTATACCCATGAGTGGGTGTGAAGCGGTGCATGTGAATACACCTCCCGAAATAACACAGTGGATTTGACTTTATGTTACTCTGCTGTCATTTGGTGGTGATGAGAAGTCTGGCCCAATCCAGCCCTTGTTCATTTTGATAAGGGTCAGCTTGTCAGCATTGTCAGTTGACAGGCGAGTGCGCTTATCAGTTATAATTCCCCCAGCGGCACTAAAAACACGCTCCGATAACACGCTAGCGGCAGGGCAGGCCAGGACCTCCAAGGCGTACAGAGAGAGTTCATTCCAAGTGTCCAGCTTGGATACCCAATAATTAAAAGGCACAGAGGAATCACGGAGGACGTTGGTACGATCGGCAAGGTACTCCCTCACTATCTTTTGAAACTTTCCACTCCTTGTGAGAGTACCCCGCGCCTCAGGGCCTGTAATCTGGGCGGGTGTCAGAAAACTGTCCCAGAACGTTGACAGTGTTCCCCTGCCTCTGCTGGATTGAAGTTGCATCTCTCTCGCCTGTACGCCTTGGTTGGGCAATGAACTGTGACCTCTGCCGCTAGCGTGTTCAGATGGGAATTTTTTTAAGAGTTCTGCAGCAAGGGCCTTCTGGTATTGCCCCATTTTTGTAGACCTCTCCACCTCAGGAATAAGAGAGTGAAAGTTCTCCTTGTAGCGGGGGTCTACAAGTGTCACCAACCAGTAATGACTGTCACCCAACATTTTGACAACGCGAAGGTCACGGTTAAGGCAGCGTAACATAAAGTCAGCCATGCGTGCCAGACTGGTAACGGGCAAGATTTCCGTGTCCTCACCAAGATGACGACTGACCATGCTCTTCCTCCTCCCCCCTGTCCTCAGGCCACCCACACTGAACCAACGGTATGACACTTGTACAGGTACTACCGTCTACAACGCATGATAGCAGCTCCTGTTCTTCCTCCTCCTCCTCCTCTCCCTCATTGTCCCCCAATGCACGTTGGGATGAGATGAGGCTGGGCTGTGTGTAATCGCCCGCTACGGCTTCTTGATTCATCTCATCATACTCTGGCTGCAATGCCTCCTCTTTAATTCTCTGCAGAGAGCGTTGCAAAAGACAGACAAGTGGGATGCTGACACTAATGATGGCATCATCGCCACTCACCATCTTGGTGGCCTCCTCAAAGTTTGTCAGGATGGTACATATGTCAGACATCCAGGTCCACTCCTGAGGTCTTATGTGTGGAGTCTGACCTGAATATCGACGGCCTTGTTGCAGCTGGTACTCCACATCTGCTCTCTTCTGCTCACAAATACTTTGCAACATGTGGAGGGTAGAGTTCCAACGTGTGGGGACATCACACACCAGTCGGTGTGCCGGAAGCTGCAAACGCTGCTGCAACACAGCAAGGGCGGCGGAAGCTGTAGCAGACTTGCGAAAATGAGCTGACAGGCGGCGTACTTTCACGAGCAGATCTGGCAACTCAGGGTACGATTTAAGAAACCGCTGAACCACGAGGTTAAGCACATGAGCCAGGCATGGTACGTGTGTGATCTCACCTCGCCTCAGAGCCGCCACCAGGTTACGGCCATTGTCACACACGACCATGCCGGGATGTAGGTTCAGCGGTCTCAGCCACAGATCTGCCTGCTCTTTTACAGCTGTCCACAACTCACCAGCAGTGTGAGGTTTATCACCTAAGCTTATGAGTTTCAGCACAGCCTGTTGCCGCTTGGCGGAGGCAGTACTGCAATGCTTCCAGCTTGTAACTGATGTGGTGATATCTGAGATGGAGGCTGAACATGAGGAGGAGGAGGAGGAGGAGGATGCGCAGGAGCTGTACACTGTGGGGCAACTCTGACTGACATAGGGCCTGCAATCCTCGGTGTGGGGAGGATGTGTTCCGTCCCAAGGTCCGACTGGGTCCCGGCTTCCACTATGTTTACCCAGTGTGCCGTCAGAGAGATGTACCATCCCTGGCCACAAGCACTTGTCCACATGTCCGTTGTCAGGTGGACTCTCCCAGTAACTGCGTTGTTGAGGGCACGGCAGATGCTTTGGGACACGTGCTTGTGTAGTGCGGGGATGGCACACCGGGCAAAATAGTGTCGGCTGGGGACCGAGTACCGAGGGACGGCCACCGCCATAAGATTGCGGAAGGATTCCATCTCCACCAACCTAAAAGGCAGCATTTCCAATGCAAGCAGTTGTGAAATGTGCAAATTTAGGATTGTGGCCTGTGGGGCGTTAGCTGCGAATTTCCGCTTTCGTTCAAAGGTCTGGGATATGGACAATTGAACGCTGTGGTGGGACGTGGACGTGGACGTTGATGCTGTTTCTTGAGAAACTGCCATAACAAGTGAAGACTGAGAGGAGGGGGCATCTTTACATGCAGTATGGACAGGGGATTGCCTTGCACACACAACAGGGGGTTCTATTGCACGCACAACAGTGGAAGAAGCAGTGGTGACACCCGCTGACACTGGTTGTGGACCCTGGGTTTCGCCCCACAAAGTCGGGTGCTTTGCTGCCATGTGCCTGATCATGCTGGTGGTGGTCAGGCTGGTAGTTTTGTCACCCCTGCTGATGCTGGCATGGCAGGTGGAACATATGGCCTTTTTGGGGTTATCAGCAGAGTCTTTAAAAAAATTCCAGACTCTGGAAGACCTACCGCTTGTACTGGCAACGTCCCTCGTGTTGGTGTTACGGGGAACGGTTGCCTGCCTTCTGTCTGCGGCCACCACACTGCTTCTTCCTGCCTGTTGGGGTACTCTGCCTCCCTCCCCCTGTGTGCTGCTGGCCTCACTCTGCATGTCCTCCTTCCACGTTGGGTCAGTTACTAGATCATCCACCACCTCCTCCTCTTCCACTTGCGCACCACGATCCTCCTCCTCACTTCCTGGCAATTGTGTCTTGTCATCGTCCACCTCTTGTGACAGATTGCCAACGTCGACTTTCTGTGGCCGTGGCTGTTCAAATATTTGGGCATCGCAACATGGGATCTCCTCTTCCACCACTTCAAGCGTATCAGGCGAGGGGACCAAATATGGAAATGGACCAGTGAACAGCTCTTCAGAGTGTCCAAGTGTGGGATCACTTGCTGTCTGATGACACTCGGCATGGTGGGAGGAAGGAGCATCAGGGTGAGGAGGAGTATGCGGTCGAGACTCACGGCTACTAAGAGTTGACCGTGTGGAAGACAGACCGGAGGTGGTGGTGCCCAGGTAACTGGAAGTATTGTCTGCTATCCAATTAATAACCTGTTCACACTGATCAGTTCTCAATACTGGCGTTGTTCTGTGCTTCCCTAGTAATTCGATCAAGAAGTGGGAGCGAGAAGATGTGGCTGTTGGTTGTGGCACATTTTCACCTTGGCCACGTCCCCGTCCTCTGCACGAACCATCACCAGAACGTCCACTTCCACGTCCCTTGCCACGCGCCTTGCCCATTGTAAATGAAGTAAAATAGCTTACACTTGCACTATCAATGGAAAAAGGGTAATAAAGAGTAGATTAGAACCATGGAAGAGGGAAACCACAGTTATTGTTTACTGGGGTATACCACACTTTTTTAAATAGAGATATTTGCGGCTGAACAGTGAGCGACACACTCAAACTGCTTTTTTTTTAGATACCAAAGGCCCAAAACTGGATAGTACAGCGATTTGACCCGTGGAACTGCGAAACCACACTGGGATGTCGGGCCTACACAAGACTATTTTCAACAGATATATTTTTGTGTCACAACAGTCATGAGACACTACTGTTTTTCTTTACAGAAAAAACTACCAAAACCTGAATAATAGAGATTTTTTACCATGGAACAGCAAAACCACAGTTATAATTTACTGGTGTATACCAGGCTTTTTAAAATATATATATATTTGCGGCTGAACAGTGAGCGACACACTCAAACTGTTTTTTTTAGATACAAATGGCCCATAGAACTGCAAAACCACACTTCTATTTCTCTGGCCTACACCAGACTATTTTCAACAGATATATTTGTGTCTGAAAAAAAACAGGGAGACACTATTTTTTTTTTTTTTTTACAGCAAAAAATACAAAAAGCAGGATAATAGAGATTTTTTACCGTGGAACAGCAAAAGCACACTTCTGTCTCTCTGGCCTACACCAGACTATTTTCAACAGATATATTTGTGTCTGAAAAATCAGGGAGACACTATTATTATTTTTATACAGCAAAAAATGCCAAAAACAGGATAATAGAGATGTTTTACCGTGGAACATCAAAACCACAGTAATAATTTACTGGTGTATACCAGGCTTTTTAAAATATATATATATTTGCGGCTGAACAGTGAGTGACACACTCAAACTGTTTTTTTTAGATACAAATGGCCCAAAAGTGGATAATACTGAGGTTTGTACCGTGGAACTGCAAAACCACACTTGTATTTCTCGGGCCTACACCAGACTATTTTCAACAGATATATTTGTGTCTGAAAAATCAGGGAGACACTATTTTTTTTTTTTTTTACAGCAAAAAATGCAAAAAGCAGGATAATAGAGATTTTTTACCGTGGAACAGCAAAAGCACACTTCTGTCTCTCTGGCCTACACCAGACTATTTTCAACAGATATATTTGTGTCTGAAAAATCAGGGAGACGCTATTATTATTTTTATACAGCAAAAAATGCCAAAAACAGGATAATAGAGATGTTTTACCGTGGAACATCAAAACCACAGTAATAATTTACTGGTGTATACCAGGCTTTTTAAAATATATATATATTTGCGGCTGAACAGTGAGCGACACACTCAAACTGTTTTTTTTTAGATACAAATGGCCCATAGAACTGCAAAACCACACTTCTATTTCTCTGGCCTACACCAGACTATTTTCAACAGATATATTTGTGTCTGAAAAATCAGAGGCACACTTTTTTTTTTTGGGGGGGGGGGGGGGGGGCACCAAAAGGTTAATAAGATGGGTATTTGTACATTGTGAAGGAGGAAAAAAAAATGAGGATTTAGATAAAAAAAAAGGATTTTTCCTGGCCCCCGGGACCTGGAGCTAAGTCCAGCAATTTCAGCAACAGGAGCAGCACACAGGACTGTAATGCAGCGTTTGCTGGTATAACCACTGCGTCTCCTATACAGCCTGCCTGCCTGCCTGCCTGATACACCTGGGATGGATATTAGTCCTGAGAAGGACTGTTTGTTTGATCTGGCAGCCTTTACAGACCCTACACTAACTATTTTGCAGGATATATCTCTCCCTAAATCAGCCGCGCTGTCCCTACACTGTCTGATCCGGATCGACTGTGTCCAAGATGGCGGCGCCCGGTTTTAAATACTCGAGGTGACGCTGTGCGGCTAGCCAATCACTGTAATGCCCACAAACAACATGGCTGCGGCATTACAGTGACTGGCTGGCAATCCCTGCATGTTCATTGGCTCTGTAAAGAACGCCAAACATGCAGGGCGGAGACCCGAGCTCCCGCCCGAGTAACCCGGAAATGCTCGGTGCTCGCCGAACATCCCGAGTAGCGTGATGCTCGGGCGAGTACCGAGCAGTGTCGAGCATGTTCGCTCAACACTAGTCTTCATGATGCTGTTTGATCTCTAATCTTCTCAAACAAACATCTGAGGCCTGCACAGGACAGCTTAGTTATTCTGAGAATAAATGTGAAGGTGAACTTAATTTAAAAATTTATGTGACTTCCAGAGGCAATTAGTCACTCAGAATTTTGTTTAGGGGTATCAGACTATAGGGAGCTGAATGCAATTACACTTCATAATTTTCAGATTTATGTTTAACTGTTTAATTATTCACATGATTTATGTAAAACTATTAGAAAACCATGTATCATTTCTTTTGTACTTCACAATTACTTGCTACTTTGTGTTGGTGTATCACATAAAATCCCAATAAAGTACCAGATTTTTCAGACTGTAGGACGCACTGGACGATAAGACGCACCTAGGTTTTAGAGGAGGAAAATGGAAAAAAAATTGAAGCAAAATATTTGGTCATGAAGCACTGTTATGTGGGAGGGGGTCTGCTGCTGACACTGTTATAGTGGTAATGTCCCCCAATTCTATACTAATATCCCCCATCCTGTTACATACAGTGGTGGCCAAAAGTATTGGCACCCCTGCAATTCTGTCAGATAATACTCAGTTTCTTCCTGAAAATGATTGCAATCACAAATTCTTTGATATTATTATCTTCATTTAATTTGTCTTCAATGAAAAAACACAAAAAGAATTGTCCTAAAGCCAAATTGGATATAATTCCACACCAAACCTAAAAAAGGGGGTGGACAAAAGTGTTGGCACTGTTTGAAAAATCATGTGATGCTTCTCTAATTCGCGTAATTAACAGCACCTGTAACTTACCTGTGGCACCTAACAGGTGTTGGCAATAACTAAATCACACTTGCAGCCAGTTAACATAGATTAAAGTTGACTCAACCTCTGTCCTGTGTCCTTGTGTGTACCACATTGAGCATGGAGAAAAGAAAGAAGACCAAAGAACTGTCTGAGAACTTGAGAAACCAAATTGTGAGGAAGCATGAGCAATCTCAAGTCTACAAGTCCATCTCCAAAGACCTGAATGTTCCTGTGTCTTCCGTGCGCAGTGTCATCAAGAAGTTTAAAGCAAATGGCACTGTGGCTAACCTCCCTAGATGTGGACGGAAAAGAAAAATTGACGAGAGATTTCAACGCAAGATTGTGCGGATGGTGGATAAAGAACCTCGACTAACATCCAAACAAGCCCTGCAGTCCAAGGGTACAACAGTGTCAACCCGTACTATCCGTCGGCGTCTGAATGAAAAGGGACTGTATGGTAGGATACCCAGGAAGACCCCACTTCTTACCCCGAGACATGAAAAAGCCAGGCTGGAGTTTGCCAAAACTTACCTGAGAAAGCCTAAAACGTTTTGGAAGAATGTTCTCTGGTCAGATGAGACAAAAGTAGAGCTTTTTGGGAAAAAGCATCAACATAGAGTGTACAGGGAAAAAAAAGAGGCATTCAAAGAAAAGAACACGGTCCCTACAGTCAAACATGGCGGAGGTTCCCTGATGTTTTGGGGTTGCTTTGCTGCCTCTGGCACTGGACTGATTGACCGTGTGCATGGCATTATGAAGTCTGAAGACTACCAACAAATTTTGCAGCATAATGTAGGGCCCAGTGTGAGAAAGCTGGGTCTCCCTCAGAGGTCATGGGTCTTCCAGCAGGACAATGACCCAAAACACACTTCCAAAAGCACTATAAAATGGTTTGAGAGAAAGCACTGGAGACTTCTAAGGTGGCCAGCAATGAGTCCAGACCTGAATCCCATAGACCACCTGAGGAGAGATCTCAAAATGGCAGTTTGGAGAAGGCACCCTTCAAATATCAGGGACCTAGAGCAGTTTGCCAAAGAAGAATGATCTACAATTCCAGCAGAGCATTGTAAGAAACTCATTGATGGTTACCGGAAGCGGTTGTTCGCAGTTATTTTGGCTAAAGGTTGTGCAACCAAGTATTAGGCTGAGGGTGCCAATACTTTTGTCTGGCCCATTTTTGGAGTTTTGTGTGAAATGATCAATGATTTGATTTTTGCTTCATTCTCTTTTGTGTTTTTTCCTTGCAAGCAAATTAAATGAAGATAATAAGACCAAAGAATTTGTGATTGCAATCATTTTAAGGAAGAAACTGAGTATCATCTGACAGAATTGCAGGGGTGCCAATACTTTTGGCCACCACTGTATATGTCATGATGTGGAAACCCTTTTTCTTTCTTAGGGAGAGCTTTGGAATAGACAGCAAAGGGTCTTCACATTGCCAGTGAGATTCTAATTAAAATAGTTCATCGATGAAGGGAGGGAGACAAAATACATGCGACATGCATTGTCAGCAGGTAGAGTCTTGTGAGGTGGCTAAGACTCACCATATTTATTAGCTAGACAAAGCGGAACTACAACCGTTACATGCAACAGAAGAAGAAACCAAAATAGATTATCAGTGATATCACACTTCCCGTGGACCAAAGTAAAACTTTCTTGTCAGGGAACTCACAGGAAACCAGTATCTTAGTCAGACATTCAATGATGCAAGTTTTAAGCAAAGACTACAGACATAGAAAAGCATATAATTGTTTCTAAATAATATTGAAGCGAGATATAAAATATTAACCTTAACAACTCCTCCCTTTTTATTATTTTACAAAACAATTTATTCATCAGCTACTTCCCCATGCTATAAAAGCCTGAAGGGGACGAATCCCGTTCACCGACAAATATCTTGCTTGTAAATCTCATCATATATGTTTATAGGAGAAGTGGTATTATATTTTGCAGGCCTGTGATGCTTAACCTTGTGTGTTTTCTTGCATAGTCTCTTAATGGCAAATATACTAATCCTGGAAACTATATACACTAGTAATATCAGAATTCCTATTTGTAGAATACCTTGTAGGATGCCCATTAGCCATCCACCTATACCCTTGAACCAATTGACAGGATTAAGAAATGGGAAATTGTTGCTCCACCAGGAATCTTTGTTGACTTGATGTTTTTGGAGCCACGCATCCCTCATTTCTCTAACTATCTCTATCTTGGTATTTACCTGGAAATTTCCTGCAGGGTCTATGTAGTGGCAACAGGTAGGGCCTATTATCTGACACATCCCGCCCTCGCTAGCAGTCAAGTAATCTAGCACTATGGTGTGTTGGTTAGTAACTACAATTAGTTGTTTCTGTACAATATTAGATGTATTGAGAACGTCAAGAAGCTGGAAGATCTGGTCATCCTGATAATTAGTCGCCTCTACCAACATATCCCACATTTGCATTATGAATGGGTAAATGAATAATACACTGAAAAATTTGTTAGCCACCCCCATTTCTACAAGATGCGGTTTAGCATTTGGTCTGGGCTTGTCGTCTGCAGCTCATCTGTACAGTGTGTGTAGAGGGATTGCTTTAATATCTACTCTTGTGTGTGGTACTATAAAAGTAGGTGTTAGAAAGGCCAGTGTGCAAACTCCTGAGAAATTGTTGGGTAACCACTTGTAAGCCTGATGTCCACATACAATACATAAACTCTCTGGTGCTCCAACAACAGTGTTGTTGAACACACTAGCAATCCATTAGATAACAATGTGGTGCTTAATTTTTCCATAATTTTTCCCTGATACTGAGTGTCATTTGAGGTAAAACCTGATATTAGATTTTGCAAGGTGACATTTACACAATGAAGCTTAGGATTGAGAGTGGCATCAACTGCGATACACTGCGTAGTAGTGGTAGCAGATCCATTACACTCTGAATAGTCAGCTGTAAAGAAAGGAAACCCTCTGGATTTTATCTGAATGCAGCTGCAATAGGTAAAGTTCGGATAACAGGAGAGGTCGACACGACTGGTCGCCCAAGGCATTTCAGTCTGATTTAGAGGTGGACCACTCCTGTTAACCCTAGAACGCATGACCATAAAAATCTACTTTTTCACATACCTGGGGCCTTTTAGGCCCGTGTGCAAATAACATGGAATAACTCAAACAAAAATGACATACAACTATATACCTGAGGAATATCTAGAGTTTCAAAATTCTAACTAAAGTAATCTTGCAGAAAATAGAAAACAATTAACAGGGCGGGCCTGCGAGGCCCCAGGTATGCGTTCTAGGGTTAAATAACAACCATGGCTCAGTCACCCAAGCAGCTACAGTTAGACCTACAACCTTCTTTTTTTGTTGTTGTTCTTAGTCTAATAGGAAAAGTGTGGTTACTTAAGTAAAACATTTCTTTCAAAGTCACTGGAATGGCTAAATAAGGCATAGTATTGGAGGATATTGGACTATGGGTGAATAGCCAACAGTTCTTAGGACGGTCATTAGAGTTCATGTCTTGGAGTAAGACTTGGTGATGCTTTATCAGTTTGTTATCCCAGTTCTCTTTTAGTACTTCATGGAGAGTTAGGGCAAGGGGTACGGTTGCTATCACCATAGTCTAAACAAACAGGGTCATCATCTTTGCTGCTGCTGGGGTTCAAGACCTTTTTACAATGGCTGGCGTGGATCCAAGTGTCCTTGCCTTGAAGCTTGACAGAAGTGGCAGTGGTTAACAGCACTTGCAATGGTTCATTGTATCTGGGCTCCAGTGGCCTCCTCATATGTCTCTTTACCACGACCCAGTATCCTGCTACCAAAGTGTGAGTGCCGCTGAGGCAATTGGGGTCTGGGATAGAGGAAAGAACACGATTATGAGTAACAGTCAAATGTTTATGCAACTCCAGAACATATTCAGTGAGCGAACCATAGGAGGCCTGCAGCTGCTGTGGGAAATACAACCCTGTCTTAGGGACACTACCAAACAGTATTTCATATGGGGAGAGCTTCTCCCTCCCCCTTGGGGTGGTCCTCACTGAATACAATGCTATGGGCAAACAGTCTACCCAGGACAAGAGTGTTTCTTCAATGCACTTTTGGAGTTATAGTTTCAAGGTACCATTGAGGCATTCCACCTTCCCACTACTTTGTGGATGATAGGGAACATGGAAAGCCTGTTCTATCCCAAGAGTGACCATGATTTGCTTCATTAGTTCCCCAGTAAAGTGGGTTCCTCAGTCACTTTCTATAGTTTTGGGCACCCCATATCTACAAACCACCTCACTGATCAATTTTTTAGCTTTAGTTTTTGTGTTTGCTTCTGGCCACTCAGAGAAAAGGTCAATGCATACCAGGGCGTATTCATAATTACCCACCTTAGGTAACTGTATGTAGTCCACCTGCAGTCTCTGAAATAGGTAATCTGGTTTTGGTGTGCATTTCCGTGGGACTCAAATAGGCCTACCAGGGTTATGTTTTGCACAAACTAGACATTCTTGAACATACTTTGCAGCCGTATTCGGGAACCCTGGGGCACATCAGTTTCGTAGCACCACTGCACGCATAACACCCTTTGAGTTATGCACCGTAGAATGTACAAAGGCAGCCATCATGGGGAACAGGCAGCGTGGAAGGCAAATACATTTGTTTACCTGCCATACCCCTGACACTGACTGTACAGCGCCTGCTTTGGCCCATGCATTCTGCTCATGGGGGGGGAGCCTGGGTCTTGCAGTATTTGGAGGTCCACGGCCACTGGGACCGGTGCAGGGGATGTCTCCTTATTTGAAAGGGTGCTTCCTGCCCTCCCTGACTCTGAGTCTCCTGGGGTTCTCGCACCTGCTATAGCCAGTAGCTCTGTCAGAGGTTGTCGTGCTGCTTCCTTAGCTGCCGGGTCTGCCAAGGCATTCCCTACTGCAAGGGGAGTTTGTTCCCATGTGTGTGCTGACACTTTGACTATGGCTCCCCTTCGGGGAAGGGTGAGTGCTGTGAGTAGCTGCTCTACCGCTTGTGCATTCCTTATAGGTTTGCCAGCAGAAGTCAAGAAATTACGGCTTCGCCAAATGGCGCCAAAGTCATGTGCAACACCATAAGCATATTGCAAGTCAGAAAATACATTAATTTCTTTACTTTTTCCCAGATTACACGCTAATGCGAGTGCTTTAAGCTCCGCCTTTTGTGCAGAGCAGCTGGAGGGAAGTGGTTCTTGTATTACTGCCTTACCATTGTGAACTACTGCATACCCGGTGAGGAATCATCCTTGTTCACTGTCCCAAGCTCTGGAACCATCTACAAAATACTCAGCAGAGTGGTTAGTGAGTGGTACATCAGTAATATTTGCAAAGCCCTTTATTTCAGCTTCCATCAATGCCTGACAATCATGTTCATGTGCCATATCAAACTGAGCTTCCTCATCTGCTAATTTGAAAAACAGGGGCAGGTCTTGGCTCATGGTCCCTCCCTCTTCCCCATCCTGATACTTTCCTCCCTTTTCTAAATCCACTGGAAGTAGTGTAGCTGAATTTAGAACATTAGAGCGTTTGATAGTTATATGGGGGGGGGGTGTAAGGAGTGAGACTTCATGTTTTGTCACCCTTGATGCTGAGAGGTGGCGGGTCTGAGCCTGTTGAAGTGTTTCACATACAGCATGAGGAACTTGAAGTGTGAGGGGGTTTCATAACATTATGTCCTCTGTCTTTTTAACAAGTTCTGAAGCTGCTACCACAGCTCTTACACAAGTAGGAGACCCCATAATGACTCGATCTAGAGTAATACCCTAGAGGGCACTGCCTACCACCATGTTCTTAGGTAAGGACACCAGACGCATGTCCAGCCTGTTCGTGGCAGTACAAAGTAAAAAACTTGTCATAATTCGTTATACTTAGAGCTGGGGAGTAGTGTTGAGTAGAGATGAGCGTTGTTCTACTCGAACTGTTCGCCAATCTCAAATTCGAGCTGTTTTGGGCGGTGTTCGAGCCGTTCGGCGAACACGAACGATTTGAGAAAAATTCGGCTGTTCGAGGTTATGTTCGATAACTGTTCGTGCACCAAAATCATAACTGGATTTTTTCTCAGTAATGATGAAAATTAATGTTAATACGCAGTTTGAGTGTACAGCGGGGTGGGGGGAGGGACAGGGGATGGATCTCTGCAGGAATAATGAAGATCTCTATTTTTTTTTCTCTTTCCCGCATTTACAGTGGGGAGGTGCAATCTGTCAGCCTATCAGCAGCGCACACACGGAGCGTAGTGCTTTTTTTCACACAAGCAAGGGCATGTGTCATTGGCAGTGTATGTCACATGTCCTTGCCCTATAAGACCAAGCCATTTTCCCCATCGCCACCATTTTCTCACTGCTGCAGCTGCGTGTTAGACGGCACCGCTGTTGCTGTGTGCGCTATACCTTGTTAATTTCAAGCCAATTTTCGCACAAATCTACAGATAGCTTGGGAGTAGGGAATAGTTGTGATTGCAGTCCTTTTAAGGACTAGGTTACAGCATTTCCTACGACTTTTATCAGGCAGGTCTGTGCTCTTAAATAGATAGGTTGTGGGAGTAAAGACTAATTGTAATTGGAGTCCTTTTCAGGACTAGGTTACATCAGTTCCTATCAGTTTTTGCCAGGCAGGTCTGTGCCAGTGCTGTGCAAGTTTTTTTCACAGCATTTGGCTGAATCTAGCAAAGCTAATCCTTTTTGGCCTATTGCAGAGTGTGTTAGTCAGTGGAGTAGCCTATCTGTGTTGCAAGATATACCACCTGTGTATAGAATACCAATTTTTTTACTGCACCTAGTGAAGTAAAATCTTTTGGGCATAGCATCATTCTATTAGTCCATATATACTGACCTCCATCAGGTTGCAAATTGAATATAATTTTTTTCTGCATCTAGCTCTGAAAAAATATTTGGCCTTCTAACAGTGTGTGGGACTTTCTCTATTAGTCCATCTATACTGACCTCCATCAGGTTGCAAACTGAATATATTTTTTTCTGCATCTACCTCTGAAAAAATATTGGGCTTGTAGCTGTGTGTGGGACTTGTTCTATTAATCCATCTATACAGACCTCCATCAGGTTGCAAACTGAATATAATTTTTTTCTGCATCTAGCTCTGAAAAAATATTGGGCTTCTAGCTGTGTGTGGGACTTGTTGTATTAGTCCATCTATACTGACCTCCATCAGGTTGCAAACTGAATATATTTTTTTCTGCATCTACCTCTGAAAAAATATTGGGCTTCTAGCTGTGTGTGGGACTTGTTCTATTAATCCATCTATACAGACCTCCATCAGGTTGCAAACTGAATATATATTTTTTCTGCATCTAGCTCTGAAAAAATATTTGGCCTTCTAGCAGTGTGTGGGACTTTCTCTATTAGTCCATCTATACTGACCTCCATCAGGTTGCAAACTGAATATAATTTTTTTCTGCATCTAGCTCTGAAAAAATATTTGGCCTTCTAGCAGTGTGTGGGACTTTCTCTATTAGTCCATCTATACTGACCTCCATCAGGTTGCAAACTGAATATAATTTTTTTCTGCATCTAGCTCTGAAAAAATATTTGGCCTTCTAGCAGTGTGTGGGACTTTCTCTATTAGTCCATCTATACTGATCTCCATCAGGTTGCAAATTAAAAATAATTTTTATCTGCATCTACCTCTGAAAAAATATTTGGGCTTCTAGCTGTGTGTGGGACTTGTTCTATTACTCCATCTATACTGACCTCCATCAGGTTGCAAATTGAATATAATTTTTTTCTGCATCTAGCTCTGAAAAAATATTGGGCTTCTAGCTGTGTGTGGGACTTGTTGTATTAGTCCATCTATACTGACCTCCATCAGGTTGCAAACTGAATATAATTTTTTTCTGCATCTAGCTCTGAAAAAATATTTGGCCTTCTAGCAGTGTGTGGGACTTTCTCTATTAGTCCATCTATACTGACCTCCATCAGGTTGCAAACTGAATATAATTTTTTTCTGCATCTAGCTCTGAAAAAATATTTGGCCTTCTAGCAGTCTGTGGGACTTTCTCTATTAGTCCATCTATACTGACCTCCATCAGGTTGCAAACTGAATATAATTTTTTTCTGCATCTAGCTCTGAAAAAATATTTGGCCTTCTAGCAGTGTGTGGGACTTGTTCTATTAGTCCACCTATACTGACCTCCATCAGGTTGCAAATTCAAAATAACTTTTTGTCTGCATCTAGCTCTGAAAAAATATTTGGCCTTCTAGCAGTGTGTGGGACTTTCTCTATTAGTCCATCTATACTGACCTCCATCAGGTTGCAAACTGAATATTTTTTTTTCTGCATCTACCTCTGAAAAAATATTTGGGCTTCTAGCTGTGTGTGGGACTTGTTCTATTAGTCCATCTATACTGACCTCCATCAGGTTGCAAATTGAATATCATTTTTTTCTGCATCTAACCTAGCCAATAGTTTTGGCCTAATACCACAGTTTGGCCACTCAGCTCTGCTCGGTTCCCATTCATTGTTTTTTTGTGCAAACAACTCCAGAGTTGTGAATTAGTTAACCACCAAAATGAGTGGAAAAAGGCCTGCTGCTGGTGGAAAGGGGAATAGGTGTGTTGGGAAGGGGAAAAAAGGTTGTGTCCGTGGGGTAGGTGTTAAAGCAACAGTAACATCTGCAGAAGAAAGACCATCTTCCAGCCAAACTAAAATGTCTACTTATTTAAGCGAACAATGTGATAAGATCCCTTTCTTACGGCCACGCCAATCGCTACAAATTCCAGATGAGGCACAAAAACAGCAGGTGCTTCAACGGATATCAAGTGCTCCTTTAAGTGGGCTCTCCTCCACATCAACTTCAACATCACAAATACTCCAGTCCTCAAAGGTGTCACCCCAATCGCACTTGCTTCCTCACAGCTCCCAAATCTCCAGCTGCCCGTCTGAGTATGAGGTAGAACAGATGGTTGAGTCTGCAGAGCTGTTTACTCATACTATAGCCTGGGAATCTGAGGTCGACTCCAGCGCTGCTGTGAATCCAGACGAGGAAATGATCTGCACTGATGCCCAGAATCTTTATGAGTCGGATCCAGGACCAGACGCAGAAGGTTCTGACCATAATGTAGACCCTCATTCCCAAACTGTAACTCCTGTTGGTGTAGACAATGAGGAAGACGATGATGAGACTCAAATACCTGATTGGAGCGACAAATTTAGTATTTTGTCAGGGCAGGAACAGGTTGGCTCTGAGGACGACGGGTGTGATAACGCACAGGGTGATGATGATGAGGTTGGAGATCCCACTTACTGTCAACCCACAGTCAGCCAAGAGATGAGGTCAGCAGAGGAGGTGGAGGAAGATGCTAGTGACGACGAGGTCAGGTTGCACCTTCCTGGACAGAGACGTAGTACTGGAAGCACGTCAACAACTGCATCCTCAAACACAACTCTGCCTCTCACCACAAGTCGTGGTGGCTCTTCAGGTCGCATGGGTGCTAAGCCTTGCATAGCCTGGGCATTTTTTCAGATCGATAAAGATGACCCAACTCGTGTTATCTGTAACATTTGTCAGCAAAAGCTAAGTAGAGGCCAAAAAATACATAGTTTCATGCATGAACCGGCACATGGACATGAAGCATAAGTTGCAGTGGGAAGCTCAGTGTGTTACAATGCGGCCTAGCCGGCCGGGCCAACCACCGTCTGCCGTATCTTGTGCATCCGCGGCCTCTTCATCTTCTGTGACTGGGGAGACAGCAGTCACACCTGTTTTGGGGCGCAGACCTGCCACCTCTTTACCCGCAACAGCCAGCGTGATTGGCAGGTCATCATTTTCTTTGGAGGTGGTAACACCAGCTGGTGTTGAGCGCTGTCCGACATCGATAGCACCACCTTTGGATCAAGGCAACCTAACATGACCGCCTGCATCTTCCTCACAGACCGGCAGTTTGCCGGGGACACCCTTATCAACCCCGTCTAAGCACAATAGCCAGCCCTCGGTCCCTCAGATGTGGACAAGTAAAAGACCATTTCCTCCTAGCCATGAGAAAGCTAAGAGGTTGAATTTCACCATCTGTAAGCTCTTGACTACAGAAATGCTGCCTTTCCGCCTGGTGGACACAGAGGATTTTCGAGACCTTATGTCCGTCGCAGTGCCCCAGTACCAGATGCCCAGTCGGCACTACTTCTCAAAGAAAGGTGTGCCTGTACTCCACCAGCATGTCGCACACAACATCACCGCTTCTTTGAGAAACTCTGTGTGTGACAGGGTGCATTTCACCACAGACACTTGGACGAGTAGGCATGGACAGGGGCGTTACATGTCGCTGACTGGGCACTGGGTAACTATGCTGACAGTAGGACAAGGGGCTGCTGTCCAAGTCTTGCCGTCCCCACGAGTTGTGCGTCAATCCTCTTTATGTCAAAGTTCCTCCACTGCTTCTGCCTCCTCAACCTCCTCTCGGTCTTCCACCTGCACCCAAAGCCTGTCTGGTCATGCCACAAGCTTTCTAACTGCGCAGAAGGGATCCTGCACACCTCCTTACTATGCTGGCAGTAGGGCTCAACGTCATCAGGCGGTTTTTACTTTGAAATGTCTGGGAAATGTGAGTCACACAGCTGAGGAGTTGTGGTCAGCTCTGGAGAACCAATTTCATGAATGGTTGTCTCCACTGGACCTGAAACCAGGGAAGGCCGTGTGCGACAATGCTGCAAACCTGGGTGCGGCCCTTCGCCGGGGCAATGTCACACACGTGCCTTGTATGGCTCACGTGTTGAACTTGGTTGTCCAGCAATTTTTAGCCCACTATCCCAGACTAGATGGCCTTCTGCAGAGGGCACGGTCGCTGTGTGCTCACTTCCGCCGTTCGCATCCCGCAGCTCAGCGACTTACATCTCTACAGAAGTCGTGTGGCCTGCCACTTCACCGGCTAAAATGCGATGTGCCTACCCGGTGGAATTCAACTCTGCACATGTTGCAGCGACTGTGGCAGCACCGACAAGCCCTGGTGCAATACGTTCTGACGTATAGCCTGGGCCAACGAGATCCAGACGTGGGGCAAATCACGCTGGAGGAGTGGTCTCAGATCAGGGACCTATGCACCCTTCTGCACAGTTTTGAAATGGCGACGAAGATGTTTAGTGCTGACGATGCCATTATCAGCATGACTATTCCGGTGATTTACATGCTGGAGCACATGTTAAACAGAATTGGGAGTCAGGCGGTGGCACAAGAGGAGGTGGAGGAAGTAGAGGAGGAGGAGTTGTATGCGGAAGGGCTAACATCTGCAAGGTCCAGACGGTCGGCAGCACCAAGGCAGCAGGCATGTGAGGGTGGGGGAGATGGTTTTTCCAGGGCGCATGGTAGCAGCCAAACTAGTGAGGAAGGTGCAGGAGCCCAGGAAGAAGTGGAGGACGAACTGATGGAAGACTCATCAGATGAGGGAGACCTTGATCACATTTCTGTTGTGCGAGGTTGGGGGGAGAGGACAGAGGAAGGAAGCATGATTGTTACCTCGCCACCAACACAACAGGGACTTGGTGCTCCTGGATGCGCAACACACATGAGTGCCTTCTTGCTGCACTACCTGCAACATGACCCTCGAATTGGGAGAATTAGAAATAATCCTGACTACTGGGTTGCCACACTGTTAGATCCCCGGTACAAAAGTAAATTTGCCGAAATTATTCCTGCCATAGAAAGGGATGCACGCATGCAGGAGTATCAGCAGAGACTGTTGCAGAATCTTACATGTGCTTTTCCACAAAACACCAGTGGTGCACGTAGTGAATCTCACAGTTCCAACTTGCCAACCGTGGGACCGTCAAGTTTTCAGCACTCAAACCATAACAGAACCACAGTATCTGCTGGTAACATCAATTTTGCGGAATCATTTCACCACTTTTTTAGCCCATCCTTTGCAAGGCCACAGGAGACAAGAAGTCTGACACATAGTCAACGCCTAGAGACGATGGTACAGGAGTATCTCCAAGTAAACATTGAAGCCATGACTGTGTCACTGGACCCTTGCTCTTTTTGGACTTCCAATCTGGATAAATGGCCGGAGCTAGCCACTTACGCCTTGGAGATCTTGTCATGCCCCGCAGCCAGCGTTCTGTCTGAACGTGTGTTCAGCGCTGCTGGTGGTGTGCTGACAGTTAAGCGCACGCGGCTCTCCACTGATAATGTAGATAGACTCACGTTCATAAAGATGAACAAATCATGGATGCGAAACGACTTTTCTACCCCTGTGTCATCCTGGGGAGAGTAAAAGATGGATGATTGGTTAAAATCACCCTACCAACCGTTTTAAGCTTTCAAATTACTAATCATGTTTATCTGTATCTTGGCTGGAAAATAATTTGGGCTTTGTAGCAGTGTGCAGCACTGATCCTATTAAGCCATCTATACTAAGCTCCACCAGATTTAAAATTAATAATAATTTTTAGCTGCATCTAGCCCGGAAAATAATTTTGGGGCTCCGAGATGCGCAAGACACATAAGTGCCTTCTTGCTGCACTACCTGCAACATGACCCTCATATTGTCAGAATTCGAAGTAATCATGACTACTGGGTTGCCACACTCTTAGATCCGCCAAACTTTTCGATCAACCTTTTCATTTTAATAAAGACCAAAAAAATGGTCATTTTTGAAATCATAAGCATTAGCAGGTTATTAGAAACTGAAATCAAACAGTTTTCAACTCAAAACTTTATTCTAGGTGATGTTACATTTTCACATAGGACCCCTTGTTCGAAAGGAGCTTCTGAACTCTCTCGTCCATTGAATTTGTCAGGTTTCGGATGGTTTCTGCTTCAATTGTTTTGCATGAGGACAGAATACCCTCCCAGAGCTGTTGCTTAGATGTGAACTGCCTCCCGCCATCATAGACACTCCTTTTGATGATGCTCCAGAGGTTCTGAATGGGGTAGAGGTCAAGGGAGCATGGGGGTCACAGCATAAGTTTGTCCCCTTTTATGCCCATATCAGCCAGAGATGCAGATGTTTTATGTGCAGCATGAGATGGTGTATTATCTTGCAAAAAAATGATCTTGCTGTGAAATACACGGTTCTTCTTCTTGAACCATGGCAGGAAGTGCTGTTTGAGAAAATCCACATACATTATGGAGTTCATCTTTAGCGCCTTCAGGGATCCTAAAGGGGCCGACAATCTCTCTCCCCATGATTCCAGCCCAAAACATTACTCCACCTCCTCCTTGTTGGCGCTGTAGCCGTGTTTGCGTGGGGTGTCCATCAACCAGCCATCCTCCACTCCATCCATCTGGACCATCGAGCGCTGCAAGGCACTCATCCGTGAACAAAACAGTTTTGAAATCAGTCTTCATGTAATGTTTGGCCCACTGGAGCCGTTTCTGCTTGTGTGAAAAGGATAGAGGAGGTCGACAGGATGGCGTATGCACAGCTGCAAACCTCTAAAGGACCCTGCATCTTGTTGTTCGGGGGACGTTGGAGGCACCAGCAGCTTCAAAAACTTGTCTGCTGCTATGACAAGGCTTTTTTGCCGCTGCTCTTTTAACCTGACGTAATTGCTTGTAGGAAAGAGTCCTCAATTTGCCCTTATCAGCACGCACACGTGTGTACTGTGAATCAGCTACATACTTCTTGATTGCCAAGACACTTCATCCTGATCATCGCACAATGTTGATTGTAGTCATGCCTTGACCTAAACACTCCACAATTTGTTGCTTCTCAGCAGCCGACACATCCTTTTTCTTTCCCATTTTGGCAGAAAATGTAGGCTGCTTAATAATGTGAGACAGCCTTCTTAAGTAGTCTTGCCTTTCATTGGACACACCTGCCAAACTAATTAGCACAGGTGTCTGCAATTGCTTACAGTGATATAAAGAGCCCTGACACACATCACCATCAATGAGTTTAACTGACAAACAAACAAATTCTTCCCTTATCACTCCTAAACACTTTTTGCATAATAATTTGGAACACAGTGTACATGTGCTTTTCCACAAAACACCAGTGGTTCACGTAGTGAATCTTACAGTTCTAACTTGCCAACCGTGGTCTGTATGGAGTTGTTCAATAAAGGGCCCAAAATTAAGATAACATAGATGGGAGAGGTCTCTATGAATAGGAATTCCTAAATATTTGATACCCTGTGAGGGCCAGGCAAAGGGAAAGTTGGACTGGATGGAATCCTATATGGATTTGGGGAGGGAGACATCGAGGGCCTCAGACTTCGCTGCATTGATTTTAAAATTTAACCATGTAACAAAGTGATCTATTTCAGCCATAACAGCATGGATGGATATATGTGATTGAGTGATATATACTAGGACATCATCAGCAAATAGAGAGCACTTGTACTCGGTGCCTCCCACCTCAATCCACCTAATATTGGGGTTATGGCGAATTGATGAGAGCAGGTGCTCCGTCACTAGGATGTATAAGAGAGGGGACAGAGAACATCCCTGCCTTGTCCCATTGGTGATTGTGAAAGGTGATGAAAATGTTCTGACGCGCCCCCTGGGCCTTGGGACACCTGGAGCTGGACCCTTTTTGGTGGATGCTGGTGGTTGTAGTCTCCGTGGCGGCGACCCGGTTCCGTGGCTCAGTGCGGTCAAACCAGTGGCGGAACTATTTATGTGGTTTTGATGTTTAATTGTCCGACTACGCCACCCGTGGATTGCGGTCAGAGTGAACCGCCGCTCCAGGGCAGACCGCTGAGGCTGGTGTTGTGGGTGCAGCAGAGCGTAGCATAACTCCCCACGGGAGGAGTATAGCCTCAGGGCAGTGTATGCGGTGGATGGGGGTGATGGTGCAGGGCAGCAGCAGTAACGACACGGAGTCAGTGATGCAGTCCAGGGCCATTACTCACAGTTCTTATTATCCAGACCACGTCTGCAGGTAACGGCTGCCCACGTCGTACTTTGCTCACCAGGTGAGGGGCTCAGACAACTCCCAGATAACTTTGGAGCGCTTCACAGGACCCCCTTTGTGTGTCCTTTGTCTGTCCTTTCTTACCAACCCTTCTGTCCGGCTGCCTCGGGCCTCCTCTTGGTAAACTTGGCGCCAGTTTCCCTGACCCCATGTGGTGCCTTCCTAGCGGGTGTAGCGAGGGGCTGCGCCACATAAAATGTCACAGCCTCCGGTTTCTAGCTGAGGGTCGTTTTCTGCCTCCACTAGTTTTGGGGACCGGTCTCCCCCTTTGGCCTGACCCCTCCACGCAGGTGGATTCGGGCGTGCGGTGGCGACTCGCCCGTCCGCACCCCTGGGATCCCTTCATTCCTCGTTCCTGGAGCCTTCTCCGCTCCTCTTCCTTCCTTCTCCCTCTTCCAGGCCTGGGCCTCTGTTACTAGGCCCGCCTCCGGAGCAGAGCTCATGCAGAGCCCCTGCTCCCTGCCACTTCTGCTCAGACTTCTCTGCACTGAACTAAGATGGTGCCCACCTTTTATACTCCCTTCTCAATGCACCCACGAACTGCTTCCTCCCTGCTCCTGCACTACAGGGTTCCCCTTCCTCAGTGTTCCCTCCCCCCACTCCAGCCAGGGACAGGGACTGTCGTGCCCATCTCAGAGGCATATTGGTCGCCCTGCCCCACGGCAATGTGGTGTAATGCATGCAGGTGTCGGGTCCTGATCCACACTCCATCCTTACCTGAGAGTGAGATATCACACCTCTGGGTGAGGTGCAATACCTCTGTAGCAACCGAGCCCTCAGGGTGCTACAGTTCCATTTATCTTCAGCCTAGGTGACGTATTGCGATACAGGGCCGTGATTTTGGCTATAAAAGGGTCCCCTAGACCCCTACCCCAAGCTTTTTAAGAGAATCATATATGGCGTGCCAGGAGACTCTATGGAATGCTTTCTCAGCATCCAACGAGAGTATCTAATTACAAATTTTTAACTGCATCTAGCCCAGGAAATACTTTGTGCCTAGTAGCAGTGTCTGCTAGTCAGCGGATTATCCCGGCTGTTAAGCAAGCTACACCACCTGTAGTTTTGACACTTAATTTTTTCAAAGGAAATGCTTCGGGACCACGGGATACTCAGTGAAGAGCATCAGGAGGCACCCCAAGGCATAGGGGCTGGGACTGGCAGTAGGATGCCTTGCGGTGGACAGCCGAGCTGGATCCTTATAAAAGCTTTTTAACTGCAGCAGCTTTAGTGGACGCTACTGGAGCTGGAATTATGTGGCTGCTGGCATGAGACTTGCCCTCCAATAGATCCTTGTAAATGGATTTAAAGTGTATTCATTCAAATTAGAGAGACAATTTAAATTAAAAAGCTTAGAGCTGCCTCCACCACAGGGGGGCTCGCTCGAGCCACCAGCGGACAGGCACCAGTATTGGGAGAGGGGGGCTGGCCGTCAGGGTTCACCGCGGCTCTGGCACAAACCCGGCGACACGGAGGTGGCACGAGCAGGAGCAGACTGAACGTGTCGGCTTCTCACTTTTTGGATTTTAGAAGGGCATGACATGCCTATATCTGTGTCTCCCCCTCCTTTTACTCCTCCACCTCTTTTCTTTTCGCATGACTATATGCACTTGTCACTTTTCCATGTGTTAGTTGTGTCTTCAGAGCAGTTTGTCAGCTTTTGGACACCTTTGAAGGTGTTTTCTATGTGTTTCTATGTGTTTTTGTTTGCCTGCCATTGGTTTTAACGGTGTTCAAAGGTGTTCGACGAACAGTTCGACGAACAGTTCGGCGAACACACAGGTGTTCGACGAACCGAACCGAACTCGAACACTACGGGGGTGGCTCATCGAACACCCTTGTGTTCGCCGAACTGTTCGTCGAACTGTTCGTCGAACACCTTCGAACACCGTTAAAACCAATGGCAGGCAAACAAAAACACATAGAAACACATAGAAAACACCTTCAAAGGTGTCCAAAAGCTGACAAACTGCTCAGAAGACTTAACTAACACATGGAAAAGTGACAAGTACATATAGTCATGCGAAAAGAAAAGAGGTGGAGGAGTAAAAGGAGGGGGAGACACAGATATAGGCATGTCATGCCCTTCTAAAATCCAAAAAGTGAGAAGCCGACACGGCCAGTCCGTTCCTGCCCGTGCCACCTCCGTGTCGCCAGGTTTGTGCCAGAGCCGCGGTGGACCCTGACGGCCAGCCCCCCTCTCCCAATACTGGTGCCTGCCCGCTGGTGGGTCGAGCGAGCCCCCTGTGGTGGAGGCAGGTCTAAGCTTTTTAACTTAAATTGTCTCTCTAATTTGAATGAATACACTTTAAATCCTTTTACAAGGATCTATTGGAGGGCAAGTCTCATGCCAGCAGCCATGTAATTCCAGCTCCAGTAGCGTCCACTAAAGCTGCTGCAGTTAAAAAGCTTTTATAAGGATCGAGCTCGGCGGTCCACCGCAAGGCGTCCTACTGCCAGTCCCAGCCCCTATGCCTTGGGGTGCCTCCTGATGCTCTTCACTGAGTATCCCGGGGTCCCGAAGCATTTCCTTTGAAAAAATTAAGTGTCCAAACTACAGGTGGTGTAGCTTGCTTAACAGCTGGGATAATCCGCTGACTAGCAGACACTGCTACTAGGCACAAAGTATTTCCTGGGCTAGATGCAGTTCAAAATTTGTAATTAGATACTCTCGTTGGATGCTGAAAAAGCATTCCATAGAGTCTCCTGGCACGCCATATATTATTCTCTTAAAAAGCTTGGGGTAGGGGTCTAGGGGACCCTTTTATAGCCAAAATCACGGCCCTGTATAGCAATACGTCACCTAGGCTGAAGATAAATGGAACTGTAGCACCCCGAGGGCTTAGTTGCTACAGAGGTATTGCACCTCACCCAGAGGTGTGATATCTCACTCTCAGGTAAGGATGGAGTGTGGATCAGGACCCCGACACCTGCATGCATTACACCACATTGCCGTGGGGCAGGGCGACCAATATACCTCTGAGATGGGCACGACAGTCCCGGTCCCTGGCTGTAGTGGGGGGGGGAACACAGAGGAAAGGGAACCCTGTAGTGCAGGAGCAGGGAGGAAGCAGTTCCTGGGTGCATTGAGAAGGAAATATAAAAGGTGGGCACCATCTTAGTTCAGTGCAGAGAAGTCTGAGCAGAAGTGACAGGGAGCAGGGGCTCTGCATGAGCTCTGCTCCGGAGGCGGGCCTAGTAACAGAGGCCCAGGCCTGGAAGAGGGAGAAGGAAGGAAGAGGAGCGGAGAAGGCTCCAGGAACGAGGAACGAAGGGATCCCAGGGGTGCGGACGGGCGAGTCGCCACCGCACGCCCGAATCCACCTGCATGGAGGGGTCAGGCCAAAGGGGGAGACCGGTCCCCGAAACTAGTGGAGGCAGGAAGTGACCCTCAGCTAGAAACCGGAGGCTGTGACATTTTATGTGGCGCAGCCCCTCGCTACACCCGCTAGGAAGGCACCACATAGGGTCAGGGAAACTGGCGCCAAGTTTACCAAGAGGAGGCCCGAGGCAGCCGGACAGAAGCGTTGGTAAGAAAGACCAGACAAAGGACACACAAAGGGGGTCCTGTGAAGCGCTCCAAAGTTATCTGGGAGTTGTCTGAGCCCCTCACCTGGTAAGCACAGTACGACGTGGGCAGCCATTACCTGCAGAAGTGGTCTGGATAATAAGAACTGTGAGTAAAGGCCCTGGACTGCATCACTGACTCCGTGTCGTTACTGCTGCTGCCCTGCACCCTCACCCCCATCCTCCGCATACACTGCCCTGAGGCTATACTCCTCCCATGGGGAGTTATGCTACGCTCTGCTGCACCCACTACACCAGCCTCAGCGGTCTGCCCTGCAGCGGCGGTTCACTCTGACCGGAATCCACGGGTGGCGTAGTCGGACATTTAAACATCAAAACTACATAAATAGTTCCGCCACTGGTTTGACCGCCCTGAGCCACGGAACCGGGTCGCCGCCACGGAGACTACAACCACCAGCATCAACCAAAAAGGGTCCGGCTCCGGGTGTCCCAAGGCCCAGGGGGCGCGTCAGAACATTTTCATCACCTTTCATAATCACCAATGGGACAAGGCAGGGATGTCCTCTGTCCCCTCTCTTATACATCCCAGTGACGGAGCACCTGCTCTCATCAATTCGCCATAACCCCAATATTAGGTGGATTGAGGTGGGAGGCACCGAGTACAAGTGCTCTCTATTTGCTGATGATGTCCTAGTATATATCACTCAATCACATATATCCATCCCTGCCGTTATGGCTGAAATAGATCACTTTGTTACATGGTCAAATTTTAAAATCAATGCAGCGAAGTCTGAGGCCCTCGATGTCTCCCTCCCAAAATCCATACAGGATTCCATCCAGTCCAACTTTCCTTTTGCCTGGCCCTCACAGGGTATCAAATACTTAGGAATTCCTATTCACAGAGACCTCTCCCATCTATGTTATCTTAATTTTGGGCCCTTTATTGAACAACTCCATACAGACCACGGTTGGCAAGTTAGAACTGTAAGATTCACTACGTGAACCACTGGTGTTTTGTGGAAAAGCACATGTACACTGTGTTCCAAATTATTATGCAAAAAGTGTTTAGGAGTGATAAGGGAAGAATTTGTTTGTTTGCCAGTTAAACTCATTGATGGTGATGTGTGTCAGGGCTCTTTATATCACTGTAAGCAATTGCAGACACCTGTGCTAATTAGTTTGGCAGGTGTGTCCAATGAAAGGCAAGACTACTTAAGAAGGCTGTCCCACATTATTAAGCAGCCTACATTTTCTGCCAAAATGGGAAAGAAAAAGGATGTGTCGGCAGCTGAGAAGCAACAAATTGTGGAGTGTTTAGGTTAAGGCATGACTACAATCAACATTGTGCGATGATCAGGATGAAGTGTCTTGGTAATCAAGAAGTATGTAGCTGATTCACAGTACACCCGTGTGCGTGCTGATAAGGGAAAATTGAGGACTCTTTCCTACAGGCAATTACGTCAGGTTAAAAGAGCAGCGGCAAAAAAGCCTTGTCATAGCAGCAGACCAGTTTTTGAAGCTGCTGGTGCCTCCAACGTCCCCCGAACAACAAGATGCAGGGTCCTTCAGAGGTTTGCAGCTGTGCGTACGCCATCCTGTCGACCTCCTCTATCCACTTCACACAAGAAGAAACGGCTCCAGTGGGCCAAACATTACATGAAGACTGATTTCAAAACTGTTTTGTTCACGGATGAGAGCCGTGCAACGCTCGATGGTCCAGATGGATGGAGTGGATGATGGCTGGTTGATGGACACCCCATGCAAACTCGGCTACAGCGCCAACAAGGAGGAGGTGGAGTAATGTTTTGGGCTGGAATCATGAGGAGAGAGATTGTCGGCCCCTTTAGGATCCCTGAAGGGGTAAAGATGAACCCCATAATGTATGTGGAGTTTCTCAAACAGCACTTCCTGCCATGGTTCAATAAGAAGAACCTTGTATTCCACAGCAAGATCATTTTTATGCATGAGAATGCACCGTCTCATGCTGCACATAACACATCTGCATCTCTGGCTGATATGGGCATAAAAGGGGACAAACTTATGCTGTGACCCCCATGCTCCCCTGACCTCTACCCCATTCAGAACCTCTGGAGCATCATCGAAAGGAGTGTCTATGATGGCGGGAGGCAGTTCACATCTAAGCAACAGCTCTGGGAGGGTATTCTGTCCTCATGCAAAACAATTGAAGCAGAAACCATCCAAAACCTGACAAATTCAATGGACGAGAGAGTTCAGAAGCTCCTTTCGAACATGGGGTCCTATGTGCAAATGTAACATCACCTAGAATAAAGTTTTGAGTTGAAAACTGTTTGATTTCAGTTTCTAATAACCTGCTAATGCTTATAATTTCAAAAATGACCATTTTTTTGGTCTTTATTAAAATGAAAAGGTTGATCGAAGAGTGTGGGGGATCTAAGAGTGTGGCAACCCAGTAGTCAGGATTACTTCGAATTCTGACAATCTGAGGGTCATGTTGCAGGTAGTGCAGCAAGAAGGCACTTATGTGTCTTGCGCATCTCGGAGCCCCAAAATTATTTTCCGGGCTAGATGCAGCTAAAAATTATTATTAATTTTAAATCTAGTGGAGCTTAGTATAGATGGCCTAATAGAATCAGTACTGCACACTGCTACAAAGCCCAAATTATTTTCCAGCCAAGATACAGAACAACATGATTAGTAATTTTAAATCTGGTGTAACTTAGTATAGATGGCCTATTAGAATCAGTGCTGCACACTGCTACAAAGCCCAAATTATTTTCCAGCCAAGATACAGATAAACATGATTAGTAATTTGAAAGCTTAAAATGGTTGGTGAGGTGATTTTAACCAATCATCAAGCTTTTACTCTCCCCAGGATGACACAGGGGTAGAAAAGTCATTTCGGATCCATGATTTGTTCGTCTTTATGAACGTGAGTCTGTCTACATTATCAGTGGAGAGCCGCGTGCGCTTATCTGTCAGCACACCACCAGCAGCGCTGAACACACGTTCAGACAGAACGCTGGCTGCGGGGCATGACAAGATCTCCAAGGCGTAAGTGGCTAGCTCCGGCCATTTATCCAGATTGGAAGCCCAAAAAGAGCAAGTGTCCAGTGACACAGTCATGGCTTCAATGTTTACTTGGAGATACTCCTGTACCATCGTCTATAGGCGTTGACTATGTGTCAGACTTCTTGTCTCCTGTGGCCTTGCAAAGGATGGGCTAAAAAAGTGGTGAAATGATTCCGCAAAATTGATGTTACCAGCATATACTGTGTTTCTGTTACAGTTTGAGTGCTGAACACTTGACGGTCCCACGGTTGGCAAGTTGGAACTGTGAGATTCACTACGTGTACCACTGGTATTTTGTGGAAAAGCACATGTAAGATTCTGCAACAGTCTCTGCTGATACTCCTGCATGCGTGAATCCCTTTCTATGGCAGGAATAATTTCTGCAAATTTACTTTTGTACCGGGGATCTAACAGTGTGGCAACCCAGTAGTCAGGATGATTTCTAATTCTCACAATTCGAGGGTCATGTTGCAGGCAGTGCAGCAAGAAGGCACTCATGTGTCTTGCGCATCTAGGAGCACCAAGTCCCTGTTGTGTTGGTGGCGAGGTAACAATCATGCTTCCTTCCTCTGTCTTCTCCCCCCAACCTCGCACAACAGAAATGTGATCAAGGTCTCCCTCATCTGATGAGTCTTCCATCAGTTCGTCCTCCACTTCTTCCTGGGCTCCTGCACCTTCCTCACTAGTTTGGCTGCTACCATGCGCCCTGGTAAAAGCATCTCCCCCACCCTCACATGCCTGCCGCCTTGGTGCTGCCGACCGTCTGGACCTTGCAGATGTTAGCCCTTCCGCATACAACTCCTCCTCCTCTACTTCCTCCACCTCCTCTTGTGCCACCATCTGACTCCGAATTCTGTTTAACATGTGCTCCAGCTTGTAAATCACCGGAATAGTCATGCTGATAATGGCATCGTCAGCACTAAACATCTTCGTCGCCATTTCAAAACTGTGCAGAAGGGTGCATAGGTCCCTGATCTGAGACCACTCCTCCAGCGTGATTTGCCCCACCTCTGGATCTCGTTGGCCCAAGCTATACGTCAGAACGTATTGCACCAGGGCTTGTCGGTGCTGCCACAGTCGCTGCAACATGTGCAGAGTTGAATTCCACCGTGTAGGCACATCGCATTTTAGCCGGTGAAGTGGCAGGCCCAACGACTTCTGTAGAGATGTAAGTCGCTGAGCTGCGGGATGCGAACGGCGGAAGTCAGCACACAGCGACCGTACCCTCTGCAGAAGGCCATCTAGTCCGGGATAGTGGGCTAAAAATTGCTGGACAACCAGGTTCAACACGTGAGCCATTCAAGGCACGTGTGTGACATTGCCCCGGCTAAGGGCCGCAGCCAGGTTTGCAGCATTGTCGCACACGGCCTTCCCTGGTTTCAGGTCCAGTGGAGACAACCATTCATGAAATTGTTTCTCCAGAGCGGACCACAACTCCTCAGCTGTGTGACTCACATTTCCCAGACATTTAAAAGTAAAAACCGCCTGATGACGTTGAGCCCTACTGCCAGCATAGTAAGGAGGTGTGCAGGATCCCTTCTGCGCAGTTAGAAAGCTTGTGGCATGACCAGACAGGCTTTGGGTGCAGGTGGAGGACCGAGAGGAGGTTGAGGAGGCAGAAGCAGTGGAGGAATATTGAGATAAAGAGGATTGACACACAACTCGTGGGGACGGCAAGACTTGGACAGCAGCCCCTTGTCCTGCTGTCACCATAGTTATCCAGTGCCCAGTCAGCGACATGTAACGCCCCTGTCCATGCCTACTCGTCCAAGTGTCTGTGGTGAAATGCACACTGTCACACACAGAGTTTCTCAAAGAAGCGGTGATGTTGTGTGCGACATGCTGGTGGAACGCAGGCACACCTTTCTTTGAGAAGTAGGGCCGACTGGACATCTGGTACTGTGGCACTGCGACGGACATAAGGTCATGCTTCATGTCCATGTGCCGGTTCATGCATGAAGTACTCAAACTATGTATTTTTTGGCCTCTACTTAGCTTTTGCTGACAAATGTTACAGATAACACGAGTTGGGTCATCTTTATCGATCTGAAAAAATGCCCAGGCTATGCAAGGCTTAGCACCCATGCGACCTGAAGAGCCATCACGACTTGTGGTGAGAGGCAGAGTTGTGTTTGAGGATGCAGCTGTTGACGTGCTTCCAGTACTACGTCTCTGTCCAGGAAGGCGCAACCTGACCTCGTCGTCACTAGCATTCTCCTCCACCTCCTCTGCTGACCTCATCTCCTGGCTGACTGTGGGTTGACAGTAAGTGGGATCTCCAACCTCATCATCATCACCCTGTGCGTTATCACACCCGTCGTCCTCAGAGCCATCCTGTTCCTGCCCTGACGAAAAACTAAAGTTGTCGCTCCAATCAGGTATTTGAGTCTCATCATCGTCTTCCTTATTGTCTCCACCAATAGGAGTTACAGTTTGGGAATGAGGGTCTACATTATGGTCAGAACCTTCAGCGTCTGGTCCTGGATCCGACTCATAAAGATTCTGGGCATCAGTGCAGATCATTTCCTCGTCTGGATTCACAGAAGCGCTGGAGCCGACCTCTAATTCCCAGGCTAAAGTATGAGTAAACAGCTCTGCAGACTCAACCATCTGTTCTACCTCATACTCAGACGGGCAGCTGGAGATTTGGGAGCTGTGAGGAAGCAAGTGCGATTGGGGTGACACCTTTGAGGAGTGGAGTATTTGTGATGTTGAAGTTGATGTGGAGGGGAGCCCACTTAAAGGAGCACTTGATATCCGTTGAAGCACCTGCTGTTTTTGTGCCTCATCTGGAATTTGTAGCGATTGGCGTGGCCGTAAGAAAAGGATCTTATCACATTGTCCGCTAAAAGAAGTAGACATTTTAGTTTGGCTGGAAGATGGTCTTTCTTCTGCAGATGTTACTGTTGCTTTAACACCTACCCCACGGACACAACCTTTTTTCCCCTTCCCAACACGCCTGTTCCCCTTTCCACCAGCAGCAGGCCTTTTTCCACTCATTTTGGTGGTTAACTAATTCACAACTCTGGAGTTGTTTGCACAAAAAAACAATGGATGGGAACCGAGTAGAGCTGAGTGGCCAAACTGTGGTATTAGGCCAAAACTATTGGCTGGGTTAGATGCAGAAAAAAATTATATTCAATTTGCAACCTGATGGAGGTCAGTATAGATGGACTAATAGACCAAGTCCCACACACTGCTAGAAACCCAAATATGTTTTCAGAGCTAGATGCAGAAAAAAATTATATTCAATTTGCAACCTGATGGAGGTCAGTATAGATGGACTAATAGACCAAGTCCCACACACTGCTAGAAGCCCAAATATTTTTTCAGAGCTAGATGCAGAAAAAAATTATTTTTAATTTACAACCTGATGGAGGTCAGTATAGATGGACTAATAGACGAAGTCACACGCACTGCTAGAAGCCCAAATATTTTTTCAGAGCTAGATGCAGAAAAAAAATATATTCAATTTGCAACCTGATGGAGGTCAGTATAGATGGACTAATAGAACAAGTCCCACACACTGCTAGAAGCCCAAATATTTTTTCAGAGCTAGATGCAGAAAAAAATTATATTGAATTTGCAACCTGATGGAGGTCAGTATAGATGGACTAATAGACCAAGTCCCACACACTGCTAGAAGCCCAAATATTTTATTTCAGAGCTAGATGCAGAAAAAAATGATATTCAATTTGCAACCTGATGGAGGTCAGTATAGATGGACTAATAGAACAAGTCCCACACACTGCTAGAAGCCCAAATATTTTTTCAGAGCTAGATGCAGAAAAAAAATATTTTTAATTTGCAACCTGATGGAGGCCAGTATAGATGGACTAATAGATCAAGTCCCACACACTGCTAGAAGCCCAAATATTTTTTCAGAGCTAGATGCAGAAAAAAAATATTTTTAATTTGCAACCTGATGAAGGTCAGGATAGATGTTCTAAGAGACCAAGTCCCACAAACTGCTAGAAGCCCAAATATTTTTTCAGAGGTAGATGCAGAAAAAAAATTATATTCAATTTGCAACCTGATGGAGGTCAGTAAAGATGGACTAATAGAACAAGTCCCACACACTGCTAGAAGCCCAAATATTTTTTCAGAGCTAGATGCAGAAAAAAAATATTTTTAATTTGCAACCTGATGGAGGTCAGTATAGATGGACTAATAGACCAAGTCCAACACACTGCTAGAAGCCCAAATATTTTTTCAGAGCTAGATGCAGAAAAAAATTATATTGAATTTGCAACTTGATGGAGGTCAGTATAGATGGACTAATAGACCAAGTCCCACACACTGCTAGAAGCCCAAATATTTTTTCAGAGCTAGATGCAGAAAAAAATTATTTTTAATTTGCAACCTGATGGAGGTCAGTATAGATGGACTAATAGACCAAGTCCCACACACTGCTAGAAGCTTAAATATTTTTTCAGAGCTAGATGCAGAAAAAAAGTTATATTCAATTTGCAACCTGATGGAGGTCAGTATAGATGGACTAATAGATCAAGTCCCACACACTGCTAGAAGCCCAAATATTTTTTCAGAGCTAGATGCAGAAAAAAATTATTTTTAATTTGCAACCTGATGGAGGTCAGTATAGATGGACTAATAGATCAAGTCCCACACACTGCTAGAAGCCCAAATATTTTTTCAGAGCTAGATGCAGAAAAAAATTATATTCAATTTGCAACCTGATGGAGGTCAGTATAGATGGACTAATAGATCAAGTCCCACACACTGCTAGAAGCCCAAATATTTTTTCAGAGCTAGATGCAGAAAAAAATTATTTTTAATTTGCAACCTGATGGAGGTCAGTATAGATGGACTAATAGACCAAGTCCCACACACTGCTAGAAGCCCAAATATTTTTTCAGAGCTAGATGCAGAAAAAAAATTATATTCAATTTGCAACCTGATGGAGGTCAGTAAAGATGGACTAATAGAACAAGTCCCACACACTGCTAGAAGCCCAAATATTTTTTCAGAGCTAGATGCAGAAAAAAAATATATTCAATTTGCAACCTGATGGAGGTCAATATAGATGGACTAATAGAACAAGTCCCACACACTGCTAGAAGCCCAAATATTTTTTCAGAGGTAGATGCAGAAAAAAATGATATTCAATTTGCAACCTGATGGAGGTCAGTATAGATGGACTAATAGACCAAGTCCCACACACTGCTAGAAGCCCAAATATTTTTTCAGAGCTAGATGCAGAAAAAAATGATATTCAATTTGCAACCTGATGGAGGTCAGTATAGATGGACGAATAGAACAAGTCCCACACACTGCTAGAAGCCCAAATATTTTTTCAGAGCTAGATGGAGAAAAAAATTATATTCAATTTGCAACCTGATGGAGGTCAGTATAGATGGACTATTAGAACAAGTCCCACACACTGCTAGAAGCCCAAATATTTTTTCAGAGCTAGATGCAGAAAAAAATTGTTTTTAATTTGCAACCTAATGGAGGTCAGTATAGATGGACTAATAGAACAAGTCCCACACACTGTTAGAAGCCCAAATATTTTTTCAGAGCTAGATGCAGAAAAAAATGATATTCAATTTGCAACCTGATGGAGGTCAGTATAGATGGACTAATAGAACAAATCCCACACACTGCTAGAAGCCCAAATATTTTTTCAGAGCTAGATGGAGAAAAAAATTATATTCAATTTGCAACCTGATGGAGGTCAGTATAGATGGACTAATAGAACAAGTCCCACACACTGCTAGAAGCCCAAATATTTTTTCAGAGCTAGATGCAGAAAAAAATTGTTTTTAATTTGCAACCTGATGGAGGTCAGTATAGATGGACTAATAGAACAAGTCCCACACACTGTTAGAAGCCCAAATATTTTTTCAGAGCTAGATGCAGAAAAAAATGATATTCAATTTGCAACCTTATGGAGGTCAGTATAGATGGACTAATAGAATGATGCTATGCTCAAAAGGTTTTACTTCACTAGGTGCAGTAAAAAAATTGATATTCTATACACAGGTGGTGTAGCTTGCAACACAGATAGTCTACTCCACTGACTAACACACTCTGCAATAGGCCAAAAAGGATTAGCTTTGCTAGATTTAGCCAAATGCTGTGAAAAAACTTGCACAGCACTGGCACAGACCTGCCTGGCAAAAACTGATAGGAACTGATGTAACTTAGTCCTGAAAAGGACTGCAATTACAATTAGTCTTTACTCCCAACCTATCTATTTAAGAGCACAGACCTGCCTGATAAAAGTCGTAGGAAATGCTGTAACCTAGTCCTTAAAAGGACTGCAATCACAACTCTTCCCTACTCCTAAGCTATCTGTAGATTTGTGCGAAAATTGGCTTTAAATTAACAAGGTATAGCGCACACAGCAACAGCGGTGCCGTCTAACACGCAGCTGCAGCAGTGAGAAAATGGTGGCGACGGGGAAAATGGCTGGGTCTTATAGGGCAAGGACATGTGACATACACTGCCAATGACACATGCCCTTGCTTGTGTGAAAAAAAGCAGTTCGCTCCGTGTGTGCTCTGCTGATAGGCTGACAGATTGCACCTCCCCACTGTAAATGCGGGAAAGAGAAAAAAAAATGGAGATCTTCATTATTCCTGCAGAGATCCATCCCCTGCCCCTCCCCCCGCCCAGCTGAACACTCAAACTGCGTATTAACATTAATTTTCAGCATTACTGAGAAAAAATCCAGTTATGATTTTGGTGCACGAACAGTTATCGAACATAACCTCGAACAGCCGAATTTTTTTCAAATTGTTCGTGTTCGCCGAACGGCTCGAACACTGCCCAAAACAGCTCGAATTTGAGATTGGCGAACAGTTCGAGTCGAACAACACTCATCTCTACTGGTGAGATAGAAAGAGTGAGCTTGAGGGTGTGAAATGCATCAATAGCCTCAGAATTGATGGTGAAAGGCTCAGTGTTGAGGCATTGGAACAATGGGGCCATAGTAGTAGAGGCATTTCGTATCCAGAGATGGCAGTACTGGACTAGGCCCAAGAATGGCCGAAGGGACATGGTAGATCTTGGAAGGGGTATTTTTAGTATGGCCTCAATCCTCCCTGGGCTGAGATGCTTAATGCACGGAGACAGACAATGCCCACGGAAAGTGACTGTGGACTTGCATAATTGGAGTTTATCTTTTGTAGCTTTGCACCCATGTTCTGCTAAGAATATCAGCAGAGATTGAGATTCATTGTGGCATATCTGGTCAGTGGTGCAGCAAAGGAGAAGGTCATCCACATATTGTAAGAGTATGGTGGATGAATCAAAGGGGCACCAGTTATTGAGTACAGTCTTTAAGGATGTGGAAAATAAGGAAGGCGAGTTAGCAGCTCCCTGAGGAAGGACTACCCATGCATACTGGGCACCTCTGTGGGTGAAGGCAAAATAAGAGGTGCAGTCCGTGGACAAGGAGACAGAGAAAAAAGCATTGGCCAGATCAATCACTGTGAAACAGGTGGCTGTGGAGGGGACCTGATTCAGGAGAGTATGGGGGTTGGGTACAAGTGGAGCATCCACTATAGTTACTGCATTAACTGCCCAAAGATCATGTACCATACGATAGGCTACTGGTTGTCCAGGTGGGGTTTTCTTTTTGACTGGGTAAAGGGGAGTGTTAAATGGGGAGGTTATAGGAATAACTAAACCTCTTAACAAGAGCTCCAGGACATTCTCATATATTGCCGCATCCTGAGCAGCACTTAAAGGATACTGCTTTATACAGGGGGGTTGGGCACCTGGTTTAAGTTTTACAGTCACCGGAGGGATGGGTACTTTTCCCACATCAAGTTTGCTACAATTGATTGGGTATATTCTCAAGCCAAACAGAATGGGAATGAGGTTTAGAGTCTGTATTGTCTAGAACTGTGGGAATTGTTTGGGATAGAAGACTACACAATGTGTCATCATCCAGGGGGATGGTCATCTTGGGGCCATTTGGACTGAATTCTAAGCAGGCCCCAATTTTCTGCAGCACATCTGTTCCCAACAAATTAAAAGGCACATCAGGGGAAACTAAAACCTGGGTTACAATTGAAATTGAGTCGTGCAAATTTAATCGGAGAGGATGAGTCATTTGTAATTTAATAAGTCGTCCCTCTACCCCTTCACAAGTCACATAGTCGGGGGACAAATTGTCCTCTGGAACATGTTCTTGCATTAATACTTGTACGGGCTGCTCCAGTGTCTACCATGAATGAAACAGTTTGTCCCTCCCGAAGGGACACGGGGACAGTGAGTGTGGGTCCCTGGGGGGTGACAACGGGGCAGAGGGAGACATCTGGTTTGCCAGTTTCCTATGGCGGGGTCTGGGCAGTGGCTGTTGATTTTGCGGGATATTTGATGGATAAATGTCCTTTTTGCCGGCAAGACCAACATTCTACATTGCTGTAATCTCTATCTCCTCCTTGGTGGCTATTTCCTCCTCTCCCCCTCCATCTTCCCTTCCTGTGCTGGTTAGGAGCCAATTAACCCTTTTCTTTGGCATGCTTTCTAGTTCAGCACCTCGGGCTATTTCCTTTAAATCAACCCATTGCTTATTGCGCCACTTCTGGTGAGTAGTGTGTGCTACATTCTGAACTATAGGTCTAAGGCCATTCATAAAACACTGCAACAATAATCTGCGATCCTCATCATCATTATGCTCATATCCAAAATCCAACCATGTTTGTTCTAATACATAGGCATATTCTGAGACTGAGACCTTATTCTGTACTACAGTTTGTAACAGGTCTTGTTTTTTATCCTTCTCTGCCCGTGCCCAGTTTTGCATCCTTTGTATAAACACCCGACCCGACTCTGATGTATTTTTAATGTCTGGTTTCTGGCCTGGCACCATCGGAGTAATTTCCATAAGTAAGGGGTCACTGCCTTTCTGCCGAATGACAGAAACTAGATCCCATGTATGCCTCCTGAACACCCAGGAGGCGCATTCTAAATGTTAAGGTGTTTTTTTTGGGATCTGGGAGCTGGGTAGTGAGGGCAATAAGTTCACTGGGGGACCATGGTCGATATGTTTCTATTGGCCATACTTGGGAGGGATCTTGTACCTGAACATTATCAACCATCCTAGGAGGTTGAAACTGTACATGACTAGTGGTCCTCATAGGGAACAGAGGCACCCTGGGTGTTGTCCCTGGGTGTGAAGACCCACAGGACCTGCAACAATTAACCCCAGGGGGGTTCTGATGACCACAATGTCAGCAAGTTCATCCCATTGGCTCAGCATAAAATGAGGGTGCTGAAGGGGGTACAGAATACAGAGACTACAGCGGTCTGAGAGTTTTTCAAACTATCATAGATTACATAGACAGTTCCATGCCTGGTTTCCTTTGATTTATGTTCACTCATTGAGAGATGTTTTGCTACTACTAACCACATCCTAGCCTGCTCTAGTTTGTTTTTATCTTTCAACCATCCTTCCCAATTGCAGATATATTTCTCCCATTCCTTCTCTTACAGATTTGCCCACTTTCCCATATCAAATTTCCTCAGTATTATTTCACATCCCTCTACTGCTTCTTTCCCTTTCAGTCTTTCCACTATCTCACATGCTGGAAGTGGGGCCACGCCCTTTGGGTCAGTCAATTCCTTACTGTTGCCAGTCCCCATGACTGCAATCACTGTGCCAGAGTTACCGTAGAACTCTCTTCAGCACACCTAAAGCCTCTCAAACTCTAAATTTGATCCTGTCCCAGTCTCCTCTGAGCCTCGAAAGACATATCTTTAAGGAAGTACTAGCACCGATTTTTCAGCCCTGTGAGCTAGGGAGATTCTTACACACAACCAAAAAGATAACAATACCAAGCCTACTGCTCCACTTACTATTGCTATTATTTCTGCATGATCATATAACATTTCCTGAGGTAATCTGCAATTATGAAATAGCTGCCTCTGCAGTTTCTCTATCAACTGGGTTAGTTCCGGGACAAAAAAGGGAAGTCACCCAGGTGGGGGCATTATGGTGTGTTTTTACTACCCAGTTCAAAGGGTTACACTGAGGACAACGATTCTGATTCATCAAAAACAATTTAACAATACGTCAGTCACTCAATGCACACTGCACAATCGCTGATATTAATCCCCCTGCTGTATTCGGGCTAAATACTGCATTCAGTTACCCCTTTCTTGAAGGTGCCCTTATCAATTTACAGGGGAATTTAATACCCTCAGAGTACTACCTTACTGTGAAGGATTCCTCTGTTATAGGCAATCACACTTCCCTCATCCTCTTAAGGACCGATTTTCCTCTCCACCACATGTGAAGGAACACACCTAACGGGATCCCTTATCAAGCAGAGACCGTAGTCCCCTTTTGGTCAAGCAAAAATCATTCAGTCCCACATTCAAGGATGCTCATAGTTTACAATATCATTCCAGACATTTATGTCGTAGACAAAACAAACAACATAAAACATTCCTCCGACTCCTGAAATATACAGTAGAGCTGCGGAGGTGCCTAATCCCGACATGCTGGGCAAGGTTAGTTACTTGTCACTTCATTCAATTATCATTCAACCATCATTCAATCGTCAATTATAGATCTAAAAACACATTGAAACATATAAGACAACAAATTTTGCACATAAAAATTCAATCACTGGCAAGGATTCAAAAATGATTGTCTTGTTAGGACCACTAATTACCCATCCTGGAGCCCTCTAGGTAACACTGAATTATTAGTAACACAAGGGGTTACTTTCCGTGGATATATTCAGTGGTTCCCAGAGAGATCCTTGTTGACGGGTCCAGAGGAGGTCTGGTTGTGACAATCCCATGTTTCAGGCACCATGTACTGATGTGGAAACCCTTCTTCTTTCTTAGGGAGAGCTTTGGAATAGACAGCAAAGGGTCTTCACATTGCCAGTGAGATTCAAATTAAAATAATACATCGATGAAGGGAGTGAGACAAAATACATGCGACATGCATTGTCAGCAGGTAGAGTCTTGTGAGGCGGCTAAGACTCTCCATATTTATTAGCGAGACAAAGCGGAACTACAACCGTTATATGCAACTGTAGAGGAAACCAAAATAGACTATCAGTGATAACACACTTTCCGTGGCCCAACATAAAACCTTCTTGTCAGGGAACTCACAGGAAACCAGTATCTTAGTCAGACATTCAATGATGCAACTTTTAAGCAAAAACTACAGACATAGAAAAGCATATAATTGTTTCTAAGTAATAATGAAGCCAGTTATAAAATATTAACCATAATAGTCACCATCCTGGTATATATGGCCGCCCCTTCCTGTTATACATGGCCCCCATTCCCATCCTGATATGCATGATCCCCCATCATGGTATGCATGGCACCCCATCCTGGTATGCATGGCATCCCATCACCATCCTGGTATGCATGGCACCCCCATCCCCATCCGGATATGCATGGCACCCCCATCCTGGTATGCATGGCACCCTCATCCTCATATACATGGTCCCCATCCCGGTATGCATTGCACCCCATCTACATCCTGTTATGCATGGCCCCCCCATACCCATCCTGGTATACATGGCCCCTCATCCCCATCCTGGTATTCATGGCATCCCCATCCTGGTATGCATGGCACCCCATCTCCATCCTGGTATGTATGGCACCCCCATCCCCATCCTGGTATGCATGGCACCCCCATCCCCATCCTGGTATGCATGGGACTCCCATTCTGGTATCCATGGCCCCCTCATCCCCATCCTGGTATGCATGGCACCCTCATCCCATCCTGGAATGCAGAATAAATGATTCTACTCGCCTTCCTTCCCTCTGCTCCAGTGCTGCATCCTGATCAGCTGCCATAAGCTGATCTAACCATGTGAGCAGCGCATGATGTCACTGCCATGCGCCCTCACACTCTGAGATCAGCTGCTGGAATACTCACTGCTCCCCATGCCTGGACTATGGGTGTGGGGAGCAGTGAATATTCATTCTGCTTAATAGCATGCACAATGTCAGCTGCATCTGTAACTCCTGCAATGGCTCTGCGATCATGAGTGTCTGCTAGTAAAGAGAATGAATATTCACCACTCCCCATGCCTATGTGAGTGAGAAGCAGTGAATATTCATGCTCTTTAATAGTGGGAACAAGTGATCGCTGAGCTGCTGCAGTACGCCGGTGGCTGCAGCTGACACAGTGTGCGCTATTAAAGAGAATGAATATTCACTGCTCCATGCACCCATGGGCGTGGGGAGCAGTGAATATTCTTTTTCTTTAGAAGTGGGCACAGTGTTAGCTGCAGTGGGCTCCTGTGCCCCACTCCTTCACAAACCTGCCAGAAAAGTGAACATAGTCTGTAGCAATGTTAAAAACATATTGCTATGCACATGTTCAGTATTGTTACTTTTTTTAATCACTTCAAAGTTTAGAAACTGTGAAGCTGTTAAAACAAGTAGCATATTTATTCTCCAGGCAGCTTCTGCTTGGAATCTTCTTGCTAGTTATAGTTTAAATTATAGTAAAAAGATGCTAGCATCTGAACCATTGCAAAACAAAATTGACAGCAAAATCCCTAATGAAGATCACTGGCTTTTTCCTGATGCAGATTCGCCTCATCTGCACAGCGCATAAACCAAAAAATATAGTTCAATATGCTAAGATCATAATATTGCACTCTTACCCATTGTGAATCATAAAAGCGCCCAGCAATAGATATTCTCCTAAGAAAGACAAAACCTCACTTTTATTTTTAGTATTCAGGTGTCAGGTTTATTAACCTATTGGACTGACTGACAGTACTGAAGTTATTCTATAATAAAATTAATAATCAAATATGTATATTGCCTAAAAATTGTGCACACAGTGTAGAGGGCTGCATATCTGACAGGTTTTCATTCCGTGGATAGAGTTTGATTTAGGTTAACCAGACTCTATTTCCCAGTAACTAGAAAGTTAAGCTTTGGGTGTATGTGTCTGTAGTTTGGCTCAGAATTCTCAAAGGGGTTGTCCAGGTGTTGTTTCATCTGTAGAATATATCATCAAGAGATCCGTGGAAGTTTCTACCGAACATCCCCACTTATCAGCTTAAAACTGCACTGGCCAAAGTGAAATATACGAGTTGTATGGGATAGAACACAGACGCCCAGTACATTTCTTTAATTTGCTATACTGGGTAAAGCACTTTATTTTGCCTTCAATTGAATGGGAGATAAAGTGCAGTATTCAGCTGTTGCCCCTAAGTAAGGTATGGGGATGCTGTGTTTCTCCTGCTAAGGGTACATACCCATATGTATGAAAGAAAAACTTTCCGATATCTGGACCGAAAAAACGACGAGTGCCATGCGAGTGTCATGCGAGTGCCATGCGAGTGCTATGCGATTTTCTCACCTAACATCCGTATGACATCCGTTTGACATCCGTATGCAATGCGATTTTAACATGGGCTTTTACATAGGGGAATTGTCTAGGGCTTTTACACATAGTTTTCTATGGCAATATTCTTCACTACATACAGTTGTGCTCAAAAGTTTACATACCCCGGCAGAATTTTTGCTTTCTTGGCCTTGTTTCAGAGAATATAAATGATAACAAAAAACTTTTTCTCCACTCATGGTTATTGGTTGGGTGAAGCCATTTATTGTCAAACTACTGTGTTTTCTCTTACTAAATCTTAATGACAGCCAAAAACATCCAAATGACCCTCCTCAGTGACTCGCTGTGACGGCATCAAGATGAGCTGAGTTAATATCAAATGAACTCAGTACACCTCATTGACGTCAGCGCGAGCATTAGAGAATTCTCACCGCGCATGCGCTGACTTAATTTGCCGTCACGGCGACCATGAGAACCTTCCCATGCTCGCGGTGACGTCAATGAGGTGAACTTAGTTAATTTGACATGAACTCAGTTCATCTTGATGTAGTCGCAGTGAGTCACTTTTACCAAAATAAGCAATATAGTCATGAAATAAAAGATTCATGTTTTCTGCCAGTAGAGGTAGGACACATTCAGACAGACAGGCAGAAGAAAGAAGATATTGAGCTTAGCAGAAAGACCTGTGTCTGAGTTAGCAAGCGAGTTCAAGCAGCACTCGCTATTAATGTGAACTGCCCCAACTTTTATCCAGTGCCACAGAGGAGCATGTGAAGAGCTACCTGCTGATTTAATTTGTCCCAGGTGGAGGAGATCAGAGCATCTGCATAAGAGTATGGTCATTACTGTGAGAGGGAGAGGATTTCCACCACAGAGGTGAGCATTAGCTCTTATTCTTGACTGTGAGGATTGCCACACCAGCTATTGGTGGAGATTTGTTATATTACAAGTGACCAAATGATTACATGTTCCTGTCACCTAAACATTGAAAATAAATAAAAAAAAGTTTTTAAAAATGTAAAAAAAACTAATAAAGTAGTGAAATTTAAATCCCCCTTTTAGTAACATAGTAACATAGTAACATCATTTTTAAGGTTGAAGGAAGACTAAGTCCATCTAGTTCAACCCATAGCCTAACTTGTTGATCCAGAGGAAGGCAAAAAAAACCATGTGGCAAACACTAAGCTCCACATTGGGGAAAAAAATTCCTTCCCGACTCCATACGACAATCAGACTAGTTCCCTGGATCAACGCCCTATCAAGGAATCTAGTATTTATAACCTGTAATATTATACTTTTCAAGAAAGGCATCCATGCCCTTCTTAAATTTTAACAGTGAATCACTCATTACAACATCATGCGGCAGAGAGTTCCATAGTCTCACTGCTCTTACAGTAAAGAATCCGCATCTGTGATTATGATTAAACCTTTTTTCCTCCAGGCGTAGAAGATGCCCCCTTGTCCCCGTCTCAGGCCTCAGAGTAAAAAGATCAGTAGACAGGTCTTTGTACTGTCCCCTCATATACTTGTACATAGTAATAAGATCACCCCTAAGCCTTCTTTTTTCCACAGTAAATAACCCCAAGTGTAATAACCTGTCTTGGTATTGCAGACCCCCCAGTCCTCTAATAACCTTGGTCGCTCTTCTCTGCACCCGCTCTAGTTCAGCTATGTCTTTCTTATACACGGGAGACCAGAACTGTACACAGTATTCTAAGTGTGGTCGCACTAATGACTTGTATAGAGGTAAAATTATGTTCTCCTCATGAGCATCTATGCCTCTTTTAATGCATCCCAATATTTTATTTGCCTTTGCAGCAGCAGCCTGACACTGGCCACTAAACGTGAGCCTGTCGTCCACCAATACACCCAGGTCTTTTTCAGTTACAGTTTTGCCCAGTGTTTTACAATTAAGCATATAATTATACATTTTATTTCCTCTGCCCAAGTGCATTACCTTACATTTATCCCCATTAAAGCTCATTTGCCATTTATCAGCCCAAGCTTCTAGTTTACATAGATCCTCCTGTAATCTAAAATTGTCCTCCTCTGTATTGATTACCCTGCAGAGTTTAGTGTCATCTGCAAATATTGAAATATTACTCTGTATGCCCCCTACAAGGTCATTAATAAATATGTTAAAAAGAAAGGGGCCCAATACTGACCCCTGTGGTACCCCACTGTTAACTGAGACCCAGTCTGAGTGTTTTCCAATAATAACCACCCTTTGTTTCCTATTACTGAGCCAACTCTTAACCCACATACATATATTTTCCCCTATCCCCAATGTTCTCATTTTATGTATCAACCTTTTGTGTGGAACCGTATCAAAAGCTTTTGAAAAGTCCATATACACAACATCCACTGCATTACCTTGGTCCAGTCCAGAACTTGCCTCCTCATAAGAACTGATCAAATTAGTTTGACAGGAACGGTCCCTCGTAAACCCATGTTGATATTGGGTCATGAGGTTATTCTTCTTCAGATACTCTATCATAGCATCTCTTAGGAAACCCTCCAGGATTTTACCCACAGTAGAGGTTAAGCTTACCGGCCTATAATTTCCAAGTTCAGTTTTTGTCCCCTTTTTGAATATTGGCACCACATTTGCTATACGCCAGTCCTGTGGTACAGACCCTGTTATTATGGAATCTTTAAAGATTAAAAATAATGGTCTATCTATGACATTACTTAATTCCTGCAGTACTCGTGGGTGTATCCCATCCGGGCCCGGGGATTTGTCAACTTTAGTGATTTTTAGACGCCGCCGTACTTCCTGCTGGGTTAAGCAAGTGACATTTACTGGAGAATTTTTGTTATCACTAATCATGTTTTCTGTCATGCGATTTTCTTGTGTAAATACGGTTGAAAAAAAATCATTTAGCATATTGGCTTTTTCCTCATCCTCATCCACCATTTCACCCAGACTATTTTTAAGGGGGCCAACACTATCATTTTTTAGTTTTTTACTATTTATGTAGTTAAAGAATATTTTGGGGTTATTTTTACTTTCTCTGGCAATGATTCTCTCTGCCTCAATCTTTGCTGCCTTGATTTGTTTTTTACATAATTTATTTAATTTTCTATATTTATTAAATGCCTCATCACTACCTACTTGCTTTAGTTCTCTAAATGCTTTCTTTATGTCACTTATTGCGCCCCTTACAGCTCTATTTAGCCATAGTGGTTTCCTCCTATTTCTAGCATGTTTATTCCCAAGGGGTATATATTGTGCACAGGTCCTATTCAGGATGTTAATAAATGTCTCCCATTTGCTTTGTGTAGCTTTATGTCTCAGGATATCGTCCCAGTTTATTGCACTAAGATCATCTCTTAACCGTTGGAAATTTGCCTTCCTGAAGTTTAGTGTCCTTGTAACCCCTCTACTACACATCTTATTAAAGGTTACATGAAAACGTATTATTTTGTGATCACTATTACCCAAGTGACCCCCAACTCGTATATTTGATATGCGGTCTGGCCTATTGGTTAATATTAGGTCTAGCAGTGCCCCCCTTCTTGTTGGGTCCTGAACCAGTTGTGAAAGGTAATTGTCTCTCATAGTAGTCAAAAACCTATTTCCTTTGATTGAACTACATGTTTCTGTCCCCCAATTTCAGGGTAGTTGAAGTCTCCCATAATAATGACTTCTCCTTGAGTCGCTGCTTCATCTATTTGCTTTACGAGGATATTCTCCGCTACTTCCATTATTTTTGGAGACTTATAACAAACCCCTATCAGTAATTTATTTTTTTTTTCCCCTCCCCTTATCTCCACCCACAGGGACTCTACATTTTCATTAGATTCACATATATCCTCCCGCAAGACAGGTTTTAAGGATGATTTTACATATAAACACCCCCCCCCTCGCTTGTTTGTACGGTCATTTCTGAACAGACTATAGCCCTGTAAATTAACTGCCCAGTCATGGCTCTCGTCCAGCCACGTCTCAGATATCCCTACCATGTCATAATTATCTTCCAACAAAATTAATTCTAATTCCTCCATTTTGTTGGTGAGGCTTCTGGCATTAGTGTACATGCATTTTATGTATCTCTCTGTACCTCTATTCCTTTATTGACTGTTCTAACCCCACCCCCAATTTCTTTATTTGTGCCCAGGTCACTATCTGCACTATCTTCCCCACCTATAAAATGAATACCCTCCCCCCTAATCCCTAGTTTAAACACTCCTCCAACCTTCTAGCCATTTTCTCCCCCAGCACAGCTGCACCCTCCCTATTAAGGTGCAGCCGGTCCCTAGCGTAGAGTCTGTAGCCAACTGAGAAGTCGGCCCAGTTCTCCAGGAACCCAAATCCCTCCTTCCTACACCAGTTCTTGAGCCACTTATTTATCTCCCTAATCTCCCGTTGCCTCTCTGGCGTGGCACGTAGTACCGGTAGTATTTCAGAGAATACCACCTTGGAGGTCCTTGCTTTCAGCTTGCAGCCTAATTCCCTGAAATCATCTTTAAGGAACTTCCACCTACCTCTAACTTTGTCATTTGTGCCAATGTGCACCATGACCGCTGGGTCCTCACCAGCCCCTCCCAGTAATCTGTCAACCCGATCAGCGATGTGCCGGACTCGAGCGCCAGGTAGGCAGCACTCTGTTCGATGATCCCTGTCTTTGTGACAGATTGCCCTATCTGTTCCCCTAATAATTGAGTCCCCCACTACCAGCACCTGCCTGGCCTGCCCTACTCTCCTATTTCCCTCTTTACTGGAGCTGACACTCCTCCGGCTTTCAGGGGACATGCCTTGCTGCAGTAGTGCTACCCCTGTACCGTCACTCCCCTCATCTGCCAACTTTGCAAACTTATTGGGGTGTGCCAGATCAGGACTAGCCTCCCTGGCACTCTTCCCTCTACCACCCCTTCTAACTGTCACCCATCTAGCGACCTCACTGTCCTGCAGCTCCCGACTACCACCCTCCCCCACATCTACCCCAGTGAGCTGCTGCTCAGTGAGCAGCAGACTCCTTTCCATGTTGTCAATGGATCTCAGTGTTGCCAGTTGCTCATTTAGATCCAGTATCTGGGCTTTCAAACACACAACATGCACACATCTCGCGCAGCAGTAAGCAACCTCGACCGGTTGTTCAAGGAATACATACATGTGGCAAGATGTACACTGGATAGCATTGTCAATAATGGAGCTCAAATCCTAATGGGGATTGCAATATACAGAATGTTAAGTAAAGAGAAAAGTAAAGAATTAATAAAATACAGTCAGCAATTCAGTCCAAAGTCCTCCCTTCCAAACTCCCTGAATACAAAGTCACTGAAAAACAAGTCACACACTTACTTTCGTTTGCACTTACGCTCCGGACACACGCAGCTCGTTCACAATCGCAAACTAAGAGATTTAAAGAGGTTTTTTTTTTTTTTTTTCCCCTTTTCCCGCAATGCACCCTTCACCTCAATGCACTTCCAAAATTGAATAAATAAAATAAAAGACCTATGTATGAATTATTAATTTACGTATGAGGTAAACTGAGGTAAGCGCCTTAAAAAATGTTTTTGAAATAGTAGAATTGAAGTTTTTTGTTCAACGTATCTCCCCAAAAGTGCAATAAACAGAGATCACAATGTACCAAAATGGTATCAAAAAGTCCATCATCTTACCATGCAAAAAAACAATCTCTCACATAAGTCCATCAACAGAAAAACAAAAAAGTTACAAATCTCCAAAAATGCAACCAATGCAAAAAAGAAGACACCTGGTTATGAAGGAATTGATTAAAGGGGTTGTCCAGTACTTTATATTACCCCCCTTCCCAAATGTATCCCCCTGGTGCCCGTAAGGATTTTTGTAATTAGTTTACGTTGCAGATACTTGTCGTGACGTCAGCGCGGGGTCACGTGATGCCTGTGAGCGGCCTAGGATAGCACCGCTCACAGGCAGAAAAAGCAACTTAAGGTATTTGCAAAAATCCTTAGGGGCCCCGAGGGGATACATTGGGGGGGGGGGGTAATATAAAGTACTGGACAACCTCTTTAAATATTTTGGGAAGAGACTCATGGCAGATGCATCCCTGATCCTAAACACTCATTTCATGGGTGGACATACCATTGATGCAAGCTATGTAACTACACAGTAGTTTAAGAGGTAGGGGGGCATGCCTCCAAAACAGAAGCAGCTCCTGTCACAGACACATAAGGAGGTGCATTATGATGATCTATTGGACCTAAAAGGGTTCATATATTGGTCTTGCTCAGGGACCCTCTTCTTTTTGTGTCTGCCTAGTACTTGTTTTGTAAAAGAATGCCTCACAACATGTTCTCATCTCATCATAAGAGTCTTACTGAACCATCATATCTGTTAACTGATTTTGATCTTTAAAATATTGTTGATTTAAGCTTTTTTATTTTTAAAGCATTCTAAAAAAAAGGAAACAACTAAATATCAATGATAGCTGAAATCTACAAAATACTATTTAGCTTTAAAATTAATATGCAGCTAATGTCAGTTGTAGAGATGGGAGCGAAATAAACACATGGCATCTGTGACCTTACCGTGTGGCAGTGCTAAAATCCAGAACAGTCCAGAGGAGACTGCTGACACAATTCTTCAAGTCTCTTTTAATCAGTTTAATTGTTGTTTCAAAATGTGGTTTATAGTGATGGTTATGTAAAAAAAACTAAATCTTAAACAAAATGAGTTAAAAGGCAGAATTATCCCAAATGCAACACTGTAGCCTGCTGGGGTGTCAAACTTTAGTGAGATTAAGAAAAAAAGTGAACAAGGAGAAAAAATGACAAATGATTTGTAATTAACTTTGGTGAATTAGTATTTAGTTGAATCCCACCTACTGTGTGCTTTTCTAAAAGCTGCCCTTGTCCATCCACATTTTACTGATGTCCTAGCTCTTCTGCATTACAAATATCAGATTATGCACATGACTTAACAAAATATGCATTTGAAAGACAGGGATTGACGAGATATAATTACCCATAATTTATATCAGACACATGGGTGCTCCATATAAGTAACATTTATCGACACAGTGCTGGGCGGAAGGAGCAGTCTCAATGCATACAACCCATGTGGGCTGGACTGGTGCCCAAGAATATTAGATGAATCTATTGTGGACCCAGGTGTGACATAATAATGAGCACCTAACACTAAGGCCTCATTCACACAACAGTTTTTTTATATCCGTGTTATCAGTGTTTTACATAGATAGCATTCATACATACGGCGTATACAGTGTGTGTGTGGTGCGCACGGCATATACAGAGTGTGTGTGGTGGTGCGTACGGCGTATACAGTGTGTTTGTGTATGTGTACGGTGTATACAGTGTGTGTGTGTGTGGGGGGGTGCATACGGCATATACAGTGTCTGTTTGTGTGGTGTGTACGGCGTATACAGTGTGTGTGTGGTGCATATGGCGTATAAAGTATGTGTGCGTAGTGCGCACGGCGTATACAGTGTGTGTGGTGTGTACGGCGTATACAGTGTGTGTTTGTGTGTGGTGGTGCGTACGGCATATACAGAGTGTGTGTGTGTGTGTGTGTGTGTGTGGTGGTGCGAACGGCGTATACAGTGTGTGTGTGTGTGGTGCGTATACATTGTGTGTGTGTGTGTGTGGTGGTGCGTATGGCGTATACAGTGGGTGGTGGTACATACGGCGTGTACAGAGTGTGTGTGTGTGGTGCGTATGGCGTATACAGTATGTGTGTGGTGGTGCGTATGGCGTATACAGTGTGTGTGGTGGTGCGTACGGCGTATACAGAGTGTGTGTGTGTGTTGCGTACGGCGTATACAGTGTCTGTGGGGGGTGCGTACAGCGTATACAGTGTGTGTGTCGTGCCTACGGCATATACAGTGTGTGTGTGTGGTGCGTATGGCGTATACAGTGTGTGTGGTGCATATAGCGTGTACAGTGTTTGTGTGTGTGGTGCGTATGGCGTACACTTTGTGTGTGTGGTGTGTACGGCGTATACAGTGTGTGTGTGTGCATGTGGTGCGACGGTGTTCTGCTGGTGGTACCGCGCAAGAGGCTGGGTGTCCCAATATGGCGGTCGGCAAACTTCCGCCGCTTGGAATTCTGGGATCCGGACACATCTGAACGAAACAGGATGTGAAGACATTACAAGGTAAGTATATATTAGATAATATATTTATCTATCTGTATATCTATCCATATATCTATCTATTTATCTATCTATCCATAGCTCTATTTATCTATTATCTATCTATCCATATATCTATTTTTCTATTACCTATCTACCTATCAGTCTATCTATCTATCTATTATCTAACCATATATCTACCTATCCATATACAGTTTTGCTCAAAAGTTTACATACCCCGGCAGAATTTTTCCTTTCTTTGGCTTGTTTCAGAGAATATGAATGATAGCAAAAAAACTTTTTTACACTCATGGTTATGGGTTGGGTGAAGCCATTTATTGTCAAACTACTGTGTTTTCTCTAGAGATGAGCGAGCATACTCGCAAGTACTCGGTACTCACCCGGGCATCTCAGTACTCGAGATGCTCGGAGCTCGCCGAGTACTTGCGAGATACTCGGCCAGATGCTCGGGTCCTCTCCCTGCATGTTTGGCGCTCTTTAGAGCGCCAATCAACATGCAGGGATTGCCTGCCACTCATTGTAATGCTGCAGCCATGGTGGTTGTGGCATTACAGTGATTGGCTGGCCGCACAGCGTCATCAGGTCAATATCAGACCTAGCGCCGCTGTGCTCGTCAGTCTACTCCGCAATCAGGCAGTGTAGGGAGAGGTGCTGCTGAGCTAGGGAGAGATTAGGTTGTGTATTGGGTAGTGTAGGGAGAAAAAAAGTACATTAAACATATCCAGCTCAACAAACAGTCCTTCTGAGGACTAATCCATCTGCTGAGATATCAGGCAGGCAGTGTATATAGGCAGGCAGACAGTGTATATAGCAGACTGCAGTGCATATAGCACAAGAGGCTCCATTCCAGTTCTTCCTTCTGATGCTGTTAGATATTTCTAGACAAAGGCCCAGGTCTCAGGGGCCAGGAATAATTTTTTTGGATCTTAATCCTCATTATTTGCTTAAAAAGCAATCCAGACAACACAGTTTTTCTGCGCCATTTGCTTGTTGGCACTGCAGAATACCGCCAGGTCCTTTCCATATTACAGCGCTAAAAATCCAGCTATTTAGAACTGTGTTTTCTCCATCACACGGATCACATATACGTTTTCAGAAAATACTGCCATTTCTGACCTCCATTAAAAATATGTTTCAGTGTGTCAGTGAAGCAATTGACACCAGATTGCTGTTCAAAATAGTTACCTACAGGCCAGGTATTTAAAACTGTGGTTTATCCGTCACACGGATCACATATAAGTTCGGTCCAAATTCAGTCATTTGTAGTGAGCGTGGAAGATGTTGTCCTCCATTTAAAATGGGCAAGGCACGTGGCAAGGAACGGGGAACTGGACGTGATGCTGATGGTGCATGCAGAGGCCAAGGCTGTGGGTAAGCTGAAATTGTGCCACAACAAACACCCACATCTTCTCGCCCGACCTTCCTGTCCCAATTCCGAGCGGACCGCAGCACACCACTATTAAACCCAGAGCAGTGTCAAAAGGTTGTTGATTGGATAGCGGATAATGCTTCCAGTCACGTAGCCACCACCACCACCCTGTCTTTCACAGGGCAGATCGCATGTAGCGATGCCTAAATATTTGAGCAGCCTCGGTCACACGAAGGCGACGGTGGGAAAGTGTCACAAGAGGTGGACGATGATGAGACACAATTGACAGAAAGTCAGTAGGAGGACCAGGGAGCGGAAGTGGAAGACAAGGTGGTGGATGATATAGTTACTGACCAAACCTGGCAGGAGGACATGCAGAGCGAGGACAGCAGCACACAGGGGGAGGGAGGCAGAGCACCCCAACAGGCAGGAAGAAGCAAAGTCGTGGGTGCAGACAGAAGGCAGGCAACCATTCCCCGTAACACCAAAACAAAGGAAGTTGCCAGTACAACTGTTAGGTCTTACCGAGTCTGGTTGTTTTTTAAAGACTCTGCCGATAACCCCAAAAAGGCCATTTGCACCACCTGCCAGGCCAGCATCAGCATGGCTGGCAAAACGGCCAGCCTGACCACCACCAGCATGATCAGGTACATGGCAGCAAAGCACCCGACTTTGTGGGCCAAACCCCAGGGTCCAGGAACAGTGTCTGCGGGCGGCACCATTGCTTCTTCCGCTGTTGTGCATGCAAGCCAATCCCCTGTCCATGGTGCATGCGAAGATGCCCCTGCCCTGCACCTGTCATTGCACACTCTCAAGTAGCAGCATCAGGAAGCACGTCCATGTCCTTGTGCCAGCGCAGCGTTCAGTTGTCCATACCCCAGTCCTTGGAACGCAAGCGCAAATATGCAGCCAACGCCCCACAGGCCACACTACTAAATTCTCACATTTCACAACTGCTTACGCTCGAAATGTTGCCTTTTAGGCTCGTGAAGACGGAAGCATTCCGCAACCTAATGGCGGCGGCTGTCCCACGGTACTCGGTATCCAGCCGCCACTATTTCTCCCGGTGTGCCGCCCCCGCAATACACAAGCACGTGTCCCAAAACATTAGCCGTACCCTCAACAACGCAGTTACCGGGAAAGTCCACCTAACCACGGACACATGGACAAGTGCTTGTGGGCAGGGATGGTACATCTCGCTGATGGCACACTGGGTTAACATAGTGGAAGTCGGGACCCATCGGACCTTGGGACGGAACACGTCCTCCCGACGCCAAGGATTGCGGGCCCTAGGTCAATCAGGGTTGCCCCCATGGTCTACAGCTCCTGCACCTCATCCTCCTCAGCCTCCTCCTCCTCTTCAGCCTCCATCTCCGAAATGACCACATCAGTCACATGATGGAAGCACTGCAGCACTGTCTCGACCAAGCGGCAACAGGCTGTACTGAAGCTAATATGCTTAGGTGACAAACTGCACAATGCTGAAGAGTTGTGGACAGCTCTGAAAGAGCAGGCAGATATGTGGCTCACACAGCTGAACCTACAGCCAGGCATGGTCGTGTTTGAAAATGGCCAGAACCTGGTGGTGGCTCTGAGGTGAGGCGAGCTCACACACATACCATGCCTGGCCCATGTGCTTAACCTCGTGGTTCAGCGGTTTCTCAAAACCTACCCAGTTCTGCTTGTCAAAGTATGCCGCCTGTGTGCCCATTTTAGAAAGTAAGCTACAGCTTCCGCCGCTCTTGCCGTGTTTCAGCAGCTTTTGCAGCTTCCGGCTCACGGACTGGTGTGCCATGTCCCCACGCATTGGAACTCAATGTTGCAGATGTTGGGAAGGATTTATGAGCAACAGAGGGCAGTTGTTGACTACCAGCATCAACATGGCCATCGGTATTTAGGTCAGCCTCTACACATAAGACCTCAGGCGTGGGCTTGGATGTCAGACATCTGTGCCATCCTTCAAAACTCTGAGGACTCCACCAAGATGGTGAGCGGCGATGACGCCATAATTAGCGGCACGATGAGATGGAGCAAGGAACCATACAGGGTGATTCCACACAGCCCAACCTCATCTCATCCCAATGTGGATTGGGTGACAGTGAGGAAGACAAGGGGTAGGAAGAACAGGAGCTAGTTTCCTGCGCTACCCGCACAACTGTCATACCGTCTGTTCAGCGTGGATGGCCTGAGGAGAGGGAGGAGGAGAGCATGGTCAGTTGTCCTCTTGGTGAGGACATGGAGGTCTTGCCTGTTAGCAGTCTGGTACACATGCCTGAGTTTATGTTACGCTGCCTTTCCCGTGACCCTCACGTTCTCCAAATTTTGGGTTACAGTCATTATTGGTTGGTGACACTTTTAGACCCACGCTACAAGGAGACGACCTGGCCTCCACAGTCACCAGACCTGAACCCAATCGAGATGGTTTGGGGTGAGCTGGACTGCAGAGTGAAGGCAAAAGGGCTAACAAGTGCTAAGCATCTCTGGGAACTCCTTCAAGATTGTTGGAAGACCATTTCCGGTGACTACCTCTTGAAGCTCATCAAGAGAATGCCAAGAGTGTGCAAAGCAGTCATCAAAGCAAAAGGTGGCTACTTTGAAGAACCTAGAATATAAGACATATTTTCAGTTGTTTCACACTTTTTTGTTAAGTGTATAATTCCACATGTGTTAATTCATAGTTTTGATGCCTTCAGTGTGAATGTACAATTTTCATAGTCTTGAAAATACAGAAAAATCTTTAAATGAGAAGGTGTATCCAAACTTTTGGTCTGTACTGTATATGTATATATATACAGTTATATGAAAAAGTTTGGGCACCCCTATTAATCTTAAGCTTATTGTTTTATAAAAATTGGTGTTTTTGCAACAGCTATTTCAGTTTGATATATGTAATAACTGTTGGACACAGTAATGTTTCTGCCTTGAAATGAGGTTTATTGTACTAGCAGAAAATGTGCAATCTGCATTCAAACAAAAGTTGACAAGTGCATAAGTATGGGCACCTCACCAGAAAAGTGACATTAATATTTAGTAGATCCTCCTTTTGCAAAAATAACAGCCTCTAGTCGCTTCCTGTAGCTTTTAATGAGTTCCTGGATGAAGGTATTTTTGACCATTCCTCTTTACAAAACAATTCCAGTTCAGTTAAGTTTGATGGTCGCCGAGCATGGACAGCCCTCTTCAAATGATCCCACAGATGTTCAATGATATTCAGGTCTGGGGACTGGGATGGCCATTCCAGAACATTGTAAGTGTTCCTCTACATGAATGCCTGAGTAGATTTGGAGCGGTGTTTTGGATCATTGTCTTGCTGAAAGATCCATCCCCTGCGTAACTTCAACTTTATCACTGATTCTTGAACATTATTGTCAAGAATCTGCTGATACTGAGTGGAATCCATGCGTCCCTCAACTTTAACAAGATTCCCGGTGCCGGCATTGGCCACACAGCCCCAAAGCATGATGGAACCTCCACCAAATTTTACTGTGGGTAGCAAGTGTTTTTCTTGGAATGCTGTGTTTTTTTGCCGCCATGCATAACGCCTTTTTGTATGACCAAACAACTCAATCTTGGTTTCATCAGTCCACAGGACCTTCTTCCAAAAAGAAATTGGCTTCTCCAAATGTGCTTTTGCATACTTCAGCCGACTCTGTTTGTGGCGTGCTTGCAGAAACGGCTTCTTTCGCATCACTCTCTCATACAGCTTCTCCTTGTGCAAAGTGCGTTGTATAGTTGACCAATGCACAGTGACACCATCTGCAGCAAGTTGATGCTGCAGCTCTCTGGAGGTGGTCTGAGGATTGTCCTTGACTGATCTCACCATTCTTCTTCTCTGCCTTTCTGATGTTTTTCTTGGCCTGCCACTTCTGGCCTTAACAAGAACTGTCCCTGTGTTCTTCCATTTCCTTACTATGGTCCTCACAGTGGAAACAGACAGGTTAAATCTCTGAGACAGCTTTTTGTATCCTTCCCCTGAACAACTATGTTGAATAATCTTTGTTTTCAGATCATTTGACAGTTGTTTTGAGGAGCCCATGATGCCACTCTTCAGAGGAGATTCAAACAGGAGAACAACTTGCAAGTGGCCACTTTAAGTAGCTTTTCTCATGATTGCATACACCTGGCTATGAAGTTCAAAGCTCAATGAGGTTGCAAAACCAAAAAAAGTGCTTTAGTAAGTCAGTAAAAAGTAGATAGGAGTATTTAAAACAAGAAAATGATAAGGGTGTCCATACTTATGCACCTGTCAAATTTTGTTTGAATGCAGATTGCACATTTTCTGTTAGTACAATAAACCTCATTTCAAGGCTGAAACATTACTGTGTCCAACAGTTATTACATATATCAAACTGAAATAGCTGTTGCAAAAACACCAATTTTTATAAAACATTAAGCTTAAGATTAATAGGGGTGCCCAAACTTTTTCATGTAACTGTATATATATATATATATATATATATATATAGATCACTCTGTTTAGTTTGTGTTTAAATAAATCCTTCTATGTTCACCAGTGAGTGCTGTAGCTCAGTGGTTAGAGCTACACCCTCTGAACACTGAGATGTAGGTTCAAGTCCCAGCAGAGGCAATCACAGTAAAGGAAGAGGTGAGTGTAATATAACTTAATCTATTCACTGACCAGTGAGAGGCCACGCCGCAGGAGGAGCTACACCCCGACATTTTCATTGGCTATAAGCCATAATCATCAACATTAACAAACACTTGAAATAGATCACTCTGTTTGTAATGACTCTATATAATATATGAGGTTCACTTTTTGTATGGAAGAACTGAAATAAATTAACTTTTTGATGATATTCTAATTTTGTGAGATGCACCTGTATGTGCGTTAGTGCATATTCTACTGATTAGCTATTCCAACAGGCATATAATCACACATCAGGATTGGTCTGCATGATATACTCTTCTGTAGTGTTACAGTCAGAGGTGTAGCTAGGGTTTTTGTTCAGGGGGGGCGAAACTTCTGAGTGGGCCCCTAGCCAGATAACACTGATTACACCTATGGTGGCGCACCCAGATGGTGGATGTAGGAGAACCTCAGCAGATGACCGCGCTGTTACTGAAAATAATCTCTATACAAAGACCAGCACTGATATTACCGCCATGTGATGACATGTATTGATAGATGCCAGTCCTGCAGAATATATAAGAGATCACAGCACAGTTATATATGGTGACTTACAGCTGACGTTCTTTCTAATTAAATTGTTCACTTTTCCATCTGGCCCAGACCGACACGACTACTCCTCCATCCAGGACTCAGAGTCTCAGGTCTGCAGAGATCACAACAAAGACACATTTGACTCCTTACATTTCAGGCACCAACTCGTACATCTATTCCCTACCTGCACAAACTCCTCATCCTGCTGATAATCCAATACTGAGCCGCTGCTGCCGTATGTGTCCCTATTACTGCACCTACTGTGTGGTACTGTGTGCCCTCTAGATGGTAAAACAAACCTCTAGAATATAATAATGCCCTGCGCAAGTGCCCTAGAAAACATTGCCAACATTTTGCCCCCTAGAAAGTAATAGTGCCCTCTGTGTGCCCCTTTGACAGTCACAATAAGCTGAGTTCCCCTATAACCATAAGTGCCCATTTAAGATTTAATATAAATGTCTTGAGTCTCCCCCCTGTACAGCTCCCCTCTACACAGTATGATGCTCTCCTATACACAGTATAATGCCCCTCACTGTATAGTACCCTCCACAAGCAGTATACTGACCCTTTAGTAGCCTCCAAACCGATGTCTCCCACACTGTATGATGGCCCCCACACTGTACAAAGATCCCACATTATCTCCCACACTGTATGATGGCCCCCATACTGTGCAAAGACCCCACATTATCTCCCACACTGTATGATCCTAACTTTAATCCCCACACTGCACAAATAGCCTACATACAGTATAATGCCCCCCTCATAGGCAGAGTCTGTAGTATAATGCCCCCCCCATAGGCAGAGTCTGTAGTATAATGCCACCCCCCCATAGGCAGAGTCTGTAGTATAATGCTCCCCCCCTTCCCATAGGCAGAGTATGTAGTATAATTATCCTCCCATAGGCACAGTCTGTATTCTAATGCTCCCCTCTTCCCATAGGCAGAGTTTATAGTATAATTATTCCCCTCATAGGCAGAGTCTGTAGTATAATGCCCCCCCCCCTCATAGGCAGAGTCTGTAGTATATTGTCCCCCCCCTCATAGGCAGAGTCTGTAGTATAATGTCCTCCCCTCATAGGCAGAGTCTGTAATGTAATGCTCCCCCCTCATAGGCAGAGTCTGTAGTATAATGCTCCCCCCCTCCTAGGCAGAGTCTGTAGTATAATGCCCCCCCCTCATAGGCAGGATCTGTAGTATAATGCTCCCCCTCCCCTTCATAGGCATGGTCTGTAGTATAATGCTCACCCGCCTCATAGGCATGATCTGTAGTATAATGCTCTCCCCCCCTTAAGCAGTCTGTAGTATAATTCTCCCCCCATAGGCAGGGCCTGTAATATAATGCTCCCCCCCATAGGCAGAGTCTGTAGTATAATGTCCCCCCCATAGGCAGGGTCCGTAGTATAATGTCACCCCCCGGCAAAAAATTAATAAGCACAATACTCACCTCTCCTCCTCGTTTGCTCTGAGTGCCGCGCCTGGTCGCACACCTTCAGCACAGCGGGCTGATAATGTCACTGACGTCAGACGCAGAGGGGGGACTGATGGGAGAGGGAGCGTCACGATCCCTATATCATCAGTGAACTTGCGGTGATGGGTGGGGGGCTGATGCTGGCATCCAGGGCCCCCCTCCTGCTCAAGGGCCGCATAGCAGCCGCCGGGCAGTGCAGGGACATAGTCTCCCTGCACTGGCCAGAGTTTAACTGTATCGCCGTGCTGTGCACGTCAGATACAGTTACAATAACGTAGCTCCAGGTGGGCCCCCAAAGAGCTCTGGGCCCAGGGCCACCGCTCCCTCTGCCCCCCCGGTAGCTACGCTACTGGTTACAGTACCAAACACATTTTATGTATACCAATTGTCCAATAAAGTTTTGCTATTATTAAAATTTATTGTGTTAAGGTTTTTTCTCCCTTTGGTTTTTCTGTTTCTATCAACCTTTGAAATATATGAGGGCTTGGTTGGTTTATTAGGAGCACCTATGATGACATTGTTGCACCCCATGGGTCAGGTTGTCACAGTGGCATTGCCTCCCTCACAAGGGGTGATGCCATGCCTGGAAGCAAGCTGGGGTCCCCTAGTCAGGTATACTAGCATGCAACACTTTCCTGGCTCCAGACCAGCAAGGGGAGCTCCTCCCCTTAGCAACTGGAATCTGGAGGCGGGGTTAGTTAGAGTTTGTGTGAGGAGTTGAATACAGGACAGCGACGAGGAAAGACCTGGGGAGTGGAGCTGCATGGCAGTTCACCCCAGAGGGAAGCGCAGAAGAATCAGACACCGGAGTCCAAGGTTGTGGGGCACTGAAGGCCCAGCAGCAGAAACCGGAGGGCAGGAGATTGCAGGTCTCCTGGTCCCATCAGACGCCCGGAGGCTAGGCAGCACATAGGGCCCAGCACCGCCACGTGTGAGCGACACTCCAGGAGGGCCCGAGCTGCCTGCTATACGGGTGAGCACATAGACGTTTTACTCAGGGACGAGTGCCACAGCACAGCTATAAGCAGCAGGGCCAAAGAGATTAGCACAAAGGGAAGGCCTCCAACTTCACCTGGCGAGGTGGGTTCCCAACTTTCTTCCAGGCCGCCCGGACCTCTACTACCAGCTAGTACCCAGTGCTCCTGTGGCACCCTGCTGTTCACAGGTACCACAGGACCCAAAAGGGTGCATGGATGGACTTCTCCACAAGAGGCCCTCACTACAAACAAACACCTCCACCCTTTCACCTCATACCACCAGAGGGAGCCCTGTTAGGGATATATATATATGGAGGGTGGGGCCAGGCAGAGAGTTAGTTGTTCAGAGAGTGTGCTGCCACTGAGAGCAGTGAAGATGCAGCACGTCTGCTGCTGTATTGAGGGCCCCGAGTGTGGCCGGAGGCAAGGAGGAGAGAGGAGTTGAGGGGGCAGAGGAGCATCATAGGCTCACACCAAGACACAAACCGGACACCGGGTCCGCGCCTACCAGGTCCTTTATACCCAGTAGGGATCACCGGCATACCAGGAGGACTACAAGTCCCTGGTCGACCTGAAGCTAAACCCTTGACAGGACTAGGAACCACGAAGGCCCCGACGTCCAGAGATAGTGGTAGCCAGAAAAAGGTCCTACTACCAAGCGACAGGTGAAGGAACAGCACGACACAGAAGCTAGGCCCAGTTGCAGGCTGGCCAGGAGCTTAGAGAGAGGGAGACACGGACCAGGAGGCCTTATACCCGCTCACTGGGGAGAAGTCCTGAAGTGCACCCTTCCTACCGAGTACCCTGGACCTTACCTGACATCCGCACCAGTAAAGGTACTGAAGTGAATCCCCTGTCTCTGTCAGTTACTCCTGCTGCACCATCTCTCCTGCACTGCAAGCCCCAGCATCACCACAATCTGCACCTACACTGTCCAGGGGGCCCGCTCCACCAGTGGGGAGCAAGAACATCCCAGCTGCCATCCCATCACCCCCGGAGGTCTGCAGCAGCGCCGGTAACCATTACCTGAAACTACAGGTGGCGTCACAAGACAAACTGTACACTAAAACCCCTTTTTAAAGAGAGACCCAGAGTAAGGGCCCGGGAGCTGACTGCCGTGACTTACTAAACAAGGTAAAAGGCCCGAGTACCGAGTCCCCTATATTCCCCCTGGGTGACACACCCCGGTCTGCCTAACCACCGCAAGTAAAGATAAGAGGAAACCGCCATTAGGTTGTGGACTGATTATTAACTGCGCCATCCCCTGCATTACATTGCACAGCAACATCTATAAAATCACCACTTCCTGCCCTGGAGCTAAGATCTACCTGTGGAGAGCTGAACCAACTCTGCTGTGTCATCATCAGCTCCAGAGGTTCTGCACCGCAGCGGCGGCTTCATATAGCCGCATACCACAGGTAGCGTCACGAACATTGTATAAAAACTATATTCCCTTTTCTTTATTCCCCTTTTATTGACCGCCCTGGGTCACGGACCGGGTCACCGCCACTTTGACATCTCCCAGCATCGACCGGCCCGGCTACCGAGTACCCCACGGCCCAGGGGGCGCGTCAACATCATCAGGTGAAAAAGAGCGCTGTCAACTGTCTTAAATAAGAAATAACAGAATTCTGTATATCAAGCTGAAAGAATGAAGGAGTGGCTCCAACAGTATACAAGTGCAAATCTTGTAACGCTGTACATCAATGATCATATTTAATCTGTTTTGGAATCTTTTCTATCTTTGGGAAAAAATTCAATGGAGAAGATTAACAACTTGTTCCATTGGATATTGGATACAAAATATTGATAAAAAGTATGTCATCCATGGGATAACTTCAAGTTGTGTACAAATGTTCAGACTGCGTAAAATTTTTGCAGTACTTTTTGGTCACATAAAATGATGCAATTTAAGGCAAACCTCCATTTTGTGTTTTTTGCAAATTTTTTTTATTTTATATTATGGACTATTCCGCTCTATCTATGTTTACTGATGCCAAGGAGATGTCAATGAACCCCTTTTCTTTTTCTAGGACCACTATCAGGTATGGCACATGCAGTTTAACAAGCTTCATTTTTAATGGTATGTTGGTATTGCTGTAATCAGTAGTTGCGTTAGGAAATAAGCCGGTATTTCAGAATTTAAAGCATCCCATTCCTTCTCTATGGCAAACATGTTTCGGTACGCTACATTGATGTACAATACAAAATTATATTGTGGTATATTGTGGACACAATTCACACCTCCACCAGACGGTCTCCAGATAACGAAAACATTTCCACAGCCTCTCCAATTGTAATGAAAAACTCTAATTTGATTTCCTTGGCTTATTATTAACATGAACAAACATCCTGCTGTAATATCTCTTAAATGTTGTCCTTTTGTCTTATCGATTCATTTGTAATCCTGCCTGAAGAAGCAGCCCCTCTGCTCGGAAAGCTTGCAAATATATTTTTTTCTGGTTGGATATAAAAGTATCACTCCAAGAATACTTTTGTCATTTGTGGGCATAAAAGCATTTACATCGATTGCGCTACATTAGTATATAGCTCAATACTGCTCACAAACTATCACTTTAATGATGATCAATTTATATTATTATATGTAATATATGAACATGGTAGTAATGTATACACCATGTATACATTACAGCCATCTGGTGCTAATATTTTGGAAATGTTTTTACTAACAGGTTTATAAAGAATAGTTAACTCTAACATGATATTCTGTACTGTATACCGGGGGTGATTTCCTTTACAAATACAAACACAGATGTATTATTGTAAAAATGACTGTTGCAATTATTTGCTTATATAAATCTAAAGCTGCTATATATCTACGTGAACTGTACTATTTGTGAACAATTTTCAAATTGTTTGAAAAGTTAAAGAGATTATCTCACAAAAAAAATCTGTTATGTGCCCACAATACATCCTTTTGTTATATGGACCAGCATTTATTTAATTCCCCTTTATGTAATACATTTCCCCTACAGCGACCATTACAGCAGAAATGCATGGCCAGTCATAACTTTCTCCTAGTGATACTAACTGCTTACTTGTTTTTTAGAAAGATGATCAACTGATCATAGGGTTGTATGAAATTTAAAAAGCTATTGGCACGATAAGGCAATCACTAGAATAGAAAAATACAATCAGTAAATAAATTAAAATTGCTTCAGTTGGTACAGCTAAACAAAATCTTGGCAAATGTGCTTAGTAAGTTATTCAATATATGGTTCTTGTCTAAAAGGTGAGCCAATCTTCATTTGCAAGTTCTTTTTCGGGGTTTTGACAGATTGTCCTCTAGTTTGTATCTGACCCGGGACGTAACTAGAGTACTAAAGGCCCTGATGTAAAATTTGGACCTGGGCCAACACTAGCAAAGGTTTCAAAGGTTTTATGGACAGATGAGATGTGATTGATTCTTGACGGACCAGATGATTGAGGCGATGGATGGATCAATAACATGCACAAACCTCCACTTCGACTCAGAAGCCAGCAAGGAGGTGGGGTACTGCTATGGGCTGGTATTATTAACGATGAGCTAGTTGAACCTTTTTAGGTTGAAGATTGACTCAAAATCAACTCCCAAACCAGTTTTTAGAAGACACATTATTCAAGCAGCAGTGAAAAAAAAAGTCTGCAACTTTCAAGAAAACCATGATATTTATTGGGGACAATGCTATAATATAATAATGACACCAGTCCCGGCCCTCATCCTGTAATGATGTCTTCCGTCCTGGTACCTCATACTGAAATATTGTCCCCTGTACTGAATCACACCCTTGCCCCGATCCTAATATATCTACTGTCCTGTAGTAATGTTCCCATCCTAGCCTGTAATGTCCTCTGTCCTGTAAAAAAGTCCCTCGTCATGACCCCATCCTTTATTTGTGTTCCACATCCTGAATAATGTCCCCAATCCTTTCTCTCATACTGTGGCAATGTCCACCGTCCTATAATAATGTCCCCCATTCTGTAATAATGTCCCCATCCTCATCTCCAAACTGTAATAATGTCCCCATCCTAACCCCTTCCTATAATACTGTAATGTCCCCATCCTGACCTCCATTCTGTAATGTCCTCTGTCCGCTGTCCTGACCACCACCCTTTAATTATGTCCTCAATCCTGTTATAATGTCCCCCATCCTGGCCCCTTCCTGTAATAATGACCCTTAACCTGAATGTCCCCTGTCCTGTAATAATGTCCTCTGTTCTGTAATAATCTCCCACCAGTATGGCCTCCATCCTGTAATAATGTCACCCTTCCTATAATAATGTTCCCCATCCTGGCCCCTTCCTATAATAATGTCCTCCAACCTAACTGTTTCCTGTAATAAAGTCCCATCCTGACCTCCATTCTGTAATGTCCTCTGTCCGCTGTCCTGACCACCACCCTTTAATTATGTCCTCAATCCTGTTATAATGTCCCCCATCCTGGCCCCTTCCTGTAATAATGACCCTTAACCTGAATGTCCCCTGTCCTGTAATAATGTCCTCTGTTCTGTAATAATCTCCCACCAGTATGGCCTCCATCCTGTAATAATGTCACCCTTCCTATAATAATGTTCCCCATCCTGGCCCCTTCCTATAATAATGTCCTCCAACCTAACTGTTTCCTGTAATAAAGTCCCATCCTGGCCCCTTCATGTAATAATGTCCCCTATAATGGCAATCTTCTACAACACAAAAAAAAATGCAAAAAAAAAGATTCTTTTTACCTGACCCCGCTCCTTGATGAGCAACGTCCCCTTTCTCTTCCATAGCCTTCAAATGAGGGTTGGATGGCGCATGTCAGTGACATTATACGCTGCCCATGATGGGCTCGTCAATGTCAGCTGTCAGACTCTGAAAGGTTGGTGATCATTATAGCTATTGTGGTGCAGGTAGCTAGTGGCGGGTTTCCGTCTTCCACAAGTCCAGTAGCACCCTATGCGACCGCAATTAATATGCCCCTGCATCCAACAGAGCACAGCATTTCCTGTGTTGGCACTTGACTGAAGCTGTGTGTAAAATGGGATGGTTAACTAATTATTTCAGTAGCTAAGTCGGTTATTTTCTGTCTAAAAATTGTTTGTGACAATGAAGGAGGCTTACCTAGCTTTGGAAATGAGCAACCATCTGGTCCTTATTACACACAGCTCTGTTCTTATGCTGACACAGGACACACTGTGGGAACTGGGAACCTGCTGGTACCTTGACTGCAGCTTGTACAGTAGCTCAAGACTGTGGCACCTTTTTGAAGATACCATATTAGTAGGTTGTGTTTAAATATACATATTAGGTCCACAGAAAAACACTTGTTTAACACATTTTAAATGCCTTGTCAATTTCCACAAATAAAACATTTTTCAGGTACCAAATTCATGTAAATAATCCCATTAGAAGCAGTTGGAGCTTCAAGGACTGGGACATATTGGTTGGAAGTGACTATATGGGACCATATGTCAGTGTGATTGGCAGGACCAGCTGAGGTAGCTGCTGATTGTCTTTGCTTGTTAACCTTGTGAGCAGATGTTTTTATCTACTCTTTGAAGGATATCCTCTACAACTACACTGCTAAAACATCTGCTTCTGTTTAGACAGATGAGTAGTTACTTGAAACTTGTGCCTCAGCCACACACTGGGAATTGTTTAATTGATGGCTTAAATTGCTTACAGTATATTACTCCATTACAGCATCAGGGCAGTTTGCTTGAGTATAGGTTAAAATGTTCAGTAAACTTTTGGGAAATGTATAATTTGTTGAAGATGAATGGTTTAACATCTGTGTTAAAACAATGTTTGGTAATTTAATCACTTCATTATTAATCTTTTTTTTGGATTCTGCAACCTCCCTTCCACATTTATATATCTTTTATTACAGCTTGTGATTACAATTCCTTAACACACATTATAAAGTTATAAGGTTGAAATTTACAGTATGGTATGCTATAATTCACTGTATAAAACACATAATGGATTATAGTGTAAGACTATGTTCACACATTCAGTATGTGATCAGTATTTTACATCAGTATTTGTAAGCCAAAATCAGGAGTGGAACAATCAGAGAAAAAGAATAATAGAAACACGTCATCACTTCTGTGTTTTTCACATTTTTCACCCACTCCTGGCTTTGGCTTACAAATACTGATGTGAAATACTGACAAAGTACTCAATATGTGAATGTGGCCTAAGGTCTCATTTAGATGTCCATTTTGCTTGTCCATGTTGTATATGTTTTTTTCAGATGCAGCATGTACCCATTGTAATTTGTCGTGCTACTCACATGTCCATGTTTTTACATGGACCATGTGTCTCTGCAAAACACATGGAGACTAGTGTTGAGCCACCCCCGTAGTGTTCGAGTTCGGTTCGGTTCGTCGAACACCCGTGTGTTCGCCGAACTGTTCGTCGAACTGTTCGTCGAACACCTTCGAACAACGTTAAAACCAATGGCAGGCAAACAAAAACACATAGAAACACATAGAAAACACCTTCAAAGGTGTCCAAAAGCTGACAAACTGCTCAGAAGACACAACTAACACATGGAAAAGTGACAAGTACATATAGTCATGCGAAAAGAAAAGAGGTGGAGGAGTAAAAGGAGGGGGAGACACAGATATAGGCATGTCATGCCCTTCTAAAATCCAAAAAGTGAGAAGCCGACACGTTCAGTCCGCTCCTGCCCGTGCCACCTCCGCGTCGCCGGGTTTGTGCCAGAGCCGCGGTGAACCCTGACGGCCAGCCCCCCTCTCCCAATACTGGTGCCTGTCCGCTGGTGGGTCGAGCGAGCCCCCTGTGGTGGAGGCAGCTCTAAGCTTTTTAATTTAAATTGTCTCTCTAATTTGAATGAATACACTTTAAATTCATTTACAAGGATCTATTGGAGGGAAAGTCTCATGCCAGCAGCCGCGTAATTCCAGCTCCAGTAGCGTCCACTAAAGCTGCTGCAGTTAAAAAGCTTTTATAAGGATCCAGCTCGGCTGTCCACCGCAAGGCATCCTACTGCCAGTCCCAGCCCCTATGCCTTGGGGTGCCTCCTGATGCTCTTCACTGAGTATCCCGTGGTCCCGAAGCATTTCCTTTGAAAAAATTAAGTGTCCAAACTACAGGTGGTGTAGCTTGCTTAACAGCCGGGATAATCCACTGACTAGCAGACACTGCTACTAGGCACAAAGTATTTCCTGGGCTAGATGCAGTTAAAAATTTGTAATTAGATACTCTCGTTGGATGCTGAGAAAGCATTCCATAGAGTCTCCTGGCACGCCATATATGATTCTCTTAAAAAGCTTGGGGTAGGGGTTTAGGGGACCCTTTTATAGCCAAAATCACGGCCCTGTATCGCAATACGTCACCTAGGCTGAAGATAAATGGAACTGTAGCACCCTGAGGGCTCGGTTGCTACAGAGGTATTGCACCTCACCCAGAGGTGTGATATCTCACTCTCAGGTAAGGATGTAGTGTGGATCAGGACCCGACACCTGTATGCATTACACCACATTGCCGTGGGGCAGGGCGACCAATATGCCCCTGAGATGGGCACGACAGTCCCTGTCCCTGGCTGGAGTGGGGGGAGGGAACACTGAGGAAGGGGAACCCTGTAGTGCAGGAGCAGGGAGGAAGCAGTTCCTGGGTGCATTGAGAAGGGAGTATAAAAGGTGGGCACCATCTTAGTTCAGTGCAGAGAAGTCTGAGCAGAAGTGGCAGGGAGCAGGGGCTCTGCATGAGCTCTGCTCCGGAGGCGGGCCTAGTAACAGAGGCCCAGGCCTGGAAGAGGGAGAAGGAAGGAAGAGGAGCAGAGAAGGCTCCAGGAACGAGGAACGAAGGGATCCCAGGGGTGCGGATGGGCGAGTCGCCACCGCACGCCCGAATCCACCTGCGTGGAGGGGTCAGGCCAAAGGGGGAGACCGGTCCCCGAACTAGTGGAGGCAGAAAACGACCCTCAGCTAGAAACCGGAGGCTCTGACATTTTATGTGGCGCAGCCCCTTGCTCCACCCGCTAGGAAGGCACCACATAGGGTCAGGGAAACTGGCGCCAAGTTTACCAAGAGGAGGCCCGAGGCAGCCGGACAGAAGTGTTGGTAAGAAAGGCCAGACAAAGGACACACAAAGGGGGTCCTGTGAAGCGCTCCAAAGTTATCTGGGAGTTGTCTGAGCCCCTCACCTGGTGAGCACAGTACGACGTGAGCAGCCGTTACCTGCAGACGTGGTCTGGATAATAAGAACTGTGAGTAAAGGCCCTGAACTGCATCACTGACTCCGTGTCATTACTGCTGCTGCCCTGCACCATCACCCCCATCCTCCGCATACACTGCCCTGAGGCTATACTCCTCCCGTGGGGAGTTATGCTACGCTCTGCTGCACCCACAACACCAGCCTTAGCGGTCTGCCCTGTAGCGGCGGTTCACTCTGACCGCAATCCACGGGTGGCGTAGTCGGACATTTAAACATCAAAACCACATAAATAGTTCCGCCACTGGTTTGACCGCCCTGAGCCACGGAACCGGATCGCCGCCACGAAGACTACAACCACCAGCATCCACCAAAAAGGGTCCGGCTCCGGGTGTCCCAAGGCCCAGGGGGTGCGTCAGAACATTTTCATCACCTTTCACAATCACCAATGGGACAAGGCAGGGATGTCCTCTGTCCCCTCTCTTATACATCCTAGTGACGGAGCACCTGCTCTCATCAATTCGCCATAACCCCAATATTAGGTGGATTGAGGTGGGAGGCACCGAGTACAAGTGCTCTCTATTTGCTGATGATGTCCTAGTATATATCACTCAATCACATATATCCATCCCTGCTGTTATGGCTGAAATAGATCACTTTGTTACATGGTAAAATTTTAAAATCAATGCAGCGAAGTCTGAGGCCCTCGATGTCTCCCTCCCTAAATCCATATAGGATTCCATCCAGTCCAACTTTCCCTTTGCCTGGCCCTCACAGGGTATCAAATACTTAGGAATTCCTATTCATAGAGACCTCTCCCATCTATGTTATCTTAATTTTGGGCCCTTTATTGAACAATTCCATACAGACCACGGTTGGCAAGTTAGAACTGTAAGATTCACTACTTGAACCACTGGTGTTTTGTGGAAAAGCACATGTACACCGCGTTCCAAATTATTATGCAAAAAGTGTTTAGGAGTGATAAGGGAAGAATTTGTTTGTTTGTCAGTTAAACTCATTGATGGTGATGTGTGTCAGGGCTCTTTATATCACTGTAAGCAATTGCAGACACCTGTGCTAATTAGTTTGGCAGGTGTGTCCAATGAAAGGCAAGACTACTTAAGAAGGCTCTCTCACATTATTAAGCAGCCTACATTTTCTGCCAAAATGGGAAAGAAAAAGGATGTGTCGGCTGCTGAGAAGCAACAAATTGTGGAGTGTTTAGGTCAAGGCATGACTACAATCAACATTGTGCGATGATCAGGATGAAGTGTCTTGGCAATCAAGAAGTATGTAGCTGATTCACAGTACACACGTGTGCATGCTGATAAGGGCAAATTGAGGACTCTTTCCTACAGGCAATTACGTCAGGTTGAAAGAGCAGCGGCAAAAAAGCCTTGTCATAGCAGCAGACAAGTTTTTGAAGCTGCTTGTGCCTCCAACGTCCCCCGAACAACAAGATGCAGGGTCCTTCAGAGGTTTGCAGCTGTGCATACGCCATCCTGTCAACCTCCTCTATCCACTTCACACAAGCAGAAACGGCTCCAGTGGGCCAAACATTACATGAAGACTGATTTCAAAACTGTTTTGTTCACGGATGAGTGCCGTGCAGCGCTCGATGGTCCAGATGAATGGAGTGGAGGATGGCTGGTTGATGGACACCCCACGCAATCACGGCTACAGCGCCAACAAGGAGGAGGTGGAGTAATGTTTTGGGCTGGAATCATGGGGAGAGAGATTGTCGGCCCCTTTAGGATCCCTGAAGGCGCTAAAGATGAACTCCATAATGTATGTGGATTTTCTCAAACAGCACTTCCTGCCATGGTTCAAGAAGAAGAACCGTGTATTTCACAGCAAGATCATTTTTCTGCATGATAATGCACCATCTCATGCTGCACATAAAACATCTGCATCTCTGGCTGATATGGGCATAAAAGGGGACAAACTTATGGTGTGACCCCCATGCTCCCCTGACCTCTACCCCATTCAGAACCTTTGGAGCATCATTAAAAGGAGTGTCTATGATGGCGGGAGGCAGTTCACATCTAAGCAACAGCTCTGGGAGGGTATTCTGTCCTCATGCAAAACAATTGAAGCAGAAACCATCCAAAACCTGACAAATTCAATGGACGAGAGAGTTCAGAAGCTCCTTTCGAACAAGGGGTCCTATGTGAAAATGTAACATCACCTAGAATAAAGTTTTGAGTTGAAAACTGTTTGATTTCAGTTTCTAACAACCTGCTAATGCTTATAATTTCAAAAATGACCATTTTTTTGGTCTTTATTAAAATGAAAAGGTTGATCGAAAAGTTTGGGGGATCTAAGAGTGTGGCAACCCAGTAGTCATGATTACTTCAAATTCTGACAATATGAGGGTCATGCTGCAGGTAGTGCAGCAAGAAGGCACTTATGTGTCTTGCGCATCTCGGAGCCCCAAAATTATTTTCCGGGCTAGATGCAGCTAAAAATTATTTTTAATTTTAAATCTGGTGAAGCTTATTATAGATGGCCTAATAGGATCAGTGCTGCACACTGCTACAAAGCCCAAATTATTTTCCAGTCAAGATACAGATAAACATGATTAGTAATTTGAAAGCTTAAAACGGTTGGTAGGGTGATTTTAACCAATCATCAAGCTTTTACTCTCCCCAGGATGACACAGGGGTAGAAAAGTCGTTTCGGATCCATGATTTGTTCATCTTTATGAACGTGAGTCTGTCTACATTATCAGTGGAGAGCCGCGTGCGCTTATCTGTCAGCACACCACCAGCAGCGCTGAACACACGTTCAGACAGAACGCTGGCTGCGGGGCATGACAAGATCTCCAAGGCGTAAGTGGCTAGCTCCGGCCATTTATCCAGATTGGAAGCCCAAAAAGAGCAAGGGTCCAGTGACACAGTCGTGGCTTCAATGTTTACTTGGAGATACTCCTGTACCATCGTCTCTAGGCGTTGACTATGTGTCAGACTTCTTGTCTCCTGTGGCCTTGCAAAGGATGGGCTAAAAAAGTGGTGAAATGATTCCGCAAAATTGATGTTACCAGCAGATACTGTGGTTCTGTTACGGTTTGAGTGCTGAACACTTGACGGTCCCACGGTTGGCAAGTTGGAACTGTGAGATTCACTACGTGCACCACTGGTATTTTGTGGAAAAGCACATGTAAGATTCTGCAACAGTCTCTGCTGATACTCCTGCATGCGTGCATCCCTTTCTATGGCAGGAATAATTTCTACAAATTTACTTTTGTACCGGGGATCTAACAGTGTGGCAACCCAGTAGTCAGGATTATTTCTAATTCTCACAATTCGAGGGTCATGTTGCAGGTAGTGCAGCAAGAAGGCACTCATGTGTGTTGCGCATCCAGGAGCACCAAGTCCCTGTTGTGTTGGTGGCGAGGTAACAATCATGCTTCCTTCCTCTGTCCTCTCCCCCCAACCTCGCACAACAGAAATGTGATCAAGGTCTCCCTCATCTGATGAGTCTTCCATCAGTTCGTCCTCCACTTCTTCCTGGGCTCCTGCACCTTCCTCACTAGTTTGGCTGCTACCATGCGCCCTGGTAAAATCATCTCCCCCACCCTCACATGCCTGCCGCCTTGGTGCTGCCGACCGTCTGGACCTTGCAGATGTTAGCCCTTCCGCATACAACTCCTCCTCCTCTACTTCCTCCACCTCCTCTTGTGCCACCACCTGACTCCGAATTCTGTTTATCATGTGCTCCAGCATGTAAATCACCGGAATAGTCATGCTGATAATGGCATCGTCAGCACTAAACATCTTCGTCGCCATTTCAGAACTGTGCAGAAGGGTGCATAGGTCCCTGATCTGAGACCACTCCTCCAGCGTGATTTGCCCCACCTCTGAATCTCGTTTCCCAGGCTATACGTCAGAACGTATTGCACCAGGGCTTGTCGGTGCTGCCACAGTCGCTGCAACATGTGCAGAGTTGAATTCCACCGGGTAGGCACATCGCATTTTAGCCGGTGAAGTGGCAGGCCCAACGACTTCTGTAGAGATGTAAGTCGCTGAGCTGCGGGATGCGAACGGCGGAAGTGAGCACACAGCGACCGTGCCCTCTGCAGAAGGCCATCTAGTCTGGGATAGTGGGCTAAAAATTGCTGGACAACCAGGTTCAACACGTGAGCCATACAAGGCACGTGTGTGACATTGCCCCGGCGAAGGGCCGCACCCAGGTTTGCAGCATTGTTGCACACGGCCTTCCCTGGTTTCAGGTCCAGTGGAGACAACCATTCATGAAATTGGTTCTCCAGAGCTGACCACAACTCCTCAGCTGTGTGACTCACATTTCCCAGACATTTCAATGTAAAAACCGCCTGATGACGTTGAGCCCTACTGCCAGCATATTAAGGAGGTGTGCAGGATCCCTTCTGCGCAGTTAGAAAGCTTGTGGCATGACCAGACAGGCTTTGGGTGCAGGTGGAAGACCGAGAGGAGGTTGAGGAGGCAGAAGCAGTGGAGGAACTTTGACATAAAGAGGATTGACGCACAACTCGTGGGGACGGCAAGACTTGGACAGCAGCCCCTTGTCCTGCTGTCACCATAGTTACCCAGTGCCCAGTCAGCGACATGTAACGCTCCTGTCCATGCCTACTCGTCCAAGTGTCTGTGGTGAAATGCACCCTGTCACACACAGAGTTTCTCAAAGAAGCGGTGATATTGTGTGCGACATGCTGGTGGAGCGCAGGCACACCTTTCTTTGAGAAGTAGTGCCGACTGGGCATCTGGTACTGGGGCACTGCGACGGACATAAGGTCTCGAAAATCCTCTGTGTCCACCAGGCGGAAAGGCAGCATTTCTGTAGCCAAGAGCTTGCAGATGGTGAAATTCAACCTCTTAGCTTTCTCATGGCTAGGAGGAAATGGTCTTTTACTTGTCCACATCTGAGGGACCGAGGGCTGGCTATTGTGCTTAGACGGGGTTGATAAGGGTGTCCCCGGCAAACTGCCGGTCTGTGAGGAAGATGCAGGCGGACATGTTAGGTTGCCTTGATCCAAAGGTGGTGCTATCGATGTCGGACAGCGCTCAAGACCAGCTGGTGTTACCACCTCCAAAGAAAATGATGACCTGCCAATCACGCTGGCTGTTGCGGGTAAAGAGGTGGCAGGTCTGCGCCCCAAAACAGGTGTGACTGCTGTCCCCCCAGTCACAGAGGATGAAGAGGCCGCGGATGCACAAGATATGGCAGACGGTGGTTGGCCCGGCCGGCTAGGCCGCATTGTAGCACACTGAGCTTCCCACTGCAACTTATGCTTCATGTCCATGTGCCGGTTCATGCATGAAGTACTCAAACTATGTATTTTTTGGCCTCTACTTAGCTTTTGCTGACAAATGTTACAGATAACACGAGTTGGGTCATCTTTATCGATCTGAAAACATGCCCAGGCTATGCAAGGCTTAGCACCCATGCGACCTGAAGAGCCACCACGACTTGTGGTGAGAGGCAGAGTTGTGTTTGAGGATGCAGTTGTTGACGTGCTTCCAGTACTACGTCTCTGTCCAGGAAGGCGCAACCTGACCTCGTCGTCACTAGCATCTTCCTCCACCTCCTCTGCTGACCTCATCTCTTGGCTGACTGTGGGTTGACAGTAAGTGGGATCTCCGACCTCATCATCATCACCCTGTGCGTTATCACACCCGTCGTCCTCAGAGCCAACCTGTTCCTGCCCTGACAAAAAACTAAAGTTGTCGCTCCAATCAGGTATTTGAGTCTTATCATCGTCTTCCTCATTGTCTCCACCAACAGGAGTTACAGTTTGGGAATGAGGGTCTACATTATGGTCAGAACCTTCTGCGTCTGGTCCTGGATCCGACTCATAAAGATTCTGGGCATCAGTGCAGATCATTTCCTCGTCTGGATTCACAGAAGCGCTGGAGTCGACCTCTGATTCCCAGGCTATAGTATGAGTAAACAGCTCTGCAGACTCAACCATCTGTTCTACCTCATACTCAGACGGGCAGCTGGAGATTTGGGAGCTGTGAGGAAGCAAGTGCGATTTGGCTGACACCTTTGAGGACTGGAGTATTTGTGATGTTGAAGTTGATGTGGAGGAGAGCCCACTTAAAGGAGCACTTGATATCCGTTGAAGCACCTGCTGTTTTTGTGCCTCATCTGGAATTTGTAGCGATTGGCGTGGCCGTAAGAAAGGGATCTTATCACATTGTCCGCTAAAAGAAGTAGACATTTTAGTTTGGCTGGAAGATGGTCTTTCTTCTGCACCTACCCCACGGACACAACCTTTTTTCCCCTTCCCAACACGCCTATTCCCCTTTCCACCAGCAGCAGGCCTTTTTCCACTCATTTTGGTGGTTAACTAATTCACAACTCTGGAGTTGTTTGCACAAAAAAACAATGGATGGTAACCGAGCAAAGCTGAGTGGCCAAACTGTGGTATTAGGCCAAAACTATTGGCTGGGTTAGATGCAGAAAAAAATTATTTTTAATTTGCAACCTGATGGAGGTCAGTATAGATGGACTAATAGACCAAGTCCCACACACCGCTAGAAGCCCAAATATTTTTTCAGAGCTAGATGCAGAAAATTTTTTTATTCAATTTGCAACCTGATGGAGGTCAGTATAGATGGACTAATAGACCAAGTCCCACACACTGCTAGAAGCCCAAATATTTTTTCAGAGCTAGATGCAGAAAAAAATTATTTTTAATTTGCAACCTGATGGAGGTCAGTATAGATGGACTAATAGACCAAGTCCCACACACCGCTAGAAGCCCAAATATTTTTTCAGAGCTAGATGCAGAAAAAAATGATATTCAATTTGCAACCTGCTGGAGGTCAGTATAGAAGGACTAATAGAACAAGTCCCACACACTGCTAGAAGCCCAAATATTTTTTCAGAGCTAAATGAAGAAAAAAATTATTTTTAATTTGCAACCTGATGGAGGTCAGTATAGATGGACTAATAGACCAAGTCCCACACACTGCTAGAAGCCCAAATATTTTTTCAGAGCTAGATGCAGAAAAAAAATATTTTTAATTTGCAACCTGATGGAGGTCAGTATAGATGGACTAATAGAACAAGTCCCACACGCTGCTAGAAGCCCAAATATTTTTTCAGAGATAAATGAAGAAAAAAATTATTTTTAATTTGCAACCTGATGGAGGTCAGTATAGATGGACTAATAGACCAAGTCCCACACACTGCTAGAAGCCCAAATATTTTTTCAGAGCTAGATGCAGAAAAAAAATATTTTTAATTTGCAACCTGATGGAGGTCAGTATAGATGGATTAATAGAACAAGTCCCACACGCTGCTAGAAGCCCAAATATTTTTTCAGAGATAAATGAAGAAAAAAATTATTTTTAATTTGCAACCTGATGGAGGTCAGTATAGATGGACTAATAGACCAAGTCCCACACACTGCTAGAAGCCCAAATATTTTTTCAGAGCTAGATGCAGAAAAAAATTATTTTTAATTTGCAACCTGATGGAGGTCAGTATAGATGGACTAATAGACCAAGTCCCACACACCGCTAGAAGCCCAAATATTTTTTCAGAGCTAGATGCAGAAAAAAATTATATTCAATTTGCAACCTGCTGGAGGTCAGTATAGAAGGACTAATAGAACAAGTCCCACACACTGCTAGAAGCCCAAATATTTTTTCAGAGCTAAATGAAGAAAAAAATTATTTTTAATTTGCAACCTGATGGAGGTCAGTATAGATGGACTAATAGACCAAGTCCCACACACTGCTAGAAGCCCAAATATTTTTTCAGAGCTAGATGCAGAAAAAAATTATTTTTAATTTGCAACCTGATGGAGGTCAGTATAGATGGACTAATAGACCAAGTCCCACACACTGCTAGAAGCCCAAATATTTTTTCAGAGCTAGATGCAGAAAAAAATTATTTTTAATTTGCAACCTGATGGAGGTCAGTATAGATGGACTAATAGACCAAGTCCCACACACCGCTAGAAGCCCAAATATTTTTTCAGAGCTAGATGCAGAAAATTTTTTTATTCAATTTGCAACCTGATGGAGGTCAGTATAGATGGACTAATAGACCAAGTCCCACACACTGCTAGAAGCCCAAATATTTTTTCAGAGCTAGATGCAGAAAAAAATTATTTTTAATTTGCAACCTGATGGAGGTCAGTATAGATGGACTAATTGACCAAGTCCCACACACTGCTAGAAGCCCAAATATTTTTTCAGAGCTAGATGCAGAAAAAAATTATTTTTAATTTGCAACCTGATGGAGGTCAGTATAGATGGACTAATAGAACAAGTCCCACACGCTGCTAGAAGCCCAAATATTTTTTCAGAGATAAATGAAGAAAAAAAATATTTTTAATTTGCAACCTGATGGAGGTCAGTATAGATGGACTAATAGACCAAGTCCCACACACTGCTAGAAGCCCAAATATTTTTTCAGAGCTAGATGCAGAAAAAAATTATTTTTAATTTGCAACCTGATGGAGGTCAGTATAGATGGACTAATAGAATGATGCTATGCCCAAAAGATTTTACTTCACTAGGTGCAGTAAAAAAATTGGTATTCTATACACAGGTGGTATATCTTGCAACACAGATAGGCTACTCCACTGACTAACACACTCTGCAATAGGCCAAAAAGGATTAGCTTTGCTAGATTCAGCCAAATGCTGTGAAAAAAACTTGCACAGCACTGGCACAGACCTGCCTGGCAAAAACTGATAGGAACTGATGTAACCTAGTCCTGAAAAGGACTCCAATTACAATTAGTCTTTACTCCCACAATCTATCTATTTAAGAGCACAGACCTGCTTGATAAAAGTCGTAGGAAATGCTGTAACCTAGTCCTTAAAAGGACTGCAATCACAACTATTCCCTACTCCCAAGCTATCTGTATATTTGTGCGAAAATTGGCTTGAAATTAACAAGGTATAGCGCACACAGCAACAGCGGTGCCGTCTAACACGCAGCTGCAGCAGTGAGAAAATGGTGGCGACGGGGAAAATGGCTTGGTCTTATAGGGCAAGGACATGTGACATACACTGCCAATCACACATGCCCTTGCTTGTGTGAAAAAAAGCACTTCGCTCCGTGTGTGCGCTGCTGATAGGCTGACAGATTGCACCTCCCCACTGTAAATGCGGGAAAGAGAAAAAAAAATGGAGATCTTCATTGTTCCTGCAGAGATCCATCCCCTGCCCCTCCCCCCGCCCCGCTGTACACTCAAACTGCGTATTAACATTAATTTTCATCATTACTGAGAAAAAATCCAGTTATGATTTTGGTGCACGAACAGTTATCGAACATAACCTCGAACAGCCGAATTTTTCTCAAATTGTTCGTGTTCGCCGACCGGCTCGAACACCGCCCAAAACAGCTCGAATTTGAGATTGGCGAACAGTTCGAGTAGAACAACGCTCATCTCTAGCACCGAGTACAAGTGCTCTCTATTTGCTGATGATGTCCTAGTATATATCACTCAATCACATATATCCATCCCTGCCGTTATGGCTGAAATAGATCACTTTGTTACATGGTCAAATTTTAAAATCAATGCAGCGAAGTCTGAGGCCCTCGATGTCTCCCTCCCCAAATCCATATAGGAATCCATCCAGTCCAACTTTCCCTTTGCCTGGCCCTCACAGGGTATCAAATACTTAGGAATTCCTATTCATAGAGACCTCTTCCATCTATGTTATCTTAATTTTGGGCCCTTTATTGAACAACTCCATACAGACCACGGTTGGCAAGTTAGAACTGTAAGATTCACTACGTGAACCACTGGTGTTTTGTGGAAAAGCACATGTACACTGTGTTCCAAATTATTATGCAAAAAGTGTTTAGGAGTGATAAGGGAAGAATTTGTTTGTTTGTCAGTTAAACTCATTGATGGTGATGTGTGTCAGGGCTCTTTATATCACTGTAAGCAATTGCAGACACCTGTGCTAATTAGTTTGGCAGGTGTGTCCAATGAAAGGCAAGACTACTTAAGAAGGCTGTCTCACATTATTAAGCAGCCTACATTTTCTGCCAAAATGGGAAAGAAAAAGGATGTGTCGGCTGCTGAGAAGCAGCAAATTGTGGAGTGTTTAGGTCAAGGCATGACTACAATCAACATTGTGCGATGATCAGGATGAAGTGTCTTGGCAATCAAGAAGTATGTAGCTGATTCACAGTACACACGTGTGCGTGCTGATAAGGGCAAATTGAGGACTCTTTCCTACAGGCAATTACGTCAGGTTGAAAGAGCAGCGGCAAAAAAGCCTTGTCATAGCAGCAGACAAGTTTTTGAATGCAGGGTCCTTCAGAGGTTTGCAGCTGTGCATACGCCATCCTGTCGACCTCCTCTATCCACTTCACACAAGCAGAAACGGCTCCAGTGGGCCAAACATTACATGAAGACTGATTTCAAAACTGTTTTGTTCACGGATGAGTGCCGTGCAGCGCTCGATGGTCCAGATGGATGGAGTGGAGGATGGCTGGTTGATGGACACCCCACGCAAACACGGCTACAGCGCCAACAAGGAGGAGGTGGAGTAATGTTTTGGGCTGGAATCATGGGGAGAGAGATTGTCGGCCCCTTTAGGATCCCTGAAGGCGCTAAAGATGAACTCCATAATGTATGTGGATTTTCTCAAACAGCACTTCCTGCCATGGTTCAAGAAGAAGAACCGTGTATTTCACAGCAAGATCATTTTTTTGCATGATAATGCACCATCTCATGCTGCACATAAAACATCTGCATCTCTGGCTGATATGGGCATAAAAGGGGACAAACTTATGGTGTGACCCCCATGCTCCCCTGACCTCTACCCCATTCAGAACCTTTGGAGCATCATTAAAAGGAGTGTCTATGATGTCGGGAGGCAGTTCACATCTAAGCAACAGCTCTGGGAGGGTATTCTGTCCTCATGCAAAACAATTGAAGCAGAAACCATCCAAAACCTGACAAATTCAATGGACGAGAGAGTTCAGAAGCTCCTTTCGAACAAGGGGTCCTATGTGAAAATGTAACATCACCTAGAATAAAGTTTTGAGTTGAAAACTGTTTGATTTCAGTTTCTAACAGTTTCTAACAACCTGCTAATGCTTATAATTTCAAAAATGACCATTTTTTTGGTCTTTATTAAAATGAAAAGGTTGATCGAAAAGTTTGGGGGATCTAAGAGTGTGGCAACCCAGTAGTCATGATTACTTCGAATTCTGACAATATGAGGGTCATGCTGCAGGTAGTGCAGCAAGAAGGCACTTATGTGTCTTGCGCATCTCGGAGCCCCAAAATTATTTTCCGGGCTAGATGCAGCTAAAAATTATTATTAATTTTAAATCTGGTGAAGCTTTAGTATAGATGGCCTAATAGGATCAGTGCTGCACACTGCTACAAAGCCCAAATTATTTTCCAGTCAAGATACAGATAAACATGATTAGTAATTTTAAATCTGGTAGAGCTTATTATAGTTGGCCTAATAGAATCAGTGCTGCACACTGCTACAAAGCCCAAATTATTTTCCAGCCAAGATACAGATAAACATGATTAGTAATTTGAAAGCTTAAAACGGTTGGTAGGGTGATTTTAACCAATCATCAAGCTTTTACTCTCCCCAGGATGACACAGGGGTAGAAAAGTCGTTTCGGATCCATGATTTGTTCATCTTTATGAACGTGAGTCTGTCTACATTATCAGTGGAGAGCCGCGTGCGCTTATCTGTCAGCACACCACCAGCAGCGCTGAACACACGTTCAGACAGAACGCTGGCTGCGGGGCATGACAAGATCTCCAAGGCGTAAGTGGCTAGCTCCGGCCATTTATCCAGATTGGAAGCCCAAAAAGAGCAAGGGTCCAGTGACACAGTCATGGCTTCAATGTTTACTTGGAGATACTCCTGTACCATCGTCTCTAGGCGTTGACTATGTGTCAGACTTCTTGTCTCCTGTGGCCTTGCAAAGGATGGGCTAAAAAAGTGGTGAAATGATTCCGCAAAATTGATGTTACCAGCAGATACTGTGGTTCTGTTACGGTTTGAGTGCTGAACACTTGACGGTCCCACGGTTGGCAAGTTGGAACTGTGAGATTCACTACGTGTACCACTGGTATTTTGTGGAAAAGCACATGTAAGATTCTGCAACAGTCTCTGCTGATACTCCTGCATGCGTGCATCCCTTTCTATGGCAGGAATAATTTCTGCAAATTTACTTTTGTACCAGGGATCTAACAGTGTGGCAACCCAGTAGTCAGGATTATTTCTAATTCTCACAATTTGAGGGTCATGTTGCAGGTAGTGCAGCAAGAAGGCACTCATGTGTGTTGCGCATCCAGGAGCACCAAGTCCCTGTTGTGTTGGTGGCGAGGTAACAATCATGCTTCCTTCCTCTGTCCTCTCCCCCCCAACCTCGCACAACAGAAATGTGATCAAGGTCTCCCTCATCTGATGAGTCTTCCATCAGTTCGTCCTCCACTTCTTCCTGGGCTCCTGCACCTTCCTCACTAGTTTGGCTGCTACCATGCACCCTGGTAAAACCATCTCCCCCACCCTCACATGCCTGCCGCCTTGGTGCTGCCGACCGTCTGGACCTTGCAGATGTTAGCCCTTCCGCATACAACTCCTCCTCCTCTACTTCCTCCACCTCCTCTTGTGCCACCACCTGACTCCGAATTCTGTTTAACATGTGCTCCAGCATGTAAATCACCGGAATAGTCATGCTGATAATGGCATCGTCAGCACTAAACATCTTCGTCGCCATTTCAAAACTGTGCAGAAGGGTGCATAGGTCCCTGATCTGAGACCACTCCTCCAGCGTGATTTGCCCCACGTCTGGATCTCGTTGGCCCAGGCTATACGTCAGAACGTATTGCACCAGGGCTTGTCGGTGCTGCCACAGTCGCTGCAACATGTGCAGAGTTGAATTCCACCGGGTAGGCACATCGCATTTTAGCCGGTGAAGTGGCAGGCCCAACGACTTCTGTAGAGATGTAAGTCGCTGAGCTGCGGGATGCGAACGGCGGAAGTGAGCACACAGCGACCGTGCCCTCTGCAGAAGGCCATCTAGTCTGGGATAGTGGGCTAAAAATTGCTGGACAACCAGGTTCAACACGTGAGCCATACAAGGCACGTGTGTGACATTGCCCCGGCGAAGGGCCGCACCCAGGTTTGCAGCATTGTCGCACACGGCCTTCCCTGGTTTCAGGTCCAGTGGAGACAACCATTCATGAAATTGGTTCTCCAGAGCTGACCACAACTCCTCAGCTGTGTGACTCACATTTCCCAGACATTTCAATGTAAAAACCGCCTGATGACGTTGAGCCCTACTGCCAGCATATTAAGGAGGTGTGCAGGATCCCTTCTGCGCAGTTAGAAAGCTTGTGGCATGACCAGACAGGCTTTGGGTGCAGGTGGAAGACCGAGAGGAGGTTGAGGAGGCAGAAGCAGTGGAGGAACTTTGACATAAAGAGGATTGACGCACAACTCGTGGGGACGGCAAGACTTGGACAGCAGCCCCTTGTCCTGCTGTCACCATAGTTACCCAGTGCCCAGTCAGCGACATGTAACGCCCCTGTCCATGCCTACTCGTCCAAGTGTCTGTGGTGAAATGCACCCTGTCACACACAGAGTTTCTCAAAGAAGCGGTGATGTTGTGTGCGACATGCTGGTGGAGCGCAGGCACACCTTTCTTTGAGAAGTTGTGCCGACTGGGCATCTGGTACTGGGGCACTGCGACGGACATAAGGTCTCGAAAATCCTCTGTGTCCACCAGGCGGAAAGGCAGCATTTCTGTAGCCAAGAGCTTGCAGATGGTGAAATTCAACCTCTTAGCTTTCTCATGGCTAGGAGGAAATGGTCTTTTACTTGTCCACATCTGAGGGACCGAGGGCTGGCTATTGTGCTTAGACGGGGTTGATAAGGGTGTCCCCGGCAAACTGCCGGTCTGTGAGGAAGATGCAGGCAGACATGTTAGGTTGCCTTGATCCAAAGGTGGTGCTATCGATGTCGGACAGCGCTCAAGACCAGCTGGTGTTACCACCTCCAAAGAAAATGATGACCTGCCAATCACGCTGGCTGTTGCGGGTAAAGAGGTGGCAGGTCTGCGCCCCAAAACAGGTGTGACTGCTGTCCCCCCAGTCACAGAGGATGAAGAGGCCGCGGATGCACAAGATATGGCAGACGGTGGTTGGCCCGGCCGGCTAGGCCGCATTGTAGCACACTGAGCTTCCCACTGCAACTTATGCTTCATGTCCATGTGCCGGTTCATGCATGAAGTACTCAAACTATGTATTTTTTGGCCTCTACTTAGCTTTTGCTGACAAATGTTACAGATAACACGAATTGGGTCATCTTTATCGATCTGAAAAAATGCCCAGGCTATGCAAGGCTTAGCACCCATGCGACCTGAAGAGCCACCACGACTTGTGGTGAGAGGCAGAGTTGTGTTTGAGGATTCAGTTGTTGACGTGCTTCCAGTACTACGTCTCTGTCCAGGAAGGCGCAAACTGACCTCGTCGTCACTAGCATCTTCCTCCACCTCCTCTGCTGACCTCATCTCCTGGCTGACTGTGGGTTGACAGTAAGTGGGATCTCCAACCTCATCATCATCACCCTGTGCGTTATCACACCCGTCGTCCTCAGAGCCAACCTGTTCCTGCCCTGACAAAAAACTAAAGTTGTCGCTCCAATCAGGTATTTGAGTCTTATCATCGTCTTCCTCATTGTCTCCACCAACAGGAGTTACAGTTTAGGAATGAGGGTCTACATTATGGTCAGAACCTTCTGCGTCTGGTCCTGGATCCGACTCATAAAGATTCTGGGCATCAGTGCAGATCATTTCCTCGTCTGGATTCACAGAAGCGCTGGAGTCGACCTCTGATTCCCAGGCTATAGTATGAGTAAACAGCTCTGCAGACTCAACCATCTGTTCTACCTCATACTCAGACGGGCAGCTGGAGATTTGGGAGCTGTGAGGAAGCAAGTGCGATTGGGGTGACACCTTTGAGGACTGGAGTATTTGTGATGTTAAAGTTGATGTGGAGGAGAGCCCACTTAAAGGAGCACTTGATATCCGTTGAAGCACCTGCTGTTTTTGTGCCTCATCTGGAATTTGTAGCGATTGGCGTGGCCGTAAGAAAGGGATCTTATCACATTGTCCGCTAAAAGAAGTAGACATTTTAGTTTGGCTGGAAGATGGTCTTTCTTCTGCAGATGTTACTGTTGCTTTAACACCTACCCCACGGACACAACCTTTTTTCCCCTTCCCAACACGCCTATTCCCCTTTCCACCAGCAGCAGGCCTTTTTCCACTCATTTTGGTGGTTAACTAATTCACAACTCTGGAGTTGTTTGCACAAAAAAACAATGGATGGGAACCGAGCAGAGCTGAGTGGCCAAACTGTGGTATTAGGCCAAAACTATTGGCTGGGTTAGATGCAGAAAAAAATTATATTCAATTTGCAACCTGATGGAGGTCAGTATAGATGGACTAATAGAACAAGTCCCACTCACAGCTAGAAGCCCAAATATTTTTTCAGAGGTAGATGCAGATAAAAATTATTTTTAAATTGCAACCTGATGGAGGTCAGTATAGATGGACTAATAGAGAAAGTCGCACACACTGCTAGAAGGCCAAATATTTTTTCAGAGCTAGATGCAGATAAAAATTATTTTTAAATTGCAACCTGATGGAGGTCAGTATAGATGGACTAATAGAGAAAGTCCCACACACTGCTAGAAGGCCAAATATTTTTTCAGAGCTAGATGCAGATAAAAATTATATTCAATTTGCAACCTGATGGAGGTCAGTATAGATGGACTAATAGAACAAGTCCCACACACAGCTAGAAGCCCATATATTTTTTCAGAGGTACTGTAGATGCAGATAAAAATTATTTTTAATTTGCAACCTGATGGAGGTCAGTATAGATGGAATAATACAACAAGTCCCACACACAGCTAGAAGCCCAATATTTTTTCAGAGGTAGATGCAGAAAAAAATATATTCAGTTTGCAACCTGATGGAGGTCAGTATAGATGGAGTAATAGAACAAGTCCCACACACAGCTAGAAGCCCAAATATTTTTTCAGAGGTAGATGCAGATAAAAATTATTTTTAATTTGCAACCTGATGGAGGTCAGTATAGATGGACTAATAGAGAAAGTCCCACACACTGCTAGAAGGCCAAATATTTTTTCAGAGCTAGATGCAGATAAAAATTATATTCAATTTGCAACCTGATGGAGGTCAGTATAGATGGACTAATAGAGAAAGTCCCACACACTGCTAGAAGGCCAAATATTTTTTCAGAGTTAGATGCAGATAAAAATTATATTCAATTTGCAACCTGATGGAGGTCAGTATAGATGGACTAATAGAACAAGTCCCACACACAGCTAGAAGCCCAAATATTTTTTCAGAGGTACTGTAGATGCAGATAAAAATTATTTTTAATTTGCAACCTGATGGAGGTCAGTATAGATGGACTAATAGAGAAAGTCCCAACACTGCTAGAAGGCCAAATATTTTTTCAGAGCTAGATGCAGAAAAAAATTATATTCAGTTTGCAACCTGATGGTGGTAAGTATAGATGGACTAATAGAGAAAGTCCCACACACTGCTAGAAGGCCACATATTTTTTCAGAGGTAGATGCAGAAAAAAATATATTCAGTTTGCAACCTGATGGAGGTCTGTATAGATGGATTAATAGAACAAGTCCCACACACAGCTAGAAGCCCAGTATTTTTTCAGAGGTAGATGCAGAAAAAAATATATTCAGTTTGCAACCTGATGGAGGTCAGTATAGATGGACTAATACAACAAGTCCCACACACAGCTAGAAGCCCAATATTTTTTCAGAGCTAGATGCAGAAAAAAATTATATTCAATTTGCAACCTGATGGAGGTCAGTATAGATGGACTAATAGAATGATGCTATGCCCAAAAGATTTTACTTCACTAGGTGCAGTAAAAAAATTGGTATTCTACACACAGGTGGTATATCTTGCAACACAGATAGGCTACTCCACTGACTAACACACTCTGCAATAGGCCAAAAAGGATTAGCTTTGCTAGATTCAGCCAAATGCTGTGAAAAAAACTTGCACAGCACTGGCACAGACCTGCCTGGCAAAAACTGATAGGAACTGATGTAACCTAGTCCTGAAAAGGACTCCAATTACAATTAGTCTTTACTCCCACAATCTATCTATTTAAGAGCACAGACCTGCCTGATAAAAGTCGTAGGAAATGCTGTAACCTAGTCCTTAAAAGGACTGCAATCACAACTATTCCCTACTCCCAAGCTATCTGTAGATTTGTGCGAAAATTGGCTTGAAATTAACAAGGTATAGCGCACACAGCAACAGCGGTGCCGTCTAACACGCAGCTGCAGCAGTGAGAAAATGGTGGCGACGGGGAAAATGGCTTGGTCTTATAGGGCAAGGACATGTGACATACACTGCCAATGACACATGCCCTTGCTTGTGTGAAAAAAAGCACTTCGCTCCATGTGTGCGCTGCTGATAGGCTGACAGATTGCACCTCCCCACTGTAAATGCGGGAAAGAGAAAAAAAATTGGAGATATTCATTGTTCCTGCAGAGATCCATCCCCTGCCCCTCCCCCCACCCCGCTGTACACTCAAACTGCGTATTAACATTAATTTTCATCATTACTGAGATAAAATCCAGTTATGATTTTGGTGCACGAACAGTTATCGAACATAACCTCGAACAGCCGAATTTTTCTCAAATTGTTCGTGTTCGCCGAACGGCTCGAACACCGCCCAAAACAGCTCGAATTTGAGATTGGCGAACAGTTCGAGTAGAACAACGCTCATCTCTAATGGAGACATGACCATTTGTTTCCAGTAGTACAGATGACAAGGGCCAATACAAGTCTATGTGTCTGTGAAATACACGTATAGCACACGGATGACATCCATGTGGCATCAGTGTGCTGTCCGTATTTAACATTGAAAATGACCTTATTTCTCTTTTTGAATAAGGAAAACAACATAAAAAGAGCCTTTTCTGGACTACCATGGCCAAAGATGACTATGCACATTAGATCAAAGCAGTTGTATCAAAAATATTCTGTGGATAGGTGTTAACTTGCTCATACTTGGGGGTCAATCCCCAGCTGTCCTGAGAATGGAGCTTGCAGTTCCCTATTTGAATGAACCAATGATCACACTAAAATGGTTTCATGTGGGCTTTACTCACCTCCCCCAGATCCTTTACTGAGACTCTGACGCTATTCCTGCTGTCTGTAATTGTATGCAATACTGACCTCACATCGAGAGCACTGCAGCCATTTAGCGGCACTGAGCAGTGTGGATCATCTATTCGGGTCAAGCCTTGGAACACAATAATTGGCAGCAGCACTGTCGTCGAGATCCCCGGGAGATGCGGTGGAGACTCAAGGCTGGATCTGTAGAATTTGATTAAAGAATTTTTTTTCTTTTAACAGTTTTATTAGTTTTAAAATGTAAGTACAAAACATGTGGTTACAAATTTGAGATTAAAGAGTAAAGATGGAGAACATAATGTAACATCAGTGTTACACGAACGCTGCTAGGTTCAGATAGGGCGAGACGGGTTTCATGAATTCTTTGGAATCCTGGGGGAACCATTACTCAGGGCGACCATAGGCTGCAGCTTCTCTCAGGCACACGATAGATTCAATTGCTGACCAGACACATCTGACAAGAGTCTTTTTCAACAGTTTATCAGTGGAATTTAATCTGAATCACGGCCAGTGCAATTCAGGGATATTACAGCAACAATCTTCATTACAGTACAGTCTGAGTTTCTTGAGAAAACGTCTCCAGTAACAATACAGTAGTTTCTTCACAAGGCACAGTATTACAGTCTCTTCAGTAGCATAATTCAGCATAGATTAGATTTCTAAGCAGCACACTTCTATGCATACAAAAGCACAGGCTTTTCCTTCACAAGGACACAATAGTACACAGCATTCTTTATCCTGCATGGAGATGGAGGAGGGAGGGTTTGATGAGGGAGATGATCCCTGTGACACAATTCATTCCAGTCCTTATCTTCCTGCCCATTAATACTCTGCACTCTTAGTTCAGGGAGTTTATCTGACCTGTGTTTAGTTTCTCTCCTGATCTGAATCCTGTTCAGTTGCCTTCTGTCAGATCCAGATAACACACCACCTTTCTCTTCGGCTTCAGCCAGACTACAATAACAAGTTCCCCACAATCCTCCTGGGGCTCTGCTAAAACATTCCCTGCCTCATGTGACTGTGTTAACCCCTCTAGTTTCTGGATGCTTCTGAAGCACAGCACTTCCTGTCTCCTGTACTTGTGTTATTTGTAACAGTTGCTGGATGCTTTGGAAGCAACAGCACTACCTCTGCATGTCACATCAGAATAAGTAAGAAAATTATCATGTCATAATGAGTTTTTTAATGCCATTGTGTGGGGAAATCACATTAGTTGCCACAGAGAAAAAAAGGAGATTGAAGAGGAAGGAAAAACAGAAATAAAGAAAATGAGGAGATAAGAAGAGGAAGTCAAAAGTAAGGTGTAACATATATGCTGGTTCCTATTCCTTCTGTTTCGACTTTGGACACTAGGTGGTACTATGCCTCTGGTACAGATGATGAATGAAAGAGACAGACCGGCTTTATTCCTTGGACTTTTGATGTTGCTAAATCAGACAGCTCAGGGGTTAATTCTTTTGCTGATTTGCGATTTAAACCTCTGAACCTCTGACTTCAACTGTCAATTAAATAGTTCAGCTTAAGTAACATCTTCAGAAGAAAGACCATCTTCCAGCCAAACTAAGATGTCTACTTCTTTTCGTGGACAATGTGATACGATCCCTTTCTTACGGACACGCCCATCGCTACAAATTCCAGATGAGGCACAAAAACAGCAGGTGCTTCAACGGATATCAAGTGCTCCTTCAAGTGGGCTCTCCTCCACCTCAACTTCAACATCACAAATACTCCAGTCCTCAGAGTTGTCACCCCAATCGCACTTGCTTCCTCACAGCTCCAAAGTCTCCAGCTGCCCGTCTGAGTATGGGGTAACACAGATGGTTGAGTCTGCAGAGCTGTTTACTCATACTATAGCCTGGGAAACGGAGATCTGCTCCAGAGCTTCAGTTAATCCAGACCAGGAAATGATCTGCACTGAAGCCCAGAATCTTTATGAGTCGGATCCTGGACCAGATGAAGAAGGTTCTGAGCATAATGTAGACCCTGGTTCCCAAACTGTAACTCCTGTTGGTGGAGACAATGATGAAGACGATGATGAGACTCAAATACCTGATTGGAGCAACTTGACTTTTCGGTCAGGGCAGGAAGAGGTTGGCTCTGAGGACGACGGGTGTGAGAACACACAGGGTGATGATGATGAGGTTGGAGATCCCACTTACTGTCAACCCACAGTCAGCCAGTCGATGAGGTCAGCAGAGGAGGTGGAGGAGGATGATATTGATGATGAGGTTAGGTTGTGCCTTCCTGGACAGAGACGGAGTACTGGAAGCATGTCAACAACAGCATCCTCAACCACAACTCTGCCTCTGACCACAAGTCGTGGTGGCTCTTCAGGTCGCATGGGCTCTAAGCCTTGCATAGCCTGGGCATTTTTTCAGATCGATAAGGATGACCCAACTCGTGTTATCTGTAATATTTGTCACCAAAAGCTAAGTAGAGGCCAAAAAATCCATAGTTTGAGTACTTCATGCATGAACCATGACATGGATATGAAGCATAAGTTGCAGTGGGAAGCTCACTGTGCTACAATGCGGCCTAGCGGGCCGGGCCAACCACCGTCTGCCCCAACTTGTGCATCCGCGGCCTCTTCATCCTCTGTGACTGGGGGGACAGCAGTCACACATGTTTTTGGATGCAGACCTGCCACCTCTTTACCCGCAACAGCAAGTGTGATTGGCAGGTCATCATTTCATTTGGAAGTGGAAACACCAGCTGGTGTTTAGCGCTCTCCGACATCGAGAGCACCACCTTTGGATCAAGGCAACCTAACTTTTCCGCCTGCATCTTCCTCCCAGACCGGTAGTTTGCCGGGGACTGCCAACTCAACCCCGTCTAAGCACAACAGCCAGCCCTCGGTCCCTCAGATGTGGACAAGTAAAAGACCATTTCCTCCTAGCCATGACAAAGCTAAGAGGTTGAATTTCACCATCTGCAAGCTGTTGGCTACAGAAATGCTGCCTTTCCGCCTGGTGGACACAGAGGATTTTCGAGACCTTATGTCCGTCGCAGTGCCCCAGTACCAGATGCCCAGTTGGCACTACTTCTCAAAGAATGGTGTGCCTGCGCTACATCAGCATGTCGCACACAACATCACCGCTTCTTTGAGAAACTCTGTGTGTGACAGGGTGCATTTCACCACAGACACTTGGACGAGTAGGCATGGACAGGGGCGTTACATGTCGCTGACTGGGCACTGGGTAACTATGGTGACAGCAGGACAAGGGGCTGCTCTCAAAGTCTTGCCGTCCACACGAGTTGTGCGTCAATCCTCTTTATCTAGAAGTTCCTCCACTGCTTCTGCCTCCTCAACCTCCTCTTGGTCCTCCACCTGCACCCAAAGCCTGTCTGGTAATGCCACCCGCTTTCTAACTGCGCAGAAGGAATGCTGCACACCTCCTTACTATGCTGGCAGCAGGGCTCAACGGCATCAGGCGGTGTTTACTTTGAAATGTCTGGGAAATGTGAGTTACACAGCTGAGGAGTTGTGGTCAGCTCTGGAGAACCAGTTTCATGAATGGTTGTCTCCACTGGACCTGCAACCAGGGAAGGCCGTGTGCGACAATGCAGCAAACCTAGGTTCGGCCCTTCTCCGGGGCAATGTCACACACGTGCCTTGTATGGCTCACATGTTGAACGTGGTTGTCCAGCAATTTTTAGCCCACTATCCCGGACTAGATGGCCTTCTGCAGAGGGCACGGTCACTGTGTGCTCACTTCCGCCGTTAACATCCCGCAGCTCAACGACTTACATCTCTACAGAAGTCGTTGGGTCTGCCAATTCACCAGCTGAAATGCGATGGCCGACACGGTGGAATTCAACTGTGCACATGTTGCAGCGCCTGTGGCAGCACCGACAAGCCCTGGTGCAATACGTTCTGACGTATAGCCTGGGCCAACGAGATCCAGAGGTGGGGCATATCATGCTGCAGGAGTGGTCTCAGATCAGGGACCTATGCACCCTTCTGCACAGTTTTGAAATGGCGACGAAGATGTTTAGTGCTGACGATGCCATTATCAGCATGACTATTCCGGTGATTTACATGCTGGAGCATACGTTAAACAGAATTCGGAGTCAGGTGGTGGGACAAGAGGAGGAGGAGGAAGTAGAGGAGGAGTAGTATGCGGAAGGGATAACATCTCCAAGGTCCAGATGGTCGGCAGCACCAAGGCGGCAGGCATGGGAGGGTGGGGGAGAGGGATTAACAAGGGTGCATGGTAGCAGCCAAACTGTTGAGGAAGGTGTAGGAGCCGAGGAAGAAGTGGAGGACGAACTGGCGATAGGCACGTAAGACTCATCAGATGAGGGAGACCTTGATCACATTTCTGTTGTGCGAGGTTGGGGGGAGAGGGCAGAGGAAGGAAGCATGATTCTTACCTCGCTACCAACACAACAGGGACTTCGTCCTCCTGGATGCGCAAGACACATGAGTGCCTTCTTGCTGCACTACCTGCAACATGACCCTCGGATTGTCAGAATTCAAAGTAATCCCGACTACTGGGTTGCCACACTCTTAGATCCCCGGTACAAAAGTAAATTTGCCGAAATAATTCCTGCCATAGAAAGGGATTCACGCATGCAGGAGTATCAGCAGAGGCTGTTGCAGAATCTTACATGTACTTTTTCACAAAACACCAGTGGTGCACGTAGTGAATCTCACAGTTCTAACTTGCCAACCGTGGGACTGTCAAGTCTTCATCACTCAAACCGTAACAGTAACACAGTATCTACTGGTAACAGCAATTTTGTGGAATCGTTTCACCACTTTTTTAGACCATCCTTTGCAAGGCCACAGGAGACAAGAAGTCTGACACATAGTCAACACCTAGAGAGGATGGTACAGGAGTATCTCCTAGAGAACATCGAAGCCATGACTGTGTCACTGGACCCTTGCTCATTTTGGGCTTCCAATCTGGAAAAATGGCCGGAGCTCGCCACTCACGCCTTGGAGATCTTGTCATGCCCTGCAGTCAGCGTTCTCTCTGATCGTGTGTTCAGCGCTGCTGGTGGTGTACTGACAGATAAGCGCACGCGGCTGTCCACTGAGAATGTAGACATACTCACATTCATAAAGATGAACAAATCATGGATCCGCAAGGACTTTTCTACCCCTGTGTCATCCTAGGGAGACTAAAAACTTGAGGATTTGGTAAAATCACCTCACCAACCGTTTTAACCAACTCTGGGGCAATTGATGCAACTTAAGTGGTGTCTGTGCCACAATTTTTGGAAAAAATGGAGACTCTTTTTGGAGTCCCCTTGCTGTGTTTTACGTGACGTTGGCATCGTCAATTCCAGGTGGGTTGGGTTGCTCCCCCCCCCTTTTAACCGTAAGAAACTACATACACTATGGCTTGGGGTAACACAGATGGTTGAGTCTGAAGAGCAGTTTACTCAGAGGTCTGCTCCAAAGCTTCAGTGTCTGCTAGTCAGCGTAGTAGCCCAGCTCTGAAGCAAGCTACACCACCTGTGTATTTAATAAGAATTTTTAACTGCATCTAGCCTAGGCAATACTTTGGGCGTAGTAGCCCAGCTGTGATGCAAGCTGCACCGCCTGTGTATCTAATAAGAATTTTTTCACTGCATCTAGACCCCCAACCAAACCCAGACTCTCTGTCCCCCTACCGCCCCCCTTCCCTTGACAATACAATAATGTAACTCTTACAACTGGATGGGTGAGGATCGGTCACAGCTTTATTAACTCTTTATACTCATTCCATTAGAAAGGCATTTTATTTCTAAAATAATTCAGCTTGATGCAGCATGCCCTGTGTCGCCACACCGGCAAGTTGGCGAACAAGTGTAACTCTCCAACATGTCTTTTCTATTTCCAGGCCACGGAGGATCCTGCGTACTCATATGCAGGACTCTGACCCTCATCAATCACTCTTAATGCTTGTTCCACTCCGTCCTGGAGTCCTGACAGGAATATGTCCAGTCCAATATCCATTAAGTGAACACCGTCGGGCCGTTTGAGGCCTGCTTTATCTCCTTCCAGTTGTCGGTATCGTATCACTACACTGCCTCTGTCTCTTCTAAATTTTGCCATTCGAATATTTATTACCCGCCTTGTCCGTTCGATGGCCGTGATGTCTCGCGCACCTTGCCATACCGCTATCGGCACCATCTCTGACCATACTATAGTTAGTTTTGTGAAAAATTCTCTGAAGCGCTCAGTGTCTAGTTTCATTATGGCCATTAGTTATGCGCTCTTGTGATGACCTAGGTCGTTTCCCCCAGCCTGTATAACTAAGATGACCGGACCTCTTGCCTCTCTCCTTACCTTGATTACCTCCATTAGTACCTGTGGCCATTACAGGCCTCTAATACCGCTCCAGTTGAAATATGTGTTATGAAACTCTAATTTCCTCCCACCTGGGCGGACTTTCGCCCTTTTTTCTGCCCAATATATATACGAGTGGCCTATCACCCACACTGTTGGCTTAGCGTCACCTGTAAAAGAAACAAACCACGTTAGGATAACAAGTCCAGTCTTATGTATCTCGCCAAACACGTGGATCGCCATTTCCCTATCCTCTGAACTTCCGTTTCTGACAGTCCTGCTCTTGCTGCTTCCGTGGCCGCGCCTATGCGGAATGAGTGTGTCCCATAATCTTTGGGGGTGCTCCCTGACGATGTTAGGCATTTATTAAATATAGCTTGGAACTGGTATCTTGATAATGGCGTTCCATCAATGTGTGATAGGAAAAAATTACTTTGTGATCTGATGGTTATATATGTTCTTACTATTGTTACCCGACTCAGTGTACCATTTGTGGGTTGTAGAAGTACCCAAGTGCCCCTGCCCGCTGGAACTGTTTTCGATTTGCGTATGTGTAGACGTATTGCATTATTGGCTATGACTACGTCCTGGTGTAATAAGCCTCCACTGGTGGTAATTTTGGATTGAGGGACTAATTCGCTTATGCATAGCGCCCTGAAGAAGGCGATCGCAAATGCAGTAGGCAGTATTGTTGCTTCAAATTGTGAGTGTCATGTTAATGGTGTTAGGGATATGATGTGAGAAATCAGTTTTAGTGACACGGGACGGGACGTCTACACTCCTGACTTGGCTGATCCTTTTTCCACCCTTTTATGGATTGTCTGATGATGAATCTCTTTGTCACATCTCCCCAATTCAGTAGTTGGAAGTGAAATGCTACTCCGGTCAGACACCGCTGCGCTGACGCCACTGATATGCCCCTCATCATTAGCTGGTGGAGAAATTCTATGGTGACTTGTAATCTGGCTTGTTCACATTGGTCAACCCATCAGTCGTGTCCATTCTTGCCATGCCTTACCGTATGCTTGCCATGTCGACGGGGCAACTGATGCTCTGATTAATGGCATCAACTATTCGCCACTAGATCCCATAGGGAGGGTGGGCAACTGTTGCCCGATGGGTGGGCGTTGGGGAGGAGCTCTGTGAAAATCTGCCAATTGAATTGTGATAAAGCGTTAGCAGCAGCGTTAGACCCCTCAGCATCGTGGCTAGCGCGGACCCATACATTGTGTTTTAGGCACAGGAATGCTAGCCGGCGTAGTAGGCCTAGCACTGGGAGAGACGATGATGCCATCTTATTAATGCAGTGCACTAGGCTAGTGTTTTTTGTTATGAAGTGTATATTTTTGTTAGCCAGGCGCGCGCCCCATACTTCTATTGCTACCACTATTGGGAAGAGTTCCAGGAGTGTCTGTTTTTTTGTCAGCACTTGTTCTGCCCAATACGGAAGCCATAAGCTTGTGCACCATTCATTATTTAGTATCGCTGCATATCCATACAGATGGGCTACTCCAATGAGTAACAGACACTGCTACAGGCCCAAAAGGTTTTACTTGGCTTGATGCTGTAAAAAATTGTTATTAAATACAAAGGTGGTGTAGCTTGGTACAGATGGGCAACTCCAGTGAGTAACAGACACTGCTACAGGTCCAAAAGGTTTTACTTGGCTAGATGCAGTAAAAAATTGTTATTAAATACAAAGGTGGTGTAGCTTGGTACAGATGGGCTACTACAATGAGTAACAGACACTGCTACAGGCCCAAAAGTATTTACGGGGCTAGATGCAGTAAAAAAAATGTTATTAAATACAAAGGTGGTGTAGCTTGGTACAGATGGGCTACTACAATGAGTAACAGACACTGCTACAGGCCCAAAAGTATTTACTGGGCAAGATGCTGTAAAAAATTTTTATTAAATACAAAGGTGGTGTAGCTTGGTACAGATGGGCTATGTCAATGAGTAACAGACACTGATACTATGCCCAAAAGGTTTTACTTGGCTAGGTGCAGTAAAAAATTGGTATTAGATACACAGGTGGTATAGCTTGCAACACAGATAGGCTACGCCACTGACTAACACACACTGCTAGAGGCCCAAAAGGATTGGCTTAGCTAGATTTAGCCAAATGCTGTGAAAAACACTTGCACAGCATTGGCACAGACCTGCCTGGCAAAAAGTGCTAGGAACTGCTGTAACCTAGCCCTCAAAAGGGCTGCAATTACAACTAGTCCCTACTCCCTAAACCTATCTATTTAAGAGCAAATTCGCTTGCAATTCACACAGTTACAAAGTATAGAGCCCACAGCAGCAGCGGTGCCGTCTAACACTCAGCTGCAGCAGTGAGAAAATGGTGGCGACGGGGAAAATGGCTGGGTCTTATAGGGCAAGGACATGTGACATATGCTGCCAATGACACATGCCCTTGCTTGTGTGAAAAAAAGCACTTCACTCCGTGTGTGCGCTGCTGATAGGCTGACAGACTGCACCTCCCCACTGTAAATGCGGGAAAGAGAAAAAAAATGAAGATCGGCATTATTTCTGCAGAGATCCATCCCCTGCCCCTCCCCCGTCCACTCTACACTGAAACTGTCTATTAACATTGATTAATAGTATTACAGTGAAAAAATCCAGTTACGATTTTGGTGCATGAACAGTTATCGAACATAACCTCGAACAGCCGAATTTTTTGCAAATCGTTCGGGTTCGTCGAACGGCTTGAACACCGCCCAAAACAGCTCGAATTTTAGATTGGCGAACAGTTCGAGTCGAACACCGCTCATCTCTAATTAACACATGTGGAATTATATACTTGACAAAAAAGTGTGAAACAACTGAAAATATGTCTTATATTCTAGGTTCTTCAAAGTAGCCACCTTTTGCTTTGATGACTGCTTTGCACACTCTTGGCATTCTCTTGATGAGAAGGTGTGTCCAAACTTTTGGTCTGTACTGTATGTTCCCTGCTTGGAGAGTCTTCCGTTCAGCAAGAGCCTGACAACTGTTCTTGTCCAGCCTTCATTGTACTGTCAGAGTATTCAACAAAGTAAGTTACCTTGTCACCCCCGAGCTGAGCAGATTGTCCCCAATAAAGGTGGAAAACCTCACATTTGTCAAGATGAATCAAGTCTTTATCAGTGCTGAATTTCATTCACATATGGCTGATGCTAATGATTAGATCAGATGTAACATCTGCCTACCTGTCCATTGTGTTCTATATTGCTCTGCTGCTGCCAGTACTCCATACAGTCGGTCATCTTCTGCCTAACCATCATGTTATAAGTATACTGTGCTACTGTCTGTGCTACCAATGTTGGCCTTACACAGTTAGAAATCTCCTTGCTGTTTCCATCATATTCTATATTATCCAGTCAGACTCACTACCAATACTACTGTCACTGCCAACAGCTGCTCACATCTCTAGCTTGATATTGTGTCTTACATCTATGCAGTACTTCTTCTGGGAACCATACCTGTGCAGGGTAAATAGAGCTAAGTTGTTCCTAAAAAAAGGATAATATTTTACTTGCTAAAAAGCCATTGCTTCTTCACTTTCTAAATTGCAAAGCTATTGCTACTTCCAAAAAAAGAGATGTTTTTTAAAAAGCTTGTTAAAAAGCTGTAGCTTCTTATTTTTCAAACAACAAACCTTTTGCCACTCTACATTAAAGATAAGTTTTGAACCACCATTTCTCAAAAAGCCATGACTTATATTTACCTCTTGTGTGCAATGTTAAGCCAATAGCAAAATGGAGGGCATGGGTGGGGTGGTAGACTGAGAGGAGGGAGGACTATAATAGTGTATTATAGGTACCACAATGTCCTCCATACACTATTATGGGCACCACTCAGTAATCCATACAGTATTATGGGCACCACATAGTCCTCCATACAGTACTATAGGTACCACATTGTCCTCTATACAGTATTATGGGCACCACATAATCCTCCATACAGAATTATGGGCACCACATAGTCCTCCACATAGTATTATGGGCACCACAGAGTCCTCAACGCAGTATTATAGACACCACATAGTCCTCCACACAGTATTATGGGCACCACATACTCCTCCATACAGTATAATGTGCCACACATAGTGCTCCATACAGTAGAATGGGCTCCCTATTTTGCTCCATACAATATGATGGGCCCCATATATTGCCCCATATAGTATAATGGCCCCACATAGTGCTCCATACAGTATATTGGGCTCCATATATTGCCCCATACAGTATAATGGGCCCCCTTTATTGCTCCATACAGTATTAGGGGCTCCATATAATGCTCTGTGGCACCCCAGTGGTCTGTTTGCCACGGTAATAGAAATATTATGTCTGAGAGCAAGTGGGAGGTTTCTCTGGCCAGGAGCCCTAAGCATGCAACACGGCCCACCCAGACCTGGGAGGGGAGGAATCTGCCCTTATAACCTGGGTCTGGGGCGGGATTAGTGAGTGAAGTCCCAGACAGAGACGCAATCTGGTCTGGAGGACAGCAGACACAGGGAAAGTGACAACAGGAGCTCTGTAGGAGCAGGAGCGAGTGCCAGAGGCTGGAAGCTAGAGAGCTCGCCTTGGCTGAAGACACTAAACCCGGACACAGAGTCCGAAGCTGTGGGGACATCCAGGTCCAGCAGCAGAATCCGACTGGCAGGGGATTCCATGTCCTCTGGCCTTAGAAGCCCGGAGGCACGGTCACAAGCAAGGGACCAGCACCGCCATCGTGAAGCGGAGGCTAACGGAAGGCCCCAAGTCACCGGCCATACGGGTGAGCACCACATGGTATACTCAGGGACGTGGGCTACTTCTACCCGCATAGAGCAAGGTAGCCAGGAAAGAGTGCAGATAGTCGGGGAGGCCTACAACTCCACCTGGCCAGAGGAGATCCTGCTTGCTCACAGACTGACCAGGCCCCTACTGCTAACCAGTACTCCTGGGAGGGTCTGCTTTATACCACCAGTAAAGACCCTGAACTGCGCCACACTTCTCTCTGTTTCATCGCCGCACCAGGACCATCAGAACTGGGACGCTCACACCATCACTCCCATCATCCACACTAGCTGCCCTGAGGCAATACTTCTCCCGTGTGGAGTTATCTCATACTCGGCTGCGCAAACAACATCAGCCTCAGCGGTCTGCAGCGCAGCGGCGGTCCCCACTGACCGCAATCCACAGGTGGCGTAGTCGGACATTGTTATTACCTCAGACTGCCACTGGTTTGACTGCCCTGGGCACGGACCGGGTCACAGCCACGGAGGACTACAACCCCCAACGATCCGGCTCCGGGTATCCCCTACACAGCACAGGCCCAGGGGGCGCGTCAGCTCCATACAGCATAATGGACCCCCTAAATTGCTCCATACAATATGATGGGCACCATATAATGTAAACTATGCAAAAAAGAAGTGGCCACAGCAGATATTACTAGAGGGGTGCAACAGAAACTCTGTAGAGGGTAAGTCATATAAACAAAAAGAAAAGAAACAGTGCAAAATAACATGTACACACATGGGCACGATATAATGCTTCATACAGTATGATGGGCCCCATATAATGCTCCATATAGAAAAAATAATAAAACAAATACTCGCCCCCCTCAATTCCTCTGTTGTCTCCTCAGCATCTTCTGCACTGCTCAGCATAGAGGGCGCACTAAAGTGATGTCATTGCACCCTCTTTGCTGAGACTTCACAGAGCTCAAATGCAGAGGGGGAATGATGGGAGAGGGAGCATCAGCTGACGGCTCCCTCTCCCAACATTGCTTCCTGGATCAGCATGCTGAAACAATTGAATGTATGATGCGGGCAATAGCAGCTGTGTGGTCTGCCGTCATTGGCGGTACGCCACTGCCCCTCTTCCCTGTATTGTGCTCAAAGTGCATCCAGATATTTATCCTTCTCCCCCTTGTAATGTGAAAACTGTGCATCCAGAATATTTATACCCCTCCCCCTGTAATGTGCAAACTGTGCATCCAGATATTTATCCACCTCCCCCCTGTAATGTGCTAACTGCACCCACATATTTATCCCCCTCCCCTGTAATGTGCAAAGTGTGCATCCACATATTTATCCACCTCTTCACTGTAATGTGCAAACTGTGCATTCATAATATTTACCTCCCTCCCCCTGTAATGTACAAGCTGTGCATCCAGATATTTATCCCCCTCCCCCTGTAATTATCAAACTGTGCATTCATAATATTTACCCCCTCCTCCCTGTAATGTGCAAACTGTACATGCAGACATTTACCCCCTCCCACCAGTAATGTGCAAACTGTGCATCCAGAATATTTATCCCCCTCCTCCCTGTAATGTGAAAACTGTGTATCCAAATATTTATTCCCCTCCTCCCTGTAATGTGCATCCAGAATAGGCCACCTTGTCATTTTGGCGGTGAAATTAAGCTGTATGCACAGTAACAAAATCAATTTTTTTCTGTGACAAACGTAATTCAGCAGGCTAGATCTGAGTTTGAAATAGTTTGAAGCATATCTTCTTTGTTATACAGGACTCATCCATACTAAAAAATAAATTTCTTCTGTTACTAATGTGATACAGTAAGGGAGATATCAGTTTGAAATAGTTTGGAGCATATATTGTATGTTATACAGGCCTCATCCACACAAAAAAAAAATTCTCCTGTTACTAACGTGATACAGTATGGGACATCTCAGGGTGCCAAGAGAGGGTGGATTAGTGCGATCGAGGGGGGCTGGTGACACCAGACAAACTGTTATTGAAGGTGCAAGAGCCGAGGAACAAATGGAGGAGGAGAGGTGATGGGCGAGCAACTGTCAGCAGATGAAGAGGTTAATCATCCCCTCTCTGTTGTTCGTGGTTGGTGGGAGGGGATGGAGGAAACAAGCATCGGAGTTACCCCGCAACCAACACAGCATGGGCTTGGACCTCATGGAAGAGCCTGACATATGATTGCCTTCTTGCTGCACATCTTGCTGCACTATCTGCAACATGATCCCCGTATAGTTATGATTCGAAATAGTTCTGACTACTGGGTTGCCACTCTGTTAGATCCATGTTATAAGAGTAAATTTTGCCAGATGCTACCCACCCTGTAAAGGGACCCGCAAATGCTGAAGTATCTAAACACAATTTTTCACAACCTTAAGAGAGGTTTTCCCCAAGATAGCAGTGAGGCACACAGTGTGCATCACAGCTTTACACTTCCAACCTCCGGCACATCAATTCATCAACACCAAAATATTAGCAGCAGCAACAATGTAAGTGGCAGAAGCAATTTCTGTGAGTCCTTTCACACAATTTTTAGATCCGCTCGTGCACCAGCTCAACAGATTACAATCCTGACATATGGTGAACGACTGGAGAGGATGGTGCAGGAGTATCTAGAACTCAATATCAATACCATCAGGGAGGGTTTGGACCCTTTGACATTTTGGTCTTCAAAAATGGATGAGTGGCCTGAGCTTGCCTGTCACGCCTTGGAGGTTTTATCATGCCGGGCGCTTCAGCGCTGCTGGTGGTGTCCTGACGGATAAGCGCAGCCAGCAGTCCCCCAAAATTGTAGACCGCCTAACTTTCATCAAGATAAACAAGTCATGGATCTCCAAGGACTTTTGCACCCCAATCGCAGACTTTACAGACTAGGTGATGCTGTCGTTTTTAGTCTGCTGCACTGATCTCGCATAATTGCAGTCTATGATATTTTTAGTGTGGCTTCTGTGCCTGCTGTTGCTGCTGCTGCTGCTGCAGATGTTAACACAAATTTTTTGAAATGTGAACACTCCTGGTTGGGTCTCCATCTGCTGGGTTGGCTGTAGTGGAAGAGGTGTCGGTCCCCATTATACTAGCTTTACTGTAGTGAAATTCATGCTACTTCAGTGGTGTCAGGCCCTAATTTTTTTAAATTTGAAGACTCCTGATTGGGTCTCCATCTGCTGAGTTGGCTGTAGTGGAAGAGGTGTCGGTCCCCATTATACTAGTTCTCCTCTAGTGAAATTTATGCTAGTTCAGTGGTGTCAGGCCCTAATTTTTTTAAATTTGAAGACTCCTGATTGGGTCTCCATCTGCTGGGTTGGCTGTAGTGGAAAAGGTGTCGGCCCCCAAATATAATAATTACACTCAAGTGAAATTAATTCTTTGGTGCAGATATTGTTCTCACAAGGGTACACAGACATGATGAAATCGAAATTGGTTTTCTTACTACCGTGGTATATAAAGCAGGCTACAGCTCAGCTTTAAAATTTTTGGTGCAGATATTGTTCTCCACACAGGGGTACACATGGTGAAATCGAAATTGGTTTTCTTACTACCGTGGTATGGTTTTCTAACACCACAGCTTCTCCAGAGACTGGCTCCTTCAAAGATGTCAGCATAGATGGAACTACAACCGGCGGTCAGCTGATGGATCATGTGGCTATTTAAAAGGAGGTGGGAGTGGCACCAACCAACATCAGCTGACCACTAGCAAAAGGCTGCCAGCAAGAGACTAACATTAACCCTTGCTGGACCAAAAGGAAAAAACTACATTTAAATTATAGCATAACCAGAGCCGCCACGAATCTCCAAATTATTTGTGACAACCAGCAAGCTAAGGAGATGGTTGCCTCTATTATCATGAAGGAGTTAGCTCGTTGTCTAGGAGACCGACCAGGTTGAGGATGTAAGCCATGCAATGCATATGTGTGAGGTTTCCCCGGCGTTGGGCCGCCACCAGGTTTGCACCGTTATCGCACACGGCCATCCTTTGCTCCAGGTTCAGTGGAGACAGCCATTGCTCAAACTCGGCATGGAATGGTGTTGTGAGGCAGTGAGGGGGATCATATGTGAGGGACGGTATGTATCCCCAAGGATGCACATAGAGGCATATTGAACCCAATGGAGTGCATTGCAATCACAGAAACAGCTGTGCTTGAAGTGAAAAATAAAAGTAAAAGTTTGGACTTGGTCAAGATATTTGACCAAGTCAGATTTAAGAAAACCTGTCCTGGGCTTTTATTTTTTTGAGTGATCTACAAGATGGTAGTGGGGCAGGTCACTCCCTCCAGCCCAGGTCTTACAACAGGCTCATGGCCGGGATTCACATTTAAACCTCAGCAAAGGTTTAGGTATGTCAGTGGTTTGTTTGCTAGCAGCAGAGCAGGAGGCTCTGTGCCCCACAAGCCTGTGTGAAGGCATAATACAGGCCTGTGAAGGTAACGTAATGGGTGCACCTGAGCAAAACCCTACGGCAACCAGTTTACATGGACTGTTTGGACCACCTGGCTGCGATCCGGAGTACTTCATTTTCATTTAAGTTGTGAGTTTTTGCAAATAAAGACATTTAAGTTGAACTCTCCTTGGGTCACTACCTCATTACCGCACAGTGTGAACACCACGGCACTACACTGACTACAACTCTTAATCAGTTTGACTGCGATATCCAAGGCATATTAATTGAAACACTGCCTGATTGCAGTGAGCCCTGGCTGCGCAGCACAGAGGTGGGGGGGATTCTATCTGCACTGTTGGAATGTGTGTCTCATTAAGGCAGAGGTTGAGGGCGCAGGTAGAGACCCTAGAGGAGGTGGAGGAGGCAGACGCACTGGAGGAAGTGTTAGATACAGAGGTTTGTCCCGCAAGCCTTGGGGATTCCAAGACTTGCTGTCTAGTGAAACCTTGGTGTCTAGTGGTTCTCCATCCCCTGGTGTGTAGTAGTTTAGTTCTCCAACCCTAGCTGTTTATTAGTTTAGTTTTCCAACCCCTGTTGTCTATTAGTTTAGTTCTCCATGTTCTGGTGTGTATTTGTTTCGTTCTCCAACCCATCCATGCCCACCCCAAGGGGTTAATGTCTGGTGACGAGGGTTTGGATTCTGCTCAGACCCTACTTCGTCCAGCCCCAGATCAACTTAAAAGCTACACATGCTTTCCTCCTCTTGAGTCTGTGAAGCTTTGGATCAGACCTCTGATGCCCCTAAATAGAATGTGTGAACAGCTCTGCAGGCTCACCCATCTGTGGTTCCCCACAGTCAGTAAGATGGTTGGATAGTTGTGACGCGGGGGAAAATAAGGTTAATTGGGGTACCACCTCTGAAGACTGTACTGTGTGTGATGTTAAGGTTGAGGAAGAGGAGCAGAGGCCACTTGATGCAGCACTTGTCATCTACTGGAGCAAATGTTCCTCATCTACAAAGCATACTGCTGTCTTGGCATCATAGACTTGGCCCTATCTTGGATCTCTTCATACCTAACTGACCGGACATTCAGTGTCTCCCACTCACATATCACATCCTCATCTCGCCCCCTATGTGTCGGTGTCCCCCAAGGTTCAGTTCTAGGACCCCTGCTCTTCTGCATCTACACCTTCGGCCTGGGACAGCTCATAGAGTCTCACGGCTTTCAGTATCACCTCTATGCTGATGACACACAGATCTACCTCTCTGGACCTGATATCACCTCCTTACTAACCAAAATCCCACAATGTCTGTCCGCTTTTTCTTCTTTCTTCTATGCGAGATTTCTAAAACTTAACATGGATAAAACCGAATTCATCAACTTTCCACCATGTCATTCATCACCCCCCACCTGACCTATCCATCAAAGTCAATGGCTGCCCAGTCTCCCCAGTCCCGCAAGCTTGACTCTGATCTGTCCTTCAAAAGTCAGATCCAAGCCCTTTCCCCTTGCTGCGGACCCCAACTCCAAAATATTTCCGGTATCTGTACATTCCTTAACTATGAATCTACAAAAACACCAGTGCACGCCCTCATCATCTCCCGCCTCGACTACTGCAAGCTCCTGGTCTGTGGCCTCCCTTCTACCACTCTCACACCCCTCCAATCTATTCTAAACTGTGTTGGCAGACTAATCCACCTGTCACCCTGCTATTCCCAGGCTTCTCCCCTCTGTAAATCCCTGGGCTGGCTCACTGTTGCCCAGAGACTTCAGTTGAAAAGCCTAACTTTGGCATACCAACCCATCGAAAACCTGTCTCCTCCATACATCTGTGACCTAGTCTCCCTGTACTTACCTGCACGTAACCTCCCATCCTTCCAAGATCTCCTTCTCTACTTCCCTCTTATCTCTTCTTGCCACAATCGCATACAAGATTTGTCCCATGCATCTCCCCTACTGTGGAACTCTGTACCCCAACACATCAGACTCTCATCTATAGTGGAAACCTTCAAAGGAAGCTGAAGACCCACTTCTTCTGACAAGTGTACAATCTGCAGTAACCCTCACTCCACTATACCACTGCATGACCAGCTGTACCCTCACCTTCTGTATCCTCACCCATCCCTCGTAAATTCTTTGTGTGCCCTCGAGTGCAGGGTCCTCTCTCCTCTTGTACCAGTCGGTGACCCCTTTTCACATGTAAAATGCCATGGAATAAATGGCACTATAATAATAAATAATAATAATTATACTACTTGTACTCTTTTACTACTTGTACTCTGATTATTTGCTTAAAAAGCAATCCAGAGTACATATTTTTTCTGCTCCATTTGCTTGTTAGCACTGCAGAATACAAACCAGATCTTTTCCATATTACAGCGATTAAAAATCCAGAAATTTGAACTGAACGTGGAAAATATTGGCTTACATTTTCATTTTGTTGCAGTGTGTCGGTTAAGCTATTCACACTAAGTCTTTGAGAAGAATAGTATTACTAAACTACAGGCCTGCTATTTAAAACTGTGGTTCTCTGTCAGACGTATCTCACATATAACTGTGTCCCAAAATCAGCCATTTCTGCTTTCCATTTCATTGCAGTGTGTCAACCAAGCTATTCACACTAATTCTCTGTGAAGAATAGTATTAGTAAATTACAGCCAACATATGTCACAAAATTTAACCTGGTCACTCCAAAATTCATATAACAACACACATTACCCTTTAAGGCAACAACAAGGGGTAAACTGGAGACAAGACCCAATTGAAGATTAAAAGACTATTTTATTATTACATTTTTTTAAAAGAATTAATTACACACATATTAAAAATTAAGCAGGAAAATATTTCAGCTATACAGGAACATATAAGTGGGTCCCCAACCGAAGGCTGAATTTATGGGCTAATTGCGTTAGGGACATATATAATGTAATATTGTCACTAGTGTTGAGCCACCTCCGTAGTGTTCGGGTTCGGTTCGGTTCGTCGAACACCGGGATGTTCGAGGAACTGTTCGTCGAACTGTTCGTCGAACACCTTAGAACACCGTCGAACACCGTTAAAACCAATGGCAGGCAAACAAAAACACATAGAAACACATAGAAAACACCTGCAAAGGTGTCCAAAAGCTGACAAACTGCTCAGAAGACACTCTCTTTAAAAAAGCCGGCCGGCAAATTCAGCAGCGGCATACACCGGTACCCGACAATTTAGACAAGAAGGAATAGAGCATCACACATAGATTAGATAGATAGAAACATGTCAGTCACACATATAAGAAGCACAGTGACAATGTTGGTTACTGCACTTGTCATTTAGTGTAAAGGATTTATTAAAAAAAATATTAGTGTTTTCATGCACCGTCTCTTTAAAAAAGCCGGCCGGCAATTCAGCATCTGTACCCGACAATTTAGAACAGAAAGAATAGAGCTTCACACATAGATTAGATAGATAGAAACATGTCAGTCACATATATAATAAGTACAGTGATAGTGTTGCTTACTGTACTTGTCATTTAGTGTAAAGGATTTATTTAAAAAAATAATAGTGTTTTCATGCACTGTCTCTTTAAAAAAGCCGGCCGGCAATTCAGCAGCGGTACCCGACAATTTAGAACAGAAAGATAGAGCATCACACATAGATTAGATAGATAGAAACATGTCAGTCACATATATATGAAGTACAGTGATAGTGTTGGTTACTGTACTTGTCATTTAGTATTAAAATAAAGGATTTATTATTAAAAAAATTGGCGTGGGGTTCCCCTTAATTTTAGGCTCTAGCGGAGGTTAAGCAGACGGCTGGGGCAGATGTTTGAAGCCTGGGAAGGGGGTAATACCCACGGAGCTTCCCAGGCTACTAATATCAGCCCCCAGCTGAATACATAGCCTTTACTAGCTATTAAAATGGGGGACCCCCCAAAAAAAATGACGTGGGGTCCCCCCTAATTTAATAGCTAGCAAAGGCTAGGCAGACAGCTGGGGGCTGATATTAATAGCCCAGGAAGGGAGCCATGAATATTGGCCCCCTCCCAGGCTAGAAACACCAGCCGTCAGCCGCCCCAGAAATGGCGCATTCATAGGATGCGCCAATTCTGGCACTTAGCCTCGCTCTTCCACGCTGCCCTGGTGCGGTGGCAGGGGGTAATAGGGTTGGGGTTGATGTCAGCTTATAATGCCAGCTGACATCAAGCCCAGGTTAGTAATGGAGAGGCGTCTATAAGACACCCCCATTACTAACCCCATAGTCAAAGTTAAAAAAAACACAAACACCCAGAATAAAGTCCTTTAATTGAAATAAAGACACAATCCTTTATTGTTCTAAATTAAACCATACTTACCATCACGCCCATTCCAGCTGAAGCCAACGATCTCCTGCAATAAAAGAAAAATAATAAAGCAACCTCATCCTTACCTTTCCATGGTTCCCACGACAGCTTCAGCTCTGCTACATCGAGATGACAGGCTGGACCGCAGCAGAACGCTGCCATCCAGCCTCTCATCCCGCAGACACTGAGAAGCGCAGGCTTGCTTGCGCTGCTCAGCGTCTCTCCGTGACGACATCCAGATGAGCCGAGTTCATGTCCAATGAACTCGGCTCACCTCATGCACGTCACTGACAGCGTGGGAAAATTCTCACGCTGAAGCGCTGATTGCAGGAGAATTTTCCCACGCTGTCAGTGACGTGCAGGAGGTGAGCTGAGTTCATTGGACATGAGCTCACCTCATGCACATCACTGACAGCGTGGGAGAATTCTCCTGCACTCAGCACTTCAGCATGAGAATTTTCCCACGCTGTCAGTGACGTGCATGAGGTGAGCCGAGTTCATTGGACATGACCTCGGCTCATCTGGATGCCGTCACAGCGAGACAGTGAGGAGCGCAAGCATGCCTGCGCTTCTCAGTGTCTGCGGGATGACAGACTGGATGGCAGCGTTCTGCTGCGGTCCAGCCAGTCATCTCGATGTAGCAGAGCTGAAGCTGTCGTGGGAACCATGGAAAGGTAAGGATGAGGTTGGTTTATTATTTTTCTTTTATTGCAGGAGATCGTTGGCTTCAGCTGGAATGGGTGTGATGGTAAGTATGGTTTAATTTAGAACAATAAAGAATTGTGTCTTTATTTCAATTAAAGGACTTTATTCTGGGTGTTGTGTTTTTTTTAAATACTTTACTAGAAATTCATGGCGGTCATGTCTAATACTGGCGTGACCCCATGAATTTTGGGCTTGGGGCCAGCTGATAATACCAAGCTGGCCCTAACCCCTTTATTACCCAGTGAGCCACCGCACCAGGGCCCTGGATGAGTTGGGTACAGCGCCAGAAGATGGCGCTTCTATGAACGCGCCATTTTCCGGGGTGGCTGCGGACTGCAATTTGTAGCGGGGGGGGGCCCAGAAAGCTTGGGCCTCCCTGCGCTGCAGATTCCAGCCCCCAGCTGCCTAGTTGTACCTGGCTGGACACAAAAATAGGGCGAAGCCCCACCTACTTTTTTTTTAATTATTTCATGAAATTCATGAAATAATTAAGAAAAAAAGGCCTTCCCTATATTGTTGTGTCCGGCCAGGTACAAATAGGCAGCTGGTGGTTGGGGGCAGCCCGTTCCTGCCTGCTGTACCTGGCTGGACACAAATATAGTGCGAAGCCCCACTTCAATTTTTTTTAATTATTTCATGAAATTCATGAAATAATTAAGAAAAAAAGGGCTTCCCTATATTGTTGTGTCCGGCCAGGTACAAATAGGCAGCTGGTGGATGGGGGCAGCCCGTTCCTGCCTGCTGTACCTGGCTGGACACAAATATAGTGCGAAGCCCCACTTCAATTTTTTTTAATTATTTCATGAAATTCATGAAATAATTAAGAAAAAAAGGGCTTCCCTATATTGTTGTGTCCGGCCAGGTACAAATAGGCAGCTGGTGGATGGGGGCAGCCCGTTCCTGCCTGCTGTACCTGGCTGGACACAAATATAGTGCGAAGCCCCACTTCAATTTTTTTTAATTATTTCATGAAATTCATGAAATAATTTAAAAAAAATTGACGTGGGGCTTCGCACTATATTTGTGTCCAGCCAGGTACAGCAGGCAGGAACGGGCTGCCCCCAACCACCAGCTGCCTATTTGTACCTGGCCGGACACAACAATATAGGGAAGCCCTTTTTTTCTTAATTATTTCATGAAATAATTTAAAGAAAATTGACGTGGGGCTTCGCCCTGTTTTTGTGTCCAGCCAGGTACAACTAGGCAGCTGGGGGCTGGAATCCGCAGCGCAGGGAGGCCCAAGCTTTCTGGGCCACCCCCGCTGCAAATTGCAGTCCGCAGCCACCCCGGAAAATGGCGCGTTCATAGAAGCGCCATCTTCTGGCGCTGTACCCAACTCATCCAGGGCCCTGATGCGGTGGCTCACTGGGTAATAAAGGGGTTAGGGCCAGCTTGGCATTATCAGCTGGCCCTAAGCCCGAAATTCATGGGGTCACGCCAATATTAGACATGACCACCATGAATTTCTAGTAAAGTATTTAAAAAAAACACAACACCCAGAAAAAAGTCCTTTAATTGAAATAAACACACAATTCTTTATTGTTCTAAATTAAACCATACTTACCATCACGCCCATTCCAGCTGAAGCCAACGATCTCCTGAAATAAAAGAAAAATAATAAAGCAACCTCATCCTTACCTTTCCATGGTTCCCATGACAGCTTCAGCTCTGCTACATCGAGATGACAGGCTGGACCGCAGCAGAACGCTGCCATCCCGCCTGTCATCCCGCAGACACTGAGAAGCGCAGGCTTGCTTGCTCTCCACAGTGTCTCTCTGTGAGGGCATCCAGATGAGCCGAGTTAATGTCCAATGAACTCGGCTCACCTCATGCACGTCACTGACAGCGTGGGAAAATTCTCCTGCACTCAGCGCTTCAGCGTGGGAGAATTCTCACACTGAAGCGCTGAGTGCAGGAGAATTCTCCCACGCTGTCAGTGACGTGCAGGAGGTGAGCTGAGTTCATTGGACATGAGCTCACCTTATGCACGTCACTGACAGCGTGGGAAAATTCTCCTGCACTCAGCGCTTCAGCGTGGGAGAATTCTCACGCTGAAGCGCTGAGTGCAGGAGAATTCTCCCACGCTGTCAGTGACGTGCAGGAGGTGAGCTGAGTTCATTGGACATGAGCTCACCTTATGCACGTCACTGACAGCGTGGGAAAATTCTCCTGCACTCAGCGCTTCAGCGTGGGAGAATTCTCACGCTGAAGCGCTGAGTGCAGGAGAATTCTCCCACGCTGTCAGTGACGTGCAGGAGGTGAGCTGAGTTCATTGGACATGAGCTCACCTTATGCACGTCACTGACAGCGTGGGAGAATTCTCCTGCACTCACCGCTTCAGCGTGAGAATTTTCCCACGCTGTCAGTGACGTGCATGAGGTGAGCCGAGTTCATTGGACATGAACTCGGCTCATCTGGATGTCGTCACAGAGAGACGCTGAGCAGCGCAAGCAAGCCTGCTCTTCTCAGTGTCTGCGGGATGACAGGCTGGATGGCGGCGTTCTGCTGCGGTCCAGCCTGTCATCTCGATGTAGCAGAGCTGAAGCTGTCGTGGGAACCATGGAAAGGTAAGGATGAGGTTGCTTTATTATTTTTCTTTTATTGCAGGAGATCGTTGGCTTCAGCTGGAATGGGCGTGACGGTAAGTATGGTTTAATTTAGAACAATAAAGGATTGTGTCTTTATTTCAATTAAAGGACTTTATTCTGGGTGTTTGTGTTTTTTTTAACTTTGACTATGGGGTTAGTAATGGGGGTGTCTTATAGACGCCTCTCCATTACTAACCTGGGCTTGATGTCAGCTGGCATTATAAGCTGACATCAACCCCAACCCTATTACCCCCTGCCACCGCACCAGGGCAGCGTGGAAGAGCGAGGCTAAGTGCCAGAATTGGCGCATCCTATGAATGCGCCATTTCTGGGGCGGCTGACGGCTGGTGTTTCTAGCCTGGGAGGGGGCCAATATTCATGGCTCCCTTCCTGGGCTATTAATATCAGCCCCCAGCTGTCTGCCTAGCCTTTGCTAGCTATTAAATTAGGGGGGACCCCACGTCATTTTTTTGGGGGGGTCCCCCATTTTAATAGCTAGTAAAGGCTATGTATTCAGCTGGGGGCTGATATTAGTAGCCTGGGAAGCTCCGTGGGTATTACCCCCTTCCCAGGCTTCAAACATCTGCCCCAGCCGTCTGCTTAACCTCCGCTAGAGCCTAAAATTAAGGGGAACCCCACGCCAATTTTTTTAATAATAAATCCTTTATTTTAATACTAGATGACAAGTACAGTAACCAACACTATCACTGTACTTCATATATATGTGACTGACATGTTTCTATCTATCTAATCTATGTGTGAAGCTCTATTCTGTCTGTTCTAAATTGTCGGGTACCGCTGCTGAATTGCCGGCCGGCTTTTTTAAAGAGACGGTGCATGAAAACACTATTATTTTTTTTGATAAATCCTTTACGCTAAATGACAAGTACAGTAAGCAGCACTTTCACTGTACTTCGTATATATGTGGCTGACATGTTTATATCTATCTAATCTATGTGTGAAGCTCTATTCTTTCGGTTCTAAATTGTCGGGTACAGGTGTATGCCGCTGCTGAATTGCCGGCTTTTCATGTTTCACTGTTGGCACTGTTCCCATCGATTTGGGCAATCACTGTAATGCCACAACCACCATGGCTGTGGCATTACAGTGAGTGGCAGACAATCCCTGCATGATTGGTGCTCTAAATAGCGCCAGACATGCAGGACACGCTTTTGGTGCACGAACAGTTATCGAACATAACCTCGAACAGCCGAATTTTTTGCAAATCGTTCGGGTTCGTCGAACAACTCGAACACCGCCCAAAACAGCTCGAATTTGAGATTGGCGAACAGTTCTAGTCGAACACCGCTCATCTCTAATTGTCACACAGCTTAGATTAAATGAGGTGGTTTCAAGGCAGCAATAGAGGCATAACGTGCTAGTGCTCCATATAGTAATGCCTATAACAAAAATGTATATCTGTCATCCCACCGTAGAGACATAAAGTGCTAGTGCCTGATATGAGAACTGTATTGACAGTATATACCTGTAACCAAACCAAAGCAAAAAAATGCCCAATGCTAGCAATCCACCCACTCCGTTTATGATACTTAGTTGCCAAAGTCCCATTGAGTAACCATAGTAATATAAGTCCAGGACAACAGGTCACCGAGACCACAATGGTGCATGAGGAAAATGGGCACGTTACTTACAGCCAAACGGAGAGAGCACAAATGAAGCCCACCGCTCCTGATGCTGTACCCCGACCACGCCGTTTCGCCACGCTTCTTCCAGGGGGCATTCACTACTCAGGTTAGCCTGCTCCATTATATAGTACCCATGGCCAATCAAATCCCCGCATATACGTGTCCCGAGGTGATGTGGGCGCATGAACGCCGTCCAGCTGCACGTATTTAAAGAGGACTTCTGGTTCCTGCGCTTGGAACGCAAGCGTGGAACGCATCGCCTTCCATTATGCGCCGATCCGGAAGTCAACGAGCGCTGACAGCTGCGCATGTGCACCCACCCGGCAAGAATATACGGGGACCTAACTATGTACGGGACACACCACCAATATACTAACAGAACAAAGGAGATACAGAACTGCTCTAGATCTTGTTTATCATCCAAATCAGATTGAACATAAAGAAATCATCTTGAGCACACAAAGACATATGCGGAATAAAGGGGGAGAAGCTGTCCCATAGTTAAAAAGTTTGTGTAAAACCCAAAATAACTAATTCCCAGAGAATTTGTCAAAAAGGGAAGTGGTACAGGGACCAAAAAACCGCTAATGGGGAAACCCAGTACCCCTCATCCCCACTCATCATAGCCATCCGCCATGAAAATCCCCCTAACAACCCTCTGTCACTAGCCCTCCCTAAATAGCCATCCCATCCACATTCGTCATATGACAAGGCTAAAACAGAAAGGACCCCCCATGACGAACAATCAGAAAGATAACACAGGGCAGAATTTACCTACAGACACAAGAAAGTTGTCAAGGGCAGCCAAGGCCCGGGGTAAGTAATATCCCCTAGTCCACTCCACCCTCCCCCCGAACAAACCCAATGAAGTACTACCAATCATCGCCATGTATATCCATACAAATATTAAAAACACAGGAGTATACATGATCATGTGTACAAGACTTCATCCAAGCCAAATTAGCAATTCTTTTGGGTTCCGCTTCTGTCAAGTCCCAATATGGATAGATGTCCCCTTCTGCAGTGTGGCATCACTGTTTCAGGATAGGTCAAAAGGTCAGCCATGGGTCATCCGGCAAATCAGACCAAATCACATGACTAAGGAGCTAGGTTAAAAAACACACAATCAATACAATAAATATACAAATAAAAACCCGAGTTAAAAACATACACTTAAATCCAAGAGTTACAGAAAAGAAGCAAAAACCAAATTTTCATTTAATCCCTGTGGGGAGATGGTACCCAGTTTATAACTCCATTTACTTTCTGTTTGAGCTAGGATCCTCCCCAAATCTCCTCCCCTGGGCCCCAATAATACTTGGTCAGTAGCTTTAATGACTAACCCCTCTGTTTTACACTCGTGAAATTCCTTAAAGTGTCTAGGTATGGTTTTCAACATTTTTACATCATTAACAGTTACCGCCTTTTCAATGTCCCTAACATATTCACAGACACGCACCTTTAGTTCTCTTGTTGTTAGACCTATGTAGATCTTCCCACAAGGACACTCTGCATGGTAGATTACACCCTTTGATGTACAGGTAAGATGTTTCCTTACTGGGAAGATTCTGGATGCATCATGATTAGAAAAGGTCTTACTTTTCTTCAAGTTCTTCCAAGCTTTGCAAAAATTTCAGGGAAAATAGGTGCTTCGGTGCCTATCTCTGTCAGTTTCGTTGGTTCCTCTGGGACCTCTAGTACTTTTTGTCAGTTTCTCCTTTGGTGTTCTGCAACATTTATTTCTGTTTAGGAGGTCTCCCATTTTTGTCCCAGTCCTTAGTTCTTGTAGGGATTCCCTCCCTTTATCCTATAGGTCTTTGTTCAGACTAGCCGAAGACTAAGGTGGGTACGATCGCTAGGAACGGTAAGCCCGCTACATCGTTGGGACTCTGCTTAGCCTTACTTTAGGGAAAGCTTCTCCCCTCTTTACATAGTACTTGTTGCAGATCATAACAGTAAGTCCAGCCCTAAAATATGCGGGGGACAGTCTTTGAGTTAGTGGAAAGGAATTTTTTTTCCTCCCTCTATTTTTCAGCAAGCTTCTTCAGTATGGTTTCCATCCAGGATCTGGCTCAACGTTTGCAGGGATTGATTCTGGAGGTGGACGAGCTTCAGCAACATGTGAGTAGCTGTTCCGGAGTGCATTTTGTGGAACCCAAGGTAGGACTGCCTGATGTTTTTTGTGGTAAACAGCAAGATTTTTTTTCCTTTAAAAATGCTGGTTTGTTATATTTTTGATTGAGACCAAGGTCCTCTGGGAATGAATCACAGCACATTGGTTTTGTTATGTCACTTTTGCGCAATGAACCACAAGGTTGGGCCTTTTCTCTTCAACCCAATGATCCGTGCTTAAGGTCGGTAGAAGAATTTTTTGTTGCTATGGGTCTATTATATGATGATCCTGATCGAATATCATCTGCTGAGGCAGGACTCAGGCGTTTGAATCAGGGGTCAGATGATGCTAAGACTTATTGCACACACTTTAGAAGGTGGCCTTCTGAGGTCAGATTGAATGATCCTGCTCTGAAAAGTCTATTTCTTGCTGGTCTGAGTGAAAGGGTTAAGGATTTGCTAATTGCATTCCCCGCACCTGAGACTCTGCAGGATGCCTTGTAATTAGCTGTTTGGTTGGATAGGAGGCTGAGAACTAGGCAGAATGAGGTAAAGACTCTTGTAATGCCAGGTCCAAGTCCACAGAAAATCTGCTCAGATGGCGGGGAACCAATGGAGGTTTGGGCGATGTCACTCCGCTCTCAGGAAAGAGACAGGAGGCTCGCCGAGGGTTTGTGTCTTTATTGTGGTAAAGCTGACCATTTGATTAAGTATTGTGAGCTTCGTTTAAGTAAAGAAAAAAAAAGTCAGGTATGCCTGTATAGCTTGTTTACGCTCTGCAGGAGTATTTCTTTCAGGGAGTTCTACTTTGCAGGAAAATTTGATTGAATTTCAGGTATTTGTGGATTGTGGTTCAACACTTAATGTGATTGATAAAGGGTTTTTAGAAAATCTTAGATTGAAATCCAAACCTTTGTCATCACCTATTTCTGTTATTGCAATTGATAACACTCTCTTGAAATGTATTACTCACAAAGTTGCTGCATTTCCCCTCACTATCAATGGACTTCACCAAGAAGTTTTGGACTTAGTTGTATTAGATAATTTACCCTCTCCGGTTGTTTTAGGATTGCCTTGGTTAAAGTTGCACAATCCTTTGCTGGACTGGTCCACTAATACGATAAAGTCTTGGAGTCCTAAGTGCTATGATAAATGTTGTAATGGTCGCATTGCGGCTGTGGGAAAAGGGGAATTACCTGTACCTATTCAGGATTTTTGGAGGGTTTTTTCGGAGGAGGAGTCGCAAGTTTTACCTCCTCATAGGGACTACGATTGCGCCATTCATTGAGTTTGTTCCAGGAGCTACTCTTCCCAAAAGTCGCTTGTTTAATTTGACGATCCCTGAAAGAAAGGCCTTGGAGGAGTACATACAGACTAGTCTGGCTGCTGGTCATATTAGACCTTCTAAGTCGCCTGTGGCAGTTGGATTTTTCTTTGTTAAAAAGAAGGACGAGGGTTTGCGTCCATGTCTGGATTTTCGTGAAATTAATAAGATTACCGTACGCAATTCTTACCCATTGCCGTTAATTCCTGACTTGTTTAACCAGTTAGTTGGGGCCAAGTGGTTCTCTAAAATTGATCTCCGGGGGGGCATACAATTTATTACGAGTAAAGGAAGGTGATGAATGGAAAACTGCTTTTAACACTCCGGTAGGTCATTTTGAGAATCTGGTGATGCCTTTTGGCCTTACCAATGCACCTGCATTTTTTTAGAAGCTTATTAATGACATTCTGAGACCGTTGATAGGTAAGAATGTGGTTGTGTATTTGGATGACATTTTGATTTATTCGCCAGATCTTGAGTCTCATTGGCAGAGTGTACGTGAAGTTTTGCAGTTATTGAGCGATAACTCACTCTTTGCTAAGCTGGAGAAATGTGAGTTCGCTGTGCAGAAAATTAGTTTTTTAGGCTACATTGTCTCCAGCGTGGGCTTTGAGATGGACCCGGTGAAGGTTCAGGCTGTGCAGGAATGGCCTATGCCAGTTGGTTTGAAATCTATACAGAGATTTTTGGGTTTTGCCAATAATTACCGGAAATTCATTAAGAATTTTTCTGTAATTGTTAAGCCTCTTACCGATCTCACCAGGAAAGGTGCGAACACTGTCCAATGGACCACTGAGGCCATTGAAGCGTTTAAGTATCTCAAAGAGAGGTTCAGTTCAGCCCCCATCCTTATGCAGCCTTTTTTGGTCGAGGTCGATGCTTCGTCAGTGGGGGTCAGAGCAGTTTTGTCTCAGGAGAACAGGGATGGAGTACATCCTTGTGCCTTCTTTTCGAAAAAATTTTCGGAAACCGAATTGAATTTGTCATGTTGGAAATCGGGAGTTCCTAGCTAATAAACATTGGCGAAATTTCTTGGAAGGCGCTAGATTTTCTATTCAGGTTTTCACAGATCATAAGAATTTGATCTATCTGGATGCTGCCAAGCACTTGAATGCCCACCAAGCTAGTTTGGCATCTTTTTTTTTCTCGGTTTCATTTTTCTGTTACCTATATCCCTGGGACTAAGAATGTTAAAGCCGATGCTTTATCTCACAGCTTCTCTCCTGCAGTCAGTGCCGAGGAGGAGGAGAGCATTTTACAGAAAGGAGTTGTGGTGGCGGCATTGGACTCTGTTTTGGAGAGTGGGATTTTAAAAGTTCAAGATGATGCTCCATCTAACACTCCCCATGGGAGGTTGTTCGTGCCTAGAACCTTTAGGAGAGACTTGTTTGTGGAGTGTCATGAGTCTCGGTTGGCAGGTCATCCAGGAATTTCTGAGACTATGAGACTTATCAGTCGCAGTTTTTGGTGGCCTGGATGGCAGAAAGAAGTGATCAAGTGGGTGCATCAATGTACTGTGTGTGCTAGGTCAAAGGCTTCACATACTCCTGCTGCGGGGTTGCTTTGCCATCTGGAGGTTCCTAGTGCGCCTTGGACGCATCTCACAATGGATTTTATTACTGATCTGCCTGTATCCGAGGGTTTTACTGTCATCTGGGTGGTTGTGGACCGTTTTAGTAAGATGTGTCATTTGGTTCCATTCATTAAGTTGCCCTGTGCCAAGACACTTGCTAAGACGTTTGTTAAGGAGATTGTCAAGCTTCATGACGTTCCCACGGATATTGTTTCTGATAGAGGACCTCAGCTTGTGGCTCGCTTTTGGTGTGCTTTTTGTGACAGGTTGGTAGTTCCATTTGTCATTTTCGTCTGGGTATCATCCTGAGTCTAATGGACAGACTGAAAGAAAGAACCAGGATGTAGAACAGTTTTTGCGATGTTTTGTGGCGGACAATCAAGAGGTGTGGTCTGAGTTTGTGCCTATCGCAGAATTTGCTTTTAACAATCATACATCCTCCTCAGCTGGGTGTTCTCCTTTTTTTGTTGTACTGGGAGACATCCATCTTTTAGTTCGTTCTCCAAATTGGGGTCGGCAGTGCCGGAGAAGGAGAATTTTTCCGGTGATTTGGAGAGAGTTTGGACTAATGTACATTGCAACCTTCTAGAGGCTAACAAGAAGTCCAAGAAGTATTTTGACAGGAAACGTAAGGAGGTTTTGTTTACTGTGGGTGACATGGTTTGGTTGTCCTCAAGGAATCTGCGGTTGAGGATTCCCTCTAAAAAACTGGGTCCTAAGTTTGTGGGTCCATTTAAAGTGCTTCAGGTTGTTAACCCGTCTGCAGTTAGGTTGGATGTCCCTACTTCCTGGAAGATTAATCCTGTGTTTCATGTTTCCTTGTTGAAAAAGGCGGATTTATCTGATAGGGATCCCACTGTCACAGTTCCTTCTGTGGTGGAAGACGGCGAATATGAAATTTCACGTATCTTGAATTCTAGATGGCATAGAGGGGGGTTACAGTATCTCGTCTCCTGGAAGGGTTTCGGTCCTGAAGATAACTCCTGGGTAAGGGCGGATGATGTCTCTGCTCCTAGGCTTGTTTCCGGATAGGCCTGGGCCTTGAGGATCCGGAGGATCCTCATAAAAGAGGGGGTACTGTTAGAACCCTTCTGTTTGTTTTTTCCATCTTGTGTTTTGCTGTCACGTGACCAGCTGCCTTTATATTCCAGCCTTTTTGGCTGTGCTGGACTTCAGTGTTGTTAGACTGTTTTGCTAGCCAGGTGCTTCGGTGCCTATCTCTATCAGTTTAGTTGGTTCCTCTGGGACCTCTAGTACTTTTTGTCAGTTTCTCCTTTGGTGTTCTGCAACATTTATTTCTGTTTAGGAGGTCTCCCATTTTTGTCCCAGTCCTTAGTTCTAGTAGGGATTCCCTCCCTTTATCCTATAGGTCTTCGTTCAGACTAGCCGAGAACTAAGGTGGGTCCATTCGCTAGGAACAGGCAGCCCGCTACATCGTAGGGACTCAGCTTAGCCTTACTTTAGGGAAAGCTTCTCCCCTCTTTCCTTAGTACTTTCTGCAGATCATAGCATTCACTTATTCATATTGTAGGGCCCTCACTCTATTATTTAACTCATTTAAGGGCAGAGACTACAGAGAAAAAGGCCAAGAGACATGGAGAACTAGAGGGTAGCAGTGAGTGCGGCCTTCGATCCTCAGGTATGGATGAACTCTGTGAACCGGAAAAATAAAGCTGCACTAGTCAACTGCATGAAGAGCTCAAATATATCACTTGTGTAAGTCAAAGGACAAAGGATATATGGTGCTCCCCTCCAGGATTGGTTGGAAAAGCTTCTCCAAATGGCTCAGAGATTTTGTTTGTCAATATTCCCCAAATTATATAGCAAGAGAAGACTTCTTGATACTGTACTACTTTGTCCAGTTCAGAATGTGCATCGTATTTCCAAAAATTACTCCTGGGGGCTGTGTCATAGGTACAGGGAGATTCCATGACAAGGACCTCCCTTGTTAAACATTATCTACAATGGAGTACTGCAGTAGTTGTGGCCCTCAATTCATGTTTTCAGACCGCCATCATTCGGTCATCAACAGTCAGTGTAAATTTCTATTTAATATGTATCCCCTATCTCAGTCACAATGTGGCACAAGCCAGGCATGTTTTTTGTCAAATAGGGTGACTGACAGTACATTTCTATTTAATATGTATCCCCTATCTCAGTCACAATGTGGCACAACCTGTGACAAGGGCCTCCAATGACAAATATTAGTTTGGTAGGACCACTGTACATTCCAGATTTGTCCTCTGCACAATGTGCATAGGGTTTGTAAAAATGAGTCCTATGGGCTGAGTCATGGTTGGCGTAGGTAGCCACCATCCCAAGGGCCTCCAATCACAAATAGTAGTTAGGCTGGAGTAGGAATACTGTCCTGGTTTGTCCACTGCACAATGTGCATAGGGTTTGTAAAAATGAGCCCTATGGGCTGGGTCATGGTTGACGTAGGTAGCCACCATCCCAAGGGCCTCCAATCACAAATAGCAGCTAGGCTGGAGTAGGAATACTGTCCTAGTTTGTCCACTGTACAATATGCATAGGGTTTGTAAAAATTAGCCCTATGGGCTGAGTCATGGTTGACGTAGGTACCCACCATCCCAAGGGCTTTCAATCACAAATAGTAGTTAGGCTGGAGTAGGAATACTGTCCTGGTTTGTCCACTGCACAATGTGCATAGGGTTTGTAAAAATTAGCCCTATGGGCTGAGTCATGATTGATGCAGGAAGCCACCATCCCTAGGGCCTCCAATCACAAATAGTAGTTAGGCTGGAGTAGGAATACTATCCTAGTTTGTCCACTGCACAATGTGCGTAGGGTTTGTAAAAATTAGCCCTATGGGCTGAGTCATGGTTGACGTAGGTACCCACCATCCCAAGGGCTTTCAATCACAAATAGTAGTTAGGCTGGAGTAGGAATACTGTCCTGGTTTGTCCACTGCACAATGTGCATAGGGTTTGTAAGGAAGGAAGGAAACGGGTTCTTATGGGAAGGGGGTGACGTTAACAGCAGTAGCATGAATCTGCATTTTTGGTGAATTTAGGTTGGCTTGCTGTCATCTGGAGGGATTACAAACTGTGGAGATATCCAGTCCTTGTTGAATTTAATCAGAGTAAGTCTGTCTTCATTTTCAGTGGAGAGGCATGTGCGCCTATCAGTGATGATTGCCCCAGCGGAACTGGAAACACGCTCAGACACCACACTAGCCGCTGGGCAGGTCAGCTCCTCCAAGGCATATAAGGAGAGGTCGGGCCAAGTGTTCAGCTGAGACACCCAATAATTAAAGGGAACTGAAGCGTCAGAAAGGATGCATATATGGTCACTTAAGTACCCATTGACCATGTTCTGAAACTTATCCCCCCCCTTGGCATTCTTACAGGCACAGATAGCCCTTGCTGTTGTGCTGGTTTATTGAAAATTGCCCAATTTGTGCACATTTTCCCCCCACCTCTGTTGGAGCTGGTGTTCATGTCTCTCCACATTATCCCTTGGTGTTGAAAAGAACCGGTACCTCTGCCACCAGCATTGTCTGAGGGTGATGTTTTCAGCTACTGATCTACAATGGTGCTCTTGAACGATTCCATTGTAAAACTCTTTGGTGAGTCCAAAAGGAGAAGGAAATTTGTCCTTGTACCGTGGATCGAGAAAGGTGGCCAACCAGTATAGGTTGTTGGATAAAATGTGTATCACGCAAGGGTCTTGCCACAGACACTTAAACATGAACTGTGCCATGTGGGTCAAGCAGCAAAAAGGCAAATGTTCTGTGCCGCCAACACTAGAAAACATACCCATCCTCTCCATACCCATCCTCTCCTCACCCTGACTCGCCTCCTCCTCCACCTCCTCGTCCTCCTCTCCAGCCCATCCAGGCTGGACAGTCATGAAGCTTGGGTTGGATGTCCCCTCTGTAGCATTACGAGTCCCCTTGGTAGCAGAGAAAAAAAAAGTCCTCTCCCTCATCATCCTCCTCATCTTCCTCCTCATCCCCCCTTGTTGCCTCAGAATATTGGCTGGGCTGGGTAGTAACACCCATTGGGAAATTTGGCTCCATACCAACATGCTGGGCACTCAAAGCTTCTTCTTTGAGATTATGCAGTGATTGTTTCAAGAGACACAGCAGCGGGATGGTTACGCTGATAATCACCGTTCACGAGGTTGGTGCAGTTCTCAAGAACTTCACAAATGTCAGCGATCCACACCCACTTGACAGTTGTTATGTGTGGTGACTGACTCTCAGTCTGATGGGCATGCTGAAGCTGGTATTCAGCTAATGCCCTCTGCTGTTCACTAATCCTCACCAACATATGATAGGTGGAGTTCCACCTTGTGGGCAGGTCGCAAATGAGTCGGTGACTTGGCAAATTCAAGTGCTTTTGCAGCGCTGTAAGAGCAGCAAAAGCAGTAGAGGAATGGCGGAAGTGGGCGCTAATACGGCGCACCTTCTCAAGTAGGTACGGCAAGTTACGGTAAGTTTTCAGAAAACAACTAGGTTCAGCACGTGAGCCATGCATGGCACGTGTACCAGCTTGATGACCTTTAAAGCCGCCACCAGGTTATGCCAATTATCGAAGACGACCAGACTGGGTTGGAGGTGCAACGGGGAGAGACACTGATCAGTCTGTTGTTTTAAAGCTTGCCACAGTGTGTGCTTTCTGACCTAAACAGATCAGCTTCAGCAGAGAGTGTTGGCGCTTTGCCAATGCGCTGCTGCACAGGTCCCAGCTTGGCAGTGACGAGGAGGGTAATTTAGCAGAGGATGAGGAGCAGGAGGAGGGAAGAGAGGAAGTGGAATATGAAGAGGCAGAAACCCTGACAGAAGTTGGGCTCGCTATTCTTAGCGTGGGTAGGATGTGTGATGTTCCCATTTGCGCCTTCGTCCCAGCCTCCACCAGGTTCACCCAGTGTGCTGTGACAGAAATGTATCGTCCCTGTCCACAACAACTAGTCCAGGTGTCTGTTGTTAGGTGGACCTTCCTGGTTACGACGTTGGTGAGAGCATGGTTCAGATTGTTTAACACGTGCTTGTTAGTGTTGAGCGAGCACTAAAATGCTCGGGTGCTCGAAGCTCGGGCCGAGCTCGCCGTGATACTCGGGTGCTCGACCCGAGCAACGAGCCCAATGTTAGTCTATGGGAGACTCGAGCATTTTTGCGGTGGCACACCCGGCAGTCTTTTAAAAGGCTAACAAGTGCCCAAAACTATAGTGACAGTGCTTAAATGACATGGGGACAGCATGGGGATCGCCCCAGGAAGCATTTCTGACCCCCAGGTCACTGCTGTCAACAATGTGGTCAGAGGTATTAAGCCACTTTTACGGGCTCACAATAAAACGTTCAAAAACGAAAGTGAAACTTTTTTCCTGTGAAATATGTTAAGGAACATCCTTTCCAGGGAAAAGACTTGTGTATAAGTTAAAATAAATGACCAAAAACAAAAATACTCCTCCACACCTTCGGCTATGTTCACAAGTAGCATTTTTTATGCGTTTTTGCACTTTTGTATTGCTTTCAACTATGACAAATGCATTCACCGGGAAATGTCATTTTAACATTTTACAACCTTATCTGGCCATGTGCTGTGTGACACATGCATAAACTGCTAAAAAGACATGGGAACAGCATGGGGAAGACCCCTGGAAGCATCTTTGACTCCCAGGTCACTGTCTAAAAGTGTGCCCATCATAGGTGATCCTTGCCGCATCAGAAGATGCAGACTTGCAACTATCCCCATGCAAGTTCTAGTCCCAGGGCAGTGTTCAATTGTACCTCCCACATTCCTTGCAATACAAGCGCAAGTATGCAGCCTGCCACCCACCCACCCCCAGGCTGCAATACCATACTGCTTGCTTGCTTGCACTTTAAATTGGGCCTTTTAGGCATGTGGAGGCGGAATCTGGCAACCACGCCATGGCTGTGTCGGCGGCCTGGTATCCATACTCAGTCCCCAGCCGCCTGGTGGCCGGGTGTCCCCGCTTGCTCCCCAGCCTCCAGGGGGTGGCCGGGTGTCCATACTCGGTCCCCAGCCACCCCTATTTGTCCCGGTAACCTTTCCCACACTTTTCTTAGCCTGGCTTGCTTTAGGGCAGCATTGGCCGAGCCCACCGGACTGTCAGACTCCTCCGGTGGGCCCTGGCTTCTCCATCAGGGGAGTTGAGAGTGCCAAAGTGAGGAGCATGATGAGGATGATAGAAGTTAGCATCTGCTTTGTTTTGTTGTAATGCAAGCGCATGTATGTAGTAGCGGCTAGGCCTGAGGTGGTCAGCGTTTTGGCGCATACCCTACCTCCTCCGAGGATTGCTGGATGTTTTCCTGCTACTATCCAAGTTCTATGACTCCCATTAAAACAAAGCTTCAGGTGATAAATGATGGATGAGGTAGTGGCAAAGGAGAAAGAGCAGGAGGAACAAGGACCATTCACATCAATATCAGGCCAGTCAACCAGATATGTCTTGTAGGATATGTTTCTGTAACAAAAGGAGTGGTTCGGCTACACAGTTATAGGGCATACAGTGAGTGCAATGCCTACCAAAAATTTCGAGGCACTCCAATGCCCCTTGGAAATGACATGGAGGTCAGAGGGCGTTAACTAAACCTTTTTTTCCATTTATAGCAACTGGGTCTCCTGTGCACTGTTGGTCTAAGCAGTGAATGGAAGGCTTTCCAAAAATTATGAGGAACTGCAATGCCCCTTACAAGAGCCATGTGTGGCACCCCAGGGGTCTGGTCACCACAGTAATAGAGATATTACGTCGGAGAGCAAGTGGGAAGTGTCCTGGTCAGGATCCCTTAAACATGCAACATCCTCCTGCCTCAGTCCTGGGAGGGGAGAATTTTGCCCTTATAAACTGGATCTGGGGCGGGGATGAGTGAGTCAGAGAACAGAGAACAGTCAGAGTCAGAGTGAGAGCAAGGGAAAGTAACAGCAAGGAGCTCTGTAGGAGCTAGGAGCTAAAGACCATGGGCTGGAAGCTGAGCAGAGCTCGCCCTGGCTAAAGACAATAGGAACCGGACACAGGAGTCCGAGGCTGTGAGGACTTATATATCCAGCATCAGAAACCAGCCGGCAGGGGATTTCAGGTCCTCTGGCCATAGAAGCCCAGAGGCTCAGTCACAATCAAGGGACCAGCACCGCCGTCGTGGAGCGGAGGCTAACAGAAGGCCCCAAGTCACCAGCCATACGGGTGAGCACTACACGGTACACTCAGGGACGTGGGCTACTTCTACCCGCTTACAGCAAGGTAGCCAAGAAGAGTGCAGACAGACGGGGAGGCCTACAACTCTACCTGGCCAGGGGAACTCCTGCTTGCTCACAGACTGACCAGGCCTCTTATGCTAGCCAGTACTCCCGGGAACGTCTACCTTATAATCATCAGTAAAGACCCTGAACTGCCCTGCAAAGACTCTGAGTCATTCCTGCTGCGCTCGTGCACCATAACCCCCATCATCCACACTCACTGCACTGAGGCTATACTCCTCCCGTGGGGAGCTATCCCATTCTCTGCTGCGCACACAACACCAGCCTCAGCGGTCTGCCTCGCAGCGGTGGTACTCCCTTACCGCAATCCACGGGTGGCGCAGTCGGACAATTAACCTCAAAACCTAAGAAAGACTGCCACTGGTTTGACCAGCCTGAGCCACGGAACCGGGTCACCGCCACGGAGACTACAGACCCCAGAGACCCGGCACTGGGTATCCCACACACGTGTACACACGGCTCAGGGGGTGCGTCACATGCAGTACAGCATATTACAAACATATGTCCCATTATTGGGGAGTGGGTGTCTCATAGTATTTGCTTATGCGTTGCAAGCAAAAGCTGCCAAAAATTAGGACGGAGCAACTTGCAATGCCCCTTACAAGAGCCATGCAGTACAGCATATTACAAACATAAGTCCCATTATTGGGGAGTGGGTCTCCCATAGTATTTGCTTATGCCTTGCAAGCAAAAGCTGCCAAAAATTAGGACGTAGCAACTTGCAATGCCCCTTACAAGAGCCATGCAGTGCAGCATATTACAAACATAAGTCCCATTATTGGGGAGTGGGTCTCCCTTAGTATTTGCTTATGCCTTGCAAGCAAAGGCTGCCAAAAATTAGGACAGAGCAACTTGCAATGCCCCTTACAAGAGCCATGCAGTACAGCATATTACAAACATAAGTCCCATTATTGGGGAGTGGGTCTCCCATAGTATTTGCTTATGCCTTGCAAGCAAAAGCTGCCAAAAATTAGGACGGAGCAACTTGCAATGCCCCTTACAAGAGCCATGCAGTACAGCATATTACAAACAGAAGTCCCATTATTGGGGAGTGGGTCTCCCATAGTATTTGCTTATGCCTTGCAAGCAAAAGCTGCCAAAAATTTGGACCGAGCAACTTGCAATGCCCCTTACAAGAGCCATGCAGTGCAGCATATTACAAACATAAGTCCCATAATTGGAGAGTGGGTCTCCCATAGTATTTGCTTATGCCTTGCAAGCAAAAGCTGCCAAAAATTAGGATGGAGCGACTTGCAATGCCCCTTACAAGAGCCATGCAGTACAGCATATTACAAACATAAGTCCCATTATTGGGGAGTGGGTGTCCCATAGTATTTGCTTATGCCTTGCAAGCAAAAGCTGCCAAAAATAAGGACGGAGGAACTTGCAATGCTGGCACCCTGGTGGTATAGTGGTGGTGGAGGCTGAGGATAAGGAGAAGAAGATAAAACAGCCGAAACGAGGAAGCGTATACCCATGTGTGGGTGTGAAGCGGTGCATGTGAATACACCTCCCGAAATAACACAGTGAATTTGACTTTATGTTACTCTGCTGTCATTTGGTGGTGATGAGAAGTCTGGCCCAATCCAGCCCTTGTTCATTTTGATAAGGGTCAGCTTGTCAGCATTGTCAGTTGACAGGCGAGTGCGCTTATCAGTTATAATTCCCCCAGAAGCACTAAAAACACGCTCCGATAACACGCTAGCGGCAGGGCAGGCCAGGACCTCCAAGGCGTACAGAGCGAGTTCATTCCAAGTGTCCAGCTTGGATACCCAATAATTAAAAGCACAGAGGAATCACGGAGGACGCTGGTACGGTCGGCAAGGTACTCCCTCACCATCTTTTGAAACTTTCCACTCCTTGTGAGAGTACCCCACGCCTCAGGGCCTGTAAGCTGGGCAGGTGTCAGAAAACTGTCCCAGAACGTTGACAGTGTTCTCCTGCCTCTGCTGGATTGGAGTTGCATGTCTCTCGCCTGTACGCCTTGGTTGGGCAACGAACTGTGACCTCTGCCGCTAGCGTGTTCAGATGGGAATTTTTTTAAGAGTTCTGCAGCAAGGGCCTTCTGGTACTGCCCCATTTTTGTAGACCTCACCACCTCAGGAATAATAGAGTGAAAGTGCTCCTTGTAGCGGGGGTCTACAAGTGTCATCAACCAGTAATGACTGTCACCTAACATTTTGACAACGCGAGGGTCACGGTTAAGGCAGCGTAACATAAAGTCAGCCATGCGTGCCAGACTGGTAACGGGCAAGATTTCCGTGTCCTCACCAAGATGACGACTGACCATGCTCTCCTCCTCCTCCTCCTCCTCTTCCTCCTCCCCCCTGTCCTCAGGCCACCCATGCTGAACCGATGGTATGACACTTGTACAGGTTCTACAACGCATGATAGCAGCTCCTGTTCTTCCTCCTCCTCCTCCTCTCCCTCATTGTCCCCCAATGCACGTTGGGATGAGATGAGGCTGGGCTGTGTGTAATCGCCCGCTACGGCTTCTTGATCCATCTCATCATACTCTGGCTGCAATGCCTCCTCTTTAATTCTCTGCAGAGAGCGTTGCAAAAGACAGACAAGTGGGATGCTGATACTAATGATGGCGTCATCGCCACTCACCATCTTGATGGCCTCCTCAAAGTTTGTCAGGATGGTACATATGTCAGACATCCAGGTCCACTCCTGAGGTCTTATGTGTGGAGTCTGACCTGAATATCGACGGCCTTGTTGCAGCTGGTACTCCACAACTGCTCTCTTCTGCTCACAAATCCTTTGCAACATGTGGAGGGTAGAGATCCAACGTGTGGGCACATCACACACCAGTCGGTGTGCCGGAAGCTGCAAACGCTGCTGCAACACAGCAAGGGCGGCGGAAACTGTAGCCGACTTGCGAAAATGAGCTGACAGGCGGCGTACTTTCATGAGCAGATCTAGCAACTCGGGGTATGATTTAAGAAACCGCTGAACCACGAGGTTAAGCACATGAGCCAGGCATGGTACGTGTGTGATCTCACCTCGCCTCAGAGCCGCCACCAGGTTACGGCCATTGTCACACACGACCATGCCGGGATGTAGGTTCAGGGGTCTAAGCCACAGATCTGCCTGCTCTTTCACAGCTGTCCACAACTCACAAGCAGTGTGAGGTTTATCACCTAAGCTTATGAGTTTCAGCACAGCCTGTTGCCGCTTGGCGGAGGCAGTACTGCAATGCTTCCAGCTTGTAACTGATGTGGTGATATCTGAGATGGAGGCTGAACATGAGGAGGAGGAGGAGGAGGAGGATGCGCAGGAGCTGTACACTGTGGGGGCAACTCTGACTGACATAGGGCCCGCAATCCTCGGTGTGGGGAGGATGTGTTCCGTCCCAAGGTCCGACTGGGTCCCGGCTTCCACTATGTTTACCCAGTGTGCCGTCAGAGAGATGTACCGTCCCTGGCCACAAGCACTTGTCCACGTGTCCGTTGTCAGGTGGACTCTCCCAGAAACTGCGTTGTTGAGGGCACGGCAGAAGCTTTGGGACACGTGCTTGTGTTGTGCGGGGATGGCACACCGGGCAAAATAGTGTCGCCTGGGGACCGAGTACCGAGGGACCTCCACCGCCATAAGATTGCGGAAGGATTCCGTCTCCACCAGCCTAAAAGGCAGCATTTCCAACGCAAGCAGTCGTGAAATGTGCGAATTTAGGACTGTGGCCTGTGGGGCGTTAGCTGCGAATTTCTGCTTTCGTTCAAAGGTCTGGGATATGGACAATTGAACGCTGCGGTGGGACGTGGACGTGGACGTTGATGCTGTTTCTTGAGAAACTGCCATAACAAGTGAAGACTGAGAGGAGGGGGCATCTTTACATGCAGTATGGACAGGGGATTGCCTTGCACACACAACAGGGGGTTCTATTGCACGCACAACAGTGGAAGAAGCAGTGGTGACACCCGCTGACACTGGTCGTGGACCCTGTATTTCGCCCAACAAAGTCGGGTGCTTTGCTGCCATGTGCCTGATCATGCTGGTGGTGGTCAGGCTGGTAGTTTTGTCACCCCTGCTGATGCTGGCATGGCAGGTGGAACATATGGCCTTTTTTGGGGTTATCAGCAGAGTCTTTAAAAAAATTCCAGACTCTGGAAGACCTACCGCTTGTACTGGCAACGTCCCTCGTGTTGGTGTTACGGGGAACGGTTGCCTGCCTTCTGTCTGCGGCCACCACACTGCTTCTTCCCGCCTGTTGGGGTACTCTGCCTCCCTCCCCTTGTGTGCTGCTGGCCTCACTCTGCATGTCCTCCTTCCACGTTGGGTCAGTTACTAGATCATCCACCACCTCCTCCTCTTAAACTTGTGCACCACGATCCTCCTCCTCACTTCCTGGCAATTGTTTCTCGTCATCGTCCACCTCTTGTGACAGATTGCCAACGTCGACTTCCTGTGGCCGTGGCTGTTCAAATATTTGGGCATCGCAACATGGGATCTCCTCTTCCACCACTTCAAGCGTATCAGGCGAGGGGCCCAAATATGGAAATAGACCAGTGAACAGCTCTTCAGAGTGTCCAAGTGAGGGATCACTTGCTGTCTGACGACACTCGGCATGGTGGGAGGAAGGAGCATCAGGGTGAGGAGGAGTATGCGGTCGAGACTCCCGGCTACTATTAGTTGACCGTGTGGAAGACAGACCGGAGGTGGTGGTGCCCAGGTAACTGGAAGTATTATCTGCTATCCAATTAATATCCTGTTCACACTGATCAGTTCTCAATACTGGTGTTGTTCTGTGCTTCCCTAGTAATTCGGTCAAGAAGTGGGAGCGAGAAGATGTGGCTGTTGGTTGTGGCACATTTTCACCTTGGCCACGGCCCCGTCCTCTGCACGAACCATCACCAGAACGTCCACTTCCACGTCCCTTGCCACGCGCCTTGCCCATTGTAAATGAAGTAAAATAGCTTACACTTGCACTATCAATGGAAAAAGGGTAATAAAGATTAGATTAGAACCGTGGAAGAGGAAAACCACAGTTATTGTTTACTGGGGTATACCACACTTTTTTAAATAGAGATATTTGCGGCTGAACAGTGAGCGACACACTCAAACTGCTTTTTTTTTAGATACCAAAGGCCCAAAACTGGATAGTACAGCAATTTGACCCGTGGAACTGCGAAACCACACTGGGATGTTGGGTCTACACAAGACTATTTTCAACAGATATATTTTTGTGTCACAACAGTCAGGAGACCCTACTGTTTTTCTTTACAGAAAATATACCAAAAGCTGAATAATAGAGATTTTTTACCGTGGGATGGCAAAACCACAGTTATTGTTTACTGGGGTATACCACACTTTTTTAAAAAGAGATATTTGCGGCTGAACAGTGAGCGACACACTCAAACTGCTTTTTTTTTAGATACCAAAGGCCCAAAACTGGATAGTACAGCGATTTGACCCATGAAACTGCGAAACCACACTGGGATGTCGGGCCTACACAAGACTATTTTCAACAGATATATTTTTGTGTCACAACAGTCAGGAGACACTACTGTTTTTCTTTACGGAAAAAACTACCAAAAGCTGAATAATAGAGATTTTTTACCGTGGGATGGCAAAACCACAGTTATTGTTTACTGGGGTATACCACATTTTTTTAAATAGAGATATTTGCGGCTGAACAGTCAGCGACACACTCAAACTGCTTTTTTTTTAGATACCAAAGGCCCAAAACTGGATAGTACAGCGATTTGACCCATGGAACTGCGAAACCACACTGGGATGTTGGGCCTACACAAGACTATTTTCAACAGATGTATTTTTGTGTCACAACAGTCAGGAGACACTACTGTTTTTCTTTACGGAAAAAACTACCAAAAGCTGAATAATAGAGATTTTTTACCCTGGGATCGCAAAACCATAGTTATTGTTTACTGGGGTATGCCACACTTTTTTAAATAGAGATATTTGCGGCTGAACAGTGAGCGACACACTCAAACTGCTTTTTTTTTAGATACCAAAGGCCCAAAACTGGATAGTACAGCGATTTGACCCGTGGAACTGCAAAACCACACTGGGATGTCGGGCCTACACAAGACTATTTTCAACAGATATATTTTTGTGTCACAACAGTCAGGAGACACTATTGTTTTTCTTTACGGAAAATATACCAAAACCTGAATAATAGAGATTTTTTACCGTGGGATGGCAGAACCACAGTTATTGATTACTGGAGTATACCAGACTTTTTTAAATATATGGATTTGCGGCTGAACAGTGAGCGACACACTCAAACTGTTTTTTTTTTTTAGATACAAATGGCCCAAAATGGATAATACAGAGGTTTGAACCGTGGAAGTGCAAAACAACACTTCTGTTTCTCTAGCCTACACCAGACTATTTTCAACAGTTATATTTGTGTCTGAAAAATCAGAGACACGCTTTTTTTTTGGGGGGGGGGACACCAAAAGGTTAATAAGACGGATATTTGTACAGTGTGAAGGAGGAAAAAAAAGGAGGATTTAGATGAAAAAGAAAGGATTTTTCCTGGCCCCCGACACCTGGTGCTAAGTCCAGCTGACGCGCCCCCTGGGCCATATTCTTTAGGGGAATACCCGGAGCCGGATCAGATGGGGGTTGTAGTCTCCGAGTGGCTGTGACCAGGTCCATGCCCAGGGTGTCAAGCTCAGAGTATGTGGCAGTCCTACAGATGTTACAAAGTTCGTTATGTCGACTACGCCACCCGTTGGATTGCGGTCACTACGGCCGCCACTGCAGCAGGGTCCGCTGAGGCTGATGGTGTTGGTGCAGCTTTAGATAGTATAACCCCCAACGGGAGGGGTATGGCCTCAGGGGGTCAGGTGCAGAGGATGGGGGTTGTGGTGGTGCAGCGTAGATGATATTAAAGACAGAGTCGGGTTGTGCAGTTCAGGGTGTTTACTTACTGCAGATATTCCGGTCACTCCGGCCTTGAGTGACCACCCGAGCCGTGCTGCGTCCACCAGGTCCTGGATTCAGCCAACCCCCAAGCAAGTCCGGAGCGTGTCCCTGAGCCCTCCTTCTTGTCCTTTCTTCTGGCCGTCCCCACCAGGGATCCACCTAGGTCCAGCTCCCTCGGGCCTTCTGTTGGGAGACCCTTGGCCTTGGGTTCCCTGACCCTACATGTGGTTTGCCTTCAGGGTAGATGTGGTGGGTGGCCGTGGCAGATCCTGCCCACGGCCTCCGGTCTCTGGCTGAGGTGTGCTTTAGCCCCCACCAGTTTGGGATCCGGTACCCTTTTGCCAACTCTTCACCCTAGGTTTGTATGTGGGTTCTCAGAGTTCCTTCTTGTTTCCCCCTCTGGGTCTCTCTTTCTCTCCTCTCTCACTCTTGCTCTGGGGCTGCTCTGCTCTCTTCCTCTGACTGCTCTGCAAAGACTCACAGACTGACTGACTGTGGCTGACTGACCCTGATCTTAGATGGTGCCCACCTTAAATACTCCCTCTATGTGTGAGCTCAGGTGACCAGCACCCAATGAGCTCCTAACTTTACCCAGGCTGCTCCCCCTATCTGCCCCTACACTACTGGGATGTACCACCCCCCTCCCACTCCAGCCAGGAACAGACTCTGTTGTACCTGCACATTTCTCTAGTGGGAGTACCATCGGTCTGTTCCTCGGAAATGGGATGTGTGTAGTGCATGCAGCTAACTGAGCTCAGTTCCACACTCCATCCTTACCCGGGAGTGGAATATCACACCTCTGGGTTGAGGTGCAATACCCCTGTAGCAGCCGAATCCTCAGGGTGCTACATTCCCCCCTGGTAAATCACAGCACGTCCTCGGGCTGTAAGATATAAAAACACCAAAACATACAATTTTTGCATAAACAACATAATAAACACATATAAAACATATATATCAGCAATAAAACTTTTTTTTTTTTTTTCATAAATAACATTCTCGTAGACTTCTCTTGCTTCTAGCTCCTCCTCCGGACACTGTGCAACGTGTGCCCGGGAAAAGTGCAACAGTTTCTCTAGAAAAATGGTTTTCCTATAAAACCGGTAGGGGGCGCTTTAGGAAGCGCAACTATATACAAGGGGATATGGCCGCTCTCAGTCCTCGGCCAGGTAATGGGAATAGGGATGACCGCTCTCAGTCCTCGGTCAGAGGGATTAAGGGAAATACGGGTAACAGTTCAATTCTCTGGTCCCAACGGGGACTATATTAGCAACAGTTCACTGTGCCCCGACGGGCAACTATATACAGCTTGTACTCTGCTGTACTTAACGATGACGTCGTCCTGCTCTTTCTTTGTGATTAACTTTAGCTTCAGACCCGTCCGGGTCCTCTTGCTCCATGGTCTCTGATAAAGCCCCATCCGTGCTGCATGTTAAATTTTATCGCAGTCCCGATGGAAGGGGGACCATGAGCTGCACGGGGACTCCTCCTGGCCCGGCTCTTCTGCTCCGCGCTCTTTATTTGGGCTTGTTGTTCCCGGACCCGCCTCTCTCTCCGCTCCCTCTCAAAGACCTCGAGCTGCTGGCGGCAGCACTCTGCACGCTCCGCTGCAGCCGCCCGAGTCTCCTGAGTGAACCCCATGAGGTCTTCTCCGGTGGGGTCCCACTCAAACTGTGCCTCCTCTAGCGGGGGCGAGATCCTTTTTACGGGCTTTGGAACCGGAATCAGGGGCTCGTCTAGGGGTCTCTCTTTCCGGAATCGAGGATGGTGAAACTCCAGTGGCCATATGAAGGGCTGCCCATCCGTGCACGTATGTTGGGCGAACAGATCTTCTCCCAGATGCGGCACTCTTGGTTTTATGGGCGCGGTGGTGGTGGCGCCCGGGTTGCCCAGGCCTTGCGGCCAGGCCTGGGGCACCTGGAAAGTGAAGGGCACCGTAAGGACGGCGGCGCCCTGGGCTACTTGGCCCTGCGACCAGGCCGGTGGCTCCGCGGAGGTAGGGGGCGCTGTTGGTATTGCGGCGCCCGGGGGTACTAGGCCTTGCGACCAGGCTGGTGGTACTTCCTGCTTGGTCACGCTCGGGGTCGAGGCGTATGACGTCACAGGGGTCGCGGCCGCGGCTTCCGGTTGAGGCCTAGTCTGTGGCGGTGACGTTGCGGTTACGGGCACGGCAGGGGGTACTTCGGGCTCTGCGACGGGGAGCTGGGGCAGGTACGCGGTTTCCCGGTTTGGGGTACAAACGTCCCCTTTACCTGCCTCCTTTCGTTCGGCTCCCTTCTCGGCGCCGTCTCCGGCCTTCAGTCCTCCTGCGCCATCCTCAGAGGCGGTCTGTCTCCTCGTCTCGGGTGGCGTGCTCCGCTGACGAGTCTCGGTCCGCTGGGCCATCTCTCGGCTCCACTCCGCCAACGTCTCTCGTTGCACCCGGGCCATCCTCCGTGCGAGGCCCTCCAGCGCAGTCTGTGCACACTCCCGATCTTGGGGGAGCTGTGCCAAGACCTCCACTAAGCCTAGTGGGGTCGTTGCTTCTAGCAGGCTCCTGACCAACGGGTCGGTGCTGCTCTGCTCTCCTCTCGTTGTCTCCAGCAGGCTCCTGGCCAGCGGGCCGGTGCTGCTCTGCTCTTCTCCCATCTCCGGGTAAGCTTCTTCTGGACTCAGCTCTAGGCTTCTTGTCTCCGGGTGCGCTCTCTCCAGACTGCTCCAGGCGACACCCATCTTTGCTCTCTCCTTCTCAGTCCTCCCACTTCGAGGGCGGTCCCGGGGCCACTTGGTCATTGTCAGCTCCAGGGGCAGTTCTTTCACGCTGACAGACACCTCTAGCATCACAGTCTCTGTTGGTGGGGGCGGTTTCCACTTTTGGCGCCATTTTCGGTCCTGGCCCACGATGGGAGGTGGCCTCTTGCCACCCTCTGGCACGCCCATAATGGCGTCCGCTCTTCCAAGGCGGGAAATCTTTGGAAATGGCGGGAATCGCTTCCCAGTGGCGGGAAACTCCATGGATGGCGGGAAAAAGCTGTTAATGGCGGACAACCGGCGGGAATCGATCTGTGACGGAGTCCGATGGCGGGGACCCTCCGGAACCGGCAGGAGACTTCTTTTTGAGGTAAACTTGTTCTTTTCTTCAGGCACGCAGTACCCGGGTGTTGCGGGCACGTTATCCTGCCGACTACGCCAAAGTTGACGCGCCCCCTGGGCCATATTCTTTAGGGGAATACCCGGAGCCGGATCAGATGGGGGTTGTAGTCTCCGAGTGGCTGTGACCCGGTCCGTTCCCAGGGTGTCAAGCTCAGAGTATGTGGCAATCCTACAGATGTTACAAAGTTCGTTATGTCGACTACGCCACCCGTTGGATTGCGGTCACTACGGCCGCCACTGCAGCAGGGTCCGCTGAGGCTGATGGTGTTGGTGCAGCTTTAGATAGTATAACCCCCAACGGGAGGGGTATGGCCTCAGGGGGTCAGGTGCAGAGGATGGGGGTTGTGGTGGTGCAGCGTAGATGATATTAAAGACAGAGTCGGGTTGTGCAGTTCAGGGTGTTTACTTACTGCAGATATTCCGGTCACTCCGGCCTTGAGTGACCACCCGAGCCGTGCTGCGTCCACCAGGTCCTGGATTCAGCCAACCCCCAAGCAAGTCCGGAGCGTGTCCCTGAGCCCTCCTTCTTGTCCTTTCTTCTGGCCGTCCCCACCAGGGATCCACCTAGGTCCAGCTCCCTCGGGCCTTCTGTTGGGAGACCCTTGGCCTTGGGTTCCCTGACCCTACATGTGGTTTGCCTTCAGGGTAGATGTGGTGGGTGGCCGTGGCAGATCCTGCCCACGGCCTCCGGTCTCTGGCTGAGGTGTGCTTTAGCCCCCACCAGTTTGGGATCCGGTACCCTTTTGCCAACTCTTCACCCTAGGTTTGTATGTGGGTTCTCAGAGTTCCTTCTTGTTTCCCCCTCTGGGTCTCTCTTTCTCTCCTCTCTCACTCTTGCTCTGGGGCTGCTCTGCTCTCTTCCTCTGACTGCTCTGCAAAGACTCACAGACTGACTGACTGTGGCTGACTGACCCTGATCTTAGATGGTGCCCACCTTAAATACTCCCTCTATGTGTGAGCTCAGGTGACCAGCACCCAATGAGCTCCTAACTTTACCCAGGCTGCTCCCCCTATCTGCCCCTACACTACTGGGATGTACCACCCCCCTCCCACTCCAGCCAGGAACAGACTCTGTTGTACCTGCACATTTCTCTAGTGGGAGTACCATCGGTCTGTTCCTCGGAAATGGGATGTGTGTAGTGCATGCAGCTAACTGAGCTCAGTTCCACACTCCATCCTTACCCGGGAGTGGAATATCACACCTCTGGGTTGAGGTGCAATACCCCTGTAGCAGCCGAATCCTCAGGGTGCTACACAGCAATTTCAGCAACAGGAGCACACAGGACTGTAATGCAGCGTTTGCTGGTATAACCACTGTGTCTCCTATACAGCCTGCCTGCCTGGTATCTGGGATGGATATTAGTCCTGAAAAGGACTGTTTGTTTGTTCTGGCAGCCTTTACAGACCCTACACTAACTATTTCGCAGCTTATATCTCTCCCTAAATCAGCAGCGCTGTCCCTACACTGTCTAATCCGGAGCGACTGTGTCCAAGATGGCGGCGCCCGGTTTTAAATACTCGAGGTGATGCTGTGCGGCCAGCCAATCACTGTAATGCGCACAACCAACATGGCTGCAGCATTACAGTGACTGGCTGTCAATCCCTGCATGTTCATTGGCTCTGTAAAGAGCGCCAAACATGCAGGGCGGAGACCCGAGCTCCGGCCCGAGTAACCCGGAAATGCTCGGTGCTCGCCGAACATCCCGAGTAGCGTGATGCTCGGGCGAGTATCGAGCAGTGTCGAGCATGTTCGCTCAACACTAGTGCTTGTGTAACGCAGGAAAGGCGCATCGGGGAAAATAGTGGCGGCTGGGAACACTGTATCGTGGGGCAGCCACAGCCAAGAGATCACGGAAAGACTGTGTTCCCACAAGCCTAAACGGCAACATCTCCTCAGCTAGCAATTTGGCAATCTGCAAATTTAGTATTTCTGCCTGTGGGTGCACGGACAATTGGACCCTTTGCTGGGACAAGGAAGTGGATGTCGTTGATGTTTGTTGTGTGTGAGCAACCGCAGCTTGTGGGCAGAAGGTATGAGCGCCTGCTTCCTGAACAGCAGATTCTGAAGGACATATCCCAGGCGACATGGCATTCGTTTGACCCGCAGATGCAGATTTGGTACCTTGGTGTTCCGCCCACCTACTGGGGTGCTTGGCTGCCATGTGGTTTCTCATACTGGTCGTGCTCAGGTTGCCTTTACCCTGGCCTCTGCTCAACTTGGAATGGCAGATGCTACAGACTACAATGTTTTTCTCTGAAGGACTTTCAGAAAAAAAATTCCACACAGCAGCTGAACGCCCCCTTGCCCTGACTTGGCGCACGGCGAGGGTGCTCTTAGGAACAGTTGACCCAGTTCTCACTCTGGGCAAGCCACAACCCCTTGGTGCCTGTGTTGGTGCTACATATCCATCTTCCTCTGTGTTGCTGTCATGGCTATGCATGCCAACGGTCCAGATCAGATCAGTGGACTCATCATCGTCTTCCATCTCATCCTCCTTCCCAATTGACATTGTAGGCTGACCTGATGGCAACTGTGTCTCATCATCATCAGCCTCCACCTCTGGAGACAGTAAATGACGTTCCGCCAAGTGGCTTTTTTCTGGCCGTAGGTCCTCAAATACTTGAGCATCAATGCACGCCACCTCCTCTTGTCCCTCTTCAATTCAGCATGGTGATAGGACAGAGCCAACCAAAGGATACGTACCAAACAGATCCTCGGAGTGGCCAAACTTGGGGTCATATGTCTCCTGTGACTGATAATGGCGGAAGGAAGGAAGGAGAAACAGCTTCAGGATTGGATGGGCCAGCCCTCTGTGTATCGACTGTAGACTGTGTGGTCGTGTATGTTATAAAGTATGTTCAGGTATACAATATGTTCATGTATACCCCCAAGGGATAAATGTTTTTCAGCCCATGCACTTATTGCGTGGGCCTTACCAGAATAGGAGACTCACTCGTTAAAAGCGGTATTGGAGTACTTCCTAATTTTTGGCAACCCTTACAGTCACTGCATATGCAATAACAGTATAGAAGACCCACTCCTTTATAATGGGACCATTTTTTTGATGAGACCCTCCTTTATGTCTCTTCAAAGGGATATTTGAGTGCGTACTAATTTTTGGCAGCCCTTGCAGTCACTGCATATGCAATAACAGTATAGGAGACCCACTCCTTTATAATGGGAACATTTATTTTAATATGTCCCTCCTCTATGTCTCTTCAAGAGGGTATTTGAGTGCATCCTAATTTTTGGAAGCCCTTGCAGTCACTGCATACGCAATAACAAAATAGGAGACCAACTCCTTTATGATGGGAAATTTTTTTTAATGAGGCACTCCTCTATGTCTCTTCAAAGGGGTACTGGAGTGCATCTTAATTTTTTGGTAGCCCTTGCAGTCACTGCATACACAATAACAGTATAGGAGAAACACTCCTTTATAATAGGAACATTTTTTCAATGAAGCCCTCCATTATGTCTCTTCAAACTCGTATTGGAGCGCTTCCTAATTTTGGGAAGCCCTTGAACTTACTGCATATGCAATAATAGTATAGGAGACCCTATCCTTAGTAATGGAAAATACATTTTTAACTGAGGCCCTCCACTACTTCTGTTCAAATTGGTATTGGAGGGCGTCCTAATTTTTTACAGCCCTTGAACTTGCTGCATACGCAATAGCAGTATAGGAGACCCACTCCTTAATAAGGGAAAAAAAAAGTACTGAGGCCCTTCACTACGTCTATTCAAAGTGGTATTGGAGGGCGTCCTAATTTTTTACAGCCCTTGAACTTGCTGCATATGCAATAACAGTATAGGAGACCCACTCCTTAATAATGGGAAGGCCAATTCTAATCAGTTCTATATTCTACAATATTACCTCTCTTATCTGAAATTTGTTTATGGGTGAGCTATCGCAGTATGGATAGCATATTACACCAATCAAGCCAGGTATTATTGCCTTATACTGCGTACTGCTGCAAAAAAAAAGAAAATAAAAAATCTATTCTATTCCCTATTGATACCGCTGTTAGCTGCATTTACAATAGGGACAGATACAAGGTATAATCAGCTGGAGATGAGTGTTGTTCATTGTCGTCGAATACATCTTCCACAGTGCATTACTTGATTGATATTTTCCATGCACTCGTTGACCGATTCATATATTTTAACGGTGATCTTTACTCACAAATTCTTGAAGCAGGCAGGGTTGCTTGCGTCCCTTCACAGTTTGTTGTTGCCACATCCAAAAAAAACTTTTTGAGGCCGGTTAAAATCTATTTTTTATTGTACAATATTACCTCTCCTATCTGAGATTCATGTACGTGTGACCTATAGCATTAAGGATAGCGTCTTACAGGCATCTAGTCAGGGATTATTGTATTATACTCCGAGCTGAAAAAAAAAATATTTCCTCTTGATAATATTAGCTGCTTTTAAAATAGGGACAGGTGCTAGATGGTATTGTGGTGCCCCGTGGGCCGGTTGCCACAGTAGTGCTGCCTCCTTCACCGGAGGTGATATTACGCTTGGAAGCAGATGGAGCTCCCCACGTCAGGTAAACCCCACATGCACACACAGGTTCTAATCCCTGACCTGAAGGGGTAGCTCTACACCCTTTTTTGGGGAGCTGCCTTTTCTGGTAGGTGCGAGGAGTTAGTCAGTGAGTGTGAGAGGGAAGGGAGAGGGGGAGAAAGCAGCAGAGAGAGAAAGAGAAAGTTCTGGGGTGCAGAGCACTTGAAGAGCTCACCCCAGGCAGCGGAGTAGAGGACGCCAGAGTCCTGGGTTGTACAGAGATTGCATGTCTCGGCAACTGAGTCTGGGGGACAGGAGACTGCAACTTTTCTGGCCACAAGTAGAAGCCCGGCAGCACAGCGGCATAACTAGAGCCTGGAGCTGCACCCAAGACGGCAGTACCCATTATAGGTTCACACCGCTAGTATGGAGCTTAGGGCAGGAGTGAAGAAAAGGGACCACAGGATAGCTCACAGGCAGCGGGACCCGCAAAGGAGAAGTGCAGCAGGCAGGCCTCCAAACCCACCTGACGGTGTGGACTTCGATGGCTTCCAGGCTGACTGGACCCTCATGGACCTAGTGACCAGTGCCCCGGACTCCACAGCTTTCTCTGCAGTAAAGGTAACCGGACTGCATTCCTCGTGTCTGTCTTCTTCTTCTGCACCTCCCCGCAGCTCTGCTACCACCGTGACTTTCATCACTGCCTTCTGCCCTGCTCTCTGCACCTTGTTTTCCCCCGACGTCCTCCTTCAGATAAGCTTTCTCAATCCCTGGGGGCCCGCTTCACCCGTGGGAAGTGTTTCATCCCAGCAGCAATACCATCTATCTCCCAGGGTACACACAGCAGCGCTGGTCATCACTGACCAGGCACCACAGGTGGCGTCACATAAAGACTATGAATCCCCTGCAAATACTTCCTTCATCTGCTCGGCCAGTGCCACGGAGCTGGGCCACTGCCACTGTGACCTCCCTGGAAGACTGCCGGCCCGGCTACTGAGTGCCCTAGGCCCTTAAAAAAAAAAAACTCTTTAAATCTCTTAGTTTGCGAGTGTGAACGAGCTGCGTGTGTCCGGAGCGTAAGTGCGAACGAAAGTAAGTGTGTGACTTGTTTTTCAGTGACTTTGGATTCAGGGAGTTTGGAAGGGAGGACTTAGGACTGAATTGCTGACTGTATTTCATTCTTTCTTTACTTTACTTTTAACTTAATTAATCCACCTGACCTACTTATCTGATTCCCCCGTCCATACTTGATACTTAATTGATCCCCCGTCCATACTTAACTGATCCCCTGCCGATATCTAATTGATACACTTGCACTTCCCTAATTGATCCCCGTCCATACACCTATATATAAATAATTGTGTTTTGTACTTGTATATATATACTGACTGTATCCCCATATTTAGAATGACGTCCATTTTGGCCGGAGCCGTGCAGTGTACATCTTGCGCAATGTATGCATTCCGTGAGCAACCGCTCGAGGATCCATACTGCTGCGAGAGATGTGAGCATATCGTGCACTTGGAAGCCCAAATTCTGGATCTAAGTGCTCAGATAGCGGTACTGAGGAGCATCGACAACATGGAACGGAGTTTGCTGCTCACCGAGCAGACACTCAATGGGTCAATACTGGGGGTGGAGCATAGAGGGGAAGTGCAGGCTGAACAGGCAGGGAGCTGGATAACAGTTAGGAGGGATAGAGGGAAGAAGTATAGGAAGGCTGGTTCAGAACCGGCATTATTGGAGCACGACAGATCTTCTGACCGCCGGGGGAGTGTATGCTCCAGTAATGAGGGGGAGGGGGGAAGTGTAGGGCAGGCAAGACAGGTTCTGGTAGTGGGTGACTCTATTATTAGGGGGACAGACAGGGCAATCTGTCACAAAGACCGGGATCGCCGAACGGTGTGCTGCCTCCCTGGCGCTCGAGTCCGGCACATCGCGGATCGGGTTGACAGGTTACTGGGTGGGGCTGGCGAAGACCCAGCGGTCATGGTCCACATCGGCACCAATGACAAAGTGAGTGGTAGATGGAGGGTCCTTAAAAATGATTTCAGGGACCTAGGTAGGAAGCTTAGGGCAAGGACCTCCAAGGTAGTTTTCTCAGAAATATTACCAATCCCGCGAGCCACACAGGAGTGCCAACGGGAAGTTAGGGAGGTGAATAAGTGGCTAAAGAGTTGGTGCAAGGCAGAAGGGTTTGGGTTCATGGAGAACTGGGCCGACTTCGCGGTCGGCTACAGGCTCTACCGTAGGGACGGGCTGCACCTCAATGGGGAGGGTGCAGCGGTGCTGGGGAAGAAGATGGCTAATAGGTTGGAGGAGTTTTTAAACTAGAGACGGGGGGGGGGGAACCAAGGAAATAGGTGGGATGTGAGGCAAGCAAGGGGGAAGGGGAGAAGTGAATATAATGAAGGTGGAGAGGGGGGTGGGGATAGTACAGTTAGATCGTTAGAGAAGAATAGGATGCTAAATAACCCCAAAGTTTTATCTTGCATGCTGACCAACGCAAGAAGCCTGACCAATAAGGCGGATGAGCTGCAGGCGCTTATATCGGAGGAGAGGTATGACATCGTAGGTATAACAGAGACTTGGCTAGACGATAGCTACGACTGGGCGGTAAATTTATTAGATTATAGTTTATTTAGAAGGGACCGGAAAGAGGGGAAAGGCGGAGGAGTCTGCTTATATGTAAAGTCATGTCTAAAACCCAGACTAAGGGAAGATATAGGAGAGGGAGAAGAGGGGGTCAAGTCTATGTGGGTAGAGATAGAGGGAACTAAAAATAATAATAAAATATTACTGGGGGTCTGCTATAAGCCACCAAATATAACAGAGGAGAATGAGAATCTGCTATTAGGACAAATAGACAAAGTAGCAAAACATAATGAAGTGATTGTAATGGGGGATTTCAACTACCCGGATATTGACTGGGAAACAGAAACCTGTAGATCTCAGAAAGGAAAAAGGTTCTTGACAAATATTAAGGATAATTATCTCTCCCAACTAGTGCAGGAACCAACGAGAGGGAAGGCCGTGTTGGACTTAATATTGACTAATAGGCCTGATAGAATAACTGAGGTACAGATAGGGGGGCACCTAGGTAATAGCGACCATAATATTATCGACTTCAAAATGCCCTTCAGTAGGGTTATCAATAAGGGAACAACAAAAACATTAAACTTTAGGAGGGCGAAGTTTGATCAGCTGAAAGAAAGCCTTCAACTTATTGACTGGGACAAAGTTCTTAATCAAAGGAATACGAATAGTAAATGGGAAACCTTCAAAAGAATTCTGAATACTCAGTGCGAGAGGTATATACCGTATGGGAATAAAAGGGCCAGAAATAAGAGGAAACCAATATGGTTGAACAAGAACGTAAAAGGGGCATTAAATAGCAAAAAAGAGGCATTCAAGAGATTAAAACAGGAAAACAGTAAGGAGGCACTAATGTGTTACAAGGAAAAAACGAGAACCTGTAAAAAACAAATAAAAATAGCGAAGGAGGAAACAGAGAGACGTATTGCTAGGGAAAGTAGATCAAATCCCAAACTGTTCTTTATGTATATAAATAGTAAAAGGATTAAATCGGATAATATTGGACCGATAAAAAGTGAGGAAGGCAAAATCATAGAGAAAGATGAGGATAAAGCTAATCTATTAAATAATTTTTTTTCGACAACTTTCACAAAGGAAATCGAACTAACAGGAGAAATGAGAAGTGACAAACTTAATCCTCCACTAAGTATGACAAATCTAACCCAAGCTGGGGTACAGAAACGCCTCAGTAACATTAAAATAAACAAATCACCAGGACCTGATGGCATACACCCACGGGTACTAAGGGAACTAAGTAATGTGATAGACAGACCGTTATATCTTATATTTAAGGACTCTGTTGAGACTGGGTCTGTGCCACTTGATTGGCGACAGGCGAATGTAGTGCCAATATTCAACAAAGGGAGCGAAAAGTGACGCCGGAAACTATCGGCCGGTGAGTCTGACGTCCGTTGTGGGCAAAATTTTTGAAAGCTTCATTAAAGAGGCAATTACGGAGCATCTTGATGCTAATAATCTTTTAATCCCGAACCAACATGGATTCATGAGGAATCGCTCCTGCCAAACAAACCTGATTGACTTCTACGAGGAGGTTAGCTCTCGAGTAGATCAGGGGGAACCAGTGGATGTCGTGTATCTCGACTTCTCAAAAGCGTTCGATAGCATGCCACATAATAGGTTGGTATACAAAATGAGAATGATGGGGCTGGGGGGAAATGTCTGCAAGTGGGTAGCTAACTGGCTAAAGGATAGAAGGCAGAGGGTGGTTATAAATGGAATATACTCAGATTGGGTAAGCGTCACTAGTGGGGTACCACAGGGGTCTGTACTAGGCCCAATGTTATTTAATATCTTTATTAATGACATAGTCAACGGGATAAATAGTAAAATATCAATATTTGCAGATGACACAAAGTTATGTAAAACAATTAATACAAAAGAGGACAGTGCAGACCTACAGAGGGATTTGGATAAGCTGGGTAGGTGGAGCATTAAATGGCAAATGAGGTTTAACGAGGAGAAATGTAAGGTCATACATATGGGAAGGAAAAATGGAAGTCACCAGTACTCACTGAATGGGAAATCATTGGGGAATTCAGAGATGGAGAAGGACTTGGGCATCTTGATTGATAGCAAACTAAATTGGAGTGCCCAAAGTCAGGCCGCTGCTGTAAGGGCAAACAGGGTAATGGGATGTATCAGAAGAGGTATAGCTGCAAAGGATGAGAACATTGTTCTTCCAATGTACAAAGCACTGGTCAGACCACACTTGGAATACTGTGCTCAGTTATGGGCCCCAATATATAGAAAGGATATAAATGAGCTTGAAAAGGTACAAAGGAGGGCAACAAAATTAATAAAGGGAATGGAGGGACTGCAATACCCAGAGAGGTTGGCAAAACTAGAACTATTCAGCCTGGAAAAGAGAAGGTTGAGGGGGGACATAATAAATGTGTACAAATATGTTAGGGGACAGTATAGAGATCTTGCCCGGGATTTGTTCAAAAGGAGGGATATTACGGTAACAAGAGGGCACTCACTAAGACTGGAAGAGAAAAGGTTTCAGCACCAGCATAGGAAGGGGTTCTTTACGGTAAGAGCAGTGAGAATATGGAATTCACTGAGAGAGGAGACGGTAATGTCGGATTCACTACACCAGTTCAAGCGGGGACTGGATGCATTTCTAGATACCAGGCAGATTTCAGCATATACTTAAAAATAAAATAAAATAGTAGGTTGATACAGGGATTTATTCTGACTGCTGGTTTCAGAGTCGGGAGGGAATTTTTCCTCAGGTGAAGATTGGCCAAATCATTTGGGGTTTTTGCCCTCCTCTGGATCAACTTTAGCAATTACAGAACTAACAGGTCGAACTTGATGGACACAAGTCTTTATTCGGCTTTACAAACTATGTTACTATGTTACTTATGGCCACTGCAGTATTATCAGCTGGAAATGAGGGTTCATTCTGATCGCATACATCCGTACAACAATCCATAACTTGATAGATTTTTTCCCTAGCGTAAGAGGCCCGGGGATTTCAGAATGATCAATGGCAGTCCAAAGATGCAGTGAGGACTGAACGGGTAATGGTGAAAAGCAGGGGGGCCGAAGAGGTGTGCAGTGAGGTGAGTATAATGATGTTTTACATTTTTTTAACATTTTAATGGCCTTGTATGATTATGAGAAATTGCAGAATTGTTGTTAATTTGCTAAATCCATGCAAAAACGAATTGCAAAAAATCTGCAGTTTTGCAAATGCTAATTTTTGTAAAATTTGCATAGACTCAATTCCACTCAAATTTATTTACTCATCTCTAACAGGAACATATTTGCTAGTAGGCACCAGGGTGTTTAGGGATATAATTATTTTTGCCTAAGATTTTTTTTTTAGACTTAATAGCCTGTGACTTATTGGTAAGGGGGAGTGATGAGCAGATCTTTTCAAATTAGAATTTTCTGGCTTAACCATTTTTTTTCAACAATAAAATTTGCATCTAATATGTTTTCAGTGAGTCACATGTTTAAAAAGCGTCTAATTGCCTTGAAAATATGTGTATAATACTCTGAGCTCCCTTGGAGTCTATTTAATCTATTTTGAGTTCTGTAATACAAACACAACGTTTTTAATATCCAAGTGATCTCAACCTAACTGGTTAGAGAAAACGGATGGTAACAGGTGATAACCAGAAGCCTATTTAACCACACTTTGCATTTTCGGACTTTATAGGCTACTTATACTGTATAAGGGGTTTAAAAACTATCCCTTTTAGAAGGCACATGCATGCTTTGCTGTTTTTATACACAGGCGGTGCAAATGGAAAAACCTGTGGCAATTTCACATGGTTGGTTGCAATAATTATCCCTATTTGGGGAGTATTAAGAGCTTAGAACTTTGCTAAATGAAGCAGTAATAGTGTAACGACACAACTTCTAATGTTAATTAGCCAGACATCTAGATTTGTTAAGCCAGGAAAAATACACTATTATCTTTGTGTTGACTTTTGAATTTATGTGCTTTTCTTTGGTGGGTCCAGAAGGACAGATTAGTATTTGTATAAATCTGAATGTTGACTTCTCTTGGTCTGTGAACAATGAATGTTTGCTAAATATGTTCATTAATTAATTAATCATTAATCAATTTCACTACTGTAGAAATAGTGTAAATAAGACCCACACCTCTTCCAGTGCAGCCAACCCAGGAGATGGAAACCTAACCAGGAGTGTTCACATTGTCCTAAATGAGGGCCCAACACCACCGAAGTGGCATCAATGTCATCAGACTACAAGTAGTTTAACGCAGACCCATACCAGTTCCACTGCAGCCAACCCAGGAGATGCAGACTGAATCGTAAGTGTTTACATTTAAAAAAATAGGGCCTAAGACCACCATTTCCATGGCCAACAGATTGGAGATGGTGGAGTTCAACCTCTTAGCTTTGTCATGTGTAGGATGAAACAATTTTTTACGTGACCACAACAGCAGGATTGAGGGCTGGCTGCAGTGTTAAGAGAGGGCAGAGTGCGGTGAAATGGACAAACCGATAGACCGTGAGTGAGGTGCAAGCGGAGATGTTACGGTGGATTGAGAAATGTGTGGTGTGCTCAGAGAAAAAAACACAGCAAGCATGTCCGCTTCACTTACAGCTAACTGGCTGTCACTCAGCCTAACTGCAGCGGGTATACAGCTGGTTCTGTCCCACACCTGCTTGACACAACTTGACACGGTAACAGAGGAGGAGGAAGAAGCAGCAGAGGTGTTTGATGCGGTGACTGATGGTTGTTTATTGAAAATCAGTTTACAGTTTATCATGTTTGTGTACCTGTTTGGGGAGAATAATATCTGCACTAAATGCTCAATTTCACTACAGTATAACTATATAAATGCATGGAGACCAAAACCCATTCAGGATTCCCCACATTTCCAAAAATTAGTGGCAGACGCCAGCAAAGTGTAATCAATTTCAATACAGTAGAAATAGTATAATAGTATAAATGAGACCCACATCTCTTCCAGTACAGACAACCCAAGAGATAGAGACTTAACCAGGAGTGTTCACATTACGCTAAATGAGGGCCTAACCAAAGTGGCATCAATTTCACTAGAGTATAAGTATTGCAAAGGAGGCCAAACCCAGTTCCTCTACAGCCAACCCAATAGATGGAGACCCAATCATGATTCTCCACATTTCAAAAAATTAATGGCAGAAACTAGCAAAGTCTAATCAATTTCACTACAGTAGAAATAGTGTAAATAAGACCCACACCTGTACCAGTACAGCCAACCCAGGAGATGGAGACCTAATCAGGAGTGTTCACATTGCCCTAAATGAGGGCCTAACACCATCGAAGTGGCATCAATTTCATCAGACTACAAATAGTTTAACGAAGACCAAAACCTGTCCCAATACAGCCAACCCAATGGATGGAGACACAATCAAAATTCTCCTCATTTCCCAAAATTAGGGCCTAAAACCTGCAGCAGCAGCAGCAAGAGAAGGCACAGAAGCCATGTCACAGACTGCAATTTCAAGAGATCAATGCAGCACCCTCAAAACGACATCGCCTACTCTGTACAGTCTGCAATTGAGGTGCAAAAGTCCTTCGAGATCCATGACTTGTTCATCTTGATGAAAGTTAGGTGGTCTTCACTTTCAGGGGACAGCCGGGTGTGCTTATCCGTCAAGACACTACCAGCAGCGCTGAAGACACGTTCAGAGAGAATGTTGGCTGCTGGGCATGATAAAACCTCCAAGGCGTGAGAGGCGAGCTCAAGCCATTCATCCATTTTTGAAGACCAAAATGTAAAAAGGGTTCAAACCCTCCCTGATGGTATTGATATTGAACTCTAGATACTCCTGCTCCATCCTCTCCAGTCGTTCACCACTTGTCAGACTTGTACTCTGTTGTGAATAAAAAAGGAAAAAGAACGTATAACGAACAATATCTGAAAATATCATAAGTTTTATTAATGTAAACTAATTTAAAAACATACAAAATTCCAATGGCAACAAATATATTAATGGTAAGTCGAAAAAGTCACCACAGATAGAAAAACACATGAGGAGGAAGCCTATACAAAATGGTAGAGACAATCCAGAGGGGTATAACCAAGATGCCCTCTCAAAGGGTTAGAAACATTTCATATGTCTAAACCACAAATAGGTGTTTAAAGTGCACAGTGCATTATATGATTTCTAAAGAAAAACCCATCTCACACCCAAATACATATGGATATGCTGTCACTACTCACATGTGTTTGATCAGTCTGAGGTGCCGTCGCCCCCAGTCTGTTGTGCTGGTGCACGAGCTGGTGCAAAAAATGTGTGAAAGGACTCCGAAAAATTGCTTCTGCTACTTACTCTACTACTGCTAATGTTTTGGCGTTGATGAACTGATGTGCCGGAGGTTGAAAGACTACAGCTGCGATGCACACTGTGTGCCTCACTGTTATCTTGGGGAAAACCTCTATTAAGGTTGCTTAAAAGTTTGTTTCGATACTCCAACATAAGCAGGTCCCTTTCCAGGGTGGTTAGCATCTGGAAAATTGACTCTTATAATGTGGATCTAACAGAGTGGCAACCCAGTAGTCAGCATTATTTCGAATCCTAACTATACGAGGATCATGTTGCAGATAGTGCAGTGCATCAAGAAGGCACTCATATGTCGGGCTTTTCCAGGAGGTCCAAAGCCAGGCTGTATTGTGGACTGCATAACACTGATGCTTGTTTCCTCCGTCCCCTCCTGCCAACCACGTTCAAGTGAGAGGGGATGATTATCCTCTTCATCCTCTGACAGCTGCTCGTCCATCACATCTTCCTCCTCCATCAGTTCCTCGGGTCTTGCACCTTCACTAACAGTTTGCCTGGTATCACCAAACCTCCTTGATCACTGTAATCCACCGTCACTTGGTATCCGCCTGTGTGACGACAGTCTGGAAATTTGAGACATTGGTATCCCTTCCGCATCCTCCTCTTCTTTTGGGGCCACCACCTCCTGCCCCAGGTTATTCAAAGTTTGCTCCTGCATGTATATGTCACGCCAGGTGTAAGTGCAACACAGAGAGTCATGCCAGATGTGAGTGCAACACAAAGGGGAAAGGGAAAGGGAGCCCAGACACTAGGGAAAGGGGCAAGAGGTGACCTCCTAATCTGGACTAGCATCACCCTGTCTCCCACTAACGTCCCAATACAGCCTCCGCAGCTGTCGCCGATGACGTGCCTCGCCCTACTATCCCTGGCATAAGGCTATAGCTGGGGGTGGAAGGAGATGAGCACTAGTCAACATCCACTAGCACTCTAAAGACAAAAGGGGAAAATAACACAGGGGAACAGCAACTCAGCTTTAGAAGAACTCCAACAGGGCACACGGCCTCAAGACTCCAGAGAGGGCATATTGCTGCTTCAGCCAAGTTCCAAGTATAAATGAGTATAACACCCACCTAGACACACCAGGTATATATACACCCAGACTAAAGGGAGGTAGTCGCTGGGTCCTAAACACACTATCTAGGCAGCTGTCTGCATTGCCAAACGTGGAGATCTCCTACAAACCACTGCAGGGCGATTGTCTGTCACCTCTGACACACCCGTGACAGTATATGACCAGAATAGTGATGCTGATGATGGCATCGTCAGTGCTAACCAGTTTAGTAGTCATTTCAAAACTCTGCAGAAGGGTGCAGAGGTCCTTAATCTGTTCCCAACCCTCAAACGTGATATGCCCCAAGTCCGTACTGCGTTGCCCCAAGCTATATGTTATGACATACTGTGTCAGTGTAACATCCCTGGCGGCGTGCTTGCATAGTGCACCACCTCCCACTATGCAAGACCGCAATCTTACCTGTCAGTCCGGACTGCAAACCTTGCTCCAGTTCATGCTGTGTGCATGTCCCTAGTCTGATTGCTTAGGGCGGCGGCCCGGTTACTTCCTGATTCTTATAGCTGCTGTGGGCGCACTCCTAATGTGTCCCCAGCCTATTGCTGTGAATCACTGGATATTTATACCCCCTCCACCCAGAAGGAGGGGCCTGAGCAACACTAACTTTCAGTGTGTTCTTTGCCTCTGAGTTGCCAGGCCTTGTCTTGTTTCCTGTCTGTTTCTGCCACCCTGGGGGCCGCATACCCAGGCCTGTTATCTTGTCTGTTTCTGCCACCCTGGGGGTTGCATACCCATGCCTGTTATTTCAGACTTTTAGTCTGTTTCCGCCACTCTGGGGGCTGTATACCCAGGCTCGTTCTTGTTTCTAATTGCTGTAGCAGTTCCTGTCTGAACTGTATCCTAGCCTGTTACCTGTTTGTCTCTATGTACGTACCTTCCCTTTTCCTGCAGTATCTGAACCTGCACCTAACTCCAACTCGTTGTCTCTGTACTTCTGTTTGTGAGTTTTGTGTCCACTCGCTACTGCATAGTAAGTACCTTGTGTGTATCTGGTTCTGCTTGTCCCTTTTCCCTTCCTCCGTATCTTCCTCCTGTGTTCTAGCCATCTTCCTGTATTTTCCAGTCTGTTCCATGTGAACAGAGCCCTGTCCTCTCTGCCTGCACCTTCAGCCCTGTTCGGCTGTGCTTGCTCACCGTGCCAGCGGTTTCTCTCTGCTCTGACTTGCCCACCGCTCCGGCGGCTTCCCTCTGCTCTGCCTTACCCACTGCTCCGGCGGCTCCTCTCTGCTCTGCCTTGCCCACCGCTCTGGCGGATCCGCTCTGCTCTGCCTTGTCCACTGCACCTGCGGTTTCGCTCTGCTCTGCCTTGTTCACCGCACCTGCGGTTTCGCTCTGCTCTGCCTCGTCCACCGCACCTGTGGTTTCGCTCTGCTCTGCCTTGTCCACCGCTCCGGCTGTTCCTCTCTGCTCTGCCTTGTCCACTGCTCTGGCAGTTCCGCTCTGCTCTGCCTTGCCCACCGCACCTGCGGTTTTCACTCTGCTCTGCTTGCTCACCACACCAGCAGTTCCTCTCTGCTCTGCCTTGTCCTCCGCTCTGGCGGTTTCGCTATACTCTGCTTGTCTACCGCATCTGCGGCTCTGTACCTGTCTCCCAGTCTGTACTGGACCCTATGCAGCCTGTGCCCCAACCTGCTAGTACCTCCCTGTCTACACTCCAGCCGTGCTTGCCAGTGCCTACCTGTCTGCCTACCAGCCGTGCTTGCCAGTGCCCACCTGTCTGCATACCAGCCGTGCTTGCCAGTGCCCACCTGCCTGCATGCCGGCTGTGCTTGCCAGTGCCCGCCTGTCTGTATACCAGCCGTGCTTGCAAGTACCCACTTGTCTGCATGCCAGCCGTACTTGCCAGTACCCACCTGTCTGCATACCGGCCATGCTTACCAGTATCCATCTGTCTGCATACCTGCCGTGCCTGCCAATACCCACCTGCCTGTATGCCAGTCTAACCTGCCTGTTCCTGCGTGGGTCAACAACTGTGACCGGGGTCTGACTTGGAGTAGCACCTGGTCCCTCTGCTCAGTTCCTTCTTGGTCCACGGAGTCAACTAAGCCGCCGTGCGACCTTGGTCGGATCGGGTTGATACTTAGTTATGCCCCTCCAGGCACTCCTCGGTTCATGGTACAGTGGGATCACTAATCATGCTCACGCCAGTCAGTCCGGGCGCGAGCGTAACAGTCAGAGCTCTTTGCTGCTGGCACAGTCACTGCAACATGTGCAGAGTGGAATTCCACCGCTTCGGCACGTCGCAGATCAACCTTTTAACTGGCCCGAACAAAGACCTCTGTATCGATGCAAGTCGATGACATGAGGGGTGCAAATGATGGAAGTGAGCACACAGCTTCCGTACTTTGTGAAGCAGCTCATCCAGGCCAGGTTGAGGACGTGAGCCATGCAAGGCACGTGGTGAGCTTGCCTCAGCCTAGAGCCGCTAACAGGTTCACACCGTTATAGCACACGGCCTTCCATGGCTCTAGGTTCAGTGGAGACAGCCATAGCTCAAACTGAGCATGGAGAGCTGCCCACAACACTTCACCTGTATGACTGCGATCTCCAAGGCATATTAATTTGAAGACTTCCTGATTACGGTGAACCCTGACTGCACAGTACGGAGGTGGTGTGTATTCGCTCCGCACCCTTGGAATGCATGTCTCATTAAGGTAGAGGTTGAGTGCGCTGGTGGAGGCCCTCGAGGAGGTGGAGGATGCTGAAGCAGCGGAGGAAGTGGGAGATACAGAGCCTTCTTCTGCAAGCCTTGGGGATTCCAAGATTTGTGGAGCAGCCCCTTCCCCATCTGCCCCCACACCCACCACAGTCACCCAGTGCCCAGTCAGCAAGATGTAACGCCATTGGCCATGCTTACTCGCCCAGGTGTCTGTGGTGAAATGCACCCTGGCACACGTAGATTTAGACAAGGAACGGGTGATGTTGTCTGCGACAAGCTGGTGTAGCGCAGGCACAGCTTTCTTAGAGAAGTAATGACGCCTGGGAAACTGGTACTGGGGGACTGCGACGGCCATCAGTTTTCGGAAACCGTCTGTTTCTACCAGGTGAAAAGGCAGCATTTCCATGGCCAGCAGATTGGAGATGGTGGAGTTCCACCTCTTAGCTTTGTCATGCTTAGGATGAAACAATCTTTTACGTGAGCACAACTGTGGGACCGAGGGTTGGCTAAGGTGCTGAGAGAGGGCAGAGTATGGTGAACCGGAAAAACAAGTGGAGCGTGAGTGAGGTGCAGATGTTACGGTGGATTGAGAAACATGCGGTGTGCTCGGTGAAACAAACACAACAGGCGTGTCCGCTTCCGTTCCAGCTGACGGGCTGTCACTCAGCCTGACTGGAGCAGGTAAAGAACTGGAGTTTCTGCGATGGGAGACCTGTGTGACAATACTTGGCATGGTAACAGAGGAGGAGGAAGAAGCAGTGGATGCGTTTGATGGGGCGGCTGATGGTTGTTGAGGTGCGGTGGTATGCATTTCAGCATGAAAAGATTCCCAGCGTAAAGAATGTTGTTTGAGCATGTGAACGTTCATGCATGCAGTAGTCAAATTATTGCAGTTTTTCCCTCTACTGAGTTTTTTATCGCAAAGATTGCAGATAACGTGAGTTGGCTCATCCTTTGCAGTGACAAAAAAGGCCCAAGCTAGGCAACCCTTGCTGCCTGCGAGCTGCAGACCAGCGACCGCTGCTGGCCACAGCCACGGTTTTGGCTAAGGATCCAGTGCTCCTCGTGCTTGCATCACTCCGTGCCTGTGCCGTAGGGTGAAATGTAACCTCCTCGTCTTCCTCCTTCACCTCCTCAGATGAGCTACTCGGCTGATTGACTCTGCGTTCACACCAAGTAAGATCTACAACCTCGTCATCATCCAATGTGTTATCACATTCCTCGCCCTCAGAGTGACCTCTCTACTCTTCCTGCCCTGACAGCCCAGTACAGTCCGCATGAGTCTCAGGTATCTGAATCTCATCGGGATCACCTCCCTCCCCTCCGGTTAACGTCTGGTGATGAGGGTCAGGAACCTGCTCGGATCCTACTTCGTCCTGCCCCCAATCCAAGTTAAAAAAAATTTGGGCATCGGTGCAGATGCTTTTCTCCCCTTGACTCTGTGAATGTTTGGAGTACACTTCTGATGCCCATGGTGTAGAATGGGTGAAGAGTTCTACAGACTCGCCCATCTGTGGTTCGCTACAGGCAGTTGAGCAGTTGGCCAGTTGTGATGCGGGGGGAAGCATGGGTAATTGAGGTGCCACCTCTGTGGACTGTACTGTGTGTGATTTTGAGGTGGAGGAAGAAGAGGAGAGGGCACTGGAAGCAGAGCTTGCCATCCACTGGAGCACCTGCTCTTTCTGGGGGTTATCAATAGAGATGAGCGTTGTTCGACTAGAACTGTTCGCCAGTCTCAAATTCGAGCTGTTTTGAGCGGTGTTCGAGCCGTTCGGCGAACACGAACGATTTGAAAAAAATCCGGCTGTTCGAGGTTATGTTCGATAACTGTTCGTGCACCAAAATCATAACTGGATTTTTTCACAGTAATGCTGATAATCAATGTTAATACGCAGTTTGAGTGTACAGCGGGGCGGGGGAGGGGCAGGGGATGGATCTCTGCAGAAATAATGAAGATCTCCATTTTTTTTTCTCTTTCCCGCATTTACAGTGGGGAGGTGCAATCTGTCAGCCTATCAGCAGCACACACACGGAGCGAAGTGCTTTTTTTCACACAAGCAAGGGCATGTGTCATTGGCTGTGTAAGTCACATGTCCTTGCCCTATAAAACCCAGCCATTTTCCCCATCGCCACCATTTTCTCACTGCTGCAGCTGCGTGTTAGACGGCACCACTGTTGCTGTGTGCGCTATACTTTCAGTGTTAATTTCAAGCCAATTTTCTCTGAAATATACAGATAGCTTGGGAGTAGGGAATAGTTGTGATTGCAGTCCTTTTGAGGACTAGGTTACAGCATTTCCTACGACTTTTAGCAGGCAGGTCTGTGCTCTGAAATAGATAGGTTGGGAGTATGGACTAATTGTAATTGCAGTCCTTTTGAGGACTATTTTACAGCATTTCCTAGGACTTTTTGCCAGGCAGGTCTGTGCCAGTGCTGTGCAAGTGTTTTTCACAGCATTTGGCTAAATCTAGCTAAGCAAATCCATTTTGGCCTCTTGCAGTATGTGTTAGTCAGTGGAGTAGCGTATCTGTGTTGCAAGCTACACCACCTGTGTATAGAATACAATTTTTTTTAACTGCACCTAGCCAAGTAAAACCTTTTCGGCATAGCATCATTCTATTAGGCCATCTATACTAAGCTCCACCAGCTTGCAAATTAGTAATAATTTTTATCTGCATCTTGCCTGGAAAATAATTTTGGGCATAGTAGCAGTGTGTGGTACTCATTGTATTAGGCCATCTATACCAAGCTCCACCGGTTTTGAAATTAATAATAATTTTTAGCTGCATCTTGCCTGGAAAATAATTTTGGGCATAGTAGCAGTGTGTGGTACTCATTGTATTAGGCCATCTATACCAAGCTCCACCAGTTTTGAAATTACTAATAATTTTTAGCTGCATCTTGCCTGGAAAATAATTTTGGGCATATTAGCAGTGTGTGGTACTCATTCTTTTAAGCCATCTATACTAAGCTCCACAAGCTTTCAAATTACTAATAACTTTTAGCTGCATCTTGCCTGGAAAATAATTTTGGGCATAGTAGCAGTGTGTGGTACTCCTTGTATTAGGCCATCTATACTAAGCTCCACCATCTTTCAAATTACTAATAATTTTTAGCTGCATCTTGCCTGGAAAATAATTTTGGGCATAGTAGCAGTGTGTGCTACTCATTGTATTAGGCCATCTATACCAAGCTCCACCAGCTTTGAAATTAATAATAATTTTTAGCTGCATCTTGCCTGGAAAATAATTTTGGGCATAGTAGCAGTGTGTGCTACTCATTGTATTAGGCCATCTATACCAAGCTCCACCAGCTTTGAAATTACTAATAATTTTTAGCTGCATCTTGCCTGGAAAATAATTTTGGGCATAGTAGCAGTGTGTGGTACTCATTGTATTAGGCCATCTATACCAAGCTCCACCAGCTTTGAAATTAATAATAATTTTTAGCTGCATCTTGTCTGGAAAATAATTTTGGGCATAGTAGCAGTGTGTGGTACTCATTCTAACCAACCGTTTTAAGCAACTCTGGGGCAATTGATGCTACGTAAGTGGTGTCTGTGCCACAAATTTTTGGAAAAAATGGAGACTCTTTTTAGAGTCCCCTTGCTTTGTTTTACGTGACGTTGCCATCGTCAATTAGAGGTGGGTTGCGAAGCAAGCTGCACCGCCTGTGTATCTAATAATGATTTTTAAATGCATCTAGCCTAAGCAGACTGTGGGGACCCCTAACCAAACCCAGACGCTCAGCCCCCTAACGACCCCCTTTCATTGACAATACAATCATGTAACTCTTACAACTGGATGGGTGAGGATCGGTCACAGCTTTATTAACTGTTTATACTCATTCCATTAGAAATGCATTTTATTTCTAAAATAATTCAGCTTGTTGCAGCATGCCCTGTGTCTCCAGTCTCCACAACAGCAAGTTGGCCAACAAGTGTAACTCTCCAACATGTCCTTTCTATTTCCAGGCCACGGAGGATCCTGCTTACTTGTATGCAGGACTCCGACCCCCATCCATCACTCTTAACGCTTGTTCCACTCCGTCCTGGAGTCCTGACAGGAATATGTCCAGTCCAATATCCATTAAGTGAACACCGTCGGGCCGTATGATGCCTGCTTTATCTCCTTCCAGTTGTCGGTGTCGTATCACTACACAGCCTCTGTCTCTTATAGATTTTGCCATCCGAATATTTATTACCCGCCTTGTCCGTTCGATGGCCGTGATGTCTCACGCACCTTGCCATACCGTTCTCGGCACAATCTCTGACCATACTATAGTTAGTTTTGTGAAAAATTCTCTGAAGCGCTCAGTGTATAGTCTCATTATTGCCATTAGTTAAGCGCTCTTGTGATAAGCTATGTCATTTCCCCCGGCCTGTATAACCTCTTGCCCCTCTCCCTACCTTGATTACCTCCATTAGTACCTGTGGCCATTGCAGGCCTCTAATACCTCTCCAGTTCAAATATGTGTTATGAAACTCCAATTTCCTCCCGCCTGGGCGGACTTTCACCCTTCTTTCTGCACAATATATATACGAGCTCTTAATCATTGCATAGCAAAAAAACAGCAAGGAAGTGGTATTTATATGTCATGTCCTGCTATGCACCTGTTCAAGGCTGAGTTAATCAGAAATTTAAACACACATACCATGTTAAAATCATATAGCATAGAAACAATGCATATAAATGTAAATAATCAAAAAGAAAAGAAGAAAAAAGGAACATATATATAATAATAATAATCTATAAATGATCACTCATAATGATACATCAAATCATGTCTGATGTTTAAACCCGCTGGTACACGTGTATTTAAAGTATAAATCCACCAACTTTCTCTATTAAGGAGCTTTCTCCTATAATCATCCACCAAATCTCCACCAATCGCCACGGCCCACGGAGGGGCCACCACAGTCAGTGAATCCTTCCTTATTTAGTATAGAGTCTACCAATACTTTGGGCGTATTAGCTCAGCTGCGAAGTAAGCTGCACCGCCTGTGTATCTAATGAGAATTTTTAACTGCATCTAGCCTAGGCAGACTGTGGGGACCCCCAACCAAACCCAGACGCTCTGCATGTAACCCAGCCAATCATTTGATAGTATTGCTAGTAGCAGAGTCGCATGGGCTCTAAACCTTGCATAGCCTGTACATTTTTTCCGATCGCTAAGGATGACCAAACTCGTGTTATCTGTAAAATTTGTCACCAAAAGCTAAGTAGAGGCCAAAAAATCCATAGTTTGAGCACTTCATGCATGAACTGTCACATGGATATGAAGCATAAGTTGCAGTGCGAAGCTCACTGTGCTACAATGCGGCCTAGCGGGCCGGGACAACCAGCATCTGCCCCACCTGTGTCATCCTGGGGAGACTAAAAGCTACTGCGTAGTCTTTTCCAAAAATTTGAGGGAATTACCACGGGAATGGTTTGGAAGAGGTATAAGAGTTTAGGTAGGATGTTCATTTTTAGTATACTTATTCTGCCAAACCAGGAAAAATCCTTCACCGTACAAGAAGTAAGATCTTTATGGAGTTGTTCAATAAAGGGCCCAAAATTAAGATAAAATAGATGGGAGAGGTCTCTATGAATATGAATTCCTAAGTATTTGATACCCTGAGAGGGCCAGGCAAAGGGAAAGTTGGACTGGATGGATTCCTGTATGGATTTGGGGAGGGAGACATCGAGGGCCTCAGACTTCGCTGCATTGATTTTAAAATTTGACCATGTAACAAAGTGATCTATTTCAGCCATAACAGCAGGGATGGATATATGTGATTGAGTGATATATACTAGGACATCATCAGCAAATGCAGAGTACTTGTACTCGGTGCCTCCCACTTCAATCCACCTAATATTGGGGTTATCGCGAATTGATGAGAGCAGGTGCTCCATCACTAGGATGTATAAGAGAGGGGACAGAGGACATCCCTGCCTTGTCCCATTGGTGATTATGAAAGGTGATGAAAATGTTCCATTTATCTTCAGCCTAGCTGACGGATTGCGATACAGGGCCATGATTTTGGCTATAAAAGGGTCCCCTAGACCCCTACCCCAATCTTTTTAAGAGAATAATATATGGCGTGCCAGGAGACTCTATGGAATGCTTTCTCAGCATCCAACGAGAGTATCTAATTACAAATTTTTAACTGCATCTAGCCCAGGCAATACTTTGGGCCTAGTAGCAGTGTCTGCTAGTCAGCGGAGTAGCCACCGCCTGTAGATCTAATTACAAATTTTTAACTGCATCTAGCCCAGGAAATAATTTGGACCTAGTAGCAGTGTCTGCTAGTCAGCGGATTATCCCACCTGTTAAGCAAGCTACACCACCTGTAGTTTGGACACTTAATATTTTTAAAGGAAATGCTTCGGGCCCCCGGGACACTCAGTGAAGAGCATCGGGGAGGCACCCCAAGGCACAGGGGCTGGGACTGGCGGTAGGACGCCTTGCGGTGGACCGCCAAGCTCGATCCTTATAATAGCTTTTTAACTGCAGCAGCTTTAGTGGATGCTACTGGAGCTGAAATTCCTGCGGCTGCTGGCATCAGACTTGCCCTCCAATAGATCCTTGTAAAAGGATTTAAAGTGTATTCTTTCAAATTACAGAGACAATTTAAATTAAAAATCTTAGACGTACCACCACCGCAGGGGGGCTCGACCCACCAGCGGACAGGCACCAGTATTGGGAGAGGGGGGCTGGCCATCAGGGTCCACCGCAGCTCTGGCACAAACCCGGCGACACGAAGGTCGCACGGGCAGGAACGGACTGGCCGTGTCAGCTTCGCACTTTTTGGATTTTAGAAGGGCATGACATGCCTATATCTGTGTCTCCCCCTCCTTTTACTCCTCCACCTCTTTTCTTTTCGCATGACTATATGTACTTGTCACTTTTCCATGTGTTATTTGTGTCTTCTGAGCAGTTTGTCAGCTTTTGGACACCTTTGAAGGTGTTTTCTATGTGTTTCTATGTGTTTTTGTTTGCCTGCCTTTGGTTTTAACGGTGTTCAAAGGTGTTCGATGAACAGTTCGACGAACGCAATTAACTAAAGAAAAATATGTTTTTTTCCTGTGCAATAGCTCAGCACACACCTGAATTTCAGCGACACTAAATGACAAGGTAAGATATGGCCTGCCGTATAACGTTACTAACAGACAAAAGAAATTTGTTAGTGTGCATGAGGCCGATAAAACCTACGAGATATTCTCCAAACAATTTCAAACTGAGATGTTCCCTGCTGTATTACTTTAGGAACAGAAGAAAATTTTTTTTTGAATGTGGATGAGGCCAGTATGACATAGAATATATGCTCCAAAATATTTCAAACTCAGATCTAGCCAGCTGTATCATTTTACTCAGATTAAAAAGTGTTTTTGAGTTACTCTGCATAAGCTCTGCGTCCAGCTGACTTTGACCGCCACTGACGTAGTAGCAGGCTTATAGCACTGTATGACTTTTGGCACAGGAAAAAATATTTTTTGGACTGGGCCTAGTAAGAGAAGCTTTTTTCTTTTTACTGTGAAACTAAGACAAGTTCAACGCCACTAAAATAGGATCTGCCTTTTAGCAGACTGGATCAACTTTGCCACAGTAAAAAACCTTTGGTGGACTCTGCCTGCCAACCAAAAATATACCGTATTTTTCGGACTATAAGACGCACCAGACCATAAGATGATCCTAGATTTTAGAGGAGGAAAATAATAAAAAAAAATGTAAGCAAAAAATGTGGTCATGATGCACTTTTAAGGGGGAGGGGGTCTTCTGCTGACACTGCCTTAATACGTGGTCCCCATCCTGGTATGCCTGGCACCCCTCCATCCTGGTATGCATGGCACCCCTCATCCCGAATCCTGGTATGCATGGCACCCCTCATCCCCAATCCTGGTATGCATGGCTCCCTCATCCTTATCCTGGTATGCATGGCACCCCTCATCCCAAATCCTGGTATGCATGGCACAGTAATCCCCATCCTGGTATGCATGGCACCCCTCACCCTAATCCTGGTATGCATGGCACCCCTCATCCTTATCCTGGTATGCATGGCACCCCTCATCCCTATCCTGGTATTCATGGCACCCCTCATCCCTATCCTGGTATTCATGGCACCCCTCATCCCTATCCTGGTATGCATGGCACCCCTCATCCCTATCCTGGTATGCATGGCACCCTTTATCCCTATCCTGGTATGCATAGCACCCTTCATCCATATCCTGGTATGCATGGCACCCCTTATCCCTATCCTGGTATGCATGGCACCCCTCATCCCTATCCTGGTATGCATGGCACCCCTCATCCCTATCCAGGTATGCATGGCACCCCTCATCCCTATCCTGGTATGCATGGCACCCCTAATCCCTATCCTGGTATGCATGGCACCCCTCATCTCTATCCTGGTATGCATGGCCTCCTCATCTTTATCTTGTTATGCATGGCACCCCTAATCCCTGTCCTGGTATGCATGGCACCCCTCATCCCTGTCCTGGTATGCATGGCCCCCTCATCTTTATCCTGTTATGCATGGCGCCCCTAATCCCTGTCCTGGTATGCACGGCACCCCTAATCCCTGTCCTGGTATGCATGGTCCCCCTAATCCCCATCAAGATGCACATACAAAAAAAATAAACACTGCTACTCACCTTTCTTCTCTCCTCCAGCGCTGCGTCCTGTCTGCCTGCACCGATCTCTCCATGTGAGCCCTGCATGACGTCACTGCCATGTGTGGCTCACAAGGAGAGATCAGCTACTGGAAGTCACTGCTCCCCATGCCGGGACTGTGTGCGTGGGGAGCAGTGACTTCACTCTCCTTCATAGCCGGCACAGTGCGGCTCCTGCTGCTGCCGGCTATCGCGTGTGCCCGCTTATTAAAGGGCATGAATATTCACCCCTCTCCACTCCCATGGGCGTGGAGAGAGGTTGAATATTCATGCCCTTTAACAGCGGGCACACGCGATTCCGGCAGCAGCAGGAGCCGCGCTTCGCTCCGCTGTGTGCCGCTATTAAGGAGCATGAATATTCAGTGCTCCCCACGCCCAATGGGCATGGGGAGCAGTGAATATTCATTTTCTTTAGCAGCGGGGACAGTGTAGGCTGCAGCGGGTAGCTGCTGCCTCCTGTGCCCCGCTCCTCCACCGCTACCGCTCCCCCCACACCCTGTATATATATATATATATATATATATATATATATATACACCCCCCCCAATATTTGGACTATAAGACGCACCCCCCATTTTCCTCCAAAATTTTGGAGGAAAAAAGTGCGTCTTATGGTCCGAAAAATACGGTATATACGAGGTTTGACTGTGCGTACAAGCTGAATTTGACCGCCACTGACGAAGTAGCTGTATTATAGCACTGTATGACTTTTGGCACAGGAAAAAATATTTTTTGGACTGAGCGTAGCAAGAGAAAAAAATTATTTTTTTACTCTGAAACCACATGAAGTTTAACTTCAAACTTTAGTGTACACAGCTTTCAATATCACAATAGCAACAGAAAAAAAACAGATTTTTTGCTCTGCAATATGAAGCTCTGCAGACTGTGCAGAGCATAATTTCAACCCCACTAAATGAAAAGGTGCACTGCGCTTGCTTGATCACATTAGCAAGTGCAAAAAAAAGATTCAAGGTATACTGAGACATGGAGCTCTATACCAGCGGTGCACAGCACTATTGTATGGCATGGGCCCTCTGTTTCTGTCAGAATCTCAGTACTTGTACAAGAACATCAAAAATGTGCTGCACCAGCGGTTGCAGAGGTACACAGGCCAGGAATTATTTACACTATCTGACTACCACATCTGACTACCACATCTGACCACATCTGACTACCCATCTATCTAGCTAATATCTCTTATTACACAGGAGAACACTGAGCTGCGTCTGTCTCCAGCAGTGACATGGATATGATGGCGTTGAGGGAACATGGCCATTTTTTATATTGAGAGGACATGTGATTTCTGCAGCCAATTGCAGAAGCCCTTATGCCTGGACAGTGTAGATGCTTCCTGCGCTATGATTGGCTGGCCGCGCTTTCCTCAGTTAAAGTTACTGCCCAAAGGAAAAAAAAAAACAGTGCGCCGCTGATCTGACCTGTTCTAAGCTCTCCACAGCCCCCCACACTCACCTGGCACATGTCACCGCTCATCATACACTTGCAATATGCTAACAAAACTGTTCAAAACGCTGTGGTTGCCCTGTATTCGCGGTCCCGTGCAAATTCGTCGAACTTTTCCGATTTTAAGAAAACGTATCTACTGACATTCTCCATTATGCTTTCCCACCTGAAGTGATAGGTCAGCTGTAAGTCACTATCTGTAACTGTACTGTAATCTCTTACATGTTCTGCATGATGGTAGTATAAGTATTGGTCTTTGTATAGAGATTTTTTTAGTAACAGCACGGTCATCTGCTGAGGTTCTCCTACATCCACTATTAGGGTGCACCGAGGTTCTCCTACATCCACTATAGTTTTAATAAGGGTTACCTGGTTAGGGGCTCACTCAGAAGTTTTGCCCCCCCTTTAACAAAATCCTTAGCTACGCCTATGAGCCCAAAAATGAGTACCAGTCGCCAAATACTTGTTCAATTTGACCTAGACCCCCCCCCCACCTATCTTTCTTCCTTTCCTTTATCTTTTTCCCTCCTTTCCATTCTACTTCCCCTCCCCTTTTCCTTCTCCCCCCTTCTTGCCATTTATTCTCACATTCACACACATTGCTCTCTCAACACCATTTTATAATTTTAACTTTATAATCTTTTCATCAATCTTTTCACTTTCACACATTGCCCAACATTAGTAACATTTGTCATAATTTCATATAACAGTTTTTAATCTATCACAATAAAACTTATTGTATTGGTTACATATGCAGAGGGGAGTAGGAAAGGGATGTCAGCTCATCACACTGAAGATTGCCAGCAGGTATAAAGCCTCGCACGAAGCCATCCTAGCCTTGGACATGAACACAAATGCAAAAAGAAAAAAGGGGTTCCCCAAAGATACAAAAACCGACGCGTTTCAGCGAGATGCCTTTATCATGTTTACCATGATTAAAGCATCTTGCTGAAACGCGTTGGTTTTTGCATCTTTGGATATTCCTTGTGAACCAGTGCATACAGATTTTAATAATTCTACAATAAAGATGGATTATTAACTGTTTGTCATTGCTGGAGAAGCCCTTTTTTCTTTTTGTTATTGTGTTGGTTTGTACTTCTGTGCAATATTACTCACCAATTAATTATTACATAATTTTTTTGATTGATACATCAGAGTATATTTATGAAATGATAAACTAACTTTTGGTTCCTATTTGTTATATTTTGCAAATTTATGGTTATGGTATTTTCATAAGATCAATTTTTGCAACTACCACATTAGTTATTATATCACATTCATGGGCAAGGTCATATATTTATTTTCATGTGTATTTTTCACCAGTCATATGTATCTTGTGGAAAATATTTATTGACTCAAATGTTAATGAGGTATGTGGATCTAATTTGAAGTTCTTGCTTATTCTTCTATATCAATATTATTGTGTAAATATTCTGCTTTGTTATCTTTTCTTTTTATTGTGAGTCTTCCTGTTACTCATTCTTTGTACTTTTATGTATGGTTCCATGCATACTATATGTTCTAGCGTGCCCAGAGCGCCACCTATTGATCATTCATTTTATCTTCCAGTTCTTTATGTCTGTGCAGCAATCATGCATCTCCTGGAGTTACAGGCACCTGCAGATGCCTGTATCTTTTGCCAATCTTTGCAGTTGGACCTCGTGACCATGACATCACTTGTGACATGACGAAGGTTATGGAGAGGTTTCAGAAATCTTTAGGGTGATGTATGTATCACCGCAACACACATCCATCTTTTATTACTCAGAAATATGAATAGCGCATTTATTGGACATTGCTAGAATAAGAATGTCCATCTGCTTGGATGGTGTCACATCCAAATGAAGGCATATCGCCAAAACGTACAGTACAGACCAAAAGTTTGGATACACCTTCTCATTTAAAGTTTTTTCTGTATTTTCATGACTATGAAAATTGTACATTCACACTGAAGGCATCAAAACTATAAATTAACACATGTGGAATTATATACTTAACAAAAAAGTGTGAATCACAGCACATTGGTTTTATTATGTCACTTTTGCACAATGAACCACAGGGGTGGGCCTTTTCTCTCCAACCTAATGATCCGTGTTTAAGGTCTGTTGAAGAATTTTTTCTGCTATGGGGCTATTATATGATGATCCTGATCGAATCTCATCTGCTGAGGCAGAACTCAGGCGTTTGAATCAGGGGTCAGGTGATGTTGAAAATTATTGCACTCACTTCAGGAGATGGGCCTCAGAAGTTAAATGGAATGATCTTGCACTGAAATGTTTATTTCTTGCTGGTCTGAGTGAAAGGGTTAAGGATCTGCTAATTGCATTCCCTGCACCTGAGACTCTGCAGGATGCTATGCAATTAGCTGTTCGTGTGGACAGGAGGCTGAGGTGCAGGCTAAATGAGGTAAAGACTCCTGTAATGTCAGTTCCTAGTCCCCAGAAAATCTGCTCAGACGGCTGAGAACCGATGGAGATTGGGGCGATGTCACTCCGCTCTCAGGAAAGAGACCGGAGGTTCGCCGAGGGATTGTGTCTTTATTGTGGTAAAGCTGACCATTTGATTAAGTATTGTGAGCGTCATTTAAGTAAAGAAAAAAAAAGGTCAGTTACGCCCGTATAGCTTGTTTACGCTCTGCAGGAGTATTTCTTTCTGGGAGTACTACTATGCAGGAAAAGTTGATTGAATTTCAGGTATTTGTGGATTGTGGTTCAACACTTAATGTAATTGATAAAGGGTTTTTAGAAAACCTTAAATTGAAATCCAAACCTTTGTCATCACCTATTTCTGTTATTGCAATTGATAACACTCCCTTGAAATGTATTACTCACAAGGTTGCTGCATTTCCCCTCACTATCAATGGAGTTCACCAAGAAATTTTGGACTTGGTTGTTTTAGATAATTTACCCTCTCCTGTTGTTCTAGGATTGCCTTGGTTAAAACTGCACAATCCTTTACTGGACTGGTCTACTAATGTGATTAAGTCTTAGAGTCCAAAGTGCTATGATAAATGTTGTAATGGTCGCATTGCAGCTGTGGAAAAAGGGGAAATACCTACTCAAGATTTTTGGAGGGTTTTTTCGGAGGAGGAGTTGCAAGTTTTACCTCCTCATAGGGATTATGATTGCGCCATTAAGTTTGTTCCGGGAGCTACTCTTCTCAAGAGTCGCTTGTTTAATCTGACTATCCCTGAAAGAAAGACAAAAAAGGGGGTGGGGTGGAAAAGCGCAGTGCTTGTGTGAACCTGTATGGAAGTGGAATATGTGTGTGGATACAGTGGTCTGCTCACCTGAGTGGGTTGTGCAGACCGCACAACCCAGGTTAAACAGCTACTGGCGCTGATAGCGCTGCCACGATGCCTTCAGTGTCTCCTCTGGATTAGCAGATGGAGCTTCCAATCATGTGATTCCAGGTGGGGTCACATGGGTGATGACATCATCGCAGGTCCTACAGGTCCAGCAGCTGAAATTGTATCCTTTTCTCTGCAGCCTCCAGCCACAACTCCCAAGGGAAAAGTGAACAGTGTGCAAATTGAAGTGGTCAGTGGGGCGCTAGAAACTGGATAAGGCGCTGGAAAAGGATAAAACAAACCTCTTTATTGAAGTATTAATGCCCACAACGCGTTTCTGCAGCGGTCTGCTGCCTTCATCAGGTAGAGTTATGGGAAAATGGCAGAAACAGGCACTTTTATACATAAAACAAAAGAACTCAATGGGAGGTGCCAAGGGAGAATTTGGTACTTAACCCCTTAATCACCATTAAAAAAGACAATTACAATTTAATAACAAAGGGGACTTAAAAAAGCATTACAGGTCAATAACTACACATTATAAACTTACTATGAAGATGCAAGATGCAGACATTAATGTTAATGCTTTAAAAATACATACATATAAAAATGCATATATAAATGAGGGTAAATAAGCATATTACATAAAAATTGGTGAGGCATATTCTGAGTATACCCCTCAACAAGTTTTTATCCCCCCAAAAATATATAAATATTAATAATTCATCTGCACACATTATCAATCGCTAAATTCAAACCTTCTGGATATAATGTACCCAATTTAAAAATCCAAAAATTCTCTCTTTTCATAAGATAATTAAGCCGATTTGTTACATTATCAGGTACTTGTTCTAAAATCGTGAGTTTCAAGCTAATGGGATCTCTCTGGTGGGTAGTCAGAAAGTGCTTGGAAACACTATGCTGCACATACCCATTCTTAATATTAGAGTGATGTTTATTAAGGCGGGCCTGCATTCTTTGTATAGTTCGGCCCACGTATTGCAAACCACATCTGAAGCACCCCGAGGGTTCGGCCACTACAGGGGTATTGCACCTCTGTCAGAGGTGTGATATTCCACTCCCGGGTAAGGGAGAAGTGTGGACCAGGGCTCGGTAGGCTGCATGCATCACACACACCCCATTTCCGGGGGACAGCTCAATGGTGCTCCCATTAGACAGTAATGCAGGCACGATAGAACATGTCCCTGGCTGGAGTGGGGAGGGGGGAGGAAAACCCAGTGATGTAGGAGCAGGAGGGGACGGTCTCTGGGCATAGGTAGGAGCCCATTGGTTGCAAGTCACCTGGGCTCATACACAGAGAGGGAGGTATATAAGGTGGGCACCATCTTGGTTCTGAGTCAGTTCAGTGAGAGATGGAGTTCAACCAGAGAGGGCTGACAGGGAGCTGTGGCTCAGTCTGGGCCCAGCTCCACGAGGCAGGCCTAGGGTGAAGGCCGGAGCCAGAAGGAAGGAACAGAAACAGAAAGGAACAGAAACAGAAAGGAACAACAAAGAAAGAGAAGTACCCAAAGTGGAGAGAGGCCCAGAGACTCGAAGGTAGAAGGAACCCTAAGGACCCAGGAGATTACGGGTGACGGGTTGGCAGAACAGGGTACCGGATCCCAAGTTGGTGGAGGCGACTAATCCTTAACCAAGAACCGGAGGTCGTGGCCATCTCTTGGTGTGACCCCTCGCTACACCTACTAGAAAGGCACACCACATAGGGTCAGGGAGGTGAGCACGAAGCGCTCCCAAGAGAAGGCCCGCGGGAGCTGGACAGACGTAGTGTCACTGGTGGGGCACGGCCAGAGAAAGGAATAGAAGGGAGACCTGTGCCACACTCTGGAATTTCCTGGGGGTTGACCGAGCCCCCGCACCTGGTGGACGCAGCACAGCTTGGGCAGTCATTGTCGGCGGAGTGACTTGGAATATAAAGAACTGTGAGTAAAGAATTTGAACTGCAACCCCACGTCTCTGTGCTTCATCGCCGCACCAGCACTACTAGTGCTGGGACGCCCGTTCACCACCACTCCCATCATCTACATTCCCTGCCCTGAGGCCATACTCTTCCCGTGGGGAGTTATCCCATCTTTAGCTGCACACACAACACCGGCCTCAGCGGACTGCCTTGCAGCGGCGGTTCATCCTGATCGCAATCCACGGGTAGCGTAGTCGGACAAATAACCTAAAACCTTACAAATAGACTGCCACTGGTTTGACCACCCTGAGCCACGGGACCGGGTCACAGCTACGGAGACTACAATCCCCAGCAACCCCCAGAGACCCGGCTCCGGGTATCCCACACAATTGCACACTCGGCCCAGGGGGCGCGTCAGCTTTGGCGTAGTCGGCAGGATTCTGACCAACCCGCCTCAAACGGGTATTGCGCGCCTGAAGAGAAAGCGACTGTTTAATCGAAATTGACTGTGTTGAAAAATGGCGCCCGCCCCAGCAGAACGGACGCCATAATGTGCGCGCCAAAAGACAACAGGAAGCCACCTCCCATCGTGGGCCAGGTCCCAGAATGGCGCCAAAGAAGAAGCCCGCCCCCAACAGCCATGAGTGCGGCTGAGGAGACGTCCATCAACGTGGGGGGGCTGCCCCTGAAGGTGATTGTCAGCAGATGGCCTCAGGACCACCCCCAATGGGGGCAGACAGGAAAGAAAACCGTGGGGCAGGGTGCGGTCTGGATCAGTCAGGACAGGCCGCACCCGGGAATGGAAGGAGCGACGAACCCCACCAGCACCCTGGCCCGTAGCCTGCTGCAGGCTGAACCGCCATGCAGCCTGGCAGAGTTGCTGGCACAGCTCCCCAGAGACCCGGAGCGTGTGCGAGCAGCACTAGAAGACCTGGACCGGAGGATGGTCCGGGCACAGCGGGACGTGATCGCCGGGTGGAAGGAGGAGTTGGCCCGGCAAGCCGTGATCCAACCGCAGGAGGCGCTACCACCGCCGAGCAGCACGCCTGCCTCCGAGGGCGGTGAAGGTGGACCGGAGTCCGGGGACGACGCCTCGGAGGAGGCCACAGAGACCGAGGCAGGTAACGGGGACATCAACACCCCAAGCCCTGAGGTCGCAAGCCTGCCCCCGCTTCCCACTACGGGACCCGAAGCCCCGGGGACCCCACCTGTCGCCACGCCTCCGCCGCCATCGGCTAGGCCTCAGGTGGCAAGAGCTGCGGCTACGCCCCGCCCCACGCCGTGCCCCTTTACCCCGGGCGCAGTAAAGGGAGAGACGTCACAGGCCGGGTCGCAAGGCCTAGTGCACCCGGGCGTGACTGCCTCACGAGCGACCCCTTCCTCGACTGCGCCACTCCCGGGCACGATAGGAAGACTACCGGCCTGGTCGCAAGGCCGAGCGCCCCCGGGCGCTGCTCCCCAACTGGGGCCCCCTGCCATACTACCCCTGGGCGTGGATCTATTCTCCCAGCACACCGGCCCGGATGGACTGCCCCTGGTGTGGCCGGCCTAGCTGGTCAGTGGCCGCCAATGGAGAGTTCAACCCCCGCGCGAGCCCCTGATACCAGCTCCGGAGCCTGTGGAAATCACCCAGCCCTCACTACAGGATGTCCAGTTCGAGTGGGACCCCACTGGCAAAAACCTAATGGGGTTCACCCAGGAAACCCGGGCGGACACAGCCCGTCGCCTGGAGTCCTGCCGTCAGCAGCTGGCGACCTTTGAGAGAGAGCGGCGGGAGAGGCGTATCAGGGAAGAGTGACTCCAAGCCCGGAGAGCAGAACAGAAGCGGAGAGCTCGTCAGGATCCCCAAGCCGCCCGCGGTCCCCGAGCCACCGGGACCATAGTAAAGTTTCAGCTGGAGCACGGCTGGGGCTTCATTAGAGACCCGGAGGCCACGAACGATGTGTTCGTGACAAGGAGGGACGTCGAGAGTCACCTGCCAGAGGGACATCACGGACGTGACCTGCACCCTGGTGACGTGGTCACCTACACCCGGCACAAGGGCGCAAAGGGATTGTATGCCCTCCACGTCCACCGGCTCACAGAGGAGGAGCTGTGATACAATTATGGAGAAAGCCAAGAGGGTCCGGACGGGCCTGAAGACTACCCGGAAGAAGGTGCGCAAGGAGGACACCGCTACTGAAAAGTGGCAGCGCACAAATGTAAATAGTTACCCGTCAGGGTATCAGAATTGTCGTGGTACTGTTTCCACTTAGAGAGTGGTCCCCGTTGGGACTGTTACCTGCTTGAAAGTTGACCCCCTATATCCCTAATCTGTCTGGGGACTGAGAACAGCCATCCCCTTTCCCTACCTGGCCGAGGACTGAGAGCGGCCATCCTGTAAATAGTTGCGCTTCCTAAAGCGCCCCCTACTGGTTTTATAAAAAGACTGTAACGTCTACCTCGGGACAGAGAGTCCCTCACGTTTGAAAGTTTGCTGAAGTTTTTGCACTTAAAGGAAGAATGAACACCTGGTCGCAAGTTGCACCGCGGCCGGGATCCAAGAATATGTTTTACTTAAAAAAATGTTTTGAAAAAGTTTTGCATATCTTGTAAATTAATTGTCTTTGCTCTCTTCCAGCCCGAGGACGTGCTGTGCTTTACCAGAGGGGAATGTAGTGCCCCGAGGGTTCGGCCGCTACAGGGGTATTGCACCTCTGCCAGAGGTGTGATATTCCACTCCCGGGTAAGGATGGAGTGTGGACCAGGGCTCGGTAGGCTGCATGCATCACACACACCCCATTTCCGGGGGACAGGTCAACGGTGCTCCCATTTGACAGTAATGCAGGCACGATAGAACATGTCCCTGGCTGGAGTGGGGAGGGGGGAGGAAAACCCAGTGATGTAGGAGCAGGAGGGGACGGTCTCTGGGCATAGGTAGGAGCCCATTGGTTGCAAGTCACCTGGGCTCATACACAGAGAGGGAGGTATATAAGGTGGGCACCATCTTGGTTCTGAGTCAGTTCAGTGAGAGATGGAGTTCAGCCAGAGAGGGCTGACAGGGAGCTGTGGCTCAGTCTGGGCCCAGCTCCACGAGGCAGGCCTAGGGTGAAGGCCGGAGCCAGAAGGAAGGAACAGAAACAGAAAGGAACAGAAACAGAAAGGAACAGCAAAGAAAGAGAAGTACCAAAGTGGAGAGAGGCCCAGAGACATGAAGGTAGAAGGAACCCTAAGGACCCAGGAGATTACGGGTGACGGGTTGGCAGAACAGGGTACCGGATCCCAAGTTGGTGGAGGCGACTAATCCTTAACCAAGAACCGGAGGTCGTGGCCATCTCTTGGTGTGACCCCTCGCTACACCTACTAGAAAGGCACACCACATAGGGTCAGGGAGGTGAGCACGAAGCGCTCCCAAGAAAAGGCCCGCGGGAGCTGGACAGACGTAGTGTCACTGGTGGGGCATGGCCAGAGAAAGGAATAGAAGGGAGACTTGTGCCACACTCTGGAATTGCCTGGGGGTTGACCGAGCCCCCGCACCTGGTGGGGCAGTCATTGTCGGCGGAGTGACTTAGAATATAAAGAACTGTGAGTAAAGAATTTGAACTGCAACCCCACGTCTCTGTGCTTCATCGCCGCACCAGCACTACTAGTGCTGGGACGCCCGTGCACCACCACTCCCATCATCTACATTCCCTGCCCTGAGGCCATACTCTTCACGTGGGGAGTTATCTCATCTTTAGCTGCACACACTCCGTGGACCGAGGAGGAACCGAGCAGAGGGACCAGGTGCGACTCCAGGTCAGACCCCGGTCACAGTTGTTGACCCACATCGGGGAATGCAGGAACAGGCAGGTTAGACTGACATACAGGCAGGTGGGTATTGGCAAGTACGGCGGGTATGCAGATAGGTGGGTACTGGCAAGTACGGCTGGTATGCAGACAGGTGGGCACTGGCAAGCACGGCTGGTATGCAGACAGGTGGGCACTGGCAAGCACGGCTGGTATGCAGACAGTGAGATACTGGCCAGCACGGCTGGAGTGCAGACCGGGAGGTACTAGCAGGTTGGAGCGCAGGCTGGATAGGGTCCAGTACAGACTGGGAGACAGGTACAGAGCCGCAGATGCGGTAGACAAGCAGAGTAAAGCGAAACCGCCGGAGCGGAGGACAAGGCAGAGCAGAGAGGAACTGCTGGTGCAGTGAGCAAGCAGAGCGGAGCAAAAACCACAGTTGCGGTGGGCAAGGCAGAGCAGAGCGGAACCGCCGGAGCGGTGGACAAGGCAGAGCAGAGAGAAACCACAGGTGCGGTGGACAAGGCAGAGCAGAGCAGAACTGCCGGAGCGGTGGGCAAGGTAGAGCAGAGAGAAGCCGCCAGAGCGGTGGGCAAGTCAGAGCAGAGAGAAACCGCTGGTGTGGTGAGCAAGGCAGAGCAGAGAGAAGCCGTCGGAGCGGTGGTCAAGTCAGAGCAGAAAGAAACTGCTGGTGCGGTGAGCAAGGCAGAGCAGAGAGAAGCCGCCGGAGCGGTGGGTAAGGCAGAGCAGAGGGAAGCCGCCGGAGCGGTGAGCAAGTCAGAACAGAGAGAAACCGCCGGAGCAGTGGGTAAGGCAGAGCAGAGGGAAACCGCCGGAGCGGTGGGAAAGTCAGAGCAGATAGAAACCGCCGGAGCGGTTGGCAAGACAGAGCGGAGCGAAACCGCAGGTGCGGTGGACAAGGCAGAGAGGACAGGGCTCTGTTCTCATGGAACAGACTGGAAAATACAGGAAGATACGGAGGAAGGGAAAAGGGACAAGCAGAACCAGATACGCACAAGGTACTTCTTATGAAGTAGCGAGTGGACACAAAACTCACAAACAGAAGTACAGAGACAACGAGTTGGAGTTAGGTGCAGGTTCAGATACTGCAGGAAAAGGGAAGGTAAGGACATAGAAACAAACAGGTAACATGCTAGGATACAGTTCAGACAGGAACTGCTACTACAATGAGATACAAGAACGAGCCTGGGTATACAGCCCCCAGAGATGGCGGAAACAGACAGAAGTCACAGATAACAGGTCTGGGTATGCAGCCCCCAGAGATGGCGGAAACAGACAAGAAGCAGAACTGGATCTGGCAACTTCAGAGTAAAGGAGCACACTGAATGTTAGTGTTGCTCAGGCACCTCCTACTGGGTGGAGGGGGTTTAAATATCCAGTGACTCACAGCAATAGGCTGGAGACGCATTAGGGGTGCGCCCACAGCAGTTATAAGAATCAGGAAGTAACCGGACCGCCGCCCTAAGCAGTCAGCCAAGAGGCATGCACACAGCATGAACTGGAGCAAGATTTGCAGGCTGGACTGACAGGTAAGATTGCGGTCTTGCATAGTGGGAGGTGGTGCACTATGCAAGCACGCCACCAGGGATGTTACAGTACCCCCCACCTTTACGCCCCCTCTTCTTCAATCCTGCAAGGGTCTTCTGCAGAGAATTTGGAGGCCAATCCTTCTCTTCAAGAGGATTACCTCTTCTGTCCATTAGAGGAAACAAAACTGATCTCATCATCTTGGTGACTAGGATGCTTCCTCCTATCAAGCCATCCTCAGCAACAGATGTAGTGGGTGAAGTACCAGGAACAGCACACAGGAAAGTCTCTCTATGTTTGTTATCAGGTAGCACCCTGGTGGATTCAGGAGATAACTGGAGGTCCTCCGCCTGGTTGGAGGGGTGCAGAGACTCGGGGGTATCCACCCCCTTGACGTTCACTTTGCCAAGCTTACTGGATGAAGTGGGCGGCGTACCAGGTACCGGGTGTAGGAAAGTCTCTCTCCGTTTATCAGGTAGCACCCCGGGAAATTCAGGAGACAACTGGAGGTCCTCCGCTTGGTTGGAGGGATGCAGAGACTCGGGGGTAATCACTGCTTCGAAGTACATTTTGCAAAGCTTACTGGATGAAGTGGGCGGCGTACCAGGTACCGGGTGTAGGAAAGTCTCTCTCCGTTTAACACATAGCACCCCGGGGAATTCAGGAGACAACTAGAGGTCCTCCGCCTGGTTGGAGGGGTGCAGAGACTCGGGGGTAATCACTGCTTCGATGCACACTTTGCCAAGCTTACTGGATGAAGCGGGTGAAGTACCAGGTACAGGGTGTAGGTAAGTCTCTCTCCCTTTGTTATCAGGTAGCACCCCGGAGGATTCAGGAAACAACTGGAGGTCTTCCGCCTGGTTGGAGGGGTGCAGAGACTCGGGGGGTAAACACCGCCATGATGGACGTAGGACCAGATTTATTAGAGACGGAGGGTCCTTGCTTTAGGACCATCTTCAGACTGGTTTCAGAGATGACTTATTGGTACAATCGTCGAAACTGTGTGGGGACAACGCCTCCACTCCTCTTCCTTCGGAGACTTCAGCGCACAGCGAGTCAGCGACTAGCAGATCTGGTGAAGAAGAAGAAGAAATTGCTGACTGTCCTGAAGATGTGGGGACTGGACACCCCTTGTACCTTAGCAGTCCCCCAGGATACACCATGCAGGATCTCCAGATCTGAGTGGGCACTAGATCTCTCGGCTCTGGACGACCTGTGGGTAAGCCAGTCAGCACCTGGAATGTGAACTTCTTCATATGTAATGCTCCAATCTGGAGCTTAATTTGTACAGACATATTTTGACTGTTTCTGAGTAGGGCTTGTCCTTCTGCTGACAATGGCCAAACCGGCTTCTGGAGTTGTCGGACGGGAATCAGACACCGACTCTTCAAGGCTTTAAGCCCGAAACTTCCGGTTAATCCGAGGCCTTCACTTGCCACGGAGACAGTCATGGTCATCTGTGGAGAGGAAACACTAATGCCAAGGGCAGCCTCTACTACAGACCTAATGTCTTGGGATTCTCCAACCTTCTCTGGACAAAGACCATCAGGAGGTCCTAAACCACAGCAGCGGGACCGCAATCCGATTTTGTGACTGAGTTCTGGCTTCTGCTTTGCCTGACGAACATAGTCATCCTTCATGGATTCTGTGCGGAAAGCTGCCTCTACAGGCTGGGGAACAGGAGGTCTTCGGGAGGACAGAACTTGGCGTGACGGTTTACCTCTACGCCTTGCACGTCTGGACTGCCTCTTGAGGTTGGGGAGAGAAGTATTCTGTGGAGCATAGTCATCCTGTGTAGATTCTGGGTGGGAAGCAGTCTCTTCGGGCTGGAGGACTGGTAGGCTACCTACACACATTACCCATTGGGGCTGCTCCGGGATATTGGGAAGGGAAGCTTTAGCAGAGGCTTCAGGATTAGGGTCATCGAAGACCATTAGAAAGGCCACCAGGAATTCCTGCAGGTCAAAGATGATAGGATCCCATGCTTCCCATAGGAGGGTGATCCATTTCAAGGCATCACCCGCTAGGTAGGACATCATGAATGCTACTTTAGCCCGATCAGTAGGAAAATAGTGAGCATAGAACTTGAAATGCAGCATGCATTGCTCCACAAATGCACGACTTCGTTTTAGATCCCCATAGTACCGTGGTGGATCCGCAGGAATGAGTGCTGATAGATCCATTTGGGCTGGTGCATAAATCGCCTGGGCCATAGCTTGAGAAAAAAAAAAAATTTTGGTGCACGTATTCGCCAGACAAGGATTCAAAATGACTCTGAGAGCGAAAGGCCATGGGGCTCAACGGGAACCATGGCCTGAGCAAACTGTTACGCTTGCGCCCGGACTGACTGATGTGAGCGTGCTTAGTGATCCCACTGTACCATGAACCGAGGAGTGCCTGGAGGGGCGTAACTAAGTATCAACCCGATCCAACCAAGGTCGCACGGCGGCTAGTCGACTCCGTGGACCAAGGAGGAACCGAGCAGAAGGACCAGGTGCGACTCCAGGTCAGACCCCGGTCACAGTTGTTGACCCACACCGGGGAATGCAGGAACAGGCAGGTTAGACTGGCATACAGGCAGGTGGGTAATGGCAAGTATGGCTGGTATGCAGACAGGTGGGTACTGGCAAGTACGGCTGGTATGCAGACAGGTGGTGGGCACTGACAAGTACGGCTGGTATGCAGACAGGTGGGCACTGGCAAGCACGGCTGGTATGCAGACAGGTGGGCACTGGCAAGCATGGCTGGTATGCAGAAAGGGAGATACTGGCAAGCACGGCTGGTATGCAGACAGGGAGATACTGGCAAGCACAGCTGGAGCGCAGGCTGGATAGGGTCCAGTATAGACTGGGAGACAGGTACAGAGCCGCAGATGCGGTAGACAAGCAGAGTAAAGCGAAACCGCCGGAGCGGAGGACAAGGCAGAGCAGAGAGGAACTGCTGGTGCGGTGAGCAAGCAGAGTGGAGAGAAACCGCAGGTGCGGTGGACAAGGCAGAGCAGAGCGGAACTGCCAGAGCGGTGGGCAAGTCAGAGCAGAGAGAAGCCGCCAGAGTGGTGGGCAAGGCAGAGCAGAGAGAAGCCGCCGGAGCAGTGGGCAAGTCAGAGCAGAGAGAAACCGCTGGTGCGGTGAGCAAGGCAGAGCAGAAAGAAGCCGCCGGAGCAGTGGGCAAGTCAGAGCAGAGAGAAGCCGCCGGAGCAGTGGGTAAGGCAGAGCAGAGGGAAGCCGCCAGACCGTTGAGCAAGTCAGAGCAGAGAGAAACCGCCGGAGCGGTGGGAAAGTCAGAGCAGAGAGAAACCGCCGAAGCGGTGGGCAAGACAGAGCGGAGCGAAACCGCAGGTGCCGTGGACAAGGCAGAGGGACACAAGGTACTTCCTATGAAGTAACGAGTGGACACAAAACTCACAAACAGAAGTACAGAAACAACGAGTTCGAGTTAGGTGCAGGTTCAGATACTGCAGGAAAAGGGAAGGTACGGACATAGAGACAAACAGGTAACAGGCTAGGATACAGTTCAGACAGGAACTGCTACTAGCTAACACAAAAAACCCTTTTGTCTATTTATCTTAAAAGGTAATCTTTAATAGTCATACTTGACACATATAACATACAACAAGTGCCCATAAAAAGTGACCTAGTGCAGGTAGAACTGTTCATTCATCATGATTATTTTTATGATTATTTTTTCTTTTTTCACACCTTCTTGCTGACAACAATAGTCTTTCACTACTGGATATATAATTTATAGGTGTGACCTTGAACAAAAACAGCCTATACACAAGTCACTTAACTTAAAAACAGCAGGAGAAGGTTGTTGTAGGTGGGGCTTATGAATGCATATCTATTATTTCCCAAACTACATCAATATATCACATATATATATCTCAAGGGTATAACCTTATACCAGTAGTCCTTAATCAGATATATTCACATATTCTAGTATAATATTCCTATAGTTAGCAATGCTAATCCCATTCACAGTTTGAATTTATATGGTAAACTGATACTCCATTCCAAATATTTTTTCATGATAATGACATGATCAAAAATAGGACTTATCTTATAAAAGCATTCAGGTTGCCCCCATCATTCCTCCATACTCCTCGACGCGTTTCCCCGTTGTTTGATGGTTCATCAGGAGAAGATCATCCTGCAGAGAGCTACACTGTGTCATTCGAGTCCTATAAACACTGAATCATGGATGGAGGATGCTAATCAGGCATTTTCCACAGAGCCAATACCGGTGGGGGATAACAGTCGGGTATCCATTAAAACTCTCTTCAAGGATCTATATACTGGATACAAGGAGAATTTGAAATCATGGTGGGAAATTAAAGCCCTGGAGAACTATATCAAAAATGAAATAGTACCGAATGGACTGAGAATTAATATTTCTCCATCACCACGCCTTGCAAATACCCACTTACTTGAGGCTTGGCAAAAAGAATCTATGGCTTCATCGTTGAGGTTTATGCACATCCTCCTCAAAGAGGAGAGAAGGAACTTTGAGAGTACAAGAACCCACTTGAATGGACTGATAGAGAGAACTTTAAAATTGAAAGGAGATCCTGATTTTGGTAAAAGGGAAGCACTACTTCAGTCATCGGTAGAGCGTTTCCAGACCATAATAAAGGAAAGGAAGCATAATCAATTCCTTAGAGACTTTAATGAGTTTAAAGATAATAGGGCATATAATTTTGTGTCCACTCCACAAATAAATAACACTGACATATCATCATCTGAAGCAGAAAGTTCAGATCAAGAAGGTACGGGCCCTAGGAATAGGTGGAGGTTTAGAGGTGGAGAGAGAGGTAGATCCTCAAGGTACAAATGGCGAGGACGAGGGGGAGGAAATATGCGACAGGGTCAACACAGGGACATGGGGAGACAGATGAGTGTGACACCATTGGCAACATTAAGGCAGGCCATTCCAACATTGGATGTTACAGGAAATTTAGATCCGGTACCATCATCCTCTGCCTCATCGGGGTCTTTTTTGGAACAAAGAGCCCCGGGAGGCTACCAATTGAGAAACCGGACCAATTGAATAAGGGTCAGATTATAAATCTGACCACCTATAATCTATCTAATGAGGAAATTAATGTTTTACAGAAGGGCCTCACTTTTGTCCCTACACCCCCTATAACCCCTTTACATGGGTAAAAGATATGCAACTTTTTGGGCGTAAATTAAAATGGCACAAACATTTTGTAAAGGAAAAAAGAGAACAGTGTTACAAATTAGGAATTTCAGAAAATGAATTAGGGGCAGTAAAAACACTGGCAGGTTTGTTGGAAGAGAATGAGCAAACACCAGGCCTAGGGCCATTTACTGAGCTCAAAAATAAGAGCACTAGAATACCCCCAAAAGGGGAACTGGATAGTGTGGATATTTTCTTGAAAGTGATAGAGGAGGAACTATCCATTTTAAAAAATCCTCGACCTATGAATTATAAAGCAAACCTAACAGAATTTGAATTAGAAGCCCTAAATAATTTGGAAATGAATGAACATTTGATCATAAAGTCATCGGATAAGGGGGGGAATTTGGTTATCCTTGACCACCCCCTCTATCTGACTATGTGTGAATCAATTTTGAAAGACACAGATACGTACGAAATACTGAAATTTGACCCAACTATGCAATATTTGGAAACACTGAAATCCCTTCTGATAGTTAATCTTGAAAGAAGGATGATATCTAAGAATGAATTTGAATTTTTACTGCCAAACTACCCTGTAGTCTCTACCTTTTATGCCCTACCCAAGATACATAAGGGTCTGAAACCCCAAAAGGGGCGACCAATAGTATCAGGGGTGGGGTCTATAAGACAGAACCTAGGGATTTATGTCGATAAAATTCTGAATCCCTTTGTGACCTCTCTCGGCTCACATATAAAGGATATCTCCGACCTTCTTTAAAAAACTTGAGGGCATTAACATTGATGATGGCACTCTCTTGGCGTCTATAGATGTTGAATCGCTTTATAGCAACATCCCTCATTGGGCTGGAATAAAAGGGGTACAACACTTCTTAAGTACAAGATCCACCCAGATGAAACCACACAACGAGTTTGTTTTGGATCTTTTGTCTTTCATCCTTAGTCACAATTACTTTGGGTTCAATGGGAGGACCTACCACCAGCTCAGGGGGACAGCGATGGGGAATCCCTGTGCCCCATCGTATGCTAATCTCTTCCTGGGTTGGTGGGAGGAGACTATTGTACTGCAGGAGGACAATTGGTGGTTTCCGTATATAGTGATGTGGACACGTTTTATTGACGACGTCTTGATTTTTTGGTCTGGGTCTATGAAGGAATTTGGTGACTTTATGAATTGCCTTAATATCAATGAAAAAATCAGGAAGGGTCCATCACAACTCAGACCCACAGGAAACCCACGGCAGCTAATGGCCTCCTTAAATGGGAAAGTTATCACCCGCCCCCCCTGAGAAGGGGTATCCCTAAAGAGCAATTCTTGCGCATTAGACGCAATTGCTCAGATGACAGGGATTTTTTGATACAATCGCAGGAATTAAAATCCCGCTTTATGGAAAGGGGTTACCCAAAAAGGGTACTGGATAGTGCCTTTACATTTGCAAAAAATCAAAATAGACACACGTTATTGAACCCAAAGAATGGGGAGGATGAAAAGGGACCGATGAGAGTCATAGGCACTTTTGACACTAGATCCAATGAGGTGTATAATATTCTTAAAAGACACTGGGGGATCTTAATGGCTGATCCAGACCTCAGGGGATGTGTGCCCCCACATCCAAAGATTACATACAGTAAAGGACGATCGATCAGAGATAGGCTGGTCCACTCTATGTATAAACAGCCAGCACGTCAGGGAACATGGCTAGATCGGAAAGTATGTGGGACCTATAGATGTGGAAGTTGCAAGTTTTGCTCATGGGTTATACCCAGTAAACATTTTGTGGGATCTATGAGTAAAAAGATTTTCTATATGAGAGATTTCGCTAACTGCAAATCGGAGGGGGTGATATACATGGCCACTTGCCTGTGCCCCCGCAACTACATTGGTAAAACAAAGAGGGAACTGTGGAGACGTATTGGGGAACATCTGGGGGATATAAAACACAAGAGGGATACCCCTAGCGCGTCAAGTAAGAGAATGCCATCAAAATGACCCCAAATCTTTATCTTTCTGTGTAGTGGAAGTAATAAGGAAAAACCCACAATTAGGAAATTGGGATAGGCTACTCTTACAAAAAGAGTGCCAATGGATATACAGATTGAATACCCTCACTCTGGTGGGACTCAATGAACAGCAGAATTTCTGCTGTTTTATTTGATTCTATAACCCATGGCTTATCAACCTGCTTTATGGCTTGATTATAAAAGTATGATTATCTAATATCAGAAATTAAACTATCCCATATGAATATGACATATATGACATTCCCCTTAGGAAAAATAGTTGAGGGTATAACCTAGTCCCTGATATTGGGTGTAGGATAACCTATGTATTGAAGGACAATTTGCCATGTAAATGATTCACTAGGGGACGCTCTTTTTTATTGTTGAATGACCCTATAGGCAGCCACAATATATATGGATTACATAAGCAAAACAGAGCATGATATACTTTATATGTGAAACTCTAGGAATGATTTGACACATGTGCAATAGTATCCTCAATGACTGGACCCTGGAAAGGGCTGCACTACCTGATGTATGGGTTAAATCATGAAAGCATGGGTAACGCAGTCGCAGAAGACTTCCTGACAGTGAGATGACGTTGGCATCCTGGCAGATGGGAGGTGACGAGTTCAGGGTTCCGGAGGGAAGAGCAGACATGCGCAGTAGGTGGCAGAGACCTCTAGTGTCTGAATCGCGACTAACGCATGCGCAGTGGAGATAAGAGACAGAGGATAAGATTGACTACAAACGGGACTTGCGGACATGCGCAGTAGACAATGGGAACCTCTAGTGTCTGAATAACGATAGGAGCATGCGCAGTAGAGAGAGAGGAGACAGAGAAGTATAATGATTGTGAATGAAGCTCTGACCCTGGATTGTGGAAGTGGTTTCAATCAGATTTCACGTGGTGAATGTATATAAGGAAGGGGATGGAATGACACAGTGTAGCTCTCTGCAGGATGATCTTCTCCTGATGAACCATCAAACAACGGGGAAACGTGTCGAGGAGTATGGAGGAATGATGGGGGCAACCTGAATGCTTTTATAAGATAATTCCTATTTTTGATCATGTCATTATCATGAAAAAATATTTGGAATGGAGTATCAGTTTACCATATAAATTCAAACTGTGAATGGGATTAGCATTGCTAACTATAGGAATATTATACTAGAATATGTGAATATATCTGATTAAGGACTACTGGTATAAGGTTATACCCTTGAGATATATATATGTGATATATTGATGTAGTTTGGGAAATAATAGATATGCATTCATAAGCCCCACCTACAACAACCTTCTCCTGCTGTTTTTAAGTTAAGTGACTTGTTGTGTATAGGCTGTTTTTGTTCAAGGTCACACCTATAAATTATATATCCAGTAGTGAAAGACTATTGTTGTCAGCAAGAAGGTGTGAAAAAAGAAAAAATAATCATAAAAATAATCATGATGAATGAACAGTTCTACCTGCACTAGGTCACTTTTTATGGGCACTTTATGGGCACTTGTTGCATGTTATATGTGTCAAGTATGACTATTAAAGATTACCTTTTAAGATAAATAGACAAAAGGGTTTTTTGTGTTAGCCGGTATAATTATTACCTTTATGTATGGAATCAAGACTATAGGAACTGCTACTACAATGAGATACAAGAACGAGCCTGGGTATACAGCCCCCAGAGTAAAGGAGCACACTGAATGTTTGTGTTGCTCAGGCACCTCCTACTGGGTGGAGGGGGTTTAAATATCCAGTGACTCACAGCAATAGGCTGGAGACGCATTAGGGGTGCGCCCACAGCAGCTATAAGAATCAGGAAGTAACCGGGCCGCCGCCCTAAGCAGTCAGTCAAGAGACATGCACACAGCATGAACTGGAGCAAGATTTGCAGGCTTGACTGACAGGTAAGATTGCTGTTAAGTTGGATGTCCCTACTTCCTGGAAGATTAATCCTGTGTTTCATGTTTCCTTGTTAAAAAATGCTGATGTATCTGATAGGGATGCCACTGTCACAGTTCCTCCTGTGGTGGAAGACGGCGAATATGAAATTTCTCGTATCTTGAATTCTAGATGGCAAAGAGGGAGATTACAGTATCTTGTCTCCTGGAAGGGTTTCGGTCCCTAAGACAACTCCTGGGTAAGGACGGATTATATCTCTGCTGCTAGGCTTGTTAAAACTTTCCACATGAGGTTTCCGGATAGGCCTGGGCCTGGAGGATCCGGAGGATCCTCATAAAAGAGGGGGTACTGTTAGAACCCTCCTGTTTGATTTTTCCATCTTGTGTTTTGCGGTCACGTGACCATCAGCCTTTATATTCCAGCTCCGCCCTCCTGACTGTGCTGGACTTCAGTGTTTGACTGTTTCTCTAGCCTGGTGCCTCGGTGCCTTTCTCTGTCAGTTCGCTTGGTCCTTCTGGGACCTCTAGTACCTTTTGTCAGTTTGTCTTTTTGTGTTCTGCAACAACTTCTCTGTTTAGGAGGTGCCTGATTTTTGTCCCAGTCCTTAGTTCTTTTAGGGACCCCTCCCTTAATGCTATAGGTCTTCGTTCAGACTAGCAGAGGACTTAGGCGGGTCTGTTCACTAGGAACATGTAGCCTGCTACATTGTAGGGATTCAGCTTAGTCTTACTGTAGGGACAGCTTTCCCCTATCTTTCCTTAGTGCATGTTGCAGATCATAACACCATGCATACCAGGATGAGGAATGGGGTGCCATGCATACCAGGATGAGAAATGGGGTGCCATGCATACAAGGATGAGGGGTACCACACATACCAGGATTGGGGGGTGAGGGGTGCCATGCATACCAGGATTGGGGGGTGAGGTGTGCCATGCATACCACAATAGGGATGAGGGGTAGCATACATACCAGCATAGGAATGTGGGGTACCATGCATACCAGGTTAGGGATGGTGTACCATGCATACCAGGATAGGAATGAGGGGTACCATACATAGCAGAATAGGAATGCGGGGTACCGTGCATACCAGGATAAGGGATGGGGTGCCATGCATACCAGGATAGGGATGAGGGAGCCATACATACCAGGATTTGGTATATCTATCCATATCTATCTATTCATATCTATTGATCTATTTATGTATATATCCAGATCTATCTATCTATCTATCTATCTATCTATCTATCTATCTATCTATCCATATATATATCCATTTACACACGTGGTCAAAAGTGTTGGTACCCCTCGTTTAATGAAAGAAAAACCCACAATGGTCACAGAAATAGCTTGAATCTGACAAAAGTCATAATAAATTAAAAATATATGAAGATGAACAAATGAAAGTCAGACATTGCTCTTCAATCCTGCATCCACAGATTTTTAAAAAAAATTTAACTCATGAAATAGGCCTGGACAGAAATGATGGTACCCCTGAAAATAATCTGACAAAAGGGACATGTTAAAACAAGTTGTGTCCACTAATTAGCATGGTGTCTACAATCTTGTAGTCAGTCGGTGGGCCTGTATATAGGGCTACAGATACTCATTGTGCTGTTTGGTGACATGGTGTGTTCCACACTCAACATGGACCAGAGGAAGCAAAGGAAAGAGTTGTCTCAGGAGATTAGAAAGAAAATTATAGACAAACATGTTAAAGGTAAAGGTTATAAGACCATCTCCAAGCAGCTTGATGTTCCTGTGACTACAGTTGCACATATTATTCAGAAATTTAAGATCCATGGGACTGTAGCCAACCTCCTTGGACATGGCCGCAGGAGGAAAATTTGATAAATCAAAGAGACGGATAATACGAATAGTAACAAAAGAGCCCAGGTTAACTTCTAAAGAGATTAAAGGAGAACTTCAAGCCCAAGGAACATCAGTGTCAGATCGCACCATCAGTCATTGTTTGATCCAAAGTGGACTTCATGGGAGATGACCAAGGAGAACACCATTGTTAAAAAAAAATCATAAAAAAGCCAGACTAGAATTTGCCAAACTACATGTTGACAAGCCGCAAAGCTTATAGGAGAATGTCCTATGGATGAGACAAAAATGAAAGTTTTTGGCAAGGCACATCCGCTCTATGTTCACAGATGGAAAAATGAAGCATATCAAGAAAAGAACACTGTCCCTACTGTGAAACATGGTGGAGACTCTGTTATGTTCTGGGGCTGCTTTGCTGTATCTGGCACAGGGTGTCTTGAATCTGTGCAGGGTACAATGAAATCTCAAGACTATCAAGGGATTCTAGAGAGAAATGTGCTGTCCTGGGTCAGAAAGCTTAGTCTCAGTTGCAGGTCATAGGTCTTGCAGCAGGATAATGACCCAAAACACACAGCTAAAAACACCCAAGAATGGCTAAGAGGAAAACATTGAACTATTCCGAAGTGGCCTTCTATGAGCCCTGACCTAAATCCTATTGAGCATCTTTGGAAAGAGCTGAAACATGCCGTCTAGAAAAGGCAACCTTCAAACACGAGACAACTGGAGCAGTTTGCTCATGAGGAGTGGGCCAAAATACCTTTCGAGAGGTGCAGAAGTCTCATTGACAGTTACAGGAATCGTTTGATTGCAGTGATTGCCTCAAAAGGTTGTTCAACAAAATATTAAGCTAAGAGTACCATCATTTCTGCCCAGGCCTATTTCATGAGTTTAATTTTTTTTTAAATTCTGTGGAAGCAGGGTTGAAAAGCAATGTCTGACTTTCATTTGTTCATTTTCAAAGATTTTTAATTTATTATTACTTTTGTCAGACTCAACTTATTTCTGTGACCATTGTGGGATTTTCTTTCATTAAAGGAGGGGTACCAACAATTTTGACCACATGTGTATCTATCCATATATCTATGTATCCATATAGCTATCCATATATTTATATATCTATCTATGCATATATCTATTCTTATATCCATTTTTCTATCCATATCTATCTATCATATATGTCTATCTATCTATCTATCTATCATCTACTGTATATATCTATCCATATAGCTATCTATCTATATATCTATCTATCTATCCATATTTATCTATCCATTTATATCTATCCATATCTATCTATCCATATCTATCTATCCATATCTTTGTAGATCTAAATTAATGTAGATTTAATAAAGGAGTCTGTGTTTTTATTTCAAATATAGGATTTTTTTATGGCTGTGTCTTTACTTCACTAATTTTACTATGGGGTTAGTAATGGGGGTGTCTTATAGAGCAAGACTAAGTGCCAGAATTGGCCCAAATTATTGATGCCATTTCTGGGGCCGCTGGGGGCTGATATTATTAGCTTTGGAGGGGGCCAGCATCTGCGGGAGCCCTTGCTGTTTTTTTTCAAATTCTTTATTTTACACCTAATGTACACTGTGGGTGCTGACTACAACACCCATCATTGTTGCCTGGTTACGCTGATCTCAGGGACACCAGGCGACAATAATGGGAGCTGGACTCCGTACCCGGCACTAGGCACTCCGGCATTCAACAGTCTCCCAGCAGCTGCGAGGCCTTGAAAACTCATGGGAAACTTTGAGGGACATTTAAAGTTCAATGGAGTTTCCAGCTACTCGAACACCTGGAGGCTGTGAACTAAGGTTACCTCGGGTGTGTATTATACTGTACTTGTTAATAAATAAAAAAATAAATGATAATCATAACCAGCAGAGGGAAAGCCGACCATTGGGGGCTGATATTACTAGCCAGGGAAAGGGGCCATTAGCCCAAAATGTTCCCTGGCTATTAATAACAGCTTACAGCTCTTTGGTTAGCCTTTACTGGCTAGATTACAGGGGACCCCAGAAAAAAAATTGATGTAGGGTCCCCTATAAAATCTAACCAGCAAAGACTAAACAGACATCTGTGAACTCATATTACTGACATGAGTGCTCTACTTGACAGCAGGCTGACACTGACACAGGAGTGTAATCGCTCCTGTGTCAGTGTAAAGTGCTGAGCTGCAGTGAGAGAGGTCACATGAGTAAATCAGCTGATGAGCTTCAGGGATCTCATTTACTGCACCACTGCCGCGTGAGAATTTTCTCACGCAGTGGTGGTGCTGTAAGTGTGGTCACAGGAGTTCATCATGCTCCTGTCAGTGTATCGTCGGCACATCTCTCGATGTGACGGTTCTACAAATGATCCGATCACCGTGGAACAATCTGGATTACCTGGATTATGGCGGACAGGTGAAGGATATGGTGGTTTATTATTTTGGATTTTTTACAGGTGAAATGGGCATCTGGGATTAGGTGTTAAGGTGAGTATAATGTGTTTTTTATCTTTATTTCAATATTCATTTATTAATTTGAACATTTTTTTTTACTTTGAGCACAGGCGCCGGTTGATGAGAAACTACTTCTCCCATCAGCGGTGCCTGTGCTCACTGTTAACAGTGACAGTAGGCGTCGGTTGATGGGAGCAGTAGTCTTATCAGTCAGTGCCTGTGACCCATGGTAAGCTTTTTACCATGGGTCACAGTTGCAGGTGCGAGCTCACGCTGACATCTGGCAGCATGATCCTGCAGCACTCTGACCTACGGTAATTATGTTACCATATGTTATTTTATTAGAGCCCTTGTTTTCCGCGCTGTCACGCAGATACCAGGGCGGTAAACACCCAAACCCGAACAGTAACACAGACTTCCTGAAGAAGTCCGTGTTCGGGGTCCGTGCCTAAACACCAAGTGTTCGGTACGGACCCCGAACTTTACTGTTCGGGTTTTCCCATTTCTAGTGCTGACCTAAGGAATCATATTGCCAGGTCATTTTTACCTCACAATGAATGACATGAAAACGAAATCCAAAAAACAATTGTGGAAAATAAAGATATTTTTTTCACCATTTGATCCAATATGAATGTTCCTATCTTTTAGTACATTATATGGTAAAATGAGTGGTGTCATGCAAAACTACAACTCGTCTTCCAAAAAGCAATTCCTCTTATTTCTATATCAACAAAAAAAGGGGAGGAAAAAACAAAAACGCAAATTTTTAAATTATTTTTTTCATGTACTTCTAAGTAGAGATGAGTGAACTTGTTTGGAAAATGTTCGCTAATCTCAAAGTTGGCACGAACATTGCACATTCGGATTCATATTCTGACCCCGACCGTTTTCACTCAAAAACGGCAAAATTCGGCACAAGTACTGTAAATGATCGCGTTTCCACTAATGCTTTTTTTAGGACTTTGGCTAGGATAGTGGTGCTGTATGATGACTGGGGGGACGTGTTTGATGAGGGGAGAGGGTGGAGAGAGGTTAGAGAAGAGGTGGACTGTTATTCTTAACTTTTTTTTTCTTAATGTGTGGAGAGTCCGGCAGCGAATCAGGGTGCAGAAACCATTGACAACGTCCAGACACAAGGGCTATTGCATTGGCTGCTGAAGTCACATATCCCTCTCCATATAAAGAGTGGACATGTTGTTTTGGTGCCATTTTGTCAGTGTAACAGCGCAGAGCAGCTGCTCCTACTGCTGCTACTGGACAGTGAGATAGTTAGCTAGGCTGTTGATTGTCAGTCAGCTAGTACAGATAGATAGGATCCTGTCTGGCTGTGAAATTGATCTTCTAGCAGATCAATCTTTTTTGCTAATTGTGTGGTCCAGAGACACCGGGCCGTGTTTCAGCATATAACTCTTTTGTGCTGCTAATATTGTGCTTCAGGCAGGAGTCCACATTTGAAACTTTAAATTCTTTCTGCTAATAGTGTGGTCCTGAAACAAGGCCATATTTGTGCATAGAAATAGTTTGTGCTGATAATATTTTTGGCCAGGCTGGAGTCCACAATTGAAAATCTAAATTCTTTGTGTTAATAGAATGATCCTGAAACAAGGCCACATTTGTGCATAGAAATATTTTGTGCTGGTAATATTTTTAGCAGGCAGGAGTCCACATTTGAAAATCTAAATTCTTTGTGCTGCTAGTGTGCTACAGAAAGCAGGCCATATTCCTGCATATAAATATTTTGTGCTACTAGTTTTGCTTCACCTGGAGTCCACATTTCAAAATCAAAATTCTTTGTGCTACTAGCATGCTACAGAAAGCAAACCACATTCCTACATATAAATATTTTGTGCTACTAGTTTTGCTTCAGCCAGGAGTCCACATTTCAGAATCTAAATTGTTTGTGCTATTAGCGTGGTCCTGAAAGCAGGCCACATTTCAGCTTTTAATTCTTTTGTGCTAATATTGTGCTCCATCCAGAAGTCCTCATTTCAGAATCTAAATTGTTTGTGCTAATAGCATGATCCTGAAAGCAGGCCAAATTTCAGCATTAACTTCTTTTGGGCTAATATTGTGCTCCATCCAGAAGTCCACATTTCAGAATCTATATTTCTTGTGCTATTAGCGTGCTACAGAAAGCAGGCCACTTTCCTGCATATAAATATTTTGTGCTATTTGTTTTGTTTTAGCCAGGAGTCCACATTTCCAAATCAAAATTCTTTGTGCTACTAGCTTGCTACAGAAAGCAGACCACATTCCTGCATATAAATATTTTGTGCTACAAGTTTTGCTTCAGCCAGGAGTTCACATTTCAGAATCTAAATTGTTTGTGCTAATAGCGTGGTCTTGAAACCAGTCCACATTTCAGCATCGGACAGGGCTTGGACCTGGATTTCTAGCATGAACTTTGATCAGTAACAGGTGCCAACAAACATGAAGGAGACCCAACTTTGAGACCAAGCATTTCCAAAAATTCGGGACAGACACCACTAAATTGGCATCAATTTTTGTTATTTATTTATTTTACTCACTCATATAGCGCCATTAATTCCACAGCGCTTTACAGACATTATCAATTTCCCCACAGTAGAAATAGTATAATGGGGCTCTGACAAACCTTCCACTACAGACAACGCACCTGATAGAGACCCAACTCAGAGTCTCCACATTTCAAAAAATTGTCAGTAACATCAGCAGCAGTAGCAATAGAAGTCACAGAAGCTACAGAAGTAGCAATAGCAGTCACAGAAGCTACGACAAAGGTGTCAAAGACTGCAATAATACGATATCAAGGTAGCACACTAAAAACTATACCATCGCCTAGTCTGCCCAGTCTGCAACTGGGTTGCAAAAGTCATTAGAGATCCATGACTTTTTCATTTTGATAAATAGCTAGGTGGTCTACACTTTCAGGTGACAGACAGATGCGCTTATCCATCAGGATACCACCAGCAGTGCTGAAGACACGTTCTGAGAGAACGCTGGCTGCCGGGCATGACAAATCCTCCAAGGTATCACAGGCAAGCTCAGGCCACTCTTCCATTTTTGAAGACCAAAATGCAAAAGGGTCCAAACCCTTCCTGATGATATTGATATTGAGCTTGAGATACTTCTGCACCATCCTCTCCAATCATTCACTACATGTACTTGTACTCTATTCTGCTGGTGCACAGGATGGCTTAAAAAATGTGTGAAACGACTCAAAGAAATTGCTTCTGTCAACTCACACTGCTGCTACTAAAGTTTTTTCGTGGACAACTCAATGTTCCCAGGGTTGGAAGTCTACAACTGCGATGCACACTGTGTGCCTCACTGCTGTCTTGTGGAAAACCACCCTTAAGATTTTCTACAAGCGTATTTCGATACTCCAGCATGTGCATGTCCCCTTCCGGGGGGGGGGCATTTGGCAAAATTTACTCTTGCACCGTGGATCCAAGCAAGTGGCAACCCAGTAGTCAGCACTATTTCTAATCCTAACAATATGGGTAACAATCATGTTGCAGATAGTGCAGCAAGAAGGTACTTATGTGTCGGGCACTTCCATGTCCATGGTGTGTTGGTGGCAGGGTAACATTCAAGCTTGCTTCCTCTGTCCCCTCCAGCCAACCATGGACAACAGAGAGGAGATCACTATCTTCATCTCCTGACTGTTGTGCACCCAACACCTCTTCCTCCTCGTGCTCCTCCATTTATTCCTTGGCTCCTGCACCTTCACTAACAGTTTGTCTGATACCTTGAATCCCGCTCGATCGCTGTAATCTACCCTCCCTTGGCACCCGCCTGTGCAACGACAGTCCAGAACTGCTTCTTCCTCTTCCTCTGGGACCTCCACCTCCTCTCGAACACTATTCAAAGTGTGCTCCAGCATGTAGATGACCGGAATAGTGATGACTGCATGTCAGCGCTAACCATCTTAGTAGCCATTTCGGAACTGTGCAGAAAGGTGCAGAGTTCCTTCCTCTGTGCCCCCTCCGTGTGATTTGCACCACTTCCGTACTGCGTTGGCCCAGGCTATGCAAAATGACATACTGCACCAGGGCTCATTGCTGCTGCCACAATCTCTGCAACATGTGCAGAGTGGAATTACACCATGTCAGCAAATCACATACCAGCCGGTTAACGAGTAGGCCGAAAGATCTCTGTAGTGATGCAAGTTGATGACCCGCAGAGTGCAAACGGCAGAAGTGAGCACACAGTGACCATGCATTCTGCAGCAACACATCCAGGCCGAGATAGTGGCGGACAAATTGCTGTACCACCAGGTTGAGGACGTGAGCCATGGAAGGCACGTGTGTGAGGTTTCCCCTGGCATAGGTCCTCCCCCAGGTTTTCACCATTATCGCACACGACCTTCCTTGGCTCCAGGTTCAGTGGAGACAGCCATTGCTCAAACTCGGCCTGGATAGCTGTCCACAACTCTTGATCTGTCTGACTGTGATCTCCAAGGCATATTAATTTAAGTACTATTGAACTGCTGGAACACGTGCCTCATTAAGGGAAAGGTTGAGGGCACATGTGGAGGCCCTAGAGGAGGTGGAGGAGGCAGAAGCAATTGAGGAAATGTTGGATACAGAGGTTTGTCCCGCAAGACTAGCGGATTCCAAAACTTTGCGTCTAGTGGTTTAGTTCACCATCCCTTTTTGTGTAGTGATTTAGTTCTCCATCTCCTGGTGTGCATTGGCTTAGTTCTCCAACCCTAAGTGTTTAGTAGTGATGGGCGAGCACTAAAGTGTTCGGGTGCTCGTTGCTCGGGTCGAGAAAATCATAATGCTCCTGTGCTCGACCCGAGCCCAATGTAAGTCAATGGGAAACTCGAGCATTTTTCTGGTGGCCTCCCCCCGGAGGTCTGGAGGTGACCAACAATTAACCAAATCAATGGAAAAAGTGCTTAAATGATATGGGAACAGCATGTGGAAGAACTCTGGAAGCATCTCTGACTCCCAGGTCACCATTGTGAACAATGTTGTCAGAGTATTACGCCACGTTTACGGACTCCCAATAAAACATACAAAAACAAAGCTAAAATGGATTTTCCTGAAAGAAATGTTAAGAAAAATTCTTTCCAGGGTCATAACTTGTATATAAGGCAAAATAAATAAAAAACAAAAATGCTCCTCCACACCATGAGCTATGTTCACAAGTAATGTTTTTGATGCATTTTTGCACTTTTGCATTTATTTCAAAGGTGAAAAATACGTTCACCAGTAAATGTAATTTTAACATTTTACTACCTTATCTGGCCATGTGAGACATGATCATACACATTCATACAGTGCTGAAATGACATGGGAACAGCATGGGGAAGACCCCTGGAAGCATCTCTGCATCAAAGGTCACTGCTTAAAACCATGGTCATTAGACGTGATCTTATATTACTGCGGTAATAATACAGACATTTTTGGTAACGTGACAAATATTAAACTCCTTATAAAATGGGCAAGGCCCATTGCAAGGTAAGGGGAAGTGGATGCAATGGTGATGGTAATGGCGCACGCAGAGGCCGAGGCCGTGGGCAAGATGAAATTGTGCCTGCTGAGGGAGCACAACAAGCACCAACTTCATGTCAACCTAGCTTCCTGTCCAACTTTCTAGGGGGCCGTGGAATACCACTCTTGAAGCCAGACTAGTGAAAAAGTTGTTGGTTGGATAGCAGATAAATAGATAATGCTTCCAGTCAGTTTGCAACCACCACCGCCCTGTCTTCCACACGGTCCAGTCTCAATAGCCGGAAGTCTGGACCACATTATTATTATTATTAATATTTATTATTATAGCGCCTTACATGTGAAAAAGGGGTATACATAGCAAACATTACATGTACACTCACCAACGCAATCACTGGGAAGGACCTCCTAACCATGGACATGTGAACAAGTGCTTGTGGCCAGGGACGGTACATCTCACTGATTACACATTGTGTTAATATTGTGGAAACCGGGACCCCGTCGGACCCTGGGATGAAACTTGTCCTCCCAATGCAGAGGATTGCGGGCCCAGGGTCAATCAGTGTTGCCCCCACATTCTACAGCTCCTGCACCTCCTCCTTAGCCTTCATCTCCAAAATGACCACATCAGTCTGAAGCTGTAAGAACTGCAGCACTGCCTCGGCCTAGCAGCAACAGGCAGTGCTGAAGCTAATATGCTTAGGTGACAAGCTGCAGACCGCTGCAGAGTTGTTGAATGCTGTAACAGAGTAGGCATATCTGTGGCTCTCACCGCTGAACCTACAGCCAGGCATGTTCATGTGTGACAATGGCCAGAACCTGGTGGTGGCTCTGAGGCTTGACAACCTCACACACATACAATGCCTGGCCCAGGTGCTCAACTTAGTGGTTCAGTGGTTTCTCAAAACCTACCCAGATCTGCCTGAGCTGCTTTTGAAAGTACGCAGCGTGTGTCCACATTTCAGAAAGTCAGCTACAGCTTTTGCCAACCTGGCAGTGCTTCAGCAGCGTTTGCATTTTCCAGCTCACTGACTAGTGTGTGATGTGACCATGCGCTGAAAATCAACGTTGCAGATGTTGGAAAGGATTTGAGAGCAGCAGAGGGCTGTTGTAGAGTACCAGCTTCAACACTCCCATCAGAATTCAGGTGAGCCTCCGCACATAAGAGCTGATGAGTGGACATGGATGTCTGACATCTGTGCCATCCTCCAAAAATTTGAGGACTCCACCAAGATGGAGAGCGGCGATGACGTCATAATTAGTGTCACCATCCCACTTCTCTGTCTACTGAAAAGCTCGCTGCTCACAATTAAAGAGAAGGCATTGCAGATGGAGCAAGATGAGATGGAGCAAGGAACTATACAGCCTTATCTCATATCAATGCAGATTCGGTGATAATGAGGAGGAGGAACAGGAGCTTGTTTCCTGCGCTACAGACGGTACAACCCACCCCACATTCATACCGTCTATTCAGCGTGGATGGCCTGAGGAGAGGGAGATCGAGGAGAGAATGGTATCCTTGAGGCGTATAGAGCGGGGTATAGTGAGGAGCGCAGTTCTGGTCCAGGGATGGCTTTTTAAGAAAAGGGGTTATTATTGCATGTTTGAATGAAGAGGGAAATATACCCAAAGAAAGAGAGAGGTTAAATTTTTAGCTAGGTGGGTATTGACAGCTGGGGAAAGGGACTGAAGGAGATGTGAGGGAATAGGGCCACTGTTGCAGGTTGTAGGGCAAGAAGAAGCAAGGAATCTGGTCACTTCTTTTTCTGTGACAGGCTCGAAGATGGAAAGTGACCTTGAGGTGCGGGAGGGAAGGGGATCTAGACTCTGAGGGGATTGTGCAAAAATGATTTGACAGATATGATTTCTTTTATGTAGTAAATAAGTGGCCAGATCATCAGCACTTAGGTTGGTGATGATGGGGGTCTGTACTTTTTTAGGGCTCAGGACGGAGTGGAAGGTTTCAAAGAGTCATTTAGGATTGTTGGCTGGAGGTGTGAATAGGGTGGTAAAGTAGACTTGTTTTGCCAGACGGATTGCAGAGTTATGATTTTTGAGCATGAACTTATAGTGGATGAAGTCTTCCGCTGAAAGTGATTTTCTCCACAGAAGCTCAGCGCACCTTGAGCAAAGATGGAGAAAACGTGTTTGCATCCTATGCCAAGGCTGCCATGTATGCCGGGTGATTCTGCGTGTAACAGGTGCTGCTTCATCCAGGGCACTCTGCAATTTGTTGTTATAGTGTGACAATGCTGAGTCTGGACAAGAGAGGGAGAGGATGGTAGATAAAGATGTCTGTAGATTGTTCATAAGCTGCTGGGTATTGATGGCATGTAGATATCTGTGTGTATGGTTCTAGACCCACACTACAAGGAGAACTTTCTATCTCTCCTTCCCATGGCGCGGAGGTCTAAAAAAATGTTGCAGTACCAGAAGGCCCTTGGTGAAGAATTATTAAAAAACTTCCCATCTGACAACGCTGGCGTCAGAGGTCACAGTTAGTGATGAGCGAATACCGTAATATTCGTAATCGCTATACTCGTAATGAGTACTTTGTAATAATCGCATATTTGTTCCGAATAGCGAGTACAATGTAAGTCAAAGAGAAATGCGAGTAATTTTCTGCTGGACTCTACAAAGGGGTCTGGGAGCCTGAGGAAAAGGCTGAAATGGATGGGAAAGTAATGAAACAGAATGGGAAGAGCCTGGAGAATGTGCCTGCATGCATTTCTGACTCGCATATGGTTTCTGGGAATAAGTTTGTCGCAGTGTTACGCTACTTTTACAGACACACAAGAACAACTACCAAACCTAACCTAAATTGCATTTAACAGGCCAAAAAGCTAAAGAAACAGTTTTTCCTGCATAATCACTTGTATATAAGGATAAATAAACAAGAGAAACCAAAAAAATATCCCTTTTAGCGTTTGTTCTCACATACTGTTGTGGCTTTTTTTTGCCTTTTACAATTGGGAGGGCACTGACTTATACATTTTGTATGTCCCTCTGTCATACATCATTTTTAGTTCGCCATTCCCCAGCACTTTATAAGCACAGGCTCTGACGCCTAAAACAGTGGGGAAAATAGACCGGTGCTTTTAGAAAAAAAGGCAGCACAAAATGCTACTACTCCGTGTGCTGGAAAAATATTGCTTTGCCTCTGACAAGAGCTGTTTTAAGATGGACACTGGAAGAACACTTTAACCTCTCCCTACCTAATAGACAATCTCTCCCTCCCTGTACTCTGACTTTCTTGTGTGTCTTCAGCTCTGAAAAGAGCTATTTTTTGGTGGTATTATGGAGCTAGTGAGCGGCTCCTTTAAACTGTCCCTGCTCAAGTATCTCTCCCTCCCTACTCTACACTAACCTAGTACACACTGCAGGTAGCCCTTAAAAGGGCTTTTGTTTTATCAAGAGGCCTAAACACTCTGAATAGGTTTGAACAACACACAACTGGCAGACTTTCAGTGGAGTATAATATTTGTCACATTCCCAATATATTTCAGGATTATTACCGCAATAATATCGGATCACGTCTGATGACCACGGTTTTAGGCAGTGGCCTATTAGTATAGTATTTGTCAGTGACCAAGTGTGAATAGGTTTGAACAACACAGAACTGGCAGACTTTCGATGGAGTATAATATTTGTCACGTTCCCAATACATTTCAGGATTATTACCGCAGTAATATCGAATCACCTGCGATGATGGACAAGTTACTCTGTGTCTAGAATACAGCAATGCAAATAAAATCAAATAAAATGCTGCTAACAAGCAAATGGAGCAGTAAAATGGTGTATTATACACTGCTCAAAAAAATAAAGGGAACACTCAAATAACACATCCTAGATCTGAATTAATGAAATATTCTCATTGAATACTTTGCTCTGTACAAAGTTGAATGTGCTGACAACAAAATCACACAAAAATCATCAATGGAAATCAAATTTATTAACCAATGGAGGCCTGGATTTGGAGTCACCCCCAAAATTAAAGTGGAAAAACACACTGCAGGCTGATCCAACTTTGATGTAATGTCCTTAAAACAAGTCAAAATGAGGCTCAGTATTGTTTGTGGCCTCCATGTGCCTGTATGACCTCCCTACAACACCTGGGCATGCTCCTGATGAGGTTGCGGATGGTGTCCTGTGGGATCTCCTCCCAGACCTGGACTAAAGCATCCACCAACTCCTGGACAGTCTGTGGTGCAACGTGACATTGGTGGATGGAGCGAGACATGATGTCCCAGATGTGCTCAATCGGATTCAGGTCTGGGAAATGGGCAGGCCAGTCCATAGCTTCAATGCATTCATCTTGCAGGAACTGCTGACACACTCCAGCCACATGAGGTCTGGCATTGTCCTGCATTAGGAGGAACCCAGGGCCAACTGCACCAGCATATGGTCTCACAAGGGGTCTGAGGATCTCATCTCGGTACCTAATGGCAGTCAGGCTACCTCTGGTGAGCACATAGAGGGCTGTGCGGCCCTCCAAAGAAATGCCACCCCACACCATTACTGAACCACTGCCAAACCGGTCATGCTGAAGGATGTTGCAGGCAGCAGATCGCTCTCCACAGCGTCTCCAGACTCTGTCACGTCTGTCACATGTGCTCAGTGCGAACCTGCTTTCATCTGTGAAGAGCACAAGGTGTTCTGTGGCAAATGCAAAGCGTCCTGCACGGTGTTGGGCTGTGAGCACAACCCCGATCTGTGGACGTCGGGCCCTCATACCACCCTCATGGAGTCAGTTTCTAACCGTTTGTGCAGACACATGCACATTTGTGGCCTACTGGAGGTCATTTTGCAGGGCTAAGGCAGTGCTCCTCTTGTTTCTCCTTGCACAAAGGCGGAGGTAGCGGTCCTGCTGCTGGGTTGCTGCCCTACTACAGCCCCATGTTTCCTGGTGTACTGGCCTGTCTCCTGGTAGCGCTTCCAGCCTCTGGACACTACACTGCCAGACACAGCAAACCTTCTTGCCACAGCTCGCATTGATGTGCCATCCTGGATGAGCTGCACTACCTGAGCAACTTCTGTGGGTTGTAGAGTCCGTCTCATGCTACCATGAGTGTGAAAGCACAGCCAACATTCAAAAGTGACCAAAACAACAGCCAGAAAGCATTGGTACTGAGATGTGGTCTGTGGTCCCCACCTGCAGAACCACTCCTTTATTGAGTGTGTCTTGATAATTGCCAATAATTTCCATCTAATGTCTATTCCATTTGCACAACAGCATGTGAAATTGATTGTCAATCAGTGTTGCTTTCTAAGTGGACCGTTTGATTTCAAAGAAGTTTGATTTACATGGAGTTATATTCTGTTGTTTAAGTGTTTCCTTTATTTTTTTGAGCATTGTATTACTTTTCAAGAAAATAATCAGGATTAAGAGCAAAAGGAATATTAGCCCTGATATCTTGGGCTATGGATATGAGTAACAGCAGCAGACAAAACGTGCAATGGACTCTATTCTGCTTTATACACTCTCCACAAACTATGTGTCACGCTAGGTGTGGGAAAGACTTAGTGCAACACAGAGGGAAAAGGGAAAAGGAGCCCAGACACTAGGGAAAGGGGGAAGTGGAGACCTCCTAGTCTGGTTTAGTGTCACCTTGTCTCCCCTAACGTCCCTATATTGCCTCCTCAGCAATCGCCGCACGCATGCCTCGCCCTACTCTCCCTGAAGTATGGCTACGGCTAGGGATGGAAGGAGATGAGCACTAGTCAACCTCCACTAAACTCTATAGACAACAAGGGTGGACAAAATAGGAGAAATGGCTTAGCTTTAGATGAACTCCAAATAAGCACACGGCCTCAGGCTCCAGAGAGGACGAAGCACTGCTCCTGCTAAGCTTCACAAGTAGAAATGGATATAGCCGGTGACTCCCTCTCAGACACACCAGGTATATATACACCCAGGCAGATAGCTAATTAGCAAGAGAGAGGTAGACGCTCGGTCCTAAAGACATCTTCTTATCTAAGAGGCTGTCTGCAATGCCAAACGTATAGATCTCCTGCAACCCACTGCAGGGCGACTGTCTGTCACCTCAGACACACCCGTGACAGTATCCCCCACCTCTATGAGTGACCTTCGGACACTCAGCACCGGGTTTCTCAGGAAAAGAAGTGTGGAATGAGTGAACCAATCTGGGAGCGTTCACCTCTGACACTGAAACCCACATCCTCTCCACTGGACCATAGCCTTTCCAGTGCACCAATTATTGTAGAGAACGACGTTGGAGACGAGAATCTACAATCCTCAAAATCTGAAACTCCAGATTACCATCAATCATTTCATGGGGCGGTGGAAGAGGTGAGGGCTCAAGAGGTTCCACATACCTTTTGAGTAAGGACCTGTGGAAAACATTGTGGACCTTAAGGGCCTGAGGAAGTTCAAGACGAAACACTGCTGGGTTAATGACAGCAGTTATTTTATAGGGACCAATAAACCTAGGTCCCAGCTTCCAAGAAGGAGCTTTCAATCTTATATTCCTGGTAGACAACCACAAAAAAAGTCATTCATATTCAGTTCCGGACCTGGAAAGCGTTTTCTGCCAGTCACACATTTATACCTGTCTCATATGGTCTTTAAATTACACAAAACACCCTGCCATACCGAGGAGAGCGACAAAGCAAACCGTTCCTCCTCAGGAACTCCTGAAGCTCCTCCCCCACTGAAGGTACCAAACTGTGGATAATAACTGTATGCACCGAAAAACGGTGACCTGCCAGTGGATTCTTGCCGATGATTATTAATGGCAAATTCTGCCAGCGGTAAGTAGGATGCCCAATCCACCTGATTTTCGGAGACGAAACACCTGAGGTATGTCTCCAAGTTCTGATTGACACGCTCGGTCTGACCATTCGACTGAGGGTGGAAGGCAGAGGAAAAGGACAGCTTCACCCCCAGTCGAGAACAGAATGCCTTCCAGAACTTGGAAAGAAACTGGGGCCCATGATCAAACATCACATCGGAGGGAACCCAGTGAAGCTCAAAAAATCACATTCATGAACACCTGAGCAAGTGTCTTGGCATTGGGAAGTGTGACAAAGTGAACCATTTTACTGAACCTATTTACTGTGACAAAAACCACTGTTTTGCCTGCAGAAACCGGTAGGTCAGTAATAAAAGTGTGTCCATGGCCTACTAGGGATAGGTAGCTGAAGAAGAGTACCAGACGGACAGGTATGCAAAACCTTAGAACGCGTGCAAATACTACAAGCAGCTACATGTTCAATTACATCCTAATGCAACCCCGGCCACCAAAAAAGAAGAGAGAGGAGGTCCGTGGTTGCCTTACTACCTGGATGCCCAGCAAGCACAGAGTTATGATGTTCCTTGATCAGATGGTACAAACAACTTTCCTGAAGGGCAGGAGGAAGGGGCATCCCCCTGAGCCTCCAAAACCTCACCTTCCAGTTCAGGATAAAGAGCTGAAATGACTACCCCTTTCTGTAATATCGGGGTAGGGTTCTCATTGTCACCACCACCAGGGAAGCTCCGGGACAAAGCATCAGCCTTGACATTTTTGACCCATGGACGAAAAGTGACAACAAAATTGAACCTAGTAAAAAACAGGGACCATCTGGCTTGCCTAGGGTTGAGACATTTAACTGACTGGAGATAAGATAGGTTCTTATGGTCAGTAATAACAGTAATAGGATTGACAGCACCCTCCAACCAATGTCGCCATTCCTTGAACGCCAAGTTGATCTCCAAAAGTTCACTATTACCCACATCATAATTTCTCTCAGCTGCAGACAATTTTTTAGAAAAGAAGGCGTATGGACGCAATTTACCAGGGGACGAACCCTGAGACAACACAGCCCCAACCCCGACATCTGAAGTATCGACCTCCACAATAAAGGGTTGAGAAACATCAGGTTGACTGAGTATAGGTGAAGTGGCAAAATGATTCTTTAAGGAAGAAAAATCCTGGAGGGAAGCATCCGACCATTTGGAAAAATCAGACCCCTTCTTAGTCATGTCAGTAAGGGGTTTCACTATAACAGAGTAATTTTGGATGAATTTCCTGTAAAAATTAGTAAAGCCCAGAAAACGTTGAAGAGCCTTCAGGTTCTCGGGATGTTCCCCGTCAAGAACTGCATGGATCTTCTCCGGATCCATCCGAAAACCTGAAGATGTCAACAAGTACCCCAAAAACTGCACCTCCTGAACAGCAAAAACACATTTTTCTAGTTTGGCATAAAGTTTGTTATCCCTTAATATCTGGAGCACCTGCTTAACATGCCCCCGATGAGTCTCAAAATCAGGATAATAAACCAAAATATCGTCCAGATAGACCACCATAAATCTTCCCACGAAATGATGGAAAATATAATTTATGAAATGCTGGAATACCGCAGGTGCATTGGTCAAACCAAAAAGCATAACCTGACTCTCGAAATGTCCTTCCGGGGCATTGAACGCTGTCTTCCATTCGTCCCCTCCTCTAATTCTAACCAGATTGTATGCTCCCCTTAAATCCAACTTGGAGAATACCTTAGCTCCTACAACCTGGCTGAACAAATCAGGAATCAGAGGAAGAGGATATGGATCACTGATGGTAATTTGATTTAATTCCCGGAAATCTAAACAGGGACGTAGGCCGCCATCTTTTTTCTTCACAAAGAAGAACCCTGCCGCCACTGGCGAAGATGAGGATCTGATATGTTCCTTCTCCAGACATTCCGCAATGAAATCCTTCATGGCTTGTCTCTCAGGGCCAGAAAGATTTAACAGTCTGGACTTCGGTAGTTTAGCTCCGGGGATCAGGTTAATAGGACAGTCATAAGCACGATGAGGAGGCAAATCCTGACACCCTTGCTCAGAAAAAACCTCCTCAAAACCAGACAGAAAAGCAGGTAAAATTTCTGTAGAGACAGTAGCAATGGAAATATCTAGACAGTTCTCATGGTAGTAATCTCCCCATTCAATAATCTCCCCGACTTGCCAATCCACCAACGGATTAAGTTTAACAAGCCAAGGTATACCTAAGACAATCGGAGTAGGAAGATTGTCCAGAACATAGCAAAGGATGATTTCACAATGAACTGACCCCACCCTCAGTTTTACATTATGTACAATCAGAGTAAATGCTTTCTGTGCAAGTGGCACCGAGTCAATGGCAAAGATGGGAATAGGTTCGGCTAAAGCACAGCAAGCAAGACCATAAGTTTTCACAAACTCAGCATCACCCATGCTGACTCCAGCTCCACTGTCAACAAACACAGATTTTTTTTCGGTTTTGCTATGTAGCACCACCTCTGCTATCAGGACAAAGAGGGAACTGCAGTTTGACCACAAATGCACCCCTTGTTTATCCAACTCCAGATTACTGAGAGTTAATCGAGTCTCCTTTTGTTTAGGAATTGAAGGACAGTTCCCAACAAAGTGTCCCTTATTCCCACAAAAAAACATAAGTCTTTATTCTTGCGAATCTCCGGGGAGATGTATGATGTAGAGACACCCCCTAACTGCATGGGTTCCTCCACCTCCCCCAGTACTGGTTCACCCGCAGACTGCTCCCCTGGCAGAGGTACACAACCCCGGCAAGAAGGACCCGGAGAAGGTGGTCGCACCCGTCTATCCCAAAGGCGTCTATCAAGACGTGTGGCCACAGACATGGCAGCCTCCAAGGACTGAGGAGTTTCATGTATAGCCAAGGCATCTTTTAACCTTTCAGTAAGCCCCTCACAAAATTGACTTTTAAGGGCTGAGTCATTCCATTTGGAATCCGCTTCCCATCTACGGATTTCCGAACTGTATGTTTCCACTGACTGAATCCCCTGCTGAAGGTGACATAGCCTAGACTCAGTCAAGGCAACTCTGTCAGGGTCATCATAGATAAGGGCCAGAGCTCCGAAAAACCCCTCCACAGATTGGAGACAAACCGAGTCCTGCGGTAACGAAAACGCCCATGACTGAGGATCGCCCTGCAATAGAGAGATCACAATACCAACCCGTTGCTCCTCATTACCGGAGGAGTAGGGACGAAGTTTAAAATACAATTTGCATGCCTCCTTAAATACATAAAACTTGTCCCTACCTCCTGAAAACCTATCCGGGAGGGCAACTTTGGGTTCAGGCTGGATAGGCCTTCCTGCAGAGACCCCCATAATGGCGACCTGTAAGCGCTGACGCTGCTGCTGTACCTCACCACGGGGGTCATTCACCTCCAAAGACAGCCTGTGTAGCCGGTCTACAAGCTCTGCAACTGAAACCATACCCAAGGGAGTAAGGAAAAAAAAAAGGTGAAAACCCCAAAACACACAAAAAAACAAAAATGTCAGTTCCCTTTTTTTTTTCAATTTCAAAATGTGCTCTGCCGGCTAGACTTAGTGCAATGCAGAGGGAAAAACAAAAGGAGCCCAGACACTAGGGAAAGGGGGAAATGGAGACCTCCTAGTCCGGTTTAGCGTCACCCTGTCTCTCCTAACGTTCCTATATTGCCTCCTCAGCAATCGCCGCACGCGTGCCTCGCCCTACTCTCCCTGACGTATGGCTATGGCTAGGGATGGAAGGAGATGAGCACTAATCAACCTCCACTAAACTCTATAGACAACAAGGGTGGACAAAATAGGAGAAATGGCTTAGCTTTAGATGAACTCCAAATAAGCACACGGCCTCAAGCTCCAGAGAGGACGAAGTATTGCTCCTGCTAAGCTTCACAAGTAGAAATGGATGCAGCCGACAACTCCCTCTCAAACACACCAGGTATATATACTATATACACCCAGACAGAGAGCTAATTAGCAAGAGAGAGGTAGCCGTTCAGTCCTAAAGACAGCCTCTTATCTAAGAGGTTATCTGCAATGCCAAACGTAGATATCTCCTGCAACCCACTGCAGGGCGACTGTCTGTCACTTCTGAAGCACCTGTGACACTATGCCTGCATATCTCCTGCTATCACCAGGATTGATATGCATTTGGATTAGTCCTTAGAAGGGCAGTTAGTTGAGATGTATATTTCTCTGGAATACCTAAGTAAATAAACTGCCAATTCACTCCCAAGCTCAGCAGCACCTCTTCCTACTCTACTCTGCCTGTCTGAAGGGTAGACTGTGACAAGCATAGGGTCATCGGGTCTTATATAGACCCGATGACGCTATTCGCCAGGCAATCACTGTAATGCCACAACCAACATGGCTGCGGCATTTCAGTGACTGCAAGGCAATTCCCGCATGTTAATTTGCGGTCAAAACATTGCCAAACATGCGGGGCATCCAGGAAGTACTCACCAAGCGCCGAGCATCTCAAACAGTGAGATGCTTGGCGAGTACCAAGAAGTTGCGAGCACGCTCGCTCATTACTAGTGTTTAGCAGTTTAGTTCTCCAACCCCTGTTGACTAGTAGTTTAGTTCTCCATCTTCTGGTGTGTAGTGGTTTAGTTCTCCATACCCAATCTTTCCACAAGCTCATTCACCCCCCAACTGACCTACCCATCAAAGTTAATGGATGCCCACCCTCCCCAATCCCGCAAACTTGACTCTGATCTCTCCTTCAAACCACATATCCAAGCCCTTTCCACTTGCTACTGACTCCAACTCAAGAATATCTCCTGGATCAGCACATTCCACAACTATGAATCTGCAAAAACACTAATGCAGGTCCTGATCATCTCATGCGTCACATACCGCAATCTCCTGCTTTGTGGCCTCCCTTCTAACACTCTCAAACCCCTCCAATCTATCCTAAACTCTGCAGGCCGACTATTCCACCTGTCACTCTGCTATTCCTTGGCTTCTCCCCTCTGTCAGTCCCTGCACTGGCTCCCCATTGCCCAGAGACTCCAGTTCAAAACCCTAACTTTGGCATACAAAGCCATCCAAAACCTGTCTCCTCCATACATCTGTGACCTAATTTCCTGGTACTTTCCTGCACTCAACCACAAGATCTCCTTCTCTACTCCCCTCTTATTTCCTCTTCCCACAAACGCATTCAAGATTTCTCCTGTGGATCTCCCCTACTCTTGATCTCTCTACCCCAACATATCAGACTCTCGCCTACCCTGGAAACCTTCAAAAGGAATCTGAAGATCTACCTGTTTCGACAAGCGTACAACCTGCAGTAACCCTCGCTCCACAATACCACTGCACGACCAGCTCTACCCTCACCTACTGTATCCTTACCCATCCCTTGTAGATTGCGAGCCCTCGTGGGCAGGGTCCTATCTCCTCCTGTACCAGTCGGTGCCTCGTTTTTGTTCAAGATTATTGTACTTGTTGTTTGCTATGTATACCCCTTTTCACACGTAAAGAGCTATGGAAAAAATGGCACTATAATATTTAATAATAATAATTATACTAGTTGTACTCTGGGTCAATTGATGCCACTTTTTCCTGGTGTCTGCCCCTAAGTTGAGCTGTTTTGGAAGCTTTTGGGCCACTTTGAAATTGTTGTCTATGCGTTTGGTTTTGCCTCCCATTTAATTCAATGGGGTTCGGATATGTTCGGCTGACATCAAGAAGTTCCCCAATCAGAACCAAGCCTTGAAAGGTTCGCTCATCTCTACTTCTAAGTAAACTTGAACCTGTTATTGCTTTATCGCTTATATTACAGTATATTGTCAGCTTACCTAGCTCCTATGTTGCCCAGCTAGGCTTCATAAGAGTGCTAAAAGGGGGACCTTCATCAGGCCATCAACTGCCATGGAAATCATTGACACCTGACTTAAGCAACAATGGATTAAAAACACCTGATGGCTGCAGAGATGAGGGCACTCATAAAAGGAGAGATCTGTCAAAGGGGGCCCTTTATTATACATAAGTATTAGATGCCCCTAGTCGAACTCTGGTCAACGTCCTGTTCATTGTGGAAATTTTACATCTTTCATCTATTTGTTATGAAGTATTTATATTATCTTAAAAACAAGTTAACAGACATGTCAAAACTGTCGGTCAGGAATCTAGTATGAAAAGCTGACTTACTGAAATCTCTCGAGACCAGGAAGATTTGTTTTAGCTTACATCTGAGTCTTTTGTTCTTTAATGAAGCGAAACAACAAGAATTGCAAACATTGAAGTAATTTTATACGTGCTTTGAAAAACACAGTCACGTGTTGGATGCTAAACCAAAATGTTTATCACCTATTTTACCGATCTGAAACACATTATTTTGCTAATCAATAAATTCACTTCTTTCAAGATTTTATGACAAATGTGCCTGAAGGTCGGTATTTGCACAACATGTAAACACGCAGCGCACTTTGCTTTTTTTTCCAAGCTGGAGGTTGCACAAAAGTCCAAAGGGAACAAGCCACACATCTGTTGTTCTGAGGACATCTGCTGGCTGCCTTAAGTGCTTTACATTGTCTAAAAGCATTCCAGATAGAATAATAGTGGGTGAATCTATTATGCTGTATATTCACTGCGCTCATAATCCTGCAAATTATATTTTAGATTTATCCATAAAAGCCTAATAATAATAATCATCAGCATGATCATCGGTAGTAGTAGAAGCAGCTGGTTTATTAATTATTTTTTTTGCTTAAATTTACTGACGCAAGCATTAATCATGTAATCCATTAAGCATGTTAGTGATTTACTATAAAAAATTTCTAAAATACTGTTAAATTGCTTACTGATTTAAAAAATACAATAACAATAAAAAGATATATAATATAGTCTATGAAGTTTTGATCGTGCATTTCCCAGTAAATATAAAGTCTTCATTGTGTGATAGTATTTATGGGAAATAATATTGTGCACATTTTACTGAGGCCAGACTGGTTATTGTTACATTATTATGCCTTCTATATTCTACTTGTCATATCACTGATTAAATAAAGTACTTTGCATTAATGTGTACAATATATTAAGTTTAATATATCAAGTTTATTAACAGAAACAGTGTTATAACAAATTCAATGCACACATAAATCAGTGCAGGATTCTAACAGATGGGGCATGTTTGGAACCCCTTTATAACTGTCCTAGAGAGAGGTTCTCAGCAAAATTGCATTTATAATACCCATCAGCCTGAGCAAATATCCCCATTCATTTGCATTTAGGCACCCTTAGTTAAAGCCTCTCTCATTTGGTAGCAGCAAGTGGCAAACTTAAGGAAGCAAAGGGTCATGGGAAAGGTCCAATTAGATCAGTGGGAGCACACTCTAAACAAATACAGCCACATGGATGCACACATTAGGAACACTGCCCAAGGGAATATGTGGACATATGTTCAGTGTGGATGATCAAGGCTAGCTTCAGGCCTTTAGAAACGACAATAAAAAAATTCCATCAATCAGGCTCTAGCTTTGTGAATTATATGATTCAGTACTGCAAGGGTGCACGTTCTATTCTCTCTTTCAAGATTTTCCTTATCTTTGTTTCTGCTCTACACAGCTGCCTACTTTAGCTTGTCTAAAGACTGCCTGGGGACAGTTTCAGACATCTGAAGGGATATATGCCTGTAAGAATCACTAGAAGCATATTATGCACTGCTGGTATATAATAGGCACCTTATTATTTATGCTACGAAGATTGGATAGAATACATCTCTCTATCTTTTTTTCTCTATGTGTATATATGTTTATATAGTTTATTTTATTAATTTACAGAATGCAAAGTGAATGTGGAAAAAAATGTAAATCAAATCAATATTTGGTGTGACCACACTTGCACAGTTTTTGAAAGAACTCAGCAGCCCATTGGCAAACAATTATAGCCAAAAATTTAACATTTTGACTCATAAGTCTAAAGTACTTGCTGACATTTTTCTGTGCCCCAGTTCCTATTTTTTCATACATACTGTAGTTGAGTTACTTTGCCATGTTTCCATGTTGAACGTATAACATTCTGGTCAAACTTCTCCGAACAGTAGGTGTGTGTAGCTGGGTACTACTGGTAGCTGTCAGGTCTCAGCTGATGGCCCTCCTGGACATTTTGAAGAGAAGTAAGCAGGATGTGTTTTTCATCTGCTGAACTACAGTTCGTTGGCTGATCACTGCTTTACAGTCCTCAACGTTGCCCAATTATTAGTACTTCTTCATAAGAGCTTGGATAGAACATCTTAAAACTCCATTCTGCTTTGAAATCTTTGCTTGGGAGAAAGCTTTCTGATGCAGTATAACTATGTTGTGTTTTGCTGCTGTGATCAGTCTTTCCGTTGTTATTATGGAAAGCAGTTTGTTTGCTGAAAAGCTGGAGAACAGTAGAATAATGAGTGTCTACAGGTGACAGTGAAGCAAGTGAAGATTCTTTCATTTTGGCATAGGGAGTAGAGATGAGCGGTGTTCGACTAGAACTGTTCGCCAATCTCAAATTCGAGCTGTTTTGGGCGGTGTTCGAGTTGTTCGACGAACCCGAACGATTTGCAAAAAATTCGGCTGTTCGAGGTTATGTTCGATAACTGTTCGTGCACCAAAAGCGTGTCCTGCATGTCTGGCGCTATTTAGAGCACCAATCATGCAGGGATTGTCTGCCACTCACTGTAATGCCACAGCCATGGTGGTTGTGGCATTACAGTGATTGCCCAAATCGATGGGAACAGTGCCAACAGTGAAACATGAAAAGCCGGCAATTCAGCAGCGGCATACACCTGTACCCGACAATTTAGAACCGAAAGAATAGAGCTTCACACATAGATTAGATAGATATAAACATGTCAGCCACATATATATGAAGTACAGTGACAGTGTTGCTTACTGTACTTGTCATTTAGCGTAAAGGATTTATCAAAAAAAATAATAGTGTTTTCATGCACCGTCTCTTTAAAAAAGCCGGCCGGCAATTCAGCAGCGGTACCCGACAATTTATAACAGAAAGAATAGAGCTTCACACATAGATTAGATAGATAGAAACATGTCAGCCACATATATACGAAGTACAGTGACAGTGTTGCTTACTGTACTTGTCATTTAGCGTAAAGGATTTATCAAAAAAAATAATAGTGTTTTCATGCACCGTCTCTTTAAAAAAGTCGGCCGGCAATTCAGCAGCGGTACCCGACAATTTATAACAGACAGAATAGAGCTTCACACATAGATTAGATAGATAGAAACATGTCAGTCACATATATATGAAGTACAGTGATAGTGTTGGTTACTGTACTTGTCATTTAGTATTAAAATAAAGGATTTATTATTAAAAAAATTGGCGTGGGGTTCCCCTTAATTTTAGGCTCTAGCGGAGGTTAAGCAGACGGCTGGGGCAGATGTTTGAAGCCTGGGAAGGGGGTAATACCCACGGAGCTTCCCAGGCTACTAATATCAGCCCCCAGCTGAATACATAGCCTTTACTAGCTATTAAAATGGGGGACCCCCCCCAAAAAAATGACGTGGGGTCCCCCCTAATTTAATAGCTAGCAAAGGCTAGGCAGACAGCTGGGGGCTGATATTAATCGCCCAGGAAGGGAGCCATGAATATTGGCCCCCTCCCAGGCTAGAAACACCAGCCGTCAGCCGCCCCAGAAATGGCGCATTCATAGGATGCGCCAATTCTGGCACTTAGCCTCGCTCTTCCACGCTGCCCTGGTGCGGTGGCAGGGGGTAATAGGGTTGGGGTTGATGTCAGCTTATAATGCCAGCTGACATCAAGCCCAGGTTAGTAATGGAGAGGCGTCTATAAGACACCCCCATTACTAACCCCTTAGTCAAAGTTAAAAAAAACACAAACACCCAGAATAAAGTCCTTTAATTGAAATAAAGACACAATCCTTTATTGTTCTAAATTAAACCATACTTACCGTCACGCCCATTCCAGCTGAAGCCAACGATCTCCTGCAATAAAAGAAAAATAATAAAGCAACCTCATCCTTACCTTTCCATGGTTCCCACGACAGCTTCAGCTCTGCTACATCGAGATGACAGGCTGGACCGCAGCAGAACGCTGCCATCCAGCCTCTCATCCCGCAGACACTGAGAAGCGCAGGCTTGCTTGCGCTGCTCAGCGTCTCTCTGTGACGACATCCAGATGAGCCGAGTTCATGTCCAATGAACTCGGCTCACCTCATGCACGTCACTGACAGCGTGGGAAAATTCTCACGCTGAAGCGGTGAGTGCAGGAGAATTCTCCCACGCTGTCAGTGACGTGCATAAGGTGAGCTCATGTCCAATGAACTCAGCTCACCTCCTGCACGTCACTGACAGCGTGGGAGAATTCTCCTGCACTCAGCGCTTCAGCGTGAGAATTCTCCCACGCTGAAGCGCTGACTGCAGGAGAATTTTCCCACGCTGTCAGTGACGTGCATAAGGTGAGCTCATGTCCAATGAACTCAGCTCACCTCCTGCACATCACTGACAGCGTGGGAGAATTCTCCTGCACTCAGCGCTTCAGTGTGAGAATTCTCCCACGCTGAAGCGCTGAGTGCAGGAGAATTTTCCCACGCTGTCAGTGACGTGCATGAGGTGAGCCGAGTTCATTGGACATTAACTCGGCTCATCTGGATGCCCTCACAGAGAGACACTGTGGAGCGCAAGCAAGCCTGCGCTTCTCAGTGTCTGCGGGATGACAGGCTGGATGGCAGCGTTCTGCTGCGGTCCAGCCTGTCATCTCGATGTAGCAGAGCTGAAGCTGTCATGGGAACCATGGAAAGGTAAGGATGATGTTGCTTTATTATTTTTCTTTTATTTCAGGAGATCGTTGGCTTCAGCTGGAATGGGCGTGATGGTAAGTATGGTTTAATTTAGAACAATAAAGAATTGTGTGTTTATTTCAATTAAAGGACTTTTTTCTGGGTGTTGTGTTTTTTTTAAATACTTTACTAGAAATTCATGGTGGTCATGTCTAATATTGGCGTGACCCCATGAATTTCGGGCTTAGGGCCAGCTGATAATGCCAAGCTGGCCCTAACCCCTTTATTACCCAATGAGCCACCGCATCAGGGCCCTGGATGAGTTGGGTACAGCGCCAGAAGATGGCGCTTCTATGAACGCGCCATTTTCCGGGGTGGCTGCGGACTGCAATTTGCAGCGGGAGTGGCCCAGAAAGCTTGGGCCTCCCTGCGCTGCGGATTCCAGCCCCCAGCTGCCTAGTTGTACCTGGCTGGACACAAAAACAGGGCGAAGCCCCACGTCAATTTTCTTTAAATTATTTCATGAAATAATTAAGAAAAAAGGGCTTCCCTATATTGTTGTGTCCGGCCAGGTACAAATAGGCAGCTGGTGGTTGGGGGCAGCCCGTTCCTGCCTGCTGTACCTGGCTGGACACAAATATAGTGCGAAGCCCCACGTCAATTTTTTTTAAATTATTTCATGAATTTCCTGAAATAATTTAAAAAAATTGAAGTGGGGCTTCGCACTATATTTGTGTCCAGCCAGGTACAGCAGGCAGGAACGGGCTGCCCCCATCCACCAGCTGCCTATTTGTACCTGGCCGGACACAACAATATAGGGAAGCCCTTTTTTTCTTAATTATTTCATGAATTTCATGAAATAATTAAAAAAAATTGAAGTGGGGCTTCGCACTATATTTGTGTCCAGCCAGGTACAGCAGGCAGGAACGGGCTGCCCCCATCCACCAGCTGCCTATTTGTACCTGGCCGGACACAACAATATAGGGAAGCCCTTTTTTTCTTATTTCATGAATTTCATGAAATAATTAAAAAAAATTGAAGTGGGGCTTCGCACTATATTTGTGTCCAGCCAGGTACAGCAGGCAGGAACGGGCTGCCCCCAACCACCAGCTGCCTATTTGTACCTGGCCGGACACAACAATATAGGGAAGGCCTTTTTTTCTTAATTATTTCATGAATTTCATGAAATAATTAAAAAAAAAGTACGTGGGGCTTCGCCCTATTTTTGTGTCCAGCCAGGTACAACTAGGCAGCTGGGGGCTGGAATCTGCAGCGCAGGGAGGCCCAAGCTTTCTGGGCCCCCCCCCGCTACAAATTGCAGTCCGCAGCCACCCCGGAAAATGGCGCGTTCATAGAAGCGACATCTTCTGGCGCTGTACCCAACTCATCCAGGGCCCTGGTGCGGTGGCTCACTGGGTAATAAAGGGGTTAGGGCCAGCTTGGTATTATCAGCTGGCCCCAAGCCCAAAATTCATGGGGTCACGCCAGTATTAGACATGACCGCCATGAATTTCTAGTAAAGTATTTAAAAAAAACACAACACCCAGAATAAAGTCCTTTAATTGAAATAAAGACACAATTCTTTATTGTTCTAAATTAAACCATACTTACCATCACGCCCATTCCAGCTGAAGCCAACGATCTCCTGCAATAAAAGAAAAATAATAAACCAACCTCATCCTTACCTTTCCATGGTTCCCACGACAGCTTCAGCTCTGCTACATCGAGATGACTGGCTGGACCGCAGCAGAACGCTGCCATCCAGCCTGTCATGCCGCAGACACTGAGAAGAGCAGGCATGCTTGCGCTCCTCACTGTCTCGCTGTGACGGCATAAAGATGAGCCGAGGTCATGTCCAATGAACTCGGCTCACCTCATGCACGTCACTGACAGCGTGGGAAAATTCTCACGCTGAAGTGCTGAGTGCAGGAGAATTCTCCCACGCTGTCAGTGATGTGCATGAGGTGAGCTCATGTCCAATGAACTCAGCTCACCTCCTGCACGTCACTGACAGCGTGGGAAAATTCTCCTGCAATCAGCGCTTCAGCGTGAGAATTTTCCCACGCTGTCAGTGACGTGCATGAGGTGAGCCGAGTTCATTGGACATGAACTCGGCTCATCTGTATGTCGTCACAGAGAGACGCTGAGCAGCGCAAGCAAGCCTGCTCTTCTCAGTGTCTGCGGGATGACAGGCTGGATGGCAGCGTTCTGCTGCAGTCCAGCCTGTCATCTCGATGTAGCAGAGCTGAAGCTGTCGTGGGAACCATGGAAAGGTAAGGATGAGGTTGCTTTATTATTTTTCTTTTATTGCAGGAGATCGTTGGCTTCAGCTGGAATGGGCGTGATGGTAAGTATGGTTTAATTTAGAACAATAAAGGATTGTGTCTTTTTTTCAATTAAAGGACTTTATTCTGGGTGTTTGTGTTTTTTTTAACTTTGACTATGGGGTTAGTAATGGGGGTGTCTTATAGACGCCTCTCCATTACTAACCTGGGCTTGATGTCAGCTGGCATTATAAGCTGACATCAACCCCAACCCTATTACCCCCTGCCACCGCACCAGGGCAGCGTGGAAGAGCGAGGCTAAGTGCCAGAATTGGCGCATCCTATGAATGCGCCATTTCTGGGGCGGCTGACGGCTGGTGTTTCTAGCCTGGGAGGGGGCCAATATTCATGGCTCCCTTCCTGGGCTATTAATATCAGCCCCCAGCTGTCTGCCTAGCCTTTGCTAGCTATTAAATTAGGGGGAACCCCACGTCATTTTTTTTGGGGGGTCCCCCATTTTAATAGCTAGTAAAGGCTATGTATTCAGCTGGGGGCTGATATTAGTAGCCTGGGAAGCTCCGTGGGTATTACCCCCTTCCCAGGCTTCAAACATCTGCCCCAGCCGTCTGCTTAACCTCCGCTAGAGCCTAAAATTAAGGGGACCCCCACGCCAATTTTTTTAATAATAAATCCTTTATTTTAATACTAAATGACAAGTACAGTAACCAACACTATCACTGTACTTCATATATATGTGACTGACATGTTTCTATCTATCTAATCTATGTGTGATGCTCTATCTTTCTGTTCTAAATTGTCGGGTACCGCTGCTGAATTGCCGGCCGGCTTTTTTAAAGAGACAGTGCATGAAAACACTATTATTTTTTTAAATAAATCCTTTACACTAAATGACAAGTACAGTAAGCAACACTATCACTGTACTTATTATATATGTGACTGACATGTTTCTATCTATCTAATCTATGTGTGAAGCTCTATTCTTTCTGTTCTAAATTGTCGGGTACAGATGCTGAATTGCCGGCCGGCTTTTTTAAAGAGACGGTGCATGAAAACACTAATATTTTTTTAAATAAATCCTTTACACTAAATGACAAGTGCAGTAACCAACACTGTCACTGTGCTTCTTATATGTGTGACTGACATGTTTCTATCTATCTAATCTATGTGTGATGCTCTATTCCTTCTTGTCTAAATTGTCGGGTACCGGTGTATGCCGCTGCTGAATTTGCCGGCCGGCTTTTTTAAAGAGAGTGTCTTCTGAGCAGTTTGTCAGCTTTTGGACACCTTTGCAGGTGTTTTCTATGTGTTTCTATGTGTTTTTGTTTGCCTGCCATTGGTTTTAACGGTGTTCGACGGTGTTCTAAGGTGTTCGACGAACAGTTCGACGAACAGTTCCTCGAACATCCCGGTGTTCGACGAACCGAACCGAACCCGAACACTACGGGGGTGGCTCAACACTAATAGGGAGTTGGGGATTTGGTCAGGATTAATGATGTTCTCAATGTTGTGAAATACAGGCAAATACTTATCTATCATGTAATACCATCAGGGAGGCATCTGATTGGCTCCAAATTTATTCTGCAGCAAGATAACATCCCCTAAAGCCAATGTCATTAAGAAACATCTTCAGCATAAAGAAGAACAAGGAGTCCAGGAAGTGATGTTATGGCTGTCACAGAGCTCTGATGTCAGAATCATTGAATCTGTCTGGGATTACATGAAAACACAAAAGGATGTGCACAAACCTACACCCACAAGAACTGTGGTTCGTTCTTCAAGATGTTTGGCAAAACCTTTGTGATGCAGTGAGGGGAATTATATGCGAGGGACGGTTTGTATCCCCCAGGATGCGCATAGAGGCATATTGAACCCGCTGGAGTGCATTACAATCACAGACATAGCTGTGGTTGCAGTGCAGAATAAAAGTAAGCTTTGACTTGGTCAAGCTATTTGACCAAAGCAGATTTAGTAAAACCCGGCATGGGCTTTTATTATAGGAGTGGACTACAGGATGGCAGTGGGGCGGTTCACTCCCTCCAGCCCGGGTCTTACAAGTGGCTCATGTCCACAGATTTTATTTAAAAACCTGCAGCAAAGGTTTGGATGTGTCAGTATTTGGCTTGCAAACTACAGAACAGGAGGCTCTGTGCTATAGAGGCCTGTGTGAAGTGAAAACAGAGCCCCAGGAAGGCAAAGCTTCTGACACTCCTATTAAAGAACAAGAATATTGACTACTCTCCACGCCCATGGGAGTGGGGAGTAGTGAATATTTATGCTCTTTAATAGTGGGCACACGTGACCACCGAGCCACTGCAGGAGCTGAGGCTGATGCTGACATGCTGACACTGTGCACCCACTATTAAAGACAATGAATATTCAGTGCTCCACACACCCATGGGCATTGGGAGCAGTGAATATAAATTTTCTTTCACAGCGGGCACAGTGTAGACTGCGCAGGGATCTCCTGCTTCCTGTGCCCTGATCCTCCGCCACTGCCGCTCCCACCCGCACCCTCCACCATCCACAGCCAAAGTATAATATAGTACATTCGGACTAGAAGACGCACCCACCACTTTACGCCAACATTTTGGAGGAAAAAAGTGCGTCTTATAGCCCAAAAAATATGATAATTTAGGCTGTGTGCCCACGATGCGTTTTTTAAGAGTTTCCGCAGCGGCAAAAACGCTGCAGAAACGCTTAAATAACGCATGGTAGAAGGCCTGCCATGTTCCCCAATGATAATCCGCATGTACTGTGCACATGCTGCAGAAATTTCCTCTGCGGATTAACATTGCGGAAAAAAACGCAGCACTACAAATTATTTTGCGGAAGTGCTGCGTTTTTGCCGCCATTGACTTGCATTAGAACGCATGGATTACGCATCACTGTATATGTAGATGCGCATTCCATGCGTTCTAATGTGTGGATGGTACCCAGGTCTAGAGAAGAGGAGACTCTCCTCTGGACCTGGGTACCATAGAAAACTGTAAAAAAAAAAAGAATAAAATAAAAAATAAATATATACTTACCTCTGGCGGCCCCCGATGCGCTCCTCCTTGCTTGCCGACAGTTCACGATGGACTTAAAGACCTGCACTGACGTCATAGTCATGTGACGGGTCACGCGACGCTGACGTCGGCAGGTCCTTCAGTGTAACGCGATCTGCCGGCAGCCAGGACGGAGTGAAGCAAGACTGCGGGGGCTATCGGAAGGTTAGTATAGATTTATTTTTTATTTTTTGACATTCTCTCGGGTCACACTATATAAATCCATGCTGTTTGCATGGATTTATATAGTGTGACCAAGTTGACAAGCACTTTCCAAGTAATGCTAAAATCGCTTGGAAAGCGCTTGTCAACCCGCATGCGGAAATGCATGTGAAGAACGCTTCACATCCGCATGCGTTTTTTCTGCCAGGGGAGAAGCAGAAACGCTCAGGAAAAATATGGAGCATTTCTTCATCATGGGGACATAGCCTCATGGACATCTATGGTTTGATTTCTTTGTGTGAATTGGATAAGTTGTCACTGACATCTGGTTATAATTTCATGTTAATCGTACCCTTATCAATATATTTACTTAGAAAATTGGGTGACAATTGTTCAATACTTTTTTCACCCGCTGTATATATACAGTACAGACCAAAAGTTTGGACACACCTTTTCATTTAAAGATTTTTCTGTATTTTCATGACTATGAAAATTGTACATTCACACTGAAGGCATCAAAACTATGAATTAACACATGTGGAATTATATAATAACAAAAAAATGTGAAACAACTGAAAATATGTCTTATATTCTAGGTTCTTCAAAGTAGCCACCTTTTGCTTTGATGACTGCTTTGCACACTCTTGGCATTCTCTTGATGAGCTTCAAGAGGTAGTCACCGGAAATGGTCTTCCAACAATCTTGAAGGAGTTCCTAGAGATGCTTAGCACTTGTTGGCCCTTTTGCCTTCACTCTGCGGTCCAGCTCACCACAAACCATCTCGATTGGGTTCAGGTCTGGTGACTGTGGAGGCCAGGTCATCTGGCGTAGCACCCCATCACTCTCCTTCTTGGTCAAATAGCCCTTACACAGCCTGGAGCCTGGAGGTGTGTTTGGGGTCATTGTCCTGTTGAAAAATAAATGATGGTCCAACAAAACGCAAACCGGATGGAATAGCATGCCTCTGCAAGATGCTGTGGTAGCCATGCTGGTTCATTATGCCTCCAATTTAGAATAAATCCCCAACAGTGTCACCAGCAAAGCACCCCCACACCATCACACCTCCTCCTCCATGCTTCACGGTGGGAACCAGGCATGTAGAGTCCATCCGTTCACCTTTTCTGCGTCGCACAAACACACGGTGGTTGGAACCAAAGATCTCAAATTTGGACTCATCTGACCAAAGCACAGATTTCCACTGGTCTAATGTCCATTCCTTGTGTTCTTTAGCCCAAACAAGTCTCTTCTGCTTGTTGCCTGTCCTTAGCAGTGGTTTCCTAGCAGCTATTTTACCATGAAGGCCTGCTGCACAAAGTCTCCTCTTAACAGTTGTTGCAGAGATGTGTCTGCTACTAGAACTCTGTGTGGCATTGACCTGGTCTCTAATCTGAGCTGCTGTTAACCTGCGATTTCTGAGGCTGGTGACTCGGATAAACTTACCCTCAGAAGCAGAGGTGACTCTTGGTCTTCCTTTACTGGGGCGGTCCTCATGTGAGCCAGTTTCTTTGTAGCGCTTGATGGTTTTTGCAACTGCACTTGGGGATACTTTCAAAGTTTTCCCAATTTTTCGGACTGACTGACCTTCATTTCTTAAAGTAATGATGGCCACGCGTTTTTCTTTACTTAGCTGCTTTTTTCTTGCCATAATACAAATTCTAACAGTCTATTCAGTAGGACTATCAGCTGTGTATCCACCAGACTTCTGCACAACACAACTGATGGTCCCAACCCCATTTATAAGGCAAGAAATCCCACTTATTAAACCTGACAGGGCACACCTGTGAAGTGAAAACCATTTCCGGTGACTACCTCTTGAAGCTCATCAAGAGAATGCCAAGAGTGTGCAAAGCAGTCATCAAAGCAAAAGGTGGCTACTTTGAAGTACCTAGAATATAAGACATATTTTCAGTTGTTTCACACTTTTTTGTTAAGTATATAATTCCACATGAGTTAATTCATAGTTTTGATGCCTTCAGTGTGAATGTACAATTTTCATAGTCATGAAAATACAGAAAAATCTTTAAATGAGAAGGTGTGTCCAAACTTTTGGTCTGTACTGTATAGATATATATATATATCTATACAGTGGTGGCCAAAAGTATTGGCACCTCTGCAATTCTGTCAGAAAATGCTCAGTTTCTTCCTGAAAATGATTGCAATCACAAATTCTTTAGTATTATTATCTTCATTTAATTTGTCTTCAATGAAAAAACACAAAAAGAATTGTCCTAAAGCCAAATTGGATACAATTCCACACCAAACCTAAAAAAGGGGGTGGACAAAAGTATTGGCACTGTTTGAAAAATCATGTGATGCTTCTCTAATTCGTGTAATTAACAGCACCTGTAACTTACCTGTGGCACCTAACAGGTGTTGGCAATAACTAAATCACACTTGCAGCCAGTTAACATGGATTAAAGTTGACTCAACCTCTGTCCTGTGTCCTTGTGTGTACCACATTGAGCATGGAGAAAAGAAAGAAGACCAAAGAACTGTCTGAGGACTTGAGAAACCAAATTGTGAGGAAGCATGAGCAATCTCAAGGCTACAAGTCCATCTCCAAAGACCTGAATGTTCCTGTGTCTTCCGTGCGCAGTGTGGTCAAGAAGTTTAAAGCCCATGGCACTGTGGCTAACCTCCCTAGATGTGGACGGAAAAGAAAAATTGACGAGAGATTTCAACACAAGATTGTGCGGATGGTGGATAAAGAACCTCGACTAACATCCAAACAAGTTCAAGCTGCCCTGCAGTCCGAGGGTACAACAGTGTCAACCCGTACTATCTGTCGGCGTCTGAATGAAAAGGGACTGTATGGTAGGATACCCAGGAAGACCCCACTTCTTACCCCGAGACATAAAAAAGCCAGGCTGGAGTTTGCCAAAACTTACCTGAGAAAGCCTAAAACGTTTTGGAAGAATGTTCTCTGGTCAGATGAGACAAAAGTAGAGCTTTTTGGCAAAAAGCATCAACATAGAGTGTACAAGAAAAAAAAAGAGGCATTCAAAGAAAAGAACACGGCCCCTACAGTCAAACATGGCGGAGGTTCCCTGATGTTTTGGGGTTGCTTTGCTGCCTCTGGCACTGGACTGCTTGACCGTGTGCATGGCATTATGAAGTCTGAAGACTACCAACAAATTTTGCAGCATAATGTTGGGCCCAGTGTGTGAAAGCTGGGTCTCCCTCAGAGGTCATGGGTCTTCCAGCAGGACAATGACCCAAAACACACTTCCAAAAGCACTATAAAATGGTTTGAGAGAAAGCACTGGAGACTTCTAAGGTGGCCAGTAATGAGTCCAGACCTGAATCCCATAGAACACATGTGGAGAGATCTCAAAATGGCAGTTTGGAGAAGGCACCCTTCAAATATCAGGGACTTGGAGCAGTTTGCCAAAGAAGAATGGTCTACAATTCCAGCAGAGCATTGTAAGAAACTCATTGATGGTTATCGGAAGCGGTTGTTCGCAGTTATTTTGGCTAAAGGTTGTGCAACCAAGTATTAGGCTGAGGGTGCCAATACTTTTGTCTGGCCCATTTTTGGAGTTTTGTGTGAAATGATCAATGATTTGATTTTTGCTTCATTCTCTTTTGTGTTTTTTCCTTGCAAGCAAATTAAATGAAGATAATAATACCAAAGAATTTGTGATTGCAATCATTTTCAGGAAGAAATTGAGTATTATCTGACAGAATTGCAGGGGTGCCAATACTTTTGGCCACCACTGTATATATGTATGTATATACATATATATATAGATATATATACACAGTACATAGATTATATGGTACAGTACTATATGTATATATATCTATTTATATATATACGTATATATATATATATGTTCATATCGCCCGCTATCTGTCAGTGTCCCCTAAGGTTCAGTCGTAGGGCTCCTGCTCTTCTCCATTTACGCCTTCGGCCTGGAATAGCTCATAGAGTCTCACAGCTTTCTGTATCACCTCTATGCTGATGACACCGATCTATCTCTCTATCACCTCCTTACTAACCAGTATACCAAAACTATTTCATCCTTCTTCTCTGTTAAATTTCTAAAACTTAACATGGATAAAACCAAATATATCATCTTTCCCTCATCTCACTCAAGCCCCCCACCTGACCTATCCATCAAAGTCAATGGCTGCCCATTCTCCCTGGACTTTAATCTCTCCTTCAAACAACATATCCAAGCCCTTTCCCCTTCCTGCCGACTCCAACTCAAAAATATCTTCCGGATCAGCACACTCCCTTATTAGTTTAGTTTTCCAACCCCTGCTGTCTATTAGTTTAGTTTTCCATGTTCTGGTGTGTATTTGTTTCGTTCTCCAACCCATCCATGCCCACCCCCCCGGGTTAATGTCTGGTGACGAGGGTTTGGATTCTGCTCAGACCCTACTTCGTCTGATTCCAGATCAACTTAAAAGCTACACATGCTTTCCCCCTCTTGAGTCTGTGAAGCTTTGGATCAGACCTCTGATGCCCCGAAATAGAATGTGTGGACAGCTCTGCAGGCTCACTCATCTGTGGTTCCCCACAGTCAGTAAGATGGTTGGAGAGTTGTGACATGGGCGAAAATAAGGTTAATTGGGGTGCCACCTCTGAAGACTGTACTGTGTGTGATGTTAAGGTTGAGGAAGAGGAGCAGAGGCCACTTGATGCAGCACTTGTCATCTACTGAAGCAAATGTTCTTTCTGGCCCTCATCTACAAAGCATTTTGCTGTCTTGGCATCATAGACTTGGCCCTATCTTGGATCTCCTCATACCTAACTGACCGGATATTCAGTGTCTCCCATTCACACACCACATCCTCATCTCGCCCCTATGTGTCGGTGTCCCCCAAGGTTCAGTTCTACGACCCTTGCTCTTCTCCATCTACACCTTCGGCCTGGGACAGCTCATCGGCTTTCAGTATCACCTCTATGCTGATGACACACAGATCTACCTCTCTGGACCTGATATCACCTCCTTACTAACCAGAATCCCACAATGCGTGTCCGCTTTTTCATCTTTCTTCTATGCGAGATTTCTAAAACATAACATGGATAAAACCAAATTCATCATCTTTCCCTCATCTCACTCAAACCCCCCACCTGACCTATCCATCAAAGTCAATGGCTGCCCATTCTCCCTGGACTTTAATCTCTCCTTCAAACAACATATCCAAGCCCTTTCCCCTTCCTGCCGACTCCAACTCAAAAATATCTTCCGGATCCGCACACTCCTCAACCATGGATCTTCAAAAACACTACTGCATGCCCACATCATGTTATGCCTTGACTACTGCAACCTCCTGTGCTGTGCCTTCCTTCTAACACTCTCGCACCCCTCTAATCTATCCTAAACTCTGCTGCCTGACTAAATGACAGCTGAATGCATTCTGTAACAAATATATTGTGGGCCAGGAGTCTGTGTCAGACTTTAGTCTGTGTCCATTACCTTAAGTGTGTCCATTAGCTGAAGTGTGAGAAACATGAATTAATCCTGAATAATATGATGCATGCAGACTGTACCTTACCTGCCACCACCGCACTCTAATAAGCAACTCTGTTTATCCATTCCTCTTACAGGTACGTGACCCAACTTTCCCATCCTGATTTCCATGCAGACCTCTCTATACCTCTCTGCTCCTATTTACTAATGGTATGTTCTTCAAGTTATACCAGCTACCCCCCACTTTCATTTATGACCTTGTTTACTTAGCCTTTGAGTATCCAGCATCTGGTTCAGCCTTAATCAGCTGATCAAGATGAGCACACACCACTCCCTCTGGTTCACAGCTGAATGCATTTTGTTACAAATATATTGTGGGCCAGGAGTCTGTGTCAGACTTTAGTTTGTGTCCATTACCTTAAGTGTGGCCATTAGCTGAAGTGTGAGAAACATTAATTAATCCTGAATTGGTACTGAAGGGAACTGGATACTAAATCACAGTAAACAATGTTTGTGTTTGTTTTCACTCTCACTTCCTTAATCCTTCACTTCTTACAACCACCCCTAATCCCTACACCTGGTACGGAATTCTTCATCTCTCCCTCCATTCTCTCCATCCATCTCACCTCCTCCTCAGAGCTATTCCTCAACATGCAATCCTTTGCCTCCAAACACAGACAGCCATCTCATGCCCTCTCCTGCTCCCACCTAACACTTTCTTTGCTCCTCCTCACTGCCGGCGACATCTCTACACATCCCGGCCCTCCTCACCACAAACCTACAATCACTTCCACCTCCTACCCACGATCTATCCCGAACCCTTCTAACCTTATACCCATCCGCCCAGCCCCCGCTTCCCCAGTCGCCCTAACAGGAGCTCTATGGAACGCTCGCTCTGTCTGCAACAAACTTTCCTATATTCACGATCTCTTCATCACTAACAAGCTTTCCTTCCTCGGCATCACTGAAACCTGGCTCACTCCGACACGCCCTCTCCTGCTGCACTTTCATACGGCGGATTCCACCTCTCCCATACCCCCGCCCCACCGGCAAGCACGGTGGAGGAATAGGTTTCCTCCTCTTAGATAATTGCTTCTTCACCCATATCCCACTGCCACCCTCAATTACTCTCCCCTCTTTTGAAGTGCACTGCGTGCGCATCTACTCCACCTCCAACCTCCAACTGGCTGTCATCTACAGCCCCCCAGGATCAGCCACCACTTTCTTTGACCACTTCACCACTTGGCTACTTCATTTCCTCTCTGTTGACATCCCCACTATCCTCATGGGTGACTTCAACATCCCCATTGACACTTCCCTCTCAGCTGCCTCAAAGCTTCTATCCCTCACTTACTCCTTCGGTCTTACCCAGTGGTCTTCCACACCCACCCACAAAGACGGCCACACGCTGGACCTCATCTTCACCCGCCTCTGTTCCCTATCTAACCTCTCTAACTCACCTCTCCCTCTCTCTGACCACAACCTACTTACAGTCTTTACCCTCTCCTCTCCAGGGCAACAATCCCCAGTCCACAAACTTGCATACCCTCGCAGAAATCTCAAACACCTTGACCTACACTCACTCTCTGAATCCCTTCTCCCTCTTACAGACATTAGTTCCTTAGTAGTGTTGAGCGAACAAGCTCGACACTGCTCGGTACTCGCCCAAGCATCACGCTACTCGGGATGTTCAGCGAGCACCGAGCATTTCCGGGTTACTCGGGCGGGAGCTCAGGTCTCCGCCCTGCATGTTTGGCGCTCTATACAGAGCCAATGAACATGCAGGGATTGCCAGCCAGTCACTGTAATGCCGCAGCCAGGTTGGTTGTGGGCATTACATTGATTGGCTGGCCACACAGCGTCACCTCGAGTATTTAAAACCTGGCGCCGCCATCTTGGACACAGACGGCTGGGATCAGACAGTGTAGGGACAGCGCTGCTGATTTAGGGAGAGATATATACTGCGAAATAGTTAGTGTAGGGTCTGTAAAGGCTGCCAGATCAAACAAACAGTCCTTCTCAGGACTAATATGCATCCGAGATATCAGGCAGGCAGGCAGGCTGTATAGGAGACGCAGTGGTTATACCAGCAAACGCTGCATTACAGTCCTGTGTGCGCCTGTTGCTGAAATTGCTAGTTCAGACACAAATATATCTGTTGAAAATAGTCTGGTGTAGGCCAGAGAAACAGAAGTGTGGTTTTGCAGTTCCACAGTTCAAACCTCTGTATTATCCACTTTTGGGCCATTTGTATCTAAAAAAAAAACAGTTTGAGTGTGTTGCTCACTGTTAAGCCGCAAATATATATATTTAAAAAAGTCAGGTATACACAAGTAAATTATAACTGTGGTTTTGTTGTTCCACAGTAAAAAATCTCTATTATCCTGCTTTTGGCATTTTTTGCCGTAAAAAAAAAACTAATAGTGTCTCCCTGATTTTTCAGACACAAATATATCTGTTGAAAATAGTCTGGTGTAGGCCAGAGAAACAGAAGTGTGGTTTTGCAGTTCCACGGTTCAAACCTCTGTATTATTCATTTTTGGGCCATTTGTATCTAAAAAAAAACAGTTTGAGTGTGTCGCTCACTGTTCAGCCGCAAATATACATATTTAAAAAAGTCAGGTATACACCAGTAAATTATAACTGTGGTTTTGCCGTTCCATGGTAAAAAATCTCTATTATCCAGCTTTTGTTATTTTTTCCGCAAAGAAAAACAGTAATAGTTTCTCCCTGATTGTTCAGATTGTTTAAAAGAGTCGGGTGTAGGCCAGAGAAATAGAACTGTGGTTTTCCTCTTCCACGGTTCTAATCTACTTTATATTACCCTTTTTCCATTGATAGTGCGAGTGTAAGCTATTTTACTTCCTTTACAATGGGCAAGGCACGTGGCAAGGGACGTGGAAGTGGACGTTCTGGTGATGGTTCATGCAGAGGACGGGGCCGTGGCCAAGGTGAAAATGTGCCACAACCAACAGCCACATCTTCTCGCTCCCACTTCTTGACCGAATTACTAGGGAAGCACAGAACAACACCAGTATTGTGAACTGATCAGTGTGAACAGGTTATTAATTGGATAGCAGATAATACTTCCAGTTACCTGGGCACCACCACCTCCGGTCTGTCTTCCACACGGTCAAATCTTAGTAGCCGTGAGTCTCGACCGTATACTCCTCCTCACCCTGATGCTCCTTCCTCCCACCATGCCGAGTGTCATCAGACAGCAACTGATCCCACACTTGGACACTCTGAAGAGCTGATCCATTTCCAGATTTGAGCCCCTCGCCTGCTCCGCTTGAAGTGGTGGAAGAGGAGATCTGTCACAAGAGGTGGACGATGAAGAGACACAATTGCCAGGAAGCGAGGAGGAAGATCGTGGTGCACAAGTGGTAGAGGAGGAGATGGTGGATGATCTAGTAACTGACCCAAAGTGGCAGGAGGACATGCAGAGCGAGGCCAGCAGCACACAGGGTGAGGGAGGCAGAGTATCCCAACAGGCAGGAAGAAGCAGTATGGTGGCCGCACACAGAAGGCAGGCAACAGTTCCCCGTAACACCAGCACGAGGGACGTTGCCAGTACAACCTGTAGGTCTTCCAGAGTCTGGAATTTTTTTAAAGACTCTGCTGATAACCCCAAAAAGGCCATTTGTACCACCTGCCATGCCAGCATCAGCAGGGGTGACAAAACTACCAGCCTGACCACCACCAGCATGATCAGGCACATGGCAGCAAAGCACCCGACTTTGTGGGGCGAACCCCAGGGTCCACGACCAGTGTCAGCGGGTGTCACCACTGTTTCTTCCGCTGTTGTGCGTGCAATAGAACCCCCTGTTGTGTGTGCAAGGCAATCCCCTGTTCATACTGCATGCAAAGATGCCCCCTCCTCTCAGTCTTCACTTGTTATGGCAGTTTCTCAAGAAACAGCATCAACGTCCATGTCCACGTCCCACCGCAGCGTTCAATTGTACATATCCCAGACCTATGAACGAAAGTGGAAATTTGCAGCTAACGCCCACAGGCCACAGTCCTAAATTCACACATTTCACGACTGCTTGCGTTGGAAATGCTGCCTTTTAGGCTGGTGGAGACGGAATCCTTCCGCAACCTTATGGTGGTGGCCGTCCCTCGGTACTCGGTCCCCAGCCGACACTATTTTGCCCAGTGTGCCATCCCCGCACTACACAAGTACGTGTCCCAAAACATCTGCCGTGCCCTCAACAACGCAGTTACTTGGAGAGTCCGCCTGACAACGGACACGTGGACAAGTGCTTGTAGCCAGGGACGGTACATCTCCCTGATGGCACGCTGGGTAAACATAGTGGAAGCCGGGACCCAGTAGGACCTTGGGACGGAACACATCCTCCCCACACCGAGGATTGCAGGCCCTATGTCAGTCAGAGTTGCCCCCACAGTGTACAGCTCCTGCGCATCATCCTCCTCCTCCTCCTCATGTTCAGCCTCCATCTCAGATATCACCACATCAGTTACAAGCTGGAAGCATTGCAGTACTGCCTCCGCCAAGCGGCAACAGGCTGTGCTAAAAACTCATATGCTTAGGTGAGAAACCTCACACTGCTTGTGAGTTGTGGACAGCTGTGAAAGAGCAGGCACATCTGTGGCTGAGACCGCTGAACCTACATCCAGGCATGGTCATGTGTGACAATGGCCGTAACCTGGTGGCGGCTCTGAGGCGAGGCGAGATCACAAACGTACCATGCCTGGCTCATGTGCTTAACCTCGTGGTTCAGCGGTTTCTTAAATTGTACCCCGAGTTGCCAGATCTGCTCGTCAAAGTACGCTCATTTTCGCAAGTTTCCGCCGCCCTTGCTGTGTTTCCGCAGCGTTTACAGCTTCCGTCACACCGACTGGTGTGTGATGTCCCCACACGTTGGAACTCTACCCTCCACATGTTGCAAAGGATTTGTGAGCAGAAGAGAGCAGTTGTGGAGTACCAGCTGCAACAAGGCCGTCGATATTCAGGTCAGACTCCACACATAAGACCTCAGGAGTGGACCTGGATGTCTGACATGTGTACCATCTTGACAAACTTTGAGGAGTCCACCAAGATGGTGAGTGGCGATGACGCCATCATTAGCATCAGCATTCCACTTGTCTGTCTTTTGCAACGCTCTCTGCAGAGAATTAAAGAGGAGGCATTGCAGCCAGAGAATGATGCGATGGATCAAGAAGCCGTAGCGGTCGATTACGCACAGCCCAGCCTCATCTCATCCCAACATGCATTGGGGGACAATGAGGGAGAGGAGGAGGAGTAGGAGGAAGAACAGGAGCTTGTATCATGCGCTGTAGACCGTAGTACCTGTACAACTGTCATACTGTTGGTTCAGCGTGGGTGACCTGAGGACAGGGGGGAGGAAGAGGAGGAGGAGGAGAGGATGGTCAGTCGTCATCTTGGTGAAGACACGAAAGTCTTGCCCGTTACCCGTCTGGCACGCATGGCTGACTTTATGTTACGCTGCCTTAACCGTGACCCTCGCATTGTCAAAATGTTGGGTGACAGTCATTACTGGTTGGTGACACTTTTAGACCCCCGCTACAAGGAGAACTTTCACTCTCTTATTCCTGAGGTGGAGAGGTCTACAAAAATGGGGCAGTACCAGAAGGCCCTTGCTGCAGAACTGTTAAAAAAATTCCCATCTGAACACGCTAGCGGCAGAGGTCACAGTTCGTTGCCCAACCAAGGCGTACATGCAAGAGAGACCCAACTCCAATCCAGCAGAGGCAGGGGAACACTGTCAACGTTCTGGGACAGTTTTCTCAGACCCTCCCTTCGGACAGACCCTGAGGCGCGGGGTACTCTCACAAGGAGTGGAAAGTTTCAAAAGATGGTGAGGGAGTACCTTGCTGACCGTACCAGCGTCCTCCGTGATTCCTCTGTGCTTTTTAATTATTGGGTATCCAAGCTGGACACTTGGAATGAACTCGCTCTGTATGCCTTGGAGGTCCTGGCCTGCCCTGCCGCTAGCGTGTTATCGGAGCGTGTTTTTAGTGCCGCTGGGGGAATTATAACTGATAAGCGCACTCGCCTGTCAACTGACAATGCTGACAAGCTGACCCTTATCAAAATGAACAAGGCCTGGATAGGGCCAGACTTCTCATCACCACCAAATGACTGCAGAGTAACATAAAGTCAAATACACTGTGTTATTTTGGGAGGTTTATTCACATGCACAGATTCACACCCACACATGGGTATACGCTTCCTCATTTTGGCTGTTTTATGTTCTTCTCCTTATCCTCAGCCTCCACCACCACTATACGACCAGGGTGACCATGGTATGTGTTGCCATTATTGAAAATTCCTCCATCCTTGTTTTTGTCAGCTTTTGCTTGGAAGGCATAAGCAAAGACTGTGGGAGACCCACTACCCAATAATGGGAATAATATTTTTAAGATGCTGTACTGTATGGCTCTTGTAAGGGGCATTAAAACCGTCCTGCTAAGCTACTGCGACTTCCACCACTTTTCCAAGGCGCATTATATCCGTCTTGTTAAGCTACTGGGACCTCCATGTCTCTTCCGAGGGGCATTAAAAGCGTCTTGTTAAACCACTCTGAACTCCACAGCTCTTCCAAGGGGCATTGAAATGTTGTTTTTAATTAACTCTAACCTCCACGACTCTTTGAACGGGCATTGCATTTCCTCCTAATTTTTGGCAGCTTTTGCTTGGAAGGCATAAGCAAAGACTATGGGAGACCCACTCCCCAATAATGGGAATAATGTTTGTAATATGCTGTACTGCATGGCTCTTGTAAGGGGCATTGAAAGTTCCTCCATCCTACTTTTTGGCAGCTTTTGCTTGGAAGGCATAAGCAAAGACTATGGGAGACTCACACCCCAATAATGGGAATAATGTTTGTAATATGCTGTACTTTATGGCTCTTGTAAGGGGCATTGCAAGTTCCTCCGTCCTAATTTTTGGCAGATTTTGCTTGGAAGGAAGGCATAAGCAAAGAATATTGGAGACCCACTCCCCAATAATGGGAATAATGTTTTTAAGATGCTGTACTGTATGGTTCTTGTAAGGGGCATTGAAACCATCTTGTTAAGCTACTGGGACCTCCACGTCTCTTCCGAGGGGCATTAAAACCGTCTTGTTAAGCTACTGTGACCTCCACGTCTCTTCCGAGGGGCATTAAAACCGTCTTGTTAAGCTACTGTGACCTCTACCACTTTTCCAAGGGGCATTAAAACCATCTTGTTAGGCTACTGCGACCTCCACCACTTTTCCAAGGGGCATTAAAACCGTCTTGTTAAGCTACTGGGATCTCCACGTCTCTTCCGAGGGGCATTAAAACCATCTTGTTAAGCTACTGTGACCTCCACAACTTTTCCAAGGGGCATTAAAACCGTCTTGTTAAGCTACTGGGACCTCCACGTCTCTTCCGAGGGGCATTAAAACCGTCTTCTTAAACCACTCTGAACTCCAAAGCTCTTCCAAGGGGCATTGAAATATTGTTTTTAATTACCTCTAACCTCCACGAGTCTTCCAACGGGCATTGCATTTCCTCCTAATTTTAGTCAGCTTTTGCTTTTCAATGCAAAGGTGAAAACTAAGGGAGACCCACTCCCCAATAATGGGTAGAAGATTTTTAGTACGCTGTAATCCACATCTGTTTCAAGGGGCATTGCAGTTCCTCATAATTTTTGGAAAGCCTTCCATTCACTGCTTAGGCCAACAGTGTACAGGAGACCCAGTTGCTATAAATGGAAAAAATGGTTTAGTTAAGGCCCTCTGACCTCCGTGTCATTTCCAAGGGGCATTGGAGTGCCTCGAAATTTCTGGTAGGCATTGCACTCACTGTATGCCCTATAACTGTGCAGCTGAACTGCTCCTTTTGTTACAGAAACATATCCTACAAGACATATGTGGTTGACTGGCCTGATATTGATGTGAATGGTCCCTGTTCCTCCTGCTCTTTCTCCTTTGCCACCACCTCATCCATCATTTATCACCTGAAGCTTTGTTTTAACGGGAGTCATAGAACTGGGATAGTAGCAGGAAAACATCCAGCAATCTTCGGAGGAGGTAGGATATGCGCCAAAACGCTGACCACCTCAGGCCTAGCCGCTACTTCATACATGCACTTACATTCCAAGAAAACAAAGCAGATGCTATCTTCTATCATCATCATCATGTTCCTCACCTTGGCACTCTCAACTCCCCTGATGGAGAAGCCAGGGCCCACCGGAGGAGTCTGGTTCTCTGGTGGGCTCGTCCAATGCTGCCCTAAAGCAGGCGAGGCTAAGAAAAGTGTGTGGGAAGGTGACAGGAGAAATAGGGGCGGCTGGGGACCGTTTATGGACACCCGGCTGCCCCCAGGCGGCTGGTGACCGTGTGTGGACACCCGGCCGCCGGGCGGCTGGGGACTGAGTATGGATACCTGGCCGCCAACGCAGCCATGACGTGGTGGCCAGATTCCGCCTCCACATGCCTAAAAGGCCCAATTTAAAGTGCAAGGAAGCAGTATGGTATTGCAGCCTGGGGGTGGGTGGGTGGCAGGCTGCATACCTGCGCTTGCATTGCAAGGAATGTGAGAGGTACAATTGAACACTGCCCTGGGACAAGGACTTGAACGGGGATAGTTGCAAGTCTGCAACGACAGGTGCAGGGTGGGAGGCATCTTCGCATGCACCATGAACAGGGGTTTGGCATGCACAAACTGCAGCGGAATAGGCTGTCCTTCCCACTAAATGCACTGGAGGGGCACAGGTAATGTTTTGGTATGCGCGCTTAATCTTATGTATAAGGCGCACCTGGACAAATAGGGGCGGCTGGGGACCGAGTATGGATACCTCGCTGCCGAAGCAGCCATGAGGTAGTGGCCAGCTTCGGGCTCCTCCAAACTGAAAGGCCCCATTTCAAGTGCAAGCTAGTAGTATGGTATTGCAGCCTGGGGGTGGGTGGGTGGCAGGCTGCACACTTACGCTTGCATTCCAAGAAAGCCAAGCAGATGCTAACTTCTATCATCATCATCATGCTCCTCACCTTGGCACTCTCAACTCATCTGATGGAGAAGCTAGGGCCCACCGGAGGAGTCTCTGGTTGTCTGGTGGGCTCGTCCAATGATGCCCTAAAGCAGGCCAGGCTAAGAAAAGTGTGGGGAAGGTTTCTGGGACAAATAGTGGCGGCTGGGGAGTGAGTATGGAGACCTCGCCGCCGACGCAGCCATGAGGTAGTGGCCAGCTTGGGCCTCCTCCAAACTAAAAGGCCCTATTTCAAGTGCATGCTAGCAGTATAGTATTTCAGCCTGCAGTTGGGTGGGTGGGTGGTTGGCTGCATATTTGCGCTTGCATTGCAAGGAATGGGGGAGGTACAATTGAACACTGCCCTGGGACAAGGACTTGCACAGGGATAGTTGCAAGTCTGCATCTTCTGATGCGGCAAGGATGACTTCTGATGGGCACACTTTTAGGCAGTGACCTGGATGTCAGAGATGCTTCCAGTGGTCTTCCCCATGCTGTTCCCATGTCTTTTCAGCACTGTATGCATGTATCACACAGCACATGGCCAGATAAGGTTGTAAAATGTTAAAATGACATTTCCCGGTGAATGCATTTGTCACGGTTGAAAGTAATACAAAAGTGCAAAAACGCATAAAAATGCTATTTGTGAACATAGCCCAAGGTGTGGAGGAGTATTTTTTTGGGGGTTATTTATTTTACCTTATACACAAGTCTTTACCCTGGAAAGGAACTTCCTTAACATATATCCCAGGAAAGCAGTTTCAGTTTCGTTTTTAAACGTTTTATTGTGAGCCCTTAAATGTGGCTTAATACCTCTGACCACGTTGTTGACAGCAGTGACCTGGGGGTCAGAAATGCTTCCTGGGGCGATCCCCATGCTGTCCCCATGTCATTTGAGCACTGTCACTATCGTTTTGGGCACTTGTTAGGCTTTTAAAAGACTGCCGGGGGTGCGCCGCAAAAATGCTCTGTTCTCCCATAGACTAACATTGGGCTCATTGCTCGGGTCGAGCACCCTAGTATCACGGCGAGCTCGGCCCGTGCTTCGAGCACCCGCTCACTCAACACTATTCCTTAAATGATGCAGATGTTGCTGCCACTTTATACAACACCACAACAGCTGCAGCTCTCGATTCAGTTGCCCCCCTCACACATACCAAAGCTCGCACAATCAACAGACAACCCTGGCACACCAGCCTAACTAAAGAACTGCGACGGGCCTCCAGGGTTGCTGAGCGTAGATGGAAAAGGTCCCACTCCAATGAGAACTTCATCGCATTCAAACAGTCCCTCACTACCTTCAAGTCCACACTCACTGCAGCAAAACAAACATATTTCTCATCTCTCATGTCCTCCCTGTCTCACAACCCCAAACAACTATTCAACACCTTCAATTCTCTCCTCCGTCCCCCAGTGCCTCCTCCCTCTCCTCTTATTTCAGCCGAAGACTTTGCCTCATTCTTCAAGCAGAAGATTGTGTAATGTAGCGGCTTGCGGCATTACTGTAATGGTCCAGGATGTGTTTTGGCTGACCATGTAACTCCCCCTCAGGTGACTGGTCACATGACTGTGACATAGCACAGGTCCTGTGCACACAAAAGGTCTGATCACATGACTGTGACATCAGCACAGGTCCTGTGTGCATTGGAAGATAAATAAACCCTGGTAGATTTGAGACAGGGTGTGTAAGGCGTGAGGCCTGTTCCCGTGTGGGACACCGCTAGAGTGTGAGGCCTAGTGAGGCCAATTGAAGCCTGGTAAAGCCTGAAAGGCGGAGGCTGGATCCTTAGGTGTAAGCGATCCCAGTAGCCTTGGAGGGCCAGAGGCTGGGAAGGCAAGAGTCCTGGAAGGCAAAGGCTGGATGTGAGGTGAGATCACATACCAGTAGCCTTTGAAGGAACGAGGGCTGGAGACCCCCATCCGGGAAGCCGTAAAGCCACAGTGGTGGCAGAACAAGTCAGAAGCAGCTAAAACCCGGCAAAGGTAAAACACTGTGTTATATGGACATTGATAAGTGACTTTGCTGGAGGCTGATACTGGAGCCAAGTGGGCCTGTCTGCCACTTGAAAGGCTCCTGGAGATTATATGTAATATGTCGGCGAGCCACTGAGTTGGACTCGGTTATAGCAGTTATGTTGTATAATAAACTGCTGGAGTGTGAAAACTGGAAAAACGTGGCTGGTGTGCTTTAATTGACCCGGTGCAGCGAGTATCCCCCAGTATGATGACTAGCGCTGCCTTACAATTGACACCATCAGATAAAGCTTTTGCCTAAAGCCCCCACAGCCCCTCCTCACACCTACTCAACCCTCCTCCTCCAAAACCACATTCTCCACCATTACGGAAGATTCTTTACTCTCCAAATCACACCTCACCACCTGTAAACTTGACCCAATCCCGTCCCACCTCATCCCAAACCTTACCACTATCTTCATCCCACCCCTAGCCCACCTCTTCAACCTGTCACTAACAACTGGTGTCTTCCCCTCATGCTTCAAACATGCCTCAATCACACCAATCCTCAAAAAGCCCTCCCTTGACCCATCCTCTCTGACTAGCTATCGCCCCATATCACTTCTTCCCTATGCCTCAAAACTACTGGAACAACACGTCCATTCTGAAATGTCCTCCCACCTCTCCTCCTGCTCCCTCTTCGACTGCCTACAATCTGGTTTCCGACCGCACGATTCTACTCAAACTGCACTGACTAAAGTCACCAACGACCTACTAACCGCCAAATATAAGGGCCACTACTCTGTCCTCCTCCTCCTAGACTTGTCATCTGCCTTCGACACAGTGGACCATTCCCTCTTACTACAAACTCTCTCATCTCTCGACAGCACAGACTTGGCCCTATCCTGAATCTCCTCATACCTAACAGACAGGACATTCAGTGTCTCTCACTCACAGACCACCTCCTCATCTCGCCCCCTATCTGTCGGTGTCCCCCAAGGTTCAGTTCTAGGACCCCTGCTCTTCTCCATCTACACCTTAGGCCTGGGACAACTCATAGATTCTCATGGCTTTCATTATCACCTCTATGCTGATGACACACAGATCTACCTCTCTGGACCTGATATCACCTCCTTACTAACCAAAATCCCACAATGGCTGTCTGCTACTTCATCCTTCTTCTCTGCTAGATTTCTAAAACTTAACATGGACAAAGCAGAATTCATCATCTTTCCGCCAGCTCATTCAACCCCCCCAACTAACCTATCCATCATAGTCAATGGCTGCCCACTCTACTCAGTCCCACAGGCTTGCAGCCTTGGGGTAACCCTGGACTCTGAACTCTCCTTCAAACCACATATCCAAGCCCTTTCCACTTCCTGCCAACTCCAACTCAAAAATATCTCCCGGATCCGCACATTCCTCAACCATGAATCTGCAAAGACACTAGTGCACGCCCTCATCATCTTCCGCCTTGACTACTGCAACCTCCTGCTCTGTTGCTTCCCTTCCAACACTCTCGCACCCCTCCAATCCAACCTAAACTCTGCTGCCCGACTAGTCCACCTGTCCCCCCGCTATTCCCCGGCCTCTCCTCTCTGTCAATCTCTTCACTGGCTCCCCATTGCCCAGAGACTCTAGTTCAAAACCCTAACCATGACATACAAAGCCATTCACAACCTGTCTCCTCCATATATCTCTGACCTAGTCTCCCGCTACATACCCGCACGCAACCTCCGATCCTCACAAGATCTCCTTCTCTACTCCCCTCTAATCTCCTCCTCCCACAATCGCATACAAGATTTCTCCCCTGCTTCACCCCTACTCTGGAACTCTCTACCCCAACACATCAGACTCTCATCAACCATTGAAATCTTCAAAAAGAGCCTGAAGACCCACCTCTTTCGAGAAGCCTACAACCTGCAGTAACCACCACTCCACCAATAACGCTGCACGACCAGCTCTACCCTCACCTACTGTATCCTCACCCATCCCTTGTAGACTGTGAGCCCTCATGGGCAGGGTCCTCCCTCCTCCTGTACCAGTCGCCCTCACATTGTGTTCAAGATTATTGTAATTGGTCTTGTATGTATACCCCTTCTTCACATGTAAAGTGCCATGGAATAAATGGCGCTATAATAATAAATAATAATAATAATCCACCTGTCCCACCGCTATTCCTCAGCCTCTCCTCTGTCAATCCCTGCACTGGCTCCCCATTGCCCAGAGACTCCAGTTCAAAACCCTAACTTTGGCATACAGAGCCATCCACAACCTGTCTCCTCCATACATCTGTGACCTAGTCTCTCGGTACTTACCTTCGATCTTCACAAAATCTCCTTCTCTGCTCCCCTCTTATCTCCTTTTCATCCAATCGCATACAAGATTTCTCCCGTGCATCTCCCCTACTCTTGATCTCTCTACCCCAACACATCAGACTCTCACCTACTGTGGAAACCTTCAAAAGGAATCTGAAGACCCATCTCTTCGGACAAATCTACAACCTGCAGTAACCCTCACCCCACCATACCGCTGCGCAACCACCTCTACCCTCACCTACTGTATCCTCCCCTATCCCTTGTAGATTGTGAGCCCTTGCGGGCTGGGCCCTCTCTTCTCCTGCACCAGTCACAACTCGTTTTTGTTCAAGATTATTGTAATTGTTTTTGCTGTATATAGCCCCCTTTTCACTTGTAAAGCGCCATGGAATAAATGGCGCAATAATAATAAATAATAATAATATATGTTATGGAATTCATGGAAATTATGAGATTGATTGTCATGTAAATGAAATTTTATGAAAATGATTAAACAGTGGAAACACAATCTTCAAAACATCTCAATTAATTCAGTTTCAAGAATGAGAATCTTGTGCAGAAATCCATGTTCTCACACATCTTTTCATGTTATCAATGTGGTTATTAATAGCTATCTAAGGAATGTTCTCCCCGCTGAATGCACTTGGCCATGCAAATAATCAAGATTCACTGCTGGAGCTCCCTATGTAATTGCCGACCAATGACATCTCTAATGTGATCATTGGAAGACAACTCTGGAGACGCGGCAGGCCATTGTAGCACGTTTAGGCCATGCAGGCTGCTCACAGCAGCATGAGTAACATGAAAATAAGATTTAAAATACTGATCAAAATCGTTCTACACTGTGTGCAGAATTATTAGGCAAGTTGTATTTTAGAGGATTAGTTTTATTATTGATCAACAACTATGTTCTCAATCAACCCAAAAGACTCATAAATATCCAAGCTTAATATTCTTGGAAGTTGGAGTGGGTTTTTTTTAGATTTGGCTATCTTAGGAGGATATCTGTTTGTGCAGGTAACTATTACTGTGTAGAATTATTAGGCAACTTAATAAAAACCAAATATAATCCCATCTCACTTGTTTATTTTCACCAGTTAAACCAATATCAGTGCACAAAATTTAGAAATAAACATTTCTGACATGCAAAAACAAAAAACAAAAAAATTAGTGATAAATATAGCCACCTTTCTTTATGATGACACTCAACAGCCTTCCATCCATAGATTCTGTCAGTTGCTTGATATGTTTTCTCTCAACATTGCATGCAGCAGCCACCACAGCCTCCCAGACACTGTTCCCAGAGGTGTACTGTTTTCCCTCCATGTAGATCTCACATTTTATAATGGACCACAGGTTCTCTATGGGGTTCAGATCAGGTGAACAAGGGGGCCATGTCATTATTTTTTCTTCGTTTAGACCTTTACTGGCCAGCCACGCTGTGGAGTAGTTGGATGCATGTGATGGAGCATTGTCCTGCATGAAAATCATGTTTTTCTTGAACGATACCGACTTCTTCCTGTGCCACGGCTTGAAGAAGTTGTCTTCCAGAAACTGGCAGTAGGTCTGGGAGCTGAGCTTCACTCCATCTTCAACCCGAAAAGGTCCCACAAGTTCATCTTTGATGATACCAGCCCATACCAGTACCCCACCTCCACCTTGCTGGCATCTGAGTCGGAGTGAAGCTCTCTGCCCTTTACTGATCCAGCCTCTGGCCCATCCATCTGGCCCATCAAGAGTCACTCTCATTTCATCAGTCTATAAAACCTTTGAAATATCAGTCTTGAGATATTTCTTGGCCCATTCTTGACGTTTTATCTTATGTTTCTTGTTCAAAGGTGGTCGTTTTTTAGCCTTCCTTAACTTGGCCATGTCCCTGAGTATTGCACACCTTGTGCTTTTTGATACTCCAGTAACGTTGCAGCTCTGAAATATGGCAAAACTGGTGGCGAATGGCATCTTGGCAGCTTCACGCTTGATTTTCCTCAATTCATGGGCAGTTATTTTGCGCCTTTTTTGGCCAACACGCTTCTTGCGACCCTGTTGGCTATTTGCCATGATATGCTTGATTGTTCGGTGATCACGCTTCAAAAGTTTGGAAATTTCAAGACTGCTGCATCCCTCTGCAAAACATCTCACAATTTTGGACTTTCAAAGCCCATCAAATCTCTCTTCTGACCCATTTTGCCAAAGGAAAGGAAGTTGCCTAATAATTAAGCACACCTTATATAGAGGGTTGATGTCATTAGTCAACACCCCTCCTCATTACAGAGATGACCATCACCAGATTTACTTAATTGGTGGTTGGCTCTCAAGCCTATGCAGCTTAGAGTAGGACAACATGTATAAAAAGTATCATGTGATCAAAATACTCATTTGCCTAATAATTCTGCACACAGTGTATAGTTGAAAAAAATCCTGATGTTTGAATGAAGCTTAACTTTGGATAAAATCGCCACTAACCCCTGTAACATTTTAATTCATTTTTATACTGTTTTGCATGCTTGTTTATGAATGCTATTTATATTAAATTCACTTATAAATCTCATGCTGTAAAACTAATGCTCTGTTTTCCAGAAAATTGAATATATAGTACTAATTTGTTATTCTTTTTTCTTTCATGTACACGTTAAAGTATAGTGAAGTTTTAGATTGACCTTTATATATAGTACTCTTGTAACAATAGAAAATGTGTACATGCTGGGCATAAGAAGAGCACCCAATATAAAGAAGTATATTAATTTGGAAAATGCAGATGTCACTATTAACTACATGCAATCTGGAAGTTGCAAGACCATATTGAACCTTTCTTGTACGATATGTGAGAGAGCATGCTACAGTATGTGTGGTCTAGGCTAAAGATGCCCTATGGATCAAAGATGAAGCTGAAAAAAGGAACACCATCTGTGCTCATTTTACACAATATAATATATTATAATCTGTTCTGCTTATTTAATCACTTGCATGCTATCAGAAACTTTAGGTGCCTTAAAATTATAAATGACTACATTTTATCAGAGCTGAAGAGACATTTAAAAATAAACCATTCACGCCACTTTCAGACAGCAGTATTTTGCATCAGAATATGCATACCAATATCAGGTGTGAATTCAGCTTAAAACATGTAGAATGAAGATATTTCTATTAGGGCTCACTCACACGACCGTATAACACTGCCGAGAGCTATCCAATGTTTTACCATGCACGCCTAAAAAGTTGCTTAAAAAGATGGACGCTGCCAGATCATAGGTCAGAAATAGTCCAAACTGACCCAATTTGCCTCATTATAGGGAATATTCTACCAGAGGTTCTGTCTGAATCATGTCTTTCACAGATTTACATGGCAGCCCCGGTTTAAGCGCTCAGTGTAAACGCAGGATAAATGTGAGCTGAGCCTTACTGTGATCTTTGGGAGGCAGAATGAACAAATCAACAGCAGATGAAGAATTGGTTTTATTTTATTTTTTTTGCATTGGAATAATAATAAGTTCCACAATTGGATGTGTTTAAATAAAATGTTCCTGTGCTTAGATAATCTTATAAATGTGCCCCTGTGTAATTGCCGTGTCTGACCCTGTACGGAACACGGTCTGATCATACCACATCTCCTGGGCAGGGGAAGAAGGAGAAGAGTATACAGACATTACAGCAGGGGATCGTAGCTAGTGTTGAGCAATACCTTCCGATATCGGGAAATATCGGATCGGATTGGATCGGACAGATAGCCAAAAAATATCGGATATCGCCGATTCCGATACCAGAAACCAATGCAAGTCAATGGAAAACAAATATCGGAATGAAAATAAACCCTTTCTTTCCTTGTAAGTTAATTCTACATGAAGGAAAACAACTAAGAATAATGTAGAATGTATTACATGAAAAGCCGGCAATTCAGCAGCGGCATACACCGGTACCCGACAATTTAGAACAGAAAGAATAGAGCATCACACATAGATTAGATAGATAGAAACATGTCAGTCACATATATATGAAGTACAGTGACAGTGTTGCTTACTGTACTTGTCATTTAGTGTTAAAGGATTTATTAAAAAAAATAATAGTGTTTTCATGCACCGTCTCTTTAAAAAAGCTTGCCAGCAATTCAGCATCGGTACCCGACAATTTAGAACAGAAAGAATAGAGCATCACACATAGATTAGATAGATAGAAACATGTCAGTCACATATATAAGAAGTACAGGGATAGTGTTGATTACTGTACTTGTCATTTAGTGTTAAAATAAAGGATTTATTTAAAAAAAAATTGGCGTGGGGTTCCCCCATAATTTTAGTCTCTAGCGGAGGTTAAGCAGACGGCTGGGGCAGATGTTTGAAGCCTGGGAAGGGGGTAATACCCATGGAGCTTCCCAGGCTACTAATATCATCCCCCAGCTGAATACCTAGCCTTTACTAGCTATTAAAATGGGGACCCCCAAAAGAATGATGTGGGGTCCCCCCTATTTTAATAGCTAGCAAAGGCTAGGCAGACAGCTGGGGGCTGATATTAATAGTCCAGGAAGGGTGCCATGAATATTGTCCCCCTCCCAAGCTAGAAACACCAGCCATCAGCTGCCCCAGAAATGGCGCATCCATAGGATGCGCCAATTCTGGCACTTAGCCTCGCTCTTCCCACTGCCCTGTAGTGGTGGCAGTGGGGTAATAGGGCTAGGGTTGATGTCAGCTTATAATGCCAGCTGACATCAAGCCCAGGTTAGTAATGGAGAGGCGTCTATAAGACATCCCCATTACTAACCCCATAGTCAAAGTTAAAAAAAACACAACACCCAGAATAAACTTCTTTAATTAAAATAAACACACAATTCTTTATTGTTCTAAATTAAACCATACTTACCATCACGCCCATTCCAGCTGAAGCCAAAGTCTTCTGCAATAAAAGTAAAATAATAAAGCAAACTCATCCTTACCTTTCCATGGTTCCCAGGATGGCTCCAGCTCTGCTACATTCACATGACAGGCTGGATCGCAGCCGAAAGCTGCCATCAAGCTTGCCATGCTGGAAGACACTGAGAAGTGCAGGCATGCTTGCACTCCTCAGTGTCTGGCTGTGACGGCATCCAGATGAGCCGAGTTCATGTCCAATTTTCCCACGCTGTCAGTGACGTGCATGAGGTGAGCTGAGTTCATTGGACATGATCTCAGCTCATCTGGATGCCGTCACAGCCAGACACTGAGGAGCGCAAGCATGCCTGCGCTTCTCAGTGTCTGCGGCATGGCAAGCTTGATGGCAGCTTTCGGCTGCGATCCAGCCTGTCATGTGAATGTAGCAGAGCTGAAGCCATCCTGGGAACCATGGAAAGGTAAGGATGAGGTTGCTTTATTATTTTACTTTTATTGCAGAAGACATTGGCTTCAGCAGGAATGGGTGTGATGGCAAGTATGGTTTAATTTAGAACATTAAAAAATTGTGTGTTTATTTCAATTAAAGGACTTTATTCTGGGTGTTGTGTTTTTTTTAAATACTTTACTAGAAATTCATGGCGGTCACGTCTAATATTGTCGTGACCCCATGAATTTAGGGCTTAGGGGCAGCTGATAATACCAAGCTGGCCCTAACCCCTTTATTACCCAGTGAGCCACCACACCAGGGCCCTGGATGAGTTGGGTACAGCGCCAGAAGATGGCGCTTCTATGAACGCGCCATTTTCTGGGGTGGCTGCGGACTGCAATTTGCAGCGGAGGAGGGGGGCCAGAAAGCTTGGGCCTCCCTGCGCTGCGGATTCCAGCCCCCAGCTGTCTAGTTGTACCTGGCTGGACACAAAAATAGGATGAAGCCCCACGTATTTTTTTTTTAAATTATTTCATGAAATTCAAGAAATAATTAAAAAAAAAATGCCATGAGCACAGGAGAATTCTCTCACGCTGGGATGGCATTCTGATGACACACTGGATCGCAGCTGAGTGCTGCCATCCAGCTTGTCATCCTTCAGAGACACTGCAGAGCACAGGCATTATGGGAACTTCCGATTCCGGTATTCGATATTCTGAAAGTATCGGAACTCAGTATCGGAACTCCGATACCGTGAATATCGGTCAATACCCGATATTTCAGTATCGGAATGCTCAACACTAATCGTAGCTGATTCTTTTTTTGAGGTAAAAAAATTTCCCTGCCTGTTTTTAAACAATGTTTTACATCAAAGAAAGAATCAGCTGCAATCCTCTGCTGAAACTTCTGTATACTATTTTGCTTCCTCCCCTGCCCAAGAGATGTGGTATAATCAGACCATGCTCCTGTACGGTAAGACACAGACATTACACAGCATACAGCAGGGGCACATTTATAAGATTATCTCAGCACAGTAACATTTTATTTAAATACATCCAACTGTGGAAGTTATTATTATTCCAAGATCTACTGAATAAAATTAACTTCTGTTCATGGAAAAACCCCTTTAAGCTATGTGCCCATGATGCAGAAATGCTCTGGATTTTTCCTGAGCGTTTCTGCATCTCCCTGGCAGAAAAAACGTATGCGGATTTTACATGCGTTTTTCCTGCCAGAGACAAGCAGAAGTGAAGCGTTTTTCACATGCATTTCCGCATGCGGGTTGTCAAGCGCTTTCCAAGCGATTTTAGCATTACTTGGAAAGTGCTTGACAACTTGGTCACACAATATAAATCCATGCAACCAGCATGTATTTATATAGTGTGACAGTAAAAGAATGGTAAAAAATAAAAAATAAATATTATACTTACCTTCTGATGACCCCCGGTGTCCTTATCTGATCTGTCCGGTGTCCCCGATGTCAGCGGTCGCGTGACCCGTCACATGACTAAATGACGTCATGGCAGGTCCTTTTACACCATCGCAAGCTGCCGGCGAGCCAGGACGGATCGCTATGGAGACTGGGGGCCATCAGAAGGTGAGTATAATGTATATTTTTTATTTTATTCTTTTTTTTTCAGGTACTATGGTACCTGTGTCTGGAGGAGAGTCTCCTCTTCTCCAAACCCGGGTACCATCTGCACATTGAACCGCATGATATTAGCATGTGCACTTGTAGTGATGCGGATATTATGCGATTCAATGCAAGTCAATGGCGGCGAAAACGCCTCGATTCCACAAAATAATTGGTAGTGCTGCGGATTTTTACACAATGATAATCTGCCGTGGAAATTTCCGCAGCATGTGCACAGCACATGCGGATTATCATTGGGGAACATGGCAGACCTTCTATCAAGAGTTTTTTAAGCGTTTCTGCAGCGGAATTGCCGCTGCGAAAACGCTTAAAAAGCGCATAGTAGGCACACAGTCTAAAGCTGAATTCTGAACGACCCGCATGATCACCAAGACGTACTGTTACATCCATTTGTGGGAACGCACTGCAAAATAAGACTTTTTTGTGTTTAAGGAGACATGCAAATTGTACTTCAAACTTCGTCCCTACTCCTCCGGTAATGAGGAGAAACGGGTTAGCATTGTGATCTCTCTACTGATGGGCAATCCTCAGTTATGGGCGTTTTCATTACCGCAGGATTCAGTTTGTCTCCAATCTGTGGAGGGGTTTTTTGGAGCTCTTGCCCTCATCTATGATGACCCTGACCGAGTCGCCTTGGCTGCGTCTAAAATACGTCGCCTTGAGCAGGGGATTCTGTCAGTGGAAGCACACAGGTCGGAATTCCGTAGATGGGCAACGGATTCCAAATGGAATGATTCAGCCTTTAGAAGTCAATTTTGTGAGGGTTTTACTGAAAGGTTGAAATAAGCCTTGGCACTATATGAAACCCCTCATTCCTTGGAGGCTGCCATGTCGTTGGCCATGCGTCTTGATAGAGGCCTTCGGATAGGCAGGTGAGACCACCTTCTCCGGGGCCTTCTTGACAGCGTTATGTACCTCTGCCAGGGGAGCGGTCTGGCGGTGAACCAGTACAGGGGGAAGTGGAGAAACCTATGCAGTTAGGCAGTGTCTCTAGATCATACATCTTCTCGGAGATTCGCAAGAAAAAAGGCGTATGTTTTTCTTGTGGGGAAAAGGGACACTTTGCTGGGACCTGACCTTCAATTCCTAAACAAAAAGAGACTCGATTAACTCTCGGTAGTCTGGAGTTGGATAAACAAGGGGTGCATTTGTTGCCAACCTGCAGTTCCCGGTTTGTCCTGACAGCAGAGGTGGTGCTAGAGAGCAAAACCGAGAAAATTTCTTTGTCTTCCCACATCCATTGTTTTGGTTCTTCCCTGGCTGGTGAAACATACTCCGTTGGTGGATTGGCAAGCCGAGGAGATTATTGAATGGGGAGATTACTGCCATGAGAACTGTTTAGATATTTCCCTTGCTACTGTCTCTACGGAAATATTACCTGCTTTTCTGTCTGGTTTTGAGGACTTTTTTTTGAAAGGGGATGTCAGGATTTGCCTCCTCATCGTGCATATGACTGTCCTATTAACCTAACCCCCGGAGCTCAATTACCGAAGTCCAAACTGTATAATCTTTCTGGCCCTGAGAGACAAGCATGAAGGATTTCATTGCGGAAAGTCTGGAGAAGGGACATATCAGACCCTCATCTTTGCACTTGGTGGCAGGGTTCTTCTTTGTGGAGAAAAAAGATGGCCGTCTACGTCCCTGTTTAGATTTCCGTTTTGGGTGGCCTGGGTTGCATCGGGATGTGATTGAACACGTATCTGCTTGTAGTATTTGCGTGCGTTCTAAAGTTTCGCATACCCGTCCGTCTGGTATTCTTCTTCCGCTACCTATCCCTAGTAGACCATGGACACACTTATCCATGGATTTTATTACTGACCTACCGGTTTCTGCGCACAAAATGGGGGTTTTGGTGGTTGTATATAGGTTCAGTAAAATGGTTCACTTTGTAGCATTACCTGCACTTTCAAATGCCAAGACTCTTGCTCAGATGTTCATAAATGAGATTGTGAAGCTTCACAGGGTTTTCTTCGATGTGGTGTCAGATCGGCGGACCCAGTTTGTTTCCAAGTTCTGGAAGGCATTCTGTTCTCGACTGGGGGTGCAGCTGTCCTTTTCCTCTGCCTTCCATCTTCAGTCAAATGGACAGACTAAGTGTGTCAATCAGAATTTGGGGACCTACCTCAGGTGTTTCGTCTCCGAACATCAGGAGGATTGGGCATCCTACTTACCGCTGGCAGAATTTTCCATTAATAATCATCATCAAGAATCCACTGGCAGGTTCTTTGGTGCATACGTTTACCACCCACAATTTGGTACCTTTAGTGGGGGAGGAGCTTTCGGAGTTCCTGAGGAGGAACGTTTTGCTTTGTCGCTCTCCTCGGTGTGGTGGGGGGTCCTGAGTAATTTAAAGATCATGGGAGACAGGTATAAACATATGGCTGACAGAAAATGCTTGCCAGGTCTGGACCTGAATATGAATGACTTTATGTGGTTGTCTACCAGGAATATCAAGTTGAAAAGTTGAAGGTCCCTTCTTGGAAGCTGGGACCTAGGTTTATTGGTCCCTATAACTTAACCGCTGTCATTAACCCAGCAGCATTTCAGCTTGAGCTTCCTCAGGCCCTTAAGGTCCACAATATTTTTCACAGGTCCTTACTCACAAAATATGTGGAATCTCTTGAGCCCTAACCCCTACCACCGCCCCTAGTAATGGTTGATGGTAATCTTGAGTTTCAGACTTCGAAGATTGTAGATTATCATCTCCAACGTCGTTCCCTACAATACTTGGTACACTGGAAGGGTTATGGTCCAGAAGAGAGGATGTGGGTTTCAGCATCAGAGGTGAATGCTCCCAGGTTGGTTCTTTCATTTCACACCTCTTACTCTGAGAAACCTGGTCCTGAGTGTCCAGAGGCCATTCGTAGAGGAGGGGGTACTGTCACGGGTGTGTCAGATGTGCCAGACAGTCGCCCTGCAGTTGGTTGCATGAGATCTCTTCGTTTGGCATTACAGACACCTTTTTAGATCTGTCTCACTCTAAGACCCGGCGGCTACCTTACTCTTGCTAATTAACACCCTGGTCTGGGTGTATAAATACCTTCACTTTGCAATAGGGAGGCGCCGGTGATATTCGCATGACCCCCTTGTGAAGGCTTGGAGCAAGTGCAGTTCTTACTTCCTCTCTGGTGCTTAGAGGACATGTGTGCAATCTCTCTGAAGTTGACTCAAGTTAAGCTACTTCCCCCGTGTCTGTCTCCCCTTGCTGTCTTTAGAGTTAGTGGGGACTGACTAGCACTAATCCCCTCCCTGTTCCCTAGCCAGACCCTAGCTCTAGGGAGAGACAGGGTTTTAGGTTCCAGCTCGGCGATTGGTGAGCAACCAATATAGGGACAGGGAAGGAGAGGGTGATATCAGATCAGCTTAGGCGATTTCCACCCCCTCTGTCCTTAGTGTCTGGGCTCCCTTCCCCTCAGCCCTTCGTGCTGCACTTTGTCTTTCCTTCACTGTGCGTGACAGGAACTGGGGATACCAAATGTAAATGGGGCATGTTTAAGGAAATACTACTAGAATCCTGTAGAAAATGTATACCTTCTGGTAATAAAATGTCAAGGAATAAAAGGAAACCATTATGGATGAATAAGACAGTACAAAGTTTAATAAGACAAAAACAAAGGGCATTCAAAATCTTGAAGGCCGAGAATACAGAAATAGCATTTCAGGAGTATAAAGACCTAAATAAGAAATGTAAAAAAGAAATCAAGCTAGCAAAATTATCTACAGTGCAACAAATTCCCAGGGACATTAAAATAAATGCCAAAGCCGGAGATTCACTCAAGGAGTTTTCACAGATACAAAATGAATATGGACTGCCCAACACCGAATTTTCTAAGTACCTTCAGTTACGACATGCATATCAGGCAGAGAGTCTTGTCCTAAGTAACGGAGTTCCTCAAAATGCTATAATACAGAGAATGGCTAGCTCACATAATTCTGGGGGGCTAATCACATTGCTTTATAGGGGTCTGCTGGACCTAGTATTAGCAAAACACCCCATAAGATCAAAAGAAAAATGGGAAGGCATGATAGGCCCTATTGAAGATGGGCTGTGGTCTGAAATACTGGAAAGAGTTCCCCAGTTATCTCTGAGTGAGTCCCATAGATTCTCCCACTTACAGGTGCTGCACCAGTCATATAGAACACCCCAATTTCTCCATGATATAGGGCTTCGACCAGACTCCTTATGTGCTAGATGTAAAACATCCCCGGCTAACATGCCTCATATGATGTGGACCTGCCCTGCTCTGGAAAACTTCTGGAGGGATGTAATAGCGATCATTGATAGAACATACTCAGTCGATTCAGATCCCTCACCATTAGTATGTATACTGGGATATATAGAAGATCTGAGCACTGACGAACATGGCAAAATAGCGGTGGCACGCATGTTTTACATGGCTAGGAAACTAATAGCCCAACATTGGTTATCAGAGCAGGCGCCCACGGTGACAGAATTTATAAATAAGATTAATTGGTTATTAAATCTGGAAAAAAGTAATATCTGAAAAGGAAGGCCATCTCCAAATTTGAAAAAATATGGGCTCCATGGATTGACGGCTCCAGCCTAGCATCCAGAGAACTGCATAGATTTCGACTTGGTCTGCTATGATTCGTGTATAGATTACTTGACAGGTGCAAAATCCTACATTGGACTGCTTTAGGCACGTATACAACTGCTCCAAAGCAAGAGTTAGATACCCCTTAATACAATTGTGACTATTCATACTGTAAGATTGTTAATTTGCTGTGGACAGAACTGTGGAACATTTAATTCAAAATGTTTTGTTTGAAAGGGCAATGTGTTGTGGGGAAAGGGACAGAATAGGGACTGGGTCCCTTCTTTGGTTGGGTTGTTTTATTTGTTTCGCTGTTGTGATACAAAAAAAGTTTTAACAATAAAAGAATATTTGATTTAAAAAAAAAATAAATCCCAAAAATTTGTATACATAAATCAATGCCAAAAAGAGAAAATCAGATGGTATCGGCCCGTTAAAAGACGATAATAGCAAAATAATTATAGACGACCAAGAAAAGGCTGAGATATTATAGAGGCACTATTCATCCATGTTCACCAACAGTCTGCTCCAGGGATCTTTCAACAGGGCAAAAATCAAAGTTCACCATGTGATATAACTAGTTTGTCACAAAAAGAAGCAAGCCTGCGTCTGAGCAAATTAAACTTTGACAAATCCCCCGGCCCAGATGGTATTCATCCATGGATACTGAGGGAATTGAGCTCAGTAATTGACAAACCGCTGTATCTCATATTTTTAGACTCTCTGGTAACAGGCATAGTGCCACAGGATTGGAGGATAGCCAATGTGATATCGATATTTAAGAAAGGTAAGATGGTGGATCCAGGTAACTACCGTCCAGTGACATCAGTAGCGTGCAAAGTTTTTGAGGGCATCATAAGAGATGACCTGCAGAGTTATATCACAGAGAATAATATAATAAATGATAATCAGCATGGATTCATGAAAAATAGGTCTTGTCTAACCAACATGTTGGGTTTCTATGAGGAGGTAAGTGTAAATCTGGATGTTGATAATGCGGCTGATGTGATTTATCTGGACTTTGCAAAGGCATTTGATACTGTATCACATAGCAGCCTTATACTGAAGCTTCAGAAGCGAGGACTTGGGGGAACTATATGTTGATGGGTAAGAAATTGGCTAAATGATAGGAAACAAAGAGTCGTCATAAATTGTACTTTCTCTAAATGGGACATAGTCAGCAGTGGGGTGCCACAGGGATCTGTGCTATGACCGATTCTCTCCAACCTCTTTATTAATGACCTTGGGGATGGCATTGAGAGTAAAGTGTCAGTTTTTGCTGACGATACCAAACTATGTAGGATATTAAAATCTGATCTTGACATTACGATATTTCAGAACGATCTGGATAAGATGACTGAATGGGCAAACACTTGGCAGATGAGGTTTAATGTAGATAAATGTAGAGTAATGCAGCTAGGACGGAATAACTATATTGCTACATATACATTAAATGGGAGTATACTCGGGACTACAGAACAGGAGAAGGACTTGGGCATTCTGTTTACAAGTAAGCTGAGCAGCAGTACTCAATGTCAAGCAGCTGCCACAAAAGCAAACAAGATTTTAGGATGTATAAAAAGAGAAATAAAATCCCGCGATCTCAAAGTATTGTTACCCCTTTATAAATCACTGGTGATGCCACATCTGGAATATGGAATCCAGTTTTGGGCTCCAGATTTTAAAAAGGATATTCAGAAGTTAGTGTCAGTTCACAGGCAACTAGATTATTACAAGGGATGAAAGGCCTCTCATATGATGGGAGGTTGAAAAAGTTGAGCTTGTTTAGCTTAGAAAAGCGACGCCTTAGAAGGGATCTCATTTACATCTATAAATATATGTGTGGTCAGTACAAACGAATATCACAAGACTTATTCCTTCCAAAGACCATACTCAGAACCAGGGGTCACTCATTAAGGCGATTCCGGCATCTAGCCAGGAAAGTGTTCTTTACAGTCAGAGCAGCCGGACCGTGGAATGCCCTACCACAAGAGGTAGTAATTAGCGTTGAGCGAGCACTAAAATGCTCGGGTGCTCGAAGCTTGGGCCGAGCTCGCCGTGATACTCGGGTGCTCGACCCGAGCAACGAAACCAATGTTAGTCTATGGGAGACTCGAGCATTTTTGCGGTGGCACCCCCGGCAGTCTTTTAAAAGCCTAACAAGTGCCCAAAACGATAGTGACAGTGCTCACATGACATGGGGACAGCATGGGGATCGCCCCAGGAAGCAATTCTGACCCCCAGGTCACTGCTGTCAACAACGTGGTCAGAGGTATTAAGCCACTTTTACGGGCTCACAATAAAAGGTTCAAAAACGAAAGTGAAACTTTTTTCCTGTGAAATATGTTAAGGAACATCCTTTCCAGGGAAAAGACTTGTGTATAAGTTAAAATAAATGACCAAAAACAAAAATACTCCTCCACACCTTCGGCTATGTTCACAAGTAGCATTTTTTATGCGTTTTTGCACTTTTGTATTGCTTTCAACTATGACAAATGCATTCACCGGGAAATGTTATTTTAACATTTTACAACCTTATCTGGCCATGTGCTGTGTGACACATGCATAAAGTGCTGAAAAGACATGGGAACAGCATGGGGGAGACCCCTGGAAGCATCTCTGACTCCCAGGTCACTGTCTAAAAGTGTGCCCATCATAAGTGATCCTTGCCGCATCAGAAGATGCAGACTTGCAACTATCCCCATGCAAGTTCTAGTCCCAGGGCAGTGTTCAATTGTACCTCCCCCATTCCTTGCAATACAAGCGCAAGTATGCAGCCTGCCAACCAGGCTGCAATACCATACTGCTTGCATGCTTGAACTTGAAATTGGGCCTTTTAGGCATGTGGAGGCGGAATCTGGCCACCACGTCATGGCTGTGTTGGCGGCCTGGAATCCATACTTAGTCCCCATCCGCCCGGCTGCCGGGTGTCTATACTCGGTCCCCAGCCGCCCCACGGCCAGGTGTCCACACACGGTCCCCAGCCACCTGGGGTCAGCCGGGTGTCCATAAACGGTCCCCAGCCGCCCCTATTTCTCCTTGGAACATCCCCCCACACACTTTTCTTAGCCCGGCCTGCTTTAGGCAGCATTGGACGAGCCCACCAGAGAACCAGACTCCTCCGGTGGGCCCTGACTTCTCCATCGGTGGAGTTGAGAGTGCCAAGGTGAGGAGCATGATGATGATGACAGAAGTTAGCATCTGCTATGTTTTCTTTTAATGCAAGTGTAAGTATGCAGCCTGCCACCCACCCACCCCCAGACTGCAATTCCATACTGCTAGCTTGCACTTGAAATGGGGCCTTTTAGTTTGGAGGAGGCCGAAGCTGGCCACTACCTCATGGCTGCTTCGGCAGCGAGGTATCCATACTCAGTCCCCAGCCGCCCCTATTTGTCCTGGTGTGCCTTATACATAAGATTAAGCGCATATACCAAAACATTACCTGTGCCCTCCCCAGTGCATTTAGTGGGAAAGAGAGCCTATTCCGCTGTAGTGTGTGCATGCCAAACCCCTGTTCATGGTACATGCGAAGATGCCTCCCACCTTGCACCTGTCGTTGCAGACTTGCAACTATCCCCATTCAAGTCCTTGTCCCAGGGCAGTGTTCAATTGTATCTCTCCCATTCCTTGCAATGCAAGCGCAAGTATGCAGCCTGCCACCCACCCACCCCCAGGCTGCAATACCATACTGCTTGCTTGCTTTCACTTTAAATTTGGCCTTTTAGGCATGTGGAGGCGGAATCTGGCCACCACGCCATGGCTGTTTCGGCGGCCTGGTATCCATACTCAGTCCCCAGCCGCCTGGTGGCCGGGTGTCCCCGCTTGCTCCCCAGCCTCCAGGGGGTGGCCGGGTGTCCATACTCCGTCCCCAGCCACCCCAATTTGTCCCGGTAACCTTTCCCACACTTTTATTAGCCTGGCCTGCTTTAGGGCAGCATTGGCCGAGCCCACCGGACTATCAGACTCCTCCGGTGGGCTCTGGCTTCTCTATCAGGGGAGTTGAGAGTGTCAAGGTGAGGAGCATGATGAGGATGATAGAAGTTAGCATCTGCTTTGTTTTGTTGTAATGCAAGCGCATGTATGTAGTAGCGGCAAGGCCTGAGGTGGTCAGCGTTTTGGCGCATATCCTACCTCCTCCGAGGATTGCTGGATGTTTTCCTGCTACTATCCAAGTTCTATGACTCCCGTTAAAACAAAGTTTCAGGTGATAAATGATGGATGATGTAGTGGCAAAGGAGAAAGAGCAGGAGGAACAGGGACCATTCACATCAATATCAGGCCAGTCAACCAGATATGTCTTGTAGGATATGTTTCTGTAACAAAAGGAGCGGTTTGGCTACACAGTTATAGGGCATACAGTGAGTGCAATGCCTACCAAAAATTTCAAGGCACTCCAATGCCCCTTGGAAATGACATGGAGGTCAGAGGGCGTTAACTAAACCTTTTTTTCCATTTATAGCAACTGGGTCTCCTGTGCACTGTTGGCCTAAGCAGTGAATGGAAGGCTTTCCAAAAATTATGAGGAACTGCAATGCCCCTTACAAGAGCCATGTGTGGCACCCCAGGGGTCTGGTCACCACAGTAATAGAGATATTACGTCTGAGAGCAAGTGTGAGGTTTCCTGGTCAGGATCCCTTAAACATGCAACATCCTCCTGCCCCAGTCCTGGGAGGGGAGAATTCTGCCCTTATAAACTGGATCTGGGGCGGGGTTGAGTGAGTCAGAGTACAGAGAACAGTCAGAGTCAGAGTGAGAGCAAGGGAAAGTAACAGCAAGGAGCTCTGTAGGAGCTAGGAGCTAAAGACCAGGGGCTGGAAGCTGAGCAGAGCTCGCCCTGGCAGAAGACAATAGGAACCGGACACAGGAGTCCGAGGCTGTGAGGACTTATATATCCAGCAGCAGAAACCAGCCGGCAGGGGATTTCAGGTCCTCTGGCCATAGAAGCCCGGAGGCTCAGTCACAAGCAAGGGACCAGCACCACTGTCGTGGAGCGGAGGCTAACAGAAGGCCCCAAGTCACCAGCCATACGGGTGAGCACTACACGGTACACTCAGGGACGTGGGCTACTTCTACCCGCTTACAGCAAGGTAGCCAGGAATAGTGCAGACAGACGGAGAGGCCTACAACTCCACCTGGCCAGGGGAACTCCTGCTTGCTCATAGACTGACCAAGCCTCTTATGCTAGCCAGTACTTCCGGGAGGGTTTACCTTATAATCATCAGTAAAGACCCTGAACTGCACTGCAAAGACTCTGAGTCGTTCCTGCTGCGCTCATGCACCATCACCCCCATCATCCACACTCACTGAACTGAGGCTATACTCCTCCCGTGGGGAGTTATCCCATTCTCTGCTGCGTACACAACACCAGCCTCAGCGGTCTGCCTCGCAGCGGTGGTACTCCCTGACAGCAATCCACGGGTGGCGCAGTTGGACAATTAACCTCAAAACCTAAGAAAGACTGCCACTGGTTTGACCAGCCTGAGCCATGGGACCGGGTCACCGCCACGGAGACTACAGACCCCAGAGACCCAGCACCGGGTATCCCACACATGTGTACACACGGCCCAGGGGGCGCGTCACATGCAGTACAGCATATTACAAACATAAGTCCCATTATTGGGGAGTGGGTGTCCCATAGTATTTGCTTATGCCTTGCAAGCAAAAGCTGCCAAAAATTAGGACGGAGCAACTTGCAATGCCCCTTACAAGAGCCATGCAGTACAGCATATTACAAACATAAGTCCCATTATTGGGGAATGGGTGTCCCATAGTATTTGCTTATGCCTTGCAAGCAAAAGCTGCCAAAAATTAGGACGGAGCAACTTGCAATGCCCCTTACAAGAGCCATGCAGTACAGCATATTACAAACATAAGTTCCATTATTGGGGAGTGGGTCTCCCATAGTATTTGCTTATGCTTTCCAAGCAAAAGCTGCCAAAAATTAGGACGGAGCAACTTGCTATGCCCCTTACAAGAGCCATGCAGTACAGCATATTACAAACATAAGTCCCATTATTGGGGAGTGGGTGTCCCATAGTATTTGCTTATGCGTTGCAAGCAAAAGCTGCCAAAAATTAGGATGGAGCAACTTGCAATGCCCCTTACAAGAGCCATGCAGTACAGCATATTACAAACATAAGTCCCATTATTGGGGCGTGGGTGTCCCATAGTATTTGCTTATGCCTTGCAAGCAAAAGCTGCCAAAAATAAGGACGGAGGAACTTGCAATGCTGGCACCCTGGTAGTATAGTGGTGGTGGAGGCTGAGGATAAGGAGAAGAAGATAAAACAGCCGAAACAAGGAAGCGTATACCCATGTGTGGGTGTGAAGCGGTGCATGTGAATACACCTCCCGAAATAACACAGTGGATTTGACTTTATGTTACTCTGCTGTCATTTGGTGGTGATGAGAAGTCTGGCCCAATCCAGCCCTTGTTCATTTTGATAAGGGTCAGCTTGTCAGTATTGTCAGTTGACAGGCGAGTGCGCTTATCAGTTATAATTCCCCCAGCGGCACTAAAAACACTCTCCGATAACACAATAGCGGCAGGGCAGGCCAGGACCTCCAAGGGGTACAGAGCGAGTTCATTCCAAGTGTCCAGCTTGGATACCCAATAATTAAAAGGCACAGAGGAATCACGGAGGACACTGGTACGGTCAGCAAGGTACTCCCTCACCATCTTTTGAAACTTTCCACTCCTTGTGAGAGTACCCCGCGCCTCAGGGCCTGTAAGCTGGGCGGGTGTCAGAAAACTGTCCCAGAACGTTGACAGTGTTCCCCTGCCTCTGCTGGATTGGAGTTGCATCTCTCTCGCCTGTACGCCTTGGTTGGGCAACGAACTGTGACCTCTGCCGCTAGCGTGTTCAGATGGGAATTTTTTTAAGAGATCTGCAGCAAGGGCCTTCTGGTACTGCCCCATTTTTGTAGACCTCTCCACCTCAGGAATAAGAGAGTGAAAGTTCTCCTTGTAGTGGGGGTCTACAAGCGTCACCAACCAGTAATGACTGTCACCCAACATTTTGACAATGCGAGGGTCACGGTTAAGGCAGCGTAACATAAAGTCAGCCATGCGTGCCAGACTGGTAACGGGCAAGATTTCCGTGTCCTCACCAAGATGATGACTGACCATGCTCTCCTCCTCCCCCTCCTCCTCCTCTTCCTCCTCCCCCCTGTCCTCAGGCCACCCACGCTGGACCGACGGTATGACACTTGTACAGGTACTACCGTCTACAATGCATCATAGCAGCTCCTGTTCTTCCTCCTCCTCCTCCTCCTCTCCCTCATTGTCCCCAATGCACATTGGGATGAGATGAGGCTGGGTTATGTGTAATCGCCCGCTACGGCTTCTTGATCCATCACATCATACTCTGGCTGCAATACCTCCTCTTTAATTCTCTGCAGAGAGCGTTGCAAAAGACAGACAAGTGGGATGCTGACACTAATGATGGCGTCATCGCCACTCACCATCTTGGTGGCCTCCTCAAAGTTTCTCAGGATGGTACATATGTCAGACATCCAGGTCCACTCCTGAGGTCTTATGTGTGGAGTCTGACCTAAATATCGACGGCCTAGTTGCAGCTGGTACTCCACAACTGCTCTCTTCTGCTCACAAATCCTTTACAACATGTGGAGGGTAGAGTTCCAACGTGTGGGGACATCACACACCAGTCGGTGTGCCGGAAGCTGCAAACGCTGCTGCAACAGAGCAAGGGCGGCGGAAGCTGTAGCCGACTTGCGAAAATGAGCTGACAGGCGGTGTACTTTCACGAGCAGATCTGGCAACTCGGGGTACGATTTAAGAAACCGCTGAACCACGAGGTTAAGCACATGGTACGTGTTTGATCTCACCTCGCCTCAGAGCCGCCACCAGGTTAAGGCCATTGTCACACACGACCATGCCGGGATGTAGGTTCAGCGGTCTCAGCCACAGATCTGCCTGCTCTTTCACAGCTGTCCACAGCTCACAAGCAGTGTGAGGTTTATCACCTAAGCTTATGAGTTTCAGCATAGCCTGTTGCCGCTTTGCGGAGGCAGTACTGCAATGCTTCCAGCTTGCAAGTTGTAACTGATGTGGTGATATCTGAGATGGAGGCTGAACATGAGGAGGAGGAGGAGGAGGATGCGCAGGAGCTATACACTGTGGGGGCAACTCTGACTGACATAGGGCCCGCAATCCTCGGTGTGGGGAGGATGTGTTCCGTCCCAAGGTCTGACTGGGTCCCGGCTTCCACTATGTTTACCCAGTGTGCCGTCAGAGAGATGTACCGTCCCTGGCCACAAGCACTTGTCCACGTGTCCGTTGTCAGGTGGACTCTCCCAGTAACTGCATTGTTGAGGGCATGGCAGATGCTTTGGAACACGTGCTTGTGTAGTGCAGGGATGGCACACCGGGCAAAATAGTATCGGCTGGGGACCGAGTACTGAGGGACGGCCACCGCCATAAGATTGCGGAAGGATTCCGTCTACACCAGCCTAAAAGGCAGCATTTCCAACGCAAGCAGTCGTGAAATGTGCGAATTTAGGATTGTGGCCTGTGGGGCGTTAGCTGCGAATTTCCGCTTTCGTTCACAGGTCTGGGATATGGACAATTGAACGCTGCGGTGGGACGTGGACGTGGACGTTGATGCTGTTTCTTGAGAAACTGCCATAACAAGTGAAGACTGAGAGGAGGGGGCATCTTTACATGCAGTATGGACAGGGGATTGCCTTGCACACACAACTGGGGGTTCTATTGCACGCACAACAGTGGAAGAAGCAGTGGTGACACCCGCCGACACTGGTCGTGGACCCTGGGTTTCGCCCCACAAAGTCGGGTGCTTTGCTGCCATGTGCCTGATCATGCTGGTGGTGGTCAGGCTGGTAGTTTTGTCACCCCTGCTGATGCTGGCATGGCAGGTGGAACATATGGCCTTTTTGGGGTTATCAGCAGAGTCTTTAAAAAATTTCCAGACTCTGGAAGACCTACCGCTTGTACTGGCAACGTCCCTCGTGTTGGTGTTACGGGGAACGGTTGCCTGCCTTCTGTCTGCGGCCACCACACTGCTTCTTCCTGCCTGTTGGGGTACTCTGCCTCCCTCCCCCTGTGTGCTGCTGGCCTCATTCTGCATGTCCTCCTTCCACGTTGGGTCAGTTACTAGATCATCCACCACCTCCTCCTCTTCCACTTGCGCACCACGATCCTCGTCCTCACTTCCTGGCAATTGTGTCTTGTCATCGTCCACCTCTTGTGACAGATTGCCAACGTCGACTTCCTGTGGCCGTGGCTGTTCAAATATTTGGGCATCGCAACATGGGATCTCCTCTTCCACCACTTCAAGCGTATCAGGCGAGGGGCCCAAATATGGAAATGGACCAGTGAACAGCTCTTCAGAGTGTCCAAGTGTGGGATCACTTGCTGTCTGACGACACTCGGCATGGTGGGAGGAAGGAGCATCAGGGTGAGGAGGAGTATGCGGTCGAGACTCACGGCTACTAAGAGTTGACCGTGTGGAAGACAGACCGGAGGTGGTGGTGCCCAGGTAACTGGAAGTATTATCTGCTATCCAATTAATAACCTGTTCACACTGATCAGTTCTCAATACTGGTGTTGTTCTGTGCTTCCCTAGTAATTCGGTCAAGAAGTGGGAGTGAGAAGATGTGGCTGTTGGTTGTGGCACATTTTAACCTTGGCCACGGCCCCGTCCTCTGCACGAACCATCACCAGAACGTCCACTTCCACGTCCCTTGTCACGCGCCTTGCCCATTGTAAATGAAGTAAAATAGCTTACACTTGCACTATCAATGGAAAAAGGGAAATAAAGAGTAGATTAGAACTGTGGAAGAGGAAACCCACAGTTATTGTTTACTGGAGTATACCACACTTTTTTAAATAGAGATATTTGCGGCTGAACAGTGAGCGACACACTCAATCTGCTTTTTTTTAGATACCAAAGGCCCAATACTGGATAGTACAGCGATTTGACCCGTGGAACTGCGAAACCACACTGGGATGTCGGGCCTACACAAGACTATTTTCAACAGATATATTTTTGTGTCACAACAGTCAGTAGACACTACTGTTTTTCTTTACGGAAAAAACTACCAAAAGTTGAATAATAGAGAATTTTTACTGTGGGATGGCAAAACCACAGTTATTGTTTACTGGGGTATACCACACTTTTTTAAATAGAGATATTTGCGGCTGAACAGTGAGCGACACACTCAAACTGCTTTTTTTTTAGATACCAAAGGCCCAAAACTGGATAGTACAGCGATTTGACCCGTGGAACTGCGAAACCACACTGGGATGTCGGGCCTACACAAGACTATTTTCAACAGATATATTTTTGTGTCACAACAGTCAGGAGACACTACTGTTTTTCTTTACGGAAAAAACTACCAAAAGCTGAATAATAGAGATTTTTTACCATGGGATGGCAAAACCACAGTTATTGTTTACTGGGGTATACCACACTTTTTTAAATAGAGATATTTGCGGCTGAACTGTGAGCGACACACTCAAACTGCTTTTTTTTTAGATACCAAAGGCCCAAAACTGGATAGTACAGCGATTTGACCCATGGAACTGCGAAACCACACTGGGATATCGGGCCTACACAAGACTATTTTCAACAGATATATTTTTGTGTCACAACAGTCAGGAGACACTACTGTTTTTCTTTACGGAAAAAAACTACCAAAAGCTGAATAATAGAGATTTTTTACCGTGGGATGGCAAAACCACATTTATTGTTTACTGGGGTATACCACACTTTTTTAAATAGAGATATTTGCGGCTGAACAGTGAGCGACACACTCAAACTGCTTTTTTTTTAGATACCAAAGGCCCAAAGCTGGATAGTACAGCGATTTGACCCGTGGAACTGCGAAACCACACTGGGATGTCGGGCCTACACAAGACTATTTTCAACAGATATATTTTTGTGTCACAACAGTCAGGAGACATTACTGTTTTTCTTTACGGAAAAAACTACCAAAAGTTGAATAATAGAGAATTTTTACTGTGGGATGGCAAAAACCACAGTTATTGTTTACTGGGGTATACCACACTTTTTTAAATAGAGATATTTGCGGCTGAACAGTGAGCGACACACTCAAACTGCTTTTTTTTTAGATACCAAAGGCCCAAAACTGGATAGTACAGCGATTTGACCCGTGGAACTGTGAAACCACACTGGGATGTCGGGCCTACACAAGACTATTTTCAACAGATATATTTTTGTGTCACAACAGTCAGGAGACACTACTGTTTTTCTTTACGGAAAAAACTACCAAAAGCTGAATAATAGAGATTTTTTACCATGGGATGGCAAAACCACAGTTATTGTTTACTGGGGTATACCACACTTTTTTAAATAGAGATATTTGCGGCTGAACTGTGAGCGACACACTCAAACTGCTTTTTTTTTAGATATCAAAGGCCCAAAACTGGATAGTACAGCGATTTGACCCATGGAACTGCGAAACCACACTGGGATATCGGGCCTACACAAGACTATTTTCAACAGATATATTTTTGTGTCACAACAGTCAGGAGACACTACTGTTTTTCTTTACGGAAAAAAACTACCAAAAGCTGAATAATAGAGATTTTTTACCGTGGGATGGCAAAACCACAGTTATTGTTTACTGGGATATACCACACTTTTTTAAATAGAGATATTTGTGGCTGAACAGTGAGCGACACACTCAAACTGCTTTTTTTTTAGATACCAAAGGCCCAAAACTGGATAGTACAGCGATTTGACCCGTGGAACTGCGAAACCACACTGGGATGTCGGGCCTACACAAGACTATTTTCAACAGATATATTTTTGTGTCACAACAGTCAGGAGACACTACTGTTTTTCTTTACGGAAAAAAACTACCAAAAGCTGAATAATAGAGATTTTTTACCGTGGGATGGCAAAACCACAGTTATTGTTTACTGGGGTATACCACACTTTTTTAAATAGAGATATTTGCGGCTGAACAGTGAGCGACACACTCAAACTGCTTTTTTTTTAGATACCAAAGGCCCAAAACTGGATAGTACAGCGATTTGACCCTTGGAACTGCGAAACCACACAGGGATGTTGGGCCTACACAAGACTATTTTCAACAGATATATTTTTGTATCACAACAGTCAGGAGACACTACTGTTTTTCTTTACGGAAAATATACCAAAACCTGAATAATAGAGATTTTTTACCGTGGGATGGCAAAACCACAGTTATTGTTTACTGGGGTATACCACACTTTTTAAAATAGAGATATTTGCGGCTGAACAGTGAGCGACACACTCAAACTACTTTTTTTTTTACATACCAAGGGCCCAAAACTGGATAGTACAGCGATTTGACCCGTGAAACTGCGAAACCACACTGGGATGTCGGGCCTATACAAGACTATTTTCAACAGATATATTTTTGTGTCACAACAGTCAGGAGACACTACTGTTTTTCATCACGGAAAAAACTACCAAAAGCTGAATAATAGAGATTTTTTACCGTGGGATGGCAAAACCACAGTTATTGTTTACTGGGGTATACCACACTTTTTTAAATAGAGATATTTGTGGCTGAACAGTGAGCGACACACTCAAACTGCTTTTTTTTAGATACCAAAGGCCCAAAACTGGACAGTACAGTGATTTGACCCGTGGAACTGCGAAACCACACTGGGATGTCGGGCCTACACAAGACTATTTTCAACAGATATATTTTTGTGTCACAACAGTCAGGAGACACTACTGTTTTTCTTTACGGAAAAAACTACCAAAAGCTGAATAATAGAGATTTTTTACCGTGGGATGGCAAAACCACAGTAATTGTTTACTTGGGTATACCACACTTTTTTAAATAGAGATATTTTCGGCTGAACAGTGAGCGACACACTCAAACCGCTTTTTTTTTAGATACCAAAGGCCCAAAACTGGATAGTACAGCAATTTGACCCGTGGAACTGCGAAACCACACTGGGATGTCGGGCCTACACAAGACTTTTCAACAGATATATTTTTGTGTCACAACAGTCAGGAGACACTACTGTTTTTCTTTACGGAAAAAACTGCCAAAAGCTGAATAATAGAGATTTTTTTACCATGGGATGGCAAAACCACAGTTATTGTTTACTGGGGTATACCACACTTTTTTAAATAGAGATATTTGCGGCTGAACTGTGAGCGACACACTCAAACTGCTTTTTTTTTAGATACCAAAGGCCCAAAACTGGATAGTACAGCGATTTGACCCATGGAACTGCGAAACCACACTGGGATATCGGGCCTACACAAGACTATTTTCAACAGATATATTTTTGTGTCACAACAGTCAGGAGACACTACTGTTTTTCTTTACGGAAAAAAACTACCAAAAGCTGAATAATAGAGATTTTTTACCGTGGGATGGCAAAACCACATTTATTGTTTACTGGGGTATACCACACTTTTTTAAATAGAGATATTTGCGGCTGAACAGTGAGCGACACACTCAAACTGCTTTTTTTTTAGATACCAAAGGCCCAAAGCTGGATAGTACAGCGATTTGACCCGTGGAACTGCGAAACCACACTGGGATGTCGGGCCTACACAAGACTATTTTCAACAGATATATTTTTGTGTCACAACAGTCAGGAGACACTACTGTTTTTCTTTACGGAAAAAACTGCCAAAAGCTGAATAATAGAGATTTTTTTACCATGGGATGGCAAAACCACAGTTATTGTTTACTGGGGTATACCACACTTTTTTAAATAGAGATATTTGCGGCTGAACTGTGAGCGACACACTCAAACTGCTTTTTTTTTAGATACCAAAGGCCCAAAACTGGATAGTACAGCGATTTGACCCATGGAACTGCGAAACCACACTGGGATATCGGGCCTACACAAGACTATTTTCAACAGATATATTTTTGTGTCACAACAGTCAGGAGACACTACTGTTTTTCTTTACGGAAAAAAACTACCAAAAGCTGAATAATAGAGATTTTTTACCGTGGGATGGCAAAACCACATTTATTGTTTACTGGGGTATACCACACTTTTTTAAATAGAGATATTTGCGGCTGAACAGTGAGCGACACACTCAAACTGCTTTTTTTTTAGATACCAAAGGCCCAAAGCTGGATAGTACAGCGATTTGACCCGTGGAACTGCGAAACCACACTGGGATGTCGGGCCTACACAAGACTATTTTCAACAGATATATTTTTGTGTCACAACAGTCAGGAGACACTACTGTTTTTCTTTACGGAAAAAACTACCAAAAGTTGAATAATAGAGAATTTTTACTGTGGGATGGCAAAACCACAGTTATTGTTTACTGGGGTATACCACACTTTTTTAAATAGAGATATTTGCGGCTGAACAGTGAGCGACACACTCAAACTGCTTTTTTTTTAGATACCAAAGGCCCAAAACTGGATAGTACAGCGATTTGACCCGTGGAACTGTGAAACCACACTGGGATGTCGGGCCTACACAAGACTATTTTCAACAGATATATTTTTGTGTCACAACAGTCAGGAGACACTACTGTTTTTCTTTACGGAAAAAACTACCAAAAGCTGAATAATAGAGATTTTTTACCATGGGATGGCAAAACCACAGTTATTGTTTACTGGGGTATACCACACTTTTTTAAATAGAGATATTTGCGGCTGAACTGTGAGCGACACACTCAAACTGCTTTTTTTTTAGATATCAAAGGCCCAATACTGGATAGTACAGCGATTTGACCCGTGGAACTGCGAAACCACACTGGGATGTCGGGCCTACACAAGACTATTTTCAACAGATATATTTTTGTGTCACAACAGTCAGTAGACACTACTGTTTTTCTTTACGGAAAAAACTACCAAAAGTTGAATAATAGAGAATTTTTACTGTGGGATGGCAAAACCACAGTTATTGTTTACTGGGGTATACCACACTTTTTTAAATAGAGATATTTGCGGCTGAACAGTGAGCGACACACTCAAACTGCTTTTTTTTTAGATACCAAAGGCCCAAAACTGGATAGTACAGCGATTTGACCCGTGGAACTGCGAAACCACACTGGGATGTCGGGCCTACACAAGACTATTTTCAACAGATATATTTTTGTGTCACAACAGTCAGGAGACACTACTGTTTTTCTTTACGGAAAAAACTACCAAAAGCTGAATAATAGAGATTTTTTACCATGGGATGGCAAAACCACAGTTATTGTTTACTGGGGTATACCACACTTTTTTAAATAGAGATATTTGCGGCTGAACTGTGAGCGACACACTCAAACTGCTTTTTTTTTAGATACCAAAGGCCCAAAACTGGATAGCACAGCGATTTGACCCATGGAACTGCGAAACCACACTGGGATATCGGGCCTACACAAGACTATTTTCAACAGATATATTTTTGTGTCACAACAGTCAGGAGACACTACTGTTTTTCTTTACGGAAAAAAACTACCAAAAGCTGAATAATAGAGATTTTTTACCGTGGGATGGCAAAACCACATTTATTGTTTACTGGGGTATACCACACTTTTTTAAATAGAGATATTTGCGGCTGAACAGTGAGCGACACACTCAAACTGCTTTTTTTTTAGATACCAAAGGCCCAAAGCTGGATAGTACAGCGATTTGACCCGTGGAACTGCGAAACCACACTGGGATGTCGGGCCTACACAAGACTATTTTCAACAGATATATTTTTGTGTCACAACAGTCAGGAGACACTACTGTTTTTCTTTACGGAAAAAACTACCAAAAGTTGAATAATAGAGAATTTTTACTGTGGGATGGCAAAAACCACAGTTATTGTTTACTGGGGTATACCACACTTTTTTAAATAGAGATATTTGCGGCTGAACAGTGAGCGACACACTCAAACTGCTTTTTTTTTAGATACCAAAGGCCCAAAACTGGATAGTACAGCGATTTGACCCGTGGAACTGTGAAACCACACTGGGATGTCGGGCCTACACAAGACTATTTTCAACAGATATATTTTTGTGTCACAACAGTCAGGAGACACTACTGTTTTTCTTTACGGAAAAAACTACCAAAAGCTGAATAATAGAGATTTTTTACCATGGGATGGCAAAACCACAGTTATTGTTTACTGGGGTATACCACACTTTTTTAAATAGAGATATTTGCGGCTGAACTGTGAGCGACACACTCAAACTGCTTTTTTTTTAGATATCAAAGGCCCAAAACTGGATAGTACAGCGATTTGACCCATGGAACTGCGAAACCACACTGGGATATCGGGCCTACACAAGACTATTTTCAACAGATATATTTTTGTGTCACAACAGTCAGGAGACACTACTGTTTTTCTTTACGGAAAAAAACTACCAAAAGCTGAATAATAGAGATTTTTTACCGTGGGATGGCAAAACCACAGTTATTGTTTACTGGGATATACCACACTTTTTTAAATAGAGATATTTGTGGCTGAACAGTGAGCGACACACTCAAACTGCTTTTTTTTTAGATACCAAAGGCCCAAAACTGGATAGTACAGCGATTTGACCCGTGGAACTGCGAAACCACACTGGGATGTCGGGCCTACACAAGACTATTTTCAACAGATATATTTTTGTGTCACAACAGTCAGGAGACACTACTGTTTTTCTTTACGGAAAAAAACTACCAAAAGCTGAATAATAGAGATTTTTTACCGTGGGATGGCAAAACCACAGTTATTGTTTACTGGGGTATACCACACTTTTTTAAATAGAGATATTTGCGGCTGAACAGTGAGCGACACACTCAAACTGCTTTTTTTTTAGATACCAAAGGCCCAAAACTGGATAGTACAGCGATTTGACCCTTGGAACTGCGAAACCACACAGGGATGTTGGGCCTACACAAGACTATTTTCAACAGATATATTTTTGTATCACAACAGTCAGGAGACACTACTGTTTTTCTTTACGGAAAATATACCAAAACCTGAATAATAGAGATTTTTTACCGTGGGATGGCAAAACCACAGTTATTGTTTACTGGGGTATACCACACTTTTTAAAATAGAGATATTTGCGGCTGAACAGTGAGCGACACACTCAAACTGCTTTTTTTTTTACATACCAAGGGCCCAAAACTGGATAGTACAGCGATTTGACCCGTGAAACTGCGAAACCACACTGGGATGTCGGGCCTATACAAGACTATTTTCAACAGATATATTTTTGTGTCACAACAGTCAGGAGACACTACTGTTTTTCATCACGGAAAAAACTACCAAAAGCTGAATAATAGAGATTTTTTACCGTGGGATGGCAAAACCACAGTTATTGTTTACTGGGGTATACCACACTTTTTTAAATAGAGATATTTGTGGCTGAACAGTGAGCGACACACTCAAACTGCTTTTTTTTAGATACCAAAGGCCCAAAACTGGACAGTACAGTGATTTGACCCGTGGAACTGCGAAACCACACTGGGATGTCGGGCCTACACAAGACTATTTTCAACAGATATATTTTTGTGTCACAACAGTCAGGAGACACTACTGTTTTTCTTTACGGAAAAAACTACCAAAAGCTGAATAATAGAGATTTTTTACCGTGGGATGGCAAAACCACAGTAATTGTTTACTTGGGTATACCACACTTTTTTAAATAGAGATATTTTCGGCTGAACAGTGAGCGACACACTCAAACCGCTTTTTTTTTAGATACCAAAGGCCCAAAACTGGATAGTACAGCAATTTGACCCGTGGAACTGCGAAACCACACTGGGATGTCGGGCCTACACAAGACTTTTCAACAGATATATTTTTGTGTCACAACAGTCAGGAGACACTACTGTTTTTCTTTACGGAAAAAACTACCAAAAGCTGAATAATAGAGATTTTTTTACCATGGGATGGCAAAACCACAGTTATTGTTTACTGGGGTATACCACACTTTTTTAAATAGAGATATTTGCGGCTGAACTGTGAGCGACACACTCAAACTGCTTTTTTTTTAGATACCAAAGGCCCAAAACTGGATAGTACAGCGATTTGACCCATGGAACTGCGAAACCACACTGGGATATCGGGCCTACACAAGACTATTTTCAACAGATATATTTTTGTATCACAACAGTCAGGAGACACTACTGTTTTTCTTTACGGAAAAAAACTACCAAAAGCTGAATAATAGAGATTTTTTACCGTGGGATGGCAAAACCACATTTATTGTTTACTGGGGTATACCACACTTTTTTAAATAGAGATATTTGCGGCTGAACAGTGAGCGACACACTCAAACTGCTTTTTTTTTAGATACCAAAGGCCCAAAGCTGGATAGTACAGCGATTTGACCCGTGGAACTGCGAAACCACACTGGGATGTCGGCCCTACACAAGACTATTTTCAACAGATATATTTTTGTGTCACAACAGTCAGGAGACACTACTGTTTTTCTTTACGGAAAAAACTACCAAAAGTTGAATAATAGAGAATTTTTACTGTGGGATGGCAAAACCACAGTTATTGTTTACTGGGGTATACCACACTTTTTTAAATAGAGATATTTGCGGCTGAACAGTGAGCGACACACTCAAACTGCTTTTTTTTTAGATACCAAAGGCCCAAAACTGGATAGTACAGCGATTTGACCCGTGGAACTGTGAAACCACACTGGGATGTCGGGCCTACACAAGACTATTTTCAACAGATATATTTTTGTGTCACAACAGTCAGGAGACACTACTGTTTTTCTTTACGGAAAAAACTACCAAAAGCTGAATAATAGAGATTTTTTACCATGGGATGGCAAAACCACAGTTATTGTTTACTGGGGTATACCACACTTTTTTAAATAGAGATATTTGCGGCTGAACTGTGAGCGACACACTCAAACTGCTTTTTTTTTAGATATCAAAGGCCCAAAACTGGATAGTACAGCGATTTGACCCATGGAACTGCGAAACCACACTGGGATATCGGGCCTACACAAGACTATTTTCAACAGATATATTTTTGTGTCACAACAGTCAGGAGACACTACTGTTTTTCTTTACGGAAAAAAACTACCAAAAGCTGAATAATAGAGATTTTTTACCGTGGGATGGCAAAACCACAGTTATTGTTTACTGGGGTATACCACACTTTTTTAAATAGAGATATTTGTGGCTGAACAGTGAGCGACACACTCAAACTGCTTTTTTTTTAGATACCAAAGGCCCAAAACTGGATAGTACAGCGATTTGACCCGTGGAACTGCGAAACCACACTGGGATGTCGGGCCTACACAAGACTATTTTCAACAGATATATTTTTGTGTCACAACAGTCAGGAGACACTACTGTTTTTCTTTACGGAAAAAAACTACCAAAAGCTGAATAATAGAGATTTTTTACCGTGGGATGGCAAAACCACAGTTATTGTTTACTGGGGTATACCACACTTTTTTAAATAGAGATATTTGCGGCTGAACAGTGAGCGACACACTCAAACTGCTTTTTTTTTAGATACCAAAGGCCCAAAACTGGATAGTACAGCGATTTGACCCTTGGAACTGCGAAACCACACAGGGATGTTGGGCCTACACAAGACTATTTTCAACAGATATATTTTTGTATCACAACAGTCAGGAGACACTACTGTTTTTCTTTACGGAAAATATACCAAAACCTGAATAATAGAGATTTTTTACCGTGGGATGGCAAAACCACAGTTATTGTTTACTGGGGTATACCACACTTTTTAAAATAGAGATATTTGCGGCTGAACAGTGAGCGACACACTCAAACTACTTTTTTTTTTACATACCAAGGGCCCAAAACTGGATAGTACAGCGATTTGACCCGTGAAACTGCGAAACCACACTGGGATGTCGGGCCTATACAAGACTATTTTCAACAGATATATTTTTGTGTCACAACAGTCAGGAGACACTACTGTTTTTCATCACGGAAAAAACTACCAAAAGCTGAATAATAGAGATTTTTTACCGTGGGATGGCAAAACCACAGTTATTGTTTACTGGGGTATACCACACTTTTTTAAATAGAGATATTTGTGGCTGAACAGTGAGCGACACACTCAAACTGCTTTTTTTTAGATACCAAAGGCCCAAAACTGGACAGTACAGTGATTTGACCCGTGGAACTGCGAAACCACACTGGGATGTCGGGCCTACACAAGACTATTTTCAACAGATATATTTTTGTGTCACAACAGTCAGGAGACACTACTGTTTTTCTTTACGGAAAAAACTACCAAAAGCTGAATAATAGAGATTTTTTACCGTGGGATGGCAAAACCACAGTAATTGTTTACTTGGGTATACCACACTTTTTTAAATAGAGATATTTGCGGCTGAACAGTGAGCGACACACTCAAACCGCTTTTTTTTTAGATACCAAAGGCCCAAAACTGGATAGTACAGCAATTTGACCCGTGGAACTGCGAAACCACACTGGGATGTCGGGCCTACACAAGACTTTTCAACAGATATATTTTTGTGTCACAACAGTCAGGAGACACTACTGTTTTTCTTTACGGAAAAAACTACCAAAAGCTGAATAATAGAGATTTTTTACCGTGGGATGGCAAAACCACAGTTATTGTTTACTGGGGTATACCACACTTTTTTAAATAGAGATATTTGCGGCTGAACAGTGAACGACACACTCAACTGCTTTTTTTTTAGATACCAAAGGCCCAAAACTGGATAGTACAGCGATTTGACCCGTGGAACTGCGAAACCACACTGGGATGTCGGGCCTACACAGGACTATTTTCAACAGATATAATTTTTTATCACAACAGTCAGGAGACCCTACTGTTTTTCTTCACGGAAAAAACTACCAAAAGCTGAATAATAGAGATTTTTTACCGTGGGATGGCAAAACCACAGTTATTGTTTACTGGGGTATACCACACTTTTTTAAATAGAGATATTTGTGGCTGAACAGTGAGCGACACACTCAAACTGCTTTTTTTTTAGATACCAAAGGCCCAAAACTGGATAGTACAGCGATTTGACCCGTGGAACTGCGAAACCACACTGGGACGTCGGGCCTACACAAGACTATTTTCAACAGATATATTTTTGTGTCACAACAGTCAGGAGACACTACTGTTTTTCTTTACGGAAAAAAACTACCAAAAGCTGAATAATAGAGATTTTTTACCGTGGGATGGCAAAACCACAGTTATTGTTTACTGGGGTTTACCACACTTTTTTAAATAGAGATATTTGCGGCTGAACAGTGAGCGACACACTCAAACTGCTTTTTTTTTAGATACCAAAGGCCCAAAACTGGATAGTACAGCGATTTGACCCTTGGAACTGCGAAACCACACAGGGATGTTGGGCCTACACAAGACTATTTTCAACAGATATATTTTTGTATCACAACAGTCAGGAGACACTACTGTTTTTCTTTACGGAAAATATACCAAAACCTGAATAATAGAGATTTTTTACCGTGGGATGGCAAAACCACAGTTATTGTTTACTGGGGTATACCACACTTTTTAAAATAGAGATATTTGCGGCTGAACAGTGAGCGACACACTCAAACTACTTTTTTTTTTACATACCAAGGGCCCAAAACTGGATAGTACAGCGATTTGACCCGTGAAACTGCGAAACCACACTGGGATGTCGGGCCTATACAAGACTATTTTCAACAGATATATTTTTGTGTCACAACAGTCAGGAGACACTACTGTTTTTCATCACGGAAAAAACTACCAAAAGCTGAATAATAGAGATTTTTTACCGTGGGATGGCAAAACCACAGTTATTGTTTACTGGGGTATACCACACTTTTTTAAATAGAGATATTTGCGGCTGAACAGTGAACGACACACTCAACTGCTTTTTTTTTAGATACCAAAGGCCCAAAACTGGACAGTACAGCGATTTGACCCGTGGAACTGCGAAACCACACTGGGATGTCGGGCCTACACAGGAATATTTTCAACAGATATAATTTTTTATCACAACAGTCAGGAGACCCTACTGTTTTTCTTCACGGAAAAAACTACCAAAAGCTGAATAATAGAGATTTTTTACCGTGGGATGGCAAAACCACAGTTATTGTTTACTGGGGTATACCACACTTTTTTAAATAGAGATATTTGCGGCTGAACAGTGAGCGACACATTCAAACTGCATTTTTTTTAGATACCAAAGGTCCAAAACTGGATAGTACAGCGATTTGACCCGTGGAACTGCGAAACCACACTGGGATGTCGGGCCTACACAAGACTATTTTCAACAGATATATTTTTATGTCACAACAGTCAGGAGACACTACTGTTTTTCTTTACGGAAAATATACCAAAACCTGAATAAACAAGATTTTTTACCGTGGGATGGCAAAACCACAGTTATTGTTTACTGGGGTATACCACACTTTTTTAAATAGAGATATTTGCGGCTGAACAGTGAGCGACACACTCAAACTGCTTTCTTTTTAGATACCAAAGGCCCAAAACTGGATAGTACAGCGATTTGACCCATGGAACTGCGAAACCACACTGGGATGTCGGGCCTACACAAGACTATTTTCAACAGATATATTTTTGTGTCACAGCAGTCAGCAGACACTACTGTTTTTCTTTACGGAAAAAAACTACCAAAAGCTGAATAATACAGATTTTTTACCGTGGGATGGCAAAACCACAGTTATTGTTTACTGGGGTATACCACACTTTTTTAAATAGAGATATTTGCGGCTGAACAGTGAGCGACACACTCAAACTGCTTTTTTTTTAGATACCAAAGGCCCAAAACTGGATAGTACAGCGATTTGACCTGTGGAACTGCGAATCCACACTGGGATGTCGGGCCTACACAAGACTATTTTCAACAGATATATTTTTGTGTCACAACAGTCAGGAGACCCTACTGTTTTTCTTTTCGGAAAAAACTACCAAAAGTTGAATAATAGAGATTTTTTACCGTGAGATGGCAAAACCACAGTTATTGTTTACTGGGGTATACCACACTTTTTAAAATAGAGATATTTGCGGCTGAACAGTGAGCGACACACTCAAACTGCTTTTTTTTTAGATACCAAAGGGCCAAAACTGGATAGTACAGTGATTTGACCCGTGGAACTGCGAAGCCACACTGGGATGTCGGGCCTACACAAGACTATTTTCAACAGATATATTTTTGTGTCACAACAGTCAGGAGACACTACTGTTTTTCTTTACGGAAAAAACTACCAAAAGCTGAATAATAGAGATTTTTTACCATGGGATGGCAAAACCACAGTTATTGTTTACTGGGGTATACCACACTTTTTAAAATAGAGATATTTGCGGCTGAACTGTGAGCGACACACTCAAACTGCTTTTTTTTTAGATACCAAAGGCCCAAAACTGGATAGCACAGCGATTTGACCCATGGAACTGCGAAACCACACTGGGATGTCGGGCCTACACAAGACTATTTTCAACAGATATATTTTTGTGTCACAACAGTCAGGAGACACTACTGTTTTTCTTTACGGAAAAAACTACCAAAAGCTGAATAATAGAGATTTTTTACCGTGGGATGGCAAAACCACAGTTATTGTTTACTGGGGTATACCACAGTTTTTTAAATAGAGATATTTGCGGCTGAACAGTGAGCGACACACTCAAACTGCTTTTTTTTTTAGATACCAAAGGCCCAAAACTGGATAGCACAGCGATTTGACCCATGGAACTGCGAAACCACACAGGGATGTTGGGCCTACACAAGACTATTTTCAACAGATATATTTTTGTATCACAACAGTCAGGAGACACTACTGTTTTTCTTTACGGAAAATATACCAAAACCTGAATAATAGAGATTTTTTACCGTGGGATGGCAAAACCACAGTTATTGTTTACTGGGGTATACCACACTTTTTTAAATAGAGATATTTGCGGCTGAACAGTGAGCGACACACTCAAACTACTTTTTTTTAGATACCAAGGGCCCAAAACTGGATAGTACAGCGATTTGACCCGTGAAACTGCGAAACCACACTGGGATGTCGGGCCTATACAAGACTTTTCAACAGATATATTTTTGTGTCACAACAGTCAGGAGACACTACTGTTTTTCTTTACGGAAAAAACTACCAAAAGCTGAATAATAGAGATTTTTTACCGTGGGATGGCAAAACCACAGTTATTGTTTACTGGGGTATACCACACTTTTTTAAATAGAGATATTTGTGGCTGAACAGTGAACGACACACTCAACTGCTTTTTTTTTAGATACGAAAGGCCCAAAACTGGATAGTACAGCGATTTGACCCGTGGAACTGCGAAACCACACTGGGATGTCGGGCCTACACAGGACTATTTTCAACAGATATAATTTTGTGTCACAACAGTCAGGAGACCCTACTGTTTTTCTTCACGGAAAAAACTACCAAAAGCTGAATAATAGAGATTTTTTACCGTGGGATGGCAAAACCACAGTTATTGTTTACTGGGGTATACCACACTTTTTTAAATAGAGATATTTGTGGCTGAACAGTGAGCGACACATTCAAACTGCATTTTTTTTAGATACCAAAGGTCCAAAACTGGATAGTACAGCGATTTGACCCGTGGAACTGCGAAACCACACTGGGATGTCGGGCCTACACAAGACTATTTTCAACAGATATATTTTTATGTCACAACAGTCAGGAGACACTACTGTTTTTCTTTACGGAAAATATACCAAAACCTGAATAAACAAGATTTTTTACCGTGGGATGGCAAAACCACAGTTATTGTTTACTGGGGTATACCACACTTTTTTAAATAGAGATATTTGCGGCTGAACAGTGAGCGACACACTTAAACTGCTTTCTTTTTAGATACCAAAGGCCCAAAACTGGATAGTACAGCGATTTGACCCATGGAACTGCGAAACCACACTGGGATGTCGGGCCTACACAAGACTATTTTCAACAGATATATTTTTGTGTCACAACAGTCAGGAGACACTACTGTTTTTCTTTACGGAAAAAAACTACCAAAAGCTGAATAATACAGATTTTTTACCGTGGGATGGCAAAACCACAGTTATTGTTTACTGGGGTATACCACACTTTTTTAAATAGAGATATTTGCGGCTGAACAGTGAGCGACACACTCAAACTGCTTTTTTTTTAGATACCAAAGGGCCAAAACTGGATAGTACAGTGATTTGACCCGTGGAACTGCGAAGCCACACTGGGATGTCGGGCCTACACAAGACTATTTTCAACAGATATATTTTTGTGTCACAACAGTCAGGAGACACTACTGTTTTTCTTTACGGAAAAAACTACCAAAAGCTGAATAATAGAGATTTTTTACCATGGGATGGCAAAACCACAGTTATTGTTTACTGGGGTATACCACACTTTTTAAAATAGAGATATTTGCGGCTGAACTGTGAGCGACACACTCAAACTGCTTTTTTTTTAGATACCAAAGGCCCAAAACTGGATAGCACAGCGATTTGACCCATGGAACTGCGAAACCACACTGGGATGTCGGGCCTACACAAGACTATTTTCAACAGATATATTTTTGTGTCACAACAGTCAGGAGACACTACTGTTTTTCTTTACGGAAAAAAACTACCAAAAGCTGAATAATAGAGATTTTTTACCGTGGGATGGCAAAACCACAGTTATTGTTTACTGGGGTATACCACACTTTTTTAAATAGAGATATTTGCGGCTGAACAGTGAGCGACACACTCAAACTGCTTTTTTTTTAGATACCAAAGGCCCAAAACTGGATAGTACAGCGATTTGACCCTTGGAACTGCGAAACCACACAGGGATGTTGGGCCTACACAAGACTATTTTCAACAGATATATTTTTGTATCACAACAGTCAGGAGACACTACTGTTTTTCTTTACGGAAAATATACCGAAACCTGAATAATAGAGATTTTTTACCGTGGGATGGCAAAACCACAGTTATTGTTTACTGGGTTATACCACACTTTTTTAAATAGAGATATTTGCGGCTGAACAGTGAGCGACACACTCAAACTACTTTTTTTTTAGATACCAAGGGCCCAAAACTGGATAGTACAGCGATTTGACCCGTGAAACTGCGAAACCACACTGGGATGTCGGGCCTATACAAGACTATTTTCAACAGATATATTTTTGTGTCACAACAGTCAGGAGACACTACTGTTTTTCATCACGGAAAAAACTACCAAAAGCTGAATAATAGAGATTTTTTACCGTGGGATGGCAAAACCACAGTTATTGTTTACTGGGGTATACCAGACTTTTTTAAATAGAGATATTTGTGGCTGAACAGTGAGCGACACAGTCAAACTGCTTTTTTTTAGATACCAAAGGACAAAAACTGGACAGTACAGCGATTTGACCCGTGGAACTGCGAAACCACACTGGGATGTCGGGCCTACACAAGACTATTTTCAACAGATATATTTTTGTGTCACAACAGTCAGGAGACACTACTGTTTTTCTTTAAGGAAAAAACTACCAAAAGCTGAATAATAGAGATTTTTTACCGTGGGATGGCAAAACCACAGTTATTGTTTACTGGGGTATACCACACTTTTTTAAATAGAGATATTTGCGGCTGAACAGTGAGCGACACACTCAAACCGCTTTTTTTTTAGATACCAAAGGCCCAAAACTGGATAGTACAGCGATTTGACCCGTGGAACTGCGAAACCACACTGGGATGTCGGGCCTACACAAGACTTTTCAACAGATATATTTTTGTGTCACAACAGTCAGGAGACACTACTGTTTTTCTTTACGGAAAAAACTACCAAAAGCTGAATAATAGAGATTTTTTACCATGGGATGGCGAAACCACAGTTATTGTTTACTGGGGTATACCACACTTTTTTAAATAGAGATATTTGCGGCTGAACAGTGAACGACACACTTAAACTGCTTTTTTTTTTAGATACCAAAGGCCCAAAACTGGATAGTACAGCGATTTGACCCGTGGAACTGCGAAACCACACTGGGATGTCGGGCCTACACAGGACTATTTTCAACAGATATATTTTTGTGTCACAACAGTCAGGAGACCCTACTGTTTTTCTTCACGGAAAAAACTACCAAAAGCTGAATAATAGAGATTTTTTACCGTGGGATGGCAAAACCACAGTTATTGTTTACTGGGGTATACCACACTTTTTTAAATAGAGATATTTGCGGCTGAACAGTGAGCGACACATTCAAACTGCATTTTTTTTAGATACCAAAGGTCCAAAACTGGATAGTACAGCGATTTGACCCGTGGAACTGCGAAACCACACTGGGATGTCGGGCCTACACAAGACTATTTTCAACAGATATATTTTTATGTCACAACAGTCAGGAGACACTACTGTTTTTCTTTACGGAAAAACTACCAAAAGCTGAATAATAGAGATTTTTTACCGTGGGATGGCAAAACCACAGTTATTGTTTACTGGGGTATACCACACGTTTTTAAATAGAGATATTAGCGGCTGAACAGTGAGCGACACACTCAAACTGCTTTTTTTTTAGATACCAAAGGCCCAAAACTGGATAGTACAGCGATTTGACCCATGGAACTGCGAAACCACACTGGGATGTCGGGCCTACACAAGACTATTTTCAACAGATATATTTTTGTGTCACAACAGTCAGGAGACACTACTGTTTTTCTTTACGGAAAAAAACTACCAAAAGCTGAATAATACAGATTTTTTACCGTGGGATGGCAAAACCACAGTTATTGTTTACTGGGGTATACCACACTTTTTTAAATAGAGATATTTGCGGCTGAACAGTGAGCGACACACTCAAACTGCTTTTTTTTTAGATACCAAAGGCCCAAAACTGGATAGTACAGCGATTTGACCTGTGGAACTGCGAAACCACACTGGGATGTCGGGCCTACACAAGACTATTTTCAACAGATATATTTTTGTGTCACAACAGTCAGGAGACCCTACTGTTTTTCTTCACGGAAAAAACTACCAAAAGCTGAATAATAGAGATTTTTTACCGTGAGATGGCAAAACCACAGTTATTGTTTACTGGGGTATACCACACTTTTTAAAATAGAGATATTTGCGGCTGAACAGTGAGCGACACACTCAAACTGCTTTTTTTTTAGATACCAAAGGGCCAAAACTGGATAGTACAGTGATTTGACCCGTGGAACTGCGAAGCCACACTGGGATGTCGGGCCTACACAAGACTATTTTCAACAGATATATTTTTGTGTCACAACAGTCAGGAGAATCTACTGTTTTTCTTTACGGAAAAAACTACCAAAAGCTGAATAATAGAGATTTTTTACCATGGGATGGCAAAACCACAGTTATTGTTTACTAGGGTATACCACACTTTTTTAAATAGAGATATTTGCGGCTGAACTGTGAGCGACACACTCAAACTGCTTTTTTTTTTAGATACCAAAGGCCCAAAACTGGATAGCACAGCGATTTGACCCATGGAACTGCGAAACCACACTGGGATGTCGGGCCTACACAAGACTATTTTCAACAGATATATTTTTGTGTCACAACAGTCAGGAGACCCTACTGTTTTTCTTTACGGAAAAAACTACCAAAAGCTGAATAATAGAGATTTTTTACCGTGAGATGGCAAAACCACAGTTATTGTTCACTGGGGTATACCACACTTTTTAAAATAGAAATATTTGCGGCTGAACAGTGAGCGACACACTCAAACTGCTTTTTTTTTAGATACCAAAGGGCCAAAACTGGATAGTACAGCGATTTGACCCGTGGAACTGCGAAGCCACACTGGGATGTCGGGCCTACACAAGACTATTTTCAACAGATATATTTTTGTGTCACAACAGTCAGGAGACCCTACTGTTTTTCTTTACGGAAAAAACTACCAAAAGCTGAATAATAGAGATTTTTTACCGTGAGATGGCAAAACCACAGTTATTGTTTACTGGGGTATACCACACTTTTTAAAATAGAGATATTTGCGGCTGAACAGTGAGCGACACACTCAAACTGCTTTTTTTTTAGATACCAAAGGGCAAAAACTGGATAGTACAGCGATTTGACCCGTGGAACTGCGAAGCCACACTGGGATGTCGGGCCTACACAAGACTATTTTCAACAGATATATTTTTGTGTCACAACAGTCAGGAGACACTACTGTTTTTCTTTACGGAAAAAAACTACCAAAAGCTGAATAATAGAGATTTTTTACCGTGGGATGGCAAAACCACAGTTATTGTTTACTGGGGTATACCACACTTTTTTAAATAGAGATATTTGCGGCTGAACAGTGAGCGACACACTCAAACTGCTTTTTTTTTAGATACCAAAGGCCCAAAACTGGATAGTACAGCGATTTGACCCGTGGAACTGCGAAACCACACAGGGATTTTGGGCCTACACAAGACTATTTTCAACAGATATATTTTTGTATCACAACAGTCAGGAGACACTACTGTTTTTCTTTACGGAAAATATACCAAAACCTGAATAATAGAGATTTTTTACCGTGGGATGGCAAAACCACAGTTATTGTTTACTGGGGTATACCACACTTTTTTAAATAGAGATATTTGCGGCTGAACAGTGAGCGACACACCCAAACTACTTTTTTTTTAGATACCAAGGGCCCAAAACTGGATAGTACAGCGATTTGACCCGTGAAATTGCGAAACCACACTGGGATGTTGGGCCTATACAAGACTATTTTCAACAGATATATTTTTGTGTCACAACAGTCAGGAGACACTACTGTTTTTCATCACGGAAAAAACTACCAAAAGCTGAATAATAGAGATTTTTTACCGTGGGATGGCAAAACCACAGTTATTGTTTACTGGGGTATACCATACTTTTTTAAATAGAGATATTTGTGGCTGAACAGTGAGCGACACACTCAAACTGCTTTTTTTTAGATACCAAAGGCCCAAAACTGGATAGTACAACGATTTGACCCGTGGAACTGCGAAACCACACTGGGATGTCGGGCCTACACAAGACTATTTTCAACAGATATATTTTTGTGTCACAACAGTCAGGAGACACTACTGTTTTTCTTTACGGAAAAAACTACCAAAAGCTGAATAATAGAGATTTTTTACCGTGGGATGGCAAAACAACAGTTATTGTTTACTGGGGTATACCACACTTTTTTAAATAGAGATATTTGCGGCTGAACAGTGAGCGACACACTCAAACCGCTTTTTTTTTTAGATACTAAAGGCCCAAAACTGGATAGTACAGCGATTTGACCCGTGGAACTGCGAAACCACACTGGGATGTCGGGCCTACACAAGACTGCTTTCAACAGATATATTTTTGTGTCACAACAGTCAGGAGACACTACTGTTTTTCTTCACGGAAAAAACTACCAAAAGCTGAATAATAGAGATTTTTTACCGTGAGATGGCAAAACCACAGTTATTGTTTACTGGGGTATACCACACTTTTTAAAATAGAGATATTTGCGGCTGAACAGTGAGCGACACACTCAAACTGCTTTTTTTTTAGATACCAAAGGCCCAAAGCTGGATAGTACAGCGATTTGACCCGTGGAACTGCGAAACCACACTGGGATGTCGGGCCTACACAAGAATATTTTCAACAGATATATTTTTGTGTCACAACAGTCAGGAGACACTACTGTTTTTCTTTACGGAAAAAACTACCAAAAGTTGAATAATAGAGAATTTATACTGTGGGATGGCAAAACCACAGTTATTGTTTACTGGGGTATACCACACTTTTTTAAATAGAGATATTTGCGGCTGAACAGTGAGCGACACACTCAAACTGCTTTTTTTTTAGATACCAAAGGCCCAAAACTGGATAGTACAGCGATTTGACCCGTGGAACTGCGAAACCACACTGGGATGTCGGGCCTACACAAGACTATTTTCAACAGATATATTTTTGTGTCACAACAGTCAGGAGACACTACTGTTTTTCTTTACGGAAAAAACTACCAAAAGCTGAATAATAGAGATTTTTTACCATGGGATGGCAAAACCACAGTTATTGTTTACTGGGGTATACCACACTTTTTTAAATAGAGATATTTGCAGCTGAACTGTGAGTGACACACTCAAACTGCTTTTTTTTTAGATATCAAAGGCCCAAAACTGGATAGTACAGCGATTTGACCCATGGAACTGCGAAACCACACTGGGATATCGGGCCTACACAAGACTATTTTCAACAGATATATTTTTGTGTCACAACAGTCAGGAGACACTACTGTTTTTCTTTACGGAAAAAAACTACCAAAAGCTGAATAATAGAGATTTTTTACCGTGGGATGGCAAAACCACAGTTATTGTTTACTGGGGTATACCACACTTTTTTAAATAGAGATATTTGTGGCTGAACAGTGAGCGACACACTCAAACTGCTTTTTTTTTAGATACCAAAGGCCCAAAACTGGATAGTACAGCGATTTGACCCGTGGAACTGCGAAACCACACTGGGATGTCGGGCCTACACAAGACTATTTTCAACAGATATATTTTTGTGTCACAACAGTCAGGAGACACTACTGTTTTTCTTTACGGAAAAAAACTACCAAAAGCTGAATAATAGAGATTTTTTACCGTGGGATGGCAAAACCACAGTTATTGTTTACTGGGGTATACCACACTTTTTTAAATAGAGATATTTGCGGCTGAACAGTGAGCGACACACTCAAACTGCTTTTTTTTTAGATACCAAAGGCCCAAAACTGGATAGTACAGCGATTTGACCCTTGGAACTGCGAAACCACACAGGGATGTTGGGCCTACACAAGACTATTTTCAACAGATATATTTTTGTATCACAACAGTCAGGAGACACTACTGTTTTTCTTTACGGAAAATATACCAAAACCTGAATAATAGAGATTTTTTACCGTGGGATGGCAAAACCACAGTTATTGTTTACTGGGGTATACCACACTTTTTAAAATAGAGATATTTGCGGCTGAACAGTGAGCGACACACTCAAACTACTTTTTTTTTTACATACCAAGGGCCCAAAACTGGATAGTACAGCGATTTGACCCGTGAAACTGCGAAACCACACTGGGATGTCGGGCCTATACAAGACTATTTTCAACAGATATATTTTTGTGTCACAACAGTCAGGAGACACTACTGTTTTTCATCACGGAAAAAAGTACCAAAAGCTGAATAATAGAGATTTTTTACCGTGGGATGGCAAAACCACAGTTATTGTTTACTGGGGTATACCACACTTTTTTAAATAGAGATATTTGTGGCTGAACAGTGAGCGACACACTCAAACTGCTTTTTTTTAGATACCAAAGGCCCAAAACTGGACAGTACAGTGATTTGACCCGTGGAACTGCGAAACCACACTGGGATGTCGGGCCTACACAAGACTATTTTCAACAGATATATTTTTGTGTCACAACAGTCAGGAGACACTACTGTTTTTCTTTACGGAAAAAACTACCAAAAGCTGAATAATAGAGATTTTTTACCGTGGGATGGCAAAACCACAGTAATTGTTTACTTGGGTATACCACACTTTTTTAAATAGAGATATTTGCGGCTGAACAGTGAGCGACACACTCAAACCGCTTTTTTTTTAGATACCAAAGGCCCAAAACTGGATAGTACAGCGATTTGACCCGTGGAACTGCGAAACCACACTGGGATGTCGGGCCTACACAAGACTTTTCAACAGATATATTTTTGTGTCACAACAGTCAGAAGACACTACTGTTTTTCTTTACGGAAAAAACTACCAAAAGCTGAATAATAGAGATTTTTTACCGTGGGATGGCAAAACCACAGTTATTGTTTACTGGGGTATACCACACTTTTTTAAATAGAGATATTTGCGGCTGAACAGTGAACGACACACTCAACTGCTTTTTTTTTAGATACCAAAGGCCCAAAACTGGATAGTACAGCGATTTGACCCGTGGAACTGCGAAACCACACTGGGATGTCGGGCCTACACAGGACTATTTTCAACAGATATAATTTTGTGTCACAACAGTCAGGAGACCCTACTGTTTTTCTTCACGGAAAAAACTACCAAAAGCTGAATAATAGAGATTTTTTACCGTGGGATGGCAAAACCACAGTTATTGTTTACTGGGGTATACCACACTTTTTTAAATAGAGATATTTGCGGCTGAACAGTGAGCGACACATTCAAACTGCATTTTTTTTAGATACCAAAGGTCCAAAACTGGATAGTACAGCGATTTGACCCATGGAACTGCGAAACCACACTGGGATGTCGGGCCTACACAAGACTATTTTCAACAGATATATTTTTATGTCACAACAGTCAGGAGACACTACTGTTTTTCTTTACGGAAAATATACCAAAACCTGAATAAACAAGATTTTTTACCGTGGGATGGCAAAACCACAGTTATTGTTTACTGGGGTATACCACACTTTTTTAAATAGAGATATTTGCGGCTGAACAGTGAGCGACACACTCAAACTGTTTTCTTTTTAGATACCAAAGGCCCAAAACTGGATAGTACAGCGATTTGACCCATGGAACTGCGAAACCACACTGGGATGTCGGGCCTACACAAGACTATTTTCAACAGATATATTTTTGTGTCACAGCAGTCAGCAGACACTACTGTTTTTCTTTACGGAAAAAAACTACCAAAAGCTGAATAATACAGATTTTTTACCGTGGGATGGCAAAACCACAATTATTGTTTACTGGGGTATACCACACATTTTTAAATAGAGATATTTGCGGCTGAACAGTGAGCGACACACTCAAACTGCTTTTTTTTCAGATACCAAAGGCCCAAGACTGGATAGTACAGCGATTTGACCTGTGGAACTGCGAAACCACACTGGGATGTTGGGCCTACACAAGACTATTTTCAACAGATATATTTTTGTGTCACAACAGTCAGGAGACACTACTGTTTTTCTTTACGGAAAAAACTACCAAAAGTTGAATAATAGAGATTTTTTACCGTGAGATGGCAAAACCACAGTTATTGTTTACTGGGGTATACCACACTTTTTAAAATAGAGATATTTGCGGCTGAACAGTGAGCTACACACTCAAACTGCTTTTTTTTTAGATACCAAAGGGCCAAAACTGGATAGTACAGTGATTTGACCCGTGGAACTGCGAAGCCACACTGGGATGTCGGGCCTACACAAGACTATTTTCAACAGATATATTTTTGTATCACAACAGTCAGGAGACACTACTGTTTTTCTTTACGGAAAAAACTACCAAAAGCTGAATAATAGAGATTTTTTACCATGGGATGGCAAAACCACAGTTATTGTTTACTGGGGTATACCACACTTTTTAAAATAGAGATATTTGCGGCCGAACTGTGAGCGACACACTCAAACTGCTTTTTTTTAGATACCAAAGGCCCAAAACTGGATAGCACAGCGATTTGACCCATGGAACTGCGAAACCACACTGGGATGTCGGGCCTACACAAGACTATTTTCAACAGATATATTTTTGTGTCACAACAGTCAGGAGACACTACTGTTTTTCTTTACGGAAAAAAACTACAAAAAGCTGAATAATAGAGATTTTTTACCGTGGGATGGCAAAACCACAGTTATTGTTTACTGGGGTATACCACACTTTTTTAAATAGAGATATTTGCGGCTGAACAGTGAGCGAGACACTCAAACTGCTTTTTTTTTAGATACCAAAGGCCCAAAACTGGATAGTACAGCGATTTGACCCTTGGAACTGCGAAACCACACAGGGATGTTGGGCCTACACAAGACTATTTTCAACAGATATATTTTTGTATCACAACAGTCAGGAGACACTACTGTTTTTCTTTACGGAAAATATACCAAAACCTGAATAATAGAGATTTTTTACCGTGGGATGGCAAAACCACAGTTATTGTTTACTGGGGTATACCACACTTTTTTAAATAGAGATATTTGCGGCTGAACAGTGAGCGACACACTCAAACTACTTTTTTTTAGATACCAAGGGCCCAAAACTGGATAGTACAGCGATTTGACCCGTGAAACTGCGAAACCACACTGGGATGTCGGGCCTATACAAGACTATTTTCAACAGATATATTTTTGTGTCACAACAGTCAGGAGACACTACTGTTTTTAATCACGGAAAAAACTACCAAAAGCTGAATAATAGAGATTTTTTACCGTGGGATGGCAAAACCACAGTTATTGTTTACTGGGGTATACCACACTTTTTTAAATAGAGATATTTGTGGCTGAACAGTGAGCGACACACTTAAACTGCTTTTTTTTAGATACCAAAGGCCCAAAACTGGACAGTACAGCGATTTGACCCGTGGAACTGCGAAACCACACTGGGATGTCGGGCCTACACAAGACTATTTTCAACAGATATATTTTTGTGTCACAACAGTCAGGAGACACTACTGTTTTTCTTTACGGAAAAAACTACCAAAAGCTGAATAATAGAGATTTTTTACCGTGGGATGGCAAAACCACAGTAATTGTTTACTTGGGTATACCACACTTTTTTAAATAGAGATATTTGCGGCTGAACAGTGAGCGACACACTCAAACCGCTTTTTTTTTAGATACCAAAGGCCCAAAACTGGATAGTACAGCGATTTGACCCGTGGAACTGCGAAACCACACTGGGATGTCGGGCCTACACAAGACTTTTCAACAGATATATTTTTGTGTCACAACAGTCAGGAGACACTACTGTTTTTCTTTACGGAAAAAACTACCAAAAGCTGAATAATAGAGATTTTTTACCGTGGGATGGCAAAACCACAGTTATTGTTTACTGGGGTATACCACACTTTTTTAAATAGAGATATTTGCGGCTGAACAGTGAGCGACACATTCAAACTGCATTTTTTTTAGATACCAAAGGTCCAAAACTGGATAGTACAGCGATTTGACCAATGGAACTGCGAAACCACACTGGGATGTCGGGCCTACACAAGACTATTTTCAACAGATATATTTTTATGTCACAACAGTCAGGAGACACTACTGTTTTTCTTTACGGAAAATATACCAAAACCTGAATAAACAAGATTTTTTACCGTGGGATGGCAAAACCACAGTTATTGTTTACTGGGAAATACCACACTATTTTAAATAGAGATATTTGCGGCTGAACAGTGAGCGACACACTCAAACTGCTTTCTTTTTAGATACCAAAGGCCCAAAACTGGATAGTACAGCGATTTGACCCATGGAACTGCGAAACCACACTGGGATGTCGGGCCTACACAAGACTATTTTCAACAGATATATTTTTGTGTCACAGCAGTCAGCAGACACTACTGTTTTTCTTTACGGAAAAAAACTACCAAAAGCTGAATAATACAGATTTTTTACCGTGGGATGGCAAAACCACAGTTATTGTTTACTGGGGTATACCACACTTTTTTAAATAGAGATATTTGCGGCTGAACAGTGAGCGACACACTCAAACTGCTTTTTTTTAGATACCAAAGGCCCAAAACTGGATAGTACAGTGATTTGACCTGTGGAACTGCGAAACCACACTGGGATGTTGGGCCTACACAAGACTATTTTCAACAGATATATTTTTGTGTCACAACAGTCAGGAAACCCTACTGTTTTTCTTTACGGAAAAAACTACCAAAAGTTGAATAATAGAGATTTTTTACCGTGAGATGGCAAAACCACAGTTATTGTTTACTGGGGTATACCACACTTTTTAAAATAGAGATATTTGCGGCTGAACAGTGAGCGACACACTCAAACTGCTTTTTTTTTAGATACCAAAGGGCCAAAACTGGATAGTACAGCGATTTGACCCGTGGAACTGCGAAGCCACACTGGGATGTCGGGCCTACACAAGACTATTTTCAACAGATATATTTTTGTGTCACAACAGTCAGGAGACACTACTGTTTTTCTTTACGGAAAAAACTACCAAAAGCTGAATAATAGAGATTTTTTACCATGGGATGGCAAAACCACAGTTATTGTTTACTGGGGTATACCACACTTTTTAAAATAGAGATATTTGCGGCTGAACTGTGAGCGACACACTCAAACTGCTTTTTTTTTAGATACCAAAGGCCCAAAACTGGATAGCACAGCGATTTGACCCATGGAACTGCGAAACCACACTGGGATGTCGGGCCTACACAAGACTATTTTCAATAGATATATTTTTGTGTCACAACAGTCAGGAGACACTACTGTTTTTCTTTACGGAAAAAAACTACAAAAAGCTGAATAATAGAGATTTTTTACCGTGGGATGGCAAAACCACAGTTATTGTTTACTGGGGTATACCACACTTTTTTAAATAGAGATATTTGCGGCTGAACAGTGAGCGACACACTCAAACTGCTTTTTTTTTAGATACCAAAGGCCCAAAACTGGATAGTACAGCGATTTGACCCTTGGAACTGCGAAACCACACAGGGATTTTGGGCCTACACAAGACTATTTTCAACAGATATATTTTTGTATCACAACAGTCAGGAGACACTACTGTTTTTCTTTACGGAAAATATACCAAAACCTGAATAATAGAGATTTTTTACCGTGGGATGGCAAAACCACAGTTATTGTTTACTGGGGTATACCACACTTTTTTAAATAGAGATATTTGCGGCTGAACAGTGAGCGACACACTCAAACTACTTTTTTTTAGATACCAAGGGCCCAAAACTGGATAGTACAGCGATTTGACCCGTGAAACTGCGAAACCACACTGGGATGTCGGGCCTATACAAGACTATTTTCAACAGATATATTTTTGTGTCACAACAGTCAGGAGACACTACTGTTTTTCATCACGGAAAAAACTACCAAAAGCTGAATAATAGAGATTTTTTACCGTGGGATGGCAAAACCACAGTTATTGTTTACTGGGGTATACCACACTTTTTTAAATAGAGATATTTGTGGCTGAACAGTGAGCGACACACTTAAACTGCTTTTTTTTAGATACCAAAGGCCCAAAACTGGACAGTACAGCGATTTGACCCGTGGAACTGCGAAACCACACTGGGATGTCGGGCCTACACAAGACTATTTTCAACAGATATATTTTTGTGTCACAACAGTCAGGAGACACTACTGTTTTTCTTTACGGAAAAAACTACCAAAAGCTGAATAATAGAGATTTTTTACCGTGGGATGGCAAAACCACAGTAATTGTTTACTTGGGTATACCACACTTTTTTAAATAGAGATATTTGCGGCTGAACAGTGAGCGACACACTCAAACCGCTTTTTTTTTAGATACCAAAGGCCCAAAACTGGATAGTACAGCGATTCGACCCGTGGAACTGCGAAACCACACTGGGATGTCGGGCCTACACAAGACTTTTCAACAGATATATTTTTGTGTCACAACAGTCAGGAGACACTACTGTTTTTCTTTACGGAAAAAACTACCAAAAGCTGAATAATAGAGATTTTTTACCGTGGGATGGCAAAACCACAGTTATTGTTTACTGGGGTATACCACACTTTTTTAAATAGAGATATTTGTGGCTGAACAGTGAACGACACACTCAACTGCTTTTTTTTTAGATACCAGAGGCCCAAAACTGGATAGTACAGCGATTTGACCCGTGGAACTGCGAAACCACACTGGGATGTCGGGCCTACACAGGACTATTTTCAACAGATATAATTTTGTGTCACAACAGTCAGGAGACCCTACTGTTTTTCTTCACGGAAAAAACTACCAAAAGCTGAATAATAGAGATTTTTTACCGTGGGATGGCAAAACCACAGTTATTGTTTACTGGGGTATACCACACTTTTTAAAATAGAGATATTTGCGGCTGAACAGTGAGCGACACATTCAAACTGCATTTTTTTTAGATACCAAAGGTCCAAAACTGGATAGTACAGCGATTTGACCCGTGGAACTGCGAAACCACACTGGGATGTCGGGCCTACACAAGACTATTTTCAACAGATATATTTTTATGTCACAACAGTCAGGAGACACTACTGTTTTTCTTTACGGAAAATATACCAAAACCTGAATAAACAAGATTTTTTACCGTGGGATGGCAAAACCACAGTTATTGTTTACTGGGGTATACCACACTTTTTTAAATAGAGATATTTGCGGCTGAACAGTGAGCGACACACTCAAACTGCTTTCTTTTTAGATACCAAAGGCCCAAAACTGGATAGTACAGCGATTTGACCCATGGAACTGCGAAACCACACTGGGATGTCGGGCCTACACAAGACTATTTTCAACAGATATATTTTTGTGTCACAACAGTCAGGAGACACTACTGTTTTTCTTTACGGAAAAAAACTACCAAAAGCTGAATAATACAGATTTTTTACCGTGGGATGGCAAAACCACAGTTATTGTTTACTGGGGTATACCACACTTTTTTAAATAGAGATATTTGCGGCTGAACAGTGAGCGACACACTCAAACTGCTTTTTTTTTAGATACCAAAGGGCCAAAACTGGATAGTACAGTGATTTGACCCGTGGAACTGCGAAGCCACACTGGGATGTCGGGCCTACACAAGACTATTTTCAACAGATATATTTTTGTGTCACAACAGTCAGGAGACACTACTGTATTTCTTTACGGAAAAAACTACCAAAAGCTGAATAATAGAGATTTTTTACCATGGGATGGCAAAACCACAGTTATTGTTTACTGGGGTATACCACACTTTTTAAAATAGAGATATTTGCGGCTGAACTGTGAGCGACACACTCAAACTGCTTTTTTTTTAGATACCAAAGGCCCAAAACTGGATAGCACAGCGATTTGACCCTTGGAACTGCGAAACCACACAGGGATGTTGGGCCTACACAAGACTATTTTCAACAGATATATTTTTGTATCACAACAGTCAGGAGACACTACTGTTTTTCTTTACGGAAAATATACCAAAACCTGAATAATAGAGATTTTTTACCGTGGGATGGCAAAACCACAGTTATTGTTTACTGGGGTATACCACACTTTTTTAAATAGAGATATTTGCGGCTGAACAGTGAGCGACACACTCAAACTACTTTTTTTTTAGATACCAAGGGCCCAAAACTGGATAGTACAGCGATTTGACCCGTGAAACTGCGAAACCACACTGGGATGTCGGGCCTATACAAGACTATTTTCAACAGATATATTTTTGTGTCACAACAGTCAGGAGACACTACTGTTTTTCATCACGGAAAAAACGACCAAAAGCTGAATAATAGAGATTTTTTACCGTGGGATGGCAAAACCACAGTTATTGTTTACTGGGGTATACCACACTTTTTTAAATAGAGATATTTGTGGCTGAACAGTGAGCGACACACTTAAACTGCTTTTTTTTAGATACCAAAGGCCCAAAACTGGACAGTACAGCGATTTGACCCGTGGAACTGCGAAACCACACTGGGATGTCGGGCCTACACAAGACTATTTTCAACAGATATATTTTTGTGTCACAACAGTCAGGAGACACTACTGTTTTTCTTTAAGGAAAAAACTACCAAAAGCTGAATAATAGAGATTTTTTACCGTGGGATGGCAAAACCACAGTTATTGTTTACTGGGGTATACCACACTTTTTTAAATAGAGATATTTGCGGCTGAACAGTGAGCGACACACTCAAACCGCTTTTTTTTTAGATACCAAAGGCCCAAAACTGGATAGTACAGCGATTTGACCCGTGGAACTGCGAAACCACACTTGGATGTCGGGCCTACACAAGACTTTTCAACAGATATATTTTTGTGTCACAACAGTCAGGAGACACTACTGTTTTTCTTTACGGAAAAAACTACCAAAAGCTGAATAATAGAGATTTTTTACCGTGGGATGGCAAAACCACAGTTATTGTTTACTGGGGTATACCACACTTTTTTAAATAGGGATATTTGCGGCTGAACAGTGAACGACACACTCAAACTGCTTTTTTTTTAGATACCAAAGGCCCAAAACTGGATAGTACAGCGATTTGACCCGTGGAACTGCGAAACCACACTGGGATGTCGGGCCTACACAGGACTATTTTCAACAGATATATTTTTGTGTCACAACAGTCAGGAGACCCTACTGTTTTTCTTCACGGAAAAAACTACCAAAAGCTGAATAATAGAGATTTTTTACCGTGGGATGGCAAAACCACAGTTATTGTTTACTGGGGTATACCACACTTTTTTAAATAGAGATATTTGCGGCTGAACAGTGAGCGACACATTCAAACTGCATTTTTTTTAGATACCAAAGGTCCAAAACTGGATAGTACAGCGATTTGACCCGTGGAACTGCGAAACCACACTGGGATGTCGGGCCTACACAAGACTATTTTCAACAGATATATTTTTATGTCACAACAGTCAGGAGACACTACTGTTTTTCTTTACGGAAAATATACCAAAACCTGAATAAACGAGATTTTTTACCGTGGGATGGCAAAACCACAGTTATTGTTTACTGGGGTATGCCACACTTTTTTAAATAGAGATATTAGCGGCTGAACAGTGAGCGACACACTCAAACTGCTTTTTTTTTAGATACCAAAGGCCCAAAACTGGATAGTACAGCGATTTGACCCATGGAACTGCGAAACCACACTGGGATGTCGGGCCTACACAAGACTATTTTCAACAGATATATTTTTGTGTCACAACAGTCAGGAGACACTACTGTTTTTCTTTACGGAAAAAAACTACCAAAAGCTGAATAATACAGATTTTTTACCGTGGGATGGCAAAACCACAGTTATTGTTTACTGGGGTATACCACACTTTTTTAAATAGAGATATTTGTGGCTGAACAGTGAGCGACACACTTAAACTGCTTTTTTTTAGATACCAAAGGCCCAAAACTGGACAGTACAGCGATTTGACCCGTGGAACTGCGAAACCACACTGGGATGTCGGGCCTACACAAGACTATTTTCAACAGATATATTTTTGTGTCACAACAGTCAGGAGACACTACTGTTTTTCTTTAAGGAAAAAACTACCAAAAGCTGAATAATAGAGATTTTTTACCGTGGGATGGCAAAACCACAGTTATTGTTTACTGGGGTATACCACACTTTATTAAATAGAGATATTTGCGGCTGAACAGTGAGCGACACACTCAAACCGCTTTTTTTTTAGATACCAAAGGCCCAAAACTGGATAGTACAGCGATTTGACCCGTGGAACTGCGAAACCACACTGGGATGTCGGGCCTACACAAGACTTTTCAACAGATATATTTTTGTGTCACAACAGTCAGGAGACACTACTGTTTTTCTTTACGGAAAAAACTACCAAAAGCTGAATAATAGAGATTTTTTACCGTGGGATGGCAAAACCACAGTTATTGTTTACTGGGGTATACCACACTTTTTTAAATAGAGATATTTGCGGCTGAACAGTGAACGACACACTCAAACTGCTTTTTTTTTAGATACCAAAGGCCCAAAACTGGATAGTACAGCGATTTGACCCGTGGAACTGCGAAACCACACTGGGATGTCGGGCCTACACAGGACTATTTTCAACAGATATATTTTTGTGTCACAACAGTCAGGAGACCCTACTGTTTTTCTTCACGGAAAAAACTACCAAAAGCTGAATAATAGAGATTTTTTACCGTGGGATGGCAAAACCACAGTTATTGTTTACTGGGGTATACCACACTTTTTTAAATAGAGATATTTGCGGCTGAACAGTGAGCGACACATTCAAACTGCATTTTTTTTAGATACCAAAGGTCCAAAACTGGATAGTACAGCGATTTGACCCGTGGAACTGCGAAACCACACTGGGATGTCGGGCCTACACAAGACTATTTTCAACAGATATATTTTTATGTCACAACAGTCAGGAGACACTACTGTTTTTCTTTACGGAAAATATACCAAAACCTGAATAAACGAGATTTTTTACCGTGGGATGGCAAAACCACAGTTATTGTTTACTGGGGTATACCACACTTTTTTAAATAGAGATATTAGCGGCTGAACAGTGAGCGACACACTCAAACTGCTTTTTTTTTAGATACCAAAGGCCCAAAACTGGATAGTACAGCGATTTGACCCATGGAACTGCGAAACCACACTGGGATGTCGGGCCTACACAAGACTATTTTCAACAGATATATTTTTGTGTCACAACAGTCAGGAGACACTACTGTTTTTCTTTACGGAAAAAAACTACCAAAAGCTGAATAATACAGATTTTTTACCGTGGGATGGCAAAACCACAGTTATTGTTTACTGGGGTATACCACACTTTTTTAAATAGAGATATTTGCGGCTGAACAGTGAGCGACACACTCAAACTGCTTTTTTTTTAGATACCAAAGGCCCAAAACTGGATAGTACAGCGATTTGACCTGTGGAACTGCGAAACCACACTGGGATGTCGGGCCTACACAAGACTATTTTCAACAGATATATTTTTGTGTCACAACAGTCAGGAGACCCTACTGTTTTTCTTTACGGAAAAAACTACCAAAAGCTGAATAATAGAGATTTTTTACCGTGAGATGGCAAAACCACAGTTATTGTTTACTGGGGTATACCACACTTTTTAAAATAGAGATATTTGCGGCTGAACAGTGAGCGACACACTCAAACTGCTTTTTTTTTAGATACCAAAGGGCCAAAACTGGATAGTACAGTGATTTGACCCGTGGAACTGCGAAGCCACACTGGGATGTCGGGCCTACACAAGACTATTTTCAACAGATATATTTTTGTGTCACAACAGTCAGGAGACACTACTGTTTTTCCTTACGGAAAAAACTACCAAAAGCTGAATAATAGAGATTTTTTACCATGGGATGGCAAAACCACAGTTATTGTTTACTAGGGTATACCACACTTTTTTAAATAGAGATATTTGCGGCTGAACTGTGAGCGACACACTCAAACTGCTTTTTTTTTAGATACCAAAGGGCCAAAACTGGATAGTACAGTGATTTGACCCGTGGAACTGCGAAGCCACACTGGGATGTCGGGCCTACACAAGACTATTTTCAACAGATATATTTTTGTGTCACAACAGTCAGGAGACACTACTGTTTTTCTTTACGGAAAAAACTACCAAAAGCTGAATAATAGAGATTTTTTACCATGGGATGGCAAAACCACAGTTATTGTTTACTAGGGTATACCACACTTTTTTAAATAGAGATATTTGCGGCTGAACTGTGAGCGACACACTCAAACTGCTTTTTTTTTAGATACCAAAGGCCCAAAACTGGATAGCACAGCGATTTGACCCATGGAACTGCGAAACCACACTGGGATGTCGGGCCTACACAAGACTATTTTCAACAGATATATTTTTGTGTCACAACAGTCAGGAGACCCTACTGTTTTTCTTTACGGAAAAAACTACCAAAAGCTGAATAATAGAGATTTTTTACCGTGAGATGGCAAAACCACAGTTATTGTTTACTGGGGTATACCACACTTTTTAAAATAGAAATATTTGCGGCTGAACAGTGAGCGACACACTCAAACTGCTTTTTTTTTAGATACCAAAGGGCCAAAACTGGATAGTACAGCGATTTGACCCGTGGAACTGCGAAGCCACACTGGGATGTCGGGCCTACACAAGACTATTTTCAACAGATATATTTTTGTGTCACAACAGTCAGGAGACCCTACTGTTTTTCTTTACGGAAAAAACTACCAAAAGCTGAATAATTGAGATTTTTTACCGTGAGATGGCAAAACCACAGTTATTGTTTACTGGGGTATACCACACTTTTTAAAATAGAGATATTTGCGGCTGAACAGTGAGCGACACACTCAAACTGCTTTTTTTTTAGATACCAAAGGGCAAAAACTGGATAGTACAGCGATTTGACCCGTGGAACTGCGAAGCCACACTGGGATGTCGGGCCTACACAAGACTATTTTCAACAGATATATTTTTGTGTCACAACAGTCAGGAGACACTACTGTTTTTCTTTACGGAAAAAAACTACCAAAAGCTGAATAATAGAGATTTTTTACCGTGGGATGGCAAAACCACAGTTATTGTTTACTGGGGTATACCACACTTTTTTAAATAGAGATATTTGCGGCTGAACAGTGAGCGACACACTCAAACTGCTTTTTTTTTAGATACCAAAGGCCCAAAACTGGATAGTACAGCGATTTGACCCGTGGAACTGCGAAACCACACAGGGATTTTGGGCCTACACAAGACTATTTTCAACAGATATATTTTTGTATCACAACAGTCAGGAGACACTACTGTTTTTCTTTACGGAAAATATACCAAAACCTGAATAATAGAGATTTTTTACCGTGGGATGGCAAAACCACAGTTATTGTTTACTGGGGTATACCACACTTTTTTAAATAGAGATATTTGCGGCTGAACAGTGAGCGACACACCCAAACTACTTTTTTTTTAGATACCAAGGGCCCAAAACTGGATAGTACAGCGATTTGACCCGTGAAATTGCGAAACCACACTGGGATGTTGGGCCTATACAAGACTATTTTCAACAGATATATTTTTGTGTCACAACAGTCAGGAGACACTACTGTTTTTCATCACGGAAAAAACTACCAAAAGCTGAATAATAGAGATTTTTTACCGTGGGATGGCAAAACCACAGTTATTGTTTACTGGGGTATACCATACTTTTTTAAATAGAGATATTTGTGGCTGAACAGTGAGCGACACACTCAAACTGCTTTTTTTTAGATACCAAAGGCCCAAAACTGGATAGTACAACGATTTGACCCGTGGAACTGCGAAACCACACTGGGATGTCGGGCCTACACAAGACTATTTTCAACAGATATATTTTTGTGTCACAACAGTCAGGAGACACTACTGTTTTTCTTAACGAAAAAACTACCAAAAGCTGAATAATAGAGATTTTTTACCGTGGGATGGCAAAACCACAGTTATTGTTTACTGGGGTATACCACACTTTTTTAAATAGAGATATTTGCGGCTGAAAAGTGAACGACACACTCAAACTGCTTTTTTTTTAGATACCAAAGGCCCAAAACTGGATAGTACAGCGATTTGACCCGTGGAACTGCGAAACCACACTGGGATGTCGGGCCTACACAGGACTATTTTCAACAGATATATTTTTGTGTCACAACAGTCAGGAGACCCTACTGTTTTTCTTCACGGAAAAAACTACCAAAAGCTGAATAATAGAGATTTTTTACCGTGGGATGGCAAAACCACAGTTATTGTTTACTGGGGTATACCACACTTTTTTAAATAGAGATATTTGCGGCTGAACAGTGAGCGACACATTCAAACTGCATTTTTTTTAGATACCAAAGGCCCAAAACTGGATAGTACAGCGATTTGACCCGTGGAACTGCGAAACCACACTGGGATGTTGGGCCTACACAAGACTATTTTCAACAGATATATTTTTGTGTCACAACAGTCAGGAGACACTACTGTTTTTCTTTACGGAAAATATACCAAAACCTGAATAAACGAGATTTTTTACCGTGGGATAGCAAAACCACAGTTATTGTTTACTGGGGTATACCACACTTTTTTAAATAGAGATATTTGCGGCTGAACAGTGAGCGACACACTCAAACTGCTTTTTTTTTAGATACCAAAGGCCCAAAACTGGATAGTACAGCAATTTGACCCATGGAACTGCGAAACCACACTGGGATGTCGGGCCTACACAAGACTGCTTTCAACAGATATATTTTTGTGTCACAACAGTCAGGAGACACTACTGTTTTTCTTCACGGAAAAAACTACCAAAAGCTGAATAATAGAGATTTTTTACCGTGAGATGGCAAAACCACAGTTATTGTTCACTGGGGTATACCACACTTTTTAAAATAGAGATATTTGCGGCTGAACAGTGAGCGACACACTCAAACTGCTTTTTTTTTAGATACCAAAGGGCCAAAACTGGATAGTACAGCGATTTGACCCGTGGAACTGCGAAGCCACACTGGGATGTCGGGCCTACACAAGACTATTTTCAACAGATATATTTTTGTGTCACAACAGTCAGGAGACACTACTGTTTTTCTTTACGGAAAAAACTACCAAAAGCTAAATAATAGAGATTTTTTACGATGGGATGGCAAAACCACAGTTATTGTTTACTGGGGTATACCACACTTTTTTAAATAGAGATATTTGCGGCTGAACTGTGAGCGACACACTTAAACTGCTTTTTTTTTAAATACCAAAGGCCCAAAACTGGATAGCACAGCGATTTGACCCATGAAACTGCGAAACCACACTGGGATGTCGGGCCTACACAAGACTATTTTCAACAGATATATTTTTGTGTCACAACAGTCAGGAGACACTACTGTTTTTCTTTACGGAAAAAAACGACCAAAAGCTGAATAATAGAGATTTTTTACCGTGGGATGGCAAAACCACAGTTATTGTTTACTGGGGTATACCACACTTTTTTAAATAGAGATATTTGCGGCTGAACAGTGAGCAACACACTCAAACTGCTTTTTTTTTAGATACCAAAGGCCCAAAACTGGATAGTACAGCGATTTGACCCGTGGAACTGCGAAACCACACAGGGATGTTGGGCCTACACAAGACTATTTTCAACAGATATATTTTTGTATCACAACAGTCAGGAGACACTACTGTTTTTCTTTACGGAAAATATACCAAAACCTGAATAATAGAGATTTTTTACCGTGGGATGGCAAAACCACAGTTATTGTTTACTGGGGTATACCACACTTTTTTAAATAGAGATTTTTGCGGCTGAACAGTGAGCGACACACTCAAACTACTTTTTTTTTAGATACCAAGGGCCCAAAACTGGATAGTACAGCGATTTGACCCGTAAAACTGCGAAACCACACTGGGATGTTGGGCCTATACAAGACTATTTTCAACAGATATATTTTTGTGTCACAACAGTCAGGAGACACTACTGTTTTTCATCACGGAAAAAACTACCAATAGCTGAATAATAGAGATTTTTTTACCGTGGGATGGCAAAACCACAGTTATTGTTTACTGGGGTATACCATACTTTTTTAAAAAGAGATATTTGTGGCTGAACAGTGAGCGACACACTCAAACTCCTTTTTTTTAGATACCAAAGGCCCAAAACTGGATAGTACAGCGATTTGACCCATGGAACTGCATAACCACACTGGGATGTCGGGCCTACACAAGACTATTTTCAACAGATATATTTTTGTGTCACAACAGTCAGGAGACACTACTGTTTTTCTTTACGGAAAAAACTACCAAAAGCTGAATAATAGAGATTTTTCACCGTGGGATGGCAAAACCACAGTTATTGTTTACTGGGGTATACCACACTTTTTTAAATAGATATATTTGCGGCTGAACAGTGAGCGACACACTCAAACCGCTTTTTTTTTAGATACCAAAGGCCCAAAACTGGATAGTACAGCGATTTGACCCGTGGAACTGCGAAACCACACTGGGATGTCGGGCCTACACAAGACTTTTCAACAGATATATTTTTGTGTCACAACAGTCAGGAGACACTACTGTTTTTCTTAACGAAAAAACTACCAAAAGCTGAATAACAGAGATTTTTTACCGTGGGATGGCAAAACCACAGTTATTGTTTACTGGGGTATACCACACTTTTTTAAATAGAGATATTTGCGGCTGAACAGTGAGCGACACATTCAAACTGCATTTTTTTTAGATACCAAAGGCCCAAAACTGGATAGTACAGCGATTTGACCCGTGGAACTGCGAAGCCACACTGGGATGTCGGGCCTACACAAGACTATTTTCAACAGATATATTTTTGTGTCACAACAGTCAGGAGACCCTACTGTTTTTCTTTACGGAAAAAACTACCAAAAGCTGAATAATAGAGATTTTTTACCGTGAGATGGCAAAACCACAGTTATTGTTTACTGGGGTATACCACACTTTTTAAAATAGAGATATTTGCGGCTGAACAGTGAGCGACACACTCAAACTGCTTTTTTTTTAGATACCAAAGGGCAAAAACTGGATAGTACAGCGATTTGACCCGTGGAACTGCGAAGCCACACTGGGATGTCGGGCCTACACAAGACTATTTTCAACAGATATATTTTTGTATCACAACAGTCAGGAGACACTACTGTTTTTCTTTACGGAAAATATACCAAAACCTGAATAATAGAGATTTTTTACCGTGGGATGGCAAAACCACAGTTATTGTTTACTGGGGTATACCACACTTTTTTAAATAGAGATATTTGCGGCTAAACAGTGAGCGACACACCCAAACTACTTTTTTTTTAGATAATAAGGGCCCAAAACTGGATAGTACAGCGATTTGACCCGTGAAATTGCGAAACCACACTGGGATGTCGGGCCTATACAAGACTATTTTCAACAGATATATTTTTGTGTCACAACAGTCAGGAGACACTACTGTTTTTCATCACGGAAAAAACTACCAAAAGCTGAATAATAGAGATTTTTTACCGTGGGATGGCAAAACCACAGTTATTGTTTACTGGGGTATACCATCCTTTTTTAAATAGAGATATTTGTGGCTGAACAGTGAGCGACACACTCAAACTGCTTTTTTTTAGATACCAAAGGCCCAAAACTGGATAGTACAATGATTTGACCCGTGGAACTGCGAAACCACACTGGGATGTCGGGCCTACACAAGACTATTTTCAACAGATATATTTTTGTGTCACAACAGTCAGGAGACACTACTGTTTTTCTTAACGAAAAAACTACCAAAAGCTGAATAATAGAGATTTTTTACCGTGGGATGGCAAAACCAAAGTTATTGTTTACTGGGGTATACCACACTTTTTTAAATAGAGATATTTGCGGCTGAAAAGTGAACGACACACTCAAACTGCTTTTTTTTTAGATACCAAAGGCCCAAAACTGGAAAGTACAGCGATTTGACCCGTGGAACTGCGAAACCACACTGGGATGTCGGGCCTACACAGGACTATTTTCAACAGATATATTTTTGTGTCACAACAGTCAGGAGACCCTACTGTTTTTCTTCACGGAAAAAACTACCAAAAGCTGAATAATAGAGATTTTTTACCGTGGGATGGCAAAACCACAGTTATTGTTTACTGGGGTATACCACACTTTTTTAAATAGAGATATTTGCGGCTGAACAGTGAGCGACACATTCAAACTGCATTTTTTTTAGATACCAAAGGCCCAAAACTGGATAGTACAGCGATTTGACCCGTGGAACTGCGAAACCACACTGGGATGTTGGGCCTACACAAGACTATTTTCAACAGATATATTTTTGTGTCACAACAGTCAGGAGACACTACTGTTTTTCTTTACGGAAAATATACCAAAACCTGAATAAACGAGATTTTTTACCGTGGGATAGCAAAACCACAGTTATTGTTTACTGGGGTATACCACACTTTTTTAAATAGAGATATTTGCGGCTGAACAGTGAGCGACACACTCAAACTGCTTTTTTTTTAGATACCAAAGGCCCAAAACTGGATAGTACAGCAATTTGACCCATGGAACTGCGAAACCACACTGGGATGTCGGGCCTACACAAGACTGCTTTCAACAGATATATTTTTGTGTCACAACAGTCAGGAGACACTACTGTTTTTCTTCACGGAAAAAACTACCAAAAGCTGAATAATAGAGATTTTTTACCGTGAGATGGCAAAACCACAGTTATTGTTTACTGGGGTATACCACACTTTTTAAAAATAGAGATATTTGCGGCTGAACAGTGAGCGACACACTCAAACTGCTTTTTTTTTAGATACCAAAGGGCCAAAACTGGATAGTACAGCGATTTGACCCGTGGAACTGCGAAGCCACACTGGGATGTCGGGCCTACACAAGACTATTTTCAACAGATATATTTTTGTGTCACAACAGTCAGGAGACACTACTGTTTTTCTTTACGGAAAAAACTACCAAAAGCTAAATAATAGAGATTTTTTACCATGGGATGGCAAAACCACAGTTATTGTTTACTGGGGTATACCACACTTTTTTAAATAGAGATATTTGCGGCTGAACTGTGAGCGACACACTTAAACTGCTTTTTTTTTATATACCAAAGGCCCAAAACTGGATAGCACAGCGATTTGACCCATGAAACTGCGAAACCACACTGGGATGTCGGGCCTACACAAGACTATTTTCAACAGATATATTTTTGTGTCACAACAGTCAGGAGACACTACTGTTTTTCTTTACGGAAAAAACTACCAAAAGCTGAATAATAGAGATTTTTCACCGTGGGATGGCAAAACCACAGTTATTGTTTACTGGGGTATACCACACTTTTTTAAATAGAGATATTTGCGGCTGAACAGTGAGCGACACACTCAAACCGCTTTTTTTTTAGATACCAAAGGCCCAAAACTGGATAGTACAGCGATTTGTCCCGTGGAACTGCGAAACCACACTGGGATGTCGGGCCTACACAAGACTATTTTCAACAGATATATTTTTGTGTCACAACAGTCAGGAGACACTACTGTTTTTCTTTACGGAAAATATACCAAAACCTGAATAATAGAAATTTTTTACCGTGGGATGGCAAAACCATAGTTATTGTTTACTGGGGTATACCATACTTTTTTAAATAGAGATATATTTGAGGCTGAACAGTGAGCGACACACTCAAACTGCTTTTTTTTTAGATACCAAACGCCCAAAACTGGATAGTACAGTGATTTGACCCGTGGAACTGCGAAACCACACTGGGATGTCGGGCCTACACAAGACTATTTTCAACAGATATATTTTTGTGTCACAACAGTCAGGAGACACTACTGTTTTTCTTTACGGAAAAACCTACCAAAAGCTGAATAATAGAGATTTTTTACCGTGGTATGGCAAAACCACAGTTATTGTTCACTGGGGTATACCACACTTTTTTAAATAGAGATATTCGTGGCTGAATAGTGAGCGACACACTCAAACTGCTTTTTTTTTAGATGCCAAAGGCCCAAAACTGTATAGTACAGCGATTTGACCCGTGGAACTGCGAAACCACACTGGGATGTCGGGCCTACACAAGACTATTTTCAACAGATATATTTTTGTGTCCAACAGTCAGGAGACAGTACTGTTTTTCTTTACGGAAAATATACCAAAACCTGAATAATAGAGATTTTATACCGTGGGATGGCAAAACCACAGTTATTGTTTACTGGGGTATACCACACTTTTTTAAATAGAGATATTTGCGGCTGAACAGTGAGCAACACACTCATACTGCTTTTTTTTTAAATACCAAAGGCCCAAAACTGGATAGTACAGCGATTTGACCCGTGGAACTGCGAAACCACACTGGGATGTCGGGCCTACACAAGACTATTTTCAACAGATATATTTTTGTGTCACAACAGTCAGGAGACACTACTGTTTTTCTTCACGGAAAAAACTACCAAAAGCTGAATAATAGAGATTTTTTACCGTGGGATGGCAAAACCACAGTTATTGTTTACTGGGGTATACCATACTTTTTTAAACAGAGATATATTTGAGGCTGAACAGTGAGCGACACACTCAAACTGCTTTTTTTTTAGATACCAAAGGCCCAAAACTGGATAGTACAGCGATTTGACCCGTGGAACTGCGAAACCACACTGGGATGTCGGGCCTACACAAGACTATTTTCAACAGATATATTTTTGTGTCACAACAGTCAGGAGACACTACTGTTTTTCTTCACGGAAAAAACTACCAAAAGCTGAATAATAGAGATTTTTTACCGTGGGATGGAAAAACCACAGTTACTGTTTACTGGGGTATACCACACTTTTTTAAATAGAGATATTTGCGGCTGAACAGTGAGCGACACACTCAAACTGCATTTTTTTTAGATACCAAAGGCCCAAAACTGGATAGTACAGCGATTTGACCCGTGGAACTGCGAAACCACACTGGGATGTTGGACCTACACAAGACTATTTTCAACAGATATATTTTTGGGTCACAACAGTCAGGAGACACTACTGTTTTTCTTTACGGAAAAAATACCAAAACCTGAATAATAGAGATTTTTTACCGTGGGATGGCAAAACCACAGTTATTGTTTACTGGGGTATACCACACTTTTTTAAATAGAGATATTTGTGGCTGAACAGTGAGCGACACACTCAAACTGCTTTTTTTTTAGATATCAAAGGCCCAAAACTGGATAGTACAGCGATTTGACCCGTGGAACTGCGAAACCACACTGGGATGTCGGGCCTACACAAGACTATTTTCAACAGATATATTTTTGTGTCACAACAGTCAGGAGACACTACTGTTTTTCTTTACGGAAAAACCTACCAAAAGCTGAATAATAGAGATTTTTTACCGTGGGATGGCAAAACCACAGTTATTGTTTACTGGGGAATACCACACTTTTTTAAATAGAGATATTTGCGGCTGAACAGTGAGCGACACACTCAAACTGCATTTTTTTTAGATACCAAAGGCCCAAAACTGGATAGTACAGCGATTTGACCCGTGGAACTGCGAAACCACACTGGGATGTTGGGCCTACACAAGACTATTTTCAACAGATATATTTTTGGGTCACAACAGTCAGGAGACACTACTGTTTTTCTTTACGGAAAAAATACCAAAACCTGAATAATAGAGATTTTTTACCGTGGGATGGCAAAACCACAGTTATTGTTTACTGGGGTATACCACACTTTTTTAAATAGAGATATTTGTGGCTGAACAGTGAGCGACACACTCAAACTGCTTTTTTTTTAGATATCAAAGGCCCAAAACTGGATAGTACAGCGATTTGACCCGTGGAACTGCGAAACCACACTGGGATGTCGGGCCTACACAAGACTATTTTCAACAGATATATTTTTGTGTCACAACAGTCAGGAGACACTACTGTTTTTCTTTACGGAAAAACCTACCAAAAGCTGAATAATAGAGATTTTTTACCGTGGGATGGCAAAACCACAGTTATTGTTTACTGGGGTATACCACACTTTTTTAAATAGAGATATTTGCGGCTGAACAGTGAGCGACACACTCAAACTGCTTTTTTTTTTGATGCCAAAGGCCCAAAACTGGATAGTACAGCAATTTGACCCGTGGAAATGCAAAACCACACTGGGATGTCGGGCCTACACAAGACTATTTTCAACAGATATATTTTTGTGTCACAACAGTCAGGAGACACTGCTGTTTTTCTTTACGGAAAATATACCAAAACCTGAATAATAGAGATTTTTTACCGTGGGATGGCAAAACCACAGTTATTGTTCACTGGGGTATACCACACTTTTTTAAATAGAGATATTTGCGGCTGAACAGTGAGCGACACATTCAAACTGCATTTTTTTTAGATACCAAAGGCCCAAAACTGGATAGTACAGCGATTTGACCCGTGGAACTGCGAAACCACACTGGGATGTCGGGCCTACACAAGACTATTTTCAACAGATATATTTTTGTGTCACAACAGTCAGGAGACACTACTGTTTTTCTTTACGGAAAATATACCAAAACCTGAATAAACGAGATTTTTTACCGTGGGATGGCAAAACCACAGTTATTGTTTACTGGGGTATACCACACTTTTTTAAATAGAGATATCTGCGGCTGAACAGTGAGCGACACACTCAAACTGCTTTTTTTTTAGATACCAAAGGCCCAAAACTGGATAGTACAGCGATTTGATCCATGGAACTGCGAAACCACACTGGGATGTCGGGCCTACACAAGATTACTTTCATCAGATATATTTTTGTGTCACAACAGTCAGGAGACACTACTGTTTTTCTTTACGGAAAAAACTACCAAAAGCTGAATAATAGAGATTTTTTACCGTGGGATGGCAAAACCACAGTTACTGTTTACTGGGGTATACCACACTTTTTTAAATAGAGATATTTGCAGCTGAACAGTGAGCGACACACTCAAACTGCATTTTTTTTAGATACCAAAGGCCCAAAACTGGATAGTACAGCGATTTGACCCGTGGAACTGCGAAACCACACTGGGATGTCGGGCCTACACAAGACTATTTTCAACAGATATATTTTTGTGTCACAACAGTCAGGAGACACTACTGTTTTTCTTTACGGAAAAACCTACCAAAAGCTGAATAATAGAGATTTTTTACCGTGGGATGGCAAAAACACAGTTACTGTTTACTGGGGTATACCACACTTTTTTAAATAGAGATATTTGCAGCTGAACAGTGAGCGACACACTCAAACTGCATTTTTTTTAGATACCAAAGGCCCAAAACTGGATAGTACAGCGATTTGACCCGTGGAACTGCGAAACCACACTGGGATGTCGGGCCTACACAAGACTATTTTCAACAGATATATTTTTGTGTCACAACAGTCAGGAGACACTACTGTTTTTCTTTACGGAAAAACCTACCAAAAGCTGAATAATAGAGATTTTTTACCGTGGGATGGCAAAACCACAGTTATTGTTTACTGGGGTATACCACACTTTTTTAAATAGAGATATTTGCGGCTGAACAGTGAGCGACACACTCAAACTGCTTTTTTTTTTGATGCCAAAGGCCCAAAACTGGATAGTACAGCAATTTGACCCGTGGAAATGCAAAACCACACTGGGATGTCGGGCCTACACAAGACTATTTTCAACAGATATATTTTTGTGTCACAACAGTCAGGAGACACTGCTGTTTTTCTTTACGGAAAATATACCAAAACCTGAATAATAGAGATTTTTTACCGTGGGATGGCAAAACCACAGTTATTGTTCACTGGGGTATACCACACTTTTTTAAATAGAGATATTTGCGGCTGAACAGTGAGCGACACATTCAAACTGCATTTTTTTTAGATACCAAAGGCCCAAAACTGGATAGTACAGCGATTTGACCCGTGGAACTGCGAAACCACACTGGGATGTCGGGCCTACACAAGACTATTTTCAACAGATATATTTTTGTGTCACAACAGTCAGGAGACACTACTGTTTTTCTTTACGGAAAATATACCAAAACCTGAATAAACGAGATTTTTTACCGTGGGATGGCAAAACCACAGTTATTGTTTACTGGGGTATACCACACTTTTTTAAATAGAGATATCTGCGGCTGAACAGTGAGCGACACACTCAAACTGCTTTTTTTTTAGATACCAAAGGCCCAAAACTGGATAGTACAGCGATTTGATCCATGGAACTGCGAAACCACACTGGGATGTCGGGCCTACACAAGACTACTTTCATCAGATATATTTTTGTGTCACAACAGTCAGGAGACACTACTGTTTTTCTTTACGGAAAAAACTACCAAAAGCTGAATAATAGAGATTTTTTACCGTGGGATGGCAAAACCACAGTTACTGTTTACTGGGGTATACCACACTTTTTTAAATAGAGATATTTGCAGCTGAACAGTGAGCGACACACTCAAACTGCATTTTTTTTAGATACCAAAGGCCCAAAACTGGATAGTACAGCAATTTGACCCGTGGAACTGCGAAACCACACTGGGATGTCGGGCCTACACAAGACTATTTTCAACAGATATATTTTTGTGTCACAACAGTCAGGAGACACTACTGTTTTTCTTTACGGAAAATATACCAAAACCTGAATGAAAGAGATTTTTTACCGTGGGATGGCAAAACCACAGTTATTGTTTACTGGGGTATACCATACTTTTTTAAATAGAGATATATTTGAGGCTGAACAGTGAGCGACACACTCAAAATGCTTTTTTTTTAGATGCCAAAGGCCCAAAACTGGATAGTACAGGAATTTGACCCGTGGAACTGTGAAATCTCACTGGGATGTCGGGCCTACACAAGACTATTTTCAACAGATATATTTTTGTGTCACAACAGTCAGGAGACACTACTGTTTTTCTTTACGGAAAATATACCAAAACCTGAATAATAGAGATTTTTTACCGTGGGATGGCAAAACCACAGTTATTGTTCACTGGGGTATACCACACTTTTTTAAATAGAGATATTCGTGGCTGAATAGTGAGCGACACACTCAAACTGCTTTTTTTTTAGATACCAAAGGCCCAAAACTGGAGAGTACAGCGATTTGACCCGTGGAACTGCGAAACCACACTGGGATGTCGGGCCTACACAAGACTATTTTCAACAGATATATTTTTGTGTCCAACAGTCAGGAGACAGTACTGTTTTTCTTTACGGAAAATATACCAAAACCTGAATAATAGAGATTTTTTACCGTGGGATGGCAAAACCACAGTTATTGTTTACTGGGGTATACCACACTTTTTTAAATAGAGATATTTGCGGCTGAACAGTGAGCAACACACTCAAACTGCTTTTTTTTTAAATACCAAAGGCCCAAAACTGGATAGTACAGCGATTTGACCCGTGGAACTGCGAAACCACACTGGGATGTCGGGCCTACACAAGACTATTTTCAACAGATATATTTTTGTGTCACAACAGTCAGGAGACACTACTGTTTTTCTTCACGGAAAAAACTACCAAAAGCTGAATAATAGAGATTTTTTACCGTGGGATGGCAAAACCACAGTTATTGTTTACTGGGGTATACCATACTTTTTTAAACAGAGATATATTTGAGGCTGAACAGTGAGCGACACACTCAAACTGCTTTTTTTTTAGATACCAAAGGCCCAAAACTGGATAGTACAGCGATTTGACCCGTGGAACTGCGAAACCACACTGGGATGTCGGGCCTACACAAGACTATTTTCAACAGATATATTTTTGTGTCACAACAGTCAGGAGACACTACTGTTTTTCTTTACGGAAAATATACCAAAACCTGAATAAAAGAGATTTTTTACCGTGGGATGGCAAAACCACAGTTATTGTTTACTGGGGTATACCATACTTTTTTAAATAGAGATATATTTGAGGCTGAACAGTGAGCGACACACTCAAACTGCTTTTTTTTTAGATACCAAACGCCCAAAACTGGATAGTACAGCGATTTGACCCGTGGAACTGCGAAACCACACTGGGATGTCGGGCCTACACAAGACTATTTTCAACAGATATATTTTTGTGTCACAACAGTCAGGAGACACTACTGTTTTTCTTTACGGAAAAAATACCAAAACCTGAATAATAGAGATTTTTTACCGTGGGATGGCAAAACCACAGTTATTGTTTACTGGGGTATACCACACTTTTTTAAATAGAGATATTTGTGGCTGAACAGTGAGCGACACACTCAAACTGCTTTTTTTTTAAATACCAAAGGCCCAAAACTGGATAGTACAGCGATTTGACCTGTGGAACTGCGAAACCACACTGGGATGTCGGGCCTACACAGGACTATTTTCAACAGATATATTTTTGTGTCACAACAGTCAGGAGACACTACTGTTTTTCCTTACGGAAAAAACTACCAAAAGCTGAATAATAGAGATTTTTTACCGTGGGATGGCAAAACCACAGTTATTGTTTACTGGGTTATACCACACTTTTTTAAATAGAGATATTTGCGGTTGAACAGTGAGCGACACACTCAAACTGCTTTTTTTTTAGATACCAAAGGCCCAAAACTGGATAGTACAGCGATTTGACCCGTGGAACTGCGAAACCACACTGGGATGTCGGGCCTACACAAGACTATTTTCAACAGATATATTTTTGTGTCACAACAGTCAGGAAACACTACTGTTTTTCTTAACGGAAAAAACTACCAAAAGCTGAATAATAGAGATTAATTACCGTGGGATGGCAAAACCACAGTTATTGTTTACTGGGGTATACCACACTTTTTTAAATAGAGATATTTGCGGATTAACAGTGAGCGACACACTCAAACTGCTTTTTTTTTAGATAGCAAAGGCCCAAAACTGGATAGTACAGCGATTTGACCCGTGGAACTGCGAAACCACACTGGGATGTCGGGCCTACACAAGACTATTTTCAACAGATATATTTTTGTGTCACAACAGTCAGGAGACACTACTGTTTTTCTTCACGGAAAAACCTACCAAAAGCTGAATAATAGAGATTTTTTACCGTGGGATGGCGAAACCACAGTTATTGTTTACTGGGGTATACCACACTTTTTAAATAGAGATATTTGCGGCTGAACAGTGAGCGACACACTCAAACTGCTTTTTTTTTAGATACCAAAGGCCCAAAACTGGATAGTACAGCGATTTGACCCGTGGAACTGCGAAACCACACTGGGATGTCGGGCCTACACAAGACTATTTTCAACAGATATATTTTTGTGTCACAACAGTCAGGAGACACTACTGTTTTTCTTCACAGAAACAACTACCAAAAGCTGAATAATAGAGATTTTTTACCGTGGGATGGCAAAACCACAGTTATTGTTTACTGGGGTACACCATACTTTTTTAAACAGAGATATATTTGAGGCTGAACAGTGAGCGACACACTCAAACTGCTTTTTTTTTAGATACCAAAGGCCCAAAACTGGATAGTACAGCGATTTGACCCGTGGAACTGCGAAACCACACTGGGATGTCGGGCCTACACAAGACTATTTTCAACAGATATATTTTTGTGTCACAACAGTCAGGAGACACTACTGTTTTTCTTTACGGAAAAACCTACAAAAAGCTGAATAATAGAGATTTTTTACCGTGGGATGGCAAAACCACAGTTATTGTTTACTGGGGTATACCACACTTTTTTAAATAGAGATATTTGCGGCTGAACAGTGAGCGACACACTCAAACTGCTTTTTTTTTAGATGCCAAAGGCCCAAAACTGGATAGTACAGCAATTTGACCCGTGGAAATGCGAAACCACACTGGGATGTCGGGCCTACACAAGACAATTTTCAACAGATATATTTTTGTGTCACAACAGTCAGGAGACACTGCTGTTTTTCTTTACGGAAAATATACCAAAACCTGAATAATAGAGATTTTTTACCGTGGGATGGCAAAATAACAGTTATTGTTCACTGGGGTATACCACACTTTTTTAAATAGAGATATTTGTGGCTGAATAGTGAGCGCACACTCAAACTGCTTTTTTTTAGATACCAAAGGCCCAAAACTGGATAGTACAGCGATTTGACCGGTGGAACTGCGAAACCACACTGGGATGTCGGGCCTACACAAGAATATTTTCAACAGATATATTTTTGTGTCACAACAGTCAGGAGACAGTACTGTTTTTCTTTACGGAAAACATACCAAAACCTGAATAATAGAGATTTTTTACCGTGGGATGGCAAAACCACAGTTATTGTTTACTGGGGTATACCACACTTTTTTAAATAGAGATATTTGCGGCTGAACAGTGAGCGACACACTCAAACTGCTTTTTTTTTAAGTACCAAAGGCCCAAAACTGGATAGTACAGCGATTTGACCCGTGGAACTGCGAAACCACACTGGGATGTCGGGCCTACACAGGACTATTTTCAACAGATATATTTTTGTGTCACAACAGTCAGGAGACACTACTGTTTTTCCTTACGGAAAAAACTACCAAAAGCTGAATAATAGAGATTTTTTACCGTGGGATGGCAAAACCACAGTTATTGTTTACTGGGGTATACCACACTTTTTTAAATAGAGATATTTGCGGATTAACAGTGAGCGACACACTCAAACTGCTTTTTTTTTAGATACCAAAGGCCCAAAACTGGATAGTACAGCGATTTGACCCGTGGAACTGCGAAACCACACTGGGATGTCGGGCCTACACAAGACTATTTTCAACAGATATATTTTTGTGTCACAACAGTCAGGAGACACTACTGTTTTTCTTCACGGAAAAAACTACCAAAAGCTGAATAATAGAGATTTTTTACCGTGGGATGGCAAAACCACAGTTACTGTTTACTGGGGTATACCACACTTTTTTAAATAGAAATATTTGCGGCTGAACAGTGAGCGACACACTCATACTGCATTTTTTTTAGGTACCAAAGGCCCAAAAATGGATAGTACAGCGATTTGACCCGTGGAACTGCGAAACCACACTGGGATGTCGGGCCTACACAAGACTATTTTCAACAGATATATTTTTGTGTCACAACAGTCAGGAGACACTACTGTTTTTCTTTACGGAAAATATACCAAAACCTGAATAATAGAGATTTTTTACCGTGGGATGGCAAAACCACAGTTATTGTTTACTGGGGTATACCACACTTTTTTAAATAGAGATATATTTGCGGCTGAACTGTGAGCGACTCACTCAAACTGCTTTTTTTTTAGATACCAAAGGCCCAAAACTGGATAGTACAGCGATTTGACCCGTGGAACTGCGAAACCACACTGGGATGTCGGGCCTACACAAGACTATTTTCAACAGAAATATTTTTGTGTCAGAACAGTCAGGAGACACTACTGTTTTTCTTTGCGGAAAAAACTACCAAAAGCTGAATAATAGCGATTTTTTACCGTGGGATGGCAAAACCACAGTTAATGTTTACTGGGGTATACCACACTTTTTTAAATAGAGATATTTGCAGCTGAACAGTGAGCGACACACTCAAACTGCTTTTTTTTTAGATACCAAAGGCCCAAAACTGGATAGTACAGCGATTTGACCCGTGGAACTGCGAAACCACACTTGGATGTCGGGCCTACACAAGACTATTTTCAACAGATATATTTTTGTGTCACAACAGTCAGGAGACACTACTGTTTTTCTTCACGGAAAATATACCAAAACCTGAATAATAGAGATTTTTTACCGTGGGATGGCAAAACCACAGTTATTGTTCACTGGGGTATACCACACTTTTTTAAATAGAGATATGTGTGGCTGAATAGTGAGCGACACACTCAAACTGCTTTTTTTTTAGATACCAAAGGCCCAAAACTGGATAGTACAGCGATTTGACCCGTGGAACTGCGAAACCACACTGGGATGTCGGGCCTACACAAGACTATTTTCAACAGATATATTTTTGTGTCACAATAGTCAGGAGACACTACTGTTTTTCTTCACGGAAAATATACCAAAACCTGAATAATAGAGATTTTTTACTGTGGGATGGCAAAACCACAGTTATTGTTCACTGGGGTATACCACACTTTTTTAAATAGAGATATTTGTGGCGGAATAGTGAGCGACACACTCAAACTGCTTTTTTTTTAGATACCAAAGGCCCAAAACTGGATAGTACAGCGATTTGACCCGTGGAACTGCGAAACCACACTGGGATGTCGGGCCTACACAAGACTATTTTCAACAGATATATTTTTGTGTCACAACAGTCAGGAGACCCTACTGTTTTTCTTCACGGAAAAAACTACCAAAAGCTGAATAATAGAGATTTTTTACCGTGGGATGGCAAAACCACAGTTATTGTTTACTGGGGTATACCACACTTTTTTAAATAGAGATATTTGCGGCTGAACAGTGAGCGACACACTCAAACTGCTTTTTTTTTAGATGCCAAAGGCCCAAAACTGGATAGTACAGCAATTTGACCCGTGGAACTGCGAAACCAGACTGGGAAGTCGGGCCTACACAAGACTATTTTCAACAGATATATTTTTGTGTCACAACAGTCAGGAGACACTACTATTTTTCTTTACGGAAAATATACCAAAACCTGAATAATAGAGATTTTTTACTGTGGGATGGCAAAACCACAGTTATTGTTCACTGGGGTATACCACACTTTTTTAAATAGAGATATTTGTGGCTGAATAGTGAGCGACACACTCAAACTGCTTTTTTTTTAGATACCAAAGACCCAAAACTGGATAGTACAGCGATTTGACCCGTGGAACTGCGAAACCACACTGGAATGTCGGGCCTACACAAGACTATTTTCAACAGATATATTTTTGTGTCACAACAGTCAGGAGACCCTACTGTTTTTCTTCACGGAAAAAACTACCAAAAGCTGAATAATAGAGATTTTTTACCGTGGGATGGCAAAACCACAGTTATTGTTTACTGGGGTATACCACACTTTTTTAAATAGAGATATTTGCCGCTGAACAGTGAGCGACACACTCATACTGCATTTTTTTTAGATACCAAAGGCCCAAAACTGGATAGTACAGCGATTTGACCCGTGGAACTGCGAAACCACACTGGGATGTCGGGCCTACACAAGACTATTTTCAACAGATATATTTTTGTGTCACAACAGTCAGGAGACACTACTGTTTTTCTTTACGGGAAATATACCAAAACCTGAATAATAGAGATTTTTTACCGTGGGATGGCAAAACCACAGTTATTGTTTACTGGGGTATACCACACTTTTTTAAATAGAGATGTATTTGCGGCTGAACTGTGAGCGACTCACTCAAACTGCTTTTTTTTTAGATACCAAAGGCCCAAAACTGGATAGTACAGCGATTTGACCCGTGGAACTGCGAAACCACACTGGGATGTCGGGCCTACACAAGACTATTTTCAACAGATATATTTTTGTGTCAGAACAGTCAGGAGACAGTACTGTTTTTCTTTACGGAAAAAACTACCAAAAGCTGAATAATAGCGATTTTTTACCGTGGGATGGCAAAACCACAGTTATTGTTTACTGGGGTATACCACACTTTTTTAAATAGAGATATTTGCAGCTGAACAGTGAGCGACACACTCAAACTGCTTTTTTTTTAGATACCAAAGGCCCAAAACTGGATAGTACAGCGATTTGACCCGTGGAACTGCGAAACCACACTTGGATGTCGGGCCTACACAAGACTATTTTCAACAGATATATTTTTGTGTCACAATAGTCAGGAGACACTACTGTTTTTCTTCACGCAAAATATACCAAAACCTGAATAATAGAGATTTTTTACCGTGGGATGGCAAAACCACAGTTATTGTTCACTGGGGTATACCACACTTTTTTAAATAGAGATATTTGTGGCTGAATAGTGAGCGACACACTCAAACTGCTTTTTTTTTAGATACCAAAGGCCCAAAACTGGATAGTACAGCGATTTGACCCGTGGAACTGCGAAACCACACTGGAATGTCGGGCCTACACAAGACTATTTTCAACAGATATATTTTTGTGTCACAACAGTCAGGAGACCCTACTGTTTTTCTTCACGGAAAAAACTACCAAAAGCTGAATAATAGAGATTTTTTACCGTGGGATGGCAAAACCACAGTTATTGTTTACTGGGGTATACCACACTTTTTTAAATAGAGATATTTGCCGCTGAACAGTGAGCGACACACTCATACTGCATTTTTTTTAGATACCAAAGGCCCAAAACTGGATAGTACAGCGATTTGACCCGTGGAACTGCGAAACCACACTGGGATGTCGGGCCTACACAAGACTATTTTCAACAGATATATTTTTGTGTCACAACAGTCAGGAGACACTACTGTTTTTCTTTACGGGAAATATACCAAAACCTGAATAATAGAGATTTTTTACCGTGGGATGGCAAAACCACAGTTATTGTTTACTGGGGTATACCACACTTTTTTAAATAGAGATGTATTTGCGGCTGAACTGTGAGCGACTCACTCAAACTGCTTTTTTTTTAGATACCAAAGGCCCAAAACTGGATAGTACAGCGATTTGACCCGTGGAACTGCGAAACCACACTGGGATGTCGGGCCTACACAAGACTATTTTCAACAGATATATTTTTGTGTCAGAACAGTCAGGAGACAGTACTGTTTTTCTTTACGGAAAAAACTACCAAAAGCTGAATAATAGCGATTTTTTACCGTGGGATGGCAAAACCACAGTTATTGTTTACTGGGGTATACCACACTTTTTTAAATAGAGATATTTGCAGCTGAACAGTGAGCGACACACTCAAACTGCTTTTTTTTTAGATACCAAAGGCCCAAAACTGGATAGTACAGCGATTTGACCCGTGGAACTGCGAAACCACACTTGGATGTCGGGCCTACACAAGACTATTTTCAACAGATATATTTTTGTGTCACAATAGTCAGGAGACACTACTGTTTTTCTTCACGCAAAATATACCAAAACCTGAATAATAGAGATTTTTTACCGTGGGATGGCAAAACCACAGTTATTGTTCACTGGGGTATACCACACTTTTTTAAATAGAGATATTTGTGGCTGAATAGTGAGCGACACACTCAAACTGCTTTTTTTTTAGATACCAAAGGCCCAAAACTGGATAGTACAGCGATTTGACCCGTGGAACTGCGAAACCACACTGGGATGTCGGGCCTACACAAGACTATTTTCAACAGATATATTTTTGTGTCACAACAGTCAGGAGACCCTACTGTTTTTCTTCACGGAAAAAACTACCAAAAGCTGAATAATAGAGATTTTTTACCGTGGGATGGCAAAACCACAGTTATTGTTTACTGGGGTATACCACACTTTTTTAAATAGAGATATTTGCGGCTGAACAGTGAGCAACACACTCAAACTGCTTTTTTTTTAGATGCCAAAGGCCCAAAACTGGATAGTACAGCAATTTGACCCGTGGAACTGCGAAACCACACTGGGATGTCGGGCCTACACAAGACTATTTTCAACAGATATATTTTTGTGTCACAACAGTCAGGAGACACTACTGTTTTTCTTTACGGAAAATATACCAAAACCTGAATAATAGAGATTTTTTACTGTGGGATGGCAAAACCACAGTTATTGTTCACTGGGGTATACCACACTTTTTTAAATAGAGATATTTGTGGCTGAATAGTGAGCGACACACTCAAACTGCTTTTTTTTTAGATACCAAAGACCCAAAACTGGATAGTACAGTGATTTGACCCGTGGAACTGCGAAACCACACTGGAATGTCGGGCCTACACAAGACTATTTTCAACAGATATATTTTTGTGTCACAACAGTCAGGAGACAGTACTGTTTTTCTTTATGGAAAATATACCAAAACCTGAATAATAGAGATTTTTTACCGTGGGATGGCAAAACCACAGTTATTGTTTACTGGGGTATACCACACTTTTTTAAATAGAGATATTTGCGGCTGAACAGTGAGCGACACACTCAAACTGCTTATTTTTTAAATACCAAAGGCCCAAAACTGGATAGTACAGCGATTTGACCCGTGGAACTGCGAAACCACACTGGGATGTCGGGCCTACACAAGACTATTTTCAACAGATATATTTTTGTGTCACAACAGTCAGGAGACACTACTGTTTTTCTTCACGGAAAAAACTACCAAAAGCTGAATAATAGAGATTTTTTACCGTGGGATGGCAAAACCACAGTTACTGTTTACTGGGGTATACCACACTTTTTTAAATAGAGATATTTGCAGCTGAACAGTGAGCGAAACACTCAAACTGCATTTTTTTTAGATACCAAAGGCCCAAAACTGGATAGTACAGCGATTTGACCCGTGGAACTGCGAAACCACACTGGGATGTCGGGCCTACACAAGACTATTTTCAACAGATATATTTTTGTGTCACAACAGTCAGGAGACACTACTGTTTTTCTTTACGGAAAATATACCAAAACCTGAATAATAGAGATTTTTTACCGTGAGATGGCAAAACCACAGTTATTGTTTACTGGGGTATACCATACTTTTTTAAATAGAGATATATTTGAGGCTGAACAGTGAGCGACACACTCAAACTGCTTTTTTTTTAGATACCAAAGGCCCAAAACTGGATAGTACAGCGATTTGACCCATGGAACTGCGAAACCACACTGGGATGTCGGGCCTACACAAGACTATTTTCAACAGATATATTTTTGTGTCACAACAGTCAGGAGACACTACTGTTTTTCTTTACGGAAAAACCTACCAAAAGCTGAATAATAGAGATTTTTTACCGTGGGATGGCAAAACCACAGTTATTGTTTACTGGGGTATAGCATACTTTTTTAAATAGAGATATTTGTGGCTGAATAGTGAGCGACACACTCAAACTGCTTTTTTTTTAGATATCAAAGGCCCAAAACTGGATAGTACAGTGATTTGACCCGTGGAACTGCGAAACCACACTGGGATGTCGGGCCTACACAAGACTATTTTCAACAGATATATTTTTGTGTCACAACAGTCAGGAGACACTACTGTTTTTCTTCACGGAAAAAACTACCAAAAGCTGAATAATAGAGATTTTTTTACCGTGGGATGGCAAAACCACAGTTACTGTTTACTGGGGTATACCACACTTTTTTAAATAGAGATATTTGCGGCTGAACAGTGAGTGAAACACTCAAACTGCATTTTTTTTAGATACCAAAGGCCCAAAACTGGATAGTACAGCGATTTGACCCGTGGAACTGCGAAACCACACTGGGATGTCGGGCCTACACAAGACTATTTTCAACAGATATATTTTTGTGTCACAACAGTCAGGAGACACTACTGTTTTTCTTTACGGAAAATATACCAAAACCTGAATAATAGAGATTTTTTACCGTGAGATGGCAAAACCACAGTTATTGTTTACTGGGGTATACCATACTTTTTTAAATAGAGATATATTTGAGGCTGAACAGTGAGCGACACACTCAAACTGCTTTTTTTTTAGATACCAAAGGCCCAAAACTGGATAGTACAGCGATTTGACCCGTGGAACTGCGAAACCACACTGGGATGTCGGGCCTACACAAGACTATTTTCAACAGATATATTTTTGTGTCACAACAGTCAGGAGACACTACTGTTTTTCTTTACGGAAAAACCTACCAAAAGCTGAATAATCGAGATTTTTTACCATGGGATGGCAAAACCACAATTATTGTTTACTGGGGTATACCACACTTTTTTAAATAGAGATATTTGCGGCTGAACAGTGAGCGACACACTCAAACTGCTTTTTTTTTAGATGCCAAAGGCCCAAAACTGGATAGTACAGCAATTTGACCCGTGGAACTGCGAAACCACACTGGGATGTCGGGCCTACACAAGACTATTTTCAACAGATATATTTTTGTGTCACAACAGTCAGGAGACACTACTGTTTTTCTTTACGGAAAATATACCAAAACTTGAATAATAGAGATTTTTTACCGTGGGATGGCAAAACCACAGTTATTGTTCACTGGGGTATACCACACTTTTTTAAATAGAGATATTTGTGGCTGAATAGTGAGTGACACACTCAAAGTGCTTTTTTTTAGATACCAAAGGCCCAAAACTGGATAGTACAGCGATTTGACCCGTGGAACTGCGAAACCACACTGGGATGTCGGGCCTACACAAGACTATTTTCAACAGATATATTTTTGTGTCACAACAGTCAGGAGACAGTACTGTTTTTCTTTACGGAAAATATACCAAAACCTGAATAATAGAGATTTTTTACCATGGGATGGCAAAACCACAGTTATTGTTTACTGGGGTATACCACACTTTTTTAAATAGAGATATTTGCGGCTGAATAGTGAGCGACACACTCAAACTGCTTTTTTTTTAGATACCAAAGGCCCAAAACTGGATAGTACAGCGATTTGACCCGTGGAACTGCGAAACCACACTGGGATGTCGGGCCTACACAAGACTATTTTCAACAGATATATTTTTGTGTCACAACAGTCAGGAGACACTACTGTTTTTCTTTATGGAAAATATACCAAAACCTGAATAATAGAGATTTTTTACCGTGGGATGGCAAAACCACAGTTATTGTTTACTGGGGTATACCACACTTTTTTAAATAGAGATATTTGCGGCTGAACAGTGAGCGACACACTCAAACTGCTTTTTTTTTAAATACCAAAGGCCCAATACTGGATAGTACAGTGTTTTGACCCGTGGAACTGCGAAACCACACTGGGATGTTGGGCCTACACAAGACTATTTTCAACAGATATATTTTTGTGTCACAACAGTCAGGAGACACTACTGAATTTCTTTACGGAAAAAACTACCAAAAGCTGAATAATAGAGATTTTTTACCATGGGATGGCAAAACCACAGTTACTGTTTACTGGGGTATACCACACTTTTTTAAATAGAGATATTTGCGGCTGAACAGTGAGCGACACGCTCAAACTGCATTTTTTTTAGATACCAAAGGCCCAAAACTGGATAGTACAGCGATTTGACCCGTGGAACTGCGAAACCACACTGGGATGTCGGGCCTACACAAGACTATTTTCAACAGATATATTTTTGTGTCACAACAGTCAGGAGACACTACTGTTTTTCTTTACGGAAAATATACCAAAACCTGAATAATAGAGATTTTTTACCGTGTGATGGCAAAACCACAGTTATTGTTTACTGGGGTATACCATACTTTTTTAAATAGATATATGTTTGAGGCTGAACAGTGAGCGACACACTCAAACTGCTTTTTTTTTAGATGCCAAAGGCCCAAAACTGGATAGTACAGCAATTTGACCCGTGGAACTGCGAAACCACACTGGGATGTCGGGCCTACACAAGACTATTTTCAACAGATATATTTTTGTGTCACAACAGTCAGGAGACACTACTGTTTTTCTTTACGGAAAATATACCAAAACCTGAATAATAGAGATTTTTTACCGTGGGATGGCAAAACCACAGTTATTGTTCACTGGGGTATACCACACTTTTTTAAATAGAGATATTTGTGGCTGATTAGTGAGCGACACACTCAAACTGCTTTTTTTTAGATACCAAAGGCCCAAAACTGGATAGTACAGCGATTTGACCCGTGGAACTGTGAAACCACACTGGGATGTCGGGCCTACACAAGACTATTTTCAACAGATATATTTTTGTGTCACAACAGTCAGGAGACAGTACTGTTTTTCTTTACGGAAAATATACCAAAAACTGAATAATAGAGATTTTTTACCATGGGATGGCAAAACCACAGTTATTGTTTACTGGGGTATACCACACTTTTTTAAATAGAGATATTTGCGGCTGAATAGTGAGCGACACACTCAAACTGCTTTTTTTTTAGATACCAAAGGCCCAAAACTGGATAGTACAGCGATTTGACCCGTGGAACTGCGAAACCACACTGGGATGTCGGGCCTACACAAGACTATTTTCAACAGATATATTTTTGTGTCACAACAGTCAGGAGACAGTACTGTTTTTCTTTATGGAAAATATACCAAAACCTGAATAATAGAGATTTTTTACCGTGGGATGGCAAAACCACAGTTATTGTTTACTGGGGTATACCACACTTTTTTAAATAGAGATATTTGCGGCTGAACAGTGAGCGACACACTCAAACTGCTTATTTTTTAAATACCAAAGGCCCAAAACTGGATAGTACAGCGATTTGACCCGTGGAACTGCGAAACCACACTGGGATGTCGGGCCTACACAAGACTATTTTCAACAGATATATTTTTGTGTCACAACAGTCAGGAGACACTACTGTTTTTCTTCACGGAAAAAACTACCAAAAGCTGAATAATAGAGATTTTTTACCGTGGGATGGCAAAACCACAGTTACTGTTTACTGGGGTATACCACACTTTTTTAAATAGAGATATTTGCGGCTGAACAGTGAGCGAAACACTCAAACTGCATTTTTTTTAGATACCAAAGGCCCAAAACTGGATAGTACAGCGATTTGACCCGTGGAACTGCGAAACCACACTGGGATGTCGGGCCTACACAAGACTATTTTCAACAGATATATTTTTGTGTCACAACAGTCAGGAGACACTACTGTTTTTCTTTACGGAAAATATACCAAAACCTGAATAATAGAGATTTTTTACCGTGAGATGGCAAAACCACAGTTATTGTTTACTGGGGTATATCATACTTTTTTAAATAGAGATATATTTGAGGCTGAACAGTGAGCGACACACTCAAACTGCTTTTTTTTTAGATACCAAAGGCCCAAAACTGGATAGTACAGCGATTTGACCCATGGAACTGCGAAACCACACTGGGATGTCGGGCCTACACAAGACTATTTTCAACAGATATATTTTTGTGTCACAACAGTGAGGAGACACTACTGTTTTTCTTTACGGAAAAACCTACCAAAAGCTGAATAATAGAGATTTTTTACCGTGGGATGGCAAAACCACAGTTATTGTTTACTGGGGTATACCACACTTTTTTAAATAGAGATATTTGTGGCTGAATAGTGAGCGACACACTCAAACTGCTTTTTTTTTAGATATCAAAGGCCCAAAACTGGATAGTACAGCGATTTGACCCGTGGAACTGCGAAACCACACTGGGATGTCGGGCCTACACAAGACTATTTTCAACAGATATATTTTTGTGTCACAACAGTCAGGAGACAGTACTGTTTTTCTTTATGGAAAATATACCAAAACCTGAATAATAGAGATTTTTTACTGTGGGATGGCAAAACCACAGTTATTGTTTACTGGGGTATACCACACTTTTTTAAATAGAGATATTTGCGGCTGAACAGTGAGCGACACACTCAAACTGCTTTTTTTTAAATACCAAAGGCCCAAAACTGGATAGTACAGTGATTTGACCCGTGGAACTGCGAAACCACACTGGGATGTCGGGCCTACACAAGACTATTTTCAACAGATATATTTTTGTGTCACAACAGTCAGGAGACACTACTGTTTTTCTTCACGGAAAAAACTACCAAAAGCTGAATAATAGAGATTTTTTTACCGTGGGATGGCAAAACCACAGTTACTGTTTACTGGGGTATACCACACTTTTTTAAATAGAGATATTTGCGGCTGAACAGTGAGTGAAACACTCAAACTGCATTTTTTTTAGATACCAAAGGCCCAAAACTGGATAGTACAGCGATTTGACCCATGGAACTGCGAAACCACACTGGGATGTCGGGCCTACACAAGACTATTTTCAACAGATATATTTTTGTGTCACAACAGTCAGGAGACACTACTGTTTTTCTTTACGGAAAATATACCAAAACCTGAATAATAGAGATTTTTTACCGTGAGATGGCAAAACCACAGTTATTGTTTACTGGGGTATACCATACTTTTTTAAATAGAGATATATTTGAGGCTGAACAGTGAGCGACACACTCAAACTGCTTTTTTTTTAGATACCAAAGGCCCAAAACTGGATAGTACAGCGATTTGACCCGTGGAACTGCGAAACCACACTGGGATGTCGGGCCTACACAAGACTATTTTCAACAGATATATTTTTGTGTCACAACAGTCAGGAGACACTACTGTTTTTCTTTACGGAAAAACCTACCAAAAGCTGAATAATAGAGATTTTTTACCATGGGATGGCAAAACCACAGTTATTGTTTACTGGGGTATACCACACTTTTTTAAATAGAGATATTTGCGGCTGAACAGTGAGCGACACACTCAAACTGCTTTTTTTTTAGATGCCAAAGGCCCAAAACTGGATAGTACAGCAATTTGACCCGTGGAACTGCGAAACCACACTGGGATGTCGGGCCTACACAAGACTATTTTCAACAGATATATTTTTGTGTCACAACAGTCAGGAGACACTACTGTTTTTCTTTACGGAAAATATACCAAAACTTGAATAATAGAGATTTTTTACCGTGGGATGGCAAAACCACAGTTATTGTTCACTGGGGTATACCACACTTTTTTAAATAGAGATATTTGTGGCTGAATAGTGAGTGACACACTCAAAGTGCTTTTTTTTAGATACCAAAGGCCCAAAACTGGATAGTACAGCGATTTGACCCGTGGAACTGCGAAACCACACTGGGATGTCGGGCCTACACAAGACTATTTTCAACAGATATATTTTTGTGTCACAACAGTCAGGAGTCAGTACTGTTTTTCTTTACGGAAAATATACCAAAACCTGAATAATAGAGATTTTTTACCATGGGATGGCAAAACCACAGTTATTGTTTACTGGGGTATACCACACTTTTTTAAATAGAGATATTTGCGGCTGAATAGTGAGCGACACACTCAAACTGCTTTTTTTTTAGATACCAAAGGCCCAAAACTGGATAGTACAGCGATTTGACCCGTGGAACTGCGAAACCACACTGGGATGTCGGGCCTACACAAGACTATTTTCAACAGATATATTTTTGTGTCACAACAGTCAGGAGACACTACTGTTTTTCTTTATGGAAAATATACCAAAACCTGAATAATAGAGATTTTTTACCGTGGGATGGCAAAACCACAGTTATTGTTTACTGGGGTATACCACACTTTTTTAAATAGAGATATTTGCGGCTGAACAGTGAGCGACACACTCAAACTGCTTTTTTTTTAAATACCAAAGGCCCAATACTGGATAGTACAGTGTTTTGACCCGTGGAACTGCGAAACCACACTGGGATGTTGGGCCTACACAAGACTATTTTCAACAGATATATTTTTGTGTCACAACAGTCAGGAGACACTACTGAATTTCTTTACGGAAAAAACTACCAAAAGCTGAATAATAGAGATTTTTTACCATGGGATGGCAAAACCACAGTTACTGTTTACTGGGGTATACCACACTTTTTTAAATAGAGATATTTGCGGCTGAACAGTGAGCGACACGCTCAAACTGCATTTTTTTTAGATACCAAAGGCCCAAAACTGGATAGTACAGCGATTTGACCCGTGGAACTGCGAAACCACACTGGGATGTCGGGCCTACACAAGACTATTTTCAACAGATATATTTTTGTGTCACAACAGTCAGGAGACACTACTGTTTTTCTTTACGGAAAATATAACAAAACCTGAATAATAGAGATTTTTTACCGTGTGATGGCAAAACCACAGTTATTGTTTACTGGGGTATACCATGCTTTTTTAAATAGATATATGTTTGAGGCTGAACAGTGAGCGACACACTCAAACTGCTTTTTTTTTAGATGCCAAAGGCCCAAAACTGGATAGTACAGCAATTTGACCCGTGGAACTGCGAAACCACACTGGGATGTCGGGCCTACACAAGACTATTTTCAACAGATATATTTTTGTGTCACAACAGTCAGGAGACACTACTGTTTTTCTTTACGGAAAATATACCAAAACCTGAATAATAGAGATTTTTTACCGTGGGATGGCAAAACCACAGTTATTGTTCACTGGGGTATACCACACTTTTTTAAATAGAGATATTTGTGGCTGATTAGTGAGCGACACACTCAAACTGCTTTTTTTTAGATACCAAAGGCCCAAAACTGGATAGTACAGCGATTTGACCCGTGGAACTGTGAAACCACACTGGGATGTCGGGCCTACACAAGACTATTTTCAACAGATATATTTTTGTGTCACAACAGTCAGGAGACAGTACTGTTTTTCTTTACGGAAAATATACCAAAAACTGAATAATAGAGATTTTTTACCATGGGATGGCAAAACCACAGTTATTGTTTACTGGGGTATACCACACTTTTTTAAATAGAGATATTTGCGGCTGAATGGTGAGCGACACACTCAAACTGCTTTTTTTTTAGATACCAAAGGCCCAAAACTGGATAGTACAGCGATTTGACCCGTGGAACTGCGAAACCACACTGGGATGTCGGGCCTACACAAGACTATTTTCAACAGATATATTTTTGTGTCACAACAGTCAGGAGACAGTACTGTTTTTCTTTATGGAAAATATACCAAAACCTGAATAATAGAGATTTTTTACCGTGGAAAGGCAAAACCACAGTTATTGTTTACTGGGGTATACCACACTTTTTTAAATATAGATATTTGCGGCTGAACAGTGAGCGACACACTCAAACTGCTTTTTTTTTACATACCAAAGGCCCAAAACTGGATAGTACAGCGATTTGACCCGTGGAACTGCGAAACCACACTGGGATGTCGGGCCTACACAAGACTATTTTCAACAGATATATTTTTGTGTCACAACAGTCAGGAGACACTACTGTTTTTCTTCACGGAAAAAACTACCAAAAGCTGAATAATAGAGATTTTTTACCGTGGGATGGCAAAACCACAGTTACTGTTTACTGCGGTATACCACACTTTTTTAAATAGAGATATTTGCGGCTGAACAGTGAGCGACACACTCAAACTGCATTTTTTTTAGATACCAAAGGTCCAAAACTGGATAGTACAGCGATTTGACCCGTGGAACTGCGAAACCACACTGGGATGTCGGGCCTACACAAGACTATTTTCAACAGATATATTTTTGTGTCACAACAGTCAGGAGACACTACTGTTTTTCTTTACGGAAAAACCTACCAAAAGCTGAATAATAGAGATTTTTTACCGTGGGATGGCAAAACCACAGTTATTGTTTACTGGGGTATACCACACTTTTTTAAATAGAGATATTTGCGGCTGAACAGTGAGCGACACACTCAAACTGCTTTTTTTTTAGATGCCAAAGGCCCAAAACTGGATAGTACAGCAATTTGACCCGTGGAACTGCGAAAACACACTGGGATGTCGGGCCTACACAAGACTATTTTCAACAGATATATTTTTGTGTCACAACAGTCAGGAGACACTACTGTTTTTCTTTACGGAAAAAAATACCAAAAGCTGAATAATAGAAATTTTTTACCGTGGGATGGCAAAACCACAGTTATTGTTCACTGGGGTATACCACAGTTTTTTAAATAGAGATATTTGCGGCTGAACAGTGAGCGACACACTCAAACTGCTTTTTTTTTAGATACCAAAGGCCCAAAACTGGATAGTACAGCGATTTGACCCGTGGAACTGCGAAACCACACTGGGATGTCGGGCCTACACAAGACTATTTTCAACAGATATATTTTTGTGTCACAACAGTCAGGAGACACTACTGTTTTTCTTCACGGAAAAAACTACCAAAAGCTGAATAAAAGAGATTTTTTACCGTGGGATGGCAAAACCACAGTTACTGTTTACTGGGGTATACCACAGTTTTTTAAATAGAGATATTTGCGGCTGAACAGTGAGCGACACACTCATACTGCATTTTTTTTAGATACCAAAGGCCCAAAACTGGATAGTACAGCGATTTGACCCGTGGAACTGCGAAACCACACTGGGATGTCGGGCCTACACAAGACTATTTTCAACAGATATATTTTTGTGTCACAACAGTCAGGAGACACTACTGTTTTTCTTTACGGAAAATATACCAAAACCTGAATAATAGAGATTTTTTACCGTGGGATGGCAAAACCACAGTTATTGTTTTCTGGGGTATACCACACTTTTTTAAATAGAGATATTTGCGGCTGAACAGTGAGCGACACACTCAAACTGCTTTTTTTTTAGATACCAAAGGCCCAAAACTGGATAGTACAGCGATTTGACCCATGGAACTGCGAAACCACACTGGGATGTCGGGCCTACACAAGACTATTTTCAACAGATATATTTTTGTGTCACAACAGTCAGGAAACACTACTGTTTTTCTTCACGGAAAAAACTACCAAAAGCTGAATAATAGAGATTTTTTACCGTGGGATGGCAAAACCACAGTTATTGTTTACTGGGGTATACCACACTTTTTTAAATAGAGATATTTGCGGCTTAACAGTGAGCGACACACTCAAACTGCTTTTTTTTTAGATACCAAAGGCCCAAAACTGGATAGTACAGCGATTTGACCCGTGGAACTGCGAAACCACACTGGGATGTCGGGCCTACACAAGACTATTTTCAACAGATATATTTTTGTGTCACAACAGTCAGGAGACACTACTGTTTTTCTTCATGGAAAAAACTACCAAAAGCTGAATAAAAGAGATTTTTTACCGTGGGATGGCAAAACCACAGTTACTGTTTACTGGGGTATACCACAGTTTTTTAAATAGAGATATTTGCGGCTGAACAGTGAGCGACACACTCATACTGCATTTTTTTTATATACCAAAGGCCCAAAACTGGATAGTACAGCGATTTGACCCGTGGAACTGCGAAACCACACTGGGATGTCGGGCCTACACAAGACTATTTTCAACAGATATATTTTTGTGTCACAACAGTCAGGAAACACTACTGTTTTTCTTCACGGAAAAAACTACCAAAAGCTGAATAATAGAGATTTTTTACCGTGGGATGGCAAAACCACAGTTATTGTTTACTGGGGTATACCACACTTTTTTAAATAGAGATATTTGCGGCTTAACAGTGAGCGACACACTCAAACTGCTTTTTTTTTAGATACCAAAGGCCCAAAACTGGATAGTACAGCGATTTGACCCGTGGAACTGCGAAACCACACTGGGATGTCGGGCCTACACAAGACTATTTTCAACAGATATATTTTTGTGTCACAACAGTCAGGATACACTTCTGTTTTTCTTCACGGAAAAAACAACCAAAAGCTGAATAAAAGAGATTTTTTACCGTGGGATGGCAAAACCACAGTTACTGTTTACTGGGGTATACCACAGTTTTTTAAATAGAGATATTTGCGGCTGAACAGTGAGCGACACACTCATACTGCATTTTTTTTATATACCAAAGGCCCAAAACTGGATAGTACAGCGATTTGACCCGTGGAACTGCGAAACCACACTGGGATGTCGGGCCTACACAAGACTATTTTCAACAGATATATTTTTGTGTCGCAACAGTCAGGAGACACTACTGTTTTTCTTCACGGAAAAAACTACCAAAAGCGAAATAAAAGAGATTTTTTACCGTGGGATGGCAAAACCACAGTTACTGTTTACTGGGGTATACCACACTTTTTTAAATAGAGATATTTGCGGCTGAACAGTGAGCGACACACTCATACTGCATTTTTTTTAGATACCAAAGGCCCAAAACTGGATAGTACAGCGATTTGACCCGTGGAACTGCGAAACCACACTGGGATGTCGGGCCTACACAAGACTATTTTCAACAGATATATTTTTGTGTCACAACAGTCAGGAAACACTACTGTTTTTCTTCACGGAAAAAACTACCAAAAGCTGAATAATAGAGATTTTTTACCGTGGGATGGCAAAACCACAGTTATTGTTTACTGGGGTATACCACACTTTTTTAAATAGAGATATTTGCGGCTTAACAGTGAGCGACACACTCAAACTGCTTTTTTTTTAGATACCAAAGGCCCAAAACTGGATAGTACAGCGATTTGACCCGTGGAACTGCGAAACCACACTGGGATGTCGGGCCTACACAAGACTATTTTCAACAGATATATTTTTGTGTCACAACAGTCAGGAGACACTACTGTTTTTCTTCACGGAAAAAACTACCAAAAGCTGAATAAAAGAGATTTTTTACCGTGGGATGGCAAAACCACAGTTACTGTTTACTGGGGTATACCACAGTTTTTTAAATAGAGATATTTGCGGCTGAACAGTGAGCGACACACTCATACTGCATTTTTTTTATATACCAAAGGCCCAAAACTGGATAGTACAGCGATTTGACCCGTGGAACTGCGAAACCACACTGGGATGTCGGGCCTACACAAGACTATTTTCAACAGATATATTTTTGTGTCACAACAGTCAGGAGACACTACTGTTTTTCTTCACGGAAAAAACTACCAAAAGCTAAATAAAAGAGATTTTTTACCGTGGGATGGCAAAACCACAGTTACTGTTTACTGGGGTATACCACACTTTTTTAAATAGAGATATTTGCGGCTGAACAGTGAGCGACACACTCATACTGCATTTTTTTTAGATACCAAAGGCCCAAAACTGGATAGTACAGCGATTTGACCCGTGGAACTGCGAAACCACACTGGGATGTCGGGCCTACACAAGACTATTTTCAACAGATATATTTTTGTGTCACAACAGTCAGGAGACACTACTGTTTTTCTTCACGGAAAAAACTACCAAAAGCTGAATAAAAGAGATTTTTTACCGTGGGATGGCAAAACCACAGTTATTGTTTACTGGGGTATACCACACTTTTTTAAATAGAGATATTTGCGGCTTAACAGTGAGCGACACACTCAAACTGCTTTTTTTTTAGATACCAAAGGCCCAAAACTGGATAGTACAGCGATTTGACCCGTGGAACTGCGAAACCACACTGGGATGTCGGGCCTACACAAGACTATTTTCAACAGATATATTTTTGTGTCACAACAGTCAGGAGACACTTCTGTTTTTCTTCACGGAAAAAACTACCAAAAGCTGAATAAAAGAGATTTTTTACCGTGGGATGGCAAAACCACAGTTACTGTTTACTGGGGTATACCACAGTTTTTTAAATAGAGATATTTGCGGCTGAACAGTGAGCGACACACTCATACTGCATTTTTTTTATATACCAAAGGCCCAAAACTGGATAGTACAGCGATTTGACCCGTGGAACTGCGAAACCACACTGGGATGTCGGGCCTACACAAGACTATTTTCAACAGATATATTTTTGTGTCGCAACAGTCAGGAGACACTACTGTTTTTCTTCACGGAAAAAACTACCAAAAGCGAAATAAAAGAGATTTTTTACCGTGGGATGGCAAAACCACAGTTACTGTTTACTGGGGTATACCACACTTTTTTAAATAGAGATATTTGCGGCTGAACAGTGAGCGACACACTCATACTGCATTTTTTTTAGATACCAAAGGCCCAAAACTGGATAGTACAGCGATTTGACCCGTGGAACTGCGAAACCACACTGGGATGTCGGGCCTACACAAGACTATTTTCAACAGATATATTTTTGTGTCACAACAGTCAGGAAACACTACTGTTTTTCTTCACGGAAAAAACTACCAAAAGCTGAATAATAGAGATTTTTTACCGTGGGATGGCAAAACCACAGTTATTGTTTACTGGGGTATACCACACTTTTTTAAATAGAGATATTTGCGGCTTAACAGTGAGCGACACACTCAAACTGCTTTTTTTTTAGATACCAAAGGCCCAAAACTGGATAGTACAGCGATTTGACCCGTGGAACTGCGAAACCACACTGGGATGTCGGGCCTACACAAGACTATTTTCAACAGATATATTTTTGTGTCACAACAGTCAGGAGACACTACTGTTTTTCTTCACGGAAAAAACTACCAAAAGCTGAATAAAAGAGATTTTTTACCGTGGGATGGCAAAACCACAGTTACTGTTTACTGGGGTATACCACAGTTTTTTAAATAGAGATATTTGCGGCTGAACAGTGAGCGACACACTCATACTGCATTTTTTTTATATACCAAAGGCCCAAAACTGGATAGTACAGCGATTTGACCCGTGGAACTGCGAAACCACACTGGGATGTCGGGCCTACACAAGACTATTTTCAACAGATATATTTTTGTGTCACAACAGTCAGGAGACACTACTGTTTTTCTTCACGGAAAAAACTACCAAAAGCTAAATAAAAGAGATTTTTTACCGTGGGATGGCAAAACCACAGTTACTGTTTACTGGGGTATACCACACTTTTTTAAATAGAGATATTTGCGGCTGAACAGTGAGCGACACACTCATACTGCATTTTTTTTAGATACCAAAGGCCCAAAACTGGATAGTACAGCGATTTGACCCGTGGAACTGCGAAACCACACTGGGATGTCGGGCCTACACAAGACTATTTTCAACAGATATATTTTTGTGTCACAACAGTCAGGAGACACTACTGTTTTTCTTCACGGAAAAAACTACCAAAAGCTGAATAAAAGAGATTTTTTACCGTGGGATGGCAAAACCACAGTTATTGTTTACTGGGGTATACCACACTTTTTAAAATAGAGATATTTGCGGCTGAACAGTGAGCGACACACTCATACTGCATTTTTTTTAGATACCAAAGGCCCAAAACTGGATAGTACAGCGATTTGACCCGTGGAACTGCGAAACCACACTGGGATGTCGGGCCTACACAAGACTATTTTCAACAGATATATTTTTGTGTCACAACAGTCAGGAGACACTACTGTTTTTCTTCACGGAAAAAACTACCAAAAGCTAAATAAAAGAGATTTTTTACCGTGGGATGGCAAAACCACAGTTACTGTTTACTGGGGTATACCACACTTTTTTAAATAGAGATATTTGCGGCTGAACAGTGAGCGACACACTCATACTGCATTTTTTTTAGATACCAAAGGCCCAAAACTGGATAGTACAGCGATTTGACCCGTGGAACTGCGAAACCACACTGGGATGTCGGGCCTACACAAGACTATTTTCAACAGATATATTTTTGTGTCACAACAGTCAGGAGACACTACTGTTTTTCTTCACGGAAAAAACTACCAAAAGCTGAATAAAAGAGATTTTTTACCGTGGGATGGCAAAACCACAGTTACTGTTTACTGGGGTATACCACACTTTTTTAAATAGAGATATTTGCGGCTGAACAGTGAGCGAGACACTCATACTGCATTTTTTTTAGATACCAAAGGCCCAAAACTGGATAGTACAGCGATTTGACCCGTGGAACTGCGAAACCACACTGGGATGTCGGGCCTACACAAGACTATTTTCAACAGATATATTTTTGTGTCACAACAGTCAGGAGACACTACTGTTTATCTTTACGGAAAATATACCAAAACCTGAATAATAGAGATTTTTTACCGTGGGACTGCAAAACCACAGTTATTGTTTACTGGGGTATACCACACTTTTTTAAATAGAGATATATTTGCGGCTGAACTGTGAGCGACACACTCAAACTGCTTTTTTTTTAGATACCAAAGGCCCAAAACTGGATAGTACAGCGATTTGACCCGTGGAACTGCGAAACCACACTGGGATGTTGGGCCTACACAAGCCTATTTTCAACAGATATATTTTTGTGTCACAACAGTCAGGAGACACTACTGTTTTTCTTCACGGAAAAAACTACAAAAAGCTGAATAATAGAGATTTTTTACCGTGGGATGGCAAAACCACAGTTATTGTTTACTGGGGTATACCACACTTTTTTAAATAGAGATATTTGAGGCTGAACAGTGAATGACACACTCAAACTGCTTTTTTTTTAGATACCAAAGGCCAAAAACTGGATAGTACAGCGATTTGACCCGTGGAACTGCGAAACCACACTTGGATGTCGGGCCTACACAAGACTATTTTCAACAGATATATTTTTGTGTCACAACAGTCAGGAGACACTGTAACATACCTGGCGGCGTCCTTGCATGGTGGTCCATCTCCCACTGTGCAAGAGCTCGCACTTGATCTCCAGTCCAGAATGTCTCTCTGGCTTCCCTCCATGCTGTCTGTTTGTGTCTGTTTCTGCTGCTTAAGGGCGGCGCCCGATCACTTCCTGCTTTTTGTACCTGCTGTGGGTCACACCCCTTGTGCGTCCTCAGCCTATTGCTGTCTGTCACCTGGTATATAGCTCAGCTGCTCCCATCTATCCCTGCCTGAGCATAGTGTTTCATTCAGTGTGTGCCTGCACTCTGAAGATGCCAGGTCCCGTTCTTTGTCTCCTGTCTTGCGGTATCAGTTCCCGTGTCTGAACTGAGTCCTGTCTATGTCTCCTGCCTTGCGGTATCAGTTCCCGTGTCTGAACTGAGTCCTGTCTGTGTACTCTTGCCTGCTGCCTTTCCTGGAGGCTGTATTTCCAGGCCTGTCTGAACATGCTCCTAGCCTGTTTCTCCCGCCTTCTAGGGGCCGATTACCTAGATCCGTTCCTGTATCTTGTCTGTCCTGTCTGAACACGCTCCTAGCCTGTTCCTCCCGCCTTCTAGGGGCCGATTACCTAGATCCGTTCCTGTATCTTGTCTGTCCTGTCTGAACACGCTCCTTGCCTGTTTGTCCCGCCTCTCTGGAGGCCGATTACCCAGACCTGCTCCTGTATCTTGTCTGTTCTGACTGAACACGCTCCTTGCCTGTTCGTCCTGCCTCTCTGGGGGCCGTATTCCCAGACCCGCTCCTGTGTCCCGCTCCTGTGTCGGTCTCGTCCGTACACTCAGTTCCAGTCTGTACTCTCTCCTATCTTTCATCTGTCTTTTCTCTATGTCCGTTCCTTTCCTTTTTCTGCAGAGTCTGAACTCGTACCTAACTCCTGCCTGTTGTCTCTGTACTCCCGTTTGTGAGTTTGTGGTCCACTCGCTACTTCACTGCAAGTACCCTGTGGGTGTCTGGCTCTGCCTTTCCCTTCCTGTCTGTTCCGTGTGAACAGAGCCCTGTCCCCCCTACTCAGTCTTGCCTGCTCTGACTCCTTTGCTCACTGCTCCGGCGATTCTAGCCTGCTCTGACTCCTTTGCTCACCGCTCCGGCGGTTCTAGTCTGCTCTGACTCCTTTGCTCACCGCTCCGGCGGTTATAGTCTGCTCTGACTCCTTTGCTCACCGCTCCGGCGGATCTAGTCTGCTCTGACTCCTTTGCTCACTGTTCCGGCGGTTCTAGTCTGCTCTGACTCCTTTGCTTACCGCTCCGGCGGTTCTAGCCTGCTCTGACTCCTTTGCTCGCTGCTCCGGCAGCCTTGCTCCGCTCTGACCCTTTTGCTCGCTGCTCCGGCAGTCTCGCTCCACTCTTGCTCACCGCTCCAGGCGGCCTCGTCCTGCTTTACTCTTGCTCACTGCTCCAGCAGTCTCGCTCAGCTTTGATCCTTTGTTCACCGCTCCTGGCGGCCTTGTCCTGCTCTACTCTTGCTCACCGCTCCAGGCGGCCTTGTCCTGCCCTGTTCTCGCTCACCTCTCTGGGCGGCCTCACTCTGCTGTGTTTGTCCGCCACATCTGTGGCTCTGTTCCTGAGTCCCAGTGTGTACTGGGTCCTATCCCGCCAGTTTCCCTACCTGCTAGTGCCTCCCTGTCTGCACTCTAGCTGTGCTTGCCTGTACCCCTCTGCCTGTATTGTTCCTGAGTCCCAGTGTGTACTGGGTCCTATCCCGCCTGTGTTCCTACCTGCTAGTGCCTCCCTGTCTGCACTTTAGCTGTGCTTGCCTGTACCCCCCTGCCTGCTTACCCGCCTGCCTGCATACCAGTCGTGCCTGCCTATACCCACCAGTCTGTGTGCCAGCCTACCAGTCTGTTCCTGTATTCCCCTGTGTGGGTCAACAGCCGTGTCCGGGGTCTGTCCTGGAGTAGCACCTGGTCCCTTTGCTCGGTTCCTCCTTGGTGCACTGGCGTCGTATGCCGTCGTGCGACCCTGGTCGGATCGGGTGAATACCTAGTTAAGCCCCTCCAGGCATTCACTCTCCGGCACGGTCCAGTGGAATCACTACAATCACACGCACACGCCGCTCAGCCCGGGCGTGTGCATAACAGCATGCTCAGGCCATGGTTCCCGTTGAGCCCCACGGCCTTCGCTCTCTGAGAAGTTTTCCAGCGAATACATGCATTAAAATAAATAAATAAATTTTTTTTCCTTAGCTGAGTTCCAGGCGAATTACGCACCGTCCAGATGGATCTATCAGCTCTCGTTCCTGCGGATCCGCCACGTTACTATGGGGATCCAAGACAGTGTCGTGCATTTGTGGAGCAATGCATGCTACACTTTAAGGCCTACCCTCTCTATTTTCCTTCCGATTGGGCTAAAGTGGCCTTTATGATTGACTACCTAGCGGGTGATGCCTTGAAATGGGTCACCCCCCTATGGGAAGCATGGGATCCTGTCGTCCTTGACCTGCAGGCCTTCCTGGTGGCCTTTCGTATGGTCTTCGAGGACCCTAACCCTGAAGCCCCTGCTGAAGCTTCACTTCCCAATATCCCGGAGCAGCCCCGACGGGTAATGTGTGTGGGTAGCGCAATAGTCCTCCAGCCCAATGAGACTACTGCCCACCCAGAATCCTCACAGGGTGACTACACTTTCCGGAATACTTCTCCCAACCTCAAGAGGCAGTCCAGACGTGCTAGACGTAGAGGCAAGCCGTCACGCCAGGGTCTGTCCTCCCTGAGACCTCCTGACCCCAACCTTGAAGTCCCTACTGAAGCTTCATCTCCCTGTATCCCGGAGAAGCCCCAACGGGTAATGTGCGTGGGTAGTGCACCAGTTCTCCTGCCCGAAGAGACTTCTGCCCATCCAGACTCCACACAGAAGAACTTCCTGCACCCGGCATCAGATGCTTCACCCACTTTAACCGGTGTGCATGTCCAAGGATGCTCCAAAGCTGTGGTTACCTCAGAGTCTGTGCACCTCTACTACCTGGTGGAGGACCCCCTGTTGCCTCCTGAATCCTCCGGGATACCACTCGATGACAAATGGAGAGAGACTTCTCTACACCCGGTACTCGATACTTTGTCCGCTTCGTCCTGTGAGCCTGACAATGGGTACCCCAAAGTGGTAGTTACCCCCGAGTCTCTACACCCCTCCGACCAGGCGGAGGACCTCCAGTTGTCTCCTGAACCCTTCGGGGTGCTACCTGGTAGCGAAAGGACAGAGACTCTCCTATACTCTGTACCTGATACCTCGCTCGCTTCGTCCACTGAGTCCAACCTAGTGTACCCCGAAGCAGTGGTTACTCCCGAGTCTCTACACCCCTCCGACCAGGCGGAGGACCTCCAGTTGTCCCCAGAACCCTTCGGGGTGCTACCTGGTAGCGAAAGGACAGAGACTCTCCTATACTCTGTACCTGATACCTCGCTCGCTTCGTCCACTGAGTCCAACCTAGTGTACTCCGAAGCAGTGGTTACTCCCGAGTCTCTACACCCCTCCGACCAGGCGGAGGACCTCCAGTTGTCTCCAGAACCCTTCTGGGTGCCACCTGGTGGTGAATGGACAGAGACTCTCCTATATCCTAGATCTGATACCTCGCTTGCTTCGTCCAGTGAGTCCGACCTAGTGTACTCTGAAGCAGAGGTTACCCGTGAGTCTCTACACCCCTCTGACCAGGCGGAGGACCGCCAGTTGTCTCCAGAACCCTTCGGGGTGCCACCTGGTGGTGAATGGACAGAGACTTTCCTATACTCGGTACCCGATACCTCGCCTGCTTCGTCCAGTGAGTCCGACCTAGTGTACTCTGAAGCAGATGTTTTCTCTGAGCCTCTGCACTCTTCTGACCCGGCGGAGGACCTCCAGTTGTTTCCTGAATCCTCCGGGGTACCACCAGATAACAAAGAAACAGTGACTTTTCCTCATTATGTACCTGATAACCCGTCTATTTCTTCCCGTGAGCTTGACAAGATGTACCTCGAAGCAGAGATTACCCCCAAGTCTCTGTCCCCCTCCAACCCGGTGAAGGACTTCCAGTTGTCTCCTGTACCCTCTGGGGTGCCACCTGAAAATATGTGGAGAGAGACTTCCTTGTGTGCTGTTCCTGGTACTCCACCCGTTTCGTCTGTTGTTGAGGATGGCTGGATAGGAGGTAGCATCCTAGCTAACCAGATGAGATCAGTTTTTCCTGTGGACAGTGGAAGTGAGCTCCTTGAAGTGAACGACTGGTCCTCGAATTCCCTGCGGAAGATTCTGGCAGGCCTGAAGAAGAGGGGGCGTAAGGGGGGGGTACTGTAACATACCTGGCGGCGTCCTTGCATGGTGGTCCATCTCCCACTGTGCAAGAGCGCGCACTTGATCTCCAGTCCAGAATGTCTCTCTGGCTTCCCTCCATGCTGTCTGTTTGTGTCTGTTTCTGCTGCTTAAGGGCGGCGCCCGATCACTTCCTGCTTTTTGTACCTGCTGTGGGTCACACCCCTTGTGCGTCCTCAGCCTATTGCTGTCTGTCACCTGGTATATAGCTCAGCTGCTCCCATCTATCCCTGCCTGAGCATAGTGTTTCATTCAGTGTGTGCCTGCACTCTGAAGATGCCAGGTCCCGTTCTTTGTCTCCTGTCTTGCGGTATCAGTTCCCGTGTCTGAACTGAGTCCTGTCTATGTCTCCTGCCTTGCGGTATCAGTTCCCGTGTCTGAACTGAGTCCTGTCTGTGTACTCTTGCCTGCTGCCTTTCCTGGAGGCTGTATTTCCAGGCCTGTCTGAACATGCTCCTAGCCTGTTCCTCCCGCCTTCTAGGGGCCGATTACCTAGATCCGTTCCTGTATCTTGTCTGTCCTGTCTGAACACGCTCCTAGCCTGTTCCTCCCGCCTTCTAGGGGCCGATTACCTAGATCCGTTCCTGTATCTTGTCTGTCCTGTCTGAACACGCTCCTTGCCTGTTTGTCCCGCCTCTCTGGGGGCCGATTACCCAGACCTGCTCCTGTATCTTGTCTGTTCTGTCTGAACACGCTCCTTGCCTGTTCGTCCTGCCTCTCTGGGGGCCGTATTCCCAGACCCGCTCCTGTGTCCCGCTCCTGTGTCGGTCTCGTCCGTACACTCAGTTCCAGTCTGTACTCTCTCCTATCTTTCATCTGTCTTTTCTCTATGTCCGTTCCTTTCCTTTTTCTGCAGAGTCTGAACTCGTACCTAACTCCTGCCTGTTGTCTCTGTACTCCCGTTTGTGAGTTTGTGGTCCACTCGCTACTTCACTGCAAGTACCCTGTGGGTGTCTGGCTCTGCCTTTCCCTTCCTGTCTGTTCCGTGTGAACAGAGCCCTGTCCCCCCTACTCAGCCTTGCCTGCTCTGACTCCTTTGCTCACTGCTCCGGCGGTTCTAGCCTGCTCTGACTCCTTTGCTCACCGCTCCGGCGGTTCTAGTCTGCTCTGACTCCTTTGCTCACCGCTCCGGCGGTTCTAGTCTGCTCTGACTCCTTTGCTCACCGCTCCGGCGGTTCTAGTCTGCTCTGACTCCTTTGCTCACTGCTCCGGCGGTTCTAGTCTGCTCTGACTCCTTTGCTTACCGCTCCGGCGGTTCTAGCCTGCTCTGACTCCTTTGCTCGCTGCTCCGGCAGCCTTGCTCCGCTCTGACCCTTTTGCTCGCTGCTCCGGCAGTCTCGCTCCACTCTTGCTCACCGCTCCAGGCGGCCTCGTCCTGCTTTACTCTTGCTCACTGCTCCAGCAGTCTCGCTCAGCTTTGATCCTTTGTTCACCGCTCCTGGCGGCCTTGTCCTGTTCTACTCTTGCTCACCGCTCCAGGCGGCCTTGTCCTGCCCTGTTCTCGCTCACCTCTCTGGGCGGCCTCACTCTGCTGTGTTTGTCCGCCACATCTGCGGCTCTGTTCCTGAGTCCCAGTGTGTACTGGGTCCTATCCCGCCAGTGTCGCTACCTGCTAGTGCCTCCCTGTCTGCACTCTAGCTGTGCTTGCCTGTACCCCTCTGCCTGTATTGTTCCTGAGTCCCAGTGTGTACTGGGTCCCATCCCGCCTGTGTTCCTACCTGCTAGTGCCTCCCTGTCTGCACTTTAGCTGTGCTTGCCTGTACCCCCCTGCCTGCTTACCCGCCTGCCTGCATACCAGTCGTGCCTGCCTATACCCACCAGTCTGTGTGCCAGCCTACCAGTCTGTTCCTGTATTCCCCTGTGTGGGTCAACAGCCGTGTCCGGGGTCTGTCCTGGAGTAGCACCTGGTCCCTTTGCTCGGTTCCTCCTTGGTGCACTGGGGTCGTATGCCGTCGTGCGACCCTGGTCAGATCGGGTGAATATCTAGTTAAGCCCCTCCAGGCATTCACACTCCGGCACGGTCCAGTGGAATCACTACAATCACACGCACACGCCGCTCAGCCCGGGCGTGTGCATAACAGACACTACTGTTTTTCTTCATGGAAATAACTACCAAAAGCTGAATAATAGAGATTTTTTACCGTGGGATGGCAAAACCACAGTTATTGTTTACTGGGGTATACCACACTTTTTTAAAAAGAGATATTTGCGGCTGAACAGTGAGCGACACACTCAAACTGCTTTTTTTTTAGATACCAAAGGCCCAAAACTGGATAGTACAACGATTTGACCCGTGGAACTGCGAAACCACACTGGGATGTCGGGCCTACACAAGACTATTTTCAACAGATATATTTTTGTGTCACAACAGTCAGGAGACAGTACTGTTTTTCTTTACGGAAAATATACCAAAACCTGAATAATAGAGATTTTTTACCATGGGATGGCAAAACCACAGTTATTGTTTACTGGTGTATACCACACTTTTTTAAATAGAGATATTTGCGGCTGAACAGTGAGCGACACACTCAAACTGCTTTTTTTTTAAATACCAAAGGCCCAAAATTGGATAGTACAGCGATTTGACCCGTGGAACTGCGAAACCACACTGGGATGTCGGGCCTACACAAGACTATTTTCAACAGATATATTTTTGTGTCACAACAGTCAGGAGACACTACTGTTTTTCTTTACGGAAAATATACCAAACCTGAATAATAGAGATTTTTTACCGTGGGATGGCAAAACCACAGTTATTGTTTACTGGGGTATACCACACTTTTTTAAATAGAGATATTTGCGGCTGAACAGTGAGCGACACACTCAAACTGCTTTTTTTTTAGATACCAAAGGCCCAAAACTGGATAGTACAGCGATTTGACCCATGGAACTGCGAAACCACACTGGGATGTCGGGCCTACACAAGACTATTTTCAACAGATATATTTTTGTGTCACAACAGTCAGGAAACACTACTGTTTTTCTTCACGGAAAAAACTACCAAAAGCTGAATAATAGAGATTTTTTACCGTGGGATGGCAAAACCACAGTTATTGTTTACTGGGGTATACCACACTTTTTTAAATAGAGATATTTGCGGCTTAACAGTGAGCGACACACTCAAACTGCTTTTTTTTTAGATACCAAAGGCCCAAAACTGGATAGTACAGCGATTTGACCTGTGGAACTGCGAAACCACACTGGGATGTCGGGCCTACACAAGACTATTTTCAACAGATATATTTTTGTGTCAGAACAGTCAGGAGACAATACTGTTTTTCTTTACGGAAAAAACTACCAAAAGCTGAATAATAGAGATTTTTTACCGTGGGATGGCGAAACCACAGTTATTGTTTACTGGGGTATACCACACTTTTTAAATAGAGATATTTGCGGCTGAACAGTGAGCGACACACTCAAACTGCTTTTTTTTTAGATACCAAAGGCCCAAAACTGGATAGTACAGCGATTTGACCCATGGAACTGCGAAACCACACTGGGATGTCGGGCCTACACAAGACTATTTTCAACAGATATATTTTTGTGTCACAACAGTCAGGAGACACTACTGTTTTTCTTCACGGAAAAAACTACAAAAAGCTTAATAATAGCGATTTTTTACCGTGGGATGGCAAAACCACAGTTATTGTTTACTGGGGTATACCACACTTTTTTAAATAGAGATATTTGAGGCTGAACAGTGAGCGACACACTCAAACTGCTTTTTTTTTAGATACCAAAGGCCCAAAACTGGATAGTACAGCGATTTGACCCGTCAAACTGCGAAACCGCACTTGGATGTAGGGCCAACACAAGACTATTTTCAACAGATATATTTTTGTGTCACAACAGTCAGGAGACACTACTGTTTTTCTTCACGGAAATAACTACCAAAAGCTGAATAATAGAGATTTTTTACCGTGGGATGGCAAAACCACAGTTATTGTTTACTGGGGTATACCACACTTTTTTAAATAGAGATATTTGCGGCTGAACAGTGAGCGACACACTCAAACTGCTTTTTTTTTAGATACCAAAAGCCCAAAACTGGATAGTACAACGATTTGACCCGTGGAACTGCGAAACCACACTGGGATGTCGGGCCTACACAAGACTATTTTCAACAGATATATTTTTGTGTCACAACAGTCAGGAGACAGTACTGTTTTTCTTTATGGAAAATATACCAAAACCTGAATAATAGAGATTTTTTACCATGGGATGGCAAAACCACAGTTATTGTTTACTGGGGTATACCACACTTTTTTAAATAGAGATATTTGCGGCTGAACAGTGAGCGACACACTCAAAGTGCTTTTTTTTTAAATACCAAAGGCCCAAAACTGGATAGTACAGCGATTTGACCCGTGGAACTGCAAAACCACACTGGGATGTCGGGCCTACACAAGACTATTTTCAACAGATATATTTTTGTGTCACAACAGTCAGGAGACACTACTGTTTTTCTTTACGGAAAAAAATACCAAAAGCTGAATAATAGAGATTTTTTACCGTGGGATGGCAAAACCACAGTTATTGTTTACTGGGGTATACCACACTTTTTTAAATAGAGATATTTGGGGTTGAACAGTGAGCGACACACTCAAACTGCTTTTTTTTTAGATACCAAAGGCCCAAAACTGGATAGTACAGCGATTTGACCCGTGGAACTGCGAAACCACACTGGGATGTCGGGCCTACACAAGACTATTTTCAACAGATATATTTTTGTGTCACAACAGTCAGGAGACACTACTGTTTTTCTTTACGGAAAATATACCAAACCTGAATAATAGAGATTTTTTACCGTGGGATGGCAAAACCACAGTTATTGTTTACTGGGGTATACCACACTTTTTTAAATAGAGATATTTGCGGCTGAACAGTGAGCGACACACTCAAACTGCTTTTTTTTTAAATACCAAAGGCCCAAAACTGGATAGTACAGCGATTTGACCCGTGGAACTGCGAAACCACACTGGGATGTCGGGCCTACACAAGACTATTTTCAACAGATATATTTTTGTGTCACAACAGTCAGGAGACACTACTGTTTTTCTTTACGGAAAAAAATACCAAAAGCTGAATAATAGAGATTTTTTACCGTGGGATGGCAAAACCACAGTTATTGTTTACTGGGGTATACCACACTTTTTAAAATAGAGATATTTAGGGTTGAACAGTGAGCGACACACTCAAACTGCTTTTTTTTTAGATACCAAAGGCGCAAAACTGGATAGTACAGCGATTTGACCCGTGGAACTGCGAAACCACACTGGGATGTCGGGCCTACACAAGACTATTTTCAACAGATATATTTTTGTGTCACAACAGTCAGGAGACACTACTGTTTTTCTTTACGGAAAATATACCAAAGCTGAATAATAGAGATTTTTTACCGTGGGATGGCAAAACCACAGTTATTGTTTACTGGGGTATACCACACTTTTTTAAATAGAGATATTTGCGGCTGAACAGTGAGCGACACACTCAAACTGCTTTTTTTTTAGATACCAAAGGCCCAAAACTGGATAGTACAGCGATTTGACCCATGGAACTGCGAAACCACACTGGGATGTCGGGCCTACACAAGACTATTTTCAACAGATATATTTTTGTGTCACAACAGTCAGGAAACACTACTGTTTTTCTTCACGGAAAAAACTACCAAAAGCTGAATAATAGAGATTTTTTACCGTGGGATGGCAAAACCACAGTTATTGTTTACTGGGGTATACCACACTTTTTTAAATAGAGATATTTGCGGCTTAACAGTGAGCGACACACTCAAACTGCTTTTTTTTTAGATACCAAAGGCCCAAAACTGGATAGTACAGCGATTTGACCCGTGGAACTGCGAAACCACACTGGGATGTCGGGCCTACACAAGACTATTTTCAACAGATATATTTTTGTGTCAGAACAGTCAGGAGACAATACTGTTTTTCTTTACGGAAAAAACTACCAAAAGCTGAATAATAGAGATTTTTTACCGTGGGATGGCGAAACCATAGTTATTGTTTACTGGGGTATACCACACTTTTTAAATAGAGATATTTGCGGCTGAACAGTGAGCGACACACTCAAACTGCTTTTTTTTTTAGATACCAAAGGCCCAAAACTGGATAGTACAGCGATTTGACCCGTGGAACTACGAAACCACACTGGGATCTTGGGCCTACACAAGACTATTTTCAACAGATATATTTTTGTGTCACAACAGTCAGGAGACACTACTGTTTTTCTTCACGGAAAAAACTACAAAAAGCTTAATAATAGCGATTTTTTACCGTGGGATGGCAAAACCACAGTTATTGTTTACTGGGGTATACCACACTTTTTTAAATAGAGATATTTGCGGCTGAACAGTGAGCGACACACTCAAACTGCTTTTTTTTTAGATACCAAAGGCCCAAAACTGGATAGTACAGCGATTTGACCCGTCAAACTGCGAAACCACACTTGGATGTCGGGCCTACACAAGACTATTTTCAACAGATAGATTTTTGTGTCACAACAGTCAGGAGACACTACTGTTTTTCTTCACGGAAATAACTACCAAAAGCTGAATAATAGAGATTTTTTACCGTGGGATGGCAAAACCACAGTTATTGTTTACTGGGGTATACCACACTTTTTTAAATAGAGATATTTGCGGCTGAACAGTGAGCGACACACTCAAACTGCTTTTTTTTTAGACACCAAAGGCCCAAAACTGGATAGTACAACGATTTGACCCGTGGAACTGCGAAACCACACTGGGATGTCGGGCCTACACAAGACTATTTTCAACAGATATATTTTTGTGTCACAACAGTCAGGAGACAGTACTGTTTTTCTTTACGGAAAATATACCAAAACCTGAATAATAGAGATTTTTTACCATGGGATGGCAAAACCACAGTTATTGTTTACTGGGGTATACCACACTTTTTTAAATAGAGATATTTGCGGCTGAACAGTGAGCGACACACTCAAACTGCTTTTTTTTTAAATACCAAAGGCCCAAAACTGGATAGTACAGCGATTTGCCCCGTGGAACTGCGAAACCACACTGGGATGTCGGGCCTACACAAGACTATTTTCAACAGATATATTTTTGTGTCACAACAGTCAGGAGACACTACTGTTTTTCTTTACGGAAAAAAATACCAAAAGCTGAATAATAGAGATTTTTTACCGTGGGATGGCAAAACCACAGTTATTGTTTACTGGGGTATACCACACTTTTTTAAATAGAGATATTTGGGGTTGAACAGTGAGCGACACACTCAAACTGCTTTTTTTTTAGATACCAAAGGCCCAAAACTGGATAGTACAGCGATTTCACCCGTGGAACTGCGAAACCACACTGGGATGTCGGGCCTACACAAGACTATTTTCAACAGATATATTTTTGTGTCACAACAGTCAGGAGACACTACTGTTTTTCTTTACGGAAAATATACCAAACCTGAATAATAGAGATTTTTTACCGTGGGATGGCAAAACCACAGTTATTGTTTACTGGGGTATACCACACTTTTTTAAATAGAGATATTTGCGGCTGAACAGTGAGCGACACACTCAAACTGCTTTTTTTTTAGATACCAAAGGCCCAAAACTGGATAGTACAGCGATTTGACCCATGGAACTGCGAAACCACACTGGGATGTCGGGCCTACACAAGACTATTTTCAACAGATATATTTTTGTGTCACAACAGTCAGGAGACACTACTGTTTTTCTTTACGGAAAAAAATACCAAAAGCTGAATAATAGAGATTTTTTACCGTGGGATGGCAAAACCACAGTTATTGTTTACTGGGGTATACCACACTTTTTTAAATAGAGATATTTGGGGTTGAACAGTGAGCGACACACTCAAACTGCTTTTTTTTTAGATACCAAAGGCGCAAAACTGGATAGTACAGCGATTTGACCCGTGGAACTGCGAAACCACACTGGGATGTCGGGCCTACACAAGACTATTTTCAACAGATATATTTTTGTGTCACAACAGTCAGGAGACACTACTGTTTTTCTTTACGGAAAATATACCAAAGCTGAATAATAGAGATTTTTTACCGTGGGATGGCAAAACCACAGTTATTGTTTACTGGGGTATACCACACTTTTTTAAATAGAGATATTTGCGGCTGAACAGTGAGCGACACACTCAAACTGCTTTTTTTTTAGATACCAAAGGCCCAAAACTGGATAGTACAGCGATTTGACCCATGGAACTGCGAAACCACACAGGGATGTCGGGCCTACACAAGACTATTTTCAACAGATATATTTTTGTGTCACAACAGTCAGGAAACACTACTGTTTTTCTTCACGGAAAAAACTACCAAAAGCTGAATAATAGAGATTTTTTAAAGTGGGATGGCAAAACCACAGTTATTGTTTACTGGGGTATACCACACTTTTTTAAATAGAGATATTTGCGGCTTAACAGTGAGCGACACACTCAAACTGCTTTTTTTTTAGATACCAAAGGCCCAAAACTGGATAGTACAGCGATTTGACCCGTGGAACTGCGAAACCACACTGGGATGTCGGGCCTACACAAGACTATTTTCAACAGATATATTTTTGTGTCAGAACAGTCAGGAGAGAATACTGTTTTTCTTTACGGAAAAAACTACCAAAAGCTGAATAATAGAGATTTTTTACCGTGGGATGGCGAAACCACAGTTATTGTTTACTGGGGTATACCACACTTTTTTAAATAGAGATATTTGAGGCTGAACAGTGAGCGACACACTCAAACTGCTTTTTTTTTAGATACCAAAGGCCCAAAACTGGATAGTACAGCGATTTGACCCGTCAAACTGCGAAACCACACTTGGATGTCGGGCCTACACAAGACTATTTTCAACAGATATATTTTTGTGTCACAACAGTCAGGAGACACTACTGTTTTTCTTCACGGAAAAAACTACAAAAAGCTGAATAATAGCGATTTTTTACCGTGGGATGGCAAAACCACAGTTATTGTTTACTGGGGTATACCACACTTTTTTAAATAGAGATATTTGAGGCTGAACAGTGAGCGACACACTCAAACTGCTTTTTTTTTAGATACCAAAGGCCCAAAACTGGATAGTACAGCGATTTGACCCGTCAAACTGCGAAACCACACTTGGATGTCGGGCCTACACAAGACTATTTTCAACAGATATATTTTTGTGTCACAACAGTCAGGAGACACTACTGTTTTTCTTCACGGAAATAACTACCAAAAGCTGAATAATAGAGATTTTTTACCGTGGGATGGCAAAACCACAGTTATTGTTTACTGGGGTATACCACACTTTTTTAAATAGAGATATTTGCGGCTGAACAGTGAGCGACACACTCAAACTGCTTTTTTTTTAGACACCAAAGGCCCAAAACTGGATAGTACAACGATTTGACCCGTGGAACTGCGAAACCACACTGGGATGTCGGGCCTATACAAGACTATTTTCAACAGATATATTTTTGTGTCACAACAGTCAGGAGACAGTACTGTTTTTCTTTACGGAAAATATACCAAAACCTGAATAATAGAGATTTTTTACCATGGGATGGCAAAACCACAGTTATTGTTTACTGGGGTATACCACACTTTTTTAAATAGAGATATTTGCGGCTGAACAGTGAGCGACACACTCAAACTGCTTTTTTTTTAAATACCAAAGGCCCAAAACTGGATAATACAGCGATTTGCCCCGTGGAACTGCGAAACCACACTGGGATGTCGGGCCTACACAAGACTATTTTCAACAGATATATTTTTGTGTCACAACAGTCAGGAGACACTACTGTTTTTCTTTACGGAAAAAAATACCAAAAGCTGAATAATAGAGATTTTTTACCGTGGGATGGCAAAACCACAGTTATTGTTTACTGGGGTATACCACACTTTTTTAAATAGAGATATTTGGGGTTGAACAGTGAGCGACACACTCAAACTGCTTTTTTTTTAGATACCAAAGGCCCAAAACTGGATAGTACAGCGATTTGACCCGTGGAACTGCGAAACCACACTGGGATGTCGGGCCTACACAAGACTATTTTCAACAGATATATTTTTGTGTCACAACAGTCAGGAGACACTACTGTTTTTCTTTACGGAAAATATACCAAACCTGAATAATAGAGATTTTTTACCGTGGGATGGCAAAACCACAGTTATTGTTTACTGGGGTATACCACACTTTTTTAAATAGAGATATTTGCGGCTGAACAGTGAGCGACACACTCAAACTGCTTTTTTTTTAGATACCAAAGGCCCAAAACTGGATAGTACAGCGATTTGACCCATGGAACTGCGAAACCACACTGGGATGTCGGGCCTACACAAGACTATTTTCAACAGATATATTTTTGTGTCACAACAGTCAGGAAACACTACTGTTTTTCTTCACGGAAAAAACTACCAAAAGCTGAATAATAGAGATTTTTTACCGTGGGATGGCAAAACCACAGTTATTTGATTACTGGGGTATACCACACTTTTTTAAATAGAGATATTTGCGGCTTAACAGTGAGCGACACACTCAAACTGCTTTTTTTTTAGATACCAAAGGCCCAAAACTGGATAGTACAGCGATTTGACCCGTCAAACTGCGAAACCACACTTGGATGTCGGGCCTACACAAGACTATTTTCAACAGATATATTTTTGTGTCACAACAGTCAGGAGACACTACTGTTTTTCTTCACGGAAATAACTACCAAAAGCTGAATAATAGAGATTTTTTACCGTGGGATGGCAAAACCACAGTTATTGTTTACTGGGGTATACCACACTTTTTTAAATAGAGATATTTGCGGCTGAACAGTGAGCGACACACTCAAACTGCTTTTTTTTTAGATACCAAAGGCCCAAAACTGGATAGTACAATGATTTGACCCGTGGAACTGCGAAACCACACTGGGATGTCGGGCCTACACAAGACTATTTTCAACAGATATATTTTTGTGTCACAACAGTCAGGAGACAGTACTGTTTTTCTTTACGGAAAATATACCAAAACCTGAATAATAGAGATTTTTTACCATGGGATGGCAAAACCACAGTTATTGTTTACTGGGGTATACCACACTTTTTTAAATAGAGATATTTGCGGCTGAACAGTGAGCGACACACTCAAACTGCTTTTTTTTTAAATACCAAAGGCCCAAAACTGGATAGTACAGCGATTTGACCCGTGGAACTGCGAAACCACACTGGGATGTCGGGCCTACACAAGACTATTTTCAGCAGATATATTTTTGTGTCACAACAGTCAGGAGACACTACTGTTTTTCTTTACGGAAAAAAATACCAAAAGCTGAATAATAGAGATTTTTTACCGTGGGATGGCAAAACCACAGTTATTGTTTACTGGGGTATACCACACTTTTTTAAATAGAGATATTTGGGGTTGAACAGTGAGCGACACACTCAAACTGCTTTTTTTTTAGATACCAAAGGCCCAAAACTGGATAGTACAGCGATTTGACCCGTGGAACTGCGAAACCACACTGGGATGTCGGGCCTACACAAGACTATTTTCAACTGATATATTTTTGTGTCACAACAGTCAGGAGACACTACTGTTTTTCTTTACGGAAAATATACCAAACCTGAATAATAGAGATTTTTTACTATGGGATGGCAAAACCACAGTTATTGTTTACTGGGCTATACCACACTTTTTTAAATAGAGATATTTGCGGCTGAACAGTGAGCGACACACTCAAACTGCTTTTTTTTTAGATACCAAAGGCCCAAAACTGGATAGTACAGCGATTTGACCCATGGAACTGCGAAACCACACTGGGATGTCGGGCCTACACAAGACTATTTTCAACAGATATATTTTTGTGTCACAACAGTCAGGAAACACTACTGTTTTTCTTTACGGAAAATATACCAAAACCTGAATAATAGAGATTTTTTACCATGGGATGGCAAAACCACAGTTATTGTTTACTGAGGTATACCACACTTTTTTAAATAGAGATATTTGCGGCTGAACAGTGAGCGACACACTCAAACTGCTTTTTTTTTAAATACCAAAGGCCCAAAACTGGATAATACAGCGATTTGCCCCGTGGAACTGCGAAACCACACTGGGATGTCGGGCCTACACAAGACTATTTTCAACAGATATATTTTTGTGTCACAACAGTCAGGAGACACTACTGTTTTTCTTTACGGAAAAAAATACCAAAAGCTGAATAATAGAGATTTTTTACCGTGGGATGGCAAAACCACAGTTATTGTTAACTGGGGTATACCACACTTTTTTAAATAGAGATATTTGGGGTTGAACAGTGAGCGACACACTCAAACTGCTTTTTTTTTAGATACCAAAGGCCCAAAACTGGATAGTACAGCGATTTGACCCGTGGAACTGCGAAACCACACTGGGATGTCGGGCCTACACAAGACTATTTTCAACAGATATATTTCTGTGTCACAACAGTCAGGAGACACTACTGTTTTTCTTTACGGAAAATATACCAAACCTGAATAATAGAGATTTTTTACCGTGGGATGGCAAAACCACAGTTATTGTTTACTGGGGTATACCACACTTTTTTAAATAGAGATATTTGCGGCTGAACAGTGAGCGACACACTCAAACTGCTTTTTTTTTAGATACCAAAGGCCCAAAACTGGATAGTACAGCGATTTGACCCATGGAACTGCGAAACCACACTGGGATGTCGGGCCTACACAAGACTATTTTCAACAGATATATTTTTGTGTCACAACAGTCAGGAAACACTACTGTTTTTCTTCACGGAAAAAACTACCAAAAGCTGAATAATAGAGATTTTTTACCGTGGGATGGCAAAACCACAGTTATTGTTTACTGGGGTATACCACACTTTTTTAAATAGAGATATTTGCGGCTTAACAGTGAGCGACACACTCAAACTGCTTTTTTTTTAGATACCAAAGGCCCAAAACTGGATAGTACAGCGATTTGACCCGTCAAACTGCGAAACCACTCTTGGATGTCGGGCCTACACAAGACTATTTTCAACAGATATATTTTTGTGTCACAACAGTCAGGAGACACTACTGTTTTTCTTCACGGAAATAACTACCAAAAGCTGAATAATAGAGATTTTTTACCGTGGGATGGCAAAACCACAGTTATTGTTTACTGGGGTATACCACACTTTTTTAAATAGAGATATTTGCGGCTGAACAGTGAGCGACACACTCAAACTGCTTTTTTTTTAGATACCAAAGGCCCAAAACTGGATAGTACAATGATTTTACCCGTGGAACTGCGAAACCACACTGGGATGTCGGGCCTACACAAGACTATTTTCAACAGATATATTTTTGTGTCACAACATTCAGGAGACAGTACTGTTTTTCTTTACGGAAAATATACCAAAACCTGAATAATAGAGATTTTTTACCATGGGATGGCAAAACCACAGTTATTGTTTACTGGGGTATACAACACTTTTTTAAATAGAGATATTTGCGGCTGAACAGTGAGCGACACACTCAAACTGCTTTTTTTTTAAATACCAAAGGCCCAAAACTGGATAGTACATAGATTTGACCCGTGGAACTGCGAAACCACACTGGGATGTCGGGCCTACACAAGACTATTTTCAGCAGATATATTTTTGTGTCACAACAGTCAGGAGACACTACTGTTTTTCTTTACGGAAAAAAATACCAAAAGCTGAATAATAGAGATTTTTTACCGTGGGATGGCAAAACCACAGTTATTGTTTACTGGGGTATACCACACTTTTTTAAATAGAGATATTTGGGGTTGAACAGTGAGCGACACACTCAAACTGCTTTTTTTTTAGATACCAAAGGCCCAAAACTGGATAGTACAGCGATTTGACCCGTGGAACTGCGAAACCACACTGGGATGTCAGGCCTACACAAGACTATTTTCAACAGATATATTTTTGTGTCACAACAGTCAGGAGACACTACTGTTTTTCTTCACGGAAATAACTACCAAAAGCTGAATAATAGAGATTTTTTACCGTGGGATGGCAAAACCACAGTTATTGTTTACTGGGGTATACCACACTTTTTTAAATAGAGATATTTGCGGCTGAACAGTGAGCGACACACTCAAACTGCTTTTTTTTTAGATACCAAAGGCCCAAAACTGGATAGTACAATGATTTGACCCGTGGAACTGCGAAACCACACTGGGATGTCGGGCCTACACAAGACTATTTTCAACAGATATATTTTTGTGTCACAACAGTCAGGAGACAGTACTGTTTTTCTTTACGGAAAATATACCAAAACCTGAATAATAGAGATTTTTTACCATGGGATGGCAAAACCACAGTTATTGTTTACTGGGGTATACCACACTTTTTTAAATAGAGATATTTGCGGCTGAACAGTGAGCGACACACTCAAACTGCTTTTTTTTTAAATACCAAAGGCCCAAAACTGGATAGTACATAGATTTGACCCGTGGAACTGCGAAACCACACTGGGATGTCGGGCCTACACAAGACTATTTTCAGCAGATATATTTTTGTGTCACAACAGTCAGGAGACACTACTGTTTTCTTTACGGAAAAAAATACCAAAAGCTGAATAATAGAGATTTTTTACCGTGGGATGGCAAAACCACAGTTATTGTTTACTGGGGTATACCACACTTTTTTAAATAGAGATATTTGGGGTTGAACAGTGAGCGACACACTCAAACTGCTTTTTTTTTAGATACCAAAGGCCCAAAACTGGATAGTACAGCGATTTGACCCGTGGAACTGCGAAACCACACTGGGATGTCGGGCCTACACAAGACTATTTTCAACAGATATATTTTTGTGTCACAACAGTCAGGAGACACTACTGTTTTTCTTTACGGAAAATATACCAAACCTGAATAATAGAGATTTTTTACTATGGGATGGCAAAACCACAGTTATTGTTTACTGGGCTATACCACACTTTTTTAAATAGAGATATTTGCGGCTGAACAGTGAGCGACACACTCAAACTGCTTTTTTTTAGATACCAAAGGCCCAAAACTGGATAGTACAGCGATTTGACCCATGGAACTGCGAAACCACACTGGGATGTCGGGCCTACACAAGACTATTTTCAACAGATATATTTTTGTGTCACAACAGTCAGGAAACACTACTGTTTTTCTTTACGGAAAATATACCAAAACCTGAATAATAGAGATTTTTTACCATGGGATGGCAAAACCACAGTTATTGTTTACTGGGGTATACCACACTTTTTTAAATAGAGATATTTGCGGCTGAACAGTGAGCGACACACTCAAACTGCTTTTTTTTTAAATACCAAAGGCCCAAAACTGGATAATACAGCGATTTGCCCCGTGGAACTGCGAAACCACACTGGGATGTCGGGCCTACACAAGACTATTTTCAACAGATATATTTTTGTGTCACAACAGTCAGGAGACACTACTGTTTTTCTTTACGGAAAAAAATACCAAAAGCTGAATAATAGAGATTTTTTACCGTGGGATGGCAAAACCACAGTTATTGTTTACTGGGGTATACCACACTTTTTTAAATAGAGATATTTGGGGTTGAACAGTGAGCGACACACTCAAACTGCTTTTTTTTTAGATACCAAAGGCCCAAAACTGGATAGTACAGCGATTTGACCCGTGGAACTGCGAAACCACACTGGGATGTCGGGCCTACACAAGACTATTTTCAACAGATATATTTCTGTGTCACAACAGTCAGGAGACACTACTGTTTTTCTTTACGGAAAATATACCAAACCTGAATAATAGAGATTTTTTACCGTGGGATGGCAAAACCACAGTTATTGTTTACTGGGGTATACCACACTTTTTTAAATAGAGATATTTGCGGCTGAACAGTGAGCGACACACTCAAACTGCTTTTTTTTTAGATACCAAAGGCCCAAAACTGGATAGTACAGCGATTTGACCCATGGAACTGCGAAACCACACTGGGATGTCGGGCCTACACAAGACTATTTTCAACAGATATAATTTTGTGTCACAACAGTCAGGAAACACTACTGTTTTTCTTCACGGAAAAAACTACCAAAAGCTGAATAATAGAGATTTTTTACCGTGGGATGGCAAAACCACAGTTATTGTTTACTGGGGTATACCACACTTTTTTAAATAGAGATATTTGCGGCTTAACAGTGAGCGACACACTCAAACTGCTTTTTTTTTAGATACCAAAGGCCCAAAACTGGATAGTACAGCGATTTGACCCGTCAAACTGCGAAACCACACTTGGATGTCGGGCCTACACAAGACTATTTTCAACAGATATATTTTTGTGTCACAACAGTCAGGAGACACTACTGTTTTTCTTCACGGAAATAACTACCAAAAGCTGAATAATAGAGATTTTTTACCGTGGGATGGCAAAACCACAGTTATTGTTTACTGGGGTATACCACACTTTTTTAAATAGAGATATTTGCGGCTGAACAGTGAGCGACACACTCAAACTGCTTTTTTTTTAGATACCAAAGGCCCAAAACTGGATAGTACAATGATTTGACCCGTGGAACTGCGAAACCACACTGGGATGTCGGGCCTACACAAGACTATTTTCAACAGATATATTTTTGTGTCACAACAGTCAGGAGACAGTACTGTTTTTCTTTACGGAAAATATACCAAAACCTGAATAATAGAGATTTTTTACCATGGGATGGCAAAACCACAGTTATTGTTTACTGGGGTATACCACACTTTTTTAAATAGAGATATTTGCGGCTGAACAGTGAGCGACACACTCAAACTGCTTTTTTTTTAAATACCAAAGGCCCAAAACTGGATAGTACATAGATTTGACCCGTGGAACTGCGAAACCACACTGGGATGTCGGGCCTACACAAGACTATTTTCAGCAGATATATTTTTGTGTCACAACAGTCAGGAGACACTACTGTTTTTCTTTACGGAAAAAAATACCAAAAGCTGAATAATAGAGATTTTTTACCGTGGGATGGCAAAACCACAGTTATTGTTTACTGGGGTATACCACACTTTTTTAAATAGAGATATTTGGGGTTGAACAGTGAGCGACACACTCAAACTGCTTTTTTTTTAGATACCAAAGGCCCAAAACTGGATAGTACAGCGATTTGACCCGTGGAACTGCGAAACCACACTGGGATGTCGGGCCTACACAAGACTATTTTCAACAGATATATTTTTGTGTCACAACAGTCAGGAGACACTACTGTTTTTCTTTACGGAAAATATACCAAACCTGAATAATAAAGATTTTTTACTGTGGGATGGCAAAACCACAGTTATTGTTTACTGGGCTATACCACACTTTTTTAAATAGAGATATTTGCGGCTGAACAGTGAGCGACACACTCAAACTGCTTTTTTTTTAGATACCAAAGGCCCAAAACTGGATAGTACAGCGATTTGACCCATGGAACTGCGAAACCACACTGGGATGTCGGGCCTACACAAGACTATTTTCAACAGATATATTTTTGTGTCACAACAGTCAGGAAACACTACTGTTTTTCTTTACGGAAAATATACCAAAACCTGAATAATAGAGATTTTTTACCATGGGATGGCAAAACCACAGTTATTGTTTACTGGGGTATACCACACTTTTTTAAATAGAGATATTTGCGGCTGAACAGTGAGCGACACACTCAAACTGCTTTTTTTTTAAATACCAAAGGCCCAAAACTGGATAGTACAGCGATTTGACCCGTCAAACTGCGAAACCACACTTGGATGTCGGGCCTACACAAGACTATTTTCAACAGATATATTTTTGTGTCACAACAGTCAGGAGACACTACTGTTTTTCTTCACGGAAATAACTACCAAAAGCTGAATAATAGAGATTTTTTACCGTGGGATGGCAAAACCACAGTTATTGTTTACTGGGGTATACCACACTTTTTTAAATAGAGATATTTGCGGCTGAACAGTGAGCGACACACTCAAACTGCTTTTTTTTTAGATACCAAAGGCCCAAAACTGGATAGTACAATGATTTGACCCGTGGAACTGCGAAACCACACTGGGATGTCGGGCCTACACAAGACTATTTTCAACAGATATATTTTTGTGTCACAACAGTCAGGAGACAGTACTGTTTTTCTTTACGGAAAATATATCAAAACCTGAATAATAGAGATTTTTTACCATGGGATGGCAAAACCACAGTTATTGTTTACTGGGGTATACCACACTTTTTTAAATAGAGATATTTGCGGCTGAACAGTGAGCGACACACTCAAACTGCTTTTTTTTTAAATACCAAAGGCCCAAAACTGGATAGTACAGCGATTTGACCCGTGGAACTGCGAAACCACACTGGGATGTCGGGCCTACACAAGACTATTTTCAGCAGATATATTTTTGTGTCACAACAGTCAGGAGACACTACTGTTTTTCTTTACGGAAAAAAATACCAAAAGCTGAATAATAGAGATTTTTTACCGTGGGATGGCAAAACCACAGTTATTGTTTACTGGGGTATACCACACTTTTTTAAATAGAGATATTTGGGGTTGAACAGTGAGCGACACACTCAAACTGCTTTTTTTTTAGATACCAAAGGCCCAAAACTGGATAGTACAGCGATTTGACCCGTGGAACTGCGAAACCACACTGGGATGTCGGGCCTACACAAGACTATTTTCAACAGATATATTTTTGTGTCACAACAGTCAGGAGACACTACTGTTTTTCTTTACGGAAAATATACCAAACCTGAATAATAGAGATTTTTTACTGTGGGATGGCAAAACCACAGTTATTGTTTACTGGGCTATACCACACTTTTTTAAATAGAGATATTTGCGGCTGAACAGTGAGCGACACACTCAAACTGCTTTTTTTTTAGATACCAAAGGCCCAAAACTGGATAGTACAGCGATTTGACCCATGGAACTGCGAAACCACACTGGGATGTCGGGCCTACACAAGACTATTTTCAACAGATATATTTTTGTGTCACAACAGTCAGGAAACACTACTGTTTTTCTTTACGGAAAATATACCAAAACCTGAATAATAGAGATTTTTTACCATGGGATGGCAAAACCACAGTTATTGTTTACTGGGGTATACCACACTTTTTTAAATAGAGATATTTGCGGCTGAACAGTGAGCGACACACTCAAACTGCTTTTTTTTTAAATACCAAAGGCCCAAAACTGGATAATACAGCGATTTGCCCCGTGGAACTGCGAAACCACACTGGGATGTCGGGCCTACACAAAACTATTTTCAACAGATATATTTTTGTGTCACAACAGTCAGGAGACACTACTGTTTTTCTTTACGGAAAAAAATACCAAAAGCTGAATAATAGAGATTTTTTACCGTGGGATGGCAAAACCACAGTTATTGTTTACTGGGGTATACCACACTTTTTTAAATAGAGATATTTGGGGTTGAACAGTGAGCGACACACTCAAACTGCTTTTTTTTTAGATACCAAAGGCCCAAAACTGGATAGTACAGCGATTTGACCTGTGGAACTGCGAAACCACACTGGGATGTCGGGCCTACACAAGACTATTTTCAACAGATATATTTTTGTGTCACAACAGTCAGGAGACACTACTGTTTTTCTTTACGGAAAATACACCAAACCTGAATAATAGAGATTTTTTACCGTGGGATGGCAAAACCACAGTTATTGTTTACTGGGGTATACCACACTTTTTTAAATAGAGATATTTGCGGCTGAACAGTGAGCGACACACTCAAACTGCTTTTTTTTTAGATACCAAAGGCCCAAAACTGGATAGTACAGCGATTTGACCCATGGAACTGCGAAACCACACTGGGATGTTGGGCCTACACAAGACTATTTTCAACAGATATATTTTTGTGTCACAACAGTCAGGAAACACTACTGTTTTTCTTCACGGAAAAAACTACCAAAAGCTGAATAATAGAGATTTTTTACCGTGGGATGGCAAAACCACAGTTATTGTTTACTGGGGTATACCACACTTTTTTAAATAGAGATATTTGCGGCTTAACAGTGAGCGACACACTCAAACTGCTTTTTTTTTAGATACCAAAGGCCCAAAACTGGATAGTACAGCGATTTGACCCGTCAAACTGCGAAACCACACTTGGATGTCGGGCCTACACAAGACTATTTTCAACAGATATATTTTTGTGTCACAACAGTCAGGAGACACTACTGTTTTTCTTCACGGAAATAACTACCAAAAGCTGAATAATAGAGATTTTTTACCGTGGGATGGCAAAACCACAGTTATTGTTTACTGGGGTATACCACACTTTTTTAAATAGAGATATTTGCGGCTGAACAGTGAGCGACACACTCAAACTGCTTTTTTTTTTAGATACCAAAGGCCCAAAACTGGATAGTACAATGATTTGACCCGTGGAACTGTGAAACCGCACTGGGATGTCGGGCCTACACAAGACTATTTTTAACAGATATATTTTTGTGTCACAACAGTCAGGAGACAGTACTGTTTTTCTTTACGGAAAATATACCAAAACCTGAATAATAGAGATTTTTTACCATGGGATGGCAAAACCACAGTTATTGTTTACTGGGGTATACCACACTTTTTTAAATAGAGATATTTGCGGCTGAACAGTGAGCGACACACTCAAACTGCTTTTTTTTTTAAATACCAAAGGCCCAAAACTGGATAGTACAGCGATTTGACCCGTGGAACTGCGAAACCACACTGGGATGTCGGGCCTACACAAGACTATTTTCAACAGATATATTTTTGTGTCACAACAGTCAGGAGACACTACTGTTTTTCTTTACGGAAAAAAATACCAAAAGCTGAATAATAGAGATTTTTTACCGTGGGATGGCAAAACCACAGTTATTGTTTACTGGGGTATACCACACTTTTTTAAATAGAGATATTTGGGGTTGAACAGTGAGCGACACACTCAAACTGCTTTTTTTTAGATACCAAAGGCCCAAAACTGGATAGTACAGCGATTTGACCCGTGAAACTGCGAAACCACACTGGGATGTCGGGCCTACACAAGACTATTTTCAACAGATATATTTTTGTGTCACAACAGTCAGGAGACACTACTGTTTTTCTTTACGGAAAATATACCAAACCTGAATAATAGAGATTTTTTACCGTGGGATGGCAAAACCACAGTTATTGTTTACTGGGGTATACCACACTTTTTTAAATAGAGATATTTGCGGCTGAACAGTGAGCGACACACTCAAACTGCTTTTTTTTTAGATACCAAAGGCCCAAAACTGGATAGTACAGCGATTTGACCCATGGAACTGCGAAACCACACTGGGATGTCGGGCCTACACAAGACTATTTTCAACAGATATATTTTTGTGTCACAACAGTCAGGAAACACTACTGTTTTTCTTCACGGAAAAACTACCAAAAGCTGAATAATAGAGATTTTTTACCGTGGGATGGCAAAACCACAGTTATTGTTTAGTGGGGTATACCACACTTTTTTAAATAGAGATATTTGCGGCTTAACAGTGAGCGACGCACTCAAACTACTTTTTTTTTAGATACCAAAGGCCTAAAACTGGATAGTACAGCGATTTGACCCGTGGAACTGCGAAACCACACTGGGATGTCGGGCCTACACAAGACTATTTTCAACAGATATATTTTTGTGTCACAACAGTCAGGAGACACTACTGTTTTTCTTCACGGAAAAAACTACAAAAAGCTGAATAATAGCGATTTTTTACCGTGGGATGGCAAAACCACAGTTATTGTTTACTTGGGTATACCACACTTTTTTAAATAGAGATATTTGAGGCTGAACAGTGAGCGACACACTCAAACTGCTTTTTTTTTAGATACCAAAGGCCCAAAACTGGATAGTACAGCGATTTGACCCGTCAAACTGCGAAACCACACTTGGATGTCGGGCCTACACAAGACTATTTTCAACAGATATATTTTTGTGTCACAACAGTCAGGAGACACTACTGTTTTTCTACACGGAAATAACTACCAAAAGCTGAATAATAGAGATTTTTTACCGTGGGATGGCAAAACCACAGTTATTGTTTACTGGGGTATACCACACTTTTTTAAATAGAGATATTTGGGGTTGAACAGTGAGCGACACACTCAAACTGCTTTTTTTTTAGATACCAAAGGCCCAAAACTGGATAGTACAGCGATTTGACCCGTGGAACTGCGAAACCACACTGGGATGTCGGACCTACACAAGACTATTTTCAACAGATATATTTTTGTGTCACAACAGTCAGGAGACACTACTGTTTTTCTTCACGGAAAAAACTACAAAAAGCTGAATAATAGCGATTTTTTACCGTGGGATGGCAAAACCACAGTTATTGTTTACTTGGGTATACCACACTTTTTTAAATAGAGATATTTGAGGCTGAACAGTGAGCGACACACTCAAACTGCTTTTTTTTTAGATACCAAAGGCCCAAAACTGGATAGTACAGCGATTTGACCCGTCAAACTGCGAAACCACACTTGGATGTCGGGCCTACACAAGACTATTTTCAACAGATATATTTTTGTGTCACAACAGTCAGGAGACACTACTGTTTTTCTACACGGAAATAACTACCAAAAGCTGAATAATAGAGATTTTTTACCGTGGGATGGCAAAACCACAGTTATTGTTTACTGGGGTATACCACACTTTTTTAAATAGAGATATTTGGGGTTGAACAGTGAGCGACACACTCAAACTGCTTTTTTTTTAGATACCAAAGGCCCAAAACTGGATAGTACAGCGATTTGACCCGTGGAACTGCGAAACCACACTGGGATGTCGGACCTACACAAGACTATTTTCAACAGATATATTTTTGTGTCACAACAGTCAGGAGACACTACTGTTTTTCTTTACGGAAAATATACCAAACCTGAATAATAAAGATTTTTTACTGTGGGATGGCAAAACCACAGTTATTGTTTACTGGGCTATACCACACTTTTTTAAATAGAGATATTTGCGGCTGAACAGTGAGCGACACACTCAAACTGCTTTTTTTTTAGATACCAAAGGCCCAAAACTGGATAGTACAGCGATTTGACCCATGGAACTGCGAAACCACACTGGGATGTCGGGCCTACACAAGACTATTTTCAACAGATATATTTTTGTGTCACAACAGTCAGGAAACACTACTGTTTTTCTTTACGGAAAATATACCAAAACCTGAATAATAGAGATTTTTTACCATGGGATGGCAAAACCACAGTTATTGTTTACTGTGGTATACCACACTTTTTTAAATAGAGATATTTGCGGCTGAACAGTGAGCGACACACTCAAACTGCTTTTTTTTTAAATACCAAAGGCCCAAAACTGGATAGTACAGCGATTTGACCCGTCAAACTGCGAAACCACACTTGGATGTCGGGCCTACACAAGACTATTTTCAACAGATATATTTTTGTGTCACAACAGTCAGGAGACACTACTGTTTTTCTTCACGAAAATAACTACCAAAAGCTGAATAATAGAGATTTTTTACCGTGGGATGGCAAAACCACAGTTATTGTTTACTGGGGTATACCACACTTTTTTAAATAGAGATATTTGCGGCTGAACAGTGAGCGACACACTCAAACTGCTTTTTTTTTAGATACCAAAGGCCCAAAACTGGATAGTACAATGATTTGACCCGTGGAACTGCGAAACCACACTGGGATGTCGGGCCTACACAAGACTATTTTCAACAGATATATTTTTGTGTCACAACAGTCAGGAGACAGTACTGTTTTTCTTTACGGAAAATATACCAAAACCTGAATAATAGAGATTTTTTACCATGGGATGGCAAAACCACAGTTATTGTTTACTGGGGTATACCACACTTTTTTAAATAGAGATATTTGCGGCTGAACAGTGAGCGACACACTCAAACTGCTTTTTTTTTAAATACCAAAGGCCCAAAACTGGATAGTACAGCGATTTGACCCGTGGAACTGCGAAACCACACTGGGATGTCGGGCCTACACAAGACTATTTTCAGCAGATATATTTTTGTGTCACAACAGTCAGGAGACACTACTGTTTTTCTTTACGGAAAAAAATACCAAAAGCTGAATAATAGAGATTTTTTACCGTGGGATGGCAAAACCACAGTTATTGTTTACTGGGGTATACCACACTTTTTTAAATAGAGATATTTGGGGTTGAACAGTGAGCGACACACTCAAACTGCTTTTTTTTTAGATACCAAAGGCCCAAAACTGGATAGTACAGCGATTTGACCCGTGGAACTGCGAAACCACACTGGGATGTCGGGCCTACACAAGACTATTTTCAACAGATATATTTTTGTGTCACAACAGTCAGGAGACACTACTGTTTTTCTTTACGGAAAATATACCAAACCTGAATAATAGAGATTTTTTACTGTGGGATGGCAAAACCACAGTTATTGTTTACTGGGCTATACCACACTTTTTTAAATAGAGATATTTGCGGCTGAACAGTGAGCGACACACTCAAACTGCTTTTTTTTTAGATACCAAAGGCCCAAAACTGGATAGTACAGCGATTTGCCCCGTGGAACTGCGAAACCACACTGGGATGTCGGGCCTACACAAGACTATTTTCAACAGATATATTTTTGTGTCACAACAGTCAGGAGACACTACTGTTTTTCTTTACGGAAAAAAATACCAAAAGCTGAATAATAGAGATTTTTTACCGTGGGATGGCAAAACCACAGTTATTGTTTACTGGGGTATACCACACTTTTTTAAATAGAGATATTTGGGGTTGAACAGTGAGCGACACACTCAAACTGCTTTTTTTTTAGATACCAAAGGCCCAAAACTGGATAGTACAGCGATTTGACCCATGGAACTGCGAAACCACACTGGGATGTCGGGCCTACACAAGACTATTTTCAACAGATATATTTTTGTGTCACAACAGTCAGGAAACACTACTGTTTTTCTTCACGGAAAAAACTACCAAAAGCTGAATAATAGAGATTTTTTACCGTGGGATGGCAAAACCACAGTTATTGTTTACTGGGGTATACCACACTTTTTTAAATAGAGATATTTGCGGCTTAACAGTGAGCGACACACTCAAACTGCTTTTTTTTTAGATACCAAAGGCCCAAAACTGGATAGTACAGCGATTTGACCCGTCAAACTGCGAAACCACACTTGGATGTCGGGCCTACACAAGACTATTTTCAACAGATATATTTTTGTGTCACAACAGTCAGGAGACACTACTGTTTTTCTTCACGGAAATAACTACCAAAAGCTGAATAATAGAGATTTTTTACCGTGGGATGGCAAAACCACAGTTATTGTTTACTGGGGTATACCACACTTTTTTAAATAGAGATATTTGCGGCTGAACAGTGAGCGACACACTCAAACTGCTTTTTTTTTAGATACCAAAGGCCCAAAACTGGATAGTACAATGATTTGACCCGTGGAACTGCGAAACCACACTGGGATGTCTGGCCTACACAAGACTATTTTTAACAGATATATTTTTGTGTCACAACAGTCAGGAGACAGTACTGTTTTTCTTTACGGAAAATATACCAAAACCTGAATAATAGAGATTTTTTACCATGGGATGGCAAAACCACAGTTATTGTTTACTGGGGTATACCACACTTTTTTAAATAGAGATATTTGCGGCTGAACAGTGAGCGACACACTCAAACTGCTTTTTTTTTTAAATACCAAAGGCCCAAAACTGGATAGTACAGCGATTTGACCCGTGGAACTGCGAAACCACACTGGGATGTCGGGCCTACACAAGACTATTTTCAACAGATATATTTTTGTGTCACAACAGTCAGGAGACACTACTGTTTTTCTTTACGGAAAAAAATACCAAAAGCTGAATAATAGAGATTTTTTACCGTGGGATGGCAAAACCACAGTTATTGTTTACTGGGGTATACCACACTTTTTTAAATAGAGATATTTGGGGTTGAACAGTGAGCGACACACTCAAACTGCTTTTTTTTAGATACCAAAGGCCCAAAACTGGATAGTACAGCGATTTGACCCGTGGAACTGCGAAACCACACTGGGATGTCGGGCCTACACAAGACTATTTTCAACAGATATATTTTTGTGTCACAACAGTCAGGAGACACTACTGTTTTTCTTTACGGAAAATATACCAAACCTGAATAATAGAGATTTTTTACCGTGGGATGGCAAAACCACAGTTATTGTTTACTGGGGTATACCACACTTTTTTAAATAGAGATATTTGCGGCTGAACAGTGAGCGACACACTCAAACTGCTTTTTTTTTAGATACCAAAGGCCCAAAACTGGATAGTACAGCGATTTGACCCATGGAACTGCGAAACCACACTGGGATGTCGGGCCTACACAAGACTATTTTCAACAGATATATTTTTGTGTCACAACAGTCAGGAAACACTACTGTTTTTCTTCACGGAAAAAACTACCAAAAGCTGAATAATAGAGATTTTTTACCGTGGGATGGCAAAACCACAGTTATTGTTTACTGGGGTATACCACACTTTTTTAAATAGAGATATTTGCGGCTTAACAGTGAGCGACGCACTCAAACTACTTTTTTTTTAGATACCAAAGGCCTAAAACTGGATAGTACAGCGATTTGACCCGTGGAACTGCGAAACCACACTGGGATGTCGGGCCTACACAAGACTATTTTCAACAGATATATTTTTGTGTCACAACAGTCAGGAGACACTACTGTTTTTCTTCACGGAAAAAACTACAAAAAGCTGAATAATAGCGATTTTTTACCGTGGGATGGCAAAACCACAGTTATTGTTTACTTGGGTATACCACACTTTTTTAAATAGAGATATTTGAGGCTGAACAGTGAGCGACACACTCAAACTGCTTTTTTTTTAGATACCAAAGGCCCAAAACTGGATAGTACAGCGATTTGACCCGTCAAACTGCGAAACCACACTTGGATGTCGGGCCTACACAAGACTATTTTCAACAGATATATTTTTGTGTCACAACAGTCAGGAGACACTACTGTTTTTCTTCACGGAAATAACTACCAAAAGCTGAATAATAGAGATTTTTTACCGTGGGATGGCAAAACCACAGTTATTGTTTACTGGGGTATACCACACTTTTTTAAATAGAGATATTTGCGGCTGAACAGTGAGCGACACACTCAAACTGCTTTTTTTTTAGATACCAAAGGCCCAAAACTGGATAGTACAACGATTTGACCCGTGGAACTGCGAAACCACACTGGGATGTCGGGCCTACACAAGACTATTTTCAACAGATATATTTTTGTGTCACAACAGTCAGGAGACAGTACTGTTTTTCTTTACGGAAAATATACCAAAACCTGAATAATAGAGATTTTTTACCATGGGATGGCAAAACCACAGTTATTGTTTACTGGGGTATACCACACTTTTTTAAATAGAGATATTTGCGGCTGAACAGTGAGCGACACACTCAAACTGCTTTTTTTTTAAATACCAAAGGCCCAAAACTGGATAGTACAGCGATTTGACCCGTGGAACTGCGAAACCACACTGGGATGTCGGGCCTACACAAGACTATTTTCAACAGATATATTTTTGTGTCACAACAGTCAGGAGACACTACTGTTTTTCTTCACGGAAAATATACCAAAACCTGAATAATAGAGATTTTTTACCGTGGGATGGCAAAACCACAGTTATTGTTCACTGGGGTATACCACACTTTTTAAATAGAGATTTGTGGCTGAATAGTGAGCGACACACTCAAACTGCTTTTTTTTTAGATACCAAAGGCCCAAAACTGGATAGTACAGCGATTTGACCCGTGGAACTGCGAAACCACACTGAGATGTCGGGCCTACACAAGACTATTTTCAACAGATATATTTTTGTGTCACAACAGTCAGGAGACACTACTGTTTTTCTTCACGGAAAATATACCAAAACCTGAATAATAGAGATTTTTTACCGTGGGATGGCAAAACCACAGTTATTGTTCACTGGGGTATACCACACTTTTTTAAATAGAGATATTTGTGGCTGAATAGTGAGCGACACACTCAAACTGCTTTTTTTTTAGATACCAAAGGCCCAAAACTGGATAGTACAGCGATTTGACCCGTGGAACTGCGAAACCACACTGGGATGTCGGGCCTACACAAGACTATTTTCAACAGATATATTTTTGTGTCACAACAGTCAGGAGACACTACTGTTTTTCTTCACGGAAAATATACCAAACCTGAATAATAGAGATTTTTTACCGTGGGATGGCAAAACCACAGTTATTGTTTACTGGGGTATACCACACTTTTTTAAATAGAGATATTTGCGGCTGAACAGTGAGCGACACACTCAAACTGCTTTTTTTTTAGATACCAAAGGCCAAAAACTGGATAGTACAGCGATTTGACCCATGGAACTGCGAAACCACACTGGGATGTCGGGCCTACACAAGACTATTTTCAACAGATATATTTTTGTGTCACAACAGTCAGGAAACACTACTGTTTTTCTTCACGGAAAAAACTACCAAAAGCTGAATAATAGAGATTTTTTACCGTGGGATGGCAAAACCACAGTTATTGTTTACTGGGGTATACCACACTTTTTTAAATAGAGATATTTGCGGCTTAACAGTGAGCGACACACTCAAACTGCTTTTTTTTTAGATACCAAAGGCCCAAAACTGGATAGTACAGCGATTTGACCCGTGGAACTGCGAAACCACACTGAGATGTCGGGCCTACACAAGACTATTTTCAACAGATATATTTTTGTGTCAGAACAGTCAGGAGACAATACTGTTTTTCTTCACGGAAAATATACCAAAACCTGAATAATAGAGATTTTTTACCGTGGGATGGCAAAACCACAGTTATTGTTCACTGTGGTATACTACACTTTTTTAAATAGAGATATATTTGCGGCTGAACAGTGAGCGACACACTCATACTGCAATTTTTTTAGATACCAAAGGCCCAAAACTGGATAGTACAGCGATTTGACCCGTGGAACTGCGAAACCACACTGGGATGTCGGGCCTACACAAGACTATTTTCAACAGATATATTTTTGTGTCAGAACAGTCAGGAGACAATACTGTTTTTCTTTACGGAAAAAACTACCAAAAGCTGAATAATAGAGATTTTTTACCGTGGGATGGCGAAACCACAGTTATTGTTTACTAGGGTATACCACACTTTTTAAATAGAGATATTTGCGGCTGAACAGTGAGCGACACACTCAAACTGCTTTTTTTTTAGATACCAAAGGCCCAAAACTGGATAGTACAGCGATTTGACCCGTGGAACTGCGAAACCAACCTGGGATGTTGGGCCTACACAAGACTATTTTCAACAGATATATTTTTGTGTCACAACAGTCAGGAGACACTACTGTTTTTCTTCACGGAAAAAACTACAAAAAGCTGAATAATAGCGATTTTTTACCGTGGGATGGCAAAACCACAGTTATTGTTTACTGGGGTATACCACACTTTTTTAAATAGAGATATTTGAGGCTGAACAGTGAGCGACACACTCAAACTGCTTTTTTTTTAGATACCAAAGGCCCAAAACTGGATAGTACAGCGATTTGACCCGTCAAACTGCGAAACCACACTTGGATGTCGGGCGTACACAACACTATTTTCAACAGATATATTTTTGTGTCACAACAGTCAGGAGAAACTACTGTTTTTCTTCACGGAAATAACTACCAAAAGCTGAATAATAGAGATTTTTTACCGTGGGATGGCAAAACCACAGTTATTTTTTACTGTGGTATACCACACTTTTTTAAATAGAGATATTTGCGGCTGAACAGTGAGCGACACACTCAAACTGCTTTTTTTTTAGATACCAAAGGCCCAAAACTGGATAGTACAACGATTTGACCCTTGGAACTGCGAAACCACACTGGGATGTCGGGCCTACACAAGACTATTTTCAACAGATATATTTTTGTGTCACAACAGTCAGGAGACACTACTGTTTTTCTTCACGGAAAATATACCAAAACCTGAATAATAGAGATTTTTTACCGTGGGATGGCAAAACCACAGTTATTGTTCACTGGGGTATACCACACTTTTTTAAATAGAGATTTGTGGCTGAATAGTGAGCGACACACTCAAACTGCTTTTTTTTTAGATACCAAAGGCCCAAAACTGGATAGTACAGCGATTTGACCCGTGGAACTGCGAAACCACACTGGGATGTCGGGCCTACACAAGACTATTTTCAACAGATATATTTTTGTGTCACAACAGTCAGGAAACACTACTGTTTTTCTTCACGGAAAAAACTACCAAAAGCTGAATAATAGAGATTTTTTACCGTGGGATGGCAAAACCACAGTTATTGTTTACTGGGGTATACCACACTTTTTTAAATAGAGATATTTGCGGCTGAACAGTGAGCGACACACTCAAACTGCTTTTTTTTTAAATACCAAAGGCCCAAAACTGGATAGTACAGCGATTTGACCCGTGGAACTGCGAAACCACACTGGGATGTCGGGCCTACACAAGACTATTTTCAGCAGATATATTTTTGTGTCACAACAGTCAGGAGACACTACTGTTTTTCTTTACGGAAAAAAATACCAAAAGCTGAATAATAGAGATTTTTTACCGTGGGATGGCAAAACCACAGTTATTGTTTACTGGGGTATACCACACTTTTTTAAATAGAGATATTTGGGGTTGAACAGTGAGCGACACACTCAAACTGCTTTTTTTTTAGATACCAAAGGCCCAAAACGGGATAGTACAGCGATTTGACCCGTGGAACTGCGAAACCACACTGGGATGTCGGGCCTACACAAGACTATTTTCAACAGATATATTTTTGTGTCACAACAGTCAGGAGACACTACTGTTTTTCTTTACGGAAAATATACCAAACCTGAATAATAGAGATTTTTTACTGTGGGATGGCAAAACCACAGTTATTGTTTACTGGGCTATACCACACTTTTTTAAATAGAGATATTTGCGGCTGAACAGTGAGCGACACACTCAAACTGCTTTTTTTTTAGATACCAAAGGCCCAAAACTGGATAGTACAGCGATTTGACCCATGGAACTGCGAAACCACACTGGGATGTCGGGCCTACACAAGACTATTTTCAACAGATATATTTTTGTGTCACAACAGTCAGGAAACACTACTGTTTTTCTTTACGGAAAATATACCAAAACCTGAATAATAGAGATTTTTTACCATGGGATGGCAAAACCACAGTTATTGTTTACTGGGGTATACCACACTTTTTTAAATACAGATATTTGCGGCTGAACAGTGAGCGACACACTCAAACTGCTTTTTTTTTAAATACCAAAGGCCCAAAACTGGATAATACAGCGATTTGCCCCGTGGAACTGCGAAACCACACTGGGATGTCGGGCCTACACAAGACTATTTTCAACAGATATATTTTTGTGTCACAACAGTCAGGAGACACTACTGTTTTTCTTTACGGAAAAAAATACCAAAAGCTGAATAATAGAGATTTTTTACCGTGGGATGGCAAAACCACAGTTATTGTTTACTGGGGTATACCACACTTTTTTAAATAGAGATATTTGGGGTTGAACAGTGAGCGACACACTCAAACTGCTTTTTTTTTAGATACCAAAGGCCCAAAACTGGATAGTACAGCGATTTGACCCATGGAACTGCGAAACCACACTGGGATGTCGGGCCTACACAAGACTATTTTCAACAGATATATTTTTGTGTCACAACAGTCAGGAAACACTACTGTTTTTCTTCACGGAAAAAACTACCAAAAGCTGAATAATAGAGATTTTTTACCGTGGGATGGCAAAACCACAGTTATTGTTTACTGGGGTATACCACACTTTTTTAAATAGAGATATTTGCGGCTTAACAGTGAGCGACACACTCAAACTGCTTTTTTTTTAGATACCAAAGGCCCAAAACTGGATAGTACAGCGATTTGACCCGTCAAACTGCGAAACCACACTTGGATGTCGGGCCTACACAAGACTATTTTCAACAGATATATTTTTGTGTCACAACAGTCAGGAGACACTACTGTTTTTCTTCACGGAAATAACTACCAAAAGCTGAATAATAGAGATTTTTTACCGTGGGATGGCAAAACCACAGTTATTGTTTACTGGGGTATACCACACTTTTTTAAATAGAGATATTTGCGGCTGAACAGTGAGCGACACACTCAAACTGCTTTTTTTTTAGATACCAAAGGCCCAAAACTGGATAGTACAATGATTTGACCCGTGGAACTGCGAAACCACACTGGGATGTCGGGCCTACACAAGACTATTTTTAACAGATATATTTTTGTGTCACAACAGTCAGGAGACAGTACTGTTTTTCTTTACGGAAAATATACCAAAACCTGAATAATAGAGATTTTTTACCATGGGATGGCAAAACCACAGTTATTGTTTACTGGGGTATACCACACTTTTTTAAATAGAGATATTTGCGGCTGAACAGTGAGCGACACACTCAAACTGCTTTTTTTTTTAAATACCAAAGGCCCAAAACTGGATAGTACAGCGATTTGACCCGTGGAACTGCGAAACCACACTGGGATGTCGGGCCTACACAAGACTATTTTCAACAGATATATTTTTGTGTCACAACAGTCAGGAGACACTACTGTTTTTCTTTACGGAAAAAAATACCAAAAGCTGAATAATAGAGATTTTTTACCGTGGGATGGCAAAACCACAGTTATTGTTTACTGGGGTATACCACACTTTTTTAAATAGAGATATTTGGGGTTGAACAGTGAGCGACACACTCAAACTGCTTTTTTTTAGATACCAAAGGCCCAAAACTGGATAGTACAGCGATTTGACCCGTGGAACTGCGAAACCACACTGGGATGTCGGGCCTACACAAGACTATTTTCAACAGATATATTTTTGTGTCACAACAGTCAGGAGACACTACTGTTTTTCTTTACGGAAAATATACCAAACCTGAATAATAGAGATTTTTTACCGTGGGATGGCAAAACCACAGTTATTGTTTACTGGGGTATACCACACTTTTTTAAATAGAGATATTTGCGGCTGAACAGTGAGCGACACACTCAAACTGCTTTTTTTTTAGATACCAAAGGCCCAAAACTGGATAGTACAGCGATTTGACCCATGGAACTGCGAAACCACACTGGGATGTCGGGCCTACACAAGACTATTTTCAACAGATATATTTTTGTGTCACAACAGTCAGGAAACACTACTGTTTTTCTTCACGGAAAAAACTACCAAAAGCTGAATAATAGAGATTTTTTACCGTGGGATGGCAAAACCACAGTTATTGTTTACTGGGGTATACCACACTTTTTTAAATAGAGATATTTGCGGCTTAACAGTGAGCGACGCACTCAAACTACTTTTTTTTTAGATACCAAAGGCCTAAAACTGGATAGTACAGCGATTTGACCCGTGGAACTGCGAAACCACACTGGGATGTCGGGCCTACACAAGACTATTTTCAACAGATATATTTTTGTGTCACAACAGTCAGGAGACACTACTGTTTTTCTTCACGGAAAAAACTACAAAAAGCTGAATAATAGCGATTTTTTACCGTGGGATGGCAAAACCACAGTTATTGTTTACTTGGGTATACCACACTTTTTTAAATAGAGATATTTGAGGCTGAACAGTGAGCGACACACTCAAACTGCTTTTTTTTTAGATACCAAAGGCCCAAAACTGGATAGTACAGCGATTTGACCCGTCAAACTGCGAAACCACACTTGGATGTCGGGCCTACACAAGACTATTTTCAACAGATATATTTTTGTGTCACAACAGTCAGGAGACACTACTGTTTTTCTTCACGGAAATAACTACCAAAAGCTGAATAATAGAGATTTTTTACCGTGGGATGGCAAAACCACAGTTATTGTTTACTGGGGTATACCACACTTTTTTAAATAGAGATATTTGCGGCTGAACAGTGAGCGACACACTCAAACTGCTTTTTTTTTAGATACCAAAGGCCCAAAACTGGATAGTACAACGATTTGACCCGTGGAACTGCGAAACCACACTGGGATGTCGGGCCTACACAAGACTATTTTCAACAGATATATTTTTGTGTCACAACAGTCAGGAGACAGTACTGTTTTTCTTTACGGAAAATATACCAAAACCTGAATAATAGAGATTTTTTACCATGGGATGGCAAAACCACAGTTATTGTTTACTGGGGTATACCACACTTTTTTAAATAGAGATATTTGCGGCTGAACAGTGAGCGACACACTCAAACTGCTTTTTTTTTAAATACCAAAGGCCCAAAACTGGATAGTACAGCGATTTGACCCGTGGAACTGCGAAACCACACTGGGATGTCGGGCCTACACAAGACTATTTTCAACAGATATATTTTTGTGTCACAACAGTCAGGAGACACTACTGTTTTTCTTCACGGAAAATATACCAAAACCTGAATAATAGAGATTTTTTACCGTGGGATGGCAAAACCACAGTTATTGTTCACTGGGGTATACCACACTTTTTAAATAGAGATTTGTGGCTGAATAGTGAGCGACACACTCAAACTGCTTTTTTTTTAGATACCAAAGGCCCAAAACTGGATAGTACAGCGATTTGACCCGTGCAACTGCGAAACCACACTGAGATGTCGGGCCTACACAAGACTATTTTCAACAGATATATTTTTGTGTCACAACAGTCAGGAGACACTACTGTTTTTCTTCACGGAAAATATACCAAAACCTGAATAATAGAGATTTTTTACCGTGGGATGGCAAAACCACAGTTATTGTTCACTGGGGTATACCACACTTTTTTAAATAGAGATATTTGTGGCTGAATAGTGAGCGACACACTCAAACTGCTTTTTTTTTAGATACCAAAGGCCCAAAACTGGATAGTACAGCGATTTGACCCGTGGAACTGCGAAACCACACTGGGATGTCGGGCCTACACAAGACTATTTTCAACAGATATATTTTTGTGTCACAACAGACAGGAGACACTACTGTTTTTCTTCACGGAAAATATACCAAACCTGAATAATAGAGATTTTTTACCGTGGGATGGCAAAACCACAGTTATTGTTTACTGGGGTATACCACACTTTTTTAAATAGAGATATATTTGCGGCTGAACAGTGAGCGACACACTCATACTGCAATTTTTTTAGATACCAAAGGCCCAAAACTGGATAGTACAGCGATTTGACCCGTGGAACTGCGAAACCACACTGGGATGTCGGGCCTACACAAGACTATTTTCAACAGATATATTTTTGTGTCAGAACAGTCAGGAGACAATACTGTTTTTCTTTACGGAAAAAACTACCGAAAGCTGAATAATAGAGATTTTTTACCGTGGGATGGCGAAAACACAGTTATTGTTTACTAGGGTATACCACACTTTTTAAATAGAGATATTTGCGGCTGAACAGTGAGCGACACACTCAAACTGCTTTTTTTTTAGATACCAAAGGCCCAAAACTGGATAGTACAGCGATTTGACCCGTGGAACTGCGAAACCAACCTGGGATGTTGGGCCTACACAAGACTATTTTCAACAGATATATTTTTGTGTCACAACAGTCAGGAGACACTACTGTTTTTCTTCACGGAAAAAACTAGAAAAAGCTGAATAATAGCGATTTTTTACCGTGGGATGGCAAAACCACAGTTATTGTTTACTGGGGTATACCACACTTTTTTAAATAGAGATATTTGAGGCTGAACAGTGAGCGACACACTCAAACTGCTTTTTTTTTAGATACCAAAGGCCCAAAACTGGATAGTACAGCGATTTGACCCGTCAAACTGCGAAACCACACTTGGATGTCGGGCGTACACAACACTATTTTCAACAGATATATTTTTGTGTCACAACAGTCAGGAGAAACTACTGTTTTTCTTCACGGAAATAACTACCAAAAGCTGAATAATAGAGATTTTTTACCGTGGGATGGCAAAACCACAGTTATTTTTTACTGTGGTATACCACACTTTTTTAAATAGAGATATTTGCGGCTGAACAGTGAGCGACACACTCAAACTGCTTTTTTTTTAGATACCAAAGGCCCAAAACTGGATAGTACAACGATTTGACCCTTGGAACTGCGAAACCACACTGGGATGTCGGGCCTACACAAGACTATTTTCAACAGATATATTTTTGTGTCACAACAGTCAGGAGACACTACTGTTTTTCTTCACGGAAAATATACCAAAACCTGAATAATAGAGATTTTTTACCGTGGGATGGCAAAACCACAGTTATTGTTCACTGGGGTATACCACACTTTTTTAAATAGAGATTTGTGGCTGAATAGTGAGCGACACACTCAAACTGCTTTTTTTTTAGATACCAAAGGCCCAAAACTGGATAGTACAGCGATTTGACCCGTCAAACTGCGAAACCACACTTGGATGTCGGGCCTACACAAGACTATTTTCAACAGATATATTTTTGTGTCACAACAGTCAGGAGACACTACTGTTTTTCTTCACGGAAATAACTACCAAAAGCTGAATAATAGAGATTTTTTACCGTGGGATGGCAGAACCACAGTTATTGTTTACTGGGGTATACCACACTTTTTTAAATAGAGATATTTGCGGCTGAACAGTGAGCGACACACTCAAACTGCTTTTTTTTTAGATACCAAAGGCCCAAAACTGGATAGTACAATGATTTGACCCGTGGAACTGCGAAACCACACTGGGATGTCGGGCCTACACAAGACTATTTTCAACAGATATATTTTTGTGTCACAACAGTCAGGAGACACTACTGTTTTTCTTTACGGAAAATATACCAAACCTGAATAATAGAGATTTTTTACCGTGGGATGGCAAAACCACAGTTATTGTTTACTGGGGTATACCACACTTTTTTAAATAGAGATATTTGCGGCTGAACAGTGAGCGACACACTCAAACTGCTTTTTTTTTAGATACCAAAGGCCCAAAACTGGATAGTACAGCGATTTGACCCATGGAACTGCGAAACCACACTGGGATGTCGGGCCTACACAAGACTATTTTCAACAGATATATTTTTGTGTCACAACAGTCAGGAAACACTACTGTTTTTCTTCACGGAAAAAACTACCAAAAGCTGAATAATAGAGATTTTTTACCGTGGGATGGCAAAACCACAGTTATTGTTTACTGGGGTATACCACACTTTTTTAAATAGAGATATTTGCGGCTTAACAGTGAGCGACGCACTCAAACTACTTTTTTTTTAGATACCAAAGGCCTAAAACTGGATAGTACAGCGATTTGACCCGTGGAACTGCGAAACCACACTGGGATGTCGGGCCTACACAAGACTATTTTCAACAGATATATTTTTGTGTCACAACAGTCAGGAGACACTACTGTTTTTCTTCACGGAAAAAACTACAAAAAGCTGAATAATAGCGATTTTTTACCGTGGGATGGCAAAACCACAGTTATTGTTTACTTGGGTATACCACACTTTTTTAAATAGAGATATTTGAGGCTGAACAGTGAGCGACACACTCAAACTGCTTTTTTTTTAGATACCAAAGGCCCAAAACTGGATAGTACAGCGATTTGACCCGTCAAACTGCGAAACCACACTTGGATGTCGGGCCTACACAAGACTATTTTCAACAGATATATTTTTGTGTCACAACAGTCAGGAGACACTACTGTTTTTCTTCACGGAAATAACTACCAAAAGCTGAATAATAGAGATTTTTTACCGTGGGATGGCAAAACCACAGTTATTGTTTACTGGGGTATACCACACTTTTTTAAATAGAGATATTTGCGGCTGAACAGTGAGCGACACACTCAAACTGCTTTTTTTTTAGATACCAAAGGCCCAAAACTGGATAGTACAACGATTTGACCCGTGGAACTGCGAAACCACACTGGGATGTCGGGCCTACACAAGACTATTTTCAACAGATATATTTTTGTGTCACAACAGTCAGGAGACAGTACTGTTTTTCTTTACGGAAAATATACCAAAACCTGAATAATAGAGATTTTTTACCATGGGATGGCAAAACCACAGTTATTGTTTACTGGGGTATACCACACTTTTTTAAATAGAGATATTTGCGGCTGAACAGTGAGCGACACACTCAAACTGCTTTTTTTTTAAATACCAAAGGCCCAAAACTGGATAGTACAGCGATTTGACCCGTGGAACTGCGAAACCACACTGGGATGTCGGGCCTACACAAGACTATTTTCAACAGATATATTTTTGTGTCACAACAGTCAGGAGACACTACTGTTTTTCTTCACGGAAAATATACCAAAACCTGAATAATAGAGATTTTTTACCGTGGGATGGCAAAACCACAGTTATTGTTCACTGGGGTATACCACACTTTTTAAATAGAGATTTGTGGCTGAATAGTGAGCGACACACTCAAACTGCTTTTTTTTTAGATACCAAAGGCCCAAAACTGGATAGTACAGCGATTTGACCCGTGCAACTGCGAAACCACACTGAGATGTCGGGCCTACACAAGACTATTTTCAACAGATATATTTTTGTGTCACAACAGTCAGGAGACACTACTGTTTTTCTTCACGGAAAATATACCAAAACCTGAATAATAGAGATTTTTTACCGTGGGATGGCAAAACCACAGTTATTGTTCACTGGGGTATACCACACTTTTTTAAATAGAGATATTTGTGGCTGAATAGTGAGCGACACACTCAAACTGCTTTTTTTTTAGATACCAAAGGCCCAAAACTGGATAGTACAGCGATTTGACCCGTGGAACTGCGAAACCACACTGGGATGTCGGGCCTACACAAGACTATTTTCAACAGATATATTTTTGTGTCACAACAGACAGGAGACACTACTGTTTTTCTTCACGGAAAATATACCAAACCTGAATAATAGAGATTTTTTACCGTGGGATGGCAAAACCACAGTTATTGTTTACTGGGGTATACCACACTTTTTTAAATAGAGATATATTTGCGGCTGAACAGTGAGCGACACACTCATACTGCAATTTTTTTAGATACCAAAGGCCCAAAACTGGATAGTACAGCGATTTGACCCGTGGAACTGCGAAACCACACTGGGATGTCGGGCCTACACAAGACTATTTTCAACAGATATATTTTTGTGTCAGAACAGTCAGGAGACAATACTGTTTTTCTTTACGGAAAAAACTACCAAAAGCTGAATAATAGAGATTTTTTACCGTGGGATGGCGAAAACACAGTTATTGTTTACTAGGGTATACCACACTTTTTAAATAGAGATATTTGCGGCTGAACAGTGAGCGACACACTCAAACTGCTTTTTTTTTAGATACCAAAGGCCCAAAACTGGATAGTACAGCGATTTGACCCGTGGAACTGCGAAACCAACCTGGGATGTTGGGCCTACACAAGACTATTTTCAACAGATATATTTTTGTGTCACAACAGTCAGGAGACACTACTGTTTTTCTTCACGGAAAAAACTACAAAAAGCTGAATAATAGCGATTTTTTACCGTGGGATGGCAAAACCACAGTTATTGTTTACTGGGGTATACCACACTTTTTTAAATAGAGATATTTGAGGCTGAACAGTGAGCGACACACTCAAACTGCTTTTTTTTTAGATACCAAAGGCCCAAAACTGGATAGTACAGCGATTTGACCCGTCAAACTGCGAAACCACACTTGGATGTCGGGCGTACACAACACTATTTTCAACAGATATATTTTTGTGTCACAACAGTCAGGAGAAACTACTGTTTTTCTTCACGGAAATAACTACCAAAAGCTGAATAATAGAGATTTTTTACCGTGGGATGGCAAAACCACAGTTATTTTTTACTGTGGTATACCACACTTTTTTAAATAGAGATATTTGCGGCTGAACAGTGAGCGACACACTCAAACTGCTTTTTTTTTAGATACCAAAGGCCCAAAACTGGATAGTACAACGATTTGACCCTTGGAACTGCGAAACCACACTGGGATGTCGGGCCTACACAAGACTATATTCAACAGATATATTTTTGTGTCACAACAGTCAGGAGACACTACTGTTTTTCTTCACGGAAAATATACCAAAACCTGAATAATAGAGATTTTTTACCGTGGGATGGCAAAACCACAGTTATTGTTCACTGGGGTATACCACACTTTTTTAAATAGAGATTTGTGGCTGAATAGTGAGCGACACACTCAAACTGCTTTTTTTTTAGATACCAAAGGCCCAAAACTGGATAGTACAGCGATTTGACCCGTGGAACTGCGAAACCACACTGGGATGTCGGGCCTACACAAGACTATTTTCAACAGATATATTTTTGTGTCACAACAGTCAGGAAACACTACTGTTTTTCTTCACGGAAAAAACTACCAAAAGCTGAATAATAGAGATTTTTTACCGTGGGATGGCAAAACCACAGTTATTGTTTACTGGGGTATACCACACTTTTTTAAATAAAGATATTTGCGGCTTAACAGTGAGCGACACACTCAAACTGCTTTTTTTTTAGATACCAAAGGCCCAAAACTGGATAGTACAGCGATTTGACCCGTCAAACTGCGAAACCACACTTGGATGTCGGGCCTACACAAGACTATTTTCAACAGATATATTTTTGTGTCACAACAGTCAGGAGACACTACTGTTTTTCTTCACGGAAATAACTACCAAAAGCTGAATAATAGAGATTTTTTACCGTGGGATGGCAAAACCACAGTTATTGTTTACTGGGGTATACCACACTTTTTTAAATAGAGATATTTGCGGCTGAACAGTGAGCGACACACTCAAACTGCTTTTTTTTTAGATACCAAAGGCCCAAAACTGGATAGTACAATGATTTGACCCGTGGAACTGCGAAACCACACTGGGATGTCGGGCCTACACAAGACTATTTTCAACAGATATATTTTTGTGTCACAACAGTCAGGAGACAGTACTGTTTTTCTTTACGGAAAATATACCAAAACCTGAATAATAGAGATTTTTTACCATGGGATGGCAAAACCACAGTTATTGTTTACTGGGGTATACCACACTTTTTTAAATAGAGATATTTGCGGCTGAACAGTGAGCGACACACTCAAACTGCTTTTTTTTTTAAATACCAAAGGCCCAAAACTGGATAGTACAGCGATTTGACCCGTGGAACTGCGAAACCACACTGGGATGTCGGGCCTACACAAGACTATTTTCAACAGATATATTTTTGTGTCACAACAGTCAGGAGACACTACTGTTTTTCTTTACGGAAAAAAATACCAAAAGCTGAATAATAGAGATTTTTTACCGTGGGATGGCAAAACCACAGTTATTGTTTACTGGGGTATACCACACTTTTTTAAATAGAGATATTTGGGGTTGAACAGTGAGCGACACACTCAAACTGCTTTTTTTTTAGATACCAAAGGCCCAAAACTGGATAGTACAGCGATTTGACCCGTGGAACTGCAAAACCACACTGGGATGTCGGGCCTACACAAGACTATTTTCAACAGATATATTTTTGTGTCACAACAGTCAGGAGACACTACTGTTTTTCTTTACGGAAAATATACCAAACCTGAATAATAGAGATTTTTTACCGTGGGATGGCAAAACCACAGTTATTGTTTACTGGGGTATACCACACTTTTTTAAATAGAGATATTTGCGGCTGAACAGTGAGCGACACACTCAAACTGCTTTTTTTTTAGATACCAAAGGCCCAAAACTGGATAGTACAGCGATTTGACCCATGGAACTGCGAAACCACACTGGGATGTCGGGCCTACACAAGACTATTTTCAACAGATATATTTTTGTGTCACAACAGTCAGGAAACACTACTGTTTTTCTTCACGGAAAAAACTACCAAAAGCTGAATAATAGAGATTTTTTACCGTGGGATGGCAAAACCACAGTTATTGTTTACTGGGGTATACCACACTTTTTTAAATAGAGATATTTGCGGCTTAACAGTGAGCGACACACTCAAACTACTTTTTTTTTAGATACCAAAGGCCTAAAACTGGATAGTACAGCGATTTGACCCGTGGAACTGCGAAACCACACTGGGATGTCGGGCCTACACAAGACTATTTTCAACAGATATATTTTTGTGTCACAACAGTCAGGAGACACTACTGTTTTTCTTCACGGAAAAAACTACAAAAAGCTGAATAATAGCGATTTTTTACCGTGGGATGGCAAAACCACAGTTATTGTTTACTTGGGTATACCACACTTTTTTAAATAGAGATATTTGAGGCTGAACAGTGAGCGACACACTCAAACTGCTTTTTTTTTAGATACCAAAGGCCCAAAACTGGATAGTACAACGATTTGACCCGTGGAACTGCGAAACCACACTGGGATGTCGGGCCTACACAAGACTATTTTCAACAGATATATTTTTGTGTCACAACAGTCAGGAGACAGTACTGTTTTTCTTTACGGAAAATATACCAAAACCTGAATAATAAAGATTTTTTACCATGGGATGGCAAAACCACAGTTATTGTTTACTGGGGTATACCACACTTTTTTAAATAGAGATATTTGCGGCTGAACAGTGAGCGACACACTCAAACTGCTTTTTTTTTAAATACCAAAGGCCCAAAACTGGATAGTACAGCGATTTGACCCGTGGAACTGCGAAACCACACTGGGATGTCGGGCCTACACAAGACTATTTTCAACAGATATATTTTTGTGTCACAACAGTCAGGAGACACTACTGTTTTTCTTCACGGAAAATATACCAAAACCTGAATAATAGAGATTTTTTATCGTGGGATGGCAAAACCACAGTTATTGTTCACTGGGGTATACCACACTTTTTAAATAGAGATTTGTGGCTGAATAGTGAGCGACACACTCAAACTGCTTTTTTTTTAGATACCAAAGGCCCAAAACTGGATAGTACAGCGATTTGACCCGTGGAACTGCGAAACCACACTGAGATGTCGGGCCTACACAAGACTATTTTCAACAGATATATTTTTGTGTCACAACAGTCAGGAGACACTACTGTTTTTCTTCACGGAAAATATACCAAAACCTGAATAATAGAGATTTTTTACCGTGGGATGGCAAAACCACAGTTATTGTTCACTGGGGTATACCACACTTTTTTAAATAGAGATATTTGTGGCTGAATAGTGAGCGACACACTCAAACTGCATTTTTTTTAGATACCAAAGGCCCAAAACTGAATAGTACAGCGATTTGACCCGTGGAACTGCGAAACCACACTGGGATGTCGGGCCTACACAAGACTATTTTCAACAGATATATTTTTGTGCCACAACAGTCAGGAGACACTACTGTTTTTCTTTACGGAAAATATACCAAACCTGAATAATAGAGATTTTTTACCGTGGGATGGCAAAACCACAGTTATTGTTTACTGGGGTATACCACACTTTTTTAAATAGAGATATTTGCGGCTGAACAGTGAGCGACACACTCAAACTGTTTTTTTTTAGATACCAAAGGCCAAAAACTGGATAGTACAGCGATTTGACCCATGGAACTGCGAAACCACACTGGGATGTCGGGTCTACACAAGACTATTTTCAACAGATATATTTTTGTGTCACAACAGTCAGGAAACACTACTGTTTTTCTTCACGGAAAAAACTACCAAAAGCTGAATAATAGAGATTTTTTACCGTGGGATGGCAAAACCACAGTTATTGTTTACTGGGGTATACCACACTTTTTTAAATAGAGATATTTGCGGCTTAACAGTGAGCGACACACTCAAACTGCTTTTTTTTTAGATACCAAAGGCCCAAAACTGGATAGTACAGCGATTTGACCCGTGGAACTGCGAAACCACACTGGGATGTCGGGCCTACACAAGACTATTTTCAACAGATATATTTTTGTGTCAGAACAGTCAGGAGACAATACTGTTTTTCTTCACGGAAAATATACCAAAACCTGAATAATAGAGATTTTTTACCGTGGGATGGCAAAACCACAGTTATTGTTCACTGGGGTATACTACACTTTTTTAAATAGAGATATATTTGCGGCTGAACAGTGAGCGACACACTCATACTGCAATTTTTTTAGATACCAAAGGCCAAAAACTGGATAGTACAGCGAATTGACCCGTCAAACTGCGAAACCACACTTGGATGTCGGGCGTACACAACACTATTTTCAACAGATATATTTTTGTGTCACAACAGTCAGGAGAAACTACTGTTTTTCTTCACGGAAATAACTACCAAAAGCTGAATAATAGAGATTTTTTACCGTGGGATGGCAAAACCACAGTTATTGTTTACTGTGGTATACCACACTTTTTTAAATAGAGATATTTGCGGCTGAACAGTGAGCGACACACTCAAACTGCTTTTTTTTTAGATACCAAAGGCCCAAAACTGGATAGTACAACGATTTGACCCGTGGAACTGCGAAACCACACTGGGATGTCGGGCCTACACAAGACTATTTTCAACAGATATATTTTTGTGTCACAACAGTCAGGAGACACTACTGTTTTTCTTCACGGAAAATATACCAAAACCTGAATAATAGAGATTTTTTACCGTGGGATGGCAAAACCACAGTTATTGTTCACTGGGGTATACCACACTTTTTTAAATAGAGATTTGTGGCTGAATAGTGAGCGACACACTCAAACTGCTTTTTTTTTAGATACCAAAGGCCCAAAACTGGATAGTACAGCGATTTGACCCGTGGAACTGCGAAACCACACTGGGATGTCGGGCCTACACAAGACTATTTTCAACAGATATATTTTTGTGTCACAACAGTCAGGAAACACTACTGTTTTTCTTCACGGAAAAAACTACCAAAAGCTGAATAATAGAGATTTTTACCGTGGGATGGCAAAACCACAGTTATTGTTTACTGGGGTATACCACACTTTTTTAAATAGAGATATTTGCGGCTTAACAGTGAGCGACACACTCAAACTGCTTTTTTTTTAGATACCAAAGGCCCAAAACTGGATAGTACAGCGATTTGACCCGTCAAACTGCGAAACCACACTTGGATGTCGGGCCTACACAAGACTATTTTCAACAGATATATTTTTGTGTCACAACAGTCAGGAGACACTACTGTTTTTCTTCACGGAAATAACTACCAAAAGCTGAATAATAGAGATTTTTTACCGTGGGATGGCAAAACCACAGTTATTGTTTACTGGGGTATACCACACTTTTTTAAATAGAGATATTTGCGGCTGAACAGTGAGCGACACACTCAAACTGCTTTTTTTTTAGATACCAAAGGCCCAAAACTGGATAGTACAATGATTTGACACGTGGAACTGCGAAACCACACTGGGATGTCGGGCCTACACAAGACTATTTTCAACAGATATATTTTTGTGTCACAACAGTCAGGAGACAGTACTGTTTTTCTTTACGGAAAATATACCAAAACCTGAATAATAGAGATTTTTTACCATGGGATGGCAAAACCACAGTTATTGTGTACTGGGGTATACCACACTTTTTTAAATAGAGATATTTGCGGCTGAACAGTGAGCGACACACTCAAACTGCTTTTTTTTTTAAATACCAAAGGCCCAAAACTGGATAGTACAGCGATTTGACCCGTGGAACTGCGAAACCACACTGGGATGTCGGGCCTACACAAGACTATTTTCAACAGATATATTTTTGTGTCACAACAGTCAGGAGACACTACTGTTTTTCTTTACGGAAAAAATTACCAAAAGCTGAATAATAGAGATTTTTTACCGTGGGATGGCAAAACCACAGTTATTGTTTACTGGGGTATACCACACTTTTTTAAATAGAGATATTTGGGGTTGAACAGTGAGCGACACACTCAAACTGCTTTTTTTTTAGATACCAAAGGCCCAAAACTGGATAGTACAGCGATTTGACCCGTGGAACTGCGAAACCACACTGGGATGTCGGGCCTACACAAGACTATTTTCAACAGATATATTTTTGTGTCACAACAGTCAGGAGACACTACTGTTTTTCCTTACGGAAAATATACCAAACCTGAATAATAGAGATTTTTTACCGTGGGATGGCAAAACCACAGTTATTGTTTACTGGGGTATACCACACTTTTTTAAATAGAGATATTTGCGGCTGAACAGTGAGCGACACACTCAAACTGCTTTTTTTTTAGATACCAAAGGCCCAAAACTGGATAGTACAGCGATTTGACCCATGGAACTGCGAAACCACACTGGGATGTCGGGCCTACACAAGACTATTTTCAACAGATATATTTTTGTGTCACAACAGTCAGGAAACACTACTGTTTTTCTTCACGGAAAAAACTACCAAAAGCTGAATAATAGAGATTTTTTACCGTGGGATGGCAAAACCACAGTTATTGTTTACTGGGGTATACCACACTTTTTTAAATAGAGATATTTGCGGCTTAACAGTGAGCGACACACTCAAACTACTTTTTTTTTAGATACCAAAGGCCTAAAACTGGATAGTACAGCGATTTGACCCGTGGAACTGCGAAACCACACTGGGATGTCGGGCCTACACAAGACTATTTTCAACAGATATATTTTTGTGTCACAACAGTCAGGAGACACTACTGTTTTTCTTCACGGAAAAAACTACAAAAAGCTGAATAATAGCGATTTTTTACCGTGGGATGGCAAAACCACAGTTATTGTTTACTTGGGTATACCACACTTTTTTAAATAGAGATATTTGAGGCTGAACAGTGAGCGACACACTCAAACTGCTTTTTTTTTAGATACCAAAGGCCCAAAACTGGATAGTACAGCGATTTGACCCGTCAAACTGCGAAACCACACTTGGATGTCGGGCCTACACAAGACTATTTTCAACAGATATATTTTTGGGTCACAACAGTCAGGAGACACTACTGTTTCTCTTCACGGAAATAACTACCAAAAGCTGAATAATAGAGATTTTTTACCGTGGGATGGCAAAACCACAGTTATTGTTTACTGGGGTATACCACACTTTTTTAAATAGAGATATTTGCGACTGAACAGTGAGCGACACACTCAAACTGCTTTTTTTTTAGATACCAAAGGCCCAAAACTGGATAGTACAACGATTTGACCCGTGGAACTGCGAAACCACACTGGGATGTCGGGCCTACACAAGACTATTTTCAACAGATATATTTTTGTGTCACAACAGTCAGGAGACAGTACTGTTTTTCTTTACGGAAAATATACCAAAACCTGAATAATAAAGATTTTTTACCATGGGATGGCAAAACCACAGTTATTGTTTACTGGGGTATACCACACTTTTTTAAATAGAGATATTTGCGGCTGAATAGTGAGCGACACACTCAAACTGCTTTTTTTTTAAATACCAAAGGCCCAAAACTGGATAGTACAGCGATTTGACCCGTGGAACTGCGAAACCACACTGGGATGTCGGGCCTACACAAGACTATTTTCAACAGATATATTTTTGTGTCACAACAGTCAGGAGACACTACTGTTTTTCTTCACGGAAAATATACCAAAACCTGAATAATAGAGATTTTTTATCGTGGGATGGCAAAACCACAGTTATTGTTCACTGGGGTATACCACACTTTTTAAATAGAGATTTGTGGCTGAATAGTGAGCGACACACTCAAACTGCTTTTTTTTTAGATACCAAAGGCCCAAAACTGGATAGTAAAGCGATTTGACCCGTGGAACTGCGAAACCACACTGAGATGTCGGGCCTACACAAGACTATTTTCAACAGATATATTTTTGTGTCACAACAGTCAGGAGACACTACTGTTTTTCTTCACGGAAAATATACCAAAACCTGAATAATAGAGATTTTTTACCGTGGGATGGCAAAACCACAGTTATTGTTCACTGGGGTATACCACACTTTTTTAAATAGAGATATTTGTGGCTGAATAGTGAGCGACACACTCAAACTGCTTTTTTTTTAGATACCAAAGGCCCAAAACTGGATAGTACAGCGATTTGACCCGTGGAACTGCGAAACCACACTGGGATGTCGGGCCTACACAAGACTATTTTCAACAGATATATTTTTGTGTCACAACAGTCAGGAGACACTACTGTTTTTCTTTACGGAAAATATACCAAACCTGAATAATAGAGATTTTTTACCGTGGGATGGCAAAACCACAGTTATTGTTTACTGGGGTATACCACACTTTTTTAAATAGAGATATTTGCGGCTGAACAGTGAGCGACACACTCAAACTGCTTTTTTTTTAGATACCAAAGGCCAAAAACTGGATAGTACAGCGATTTGACCCATGGAACTGCGAAACCACACTGGGATGTCGGGCCTACACAAGACTATTTTCAACAGATATATTTTTGTGTCACAACAGTCAGGAAACACTACTGTTTTTCTTCACGGAAAAAACTACCAAAAGCTGAATAATAGAGATTTTTTACCGTGGGATGGCAAAACCACAGTTATTGTTTACTGGGGTATACCACACTTTTTTAAATAGAGATATTTGCGGCTTAACAGTGAGCGACACACTCAAACTGCTTTTTTTTTAGATACCAAAGGCCCAAAACTGGATAGTACAGCGATTTGACCCGTGGAACTGCGAAACCACACTGGGATGTCGGGCCTACACAAGACTATTTTCAACAGATATATTTTTGTGTCAGAACAGTCAGGAGACAATACTGTTTTTCTTCACGGAAAATATACCAAAACCTGAATAATAGAGATTTTTTACCGTGGGATGGCAAAACCACAGTTATTGTTCACTGGGGTATACTACACTTTTTTAAATAGAGATATATTTGCGGCTGAACAGTGAGCGACACACTCATACTGCAATTTTTTTAGATACCAAAGGCCCAAAACTGGATAGTACAGCGATTTGACCCGTGGAACTGCGAAACCACACTGGGATGTCGGGCCTACACAAGACTATTTTCAACAGATATATTTTTGTGTCACAACAGTCAGGAGACACTACTGTTTTTCTTTACAGAAAATATACCAAAACCTGAATAATAGAGATTTTTTACCGTGGGATGGCAAAACCACAGTTATTGTTTACTGGGGTATACTACACTTTTTTAAATAGAGATATATTTGCGGCTGAACTGTGAGCGACACACTCAAACTGCTTTTTTTTTAGATACCAAAGGCCCAAAACTGGATAGTACAGCGATTTGACCCGTGGAACTGCGAAACCACACTGGGATGTCGGGCCTACACAAGACTATTTTCAACAGATATATTTTTGTGTCAGAACAGTCAGGAGACAATACTGTTTTTCTTTACGGAAAAAACTACCAAAAGCTGAATAATAGAGATTTTTTACCGTGGGATGGCGAAACCACAGTTATTGTTTACTGGGGTATACCACACTTTTTAAATAGAGATATTTGCGGCTGAACAGTGAGCGACACACTCAAACTGCTTTTTTTTTAGATACCAAAGGCCCAAAACTGGATAGTACAGCGATTTGACCCGTGGAACTGCGAAACCACACTGGGATGTTGGGCCTACACAAGACTATTTTCAACAGATATATTTTTGTGTCACAACAGTCAGGAGACACTACTGTTTTTCTTCACGGAAAAAACTACAAAAAGCTGAATAATAGCGATTTTTTACCGTGGGATGGCAAAACCACAGTTATTGTTTACTGGGGTATACCACACTTTTTTAAATAGAGATATTTGAGGCTGAACAGTGAGCGACACACTCAAACTGCTTTTTTTTTAGATACCAAAGGCCCAAAACTGGATAGTACAGCGATTTGACCCGTCAAACTGCGAAACCACACTTGGATGTCGGGCGTACACAACACTATTTTCAACAGATATATTTTTGTGTCACAACAGTCAGGAGAAACTACTGTTTTTCTTCACGGAAATAACTACCAAAAGCTGAATAATAGAGATTTTTTACCGTGGGATGGCAAAACCACAGTTATTGTTTACTGTGGTATACCACACTTTTTTAAATAGAGATATTTGCGGCTGAACAGTGAGCGACACACTCAAACTCCTTTTTTTTTAGATACCAAAGGCCCAAAACTGGATAGTACAGCGATTTGACCCGTGGAACTGCGAAACCACACTGGGATGTCGGGCCTACACAAGACTATTTTCAACAGATATATTTTTGTGTCACAACAGTCAGGAGACACTACTGTTTTTCTTCACGGAAAATATACCAAAACCTGAATAATAGAGATTTTTTACCGTGGGATGGCAAAACCACAGTTATTGTTCACTGGGGTATACTACACTTTTTTAAATAGAGATATATTTGCGGCTGAACAGTGAGCGACACACTCATACTGCAATTTTTTTAGATACCAAAGGCCAAAACTGGATAGTACAGCAATTTGACCCGTGGAACTGCGAAACCACACTGGGATGTCGGGCCTACACAAGACTATTTTCAACAGATATATTTTTGTGTCACAACAGTCAGGAGACACTACTGTTTTTCTTTACGGAAAATATACCAAAACCTGAATAATAGAGATTTTTTACCGTGGGATGGCAAAACCACAGTTATTGTTTACTGGGGTATACTACACTTTTTAAATAGAGATATATTTGCGGCTGAACTGTGAGAGACACACTCAAACTGCTTTTTTTTTAGATACCAAAGGCCCAAAACTGGATAGTACAGCGATTTGACCCGTGGAACTGCGAAACCACACTGGGATGTCGGGCCTACACAAGACTATTTTCAACAGATATATTTTTGTGTCAGAACAGTCAGGAGACAATACTGTTTTTCTTTACGGAAAAAACTACCAAAAGCTGAATAATAGAGATTTTTTACCGTGGGATGGCGAAACCACAGTTATTGTTTACTGGGGTATACCACACTTTTTAAATAGAGATATTTGCGGCTGAATAGTGAGCGACACACTTAAACTGCTTTTTTTTTAGATACCAAAGGCCCAAAACTGGATAGTACAGCGATTTGACCCGTGGAACTGCGAAACCACACTGGGATGTTGGGCCTACACAAGACTATTTTCAACAGATATATTTTTGTGTCAGAACAGTCAGGAGACAGTACTGTTTTTCTTTACGGAAAAAACTACCAAAAGCTGAATAATAGAGATTTTTTACCGTGGGATGGCAAAACCACAGTTATTGTTTACTGGGGTATACCACACTTTTTAAATAGAGATATTTGAGGCTGAACAATGAGCGACACACTCAAACTGCTTTTTTTTTAGATACCAAAGGCCCAAAACTGGATAGTACAGCGATTTGACCCGTGGAACTGCGAAACCACACTGGGATGTCGGGCCTACACAAGACTATTTTCAACAGATATATTTTTGTATCACAACAGTCAGGAGACACTACTGTTTTTCTTCACGGAAAAAACTACAAAAAGCTGAATAATAGCGATTTTTTACCGTGGGATGGCAAAACCACAGTTATTGTTTACTGGGGTATACCACACTTTTTTAAATAGAGATATTTGAGGCTGAACAGTGAGCGACACACTCAAACTGCTTTTTTTTTAGATACCAAAGGCCCAAAACTGGATAGTACAGCGATTTGACCCGTCAAACTGCGAAACCACACTTGGATGTCGGGCGTACACAACACTATTTTCAACAGATATATTTTTGTGTCACAACAGTCAGGAGAAACTACTGTTTTTCTTCACGGAAATAACTACCAAAAGCTGAATAATAGAGATTTTTTACCGTGGGATGGCAAAACCACAGTTATTGTTCACTGGGGTACACCACACTTTTTTAAATAGAGATTTGTGGCTGAATAGTGAGCGACACACTCAAACTGCTTTTTTTTTAGATACCAAAGGCCCAAAACTGGATAGTACAGCGATTTGACCCGTGGAACTGCGAAACCACACTGGGATGTCGGGCCTACACAAGACTATTTTCAACAGATATATTTTTGTGTCACAACAGTCAGGAGACACTACTGTTTTTCTTCACGGAAAATATACCAAAACCTGAATAATAGAGATTTTTTACCGTGGGATGGCAAAACCACAGTTATTGTTCACTGGGGTATACTACACTTTTTTAAATAGAGATATATTTGCGGCTGAACAGTGAGCGACACACTCATACTGCAATTTTTTTAGATACCAAAGGCCCAAAACTGGATAGTACAGCGATTTGACCCGTGGAACTGCGAAACCACACTGGGATGTCGGGCCTACACAAGACTATTTTCAACAGATATATTTTTGTGTCACAACAGTCAGGAGACACTACTGTTTTTCTTTACGGAAAATATACCAAAACCTGAATAATAGAGATTTTTTACCGTGGGATGGCAAAACCACAGTTATTGTTTACTGGGGTATACTACACTTTTTTAAATAGAGATATATTTGCGGCTGAACTGTGAGAGACACACTCAAACTGCTTTTTTTTTAGATACCAAAGGCCCAAAACTGGATAGTACAACGATTTGACCCGTGGAACTGCGAAACCACACTGGGATGTCGGGCCTACACAAGACTATTTTCAACAGATATATTTTTGTGTCAGAACAGTCAGGAGACAATACTGTTTTTCTTCACGGAAATAACTACCAAAAGCTGAATAATAGAGATTTTTTACCGTGGGATGGCAAAACCACAGTTATTGTTTACTGTGGTATACCACACTTTTTAAATAGAGATATTTGCGGCTGAACAGTGAGCGACACACTCAAACTGCTTTTTTTTTAGATACCAAAGGCCCAAAACTGGATAGTACAGCGATTTGACCCGTGGAACTGCGAAACCACACTGGGATGTTGGGCCTACACAAGACTATTTTCAACAGATATATTTTTGTGTCAGAACAGTCAGGAGACAGTACTGTTTTTCTTTACGGAAAAAACTACCAAAAGCTGAATAATAGAGATTTTTTACCGTGGGATGGCAAAACCACAGTTATTGTTTACTGGGGTATACTTCACTTTTTAAATAGAGATATTTGAGGCTGAACAATGAGCGACACACTCAAACTGCTTTTTTTTTAGATACCAAAGGCCCAAAACTGGATAGTACAGCGATTTGACCCGTGGAACTGCGAAACCACACTGGGATGTCGGGCCTACACAAGACTATTTTCAACAGATATATTTTTGTGTCACAACAGTCAGGAGACACTACTGTTTTTCTTCACGGAAAAAACTACAAAAAGCTGAATAATAGCGATTTTTTACCGTGGGATGGCAAAACCACAGTTATTGTTTACTGGGGTATACCACACTTTTTTAAATAGAGATATTTGAGGCTGAACAGTGAGCGACACACTCAAACTGCTTTTTTTTTAGATACCAAAGGCCCAAAACTGGATAGTACAGCGATTTGACCCGTCAAACTGCGAAACCACACTTGGATGTCGGGCGTACACAACACTATTTTCAACAGATATATTTTTGTGTCACAACAGTCAGGAGAAACTACTGTTTTTCTTCACGGAAATAACTACCAAAAGCTGAATAATAGAGATTTTTTACCGTGGGATGGCAAAACCACAGTTATTGTTCACTGGGGTATACCACACTTTTTTAAATAGAGATTTGTGGCTGAATAGTGAGCGACACACTCAAACTGCTTTTTTTTTAGATACCAAAGGCCCAAAACTGGATAGTACAGCGATTTGACCCGTGGAACTGCGAAACCACACTGGGATGTCGGGCCTACACAAGACTATTTTCAACAGATATATTTTTGTGTCACAACAGTCAGGAGACACTACTGTTTTTCTTCACGGAAAATATACCAAAACCTGAATAATAGAGATTTTTTACCGTGGGATGGCAAAACCACAGTTATTGTTCACTGGGGTATACTACACTTTTTTAAATAGAGATATATTTGCGGCTGAACAGTGAGCGACACACTCATACTGCAATTTTTTTAGATACCAAAGGCCCAAAACTGGATAGTACAGCGATTTGACCCGTGGAACTGCGAAACCACACTGGGATGTCGGGATTACACAAGACTATTTTCAACAGATATATTTTTGTGTCACAACAGTCAGGAGACACTACTGTTTTTCTTTACGGAAAATATACCAAAACCTGAATAATAGAGATTTTTTACCGTGGGATGGCAAAACCACAGTTATTGTTTACTGGGGTATACTACACTTTTTTAAATAGAGATATATTTGCGGCTGAACTGTGAGAGACACACTCAAACTGCTTTTTTTTTAGATACCAAAGGCCCAAAACTGGATAGTACAACGATTTGACCCGTGGAACTGCGAAACCACACTGGGATGTCGGGCCTACACAAGACTATTTTCAACAGATATATTTTTGTGTCAGAACAGTCAGGAGACAATACTGTTTTTCTTCACGGAAATAACTACCAAAAGCTGAATAATAGAGATTTTTTACCGTGGGATGGCAAAACCACAGTTATTGTTTACTGTGGTATACCACACTTTTTAAATAGAGATATTTGCGGCTGAACAGTGAGCGACACACTCAAACTGCTTTTTTTTTAGATACCAAAGGCCCAAAACTGGATAGTACAGCGATTTGACCCGTGGAACTGCGAAACCACACTGGGATGTTGGGCCTACACAAGACTATTTTCAACAGATATATTTTTGTGTCAGAACAGTCAGGAGACAGTACTGTTTTTCTTTACGGAAAAAACTACCAAAAGCTGATTAATAGAGATTTTTTACCGTGGGATGGCAAAACCACAGTTATTGTTTACTGGGGTATACCACACTTTTTAAATAGAGATATTTGAGGCTGAACAATGAGCGACACACTCAAACTGCTTTTTTTTTAGATACCAAAGGCCCAAAACTGGATAGTACAGCGATTTGACCCGTGGAACTGCGAAACCACACTGGGATGTCGGGCCTACACAAGACTATTTTCAACAGATATATTTTTGTGTCACAACAGTCAGGAGACACATCTGTTTTTCTTCACGGAAAATATACCAAAACCTGAATAATAGAGATTTTTTACCGTGGGATGGCAAAACCACAGTTTTTGTTCACTGGGGTATACCACACTTTTTAAATAGAGATTTGTGGCTGAACAGTGAGCGACACACTCAAACTGCTTTTTTTTAGATACCAAAGGCCCAAAACTGGATAGTACAGCGATTTCACCCGTGGAACTGCGAAACCACACTGGGATGTCGGGCCTACACAAGACTATTTTCAATAGATATATTTTTGTGTCACAACAGTTAGGAGACACTACTGTTTTTCTTCACGGAAAAAACTACAAAAAGCTGAATAATAGCGATTTTTTACCGTGGGATGGCAAAACCACAGTTATTGTTTACTGGGGTATACCTCACTTTTTTAAATAGAGATATTTGAGGCTGAACAGTGAGCAACACACTCAAACTGCTTTTTTTTTAGATAGCAAAGGCCCAAAACTGGATAGTACAGCGATTTGACCCGTCAAACTGCGAAACCACACTTGGATGTCGGGCGTACACAAGACTATTTTCAACAGATATATTTTTGTGTCACAACAGTCAGGAGAAACTACGTTTTTTCTTCACGGAAATAACTACCAAAAGCTGAATAATAGAGAATTTTTACCGTGGGATGGCAAAACCACAGTTATTGTTTACTGGGGTATACCACACTTTTTTAAATAGAGATATTTGCGGCTGAACAGTGAGCGACACACTCAAACTGCTTTTTTTTTAGATACCAAAGGCCCAAAACTGGATAGTACAACGATTTGACCCGTGGAACTGCGAAACCACACTGGGATGTCGGGCCTACACAAGACTATTTTCAACAGATATATTTTTGTGTCACAACAGTCAGGAGACACTACTGTTTTTCTTTACGGAAAATATACCAAAACCTGAATAATAGAGATTTTTTACCGTGGGATGGCAAAACCACAGTTATTGTTTACTGGGGTATACTACACTTTTTAAAATAGAGATATATTTGCGGCTGAACTGTGAGCGACACACTCAAACTGCTTTTTTTTTAGATACCAAAGGCCCAAAACTGGATTGTACAGCGATTTGACCCGTGGAACTGCGAAACCACACTGGGATGTCGGGCCTACACAAGACTATTTTCAACAGATATATTTTTGTGTCAGAACAGTCAGGAGACAATACTGTTTTTCTTTACGGAAAAAACTACCAAAAGCTGAATAATAGAGATTTTTTACCGTGGGATGGCGAAACCACAGTTATTGTTTACTGGGGTATACCACACTTTTTAAATAGAGATATTTGCGGCTGAACAGTGAGCGACACACTCAAACTGCTTTTTTTTTAGATACCAAAGGCCCAAAACTGGATAGTACAGCGATTTGACCCGTGGAACTGCAAAACCACACTGGGATGTTGGGCCTACACAAGACTATTTTCAACAGATATATTTTTGTGTCACAACAGTCAGGAGACACTACTGTTTTTCTTCACAGAAAAAACTACAAAAAGCTGAATAATAGCGATTTTTTACCGTGGGATGGGAAAACCACAGTTATTGTTTACTGGGGTATACCACACTTTTTTAAATAGAGATATTTGAGGCTGAACAGTGAGCGACACACTCAAACTGCTTTTTTTTTAGATACCAAAGGCCCAAAACTGGATAGTACAGCGATTTGACCCGTCAAACTGCGAAACCACACTTGGATGTCGGGCGTACACAAGACTATTTTCAACAGATATATTTTTGTGTCACAACAGTCAGGAGAAACTACTGTTTTTCTTCACGGAAATAACTACCAAAAGCTGAATAATAGAGATTTTTTACCGTGGGATGGCAAAACCACAGTTATTGTTTACTGGGGTATACCACACTTTTTTAAATAGAGATATTTGCGGCTGAACAGTGAGCGACACACTCAAACTGCTTTTTTTTTAGATACCAAAGGCCCAAAACTGGATAGTACAACGATTTGACCCGTGGAACTGCGAAACCACACTGGGATGTCGGGCCTACACAAGACTATTTTCAACAGATATATTTTTGTGTCACAACAGTCAGGAGACACTACTGTTTTTCTTCACGGAAAATATACCAAAACCTGAATAATAGAGATTTTTTACCGCGGGATGGCAAAACCACAGTTATTGTTCACTGGGGTATACCACACTTTTTTAAATAGAGATATTTGTGGCTGAATAGTGAGCGACACACTCAAACTGCTTTTTTTTTAGATACCAAAGGCCCAAAACTGGATAGTACAGCGATTTGACCCGTGGAACTGCGAAACCACACTGGGATGTCGGGCCTACACAAGACTATTTTCAACAGATATATTTTTGTGTCACAACAGTCAGGAGACCCTACTGTTTTTCTTCACGGAAAAAACTACCGAAAGCTGAATAATAGAGATTTTTTACCGTGGGATGGCAAAACCACAGTTATTGTTTACTGGGGTATACCACACTTTTTTAAATAGAGATATTTGCGGCTGAACAGTGAGCGACACATTCAAACTGCATTTTTTTTAGATACCAAAGGCCCAAAACTGGATAGTACAGCGATTTGACCCGTGGAACTGCGAAACCACACTGGGATGTCGGGCCTACACAAGACTATTTTTAACAGATATATTTTTGTGTCACAACAGTCAGGAGACACTACTGTTTTTCTTTACGGAAAATATACCAAAACCTGAATAATAGAGATTTTTTACCGTGCGATGGCAAAACCACAGTTATTGTTTACTCGGGTATACCACACTATTTTAAATAGATATATATTTGCTGCTGAACAGTGAGCGACACACTCAAACTGCTTTTTTTTTAGATACCAAAGGCCCAAAACTGGATAGAACAGCGATTTGACCCGTGGAACTGCGAACCACACTGGGATGTCGGGCCTACACAAGACTATTTTCAACAGATATATTTTTGTGTCACAACAGTCAGGAGACACTACTGTTTTTCTTTACGGAAAAAACTACCAAAAGCTGAATAATAGAGATTTTTTACCGTGGGATGGCAAAACCACAGTTATTGTTTACTTGGGTATACCACACTTTTTAAATAGAGATATTTGCGGCTGAACAATGAGCGACACACTCAAACTGCTTTTTTTTTAGATACCAAAGGCCCAAAACTGGATAGTACAGTGATTTGACCCGTGGAACTGCGAAACCACACTGGGATGTCGGGCCTACACAAGACTATTTTCAACAGATATATTTTTGTGTCACAACAGTCAGGAGACACTACTGTTTTTCTTCACGGAAAATATACCAAAACCTGAATAATAGAGATTTTTTACCGTAGGATGGCAAAACCACAGTTATTGTTCACTGGGGTATACCACACTTTTTAAATAGAGATTTGTGGCTGAATAGTGAGCGACACACTCAAACTGCTTTTTTTTTAGATACCAAAGGCCCAAAACTGGATAGTACAGCGATTTGACCCGTGGAACTGCGAAACCACACTGGGATGTCGGGCCTACACAAGACTATTTTCAACAGATATATTTTTGTGTCACAACAGTCAGGAGACACTACTGTTTTTCTTCACGGAAAATATACCACAACCTGAATAATAGAGATTTTTTACCGTGGGATGGCAAAACCACAGTTATTGTTCACTGGGGTATACCACACTTTTTTAAATAGAGATATTTGTGGCTGAATAGTGAGTGACACACTCAAACTGCTTTTTTTTTAGATACCAAAGGCCCAAAACTGGATAGTACAGCGATTTGACCCGTGGAACTGCGAAACCACACTGGGATGTCGGGCCTACACAAGACTATTTTCAACAGATATATTTTTGTGTCACAACAGTCAGGAGACCCTACTGTTTTTCTTTACGGAAAAAAATTACCAAAAGCTGAATAATAGAGATTTTTTACCGTGGGATGGCAAAACCACAGTTTTTGTTCACTGGGGTATACCACACTTTTTAAATAGAGATTTGTGGCTGAACAGTGAGCGACACACTCAAACTGCTTTTTTTTAGATACCAAAGGCCCAAAACTGGATAGTACAGCGATTTCACCCGTGGAACTGCGAAACCACACTGGGATGTCGGGCCTACACAAGACTATTTTCAATAGATATATTTTTGTGTCACAACAGTTAGGAGACACTACTGTTTTTCTTCACGGAAAAAACTACAAAAAGCTGAATAATAGCGATTTTTTACCGTGGGATGGCAAAACCACAGTTATTGTTTACTGGGGTATACCTCACTTTTTTAAATAGAGATATTTGAGGCTGAACAGTGAGCAACACACTCAAACTGCTTTTTTTTTAGATAGCAAAGGCCCAAAACTGGATAGTACAGCGATTTGACCCGTCAAACTGCGAAACCACACTTGGATGTCGGGCGTACACAAGACTATTTTCAACAGATATATTTTTGTGTCACAACAGTCAGGAGAAACTACTGTTTTTCTTCACGGAAATAACTACCAAAAGCTGAATAATAGAGAATTTTTACCGTGGGATGGCAAAACCACAGTTATTGTTTACTGGGGTATACCACACTTTTTTAAATAGAGATATTTGCGGCTGAACAGTGAGCGACACACTCAAACTGCTTTTTTTTTAGATACCAAAGGCCCAAAACTGGATAGTACAACGATTTGACCCGTGGAACTGCGAAACCACACTGGGATGTCGGGCCTACACAAGACTATTTTCAACAGATATATTTTTGTGTCACAACAGTCAGGAGACACTACTGTTTTTCTTTACGGAAAATATACCAAAACCTGAATAATAGAGATTTTTTACCGTGGGATGGCAAAACCACAGTTATTGTTTACTGGGGTATACTACACTTTTTAAAATAGAGATATATTTGCGGCTGAACTGTGAGCGACACACTCAAACTGCTTTTTTTTAGATACCAAAGGCCCAAAACTGGATTGTACAGCGATTTGACCCGTGGAACTGCGAAACCACACTGGGATGTCGGGCCTACACAAGACTATTTTCAACAGATATATTTTTGTGTCAGAACAGTCAGGAGACAATACTGTTTTTCTTTACGGAAAAAACTACCAAAAGCTGAATAATAGAGATTTTTTACCGTGGGATGGCGAAACCACAGTTATTGTTTACTGGGGTATACCACACTTTTTAAATAGAGATATTTGCGGCTGAACAGTGAGCGACACACTCAAACTGCTTTTTCTTTAGATACCAAAGGCCCAAAACTGGATAGTACAGCGATTTGACCCGTGGAACTGCGAAACCACACTGGGATGTTGGGCCTACACAAGACTATTTTCAACAGATATATTTTTGTGTCACAACAGTCAGGAGACACTACTGTTTTTCTTCACAGAAAAAACTACAAAAAGCTGAATAATAGCGATTTTTTACCGTGGGATGGGAAAACCACAGTTATTGTTTACTGGGGTATACCACACTTTTTTAAATAGAGATATTTGAGGCTGAACAGTGAGCGACACACTCAAACTGCTTTTTTTTTAGATACCAAAGGCCCAAAACTGGATAGTACAGCGATTTGACCCGTCAAACTGCGAAACCACACTTGGATGTCGGGCGTACACAAGACTATTTTCAACAGATATATTTTTGTGTCACAACAGTCAGGAGAAACTACTGTTTTTCTTCACGGAAATAACTACCAAAAGCTGAATAATAGAGAATTTTTACCGTGGGATGGCAAAACCACAGTTATTGTTTACTGGGGTATACCACACTTTTTTAAATAGAGATATTTGCGGCTGAACAGTGAGCGACACACTCAAACTGCTTTTTTTTTAGATACCAAAGGAACAAAACTGGATAGTACAACGATTTGACCCGTGGAACTGCGAAACCACACTGGGATGTCGGGCCTACACAAGACTATTTTCAACAGATATATTTTTGTGTCACAACAGTCAGGAGACACTACTGTTTTTCTTCACGGAAAATATACCAAAACCTGAATAATAGAGATTTTTTACCGCGGGATGGCAAAACCACAGTTATTGTTCACTGGGGTATACCACACTTTTTTAAATAGAGATATTTGTGGCTGAATAGTGAGCGACACACTCAAACTGCTTTTTTTTTAGATACCAAAGGCCCAAAACTGGATAGTACAGCGATTTGACCCGTGGAACTGCGAAACCACACTGGGATGTCGGGCCTACACAAGACTATTTTCAACAGATATATTTTTGTGTCACAACAGTCAGGAGACCCTACTGTTTTTCTTCACGGAAAAAACTACCGAAAGCTGAATAATAGAGATTTTTTACCGTGGGATGGCAAAACCACAGTTATTGTTTACTGGGGTATACCACACTTTTTTAAATAGAGATATTTGCGGCTGAACAGTGAGCGACACATTCAAACTGCATTTTTTTTAGATACCAAAGGCCCAAAACTGGATAGTACAGCGATTTGACCCGTGGAACTGCGAAACCACACTGGGATGTCGGGCCTACACAAGACTATTTTTAACAGATATATTTTTGTGTCACAACAGTCAGGAGACACTACTGTTTTTCTTTACGGAAAATATACCAAAACCTGAATAATAGAGATTTTTTACCGTGCGATGGCAAAACCACAGTTATTGTTTACTCGGGTATACCACACTATTTTAAATAGATATATATTTGCTGCTGAACAGTGAGCGACACACTCAAACTGCTTTTTTTTTAGATACCAAAGGCCCAAAACTGGATAGAACAGCGATTTGACCCGTGGAACTGCGAACCACACTGGGATGTCGGGCCTACACAAGACTATTTTCAACAGATATATTTTTGTGTCACAACAGTCAGGAGACACTACTGTTTTTCTTTACGGAAAAAACTACCAAAAGCTGAATAATAGAGATTTTTTACCGTGGGATGGCAAAACCACAGTTATTGTTTACTTGGGTATACCACACTTTTTAAATAGAGATATTTGCGGCTGAACAATGAGCGACACACTCAAACTGCTTTTTTTTTAGATACCAAAGGCCCAAAACTGGATAGTACAGTGATTTGACCCGTGGAACTGCGAAACCACACTGGGATGTCGGGCCTACACAAGACTATTTTCAACAGATATATTTTTGTGTCACAACAGTCAGGAGACACTACTGTTTTTCTTCACGGAAAATATACCAAAACCTGAATAATAGAGATTTTTTACCGTAGGATGGCAAAACCACAGTTATTGTTCACTGGGGTATACCACACTTTTTAAATAGAGATTTGTGGCTGAATAGTGAGCGACACACTCAAACTGCTTTTTTTTTAGATACCAAAGGCCCAAAACTGGATAGTACAGCGATTTGACCCGTGGAACTGCGAAACCACACTGGGATGTCGGGCCTACACAAGACTATTTTCAACAGATATATTTTTGTGTCACAACAGTCAGGAGACACTACTGTTTTTCTTCACGGAAAATATACCACAACCTGAATAATAGAGATTTTTTACCGTGGGATGGCAAAACCACAGTTATTGTTCACTGGGGTATACCACACTTTTTTAAATAGAGATATTTGTGGCTGAATAGTGAGTGACACACTCAAACTGCTTTTTTTTTAGATACCAAAGGCCCAAAACTGGATAGTACAGCGATTTGACCCGTGGAACTGCGAAACCACACTGGGATGTCGGGCCTACACAAGACTATTTTCAACAGATATATTTTTGTGTCACAACAGTCAGGAGACCCTACTGTTTTTCTTTACGGAAAAAAATTACCAAAAGCTGAATAATAGAGATTTTTTACCGTGGGATGGCAGAACCACAGTTATTGTTTACTGGGGTATACCACACTTTTTTAAATAGAGATATTTGCGGCTGAACAGTGAGCGACACACTCAAACTGCTTTTTTTTTAGATACCAAAGGCCCAAAACTGGATAGTACAGCGATTTGCCCCGTGGAACTGCGAAACCACACTGGGATGTCGGGCCTACACAAGACTATTTTCAACAGATATATTTTTGTGTCACAACAGTCAGGAGACAGTACTGTTTTTCTTTACGGAAAAAACTACCAAAACCTGAATAATAGAGATTTTTTACCGTGGGATGGCAAAACCACAGTTATTGTTTACTGGGGTATACCACACTTTTTTAAATAGAGATATTTGCGGCTGAACAGTGAGCGACACACTCAAACTGCTTTTTTTTTAAATACCAAAGGCCCAAAACTGGATAGTACAGCGATTTGACACGTGGAACTGTGAAACCACACTGGGATGTCGGGCCTACACAAGACTATTTTCAACAGATATATTTTTGTGTCACAACAGTCAGGAGACACTACTGTTTTTCTTTACGGAAAAAAATACCAAAAGCTGAATAATAGAGATTTTTTACCGTGGGATGGCAAAACCACAGTTATTGTTTACTGGGGTATACCACACTTTTTTAAATAGAGATATTTGCGGTTGAACAGTGAGCGACACACTCAAACTGCTTTTTTTTTAGATACCAAAGGCCCAAAACTGGATAGTACAGCGATTTGACCCGTGGAACTGCGAAACCACACTGGGATGTCGGGCCTACACAAGACTATTTTCAACAGATATATTTTTGTGTCACAACAGTCAGGAGACACTACTGTTTTTCTTTACGGAAAATATACCAAAACCTGAATAATAGAGATTTTTTACCGTGGGATGGCAAAACCACAGTTATTGTTTACTGGGGTATACCACACTTTTTTAAATAGAGATATTTGCGGCTGAACAGTGAGCGACACACTCAAACTGCTTTTTTTTTAAATACCAAAGGCCCAAAACTGGATAGTACAGCGATTTGACCCGTGGAACTACGAAACCACACTGGGATGTCGGGCCTACACAAGACTAATTTCAACAGATATATTTTTGTGTCACAACAGTCAGGAGACACTACTGTTTTTCTTCACGGAAATAACTACCAAAAGCTGAATAATAGAGATTTTTTACCGTGGGATGGCAAAACCACAGTTATTGTTTACTGGGGTATACCACACTTTTTTAAATAGAGATATTTGCGGCTGAACAGTGAGCGACACACTCAAACTGCTTTTTTTTTAGATACCAAAGGCCCAAAACTGGATAGTACAGCGATTTGACCCGTGGAACTGCGAAACCACACTGGGATGTCGGGCCTACACAAGACTATTTTCAACAGATATATTTTTGTGTCACAACAGTCAGGAGACCCTACTGTTTTTCTTCACGGAAAAAACTACCAAAAGCTGAATAATAGAGATTTTTTACCGTGGGATGGCAAAACCACAGTTATTGTTTACTGGGGTATACCACACTTTTTTAAATAGAGATATTTGCGGCTAAACAGTGAGCGACACATTCAAACTGCATTTTTTTTAGATACCAAAGGCCCAAAACTGGATAGTACAGCGATTTGACCCGTGGAACTGCGAAACCACACTGGGATGTCGGGCCTACACAAGACTATTTTCAACAGATATATTTTTGTATCACAACAGTCAGGTGACACTACTGTTTTTCTTTACGGAAAAAAATTACCAAAAGCTGAATAATAGAGATTTTTTACCGTGGGATGGCAAAACCACAGTTATTGTTTACTGGGGTATACCACACTTTTTTAAATAGAGATATTTGCGGCTGAACAGTGAGCGACACACTCAAACTGCTTTTTTTTTAGATACCAAAGGCCCAAAACTGAATAGTACAGCGATTTGCCCCGTGGAACTGCGAAACCACACTGGGATGTCGGGCCTACACAAGACTATTTTCAACAGATATATTTTTGTGTCACAACAGTCAGTAGACACTACTGTTTTTCTTTACGGAAAAAACTACCAAAACCTGAATAATAGAGATTTTTTACCGTGGGATGGCAAAACCACAGTTATTGTTTACTGGGGTATACCACACTTTTTTAAATAGAGATATTTGCGGTTGAACAGTGAGCGACACACTCAAACTGCTTTTTTTTTAAATACCAAAGGCCCAAAACTGGATAGTACAGCGATTTGACACGTGGAACTGCGAAACCACACTGGGATGTCGGGCCTACACAAGACTATTTTCAACAGATATATTTTTGTGTCACAACAGTCAGGAGACACTACTGTTTTTCTTTACGGAAAATATACCAAAACCTGAATAATAGAGATTTTTTACCGTGGGATGGCAAAACCACAGTTATTGTTTACTGGGGTATACCACACTTTTTTAAATAGAGATATTTGCGGCTGAACAGTGAGCGACACACTCAAACTGCTTTTTTTTTAAATACCAAAGGCCCAAAACTGGATAGTACAGCGATTTGACCCGTGGAACTACGAAACCACACTGGGATGTCGGGCCTACACAAGACTAATTTCAACAGATATATTTTTGTGTCACAACAGTCAGGAGACACTACTGTTTTTCTTCACGGAAATAACTACCAAAAGCTGAATAATAGAGATTTTTTACCGTGGGATGGCAAAACCACAGTTATTGTTTACTGGGGTATACCACACTTTTTTAAATAGAGATATTTGCGGCTGAACAGTGAGCGACACACTCAAACTGCTTTTTTTTTAGATACCAAAGGCCCAAAACTGGATAGTACAGCGATTTGACCCGTGGAACTGCGAAACCACACTGGGATGTCGGGCCTACACAAGACTATTTTCAACAGATATATTTTTGTGTCACAACAGTCAGGAGACACTACTGTTTTTCTTTACCGAAAATATACCAAAACTTGAATAATAGAGATTTTTTACCGTGGGATGGCAAAACCACAGTTATTGTTTACTGTGGTATACCATACTTTTTTAAATAGAGATATTTGCGGCTGAACAGTGAGCGACACACTCAAACTGCTTTTTTTTTTAGATACCAAAGGCCCAAAACTGGATAATACAGCGATTTGACCCGTGGAACTGCGAAACCACACTGGGATGTCGGGCCTACATAAGACTATTTTCAACAGATATATTTTTGTGTCACATCAGTCAGGAGACACTACTGTTTTTCTTTACGGAAAATATACCAAAACCTGAATAATAGAGATTTTTTACCGTGGGATGCCAAAACAACAGTTATTGTTTACTGGGGTATACCAAACTTTTTTAAATAGAGATATTTGCGGCTGAACAGTGAGTGACACACTCAAACTGCTTTTTTTTTTAGATACTAAAGGCCCAAAACTGGATAGTACAGCGATTTTACCCAGGGAACTGCGAAACCACACTGGGATGTCGGGCCTACACAAGACTATTTTCAACAGATATATTTTTGTGTCACAACAGTCAGGAGACAGTACTGTTTATCTTTACGGAAAATATACCAAAACCTGAATAATAGAGATTTTTTACCGTGGGATGGCGAAACCACAGTTATTGTTTACTGGGGTATACCATACTTTTTTAAATAGAGATATATTTGAAGCTGAACAGTGAGCGACACACTCAAACTGCTTTTTTTTTAGATACCAAAGGCCCAAAACTGGATAGTACAGCGATTTGACCCGTGGAACTGCGAAACCACACTGGGATGTCGGGCCTACACAAGACTATTTTCAACAGATATATTTTTGTGTCACAACAGTCAGGAGACACTACTGTTTTTCTTTACGGAAAAACATACCAAAAGCTGAATAATAGAGATTTTTTACCGTGGGATGGCAAAACCACAGTTATTGTTTACTGGGGTATACCACACTTTTTTAAATAGAGATATTTGCGGCTGAACAGTGAGCGACACACTCAAACTGCTTTTTTTTTAGATGCCAAAGGCCCAAAACTGGATAGTACAGCAATTTGACCCGTGGAACTGCGAAACCACACTGGGATGTCGGGCCTACACAAGACTATTTTCAACAGATATATTTTTGTGTCACAACAGTCAGGAGACACTACTGTTTTTCTTTACGGAAAATATACCAAAACCTGAATAATAGAGATTTTTTACCGTGGAATGGCAAAACCACAGTTATTGTTCACTGGGGTATACCACACTTTTTTAAATAGAGATATTTGTGGCTGAATAGTGAGCGACACACTCAAACTGCTTTTTTTTTAGATACCAAAGGCCCAAAACTGGATAGTACAGCGATTTGACCCGTGGAACTGCGAAACCACACTGGGATGTCGGGCCTACACAAGACTATTTTCAACAGATATATTTTTGTGTCACAACAGTCAGGAGACAGTACTGTTTTTCTTTACGGAAAAAACTACCAAAACCTGAATAATAGAGATTTTTTACCGTGGGATGGCAAAACCACAGTTATTGTTTACTGGGGTATACCACACTTTTTTAAATAGAGATATTTGCGGCTGAACAGTGAGCGACACACTCAAACTGCTTTTTTTTTTAAATACCAAAGGCCCAAAACTGGATAGTACAGCGATTTGACACGTGGAACTGCGAAACCACACTGGGATGTCGGGCCTACACAAGACTATTTTCAACAGATATATTTTTGTGTCACAACAGTCAGGAGACACTACTGTTTTTCTTTACGGAAAAAAATACCAAAAGCTGAATAATAGAGATTTTTTACCGTGGGATGGCAAAACCACAGTTATTGTTTACTAGGGTATACCACACTTTTTTAAATAGAGATATTTGCGGTTGAACAGTGAGCGACACACTCAAACTGCTTTTTTTTTAGATACCAAAGGCCCAAAACTGGATAGTACAGCGATTTGACCCGTGGAACTGCGAAACCACACTGGGATGTCGGGCCTACACAAGACTATTTTCAACAGATATATTTTTGTGTCACAACAGTCAGGAGACACTACTGTTTTTCTTTACGGAAAATATACCAAAACCTGAATAATAGAGATTTTTTACCGTGGGATGGCAAAATCACAGTTATTGTTTACTGGGGTATACCACAATTTTTTAAATAGAGATATTTGCGGCTGAACAGTGAGCGACACACTCAAACTGCTTTTTTTTTAAATATCAAAGGCCCAAAACTGGATAGTACAGCGATTTGACCCGTGGAACTGCGAAACCACACTGGGATGTCGGGCCTACACAAGACTAATTTCAACAGATATATTTTTGTGTCACAACAGTCAGGAGACACTACTGTTTTTCTTCACGGAAATAACTACCAAAAGCTGAATAATAGAGATTTTTTACCGTGGGATGGCAAAACCACAGTTATTGTTTACTGGGGTATACCACACTTTTTTAAATAGAGATATTTGCGGCTGAACAGTGAGCGACACACTCAAACTGCTTTTTTTTTAGATACCAAAGGCCCAAAACTGGATAGTACAGCGATTTGACCCGTGGAACTGCGAAACCACACTGGGATGTCGGGCCTACACAAGACTATTTTCAACAGATATATTTTTGTGTCACAACAGTCAGGAGACACTACTGTTTTTCTTTACGGAAAATATACCAAAACCTGAATAATAGAGATTTTTTACAGTGGGATGGCAAAACCACAGTTATTGTTTACTGGGGTATACCACACTTTTTTAAATAGAGATATTTGCGGCTGAACAGTGAGCGACACACTCAAACTGCTTTTTTTTTTAGATACCAAAGGCCAAAAACTGGATAATACAGCGATTTGACCCGTGGAACTGCGAAACCACACTGGGATGTCGGGCCTACATAAGACTATTTTCAACAGATATATTTTTGTGTCACAACAGTCAGGAGACACTATTATTTTTCTTCACGGAAAAAAGTACCAAAAGCTGAATAATAGAGATTTTTTGCCGTGGGATGGCAAAACCACAGTTATTGTTTACTGGGGTATACCACACTTTTTTAAATAGAGATATTTGCGGCTGAACAGTGAGCGACACACTCAAACTGCATTTTTTTTAGATACCAAAGGCCCAAAACTGAATAGTACAGCGATTTGACCCGTGGAACTGCGAAACCACACTGGGATGTCGGGCCTACACAAGACTATTTTCAACAGATATATTTTTGTGTCACAACAGTCAGGAGACACTACTGTTTTTCTTTACGGAAAATATACCAAAACCTGAATAATAGAGATTTTTTACCGTGGGATATCAAAACCACAGTTATTGTTTACTGGGGTATACCACACTTTTTTAAATAGAGATATATTTGCGGCTGAACAGTGAGCGACACACTCAAACTGCTTTTTTTTTAGATACCAAAGGCCCAAAACTGGATAGTTCAGCGATTTGACCCGTGGAACTGCGAAACCACACTGGGATGTCGGGCCTACACAAGACTATTTTCAACAGATATATTTTTGTGTCACAACAGTCAGGAGACACTACTGTTTTTCTTTACGGAAAATATACCAAAACCTGAATAATAGAGATTTTTTACCGTGGGATGGCAAAAACCACATTTTACTAGGGTATACCACACTTTTTTAAATAGAGATATTTGTGGCTGAATAGTGAGCGACACACTCAAACTGCTTTTTTTTTGGATACCAAAGGCCTAAAACTGGATAGTACAGCGATTTGACCTGTGGAACTGCGAAACCACACTGGGATGTCGGGCCTACACAAGACTATTTTCAACAGATATATTTTTGTGTCACAACAGTCAGGAGACACTACTGTTTTTCTTTACGGAAAATATACCAAAACCTGAATAATAGAGATTTTTTACCGTGGGATGGCAAAACCACAGTTATTGTTTACTGGGGTATACCACACTTTTTTAAATATAGATATTTGCGGCTGAACAGTGAGCGACACACTCAAACTGCTTTTTTTTAGATACCAAAGGCCCCAAACTGGATAGTACAGCGATTTGACCCGTGGAACTGCGAAACCACACTGTGATGTCAGGCCTACACAAGACTATATTCAACAGATATATTTTTGTGTCACAACAGTCAGGAGACACTACTGTTTTTCTTTACGGAAAAAAATTACCAAAAGCTGAATAATAGAGATTTTTTACCGTGGGATGGCAGAACCACAGTTATTGTTTACTGGGGTATACCACACTTTTTTAAATAGAGATATTTGCGGCTGAACAGTGAGCGACACACTCAAACTGCTTTTTTTTTAGATACCAAAGGCCCAAAACTGGATAGTACAGCGATTTGCCCCGTGGAACTGCGAAACCACACTGGGATGTCGGGCCTACACAAGACTATTTTCAACAGATATGTTTTTGTGTCACAACAGTCAGGAGACACTACTGTTTTTCTTTACGGAAAAAACTACCAAAACCTGAATAATAGAGATTTTTTACCGTGGGATGGCAAAACCACAGTTATTGTTTACTGGGGTATACCACACTTTTTTAAATAGAGATATTTGCGGTTGAACAGTGAGCGACACACTCAAACTGCTTTTTTTTTAAATACCAAAGGCCCAAAACTGGATAGTACAGCGATTTGACACGTGGAACTGCGAAACCACACTGGGATGTCGGGCCTACACAAGACTATTTTCAACAGATATATTTTTGTGTCACAACAGTCAGGAGACACTACTGTTTTTCTTTACGGAAAATATACCAAAACCTGAATAATAGAGATTTTTTACCGTGGGATGGCAAAACCACAGTTATTGTTTACTGGGGTATACCACACTTTTTTAAATAGAGATATTTGCGGCTGAACAGTGAGCGACACACTCAAACTGCTTTTTTTTTAAATACCAAAGGCCCAAAACTGGATAGTACAGCGATTTGACCCGTGGAACTACGAAACCACACTGGGATGTCGGGCCTACACAAGACTAATTTCAACAGATATATTTTTGTGTCACAACAGTCAGGAGACACTACTGTTTTTCTTCACGGAAATAACTACCAAAAGCTGAATAATAGAGATTTTTTACCGTGGGATGGCAAAACCACAGTTATTGTTTACTGGGGTATACCACACTTTTTTAAATAGAGATATTTGCGGCTGAACAGTGAGCGACACACTCAAACTGCTTTTTTTTTAGATACCAAAGGCCCAAAACTGGATAGTACAGCGATTTGACCCGTGGAACTGCGAAACCACACTGGGATGTCGGGCCTACACAAGACTATTTTCAACAGATATATTTTTGTGTCACAACAGTCAGGAGACACTACTGTTTTTCTTTACGGAAAATATACCAAAACTTGAATAATAGAGATTTTTTACCGTGGGATGGCAAAACCACAGTTATTGTTTACTGTGGTATACCATACTTTTTTAAATAGAGATATTTGCGGCTGAACAGTGAGCGACACACTCAAACTGCTTTTTTTTTTAGATACCAAAGGCCCAAAACTGGATAATACAGCGATTTGACCCGTGGAACTGCGAAACCACACTGGGATGTCGGGCCTACATAAGACTATTTTCAACAGATATATTTTTGTGTCACATCAGTCAGGAGACACTACTGTTTTTCTTTACGGAAAATATACCAAAACCTGAATAATAGAGATTTTTTACCGTGGGATGCCAAAACAACAGTTATTGTTTACTGGGGTATACCAAACTTTTTTAAATATACATATTTGCGGCTGAACAGTGAGCGACACACTCAAACTGCTTTTTTTTTAGATACCAAAGGCCCAAAACTGGATAGTACAGCGATTTGACCCGTGGAACTGCGAAACCACACTGGGATGTCGGGCCTACACAAGACTATTTTCAACAGATATATTTTTGTGTCACAACAGTCAGGAGACACTACTGTTTTTGTTTACGGAAAAAACTACCAAAAGCTGAATAATAGAGATTTTTTACCATGGGATGGCAAAACCACAGTTATTGTTTACTGGGGTATACCACACTTTTTTAAATAGAGATATTTGCGGCTGAACAGTGAGTGACACACTCAAACTGCTTTTTTTTTTAGATACTAAAGGCCCAAAACTGGATAGTACAGCGATTTGACCCAGGGAACTGCGAAACCACACTGGGATGTCGGGCCTACACAAGACTATTTTCAACAGATATATTTTTGTGTCACAACAGTCAGGAGACCTTACTGTTTTTCTTCACGGAAAAAACTACCAAAAGCTGAATAATAGAGATTTTTTACCGTGGGATGGCAAAACCACAGTTATTGTTTACTGGGGTATACCACACTTTTTTAAATAGAGATATTTGCGGCTAAACAGTGAGCGACACATTCAAACTGCATTTTTTTTAGATACCAAAGGCCCAAAACTGGATAGTACAGCGATTTGACCCGTGGAACTGCGAAACCACACTGGGATGTCGGGCCTACACAAGACTATTTTCAACAGATATATTTTTGTATCACAACAGTCAGGTGACACTACTGTTTTTCTTTACGGAAAAAAATTACCAAAAGCTGAAAAATAGAGATTTTTTACCGTGGGATGGCAAAACCACAGTTATTGTTTACTGGGGTATACCACACTTTTTTAAATAGAGATATTTGCGGCTGAACAGTGAGCGACACACTCAAACTGCTTTTTTTTTAGATACCAAAGGCCCAAAACTGGATAGTACAGCGATTTGCCCCGTGGAACTGCGAAACCACACTGGGATGTGGGGCCTACACAAGACTATTTTCAACAGATATATTTTTGTGTCACAACAGTCAGGAGACACTACTGTTTTTCTTTACGGAAAAAACTACCAAAACCTGAATAATAGAGATTTTTTACCGTGGGATGGCAAAACCACAGTTATTGTTTACTGGGGTATACCACACTTTTTTAAATAGAGATATTTGCGGTTGAACAGTGAGCGACACACTCAAACTGCTTTTTTTTTAAATACCAAAGGCCCAAAACTGGATAGTACAGCGATTTGACACGTGGAACTGCGAAACCACACTGGGATGTCGGGCCTACACAAGACTATTTTCAACAGATATATTTTTGTGTCACAACAGTCAGGAGACACTACTGTTTTTCTTTACGGAAAATATACCAAAACCTGAATAATAGAGATTTTTTACCGTGGGATGGCAAAACCACAGTTATTGTTTACTGGGGTATACCACACTTTTTTAAATAGAGATATTTGCGGCTGAACAGTGAGCGACACACTCAAACTGCTTTTTTTTTAAATACCAAAGGCCCAAAACTGGATAGTACAGCGATTTGACCCGTGGAACTACGAAACCACACTGGGATGTCGGGCCTACACAAGACTAATTTCAACAGATATATTTTTGTGTCACAACAGTCAGGAGACACTACTGTTTTTCTTCACGGAAATAACTACCAAAAGCTGAATAATAGAGATTTTTTACCGTGGGATGGCAAAACCACAGTTATTGTTTACTGGGGTATACCACACTTTTTTAAATAGAGATATTTGCGGCTGAACAGTGAGCGACACACTCAAACTGCTTTTTTTTTAGATACCAAAGGCCCAAAACTGGATAGTACAGCGATTTGACCCGTGGAACTGCGAAACCACACTGGGATGTCGGGCCTACACAAGACTATTTTCAACAGATATATTTTTGTGTCACAACAGTCAGGAGACACTACTGTTTTTCTTTACGGAAAATATACCAAAACTTGAATAATAGAGATTTTTTACCGTGGGATGGCAAAACCACAGTTATTGTTTACTGTGGTATACCATACTTTTTTAAATAGAGATATTTGCGGCTGAACAGTGAGCGACACACTCAAACTGCTTTTTTTTTTAGATACCAAAGGCCCAAAACTGGATAATACAGCGATTTGACCCGTGGAACTGCGAAACCACACTGGGATGTCGGGCCTACATAAGACTATTTTCAACAGATATATTTTTGTGTCACATCAGTCAGGAGACACTACTGTTTTTCTTTACGGAAAATATACCAAAACCTGAATAATAGAGATTTTTTACCGTGGGATGCCAAAACAACAGTTATTGTTTACTGGGGTATACCAAACTTTTTTAAATATACATATTTGCGGCTGAACAGTGAGCGACACACTCAAACTGCTGTTTTTTTAGATACCAAAGGCCCAAAACTGGATAGTACAGCGATTTGACCCGTGGAACTGCGAAACCACACTGGGATGTCGGGCCTACACAAGACTATTTTCAACAGATATATTTTTGTGTCACAACAGTCAGGAGACACTACTGTTTTTGTTTACGGAAAAAACTACCAAAAGCTGAATAATAGAGATTTTTTACCATGGGATGGCAAAACCACAGTTATTGTTTACTGGGGTATACCACACTTTTTTAAATAGAGATATTTGCGGCTGAACAGTGAGTGACACACTCAAACTGCTTTTTTTTTTAGATACTAAAGGCCCAAAACTGGATAGTACAGCGATTTGACCCAGGGAACTGCGAAACCACACTGGGATGTCGGGCCTACACAAGACTATTTTCAACAGATATATTTTTGTGTCACAACAGTCAGGAGACAGTACTGTTTTTCTTTACGGAAAATATACCAAAACCTGAATAATAGAGATTTTTTACCGTGGGATGGCGAAACCACAGTTATTGTTTACTGGGGTATACCATACTTTTTTAAATAGAGATATATTTGAAGCTGAACAGTGAGCGACACACTCAAACTGCTTTTTTTTTAGATACCAAAGGCCCAAAACTGGATAGTACAGCGATTTGACCCGTGGAACTGCGAAACCACACTGGGATGTCGGGCCTACACAAGACTATTTTCAACAGATATATTTTTGTGTCACAACAGTCAGGAGACACTACTGTTTTTCTTTACGGAAAAACATACCAAAAGCTGAATAATAGAGATTTTTTACCGTGGGATGGCAAAACCACAGTTATTGTTTACTGGGGTATACCACACTTTTTTAAATAGAGATATTTGCGGCTGAACAGTGAGCGACACACTCAAACTGCTTTTTTTTTAGATACCAAAGGCCCAAAACTGGATAGTACAGCAATTTGACCCGTGGAACTGCGAAACCACACTGGGATGTCGGGCCTACACAAGACTATTTTCAACAGATGTATTTTTGTGTCACAACAGTCAGGAGACACTACTGTTTTTCTTTACGGAAAATATACCAAAACCTGAATAATAGAGATTTTTTACCATGGAATGGCAAAACCACAGTTATTGTTCACTGGGGTATACCACACTTTTTTAAATAGAGATATTTGTGGCTGAATAGTGAGCGACACACTCAAACTGCTTTTTTTTTAGATACCAAAGGCCCAAAACTGGATAGTACAGCGATTTGACCCGTGGAACTGCGAAACCACACTGGGATGTCGGGCCTACACAAGACTATTTTCAACAGATATATTTTTGTGTCACAACAGTCAGGAGACAGTACTGTTTTTCTTTACGGAAAAAACTACCAAAACCTGAATAATAGAGATTTTTTACCGTGGGATGGCAAAACCACAGTTATTGTTTACTGGGGTATACCACACTTTTTTAAATAGAGATATTTGCGGCTGAACAGTGAGCGACACACTCAAACTGCTTTTTTTTTAAATATCAAAGGCCCAAAACTGGATAGTACAGCGATTTGACCCGTGGAACTGCGTAACCACACTGGGATGTCGGGCCTACACAAGACTAATTTCAACAGATATATTTTTGTGTCACAACAGTCAGGAGACACTACTGTTTTTCTTCACGGAAATAACTACCAAAAGCTGAATAATAGAGATTTTTTACCGTGGGATGGCAAAACCACAGTTATTGTTTACTGGGGTATACCACACTTTTTTAAATAGAGATATTTGCGGCTGAACAGTGAGCGACACACTCAAACTGCTTTTTTTTTAGATACCAAAGGCCCAAAACTGGATAGTACAGCGATTTGACCCGTGGAACTGCGAAACCACACTGGGATGTCGGGCCTACACAAGACTATTTTCAACAGATATATTTTTGTGTCACAACAGTCAGGAGACACTACTGTTTTTCTTTACGGAAAATATACCAAAACCTGAATAATAGAGATTTTTTACCGTGGGATGGCAAAATCACAGTTATTGTTTACTGGGGTATACCACAATTTTTTAAATAGAGATATTTGCGGCTGAACAGTGAGCGACACACTCAAACTGCTTTTTTTTTAAATATCAAAGGCCCAAAACTGGATAGTACAGCGATTTGACCCGTGGAACTGCGAAACCACACTGGGATGTCGGGCCTACACAAGACTAATTTCAACAGATATATTTTTGTGTCACAACAGTCAGGAGACACTACTGTTTTTCTTCACGGAAATAACTACCAAAAGCTGAATAATAGAGATTTTTTACCGTGGGATGGCAAAACCACAGTTATTGTTTACTGGGCTATACCACACTTTTTTAAATAGAGATATTTGCGGCTGAACAGTGAGCGACACACTCAAACTGCTTTTTTTTTAGATACCAAAGGCCCAAAACTGGATAGTACAGCGATTTGACCCGTGGAACTGCGAAACCACACTGGGATGTCGGGCCTACACAAGACTATTTTCAACAGATATATTTTTGTGTCACAACAGTCAGGAGACACTACTGTTTTTCTTTACGGAAAATATACCAAAACCTGAATAATAGAGATTTTTTACAGTGGGATGGCAAAACCACAGTTATTGTTTACTGGGGTATACCACACTTTTTTAAATAGAGATATTTGCGGCTGAACAGTGAGCGACACACTCAAACTGCTTTTTTTTTTAGATACCAAAGGCCAAAAACTGGATAATACAGCGATTTGACCCGTGGAACTGCGAAACCACACTGGGATGTCGGGCCTACATAAGACTATTTTCAACAGATATATTTTTGTGTCACAACAGTCAGGAGACACTATTATTTTTCTTCACGGAAAAAAGTACCAAAAGCTGAATAATAGAGATTTTTTGCCGTGGGATGGCAAAACCACAGTTATTGTTTACTGGGGTATACCACACTTTTTTAAATAGAGATATTTGCGGCTGAACAGTGAGCGACACACTCAAACTGCATTTTTTTTAGATACCAAAGGCCCAAAACTGAATAGTACAGCGATTTGACCCGTGGAACTGCGAAACCACACTGGGATGTCGGGCCTACACAAGACTATTTTCAACAGATATATTTTTGTGTCACAACAGTCAGGAGACACTACTGTTTTTCTTTACGGAAAATATACCAAAACCTGAATAATAGAGATTTTTTACCGTGGGATATCAAAACCACAGTTATTGTTTACTGGGGTATACCACACTTTTTTAAATAGAGATATATTTGCGGCTGAACAGTGAGCGACACACTCAAACTGCTTTTTTTTTAGATACCAAAGGCCCAAAACTGGATAGTTCAGCGATTTGACCCGTGGAACTGCGAAACCACACTGGGATGTCGGGCCTACACAAGACTATTTTCAACAGATATATTTTTGTGTCACAACAGTCAGGAGACACTACTGTTTTTCTTTACGGAAAATATACCAAAACCTGAATAATAGAGATTTTTTACCGTGGGATGGCAAAAACCACATTTTACTAGGGTATACCACACTTTTTTAAATAGAGATATTTGTGGCTGAATAGTGAGCGACACACTCAAACTGCTTTTTTTTTGGATACCAAAGGCCTAAAACTGGATAGTACAGCGATTTGACCCGTGGAACTGCGAAACCACACTGGGATGTCGGGCCTACACAAGACTATTTTCAACAGATATATTTTTGTGTCACAACAGTCAGGAGACACTACTGTTTTTCTTTACGGAAAATATACCAAAACCTGAATAATAGAGATTTTTTACCGTGGGATGGCAAAACCACAGTTATTGTTTACTGGGGTATACCACACTTTTTTAAATATAGATATTTGCGGCTGAACAGTGAGCGACACACTCAAACTGCTTTTTTTTTAGATACCAAAGGCCCCAAACTGGATAGTACAGCGATTTGACCCGTGGAACTGCGAAACCACACTGTGATGTCAGGCCTACACAAGACTATATTCAACAGATATATTTTTGTGTCACAACAGTCAGGAGACACTACTGTTTTCGTTTACGGAAAAAACTACCAAAAGATGAATAATAGAGATTTTTTACCGTGGGATGGCAATACCACAGTTATTGTTTACTTGGGTATACCACACTTTTTTAAATAGAGATATTTGCGGCTGAACAGTGAGCGACACACTCAAACTGCATTTTTCTTAGATACCAAAAGCCCAAAACTGGATAGTACAACGATTTGACCCGTGGAACTGCGAAACCACACTGGGATGTCGGTCCTACACAAGACTATTTTCAACAGATATATTTTTGTGTCACAACAGTCAGGAGACACTACTGTTTTTCTTTACGGAAAATATACCAAAACCTGAATAATAGAGATGTTTTACCGTGGGATGGCAAAACCACAGTTATTGTTTACTGGGGTATACCACACTTTTTTAAATAGATATATATTTGCGGCTGAACAGTGAGCGACTCACTCAAACTGCTTTTTTTTTAGATACCAAAGGCCCAAAACTGGATAGTTCAGCGATTTGACCCGTGGAACTGCGAAACCACACTGGGATGTCGGGCCTACACAAGACTATTTTCAACAGATATATTTTTGTGTCACAACAGTCAGGAGACACTACTGTTTTTCTTTACGGAAAATATACCAAAACCTGAATAATAGAGATTTTTTACCGTGGGATGGCAAAAACCACATTTTACTAGGGTATACCACACTTTTTTAAATAGAGATATTTGCGGCTGAACAGTGAGCGACAAACTCAAACTGCTTTTTTTTTAGATACCAAAGGCCCAAAACTGGATAGTACAGCGATTTGACCCGTGGAACTGCGAAACCACACTGGGATGTCGGGCCTACACAAGACTATTTTCAACAGATATATTTTTGTGTCACAACAGTCAGGAGACACTACTGTTTTTCTTTACGGAAAATATACCAAAAGCTGAATAATAGAGATTTTTTACCATGGGATGGCAAAACCACAGATATTGTTTACTGGGGTATACCACACTTTTTTAAATAGAGATATTTGTGGCTGAATAGTGAGCGACACACTCAAACTGCTTTTTTTTTAGATACCAAAGGCCCAAAACTGGATAGTACAGCGATTTGACCCGTGGAACTGCGAAACCACACTGGGATGTCGGGCCTACACAAGACTATTTTCAACAGATATATTTTTGTGTCACAACAGTCAGGAGACACTACAGTTTTTGTTTACGGAAAAAACTACCAAAACCTGAATAATAGAGATTTTTTACCGTGGGATGGCAAAACCACAGTTATTGTTTACTGGGGTATACCACACTTTTTTAAATAGAGATATTTGCGGCTGAACAGTGAGCGACACACTCAAACTGCTTTTTTTTTAGATACCAAAGGCCCAAAACTGGATAGTACAGCAATTTGACCCGTGGTACTGCGAAACCACACTGGGATGTCGGGCCTACACAAGACTATTTTCAACAGATATATTTTTGTGTCACAACAGTCAGGAGACACTACTGTTTTTCTTTACGGAAAATATACCAAAAACTGAATAATAGAGATTTTTTACCGTGGGATGGCAAAACCACAGTTATTGTTTACTGGGGTATACCACACTTTTTTAAATAGAGATATTTGTGGCTGAATAGTGAGCGACACACTCAAACTGCTTTTTTTTTGGATACCAAAGGCCTAAAACTGGATAGTACAGCGATTTGACCCGTGGAACTGCGAAACCACACTGGGATGTCGGGCCTACACAAGACTATTTTCAACAGATATATTTTTGTGTCACAACAGTCAGGAGACACTACTGTTTTTCTTTACGGAAAATATACCAAAACCTGAATAATAGAGATTTTTTACCGTGGGATGGCAAAACCACAGTTATTGTTTACTGGGGTATACCACACTTTTTTAAATATAGATATTTGCGGCTGAACAGTGAGCGACACACTCAAACTGCTTTTTTTTTAGATACCAAAGGCCCCAAACTGGATAGTACAGCGATTTGACCCGTGGAACTGCGAAACCACACTGTGATGTCAGGCCTACACAAGACTATATTCAACAGATATATTTTTGTGTCACAACAGTCAGGAGACACTACTGTTTTTGTTTACGGAAAAAACTACCAAAAGATGAATAATAGAGATTTTTTACCGTGGGATGGCAAAACCACAGTTATTGTTTACTGGGGTATACCACACTTTTTTAAATAGAGATATTTGCGGCTGAACAGTGAGCGACACACTCAAACTGCATTTTTCTTAGATACCAAAAGCCCAAAACTGGATAGTACAGCGATTTGACCCGTGGAACTGCGAAACCACACTGGGATGTCGGTCCTACACAAGACTATTTTCAACAGATATATTTTTGTGTCACAACAGTCAGGAGACACTACTGTTTTTCTTTACGGAAAATATACCAAAACCTGAATAATAGAGATGTTTTACCGTGGGATGGCAAAACCACAGTTATTGTTTACTGGGGTATACCACACTTTTTTAAATAGATATATATTTGCGGCTGAACAGTGAGCGACTCACTCAAACTGCTTTTTTTTTAGATACCAAAGGCCCAAAACTGGATAGTTCAGCGATTTGACCCGTGGAACTGCGAAACCACACTGGGATGTCGGGCCTTCTCACGACTATTTTCAACAGATATATTTTTGTGTCACAACAGTCAGGAGACACTACTGTTTTTCTTTACGGAAAATATACCAAAACCTGAATAATAGAGATTTTTTACCGTGGGATGGCAAAACCACAGTTATTGTTTTCTGGGGTATACCACACTTTTTTAAATAGAGATATTTGCGACTGAACAGTGAGCGACACACTCAAACTGCTTTTTTTTAGATACCAAAGGCCCAAAACTGGATAGTACAGCGATTTGACCCGTGGAACTGCGAAACCACACTGGGATGTCGGGCCTACACAAGACTATTTTCAACAGATATATTTTTGTGTCACAACAGTCAGGAGACACTACTGTTTTTCTTTACGGAAAATATACCAAAACCTGAATAATAGAGATTTTTTACCGTGGGATGCCAAAACAACAGTTATTGTTTACTGGGGTATACCACACTTTTTTAAATATAGATATTTGCGGCTGAACAGTGAGCGACACACTCAAACTGCTTTTTTTTTTAGATACCAAAGGCCCAAAACTGGATAGTACAGCGATTTGACCTGTGGAACTGCGAAACCACACTGGTATGTCGGGCCTACACAAGACTATTTTCAACAGATATATTTTTGTGTCACAACAGTCAGGAGACACTACTGTTTTTCTTCACGGAAAAAACTACCAAAAGCTGAATAATAGAGATTTTTTGCCGTGGGATGGCAAAACCACAGTTATTGTTTACTGGGGTATACCACACTTTTTTAAATAGAGATATTTGCGGCTGAACAGTGAGCGACACACTCAAACTGCATTTTTCTTAGATACCAAAGGCCCAAAACTGGATAGTACAGCGATTTGACCCATGGAACTGCGAAACCACACTGGGATGTCAGGCCTACACAAGACTATTTTCAACAGATATATTTTTGTGTCACAACAGTCAGGAGACACTACTGTTTTGTTTACGGAAAAAACTACTAAAAGCTGAATAATAGAGATTTGAGATTTTTTACCGTGGGATGGCAAAACCACAGTTATTGTTTACTGGAGTATACCACACTTTTTTAAATAGAGATATTTGCGGCTGAACAGTGAGCGACACACTCAAACTGCTTTTTTTTTTAGATACCAAAGGCCCAAAACTGGACAGTACAGCGATTTGACCCGTGGAACTGCGAAACCACACTGGTATGTCGGGCCTACACAAGACTATTTTCAACAGATATATTTTTGTGTCACAACAGTCAGGAGACACTACTGTTTTTCTTTACGGAAAATATACCAAAACCTGAATAATAGAGATGTTTTACCGTGGGATGGCAAAATCACAGTTATTGTTTACTGGGGTATACCACACTTTTTTAAATAGAGATATCTTTGCGGCTGAACAGTGAGCGACACACTCAGACTGCTTTTTTTTTAGATACCAAAGGCCCACAACTGGATAGTTCAGCGATTTGACCCGTGGAACTGCGACACCACACTGGGATGTCGGGCCTACTCAAGACTATTTTCAACAGATATATTTTTGTGTCACAACAGTCAGGAGACACTACTGTTTTTCTTTACGGAAAATATACCAAAACCTGAATAATAGAGATTTTTTACCGTGGGATGGCAAAACCACAGTTATTGTTTTCTGGGGTATACCACACTTTTTTAAATAGAGATATTTGCGGCTGAACAGTGAGCGACACACTCAAACTGCTTTTTTTTTAGATACCAAAGTCCCAAAACTGGATAGTACAGCGATTTGACCCGTGGAACTGCGAAACCACACTGGGATGTTGGGCCTACACAATACTATTTTCAACAGATATATTTTTGTGTCACAACAGTCAGGAGACACGACTGTTTTTCTTTAAGGAAAATATACCAAAACCTGAATAATAGAGATGTTTTACCGTGGGATGGCAAAACCACAGTTATTGTTTACTGGGGTATACCACACTTTTTTAAATAGAGATATATTTGCGGCTGAACAGTGAGCGACACACTCAAACTGCTTTTTTTTTAGATACCAAAGGCCCAAACCTGGATAGTTCAGCGATTTGACCCGTGGAACTGCGAAACCACACTGGGATGTCGGGCCTACTCAAGACTATTTTCAACAGATATATTTTTGTGTCACAACAGTCAGGAGACACTACTGTTTTTCTTTACGGAAAATATACCAAAACCTGAATAATAGAGATTTTTTACCGTGGGATGGCAAAACCACAGTTATTGTTTTTTGGGGTATACCACACTTTTTTAAATAGAGATATTTGCGGCTGAGCAGTGAGCGACACACTCAAACTGCTTTTTTTTTAGATACCAAAGGCCCAAAACTGGATAGTACAGTGATTTGACCCGTGGAACTGCGAAACCACACTGGGATGTCGGGCCTACACAAGATTATTTTCAACAGATATATTTTTGTGTCACAACAGTCAGGAGACACTACTGTTTTTCTTTACGGAAAATATACCAAATCCTGAATTATAGAGATTTTTTACCATGGGATGCCAAAACAACAGTTATTGTTTACTGGGGTATACCACATTTTTTTTAAATATAGATATTTGCGGCTGAACAGTGAGCGACACACTCAAACTGCTTTTTTTTTAGATACCAAAGGCCCAAAACTAGATAGTACAGCGATTTGACCCGTGGAACTGCAAAACCACACTGGGATGTCGGGCCTACACAAGACTATTTTCAACAGATATATTTTTGTGTCACAACAGTCAGGAGACACTACTGTTTTTGTTTACGGAAAAAACTACCAAAATCTGAATAATAGAGATGTTTTACCGTGGGATGGCAAAACCACAGTTAATGTTTACTGGGGTATACCACACTTTTTTAAATAGAGATATTTGCGGCTGAACAGTGAGCGACACACTCAAACTGCTTTTTTTTTTAGATACCAAAGGCCCAAAACTGGATGGTACAGCGATTTGACCCGTGGAACTGCGAAACCACACTGGTATGTCAGGCCTACACAAGACTATTTTCAACAGAAATATTTTTGTGTCACAACAGTCAGGAGACACTACTGTTTTTCTTTACGGAAAATATACCAAAACCTGAATAATAGAGATGTTTTACCGTGGGATGGCAAAATCACAGTTATTGTTTACTGGGGTATACCACACTTTTTTAAATAGAGATATCTTTGCGGCTAAACAGTGAGCGACACACTCAGACTGCTTTTTTTTTAGATACCAAAGGCCCACAACTGGATAGTTCAGCGATTTGACCCGTGGAACTGCGACACCACACTGGGATGTCGGGCCTACTCAAGACTATTTTCAACAGATATATTTTTGTGTCACAACAGTCAGGCGACACTACTGTTTTTCTTTACGGAAAATATACCAAAACCTGAATAATAGAGATTTTTTACCGTGGGATGGCAAAACCACAGTTATTGTTTTCTGGGGTATACCACACTTTTTTAAATAGAGATATTTGCGGCTGAACAGTGAGCGACACACTCAAACTGCTTTTTTTTTAGATACCAAAGTCCCAAAACTGGATAGTACAGCGATTTGACCCGTGGAACTGCGAAACCACACTGGGATGTCGGGCCTACACAATACTATTTTCAACAGATATATTTTTGTGTCACAACAGTCAGGAGACACGACTGTTTTTCTTTAAGGAAAATATACCAAAACCTGAATAATAGAGATGTTTTACCGTGGGATGGCAAAACCACAGTTATTGTTTACTGGGGTATACCACACTTTTTTAAATAGAGATATATTTGCGGCTGAACAGTGAGCGACACACTCAAACTGCTTTTTTTTTAGATACCAAAGGCCCAAACCTGGATAGTTCAGCGATTTGACCCGTGGAACTGCGAAACCACACTGGGATGTCGTTCCTACTCAAGACTATTTTCAACAGATATATTTTTGTGTCACAACAGTCAGGAGACACTACTCTTTTTCTTTACGGAAAATATACCAAAACCTGAATAATAGAGATTTTTTACCGTGGGATGGCAAAACCACAGTTATTGTTTTTTGGGGTATACCACACTTTTTTAAATAGAGATATTTGCGGCTGAGCAGTGAGCGACACACTCAAACTGCTTTTTTTTTAGATACCAAAGGCCCAAAACTGGATAGTACAGTGATTTGACCCGTGGAACTGCGAAACCACACTGGGATGTCGGGCCTACACAAGATTATTTTCAACAGATATATTTTTGTGTCACAACAGTCAGGAGACACTACTGTTTTTCTTTACGGAAAATATACCAAATCCTGAATTATAGAGATTTTTTACCATGGGATGCCAAAACAACAGTTATTGTTTACTGGGGTATACCACATTTTTTTTAAATATAGATATTTGCGGCTGAACAGTGAGCGACACACTCAAACTGCTTTTTTTTTAGATACCAAAGGCCCAAAACTAGATAGTACAGCGATTTGACCCGTGGAACTGCAAAACCACACTGGGATGTCGGGCCTACACAAGACTATTTTCAACAGATATATTTTTGTGTCAGAACAGTCAGGAGACACTACTGTTTTTGTTTACGGAAAAAACTACCAAAATCTGAATAATAGAGATGTTTTACCGTGGGATGGCAAAACCACAGTTAATGTTTACTGGGGTATACCACACTTTTTTAAATAGAGATATTTGCGGCTGAACAGTGAGCGACACACTCAAACTGCTTTTTTTTTTAGATACCAAAGGCCCAAAACTGGATGGTACAGCGATTTGACCCGTGGAACTGCGAAACCACACTGGTATGTCGGGCCTACACAAGACTATTTTCAACAGAAATATTTTTGTGTCACAACAGTCAGGAGACACTACTGTTTTTCTTCACGGAAAAAACTACCAAAAGTTGAATAATAGAGATTTTTTGCCGTGGGATGGCAAAACCACAGTTATTGTTTACTGGGGTATACCACACTTTTTTAAATAGAGATATTTGCGGCTGAACAGTGAGCGACACACTCAAACTGCATTTTTCTTAAATACCAAAGGCCCAAAACTGGATAGTACAGCGATTTGACCCGTGGAACTGCGAAACCACACTGGGATGTCGGGCCTACACAAGACTATTTTCAACAGATATATGTTTGTGTCACAACAGTCAGGAGACACTACTGTTTTTCTTTACGGAAAATATACCAAAACCTGAATAATAGAGATGTTTTACCATGGGATGGCAAAACCACAGTTTTTGTTTACTGGGGTATACCACACTTTTTTAAATAGAGATATATTTGCGGCTGAACAGTGAGCGACACACTCAGACTGGTTTTTTTTTAGATACCAAAGGCCCAAAACTGGATAGTTCAGCGATTTGACCCGTGGAACTGCGAAACCACACTGGGATGTCGGGCCTACTCAAGACTATTTCAACAGATATATTTTTGTGTCACAACAGCCAGGAGACACTACTGTTTTTCTTTACGGAAAATATACCAAAACCTGAATAATAGAGATTTTTTACCGTGGGATGGCAAAACCACAGTTATTGTTTTCTGGGGTATACCACACTTTTTTAAATAGAGATATTTGCGGCTGAACAGTGAGCGACACACTCAAACTGCTTTTTTTTAAGATACCAAAGGCCCAAAACTGGATAGTACAGCGATTTGACCCGTGGAACTGCGAAACCACACTGGGATGTCGGGCCTACACAAGACTATTTTCAACAGATATATTTTTGTGTCACAAAAGTCAGGAGACACTACTGTTTTTTTTTACGGAAAATATACCAAAACCTGAATAATAGAGATGTTTTACCGTGGGATGGCAAAACCACAGTTATTGTTTACTGGGGTATACCACACTTTTTTAAATAGAGATATATTTGCGGCTGAACAGTGAGCGACACACTCAAACTGCTTTTTTTTTAGATACCAAAGGCCCAAAACTAGATAGTACAGCGATTTGACCCGTGGAACTGCGAAACCACACTGGGATGTCGGGCCTACACAAGACTATTTTCAACAGATATATTTTTGTGTCACAACAGTCAGGAGACACTACTGTTTTTCTTTACGGAAAAAATACCAAAACCTGAATAATAGAGATTTTTTACCGTGGGATGGCAAAACCACAGTTATTGTTTTCTGGGGTATACCACACTTTTTTAAATATAGATATTTGCGGCTGAACAGTGAGCGACACACTCAAACTGCTTTTTTTTTAGATACCAAAGGCCCAAAACTAGATAGTACAGCGATTTGACCCGTGGAACTGCGAAACCACACTGGGATGTCGGGCCTACACAAGACTATTTTTAACAGATATATTTTTGTGTCACAACAGTCAGGAGACACTACTGTTTTTGTTTACGGAGAAAACTACCAAAATCTGAATAATAGAGATTTTTTACCGTGGGATGACAAAACCACAGTTAATGTTTACTGGGGTATACCACACTTTTTTAAATAGAGATATATTTGCGGCTGAACAGTGAGCGACACACTCAAACTGCTTTTTTTTTAGATACCAAAGGCCCAAAATTGGATAGTACAGCGATTTGACCCATGGAACTGCGAAACCACACTGGGATGTTGGGCCTACACAAGACTATTTTCAACAGATATATTTTTGTGTCACAACAGTCAGGAGACACTACTGTTTTTCTTTACGGAAAATATACCAAAACCTGAATAATAGAGATTTTTTACCGTGGGATGGAAAAACCACAGTTATTGTTTACTGGGGTATACCACACTTTTTTAAATAGAGATATTTGCGGCTGAACAGTGAGCGACACACTCAAACTGCTTTTTTTTAGATACCAAAGGCCCAAAACTGGATAGTACAGCAATTTGACCCGTGGTACTGCGAAACCACACTGGGATGTAGGGCCTACACAAGACTATTTTCAACAGATATATTTTTGTGTCACAACAGTCAGGAGACACTACTGTTTTTCTTTACGGAAAATATACCAAAAGCTGAATAATAGAGATTTTTTACCGTGGGATGGCAAAACCACAGTTATTGTTTACTGGGGTATACCACACTTTTTTAAATAGAGATATTTGTGGCTGAATAGTGAGCGACACACTCAAACTGCTTTTTTTTTGGATACCAAAGGCCCAAAACTGGATAGTACAGCGATTTGACCCGTGGAACTGCGAAACCACACTGGGATGTCGGGCCTACACAAGACTATTTTCAACAGATATATTTTTGTGTCACAACAGTCAGGAGACACTACTGTTTTTCTTTACGGAAAATATACCAAAACCTGAATAATAGAGATTTTTTACTGTGGGATGGCAAAACCACAGTTATTGTTTACTGGGGTATACCACACTTTTTTAAATATAGATATTTGCAGCTGAACAGTGAGCGACACACTCAAACTGCTTTTTTTTTAGTTACCAAAGGCCCAAAACTGGATAGTACAGCGATTTGACCCGTGGAACTGAGAAACCACACTGGGATGTCGGGCCTACACAAGACTATTTTCAACAGATATATTTTTGTGTCACAACAGTCAGTAGACACTACTGTTTTTCTTTACGGAAAATATACCAAAACCTGAATAATAGAGATTTTTTACCGTGGGATGGCAAAACCACAGTTATTGTTTACTGGGGTATACCACACTTTTTTAAATATAGATATTTGCGGCTGAACAGTGAGCGACACACTCAAATTGCTTTTTTTTTAGATACCAAAGGCCCCAAACTGGATAGTACAGCGATTTGACCCGTGGAACTGCGAAACCACATTGTGATGTCAGGCCTACACAAGACTATATTCAACAGATATATTTTTGTGTCACAACAGTCAGGAGACACTACTGTTTTTGTTTACGGAAAAAACTACCAAAAGCTGAATAATAGAGATTTTTTACCGTGGGATGGCAAAACCACAGTTATTGTTTACTGGGGTATACCACACTTTTTTAAATAGAGATATTTGCGGCTGAACAGTGAGCGACACACTCAAACTGCTTTTTTTTTTAGATACCAAAGGCCCAAAACTGGATAGTACAGCGATTTGACCCGTGGAATTGCGAAACCACACTGGTATGTCGGGCCTACACAAGACTATTTTCAACAGATATATTTTTGTGTCACAACAGTCAGGAGACACTACTGTTTTTCTTCATGGAAAAAACTGCCAAAAGCTGAATAATAGAGATTTTTTGCCATGGGATGGCAAAACCACAGTTATTGTTTACTGGGGTATACCACACTTTTTTAAATAGAGATATTTGCGGCTGAACAGTGAGCGACACACTCAAACTGCATTTTTCTTAGATACCAAAGGCCCAAAACTGGATAGTACAGCGATTTGACCCGTGGAACTGCGAAACCACACTGGGATGTCGGTCCTACACAAGACTATTTTCAACAGATATATTTTTGTGTCACAACAGTCAGGAGACACTACTGTTTTTCTTTACGGAAAATATACCAAAACCTGAATAATAGAGATGTTTTACCGTGGGATGGCAAAACCACAGTTATTGTTTACTGGGGTATACCACACTTTTTTAAATAGATATATATTTGCGGCTGAACAGTGAGCGACTCACTCAAACTGCTTTTTTTTTAGATACCAAAGGCCCAAAACTGGATAGTTCAGCGATTTGACCCGTGGAACTGCGAAACCACACTGGGTTGTCGGGCCTACTCAAGACTATTTTCAACAGATATATTTTTGTGTCACAACAGTCAGGAGACACTACTGTTTTTCTTTACGGAAAATATACCAAAACCTGAATAATAGAGATTTTTTACCGTGGGATGGCAAAACCACAGTTATTGTTTTCTGGGGTATACCACACTTTTTTAAATAGAGATATTTGCGACTGAACAGTGAGCGACACACTCAAACTGCTTTTTTTTAGATACCAAAGGCCCAAAACTGGATAGTACAGCGATTTGACCCGTGGAACTGCGAAACCACACTTGGATGTCGGGCCTACACAAGACTATTTTCAACAGATATATTTTTGTGTCACAACAGTCAGGAGACACTACTGTTTTTCTTTACGGAAAATATACCAAAACCTGAATAATAGAGATTTTTTACCGTGGGATGCCAAAACAACAGTTATTGTTTACTTGGGTATACCACACTTTTTTAAATATAGATATTTGAGGCTGAACAGTGAGCGACACACTCAAACTGCTTTTTTTTTAGATACCAAAGGCCCAAAACTAGATAGTACAGCGATTTGACCCGTGGAACTGCGAAACCACACTGGGATGTTGGGCCTACACAAGACTATTTTCAACAGATATATTTTTGTGTCACAACAGTCAGGAGACACTACTCTTTTTGTTTACGGAGAAAACTACCAAAATCTGAATAATAGAGATTTTTTACCGTGGGATGGCAAAACCACAGTTAATGTTTACTGGGGTATACCACACTTTTTTAAATAGAGATATTTGCGGCTGAACAGTGAGCGACACACTCAAACTGCTTTTTTTTTTAGATACCAAAGGCCCAAAACTGGATAGTACAGCGATTTGACCCATGGAACTGCGAAACCACACTGGGATGTCAGGCCTACACAAGACTATTTTCAACAGATATATTTTTGTGTCACAACAGTCAGGAGACACTACTGTTTTTGTTTATGGAAAAAACTACCAAAAGCTGAATAATAGAGATTTTTTACCGTGGGATGGCAAAACCACAGTTATTGTTTACTGGAGTATACCACACTTTTTTAAATAGAGATATTTGCGGCTGAACAGTGAGCGACACACTCAAACTGCTTTTTTTTTTAGATACCAAAGGCCCTAAACTGGACAGTACAGCGATTTGACCCGTGGAACTGCGAAACCACACTGGTATGTCGGGCCTACACAAGAATATTTTCAACAGATATATTTTTGTGTCACAACAGTCAGGAGACACTATTGTTTTTCTTTACGGAAAATATACCAAAACCTGAATAATAGAGATGTTTTACCGTGGGATGGCAAAACCACAGTTATTGTTTACTGGGGTATACCACACTTTTTTAAATAGAGATATATTTGCGTCTGAACAGTGAGCGACACACTCAGACTGCTTTTTTTTTAGATACCAAAGGCCCAAAACTGGATAGTACAGCGATTTGACCCGTGGAACTGCGAAACCACACTGGGATGTCGGGCCTACACAATACTATTTTCAACAGATATATTTTTGTGTCACAACAGTCAGGAGACACTACTGTTTTTGTTTACGGAAAAAACTACCAAAATCGGAATAATAGAGATGTTTTACCGTGGGATGGCAAAACCACAGTTAATGTTTACTGGGGTATACCACACTTTTTTAAATAGAGATATTTGCGGCTGAACAGTGAGCGACACACTCAAACTGCTTTTTTTTTTAGATACCAAAGGCCCAAAACTGGATGGTACAGCGATTTGACCCGTGGAACTGCGAAACCACACTGGTATGTCGGGCCTACACAAGACTATTTTCAACAGAAATATTTTTGTGTCACAACAGTCAGGAGACACTACTGTTTTTCTTCACGGAAAAAACTACCAAAAGTTGAATAATAGAGATTTTTTGCCATGGGATGGCAAAACCACAGTTATTGTTTACTGGGGTATACCACACTTTTTTAAATAGAGATATTTGCGGCTGAAAAGTGAGCGACACACTCAAACTGCATTTTTCTTAGATACCAAAGGCCCAAAACTGGATAGTACAGCGATTTGACCCATGGAACTGCGAAACCACACTGGGATGTCGGGCCTACACAAGACTATTTTCAACAGATATATGTTTGTGTCACAACAGTCAGGAGACACTACTGTTTTTCTTTACGGAAAATATACCAAAACCTGAATAATAGAGATGTTTTACCGTGGGATGGCAAAACCACAGTTATTGTTTACTGGGGTATACCACACTTTTTTAAATAGAGATATATTTGCGGCTGAACAGTGAGCGACACACTCAGACTGCTTTTTTTTTAGATACCAAAGGCCCAAAACTGGATAGTTCAGCGATTTGACCCGTGGAACTGCGAAACCACACTGGGATGTCGGGCCTACTCAAGACTATTTCAACAGATATATTTTTGTGTCACAACAGTCAGGAGACACTACTGTTTTTCTTTACGGAAAATATACCAAAACCTGAATAATAGAGATTTTTTACCGTGGGATGGCAAAACCACAGTTATTGTTTTCTGGGGTATACCACACTTTTTTAAATAGAGATATTTGCGGCTGAACAGTGAGCGACACACTCAAACTGCTTTTTTTTTAGATACCAAAGGCCCAAAACTGGATATTACAGCGATTTGACCCGTGGAACTGCGAAACCACACTGGGATGTCGGCCCTACACAAGACTATTTTCAACAGATATATTTTTGTGTCACAACAGTCAGGAGACACTACTGTTTTTCTTTACGGAAAATATACCAAAACCTGAATAATAGAGATGTTTTACCGTGGGATGGCAAAACCACAGTTATTGTTTACTGGGGTATACCACACTTTTTTAAATAGAGATATATTTGCGGCTGAACAGTGAGCGACACACTCAAACTGCTTTTTTTTTAGATACCAAAGGCCCAAAACTGGATAGTTCAGCGATTTGACCCGTGGAACTGCGAAACCACACTGGGATGTCGGGCCTACTCAAGACTATTTTCAACAGATATATTTTTGTGTCACAACAGTCAGGAGACACTACTGTTTTTCTTTACGGAAAATATACCAAAACCTGAATAATAAAGATTTTTTACCGTGGGATGGCAAAACCACAGTTATTGTTTTTTGGGGTATACCACACTTTTTTAAATAGAGATATTTGCAGCTGAACAGTGAGCGACACACTCAAACTGCTTTTTTTTTTAGATACCAAAGGCCCAAAACTGGATAGTACAGCGATTTGACCCGTGGAACTGCGAAACCACACTGGGATGTCGGGCCTACACAAGATTATTTTCAACAGATATATTTTTGTGTCACAACAGTCAGGAGACACTACTGTTTTTCTTTACGGAAAATATACCAAAACCTGAATAATAGAGATTTTTTTACCATGGGATGCCAAAACAACAGTTATTGTTTACTGGGGTATACCACACTTTTTTAAATATAGATATTTGCGGCTGAACAGTGAGCGACACACTCAAACTGCTTTTTTTTTAGATACCAAAGGCCCAAAACTAGATAGTACAGCGATTTGACCCGTGGAACTGCGAAACCACACTGGGATGTCGGGCCTACACAAGACTATTTTCAACAGATATATTTTTGTGTCACAACAGTCAGGAGACACTACTGTTTTTCTTTACGGAAAATATACCAAAACCTGAATAATAGAGATTTTTTACCGTGGGAAGCCAAAACAACAGTTATTGTTTACTGGGGTATACCACACTTTTTTAAATATAGATATTTGAGGCTGAACAGTGAGCGACACACTCAAACTGCTTTTTTTTTAGATACCAAAGGCCCAAAACTAGATAGTACAGCGATTTGACCCGTGGAACTGCAAAACCACACTGGGATGTTGGGCCTACACAAGACTATTTTCAACAGATATATTTTTGTGTCACAACAGTCAGGAGACACTACTCTTTTTGTTTACGGAGAAAACTACCAAAATCTGAATAATAGAGATTTTTTACCGTGGGATGGCAAAACCACAGTTAATGTTTACTGGGGTATACCACACTTTTTTAAATAGAGATATTTGCGGCTGAACAGTGAGCGACACACTCAAACTGCTTTTTTTTTTAGATACCAAAGGCCCAAAACTGGATAGTACAGCGATTTGACCCATGGAACTGCGAAACCACACTGGGATGTCAGGCCTACACAAGACTATTTTCAACAGATATATTTTTGTGTCACAACAGTCAGGAGACACTACTGTTTTTGTTTATGGAAAAAACTACCAAAAGCTGAATAATAGAGATTTTTTACCGTGGGATGGCAAAACCACAGTTATTGTTTACTGGAGTATACCACACTTTTTTAAATAGAGATATTTGCGGCTGAACAGTGAGCGACACACTCAAACTGCTTTTTTTTTTAGATACCAAAGGCCCTAAACTGGACAGTACAGCGATTTGACCCGTGGAACTGCGAAACCACACTGGTATGTCGGGCCTACACAAGAATATTTTCAACAGATATATTTTTGTGTCACAACAGTCAGGAGACACTATTGTTTTTCTTTACGGAAAATATACCAAAACCTGAATAATAGAGATGTTTTACCGTGGGATGGCAAAACCACAGTTATTGTTTACTGGGGTATACCACACTTTTTTAAATAGAGATATATTTGCGTCTGAACAGTGAGCGACACACTCAGACTGCTTTTTTTTTAGATACCAAAGGCCCAAAACTGGATAGTACAGCGATTTGACCCGTGGAACTGCGAAACCACACTGGGATGTCGGGCCTACACAATACTATTTTCAACAGATATATTTTTGTGTCACAACAGTCAGGAGACACTACTGTTTTTCTTTACGGAAAATATACCAAAACCTGAATAATAGAGATGTTTTACCGTGGGATGGCAAAACCACAGTTATTGTTTACTGGGGTATACCACACTTTTTTAAATAGAGATATATTTGCGGCTGAACAGTGAGCGACACACTCAAACTGCTTTTTTTTTAGATACCAAAGGCCCAAAACTAGATAGTACAGCGATTTGACCCGTGGAACTGCAAAACCACACTGGGATGTCGGGCCTACACAAGACTATTTTCAACAGATATATTTTTGTGTCACAACAGTCAGGAGACACTACTGTTTTTGTTTACGGAAAAAACTACCAAAATCGGAATAATAGAGATGTTTTACCGTGGGATGGCAAAACTACAGTTAATTTTAACTGGGGTATACCACACTTTTTTAAATAGAGATATTTGCGGCTGAACAGTGAGCGACACACTCAAACTGCTTTTTTTTTTAGATACCAAAGGCCCAAAACTGGATGGTACAGCGATTTGACCCGTGGAACTGCGAAACCACACTGGTATGTCGGGCCTACACAAGACTATTTTCAACAGAAATATTTTTGTGTCACAACAGTCAGGAGACACTACTGTTTTTCTTCACGGAAAAAACTACCAAAAGTTGAATAATAGAGATTTTTTGCCATGGGATGGCAAAACCACAGTTATTGTTTACTGGGGTATACCACACTTTTTTAAATAGAGATATTTGCGGCTGAACAGTGAGCGACACACTCAAACTGCATTTTTCTTAGATACCAAAGGCCCAAAACTGGATAGTACAGCGATTTGACCCATGGAACTGCGAAACCACACTGGGATGTCGGGCCTACACAAGACTATTTTCAACAGATATATGTTTGTGTCACAACAGTCAGCAGACACTACTGTTTTTCTTTACGGAAAATATACCAAAACCTGAATAATAGAGATGTTTTACCGTGGGATGGCAAAACCACAGTTATTGTTTACTGGGGTATACCACACTTTTTTAAATAGAGATATATTTGCGGCTGAACAGTGAGCGACACACTCAGACTGCTTTTTTTTTAGATACCAAAGGCCCAAAACTGGATAGTTCAGCGATTTGACCCGTGGAACTGCGAAACCACACTGGGATGTCGGGCCTACTCAAGACTATTTCAACAGATATATTTTTGTGTCACAACAGTCAGGAGACACTACTGTTTTTCTTTACGGAAAATATACCAAAACCTGAATAATAGAGATTTTTTACCGTGGGATGGCAAAACCACAGTTATTGTTTTCTGGGGTATACCACACTTTTTTAAATAGAGATATTTGCGGCTGAACAGTGAGCGACACACTCAAACTGCTTTTTTTTTAGATACCAAAGGCCCAAAACTGGATAGTACAGCGATTTGACCCGTGGAACTGCGAAACCACACTGGGATGTCGGCCCTACACAAGACTATTTTCAACAGATATATTTTTGTGTCACAACAGTCAGGAGACACTACTGTTTTTCTTTACGGAAAATATACCAAAACCTGAATAATAGAGATGTTTTACCGTGGGATGGCAAAACCACAGTTATTGTTTACTGGGGTATACCACACTTTTTTAAATAGAGATATATTTGCGGCTGAACAGTGAGCGACACACTCAAACTGCTTTTTTTTTAGATACCAAAGGCCCAAAACTGGATAGTTCAGCGATTTGACCCGTGGAACTGCGAAACCACACTGGGATGTCGGGCCTACTCAAGACTATTTTCAACAGATATATTTTTGTGTCACAACAGTCAGGAGACACTACTGTTTTTCTTTACGGAAAATATACCAAAACCTGAATAATAAAGATTTTTTACCGTGGGATGGCAAAACCACAGTTATTGTTTTTTGGGGTATACCACACTTTTTTAAATAGAGATATTTGCAGCTGAACAGTGAGCGACACACTCAAACTGCTTTTTTTTTAGATACCAAAGGCCCAAAACTGGATAGTACAGCGATTTGACCCGTGGAACTGCGAAACCACACTGGGATGTCGGGCCTACACAAGATTATTTTCAACAGATATATTTTTGTGTCACAACAGTCAGGAGACACTACTGTTTTTCTTTACGGAAAATATACCAAAACCTGAATAATAGAGATTTTTTACCATGGGATGCCAAAACAACAGTTATTGTTTACTGGGGTATACCACACTTTTTTAAATATAGATATTTGCGGCTGAACAGTGAGCGACACACTCAAACTGCTTTTTTTTTAGATACCAAAGGCCCAAAACTAGATAGTACAGCGATTTGACCCGTGGAACTGCGAAACCACACTGGGATGTCGGGCCTACACAAGACTATTTTCAACAGATATATTTTTGTGTCACAACAGTCAGGAGACACTACTGTTTTTCTTTACGGAAAATATACCAAAACCTGAATAATAGAGATTTTTTACCGTGGGAAGCCAAAACAACAGTTATTGTTTACTGGGGTATACCACACTTTTTTAAATATAGATATTTGCGGCTGAACAGTGAGCGACACACTCAAACTGCTTTTTTTTTAGATACCAAAGGCCCAAAACTAGATAGTACAGCCATTTGACCCGTGGACCTGCGAAACCACACTGGGATGTCGGGCCTACACAAGATTATTTTCAACAGATATATTTTTGTGTCACAACAGTCAGGAGACACTACTGTTTTTGTTTACGGAGAAAACTACCAAAATCTGAATAATAGAGATTTTTTACCGTGGGATGGCAAAACCACAGTTAATGTTTACTGGGGTATACCACACTTTTTTAAATAGAGATATTTGCGGCTGAACAGTGAGCGACACACTCAAACTGCTTTTTTTTTTAGATACCAAAGGCCCAAAACTGGATAGTACAGCGATTTGACCCGTGGAACTGCGAAACCACACTGGTATGTCGGGCCTACACAAGATTATTTTCAACAGATATATTTTTGTGTCACAACAGTCAGGAGACACTACTGTTTTTCTTCACGGAAAAAACTACCAAAAGCTGAATAATAGAGATTTTTTGCCGTGGGATGGCAAAACCACAGTTATTGTTTACTGGGGTATACCACACTTTTTTAAATAGAGATATTTGCGGCTGAACAGTGAGCGACACACTCAAACTGCATTTTTCTTAGATACCAAAGGCCCAAAACTGGATAGTACATCGATTTGACCCATGGAACTGCGAAACCACACTGGGATGTCAGGCCTACACAAGACTATTTTCAACAGATATATTTTTGTGTCACAACAGTCAGGAGACACTACTGTTTTTGTTTACGGAAAAAACTACCAAAAGCTGAATAATAGAGATTTTTTACCGTGGGATGGCAAAACCACAGTTATTGTTTACTGGAGTATACCTCACTTTTTTAAATAGAGATATTTGCGGCTGAACAGTGAGCGACACACTCAAACTGCTTTTTTTTTTAGATACCAAAGGCCCAAAACTGGACAGTACAGCGATTTGACCCGTGGAACTGAGAAACCACACTGGTATGTCGGGCCTACACAAGACTATTTTCAACAGATATATTTTTGTGTCACAACAGTCAGGAGACACTACTGTTTTTCTTTACGGAAAATATACCAAAACCTGAATAATAGAGATGTTTTACCGTGGGATGGCAAAACCACAGTTATTGTTTACTGGGGTATACCACACTTTTTTAAATAGAGATATATTTGCGGCTGAACAGTGAGCGACACACTCAGACTGCTTTTTTTTTAGATACCAAAGGCCCAAAACTGGATAGTTCAGCGATTTGACCCGTGGAACTGCGAAACCACACTGGGATGTCGGGCCTACTCAAGACTATTTTCAACAGATATATTTTTTTGTCACAACAGTCAGGAGACACTACTGTTTTTTTTTACGGAAAATATACCAAAACCTGAATAATAGAGATTTTTTACCGTGGGATGGCAAAACCACAGTTATTGTTTTCTGGGGTATACCACACTTTTTTAAATAGAGATATTTGCGGCTGAACAGTGAGCGACACACTCAAACTGCTTTTTTTTTAGATACCAAAGGCCCAAAACTGGATAGTACAGCGATTTGACCCGTGGAACTGCGAAACCACACTGGGATGTCGGGCCTACACAATACTATTTTCAACAGATATATTTTTGTGTCACAACAGTCAGGAGACACTACTGTTTTTCTTTACGGAAAATATACCAAAACCTGAATAATAGAGATGTTTTACCGTGGGATGGCAAAACCACAGTTATTGTTTACTGGGGTATACTACACTTTTTTAAATAGAGATATATTTGCGGCTGAACAGTGAGCGACACACTCAAACTGCCTTTTTTTTTAGATACCAAAGGCCCAAAACTGGATAGTTCAGCGATTTGAACCGTGGATCTGCGAAACCACACTGGGATGTCGGGCCTACTCAAGACTATTTTCAACAGATATATTTTTGTGTCACAACAGTCAGGAGACACTACTGTTTTTCTTTACGGAAAATATACCAAAACCTGAATAATAGAGATTTTTTACCGTGGGATGGCAAAACCACAGTTATTGTTTTTTGGGGTATACCACACTTTTTTAAATAGAGATATTTGCAGCTGAACAGTGAGCGACACACTCAAACTGCTTTTTTTTTAGATACCAAAGGCCCAAAACTGGATAGTACAGTGATTTGACCCTTGGAACTGCGAAACCACACTGGGATGTCGGGCCTACACAAGATTATTTTCAACAGATATATTTTTGTGTCACAACAGTCAGGAGACACTACTGTTTTTGTTTACGGAAAAAACTACCAAAATCTGAATAATAGAGATGTTTTACCGTGGGATGGCAAAACCACAGTTAATGTTTACTGGGGTATACCACACTTTTTTAAATAGAGATATTTGCGGCTGAACAGTGAGCAACACACTCAAACTGCTTTTTTTTTTAGATAATAAAGGCCCAAAACTGGATGGTACAGCGATTTGACCCGTGGAACTGCGAAACCACACTGGGATGTCGGGCCTACACAAGACTATTTTCAACAGAAATATTTTTGTGTCACAACAGTCAGGAGACACTACTGTTTTTCTTCACGGAAAAAACTACCAAAAGTTGAATAATAGAGATTTTTTGCCGTGGGATGGCAAAACCACAGTTATTGTTTACTGGGGTATACCACACTTTTTTAAATAGAGATATTTGCGGCTGAACAGTGAGCGACACACTCAAACTGCATTTTTCTTAGATACCAAAGGCCCAAAACTGGATAGTACAGCGATTTGACCCGTGGAACTGCGAAACCACACTGGGATGTCGGGCCTACACAAGACTATTTTCAACAGATATATGTTTGTGTCAAAACAGTCAGGAGACACTACTGTTTTTCTTTACGGAAAATATACCAAAACCTGAATAATAGAGATGTTTTACCGTGGGATGGCAAAACCACAGTTATTGTTTACTGGGGTATACCACACTTTTTTAAATAGAGATATATTTGCTGCTGAACAGTGAGCGACACACTCAGACTGCTTTTTTTTTAGATACCAAAGGCCCAAAACTGGATAGTTCAGCGGTTTGACCCGTGGAACTGCGAAACCACACTGGGATGTCGGGCCTACTCAAGACTATTTCAACAGATATATTTTTGTGTCACAACAGTCAGGAGACACTACTGTTTTTCTTTACGGAAAATATACCAAAACCTGAATAATAGAGATTTTTTACCGTGGGATGGCAAAACCACAGTTATTGTTTTCTGGGGTATACCACACTTTTTTAAATAGAGATATGTGCGGCTGAACAGTGAGCGACACACTCAAACTGCTTTTTTTTTAGATACCAAAGGCCCAAAACTGGATAGTACAGCGATTTGACCCGTGGAACTGCGAAACCACACTGGGATGTCGGGCCTACAGAAGACTATTTTCAACAGATATATTTTTGTGTCACAACAGTCAGGAGACACTACTGTTTTTCTTTACGGAAAATATACCAAAACCTGAATAATAGAGATGTTTTACCGTGGGATGGCAAAACCACAGTTATTGTTTACTGGGGTATACCACACTTTTTTAAATAGAGATATATTTGCGGCTGAACAGTGAGCGACACACTCAAACTGCTTTTTTTTTAGATACCAAAGGCCCAAAACTGGATAGTTCAGCGATTTGACCCGTATAACTGCGAAACCACACTGGGATGTCGGGCCTACTCAAGACTATTTTCAACAGATATATTTTTGTGTCACAACAGTCAGGAGACACTACTGTTTTTCTTTACGGAAAATATACCAAAACCTGAATAATAGAGATTTTTTACCGTGGGATGGCAAAACCACAGTTATTGTTTTTTGGGGTATACCACACTTTTTTAAATAGAGATATTTGCAGCTGAACAGTGAGCGACACACTCAAAGTTTTTTTTTTTTAGATACCAAAGGCCCAAAACTGGATAGTACAGCGATTTGACCCGTGGAACTGCGAAACCACACTGGGATGTCGGGCCTACACAAGACTATTTTCAACAGAAATATTTTTGTGTCACAACAGTCAGGAGACACTACTGTTTTTCTTCACGGAAAAAACTACCAAAAGCTGAATAATAGAGATTTTTTGCCGTGGGATGGCAAAACCACAGTTATTGTTTACTGGGGTATACCACACTTTTTTAAATAGAGATATATTTGCGGCTGAACAGTGAGCGACACACTCAAACTGCTTTTTTTTTAGATACCAACGGCCCAAAACTGGATAGTTCAGCGATTTGACCCGTGGAACTGCGAAACCACACTGGGATGTCGGGCCTACTCAAGACTATTTTCAACAGATATATTTTTGTGTCACAACAGTCAGGAGACACTACTGTTTTTCTTTACGGAAAATATACCAAATGCTGAATAATAGAGATTTTTTACCGTGGGATGGCAAAACCACATTTATTGTTTACTGGGGTATACCACACTTTTTTAAATAGAGATATTTGCGGCTGAACAGTGAGCGACAAACTCAAACTGCTTTTTTTTAGATACCAAAGGCCCAAAACTGGATGGTACAGCGATTTGACCCGTGGAACTGCGAAACCACACTGGGATGTCGGGCCTACACAAGACTATTTTCAACAGATATATTTTTGTGTCACAACAGTCAGGAGACACTACTGTTTTTCTTTACGGAAAATATACCAAAACCTGAATAATAGAGATGTTTTACCGTGGGATGGCAAAACCACAGTTATTGTTTACTGGGGTATACCACACTTTTTTAAATAGAGATATATTTGCGGCTGAACAGTGAGCGACACACTCAAACTGCTTTTTTTTTAGATACCAAATGCCCCAAACTGGATAGTTCAGCGATTTGACCCGTGGAACTGCGAAACCACACTGGGATGTCGGGCCTACTCAAGACGATTTTCAACAGATATATTTTTGTGTCACAACAGTCAGGAGACACTACTGTTTTTCTTTACGGAAAATATACCAAAACCTGAATAATAGAGATTTTTTACCGTGGGATGGCAAAACCACAGTTATTGTTTTTTGGAGTATACCACACTTTTTTAAATAGAGATATTTGCGGCTGAACAGTGAGCGACACACTCAAACTGCTTTTTTTTTAGATACCAAAGGCCCAAAACTGGATAGTACAGTGATTTGACCCGTGGAACTGCGAAATCACACTGGGATGTCGGGCCTACACAAGATTATTTTCAACAGATATATTTTTGTGTCACAACAGTCAGGAGACACTACTGTTTTTCTTTACGGAAAATATACCAAATCCTGAATTATAGAGATTTTTTACCATGGGATGCCAAAACAACAGTTATTGTTTACTGGGGTATACCACATTTTTTTTAAATATAGATATTTGCGGCTGAACAGTGAGCGACACACTCAAACTGCTTTTTTTTTAGATACCAAAGGCCCAAAACTAGATAGTACAGCGATTTGACCCGTGGAACTGCAAAACCACACTGGGATGTCGGGCCTACACAAGACTATTTTCAACAGATATATTTTTGTGTCACAACAGTCAGGAGACACTACTGTTTTTGTTTACGGAGAAAACTACCAAAATCTGAATAATAGAGATTTTTTACCGTGGGATGGCAAAACCACAGTTAATGTTTACTGGGGTATACCACACTTTTTTAAATAGAGATATTTGCGGCTGAACAGTGAGCGACACACTCAAACTGCTTTTTTTTTTAGATACCAAAGGCCCAAAACTGGATAGTACAGCGATTTGACCCGTGGAACTGCGAAACCACACTGGTATGTCGGGCCTACACAAGATTATTTTCAACAGATATATTTTTGTGTCACAACAGTCAGGAGACACTACTGTTTTTCTTCACGGAAAAAACTACCAAAAGCTGAATAATAGAGATTTTTTGCCGTGGGATGGCAAAACCACAGTTATTGTTTACTGGGGTATACCACACTTTTTTAAATAGAGATATTTGCGGCTGAACAGTGAGCGACACACTCAAACTGCATTTTTCTTAGATACCAAAGGCCCAAAACTGGATAGTACATCGATTTGACCCATGGAACTGCGAAACCACACTGGGATGTCAGGCCTACACAAGACTATTTTCAACAGATATATTTTTGTGTCACAACAGTCAGGAGACACTACTGTTTTTGTTTACGGAAAAAACTACCAAAAGCTGAATAATAGAGATTTTTTACCGTGGGATGGCAAAACCACAGTTATTGTTTACTGGAGTATACCTCACTTTTTTAAATAGAGATATTTGCGGCTGAACAGTGAGCGACACACTCAAACTGCTTTTTTTTTTAGATACCAAAGGCCCAAAACTGGACAGTACAGCGATTTGACCCGTGGAACTGCGAAACCACACTGGTATGTCGGGCCTACACAAGACTATTTTCAACAGATATATTTTTGTGTCACAACAGTCAGGAGACACTACTGTTTTTCTTTACGGAAAATATACCAAAACCTGAATAATAGAGATGTTTTACCGTGGGATGGCAAAACCACAGTTATTGTTTACTGGGGTATACCACACTTTTTTAAATAGAGATATATTTGCGGCTGAACAGTGAGCGACACACTCAGACTGCTTTTTTTTTAGATACCAAAGGCCCAAAACTGGATAGTTCAGCGATTTGACCCGTGGAACTGCGAAACCACACTGGGATGTCGGGCCTACTCAAGACTATTTTCAACAGATATATTTTTTTGTCACAACAGTCAGGAGACACTACTGTTTTTTTTTACGGAAAATATACCAAAACCTGAATAATAGAGATTTTTTACCGTGGGATGGCAAAACCACAGTTATTGTTTTCTGGGGTATACCACACTTTTTTAAATAGAGATATTTGCGGCTGAACAGTGAGCGACACACTCAAACTGCTTTTTTTTTAGATACCAAAGGCCCAAAACTGGATAGTACAGCGATTTGACCCGTGGAACTGCGAAACCACACTGGGATGTCGGGCCTACACAATACTATTTTCAACAGATATATTTTTGTGTCACAACAGTCAGGAGACACTACTGTTTTTCTTTACGGAAAATATACCAAAACCTGAATAATAGAGATGTTTTACCGTGGGATGGCAAAACCACAGTTATTGTTTACTGGGGTATACTACACTTTTTTAAATAGAGATATATTTGCGGCTGAACAGTGAGCGACACACTCAAACTGCCTTTTTTTTTAGATACCAAAGGCCCAAAACTGGATAGTTCAGCGATTTGAACCGTGGATCTGCGAAACCACACTGGGATGTCGGGCCTACTCAAGACTATTTTCAACAGATATATTTTTGTGTCACAACAGTCAGGAGACACTACTGTTTTTCTTTACGGAAAATATACCAAAACCTGAATAATAGAGATTTTTTACCGTGGGATGGCAAAACCACAGTTATTGTTTTTTGGGGTATACCACACTTTTTTAAATAGAGATATTTGCAGCTGAACAGTGAGCGACACACTCAAACTGCTTTTTTTTTAGATACCAAAGGCCCAAAACTGGATAGTACAGTGATTTGACCCTTGGAACTGCGAAACCACACTGGGATGTCGGGCCTACACAAGATTATTTTCAACAGATATATTTTTGTGTCACAACAGTCAGGAGACACTACTGTTTTTGTTTACGGAAAAAACTACCAAAATCTGAATAATAGAGATGTTTTACCGTGGGATGGCAAAACCACAGTTAATGTTTACTGGGGTATACCACACTTTTTTAAATAGAGATATTTGCGGCTGAACAGTGAGCAACACACTCAAACTGCTTTTTTTTTTAGATAATAAAGGCCCAAAACTGGATGGTACAGCGATTTGACCCGTGGAACTGCGAAACCACACTGGGATGTCGGGCCTACACAAGACTATTTTCAACAGAAATATTTTTGTGTCACAACAGTCAGGAGACACTACTGTTTTTCTTCACGGAAAAAACTACCAAAAGTTGAATAATAGAGATTTTTTGCCGTGGGATGGCAAAACCACAGTTATTGTTTACTGGGGTATACCACACTTTTTTAAATAGAGATATTTGCGGCTGAACAGTGAGCGACACACTCAAACTGCATTTTTCTTAGATACCAAAGGCCCAAAACTGGATAGTACAGCGATTTGACCCGTGGAACTGCGAAACCACACTGGGATGTCGGGCCTACACAAGACTATTTTCAACAGATATATGTTTGTGTCAAAACAGTCAGGAGACACTACTGTTTTTCTTTACGGAAAATATACCAAAACCTGAATAATAGAGATGTTTTACCGTGGGATGGCAAAACCACAGTTATTGTTTACTGGGGTATACCACACTTTTTTAAATAGAGATATATTTGCTGCTGAACAGTGAGCGACACACTCAGACTGCTTTTTTTTTAGATACCAAAGGCCCAAAACTGGATAGTTCAGCGGTTTGACCCGTGGAACTGCGAAACCACACTGGGATGTCGGGCCTACTCAAGACTATTTCAACAGATATATTTTTGTGTCACAACAGTCAGGAGACACTACTGTTTTTCTTTACGGAAAATATACCAAAACCTGAATAATAGAGATTTTTTACCGTGGGATGGCAAAACCACAGTTATTGTTTTCTGGGGTATACCACACTTTTTTAAATAGAGATATGTGCGGCTGAACAGTGAGCGACACACTCAAACTGCTTTTTTTTTAGATACCAAAGGCCCAAAACTGGATAGTACAGCGATTTGACCCGTGGAACTGCGAAACCACACTGGGATGTCGGGCCTACAGAAGACTATTTTCAACAGATATATTTTTGTGTCACAACAGTCAGGAGACACTACTGTTTTTCTTTACGGAAAATATACCAAAACCTGAATAATAGACATGTTTTACCGTGGGATGGCAAAACCACAGTTATTGTTTACTGGGGTATACCACACTTTTTTAAATAGAGATATATTTGCGGCTGAACAGTGAGCGACACACTCAAACTGCTTTTTTTTTAGATACCAAAGGCCCAAAACTGGATAGTTCAGCGACTTGACCCGTATAACTGCGAAACCACACTGGGATGTCGGGCCTACTCAAGACTATTTTCAACAGATATATTTTTGTGTCACAACAGTCAGGAGACACTACTGTTTTTCTTTACGGAAAATATACCAAAACCTGAATAATAGAGATTTTTTACCGTGGGATGGCAAAACCACAGTTATTGTTTTTTGGGGTATACCACACTTTTTTAAATAGAGATATTTGCAGCTGAACAGTGAGCGACACACTCAAAGTTTTTTTTTTTTAGATACCAAAGGCCCAAAACTGGATAGTACAGCGATTTGACCCGTGGAACTGCGAAACCACACTGGGATGTCGGGCCTACACAAGACTATTTTCAACAGAAATATTTTTGTGTCACAACAGTCAGGAGACACTACTGTTTTTCTTCACGGAAAAAACTACCAAAAGCTGAATAATAGAGATTTTTTGCCGTGGGATGGCAAAACCACAGTTATTGTTTACTGGGGTATACCACACTTTTTTAAATAGAGATATATTTGCGGCTGAACAGTGAGCGACACACTCAAACTGCTTTTTTTTTAGATACCAAAGGCCCAAAACTGGATAGTTCAGCGATTTGACCCGTGGAACTGCGAAACCACACTGGGATGTCGGGCCTACTCAAGACTATTTTCAACAGATATATTTTTGTGTCACAACAGTCAGGAGACACTACTGTTTTTCTTTACGGAAAATATACCAAATGCTGAATAATAGAGATTTTTTACCGTGGGATGGCAAAACCACATTTATTGTTTACTGGGGTATACCACACTTTTTTAAATAGAGATATTTGCGGCTGAACAGTGAGCGACAAACTCAAACTGCTTTTTTTTAGATACCAAAGGCCCAAAACTGGATGGTACAGCGATTTGACCCGTGGAACTGCGAAACCACACTGGGATGTCGGGCCTACACAAGACTATTTTCAACAGATATATTTTTGTGTCACAACAGTCAGGAGACACTACTGTTTTTCTTTACGGAAAATATACCAAAACCTGAATAATAGAGATGTTTTACCGTGGGATGGCAAAACCACAGTTATTGTTTACTGGGGTATACCACACTTTTTTAAATAGAGATATATTTGCGGCTGAACAGTGAGCGACACACTCAAACTGCTTTTTTTTTAGATACCAAATGCCCCAAACTGGATAGTTCAGCGATTTGACCCGTGGAACTGCGAAACCACACTGGGATGTCGGGCCTACTCAAGACGATTTTCAACAGATATATTTTTGTGTCACAACAGTCAGGAGACACTACTGTTTTTCTTTACGGAAAATATACCAAAACCTGAATAATAGAGATTTTTTACCGTGGGATGGCAAAACCACAGTTATTGTTTTTTGGAGTATACCACACTTTTTTAAATAGAGATATTTGCGGCTGAACAGTGAGCGACACACTCAAACTGCTTTTTTTTTAGATACCAAAGGCCCAAAACTGGATAGTACAGTGATTTGACCCGTGGAACTGCGAAATCACACTGGGATGTCGGGCCTACACAAGATTATTTTCAACAGATATATTTTTGTGTCACAACAGTCAGGAGACACTACTGTTTTTCTTTACGGAAAATATACCAAATCCTGAATTATAGAGATTTTTTACCATGGGATGCCAAAACAACAGTTATTGTTTACTGGGGTATACCACATTTTTTTTAAATATAGATATTTGCGGCTGAACAGTGAGCGACACACTCAAACTGCTTTTTTTTTAGATACCAAAGGCCCAAAACTAGATAGTACAGCGATTTGACCCGTGGAACTGCAAAACCACACTGGGATGTCGGGCCTACACAAGACTATTTTCAACAGATATATTTTTGTGTCACAACAGTCAGGAGACACTACTGTTTTTGTTTACGGAAAAAACTACCAAAATCTGAATAATAGAGATGTTTTACCGTGGGATGGCAAAACCACAGTTAATGTTTACTGGGGTATACCACACTTTTTTAAATAGAGATATTTGCGGCTGAACAGTGAGCGACACACTCAAACTGCTTTTTTTTTAGATAATAAAGGCCCAAAACTGGATGGTACAGCGATTTGACCCGTGGAACTGCGAAACCACACTGGTATGTCGGGCCTACACAAGACTATTTTCAACAGAAATATTTTTGTGTCACAACAGTCAGGAGACACTACTGTTTTTCTTCACGGAAAAAACTACCAAAAGTTGAATAATAGAGATTTTTTGCCTTGGGATGGCAAAACCACAGTTATTGTTTACTGGGGTATACCACACTTTTTTAAATAGAGATATTTGCGGCTGAACAGTGAGCGACACACTCAAACTGCATTTTTCTTAGATACCAAAGGCCCAAAACTGGATAGTACAGCGATTTGACCCGTGGAACTGCGAAACCACACTGGGATGTCGGGCCTACACAAGACTATTTTCAACAGATATATGTTTGTGTCACAACAGTCAGGAGACACTACTGTTTTTCTTTACGGAAAATATACCAAAACCTGAATAATAGAGATGTTTTACCGTGGGATGGCAAAACCACAGTTATTGTTTACTGGGGTATACCACACTTTTTTAAATAGAGATATTTGCGGCTGAACAGTGAGCGACAAACTCAAACTGCTTTTTTTTAGATACCAAAGGCCCAAAACTGGATAGTACAGCGATTTGACCCGTGGAACTGCGAAACCACACTGGGATGTCGGGCCTACACAAGACTATTTTCAACAGATAAATTTTTGTGTCACAACAGTCAGGAGACACTACTGTTTTTCTTTACGGAAAATATACCAAAACCTGAATAATAGAGATGTTTTACCGTGGGATGGCAAAACCACAGTTATTGTTTACTGGGGTATACCACACTTTTTTAAATAGAGATATATTTGCGGCTGAACAGTGAGCAACACACTCAAACTGCTTTTTTTTTAGATACCAAAGGCCCCAAACTGGATAGTTCAGCGATTTGACCCGTGGAACTGCAAAACCACACTGGGATGTCGGGCCTACTCAAGACGATTTTCAACAGATATATTTTTGTGTCACAACAGTCAGGAGACACTACTGTTTTTCTTTACGGAAAATATACCAAATCCTGAATTATAGAGATTTTTTACCATGGGATGCCAAAACAACAGTTATTGTTTACTGGGGTATACCACATTTTTTTTAAATATAGATATTTGCGGCTGAACAGTGAGCGACACACTCAAACTGCTTTTTTTTTAGATACCAAAGGCCCAAAACTAGATAGTACAGCGATTTGACCCGTGGAACTGCAAAACCACACTGGGATGTCGGGCCTACACAAGACTATTTTCAACAGATATATTTTTGTGTCACAACAGTCAGGAGACACTACTGTTTTTGTTTACGGAAAAAACTACCAAAATCTGAATAATAGAGATGTTTTACCGTGGGATGGCAAAACCACAGTTAATGTTTACTGGGGTATACCACACTTTTTTAAATAGAGATATTTGCGGCTGAACAGTGAGCGACACACTCAAACTGCTTTTTTTTTTAGATAATAAAGGCCCAAAACTGGATGGTACAGCGATTTGACCCGTGGAACTGCGAAACCACACTGGTATGTCGGGCCTACACAAGACTATTTTCAACAGAAATATTTTTGTGTCACAACAGTCAGGAGACACTACTGTTTTTCTTCACGGAAAAAACTACCAAAAGTTGAATAATAGAGATTTTTTGCCGTGGGATGGCAAAACCACAGTTATTGTTTACTGGGGTATACCACACTTTTTTAAATAGAGATATTTGCGGCTGAACAGTCAGCGACACACTCAAACTGCATTTTTCTTAGATACCAAAGGCCCAAAACTGGATAGTACAGCGATTTGACCCGTGGAACTGCGAAACCACACTGGGATGTCGGGCCTACACAAGACTATTTTCAACAGATATATGTTTGTGTCACAACAGTCAGGAGACACTACTGTTTTTCTTTACGGAAAATATACCAAAACCTGAATAATAGAGATGTTTTACCGTGGGATGGCAAAACCACAGTTATTGTTTACTGGGGTATACCACACTTTTTTAAATAGAGATATATTTGCTGCTGAACAGTGAGCGACACACTCAAACAGCTTTTTTTTTAGATACCAAAGGCCCAAAACTGGATAGTTCAGCGATTTGACCCGTGGAACTGCGAAACCACACTGGGATGTCGGGCCTACTCAAGACTATTTCAACAGATATATTTTTGTGTCACAACAGTCAGGAGACACTACTGTTTTTCTTTACGGAAAATATACCAAAACCTGAATAATAGAGATTTTTTACCGTGGGATGGCAAAACCACAGTTATTGTTTTCTGGGGTATACCACACTTTTTTAAATAGAGATATGTGCGGCTGAACAGTGAGCGACACACTCAAACTGCTTTTTTTTTAGATACCAAAGGCCCAAAACTGGATAGTACAGCGATTTGACCCGTGGAACTGCGAAACCACACTGGGATGTCGGGCCTACAGTAGACTATTTTCAACAGATATATTTTTGTGTCACAACAGTCAGGAGACACTACTGTTTTTCTTTACGGAAAATATACCAAAACCTGAATAATAGAGATGTTTTACCGTGGGATGGCAAAACCACAGTTATTGTTTACTGGGGTATACCACACTTTTTTAAATAGAGATATATTTGCGGCTGAACAGTGAGCGACACACTCAAACTGCTTTTTTTTTAGATACCAAAGGCCCAAAACTGGATAGTTCAGCGTTTTGACCCGTATAACTGCGAAACCACACTGGGATGTCGGGCCTACTCAAGACTATTTTCAACAGATATATTTTTGTGTCACAACAGTCAGGAGACACTACTGTTTTTCTTTACGGAAAATATACCAAAACCTGAATAATAGAGATTTTTTACCGTGGGATGGCAAAACCACAGTTATTGTTTTTTGGGGTATACCACACTTTTTTAAATAGAGATATTTGCAGCTGAACAGTGAGCGACACACTCAAACTGCTTTTTTTTTAGATACCAAAGGCCCAAAACTGGATAGTACAGCGATTTGACCCGTGGAACTGCGAAACCACACTGGGATGTCGGGCCTACACAAGACTATTTTCAACAGAAATATTTTTGTGTCACAACAGTCAGGAGACACTACTGTTTTTCTTCACGGAAAAAACTACCAAAAGCTGAATAATAGAGATTTTTTGCCGTGGGATGGCAAAACCACAGTTATTGTTTACTGGGGTATACCACACTTTTTTAAATAGAGATATATTTGCGGCTGAACAGTGAGCGACACACTCAAACTGCTTTTTTTTTAGATACCAAAGGCCCAAAACTGGATAGTTCAGCGATTTGACCCGTGGAACTGCGAAACCACACTGGGATGTCGGGCCTACTCAAGACTATTTTCAACAGATATATTTTTGTGTCACAACAGTCAGGAGACACTACTGTTTTTCTTTACGGAAAATATACCAAATGCTGAATAATAGAGATTTTTTACCGTGGGATGGCAAAACCACATTTATTGTTTACTGGGGAATACCACACTTTTTTAAATAGAGATATTTGCGGCTGAACAGTGAGCGACAAACTCAAACTGCTTTTTTTAAGATACCAAAGGCCCAAAACTGGATAGTACAGCGATTTGACCCGTGGAACTGCGAAACCACACTGGGATGTCGGGCCTACACAAGACTATTTTCAACAGATATATTTTTGTGTCACAACAGTCAGGAGACACTACTGTTTTTCTTTACGGAAAATATACCAAAAGCTGAATAATAGAGATTTTTTACCATGGGATGCCATAACAACAGTTATTGTTTACTGGGGTATACCACACTTTTTTAAATATAGATATTTGCGGCTGAACAGTGAGCAACACACTCAAACTGCTTTTTTTTTAGATACCAAAGGCCCAAAACTGGATAGTTCAGCGTTTTGACCCGTATAACTGCGAAACCACACTGGGATGTCGGGCCTGCACAAGATTATTTTCAACAGATATATTTTTGTGTCACAACAGTCAGGAGACACTACTGTTTTTCTTTACGGAAAATATACCAAAACCTGAATAATAGAGATTTTTTACCGTGGGATGGCAAAACCACAGTTAATGTTTACTGGGGTATACCACACTTTTTTAAATAGAGATATTTGCGGCTGAACAGTGAGCGACACACTCAAACTGCTTTTTTTTTAGATAATAAAGGCCCAAAACTGGATGGTACAGCGATTTGACCCGTGGAACTGCGAAACCACACTGGTATGTTGGGCCTACACAAGACTATTTTCAACAGAAATATTTTTGTGTCACAACAGTCAGGAGACACTACTGTTTTTCTTCACGGAAAAAACTACCAAAAGTTGAATAATAGAGATTTTTTGCCTTGGGATGGCAAAACCACAGTTATTGTTTACTGGGGTATACCACACTTTTTTAAATAGAGATATTTGCGGCTGAACAGTGAGCGACACACTCAAACTGCATTTTTCTTAGATACCAAAGGCCCAAAACTGGATAGTACAGCGATTTGACCCGTGGAACTGCGAAACCACACTGGGATGTCGGGCCTACACAAGACTATTTTCAACAGATATATGTTTGTGTCACAACAGTCAGGAGACACTACTGTTTTTCTTTACGGAAAATATACCAAAACCTGAATAATAGAGATGTTTTACCGTGGGATGGCAAAACCACAGTTATTGTTTACTGGGGTATACCACACTTTTTTAAATAGAGATATTTGCGGCTGAACAGTGAGCGACAAACTCAAACTGCTTTTTTTTAGATACCAAAGGCCCAAAACTGGATAGTACAGCGATTTGACCCGTGGAACTGCGAAACCACACTGGGATGTCGGGCCTACACAAGACTATTTTCAACAGATAAATTTTTGTGTCACAACAGTCAGGAGACACTACTGTTTTTCTTTACGGAAAATATACCAAAACCTGAATAATAGAGATGTTTTACCGTGGGATGGCAAAACCACAGTTATTGTTTACTGGGGTATATCACACTTTTTTAAATAGAGATATATTTGCGGCTGAACAGTGAGCAACACACTCAAACTGCTTTTTTTTTAGATACCAAAGGCCCCAAACTGGATAGTTCAGCGATTTGACCCGTGGAACTGCAAAACCACACTGGGATGTCGGGCCTACTCAAGACGATTTTCAACAGATATATTTTTGTGTCACAACAGTCAGGAGACACTACTGTTTTTCTTTACGGAAAATATACCAAATCCTGAATTATAGAGATTTTTTACCATGGGATGCCAAAACAACAGTTATTGTTTACTGGGGTATACCACATTTTTTTTAAATATAGATATTTGCGGCTGAACAGTGAGCGACACACTCAAACTGCTTTTTTTTTAGATACCAAAGGCCCAAAACTAGATAGTACAGCGATTTGACCCGTGGAACTGCAAAACCACACTGGGATGTCGGGCCTACACAAGACTATTTTCAACAGATATATTTTTGTGTCACAACAGTCAGGAGACACTACTGTTTTTGTTTACGGAAAAAACTACCAAAATCTGAATAATAGAGATGTTTTACCGTGGGATGGCAAAACCACAGTTAATGTTTACTGGGGTATACCACACTTTTTTAAATAGAGATATTTGCGGCTGAACAGTGAGCGACACACTCAAACTGCTTTTTTTTTAGATACCAAAGGCCCCAAACTGGATAGTTCAGCGATTTGACCCGTGGAACTGCGAAACCACACTGGGATGTCGGGCCTACTCAAGACGATTTTCAACAGATATATTTTTGTGTCACAACAGTCAGGAGACACTACTGTTTTTCTTTACGGAAAATATACCAAAACCTGAATAATAGAGATTTTTTACCGTGGGATGGCAAAACCACAGTTATTGTTTTTTGGGGTATACCACACTTTTTTAAATAGAGATATTTGCGGCTGAACAGTGAGCGACACACTCAAACTGCTTTTTTTTTAGATACCAAAGGCCCAAAACTGGATAGTACAGTGATTTGACCCGTGGAACTGCGAAACCACACTGGGATGTCGGGCCTACACAAGATTATTTTCAACAGATATATTTTTGTGTCACAACAGTCAGGAGACACTACTGTTTTTCTTTATGGAAAATATACCAAATCCTGAATTATAGAGATTTTTTACCATGGGATGCCAAAACAACAGTTATTGTTTACTGGGGTATACCACATTTTTTTTAAATATAGATATTTGCGGCTGAACAGTGAGCGACACACTCAAACTGCTTTTTTTTTAGATACCAAAGGCCCAAAACTAGATAGTACAGCGATTTGACCCGTGGAACTGCAAAACCACACTGGGATGTCGGGCCTACACAAGACTATTTTCAACAGATATATTTTTGTGTCACAACAGTCAGGAGACACTACTGTTTTTGTTTACGGAAAAAACTACCAAAATCTGAATAATAGAGATGTTTTACCGTGGGATGGCAAAACCACAGTTAATGTTTACTGGGGTATACCACACTTTTTTAAATAGAGATATTTGCGGCTGAACAGTGAGCGACACACTCAAACTGCTTTTTTTTATAGATAATAAAGGCCCAAAACTGGATGGTACAGCGATTTGACCCGTGGAACTGCGAAACCACACTGGTATGTCGGGCCTACACAAGACTATTTTCAACAGAAATATTTTTGTGTCACAACAGTCAGGAGACACTACTGTTTTTCTTCACGGAAAAAACTACCAAAAGTTGAATAATAGAGATTTTTTGCCGTGGGATGGCAAAACCACAGTTATTGTTTACTGGGGTATACCACACTTTTTTAAATAGAGATATTTGCGGCTGAACAGTGAGCGACACACTCAAACTGCATTTTTCTTAGATACCAAAGGCCCAAAACTGGATAGTACAGCGATTTGACCCGTGGAACTGCGAAACCACACTGGGATGTCGGGCCTACACAAGACTATTTTCAACAGATATATGTTTGTGTCACAACAGTCAGGAGACACTACTGTTTTTCTTTACGGAAAATATACCAAAACCTGAATAATAGAGATGTTTTACCGTGGGATGGCAAAACCACAGTTATTGTTTACTGGGGTATACCACACTTTTTTAAATAGAGATATATTTGCTGCTGAACAGTGAGCGACACACTCAAACAGCTTTTTTTTTAGATACCAAAGGCCCAAAACTGGATAGTTCAGCGATTTGACCCGTGGAACTGCGAAACCACACTGGGATGTCGGGCCTACTCAAGACTATTTCAACAGATATATTTTTGTGTCACAACAGTCAGGAGACACTACTGTTTTTCTTTACGGAAAATATACCAAAACCTGAATAATAGAGATTTTTTACCGTGGGATGGCAAAACCACAGTTATTGTTTTCTGGGGTATACCACACTTTTTTAAATAGAGATATGTGCGGCTGAACAGTGAGCGACACACTCAAACTGCTTTTTTTTTAGATACCAAAGGCCCAAAACTGGATAGTACAGCGATTTGACCCGTGGAACTGCGAAACCACACTGGGATGTCGGGCCTACAGTAGACTATTTTCAACAGATATATTTTTGTGTCACAACAGTCAGGAGACACTACTGTTTTTCTTTACGGAAAATATACCAAAACCTGAATAATAGAGATGTTTTACCGTGGGATGGCAAAACCACAGTTATTGTTTACTGGGGTATACCACACTTTTTTAAATAGAGATATATTTGCGGCTGAACAGTGAGCGACACACTCAAACTGCTTTTTTTTTAGATACCAAAGGCCCAAAACTGGATAGTTCAGCGTTTTGACCCGTATAACTGCGAAACCACACTGGGATGTCGGGCCTACTCAAGACTATTTTCAACAGATATATTTTTGTGTCACAACAGTCAGGAGACACTACTGTTTTTCTTTACGGAAAATATACCAAAACCTGAATAATAGAGATTTTTTACCGTGGGATGGCAAAACCACAGTTATTGTTTTTTGGGGTATACCACACTTTTTTAAATAGAGATATTTGCAGCTGAACAGTGAGCGACACACTCAAACTGCTTTTTTTTTAGATACCAAAGGCCCAAAACTGGATAGTACAGCGATTTGACCCGTGGAACTGCGAAACCACACTGGGATGTCGGGCCTACACAAGACTATTTTCAACAGATATATGTTTGTGTCACAACAGTCAGGAGACACTACTGTTTTTCTTTACGGAAAATATACCAAAACCTGAATAATAGAGATGTTTTACCGTGGGATGGCAAAACCACAGTTATTGTTTACTGGGGTATACCACACTTTTTTAAATAGAGATATTTGCGGCTGAACAGTGAGCGACAAACTCAAACTGCTTTTTTTTAGATACCAAAGGCCCAAAACTGGATAGTACAGCGATTTGACCCGTGGAACTGCGAAACCACACTGGGATGTCGGGCCTACACAAGACTATTTTCAACAGATAAATTTTTGTGTCACAACAGTCAGGAGACACTACTGTTTTTCTTTACGGAAAATATACCAAAACCTGAATAATAGAGATGTTTTACCGTGGGATGGCAAAACCACAGTTATTGTTTACTGGGGTATACCACACTTTTTTAAATAGAGATATATTTGCGGCTGAACAGTGAGCAACACACTCAAACTGCTTTTTTTTTAGATACCAAAGGCCCCAAACTGGATAGTTCAGCGATTTGACCCGTGGAACTGCAAAACCACACTGGGATGTCGGGCCTACTCAAGACGATTTTCAACAGATATATTTTTGTGTCACAACAGTCAGGAGACACTACTGTTTTTCTTTACGGAAAATATACCAAATCCTGAATTATAGAGATTTTTTACCATGGGATGCCAAAACAACAGTTATTGTTTACTGGGGTATACCACATTTTTTTTAAATATAGATATTTGCGGCTGAACAGTGAGCGACACACTCAAACTGCTTTTTTTTTAGATACCAAAGGCCCAAAACTAGATAGTACAGCGATTTGACCCGTGGAACTGCAAAACCACACTGGGATGTCGGGCCTACACAAGACTATTTTCAACAGATATATTTTTGTGTCACAACAGTCAGGAGACACTACTGTTTTTGTTTACGGAAAAAACTACCAAAATCTGAATAATAGAGATGTTTTACCGTGGGATGGCAAAACCACAGTTAATGTTTACTGGGGTATACCACACTTTTTTAAATAGAGATATTTGCGGCTGAACAGTGAGCGACACACTCAAACTGCTTTTTTTTTAGATACCAAAGGCCCCAAACTGGATAGTTCAGCGATTTGACCCGTGGAACTGCGAAACCACACTGGGATGTCGGGCCTACTCAAGACGATTTTCAACAGATATATTTTTGTGTCACAACAGTCAGGAGACACTACTGTTTTTCTTTACGGAAAATATACCAAAACCTGAATAATAGAGATTTTTTACCGTGGGATGGCAAAACCACAATTATTGTTTTTTGGGGTATACCACACTTTTTTAAATAGAGATATTTGCGGCTGAACAGTGAGCGACACACTCAAACTGCTTTTTTTTTAGATACCAAAGGCCCAAAACTGGATAGTACAGTGATTTGACCCGTGGAACTGCGAAACCACACTGGGATGTCGGGCCTACACAAGATTATTTTCAACAGATATATTTTTGTGTCACAACAGTCAGGAGACACTACTGTTTTTCTTTATGGAAAATATACCAAATCCTGAATTATAGAGATTTTTTACCATGGGATGCCAAAACAACAGTTATTGTTTACTGGGGTATACCACATTTTTTTTAAATATAGATATTTGCGGCTGAACAGTGAGCGACACACTCAAACTGCTTTTTTTTTAGATACCAAAGGCCCAAAACTAGATAGTACAGCGATTTGACCCGTGGAACTGCAAAACCACACTGGGATGTCGGGCCTACACAAGACTATTTTCAACAGATATATTTTTGTGTCACAACAGTCAGGAGACACTACTGTTTTTGTTTACGGAAAAAACTACCAAAATCTGAATAATAGAGATGTTTTACCGTGGGATGGCAAAACCACAGTTAATGTTTACTGGGGTATACCACACTTTTTTAAATAGAGATATTTGCGGCTGAACAGTGAGCGACACACTCAAACTGCTTTTTTTTATAGATAATAAAGGCCCAAAACTGGATGGTACAGCGATTTGACCCGTGGAACTGCGAAACCACACTGGTATGTCGGGCCTACACAAGACTATTTTCAACAGAAATATTTTTGTGTCACAACAGTCAGGAGACACTACTGTTTTTCTTCACGGAAAAAACTACCAAAAGTTGAATAATAGAGATTTTTTGCCGTGGGATGGCAAAACCACAGTTATTGTTTACTGGGGTATACCACACTTTTTTAAATAGAGATATTTGCGGCTGAACAGTGAGCGACACACTCAAACTGCATTTTTCTTAGATACCAAAGGCCCAAAACTGGATAGTACAGCGATTTGACCCGTGGAACTGCGAAACCACACTGGGATGTCGGGCCTACACAAGACTATTTTCAACAGATATATGTTTGTGTCACAACAGTCAGGAGACACTACTGTTTTTCTTTACGGAAAATATACCAAAACCTGAATAATAGAGATGTTTTACCGTGGGATGGCAAAACCACAGTTATTGTTTACTGGGGTATACCACACTTTTTTAAATAGAGATATATTTGCTGCTGAACAGTGAGCGACACACTCAAACAGCTTTTTTTTTAGATACCAAAGGCCCAAAACTGGATAGTTCAGCGATTTGACCCGTGGAACTGCGAAACCACACTGGGATGTCGGGCCTACTCAAGACTATTTCAACAGATATATTTTTGTGTCACAACAGTCAGGAGACACTACTGTTTTTCTTTACGGAAAATATACCAAAACCTGAATAATAGAGATTTTTTACCGTGGGATGGCAAAACCACAGTTATTGTTTACTGGGGTATACCACACTTTTTTAAATAGAGATATATTTGCGGCTGAACAGTGAGCGACACACTCAAACTGCTTTTTTTTTAGATACCAAAGGCCCAAAACTGGATAGTTCAGCGTTTTGACCCGTATAACTGCGAAACCACACTGGGATGTCGGGCCTACTCAAGACTATTTTCAACAGATATATTTTTGTGTCACAACAGTCAGGAGACACTACTGTTTTTCTTTACGGAAAATATACCAAAACCTGAATAATAGAGATTTTTTACCGTGGGATGGCAAAACCACAGTTATTGTTTTTTGGGGTATACCACACTTTTTTAAATAGAGATATTTGCAGCTGAACAGTGAGCGACACACTCAAACTGCTTTTTTTTTAGATACCAAAGGCCCAAAACTGGATAGTACAGCGATTTGACCCGTGGAACTGCGAAACCACACTGGGATGTCGGGCCTACACAAGACTATTTTCAACAGATATATGTTTGTGTCACAACAGTCAGGAGACACTACTGTTTTTCTTTACGGAAAATATACCAAAACCTGAATAATAGAGATGTTTTACCGTGGGATGGCAAAACCACAGTTATTGTTTACTGGGGTATACCACACTTTTTTAAATAGAGATATTTGCGGCTGAATAGTGAGCGACAAACTCAAACTGCTTTTTTTTAGATACCAAAGGCCCAAAACTGGATAGTACAGCAATTTGACCCGTGGAACTGCGAAACCACACTGGGATGTCGGGCCTACACAAGACTATTTTCAACAGATATATTTTTGTGTCACAACAGTCAGGAGACACTACTGTTTTTCTTTACGGAAAATATACCAAAACCTGAATAATAGAGATGTTTTACTGTGGGATGGCAAAACCACAGTTATTGTTTACTGGGGTATACCACACTTTTTTAAATAGAGATATATTTGCGGCTGAACAGTGAGCGACACACTCAAACTGCTTTTTTTTTAGATACCAAAGGCCCCAAACTGGATAGTTCAGCGATTTGACCCGTGGAACTGCGAAACCACACTGGGATGTCGGGCCTACTCAAGACGATTTTCAACAGATATATTTTTGTGTCACAACAGTCAGGAGACACTACTGTTTTTCTTTACGGAAAATATACCAAAACCTGAATAATAGAGATTTTTTACCGTGGGATGGCAAAACCACAGTTATTGTTTTTTGGGGTATACCACACTTTTTTAAATAGAGATATTTGCGGCTGAACAGTGAGCGACACACTCAAACTGCTTTTTTTTTAGATACCAAAGGCCCAAAACTGGATAGTACAGTGATTTGACCCGTGGAACTGCGAAACCACACTGGGATGTCGGGCCTACACAAGATTATTTTCAACAGATATATTTTTGTGTCACAACAGTCAGGAGACACTACTGTTTTTCTTTACGGAAAATATACCAAATCCTGAATTATAGAGATTTTTTACCATGGGATGCCAAAACAACAGTTATTGTTTACTGGGGTATACCACATTTTTTTTAAATATAGATATTTGCGGCTGAACAGTGAGCGACACACTCAAACTGCTTTTTTTTTAGATACCAAAGGCCCAAAACTAGATAGTACAGCGATTTGACCCGTGGAACTACAAAACCACACTGGGATGTCGGGCCTACACAAGACTATTTTCAACAGATATATTTTTGTGTCACAACAGTCAGGAGACACTACTGTTTTTGTTTACGGAAAAAACTACCAAAATCTGAATAATAGAGATGTTTTACCGTGGGATGGCAAAACCACAGTTAATGTTTACTGGGGTATACCACACTTTTTTAAATAGAGATATTTGCGGCTGAACAGTGAGCGACACACTCAAACTGCTTTTTTTTATAGATAAGAAAGGCCCAAAACTGGATGGTACAGCGATTTGACCCGTGGAACTGCGAAACCACACTGGTATGTCGGGCCTACACAAGACTATTTTCAACAGAAATATTTTTGTGTCACAACAGTCAGGAGACACTACTGTTTTTCTTCACGGAAAAAACTACCAAAAGTTGAATAATAGAGATTTTTTGCCGTGGGATGGCAAAACCACAGTTATTGTTTACTGGGGTATACCACACTTTTTTAAATAGAGATATTTGCGGCTGAACAGTGAGCGACACACTCAAACTGCATTTTTCTTAGATACCAAAGGCCCAAAACTGGATAGTACAGCGATTTGACCCGTGGAACTGCGAAACCACACTGGGATGTCGGGCCTACACAAGACTATTTTCAACAGATATATGTTTGTGTCACAACAGTCAGGAGACACTACTGTTTTTCTTTACGGAAAATATACCAAAACCTGAATAATAGAGATGTTTTACCGTGGGATGGCAAAACCACAGTTATTGTTTACTGGGGTATACCACACTTTTTTAAATAGAGATATATTTGCTGCTGAACAGTGAGCGACACACTCAAACAGCTTTTTTTTTAGATACCAAAGGCCCAAAACTGGATAGTTCAGCGATTTGACCCGTGGAACTGCGAAACCACACTGGGATGTCGGGCCTACTCAAGACTATTTCAACAGATATATTTTTGTGTCACAACAGTCAGGAGACACTACTGTTTTTCTTTACGGAAAATATACCAAAACCTGAATAATAGAGATTTTTTACCGTGGGATGGCAAAACCACAGTTATTGTTTTCTGGGGTATACCACACTTTTTTAAATAGAGATATGTGCGGCTGAACAGTGAGCGACACACTCAAACTGCTTTTTTTTTAGATACCAAAGGCCCAAAACTGGATAGTACAGCGATTTGACCCGTGGAACTGCGAAACCACACTGGGATGTCGGGCCTACAGTAGACTATTTTCAACAGATATATTTTTGTGTCACAACAGTCAGGAGACACTACTGTTTTTCTTTACGGAAACTATACCAAAACCTGAATAATAGAGATGTTTTACCGTGGGATGGCAAAACCACAGTTATTGTTTACTGGGGTATACCACACTTTTTTAAATAGAGATATATTTGCGGCTGAACAGTGAGCGACACACTCAAACTGCTTTTTTTTTAGATACCAAAGGCCCAAAACTGGATAGTTCAGCGTTTTGACCCGTATAACTGCGAAACCACACTGGGATGTCGGGCCTACTCAAGACTATTTTCAACAGATATATTTTTGTGTCACAACAGTCAGGAGACACTACTGTTTTTCTTTACGGAAAATATACCAAAACCTGAATAATAGAGATTTTTTACCGTGGGATGGCAAAACCACAGTTATTGTTTTTTGGGGTATACCACACTTTTTTAAATAGAGATATTTGCAGCTGAACAGTGAGCGACACACTCAAACTGCTTTTTTTTTAGATACCAAAGGCCCAAAACTGGATAGTACAGCGATTTGACCCGTGGAACTGCGAAACCACACTGGGATGTCGGGCCTACACAAGACTATTTTCAACAGATATATGTTTGTGTCACAACAGTCAGGAGACACTACTGTTTTTCTTTACGGAAAATATACCAAAACCTGAATAATAGAGATGTTTTACCGTGGGATGGCAAAACCACAGTTATTGTTTACTGGGGTATACCACACTTTTTTAAATAGAGATATTTGCGGCTGAACAGTGAGCGACAAACTCAAACTGCTTTTTTTTAGATACCAAAGGCCCAAAACTGGATAGTACAGCAATTTGACCCGTGGAACTGCGAAACCACACTGGGATGTCGGGCCTACACAAGACTATTTTCAACAGATATATTTTTGTGTCACAACAGTCAGGAGACACTACTGTTTTTCTTTACGGAAAATATACCAAAACCTGAATAATAGAGATGTTTTACTGTGGGATGGCAAAACCACAGTTATTGTTTACTGGGGTATACCACACTTTTTTAAATAGAGATATATTTGCGGCTGAACAGTGAGCGACACACTCAAACTGCTTTTTTTTTAGATACCAAAGGCCCCAAACTGGATAGTTCAGCGATTTGACCCGTGGAACTGCGAAACCACACTGGGATGTCGGGCCTACTCAAGACGATTTTCAACAGATATATTTTTGTGTCACAACAGTCAGGAGACACTACTGTTTTTCTTTACGGAAAATATACCAAAACCTGAATAATAGAGATTTTTTACCGTGGGATGGCAAAACCACAGTTATTGTTTTTTGGGGTATACCACACTTTTTTAAATAGAGATATTTGCGGCTGAACAGTGAGCGACACACTCAAACTGCTTTTTTTTTAGATACCAAAGGCCCAAAACTGGATAGTACAGTGATTTGACCCGTGGAACTGCGAAACCACACTGGGATGTCGGGCCTACACAAGATTATTTTCAACAGATATATTTTTGTGTCACAACAGTCAGGAGACACTACTGTTTTTCTTTACGGAAAATATACCAAATGCTGAATAATAGAGATTTTTCACCGTGGGATGGCAAAACCACATTTATTGTTTACTGGGGTATACCACACTTTTTTAAATAGAGATATTTGCGGCTGAACAGTGAGCGACAAACTCAAACTGCTTTTTTTAAGATACCAAAGGCCCAAAACTGGATAGTACAGCGATTTGACCCGTGGAACTGCGAAACCACACTGGGATGTCGGGCCTACACAAGACTATTTTCAACAGATATATTTTTGTGTCACAACAGTCAGGAGACACTACTGTTTTTCTTTACGGAAAATATACCAAAAGCTGAATAATAGAGATTTTTTACCGTGGGATGCCATAACAACAGTTATTGTTTACTGGGGTATACCACACTTTTTTAAATATAGATATTTGCGGCTGAACAGTGAGCAACACACTCAAACTGCTTTTTTTTTAGATACCAAAGGCCCAAAACTAGATAGTACAGCGATTTGACCCGTGGAACTGCGAAACCACACTGGGATGTCGGGCCTACACAAGACTATTTTCAACAGATATATTTTTGTGTCACAACAGTCAGGAGACACTACTGTTTTTGTTTACGGAAAAAACTACCAAAATCTGAATAATAGAGATTTTTTACCGTGGGATGGCAAAACCACAGTTAATGTTTACTGGGGTATACCACACATTTTTAAATAGAGATATTTTCGGATGAACAGTGAGCGACACACTCAAACTGCTTTTTTTTTTAGATACCAAAGGCCCAAAACTGGATAGTACAGCGATTTGACCCGTGGAACTGCGAAACCACACTGGTATGTCGGGCCTACACAAGACTATTTTCAACAGAAATATTTTTGTGTCACAACAGTCAGGAGACACTACTGTTTTTCTTCACGGAAAAAACTACCAAAAGCTGAATAATAGAGATTTTTTGCCGTGGGATGGCAAAACCACAGTTATTGTTTACTGGGGTATACCACACTTTTTTAAATAGAGATATTTGCGGCTGAACAGTGAGCGACACACTCAAACTGCATTTTTCTTAGATACCAAAGGCCCAAAACTGGATAGTACAGCGATTTGACCCGTGGTACTGCGAAACCACACTGGGATGTCGGGCCTACACAAGACTATTTTCAACAGATATATTTTTGTGTCACAACAATCAGGAGACACTACTGTTTTTCTTTACGGAAAATATACCAAAACCTGAATAATAGAGATGTTTTACCGTGGGATGGCAAAACCACAGTTATTGTTTACTGGGGTATACCACACTTTTTTAAATAGAGATATATTTGCGGCTGAACAGTGAGCGACACACTCAAACTGCTTTTTTTTTAGATACCAAAGGCCCAAAACTGGATAGTTCAGCGATTTGACCCGTGGAACTGCGAAACCACACTGGGATGTCGGGCCTACTCAAGACTATTTTCAACAGATATATTTTTGTGTCACAACAGTCAGGAGACACTACTGTTTTTCTTTACGGAAAATATACCAAATGCTGAATAATAGAGATTTTTTACCGTGGGATGGCAAAACCACATTTATTGTTTACTGGGGTATACCACACTTTTTTAAATAGAGATATTTGCGGCTGAACAGTGAGCGACAAACTCAAACTGCTTTTTTTTAGATACCAAAGGCCCAAAACTGGATAGTACAGCGATTTGACCCGTGGAACTGCGAAACCACACTGGGATGTCGGGCCTACACAAGACTATTTTCAACAGACATATTTTTGTGTCACAACAGTCAGGAGACACTACTGTTTTTCTTTTCGGAAAAAACTACCAAAAGCTGAATAATAGAGATTTTTTACCGTGGGATGGCAAAACCACAGTTATTGTTTACTGGGGTATACCATACTTTTTTAAATAGAGATATTTGCGGCTGAACAGTGAGCGACACACTCAAACTGCTTTTTTTTAAGATACCAAAGGCTCAAAACTGGATAGTACAGCGATTTGACCCGTGGAACTGCGAAACCACACTGGGATGTCGGGCCTCCACAAGACTATTTTCAACAGATATATTTTTGTGTCACAACAGTCAGGAGACACTACTGTTTTTCTTTACGGAAAATATACCAAAACCTGAATAATAGAGATTTTTTACCGTGGGATGGCAAAACCACAGTTATTGTTTACTGGGGTATACCAGACTTTTTTAAATATATAGATTTGCGGCTGAACAGTGAGCGACACACTCAAACTGTTTTTTTTTTTATATGCAAATGGCCCAAAATGAATAATACAGAGGTTGGAACCGTGGAAGTGCAAAACAACACTTCTGTTTCTCTAGCCTACACCAGACTATTTTCAACAGTTATATTTGTGTCTGAAAAATCAGAGACACGCTTTTTTTTTGGGGGGGGGAGGACACACCAAAAGTTTAATAAGACGGGTATTTGTACAGTGTGAAGGACGAAAGAAAAAAGGAGGATTTAGATGAAAAAAAAAAGGATTTTTCCTGGCCCCCGACACCTGGTGCTAAGTCCAGCAATTTCAGCAACAGGAGCACACAGGACTGTAATGCAGCATTTGCTGGAATAACCACTGTGTCTCCTATACAGCCTGCCTGCCTGGTATCTGGGATGGATATTAGTCCTGAAAAGTACTGTTTGTTTGTTCTGGCAGCCTTTACAGACCCTACACTAACTATTTTGCAGCTTATATCTCTCCTTAAATCAGCAGCGCTGTCCCTGCACTGTCTAATCCGGAGCGACTGTGTCCAAGATGGCGGCGCCCGGTTTTAAATACTCGAGGTGACGCTGTGCGGCCAGCCAATCACTGTAATGCCCACAGCCAACATGGCCGCAGCATTACAGTGACTGGCTGGCAATCCCTGCATGTTCATTGGCTCTGTAAAGAGCGCCAAACATGCAGGGCGGAGACCCGAGCTCCCGCCCGAGTAACCCGGAAATGCTCGGTGCTCGCCGAACATCCCGAGTAGCGTGATGCTCGGGCGAGTACCGAGCAGTGTCGAGCATGTTCGCTCAACACTAGTAGTAATGGCAGACACTATTACAGTGTCCATTTTAGGACATGATCAGATATCAAAATCAAACATCAGAATGATGTTAGTTTGAGGCTAAATACCCTGTCTGACAAGTGATCCTGACAATGATTTTGACAAGTGATCCTGACATGTCATTTTGACAAGTGACTTTGATAAGTGACGTTTACAACTGTAATAATAACAAAAAAAGTCAAAATGTCTTACCATTGAGCTATCCAGTCAAGTGATAGTGACTGGTAGCTTTTCTTGTCTTATGAGATTCACCATGAAAATACTCAGGGCGACTAAAAGTCATTGTGATTCTGATTCTGATGCTTGAAGAAAGTCACACATCAGACTCACACATCAAAATCAAACATAATTTGAATTTGGCTTGGTGGATGTATTTCTGAAAGTCCCAATCAGTTTCAGACAGGTTTGCACTGAAATCATATAACCTAAAAGAACTCCTAGGTTTCATCAACTGAGTTTATAGCTCAGTGGTTAGTGAACTGGCTTCTTGACACACAAATTTGGGTTCAAGTTCCATCAGCGAACAGTGACTTTTTTTTAAATTATTATTACAGTTGTAAAAGTCACTTATCAGGATCACTTGTCAAAATCACTGGTCAGGATCACTTTTTAGAATCACTTATCAGAATCACTTGTCAGACACGGTATTTAGCCTCAAACTGACATCATTCTGATGTTTGATTTTGATATCTGATCATGTCCTAAAATGCACACTGTACAATATAACATCTTTCAAAAAAGGGCTGGATGATTTCCTCGATACAGGTAATATTGTGGGTTACAGTTAAATTAGACAAAATGTTACACCTATAGTAGTACATCTAGTACGATAATAGTAATTACATAACTAGTAACATGATTAGGTTTGATCCAGGGTTCTAGGACTGATCGCCTTTTCTGAGGGTCAAGAAGGAATTTTTCCCCGTGATGCAAATTGGCTGAATGTGTCCTGGGGTTTGTGTCCTGGGGTTTTTGCCTTCTTCTGGATCAACAGATTTAGGCATAGGGATTTTAGTAAAACAATTATTAGAATCATAAGAGTAATACAAAATATAAAACTAATTAAAAAAGTTATAAACTGGTTCATTTGTAATTGTAATAGTGCAGCAATAATAAAAAGAGTAATAACACATTTGTGAGGCCTAGTCCCAGTAAGTTAGTAAGTTAGTGTAGTGTTAGTGTAGGGAGTACAATTGGGGGAGGAATGTTGAACTTGATGGACCTAGGTCTTTATTCAACCCATGTTACTATGTTACTATAATTTAATTACTGCCTCTAAAAATAAAAAAGCTCACATAAGTTTCCTGAATAAGAAGTCACCCACACTGCGTCACTGAATACAGACATGCACTTTTTTCTTCTTTAAGGCTTTTGGCTCGATTTTGAGCCATGGCGTTTTCATGGATGAAATATATCTTCAGGAAGATCTTATGCAAGTCTAGATAGTAGTGATGAGCGAGCACTAAAATACTCGGGTACTCGTTGTTCGATCAAGCAAATTGGAATGCTCGAGTGGTCGGTCCGAGTAACGAGCCCAATGTAAGTCTATGGGAAACTCGTGCATTTTTCCGGCGGCTCCCCCCGGCGGTCTGCAGAGGGCCTAAAAATTGCCCAAATCGATGGGAAAAGTGCTCAAATTACATGGGAACAGCATGGGGAAGACTCCTGGAAGCATTTCTGACTCCCAGGTCACTGTTGTCAACAATGTTGTCAGAGGTATTACGTCACTTTTACGGACTCACAATAAAACATACAAAAACTAAACCAAAATGGATTTTCCTGGGAAATATGTTAGGGAACATCCTTTCCAGGCTAATGACTTGTATATAAGACAAAATAAATATACAAAAACAAAAATGCTCCACCACACCTTGGGCTATGTTCACACGTAGCGTTTTTGATGCATTTTTGCACTTTTGCATTACTTTAAATTAAGACAAATGCATTCACCTGGAAATGTCATTTTAACATTTTACAACCTTATCTGGCAATGTGGTGTGTGACACATCATCAGACACATCCTGTTTCATTTATGATGGAGGGACTCTGAAAGTCACAATGCCTATTTTTATAGGGCCATCAGGCGGCCCTTACTATTATTAAAGGGCCAGCAGTTGGCCCTCGCTATTGTTAAGAGAGCCATCAGCCGTCTATGCTTTGTTGTTCCCATTATTAACAAGTGGGTCTCCTATACTGTTATTGCCTATACAGTGACTGCAAGGGCTGCCAAAAATTAAGACGCAACCCAATACCCCTTTGAAGGAACATAGAGGAGGGTCTCAGTAAAAAAAATGTTCCTATTATAAAGGAGCGGGTCTCCTATAGTGGTAATGCCCATGCTGTGACTGGAAGGGCTGCCAAAATTTGGGAAAAACCCCACTAACAATTTAAAGACACATAGAGCTGGGCCACAGTAAAGACATGTTCCCATTAGAGAGGAGAGTGTCTGATATTCAGTTATAGGGTAAGCAGTGAGGGCAACAGCTGTCAAAATTTAGGAAAAACCCTACTAACAATTTAACCCCTTTACAGCCTGTGCCGTATTTGTACGCAACAGGCTGTAACCCACAGTTCAGTGAGGGCTTACAGCTGACATGTGCCCGCAACAGCTGCGGGTGGAATAGCGATCCACCCGCGGCTGTTAACATGTTAAATGCCGCTGTCAATATCGTCACTTACCCCGCCCATCGGTGACCCCGTCACGTGATCGCGGGTCATCGATGCGTGGGCATGACAGCCCTGGGTCTGCAGCAGACTCCAGTGGTTGTCATGAGCTGATTGCTATGAGCACCCCCTAGTGGTCAGCGCTCATAGTACAGGACCATTTCTGCTCCATAGAGGTGATCAGCAGAGGCGATCAGTCAAGCGCTGCTTCTAGTCTCCTATGGAGACTATAGAAGCAAGCAAAAAGTGAAAAAAAAAATGTTTAAAAATATTAAAAAAAATAAAAGTTTAAATCACCCCCATTTCACCCCATTCAAAATAAAATAATAAAAAAAAAACACATACACATATTTGCTATCGCCGTGTTCAGAATCGCCCGATCTATCAATATCAAAAAATAATTAATCAGATTGGAAAACGGGGTAACGAGAAAAAAATTCTAAACGCCAGAATTACGTTTTTTGGTCGCCGCAAAATTGCAATAAAATGCAATAATGGCCGATCAAAACATCGGATCTACCCCAAAAAGGTATCAATAAAAACTTCAGCTTGGCATGAAAAAAATAAGCCCTCACCCAGCCCAAGACCTGAAAAATGGAGACGCCACGAGTCTTGGAAAATGGCGCCATTTTTTTTTTTTTTTTAATCAAATTTTGGAATTTTTTTTCATCACTTAAATAAAAAAGAACCTATACATGTTTGGTGTCTACGAACTCGTAATGACCTGGAGAATAATGGTTGCAGGTCAGTTTTAGTATTCAGTGAACGTGGTAAAAAAAAAAAAACAACATCTGTGGTATTGCACTTTTTTTGCAATTTCACCACACTTGGAATTTTTTCCCATTTTCCCATACACGATATGGTAAAAATAGTAATGACGTTGAAAAGTACAACTCGTCCCGCAAAAAATAAGCCCTCACATGACCATATTGAAAAAAAAATAAAAACGCTATGGCTCTGGGAACAAGGGGAGCAAAAAACGAAAATGCAAAAAAAGAAAATCCCAGGGTTGCGAAGGGGTTAAAGACACATAGAGCTGGGCCACAGTAACGACATGTTCCTACTAGAAAGGACAAGGTCTGCTATCCAGTTATAGGGTATGCAGTGAGTCCAACGGCTGCCAAAATTTAGAAAAAACAACACTAACAATTTAAAGACACATACAGCTGGGCCACAGTAATGAGTATGACATGTTCTCACTAGAAAGGAGAGGGTCTGCTATTCAGTTATAGGGTATGCAGTGAGTCCAACGGCTGCCAAAATTTAAGAAAAACCCCACTAACAATTTAAAGACACATAGAGCTGGGCCACAGTAATGACATGTTCCCAATAGAAAGGAGAGGGTCAGCTATTTAGTTATAGTGTATGCAGTGAGTGCAACGGCTGCCAAAATTTAGGAAAAACCCCACTAACAATTTAAAGACGCATGCAGCTGGGCCACAGTAACGAGTACTACATGTTTTCATTAGAAAGGAGAGGGTCTGCTATACAGTGATAGGGTATGCAGTGAGTCCAACGGCTGCCAAAATTTAGGAAAAACCCAACTAACAATTTAAAGACACATACTGCTGGGCCACATTAACTAGGCATGAGCGAACATTTCAATGTTCAGTTTGGAAAAGTTTGAACAAATTGATATTCGCCGAATTTATTCGCCGAATGTTCGGCGAACATTTCCGAATCCAATAGGACCAAAAAAATGCATATACAACATCTAGAAATGGGACCAAAAGCTGCCAAAACACATCAAATTAGGTGTAGACACCAGAGAAGTGCCGTCAATTGACCCAGAGTACAAGTACTATAATTATTATTACTGTGACAGCGACATTTATTGCGCTTTACATGTCAAAAGGGGTCACCGACTGGTGCAACAGGAGAGAGGACCCTGCCTGAGAGGGCGCACTGTCAGGAACGTGGTCTGTGGAACCAGTGTACCACGGACCCCTGAGAGCCTGGAGGGGCGTGACTAAGCGAGCACCGGACTGTTCACTAGAGGCTCTGATGGTGAGGATAGACTTGGCTCCTGATAAACGCCAGGTGCCACTTCAGACCAACGGACGTGCAACAACTGGACCCAGTAGGACAGACTACAACGCGTGCAGAATTATTAGGCAAATGCATATTTTGATCACTTCGATACTTTTTATACATGTTGTCCTACTCCAAGCTGAATAGGCTTGAGAGCCAACTACCAATTAAGTAAATCTGGGGATGTGCATCTCTGTAATGAGGAGGGGTGTTGTCTAATGACATCAACACCCTATATAAGGTGTGCTTAATTATTAGGCAACGTCCTTTCCTTTGGCAAAATGGGTCAGAAGAGAGAATTGACGGGCTCTGAAAAGTTAAAAATTGTGAGATGTCTTGCAGAGGGATGCAGCTGTCTTGAAATTTCCAAACTTTTGAAGCGTGATCACCGAACAATCAAGCGTTTCATGGCAAAGAGCCAACAGGGTCGCAAGAAGCGTGTTGGCCAAAAAAGGCGCAAAATAACTGCCCATGAATTGAGGAAAATCAAGCGTGAAGCTGCCAAGATGCCATTCGCCACCAGTTTTGCCATATATCAGAGCTGCAACGTTACTGGAGTATCAAAAAGCACAAGGTGTGCGATACTCAGGGACATGGCCAAGGTAAGGAAGGCTGAAAAACAACCACCTTTGAACAAGAAACATAAGATAAAACGTCAAGAATGGGCCAAGAAATATCTTAAGACTGATTTTTCAAAGGTTTTATGGACTGATGAAATGAGAGTGGCTCTTGATGGGCCAGATGGATGGGCCAGAGGCTGGATCAATAAAGGTCAGAGAGCTCCACTCCAACTCAGAAACCAGCAAGGTGGAGGTGGGGTACTGGTATGGGCTGGTATCATCAAAGATGAACTTGTGGGACCTTTTCGGGTTGAGGATGGAGTGAAGCTCAACTCCCAGACCTACTGCCAGTTTCTGGAAGACAACTTCTTCAAGCAGTGGTACAGGAAGAAGTCGGTATCGTTCAAGAAAAACATGATTTTCATGCAGGACAATGCTCCATCACATGCATCCAACTACTCCACAGCGTGGCTGGCCAGTAAAGGTCTAAAAGAAGAAAAAGTAATGACATGGCCCCCTTGTTCACCTGATCTGAACCCCATAGAGAACCTGTAGTCCATCATAAAATGTGAGATCAACAGGGAGGGAAAACAGTACACCTCTCGGAACAGTGTCTGGGAGGCTGTGGTGGCTGCTGCACGCAATGTTGATCGAAAACAGATCAAGCAAATGACAGAATCTATGGATGGAAGGCTGTTGAGTGTCATCATAAAGAAAGGTGGCTATACTGATCACTAATTTTTTGGGGGGGGTTTTTGCATGTCAGAAATGTTTATTTCTAAATTTTGTGCACTGATATTGGTTTACCTGGTGAAAATAAGCAAGTGATCGGATCTACCCCAAAAAGGTATCAATAAAAACTTCAGCTTGGCATGAAAAAAATAAGCCCTCACCCAGCCCAAGACCTGAAAAATGGAGACGCCACGAGTCTTGGAAAATGGCGCCATTTTTTTTTTTTTTTTAATCAAACTTTGGAATTTTTTTTCATCACTTAAATAAAAAAGAACCTATACATGTTTGGTGTCTACGAACTCGTAATGACCTGGAGAATAATGGTTGCAGGTCAGTTTTAGTATTCAGTGAACGTGGTAAAAAAAAAAAAAACAACATCTGTGGTATTGCACTTTTTTTGCAATTTCACCACACTTGGAATTTTTTTCCCGTTTTCCCATACACAATGTGGTAAAAATAGTAATGACGTTGAAAAGTACAACTCATCCCGCAAAAAATAAGCCCTCACATGACCATATTGAAAAAAAAATAAAAACGCTATGGCTCTGGGAACAAGGGGAGCAAGAAACGAAAATGCAAAAAAAGAAAATCCCAGGGTTGCGAAGGGGTTAAAGACACATAGAGCTGGGCCACAGTAACGACATGTTCCTACTAGAAAGGACAAGGTCTGCTATCCAGTTATAGGGTATGCAGTGAGTCCAACGGCTGCCAAAATTTAGAAAAAAAAACACTAACAATTTAAAGACACATACAGCTGGGCCACAGTAATGAGTATGACATGTTCTCACTAGAAAGGAGAGGGTCTGCTATTCAGTTATAGGGTATGCAGTGAGTCCAACGGCTGCCAAAATTTAAGAAAAACCCCACTAACAATTTAAAGACACATAGAGCTGGGCCACAGTAATGACATGTTTCCAATAGAAAGGAGAGGGTCAGCTATTTAGTTATAGGGTATGCAGTGAGTGCAACGGCTGCCAAAATTTAGGAAAAACCCCACTAACAATTTAAAGACGCATGCAGCTGGGCCACAGTAACGAGTACTACATGTTTCCATTAGAAAGGAGAGGGTCTGCTATACAGTGATAGGGTATGCAGTGAGTCCAACGGCTGCCAAAATTTAGGAAAAACCCAACTAACAATTTAAAGACACATACTGCTGGGCCACATTAACTAGGCATGAGTGAACATTTCAATGTTCAGTTTGGAAAAGTTTGAACAAATTGATATTCGCCGAATTTATTCGCCGAATGTTCGGCGAACATTTCCGAATCCAATAGGACCAAAAAAATGCATATACAACATCTAGAAATGGGACCAAAAGCTGCCAAAACACATCAAATTAGGTGTAGACACCAGAGAAGTGCCGTCAATTGACCCAGAGTACAAGTACTATAATTATTATTACTGTGACAGCGACATTTATTGCGCTTTACATGTCAAAAGGGGTCACCGACTGGTGCAACAGGAGAGAGGACCCTGCCTGAGAGGGCGCACTGTCAGAAACGTGGTCTGTGGAACCAGTGTACCACGGACCCCTGAGAGCCTGGAGGGGCGTGACTAAGCGAGCACCGGACTGTTCACTAGAGCCTCTGATGGTGAGGATAGACTTGGCTCCTGATAAACGCCAGGTGCCACTTCAGACCAACGGACGTGCAACAACTGGACCCAGTAGGACAGACTACAACGAGTGCAGAATTATTAGGCAAATGCATATTTTGATCACTTCGATACTTTTTATACATGTTGTCCTACTCCAAGCTGAATAGGCTTGAGAGCCAACTACCAATTAAGTAAATCTGGGGATGTGCATCTCTGTAATGAGGAGGGGTGTTGTCTAATGACATCAACACCCTATATAAGGTGTGCTTAATTATTAGGCAACGTCCTTTCCTTTGGCAAAATGGGTCAGAAGAGAGAATTGACGGGCTCTGAAAAGTTAAAAATTGTGAGATGTCTTGCAGAGGGATGCAGCTGTCTTGAAATTTCCAAACTTTTGAAGCGTGATCACCGAACAATCAAGCGTTTCATGGCAAAGAGCCAACAGGGTCGCAAGAAGCGTGTTGGCCAAAAAAGGCGCAAAATAACTGCCCATGAATTGAGGAAAATCAAGCGTGAAGCTGCCAAGATGCCATTCGCCACCAGCTTTGCCATATATCAGAGCTGCAACGTTACTGGAGTATCAAAAAGCACAAGGTGTACGATACTCAGGGACATGGCCAAGGTAAGGAAGGCTGAAAAACAACCACCTTTGAACAAGAAACATAAGATAAAACGTCAAGAATGGGCCAAGAAATATCTTAAGACTGATTTTTCAAAGGTTTTATGGACTGATGAAATGAGAGTGGCTCTTGATGGGCCAGATGGATGGGCCAGAGGCTGGATCAATAAAGGGCAGAGAGCTCCACTCCAACTCAGAAACCAGCAAGGTGGAGGTGGGGTACTGGTATGGGCTGGTATCATCAAAGATGAACTTGTGGGACCTTTTCGGGTTGAGGATGGAGTGAAGCTCAACTCCCAGACCTACTGACAGTTTCTGGAAGACAACTTCTTCAAGCAGTGGTACAGGAAGAAGTCGGTATCGTTCAAGAAAAACATGATTTTCATGCAGGACAATGCTCCATCACATGCATCCAACTACTCCACAGCGTGGCTGGCCAGTAAAGGTCTAAAAGAAGAAAAAATAATGACATGGCCCCCTTGTTCACCTGATCTGAACCCCATAGAGAACCTGTAGTCCATCATAAAATGTGAGATCAACAGGGAGGGAAAACAGTACACCTCTCGGAACAGTGTCTGGGAGGCTGTGGTGGCTGCTGCACGCAATGTTGATCGAAAACAGATCAAGCAAATGACAGAATCTATGGATGGAAGGCTGTTGAGTGTCATCATAAAGAAAGGTGGCTATACTGATCACTAATTTTTTGGGGGGGTTTTTTGCATGTCAGAAATGTTTATTTCTAAATTTTGTGCACTGATATTGGTTTACCTTGTGAAAATAAGCAAGTGAGATGGGATTATGTTTGGTTTTTATTAAGTTGCCTAATAATTCTGCACAGTAATAGTTACCTGCACAAACAGATATCCTCATAAGATAGCCGAATCTAAAAAATCCCACTCCAACTTCCAAAAATATTAAGCTTGGATATTTATGAGTCTTTTGGGTTGATTGAGAACATAGTTGTTGATCAATAATAAAAATAATCCTCTAAAATACAACTTGCCTAATAATTCTGCACACAGTGTAGATGGTGCAGCAGGCTGAGTCTGTATCAGAGTGCAGCAGGCAGAGACTGTATCAGAGTGCAGCAGGAAGAGTCTGTATCAGGAGTGCAGCAGGCAGAGTCTATATCAGGAGTGCAGCAGGCAGAGTTTGTATCAGGAGTGCAGCAGGCAGAGTTTGTATAAGGAGTGCAGCAGGCAGAGTCTGTATCAGAGTGCAGCAGGCAAAGTCTGTATCAGGATTGCAGTAGGCAGAGTGTGTATCAGGAATGCAGGAGGCATAGTCTGTATCAGGAGTGCAGCAGGCAGAGTCTGTATCAGGAGTGCAGCAGGCAGAGTCTGCATCAGGAGTGCAGCAGGCAGAGTCTGTATCAGGAGTGCAGCAGGCAGAGTCTTTATCAGGAGTGCAGCAGGCAGAGTCTTTATCAGGAGTGCAGCAGGCAGAATGTGTATCAGAGTGCAGCAGGCAGAGTCTGTTTTAGGAGTGCAGCACGCAGAGTCTATATCAAGAGTGCAGCAAGCAGAGTCTGTATCAGGAGTGCAGCAGGCAGAGTCTGTATCAGGAGTGCAGCAGGCAGAGTCTGTATCAGGAGTGCAGCAAGCAGAGCCTGTATCAGAAGTGCAGCAGGCAGAGCCTGTATCAGGAGTGCATCAAGGACAGGTACGCAACCTTACACAGCTTAGACTGCAGAACAAGACAGTTCCACTACAGCCAACCCAATAGATGGTGACCCAATCAAGATTCCCCACATTTAAAAAAAATTGTGGCAAACGCCAGCAAAGTGGCATCAGTTTCACTACTGTAAAAATAGTGTAAATAAAATCCACACCTCTTCCAGTACAGCCAACCCAGGAGATGGAGACCTAACCAGGAGTGTTCACATTGCCCTAAATGAGGGCCTAACACCACCGAAGTGGCATCAATGTCATCAGACTACAAGTAGTTTAACGCAGACCCATACCTCTCCCACTACAGCCAATCCAGGAGATGCAGACTCAATCGGAAGTGTTTACATTTAAAAAAATAGGGCCTAAGACCACCATTTCTGTGGCCAACAGATTGGAGATGGTGGAGTTCAACCTCTTAGCTTTGTCATGCGTAGGATGAAACAATCTTTTACGTGACCAGAACAGCGGGATTGAGGGCTAGCTGCACTGCTGAGAGAGGGCAGATTACAGTGAAACGGACAAACTGATAGACCGTGAGTGAGGTGCAAGCGGAGATGTTACGGTGGATTGAGAAACGTGTGGTGTGCTCAGAGAAACAAACACAGCAGGCGTGTCCGCTTCACTTACAGCTGACGGGCTCAGCCTAACTGCAGTGGGTATACAGCTGGTTCTGTCAGACACCTGCGTGACACAACTTGGCACGGTAACAGAGGAGGAGGAAGAAGCAGCAGAGGTGTTTGATGGGGCGGCTGATGGTTTATTGAAAATCAATTTAGAGTTTATCATGTTTGTGTACCCATTTGGGGAGAATATTTGCACCAAATTCTCAATTTCACTACAATATAACTATAGAAATGCATGGAGACCAAAACCTCTTCCACTACAGTCAACCCAATGGATGGAGACCCATACAGGATTCCCCACATTTCCAAAAATTAGCGGCAGATGCCAGCAAAGTGTAATCAATTTCACTGCAGTAGAAATAGTGTAAATGAGACCCACATCTCTTCCAGTACAGATGGAGACTTAACCAGGAGTGTTCACATTGCCCTAAATGAGGGCCTAACAAACACCACCGAAGTGGCATCAATTTCACTAGAGTATAAGTATTGCAAAGGAGGCCAAAACCAGTTCCTCTACAGCCAACCCAATAGATGGAGACCCAATCATAATTCTCCACATTGAAAAAAATTAGTGACAGACACTAGCAATGCCTAAACAATTTCACTACAGTAGAAATAGTGTAAATAAGACGTACACCTGTTCCACTACAGCCCAACTTGGAGATGGAGACCTAACCAGGAGTGTTCACATTGCCCTAAATGAGGGCATAACACCACTGAAGTGGCATCAATGTCATCAGAGTACAAACAGTTTAACGCAGACCCAAACCTGTCCCACTACAGCCAACCCAATGGATGGAGACCCAATCAGAATTCTCCACATTTCCCAAAATTAGGGCCTAAAATCTGCAGCAGTACCAAGAGCAAGCACAGAGGCCATATCACAGACTGCAATTTCAAGAGATCAATGCAGCACACTCAAACGACAACATCGCCTACTCTGTACAGTCTGCAATTGGGGTGCAAAAGTCCTTGGAGATCCATGACTTGTTCATCTTGATGAAAGTTAGGCGGTCTACACTTTCAGGGGACAGCCGGATGCGCCTGTCAAGACACTACTAGCAGCGCTGAAGACACATTCAGAGAGAACGCTGGCCGCCGGGCATGATAAAACCTCCAAGGCGTGAGAGGCGAGCTCAGGCCATTCATCCATTTTTGAAGACCAAAACGTAAAAGGGTTAAAATCCTCCCTGATGGTATTCATATTAAGCTCTAGATACTCCTCCACCTCCTCTCCAGTTGTTCACCACGTGTCAGACTTGTACTCTGTTGTGCTGGTGCACGAGCTGGTGCAAAAATGTGTGAAAGGACTCCCAGAAATTGCTTCTGCCACTAACTCTGCTGCTGCTGCAGCTAATGTTTTGGCATTGATGAAATGACGTGCCGGAGGTTGAAAGACTACACTGTGTGCCTCACTGTTATCTTGGGGAAAACCTCTATTAAAGTTGCTTAAAAGCTTGTTTCGATACTCCAACATAAGCGAGTCCCTTTCCAGGGCGGGAAGCATCTTGCATAATTGACTCATAAAACGTGGATCTAACAGAGTGGCAACCCAGTAGTCAGCATTATTTTGAATCTTAACTATAAGGGGATCATGTTGCAGATAGTGCATCAAGAAGGCAATCATATGTCGGGCTCTTCCAGGAGGTCCAAAGCCAGGCTGTATTGTGGGCTGCGTAACACTGATGCTTGTTTCCTCCATCCCCTCCTGCCAACATCGTTCAAACGAGAGGGGATGATTATCTTCTTCATCCTCTGACAGCTGCTCGCCCATCACCTCTTCCTCTTCCATTAGTTCCTCGGCTCTTGCACCTTCACTAACTGTTTGCCTGATATCACCAAACCCCCTCGATCGCTGTAATCCACCATCACTTGGCATCCGCCTGTGTGACAACAGTCTAGAAATTTGAGACATTGGTATCCCTTCCGCATCCTCCTCTTCTTCTGGGGCCACCATTTCCTGCCTCAGGTTATTCAAAGTTTGATCCAGCATGTATATGACCGGAATAGTGATGCTGATGATGGCATTGTCAGCGCTAATCAGTTTAGTAGACATTTCAAAACCTTGCAGAAGGGTGCAGAGGTCCTTAATCTGTTCTCACTACGCAAACGTGATATGCCCCAAGACCGTACAGCGTTGCCCCAAGTTATACGTCATGACATACTGCGTCAGAGAGCGTTGCTGCTGGCACAGTCGCTGCAACATGTGAAGAGTGGAATTCCACCGTACATGGGCGCATCAACCTGTTAACTGTCATGGACAAAGACCTCTGTATCGATGCAAGTCAATGACATCAGGGGTGCAAACGGCGGAAGTGAGCACACAGCTTCAGTACTTTGTGAAGCAGCTCATCCAGGACAGGATAGTTGCGGAGAAATTGCTGTACCACCATGTTGAGGACGTGAGCCATGCAAGGCACGTGTGCGAGCTTGTCTCGGCCTAGGGCCGCTAACAGGTTCGCACCGTTATCGCATACGGCCTTTCCTGGCTTTAGGCTCAGCGGAGACAGCCATTTCTCAAACTGAGCCTGGAGAGCTGCCCACAACTCTCCACCTGTATGACTGCGATCTCCAAGGCATATTAATTTGAAGACTGCCTGATTACGGTGAGCCCTGACTGAGGTGGTGGTGTGTATTCGCTCCACACCTTTGGAACGCATGTCTCGTTAAGGCAGAGGTTGAGTGCGCAGGTGGAGGCCCTAGAGGAGGTGGAGGATGCAAAAGCAGCAAAGGAAGTAGGAAATAGAGAGGTCTCTTTTGCAAGCCTTGGGGATTCCAAGATTTATGGAGCAGCCCCTTCCCCGCCTGCCCCCACAGCCACCAGAGTCACCCAGTGCCCAGTCAGCGAGATGTAACTCCCTTGGCCATGCTTACTCGTCCAGGTGTCTGTGGTGAAATGCAACCAGGCACACGTAGATTTAAACAAGGAACGGGTGATGTTGTCTGTGACATGCTGGTGTAGCGCAGGCACAGCTTTCTTAGAGAAGTAATGGCGACTGGCCAACTGGTACTGGGGGACTGCGATGGCCATCAGTTTTTAGAAATCATCTGTATCTACCAGGCTGAAAGGTAGCATTTCCGTGGCCAACAGATTGGAGATTGTAGAGTTCAACCTCTTAGCTTTGTCATGCGTAGGAAGAAACAATCTTTTATGTGGCCACAACTGCGGGACCGAGGGCTGGCTAAGGTGAGGAGAGAGGGCGGAGTATGGTGAACCGGAAAAACTGGTGGAGCATGAGTGAGGTGCAGATGTTACGGTGGATTGAGAAACATGCGGTGTGCTTGGTGAAACAAATACAGCAGGCGTGTCGGCTTCTGTTACAGCTGACGGGCTGTCACTCAGCCTGACTGGAGTGGGTAAAGAGCCGAAGTTTCTGCGATGGGAGACCTGCGTGACAATACTTGGCATGGTAACTGAGAAGGAGGAAGAAGCAGTGGATGCGTTTGATGGGGCAGCTGATGGTTGTTGAGGTGCGCTTGTCCGCATTTCAGCGCAGTAAGATTCCCAGGGTAAAGAATGTTGTTTGAGCATGTGAACGTTCATGCATGTAGTAGTCAAATTATTGCTGTTTTTCCCTCTACTTTTTTATCTCAGTTTGCAGATAACATGAGTTGGCTCATCCTTTGCAGTGACAAAAAAGGCCCATGCTAGGCAACCCTTGCTGCCCCTGTGAGCTGCAGACCCATGACCGCTGCTATCCACAGCCACAGGTTGTGGCTAAGTATGCAGTGCTTCTCGTGTTGCATCACTCCACGGCGATGCGAAATGTAACCTCCTCATCTTCCTCCTTCACCTCCTCAGATGAGCTACTTGGCTGCGTGACTCTAGGTTCACACCAAGTAGGATCTTCAACCTCGTCATCATTCAATGTGTTATCCAATTCCTTGCCCTCAGAGTAACCACTCTCCTCTTGCTGCCCTGACAGCACAGAGACTCATCGGGATCACCTCCCTCCCCTGTGGTTAATGTCTGGTCAGGAACCTGCTCGGACCCTACTTCATCTTGCCCCGAATCCAAACTAAAAAGATTTTGGGCATCGGTGCAGATGCTTTCCTCCCCTTGACTCTGTGAGTGTTTGGGGTACACTTCTGATGCCCATGGTGTAGAATGGGTGAAGAGTTCTACAGACTCGCCCATCTGTGGTTCGCTATAGTCAGTTGAGCAGTTGGCCAGTTGTGACACAGGGGAAAGCATGGTAATTGGGGTGCCACCTCTGTGGACTACACTGGGTGTGATGTTGAGGTGGAGGAAGAAGAGGAGAGGGCACTGAAAGCAGAGCTTGCCATCCACTGGAGCACCTGCTCTTTCTGGGCCTTATCAACAAGGCGTATGGCTGTGTGGCTGCCAAAGAAAAGGAGTGCAGTAAGCCGTCCACTAACATAAGTTGTCAGTTGTCTTTGGATAGGACCAGTTTGTGTTGGTTAACTAGTGCTTTCACTAACATTACCACGTACTCCACATACACCTTGAACACCAAACCTATTCCCCCTACCACCACGCCCTCTCTTTTTCCCACTCATGTTGGTCAGATACAGTGGTAGGAGCAAGCAATTAACTAAAGAAAAATATGTTTTTTTTCCTGTGCAATAGCTCAGCACACACCTGAATTTCAGCAACACTAAATGACAAGGTAAGATATTGCCTGCCGTATAACGTTACTAACAGACAAATGAAATGTGTTAGTGTGCATGAGGCAGATAAAACCTACAAGATATTCTCCAAACAATTTCAAACTGAGATGTCCCCTGCTGTATTACTTTAGGAACAGAAGAAAATTTTTTTTTAATGTGGATGAGGCCAGTATGACATAGAATATATGCTCCAAAATATTTCAAACTCAGATCTAGTCAGCTATATCACTTTACTCAGAGCAAAAAATATTTTTGGGTTACTCTGCATAATTTCTGCGTCCAGCTGACTTTGACCGTCACTGACGTAGTAGCTGGCTTATAGCACTGTATGACTTTTGGCACAGGAAAAAATATTTTTTGGACTAGGTCTAGTAAGAGAAGTTGTTTTTTTTTTTACTGTGAAACCAGGACAAGTTCAACGCTACTAAAATAGGATCTGCCTTTTAGTAGACTGGATCAACTTTGCTACAGTAAAAAACCTTTGGTGGACTCTGCTCCCAACCAAAAATATATATAGGTTTGACTGTGCGTATAAGCCGAATTTGATCGCCACTGACGTAGTAGCTGACTTATAGCACTGTAGGACTTTTGGCACAGGAAAAATATTTTTTGGACTCGGCCTAGTAAGAGAAGTTGTTTCTTTTACTGTGAAACCAGGACAAGTTCAATGCTACTAAAATAGGATCTGCCTTTTAGTAGACTGGATCAACTTTGCCACAGTAAAAAACCTTTGGTGGACTCTGCATGTCAACCAAAAATATATATAGGTTTGACTGTGCGTACAAGCTGAATTTGACCACCACTGACGTAGTAGCTGGCTTATAGCACTGTAGGACTTTTGACACAGGAAAAATATTTTTTGGACTGGGCCTAGTAAGAGAAGTTTTTTCTTTTACTGTGAAACCAGGACAAGTTCAATGCTGCTAAAATAGGATCTGCCTTTTAGTTGACTGGATCAACTTTGCCACAGTAAAAAAACTTTGGTGGACTCTGCATGCCAACCAAAAATATATATAGGTTTGACTGTGCGTACAAGCTGAATTTGACCGCCACTGACGTAGGACTTTTGGCACAGGAAAAATATTTTTAGGACTGGGCGTAGCAAGAGAAAATTTTTTTTACTCTGAATCCACCTGAAGTTCAACTCCACTAAAATAGTATCTGACACAAAAAAAAGGTTAGTGTAGTGCACACAACTTTCAATATTACAATAGCAACATAAAAAAAAGCTGATTTTGTGCTCTGCAATAAGAAGCTCTGCAGACTGTGCAGAGCACAATTTCAACCCAACTAAATGAAAAGGTGCATTTGATCACATTAGCAAGTGCAAAAAAAGATTCAAGGTATACTGAGACATGGAGCTCTATACCAGCGGTGCAAAGCACTATTGTATGGCAGTACTTGCACAAGAACACCAAAAATGTGCTGCACCAGCGGTTGCAGAGGTACACAGGCCAGGAATTATCTACACTATCTGACTACGACACAAGCGCCCATCAATCTAGCTAATATCTCTCATTACACAGGAGAACACTGAGCTGCGTCTGTGTCCAGCAGTGACATGGATATAATGGTGGTGAAGGAACATGACCACTTTTTATATTGAGAGGACATGTGATTTCTGCAGCCAATTGCAGAAGCCCTTATGTCTGGACAGTGTAGATTCTTCCTGCGCTATGATTGGCTGGCCGCGCTTTCCTGAGTTAAAGTTACCGCCCACAGGAAAAAAAAAACAGTCCGCCGCTGATCTGACCTGTTCTAAGCTCTCCACAGACCCCACACTCACCTGGCTCATGTCACCACTCATCATACACTTGCACTATGCTAAAAAAATCTGATCAAAATGCCGTGGTTTCCCTGTATTCGTGGTCCCACGCAAATTCGTCAAACTTTTCCGATTTTAAGAAAATTTGCTCGCTTTTGCGAGCACAAATCTGAATGTGCCATATTCGTGTCGAATTTAAAACTTTCGAACATTCGCCGAACAAATTTGCTCAACACTAACATTAACAACATGTTCCCATTAGAAAGGAGAGTGTCTGATATACAGTTATAGGGTATGCAGTGAGTCCAATGGCTGCCAAAATTTAGGAAAAACCCTACTAACAATTTAAAGACACATACAGCTTGGCCACATTAACGACATATTCCCATTAGAAAGAAGAGGGTCTGCTATTCAGTTGTAGGGTATGCAGTGAGTCCAGCGGCTGCCAAAATTTAGGAAAAACCCTACTAACAATTTAAAGACACATAGAGCTGGGCCACAGTAATGACATCTTCCCATTAGAAAGGAGAGAGTCTGATATTAAGTTATAAGGTATACAGTGAGTCCAACAGATGCCAAAATTTAGGAAAACTCCAGTAATAATTTAAAGACACAGACAGTTGGACCACAGTAACGAAATGTTCTCATTAGAAAGGAGAGAGTCTGCAATACAGGTATAGGGTATGCTGTGAGTCCAACTGCAGTCAAAATTTAGGAAAAACCCCACTAAAAATTTAAAGACACATACAGCTGTGCCACAGTAACAACATGTTCCCATTAGAAAGGTGAGGGTCTGCTATTCAGTTATAGGGTATGCAGTGAGTGCAATGGTTGCCAGAATTTAGGTAAAGCCCTGCTAACAATTTAAAGACACATAGAGCTGTGCCACAGTAACGACATGTTCCCATTAGAAAGGAGAGGGTCTGCTATACAGTTATAGGTTATGCAATGAGTCCTACAGCTGTCAAAATTTAGGAAAAACCCTACTAACAATTTAAAGACACATAGAGCTGGGCCACAGAAATGACATGTTCCCATTAGAAAGGAGAGGGTCTGTTATTCAGTTATGAGGTATACAGCGAGTGCAACGGCTACCAGAATTTAGGAAAAACCTTCATAACAATTTGAAGACACATAGAGCTGGATCACAGTTATGACATGTTCCCATTAGAAAGGAGAGGGTCTGCTATACAGTTATAGGGTATGCAGTGAGTGCAACGGCTGCCAGAATTTAGTAAAAAACCCTACTAACAATTTAAAGACACATAAAGCTGGGCCACAGTATCGACATGTTCTCATTAGAAAGGAGAGGGTCTGCTATACAGTTATAGGGTATGCAGTGAGTCCAATGGCTGCCAAAATTTAGGAAAAGCCCTACTAACAATTTAAAGAAAAAGAGAACTGGGCCACAGTAATGAAATGGTCTCATTAGAAAGGAGAGGGTCTGCTTTACAGTTATAGGGTATTCTGTGAGCCCAACGACTGACAAAATTGAGGAAAAACCCTACTAACAATTTAAAGACATCTAAAGCTGGGCCACAGTAATGACATGTTCCCATTAGAACGGAGAGGGTCTGCTATACAGTTATAACAGTTTTAGGGTATGCTGTGAGCCCAACAGCTGCCAAAATTTAGGAAAACCCCACTAACAATTTAAAGACACATGCAGTTGGGTCACAGTAATGACATGTTCCCATTAGAAAAGAGAGGGTCTGCTATACAGTTATAAGGTATGAAGTAAGTCAAATGGCTGCCAAAATTTAGGAAAAACCCTACTAACAATTGAAAGACACATAGAGCTGGGCCACAGTAATTGTTATGATCTGCAACAAGTACTAAGGAAAGATAGGGAAAGCTGTCCCTACAGTAAGACTAAGCTGAATCATTACGATGTAGCGGGCTGACTGTTCTTAGCGAACAGACCCGCCTTAGTCCTCAGCTAGTCTGAATGAAGACCTATAGCATAAAGGGAGGGGTCTCTAAAAGAACTAAGGACTTGGACAAAAATGGGACACCTCCTAAACAGAGAAGTTGTTGCAGAACGCAAAAAGACTAACTGACAAAAAGGTACTAGAGGTCCCAGAAGGACCAAGCGAACTGACAGAGAAAGGCACCGAAGCACCTGGCTAGAAAAACAGTCAAACACTGAAGTCCAGCACAGCCAAAAGGGTGGAGCTGGAATATAAAGACAGATGGTCAGGTGACCGCAAAACACAAGATGAAAAAAAGCAAACAGGAGGGTTCTAACAGTACCCCCTCTTTTTTGAGGATCCTCATGATCCTCCAGGCCCAGGCCTATCCGGAAACCTCTTGTGGAAAGCTTTAACCAGCCTAGGAGCAGAGACATCATCCATCCTTACCCAGGAGTTGTCTTCAGGACCGAAACCCTTCCAGGAGACAAGATACTGTAATCTCCCTCTATGCCATCTAGAATTCAAGATACGAGAAATTTCATATTCGCCGTCTTCCACCACAGGAGGAACTGTGACAGTGGGATCCCTATCTGACACATCAGCCTTTTTCAACAAAGAAACATGAAACACAGGATTAATCTTCCAGGAAGTAGGGACATCCAACCTAACAGCAGACGGGTTAACAACCTGAAGCACTTTAAATGGACCCACAAACTTAGGACCCAGTTTTTTAGAGGAAATCCTCAACCACAGGTTCTTTGAGGACAACCAAACCATGTCACCCACAGTAAAGAAAACATCCTACATTTCCTGTCAAAATACTTCTTGGACTTCTTGTTAGCCTCTTGAAGGTTGCAATGTGCATTAGTCCAAACTCTCTCAAAATCACCGGAAAAATTCTCCTCCTCCGGCACCGCCGACCCCAATTTGGAGAACGAACCAAAAGACGGATGTCTCCCAGTACAACAAAAAAAAGGAGAACACCCAGCAGAGGAGGATGTATGATTGTTAAGAGCAAATTCAGTGAGAGGCAGAAACTCAAACCACACCTCTTGATTGTCCGCCACAAAACAACGCAAAAACTGTTCTACATCCTGGTTCTTTCTTTCAGTCTGTCCATTAGACTCAGGATGATACCCAGACGAAAATGACAAATGGACTCCCAACCTGTCATAAAAAGCACGCCAAAAGCGAGCCACAAACTGAGGTCCTCTATCAGAAACAATATCCGTGGGAACACCATGAAGCTTGACAATCTCCTTAACAATCGCCTTAGCGAGTGTCTTGGCTCAGGACAACTTAATGAACGGAACCAAATGACACATCTTACTAAAACGGTCCACAACCACTCAGATGACAGTAAAACCCTCGGACACAGGAAGATCAGTAATAAAATCCATTGTGCGATGAGTCCAAGGTGCACTAGGAACCTCCAGAGGGCAAAGCAACGCCGCAGCAGGACTATGTGAAGCCTTTGACCTAGCACACACAGTACATTGACGCACCCACTTAATGACTTCTTTCTGCCATCCAGGCCACCAAAAACTGCCACTGATCATTCTCTTAGTCTCAGAAATTCCTGGATGACCTGCCAACCGAGACTCATGACATTCCACAAACAAATCTCTCCTAAAGGTTCTAGGCACAAACAACCTCCCATGAGGAGTGTTAGATGGGGCATCATCTTGAGCTTTTAGAATCCCATCCTCCAAAACAGAGTCCAATGCCACCACCACAACTCCTATCTGTAAAATGCTCTCCTCCTCCGCGGCACCGACCGTAGGAGAGAAGCTGCGAGATAAAGCATCGGCTTTAACATTCTTAGTATCAGGGATATAGGTAACAGAAAAATGAAACCGAGAAAAAAAAGTGCCCACCTAGCTTAACGGGCATTCAAACGCTTGGCAGCATCCAGATAGTTCAAATTCTTATGATCTGTGAAAACCTGATTAGGAAATCTAGCGCCTTCCAAGAAATGACGCCAATGTTTAAACGCAAGTTTAATAGCCAGCAACTCCCGATTTCCAACATCATAATTCAGTTTGGTTTCCAAAAAATTTTTCGAAAAGAAGGCACAAGGATGTACTCCATCCCTGTTCTCCTGAGACAAAACTGCTCCGACCCCCACCGATGAAGCATCGACCTCGACCAAAAAAGGCTTAGTCTCATCAGGCTGCATAAGGATAGGTGCAGAACTGAACCTCTGTTTGAGATACTTAAATGCTTCAGTGGCCTCAGTAGTCCACTGGACCGTATTCGCACCTTTCCTGGTGAGATCGGTTAGAGGTTTAACAATTACAGAAAAATTCTTAATGAATTTCCTGCAATAATTGGTAAAACCCAAAAATCTCTGTATAGATTTCAAACCAATAGGCCTAGGCCATTCCTGCACAGCCTGAACATTCACAGGGTCCATCTCAAAGCCCTCGCTGGAGACAATGTAGCCCAAAAAACGAATTTTCTGCACTGCAAACTCACATTTCTCCAGCTTAGCAAAGAGTGAATTATCACTCAATAACTGCAAAACTTCACGTACACTCTGTCAATTGGACTCTAGATCTGGTGAATAAATCAAAATGTCATCCAAATACACAACCACATTCTTACCAATCAAAGGTCTCAGGATTAGAGATGAGCGTTGTTCTACTCGAACTGTTCGCCAATCTCAAATTCGAGCTGTTTAAGGCGGTGTTCGAGCCGTTCGGCGAACACGAACAATTTGAGAAAAATTCGGCTGTTCGAGGTTATGTTCGATAACTGTTCGCGCACCAAAATCATAACTGGATTTTTTCTCAGTAATGATGAAAATTAATGTTAATACGCAGTTTGAATGTACAGCGGGGTGGGGGGAGGGGCAGGGGATGGATCTCTGCAGGAACAATGAAGATCTCCATTTTTTTTTTCTCTTTCCCGCATTTACAGTGGGGAGGTGCAATCTGTCAGCCTATCAGCAGCGCACACACGGAGCGAAGTGCTTTTTTTCACACAAGCAAGGGCATGTGTCATTGGCAGTGTATGTCACATGTCCTTGCCCTATAAGACCAAGCCATTTTCCCCGTCGCCACCATTTTCTCACTGCTGCAGCTGCGTGTTAGACGGCACCGCTGTTGCTGTGTGCGCTATACCTTGTTAATTTCAAGCCAATTTTCGCACAAATCTACAGATAGCTTGGGAGTAGGGAATAGTTGTGATTGCAGTCCTTTTAAGGACTAGGTTACAGCATTTCCTACGACTTTTATCAGGCAGGTCTGTGCTCTTAAATAGATAGATTGTGGGAGTAAAGACTAATTGTAATTGGAGTCCTTTTCAGGACTAGGTTACATCAGTTCCTATCAGTTTTTGCCAGGCAGGTCTGTGCCAGTGCTGTGCAAGTTTTTTTCACAGCATTTGGCTGAATCTAGCAAAGCTAAACCTTTTTGGCCTATTGCAGAGTGTGTTAGTCAGTGGAGTAGCCTATCTGTGTTGCAAGATATACCACCTGTGTATAGAATACCAATTTTTTTACTGCACCTAGTGAAGTAAAATCTTTTGGGCATAGCATCATTCTATTAGTCCATCTATACTGACCTCCAACAGGTTGCAAATTGAATATAATTTTTTTCTGCATCTAGCTCTGAAAAAATATTGGGCTTCTAGCTGTGTGTGGGACTTGTTGTATTAATCCATCTATACTGACCTCCATCAGGTTGCAAACTGAATATATTTTTTTCTGCATCTACCTCTGAAAAAATATTGGGCTTCTAGCTGTGTGTGGGACTTGTTCTATTAATCCATCTATACAGACCTCCATCAGGTTGCAAACTGAATATATTTTTTTCTGCATCTACCTCTGAAAAAATATTGGGCTTCTAGCTGTGTGTGGGACTTGTTGTATTAGTCCATCTATACTGACCTCCATCAGGTTGCAAACTGAATATATTTTTTTCTGCATCTACCTCTGAAAAAATATTGGGCTTCTAGCTGTGTGTGGGACTTGTTGTATTAGTCCATCTATACTGACCTCCATCAGGTTGCAAACTGAATATATTTTTTTCTGCATCTACCTCTGAAAAAATATTGGGCTTCTAGCTGTGTGTGGGACTTGTTCTATTAATCCATCTATACAGACCTCCATCAGGTTGCAAACTGAATATATTTTTTTCTGCATCTACCTCTGAAAAAATATGTGGCCTTCTAGCAGTGTGTGGGACTTTCTCTATTAGTCCATCTATACTGACCTCCATCAGGTTGCAAACTGAATATAATTTTTTTCTGCATCTAGCTCTGAAAAAATATTTGGCCTTCTAGCAGTGTGTGGGACTTTCTCTATTAGTCCATCTATACTGACCTCCATCAGGTTGCAAATTAAAAATAATTTTTATCTGCATCTACAGTACCTCTGAAAAAATATTTGGGCTTCTAGCTGTGTGTGGGACTTGTTCTATTAGTCCATCTATACTGACCTCCATCAGGTTGCAAACTGAATATATTTTTTTCTGCATCTACCTCTGAAAAACTATTGGGCTTCTAGCTGTGTGTGGGACTTGTTCTATTAATCCATCTATACAGACCTCCATCAGGTTGCAAACTGAATATATTTTTTTCTGCATCTACCTCTGAAAAAATATGTGGCCTTCTAGCAGTGTGTGGGACTTTCTCTATTAGCCCATCTATACTGACCTCCATCAGGTTGCAAACTGAATATAATTTTTTTCTGCATCTAGCTCTGAAAAAATATTTGGCCTTCTAGCAGTGTGTGGGACTTTCTCTATTAGTCCATCTATACTGACCTCCATCAGGTTGCAAATTAAAAATAATTTTTATCTGCATCTACAGTACCTCTGAAAAAATATTTGGGCTTCTAGCTGTGTGTGGGACTTGTTCTATTAGTCCATCTATACTGACCTCCATCAGGTTGCAAATTGAATTTAATTTTTATCTGCATCTAGCTCTGAAAAAATATTTGACCTTCTAGCAGTGTGTGGGACTTTCTCTATTAGTCCATCTATACTGACCTCCATCAGGTTGCAAATTGAATATAATTTTTATCTGCATCTAGCTCTGAAAAAATATTTGGCCTTCTAGCAGTGTGTGGGACTTTCTCTATTAGTCCATCTATACTGACCTCCATCAGGTTGCAAATTAAAAATAATTTTTATCTGCATCTACCTCTGAAAAAATATTTGGGCTTCTAGCTGTGTGTGGGACTTGTTCTATTACTCCATCTATACTGACCTCCATCAGGTTGCAAACTGAATATATTTTTTTCTGCATCTACCTCTGAAAAAATATTGGGCTTCTAGCTGTGTGTGGGACTTGTTGTATTAGTCCATCTATACTGACCTCCATCAGGTTGCAAATTAAAAATAATTTTTATCTGCATCTACATTACCTCTGAAAAAATATTTGGGCTTCTAGCTGTGTGTGGGACTTGTTCTATTAGTCCATCTATACTGACCTCCATCAGGTTGCAAATTGAATATAATTTTTATCTGCATCTAGCTCTGAAAAAATATTTGGCCTTCTAGCGGTGTGTGGGACTTTCTCTATTAGTCCATCTATACTGACCTCCATCAGGTTGCAAATTAAAAATAATTTTTATCTGCATCTAGCTCTGAAAAAATATTTGGCCTTCTAGCAGTGTGTGGGACTTTCTCTATTAGTCCATCTATACTGACCTCCATCAGGTTGCAAATTAAAAATAATTTTTATCTGCATCTACCTCTGAAAAAATATTTGGGCTTCTAGCTGTGTGTGGGACTTTTTCTATTAATCCATCTATACTGACCTCCATCAGGTTGCAAACTGAATATAATTTTTTTCTGCATCTAGCTCTGAAAAAATATTTGGCCTTCTATCAGTGTGTGGGACTTGTTCTATTAGTCCACCTATACTGACCTCCATCAGGTTGCAAATTCAAAATAATTTTTTGTCTGCATCTAGCTCTGAAAAAATATTTGGCCTTCTAGCAGTGTGTGGGACTTTCTCTATTAGTCCATCTATACTGACCTCCATCAGGTTGCAAACTGAATATATTTTTTTTCTGCATCTACCTCTGAAAAAATATTGGGCTTGTAGCTGTGTGTGGGACTTGTTCTATTAATCCATCGATACAGACCTCCATCAGGTTGCAAACTGAATAAATTTTTTTTCTGCATCTACCTCTGAAAAAATATTTGGGCTTCTAGCTGTGTGTGGGACTTGTTCTATAAGTCCATCTATACTGACCTCCATCAGGTTGCAAACTGAATATATTTTTTTTCTGCATCTACCTCTGAAAAAATATTGGGCTTGTAGCTGTGTGTGGGACTTGTTCTATTAATCCATCGATACAGACCTCCATCAGGTTGCAAACTGAATAAATTTTTTTTCTGCATCTACCTCTGAAAAAATATTTGGGCTTCTAGCTGTGTGTGGGACTTGTTCTATTAGTCCATCTATACTGACCTCCATCAGGTTGCAAATTGAATATAATTTTTTTCTGCATCTAACCCAGCCAATAGTTTTGGCCTAATACCACAGTTTGGCCACTCAGCTCTGCTCGGTTCCCATCCATTGTTTTTTTGTGCAAACAACTCCAGAGTTGTGAATTAGTTAACCACCAAAATGAGTGGAAAAGGGCCTGCTGCTGGTGGAAAGGGGAATAGGCGTGTTGGGAAGGGGAAAAAAGGTTGTGTCCGTGGGGTAGGTGTTAAAGCAACAGTAACATCTGCAGAAGAAAGACCATCTTCCAGCCAAACTAAAATGTCTACTTCTTTTAGCGGACAATGTGATAAGATCCCTTTCTTATGGCCACGCCAATCGCTACAAATTCCAGATGAGGCACAAAAACAGCAGGTGCTTCAACGGATATCAAGTGCTCCTTTAAGTGGGCTCTCCTCCACATCAACTTCAACATCACAAATACTCCAGTCCTCAAAGGTGTCACCCCAATCGCACTTGCTTCCTCACAGCTCCCAAATCTCCAGCTGCCCGTCTGAGTATGAGGTAGAACAGATGGTTGAGTCTGCAGAGCTGTTTACTCATACTATAGCCTGGGAATCAGAGGTCGACTCCAGCGCTTCTGTGAATCCAGACGAGGAAATGATCTGCACTGATGCCCAGAATCTTTATGAGTCGGATCCAGGACCAGACGCAGAAGGTTCTGACCATAATGTAGACCCTCATTCCCAAACTGTAACTCCTGTTGGTGGAGACAATGAGGAAGACGATGATAAGACTCAAATACCTGATTGGAGCGACAACTTTAGTTTTTTGTCAGGGCAGGAACAGGTTGGCTCTGAGGACGACGGGTGTGATAACGCACAGGGTGATGATGATGAGGTTGGAGATCCCACTTACTGTCAACCCACAGTCAGCCAAGAGATGAGGTCAGCAGAGGAGGTGGAGGAAGATGCTAGTGACGACAAGGTCAGGTTGCGCCTTCCTGGACAGAGACGTAGTACTGGAAGCACGTCAACAACTGCATCCTCAAACACAACTCTGCCTCTCACCACAAGTCGTGGTGGCTCTTCAGGTCGCATGGGTGCTAAGCCTTGCATAGCCTGGGCATTTTTTCAGATCGATAAAGATGACCCAACTCGTGTTATCTGTAACATTTGTCAGCAAAAGCTAAGTAGAGGCCAAAAAATACATAGTTTGAGTACTTCATGCATGAACCGGCACATGGAAATGAAGCATAAGTTGCAGTGGGAAGCTCAGTGTGCTACAATGCGGCCTAGCCGGCCGGGCCAACCACCGTCTGCCATATCTTGTACGTCCGCGGCCTCTTCATCCTCTGTGACTGGGGGGACAGCAGTCACACCTGTTTTGGGGTGCAGACCTGCCACCTCTTTACCCGCAACAGCCAGCGTGATTGGCAGGTCATCATTTTCTTTGGAGGTGGTAACACCAGCTGGTGTTGAGCGCTGTCCGACATCGATAGCACCACCTTTGGATCAAGGCAACCTAACATGTCCGCCTGCATCTTCCTCACAGACCGGCAGTTTGCCGGGGACACCCTTATCAACCCTGTCTAAGCACAATAGCCAGCCCTCGGTCCCTCAGATGTGGACAAGTAAAAGACCATTTCCTCCTAGCCATGAGAAAGCTAAGAGGTTGAATTTCACCATCTGCAAGCTCTTGGCTACAGAAATGCTGCCTTTCCGCCTGGTGGACACAGAGGATTTTCGAGACCTTATGTCCGTCGCAGTGCCCCAGTACCAGATGCCCAGTCGGCACTACTTCTCAAAGAAAGGTGTGCCTGCGCTCCACCAGCATGTCGCACACAACATCACTGCTTCTTTGAGAAACTCTGTGTGTGACAGGGTGCATTTCACCACAGACACTTGGACGAGTAGGCATGGACAGGGGCGTTACATGTCGCTGACTGGGCACTGGGTAACTATGGTGACAGCAGGACAAGGGGCTGCTGTCCAAGTCTTGCCGTCCCCACGAGTTGTGCGTCAATCCTCTTTATGTCAAAGTTCCTCCACTGCTTCTGCCTCCTCAACCTCCTCTCGGTCTTCCACCTGCACCCAAAGCCTGTCTGGTCATGCCACAAGCTTTCTAACTGCGCAGAAGGGATCCTGCACACCTCCTTACTATGCTGGCAGTAGGGCTCAACGTCATCAGGCGGTTTTTACATTGAAATGTCTGGGAAATGTGAGTCACACAGCTGAGGAGTTGTGGTCAGCTCTGGAGAACCAATTTCATGAATGGTTGTCTCCACTGGACCTGAAACCAGGGAAGGCCGTGTGCGACAATGCTGCAAACCTGGGTGCGGCCCTTCGCTGGGGCAATGTCACACACGTGCCTTGTATGGCTCACGTGTTGAACCTGGTTGTCCAGCAATTTTTAGCCCACTATCCCAGACTAGATGGCCTTCTGCAGAGGGCACGGTCGCTGTGTGCTCACTTCCGCCGTTCGCATCCCGCAGCTCAGCGACTTACATCTCTACAGAAGTCGTTGGGCCTGCCACTTCACCGGCTAAAATGCGATGTGCCTACCTGGTGCAATTCAACTCTGCACATGTTGCAGCGACTGTGGCAGCACCGACAAGCCCTGGTGCAATACGTTCTGACGTATAGCCTGGGCCAACGAGATTCAGAGGTGGGGCAAATCACGCTGGAGGAGTGGTCTCAGATCAGGGACCTATGCACCCTTCTGCACAGTTTTGAAATGGCGACGAAGATGTTTAGTGCTGACGATGCCATTATCAGCATGACTATTTCGGTGATTTACATGCTGGAGCACATGTTAAACAGAATTCGGAGTCAGGTGGTGGCACAAGAGGAGGTGGAGGAAGTAGAGGAGGAGGAGTTGTATGCGGAAGGGCTAACATCTGCAAGGTCCAGACGGTCGGCAGCACCAAGGCGGCAGGCATGTGAGGGTGGGGGAGATGGTTTTACCAGGGTGCATGGTAGCAGCCAAACTAGTGAGGAAGGTGCAGGAGCCCAGGAAGAAGTGGAGGACGAACTGATGGAAGACTCATCAGATGAGGGAGACCTTGATCACATTTCTGTTGTGCGAGGTTGGGGGGAGAGGACAGAGGAAGGAAGCATGATTGTTACCTCGCCACCAACACAACAGGGACTTGGTGCTCCTGGATGCGCAACACACATGAGTGCCTTCTTGCTGCACTACCTGCAACATGACCCTCGAATTGTGAGAATTAGAAATAATCCTGACTACTGGGTTTCCACACTGTTAGATCCCCGGTACAAAAGTAAATTTGCAGAAATTATTCCTGCCATAGAAAGGGATGCACGCATGCAGGAGTATCAGCAGAGACTGTTGCAGAATCTTACATGTGCTTTTCCACAAAATATCAGTGGTGCACGTAGTGAATCTCACAGTTCCAACTTGCCAACCGTGGGACCGTCAAGTGTTCAGCACTCAAACCGCAACAGAACCACAGTATCTGCTGGTAACATCAGTTTTGCGGAGTCATTTCACCACTTTTTTAGCCCATCCTTTGCAAGGCCACAGGAGACAAGAAGTCTGACACATAGTCAACGCCTAGAGACGATGGTACAGGAGTATCTCCAAGTAAACATTGAAGCCATGACTGTGTCACTGGACCATTGCTCTTTTTGGGCTTCCAATCTGGATAAATGGCCAGAGCTAGCCACTTACGCCTTGGAGATCTTGTCATGCCCCGCAGCCAGCGTTCTGTCTGAACGTGTGTTCAGGGCTGCTGGTGGTGTGCTGACAGATAAGCGCACGCGGCTCTCCACCGATAATGTAGACAGACTCACGTTCATAAAGATGAACAAATCAAGGATCCGAAACGACTTTTCTACCCCTGTGTCATCCTGGGGAGAGTAAAAGCTTGATGATTGGTTAAAATCACCCTACCAACCGTTTTAAGCTTTCAAATTACTAATCATGTTTATCTGTATCTTGGCTGGAAAATAATTTGGGCTTTGTAGCAGTGTGCAGCACTGATTCTATTAGGCCATCTATAATAAGCTCCACCAGATTTAAAATTACTAATCATGTTTATCTGTATCTTGACTGGAAAATAATTTGGGCTTTGAAGCAGTGTGCAGCACTGATCCTATTAGGCCATCTATACTAAAGCTTCACCAGATTTAAAATTAATAATAATTTTTAGCTGCATCTAGCCCGGAAAATAATTTTGGGGCTCCGAGATGCGCAAGACACATAAGTGCCTTCTTGCTGCACTACCTGCAGCATGACCCTCATATTGTCAGAATTCGAAGTAATCATGACTACTGGGTTGCCACACTCTTAGATCCCCCAAACTTTTCGATCAACCTTTTCATTTTAATAAAGACCAAAAAAATGGTCATTTTTGAAATTATAAGCATTAGCAGGTTGTTAGAAACTGAAATCAAACAGTTTTCAACTCAAAACTTTATTCTAGGTGATGTTACATTTTCACATAGGACCCCTTGTTCGAAAGGAGCTTCTGAACTCTCTCGTCCATTGAATTTGTCAGGTTTTGGATGGTTTCTGCTTCAATTGTTTTGCATGAGGACAGAATACCCTCCCAGAGCTGTTGCTTAGATGTGAACTGCCTCCCGCCATCATAGACACTCCTTTTAATGATGCTCCAAAGGTTCTGAATGGGGTAGAGGTCAGGGGAGCATGGGGGTCACACCATAAGTTTGTCCCCTTTTATGCCCATATCAGCCAGAGATGCCGATGTTTTATGTGCAGCATGAGATGGTGCATTATCATGCAAAAAAATGATCTTGCTGTGAAATACACGGTTCTTCTTCTTGAACCATGGCAGGAAGTGCTGTTTGAGAAAATCCACATACATTATGGAGTTCATCTTTAGCGCCTTCAGGGATCCTAAAGGGGCCGACAATCTCTCTCCCCATGATTCCAGCCCAAAACATTACTCCACCTCCTCCTTGTTGGTGCTGTAGCCGTGTTTGCGTGGGGTGTCCATCAACCAGCCATCCTCCACTCCATCCATCTGGACCATCGAGGGCTGCACGGCACTCATTCGTGAACAAAACAGTTTTGAAATCAGTCTTCATGTAATGTTTGGCCCACTGGAGCCATTTCTGCTTGTGTGAAGTGGATAGAGGAGGTCGACAGGATTGCGTATGCACAGCTGCAAACCTCTGAAGGACCTTGCATCTTGTTGTTCGGGGGACGTTGGAGGCACCAGCAGCTTCAAAAACTTGTCTGCTGCTATGACAAGGCTTTTTTGCCGCTGCTCTTTCAACCTGACGTAATTGCCTGTAGGAAAGAGTCCTCAATTTGCCCTTATCAGCACGCACACGTGTGTACTGTGAATCAGCTACATACTTCTTGATTGCCAAGACACTTCATCCTGATCATCGCACAATGTTGATTGTAGTCATGCCTTGACCTAAACACTCCACAATTTGTTGCTTCTCAGCAGCCGACACATCCTTTTTCTTTCCCATTTTGGCAGAAAATGTAGGCTGCTTAATAATGTGAGACAGCCTTCTTAAGTAGTCTTGCCTTTCATTGGACACACCTGCCAAACTAATTAGCACAGGTGTCTGCAATTGCTTACAGTGATATAAAGAGCCCTGACACACATCACCATCAATGAGTTTAACTGACAAACAAACAAATTCTTCCCTTATCACTCCTAAACACTTTTTGCATAATAATTTGGAACACAGTGTACATGTGCTTTTCCACAAAACACCAGTGGTTCACGTAGTGAATCTTACAGTTCTAACTTGCCAACCGTGGTCTGTATGGAGTTGTTCAATAAAGGGCCCAAAATTAAGATAACATAGATGGGAGAGGTCTCTATGAATAGGAATTCCTAAGTATTTGATACCCTGTGAGGGCCAGGCAAAGGGAAAGTTGGACTGGATGGAATCCTATATGGATTTGGGGAGGGAGACATCGAGGGCCTCAGACTTCGCTGCATTGATTTTAAAATTTGACCATGTAACAAAGTGATCTATTTCAGCCATAACGGCATGGATGGATATATGTGATTGAGTGAGATATACTAGGACATCATCAGCAAATAGAGAGCACTTGTACTCGGTGCCTCCCACCTCAATCCACCTAATATTGGGGTTATGGCGAATTGATGAGAGCAGGTGCTCCGTCACTAGGATGTATAAGAGAGGGGACAGAGAACATCCCTGCCTTGTCCCATTGGTGATTGTGAAAGGTGATGAAAATGTTCTGACGCGCCCCCTGGGCCTTGGGACACCCGGAGCCGGACCCTTTTTGGTGGATGCTGGTGGTTGTAGGCTCCGTGGCGGCGACCCGGTTCCGTGGCTCAGGGCGGTCAAACCAGTGGCGGAACTATTTATGTGGTTTTGATGTTTAAATGTCCGACTACGCCACCCGTGGATTGCGGTCAGAGTGAACCGCCGCTCCAGGGCAGACCGCTGAGGCTGGTGTTGTGGGTGCAGCAGAGCGTAGCATAACTCCCCACGGGAGGAGTATAGCCTCAGGGCAGTGTATGCGGAGGATGGGGGTGATGGTGCAGGGCAGCAGCAGTAACGACACGGAGTCAATGATGCAGTCCAGGGCCTTTACTCACAGTTCTTATTATCCAGACCACGTCTGCAGGTAACGGCTGCCCACGTCGTACTGTGCTCACCAGGTGAGGGGCTCAGACAACTCCCAGATAACTTTGGAGCGCTTCACAGGACCCCCTTTGTGTGTCCTTTGTCTGGCCTTTCTTACCAACCCTTCTGTCCGGCTGCCTCGGGCCTCCTCTTGGTAAACTTGGCGCCAGTTTCCCTGACCCTATGTGGTGCCTTCCTAGTGGGTGTAGCGAGGGGCTGCGCCACATAAAATGTCACAGCCTCCTGTTTCTAGCTGAGGGTCGTTTCCTGCCTCCACTAGTTTCGGGGACCGGTCTCCCCCTTTGGCCTGACCCCTCCACGCAGGTGGATTCGGGCGTGCGGTGGCGACTCGCCCGTCCGCACCCCTGGGATAACTTCGTTCCTCGTTCCTGGAGCCTTCTCCGCTCCTCTTCCTTCCTTCTCCCTCTTCCAGGCCTGGGCCTCTGTTACTAGGCCCGCCTCCGGAGCAGAGCTCATGCAGAGCCCCTGCTACCTGCCACTTCTGCTCAGACTTCTCTGCACTGAACTAAGATGGTGCCCACCTTTTATACTCCCTTCTCAATGCACCCAGGAACTGCTTCCTCCCTGCTCCTGCACTACAGGGTTCCCCTTCCTCAGTGTTCCCTCCCCCCACTCCAGCCAGGGACAGGGACTGTCGTGCCCATCTCAGGGGCATATTGGTCGCCCTGCCCCACGGCAATGTGGTGTAATGCATGCAGGTGTCGGGTCCTGATCCACACTACATCCTTACCTGAGAGTGAGATATCACACCTCTGGGTGAGGTGCAATACCTCTGTAGCAACCGAGCCCTCAGGGTGCTACAGTTCCATTTATCTTCAGCCTAGGTGACGTATTGCGATACAGGGCCGTGATTTTGGCTATAAAAGGGTCCCCTAGACCCCTACCCCAAGCTTTTTAAGAGAATCATATATGGCGTGCCAGGAGACTCTATGGAATGCTTTCTCAGCATCCAACGAGAGTATCTAATTACAAATTTTTAACTGCATCTAGCCCAGGAAATACTTTGTGCCTAGTAGCAGTGTCTGCTAGTCAGCGGATTATCCCGGCTGTTAAGCAAGCTACACCACCTGTAGTTTGGACACTTATTTTTTTCAAAGTAAATGCTTCGGGACCACGGGATACTCAGTGAAGAGCATCAGGAGGCACCCCAAGGCATAGGGGCTGGGACTGGCAGTAGGATGCCTTGCGGTGGACAACCGAGCTCGATCCTTATAAAAGCTTTTTAACTGCAGCAGCTTTAGTGGACGCTACTGGAGCTGGAATTACGCGGCTGCTGGCATGAGACTTGCCCTCCAATAGATCCTTGTAAATGGATTTAAAGTGTATTCATTCAAATTAGAGAGACAATTTAAATTAAAAAGCTTAGAGCTGCCTCCACCACAGGGGGGCTCGCTCGACCCACCAGCGGACAGGCACCAGTATTGGGAGAGGGGGGCTGGCCGTCAGGGTTCACCGCGGCTCTGGCACAAACCCGGCGACGTGGAGGTGGAACGGGCAGGAGCGGATTGAACGTGTCGGCTTCTCACTTTTTGGATTTTAGAAGGGCATGACATGCCTATATCTGTGTCTCCCCCTTCTTTTACTCCTCCACCTCTTTTCTTTTCGCATGACTATATGTACTTGTCACTTTTCCATGTGTTAGTTGTGTCTTCTGAGCAGTTTGTCAGCTTTTGGACACCTTTGAAGGTGTTTTCTATGTGTTTCTATGTGTTTTTGTTTGCCTGCCATTGGTTTTAACGGTGTTCGAAGGTGTTCGACGAACAGTTCGACGAACAGTTCGGCGAACACACGGGTGTTCGACGAACCGAACCGAACTCGAACACTACGGGGGTGGCTCAACACTACTCAGGATGTCATTAATAAGGTTCTGAAAAAATGCAGGTGCATTGGTAAGACCAAAAGGCATCACCAGATTCTCAAAATGACCTACCGGAGTGTTAAAAGCAGTTTTCCATTCATCACCCTCCTTCACTCGTAACAAATTGTATGCCCCCGGATTTCAATTTTAGAGAACCACTTGGCCCCCACTAACTGGTTAAATACGTCAGGAATTAACGGCAATGGGTAGGAATTGCATACGGTAATCTTATTAACTTCATGAAAATCCAGACATGGACGTAAACCACCATCCTTTTTTTAACAACGAAAAATCCAACTGCCACAGGCGACTTAGAAGGTCTAATGTGACCAGCAGCCAGGCTAGTCTGTATGTATTCCTCCAAGGCCTTTCTTTCAGGGATAGTCAGATTAAACAAGCGACTTTTGGGAAGAGTAGCTCCCAAAACAAACTCAATGGCGTAATCATAATCCCTAAGAGGAGGTAAAACTTGCGACTCCTCCTCCGAAAAAAACCCTCCAAAAATCTTGAATAGGTACAGGTAATTCCCCTTTTTCCACAGCCGCAATGCGACCATTACAACATTTATCATAGCACTTCGGACTCCAAGACTTAATCACATTAGTAGACTAGTCCAGTAAAGGATTGTGCAGTTTTAACCAAGGCAAACCTAGAACGACTGGAGAGGGTAAATTATCTAATACAACCAAGTCCAAAATTTCTTGGTGAACTCCATTAATAGTGAGGGGAAATGCAGCAACCTTGTAATACATTTCAAGGGAGTGTTATCAATTGCAATCACAGAAATAGGTGATGACAAAGGTTTGGATTTCAAGTTAAGTTTTTCCAAAAACCCTTTATCAATCACATTAAGTGTTGAACCACAATCCACTAATACCTGAAATTCAATCAAATCTCCCTGCAAAGTAGTACTCCCAGAAAGAAATACTCCTGCAGAGTGTAAACATGCAATACGGGCATACCTGACCTTTTTTTTTTCTTCACTTAAACGAAGCTCACAATACTTAATCAAATGGTCAGCTTTACCACAATAAAGACACGATCCCTCAGCGAACCTCCGGTCTCTTTCCTGAGAGCGGAGTGACATCGCCCCAACCTCCATCGGTTCTCTGCCGTCTGAGCAGATTTTCTGGGGACTAGGAACTGACATTACAGGAGTCTTTACCTCATTCACCCTGGACCTCAGTCTCCTGTCCACACGAACAGCTAACTGCATGGCATCCTGCAGAGTCTCAGGTGCGGGGAATACAATTAGCAGATCCTTAACCCTTTCACTCAGACCAGCAAGAAATAAACATTTCAGCGCATGATCATTCCATTTGACTTTTGAAGCCTATCTCCTGAAGTGTGTGCAATAATTTTCAACATCACCTGACCCCTGATTCAAACGCCTGAGTTCTGCCTCAGCAGATGAGATTCTACTAGGATCGTCATATAATAGCCCCATAGCAGAAAAATATTATTTTACAGACCTTAAACACGGATCATTAGGTTGGAGAGAAAAGGCCCACCCCTGTGGTTCATTGCGCAAAAGTGACATAATAAAACCAATGCTCTGTGATTCATTCCCAGAGGAGCTTGTTCTCAAATGAAAATAGAACAAACAAGCATTTAAAAAAAAAAAAAAATCTTGCTGTTTACCATAAAAAACATCAGGCAGTCCTACCTTGGGTTCGACCAAATCGCTCCAGAACAGCTACTTACGTGTTGCAGTAGCTCGGCCACCTCCACAGACAATCCCTGCAAGCGTTGAGCCAAATCTTGGATGGAAACCATACTGATCCCTGAATTTCTTTCCTTTTAGTTTTTTGGGCTGGACTTACTGTTGTGATCTGCAACAAGTAATAAGGAAAGATAGGGGAAAGCTGTCCCTACAGTAAGACTAAGCTGAATCCCTACGATGTAGCGGTCTGACTGTTCCTATCGAACAGACCCGCCTTAGTCCTCGGCTAGTCTGAACGAAGACCTATAGCATAAAGGGAGGGGTCCCTAAAAGAACTAAGGACTGGGACAAAAATGGGACACCTCCTAAACAGAGAAGTTGTTTCAGAACACAAAAAGACTAACTGACAAAAAGGTACTAGAGGTCCCAGAAGGACCAAGCGAACCGACAGAGAAAGGCACCGAAGCATCTGGCTAGAGAAACAGTCAAACACTGAAGTCCAGCACAGCCAAAAGGGCGGAGCTGGAATATAAAGGCAGATGGTCACGTGACCGCAAAACACAAGATGGAAAAAAACAAACAGGAGGGTTCTAACAGTAATGATATCTTCCCATTAGAAAGGAGAGGGTCTGCTATTCTGTTATAGGGTATGCAGTGAGTGCAACGGCTGCCAAAATTTAGGAAATACCCCACTAACAATTTAAAGAAACATGCAGCTGGGCCACAGTAACGAGCACTACATGTTCCCATTAGAAAGGAGAGGGTCTGCTGTACAGTTATAAGGTATGCAGTGGGTCCAATTGCTGCCAGAATTTAGGAAAAACCCTACTAACAATTTAAAGACACCTAGAGCTAGGCCACAGTAATGACATGTTCCCATTAGAAAGGAGAGGGTCTGCTATTCAGTTATAGGGTATGTGTGACACCCCAGGGGTCTGGTTGCCACAGTGATAGAGATATTACGTCTGAGAGCAGGTGGGAGGTCCTTTGGTCAGGGATCCTGTGCATGCCACACCTCCTGCCCAGTCTTGGGAGGGGAAGGACTTCCCCTATATAAACCCGGGGCTGAGGCAGAGTGAGTGAGAAAGAAGACAGAACAAGAGTAGAGAAGAGAAGCAGCATAGCAAGAAACATCAGGAGCTCTGTGGGGAGCAGTGTTACAACGAGTCAGGGGCTGGCAGCTGCAGAGCTCGCCCTGACTGAGAAGATTTCTAACCGGACCCGGAGTCCGAGGCTGTGGGGACTAACTCCTACCCAGCAGCAGAAACCGTCCGGCAGAGGATTTCAGGTCCTCTGGCCCAGAAGCCCGAAGGCACGGTCACACGCGTGGGACCAGCACCGCCATCGTGGAGCGGAAGCCATTAGAAGGCCCCGAGGCACCGGCCATACGGGTGAGCACCACACGGTACACTCAGGGACGTGGGCTACTTATTCCCGCCTCTAGCAAGGTAGCCAGAAGAGTACAGTTAGTTGGGAAGGCCTACAACTCCGCCTGGCCAGGGGAAATCCCATCTGCTCAAGGACTGACCAGGCCCCTATCACTAGCAAGTACTCCGGGAGGGTCTTTCTTTGTCACCAGTAAAGACCCTGAACTACACCGCACCGTCTCTGAGTGGTTCCTGCTACCCCCATCATCCACGTCGGCTGCCCTGAGGCCATACCCCTCCCGTTGGGGGTTATACCATCCACGCTGCACCATCCTTCCACCGGCCTCAGCGGTCTGCCCTGCAGCGGCAGCTCCATAGCTGCATTCAACGGGTGGCGTAGTCACCAACCATCTACTGCTAGTACATCGCCGCTCAGTTTGACTCCCTGGGCACGGACCGGGTCGCCGCCACGAGACTACAACCCACAAGAGATCCGGCTCCGGGTAAGCTCCCGCGTGCGCATCGCAGCGCGACACAGGCCCAGGGGCGCGTCAACTTTGGCGTAGTCGGCAGGATCTCGTGCCCGCAACCACCGGGTACTGCGTGCCTGAAAAGCAAAGACTGTTCAAACTTACCAGTGGTGAAGATTCCCGCTATCCGTGGAGGTTTCCCGCCATCCGGCGCCATCTTCTACCATCTTTCCGCCATCCGCGAAGTTTTCCCGCCATCCGGCGCCATCTTCGACCTTCTTCCCGCCATCCGTGGAGTTTTCCCGCCATTGGACGCCATCTTGAGGACGCCGCGCGGGAAGAAGAGGGGCGTGGACTCCGAAAGCGCGTGAGAACTGAAGCCCCGCCTCACGTCCGGACGTTGCGTAAGGTCCTGGAAGGAGCCCAGCAGACGCCGACGTCACCGGAGCGCGACGGAAGGTCCTCAACCCTGACGATCCACTGCGGAGCCGCGGCCTACGGAACAGGATCATCGCAAGGTAGGCCACGGTCCACTAGGGGGGAGGAAGATGTCGGATACGGAGGAGAGCTTCACTGCCTCAACCCCCGCCAGCGCCACCGCTGCTGCAGTTATGCCCTTCACCATGCCCTATATCCCGGGAGCAGCTTGGCTACCCCAGTACTCAGGGGAGTCACATACCCTGCATGACTTTAGAGAAAAGCTGGATAGCCTCTTCCAGGTGTACCCCCTCACAGAAGAGCAAAAAGTGAGCATCCTGGTGGCCCAACTAACTGGGGCAGCCAAAAGGGAAGTAAAATCCTGGCCACCTGGGAGGAAGACTGTCGCAGGGATACTAACCCGGCTGAAGGACACCTTTGATACCCGCACCTCAGCTGAGATTAAGCTTAGATTCTACGGGTGCAAGCAGCGAGCGCATGAGAGTATAAGGGACTATGCACTAAACCTACAAGAGGCCCTGAGGGCCATAAAGCAGACCGACCCTGATGGGGTGGGAAACGAGGACAGGCTGTTGACTGAACAATTTATAGAGGGTTTATATTGCAATGCCCACCGAACCCAGTTGCGGGCAATGGCCTTACAGGATCCCCATCTAGACTTTGCACAGTTCAAGGACAGAGCCATCCGGGTGCTCCGAGAACCGGCACCGGGTGGCGTTGTGACCCACAGGCGCCCAGCTATCACTTACCACCAGGAGGCGGCGCCCTTGTCGGCAGGGCCTGTGGGAGCTGATGCGCAGGCTTTGGACAATGACCCGGCTCCAGACCTACGCCATCAGGTCCAAGAGCTAGCTAAGAGCATTGCTGCGCTAACCCGAACTGTGCAGTCTTTACAGGTTTCCACCCCAGGGAAGATCCAGTTGGCATCCGGACCGGAGGACATCCCGTGGCGTCGACCAAGGAGGACCCCACCGGCCAGAGGAAGACCCAGTGACCGATACAGCGAGGACGGACGACCCATCTGCCGCCGCTGCAATCAACCCGGACATATGGAAAGGTACTGTTCTTTAAACGGGCACAACCTGGGGTAGAGGGCCAACCCCCAGGAAAAAGATCACCAGGCCCATCGAACTGGCGCGACAGATATGTGGGAGGACGTCCAGTCTTGCCTGTGGTACTGGATGGCATTCCCATGAGTGCCCTACTGGACACCGGGTCACAGGTCACCACCATCCCGTACGTGCTCTTTAAGCAGTACTGGAATGACTCGGATATTACCCGCTACCCTGACGACGACTTGAGTATCATCGCCAGCAATGGCCAGCCCGTGCCACAAATCGGATTTAAAGAGGTGACCATCAAAATCTGTAGAGTCGAACTGGCAGCACAGGGACTGATCATTGTAGACATTGACAAACATGAGAGCCACCCAAAAATAACTCTAGGAACCATTGTAATTGAGAATTGTCTTGCAGAGGTGATTTTCCTTCTACAGCAGGTTGCCAAGAACGCCAGCTCCGGCGAGCAGCGAGTGCTCCAGAAAGAGATCCGGGCACTGATGCGACGGCAACAGGTGGAACTCTCCGGCGGTGAGATTGGTAGCGTAAGAATGTGTGACCCTTTTCCTATTGCCAAGCCCCCAAAAAGTGAAATGATGATTTGGTGCCGGGCAGCTATTGGTCTGAGAGGTAGAGATTACCAGGCAATGGTAGAACCAGTTTACTCAGACAGTAGGCCCACCATTTTGACAGCACGGGGGGTGGTCAATGTACGCCATGGGAGGGTGCCCGTTCGCATAATCAATATCGGGGAGAGGGAAGTGTACCTGCCCCGGTATGCCACGCTAGCAAAATTATATACCATCAACCAAAACTCTATACAGTCTGTGGAACCCTTGCCTCCATCTCACCCGGAGGAAGGTAACGGCTCTAAGAAAGTAATGGAGGATTGGTGTCAGCAACTACACTTGGGAACTGACTCCACTCCCTCCCACCAGAAACAGGGAGTCTACCGGGTGGTTCAAGAGTATGAGAGAGTGTTTAGTAAACACCCGTTAGACTTCGGGCGAGTCAAGGGGGTAGAACACCGCATCCCCACGGGAGATCATCCTCCCATAAAAGAGAGGTATCGACCCGTACCCCCTGCACATTACCAGCACGCCAAGGGGATGCTTAGAGACATGAAGGAGGCTGGGGTAATCCGGGATAGCTGTAGCCCCTGGGCAGCCCCGCTAGTTTTAGTCAAAAAGAAAGACAACACCATGAGGATGTGTGTAGATTACCGGAAAATCAACCGTATCACACACAAGGATGCGTACCCCTTACCAAGGATAGAGGAGTCATTGGCTGCTTTAAGGTCTGCTAACTTCTTCTCTACCTTGGATCTCACTAGCGGGTACTGGCAGGTTCCTGTAGCAGAGGCGGACCGGGAGAAGACCGCATTCACCACCCCGATGGGACTTAGCGAGTTCACCTGCATGCCGTTCGGACTCTGCAACGCCCCAGGAACCTTCCAACGATTAATGGAGTGCTGTCTGGGCCACAGAAACTTCGAGACGGTCCTGTTGTACCTGGACGATGTCATCGTATACTCCAAAACTTATGAGGACCACCTGAAACACCTGGCGGAGGTGTTCGAAGCTCTGGCGAGTTACGGCCTAAAGGTGAAACCCTCCAAGTGTCACCTCCTGAAACCAAAGGTGCAGTACCTGGGACACGTGGTGAGCGCTGATGGAGTGGCTCCCGACCCCGATAAGATCACCGCAATTAAGGGATGGCCAAGCCCCTCCAGCGTAAAAGAAGTGCGGCAGTTCCTCGGGTTGGTAGGCTACTACCGAAGGTTTATTCCCGGTTTCACCAAAAAGGCAGCGCCTATGCAGGACCTCCTGATAGGCCAGTCCCGGAAGGCCAAGAACCAGAAGCCGCCCTTCAAATGGGAAGAGCTAGAAGAAGAGTCCTTCCGCCAGCTGAAGATGGCCCTCACGGGGGATGAAATCTTGGCGTACCCGGATTATAGCCAGCCCTTCATCCTCTACACCGACGCCAGTAACATCGGGCTAGGAGCCGTGCTGTCCCAGATCCAGCAGGGGAAAGAACGAGTAATCGCCTACGCCAGCCGAAAACTGCGACCCACCGAAAGGAACCCCGAGAATTATAGCTCATTTAAGCTAGAGTTCCTGGCCGTGGTATGGGCAGTCACTGAGCGCTTTAAGCATTACCTTGCTTCTTCCCGGTTCACCGTGTACACGGATAACAACCCGTTGACACACCTGGACACGGCAAGACTCGGTGCCCTGGAGCAGAGGTGGATGGCCCGTCTGTCCAACTACGAGTTCATAATCAAATACCGGGCAGGGCGCTCCAATACTAACGCGGACGCCCTGTCCAGGATGCCCAACCTGCCGGACGAAGGAGAAGATCCGGAGGGACTGGAGGAAATTGAACTCCCTGCGTTCCACCGTCATGGGACTATCTAGTATTCCCACCGGGTAAGGAGTAAGCAGGCTGCTACGTTGAACCCCTTACCTCACTACAACTGGGCGGAAACGCAAGACAGCGACCCTGCCGTCCGACTGGTGAAGGAGATGCTGACTCGGCCGGAGGCTCGCCTTGAACCAGACGCTCCGGAGGAAGCCAAACAACTATGGGCAGAGAAGAGTCGACTGTTCCTTTACAAAGGGAAGTTGTGCCGCAGAATGGTTAACTCCCGGACGCATGAATTACTCTGGCAAATAGTGGTGCCACGAAGAGACGCAGCCATGGTGATGGAGGCATACCACGACGGAGCTGGACACTTCGGGTGGAAGAAGCTGGAGTTCCTGCTGCACGAGCGATTCCACTGGGTAGGCATGAGGGGAACCATTGAGAAGTGGTGCAGAGACTGTGGCCCGTGCAACCTGAGAAGGAAGGACCGCGCCAGCCAGAAGACTCCCCTGCAGTCCATCGTCACCCGGCAACCGTTGGAACTGGTAGCCTTGGATCATGTAAAACTGACCCCAAGCAGAAGTGGCTACGTCTACGCGTTAACCATCGTGGATCATTACTCCCGGTTTCTGGTTGTCGTCCCCGTCAAGGACTTAACGGCTCAAACAGCAGCTAGAGCCTTCCAGCAGCACTTTTGCCGTCCACACGGGTACCCGGACCAAGTGCTGACGGACCAGGGACCTGCCTTTGAAGCGGAGGTCTTCCAGGAATTCTGCAATCTGTATGGCTGCCGGAAGATAAGGACGACACCCTACCATCCGCAGACTAATGGACTTTGTGAAAAAATGAACCAGGTGGTAATGGATCTTCTAAAAACGTTGCCCCTGGAAGAACGCAGTCTGTGGCCTGAAAAGTTGCCCGATCTGGTGGACCTATACAACCACATCCCGGTAGGGTCCACCAACTGTACCCCGGGTTACCTAATGAGGGCAAGACCTGGTAAGTTACCTGTTGACCTGGAAATGGGAGTTCTGACACCCGAGGACACTTCACCAGAAACAGACTGGGACACAGAGAGGCAGCAGCAGTACCGGAGAGTACAGGAGAGCGTGGAGCGAAGTCTCTGTCAGGCTAGGGAAAGACAAGAAAAAACTTACAACCAGTATGCTCCCGCTGTTCCCCTGGTACCCGGAGAGCAGGTCTTGAAGAGGAAGAGACGGCTCCACAAGTTGGACGACCAGTGGGAGAAGGACCCGTACACCGTACTGCCCTCAAGCCACGAAAACCCGAAGGTCTGTACCATCAGTAAAGACGGAGGGGAAACCACAGCCATTGTATCCCGGGACCACCTGAAGAAGTGTCCCGAACAACTGAGGAACCCTGAAGAGGAACAAGAAGACCATCGACCCGTAGAGGAAAGGGAAGATATGGTTAGTACCGTGCTCGGGGACTTCCCTCGGTCTTGGACTCAAGTCAATGGTGCAGTTGTGGTACCCGTACTCACCTTCCTCCAACCATCATCCCAAGAACCTACGGAGCAACCGGTAGAGCTGGAAGAACAGCCAGTCCAGGAGGCAGAAGACTCTACACAAGCAGACCCGGAAAATCAACCCTCTGCTTATAGTGAGCCTGCCATACCCCTAGTGAGCCAGAGGGCCCATAGACAGCTGCCCAGTTTACCCTTGACAGCTCCTACACCCTGTAGTTCAGGGCCAGACAGTCAGCTCCGTAGGTCCACTAGGGCCACTAGAGGCCAGCTACCCGCACGTTGGAGGATCTAAATGTTTAAGCTATCTTATAATGTTTACTTGTTTATAGTTGCTTGTGTATAATTTTGTGTTTCTAGTTCTTTTTAGGAGTCCTTGGTGGATTTACCGGGAATCCTTGTACATAGTTGGAGCGTAACCCAGGATGGACTAAAGACTGTTAAGGACTCGGGGCAGGACAGGCCCCTACCTGGTTACGTCTCCCTGTTTTGGTGAAATGGACACCTTGCTTTTCAAAACTGCACCCGGTTGCGGACACGCCGTAACCATCTTATGTGTTTTTCTTATTGTATTGTTATTGTTATACCTTGTTATGTTTTTCAAAAAAAAAAAAAATATATATATGTTTAGTCCCGGAGTACTAAATTTCACTAGGGGGGAATGTGACACCCCAGGGGTCTGGTTGCCACAGTGATAGAGATATTACGTCTGAGAGCAGGTGGGAGGTCCTTTGGTCAGGGATCCTGTGCATGCCACACCTCCTGCCCAGTCTTGGGAGGGGAAGGACTTCCCCTATATAAACCCGGGGCTGAGGCAGAGTGAGTGAGAAAGAAGACAGAACAAGAGTAGAGAAGAGAAGCAGCATAGCAAGAAACATCAGGAGCTCTGTGGGGAGCAGTGTTACAACGAGTCAGGGGCTGGCAGCTGCAGAGCTCGCCCTGACTGAGAAGATTTCTAACCGGACCCGGAGTCCGAGGCTGTGGGGACTAACTCCTACCCAGCAGCAGAAACCGTCTGGCAGAGGATTTCAGGTCCTCTGGCCCAGAAGCCCGAAGGCACGGTCACACGCGTGGGACCAGCACCGCCATCGTGGAGCGGAAGCCATTAGAAGGCCCCGAGTCACCGGCCATACGGGTGAGCACCACACGGTACACTCAGGGACGTGGGCTACTTATTCCCGCCTCTAGCAAGGTAGCCAGAAGAGTACAGTTAGTTGGGAAGGCCTACAACTCCGCCTGGCCAGGGGAAATCCCATCTGCTCAAGGACTGACCAGGCCCCTATCACTAGCAAGTACTCCGGGAGGGTCTTTCTTTGTCACCAGTAAAGACCCTGAACTACACCGCACCGTCTCTGAGTGGTTCCTGCTACCCCCATCATCCACGTCGGCTGCCCTGAGGCCATACCCCTCCCGTTGGGGGTTATACCATCCACGCTGCACCATCCTTCCACCGGCCTCAGCGGTCTGCCCTGCAGCGGCAGCTCCATAGCTGCATTCAACGGGTGGCGTAGTCACCAACCATCTACTGCTAGTACATCGCCGCTCAGTTTGACTCCCTGGGCACGGACCGGGTCGCCGCCACGAGACTACAACCCACAAGAGATCCGGCTCCGGGTAAGCTCCCGCGTGCGCATCGCAGCGCGACACAGGCCCAGGGGCGCGTCATATGCAGTGAGTGCAAAGGCTGCCAGAATTTAGGAAAAACCCTACTAACAATTTAAAGACACATAGAGCTGGGACACAGTAACGACATGTTCCCATTAGAAAGAATTGGGTCTACAATACAGGTATAGGGTATGCAGTGAATCCAACTGCTGCCAAAATTTAGGAAAACCCCACTAACAAAATAAAGACACATAGAGCTGGGCCACAGTAATGACATGTTCCCATTAGAAAGGATAGGGTCTGCTATACAGTTATAGGGTATGCAGTGAGTCTAACGGCTGCCAAAATTTAGGAAAAACGCCACTAACAATTTAAAGACACATACAGCTGGGCCACAATAATAACATGTTCCCATTAGAAAGGAGAGGGTGTGCTATTCAGTTATAGGGTATGCAGTGAGTGCAATGGCTGCCAGAATTTAGGAAAAACCCTACTAACAATTAAAGACACATAGAGCTGGGCCAAAGTAACAACATGTTCCCATTAGAAAGGAGAGGACCTGCTATACAATTATAGGGTGTGCAGTGAGTCCAACAGCTGCCAAAATTTAGGAAAAACCCTACAAACAATTTAAAGACACATAGAGCTGGGCCACAGAAATTACATGTTCCCATTAGAAAGGAGAGGGTCTGCTATTCAGTTATAAGGTATGCAGTGAGTGGAATGACTGCCAGAATTTAGTAAGAAATCATAATGACAATTTAAAGACACATAGAGCTGGGCCACAGTAACGACATGTTCCTATTAGAAAGTATTGGGTCAGCTATTCAGGGTATTCAGTGAGTCCAACTGCTTCCAAAATTTAGGAAAAACCCCACACATACAGCTGGGCCACAGTAACGACATGTTCCCATTAGAAAGGAGAGGGTCTGCTATACAGTTATAGAGTATGCAGTGAGTCCAACAGCTGCCAAAATTTAGGAAAAACCCCACTAAAAATCTAAAGACACATACATCTGGGCCACAGGTTGCAGATAATGTATGTCTCAGCCCGGTCAAGGACCATGACCAAGAAGGCCCGGAGGTTAGGAGTGTAGCTCCACCGCAAAAGGATCCCAGGGGGGGGTGCAGACGGAGCGGTATACGCCACCTGTCCTCGCCAACCTGATCTATTCAGAGGGATTCCGGCTGCAAGAGGGGTACTGGCCCCCGACACCTGACCTTGCCACTCTACGTCCTGGTCAGGGAAGTCCGGTAGGCCCTGATGATCCCACCAGGTAACGAAAGGAGCGGAGCTGCCACCCGTACCCTTTTTCTGAGTGAATTTCAGAGGGAGTCCCGGCCTATCTACGCACACACAGACAGGAAAGGATCCGGTCTGAAGTCTAGGAACACTCTGGTGCGGGGTCCTGATTGAACACTGGACTTACTCCGAGGTTGTCGGACCCCACCCCCCTGTCTCTGGTGACCACAGAACTCCGTGAGGAACAGGGAGAAACCTTTCAACTGCAATCTCCACCGTGAGTAAAAACCCTGGAAGTTAACCCCTATGGCCTCCAGACTCTTTATTCTGCATTACACCGCACTATGCAGCACCAGACCTCCTAGACTACAACCCCCTCCATCCTGTCTCTCTGCCCTGAGGCCCTGCTCCGCCTGTGGGGAGTAGTAACAACGACGGCTGCCATAACACCCTGCCTCAGCGGACTGCAACAGCGTTGGTGGCCTTCACCAGGTGCCACAGGTGGCATAGTCGAGATCAGCTACTCAACCCGGTTAAGCCCGTACCATCCTTTTATTAGTGTGAGCGGGGTCCGGGCCACGGCTGCACCCCATCTACTACACAGGACCTGGCTCCAAGTCCCCCATCTCCCATGGTAGGGCTTCCAGCGTGGCACATATGCAGTGAGTCCAACGGCTGCCAAAATTTAGGAAAAACCCCACTAACAATTTGAAGACACATACAGCAGGGCAACAGTAACGACATATTCCCATTAGAAAGGAGAGGGTCTGCTATTCAATTATATGGTATGCTGTGAGTGCAATGGATTCCAGAATTTAGGAAAAACCCTACTAACAATTTAAAGACACATAGAGCTGGGCCACAGTAATGACATGATCCCATTAGAAAGGTTAAGGTCTGCTATTCAGTTATAAGGTATACAGTGAGTTCAACGGCTGACAGAAAAACCTTACTAACAATTTGAAGACACATACAGCTGGTTCACAGTAACGACTTGTTCCCATTAGAAAGGAGAGGGTCTGCTATACAGCTATAGGGTATACATTGAGTCCAACGGCTGCCAAAATTTAGGAAAAACCCCACTAACAATTTAAAAACACATACAGCTGGGCCAAAGTAATGACATGTTCTCATTAGAAAGGAGAGGGTCTGCTATATAGTTATAGGGTATGCAGTGAGTGCAACGGCTGCCAACATTTGGGAAAAACCCCACTAACAATTTAAAGACACATAAAGGTGGGGCTCAGTAACGACATAATCCCATTAGAAAGGAGAGGGTTTCATATACTTTTTGCACTCCAATGCCCCTCGCTAGAGACGTAGAGGTCAGAGGACCTCCAGAAAACAATGTGCCCATTATTAGTAAGTGGATCTCCCATGCTCTTTGCCTATGCAGTGAAGCAAAGGTTGCTAAAAATTTGGAGGAACTCCAATGCCCCTTGCAAGAGACTTAGAGGTCGGAGGGCCTCCTGAAAACAATGTTCCCATTATTAGGAAGTGGGTCTCCCATACTGTTTGCCTATGCAGTGAAGCAACGGCTGCCAAAAATTTGGAGGCACTCCAATGCCCCTTGCAAGAGACGTAGAGGTCGGAGGACCTCCTGAAAACAATGTTCCCATTATTAGGAAGTGGGTCTCCCATACTATTTGCCTATGCAGTGAAGCAACGGCTGCAAAAAATTGGAGGTTCTCCAATTTCCCTTGCAAGAGAAGTAGATATGTTGATATGGTACATATGGTGGTGATATGGTGGTGGAGGATGAGGATGCGGAGAAGGAGGAGGACAAGAGCAAATATAAAAAATCAGGAAGCGTATACCAATGTCTGGGTGTGAAGACAGAGGTGCATGGGAATAGAGTTAGACCTCCCAAAAAAAAGACACTGTATTTGAGTTTATGTTATGATGCTATCATTCGGTGGTGTTTAGAAGTCTGGCCCAATACAGCCCTTGTTCATTTTTATAAGAGTCAGCCTGTCAGCATTTTCAGTTGACAGGCAGATGCGCCTATCAGTTATAATTCCGCCAGCGGCACTAAAAATCCGCTCTGACGAAACGCTAGCGGCAGGGCAGGCCAGGACCTCCAAGGCGTAGAGAGCCAGTTCATGCCACGTGTCCAGCTTGGATACCCAATAATTATAAGGCACAGAGGAATTACAGAGGACGCTGGTACGGTCGGCAAGGTACTCCCTCAGAATCTTCTGCAACTTTTCCCTCCTTGGAAGAGTACCCTGCGCATTAGGCTTGTGCGATGGGAGGGTCTGAGGAGACTGTCCCAGAACTTTGACAGTGTTCCTCTGCCTCTGCTAGATTGCATTTGTGTCTCTCTCGCCTGTACTCCTTTTTTGTCCAACGAACTGTGACCTCTGCCACCAGCGTTTCCAGATTGGAATTATTTTAATAATTCCGCAACAGGGGCATTTTGGTACTGCCCCATTTTATTAGGCTTGTCCTGTGCAGGAATAAGAGAAAGAAAGTTCTTCTTGTAGTGTGGGTCTAGAAGTGTCACCAACCAATAATGACTGAACCCAAAATTAGGACAACACGAAGGTCATGGGAAAGGCAGCGTAACATTAACTCAGCCATATGTGCCAGACTGCAAAGAGGCAAGACTTCTGTGTCCTCACCAAGAGGATGAATGACCATGCTCTCCTCCTCATCCTCCTCCTCCTCCTCTTTGTCCTCAGGCGATCCACACTGAACAGACGGTAAGACAGTTGTGCAGGTAGTACCGTCTATAGTGAAGGAAACTAGCTCCTGTTCTTCCTTCTCCTCCTCCTCTTCCTCATTGTCACCCAAGTCACGTTGGGATAAGATGAGGTTGGGGTGTGTGGAAGCATCCTGTATGGTTCCTTGATTCATCTCATCGTGCTCCGCCTGCCATGCATCCTCTTTGATTGTGAGCAGAGAGCGTTTCAGAAGACAGAGAAGCGGGATAGTGACACTAATTATGGCGTCATCGCCACTCACCATCTTGTTGGAGTCCTCAAAGTTTTGGAGGATGGTACATATGTCTGACATTCATGTCTACTCCTGAGGTTTCATGTGTGGAGTTTGACCTGACTACCGATGACCTTGTTGATGCTGGTAGTCAACAACTGCCCTCTTCTGCTCACAAATCCTTCCCAACATCTGCAATGTAGAGTTCCAATGCGTGGGGACATCACAGATCAGTCGGTGAGCTGGAAGCTGCAAATGCTGCTGAAGCACGGCAAGGGCGGTGGAAGCTGAAGCTGACTTTCTAAAATGGGCACACAGGCGACGTACTTTGACAAGCAGATCTGGCAGATCCGGGTAGGTTTAGAGAAACCACTGAAACACGAGGTTAAGCACATTGGCCAGGCATGGTACTTGTGTGAGCTCGCCTCGCCTCAGAGCCGCCCACAGGTTCTGGCCATTGTCACACGACCATGCCTAGCTGTAAGAACAAATCTGCCTGCTCTTTCAGAGTTGTTCACAACTCTTCAGTATTGTGTGGTTTGTCACCAAAGCATATTAGCTTCAGCACAGCCTGTTGCTGCTTGGCCAAGGCAGTGCTGCAGTGCTTACAGCTTGCGGCTGATGTGGTCATTTAGGAGATGGAGGCTGAAGAGGAGGAGGAGGTGCAGGAGCTGTAGAATGTGGGGGCAAACCTGATTGACCCAGGGCCCGCAATCCTCTGCGGCGGGAGGATGTGTTCCGACCCAAGGTCTGACTGGGTCCCGGCTTCCACTATATTAGCTCAGTGTGCCGCCAGCGAGATGTACTGTCCCTGCCCACAAGCATTGTCCACGTGTCCATGATTAGGTGGACTTTCCCAGTAACTGCATTGTTGAGGACACGTCTAATCTTGTGGGAAAGGTGCTCGTGTAATGCGGGGGGACGGCACACTGGGAGAAATAGTGGCGGCTGAGGACTGAGTACTGAGGGACGGCTGCAGCCATCAGGTTGCAGAAAGCTTCCATCTCCACGAGTCTAAAAGGCAACATTTTGAGTGAAAGCATTCTCGAAATGTGTGAATTTAGTAGTGTGGCCTGTGGGGCATTGGCTGCGTATTTGTGCTTGTGTTCCAAGAACTGGGGTATTGACAGCTGAACGCTGCGCTGTGGCAAGCACGTGGACGTGCTTGCTGATGGTGCTAGTTGAGACTGTTCAGTGACAGGTGCAGGGTGGGAGCATCTTGGCATGCGCCATGGATAGGGGATTAGCGTGTACGCACAACAGCGGAACAGGCAGTGGTGTCACCCGCAGACACTGTTACTGGACCCTGGGGTTCTACCCACTTAGTCGAGTGCTTTGCTGCCATGTGCCTTAGCATGCTGGTAGTGGCCAGGCTGCTAGTTTTGCTACCCCTGCTGATGATGGCCTGGCAGGTGGTGCCAATGGCCTTTTTGGGGTTATCTTCAGAGTCTTTAAAAAAAAAAACAGACTTGGGAAGACCAAATAGTTGTACTGGCAACTTCCGTCGTGTTGGCGTTACGAGGAGCTCTTTCCTGCTTTGTGTCTGCGACCACCACACTGCTTCTTCCTGCCTGTTGTGGTGCTATGCCCCCCTCCCCCTGTGTGCTGCTGTCCTCGCTCTGTATGTCCCCCTGCCAGGTTGGGTCAGTTACTATATCATCCACCACCTTGTCTTCCACTTCCGCACCCTGGTCCTCCTCCTGACTTTCTGGCAATTGTGTCTCATCATCACCTCTTGCGACAGTAATTGCACTTTCCCACCTTCGCCTTTGTGTGACCGTGACTGCTCCAATATTTGGGCATCGCTACACGTGTTCTCCTCTTGACTCGCTTCAAGCTGGCCGGGCGAGAGGCCCGAATCTTCAAATGGAAAAGTGAACAGCTCTTCTGAGTGTCCAAGTGTGGAATCAATTGTTTCGGGGCACTCGGCATGGTGGGAGGAAGGAGGATCAGGGTGAGGAATATGCGGTCTAGACTCATGGCTACTGAGACTTGACTGTGTGGAAGACAGGGTGGTGGTGGTGGCAAAGTGACTGGAAGCACCTGCTATCCAACCAACAACCTTTTGACACTGCTCTGTGTTCAATAGTGCTGTTCTGCGGTCCCCTAGTAATTGGAACAGGAAGGTCGAGCGACAAGATGTGGGTGTTTGATGTAGCACAATTTCAGCTTGCCCACGGCCACGTCCTCGGCCTCAGCTTCTCCATGTACCATCACCATCATGTCCACTTTCCCGTCCCTTGCCATGCACCTTGCCCATTTTTAATGGATGACAATATTTTCTACGTTCACGAGAAATGGCTGATTTTGGAACGCAGTTATATGTGATACATCTGACAGAGAACCACAATTTTAAATAGCAGGCCTGTAATTTACTAATATTATTCTACACAGAGACTTAGTGTGAATAGCTTGATCGACACCGTGCAACAGAATGGAAATGGAAGAAATGTCTGACAGAGAACCATGGTTTTAAATAGCAGGCCTGTAATTTACTAATACTATTCTTCACAGACACCTAGTATGAATAGCTTGACCAACACACTGCAACAGAATGGTAAAGGAGGCCAATATTTTCCATGTTTAGTTTAAATTTCTGCATTTTTAATGCTGAAATATGGAACAGATCTGGCTTTATTCTGCAGGGAGAACAAACAAATGGAGCAGAAAAATGGTGTACTCTTGATTGCTTTTTAAGCAAATAACCAGGATTAAGATTTTAAAAAAAAATTGCCCTGGCCTGATATCTGGGGCTATGTCTACAAACATCTGTAATTATTACAGCAGCAGCAGACAGGAAGTTCAATGGACCCTCTTGTGTTGTATCATACACTGCAGTCTGCCACAACCACTGCCTGTCTGCCTAGCTCTAATTATATGCAGCTGGATTAGTCCTCAGAACGACTGTTAATTCAGATGGATATATACAGTGCCTACAAGTAGTATTCAACCCCCTGCAGATTTAGCTGGTTGACACATGCGGAATTAACTTGGCATTGTGACATTTGTACTGTAGATCAGCCTGGAAGTGGGAAATGCACTGCAGCAAATTTTTTTTTTTTTTTTTTTTAAAAACGTTAAAAGTTAATTCAGAGTGTCATTTATTATTCAACCCCTCAAACCACAAGAATTCTGTTTGGTCCCCCAAAAGTATTAAGAAGTAGTTCAGGCACCAAGAATAATGAGCTTCACATGTGTGGATTAAAGATCTCTTTTGCCAGCTTTTTCTGACTATTTAAGACCCTCCCCAAACTTGTGAACAGCACTCAGACATGGTCAACATGGGAAAGACAAAGAAGCATTCCAAGGCCATCAGAGACAAGATCGTGGAGGGTCACAAGGCTGGCAAGGGGTACAAAACCCTTTCCAAGGAGTTGGGCCTACCTGTCTCCACTGTTGGGAGCATCATTCTTAAGTGGAAGGCTTATGGAACTACTGTTAGCCTTCCACGGCCAGGACAGCCTTTGAAAGTGTCCTCCCGTGCCGAGGCCAGGCTTGTCCGAAGAGTCAAGGCTAACCCAAGGACAACAAGGAAGGAGCTCCAGGAAGATCTCATGGCAGTGGGGACATTGGTTTCAGTCAATACCATAAGTAACGTACTCCACCGCAATAGCCTCCGTTCCAGACGAGCCCGTAAGGTACCTTTACTTTCAAAGCGTCATGTCAAGGCTCGTCTACAGTTTGCTCATGATCACTTGGAGGACTCTGAGACAGACTGGTTCAAGGTTCTATGGTCTGATGAGACCAAGATCGAGATCTTTGGAGACTGGATGGCATTGCATACGACCCCAAGAATACCATCCCTACAGTCAAGCATGGTGGTGGCAGCATCATGCTGTGGGGCTGTTTCTCTGCTAAGGGGCCTGGCCATCTGGTCAGCATCCATGGGAAGATGGATAGCACGGCCTACCTGGAGATTTTGGCCAAGAACCTCCGCTCCTCCATCAAGGATCTTAAGATGGGTCGTAATTTCATCTTCCAACAAGACAACGACCAAAAGCACACAGCCAAGAAAACCAAGGCCTGGTTCAAGAGGGAAAAAGTCAAGGTGTTGGAGTGGCCTAGTCAGTCTCCTGACCTTAACCCAATTGAAAACTTGTGGATGGAGCTCAAGAATAAAGTCCACATGAGACACCCAAAGAACCTAGATAACTTGGAGAAGATCTGCATGGAGGAGTGGGCCAAGATAACTCCACAGACCTGTGCCGGCCTGATCAGGTCTTATAAAAGACGATTATTAGCTGTAATTGCAAACAAGGGTTATTCCACAAAATATTAAACATAGGGGTTGTATAATAATTGACCCACACTTTTATGTTTAAAATTTAATAAAATTCAACTGAGCAACATAACTTTTTGGTTTGTAAGATTTATGTTTCTGTTCATAAAACCTACTCTCGTTTGCAGTTTGAAGGCTCTAACTTATTTGCATCTTATCAAACCAGCTAAATCTGCAGGGGGTTGAATACTACTTGTAGGCACTGTATATATGTTGTGGAACACCTATACTAACAGGACGTTCAATGGACCCTCTTGTGCTGTATCATGCACTGCAGTTTGCCACATATCCTGCCTCTCTGCCTAACTCCTGCTATCACCACTGGATATATGCAGCTGGATTAGTCCTCAGAAGGACTGTTAGTTCAGTTGGATATATATATATGTTGTGGAATACCTGTACTAACTATAGAGAAGCAAATCTCTCCCTGACACAGCAGCACCTCTCCCTACTCTGCCTGATTCCGGGGTAGACTGTGATGAGCATAGCGGTGCCAGGTCTTATATAGATCTGATGACGCTGTGCGGCTAGCCAATCACTGTATTGCCCACAACCAACATGGCTACAGCATTACAGTGCATGACAGGCAATTCCTGCATGTTCATTGGCTCTCTAAAGAGCGCCAAACATGCAGGGAGGGGACCCGAGTTCCTGCCCGAGCAACCCGGAAATTCTACGAATACTGATGTAAAATATTGACCAAATACTGAGCGTGTGAACAAGGTCTGAGGCTGTAACCATCAGGTTTTTCAATACATAGACAATGTGGATTTCAGTTTAGAAATCAAATGACTAAATACGCATCAAATACTCAATGTATGAACCTTGTCTTAAAACTGCTATGAAAGTGCCATCAAAATGTTGTGCTTAAAAACTATTTTAAATATATGCAAATTATTGAAAAAAAATCAAAGAAATATGTCCCTGCAAAACAGTATATATGGAATTATATTTTTGAATTCCTTGGGTTTATGTACTATGTTCATTGTATATGTCGGTAAAGGCTCATTCAGACAAACACATAAAACATCCATGCGCTGTCCATATATAAAACCGATATCATATGGATAGCACCCTGACCAATACAAGTCAATGTCTGAACGTTTTTGCACGTGAATCGATGGTCTGCGTGTCAAAAATCACAACATGCACTACTTTGATCTGAATTCTGCATCAGGATCACCCTTGAACAGTCAACAGGTGCATTAAAAATGTTTTGCAAAAAGGTTACCATGCATATGACATGCTTGTTTTATAGATACATTACAATTATAAAGATAGAACACTATATTTGTCCTGTACTATTTACTACAGTGTTCATTTAAAAAAAACAAATGTCATGCAGATGTAAAGAATGTACACACTGATGGCATACGAATTGCATACAGATTAAAATTGTTTTTTTCTTGATGTAAAATGGATGATTTTGAATACACTCATATGAACCTGACCTTAAAGGGAATCTCTCATTTGACCTATCTAAACTATTAATATGGGTATACAGGTTATAGACTGCCATACCTCCCAACTTTTGAACAACACAAAGAGGGACATATGTGGCGTGCTTAACACGCCACGGCAAATTTTGTCCCCCCCTGGCCACACTCCAATCCACTCCCATTTACCATTAACTTTTTTCCCCTGCAGGAGGAGTTGTCAGATGAGCGCTGGTCATGAGGGACATTCAGCAGACGCTTGAAACTGCAGGGTGTAGACCCAAATCCGGGACTATCTGTTGTATCTGGGACAGTTGGGAATAGAGATGAACAGTTTGATTCACGGGTCTCTGGTCTAGCATCCAGGTCATTGCTACCAAGTGGCTGGACAGGAGGCCGTGAATCCCGGAGTACCGAGCGGCTTTTGGTCCCCGGAAGTGCAAAGTCATCTGTGCGTCCTGCTCATCTCTAATTGGGACCTTCATTAACAGTGTCAGAGCCACCAGAACTTTCTCCTTTTTATGTAGCTTCACTATATGACATCTGGCTTTTTTGTGTCTGTAAGGCCGTGTTCACACATTGCAGAAATACTGTTTCTGGTGTTCAGTAGATGTCCGCACCAAATCACACAATAACAATCTTCTCCCCCTTATTTGATGCATTTTTGGTGCAGATGTGAAGCCGCGTTTTTAATGCGCTTTTTATAGTACAGAAAAGCTTTGATTCTGCACTAAATAAAGTATCTGCATTTTTTTAGGCTCCACATAGAAGCATCTAGAGAAAAAGAGCAGCAAAACCGCACAGTTCAGCAGCGTCCATGGGCACACAGAGAGCGTCTTTTTTTGTTAAAGTAGTTTTTATTAATGATTTTTTACCTAAATGGCAAAATAAAGGGTGGGAAGGGTTAAGGATGAGAAGGGGGAAGGAAAAATATGGTTTATTAAGGAAAACATGTAAAAAGGAAAAAGAGAAAATTAGAGTGATAGAAGGAAAATTTAAAAGATTGATATGTACAGGATAGGCAAGGGAAAGGGGTTACGATACACATATAAGATACCTTATATATGAAACATTTAAGAGGTAGGAGGGGAAGAAAAGGAATGGGAAAGGCAAGGAAAGAAAAGGGAAAGAAAGGACACCTGTAAAAACAGGTGGAGAGACAAGCAGATAGATAACTAGATAATAAACTTTTAAATAATGTAAAATACTGGTTGTCAGAATTCTAATAGCGGGGGCAGTTTTCATGAAATCACATCCACTTTGCTCGAACAGTTAAACACAGCAGAATTTTTGTTCAAAAAAAGTAGCAGAAAATACGTAGCGTTTACGCTATATGTGAACGCGGTCTAAATTTTGAAGCAAAGTGGACGTGATTCCATGAAATCTCTGCTTTCTGTGGTCTGAAGACGCTGCTGAACTCTGAGGTTTTGGTGCATTTTCTCTCTATACGATTCTTCTGAAAAAAACGCATGAAGAAAAAAAACACTGTTGCATTTTTTAGTGCAGAATCAAAGCTTTTCTGTACTATTAAAAAAGCGAGAAAAACTCTGCTTCATATCTGCACCAAAATCGCATCAAATAAGTGAGAAAATGCATAAAAGAAATGCAGCAAACACACCCTAATCAGAGAAGATTGTTATGTTATTGCATTGTGTGGTGCAGAAAAATAGCAGCAGTAACAACTCAGCATTTATGCTATGTGTGAACACAGCCTCATCATTACAGTTTTATTACATTTTTTATGAGCTTAATAGAAACAAATATAAATTACGCCATTTTTTTTACGTAATTTACCGATACATGTAAATAATCTGATCACTGTGTTGTGTGAGTCGTTACAATTACAAAGACACCAAATATATCCATGTTATGTGCTGATTTGTGACATTCATTATTTCAAAATAAACGCATTAAAAATGACATTATTTTTTTCATTATCAAGTGTTTTTCATTATTATTATTTTAGTAATTTTATAAGATGAAAAAAATCTTTTATTCTTCTCACAGAATAAAGATACATACATTGTACATAAAAATGTAAAGCACAAACAGCGATCAAAAAAATCCCCATCAAGGAAAAAGATTAGTGTTGAGCGAGTATGTTCTGTTAACCCTTTCGCCGAGTATGCTCGGGCCGAGCTCCGAGTAGTTACAGCTGCTCGGTGATATGGTTGAATCGCTCCCGTGTGCATGATTTGCGTCTGTTTGACAGTTTTATTACATGTGAGGAATGTCTATTTCTTACACATTCCTCACATGTAATAAAGCTGTCAAACTGTCGCAAATCATGCACACGGGAGCAATTCAACCATATCACCAAGCAGCTATAAATATTCAGAGCTCGGCCCGAGCATACTCGGACAGAACATACTTGCTCAACACTAAAAAAGATGTAAAAAAATCATCTTTATTGAACATGTTATTAGAAAATACATTTGGTGTAAGGAAACACATGATAACAGAGTGTGCAAATAAAAACAAACACACAGAGGACGCTGCACCCAACCTAGGGCTTAATAAATAGTATGGCCAAATACATATCCAATTTAAGCTTGTGCCTATCTCACAAAAGTGCCATATCGGTATATCCTATGTCTATATATCGGTTCTTGGTCGTCCCAAAGCCTAAACAAACACATTTAGCAAAGATAACATATCCAATTACCTCTTGGGATGAAGCAACAGTAGACAGACATAAGCCTCGGGTGGGCGTGCGTCCACCCCTACGCGCGTTTTAGCGTGCCTTCTTCAGGGGGGCGGTGTCAGAAAGGGATCAGATGACTCTTTTATATAAAAATCCCCCAATCAGAATCTGCTGTACCTATGATGATGCATGTCGTGTCGTTACCATCCGGGCAGCCTGCGGCGTCGGCATCAACCAGGACCACTCACAGGTCACATGGGAACCATGTGATCACTAAAGGTCCTGGCAGATAGATGCCGAAAGCCAAGGGTTACAGAGAGAGCACGACGCACATGCGTACAGGTCCTGCAGTGGCAATGCGGGGATCGTGGTGGAACGTCAGTATATACTAAATTTTGAGTAACAATACATAGCAATGCCAAGAACAAGATGGCGATAGGGGACAACTAGAAGAACTGCAAAGGTAAAGCAGTAAATAGCAAATGTCAATGGCTGGCGATCAATGGCTATATTAAATCAATCACGGCATGCAAAATAGAAAATCATTACCATAATACTGAAAATAATAAATAAATATATCCTACCATGGTGCCTCAACACAGCCACAGATTGCCAGGCAGAACAAGAACATACAGTGATGACAGATATAGACATCTTAAAACACCGTCCTACAGAAAATACCATATATGATAGTGCATATCCAAAGAAGTAAATGCATACAGTACTGGCTATAAATCACAAAATATAATAAACAATACATGGAATACACTTTGTAACTTTCGTCTCATGTACACAATGCATAGAACAATACTGAAACATCATCAATTGACAAGATGTAATATATCAACAAACGGTACTAATGCATCCTCCATCGACCATACTAGAAATTCTGTGCGCACATCCACAAATGAAAAATCGTTGAGTGCAAACAGTAGATGCCCATTAAGATCTAATTAGGATATGATGGTGGCAGACGACAATGGTCCAGAAGAAAGTTCCACAGAAAATCACAAAAGGAATCCGTAATACACAGCAAGCAGCCGTTGGGTGGACATCTGAAAAGAAATAAGAAATATTAAAAACACCTAAAAACACTATTTGAACACATAACAACAGACTGGTGGTCAAATAATTGGGACAAAGCTAAGATGTTCATTTAATCCATTGGGGTGTACTCTGTTCAGCGTCCAGATCCACCTAGATTCCAATCTTGCTAGACGCTGACCACAGTTGCCACCACGGATATCAATCTCCTGTTGGTCAATCCCCCTTACTCTCTGTAACGGGTCCGGGAGGCGGAACCTCTGAGCTACTATACAAGGGGGCGGCCCTTGTAAGGGAGCGGGTGGCAGTCTCTGGGTGAACGGACAGGGAGTTACGGCAAGTGATCAGGGCAGTCTCTGGGTAAGGGGTAGGTACGACCTGTGATGGCAGAGCCTCCGGGTAGGCTAGCAGGCAGATGGTAGATGTGTGCTCCCAGGTGAGCAAGCGAGAGTCTCTGGAATAGCAGGTGGTCACGGCACGTGACAGCGGAACCTCCGGGCTGGCAGGCAGGTAGGTAACGGAGAAGCGCTCCCAGGTGAGCGGGCAAGAGTCTCTGGAATAGCTGGTGGTCACCGCACGTGACAACGGGACCTCCGGGCTGGCAAGCAGGCAGGTAACGGAGATGCGCTCCCAGGTGAGCGGGCAAGAGTCTCTGAGATAGCTGGAGGTCACAGCACGTGACAACGGAGCCTCCGGGCTGGCAAGCAGGCAGATAACGGAGAAGCGCTCCCAGGTGAGCGGGCAAGCTGGTCCATAGACAGACTGACCGGAGTAGTAAGGCAGACCGTCGGACCTCAGGCAAGCAGGCAGGTAGCTGATATGCGCTCCCAGGTGAGCGGGCAGGCTGGTCCTTTAGACAGACTGACAGGAGTAGTAAGGCAGACCGTCGGACCTCAGGCTGGCAGACAGGTAACAAGTATTCAGGCAGGAATCAAGCAGGTAACTAGCAGGAAACTGGCAGGAAACTGGCAGGTAACTGGCAGGTAACTGGCAACGGGACCTGAGGGCTGAAGCACAGGTGAGACACAGGTGCAAACAACATTGCTCGGGCACCTCCATTTTGGAGGAGGTGCCTTAAATATGATGAAGTCCTCCGGCCATTGGCCGGGGACTCCTTAGGACGGCGCGCGCGGCCCCTTTAAGAGGAGGGGAGCGCACGCGCGCGCGCCCTAAGCACAGGGGCCGGGAAGGAGCGCGCGCTGAGAGCAGAGCGGGAGGAGGACGCCGGGAAGGAGCGCGCGCTGACAGCAGAGCGGGGAGAGGACGCCGGGCACGGAGAAGAGCGGTGAGGGGAGCAGCGTCCCTGCCTAGCAGAGGGCAGGGACGCCAGCGCTACAGTACCCCCCCCTTTAGGCCCCCCCTTTTTTAGGCCAGACAGAAATTTAGCTAGGATGAGAGGGGCATGGATGTTCTCCCGGGGCTCCCACGTTCTCTCCTCAGGACCAAACCCCTTCCAATCTACCAGAAAAAAGGTCTTTCCTCTTACCCTTTTGATGGCAAGAATGTTCTCTACCTCAAACTCGTCCTCAGCAGAAACCGGAGCAGGAGGCGTACCTGTAGACTTGGAAAAAGAGTTAAGCACCACAGGTTTGAGGAGAGACACATGGAAGGAGTTAGGGATCCGTAAGTTGGCCGGGAGTTTCAATTTATAGGCCACCGGGTTGATCTGACTGATGACCTCCAGTGGGCCGATGAACCGAGGCCCTAACTTATAGGAAGGGATCTTGAGCCGGACATATTTGGACGAGAGCCAGACTTTATCCCCAGGGCGGAATTGAGGAGGGTCCAGACGTTTTTTGTCAGCGTGTCTTTTCATACGCTCGGATGACAGAAGGAGTGCGGACCGGGTACTCTCCCATATGGAGGAAAATTTGTTAACAAGAGATTCCGCAGCCGGATTGTCCGCCGAGGTGGAGACGGGAAACGGGATCCGAGGATGCTGACCGTAGACTACAAAAAACGGGGATTTGGAGGAAGACTCGCTCTCGTGATTGTTGTACGAGAATTCGGCCCATGGCAGGAGATCCACCCAGTCAGAATGGTGGACATTAACGAAGTGCCGAAGGTAACTGGTCAGGTTCTGATTGATCCGCTCCACTTGACCATTAGACTGTGGGTGGTAAGCGGAGGAGAAGTCCAGGGTGACGTCCAGCAATTTACAAGTGGCTCTCCAGAAACGGGAAGTGAACTGTACCCCACGATCCGACACGATGTGACGGGGCAGGCCATGAAGACGGAAGATGTGGCGGATAAAGTCTTTAGCCAGCTCGGGTGCAGACGGAAGACCTGGCAGTGGAATGAAGTGAGCCATCTTGGAGAAGCGGTCAGCGACCACCCAAATGACCGTACAACCGGCAGAGACGGGTAGATCAGTAATGAAGTCCATCGCTATATGCTGCCAGGGGGCAGCAGGTACTGGCAGAGGTAGGAGGCGGCCGGCCGGCAGGTGTCTCGGAACTTTGTTGCGGGCGCAGGACACACAGGCAGAAACAAAGTCTATTACATCCTTGTGCAGGTTAGGCCACCAGTAGTGCCGGGTAATAAGCTGGAGGGTCTTTTTCTGACCGGCGTGGCCAGCTAGTTTAGAAGAATGACCCCAGTGTAGGATCTTCTCCCGATCAGGTACTGGTACGAACGTCTTACCAGGAGGAAGACGATTTAGACTCACGGGAGCCACCTGCATTACTCTGGCGGGATCGATGATATGTTTCGGATCCTCCTCGAGATCAGACACCAGAAAGGACCGAGACAAGGCGTCCGCCTTGACGTTTTTGTCAGCCGGGCGAAAATGAAGGACAAAATCAAAACGAGCAAAAAACAAGGACCACCGGGCTTGGCGCGGGTTAAGTCTCTGGGCATGCTGGAGGTAAGCCAAGTTCTTGTGGTCAGTGTAAATTATTACCGGGTGAAGAGCCCCCTCGAGCAGGTAACGCCACTCCTCCAATGCCAGTTTGATGGCCAATAACTCTCGGTCTCCTATGGAATAGTTGCGCTCAGAGGAGGAGAAGAGTTTAGAGAAGAAGCCACAAGTTACCATCCTCCCGGAAGATGATTTTTGAGTAAGTACCGCTCCGGCTCCAGAGGAGGAGGCGTCAACTTCCAGGAAGAACTGTTTGTTGCCATCTGGGCGATGCAGCACCGGGGCGGAAGAGAAGGCCTGTTTAAGGGAAAGAAAGGCCTCCTCTGCTTCGGGTGGCCACTCTTTGGGATTAGTACCTTTACGGGTGAGCGCAGAAATTGGGGCCGTCCGGGAAGAGAAGTGTGGTATGAAGAGGCGGTAGTAGTTGGCGAAGCCCAGGAATCGCTGAATGGCCTTCAACCCCTCCGGTCGGGGCCATTTCTCGATGGCAGACAGTTTCTCAGGATCCATTTGTAGGCCGGTCTGAGAGATAATGTAGCCCAGAAACGGAAGCGAGGTCTGCTCAAAGAGGCACTTCTCAAATTTAGCGTAGAGATGGTTCTGCCTTAGCCTGAGCAGGACCTGACGAACGTCCCTCCGGTGAGTCTGGAGATCCGGAGAGAAGACCAAGATGTCGTCCAGGTACACCACTACGCAGGAGTAGAGAAGGTCCCGGAAGATGTCATTGACCAACTCTTGAAAGACGGCAGGAGCGTTACAGAGACCAAAGGGCATTACCAGGTATTCATAGTGGCCGTCCCGGGTGTTGAATGCCGTCTTCCATTCATCCCCCTGACGAATACGAACCAGGTTGTACGCCCCACGAAGGTCCAGTTTGGTGAAGATCCTAGCCCCCCTCAGGCGATCAAATAATTCTGGAATGAGCGGAAGGGGGTACTTATTCTTCACCGTGATCAGGTTTAGGCCTCTATAGTCTATACAGGGACGGAGAGAGCCGTCCTTCTTTTTGACGAAGAAGAAGCCTGCTCCCGCCGGGGAGGTAGATTTCCGGATGAATCCTCGGGCCAGATTCTCCTCAATATATTCGGACATTGACCGGGTCTCAGCAGCGGATAAAGGATAGATACGCCCACGGGGAGGAGTAGTACCGGGTAGCAGATCAATGGGACAGTCGTATGGTCTATGTGGTGGTAATGTCTCTGCCTCCTTTTTATTAAAGACATCTGCATAAGACCAATAAGGAATCGGAAGTCCAGGTAGATTAGCTGGGGTAGGAGAGGGACGGACGGGATGGACGGGAACCAGGCAGGTTTTATGACAGTCTTGTCCCCAGCGAAGGACCTCTCCGGTTTGCCAGTCTAGCACGGGTGCATGTCTCTGGAGCCAGGGCAGACCTAGCAAGAGGGCGTGAGAGAGTCCAGGTAGAACATGAAAGGAGATACTTTCAGAATGCAGCATTCCCACCTGCAGGGTAATGGATTCGGTGATGAGTTGAATGGGGCGAGGTAAGAGGCCCCCATCCACGGCGGCGACAGACAAGGGTACAGCCAGAGGTTTGGTGGGGATGCGGTATTTCTCAACCAGGGACTGTGAAATAAGGTTCCCGGCTGCTCCAGAGTCAAGTTGGGCTAGTTCGAAATAACGGTTCTCCCCGTAGATGATCGAAACTGACAACAGCAGGGATGGAGAGGATTTATTTTTGTCTAGGTGGACCTCTCTGAGCGAACCTAGACACAGGCGTTTCCCGACCTCTCCGGGCAGGCACGGATCCGGTGCTCCTTACTGCCACAGTAGAAGCAGCTCCCCTCGGCACGGCGTGAGTCCTGACGGGTTTTGACCATCTTGGTCTGGTCGACCTGCATAGGCTCAGGAGAGTGTACCTGGGGAGAGATGGAGGGAATGACGGGTTTCTGGAAAGTAGGAGCTAAACGTGGAATCCTTCTCTCACGGGTGACCTCTTTGGCACGCTCCTGGAACCGTAGGTCAATCCGGGTGGCAAGGGTTATTAGATCATCGAGAGAGGTAGGAATGTCCCGACCAGCAAGTTCATCTTTAATACGACCGGACAGACCCTCCCAGAAGACGGATACCAGAGCGTCGTTATCCCAGGCCAGCTCCGAGGCAAGGGTGCGGAACCGTATGGCATATTGGCCCACGGTGAGACCCTCCTGACGGAGGCGAAGCAGAGAGGATGCGGATGAGGTCTTCCGTCCGGGTTCGTCGAAGACTTTCCGGAAAGCCGAGAGAAAAGCAGGCAAGTTGGACACCAGGGGGTCTCGTCTCTCCCATAGAGGATTTAGCCAGGCCAGGGCCTCCCCGGTGAGATGGGACATAATAAAGGCAATTTTGGCCCGGTCGGAATTAAACTGATGGGACAAAAGTTCAAAGTGCAGGGTGCACTGATTTATGAAGCCCCGAGCCTGGACGGGGTCGCCTCCGAAGCGAGGAGGTGCAGAAAGCCGGGGTCCGGGGTAGGATACCATAGTATTAGTGGGCAGCGGAGCTGCCGGATTGCAAGATATGGCACTGGCGGAGGTTGTTGGTGGATCTGACAGAGTGTTCAGGCGAGTATTAACATTCCGCAGGTGACCCAGGATGGCCTCCTGTTGGGACCTCTGACGGGACAGTTCAAGACAGAGGTCCGAGAGCGAGGGAGCTTGGGTGCCACCGGGTTCCATGGCCCGAGCAAACTGTAACGGGTCCGGGAGGCGGAACCTCTGAGCTACTATACAAGGGGGCGGCCCTTGTAAGGGAGCGGGTGGCAGTCTCTGGGTGAACGGACAGGGAGTTACGGCAAGTGATCAGGGCAGTCTCTGGGTAAGGGGTAGGTACGACCTGTGATGGCAGAGCCTCCGGGTAGGCTAGCAGGCAGATGGTAGATGTGTGCTCCCAGGTGAGCAAGCGAGAGTCTCTGGAATAGCAGGTGGTCACGGCACGTGACAGCGGAACCTCCGGGCTGGCAGGCAGGTAGGTAACGGAGAAGCGCTCCCAGGTGAGCGGGCAAGAGTCTCTGGAATAGCTGGTGGTCACCGCACGTGACAACGGGACCTCCGGGCTGGCAAGCAGGCAGGTAACGGAGATGCGCTCCCAGGTGAGCGGGCAAGAGTCTCTGAGATAGCTGGAGGTCACAGCACGTGACAACGGAGCCTCCGGGCTGGCAAGCAGGCAGATAACGGAGAAGCGCTCCCAGGTGAGCGGGCAAGCTGGTCCATAGACAGACTGACCGGAGTAGTAAGGCAGACCGTCGGACCTCAGGCAAGCAGGCAGGTAGCTGATATGCGCTCCCAGGTGAGCGGGCAGGCTGGTCCTTTAGACAGACTGACAGGAGTAGTAAGGCAGACCGTCGGACCTCAGGCTGGCAGACAGGTAACAAGTATTCAGGCAGGAATCAAGCAGGTAACTAGCAGGAAACTGGCAGGAAACTGGCAGGTAACTGGCAGGTAACTGGCAACGGGACCTGAGGGCTGAAGCACAGGTGAGACACAGGTGCAAACAACATTGCTCGGGCACCTCCATTTTGGAGGAGGTGCCTTAAATATGATGAAGTCCTCCGGCCATTGGCCGGGGACTCCTTAGGACGGCGCGCGCGGCCCCTTTAAGAGGAGGGGAGCGCGCGCGCGCGCGCCCTAAGCACAGGGGCCGGGAAGGAGCGCGCGCTGAGAGCAGAGCGGGAGGAGGACGCCGGGAAGGAGCGCGCGCTGACAGCAGAGCGGGGAGAGGACGCCGGGCACGGAGAAGAGCGGTGAGGGGAGCAGCGTCCCTGCCTAGCAGAGGGCAGGGACGCCAGCGCTACACTCTCAATAGGGTGCTATCACAATTATGAACTTGCTTAAAGACACATCCGAGTGGTCGGCGGCAGCCTGGATTCCAAGTACATGCTCTCTTATTCTTACTTTAAGTTGGCAAGTTGTCAACTTTATGTAGATAAGTTGGCATGGACAAGTAGCATGGTAAATGACATACCTAGATGTACAAGAGATACGTCTACGGATGTCATACGCCTTAGAGCCCGAGGATTCACAAAAAGTATTGGCTCTCTCTATATTTGGACAGGCCACACACCGACCACATGGAATGCATACAGGCCCAGGACCAGGCCCCCACCAAAACACGTTGCGATTGATCACTGTAATGACTATGTATAAGTTGATCTCGTAGGTTTTTGGAACGTTTAATGGTAATGCTTGGAGACTTCGGTAAAAATCTCGAGATTATAGGATCTGTCTGAAGAATCGACCATGCACAGACCAGACACTCCCGCATACGTGAAAACTGGGCATGGTAGTTGGTAATAAACCTCACATTTCCACTAGATTACTCCTTTTTTCTTATATAAGAGATCATGTCTTGTAGAGTGTTTTGCCCTATGATAAGCACACTTTACCATCCTCCTACTATAACCTCTCTCGAGGAATCTATTACGGAGAACTACTGCTTGTGTCTCAAAATCGAGATCACTCAAGCAGATTCTGCATAGGCGAAGTAACTGACCAACTGGTACCGACTGCACCATATGTTTGGGATGAGCGGAGGAAGCATGCATGTAACAACATATTTGTAGATGTACTTTTTCTAAATATGTCTGTAAGAAATTGTTTTTATTTGCACACTCTGTTATCACGTGTTTCCAAATCTATTGTCTGATTAATATGTTGTATAAAGATGATTTTTTTTACATCTTTTTCCTTGATGGGAATTTTTTTGATCATTGTTTTTTCTTTACATTTTGATGTTGTTTTGCGATTGTATCCCTGCATCGTAAAAGTCCTGGTGCATCTTCTTTACATATGGATATCTTTTATAGTAGAGTATGTATGATGCACAATTTGTGGATATATCTAATACATTGTACATGGCAGTGTATTTCTTTCAGTACAATCAGCCTATAGCAGATCCTGTACTAAAGATCTAGTACATGAAATTCTCCTCATTACATCACTAGAACTTGTGGCTCAGCACAGTAAGGATTCCATCTATATGAAATGTGAAGGTTGTGGGTTTAAGACCTGAGTAGACTCTAAAAAAAACAAACTGTAATTGCTTATTATTTTTACTACTTTTAGACTACGCGCCCACGGTCAGGAAGAGTAGCGCTTAAAATGCTGCGCACAAAATGCTGTATTCTAATCATGCAGGTAAATCTGCATGTGTTCAGTGAACCATGTGGATTTACCGCACCCTATAAATTCTATTGTGGAAATTTCTGTAACGGAAACAAGCGTCTCTGCAACAGAAATTAATGTGCTGTGGCTCATAAAGCCGCACCATGGGTGAGTTTGCGCACTGTCAAATAGAAGCAAAGTGGGCATGGGATTTCTATAAATCCCATCCACTGTGCTTGTAATGTGGAACGCAGCCTTTTGGATGCAGCACAGGTGAGCTGCATCCAAAACACTGCTCTTCCTAATCGTAGACTCATAGCCTTATAGGAACAAAATAAATCTATTTTTTCACCTCAGTATACAGGCACCATAAAAACACATTGTCATATACAATGTATTTCTATGGAGATGTATACTCGGCTTCTGGATTCATTGCCTGCAATATAGAGGTCAAGATAATAAAATCTTCCTGTCTTAGTAGCATGGGCTGTAGTTCAGAGGTTAGAGCAACAGCCTGTGAACACTAGCATGCACATTGTCACACTGTGATGTGAGTTAAAGTCCTGGGTGAGACCTGATAAGAGGAGGTGAATACACATTTAATTTATGCCCTGAAAAGAGATGAGTGGGCCCCCGGGGAGGAGCTACAGAGTGAAGAAAACGTCGGAGAGGTAAGTATAAGCTGGGAAAACAGCTGTGCTGTGACTGGACAGTCCCGTCAAATCTGGGACGGTTGGAAGCTATGGACTGCTGAGGAGAGTGATCCCTGTATATCTCATATCAGATGCCTTGTTACTGATAATCTTTTATCACTTTATATAAATGACCTCTTCCAGGCTCTGGGGAGGATGTTGTCTGGAAGACGACCCTTCCTCCAGAGCTTATTATGCATGAAGGGCAGATACCAGTGGGATGTGTAATGGCCGCTCTCTGCTCTCCTGATCTCACTGCAGAGCTGTGTGTGATTATTCCTGACACTTTTGAAGCTTCCTCTTAGCTCCATCTTCCATGTCACAGGCAGACAGGGTTGTAATATTGTTGCAATACAGCTGAGCTGAGAGGGAAGCAAAAAATGTGTTTGCAAGAATACAATTTCATTTCTTCTCTTCTGTGGTAGTTACTTGTCTCACACTGGTAACTCCCCCTTCATGTAAAATAAACTCTGGAGGTATAGTTATCTTCCAGACAGCATCCTCCCCAAAGCCTCGAAGAGGTAATTGATGTAAAGTGTTAAAAGATGATTTCTCAACAAGGCACCTGATATGAGGCATACAGGTATCACTCTCCGCAGCAGTCCATAACCTGTATGCTCATATTAATAGTTTAGATAGGTCACATGTGTTGACAGATTCCCTTTAATAACAAACGTATGCCACTGCAAAGCAGTGCAGAGGGGCCGTCGGCCCGGGTCCAGTCACATGAATGGGCCCACCCAGAGCCATGACCGATTCTGTCATGAGGCAGAAGGCAGCACTCAGGAAGAGCGCAGCAAACTGCCTGCTCCCCTATCTGACAGACTCTGCCCATTGGCTAGCACAGTGGCAGAGTCTCAGTCGGTGCAGTGTAGTGTGCAGCTGGAACTGACCTGGTAAGCTTCTGACAGGCTGAGCTGTTGTGCTACAGTTAGCTCTGCTCTGTGCATGCTCTGGTTCACACACGCTGGACCTTCCCTGGGTCCTAGTGCCCACCTTGGATTAAACTCAGACACTGCGTGCCCCTGACCATATCTTATGCTCCTCGCTTGTCAGTGCCATCCATTAACTACCTGCCTGTAAACTTCCTCTGAGGATGGCCAGAATGTATTAGGTTAATTAAATTCAGGTATGTCATGGTCACTCTGGGGCGAATGTGATAGGATGTGGATAGGGTGGGAACTGAAGGGGTGGTGGAGGGAGGACAGGCCTGGGGGCCTTTTTATACTTATTGTTATAATGTTTAATGTTCTGAGATAATATCTACATGGCATTACACTGCATAATATATACATAATGTTACACGCACGCCGCTAGGTTCAGATAGGGCGAGATGGGATTTATGAATTCTTTGGAATCCTCGGGGAACCGTTACTCAGGGCAACCATAAGCTGCAGCTTCTCTCAGGCACACGATAGATTCAATTGCTGACCAGACACATCTGACAAGAATCTTTTTCAACAGTTTAACAGTGGAATCGAATCTGAAGCAAGGCCAGTGCAATTCAGGGATATTACTGCAACAATCTTCATTACAGTACAGTCTGAGTTTCTTGAGCAACTGGCTCCAGTAACAATACAGTAGTTTCTTCAGAAGGCACAGTATTGCAGTCTCTTCAGTAGCTTAATTCAGCATAGATTAGATCTCTTAGCAGCACACTTCTATGCAGGCATACACAACCACAGGCTTTTACTTCATAAGGACACAATAGTACACAGCATTCTTTATCCTGCATTGAGATGGAGGGGGGAGGGTTTGATGAGGGAGATGATCCCTGTGACACAATTCCTTCCAGTCCTTATCTTCCTGCCCAATAATACTCTGCACTGTTAGTTCAGGGAGTTTATCTGACCTGTGTTTAGTTTCTCTCCTGATCTGAATCCTGTTCAGTTGCCTTCAATCAGATCCAGATAACACACCACCTTTCTCTTCGGCTTCAGTCAGACTACCATAACAAGGTCCCCACAATCCCCCTGGGCTCTGCTCAAACACTCCCTTTCTCCTGTGACTGTGTTAACCCCTCTAGTTGCTGGATGCTTCTGAAGCACAACACTTCCTGTCTCCTGTGCTTGTTCTATTCTAATAGTTGCTTGATGGTTTTGAAGCAACAGCACTACTTCTGCATTTCACACTAATAATAACCACTAATCATAATTCAACCCTTATGAAGATACCCAATAATTACACAAACACAAGTTGACTTAATGGAAAAAACTTTTGGCCACAGCCTTTATTAACTAATTATTTAATGCATATGTAAGGAGATGGACAAGCTGCCCTGTTCCCACTGAAGACATCAATGCTGCTGTGGTATAGAATGTGAATAATGTTTTATTCCTCATATGTTTCCTTGTGGGCTGTGGTATTAACTAACGGTCACAAGATGTTACTGTCTAGAATATAGGTGGAAGTTGAAGTTTTCCTGGTAACACAGCCTTCATAGAGTCAATGTGAGAGTTAATTAAGTGGGAGGACATCCCATAGTGAGTCCGCACTTTCGGAATCTATGGTTATAAGAAACAGAAAGTAGAGTTCAGTGAGTAGTTGTGCAGTACAACAAAAAGCAACAGGCTCTCGTTAAGGGTTGTTAGGCAAGACGTGGGCCTAGAATCCCAGACAGTGGCTCGCCAGATAATCTTTACGAGTCCCCTTAGCCGGCCTGGAAACCATGGTGGTAGACACTGAGGCCCGGGGGCACATTCTGTCTGCGAGGCGGCAGAAGATTTAGGACTCAAACTCTCAGAGGCACAGTGAAATGAGATCCAGATATACTGTCATTGGTGAGGAAGAATCTCTAGGTCTAGATAAGAAAGCAGCAGGGATGCTTCACCTAGATAGGGAACCAGGGCTGAAGTTGTATCCGGTACCTGTGGAAAAGATGACAACACATTGGGCCTTATCCTTTATACCTACCTGTAAATACTGTGAATACTGCCAGACATCAATTAAAGTTCTGGTTGTTTTTATGAACCCTCTGTCCTATGAAATTATTGCTGTCCTGGTTCCAGAAAAAGGATTGCTGGAGTCAGAAGAGGCCTGTAGGCCGAAGTAAGTGGGAGACAACACATACACAGCACCACAACCAGGACAGGGACACACTTTTTTGTAGGGTGTCAAAGTGAACAGGGGCCACAGCTCACCCACCACTACCTCTTTTGGGCACCTTACACGTAGATAATCAAACAAAACTCTATGTAATAAAATAATTACAACCAACACACAGCTAACGCAAGCTCAAGCCCGTTTACCTCACACAATACCTGCTGTCCGTTCAGTTCCCTGAACGACTAATCCACATGGCTGTGACAATTATTCCTCAAAAGGGATGGAGGGTGGGGCAGCACTTTCTCCTGTAGTAGCGCTGAGGACTGACATGATCCTCAGCACTGCCATCTTTTTATCCCCCCCACCGTTATCTATTTACAAACACCATGCCCTATCAGCAAGCATAGTGGGGGGAGAAATACAATCTTCCCCTGCAACGCACCGCCAAATGGCTATATTCTCCAGCCAATCCCTAAACCTCCTCCTCATAGGCAAAAAGCAGCAAAACTTTGGTGGGAAATCTATTCCCGCCATTTAACCCTTTAGGAGAGGAAGAAATGCATGCTAATGCCATGTTGTGTTTCCCTTCTAATGCCACAGCCCCAAAATCAGTATTTGGTCAGTATTCGGTCAGTATTTTTTCTCAGAAATGGGAGCCAAAACCAGGTGAGGAACAATCAGAGAAAAGGTATAATAGAAACAGTCACCAATTCTGCATTTATCACCCACTCCTGGTTTTGGCTCCCACACCTGAGAAAAAATACTGACTGAATATTGACTAAATACTGATAGTGAGGCCGTGGCCTAAAGCTCCGGGTCTGCCATTACATGTAATATGTGCTGTTTGGGGAGGCTGCAGATGGGGATGTATGGGCCTTATTATTCTTATGGCCTGATCGTTATCTTATGACTCATCCCCGGTGGCTTCTCCCCACCTGCTGACAATGATTGGTTGGTCTCTACCTATATAGGCATGTAGGAAAATGCTTGTCAGTCACTGTCAGCAGTTGAGGAGAGGCCGTTGGGGATGAGTCTGTAGGACTACTGCACAGTAGCACTAGTGCCCTCTGTCCCCAGCAGCTATTTTTTTTTTCCTCTGAAACACCGCAGCTTTATGCCATGGCCCCACTATCAGTATTTGGTCAGAATTCGGTCAGTATTTTTTGTCGGGGGTGGGATCCAAAACCAGGTGAGGAACAATCAGAGAAAAAGTATAATAGAAAAAAGAGCACCAATTCATTTTCTGGTTTTGGCTTCCACTCCTGAGAAAAAATACTGACCGAATACTGACCAAATACTGATAGTGGGGCCATGGCCTTAGGGGCCATCACACAGTGTCGAGACTACTGTGGGGGCTAATATAAAGTGTGAGGGCCATTATATAGCATTGGGGCTACCATTGGAGCCATTTTACCGCGTGGGGGTCATTATAGAGTGTTAGAAAATAAAATAAAAAAATAGTGTGATTGATGGGTTTTTTTCATTAAACCCATAAAAATGTTTAATACAAATGTAACGATGAAATAGTAATCACATGTAGCGAAGATAAAAAGCATAAGAGAAAAATGCATTATCTGCACGTTTTCTGCAGAACTACCAAACTACTCAATAACAATCTTCTCCGATTATTGTGCTTTATCTGTGTTGTTTATTCCTTTTTCCCCTTTATTTGATGCATTATTGGTGCAGATTTAGAGCTGTGTTTTAATGGGGTTTTTTATAGCACAGTAAAACTTTAATTCTGCACTTAAAAATGCAACTGTATTTTTTTACAAGCGTTTTTTTTTTCAGACTACCTTTAGAAGCCTTCAGACTACCTTTAGAAGCCTATGGTGAAAAAAATAACAAAAACTGCACAGTTCAGCAGCATCTTTAAAAGCACAGTGGGTAAAAGTTTTCATGAAATCAATTTTTCTTGAACAGTTAAGTCATATTTACACATAGCATAAGTTTCTATGCAGAGCCTGAAAAAAATGCATGTAAAAAAGCCTTTAAAAAAATAAGTAATGTAACAAAAATGCTTTGTTAGGTGCAAAATCAAAGCTTTTCTATACTATAAAAAACATTAAAATCTCTGTGTCAAATATGCCACAAAAACACATCTAATAAAGGAAAAACATAAAAATGTGCAACATCAAAAATGCAATAATTTGAAAAATGCAAAGCTTTGAAAAAGAACGCAGGTTGGAGCATTCGAAACGCGTAAGCTAATCCTGTTTTAACCATGGAATCTGTTTTTATGGAATAAAGTTATGTCTGCTGCACTTCAGAAGCTGGAATTCCTCCCTTTTTTTTTTCCTGAAATTTGCTGGCGAGTGGTTCATCGCCTATTCCGTGCTTCGGGACACTTTAGTCAGGGTGAGCTGGTGTTTGCTTTCTTTTTCACTTTATGTGGTAATAACTCTAGAATGCTTCAATATATTCCAGTGATTCTGAGGATTTTTTTTTTGTGACACATTGTACTTCATGATAGTGGTAAATTTAGGTCGATCTGATTTGCATTTATTTATGAAAATATCTAAAATTTAATAAAATGTTGAAAAATTCACAATTTTTGAACTTTGAATACCCTTAAAACAGATAGTCATACCGCACAAATATTTCATAAATATCATTTACCACATATCTACTTTATGTCAGCATAATTTTTTAAAGGACTTTGAGGCTTCTATGTGTTAGAAAACCCCTAAACAAGACCCTATTGGAAAAAAGGCAACTCTCATGGTATTCAAAATCGCATTCAGGAAATGTGTTAACTCTAAAGGTGCTTCGCAGGAATAATAGCAAGGTGGAAGAAAATAATGAAAAAATTACATAATTTTCACTAAAATGTTAGCTTCAATTTTTTCATTTTCTCAAGGGTAACAGGTGAAAATGGACCAGCCGATTTGTTGAGCAATTTATTCTGAGTACACCAATGCCCCATATGACATGTCATATTTGAAGATTCGCCAAGGTGCCAAAACAGCAGCAAACCACCACAAGTTACCCCATTTTGGAAACTCATCAATTTACCTAGGGTTGGCTGTAATGAGCATCTTGAATCCACAGTTGTTTCACAGAATTTTAAAATGAAAAATTATGTTTTTTCCACAAAAATGTTGCTTTAGCTCTAAATTTTTCATTGTTACAAATGTAACAGGAGAAAATAGAAAATAAAAAGAAAATAAAAGCAGAACAAAGTGAAGGTTCTGCAGTGGCCATCTCAGTCTCCTGACCTCAACATCATTGGGCCACTCTGGGGAGATCTCAAGCACGCAGTTCATGCTAGACAGCCCAGGAATTTACAGGAACTGGTGGCTTTTTGCCAAGAAGAATGGGCAGCTTTACCACCTGAGAAAATAAAGAACCTCATCCACAACTACCGCAAAAGACTTCAAGCTGTCATTGATGTTAGAGGGGGCAATACACGGTATTAAGAACTGGGGTATGTGAACTTTTGATCAGGGTCATTTGGATGTTTTTGGTTGTCATTAAGACTTAAAAATAGAAAACACAGCAGTTGACAATAAATGGCTTCACTCAACCAATAACCAAGAGTGGAGAAAAAGTTTTTTTGTTATCATTCATATTCTCTGAAATAAGGCCAAGAAAGCTAAAATTCTGCCTGGGTATGTAAACTTTTGAGCACAACTGTATAGCAATGGTAATCCTGATGTGAGTTCATAGAAAAAACAAACACTGGCACCATTGCACCTACACAATCTCTGATTCAGCAGCACAAACACCTCTCCCTTGTGAACCGGGTGCTTCGCTTGAAAACAGAGTCCAAGCACATCATATGAAAGAATATAGCGCTCACACGGCACCCAGTGACCGTCATCTATTAAGTGTTCTACGGACTCCCTGCCTTGCTGTTTTAAAGTGATGAAATAAAGAAGAATTTTTTTTCTACTGGTGCGTGCAGGCTATATACTTTCATATGATGTAATCCTAATGTGCTGTGCACATGATGCGGAAATTTGCATTCAGGATTACCATTGTGGAAAAAAACACAGCATGGCCATTGTTCGGGCATTTCCGGCGCAAATTCGCGCCCATTGACTTAAATTGAACCGCAGCAAAACTGCAGGTATTTTATTTATACCTGTTGATTTGCTGCATTTCAATTAAAGCCAATAGGCACGAATGCGCGGTGGAAATGCGGTGCAGGTAGAGGAGAACTACAACTCCTCTCATCCAACCGCCACTCTCACTGTTATCAGGGGGGCTGGGGGGAGCAGTAGTTCTCCTCAGCCAAGCCGGCTACGAAGTGGTTAAAAAAAAGTCCTCGTGGTCCCTGGCAATCCTCTTCTCCCGGTGGCCGACGGTATAATGCTGGGGGCACGCTCGCTCCCAGCAGTATACTGTGTTTCCAGGACCTGTGGTCACGTGAGCAATCAGCTGATCGCTCATGTGACCTCACCATGGAAACATTCTCAAGAACGTTCCCATGGTGGTAAGTTCACCAGGGCTGATCAGCTGATCTTCAGCTGATGAACCCCAGTGACCTCCTGCAGCAGCAATGTATACTGACAGGAGTGATTTTACACCCCTGTCAGTATACACTGCTGTCTTCTATAGCAGTGAGATCAGTGATTGCTGATGTCACTGCTGTAGAAGTGACCCAGATTACTGTGGGACAATCATTCGTGGTACATGGACTGCGTCGTTGATGGCGGACAGGGATATGGTTGTTTGTTTTTTTTTCAGGAGATCAAGGGATTTGGGGACTTAGAGGGTAATAAAAAAAATTGTAGAACCGTGTGTTTTTTATTTCATTAAAATATTTTTTTTCTGGACGTGTCTTTTATTGAAAAAGTGGCAACCATTTTACTACGCGGTTAGTGATGGGGGCGTCTTATAGGCGCCCACCATTACTAACCTGGGCTTCATGTCAGCTGCCAATACAAGGCTGACGTGAACCCCAACCCCATTACCCCATTCGCCACCACTACTGGGCAGTGGGAAGAGCGGAGGCTAAGAGCCAGATTTGGCACATCTTATAGATGCTCCATTTTTGGGACAGCTGGGGGGTGATATTAATAGTCGTGGAGGGGGCTAGTATTCATGGCCCCTTCCCTGGCTATTAATATCAGGCCTCAGCTGTTTGTTTAGCCTTTTCTGGTTAGATTTTATAGGGGGACCCTATGTCAATTTTTTCTGGGGTCCCCCTGTAATCTAGCCAGTAAAAGCTAAACAAACAGCTGTGGGCTGATATTAATAGCCAGGGAACATTGTTGGCTAATGGCCCCTTCCCCAACTACTAATATCAGCCCCCAGTGGTCGACTTTCCCTCTGCTGGTTATAAAAATGACGCGGGAGCCCACGCCAATTTTTTAAAAAAATTTAGGCTCTGTGCCTACGATCCGGACATAGCAGTGATTTGGACGCATATTTTTGCTGTGTCCAAAACGTTGCATTTGCAGGTAAATCCACATGTTTTCACTGAACCATGCGTATTTACCACATTCAATACATTTTAGTGGTCAAATTTCTGTTGCGGAGACTAGAAACTCCACAAGAGAACTTTACAAGCTGTGGTCCTGAAAGACGCGCCGCATGTCAGTGTCCATCGGTGATCCGCAGCCTCTGATGCACACAGTGGACATGGGATTTCTAGAGATCCCATACAGTATGCTGCATGTTTGACGCTGTATAAGCACACAGCGTAAAACCCGCAGCGGCTCCTGATCGTGGCCACGTACCCAAACTCACCAGCAGCATTTCAATTTCTGTAGCGGACACACTAGGCTCCGCTGCAGATTTTGACCGATTGAAGTGTCATTATATGCAGTGGATTCACAAGTACCGACAACAAAAGTGCAGCACTAGAACAACGCGTTTTGAACGCAGCAAAAATATGCTGCCTCCAAATCGCTGCTGAGTGCTGATCGGGGGGACGTAGGGGCTAATGAAACAGCTGTGAGCTGTTAATTATAGCCAGGGACCATATTTGCAAATGACACCTTTCTAGGCTAAAAATAGCAGCTCACAGCTGCCTCATAAATTACATGAATGGAAATGCTAATGAAGATTGGGTGTATGGGATCAGCTGGCACCTAGGTCTTTTGCTTGATTATGACAAGGTGTCAATCAGACCTTTTCATGACCAAACCTAATTAAAGTAAAGTAAAAAGTTAAATAAACACACAGACACAGAACAAACACTTTATTTGAAATACAACAGACACATTCTTTAATCATTTAAATTAACCAATATACTCACCCAGTTCTGAAGGTAATCCAAGGGTTTAAGCAATGTCCCACCAAATAACTTTATTTAGCTCCAAAAAGCATTCATTAATGTACAAAAAGGCTTCAATAAACGCTTCAAAAACCGCATCAAAAAAGTGGCAAAAACGCTGCAAATTGTGGCAAAATCACACGGTTTTTCTGCAGTGTTTTTCTTGTCAAGGAGATGCAGAAACGCTCTGGAAATTTCTGCTTCAAATCCTGATCGCGCGCACATAGCCTAAACATAACAAGGGATTAGTTTATATTTTGGCCCACATATGCATTTTTTTGATATTGTAAAATATACTGTACTTAGTCTGAAAATAAGTAAGCTCGATTTATGCATCTTACACATTTAGGGCAAAATACTTAAACTTGCAGCACATATCAAGAGTCATCATTGTCTTGTGAGTTCCTACACTAAATTACCCCCCCCCCCAAAGAAATAGATGAACTTATACAAAAATAAAAAAAAAGATGTCATGGAGAATATGACCCAAATCCAAAATAAAGAGATACAGTATTGTTACCAAGGAATATCTCTCTCAGAGTTCATAAATCAATCAGCATGCAATTCCCTGATGCAAAGTCCAACATCCTGTAAGGAGACAAGCCACTGTGGAACCAGTCAGCGAGAAGGCATGGCAGAGAGGAGGAGTTTGATCAGTACTCTAGTTAAAGAAGTTGTATACTACTTTATATTACCCCACCTATGTATCACCCCGGGACCCCTAAGACTTTTTGTAAATACCTTATGTTGCTGATAATGCCTCTGAGTGGAGCTATCGGTGGCCACTCACAGGCATCACGTGACCTCGCGCTGATGTCACGACAAGTAAGGCGTGACTCAGCGCTGGGGTCCCCGTGGTGGCTGCTGGAATGAGGGCGGGGTTACCCCCCGCGTCACACCCAGCATCCACCGCGCGTTTCCCCAATGAATGGGGAGAGGCAGAGCACGCGGTGGATGCCGGGTGTGACGCGGGGGGTAACCCCGCCCACAACCCAGCAGCCACCGGTGGAACACAGAAGACAGAGACCCCCGGCTGTTGCCAGCACTTGTCGTGACATCAGCGGATGTCAGAGCCGGCTGCAGCCGGGGGTCACGTGATGCCTGTTGAGCGGCCAGTGATAGCGCCACTCACAGGCATTATCTGCAACATAAGGTATTTACAAAAAGTCTTAGGGGCCCCAGGGGGATACATTGGGTGGGTAATATAAAGTAGTGTACAACCCCTTTAATGACAATCTAGTTCCACTTCCCTCCAGTAGATCATTTTAAACTACCAGCCCCTGAATTCTAGTGTATTCGGATAATTTATTCTGTTATGTGATTTCCTGCTTATTTTACTGTCAAACATTGTAAAGAAATTGTTACCATATAATACTAATACATGTTTTATAAATAATAGCAGTTGTTAAATAAAATAAATATACTGTTGTTCTGACTATGTCTCCGCTGTTGCATTCTGGTACCTGCTTATATACCCAACAAGGTGTGATGTTTAGGACATATGTTGGTCAACATTCCCATCAAACTTTGCATTTTGTATCCTGGTGAAATTGCAAATAGTTAGACATAGTGCCAAAGGCGCAATCCACATAACGACATGCCCTGTTGAGACAATAGTTGAAGATTTGCCTGCGGACATACAAACCTCGTCTGGGGTATAGTTACAATAAATGTTTGCTAAGTTCAAAGGCCTGTCAAAACAAACCTTATAAGATTTCTTATTACAGGTCTCCCACAACTTACCATAACCGTTTACCTCATTCAAAATCCATAGGTTCCTGCATACTTACAGTATTTCATGCTCGGTTCCTTGGGTATTCGCTAAGTTTCAGACTGATGGAGAGGGACATCTGCTTATGGTCAAAGGTTTCATTGCTTCCAATAAGATCATTTGTATCTACCTAATTCAGGTCAGGAAAAAGCACTTTACACATACTGTACCTAGATCAACTGTTTGCAGAAGGAACACTGATCTTAAGGGGTGACTTTAATGCAGTCTTCAACCCTTCTGTGGATAATTAAAAGGGAGTCTTCTCCCTGTCACACCCCACAAAAAGACATATAGTAAAATGTTTGGATGACCATCAATTGATTGATACATGGGGCTTGCTCCACCCAGGGGACAGAGATTTCTCCTTCTATTCTAACTCTCATGATGCCTGTATGAGAATTGACTATTTTCTACTAAAACATCAAGAAATTACTTTACTCCAAAGGTCCACTATTGACAATATCTTCTTCTCAGATCATGCGCTTGTTAGTATTTCCATTGCTTTACCTGTCTTTAGCATCAAGCAATGCCATGGGCTCATCTTAAACTCATCTCTTCTCAATGATCCCATCCTGAAGTCAGACCTACAGAAGTCTCTTGAAACATACTTCGCTGTTAACTCTATTGAGGAATCAGACCCTTATATTTTGTGGGAAGCACACAAGTATCTGGGTTCTTATTAAACATGGGGCTCATATAAAACGTGAATGTGCTCAGGAGATCACTTGTCTGCTGGGGGAGATTGGTGACCTAGAAAGATCACATAAACGTACCCTGTCACATGACATAAAGAAATCCATGATAGTTCATCTCACTCCCCAATGTAGATATTATATTGTTTACGAAAATGATTGTATTCAGACAATCCCCGCTTCTAATGCATATTATCCACCTGGATCAGGCAGGTTTCATGAGACATAGAGAGGCCAGGGACAATACAAACATGGCAGTGAACCTCATGCACAAAGCGAGAAGTAAATCCCAGCCCCTTATGCTTTTATCTACTGATGCAGAAAAGGCCTTTGATAGGTTAAACTGGGCTTTCATGAATGAGAGACTCTGTGGCTTCAGTCTAAAATGTAACATGCTACGTTGAATCTCCGCCTTATACACAAAGCCGACTGCCAGCGTAAAGGTAAATGGCGTTCTATCACAAGAGTTTGCTATATGCAATGGCACACATCAAGGGTGCCTGCTATCTCCTTTAATCTTTATACTTACACTGGAGCCCTTCCTCAGGAACTATTGATACAATACCAATTGTATGGGCCCTTGTATTCATGGTTTTCCATGCAAGATTGTGGCCTATGCATATGACCTGCTATTCTTCATTAATAACTCGGTTATTACACTTCCAAACTTGATTGCAGAATTTCATATTTACAATGGCCTGTCTAGTTTTAAAATTAACTTCTCCAAATCAAAGGCCCTGAACATTAACACCTCTCCTCCACTTAATCACCCTTGAAAGTTGCCTTTAGTTTCAAATGGGCTAATTCAGCTATAAAATTCTTAGGGACAGTATTACCAAGAGACATAAGCTTCACATACTCTCTTAACTTTCCTAAACTGCTTCAATCGGTACAGGAAAACTGCTCAAGATGGACAAAGAATGCTTTTACATGGATTGGTGGAAGTGCAAATTTTAAAATTAACATCCTCCCTCTGATCTTGTATGTCAATCAAGCTCTTCCGATTTGGGTTCCCTCATGCTTCTTCAGAAACCTTGCTTCGGTACAAACAAAGTTAATATGGTTTGGTAAACCTCCCCTTATCAGAAGAACCATATTATATCATTCTAAGTCCTCAGAGGGTATAGCCTTACACGAATTTCAGATCTTATTATATATCCTCCCACCTCTCTAGAATCCTGGACTGATGTAGGAATGGTGGAGGAAAAGCTTGTGTTGGGATTGAGAAAAGCTTTCCAAATATCCCTCTTATTGCTACTCCTTGGTTAGACTTGTCTTTGGTTAAATTTCTTAAAACATATCCCACGACTGGGACTACCCTTGCCTGTTGTACTCATCCCAAGGTTCATTCTCACATCATACCGCAATCTTCCTGTATGTATCCCATTTTTAGTAATCTGTTTTTCCCCCCAGGGTTGGAGGAGGATGTTTTTCTCATCTGGCTAAATAATGGTTGTTTTAGAATGTCTCATTTTAGAGTTGGATATATTTTGCCTTCAAAGGATTCTCAAATGAATGCGGGGATGTTAATGGAGGAACTCACCTCTACTATCAATAATTCATATGAACGTTTCTACAAAACCTGGTTTTATTGGTTGGAATTTAGATCCTCTGCTGATTATTTGGCCCTTATCGGAGAAAACTGAGTCCGTACTCATAGAACCCCACCAATGAACACCCTTCCCCTTCTTTTCTCCCTTCCTCCCCCCTCCCTTTTTCTTTCAGACTTCTTCTCCTTTTCTTTCTTCTTCTTTGTTTTCTCTTATGGCTGTGATAAGATAATACTTCAAATTCTTTGTGACTGTCTTTATTGTTACTTTTCTCTTTGTTGCCTTTCTATCTCGGCATGGATTGTGCCTTGTGATTGTATTGCCTTTTCTCTTTTGTAAATAAAAAAAATAAAGATAAATAATTTAAAAAAAAGCCAAAGGCCTCATCAGCAAAAGGGTTTAGTGGTCTGGAAGAGTCTGGTAGTTGCGGATCGGGAAGGCCAAACTGGTTCTGAAGAAGCCTCTGACCTGTAGAAGCATCTTCACGTGAAATAGCTGTTGTCTGCTTTTTTCTTCCCCGCTCTGTCTGCTTGCTGGACTTTTTATTCTTATGGAATAAAGATACTGCTTTTAAGGACTGGTGAGTGCAGCTCATTTTTCTTTCTTATGTTTATTTTGGACTGTTTAAACTTTTTTATGAGCTTTTGCACCTGAAATGTTACCAAGTCCTATTTAGGTGTCTGCATCGTACATGTCCAGCTTTGCACTGACTATTGCAGCTGCTTGCAGGTGGAGCAGGTTTTTCACTTTCCTTGCTGTAAGACTTCCGTTGGACCTGTTGTCTGTAGACACAAATCAGAAGTGACTGTCAGCCATTGCCAACAGCACAACTGTGAAAAACTGCTTGTAGTTGTAGAATTGGGACCCTGAGTGGGATTGCGTGTGGATGTAGATAAGTTTTCCAACAAGTGCTCCAATGCAGGTTGGAAAATGGGCACCTTCCAAAGAACCCCCATCAAAATATGCAGCCAATCTTCAGCCATAGGTTGGGCCCTCACCTTCTCCTTCAGTTTGTGCCTATAACCTCACAGGTTAATTTGACAATTCCTGCAATAGAAGATTTCCAGCAGAAATTCAGTGAAGATGCACAAAGGAATTCCCAGTTCCGTGAAATCTAAAAAAAATGGATTATATCCCTTTCTTCATGGCCTCCATTCCAAAAACTCATAAATACTACATGAAAGAAGCTTTCTCGGGTGAACATTAAATAACAACTCCTAATAGTACTATGAAATTTAGACTCTGCCAAAATGCATGTATATGATCTCAAATGTTACTATACCTAAGGCCATGGCCCCACTATCAGTATTTGGTCAGTATTCGGTCAGTATTTTTTCTCAGGGGTGGGAGCCAAAACCAGGTGAGGAACAATCAGAGAAAAGGCTTAACAGGAACAAGTCACCAATTCTGCATTTATCACCCACTCGTGGTTTTGTCTCCCACTCTTGAGAAAAAATACTGACTGAATACTGATAGTGGGGCCGTGGCCTTAGCCAACAAATAATTAGCTGCCCAGGGTCCAGCTTCTTGCCAATATAAATTGGATGCAGTGGTGAAATCAACACTAGAGCACACATCTGCACTGCAGGGAATTGTCTACAGTTATATGAATAGCAACACAAACATCTGTCAATACCATGGAAATAATTCTATTTGTAAAATAATCTTTGAAAATTTGTATGTATGTTCATGTTGCCTTTTAAGAAGAAGTTTAGCAAAGCCAAGTTTCACTTTAAATGTCCAAATGAATGTTATTTCCTACCAGAATCTCTCTTGAAACCAAGGTACTCCTGCTGGAAAACCAAATCTCACGGCAGGTAAGATGGATGCTTTTTGCTCACACTCAATGCCATTATTCTATGAGAAGATGATACCTCATTAACAGTTTGTAATGAACATCAATAAACAATGTCGTAATAAATTATACATGCAGGTCATCAATTGATATGGGAATTACAATGTCATTTACAGATCATGTTACTCTGAAATATAATTGTCAAACGACGCCTTAGAAGTAATTGTCATCTATCTGTTTAGGTTTGCTTGCATATTTTATGTCCTACTGAAGGGTATTTTTTTTAATCTTCTTTGCATGATTACTAAATTGAAAGGGTTATCCTCATCTAGCCATTCATGCCGTAGGCAGATACAACTGAATTCAGGTGCTGGCTGCAGTTAGTTGAACTATGAATAAAAAGAGTGCTACATTGCTTCCATAAAGAACAGAAATGACTGGGATTTACACACTGAGCTACCCTTTTTCTGTAACTCTGGAGTTTTTGTAGGTCTACCTACCATTGCCAGAGCCTGTGCGAGTTTACAAACATCTCTACCATGAGAGCCTGAGATGGGAATAACCCTTTAACTCCTACACAACATCTGCTGTACATGTACGGCGGTCCGGGAAGTGCTGCCCTGCAAACCACTGTACATAATGATTAAAGAGAATCCCATGGGCATAATTAATTAATCTAAGTGAGACCCTTACAGATCATTAGTGCATATAATATATAACTACATACTCCAAAGGAGAAATATATATCAAACAGGAGAAACAAAGGAGTATCTCTTTTTTAAAAAAAATACACATTTTTATTAGAAAAATAGATTAAAAATCACATAGAAATCACATAAAGATTACATAAAAAGTAGTGTTGAGCCACCCCCGTAGTGTTCGAGTTCGGTTCGGTTCGTCGAACACCCGTGTGTTCGCCGAACTGTTCGTCGAACTGTTCGTCGAACACCTTCGAACACCGTTAAAACCAATGGCAGGCAAACAAAAACACATAGAAACACATAGAAAACACCTTCAAAGGTGTCCAAAAGCTGACAAACTGCTCAGAAGACACAACTAACACATGGAAAAGTGACAAGTACATATAGTCATGCGAAAAGAAAAGAGGTGGAGGAGTAAAAGGAGGGGGAGACACAGATATAGGCATGTCATGCCCTTCTAAAATCCAAAAAGTGAGAAGCCGACACGTTCAGTCCGCTCCTGCCCGTGCCACCTCCGCGTCGCCGGGTTTGTGCCAGAGCCGCGGTGAACCCTGACGGCCAGCCCCCCTCTCCCAATACTGGTGCCTGTCCGCTGGTGGGTCGAGCGAGCCCCCCTGTGGTGGAGGCAGCTCTAAGCTTTTTAATTTAAATTGTCTCTCTAATTTGAATAAATACACTTTAAATCCATTTACAAGGATCTATTGGAGGGCAAGTCTCATGCCAGCAGCCGCGTAATTCCAGCTCCAGTAGCGTCCACTAAAGCTGCTGCAGTTGAAAAGCTTTTATAAGGATCGAGCTCGGCTGTCCACCGCAAGGCATCCTACTGCCAGTCCGAGCCCCTATGCCTTGGGGTGCCTCCTGATGCTCTTCACTGAGTATCCCGTGGTCCCGAAGCATTTCCTTTGAAAAAATGAAGTGTCCAAACTACAGGTGGTGTAGCTTGCTTAACAGCCGGGATAATCCACTGACTAGCAGACCCTGCTACTAGGCACAAAGTATTTCCTGGGCTAGATGCAGTTAAAAATTTGTAATTAGATACTCTCGTTGGATGCTGAGAAAGCATTCCATAGAGTCTCCTGGCACGCCATATATGATTCTCTTAAAAAGCTTGGGGTAGGGGTCTAGGGGACCCTTTTATAGCCAAAATCACGGCCCTGTATCGCAATACGTCACCTAGGCTGAAGATAAATGGAACTGTAGCACCCTGAGGGCTCGGTTGCTACAGAGGTATTGCACCTCACCCAGAGGTGTGATATCTCACTCTCAGGTAAGGATGTAGTGTGAATCAGGACCCGACACCTGCATGCATTACACCACATTGCCGTGGGGCAGGGCGACCAATATGCCCCTGAGATGGGCACGACAGTCCCTGTCCCTGGCTGGAGTGGGGGGAGGGAACACTGAGGAAGGGGAACCCTGTAGTGCAGGAGCAGGGAGGAAGCAGTTCCTGGGTGCATTGAGAAGGGAGTATAAAAGGTGGGCACCATCTTAGTTCAGTGCAGAGAAGTCTGAGCAGAAGTGGCAGGGAGCAGGGGCTCTGCATGAGCTCTGCTCCGGAGGCGGGCCTAGTAACAGAGGCCCAGGCCTGGAAGAGGGAGAAGGAAGGAAGAGGAGCGGAGAAGGCTCCAGGAACGAGGAACGAAGGGATCTCAGGGGTGCGGACGGGCGAGTCGCCACCGCACGCCCGAATCCACCTGCGTGGAGGGGTCAGGCCAAAGGGGGAGACCGGTCCCCGAAACTAGTGGAGGCAGGAAATGACCCTCAGCTAGAAACAGGAGGCTGTGACATTTTATGTGGCGCAGCCCCTCGCTACACCCGCTAGGAAGGCACCACATAGGGTCAGGGAAACTGGCGCCAAGTTTACCAAGAGGAGGCCCGAGGCAGCTGGACAGAAGGGTTGGTAAGAAAGGCCAGACAAAGGACACACAAAGGGGGTCCTGTGAAGCACTCCAAAGTTATCTGGGAGTTGTCTGAGCCCCTCACCTGGTGAGCACAGTACGACGTGGGCAGCCGTTACCTGCAGACGTGGTCTGGATAATAAGAACTGTGAGTAAAGGCCCTGGACTGCATCACTGACTCCGTGTCATTACTGCTGCTGCCCTGCACCATCACCCCCATCCTCCGCATACACTGCCCTGAGGCTATACTCCTCCCGTGGGGAGTTATGCTACGCTCTGCTGCACCCACAACACCAGCCTCAGCGGTCTGCCCTGGAGCGGCGGTTCACTCTGACCGCAATCCACGGGTGGCATAGTCAGACATTTAAACATCAAAACCACATAAATAGTTCCGCCACTGGTTTGACCGCCCTGAGCCACGGAAGCGAGTTGCCGCCACGGAGACTACAACCACCAGCATCCACCAAAAAGGGTCCGGCTCCGGGTGTCCCAAGGCCCAGGGGGCGCGTCAGAACATTTTCATCACCTTTCACAATCACCAATGGGACAAGGCAGGGATGTTCTCTGTCCCCTCTCTTATACATCCTAGTGACGGAGCACCTGCTCTCATCAATTCGCCATAACCCCAATATTAGGTGGATTGAGGTGGGAGGCACCGAGTACAAGTGCTCTCTATTTGCTGATGATGTCCTAGTATATATCACTCAATCACATATATCCATCCATGCTGTTATGGCTGAAATAGATCACTTTGTTACATGGTCAAATTTTAAAATCAATGCAGCGAAGTCTGAGGCCCTCGATGTCTCCCTCCCCAAATCCATATAGGATTCCATCCAGTCCAACTTTCCCTTTGCCTGGCCCTCACAGGGTATCAAATACTTAGGAATTCCTATTCATAGAGACCTCTCCCATCTATGCTATCTTAATTTTGGGCCCTTTATTGAACAACTCCATACAGACCACGGTTGGCAAGTTAGAACTGTAAGATTCACTACGTGAACCACTGGTGTTTTGTGGAAAAGCACATGTACACTGTGTTCCAAATTATTATGCAAAAAGTGTTTAGGAGTGATAAGGGAAGAATTTGTTTGTTTGTCAGTTAAACTCATTGATGGTGATGTGTGTCAGGGCTCTTTATATCACTGTAAGCAATTGCAGACACCTGTGCTAATTAGTTTGGCAGGTGTGTCCAATGAAAGGCAAGACTACTTAAGAAGGCTGTCTCACATTATTAAGCAGCCTACATTTTCTGCCAAAATGGGAAAGAAAAAGGATGTGTCGGCTGCTGAGAAGCAACAAATTGTGGAGTGTTTAGGTCAAGGCATGACTACAATCAACATTGTGCGATGATCAGGATGAAGTGTCTTGGCAATCAAGAAGTATGTAGCTGATTCACAGTACACACGTGTGCGTGCTGATAAGGGCAAATTGAGGACTCTTTCCTACAGGCAATTACGTCAGGTTGAAAGAGCAGCGGCAAAAAAGCCTTGTCATAGCAGCAGACAAGTTTTTGAAGCTGCTTGTGCCTCCAACGTCCCCCGAACAACAAGATGCAGGGTCCTTCAGAGGTTTGCAGCTGTGCATACGCCATCCTGTCGACCTCCTCTATCCACTTCACACAAGCAGAAATAGCTCCAGTGGGCCAAACATTACATGAAGACTGATTTCAAAACTGTTTTGTTCACGGATGAGTGCCGTGCAGCGCTCGATGGTCCAGATGGATGGAGTGGAGGATGGCTGGTTGATGGACACCCCACGCAAACACGGCTACAGCGCCAACAAGGAGGAGGTGGAGTAATGTTTTGGGCTGGAATCATGGGGAGAGAGATTGTCGGCCCCTTTAGGATCCCTGAAGGCGCTAAAGATGAACTCCATAATGTATGTGGATTTTCTCAAACAGCACTTCCTGCCATGGTTCAAGAAGAAGAACCGTGTATTTCACAGCAAGATCATTTTTCTGCATGATAATGCACCATCTCATGCTGCACATAAAACATCTGCATCTCTGGCTGATATGGGCATAAAAGGGGACAAACTTATGGTGTGACCCCCATGCTCCCCTGACCTCTACCCCATTCAGAACCTTTGGAGCATCATTAAAAGGAGTGTCTATGATGGCGGAAGGCAGTTCACATCTAAGCAACAGCTCTGGGAGGGTATTCTGTCCTCATGCAAAACAATTGAAGCAGAAACCATCCAAAACCTGACAAATTCAATGGACGAGAGAGTTCAGAAGCTCCTTTCGAACAAGGGGTCCTATGTGAAAATGTAACATCACCTAGAATAAAGTTTTGAGTTTAAAACTGTTTGATTCCAGTTTCTAACAACCTGCTAATGCTTATAATTTCAAAAATGACCATTTTTTTGGTCTTTATTAAAATGAAAAGGTTGATCGAAAAGTTTGGGGGATCTAAGAGTGTGGCAACCCAGTAGTCATGATTACTTCGAATTCTGACAATATGAGGGTCATGCTGCAGGTAGTGCAGCAAGAAGGCACTTATGTGTCTTGCGCATCTCGGAGCCCCAAAATTATTTTCCGGGCTAGATGCAGCTAAAAATTATTATTAATTTTAAATCTGGTGAAGCTTTAGTATAGATGGCCTAATAGGATCAGTGCTGCACACTGCTACAAAGCCCAAATTATTTTCCAGTCAAGATACAGATAAACATGATTAGTAATTTTAAATCTGGTGGAGCTTATTATAGATGGCCTAATAGAATCAGTGCTGCACACTGCTACAAAGCCCAAATTATTTTCCAGCCAAGATACAGATAAACATGATTAGTAATTTGAAAGCTTAAAACGGTTGGTAGGGTGATTTTAACCAATCATCAAGCTTTTACTCTCCCCAGGATGACACAGGGGTAGAAAAGTCGTTTCGGATACATGATTTGTTCATCTTTATGAACGTGAGTCTGTCTACATTATCAGTGGAGAGCCGCGTGCGCTTATCTGTCAGCACACCACCAGCAGCGCTGAACACACGTTCAGACAGAACGCTGGCTGCGGGGCATGACAAGATCTCCAAGGCGTAAGTGGCTAGCTCCGGCCATTTATCCAGATTGGAAGCCCAAAAAGAGCAAGGGTCCAGTGACACAGTCGTGGCTTCAATGTTTACTTGGAGATACTCCTGTACCATCGTCTCTAGGCGTTGACTATGTGTCAGACTTCTTGTCTCCTGTGGCCTTGCAAAGGATGGGCTAAAAAAGTGAAATGATTCCGCAAAATTGATGTTACCAGCAGATACTGTGGTTCTGTTACGGTTTGAGTGCTGAACACTTGACGGTCCCACGGTTGGCAAGTTGGAACTGTGAGATTCACTACGTGCACCACTGGTATTTTGTGGAAAAGCACATGTAAGATTCTGCAACAGTCTCTGCTGATACTCCTGCATGCGTGCATCCCTTTCTATGGCAGGAATAATTTCTGCAAATTTACTTTTGTACCGGGGATCTAACAGTCTGGCAACCCAGTAGTCAGGATTATTTCTAATTCTCACAATTCGAGGGTCATGTTGCAGGTAGTGCAGCAAGAAGGCACTCATGTGTGTTGCGCATCCAGGAGCACCAAGTCCCTGTTGTGTTGGTGGCGAGGTAACAATCATGCTTCCTTCCTCTGTCCTCTCCCCCCAACCTCGCACAACAGAAATGTGATCAAGGTCTCCCTCATCTGATGAGTCTTCCATCAGTTCGTCCTCCACTTCTTCCTGGGCTCCTGCACCTAGTTTGGCTGCTACCATGCGCCCTGGTAAAACCATCTCCCCCACCCTCACATGCCTGCCGCCTTGGTGCTGCCGACCGTCTGGACCTTGCAGATGTTAGCCCTTCCGCATACAACTCCTCCTCCTCTACTTCCTCCACCTCCTCTTGTGCCACCACCTGACTCCGAATTCTGTTTAACATGTGCTCCAGCATGTAAATCACCGGAATAGTCATGCTGATAATGGCATCGTCAGCACTAAACATCTTCGTCGCCATTTCAAAACTGTGCAGAAGGGTGCATAGGTCCCTGATCTGAGACCACTCCTCCAGCGTGATTTGCCCCACCTCTGGATCTCGTTGGGCCAGGCTATACGTCAGAACGTATTGCACCAGGGCTTGTCGGTGCTGCCACAGTCGCTGCAACATGTGCAGAGTTGAATTCCACCGGGTAGGCACATCGCATTTTAGCCGGTGAAGTGGCAGGCCCAACGACTTCTGTAGAGATGTAAGTCGCTGAGCTGCGGGATGTGAACGGCGAAAGTGAGCACACAGCGACCGTGCCCTCTGCAGAAGGCCATCTAGTCTGGGATAGTGGGCTAAAAATTGCTGGGCAACCAGGTTCAACACGTGAGCCATACAAGGCACGTGTGTGACATTGCCCCGGCGAAGGGCCGCACCCAGGTTTGCAGCATTGTCGCACACGGCCTTCCCTGGTTTCAGGTCCAGTGGAGACAACCATTCATGAAATTGGTTCTCCAGAGCTGACCACAACTCCTCAGCTGTGTGACTCACATTTCCCAGACATTTCAATGTAAAAACCGCCTGATGACGTTGAGCCCTACTGCCAGCATAGTAAGGAGGTGTGCAGGATCCCTTCTGCGCAGTTAGAAAGCTTCTGGCATGACCAGACAGGCTTTGGGTGCAGGTGGAAGACCGAGAGGAGGTTGAGGAGGCAGAAGCAGTGGAGGAACTTTGACATAAAGAGGATTGACGCACAACTCGTGGGGACGGCAAGACTTGGACAGCAGCCCCTTGTCCTGCTGTCACCATAGTTACCCAGTGCCCAGTCAGCGACATGTAACGCCCCTGTCCATGCCTACTCGTCCAAATGTCTGTGGTGAAATGCACCGTGTCACACACAGAGTTTCTCAAAGAAGCGGTGATGTTGTGTGCGACATGCTGGTGGAGCGCAGGCACACCTTTCTTTGAGAAGTAGTGCCGACTGGGCATCTGGTACTGGGGCACTGCGACGGACATAAGGTCTCGAAAATCCTCTGTGTCCACCAGGCGGAAAGGCAGCATTTCTGTAGCCAAGAACTTGCAGATGGTGAAATTCAACCTCTTAGCTTTCTCATGGCAAGGAAGAAATGGTCTTTTACTTGTCCACATCTGAGGGACCGAGGGCTGGCTATTGTGCTTAGACGGGGTTGATAAGGGTGTCCCCGGCAAGCTGCCGGTCTGTGAGGAAGATGCAGGCGGACATGTTAGGTTGCCTTGATCCAAAGGTGGTGCTATCGATGTCGGACAGCGCTCAACACCAGCTGGTGTTACCACCTCCAAAGAAAATGATGACCTGCCAATCACGCTGGCTGTTGCGGGTAAAGAGGTGGCAGGTCTGCGCCCCAAAACAGGTGTGACTGCTGTCCCCCCAGTCACAGAGGATGAAGAGGCCGCGGATGCACAAGATATGGCAGACGGTGGTTGGCCCGGCCGGCTAGGCCGCATTGTAGCACACTGAGCTTCCCACTGCAACTTATGCTTCATGTCCATGTGCCGGTTCATGCATGAAGTACTCAAACTATGTATTTTTTGGCCTCTACTTAGCTTTTGCTGACAAATGTTACAGATAACACGAGTTGGGTCATCTTTATCGATCTGAAAAAATGCCCAGGCTATGCAAGGCTTAGCACCCATGCGACCTGAAGAGCCACCACGACTTGTGGTGAGAGGCAGAGTTGTGTTTGAGGATGCAGTTGTTGACGTGCTTCCAGTACTACGTCTCTGTCCAGGAAGGCGCAACCTGACCTCGTCGTCACTAGCATCTTCCTCCACCTCCTCTGCTGACCTCATCTCTTGGCTGACTGTGGGTTGACAGTAAGTGGGATCTCCAACCTCATTATCATCACCCTGTGCGTTATCACACCCATCGTCCTCAGAGCCAACCTGTTCCTGCCCTGACAAAAAACTAAAGTTGTCGCTCCAATCAGGTATTTGAGTCTTATCATCGTCTTCCTCATTGTCTCCACCAACAGGAGTTACAGTTTGGGAATGAGGGTCTACATTATGGCCAGAACCTTCTGCGTCTGGTCCTGGATCCGACTCATAAAGATTCTGGGCATCAGTGCAGATCATTTCCTCGTCTGGATTCACAGAAGCACTGGAGTCGACCTCTGATTCCCAGGCTATAGTATGAGTAAACAGCTCTGCAGACTCAACCATCTGTTCTACCTCATACTCAGACGGGCAGCTGGAGATTTGGGAGCTGTGAGGAAGCAAGTGCGATTGGGGTGACACCTTTGAGGACTGGAGTATTTGTGATGTTGAAGTTGATGTGGAGGAGAGCCCAATTAAAGGAGCACTTGATATCCGTTGAAGCACCTGCTGTTTTTGTGCCTCATCTGGAATTTGTAGCGATTGGCGTGGCCGTAAGAAAGGGATCTTATCACATTGTCCGCTAAAAGAAGTAGACATTTTAGTTTGGCTGGAAGATGGTCTTTCTTCTGCAGATGTTACTGTTGCTTTAACACCTACCCCACGGACACAACCTTTTTTCCCCTTCCCAACACGACTATTCCCCTTTCCACCAGCAGCAGGCCTTTTTCCACTCATTTTGGTGGTTAACTAATTAACAACTCTGGAGTTGTTTGCACAAAAAAACAATGGATGGGAACCGAGCAGAGCTGAGTGGCCAAACTGTGGTATTAGGCCAAAACTATTGGCTGGGTTAGATGCAGAAAAAAATTATATTCAATTTGCAACCTGATGGAGGTCAGTATAGATGGACTAATAGAGAAAGTCCCACACACTGCTAGAAGGCCAAATATTTTTTCAGAGCTAGATGCAGAAAAAAATATATTCAGTTTGCAACCTGATGGAGGTCTGTATAGATGGATTAATAGAACAAGTCCCACACACAGCTAGAAGCCCAATATTTTTTCAGAGGTAGATGCAGAAAAAAATATATTCAGTTTGCAACCTGATGGAGGTCTGTATAGATGGATTAATAAAACAAGTCCCACACACAGCTAGAAGCCCAATATTTTTTCAGAGGTAGATGCAGAAAAAAATATATTCAGTTTGCAACCTGATGGAGGTCAGTATAGATGGACTAATACAACAAGTCCCACACACAGCTAGAAGCCCAATATTTTTTCAGAGGTAGATGCAGAAAAAAATATATTCAGTTTGCAACCTGATGGAGGTCTCTATAGATGGATTAATAGAACAAGTCCCACACACAGCTAGAAGCCCAATATTTTTTCAGAGGTAGATGCAGAAAAAAATATATTCAGTTTGCAACCTGATGGAAGTCATTATAGATGGACTAATACAACAAGTCCCACACACAGCTAGAAGCCCAATATTTTTTCAGAGCTAGATGCAGAAAAAAATTATATTCAATTTGCAACCTGATGGAGGTCAGTATAGATGGACTAATAGAATGATGCTATGCCCAAAAGATTTTACTTCACTAGGTGCAGTAAAAAAATTGATATTCTATACACAGGTGGTATATCTTGCAACACAGATAGGCTACTCCACTGACTAACACACTCTGCAATAGGCCAAAAAGGATTAGCTTTGCTAGATTCAGCCAAATGCTGTGAAAAAGACTTGCACAGCACTGGCACAGACCTGCCTGGCAAAAACTGATAGGAACTGATGTAACCTAGTCCTGAAAAGGACTCCAATTACAATTAGTCTTTACTCCCACAATCTATCTATTTAAGAGCACAGACCTGCCTGATAAAAGTCGTAGGAAATGCTGTAACCTAGTCCTTAAAAGGACTGCAATCACAACTATTCCCTACTCCCAAGCTATCTGTATATTTGTGCGAAAATTGGCTTGAAATTAACAAGGTATAGCGCACACAGCAACAGCGGTGCCGTCTAACACGCAGCTGCAGCAGTGAGAAAATGGTGGCGACGGGGAAAATGGCTTGGTCTTATAGGGCAAGGACATGTGACATACACTGCCAATGACACATGCCCTTGCTTGTGTGAAAAAAAGCACTTCGCTCCGTGTGTGCGCTGCTGATAGGCTGACAGATTGCACCTCTCCACTGTAAATGCGGGAAAGAGAAAAAAAAATGGAGATCTTCATTGTTCCTGCAGAGATCCATCCCCTGCCCCTCCCCCCACCCCGCTGTACACTCAAACTGCGTATTAACATTAATTTTCATCATTACTGAGAAAAAATCCAGTTATGATTTTGGTGCACGAACAGTTATCGAACATAACCTCGAACAGCCGAATTTTTCTCAAATTGTTCGTGCTCGCCGAACGGCTCGAACACTGCCCAAAACAGCTCGAATTTGAGATTGGCGAACAGTTCGAGTAGAACAACGCTCATCTCTAATAAAAAGTAGACATGATAGACAAAAATGGCAATAAACATTCTGGGTATAAGCCACAGTGACCAAGAGTTTGACTGTCACATTAATAATAGATCTAGGATAAGGGGCAAAGGAAACATAAATAGAAATTTGTATGAAGAGTTTTTTTATAGTATAGAAATTATGCACCAAGTAATCCTAAGATCTTCATGAATAAGTAACCTTACCCATTATTAGGGAGCAAATCTGGCCAAGCCCGGAATGTAAAGAGCTGAAAAAATGCTGCGCCCCAACGCACATTTCGCGTGCCACCTGCACACTTTCTCAAGAGGAAGTGAGGAGGAAGATCACCTGCAGGACCTTTATACCATGTGACATGGTCACATGGTTTCCCGCTCGACAATAGGATCAGCCGTTTGGCGCGTGCGCCAATCGCCGCACCCGTGGCACGCCCACCCCGGCCGTCAAGCCAATCACAGCAGGCCTGGAGTCGAGAGGACACCCGCGCCCGCCGGGACCAAAATAAACACGCCGGGGAGCGGCGCACACATGGGGGAGGAGAAAAGAAGCACACGCACACTGCTCCCATAGTGAGTGCCTAACAAGACAAGTGTTACAATTTACTTTGACGTGCGATTATCCAAAGGATCCATACAAAACATTATCAAACCCTGAAGTATAGGTAATCATGAGAACAAAAAAGGGGAAAGGAAAACAAGATAGGGAGGAGAATTAAGGGGCTACATTAAACAGCAAAAAAGATATATTAGCACTATAAATACATCTCTTTAAATAAAAAGCACATACTGTATATTAGCACTATAGATATATTAGCACTATAAATACATCTCTTTGAATAAAAGGCACATAGAGTTGCTAGTTCAATATGCATAATGTATAGACAGCAATATATATAAACTGGTGCAAATGCCGCCGATGTCCATCCCGACTCATCATCCTCAAATCCTCCATGTAATATCCTCATGTATACATGTGTAGGTCCATAATTCACCAAAGCATGCAACCAGTACCGTAGAAGGGTTGATCAGAAAATAGGATGTGAAACAAAAAAGGAACTGCAGGTAAATCAACAGAAAAAATCATAAATGACAAAAATGAAAAACATAAACTGTTAAAATGTGTGTTAAAAACAAACAAAATAATAACAACTAGCGCACAAAATATACAGCCCAATGATAGTGATGGCAAGTGTGTCAATTTACAAAAAGGAAGAAAAACTGAGTGACTCATTAAGGCCAGATGGTGCCAACGTCCCCAAAGTGACAATCCATCTGGTCTCACATTGTGCCAGGCGTTTACCTATATCTTCTCCCCGTATACCAGTATGGATGAGATCAATTCCTCTCACCCAAAAGGATTTGAGGCTACAGTCAAGGTGCATCTGAGAATGTCGGGGAATTGTTTTTAATTCTGACATGTCGGACACTGACCTGGCCGCAGCAATGTCCCTCACATGTTCCCTCACCCGTATTCTTAATTCACGGGACGTAAGTCCAATATAAATTTTAGAACATCCACAAGTTGCATAGTAAATTACGTTCATGCTAGTGCATGTGATATGATGTTTTATTTCAAAATAACGGAGTCCATCTGCTGAAGAGAATGAGGAACTACGGATGACATTGCTGCAGGCCAGGCAGCGGCTGCACGGAAAGAATCCCCAAGTAGGACCACTACTCCCGAACAAATTTACCACAGGAGGTGTATAGTGGCTTTTGACAAGTAAATCTTTTAGATTTCTACAACGTCTTGGTGTCATCAGGGATGCGGTGAGAAGACTCGACTGAAGAGCAGGCTCTGTTTTGAGAATGGGCCAATGTTTTTCTAATATAGCTCTCATATTACGCCATTCATGATTATATGTCGAAATAAAACGGGTCCTCCCATTGCAACCCTGCCGTTTGCTTGATGTATAGAGGAGCGAATTGCGTGTAGCATTTTTCGCCCGACTATAACCTGCCTTGATGCACCTCTGACTGTAGCCCCTATCCTCAAACCGAGATCTCAAGTCCCTCGCCTGTTCTTCAAACCTCGCATCGGATGAGCATATCCGCCTCATCCTGAGGAACTGACTCACTGGGACAGCCCGAATAGTTGCTGCACAATGTGCAGATGATGCATGTATAATCGCATTGACAGAGGTGAATACATCGGTCTACATGAGTGCATCATCATCCACCTCAAATTTTATGTCCAGGAAGTCCAATTTCCTCTTGTCAGCCCTATATGTTAATTTGATGTTGAATGAATTAGCATTAAGGCGACCCATGAACTGGTCGAGCTGCTCCACAGTGCCCTTCCAAAGAAAAAATACATCATCAATATATCTGTACCAGCACTGGATGGGTTCCATGGCATGTGCGCCCTCGTCACCAAAAAGCGTCCTTTCCCAATAACCAAGGAAGAGGTTGGCGTACGAAGGCGCACATGCCGCACCCATCGCAGTTCCACGTATCTGTAAATAAAATGAATTTTTGAAAACAAAGAAGTTATGAGTGAGGACAAAGTGGAGCAGCTCAAGTATCAGCTCACAGGTCGGACCATCCCAGCTGCTGCCCCCCAGGAAGAAGCGGACCGCCCTCATCCCATCCTCATGTTCGATGCAGGTATAGAGGGACTCTACATCTGCGGTCACAAGTAGAACATCTGGTTCCACAAAGATCCCATCTACCCTCCTCAACATGTCCGTCGTATCTTGTATGTATGATGGAAGCATCTCAACTAAAGGTTTTAAATAAAAATCTATGAAAGTACAAACAGGATGACATAGGTCCTCAAGACCTGACACGATAGGATGTCCAGGAGGGCAGACGTGATCCTTGTGGATTTTGCGGAGGAGATATAGGGTGGGAATTCTAGGGAACCTAACCGTAAGACCTTCCAAATTCTTTTATCAATGATGCCCCTTTCACAAGCAGATATCAATATTTGCTGTAACTGATCCGAGAAAGAGGAAGCAGGACTAGAAGGCAATTTCCTATAGGTCTTTCGATCCCTCAATTGTCTAAAAGCCTCTTTCTCATAACTTTCGATTGGCCAGATCACGATGTTTCCCCCCTTGTCCGCTGCCTTGATTACTGCATCGGTGAGAGATTGTATTTGATCAAGTGCATTTTTTTAAAAAAAGAGATACTCCTTTGTTTCTCCTAGTTTGATATATATTTCTCTGTTGGAGTATGTAGTTATACATTATATGCACTAATGATCTATAAGGGTCTCACTTAGATTAATTAATTGTGCCCATGGGATTTTCTTTAATCATTCTGTGCTTTTATGTGTTTCTCACAGCTGAATCCGGGCCGTGCATGGATATTAGAGCCCGTGACCAGGCGTGGCCATCCCAGATAAATGATGTTTTTTATGATGGCAATGGTAATATTGTGGAGAGTGGTGGCAAATGTCTTCAAGATATTACTTTTAAATATAAGGATTTGCTAAGAAAAAGGACGAAAACCTGGTGGAATAGGGCCTTTCTGGAAAAGTACCTACAGGCAGGCATAATACCAAGAGGACTCCGTGTGCAGGTTTTTCCATCCTTTGACATAAGTGATGATTCATTTAAGAATACTAGGGAAGAATATTCCAATGCATGTTCTAAAGGTTTCTTAGAACTTTTGAGCGAACTTAATCGTAAATCCCTTGTTACAATGGAATTAGAGATTGAGGAACTTCAATTGATCATAAGAAAGGTATTATCCGGTGAGGCATTAAATAAATTTAATGAGGACATTGATAAAGATGTTCAAAAATGGGCGAATGAAACACAATCAGTGAAAACTAAAAAGTTCCAGCGAGATCTTAATGATCTAAGCAGTGGCCATGTATATAAATGGAGGAGCACTAATGATCGCTCACGCCCTCGTTTTAGCAACAACTCTATATCTAGATCTAGATCGACCTCTATCAGATCCTCAATTTCAGGAGATGAACCGCCATCTACTCCTAGTGGTTGTATTGACAGAGATGGCTCATAGAACAAATATCCTAAAAGAGTTAATACTCGACAAGCTGCCAAGACTTATAATAAGAAGAAGGTAAAATCCGGTGCCACATGCGATAAATCCTTTTATTCCAAAATTAAAAATCACAACATGTCCCTAGGAGGGGAACAACTGGAGGCGTTTCGAGGACACAGCCTCCTAGGGACATGTTGTGATTTTTAATTTTGGAATAAAAGGATTTATCGCATGTGGCACCGGATTTTACCTTCTTTATATATCCTTGCAAGTGTATGCTGGACACTAATCCATGAGCCTGGGATTCCTGTGAGTATCAGGTGATATGAGCTAATTATCTTTTTTTAGTCATATAATAAGAAGGGCCCTAAAAACGCATTGCAGATAATTAATCTCTCAACTCATAAGTTGACTGATGTACAAATTGATGTGCTTTCTAGGGGACTTATGTTCTCACCTACTAATTCTTTCAATTTTTTTGTAGCCGTAAAGCATTTATATATATTTTCACGTAAATTAATTTTGAAAAAGCTGCATAATCGTGATTCCAGTCCTAACAACTCTGTGACTGATACCGAGAGGGAGGCTTTGCTGGCCCTGGAAGATTTATTGAAAGAACAATTACCAGATAACCAAGGTATGTTCCCCCAGACGATTCTGCCTAGATCTACGAGATTTCCTCCCTTGACCTTATGCCCTGCGGTGGAGATTTTTACTCGTCTGGTGATGGATGATTTTAAAAAACTTTCTACTTGGTGAAAATTTGATAATTTGACTCACCAACAGAGACATGCCTTGATCAAATACAATCTCTCACCGATGTAGTAATCAAGGCAGCGGACAAGGGGGGAAACATTGTGATCTGGCCAATCGAAAGTTATGAGAAAGATGCTTTTAGACAATTAAGGGATCGAAAGACCTATAGGAAATTGCCTTCTAGTCCTGCTTCCTCTTTCTCGGATCAGTTACAGCAAATATTGATATCTGCTTGTGAAAGGGGCATATTGATAAAAGAATTTTGGAAGATCTTACGGTTAGGTTCCCTAGAATTCCCACCCTATATCTCCTCCCCAAAATCCACAAGGATCCCGTCTGCCCTCCCTGACGTCCTATCATGTCAAGTCTTGAGGGCCTATGTCATCCTGTTTGTACAGTACAGACCAAAAGTTTGGACACACCTTCTCATTTAAAGATTTTTCTGTATTTTCATGACTATGAAAATTGTACATTGACACTGAAGGCATCAAAACTATGAATTAGCACATGTGGAATTATATACTTAACAAAAAAGTGTGAAACAACTGAAAATATGTCTTATATTCTAGGCTCTTCAAAGTAGCCACCTTTTGCTTTGATGACTGCTTTGCACACTCTTGGCATTCTCTTGATGAGCTTCAAGAGGTAGTCACCGGAAATGGTTTTCAGTTCACAGGTGTGCCCTGTCAGGTTTAATAAGTGGGATTTCTTGCCTTATAAATGGGGTTGGGGCCATCAGTTGTGTTGTGCAGAAGTCAGGTGGATACACAGCTGATAGTCCTACTGAATAGACTGTTAGAATTTGTATTATGGCAAGAAAAAAGCAGCTAAGTAAAGAAAAACGAGTGGCCATCATTACTTTAAGAAATGAAGGTCAGTCAGTGCGAAAAATTGGGCAAACTTTGAAAGTGTCCCCAAGTGCAGGTGCAAAAACCATCAAGCACTACAAAGAAACTGGCTCACATGAGGACCGCCGCAGGAAAGGAAGACCAAGAGTCACCTCTGCTTCTGAGGATAAGTTTATCTGAGTCACCAGCCTCAGAAATCGCAGGTTAACAGCAGCTCAGATTAGAGACCAGATCAATGTCACACAGAGTTCTAGCAGCAGACACATCTCTACAACAACTGTTAAGAGGAGACTTTGTGCAGCAGACCTTCATGGTAAAATAGCTGCTAGGAAACCACTGCTAAGGACAGGCAACAAGCAGAAGAGACTTGTTTGGGCTAAAGAACACAAGGAATGGACATTAGACCAGTGGAAATCTGTGCTTTGGTCTGATGAGTCCAAATTTGAGATCTTTGGTTCCAACCACTGTGTCTTTGTGCGACGCAGAAAAGGTGAACGGATGGACTCTACATGCCTGGTTCGCACCGTGAAGCATGGAGGAGGAGGTGTGATGGTGTGGGGGTGCTTTGCTGGTGACACTGTTGGGGATTTATTCAAAATTGAAGGCATACTGAACCAGCATGGCTACCACAACATCTTGCAGCGGCATGCTATTCCATCCGGTTTGCGTTTACTTGGACCATCATTTATTTTTCAACAGGACAATGACCCCAAACACACCTCCAGGCTGTGTAAGGGCTATTTGACCAAGAAGGAGAGTGATGGGGTGCTACGCCAGATGACCTGGCCTCCACAGTCACCAGATCTGAACCCAATCGAGATGGTTTGGGGTGAGCTGGACCGCAGAGTGAAGGCAAAAGGGCCAACAAGTGCTAAGCATCTCTGGGAACTCCTTCAAGATTGTTGGAAGACCATTTCCGGTGACTACCTCTTGAAGCTCATCAAGAGAATGCCAAGAGTGTGCAAAGCAGTCATCAAAGCAAAAGGTGGCTACTTTGAAGAACCTAGAATATAAGACATATTTTCAGTTGTTTCACACTTTTTTGTTAAGTATATAATTCCACATGTGTTAATTCATAGTTTTGATGCCTTCAGTGTGAATGTACAATTTTCAGAGTCATGAAAATACAGGAAAATCTTAAAATAAGAAGGTGTGTCCAAACTTTTGGTCTGTACTGTACTTTCATAGATTTTATTTAAAACCTTTAGTTGAGACGCTTCCATCGTACATACAAGGTACGACGGACATGTTGAGGAGGGTAGATGGGATCTTTGTGGAACCAGATGTTCTACTTGTGACTGCAGATGTAGAGTTCCTCTATACCTGCATCGAACATGAGGATGGGATGAGGGAAGTCCGCTTCTTCCTGGGGGGCAGCAGCTGGGATGGTCCGACCTGTGAACTGATACTTGAGCTGCTCCACTTTGTCCTCACTCATAACTTCTTTGTTTTCAAAAATTCATTTTATTTACAGATACGTGGCACTGCAATGGGTGCGGCATGTGCACCTTCGTACGCCAACCTCTTCCTTGGTTATTGGGAAAGGACGCTTTTTGGTGACGAGGGCGCACATGCCATGGAACCCATCCAGTGCTGGTACAGATATATTGATGATGTATTTTTTCTTTGGAAGGGCACCGTGGAGCAGCTCGACCAGTTCATGGGTCGCCTTAATGCTAATTCATTCAACATCAAATTAATGCATAGGGCTGATAAGAGGAAATTGGACTTCCTGGACATAAAATTTGAGGTGGATGATGATGAGCTCATGTAGACCGATGTATTCAGGATGTCCACCTCTGTCAATGCGATTATACATGCATCATCTGCACATTGTGCAGCAACTATTCGGGCTGTCCCAGTGAGTCAGTTCCTCAGGATGAGGCGGATCTGCTCGTCCGATGCGAGGTTTGAAGAACAGGAGAGTGACTTGAGATTTCGGTTTGAGGATAGGGGCTACAGTCAGAGGAGCATCAAGGCAGGTTATAGTCGGGCGAAAAATGCTGCACGCAATTCGCTCCTCTATACATCAAGGAAACGGCAGGGTTGCGATGGGAGGACCCATTTTATTTCGACATATAATCATGAATGGCGTAATATGAGAGCTATATTAGAAAAACATTGGCCCATTCTCAAAACAGAGCCTGCTCTTCAGTCGAGTCTTCCCACCGCACCCCTGATGACACCAAGAAATCTAAAAGATTTACTTGTCAAAAGCCACTATACACCTCCTGTGGTAAATTTGTTCGGGAGTAGAGGTCCTACTTGGGGATTCTTTCCATGCAGCCGCTGCCTGGCCTGCAGCAATGTCATCCGTAGTTCCTCATTCTCTTCAGCAGATGGACTCCGTCATTTTGAAATAAAACATCATATCACATGCACTAGCATGAACGTAATTTACTATGCAACTTGTGGATGTTCTAAAATTTATATTGGACTTACGTCCCGTGAATTAAGAATACGGGTGAGTGAACACGTGAGGGACATTGCTGCAGCCAGGTCAGTGGCCGACATATCAGAATTAAAAACAATTCCCCGACATTTTAAGATGCAGCATGACTGTAGCCCCAAATCCTTTCGGGTGAGAGGAATTGATCTCATCCATACTGGTATACAGGGAGGAGATATACGTAAACGCATGGCACAATGTGGGACCAGATGGATTGTCACTTTGGGGACGTTGGCACCATCTGGCCTTAATGAGTCACTCAGTTTTTCTTCCTTTTTGTAAATTGACACACTTGCCATCACTATCACTGGGCTGTATATTTTGTGTGCTAGTTGTTATTATTTTGTTTGTTTTTAACACACATTTTAACAGTTTATGTTTTTCATTTTTGTCATTTATGATTTTTTCTGTTGATTTGCCTGCAGTTCCTTTTTTGTTTCACATCCTATTTTCTGATCAACCCTTCTACGGTATTGGTTGCATGCTTTGGTGAATTATGGACCTACACATGTATACATGAGGATATTACATGGAGGATTTGAGGATGATGAGACGGGATGGACATCGGCGGCATTTGCACCAGTTTATATGTATTGCTGTCTATACATTATGCATATTCAACTAGCAACTATATGTGCCTTTTATTCAAAGAGATGTATTTATAGTGCTAATACATCTATAGTGCTAATATACAGTATGTGCTTTTTATTTAAAGAGATGTATTTATAGTGCTAATATATCTTTTTTGCTGTTTAGTGTAGCCCCTTAATTCTACTCCCCATCTTGTTTTCCTTTCCCCTTTTTTGTTCTCATGATTACCTATACTTCAGGGTTTGATAATATTTTGTATTGATCCTTTGGATAATCGCACTTCAAAGTAAATTGTAACACTTGTCTTGTTATGCACTCACTATAGGAGCAGTGTGCGCGTGCTTCTTTTCTCCTCCCCCGTGTGTGCGCCGCTCCCCGGCGTCTTTATGTTGGTCCCAGCGGGCACGGGTATCCTCTGGACTCCGGGCCTGCAGTGATTGGCTTGACGGCCGGCGTTTGGCGTGCCGCGGGTGCGGCGATTGGCGCACGCGCCGAACGGCTGCTCCTATTGGCGAGCGGGAAACCATGTGACATGGTCACATGGTATAAAGGTCCTGCAGGTGATATTTCTCCTCACTTCCCCTTGAGAAAGCATGCCGTGACATGGCGGGATAGCTTTTGCATTATTTTGATCAAAATTTTCTTAACTAACTACCCTTCATTATTTATTATTATTTTTGCACTGTGTGATTTACCCATTTACTTCCAGTTAATTGGGTATTTTGCTTGTCTTTGGTTTTTATTTGTCTAGTGGCCTTGTGTGAACATGCATTTACATTTTGCATGCACATCAATTTATGTTTCAGTTCAGACTTCTAGGTTTTTTCTTTGTATTTCAGTGTGCTTTAGTACATATAAGGGTGTAGCCGCCCTTGGTCTGAGCTGAAAGGCTCATTCTGCCTCAGGTCTATGCTTCTACTAGGGGGTCAGTCTCTCTGCCCTTATCCATACGTACGTCACTTGACAAATGGTAAGGTTTTAATATTAGAGTTAGGACTGTCCCATAAGGGTTGCCGTGACGTTGCGGGATAGCTTTTACATTATTTTGATCCAAATTATGTTAACTAAATACCCTTCATTATTTCTTCTTATTTCTGCTCTGTGCTATTTATCCATTTACTTCCAGTTATTTGGGTATTTTGCTTGTCTTTAGTTTTTCTTTGTCTAGTGGCCTTGTGTGAACATGCATTTACATCTTGCATGCACATCAATTTATGTTTCAGTTCAGACTTCTAGGTTTTTTCATTTCAAAGTGAAGCTAAAATTCTAACAATACTTGCCCAGTAAAAGGGCAAGGTATGGAATTACACTGTACAAGCTGTGTGAGAGTACCTCAGGATACACTCACAGATTTATGTTCTACGAAGGGAGGGACACCCAAATTGACCCCCTAAATGCCCCCTGTCCTGGTGGTAAGTGGCAAAATTGTGTGGGAATTGCTGTACCCACTGCTGAAAAAAGGATATCACCTCGATAACTTTTAAACCAGCATCCCAGTCTTCAAGACCTTCTCTGTGAGAAGTACAGTTGCATGCATATCTGTGTAAAGAAATCAGAGAGGCCTCCTTAGGCCAGAGTCACACTACCATATAACACGGCCAAGTGTTATGCGATAAAATATCGCATAGCACTCGGCCAACTGTTATTATAGTGTTATTCTATGGGGCAGCTCACACCTGTATAGCGTGCGACAAAAACGCACACATCTCTCTGAAGCCAGGAAATTGCATCAGCCAAGAACAGGAAGCTTGTCATGCAAATTGTCCTGGCAACCTAAAAAAAACCTGAATACGGATACCAACAACATGGCCAGATATATCAATGTGGAAATGTGGCGCCCTGCTACGCACAGGTGCCACAGAACCCAGTAGGGTGCATGGATGGACTTCTCCACAAGAGGCCCTCATTACATTCACACACCTCCACCCTACCACCTCAGACCAGCAGAGGGAGCCCTGATAGGGATATATATAGGGAGGGTGGAGCCAGGCAGCTCAGTTTCCGTTTAGAGTGTGCTCAGAGAGAGAGCAGCACGCAGGCTGCTGTGTGAGGCAAGTTCAGGCCTACAGCGCGCACTGAAGCCTAGTGAGGGTCCTGAGTGTGGCCGACGGCAAGGAGGAAAGGAGAGAGGAGTTGAGGGGGCAGAGGAGCGTACCAGGCTCACCCCAAAGTATACACCGGACACTGGGTCCGCGCCTACAGGGATCCTTCATGCCCAGTAGGGACCACCAGATACCTGGAGGACTACAAGTCCCAGGCCGACCAACGATGACTACTGTACCAGGGCTAGGAGTCATGGAGGCCCCAGCGTCCAGGGAGAGTGATCTCCAAGAGAAGGCTCTACCACCAGGTCAGCAGGTGCAGGAGAGAGAGACAGTAATTAAGCCAGGCCTAGCTCCAGGCAGGTTAGAAGCTTAGCAAGTGGAAGCAACAGATCAGGAGGCCCTATACTCACTCACTGGGGAGAGTCCAGAAATGCACCCTGCGTACCGAGTACCCTGGACCATACCTGCATCAAGACCAGTAAAGGTATCGAAGCGAACCCCCGTGTGGGTGTCTGTCATTTCCCCTGAACCATCCTGGCCGTCTCTCACCTGAACCACCATCTATTACTCCACGCTGCCCTGAGGCCCGCTCCACCTGTGGGGAGCCGTTCCATCACAAGCTGCCCTACCATCTGCCTCAGAGGACTGCTCCGCAGTGGTGGCCCCCCTTTAGCCACATTCCACTGGTGGCGTCACAAACACTTTCCAAATTCCCTATAAATAATCCCCCTTTTGGGTGACCGCCCTGGGCCACGGATCGGGTCAGCCACTGTGATATCCCCCAGCAACCAGAGGCCCGGCTGCCGAGTACCCCACGGCCCTGGGGGCACATCATTCTTCTGGCGTCACGAACAGGATTTCATGCCCGTTGCCACCAGGTACTGTGCACCTTAAAAGACTGTAATACTCACTGTGGTGAAGATTTCCCGCCATTCCCGAGGTTTCCCGCCATTGTCCGCCATTTTCCAGTCGCCGCACGGGAAGAAGAGGGGCGTAACCGCGGGAATCAGAGAGGCGTAACCACTGGAAGCGCGCGAAGCCCAGGACACGCCCCACCCCTGACGTCGAACCAGGAAGCGTCATGTCCTGGAAGGAGTCCAGAGGACGCTCTGACGTCAGACGCGAGCGACGCAAGGTCCTGGAAGAAGACCGCCACCCGCGGAGCTGCGGCCTACCTGAAAAAAAAAGTGAAGAAGGTAGGCTACGGTTTAGTAGGGGGGTGCAACTATGGCCGACGACCAGCATGCCACCGGAGCACCGGTTAACGCTCCTGATAACCAACTTGCGCCCGGTGCTGCACAGGCCGGAGCGGCCGCCGCACCAGCAGGGGTCATGACCCTGTTGATACTCATGGCCCTGCCATATATCCCTGGAGTGAAATGGCTTCCCCAGTATGATGGCAGACCAGACACCCTGTCTGAGTTCAAGAGAAAAATATGCGGTGTACTGGACATGTATTCTATGACTGGTAAGCAGAGAGCCGCTGTTGTGCTGGGACACTTGACTGGTGCCGCAGAGCGGGAAGTTGAAACCTGGCCAGTCGCAGACCAGGAATCAGTATCCACTATCTTTAAGAAACTGCAAACTGTGTTTGAAAACCGCACTGAGACAAATCTCCGGATGAGGTTCTACCACTGTGTCCAGAAACCTGAGGACAGTATCCGGGACTATGCCTGGCGCCTACAGGAAGCCCTGCGGGCCCTGAAACAGGTTAGTCCAGCCAGCATACAAGATGAAAAGAAAATGCTGATGGAAGAGTTCATCCACGGTTTGAGGTCCCAGGAGGAGAGCAGAACTGTACGGTGGTGGGCTCTAGATCATTCAGACACCACCTTTTGACACCCTCAAGGACATGGCTATTAAGGGTCTACAGCCCCTGGAAACATCAGGGACTGCTATCCAGAGTCACCAGCACCCACTGCTCCTTCATTGACGGCTGAAACAAAAACGCAAACAGTGCCCCCTAGTGAGCTGAACAGCCTGCGCTCTGAAGTGTGCCAGCTAAGTAAAACTTTGGCCACTGTCCTGAGCACCATGCAGCTACAGACGGAGCCCAAGCCGGAAGAAAGGATCCTCCTCGCCGATAGCCCTGAGGATGTCCCCTAGATGAGGAGAAAAAGGAGGACAACGCCACCCCAGAGGAGGACAACACCACCCCGTAGGAGGACAACGCCACCCCGTGGGAGGACCAACGACCAACATCCCCCTCCAGGAGACTTCATCTGCTACCGCTGCCATAAGGCCGGCCACACCGCGCGGAACTGTCCTTTAAACGAGCAAACCCTGGGGCCGAGGGCCGACACCAAGGAGTAAACCAACCAGGCCCATCAAGCTGGTACCATCGGTTTGTAGGAGTAAGGCATTTCCTGTCCATCGTGCTGGACGGTATAGCAACACCTGCATAACTGGACACCAGCTCACAGGTAACCATCATACCTGATGTCCTCTACAAAAGGTACTGGTCCGTAGATGAACTCTGCCCGCCAGCCCCAAACCTCTCTGTGTATGCCTCTAACAGCCTTCCTCTTAACCTAGTAGGAGTTAAGGACTAGTGTTGAGCCACCCCCGTAGTGTTCGAGTTCGGTTCGGTTCGTCGAACACCCGTGTGTTCGCCGAACTGTTTGTCGAACTGTTCGTCGAACACCTTCGAACACCGTTAAAACCAATGGCAGGCAAACAAAAACACATAGAAACACATAGAAAACACCTTCAAAGGTGTCCAAAAGCTGACAAACTGCTCAGAAGACACAACTAACACATGGAAAAGTGACAAGTACATATAGTCATGCGAAAAGAAAAGAGGTGGAGGAGTAAAAGGAGGGGGAGACACAGATATAGGCATGTCATGCCCTTCTAAAATCCAAAAAGTGAGAAGCCGACACGTTCAGTCCGCTCCTGCCCGTGCCACCTCCGCGTCGCCGGGTTTGTGCCAGAGCCGCGGTGAACCCTGACGGCCAGCCCCCCTCTCCCAATACTGGTGCCTGTCTGCTGGTGGGTCGAGCGAGCCCCCCTGTGGTGGAGGCAGCTCTAAGCTTTTTAATTTAAATTGTCTCTCTAATTTGAATGAATACACTTTAAATCCATTTACAAGGATCTATTGGAGGGCAAGTCTCATGCCAGCAGCCGCATAATTCCAGCTCCAGTAGCGTCCACTAAAGCTGCTGCAGTTAAAAAGCTTTTATAAGGATCGAGCTCGGCTGTCCACCGCAAGGCATCCTACTGCCAGTCCCAGGCCCTATGCCTTGGGGTGCCTCCTGATGCTCTTCACTGAGTATCCCGTGGTCCCGAAGCATTTCCTTTGAAAAAATTAAGTGTCCAAACTACAGGTGGTGTAGCTTGCTTAACAGCCGGGATAATCCGCTGACTAGCAGACACTGCTACTAGGCACAAAGTATTTCCTGGGCTAGATGCAGTTAAAAATTTGTAATTAGATACTCTCGTTGATAAAAGCATTCCATAGAGTCTCCTGGCACGCCATATATGATTCTCTTAAAAAACTTTGGGTAGGGGTCTAGGGGACCCTTTTATAGCCAAAATCACGGCCCTGTATCGCAATACGTCACCTAAGCTGAAGATAAATGGAACTGTAGCACCCTGAGGGCTCGGTTGCTACAGAGGTATTGCACCTCACCCAGAGGTGTGATATCTCACTCTCAGGTAAGGATGTAGTGTGGATCAGGACCCAACACCTGCATGCATTACACCACATTGCCGTGGGGCAGGGCGACCAATATGCCCCTGAGATGGGCACGACAGTCCCTGTCCCTGGCTGGAGTGGGGGGAGGGAACACTGAGGAAGGGGAACCCAGTAGTGCAGGAGCAGGGAGGAAGCAGTTCCTGGGTGCATTGAGAAGGGAGTATAAAAGGTGGGCACCATCTTAGTTCAGTGCAGAGAAGTCTGAGCAGAAGTGGCAGGGAGCAGGGGCTCTGCATGAGCTCTGCTCTGGAGGCGGGCCTAGTAACAGAGGCCCAGGCCTGGAAGAGGGAGAAGGAAGGAAGAGGAGCGGAGAAGGCTCCAGGAACGAGGAACGAAGGGATCCCAGGGGTGCGGACGGGCGAGTCGCCACCGCACGCCCGAATCCACCTGCGTGGAGGGGTCAGGCCAAAGGGGGAGACCGGTCCCCGAAACTAGTGGAGGCAGGAAACGACCCTCAGCTAGAAACAGGAGGCTGTGACATTTTATGTGGCGCAGCCCCTCGCTACACCCGCTAGGAAGGCACCACATAGGGTCAGGGAAACTGGCGCCAAGTTTACCAAGAGGAGGCCCGAGGCAGCCGGACAGAAGGGTTGGTAAGAAAGGCCAGACAAAGGACACACAAAGGGGGTCCTGTGAAGCGCTCCAAAGTCATCTGGGAGTTGTCTGAGCCCCTCACCTGGTGAGCACAGTACGACGTGGGCAGCCGTTACCTGCAGACGTGGTCTGGATAATAAGAACTGTGAGTAAAGGCCCTGGACTGCATCACTGACTCCGTGTCGTTACTGCTGCTGCCCTGCACCATCACCCCCATCCTCCGCATACACTGCCCTGAGGCTATACTCCTCCCGTGGGGAGTTATGCTACGCTCTGCTGCACCCACAACACCAGCCTCAGCGGTCTGCCCTGGAGCGGCGGTTCACTCTGACCGCAATCCACGGGTGGCGTAGTCGGACATTTAAACATCAAAACCACATAAATAGTTCCGCCACTGGTTTGACCGCCCTGAGCCACGGAACCGGGTCGCCGCCACGGAGACTACAACCACCAGCATCCACCAAAAAGGGTCCGGCTCCGCGTGTCCCAAGGCCCAGGGGGCGCGTCAGAACATTTTCATCACCTTTCACAATCACCAATGGGACAAGGCAGGGATGTTCTCTGTCCCCTCTCTTAAACATCCTAGTGATGGAGCACCTGCTCTCATCAATTCGCCATAACCCCAATATTAGGTGGATTGAGGTGGGAGGCACCGAGTACAAGTGCTCTCTATTTGCTGATGATGTCCTAGTATATATCACTCAATCACATATATCCATCCATGCTGTTATGGCTGAAATAGATCACTTTGCTACATGGTCAAATTTTAAAATCAATGCAGCGAAGTCTGAGGCCCTCGATGTCTCCCTCCCCAAATCCATATAGGATTCCATCCAGTCCAACTTTCCCTTTGCCTGGCCCTCACAGGGTATCAAATACTTAGGAATTCCTATTCATAGAGACCTCTCCCATCTATGTTATCTTAATTTTGGGCCCTTTATTGAACAACTCCATACAGACCACGGTTGGCAAGTTAGAACTGTAAGATTCACTACGTGAACCACTGGTGTTTTGTGGAAAAGCACATGTACACTGTGTTCCAAATTATTATGCAAAAAGTGTTTAGGAGTGATAAGGGAAGAATTTGTTTGTTTGTCAGTTAAACTCATTGATGGTGATGTGTGTCAGGGCTCTTTATATCACTGTAAGCAATTGCAGACACCTGTGCTAATTAGTTTGGCAGGTGTGTCCAATGAAAGGCAAGACTACTTAAGAAGGCTGTCTCACATTATTAAGCAGCCTACATTTTCTGCCAAAATGGGAAAGAAAAAGGATGTGTCGGCTGCTGAGAAGCAACAAATTGTGGAGTGTTTAGGTCAAGGCATGACTACAATCAACATTGTGCGATGATCAGGATGAAGTGTCTTGGCAATCAAGAAGTATGTAGCTGATTCACAGTACACACGTGTGCGTGCTGATAAGGGCAAATTGAGGACTCTTTCCTACAGGCAATTACGTCAGGTTGAAAGAGCAGCGGCAAAAAAGCCTTGTCATAGCAGCAGACAAGTTTTTGAAGCTGCTTGTGCCTCCAACGTCCCCCGAACAACAAGATGCAGGGTCCTTCAGAGGTTTGCAGCTGTGCATACGCCATCCTGTCGACCTCCTCTATCCACTTCACACAAGCAGAAATGGCTCCAGTGGGCCAAACATTACATGAAGACTGATTTCAAAACTGTTTTGTTCACGGATGAGTGCCGTGCAGCGCTCGATGGTCCAGATGGATGGAGTGGAGGATGGCTGGTTGATGGACACCCCACGCAAACACGCCAACAAGGAGGAGGTGGAGTAATGTTTTGGGCTGGAATCATGGGGAGAGAGATTGTCGGCCCCTTTAGGATCCCTGAAGGCGCTAAAGATGAACTCCATAATGTATGTGGATTTTCTCAAACAGCACTTCCTGCCATGGTTCAAGAAGAAGAACCGTGTATTTCACAGCAAGATCATTTTTTTGCATGATAATGCACCATCTCATGCTGCACATAAAACATCTGCATCTCTGGCTGATATGGGCATAAAAGGGGACAAACTTATGGTGTGACCCCCATGCTCCCCTGACCTCTACCCCATTCAGAACCTTTGGAGCATCATTAAAAGGAGTGTCTATGATGGCGGGAGGCAGTTCACATCTAAGCAACAGCTCTGGGAGGGTATTCTGTCCTCATGCAAAACAATTGAAGCAGAAACCATCCAAAACCTGACAAATTCAATGGACGAGAGAGTTCAGAAGCTCCTTTCGAACAAGGGGTCCTATGTGAAAATGTAACATCACCTAGAATAAAGTTTTGAGTTGAAAACTGTTTGATTTCAGTTTCTAACAACCTGCTAATGCTTATAATTTCAAAAATGACCATTTTTTTGGTCTTTATTAAAATGAAACGGTTGATCGAAAAGTTTGGGGGATCTAAGAGTGTGGCAACCCAGTAGTCATGATTACTTCGAATTCTGACAATATGAGGGTCATGCTGCAGGTAGTGCAGCAAGAAGGCACTTATGTGTCTTGCGCATCTCGGAGCCCCAAAATTATTTTCCGGGCTAGATGCAGCTAAAAATTATTATTCATTTTAAATCTGGTGAAGCTTTAGTATAGATGGCCTAATAGGATCAGTGCTGCACACTGCTACAAAGCCCAAATTATTTTCCAGTCAAGATACAGATAAACATGATTAGTACTTTTAAATCTGGTGGAGCTTATTATAGATGGCCTAATAGAATCAGTGCTGCACACTGCTACAAAGCCCAAATTATTTTCCAGCCAAGATACAGATAAACATGATTAGTAATTTGAAAGCTTAAAACGGTTGGTAGGGTGATTTTAACCAATCACCAAGCTTTTACTCTCCCCAGGTTGACACAGGGGTAAAAAAGTCGTTTCGGATCCATGATTTGTTCATCTTTATGAACGTGAGTCTGTCTACATTATCAGTGGAGAGCCACGTGCGCTTATCTGTCAGCACACCACCAGCAGCGCTGAACACACGTTCAGACAGAACGCTGGCTGCGGGGCATGACAAGATCTCCAAGGCGTAAGTGGCTAGCTCCGGCCATTTATCCAGATTGGAAGCCCAAAAAGAGCAAGCGTCCACTGACACAGTCATGGCTTCAATGTTTACTTGGAGATACTCCTGTACCATCGTCTCTAGGCGTTGACTATGTGTCAGACTTCTTGTCTCCTGTGGCCTTGCAAAGGATGGGCTAAAAAAGTGGTGAAATGATTCCGCAAAATTGATGTTACCAGCAGATACTGTGGTTCTGTTGCGGTTTGAGTGCTGAACACTTGACGGTCCCACGGTTGGCAAGTTGGAACTGTGAGATTCACTACGTGCACCACTGGTATTTTGTGGAAAAGCACATGTAAGATTCTGCAACAGTCTCTGCTGATACTCCTGCATGCGTGCATCCCTTTCTATGGCAGGAATAATTTCTGCAAATTTACTTTTGTACCGGGGATCTAACAGTGTGGCAACCCAGTAGTCAGGATTATTTCTAATTCTCACAATTCGAGGGTCATGTTGCAGGTAGTGCAGCAAGAAGGCACTCATGTGTGTTGCGCATCCAGGAGCACCAAGTCCCTGTTGTGTTGGTGGCGAGGTAACAATCATGCTTCCTTCCTCTGTCCTCTCCCCCCAACCTCGCACAACAGAAATGTGATCAAGGTCTCCCTCATCTGATGAGTCTTCCATCAGTTCGTCCTCCACTTCTTCCTGGGCTCCTGCACCTTCCTCACTAGTTTGGCTGCTACCATGCGCCCTGGTAAAACCATCTCCCCCACCCTCACATGCCTGCCGCCTTGGTGCTGCCGACCGTCTGGACTTTGCAGATGTTAGCCCTTCCGCATACAACTCCTCCTCCTCTACTTCCTCCACCTCCTCTTGTGCCACCACCTGACTCCGAATTCTGTTTAACATGTGCTCCAGCATGTAAATCACCGGAATAGTCATGCTGATAATGGCATCGTCAGCACTAAACATCTTCGTCGCCATTTCAAAACTGTGCAGAAGGGTGCATAGGTCCCTGATCTGAGACCACTCCTCCAGCGTGATTTGCCCCACCTCTGGATCTCGTTGGGCCAGGCTATACGTCAGAACGTATTGCACCAGGGCTTGTCGGTGCTGCCACAGTCGCTGCAACATGTGCAGAGTTGAATTCCACCGGGTAGGCACATCGCATTTTAGCCGGTGAAGTGGCAGGCCCAACGACTTCTGTAGAGATGTAAGTCGCTGAGCTGCGGGATGTGAACGGCGAAAGTGAGCACACAGCGACCGTGCCCTCTGCAGAAGGCCATCTAGTCTGGGATAGTGGGCTAAAAATTGCTGGGCAACCAGGTTCAACACGTGAGCCATACAAGGCACGTGTGTGACATTGCCCCGGCGAAGGGCCGCACCCAGGTTTGCAGCATTGTCGCACACGGCCTTCCCTGGTTTCAGGTCCAGTGGAGACAACCATTCATGAAATTGGTTCTCCAGAGCTGACCACAACTCCTCAGCTGTGTGACTCACATTTCCCAGACATTTCAATGTAAAAACCGCCCGATGACGTTGAGCCCTACTGCCAGCATAGTAAGGAGGTGTGCAGGATCCCTTCTGCGCAGTTAGAAAGCTTGTGGCATGACCAGACAGGCTTTGGGTGCAGGTGGAAGACCGAGAGGAGGTTGAGGAGGCAGAAGCAGTGGAGGAACTTTGACATAAAGAGGATTGACGCACAACTCGTGGGGACGGCAAGACTTGGACAGCAGCCCCTTGTCCTGCTGTCACCATAGTTACCCAGTGCCCAGTCAGCGACATGTAACGCCCCTGTCCATGCCTACTCGTCCAAATGTCTGTGGTGAAATGCACCCTGTCACACACAGAGTTTCTCAAAGAAGCGGTGATGTTGTGTGCGACATGCTGGTGGAGCGCAGGCACACCTTTCTTTGAGAAGTAGTGCCGACTGGGCATCTGGTACTGGGGCACTGCGACGGACATAAGGTCTCGAAAATCCTCTGTGTCCACCAGGCGGAAAGGCAGCATTTCTGTAGCCAAGAACTTGCAGATGGTGAAATTCAACCTCTTAGCTTTCTCATGGCTAGGAAGAAATGGTCTTTTACTTGTCCACATCTGAGGGACCGAGGGCTGGCTATTGTGCTTAGACGGGGTTGATAAGGGTGTCCCCGGCAAACTGCCGGTCTGTGAGGAAGATGCAGGCGGACATGTTAGGTTGCCTTGATCCAAAGGTGGTGCTATCGATGTCGGACAGCGCTCAACACCAGCTGGTGTTACTGTTATGTTCTGCTACCAGAGCTAAGGAAAGAGAGGAGATCTGTACCTACGATAGAACTCAGCTGAATCCCTACGATGTAACAGGGAACCTGATCCTGCGATCAGACCTGCTAAAGTCCTAAGCTAGTCTGTACGGAGACCTATAGATGTGGGGAAGGAATCCCTACAAGTACTAAGGACTGGGAGGAAAATGGGACACCTCCTAACAGAAATAGTAGCAGACAGACGAACAAACAAAATATATAGAACATAGAGGTCCGTAGACCAAGCAAACTAACAGAGTTAGATACAGAGCACAGGCTAGCTAGAAAGTAGTTATACAATGAAGTCCAGCAAAGCCAGAAGGGCGGAGCAGGATTAAATAGGCCAACAAGGTCATGTGACCAGCAAAGGAAAAAACCTAAGAGCAAGGTTCTAACAGTACCCCTCCTTCTAAGAGGATCCTCCGGATCCCCTAGGACCAGGCTTATCAGGAAATCTGCTGTGAAACGCTCTGATAAGTCTGGACGCGGAAACATCATCTGACCTCACCCAAGAGTTATCCTCGGGTCCGAAACCTTTCCAGGCCACAAGATACTGCAAACTACCTCTATACCGTCTAGAGTTAAGGATGCGAGAAATTTCATATTCCCCGTCCTCCACCACCGGAGGAACAGAGACAGAGGCGTCACCATCCGACACAACAGCTTTTTTTAACAGAGACACATGAAATACCGGATTAATTCTCCAGGAGGTAGGAACCTCCAACCTAACAGCAGATTGGTTGACAACCTGAAGCACCTTAAAGGGCCCTACAAACTTGGGACCCAATTTCTTAGAAGGAATCCTCAACCGCAGATTCCTAGAGGACAACCAGACCATGTCCCCAACAGCGAACAAAACCTCCTGTCGTTTCCTATCAAAGTAGTCTTTAGATTTTCTGTTGGCCTCCTGAAGATTACCACGCACATCCGTCCAAACTCTCTCCAAATCACCGGAAAAATTCTCCTCCTCAGGCACGGCAGATCCCAACTTGGAGAACGACCCAAACGACGGATGTCTCCCAGAACAACAAAAAAAAGGCGAACAACCAGCAGAAGAAGATGTATGATTGTTCAGAGCAAATTCAGCAAGTGGCAGAAACTCAGACCACCCCTCTTGATTGTCTGCCACAAAACAACGCAAGAACTGCTCAACATCCTGGTTTTTCCTTTCTGTCTGGCCATTAGATTCAGGATGATATCCAGATGAGAACGACAAATGAACTCCCAACCTGTCACAAAAGGCACGCCAAAAACGAGCCACGAACTGAGGACCCCTATCAGAAACAATGTTAGTAGGAACGCCATGAAGTCTGACAATTTCCTTGACAAAGGCCTTAGCGAGAGTTTTAGCGCAGGGCAGTTTGACGAAGGGAACCAAGTGACACATCTTGCTAAAACGGTCCACGACCACCCAGATGACAGTAAAACCCTCAGAGGGGGGAAGGTCAGTTATAAAGTCCATAGCCAAATGTGTCCAAGGAGCACTGGGAACCTTCAAAGGACAAAGCAACCCCTCAGCAGGAGTATGTGAGGACTTAGATCTAGCACATATAGTACATTGACGCACCCACTTAATGACTTCCTTCTGCCATCCAGGCCACCAAAAACTGCGACCCACCAGTCTCTTGGTCTCAGAGATTCTGGGATGACCTGCCAACCGAGATTCGTGACACTCAACAAACAAATCTCTCCTAAAGGTCCCAGGCACAAACAACCTCCCATGAGGAGTGTTAGATGGGGCATTCTCCTGTGCTTTAAGAATCTCATCTTCCAAAACGGAGTCCAAAGCAGCTATCACAACACCTTCTTGTAAAATGTTCTCCTCTTTCTCAGCACCGACTATGGGAGAAAAACTGCGAGACAAGGCATCCGCCTTAACATTCTTAGTACCAGGAATGTAAGTAACGGAGAAATTAAACCGCGAGAAAAACAGTGCCCACCTAGCCTGACGGGCATTCAGGCGCTTGGCAGCATCAAGATATATCAGATTTTTATGATCCGTAAGAACCTGAACGGGAAATTCCGCACCTTCCAAGAAGTGGCGCCAGTGTTCAAATGCGAGTTTAATAGCCAATAATTCCCGATTACCAATATCGTAATTCAGTTCAGTCTCCGAAAATTTTTTTGAAAAAAAGGCACAGGGATGTAATCCATCCCCGTTATCCTGAGACAATACTGCGCCAACCCCCACAGAGTAAGCATCAACCTCAACCAAAAACGGCTTAGTCACATCAGGCTGCATAAGGATGGGAGCAGAGGTGAACCTCTCCTTGAGATACACAAAAGCTTCAATGGCCTCAGAAGACCACTGAACCGCATCAGCACCTTTCCTGGTGAGATCGGTCAGAGGTTTGACAATACTAGAAAAATTTTTTATGAATTTTCTGTAATAATTGGCGAAACCCAAAAACCTCTGTATCGATTTCAAACCAATAGGCCTAGGCCATTCCTGTACAGCTTGAACTTTAACCGGGTCCATCTCAAAACCTTCGCTGGAGATAATGTAACCCAAAAAACTAATTCTCTGTACAGCGAACTCACATTTCTCCAGCTTAGCAAAAAGCGAATTGTCCATTAATAACTGTAATACCTCACGTACGCTCCGCCAATGAGACTCCAGATCCGGCGAATAAATCAAAATGTCATCCAAATACACAACCACATTTTTGCCGATCAAAGGTCTAAGGATGTCATTAATAAGATTCTGAAAAAATGCAGGAGCATTAGTAAGACCAAAAGGCATAACCAGGTTCTCAAAATGACCCACAGGAGTGTTAAAAGCAGTCTTCCATTCGTCACCCTCCTTCATGCGTAACAGATTGTATGCCCCCTTAAGGTCAATTTTAGAGAACCACTTGGCCCCCATTAACTGGTTAAACAGATCAGGAATCAATGGCAGTGGGTAAGGATTGTGTACAGTAATTTTGTTAATCTCACGAAAATCCAGACAAGGACGTAAACCGCCGTCCTTTTTTTTTACAAAAAAAATCCAACCGCCACAGGAGACTTAGAGGGCCTAATGTGACCGGCGGCCAAACTTGTCTGTATGTATTCCTCCAAAGCCTTCCTCTCAGGAATAGTAAGGTTAAATAAACGACTTTTAGGAAGAGTCGCTCCAGGGACAAATTCAATAGAACAATCATAGTCTCTATGGGGAGGCAAAACCTGCGATTCCTTCTCAGAAAAAACTCTCCAAAAATCCTGAATAGGAACAGGCAATTCTCCCCTATCCAAAGCTGCAATACGCCCGTTACAACACTTGTCATAACATTTATGGCTCCAGGATTTAATTTCACTGGTAGACCAATCCAGTACAGGATTGTGAAATTTTAACCAGGGCAATCCCAATATTACTGGAGAAGGCAAGTTATTCAAAACTACCAAATCCAATTTCTCATGGTGAACACCATTAATAGTGAGAGGAAATTCACAGACCTTGAGAGTAATATTCTTCAAAGGGGAACCATCCACAGAAACCACAGCAATGGTGGATGATAAAGGTTCGGGTTTTAAATTGAGTCTTTCCAAGAATCCCCCATCAATTACATTCAGAGTAGACCCACAATCAACAAACACCCGAAATTCCATTAATTTTTCCTGAGCAATCGTGGAAGCAGCTAAAAATACACCCTTGGAATTTAAACAGGCAATACGGGCATGACTGACCATTTTTTTTTCTTTCTTCATACGAAGCTCACAGCCTTTAATCAAATGACCAGATTTTCCGCAATAGAAACACAAGCCTTCAGAAAATTGACGGTCTTTTTCTTGAGAGCGAGGTGCCACCGATCCAATCTCCATCGGTTCACCACTGTTAGTACACACATTCTCATAACCAGAAACTGACATAGCAGAGGATTTGCTGTCATTAACCCTTGCACGCAGTCTCCTATCCACCCGTATAGCTAATTGCATAGCCTGTTGCAAATCTTCAGGTGTAGGATAAGCAATTAGCAGGTCTTTAACCCTTTCATTGAGCCCAGCAAGAAATAGACTTTTCAGAGCAGAATCGTTCCACCCTGTTTGAGTAGACCATCGACGGAAATGAGTACAATATTTTTCCACATTACCTGATCCCTGTTTCAAACGTCTCAACTCAGTCTCAGCTGATGCGACACGGTCAGGATCATCATATAATAGTCCCAAAGCAGAAAAAAAACTATCCACTGATCTGAAGCATGTATCACTAGGTTGCAAAGAAAAGGCCCACTCCTGAGGCTCTTTGCGCAAAAGTGACATTATGAACCCTATGCGCTGGGATTCATCCCCAGAGGACTTGGGTCTCAAACGAAAATACAATAAGCAAGCATTTTTAAATGAAAAAAATTCTCGGTGTTCACCAAAAAATAAATCCGGCAAACATACCTTAGGCTCCAAGAAATGTGCTCCAGGACAGTTACTCACGTGCTGACGGAGCTCGGCCACCTCCAGAGAGAGTCCCTGCAGGCGATGAGCCAAATCCTGAACCGACACCATGATGGAACAGAAAAATCTTTCCTTAGAGAATTTGCAGGCTGGACTTACTGTTATGTTCTGCTACCAGAGCTAAGGAAAGAGAGGAGATCTGTCCCTACGATAGAACTCAGCTGAATCCCTACGATGTAACAGGGAACCTGATCCTGCGATCAGACCTGCTAAAGTCCTAAGCTAGTCTGTACGGAGACCTATAGATGTGGGGAAGGAATCCCTACAAGTACTAAGGACTGGGAGGAAAATGGGACACCTCCTAACAGAAATAGTAGCAGACAGACGAACAAACAAAATATATAGAACATAGAGGTCCGTAGACCAAGCAAACTAACAGAGTTAGATACAGAGCACAGGCTAGCTAGAAAGTAGTTATACAATGAAGTCCAGCAAAGCCAGAAGGGCAGAGCAGGATTAAATAGGCCAACAAGGTCATGTGACCAGCAAAGGAAAAAACCTAAGAGCAAGGTTCTAACAGTTACCACCTCCTTGCGGGTAAAGAGGTGGCAGGTCTGCGCCCCAAAACAGGTGTGACTGCTGTCCCCCCAGTCACAGAGGATGAAGAGGCCGCGGATGCACAAGATATGGCAGACGGTGGTTGGCCCGGCCGGCTAGGCCGCATTGTAGCACACTGAGCTTCCCACTGCAACTTATGCTTCATGTCCATGTGTCGGTTCATGCATGAAGTACTCAAACTATGTATTTTTTGGCCTCTACTTAGCTTTTGCTGACAAATGTTACAGATAACACGAGTTGGGTCATCTTTATCGATCTCTTGGCTGACTGTGGGTTGACAGTAAGTGGGATCTCCAACCTCATCATCATCACCCTGTGCGTTATCACACCCGTCGTCCTCAGAGCCAACCTGTTCCTGCCCTGACAAAAAACTAAAGTTGTCGCTCCAATCAGGTATTTGAGTCTTATCATCGTCTTCCTCATTGTCTCCACCAACAGGAGTTACAGTTTGGGAATGAGGGTCTACATTATGGTCAGAACCTTCTGCGTCTGGTCCTGGATCCGACTCATAAAGATTCTGGGCATCAGTGCAGATCATTTCCTCGTCTGGATTCACAGAAGCGCTGGAGTCGACCTCTGATTCCCAGGCTATAGTATGAGTAAACAGCTCTGCAGACTCAACCATCTGTTCTACCTCATACTCAGACGGGCAGCTGGAGATTTGGGAGCTGTGAGGAAGCAAGTGCGATTGGGGTGACACCTTTGAGGACTGGAGTATTTGTGATGTTGAAGTTGATGTGGAGGAGAGCCCACTTAAAGGAGCACTTGATATCCGTTGAAGCACCTGCTGTTTTTGTGCCTCATCTGGAATTTGTAGCGATTGGCGTGGCCGTAAGAAAGGGATCTTATCACATTGTCCGCTAAAAGAAGTAGACATTTTAGTTTGGCTGGAAGATGGTCTTTCTTCTGCAGATGTTACTGTTGCTTTAACACCTACCCCACGGACACAACCTTTTTTCCCCTTCCCAACACGTCTATTCCCCTTTCCACCAGCAGCAGGCCTTTTTCCACTCATTTTGGTGGTTAACTAATTAACAACTCTGGAGTTGTTTGCACAAAAAAACAATGGATGGGAACCGAGCAGAGCTGAGTGGCCAAACTGTGGTATTAGGCCAAAACTATTGGCTGGGTTAGATGCAGAAAAAAATTATATTCAATTTGCAACCTGATGGAGGTCAGTATAGATGGACTAATAGAGAAAGTCCCACACACTGCTAGAAGGCCAAATATTTTTTCAGAGCTAGATGCAGAAAAAAATATATTCAGTTTGCAACCTGATGGAGGTCTGTATAGATGGATTAATAGAACAAGTCCCACACACAGCTAGAAGCCCAATATTTTTTCAGAGGTAGATGCAGAAAAAAATATATTCAGTTTGCAACCTGATGGAGGTCAGTATAGATGGACTAATACAACAAGTCCCACACACAGCTAGAAGCCCAATATTTTTTCAGAGGTAGATGCAGAAAAAAATATATTCAGTTTGCAACCTGATGGAGGTCTGTATAGATGGATTAATAGAACAAGTCCCACACACAGCTAGAAGCCCAATATTTTTTCAGAGGTAGATGCAGAAAAAAATATATTCAGTTTGCAACCTGATGGAGGTCAGTATAAATGGACTAATACAACAAGTCCCACACACAGCTAGAAGCCCAATATTTTTTCAGAGGTAGATGCAGAAAAAAATATATTCAGTTTGCAACCTGATGGAGGTCTGTATAGATGGATTAATAGAACAAGACCCACACACAGCTAGAAGCCCAATATTTTTTCAGAGGTAGATGCAGAAAAAAATATATTCAGTTTGCAACCTGATGGAGGTCAGTATAGATGGACTAATACAACAAGTCCCACACATAGCTAGAAGCCCAATATTTTTTCAGAGGTAGATGCAGAAAAAAATATATTCAGTTTGCAACCTGATGGAGGTCTGTATAGATGGATTAATAGAACAAGTCCCACACACAGCTAAAAGCCCAATATTTTTTCAGAGGTAGATGCAGAAAAAAATATATTCAGTTTGCAACCTGATGGAGGTCAGTATAGATGGACTAATACAACAAGTCCCACACATAGCTAGAAGCCCAATATTTTTTCAGAGGTAGATGCAGAAAAAAATATATTCAGTTTGCAACCTGATGGAGGTCTGTATAGATGGATTAATAGAACAAGTCCCACACACAGCTAGAAGCCCAATATTTTTTCAGAGGTAGATGCAGAAAAAAATATATTCAGTTTGCAACCTGATGGAGGTCTGTATAGATGGATTAATAGAACAAGTCCCACACACAGCTAGAAGCCCAATATTTTTTCAGAGGTAGATGCAGAAAAAAATATATTCAGTTTGCAACCTGATGGAGGTCAGTATAGATGGACTAATACAATAAGTCCCACACACAGCTAGAAGCCCAATATTTTTTCAGAGGTAGATGCAGAAAAAAATATATTCAGTTTGCAACCTGATGGAGGTCTGTATAGATGGACTAATACAACAAGTCCCACACACAGCTAGAAGCCCAATATTTTTTCAGAGGTAGATGCAGAAAAAAATATATTCAGTTTGCAACCTGATGGAGGTCAGTATAGATGGACTAATACAACAAGTCCCACACACAGCTAGAAGCCCAATATTTTTTCAGAGGTAGATGCAGAAAAAAATATATTCAGTTTGCAACCTGATGGAGGTCTGTATAGATGGATTAATAGAACAAGTCCCACACACAGCTAGAAGCACAATATTTTTTCAGAGGTAGATGAAGAAAAAAATATATGCAGTTTGCAACCTGATGGAGGTCAGTATAGATGGACTAATACAACAAGTCCCACACACAGCTAGAAGCCCAATATTTTTTCAGAGCTAGATGCAGAAAAAAATTATATTCAATTTGCAACCTGATGGAGGTCAGTATAGATGGACTAATAGAATGATGCTATGCCCAAAAGATTTTACTTCACTAGGTGCAGTAAAAAAATTGGTATTCTATACACAGGTAGTATATCTTGCAACACAGATAGGCTACTCCACTGACTAACACACTCTGCAATAGGCCAAAAAGGATTAGCTTTGCTAGATTCAGCCAAATGCTGTGAAAAAAACTTGCACAGCACTGGCACAGACCTGCCTGGCAAAAACTCATAGGAACTGATGTAACCTAGTCCTGAAAAGGACTCCAATTACAATTAGTCTTTACTCCCACAATCTATCTATTTAAGAGCACAGACCTGCCTGATAAAAGTCGTAGGAAATGCTGTAACCTAGTCCTTAAAAGGACTGCAATCACAATTATACCCTACTCCCAAGCTATCTGTAGATTTGTGCGAAAATTGGCTTGAAATTAACAAGGTATAGCGCACACAGCAACAGCGGTACCGTCTAACACGCAGCTGCAGCAGTGAGAAAATGGTGGCGACGGGGAAAATGGCTTGGTCTTATAGGGCAAGGACATGTGACATACACTGCCAATGACACATGCCCTTGATTGTGTGAAAAAAAGCACTTCGCTCCGTGTGTGCGCTGCTGATAGGCTGACAGATTGCACCTCCCCACTGTAAATGCGGGAAAGAGGAAAAAAAAATGGAGATCTTCATTGTTCCTGCAGAGATCCATCCCCTGCCCCTCCCCCCACCCCGCTGTACACTCAAACTGCGTATTAACATTAATTTTCATCATTACTGAGAAAAAATCCAGTTATGATTTTGGTGCACGAACAGTTATCGAACATAACCTCGAACAGCCGAATTTTTCTCAAATTGTTCGTGTTCGCCGAACGGCTCGAACACCGCCCAAAACAGCTCAAATTTGAGATTGGCGAACAGTTCGAGTAGAACAACGCTCATCTCTATTAAGGACGTGACAGTGAAGGTGGGGAGAGCGGAACTAAAGGACCAAGGACTGATTGTAGTAGAATCTAACCCTGGTGATACAGACTTGTATATGATACTTGGTACGAATATTGTTGGTAACTGTTTGGGAGAAGTGTTGTTTTTGCTCCAACAGATTGCTGACACTGCCAAACCAGGGCAGAGGAAGGTGCTCCAGAGAGAGATTCTAGCTCTCCTGTACCAGCAACAGGTAAAGCTAACAGGTGGTGAGATTGGTAATGTACGGGTGACAGACCCGATACCTATTGTGTTTCCCCCAATGAGTGAGATGCTCATTTGGTGTAGGGCAGCAATAGGTCTCAAGGGAAAGAACTACCAGGCGGTAGTGGAGCCCATTAGCTCGGAGCACAGACCTACACTCTTAACTGCTAGAGTGGTAGTTGATGTATGCAATGGGAGGGTACCCATACGTCTCCTAAATTGTGGGGAGGAGGAAGTTAAATTACCAAGATACGCCACTGTTGCCAGATTGTATACTGTGGATGATGATGCCATACACACAGTAGAGTCATTAACCTCATCAGACACAGTGGAGGGTAATGACTCAGAAAATCAGGTGGGGGATTGGTGTCAACAGCTCCATGTTGGGACTGACGCCACTCCTGTCTATCAAAAACAAGGTGTACACAGGGTGGTCCAGGAATACGAACAGGTATTCAGCAAACACCCACTTGATTTTGGGAGGATTAAAGGGGTATGTAGGCAGAGATGCCGTCCCTCTCAACGCCTCGCTCCCCGCCCAGCTTCCTCCAGCGCTCCTCTTCCTGCTTCTGCCGGCGCACGCAGCTTCCTGGGCACCGTGCTTAAGGCGCGCACGTGCGCGCTCCCTCCCTCTTAAAGGGGCCGCGCGCTCCGCCCTAAGGAGTCCCCGGCCAATTGCCGGAGGTCCTCCCATATATAAAGCACCTCCTCCTATATGGAGGTGACCGAGCAATAGTTTATGAACAGTATACTTACCTCTGCTTCAGCCCTCAGGTCCCGCTGCTAGCCTGACTACTAGTCCTGCCTGCCAGCCTGACTACTCTCCAGCCTGACAGTCTGTCTTCCGTTCTGTCCTCCAGTCTGTCTATGGGCTTTGCCCGCCTGCTTACCTGGAAGCACCTGCCTGTTACCTGTCAGCCTATCTGGAGGCTCCTGCCTGTCACTTGCCGTAACCACCTGTCTGCCTACCTGGAGGATTCTGCCCGTCACTTTCCATGACCACCTGACAGTCTACCTAGAGGCTCCCGCCTGTCACTTGCTGTGACCACCTGCCAGCCTACCTAGAGGCTTCTGCCCGTCACTTGCCATGACCACCTGCCAGCCTACCTGGAGGCTCCTTCCCGTCACTTGCCGTGACCACCTGACAGCCTACCTAGAGGCTCCCGCCTGTCGCCTGCTGTCTCTGCCAGTTCATCTACCCGGATCTCTCGTCAGCCTGCCTGCTGTGCTCATCTGCAGTATCGGTCAGTCCCAGCCATCTGTCCTGTGGGAGTCACCTGCTCTCTTACAAGGTTGTCCCCAGAGTAGCACCTGGTCCCTCTGCTTGGCCCCTCCCTGGTCACGGAGTCATTAGCCGCCGTACGACCTAGGTCGGTCCGAGTTGATACTTAGTTATGCCCCTCTGGGTCCCTCCTTGCACCGCAGCACAGAGGTTCCACCACCCGGATCCGTAACAGGGTACAACACCATATACCCACAGGTGACCATCCACCCATCAAAGAACATTACAGGCCCATACCACCAGCACACTACCAGAAAGCAAAGGAAATGTTGCATGACATGAAGAAGGCAGGGGTAATAAGAGATAGCTGTAGCCCCTGGGCAGCTCCCCTGGTCCTGGTCAGGAAAAAGGATGGAAGCATGAGGATGTGTGTAGATTACAGACAGGTAAACCGCATAACACATAAAGATGCATACCCTTTGCCCCGTATCGAGGAATCCCTGGCAGCATTAAAGTCAGCAAATTACTTCTCTACCCTTGACCTCACTAGTGGGTACTGGCAAGTAACAGTTGCTGAGGAGGACCAGGAGAGGACAGCCTTCACTACCCGATGGGGCTCTGCGAGTTCAACAGTATGCCGTTCGGACTCTGCAACACCCCTGGAATGTTCCAGAGATTGATGGAGTGCTGTTTGGGATACCGTAACTTCGAGACCGTGCTGCTATACCTGGATGACGTGATAGTGTACTCCAAGACGTATGAGGACCATTTGAAGCACCTGGCGGAGGTATTTGAAGCATTGTCCCGGTATGGGATGAAATTGAAGCCTTCCAAGTGCCACCTGCTCAAATAGAAGGTTCAGTACCTGGGGCACATCGTCAGTCCAGAAGGAGTAGCACCAGACCCGGAGAAGGTCACTGCCATCCAGAAATGGCCGGAACCAAAGAATCTCAAGGAGGTGCGTCAGTTCCTGGGACTGGTCGGGTATTACCGGAGATTTGTAAAGGACTACACCAAGAAGGCAGTGCCTTTGCAAGATCTCCTCGTAGGACAGTCCCACAGAGGGAAAAAAAAAACCTTCCAGTGGGGTATAGAGCAGACTGAGTCCTTTGCAGTGATGAAAGAGATCCTGACTGGCAAAGAAATCCTGGCCTACCCTGACTACAGCCAACCTTTCCTGCTGTACACTGATGCCAGCAACGAGGGACTAGGAGCTGTGTTAAGCCAGAAGCAGTATGGCAAAGAGAAGGTGATTGCCTATGCCAGCAGGAAGCTCCGTCCTACCGAAAGGAATCCAGAAAACTATAGCTCCTTCAAGTTGGAGCTCCTGGCCTTGGTCTGGGCCATCATTGAACGATTCAAGCACTACCTGGCCTCCACTAAGTTCACGGCCTATACTGACAACAACCCCTTGACACATCTAGAGACAGCCGAGTTAGGAGCCATGGAACAGCGTTGGATGGCCCGACTGTCAAACTATCAGTTCACCATCAAGTACCAGGCAGGCCACAAGAACGCCAACTCCGATGTCCTATCCAGAAAGCCTCACCAGTTGGACACTGAAGAAGAAGTGGATGACCTGGAGGAGATTGAGCTACCTGCCTTCCACAGAAATGGGATGGTCCACGAGCAGCGCACCTCCAGGAGGTATCGTGGTAAGACACTAAACCCTTTACCTCATCACAGTTGGAAGGAGACCCAGTACAGCGACCCAGTTGTCAGCTGTATCAAGGAACTGATAACCCAGGAAGGTTCCTCCCTGGAGAAGGATGCTTCTCCACAAGCCAAGCAACTGTGGAATGAGAGCAGCCGGCTGTTCATCTATAGAGAGAAGCTGTGCCGAAAGTATTCAAAGTATGTCAACACTAGGACCCATGAGATGGTATAGATCGTAGTGCCCAGGAGAGGCATCCAGATGGTGTTGTAGGCCTACCCCGATCAAGCAGGGCACTTTGGCTGGAAGAAGCGGGAAACCCTCCTGAAGAGTCGGTTTTATTGGGTTGGAATTCGGAGTTCCATAGAGAGGTGGTGCCGGGATTGTGGACCCTGTAGCCTCAGAAGGAAAGACTACAGCAGCAAGAAAGCACCCTTGCAGTCCATCAAGACAACCCAGCCCCTGGAGATCGTCGCCCTGGATCACGTCAAGCTGTCACCCAGCAGGTTAGGCTACTCTTATGCCCTGACCATGGTGGATCACTACTCCCGGTTCCTGGTGGTAGCCCCCGTCAAGGATCTGACGGCAGAAACTGCAGCAAGGACGTTTCAAGCACACTTCTGCAGGCCCCATGGATACCCGGATAAGGTGCTGACGGATCAAGGCCCTGCCTTTGAAGCTGAGCTGTTCAAAGAGTTTTGCCATCTGTACGGGTGTAAGAAGATTCGCACTACGCCGTACCACCCTCAAACCAATGGTCTATGTGAAAAGATGAACAATATCATCATAGACCTGCTGAAGACCTTACCTCTAGAAGAAAGGAATCAGTGGCCAGACAAACTACCTGATCTGGTAGATCTGTACAATCACATACCTGTGAGTTCCACCAATTGTACTCCAGCGTACCTCATGAGAGCAAGACCCGGAAAGTTGCCCATGGACCTGGAGCTTGGAGTGGTAGAGCCAGAAGCAGAAATGTCCAATGAAGACTGGGATACGACCCGACAGGAGCAGTACAAGAGAGTACAGGCCTGTGTCGAAGACAGTCTAAATAGGGTGAAAGATAAGCAGGAAGCACAGTACAACAAGAGTGCACCCGCAGAACCCTTAACATCTGGAGAAGTTGTGCTGAAGTGAAAGAGAAGAAACCACAAGCTTGATGACCAGTGGGAAAGAGAGCCTTACACTGTGTTGGATTCCAGGTTCGACAATAGAAAAAGGTGTCTAATCAGTAAAGATGGAGGTAAGATAGCTGTAACAGTCTCAAGAGACCACTTGAAGTTGTGCCCAGGTCTATTGAAGCCACAGGAAGAAGTACCTCTTATAGTGACTGAAGAACCCAAAGAAGATGTACTCCATACTGTCTTAGGAGATTTCCCGGCAGATTGGCCTCAACTGGATTGAGCTGTAATAATACCCGTGATGCACTTCTACCAACAGCCAGAAGACCCTCCACTGCAAGTAAGACCTGGAAGTGCCCCAGAAGAGCCTGCTCAGGAAGAATCCCCGGAAGAAGGATCACCAGTAGAAGCAGAGCCAGTAGGCCCAGCAACCAGTGTATTGCCAGTCCCATCGAGAGGTTAAGACAGTTCTACAATTTGCCCCCACGTACAGTGGTCGCCAAAAGTATTGGCACCCCTGCAATTCTGTCAGATAATACTCAGTTTCTTCCTGAAAATTATTGCAATCACAAATTCTTTGGCATTATTATCTTCATTTCATTTGCTTGCAAGGAAAAAAACACAAAAGAGAATGAAGCAAAGATCAAATCATTGATCATTTCACACAAAACTCCAAAAATGGGCCAGACAAAAGTATTGGCACCCTCAGCCTAATACTTGTTGCACAACTTTTAGCCAAAATAACTGCGAACAACCGCTTCCGGTAACCATCAATGAGTTTCTTACAATGCTCTGCTGGAATTGTAGACCATTCTTCTTTGGCAAACTGCTCCAGGTCCCTGATATTTGAAGGGTGCCTTCTCCAAACTGCCATTTTGAGATCCCTCCACAGGTGTTCTATGGGATTCAGGTCTGGACTCATTGCTGGCCACCTTAGAAGTTTTTATAGTGCTTTTGGAAGTGTGTTTTGGGTCATTGTCCTGCTGGAAGACCCATGACCTCTGAGGGAGACCCAGCTTTCTCACATTGGGCCCTACATTATGCTGCAAAATTTGTTGGTAGTCTTCAGACTTCATAATGCCATGCACACGGTCAAGCAGTCTAGTGCCAGAGGCAGCAAAGCAACCTCAAAACATCAGGAAACCTCCGCCATGTTTGACTGTAGGGACCGTGTTCTTTTCTTTGAATGCCTCTTTTTTTTTCCTGTACACTCTATGTTGATGCTTTTTCCCAAAAAGCTCTACTTTTGTCTCATCTGACCAGAGAACATTCTTCCAAAATGTTTTAGGCTTTCTCAGGTAAGTTTTGGCAAACTCCAGCCTGGCTTTTTTATGTCTCGGGGTAAGAAGTGGGGTCTTCCTGGGTATCCTACCATACAGTCCCTTTTCATTCAGACGCCGACGGATAGTACGGGTTGACACTGTTGTACCCTCGGACTGCAGGGCAGCTTGAACTTGTTTGGATGTTAGTCAAGGTTCTTTATCCACCATCCGCACAATCTTGCGTAGAAATCTTTCGTCAATATTTCTTTTCCGTCCACATCTAGGGAGGTTAGCCACAGTGCCATGGGCTTTAAACTTCTTGATGACACTGTGCACGGAAGACACAGGAACATTCAGGTCTTTGGAGATGGACTTGAGATTGCTCATGCTTCCTCACACTTTGGTTTCTCAAGTCCTCAGACAGTTCTTTGGTCTTCTTTCTTTTCTCCATGCTCAATGTGGTACACACAAGGACACAGGACAGAGGTTGAGTCAACTTTAATCCATGTTAACTGGCTGCAAGTGTGATTTAGTTATTGCCAACACCTGTTAGGTGGCACAGGTAAGTTACAGGTGCTGTTAATTACACGAATTAGAGAAGCATCACATGATTTTTCAAACAGTGCCAATACTTTTGTCCACCCCCTTTTTTAGGTTTGGTGTGGAATTATATCCAATTTGGCTTTAGGACAATTCTTTTTGTGTTTTTTCATTGAAGACAAATTAAATGAAGATAATAATACCAAAGAATTTGTGATTGCAATCATTTTCAGGAAGAAACTGAGTATTATCTGACAGAATTGCAGGGGCGCCAATACTTTTGGCCACCACTGTAGATCTGATAGGGTATCAGACAGTGCAAACACAGACAGCAACAACACGCCAGTACTACGTAGGTCAACACGCAGTACAAAGGCCAGGTCCCTGCCAGGTACAAGGAATAAGTTAGAAATACCTGCAGTGTAAATAGTTACCCAGTTGGGTATTGCATAATGTTTATTATATAAACTGAAATATATGTGTTTATTTAGTTACCCGTCAGGGTATAAAGACTTGTAGGCTGAGGACTGTGAGCAGCCCAAAAACTGTTCCTGTACATAGTTGCACTCCCTGGAGTGCCCCTTAATTGACCACAGAACAAAAACCCTTTTGGTGTGGCCGAAGATGTGGTCCAGCACCTGGATCACTTATGTCCTGTAACCACGCCCAGGGCCTACGTTGAGGGTTTTCAGGCGGGTCCCTCATGTTCCTTCATCGGTGAAATGAACACCAGGTTACGGGACTTACTGTAACTCTTTTGTTATTATAATTGTCATTGCTGTTATTCCTTGTTGTTATTATTATAATTGTTGTTACCTGTTTTGAAAAAAAAATGCTTCAGTCCAAGAGTACTGAATTGTACTAGGGGGGAATGTGGCGCCCTGCTACGCACAGGTGCCACAGAACCAAGTAGGGTGCATGGATGGACTTCTCCACAAGAGGCCCTCATTACATTCACACACCTCCACTCTACCACCTCAGACCAGCAGAGGGAGCCCGGAGAGGGATATATATAGGGAGGGTGGAGCCAGGCAGCTCAGTTTCCGTTTAGAGTTTAGAGTGTGCTCAGAGAGAGAGCAGCACGCAGGCTGCTGTGTGAGGCAAGTTCAGGCCTACAGCGCGCACTGAAGCCTAGTGAGGGCCCTGCGTGTGGCCGACGGCAAGGAGGAAAGGAGAGAGGAGTTGAGGGGGCAGAGGAGCGTACCAGGCTCACCCCAAAGTATACACCAGACACTGGGTCCGCGCCTACAGGAATCCTTCATACCCAGTAGGGACCACCGGATACCTGGAGGACTACAAGTCCCAGGCCGACCAACACTGACTACTGTACCAGGGCTAGGAGTCACGGAGGCCCCAGCATCCAGGGAGAGTGATCTCCAAGAGAAGGCCCTACCACCAGGTCAGCAGGTACAGGAGAGAGAGAGACAGTAATTAAGCCAGGCCTAGCTCCAGGCAGGTCAGAAGCTTAGCAAATGGAAGCAACGGATCAGGAGGCCCTATACCCGCTCACTGGGGAGAGTCCAGAAATGCACCCTGTGTGCCGAGTACCCTGGACCATACCTGCATCAAGACCAGTAAAGGTATCGAAGCGAACCCCCGTGTGAGTGTCTGTCATTTCCCCTGAACCGTCCTGGCCGTCTCTCACCCGAACCACCATCTATTACTCCACGCTGCCCTGAGGCCCGCTCCACCTGTGGGGAGCCGTTCCATCACAAGCTGCCCTACCATCAGCCTCAGAGGACTGAGGCCCCCCTTTAGCCGCATTCCACTGGTGGCATCACGAACACTTTCCAAATCCCCTATAAATAATCCCCCTTTTGGGTGACCGCCCTGGGCCACGGACCGGGTCAGCCACCGTGATATCCCCCAGCAACCAGAGGCCCGGCTGCCGTGTACCCCACGTCCCTGGGGGCACATCAGAAATGTTGCTTGTCCTGGTGCAGGAGAGGCCAGAAATCTGGGACCCTCGCAATGCCAACTATGTGGACCACAATAAAAAGGATGCAGCTTGGAGACGCATATGCTTCCAGATGTACCCCAATTATGAGGAAAGAACACGAGAGGTGCAGCAGGAAATTAGTAATGTAAAACATTTATATATTGAATTTGTGTCTGTAGCTCTACATAATGTGTAAATTCATTTGTGAACATGATGTTATTGTCAATATCCGTCATGTTTGCTAATCCACATGGCAAACTGTATGCACGCTGACAATGTAATCTATCAATCAACACTCTAGAAATGTGTTCACACTTTTATATGTTTTTTTTTCGCAGTGGTTGATGTGACAAGACGGTGGCGCAGCTGCCGTGATCAATACCGCTGTGAGTGGCATCAGCGTGCCAGGAGTGGTGTAGCAGCCTCAAAAAAGCTGAAGTACATTTATTTTGACCTCTTGAATTTCCTAGCTTTCATTCTAGAACTCGGACAGTAAGTGCATGCTTGTTTTCGATCTTCAAATGTGTAATTAAGATTTAATTTTTTTATTTTTTATAAAAAATCAGAACTGAATCCAACCTACGAGAATGGGAGACAGCATCGGATTCTGAGGTGATCTTGGTCCCTGTTGGAGAAGTCGAAGAGGAGGCCGGACCTTGTTCTGCCCCATCAGCGCCAGAATGACCACCACCATCACCACCTTCAGCAGGACATGAGCCCAACCCAGATGAGAATGAACGTGGACATAGCAGTAGTCCTATGCTCCCCATGGATACATCAACGCAGGCTGCAGCCATCCCATGCTATGCCTGGCACAGGAGGGAGCTCCTCGCCACTGGTAACAGGTGCCAAGTAGACATTGGTGTTTTACAATACCTAGCGGGCACTGTTAATGATGATGGGGAAGAAGCCTATGCGCGGAGCCTGACTCGGTATTTGTGCCCAATACCCCGAGAGGTGAGGCTGCATGCCAGATGTGCATTGCATATTATAATAGATTCCTGCACAGCACCTAACAATCCAAGGCTCGTTGTCAACTTCCTTGAGAGATGGCAGATGTCCACCGACAACTACCTAAACATGCTTGGAAGCGTGGATGAAGAGCCCATAGTGCTCCCTGAACCACCTACACCACTGATCCCATCACCTCAACCACAATAAAGACCTTACCAACAACTCCAACCACAACCATCAGAATCTTACTTCCAAAATGCAGCTGCAACTGCCCAATATGGCCACTTGAACATATCCACTGTAGGAGAGTGAACTCAACATGGGTATGGTCGACATGGCCATTCTGGGGAATTTAGCCAAATGCCAAACCAAATTCAGCATGACTTTGCCTACCCTTACTCAAGTGGCCAATGCCATGTCCCACAACAGGACCCACAAATAATCCACAAAGCCAAACTCAACAAACAAGTCATGCTGGACCTATGCCATCATCACCACCTTCATACCAAAATTTGTAATAAATAGTGTTATCAGGACTAATATCCTTTTTTGTACTTTTCGTGATTCAATTTTTAAATGAACAAATTTGGCAAAAATAACCCTTGTTTGTAATAAAGTTTGCAATGTTTTTAGCAAACCAGGACAGCAAAAACACCAGCAGGGGTATATTTCAAAGATTTGTGGACAAATCTTCTTGTGGACCGAATGTTTGGCCTTGATGATTAGATTTTTATAACTTTCAGACCATTGAGGCTGTTAATTTAATCGGACATTACATTGGAAAAATATGTGGGGAAAGTAAGGCCATAAGGATGTCATACGGATATGTAGGCGAGAAAATATCGCATCATTGCACTGCAATCGCATTACACATGGATTACCATACGGACAACACTCATGCGACTCTCGGCACTGAGAATCGGAATGATTTTTATATGTTTAATGTGACTCCGGCCTCGATAGATATAGATATGGATAGATAGATAGATAGATAGATAGATAGATAGATAGATAGATAGATAGATAGATAGATAGAAAGAAATGTATGAGATATATAATCAGCGCTTTGTGTTTGTAGCTTACGGTTCATGTAATTTATTAATAAATGATTCAATTTCAGAAAAAAATGGCGTGGGATCCCCCTAAATTTTATTAACCAGCAGAAGGAAAGCGGACAGCTGGGGCTGATGTTTATAGCCTGGGAAGAGGGTAATACCCATGGAGCTTCCCAGGCTATTAATATCAGCTCACAGCTGTATACATAGCCTTTACTGGTTATTAAAATGGGGGACCCCCCAAAAAAAATTATATAATTAATAACCAGCAAAGGCTAGGCAGACAGCTGTGGGCTGATATTAGTAGCCTAGGAACCATGGATATTGGCCCCCTCCCAGACTAAAAAAAGAATTAGGATATAAAATAATAACATGAATATATTAATTAATTGAATATTTTTATGTGGTAAAAGTCTCTTTTTCTATAAATATTTTTTTTTTTTCTGAAAAAACAATCCAAGGAATTTTTTTTCTTTTCATATGAGACTATGAATTTTTCTTTTTAACTTCATCTAACGTGGCTCTATGAATTCGATGCAGCATAAGATTAGAACATATTCCGCTTCTAAGTTTGAATCTATTTAATCTCCACACGCATAAAAAAAATTAACTATTTAAATGCAATTTTTTTTTCTAATGAACTGTGATGAACTTTGACACCTCATGTGTCCATCATGTGTTCATTTGGTGCCAACATTTGGACTCTTATCACTATAAATGTAACTGCATTGCGGTGTGAGCTGTGCTTTTCTTGTCTTGAAAAACCGCATGTACTTTCGGTCTGGAGTTGGATTTATTATATGGGATACCAACAGTGCAGATTATCCGCAAATTCTTCCTATCTGTGTCTTCCCGGTCTGATAACCAATTGGACCTGCAGCAACTGGATTTATAAGTGATTTAAATGTTGTGTGTACACAACTAAATGAGGTTAGTATAATCTTATTTAAACACCTTTATCTCCCTTTGATAAAATCCTATTGCACTTTTTTCCTAGTTTTATTCTGTTACTACACACCGCTAGAGTCTGGATACACTCTCCCGGTGGGACATTGGTCCTTGGAAGATATAGCAGCATAGAAATTATCCTTTTATCATCAAATACTTTTAAAAGAACTATCATCTCAGGAACGCCTCATCATACAGACCATTGCATCAACAGGAGTCTCAGTGATCGTTAATGAATAGTGATGAAAGAGCATGCTCGCTACTGCTTGGTGCTCGCCCGAGCATCTCATTGCTCGAGATGCTCGGCGCTCGCCGAGTATTTCTGGGGTTGCTCGGCGGGAGCTCGCTTCCCTTTAGAGCGCCAACCATCATGCAGGGATTGCCTGCCACTCACTGTAATGCCGTAGCCATGTTGGTTGTGGCATTACAGTGATTGGCTGGCCGCACAGCGTAATCAGGTCTATATCAGACCTAGCGCCGCTGTGCTCGTCAGTCTACTCCGCAATCAGGCAGTGTAGGGAGAGGTGCTGCTGAGATAGGGAGAGATTAGGTTTTGTATTGGGTAGTGTAGGGAGAAAACAAGTACATTACACATATCCAGCTCAACAAACAGTCATTCTGAGGACTAATCCTTCTGCTGAGATATCAGGCAGGCAGTGTATATAGGCAGGCAGGCAGTGTATATAGCAGACTGCAGTGCATATAGCACAAGAGGCTCCATTCCAATTCTGCCTTCTGCTGCTGTTAGAAATTTCTATACAAAGGCCCAGGTCTCAGGGGCCAGGAATACTTTTCTTTGGATCTTAATCCTCATTATTTGCTTAAAAATCAATCCAGAGAACACCGTTTTTCTGCACCATTTGCTTGTTGGCACTGCAGAATACAGTCAGGTCCTTTCCATATTACAGCGCTAGAAATCCAGCTATTTAAAACTGTGTTTTCTCCGTCAAACGGATCACATATATGTTGTCAGAAAATACTGCCATTTCTGGCCTCCATTAAAAATTTCCTTTAGTGTGTCAGTGAAGCAATTCACACCAGTTTGCTGTTCAAACTACTTACCTTCAGGCCAGGTATTTAAAACTGTGTTTTCTCCGTCACACGGCGCACATATACGTTGTCAGAAAATATTGCCATTTCTGGCCTCCATTACAAATTTTCTGTAGTGTGTCAGTGAAGCAATTCACCGCAGTTTGCTGTTCAAACTACTTACCTACAGGCCAGCTATTTAAAACTCTGTTTTCTCCGTCACACGGATCACATATACGTTGTCAGAAAATACTGCCATTTCTGGCCTCCATTAAAAATTTCCTTTAGTGTGTCAGTGAAGCAATTCACACCAGTTTGCTGTTCAAACTACTTACCTACAGGTCAGGTATTTAAAACTCTGTTTTCTCCGTCACACGGATCACATATATGTTCGCTCCAAACTCAGTCATTTGTAGTGAGCGTGGAAGATACTGTCCTCCATTTAAAATGGGCAAGGCACATGGCAAGGGACAGGGAACTGGCGTGATGGTAATGGTGCATGTAGAGGCTGAGGACAAGGCCGTGGGCAAGCTGAAATTGTGCCACAACAAACATCCATATCTTCTCGCTTGACCTTCCTGTCCCAATTTCTAGGGGACTGCAGTACACCACTATTGAACCCAGAGCAGTGTCAAAAGGTTGTTGGTTGAATAGCGGATAATGCTTCCAGTCACTTAGCCACCACCACCACCACCACCCTGTCTTCCACACGGTCAAGTCTCAGTAGCCGGGAGTCTGGACCGCATATTTCTCACCCTGATCCTCCTTCCTCCCACCATTCTGAGTACCCAGAGACAACTGATCCCACACTTGGACACTCTGAAGAGCTGTTCACTTTTCCATTTAAAGATTCGGGCCTCTCGCCCGGTCCTCTTGAAGCGAGGCAAAAGGAGATCGCGTGTAGCGATGCCCAAATATTTGAGCAGCCACGGTCACACGAAGGAGGCAGTGGGAAAGTGTCACAAGAGGTGGACGATGATGAGACACAATTGCCAGAAAGTCAGGAGGAGGACCAGAGTGCGGAAGTGGAAGACGAGGTGCTGGATGATATAGTAACTGACCCAACCTGGCAGGAGGACATGCAGAGCGAGGACAGCAGCACACAGGGGGAGGGAGGCAGAGCACCCCAACAGGCAGGAAGAAGCAGTGTGGTGGCCGCAGACAGAAGGCAGGCAACCGTTCCCCGTAACACCAACACAAAGGAAGTTGCCAGTACAACTGTTAGGTCTTCCCGAGTCTGGTTGCTTTTTAAAGACTTTGCCGATAACCCCAAAAAGGCCATTTGCACCACCTGCCAGGCCAGCATCAGCAGGGGTGGCAAAATGACCAGCCTGACCACCACCAGCATGATCAGGCACATGGCAGCAAAGCACCCGACTTTGTGGGCCGAACCCTAGGGTCCAGGAACAGTGTCTGCGGGTGGCACCATTGCTTCTTCCACTGTTGTACATGCACGCCAATCCACTGTCCATGGTGCATGCGAAGATGCCTCCAGCCCTGCAACTGTCGTTGCGCACTCTCAAGTAGCAGCATCAGGAAACACGTCCATGTCCTTGTCCCAGCACAGTGTTCAGTTGTCCATACTCCAGTCTTGGAACGCAAGCACAAATATGCAGCCAACGCCCCACAGGCCACACTACAAAATTATCACATTTCACGACTGCTTGCGCTCAAAATTTTGCCTTTTAGGCTCGTGGAGACGGAAGAATTCCGCAACCTGATGGCGGCGGCCATCTCTCGGTACTCGGTCCCCAGCCGCCACTATTTCTCCCGGTGTTCGTCCCCGCATTACAGAAGCACAAAACATTAGCCGTGCCCTCAACAACGCAGTTACCGGGAAAGTCCACCTAACAACGGACACGTGGACAAGTGCTTGTGGGCAGGGACGGTACATCTCGCTGACGGCACACTGGGTTAACATAGTGGAAGCCGGGACCCAGTCGGACTTTGGGATGGAACACATCCTCCCGACGCCAAGGATTGCGTGCCCTAGGTCAATCAGGGTTGCCCCCATGGTCTACAGCTCCTGCACCTCATCCTCCTCAGCCTCCTCCTCCACTTCAGCCTCCATCTCCGAAATGACCACATCAGTCACAAGCTGGAAGCACTGCGGCATTGCCTCGGCCAAGCGGCAACAGGCTGTGCTGAAGCTAATATGCTTAGGTGACAAACCGCACAATGCTGAAGAGTTGTGGACAGCTCTGAAAGAGCAGGCAGATCTGTGGCTCACACTGCTGAACCTACAGCCAGGTATAGTCGTGTGTGAACGTGGTGGAACCTGGTGGTGGCTCTGAGGAGAGGTGAGCTCACACACGTACCATGCCTGGCCAATGTGCTTAACTGTGGTATAGCGGTTTCTCAAATCCTACCCGGAGCTGCCAGATCTGCTTGTTAAAGTACACGGCCTGTGTGCCCATTTTAGAAAGTCAGCTACAGCTTCCGCCACCCTTGCAGTGTCTCAGCAGCGTTTGCAGCTTCCGGCTCACAGACTGGTGTGTGATGTCCCCACGCGTTGGAATTCTACACTGCAGATGTCGGGAAGGATTTGTGAGCAGAAGTGGGCAGTTGTTGAGTACCAGCATCAACAAGGCTGTCGGTATTCAGTTCAGACTCCACACATAAGACCTCAGGAGTGGACATGGATGTCAGACATAAGTACCATCCTCCAAAACTTTGAGGACTCCACCAAGATGGTGAGCGGCGATGACGCCATAATTAGCATCACCATCCCGCTTCTCTGTCTTCTGAAATGCTGTCTGCTCACAATCAAAGAGGATGCATTGCAGGCAGAGCACGATGAGATGGAGCAAGGAACCATACAGGGTGATTACACACAGCCAAGCATCATATCATCCCAACGTGGATTGGGTGACAATGAGGAAGAGGAGGAGGAGGAGGAAGGACAGGAACTAGTTTCATGCACTATATACGGTACTACCTGCACAGCTGTCATACCGTCTGTTCAGCGTGGATGGCCAGAGGACAGAGAGGAGGAGAAGGAGGAGGAGAGCATGGTTAGTCATCCTCTTGGTGAGGACACGGAAGTCTTGCCTGTAGAGATGAGCGTTGTTCTACTCGAACTGTTCGCCAATCTCAAATTCGAGCTGTTTTGGGCGGTGTTCGAGCCGTTCGGCGAACACGAACAATTTGAGAAAAATTCGGCTGTTCGAGGTTATGTTCGATAACTGTTCGTGCACCAAAATCATAACTGGATTTTTTCTCAGTAATGATGAAAATTAATGTTAATACGCAGTTTGAGTGTACAGCGGGGTGGGGGGAGGGGCAGGGGATGGATCTCTGCAGGAACAATGAAGATCTCCATTTTTTTTTTCTCTTTCCCGCATTTACAGTGGGGAGGTGCAATCTGTCAGCCTATCAGCAGCGCACACACGGAGCGAAGTGCTTTTTTTCACACAAGCAAGGGCATGTGTCATTGGCAGTGTATGTCACATGTCCTTGCCCTATAAGACCAAGCCATTTTCCCCGTCGCCACCATTTTCTCACTGCTGCAGCTGCGTGTTAGACGGCACCGCTGTTGCTGTGTGCGCTATACCTTGTTAATTTCAAGCCAATTTTCGTACAAATCTACAGATAGCTTGGGAGTAGGGAATAGTTGTGATTGCAGTCCTTTTAAGGACTAGGTTACAGCATTTCCTACGACTTTTATCAGGCAGGTCTGTGCTCTTAAATAGATAGATTGTGGGAGTAAAGACTAATTGTAATTGGAGTCCTTTTCAGGACTAGGTTACATCAGTTCCTATCAGTTTTTGCCAGGCAGGTCTGTGCCAGTGCTGTGCAAGTTTTTTTCACAGCATTTGGCTGAATCTAGCAAGCTAATCCTTTTTGGCCTATTGCAGAGTGTGTTAGTCAGTGGAGTAGCCTATCTGTGTTGCAAGATATACCACCTGTGTATAGAATACCAATTTTTTTACTGCACCTAGTGAAGTAAAATCTTTTGGGCATAGCATCATTCTATTAGTCCATCTATACTGACCTCAATCAGGTTGCAAACTGAATATATTTTTTTCTGCATCTACCTCTGAAAAAATATTGGGCTTCTAGCTGTGTGTGGGACTTGTTCTATTAATCCATCTATACAGACCTCCATCAGGTTGCAAACTGAATATATTTTTTTCTGCATCTACCTCTGAAAAAATATTGGGCTTCTAGCTGTGTGTGGGACTTGTTGTATTAGTCCATCTATACTGACCTCCATCAGGTTGCAAACTGAATATATTTTTTTCTGCATCTACCTCTGAAAAAATATTGGGCTTCTAGCTGTGTGTGGGACTTGTTCTATTAATCCATCTATACAGACCTCCATCAGGTTGCAAACTGAATATATTTTTTTCTGCATCTACCTCTGAAAAAATATTGGGCTTCTAGCTGTGTGTGGGACTTGTTGTATTAGTCCATCTATACTGACCTCCATCAGGTTGCAAACTGAATATATTTTTTTCTGCATCTACCTCTGAAAAAATATTGGGCTTCTAGCTGTGTTTGGGACTTGTTCTATTAATCCATCTATACAGACCTCCATCAGGTTGCAAACTGAATATATTTTTTTCTGCATCTAGCTCTGAAAAAATATTTGGCCTTCTAGCAGTGTGTGGGACTTTCTCTATTAGTCCATCTATACTGACCTCAATCAGGTTGCAAATTGAATAAAAAATTTTTCTGCATCTAACCCAGCCAATAGTTTTGGCCTAATACCACAGTTTGGCCACTCAGCTCTGCTCGGTTCCCATCCATTGTTTTTTTGTGCAAACAACTCCAGAGTTGTTAATTAGTTAACCACCAAAATGAGTGGAAAAAGGCCTGCTGCTGGTGGAAAGGGGAATAGGCGTGTTGGGAAGGGGAAAAAAGGTTGTGTCCGTGGGGTAGGTGTTAAAGCAACAGTAACATCTGCAGAAGAAAGACCATCTTCCAGCCAAACTAAAATGTCTACTTCTTTTAACGGACAATGTGATAAGATCCCTTTCTTACGGCCACGCCAATCGCTACAAATTCCAGATGAGGCACAAAAACAGCAGGTGCTTCAACGGATATCAAGTGCTCCTTTAAGTGGGCTCTCCTCCACATCAACTTCAACATCACAAATACTCCAGTCCTCAAAGGTGTCACCCCAATCGCACTTGCTTCCTCACAGCTCCCAAATCTCCAGCTGCCCGTCTGAGTATGAGGTAGAACAGATGGTTGAGTCTGCAGAGCTGTTTACTCATACTATAGCCTGGGAATCAGAGGTCGACTCCAGCGCTTCTGTGAATCCAGACGAGGAAATGATCTGCACTGATGCCCAGAATCTTTATGAGTCGGATCCAGGACCAGACGCAGAAGGTTCTGACCATAATGTAGACCCTCATTCCCAAACTGTAACTCCTGTTGGTGGAGACAATGAGGAAGATGATGATAAGACTCAAATACCTGATTGGAGCGACAACTTTAGTTTTTTGTCAGGGCAGGAACAGGTTGGCTCTGAGGACGACGGGTGTGATAACGCACAGGGTGATGATGATGAGGTTGGAGATCCCACTTACTGTCAACCCACAGTCAGCCAAGAGATGAGGTCAGCAGAGGAGCTGGAGGAAGATGCTAGTGACGACGAGGTCAGGTTGCGCCTTCCTGGACAGAGACGTAGTACTGGAAGCACGTCAACAACTGCATCCTCAAACACAACTCTGCCTCTCACCACAAGTCGTGGTGGCTCTTCAGGTCGCATGGGTGCTAAGCCTTGCATAGCCTGGGCATTTTTTCAGATCGATAAAGATGACCCAACTCGTGTTATCTGTAACATTTGTCAGCAAAAGCTAAGTAGAGGCCAAAAAATACATAGTTTGAGTACTTCATGCATGAACCGGCACATGGACATGAAGCATAAGTTGCAGTGGGAAGCTCAGTGTGCTACAATGCGGCCTAGCCGGCCGGGCCAACCACTGTCTGCCATATCTTGTGCATCCGCGGCCTCTTCATCCTCTGTGACTGGGGGGACAGCAGTCACACCTGTTTTGGGGCGCAGACCTGCCACCTCTTTACCCGCAACAGCCAGCGTGATTGGCAGGTCATCATTTTCTTTGGAGGTGGTAACACCAGCTGGTGTTGAGCGCTGTCCGACATCGATAGCACCACCTTTGGATCAAGGCAACCTAACATGTCCGCCTGCATCTTCCTCACAGACCGGCAGTTTACCGGGGACACCCTTATCAACCCCGTCTAAGCACAATAGCCAGCCCTCGGTCCCTCAGATGTGGACAAGTAAAAGACCATTTCCTCCTAGCCATGAGAAAGCTAAGAGGTTGAATTTCACCATCTGCAAGCTCTTGGCTACAGAAATGCTGCCTTTCCGCCTGGTGGACACAGAGGATTTTCGAGACCTTATGTCCGTCGCAGTGCCCCAGTACCAGATGCCCAGTCAGCACTACTTCTCAAAGAAAGGTGTGCCTGCGCTCCACCAGCATGTCGCACACAACATCACCGCTTCTTTGAGAAACTCTGTGTGTGACAGGGTGCATTTCACCACAGACACTTGGACGAGTAGGCATGGACAGGGGCGTTACATGTCGCTGACTGGGCACTGGGTAACTATGGTGACAGCAGGACAAGGGGCTGCTGTCCAAGTCTTGCCGTCCCCACGAGTTGTGCGTCAATCCTCTTTATGTCAAAGTTCCTCCACTGCTTCTGCCTCCTCAACCTCCTCTCGGTCTTCCACCTGCACCCAAAGCCTGTCTGGTCATGCCACAAGCTTTCTAACTGCGCAGAAGGGATCCTGCACACCTCCTTACTATGCTGGCAGTAGGGCTCAACGTCATCAGGCGGTTTTTACATTGAAATGTCTGGGAAATGTGAGTCACACAGCTGAGGAGTTGTGGTCAGCTCTGGAGAACCAATTTCATGAATGGTTGTCTCCACTGGACCTGAAACCAGGGAAGGCCGTGTGCGACAATGCTGCAAACCTGGGTGCGGCCCTTCGCCGGGGCAATGTCACACACGTGCCTTGTATGGCTCACGTGTTGAAGCTGGTTGTCCAGCAATTTTTAGCCCACTATCCCAGACTAGATGGCCTTCTGCAGAGGGCACGGTCGCTGTGTGCTCACTTTCGCCGTTCGCATCCCGCAGCTCAGCGACTTACATCTCTACAGAAGTCGTTGGGCCTGCCACTTCACCGGCTAAAATGCGATGTGCCTACCCGGTGGAATTCAACTCTGCACATGTTGCAGCGACTGTGGCAGCACCGACAAGCCCTGGTGCAATACGTTCTGACGTATAGCCTGGGCCAACGAGATCCAGAGGTGGGGCAAATCACGCTGGAGGAGTGGTCTCAGATCAGGGACCTATGCACCCTTCTGCACAGTTTTGAAATGGCGACGAAGATGTTTAGTGCTGACGATGCCATTATCAGCATGACTATTCCGGTGATTTACATGCTGGAGCACATGTTAAACAGAATTCGGAGTCAGGTGGTGGCACAAGAGGAGGTGGAGGAAGTAGAGGAGGAGGAGTTGTATGCGGAAGGGCTAACATCTGCAAGGTCCAGACGGTCGGCAGCACCAAGGCGGCAGGCATGTGAGGGTGGGGGAGATGGTTTTACCAGGGCGCATGGTAGCAGCCAAACTAGTGAGGAAGGTGCAGGAGCCCAGGAAGAAGTGGAGGACGAACTGATGGAAGACTCATCAGATGAGGGAGACCTTGATCACATTTCTGTTGTGCGAGGTTGGGGGGAGAGGACAGAGGAAGGAAGCATGATTGTTACCTCGCCACCAACACAACAGGGACTTGGTGCTCCTGGATGCGCAACACACATGAGTGCCTTCTTGCTGCACTACCTGCAACATGACCCTCGAATTGTGAGAATTAGAAATAATCCTGACTACTGGGTTGCCACACTGTTAGATCCCCGGTACAAAAGTAAATTTGCAGAAATTATTCCTGCCATAGAAAGGGATGCACGCATGCAGGAGTATCAGCAGAGACTGTTGCAGAATCTTACATGTGCTTTTCCACAAAATACCAGTGGTGCACGTAGTGAATCTCACAGTTCCAACTTGCCAACCGTGGGACCGTCAAGTGTTCAGCACTCAAACCGTAACAGAACCACAGTATCTGCTGGTAACATCAATTTTGCGGAATCATTTCACCACTTTTTTAGCCTATCCTTTGCAAGGCCACAGGAGACAAGAAGTCTGACACATAGTCAACGCCTAGAGACGATGGTACAGGAGTATCTCCAAGTAAACAATGAAGCCACGACTGTGTCACTGGACCCTTGCTCTTTTTGGGCTTCCAATCTGGATAAATGGCCGGAGCTAGCCACTTACGCCTTGGAGATCTTGTCATGCCCTGCAGCCAGCGTTCTGTCTGAACGTGTGTTCAGCGCTGCTGGTGGTGTGCTGACAGGTAAGCGCACGCGGCTCTCCACTGATAATGTAGACAGACTCACGTTCATAAAGATGAACAAATCATGGATCCGAAATGACTTTTCTACCCCTGTGTCATCCTGGGGAGAGTAAAAGCTTGATGATTGGTTAAAATCACCCTACCAACCGTTTTAAGCTTTCAAATTACTAATCATGTTTATCTGTATCTTGGCTGGAAAATAATTTGGGCTTTGTAGCAGTGTGCAGCACTGATTCTATTAGGCCATCTATAATAAGCTCCACCAGATTTAAAATTACTAATCATGTTTATCTGTATCTTGACTGGAAAATAATTTGGGCTTTGTAGCAGTGTGCAGCACTGATCCTATTAGGCCATCTATACTAAAGCTTCACCAGATTTAAAATGAATAATAATTTTTAGCTGCATCTAGCCCGGAAAATAATTTTGGGGCTCCGAGATGCGCAAAACACATAAGTGCCTTCTTGCTGCACTACCTGCAGCATGACCCTCATATTGTCAGAATTCGAAGTAATCATGACTACTGGGTTGCCACACTCTTAGATCCCCCAAACTTTTCGATCAACCTTTTCATTTTAATAAAGACCAAAAAAATGGTCATTTTTGAAATTATAAGCATTAGCAGGTTGTTAGAAACTGAAATCAAACAGTTTTCAACTCAAAACTTTATTCTAGGTGATGTTACATTTTCACATAGGACCCCTTGTTCGAAAGGAGCTTCTGAACTCTCTCGTCCATTGAATTTGTCAGGTTTTGGATGGTTTCTGCTTTAATTGTTTTGCATGAGGACAGAATACCCTCCCAGAGCTGTTGCTTAGATGTGAACTGCCTCCCGCCATCATAGACACTCCTTTTAATGATGCTCCAAAGGTTCTGAATGGGGTAGAGGTCAGGAGAGCATGGGGGTCACACCATAAGTTTGTCCCCTTTTATGCCCATATCAGCAAGAGATGCAGATGTTTTATGTGCAGCATGAGATGGTGCATTATCATGCAGAAAAATGATCTTGCTGTGAAATACACGGTTCTTCTTCTTGAACCATGGCAGGAAGTGCTGTTTGAGAAAATCCACATACATTATGGAGTTCATCTTTAGCGCCTTCAGGGATCCTAAAGGGGCCGACAATCTCTCTCCCCATGATTCCAGCCCAAAACATTACTCCACCTCCTCCTTGTTGGCGCTGTAGCCGTGTTTGCGTGGGGTGTCCATCAACCAGCCATCCTCCACTCCATCCATCTGGACCATCGAGCGCTGCACGGCACTCATCCGTGAACAAAACAGTTTTGAAATCAGTCTTCATGTAATGTTTGGCCCACTGGAGCCGTTTCTGCTTGTGTGAAGTGGATAGAGGAGGTCGACAGGATGGCGTATGCACAGCTGCAAACCTCTGAAGGACCCTGCATCTTGATGTTCGGGGGACGTTGGAGGCACAAGCAGCTTCAAAAACTTGTCTGCTGCTATGACAAGGCTTTTTTGCCGCTGCTCTTTCAACCTGACGTAATTGCCTGTAGGAAAGAGTCCTCAATTTGCCCTTATCTGCACGCACACGTGTGTACTGTGAATCAGCTACATACTTCTTGATTGCCAAGACACTTCATCCTGATCATCGCACAATGTTGATTGTAGTCATGCCTTGACCTAAACACTCCACAATTTGTTGCTTCTCAGCAGCCGACACATCCTTTTTCTTTCCCATTTTGGCAGAAAATGTAGGCTGCTTAATAATGTGAGACAGCCTTCTTAAGTAGTCTTGCCTTTCATTGGACACACCTGCCAAACTAATTAGCACAGGTGTCTGCAATTGCTTACAGTGATATAAAGAGCCCTGACACACATCACCATCAATGAGTTTAACTGACAAACAAACAAATTCTTCCCTTATCACTCCTAAACACTTTTTGCATAATAATTTGGAACACAGTGTACATGTGCTTTTCCACAAAACACCAGTGGTTCACGTAGTGAATCTTACAGTTCTAACTTGCCAACCGTGGTCTGTATGGAGTTGTTCAATAAAGGGCCCAAAATTAAGATAACATAGATGGGAGAGGTCTCTATGAATAGGAATTCCTAAGTATTTGATACCCTGTGAGGGCCAGGCAAAGGGAAAGTTGGACTGGATGGAATCCTATATGGATTTGGGGAGGGAGACATCGAGGGCCTCAGACTTCGCTGCATTGATTTTAAAATTTGACCATGTAACAAAGTGATCTATTTCAGCCATAACAGCATGGATGGATATATGTGATTGAGTGATATATACTAGGACATCATCAGCAAATAGAGAGCACTTGTACTCGGTGCCTCCCACCTCAATCCACCTAATATTGGGGTTATGGCGAATTGATGAGAGCAGGTGCTCCATCACTAGGATGTATAAGAGAGGGGACAGAGAACATCCCTGCCTTGTCCCATTGGTGATTGTGAAAGGTGATGAAAACGTTCTGACGCGCCCCCTGGGCCTTGGGACACCCGGAGCCGGACCCTTTTTGGTGGATGCTGGTGGTTGTAGTCTCCGTGGCGGCAACCCGGTTCCGTGGCTCAGGGCGGTCAAACCAGTGGCGGAACTATTTATGTGGTTTTGATGTTTAAATGTCCGACTACGCCACCCGTGGATTGCGGTCAGAGTGAACCGCCGCTCCAGGGCAGACCGCTGAGGCTGGTGTTGTGGGTGCAGCAGAGCTTAGCATAACTCCCCACGGGAGGAGTATAGCCTCAGGGCAGTGTATGCGGAGGATGGGGGTGATGGTGCAGGGCAGCAGCAGTAATGACACGGAGTCAGTGATGCAGTCCAGGGCCTTTACTCACAGTTCTTATTATCCAGACCACGTCTGCAGGTAACGGCTGCCCACATCGTACTGTGCTCACCAGGTGAGGGGCTCAGACAACTCCCAGATAACTTTGGAGTGCTTCACAGGACCCCCTTTGTGTGTCCTTTGTCTGGCCTTTCTTACCAACCCTTCTGTCCGGCTGCCTCGGGCCTCCTCTTGGTAAACTTGGCGCCAGTTTCCCTGACCCTATGTGGTGCCTTCCTAGCGGGTGTAGCGAGGGGCTGCGCCACATAAAATGTCACAGCCTCCTGTTTCTAGCTGAGGGTCGTTTCCTGCCTCCACTAGTTTCGGGGACCGGTCTCCCCCTTTGGCCTGACCCCTCCACGCAGGTGGATTCGGGCGTGCGGTGGCGACTCGCCCGTCCGCACCCCTGAGATCCCTTCGTTCCTCGTTCCTGGAGCCTTCTCCGCTCCTATTCCTTCCTTCTCCCTCTTCCAGGCCTGGGCCTCTGTTACTAGGCCCGCCTCCGGAGCAGAGCTCATGCAGAGCCCCTGCTCCCTGCCACTTCTGCTCAGACTTCTCTGCACTGAACTAAGATGGTGCCCACCTTTTATACTCCCTTCTCAATGCACCCAGGAACTGCTTTCTCCCTGCTCCTGCACTACAGGGTTCCCCTTCCTCAGTGTTCCCTCCCCCCACTCCAGCCAGGGACAGGGACTGTCGTGCCCATCTCAGGGGCATATTGGTCGCCCTGCCCCACGGCAATGTGGTGTAATGCATGCAGGTGTCGGGTCCTGATCCACACTACATCCTTACCTGAGAGTGAGATATCACACCTCTGGGTGAGGTGCAATACCTCTGTAGCAACCGAGCCCTCAGGGTGCTACAGTTCCATTTATCTTCAGCCTAGGTGACGTATTGCGATACAGGGCCGTGATTTTGGCTATAAAAGGGTCCCCTAGACCCCTACCCCAAGCTTTTTAAGAGAATCATATATGGCGTGCCAGGAGACTCTATGGAATGCTTTCTCAGCATCCAACGAGAGTATCTAATTACAAATTTTTAGCTGCATCTAGCCCAGGAAATACTTTGTGCCTAGTAGCAGGGTCTGCTAGTCAGCGGATTATCCCGGCTGTTAAGCAAGCTACACCACCTGTAGTTTGGACACTTCATTTTTTCAAAGGAAATGCTTCGGGACCACGGGATACTCAGTGAAGAGCATCAGGAGGCACCCCAAGGCATAGGGGCTCGGACTGGCAGTAGGATGCCTTGCGGTGGACAGCCGAGCTCGATCCTTATAAAAGCTTTTTAACTGCAGCAGCTTTAGTGGACGCTACTGGAGCTGGAATTACGCGGCTGCTGGCATGAGACTTGCCCTCCAATAGATCCTTGTAAATGGATTTAAAGTGTATTTATTCAAATTAGAGAGACAATTTAAATTAAAAAGCTTAGAGCTGCCTCCACCACAGGGGGGCTCGCTCGACCCACCAGCGGACAGGCACCAGTATTGGGAGAGGGGGGCTGGCCGTCAGGGTTCACCGCGGCTCTGGCACAAACCCGGCGACACGGAGGTGGCACGGGCAGGAGCGGACTGAACGTGTCGGCTTCTCACTTTTTGGATTTTAGAAGGGCATGACATGCCTATATCTGTGTCTCCCCCTCCTTTTACTCCTCCACCTCTTTTCTTTTCGCATGACTATATGTACTTGTCACTTTTCCATGTGTTAGTTGTGTCTTCTGAGCAGTTTGTCAGCTTTTGGACACCTTTGAAGGTGTTTTCTATGTGTTTCAATGTGTTTTTGTTTGCCTGCCATTGGTTTTAACGGTGTTCGAAGGTGTTCGACGAACAGTTCGACGAACAGTTCGGCGAACACACGGGTGTTCGACGAACCGAACCGAACTCGAACACTACGGGGGTGGCTCAACACTACTGGCCTGTTAGCAGTCTGGCACGCATGGCTGAGATTATGTTACGCTGCCTTTCCCATGACCCTCGTGTTCTCAAAATTTTGGGTGACAGTCATTACTGGTTGGTGACACTTCTAGACCCACACTACAAGGAGAACTTTATATCTCTTATTCCTGAGGCGGACAGGTATACAAAAATGGGGCTGTACCAGAAGGCCCTTGTTGCGGAACTATTAAAAAAATTCCCATCTGAAAACGCTGACGGCAGAGGGCACACTTCGTTGGACAACCAAGGAGTACAGGCGAGAGAGACACAACTTCAATCCAGCAGAGGCAGGGGAACACTGTCAAAGTTCTGTGAGTTTTCTCAGACCCTCCCATCGCACAGGCCCTGACACGCGGGGTACTCTCACAAGGAGTGCAAAGTTTGGGAAGATGCTGAGGGAATACCTTGCCGACCATACCAACGTCCTGCGTGATTCCGCTGTGCCTTACAATTATTGGGTATCCAAGCTGGATACATGGAATGAACTGGCTCTCTATGCCTTGGAGGTCCTTGCCTGCCCTGCCGCCAGCGTTTTATCACACGGGGTTTTTAGTGCCGCTGGTGGATTTATAACTGATAAGCGCATCCGCCTGTCAACTGAAATTGCTGACAGGCTGACTCTTATAAAAATGAACAAAGGCTGGATTGGGCCAGACTTCTCAACACCACCGAATGATAGCAGCGTAACATAAACTCAAATCTAGCGTCTTTTCTTGGGAGGTGTATTCCCATGAACCTTTTCACACCCACACATGGGTATACGCTTCCTGATTTTGGCTATTTGCTCTTGTCCTCCTCCTTTCTCCACCACCATATCACCAGGGTGACCGTGGTCCATGATGCAACACACACATAATTTTTTTAAAGGGTGTTTGTGATGCCCGTAAAAAAAAATTTTTAAACAGTGGGGTTTTTCCTAAAATTCGTCAGCCGTTGGACTCACTGCATACAATACAACTGTATAACAAACCCTCTCCTTTCTAATGGGAACATGTCGTTCCTTGTTACTGTGGCCCTGCTCTATGTGTCTTTAAATTCTTAGTGTTTTTTTTTTCTAAAATTGGTGAGCCGTTGGACTCACTGCATACCCTATAACTGTATAGCAGACTCTCTCCTTTCTAAATGGAATTTGTCATTACTGTGGCCCTGCTCTATGTGTCTTTAAATTCGTAGTGGGGTTTTTCCTAAAATTGGTCAGCCGTTGGACTCACTGCATACCCTATAACTGTATTGCAGACCCTCTCCTTTCTAATGGGAAAATGTCGTACCTTTTTACTGTGGCCCTGCTCTGTGTGTCTTTAAATTCTTAGTGGGGTTTTTCCTTAAATTGGTCAGCCATTGGACTCACTGCATACCCTATAAATGTATAGCAGACCCTCTCCTTTCTAAAGGGAACATGTCGTACCTTGTTACTGTGACCCTGCTCTATGTGTCTTTAAATTCTTAGTGGGGTTTTTCCTAAAATTGGTCAGCCGTTGGACTCACTGCATACCCTATAAATGTATAGCAGACCCTCTCCTTTCTAATGGGAACATGCCGTACCTTGTTACTGTGACCCTGCTCTATGTGTCTTTAAATTCTTAGTGGGGTTTTTCCTAAAATTGTTCAGCAGTTGGACTCCCTGCATACCCTATAACTGTATAGCAGACCCTTTCCTTTCTAATGGGAACATGTCATACCTTGTTACTGTGGCCCTGCTCTATGTGTCTTTAACTTCTTAGTGTGGTTTTTCCTAAAATTGGTCACCCGTTGGACTCACTGCATACCCTATAACTGTATAGCAGACTCTCTCCTTTCTAAATGGAATTTGTCATTACTGTGGCCCTGCTCTATGTGTCTTTAAATTCTTAGTGGGTTTTTTCCTAAAATTGGTTAGCTGTTGGACTCACTGCATACCCTATCACTGTAAAGCATACCCTTTCCTTTCTAATGGGAACATGTCGTACCTTGTTACTGTGGCTCTGTTCTATGTGTCTTTAAATTCTTAGTGGGGTTTTTCCTAAAATTGGTCAACCGTTGGACTCACTGCATACCCTATAACTGTATAGCAGACCCTCTCCTTTCTATAGGGAACATGTACTTGTTATTCCGCCCCTGCCCTGTGTGTCTTTAAATTCTTAGCGGGGTTTTTCCTAAAATTGGTCAGCCATTGGATTCACTGAATACCCTATAACTGTATAGCAGACTCTCTCCTTTCTAAATGGAATTTGTCATTACTGTGGACCCTATAACTGTATAGCAGACTCTCTCCTTTTCAATGGAAACATGTCGTACCTTGTTACTGTGGCCCTGCTCCATGTGTCTTTAAATTTTTACTGGGGTTTTTCCTAAAATTGGTCAACCGTTGGACTCACTGCGTACCCTAAAACTGTATAGCAGACTCTCTCCATTCTAAATGGAATTTGTCATTACTGTGGCCCTGCCCTGTGTGTCTTTAAATTCTTAGTGGGGTTTTTCCTAAAATTGGTCAGCCGTTGGACTCACTGCATACACTATAACTGTATAGCAGACCATGTCCTTTCTAATGGGAACATGTCGTACCTTGTTACTGTGGCCCTGTCCTGTGTGTCTTTAAATTCTTAGTGGGGTTTTTCCTAAAATTGGTCAGCCGTTGGACTCACTGCATACCCTATAACTGTATAGCAGACTCTCTCCTTTCTAAATGGAATTTGTCGCTACTGTGGACCCTATAACTGTATAGCAGACTCTCTCCTTTTCAATGGAAACATGTCGTACCTTGTTACTGTGGCCCTGCTCCATGTGTCTTTAAATTCTTACTGGGGTTTTTCCTAAAATTGGCCAACCGTTGGACTCACTGCGTACCCTATAACTGTATAGCAGACCCTCTCCTTTCTATAGGGAACATGTCATACTTGTTACTGTGGCCCTGCCCTGTGTGTCTTTAAATTCTTAGTGGGGTTTTTCCTAAAATTGGTCAGCCGTTGGACTCACTGCATACCCTATAACTGTACAGCAGACTCTCTCCATTCTAAATGGAATTTGTCATTACTGTGGCCCTGCCCTGTGTGTCTTTAAATTCTTAGTGGGGTTTTTCCTAAAATTGGTCAGCCCTTGGACTCACTGCATACCCTAAAACTGTATAGCAGACCATCTCCTTTCTAATGGGAACATGTCGTACCTTGTTAATGTGGCCCTGCTCTATGTGTCTTTAAATTCTTAGTGGGGTTTTTCCTAAAATTGGTCAGCCGTTGGACTCACTGCATACCCTATAACTGTATAGCAGACTCTCTCCTTTTCAATGGAAATATGTCGTACCTTCTTACTGTGGCCCTGCTCCATGTGTCTTTAAATTCTGAGTGGGGTTTTCCTAAAATTGGTCAGCCGTTGGGCTCACTGCATACCCTATAACTGTATAGCAAACCCTCTCCTTTTTAATGGGAACATGTCTTACCTTGTTACTGTGGCCCTGCTCTATGTGTCTTTAAATTCTTAGTGGGGTTTTTCCTAAAATTGGTCAGTCATTGGACTCACTGCATATCCTATAAATGTATAGCAGACCCTCTCCTTTCTATAGGAAACATGTCGTACTTGTTACTGTGGCCCTGCTCTGTGTGTCTTTAAATTCTTAGTGGGGTTTTTCCTAAAATTGGTCAGACGTTGGACTCACTGCATACCCTATAACTGTATAGCAGACTCTCTCCTTTCTAAATGGAATTTGTCGTTACTGTGGACCCTATAACTGTATGGCAGACTCTCTCCTTTTCAATGGAAATATGTCGTACCTTGTTACTGTGGCCCTGCTCCATGTGTCTTTAAATTCTTAGTAGGGTTTTTCCTAAAATTCGTCAGCCGTTGGACTCACTGCCTACCCTATAACTGTATAGCAGACCCTCTCCTTTCTAATGGGAAACTTTCGTACCTTGTTACTGTGGCCCTGCTCTATGTGTCTTTAAATTCTTAGTGGGGTTTTTCCTAAAATTGGTCAGTCATTGGACTCACTGCATATCCTATAACTGTATAGCAGACCCTTTCCTTTCTATAGGGAACATGTCGTACTTGTTACTGTGGCCCTGCTCTGTGTGTCTTTAAATTCTTAGTGGGGTTTTTCCTAAAATTGGTCAGACGTTGGACTCACTGCATACCCTATAACTGTATAGCAGACTCTCTCCTTTCTAAATGGAATTTGTTGTTACTGTGGACCCTATAACTGTATGGCAGACTCTCTCCTTTTCAATGGGAACATGTCGTACCTTGTTACTGTGGCCCTGCTCCATGTGTCTTTAAATTCTTAGTAGGGTTTTTCCTAAAATTCGTCAGCCGTTGGACTCACTACCTACACTATAACTGTATAGCAGACCCTCTCCTTTCTAATGGGAAACTTTCGTACCTTGTTACTGTGGCCCTTCTCTATGTGTCTTTAAATTCTTAGTCGGATTTTTCCTAAAATTAATCAGCCATTGGACTCACTGCATACCCTATAACTGTATAGCAGACCCTCTCCGTTCTCATGGGAATATGTTGTACCTTGTTACTGTGGCCCTGGTCTGTGTGTCTTTAAATTCTTAGTGGGGTTTTTCCTATAATTGGTCAGCCGTTGGACTCACTGCATACCCTATAACTGTATAGCAGACTCTGTCCTTTCTAATGGGAACATGTCGTACCTTGTTACTGTGGCCCTGCTCTATGTGTCTTTAAATTCTTAGTGGGGTTTTTCCTAAAATTGTTCAGCCGTTAGACTCACTGCATACCCTATAACTGTATAGCAGACCCTCTCCTTTCTAATGGGAATATGTCGTACCTCGTTACTGTGGCCCTGCTCTATGAGTCTTTAAATTCTTAGTGGGGTTTTTCTTAAAATTGGTCAGTCGTTCGACTCACTGCATACCCTATAACTGTATAGCAGACCCTCGCCTTTCTAATGGGTACATGTCGTACCTTGTTACTGTGGCCCTGCTCTGTGTTTCTTTAAATTGTTAGTGGGGTTTTTCCTAAAATTGGTCTGCTGTTGGACTCATTGCATATCCTATAACTGTATAGCAGACCCTCTCATTTCTAATAGGAACATGTCGTACCTTGTTACTGTGGCCTGCTCTATGTGTCTTTAAATTCTTAGTGGGGTTTTACCTAAAATTGGTCAGCCGTTGGACTCACTGCATACCCTATAACTGTATAGCAGACTCTGTCCTTTCTAAAGGGAACATGTCGTACCTTGTTACTGTGGCCATGCTCTATGTGTCTTTAAATTCTTAGTGGGGTTTTTCCTAAAATTGTTCAGCCATTTGACTCACTGCATACCCTATAACTGTATAGCAGACCCTCTCCTTTCTAATGGGAGTATGTTGTACCTTGTTACTGTGGCCCTGCTCTGTGTGTCTTTAAATTCTTAGTGGGGTTTTTCCTATAATTGGTCAGCCGTTGGACTCACTGCATACCCTATAACTGTATAGCAGACTCTGTCCTTTCTAATGGGAACATGTCGTACCTTGTTACTGTGGCCCTGCTCTATGTGTCTTTAAATACTTAGTGGGGTTTTTCCTAAAATTGTTCAGCCGTTGGACTCACTGCATACCCTATAACTGTATAGCAGACCCTCTCCTTTCTAATGGGAATATGTCGTACCTCGTTACTGTGGCCCTGCTCTATGAGTCTTTAAATTCTTAGTGGGGTTTTTCCTAAAATTCGTCAGTCGTTGGACTCACTGCATACCCTATAACTGTATAGCAGACCCTCTCCTTTCGAATGGGTACATGTTGTACCTTGTTACTGTGGCCCTGCTCTGTGTTTCTTTAAATTCTTAGTGGGGTTTTTCCTAAAATTGGTCTGCTGTTTGACTCATTGCATATCCTATAACTGTATAGCAGACCCTCTCATTTCTAATAGGAACATGTCGTACCTTGTTACTGTTGCCTGCTCTATGTGTCTTTAAATTCTTAGTGGGGTTTTACCTAAAATTGGTCAGCCGTTGGATTCACTGCATACCCTATAACTGTATAGCAGACCCTCTCCTTTCTAATGGGAATATGTCGTGCCTTGTTCCTGTGGCCCTGCTCTGTGTGTCTTTAAATTCTTAGTGGGGTTTTTCCTATAATTGGTCAGCCGTTGGACTCACTGCATACCCTATAACTGTATAGCAGACTCTGTCCTTTCTAAAGGAAGCATGTCGGGGGGAGGGAGATTGGGAGGAAGAGAAAAGAGGGGGTTACAGAATTATTAGGTTTTCAGATTCATGTTGGGTGGGTTAGATTTTTAGTTATTTGGGAATGGGTTAGTCAGTGAGTTATCTTTTGAATCCGTACGTGAGCTTACATCAGGCGTTATTGTTTCCTAGAGGATTAACGTTCTTATAATTGGACATATGGTTTGCAAACATTGTTTCTGGTTAGAGGAGGGAAGCAACAACTGCGTCTTTAGTCAATAGCATTTTTGAAAGAAGCAGCGCCATGGGGACCATATCGCCATAAAGAGAGAGTGTTTCCTATTGTCCCAGGCTGTTAATTCCTCCAGTCTATATATCTGCTCCACCTTCTGTTTCCACCGGTCCAAATTAGGGGGATGGCTTGATTTCCACATTGTGGGTATCAACAGTCTAGCAAAAGCCAAAAGATGCCTTTAGTAGAAAGATTTCTTTTCTGGAGAGGTCATCAGACCCTCTCCTTTCTAATGGGAACATGTCGTACTTTGTTACTGGGGCCCTGCTCTATGTGTCTTTAAATTCTTAGTGAGGTTTTTCCCAAATTTTGGCAGCCCTTGCAGTCACAGCATGGGCATTACCACTATAGGAGACCCGCTCCTTTATAATGGGAACATTTTTTTACTGAGACCCTCCTCTATGTCTCTTCAAAGGGGTATTGGGTTGCGTCCAAATTTTTGGCAGCCCTTGCAGTCACTGGATACGCAATAACAGTATAGGAGAACCACTTGTTAGTAATGGGAACAACAAAGCATAGCCGGCTGATGGCTCCTTAACAATAGCGAGGGCCGACTGCTGGCCTTTTAAGAATAGTAAGGGCCGTCTGATGTCCCTATAAAAATAGGCTTTATGACTTTCAGAGTCTCTCCATCATAAATAAAACAGGATGTGTCTGATGATGTGTCACACACCACATTGCCAGATAAGGCACATTGGTGACGGAGAAATGACAGCCGGAGTAGATACGGTTACCCTCTATGCCAGTCCTTTCATCAAGCTAAATACAACTTTCAGCAAAAAAAGCTGTGGACTGGCTCCGTACCGTCCCTGGCCACATTCACCTGTCCACGTGTTTGTCGTTAGGCGGTCCTTCCCAGTAAGTGCACTGGGGAGGGCACGGGTAATGTTGTGGGACCCGTGCTTGTGGAAGGTGGAGACAATACCGGGAAATATAGTGGCGGCTGGGGACCTAGTATGGACACCCGGCCGCCACCGGCATGATGTTGTGAAAAGCTTCCGCCTCCACGAGCCTAAAAGGCTCGCCCAGGGGAATATGGGGAACTCGGTACCCGGGCCTTTACCTCCTTGGGATGTCACGGCAGTCGGCTCCCGGGCCCGTACTCTGGGGTCACTCTTTAAAAGGGGTTTGTTAACAGTTTTGTCTCGTGACACCACCTGTGGTTCCCGGTAATGGGTACCGGCGCTGCTGCAGACCTCCAGGGGGTGATGGGATGGCAGCTGGGATGTTTCTGCTCCCCACAGGCAGAGCGGACCCCCGGGGCAGGGTTGATGGCAGGGATGCAGGTGAGAGGTGGCCCGGTCAGGTCAGGGGAATGACGGACACGCACACAGGGGATTCGCTTCAGTACTTTTACTGGTGTAATGGCAGGTATGGTCCAGGGTACCTAGTAGGAAGGGTGCACTTCTGGACTCTCCCCAGTGAGCGGGTAATAGGCCTCCTGGTCCGTTTCTTCCTCTCTAAAGCTTCTGGCCAGCCTGGAACTAGGCCTATCTTCTACGCTGTTTCACTCTCTCACCTGTCTGCTTGGTAATAGAACTTTTCTCTGGCAACCACTATCCCTGGACGCTGGGGCCTTCGTGGTTCCTAGTTCTGTAAAATGATGGTAGCTTCAGGTTGACCAGGGATCTGGAATCCTCCTGGTATGCCGGTTGTCCCTACTGGGTGTGGAGGACCCTGTAGGCGAGGACCTGGTGTCCGGCTTGTGTCCTGGGGTGAGCTTCAGATGCTCCTCTGCCCCCTTAACTCCTCTCTCCTCTCTCCTTGCCTCGGCCACACTCGGGGCCCTCAACACAGCAGCAGACGTGCTGCTCCTTCACTGATCTAAAGTGTCAGCACACTCTGACTACCTAACTCCACCCTCCAGTATATATATCCCTAACAGGGCTCCCTCTGGTGGTATGAGGTGGAAGGGTGGAGGTGTCTGTTATGTAATGAGGGCCTCTGGTGGAGAAGTCCATCCATGCACCCTTTTGTAATAGCAGGGTGCCACATTCCCCCCTAGTACAACTCAGTACTCCTGGACTGAAGCATTTTTGTAAAACAAGTAACAATTACAATTATAATAACAATAATACATAGAAGATTTTCAAACAGCTTTTCAAAGTTACAGTGAGTCCCATAACCAGGTGTCCATCTCACTGGTGAAGGTGCAACATGAGGGACCCGTCTGAAACCCTCAACGTAGGCCCTTGGCGTGGCTACAGGGCATAAGTGATCCAGGTGTTGAACCACGTCTTCGGCCACGCCAAAAGGGTTTTTGTTCAGTGGTCTTTTGACATGAAACCAATAGAGGGCACTTTAATAAGTGCTACTATTTACAACGGACAGTTTTTGGCTGCTCACAGTCCTCAGCCTACAAGTCTTTATACCCTCCCGGGTAACTAAAGGCACACATATAAATTTTTCAGTTCATACACATGAACAAATTTAAAAAAAAATTTCTGTACCCTTACGGGTAACTATTTTACACTGTAGGCATTTTGCACCTTATTCCCTATACCTGGTAGGGATTTGGCCTTGTGTGCTGAGTGTGGATCTACGTAGCACTGGGGTGATACTGGTGTCTGTCTCTAACGTGCGTGCACTATCTGCTAACCTATCAGGTCTACGTGCGGGTAAGTTATAGAACTGCCTCAACATCTCTATAGGACTGGCAAGTGCACTGTTTACTGGACCCTCAGGCTCGGCTTCAACTGGTGATCCTCCTCTTACTGGGGATTCTTCCTGTTCCTGAGCAGGTTCTCCTAGGGTGTTCACAGGTTCTTCTTGTGGTGGAGGTTCTTCTGGTGGCTGACAGAAGTGTATCACTGGTATGATAACTGCTCCATTGAGTTGAGGCCAGTCCGCAGGGAAGTCTCCTAGAACTGTATGAATTACATCTTCCTTGGGTTTTTCCGGTATTATAAGAGGTACTTCTTCCTCCTGTGTCTTCAGTAGACCTGGGCACAATTTAAAGTGGTCTCTTGAGACTGTTGTGGTTGTCCTACCTCCATCCTTGCTGATCAGACAGGTTTTGGTGTTGTCAAATCTGGAATTTAACACTGTGTAGGGCTCTCTTTCCCACTGGTCATCGAGCTTGTGACCTCTTCTTTTCCGCTTTAGCACTATTTCTCCAGGTACCAAGGGTTCTGCTGGTGCATGCTTGTTATACTGGTCTTCTTGTCTTTCCCTGACTTTGTTTAGGCTGTCTTCAACACAGGCCTGTACTTTCCTGTACTGCTCTTGCCGATTTGTGTCCCAGTCTTCAGTGGACATATCTGCAGCAGGTTCTACCACTCTGAGCTCCAGGTCCATGGGCAATTTTCCAGGTCTTGCTCTCATGAGGTAAGCTGGGGTACAATTAGTAGAACTCACAGGTATGTGGTTATACAGGTCCACTAGGTTAGGTAGCTTTTCTGGCCACTGGTTCCTCTCTTCCAAAGGTAGGGTTTTTAATAGGTCAATGATGATGTTATTCATTTTCTCGCACATACCGTTGGTTTGAGGGTGATACAGTGTAGTCCGGATCTTCTTGCATCCGTACAGGTGACAGAATTCTTTAAACAGCTCAGCTTCAAAGGCAGGGCCTTGATCTGTTAGCACCTTGCCCTGGTATCCATGGGGCCTGCAGAAGTAGGCTTGGAATGTTCTTGCTGCAGTTTCTGCTGTCAGATCCTTGACAGGGGCTACCACCAGAAACTGGGAATAGTGATCCACCATGGTCAGGGCATAGGAATAGCCTGACCTGCTGGGCGACAGTTTGATGTGATCCAGAGTGACAATCTCCAGGGGTTGGGTTGTTTTGATGGACTGCAAGGGTGTTTTCTGGCTTCAGTAGTCTTTTCTTCTGAGGCTACAGGGCCCACAATTCCAGCACCACCTTTCTATGGAACTCCGCATTCCAACCCAATAGAACCAGTCCTTCAGCAGGGTTTCCAGCTTCTTCCAGCCAAAATGACCTGCTTGGTCATGGTAGGCCTCTAGCACCATCTGGATATCCGTCCTGGGCACTACAATCTGCCACACCATTTCATGAGTTCTAGGGTTGACATACCTCCTGCACAGCTTTTCTCTGTAGATGAACAGACGGCTTCTCTCATTCCACAGGTGTTTGGCTTGTGGAGGAGCATCCTTCTCCAGGTGAGAACCTTCTTGGGTTATCAGTCCTTTGATGAGGCTGACAACCGGGTCACTGTCCTGGGTCTACTTCCAGCTGTGATGAGGTAAAGGGTTTATCGTCTTACCATGACGTCTTCTGGAGGTGTGTTGCTTGTGGACCATTCCATTTCTGTGGAAAGCAGGTAATTCAATTTCTTCTAGGTCTTCCACTTCATCCTCGGTGTCCGACTGGTGGGGCATTCTTGACAAGGCATCAGCATTGGTGTTCTTGTGACCTGCCTGGTACTTGATTGTGAACTGGTAATTCGACAATCTGGCCACCCAACGCTGTTCCATGGCTCCCAACCTGGCTGTCTCCAGGTGTGTCAAGGGGTTATTGTCGGTAAAGGCTGTAAATTTAGTTGAGGCTAGGTAATGTTTGAATCTTTCAGTGATAGCCCAAACCAAGGCCAGGAACTCCAGCTTGAAGGAACTGTAATTCTCTGGGTTCCTCTCAGTAGGGCGAAGCTTCCTACTGGCATAGGCAATTACCTTTTCTCTGCCGTTTTGCTTCTGGGACAACACAGCTCCCAGTCCCTCATTGCTGGCGTCTGTGTATAACAGGAAAGGTTGGCTGTAGTCGGGGTAAGCCAGGATTTCCTCACCGGTTGGGGCTTCCTTCATCAATGCAAAGGACTCAGTCTGTTCTTTGCCCCACTGGAATGGGGGACTTTTACCTCTTGTGGACTGTCCTACTAGGAGATCTTGTAAAGGTGCTGCCTTTTTGGTGTAGTCCTTAATGAACCTCCTGTCGTACCCGACCAGTCCCAGAAATTGACGTACTTCTTTGATGTTCCTTGGTTCAGGCCACTTCTGGATGGCAATGACCTCTGGTTCTGGTGCTACCCCCTCTGAGCTGACTATGTGTCCCAGGTACTGAACCTTCCGTTTGAGCAGGTGGCACTTGGAAGGTTTTAGTTTCATCCCATACCGGGACAATGCTTCAAATACTTCCGCCAGGTGCTTTAGATGGTCTTCATACGTCCTCGAGTGCACAATAACGTCATCCAGGTATAGCAGCACTGTCTCAAAGTTCCGGTGTCCCAAGCAACACTCCATCAACCTCTGGAACGTTCCGGGTGTGTTGCAGAGTCCAAATGGCATGCTGTTGAATTCACATAATCCCATCGGGGTGGTGAAGGCTGTCTTCTCCCGGTCTTCCTCAGCAACAGAGACTTGCCAGTACCCGCTAGTGAGATCCAATGTAGAGAAATAATTGGCAGATTTTAGTGCGGCCAGGGACTCCTCTATACGGGGCAAAGGGTATGCATCTTTATGTGTTATTCGATTAATTTGTCTATAATCTACACACATCCTCATGCTACCGTCCTTCTTTCTGACCAAGACCAGGGGTGATGCCCAGGGGCTACAGCTATCCCTTACTACCCCTGCCTTTTTCATGTCATGCAACATTTCTTTTGCTTTTTGGTAATGTGCTGGTGGTATGGGTCTGTAACGCTCCTTAATCGGTGGATGGCTACCTGTGAGTATGTGGTGTTGTACCCCTTTGACCCTTCCAAAATCAAGTGGGTGTTTACTAAACACCTGTTCATATTCCTGAACCACTCTGTAAACACCGTGTTTTTGATGGACAGGAGTGGCGTCAGTTCCAACATGGAGCTGTTGACACCATTCCTCCAGCTGGATTTCGGAGTCATTGTCCTCCACTGTATCTGGTGGGGTCAAGGATTCCATGGTGTGTATGGCATTATTATTCACAGTATACAGTCTTGCAACAGTGGCGTATCTTGGCAATTTGACTTTCTCCTCCCCACAATTTAGGAGGCGTATGGGTACCCTCCCATTGCGCACATCAACTACCCTTTCTAGCAGTTAGGAGTGTAGGTCTGTGCTCTGAGTTTATGGGCTCTACTACTGCCTGGTAGTTCTGTCCCTTGAGACCTATTGCTGCCCTACACCAAATCAGCATTTCACTCATTGGGGAATCACAATGGGTATCGGGTCTGTCACCCGTACATTACCAATCTCACCACCTGTTAGTTTTACCTGTTGCTGGTACAGGAGAGCTCGAATGTCTCCCTGGAGCACCTTCCTCTGCCCTGGTTTGGCAGTGTCAGCAATCTGTTGGAGTAAAAACAACACTTCTCCCAAACAGTTACCAACAACATAACAACATTTGTGCCAAGTATCATATATGGGTTTGTATCACCATGGTTAGACTCTATTACAATCAGTCCTTGGTCCTTTAGTTCCACTCTTCCCACCTTCATTGTCACGTCCTTAACCCTGACTAGGTTAAGAGGAAGGCCATTGGAGGCATACACAGAGAGGTTTGGAGCTGGCGGGTGGAGTTCATCTATGGACCAGTACCTTTTGTAAAGGAAATCAGGTATGATGGCTACCTGTGAACCGGTGTCTAGTAGTGCGGGTGTTGCTATGCCATCCAGCACAATGGACAGGAAAGGCCTTCCTCCTACAAACCGGTCGGACCAGCTCGATAGCAGTATCTGATGTTTCCAGGGGCTGAAGGCCCTTAATAGCCATGTCCTTCAGGGCATCAAAGGTGGCATTTGGATGATCTAAGGCCCACCACCGTACAGTTCTGCTCTCCTCCTGGGAGCTTAACCCCCGGATGAATTGTTCTATCAGCATTTTGTCTTCATCATGTACGTATTCTGGCTGGACTAACCTGTTTCAGGGCCCGCAGGGCCTCTTGTAAACGCCAGGCATAGTCCTGGATACTGTCCTTAGGTTTCTGGGTACAGTGGTAGAACCTCATCCGAAGATCTGTCTCAGTGAGGTTTTCAAAGACAGTTTGCAGTCTCTTAAATATAACAGATACTGATTCCTGGTCTGCGGCTGGCCAGGTTTCAACTTCCCGCTTTGCGGCACCAGCCAATTGTCCCAACACAACAGCGACTCTCTGTTTACCAGTCATTGAGTACCTGTCCAATACACCGCATATTTTCCTTTTGAACCCAGACAGGGTGTCTTGGTTTGCCGTCATACTGGGGAAGCCATTTCGCTCCGGGGACGTACAGCAGGGACATGGGTATCACTGGAGTCACGACCCCTGCTGGTGGGGCGGCTTCTCCGGTCTGAGCAGCGCCGGGCGCGAGTTGAGCATCGAGAGTGTTAACCGGTGCTCCGGCGTCTTGGTGGTCGTCGGCCATGGTTGCACCCCCCTAGTAAACCGTGGCCTACCTTCTTTACTTTTATATGGTAGGCCGCAGCTCCGCAGATCACGGTCTCCTTCCAGGACCTGACGCTTCCTGGTGCTGCGTCAGAGTGCGAGGCGGGGCTTGAGCTTCGCGCGCTACCAACGGTCACGCCTCTCTGGTTCCCATGGTAACGCCCCTCTTCTTCCCGTGCGGCGACGCGGTAATGGCGGTGATGTTCACCACAGTTCAAACACAGTTCACATACGGCACACAGTACCCGGTGGCAACGGGCACGAAATCCTGTTCGTGACGCCAGGAAGAGCTGACTTGCCCAGGGGGGTATGGGGGACTCGGTACCTGGGCCTTTACCTCCTTGGGATGTCACGGCAGTCGGCTCCCTGACCCGTACTCTGGGGTCACTCTTTAAAAGCGGTTTGTTAACAGTTTTGTCTCGTGACGCCACCTGTGGTTCCCGGTAATGGGTACCGGCGCTGCAGCAGACCTCCGGGGGGTGATGGGATGGCAGCTGGGATGTTTCTGCTCCCCACAGGCAGAGCGGGCCCCCGAGGCAGGGTTGATGGAAGGGATGCAGGTGAGAGGTGGCCCGGTCGGGTCAGGGGAATGACGGACACGCACACAGGGGATTCGCTTCAGTACCTTTACTGGTGTAATGGCAGGTATGGTCCAGGGTACCTAGTAGGAAGGGTGCACTTCTGGACTCTCCCCAGTGAGCGGGTAATAGGCCTCCTGGTCCGTTGCTTCCTCTCTAAAGCTTCTGGCCAGCCTGGAATTAGGCCTAACTTCTACGCTGTTTCACTCTCTCACCTGTCTGCTTGGTAATAGAACTTTTCTCTGGCAATCACTATCCCTGGATGCTGGGGCCTTCGTGGTGCTGCTCCTTCACTGATCTAAAGTGTCAGCACACTCTGACTACCTAACTCCACCCTCCAGTATATATATCCCTAACAGGGCTCCCTCTGGTGGTATGAGGTGGAAGGGTGGAGGTGTCTGTTATGTAATGAGGGATTCTGGTGGAGAAGTCCATCCATGCACCCTTTTGGGTCCTGTGGTACCTATAATAGCAGGGTGCCACACAAGCAGCTGCCCAGAAATCTGGCAGTTTAGTGTTGCGGCCTGTGGGTGGATGGGTGGCTGCATACTTGCGCTTGCATTCCAAGTAACAGATAACTAAGCAGATGGTGGCTTCAATCATCATCATGGTCTCACCTCGGCACTATGAACTCTCCTGAAGGAGAAGCCAGGGCCCACCGGAGGAGTCTCCGGTTCACTGGTGGGCCCATACAACCCTGCCGAGAAGCAGCCCTGGCTAAGAAAAGTGTGTGGGAAGGTTCCCGGACACTCTATGGCTGCTTTTTCAATGTGGATCGGACATACTTATGCATGTTATTTCTTAAACCGTATTGCAGATCAGGCCATTGTCCGACTCTGTATTCATGAAATTAAATGCGGAAAGAAAGATGTTTGTGTGTCAAAGCATCGCCGACAAGTGCGAGTTGATGTTGGATGGGCTGCCATTGCTTCTGCAACAAGCTGCATTAGACGACTTCCTGGGAGAAATGACACCGAGGGTATATACGGTTTCCCTCTATGCCAGTCCTTTCACCGAGCTAAATACAATTCTCAGCAAAAAAAGCTGTAGACTGGCTCCATACCGTCCCTGGCCACATTCACCTGTCCACATGTTTGTGGTTAGGCGGTCCTTCCCAGTAAGTGCACTGGGGAGGGCATGGGTAATGTTGTGGGACCCGTGCTTGTGGAAGGCGGAGACGATACCGGGAGAAATAGTGGCGGCTGGGGACCAAGTATGGACACCCGGCTGCCGCCGGCATGAGGTTATGAAAAGCTTCCGCCTCCACGAGCCTAAAAGGCCACATTTCAAGTGAAAGCAGCTTTAGAGGACTTCATGGGAGAAATGACAGCTGGGTAGATATGGTTTCCCAAGTCCTTTCACCAATCTAAAGAATATGGCTCTAGTGAAATACAACTCAGCAAAAAAAGCTGTGGACTGGCTCCGTACCGTCCCTGGCCACATTCACCTGTCCACGTGTTTGCGGTTAGGTGGTCCTTCCCAGTAAGTGCACTGGGGAGGGCACGGGTAATGTTGTGGGACCCGTGCTTGTGGAAGGCGGAGACGACACCGGGAGAAACAGGGGCGGCTTGGGACCGAGTATGGACACCCGGCCGTCGCCGGCATTAGGTTATGAAAAGCTTCCGTCTCTACAAGCCTAAAAGGCCACAGAAGGAGAGGTGACTCTTGGTCTTCCTTCCCTGGGGCGGTCCTCATGTGAGCCAGTTTCTTTGAAGCGCTTGATGGTTTTTGCAACTGCACTTGGGGACACTTTCAAAGTTTTTCCAAATTTTCGCACTGACTGACCTTCATTTCTTAAAGTAATGATGGCCACTCGTTTTTCTTTACTTAGCTGCTTTTTTCTTGCCATAATACAAATTCTAACAGTCTATTCAGTGAGACTATCAGCTGTGTATTCAGCAGACTTCTGCACAACACAACTGATGGTCCCAACCCCATTTATAAGGCAAGAAATCCCACTTATTAAACCTAACAAGGCACACCTGTGAAGTGAAAACCATTTCCGGTGACTACCTCTTGAAGCTCATCAAAAGAATGCCAAGAGTGTGCAAAGCAGTCATCAAAGCAAAAGGTGGCTACTTTGAAGAACCTAGAATATAAGACATTTTCAGTTGTTTCACACTTTTTTGTTAAGTATATAATTCCACGTGTGTTAATTCATAGTTTTGATGCCTTCAGTGTCAATGTACAATTTTCATAGTCATGAAAATACAATACAGAAAAATCTTTAAATGAGGTGTGTCCAAACTTTTGGTCTGTACTGTACAAGTTATTACCCTGGAAAGAATGTTCCTTAATGTATTTCCCAGGAAAATCCATTTTGTTTTTGTTTTTGTATGTTTTATTGTGAATCCTTAAAAGTGGTGTAATACTCTGACAATGTTGTTGACAGCAGTGACCTGGGAGTCAGAAATGCTTACAGGGGTCTTCCCCATGCTGTTCCCATGTCATTTGAGCACTGTTCCCATCGATTTGGGCAATTCTTAGGCCCTCTACAGACCGTCGGGGGGAGCCGCCTGAAAAATGCTCGAGTTTCCCATAGACTTACCTTGGGCTCGTTGCTCGGGTCGAGCACCCAAGTATTCCAATTTGCTTGACCAGAGCAACGAGTACCCGAGCATTTTAATGCTCGCTCATCACTATTAATGAACAAATTATGGACGTTTTTTCTGAAAAGGATACCAAACAACTGAGAAAAACTTTTCATGAACTTGAGGATTCACTGTAAGAAGAGCTACATTATGGCTTGAATGCAAGATTTTTGGGAATTTATATGGATGAAAAACTATGCCCTAGAGGACTTAGGTTTGTGCAAAATTCACCTTTTCCCCATGACACTGACTTTACATTAGAGTGGGAAATCAACCTGAATATTTGCATGTACAATATGTTGGCCCATGGTCAGTGAGACAATGAATAAGGACATATCTCAAACCCCTAAAATAATTGATCCATCTACTTACAACACTAATAATGTGACTCATTTGGGATCTCTCAATAAAATCTCATCTGAATATATGGCCACCACAAAATTGACATAATTTTTAGATACAAAAAAGCAAATTTAGAATATCAGGAAACAAATCAACAAGATACATAGTGCAAGGAAAATTCTCCTTCAAACAAATAACACCACCACTTCTAGTGCTTTTCAGTATATACCTATTACATGGTAAGTTTTGTTTATATTGTATATTTAGAAGTGCTTATAACACGCTGCTAAAATAGGACATTCTTGATATAGATAATTCATCTGTAGGAACAAATGCCCTGGTTCCATTTTTTACTCCACGCACTCTGCCCCAAAAAGGGTCAAATAAATAATTGTATTTTTCCCTTAAAGCCAGGAAAAAGAAAAAATAATGCAGGGGATCCAGAGGAGGAAAAAAGGGAACAAAAGAAAGGGAAATAACGCTCTCTCCCAACCACAAATAGGTCAGCCTTCTAATATATATAATTTATCATAATATGAACTGTAGAATCCTCATTATTATCCCAAGGTCTCTCCTTTTGCCCCACTTTTCATCCTAAAGATTTTAACCTTTTCATTGACCTGCAAGTATTCGTTAGGAAAATGACGCTGAAACGACATTTTATTATTGATAGCGAAAAATATAAATCCACTCTTCCCACACCACAAGATAATACTGGTTATCATGTAGATATAAGTGGGAAGTCCCATTTTTATCCCACAGAGAATAAAGTTCATCATCTTAACACTTTCAATTACCTAGTCCTTAATAAATTCAAATCTATCACAGAAAGACCAAGGAACAAAATAAAAAACCTGACTAAAGGAGAAAGGGAAGGCCTCTGGTCATTAAGTAAAAACAATAATATTGTAATAAGATCGGCTGATACGGGTGGAGTTAGGCCTAGTACCCATGAAGCAGAAATGCTCTGGATTTTTTCTGCATCTCCCTGGCAGGAAAAACGCATGCGGTTTTTACATGCGTTTTCCCGCCAGGTAGAAGCGTTTGTCAAGCGTTTTTGCAGGCATTTCCGCGATTTTAGCATCGCTTGGAAAAGTGCTTGACAACTTGTTCACACTATATAAATCCATGCAACCGGCATGGATTTATATAGTGTGACCAAGTTAACAGTTAAAAAAAGAATAAAAATGGTAATATATATATATATATATATATATATATATATATATATTATACTCACCTTCTGATGGCCCCCGGTCTTCTCTCCGGTGCATCCGGTGTTTTGGGCGGATCGCGGTGGTGTAAAAGGATCTTCCATGACGTCATTTAGTCATGTATCAGATCACCCGACCGCCGACGTCAGCGGTCGCATGACCTGTCACATGACTAAATTACGTCATGGAAGATCCTTTTACACCATCGCGAGCCACTGGGGAGCCAGGACGCACCTTACAGGAGACCGGGGGCCATCAGAAGGTGAGTATAATGTATATTTTTTATTTTAAATTCTTTTTTTAACAGTTACTATGGTACCCGGGTCTGGATGAGAGTCTTCTCTTCTCCAGACCCAGGTACCATCCGCACATTGAATCGCTTCATATCCGCATGTGCACATGTAGTCATGCGGATATTAAGCGACTCAATGCAAGTCAATGGCGGCAATTACGCCGCGTATCCACAAATATAATGGACATGCTGCGGATTTTTCCGCAATGATAATCCGCAGCAGAAATTTCCGCAGCATGTGCACAGCACATGCGGATTATCATTGGGGACAATGGGGCACGTATTACCTAGCGTTTTTTAAGCGTTTTCACTGCGGAAATTCCGCGGCAAAAACGTTTGAAAAACGCATAGTGGGTACACAGCCTTAAGGTTATACAGAACCGTGATGATTATTGTGAGGAAGCACGGTGAATCCTCTCTGATAACAATTACTATGTCAAAATAACCTTTGACGCAATTACTAATGCAATCCCGCGATATAAAACTCTAATTTCTAAAGCCTTTGTGAATGGTGTATTAAATCAAGCAGAGAAGAAATTCCTATCTGTGAAAAATCCATCAACCCCCTTTTTTATCACCTACCCAAGATCCACAAAATCCTTAATAATCCCCCTGGGAGGCCAATTATTTCAGATATTGGATCCCTTACAAGTAATTTATCGGAATACCCCGATAAAATTATGCAAATCCATGTTCTTAACCTTGAAAATCATCTCAGGGATTCCTTTCATCTAATTCAAATATTGCAGGTTATTGAATGGAAACCCATTTATGTGGCCTAACTTTACTCAAATATACAACATGATACTGGTCTTATGTGTTTCAAGAAATATCTGAATAAGGATTTAAGACTTTCTGAACATCAGAAAGACTTTTTATATGAAAGTCTATTCTTTATCATGCATAATAATTTCTTTACATTCCAAGGAGAATTCAGCGACATGGAACTGCCATGGATTCAAAGGTCGAGCCCACGTACAAAAATTTATTCATGGGGATTTTTGAAAAAATATTCAGTTATAATATATTTTTTGAAAAAAAAAACATTATTTATAAAAGATTTATAGATGACCTGTTATTTATATGGGATAATTTTAGGGGGGGTATTCAATCCTTCATCCAGGACATTAATACCAATGATTGGGGACCTATCCTTTGCTCCCATCATCAATACTGAAAGCATTGACTTTTTGGACGTTACAATTTTTATTTTGGATAATCGCATCTGTACTCGTACATTTTTTAAGAAAGTGGACAGTAATAGTTACATACACTATATGAGTGGACATTGCACCAAGTGGTTAGACAATATTCCTCAGAATTAATTTATGAGAATTAAAAACAATTGTACATTAGATTCTGACTTCAATGTCCAGGCTAATGTCCTAAAAGAAAGATTTCAAAACCAGAAATATACAAAAAAATTATTAAAACGTGTTTTCATCAAAGTTAAGCGGCAGGATCAAGAATCCTTACTTACAACCAAAAACAAGACATCATGTGTCAAATATGAGTCCATTTTCATCACCACATTCAGTGCACACCATAAAGAAATACGGAAAACTATTCAGGACTATTGGTATATTCTCCTGAATGATCCTATCCTAGGAAAATATCTTCCCAGGAATCCAGCTTTGACTTTTCGCAGAACTCCAACTATTAAAAATATTTTAGCACCCAATAGATTAAAAAATAATATAAACATGATGAACCCCAAATATTGAGCATGCGGTATTTATGAATGTAATACCAAGAATTGCCTATGCTGTCAGTCTATATGTCATGGTTCCACCTGTGTTATTTCCAACAGCTCGAATGAATCAATTTCTATTTCTCAATCATTGACCTGCATGACTAGTTTTGTGATTTATATGATTGAGTATCCCTGTAACAAGCAGTATGTTGGCCGTACAACACAACCCTTACACAACGGGGTTAACCCCCACAGAGCTAACATACGTAAAGGCTTTCTTCTTCATGGGTTATCAAGACATTACACCCTAAAACACAACAATGGCAGCAATAAAATGCATATTAACCCCATTGAACACGTCCCTATGGAAACACAGAATCGTGTACAACAACTCAATAGAAAGGAAATATACTGGATAAACAAGCTAAATACATTAAAACCCAATAGACTCAACAAAATCATGGATGTTTTTCTTTGAGGGGATATGAAAATTGTTTTTAAAAATTTCTCCCCTATCAGTCCAGTATCACCTTGTTTTTCACAACAGAGAATAATTTTTAAGAATTAATTTATAATAATTTGGTTGTGCTACATTATATGCAACTGCTAATACCCTTTGCTGCTTTTATGCTTTTAAATACTTTGTTTTATACATTTTTTTTTTGCTTCTGGATATCTTGTCTCTCCATTGTTCACACGGGTCTTGAATGGTCATCTCCCTGTCGACACCCTTTGGTATATGAAGCAACTTCATTCTATCAAAATTTTCCTTTCCTTTTTTTTTCTTTTTTTTTTTCTTTTTTGTTTTTTTTGTTTTCCCCACCCCAAGATTTTTTAATGAAAATATTAATTAAAAATCATATATTTTCTAACTGGTTTTATAATGATTATAGTTTTGTATACATTTTATCTGTGTTTTATCTCCCTACACACAAAATTTTATGATTTATCTTTTAAATATTATATATTACAGACCTCTAATATATAGTAAAGGACTGTCATTATTATTTTTTTTTTGTTTATTTATTTTTTTATTCCAGATATCCTGTCTCTTCTCTTGAACGGGCATCTTCCTGTCCACACCCTTTGGTATATGAAGCAACTTCACTCCATCAAAACCTTCCTCTTTTTTTTTTTTTTCTTTTTCCTGTTTTTCTTATGTTTTTTCTTTCTCACCATGGGATGTTTTTCCACTCAGCTAAATCAAGGTACTAAAGGGAAGTATCATAAACCCCTTAAATTTATTAAAGTAATATGGCACATATTCAAAGATATTTATTTCACCACATAAAAATAGCCAATTAATTAATTACTATATGGGGCAGCACGGTGGCTCAGTGGTTAGCATTGCAGTGCTGGTGTCCTGGGTTCAAATCCCACCAAGGACAACATCTGCAAGGAGTTTGTATGTTCTCCCCATGTTTGCATGGGTTTCCTCCGGGGTCTCCAGTTTGCTCCCACACTCCAAATACATACTGATAGGGAATTTAGATTGTGAGCCCCAGTGCGGACAGTGCCCAAAGTAAAGCACTGTGGAATTAATGGCACTATATAAGTGAGATAAATAAGTGTATTTTATATTCTAATTCTTTTTTTATATATACACATTTTTTTCTGAAAAAAACGTTCCAATGAATTTTCTTTCACTTCACATGAGACTATGAATTTTTCTTTTTAATGTCATCTAACGTGGCTCTCTGAGTTCAGTGCAACATAAGATTAGAACATATTCCCCTTCTAAGTTTGAATCCATTTAATCTACACATGTATAATTTTTTTATTACTATTTAAATGCAAATTTTTTATTTTTTTCCTAATGAACTGTGATGAACTTTGACACATCATGTGTCCATCATGTGTCGATCATGTATAACATTTGAACTCTTATCACTATAAATGTAACTGTATTGTGGTGTGAGCTGTGCTCTTCTTGTCCTGATGAAGAAGTCTGTAGTACTTCGAAACTCATTGACTAAATAAAGAAAAACCGCATGTACTTTCGGTCTGGAGTTGGATTTATTATATGGGATACCAGCAGCGCAGATTATCTGTAAATCCTCCTTATCTGTGTTTTCCCGGTCTGTCGACCTGTTGGACCTGCAGCAGCTGAATTTATGAGTGATTACACAACTAAATCAGGTTAGTATAATATTATTTAAAACACCTTTATCTCCCGTGGATAAAACCCTATTGCGCTGTCTTTTTTTTCTAGTTTTATTATATTTTAAATTAAGGTGCTATGTTTGTGATACTTCCTGGTACAGTCATGTGCGGATCACACATGTTTTTAGGGCATTTCCACAGTAGAAACAAACTAAAAAGGCATGTGTGTTTAAATTTATAGATTTTAAGCACCTAATGAAATTCTATGGGGAAAATCTGCACATGAAAATCAGCATAACCACAAGAGAGATTGACATGTTGTGAAGATCAAAAACACACGGCAGGTCAGTTATGCAGCATAAAAAAGCACAGTGGACATGAAATTTCTATAAGGCTGTGTGCCCACTATGCGTTTTTAAGCGTTTCCGCAGCGGCAATTCCACTGCAGAAATGCTTAAAAAATGCTTGTTAGTAGGTCTGCTATGTTCCCCAATGATAATCCGCATGTGCTGTGCACATGCTGCGGAAATTTTCGCTGCGGATTATCATTGCAGAAAAATCCGCAGCATTACCAATTATTTTGCGCAATCGCTGCGTTTTCGCCGCCATTGACTTGCATTGAATCGCTTAATATCCGCATCACTACATGTACAAATGCGGATATTAAGCGATTCAATGTGCGGATGGTACCCGGGTCTGGAGAAGAGGAGACTCTCATTGAGATCCCAGTACCATAGTACATGTATAAAAAAAAAAAAGAATTTAAAATGAAAAAACACATTATATTCACCTTCTGATGTCCCCCGGTCTTCTATCCAGTACGTCTTGGCTCCCCGGTGACTCACGATGGAGTAAAAGGACCTTCCATGACTTCATTCAGTCATGTGACAGGTCACGCGACCGCTGACATCAGCGGTCGCGTGACCTGTTACATGACTAAATGACGTCATGGAAGGTCCTTTTACCCCACTGCGAGACACCGGGAAGACCGGATGCATCGGAGAAGGAGACCGGGGGCCATCGGAAGGTGAGTATAATGTTTTATTTTTATTTTTTACCATTTTTATTCTTTTTTTTAACCAACTTCGTCACACTATATAAAATCCATGACGGTTGCATGGATTTATATAGTGTGACCAGGTTGTCAAGCACTTTTCCAAGTGATGCTAAAATCACTTGGAAAGCGCTTGTCAACCTGCATGTGAAATCGTATGTGCAAAACGAGTGAAAAACGCTTGTCCCTGGCAGGAAAAATGCATGTACAATCAGCATGTACAATCTGCATGCATTTTTTCTGCCAGGAGATGCAGAAACGCTCAGGAAAAATCCGGAGCATTTCTGCATCGTGGGCACTTAGCCTAAAACCCATCCACTTTGCTGGAAATGTAAAATGCTGCCTTTTTGCACAGCAAAATTACACAGATTCAAAAACTTGTCATGGGAACTTAAAATGACAAGTCTCACTGCTAAATAAGTTGTTAGAACTGTAATTATTGAATGGTCTGTACCTAAAGAAGTGCAATTTTTCCCATCAATAATGCAGGAAAAGTGCATTGCAGTAGCACTCTGTGTGCACTAGGATGTATGGATAAAATAAATAGTAAGACGCTGCATTTTTTTCAAAAGCAAAAATACACAGTGTCAAAAGATCATCGTGAGAACTTAACCCCAAAATGTTACTTAGAATTGCTGACATGTGATCATGGTGTTATCATCTTCACCAACAGCTGTGAAAGGGGAAAACAGAAGGAGGAATACAAAGCCAGTAGATACAGAACAGCTATTCAAATGCTGATTCTCTTCCTTCAACCTGATACAGGAAGGTCTACCTTGTATGAGTGAAACACAAGATTGGGACATCTGCAAGGTGTGCTGCAAGCTGAAAAAGAGTACTTGTGATTTAATTAATCATGTGTGATAATTGTACTGGTTGTAATTAGATACAATTACACTGAATATACAGTTTACTTTTATTTCAGTGCACAAAGATAATGTTTGTCATGATCATGTGTCAGATTATAATTATTGGAAAACATTTGAATACTGAAGGTAGTTCATGATACATGTATGGTTGTAAGGATATACATGTATGTACACAATATCAAATATAAGCATTTCGTGAACATACAGCCTGACACTGACACTTCTGGATCTGAGAACAGCAGAATGTTAAGACAGCAGTTCCTTTTCAGACATGTCTACAAAAAGATATTACTTCCCCCTATATGACTACATTCACACAACTGTATTATCGGTCCGATAATATCCATGGAACAGATGACAGCACTCAGGCCAATGTGATTAAATTGGGCTGTACAGATGACAGTTTTATCTCATCACCAAATCTGCATTTGAAAAATATTGAAAACCTAAATTGGTCCTATGAGTTTAACGGGAGTCTAGTCAAGTGGTGAAAGAAAACTTCAGCGACTATCTGAACAGTCTCTGCACTTTATTGAGATAATATGCATTGTTTTGTGATTAACCCACATGGCTCCACTAGAGGGAGACATATACACATGAATTGATATCTGATCTTCATACATGGTACTTTTTTAGCTTTTTACATATGCACTAGACACTTTATATGAGTTTACAGGCACACTATACTGTACAATCCCGTCTGCATCTATTTGAGCCCCACTATGGGATTATACAGTAAAGTAGTTCTGTGATGTTATTTGACCTATATGCTTGCATATGACCTGTATTGATTTATATGTCTGTGTATGATGTTCTATTTCTCCATGTGGATTTACGGTTAGGTCCATATATATTTGGACAGAGACAACATTTTTCTAATTTTGGTTATAGACATTACCACAATGCATTTTAAACAAAACAATTCAGATGCAGTTGAAGTTCAGACTTTCAGCTTTCATTTGAGGGTATTCACATTAAAATTGGATGAAGGGTTTAGGAGTTTCAGCTCCTTAACATGTGCCACCCTGTTTTTAAAGGGACCAAAAGTAATTGGACAGATTAAATAATTGTAAATAAAATGTTCATTTCTAGTACTTGGTTGAAAACCCTTTGTTGGCAATGACTGCCTGAAGTCTTGAACTCATGGACATCACCAGACGCTGTGTTTCCTCCTTTTTGATGCTCTGCCAGGCCTTCACTGCGGTGGTTTTCAGTTGCTGTTTGTTTGTGGGCCTTTCTGTCTGAAGTTTAGTCTTTAACAAGTGAAATGCATGCTCAATTGGGTTGAGATCAGGTGACTGACTTGGCCATTCAAGAATATTCCACTTCTTTGCTTTAATAAACTCCTGGGTTGCTTTGGCTTTATGTTTTGGGTCATTGTCCATCTGTAGTATGAAACGACGACCAATCAGTTTGGCTGCATTTGGCTGGATCTGAGCACACAGTATGGCTCTGAATACATTAGAATTCATTTGGCTGCTTCTGTCCTGTGTCACATCATCAATAAACACTAGTGACCCAGTGCCACTGGCAGCCATGCATGCCCAAGCCATCACACTGCCTCCACCGTGTTTTACAGATGATGTGGTATGCTTTGGATCATGAGCTGTACCATGTCTTCGCCATACTTTTCTCTTTCCATCATTCTGGTAGAGGTTGATCTTGGTTTCATCTGTCCAAAGAATGTTCTTCCAGAGCTGTGCTGGCTTTTTTAGATGTTTTTTAGCAAAGTCCAGTCTAGCCTTTTTATTCTTGATGCTTATGAGTGTCTTGCACCGTGCAGTGAACCCTCTGTATTTACTTTCATGCAGTCATCTCTTTATGGTAGATTTGGATATTGATACGCCCACCTCCTGGAGAGTGTTGCTCACTTGGTTGGCTGTTGTGAAGGGGTTTCTCTTCACCATGGAGATTATTCTGCGATCATCCACCACTGTTGTCTACCGTGGGCGCCCAGGTCTTTTTGCATTGATGAGTTCACCAGTGCTTTCTTTCTCAGGATGTACCAAACTGTAGATTTTGCCACTCCTAATATTGTAGTAATTTCTCGGATGGGTTTTTTCTGTTTTTGCAGCTTAAGGATGGCTTGCTTCACCTGCATTGGGAGCTCCTTTGACCGCATGTTAACTTCACAGCAAAACCTTCCAAATGCAAGCACCACACCTCAAATCAACTCCAGACCTTTTATCTGCTTAATTGAGAATGACATAATGAAGGGATTGCCCACACATGTCCATGAAATAGCCTTGGAGTCAATTGTCCAATTACTTTTGGTCCCTTTAAAAACAGGGTGGCATATGTTAAGGAGCTCAAACTCCTAAACCCTTCATCCAATTTTAATGTGGATACCCTCAAATGAAAGCTGAAAGTCTGAACTTCAACTGCATCTGAATTGTTTTGTTTAAAATTCATTGTGGTAATGTGTAGAACCAAAATTAGAAAAATGTTGCCTCTGTCCAAATATATATGGACCTAACTGTATAAGACATTGGCTGCAGTGGTGGTGGGATTCAGGGGGAACTCCCCGGTTCTGTGGAAACGCTTGTTAAAATGGCAAGCAGTTGCTCAAACCAGCAAGAAGCGGCACCCCGATCTGTTTCCCTGGCCCGCAATTTTCAACTGATTGTGCATATGAGGACGCATATTCGGTTGAAATATATTGCTCTACAGAAGCCACCGGCTTCCTGCACGTCAACACTTAAAAGCCACCAGCCAATCACAGGCCGGCAGCTGAAATGAATGAGGGAGAGGACACTACTGGACCGCGGTCAGGTAAGGAGAATTTTTTTTTTACTTTTTTTTTGTACTGAAAGCCGCAATATGGGGACAGGATGGAGACACATGGGGCAGGATAAATTGCACATGGGGCAGGATGGGAGACACGTGGGGCAGGATGGGAGATCATATGGGGACAGGATGGAGACATATGGGTCAGGATGGGAGACACATGGAACAGGATAGGAGACACATAAGGCAGGATCGGAGAAACATGGGGCAGGATGGGAGATCATATGGGTTGTAAGGCGGCGGTGTTCACACCGTGCAGTAACTGAGGCAGTGACCCAAGCAAGTACAACATAAGCAGCTTTTATTCAGCACTCAACGGTAAAACAGAAAGTCCTCCAGTTCGCAGCCGGGTTAACATAAGTCCATAGCAACGGTGTCCGCGGGCAATGGCTGCGCCGGGCCGCTCAGAGCCTGATGGGTGCAGAGCCTTCCCAGGCGTAGGTTAAGCTACACACAGGCCCGCCAAACTTTCCTGCTATACTCCTAGCAGGTCCCAACACTCAACAACACTAATCCTTAATGCAGGATTTTTAAAGGACCTGTGGCAAGAGCCACTGGAAAACCCGAGTTGGAGAGAGGAGGCTGCCCCACTGCCTTCCTGTAGCCTCCTCCAAGAAATGAAGGCCCTGCCGGGTTTTACTAATCTGCCTTTGCCAGATAGCCTGACCAGGTCAATGCTCACCTTCATTCCTGCATTGCAGCCGCAAGTGTGTCTGTGACTGCAATGCACTTCAATGGGTTTAATAGGTCTCTGTACATATTCTGGGGGATATATACCGTCCCTCGTATAAGATCCCCGTCACTGCCTCACAGGGTCAAGATGGAGACAAATTGGGGCAGAATGGAGACACATGGGGCAGGATGGGAGATCATATGGTGCAGCATGTAGACACATGGGGCAGGATGGGAAATCATTTGGGGCAGGATAGAGACACATGGGGCAGGATGGGAGATCACATGGGGCAGCATGGCAGATCATATGGTGCAGGATAGAGACACATGGGTCAGGATGGAAGATAACATTGGGCAGGATGGAGACACATGGAGCAGAATGCAGACAAATGAGGGCAGGATGGGAGAACATATGGGGCCAGGAATGAGACACAATTGGGCCAGGATGTGGGACATTATTACTGTAGGGGCTAATTAAGGGATATTATTACTGCTGTGATGTATTTTATTTATGAGGATACTGTTTGCAGTGAGGAGGGGGGTCCTGCTACTGTGTAGGGCGGCACTTTTTTTTTATCTGGTGTAGTGCAGAAGTTGGGGAAAAGCTGGGGAATTTGCTCTGGAAGTGGTGCTCTAGATAACTGTGTGTTATTTTCTGCAGAGATGATTCCTGGCTGGAAGAAGTGATGGCAGTCTGTTCCAGATGAAGAAGAAAAGGAAAGATGAGCAAGTTCAGAGAAGAGCGACCAGAATGGTGACTGGTCTGCAAACCATGTCCTATGAGGAACGGTTGCAGGATTTGGGAATGTTTAGCTTGCAAAAAAGAAGACTGAGAGGAGACTTAATAGCTGTCTACAAATATGTCAAGGGCTGTCACATTGTAGAAGGATCATCTTTATTCTCATTTGCACAAGGAAAGACTAGAAGCAATGGGATGAAACTAAATGGGAGGAGACACAGATTAGATATTAGAAAAAACTTTTTGACAGTTAGGGTGATTAATGAGTGGAACAGGCTGCCACGAGAGGTGGTGAGTTCCCCTTCAATGGACGTCTTCAAACAGAGGCTGGACAGACATCTGTCTGAGATGATCTAGTGAATCCTGCTTTGAGCAGGGGGTTGGACCAGATGACCCAGGAGGTCCCTTCCAACTCTACCATTCTATGATTCTATGATTCTATGAAGGACAACAACTAGTGGTGAATCAGTGTATTATTTGTACACTTACACTATACACTTTATACAGAGCTCCTGTGTATAATGTCACTGGTGATCACTGTATAACCTGTACACTGACACTATATACAGAACTCCGGTGTATAATGTCACTGGTGATCCTTGTATTACCTGTACACTGACACTATATACAGAGCTCCTGTGTATAATGTCACTGGTGATCCTTGTATTACCTGTACACTGACACTATATACAGAGCTCCTGTGTATAATGTCACCGGTGATAACTGTATTACCTGTACACTATACACTATATACAGAGCTTGTGTGTATAATGTCACTGGTGCTCACTGTACTACCTGTACACTGACAGTATATACAGAACTCCTGTGTATAATGTCACTGGTGATCCCCGTATTACCTGTACACTGACACTATACACTGTATACTATGTACACAGCTCCTTTGTATAATGACACTCATGGTAATATTAGTGTTGTTTTTTTTATTAATGATCAGTATTGTAGTATTCAGTCACTATTTGGTGGTAATATGTGATCTGGTCATGGTATGGCAGTATTTATCCCCTGTATGTGGTATTATTCGGTCACTATGTGATGGTAATAGGTGGTCTGGTTATGGTGAAGTGGCATTTATTCCTTGTATGTGGTATTATTCGGTCAGTATGTGGTCATATGTTATTTGGTCATGGTGTGGCGGTATTTGTTCCTTGTATGTGGTTTTATTCGGTCACTATGTGGTGGTAATATGTAGTCTGGTCATGGTGTGATGGTATTCCTTGTATGTGGTTTTATTCGGTCACTATGTGGTGATAATATATATGGTCCGGCAATGGTGAGACAGTATTTGTCCCTTGTATGTGATATTATTGGCCATTTCAAAAAATGTATGTGACACATTCCAATAAAGAAAAATAACTAAAATAAAAATATACCTAAAAAGAGTATTGGATATTAGAAGAAATGTTTAATAGGTTACAGTAGAGTAGGGCCCGGCAAGAAGAGTCTACCGTGTTGTGGTGGCGGCTTAAAAAATCTTTTGACCAATAAAAAATCTGATGGCTTTGTATATGATATGTGTTACGGATCCGGGTGGTGGAACCTCTGTGCTGCGGTGCAAGGAGGGACAAGAGGGGCGTAACTAGGTATCAATTCATACTGACCAAGGTCACACGGCGGCTCAGTCGACTCCGTGAACCAGGGAAGGACCGAGCAGAGGGACCAGGTGCTACTCTGGGCCAGTCCTTGTATGAGAGCAGGTGACTCCCACGGGTCAGAAGGCAGGGACTGACCGGCACAGCAGATGAGCATGGCAAGCAGACTGACAGATGATCCGGGTAGACGGACGGGCAGACACCACAGGTAACTGGCAGGAGCCTCCAGGTAGGCTGGCTGGTAGGCACGGCCGGTAACTGGTACGTTCTCCGGGTAGGCAGGCAAGCCTGGCCCATAGACAGACTGGCGGGTTTGGACCGTAGGCAGACAGTCGGGCTGGAGAGTGCACTTGGCTGGCGAAGACAGGTAGTCAGGCTGGCGGACAGGACTGGTAGTCGGGCTGGCGGACTGGACTGGTAGTCAGGCTGGCGGATTGGACTGGTAGTCAAGCTGGCGGACTGGACTGGTAGTCAGGCTGGAGGACTGGACTGGTAGTGAGGCTGGCGAACTGGACTGGTAGTCAGACTAGCGGCGGGACCTGAGGGCTGAAGCAGAGTTTAGAACACAGAGCATCAACCTTACACACGCACCTCCATTTTGGAGGAGGTGCCTTTTATATGAGAAGTCCTCCGGCCATTGGCTGGGGACTCCTTAGGATGGCGCACGTGGCCCCTTTAAGAGGGAGGGAGCACGCATGCGCCTTAAGCAAAGTGGGCGGTAAGCTGAGCACGCCGGCAGCAGTAGCAGCAGGAGAGTTGGAAGACGCCGGGCCAGGAGAGCAGCGGTAAGGGGGACGGCGTCTCTGCCTGTCAGGGGGCAGAGAAGCCGATGCTACAGTACCCCCCCTTTACGCCCCCTCTTTTTTAGGCCTGAAAGAAATTTGTTAAGTGGAAGAGGGGCGTGGATGTTCTCCCTGGGTTCCCAAGTTCTCTCCTCTGGGCCAAACCCCTTCTAATCCACCATAAAAAAGGTTTTTCCTCTTACCCTCTTGGTGGCCAGAATGTTCTCTACCTCGTAGACATCCTCAGCGGAGACCGGAGCTGGGGAGGTACCTGGATCGTCGGAAAAAGAATTAAGAACAACTGGTTTGAGGAGAGATACGTGGAAGGAGTTGGGAATCCGTAAGGTGGCCGGGAGTTTTAACTTGTAGGCCACTGGATTGATTTGCTTGAGGACTTCAAATGGACCGATGAACCGTGGACCCAACATATAGGAGGGTATTTTGAGACGAATATGTTTGGAGGAGAGGCAAAGCTTGTCTCCCGGACAGAATTGAGGTGGGTCCAGACGTCTCTTGTCGGCATGTCTCTTCATCCACTCGGAGGATTGAAGAAGTGCGGATCTAGTGTCCTCCCAAATGGTGGAAAATTCGCTGACGAGAGACTCCGAGGCAGGGTTGTCCACTGAAGCGGAGACGGGAAACGGAATCCGGGGATGTTGACCGTAGACCAAAAAAAACGGGGACTTGGAAGAATATTCGCTCTCATGGTTGTTATAGGAGAACTCAGCCCATGGTAGGAGCTCTACCCAATTGGTATGGTGAGTATTGACGAAGTGCAGGAGGAAGCTGGTAAGGATCTGGTTGATACGTTCCACTTGGCCATTGGACTGTGGATGATAAGCAGAGGAGAAATCCAGGGAGACATCCAGCAGCTTACACGTAGCTCTCCAGAAGCGCGAAGTAAACTGGACCCCGCGATCAGACACAATGTGGAGGGATAGGCCGTGGAGACGAAAGATGTGATGGATGAAGTCCTTAGCCAGCACAGATGCAGATGGGAAACCAGGCAGAGGGATAAAGTGGGCCATTTTAGAAAAGCGGTCAGCGACCACCCAAATGACAGTACAACCGGCAGAAATAGGGAGATCAGTAATAAAGTCCATGGCAATGTGTTGCCACGGGGCAGCAGGTACGGGAAGAGGCAGGAGACGGCCGGCTGGAAGATGTCTGGGAACCTTGTTGTGGGCACAGGATGAACAGGCCGCGACAAAGTCTACAACATCCTTGCGCAGGAAGGCCACCAGTAATGCCGGTAATGAGCAGAGAGGTCTTCTTCTGGCCAGCATGGCCGGCTAGTTTAGATGAATGACCCCAGTGAAAAACCTTCTTACGATCCGGAACCGCTACAAACGACTCACCGGGTGGGAGATGAGACAGGTCCAAGGGAGCCACATTCATCACATTGGAGGGATCGATGATATGCTTAGGCTCCTCCTCTTGATCGGAAGACAGGAAGGATCGGGACAATGCATCGGCTTTAACGTTCTTGTCCGCAGGGCGGTAATATAGGGTAAAGTTAAAACGGGCGAAGAACAAAAAACACCGGGCCTGACGTGGATTGAGTCTTTGGGCATTTTGTAGATATGCCAGGTTTTTGTGGTCAGTGTAGATGACCACCGGGTGCAGAGCCCCCTCTAGCAGGTAACGCCACTCCTCCAGTGCCAATTTGATGGCTAGCAGTTCTCGGTCTCCTATGGAATAGTTGCGCTCGGACGAGAAGAGCTTGGAGAAGAAGCCGCAGGTTACCATTCTCCCGGACGGAGATTTCTGAGTGAGCACCGCTTCGGCTCCAGAAGAGGAAGCATCAACTTCCAGAAAGAACTGTTTGTTGCAATCCGGACGGTGCAGCACCAGGGCAGAAGAGAAGGCTTGTTTTAAGGACGTCCATTCCTTAGGATTTGCTCCCTTACGGGTGAGTGCAGAGATGGGTGCAGTCCGGGAATAGAAATGTGGGATGAAGAGACGGTAATAGTTAGCGAAGCCCAGGAATCGCTAAATCGCCTTCAACCCCTCCGGTCGGGGCCACTTTAAGACGGCAGAGACCTTCTCGGGATCCATCCGTAGACCAGTCTTAGAGAAAATATAGCCCAGGAACGGAAGAGATGTCTGCTCGAAGATGCATTTCTCAAAATTTGCGTATAGGTGATTCTGCCTGAGCCTAAGCAGCACCTGATAAACATCCCTCCGGTGTGTGGGAAGATCCGGAGAGGAGACCAAGATGTCGTCCAGGTACACCACCACGCATGAATATAAGAGGTCACGGAAGATATCGTTAACTAGTTCTTGGAAGACGGCTGGAGCATTACAGAGGCCGAAGGGCATCACACGATATTCATAGTGGCCATCCCGGGTATTGAATGCCGTCTTCCACTCGTCTCCTTGGCGGATGCGGACCAAGTTATATGCCCCACAAAGATCGAGCTTGGTGAAGATCTTCGCACCTTTAAGGCGGTAGAACAGCTCAGAGATGAGCGGCAGGGGGTATTTATTTTTGATAGTAATCTGGTTGAGTCCTCTATAATCGATACAGGGGCGTAGTGAACCGTCTTTCTTTTTTACAAAGAAGAATCCAGCTTCAGCTGGGAGGTAGATTTCTGGATGAATCCCCTAGCCAGATTTTCTTCGATGTACTCCGACATGGCCCGGGTTTCGGCTAGCGACAAGGGGTAGATACGCCCATGGAGTGGAGTGGCACCGGGTACCAGGTCGATAGGGCAATCATATGGCCTATGAGGTGGCAGTGTCTCTGCTTCCATCTTGTCGAAGACATCTGCATAGGACCAGTAAGGTGCCGGTAGACCAGGTAAATTAGCCAGAGTAGACGGAGGTCAAGCCGGGCGAACCGGAACCAGGCAGGTCTCATGGCAATCCTGCCCCCAATGGAGCACCTCACCGGATTGCCAATTCAGAACGGGTTCATGTCTCTGTAGCCAGGGTAGACCTAGCAAAAGGGAGCGAGAGAGTTTGAATAGCACATGGAAGGAGATCCTCTCTGAGTGCACATTCCCACCTGAAGGGTTACAGGCTCAGTGACGAGCAAGATGGTCACCGGAAGGAGTCTTCCATCCACGGAAGCAACTGCCAATGGTTCAGCCAGAGGTTTGGTAGGAATCTGATACTTCTCTACAAGGGACTGAGAAATGAGATTCCCAGCGGCTCCGGAATCCAGGTGGGCGGTTTCAAAGAAGCGGTTCTCTCCACAGGAAATAGAAATGGATAAAGTCAAGAACAGAGAGGATTTACTCTTGCCTAGGACGACCTCTCCGAGTGGTCCTAGACACTGGAGTTTCCCGGCTTCACCGGACAGGAATGGATCAGATGCTCCTTACTACCACATTAGAAACAGCTCCCCTCGGCTCGGCGTGTTTCATGGCAAGACTTGACCACCATGGTCTGGTCGATCTGCATAGGTTCGGGCGGACGTGCCCGGGGAGTTGCTGGTTTGGAGGCAGGTTTCTGGAAAACAGGAGCAATATGAGGAAATCTTCTCTCCCGGGTAGTCTTCTTAGCACGTTCCAGGAAACGGATGTCAATCCGGGTAGCAAGTGACACCAGGTCGTCCAGGGTGGTAGGAATGTCCCGGCCGGCTAGCTCGTCCTTAATCTGACCGGAAAGACCCTCCCAGAAGGTGGACACCAGGGCCTCGTTTTTCCAGGCAAGCTCAGTAGCGAGGGTACGGAACTGTATGGCATACTGACCCACGGTGAGACTCCCTTGGCGGAGACGGAGCAATGAGAAGGCAGTAGACGTCCTTCATCTGGGCTCATCGAAGACCCTCCGGAAGGCAGTGAGGAAAGCCAGAAGATCGGACACCAGGGGATCCCCTCTCTCCCATAGAGGGTTTAGCCATGCCAATGCTTCCCCAGTGAGGTGAGACATGATGAACGCCACCTTGGCCCGGTCGGAGAGAAACTGATGTGCCAGTAGTTCAAAGTGCCTTCACTGCCCTGCCTCCTATTTTACCTAGCCCCACACTACTAGATGCATTATGTAAAATAGGAGGTAGATCAGTGAAGGCACAGTGAGCTGTCATAAGAGCATACAGATGAATATGTAAGCAGAGCACCAGATAGAATGCCCTCACAGGCCCGCCCCGGAGCATGAGCATATCATTATCTCCAAACTGAAAGTAAAGATTACACAAGAACCACAGGATGGATGTCATCAACCAAGGTGTAATTTTAATCAGTGTAAACTGAAAGTAAAGATTACACAAGAACCACAAGATGGATTTCATCAACCAAGGTATCATTTTAATCAGTGTAAGGCTATGTGCGCACGTTCAGGATTTGAATGCAGAAATTTCTGCAGCGTTTCTGCATCTCTTGGCAGGAAAAACGCTGAGGAAAAAACTTGGGCTTTGCAGCGATATTGACGCATTTTTTATGCGTTTTTAATGTGTTTTTTATGCGTTTTTGGACATCAATGAATGCTTTTTGGAGCTAAATAAAGATATTTGAAAAAAGAAATGTGGGACATTTCTTCAACTCTTGGATTACCATCAGACCTGGGGTGAGTATATTGGTTAATTTAAATTATTAAAGAATGTGTCTGTTAGACTTTAGTCTGTGTCCATCACCTTAAGTGTGTCCATTGCTTAAGTATGAGAAATATGAATTAATCCTGAATTGAACCTGAAGTGAATTGAAGGTAACTGGATACTAAGTCACAGTAAACAATGTTTGCCTTTGTTTTCACTCTCACCCCCTTAATCCTTCACCTTTTCCACCCACCCCTAATCCCTAGTAATGCACTATTCATCTCTCCCTCTATCCTCCCCATTCATCTCACCTTCTCCTCAGAACTATTCCTCAACATTCAATCCTGGGTCTCCAAACACAGACAGCCACCTCATGCCCTCACCTGCTCCTGTCAATGTAAAATATATTATAGAAAATCAATTAGTTTCTTTTAATAGATTACCTAACCAGTGTGAATCAATATAGCGATGATGGAATAATCTATGTGTATGTATGTATGCAAATGTGTATATGCACATGGATTATGTTAATAGTTAATGAATATATAACTAACAGTTTCTATTCTTATTGTAGAAATCATTTCCTGGGAATGACGTATACATGTGCATGGCTGATAACAGAGAGATTCATGTCGAGTTGGTCAAGATGGCGCTGAGAGACGAACTCACCCCCTCCCATCGGAATTCCTAAGGTGTTACTCAGACCAAGAGATACATAAATGAGCAAATTACAGTGTGCCGAGTTATCAGAAAAGAGTAGTGTTGAGCGAACATGCTCGACACTGCTCGGTACTCGCCCGAGCATCACGCTACTCGGGATGTTTGGCGAGCACCGAGCATTTCCGGGTTACTCGGGCAGGAGCTCGGGTCTCCGCCCTGCATATTTGTCGCTCTTTACAGAGCCAATGAACATGCAGGGATTGCCAGCCAGTCACTATAATGCCGCAGCCATGTTGGTTGTGGGCATTACATTGATTGGCTGGCCGCACAGCGTCACCTCGAGTATTTAAAACCGGGCGCCGCCATCTTGGACACAGACGGCTGGGATCAGACAGTGTAGGGACAGCGCTGCTGATTTAGGGAGAGATATATACTGCGAAATAGTTAGTGTAGGGTCTGTAAAGGCTGCCAGATCAAACAAACAGTCCTTCTCAGGACTAATATCCATCCCAGATATTAGGCAGGCAGGCAGGCAGTATAGGAGATGCAGTGGTTATACCAGCAAACGCTGCATTACAGTCCTGTGTGCTCCTGTTGCTGAAATTGCTGGACTTGGCTCCAGGTCTAGGGGGCAAGGAAAAATCCTTTTTTTTTCATCTAAATCCTCTTTTTTTTTTCCTCCTTCACACTGTACAAATACCCATCTTATTAACCTTTTGGTGTCCCACCCCCCCCCCCCAAAAAAAAAAAAAAAAAGTGTGTCTGTGACAGTTCAGACACAAATATATTTTTTTAAAAGAGTCTGGTGTAGGCCAGAGAAACAGAAGTGTGGTTTTGCAGTTCCACGGTTCAAACCTCTGTATTATCCACTTTTGGGCCATTTTTACCTAAAAAAAAAACAATTTGAGTGTGTCGCTCACTGTTCAGCGGCAAATATATATATTTAAAAAAGTCTGGTATACACCAGTAAATTATAACTGTGGTTTTGCTGTTCCACGGTAAAAAATCTCTATTATCCTGCTTTTGGCATTTTTTGCCATAAAAAAAAACCTGTAATAGTGTCTCCCTGACTGTTCAGACACAAATATATTTGTTGAAAATAGTCTGGTGTAGGCCAGAGAAATAGGAGTGTGGTTTTGTAGTTCCACGGTTCAAACCTCTGTATTATCCACTTTTGGGCCATTTTTACCTAAAAAAAAAAGAGTTTGAGTGTGTCGCTCACTGTTCAGCCGCAAATATATCTATTTAAAAAAATTTGGTATACACCAGTAAATTATAACTGTGGTTTTGCCGTTCCACGGTAAAAAATCTCTATTATCCAGCTTTTGGTATTTTTTCTGTAAAGAAAAACAGTAATAGTATCTCCTGATTGTTCAGACACCAATATATCTGTTTAAAAGAGTCTGGTATACACCAGTAAATTATAACTGTGGTTTTGCCGTTCCACAGTGAAAAATCTCTATTATCCTGCTTTTGGCATTTCTTGCCGTAAAGAAAAACAGTAATAGTGTCTCCTGATTGTTCAGACACAAATATATCTGTTGAAAATAGTTGTAGCGCTGGCGTCCCTGCCCTCTGCTAGGCAGGGACGCTGCTCCCCTCACCGCTCTGCTCCGTGCCCGGCGTCCTCTCCCCGCTCTGCTGTCAGCGCGCGCTCCTTCCCGGCGTCCTCCTCCCGCTCTGCTCTCAGCGCGCGCTCCTTCCCGGCCCCTGTGCTTAGGGCGCGCGCGCTCCCCTCCTCTTAAAGGGGCCGCGCGCGCCGTCCTAAGGAGTCCCCGGCCAATGGCCGGAGGACTTCATCATATATAAGGCACCTCCTCCAAAATGGAGGTGCCCGAGCAATGTTGTTTGCACCTGTGTCTCACCTGTGCTTCAGCCCTCAGGTCCCGTTGCCAGTTTCCTGTCAGTTACCTGCCAGTTTCCTGCCAGTTACCTACCTGATTCCTGCCTGAATACTTGTTACCTGTCTGCCAGTCTGAGGTCCGACGGTCTGCCTTACTACTCCTGTCAGTCTGTCTAAAGGACCAGCCTGCCCGCTCACCTGGGAGCGCACATCAGCTACCTGCCTACTTTCCTGAGGTCCGACGGTCTGCCTTACAACTCCGGTCAGTCTGTCTATGGACCAGCTTGCCCGCTCTCCTGGGAGCGCTTCTCCGTTACCTGCCTGCTTGCCAGCCCGGAGGCTCCGTTGTAACGTGCTGTGACCATCAGCTACTTCAGACTCTTGTCCGCTCACCTGGGAGCGCTTCTCCGTTACCTGCCTGCTTGCCAGCCCGGAGGCTCCGTTGTCACGTGCTGTGACCATCAGCTACTTCAGACTCTTGTCCGCTCACCTGGGAGCGCTTCTCCGTTACCTGCCTGCTTGCCAGCCCGGAGGCTCCGTTGTCACGTGCTGTGACCATCAGCTACTTCAGAGACTCTTGCCCGCTCACCTGGGAGCGCTTCTCCGTTACCTGCCTGCTTGCCAGCCCGGAGGTTCCGCCGTCACGTGCCGTGACCACCTGTTATTCCAGAGACTCTCGCTTGCTCACCTGGGAGCACACATCTACCATCTGCCTGCTAGCCTACCCGGAGGCTCTGCCATCACAGGTCGTACCTACCCTTTACCCAGAGACTGCCCTGATCACTTGCCGTATCTCCCTGTCCGTTCATCCAGAGACTGCCACCCGCTCCCTTACAAGGGCTGCCCCCTTGTATAGTAGCTCAGAGGTTCCGCCTCCCAGACCCGTTACAGTTTGCTCGGGCCATGGAACCCGGTGGCACCCAAGCTCCCTCGCTCTCGGACCTCTGTCTTGAACTGTCCCGTCAGAGGTCCCAACAGGAGGCCATCCTGGGTCACCTGCGGAATGTTAATACTCGCCTGAACACTCTGTCTGATCCACCAACAACCTCCGCCAGTGCCATATCTTGCAATCCGGCAGCTCCGCTGCCCACTAATACCATGGTTTCCTACCCCGGACCCCGGCTTTCTGCACCTCCTCGCTTCGGAGGCGACTCCGTCCAGGCTCGGGGCTTCATAAATCAGTGCACCCTGCATTTTGAACTTTTGTCCTACCAGTTTAACTCCGACCGGGCCAAAATTGCCTTCATCATGTCCCATCTCACCGGGGAGGCCCTGGCCTGGCTAAATCCTCTATGGGAGAGAGGAGACCCCCTGGTGTCCAACTTGCCTGCTTTTCTCACGGCTTTCCGGAAAGTCTTCGACGAACCCGTACGGAAGACCTCATCTGCATCATCGTTGCTACGCCTCCGTCAGGGGAGTCTCACCGTGGGCCAATATGCCATACGGTTCCGTACCCTTGCCTCGGAGCTGACCTGGGATAACGACGCTCTGGTTTCCGTCTTCTGGGAGGGTCTGTCCGGCCGTATTAAAGATGAACTTGCCGGTCGGGACACTCCTACCACTCTCGATGACTTAATAACTCTTGCCACCCGGATTGACCTACGGTTCCAGGAGCGTGCCAGAGAGGTCACCCGTGAGAGGAGGTTACCACGTCTAGCTCCTACTTTTCAGAAACCCGTCACTCCTTCTGTCTCTAACCAGGTACACCCTCCTGAGCCTATGCAGGTCGACCAGACCAAGATGGTCAAGACCCGTCAGGACTTACGCCGTGCCGAGGGGACCTGCTTCTACTGTGGCAGTAAGGAGCACCAGATCCGTGCCTGCCCGGAAAGGTCGGGAAACGCCTGTGTCTAGGTTCGCTCAGAGAGGTCCACCTAGACAAGAATAAATCCTCTCCATCCCTGCTGTTGTCAGTTTCAATCGTCTACAGGGAGAACCGTTATTTCGAACTAGCCCAACTGGACTCTGGAGCAGCCGGGAATCTTATTTCACAGTCCCTGGTAGAGAAATACCGCATCCCCACCAAACCTCTGGCTGTACCCTTGTCTGTGGCTGCCGTGGATGGGGGGCTCTTACCACGCCCCATCCAACTCATCACCGAATCCATTACTCTGCAGGTGGGAATGCTGCATTCTGAGAGTATCTCCTTTCATGTTCTGCCTGGACTCTCTCACGCCCTCTTGCTAGGTCTGCCTTGGCTCCAGAGACATGCACCCGTGCTTGACTGGCAAACCGGAGAAGTCCTTCGCTGGGGACAAGACTGTCATAAGACCTGCCTGGTTCCCGTCCATCCCGTCCGTCCCTCTCCTACCCCAGCTAATCTACCTGGACTTCCAATTCCTTATTGGTCTTATGCTGATGTCTTTAATAAAAAGGAGGCAGAGACATTACCCCCTCATAGACCATACGACTGTCCCATCGACCTGTTACCCGGTACTACTCCTCCCCGTGGGCGTATTTATCCTTTATCCGCTGCTGAGACCCGGTCGATGTCCGAATATATTGAGGAGAATCTGGCCAGGGGATTCATCCGGAAATCTACCTCCCCGGCGGGAGCAGGCTTCTTTTTCGTTAAAAAGAAGGACGGCTCTCTCCGTCCCTGTATAGACTATAGAGGCCTAAACCAGATCACGGTGAAGAATAAGTACCCCCTTCCGCTCATTCCAGAATTATTTGATCGTCTGAGGGGGGCTAGAATCTTCACCAAACTAGACCTCCGTGGGGCGTACAACCTGGTTCGTATCCGTCAAGGGGATGAATGGAAGACGGCATTCAACACCCGGGACGGCCACTATGAATACCTGGTAATGCCCTTTGGTCTCTGTAACGCTCCTGCCGTTTTTCAAGAGTTGGTCAATGACATCTTCCGGGACCTTCTCTACTCCTGCGTAGTGGTGTACCTGGACGACATCTTGGTCTTCTCTCCGGATCTCCAGACTCACCGGAGGGACGTTCGTCAGGTCCTGCTCAGGCTCAGGCAGAATCACCTCTTCGCTAAATACGAGAAGTGCCTCTTTGAGCAGACCTCGCTTCCGTTTTTGGGCTACATTATTTCTCAGACCGGCCTACGAATGGATCCAGAGAAACTGTCTGCCATCGAGAAATGGCCTCGACCGGAGGGGCTGAAGGCCATTCAGCGGTTCCTGGGCTTCGCCAACTACTACCGCCTCTTCATACCACACTTCTCTTCCCGGACTGCCCCAATTTCCGCGCTCACCCGTAAGGGTACTAATCCCAAAGAGTGGCCGCCCGAAGCAGAAGAAGCCTTTCTTTCCTTAAAACAGGCCTTCTCTTCCGCCCCGGTGCTGCATCGCCCGGACGGCAACAAGCAGTTCTTCCTGGAAGTGGACGCCTCCTCCTCTGGAGCTGGAGCGGTACTTACTCAAAAATCTTCTTCCGGGAGGATGGTAACTTGCGGCTTCTTCTCTAAACTCTTCTCCTCCTCAGAGCGCAATTATTCCATAGGAGATCGAGAGTTATTGGCCATCAAACTGGCATTGGAGGAGTGGCGTTACCTGCTTGAGGGGGCTCTTCACCCGGTAATAATTTACACTGACCACAAGAACTTGGCTTATCTCCAGCATGCCCAGAGACTTAACCCGCGCCAAGCCCGGTGGTCCTTGTTTTTTGCTCGTTTTGATTTTGTCCTTCATTTTCGCCCGGCTGACAAAAACGTCAAGGCGGACGCCTTGTCTCGATCCTTTCTGGTATCTGATCTCGAGGAAGATCCGAAACACATCATCGATCCCGCCAGAGTAATGCAGGTGGCTCCCGTGAGTCTAAATCGTCTTCCTCCCGGAAAGACGTTCGTATCAGTACCTGATCGGGAGAAGATCCTTCACTGGGGTCACTCGTCTAAACTGGCTGGCCACGCTGGTCAGAAGAAGACCCTCCAGCTTATTTCCCGGCACTACTGGTGGCCTACCCTGCACAAGGATGTAATAGACTTTGTTTCTGCCTGTGTGTCCTGCGCCCGCAACAAGGTTCCGAGACATCTGCCAGCCGGTCGCCTCCTTCCGCTCCCAGTACCTGCTGCCCCCTGGCAGCATATTGCAATGGACTTCATAACTGACCTCCCACTCTCTGCCGGTTGTACGGTCATTTGGGTGGTCGCTGACCGCTTCTCCAAGATGGCTCATTTCGTTCCCCTGCCAGGCCTCCCGTCTGCACCCGAGCTAGCTAGAGACTTTATTCGTCACATCTTCCGTTTTCATGGCCTGCCCCTCCACATCGTGTCGGATCGTGGGGTACAGTTCACCTCACGCTTCTGGAGAGCCACTTGTAAACTACTAGACGTCTCCCTGGACTTCTCTTCCGCTTACCACCCACAGTCCAATGGTCAAGTGGAGCGGATCAATCAGAACCTGACCAGTTACCTCCGGCACTTCGTTAATGCCCACCATTCTGACTGGGTGGATCTCCTACCATGGGCCGAGTTCTCTTACAATAATCACGAGAGCGAATCCTCCTCCAAATCCCCGTTTTTTGTAGTCTTTGGTCAGCATCCTCGGATTCCTTTTCCCGTCTCCACCTCGGTGGACAACCCGGCTGCGGAATCTCTCGTTAGCAAATTTTCCTCCATTTGGGAGAGTACCCGATCCGCACTCCTTCAGTCTTCCGAGCGTATGAAAAGACACGCTGACAAAAAACGTCTGGACCCTCCTCAATTCCGTCCTGGGGATAAAGTCTGGCTCTCGTCCAAATATGTCTGGCTCAAGATCCCTTCCTATAAGTTAGGGCCTCGGTTCATCGGCCCACTGGAGGTCATCAGTCAGATCAACCCGGTGGCCTATAAATTGAAACTCCCGGCCAACTTACGGATCCCTAACTCCTTCCATGTATCTCTCCTCAAACCTGTGGTACTTAACTCTTTTTCCAAGTCTACAGGTACGCCTCCTGCTCCGGTTTCTGCTGTGGACGAGTTTGAGGTAGAGAACATTCTTGCCACCAAAAGGGTAAGAGGAAAGACCTTTTTTCTGGTAGATTGGAAGGGGTTTGGTCCTGAGGAGAGAACGTGGGAGCCCCGGGAGAACATCCATGCCCCTCTCATCCTAGCTAAATTTCTGTCTGGCCTAAAAAAAGGGGGGGCCTAAAGGGGGGGGTACTGTAGCGCTGGCGTCCCTGCCCTCTGCTAGGCAGGGACGCTGCTCCCCTCACCGCTCTGCTCCGTGCCCGGCGTCCTCTCCCCGCTCTGCTGTCAGCGCGCGCTCCTTCCGGGCGTCCTCCTCCCACTCTGCTCTCAGCGCGCGCTCCTTCCCGGCCCCTGTGCTTAGGGCGCGCGCGCGCGCGCTCCCCTCCTCTTAAAGGGGCCGCGCGCGCCGTCCTAAGGAGTCCCCGGCCAATGGCCGGAGGACTTCATCATATATAAGGCACCTCCTCCAAAATGGAGGTGCCCGAGCAATGTTGTTTGCACCTGTGTCTCACCTGTGCTTCAGCCCTCAGGTCCCGTTGCCAGTTTCCTGTCAGTTACCTGCCAGTTTCCTGCCAGTTACCTACCTGATTCCTGCCTGAATACTTGTTACCTGTCTGCCAGTCTGAGGTCCGACGGTCTGCCTTACTACTCCTGTCAGTCTGTCTAAAGGACCAGCCTGCCCGCTCACCTGGGAGCGCACATCAGCTACCTGCCTACTTTCCTGAGGTCCGACGGTCTGCCTTACAACTCCGGTCAGTCTGTCTATGGACCAGCTTGCCCGCTCTCCTGGGAGCGCTTCTCCGTTACCTGCCTGCTTGCCAGCCCGGAGGCTCCGTTGTCACGTGCTGTGACCATCAGCTACTTCAGACTCTTGTCCGCTCACCTGGGAGCGCTTCTCCGTTACCTGCCTGCTTGCCAGCCCGGAGGCTCCGTTGTCACGTGCTGTGACCATCAGCTACTTCAGACTCTTGTCCGCTCACCTGGGAGCGCTTCTCCGTTACCTGCCTGCTTGCCAGCCCGGAGGCTCCGTTGTCACGTGCTGTGACCATCAGCTACTTCAGAGACTCTTGCCCGCTCACCTGGGAGCGCTTCTCCGTTACCTGCCTGCTTGCCAGCCCGGAGGTTCCGCCGTCACGTGCCGTGACCACCTGTTATTCCAGAGACTCTCGCTTGCTCACCTGGGAGCACACATCTACCATCTGCCTGCTAGCCTACCCGGAGGCTCTGCCATCACAGGTCGTACCTACCCTTTACCCAGAGACTGCCCTGATCACTTGCCGTATCTCCCTGTCCGTTCATCCAGAGACTGCCACCCGCTCCCTTACAAGGGCTGCCCCCTTGTATAGTAGCTCAGAGGTTCCGCCTCCCAGACCCGTTACAATAGTCTGGTGTAGGCCAGAGAAATAGAACTGTGGTTTTGCAGTTCCACTGGTCAAATCTCTGTATTATCCTGCTTTTGGCATTTTTTGCCGTAAAGAAAAACAGTAATAGTGTCTCCTGATTGTTCAGACACAAATATATCTGTTTAAAAGAGTCTGGTATACACCAGTAAATTATAACTGTGGTTTTGCCGTCCCACGGTAAAAAATCTCTATTATCCAGCTTTTGGTATTTTTTCCGTAAAGAAAAACAGTAATAGTGTCTCCTGATTGTTCAGACACCAATATATCTGTTTAAAAGAGTCTGGTATACACCAGTAAATTATAACTGTGGTTTTGCCATTCCACGGTAAAAAATCTCTATTATCCTGCTTTTGGCATTTTTTGCCGTAAAAAATTAATAGTGTCTCCCTTATTGTTCAGACACAAATATATTTGTTGAAAATAGCCTGGTGTAGGCCAGAGAAATAGAAGTGTGGTTTTGCAGTTCCACGGTTCAAACCTCTGTATTATCCACTTTTGGGCCATTTTTACCTAAAAAAAAAGAGTTTGAGTGTGTCGCTCACTGTTCAGCCACAAATATATCTATTTAAAATTGTCTGGTATACCCCAGTAAACAATAACTGTGGTTTTGCCATTCCACGGTAAAAAATCTCTATTATTCAGCTTTTGGTATTTTTTCCGTAAAGAAAAACAGTAATAGTTTCTCCCTGATTGTTCAGATTGTTTAAAAGAGTCGGGTGTAGGCCAAAGAAATAGAACTGTGGTTTTCCTCTTCCACGGTTCTAATCTCCTTTTTATTACCCTTATTCATTGATAGTGCGAGTGAAAGCTATTTTACTTCCTTTACAATGGGCAAGGCGCGTGGCAAGGGACGTGGAACTGGACGTTCTGGTGATGGTGCGTGCAGAGGACGGGGCCGGGGCCAAGGTGAAAGTGTGCCACAACCAACAGCCACATCTTCTCGCTCCCACTTCTTGACCGAATTACCAGGGAAGCACAGAACAACACCAGTATTGCGAACTGATCAGTGTGAACAGGTTATTAATTGTATAGCAGATAATTCTTCCAGTTACCTGGGCACCACCACCTCCGGTCTGTCTTCCACACGGTCACCTCTTAGTAGCCGTGAGTCTCGACCGCATACTCCTCCTCACCCTGATGCTCCTTCCTCCCACTATGCCGAGTGTCGTCAGACAGCAACTGATCCCACTCTTGGACACTCTGAAGAGCTGTTCACTGGTCCATTTCCAGATTTGTGCCCCTCGCCTGCTATGCTTGAAGTGGTGGAAGAGGAGATACCATGTAGCGATGCCCAAATATTTGAACAGCCACGGCCACAGGAAATCGACGCTGACATTTTGTCACAAGAGGTGGACGATGACGAGACACAATTGCCAGGAAGTGAGGAGGAGGATCATGGTGCGCAAGTGGAAGAGGAGGAGGTGGTGGATGATCTAGTAACTGACCCAACGTGGCAGGAAGAAATGCAGAGTGAGGCAGGCAGCACACAGGGGGAGGGAGGCAGAGAACCCCAACAGGCAGAAGGCAGGCAACCGTTCCCCGTAATACTAACACGAGGGACGTTGCCAGTATAACCGGTAGGTCTTCCAGAGTCCGGAATTTTTTTAAAGACTCTGCTGATAACCCAAAAAGGCCATTTGTACCACCTGCCATACCAGCATCAGCAGGGGTGACAAAACTACCAGCCTGACCACCACCAGCATGATCAGGCACATGGCAGCAAAGCACCCGACTTTGTGGGGTGAACCTCAGGGTCCACGACCAGTGTCAGCGGGTGTCACCACTGCTTCTTCCGCTGTTGTGCGTGCAATACAACCCCCTGTTGTGTGTGCAAGGCAATCCCCTGTCCATACTGCATGCAAAGATGCCCCCTCCTCTCAGTCTTCACTTGTTATCGCAGTTTCTCAAGAAACAGCATCAACGTCCACGTCCACGTCCCACCGCAGCGTTCAATTGTCCATATCCCAGACCTTTGAACGAAAGCGGAAATTCGCAGCCAACGCCCCACAGGCCACAGTCCTAAATTCGCACATTTCACGACTGCTTGCATTGGAAATGCTGCCTTTTAGGCTGGTGGAGACGGAATCCTTCCGCAATCTTATGGCGGTGGCCATCCCTCGGTACTCGGTCCCCAGCCGACACTATTTTGCCCAGTGTGCCCTCCCCGCACTACACAAGCACATGTCCCAAAACATCTGCCGTGCCCTCAACAACGCAGTTACTGGGAGAGTCCACCTGACAACGGACACGTGGACAAGTGCTTGTGGCCAGGGACGGTACATCTCCCTGGCACACTGGGTAAACATACTGGAAGCCGGGACCCAGTCGGACCTTGGGACGGAACAAATGCTCCCCACACCGAGGATTGCGGGCCCTATGTCAGTCAGAGTTTCCCCGACAGAGTACAGCTCCTGTGCATCATCCTCCTCCTCCTCCTCATGCTCAGCCTCCATCTCAGATATCACCACATCAGTTACAAGCTGGAAGCACTGCAGTACTGCCTCCGCCAAGCGGCAACAGGATGTGCTGAAACTCATAAGCTTAGGTGAGAAACCTCACACTGCTTGTGAGTTGTGGACAGCTGTGAAAGAGCAGGCAGATCTGTGGCTGAGACCGCTGAACCTACATCCAGGCATGGTCGTGTGTGACAATGGCCTTAAGCTGGTGGCGGCTCTGAGGCGAGGCGAGATCACACATGTACCATGCCTGGCTCATGTGCTTAACCTCGTGGTTCAGCGGTTTCTTAAATCGTACCCCGAGTTGCCAGATCTGCTCATCAAAGTACGCCGCCTGTCAGCTCATTTTCGCAAGTCGGCTACAGCTTCCACCGCCCTTGCTGTGTTGCAGCAGCGTTTGCAGCTTCCATCATACCTACTGCTGTGTGATGTCCCCACACGTTGGAACTCTACCCTCCACATGTTGCAAAGGATTTATGAGCAGAAGAGAGCAGTTGTGGAGTACCAGCTGCAACAAGGCCGTCGATATTCAGGTCAGACTCCACACATAAGACCTTAGGAGTGGACTTGGATGTCTGACATATGTACCATCTTGACAAACTTTGAGAAGTCCACCAAGATGGTGAGTGGCGATGACGCCATCATTAGCATCAGCATTCCACTTGTCTGTCTTTTGCAACGCTCTCTGCAGAGAATTAAAGAGGAGGCATTGCAGCCAGAGTATGATGAGATGGATCAAGAAGCAGTAGCGGTCGATTACACACAGCCCAGCCTCATCTCATCCCAACGTGCATTGGAGGACAATGAGGGAGAGGAGGAGGAGGAGGAGGAAGAACAGGAGCTTGTATCGTGCACTGTAGACGGTAGTACCTGTACAACTGTCATACCATCGGTTCAGCGTGGGTGGCCTGAGGACAGGGGGGAGGAGGAGGAGGAGAAGAGCATGGTCAGTCATCATCTTGGTGAGGACACGGAAGTCTTGCCCGTTACCAGTCTGGCACGCATGGCTGACTTTATGTTACGCTGCCTTAACCGTGACCCTCGCGTTGTCAAAATGTTGAGTGACAGTCATTACTGGTTAGTGACACTTTTAGACCCCCGCTACAAGGAGAACTTTCACTCTCTTATTCCTGAGGTGGAGAGGTCTACAAAAATGTGGCAGTACCAGGAGACCCTTGCTGCAGAACTGTTAAAAAAATTCCCATCTGAACACGCTAGCGGCAGAGGTCACAGTTCGTTGCCCAACCAAGGCGTACATGCAAGAGAGACCCAACTCCAATCCAGCAGAGGCAGGGGAACACTGTCAACGTTCTGGGACAGTTTTCTCAGACCCTCCCTTCGGACAGACCCTGAGGCGCGGGGTACTCTCACAAGGAGTGGAAAGTTTCAAAAGATGGCGAGGGAGTACCTTGCCGACCGTACCAATGTCCTCGGTGATTCCTCTGTGCCTTTTAATTATTGGGTATCCAAGCTGGACACTTGGAATGAACTCGCTCTGTATGCCTTGGAGGTCCTGGCCTGCCGTGCCACTAGCGTGTTATCGGAGCGTGTTTTTAGTGCCGCTGGGGGAATTATAACTGATAAGCGCATTCGCCTGTCAACTGACAATGCTGACAAGCTGACCCTTATCAAAATGAACAAGGGTTGGATTGGGCCAGACTTCTCAGCACCACCAAATGACAGCAGAGTAACATAAAGTCAAATCCACTGTGTTATTTCGGAAGGTGTATTCACATGCATCGCTTCACACCCACACATGGGTATACGCTTCCTCATTTCGGCTGTTTTATGTTCTTCTCCTTATTCTCAGCCTCCACCACCACTATATCACCAGGGTGACCGTGGTCCGTGTTACCATTATTGAAAGTTCCTCCGTCCTTATTTTTGTCAGCTTTTGCTTGGAAGGCATAAGCAAAGACTGTGGGAGACCCACTCCCCAATAATGGGAATAATATTTTTAAGATGCTGTACTGTATGGCTCTTGTAAGGGGCATTAAAACAGTCTTGTTAAGCTACTGCGACCTCCACCACTTTTCCAAGGGGCATTAAAACCATCTTGTTAAGCTACTGCGACCTCCACCACTTTTCCAAGGGGCATTAAAACCATCTTGTTAAGCTACTGCGACCTCCATGTCTCTTCCGAGGGACATTAAAAGCATCTTGTTAAGCTACTGGGTCCTCCGCGTCTCTTCCAAGGTGCATTAAAACCGTCTTGTTAAGCTACTGTGACCTCCACCACTTTTCCAAGGGGCATTCAAACCATCTTGTTAAGCTACTGTGACCTCCACATCTCTTCCGAGGGGCATTAAAACCGTCTTGTTAAGCTACTGGGACCTCCACGTCTCTTCCGAGGGGCATTAAAAGCGTCTTGTTAAACCACACTGAACTCCACAGCTCTTCCAAGGGGCATTGAAATGTTGTTTTTAATTAACTCTAACCTCCACGACTCTTCAAATGGGCATTGCATTACCTCCTAATTTTTGGCAGCTTTTGCTTGGAAGGCATAAGCAAAGACTATGGGAGACCCACTCCCCAATAATGGGAATAATGTTTGTAATATTCTGTACTGCATGGCTCTTGTAAGGGGTATTGCAAGTTCCTCCGTTCTAATTTTTGGCAGCTTTTGCTTGGAAGGCATAAGCAAAGACTATGGGAGACCCACTCCCCAATAATGGGAATAATGTTTGTAATATGCTGTATTGCATGGCTCTTGTAAGGGGCATTGCAAGTTTCTCCGTCCTAATTTTTGGCAGCTTTTGCTTGGAAGACATAAGCAAAGACTATGGGAGACCCACTCCCCAATAATGGGAATAATGTTTTTAAGATGCTGTACTGTATGGCTCTTGTAAGGGGCATTAAAACCGTCTTGCTAAGCTACTGCGACCTCCACCACTTTTCCAAGGGGCATTCAAACCGTCTTGTTAAGCTACTGTGACCTCCACCACTTTTCCAAGGGGCATTAAAACCGTCTTGTTAAGCTACTGCGACCTCCACGTCTCTTCTGAGGGGCATTAAAACCATCTTGTTAAGCTACTGTGACCTCCACCACTTTTCCAAGGGGCATTCAAACCATCTTGTTAAGCTACTGTGACTTCCACCACTTCTCCAAGGGGCATTAAAACCATCTTGTTAAGCTACTGCGACCTCCACGACTCTTCCAACGGGCATTGCATTTCCTCCTAATTTTAGTCAGCTTTTGCTTTTCAATGCATAGGTGAACACTAAGGGAGACCCACTCCCCAATAATGGGTAGAAGGTTTTTAGTACGCTGTAATCCACGTCTGTTTCAAGGGGCATTGCAGTTCCTCATAATTTTTGGAAAGCCTTCCATTCACTGCTTAGGCCAACAGTACACAGGAGACCCAGTTGCTATAAATGGAAAAAATGGTTTATTTAAGGCCCTCTGACCTCCATGTCACTTCCAAGGGGCATTGGAGTGCCTCTAAATTTTTGGTAGGCATTGCACTCACTGTATGCCCTATAACTGTGTATCTGAACTGCTCCTTTTGGTACAGAAACATATCCTACAAGACATGTGTGGTTGACTGGCCTGATATTGATGTGAATGGTCCCTGTTCCTCCTGCTCTTTCTCCTTTGCCACCACCTCATCCATCATTTATCACCTGAAGCTTTGTTTTAACGGGAGTCATAGAACTGGGATAGTAGCAGGAAAACATCCAGCAATCCTCGCAGGAGGTAGGATATGCGCCAAAACGCTGACCACCTCAGGCCTAGCCGCTACTACATACATGCGCTTGAATTCCAAGAAAACAAAGCAGATGCTAACTTCTATCATCTCAACTCCCCTAATGGAGAAGCCAGGGCCCACCGGAGGAGTCTGGTTCTCTGGTGGGCTCGTCCAATGCTGCCCTAAAGCAGGCCAGGCTAAGAAAAGTGTGTGGGAAGGTGACAGGAGAAATTGGGGTGGCTGGCGACCGTTTATGGACACCAGGCTGCCCCCAGGCGGGTGGGGACCGTGTGTGGACACCCGGCTGCGGCGCGGCTGGGGACAGAGTGTGGACACCCGAGCGGCTGGGGGCTGAGTATGGATACCAGGCCACCGAATTAGCCATGAGGTAGTGGCCAGCTTCGGCCTACTCCAAACTAAAAGGCCCCATTTCAAGTGCTAGCTAGCAGAATGGCATTGCAGCCTGGGGGTGGGTGGGTGGGTGGCAGGCTGTACACTTACACTTGCATTTAAAGAAAACAAAGCAGATGCTAACTTCTATCATCATCATCATGCTCCTCACCTTGGCACTCTCAACTCCCCTGATGGAGAAGCCAGGGCCCACCGGAGGAGTCTGGTTCTCTGGTGGTCTCGTCCAATGCTGCCCTAAAGCAGGCCAGGCTAAGAAAAGTGTGGGGGAAGGTGACAGGAGAAATAGGGACGGCAGGGGACCGTTTATGGACACCCGGCCGCCCCCTGGCGGTTGGGGACCGAGCGTGGACACCCGGCCGCCGGGCGGCTGGGGACTGAGTATGGATACCTCGCTGCCGAAGCAGTCATGAGGTAGTGGCCAGCTTCGGCCTCCTCCAAACTAAAAGGCCCCATTTCAAGTGAAAGCTAGCAGTATGGTATTGCAGCCTGCGGGTGGGTTGGTGGTTGGCTGCATATTTGCGCTTGCATTGCAAGGAATGGGGGAGGTACAATTGAACACTGCCCTGGGACAAGGACTTGCACGGGGATAGTTGCAAATCTGCATCTTCTGATGCGGCAAGGATCACTTCTGATGGGCACACTTTTAGGCAGTGACCTGGGAGTCAGAGATGCTTCCAGGGGTCTTCCCCATGCTGTTCCCATGTCTTTTCAGCACTGTATGCATGTGTCACACAGCACATGGCCAGATACGGTTGTAAAATGTTAAAATGACATTTCCCGGTGAATGCATTTGTCACGGTTGAAAGCAATACAAAAGTGCAAAAACGCATGAAAAATCCTACTTGTGATCATAGCCCAAGGTGTGGAGGAGTATTTTTGTTTTTGGTTATTTATTTTACCTTATACACAAGTCTTTATCCTGGAAAGGAAATTCCTTAACATATTTCACAGGAAAACCGTTTCAGTTTCGTTTTTGAACGTTTTATTTTGAGCCCGTAAAAGTGGCTTAATACCTCTGACCACGCTGTTGACAGCAGTGACCTGGGGGTCAGAAATGCTTCCAGGGGCGATCCCCATGCTGCCCCCATGTTTTTTGAGCACTGTCACTATCGTTTTGGGCACTTTTTAGGCTTTCTACAGATTGCCGGGGGTGCCGCCGCAAAAATGCTCGGGTCTCCCATAGACTAACATTGGGCTCGTTGCTCGGGTCGAGCACCTGAGTATCACGGTGAGCTCGGCTCGAGCTTCGAGCACCCGAGCATTTTAGTGCTCGCTCAACACTAGAAAAGAGCAATAAATTTTACTAATCCCACATAGATGGAGAATACTATTTAAACCCATGTCTACGTAATAAAGTATGCCATTTGTGTGGTTCAGTCTCTGAATGAAGTTTTTCAACCAGATTAGCAGATTTGGTTAATTAGCTTCTATGCATGCACTCGGACATCTTTAATTTGGAGGAGAGCAGTTACCTAGTGTATCTTAAATTGATGAAACCTCCATAAATGGTGCCGTGACTCGGATCACACTCAAGGGGACTCTAGGTCTTGGGGTGCCCATCACCGAACCACCTACGGACAAGTCGGGACTGCTCAAATCGGGAGCCTGATCAACTCTCATCATTGAATACGGTAAGTCTGCAGATTTAATGAATCCGTAGTGCTTACTCGTATTTTGAGCGGTCTCTGGTGATTTTGTGGTGTCTAGATTGGCCCTTAGGGACAGCCCGTGCGACTGGGCGGGTCCCCGCTGTGTGATTCCAAGAACTCTGGTGTGTAGTCGCTCCTGGCTAACTGCTGCTCTGTGGTATCTTAGGTGTCCCGTCCCATTAGAACGATCTTTGTATGCAGGGGCGTACACGTATACACTTGAGAATTTAGGAAAATTTCTTTGTTTATAACGCGGGGGTTAACTTATCCTCTATTAAGACCTGGAATACGCGGGGAGCCGACTGCATCGTTAAGCCATATATTAAGACGTCACTAGGACGTGGGTGCGCGGGGTGTTCAGTGCTTCATTAAGTCGTAAAGAATTAATTCAGTGCTTGGTAGGGAGTGTAGGGACTTGTTACAATTCTACTTGTGTATCAGCTGTCTGGTATAATCATAAGTCTAAGGGGACAGAACGCCTGGAGCCAAAATCATGGAAAAAAATAAAGACATTGTTTGTGTTGCAGGGGTCACTCGATCAGGAGCGACAGGACTCCAAAGATATAGTTGCTAGAAGAGAAAGGAGGAAATATGTAGAGAAAACCAAAAGGGTAATGTCATTGTGTGGGTTGTACCCGGGGGGGGGGTAGATTACAGTACGAGATGTTTAATGAAGCAATTTATGAAAACTGGAAGATAATGGGTTGTTGCAAAGTGCATGCATGTAGAAAAAGGTTGCGCTGAGTTTGTCAAAGGAATGGAAAAACTATGTGCAGAAACTTAAACAGTTAACTAAAATATGCGAGCAACCAGATAAGGGCCGGTTACAGCTGATAAAATGGCAACAAATTATGAAGAAGAAAAAGGGCAAGCTAGAAGATAAAGGATTGTTACAAACAGCTTTGGCTTGGTATAGAACAGCAGAGAATTTGTCAAAAGAAGGGTGGGTGGAGGAATAAAATACAGACAATAAGGGAAAGACGCCTTGTTATGTGTATTACAAAGATTGTGCTCTCCAGCCACCGCCCGATAATGGCGGACAGGGGGTATGGACCTGTACAAATTGCAGTCAGCAAAATCCTGATAATAGAGATACTTGTCTTGCATGTGGGGTACCACGTCCCAGACCTCACACTGTTCTTCCCCTCCCCACCATGCCTTCGCCACCTCCCTATAATGGCGGCGCAATGAATTGCTGGGTGTGATCAAATTGTGGCCAGCAAAATCCATTGTCAGCAGATTATTGTGTTGCATGTCATGCACCCCGTCCAGGAGGCCCACCCCTTGCTACTACAAAAGCCACTCCTAGTGCTCCATCCACATCTGTTATACCTATGTCCGCCCAAAGTTACAACCATTCCTGCAGCAGCCTTGCTGCTACACCCATTGCATCACCTCCGGCCACTGACCAGATGTCCCTTTGGTGGAGGCCATCTTGGCGCACCCTTCCTGTAGTGTGCTTCCTTCCGGTCGCGGCCATCTTGGTGCACCAGGAATACAGGCCGCAAAACACACTACACACGGAACGTGTATGATGAAGATCATCATGATCAGTGTGTGACACAACTTAGAGCTACAATCAACAATATTCTGAACTATGCTGGAACAAGGAACCTTACTTCTATTGCTCTTCCTGCTATAAGTTCTGGTATGTATGGATTTCCTATGCAAGCCTGTGCCCAAGCAATAGTCCAAGCTATAGGGGAGTATAGAGGATTAACTATGTTGGAGGAGATAAGACTTATCTGCAATGACTATCATAAATCTCAAATTCTCTCCTGAGCTGTGGAAAGTGCCACAGCTAGATCAGACCCACTCAGCCGCCAGATGACCTCAGAAGATAACCCAAATGAACTATTTCCTGGACAAACAAGCCCACCTCCTGTTGCTATGTTGCCAGTATCTCCCTCAACATCTTCTCAGTCAGAATCTCCAGTGCCAGATTACCATAATAGATATGTGGCATTCACACCCTCGCAAGTTAATCAAGTGATTAGTCAACTACCTGACCCAGACAGACACCCTATGGCGTTCTACAGAAGAATCAGACAAATTCAACAAACTTATTCAGCCACTTGGAAAGATCTTCATGAAATCGCTATCATTAAAGTGGGAGATGCCTTCTGGCCAATAATTCAAGTAGCTCTGAATGAGAGCCAAGTGACTGACAAGGAGACTTACCAATTAGGAGGAGCTTTTTGTCAACAACTTCAGCAATGGGCCAAGGAGCAGCTCACAGACTCATCTAGCAAGTGTATTGGACTGTACTCAAGAATCAGGGGAGAATGTCGAAAAATTTTACACCAGAATTCATACTCTGTTCAAGGGTCAAGAGATCGATGAAGGTCAGAGGATCCAACAAAATCTGCTAGTCACTTCATTTGTTAGGGGACTCAGAGAGGAAATCTCAGTGAAGCTTACAGACTCCAGGCCAGAATACATGGACATGTCCCCGCGAAAGGTACTCCTCATTGCTAAAGCTATAGAGAAACAATTGAATGCTGTACCAAAGCCTGCTCCAAGGCCTACTCCAGAGCCTACTCTAGCACCCACACCAACTCCTGTTCCTGCTCCTGCTCCAGCTGCTCTAGCAGCCTATCAACCTGCAGATAATCAACAAGAACAGTTGCCATATCCCCCAGGATACCCACAATAACTATACCGCTCAACCCCATGATGGATGGGTCCTCAACAAATGTACAGAGGACTGAGTTTAAGACTAAGGGAACCAATCTGTCACCGTTCTAACCAACCAGGTCATTTCAGAAGAGAATGTCCAGAGAATAGAGGGGATCCTTTCTATGGCTTGATGCCACTCTCCTACAACCCGCAATTTGAAAGAAGAGATTCTTCACGCTACCAAGGGAATCCACGGTACTCCCACCAAGAGTATAGACAGCCATCACGGCAGCCACCACAGAGAGAATATGAGACAGCGCCAAGAGAACCTGTGCAGAATTACAGAGACCAGCCACTGCAACAGATGTACCAAAATAACAGGGACCCACCATGCTGGTTTGCGGGGGAAGACCAGAATTACCCCGCATAGGATAGTGGCAAACCCGTGCTCACCTTGACCTCAGTTGAAAACGTCCCCACTATATCTGGACTGGTTTCTACTGTCAAAATTGATGTAGAGGACAGAACTTTACCTTTCCTAGTAGACACGGGTGCAGTCAGATCAGTAATACGGTCAAGAGATTTACCCTATGAATCGCTTATAGCTGATGATTTCCTTTCATGTGTGGAAGTTGATGGAAAACCACACTCATCCCGACTAACATTTCCATTGCCTACTGGGAAAGAATAGAAGCTGCTGGCCAGATTGCTTGTTTCAGACACCTGCCCGCTTAATTTGTTGGGAGCAGATCTACTCCAGAAGTTAAATGCTCAGATATCATATGATGAGAATGGAATGCATCTAGATGTCTCTACTGGTTATCATTAGAGGAACAAACAAAGGTACATGCCCTCCCATTGTATGTCATCCAATTTGCAACAACAACCGCCATACCACAGCATTATCTTGACTGCATACCACCTGAACTCTGGTCTCAAGATCCTGATGATATAGGCCGGCTGCCTGTCCCACCAGTCCAAGTTTTCCTGAAAGAAGGTGCACGGATTCCCAGACTCACACAGCACACACTGAAAGCAGCCCAAGAAGCATCATTAGATGCCCAGATCCAAGATTTACTCAAGAAAGGAGCATTAATTCCCTGTGTTTCTCCTGCTAATACTCCATTGTTTCCAGTGAAGAAGAAAACTGCAAGAGGAGAACCGGATAAATTCAGGATGGTGCAAGATTTGAGAGCTGTGAATGCAGTTACAATCCTGGAGACCCCAGTGGTGCCAAATCCACATACATTACTCAATGAAATTCCCCCTGAGGCAACGCATTTTACAGTAATCGACTTGGCAAATGCCTTCTTCAGTGTGCCTCTGCATCCAGACTGTCAGTATCTTTTTGCTTTTACACACAGAGGAGTACAGTACACCTGGACCGTTATGCCTCAAGGAGCTCAGAACTCCCCTCATCACTTCACACTGGCCTTAACTACCTGTCTCCAACCCTGGAAGAGTGAGAACCTTGAAGTCACATTGATACAATATGTCGATGATGTACTCCTCTGTTGTCCCGATGACCAAACTTGCCACAGGTTCAGCTATTCTTTGCTCCGATTTCTGGCCACCATCGGATGCAAAGTTACTCTGCAAAAGCTACAATAGTGTTGCACCAAAGTTGTGTTTTTGGGTCATTGCATATCCCAAGGTACCAAGCATCTCACTGAAGAGCGGAAAACTGCCATCCGTGACATCCCGTACCCGAGAACTGTCAAACAACTCCAAGTTTTCCTGGGAATGGTCACATACTGCAGGCAGTGGATCCCTAACGCGTCAGTTCTCATGCAACCTCTATATGATCGGGTCCACTCTTCTGAGCTTGACCTGCATTTTGACCAAGAAGCTGAAGATGCAATGGACCAGTTGAAAGAACTCATCATTTCAGCCCCTGTACTGGGAATTCCCAACTATGAATTTCCATTCTTTCTATTTGTCTCTGAAGCATGTGGCCATGCCTTAGGAGTTCTGGCACAAAAACATGGAGGCCACATGAGACCCATCGGATATTATTCCAGTAAATTGCATCCAGTGGCGCAAACAGCTCTAACATGCCTCAAAGCAGTGCTGGCAGCTACAGAACTCCTCCACAGAACAGCAGATGTTGTACTTGGCCATTCTACAACTATACTGGCCCCTCATGATTTGAAAGACATGCTTGCACAAACCCAGCACAACCATCTATCTATGCAACGTTGTGTCAGAATCCAATGTGAGCTCCTTTTACCAGAAAATATAGCTCTTCGGTGATGTACTGTCTTGAACCCCTCCACTCTGCTTCCTCTGTCAAGGGGAGACTGCTCAGCAGACTTAGGGGGTCCTCAGAAGACCAAGAATACCCTGATTCTAGTGACCATGATTGTTTTGAGGTCATGAAGGCAGAAACCTCTCAACTACCTACTGTTTCTGAGCAGCCACTGCCTGAAGCGGATCTGATACTGTATACTGACGGGTCCAGATACACAGATAAATATGGAACTTACCATACCGGATATGTGGTGGTGTCCCCACCAACGGTAGTTTCTGCTGGACCACTGCCATCTTATATGTTAGCTCAAGAGGCCGAACTGTATGCTCTGACCGAAGCCGGCAAGTGCACAGAGAGTCAAGTGGCCAATACCAAAGCCTGCAAGTGCGCAGAGAGTCAAGTGGCCAATATCTACATGGACTCGAGGTACGGATTCAGGATTGCCCATGACTTTTGCCTGATATGGGCCCTGAGGGGCTACAAGACAGCCAGTGGAGCTCCAATCCGGAATGCAGCGGCAGTGAGAAGTCTGCTAGAAGCTCTGAAGTTACCTAGGCAAGTGGCTGTGATCAAAATTAAGGCTCATGGGAAACTGAATTCAGAGGAAGCCAATAGGAATTGTCTGGCTGACATTACAGCAAAAGCAGCAGCTATGGAACTAATATTTCCAGAGGAAGCAGAGGTGTCGGGGGGTACGGAGGTGTTTGTGCTCACCAGAAGTCAGAGACAACGAGGGGATGAGGAAGAAATGGGAATGAGATATTTGGGGTTGGAAGAAGAAGAGGAGGAACATGAAGAGGAGCAAAGACTGGAAGAGAATCCAACACACAGGACTTAAGTGGACCGGCAGAATGCAGTAACAGAAGAAGAAAAACAAGGATGTATCGGACGGGGAGGAACGTTTTGGAAGGACAGAATCTGGAGAGTGGGAAGAAGAATATGTCTGCCAAGAGAACTGTATCCTGCAGTGGTTCAGTGGGCTCATGGAAAGTTACATAGAGGGAAGAATCAGATGATTTCGGCCATCAATAAACTCTATATTGCACCCGAGATCTCAGCTCTTGCTACAAACTATACTAGGAGCTGTGAGATTTTTAACACTTGTAAGCCCGGAAGAACAGAACGTGCATCCAAATTGATCATATGCAATTACCCAAGAGTGGAAGATATGAATATGTTCTGGTGGTGGTGGATATGTTTACCGGCTGGACAGAAGCATACCTAGTAGCCAACATGATTGCTAGAACTACAGTGAAAAGGCTTCTGACAGAACTTATCTGCAGATTCGGGATTCCAGAAGTAATTGAAAGTGATCAAGGACCCACCTTCACTGCAGAAGTTACCAAATCAATCTGGGAGGTGATTGGGGTGGATTTGGGCCTGCATACTCCTTATCATCCTCAAAGTAGCGGAAAAGTTGAAAGGATGAATGGCACTTTAAAAAACAAAATTCTTAAAGCCAGTAAAGGATTGTCACTTCCATGGCCGGAGGTGCTGCCTATTGCCCTATACTCAGTCCGAAACACCCCGAGACAACCCACAGGGCTCACACCATATGAGATCTTGTTTGGGGGGCCACCTAGAATGGGTTGATATTACCCAGAGCAGCTTAGTTCAGGGAATGATAAACTTGTGAATTTTGTTGTTGGACTTGCTAAAGAGTTAAAACTAACACATGCTACAGTGTTCTCTTCTATTCCAGACTCAGATCTTGAACCAGGTACTCACAGCATCCAGCCTGGAGATTTTGTCTGGATAAAGAATCACATGCGAGGCACACTGGATGCCAGATTGAAGGGCCCTACCAAGTGTTGCTTACATCACCGACGGCTGTGACGGTCGAAGACCGAACATCATGGGTCCACGCATCCCATTGCAAGAAGGCGGTCTCAGACCCACAACCCTGATGTTCATTTTTCTGATGACAGTAGCTGAGGGGGAAGCCTTTGTTACAGTAAGACGTGCATTCCAAACAATTATTACTAAAGAGAATGATATTCCAGTTTTCTGGTACAACACTTCCTTGAATGTGGTGACATGAAGATTAGGATTAGACTGGAGGGCAAATGGACTGGGGAATGTGCCTTAACTAAAGCAATAATGTCTGTTTACCTTATATCTGAGTCCCAGGAATCCTAAAAGGAAATAAAGGCTGCGTTTTCAGGTACATACAGGGCCAATAGAGAAGTTAACCCGAAAGGCAGTTTTGACCCACATATATATATTGATGTTCTCGGAGTGCTTAGGGGGGTGCCAGACAAATTCAAGGCCTGAGACCAAGTGAAGGCGGGATATGAGTCCATAATACCCATAATAACCGTTAACGTAGATTGGATAAATTACATATATTATAACCAACAAAGATTTGTCAATTACACCAAAGATGCCTTACAAGGGATAGCTGACCAACTAGCACCCACATCTACCATGGCCTTCCAAAACAGAATAGCTCTGGATATGTTACTTGCAGAAAAAGGAGGGGTATGCAAAATGATAGGTGAGCATTGTTGTACTTTTATCCCAGACAATACCGGCCCCACAGGGAAAGTTACTAAGGCTCTCAAAATCTATGAACAAACAGTTCCCCTTAGAACAAAAGTGTTGTACCAGAGAGATTACTGGAAGTAAATGGGTTTGTAAAGTTAATATCCATATTTCTGTGTTACGGGTGGCCCTCGATTACCCAGTCACTAGATCTTTTATGGTCTCCATCCCTTTCCTGTAGGTCTTCGTATGAGTTAGATTTAGGAACGTCGGTGGGTCCGTCTACAAGGGACGGGGCGCCCGTCACATCGTAGGGTTCCAGAATAGCCTTAACATAGAGTCAACTCTTCTCCCCCTCTGATTTTTAGCATATGGATATTAACCCCTTTACAACCCAAGGTGGTTTGCACAGTAATAACCAGGCCAATTTTTACAATTCTGACCACTGTCACTTTATGAGGTAATTACTGTGGAACGCTTCAACGGATCCCCCTGATTCTGAGATTGTTTTTTCGTGACATTTTGTACTTCATGATTGTGGTAAAATTTCTTCAATATCACTTGCGTTTATTTGTGAAAAAAAACGGAAATTTGGCGAAAATTTAGAAAATTTTGCAATTTTCAAAATTTGAATTTTTATGCCCTTAAATCAGGGGGTCTAGTTTCCAAAATGGGGTCACTTGTGGGGGAGCTCCAATGTTTAGGCACACAGGGGCTCTCCAAACGCAACATGGTGTCCGCTAACAAATTGAATGGAAAATCAGCTCAAATTGTTAGCGGACACCATGTTGCGTTTGGAGAGCCCCTGTGTGCCTAAACATTGGAGCTCCCACACAAGTGACCCCATTTTGGAAACTAGACCCCCCAAGGCACCTATCTAGATGCATAGTGAGCACTTGGAACCCCTAGGTGCTTCACAAATTAATCCGTAAAAATAAAAAAGTGTTTTTTTTTCTCACTTTTTCATTTTTACGAATCAATTTATTCTGAGAGCTATAACTTTTTGATTTTTCAGATGATGGAGCTGTATGGTGGTTTGTTTTTTGCGGGACAAGATGGCACTTTCAGCGGTACCATTTTTATTTATATTTGTCTTTTTGATCGCGTGTTATTCCATTTTTTGTTCGGCGGTATGGTGATAAAGCATTGTTTTTTGCTTTGTTTTTTATTTTTTTTTTTTACCGTGTTCACTGAAGGGGTTAACTAGTATGACAGTTTTATAGGTCAGGTAGTTCCGGACGCGGCGATACCAAATATGTGTACTTTTATTGTTTGTTTGCTTTTTTTTCATAATAAAATTTATTGATGGGCACATTATATTTTTATTTTTGGTGGATTATTTTTTTTATTTTTTTTAAATATTTTTACAATTTTTTTCTTATTTTTTTTTCACTTTCTGAGAGTTTTTACACTTTTTTACTTTGTCCAACTCTGGGACTTTAACTTTTTTTATTCTGATCGCCTGTACAGCATAGGGATGGAGCACCATCCCTGTGCTATGCAGGCAGTCAGCGCTGCACAGTGAGAACATTGTGTGGTTGTGCACTGCGCATGACCAAACAATGTTCCTGCTGCCTGGTGACCCGGATGTTGTCATGACGACATCGGGTCGTCATGGCAACACCCGGGAAGCCGTGGCAGACAGCGCTGGAGGCCGGAAGAGGAGGTGAGTATACGGATCACCTCCCCTTGCCACCGCAATGCTGCGATCAACTTCGATCGCAGCATTACGGGGGTTAATGTGCCAGGACCGCTCCCTGCACATAGTACCGGGTGTCAGCTGTGACAATCAGCTGACACCCGGCGGCGATCGCGCCCGCACAGCCTGTGTGCGCACGCGCGATGACGTACTAATACGGGTCAGGCTCTTAAAGCCCAGGGCACTGACGCGTATTAATACGTTAAGGGCTGTAAAGGGGTTAAAAGAAAATAATTGATTTTAGGGGGGTCTGTCAAGGTAAAATATATATATTATAGAAAATCAATTAGTTTCTTTTAATAGATTACCTAATCAGTGTGAATCAATATAGCGATGATGGAATAATCTATGTGTATGTATGTATGCAAATGTGTATATGCACATGGATTATGTTAAAATTAATGAATATATACAGTAACTAACAGTTTCTATTCTTATTGTAGAAATCATTTCCTGGGAATGACGTATGCATGTGCATGGCTGATAACAGAGAGATTCATGTCGAGTTGGCAAAGATGGCTCTGAGAGACAAACTCACCTCCTCCCAACGGAATTCCTAAGGCGTTACTCAGACCAAGAGATACATAGATGAGCAAATTACAGTGTGCCGAGTTATCAGAAAAGAGCAATAAATTTTACTAATCCCACCTAGAAGGAGAATACTATTTAACTCCATGTCTACGTAATAAAGTATACTATTTGCGTGGTTCAGTCTCTAACTGAAGTTTTTCAATCAGATTAGCAGATTTGGTTAATTAGCTTCTCTGCATGCACTCGGACATCTATAATTTGGAGGAGAGTAGTTACCTAGTGTATCTTAAATTGGTGAAACCCCCACACTCCCACCTACTAACACTTTCTCTGCTCCTCCTCACTGCCCGCGACATCTCTCCAAATCCTGGCCCTTCTCACCACATCCCTACAATTCCCCAGTCCCTCTAACAGGAGCTCTATGGAACGCTCGCTCCGTCTGCAACAAACTTTCCTACATTCACGATCTCTTCATCACTAACAAGCTTTCCTTCCTCAGCATCATTGAAACCTGGTTCACCCCCTCCGACACGGCTTCTCCTTCTGCACTTTCGTACAGTGGATTCCACCTTTCGCCCACCCCCCACCAGCAAGCATGGTGGAGGAATACGTTTCCTCCTATCAGATAACTGCTCCTTCACCCAAATCCCACTGCCGCCCTCCATTACTCTCCCCTCTTTTGAGGTGCACTGTGTGCGCATCTACTCTGCCTCCAACTGGCTGTCATTTACCGCCCCCCAGGATCAACCACCACCTTCTTTGACCACTTCACCACCTGGCTACTTCATTTCCTCTCCGTTGACATCCCCACTATCCTCATGGGTGACTTCAACATCCCAATTGACACTTCCCTCTCAGCTATCTCTAAGCTTCTATCCCTCGCTTCCTCCTTCGGCCTTACTCAGTGGTCTTCTGCAGCCAATCACAAAGACGGCCACACACTGGACCTCATCTTCACCCCCCTCTGTTTCCTATCTAACCTTTTTAACTCACCTCTCCCTCTTTCTGACCACAACCTACTTACATTCTCTACCCTCTCCTCTCCAAGGCAACAATCCCCACTCCACAAACTTGCACACCCTCACAGAAATCTTAAACACCTTGACCTACACTCACTCTCTGAATCCCTTCTCCCTCTTACAGACATTAGGTCCTTACATGATGCAGATGTTGCTGCCACTTTATACAACACCACAACAGCTGCAGCTCTCAATTCGGTCGCCCTCCTCACACATACCAAAGCTCGCACAATCAACAGACAACCCTGGCACACCAGCCTAACTAAAGAACTGCGACTGCCCTCCAGGGTTTCCTGAGCATAGATGGAAAATGTCCCACTCCAATGAGCACTTCATTGCATTAAAACAGTCCCTCACTACCTTCAAGTCCACACTCACTGCAGCAAAGCACATGTAGCGCCCCAAGGGTTCGGTCGCTACAGAGGTATTGCATCTCACCCAGAGGTGTGATATCTCACTTCCAGGTAAGGATGGAGTATGGCTCAGGACCCTAACACCCACATTCACTACACCACATTTCCGGGGGACAGGGTGATAATGTTCCCGAGTGTGAGCACAACTGTGCCTGTCCCTGGCTGGAGTGGGGGGAGGTAACACCTAGAAAGGGGGAACCTGGTAGTGTGTGGGTGGGGAGAGTAGATCCCGGGTGCACTGTATAGAGGAGTATATATGGTGGGCACCATCTTAGAGGCAGGGAGTAGAAGAAGTAGAGAGAGCAGAGGGAGAAGGAGACTGGGAGCAGAGGCTCTGCATGGGCTCTGCTCTGCAGGCAGGCCAAGTCTCAAGGCCTGAGCCTGGAGGGAGGAACCAGAAGGAGAAGGAAGGAAGGGAGAAGAATGGAGGAAGCTCTAAGAGAAGACTGAAGGGACCCCAGAGGTGCGGACCGGCCAGCCGCCACCGCACGCCCGCCGCTACCAGAGTAGGGGGGTCAGGCCAAGAAAAGGGAACCGGATCCCTCATCTAGTGGAGGAGAGCAACTACCCTCAGCTAGTAACCGGAGGCCGTGGCATTGCAGATGTTACGGCCCCTCACTACATTCGTTAGGAAGGCACCACATAGGACCCAGGGAAACGGAACATACGTTTGCCCGCCAAGGCCCGAGGCAGCTGGACAGAAACGTGGTCAATTGTGGGGTACGACAGGCCAGTGAATGGACACAGGAAGGGGGTCCTGAAAAGCACTCCAAAGGTACCTGGGAGTTGGCCGAGCCCCTCACCTGGTGAGCACAGCACGACGAGGGCAGCCATTACCTGCGCAGAAGTGGCTTGGAGTGTAAAACTGTGAGTAAAGACCCTGGACTGCATCACTGGACTCTGAGTCATTACTGTTGCTCCCGTGCACCATCACCCCCACCATCTGCACTCACCGCCCTGAGGCTATACTCCTCCCGTGGGGAGTTATACTACCCCCTGCTGCGCACACAACATCAGCCTCAGCAGTCTGCCCTCAGCGGCGGTTCTCAGTGACCGCAATCCACAGGTGGCTTAGTCGGACATTTAATCAGAAAAACCACATAAATAGACTGCCACTGGTTTGACCACCCTGAGCCATGGGACCGGGTCGCCGCCACAGAGACTACAACCCCCAGCATTATACAGAGACCCGGCTCCGGGTATTTCCCCTACACACACGGCCCAGGGGGCGCGTCAACTTTGGCGTAGTCGGCAGGATCGAAACCAACCCGTTATCATCGGGTATTGTGTGCCAAGAGACTGTTTCACTGTATTGAATGTGGCGCCTGCCCCAGAAGAACAAACGCCATTATGTGCGCGCCAAAAGACAACAAGAAGCCACCTCCCATCGTGGGCCAGGTCCCAGAATGGCGCCAAAGACGGAGCCCACCCCCAACAGCCATGAGTGCGGCTGTAGAGATGTCCATCAACGTGGGGGGGCTGCCCCTGAGAGTGATTGTCAGCAGATTGCCCCAGGACCACCCCCAATAGGGGCGGAAGGACAAGAAAACTGAGGGGCTGGGTGTGGTTTGGATCAGTCTCAGCAGACCACACCCAGAGATGGCGAGCAGCACCAGCCCCAATACCCGCGCCAGTGGCCTACTGCAGGCCGATGAGGCTCCGTGCAGCCTCACGGAGCTGATGGCCCAGCTCCCCGGAGAGGACCCTGAGTTCCTCCGGGCTGGACTGGAGGAGTTGGACCGAAGGATGGTCCGGGCGCAGCGGGAGGCCATCGCGGGGTGGAGAGAAGAGATGGGCTGGCGGTTCGCGGCCCGGCAGCAAGAGGCGCTGCAACCACCCAGTGAGCCTGCCCCTGAGGACGGAGGAGGTCCGCCGGAGGCTGAGAGTGGCGCTGCAAAGGGAGCAGGTAAGGGGAATGCCCCTGATACCAGCCAGGATGCCACTAACCTGCCCCTGGAACCCGTCGCTGAGCTGATCGCCCCGGAAGTTGCTGTACTTCCTCCGCTCCCGCTGCCTGCACCTAGGCCCGAAGCCCCAAGCGTAGCCGCCGGACCATGCCCTACACCGTGCCCCTTAATCCTGAGGTACGGCCGGAAGCAGCCTGCTCCAGGACCCGGTCGCAGGGCCTGATGCCCCCAGGCGCCTATCAACAACGAACGCCCCCGGTCCCAACACTACCATCCTTAGGGACCGACCTATACAGTCAGCTTGCCGAACCTGATGGAGAGCCGGTCCCCCTGCCACGCGGATGGGTTCACTCTTGCCACCGGAGGGACCTGTCCGCAGGGGCCGAAGCCCCGCTTGCTCTGCTCCTGCCCGCTGCGCAGCCAGTCACCCTCCCCCAGCTACCGGAGGAAGAGGTCCAGATAGAGTGGGGCCAGACCGGGGAGGACCTAATGGGATTTTCCCAGGAGACGCGGGAGGACGCAGCTCGCATGCGGGAGTTCTGCTGCCGTGAAATAGAGCAGCTAGAGAAGGAGAAGCGGGCGCGGCACCAGAGGCAAGAACATCTGCAGGCCCGGAGCGAGGAAGAAAAGACCCGGACCCGCCGAGACCCCCGAGCTGCACGCGGTCCCATAGTTACCGGGATCATGGTCAAATTCCACCAGGAGAAGGGGTGGTGTTTTATTCGGGATCCGACTACCGACACAGACCTCTATGTTGATCGAGGGGATGTGGAAAGTCGTCTGGCCGCGGGTCACCCGAAACAGGATCTGTTTCCGGGGGATCAGGTATCCTACACCCGACACCGAGGTCTGCGAGGGTGGTACGTTCTTAACGTTCAGAGTGTGGAAGACCACCACTACCCTGAAACCTGCTATGAGGAGGACCCGGATGCGGATGAGCCTGAAGAGGATTAGGCACAAGGATACCGCTACTAAAGCGCAGTAATAAGAGATTGTACATAGTTACCCGCCAGGGTGAAGAAGTTCAGTGACACGTTGATTGCGGATAACAGAAAGTTTACCCGGTTAAGGGTTGTTGTAAAAGTTTATATGTTTGCTAGAAGTTACCCAAAAACGGTCAGTGAGTTATCCGGCTGAGGACTGGGAGCAGCCAACCCTTTTTCTATCCGGCTGAGGACTGGGAGCAGCCAACCCTTTTTCTATCTGGCTGAGGACTGGGAGCAGCCAAATCTTGTAAATAGTTGCACTTCTTAAAGTGCCCTCTACTGGTTTTATATACACCTACCTCAAAAGATGTCTGAAGATGTTTGTTGCACTTAGTAAAATTGCACCTTGTTGGGTGACATGGACACCTGGTCGCGACAAGGACTGTGACCTGCTAAAGAGACTTCGTCGCAAGAATGCTACTGAAAATAGTTTGTGTTTTCTACTTAAAGAAATGTTTTATACAGTATATACATATATGCAAAGAATTATATATTTGAAAGAAAATTTAATACCTATTAGAAAGTAAAGTTTAATAATGCTGAAAAGTAACAGGAGAAGTTATCTCCCATAAAGGGAAAGAGAAATGTTGCATTGTTTTTGTATGGTTGTATTTAAAAATGTTTTGCATGTCTTTTGCGCTGTTCCAGCCCGCTTACGTGCTGTGATTTACCAGGGGGGAATGTAGCGCCCCGAGGGTTCGGTCGCTACAGAGGTATTGCATCTCACCCAGAGGTGTGATATCTCACTTCCAGGTAAGGATGGAGTATGGCTCAGGACCCACATGCACTACACCACATTTCCGGGGGACAGGGCGACAATGCTCCCGGGTGTGAGCACAACTGTCCCTGTCCCTGGCTGGAGTGGGAGAGGGAACACCTAGAAAGGGGGAACCTGGTAGTGTGTGGGTGGGGAGAGTAGATCCCGGGTGCACTGTATAGAGGAGTATATATGGTGGGCACCATCTTAGAGTCAGGGAGTAGAAAAAGTAGAGAGAGCAGAGGGAGAAGGAGACTGGGAGCAGAGGCTCTGCATGGGCTCTGCTCCGCAGGCAGGCCAAGTCTCAAGGCCTGAGCCTGGAGGGAGGAAACAGAAGGAGAAGGAAGGAAGGGAGAAGAATGGAGGAAGCTCTAAGAGAAGACTGAAGGGACCCCAGGGGTGCGGACCGGCCAGACGCCACCGCACGCCCGCCGCTACCAGAGTAGGGGGGTCAGGCCAAGAAAAGGGAACCGGATCCCTCATCTAGTGAAGGAGAGCAACTACCCTCAGCTAGTAACCGGAGGCCGTGGCATTGCAGGTGTTACGGCCCCTCACTACACTCGTTAGGAAGGCACCACATAGGACCCAGGGAAACGGAACATACGTTTGCCCGCCAAGGCCCGAGGCAGCTGGACAGAAACGTGGTCAATTGTGGGGTACGACAGGCCAGAGAAAGGAAACACGAAGGGGGTCTTGAAAAGCACTCCAAAGGTACCTGGGAGTTGGCCGAGCCCCTCACCTGGTGAGCACAGCACGACGAGGGCAGCCATTACCTGCGCAGAAGTGGCTTGGAGTGCAAAACTGTGAGTAAAGACCCTGGACTGCATCACTGGACTCTGAGTCATTACTGTTGCTCCCGTGCACCATCACCCCCACCATCTGCACTCACCGCCCTGAGGCTATACTCCTCCCGTGGGGAGTTATACTACCCCCTGCTGCGCACAAAACATCAGCCTCAGCGGTCTGCCCGCAGCGGCGGTTCTCAGTGACCGCAATCCACGGGTGGCGTAGTCGGACATTTAATCAGAAAAACCACATAAATAGACTGGCACTGGTTTGACCACCCTGAGCCACGGGACCGGGTCGCCGCCATGGAGACTACAACCTCCAGCATTATACAGAGACCCGGCTCCGGGTATTTCCCCTACACACACGGCCCAGGGGGCGCGTCACACACATGCTTCTCATCTCTCATATCCTCCCTGTCTCACAACCCCAAACAACTATTCAACACCTTCAATTCTCTCCTCAGTCCCCCAGTGCCTCCTCCCCCTTCTCTTATTTCAGCCAAAGACTATGCCTCATTCGTCAAGCAGAAGATTAACACCATCAGACAAAACTTGTGCCCAAAGTCTGCACAGCCCCTCCTCACGCCTACTCAATCCTCCTCCTCCATAACCACCTTCTCCACCATTACGGAAGATCAACTTTCCTCTTTACTCTCTAAATCACACCTCACCACCTGTGAACTTGACCCAATCCCGTCTCACCTCATCCCAAATCTTACCACTATCTTCATCCCAACCCTAGCCCACCTTTTCAACCTGTCAATAACAACTGGTGTCTTCCTCTCATGCTTCAAACATGCCTCGATCACACCCATCCTCAAAAAGCCTTCCCTTGACCCATCCTCTCTGACTAGCTATCGCCCCATATCACTTCTCCCCTATGCCTCAAAACTACTGGAACAACACATCCATTCTGAACTGTCCTCCCACCTCTCCTCCTGCTCTCTCTTCGACCGCCTACATTCTGGTTTCCGACCGAATCATTCTACTGAAACTGCACTGACTAAAGTCACCAACGACCTACTAACCGCCAAATCCAAGCGACACTACTTTGTCCTCCTCCTCCTGGACCTGTCAGCTGCTTTAGACACAGTGGACCATTCCCTCTTTCTCCAGACTCTCGGCATCATAGACTTGGCCCTATCCTGGATCTCCTCATACCTAACAGACCAGACATTCAGTGTCTCCCTCTCACACACCACCTCCTCATCTCACCCTCTATCTATCGGTGTCCCCCAAGGTTCAGTTCTAGGACCACTACTCTTCCCCATCTACACCTTAGGCCTGGGACAGTTCATAGAGTCTCATGGCTTTCATTATCACCTTTATGCCGACGACACACAGATCTACCTCTCTGGACCCGATATCTCCTCCCTACTAACCAAAATCCCACAATGTCTGTCCGCTATTTCATCCTTCTCTGCTAGATTTTTAAAACTTAACATGGACAAAACAGAATTCATCATCTTTCCGCAATCTCATTCAACCCCCCCAAGTGACCTATCTATCAACATCAATGGCTGTCTACTCTCCCCAGTCCCTCAAGCTCGCTGCCTTGGGGTAACCCTGGACTCTGAACTCTCCTTCAAACCACATATCCAAGCCCTTTCCACTTCCTGCCGACTCCAACTTAGAAATATCTCCCAGATCCGCACATTCCTTAACCATGAATCTGCCAAAACATTAGTGCACACCCTCATCATCTCCCGCCTCGACTACTGCAACCTCCTGCTCTGTGGCCTCCCTTACACCACTCTTGCATCCCTCAAATCTATCCTAAACTCTGCTACCCGGTTAATCCACCTGTCCCCCCGCTATTCCCCGGCCTCTCCTCTCTGTCAATCTCTTCACTGGCTCCACATTGCTCAGAGACTCCAGTTCAAAACCCTAACCATGGCATACAAAGCCATTCACAACCTGTCTCCTCCATATATCTCTGACCTAGTCTCCCAGTACACGCCCGCACGCAACCTCCGATCCTCACAAGATCTCCTTCTCTACTCCCCTCTTATCTCCTCCTCCCACAATCGCATACAAGATTTCTCCCGGGCAACCCCTTACTCTGGAACTCTCTACCCCAACATATCAGACTCTCGCCGACCGTGGAAACCTTCAAAACGAACCTGAAAATCCACCTCTTCCGACAAGCCTACAACCTGCATTAACCATCGCTCCACCATACCGCTCCATGACCAGCCCTACCCTTATGTACTGTATCCTCACCCATCCCTTGTAGATTGTGAGCCCTTGCTGGCAGAGTACTCGCTCTTCCTGTACCAGTCGCTGTCATGTTTTGTTCAAGATTATTGTAATTGTTTTTGCTATGTATACCCCTTTTTAACATGTAAAGCACCATGGAATAATGGCGCTATAATAATAAATAATAATAATGTGTTTGTTGTAGTTCAAATAAAGTGTTTTAATTTGTGTGTGTTTATTTAACTCTTTACTTTACTTTAATTAGCTTTTAGTAATGAAAGGGTATGATTGACACCTTGTCATCACCAAACAAAAGGGCTAGGTGTCAGCTAATCCAATAAACCCAATCTCATTAGCATTCCCATTCAAGTCATTTCTGGGGCAGCTGAGAGCTGCTATTTACAGCCTAGGAAGGTGCCATTAGGCAAACATGCTCTCTGGCTATTAATAACAGCTTACAGCTGTTTCATTAGCTGCTACGTCCTCACGAACAGCAACAAGCAGCGCTTTGGATGCAGCGTATTTTCGCTGTGTCCAAAACGCTGTGTTCTAATGCCGCACTTTTGTTGTCAATACATGCAGATCCACCGCATATAATGACATTTCAATCAGTCAAAATCTACAGCGGAGACTAGCGTGTCTGCTACAGAATTTAACATGCTGCGGGAGAATTTGGGTACGTGGCCACGATCAGGAGCCGCTGCAGGTTTGAAGCTGCATGTTTATACAACATCAAACCCGCAGCGTCCAGATGTTACAACATAGTGGATGGGATCTCTAGAAATCCTATGTCCACTATGCGTGCATCTGAGGCAGTGGATCACCCGTGGACACTGACATACGGCATGTCTTTCAGGACCACAGCATGTCAAATTCTCTTGCGAAGTCGCTAGTCTCCGCAACAGAAATTTGACCACTAGAATGTATTGAATGAGGTAAATATGCATGGTTAAGTGAACACATGTGGATTTACCTGCGTTCAATAGAACGCAGCATTTTGGACGCAGCAAAAATATGCTGCATCCAAAGCGGTGTTACGTCAGGATCGTGGGCACATAGCCTAAAAAATTTTTTAAAAAATGGTGTGGGCTCCCGTGTCATTTTTATAACCAACAGAGGGAAAGCTGACCCCTGATATTACTAGCTGGGGAAGGGGCCATTAGCCAAAAATGTTCCCTGGCTATTAATAACAGCTCACAGCTGTTTGCTTAGCCTTTACTGGCTAGATTACAGGGGGACCCCAGAAAAAAATTGACATAGGGTCACCCAATAAAATCTAACCAGAAAAGGCTAAACTGACAGCTGCGGGCTGATATTAATAGACAGGGAAGAGGCTATGGATACTAGCCCCCTCCACGGCTAATAATGTCACCACTCAGCAGTACCAGAAATGGCGCATCCATAAGATGCGCCAAATCTAACGCTTTGCCTCCGCTCTTCTCACTGTCGTGTAGCAGTGGCGAGTGGGGTAATGGAGTTGGGGTTCATGTCAGCCTTGTATTGGCAGCTGACATGAAGCCCAGGTTAGTAATGGAGGGCGTCTCTAAGACACCCCCATAACTAACCTCTTAGCAATGTTTTAGGCGCCTTTTTAATAAAGACACAGCCAGAATAAAGAATTTTATTGAAATAAAATTACACACGGTTTTAATAATTTTTTTTATTATTTTCTCAATCCCTGACGCCCTCGTCTCCAGAAAAAAACAAAAATAAAAAACAACCATATCCCTCACCTGTCCGCCGTCATGACGTAGTCCAGATTGTCCCTCGGCGATCCGGGTCACTTCTACAGCAGCCACATCAATCACTGATGTGACTGCTGTAGAAAACAGCACTGTACACAGACAGGAGTGTAAAATCACTCCTGTCAGTGTACATTGCTCTGCTGCAGGCTGAGGTCAGGTGAGTTCATCAGCTGAAGATCAGCTGATCAGCTCTGGTGACCTCATACTTCATCAGTGGTACGTGGGAACATTCGTGAGAATATTCCCACACAGCACCGGTGCCGTAAACTGAGGTCCCGTAGCTCGTCAGCTGATCTCCAGGTGTGAACTCATGTGATCTCATCCAGCAGCAGCGATGTACACTGCTGGGAGAAAGCGCGCTCCCGTCAGTGTACCGCCGGGATGATGGCAGGAGGACGGCTGGACATGGGGGGACGCCAGACAGGTGAGGATAAAAGGTGTTTTTTTTATTTTAAACAGATTTTTACTTTTTTTTTTTCACCCCGCACAGCCCTGGCTCAGCTGAGGAGACTATTTCTCCCCTCAGCCGCGCCACTCTCACTGTTATCAGAGGGAGCGGCGGTCGGATGATAGGAGAAGTAGTCTTCTTCCTCGGCCCAGGTACCATTCTTTGAGCGTTTTTGCACTGAGGAAACTCTACAAAGAATGAACATGTTGTGGATTTTAACGCAATGACAATCCTGAGCGGAAAATTCCACATCATGTGCACATCAGGATTGTCATTGCATTAGCTGGCAGACTGATTACCTAGCGTTTTTGGTGTATTTCTGCGCTGAAAAAAACTCAGCGAAAACGCATCAAAACCGCTCAGTGTGCACTTAACCTAATGGCGCAAACCTTACAGTGTATGTAGTTTACTGAGCACAATCCTGCTGACAGGTGCGCTTTAAATCAAATAAGTAACTTATTCAAATCAGTACAAAGTTCTAATTTGCCAGCTTTTCTGATTAGTAACCAATCCGGCCTGCCTGAAAGAAAACTGATTTTGATGTGGATCTTCCTGTTTTATGCTGGCGTCATAAGACTAGTTGCCCAAGGTTATTTAACATTTTAAAAAACATCAGTCACTTATTTAAATCTGTGAAAATTGGCTATTTGCCCACTTTCATACCAGCTCTGCTGCCCAGAACTCATTTGGGCCAGGCTGGAGTAACAGGAATTTGATGTGGACCATCACTATATATGTAATGATGGTGTGAGATCAGTATCCCCAAAGTCATTTGACCCCTGAAAAACAGCAGTTACCTAATCAAATCTGTGAAAATTGGCTATTTGCCCACTATGATGCCAGTTCTGATGCCCAGAACTCATTTGGGCCAGGCTGGAGTGACCTGAATTTGATGTAGGGCATCACCGTCTGTGTATTGGTGATGTGAGATCAGTACAAAAAATGAGGAGAAATTCAGCTCCACGAACAGTGAATGGTTTATTAACAAAAAACACTCCAGAGACATACAACGTCAGCGGCACAGCTTACAAAGCATGCATCAACGCGTTTCAGATGTCAGATCACCCTTAATCATGATTGGGATGAATCATGATTAATCATGATTGAGATGAATCATGATTAATCATGATGGGTGCGCAGATACCTAAACGCGTTGATGTGTGCTTTGTAAGCTGTGCCACTTATGTTGTATGTCCCTGAAGTGTTTTTTGTGAATAAAACATTCACTTTTCGTGGAGCTGGAGTTCTCATTTTTTTGCATTTTCCTACGCCTTGATGCGGCATTTCCGCGCTCCGAACACCTCCAGGATGCAAAACACGGTGAGCTGGACTCAGGCCTGGATTGCTAATCTGCCTTATCGAGCAGATGCCCGGTGGGCTGGTCTGTTAGGTCATAAAATGGGCTGCCTGGCTACTGTTGTCAGTGTACCATTGTGTATCAGTGAGTCATGCATTCTGTGTGGAGTCTGAGGTTATCTGCTTATCTACTTATCTTTATGGTAGGTAAATAAACAAATGACTCAGAGTTCTAAGAGTTTGGGATGGGCAATCCAGACACAATTTCGATTTTGAAAAGCTAATCTTGTATATTGTGCACTAATTAATAGCTTCTAATGCCTCTAACTGCAGAATTTGCTCTGAAGAGTTTGTCATTGTCAGGACAGTCATTCACACAGGTAGGTGTCGGGCTAAAGGCCCTGTCACACATAACGAGATCGCTAGCGAGATCGCTAGCGAGATCGTTATTGCGTCACGGTTTTGGGATCGCTGGGGAGATGTCAAACGTGCATAACTTCCCAACGATCTCGGCCGCCCCAGCGATCTAACCAACGATCTCGGCGGTCGTTGGGACGCTTTCACACAGCAGCTATTTCAACGATCCACACTCAACGATCCACACCTTGATAGGGACTGTACTGTGTCAGAAAGGCGTACATAAAATTACTTTTCCGCGCCCCCCTCATCTTCAATTGGAGAACGCTACTACACTCTGATTGGGTGGCCTTGGTTTAACACTGCGTCTCCGGTCAGATGGGATCTCCACTTCGTGTCCATTAAAAATGGAAACTCATTTGAGACCCCAAACAATACTTACCTCGCTAAAGATGCCTGATTTCTTCAAAGTAGAGTCACAGCCGGAGAACGCTGGTGGGATCTGAAAAAAACAAGGACACAGTAGCGACCACCAATCGGAAACGAGGAGCGCAGAAAAGTCCAATTTATGCACGCCTACATGTCTCAGTTCTGAATCGCTAACGAGGTCGTTGATAAGGTGTCAAATACAGCAATGTACACTGCCCTGCTGGAGAGCAACGACCCAGGAATGGTCTAGGAAGCTTTGTAACGATCAGCGATCTCACAGCAGGGGCCTGATCGTTGCTACCTGTCACACATGATGAGATCGCTAGCGAGATCGCTATTGCGTCACCAAAACCGTGACTCATTAGCGATCTCGCTAGCGATCTCGTTATGTGTGACGGGGCCTTAAGACCCTGCAAATCTAAGTATCATTATAGACACACACTGCACAGTACCGCTCCTCCTGTCCTGTATATGCACTGCACAGTACCATTCCTCCTGTCCTGTATATATTCACTGCACAGTACCACTTCTCCTGTCCTGTATATATACACTGCACAGTACCACTTCTCCTGTCCTGTATATATGCACTGCACAGTACCACTCCTCCTGTCCTGTATATGCATTGCACAGTACCATTCCTCCTGTCCTGTATATGCACTGCACAGTACCACTTCTCCTGTCCTGTATATATGCACTGCACAGTACCACTCCTCCTGTCCTGTATATGCACTGCACAGTACCATTCCTCCTGTCCTGTATATGCACTGCACAGTACCATTCCTCCTGTCCTGTATATATACACTGCACAGTACCATTCCTCCTGTCCTGTATATATACACTGCACAGTACCACTTCTCCTGTCCTGTATATATACACTGCACAGTACCACTTCTCCTGTCCTGTATATATACACTGCACAGTACCACTTCTCCTGTCCTGTATATATACACTGCACAGTACCACTTCTCCTGTCCTGTATATATGCACTGCACAGTACCACTTCTCCTGTCCTGTATATGCACTGCACAGTACCATTCCTCCTGTCCTGTATATGCACTGCACAGTACCATTCCTCCTGTCCTGTATATATACACTGCACAGTACCATTCCTCCTGTCCTGTATATATACACTGCACAGTACCACTTCTCCTGTCCTGTATATATACACTGCACAGTACCATTCCTCCTGTCCTGTATATATACACTGCACAGTACCACTTCTCCTGTCCTGTATATATACACTGCACAGTACCACTTCTCCTGTCCTGTATATATGCACTGCACAGTACCACTTCTCCTGTCCTGTATATATACACTGCACAGTATCACTTCTCCTGTCCTGTATATATACACTGCACAGTACCACTTCTCCTGCCCTGTATATATACATTGCACAGTAGCACTTCTCCAGTCCTGTTGTTGGAGAGGTATCAATATTGGTTTAGTACTTTCAATATTACTATGGCCAAATAAAAATAGATATTGGAAAACCTGTTTAAATGGATTATCTCAAGCAGGGGCATACATAGAAATCATGGGGCCCCATAGCAGAAGCTCTAATTGGGCCCCCCCCCCAACAAAAAAAATAATACTTATTAGTCTGTGTCACAGAAGAGCTGATCTCACAACTTTCCAGCCTTTACTTAGTAATTTTCCTACTGCTGAAGTCCTACATTCCTCTTTCATTGCCCCCATAAAGTATGATGACAATAAAAGTGCCCCCCAAACACAGTATGATACCCCCATTATGCATTATTCCACAGTAGCCTCTACATGCACAGTATGATGACCCTATTGTACCCCACTTCAACTCCTAAGGCAAAGTATGGTGACCCCAACACAGTATGATCCCCCAACTGTGACTCCCACACAGCCCTCCATACAGTATAATGGGCCTACATGCAGTATAATGGCCTGCACTAGCCCTCCAAATAGTATAATGGCCCCCATACAGCCCTCCAAACAGTATGATGAACCCCACACAAACCTTCACACCGTATAATTGCTTTCAAACAGTATAATGGCCCCCCACATAGCCCTCAAAATATTATAATGGGCTCACATAGCCTTCCATATAGTAAATAACGCGCCCCATAATCCTCCATATAGTATAATGCGCCCCCCATAATCCTCCATTTGGTATAATGCGCCCCCCATAATCCTCCATATAGTATAATGAACTTCTCATGGTCCTCCATAGAATATAATGCACTCCCCATAGTCCTCCATACAGTATATTACACTCCCCATAGGGTAAAATGCAGCCCCCATGTAGTATAATGCACCCCACAGTCCTGCAGTATTATGGGCACCACATACTCACTGATTTTAAAATACCGTATATTTTAAATAAGCTGACCTGAGTATAAGCCAAGGCCCCTAATTTTACCACAAAAAACTGGGAAAACGTATTGACTCGAGTATAAGCCTAGGGTGGGAAATGCAGCAGCTACTGGTAATTTTCCCCATCCTGGTATGTATGGCACCCCTCATCCCCCAATCCTAGTATGTATGGCACCCCGCATCCCCCAATCTTTGTACGTATAGCACCCCTCATCCCCCAATCCTGGTACGTATGGCACCCCTCATTATTATTATTTACTATTATAGCTCCATTTATTACATGGCGCTTTACATGTGAAAAAGGTGTATACATACAAGAAAAATTACAATAATCTTGAACAAAACGTGACGGTGACTGGTACAGGAGGAGCGAGGACCCTGCCACCGAGGGCTCAGAGTCTAAAAGAAATGGGTGAGGATACAGTAGGTGAGGGCACAGCTGGTCGTGCAACGGTATGGTGGAATGAGGGTTGCTGCAGGTTGTACGCTTGTCGGAAGAGGTAGGTCTTCAGGTTCCTTTTGAAGGTTTCCACGGTAGGTGAGAGTCTGATATGTTGGGGTAGAGAGATGCAGAGTAGGGGGGATGCACGGGAGAAATCTTGTATGCGATTGTGGAAAGGGGAGATAAGGGGGAGTAGAGCAGGAGATCTTGTGAAGATCGGAGGTTGCCTGCAGGTATGTATCGGGAGACTAGGGCACAGATGTATGGAGGAGACAGGTTGTGGATGGCTTTATATGCCATGGTTAGGGTTTTGAACTGGAGTCTCTGGGCAATGGGGAGCCAGTGAAGGGATTGACAGAGAGGAGAAGCCGGGGAATAGCGGGGGGACAGGTGGATTAGTCGGGCAGAAGAGTTTAGGATAGATTGGAGGGGTGCAAGAGTGTTGTAAAGGAGGCCACAGAGCAAGAGGTTGCAGTAGTTGAGGCGGGAGATAATGAGGGAGTGCACTAGTGTTTTTCCAGACTCGTGGTTGAGGAATGTGCAGATCCAGAGATATTTTTGAGTTGGAGTCGGCAGGACGTGGAATGGGCTTGGAAATGTGGTCTGAAGGAGAGATCAGAGTCCATGGTTATCCCAAGGCAGCGAGCTTGCGGGACTGCGAAGAGTGAACAGCCATTGATGTTGATAGATAGGTCAGGTGGGGGGGATGAATGAGATCGTGGAAAGATGATGAATTCTGTTTTGTCCATGTTAAGTTTTAGAAATCTAGCATAGAAGAAGGATGAAATAGCGGACAGACATTGTGGGGGAGAAGTGATGTGGGGCGATAGCTAGTCAGAGAGGATGGGTCAAGGGCGGGCTTTTTGAGGATGGTTGTGATCGAAGCATGTTTGAAACATGAGGGGAAGACACCAGTTGTAAGTGACAGGTTGAAAAGGTGGGTTAGGGTTGGGATGAAGATAGTGGTAAGGTTGGGGATGTGGTGGGAAGGGATTGGGTCAAGATCGCAGGGGGTGAAGTGTGATTTGGAGAGTAAAGAGGAAAGTTGATCTTCTGTAATGGTGAAGAAACGGGTTTTGGAGGAGGAGGATTGAGTAGGTGTGAGGAGGGGCTGGGGGGACTTTAGGCAAAAACTATGTCTTATGGTGTCAATCTTCTGCTTTAAGAATGAGGCAAAGTCTTCGGCTGAGATGAGAGGAGAGGGAGGAGGTGCTGGGGGGGCGGAGGAGAGAATTGAAGGTGTTGAATAGTTTTTTGGGGTTGTGAGACAGGGAGGATATAAGAGAGGAGACGGATGTTTGTTTAGCTGTAGTGAGTGTGGACTTGAAAGTAGTGAGGGACTGTTTGAATGCGATGAATTGCTCATAGGAGTGGGACTTTTTCCATCTACGCTCAGCAACCCTGGAGGCCCGTCGCAGTTCCTTGGTTAGGCTGGTGTGCCAGGGTTGCCTGTTCACCTGTGTGTCCCCCAATCCTGGCACGCATTGCTCCCTCATCCTCCAATCCTGGTATCCATGGCCTCCTCATCCCTCAATCCTGGTATGCATGGACTCCTAATTCTTCAATCCTGGAATGCATGGCCCCTCATCCCCCAATCCTGGTATGTATGGCAGCCCTCATCCTCCAATCCTGATATGTATGGCATCCCTCATCCCCCAATCCTCGTATGCATGGCCTCCTCATTCCCCAATCCTGGTATGCATGGCCCCCTCATCCCCCAATCCTGGCATGCATGGCCCCCTCATCCACCAATCCTGGTATGCATGGCCCCCTCATCCCCCCCTCCTGGTATGAGTGGCCCTCTCATCCGCCAATCCTGGTATGCATGGCCTCCTCATCCCCCAATCCTGGTATGTGTGGCCCCCTCATCCCCCAATCATGGTATGTGTGGCCTCCTCATCCCCCAATCCTGATATGCATGTGACCCGCCCCCTGGGCCGTGGGGTACAAGGTGCCGGGCCGGTAGATGCTGGGGGTTGTAGTCACTGTGGCGGTGACCCGGTCCGTGACCCAGGGCGGTCAATCCAAGGGAAATTTATAGGTATAGGTGTTAATGTCCGACTACGCCACCTGTGGAATGCGGCCAATGGAGACCGCCACTGCGGAACAGTCCTCTGAAGCTGGTGGTTTTGCTGCCAGGGTGGTATAACTCCCCACAGGAAGAGTTAGCTTCAGGGCAGTGTGTGGATGATGGTGGTTGTGCAGGGTGTCAGTAATAATCACAGAGTCAGTGTAGTGCAGTCCCAGGGTCTTTACTGATGACAATTAGACAAGCCTGGACTGGAGTACTGGCTAGAAGTAAGAGTCCGGTCAGCCTGGAAGCAAACATAGAGTCCTCCTTGCCAGATGAAGTTGTAGGCCTGCCCTTCTCACTATACAGTCATGGCCAAAAGTTTTGAGAATGACACCAAAATTATATTTTCACATGATCTGCTGGCCTCTGGTTTTTATTAGTGTTTGATGTTTATATCACATCCAGAAATATAATTTCAATCATATTATGAGTACCAATAGGTTATATTGACAGTTAGAATGTAGCAAGTCAATATTTGCAGTGTTGCCCCTTCTTCTTCAAGACCTTTGTAATTCTCCCTGGCATGCTCTCAATCAACTTTTGGACCAAATCCTGACTGATAGTAGTCCATTCTTGCATAATCAATGCTTGCATTTTGCCAGAATTTGTTGGTTTTTGTTTGTCCACCCGTCTCTTGATGATTGACCACAAGTTCTCAATGGGATTAAGATCTGGGGAGTTTCCAGGCCATGGACCCAAAATCTCTATGTTTTGTTCCATGAGCCATTTAGTTATCACCTTTGCTTTATGGCAAGGTGCTCCTGTCACGGGTGTGTTGCCACGAAGATCGTCACGAGTACACAGCCTGACTTCTCGCAGCTGACTTGTTGGTGCTTTGTGTTTTTTCGGCAGTGAAGGAGTTAATTCTCTCTCTCTCTGGGCTAGCTGAGGTCCAGCCTCGCCCAGCTGCAATCAATGCTTCTTTAGTGAGACTCCTTCATATTCCTGCAGGTCTGTTTGGGAGGTGTCGGTGAAAGCTTTTCATTCAGACTTACAGAGCGGATCGTGGTGTTTGGAGTTGCTGAGATAAGTGTATTTGGAAGTGTATTTTCCCTTTCCTCGCTTTATCATTTATCTCCTTTCCCGTTGGTGTTCCCTCTGTTGTAGTTGTGTAGAAGTTGTATGCAAGGTGGTTTTGGTTTTTCCCTTGTACTGTCTCGTTCGTCTAAATACTGTGTGTGGGCATATTATTTCTGGTTCCCAATTGTTGTGATCGGGGTCCTTCTCAGGACTAGATTACTGAGGTGCAGGGATCCTCAGGAGGTAGGGGTTACGCTGGCGGCCTGGACCTCTGTACCTTTAACAGTACCTCCAGGTTGAGGGATTAGTCAGGGCCACAGCTTAGGGTCAGCTTAGGCCCCCTACCTCCAGTATTCTGTGACAGTGTGACATTTTCACCGACCAGCTTAGTTTTTCTCCAGCTACCATGGATCCAGTAGCCGGTCTAGCTCGGCAGTTGCAGAGTTTGTCCATGGGGCTGGCGGACGTTAGGTCCAAGGTTTTGCATCCTCTGGAGCAAGCCGGACCAGAACCTAAAGTAGCTCTCTATGACAGGTTCACTGGGGGGCGGGACAAGTTTTTTGTTTTCCGGGAGGCATGCAAATTGTACTTTCGGCTGCGGCCTCGGTTATCGGGCAGCGAAGAACAAAGGGTGGGAATTGTCATCTCGCTCCTACAAGGGGACCCACAATCTTGGGCGTTCTCTCTTCCCCCAAGCTCCCCGGTTCTCCAGTCAGTGGATAGGTTTTTCGCTGCTCTGGGACTCGTATATGATGACCCAGATCGGATCTCCCTTGCTGAGTCTAAGTTACGTAGGATTCAGCAGGGAGATCGTCCGGCGGAGGAATTCTGTTCGGAGTTCCGTAGGTGGGCCACGGACACCCAGTGGAATGACCCGGCTCTTAGGAGCCAGTTTTGTCATGGTTTATCCGACAAATTACAGGATGTGTTGGCACAGTATGACTCTCCCGCGTCACTGGAAGCCGCTATGGCCCTTGCCATTCGCGTTGACAGACGGCTTCGGGAGAGGTGCGGGATAACTCTACCCCCTGTAATGTCTCCACCTCCTACAAGGTCCCCTCATATGGTGGTTCCCCTGGTCAGTCCGGAGGAGCCTATGCAATTAGGAGGGACATCATTTCGGGGAAGGGGACCGGTGGAGCGCCATAAGACAGGAAGGTGTTTCCTCTGCGGGAAAAAGGGACATTTTATTGGGGGGTGTCCATCCCGTCCCTTGCAGAGTAAAGAGTCGTCGAAAAAACTGTTGATCCCAGGTTGTGTGGTGGACGGCAATCTGGGAGTAGGTATTTCGTCCCTAGGTTCGTCTCAGTTTCTCGTACCGGCGGAGGTGGTGGTGGGTGCGAGAACTGAGAGGATATCTGTTCTTCTGGATAGTGGGGCCGGGGCTAATCTGGTTGATGCTCGGTTTGCCCGGGTTCAAGGTATGCGATTGAGTGAGTTGGCTAAACCCATCCCCATATTCTCGATCGATGCCAGGCCTCTCGGTCAGGGAAGTTTTTTGCAAGCTGTGCATGGCGTAAAACTTCAAGTGGGGGCAATACATAAAGAACTGTTGTCTTGCTACGTGTTGGAGGGTCTTCCCACTCCTATAGTGTTGGGCCTTCCTTGGTTAGCTAAGCATAACCCGGTTATTAATTGGCAAACCAGAGAGATAAGCCAATGGAGTAAATTCTGTAATAAAAACTGCATGAACACGGTCATCGGTGCGGTTACTCCTTGGGTCTTACCTCCATTTCTGGCGGACTTTGAGGATGTATTCTCGGAGAATGGGTGTCAGGAACTACCTCCTCATCGCGAGTATGACTGTTCTGTAAAACTGCTCCCTGAGGCAAAGTTACCTAAAGCTAGGTTGTATAACCTTTCTGGTCCTGAGAGGCAGGCCATGAAGGATTATATTTCTGAAAGTCTGGCTAAGGGGCATATTAGACCTTCATCTTCACCGGTGGCCGCGGGGTTCTTCTTTGTTAAGAAGAAAGATGGAGGCCTACGCCCTTGCCTGGATTTCCGTGAACTTAATCGGATTACGGTCCGAGATCCGTATCCGCTCCCACTTATTCCCGATCTCTTTAATCAGATCGTGGGCGCCAAATGGTTCTCTAAGTTGGATCTCAGGGGGGCGTACAATCTGATTAGGATGAAGGAGGGGGATGAGTGGAAGACGGCTTTTAACACTCCGGAGGGGCATTATGAGAACCTTGTCATGCCATTCGGTCTGACTAATGCCCCGGCGGTGTTTCAACACTTTGTTAATGATATTTTTCGCCACCTGGTGGGACAGTTTGTTGTCATATATCTGGATGATATCTTAATTTACTCGCCGGATCTGGTGTCTCATCAGGAGCACGTTAGACAGGTGTTACAGATCTTGCGGGATAATAAACTGTATGCCAAGTGGGAAAAGTGTGTGTTCGCCGTACAGGAACTCCAGTTTTTAGGCTTCCTGGTTTCAGCGTCCGGTTTTCGTATGGACCCTGGGAAAGTGCGGGCAGTTCTTGAGTGGGATCGGCCGGAGAATCTTAAGGCACTACAACGTTTCCTGGGGTTTGCTAACTATTACCGGAAGTTCATTCGTAATTTCTCGTCCATGGTTAAGCCTCTCACAGACATGACTAAAAAGGGGACGGATTTTTCTAGGTGGTCTGACAAGGCTTGTCAAGCATTCTCCTCCTTGAAAAAATGTTTTGCCTCGGCACCCATACTCATTCAACCTGATGCGTCTCAGCCATTCTTTGTAGAGGTAGACGCTTCCGAGGTAGGGGTGGGAGCAGTATTGTCACAGGGTTCGTCCCCTGGTAAGTGGCATCCGTGCGCCTTTTTCTCTAAAAAATTGTCGTCCGCTGAGAGGAATTACGATGTCGGCAATAGGGAACTCTTGGCCATTAAGTTAGCTTTTGAGGAGTGGCGCCATTTTTTGGAGGGGGCAGTTCATCCGGTCACCGTCATCACCGATCACAAGAACCTGCTATATCTGGAGTCCGCTAAACGTCTGAATCCCAGACAAGCTAGGTGGTCATTGTTTTTTACCAGGTTTAATTTCGTCGTTACTTATCGTCCTGGGTCTAAAAATGTAAAGGCGGATGCCTTATCTCGTAGTTTCCCTGGGGCCGGGAATACGGACGACCCGATTCCTATTCTTCAGGAGGGGGTGGTGGTTTCGGCAGTATGCTCTGAGCTGGAGGAGGAGATATTGGAGGCTCAGGGGGACGCCCCTGTTGGACCTCCGGGGAGACTGTTCGTTCCAGATCAGTTGCGACAAAAGGTGATCGAGGCACACCATAACTCAGTTTTTGCAGGACACCCGGGGAGTAAAGCAACTGTGGATCTCCTCTCGCGTCGGTTTTGGTGGCCTAACTTACATAAAGAGGTGGTAACTTTTGTCGCGTCCTGTGGGGTTTGTGCGCGCTCTAAGACCTCACATACCCGTCCGTCTGGGGCCCTTTTACCTTTGAAGATCCCGGAGCGTCCTTGGACTCATCTGTCTATGGACTTTATTACGGACCTCCCTCCGTCTTCGGGTAAAACGGTCATACTCGTTGTAGTGGACAGGTTCAGCAAGATGGCACATTTTATCGCTCTTCCGGCTCTCCCTAATGCTAAAACTCTTGCGCAGGTGTTCATTGGGGAGATTGTGAGGCTTCACGGGGTACCCTCCGAGGTGGTGTCTGATCGGGGGTCTCAGTTTGTGTCCAAGTTCTGGAAGGCGTTTTGTGCACGGCGGGGGATGCATTTGTCATTCTCGTCGGCTTTTCATCCTCAGACCAATGGTCAGACGGAACGTATGAACCAGAGCTTGGAGACATATCTTCGGTGTTTTGTGTCAGAGAACCAGGAGGACTGGGCTTCTTTCCTACCTCTGGCAGAGTTTGCTCTCAATAATAGGCGGAGCGAGTCCACTGGTAAGTCCCCGTTTTTTGGGGCATATGGTTTTCACCCCCAGTTTTGTACTTTCAGTAGGGGGGGCTCTTCGGGGGTTCCGGAGGAGGAACGATTTTCCTCATCTCTCGCTTCAGTATGGAGAGGGGTGCTGAAGAATCTGAATACTATGGGGAACCGATAAAAACGTATGGCTGATAGGAGGAGAGTGTCTGGTCCGGACCTAAGTGTGAACGATCAGGTATGGTTGTCTACCAGGAATATTAAACTTAAGGTTCCCTCCTGGAAACTGGGTCCCAGGTTCATCGGGCCGTACAGAATCAGTTCTGTTATTAATCCGGTGGCATTCCGTCTTGACCTCCCCCCTACTTTTAAAATTCACAACGTGTTTCACAGATCATTGCTTAAGAGGTATGTGGCGCCGGTGGTACCGTCACCTTTACCTCCCCCTCCTGTGGTTGTCAATGGTAACTTGGAGTTCCAGGTATCGAGGGTCATTGATTCACGCTTTAATCGCCGGTCCCTTCAGTACTTGGTTCATTGGAAGGGGTATGGTCCTGAGGAGAGGATGTGGGTTCCTGCGTCGGATATTAACGCAGACCGATTAGTTCGGGCCTTCCACACGACTCACCCGAATAAACCTGGCCCTGAGGGTCCGGAGGCCCCTCGTAGAAGGGGGGGTACTGTCACGGGTGTGTTGCCACGAAGATCGTCACGAGTACACAGCCTGACTTCTCGCAGCTGACTTGTTGGTGCTTTGTGTTTTTTCGGCAGTGAAGGAGTTAATTCTCTCTCTCTCTGGGCTAGCTGAGGTCCAGCCTCGCCCAGCTGCAATCAATGCTTCTTTAGTGAGACTCCTTCATATTCCTGCAGGTCTGTTTGGGAGGTGTCGGTGAAAGCTTTTCATTCAGACTTACAGAGCGGATCGTGGTGTTTGGAGTTGCTGAGATAAGTGTATTTGGAAGTGTATTTTCCCTTTCCTCGCTTTATCATTTATCTCCTTTCCCGTTGGTGTTCCCTCTGTTGTAGTTGTGTAGAAGTTGTATGCAAGGTGGTTTTGGTTTTTCCCTTGTACTGTCTCGTTCGTCTAAATACTGTGTGTGGGCATATTATTTCTGGTTCCCAATTGTTGTGATCGGGGTCCTTCTCAGGACTAGATTACTGAGGTGCAGGGATCCTCAGGAGGTAGGGGTTACGCTGGCGGCCTGGACCTCTGTACCTTTAACAGTACCTCCAGGTTGAGGGATTAGTCAGGGCCCCAGCTTAGGGTCAGCTTAGGCCCCCTACCTCCAGTATTCTGTGACAGTGTGACAGCTCCATCATGCTGGAAAATGCATTGTTGGGCGCCAAACTGCTCTTGGACGGTTGGGAGAAGTTGCTCTTGGAGGACATTCTGGTACCATTCTTTATTCATGGCTGTGTTTTTAGGCAAGACTGTGAGTGAGCCGATTCCCTTGGCTGAGAAGCAACCCCACACATGAATGGTTTCAGGATGGTTTACAGTTGGCATGAGACAAGACTGGTGGTAGCGCTCACCTCTTCTTCTCCGAATAAGCTGTTTTCCAGATGTCCCAAACAATCGAAAAGGGGATTCATCAGAGAAAATGACTTTGCCCCAGTCCTCAGCAGTCCACTCCCTGTACCTTTTGCAGAATATCAGTCGGTCCCTGATGTTTTTTCTGGAGAGAAGTGGCTTCTTTGCTGCCCTCCTTGAAACCAGCCCTTGCTCAAAGAGTCTCCGCCTCACAGTGCGTGCAGAAGCACTCACACCAGCCTGCTGCCATTCCTGAGCAAGCTCGGCACTGCTGGTAGTCCGATCTCGCAGCTGAAACAGTTTTAAGATACGGTCCTGGCGCTTGCTGGTCTTTCTTGGGCGCCCTGGAGCCTTTTTGACAACAATGGAAGCTCTCTCCTTGAAGTTCTTGACGATGCGATAGATTGTTGACTGAGGTGCAATCTTTGTAGCTGCGATACTCATCCCTATTAGGCCATTTTTGTGCAGTGCAATGATGGCTGCACGTGTTTCTTTAGAGATAACCATGGTTAACTGAAGAGAAACAATGATATCAAGAACCAGCCTCCTTTTATAGTGTCCAGTGATGTCATTCTTACTTAATCATGACTGATTGATCGCCAGCCCTGTCCTCATCAACACCCACACCTGTGTTAATGGATCAATCACTAAAACGATGTTAGCTGCTCCTTTTAAGGCAGGACTGCAATGATGTTGAAATGTGTTTTGGGGGTTAAAGTTCATTTTCTGGGCAAATATTGACTTTGCAAGTACAGTAATTGCTGTTAAGCTGATCACTCTTTGACATTCAGGAGTATATGCAAATTGCCATTACAAAAAATGAAGCAGTAAACTTTGGAAAAATTACTATTTGTCTCATTCTCAATACTTTTGGCCATGACTGTACTCTTTGGCTTTACTGATTGTAGCTGTGCTGTAGCCCACGTCCCTGAGTGTGACATTCTGTGCTCACCCGTATGGCTGGCAGCCCGGGCCTTGTGCATGCGTCGCTCCTCCGTGGCGGTGCTGGTCCCTCTGTGCTGCTGAGCCTCCGGGCGTCTGATGGGGCCAGGAGACCTGCAATCTCCTGCCCTACGGTACCTGCTGCTGGGCCAGCAGTGCCCCTACAGCCTCGGACTCCGGTGTCCGGTCCTCTGTGTATTTCAGCTAGGACGAGCTTCCTCAGCTCCAGTCCCTAGCTCCTCTCTCCTCGATGTCCTAAACTCAACTCCTCACACTAAGCCTAACTAACCCCGCCCCCAGTTGCCAAGGGAAGTGGCTCCCCTTGCTGGTCTGGAGCCAGGAAAGTGTTGCATGTTCAGTATCCCTGACTAGGGGACCCCTGCTTGCTTCCAGGCATGGCATTACCTCTTTTAGGGAGGCAAATCCACTGTGGCAACCGGACCCCTGGGGTGCCACACATGGCCTCCTCATCCCCCAATCCTGGTATGCATGGCCCCCTCATCCCCCAATCCGGGTATGCATGGCCACCTCATCCCCCAATCCGGTATGCATGGCCCCCTCATCCCCCAATCCGGGCATGCATGGCCCCCTCATCCACCAATCCTGGTATGCATGGCCCCCTCATCCCCCAATCCTGGTATGCATGGCCCCCTCATCCCCCAATCCTGGCATGCATGGTCCCGTCATCTTCCAATCCTGGTATGTGTGGCCCTCTTACCCCCCAATCCTGGTATGCATGGCCTCCTCATCCCCCAATCCTGGTATGCATGGCCTCCTCATCCCCCAATCCTGGTATGTGTGGCCCCCTCATCCCCCAATCCTGGTATGTGTGGCCTCGTCATCCCCCAATCCTGGTATGTGTGGCCCCCTCATCCCCCAATCCTGGTATGAGTGGCCCCCTCATCCCCCAATCTGGGTATGCATAGCCCCCTCATCCCTCAATCCTGGTATGTGTGGCCCCCGCATCCCCCAATCCTGGTATGTGTGGCCTCCTCACCCACCAATCCTTGTATGTGTGGCCCCCTCATCCAGCAATCCTGGTATGTATGGCCCCATCACTGCACACACAAAAAAAATAAACACTTACACTCACCTTCCTTCCTCACCTCTGCTCCAGCGCTGCTGTGTCCTGTCTGCCAGCAGCTCATGTCGGCATCTGAGCAGTGCGCGCTCTCAGATGCTGAGGTGAGGTGCTGCTGCTGGCATATTCACTCCTCTCCACACCACGCCGGGACTATGGGCATGGAGAAGAGTGAATATGCATTCTCTTTAGTAGCGGGCACTGTCAGCAGGAGCCGCGGCTCAGCGCTCCTCCGTGCCCTCTACTAAAGAGAATGAATATTCCCTTTTCTTCACGCCCATGGGAGTGGAGAAGAGGAAATAGTCATGTCCCTCTAGTAGCGGGCACATGTGTTAGCTGCAGCAGCGGCTACTGCGTGTGCACCGCTCCTCCGCCGTCGCAACTCCCCCCCCCCCCAATACTCACCTATCCTCCTCGTTCCCCCGCTGCTTCGGGGCCCCGGGCTCACAGGCGCTATAGCAGTGATGTGGCCTGCCGCCATTGGCGGTACGCCACTGATCCCAAGTAATCCCCTTTCCTCTGGATAGGGGATAACTGTCCAATCGCTGGAGATCTGACTGTTGGGACCCCCATGATCCCGAGAATCGGAGCTCTGTAGACCACCATGTAAATGGAGCTGTGGCTGATCATCTGCACTGTGGCGCCATTCACATGCGGCTCTTCAAATACCTCCTTTTAGGAGCGTGACGGGCACGACAAAGTAAAGCAAAATTCACTGATCGGGGGTAATGAGTGTTGGGATATGTGCACACGATCAGTAATTGCTGCGGATTGCAAGCAGCGCACTTGTGCTGTGTGCAATCTGCAGCGGCCAGATATTACGGCATAGTGGATGGGATTTGTTGAAATCCCATGGTCACTATGCGTCCCCGTGCTCCTGCGGCTCACCCGTGAACACTGACACGCAGTGCGTCTTTCCAGACCGCAGCATGTCAATTTCTCTTGCGGAGACGCTGCCAATATCCACTATGTGCACATACCCTTATAGTAAGTGGGCTGGTGGGGTTTGTGTGGCAGGGCTGCTTTTCTGACCCAGTCCGGCCCTGGCTGGACTATACTTCTGTTATGACTGTCAGCTCAGTGGCCCAAAGTAATTTCACCCTTCAATAACGCCCTTCCGTGCCCACTTTGATGCCATTTTTGTGTCAGTTTCACTTCTGGAGCTGTTTTTAAGCGTATTCATAGCAGGGCACCTTGTGCAGTGTATTTTATTATTTTTACTGTTGCTGTTAAATCTGTAAGAAAAAAAATTGCTGAATGAGAAACCAAGTTCAGCATCATGAAAAAGAAGTGTCCAGAGAACACGGTCCACCCTGAGTGGGGCACTACAGTGACCAGCACCACCTCACCCTCAGCACAGGCTGGCAGTCACTCACTGTGCCAGCCTGCTTCCAGCAGTGCCTGGACAAATACTGTGGAGCAATTCAGACTTTGCCCGGCTTCCGTAGACTCTGACCGGAATCCAGATTAGGGAGATTACCCAGTAGTCAGTATCGTGCCCTGCTGCGGCTGGTGGCAGCTCCGGGACGTCTCCCGTGTAATGGCCGCGTCTCCTCGCTGTACCTTCCCGTAGGCAGCTGGATACCAGCAGCAAGTGGAGGCGCGATCGCCGGGATGGCGGGGCCAGTGATGGGGAAGTTCTTCTTAGTAAGTCCGAGCCCACATTCCAGCACTATCAGTAGCAGCACTGTCACGGAGAGAGGAGGGGGTTAATCAGAACTGTCCGGAGGGATTGTGACACTCGTGTTCTGTGACCTGCGGCACTAGTGTTAGATAGTAGCCCACAACTTTGTCCGTGGGTGCGCGGGTGCCTGAGAATGATGACACCTCCATTCTGTTTTCTTCACCTCACCAGGCAGGTTGCTAAGTGATGGCTGAAGAGACCTCTTGGGGTTATAACATAGATTTCATGTAGCTGTAGGCTCTGCTGCTGCAGCTCTGTATTAGTGGCTCGGCGGCTCCTGCTCCTCAGGATTCTGCTCCTTCTGCTGCTCCCACTGTTCCTCATAATGCTGCAGCTCCTGTTGATGCTCCTGATGTTTTGCAGCTCCCATTACTTCTCCCCTCTGCTCCTCATGCTGCTTCTCCTCCAGCTGCTCCTCATGCTGCTTCTACAGCTGCTCCTCATGCTGCTTCTCCAGCTGCTCCTCATGCTGCTTCTCCTCCAGCTGCTCCTCATGCTGCTTCTCCCCTCTGTGCCTCTTGCTGTTTCTCCCCTCTGCTCCTCATGCTGCTTCTCCAGCTGCTCCTCATGCTGCTTCTCCAGCTGCTCTTCATGCTGCTTCGCCTCCAGCTGCTTCTCCAGCTGCTCCTCATGCTGCTTCTCCAGCTGCTCCTCATGCTGCTTCACCAGCTGCTCCTCATGCTGCTTCTCCTCATGCTGCTTCTCCTCATGCTGCTTCTCCCCTCTGCTCCTCATGCTGCTTCTCCAGCTGCTCCTCATGCTGCTTCTACAGCTGCTCCTCATGCTGCTTCTCCAGCTGCTCCTCATGCTGCTTCTCCTCCAGCTGCTCCTCATGCTGCTTCTCCCCTCTGTGCCTCATGCTGTTTCTCCCCTCTGCTCCTCATGCTGCTTCTCCTCCAGCTGCTCCTCATGCTGCTTCTCCAGCTGCTCCTCATGCTGCTTCTCCTCCAGCTGCTCCTCATGCTGCTTCGCCTCCAGCTGCTCCTCATGCTGCTTCTCCAGCTGCTCCTCATGCTGCTTCTCCTCCAGCTGCTTCACCCCTCTGCTCCTCATGCTGCTTCTCCCCTCTGCTCCTCATGCTGCTTCTCCTCATGCTGCTTCTACAGCTGCTCCTCATGCTGCTTCTCCAGCTGCTCCTCATGCTTCTCCTCCAGCTGCTCCTCATGCTGCTTCTCCTCCAGCTGCTCCTCATGCTGCTTCTCCAGCTGCTCCTAATGGTGCTTCTCCTCCAGCTGCTCCTCATGCTACTTCTCCATCTGCTCCTAATGCTGCTGCTCCTAATGCTGCTTCTCCTCTCCACTGCGCCTCATGCTGCTCCTCCTCCAGCTGCTCATGCTGCTTCTCCAGCTGCTCCTCATAATGCTTCTCCTCCAGCTGCTCCTCTGCTGCTTCTCCTCCCCACTGCAGCTCAACCTTGCTTCTCCAGCTGCTCCTCATACTGCTTCTTATCCAGCTGCTCCTCATGCTGCTTCTCCTCCAGCTGCTCCTCATGCTACTTCTCCATCTGCTCCTAATGCTGCTGCTCCTAATGCTGCTTCTCCTCTCCACTGCGCCTCATGCTACTTCTCCTCCAGCTGCTCATGCTGCTTCTCCAGCTGCTCCTCATACTGCTTCTCCTCCAGCTGCTCCTCTGCTGCTTCTCCTCCCCACTGCAGCTCAACCTTGCTTCTCCTCCAGCTGCTCCTCATACTGCTTCTTATCCAGCTGCTCCTCATGCTGCTTCTCCTCCAGCTGCACCTCATGCTGCTTCTACAGCTGCTCCTCATGCTGCTTCTCCAGCTGCTCCTCATGCTGCTTCTCCTCCAGCTGCTCCTCATGCTGCTTCTCCTCCAGCTGCTCCTCATGCTGCTTCTCCTCCAGCTGCTCCTCATGCTGCTTCTCCAGCTGCTCCTAATGGTGCTTCTCCTCCAGTTGCTCCTCATGCTGCTTCTCCAGCTGCTCCTAATGCTGCTTCTCCAGCTACTCCTAATGCTGCTTCTACTCCAGCTGCTCCTCATGCTGCTTCTCCATCTGCTCCTAATGCTGCTGCTCCTCCAGCTGCTCCTCCACTGCTTCTTCTGCTGCTGCTCCCATAGCTGCTCCTCACTCTGCTCCTTCTCTGCTGCTCCTGTAGTTTCTCCTTCCACTGCTCCTCATGCTGCTGCAATTCACATTGCTGCTCTTCTGCTTCTGCTGCTGCTCCAGTTGCTGCTTCTTCTGCTCCTGCTCCGGTTGCTGCTCCTCCCACTACTCCTCATACTGTTTCTTCTCCTGCTACTCTCAACTGCTGCATTTGCCAGATCATTTTGGAGACTTTACTGTTGCCTTATCAAACACAAGTGAAGGGTTAGTCCTGAAATGGTAGAGGCTGCAGATATCAGCCCCGTTATAGTCACTTTCACAACATTTTGCTGTACATGTGTTACATTGTGTCATAATTTGTATGTGAAGGTGATAACAGGTGCAATAGCTCAGTGGTGTAATATGATGGTTACAGATTAAAGTCTTGTAAAGTTGTTAAAGTTTATACTCCCCTTCTGCCAACAGCGCTGTTCCAGGGATATTGGTACTAGATCTTCCCGTCACCTGGGGAGACATTGTAATGTCATGTGAGCACTGCAGCTAATCAGCGGGCATTCACTAGCTGCAGCCTTTACCATTCCTATAGAGAAGATGTCCGCTCTGACAAAATGTTGATGAGCAACTGTCACTTAGTGAATGCAGATTGGCTGCAATGTTCATGTGACATAACAACGTCACGCAAGCAGCGGGAAGATCTGTTAATATTAATTAGAAAGTTCAGGCATTTAAGAAGAGGTTGTCCAATTAGAAGACAATGCCTTTAAGAGTATGTTCCCACAGAGGTTTTTCTGCTCCAAAATGCTTATCAAAAACTGCCTCAAGTGCTCTTTGAATAAGCATTTCAGTGGGAAAATAGTCCCATTGTGCACATGTTGCTGTTTTTTTCCATATAGTATTTAGAAGATTACCATAGGTATAATAAATGTGGGGAAATATCAATAGGTTCACAGAAATAACAAAAAATCCCTTTAAAAGTGTCAAAATTTATGAGCTATGCATTAAAAGCTATAACTGCCCCTTTAATAACAGTTCATAGTAAAAGATATTGAAATTATGAACCAATTCAAGTGCTCTGGCTTATATAATATAATTTTTTACTGACGTTTATTATCACATACAAGCCTATGACTCATAGGCAGTTAGTGTAATACTTATGTGCAGATAGATAACCCTATTAGGCCCTAGAGTTCTGTATTACCTCACCACGGAAGTTGCCACCCTAATATATAAAAAATATATGGCGCACCTCCTCGTAGATGACTGTCCATCTTTCGCCCTATATGGTCCCTGACTGAGTAATATTGTTCAAAACTCTTATCATAAACACCATAGGTGGAAACATAGGATCAAGATGATGTATAGGATCCTACTCATGATATAAGGCGTAAATACACGATAAGTAGGCACTGCGCGGCCATAAATTCCAGACACTGCAGTGAATTGCAGGCTGTATTGCAGCTGAGGGAAAAGTAACTATATTGTATTTGATAAAGTGAGTGTAAAAGAGCTTGTGATTGATTTGGCTGAAGTGTGTGATTGTGATTGAGTGACTTTGGATTGAGGGAGTTTAGAAGGGAGCAATTTGTACTTAATCACGTTTGTGTTTATTTACTTGTTTATATTCCTACACAAAGCAAATGGGACATATAAACTTTGTAGCGTTTGCGCCTCTGCCTCCTGCCCGGCAGAGACGCCGGTCCCCTTACGGCCGCGGCCCGGGTCCTGCATCATCCGCTCCTCCTTCTGTCCTCTCCGCTGTGCCTGCCCAGGGTACACGCACCGCACGCAGATCCCCGGGTACTGTACTAGGGCGCACGCACTGCTTCTTAAAGGGGCCGCACGCGTCGTCCTAAGGTGTCCCCGGCCAATGACCGGAGGACATCCCCTATTTAAGGCACCCCCTCCAAAATGGAGGTGCCTGTGCAGCATGTTAGTTTGGCTCCCTAACCTTCCTGTCAGTTCTCAGGTCCCAGCCGTGCCCGCCAGCCTGTCCATCAGCCGTGCCCGCCAGCCTGTCCATCAGCCGTGTCCGTCAGCCTGTCCATCAGCTGTGCCCGCCAGCCTGTCCATCAGCCATGCCCACCAGGCTGTCCATCAGCCATGCCCGCCAGCCTGTCTACCAGCCGTTCCCCCCTGCCTGTCTACCAGTCGTGCCCACCAGCCTGTCTACCAGCCGTGCCCGCCAGCCTGTCTACCAGCCGTGCCTATCTGCCGTGCCAGTCTGTGCCTGTCACCAGTCCCGTGGGAGTTGCCTGCTCTCACACGAGGTCGGTATAGAAGTAGCACCTGGTCCACCTTCCCGTTCCTTCCTTGATTCACGGAGTCCACTAAGCCGCCGTATAGCCAAGGTCAGTCCGTGTGAGGCCCCTAGTTACGCCCCTCTGGTCCCTCCTTGTACCACGGCACAGTGGTTCCACCACCCATCTCCGTAACAAACATCCAGAATAGGACCTTTGTACAATATATACCCTATGGGAATAAACAAGCTAGAAATAGGAGGAAACCGCAATGGGCAAAGAGAGCTGTAGGGGTGCAATAAATGACAAAAATAAAGTGTTTAGGGAATTAAAACAAGAGCGTAGTGATGAGGCATTAAATAATTATAGACAAAAAAGTAAACTGTGTAAAAAGCATGTCAAGGCGGAAAAGATTGAGACAGAAAGCCTCATTACCAAAGAGAGTAAAAATAATCCAAAAATATTCTTCAACAGTCAAAAACGATAGTTTTACCCTAATCAAAATAATCTGGTACATATGGGGGAAGAGGATGAGGAAAAGGTCAATCTGCTAAACACCTTTTTCTGTACAGTATTTACATAAGTAAATCCCATGACAAATGACATTCTCAGTTAAATGTCACCTTTGTAACCCAACAGTAAGTATGAGCCACCTCAAAATCACTAAAGTAGACAAATCACCAGGCCTGGATGGCATACATCCCCCGAGTACTGCAGGTATTAAGTACCGTGTTAGACAGACCATTCTTTCTAATATTCAAGGATTCCTCAATAACATGCTCTGTACCACAGGTCTGGTGCATAGCAAATGTGATGCCAAAATTCATAAAAGGGATAGAATCTGAGCCTGGAAATTATAGGCTGGTAATTTTAACTTCTAATATTGGTAAAATTATTGAGGATTTTCTAAGAAATGCTATCCTGGAGTATCTCAATAAGAATAACCTCATGAACCATCATCAACATGGGTTTATGAGGATTCGGTCCTGTCAAATTAATTTGATCAGCTTCTATGAGGAGGTCATTTCGAGACCGGACCAGGGTAATGCCTTGAAATGTTTTTTATTTGGACTTTTTTTTTAAAGGTGTTTGATACGGTGCCACACAAAAGGTTGTTACATAAAATGAGAGTAATTAGACTATATGAAAATATGTGTAATTGGTGTCAGAATGCTAATCACTTGGGTGCATGGCGAGGCAACACAGGAACCGTTTCCATTTAAATGTCCAGGCTGGTTTATTGGTGCTTCATAAACCATGTCACATGCCAAGGAAAATAAATGGCCTTTCTGTGCAGGCAAAACAAAGTAAACAGTAACAGCAAAGTTGTAACATACCTGGCGGCGTCCTTGCATGGTGGACCATCTCCCACTGTGCAAGAGCGCGCACTTGATCTCCAGTCCAGAATGTCTCTCTGGCTTCCCTCCATGCTGTCTGTTTGTGTCTGTTTCTGCTGCTTAAGGGCGGCGCCCGATCACTTCCTGCTTTTTGTACCTGCTGTGGGCACACCCCTTGTGCGTCCTCAGCCTATTGCTGTCTGTCACCTGGTATATAGCTCAGCTGCTCCAATCAATTCCTGCCTGAGCATAGTGTTTTCATTCAGTGTGTGCTTGCACTCTGAAGGTGCCAGGTCCCGTTCTGTGTTCTCTTGTCTGCCTATCCTGGAGGCTGTATTTCCAGGCCTGTCTGAACACGCTCCTAGCCTGTTCCTCCCGTCTTCTAGGGGCTGATTACCTAGACCCGCTCCTGTATCTTGTCTGTCCTGTCTGAACACGCTCCTAGCCTGTTCCTCCCGCCTTCTAGGGGCTGATTACCTAGACCCGCTCCTGTATCTTGTCTGTCCTGTCTGAACACGCTTCTTGCCTGTTTGTCCCGCCTCTCTGGGGGCAGTATTCCCAGACCCGCTCCTGTATCCCGCTGCAGTGTCGGTCTCCTCCGTACACTCAGTTCCAGTCTGAACTCTCTCCTATCCTTTACCTGTTTTGCCTCTATGTCCGTTCCCTTCCTTTTTCTGCAGAGTCTGAACTCGTACCTAACTCCTGCTTGTTGTCTCTGTACTCCCGTTTGTGAGTTTGTGGTCCACTCGCTACTTCACTGCAAGTACCCTGTGGGTATCTGGCTCTGCCTTTCTCTTCCTGTCTGTTCCGTGTGAACAGAGCCCTGTCCCCCCCTGCTCTGGCTCCTTTGCTCACCGCTCCGGCGGTTCTAGCCTGCTCTGGCTCCTTTGCTCACCGCTCCGGCGGTTCTAGCCTGCTCTGGCTCCTTTGCTCACCGCTCCGGCGGTTCTAGCCTGCTCTGACTCCTTTGCTCGCTGCTCCGGCAGCCTTGCTCCGCTCTGACCCTTTTGCTCACTGCTCCGGCAGCCTTGCTCCGCTCTTATCCTTTTGCTCACTGCTCCGGCAGTCTCGCTCCGCTCTTATCCTTTTGCTCACTGCTCCGGCAGTCTTGCTCCACTCTTGCTCACCGCTCCAGGCGGCCTCGTCCTGCTTTACTCTTGCTCACTGCTCCGGCAGTCTCGCTCAGCTCTGACCCTTTGCTCACTGCTCCTGGCGGCCTTGTCCTGCCCTGCTCTCGCTCACCTCTCTGGGCGGCCTCACTCTGCTGTGTTTGTCCGCCACATCTGTGGTTCTGTTCCTGAGTCCCAATGTGTACTGGGTCCTATCCCGCCAGTGTCCCTACCTGCTAGTGCCTCCCTGTCTGCACTCTAGCTGTGCTTGCCTGTACCCCTCTGCCTGTATTGTTCCTGAGTCCCAGTGTGTACTGGGTCCTATCCCGCCTGTGTTCCTACCTGCTAGTGCCTCCCTGTCTGCACTCTAGCTGTGCTTGCCTGTACCCCCCTGCCTGCATACCCGCCTGCCTGCATCCCAGTCGAGCCAGCCTATACCCACCAGTCTGTGTGCCAGCCTACCAGTCTGTTCCTGTATTCCCCTGTGTGGGTCAACAGCCGTGTCCGGGGTCTGTCCTGGAGTAGCACCTGGTCCCTCTGCTCGGTTCCTCCTTGGTGCACTGGCGTCGTATGCCGTCGTGCGACCCTGGTCGGATCGGGTGAATACCTAGTTACGCCCCTCCAGGCATTCACTCTCCGGCACGGTCCAGTGGAATCACTACAATCACATGCACACGCCGCTCAGCCCGGGCGTGTGCATTACAAAAGTCACTTTAGAGACAGTCCAAGACACTCTTGCTGGATAGCATCCAGCATTCCGGCTCAGTTTGGAGACATCAGACAGGAGGTCTTCCTACTTCCACACACAGGCCATGTGTCCAACAAACAGACTACATTTTATCTTGTGAACCACACCCAGAGGTTGAATATGTGGGCAGCCATACCCGCTTATTTCTCAGGCTGCCCATTAACCTGACCCAGATGCACATAACAAGCCTCTTACTACTATGTGCACTAGAGCATTACTCCATGTTTACATCACAGAGGACAACCACCTCCGTGATACATACCTCCTATCAACTATGTGCTCAGCAACCTCCTTACATACCCCCCCCTCTGCCTAAAGCCATGGGGCATAGCACCTTCTATCACTAGACACGGGATTCTCTAGAGGGCATCAGCATTATCATGTAGCTTCCCGGCTCTATGTTCCGCATGGAAGCTGAAATCCTGCAGGGCTAGAAACCAGTGGGTAACTCAAGCATTTTTCTCCTTTTTGTCCCTCATCCACCTGAGTGGGGCATGGTCTGATACAAATTAAAATTTTGCCCTAACAGATAGTATCATAATGTGTCCACCGCCCACATTATGACCAAGCATTCTTTTTCTACTATGGTATAATTCTTCTCACATGCCTGCAGCATCCTACTCAGGTAGAGAACAGGGTGCTTCTCCCTGTGTATCTCCTGAGAAAGGACTGCTCCTAAACCGACTTCTTAGGCATCTATCGTGAGTACAAATTCCTTAGAGTTGGGGGCCACCAGAAAGACCGTCTATGCCTCTGCAGTCCATTTGGCCATATCTGATTTTGTTTCTACCTGTAGTACCCCACAATTCCCAGAAAGGCTCTAATTGCTTTTTTTGAGTGGTCTCGGCCAGTTTTGGATTGCATCCACTTAACTGATCTGGGGTTTTGTCTCGCCTCTACCTACTACATATCCTAGGTATTTGGCCTATTCTTTCCCCATGGCACTTTTTTTTGATTTATAGAAAACCCCGCCTTCATAAGAGCATCAAACACCGCCTGAACCTTTCGCAGATAACTTCCCCAATCCAGGCTGAAGATTACAATATCGCCTTGGTATGTGGCGGCTTAATTCTTATGGGGTGCGACAGTCCATGGGCGTCTTGAAGGTGACCGGGGCGCCCTGCAGACCAAACAGCATTCAGTTGTATTGGAAGCATTAATCAGGCATAGAGAAATCGGTCTTCTCCTTGGCTTCTTGTGACATATGGATTTGCCAATATCCCTTCAATAAATCCAAGGTGGTTATGTACCTTGCTGGCCCAAGTCTCTCCTTCAGCTCATATACATGCGGCATCGGATATGTGTTGAACTTGGAGACTTCATTCATCTTCCTATAATCGTTACAGAACCTCCATTCGCCATCGTGTTTTGAAACCAGGACAATTGGGCTAGACCACCTGCTGTTGGATTCCTCAATGACTCAGAGATTCAGCATACGCTTTACTAAATTGGAGATCAGCTTTCACCGGGCCTTGGGAATTTGATAGCGCTTCAAGTTCAACCGCACATGGAATTCTGTCAGATTCTGTCAGAATCTCGTGATTTATGACCTTTTTACACCGCAGCAAATCTGTGAACAGGTCCCTGTTCTGCAACAACTCCCGACACTGCTGTTTTTGGGACTTCGACAGTGTCTCTAATAGTGCAACTCCTTCAACATCTGCTACTGCCTTGACCAGCAAACAGAGCCCCAGTGGGCTCCCTTTCTTGCCATGGCTAGATAAGATTAACATGGTTCACTTGATACGGTTTTTGCCTTCCTGGTTGTTGAACTTTGTAGTTCACTTCACCAAGCTTCTCCACAACCTCATAGGGACCTTGCCATTTGGCCAACAACTTACTCTCCACTGTGGGAATTAGTATGAGGGCTCGGTCCCCAGGGCTGAACTGCCTCACCCTGGCTGACCGGTTGTAGACCCTAGCTTGAGCCTCTTGTGCCTGGAGGAAATGTCCTTTTACGATGGGCATCACCTTCGCAATCCTCTCTTGCATCTGGGCGATGTGCTCAATGACCCTTCGGTGGGGCGTGATTTGAGCTTTCCAAGTTTTCTTTTGCTTCATCAAGTTGCCCCCGCGGATGTCGGCCATACAGAAGTTCAAACAGAGAGAATCCGGTAGAAGCTTATGGAACCTCCCGGATAGAAAAAACAGATATGGTAGGAAACAGTCTCAACCGTCCTTTTCTATGACCTTAAACATACTCTTCAATGTTTTATTAAACCTTTCCACAAGGCTGTCCGTCTGGGGATGCTACACTGATGTATTCAGTTTCTAATTTGCAGGGCCTTATACAGTTCCCTCATCACCTTACTCATAAAAGGTGTTCCTTGGTCGGTCAGGATCTTTCTCGGTAATCCTGTCTGGGGAAAACATGAACCACCTCAGTGGCTATGCTTTTTTGCAGAAGAGTTTCTCAGGGGACCTGCTTCAGGGTACCACATAGCAAAGTCAAGGATGACTAATGCATATTGATGAGCAGATTTAATGGCACGAGGGGATAGGTGGCACAGGACCTGCAATACTTTAAGACTTCCCGGTGACATCTGGGCAAATAGAACTTCCACATGACCTGTTCTTGAGTTTTGTCTACGACCAGATGGCCACCCAAGATATGTGAATGAGCCATGTCCAATGTCTAAAGGGTCCTAGTACTAGCAATTGTTCCACTATCTCCTCCTTCACCTTAGTAACCGGGTACAATAAGTCCCCACTCAACATAAAATAGGGAAACCTGGTGTCAGCCCCCGGCTCCTGTGCTATCCAGTTTATGGTGGTTACATTATTGAACTCCTCTTTTAGAGTTAGGTCCCTATGTTGGGCGGACCCAAATTTTTCACCAATCACCCCAACTCAGGAATGTTGGCCTCAAGGGACACTGCTTCCTTATCCCTCACAAGGACACAGAAGGGAAAAATGTCAGACACTGGGTGTGGTGACACTTTTTTAGGGGCGACCCGTCTCTCATCCGAGCAACTGAGCCCTGTCCCCTTCCCCCACAAGTTCTAAAACAAACAAAAGGCCCGGCCTATGATAATGGGATGTAATAAGTCCTGGACCACGCTGACCTAGTGGGACTCAGTACATTGGCTGTTTCAATGTCCACTCTGGCCACTGGATAGTCTTTCTTTAGCATACCCATGAATGCAGCGATCGCCAACTTTCTTTGCCAGGATCAGCTGGAGAGGAAGTGTGACCCTCATGAGGGTCACCAAATTCCCTGAGTCTAGCAGTCCAGTCACTTGTGTACTATTTACCTTCACGGGAAAAGCCTGTGGCCCCTCGCTGGGTAGATAGTTCACACTACAAGCAGGATACATATATGAATAGTAGAGTGCCAGGCTACAGCCCATCTGCTCTGAGGTCATAGGACAACGGGAGTCTAAATGGCCTGGGCCGTGACATTTATAGCATTACCTCTCCCTTCACTTTGGATCTTGGACGTCCCCTTTTTGGCCTCTGCCCCCTGTTTGGACCCCCAGTATGGAGTGGGTTGCCTCCCTCAGGAACTCTCAACCACCTGATACCTTTCAGCCAGTCCAACCATTTTTTTGGCGTACCGGGGATCACCCTGGGCAACCCAAGTCTGTATTGGCATCGGAAGGTAATGCACGAACTGGGCCATTACCCCTCGCTCTACCATCTATACAGGGGTAGAGGACGCAGGTAACTATTTTTGGACCAGGTGCAGCAGATCAAGCATTTGGGAGCGAGGAGGTTTGTAACGGTGAGACGCCCAGTTGTGGGATCTCCAGACCCGTTGTGCCCTGACAGTCATTGTCACCCCAAAGCGCGCTAAAATTTCAGTTTTCCCAATAACAAAAATGTTTCTTAAGTATGTATTTAACTTTTAATAGCATCTCCTGAATCCCCCATGTACAGATCCACTATACACAATATGATAGGCCTACAGCTCTTCTATACACAGTACAATGCCCCCCCACAGTTTCCCTGTACACAGTATGCTTGGCCCACAGCTCCCTTATACACAGTATGAAAGGCCCACAGATCCCCTATGTACAGTATGATGAGCCCACATTAGTCTTTACACTGTATGATGGCCCCCACACTGTATAATGGCCCACACAGTGTATAATGGCCCCTATATAAGCCCTCACTCTGTTTAATGGTCCCACAATAGCCCGTACACAGTATAATGGATCCCACAGCAGCTCCACCACTGTATAATGGCCCCCACAGTAGTCCCCGCGCATTAAGAGTATCCTCACACTGAGTACCTACCACTTTAGCCTTCAAACTGTATAATAGCCCCCACATTATCTCCCACACTGTACAATGGCCCCCACAGTAGTCCCCAAACTCTATAATGGCCCCCACATTAGCTTCCACACTTTATGAAGGCTCCACACTGTATGAGTCACGTGACAGCAAAGCAGCGGATTGACGTCACAATCCGGAAGTACTGGCAGTACACATAAGAACGCTCGGCGTTCTATTCCCACAGCACATTCTCTATAGTACGGTCGTGCATGCCTCTATGTAGCGCCATTGAACGTATGCCCCTCCTCCATGTGGTCTTGGTGAGTACTGCATATTTATTAGGGTCTTTCTCATTTATTTTAGTTTGCACAGAGATAGTGATTCATGTTATCCCCCTTCTCTTTGCAGCTTTGATTGATTATCCACATATCAATTGGGCAGCATCCTGGTAATAATGAGGGGTATCTTTTGTATTTTCTGTCTCTCATACCTCATATTTGATGTTGTATCCTGTTAATCACATCTAATGAATTCAGCCACTTCGTTTTTTATAGACTATTTGCTCTCATTTGCTAAAATTATAAAGATGTACTATGGACTTATCATATTAAATCCATTTTTTTTGCTCAATTAATTGTAATAGTATAAACATTGTGAATATGTTGTATATTCATATTAGAATTTGTTATTCAATTTAGAGTTCTGATGAAGGCCGAATCAGGCCGAAACGTTAATATATTTTCCATATTGGAGAATCATGTAAAATAAAACTAAATCCAAATTAAAATTTTGCTTTAGCCCCAAATTTTTAATTTTCACTAGGGCAACAGGAGAAAAAGTGTTTGTTGACCAGTTCTCCATATGTGGTTTTGTTTGGGCAAACGCTAGGGAATGAAATAAGCGCTATTTGACTTTTAAAGCGCAAATTTGGCTGGAATAGTTTGTGGGTGCCATGTCACATTTGGAGAGCCCCTGAGGTGCTAAAACTGTAGAAATCTCCCACAAGGAATCAATCTAGGATTGTAGTGAGCATTATGAACTCACATGTGCTTCAAATAATTGTATAATTTTGGTATGTTAAACCAAAAAAATGATGTTTTTTCCACTAAATTGTTGTTTTTTCAAAGTGCCATTTTAGAGTGTAAAATTTGCTGGAATGGTTTGCAGATGCCATTCACATCCCCTGAGCCTCTGAGGTGCCAGAACTGCAGAACCCCTCTCTACCCCCCAAAAGGTTACCCTGTTTCGAAGTCTATACCCCACAATGAATGTATCTATGAGATTAATGAGAATGTTGATACCACTGGTATTTCACATAATTTTATACCACAGGGTTATGAAGAATAGAACTTATATTTTTTCCATAATATGTTGATTTAGCCCACATTTTTCATTTTCACAATGTGTAATAGGCAAAAATGGCCCCAGAATTTGTTATGCAAGTTTTCTTGAACGAGGCAATATTCCATATGTGTCACAAATCCACCTGGACCTGCTCCTGCGACATCTGCTTACATCAAGAGGCGCTGTTGTAATCGTAATAATAAAAATCCTGTATTCAACTTACCTGGATCCATCGGCGACTTATGCCACGTCGATAGCCAAGCAGTGAGCTCAGTGGCTCTGCCTGAGTAGATGAAATGCCCCACTCAGAGCCTCTAAGCTCATTGATTGGCTGTAGACGTGGTGTCAGCGCTGCAGCCTATGCTGGACATTTAAACTTCCAGCATACTGCTGGAATGTACCAGTAATACTTCTCTGGTTCACTCCTGTTTAGCTACCTCTTGAAGCTCATCAAGAGAATGCCAAGAGTGTGCAAAGCAGTCATCAAAGCAAAGGGTGGCTACTTTGAAGAACCTAGAATATAAGACATATTTTCAGTTGTTTCACACTTTTTTGTTAAGTATATAATTCTACATGTGTTAATTCATAGTTTTGATGCCTTCAGTGTGAATGTACAATTTTCATAGTCATGAAAATACAGAAAAATCTTTAAATGAGAAGGTGTGTCCAAAATTGGTCTGTACTGTAGTATAGTTTTTCAGATTCGCTATGTCTCTTTCCTCGTGCAGGGAATTGCAGGACCTTAGGTATCCATGGTTATGACCACTGGCAACTAGCAAGCTAACTGTCACTATATCTGTGGTCATAACCATGGATACCTAAGGTCCTGCAATTCCCTGCACATGAGGAAAGAGACACAGCGAATCAGAAAAACTATATTACATTTCTAATTGGAGGCGTTTGCTAATATTATCATTACACTTACTACATATTGGGGTAGGATGTTGGAGATGAGAATACCCCATTAGGAGTCAATTCTTTTGTTCTTGAACATCTGTTCTTGGTGGTTTTATTTTAGTATTAAGAATGGGTTAAGCAGATGTTCCAGTTCACCTGTAGGCATAAATTTATTTTTTGTTGGTAAAAAAAGATGGTGGTCTAACACCATGTATTGACTAGGAACTAAAAGGGTTATCCAGGACTATTTTATTTTTTCATTATGGTCCTAAGAACTTACAAGCAAGTAGTTATTAACCGCTCCTTCTTGTGATTCAGCGGCCTCTGCTGACGTCACGTTGACAGAGCAGCTGCTTCTCATCTGCTCTGCTCACTGGGCGTGACTGCCAATCTCATGCTGACTGACAGCTGGTTCCCCTGCTAAGTGTAGGAAGCTGGCTGTCAATCAGCATGATGCCAGCAGTCACTCCCCATCAGCAGAGCAACTCAAAAGAAGAAGAGCTGCTCTGTTTACATGAAGCAGCAGTCTCATTGGCAGGAGCAGCCCGTGACCACTCTGTGCCGCTACTGGGTAGAACAGGCAGTTAGTCAGCAACTACCTGCCTTTATGTTCTTAGGCCCATGGTAAAAAAATATAATAGTCCTGGAACACCCCTTTAACAAAATCACTGTAAAGAATTAGTATCCTCTGCTACTCATCCCTGATCTCTATAACCAGTTGAGTGCATATAACCTTGTTTGTATAAGGGAAGGTGATTGATTGAAGACACATCTGAGGTTATTTAATATATTTAAATGAATACACCTATGAGAATCTAGTACACCTACAGTATGAGTATTTCTGATGGCTTTTGTTAATAAAATATTCAGAGATACGAGGGTCAGTCAATAAGTAATGCCTCCTATTTTTTTCTCCTTTTAATTGGCAAGAAATTCAAATGCAATTACATAGGTTGAAAACCACAACATTAACGATTAATTTGTCACTTTTCAATATAATCTCCATCCATTCCCACAGTCTTGGTCCACCGTTTAACAAGGGCATGTATTCCAGCATGGTAAAAAGCATGGTCTTGCTTCCTAAGCCATTGACGCACGGATTTTTCACGGCCTCCTCATCCTCAAAGTGCTGAGCTTCTTTTAGCGGCCCGAACAGATGGAAGTCTGATGGTGCTAGGTCAGGGCTGTATGGGGGATGAGGCAAGACTTCCCATCCAATTTTCACAATCTCTGCAGTGGTGTGATGACTGGTGAGTGGTCTTGCATTGTCATGCAAAAGAAGAACATCCGCCATAGCTTTAGCAGGGCGAACTCGCTGGAGACGTGCTTTAAGTTTTTTTAGGGTTGTGACGTATCTGACAGAATTTACTGTGCATCCCTGCTCCAAAAAATCAACCATAACTACACCCTTCTCATTCCAGAACACAGTCTCCATAACTTTCCCAGCTGATCGCACAGTTTTGAATTTTTTCTTCCTCGGTGACTCAGTGTGATGCAATTCCATTGACTGCCTCTTTGATTCTGGGTCAAAAAAATGAACCCATGTTTCGTTTACATTTACAATTTTTTTCAGAAACTCCTCCCCCTCGAAATGGAAGCGCTGCAAGTGTTCGGAGGCTATTGTTTTTCTTGTCTCTTTGTTCTCATCGGTTAGCATTCTTCGGACCCACCATGCACAAACTTTTCTGTATCCCAGTTGTCCAATAATTTTCATCACACTGCCTTTACTGAGGCAGATAATGCCACACAATTCATCTGCAGTCACCCGGCGGTCACCACGAATGATGTCATCGACTCGTTGAATGTTGCTTGGAGTCACTGCGGTTACTGGCCTGCCACTCCGCATTTTGTCAGCCAACGGTGATGGCCCTTCAGCTGTGTTACAGCGACGAACCCATCATCTAACAGTACTGACATCCACTGTTCCATCACTATACACATTTTTCAGTCTCTCATGAATTCGAATGGGCGTTTCACCTTCTGCATGCAAGAATTCAATCACAGAACGTTGTCTAATATGAACATCGATGTCAGCCATTTTGCAAACGGATACAGTCCTGCCACCTGTTGGTGCAGGAAGTTGCAATTGCTGTGGATTGGAGAAGGTTTGAGGAATTGTGCCAAATTTGAATATTTAACATAACTACCTTATTTAAGGAGAAAAAAATAGGAGGCATTACTTATTGACTGACCCTCGTATAAATGGCCAATATGTGGTTGTCTGTCTAGATTACATGTTAGTTTATTCACCTGATTATGAGCTACACATCCTACATGTATATACAGTAATGCCAAACATATGAAAACTAACAAGGGTTTAGTCACTCTGGGACTTAGAAGGTACGGGGACATTAGGATTTGGAAATGCAGATTTTGCTGGAAATTTTGGTGGGGAATTCCATGTTGCTTTTTGCAGAATTTTTGTGCTACCAATTATGTGGAAACCTATATTTCCATCAACAATTAACAGACTTGAATGGGGGATTGTTTTTTTGTGGGGTGGGATAAAGTTTTTAGTTGGTGTACATAAGATTTTGGATCACTTTTAAAGCTGGATTCACATTTATTAATTTTTCAAAATCCTTGACAGAATAATTCATGATTATGAGACAGGTAGGGTCACTTTGGACTCCATATAGCGTCAGCTCCAGCCGTGTCAATCTTTAGAGATGCACAAAAGCATAATCCACTGCGCTTTTGTGTATGCCTATAGAGATGGGACACTGAAGGAAAGAGGCTGAATGGAGTCTACAGTCTGCCTCAATATAGTAAATGTTTCTGTGTTCTGATTGAATCCTCTTTATCAGTGCTCAGAGTAGAGCACAGAATAAATATGAACTGAACCTTATTCAGATTTTTGAAAGGCAGAATGAACAAATAAAACAACAGTTCAAGAATTGCTTTTATTTTTATATTTTTATACCTCTTGTCATCACGATTACAGCGATACGTGATTTATGTAGATTTTATATTTTTCTACTTTTTAACACAAAAACTATTTTTACAATGAAAAAAAAATGTGTATCTCCATTTTTTTTATTGAACTTTTTAAGGGAAGGGAGTACAATACACACAAGGAATGTTGTTTAAAAACATATATCTTAAGAAAAGCGGGAAGAGAGAAAAAAAAGTTGGGGGAAGAATAGCAAATGGAATCGGAAAGGAATAAACTTTAATCTGGTAGAAGAGTCGTACTGTAACTCTCTCAATCTGCTGGCCCTCCCTGAAACCTGGATCCAGGATTCTGACACTGTCTCCCCTGCCGCTATTTCTCATGGCGGCTTGCATTTTTCCCATTCTACGAGACCTGCGAACAGACTTGGTGGTGGAGTCGGCTTACTCCTGTCCCCACAATGCACCTTCCAGGTCATCCCCCCAGTTCCATCACTCTCCTTCCCTTCTTTTGAGGTCCACACCATTAGGCTCTTCCATCCCCTCTCCCTCAGAGTAGTGGTTGTATACCGTTCCCCAGGCTTACCCACCCAGTTCCTTGACCATTTTTCTGCCTGGCTGCCGCACTTCATATCCTCTGATTTACCAACCCTTATCCTGGGAGGCTTCAACATCCCAATAAACAGCCCCACCTCCTCATCTGCATCCCAGCTTCTATCTTTAACCACTTCTCTTGGCCTCTCACAGCATTCAACATCTGAGACACACAAAGACGGAAACACCATTGATCTGATCTTTGTCCGGCTTCGTTCAATCCCCTACCTAGATAACTCCCCTCTTCCCCTCTCTGATCATTACATTCTCTCCTTCACGCTCACAAATCCTCGCTCGCCCCAGCACACTCCTACCTATCATACATTCAGAAATCGACAAGCCATTAACCCTCATACACTTACAGACTCCCCTCACTCATCACTGTCCCCAATCTCCTCTTTTTCCTGTCCTGGTCTGGCTGTAAATCACTACAATGAAACTCTCAGATGCACCCTTGACCAAGTAGCGCCCCTCACCCTCAGAACCTCTAAACACAGAGTAAAATAGCCTTGGCTCACACCGCAAACCTGACTTCTCCAGCGATGCTCTAGAAGTGCCAAACGCCTATGGAGGAAAACTTGCACACTAGAAAACTTTATCCACTATAAATTTATGTTAAAAACCTAGAACTCTGGCCTTCACCTCGACAAACAGTCCTACTTCACCACCCTGATCTCCTCACTATCCAACAAACCCAAAAAACTCTTCGACACCTTTCACTCCCTCCTCAGTCCTAAAGCGCAGGCCCCCATCATAGACATTTGTGCTGAGGACTTGGCCTCCTACTTCACAGAGAAAATAGACATCAACCATCAGGAAATCAGCTCCCAGCCACCAGGTGCCTTGACTCCCATCCCATCCCTTCTCCTCTGGATCACTCTACACATTTGACCCAGTCACAGAAGAAGACGTCTCCAGGCTCCTCTCTTCTTCTCATCCCACTACATGCACCACTGACCCTATTCCCTCACATCTACTCCAGTCTCTTTCTTCAGTTGTCACTTCTCACCTATCTAAAATCTTCAACCTCTCCCTCTCTACTGGTATCTTCCCCTCCTTCAAACAATCCATCATTACTCCATTATTAAAAAAGCCCTCTCTTGACCCTTCCTGCACAAACAACTACAGACCAGTCTCCAACCTCCCCTTCATCTCTAAACTCTTGGAGCGCCTCGTCTACTCCCGCTTTACTCGTTACCTCTCCATTCACTCTCTTCTAGACCCATCACCGTCTGGCTTCCGCCCCCTACATTCAACAGAAACAGCACTCATCAAAGTAACCAATGACCTTCTGACAGCAAAATGTAATGGTGACGACTCTCTGCTCATTCTTCTTGACCTCTCTGCAGCTTTCGACACCGCTGACGGCCACCTCCTACTCTCTATTCTCCACTCACTCAGCATAAGGACATTCCTCTCTCCTGGTTCTCTTCCTACCTATCTGACCGCTCTTTCAGTGTATCGTTTGCTGGCTCCACTTCTTCCCCCCTTCCTCTCACTATTGGGGTTCCTCAAGGTTCAGTCCTTGGCCCTCTTATCTCTCTACACAGCCCCAATTGGACAGATCATCAGCAAATTTGGCATAAAGTACCATCTTTATGCTGATGACACACAACTATACACCTCATCCCCTGACCTTACGCCCATTGTACTACAGAACACCAGTGACTGTCTGGCCGCAGTTTCCAACATCATGTCCGCTCTCTATCTGAAACTCAACCTTTCTAAAACTTAACTTCTTCTGCTTCTGCCATCCACTCACCTCCCTTAATCTGACATCTTCCTCTCCGTGTGTGGCACCACAATAATGCTGAGCCAGTAGGCATGCTGTCTGGGCGTTGTGTTTGACACCAATCTTTCCTTCACTTCCAATATACAATCTCTTGTCCGCTCTTGTCGCTTGCACCTGAAGAACATCTCTAGAATCCGCCCCTTTCTCACCTTGGAAACAACAAAAACCCTCACTGTTGCCCTGATCCACTCCCGCCTTGACTATTGTAACTCTCTATTAATTGGCCTCACCTCACTCGACTTTCCCCTCTCCAGTCCATCCTTAATGCAGCAGCCAGGGTCATCTATCTGGCTAATTGTTACTCAGATGCTTCCGCTCTATGCCAGTCATTGCACTGGTTGCCCATGAAGTACAGGATCCAATTTAAATTGCTTATTCTCACCCACAAATCTCTACACAGTGCGGCACCCCCCTACATCTCTTCCCTCATTTCTGTTTATCGGCCGACCCGTTCTCTACGCTCCACAAGCGACTTTCGACTAACATCCACACTAATCCGTACCTCCCACTCGCGGCTCCAAGACTTCTCCTGAGCTGCACCTATTCTTTGGAATGCTCTACTCCAAGAAATTAGGATGAACCACAACTTACACAGTTTTAGGCGCTCCTTAAAAACACACCTGTTTAGGGCTTCCTATCACGTTTCCTAATCGTAGAACTTTTATATTTTTATAGCCCATTCATCATTTCTCCAAACATAAGTCTCCGCCAAACTCCACCGCACCCAAAAGCAGTACAGATATTGGCTGGTTACGAGCTCGTGCAGCCTTTATCTATCCCTCATCCCCTCAAGGTGGCTGGACCATCATTGTAAATAAGCCACTGTACTTTGTGTCACTCCCACCTCATTGTAGATTGTAAGTTCTTACGAGCAGGGTCGTCATTATTTTTGCTTTAATTATTGTATTATGTTTAGCTATTTACTTATGACTGTTGTATATGAACCTCTGAATTGTAAAGCTTTGCGGAATATGTTGGCGCTATATAAATAAAGATTATTGTTATTATTATTATTATAACAACTGTGCCAGTTCCTGTCCCTTTTGTTTCTACTACGGCCGCTAGATGGCTCTGCTCCTTAGTTGCAGGTGATATGTGACAGCGTCAGTCTTGTTTTATTTCTGGGACTTTTGGTTCTGTTAGATCAGGGAGCTATGGGGTTAAATCTTTGGTTTTGATTACTCCTTTCTGAGATATCTGAGTGTGGTCATCTGCTATTTAAACCCCTGGGTCTCTGACTTCCACTGCCAGTCAATGAGTTTTGCTTACCTGGATTGTGGCTCCAGTCCTTGCTCTTTTGTTGTCTTCCTGATTTCTCTAGTTTTCTGATGTTGGCTTGAATTTTGACCATCTACTTGTTCTCCGATTTTGTGCCTGACGTGACCTCTTGGCATTGACCCCACGTGGTGAACAACTTACCTTCAACATGCTCCACTGGTCAATCGCTACTCTGTGACCCCCAGCCCAGAAGCCCCTTTGTGAGCCCAAAAGTTAAAGGGTGAAGTCCAGGGCAACCCCTGGGATCTGGTAAACGGAGTGGCTTGAACTAAGTCTATCTGTGGAAGTTCTAATAACAGCTGTCAGGCTTCCATGAACAGTGAAACTGTGATAATACCATTTATTTTGCCCTATTTCATGGCCAATGTAATTTGCCAGCTGTGGGGGTAATGTGTCAAATAGCTGGCTTCCTTCCACTTTCCACTGTCCTACTCCTTGTGACTGGCGTATAGTATCTCTCCATATTAGATAAACATCACCCAGATAAATATTCACATGCACCATCAAAATAGTTGAAACTATAAACTTATTTATCACAAATTTGCAGGATAATTGATAAATGTACGATCATAGTAGTAAAACTCCTAGTGAATGGGGTGCCCAAAGTCTCTTGTGTAAATAGAGCCATAGTGCACACGTGTGACCACTGAATTTGCTTCTATCAAACTGGTAGATATCATATAACTATTCCTTATGTATACAGTATATATAGGAAGAAGATGGCAGCTCCAAAGTAGATGCAAAAAGTTGTATTCCACAAAAATGTGATCTTTTAGATACACTTTAGCCTTTATCAAGCAAGCAGAAAATAGTTGTTCCATCAGTTCCCCAGAAGTAAATGTAGTGGCCATTATAGATTTGCACCAGTGCAGTAGTGTAGTACCTGATAAACGTGTTGTAGAGGTGAAACTTGACTTAGAAGGTACAGTAAGGCTGTGTGCCCACGATGCGTTTTTTAAGCGTTTCCGCAGCGGCAAAAACGCTGCAGAAACGCTTAAAAAACACATGGTAGAAGGCCTGCCATGTTCCCCAATGATAATCCGCATGTGCTGTGCACAGGCTGCGGAAATTTCCGCTGCGGATTATCATTGCGGAAAAAAACGCAGCACAACCAATTATTTTGCGGAAGTGCTGCGTTCGCCGCCATTGACTTGCATTGAAACGCATGGATTACGCATCACTGCATCTGTAGATGCGGAATCCATGCATTCCAATGTGCGGATGGTACCCGGGTGTGGAGGACAGGAGACTCTCCTCTGGACCCGGGTACCATAGAACCTGTAAAAAAAAAGAATAAAATATAATGTAAATATTATCCTTACCTTCTGATGGCCCCTCTGCGCTCGTCCCCCCTTGCCGGCAGCTCGCGATGGACTGAAGGACGTGCACTGACGTCATAGTCATGTGACGGCAGGTCCTTCAGTGTAGTGCCGGCTGGGAAGACGGAGCGAAGCAAGACTCCGGGGGCCATCGGAAGGTAAGTATAGATTTATTTTTTTATTTTTAAACATTCTTTAAGGTCACACTATATAAATCCATGCCGTTGCATGGATTTATATAGTGTGACCAAGTTGACAAGCACTTTCCCAGTGATGCTAAAATCGCTTGGTAAGCGCTTCTCAACCCGCATGCGGAAATGCATGTGAAGAACGCTTCACATCCGCTTGTCCCTGGCAGGAAAAACTCATGTACAATCCGCATGTACAATCTGCATGTACAATCCGCATGTACAATCCGCATGTACAATCCGCATGTACAATCCGCATGTGTTTTTTCTGCCAGGGAGATGCAGAAACGCTCAGGAAAAATCCGGAGCATTTCTGCATCGTGGGCACAAAGCCTAAGCGCTTCTAATACCAAACTTTGTCTTCCATGACTGCATCAACAATTGTTACTTTTTCTGGGGGTGCTGAGCATTTCAAAACAGAAATGGATAAGTTGACTTTGTTTTATGTTTGTAGATATTGATCTTCCTAATATCTTACAGCAGAAGGAAATCACAGGAAACACAAAAGAAGTGTTTGAAGATATCCTGGGAGAGCGACGTATTTCAAGTGATCTCCGATATGCTATGAAGAGTTTTACACCGGTTATTTATAAGAATCTTACTCCATGTACTTCAAGTGCCCTTAAGTCCATTGTTATGGATTCTGAAAATCTGCAGCACATCATTAAACAGGTGGGCCGCTTAAACTCGTTTCTAGAAGAACATTCATGAGGATACTACTTGGCATACTACCTTTGTCTTCCCTAATAATTACAATGTATCATTTCTTCAATTGTTTTAATTTCAATGAATGCTGTACAGTGATTGATTGCTATGGAAAACAAGACAGTTTTTCAGTTACACAGTTTTCATGATTGTCCTCCGCCGAGAAGTATCTTAGTATGTTAATGTACTATATTAGCATAGTGAGGCTAAGGAAAGACGTAAGGCTGTCTAGTTTAACCAATGGTATCCCTTAGAAGGTTATGTTCTTTCCCAACTGGGTGTGGTCAGGGACATGGTCAAACATTTGCCATGAGACAAACTTTGTCTCTTTCTCTCTTTGTAAAAGTTTGGATTGTAATAGTGCAGCAATAATAAAAATGGTAGTAGTAGTAATAATAATAATAATAATAATAATTATAATACATTTGTGAGGCCTGGTCCCAGTTAGATAGTAAGTTAGTGTAGTGTTAGCATAGTGAGTACAATTGGGGGAGAAAGGTTGAACTTGATGGACCTAAGTCTTTATTCAACCTATGTTACTAAATAAACTACTGTTGCTAGCATGCTCTATTTTACTTACTCTCACAATTATAAATCACCCTAAAATGGCTGCTGTATTCCCAGCTTAGGCCTTGATACAGGCTATGATAGTTCCTCCTGATTGGCTGTCTGAGCTATACCATGTGAAATAATGCTAGGTATTATAGGGAAACCTGCATGCTTATGTTAGTCTTCTGTGACTGATGCAATGTGTAAGACAGTGGAGGGCATTTTTTTGGTGATTCGCACAAATCGAAAATTTTTCAAATTCACCTTGTTCTGTGAATTTCATAAAATTCTTCTCAAAGTTGATTCACATAGAATATATACAATCATCAGGGAGAATATTTGCTTTTTAAATTTCCATTATGTTTTTTCCTTGAAAAATATGCAATATGCTTTTTGCATTAAAATCGGTGCTGTAATCTTTTGTAAAAATCACTTTATGTACTTATATCTTACTTGCTCGTTTAGTCATAGGGGTGTTCCTTTCCTAAACGAGCAAGTAAGATATAAGTACATAAAGTGATTTTTACAAAAGATTACAGCACCGATTTTAATGCAAAAAGCGTGTTAGTGATGCATATTAGTGATGCATATTGCATCACTAACAACAACCTGGGGGCAGTTTACACGCTCCAACTGACATGACTGGTTCCCTTTAAACAGTTTAGTCACTACACGATACAAATATTTAGCATTCATATTAAATTTCTTCTCCCTCTCTTCCAAGAGCCAATACATTTTTATACTTTCATTGACATAGCCGCTTGAGGTCTTGTTTTTTGAATGACAACTTGTGTTTTTAAAGGGGATCTGTTCAGCAGGTGTTTGCTACATAATTTGATAGCAGCATGATGTACAGACAGAGACCCTGATTCCATAGATGTGTCATTTAGTGGGCTGCGTATTGCTGTTTCAATAAAATCAGTATTTTAATAACAGGAGATTATCACTACAGGACTATTTGTCTTGTGCCTCCTGGTCAACTTGTTTAGTGTAACTACACTTCCACCACTGATTAGCAAAGGTTTATTTTCATATTCTTAAATGGGTATTGTCGGATAGTGCTTGTAAATAGAAGCAATTTTGTATTTTACTGCTTATTAAAATTTTCAGCCTAATTACAGAGTATCGGCTGTCAATCAGCAAGACATCGTTGTCCTTTCCCCCACAATAGAGAAGACTGGAGAGGCAGAAAAGGCTGGTGGTTAGCAACTGCCTTCAGTAAGATCTTAGCTCTGTAGGAAATAAAAATAAAGTCCCAGATAAACCCTTTAAAGGGAATCTGTCACCCCCCTGGCACTTATCTGACCTCTAATATGGGCATACAAGTGATAGAAAAGTAAATCTATACCTACCTGTATGCCTCATATTAGAGGTCTTGTTGCTGTAAAATATCTTTTTATTCAGTCAAGTTTCTGATGCTTGCAGGCCTGGTGACTGGAAGAAATCCCCGCCTACTGTGGTAATTACAATGTTTCCCCCCCTCCCCTGCATGTCACAGTGCCCTGTGATGTGCAGTTGCAGCAGCCAAATCCAGGCACTGTGACATGCAGAGGAGGGTGGAATCATAATTAAAGTAATAAAATAAGTAAAAAGACATTTCACAGCACCAAGACCTCTAATATGAGGCATACAGGCCGGTATAGATTTACATTTCTGTCACCTGTATGCCCATATTAGAAGTCAGATAAGTCCCAGGAGGGTGACAGATTCCCTTTAACTAGGAATACAACAGTCAGCACATTCTGATGGGGAGTTTGTAACTCTTTTATAATAATAATAATAATAATAATCTTTTTATTTATATAGTGCCAACATATTCCGCAGCGCTTTACAGTTCGGACATTTTACAGACATTATAAGCACTGTCCCCATTGGGGCTCACAATCTAGATTCCCTATCAGTATGTCTTTGGAGTGTGGGAGGAAATCGGAGAACCCGGGGGAAACCCACGCAAACACGGGGAGAACATACAAACTCCTTGCAGATGTTGTCCTTGGTGGGATTTGAACCCAGGACCCCAGCGCTGCAAGGCAATCTGTCTTTTATTGAACTTCTCACAGCTGATGTATGATCACATGAATGCTCAGCTCTCCTTTGAGGTGGTTTGCTGTCATAAATAAGCTGAGAAAAGATCAATAAACTAAAAGCCTTAAAAGTGAAATGGCGCAAAATTTAAAACTCAATTCAAGAAAAATAAAACCCAGTTGTAGGAATGAATTTAGCCCAAAATACAGAGCCTTGATTTGCAGTTCCTTTAAATTTGACTGGAAGAATAGCGCAGCCCTATTCTTTCCATCAGAATGAGGGATACTACTTTGGCATCTGGATGGACAATACTGTTAGTTAAAACTAATTACGGGGCACCATGTGTCTGTTCATACATATTCAGCATGGTGAGCCATGTCTTCTGTTCAGAAGTGGAGTGTAAGCTTGAGAGCACGGCACTCACTTCTCTTGGTATCTGTTGAACTATATAGACTGCATATTCATTGACATTAGTTAACATCATTTTTCTTTTCATATGATGCTGTGGTCTTCAGATAAGTGTGGAATCTGGTGAACCATTTTATGTTGTTCAAAACAAAGCTGTCCAGATCCTTGATGAAATGAGCCACAATTTAAAACTGGGAGCTATCAGACTGTTTGCCTTCGGTTTGAGTAAAATCTTCAAAAGGCTTTACCAAAAAGTGTTTGTCAACCAGGAAGGCATACAGAGGGTAAGTGATGTCACAAAATAATGTTTATAACTAAGATTGCTCACAAAAGAGTGTTTTCTTCTTATGTAACAGACCATAACTGGTCAACATTAACCCTCCGGCAGTCAGCAAACTGATAAAAATGTAGACATGTAAGAATAGATGCATCATAATTTGTGCTCTGTTAGGGTATGTTCATATAGAGATTTTTTTGAAGTGTTAAAAAACAACAAGTTTTCTACTGCTAATCACTTGGCTATATGTGCACACGGCATTTCTTTTTAGGCGTAATCTGCCTAGCACTTGCCTGAGAAAGGTGCTTCATAAAATGAACAATAATGAACACAGTTCCTGTTTTATGTCACGTCTTTTAACTGTTTCAATGTTCAGGAATCTAAAGCGACTTGCCCACTTTCTACACTTGAAAGTATAAAATAAAAAATGCCATTGGCGGAGATGCTGAAAGAGCGTCAACAAAACCATTTTCCTGAAGCGGATTGGCCTTGGGAAACTCAATAATTACACTGGTGTCTAGAGACACGTGCACATTGTCTTTGAGATGCTATTCAGTTTTTAATTTTCTGAAGCAGTTTTGGAAGAGTTTTTTTTTTCAGATATGTTTTTTGCAGCCTTCTTATTGGACAGTGCCTATTTTGGAGCAGATTCCTTTAGGAGACGCTTCCAAGAAGTAACATGTACTTTATTTTTCCCTCAAAGCAATTTTCAAAACCCAAAGCAGAGGAAAAATGCATAAAAGACTGAACATATAACCAGCAAAGTGTTTTACAATAGAAATGACTTGGAAAAGTCTTTCAAGCTTTTTTGTTAAATTTTTCACGCGATTTTTGGAGCAGAAGTGCCCCAAAGACTCCTAAAAAAACCTCTGTGTTCACATACACATAGGCTGTGTGGACACGGTGCATTTTTGGTGCGTTTTCGCTGCATTTTTTCCTCGAATTCGGCCAAAATCTCTAGGGAATCCTTATGCCAGCATAGTTAATGAGAATCCTGAAGTGCTGTGCACATGACCAGTAATTTTCCTTTCAGGATTTACATTGCGTTCAAATCTGCAGCATGTCAATTCTTTGTGCGTTTTTGCAGTGTTTTTCACCCATTAACTTCATTGGAGTCAGTCAAATCTTCAGCAAAAACACAGGTATAAAAATGTTTGCCTATTTGCTGCGGATTTTTGCTGCAGATTTTACTGAATTAAAGTCAGTGGGTCAAAAATGTGGCAAAGCCACACATAGAATTGACCGCAGGTCACAGGCGTCGGCTGATAAGAGGCTACTCCCATCAGCCTACGGCTGCTGCCGCTGGTAACAGCAGGCGCTGCTGGTGGGAGAATCAGTCTCTCATCAGCCGGTGCCTGTGATCACAGTTTAAAAAAAAAAAAAGTTTAAATAAATAAATATAGAAATAAAAATAAAAACACATTATACTCACCAAACACCAAATCCCCAATGCCCATGTCACCTGTAAAAAAATAAAAAATAAAAAAAACACCATATACTCACCTTAATGCCTAATCCCCGATGCCCATTTCACCTGTAAAAAGTCAAAAATAATAAACCACCATATCCCTCACTTATCCGCTGTAATCCACGTAATCTAGAGTGTCCCACGACGATCGGATCATTTGTAGAACAGTCACATCAAGAGATGGGACTGCTCTACCTGGCAGCCGGCGATACACTGACAGGAGTGTAATCTCTCCCACAGTGTACAGTGCTGAGCTGCCATGAGAGAGGTCATGCAAGTTCATCAGCTGACTAGCTCCGGTGATCTCACTTACTGCACCGCAGCTGCATGAACTCCTGTGACCTCTCTAATGGCAGCTCAGCACTATGCACTGACAAAGGAGCGATTACACTTCTGTGTCAGTGTCAGCTTGCTGTCCTGTAGAACACAAAAAACATCACAGAGAAAAACAGGCCTTACCAATACCAGGTCAGATTACCAAAGCACAAGCAGGATGCAGCAGACCCCCATAATAAAAGTGGGGGCAAGCACAGGTGCAAAATACTGATGCGACTGCCACCCCATCCATGAATTGGCAGATATGTGAGTGGCTGTGTAGTACTACAGTTGCACACAGATGGGACTTGCATACGACGCCAGTCACACAGATAGGTGTGATGCAGTGTCTGGCTTACAGCCTATTAATGACACCTGTAATTTTAAATCAAGTGGGCTGTCCAGTACTATATACGTGCACCCCACAAGACAGACGCCCCAATTCACCCAACCAACATTAAAGGGCCTGGCTGCATCCTTCAAATGATGAAAAATGTGCAAAAATAGATGAAAAATAATTTGTAAGATAAATACATTACATGAAGTATTTGTCGATATGTTGGTCAAAATACGCAAGCTCGCAACCCGCGTCAAGGGTCCTCATACTTACGAGTCCCTACTATAAAATTAAGAAGCTGCGGCAAAGTGCCAGATTTGGCGCATTTATGGATGCGCCAATTCTGGAGTGGCTGTGGGCTGGTATTTTTAGGCTGCGAAAGGCCAGATAACCATGAACCTTCCCAGCCTATTAATGTCAACTCACAGGGGTCTGTTTTGCCTTTGCTGGTTATCAAAAATGGGAGGAACCCCATGTAATTTTTTTAAGGGTCCCTCCCATTTTTTATTTATAACCATCACAAGAGCAATATTTTTTCATCATACATCACAGCATTTTAAAGGCTAGGCAAGGCAGGGGGCTCCCTCTCCCATCCAATCAGAAACAAGCATTCCTCACATGTATTTAAGCTGTCAAACAGTCGCAAATCATGGACATGGGAGTGATTCAAACATATCACCGAGTACGCTGAAGATACTCGGTACTCGCCCGAGCATACTCGACAAAAGGGTTAACTGAATATACTCGCTCATCACTATCTAAAAGGCATTCTGCCAGTGTCACACTGACAGGTAAAAAGCATTGCAGTACATGTGCATTTCAATGCATTATACCAGTAATCAAAATGATACAAGCTATTATACAGTGGGTGAAATAAGTATTTGATATAATGCCGATTTTCTCACCTACAAATAAAGGAGAGGTCTGTAATTTTTATCATTGATATACAGTACACACCAAAAGTTTGGACACACCTTCTCATTTAAAGAATTTTCTGTATTTTCATGACTATGAAAATTGTACATTCACACTGAAGGCATCAAAACTATGAAATAACACATGTGGAATTATATACTTAACAAAAAAGTGTGAAACTACTGAAAATATGTCTTATATTCTAGGTTCTTCAAAGTAGCCACCTTTTGCTTTGATGACTGCTTTGCACACTCTTGGCGTTCTCTTGATGAGCTTCAAGAGGTCTTTCAACAATCTTGAAGGAGTTCCCAGAGATGCTTAGCACTTGTTGGCCCTTTTGCCTTCACTCTGCGGTCCAGCTCACCCCAAACCATCTCGATTGGGTTCAGGTCTGGTGACTGTGGAGGCCAGGTCATCTGGCTTAGCACCCCTTGACTTTCCTGCTTGGTCAAATAGCCTTTACACAGCCTGGAGGTGTGTTTGGGGTCATTGTCCTGTTGAAAAATAAATGATGGTCCAACTAAACGCAAACCGGATGGAATAGCATGCCGCTGCAAGATGCTGTGATAGCCATGCTGGTTCAGTATGCCTTCAATTTTGAATAAATCCCCAACAGTGGAATTGAATTATTTAAAAATCATACAATGTGATTTTCTGTTTCTTATTTTTAGATTTTGTCTCTCACAGTTGAAGTTTACCTATGATAAAAATTACAGACTTCTCCAGTCTTTGTAGGTAGGAAAACTTTTAAAATCGGCAGTGTATCAAATACTTATTTTCCCCACTGTAGGTGGACTAGGTAAAAAAGTAAAATAAAAGAAAAAAAATGTGTAAAAATGTAAAAAACAAAATGAACGAAATTTTTTTTTTTGCATCAATAAATATGTATATTTATGTAAAAACAAAAATAAACAAAAATATTACACATATTTGGTATCACTTCATCTGGGACGACCCGACCTATAAAACTGGCTCATTAGCTAACCTCTAAAGTGAATATCGTAAAAAAAGCAATGTTTTTTCATCATACAGCCAACAAAAATTGGAATGAAATGCGAGCAAAAACACATATATAAGTAGAAATGGTATAGCTATAAACGTCATCTTGTCAAAAAGGCCCCCCTATACATCTCCATCAGCAAAAAAATAAAAAAGCTATAGCAGTCATAATATAGCGATGAAAAAACAATATTGTTTCTCAAAAAATTGTTTTTATTGTGTAAAAGCAGCAAAATAAATATAAATAATATAAAAAAAAATAAATGTGATATTGCTGTATTTGTGCTAACCAGAAGAATAAAGTTGCCTTATTACTTTTACCACATGGTAAACGGCTTAAGAAAAAAAAAAACCCTTACGGTAGAAAGATAAAAAACCTATAGCCTTCAAAATATAGTGATACAAAACTTTATTTTTTTTTAAAAAAAGCATTTTTAGTGTGATAGTAGCCAAACATAAAAAAAACTATATAAATATGATATCACTGCACTTATAGTGACACAAAGAAAGAAGCCGCCTTATCACTTGTACCACATGGTGAACAACGTAAAAAAATAAATAAATAAAACCAATTCTTGAACTACTGTTGATTTGTTCATTCTGCCTCCCAAAGTTCGCAGTAAGGCTTGGCTCACATTTATCCTGCGCTCTATGCTGAATGCTTACTTTGAGGTTTACATGTAAGTCTCTGAAAAACATATTTCAGACAAAATTCCTGTCAGAAAATTCACTATAATGATGCAGATGGAGTAATTTTGAACCTCCGACTGGCCTATGATCAGGAGATGTCAGTCTGTTTACACGTCTTTTTAGACATGCACAAAAGCCCGATCATCCATAGTTTTGTGCACATTTGAAAAAACAGACACCGCTGAACAGTGGCCAGGCAGGGTCTAGAGTAACGCTGCTGCCTCATTAGTAAATGGATCCGTCGGACCCTGATGTAAGTTCTTGGCATAGAGCGCAGGATTAAATCCAAAATGTTCTGTACCCCAAAATGCAACCAGTGGCATTCAACTTAGCCCATGAAAAAACAAGTCCCCACTTATGTCTCTCATCTGTTAATGGAAATATAGGGGGCTTCCATGTTACTAGTAGCACAGAGGCTCCTCTCCAAATAGAATTCCAGCAAAATCTGTGCTCCCAAATCCAAATGCCCCCTCCCTTATGAGCCCCACAGTGTGCCTAAACCGCATTTAGGGTCCACACTTTTTGCATTTGTGTAGCAATGAGAGCACGCTTAATTTACGGGGTGCGTGTCTCCAGAAACTTAGCCAGGGCACATTATATGGGCAGTACAATATAATGGACACTACAATATACAGGCAATACAATGACAGATTTGCAATTTTAATTCAGCAGCATCCATTGCTGCTTGTTTCTGCATAGCACCCATGGAATCAAAATCATCATTACACTTGTAGAAAAATTACCAGAGTGGTATAATTTCCAAAATGGGGTCACTTAAGGGACGATTCTGCTCCTCTGGCACTTATGGATTCTGTATATGGATACCACAAACTATTGTACAAAAATTTGTTCTCCAAGAGTCAAATAGCGCTCTTTCCCTCCCGAATATTGACATATGGCTAAGCAGCACTGTACAGTTATATTTGGGGTATTGCCACGTTCAGCAGAAATTGAAAAATTGGTGTCATTTTTAACCATTTTGCTGTGTGAAAATGTAAAATCTTTTGTGGTAAAACTAATTATTTTTTCTTCATCAGCCAATGGTATAAAATTCTGTGACACACCTGTGGTGTCAAAATGATCCCTGCACCCTTGGATGAATTCATTGAGAGGTGTAGTTTTGTAAAATGGGATCATTTATGGAGGGGGGGGGGGAGTCTGCTGTTCCAGCACCTCAGGGGCTCTGCCAATGTGGCATGGCAACCGCAAACCATAGCAGCAAAATCTGCACTATAATATGTCGCTCCTTCCCTTTTGAGCTTTTCAATCTGCCTGAAAAGTAGTTCCAGATTACATATATTGTATTGGTACACTTGCACACCAAGCTATGGGGTCCACGTTTTTTTTCCTATTAGCCCTTATAAAAATTAAAAACTTAGAGGTAAATCATTTTAGTGGTAAAAATGTAATTATTCTTTCTTCACCGCCCAATTGTATGAAATTCTGTAAGGCAGATATAGTATTAACCCCTTTCCGACCCAAGGCGCACTAATACGTATCTGTGCCCTGGGACTTATGGACCTGATACGTATTAGTATACCCTATCTTTACAGCGGCACCGCGACCGAAGTCGCGGTGATAAAATTAAAATTCCGGTGCCATCTTACCTCAGGGTAGATGGCGCCAGCATCTCGGGGGGTGGCGCCGCCCCCCCCCGCACCCACGATCACTGTGATAGGCTGTTCAATTCTGAACAGCCAATCACAGCATTTCTCACTGTTTCCGGCAATCAGATTGCCGGAAACAGTGCTGTACAGTCTAGGATCGGTGCTCCTAAGAGCACCGATCCTAGGCAGTTGCCTAGTAACCCCAGCCCTCTCCCCAAACTGCTAGGATCTGCGCGATCGCCGATCAAATCGATCGCACCGATCACAGCGGGACCGCGCGGTAACAGGGCGGTCACGGGGCGGTGACCGGCTTGTGACCTACCTGTCACCTCCCCATGACCCCCTGTGAAGTCATACAAGCCCCCTGCCAGCCCCCAGCCAGCTCTGATTGGAGCGATCGATGATGACATCGATCGCTCCAATCAGAGTACATGAACACAGGTGACACGGCGGTCACAGGGCGGTGACCGGCTTGTGACCTGCCTGTCACCTTTCTGTAACCCCCTGTGGTGCGTGCCCAGGCCCCAGCCATCTCTGATTGGTGCGATCGATGTCATCATCAATCACACCAATCAGAGTACCTGACCGGGTGGTGACTGGCCTGTGACCTGCCTGTCACCACCCTGTCACCCCCCTGTGACCGCCCTGCAGATCCTCACACTTGGTGAGGATTTCTACAGAGCAGTCACGTCTGATCACTCTGTGCTGGGCCTTGTAGTTCCACAATCTTCTGTGACACTACAAGACCTCCTCCTACCTTCTCCAGTCACTGCTGCCGCTCTCCAGGGTCCTGGATCTCTTGCTCCGGCATCTGCTGAGCTGTTCAGGCTGCTGGATCTTCAGCTTTGGTGTCCGGCTGCTGTCCAGGGTCCTGGATCTCCTGCTCCTGTCTCCTGGGTCGTCGGTCTCCAGCTTCTTATCCTGCGGATCCTGCTCCTGAGCCTCTTCCAGAACCTGCTGCTGATCCTGCTGAAAGAAGAAAAGAGAAGACTTTGGTAAGTGCATCTCTGTTCTCCCCTCATCCACCCCTCTCCCCCCCTGCTCCTCCCCCCCCCCCCCTCCTTTTACCAATTTTTTTTTTTCGTGCGTCCTGCAGCGGCCGAGCGCTGAGCAGTGTCTACGTCACTGATCAACGTCCGTGCTCGCTGCTTTTCACGACTTTTCTTTTTTTCTTTTCTGTGTTCGCTGTTTTCACGACTTTTCTTTTTTCTTTTCTGTGTTCGCTGTTTTCACGACTTTTCTTTTTTTCTTTTCTGTGTTCGCTGTTTTCACGACTTTTCTTTTTTTCTTTTCTGTGTTCGCTGTTTTCACGACTTTTCTTTTTTTCTCTTCTGTGTTCGCTGTTTTCACGACTTTTCTTTTTTTCTTTTCTGTGTTCGCTGTTTTCACGACTTTTCTTTTTTTCTTTTCTGTGTTCGCTGTTTTCACGACTTTTCTTTTTTTCTTTTCTGTGTTCGCTGTTTTCACTACTTTTCTTTTTTTCTTTTTTTTTTCTTTCTTACTTTTCTTTCTCTTCTTTTTCTTGTCCCTGTCAATTCCCCCCCCCCACCTTTGCACCACATCCGCGCACACACCCAGCAGCTGCCGAGAGTTGATTGGTGACATAGTTCACCGATCCGCGCTCGTGCTCGCTGTTTGAACCACCTACGCTAGTTCTTTTTTTTCTCTTTTTTTTTTTCAGGAAAAAAAAGTTCACACCAAGCACACTGACACACACACACTAAATAAAGAACTGACACACACGCACCACATACACGGGAAAAAAAAATGGCCGGCTCATCCCAAACTCGCTATTCAGCGGAGGAGGCATACTCTTTTGTTGCCTCCGACATCGAGACCGACAGCGAGGGCGAGGATCCCACATTTCTTTGCTTTTATGATGCCTCATCGTCCTCCTCTTCCTACTCTTCTTCCTCCTCAGGTTCTCCTGGACCGCCCCGCAGTCGTCGCAGGAGAGAAGATGTTCCAAACATTGGAGCTCCCCCACAAGTGACCCCATTTTGGAAACGACCCCCCAAGGCACCTATCTAGATGCACAGTGAGCACTTGGAACCCCCAGGTGCTTCACAAATTGATTCATAAAAATGAAAAAGTGTTTTTTTTTTCACTTTTTCATTTTTACGAATCAATCTGTGAAGCACCTGGGGGTTCCAAGTGCTCACTATGCATCTAGATAGGTGCCTTGGGGGGTCTAGTTTACAAAATGGGGTCACTTGTGGGGGAGCTCCAATGTTTGGGCACACAGGGGCTCTCCAAACGCAACATGGTGTCCGCTAACAATTTGAGCCGATTTTCCATTCAATTTGTTAGCGGGCACCATGTTGCATTTAGAAAGTCCCTGTGTGCCCAAACATTGGAGCTCCCCCACAAGTGACCCCATTTTGGAAACTAGACCCCCCAAAGCACCTATCTAGATGCATAGTGAACACTTGGATCCCCCAGGTGCTTCACAAATTGATTCGTAAAAATGAAAAAGTGAAAAAAAAAATACTTTTTCGAATCAATTTGTGAAGCACCTGGGGGTTCCAAGTGCTCACTATGCATCTAGATAGGTGCCTTGGGGGGTCTAGTTTCCAAAATGGGGTCACTTGTTGGGGAGCTCCAATGTTTAGGCACATCAGGGGCTCTCCAAACGCAACATGGCGTCCTCTAATTATTCAAGCAAATTTTAAAAACAAAAACTCAAATGGCGCTCCTTCCCTTCCGAGCCCTGCCGTGCGAACAAACAGTTGTTTTTCCCCACATATGGGGTATCTGCGTGCCCAGGGGAAATTGCACAACAAATTTTGGGGTCCATTTTTTCTTGTGACCCCTGTGAAAATAAAAAAAATTGGGTGTAAAGTAACATTTTTGTGAAAAAAGTTAAATGTTCATTTTTTTCTTCCACATTCCAAAAATTCCTGTGAAGCACCTGAAGGGTTAATAAAGTTATTGAATGTGGTTTTGAGCACCTTGAGGGGTGCAGTTTTTAGAATGGTGTCACTTTTGGGTATTTTCTGTCATAAAGACCTCTCAAAGTGACTTCAAATGTGACGTGGTCCCTAAAAAAATGGTTTTGTAAATTTTGTTGGAAAAATGAGAAATCGCTGGTCAACTTTTAACCCTTTTAGCTCCCTAACAAAAAAAAATTTTGGTTCCAAAATTGTGCTGATGTAAAGTACACATGTGGGAAATGTTATTTATTAAGTATTTTCTGTGACATATCTCTCTGATTTAAGGGCATAAAAATTCAAATTTTGAAAATTGCAAAATTTTCTAAATTTTTGCCAAATTTCCGTTTTTTCACAAATAAACGCAAGTGATATCGAAGAAATTTTACCAAACTCATGAAGTACAATATGTCACGAAAAAACAGTCTCAGAATCAGGGGCATCCGTTGAAGCGTTCCAGAGTAATTACCTCATAAAGTGACAGTGGTCACAATTGTAAAAATTGGCCTGGTCATTAACGTGCAAACCACCCTCGGGGGTAAAGGGGTTAAATGACCCTAGATGAATTCACTGAGGGGGTAAAGTGAGGTTCTTTCGCGGGTTTCTGCTGTTCTACCAATTCAGAGGTTCTACCAGTGAGACATGGCACCTGTTAGAACCCTCCTGTTAGTTTTTTTTCTATTTTGTGGTCACGTGACCTGCTGCCTATTTATTCCAGCTCCGCCCTTCTGGCTTTGCTGGACTTCAGTGTTACTTTGACTCTTAATCTAGCCTGGTGCTTTGTACCTATCTCTATAGTTTGCTTGGTCCTTGGACCTCTAAGTATTTTTGTCTGTCTTTTTGCTCCACTACAACTTCTGCTAGGAGGTGTCGAATTTTGTCCCAGTCCTTAGTTCTTTTAGGGGCCCCTCCCTTATATCTATAGGTCTGCGTTCAGACTAGCTGAGGACGAAGGCGGGTCTGTTCACAAGGAACAGGTTGCCCGCTGCATCGTAGGGAATCAGCTTAGTCCTATTGTAGGGACAGTTTTCCTATCTTTCCTTAGTTCTTGTAGCAGATCATAACAGTAAGTCCAGCCCAAAATCAAAGGAAAAAGGAAAAAATCCTGGGGAACGAGATCCGGAGATCAGCATGATGTCTGTTCAGGAATTGGCTCAACGCCTACAGGGATTGTCTCTTGAGGTGGCTGAGCTCCAGCAACACGTGAGTAGCTGTCCTGGAGCGCATTTTGTTGAACCGAAGGTAGGACTACCTGATTTTTTTTATGGTAAACAACAAGATTTTTTTTCCTTTAAAAATGCTTGTTTATTATATTTTCGTTTGAGACCCAGGTCCTCTGGGAATGAATCATAGCGCATTGGGTTTATCATGTCAGTTTTGCGCAAGGAACCACAGGGATGGGCCTTTTCTTTCCAACCTAATGATCCGTGTTTTAGATCAGTGGAAGATTTTTTTTCTGCTATGGGGTTGTTGTATGACGATCCTGATCGAGTCTCTTCTGCTGAGACACAACTGAGACGTTAAAAGCAGGGGTCAGGTGATGTTGAAAATTATTGTACACACTTCAGAAGGTGGTCTTCTGAAGTGAGATGGAATGATTTGGCGTTAAAATGTTTGTTTCTTGCTGGTCTAAGTGAAGGGGTTAAGGATCTGCTGATTGCTTTACCTGCACCTGGAAACTTGCAAGAATCCATGCAATTAGCTATACGGGTGGACAGGAGGCTGCGTGCCAGGGTTAATGAGAAGAAAACTCCTGCTATGGCAGCTCCTAGTCATCAGAGGGTCTGCTCGCACGACGGAGAACCGATGGAGATTGGGGCGATGTCACTCCGCTCTTAGGAAAAAGACTGCAGGTTTTCCAAGGGATTGTGTTTTTATTGTGGTAAATCTGACCAGTTTGTTAAGAACTGTGAGCTTCTGTTAAACAAAGAAAAAAAAAAGGTCAGTTACGCCCGTATTGCTTGCTTAAACACTAAGGGAGTATTTCTTTCAGGGAGTACCTCATTGCATGAGGAGTTGATTGAATTTCAGGTATTTGTGGATTGTAGTTCTACATTTTTGGAAAAACTTAAATTGGAACCTAAACCTTTGTCATCTCCTATTTCTGTGGTTGCTGTTGATAACACTCCTTTGAAATGTGTTACTCACAAGGTTTTTGAATTTCCCCTCACTATTAATGGTATTCACCAAGAGAATTTGGATTTAGTGGTTTTAAATAATTTACCTTCTCCAGTAGTGTTAGGTTTGCCTTGGTTAAAACTGCACAATCCTTTACTGGACTGGTCTACTAATGAGATTAAATCTTGGAGTCCTAAGTGTTATGATAAATGTTGTAACGGTCGCATTGCTGCCGTGGACAGAGGGGAATTACCTGTACCTATTCAGGATTTTTGGAAGGTTTTTTCAGAGGAGGAGTCGCAAATTCTACCTCCTCATAGGGACTATGATTGCACCATTGAGTTTGTTCCTGGAGCTACTCTTCCCAAGAGTCGCTCATTTAATCTTACTATCCCTGAAAGAAAAGCCTTGGAGGAATACATACAGACGAGCTTGGCTGCTGGTCAAATTAGACCTTCTAAGTCACCTGTGGCTGTTGGATTTTTTTTTGTAAAAATAAAAGACGGCGGTTTACGTCCATGTCTGGACTTTCGCGAAATTAATAAAATTACCGTACCCAATTCCTACCCACTGCCGTTAATTCCTGACTTGTTTAACCAGTTAGTGGGGGCCAAGTGGTTCTCTAAAATTGATCTCCAGGGGGCATACAATTTGTTGCGAATGAAGGAGGGTGATGAATGGAAGACTGCTTTTAACACTCCGGTGGGTCATTTTGAGAATCTGGTTATGCCTTTTGGTCTTACCAATGCACCAGCGTTTTTTCAGAACCTTATTAATGACATCTTGAGACCTTTGATTGGTAAGAATGTGGTTGTGTATTTGGATGACATTCTGATTTATTCACCAGATCTGGAGTCTCATTGGCAGAGCGTACGTGAGGTATTGCAGTTATTAAGTGACAATTCACTTTTTGCTAAGCTGGAGAAATGCGAGTTCGCTGTACAGAGAATTAGTTTTTTGGGCTACATTATCTCCAGCGAGGGCTTTGAGATGGACCCGGTGAAGGTTCAGGCTGTGCAGGAATGGCCTAGGCCTATTGGTTTAAAATCTATACAGAGATTTTTGGGTTTCGCCAATTATTACAGAAAATTCATTAAGAATTTTTCTATAATTGTTAAGCCGCTGACCGATCTCACCAGGAAAGGTGCGAATACGGTCCAGTGGACTACTGAGGCCATTGAAGCTTTTGTGTATCTCAAGGAGAGGTTCAGTTCTGCCCCCATCCTTATGCAGCCTGATGAGATCAAGCCTTTATTGGTCGAGGTTGATGCTTCTTCGGTGGGGGTCGGTGCGGTTTTGTCTCAGGAGAACAAGGATGGGGTTCATCCCTGTGCTTTTTTTTCGAAAAAATTTTCTGAAACCGAACTTAATTACGATGTTGGTAATCGGGAATTGCTGGCTATCAAACTCGCATTTGAACATTGGCATCATTTCTTGGAAGGTTCTGAATTTCCCATTCAGGTTTTCACTGATCATAAGAATCTGATCTATCTAGATGCTGCCAAGCGCTTGAATGCCCGTCAGGCTAGGTGGGCACTTTTTTTTTCGCGGTTTAATTTTTCTGTTACTTACATCCCGGGTACTAAGAAAGTTAAAGCTGATGCTTTATCTCGCAGCTTTTCTCCCATGGTTGGTATCGAGGAGGAGGAGAGCATTTTACAGGAAGGAGTTGTGATAGCAGCATTGGACTCCGTTTTGGAAGATGGGATTCTGAAAGACCAGGAGGATGCCCCATCTAACACTCCTCATGGGAGGTTGGTTGTACCTAGAACCTTTAGGAGAGAGTTGTTTGTGGAGTATCATGAGTCTCGGTTGGCAGGTCATCCAGGAATTTCTGAGACTAAGTGACTGGTAGGTCGCAGTTTTTGGTGGCCTGGGTGGCAGAAGGAAATCATTATATGGGTGCATCAATGTACGGTGTGTGCTAGATCAAAGGCTTCACATGCTCCTGCTGCGGGGTTGCTTTGCCCTCTGGAGGTTCCAGTGCACCTTGGACGCATCTTGCAATGGATTTTATTACTGACCTTCCTGTGTCCGAGGGTTTCACTGTCATCTGGGTGGTCATGGACCATTTTAGCAAGATGTGTCACTTGGTTCCTTTCATTAAACTACCCTGCGCTAAGATACTCGCTAAGGCTTTTGTCAAGGAAATTGTCAGACTCCATGGCGTTCCCACCGACATTGTTTCTGATAGAGGACCTCAGTTTGTCGCTCGTTTTTGGCGTGCCTTTTGTGACAGGTTGGGAGTCCATTTATCATTTTCATCTGGGTATCATCCTGAGTCTAATGGACAGACAGAAAGAAAGAACCAGGATGTTGAGCAGTTTTTGCGTTGTTTTGTGGCAGACAATCAAGAGGGGTGGTCTGAGTTTCTGCCACTTGCTGAATTTGCTCTTAACAACCATACATCCTCTTCTGCTGGGTGTTCTCCGTTTTTTTGTTGTACTGGGAGACATCCGTCGTTTGGTTCATTCTCCAAATTGGTGTCGGCTGTGCCGGAGGAGGAGAATTTTTCGCTGATTTGGAGAGAGTTTGGACTGATGTACGTTGTAACCTTCAAGAGGCTAACAAAAAGTCTAAGAAGTATTTTAACAGGAAACGTCAAGAGGTTTTGTTTACGGTTGGTGACATGGTTTGGTTGTCCTCAAAGAATCTGCGGTTGAGGATTCCTTCTAAGAAATTGGGTCCGAAGTTTGTGGGACCATTTAAGGTGCTTCAGGTGGTTAACCAGTCTGCTGTTAGGTTGGAGGTTCCCTCCTCCTGGAAGATTAATCCGGTGTTTCATGTTTCCTTGATGAAAAAAGCTGATGTATCGGATAGGGATGCCACTGTCACAGTTCCTCCGGTGGTGGAAGACGGTGAATATGAAATTTCTCGTATCCTGAATTCCAGAAGGCATAGAGGGAGATTGCAGTATCTCGTCGCTTGGAAAGGTTTCTGTCCTGAGGATAACTCCTGGGTAAGGGCAGATGATGTCTCTGCTCCTAGACTTATCAGAGCGTTTTACAGGAGGTTTCTGGATAGGCCTGGGCCTGGAGGATCCGGAGGATCCTCATAGAAGAGGGGGTACTGTTAGAACCCTCCTGTTAGTTTTTTTTCTATTTTGTGGTCACGTGACCTGCTGCCTATTTATTCCAGCTCCGCCCTTCTGGCTTTGCTGGACTTCAGTGTTACTTTGACTCTTAATCTAGCCAGGTGCTTTGTACCTATCTCTATAGTTTGCTTGGTCCTTGGACCTCTAAGTATTTTTGTCTGTTTGTCTTTTTGCTCCACTACAACTTCTGCTAGGAGGTGTCCAATTTTGTCCCAGTCCTTAGTTCTTTTAGGGACCCCTCCCTTATATCTATAGGTCTGCGTTCAGACTAGCTGTGGACGAAGGCGGGTCTGTTCACAAGGAGCAGGTTGCCCGCTGCATCGTAGCGAATCAGCTTAGTCCTCTTGTAGGGACAGTTTTCCTATCTTTCCTTTGTTCTTGTAGCAGATCATAACAGCACCCTCAAACCATTCCAGCAAAATCTGCACTCCAATATGGTGTGTCTTCCCTTTTGAGCTTTGAACTGTGCCTCAAAGGTAGTTTTTAACCACATATGGGATATTGGCGTATTCAGGAGAAATTGAATAATAAATTGTACTGTTTGTTTTGTCCTATTACCCCTTTTAACAATTACAAACTTGGGGCCAAAAGGACATTTTAATGGAAAAAATAATAATTTTACATTTACTCAACCCAATTTTTTACAATTCTGTGAATCGCTTGAGGGTTAAAAATGCTCACTACACCCCTAGATGAATTCCTTGAGAGGTGTACTTTTCAAAATCAGGTCACTTGTGGGGGTTTGTACTGTTTTGGCGTGAAAAATCTGACATGGAGTCGGCAATGTTTTCCCTTCCGAGCCCTGCCGTGCGTCCAAACACTAGTTTTCCACCACATATGGGACATCGTCGTATTCGGGAGAAATTGCACAACAAATTGTCTTGTGAAAATGAAAAATTTTGGGCTAAAGTGTCAGGCCATTAACTCGCACCCCTTCTCATTACAATCCTACTCACTGCGGTCACTGCCCTGTTTTTCCCCGTGTCTGGCCGTTTCGCTGAGTTGCCTCTTTAAGCACTTCTGCATCTTCCTGCTGTCTCCACCTGACAGTCTCTGTAGGAATTTAGCCCTGCTGTGTCCTGCAGAATTTAGGTTACCTGGCCTATCCTGTGCCAGCGGGGGATATATTGAATGGCAGCTCTTCCCTCCACTCTTTGCCTGAACTTAGGTTTCTAACAGCAGTCTATCCCTAGTGTTCCATCTAGTGCATTGTCTGTATTTATTCTCCAGTCACCGACCCGGCTTGTATATCCATTCCGTCTGACCTCTCTGCTCTTCACTTCGGCTTTGTATTCTGAACCTGTGCTGCCTGTCCCAACCTCGGACTGTCTGACCAAGTCTCTTCCTGTGCCCTCCATACCACATATCCTGGCCTTGACCCATTGGTCAGCTGATGCAGGCCCTTGAACTGCCCTGCAGTGGCACCTGATGGTAACCCTACGACCCAAGCCTATCCTCACCGTCAGAGGCTCTATTGAAGACCAGATAGCCACTTAGTCATGCTCCTCCAGGGTTCAGGCCTTGGATCCCACTGACAGATCAAGACCAAGAGAACACAAGACTCATATACAGATCTTGTTTGAGGAGGTCCATTCTTAATGTGAGTGCCAAGACCAGCTGATGCAGGCAATCAATGTGGTGGCAACTCAGCTGCAGGATTTGTCCACCTTTGTTTCCACCTTGCCCTGTGCCTCAACTGTGACAGCCCATCTTTCCTCAGGGTTGACATCCTCTCCAGGGGATCTACCTAAGGCTCCTGTTCCTGATGGAGCAGCTAAGTTCCAGTTCCCTCTCTCATCCCGCTAAGATGGAGACCCCAAGGAGACTCGCGGCATCATTAACCAGTGCCAAATACACTTCACTCTCCATGCTCATCTATTTCCTTTGGACCAGACCAAGACTGCATTTATAGTCTGTCTCCTGTCCGGACAAGCTGTGGCTTGGGCAAATCCCTCTTGGGAGCGTGGAGGTCCAGGGACCTGTGATTTAGAGAAGTTCCTGGAGATATTGTGAGTGGTATTCGAGATACTAGGCCGCACTTCCTCAGTTGCCTTGTCCCTTTTGACCCTAAGACAAGGCACTGACACTGTGGATCAGTATGCATTTCCCTCCCATACCCTGGCTGCAGAGTTGGTTTGGAATGAAGAAGCCCTTGTAGTGACCTTCTGGCAGGGTCAGTCGGGTCATATTAAGGATGAATTGGCAGGCAGAGATCTATCATCTTCCTTGGGTCCTTATACACCTAGTCTTCCAGGTCCTTATACACCTGGTTACTAGAATTGATCGTCTTTTCCATGAGAGGGCTCTGGACCAAGCTCAATTACCTACTCACATCAGAAGACCCCCAGGTTGGCTCCAACCTTCCAGTACCTTTTGCTGCTGCTGGAAGCCACACCTTCTGCTGTAGAGCTAATGCAGGTTGAGTGCGCCAAACTCTCTATACAAGAACGACAGCGAAGGTATCGAGATAACAAGTGCATGTACTGTGGAGGCAAGTGGCATTATGTTTGTCAGTGCCCAATGAGGCCAGGAAACTCCAGCACCTAGGGTTGGCCAGAAAGACAACCCAATGTGAGAAAGATTTTTACTCCAAAACAAATAACCGAGGTCACCCTGATCTGGGGAGAGAGGTCTCTCTTTACGGCAGCCCATTTAGACTCCAGATCTGCTTCTTTCATCCGGGTCTGGTTCTCCAACTTCAGCTTCCTTTACAACAAAATCAACCCTCCATTGATGGAAAGCCCCTGGCGGAGCCAATTTAATATATTTAATATATCATGCAGCCAGCCACTTTTTCGATTGGAGTCCTGCATTACAAAAGAATCTATTTCTACGTACTACCTAAATTCATAAACTCTGTCCTTAGGTCTTCCATGGTTAGGTGCTGGTCGTTAACTGGTTCACTGGCCAGGTGCTTCAGTGGGGACCATGTTGTGCTACACAACTACCTTAGCAAAGTCTTGTCCAAGTCTCTGCCTGCTGTGCCTTCAAACCTTTCTTCTCTGCCCACCTGTTATTGTGCCTTTGCAGACATCTTTTGTGAGAAGAAGGCAGAGGTATTGCCACAACATAGACCTTACGATTGTCCCATCGATCTTCAGTCTGGCACCTCTCCACCATGTATATCCTCTATCTGTAAAAGAGACTCATGCCATGTCAGAGTACATCCAAGAGAACTTAGCCAAAGGATTCATATGTAAGTCCTTTTCTCCTGCCGGTGCTGGCTTCTTCTTGACCCAGAAGGATGGTTCCCTACATCTCTGTATTGACTATCGCCTCCTTAACAAGATCACCATTAAGAACATGTACCCCCTGCCTTTGATTTCTGGACTGTTTGACCTGCGGGGCAAGGATTTTCACCAAATTGGATCTACAAGGGGCTTATAACTTGATTCAGATCTGTAAAGGCAATGAATGGAAGGTGGACTTTAATACCTGTGACTATTATGAGAATCTCGTCATGCCCTTTAGTCTGTGCAATGCGCCTGCCGTGTTTTAGGAATTCATTAACAACATCTTCCGGGATTTCCTCTTTGTTTCCGTAGTCGTGTATTTGCCTGACTTTCTCTCCTAATCTACCTACCCATAGATTACACGTCCGTCAGGTTTCTAGTCAGGGTCTCGAAATGGATCTGCAGAAGGTTTCTGCCATTCTCTCCTGGCCTCATCCCCAAGGCTTACATGCCATACAGCGGTTCATGGGTTTTGCCAACTTCTACAGGCAATTTATTCTGCACTTCTCGTCCCTCATGGCATCCATCTCCACATTAACCAAGAAGTGGGCTAATGCCAGAATCTGGCCAGAGTTGGCCGTGTCCGCTTTCAGCATTTAAATGAGGCCTTTGCAAGAGCTCCAGTGCTGCGCCATTCTGAAGTGTATAACAGTTTCTTCTAAAGGTGGATTCCTCCTCTATCGGTGCTTGGGCAGTTGGTCTGCAAATAGCTTCTTCGGGGAAGTCTGTCTTGTGATTTTTTTTATAAACTATTTTTGCCAGCCCAACGAAACTATACTATTGGGGATTGTGAACTACTGGCCATTAAGATGGCGATTGAAGGATGGCAACACCTACTGGAAGGTACCAGCGCCCTGGTAATAATATACATGAACCATAAGAATTTGACTTTTCTGCAGACCACCCAACAGTTAAAATCCTCGTGGGCACTCTTCTTCGCTCATTTCGACTTTGAGTTGCACTTCCGTTCTGCAAAGAAGAATGTTAAAGCAGATACCTTGTTTCGATCCTTTGATGTATCTGATTCTGAGGAGGAATTACATCATTAATAGTGATGAGCGAGCGTGCTCGCTACTGCTCGGTGCTCACCCGAGCATCTCACTGCTCGAGATGCCCGGCGCTCGCCGAGAATTTCCGGGGTTGCTCGGCGGGAGTTCGAGTCTACTCCCTGCATATTTGGCGCTCTTTACAGAGCCAATGAACATTGCCTGCCACTCATTGTAATGCCGTAGCCATGTTGGTTGTGGCATTACAGTGATTGGCTGGCCACACAGCGTCATCAGGTCTATATCAGACCAGGCGCCGCCATGCTCGTCACAGTCACTCTGGAATCAGATAGTGTGGGGAGAGGTGCTGCAGAGCTAGGGAGAGATTTGCTTGTTTCTAGTTAGTGTAGGTGTACCAAACTATATTAGAGACACATATCCATCTCAACAAACAGTCCTTCTGAAGACTAATCCATCTGCAGAGATATCAGGCAGGCATTGTATATAGGCAGGCAGGCAGGGTATATAGCAGACTGCAGTGCACATAGCACAAGAGGCTCCATTCCAGTTTTGTCTGCTGCTGCTGTTAGATATTTTCTAGAAATATGCCCAGGTCTCAGGGGCCAGGAATATTTTTTTTTGGTTCTTAATCCTCATTATTTGCTTAAAAAGCAAATAATGTGTTCCAGAGAACACCGTTCTGCGCCATTTGCTTGTTGGCACTGCAGAATACAGCCAGGTCCTTTCCATATTACAGCGCTAAAAGTTCAGCTATTTAAAACTGTGGTTTGTCCGACACACGGATCACATATAATTGCGCTGAAAATACTGCCATTTCTGGCCTCCATTAAAAATTTGTTTCAGTGTGTCAGTGAAGCAATTGACACCAGTTTGCTGTTCAAAATATTTACCTACAGGCCAGGTATTTAAAACTGTGTTTTCCAAATTCAGCCATTTGTAGTGAGCATGGAAGATATTGTCCTCCATTTAAAATGGGCAAGGCGCATGGCCAGGGATGGGGAACTGGACGTGATGGTGCATGCAGAGGCCGAGGCCGTGGGCAAGCTGAAATTGTGCCACAACAAATACCCACATCTTCTCGCCTGACCTCCCTGTCCCAATTCCTAGGGGACCACAGCACACCACTATTGAACCCAGAGCAGTGTCAAAAGGTTGTTGGTTGGATAGCGGTTAATGATTCCAGTCACATTTTGACCACCACCACCCTGTCTTCCACACGGTCAAGTCTCAGTAGCCATGAGTCTGAACTGCATATTCCTCACCCTGATCCTCCTTCCTGCCACCATGCTGAGTGCCTGGAGACAACTGATCCCACACTTGGACACTCCGAAGAACTGTTCACTTTTCCATTTATAGATACGGGCCTCTCGCCTGATCCACTTGAAGCGGGGCAAGAGGAGATCGCATGTAGCGATGCCAAAATATTTGAGCAGCCATGGTCACACGAAGGCGACAGTGGGAAATTGTCACAAGAGGTGGACGGTGATGAGACACAATTGCCAGAAAGTCAGGAGCAGGACCAGGGTGCGGAAGTGGAAGACGAGGTGATGGATGATGTAGTAACTGACCCAACCTGGCAGGAGGACATGCAGAGCGAGGACAGCAGCGCACAGGGGGAGGGAGGCAGAGCACCCCTACAGGCAGGAAGAAGCAGTGTGGTGGCCACAGACAGAAGGGAGGCAACCGTTCTCCGTAACATCAACACGAAGGAAGTTGCCAGTACAACTGTTAGGTCTTCCCGAGTCTGGTTGCTTTTTAAAGACTCTTCCGATAACCCCAAAAAGGCCATTTGCACCACCTGCAAGACCAGCATCAGCAGGGGTGGCAAAACTAGCAGCCTGACCACCACCAGCATGATCAGGCACATGGCAGCAAAGCACCTGACTTTGTGGGCCGAACCCCAGGGTCCAGGAACAATGTCTGCAGGTGGCACCACTGTTTCTTCTGCTGTTGTGCATGCAAGCCAATCCCCTGTCCATGGTGCATGTGAAGATGCCTCCTGCCCTGCACCTGTCGTTGCACACTCTCAAGTAGCAGCATCAGGAAGCACGTCCACGTCCTTGTCCCAGCGCAGTGTTCAGTTGTCCATACCCCAGTCCTTGGAACGCAAGCACAAATACGCAGCCAACGCCCCACAGGCAACACTACTAAATTCCCACATTTCACGAAATGTTGCCTTTTAGGCTCATGGAGACGGAAGAATTCCGCAGCCTGATGGCGGCGGCCGTCCCTCGGTACTCAGTTTCAACCGCCACTATTTCTCCCGGTGTGCCGTCCCCACATTACACAAGCACGTGTCCCAAAACATTAGCTGTGCCTTCAACAACGCAGTTACCGGGAAAGTCCACCTAATCATGGACACGTTGACAAGTGCTTGTGGGCAGGGATGGTACATCTTGCTGACGGCACACTGGATTAACATAGTGGAAGCCGGGACCCAGTCGGACCTTGGGACGGAACACGTCCTCCGACGCCAAGGATTGTGGGCCCTAGGTCAACCAGGGTTTCCCCCACAGTCTACAGCTCCTGCACCTCTTCCTCCTCAGCCTCCTCCTTCTCTTCAGCCTTCATCTCTGAAATGACGACATCAGTCACAAGCTGGAAGTACTGCACCACTGCCTCGGCCAAGCAGCAGCAGGCTGTGCTGAAGCTAATATGCTTAGGTGACAAACCGCACAATGCTGAAGAATTGTGGAGAGCTCTGAAAGAGCAGGCAGATCTGTGGCTCACACCGCTGAACCTACAGCCAGGCATGTTCGTGTGTGTCAATGGCCGAAACCTGGTGGCGGCTCTGAGTCGAGGTGAGCTCACACACTTACCATGCCTGGACCATGTGCTTAACCTCATAGTTCAGCTATTTCTCGAATCCTACCCGGAGCTGCCGGATCTGCTTGTTAAAGTATGCCGCCTGTGTGCCCATTTTAGAAAGTCACGCATTGGAATTCTACACTGCAGATGTTGGGATGGATTTGTGAGCAGAAGAGGGCAGTTGTTGAGTACCAGCATCAACAAGGCCGTCGGTATTCAGTTCCAACTCCACACATAAGACATCAGGAGTGGACATGGATGTCAGACATATGTACCATCCTCCAAAACTTTGAGGACTCCACCAAGATGGTGAGCGGTGATGACGCCTTAATTAGCGTCACCATCCCGCTTCTCTTCTCCTCGTTTTCTGAAATGCTCTCTGCTCACAATCAAAGAGGATACATTGCAGGCGGAGCACGATGAGATGGAGCAAGGAACCATATAGGTTGATTACACACAGCCCAGCCTCATCTCATCCCAACGTGGATTGGGTGACAATGAGGAGAAGGAGGAGAAAGAACAGGTGCTAGTTTCATGCTCTATAGATGGTACTACCTGCACAGCTATCATACTGTCTGTTCAGCATGGATGGCCAGAGGACAGAGAGGAGGAGGAGGAGAGCATGGTCAGTCATCCTCTTGGTGAGGACACAGAAGTCTTGCCTGTTGGCAGTCTGGCACGCATGACTGAGTTTATATTACGCTGTCTTTCCCATGACCCTCGCGTTCTCAAAATTTTGGATGACAGTCATTACTGGTTGGTGACACTTCTAGACCCATGCTACAAGGAGAACTTTCTATCTCTTATTCCTGAGGCGGACAGGTCTACAAAAATGGGGCAGTACCAGAAGGCCCTTGCTGCGGAACTTTAAAAAAAATTCCCTTCTGAAAACGCTGGCGGCAGAGGTAACAGTTGGTTGGACAACCAAGGAGTACAGGCAAGAGAGACATAACTTCAATCCAGCCGAGACAGGGGAACACTGTCAAAGTTCTGGGAGAATTTTCTCAGCCTCTCCCATCGCACAGGCCCTGAGGCGCGGGGTACTCTCACAAGGAGTTCAAAGTTTGGGAAGATGCTGAGGGAGTACCTTGCCGACTGTACCATCGTCGTCCGTGATTCCTCTGTGCCTTATAATTATTGGGTATCCAAGCTGGATACGTGGAATGAACTGGCTCTCCACGCCTTGGAGGTCCTGGCCTGACCTGCCGCCAGCTTTTTATCACAGCGGGTTTTTAGTGCCGCTGGTGAAATTATAACTGATAAGCGCATCCGCCTGTCAACTGAAGATGCTGACATGCTGACTCTTATAAAAATGAACAAGAGCTGGATTGGGCCAGACTTATCAACAGCACCGAATGATAGCAGCGTAACATAAACTCAAATCCAGTGTATTTTTTTGGGAGGTGTATTCCCATACACCTCTTCACACCCACACATGGGTATACACTTCCTGATTTTGGCTATTTGCTCTTATCCTCCTCCTCCTCCTTATCCTCCACCACCATATTATCAGGGTGACCGTGGTCCGTGATGCAACACCCACATAATTTTTTTAAAGGGTGTTTATGATGCCCGTTTAAAAAAAATTGTATACAGTATGTTCATGTATACCCCCTAGGGGTAAATGTTTGTCAGCCCATACACTTAGTGCATGGGCATTACAAGTATAGGAGACCTGCTCCTTTCCTTTCTAATGGGAACATTTTTTATGAGGCCCTCCTCCACTTCTCTTCCAAGTGGCATTGGAGTGCTTCCCAATTTTGGCAGCCCTTGCATTCACTGCATAGGCAAACACAATAGGAGACCCACTTTCTAATAAAGGGAGCATTTTTTTTCAGGAGGCCCTCCTCCACGTCTCTTCCAAGGGGCATTGGAGTGCCTCCAAATTTTTGGCAACCCTTGCATTCACTGCATAGGCAAACATAATGGGAGACCCACTTCCTAATAATGGGAACATTGTTTTCAGGAGGCCCTCTGACCTCCACGTCTCTTCCAAGGGTCATTGGAGTGCCTCCAAATTTTTGGCAAACCTTGCATTCACTGCATAGGCAAACACAATGGGAGACCCACTTCCTAATAATGGGAACATTGTTTTCAGGGGTCCCTCTGACCTCCACGTCTCTTCTAAAGGGCATTGGAGTGCCTCCAAATTTTTGGCAACCCTTGCATTCCCTGCATAGGCGAACACAATGGCTACAAGTTTGCCTCTCTGTGCCTTGGACCATTTAAAATCCTCAAATTAATCAATGTGGTGACCTACGGTCTTCAGCTCTTGGAGAATCGACTTATTCCAAACTCGTTCCATGACTTACTCCTGAAGCTGGTGGTCCTGAATTGCTTCTCTAGATCCCATACTCTTGCCTCTACTTCTGATCCTGAGGGTCCCTCTAATGTGCTTGAGCTAAAGGGCATTCTGGATTCGAAGAAGGTTCAGGGAGGACCTTCTACTTGATGAATTGGAAGGTCTTTGGTCCTGAGGTGAGACCTTGGGAGCCTGCTGAAAACATCTGCACCCCTACCATTCTTTGGAGGTTTCTCCATCTGTCTGGCCAAAAAAGGAGGGGTTAGTAAGGGGTGGGTACTGTCAAATCGGTAACTTGCATGCATTCTCAGCGCCATCCTACTCACTGTGGTCACTGGTCTGCTTCTGCTCATGTCAAGCCTGCTGTCTCCACCTGGCTATAGCAAGCTATGGTCAGTCTCTGCAGGAATTTAACCCTGCTGCTGTTTAAGTTATTTAGTCGGCGGCTCCTCCTTCCACTCTTTGCCTGATGTTAGGTTCCTTGTGAAAGTCCATCCCTAGTGTTCCATCTAGTGCATTGTTTGTATTGATTCTCCTGTTACCAACCCGGCTTGTATACCCATTCCGTCTGACCTCTCAGCTACTAACCTTGGCTTTGTATTATGAACCTGTGTTGCCTGCCCTGATCTCATACTGTCTGACTACATCTCTCCCTGTGTCCTCCATGCCTAGTATCTGGGCCTCAAGCCTTTGGTCAGCTGCTGCAGGTCTCTGCACTGCCCTGGAGCTGCACCTGGTGTCTATCTTGCGGCCCAAGCCTATCCTCACCATCAGAGGCTCTAGTGAAGACCAGGTAGTCACTTAGTCATGCTTCTCCATGGTAAGCCCGGCCAGTGGCACATGCAGCAACATTTTTGTGGAAAAAATATAATTTTTCATTTTAATGTCCCAATGTTACAATGTTTTGTGAAGCATACATGATTTCCTTGAGAGTTTCCAGCATGGAATCACTTGTGTAGGGTTTCTGCTGTTTTGGCATATCATGAATTCTGCAAATGCAACTTGGCAACCACAATCTATCCCAGCCAAAATTTTGCTCCAGAATTTAAATTGCGCTCCTACTCTTCTGGGCAGTGCTGTGTGCCCAAACACTAGTTTTCCACCACATATGGAGTATGGGTGTACTCAGGAGAAATTACACAACTAATTTTGGGGTCTACTTTTTCCTTTTAGTCTTGTGAAAATTAAAAAATTGGGGCTAAAGCAACATTTTTGTGGGAAAAATATATATTTTTTCATTTTCAAGGCTCAACGTTATAAAATTCTGTGAATCATGTGTGGGTTCTAGATAAATATCCTTGAGTGATGTAGTTTCCAAAATGGGGTCACTTTTGGAGTGTTTCCACTGTTTGGACACATCAGGGGCTCTGCAAACTTGACATGGCGTCTGCTATCTATTCCAGCCTATTTTGCGCTCCAAAAGTCAGATGGTGCTCCTCACATTTTGAGCCCTGCCATGCGTCCACAAAGTAGTATTCCACGAAATATGGGTTATCAGTGTATTCAGGAGAAATTGTACAGCAAATTTGGGGTCCATTTTCTTCTGTTACCCTTGTGAATAAGAACATTTTTTGTGGAAAAATAAAAATGTTAATTTTTCCTTACATTTCTTTAATTCCTTTAAAGCATCAAAGGGTTAATGGGATTCTGAGTACTTTGAGGGGTGCAGTTTTTATAACTGTATAACTTTTGGGTATTTTCTGTCACCTAGGCCCCTCAAAGTTACCGTATTTTTAGGATTATAAGATGCACTTTTTTCCCCCCAAATTTGGGGGGAAAATGGTGGTGCGTCTTATAATGCGAACTGTATAATCCAAATCGCTTACCAGCGTTGGTGGAGCGTGGTCCCAGGATTGCTGCTGCCAGATTCTTCTGCCTTCCGGGAGTCAGGAGTCAGAATATGGCTCCGGTCCCCATGCTGCGGGCCCCTTGCTCGCAGTAGGTGTCCGGTGGTACGGGGGGCTCCACCGAGATTTTGTAAAAGCTGGAGCCCCGCACCTTCCATACTGTTCTATGCGGCAGTCCCGGGAAAATGGCCGCCGGAGGCGGTGCATGTGCAATTGAGATCTCGGTGCGGAGATCTCAATTTGAGCATGCGCCACCTCCTGGTGGCCATTTTCCCAGAGACCATCACATGGAACAGTATGGAAGGTGCGGCTTTTACAAAATGCCGGCGGAGCCCCTCCACCACCCGACACCTACTGCAAGCAAGGGGACCACAGCAAGGGGACCGCATCAAGGGGACCGCAGCATGGGACAGCAGCATGGGGACCGCAGCCATTTTCCGACTCCTGCCCCTGCTGGAAGGCGGAAGGTTCCAGCAGCAGCGATCTCCCGACTGCTGCCTCGACCCTGCCACCTGGGACGTCGCTCCACCAAAGCCTCAGCCCCCCAGGTAAGCTGATTATAACACGCACCGGTTTATAAAAAAAAACATTTTTTTCCTATTCTCCTCCACAAAATTTGGGTGCGTTTTATAAACCGGTAAGTCTTATAATCCACAAAATACGGTACTTCAAATGTGATGTGGTCCCTGAAAAATTAGTTTTGGAAATTTTGTTGGAAAAATGAAAAATTTCTGATAAACTTTTAAACATTTTAACTTCTTAACAAAAAAAAATGTTTAAAAAATTATGCTGATGTAAAGTAGACTAATATTATTTATTAATTAATTTTAGTGGTATGACCATCTGTTTTAAGGGCATAGAAATTAAAAGTTTGAAAATTGCGAATTTTTCAACATTTTCATCAAATTTCCAATTTTTTATAAATAAATGCAAATTCTATTGGTCTAAATTTACCACTAATATGAAGTACAATGTGTCAGTCACAGAATTACTGCGATATGTTGAAGAGCCCAGAATAAATTGACACTGGTCAGAATTGAAAATACTGGTCAGAAAGGTGAAAACAGGCTTTGGCAGAAATGTATTAATTAACCCATATTGTAAGCATCATAAAAAGAAAAAAATATTGAAACTCCAAAATTGCAGTGGGTTAGGCAGGGTGGGTTATCCTCAACTCAATTCCTTAAAAGATTACAATAAAAAATGATCAAAAGATATTATGTGCTCTAAACCGATCGATAAAAACTTAAGCTCTCTGCACACAAAAAAACCCAGCTCCCTCAGCTTCATCAGTGGAAAACAAATGTCATGAGACCCTGAAAACGCAAAAACTATTTTTTTTCACAAAATTCAAAATTGTTTGCACCACTTAAACAAAATTAAGCTTAAAACTCTCCGGTCATTAAAAGGGCTAATGATCCTTTATGCGGGCCATAGTCTATTATATTCCTGCTACAGCATACAGATGATTACAGACTCAGGATTTTTTTAGGGGTATAAGACTACAAGGGGCTAAATAAAAATGCACTTCAGCATTTTCAGATGTACATTTTTAAAATAATTAGAAAGCAGTGTATGATTTCCTTTATACTTGGTGCTTTGTGTTGGCATATTACATAAAATTCCAATAAAATACATTTAAAATTATGGGTGTAACGTCAAAAAATGTGGAAAAGTTCACGGGGTATGAATACTTTTTCAAGACACTGTAATAGTTGAAAAAATACCAACCTGATTAAGTTGTGCTAAGCCAGGACCTTCATTAAATTGTTCACTAGAATAGTGCACATAGAGCTGGTTATGTTCATCAGAGGCATCAGATGATGCTACTGATAGCTGTTTCACCAATGGCTTATCCTGTACTAAATTGTAGCATGTACAATTGAGAGGGGCCAACAAGTCCTCCTTACAAATTGGGTTTTCCTGGACTAGATATAACAGTCACTGAAAGTCCATGCAGTTTTTTAAAGAACCATATTACATTCAGTATAACTGTTGCTTGGGCTTAAACTGTCAACTGTTGTTTGGCCTCTCCAAGATGATTCTCCTACCAATAAAATATTTGTCCTGTACCGTGTTTTTTCTATATACTTGCTAAGGTCCTTCTTTGTATGAAATGATAGGCTTGCTGAAATAGAAATTGTTTAAACTGCAGCCAGTTAGAAAGCATTGATGAAAATGTTTAACTGGTAATGTCATGAGTTTGTCAGATGTAACAGTTTGGTATTGCAGACGCCTTCTTGATCCTTCTCACTTTTGGACCCAGCGGCAACCTGCTCTGATTGACACACCCTGTTCTGGGTGTTTATAAACTGCTTCAGGGAGTCGCCGGTGATATTCACATTTTTCCCTTGTAAAGGCTTGGAGCTATAGCAGTCGGCTAGCTTCCTCTCTGGTGCCTTTGGAGGACGTTTGGTGTTATCTCTCTGGTGTCTGTTCAAGCTAAGTTTTCCCTCTTTGTTTGTCTTCCTTGTTGTCTTTAGTTTATAGTGGGGACTGACCAGTGCTCACCCCCTCCCTATCATGGGCCTAGCTCTAGGGATAAACAGGGCTTAGGTTTCCTGTAGGGACGGTAGGGTAGGCAGGGTGTTATTAGATCAGCCAAGGGGTCCCCACTCCCCCTTTCTCAAGTGTCTGGGCTTCCTTCCCCTCATCCCTTCGTGTTGCACTTAGTCTTTCCCACACTGTGCATGACAGATAAGCATCACCTGTACAGATGTAGCAGCCACTAACATGTTTAGAAGGCATGTAAAAGCAGAAAGATTATTGTGTATGAATCTTACCATCTCTTAGACTGCAGTCACACATCCCTGTGAGTGTTACCATCTGCGAGAAACAGAATGATTTTTTTTTCTCAGTTGTCATCCTAGTTTCATTCGTTTTTTTTCTTATCCCTTTCTTTTTCTCTTAACAATGTATTACTGTAGTTAGAAATGGATGAAACTCAGATGGAACTCCTGAAGTACAATTTATGTCTTCAGTGTGTCATTTTTTTTACCCAAATCTCTTTAGACTTTCATGACCGAATCTGATCCGCAAAACAGATGAGGAGACATGGATCAGTTTTTAAAGCTAATGTGTGTATGGATCATTGAAACCGCTCCCGGCACATTAACCCCCGAAATGCTGCGATTGAAATCGATCGTAGCATTGCGGTGGCAAGAGGAGGTAAGCGCGATACTTACCTTTTCTGCCGGCGTCCAGCGGCGTCTGAATCCGGTCTCGGATATTGCCATGGTGACCTGACGTCATCATGACAACATCCGGGTCACCAGGAGGCAGGAAGTTGCTTTGGTCATGTGCAGTGCATGACCAAAGTAACTTCTCTCTGTGCAGCGCTGACAGGCTGCATGGCATAGGGAGCTGCTGCTCTCTATGCCATGCAGGCGATCAGGCTGCAAAAAGTGACAGTCCCATAGTGGGACCATGTGAACAAGTAATAAAAATGTCAAAGTGAAAAAAAAAAAAAATTGTAAAAATATAAAAAAAAAAATGAAAAAAATAATAATAAAAAAATATATCTATTGTACCCATAAATAAATAATCTTATGAAAAAAAAAATAAACCAATAAAAGTACACATATTTGGTATCACCGTGTCCAGAACGACCTGACCTATAAAACTGTCCCGCTAGTTAACCCCTTTAGTGAACACGATAAAAGAAAAAAAAAAAACGAAACATAAAACGATGTTTTATCATCATACTGCCAAACAAAAAATGGAATAAAACGTGATCAAAAAGACGAATGTAAATAAAAATGGTACCGCTGAAAATGTCATCTTGTCCCGCAAAAAACAAGCCGCAATACAGCTCCAACAGCAGAAAAATAAAAAAGTTATAGCTCTCAGAATAAAACGATGCAAAAACAATTATTTTTTCTATAAAATAGTTTTTATTGTGTAAAAGCGCCAAAATATAAAAAAAAAGAAAAAAATGCAGTACCGCTGTAAACGTACTGACCCGAAGAATAAAGCTGCCTTTTCAATTTTACCACACGCAGAACGGCATAAAAAACAAAACAAAAAAACAATTCCTGAATTGTTGCCTTTTGTTTATTCTGCCTCCCAAAAATCGGAATAGAAAGCGATCAAAAAATGTAATTTGCCCGAAAATGATACCGATAAAAACGTCAACTTGTCCCGCAAAAAACAAGACGTCACATGACTCTGTCGGCCGAAATATGGAAAAATTATAGCTCTCAAAATATGGCGATGCAAAAACTAGTCTTTGGAAAAAAATGCGTCTTTTAGTGTGTGACAGCTGTCAATCATAAAAACCCAATATGAATCTGGCATCGCTGTAATTGCACAGACCCGAAGAATAACATCTAATCACGCGAGGAACGGCGTAAAAAATAAACTTTAGGGTTAGGGTTGTGCTAGGGTTAGGGTTGTGCTAGGGTTTGGGTTAACGTTGGGCTAGGGTTAGGGTTAGGGTTGGGCTAGGGTTAGGGTTGGGCTAGGGTTAGGCTTGGGCTAGCTTTAGGGTTAGGCTAGGGTTAGGCTAAGGTTAGGGTTAGGCTAGGGTTAGGGTTGGGCTAAGGTTGGGGTAAGGATTTTTTCAGAAGTAAAGAAAAAAAATATGACGACGATATGGCGACTAGTGAGCGCAAGTACTCGCTACTTGAGTTTGCATCGGGTGCTTGGGTATGCACCGAGTATGGCGGGTGCTCGAGTGACATGCTCGAGTCTCCTCACCAAATGTTTTGCAGCTGTTATACAACCAAAAAAACCTTGCAGGGATTGCCTGCCATGCACGAGCGATCCCCGCATTTTTTTTTTTGGTGTCTAATAAAAAAAACATGCGGGGCAGGGACTCGAGCATGTCACTTGAGCACCCTCGATACTTGGTGCATACCCGAGTACCCGATGCAAACTCAAATAGTGAGCACTTGCACTCAAGACTAATGACAACTTATTCAATATGATGACCTAATGTTATCAAATTCTGTGTCGTACCTCTGGTTTCAAAATGTTCACTATACCCCTTGATAAAATCCTGGAGGGGTGTAGCTTCCAAAATGGAGTTACTGGGGGGAGGGTGGGGGGGCTGAAAAACATTTTTGTTGAAAAAATGTGAAAATGTTATTTTTTACGGTTCAATGTTATAAACTTCTGTGAAGCACCTGGGGGTTCAGGGTGCTCACCACACATCTAGATAAGTTCCCTAAGGGGACTAGTTTCCAAAATGGTTTCACTTGTGGGGAGTTTTCACCGTTTAGGCACATCAGGGGCATATCCGCTAATTATTCAAGCAAATTTGCTCCTACCCTTCCGAACTCTGCCGTGCATCCAAACAGTGGTTTTCCCCCACATATGGGGTATCGGCTTACTCAGGAGAAATTGCACAACAAACTGCATGGTGCAATTTCTCCTGTTACCCCTATGAAAATGCAAAATTGGGGGCTGAAAAACATTTTTGTTGGAAAAATGTGAAAATTTTATTTTTACGGCTCAATGTTCTAAACTTCTGTGAAGCACCTGGGGGTTCAAGGTGCTCACCACACATCTAGATAAGTTCCCTAAGGGGTCTAGTTTCCTAAATGGGGTCACTTGTGTGGTTTTCCACTATTTAGGCACATCAGGGGCTCCCCAAACGCAACATGGTGTCCGCTAATTATTCAAGCAAATTTTACATTCAAAAAGTCAAATGGCGCTCCTTCCCTTCCAAACCCTGCCGTGCGCCCAAACAGTGTTTTTTCCTCACATATGGGGCATCTGCGTGCTCAGGGGAAATTGCACAACAAATTTTGGGGTCCATTCTTTCCTGTTACCCCTGCAAAAATAAAAAAAATTGGGTCTGAAGTAACATTTTTGTGAAAAAAGTTAAATGTTAATTTTTTTCTTCCACATTCCAAAAATTCCTGTGAAATAATCTTCTTGAATGTGGTTTTGAGCACCTTGAGGGGTGCAGTTTTTAGAATGGTGTCACTTTTGGGTATTTATGTTTTGGGTATTTCTGTCATAAAGGCCCCTCAAAGTCACGTCAAATGTGATGTGGTCTCTAAAAAAATGGATTTTTAAATTTTGTTGTTAAAATGAGAAATCGCTGGTCAACTTTTAACCCTTATAGCTCTCTACTAAAAAAAAATTTTTGTTCCAAAATTGTGCTGCTATAAAGTAGACATGTGGGAAATGTTATTTATTAACTATTTTGCGTGACATATCTCTTTGATTTAAGGGCATAAAAATTAAAATTTTGAAAATTGCTAAATTTTCAACATTTTCGCCAAATTTCCGATTTTTTCACAAATAAACGCAAGTGATATCGAAGAAATTTTACCTCTATCATGAAGTACAAGATGTCACGAAAGAACAATCTCAGAATCAGTGGGATCCGTTGAAGCGTTCCAGAGTAATTACCTCATAAAGTGAAAGTGGTCAAAATTGTAAAAATTGGCCTGGTCATTAACGTGCAAACCACCCTCGGGGGTAAAGGGGGTTAAACATTTAAATACACCTTTCTACCTGCTTGTTTTCAATTTATCTCCTCCCTTCTGTAGCTCTATGAAGCCAGAGCTGTCAATCAAATAAGGAGGTGGAGATAGAGGGAAAACAAGCTGATGGGAAGGTGTATTTAATGATTTACCCCACCATGAACACTAAGCGGTGGGACTTAGTTTGAACAGTCATTCCGTGCTGACAGAGTCCCTTTAACTATCCACTTGCATTTTCATTTGCGAATAACTTACCCATCATCCCAAACCAACTAAACTTTTAGGAAAAAAGTAGCTAAAATTCGGCTTCCAAAAGTGCTGCCAAGGATGCGAGGATGAGAAACTAATGTTAAAAAAACATTAACATTTATTGAGCTACTTATTACGGAGCTGGTCCAGTCCTTTCATCAGGCTCATGCAAACTGAATAAATCATGCCATCATTTATACCATCCCTAGTGAACTCACAATCTTACTGATTGGTTGGCCTCACAAAGTTAATTCATTACTTCACCTTTATTAAAAAACATTCAGTGGCGACCAAAAGTTTTGCATTTTTCTTAAAAGTGTGATTACTTCTGTCTGGTTGTTGTGATACCATTTCCCCTGTGATGAATTGAAAGTGCATGAAGTTGTCATCATGCAAGGACCTTAATTTTAACCAAAATGCTTTTGAATATAGGTATGGTCATTTAAAGGGGTATTCTCATCTCCAAGATCCTATCCCATTATATTGTAGGTGTAGTAATAATAATAATATTAGCAAATACCTACTATTAGAAATGTAGTATAGTATTTTTGATTTGCTATGCCACTTACCTCATGTGCAGGCAATACAGGACCTTAGGTATCCATGGTTACGACCATTAGCAACTTGCTAACTAACTGTGACTTTATCAGTGGACGTCCGATCGCCTTTGCTACATAGAGGCGATGAGCAGATCGCCTCTATGTAGTAGAAATGCTCACTTGCTATGAGCGCAGACCTCTAGGTGGCGCTCATAGCAATCGAGACATGACAACCACAGGGGTCTGCTGCAGACCCCGGGTTGTCATGCCAACCCATCGGTGACCTGCGATCACGTGACAGGGTCACCGATGGCGGGGCCTAGGATTGACAGAGATTGACAGTGGCATTTAACTGGTTAACAGCCACAGATAGATCACGATTCCACCTGCGGCTGTTGTGGGCACATGTCAGCTGTATAAATCAGCTGAAATGTGCCCGGTTCAGTGCGGACTCATCTCCAAAGCCCCCGCTGAACTGACCTTTCCGACGTGGTACATACTATTACTGACCACGTCGGAAAGGGGTTAAATCAGGTGATTGTCTTGGCCATTGCAACAGGCAAACATTTTTCTTTGATAACCAATTTTTGACTAAATTGGATGTGTGCTTAAGATCATTGTCTTGGTGGAATTTCCATCCCTTGTCTACTTTATTTTTACCATGTGGCAGCATTGCATCCTCCAGTATATCCTTGTACATGGTAGCATTCATATTTCCATCAATTCTATGCAGACGGCCAATGGCAAATGCAGAAAAGCAGCCCCAAACCATTACATTGCCACCACCATGTTTCACTGTAGGTGTTTGGTACCTTACATCATTACATTTTCCAATTACGTGGTATACTGTATATAGTGCTTACCATCACTGCTAAACAGACTGAACTTGGATTCTTCTGACCACAACACCTTAGATCAATCTGTCTCTTTCCATTGGCTGTGTTCTTTGGCAAACTCAAGTTGGACCTTCCGGTTCTTTGCAGAGATGAAAGCCTTCTTGACTGGAACTCTTGCATTCAACCCTACTGCTTTTAGCTGTTGCCTCATAGTTTGGCGACTCACTTTGACCCCATATTCTTCATTCATTTCGTGCGAAATCTGTACAGTACTTTTAGGGACATCAGATACTGACTTTTTCTTAATCCCTTAGTGATCGGACCAATTTTTTGAAATCTGACCATTGTCACTTTATGTAGTGATAACTCTGCAACACGTCAACATATCCTATTGATTTTAAGATTGTTTTTTTTGTGACACATGATACTTTATAATAGTGGTAAATTTAGGTTGATATGTTTTGCGTTTATTTATAAAAAATATCAGAAATTTTACAAAAATCTTTTAAAAATTGCAATTTTCAAACTTTGAATGACTATCCCTTTGATCCCAATAGTCATACCACACAAAAACATTAAGAAATAACATTTCCCACATGTATGCTTTACAGCAGCACCATTTGTAAAGCATTGTTTTATTTTGTTAGCATTTTAGAAGGTTTAAAAATGTAGCAGTAACTTTTCATTTTTTCAAGGAAATTAACAACATTTATTTTTATAGAGACCTGTTCAGTTTTGAAGTGACTTTGGGGGTCCTAAATGTTGGAAACAACACAAAAGTGATACCATTTTAAATACTGCACCCCTCAACGTATTTAAAATTGCTTTCAGGTAGTTCATTAACCCTTTTGGTTCTTTTCAGGAAGTAATGGAAAGTGGCATGACAAGCATGAAAAACTTTATTTTTACCACTTAAATTTTGATAACTTCTCTACAGGCCAAATATTAGGACCACACAATCAAGATCTCAAAGTACCGATGAGGTTAACCCCTTTACGACTTGGAATTTTCTGTTTTTGCATTTCCGTTTTTTTGCTCCCCTTGTTCCCAGAGCCATAGCGTTTTTATTTTTTGGGCAATATGGCCGTGTGAGGGCTTATTTTTTGCGGGACGAGTTGTACTTTTAAACACCATTACTAGTTTTACCATATTGTGTACTGGAAAATGGGAAAAAAATTCCAAGTGCGGTGAAATTGCAAAACAAATGCAATTCCACTGTTGTTTTTTTTTTCTTTCCACATTCACTAAATGCTAAAACTGACCCACCATCATTATTCTCCAGGTCATTACGAGTTTGTAGACACCAAACATGAATAGGTTATTTTTTATTTAAGTGGTGAAAAAAAATCCTAAGTTTGCTAAAAAAAAAAAAATATGGCGCCATTTTCCAAGACCCGTAGTGTCTCCATTTTTCGGGATCTAAGTCAGGTGAGGGCTTATTTTTTGCACACCGGGCTGACGTTTTTATTGATAGCATTTTGGTGTAGATACGATGTTTTGATCGCCCATTATTGCATTTTATTGCAATGTTGTGGCGACCAAAACAACGTAATTCTGGCGTTTGGAATTTTTTTCTCATTGCGCTGTTTACCGATCGGATTAATTCTTTTTTTATATTGATAGATCGGGCGATTCTGAACACGGTGATGCCAAATATGTGTATGTGGGGTTTATTTTTTATTTTATTATGAATGGGGCAAAAGGGGAGTGATTTAAACTTTTATATTTTTTTAATTTTTTTAATATTTTTAAAAACATTTTTTTTACACTTTTTGCTTGCTTCTATAGTCTCCATAAGAGACTAGAAGCAGCAGCTGTCTGATCGCAACTGCTACATAGAGGTGATGAGCAGATCACCTCTATGTAGCAGAAATGCTCCTGTACTATGAGTGCCGACCACTAGGTGGCGCTCATAGCGATCTTTACATGACAACCACTGGGGTCTGCTGCAGACGCAGGGTTGTCATGCCCACCCATCAGTGACCCGCGATCACGTGATGGGGTCACCGATGGGCGGGGTAAGTGATGCGCTTCCGGGGCGGGGCAAGTGACGCGCTTCCAGCGCGGCGCTGATAAATGCCGCTGTCAGAGATTGACAGCAGCATTTAACTGGTTAACAGCCACAGGTGGATCGCAATTCCACTCGCAACTGTTGCGGGCACATGTCAGCTGTAAGAATCAGCTGACATGTGCCCGGTTCAGTGCGGGCTCAGCACCGGAGCCCGTGCTGAACCGGGGGTGATGGCCTGGGGCGTACTAATACGCCCCAGGCCAGTAAGGGGTTAAAGAGGAAGCCCCCACATTCTAACTATTTAGATACTGTAGTCGCTATTGACAGCAGAATCAATGGGGTTAAACATCCATGGTTGGTGCCAACACTGATCATGGCTGATGCAGCAAGTTGTCAGCTATAATTTACAGGTGACAGTTACAGGATTGTTACCTGTCGAGGAATGCTAGACTCTTATATCGCAGGTCAGTAAAAAGACGTATATTGGTCACTAAGGGGTTAATAATGTGATCAACTCTGGAGGAAGTTTTCCGTGGTCGTCCACTTCCAGGTTTGTCAGCAGTTCCATAACCTTCTTTTTCTTTCTTTAATATATGTGATACTTGAATCTGAGAACAGTTGAATTCCATAGCTACCACTTTTTGGCTTTTGCTTGACTTCACTCTCAGAATAATAAGCTTCCTAACATCTGGTGATAAATTTGGCTTTGCCTTTGCCATGTTTTACCCTAAAAACACAAAAAAAAATAGGCAAAATGCGACTACCTATGACAAAATATGCAAAACATTTGGCCCAGCAAATGTTGAAAACTAACACATAAAGGGATAAAACAATGTCAAACACAATTTTAGTCCTTATAGCTGACAACCATTTGCATCCGGTTTACTAAAATCACCAGGAAAATGGCATCACGACAACCAGGGAGAAGTAATTACACTTTAAAAAAAAATGCAAAGCTATTGGTCGCCGCTGTACATCCAATAGCAATTACCTATGCCATTTGCAATCCCTGCAAACGTACACTGACAAGCACGTGTTTTGAGCTTTTGACTTTCAACCTCCATAACTCACCATCCACTACTGCTTCGAACGTGAGACTACCATCATTTTATAGACAATCATCTTGGCTAACTCATACATAAATTTGACTTGCAGCTATTTAGCATATTATTAGTTGTGCAGATTATTGTCATGTCACTGCATTGCTACTGTTTTTCTCCTAAAAATCTAAATTTAAATTTTTATTATTTTGTAAATCCACCTTTGGCTTTCAACACTTTGTGAATCTTTCTGGCCATGCTCTAGATCAGATTCAAGCATGTCTCAACCGAAGGTCTCTTCTACATGCTTACAAAGTTGATGCATACTGGTCGACTCACTTGGATACGTATATAGCTTTTTTTTTCAACTCTACCCACAAGTGTTTGATTGGGTTGAGGTCTGGGGATAGTGGGGACCTCTACTTCATTGCCATTGAACCATTTCTTAGACAATCTTGACGTATGCTTCGGGTCGTTGTCCTGCTGGAACACTATGTCGTCCTTTTCATACCCATAGTACACGAGTGTACGAAGTAACTCATCTTGTAGGAGACTCACATATAGCTCAGTATTGAGACCACCATCGACCATGGAAAAGTACCCAAAGGTTTTTGTGGCTGTGAAACAACCCCATATCATCAGGCTTCCTTCACCGAACTTGACAGTTCCTTTAATTTCTTGCCCTGTAAGCCCTTTTTTCCCTTGTTTCTTCCAGACCGATTTGCACCCTTCAGATTCTAGTTTATTAACTTTCATCTTGTCGCTCCAAATCACCCGTTTGCAATCTTTTACTGTCCATTTTTCATACTTTTTTGCAAACTCGAGCCAACGCTTCTTATGATGAGATTGAAGTCGAGGCTTCTGCCCTTTTTTTTGGGCCACCATTCCAGACTTGTGTAACATGTGTCGCACGGTGCTTGCATGGCTGTCTGTGATCTCATTATTAAGCATGTGAGCCACCTCCTCTGCCGTGTTTGTCACGCCAGAACTGATAGACCTTGTGATGAGCTACTTTTTGACCAGATATTTTGCCTGGACGTCCACCTCTTGGCTTTTTAATTGATGGACAGACTTCATTTCATATTCTTCCAACTGTCATGGCACTCACATGATACAGTTTGGCAATTTTCTTGGCGGAGAAACCACTATCAATGAGCTGGATGACGCAGTTTCTCTTTTCTTAGGAAATCTTCTTCATAGCTGTTCCTCGATTCAAACCAGTGATCTTTCGCTTGAGAATCAACCTCATAATATGATGCGCTATTAGGGAAAGTGAGAACAGGTTGTAATTTGTAGTATACAGGAAGAAAAAGATTTTTCCACCACCAGGAGCAAAACAGTAACAATGCAGTGACATGACAATAATCTGCATAACTAATTATATGCTAAATAGTTGCAAGTCAAGTTTATTTATGAGATAGTCAAGATGATTGTCTAAAATGATGGCAGTGTCACATTCGAAACAGTAGTGGATGGTGAAATATGGAGCCTGAAAGTCAAAAGTTTAAAACATTGTCACCCTTTTGCTCTTCACTGTTTATCCATAGCAATTGTTGTGTTAGTATAGTTATATACAATGAATCAATAGAAATATTTCCTGAAAAACGTTCAATGTTCAGATTAAAAAACACATACACAAAAAAATCAACAACCGTTTTTTTATTTTCTGTCCAAAATTCACAAAAGTCTTACAAACCAACGGGGCCGGCCTATAATTTCGGGGATCAACTCCATAACAGCTAATTTATTTCAGTATATTGATTTATTTTTACAGCCTTATGTTATTAAGTTATCCTCTCATATTCGTGATTTTTCTCATCTTATCTCTGAATTAAAAAGATTGGGACTACCACAAAATTATTCATTTTTCAAGTTGGATGTTAATTCACTGTATTCCAACATCAGACATGAATTGGGCCTCAAGGCTATTGAATATTATCTAAATCAGGATGAATCACTGCCTGGCAACCAAGCTAATTTTTTGTTGGATGGTATTAGATTTGTGTTGGAGCACAACATTTTTTCGTTTGAGGGTGTGGCATACCGGCAGTTGAGGGGCTTGGCGATGGGTACATGATTCGTGCCCAGTTATGCCAACCTGTTTTTATGGGTCCTATTTTTTACATGGACTGGGACTCCCAAAGAGGCGCAATCCTTTGTTCACCAATTGAATAACAATTCTTGGGATTGGAATTTTCCTTTTCCACAACAAGAATACAGTTTTCTGGACCTGGCAACCAATAAAGGTGAGCAGGGTGCTGTTCACACTTCGACCTTCTTCCAACATGTCGATGTGAACAGCTATCTAGAGTTTTCAAGTGGGCACTAACCTAAGTTGATCTCAAATATTCTATATGGCCAATATAGGTGGATCAGAAAAAATAGTTCCACAGACAAGGAGATTTTCAAGGAAGCACAGATACTAAAAAGGAGATTCAGAGAGAAAAAATATCCATATTAAAAGTTGCCTTTGCACACACAAAAAAACTGAACCAGACAGAGTGTCTGAATACGGCAAGGAATTTCTGTTTAAAAGACAAAGAAGAGTTATTAAACAACAAAATCAAATATAGTTTTATAACAACATATTATCAGTCCCACAGTAATATCAGGGGTACGGTACCAACATAATTTTTCGTGGAATATGAATCTGAAGAATCATGTCGCACCTAGTAACAGCAGATCAGATTCACCCCTGACTCACCCCACACAAGGACCCTTAATACAGACATCCATTAGAGGTTCCTATTGGTGTGGGGGAACAAAATGTTTGAGTTTGAAAATTATTAAACAGGGGTGTACAATATTCTCGTCCACAGTCACAGGTAAAGTTTTCCCTATCAATTTTAAACTGCAATGCCAATGGCATCTATCTGTTGCAATGTGACTGCAATCTTCAGTACGTTGGTTGCATAATGCAAGCAGTCCACAACAGAATGTCATAGGTCATAGGTATAATATACGCAATGGTATCATTACACATAGTTTATCCAAACATTTTTTCACTGATCACAAGGTATCACTCTGAGAATATTTCTGTAATTTTTGGGCATAAAAGTATTTACATTGAATCATTTTATTCAAATTTTATAAACCGTTAGAAGGGGAAAGGGTAGGGGTATGAGAAGGAAAGATCTTTATTGCATAAACCTAGGGAAGATGAAAGAATAGAATAGAGGGAGGGATAGGAGAATAAGAACAATATTGTAATATGATTAACAGTGATTATAGTATTAAATTAGAAATATAGTTAAAGGGTTTAACATTTTTGTGAATATAAATTAAAAGTGACATCACAAAGATTTACAGAGGAGAATACGAAAGTATTACAAAACAAATATACTGTAATATTAGACATAAAATATTAAGAATCAAACATAACAATATTAATGAGTAACAATTTCATAAAGTTGTCAATGTCTTAAACAAAATGTCACTAATTAGAGGAAAGTTAATCCAGGGTACCCATGTCTTATAGTACTTTGCATAGTAATTGTTTGATATGGCGTGGCTTCTCTCGTAAGAATTATGAAGAGTTATTTTGTATACAATTATCTGCAATGGTGGGAATAAATGTTTTTTTTCCGATTTGCTGCTATGGCATTTTTAGCTACGAGAAAAATGTGAATTAGTATAGGTTTCAAAAATGGATTTGCCACATCCAAATCTAAAGATAGTAAAGCCATTTGGGGAAGTAAAATAATGTTCTGTCTTGTAATTTGATTAATAAATAATATTTCTTTCCAAAAAGTTAGTAGTTTGGGACATTCCCATAGAATGTGTAATAAATCTCCCTTTCAAAGACTAAAAATGTGTAATAAGCTAACCGATTACGACATTGGAATTTTCAACAGTATAAGGAAAGCAATATCTATCCTTTTAAAACAAAAAACTCTAGCAACCGAACCCATTAGCTTACTTCTTTGCAATTCAAACAATAACATGTTATGGAGGACCAAAAATATATGTGATTGCATTAATCAAGAAAACCTTTTCTCCTGAGAAATGGCAAATAAGCTTAAAATCCACTTACTCATCAAACATTTGCGCCTCCTTACAAAAGGCCTTTTACAAAACCATCTCTAGATGGCATTTTACTCCAAATAAACTAGCAAAGGCTTTCCCAAACCAATCACCTCTTTGTTGGAGGGAAGCGGTCAGGAAACGCTGCGGATGCGCTGCGTGCAAACTGCAGCGTTGTACATTACAAGCAAAGTGGATGAGATTTCAAGAAATCCCATGCCCACTATGTTTCTCAGTGCTCCTGCGGACACGGACATGCGGCACGTCTTTCCAGACTGCAGCATGTCAATTAGATCAGTGCAATGTATTGATTGCAGTGAATCTGCATGGTTCAATGAACACATGCGGATTCACCTGTGTGCAGTTCTTTGGACGCAGCATAAAGTATGCTGCTTTCAAAGCAGGGCTGTGGAGTCTGTAAGCCAAACCTCCGACTCCTCAATTTCCATGACTCCAACTCCGACTCCGACTCCCTCATACATGGCTCATGTTTAAGTGATAAATTTACTGTAGCACAGATTCATCTCAGCTGAAAGTCCTAGACCCTTAGATCAGGAATAGGACATTTATAGGACATTTCATAACTTTCCCAAATTCTTATGAAAAAAATATTATCCACAAACTGCATTGAACTACTGTACCCAATTTATTATATATTTTAGGAGTTGGAGTCGGTCCATTTTATACCGACTCCGATTCCAACTCCGGCTCCACCAAAATGGACACCGACTCCAACTCCGACTCCACAGCCCTGGTTTAAAGCGCTGACAGTACAGAGAGTGTGCACATACACTTATTGAACAAATAACTCAAAATACACCCAATAGATTCCAGAAACTTGTTAACAGGGAGTCTCATTTGATATTTAGGCTGTGTGCCCATGATGCGTTTTTTAAGCGTTTCCGCAGTGGCAGAAATGCTGCAGAAACGCTTAAAAAACGCATGGTAGAAGGCCTGCCATGTCCCCCAATGATAATCCGCATGTGCTGTGCACATGCTGCGGAAATTTCAGCTGCGGATTATCATTGCGGAAAAAAACGCAGCACTACCAATTATTTTGCAGAAGTGCTGCATTTTCGCCGCCGTTGACTTGCATTAGAACGCGCCAATTCCGCAAGACTGCATCTGTACTTGCGTAATTGGCGCGTTCTAATGTGCGGATGGTACCCGGGTGTGGAGTACAGGAGAGTCTCATCCACACCCAGGTACCATTAAAAAAGCTGTAAAAAAAAGAATAAAATAAAAACTAAATATATACTTACCTTCTGGCGGCCCGCGCTGCGCTCCTCCTTGCTTCCCGGCACTTTGCGATGGAATGAAGGACCTGCGCTGACGTCGGCAGGTCCTTCACTCTAGCCGCAGCCGGGACCGAGCGAAGCAAGACAGCGCGGGCCATCGGAGGGTAAGCATATTTTTATTTTTTTATTTTTTGACATTCTCTCAGTCACACTATATAAATCCTTGCCTTTTGCATGGATTTATATAGTGTGACCAAGTTGTCAAGCACTTTCCAAGTGATACTAAAATCGCCTGGAAAGCACTTGACAACCCGCATGCGGAAATGCAAGTGAAGAACGCTTCACTTCCGCATGTCCCTGGCAGGAAAAGGCATGTACAATCCGCATGTACAATCCGCATGTACAATCCGCATGCGTTTTTTTCTGCCAGGGAGATGCAGAAACGCTCAGGAAAAAATCCTAAGCATTTCTGCATCGTGGGCACATAGCCTTAGACTATCCACCTTTGACTCCTGAGGGTTTAAATGAATGTGTAGATAATACCTTCCAGTGAGGATTGGTTTGAATACTATTGCATTGTTACATAAAAAAGTTTTGGAAGAGGGAAAAAAAATTTTTTTTGTGTGTTTTTCAACCCCTTTACCCCCGAGGGTGGTTTGCACGTTAATGACTGGGCCAGTTTTTACAAAACTGACCACTGTCACTTTGTGAGGTAATGCCTCTGTAACGCTTCAACAGATCCCTCTGATTCTGAGATTGTTTTTTTCGTGACATATTGTATTTCATAATAGTGGTAAAATTTCTTCGATATCACTTGCGTTTATTTGTGAAAAAATCGGAAGTTTGGAGAAAATTTTTAAAATTTCGCAATTTTCAAAATTTGAATTTTTCTGCCCTTAAATCAGAGACATATGTCACATAAAAATAGTTAATTAATTACATTTCCCACATCTCTACTTTACATCAGCACAATTTTGGAACCAAAACTTTTTTTATTAGGGAGCTATAAGGGTTAAAAGTTGACCATCGATTTCTCATTTTTACAGCAAAATTTACAAAACCATTTTTTTAGGGACCACATCACATTTGAAGTGACTTTGAGGGGCCTTTATGACAGAAAATACCCAAAAATTGACACCATTCTAAAAACTGCACCCCTCAAGGTGCTCAAAACCACATTCAATAAGTTTATTAACCCTTCAGGTGCTTCACAGGAATTTTTGGAATGGGGAAGAAAAAAAATGAACATTTAACTTTTTTCACAAAAAAAACATGCAATTTTTTTTATTTTTGCAGGGGTAACAGGAAAAAATGAACACCAAAATTTGTTGTGCAATTTCCCCTGAGTACGCAGATACCCCATACATGGGGAAAAACGACTGTTTGGGCGCACGGCAGGGCTCATAAGGGAAGGAGCGCCATTTGACTTTTTGAATGTAAAATTTGCTTGAATAATTAGCGGACGCCATGTTGCATTTGGAGAGCCACTGATGTGCCTAAATAGTGGAAACCCCCCACAAATGACACCATTCTGGACACTGAACCCCTCAGGGAACTTATCTAGATGTGTGGTGAGCACATTGAAACCCCAGGTTCTTCACAGAAGTTTATAACATGGAGCCATGAAAATAAAATTTTCACATTTTTCCCACAAAAATGTTTTTCAGCCCCCAGTTTTGCATTTTCATAAGGGTAACAGGAGAAATTGCACCGTGCAACTTGATGTGCAATTTCTCCTGACTACGCCGATACCTAGGGGTGGATTAAGAGTAGCAAGGGCCCCGGGCAGTTTAGAAGGCGCGGGACCCCGCCCCACACACACACCTGATTTATCACGTGACATATCACATGATCCCCTGTGATAGATCATGTGATAGTTCACGTGAAATTAATTTGGCACAATATTAATTCTAATATTTTTTTTTAGACTGTGTGCCCACGATGCGTTTTTTAAGCATTTCCGCAGCGGAAATTCCGCTGCAGAAACGCTTAAAAAACGCTTGATAGAAGGTCTGCCATGTTCCCCAATGATAATCCGCATGTGCTGTGTACATGCTGCGGAAATTTCCGCTGCGGATTATCATTGCGCAAAAATCCGCAGCATTACCAATTATTTTGCGGAAGCGCGGCGTTTTCGCCGCCATTGACTTGCGTTAGAACGCATGGAATCCGCATCCCTGCATCTGTAGATGCGGAATCCATGCGTTTCAATGTGCGGATGGTACCCGGGTGTGGAGGACAGGAGACTCTCCTCCGGACCCGGGTACCAAAGAACCTGTAAAAAAAGAATAAAATAAAAAATAAATATTATACTTACCTTCTGATGGCCCCCGGTGTCTTTATCCGATGCGTCCTGGCTTGTCGGCAGCTCGCGATGGTCTGAAAAGGACCTGCTGTGACGTCATTTAGTCATGTGATGGGTCACGCGACCGCTGACGTCGTCAGGCCATCAGAAGGTAAGTATATATTTTTTATCATTCTTTTACGGTCACACTATATAAATCCATGCTGGTTGCATGGATTTATATAGTGTAACCAAGTTGTCAAGCACTTTCCAAGTGATGCTAAAATCGCTTGGAAAGCGCTTGTCAACCCGCATGCGGAAATGCAAGTGAAGAACGCTTCACATCCGCATGTCCCTGGCAGGAAAACGCATGTAAAATCCGCATGTACAATCCGCATGTAAAATCCGCATGCTTTTTTTCTGCCAGGGAGATGCAGAAACGCTCAAAAAAAATCCGGAACATTTCTGTATCGTGGGCACATAGCCTTACATTAATTGTATGACTCAATATTGAGCACACGTAGCCATCTATACACAGCGGGAGGCTGCACGGTGCCATCTATACACAGCGGGAGGCCGCACGTAGCCATCTATACACAGCGGGAGGCCGCACGTAGCCATCTATACACAACAGGAGGCCGCACGTAGCCATCTATACACAGCGGGAGGCCGCACGGCGCCATCTATACACAGCAGGAGGCCGCACGGCGCCCCCACCAGAGACAGCAGGAGGCCGCACGGCGCCATCTATACACAGAAGGAGGCCGCACGGCGCCATCTATACACAGCGGGAGGACGCACGGCGCCCCCCCAGAGACAGCAGGAGGCCGCACGGCGCCATCTATACCCAGCAGGAGGCCGCATGGCGCCATCTATACACAGCAGGAGGCCGCACGGCGCCATCTACACACAGCAGGAGGCCGCATGGAGCCATCTATACACAGCAGGAGGCCGTACGGCGCCATCTATACACAGCAGGAGGCCGCACGGTGCCATCTATGCACAGCAGGAGGCCGCACGGCGCCATCTATACACAGCAGAGGGCCGCACGGCGCCATCTATACACAGCAGGGGGCCGCACGGCGCCATCTATACACAGCGGGAGGCCGCACGGCGCCATCTATACATAGTGGGAGGCCGCATGGCGCCATCTATACACAGCAGAGGGCCGCACGGCGCCATCTATACACAGCAGGGGGCCGCACGGCGCCATCTATACACAGTGGGAGGCTGCACGGCGCCATCTATACATAGTGGGAGGCCGCACGGCGCCCCCCCCCAGAGACAGCAGAAGGCCGCACGGCGCCAACTATACTCAGCAGGAAGCCGCACGCAGTCACGCATGCAGTCAAGGACACACAAACATGTACAGACATATACATACACGCATAAACACATTTGAAACACAAAAATACATATAAACGGACATCACACAATGATATCTGCCTGCACACACACACACACACACACACACATACACACACACACAGACTCACCATCCCCCGGCTCCATTCCTCCTGCCTGCTCTGACTTCTCCATTGCAGCAGTGCAGGCCGGGCGCGCACTGCGTGACGTCACAGCTAGGAGACACGGCCGCGCACAGGGCCATGTCTCCTAGCAGTGACGCGGCCGGGCCAGCACAGGGAAGTTAACTGCTGCAATGCTGGCCCGGCCGAAGAAGAAGTAGCGGCGGCCGCTGCTGGGGGAGCGGTCCAGGGCCCCCCCTCCCGCCACTGCTACCGGTATGTGCCGCGGCGGCCCGCACATATAATGAGGGCAATCCGGCATTAGACACCCCACCCGGAGCTGCGGGCCTCCTGTAGGCTCGGGGCCCCGGGCGGTAGCCCGGATTGCCCTCATTATAATCCGCCTATGCCGATACCCCATATGTAGGGGAAAACCACTGCTTGGGTGCATGGCAGGGTTCGGAAGGGAAGGAGCGCCATTTGACTTTTTAAATGTAAAATTTGCTTGAATAATTAGCGGACACCATGTTGCATTTGGAGAGCCCCTGATGTGCCTAAACAGTGGAAAACCCCCACAAGTGACACCATTTCAGGGAACTTATCTAGATGTGTGGTGAGCACCTTGAACCCCCAGGTGCTTCACAGAAGTTTATAACATGGAGCCGTGAAAATAAAAAACATCAAACTTTTTCCACAAAAATGATCTTTTAGCCCTAAATTTTTTGTTGTCACAAAGGTAAGAAAAGAAAATGGAACCTAAAAACTGTTGTGCAATTTCTTCTCAGTACGCCAATATCCCACATGTGAGGAAAAAACTGTTTGGGCGCACGTCAGGGTTCAGAAGGGAAGGAGCACTGTGTGACTTTTTGAATGCAAAATTGGCTTGAATCAAGAGCGGACGCCATGTTGCATTTCGGGAGCCCCTGATGTGCCTAAATAGTGGAAACCGCCCACAATTGACTCCATTTTGGAAAGTAGACCCCTCAAGGATTTTATCAAGGGGTATAGTGTACATTTTGAACCCAAATGTATGACAGAATTTGATAACATTAAGTCATCATATTGAATAAGTTGTCATCATTAGTCTTGAGCGCTAGTGCTTGCTACTTGAGTTTGCATCGGGTACTCGGGTATCCACCATGTATCACGGGTGCTCGAGTGACATGTTCGTGTCCCCGCCACGCATGTTTCACGGTTGTTAGACACCCAAAAAAACATGTGTGGATCGCTCGTGCATGGCAGGCGATCCCAGCAAAGTTTTTTTTGGCCGCGAAGCATATGGGCCAGAGACTCGAGCATGTCACTCGAACACCCGCGATACTCAGTGCATACCCGAGCACCCGATGCAAACTCAAGTAGCGAGCACTTGCGCTCAACACTGGTCGCCATATCGTCATAATTTTTTTTCTTTACTTTTGAAAAAATCCAAACCCCAACCCTAATTCAACCCCAACCCAACCCTAACCCTAGCCTAACCCTAACCCTAGCCCAACCTGACCCGGATGTTGTCATGACGACATCGGGTCGTTGTGACAACATCCGGGAGCCGCCGCAGACATCGCTTGACACCAGAGAGGAGGTAAGTATCGGCGCTTACCTCCCCCCTTGCCCCCGCAATGCTGCGTTTGACTTCGATCGCAGCATTTTGGGGTTTAATGTGCCGGGAGTGGTGCGGGACCGCTCCTGGCACATAGCACCAGTTGTCTGCTGTAACAATCAGCTGACACCCGTCGGCGATCGCCCCGCACCGCTTTTGTGCGGGCGATCGCAGCGCACGTAATAGTATGTAGCTGGTCCATAAGTCCCAGGGCGCAGCTACATACTATTACTGACTTGGTCGGAAAGGGGTTAATTTGTACATAGAAACATTCCCTGAAAAACATTCAATTGATTCATTGTATATAGCTATACTAAAACAAGAAATTTTATGGATATATGTTTGCAGGGATTGCAAATGGCATTGGTCACTGCTATTAGATATATGTTTTTTAATACAGGTGACATAATGAATTAGCTTTGCGAAGCCAACTAATCAGTAAGATTGTGAGGTCACTAGGAGTGGTATAAATGATGGCTTGTACTATTCAGTCTGTATGAGCCTGATGAATGGGCTGGACCGGCTTTATAACGCGTAGCTCAATAAATTTTACAAATTTTTAAACATCATTTTCTCTTCCTCGCATCCTTGGCAACGCTTTTGGAAGCCCAAATTTTGTTCATTTTTTTCATAAATTCTCTATCTGGATCTCCTATGGAGATTCAGATGGGGTAGCTGCGGCCGCGGAGGATCATTTTTGCAATTACCAGAGTTGTACCTGCTGCTGCACAACCGATTCAGGTGAGTAGAAGTCACTCACCTCCCTCAGAAATATCTGCTGATCTGCTCAAGGAGCGCTTTCCATCAGTTTTTTTCATAGGCCAACTAAACAGGCAGAATGGGCCACATCCACCCATGGTGAGTTCAACCCTGGCCTGTAAAACCAAATTAAAAATATCCAAACCCATGTCAGATAAATGGATTCCATCAGTAAAATAAAGGCACTCCTTTCTCCAAATACATATGACAAAATGATAAGCCCCAAATAAGTGGCATGAACTTCAACAGCATTCTAATTACTCTAACTCGAATCTTGCCCAACCATGTGGACCTTGTGACAATTTCAGAAAAGACTATGTGAGTGTCAGTAAACAACCACCAAAGTTTGCCTCATACTAAAAAAAACGAACTCCATTGTACTTAACTTCCCTATGTCATTACACCCAGCAAATTCAGTTAGGTCCAGAAATATTTGGACAGTGACTGAATCTTCATGATTTGGGCTCCGCATGCCACTATTTTTAATTAAAATGAAAGAATTGAGATGCAATTGAAGTGTAGACTTTCAGATGTAATTAAAGGGGTTGAACACAAATATCCTTTGAAACATTTAGGAATTGCAACCATTTTTCCTACAAAGCCTCCTCATTTCAGGGTATTTGTACAAATTAACTTTACAATAAATAAAATGTTCATTTTTAATACTTTGTAGAGAATATTTTGCAGGCAATGACTGCTTGAAGTCTGGAAGCCATGGACGTCACCAAACGCTGGGTTTCCTCCTTTGTGATGCTTTGCCAGGTCTTAACCGCAGCTGACTTCAGTTGTTGCTTGTTTGTGGGTCTTTCTGCTCTGTTTTGTCTTAAGCATGTGAAATGCATGCTCGATAGGTTTGAGATATGGTGATTTCCAATCAACTTTGCTGCATTTGATTGAATCCGAGCAGAAAATATAGCCCAGTACACTTCAGAATTCATCTGGCTGCTTCTGTCTTCCATCACATCATCAATAAACACTAGTGACCCAATGCCATTGGAAGTGAAGCATGCCCATGTACAGGTTGATCTTGGTTTCATCTGTCCAAAGAATGCTTTTTCAGTGCTGGGCTGGCTTCTTTAGATGTTTTTTTCTCAAAGTTTAATCTAATTTTTAAGGCTGATTAATGGTTTGCACCTTGTGGTGAACCCTCTGTATTTGCTTTCATGATGTCTTCTCTTTATGATAGACTAAGATACTGAAACACATACTTCCTGGAGAGTGCTCTTCACTTGGGTGAATGTTGTGAAGGGGGTTTTCTTCATCATGTAAAGGGTTCGGTGACCATCCACCACTGTTGTCTTCTGTGGAATTTTTGAATTCCCAAACTTACCAGTGTGCTCATTTTTTGCAGAATGTACCAAACTGTTGATTAGGCTACTCATAACATTTCTGCTATCTCTCTGATGGATTTCTTATTTTTTCAACCTGATGATAGTCAGTTCTCTTCCTTCGAGAGCTCCTTTGACTGCATGTTGTGGGATCATAGCAGCAGCTTCCAAATGCAAATGCCACAACTGTAATAGGCTTCAGACCTTTCATCTGCTTAATTGATAATGGATTAATGAGGAAATAGCCCATGCAGCCCATTAACCCCTTAATAACATTTGACGTACTAATACGCGTCTGTGCCCTGGGACTTAAGAGCCAGACCCGTATTAGTACGTCATGGCGATCGCGCGCGCACACAGGCTGTGCGGGCGCGATCGCCGCCGGGTGTCAGCTGATTGTCACAGCTGACACCCGGTACTATGTGCAGGGAGCGGTCCTGCACCGCTCCCAGCACATTAACCCCCGCTATGCTGCGATCGAAGTCGATCGAAATCGATCGCGGCATTGCGGGGGCAAGGGGAGGTGATCGGCGATACTCACCTCCTCTTCCGGCTTCCAGCACAGACTGCAGCGGCTTCCCGGGTGTTGCCATGACAACATCCGGGTCACCAGAGAGCAGGAAGATTGCTTGGACATGCGCAGTGCATCTCCAAGCAATCTTAACACTGTGCACTTCTGACAGCCTGCATGGCATAGGGATGGTGCTCCATTACTATGCCATGCAGGCGATCAGAAAAAAAAAAGTGAAAGTCCCAGAGTGGGACAAAGTAATAAGGTGTACAAACTGTCTGAAAGTGGAAAAAAAAAAAAAAATGTGCAAAAATATTATAAAAAAATAAAAAAAATAATACACCAAAAATAAAAATATAATGTACCCATCAATAAATATTATTATAAAAAAAATAAAAAAAAAACAATAAAAGTACACATATTTGGTATCGCCGCGTCCGGAACAGTCTGACCTATAAAACTGTCCCACTAGTTAACCCCTTCAGTGAACACGGTAAAAAATATAAAAAAAAAACGCAGCAAAAAACAATGCTTTATCACCATACCGCCAAACAAAAAGTGGAATAACACGCGATCAAAAAGACGCATATAAATAAAAATGATACCGCTGAAAACGTCATCTCGTCCCACAAAAAACAAGCCGCCATACAGCTCCATCAGCCGAAAAATAAAAAAGTTTCAGCTCTCAGAATAAAGCGATGCTAAAAAATATTTTTTTCTATAAAATAGCTTTTATTGTGTATAAGCGCCAAAACATAGAAAAATTATACAAATGTGGTACCGCTGTAAACGTACTGACCCGAAGAATAAAGCTACCTCATCAATTTTACCACACGCGGAACAGAATAAAAAAAAAAAAAAAAAACAATTCCTGAATTGTTGGTTTTTGTTTATTCTGCCTCCCAAAAATCGGAATAGAAAGCGATCAAAAAATGTCACGTGCCTGAAAATGGCACCAATAACAACGTCAAGTCATCCCGCAAAAAACGAGCCGTCACATGACTGTCTGCCAAAATCTGGAAAAATTACAGCTCTCAAAATATGGCGATGCAAAAACTAGATTTTACAAAAAATGCGTCTTTTAGTGTGTGACAGCTGTCAGTCATAAAAACCCCATATGATTCTGGCATTGCTGTAATCACAACGACCCGAAGAATAAAGTCGTCTAATCACTTATACCGCACAAGGAACGGCATCAAAAATAAACTCTTGGGCTAGGGTTAGGGCTGGGTTTGGGGCTAGGGTTCTGCTGTGGCTAGGGTTGTGCTGGGGCTAGGGTTGTGCTGGGGCTAGGGTTGTGCTGGGGCTAGGGTTGTGCTAGGGCTAGGGTTGTGCTAGGGCTAGGGTTGTGCTAGGGCTAGGGCTGGGGTTGGGATTTTTTTCAAAAGTAAGAAAAAAAGATGACGATATGGTGACTAGTGTTGAGAGCAAGTGCTCGCTACTTGAGTTTGCATCGGGTGCTCTGGTATGCATTGAGTATCGTGGGTATTTGAGTGACATGCTCGAGTCTCTGCCCCATATGCTTCGCGGCCAAAAAACTTTACGGGGATTGCCTGCCATGCACGAGCGATCCCCGCATGTTTTTTTTTGGGTGCCTAATAACCGTGAAACATGCGGAGCAGGGACTCGAGCATGTCACTCAAGCACACGCTGTACATGGTGCATACCTGAGTACCCGATGCAAACTCAAGTAGCGAGCACTTGCGCTCAAGAATAATGACAACTTATTCAATATGATGACCTAATGTAAACAAATTCTGTGCCGTACCTCTGGGTTCAAAATGTTCACTATACACCTTAATAAAATCCTTGAGGGGTATAGTTTCCAAAATGGGGACACTTGTGGGGGAGCTCCACTGTTTAGGCACATCACGGGCTCTCCAAACGCGACATGGTGTCCGCTAACAAATTGAATGGAAAATCGGCTCAAATTGTTAGCGGACGCCATGTTGCGTTTGGAGAGCCCCTGTGTGCCTAAACATTGGAGCTCCTCCACAAGTGACCCCATTTTGGAAACTAGACCCCCCAAGGCACCTATTTAGATGCATAGTAAGCACTTGGAACCCCCAGGTGCTTCACAAATTGATTCGTAAAAATGAAAAAGTGAAAAAAAAAACACTTTTTCATTTTTATGAATCAATTTGTGAAGCACCTGGGGTTCCAAGTGCTCACTATGCATCTAGAAAGGTGCCTTGGGGGGTCTAGTTTCCAAAATGGGGTCACTTGTGGGGGAGCTCCAATGTTTGGGCACACAGGGACTCTCTAAATGCAACATGGTATCGCTAACAAATTGAATGGAAAATCGGCTCAAATTGTTAGCGGACACCACATTGCGTTTGGAGAGCGCCTCTGTGCCCAAACTTTGGAGCTCCCCCACAAGTGACCCCATTTTGGAAACTAGACCCCCCAAGGCACCTATCTAGATGCATAGTAAGCACTTGGAACCCCCAGGTGCTTCACAAATTGATTCGTAAAAATGAAAAAGTGAAAAAAAAAACACTTTTTCATTTTTATGAATCAATTTGTGAAGCACCTAGGGGTTCCAAGTGCTCACTATGCATCTAGAAAGGTGCCTTGGGGGGTCTAGTTTCCAAAATGGGGTCACTTGTGGGGGAGCTCCAATGTTTGGGCACACAGGGACTCTCCAAATGCAACATGATATCCGCTAACAAATTGTCGGCTCAAATTGTTAGCGGATATCATGTTGCATTTGGAGAGTCCCTGTGTGCCCAAACATTGGAGCTCCCCCACAAGTGACCCCATTTTGGAAACTAGACCCCCCAAGGCACCTATCTAGATGCATAGTGAGCACTTGGAACCCCTAGGTGCTTCACAAATTGATTCGTAAAAATGAAAAAGTGTTTTTTTTTTTCACTTTTTCATTTTTACGAATCAATTTGTGAAGCACCTGGGGGTTTCAAGTGCTCACTATGCATCTAGAAAGGTGCCTTGGGGGGTCTAGTTTCCAAAATGGGGTCACTTGTGGGGGAGCTCCAAAGTTTGGGCACAGAGGGGCTCTCCAAACGCAATGTGGTGTCCGCTAACAATTTGAGCCGATTTTCCATTCAATTTGTTAGCGGATACCATGTTGCATTTAGAGAGACCCTGTGTGCCCAAACATTGGAGCTCCCCCACAAGTGACCCCATTTTGGAAACTAGACCCCCCAAGGCACCTATCTAGATGCATAGTGAGCACTTGGAACCCCTAGGTGCTTCACAAATTGATTCGTAAAAATGAAAAAGTGTTTTTTTTTTCACTTTTTCATTTTTACGAATCAATTTGTGAAGCACCTGGGGGTTCCAAGTGCTCACTATGCATCTAGAAAGGTGCCTTGGGGGGTCTAGTTTCCAAAATGGGGTCACTTGTGGGGGAGCTCCAAAGTTTGGGCACAGAGGGGCTCTCCAAACGCAATGTGGTGTCCGCTAACAATTTGAGCCGATTTTCCATTCAATTTCTTAGCGGATACCATGTTGCATTTAGAGAGTCCCTGTGTGCCCAAACATTGGAGCTCCCGCACAAGTGACACCATTTTGGAAACTAGACCCCCCAAGGCACCTATCTAGATGCATAGTGAGCACTTGGAACCCCTAGGTGCTTCACAAATTGATTCGTAAAAATGAAAAAGTGTTTTTTTTTTCACTTTTTCATTTTTACGAATCAATTTGTGAAGCACCTGGGGGTTCCAAGTGCTCACTATGCATCTAGAAAGGTGCCTTGGGGGGTCTAGTTTCCAAAATGGGGTCACTTGTGGGGGAGCTCCAAAGTTTGGGCACACAGGGGCTCTCCAAACAGAACATGGTGTCCGCTAATTATTCAAGCAAATTTTACAATCAAAAAGTCAAATGGCGCTCCTTCCCTTCCGAGCCCTGCCGTGCGCCCAAACAGTGTTTCTTCCCCAAATATTGGGTATCTGCGTGCCCAGGGGAAATTGCACAACAAATTTTGGGGTCCATTTTTCCTTGTTACCCCTGTGAAAATAAAAAAAATTGGGTCTAAAGTAACATTTTTGTGAAAAAAAGTTAAATGTTCATTTTTTTCTTCCACATTCAAAAAATTCCTGTGAAGCACCTGAAGGGTTAATAAAGTTCTTGAATGTGGTTTTGAGCACCTTGAGGGGTGCAGTTTTTAGAATGGTGTCACTTTTGGGTATTTTCTGTCATAAAGACCTCTCAAAGTGACTTCAAATGTGATGTGGTCCCTAAAAAAATGGTTTTATAAATTTTGTTGGAAAAATGAGAAATCGCTGGTCAACTTTTAACCCTTATAGCTCCCTAACAAAAAAAAATTTTGGTTCCAAAATTGTGCTGATGTAAAGTAGACATGTGGGAAATGTTATTTATTAACTCTTTTGTGTGACATATCGCTCTGATTTCAGGGCTTAAAAATTCAAATTTTGAAAATCGTAAAATTTTCAAAATTTTCGCCAAATTTCTGTTTTTTTCACAAATAAACGCAAGTGATATCGAAGAAATTTTTCCACAATCATGAAGTACAATATGTCACGAAAAAACAAACTCAGAATCAGGTGGATCCGTTGAAGCGTTCCAGAGTAATTACCTCATAAAGTGACAGTGGTCAGAATTGTAAAAATTGGCCCGGTCATTAACGTGCAAACCACCCGCGGGGCTTAAGGGGTTAAAGAGCATTTGAGATGATTGTCCAATTTTGGTTCCTTTAAAAAGAGGCCTCTACATATTAAAGAGCTGTAATTCTTAAACTTTAGGTTGTGAATACCCTCAAATTAAAGCTGAGAGTCTGCACTTTAAGCCCATATTGATTGTATAACTGTATCTTGAATATCTTTTGGTAAACAGGTAAAATGTGCAAACTTGTGTCACTGTCCAAATATTTTTGGACCTAACTGTATAATAATTACATCAGGATAAAATAGGGACTTTTCAAGAATAGCATCCATTAAACCTTCCGTGCGCAAACCCCACTCAGTTGTCTAGAAAATTCTAACTACATCTGTAGACCAAGATAAGTTGTCACGGTACGACTTTTTGGATGCTCTTTTCTGTGACCAGTACAGAAAGGAGTAGCCGATGATCCATACGATGACACCAGTGATAACTAAAAGAATAAAACACAGGATTAGCAAACATGCAAATTAGGTCTGATGTACCTCTAATAACAACTTGACGATCACCTACCCAAACTTTTCACCATGGATGAACCTAACCTCACATTAGCTGTGAAGAGAGGAAAAATGAAAGCCATCTAAACACAAATTTGATAAACATTTAGCTAAAAAAAATAGATTTGTCATTGTGTCAATGCTGATATTCTATATTCAGGCATTCTTACATTCTGCCCAGAAATAACTCACATATGCTTTACATAAATATTTACTACACCTAGCACATGTAATATTTGTTGTATCACACGAAGATGGACAATTGCTGCATCATTTCCTTTAGTCTTTTTCCAGGGCTGGAGGAGGCCGTGGCTTTGCTTTGTTGGGCTGCTGGATATAGTTTACTATGGCTGCAGCTCTTTCACTTCAGGGTTTTACTTTTCTTCCTAAGATAGATGGCATAACAAGTGACTTTCCTAATTCTTTCAGAAAGAGTCTTAATTTATGCAGTTTATTGGCTTTAAATCTGGGTTTATTTCACGGTATAAAACAAAAGCATTGTAGGCAGGTACATCAACAGTGTTATAAACTAAAACCATTGGCCACCGATTGGTTTTGCATTTGCTTGTGTACGTAGCTATTAGTTTATCTCGTGAATCAACTGCCCCTTTGGTGGAATTATAATCTCTGGCTTTTTGTCATCTCGACTTCTTACTGGATTGTCATGGTGCATCGTGCTCATTAAACTTACCTGTTTGTTTTTTTGGGAATGTAAGAAACCACTGACATATCTCCAGTAAAGTAAAACATTGAACTATGAACCTCTTTTACCAAGGATACTTTGCGTCAGTTCAGGCTTGCTTTTACTTACAGCGCCCAGCATTGTAAATTTTGGTTTTAGCAACAGCTGCCCCCGCTGGTGCAATGTAAAAAAGTTGGAACATGTCACATTTTATCCTCTTAGTCCATACGTCAAATCTGAAACGACTTGCCGTCCCTGATTTTATTCAGGTTTTTCTCCCGGCTTTTTTCCTGAGCGTTTAGAGCGTATGAACTGCTGCTGTCACAAAGTGTCCATTTCTTAATGCCGTACTTTGCTGGCTTACTCAGTATATATTATTTGAACGAGCACCTACTTTGGAATGCCACAAGTTGTTCGTCCACAGTGACATACATATTCACCAGTATTGTATAATTTTAAAAGAATCTCTATGCATTTATCCCAAACTTCTCTAATAGCAGCTAGTTATTAGAGAATTATGTGATGTTTGCAGAGGACAATTTTCCTGCCTGGGCAGAAGGCTGCAAGTTCCAAATTACATTTTTTTTTAGACTGAATTTCTTGCATCGGACTAATTGTCAATTATCATATTCAACTTCAGAATCAGAATTCTCATAATCACTTTCCCCGCTACTTATGTGGTCCTCATCTTCGGACACTTTCTCCAGTTGGATATCTTCTTCAGAATCGGAGGCGTTGGCAAGCATTTCCAATTCAGCTTCACTCAATGGACGTCTTCGCCACATTTTTATCCAACTTTCCAAATAATGGACACCAACGACATTCACGGGGTAAAATCAGCATTATGGAATAAAATAGCACTATGAGAAAAAACAACAATAATTATAAAATTGCAGCAAACACTAACCAGCTTAGCAACAATAAAGAGCTTAGATACTACAGCGAAACAGACCTGCACAGACCTGTACTCAGAGCCCATCCATCTGCAGTAACTTGCAAATGTATTGAGCGCACGGACCGGCAGGAACTGGAGAAATCAATAAACAATAGTAGATGCAATAAATAATCCACAATGATACTATAAATGATGTATGTGACTGAAGATATGCCAGAAGATCTGTATAAAACTCTATCGGGTCATATTGACCCGAACAGTACATATGTAACAATCATTATTTCATACAGAAAGAGTTAAAAAAAACACAACAACACTCATAATAACAACAACTATCCATAAACAAACTTGCCTAACCACGATTTGCAGTTCCTCATAATAAATAATTTGCAGCTTCACAAACTTTATTTTGGGTCAAATAGACCCAAATAGTACAGCAGGGTTAATAATGACATAAACAGAAAACAAAATCGGTGGGGTATGTCGGCATCTAAAAGACACCGTATGCACATACACTGAGGATATCTGCATAATGAGTTTTTAGAGGAATTTTTGGAGCAGAAACTGGGTGGAAATTGTAAATCCTTCTCGAAACTTCATATAAATTATGTTTCTGCTCCAAAATATGCAATGTGTTTTCATGATAAATAAAAGCTTCTTTCTAACGACGTTCTGGTGCTGTTTCTGCCTGTGAGCGGCGCTATCGTTGGCCGCTCACAGGCATCAAGTGACCCCCGGCTGCAGCCGGCTCTGACATCCGCTGCCGTCACGATAAGTCCAGGCTGCAGCCGAGGGTCCCTCTTCCGCGTTCCACCGGTGGCTGCTGGGTTGTGGGCAGGGTTACCCCGCGCATCACACCCAGCATCCACTGCGCGCTATCCCTGTCCCCATTCATTGGGAAAGCGCACGGTGACGTGACGCCAGTGGGGGGTCACGTGCAGCGGGGGGTCACGTGCAGCGGGGGGTCACGTGCTGCCTGTGAGCGCCGCTCACAGGCAGAAACAGCACCAGGAAGCCATTAGAAAGAAGCTTGTATTTATCATTAAAACACATTGGCATATTTTTAAAAGTACTGAACAACCCTTTTAAATGAAATAAGGAAAATCTACAGTTAAAAACACATATTCATTTTTAGTGTATTTACGATGCAGAAACTCACTAAAAACCCATGTAATCTGCATATGACTTTGTTAATAAAAGTTTCATCAAAGTAACAAAAAGTATCCAAAACAAAGCAGCTTTATTTAAAATATGATATATCAAAAGGAGAGAAAAACTGCAGCAGAAAAAACACGATAAACACATGCATGTAAGTAACATATGTAAAAAATGCGCACTTAAAACTGCAAAGAAAACATGCAAGTAATCTAATTAGTAATCTAATTTATCTAATAGTTGCAGAAATGAAGGAGAAAATCAGCAACATTGAAAACTCACCAAATACTCATCATGGGACTTTAGTATTAGGGTGCTCTGTCATTCCTTGTTGGGTGTAATCTACTCACAAATTTTGTGTTTTATTTTTGTGTTATATTTTGTGTTTTGCAGTTGGCAAAAGCTATTCAAGAGCAGCCGGTTGTGCTGCTGCCGAGTCATCGGAGCTATATTGACTTCTTGTTAATATCATACATCATGTTCACTTATGACTTGCCCATTCCAGTCATTGCTGCAGGCGAAGGTAACGTCAGCTGTATATGTTGTCATGTTTCATCAGCAGGTCTAGGTACACTTGTGTCTCTTTTTTGTCACTTATGTTTGCAAACCACTGCTTGTAAATGAACATTAAGAACCTGATTCATCATTGCACTTCTGGCAGTTCTGACAGCGTGAATACCTCGGTTAGTGACTTTTTGATTTGCTATAAATTCATCAAACGATTTTCACCTTTTTTTAAAGCTGTCTTTTGCTGTTTAGTTAGTTATATCAATGTGACTTTTCCAGATGTTTCCGAGTCATTCATCAAATGCGACTTTTTTTTTTTTAAAAAAAATCCAGTTTTATCCTGGAGTGATCTTATCTACAATAGTTATTTTGGTTTAATTCGTGTACAGTTTTGCAAACCGTGCTATTGTTTTTTTACAATGAAAAGTCACAAAACGGATCAAAGACAAAAAGAGGCATTTTTGATTTTATGCAAAATTCATGTGCCATTTTGAAGAATTTGTTGTTTAAAATGGCAATGAATAGCACAAGACAAAAAAGAAAAAATTCACTATCAAAAAACCTTCAAATGATTATTCAGGGCCTGAATGTTTTAGAGTCTATCAACTCTTCTAAAGCTGAAAACCATTGACATATAGGGCTAATAAATATAACAACATGTTAGATATAACATAATATTGGAACATATAGATATTTTCATATTGCAAAATTCGGTTCCCGCGCATCACACCCAGCATCCACCGCGCGCTCTCCCTCTCCCCATTCATTGGGAAAGCGCACGGTGGATGCTGGACGTGACGCGCGGGGCACAGGAAGCTGGACGATCCTGCTGGGGATCTCACTGGGGAGAAGTCTCAGTGGGAGTGCTAGGCCTTCCTCACAGGCCAGAAGTCTGTTGGTCTCTAGTGTGCCAGACTCTGCTGAACATAAAGTTTGTGTGGGATTTAACCCATCACACCCTGATTCTCAGAGTCAACTGCCACACAGATTGAAAAAAATCCTCCTCCAAAGCTATATAGAATGGGGCTCCCAAGAATCTATATTCCCTGATGTTGTAGCTGATTTTGTTCTGACCCAAAGTCCGATATGCTGGATCACCAGTGAGCCTGGATTATGAGATTAGGCCCTCAAATGTCAAGTGCTCAGAAAAAGGACTGCACACTTGTGAGCAAATCAATTTCTGTTTATTCACACAAAGAATACTATCTCTTATACCATTTACAAGCAGTGCAACTCAATGTAGCCCGTGTAGTTCCCCCTGCTACCAAGGTCATGATGACTTTATTCACCCTATCCCCATAACACATTTTTGCATAAATCAACAGAATATTGCGTATGAGATAATAAGCATAAAATCCGTAGTGGCTATCCGTGGTCTATGATACACTATGGAGGGTCCAGCATTAGATTTCTTAAAACATACATTATTCAATAGCTTGGGAAATATATATACCGTATATACTTGAGTATAAGCCGACTTTTAGCACATTTTTTATGCTGAAAAAGCCCCCCTCAGCTTATGCTCGAGTATATACTTATATTATAGCAAATTTCGGCTGTGGAAGGTGGTGGTGGTGGGCTGTGGTGGCGGAGGGGTGGGACACAGGCAGTGGCCGGCTGCTGCAGCTACCATGTGTGCCCGCTGCTAAAGAAAATGAATATCCACGCCTATGGGAGAATGTACCATTCTGTAAGTGTCAGGGGAGCCTTTAGGTCCTTTTTTCTTAATGGAATACAAGGGGGTGTTACAAGGGGGTGTTTCCAATGCCCCTGCCTGAACATATTCTTTTATATCCCTGGTCAGGGCCATTGATTTGGCTAGGCTTAAGGGATATTGTTTTAAACAAGGAGGAGTGGTTCTCTCTTATAATTTAATCATGACCCGAGGGATGGAGAGCCGACCCACATCAGTTTTTCCCTTTGCCCATACGGTGTCTGGCACCTGACTCATTTCCCTGTCTTCAGATATTCTGGTATCGGGTGCTACTTTCACTGTTCTTGTCATATACACCCAGGGCCCAGATTTTTGTGGGCCCCGGGCGAAAGAGTATGAGTGGGCCCCTTTAACACATACCATGATTCAAGATGCACCCCTTCACTGTCTAAACTCCCCAACATGCAGCCCTGTGCATGCAGCATCAGTCAAATTCCATGTGCAAGAGGAATGAAATGCAACATCACCCCCTTACATATGCAAGGCCCCAACATGCAACATTAACTCATTCCATGTGCAAGCCTCCACAACATGCAGCACATGCATGCATCACCCCCTTACATGTGCTAAACCCTCAACATCACCCACTTACATGTGCAAGTCCCCAACATGCAACATCACTCCCCTATGCAATCCCCCACAAGATGCAGTGCCATGCATGCATCACCCCCTTCACTGTGCAAGCCCCCCAAAATGCAGCCCTGTGCATGAAACATCAGTACATTCCATGTGCAAGATCAATGACACACAACATCACCCCCCTTCCCTGTGCAAGACCCACAACATGCTACATTAAAGTGGTTGTCCACTACTACGACAACCCCTTCTCATATCCCACGCTTGACCCCAATAAAATAATAAAGCTTATACTCTCTTCTCATACCGCTTCTGTTCCCGCAGTGTTGGCACTCGCGGTCCCGGGGTTCTTGTGCGGTTGATGTGACACGTGAGCCAGGCGCCCAATCAGCTCTGGTGTCACTGTCTTCGCCTTCAGACAAATTAAACATGGAGAGGAAGTTCGGGCTGTGGCTGATCTCTGATTTCCTCTTCATGTTCACTTTGTACTCAGGCGGGAACAGCGACACCAGTGCTGATTGTGCAACGTGGTCACTTGTCACAACAGCTGCAAGGGACCGCGAGGGCCGACATCGCCAGCGTGGGAGGTGAGAATAAGCTTTATTATTTTATCGGGGCCAAATGTGGAGGATGAGAAGGGGTTGTCCTAGTAGTGGACAACCCCTTTATCCCCTTCCCTGTGAAAGGCCCCAGAACATGCAGCACCATGCATGCATCACTACCTCTCCTGTGCTAGACCCTCAACATCACCCCCTAACTTATGCAAGCCCCCACAACCTGCAGTACTGTGCACATAGCTTCTGCACATTCCCTGTGCAAGACAAACTACATGCAACCCCACATGTAGTAACCTGATCCACTTTTTTATGCCCCCAAAACACAGTATCAGACCAGTTACTCATAGTCCTTTATATAAAAAACTAAAATACATTATTCTCATCTCCACACAGACCCATTATGCAGGTCCTCAGTCCTCCATGATCTTGTGTAGTGAAGTATCACCTCATCTCCAGCAGCCCCACTCTGCTTTCTGGTAATGGGTCCACACTTAACTGGAGGAGGCCCTGCCCCTTCCAATCATATCAGCAACTCCATTATAGATGCTACCGAGAGCTGATACCAGGAATCAGCTTTGTCCCAGACGGCGAGTGGGCCCCTTGTTTGTCCAGGGCCCCGTCACTTGCCCCGGTGTGCCGGGTGGGGACGCCGGCCCTGTATACACCATTGCTGCACTTTTACACAAGTGCTCTTCTGAAAGGGGTCTTGTGACTGCAATATCCTCAGGAAATTATTGTATGGTAGCCTGGATAGCACTCAGCACATCTGCTCCTAGCAAATTCATTGGAGTATTTTCACTAACAATGAGCCTTGCAAGGACATCTTGGCTATCTAGTAATTTTAATTTCATCCATTTAGTCAGATTAGCTTCAGTCACCAGTCCTTCTACACCGACACATTCCACGGTCTCCTTAGTTATCATGTCTGCCGTTATCAAGTCCTTGAGCACCACAGTCTTGGCTGCCCCAGTGTCAATCAAAAATTCTGCCTCTTCTTCCCCTATTAATGTTATGGTCGTCATCAAGGTAGGACCGGGTCCTGAGGGGACAAGAACAGGGTATGCATTTGTCACTGGGTTGCCAATTTCCTAGGCCAAAGACAAAGTACGTGGAAAGTCAGTCTGTTCCGTCTCCTTAGAGTTTTTGCAGTGTTTGGCATAATGTCCATCTTCCCCACAATTTCAGCACTGCACTCTTGCTAGGTCATTAGGTCCCCTACTGTGTCTCCACTGTTTTCCTTGTGCTCTAGCATACATGACTGGTCGCTTGGTCATTGTCTGTTCAACTCTGTTAGCAACTTGTAAGAGATCTTTTGAGTCCATATTTCTCCATGCAGGTCTGGCTGTCTTTACCTCCTGCCGTAAGCCTTTGTTCATATCACCAATGACTGCATTTATCAGTATTTTAACATCAATAGGGTTCCTGGCATTGTACCCCATGTCTGCCCACTTCAGCTCTAACCGTCCAAAGTATGTCTCTATACTCTCGCCTTTTTGCTGTGTCACGTCAGTCAGGAGTACAGACTGCTCTGATTGTTTCAGTGTAGCAATGGGAAAAAAAATGGGAAAAGTTGGTTCTCAGGGTCAGGCAACTGTTTCAGCATAGCTAGCTGGTCAGAGGGTCTCCAGGGATAATACTCCTGTGTCTGTCTTACTCTAGTCACCCTCCTTGGTCCTGATGTGGATTGTTGTCTGGTGGTGGAGGTGAGAGGATGTTCAGTGGGGGTGACATGATGTTCCACACCTTTCTCCCTTTTAGGGACCTGGTCTGGTAGGTGAGAGACCTATCACATCTGGGCCTTCCTATTACAGTCAGCTGGGATAACGGGTGAGAGATCTACCAGAGCCTTCCCATTACACTCTCTAGGTCTACCGGGTGACAGGTCCATGGACAATAACGGGAACAACATTAATCCCTTCTATATCACTCACATGGAAGAAAATTTCCTGAATATTGGTCAGACAGAGAATGTAAATGGCTGGGTCTCATCCCCTTCTCATTGAGATGATAACTGGATTGAATAAGAGACTCCCTCCTCACCCACTTAGTGGAAGAAATATCTAAGCCACCTACACTCTAAAGAGAACTTTAGGGCCTTAACTAAAGAGGTGAAGGAGACTTGCAGAAGTGAGATTGCATGCGTGAGACTGGATTTGCATCACGGTGCAGGCCACATGGACACATTTGAATGGGACAATAATATTACCAGATCTCAGATGCCCAAACTTCAACATATGGTTTCATTCCATAAGGGGGCAGTACGGGACTTGCATAGTCATAAAGGATCTGGATAACAGGTAGGAGATTAACGTACGATGAGAACCTGAATCAATGGATCAGGAGGACCCAGAAACAACTCTCCAGACTGTCTTTAATTCTATACTTGGTGAAATTTAGGAAGTTAATTAGATCCAACACCCTTTTTGGTCACTGGAGAATAGACCACCCTAGGGAAAAAACATACCTTTTTTTCTCCATCAACATAGTACACATACAAGAGTTGAATTTTTCTTTGCTAATATTGTAATTCTTAGAATGCTAAAAAGAGTTGAGTAGGGGTCCATCACTTGGACAGATCACGCCCCGGTGTTACTGGACTTAAGATCATAACATCTCTCAACTCGGGCTTGCCATTGGCACTTAAATGAATTTTTGATCAAGGACCCGACCACTAGGAGCACCTTAACCAATCACTTAAATTAGTTTTTTTCACCTAAATAACAGCTCAGTATCTTCCCCAACAATATTATGGGAAGCGCATAAGGCTGTGATGAAGGAGTTACTGTATTGAGGAGTTGTTCAGATTGTTAAAAAATGATAATCAACTCCATTTCACCATTACATCTCAGCTTAAATATCTGGAAAACTAACTGGCCTCATCTCCAAGAACTGGGGTTCTAAAAACACTGATTACTATTACAGATAAATTAAAAGATCTGTCTATGCCTAAAATGAAGAACTATACAGTACACAAAACAGAAATTTTATGAAAAAGGTAATTATGCTCACACACTGCGAGCTCACCAACTTCAAGAACGATCTGTGGCTTCTGCTCCCCAAGCTCTAAGGGATAAAAAGGGATCAGTTCACTATGATCCAGCAGCCATCTCAAATATCTTTTATAATTTCTATACTAATTGTTACGATATTCAAGACTCCCTCCTGATGGACTCGGTATGCCAGTCTTCTCTACTTAGCAATTACCTGTCGAACCTTAAACAACCAACACTTTCTCCTGAGGCTGTTGAATCCCTTTACAAACAGATAACTAATGAGGAGAAATTCTAAAGGATCTCTCTTTGTGTAAATCTCCAAGACCAAATGAAGTGCCATATTTTAAATCTTTTTCTGGAGAGCAACTACCTCACACGAACACCATATTTAATTCCTTTTTAACAGGGACCACTATCCCAGAAACTTTGTCACATTCCTATTTAATTTTAATTACTAAACTCAATATGGATCCCCTTGACTGTTTCAATTAAAGACCCTTTGCTCTCCTCAACTCATATCTAAAGATCTTCACATGCCTGTTCTGTAGACTTAAAGAGGTTGCCCACTACTTTTACACTGATGACCTGTCCTCAGTATAGGTCATCAATGTCGGGTCGGCCAGGGTCCAACACCCGGCACCCCCGCCGATAAGCCGTTATTGGTGTCGGCAGCCACAGGAAGTACTTACTTGCCAAACTGCTCTGTTTACTTGTAGTGGATGCCACAGAGTGCTACACATCTGCCTCTTATTGATTTGAATAGGAGCAGCTCGGCAAGTGAGCACTTCCGGCCAGCCGCCACTAATAACAGTTAATCAGCAGGGGTGTTGGGTGTCGGACCCCAGCCAATCAGACATTGATGACATATCCTTTGTATGTTCTTCCCGCGTTTCCTCCCACGCTCCAAAGACATACTGATAGGGAACTTAGATTGTGAGCCCTAATGGGGACAGTAATGATAATGTGAGTAAAGCACTGCATAGTATGATGGTGATATATAAGCAAATGCACAATAAATAACCCATGATATGAACTGTTGCATTATAAAGATGCAAATAATTAGCAAAAGACCTTTTTAACTTTAGTGTCACACAAAACACAAAAGATGCACATTAGAAATGGAATAACTATTGCAGTATACTCTGTACTCATTCTTGATTTATGTTAACAACACTATTTCGACAAAATTATTGGGACACTTACATATTAAACCTATAAGAGCATTTAACATATATTGAATCCATAGATTTACGATGGGATGCTGCAAAAACAGCTTCCACTCTTCTGGGAAGGCTTTCTATGTAACATTTTGGATTGTGTCTGTGGGAATTTTTTGCCCATTTTCCCAAAAAAACATTTGAGAGGACAGACAGTGCTGTTGGCTCGCAATCTTTGTTCTGTGACCCAGAACAAAGATTGCCAACATGTTTGATGGTGTTGAGATCAGTCATGTTCTTCCACACTAAACTCAACCAACCATGCTCTTGTGAATTTTGCTTTGTGCACTGGAGGACTGTCATGAAGCAACAGAGCAGGGTCTTACAAAAACTGTTCCCACAAAGTTGCCAGCATTCAATTGTCCAAAATGTCTTGGAATCCTGAAGCTTTAAAGGGTTAATTCCAAAATCACCCAATATGGCCTTATTATAATGTACATACAGATTTATATATTTATGCCAATAAAGCTAATTCTTAAATCTGTCCAGTGCACGTAACAATCCGCCAAGGATGCCTCTCAAGGCTCTATTTATCCACTAGTTGCCATTGGCTCTGTCCTGCTGTAGTTCCACTGCTCCTGGACAAGCATATGCAGTGAGTACAGTTGCTACCAACTGATTGCCTGCCAGCATACTGATTGGTCGTGTTCACTAGTGTGTGATTAGTCTGGCAGACTAGTGAACAGTACCATACAGTGTATAGGCACATAAATTGTATCCTAAACATAGATAAGTTTGGTGATGCGCTATATATCTGTGTTGAACACAGCATAGCAGAACTGTACTGGAAGCCAGCCAGTGCTCTTTTACATATTCATTAGTCAGCCTGCTTTTAGCACAGCTCTGAGTCGTCATCTCAGAGAGGTGGGGCTGGTGAGGAACACGCAGTAGAGAAGAGAGGAACCTGCAGCGCTGACTAGAAGCATCGTGCTACTTGGGAATGTAGTTATAGCCGTATAAGAATAGGAACTCCCATTCAGCTATGCAAACCTGGATGCACAGTGAGGCAGATGAATGTTAAAAGATACTCGAAAGTTTTTTTATGTTAGGCTTGGTCTGTATATTAACAACAGGTTTGCAGTTACTGTGCTTTGTGAAATATAATTTGATTGTGGGAGTTACCCTTGAACACTTCCCTTCAATGGAAAAAGGGGTCTTAAACCAACCCCTGTAAAACAGCCCCATAGCAGAACCCCTCCTCTGCCAAAATTACAATTGGCACAGTAGAGTCAAGAAAACAATGTTCTCCTGGCTTTCACCAAATCCAGATTCTTCCATCAGAGTGCTAGTGGGAAAGCGTGATTCCTCACTTCACAGAACATGTTTCCATTGTTCCAGAGTCCAATAGTGGCCTACTTTACATCACTCCATGCAATGCTTTGCATTGTGCTTGGGGATGTAAGACTTGCCATAGAATCCCATGCCACGAATGTCCTGACTCATAGTTCTTGTGCTGATGTTGATGCCAGAACTTTTATGACCGCTGTTCCTCAGCACTTGGTGACCTCGCTCTGTGCCTTCATGTACTCTGCCACTGCAAAGCTAAGTTGTTCCCAAATGCTTCCACTTTTCAATAATTATTATTATTTATTATTATAGCGCCATTTATTCCATGGCGGTTTACATGTGAAAAAGGGGTATAATACAAGAACAATTACAATAATCTTGAACACAATGTGACAGCGACTGGTACAGGAGGAGCGAGCACCCTGCCCACGAGGGCTCACAATCTACAATAATTAAATGATCATAGAATATTTGGAGAGAAGAAATGTCACAAACTGACTTGTTAAAATGGTGCCATCCTATTACAGTACCACACTGGTATTAGAGAGTTCTTTAGAACGACCAGTTCTTTCACAAATAATTCTGAATGCAGACTGCATGACTAAGTGCTGGATTTTTTTTACACCTATGGCCATGGGCCTGAATGAAAAACTAGACTCAAGTATTAAGAAGTGTGTCCCAATACTCTTGTCCATATAGTGCATATTTGAATGTTCCTCTGCCTAAAGTTTATGTTTTAACAGATATTTTATTTACTTTTTGTTGTATCATGTTGTAGACCTAAGTCATATGAAATTTGTTGGACCATTTCTCCGCTTGTCTGGAGCCTTCTTCATAAGACGCTCATTCCATGGGGAGAAGCTTTATTGGGCCGTGTTTTCAGAGTATGTGAAGACAATGCTTCGGGTTAGTTTTGTTTCCAATTACACTGCTATCTGTTCAATACTTGCTCATTAGCCTTATGTCCAGTTATACTATGAAATCAAACAGAGCTAAAGTAAGTATATTATGTAGTTAGGCATTTCCAACTTTAAATTGTATTATAATAAATAATATTAGCTAAAACAGAAAACTATGATTTCAGGCCATACAATATTTTATAGAAACCTGTAATACAACCCTTTGTAGTGCATGAGGTGTGTATTATACTTTTTATGTCTCAGTTTTAAATGCTAAAACATATTGAGGTTGATTTATCAAGACTGGAGTAGGGCACAATTGTGCTACTGCAGTCTTGTTGAAATAAAATGGTCCAATCCCTTAACAGGCGCACACCACTTAATGAATTCAGTGCCTCTCTTAAGTGATGTGTGCCTTCATGTCCTGTGCCAGGAATGCTCCAGTCAGAGACTGAAGTAGCATTTTTAATGAATTTGACAGGCGGGCGTGGATACTCCCCTGCTCTTCTCCAGCTCCCTCCCTTTCTGCAGAGCAGAGTCAAACTGACGAAAAAACTCTAAAAGTTGCAAGATTTTTGTGCAACTCCCCTTTTATGACCCTATAGTGTTACTTTTCTGTTGTAAACTCTTGATGAATTGGCCCCATTCTTGTTTTCTATTCTGTTTTTATTTTCTTGTTGTAGATTGTGCAATTATCTATACATGACTATAATTGCAGCCATGAGGTCTAAGCGCTGCCTATGTGCAAGTAGCGAGAGGCCAATCAATAAACAAAATCCAGATTATGAGAAGCCAGAAGGGTACTGCTCAGTGGACAATTCTTACCACATCTTCTCTGTAAGGGGAATTTATCATGAGAAGAATTTTCAATGTTAGTTTTGCTTGACACTACATTTCCATTAAAATAGCAAAAATGGAATATGGCATCTATAAGTAAAATCTTCAAGCTTTATTAGATCACATTAAAAGCAGACACCACCATGGTGGTGTTGGGTTAAAACATGCTGCCATTCTAAGGTGTTCCTGGCATTGCCGCCCTTATCTATAGAGTATGGCAAAGTACTGTGATATATCCTATTTAAAGGTTGCACTCCCGACCATACAGAACAAGAAGGTAGGAAATCATTACAGATATAAAACATATAACTTATATTGCAATATCATAATAAATACAGATTAAATAAGGAAAGAAGGAATAAATAAACATTGTATCATTTCTATAATTCATGCCCTTTGGCATTTTGGTGTCTAATCTAATAATTCAAAAGGCTTGTCTAAGAATGAAAGAAGCCTTATGGATTAGACACAAATTGTCCCTACATTTCATGGCCTTCCCAAAACCCATGAAGGGATCTTTTCTCCGCCCCTTCGCTCCATCACATTAGGAATAGGTTTCTTAACGAAAGTTTGAGTACCTGGCTTGACCGCCTCTTCTATTAAGAACGCCAGGTTTCCTTAAGGATAGCTCCTCAGTACTTAGAATTGTTAACGGTATCACATGGTCTGAGCAAAACTCTTTCGTGATGTGCGATATTGTCAGTCTTTATTCCTTAGTAGAAAAATGGGGGAAAAACCAGTTCACCCTCCCGCAGCTTCAATTAGTCTAGGAGCCCGCAATCAACGCCCTCAGGTCCAATAATGTAGAAGAAGTTGATCCAGCTCACCAGACGTCAAATAATTAAAACTTGAAGTTTAATTGATCCAATATTAAAACCAAAAAACATCTGACATAGGTGCATATATATGAACAGTCCAAAATCCATATATGGAAAGAGGGGAAACCTGGGATAAAGTGCTAATTACCAGACGCGTTTCAAATAACATATGTTCTTAGACTTGGTTTAGATATCCTCAATAAATATAGTTCCTTTGATCTAGAACTAAATGAATTGATTCTCAAGGCCATCAGCTATCTTCTCAAGCATAATTTCTTTACATTTAATTCAGCATTTTTTTATGCAGATTAAGGTAGCACAGATGAGCTCACAGTTATCCCTTTCGTTGTCTTGGTGGGAGAAGTTTTTTTATTTTTTCGGACTCCAGTCCTTTCCACAAATATGTGACGTGGTATGGTTGACAATTTTTTTCTCATTTTTTTCTCATTTGGTCTGGTGTCTTGACAGCAGTGCCCCATTTCTTTAACTATTTGATCAACAATGAAATGAATCTAAAATTTATTTTTTTCAGGTCCGGATGCTAAAACAAACTTTTTAGATGTAAGGCTATGTGCCCACGATGCAGAAATGCTCCGGATTTTTCCGGAGCGTTTCTGCATCTCCCTGGCAGAAAAAAACGTTTTTCCTGCCAGGGACAAGCGGAAGTGACGCGTTCTTCACATGCATTACCGCATGCGGGTTGTCAAGCGCTTTCCAAGCGATTTTAGCATCACTTGGAAAGTGCTTGACAACTTGGTCACACTATATAAATCCATGCAACCGGCATGGATTTATATAGTGTGACCGTAAAAGAATGGTAAAAAATAAAAAATGAATATTATACTTACCTTCTGATGGCCTCCGGTGTCCTTACCCGATCCGTCCTGACTTGCCAGCAGCTCGTGATGGTCTAAAAGGACCTGCCATGATGTCATTTAGTCATGTGACGGGTCACACGACCGCTGACGTCACATGACTAAATGACGTAATTGCAGGTCTTTTTTGACCATCGCGAGCTGCCGGCAAGCCAGGAAGCATCACTATGGAGACCGGGGGCCATCAGAAGGTAACTATAATGTATATTTTTTATTTTATTCTTTTTTTTACAGGTTCTATGGTACCCAGGTCTGGAGGAGAGTCTCCTCTCCTCCAAACCTGGGTACCATCCGCACATTGAACCGCATGATATCCGCATGATATCCACATGTGCATATATAGTGATGCGGATGTCATGCTGACGAATGCAAGTCAATGGCAGCGAAAATGCCGCAATTCCGCTAAATAATTGGTAGTGCTGCGGATTTTTCCGCAATGATGATCCGCAGCGGAAATTTCCGCAGCATGTGCACAGCACATGCGGATTATCATTGGGGAACATGGCAGACCTTCCACCAAGTGTTTTTTAAGCGTTTCTGCAGGGGAATTGCCTAAAAAACGCATAGTGGGCACACAGCCTAACACTAGAAGGCAACTTCAAAATTGGAAAAATCAATTGCTCTGTCTACCACAAACCTGTCATTGGCAGCTCTACATTATATGCCTACATATGTCACTCTGCCCATACTGTTAACTCGATTCCTTATGGTGAATTCATTAGAGCTAAAAGAATTTTGTCTGATGAAAAAACCTTCCTCAAAGAAAGCCAAATTATGAAAGGGAGATAGCAAATTAGAGGATATAAATAAAGAAATATACTGTAGATAAAACATTTAGAAAAATAAAACAGCTCTAGAAATCATGTTCTATGACCAAAAAAAGATTGCAACATTAATAGTAACAACGTGGTCACCTTTAGTACTCTATATAGTTTACAATACAACAACATAAAAAATATAATTTCTAAATACATCCCCATTTTATATCAAGATGACACTTTCAATGCTATTTTGGCCAATGGCTACAGGTATGTGGCCAGAAGAAGACTTTCTCTTGGTAACATACTCTCACCAAGCATTTATCAGATAAAAGTAACAATCATACTTGGCTATCAGTTAAAGTTTTTTTTCAAGTGTGCTGGTAATAAGTGCAATATGTGTAAATATACCAAAAAAGCACAAAAAAAATCAATGACATGTGGACTATTAATTAATTAATTAATTAATTAATTAATTGTAACACTCAATATGTCATCTACTGTATTTTTTGTGGCATCTGCAACATGAAATATATAGGATGTACCAGCCTTAAATTTAAAAAAAGGATTTCAAAACATATATACAAATATATAATATATAATACAAAGTATCAATAATCAAAACAGAACATATTCTGCTGCAGTTAAACACTTTTTGGATGTGCATAACTGAGAAATGGATGTTTTTTCTTTTTTTTGGCATTGAAAGGGTCAGTTCACCAATAAGCGGAAAGGACTGGCAAAAAAAACCCTCCTTCTAAGAGAAGCCTTTTGGATTATTAGATCAGACACTAAAATGCTAAAGGGCATGAATTATAGAAACTTTTTTAATTTTGTTTCAAAATAGCCAAATGAGGGCTTGATTGACACCGTTCATATTATTTGCAACGTACTGAAACTTGAAAAAAAATCCCAAGTGCATGGTGGAAATGGTGAAAGAAAAACATAAATTCTGCCTTTGTTGTTTGGATTTTGTTTTTACATGTATGGTAACATGACCTAGCAACATTCTTTTCTATGTCAGTATGATTCTGGTGGTGCTTAAAGGGATTGTCCTGTCTAACATGAAAAGCCTGCAGTCACTCTGTATGACTGTGTGCTTGTGAATCCTCCCAGTGCATTGTGCGCTGCAATGATTTGCTGTTGTCTTCCCCACGAACAGCAGTCAAGTATGTGATATACATACTTCCCGGCAGAATCCGGCACTTGTATTGAGCAAGGCCGTTCCCACTAGATGGGTCCAGCCCGGCAGTATGCATATGTAATACCTGACCGTCATTCCTGAGGCAGACATCGAGAATCCTCGCCGTGCACAGTGTGTGCGCTGGGATGATTCACAAATCTGCAGTTACACAGAGTGACTGCAGACTTTTCACTTTGGACCTGACAACCCATTTAACTTTTATATTTATTTTAGAGGTGAATAATTTTTGGGAAATTGGTAAAAAATAGAAAATGTTTGTCTTCATTTTCATGACTCGTTACTTTATTTTTCCATTGATAAACTTATGTCAGGGCTTGTGTTTTGAATGGGGAGCTTGCACTTTTTTTAGAGAGCTAGAGAGACTGAAAAACAGCAAACCCAGTCTTGACATTTTTTGCACTTTCCAGTTTTTACGGTATGGGTTGATTATCGTAATTATATATTTTGCTAGATTGGACTTTTACAGATGCAGTAAGACTACATATGTTTATTTTTTTATTAATTTGTAAGATGAGGGTTCCCATTTTTATATCTTTTTTATATTTTCTAAAACTTTTTTTTCATTTTTCACTTTGTTTTTTAGTCCTCTTAGGGACTTGAATCTTGGGTGATTTGAGCGCTTGTTCTATACACTGCAATACAAAAATATTGGAGCACATAGAGAAAGTTACATTTTTGTAGGGCAGTCAGACTGTTAGAACCTTGCTCTTAGGTTTTTTTTCCTTTGCTGGTCACATGACCTTGTTGGCCTATTTAATCCTGCTCCGCCCTTCTGGCTTTGCTGGACTTCATTGTATATCTACTTTCTAGCTAGCCTGTGCTCTGTATCTAACTCTGTTTGTTTGCTTGATCTACGGACCTCTATGTTCTATATATGTTGTTTGTTCGTCTGTCTGCTACTATTTCTGTTAGGAGGTGTCCATTTTCCTCCCAGTCCTTAGTACTTGTAGGGATTCCTTCCCCACATCTATAGGTCTCCGTACAGACTAGCTTAGGACTTTAGCAGGTCTGATCGCAGGATCAGGTCCCCTGTTACATCGTAGGGATTCAGCTGAGTTCTATCGTAGGGACAGATCTCCTCTCTTTCCTTAGCTCTGGTAGCAGAACATAACAGTAAGTCCAGCCAGCAAATTCTCTAAGGAAAGATTTTTCTGTTCCATCATGGTGTCGGTTCAGGATTTGGCTCATCGCCTGCAGGGACTCTCTCTGGAGGTGGCCGAGCTCCGTCAGCACGTGAGTAGCTGTCCTGGAGCACATTTCTTGGAGCCTAAGGTATGTTTGCCGGATTTATTTTTTGTTGAACACCGAGAATTTTTTTCATTTAAAAATGCTTGCTTATTGTATTTTCGTTTGAGACCTAAGTCCTCTGGGGATGAATCCCAGCGCGTAGGGTTCATAATGTCACTTTTGCGCAAAGAGCCTCAGGAGTGGGCCTTTTCTTTGCAACCTAGTGATACATGCTTCAGATCAGTGGATAGTTTTTTTTCTGCTTTGGGACTATTATATGATGATCCTGACCGTGTCGCATCAGCTGAGACTGAGTTGAGACGTTTAAAACAGGGATCAGGTAATGTGGAAAAATATTGTACTCATTTCCGTCGTTGGTCTACTCAAACAGGGTGGAACGATTCTGCTCTGAAAAGTCTATTTCTTGCTGGGCTCAGTGAAAGGGTTAAAGACCTGCTAATTGCTTATCCTACACCTGAAGATTTGCAACAGGCTATGCAATTAGCTATACGGGTGGATAGAAGACTGCGTGCAAGGGTTAATGAGAGCAAATCCTCTGCTATGTCAGTTTCTGGTTATGAGAATGTGTGTACTAACAGTGGTGAACCGATGGAGATTGGATCGGTGGCACCTCGCTCTCAAGAAAAAGACCGTCGATTTTTTGAAGGCTTGTGTTTCTATTGCGGAAAATCTGGTCATTTGATTAAAGGCTGTGAGCTTCGTATGAAGAAAGAAAAAAAAATGGTCAGTCATGCCCGTATTGCCTGTTTAAATTCCAAGGGTGTATTTTTAGCTGCTTCCACGATTGCTCAGGAAAAATTAATGGAATTTCGGGTGTTTGTCGATTGTGGGTCTACTCTGAATGTAATTGATGGGGGATTCGTGGAAAGACTCAATTTAAAACCTGAACCTTTATCATCCCCCATTGCTGTGGTTTCTGTGGATGGTTCCCCTTTGAAGAATATTACTCTCAAGGTCTGTGAATTTCCTCTCACTATTAATGGTGTTCACCATGAGAAATTGGATTTGGTAGTGTTGAATAACTTGCCTTCTCCAGTAATATTGGGATTGCCCTGGTTAAAATTTCACAATCCTGTACTGGATTGGTCTACCAGTGAAATTAAATCCTGGAGCCATAAATGTTATGACAAGTGTTGTAACGGGCGTATTGCAGCTTTGGATAGGGGAGAATTGCCTGTTCCTATTCAGGATTTTTGGAGAGTTTTTTCTGAGAAGGAATCGCAGGTTTTGCCTCCCCATAGAGACTATGATTGTTCTATTGAATTTGTCCCTGGAGCGACTCTTCCTAAAAGTCGTTTATTTAACCTTACTATTCCTGAGAGGAAGACTTTGGAGGAATACATACAGTCAAGTTTGGCCGCCGGTCACATTAGGCCCTCTAAGTCTCCTGTGGCGGTTGGATTTTTTTTTGTAAAAAAAAAGGACGGCGGTTTACGTCCTTGTCTGGATTTTCGTGAGATTAACAAAATTACTGTACGCAATCCTTACCCACTGCCATTGATTCCTGATCTGTTTAACCAGTTAATGGGGGCCAAGTGGTTCTCTAAAATTGACCTTAAGGGGGCATGCAATCTGTTGCGCATGAAGGAGGGTGACGAATGGAAGACTGCTTTTAACACTCCTGTGGGTCATTTTGAGAATCTGGTTATGCCTTTTGGTCTTACTAATGCTCCTGCATTTTTTCAGAATCTGATTAATGACATCCTTAGACCTTTGATCGGTAAAAATGTGGTTGTGTATTTGGATGACATTTTGATTTATTCGCCGAATCTGGAGTCTCATTGGCGGAGCGTGCGTGAGGTATTACAGTTATTAATGGACAATTCGATTTTTGCTAAGCTGGAGAAATGTGAGTTCGCTGTACAGAGAATTAGTTTTTTGGGCTACATTATCTCCAGCAAAGGTTTTGAGATGGATCCGGTTAAGGTTCAGGCTGTGCAGGAATGGCCTAGGCCTATTGGTTTGAAATCGATACAGAGGTTTTTGGGTTTCGCCAATTACTATAGAAAATTCATAAAAAATTTTTCTAGTATTGTCAAACCTCTGACTGATCTCACCAGGAAAGGTGCTGATGCGGTTCAGTGGTCTTCTGAGGCCATTGAAGCTTTTGTGTATCTCAAGGAGAGGTTCACCTCTGCTCCCATCCTTATGCAGCCTGATGTTACTAGGCCGTTTTTGGTTGAGGTTGATGCTTCCTCTGTGGGGGTTGGCGCAGTATTGTCTCAGGATAACGGGGATGGATTACATCCCTGTGCCTTTTTTTCAAAAAAATTTTCGGAGACTGAACTGAATTACGATATTGGTAATCGGGAATTATTGGCTATTAAACTCGCATTTGAACACTGGCGCCACTTCTTGGAAGGTGCGGAATTTCCCGTTCAGGTTCTTACGGATCATAAAAATCTGATATATCTTGATGCTGCCAAGCGCCTGAATGCCCGTCAGGCTAGGTGGGCACTGTTTTTCTCGCGGTTTAATTTCTCCGTTACTTACATCCCTGGTACTAAGAATGTTAAGGCGGATGCCTTGTCTCGCAGTTTTTCTCCCATAGTCGGTGCTGAGAAAGAGGAGAACATTTTACAAGAAGGTGTTGTGATAGCTGCTTTGGACTCCGTTTTGGAAAATGAGATTCTTAAAGCACAAGAGAATGCCCCTTCTAACACTCCTCATGGGAGGTTGTTTGTGCCTGGGACCTTTAGGAGAGATTTGTTTGTTGAGTGTCACGAATCTCGGTTGGCAGGTCATCCCGGAATCTCTGAGACCAAGAGACTGGTGGGTCGCAGTTTTTGGTGGCCTGGATGGCAGAAGGAAGTCATTAAGTGGGTGCGTCAATGTACTATATGTGCTAGATCTAAGTCACATACTCCTGCTGCGGGGTTGCTTTGTCCTTTGGAGGTTCCCAGTGCTCCTTGGACACATTTGGCTATGGACTTTATAACTGACCTTCCCCCCTCTGAGGGTTTTACTGTCATCTGGGTGGTCGTGGACCGTTTTAGCAAGATGTGTCACTTGGTTCCTTTCGTCAAACTGCCCTGCGCTAAAACTCTCGCTAAGGCCTTTGTCAAGGAAATTGTCAGACTTCATGGCGTTCCTACTGACATTGTTTCTGATAGGGGTCCTCAGTTCGTGGCTCGTTTTTGGCGTGCCTTTTGTGATAGGTTGGGAGTTCATTTGTCGTTCTCGTCCGGATATCATCCTGAATCTAATGGCCAGACAGAAAGGAAAAACCAGGATGTTGAGCAGTTCTTGCGTTGTTTTGTGGCAGACAATCAAGAGGGGTGGTCTGAGTTTCTGCCACTTGCTGAATTTGCTCTGAACAATCATACATCTTTTTCTGCTGGTTGTTCGCCTTTTTTTTGTTGTTCTGGGAGACATCCGTCGTTTGGGTCGTTCTCCAAGTTGGGATCTGCCGTGCCTGAGGAGGAGAATTTTTCCGGTGATTTGGAGAGAGTTTGGACGGATGTGCGTGGTAATCTTCAGGAGACCAACAGAAAATCTAAAGACTACTTTGATAGGAAACGACAGGAGGTTTTGTTCGCTGTTGGTGACATGGTTTGGTTGTCCTCTAGGAATCTGCGGTTGAGGATTCCTTCAAAGAAATTGGGTCCCAAGTTTGTAGGGCCCTTTAAGGTGCTTCAGGTTGTCAACCAATCTGCTGTTAGGTTGGAGGTTCCTACCTCCTGGAGAATTAATCCGGTATTTCATGTCTCTCTGTTGAAAAAAGCTGTTGTATCGGATTGTGACGCCTCTGCCTCTGTTCCTCCGGTGGTGGAGGACGGGGAATATGAAATTTCTCGCATCCTTAACTCTAGACGGTTTAGAGGTAGTTTGCAGTATCTTGTGGCCTGGAAAGGTTTCGGTCCCGAGGATAACTCTTGGGTGAGGTCGGATGATGTTTCCGCGTCCAGACTTATCAGAGCGTTTCACAGGAGATTTCCTGATAAGCCTGGTCCTAGGGGATCCGGAGGATCCTCTTAGAAGGGGGGGTACTGTTAGAACCTTGCTCTTAGGTTTTTTTTCCTTTGCTGGTCACATGACCTTGTTGGCCTATTTAATCCTGCTCCGCCCTTCTGGCTTTGCTGGACTTCATTGTATATCTACTTTCTAGCTAGCCTGTGCTCTGTATCTAACTCTGTTTGTTTGCTTGGTCTACGGACCTCTGTGTTCTATATATGTTGTTTGTTCGTCTGTCTGCTACTATTTCTGTTAGGAGGTGTCCATTTTCCTCCCAGTCCTTAGTACTTGTAGGGATTCCTTCCCCACATCTATAGGTCTCCGTACAGACTAGCTTAGGACTTTAGCAGGTCTGATCGCAGGATCAGGTCCCCTGTTACATCGTAGGGATTCAGCTGAGTTCTATCGTAGGGACAGATCTCCTCTCTTTCCTTAGCTCTGGTAGCAGAACATAACACAGACGGCCATATAAACCGAACCAAGATCATACCGCAATGCATGGACTAACTGGCTGCTCTCCCTTCCCAAGCGTGACGACTTCATATATTTCTATGCAGCTGCCATGCATGGGTCGGGAGAGCCGCCGGCCACTCTAAGCACTCTGGTTCGATCTCCGTACAATATATAGGGCCGTCTGAAAGCACCCTTATGAAAACCAGCCACCAGCTGGGCCTCTCAGGAGGACCATGATGGCAGCCATGGGGGCCTTCAGCAGCTCTGCAGTTGCAATTCCATTGGCAATCAGTCTATTTAGGCTTTTTTTGGCATAAGAGCTTTGCTAATTTTCCCCTGTTTCTGTGAAACAACCATATGAGTTGTATCGAGGAAGCCTCAGTGTTTCCTGCTGCATATGGTTAGCAGCACTGATCTTTTCATGGGGTCTGCTGACAATTTGAATATCCCCAAGAAACAATGATTACCATCTTGTAATAACTGTATGCTGATCAAACTCCTCAAAGTTATCAAGCACCCTATGTCAAAGTATTGTGTGATGAATCTGTTTAAACAACTTGTTCAAGAAAGTATTTAAAGAAAATCTATGAGCACGTAAATACTTTCCGATAAAATAATAATAAATAATAATTAAGGTGCAGCTTTTTTTTTTTAAAAAAAGACCTTTTTTGGTTCAGACCTTTTTCTGTTATTCCACCTGAAAATTTATGAATAAAATGACAAATGGACAATAACATTTATCTGGTTAAATAGAATGTGGCTGCATACAGTCTGACACTGTTAACACTGATTAGAATTTGGTGAGACACTGCATTGATAAGGAGAAAGATAGCAGATTGTAATAGATTATGTGTTCATTTAATTTTAATACTAAGGTTTAAGGGTCATGCAGACATCTGTGGATGGACTACAATACATGGACTAGTCGCGGGTCTTCGCCTGGAGCAGGACAGCTTCATATAGTTCTGTAAGGCTGTTATGCTTGGGTCTGGAGACCGGCGGCCTGTCCGTGCATTGCGGTCCGTCATCAGACTGAGATCCACGGATGTCTGCATCAGCCGTTAAACAGTTATTCTCATCTCAGAGAATCCATAAATATCTGATACGTGTGGATCCCAAAGATAGGACAAGCATCAGTATCAATAATAGGACTATTTTCCAAACATCCTTAGAAGTGAATGGAGAGAACTACGCACGCGCTGCCATCTCTCCATTCACAGCGGCAAAAAAGTGTTCTATTTTGAGATGGATGTGAGTCCTAGAAATTGGTTCTCCCACCTACCAGACATTTATGGCATTGTATAGAGACATTCCCTGAGTGTCTAAGATGGGAATACCCATTTAAGTAATGGAATCACTATTAAGTATCGTACAGAAAATATATAAAAATGTGAAAGTCTATGTAAGTAGTAGAATATATACTGTTTTTTACAGAATGGATATGCACCAGTTGAGTTTTTCATTGAAGGTCAGAGGAGCAGATCAGGCAAGACAATACACCCAAGGCTTGGTATGTACAACTGACCATTGAGATTCTACATTTTTTCATAATTTAAGCTCCTGCAACAAAACACTAGGGCTGCAAAGTCATTAAGGCATTCCTTTCATATTCCAATGTTAAAGAAGCACTCCCATTGATGTTTTTATCCTCTTAATATATTGCAATCATATTATACAGCTCTGTGTGCTTACTATTGCTCATTTTGTCTTTCTACCCAGTAATTTTTTCCTTTACTCTGCTCAGTGTAGAAACAGGAAGTCTCTTGTCCCTGCATTTATCATTCCCCTCTTCAGCTCCTGACCCAGCTGCTCTCTCCACCCCCTGCCAGGGACTTTTGCAGTGACTCATGACTCATACAGAGAAAATTTACCTCCTGTTTCTACATAGATCTTAGAAGGATTCAGCAAGTCAGTTTTTAATCATGTGATATAATAGATATAAAGCAAGACAGAAGGTTAGCTGGGTAGAAAGGCAAAATGAGCAATTGTAAGTACACAGTACTATATAATATGAGTGCAATATATTAAGAGGATAAGCAATTTGACAGGAGTGCTTCTTTAGCGAGTTATATGCAGGCATGAGATGCACCAAATTCATTAAAAGGCACAAGCCACTTAAGGAATTTCACTATGACATGGAGTAACATTTCCGCAAGAAATGCCAGCACTTTTGAATAATTTAACAGACGGGTTTGGCCACATCTAGCCTTCCGAGCTCCACCAATCTTTGTGCATGTTGCTGAAACAAGCGTGAAAACGCCAAAAGTCACAATATTTTTGCACAACTCTGCATTACACAAAAAGTTTATGACTAGTCAACGTGTTTTATGCCAGTTTTCTGATAAATTGGGGCCTAGATGTGCTTAAATATGTCATTAACATCATAGACATTTGGTCCTAGAACCAGACCTGCAGAAGGGGTTTTCCAGACTCTTTTAAGTCATTTTTGTTTAATCAAATTGATCTAAACAACCCCTTTAATGTAATGCATAATTTAACGTAATGAGCATATTACATAATCTGTACATAGAAAAGTTAAAATTAATTTGCAGCTGTTTTGGCCACAATATTTTTTTTAAGGGCTCGTTCAAAAGATACGTTTTTTGCCGTATTTTTATTGCAAATTTTTCAAGGGTAAAGTCGCTGCAGTTTACAGTACCAGCACAATGAATCACATTTCGTGAACTCTCAAGCACATGCGGCATATTTTTTCATTGCAGATTTGAAGTAGTTTAAAATCTGCAGCATGTCAATTCTTTCAGTGTTTTTGCAGCTTTTTTCACCCACTCAGGTGAATTGGCAGAAAAAAGCATTAAACACATGCAAAATATGAGGTAAAAACACGCTTAATTTACAGAACATTTTTCCTGCCGACACCCTTTTGGTCCAGAAATTTCTGATGCAAATACCATATTTTTCGGACCATAAGACGCACCTAGGTTTTAGAGGAGAAAAATAGAAAATAAATGTAAGCAAAAAATGTGGTCATGATGCACAGTTAAGGAGGAGGGGGTCTGCTGCTGACACTGTTATCTGGTATGTATGCCCCTCCCTTCCTATTATACATGGCCTCCATCCCCATCCTGGTATGCATGGCACCCCTCCATCCTGCTATGCATGGCACCCCTGTTCTCCATCCTAGTATGCATGGCACCCCTGATCTCCATCCTGGTATGCATGGCACCCCTCATCCCCATCCTGGTATACATGGCACCCCTCATGCTGGTATGCATGGCACCCCTGATCTCCATGCAGGTATGCAAGGCACCCCTCATCCTAATATGCATGGCACCCCTCATCCTTATCCTGGTATGCATGGCACCCCTCATCCCTATCCTGATATGCAAGGCCCCCCTCATCCTCATCCTGGTATGCAAGGCACCCCTCATCCTGGTATGCCTGGCACCCCTCATCCTGGTATGCATGGCCCCCTCATTTCTCTTCCTGGTATGCATGGCTCCTCATCCCTATCCTGGTATGCATGGCACCCCTCATCCCTATCCTGGTATGCATGGCACCCCTCATCCCTATCCTGGTATGCATGGCACCCCTCTTCCTGGTATGCATGGCACCCCTCATCCCTATCCTGGTATGCATTGCACCCCTCATCCTGATATGCATGACTCCCTCATCCCTCTTCCTGCTATGCATGGCCCCTTCATCCCTATCCTGGTATGCCTTGCACCCCTCATCCTGGTATGCATGACCCCCTCATCCCTCTTCCTGCTATGCATGGCCCCCTCATCCCTATCCTGGTATGCGTGGCACCCCTCATCCTGGTATGCATGGCACCCCTCATCCCTCTTTCTGCTATGCATGGCCCCCTCATCCCTCTTCCTGGTATGCATGGTCCCCCTCATCCTTCATCCTGGTATGCATGGCCCCCCTCATCCTGGTATACATGGCGCCCCTAATCCCCATCACATTGCACACAAAAAAAATAAACACTTCTACTCACCTTTCTTCCCTCTGCTCCAGCACTGCGGCCTGCTCTGCTGCCATGACACTTACCTGTTATGTTCTGCAACTTAGAACTAAGGAATAGGAGGGAAAAGCTGTCCCTGCACTGAGACTCAGCTTTACCCTACGCTGGGATGTGTGCCCTATTCCTTATGAATAGCCCCACCGAAACTCCTGCACTGAACTCAAACGAAGACCTGTAGGAAAGGGAAAGGGGTCACTAAAAGATCTAAGGACTGGGAGCAAAAGCAGGAGACCTCCTAACAGAAAAGTTAGTTGCAGAAACGAAAATTAAAGGAAACAAAACTGGTGGAACAAGAAGTCCCAGGATAATAATAGTCCAAAGCAAGAAGAACTAAACCAGGCTACTTAGCCAGAGCACGAGGGTTACATCACTGATGTCCAGCAGGGAATGGGGGCCAGGTGCTGGGTAATAAAGAGTGCAGAGATCACGTGACCAAGAAACCCAGCACCAGAGGAAAAGACTAGAGGCCAACAAACCACAACAAGATGGCCGATAGTAAAACAACATAGATTCTAACATTACCTCACTGTGTGAGCCGCGTATGACATCTCTGCCATGCGACCTCACAAGGTGAGATGAGCTGCCGGAATAGTCACTGCTCCCTACGCCGGGACTATGGACGTGGGGAGCAGTAACTAATAGCCGGCACACAGTGTAGCTGCAGCGTGGCTTCCTGCTGTGGCCGGGCGATCGCCCAGCCACAGCAGGAAGCCGCGTCGTGGCTACATTGTGTGCCGGCTATTAAAGAGAATGAATATTCAGTGGGCGTGGGGAGCACTGACTATTCATTTTCTTTAGCAGCGGGCACAGTGTAGGCTGCAGCAGGTGGCTCCTGCCTCCTGTGCCCCGCTCCTCCGCCGCTGTCGCTCACCCCGCACTCCCCACCAGCCACAGTATACACCATATATGTATATACAATATATACACCACATTCGGACTATAAGACGCACCACCCACTTTCCTCCAAAATTTTGGAGGAAAAAGTGCATCTTATAGTCCAAAAAATACGGTACTCATTTTGTGCACATACCCTAACTGCTGCAATCCAAGAGCAATTATGTATTCAATTTTGTTAGTAGCACCTGTTGTAATTTTTATACATGTAATTTTATTGTAAGGGATTAAAACAATTTAGGGTTTTATTTCTATGACGTTCTCCATGTGGTATAAATTACACGTTAGAGGGAAACTGTCATAAAAAGAAAAGGTACCGTATTTTTCAGACCATAAGACACACTTTTTTTCCCCAATATTTGAGAGGAAAATGGGGGGTGCGTCTTATGGTCTGAACGTTACCTGCGGTGGTGGTGAAGTGGTATCGCAGGGCCCTCCAGGAACGCGGTGGTGGTAGCGGCGGTGGCGTCAGCGGCAGCAGAGGTGAGGCAGAGTGGTTGGGGCCGGGACCTGTACCTGGCCGGTACTGGGGCTGGGGCCGGTGTCGGGCTGTGAGCGACGTCGGACGGCGAAGCAGAGCGACCTGCGCAGGTTTTCGGTCTGTGCGGCCATCTTCCTAGAGCTGTGATCTACAGGAAAATGGCGCATGCACAGACCGGTAGCTCCGGCGGCCATTTTCCTGTAGATCACAGCTCTAGGAAGATGGCCGCTCACACTGGAAACCTGCGCAGGCCACTTTGCTTTGCTCACAGCCCGGCACCAGCCGCAGCCCGGTACAGGCCCAGTCCGAGGCCACGGCCACGGCCTCAGCCCCAGCCAGAGGCCTCAGCCCCAACCAAAGGCCTCGGCCCCAGCCAGAGCCCCCTGCCCCAGCCAGAGGCCTCAGCCCCAGTCAGATGCCTCGGCCTCAGCCCCAGCCAGAGGCCTCAGACCCAGCCACAGGCCCCAGCACAGGCCCCGGCCCGGCATAGGCTCCACAGCATCTGACCTCTTCTGCTGCAGCTGCCGACTTTCTGAGGGACCCTGCCTCCTGTGACCCTCGCTCCACTGCCCCCCAGGTAAGATACCATACCTATTCAGACTATAAGATGGACCCCCATCTTATAAAAAATATTTTTTTTCTATTTTCCACCCTAAAATTTGGGGCGCGTCTTATGGTCCGGTGTGTCTTATAGTCAGAAAAAATACGGTATTTACACTGCTAATCGCAGATAAATACCAATTTATTATTATTATTTATTATTATAGCGCCATTTATTCCATGGCGCTTTACATGTGATAGGGATATACATAGCAAAAACATTTACATAATTTTAACAAAACGAGTCAGTGACTGGTACAGGAGGAGAGAATACCCTGCCCGCGAGGACTCACATTCTACAAGGGATGGGTGAGGATACAGTAGGTGGGGGTAGAGGAGGTCATGCAGTAATGTGGTGGGGTGGTGGTTACTGCAGGTTGTAGGCTTGTCGGAAGAGGTAGGTCTTCAGGTTTCTTTTGAAGGCTTCCATGGTAGGCGAGAGTCTGATGTGTTGGGGTAGAGAGTTCCAGAGTAGGGGGGATGCGCGGGACAAATCTTGTATGCGATTGTGGGAAGAGGAGATAAGAGGGGAGTAGAGAAGGAAATCTTGTGAGAATCGGAGGTTGCATGCAGGTAAGTACCAGGAGACTAGATCACAGATGTATGGAGGAGACAGGTTGTGGATGGCTTTGTATGCCATGGTTAGGGTTTTGAACTTGAGTCTCTGGGCAATGGGGAGCCGGTGAAGGGATTGACAGAGGGAAGAGGCCGGGGAATAGCGGGGGGACAGGTGGATTAGTCAAGCAGCAGAGTTTAGGATGTATTGGAGGGGCGCAAGATTGTTGGAAGGGAGGCCACAGAGCAGGAGGTTGCAGTAGTCGAGGCGGGAGATGATGAGGGCATGCACTAGTGGTTTTGCAGAGTCTTTGCTGAGGAATGCACGGATCCGGGAGATATTTTTGAGTTGGAGTAGGCAGGAAGTGGCAAGGGCTTGGATATGTGGTTTGAAAGAGAGATCAGAGTCCAGGGTTACCCCAAGGCAGCGAGCTTGTGGGACTGGGGAGAGTGAACAGCCATTGACGTTGATGGATATGTCAGATGGGGGATATGAATGAGAGGGTGGAAAAATGATGAACTCTGTTTTATCCATGTTGAGTTTTAGAAATCTGGCAGAGAAGAAGGATGAGATGGCGGACAGACATTGTGGGACTTTGGTTAGTAGGGAGGAGATATCGGGTCCAGAGAGGTAGATCTGTGTGTCGTCAGCATAGAGATGATACTGAAAGCCGTGAGATTCCATGAGCTGCCCCAGGCCGAAGGTGTAGATGGAGAAGAGCAGAGGTCCTAGAACTGAACCTTGGGGGACACCGACAGATAGGGGGCGAGATGAGGAGGTGGTGCATGAGTGGGAGACTCTGAATGTCCTGTCTGTTAAGTATGAGGAGATCCAAGATAGGGCCAAGTCCGTGATGCCAAGAGATGAGAGAATCTGTAGTTAGAGGGAATGGTCGACTGTGTCGAAGGCAGACGACCGGTCCAGTATGAGGAGGATGGAGGAGTGTCGCTTGGATTTGGCGGTTAGTAGGTCGTTGGTTACTTTGGTCAGGGCAGTTTCAGTCGAGTGATGCGGTTGGAAGCCAGATTGTAGGCGGTCGAAGTGGGAACAGGAGGAGAGGTGGGAGGACAGTTCAAGGTGGACATGTTGTTCTAGTAGTTTTGAGGCATAGGGGAGAAGTGATATGGAGCGGTAGCTAGTCAGAGAGGATGGGTCAAGGGAGGGCTTTTTGAGGATGGGTGTGATTGAGGCATGTTTGAAAAATGAGGTGAAGACACCGGTTGTTAGTGACTGGTTTAAGAGGTGGGTTCGGGTTGGGATGAAGACTGTGGTAAGGTTAGGGATGGATGGGATTGGGTCAAGTTCGCAGGTGGTGAGGTGTGATTTGGAGAGTAAAGAGGAGACTTGACCTTCTGTAATGGTGGAGAAGTGGGGTTTGGAGGAGAAAGGTTGAGTAGATATGAGGAGGGGTTTGTGCGGACTTTAGGCAAAAGCTTTGTCTGATGATGTCAATCTTCTGCTTGAAGAATGAGGCAAAGTCTTCGGCTGAGATGAGAGAAGAGGTGCTGGGGGACGAAGGAGAGAATTGAAAGTGTTAAATAGCTGTTTAGGGTTGTGAGACAGGGAGGATATGAGAGATGAGAAGTAGGTTTGTTTTGCTGTAGTGAGTGTGGACTTGAAAATAGTGAGGGATTGTTTGAATGCGATGAAGTGCTCAATGGAGTGAGACCTTTTCCATCTACACTCCGCAACCCTGGAGGCCCGTCGCAGTTCTTTAGTAAGTTTGGTGTGCCAGGGTTGCCTGTTGATTGTGCGAGCTTTGGTATGTGTGAGAGGGGTGATCAAGTTGAGAGTTGCAGCTATTGTGGTGTTATATAAAGCCGCAGCAACATCTGCATGGTGTAAGGAATACCAATTTAAATATATATGACTGTGTTATGGATTGAGTTATGGACCAGATAAATCAAAATTCAAAATCACAGAAGGACGTTCCTCTGTGTAGATAAATTATCTAGTAAGTAGCTGTTACTGTGTACTTCCTCATTAACAAATAGGTGCTACAGCAAAGATGAACATAATTGCCTCTTAAATTAAAAACGGCTCACAGAAAAGGACATGAATTCGAAAAACATCACAGAAAAGAAAAAGGCCTTACCAACACCAGGTCAGCTTACCAAAGCACAAGCAGGATTCAGCAGACCACCATGATAAAGGCGGGGGCAAGCACAGGTGCAAAATACTGATGCGTCAGCCACTCACAAACCTACCAATTAATGGAGGGGGTGGCTGTGTAGTATTACACATGCACACAAATGGAGCTTGCATAGGACACCAGTCACACAGATAGGTGTGATGCAGTGTCTGGCTTATAGCCTAATAATGACGCCCATAATTTTAAATCAATCGGGCTGTCCAGCACTATATACGTGCACCCCACAAGACAGATGCCCCTATTCACCCAACCAACACTAAAGGGCCTGGCTGCACACTGCAAAAAAATAAAAAATGTGCAATAAAAAGATGAAAAATAATATATAAGATAAATACATTACATGAAGTAGTGGTTGATATTTTGGCCAAAATACGCAAGCTCGCAACTCGCTTCAGGGGTCCTCTTACTTGCGCGTGCACAACTATGCAACTATTAATGACGCCCATAATTTTAAATCAAGCGGACTGTCCAGCACTCTATACGTGCACCCCACAAGACAGGTGCCCCAATTCACCCAACCAACACTAAATTGCCTCTTAAGCGGAATGGGCCAGCAACATCACATGGCAGAAATGGAAATGTCATATTTTTCCTGCTATGTTTAGAATAATTCAATGTCCAAACAATGCATGGATATACAGTATCTGTGTTCGGGGAACCTAATTGCTTCTCTGGCTGCAAGTGCAGTGGTCTTAAAGCGTGGGAAACCATGAAAATGTATCAACTTGAATTATGGATATATCATAGTCAACTTTGGTGTGTCTAGGATGGTTATAGTAAACTCAGAAATATGGCGGTCATATTACTCCACTAAGAGGTTCCTGTGGGAAAATATGATATAAATTAGAATCATGTTTTTGCACCCACCTTTCTGTGCATATAATTAGCCATCCTTCTCTCACCTGACCTGGAGTAGGAGTGAGGGTTGTGGATGAGAACCTTTATAATATCTCATCCAGAAAAACTTATTGTCGGACCCAGGTTTTTCTGGGCCCCGGGTGAAAGAGTCTCAGTGGGCCCCTTTAACACATACCACGATTCATGATGCAGAGATACCGCAGAGAAATATATATATATATATAGTACAATGCAAAGATTTCACTTCTTACATTACATGAGTGATATCTACTGTAAATTCCACAATAGCTCAGAAACCGGTGAATCGCTCCACACAGAATAGTGGCCCCCATATAAGGCTCCATACGGAATACTGGCCCCCATATAACGCTTCATACGGAATACTGGCCCCCATATAAGGCCCCATAAGGAATACTGGCCCCCATATAAGGCCCCATACGGAATACTGGCCCCCATATAAGGCTCCATGCGGAATACTGACCCCCATATAAGGTTCCATGCGGAATACTGACCCCCATATAAGGCTCCATGCGGAATACTGGCCCCCATATAAGGCTCCATACGGAATACTGGCCCCCATATAAGGCTCCATACGGAATACTGGCCCCCATATAAGGCTCCATACGGAATACTGGCCCCCATATAAGGCTCCATACGGAATACTGGCCCCCATATAAGGCTCCATACGGAATACTGGCCCCCATATAAGGTTCCATGCGGAATACTGACCCCCATATAAGGTTCCATGCGGAATACTGACCCCCATATAAGGCTCCATGCGGAATACTGGCTCCCATATAAGGCTCCATACGGAATACTGGCCCCCATATAAGGCTCCATACGGAATACTGGCCCCCATACGGAATACTGGCCCCCATATAAGGCTCCATACGGAATACTGGCCCCCATATAAGGCTCCATACGGAATACTGGCCCCCATATAAGGCTCCATACGGAATACTGGCCCCCATATAAGGCTCCATACGGAATACTGGCCCCCATACGGAATACTGGCCCCCATATAACGCTCCATACAGGATACCGGTCCCCACATAATGCCCCATACAGGCTGTTACCCCCCACATAATGCCCCATACAGGCTGCCCCCCCCCCCCTTTATAATGCCCCATGCAGGCTGTTCCCCACCTTATAATGCCCCATGCAGGCTGTCACCCCTCCTCTTTATAATGCCCCATGCAGGATGTCACCCCTCCTCTTTATAATGCCCCATGCAGGATGTCCCCCCCCCTCTTTATAATGCCCCATGCAGGCTGTTCCCCACCTTATAATGCCCCATGCAGGCTGTTCCCCACCTTATAATGCCCCATGCAGGCTGTCACCCCTCCTCTTTATAATGCCCCATGCAGGATGTCCCCCCCTCTCTTTATAATGCCCCATGCAGGATGCCCCCCGCCCTTCTCTTTATACTGCCCCATGCCTCCATACATTAAAAAAAAAAAATCAAATACTCACCTCCCTTCTCCTCACCTGCTGCCCGCTGCCTGCTGCCCGCTGCTCGGGTCCGAACTCCAGCGTTGTCGGCGTCTTCCCGCTCAGCGCTCCCTGTGACGGCTTAGGGGAGGGCGCGGTGTAAAGACGTCACCGCGCCCTCTGACCTGAGACGTCACAGGGAGCGCAGAGCAGGAAGACAGCTGATCTGCGGAGGCATGGGGAGAGGTAAGTATCCGCCTGCCGGGGCCCTGAGCAAGCGGCGGAGAAGGGCGGGCGCTGACACCGCTCTCCTCCGCCCATAGCCCAGCGGGGTGCGCGACCGCCAGTGGGCCCCTCTGCCTGCTCAGGGCCCCGGCATTTGCCCGGGTGCGCCGGGTGCTGACGCCGGCCCTGGTCGGACCCAGGAGGCACAACATGCCTTTTAGATCTGTACAAATTTCTGCTGTGATCTCCTCTGCACCGAATCAATCACAGATTTCTTTATTTATCCCTTTTGGTTTTATACTTTTTTGCCTTTAATTCTTTTTTTTATTTCACTTGCTCTTTGACTCACATCCTGCTCCAAAATGAGCCTGTTGGGAAGGATATCAGTCAAGGAGCAAGGAGACGATTACAGTCACACATGCACGCTACTGCTTCCTTCAATTTGGGGGATTCAACTCCCAGTGGTCATATCCCGAGCAATCATTCATTTATCACTTATCCTGTAGATTTGTAGATTTTGCTCTGCTTTGCTTTGATAAAACTATTCAAGCTGGATGCTATGCGATTTAGAATTCTATATATTAGATGCCAAAAAATTATTACAGCAACTAGAATTTGGGAATTTCCATGAACTCTGCATTTCGAGTCATTACGGCTACTCAATACAGGCCTGCATGTAAAGGCTTTGTTGGACTGCTTTTCAATAAAGACATTGTTCCCTAGAAGCAATGTCTCTAGTGGAGTCCCTTGGAGGATGATCTTTTTTGCTGGTTGACTCAGAATCTGTTATATCATTTCTTGTGGAAACATATAATCTATATGGCGGTATCATAGAAACTTTATGGACCTTTATGGCTTACCTTTAACTCCTAGCAGCCGAAACCTGTTTTCACCTTCCTGACCATGCAGAAGTTTTCAAATCCGACCAGTGTCAGTTTATGTGGTAAAAACTCTGGATTGTTTCAATAATGCCCAGTGATTTTGATCATTGTTTTGTTTTTGTGACACATTGTACTTCACGATAGTGGTAAGTTTAGATCTATATGGTTTGCATTCATTGATGGAAATTTGATGATGTACAAAAAATTATATTGTGGTACAGTGCTTTACAGAAATTTTTTGTACTGTTACAGGAGAATGTTCCAGGCTCTGTCGGTGATGACAAGACACTTCTGACAAGGAGATTCCTTAAGTTTGGTGGTTGTTTGTAAGAGAACACTACCCAGAAAAACCACTTCTTATATACAAACAACCACCAAACTTAAGGAATCCCCTTGTTGTCAGGAGTGTCCTCTCATCACCATCAGAGCCTGACACAATGCTGTGTAACAGTAAAAAATGCAGAACTTGTACCCAGATATTAGCAACAAATACAGTCCGCATAACCAACACAAAACATGATTGTAAAATAATGGATTTCTTCTCATGTATATACTTCAATGTGGTATATATGATACAGTGTACAAGTTGTCTTGGGGTTAACTATATTTTTGGAAACTAAGTAAAAACTACAAATGAGGATAAACCTACACAGGCATACTATAAGGAATGAGCTGGACTCAAATGTGAGAAAACATTTCTTTACCAGGGTACTGTATGACTGATTTAAAAACCTTAATATAGATTGGTCTCTTTAAGAATGACAGAAAGTAAAATCTGTGAATTCAAGCTTATAAGGATGTTCTGGTCATTGACAAAAGGACTCAATCTAACACCTGGATTTATGACTCACTACATGGACACACTTAACACCTCCACTAGACTGACTCCTGATTACCAAACTATCACTCCCTCTACCTCTCCATTTGTATCAAAAACTTTAATTTGTATTACGGTACCTTCTTATCGAAAAATAACCCCATCCACCCGATTCACAAATGTCCTGTTCTGACAACTCTTAAATGTTGGGCTCTTAATTCAGTCATTCATTTGTAAACCCGCCTGATGAAGGAGCATCTGTGCTTTGAAAGCTTGCAAATATATTTTTGGGGTTAGTCAGTAAAGGTATCATTCCTAGAATACTTTTGTCTTTTTTGGCATAAAAGTATTTACATGGAAATTTGATGAAAATTTAGAAAACTGCATTTTTAAAAATGTTAAATTTTATGCCCTCAAAACAGATAGTCATACCACACAAAATAGTTAATAATAACACCATTTACCCCATGTCTATTTCATGTCAGCATCATCTTTGAAACCAAATTTTTAGAAGGTTTATCAGCAATATTTTTTTTTTTCAACCAAATTTACAAAACCTCCTGTTTGTTTTAGGAACCACATCATATTTGAAGTGACTTTGAGGTGCTTAAGTGTAATAAAACACCAAAATGAATACCATTTTAAAAAGCGCACCCCTCAAAGTAATCAAAACCGCATTCAAGAAGTTTGTTAACCCCTTAGCTGCTTCACAAGAATTAAAGCAACATGGAAGGAAAAAATTAAAAATACCTTTCTTTTCTTTACACAGAAATGTTGATTTAGTCCCAGCTAGGAGCCATTTTGATCTGATCTCCTCCAAGAGATGTCCAAGTGACAAAGACAAATGTACAAAGGGTGGCACTCAAGTGAAAACAAATAATGAAGGTGTTTCTACTGTAATATTAGCTGGACATTTGACAAGCAATTAAAAAATTCCCCAACCCAGAGCCCTGGAAAAGGGTGTGTTCTCAGAAATAATAAAAAGGTGAAATGCATTGTAAATGTACACACTCCTAGGGCTACCACTCGTAAGGCACTTGTGCTCTCAAACTTACCCAGTGCACCGTACCCAGTTTTCATAATGTACCTTTCTACTAATGCGGCCTAGGCCAAAGCTGCCTTTTCAAACGATGCAACACTTGATCTTAGCCAAAAGGCCAAGAAGCGATAGAAGGATGCATTGAGACTATGCCATATATACATCACATAGGATACACTGAGTCTGCTGAATATATATCACATGGGATTCACTCAGACTGTTGCATAGACATCACATACAATACACTGAGACTCTACTATAAACATATACAGTATAATCATGTACAGTACAGACCAAAAGTTTGGACACACCTTCTCATTTAAAGATTTTCTGTATTTTCATGACTAGAGAATGCCAAGAGTGTGCAAAGCAGTCATCAAAGCAAAAGGTGGCTACTTTGAAGAACCTAGAATATAAGACATATTTTCAGTTGTTTCACACTTTTTTGTTAAGTATATAATTCCACATGTGTTAATTCATAGTTTTGATGCCTTCAGTGTGAATGTACAATTTTCAGTCATGAAAATACAGAAAAATCTTTAAATGAGAAGGTGTGTCCAAACTTTTGGTCTGTACTGTATACGAAACTTGGCAATATAATGAAGTTAAACATGCTTAAACACAGAAATGTAGAATTACACAGATAAATAATTTATTGTTTGATTTTAGGCCTATTGAATGTTGTATCTGAACCATTTTTCAGAGGAGAAGTTTATGATACTTATCTGGTCCCTATCAGTATTAGCTATGAGAAAATCTTAGAAGAGTCTTTCTATGCGCAAGAGCTTCTTGGAGCGCAGAAATCCAAAGAATCTACTTCAGTAAGATACAGTTCAGTGCTTGATAAGACCAATGTATAAAAAAAAATCAGTTCTTATGTTTTTCTACCATTTCCCTTGCAGGGCTTAATTAAAGCCAGAAAAATACTGAATGACAATTTTGGAAATATTCACATTTACATTGGACGACCAATATCACTGCGATCAATGGCCTCTGAAAGAATAAATCGTTCTAAATGCAATCTAACATACAGGTTTATGTATGCAATATAACTATTGTAACCATTGTATGTAATCTAGCTATAACAATCTAACAGTCTAAATACAATTTAACACACAGGTTTATGTATGAATCTCAATAGGCGGAGCTGGCATATTCAACGGGCAACTTATATATATTATGGATTTTTCACACTGAACAATACGTTTTATATTACAGACATAGTCTTCAGAGACCATCAGAGCATATTCAGAAGTTCATTTCTGACATGGCATACAAAGTAGAACTTCACCAAATAGCCAACATGGTGCTTAGCCCTGGAGATCTGATAGCGACTATTTTGCTCCAGAATCTGCCTGTATTAAACTACAATCTGTTAGTTGAAAAGATACCTTGGCTCAGGAAGTTAACAGAGGATTTTGGAGGTGTTTTAGATTGGCCAGGTATGAATTATTAATACAAAATCATGTAAATATACAGTCCTGAAAAATAATACACCTTCATTATTTCTTCTGTTTTTGGCATTATTGTCACACTTAAAGGGAATTTGTCACCAGTTGTGATGGACGAGCACTAAAATGCTCAGGGGCTCATTACTCGAGTCGAGCAAATCGTAATGCTCTGGTGCCCGAGTAACGAGTATAATGGAAGTCAATTGGAAATTCAAGCATTTTTCCGCCGCCATTCTCCCCCGGAGGTCTGGAGGGGGTCTAATGATTGGTTAAATCAATGGAAAAAGTGCTGAAATGGCATGGGAACAGCATGGGGAAGACCCCTGGAAGCATCTCTGAATCCCAGGTCGCTGCTGGGAACAATGTTGTCAGAGTATTACTCCACTTTTACGGACTGACAACAAAACATACCAAACCAAAGATAAAATGGATTTTACTATAAAGAATGTTAAGAAACATACTTTCCAGGATAATGACTTGATTATAGGGCAAAATAAATAAGAGAAAAAAATGTTCCTCCACACATTGTGCTATGTTCTCACTTAGTGTTTTTGCACGTTCGCATTGCTTTCAATGGTGAAAAAAACTTTCACCAGTAAATGTAATTATAACATTTTAATACCTTATCTGGCCATGTGGTGTGTGAGACATGATCAGACACATCCTGTTTCATTTATGAAATAGGAACTCTGAAAGTCACAAAGCCTATTTTTTTCAGGGCCATGATGTGGCCCTCACTATTTGTATATGGGCCATCAAGCGGCGCTTAATATTGTTAGAGAGCCAGCAGGCAGCCCTCACTATTGTCAGAGGGCCATCAGGCGGCCCTCTAATTTTAGAGGGCCAGCAGCTGGCTATGCTTTGCATAGCCGTATATTGCTACTTCAATATAATTTATCCATCTGAAGTGGTCAAATTTTCCTTTTTGTATTAATAGTATTAATACTTTAAAGTTTGAAACTTGGAGGGCCAGCAGGCGGCCCTCACAATTTATAGCGTGCCAGCAGGCAGCCCCCACTATTTTTAGAGGGCCAGCAGGCGTCTTGAGGGCAGGCGTCTTCTGGACAGATGAGGCAAGATAGAGCTTTTTGTTAAAGCACATCATTCAACTGTTTACTGTAAATGATATGAGGCTTACAAATAAAAGAACACAGTACTTCCTGTCAAATACATTTAGGTCCATATATATTTGGACAGAGACAACATTTTTCTAATTTTGGTTCTAGACATTACCACAATGAATTTTAAACAAAACAATTCAGATGCAGTTGAATTTCAGACTTTCAGCTTTCATTTGAGGGTATCCACATTAAAATTGGATGAAAGGTTTAGGAGTTTCAGCTCCTTAACATGTGCCACCCTGTTTTTAAAGGGACCAAAAGTAATTGGATAATTGACTCCAAGGCTATTTCATGGACAGGTGTGGGCAATCCCTTTGTTATGTCATTCTCAATTAAGCAGATAAAAGATTTGAGGTGTGGTGCTTGCATTTGGAAGGTTTTGATGTGAAGTAAACATGCTGTCAAAGGAGCTCTCCATGCAGGTGAAACAAGCCATCCTTAAGCTGCAAAAACAGAAAAAACCCATCCGAGAAATTGCTACAATATTAAGAGTGGCAAAATCTACAGTTTGGTGCATCCTGAGAAAGAAAGAAAGCACTGGTGAACTCATCAATGCAAAAAGACCTGGGCGCCCACGGAAGACAACAGTAGTGAATGATCGCAGAATAATCTCCATGGTGAAGAGAAACCCTTTCACAACAGCCAACCAAGTGAACAACACTCTCCAGGAGGTAGGCGCATCAATATCCAAATCTACCATAAAGAGAAGACTGCATGAAAGTAAATACAGAGGGTTCACTGCACGGTGCAAGTCACTCATAAGCATTAAGAATAAAAAGGCTAGACTGGACTTTGCTAAAAAAACATCTAATAAAGCCAGCACAGTTCTGGAAAAACATTCTTTGGACAGATGAAACCAAGATCAACCTCTACCAGAATGATAGAAAGAGAAAAGTATGGTGAAGGCGTGGTACAGCTCATGATCCAAAGCATACCACATCATCTGTAAAACACGGTGGAGGCAGTGTGATGATTTGGGCATGCATGGCTGCCAGTGGCACTGGGTCACTAGTGTTTATTGATGATGTGACACAGGACAGAAGCAGCCGAATGAATTCTGATGTATTCAGAGCCATACTGTGTGCTCAGATCCAGACAAATTCAGCCAAACTGATTGGTCATCGTTTCATACTACAGATGGACAATGACCCAAAACATAAAGCCAAAGCAACCCAGGAGTTTATTAAAGCAAAGAAGTGTAATATTCTTGAATGGCCAAGTCAGTCACCTGATTTCAACCCAATTGAGCATGCATTTCACTTGTTAAAGACTAAACTTCAGACAGAAAGGCCCACAAACAAACAGCAACTGGAAACCACCGCAGTGAAGGCCTGGCAGAGCATCAAAAAGGAGGAAACACAGCGTCTGGTGATGTCCATGAGTTCAAGACTTCAGGCTGTCATTGCCAACAAAGGGTTTTCAACCAAGTACTAGAAATGAACATTTTATTTACAATTATTTAATCTGTCCAATTACTTTTGGTCCCTTTAAAACAGGGTGGCACATGTTAAGGAGATGAAACTCCTAAACCCTTCATCCAATTTTAATGTGGATACCCTCAAATGAAAGCTGAAAGTCTGAACTTCAACTGCATCTGAATTGTTTTGTTTAAAATTCATTGTGGTAATGTCTAGAACCAAAATTAGAAAAATGTTGTCTCTGTCCAAATATATATGGACCTAACTGTATGGTGGAGGTTCAAAGATATTTAGGGGCTGTGTTGCTGCCTCTTGCACAAGGTGCCTTGACTGTGTGCAAGGCATGATGAAAGGATTTTGGGTCGCAATGTAGTGCCCAGTGTCAGAAAGCTGGGTTTACATCCTAGGTCATTGGTCTTACAGCAGGACAATGACCCCAAACATACCTCAAGAAGTGCCCAGAAATGGATGGAAACAAAGCACTGGAGAGTTCTGAAGTGGTAATTCCAGCTACAGTAACTTAAAGTCTCCCACCACTACCTGTTACATACAGATGCTACAGAGAAACTGCGAATGGACACAATAAATCATTTCATTTTGCCTGCTTTGATGAATTTCTGAGTACAGATCACCGTAAAAATCACAAATCTGTTAATGAGTTTTTTGAAAAAAGCAATCAAGTTATGCACAGTGGAAGAGATGTATGTCACCAGAATGAACACTCATTTACAGCAGATGATACCACTTAGCACCTATCCCTATACTAAATGCAGATAACAGCGGTGTTAAAAAGAAATAAAATAGATTTTTTTTCCTTCTTTTTTTGCAGTTGCAGCAGCACGGACTATCAGGCAATTATCACTGACTAGATGCTTGCAATATGCTATCCCCTTGTGTGATAGCTCATCGTACATGAATTGCAGATAAGAGAGGAAATATTGTAGAATATAAAATAGATTTGAGTCGGCCCTGAAAAGAGGTTTTTTTGTACGTGGCAGCAGCAAACTGTGGAGGAACGCAAGCAACCCTGCCTGCTTTGATGAATTTCTGAGTACAGATCACCGTAAAAATCATGAATCTGTCAATGACTTTTTTGAAAAAAGCAATCAAGTTATGGACAGTGAAGAGATGTATGTCGCCAAAATGAACACTCATTTCTAGCCGATGATACCACCTAGCACCTAGCCCTATACTAAACGCAGCTAACAGTAGTATTAATAGGGAATAGAGTAGACTTTTAAAAAAAAATTTGCAGTTGCAGCAGCGCAGACTATAAGGCAATAATTCAAGACTAGATTCCTCTAATACGCTATCCCTACTGCAACAGCTCACTCTACACGAATTGCAGATAAGAGCGGCATTATTAGAGAATAGAATCTATTTGAATTTACCCTGAAAAAAGCTATTAGTTTAACGTAGCTGCACCAAGCACTGGTATTTCATCAACCCTGCTGGGGAATATAGTGGAACGTTTTGCATCTACGCAGCCTGATATGGAGGAGACCATGATTTTCTGCACTTACTGTACAAAGTCTCCTCTCCCGGCTGTGAAATAAATTCAGTATGCAGCGTGAGAACTCCCTATGTGACGACCACCTGACAGCCCACAACAAGGCACTGGTTCACTTACTAATAGAACCCACTGGCTCTTTTGGTTTCCAAAAAGTTCCCTCAACTAGAAAGTGGAGCCTCAGAAAAGCATTTTTTCCCATTACTAAGGAGTGGGTCTCCTAGACTGGTAAATCGTATGCACTAAGTGCAAAGGATGCCAAAAATTAGAAGGAGGCACTCCAATATCTTTTTGAAGAGATGTAGTGGAGGGCCTCAGAAAACATTTTTTCCAATTATTAAGGAGTGGGTATCCTAAACTGGTAATGCACATGCACTAAGTGCATGGGCTAGAAAACATTTACTCCTGTATACACACATATAGGAGGGGCATTAAATCATTAAAGATTTTCCCTGACCCACTTCTATTTATCACAGGATGCTAAAACTTCACCTGTGTAATGATGTAAGTCTCTATAGGTTACATGACAATTTGCAACTCAGAACTGATAACGGTCTTGATTTTACAGGTGCTGAAGTGGTATGAGGTTTGATAATGGACCCAGTGGAATACTGAGCAGTCATCAAGTTCCTTTACTTGAAAGGCCGTACACCAAAGGAGACGTTTGATGAGATGAAAGAGGTTTATGATGATGATTTCCCATTTTATGATGTAGTCAAGAACTGGCATCGTCAATTGAAATGTGGTCTGACTTCGGTGCAAACAGCTCCAATTCCAGGGCGACCCCACTCTGCTATTGATGAACACACCATCAAGCAAGTGGAGGTCGCCATTTTGGAAAATTGCAGCATAACCATTCGCCACCTAGCCCAAAATGTCAAGATTAGTGTGGGGTCCGTGGAAAAAATCATCCAAGACCATTTTCACATGCATAAGGTGTCCGCTCGCTGGGTTCCCCGGCTGCTCACACCTTTCCAGAAGCAGGAATGAGTGGAATGCTCTCAGGCTTTATTGACGATGTGCCATGGAAACCAGGAGGACTTTTTCAACAGGCTGATCACACAGGATGAAATCTGGGTCCAGCACTATGATCCTGAGACTAATGTCCAGTCGATGCATTGGAAGCATCATGACTCACCGCCTACAAAGACGGCACGTGCCCAACCCTCGGCAGGCAAGGTCATGCTCACAGTATTTTGGGACCAGCACGGAGTAGTATTGATGGATTTCCTAGCAAAGGGTACCATGATCACTGGGACATACTATTCTTCACTGCTGCGGAAATTGCAGGAGGCCATCAAAACCAAGAGACATGGCATGCTCACCAAAGGTGTCCACCTTTTGCAAGACAACTGCTCCTGTAGCTTTGAAATTCTACCGCATCCCCCTTATTCATCTGACCTCGCGTCATCAGACTTCCACCTCTATCCAAAAATTAAGTTATTTTTGAAGGGCAAGCATTTTCCATATAATGAGACTCTGATTTCCGATGTCACAAGGTGGCTTTTGTAGCAACCTGTCAACTTCTACAAGCGAGGTGTTTACAGTTGCTTAAAGTGATGGGAGAAGTGTGTGTCCCTAGGTGGCACCTACGTAGAGAAGGACTAATAACTGTGCCAAGTTTCATTGCTCTCACTCCACAGGAAGTGGGTGAGAGGTAATCTTTAATGAACGCCCCTTGTATCAAAGAATGTTAGAGGTAGGGCTCTAAAACTTATTAATGCGGGCATCATAGACACCCTTAAAAAAAATTATAGCGAGGGTAGCATGAGGGTAGCATGATCATCCTGTTGACATTGTGGTGGAGGAGGAGAAGGAGGAGGACTACACAAAAAAGACGAAATCCTGAATGTGTGAGTGGGAAGGGGTGCATGGGAATAGACCAGAGAATAAAAAACACTACATTTGAGTTTATGTTCTGCTGCTGTCATCCGGTGGTGTTGATAAGTCTGAGCCAATCCAGCTCTTGTTCATTATTATAAGAGTCAGCCTGTCAGCATTTTCAGTAGACAGGCGGATGTGCCTGTCAGTTATACTACCCCCAGCGGCACTAAAAACCTGCTCTGACAAAATGCTGGCTGCAGGGCAGGCTAGGACCTCCAAGGCATAGAGAGACAGTTCATGCCACGTGTCTAGTTTGGAACGGTCAGCAAGGTAATCCTTCAGCATCTTCCAAAACTTTTCCCTCCTTGTCAGAGTATTCTACGCATCAGGGCCTGGGTGGTGGGAGGGTCTGAGAAAACTTTCCCAGGCCTTTGAGAGAGTGTTCCCCTGCCTCTGCTGCATCTGGTGTATGTGTCCCTCGTCTCTACTCCTTGGTTGTCCAAGGAACTGTAACCTCTACCGCTAAAGTTGTCAGATGGGAATTTTTTTTATAAATCTTCAGCTAGGGCCTTCTGGTACTGCAACATTTTAGTAGACCTCTCCGCCACGGGAAGGAGAGATGGAAAGATCTCATTGTATTATTGGTCTACAAAAGTGACCAACCAGTAATTAATGTTGGCCAAAATGCGTACAATGCGAGGGTCATGAAAAAGGCAGCGGAACATAAACTCAGTCATGTGTGCCAGACTGCCAACAGCCAAGACTTCCCTGTCCCCACCAAGAGGACGACAGTTCTTGTCCTCCTCCTCGTCCTTCCTCTCCTCCTTGTCTTCAGGCCATCTACTCTGAACAGATGGGATAAAGGTGGTTTGGGTAGTACCGTCTGTAGCATAGGCAACCATCTCCTATTCCTCCTTATTATCACCCAGTCCACTTTGAGAAGATGAGATGAGGCTGGGATGTCTAGCATCACCTTATATAGTTTCTTGCTCCATCTCAACTTGCTCCGCCTGCAATGTCTCCTCTTTAATTGTGAGCAGTGAGCGTTTCAGTAGACAGAGAAGTGTGATGGTTTCGCTGATTATGGCGTCAACGCCGCTCACCATCTTGGTCGAGTCCTCAAAGTTTTGGAGAACCGCACAGATGTCAGACATCCATGCCCACTCATCAGCTCTTATGTGCGGAGGCTGACCAGAATACCGACGGGCATGTTTGAGCTGGTATTCAACTACTTCCCTACTGCCCTCCGTTGCTCACAAAGCCTTGCCAACATATTTAATGTTGAGTTCCAATGCGTGGTGACATCGCACACCAGTCGGTGAGCGGGAAGTTGCAAATGCTGCTGCAGCACTGCCACGGTGGCGGAGGCTGTAGCTGACTTGCGGAAATGGGCACACACGCAGCGTAGATCTGGCAGATCTCGGTAAGTTTTGAGAAACTTCTGAACCGCTAAGTTGAGCATCTGGGCCAGGCATGGTACATGTGCAAGGTTGCCAAGCTTCAGAGCCGCCACCAGGTTAATGCCATTGTCACACATGACCATGCCTGGCTGTAGGTTCAGGGGCGGTTTGTTAGACCATTTATCAATTCTGCGGCGGTGTGCAGTTTGTCACCTAAGCAGATTAGCTTCAGCAGAGTCTGTTGCCGCTTGGTTGAGGCAGTGCTGCAGTGCTTCCAGCTTGTGACTGATGTTGACGTTTCAGGGATGGAGGCTGAGAAGGTGGAGACAACTCTGATTGAACCAGGGCCCGCAATCCTCTGTGTCAGTAGCACGTGTTCTTTCCCAGAATCTGACTGTGTCCCTGCTTCCACAATATTCACTCAGTGTGCCGTCAGGGAAATGTAGCATCCTTGGCCACTTGTCCACGAGTCCATGGTTAAGTGGACCTTCCCAGTAACAGCATTGGTCAGGGTACGGCTGATGTTATGGGACACGTGCTTGTGTAAGGTGGGAACTGAACACTGGGAGAAATAGTGGGGACTGAGTACTGAGTGGAAATTTGGCCGTTTTGTATTGTCGCCTGTGGGTTGGTGGCTATGTATTTATGTTTCCGTTCCGAGGACTGGGGTAGGGACAACTCTGCACTGAGACAAGAGCATGGACGTGGTTGCTGATGGTGATTGCAAGAGTGCAACGACAGGTACAGGGTGGGAGGCATCTTTGCTTGCGTCATGAACAGGGGATTCGTGTGCATGTAGAACAGGAGAAGGGTCTCACCCGCAGACACTGTTTCTGGACCAAGGCCTTTGGGCCAACTAGTCGGTTACTTTTCTGTCATGTGCCTGAGCATGCTGGTGGTGGTCAGCCTAGTAATTGTGCTGCCCCTGGTGATTCAGGCATGGCAGATGTTGCAAATGGCCTTCTTTGGTTTAACTGGACTGTCTTTAAGTGTCAGACTTGGGAACACCTAACTCTTGGCTTGGCTACTCTCCCCGCGTTGGTGCTCTGCGGAACAGTTGCCCGCCTTGTGTCTCTGGCCACCCCACTGCCTCTTCCTGCCTTTTGTGGCGCTGCAGATACCTACCGCTCTGCGCTGCTGTCTTTGCTCTGCCTGTCACCTTTCCAGGTTGAGTCAGTGACTTCATCCTCCACCACCTCATTTTCCACTTCTGCATCCTGGTCCTTTTCCTGACTTGCTGACTTAACAACATCACTTGTTAGCAATTGTGTCTTATCATCATCCACCTCTTGCAACAGTAATTGCAGTTTCGCACCGTTGCCATCTTGTGAGCGTGGCTGCTCAAATATCTTGGCATTGCTACCTGCGATCTCCTCATGTCCCGCTTGAAACGGGCAGGGCGAGAGGCCAGAATCTGTAAATAGAAATGTGAACAGCTCTTTGGAGTGTCCATGTGTGGGATCACTTGTCTCCGGGCACTCGGCATGGTGGGAGGAAGGAGGATCAAGGTGAGGATTATGTGGTCCAGAATCACTGCTACTGAGACTGGACCATGTGGAACACAGGGTGGTGCTGGCAAACTGCTATCCAACCAACAAACTTTTCACACTGGTCTGGGTTCAAGAATGGTGTTCTGTGTTCCCCTAAAAAGTCGGACAGGAAGCTAGGTCGACATGATGTGTGTGTTTGTTGTGCTACCTCAGCAGGCACAGTTTCACCTTGCCCTCGGCCTCTGCGCTCACCATCAGCATAATATCCACTTCCCTGTCCCTTACCACTCACCTTGCCAATTTTAAATTACATATGATATTTCACTGCTTCAAACAATTTTTAGGATTATTATCGCAGTAAACTTTGCCCACCTCAGATGGACTTGTTACACAGCAGTAGCACTATAGCGATGCTAATGGTTACTGGCCAAGTCTGCATATATGTTTTCAAATCACAACTGGTGCTGTTTAAATGGCGTATAATATTTGAGGCTGAGAAAACTTTGCAGTATTTGTATCACAGCAAATTTAGTACACCTCAGATGGACTTTCCCACTGCTTGCACTATATAGCAATGCTACTCCAATCAAGTCTGGCTGTATGCTTTTAATGCACAACTTGAGCACTATAAATGGCGTATAATATCTATTTTCCCAACAATTTTCAGGCTTAAGAGCAAAAAGAATATTAGTAGGCCTGAAAGGGGCTATTGATATGAGTTTCAGCTGCAAAAAGGACGTGCAATTAACCCAACCCTGTCCTACAATCTGCCTCCAGAGTGTTCCCAGTAGCGTGATCTACATGTAGGTTGGCATTGTCTTGTTGAAAAACAACTCCTGAGAGACTTTGGAGAAACTATTCCACTGGTTTCATAAACAATTCAATACCGAGCTGGAATGAAGGCTAGAAGTTTCCAGCTACTGTACATTTTGCCACCCCACACCATAATTCCAGGAATAGGACCAGTGTGATGTTCCCTCGTTAAGGTTTTTTCATGGTGTTGACCATATAGTTTCCAGACCAATCTCTGCATATCATTGCATACAAAACCTAAGCGGGACTCATCACGAAAGAGGATAGACACTAATTGCTGTCTTGCTCTGCACCATGATGGCCTTTGAAAGCAGTGGTGTGAGATCAATGGAACACGTGTAGCTGAATGTCTGGTTCATAGCCCAATGTTGTGAAAACACCTTCTAATGGTTTGTGTAGCCACTGTTGTCTTAGGTTTGGTATGTGATGTCCAATTTCACTTGTATTACAGAATAGATCTGTGTTATGGCCATTTCTCCTAGTGTCCCAGGAGCCATTTTTCAACACAATGCCAGGCCGCATGTTGTTTATGCTTCTCTGAGCAGCCTGGATGGTCTGAATGTACCAGCATGATCTGCTGCATCTCTGCCCATGCTTCCCATTTAGCACACCTGAGATGTCATCTGATCGGCAATTGCAAAAATGGAGCTGCCAGCGGCGGATCTCGATGATTTGCTTGCCAAAGTGCATTCAGTATGGCAGAGCATCCCTCAGAGAACCATTAATAACCTCATTGATATCATATCAAGACGTGCAAGTATGGCGATTTCTGTACTTGGTGCTCATCTTCAATACTGAATAAATCGAGATGTTTTAAAAAAAATTGTTTCCATTTTTTCAGCATTTATTTGTATAATTCCATGACTTTTCCTTCTTACTGTTGCAATTTCATTGTTAAGAAATGTATTATATTACAAGTTATGGGTACTAGATTTTGGAGATTGAACGTTGTTTCAAAAAACTGATTAAGTCTTATTAAGATGTAAGGAATCGCGTGGGAATTTTTTTCCTTATACTGGGCAATTATCATCTGACTCATGGGTTTTCTGCCTTCTTCTGAATCAACATGTTAGGATTTAGGTTAAACTCTTCTTTGAACCTTAAAACTATGAAGCAATGAATATTGCACGCCCTTTCGCTCAGGCTACAAATTGAGTACCGTTCATACATCCACACAAAACAGGTGCACAGTTTGGAATTTGAGTTGTGCTGCCATCTATTGTACAATGGGTGACTGGGAGCACAGCTGAGCAGGAAAAAATGCAAAGGAACCTTGATCCCGTCCTTCTCTGAATCAGCAGGGGTCACAGATGTATAAATCCCGCCAATCACAATGTTTTGATATACCATAACATTCAATTCTGAAAATACCTCTTTAATGTTTTTTATGGCTGCACACTATTACATTTTTATTTTCCGTCTTTCTTTCTGTAAACCAGGTAATAAATCTATGGATGATGTTGTTCAATCCAGTGTATCTCTGCATTCAAATATTATGGCTATTGTGGACAGACACATTGTTTTACTGGGGCACAATGTGACAGAAGCCATTACTGAAGAGTTGGTCACCAATCAAGCTCACACTTTTCTAACCTGTGCTGCTTACAGAAACAAAATGGTTAATGTTTTTATACGCCCCGCACTTGTGGTGTTGTCCTGTAAAATGGCACAAAGTTTCGAGAAAGGTAAAATATATTTCAATCCATTCAAATATTGACTTTTTATATTGCTAAGTTTCCTAAGATTCAAAAGTTTGTTCTTAATAGTTATCACCGCAACTTTATTGCAAGTTTAACCCCCTCATGCACCCTGCTGGTCATGTACACCATGGTGAAGCGTTACTGCATCACTACGCATCACTGCATCATTATGGAGCGGGCACAGGAGCTGTGCCTCTGCCATCTGCAGTGGGAGCTGGCTTTTAGGCTGCGTGCCCACTATGCGTTTTTCAAACGTTTTTGCCGTGGAATTTCCACAGCGAAAACACTTAAAAAACGCTTGGCCGGTTGCATGGATTTATATAGTGTGACCAAGTTGTCAAGCATTGGAAAAGCGGTTGATAACCCGCATGCAAAAAGCTTCACAAACGCTTCTACCTGGCAAGAAAAACGCATGTAAAATCCGCATGTGATTTTCCTGCCAGGGAGATGCGGAAAAAATCTGCAGCATTTCTGCATCGTGGGCACTTAGCCTTACATACAGCTTTGCTCACACTGCAGCAGCCAGGATTTCAGCTATATGCAACCCCAGCTGTTTAACTCTTTACATGTCACAGTCTCGCTGGCCACACGTGTAAGGCCACGTGCACACATTGAGTGTTTGGTGAGTTTTTTATCTTATTATTTGTAAGTAAAAATCAGAAGTGGATGAAAAATACTGAAGTGGTGACGTGTTTCTATTATACTTTTCTTCTGACTGTTCCACTCCTGGTTTTGGCTTATACATACTGAGGTAAAAGCTCACCAAATACTCAACGTGTGCACGTGGCCTAATGAATTTGATAGAGGGAAAGTGCTCCTTCTGTCAGTCCATCAAAAATCTAAGGCCGGGGTCACACAAACGAATATTCTCTCTTCCGAGAAAATCGTATTGATCATGTAAATGACACTCGGCTCAAAATCTAATCAGAGTTTGATCCTAGTGTCAGTTTACTCTGCTCTGATTCTCTCGCTTGAGATAATCACAGCACAGGTGAGGAGAAGATGGAGAACAAGATTTCTCCATCATGTGAGTCTGTGGAAATCGGACTGCACTAGGAGACGATCCGAATGCAGTCCAATGATTTCTACGTTCCCATGCTGAGACTTTTTTCTTATGTCACATTGGCATGAGAAAAAATGTCACAGATGTGTACCTCGCCATAGAATATCATTGGTCTGCTAAAACATTGGATAGCACTCATCCAATGGTAAAGCATGTATGAACAAGCCCTAATAGTGCAATCGCAGGGTACTGATGAGTTACTATAGTAGCCGGAGGCCTAACAATGGCCTTAATGTCTGCCATACAACTCAACCTGTCAGATCCTGTTTGAGTTGTGGTCTTATAGGTTACATAATGCACTGTACTACATGTGTAGAGCAGTGTATTATCAATGCGACCAAAGGTTCACATTTTCAAGTTCCCTTGTGGGAGTAATGAATATTGTAGAAGAAAAAATGGAAGAAAAGTGTGAATAATAATAAGAAAAAAATCCCAATAAAAAACAGTTCATTTTTAAAGAAATACAAATGCCCTTACAAAAAAATCTCACATATTTGGTATTGTCACGTCTGTAATGACCCATACTGTTAAACATTCAAAACTTTTTCAGACAGTGAATTCGGCATAAAAAAAAAATCTAAGTGTCAGAATTGCTTTTTATGTTTACCCTACCTCACAAAAAAAGTGATTCAAAGGTCACATGCAAAATGGTATCTATAAAAATTATAGCTGGTTACACATAAAACAAGCCCTTATTCGGCTCCATAAAGAAAATATTAAAATATTTTTAGGTCTCAGAACTCCACTGCAAAAAGATTTGTTCTGCACTGTGGCTCAGTGTTTAGTACTGTTGCTTTGCAGCACTTGGGTCCTGGGTTCAAATCCCACCAAGAACAACATCTGCAAGGAGTTTGTATGTTCTCCCTGTGTTTCCATAGGTTCCCTCCAGGTTCTCCATATTCCTTCCACATTCCAAAGACATACTGATAGGGAATGTAGATTGTGAGCCTCAATGGGGACTGTTAGGTGTCAGGCTTTTGCTGCATCTGAAATGGGTTCAGAACCATCAGTGGATTCTGTGGTCTCCCTTTCCAGTGCAGCCAGGGCTGATACTGCTCAGCATCATCATTGGTCCCAACGCCTTGCTGGTGCATGTGATGTACAGGTTGTCTCTCAGGTCTTAGTTCCTAGCAACATGAAGCGTAGGTTGCGGAGGGAAACAGGGCTGCTACAGCCGAAGTCCAGGATTCACTGCACTGAGCATGCCCGTGACATGGCGAACCATGATTGGTGGTTTGGGAGTCAGCTGAACCGGTGACCTGGCACCGCCTGATTGGTTGCGGGTGACGTCACCAATAAGGCGACGGTGGGCAGGGCTTAATCTTTAAATAGCCCGCCCACAAACATGGCAGCGCGCTCTGATCATTGAGCTATGATGGTGTAATTGTGTGGACGCTTGGTCGTTTGGGCTCCACGTGTGCTTTAGCTTCTGTCAGGCAGGTTTAGCGGGGGATAGGCAGCCTTAGATGGAGGGAGGCAGGTAGCTTCATCTGACAGTCTGGCTCTGATAAAGGGGTCGCCATACACCCCAAGCAGTCTGCAGAATCCGTATTCCCGGCACCGCCTGTAAGCCACGTGGAGAGATATTCCTCACGTATACGCAAGCGTGAATCACACACGCATCCTAGCGCCTGCTGCGTAGTCCCTGTGCAGTAAACAGGGCTACGGATACATTATTTGTAGCACATCTCTCGTGTGGTTAACGGAGGTAGTGCGAATCCCTATTCCCGTTTTGGTGTGCAGTAACACGGAAGGGATTGATATTTCTATTGGTTGTTTTACCATCTTACTCGGAAGGTGTTCGGCCGCAGTCCTCCAGACTGCATCGCGGACCCCGGATTCGGTTGCTTTCCATTATTTAATAAAGTTGTTTGCAACCGTCCCCTTAACAGTATCAGAGCGCCAGGGTCTTGCCGAACATGGCTGACAACCAGCAACTGCAGCGCTATATACAGCAACTTGAGGCCAGACTTAGGACTCTGGAACAAGCTGCCCCGGTGTCGGATATCACTGCAGTAGCTACCCAGGCAGCTTCTCAAGCAGCCAATCTGGTTAACTCGGCTGCTCTGAAAGCTGCGGCAGCTGCAATCGCCCCATTACCTCGTTTTGCTCTCCCGGAATTTTTTTCTGGTGACAGCAAATCGTGCAGGGGTTTTATTAATCTGTGCTCCATTCAGTTGGAAATGATGGAGGCACGGTTCCCCTCCGAAAGGACCAAAGTGCGTTTTGTCATCTTGTTACTTTCTCACAGGGCCTTAGAGTGTGCTACACCCCTGTGGGAGCGGAGTGACCCGGTAGTGGCTAATGCGGGTCTCTTTCTTACAGCCCTAAAAAATGTCTTCCTAGGTCCTCAGGTCACGCATGATACGGCTCTTAAGCTTCTTGCGTTGGTCCAGGGTTCGGTCACCGCCAGCCATTATGCCATCCAGTTCAGAACCTTAGCGGCTGAATTGGATTGGTCTGAGCGGGCTTTAATCCCGGTGTTCTGGAAGGGTCTGGCTGGGCACATTAAAAATGCTCTATCTACCAGAGAGATTCCAACCTCCCTGGAGGAGTTAATCTCTCTCGCTAACCGAATAGATTTGCGTCATGCAGAACACAAGTTAGAGCTGGAGGTCCCCAGACCTCAGTGTCAGTTGGCACCATCATTCTCTAGACCCATTTCCAAACCTGTGACTCCTGACCCGGAGCCTGAGGCTATGGATATATCCCGGACTTAGTCTAGCCCCTCTCGTTCCCGAGCTGCACATCTCTTGGAGTACCCCGCTAATAAGGGTTCCAAGCAGTCGGGAAAACGAGTGTGTCTAACCGCCGTTGGAGGAGGTGTGTTAGATTCTGGGGCTCCTTCCTCCAAATTATTGTATAAGGTGACATTGTTCTTCAGCGCAACCATGGTTACTGCCAAGGCGTGGGTGGATTCTGGCGCCGATTGCAATTTTTTGTCATCTACGTTTGCCCAGAAGCACGCCATCCCTATAGAGTTACTGCCAATGAACATTAGGGTAGTCAACGGTTCTCTCCTGGACATGCAAATCACCCACCAGTCGATTCCCCTCACCATGTCATTTGCTCAGGCTCACCATAAGGTTACCTCCTTTCTTATTATTCCCGGTGGATTAGATGAGGTGCTGTTGGGTCTTCCTTGGTTGCGTTGTCACACTCCACACATTGACTGGAATACGGGGAGAATTTTTTTCTGGAGTGAGAATTGTGTGTCTCAGTGTATGGTTACAGTCACCCAGAGGGTAGTCTCTGAGCCTTCTTCCGATGTGGCCCCCGGCACAGATCCTCTGTCTGTCTTCGAGACCCAGGTCTTGTCAGATTATATCAAAAAGAACCCTTGGATAGACCTTTTGTCCCGGTCCATGGATACAGCTGAGGACGATGACGAGCCCAGGCTCACCGTTCCTTCGGGAAGTATGCGGAGGGTGGCTCCAGTGTCCTTAAACCAGGTCCCCTCGGGGAGGACGTTCATTCACCCTAATCTACAAAATGAGGTGCTCTCCTGGGCACATGCCCCTAAGATCGTAGCTCATTTTGGGGTCAAACGTACCACAAAGTTCCTTCAACGGTTCTATTGGTGGCCCCGGTGGCGCCAGGACGTTATGGAATATGTTCTTGTGTGTGTCTCCTGTGCGAGAGGTAAATTATCTCGTCAAAGTCCGGCTGGTCTTCTCCACCCGTTACCTGTGGCGGACTCCACAGATCTGACTCCGCTTCTTCTGAATAATGGCCAACATCCGCGCGTTTCGGTTCCTATGCCAGTTCCCTCTATGGAGATATGAAGATAACCTCAGCACACCAAATAGTAAAATTTGATATTTTATTTGCAGTCCACAGTAATAAATGTTTCGGTCGGCAAGACCTTCATCAGTGTACCAATCACTGGGAAGAGAGGTCAAGGATAAGGAAGGAGAAGTGTCCCAGTGCAGGGATTCCTTGTGTGCCAGAAACCAAGGTGGGGTGCTGCATATACCGTGGTATCCACCCCTGGAGAAGTGCACTTCTGATGAAGGTCTTGCTGACCAAAACTTTTATTACTGTGGACTGCAAATAAAATATCAAATTTTACCATTTCGTGTGCTGAGGTTATCTTCATATCTTCACAGCTTTGGACCCTACTCATGCACCCAGGTCCAGTAGTGCTGCGTTTTCTATTATTACAGTTCCCTCTATGGAACCTGGGGTCAGAGATTTGGCTCTGGAGGCTTGGGAGGTTTGGGACCATACCCAGGATGCTATATTGGCTTCCAAGAATCGAGAGTCGGCTGATTCTCTACGTCGTCCTGCTCCCGTATTCTATCCGGGCGACAGAGTGTGGCTTACGGCTCGCAATATTAAAGTACGCGGGGAATCTGCTAAGTTTGCCTCCTCTTTATTGGTCCTTTAAAAATTCTGGCCCAAGTAAACCCAGTAATGTACCGTTTACAGTTACCACGACACCTGAGGAGTCACGACACTTTTCATGTGTCGCTCCTTAAGCCCGTTCGCCTGACAAAACTCGCTGAACCCCAACCTGCTACAGACACCAGGGGTGATAATCTCGAGGTGCAGGCTATTATGGGGTCTAAGATGGTTCGTGGGAAAAAATGTTGTCTAGTACACTGGAGGGGCCATGGTTCTGAGGATTGTTCCTGGGAACCGGTGGACCACATTTATGCTCCCCTGCTTGTTGAGGAAGATAAGCATCAAGTGGAGGGGGATGTTAGAAGGGGGGATAATGTTAGGTGTCAGGTGTTTTCTGGTTCTGAAATGGGTTCAGAACCATCAGTGGATTCTGTGGTCTCCCATTCTGGTACAGTTGGGGCTGATGCTGCTCAGCATCTTTGTCAGTCCCAACGCCTAGCTGGTGCATGAGATGTACAGGTCGTCTCTTGGGTCTTTGTTCCTAGCAACATGAAGCGTAGGTTGCGGAGGGAAACAGGGCTGCTACAGCCTAAGTCCAGGATTCACTGCACTGAGCATGCCCGTGACATGGCGGACCAGGGGACAGTGCCAACGATGTCTGTAAAGCACTGTGGAATTAATTGCGCTATATAATTGAGTAAAATAAATAAAAATAAATTTTCTGCTTCAACATTACTAAATATATACAAATGCTTCTCACTAAATTAGGATATCATCAAAAAGTTAATTTATTTCAGTTCTTCAATTATTTAGAGTCATTACAAACAGAGTGATCTATTTCAAGTGTTTATTTCGGTTAATCTTGATGATTATGGCTTACAGTCAATGAAAACACAAAAGTCATTATCTCAGTAAATTAAAATAATTAACAAAAAACGCCTGCAAAGGCTTCCTAAACGTTACAAAGGTCCCTTAGTCTGTTTCAGTAAGCTGCACAATCATGGGGAAGACTGCTGACTTGACAGATGTCCAGAAGGCAGTCACTGACACACTCCACAAGGAGGGTAAGCCACAAAAGGTCATTGCTAAAGAAGCTCGCTGTTCACAGAGTGCTGTATCCAAGCATATTAATGGAAAGTTGAGTGGAAGGAAAAAGTGTGGTAGTAAAAGGTGCACAAGCAACCGGGATAATCGCAGCCTTGAAAGGATTGTTAAGAAAAGGCCATTCAAAATTTTGGGGGAGATTCATAGGGAGTGTAATGCTGCAGTAGTCATTGCTTCAAGAGTCACCACACACAGACTTATCCAGGACATGGGCTACAAGTGTCACATTCCTTGTGTCAAGCCTCTAATGACCAATAGACAATACTAGAAGCGTCTTAGCTGGGCCAAGGAGAAAAAGACCTGGACTGTTGCTCAGTGGTCCAAGGTGTACTTTTCAGATGAAAGTAAATTTTGAATTTCCTTTGGAAATCAAGGTCCCAGAGTCTGGAGGAAGAGTGGAGAGTCACACAATCCAAGCTGCTTGAGGTCTAGTGTGAAGTTTCCACAATCAGTGATGGTTTGGGGAGCCATGTCATCTGCTGGTGTAGGTCCACTGTGTTTATCAAGCCCAAAGTCAGCGCAGCCGTCTACCAGGAAATTTTAGAGCACTTCATGCTTCCCTCTGACAACAAGCTCTTTGGAGATGGTAATTTCATTCTCCCAAAGGATTTGGCGCCTGTCCACACTGCCAAAAGTACCAATACCTGGTTTAAAAGCCATAGTATCACTGTGCTTGATTGGCCAGCAAACTCGCCTGACCTTAACCCCATAGAGAATCTATGGGGTATTGTCAAGAGGAAGATGAGAGACGCCAGACCCAACAATGCAGACGAGCTGAAGGCTGCTATCAAAGCAACCTGGGCTTCCATAACACCTCAGCAGTGCCACAGGCTGATCGCCTCCATGCCACGCCGCATTGATCCAGTAATTGATGCAAAAGGAGCCCCGACCAAGTATTGAGTGCATTTACTGAACATACATTTCAGTAGGCCAACATTTCGGATTTTAAAAACATTTTTCAAGCTGTTGTTATAAAGTATTCTAATTTACTGAGATAATGACTTTTGTGTTTTCATTGGCTGTAAGCCATAATCATCAATATTAACAGAAATAAACACTTGAAATAGATCACTCTGTTTGTAATAACTCTACAGTATATAATATATTAGTTTCACTTTTTGTATTGAAGAACTGAAATACCATAAATTAACTTTTTGAGGATATTCTAATTTAGTGAGAAGCACTTGTAAATAATAACAATTCCAAATTTGTTTTTCTTTTTTTCAAAGTTGAAGTGAAAGATGATCAAAAAGGTGTATGTTCCCAAACATTTTAGTAGTGAAAACTTCAGTTTGTCCCTCTAATATCAATCCCTAAAACAGCTCTGTCTACCCAAGAGTAAAAAAATTATTGGTTTAAAATTATATTGACCAATAAAAAAAATCTAAATGTGTTTTTCTGTTCAAAAGAAGTAAAGCATAAAAAAATATACAAATTTTGTATCATCATAACTGAACTGACCCACAGAGTAAAGACTACGTGTCAATTATTCTAAACTGTGAATGGAGTTAAAAGAAAATATATATGTAATACAGAATTGATGGGAGTTTTTTCATTCTGCCTCCCAAAAAGTGTAATAAAAAATGATCAAGTCATACATATCATACAATGGTACCACTGAAAACAACATATTATTTTGAAAAAAAATAGGCCCTCACACAGCTCTGTTGACAGAAATATGTTAAACTTATGTCTCTGTCTCTCAAACTTATGCCAACACAAAAAACTATTTTTTTTCCAAATAGTGTATTTAAAGTATAAACGTGATAAAATATAAATAAAATTATATATTTGGTATCGCTATAATCGTACTGACCCACGGAATGGAGATAGCACCTTATTTGTGCACCACTGTGAATGGTGTGAATTTTAAAATGTAAAAAAGAAACAATGGTAGAATTGCTGTTTTTTCTATTCCTTCACATAAAGAGTTAATAAAAGATAGCTAATATGTCATATGTACCCCAAAACAATGCCACTGATAAATACAACTCATGCAGCAAAAAGCAAACCCTCAGACACTTACTTTGAAAGGTAATACCATTGTTACAGATCTTTGAATGTGTCAGTGAAAATACATAAATACTGTATATAAAAATGATTCGTACTGTATGCCCAAACTTAGTCAGTCCTGAAGGGGTAAATGTTTTTTTGTTTTTTTTTGGTGTGTTCCTTTTTAACATTTTGTCTCTGATTCATCAATCTGTTTTCGCTTGATATCTGTTGTAAAGGACTTTGATAAAATGTAACATCTTTGCGCAATTCAAGGTTATTAAAAAATGTTGCAACATTTCGTGAACATTTCTCTCACGATTGCCAAAATGGGTGGAACGCAGGCATGATGCCACAGCTTGTCTATTTCATGATAAGCTGTGGTGTATCTTTCGCCAGAGATCTTACTTTTGTCCTTGACTGAGGTAAGATTAGTGTCGAGGTGCGCATCACTTTTCAGGTGCACCGAATTCATTAAGAGGCATGCACGTCTTCATGAATCAGGAGCGTCTGACTCCAACATGCCCCGTCATCAAGACGGCATGAACAATGTCATTCTTTATGAATCGGGGCTTTTATGTATCTCTCTATTTCAAATACAGTATATACATTCATATGTTTTAAACTCTAGATGTGAAAGAATATTATATGTTCAAACCTGGGGTAAAGTCTGGATATGAATGTGGTTATTTTTATGTCTCCATCTTAAAACCTTTAGCATAGCAGCCATTTTTGAAGAACATACAACCTGTGCTTACAGTTGCACAATTCCTACCATCACTGAAATTTGGAATCAGAAAGAAAGTTTTCCTATTTACGAGGATTGGAGAGGTGTGTAATTTTTATAGGTACACTTCAACTGTGACAGACAGAATCTAAAAATAAAAACCAGAAAACCACATTGTATGCTTTTTAAATAATTAAATTGCATTTTATTGCATGAAATAAGTATTTCATCACCTACCAACCTGCAAGCATTCTGTCTCTCATAGACCTGTTAGTTTTTCTTTAAGAAGCCCTCCTACTTGCACCTGTTTGAACTCGTTACCTGTATATAAGACAACTGTCCACATACTCAATCAATCACACTCCAACCTCTCCGCCATGGTCAAGACCAAAGAGCTGTCTAAGGATACCAGGGACAGAATTGTAGACCTGCACAAGGCTGGAATGGGCTACAGGACAATAGGCAAGAAGGCAACAACTGTTGGCACAAATGTTAGAAAATGGAAGAAACACAAGATGACTGTCAATCTTCTTCAGTCTGAGGCTCCATGCAAATTCTCGCCTCGTGGGGTAAGTATGATTCTGACAAAAGGAAAAGAATCGGCCCAGAACTACATGGGAGGATCTGGTCAATGACCTGAAGAGAGCTGAGTCCGCAGTCTCAAACATTACCGGTAGTAACACATTACGCCGTCATGACTTGAAATCCTGCAGGGCACGAACAGTCCCCCTGCTAATGCCAGCACATGTCCAGGCCTGTTTGAAGTTCGCCAATAGCCATCTGAATGATTCAGAGAGGCATGGGAGAAGGTCATGTGGTCAGATGATACCAAACTAGAACTATTTGGTATCAACTCTACTCGTCGTGTTTAGAGGAAGAAGGATGAGTACAACCCCAAGAACACGTTCCCAACCGTGAAGTATGGTGGGGGAAACATCATACTTTGGGGGTGATTTTCTGCAAATGGGACAGAACAACTGCACGGTATTGAAGGGAAGATGGATGGGGTCATATACAGTATATTGTGAGATTTTGGCCAACAACCTCTTTCCCTCAGTAAAATCATTGAAAATGGGTCGTGACTGAGTCTTCCGGCATGACAATGACCCAAAACACACTGCCAGGGCAACTAAGAGGTGGCTCCATAAGAAGCATTTCAGGGTCTTGGAGTGGCCTAGCCAGTCTCCAGACCTGAACCCAATAGAAAATCTTTGGAGAAAGCTGAAATTCAATGTCGCCCAGTGACAGCCCTGAAACCTAAAAGATCTGGAGAAGATCTGTATGAAGGAGTGGGCCAAAATCCCTGCTGCAGTGTGTGCAAACTTGGTCATGAACTACAGGAAACGTCTGACCTCAGCAATCGCAAACAAAGGTTTCTGTACAAAATATTAAGTTATGTTTTTCTATTGTATCAAATACTTATTTCATGCAATAAAATGCAAAATAATTATGTAAAAATCATACATTGTGATTTTCTTAAAATTTTTATCTGCAATAAAAATGACAGACCTCTCCAGTCTTTGTTGATGGGAAAACTTGCAAAATCGTCAGTGCATCAAATACTTGTTTCTCCACTGTATATGAGACTGCCAAGTTTGGATCAGGAGACCTGCGTCCAGTCTGTGCATTGCGATCTCAGTACGAAATGCGACACAGGGATGTGTGAAACTGACCTTACTTGAATTTATAGATTATAGATATTTATAGATGTAGCGTTGGATGAACAAACTTTTGTTGCACCGTGAACAATCATTTGAACATAAGAACATTGGTACACAAGCTGCGTAACAGAAGCACAAGCTGTGTGGTACAAGTTGCTTAGCTGCAATAAATTAATGCTACACCTCACTTAAAAGATTAATTTTTTTAGGGTCCTCCCCCCATATTTTTATAACCAACAAAGGCAAAGCAGACAGCTGTAAGCGAATATTAATAGACTGGGAAGATCGATAATTATCTGGCCCTTCCCAGCCTGATAATATAAGCCCACATGATTTTTAAAAATGATTTACTTATTTAATCGGTTTAATGAGGATAAACACCATTTAGTGCCACCTGAAAGGTACTAAAGGGTGCTAGTTTATTGTATCTAGGGGCAGTAGCTAGATGCAACACATGCGGGGATTGCCTGTTTGTTTGGTAACTTCCCCTTTCATTTAAAATAAGCTCTCAGGGAGATCAGTGTTTGACCCATAGATCTTTACAGCTCATTTACATATTAAAAAAACACTTGAATTTTTCGGGAATAAGACATCAGATCACAGATCTCAAAATATCATTTTATTAAACTTTCTATGACCTACATGCCCATATGGATGACTTAGGAGGGTTGTTCCTACTCATAGAGTGTGAGAGTGGTAGGCATATTGCTACTTTTTTGTACTAATATTTGCACATTGTGCTACTTGTTAATTTCGAATTTCAGTTTTGGGCTTCTTTTTCAGATAATATATATCAATCATTTTGCTTCCTGAGGAATCTTTTTTGCAAAGAATTTATTCTTTTTCATGGTTCTGAAGAACAGGTAAGGACAAAAAAACTCATGAAACCTGAAAAAAACATTTTTTATAAATATTATATACTATATAAAATGTTACACTACTTATGTCAGAGGCTTCATTCAGAGCATCTACTAGTAGTCCCAAAATGTAGTAATATTCTTCCCTTCAGAAAGGGAAATCATGGCACAAGTGTGAATTCAGCCTTATGTGTTTGCTTTTGCATTTGTACACAATCTGAGTATAGTATTTTTATACTAGGTGTTCTTCATTTGGTTCTTAAAACAATAGTAATGTGCAGTTTTCATATAAACAATAGACACATTTATTGGTTGGACTACAATATATTTTCATTCTTAGATACAACAGGAGTCAATCGTTTTTGGATCTTTTCTCCTCTTCTTCTTTTCCTAATGCCATTTAGCAAAAAGTTGGGTTATGTGCAGTTAGTATGAATTAATATTGACATATTATATATTTCAGGCTTTAGGACCACCTTACTGTAAAATGCACCCAAGATTAGACACTAGAAAAGAGAACAAACATATTCCCTACTAATTTATTATGTTGGTGCATGAAAGTGGAAGGGTCAATACCATATTTTTCATGGTCTAGGATAGAATTGGGAGGTAATAGTTTCTATCTTGGGTTAGTGTTTTTGCAGCATGTACATTATACACATACAGTTTTACAGCACACCATTATGGACACTCTACGTCGCACACAAACACTACACTGCTGCACGCACAGCATACATGCAGCCCCACTGCATCCTACACACTAATTTTATTAGGGAGTGAGTGTAGACTAGTTGTAGTGAGTGTAAACTATTAGGGTATGTTCCCACAATGAGGAGCCACTACGGCCCCGACGCTGCAGAACATCTGCACCACTTCTACCCTCATTATGCAAATGAGCGGACATACATTTGTTTTTTCACATAAGGATTTTCCTCATTGATGCAAGTCTGTGGGGAAAATCCACGTGTACCCGCAAGAGATATTGACATGCTGAGGATCTGAAAGACGCGCCGAATGTCAGTTTCCGCAGGTGCACAGAGACACGAAGTGGGCATGGGATTTCTAGAAATCCCACCACTATGCTGTAACATCTGGACACTGCGGGTTTGACGCTGCATAAATACGCAGCGTCAAAACCGCAGCAAATCCTGAACTTGGGAACGCACCCTTACATTTTGAGGTCTCTTTCAATGCTGTGAGTGATCACATGACCTGAAAGGTTCTTCAACTAATCAAGACCCTTCAGCATCTCTGCAGTGATGTGCAAGTTTCCAGACGTGTTTTCTCTCCTGCCCTGAACCGATCAAACAGACCAGTGTTGGGCTGAGAGAGAAGTACGGATCTGCACACACCTTGCTCTAAGTAATTGAGAAGGATGCTTATCAGGGTTATGTTCTATCATAGGAATTAATGCCCACTGAGAGCAGTTTTATGTCACTGATCTATCACCGGCTACCATTATATAGAAGCAAGAGCATTGTGATCAGAGTCTGCCCCCTCTGCAAAGCCAGAGGCACCATGTGAAATGTAGTCTGTATTAAGGGACACCTTTCAGAGGAGATGAAGGAATCAATATGACTAGGAACCCAGATTTGAACATCAACTAATCGTACAGTACCCAGTTCCGACATCTGTTTGCTCCCTTGATGTGGCCGAGCTTCACCTCTGTGGCCGACATCCTGAATCCAGCATCTCTTGGTCCCCTCTGTCGCTTCCTAGGACCTGTAGCATCATCCTACCACCCTATGGAGCAACATAGACGCCCCAGGAGATGCCTGCCCGAAAGTGCCAGTCACAGAAGTGAAGTCTGTATACCGCACATCTTTATTCTCATATCATAATCTAATGCATGCGTACACAAGGCATTCAAAAAATCTACTAATATTCTTTAATAATAGACCATCCTGTACATTATTAGCACCTTCTTAAAGGTGCAAAACAACTTCCAGTATGATTACGTATAATGGGTTAAGGTAAATGTTAACATCTTTAAATATGAAAAAATAATATCCAAACTTAAATGAAGAAACATGTTCATGATTTCATCACATATATTACTTTTTTTAGTGTAGAAATATGTAATAAACATATTTTTTTCCCTGACAGGATTTTGAAGAGGGTTGCCTTCTTCTGACAAAGTTAAATGTTATCAGCAGGACACCTTATGACATTTTTATGAACGAGAATGACAGTGTGTGTCAGTTTTTATATGGAATGCTGTATTCAGTACTTGAAGGATACCAGGTACAAAATCACATTAACTAGAATATTTGTATGTACATTGTACGCATACGACCATACCTTCTCCATATGATGTATGAAGCAAAAACGCTGAAGTGTTTTTGGATCCTCTCCAAATGGTTACCATTACTGAAAAAGCTTCAAGGGATAAATGTTTCATTTTCCCCTTTAGTAGCTAGGACTAATAACCACATCCAGTGGGTTTTTGTCAGGTGTCCATGTATGGAACGGACTCACAGCCAACAGTCATCTCTTAAGAGCCGCATTGAGCGCATGTATGGAGCAGGCTCACAGTCGCCAACCTCCAGTAGCTCCAAATGCTGCTGTTTAACTGCTGAGAAATCACTGCCATTGCTGACAGAGGCATTTAAGTGGTTAGATTGAAGGGTTGGGGTGTTTACTCATACAAAGGGAAGAGCGGACCCATGGATGTTTAGGTTCGTCGGATTCGAGCGAACTTTAGTCCAAAGTTCGGGTACCAGAACTCTACCCGAAGTTGAACCCAAACCCTATAGAAATCAATGGGGACCCAAACGTTGGTGCTGTAAAATGGTCATAGTAAAGGCTAGGGGGCTGCAAAAGTCTCTCTCTCCTCTAAAACAAACTTCTGGGAGAAGTCCGTGTTCGGAGTTCAGCATCGGACACTAGGTGTCTGGTCCGAATCCTGGGCTTTACCGTTTGGGTTCTCTCATCTCTACTCCTACATAACCCATTAATGTGATCACTAGGTGCCAGTGGAATACCTGCTAGCGGAGGTCTTGCTTCATGTCAGGCTGAGTTCCCACAAGTTTTTGATGCTGTTTATTTTCACTGTGCCAAAAACCGCAGCGTCTTACAATTCCAGCAAGGTTCTCAACATTAACTGACCTGCTATGCATCTTTGGAATCCACAACTTGACAATTTTTATTGTGGTAAATATGCCTTATATTTCCGTTTTTTTTCCGTAGACTTGAATCAGATGAGAAAATTTGCAGCCTAAAAATGAGTGTGCGTTTTCATTGCGTTTCTGCAGCGGAAAAACACACTAAAAACACCGGCAAGTCTGCACATGATTTCACCAATTAAGTTTTTTTTTTTATCAAAACCAAGTGTCAGGAAGTATCAAAAACAGGGCAACTTTATTTAAAATTTGACATAGCAAATAAACAAAAACACAGCGGAAAAAAACGCAATAAAAATACATGTAAAAAAAACGAACTCAAAAGTGCAATGAAAAAATGCTAATAACATAATTTACATGATAGATGCAGAAATGCTACAAAAAATCTGCAACCTCAAAAACGCACCAAATAATCATTGTGTGAACTTATACTCCTATGAATTTCAGCCACAGACAAAATAGTACAATACTACATTAAATATTAAAGTATTGCACTATATTGTGCAAGTAATCACAGGTTCATACAGGGCTGAAAAAAATGTGAAAAAAAAAATATTTTTTAAGTTCAAATCACCCCCATTTTCTAAATCTATACATTTTTCTAAAGCACAAAAAGCATATTTAGTATAATTTTTTAATTATAGAATTATTTAAACCATACCATAAACTCCATAAGGAAAGAATTAAAATGTCAAAATTGTGATTTTTTTTTTTTGTCATATTGCCGCCCATAAAAAATTGCAAAATATTGTTAATAAAATTGATAGCTTGTCCCTTAAAAACGAGCCCACACACAGCTCTATCAATAGAACAATAAATAGGGAATAGGTCTTGGAAAACAGCGACTGAATTCATTTTTTTCTCAATGTTGTGAATTGTTATAGAAAAAGTCAGATTAAAACAAAACACCCCAAACTTTAAAACATTAGAATTGTTGTAATCATGCTGAAATGGTGAATCAATTTATTACAAAAGTAGAAATGCTTATTTTCACTTTTTGATCCTACTTGGAATCATTTTTACAGTTTTTCTGCACATTATCTGGTAAAATAAATTGTGTCACTCATACAGTTATGCCAACCGGAAAAAAAAAGTTATGGCCCTCGTAAGAAGTTGAGGAAAAACAAAGACAGAAAAATGAAATTGGTCCAGACAGGAAGGTGCAGTCGAATTTTTTCTGTAAGCTTAAAATAAATGGTCACCTTTTTGTCAGAAAATCAGTTTATCCACGTAGCAGACGATGTGAACCACTGCTGTGTCAGAATCCAGAATAGTGGGGCGCTCTTCCTGAATAGGGCAGACCCGTTTGTCTAATTGCAGATAACAAAGTATTTACTACCCCAAGCTGCACACAACAGTGTTACGCTGCAGGCAGTGATAGAGCTGCATTTTCAGCTCTTTCTCACTTTTCATTTAGGAACAAAGAAATGTAATGATGTAAAAACATAGGAAGGGTTACAAAGCAGATGTAGACTGAAGCTCACCGGATCATTGACTACAATGGACTTTATCTAGTTGACACTTTGTGTCCAATTTTTACATGACGTGCAACACTTTTTATTCCGTTTTTTAAAAAAAATCAGACACAACACGGAAACTTTGTAGTCAACGGGCCTTCTGTTTACAACCTTATTCTACCAAATTCATTTTCCACATAAATTTCATTAACCTTCTAAAACAAGGAAACAAAAGAGCAAAGAGACTCAAAATAATAACTTGTTAATAATAATAATAACTGTTAATAACTAATAATAATTGTGAATAATAATAATACTAATAATAACTCTTAATAACTAATAATAATTGTTAATAATAACTTTCAATAACGACATCCATCCTAAACTATCTTTATGCCAAACCTCTGATGGAGAATTCCAAATCTTCATAACACTGATGTGCGTATGGAGTGGCCGGAGTAGATAGAAAGTAGAAACTTTCCAAATCTCAAAACTCCTCAAAAACGTTGAGTTGCCGCTCAATTTCTGCTTTGAAAACTCAGCAAAAAGACTCTGTGTGCACATATGCTTATAGTAAAGAAACCCATCTAAGGCCTTCTTCAGACGTCTATGATTTTTCATGTACTTAAAAATATGGACCATCACTGTTTTGGATCAGGGTTTGGTCAGTCCACTTATTTTTTACTGATGAAAAAATAAATTAATACATTATAAATAGTGTTGAGCGAGTATGTTCTATTAACCCTTTCGCCGAGTACGCTCGGGCCGAGCTCCGAGTATTTATAGCTGCTCGGTGATAAGGTTAAATCGCTCCCGTGTGCATGATTTGCAACTGTTTGACAGCTTTATTACATGTGAGTAATGTCTATTTCTTACACATTCCTCACATGTAATAATACTGTCAAACAGTTGCAAATCATGCACACGGGAGCGATTCAACCATATCACCGAGCAGCTGTAAATACTCGGAGCTCGGCCCGAGCATACTCGGACAGAACATACTCGCTCAACACTAATTATAAAGCTTCTTATATCCTTTGCAATGTTAATCACCGGCAGCACACGGATTGCACACTGATGCCATCAGTGAGCTGTCCATGATGTTCACGGACCCATAGACTTGTATAGGTGAAATTGATCCATGGCCTTGATCAAAAACAGACATGTGGACAGTCCCATAGACTATCAGGAACAGCTATGATGGAACAAGTACGTGACTCATGGATGTCTGTATGAGGCCAAAACTGGGCAAAAGCCTTTTTTCCTCCATATATAGTGGACTCCATCTCAGTATAATTACAGTTCTGGATATAAACGGATCATTAGACAGATTTCTTTGTTGACCTTTGACATATTTTTCCATAGTAATTAGACTACATTTTTTTTTTAACTAAATAAGCCCAATGTTGATAATTAGAGATGAGCAAAATGATTCAAACTACCCTGATCTTACTTTTAGTTTGGTCTTTTATGGCAGCCAGACAAATGCAATGTTCACTTTTGCGCTGGCAATCCTCTGCCTAGCATCTTGGTGCCACTGTGCCTTACTAAACCCTTACGACGTCATGATATCAGCCACGGAAGACCAAACTGGATGCCGGACTAGGATAGTTCAAATCTTTTTCCTCATAACGTCCACATTCTATGTGGGTACTGCTGTATTCCATTTATTAGTTTGGTTGCACGCTTTTGAATCTCAAGCTCAAAATATTTGATATGTGTTCTAACCAGTGATTTATAAAGTAACAGAACTCTGTTCCCTCTTAGTCCATCAATGCTTCTTTTGATACATCCTATGATCTTATAAGCCTTGCCAGCAGCTACCTGACACTGGTCGCTACAGTTTTTTTTAATTTCATGACTGTTTTACCAGTTTAATATATGACTTGTGTTGTCATCCAGGACCGTCAACTTATTCAGATAATTTTTAACAATTCTTAACTCATTTAACCAGTTTTGGTCACATTCAATGCAAACAAGTGCATAAAAGTAAGCCTGAGCATTTAGTGTCTGTACTCTTATTTTTGAGGATACTTTCACCAGTCCGTGAGGTTGACTCCTCTACAGAACATCCGTTCAGACGATAAATGGTAATTTATCTGATCGTCAATAAGTAATCACTGTCAATCTGCAGGAATGATATTTTATTAGCTCTGTATGGTTACTGCTAAGTCTAAAAGGTCTCTCTCTCTAGTTTGATCTTTGACCACTTGAAAAAATTCCTATGGGCCCGATTCATCATGACTGGGGTAGTTCACACTGGTCTTGATAAGGGGGTGTGCTGGAGTCATCAAGGTGCATGCCTCTTCATGAATGTGGAGCGTCATGTGACGTGCTAGAAATCTTACTCCAGTCAGGTACTGGAGTGATATTTCTGGGATAGGAAACACCACAGCTCGTTGTAAATTAGACAAGCTGTGGCATTCCAGCCCCACTACACCCTTGTCTCTCCCCTGCTCTAAATTAAAAAATGGCTTACAGAAGGACATAGATTCAAAAAACATCACAGAAAAAGAAACCAGCCTTACCAATACCAGGTCAGATTACTAATGCATTAGCAGGATGCAGGAGACCCCATGATAAAGACAGGGAGGTGCAGAATACCGATGAAACGACCACACACATACTTACCTAATTCATGGAGGGGGTGGTTGCACAGTATTAAAAATGCACACAGTTGAAGCTTGCATAGGACGCCAGTCACACAGATACATGTGATGCACAGTGTCTGGCTTACAGCGTATTAATGACACAAATACTATTAGAACAGACGGGCTGCCCAGCACTATATAAGTACACCCCACAAGGACAGATACCCCAATTCTTCCAACCAACACTAAAGTTCCTGGCTGCATCCTGCCTAAAAATGAAAAAATGTACAATAAAAAGATAGAAATTAATACATGAAGCATTGGTTGATATTTTGGCCAAAATACACAAGCTTGCAACCCACGTTAAGGGTCCTCATACGTGCGAGTCCCTATACTAACTTCAAAAATGGCTCACAGAAGGATATAATTTAAAAAACATCACAGAAAAAGGAACAGCCTTACCAACACCAGGTAACATTACCAATGCACTAGCAGGATGCAGGAGACCCCCATAATAAATGCGGGGGCAGCACAGGTGCAGAATACTGATGAAACAAACACAACCTAAATTCTTGGACAGGAAACACCACAGCTCATCATGAATTAGACAAGCTGTGGCTTCATGACCCCGCTGCAACCTTGTCCTTCCAAGCTCTGTCCATTTTGGCAGCAAAAGTTGCATAATTTTGCGCCTAAATTTTTGCGACTTTTCAAAGTTTTTATGCCAGAATTTTGTCATGAAATCTTTGATGAATTGAGCCTACATCTTTACTTATTAAAGAGAACTTGTCACCAGGTCAAAAGTGGACAGTTTTGCTCTTATTTTATTTCAGCTGCTCACCACAGTATTCTGTTTTTTTGTTTTTTCGTTTTTAAGTTCACCATGCAGTTTCAGAGATTTGAGAATTTTTATTTAGTGTAGATTTTTATGGTCTTTAACAAGGAGATGTTGCTCACAGGATCCTCTAGGGGGCACAGTCTATAGGTTTCTCTGCATTATTAACCTGTGAGCAATGCCTCCATGCTGAAAACCATAATAAGTAGCACTAAATAAAAAGGTGCATATCTCTGCAACTTTGTGGCGGATTAAAAAAACAAAAAAAAACCTCAATTCTCAGGGGGAGCAGCGGAAAAAGCTTAAGAGCAAAAACTGGTGACTTTTTACCCAGTGTCAGATCCACTTTAACAAAAACATGTTTCCTTTATTAGATCCGTGGATTTCAGCTGCCTAATTTCTATGTGAGTAGATGAAGTTCCCCATAACTTCCTCAGGCCACTTCATCTATTCGCCTATTAATAGGCTGTAAATCACTGCACCTTCTTTTCCTCTTGATTGCAGGATTAAAAAAATATATCAATATATAATGTTTGAATTTTTGAGTCATTTTCACAGTTGGCCTGCACATACATACAGCAAAACGTAGCTGAGAGTTTCACGGATAAGCAGTATATTGCTGGAGTGAGAAATTATGTCTTTAAACACATTTTAACAGGTATGTAAAAATGTTCTGATTATGTCTTTTGTGAAATATTTACTATATCATGATTTCATTTCTGTTGCAGTATGCCAGGCTAATAGTCTTGAAATGCTATTTGGTTGCAGATATAGGGTTAAACTGCAGGTAAAAAGTGTTTAAATCTTGTGTAGCTGGCTTACTGGAGAAACGACTACGGGGAAAAAATTATGTTTTAGTCTTCCTGCAATCACTCCCTTTCAGTCATAGGGCCATGTAGGGAGGAATTGCAATCATTATGTCCAAGAACTGATTACTAGTGTTGAGCCACCCCCGTAGTGTTCGGGTTCGGTTCGGTTCGTCGAACACCGTTAAAACCAATGGCAGGCAAACAAAAACACATAGAAACACATAGAAAACACATAGAAAACACCTTCAAAGGTGTCCAAAAGCTGACAAACTGCTCAGAAGACACAACTAGCACATGGAAAAGTGACAAGTACATATAGTCATGCGAAAAGAAAAGAGGTGGAGGAGTAAGAGGAGGAGGAGACACAGATATAGGCATGTCATGCCCTTCTAAAATCAAGAAAGGCTGGAGTAAAAAAATCAGCCTACCAACACCCAGACGTCGTGACAAGAAAATTAAAAAAAGAAATATCTTTAGGTAGAATGGCGGTTCCATTCAGAACACTTTCCTTACAAGATGTACTGGTATCCCCGTTGGGAGTCATGCCAAAAACGGAACCCAATACATTCAGACTAATCCACCATTTGTCATATCCAAGGGGCAGGTCAGTAAACAACAACATTGACGCGGAACCAAGTACAGTAGTATATACTGTACCTCCTTTGAGAAGGCAATCAGGCAGGTCAAGAAGTTGGGAAGGGGCACCCTAATGGCCAAAACAGACATTGAGGGGGCATTCCGGTTACTTACTACCTGTGCCTCCGAATAGTGTCCGCCTATTGGGCTGCTTCTGGGAAGGAGCATACTATATATATGGCTGTTTGCCCATGGGGTGCTCCATATCCTGCTCACTATTTGAGGCGTTTAGTTGCTTCCTCGAATGGGTCGTCATGGACGTTTCTAAGGGGGCACATATTATCCATTACCTTGACGACTTTATATGCCCAAAAGATTCGCCACTGTGTGAATACACGCGGTAGTCCACCTGTGAGAAGGAGAGAGCTGGAGGGAGAGTGGACACCACAGAGCCGATGGGTTAGATGGAGAACGGAAGAAGGAAAGAGGGCGAGGGAGGTAAAGGAGTATGGTGGAAGGCCGACCTGAGCTGCCCCATGTTCCTGCTGGGCGGGGAACAGCCCTGGGAAGAAAAGCCGCTTGCGCATCCCTTTGAGGTTACGGGCGCGAGTGGGCAGAGGGACTACGCTGGAGTGCGAAGCCGACACGGCCAGGCCGTACCTGCCCGTGCGACCTCCGTGTCACCGGATTTGTGCCAGAGACACAGTGGACCCTGATGGCCAGCCCCCCTCTCCCAATACTGGTGCTTGTCCGCTGGTGGGTCGAGACCCCCCGCGGTGGAGTCAGATCTAAGCTCTGTAATTTAAATTGGCTCTGTAATTTGAACGAGTACACTTTAAATCCTTTTACAGGGATCTATTGGAGGGCAAGTCTGGTGCCAGCAGCTGCGGTAATTCCATCTCCAGTAGCGTCCACTAAAGCTGCTGCAGTTAAAAAGCTTTTATAAGGATCGAGCTTGGCGGTCTTCCGCAAGGCGTGCTACCGCCAGTCCCAGCCCCTTTACCTTGGGGCGCCTCCGCGATGCTCTTGACTGAGTGTCCTGGGGGCCCGAAGCGTTTCCTTTGAAAAAATTAAGTGTCCAAAGCACAGGTGGTGTAGCTTGCTTAACAGCTGGGCTACTCCGCTGACTAGCAGACACTGCTACTAGGCCCAAAGTATTGCCTGGGCTAGATGCAGTTAAAAATTTGTAATTAGATCTACAGGCGGTGTAGCTTGCTTAACAGCTGGGCTACTCCGCTGACTAGCAGACACTGCTACTAGGCCCAAAGTATTGCCTGGGCAAGATGCAGTTAAAAATTTGTAATTAGATCTACAGGCAGTGTAGCTTGCTTAACAGCTGGGCTACTCCGCTGACTAGCAGACACTGCTACTAGGCCCAAAGTATTGCCTGGGCTAGATGCAGTTAAAAATTGTTATTAGATACAAAGGCGGTGTAGCTTGCTTCAGATGGGCTACTCCACTGACTACCAGACACTGCTACTAGGCCAAAAGGATTTCCTGGGTTAGATGCAGTAAAAAATTAGAATTAGATACACAGGTGGTGTAGCTTGCTTCAGATGGGCTACTCCACTGACTACCAGACACTGCTACTAGGCCCAAAAGGATTTCCTGGGTTAGATGCAGTAAAAAATTAGAATTAGATACACAGGCGGTGTAGCTTCCTTCACAGGTGGGCTACTCCGCTGACTACCAGACACTGCTACTAGGCCCAAAAAGATTTCCTGGGTTAGATGCAGTAAAAAATTAGAATTAGATACACAGGCGGTGTAGCTTCCTTCACAGGTGGGCTACTCCGCTGACTACGAGACACTGCTACTATGCCCAAAAGGATTTACTGGGTTAGAGGCAGTAAAAAATTGTTATTAGATACACAGGTGGTGTAGCTTGCTTCAGATGGGCTACTCCACTGACTACCAGACACTGCTACTAGGCCCAAAAGGATTTCCTGGGTTAGATGCAGTCAAAAATTAGAATTAGATACACAGGCGGTGTAGCTTCCTTCATAGGTAGGCTACTCCGCTAACTACGAGACACTGCTACTAGGCCCAAAAAGATTTCCTGGGTTAGATGCAGTATAAAATTAGAATTAGATACACACGCGGTATAGCTTCCTTCACAGGTGGGCTACTCCGCTGACTACCAGACACTGCTACTAGGCCCATAAAGATTTCCTGGGTTAGATGCAGTAAAAAAATAGAATTAGATACACAGGCGGTGTAGCTTCCTTCACAGGTGGGCTACTCCGCTGACTACCAGACACTGCTACTAGGCCCAAAAAGATTTCCTCGGATAGATGCAGTCAAAAATTAGAATTAGATACACAGGTGGTGTAGCTTCCTTCACAGGTCGGCTACTCCACTGACTACCAGACACTGCTACCGGCCCAAAAGGATTGGCTGGCTTAGATGCAGTAAAAAATTGGTATTAGATACACAGGTGGTGTAGCTTGCAACACAGATAGGCTACTCCAGTGACTAAAAAACACTGCTACAGGCCCAAAAGGATTGGCTGAGCTACATTTCGCCAAATGCTGTGAAAAACTCTTGCACAGCACTGGCACAGACCTGCCTGGCCAAAAGTGCTATGAACTGCTGTAACCTAGCCCTCAAAAGGGCTGCAATTAGAACTAGTCCCTACTCCTTAAACCTATCTCTCTATGTAACTGGAAATTCGCTCGCAATTCACACAGTTATACTGTATAGCGCCCACAGCAGCAGCGGTGGCGTCTAACACACAGCTGCAGCAGTGAAAAAATGCTGGCGACGGGGAAAATGGCTGGGTCTTATAGGGCAAGGACATGTGACATACACAGCTAATGACACATGCCCTTGCTTGTGTGAAAAAAAAGCACTTTGCTGCGTGTGTGCGCTGCTGATAGGCTGACAGACTGCACCGCCCCACTGTAAATGCGGGAAAGAAAAAAAAAATGGAGATCGGCATTATTTCTGCAGAGATCCATCCCCTGCGCCTCCCCCCGCCCACTCTACACTGAAACTGTCTATTAACATTGATTAACAGTATTACTGTGAAAAAATCCAATAACGCTTTTGGTGCACGAACAGTTATCGAACATAACCTCGAACAGCCGAATTTTTTGCAAATCGTTCGAGTTCGTCGAACGACTCGAACACCGCCCGAAACAGCTCTAATTTGAGATTGGCGAACAATTCGAGTCGAACACCGCTCATCTCTACTGATTACAGAGTGCTCAATGTACAGTGAGCAATGAATGCAGAGGCGTATCCAGGTGGGGGCAGGCAGGGCATCTGTCCCGGGCACGGCCGACGGGGGTGCCATCGGGCCGCTAATGCGGTGGTCAGAAGTGTCTCCCTGGCGGCAGCATTTTGCTGCTCTCCATGCACTGGGATTTGACCATTCTCTGAGACAGCTGTCAAATTGACTGCCGGTTCAAAGAAATTGCAGCGTTCCTGCTGCCAGAGATCAATTGTACTCACTTTTTTTCAAAGTGAGTACAATTGAAGCCATAACCGACACTTCCGGGTCAGGGCGACGTCAGTAGCGTGATCAGGTCATGTGATCACGGTGCTGACGTCACTCGCCTTCTCTGCAGAGGAGAAGATGACAAGTCACAACGTTGGTGGTAAGTGCTCCAGCCTCTAATGGAACTGAAGACACCAAAGATAACTGTAATTTGAGTACACAATTTGGGGGGCTAGGAAGGGATGGGTGGAAACGCAATATGGGGAGTAACAGTGGGAGAAATTTGAGTTCCCAATATGAGGAGCAAGGGTGAGATGGGGGGGCATGTATGAGTAAACAGTATGAGTAGGGGATGGGTGCAGACACATGTATGGGGAGCAGGGAGAGAGAAATTTGAGGACAGTATGAGGAGCCAGGAGGCTGGATGGGTGCAGACACCTGTACGGGGAGCGGGGGGGAGAAGTTTGGGGAGAGAAATTTGAGGCAGTATAGGGGGAGAAATTTGAAGACAGTGTGAGGAGCAAGGGGGCTGGATGAGTGCTGACACATGTATGGACAGGGGGGAGATTAGAGGACAGTATGGGGAGCGAAGGAGGGGAAGAGTGTGGACACAGTATGAGGAGTGAAGGGAAGAATGCATGCAGACACAGTATGGGGAGCGAGGATGATGGGATGGGTGTGGACATAGTATGGGGAGTCGGGGAGATGTGTGAGGAGGCAGTATAGAGTGAGGGGTTAAATATATGAGGAGACAGTATGGTTAGCAGGGAGGATGTGAGAGAAGACAGTATGAGGAGGGAGGGGGAAATGTGTGAGGAGACAGTATGGGGGGAGAAAAGTGTGAGTAGGCACAGAATAGAGACAGAGTATTGTGTGGGGGTGGGGTAGCATGGGGGGAAAGTGTAAGGGCACAGCCAGAATCAGACAGTATGCCAAGGAGGGGGAGTGTGATGAGGGGGCACATTATAGAAGCTGGGCCCTATAGGGGGAACACAGTGTAAAGAGGGGGCCCAGTATGGAAAAAAGAGGGCAGTTTCGAGGGCATGTATCATAATACGAACAGTGTGTGGGTCATATTTTGTGCAGAGAATATAGTGAGGGGCAATTATTTATTCAGGGGCTCAGCATAGGGCAGATACTTTTATTCCGGAGCATTATAATGACACTGCTTTTTTTAAGGGCACCATGTGGGGATATGGTGCAGAAGACCGGTGAAGATGGAAGTCTGCAGAGACGAGCTGTGGCTGTGAAAAGTCATCATAGCGTCTGGACAAGATGAAGAAAACTGAGAGAACAACAACGTCATCTACAGTGGGGTGAAAAAGTGTTTGCCCACTTCCTGATTTCTTATTCTTTTGCATGCTTGTCACACTTAAATGTTTCAGATCACAAAACTAATTTAAATATTGGACAAAGACAATAGATGTAAACATTAAATGCAGTTTTTAAATGAAGGCCTTTATTATTAAGGGAAAAAGAAGTCTAAACCTACTGGGCCTTGTGTGAAAAAGTGATTGCCCCTTAAGCCTAATACCTGGTTGGGCCACCCTTAGCAGTAACAACTGCAATCAAGTGTTTGCAATAACTGGCAATGAGTCTTTTACAACGCTCTGGAGGAATTTTGGCCCACTAATCCATGAAAAATTGTTGTAATTCAGCCACATTGGAGGATTTCCAGGCGTGAACTGCCTTTTTAAGGTCATTCCACAGCATCTCAATCAAATTAAGGTCAGGACTTTGACTAGGCCACTCCAAAGTCTTAATTTTGTTTTTCTTAAGTCATTTAGAGGTGGACTTGCTGGCGTGTTTGAGATCATTGTCCTGCTGCATAACCAAGAGTGCTTCAGCTTGAGGTCACGAACAGGACATCATCCTTCAGGATTTTTTGGTAGACAGCAGAATTCGGGGATCAATTTACCACAGCAAGTATTCCAGGTCCTGAAGCAGCAAAACAGCCCCAGACCATCACACTACCACCACCATATTTTACTGTTGGTATGATGTTCCTTTTCTGAAATGCTGTGTTACTTCTATGCCAGATGTAATGGTACCTTCCAAAAATTTCAACTTTTGTCTCGTCAGTCCACAAAGTCTTTGCGATCATCAAGATGTTTTCTGGTAAAACAGGCGAGACTTTATGTTCTTTTTGCTCAGCAGTGGTTTTCATCTTGGAACTCTGCCATTGATGCCATTTTTGCTCAGTCTCTTTTTTATAGTAGAGTCAAGAACACTGACCTAAACTGAGGCAAGTGAGGCCTGCAGTTCTTTGGATGTTGTTGTAGGTTCTGTTTTGACCTCTTAGAAGAGGCGTCACTCTATTCTTGGGGTTATTTTGGTCGGCTGGCCACTCCTGGGAAGGTTCATCAGTGTTCCATGTTTTCGCCCTTTGTGGATAATGGCTCTCACTGTGCTTTGCTGGAGTCCCAAAGCTTTAGAAATGGCTTTATAACCTTTTCCAGACTAATACATCTCCATTACTTTGTTTCTCATTTGTTCCTGAATTTCTTTGCATCGCAGCATGATGTCTAGCTATTGAGGATCTTTTGGTCTACTGCACTTTGTCAGGCAGGTCCTATTTAAGTGATTTCTTGATTGAGAACATGTGTGTCATTAAATAAGGCCTGTGTGCGGCTAGGGAAATTGAACTCAGCTTCCCAAAAATGTGATAAACAACAGTTAATTTATGTTTTAAAGGGGGGGGGTAATCATTTTTTCATGCAGTGCCCTGTAGGTTTGGATTTATTTTTCCCTTAATAATATAGACCTTCATTTAAAAACTGCATTTTGTGTTTATTTATGTTATCTAATATTTAAATTTATTTTGTGATCTAAAACATTTAAGTGTGACAAGCATGCAAAAGAATAAGAAATCAGAAAGTGAGCAAACACTTTTTCACACCACTGCATAAGGTACCTGCTGGTAAATGTTGTTTTGTGATACGGATTTATTCTCATCAGTACTGTGGTTCCTGTATGGTCCACAGACTGATGATTACTGATAGCAACATCTTCTATTATCTCCTTACCATTATTAAGGATGTACTGGAAGTTGTAGGTTCATGCAATACAAATTCATTCTATGTGACTGCAAACTTCTGAATTCTCACAGCGCACACTGCACGCTGTCAGGATTCTCTGGTGCCAGCAGTGAGAGTGGGAGTTCACAAAACTGAAAATGTGCAATTTTTGCCATTGGCATGGGAGAATCCTAAAAGTTCCATCAGTTATCACATGGCCAGGACCAGGGGACTTCGGGAAAAGGACTGGCCGCACCAGGACTAAGGGACAATGTTCAGGCACTGGCCACACCAGGGCCAGGGGACTCTGGGAACAGGACTGGCCACACAGGACCAGGGGACAATGTTCAGGCACTGGCCGCACTGGGACCAGGGGACTTCAGGAACAGGACATTGGTTTCACCGGGATCAGGGATTAGGGACCAGAACACTGGCCAGACTGGGACCTGGGGACCTAACATCTCACTAGTAGGGGAGACTACACAATAATGTATGCTTCTACTTTTTTTATACAAGATGCCTCCCAGCTATTGGCTGGGAGCCATCTTGCAGCTTTACTAATTATACTAAATGCCTCTCAGCTACAAGCTGAGTGCATTTATTATATACTGTGCGCGCACTGCCCTTTTAATAGCAGGGGAGTGTGGATACTAGGCCCTGCCAGGAACTTCGAGGGACAGGGAACACACCGGGGACCATGCCGGAGCAGTGAGTAAGCCTGCTTCCCTGAATGAAGGGGAAGGGGACACCATGCAAGGGCGCCAGCCATTGCGCTACAATTTTCTCCTTGTAGCCTGCTACACAAGATTATCCTTATATCTAGTAAATTCGTAAATAGCATTTCTGAACATGACATGTTATCTTTAAACCTAGGTTAAGGCCTTATGCAGACAGCCATGTTTAACGCATGTGTTTTAGCCATATTTTTCACGAAAACAATATGAACCCAGTATAATCTATGGGGCTGTTCACATGTATGTGTTTCTCACGGAACTTGTTTCAGTGCAATAACACAGAGATATGTCCGTTTTTTTTCCTGCCAGCGCGGATGGAAAATATTAGCACAATTTTATGGGTCTGTGAAAATCAGCACACGGGTGACATCAATGTACAATGCATGTTTTGTACATGGTTAATATAGCAAAGGATATGAGAAGCTTTGTAATATATTTATTTATCCATACGTGAAAAAAACTGATGACAGACTGAACAAACACTGAGGGCAATCTGATCCAAAACCTTAGTGACAAACGTACCTTCTTTTTGCGTATGTGGAAAACAGTTATGTCTGAATGAGGCCCAAGAGTGTATAATTTCAGGCTCGCATTTTCAAAAATGGAAAACTATCGGCTTGGCCCTCTTTTCATTCGAATGGAACAGAATTGCGATATAAAACCAGCACACAGAAAGCAGACCTTCTTTCCAATCTCATTTAACGCCCTTCCCACAATGACCTCTATAAACCTCTCACTTAGAAAGCACATTGCTAACCGATGCTTATCATTCATAGAATATAGGATATAAATGTAATCAAAAATCAAAAAGAGATTCTCAGATGCTTCCGTCTGCATTTTAAGTTTCAAAGAATGTCACCTATAATAGTGATTGAGGCTTTTCACATGTCTGTGATTCTTCTTCATTGATCATGCAGTCCTCACATGAAAGCGGAGACATGTCTGATGTCGATCTAAGTGTCGGATCACAATCACCAATGCAAGTCTATTGGTGATTGGTGACGCAATCTGAGGGGGTCTGATTTTCACGGACTGTTGTATATGAGAAAATAAGGAAACCATTTTTTCCACATACGAGAAAAAGTGATGAAAATAGGACTGAGCTCTGATAAAACTTAAATGGCACTCTGATGAAACTCTTATGAAAATCACTGAAGACACTTGGTCCGTTTTTCTTTTACGTGATAAAAAAATGATGTATGAATGACGCCTGATCGTCATTGAGATAACAACTGCGTGACAGTGTGGCAAATCAGGGATGTTCATGGGCGGAGCCGATTTTTATGGCGCTAACAAGCCGGAACCCCGAACACGAACCCGAATTTGAAATGCCGAACAAATTCGCTCAACACTAATGGTAACCAGCAGCTGATATAATAACATAGCGCACTTTTCATGCTGTTTAAAATTAAAAACTGTCCAAAAATCACTCCTCTTAGGCCACATTCACACATTCAGTATTTGGTCAGTATTTTACATCAGTATTTGTAAGCCAAAACCAGGATTGGGTGAATAATGCAGAAGTTGTGACTTGTTTCTATTATACTTGTCCTCTGATTGTTCCATTTCAGTTTAAAAATACTGATGTAACATACTGACCAAATACTGAACGTGTGAAAGTGGCCTTAGCCATGTAAAATCTGGGAGACTGTTCTGTGCAGAGCTTAGACTCAGGCCACGGCCCCACTATCAGTATCTGGTCAGTATTTTTCTCAGAAGTGGGTGATAAATGCAGAATTGGTGACTTGTTTCTATTATACCTTTTCTCTGATTGTTCCTCACCTGGTTTTGGCTCCCACTCCTGAGAAAAAATACTGATAGTGGGGCCGTGGCGGCACACTGACAGCAGGTATCGGCGGTGGCGGTGCTACTGCTGCTATTAGCGGCTGCCACATTCTTAAAACTTCATATGAATTTTTTTTTCTTTTGTGTTACACTGTCCATTGCTATTACCACATTTTCTTTTACTATACATTTTGTGCACTATAATTAACTTTTGACAATCGTTTTAACCCCAATTATTCAACCCTTGCCCTAAAGGATGTAATTAGAAATGCTAGGTAGGTCGGTGCACATACAAAAAGTAAAATGTGGCAGCAGGCCACAGTATAGGTGCGGCATATACAGTTGTCAAATTGGACCAAAAAACAAGTGTGCAAAAAATAGACATGCACATTTATATTTTGTTTTTCTATTTTTTCAATAAAATTCAACCCGTCTCCCCATAAATGACAAAATAAAAAAATCCTAAGCAGCTAAATGACCAGAAAGCCAGCACCTGCAACAGGACTCTGTATCAATGTGGCGTGTACAAATGTAAAACTTGACTAGTAAAACGTGCAAAAAAATAAAATTGTTTGCAACCTGCCCACATTTGAGGTAGACATTTGCACATAAATGTCTGGATTTTTATAAATTTTCTTTTATATTTAAAGGGGTTGTCCGGTGATAAGTCTGCAGTTACTCTGTGTGACTGCAGACGTATGAATCCCCCCAGCGCAGGCACTGTTCGCTGCTGGGATTCGCTGGTATACGTTATACATACCCCGGCCCTTCACTTGTATGGAGCGAGGCCACGCCCTGTCTGATGACGTGGACGGCGAGTAGGCGCGTCCGACTAGAAGGCGCGACCTCGCTCAATACAAGTGTATGGAGAGCGAGGTCACACCCATTGGCCGGGGGTATATATAACACATGCATACCCTCCGGTCCCGGGTCTCATACTGGCGAATCCCAGCAGCGCACCGTGGGATAATGGGAGAATGTAGCGATGCGTGTGGGGTTCTCAATGCCCCTTTCCCTCACACATCATTCAAACAACACTGTATCTGGACTTAGTTGGTAACCTCATTGGACAGATGGGAGGCCCTTTTTGATCTTTTTGATCATGTCTTGATTATTTATCTGTGGCTTTATCTTTTTCCTTTTCAGTATATTGTCTATATAGCACCAGTTTGGCTTTATGATTGTTTAATTTTCACATGTATTTTGTTTCCCTGTTATATGTCAGGGCATTACCTGTGATGTACACTGTTCAGGACTGAAGCTATATATACTCTTTAGAGATGTGCCTTGAGCGTATCATTGGATGAAGGTTTCCAAATATCTTATGTATTTAAATGTGTCCAGAAGTGTAATATCTGCATAGGGTTGTTTTGTCCCTTTTATTGACCTTTGGTGATTGTTCCAAGCGCCGCTTTGGTGAGGGATGGGTTTTTGCCTGAGTATTCACCCTTAGTTTAGGCTGTTTTCTTGGGGCCATATTTGGCTGTTTTAATTGTTTTTATTGGGTCATTGTTGTCTATATTTATGTACTAATAAAGGTTTGATATTACTACAATGTTTATCATTTTTGGGTGGCATCCCCATTTATGCATATCTCTGCTTTTTTTGTACTTGGCTATTTATATGCTTTGGGTTGATCCCCCCTAAATATTAGGGTGGTGCCCGCCATGTTTGCATATAACCTGCAGTGCATAGTGCCTGCACTAGGGGGGATTCATAAGTGTGCAGTCACACAGAGTGACTGCAGACTTAACACTTTTGACCGGACAACCCCTTTAAGAAAAAAAATAGTCTGGTTGCTCTACAGATAAAACGGGGATTTTATCCAAACAGCCAGTAAGTGATACATCACCAGAATCAGGGTCTCTGCACCTACATCATGACGCTCTCAGATGGAGTGGCCAAAACCTGCTGACAGATTCCTTTAAGCAAGCTTAAAAATAATTTCACTCAATGAAATTTAAATATTTTTTAACATATTGTATAAATTTGCAGGAGCCACCAAATGCTTTGATGCCTTATCTTCTGATTTTCTAAGAAATACTCTGGCATCTTTGGTAGAGCTGGGGATTGTAAAAGTCAGAAAAACGTGAGTACATTATTATTATTATATTATATGTGTTGGCATCTATCTTTATGTCCTTTTTTATTTAAAGTTTTATTTAAAGTACAGTACATTTGTCTATCAAGTTATCTGCCGGTTCATAATACAGATTTTCAGACTTTTGTAGCAAAATAAAAAATGAGAGAATGAAACCCAGAACTCTTCTCTCAAGGAAGATAAGGAGAGAATAGAAGAAAAGAAAAAGAGCCCAAAAAAGAAGAGATTTATAGAGTCTAGAGATCAGGACCAAATGCAAACAGTCCCCTATTAAAGAGGGATCTTTAGTCCATCATTCCCACCTTTTTTGTAAAACCCTTAACAGTAATATTGTATTTTTTGCCAAAACTTATATTGAAGAAAGGTATTTATCTTTATTTTTACCTTAAGCAAGAATAAAAAGGATCTTGATTCCCAAAATGGTAATATAGAACCCTGAGGTTCTATGCCTAACATCTTCATTTCAATTTTTTTTATCTTTAACCCCTTAAAAATTAGACCAATTTCAATTTCTTGTTTTCAGTTTTTCTACCCTTCCTCAAAGAGCCATAACTTTTTTCTTATCTTATCGCTTTAAGGACAGGTACAGCTAACCGTGTAATCTCTCATCTGAGAGAATCGGGTCGATAATGGCAAACACACTCTTATAATTTATTTTACTCACTTATATAGCACCATTATTTCCACCACGCTTTACAGACATTATTATTATTATTATTATTATTATTATTATTAAACTCTGATCAGAGTGTGATCCGATTCTCTTGAATGTTGAGGAGATGGAGAAAAAATATCTCCATCTAGTCCATTCTATCAGTCCGTGGAAATTGGACTGCACTCAGATGTCATCCAAGTGCGGTCCATTGGTTTCCACGGGGTCTTTGACTTCCATGGCCGAGTGCAATCCGAATATTAGATCAAATTCGGGCATGCAGCAATCTTTTCCTCGGACTGACACATGCACAGTCCCAGAGCATAACATTGGTCTGGGTGTGATTTGATGTTTTGTTGGATTGCACTCGGACTGATAATACAGTTATCTACACTTGCCCTAATGATGAAGAAATTCTAATTGCGGTGACATGGTGAAAAAAACACAATTTTTGTCATTGTTTTTTGGGTTTCAGTTTTATCACATTCATTATGCAGTTAATTGGCAACATAATTCTCCAAGTCAGTACAAAGAGACCAGACATGTACAGTTTTTACTATTTTAGTGGCTTAAAAAAATTGGAGCTATAGAAAAAAAATTGTTGGTGATTTCCCATTTTGGTACCATTTTCGCTCTTTACAGCATTTAACATATGGATTAAACATATGGATTAAACAATATTGTATATTTAAAGATATGACTTTTTCTGCAATATTAATATGGTTTTTTTCTCATTCTAACTGAGAAAAAGGAGGATGATTTAAATTTGTATGATTTTTATATATTTTAAAAAACTGTTTCAATTTGTCTTTTTTTTTTTTAGTTTTTCACTTTTTTAGTCTCCATGGGGAAATTGTGCCTGTGAATGTCTGATCGTATTACAGTATTTCAGTGTATAGCCCTTATCACAGTCTCCTATGAAGATAAAATATCTTTATAAGGATATGTACCTCTATAGCTCTGTATTTGTGATACAGAATTCCAATTCTCCTTAAAAGACAAGTTGAAGGCTAAGTTCCCTTGATGAGTATTTGCAGTGTTTTTGATGCTGCATATTTTTGATGCACAAAATAACGCAGCGTCTTATATTTCCAGGAAACTGGATAGGATTCATAGAAGTCTTATGATAACTCATTAGCAGGTCAGTTTACACTTTTATGTAGCGAAAACTGACCTGCGGTACGTGTTTGAAATCCGCAACTTGTCAATTTCTCTTGCGGTAAATATGTGTTACAGACTTTCCCCACAGACATGAATGAGATGGCGAAAATCTGCAGATAACAAACTCAAATGTGTTGTAGTGCTTTTCCGCAGTGGAAACCTATTAAAAACGCATGTAATCTGCACATGACTTTATTAATAAAGTTATCAAAGCTAAATAAAAGTTAATTTCCAAAACAAAGCAGTTTTATTTAACCCTTTCACAACCCTGGGATTTTCCATTTTGTATTTTCGTTTTTTGCTCCCCTTGTTCCCAGAGCCATAGCGTTTTTATTTTTTGGTCAATATGGCCGAGTGAGGGCTTATTTTTTGCGGGACAAGTTGTACTTTTGAACGACATTACAGGTTTTACCATATCATGTACGGGAAAATGGGGAAAAAAATTCCAAGTGTGGTGAAATTGTAAAAAAAGTGCAATACCACAGATGTTTTTTTTTTTTTTTTTTTTTCACCACGTTCACTGAATGCTAAAACTGACCTGCCATTCTTATTCTCCAGGTCATTACAAATTCGTAGACACCAAACATGTATAGGTTCTTTTTTATTTAAGTGGTGAAAAAAAATTCCAAAGTTTGCTAAAAAAATTAAATAAATGGCGCCACATTCCAAGACCCGTAGAGTCTCCATTTTTTGGGATCTGGGGCTGGGTGAGGGCTTATTTTTTGCGCGCCGAGCTGAAGTTTTTATTGATACCATTTTGGGGTAGATTCGATGTTTTAATCGCCTGTTATTGCATTTTATTGCAATTTTGCGGCGACCAAAAAACGTAATTCTGGCATTTAGAATTTTTTTCTCATTACGCCGTTTACCGATCGGATTAATTATTTTTTTATATTGATAGATCGGGCGATTATGAACGCGGCGATCCCAAATATGTGTATGTGGATTTTTTTTTTTATTATTTTGAATGGGGCGAAAGGGGGGTGATTTAAACTTAAATTTTTTTAATATTTGTAAAACCATTTTTTTTTCACTTTTTGCTTGCTTCTATAGTCTCCATAGGAGACTAGAAGCAGCAACTGTCCAATCGCCTCTGCTACATAGAGGTGATCAGAAGATCACCTCTATGTAGCAGAAATGCTCCTGTGCTATGAGCACCGACCACTAGGTGGCGCTCATAGCGATCAGCTCATGACAACCACTGGAGTCTGCTGCAGACCCAGGATTGTCATGCCCACCCGTCAGTGACCCGCTATCACGTGACGGGGTCACCGATGGGCAGGGTAAGTGACGCGCTTCCGGCGCGGCAATGTTAAATGCCGCTGTCAGAGATTGACAGCGGCATTTAACATGCTAACAGCCGCGGGTGGATCGCGATTCCACCCGCGGCTGTTGCGGGCACATGTCAGCTGTAATAATCAGCTGATATGTGCCCGGTTCAATGTGGGCTCAGCGCCGGAGCCCGCGCTGAACTAGAGGTTACAGCCTGGTGCATACTAATACATCCCAGGCTGTAAAGGGATTAAAACATGACACACTAATAAAAGACTAACTGCAGCTGAAAAAGGGTGATAAAAAATGCATGTTAAAAATGCATTAAAAAACGCATTGAAAATGTGCAAGTAACAATTTATGTAAATGCTGCAGAAATGCTGCAGAAATTCTGCAACATCAATAACTCACCAAGTAATCATAGTGGGAATTTAGCCTAAGGCCGCATCTACACAATAAATATTTGGGGAGTCTTTGATGTTGCAGATTTTCTGCAGCATTTCTGCACCTACTTGGTAAATTAGTTTCGTGTGTATTTTCATTCTGTTTTTGAGCATGTTTTTAACATGCGTTTTTATCATGTTTTTGACGCTGGGGTTTTTGTCTCATTTTGGTATTATTTATTATTATAGATCCATTTATTCCATGGCACTTTACATGTGAAAAAAGGGTAAATATAGCAAACAACAAGTACAATAATTTGAACAAAAACGAGTCACCAACTGGTACAGGAGGAGAGAGGACCCTGCCCCCAAAGGCTCACAATCTACAAGGGATAGGTGAGGGTACAGTGGGAGAGGTCAGAGCTAGTCATGGGGCGGTATGGTGGAACGGTGGTTATTGCAAGCTTTAGGCTTGGCGGAAGAGGTTCCTTTTGAAGGTTTGTAGGCGAGAGTCTGATATGTTGGGGCAGAGAGTTCCAGAGTAGGGAGATGCACGGGATAAATCTTGTATGCAATTGTTGATAGAGGAGATAAGAGGGTGGTAGAGAATGAGATCTTTTTAGGATCTGAGGTTTTGTGAAGGTAAGTACCGGGAGACTAGGTCAGAGATGTATGGTGGGAACAGATTGTGGATGGCTTTGTATGCCAAGTTTAGGGTCTTGAACTTGAGTCTCTGGGCAATGGTGAGCCAGTGCAGGGATTGACAGAGGGGAGAGGCCGGGGAATAGCGGGGTGACTGGTGGATTAGTCAGGCAGCAGAGTTTAGGATAGATTGGAGGGGTGCAAGAGTGTTAGAAGAGAGGCCACAGAGCAGGAGGTTGCAGTAGTCGAGGCGGGAGATGATGAGGGCATGCACTAGTGTTTTTGCAGATTCATGGTTGAGGAATGTGCAGATCTGGGAAATATTTTGAGTTAGAGTCGGCAGGAAGTGGAAAGGGCTTGGATATAAGGTTTGAAGGAGAGATCAGAGTCAAGGGTTACCCCGAGGCAGCGAGTTTGTGGAACTGAGGAGAATGGGCAGCCATTGACTTTGATGGATATGTCAGTTGGGGAGGTTGAATGAAATGGTGGAAAGATGATGAATTCTGTTTTATCCATGTTAAGTTTTAGAAATCTAGCAGAGAAGGATGAAATAGCAGACAGACAATGTGGGATTCTGGTTAGTAAGGAGATGATATCGGGTCCGGATAGGTAGATCTGTGTGTCATCAGCATAGCGGTGATACTGAAAGCCATGAGACTCTATGAGCTGTCCAAGGCTGAAGAGGTACATGGAGAAGAGCAGGGGGCCAAGAATTGACCCTTAGGGGACACCGACGGATAAGGGGCGAGATGAGGAGGTGGTGTGTGAGTCGGAGACAATGAATGTCCGGTCTGTTAGGTATGAGGAGATCCAAGATAGGGCCAAGTCTGTGATGCCAAGAGATGAGAGAGTCTGCATTAATAGGGAATGGTCCACTGTGTCGAAGGCAGATGACAGGTCCAGGAGGAAGAAGACAGAGTAGTGTCGCTTGAATTTGGCGGTTTGTAGGTCATTGGTGACTTTATTAAGGCAGTTTCAGTGGAATGGTGCTGTCGTAAGCCAGATTGTAAGTGGTCAAAGAGGGAGCAGGAGGAGAGGTGGGAGGACAGTTCAAGATGGACGTGTATTTCCAGTAGTTTTGAAGCATAGGGGAGAAGCGATAACTAGACAGAGAGGATGGGTTAAGGGAGGGCTTTTTGAGGATGGGTGTGATCGAGGCATGTTTGAAGGATGAGAGGAAGACACCAGTTGTTAGTGACAACTTGAAAAGATAGGTTTGGATTGGGATGAAGAATGCGGTAAGGTTTGGGATGGGGTAGGACGGGATTGGGTCAAGTTCACAGGTGGTGAGATGTGACTTGGAGAGTAAAGAGGAAAGTTGATCGTCCGTGATGGTGGAGAAGCTGTTTTTGGAGGAGAGTTGAGTAGTTATAAGAAGGGACTGTGGGAACTTTAGGCAAAAGCTTTGCCTTATGTTGTCAATTTTCTGCTTGAAGAATGAGGCAAAGTCTCCAGCTGAGGTGAGAGGAGAGTGAGAGGGAGCTGGGGAACGGAGGAAGGAATTGAAAGTACTGAATAGCTGTTTAGGGTTGTGAGACAGGGAGGATATGAGGGGTGAGAAGTAGGTTTGTTTGGCTGCAGTGAGTGTGGACTTAAAAGTAGTGAGGGACTGTTTGAATGCGATGAAGTGCTCTTTGGAGTGGGATCTTTTCCATCTCCACTCAGCAACCCTGGAAGCCCATCTCAGTTCTTTAGTCAGGCTGGTGTTTCAGGGTTGCCTGTGTTGATTGTGCGAGCTTTGGTATGTGTGAGGGGGAAGACTCAAGAGCTGCAGCTGTTGTGGTGTTATATAAAGTGGCAGCAGCATCTGCATTGTGCAAGGAATATATGTCTGTAAGAGGGAGAAGGGATTCAGAGAGTGAGTGTAGGTCGAGGTGTTTGAGATTTCTGCGAGGGTGTGAAAGTTTGTGGATGGGGGATAGTGGACCTGGAGAGGAGAAGGAAGAGAATATGAGTAAGTTGTTGTCAGAAAGAGGGAGAGATGAGTTAGAGAGGTTGTATAGGAAAGAGAGGCGAGTGAAGATGAGGTCCAGTGTGTGGCCATCTTTGTGAGTGACTGAAGACCATTGAGTGAGGCAGAAAGAGGAAGTGAGAGATAGAAGCTTAGAGACAGCTGAGAGGGAAGTGTAAATGGGGATCTTGAAATCCCACATGATGATAGTGGGGATGTCAGCGGAAAGGAAATGAAGTAGCCAGGTGGTGAAATGGTCTAAGAAGGTGGTGATTGGCCCTGGGAAGCGGTAAATGACAGCCAGTTGGAGGGGGAGAAGATTCGCGCACAGTGCACCTCAAGAGAGGCGAGAGTAACGGAGGGTGGCAGTGGAATTGGGGCGAAGGAGCAGTTATCTGACAGGAGAAAACTAACTCCTCCATGGTATGTCATGTTTTAACCCCTAAGTGGCAGCCAATTTTCAGCTTAATGACCAAGCCTTATTTTTCAAATCTGATCAGTGTCACTTTTTGTTGTAATAACTCTGGAATTGGAATGCTTTTATATATCCTGGTGAAATTGAGAATGTTTTTTTGTGACACATTGTATGTAATGATAGCGGTAAATTTAGGTCAATAAGTTTTTCTTTTTTTTTTAAATATCTGAAATTTGCTGAAAATTTTGAAAAATGTGTGATTTTCAAACTTTGAATACTTATATCCTTAAACCAGATAGCCATGCCACATAAAATCTATATATATAATCGTCTTATCCTGTCTTTCTGTCTGTCTGTCTGTCTGTCCAGGAAATCCCGCATCGCTGATTGGTCCGGCCGCTGTCTGTCCAGGAAATCCCGCGTCGCTCATTGGTCCGGCCGCTGCCAATCAGCGACGCGGGATTTCAGAAAAAGATGGCGGCCGTTAGCGGCTCATCTGACGGACGGAGGTCAGCGGCGATGCAGCAGGGAGATGACCGGCACTAGCTGCTCATCTCCCCGCTGCTGGCAGCACAAGTACCCCGACAGGCGGCGCCGCTCACCTCCATGCGGCTAACGTCGGGAGATCAGCGGCTTGGCCCGCTGATCTCCGGAGGGCAAGTGTGAACGGAGGACCGGGGAGCGGCGCCACCGGTCGGGATGCTTCTGCTGCGAGCAGCCGACCATCTCCCGGCTTCTCGCAGCGGAAGTAGCTGCACAGGCAGCGCCGCTCCCCGGTCCTCATTAATGCGACGCTGATTGGTCGCGGTCGACGCCCGTGACCAATCAGCGATATGGGCGGCAAATTTAAACGCCGCTCTGCTGATTGGTCGCCGGCCGCGACCAATCACAATTATTGGCGCCAAATTTAAACCACGCTCTGCTGATTGGTCGCGGTGGCCGGCCGCGACCAATCAGCGATTTTGGTGCCAAATTTCAACACCGCTCTGCTGATTGGTCGCGGTTGCCAGCCGCGACCAATCAGCAGTATTGGCGCCAAATTTAAACCCCGCTCTGCAGCTTGGTCGCGGTCGCCGGCCGACCGCGACCAATCAGAGATTTTGGCCCCAAATTTAAACACCGCTCTGCTGATTGGTTGCGGCCACCGGCCGACCGCGACCAATCAGCGATTTTGGCCCCAAATTTAAACACCGCTCTGCTGATTGGTCGCGTTTGCAGGCCGCGACCAATCAGCATTATTGCCGCCAAATTTAAACACCGCTTTGCTGATTGGTCGCGGTCGCGACTAATCAGCTGTTTTGGCGCCAAATTTAAACACGCTCTCCAATTCTCACTAACACGGCTCGCTGACTGATCGCAGGCGGCGGCCGCGACCAATCAGCGATTTTGGCGCCAAATTTAAACACCGCTCTGCTGATTGCGCCCGGTCGGCCGCTTGCATATTCTAGAATACCCGATGCATTCGAATCGGGCCACCATCTAGTAGTTAATAAATAACATTTCCAATATGTCTACTTTATGTCACCATCATTTTTCAAATGTCTTTTTATTTCTTTACAATGTAAGAAAGGTTAAAATTTATCAGCAATTTTTCCTTTATTTCATGAAAATTTACAAATCCAATTTTTTATGGACCTGTTCAGTTTTGAAGGGATTTTGAGGGGCTTATATATAGAAAAAAAAACAGAAGTGATACTATTTGAAAAACTGCACCCCTCAAATTCTTTTAAACTGTTGCTAGGAAATATGTTAACCCTTCAGGTGCTTCACAGGAATTAAGGCAGAGTGGATTTAAAAAATGAAACAATTACGTTTTTCCAGTAACATTTTATTTTAGCCCCAAGTTTGTAATTTTCACAATGGTTAATAGGAGAAAATGAACCCCATAGTTCTTACATAGTTTCTCCTGAATGTGGCAATTTATCTGCAGATTTCTACACTGAATGTATCTATGGAATCAGTTTTTCAGTGCATTTATGGCCATACATTTATTTTAAAACGGTTAATCCTGAAGACAGGTTCTCTTTAGCAGAATCCGTGATTTACGGCTTTTGTTCTTAAATTCCCTCAAACTAGTTTTATCCAGCTTTCAGTGCCTTCAGCAATTTATAAACAGAGACAACGCCCTGTCTCATTGCTTTATGAATAAGACATATAAAGCTAATACAAAACACAAAGTTATTAAAAATATTTATATAGATATGAGTTATTTAAATGAATATCAAATATAATCAAATTATACAATATTAAATATAATAATATGAAATGTTGACCATAACAGTATTAATACACTATTAATAACATCTCCTGTGCTCATATATTCCTGCACCATACATGTGCAGATCTTGATGATAACTGCAAATTTTTCAACCAAAGAAGACAAAAGTATTGTACTTTTATTGGCTAATCAGAAACGTTATAAGAATCAAACAAGCTACAAATGAATGACTGGAAGACTAGATGTTAGGGTTCACTCACATCTGCGTATATAAAGTAGATGAGATTCTCAGCCAGAAAAGTTGGAGAGTGACAGGCGAGTGTCATGCGTTTTTTCCTCACCTAGCACTTGTATGACATCCGTATGCAATCCATATCTGTGAAGAATGGTGGCAGAGAGATCCCGCAGAATCCCACCGCCGCCACCACTTGTGAAGAATGGCAGCAGAGAGATCCCGCCGAATCCCACCGCTGCCACGACTTGTGAAGAATGACACCAGAGAGATCCCGGAGAATCCCACCGCTGCCACCACTGTGAAGAATGGCACCAGAGAGATCTCGCAGAATCCTGCTGCTGCCACCACCACTTGTGACGGATCCACATCTTGCCACCCGCCTGACGTCGCAATTATGTCAGACGGATCACGTGATACGGATCTGCCCTTTGCACCAACATGACGTTCCACACCCCCCTCGGGGATGCGTAAGGTCAGATTAGTACAGTTCTACACAGACACCCCCTATCCAAACTTGTACGGGAAGGCATCGGGAGTGAGAAGAGGTGGCCCACTCAGTCACTGACATGGCACCACACTCGCTCACACCCCTGACAGGCTGAGGGGCCCCACTAGCCCCAGTGAAGCAGAACCTTGTCGGAATGGTAGAGCTGCCACCAGTTCCTATTAAATATAATTCCCGCTAGGACCGGGGGATTATATCGGGCCAGGAACCATCCTCAGTAGCGTGTTCGTTGGACTGAACAACGGACGTGAGGATTCATGGATCGAGATAAAAGAGCAGCCCAAGGTTAAATTATATATTTAGTCGCATTAGAGGCACACTAGACAATACACTATATACATAAGGGTTATACATACATAATGGTCAGAGATGCAAACACAATAGTAGGGGTACAAAAGATACAAGCAGTTATTGAGAGTCAATTACCAGTCAGATGGAAGGCCTGACTTGCGGGGGAGGGGCTGCCACATGGGAGGCTGGTGGCCCCCTTTGTTGCAGGACTTCTCCCACACGTCGTGTCATCGCGACCTCCCAGGGAAAAAGACACTGAGCTAGACCTGCTGGAGCTCTTAACCCCTCTTGGTCACTCCCCCACCTGCCCCCTGGCTGGACCTAAATCTCCACCTCTGGTCTCTTTCAGCTACAAACTCCAAAAACTAAAAGGGGCTATACTTCCTTAATGGACGGTCCTAGGGAGCCGGTTCTGGTGTCTAGGGGTTTCCAAAAGCCTGTGTCGTGTATCTCCCCATCCCTACACGCTAGACTGTACTGGAAGCCAAGGTGACATTTGTCCTGTTCATGTGATTGCAAAAATCTATGTGGTGTATCTCTGAGATGTATCGTATTCTCATAACTCGATATTGAATTATACTTGTCTGACACAAAGGACATGCCCCATGGCTAGGGTCCACAAGGGGTTTACCTGTGGCAGCTCCACAGCAGAAGGTGGGGTTTTGTCACTCACTGTTCCTCAGCCCCCTCCCTTCTTGTTTAGCTACAAGAATGTCCGGTTACAGCTGTACATTGTAGACCTCTATAATCCTCCGCCAAAGAGGGCACAATGATTACCATGGAATTATATCTTTAATATTCTTCACAATATCCAATGCATTTTTAACATCAGCTTTTACATACAGTAATTATCTGTCATTTCAATCTAGTTTTCTAACTAATAAAACAATCTCATATACAGATATAGATAGATAGAAAGAAATATGTTAGTGATGTATATATCTAATCAGTGCTTTGCATGTGTAGTTTTCTTTACTTGTATTTAACTAATAAATAAAATGATGTGGAGTCCCCCCTATTTTTAATAAGCAGCAAAGGCTAAGCAGACAGCTGCAGGCTGATATTAATAGGCTAGGAAGGGGTCATAGATATTGGTCCCCTTCTAGCCGCCCCAAAAATTAGATGCGCCAATTCTGGTGTTTAGCCTCAGCTATTTCCGATTGCCCTGGTGCATTAGCAATCGGGGTAATAGTTTTGGGGTTAATGTCAGCTGTCTAATGTCTCCTGACATCAAACCCAGGGGTTAATAATGGAGAGATGTCTATCAGACACTCCCATTACTAACCCCGCAATTAAAAGAAATAAACACACAGAGAAAGGTCCTTTAATTGTAAAAAGCACTCCCGACCTTCTTTTAACCATTTATTACCTTTAAAAAAAAATAATCCAAAGGGGTCGGCCATAAATCCATAATCAGAATGTCCCACACAATCCCCAACTCTGCTACATCCGGATGTTGTGGTGAACGGTGACATAAGTAATGTGACCGCTCACCGCGGCAGCCGTAACATACTGAGAGTAGCATGTGAATCCGGCTGCTGTGACGAGCACTGACATGAGTAAGGTTATCGCAGTTCACAACCGATGAACTGCAGTAACCTTACTGACGTCACCGCTCGCAGCGTGAGAAATTATTATCTGATCATGGATTTACGGCGGACCCCTTTTGATAATTTTTTTTAAAGGTAATAAATGGGTAAGAGAGGGTCAGGGAATGGTTTTTACAATTAAAGGACTTTTCTTTGTGCGTGTTTATTTCTTTAGACTATGGGGTTAGTAACAGGGGTGTTTGATAGACACCTCTCCATTACTAACCCTTGGGCTTGATGTCAGCGGTAATTTGACAGCTGACATCAACCCCAAAACTATTACCCTGAGTGCCAACACACCAGGGCAATCAGGAAGAGCCGAGGCTAAGCTCCAGAAGTCTGGGAGGGGAAAATATCCATGGACCTTCCAAGCCTATTAATATCAGCCTGCAGCTGGTGCTTAGCCTTTGCTGGTTATTAAAAATAAGAGGGACCCAACGCCATTTTTTTCTTTTATTTTTTTATTTATTAACTAAATACATGTACAGTAAGCTACACACGCAGTCCACTAATTATATATCTCCCTGATATCTTTACATTTATCAATGCTGATGGGTCACGCTGTGAATTTATTGTACAGGGTGGGCCATTTATATGGATACACCTAAATTAAATGGGAATGGTTGGTGATATCAACTTCCTGTTTGTGGCACATTAGTATATGGGAGGGGGAAAACTTTTCCAGATGGGAAGAGGGTCATGTGACACAACAAACTTATTGAGAATTTCATAAGAAAAACAATGGTGTGCTTGGTTTTAACGTAACTTTATTCTTTCATGAGTTTTTTACAAGTTTATGAACACTTATAAAATGTATTCAAAGTGCTGCCCATTGTGTTGGATTGTCAATGCAACACTCTTCTCCCACTCTTGACACACTGATAGCAATACCGCAGAAGAAATGCTAGCACAGGCTTCCAGTATCTGTTGTTTCAGATGCTGCACATCTCATATCTTCACAGCATAGACAATTGCCTTCAGATGACCCCAAAGATAAAAGTCTAAGGGGGTCAGATCGGGAGACCTTGGTGGCCATTCAACTGGCCCATGGCGATCAGTCCACTTTCCAGGAAACTGTTTATGTAGGAATGCTCGGACCTGACACCCATAATATGGTGGTGCACCATCTTGTTGGAAAAACTCAGGGTACGTGCCATCGTCAGTGCATAAAGAGGGCAACACATCATCATGTAGCAATTTCAGATATCCAGTGGCATTGAGGTTTCCATTGATGAAGAATGGCCCCACTATCCCATATACCACACCATACCATCAAGATACGAAATGTGCAGCATCTGAAACAACAGATACTGGAAGCCTGTGCTAGCATTTCTTCTGCGGTGTTGCTATCAGTGTGTCAAGAGTGGGAGAAGAGGGTTGCATTGACAATCCAACACAATGGGCAGCACTTTGAACACATTTTATAAATGGTCATAAACTTGTAAAAAAACTCATGAAAGAATAAAGTTCCGTTAAAACCAAGCACACCATTGTTTTTCTTATGAAATTCTCAATAAGTTTGATGTGTCACATGACCCTCTTCCCATTGAAAAAAATAATGTTGGATCCAAAATGGCCGACTTCAAAATGGCTGCCATGGTCACTACCCATCTGGAAAAGTTTTCCTCCTCCCATATACTAATGTGCCACAAACAGGAAGTTGATATCACCAACCATTCCCATTTAATTTAGGTGTATCCATATAAATGGCCCACCCTGTACTTGGCTGATGAAATCTCGAGTTTCGGGTGCGTAAAAATCGGATGACACACCATGGTCCGTGTGTTGGGCGATTTGTTTCTCGCACCCATTGACTTGCATTGGTGAGTCTCGGCTGTTTTACGCAGCCATACGCAGAATGCTGCGATTTTTTTCCTCACACCAATTCCAGGTGAGGAAAAACTCGCAGATGAACACTTCTCACATTGCACTCGCCAATTTTATTCGCTGATGTGAGCAAACCTTTATACTGAGGCTATATACTATATACTGTGATGTTATACTGAGACATTGTACACTGAGTGAATATTTTCTTTTTTGACATAAAAACATTTAACGTTTCATAAAACAAGAATTCAATAGAATACGTTTATTCTATTTTTTTGTGAATGTCTAAAGTCACAAGTAAAAGAAGATCATGCTTGTAATTGCTTTAATTTGATTTATGTAATATACTGCACATAAGATACTCCTACATCTAATCTATGTATCGCTTATTTTATCACTAGATCCGGTGAAACCTTTTTTTCAGCAGATATTAATGCTGTAACACAAGCAATAGCAACACTTGGTAAGATGTCTAAAAAATTGATTTTTGTATGTATAAATGCTGTTTAACAACATAATCAATTTAAATAAAGGCATAAAAATATTAACTACTGTATATAGTAATTTTAACTTTGCATTTCTAAAGTGAATCCATTATAGCTAATAATTAATCTACACCTCACAATTGCTCAAGAATTATATAAAAAAATTTTAAGGGTGCTTTGACATTGCGCCTTTCTCCACTTTCATGGGTCCCATAGGGACTTGTGTCCAAACCCCCCTGTAAAACAGGATCAGGACGTATGCACCGACGGGGCCATAGAGTATACTGGAGCTGGCAGAGTGAACATTTGCTCTTTCATGGATCATTTTCTTATACACCTACTAGAGGCGGACATTCAGATTTAGTAGATTGCGTCTTGGTGTCCACCTCCAGTAGACGTAAACGCCCGAAAATGATGCACGACAGAGCACACGTTCACTCTGCCGTCACCATTATAGTTTGCGCGTACGTTTGAATCCGTTTTAAGGTGGTTCGGATTCAAGCCCCATGGGACCGAAGGACGTGGAGAAAAGTGCAATGTGAGAGCCCCTTAACTCTTTATCAGGACTGGAGAAATCCAAACAGAAGGTAGTCAATGTGTCTTTTGAGAGCCCGGTGTTAAAGTTTTTGGATTGCTTTTAAAACAGCGAAACAAGTACATTTTCCTCACTGATAATTATTCTGTGAATCTGACCCCACAGTCTGTCTTGGATGTAATAATCAGCCAGTGAAAAGTTAATAAAACAGTGGGATTTTTGGGGTTTTGCAGTGATTTTGATGCTATTCTCAGGTTTGTGTGTTTTTTGTGGACCATGTCCGCTTTTTGTTCCGTGTCTGAGGAAAAAAATCAAACCTACAAGTGTTTGGTTACCTGAAAATCATGGACAGCACTTGGATGGTATCCGTGTGCTATCTGTTTTTAAAATTGTAGTGGATAGGAGAAGCTTTGTAATTTTTATTATTTTAAGCAAATGAGAAAATCACTGATGGTATAAATGGACACACTGATCACACATTGATAAAAATCTGATCCAGCACAATGATGAAAATCGGTCTGTTTTTTTCATATACATATAATATCCTTGGACCATCTGACTATGTTTTTGTCTTTGCTCTCCTGTACCGCATACCCATGCTGGTGGGTGAATGTAGCGCTGGTGCATGCAGACCCACTGCTCCACGGGCCAGGCTTACCCTGTAGCGACGTGACTGTTTGCCTACCGGGTATTCACTAGAGCATTTTGTGGTGAGGATAAGCTGGCTGTCCTTAGACACGAGGTGCCACGCCAGGGCAGTCCCTGGGACTGCAGCAGTTGACCGGAGGGTCAGAGGTATAGGTATGCAGTACAGGAGAGCAAAGACAAAAAAACGTGGTCAGACAGTCCGTGGTAAGGGCAGACAGCACAGGTTCATGATACGAAGCTGAAGTCAGGACCAGAGAGGTCAACGAGGATGGGTAGGCAAGCCAGGACCGTAATGGGAGAAACAGAATCACACAAGCTCAAACAGATTACTAGCAGGACAAACAGGATAGAAACCAACGTCTGAGCAGAGAATGGTGGGTGGAGCTGCCTAATATAAGACCTGCCATCACGGGATAGGCCGGGGAACCTAATCTCTGCACAACACAGCAGGGTTAAATTCCTGCAGAGACAAGCCTTGCACACTAAGGCTAGATGGAAGCCCCCTGCAGGTGCTACATGAAGCAAACTCAGCAGGACTGCGGACATGAGAAGAAACTGCATGGTGAGCAGAGGCCTGCGAGTCACCACCGTGGCAATATTGCTGTCCTCATATTAGCACTGTATACTTACAATTGCTCATTCTGACTTTCTATCTAGTTAATTCTTCTCTTTGCTCTATGTAGAAACAGGAAGTCTCTTTTCCCTGCATGAGTCATCCCTTTCTTCAACTCCTGACCCAGCTGCTCTTTTCCTTCCCCATGCCATAGATTTTAGCAGTGATGACTCTTGCAAGGAAAAGAGACCTCCTGTTTCTACATAGAGCTTAGAAGAATTCAGCTAGTCTGTCTTTAATCACGTGATGTCATAGACCCAATGGAAAAGAGAAAAATTAGCTGGGTTGAAAGGCAAAATGAGCAATTGTAAGTACACAGTGCTATATAATATGATGAATTCAATATATTGAGAGGATAAAAATTTGGATGTGAGTGCTTCTTTAAATGCCTGTGAACTTCAGGAGCATTTTTATGTTCTCATTAGATCAAAGATTTAGTTGCTGACATTATTTGTTATGCATCGGGGCCTTTACATCAGAATCTCTGTTAGGCTATGCTCACATGCAGCATTTTTGCAGAGGTTTTTAGCTGTGTTTTTTTATGCAAAATGAGGCTGTGTGCCCACTATGCGTTTTTCAAGCTTTTTTGCCGCGGAATTTCCACTGCAAAAACGCTTAAAAACGCTTGGTAATACGTGCCCCATGGTCCCCAATGATAATCCACATTTGCTGTGCACATGCTACGGAAATTTCCGCTGCGGATTATCATTGCTGAAAAATACGCAGCATGTCCATTAATTTTGTGGACACGCAGCGTAATTGCCGCCTTTGACTTGCATTGAAACGCTTGATATCCGCATCTCTACATGTGCACACACGGATATGAAGCGATTCAATGTGCGGATGGTACCCAGGCCTGGAGAAGAGGAGACTCTCATCCAGACTCGGGTACCATAGTACCTGTAAAAAAAAGAATTTAAAATAAAAAATAAAGATTATACTTATCTTCCGATGGCCCCCGGCCTCCTCATGCATCCGGTGTGTTGGGTGGCTTGCGGTGGTGTGAGGACCTGACATGACGTCATTTAGTCATGTGACAGGTCACACGACCGCGGATTTCGGCGGTCACGTGACCTGTCACATGACTAAATGACGTCATGGCAGGTCCTTTTACACAACCGCGAGACACCGGGGAAACCGAACGCATCAGAGGAGGAAACCGGGGGCCATCGGAAGGTGAGTATAATCTTTATTTTTTACGATTCTTATTCTTTTTTTTAACTATTACTTGGTCACACTATATAAATCCATGCCGGTTGCATGGATTTATATAGTGTGACCAAGTTGTCAAGCACTTTTCCAAGTGATGGTAAAATCGCTTGGAAAAGCGCTTGATAACCCGCATGCAGAAATGCATGTGAAGAACACTTGACAAACGCTTCTACCTGGCGGGAAAAACACATGTAAAATCCTGATGTTTTTTCCTGCCAGGGAGAAGCGTAAAAAATATGCAGCATTTCTGCATCTTGGGCACTTAGCCTAAAAGCTGCTTTTTACAGTACCGGGAAAAGCTATGAGACTTCATAAATCTAATGCATACACTTGATTTTTGTTTTTTTAAAGGCAACCTGTTAGCAGAAAAAAATGCTATTAAGCTGCAGATATGGGGATAATTTACAGGTTAATAGCGTTACTAACCTGTCCGGCGTCTGCACGCAGCTGAACGCTGTGGGGGGAAAATTAACTTTATTCTCCCCGGCAGCATTCGGTTTCAGTCACGGGGCGGTGCCGGCACTGGTTTAGTTACCACTCTGAGTATTGAGAGCCGCGGTTAAAACCGTGCCCCCCAGGGAGAATAAAGTTAATTTTCTCCCCACAGCGTTCAGCAGGTTAGTAATGCTATTAACCTGCAGATTATCACCATATTATATCTTTAAAAATGTTTAAAATAGTTAAAGGGAGTAAAGTAAATATTGATCTTTACTTTACAGAAGTGCCTTCAAGAAAGTTTCCAGCATCAAGACTTTAAGGAACCTGGCAAATTCTTCAATTGCTTTGCAGTGAACTATTCTACTGGTCTTATGACAAAATAAATCAACAACCACTCTAACTATGAAATTGCGTTCCCCTGGAATGCTTAGGAAATAACACAAGACAGAAAAACTGTTTATTTTGCTATGATGATCTTTCCAAATGCTGTTATACTGTATCTACTCCATTCATACGTTCGATTTACATTTTTATACAATTTTTAATACAAGTGCACAAAAAAACACAAAAAGTGAAACTCATATATTATATAGAGTCATTACAAACAGAGTGATCTATTTCAAGTGTTTATTTCTGTTAATGTTAATGATTATGGCCAATGAAAACACAAAAGTCATTATCTCAGTAAATTAGAATAATTAACAAAAAACACCTGCAAAGGCATTTAAAAAGGTCCCTTAGTCTGTTTCAGTAGGCTCCAATGTCATGGAGAAGACTGCTGACTTGACAGATGTCCAGAAGGCAGTCATTGACACACTCCACAAGGAGGGTAAGCCACAAAAGGCCATTGCTAAAGAAGCTGGCTGTTCACAGAGTGCTGTATGCAAGCATATTAATGTAAAGTTTAGTGGAAGGAAAAAGTGTGGTAGAAAAATTGAACAAGCAACTGGGATAACCGCAGCCTTGAAAGGATTGTTAAGGAAAGGCCATTCAAAAATTTGGGGGAGATTCGCAAGGAGTGGACTGCTGCTGGAGTCATTGTTTCAAGAGCCACCACACACAGACGTATCCAGGACATGGGCTACAAGTGTCACATTCCTCGTGTCAAGCCACTCATGACCAATAGACAACACCAGAAGCATCTTACCTGGGCCAAGGAGAAAAAGACCTGAACTGTTGCTCAGTGGTCCAAGGTGTTGTTTTAAGATGAAAGTAAATTTTGCATTTCATTTGGAAATTAAGATCCCAGAGTCTGGAGGAAGAGTGGAGAGGCACAAAATCCAAGCTGCTTGAGGTCTAGTGTGAAGTTTCCACAATCAATTATAGCTTGGGGAGCCATGTCATCTGCTGGTGTAGGTCCACTGTGTTTTATCAAGACCAAAGTAAGTGCAGCCGTCTACCAGGAAATTTTAGAGCACTTCATGCTTCCCTCTGCTGACAAACTTTTTGGAGATGGAAATTTCATTCTCCAGCAGGACTTGGCACCTGTCCATACTGCCAAAAGTTCCAATACCTGGTTTAAAAACAACAGTATCACTGTGCTTGATTGGCCAGCAAACTCGCCTGAAATTAACCCCATAGAGAATCTATGGGGTATTGTCAAGAGGAAGATGAGAGACACCAGACCCCACAATGCAGACGAGCTGAAGGCTGCTAACAAAGTAACCTGGGTTTCCATAACACCTCAGCAGTGCCACAGGCTGACCACCTCCATGCCACGCAATGATGCAGTAATTGATGCAAAAGGAGCCCCGACCAAGTATTGAGGGCATTTACTGAACATACATTTCAGTAGGCCAACATTTCGGATTTTAAAAACATTTTTCAAGCTGTTGTTATAAAGTATTCTAATTTACTGAGATAATGACTTTTGTGTTTTCATTGGCTGTAAGCCATAATCATCAAAATTAACAGAAATAAACACTTGAAATAGATCGCTCTGTTTGTAATGACTCTATATAATATATGAGTTTCACTTTTTGTACTGAAGAACTGAAATAAATTAACTTTTTAGTGAGAAGCCCTTGTATCCACTGACAATAAATAAAAATGCAAGCAATTTTAGTAATCTCAGAGCAATTGTAGCCAAAGACTTACATTTTGCTTCTAGCAAGATTAACATTATTTTGAATCTAGCCATATACAGTACACTAAAAATACTAAGATCTGTAAAAAAAATAAGAGGCAAGAAATATTGTTTTAATTATGAGTTTAAACTTGTATTGTATATTGCTTGTTCACTGATTTTTATGGCATTCATGTACTTTACGTTTTTGTTAGTAATTTCAAATTTTCAGGTTTTCATTGTAAGTCTGAATTATGATCTGCTGCTCCCCAAAATCTTACTTACGTGGTTGAGGCTATTGTTGAGATCCTTTGGCACAAACTGAAGCTTTGAAAATAAATATGATTTTGTAATACTCTGTCGAGAGATGTCTATGCTGTCTGTGTCTGGCCACCTAGTGGTTGTGATGTAATTTGCAGTATGTCAAGGGTTTTGCTAACACGTCACAGTAGTATATTAAATTTGTATTGCGAGAAATTTGATTCCTTATCTAAAATCAAAGCAAAAGATAACAGTGGACATGTCTGTAGCTGAAGCCTGTGCTGGACATACTGACATGACTATATGATGTCATGACCCTGTTATATTCCTCTCAGAATGGAGCTGTTCATATTATGATCTTCTACCAAGTGTGTTTGAAAACCTCAAACATGGTAACTGTACTGATCCCTATAATATTGTAATGGTCACATGCAGTACAACCATTCTAACAAAAATGTTCCTTTCATAAAGATAGTCAGATATTAGCATGGTTAAACTTAATTTTACCACCGGAGTCTATGGCTCCACCAGGTAGTACCTTTAAAAAAGCACTCCCATGAAACTTTTTATGTCCTGAATATGTCTAGATGTGTATGTAATATAGTGTAAGTGCATTAATATACTCACCGATCGATGTCTTACCCAGTCTCCAGCACCACTCCGGTCACCTCATTCATGTGGCTACAATTCTGATTCACTGGATCACATAGTGGTTTATATGTGAGCTGGATGTCACTTTTACAATATAAGCATAGGGAGCGTCAGAACGAAGCTCCAAAGGCTCACATTGTAAAAATGACTCCTGGCTCATACATAAACCACAATGTAATTGTTACAACTCTCCTGTTAGGTTTTTTTTAGTTTGCTGGTCACATGACCAGTTTTGCCTATTTAATCCGGCTCCGCCCTCCTGGCATTGCTGGACTTCATTTGTATTTACTACTGTTGAGCTAGCTTGGTGCTCTGTTGCCGTTCTCTGTTGGTTTTGCTAGGTCTTCTGACCTCTTTACTTTTTGTTGTGTGTTTGTCTTTGACTGCTACGATTTCTGCTAGGAGGTGTCCAACTTTTCCCAGTCCCTAGTTCTTGTAGGGATTCCTCCCTCACATCTATAGGTCTTTGTACAGACTAGCCGAGGACTTTAGCGGGTCTGATCGCAGGATCAGGTTCCCCGTCACATCGTAGGGATCTAGTTTAGTTCTATTGTAGGGACAGATCTCCTGTCTTTCCTTAGTCTCTGTAGCAGATCATAACAGTAAGTCCAGCCATAAAAAAAAAATTTCTCTAAGGAAAGACCTCCAGTTTTCCATCATGGTCTCGGTGCAAGATTTGGCTCAACGCTTGCAGGGACTCTCTCTGGAGGTGGCCAAGCTCCAACAACACGTGAGTAGCTGTTCTGGAGCGCATTTTGTGGAACCAAAGGTACGTCTGCCTGATCTATTTTTTGGCGAACAACAAGATTTTTTTTCTTTTAAAAATGCTTGTCTATTATATTTTCGTTTGAGACCCGGATCCTCTGGTGATGAATCACAGCGCATAGGGTTCATAATGTCACTTTTGCGCAAAGATCCTCAGGGATGGGCCTTCTCTCTCCAACCTAGTGATCCGTGCTTTAGATCAGTGGATAGTTTTTTTTCTGCTTTGGGTTTATTGTACGATGATCCTGATCGTGTCTCATCTGCTGAGTCTGAATTAAGACGTTTGAGGCAGGGATCAGGTAATGTGGAAAAATATTGTTCTCACTTCCGTCGGTGGTCTGCCCAGGTGGGGTGGAACGATTCAGCTTTGAAAAGCTTGTTTCTTGCAGGACTAGGTGAAAGGGTTAAGGATTTACTGATTGCTTATCCCACACCTGGAAACTTGCAGGAGGCAATGCAATTAGCTATACGGGTGGACAGGAGACTGCGTGCAAGGGTTAATGAGAGCAAATCCTCTGCTATGTCAGCTTCGAGTCCTGAGAGTTTCAGTGCTGACAATGGTGAGCCGATGGAAATTGGGGCGATGACACCCCGCTCTCAGGAAAAAGACCGCCGACTTTCTGAAGGCTTGTGTTTCTATTGCGGAAATTCTGGTCATTTTATTAAGAGCTGTGTGCTTCGTATGAAGAAAGAAAAAAAATGGTCAGTCATGCCCTTATTGCCTGTTTAAATTCTAAGGGAGTATTCCTATCTGCCACTACTGCTGCTCAGGATGAATTAATTGAATTTCGGGTATTTGTGGATTGTGGATCTACTCTGAATGTGATTGATGGGGGATTCTTGGAAAAACTTAGATTAGAACCTAAAACTTTGTCATCCCCTATTGCTGTGGTTTCTGTCGATGGCTCTCCCTTGAAGAGTGTTACTCACAAGGTCTGTGAATTTCCCCTCACTATTAATGGTATTCATCAAGAGAATTTGGATTTGGTGGTTTTGGATAATTTGCCTTCTCCAGTAATATTGGGGTTACCCTGGTTAAAATTGCACAATCCTGTACTGGATTGGTCGACCAATGAAATTAAGTCCTGGAGCCCTAAGTGTTATGACAAGTGTTGTAACGGGCGCATTGCTGCTGTGGATAGAGGGGAATTGCCTGTACCTATTCAGAATTTTTGGAGAGTTTTTTCTGAGGAGGAGTCGCAGGTTTTGCCTCCCCATAGAGACTATGATTGTACCATTGAATTTGTCCCTGGAGCGACTCTTCCTAAGAGTCGTTTATTTAATCTTACTATTCCTGAGAGAAAGGCTTTGGAGGAATACATACAGACAAGCTTGGCCGCTGGTCACATTAGGCCTTCCAAGTCTCCTGTGGCTGTTGGATTTTTTTTTGTAAAAAAAAAAAATGGCGGTTTACGTCCTTGTCTGGACTTTCGTGAGATTAATAAAATTACTGTACGCAATCCTTACCCACTGCCATTGATTCCTGATTTATTTAACCAGTTAGTGGGGGCCAAGTGGTTCTCTAAAATTGATCTCCGGGGGGCATACAATTTGTTGCGCATGAAGGACGGTGATGAATGGAAGACTGCTTTTAACACTCCTGTGGGTCATTTTGAGAATCTGGTTATGCCTTTTGGTCTCACCAATGCTCCAGCATTTTTTCAGAATCTTATTAACGATATCCTTAGACCTTTAATCGGCAAAAATGTGGTTGTGTATTTGGATGACATTTTGATTTATTCGCCTGATCTGGAGTCTCATTGGCGGAGCGTACGTGAGGTATTACAGTTATTAATGGACAATTCGCTTTTTGCTAAGCTGGAGAAATGTGAGTTCGCTGTACAGAGAATTAGTTTTTTGGGCTACATTATCTCCAGTGAAGGTTTTGAGATGGACCCGGTTAAAGTTCAAGCTGTGCAGAAATGGCCTAGGCCTATTGGTTTGAAATCGATACAGAGGTTTTTGGGTTTCGCCAATTATTACAGAAAATTCATAAAAAAATTTTCTATTATTGTCAAACCGCTGACCGATCTCACCAGGAAAGGTGCTAATGCGGTTCAGTGGACTTCTGAGGCCATTGAAGCTTTTGTGTTTTTAAAGGAGAGGTTCACCTCTGCTCCCATCCTTATGCAGCCTGATGTGACTAAGCCGTTTTTGGTTGAGGTTGATGCTTCTTCGGTGGGGGTTGGTACGGTGTTGTCTCAGGAAAACAAGGATGGAGTACATCCCTGTGCCTTTTTTTCAAAAAAATTTTCGGAGACTGAACTGAATTACAATATTGGTAATCGGGAATTGCTGGCGATTAAACTCGCATTTGAACACTGGTGTCACCTCTTGGAAGGTGCTGATTTTCCCATTCAGGTTTTCACTGATCATAAAAATCTGATCTATCTTGATGCTGCCAAGCGCTTGAATGCCCGTCAGGCTAGGTGGGCACTTTTTTTCTCGCGGTTTAATTTTTCCGTTACTTACATCCCGGGTACCAAGAATGTTAAAGCGGATGCTTTGTCTCGCAGCTTTTCTCCCAGGGTTAGTGTTGAGGAGGAAGAGGAGACCATTTTACAAGAAGGTGTTGTGATTGCTGCTTTGGACTCCGTTTTGGAGGATGAGATTCTTAAAGCACAGGAGAATGCCCCATCTAACACTCCCCATGGGAGGTTGTTTGTGCCTAGGACCTTTAGGAGAGATTTGTTTGTTGAGTGTCATGAGTCTCGGTTGGCAGGTCATCCAGGAATTTCTGAGACCAAGAGACTTGTGGGTCGCAGTTTTTGGTGGCCTGGATGGCAGAAGGAAGTCATTAAGTGGGTGCGCCAATGTACTGTGTGTGCTAGATCCAAGTCTTCGCATGCTCCTGCTGCGGGGTTGCTTTGCCCTCTGGAGGTTCCTAGTGCACCTTGGACACATCTGGCTATGGACTTTATTACTGACTTTCCTCCCTCTGAAGGTTTCACGGTCATCTGGGTGGTCGTGGACCGTTTTAGCAAGATGTGTCACTTGGTTCCCTTTATCAAACTGCCTTGCGCTAAGACACTCGCTAAGGCCTTTGTCAAGGAGATTGTCAGACTACATGGTGTTCCTACTGACATTGTTTCTGATAGGGGACCTCAGTTCGTGGCTCGTTTTTGGCGTGCCTTTTGTGACAGGTTGGGAGTTCATTTGTCGTTTTCATCCGGATATCATCCTGAGTCTAATGGCCAGACAGAAAGGAAGAACCAGGATGTTGAGCAGTTCTTGCGTTGTTTTGTGGCAGACAATCAAGAGGGGTGGTCTGAGTTTCTGCCACTTGCTGAATTTGCTCTTAACAACCATACATCCTCTTCTGCTGGGTGTTCACCTTTTTTTTGTTGTTCTGGGAGACATCCGTCTTTTGGGTCATTCTCCAAATTGGTTTCGGCTGTGCCTGAGGAGGAGAGTTTTTCCGGTGATTTGGAGAGAGTGTGGACGGATGTGCGTGGTAATCTTCAGGAGGCTAACAAAAAATATAAGAGGTACTTTGATAGGAAACGGCAAGAGGTTTTGTTTGCTGTTGGTGACATGGTTTGGTTGTCCTCTAAGAATCTGCGATTGAGGATTCCTTCTAAAAAATTGGGTCCCAAGTTCGTAGGGCCCTTTAAGGTGCTTCAGATAGTTAACCAATCTGCTGTTAGGCTGGAGGTTCCTACGTCCTGGAGGATTAATCCGGTGTTTCATGTTTCTCTGTTGAAAAAAGCTGATGTGTCGGATGGTGACGCCTCTGCCACTGTTCCTCCGGTGGTGGAGGACGGGGAATATGAAATTTCCCGCATCCTAAATTCTAGACGGTATAGAGAGAGTTTGCAGTATCTCGTCGCTTGGAAGGGTTTCGGACCTGAGGATAACTCATGGGTGAGGGCGGATGATGTTTCTGCTTCCAGACTTGTCCGAGCGTTTCACAGGAGGTTTCCTGGTAAGCCTGGGCCTAGGGGATCCGGAGGATCCTCTTAGAAGAGGGGGTACTGTTACAACTCTCCTGTTAGGTTTTTTTTAGTTTGCTGGTCACATGACCAGTTTTGCCTATTTAATCCGGCTCCGCCCTCCTGGCATTGCTGGACTTCATTTGTATTTACTACTGTTGAGCTAGCTTGGTGCTCTGTTGCCGTTCTCTGTTGGTTTTGCTAGGTCTTCTGACCTCTTTACTTTTTGTTGTGTGTTTGTCTTTGACTGCTACAATTTCTGCTAGGAGGTGTCCAACTTTTCCCAGTCCCTAGTTCTTGTAGGGATTCCTCCCTCACATCTATAGGTCTTCGTACAGACTAGCCGAGGACTTTAGCGGGTCTGATCGCAGGGTCAAGTTCCCCGTTACATCGTAGGGATCTAGTTTAGTTCTATTGTAGGGACAGATCTCCTGTCTTTCCTTAGTCTCTGTAGCAGATCATAACAGTAATCAGGCGAGTCAGAACTGTAATCATTTGAGTGATAAGGTGACCGGAGCGGCTCTGGAGACTGGGTAAGACAGCAAGTACAGTTAAGTCCATATATATTTGGACAGAGACAACATTTTTCTAATTTTGGTTATAGACATTACCACAATGAATTTTAAACAAAACAATTCAGATGCAGTTGAAGTTCAGACTTTCAGCTTTCATTTGAGGGTATCCACATTAAAATTGGATGAAGGGTTTAGGAGTTTCAGCTCCTTAACATGTGCCACCCTGTTTTTAAAGGGACCAAAAGTAATTGGACAGATTAAATAATTGTAAATAAAATGTTCATTTCTAGTACTTGGTTGAAAACCCTTTGTTGGCATTGACTGCCTGAAGTCTTGAACTCATGGACATTACCAGACGCTGGGTTTCCTCCTTTTTGATGCTCTGCCAGGCCTTCACTGCGGTGGTTTTCAGTTGCTGTTTGTTTGTGGGCCTTTCTGTCTGAAGTTTAGTCTTTAACAAGTGAAATGCATGCTCAATTGGGTTGAGATCAGGTGACTGACTTGGCCATTCAAGAATATTCCACTTCTTTGCTTTAATAAACTCCTGGGTTGCTTTGGCTTTATGTTTTGGGTCATTGTCCATCTGTAGTATGAAACGTCGACCAATCAGTTTGGCTGCATTTGGCTGGATCTGAGCACACAGTATGGCTCTGAATACATTAGAATTCATTCGGCTGCTTCTGTCCTGTGTCACATCATCAATAAACACTAGTGACCCAGTGCCACTGGCAGCCATGCATGCCCAAGCCATCACACTGCCTCCGCCGTGTTTTACAGATGATGTGGTATGCTTTGGATCATGAGCTGTACCACGCCTTCCCCATACTTTTCTCTTTCCATCATTCTGGTAGAGGTTGATCTTGGTTTCATCTGTCCAAAGAATGTTCTTCCAGAGCTGTGCTGGCTTTTTTAGATGTTTTTTAGCAAAGTCCAGTCTAGCCTTTTTATTCTTGATGCTTATGAGTGGCTTGCACCGTGCAATGAACCCTCAGTATTTACTTTCATGCAGTCTTCTCTTTATGGTAGATTTGGATATTGATACGCCTACCTCCTGGAGAGTGTTGTTCACTTGGTTGGCTGTTGTGAAGGGGTTTCTCTTCACCATGGAGATTATTCTGCGATCATCCACCCCTGTTGTCTTCCGTGGGCGCCCAGGTCTTTTTGCATTGATGAGTTCACCAGTGCTTTCTTTCTTTCTCAGGATGTACAAAACTGTAGATTTTGCCACTCCTAATATTGTAGCAATTTCTCGGATGTTTTTTTTCTGTTTTTGCAGCTTTAGGATGGCTTGTTTCACCTGCATGGAGAGCTCCTTTGACCGCATGTTTACTTCACACCAAAACCTTCCAAATGCAAGCACCACACCTCAAATCAACTCCAGGCCTTTTATCTGCTTAATTGAGAATGACATAACGCTGGGCTATTAGACCCTGCACAAGCCGAGTCTAATCGGTGTACTGTCAGTGAGAAACTGACATATTTAATGCATTGCATTACACTTGTGATCAGACAAATAAAAGTTGAAGTCCCATAGAGAAACTTAGTAAAAAGTAAAAAAAAAATGTAAAAAAAATATTAGTAAAAAACACAAAGTAAGGTGTGTGGTTTGACTACATAACAGGGGGATGTTCTGAGACTGAGCTGTGCTTCACATTTAATCTGCAAGAATCTTCCTCCTCTTTCCATTTAAATCGAAAACCAGCACCAGATTCTTTACCAGCAAGGGCTGTACTACAATTTAAGGCCACGGCACCACTATCAGTATTCGGTCAGTATTTTTTCTCAGGAGTGGGATTAAAAACGAGGAGTGGGTGATAAATGCAGAATTGGTGACTTGTTTCTATTATAGCTTTTCTCTGATTGTTCCTCATCTGGTTTTGGTTTCCACCCCTGAGAAAAAATACTGACGAATACTGATCAAATACTGATAGTGGGGCCATGGACTAGGACTAAGAATGGACAAATTTTGCAAGTTTGATAATTGGGTCTAAAGCCACCCAGAGGCAAAAAGAATTGAAAGAATACAAATGTATTTATTTAACAATCAATAATTAAACAACAAATAACATATAATATGGTGAGAAACCATGGACATAAAATAAAATGCCCTACCAGTGTAAGAATCTAACATAGGTGTGAGTCTCATTCTAAGGCCACAGTCCCGCTATCAGTATTTAGTCAGTATTCGGTCAGTATTTTTTCTCAGAAGTGGGAGCCAAAGCCAAGTGAGGAACAATCAGAGAAAAGGTATAATAGAAACAAGTCACCAATTCTGCATTTATCACCCACTCCTGGTTTTGGCTCCCACTCCTGAGAAAAAATACTGACCGAATACTGACCAAATACTGATAATGGGGTCCAGGGCCGCCATCAGGGCATTACTGCCCTTGCCGCTGTATGAGGCCTAGTGAACAGTAGTAAAGTGCAGGGGACCGGTCCGGGGCCCCCCCTCTTGTGCTTCTGATCAGTGGGGTATCGCGTGCTGGCATGCCGCCTGCGGTGGCGTATATCTCGGCGCAGGGAGCTTCTACCTTGGAGCTCTCACGGCAGGCAGCTCCAAGGCCGTCCCTCCGCATCTAACATTTAGCGCTGGAGTCGGCACCTACACGATGATGTTATCGTGTACCCGCCGGCATCGCGTCGAGTGCCAGGATGCCAGTCCGGAAGTGGAGCTGCAGGGATCGTGTGAGAGGTAAGTATAAAAACTTTTTTTTTAAATAGAATTAATTAAATGATCTGGGGGGGAGCATATGATGAACTGGGACTGGGGAGTGGGCAGAGCAAATGATGAACTGGGACTTGGGAGTGGGCAGAGCATATGATGGACTGGGACTGGGGAGTGGGCAGAGCATATGATGAACTGGGACTGGGGAGTGGGCAGAGCAAATGATGAACAGGGACTTGGGAGTGGGCAGAGCATATGATGGACCGGGACTGGGGAGTGGGCAGAGCATATGATGGACTGGGACTGGGGAGTGGGCAGAGCATCTGAAGAACTGGGACTTGGGAGTGGGAAGAGCATATGATGGACCGGGACTGGGGAGTGGGCAGAGCATATGATGGACTGGGACTGGGGAGTGGGCAGAGCATATAATGGACTGGGACTGGGGAGTGGGCGGAGCATCTGATGGACTGGGACTGGGGAGTGGGCGGAGCATATGATGGACTGGGGAGTGGGCAGAGCATATGATGAACTGGAGTGGGCGGAGCATATGATGGACTGGGACTGTGGAATGGGCAGATCATATGATGGACTGCGACTGGGGAGTGGGCGGAGCATATGATGAACTGGGACTGGGGAGTGGGCAGAGCATATGATGAACTGGGAGTGGGCGAAGCATATGATGAACTGGGAGTGGGCGGAGCATATGATGAACTGGGACTGTGGAATGGGCAGATCATATGATGAACTAGGACTGTGGAATGGGCAGATCATATGATGAACTGGGACTGGGGATTGGGCAGATCATATGATGATTAAAAATAGACATTTTTAGAATAAAGGGCACTTCCTTAAACCAGTAAGAACCTACACAGATAATGGAAGCAGTACTGCCAATAATCTGAAAATTAATTATCTTTTTTACAACACCATTAAAAACATTTAAACGGGGAAATTGACTGACAAAAATACAAAAAACCTTGTCATACCATACAAGGACACTAGAAGGAGCTAATACTCCATAGTTGATAAATAATCAGATTACTACAGACTGATGTTTAAGTATGTTTCAGAAAAAATATTATATATATATATATTTAAATATGAAAGACTTGACATACATGTACCAATCAATGACTCCAAAAAAATAAATATTAATAATATATAATAGCGAATAGCTGTGTGCAAATACATCAATAAGTAAAGTGCTTTTTGCGAGAGTGCAATTGCATCCAGCTAAAATAAGTAGCCATAGTAGTTATAGTTAATTCAATAGATTCAGTGCATAGTGCATAAATGTCAAGTCTAAACATAAAGACAAGTTATCAGATGTAAGTAGTCAAACATAGAAAACATAAGATATGACCTGGGTTAGACTCGTTTCGCACGCAGCTTCTTCCAAGGGGATGAGTATACATTGTAAAGGCAGGGAGAGATATACAGTGCATTGTGAAAGTATTTGGCCCCCTTGAACTTTTCTACCTTTTGCCACATTTCTGGCTTCAAACATAAAGATATAAAATTCTAATTTTTTTGGGAAGAATCATCAACAAGTGGGACACAATCGTGAAGTGGAATGAAATTTATTGGATATTTTAAACTTTTTTAACAAATTCAAAACTGAAAAGTGGGGCGTGCAATATTATTCGGCCCCTTTACTTTCAGTGCAGAAGTTCAGTGAGGATCTCTGAATGATCCAATGTTGTCCTAAATGACTGGTAATGATAAATAGAATCCACCTGTGTGTAATCAAGTCTCCGTATAAATGCACCTGCTCTGTGATAGTCTCAGGGTTCTGTTTCAAGTGCAGAGAGCATTATGAAGACCAAGGAACACACCAGGCAGGTCCAAGATACTGTTGTGGCGAAGTTTAAAGCCGGATTTAGATACAAAAAGATTTCCCAAGTTTTAAACATCTCAAGGAGCACTGTGCAAGCGATCATATTGAAATGGAAGGAGTATCAGACCACTGCAAATCTACCAAGACCCGGCTGTCCTTCTAAACCATGGGTCCTCAAACTTTTTAATCAGGGGGCCAGTTCACTGTCCCTCAGACCATTGGAGGGCCGGAATATAATTTTTTAAAGAAAACTATGAACAAATTCCTATGCACACTGCACATATCTTATTTTGAAGTAAAAAAACAATACAGAAACAAATACAATATTTAAAATGAAGAACAAGTAAAGTTAAATCAACTAGTATTTCAATAGGCAGCATAGGTTCCCAATAGGCAGGTACATATCCCCAATAGGCAGGTAAATGTCCCCAATAGGCAGGTAAATGTCCCCAATAGGCAGCATAGGTCCTCAATAGGCAGGTAAATGTCCCCAATAGGCAGCATAGGTCCCCAATATTCAGGTAAATGTCCCCAATAGGCAGCATAGGTCCTCAATGGGCAGGTAAATGTCCCCAATAGGCAGCATAGGTACCCAATAGGCAGGTAAATGTCCCCAATAGGCAGGTAAATGTCCCCAATAGGCAGCATAGGTCCTCAATGGAGAGGTAAATGTCCCCAATAGGCAGCATAGGTCCTCAATAGGCAGGCTGTTTCCCCCTTATAATGCCCTATGCAGGCTGTTCCCCCCCTTATAATGCCCCATGCAGGCTGTTCCCTCCTTATAATGCCCCATGCAGGATGTCATCCCCCATATAATGCCCAATGCAGGATGTCCCTTTCTCCCACCATATAATGCCCCATGCAAGATATCACTCCCCTGTCTTTATAATGCCCCATGCAGGATGTCACCCCCCCATATAATGCCCCATGTAGGATGTCACCCCCCCATATAATGCCCCATGCAGGATGTCACCCCCCCATATAATGCCCCATGCAGGATATCACTCCCCTGTCTTTATAATGCCCCATTCAGGATGTCACCTCTCCATATAATGCCCCATTCAGGATGTCACCCCCCCCCATATAATGCTCCATGCAGGATATCACTCCCCTGTCTTTATAATGCACCATGCATGATATCACCCCCCTCTCTTTATAATGCAGCATGTCACTCCCCCACATAATGCCCCATGCAGGATGTCACCTCCCATATTATGCCCCATGCAGGATGTCACCCCTAATATTATGCCCCATGCCTCCATACATTAAAAAAAAAAAAAAAAAAAACCCTCACTTCTCACCTGCTGCCGCTGCTCGGGTCCAGACTCCAGCGTCGCCGGCATCTTCCCGCTCTGCGCTGCCTGTGATGGCTCAGGGGAGGGCTCGGTGGAAAGACGTCACCGCACCCTCTGATCTGAGACGTCACAGGGAGCGCACAGCAGGAAGACAGCGGATCTGCTGAGGCATGGGGAGAGGTGAGTATCCGGCTGCCGGGGCCCTGAGCAAGCGGGAGGGAGCGGGCGCTGACACCGCTCTCCTCCGCCCACAGCCCGGCGGGCCAGATAAAAATCCTCCGCGGGTCGTAGTTTGAGGACCCCTGCTCTAAACTTTCATCTCGAACAAGGAGAAGACTGATCAGAGATGCAGCCAAAAGGCCCATGATCACTCTGGATGAACTGCAGAGATCTACAGCTGATTTGGGAGAGTCTGTCCATTGGACAACAATCAGTCGTACACTGCACAAATCTGGCCTTTATGGAAGAGTGGCAAGAAGAAAGACATTTCTCAAAGATATCCATAAAAAGTCTCGTTTGAAGTTTGCCACAAGCCACCTGGGAGACACACCAAACATGTGGAATAAGGTGCTCTGGTCAGATGAAACCAAAATCGAACTTTTTGGCCACAATGCAAAACAATATGTTTGGCGTAAAAGCAACACACCCTCAAAACACCATCCCCACTGTCAGACATGGTGGTGGCAGCATCATGGTTTGGGCCTGCTTTTCTTCAGCAGGGACAGGGAAGATGGTTAAAATTGATGGCAAGATGGACGGAGCCAAATACAGGACCATTCTGGAAGAAAACCTGTTGGAGTCTGCAAAAGACCTGAGACTGGGACGGAGATTTATCTTCCAACAAGACAATGATCCCAAACATAAAGCAAAATCTACAATGGAATGGTTCAAAAATAAACATATCCAGGTGTTAAAATGGCCAAGTTAAAGTCCAGACCTGAATCCAATCGAGAATCTGTGGAAAGAGCTGAAAATTGCTGTTCACAAACGCCCTCCATGAGCTCGAGCTGTTTTTCAAGGAAGAATGGGCAAGAATTTCAGCCTCTCGATGTGCAAAACTGATAGAGACATACCCCAAGCGACTTGCAGCTGTAACCGCAGCAAAAGGTGGCGCTACAAAGTATTTACTCAAGGGGGCCGAATAATATTGCACGCCCCACTTTTTTTTTAATTTGTTAAAAAAGTTTAAAATATCCAATAAATTTCGTTCCACTTCCCAAAAAATATATAATTTTATATCTTTATGTTTGAAGCCAGAAATGTGGCAAAAGGTAGAAAAGTTCAAGGGGGCCAAATACTTTCACAATGCACTGTACATGTGCAGTAAATTAGGGGCATGTCCGGATTGGATATCGCTGCCAAAGGACCGGAAACCACGTCACCACCAGACATCATCCCAGCCAGCCCACACGCACACACCCATAGTCCGACACGTCAGGACCAGGGCGCGGGGTGTTGGCAGCAGGGACACATGTCCATAGTAACGCGGTCTCCAGGAACTGCTCCATGTCTATGCACGCCCAGACCGCGTCAAGTGTAATGAAGATCACAGCGGCGAGCCCCAACACGGCACTTCAAAAAACAAAAGGTAGTATTTAATACACATACATGACTAGCATAGCAGGGGAATAATATATAAAAGGGGCAGCACAAGGACAGAATCTTACAAAAACTGATACTTTAGATATATAGATATTTAAATAAAAATCAATAATATATACAAATAAATACACATAATACATGCACAATACTTACAGAACCAGTAAAGTGCACTGTGAAAATAAACATTACTAAACGTGTATAAAAAGTGTATAATATGGAAAAATTACATATAGTGAATAATATAATTTCATAACACATGAAATGTGCAACGATAAATAACAAAATTAATATTAATAATAAATAAAGTCCTAAATAGTGCAAGAATATTCTTTCTTTATTCCGGGCCTCTTTTGTAGATGAAAAGGTGAAAACCATCTCCGTCAAACATCCTGCCGCCATCCGAAAACACAAAGACATCACATCATGTAAGTATATAGACAGATACTCTCCATACCTCTACAAAAAACTACGAAAAACGGGAATTAAAAACAGATAAAAACATAAAATGCAAATATGCAAATATTACAAAAAAGGGGCAAAGCTCAAAACTTCATCTAAGCCAAAAGACTGAACTGAATTAATCCTGAAAATCCACCTAGCCTCTAACTGGGCCAGATTTCTCCTCCAATTACCTCCTCTGCTGGATATTAGTACGTTGTCAATACCATGTACTTTCAAGAGTCCAGCATCACATCCATGGGCTAGTCTAAAATGCCTCGGTATTGGTTTCAATGAGCGGATATCTTCAACCTCACTGGCATTGAGGATATCCCTAACATGTTCCCGCACTCTAATCCTCAGGGATCTAGAGGTCAGACCCACATATATTTTTTGACAGGGACATTGAGCGAAATAGGTATCACAAGTGATATGTTGAGTACTCTTGAAATTGTGTTTTCCATCACTTGATCTAAATTCCACAGCCTTTACTATATTGGAACAAGCAATGCATTTATTGTGTGACGCCCAGTCTCCGGTGTAAGCCCTTTTAGTTAACCCTGGGTGTTGGGGGACTCGGAGTCAGGTCCTGTGATGGAGAGATGGGATACAGCCGTGGCCCGGACCCGACCCGTGCTCAGGGCCGTCACATTAAAAAGGAGATGGTGTGGGCTTATCCGGGTTGAGTGGCTAATTAACGACTACGCCACCTGTGGTGCCTGGTGAAGGGCCACCAGCGCCGCTGCAGTCCGCCGAGGCATGATGTTATAGCGGTCAAAGTTATTACCACTCCCCACAGGCGGAGCAAGGCCTCAGGGCAGAGGGACAAGATGGAGGGGGTAGTAGTAGAGGAGAAACGGATGCCGCGTCCCGTGGTGTGGCGCTGAAATAACAGGAATATATCAGGTTGGCGAGGACAGGTGGCGTACACCGCTTCGTCTGCATCCTGCACTATCAGTATTCGGTCAGTATTTTTTCTCAGGAGTGGGATTAAAAACCAGGAGTGGGTGATAAATGCAGAATTGGTGACTTGTTTCTATTATACCTTTTCTCTGATTGTTCCTCATCTGGTTTTGGTTTCCACCCCTGAGAAAAAATACTGACGAATACTGATCAAATACTGATAGTGGGGCCATGGACTAGGACTAAGAATGGACAAATTTTGCAAGTTTGATAATTGGGTCTAAAGCCACCCAGAGGCAAAAAGAATTGAAAGAATACAAATGTATTTATTTAACAATCAATAATTAAACAACAAATAACATATAATATGGTGAGAAACCATGGACATAAAATAAAATGCCCTACCAGTGTAAGAATCTAACATAGGTGTGAGTCTCATTCTAAGGCCACAGTCCCGCTATCAGTATTTAGTCAGTATTCGGTCAGTATTTTTTCTCAGAAGTGGGAGCCAAAGCCAAGTGAGGAACAATCAGAGAAAAGGTATAATAGAAACAAGTCACCAATTCTGCATTTATCACCCACTCCTGGTTTTGGCTCCCACTCCTGAGAAAAAATACTGACCGAATACTGACCAAATACTGATAATGGGGTCCAGGGCCGCCTTCAGGGCCTTACTGCCCTTGCCGCTGTATGAGGCCCAGTGAACAGTAGTAAAGTGCAGGGGCCCGGTCCGGGGCCCCCCCTCTTGTGCTTCTGATCAGTGGGGTATCGCGTGCTGGCATGCCGCCTGCGGTGGCGTATATCTCGGCGCAGGGAGCTTCTACCTTGGAGCTCTCACGGCAGGCAGCTCCAAGGCCGTCCCTCCGCATCTAACATTTAGCGCTGGAGTCGGCACCTACACGATGATGTTATCGTGTACCCGCCGGCATCGCGTCGAGTGCCAGGATGCCAGTCCGGAAGTGGAGCTGCAGGGATCGTATGAGAGGTAAGTATAAAAACTTTTTTTTTAAATAGAATTAATTAAATGATCTGGGGGGGAGCATATGATGAACTGGGACTGGGGAGTGGGCAGAGCAAATGATGAACTGGGACTTGGGAGTGGGCAGAGCATATGATGGACTGGGACTGGGGAGTGGGCAGAGCATATGATGAACTGGGACTGGGGAGTGGGCAGAGCAAATGATGAACAGGGACTTGGGAGTGGGCAGAGCATATGATGGACTGGGACTGGGGAGTGGGCAGAGCATCTGAAGAACTGGGAATTGGGAGTGGGAAGAGCATATGATGGACTGGGACTGGGGAGTGGGCAGAGCATATGATGGACTGGGACTGGGGAGTGGGCAGAGCATATAATGGACTGGGACTGGGGAGTGGGCGGACCATCTGATGGACTGGGACTGGGGAGTGGGCGGAGCATATGATGGACTGGGGAGTGGGCAGAGCATATGATGAACTGGAGTGGGCGGAGCATATGATGGACTGGGACTGTGGAATGGGCAGATCATATGATGGACTGCGACTGGGGACTGGGCAGAGCATATGATGAACTGGGACTGGGGAGTGGGCAGAGCATATGATGAACTGGGAGTGGGCGGAGCATATGATGAAGTGGGAGTGGGCGGAGCATATGATGAACTGGGACTGTGGAATGGGCAGATCATATGATGAACTAGGACTGTGGAATGGGCAGATCATATGTTGAACTGGGACTGGGGATTGGGCAGATCATATGATGATTAAAAATAGACATTTTTAGAATAAAGGGCACTTCCTTAAACCAGTAAGAACCTACACAGATAATGGAAGCAGTACTGCCAATAATCTGAAAATTAATTATCTTTTTTACAACACCATTAAAAACATTTAAACGGGGAAATTGACTGACAAAAATACAAAAAACCTTGTCATACCATACAAGGACACTAGAAGGAGCTAATACTCCATAGTTGATAAATAATCAGATTACTACAGACTGATGTTTAAGTATGTTTCAGAAAAAATATTATATATATATATATATATATATATATATATTTAAATATGAAAGACTTGACATACATGTACCAATCAATGACTCCAAAAAAATAAATATTAATAATATATAATAGCGAATAGCTGTGTGCAAATACATCAATAAGTAAAGTGCTTTTTGCGAGAGTGCAATTGCATCCAGCTAAAATAAGTAGCCATAGTAGTTATAGTTAATTCAATAGATTCAGTGCATAGTGCATAAATGTCAAGTCTAAACATAAAGACAAGTTATCAGATGTAAGTAGTCAAACATAGAAAACATAAGATATGACCTGGGTTAGACTCGTTTCGCACGCAGCTTCTTCCAAGGGGATGAGTATACATTGTAAAGGCAGGGAGAGATATACAGTGCATTGTGAAAGTATTTGGCCCCCTTGAACTTTTCTACCTTTTGCCACATTTCTGGCTTCAAACATAAAGATATAAAATTCAAATTTTTTGGGGAAGAATCAACAACAAGTGGAACACAATCGTGAAGTGGAATGAAATTTATTGGATATTTTAAACTTTTTTAACAAATTCAAAACTGAAAAGTGGGGCGTGCAATATTATTCGTCCCCTTTACTTTCAGTGCAGAAGTTCAGTGAGGATCTCTGAATGATCCAATGTTGTCCTAAATGACTGGTAATGATAAATAGAATCCACCTGTGTGTAATCCAGTCTCCGTATAAATGCACCTGCTCTGTGACAGTCTCAGGGTTCTGTTTCAAGTGCAGAGAGCATCATGAATACCAAGGAACACACCAGGCAGGTCCAAGATACTGTTGTGGCGAAGTTTAAAGCCGGATTTAGATACAAAAAGATTTCCCAAGTTTTAAACATCTCAAGGAGCACTGTGCAAGCGATCATATTGAAATGGAAGGAGTATCAGACCACTGCAAATCTACCAAGACCCGGCTGTCCTTCTAAACCATGGGTCCTCAACCTTTTTAAACAGGGGGCCAGTTCACGGTCCCTCAGACCACTGGAGGGCCGGAATATAATTTTTTAAAGAAAACTATGAACAAATTCCTATGCACACTGCACATATCTTATTTTGAAGTAGAAAAACAATACAGAAACAAATACAATATTTAAAATGAAGAACAAGTAAAGTTAAATCAACTGGTATTTCAATAGGCAGCATAGGTTCCCAATAGGCAGGTACATATCCCCAATAGGCAGGTAAATGTCCCCAATAGGCAGGTAAATGTCCCCAATAGGCAGCATAGGTCCTCAATAGGCAGGTAAATGTCCTCAATAGGCAGCATAGGTCCCCAATAGGCAGCATAGGTCCTCAATGGGCAGGTAAATGTCCCCAATAGGCAGCATAGGTACCCAATAGGCAGGTAAATGTCCCCAATAGGCAGGTAAATGTCCCCAATAGGCAGCATAGGTCCTCAATGGAGAGGTAAATGTCCCCAATAGGCAGCATAGGTCCTCAATAGGCAGGCTGTTTCCCCCTTATAATGCCCTATGCAGGCTGTTCCCCCCCTTATAATGCCCCATGCAGGCTGTTCCCACCTTATAATGCCCCATGCAGGATGTCATCCCCCATATAATGCCCAATGCAGGATGTCCCTTTCTCCCACCATATAATGCCCCATGCAAGATATCACTCCCCTGTATTTATAATGCCCCATGCAGGATGTCACCCCCCCATATAATGCCCCATGTAGGATGTCACCCCCCCATATAATGCCCCATGCAGGATGTCACCCCCCCATATAATGCCCCATGCAGGATATCACTCCCCTGTCTTTATAATGCCCCATTCAGGATGTCACCTCTCCATATAATGCCCCATTCAGGATGTCACCCCCCCCCCCCATATAATGCTCCATTCAGGATATCACTCCCCTGTCTTTATAATGCACCATGCATGATATCACCCCCCTCTCTTTATAATGCAGCATGTCACTCCCCCATATAATGCCCCATGCAGGATGTCACCTCCCATATTATGCCCCATGCAGGATGTCACCCCTAATATTATGCCCCATGTCTCCATACATTAAAAAAAAAAAAAAATTCACTTCTCACCTGCTGCCGCTGCTCGGGTCCAGACTCCAGCGTCGCCGGCGTCTTCCCGCTCTGCGCTGCCTGTGATGGCTCAGGGGAGGGCGCGGTGGAAAGACGTCACCGCTCCCTTTGATCTGAGACGTCACAGGGAGCGCACAGCAGGAAGACAGCGGATCTGCTGAGGCATGGGGAGAGGTGAGTATCCGGCTGCCGGGGCCCTGAGCAAGCGGGAGGGAGCGGGCGCTGACACTGCTCTCCTCCGCCCACAGCCCGGCGGGCCAGATAAAAATCCTCCGCGGGCCGTAGTTTGAGGACCCCTGCTCTAAACTTTCATCTCGAACAAGGAGAAGACTGATCAGAGATGCAGCCAAAAGGCCCATGATCACTCTGGATGAACTGCAGAGATCTACCGCTGATTTGGGAGAGTCTGTCCATTGGACAACAATCAGTCGTACACTGCACAAATCTGGCCTTTATGGAAGAGTGGCAAGAAGAAAGACATTTCTCAAAGATATCCATAAAAAGTCTCGTTTGAAGTTTGCCACAAGCCACCTGGGAGACACACCAAACATGTGGAATAAGGTGCTCTGGTCAGATGAAACCAAAATCGAACTTTTTGGCCACAATGCAAAACAATATGTTTGGCGTAAAAGCAACACACCCTCAAAACACCATCCCCACTGTCAAACATGGTGGTGGCAGCATCATGGTTTGGGCCTGCTTTTCTTCAGCAGGGACAGGGAAGATGGTTAAAATTGACGGCAAGATGGACGGAGCCAAATACAGGACCATTCTGGAAGAAAACCTGTTGGAGTCTGCAAAAGACCTGAGACTGGGACGGAGATTTATCTTCCAACAAGACAATGATCCCAAACATAAAGCAAAATCTACAATGGAATGGTTCAAAAATAAACATCCAGGTGTTAAAATGGCCAAGTTAAAGTCCAGACCTGAATCCAATCGAGAATCTGTGGAAAGAGCTGAAAATTGCTGTTCACAAACGCCCTCCATGAGCTCGAGCTGTTTTTCAAGGAAGAATGGGCAAGAATTTCAGCCTCTCGATGTGCAAAACTGATAGAGACATACCCCAAGCGACTTGCAGCTGTAATCGCAGCAAAAGGTGGCGCTACAAAGTATTTACTCAAGGGGGCCGAATAATATTGCACGCCCCACTTTTTTTTTAATTTGTTAAAAAAGTTTAAAATATCCAATAAATTTCGTTCCACTTCCCAAAAAATATATAATTTTATATCTTTATGTTTGAAGCCAGAAATGTGGCAAAAGGTAGAAAAGTTCAAGGGGGCCAAATACTTTCACAATGCACTGTACATGTGCAGTAAATTAGGGGCATGTCCGGATTGGATATCGCTGCCAAAGGACCGGAAACCACGTCACCACCAGACATCATCCCAGCCAGCCCACACGCACACACCCATAGTCCGACACGTCAGGACCAGGGCGCGGGGTGTTGGCAGCGGGGACACATGTCCATAGTAACGCGGTCTCCAGGAACTGCTCCATGTCTATGCACGCCCAGACCGCGTCAAGTGTAATGAAGATCACAGCGGCGAGCCCCAGTACGGCACTTCAAAAAACAAAAGGTAGTATTTAATACACATACATGACTAGCATAGCAGGGGAATAATATATAAAAGGGGCAGCACAAGGACAGAATCTTACAAAAACTGATACATTAGATATATAGCTATTTAAATAAGAATAATATATACAAATAAATACACATAATACATGCACAATACTTACAGAACCAGTAAAGTGCACTGTGAAAATAAACATTACTAAACGTGTATAAAAAGTGTATAATATGGAAAAATTACATATAGTGAATAATATAATTTCATAACACATGAAATGTGCAACGATAAATAACAAAATTAATATTAATAATAAATAAAGTCCTAAATAGTGCAAGAATATTCTTTCTTTATTCCGGGCCTCTTTTGTAGATGAAAAGGTGAAAACCATCTCCGTCAAACATCCTGCCGCCATCCGAAAACACAAAGACATCACATCATGTAAGTATATAGACAGATACTCTCCATACCTCTACAAAAAACTACGAAAAACGGGAATTAAAAACAGATAAAAACATAAAATGCAAATATGCAAATATTACAAAAAAGGGGCAAAGCTCAAAACTTCATCTAAGCCAAAAGACTGAACTGAATTAATCCTGAAAATCCACCTAGCCTCTAACTGGGCCAGATTTCTCCTCCAATTACCTCCTCTGCTGGATATTAGTACGTTGTCAATACCATGTACTTTCAAGAGTCCAGCATCACATCCATGGGCTAGTCTAAAATGCCTCGGTATTGGTTTCAATGAGCAGATATCTTCAACCTCACTGGCATTGAGGATATCCCTAACATGTTCCCGCACTCTAATCCTCAGGGATCTAGAGGTCAGACCCACATATATTTTTTGACAGGGACATTGAGTGAAATAGGTATCACAAGTGATATGTTGAGTAATCTTGAAATTGTGTTTTCCATCACTTGATCTAAATTCCACAGCCTTTACTATATTGGAACAAGCAATGCATTTATTGTGTGACGCCCAGTCTCCGGTGTAAGCCCTTTTAGTTAACCCTGGGTGTTGGGGGACTCGGAGTCAGGTCCTGTGAAGGAGAGATGGAATGCAGCCGTGGCCCGGACCCGACCCGTGCTCAGGGCCGTCACATTAAAAAGGAGATGGTGTGGGCTTATCCGGGTTGAGTGGCTAATTAACGACTACGCCACCTGTGGTGCCTGGTGAAGGGCCACCAGCGCCGCTGCAGTCCGCCGAGGCATGATGTTATAGCGGTCAAAGTTATTACCACTCCCCACAGGCGGAGCAAGGCCTCAGGGCAGAGGGACAAGATGGAGGGGGTAGTAGTAGAGGAGAAACGGATGCCGCGTCCCGCGGTGTGGCGCTGAAATAACAGGAATATATCAGGTTGGCGAGGACAGGTGGCGTACACCGCTTCGTCTGCATCCTGCCTGGGATCCATTTGCTGTGGAGCCACACTCTTAAGCTCCGGGCCTTCTTGATCCTGGTCCTTGGCCGGGTTGAGACATTCCTGGTCTACAACCTACCACTCGTCCCAAGGCCAGGGTACGAGGGCTCTGTCCCTTGCCGGCGTAGGCCCACACAGGATCTGCGCTCCGGGAGGGAGGTCACATTTACACACAGTATTTGACAGCACAGAGAACAGCCGAAGACTAGCCAAGGCTAGACAAAAGACTAGCAGAAAGGACCAAGATCAAAGATGGCTTTGTATTAAATATGAAATCTAAAGTGTAACTAACTTGTAGGTCCTCCACCCTCACCCACTAACTGGTTCCCCTAACTCTTGGTTCCCCAGTCTCCCTGTAACCAGGGGAGCAGCACCTAGTGCATACTAGCTCCCTCTGGTGGAGAAATGTGGTGTTGGATGCAAAGGTTGGGTCACGACTATCACACTGTTCTTACCTCAGAGGAGGAACATTACACTCCATTAAAGAAGTGCAGCATCCCTGTGGCGGTCGAACCCTCAGGGGCGCCACATTCCCCCCTGGTAAAACACAGCATGCCCGCGGGCTGCAAAAGAATAACACCCAGGAAATTTTCTTTTTATAATGACAAGAACTATCTTCCCTTTATGGGAGGCACATTTTCTTAAACGTTGCTTAACAAGGTAAACAGTATAAAAGTACAAAAGTAAAATTATAAAAGTGCTAGCATTTTTCCAGAGACATTTGTGCAAACAGACAGGTAAAAGTGCAAAGACGCAGAGTCAGTTCAGAAGTACAAAGAACCTGTCCCAGACCCTCTGCTTGGGCCCTGGGGTGGCTGCAGGGCATGAAGATCCCGAGTTGGACCTCCCAGAGACCCACCCTGACAGGTTTTCCTCCTGATGTGTTGAGGTAGAAGAAGAGACATGGTTTTTCATAAAACCAATATGGAGCACCTAAAAAGATGCAAACTATTTACAATAGAGTCTGTCTGCTGCCAGTCCGCAGGGACACATGTCTCTAGAAAATCAAAATAAACATAATATAGCAAGTAACCAATTCAACTCAACTGTAACAGCAGCCGGGGGCTGCTCAGTCCATGTGTTCCCGCTGGGGAAAGGGCTCATTCCTCCCGACAGAGGCTAGCCGGTCCTCCACAGATGAGTGCGCGGGGGCCTCGCTCCTGGACACTTTATGGAAATCCATGGCGTACCAGCCTCGCACTCCATTGTGGCGGGTGTACGTGACCACATCACCCACGGCGAGGCTCCGGCCAGGGTGTCCCTTTTTGAGCTGGGGCTCAACGTCACGTCGATTAAAGAATACGTCCCGCTCCAGCCCGGGACTCCTTATGAAACCCCATCCTGCCTCAAGGTGGAAGCGGACCACCTGCCCTTCTTCACGGGGGCTTGGGTTGGACGCCTCCCTCTGGCGGGCCATGGACTTTGCAGCTTTGGCCTGCTCCTGAAGCTGCTCACAGCGAAGCTCCCGCTCCTGCTGCTCCCGACTCAGCTGCTGAATTTGTTGGAGGCAGTACTCGCCCCTCCTCTGAGCTTCAGCTCGGGTATCCCTGGGGAAACCCATTAGGTTGCCCCCCTGGTTATCCCAGGCCCACTCTTCTGCCGCCGGGCAGGTAACTGTGGGGGCCGAAAGCGGGGTTAGGGGTTGCTGTAGCAGGCCCAAGTACGCGGACCATTCCGGGTTGGGGCCCGTGAACCCCCATGCAGATCCGGGTTCCCCTGGGACGGGAGGTGAGAGACCACGGAGGTCTCCGGAAATGGCGGCGGTTTGGAGCTCTTCGGAGAAGACTTCCTCCCAGGATACCGCACCTGGGAACTGGCACTCGGATCACAGGTCCAGGAGGGGCTCGGCCTGCTCCGCGGCCAGGGGAAGGGCTTTAGACTCTCCCGGTCCTAGGCCGCAGGCGCCCTCCAGGGACTCTTCTTGGGCCGCCACTCCTTGGGTAAGGGCCTCACTCCTCCGCCGCTGCTCCTCCTGTTGCCGCGCAGCCGCCTCCATGAACTCCCGGGCCAGGTTGCCCGGTCCGTAGCTGGGGACCGCAGGGGCTCCCAGGTGTGGGTTGAATCTGGCTCTGTCTACACCGGCATCCATAGTCACTGCTAGTGGGGATGATGCTGGAACTCTGAAAAATGGCTGCACCTCTTCATCTTCACCTCCTTTTTGGGGGGCGGCTCTAAGGCTGCAGGCCGACTGACACTCCCTCGGACGTCCCCTCCGGGGTGATGGACACTACCCCGCGAACAGTCTCTAATGGAAGGGGCGGTCTGCTCTTTTGGCGCCATGGGGAAGCCAGGCCCACGATAGGAGGTGCTAAGACGCTGTCCTTTCTGCACATTATGGCGTCCGTTCTTCTTGGGCGGGCGCCATTTTAAGTGAAAAACTACAGTCTGTTTAGAAAGGCGCGCAGTACCCGGTAGCAATGGGCACTCTTCTCCGTTGCTGCTTGCACGAGATCCTGCTGACTACGCCAGGTTGTGACGCCCAGTCTCCGGTGTAAGCCCTTTAAGTTAACCCTGGCTGTTGGGGGACTCGGAGTCGGGTCCTGTGAAGGAGAGATGGAATGCAGACGTGGCCCGGACCCGACCCGTGCTCAGGGATGTCACATTAAAAAGGAGATGGTGTGGGCTTATCCGGGTTGAGTGGCTAATTAATGACTACGCCACCTGTGGTGCCTGGTGAAGGGCCACCAGCGCCGCTGCAGTCCGCCGAGGCATGATGTTATAGCGGTCAAAGTTATTACCACTCCCCACAGGCAGAGCAAGGCCTCAGGGCAGAGGGACAGGATGGAGGGGGTAGTAGTAGAGGAGAAACGGATGCCGCGTCCCTCGGTGTAGCGCAGAAATAACAGTCCGGAGGCCATAGGGGTGAACTTCCAAGGTTTTACTCACATAGCTGGCAAAGGAAGGCGACTCCCTGCTCCCTGCGGAGTCCTGCGCTCACCAGAGACGGGGGTCCGACAACCTCCGAGTAAGTCCAGCATTCAGTCGGGACCCTACACCATAGTGTTCCTGAACTACAGACCGAATCCTTTCCTGTCCGTGTGTGTGCAAATAGGCCGGGGCTCCCTCTGAACAAGGGCACGGGTGGCAGCCCCGCTCCGTCAGATGCCCGGTGGGATCCTCTGGGCCTACCGGGCTTTCCCATCCAGGACGTAGAGTAGCAAGGTCGGGTGTCGGGGACCGGTACCCCTATTGCAGCCGGAATCCCTCTGAATATATCAGGTTGGCGAGGACAGGAGGCGTACACCGCTCCGTCTGCATGCTGCCTGGGATCCATTTGCTGTGGAGCCACACTCTTAAGCTCCGGGCCTTCTTGATCCTGGTCCTTGGCCGGGTTGAGACATTCCTGGTCTACAACCTACCACTCGTTCCAAGGCCAGGGTACGAGGGCTCTGTCCCTTGCCGGTGCAGGCCCACACAGGATCTGCACTCCGGGAGGGAGGTCACATTTACACACAGTATTTGACAGCACAGAGAACAGCCGAAGACTAGCCAAGGCTAGACAAAAGACTAGCAGAAAGGACCAAGATCAAAGATGGCTTTGTATTAAATATGAAATCTAAAGTGTAACTAACTTGTAGGTCCTCCACCCTCACCCACTAACTGGTTCCCCTAACTCTTGGTTCCCCAGTCTCCCTGTAACCAGGGGAGCAGCACCTAGTGCATACTAGCTCCCTCTGGTGGAGAAATGTGGTGTTGGATGCAAAGGTTGGGTCACGACTATCACACTGTTCTTACCTCAGAGGAGGAACACTACACTCCATTAAAGAAGTGCAGCATCCCTGTGGCAGTCGAACCCTCAGGGGCGCCACAATTGCATGGATAGAAACCCCATGGTGGGCCCTTTGAGCCAAAAGATTTTTCAGGCCTAGGTCTGGCATGGTAACTATGTGTAAGTTGGTCTTTCAGGTTGTTGGCCCTTCTATATGTTATGGAGGGGTAGTCAAAAGTATATTTTGCAAGGGTATCGTCAACTCTTAGAATTTGCCAGTACTTTTGCAAGGCACTTTTTTGTCCCACCATTTTTCTTGATAGGTAGAAATAAATCTCACCTTGAACTCCTGTGGCGGTTTAACTCTTGATCTCAAAAGGTCCGTTCTTTTACTTAATAAAACTCTTTTATAACCTCTCTTTATACTGCGTTTAGATATGATGAACTGGGACTGGGGAGTGGACATAGCATATAATGAACTGGGACTGGGCAGAGCATATGATGAACTGGGACTGGGGAGTGGGCAGAGCATATGATGAACTGGGACTGGGCAGAGCATATGATGAACTGGGACTGGGCAGAGCATATGATGAACTGGGACTGGGGAGTGGGCAGAGCATATGATGAACTGGGGAGTGGGAAGAACATTTGATGGACTGGGGAGTGGACAGAGCATATGATGAACTGGGACTGGGGAGTGGGCAGAGCAAATGATGAACTGGGACTGGGGAGTGGGCAGAGCATATGATGAACTGGGACTGGAGAGTGGGCAGAACATATGATGAACTGGGACTGTGGAGTGGGCAGAGCATATGATGAACTGGGACTGAGAAGAACATATGATGGACTGGAAAGTGGGCAGAGCATATGATGAACTGGGACTGGGGAGTGGGAAGAACATATGATGGACTGGGGAGTGGGCAGAGGATATGAACTGGGACTGGGGAGTGGGCAGAGCATATGATGAACTGGGGGGAGTGGGCAGAGCATATGATGAACTGGGACTGGGGAGTGGGCAGAGCATAAGATGAACTGGGGAGTGGGCAGAGCATATGATGAACTTGGACTGGGCAGAGCATATGATGAACTGGGGAGTGGGCAGAGCATTTGATGAACTGGGGAGTGGGCAGAGCATATGATGAACTGGGACTGGGCAGAGCATATGATGAACTGGGACTAAGGAGTGGGCAGAGCATATGATGAACTGGGACTGGGGAGTGGGCAAAGCATATGATGAACTAGGACTGGGGAGTGGGCAGAGCATATTATGAACTGGGACTGGGGAGTGGGCAGAGCATATGATGAACTGGGACTGGGGAGTGGGCGGAGCATATGATGAACTGGGACTGGGGAGTGGGCAGAGCATATGATGGACTGGGACTGGGGAGAGCATCTGATGGACTGGGACTGGGGAGTGGGCAGAGCATATGATGAACTTGGACTGGGGAGTGGGCAGAGCATATGATGAACTGGGACTGGTGAGTTGGCAGAGCATAAGATGAACTGAGGAGTGGGCAGAGCATATGATGGACTGGGGACTGGGCAGAGCATATGATGAACTGAGACTGGGGAGTGGGCAAAGCATATGATGAACTAGGACTGGGGAGTGGGCAGAGCATATTATGAACTGGGACTGGGGAGTGGGCAGAGCATATGATGAACTGGGACTGGGGAGTGGGCGGTGCATATGATGAACTGGGACTGGGGAGTGGGCAGAGCATATGATGGACTGGGACTGGGGAGAGCATCTGATGGACTGGGACTGGGGAGTGGGCAGAGCATATGATGAACTTGGACTGGGGAGTGGGCAGAGCATATGATGAACTGGGACTGGTGAGTTGGCAGAGCATAAGATGAACTGAGGAGTGGGCAGAGCATATGATGGACTGGGGACTGGGCAGAGCATATGATGAACTGAGACTGGGGAGTGGGCAGAGCATATGATGAACTGGTACTGGGGAGAGGGCAAAGCATCTGATGAACTGGGACTGGGCAGAGCATATGATGAACTGGGACTAAGGAGTGGGCAGAGCATATGATGGACTGGGGAGTGGGCAGAGCATATGATGAACTGGGACTGGGGAGTGGGCAGAGCATATGATGAACTGGGACTTGGGAGTTGACAGAGCATATGATGTACTGGTGTTGGGGTGTGGGCAGAGCATATGATAGACTAGGACTGGGGAGTGGGCAGAGCATATGATTAACTGGGACTGAGAAGTGGGCAGAGCATATGATGAACTGGGAGTGGGCAGAGCATATGATGAACTGGGACTGGGCAGAGCATATGATGAACTGGGACTGGAGAGTTGGCAGAGCATAAGATGAACTGAGGAGTGGGCAGAGCATATGATGGACTGGGGACTGGGCAGAGCATATGATGAACTGAGACTGGGGAGTGGGCAGAGCATATGATGAACTGGAACTGGGGAGAGGGCAAATCATCTGATGAACTGGGACTGGGCAGAGCATATGGTGAACTGGGACTAAGGAGTGGGCAGAGCATATGATGAACTGGGACTGGGGAGTGGGCAGAGCATATGATGAACTGGGACTGCGGAGTGGGCAGAGCATATGATGAACTGGGACTGGGGAGTTGACAGAGCATATGATGTACTGGTGTTGGGGTGTGGGCAGAGCATATGATAGACTAGGACTGGGGAGTGGGCAGAGCATATGATTAACTGGGACTGAGAAGTGGGCAGAGCATATGATGAACTGGGAGTGGGCAGAGCATATGATGAACTGGGACTGGGCAGAGCATATGATGAACTGGGACTGGGGAGTGGGCAGAACATATGACCTGGGACAGGGCAGAGCATATGATGGACTGGGACTGGGGAGTGGGCAGAGCATATTGACTCGCCCCCTGGGCCGTGGGGCACTCGGATCCGGGCAGTAGGGGAACGATGGGAGTAGTAGTGGCAACCCGGCTCCGTGGCTCAGGGTGGTCAGGCCAGTGGTTGTCCGTTATGCGCTGATGATTATGTCCGACTACGCCACCCGTGGATTGCGGTTATTAGGAACCGCCGCTGCATGCAGACGGCTGGGGCTGATGAGGTGTGCAGCTAGGGTAGTGTGACTCCCCACGGGAAGAGTGCGGCCCCAGGGCAGTATAATGGATGGTGGGAGTGATGGTGATGAGAGTCCCAGTACCGGTAGTGCTGGAGGCACGAAGGAGCACGCAGACAACAGGTTGCAGTCCAGGGCCTTTACTAAAACAGGTAAACTGCCCATAAACAGTCCCGGCTAGGAGGGGGACCTGTATGTCTGAGAGCAATGGGGAAATTGGCCATGGTCAGGGTGAGGGTGTAGGCCTACCGTGCTTTCTGTGCTCCTTCTGGCTATCTCCTCCTTATAGGGTAACAGCCCACGTTTCAGAGCTTTCCGTGTTGTGGCAGAGCCTCCAGGTTTCTTAGGCCAAGGAACATACAGTCCCCTGCGGACTGGTTATCTGCTGTGGGATGTGAAATCCTCCCAGCCTCAGACACCAAAGTATGGTAAATTTAGTCCTTTATCTGCTAAGACAGGCTCACTTCGCCTCTTGTCTCTGGCTTGTGGCTCTCCTCCTGCCACACTTCCTCTTAGGTGCAATACAACTTTCTGTCCCTGCTCTGCTCCGGGACAAGTCTCAGTACTGAGACAGGTCATCCAGTTCTTCCTAACCCTGCCCCCCAGTTCCAGCTTTTATATGAGCAGCCTGCTCCCCCTACTGGCCTGAGACAGGAGGTACTGCATGCTAATGTTCCCCAGACTAGAGAACCTCCCCCTTGCTCTCAGACACAGCTTTATTACATTTTGTGGCATCCAGGCCAGGGTGACACATTCCCCCCTTGTAAAATTTAGTACTCCGGGACTAAACAATAAACAAAGACAATATGCATGACCATAAAACATTATCAAGAAAGTGACGCACAGATTGAGTTCTTAAGGTCACAGTGTGGTCTGTGACCGGGTGTCCATATCACCAATACAACGGGGAGCCTTAACCAGGTGGGGGTCTGTCCTACCCCAAGTCCTTCACAGTCTTAGTTCATTCCTTGGTTAGGCTCTGAACGCAGTCCATACAAGATTCCGGTTATAAAAAGTCCATAACCTTCGAGTCTGTACGGCAACTTTAAGGAACTGAAACACACAATTACTAATCATGCAGGTAACTTGGCAAACAATTCAACATTTGGCAACAGGGTTATTTACAATTTTAGCGCGCTCTATATTTTCCAGCGAGCGGGTATCTGCCCCTTTGTGCTCCTAGTTGATCTCCTTTACCCACTGTCTGGTGGTGGACCGACCTGGCTTTCCCCACTAGCGTTAGGGGTACAGCTACCAGCTGGGTGTACAGGTAGGGCAGGCAGCTGTCTGCGGGTCCTTTGGCTTACCGCAGGCATGGCAGGCTCACTGTCAGCAGAGGGTTGACTCTCCTGGACTGCTGATACAGGCTCTTCTGCCTCTGGAACCGCTTGCTCCTCTTCACCTTCCGGCTCTGGTGTTGGTTGTTGCTGTGCCGGTTGCAGGAAATGCAGGACGGGTACCACTATGGCATCATTTATTCAAGTCCAGGACTGAGGGAACTCTCCGAGAACGGTGATAATCATTTCTTCCTTGTCCTCCGCGGGTTCAAGGTCACTCTGATCCTCTTCTGCACTACGGAGTTGCTCGGGGCACCTTTTGAGTTGGTCTCTGGAGACGGTACTAGTGGTTTCTCCTCCGTCCTTGGTGATCACGCACACCTTCGGGTTGTCGTGGTCAGACAGCAGTACGGTGTAGTTTTCCCTTTCCCACTGGTCGTCCAACTTATGTAGCCTTCTCTTCCGCTTCAGGACCTGCTCACCAGGTTCCAGGGGACCAGCAGGGGCGTGTTGGTTGAAGAGTTTTTCTTGCCTCTCTCTCACCTGGGCCAGGCTCTTCTCCACACTCTCCTGTACCTTCTTGTACTGCAGTTGCCTTTCCGTATCCCAGTCCGCATCCGGGGAGGTGTCCTCAGGTGTCAGGACTCCCATCTCCAGGTCTACGGGCAGCTTACCTGGTCTGGCTCGCATCAGGTAAGCCAGGGTGCAGTTTGTAGCATTCACCGGGATATGGTTGTATAGGTCTTTCAGGTCCGGCAGTTTTTCTGGCCACAGGCTGCGGTCCTCCAGGGGCAACGTCTTCAGGAGGTCAATGACTATATTGTTCATTTTCTCACACATCCCGTTGGTTTGTGGGTGGTAAGGCGTTGTCCGAATCTTCTTACAGCCATAGAGGTTGCAGAACTCTTGGAAGATTTCAGCCTCGAATGCTGGACCCTGGTCTGTCAGGACCTGTTCCGCATACCCGTGTGGACGGCAGAAGTATTGCTGGAAGGCTCTGGCCGCTGTTTGGGCTGTCAAGTCTTTTACCGGGACCACCACGAGAAAACGGGAATAGTGGTCAACGATTGTCAGGGCGTAGATGTACCCTGACTGGCTTGGAGCCAACTTGACGTGGTCTAGAGCTACCAGCTCAAGAGGCTGCGTGGTGGCGATGGGCCTCAAGGGTGTCTTCTGGCTGGCACGGTCCTTCCTCCTTAGGTGACAAGGGCCACAGTCTCTGCACCATTTTTCTACAGCTCCTCTCATGCCGACCCAAAAGAACCTTCCTCTTAGCAGGAACTCCAGTTTCTTCCAACCGAAGTGCCCCGCTCTGTCATGGTAAGCCCCCAGGACCATAGCTGCATCCCGCCTTGGGACCACGACTTGCCAGGTCAGCTCGTGCGTCCGGTGGTTGACAATCCTTCTGCACAACTTGCCTTCGTAGAGGAACAGCTTGCTCTTCTCTTTCCATAGCTGCTTGGCTTCCTCTGGGGCGTCCGGATCCATGCGGGCGTCTTCCTGGGTCAGCAGATCTTTCACCAGGAGGATGGCAGGGTCACTATCTTGGGTCTCGGCCCAGCTGTGGTGAGGTAGGGGATTGATCATCACGGTTGTTAGATCCTCCTCCTTCACACGGTGGGAGTATTGAGCGGCTCCATACCGGTGAAACGCAGGGAGTTCTACCTCCTCCAGCTCTTCTGGGTCTTCGTCACCTTCAGGTAAGTGAGGCATCCTTGATAGGGCGTCCGTGTTGGCATTGGTTTTGCCTGCCCGGTACTTGATCACGAAGTCATAGTTGGAGAGACGGGCCATCCACCGCTGTTCCAGGGCACCCAGTCTTGCATTGTCCAGGTGTGTCAACGGGTTGTTGTCCGTGTACACGGTGAACTTTGCGGAGGCCAGGTAATGCTTGAAGCGTTCCGTCACGGCCCACACCACCGCCAAGAATTCTAGCTTGAAGGAGCTGTAATTCTCCGGTTCCTCTCGGTGGGTCTCAGCTTCCGGCTGGCGTACGCGATCACCCTTTCTCTGCCCTGTTGGTTTTGGGACAGTACGGCTCCCAGTCCCACATTACTGGCGTCTGTGTGGAGAATGAAAGGCTGGCCATAATCAGGGTAGGCCAGGATCTCGTCCCCTGTGAGGGCCATCTTTAGCTGGCGGAAGGACTCCTCTTCTGGTTTATCCCACCTGAAGGGCGGCTTTTGGCTCCTGGACTTAGACTGTCCGATTAGGAGGTCCTGCATAGGAGCTGCCATCCTAGTGAACCCGGGGATGAACCTTTGGTAGTAGCCTACCAATCCGAGAAACTGTCTCACCTCTTTGATGTTCGAGAGGCTTGGCCAGCTCTTGATTGCCGTGACCTTGTCAGGGTCGGGGGCCACTCCTTCCACGCTTACCACGTGCCCTAGGTACTGGACCTTTGGTTTCAGCAGGTGACACTTCGATGGTTTCACCTTCAGGCCATAGCCTGCCAGGGCTTCGAACACCTCGGCCAGGTGCTTTAGATGGTCCTCGTAGGTTTTCGAATAGACGATCACGTCGTTCAGGTAAAGGAGGACCGTCTAGAAGTTTCAGTGCCCTAGACAGCATTCCATCAGCCGCTGGAAGGTCCCTGGTGCGTTGCAGAGCCCGAAAGGCATACAGTTTAACTTGCTCACTCCCATCGGGGTGGTGAAGGCGGTCTTCTCCTTGTCAGCATTGGTGGGTGGCTCCCGGTGGGGATGTGGTGTTCTATCCCCTTTACTCTGCCGAAGTCTAGCGGGTGCTTACTAAAGACTCTCTCGTACTCCTGTACCACCCGGTAGACTCCTTGTTTTTGGTGCAGGGGAGTGGAGTCAGCACCCACATGGAGTTTCTGGCACCAGTCCTCCTTTTGTTTCTGGGAGCCATTACCCTCTGCCTGTGGAGATGGGGGCAAGGGTTCCACGGCCCTGATAGCTTTGTGTTCGCAACAGTTTGGCAAGTGTAGCGTACCTGGGTAAGTGTACCTCTCTCTCCCCAATGTTGAGAATGCGAACGGGCACCCTCCCATGACGGACATCAACCACCCCCCGGGCTGTCAAAATGGTGGGCCTGCTGTCTGAGTACACGGGTTCTACCATGGCTTGGTAGTCTCTACCTCTCAACCCGATTGCAGTCCGACACCAGATCATCATTTCACTTTTGGGAGGCATGGAAATGGGGAATGGGTCACTCAGTCTTACGCTACCGATCTCACCACCAGACAGTTCTACCTGCTGCCGTCTCATCATGGCTTTCATCTCCTTGTTGAGGACTCTCTGTTGGCTGGAACTAGCATTCACCACCACCTGTTGTAGAATTACAATTACCTCTGAAAGACAATTTTCAATCACGTTAGTACCCACAGTTATTTTAGGGTGACTTTCACGACGGTCAATGTCCACAATAATCACTCCCTGTGCCGGTAATTCAACTTTACCAATTTTAATGGTCATCTCCTTGAACCCCATCTGCTGCACGGGTAAGCCATTACTGGCGATGATGCTCAAGTTACTGTCTGGATACCGTGTGATATCAGCATCAGTCCAATACTGCTTAAAAAGTACATAAGGGATAGTGGTTACTTGTGACCCAGTATCCAGCAAGGCGCTCATGGGGATACCGTCCAGCACCACGGGTAAAACCGGGCGCCCCCCAATGTACTTATCACGCCAATTATAAGGGCCTGGTGATCTTATGCCTGGGGGTTGGCCCTCTGCCCCAGGTTGGACCCGTTTAAATTACAGTACCTGGAAATGTGTCCAGGCTGGTTGCATCGGCGGCAAATGGGCTGTCCATCCTCTGCGTAGCGGTCTGTGGGCCTCCCTCGGAACGACGGGATCCTCCTCTGTCGACGCCACGGGACATCCTCCGAACTTGAAGCCAGCTCGATGGGTCTTGACGGGTCCACTTGTAACTCCTGGACGGTCCTGGTCAACGCCGCGATGCTCCTGGTCAGCTCCTGGACTTGGTTGTGCAGATCTTTCGACGGGGCTTGATTCAGGGCCTGTGCATCAGCCCCCACGGAGTCCATAGAGGAGGGCGCCGCCTCCTGGTGGTAGGTGAGAGCAGGGCGCCGGGGGTTTATAGCGCCACTTGTTGCGGATTCACGGAGCACCCTTATGGCCCTGTCCTTGAATTGGGCAAAGATCAGATCAGGGTTCTGAAAGAACATGAGGTGCAGCTGGGTCCTGTGGGCGCTAGACAGCAGACCTTCTATAAACTGTTCTGTTAGTAGCTTATCCGTTTCCTGCACGCTGCCAGGGTCAGCTTGTTGGATGACCCTCAAGGCTTCCTGCAAATTTAGGGCATAGTCTCTGATGCTGTCCTGTGCCCGCTGCTTACATCCATAGAACCTCATTTTAATTTCAGCGGAGGTACGTGTGTCAAAGGTACCCCGCAGCCGGGCCAGAATACCCTTCACGGTCCTTTTCTCCTCAGTGGGCCATGATTTTACCTCCCTTTGGGCTGCACCAGTTAACTGCCCTGTTAATATGCTGACCTTCTGTTCCTCTGTCAGGGGGTAGACTTGGAACAAACTGTACAGCCTTTCCTTAAAGTCAGTTAGGGCATGGGGCTACCCTGAGTACTTGGGCAGCCAGGCCGCTCCAGGGATGTAGGGCAGGGAAAATGGCATCACTGCTGCTGCAGCTGCGTTGGTGGTAGTGGGCGCCTCTGTATCCGACATCCACGCCCCTCTTCTTCCCACGCGGCGTCCTGAAGATGGCGTCCGATGGCGGGAAAACGGCTGAAGATGGCGGGAACCGATGGAAGATGGCGGGAGACGGCTGGAAATGGCGGGAAACGGCTCCGGACGGCGGGAAACCTCTTTTCAGGTAAGTGCAAAGTCTTTTTCAGGCACGCAATACCCGTTTGTGGTGGGTTGGTTGCAATCCTGCCGACTACGCCAAAGCTGACTCGCCCCCTGGGCCGTGGGGCACTCGGATCCGGGCAGTAGGGGAACGATGGGAGTAGTAGTGGCAACCCGGTTCCGTGGCTCAGGGTGGTCAGGCCAGTGGTAGTCCGTTATGTGCTGTTGACTATGTCCGACAACGCCACCCGTGGATTTGCGGTCATTAGGAACCGCCGCTGCAAGGCAGACCGCTAGGGCTGATGATGTATGCAGCTGGGATGCTGTGACTCCCCACGGAAAGAGTGCGGCCCCAGGGCAGTGTAGTGGATGGTGGGAGTGATGGTGGTGAGAGTCCCAGTGCTGATAGTGCTGGAGGAGCAAGGAGCACACAGACGACAGGTTGCCGTCCAGGGTCTTTACTAGAACAGGTAAACTGACCCACAAACAGTCCCGACTAGGAGGGGACCTGGATGTCTGAGAGCAATGGGGAAATTGGCCCTGGTCAGGGTGAGGGTGTAGGCCTACCGTGCTTTCTGTGCTCCTTCTGGCTATCTCCTCCTTATAGGGTAACAGCCCACGTTTCCGAGCTTTCCGTGTACTCTCGCCTGTATGGCCTTCGACGTGGGTTCCTTTCTGCTCCCGGCCTGGTACGGCTTTACTGGTCCCTTCTGTTGTGGCAGAGCCTCCAGGTTTCTTAGGCCAAGGAACATACAGTCCCCTGCGGACTGGTTATCTGCTGTGGGATGAGGAATCCTCCCAGCCTCAGACACCAAAGTCTGGTAAATTAAGTCCTTTATCTGCTAAGACAGGCTCACTTCGCCTCTTGTCTCTGGCTTGTGGCTCTCCTCCTGCCACACTTCCTCTTAGGTGCAATACAACTTTCTGTCCTTGCTCTGCTCCGGGAGAAGTCTCAGTACTGAGACAGGTCATCCAGTTCTTCCTAACCCTGCCCCCAGTTCCAGCTTTTATAGGGGCAGCCTGCTCCCCCTACTGGCCTGAGACTGGAGGTACTGCATGCTAATGTTCCCCTGACTAGAGAACCTCCCCCTTGCTCTCAGACACAGCTTTATTACATTTTGTGGCATCCAGGCCAGGGTGACAAAATTGCGCCCGCACAACCTGTGTGCGGGCGCGATCGCGATGACGTACTAATATGGCACAGGCTTTAAAAGCCCAGTGCACAAATGCGTATTAGTACGTCATAGGTTGTAAAGGGGTTAATAATGGAAAGCAACCGAACCTGGGGTCCGCGATGCAGCCTGGAAGACTGCGGCCGAACACCTTCCGGGTAAGAAGGTAAAACAACCAACTGATATATCAATCACTTCCGTGTTACTGCACACCGGGACGGGAATAGGGATTCGCACTATCTCCGTTAACTGCACGAGAGATGTGCGACAAATAATGTAGCCGTAGCCCTGTTAACTGCACAGAGACTACGCAGCCGGCGCTAGGATGTGTGTGCGATTCACGCCGACGTATACGTGCTCCCAGCCGGTGTGCTACCGGACTGCGGAGTATCTCTCCACGTGGCTAACAGGCGGTGCCAGGAATACGGAGTCCGCAGTCTGCTCGGGGTGTATAGCGCCCCCCTTGTCGGAGCCGGACTGTCAGACGAAGCTACCTGCCTCCCTCCATCTAAGGCTGACTATCCCCCGCTAAACCTGCCTGTCTGAAGCTATACAAGCAAGAGCACACGTGAAGCCCAAACAAACAAGCGTGCACACAGTAACACCATCTCAGCTCAATGATCAGAGCGTGCCGCCATGTTTGTGGACGGGCTATTTAAAGATTAAGCCCTGCCCACCGTCGCATTATTGGTGACGTCACCCGCGGCCAATCAGGCAGGTGTCAGGTCACCGGATCAGTTGACACCAAACCACCAGTCACGGTCCGCCATGTCACGGGCATGCTCAGTGCAGTGCATCCTGGACTTAGGCTGTAGTAGCCCTGTTCCCCTCCGCAACCTATGCTTCACATTGCTAGGAACAAAGACCCGAGAGACAACTTGTACATTTCATGCACCAGCTAATTGTTGGGACCGACGGCGATGCTGAGCAGCATCTGGACCGGAATGGGAGACCACAGAATCCACTGATGATTCTGAACCAATTTCGGATCCAGCAAACGGCCGACGCCTAACATAGAGATTCCAATCTTCAATTTCAGGAAAGACAAGCGCTGACAGAACTCGGACGATGGCATGACATGATTTTCAAAATGGCAGACAAAGGAGGGAACATAGTCATTTGGCCTAATCAAATGTATGAGAACCAAACAAATATTTTACTTAATGACTCTAAATGCTATAAACAGCTTACATTTAATCCAACATCCAAATTCCATAGTGAACTCCTAGACATACTTGGAGAAGCCTTTGAAAACCACGTCATCCCTAAAAAATTGCTTGATGCTTACAAAAATCTAAATCCCAGACTACCAACATTTTACCTCATTCCCAGGATCCACAATAATGAATTAGATCCACCAGGCCGACCCATTGTCTCTGGGAATGAGGGATTATGTGAGATGGCATGCAAAATTGTATATTATTTTTTAAAACCACTAGTATTTGAGTTGCCTTCCTATATCAAAGACACAACGGCTGCCCTGGGATGTCTGGATAATATCCATTTGAATGAAAACATATGTTTAGTCACTGCTGATGTTGAGGCCTTGTACACCTCCATCAGGCACTCAGACAGACAAAGGGCAGCCCGATAATTTCTACATTGCAGCAATGTGGAAAATATAGTAAAATTGGTGATTACACTGCTAGAATTTGTGTTGACACATAATGTGTTCACATGTAACAAAAGAAATTTTTTGCAATTACAGGGAACAGCTATGGGGGCATCATGTGCCCCCTCTTATGAAAATCTACTCCTTGACTTTTTTGAGCAAGAAATATTTCAGGAAGAACTGATTCAGGAGGTGGATAAAATCTACAACTGGATCCGTTTTATTGATGATGTCCTTTTTATATGGGAAGGGTCGGCAGATGGATTGAAAAAACTAATGGACAACCTGAATGACAATGCCTATAACATTAAATAACTTACAAATTTGGAAGATCGGTGGAATTCTTAAATATATCTTTATCAGCAGATCAAGATGGACGATTGACTACTATACTATACCGGAAACCAACAGCAACCAATTCATTGCTACATGCAACATCTTCTCACCCTCATTCTACCATACTGGGGATCCCAATTGGGCAATTCTTACGAGTGGCAGCTAATAATCTTTCTTGGATAATCATGAAGATAGCAGTGATCATAAGCGGGTATATACATATATTCCATGTATTGGAATCCGGAGGTGTATATACCATATGCTCACTGTTAGTTTTCCAATAATTGACTTGTTAATGCCAACAGTCTGCTGCCTCCTAAGTTAATCGTCGGCCAATTGTGTAATTGTCCAGACAATAGGGGGCAGCAGAGAGCTGTTTGACACAAAAATCTCAGAGGGTGGTTCTGCGTGACCTTCCCGGGCCATGATTATCTTGACAGTTTGCATCAGTTCATGTAAAGAACATGCCTACAAATGTGAACATTTGGTTTTCTTTTTTTGTGTGAAGCAAACAACAAATAGGACAAAATAACTAAAACTTCAGTGTGCATAACTATTCACCCCCCTAAAGTCAGTACTTTGTAGAGCCTCCTTTTGCAGCAATTACAGCTGCAAGTCGCTTTGGATAAGCCTTTATGAACTTTCCACATCTGGCCACTGCGATTTTTGACCATTCCTCAAGTCAAAACTCCTCCAAATCCTTCAAGTTAGATGGTTTCCTCTTGTGAACAGCAATCTACAAGTCTGAGCACAGCACAGATTCTCAAGGTCTGCATTTTGACTAGGCCACTCCAAAACATTTACACGTTTCCCCTTAAACCACTTGAGTGTTGCTTTAGCAGTATGCTTTGGGTCATTGTCTTGTTGGAAGGTGAACCTCCGTCCCAGTCTCAAATCACTGACAGACTTAAACAGGTTTTTTCTCAAGAATATCACTGTATTTCGCACCATCCATCTTCCCCTCAACTCAGACCATTTTCCTGTCCCTGCTGCCGAAAAAGATCCCCATAGCATGAGGCTGTCGCTACCACCATTTTTCACTGTGGGATGGTGTTCTTGGGGTGATGAACTGTGTTGGCTTGGTGCCAGCCATAGCATTTACCTTAGTGGCCAAAAAGTAAAATTTTGGTCTCATCTGACCACAGTACCTTCCTCCATACATTTAGGTAGTCTCTCACATGTCTTTTGGCAAACTCAAAACGAGTCTTATAATTTTTGTATGTAAGTAAAGGCTTTTTTCTGTCCACTCTTCCATAAAGGTCACCTCTTTGGGGTGTGTGGCTTTTTGTGGTTGTATGGACAGATACTCCAGTCTCTACTTGGGAACTCTGCAGCTCCTTCAGGGTTACGTTTGGTCTCTGTGCTGCCTCGCTGATTAATGCCCTCGTTGCCCTGGCTGAGAGTTTTGGTGGGCGGCCCTTTCTTGACAGGTTTGTTGTGGTACCTTGTTCTTTCCACTTGATGATAATGGATGTGATTGTGCTCCGGGGTATCATCAGAAATTGCATTGTTATTTTTTTATAACCCAACCCTGACTTGTACTTCTCAAAAACTTTGTCCCTGACTTGTTTGGAGATCTCTTTGGTCAATTGACAAAAGCCCGTGAGGGGTTGAAATGTTTTGTAACTCTCCTATATGTGGAATAAATTAACTGATTTCGTACACGTGAGTACGGGCACTCGTCTTTTCTACTTGTGTGTACTGACAGACCATGTGAAACTTAGATTGCACACAGGTGGACTTCCTTTCATTAAGCAAGTGACTTCTGAAGATAATTGCTTGCACCAGAAATTTTTAGGGGCTTCATAGCAAAAAGGGTGGATACATACAGTGGGGAAAATATAAATATGATACACTGCTGATTTTGCAAGTTTTCATTATGCATTTACATGCATTTGACTAGCCAGAGCGCAAATTCCCTTTAAGTTAAGCTTTTTTCATGCACTGTTGCTATTTATTTACTGCAGGGTATTTGCTCACTTTGTTTTTATCTTAGTTTTTTTCTCATTACAGCTACATTGTGTGGATTCAGCTTTTACAATAATGCATTGAAGATGTGTCTTATGTTATCAGCCTGCCCACTAGATCCAGCGACTTCGTGATAAAGACTCAGAACAGGTTGAAACGTCTATTGTGTCGCTTCTCCATCTTTAATCAATCTTGATATTTTCCCGTGATTGCATTGTAAAAATAAAAACACTTGCAACTTTCTTTCGAGAGTGTGGTGGACTCTTCTTTCTGAATTTTTGGGTTAACGGCCCACTACCCCATACTGTGTGCAGACCAATTTTCTTCATTCAGGGTTATTGAATGCAACTAGAAAACAGTTGCAAAACCTTTAACTTTTTTTCTATTTTTTTTTAGAATTTTTTTGTTTACAATTTTTTTTAAACTAAACCCTTCCCCTTCATCAATAATGCAAGATACATAATCCTAAAATGTTATGTTGTTAAGTAGCTATATGTCGGTTCATGACCGGAAATGAAAATGTGGCAAAAGCACGCAGTATGGTTGTGCAGTGTATGCTATATGGTTGAGGCAGTTAAAATAAGTATTCAAAAACGAAATTGTGAATTTGTTTAACAGATTTAATAAAAATCCCCACAGCTTTGTGCCTTTACAAAATAGGATGGGACAAAAAAACTAGGAAGATTAACGTCACTAAAGCAAGCTCCTGAAACCAGATGTCGTATTCAGGCAGCTTGTGTAAGTCTATGATACTGTAATATTGGTCTGTTACATAAAAGAAGTGTTCAAAAAAATTTACAGTTGTGTTTAAATTTCTAGACTATGGAGATCTTTCTTCAGGATGTAAAAAAATGTCCGGCTCGTCTTACAATGTAGGAAGCATACCTTCTGTGACACACAAGCCTTGGATTCAGGATTTTGTTTTAGTAGCAAAAATAGCACTGAATGGTTTAATACTACTCTTCTTGTTTCCTGTGTATGAATAAAAAATAAAAATAACCTGCTATTAATGTGCTGTTCCTGCACTCACTATACCTCAAATCAATAAATTCATACTGAGTGACTTTAAAGCCACATAACTTCCCTATACTGTATATCACTTCAATCTTCGAATTTTCTCACATATTGAGACTAGCACCTCAATTTGCAATCTGCTTGAGCACTGCAATAGTACCCTGCTATAAGATGAGGCCTTTTTCTATACCAAGGTGGAATTTGCTGTGTGATCTGCCCTCCTATCTGTATACCATGCAAGCATAAAATCTTAGATGACCCACATCTTTTATACTAGCTGAGATAGCCCCTCTCTTTGGCGGTGCTAGGCCATATAATGTGATAGCTGCATGGCATTATGAGGAAGAACGCCTGGCCCTGCCTGGTGCCATTAGACTGCTAACTCAGTCTTCAGCAATCTGTGAAATGGCCCCAGGCATATTTTTTTCGCTGAAGATATGCAAATTGCTCATCTCTATCTATGTGATCCTAAAACGATTTCTACTGGCTGACCCAAGGGCAAACATACTATTATGGACCATTAATGAGAAAAAGAGATTTTTGCTTTTTGGTCTGTTAATAGGATAAAGAGATTTTATTATGGTATACTGTATTCCATGAATCCACTCAGCGGAATGCTGAGACAGAGTAGGAACTTTATCATAAAAATTGACTATTAAGGGAATTTATTACAGATTAGTGAATCAATTTGATGCCAATTAAATTTAATTTTAAGTTTTGAAATAATTTGACATTTGCTTTACTCAAATTACCAAATAGGGCCTTTTAACACTGCTGAATATTTCATCTGCAAGAGATGATTGGGAACTCAGGAAAGACCGAGTGTACTTTCCCACAATGCTTTGTAATAATAACAATGTAACATGTGTAGGGATTGATGCTTTCTGGTAGTGGTTTGGATACACAATGGAACTTGGTTTTGGTTTCAAGCCATCTTAGGTTTATTTATTCATCATTAACAGAGTTTTCATAAAAGCAAAATAGCCTTTCCTTGGCTTAAATGAATAACAACACAGGAAGGAAACAGTCCCTTCTCTAGGTAAACAAAAGATATACAATGGTCTTATTCATGCAGCAATCCAGGCAATTCTTCTCTCTTAGTTTGGTCACCGATAATGAACACACTGCAGTTCCTGAGCCACTTCAGCTGCCTTTTGTAGCACCTGCAAAGCCTGAATTGGAGGCACGGGAGTGACCTTTCCCACCCAGAGTCTTTTGGTCACTCCTAAATCTTTGACACAAAATCTGGTCAAAATAAAAACCTTCTCAACAACCTACCGTTGCTAAAGCCTTCAATTCCGAGGCTTAAATCACCAGCCACCTTGGTGATACATACCTGCAATCCAGGACTTTTCCTCCTGCTCCTTTACACATGGTATAGAATAGTCAATCAGGACTACCTTAGCAGTTTAAAAGCAGTGAAAGCAGCAAGGTACAAAATACATCAAATTAAACAAAAAACAGTTGAAAAGGCCTTAATGTTATTCTTTTTTGGGAATGATGGAATAATTGCATTTATAAAATCTATAAGACATTGCAAGTGAACTTTACTCAGCAAGTTAATTTTATTGGACGTTTTTTAAGTTCATCCCAAGCTTTCATCAACAACTAAAGAAATGTATCATATATAAACAGAAATAACACCAGTATCGGTCAGTAGAATAATATCATAGCTTAATTAATTGAAAATGAATACAGAATCATATTTATATAATCATATGAGGATGAAACGAAAAATCATATATTCAATCAGCAATCATACTTTCACAGCTCTGTTGTCAGATATCCCGTGGCTAGGGGCTCCTTCCCTATCCCTAAAGATAGGGGAGCCCTAGCTATTCCTGCTCCCAGGATAACTTCTAATGGTGAAGACGCTGGGGCCAAGTACCTTGCTGAGCTACTAAGTCAGCCTTTATCTGTCCACTCCCCCACCAAGGAAAATGGGGAGTTGTAGTGTAAAAGAATACACAAACCAGACTTACAAGGGAAGACATACAGGGATAAATGAAAAAAGCAATCATGCAAATATGTACTCACAAACAACAGAGAGGAACACTGGGACAAGCGCCTCTTCAAACAACCAACACCTCCGACTTCAAAACCAGGCAGCATAAAACTAACACTGGTAATCCATGATTGCCAGAGGCGAGAATATATAGGAGAGGGGAGTGGCCAACATTGAACAGTTGAGACCATCAACATTGGAAAGCTCCAGGAGCTCTCAACTGATTCAACAAGGAACATGGCTCTGGCGTCTTCCTCATTAGAAGTAATCTGGGGAATGGATAGCTAGGGAGCCCCTAGTGTTAGGGACAAGGAAGGAGCCCTTGGACCCAGGATACCCAACAACAGACATCACAGAAAATAATCCAGCCTTACCAATACCAGGTCAGATTATCAATGCACAAGCAGATGCAGCAGACCCCCATGATAAAGGCGGGGGCAGCACAGGTACAAAATACTGATGTGACAGTCACTCACAAACCTACCAATTCATGGATGGAGTGTCAGTCTAGTATTAAAAATGCACACAGTTGGGGCTTGCATAGGACGTCAGTCACACAGACACATGTGATGCATAGTGTCTGGCTTACAGCCTATTAATGACACCCATAAATTTAAATCAAACAGGCTGCCAAGCACAATATATGTGCACCCCACAAGACAGATGCCCCAATTCACTCAACCAATACTAAAGGGCCTGCCTGCATCCTGCAAAAAATGGAAAATGTGCAAGAAAAAGATGAAAAATAATGTATAAGTTAAATACATTACATGAGGTATTGGTCGCTCTTTTGTCCAAAATACGCAAGCTCGCAACTAGAGATGAGCGTTGTTCGACTCGAACTGTTCGCCAATCTCAAATTAGAGCTGTTTTGGGCGGTGTTCGAGCCGTTCGGCGAACACGAACGATTTGAGAAAAATTCGGCTATTCGAGGTTATGTTCGATAACTGTTCGTGCACCAAAATCATAACTGGATTTTTTCTCAGTAATGATGAAAATTAATGTTAATACTAGAGATGAGCGTTGTTCTACTCGAACTGTTCGCCAATCTCAAATTCGAGCTGTTTTGGTCGGTGTTCGAGCCGTTCGGCGAACACGAACAATTTGATAAAAATTCGGCTGTTCGAGGTTATGTTCGATAACTGTTCGTGCACCAAAGTCATAACTGGATTTTTTCTCAGTAATGATGAAAATTAATGTTAATACGCAGTTTGAGTGTACAGTGGGATGGGGGGAGGGGCAGGGGATGGATCTCTGCAGGAACAATGAAGATCTCCATTTTTTTTTCTCTTTCCCGCATTTGCAGTGGGGAGGTGCAATCTGTCAGCCTATCAGCAGCGCACACACGGAGCGAAGTGCTTTTTTTCACACAAGCAAGGGCATGTGTCATTGGCAGTGTATGTCACATGTCCTTGCCCTATAAGACCAAGCCATTTTCCCCGTCGCCACCATTTTCTCACTGCTGCAGCTGCGTGTTAGACGGCACCGCTGTTGCTGTGTGCGCTATACCTTGTTAATTTCAAGCCAATTTTCGCACAAATCTACAGATAGCTTGGGAGTAGGGAATAGTTGTGATTGCAGTCCTTTTAAGGACTAGGTTACAGCATTTCCTACGACTTTTATCAGGGAGGTCTGTGCTCTTAAATAGATAGGTTGTGGGAGTAAAGACTAATTGTAATTGGAGTCCTTTTCAGGACTAGGTTACATCAGTTCCTATCAGTTTTTGCCAGGCAGGTCTGTGCCAGTGCTGTGCAAGTTTTTTTCACAGCATTTGGCTGAATCTAGCAAAGCTAATCCTTTTTGGCCTATTGCAGAGTGTGTTAGTCAGTGGAGTAGCCTATCTGTGCTGCAAGATATACCACCTGTGTATAGAATACCAATTTTTTTACTGCACCTAGTGAAGTAAAATCTTTTGGGCATAGCATCATTCTATTAGTCCATCTATACTGACCTCCATCAGGTTGCAAATTAAAACTAATTTTTATCTGCATCTACAGTACCTCTGAAAAAATATTTGGGCTTCTAGCTGTGTGTGGGACTTGTTGTATTAGTCCATCTATACTGACCTCCATCAGGTTGCAAACTGAATATATTTTTTTCTGCATCTACCTCTGAAAAAATATTTGGGCTTCTAGCTGTGTGTGGGTCTTGTTCTATTAATCCATCTATACTGACCTCCATCAGGTTGCAAACTGAATATAATTTTTTTCTGCATCTAGCTCTGAAAAAATATTTGGCCTTCTAGCAGTGTGTCGGACTTTCTCTATTAGTCCATCTATACTGACCTCCATCAGGTTGCAAATTAAAAATAATTTGTATCTGCATCTACAGTACCTCTGAAAAAATATTTGGGCTTCTAGCTGTGTGTGGGACTTGTTGTATTAGTCCATCTATACTGACCTCCATCAGGTTGCAAATTAAAAATAATTTTTATCTGCATCTACAGTACCTCTGAAAAAATATTTGGGCTTCTAGCTGTGTGTGGGACTTGTTGTATTAGTCCATCTATACTGACCTCCATCAGGTTGCAAACTGAATATATTTTTTTCTGCATCTACCTCTGAAAAAATATTGGGCTTCTAGCTGTGTGTGGGTCTTGTTCTATTAATCCATCTATACTGACCTCCATCAGGTTGCAAACTGAATATAATTTTTTTCTGCATCTAGCTCTGAAAAAATATTTGGCCTTCTAGCAGTGTGTCGGACTTTCTCTATTAGTCCATCTATACTGACCTCCATCAGGTTGCAAATTAAAAATAATTTTTATCTGCATCTACAGTACCTCTGAAAAAATATTTGGGCTTCTAGCTGTGTGTGGGACTTGTTGTATTAGTCCATCTATACTGACCTCCATCAGGTTGCAAATTAAAAATAATTTGTATCTGCATCTACAGTACCTCTGAAAAAATATTTGGGCTTCTAGCTGTGTGTGGGACTTGTTGTATTAGTCCATCTATACTGACCTCCATCAGGTTGCAAACTGAATATATTTTTTTCTGCATCTACCTCTGAAAAAATATTTGGGCTTCTAGCTGTGTGTGGGACTTGTTGTATTAGTCCATCTATACTGACCTCCATCAGGTTGCAAACTGAATATATTTTTTTCTGCATCTACCTCTGAAAAAATATTGGGCTTCTAGCTGTGTGTGGGTCTTGTTCTATTAATCCATCTATACTGACCTCCATCAGGTTGCAAACTGAATATAATTTTTTTCTGCATCTAGCTCTGAAAAAATATTTGGCCTTCTAGCAGTGTGTCGGACTTTCTCTATTAGTCCATCTATACTGACCTCCATCAGGTTGCAAATTAAAAATAATTTTTATCTGCATCTACAGTACCTCTGAAAAAATATTTGGGCTTCTAGCTGTGTGTGGGACTTGTTGTATTAGTCCATCTATACTGACCTCCATCAGGTTGCAAATTAAAAATAATTTGTATCTGCATCTACAGTACCTCTGAAAAAATATTTGGGCTTCTAGCTGTGTGTGGGACTTGTTGTATTAGTCCATCTATACTGACCTCCATCAGGTTGCAAACTGAATATATTTTTTTCTGCATCTACCTCTGAAAAAATATTTGGGCTTCTAGCTGTGTGTGGGACTTGTTGTATTAGTCCATCTATACTGACCTCCATCAGGTTGCAAATTAAAAATAATTTGTATCTGCATCTACAGTACCTCTGAAAAAATATTTGGGCTTCTAGCTGTGTGTGGGACTTGTTGTATTAGTCCATCTATACTGACCTCCATCAGGTTGCAAACTGAATATATTTTTTTCTGCATCTACCTCTGAAAAAATATTTGGGCTTCTAGCTGTGTGTGGGACTTGTTGTATTAGTCCATCTATACTGACCTCCATCAGGTTGCAAATTAAAAATAATTTGTATCTGCATCTACAGTACCTCTGAAAAAATATTTGGGCTTCTAGCTGTGTGTGGGACTTGTTGTATTAGTCCATCTATACTGACCTCCATCAGGTTGCAAATTAAAAATAATTTGTATCTGCATCTACAGTACCTCTGAAAAAATATTTGGGCTTCTAGCTGTGTGTGGGACTTGTTGTATTAGTCCATCTATACTGACCTCCATCAGGTTGCAAACTGAATATATTTTTTTCTGCATCTACCTCTGAAAAAATATTTGGGCTTCTAGCTGTGTGTGGGACTTGTTGTATTAGTCCATCTATACTGACCTCCATCAGGTTGCAAATTAAAAATAATTTGTATCTGCATCTACAGTACCTCTGAAAAAATATTTGGGCTTCTAGCTGTGTGTGGGACTTGTTGTATTAGTCCATCTATACTGACCTCCATCAGGTTGCAAACTGAATATATTTTTTTCTGCATCTACCTCTGAAAAAATATTTGGGCTTCTAGCTGTGTGTGGGACTTGTTGTATTAGTCCATCTATACTGACCTCCATCAGGTTGCAAATTAAAAATAATTTGTATCTGCATCTACAGTACCTCTGAAAAAATATTTGGGCTTCTAGCTGTGTGTGGGACTTGTTGTATTAGTCCATCTATACTGACCTCCATCAGGTTGCAAATTAAAAATAATTTGTATCTGCATCTACAGTACCTCTGAAAAAATATTTGGGCTTCTAGCTGTGTGTGGGACTTGTTGTATTAGTCCATCTATACTGACCTCCATCAGGTTGCAAATTAAAAATAATTTGTATCTGCATCTACAGTACCTCTGAAAAAATATTTGGGCTTCTAGCTGTGTGTGGGACTTGTTGTATTAGTCCATCTATACTGACCTCCATCAGGTTGCAAACTGAATATATTTTTTTCTGCATCTACCTCTGAAAAAATATTTGGGCTTCTAGCTGTGTGTGGGACTTGTTGTATTAGTCCATCTATACTGACCTCCATCAGGTTGCAAATTAAAAATAATTTGTATCTGCATCTACAGTACCTCTGAAAAAATATTTGGGCTTCTAGCTGTGTGTGGGACTTGTTGTATTAGTCCATCTATACTGACCTCCATCAGGTTGCAAACTGAATATATTTTTTTCTGCATCTACCTCTGAAAAAATATTTGGGCTTCTAGCTGTGTGTGGGACTTGTTGTATTAGTCCATCTATACTGACCTCCATCAGGTTGCAAACTGAATATATTTTTTTCTGTATCTACCTCTGAAAAAATATTTGGGCTTCTAGCTGTGTGTGGGACTTGTTGTATTAGTCCATCTATACTGACCTCCATCAGGTTGCAAATTAAAAATAATTTGTATCTGCATCTACAGTACCTCTGAAAAAATATTTGGGCTTCTAGCTGTGTGTGGGACTTGTTGTATTAGTCCATCTATACTGACCTCCATCAGGTTGCAAATTAAAAATAATTTGTATCTGCATCTACAGTACCTCTGAAAAAATATTTGGGCTTCTAGCTGTGTGTGGGACTTGTTGTATTAGTCCATCTATACTGACCTCCATCAGGTTGCAAACTGAATATATTTTTTTCTGCATCTACCTCTGAAAAAATATTTGGGCTTCTAGCTGTGTGTGGGACTTGTTGTATTAGTCCATCTATACTGACCTCCATCAGGTTGCAAATTAAAAATAATTTGTATCTGCATCTACAGTACCTCTGAAAAAATATTTGGGCTTCTAGCTGTGTGTGGGACTTGTTGTATTAGTCCATCTATACTGACCTCCATCAGGTTGCAAACTGAATATATTTTTTTCTGCATCTACCTCTGAAAAAATATTTGGGCTTCTAGCTGTGTGTGGGACTTGTTGTATTAGTCCATCTATACTGACCTCCATCAGGTTGCAAATTAAAAATAATTTGTATCTGCATCTACAGTACCTCTGAAAAAATATTTGGGCTTCTAGCTGTGTGTGGGACTTGTTGTATTAGTCCATCTACACTGACCTCCATCAGGTTGCAAATTAAAAATAATTTGTATCTGCATCTACAGTACCTCTGAAAAAATATTTGGGCTTCTAGCTGTGTGTGGGACTTGTTGTATTAGTCCATCTATACTGACCTCCATCAGGTTGCAAACTGAATATATTTTTTCCTGCATCTACCTCTGAAAAAATATTTGGGCTTCTAGCTGTGTGTGGGACTTGTTGTATTAGTCCATCTATACTGACCTCCATCAGGTTGCAAATTAAAAATAATTTGTATCTGCATCTACAGTACCTCTGAAAAAATATTTGGGCTTCTAGCTGTGTGTGGGACTTGTTGTATTAGTCCATCTATACTGACCTCCATCAGGTTGCAAACTGAATATATTTTTTTCTGCATCTACCTCTGAAAAAATATTTGGGCTTCTAGCTGTGTGTGGGACTTGTTGTATTAGTCCATCTATACTGACCTCCATCAGGTTGCAAATTAAAAATAATTTGTATCTGCATCTACAGTACCTCTGAAAAAATATTTGGGCTTCTAGCTGTGTGTGGGACTTGTTGTATTAGTCCATCTATACTGACCTCCATCAGGTTGCAAATTAAAAATAACTTGTATCTGCATCTACAGTACCTCTGAAAAAATATTTGGGCTTCTAGCTGTGTGTGGGACTTGTTGTATTAGTCCATCTATACTGACCTCCATCAGGTTGCAAACTGAATATAATTTTTTTCTGCATCTACCTCTGAAAAAATATTTGGCCTTGTAGCAGTGTGTCGGACTTTCTCTATTAGTCCATCTATACTGACCTCCATCAGGTTGCAAACTGAATATATTTTTTTCTGCATCTAACCCAGCCAATAGTTTTGGCCTAATACCACAGTTTGGCCACTCAGCTCTGCTCGGTTACCATCCATTGTTTTTTTGTGCAAACAACTCCAGAGTTGTGAATTAGTTAACCACCAAAATGAGTGGAAAAAGGCCTGCTGCTGGTGGAAAGGGGAATAGGCGTGTTGGGAAGGGGATAAAAGGTTGTGTCCGTGGGGTAGGTGTTAAAGCAACAGTAACATCTGCAGAAGAAAGACCATCTTCCAGCCAAACTAAAATGTCTACTTCTTTTAGCGGACAATGTGATAAGATCCCTTTCTTACGGCCACGCCAATCGCTACAAATTCCAGATGAGGCACAAAAACAGCAGGTGCTTCAACGGATATCAAGTGCTCCTTTAAGTGGGCTCTCCTCCACATCAACTTCAACATCACAAATACTCCAGTCCTCAAAGGTGTCACCCAAATCGCACTTGCTTCCTCACAGCTCCCAAATCTCCAGCTGCCCGTCTGAGTATGAGGTAGAACAGATGGTTGAGTCTGCAGAGCTGTTTACTCATACTATAGCCTGGGAATCAGAGGTCGACTCCAGCGCTTCTGTGAATCCAGACGAGGAAATGATCTGCACTGATGCACAGAATCTTTATGAGTCGGATCCAGGACCAGACGCAGAAGGTTCTGACCATAATGTAGACCCTCATTCCCAAACTGTAACTCCTGTTGGTGGAGACAATGAGGAAGACGATGATAAGACTCAAATACCTGATTGGAGCGACAACTTTAGTTTTTTGTCAGGGCAGGAACAGGTTGGCTCTGAGGACGACGGGTGTGATAACACACAGGGTGATGATGATGAGGTTGGAGATCCCACTTACTGTCAACCCACAGTCAGCCAAGAGATGAGGTCAGCAGAGGAGGTGGAGGAAGATGCTAGTGACGACGAGGTCAGGTTGCGCCTTCCTGGACAGAGACGTAGTACTGGAAGCACGTCAACAACTGCATCCTCAAACACAACTCTGCCTCTCACCACAAGTCGTGGTGGCTCTTCAGGTCGCATGGGTGCTAAGCCTTGCATAGCCTGGGCATTTTTTCAGATCGATAAAGATGACCCAACTCGTGTTATCTGTAACATTTGTCAGCAAAAGCTAAGTAGAGGCCAAAAAATACATAGTTTGAGTACTTCATGCATGAACCGGCACATGGACATGAAGCATAAGTTGCAGTGGGAAGCTCAGTGTGCTACAATGCGGCCTAGCCGGCCGGGCCAACCACCGTCTGCCATATCTTGTGCATCCGCGGCCTCTTCATCCTCTGTGACTGGGGGGACAGCAGTCACACCTGTTTTGGGGCGCAGACCTGCCACCTCTTTACCCGCAACAGCCAGCGTGATTGGCAGGTCATCATTTTCTTTGGAGGTGGTAACACCAGCTGGTGTTGAGCGCTGTCCGACATCGATAGCACCACCTTTGGATCAAGGCAACCTAACATGTCCGCCTGCATCTTCCTCACAGACCGGCAGTTTGCCGGGGACACCCTTATCAACCCCGTCTAAGCACAATAGCCAGCCCTCGGTCCCTCAGATGTGGACAAGTAAAAGACCATTTCCTCCTAGCCATGAGAAAGCTAAGAGGTTGAATTTCACCATCTGCAAGCTCTTGGCTACAGAAATGCTGCCTTTCCGCCTGGTGGACACAGAGGATTTTCGAGACCTTATGTCCGTCGCAGTGCCCCAGTACCAGATGCCCAGTCGGCACTACTTCTCAAAGAAAGGTGTGCCTGCGCTCCACCAGCATGTCGCACACAACATCACCGCTTCTTTGAGAAACTCTCTGTGTGACAGGGTGCATTTCACCACAGACACTTGGACGAGTAGGCATGGACAGGGGCGTTACATGTCGCTGACTGGGCACTGGGTAACTATGGTGACAGCAGGACAAGGGGCTGCTGTCCAAGTCTTGCCGTCCCCACGAGTTGTGCGTCAATCCTCTTTATGTCAAAGTTCCTCCACTGCTTCTGCCTCCTCAACCTCCTCTCGGTCTTCCACCTGCACCCAAAGCCTGTCTGGTCATGCCACAAGCTTTCTAACTGCGCAGAAGGGATCCTGCACACCTCCTTACTATGCTGGCAGTAGGGCTCAACGTCATCAGGCGGTTTTTACATTGAAATGTCTGGGAAATGTGAGTCACACAGCTGAGGAGTTGTGGTCAGCTCTGGAGAACCAATTTCATGAATGGTTGTCTCCACTGGACCTGAAACCAGGGAAGGCCGTGTGCGACAATGCTGCAAACCTGGGTGCGGCCCTTCGCCGGGGCAATGTCACACACGTGCCTTGTATGGCTCACGTGTTGAACCTGGTTGTCCAGCAATTTTTAGCCCACTATCCCAGACTAGATGGCCTTCTGCAGAGGGCACGGTCGCTGTGTGCTCACTTCCGCCGTTCGCATCCCGCAGCTCAGCGACTTACATCTCTACAGAAGTCGTTGGGCCTGCCTCTTCACCGGCTAAAATGCGATGTGCCTACCCGGTGGAATTCAACTCTGCACATGTTGCAGCGACTGTGGCAGCACCGACAAGCCCTGGTGCAATACGTTCTGACGTATAGCCTGGGCCAACGAGATTCAGAGGTGGGGCAAATCACGCTGGAGGAGTGGTCTCAGATCAGGGACCTATGCACCCTTCTGCACAGTTTTGAAATCGTGACGAAGATGTTTAGTGCTGACGATGCCATTATCAGCATGACTATTCCGGTGATTTACATGCTGGAGCACATGTTAAACAGAATTCGGAGTCAGGTGGTGGCACAAGAGGAGGTGGAGGAAGTAGAGGAGGAGGAGTTGTATGCGGAAGGGCTAACATCTGCAAGGTCCAGACGGTTGGCAGCACCAAGGCGGCAGGCATGTGAGGGTGGGGGAGATGGTTTTACCAGGGCGCATGGTAGCAGCCAAACTAGTGAGGAAGGTGCAGGAGCCCAGGAAGAAGTGGAGGACGAACTGATGGAAGACTCATCAGATGAGGGAGACCTTGATCACATTTCTGTTGTGCGAGGTTGGGGGGAGAGGACAGAGGAAGGAAGCATGATTGTTACCTCGCCACCAACACAACAGGGACTTGGTGCTCCTGGATGCGCAACACACATGAGTGCCTTCTTGCTGCACTACCTGCAACATGACCCTCGAATTGTGAGAATTAGAAATAATCCTGACTACTGGGTTGCCACACTGTTAGATCCCCGGTACAAAAGTAAATTTGCAGAAATTATTCCTGCCATAGAAAGGGATGCACGCATGCAGGAGTATCAGCAGAGACTGTTGCAGAATCTTACATGTGCTTTTCCACAAAATACCAGTGGTGCACGTAGTGAATCTCACAGTTCCAACTTGCCAACCGTGGGACCGTCAAGTGTTCAGCACTCAAACCGTAACAGAACCACAGTATCTGGTGGTAACATCAATTTTGCGGAATCATTTCACCACTTTTTTAGCCCATCCTTTGCAAGGCCACAGGAGACAAGAAGTCTGACACATAGTCAACGCCTAGAGACGATGGTACAGGAGTATCTCCAAATAAACATTGAAGCCACGACTATGTCACTGGACCCTTGCTCTTTTTGGGCTTCCAATCTGGATAAATGGCCGGAGCTAGCCACTTACGCCTTGGAGATCTTGTCATGCCCCGCAGCCAGCGTTCTGTCTGAACGTGTGTTCAGCGCTGCTGGTGGTGTGCTGACAGATAAGCGCACGCGGCTCTCCACTGATAATGTAGACAGACTCACGTTCATAAAGATGAACAAATCATGGATCCGAAACGACTTTTCTACCCCTGTGTCATCCTGGGGAGAGTAAAAGCTTGATGATTGGTTAAAATCACCCTACCAAACGTTTTAAGCTTTCAAATTACTAATCATGTTTATCTGTATCTTGACTGGAAAATAATTTGGGCTTTGTAGCAGTGTGCAGCACTGATCCTATTAGGCCATCTATAATAAGCTCCACCAGATTTAAAATTAAAAATAATTTTTAGCTGCATCTAGCCCGGAAAATAATTTTGGGGCTCCGAGATGCGCAAGACACATAAGTGCCTTCTTGCTGCACTACCTGCAGCATGACCCTCATATTGTCAGAATTCGAAGTAATCATGACTACTGGGTTGCCACACTCTTAGATCCCCCAAACTTTTCGATCAACCTTTTCATTTTAATAAAGACCAAAAAAATGGTCATTTTTGAAATTATAAGCATTAGCAGGTTGTTAGAAACTGAAATCAAACAGTTTTCAACTCAAAACTTTATTCTAGGTGATGTTACATTTTCACATAGGACCCCTTGTTCGAAAGGAGCTTCTGAACTCTCTCGTCCATTGAATTTGTCAGGTTTTGGATGGTTTCTGCTTCAATTGTTTTGCATGAGGACAGAATACCCTCCCAGAGCTGTTGCTTAGATGTGAACTGACTCCCGCCATCATAGACACTCCTTTTAATGATGCTCCAAAGGTTCTGAATGGGGTAGAGGTCAGGGGAGCATGGGGGTCACACCATAAGTTTGTCCCCTTTTATGCCCATATCAGCCAGAGATGCAGATGTTTTATGTGCAGCATGAGATGGTGCATTATCATGCAGAAAAATGATCTTGCTGTGAAATACACGGTTCTTCTTCTTGAACCATGGCAGGAAGTGCTGTTTGAGAAAATCCACATACATTATGGAGTTCATCTTTAGCGCCTTCAGGGATCCTAAAGGGGCCGACAATCTCTCTCCCCATGATTCCAGCCCAAAACATTACTCCACCTCCTCCTTGTTGGCGCTGTAGCCATGTTTGCGTGGGGTGTCCATCAACCAGCCATCCTCCACTCCATCCATCTGGACCATCGAGCGCTGCACGGCACTCATCCGTGAACAAAACAGTTTTGAAATCAGTCTTCATGTAATGTTTGGCCCACTGGAGCCGTTTCTGCTTGTGTGAAGTGGATAGAGGAGGTCGACAGGATGGCGTATGCACAGCTGCAAACCTCTGAAGGACCCTGCATCTTGTTGTTCGGGAGACGTTGGAGGCACAAGCAGCTTCAAAAATTTGTCTGCTGCTATGACAAGGCTTTTTTGCCGCTGCTCTTTCAACCTGACGTAATTGCCTGTAGGAAAGAGTCCTCAATTTGCCCTTATCAGCACGCACACGTGTGTACTGTGAATCAGCTACATACTTCTTGATTGCTAAGACACTTCATCCTGATCATCGCACAATGTTGATTGTAGTCATGCCTTGACCTAAACACTCCACAATTTGTTGCTTCTCAGCAGCCGACACATCCTTTTTCTTTCCCATTTTGGCAGAAAATGTAGGCTGCTGAATAATGTGAGAGAGCCTTCTTAAGTAGTCTTGCCTTTCATTGGACACACCTGACAAACTAATTAGCACTGGTGTCTGCAATTGCTTACAGTGATATAAAGAGCCCTGACACACATCACCATCAATGAGTTTAACTGACAAACAAACAAATTCTTCCCTTATCACTCCTAAACACTTTTTGCATAATAATTTGGAACACAGTGTACATGTGCTTTTCCACAAAACACCAGTGGTTCACGTAGTGAATCTTACAGTTCTAACTTGCCAACCGTGGTCTGTATGGAGTTGTTCAATAAAGGGCCCAAAATTAAGATAACATAGATGGGAGAGGTCTCTATGAATAGGAATTCCTAAGTATTTGATACCCTGTGAGGGCCAGGCAAAGGGAAAGTTGGACTGGATGGAATCCTATATGGATTTGGGGAGGGAGACATCGAGGGCCTCAGACTTCGCTGCATTGATTTTAAAATTTGACCATGTAACAAAGTGATCTATTTCAGCCATAACAGCATGTATGGATATATGTGATTGAGTGATATATACTAGGACATCATCAGCAAATAGAGAGCACTTGTACTCGGTGCCTCCCACCTCAATCCACCTAATATTGGGGTTATGGCGAATTGATGAGAGCAGGTGCTCCGTCACTAGGATGTATAAGAGAGGGGACAGAGAACATCCCTGCCTTGTCCCATTGGTGATTGTGAAAGGTGATGAAAATGTTCTGACGCGCCCCCTGGACCTTGGGACACCTGGAGCCGGACCCTTTTTGGTGGATGCTGGTGGTTGTAGTCTCCGTGGCGGCAACCCGGTTCCGTGGCTCAGGGCGGTCAAACCAGTGGCGGAACTATTTATGTGGTTTTGATGTTTAAATGTCCGACTACGCCACCCGTGGATTGCGGTCAGAGTGAACCGCCGCTCCAGGGCAGACCGCTGAGGCTGGTGTTGTGGGTGCAGCAGAGCGTAGCATAACTCCCCACGGGAGGAGTATAGCCTCAGGGCAGTGTATGCGGAGGATGGGGGTGATGGTGCAGGGCAGCAGCAGTAATGACACGGAGTCAGTGATGCAGTCCAGGGCCTTTACTCACAGTTCTTATTATCCAGACCACGTCTGCAGGTAACGGCTGCCCACGTCGTACTGTGCTCACCAGGTGAGGGGCTCAGACAACTCCCAGATATCTTTGGAGCGCTTCACAGGACCCCCTTTGTGTGTCCTTTGTCTGGCCTTTCTTACCAACCCTTCTGTCCGGCTGCCTCGGGCCTCCTCTTGGTAAACTTGGCGCCAGTTTCCCTGACCCTATGTGGTGCCTTCCTAGCGGGTGTAGCGAGGGGCTGCACCACATAAAATGTCACAGCCTCCTGTTTCTAGCTGAGGGTCGTTTCCTGCCTCCACTAGTTTCGGGGACCGGTCTCCCCCTTTGGCCTGACCCCTCCACGCAGGTGGATTCTGGCGTGCGGTGGCGACTCGCCCGTCCGCACCCCTGAGATCCCTTCGTTCCTCGTTCCTGGAGCCTTCTCCGCTCCTCTTCCTTCCTTCTCCCTCTTCCAGGCCTGGGCCTCTGTTACTAGGCCCGCCTCCGGAGCAGAGCTCATGCAGAGCCCCTGCTCCCTGCCACTTCTGCTCAGACTTCTCTGCACTGAACTAAGATGGTGCCCACCTTTTATACTCCCTTCTCAATGCACCCAGGAACTGCTTCCTCCTTGCTCCTGCACTACAGGGTTCCCCTTCCTCAGTGTTCCCTCCCCCCACTCCAGCCAGGGACAGGGACTGTCGTGCCCATCTCAGGGGCATATTGGTCGCCCTGCCCCACGGCAATGTGGTGTAATGCATGCAGGTGTCGGGTCCTGATCCACACTACATCCTTACCTGAGAGTGAGATATCACACCTCTGGGTGAGGTGCAATACCTCTGTAGCAACCGAGCCCTCAGGGTGCTACAGTTCCATTTATCTTCAGCCTAGGTGACGTATTGCGATACAGGGCCGTGATTTTGGCTATAAAAGGGTCCGCTAGACCCCTACCCCAAGCTTTTTAAGAGAATCATATATGGCGTGCCAGGAGACTCTATGGAATGCTTTCTCAGCATCCAACGAGAGTATCTAATTACAAATTTTTAACTGCATCTAGCCCAGGAAATACTTTGTGCCTAGTAGCAGGGTCTGCTAGTCAGCGGATTATCCCGGCTGTTAAGCAAGCTACACCACCTGTAGTTTGGACACTTCGTTTTTTCAAAGGAAATGCTTCGGGACCACGGGATACTCAGTGAAGAGCATCAGGAGGCACCCCAAGGCATAGGGGCTGGGACTGGCAGTAGGATGCCTTGCGGTGGACAGCCGAGCTCGATCCTTATAAAAGCTTTTTAACTGCAGCAGCTTTAGTGGACGCTACTGGAGCTGGAATTAAGCGGCTGCTGGCATGAGACTTGCCCTCCAATAGATCCTTGTAAATGGATTTAAAGTGTATTCATTCAAATTAGAGAGACAATTTAAATTAAAAAGCTTAGAGCTGCCTCCACCACAGGGGGGCTCGCTCGACCCACCAGCGGACAGGCACCAGTATTGGGAGAGGGGGGCTGGCCATCAGGGTTCACCGCGGCTCTGGCACAAACCCGGCGACACGGAGGTGGCACGGGCAGGAGCGGACTGGCCGTGTCGGCTTCTCACTTTTTGGATTTTAGAAGGGCATGACATGCCTATATCTGTGTCTCCCCCTCCTTTTACTCCTCCACCTCTTTTATTTTCGCATGACTATATGTACTTGTCACTTTTCCATGTGTTAGTTATGTCTTCTGAGCAGTTTGTCAGCTTTTGGACACCTTTGAAGGTGTTTTCTATGTGTTTCTATGTGTTTTTGTTTGCCTGACATTGGTTTTAACGGTGTTCGAAGGTGTTCGACGAACAGTTCGACGAACAGTTCGGCGAACACACGGGTGTTCGACGAACCGAACTCGAACACTACGGGGGTGGCTCAACACTAGTTAATACGCAGTTTGAGTGTACAGCGGGGTGGGGGGAGGGGCAGGGGATGGATCTCTGCAGAAATAATGAAGATCTCCATTTTTTTTTCTCTTTCCCGCATTTACAGTGGGGAGGTGCAATCTGTCAGCCTATCAGCAGCGCACACACGGAGCGAAGTGCTTTTTTTCACACAAACAAGGGCATTTGTCATTGGCAGTGTATGTCACATGTACTTGCCCTATAAGACCAAGCCATTTTCCCCGTCGCCACCATTTTCTCACTGCTGCAGCTGCGTGTTAGACGGCACCGCTGTTGCTGTGTGCGCTATACCTTGTTAATTTCAAGCCAATTTTCGCACAAATCTACAGATAGCTTGGGAGTAGGGAATAGTTGTGATTGCAGTCCTTTTAAGGACTAGGTTACAGCATTTCCTACGACTTTTATCAGGCAGGTCTGTGCTCTTAAATAGATAGATTGTGGGAGTAAAGACTAATTGTAATTGCAGTCCTTTTCAGGACTAGGTTACATCAGTTCCTATCAGTTTTTGCCAGGCAGGTGTGTGCCAGTGCTGTGCAAGTTTTTTTCACAGCATTTGGCTGAATCTAGCAAAGCTAATCCTTTTTGGCCTATTGCAGAGTGTGTTAGTCAGTGGAGTAGCCTATCTGTGTTGCAAGATATACCACCTGTGTATAGAATACCAATTTTTTTACTGCACCTAGTGAAGTAAAATCTTTTGGGCATAGCATCATTCTATTAGTCCATCTATACTGACCTCCATCAGGTTGCAAATTGAATATAATTTTTTTCTGCATCTAGCTCTGAAAAAATATTTGGGCTTCTAGCAGTGTGTGGGACTTGTTCTATTAGTCCATCTATACTGACCTCCATCAGGTTGCAAACTGAATATAATTTTTTTCTGCATCTAGCTCTGAAAAAATATTTGGCCTTCTAGCAGTGTGTGGGACTTGTTCTATTAGTCCATCTATACTGACCTCCATCACGCTGCAAATTCAAAATAATTTTTTGTCTGCATCTAGCTCTGAAAAAATATTTGGCCTTCTAGCAGTGTGTGGGACTTTCTCTATTAGTCCATCTATACTGACCTCCATCAGGTTGCAAATTAAAAATAATTTTTACCTGCATCTACCTCTGAAAAAATATTTGGGCTTCTAGCTGTGTGTGGGACTTGTTCTATTAGTCCATCTATACTGACCTCCATCAGGTTGCAAACTGAATATAATTTTTTCTGCATCTAGCTCTGAAAAAATATTTGGCCTTCTAGCAGTGTGTGGGACTTTCTCTATTAGTCCATCTATACTGACCTCCATCAGGTTGCAAATTAAAAATAATTTTTATCTGCATCTAGCTCTGAAAAAATATTTGGCCTTCTAGCAGTGTGTGGGACTTTCTCTATTAGTCCATCTATACTGACCTCCATCAGGTTGCAAATTAACAATATTTTTTTGTCTGCATCTAGCTCTGAAAAAAATATTTGGCCTTCTAGCAGTGTGTGGGACTTTCTCTATTAGTCCATCTATACTGACCTCCATCAGGCTGCAAATTAAAAATAATTTTTATCTGCATCTACCTCTGAAAAAATATTTGGCCTTCTAGCTGTGTGTAGGACTTGTTCTATTAATCCATCTATACAGACCTCCATCAGGTTGCAAACTGAATATAATTTTTTTCTGCATCTACCTCTGAAAAAATATTTGGGCTTCTAGCTGTGTGTGGGACTTGTTCTATTAATCCATCTATACAGACCTCCATCAGGTTGCAAACTGAATATAATTTTTTTCTGCATCTACCTCTGAAAAAATATTTGGGCTTCTAGCTGTGTGTGGGACTTGTTCTATTAGTCCATCTATACTGACCTCCATCAGGTTGCAAACTGAATATAATTTTTTTCTGCATCTAACTCTGAAAAAATATTTGGCCTTCTAGCAATGTGTGGGACTTTCTCTATTAGTCCATCTATACTGACCTCCATCAGGTTGCAAATTAAAAATAATTTTTATCTGCATCTAGCTCTGAAAAAATATTTGGCCTTCTAGCAGTGTGTGGGACTTTCTCTATTAGTCCATCTATACTGGCCTCCATCAGGTTGCAAACTGAATATATTTTTTTTCTGCATCTACCTCTGAAAAAATATTGGGCTTCTAGCTGTGTGTGGGACTTGTTCTATTAATCCATCTATACAGACCTCCATCAGGTTGCAAACTGAATATAATTTTTTTCTGCATCTACCTCTGACAAAAATATTTGGGCTTCTAGCTGTGTGTGGGACTTTCTCTATTAGTCCATCTATACTGACCTCCATCAGGTTGCAAATTAAAAATAATTTATATCTGCATCTAGCTCTGAAACAATATTTGGCCTTCTAGCAGTGTGTGGGACTTTCTCTATTAGTCCATCTATACTGACCTCCATCAGGTTGCAAATTAAAAATAATTTATATCTGCATCTAGCTCTGAAACAATATTTGGCCTTCTAGCAGTGTGTGGGACTTTCTCTATTAGTCCATCTATACTGACCTCCATCAGGTTGCAAATTAAAAATATTTTTTTGTCTGCATCTAGCTCTGAAAAAATATTTGGCCTTCTAGCAGTGTGTGGGACTTTCTCTATTAGTCCATCTATACTGACCTCCATCAAGTTGCAAACTGAATATATTTTTTTTCTGCATCTACCTTTGAAAAAATATTGGACTTCTAGCTGTGTGTGGGACTTGTTCTATTAATCCATCTATACAGACCTCCATCAGGTTGCAAACTGAATATAATTTTTTTCTGCATCTATCTCTGAAAAAATATTTGGGCTTCTAGCTGTGTGTGGGACTTGTTCTATTAATCCATCTATACAGACCTCCATCAGGTTGCAAACTGAATATAATTTTTTTCTGCATCTACCTCTGAAAAAATATTTGGGCTTCTAGCTGTGTGTGGGACTTGTTCTATTAGTCCATCTATACTGACCTCCATCAGGTTGCAAACTGAATATAATTTTTTTCTGCATCTAGCTCTGAAAAAATATTTGGCCTTCTAGCAATGTGTGGGACTTTCTCTATTAGTCCATCTATACTGACCTCCATCAGGTTGCAAATTAAAAATAATTTTTATCTGCATCTAGCTCTGAAAAAATATTTGGCCTTCTAGCAGTGTGTGGGACTTTCTCTATTAGTCCATCTATACTGACCTCCATCAGGTTGCAAATTAAAAATAATTTTTTGTCTGCATCTAGCTCTGAAAAAATATTTGGCCTTCTAGCAGTGTGTGGGACTTTCTCTATTAGTCCATCTATACTGACCTCCATCAGGTTGCAAATTCAAAATAATTTTTTGTGTGCATCTAGCTCTGAAAAAATATTTGGCCTTCTAGCAGTGTGTGGGACTTTCTCTATTAGTCCATCTATACTGACCTCCATCAGGCTGCAAATTAAAAATAATTTTTATCTGCATCTACCTCTGAAAAAATATTTGGCCTTCTAGCTGTGTGTGGGACTTGTTCTATTAGTCCATCTATACTGACCTCCATCAGGTTGCAAACTGAATATAATTTTTTTCTGCATCTAGCTCTGAAAAAATATTTGGCCTTCTAGCAGTGTGTGGGACGTTCTCTATTAGTCCATCTATACTGACCTCCATCAGGTTGCAAATTAAAAATAATTTTTGTCTCCATCTAGCTCTGAAAAAATATTTGGCCTTCTAGCAGTGTGTGGGACTTTCTCTATTAGTCCATCTATACTGGCCTCCATCAGGTTGCAAACTGAATATAATTTTTTTCTGCATCTAACTCTGAAAAAATATTTGGGCTTCTAGCTGTGTGTGGGACTTTCTCTATTAGTCCATCTATACTGACCTCCATCAGGTTGCAAATTAAAAATAATTTTTTGTCTGCATCTAGCTCTGAAAAAATATTTGGCCTTCTAGCAGTGTGTGGGACTTTCTCTATTAGTCCATCTATACTGACCTCCATCAGGTTGCAAACTGAATATATTTTTTTTCTGCATCTACCTCTGAAAAAATATTTGGGCTTCTAGCTGTGTGTAGGACTTGTTCTATTAGTCCATCTATACTGAACTCCATCAGGTTGCAAACTGAATACAAATTTTTTCTGCATCTACCTCTGAAAAAATATTTAGGCTTCTAGCTGTGTGTGGGACTTGTTCTATTAGTCCATCTATACTGACCTCCATCAGGTTGCAAATTGAATATAATTTTTTTCTGCATCTAACCCAGCCAATAGTTTTGGCCTAATACCACAGTTTGGCCACTCAGCTCTGCTCGGTTCCCATCCATTGTTTTTTTGTGCAAACAACTCCAGAGTTGTGAATTAGTTAACCACCAAAATGAGTGGAAAAAGGCCTGCTGCTGGTGGAAAGGGGAATAGGCGTGTTGGGAAGGGGAAAAAAGGTTGTGTCTGTGGGGTAGGTGTTAAAGCAACAGTAACATCTGCAGAAGAAAGACCATCTTACAGCCAAACTAAAATGTCTACTTCTTTTAGCGGACAATGTGATAAGATCCCTTTCTTACGGCCACGCCAATCGCTACAAATTGCAGATGAGGCACAAAAACAGCAGGTGCTTCAACGGATATCAAGTGCTCCTTTAAGTGGGCTCTCCTCCACATCAACTTCAACATCACAAATACTCCAGTCCTCAAAGGTGTCACCCCAATCGCACTTGCTTCCTCACAGCTCCCAAATCTCCAGCTGCCCGTCTGAGTATGAGGTAGAACAGATGGTTGAGTCTGCAGAGCTGTTTACTCATACTATAGCCTGGGAATCAGAGGTCGACTCCAGCGCTTCTGTGAATCCAGACGAGGAAATGATCTGCACTGATGCCCAGAATCTTTATGAGTCGGATCCAGGACCAGACGCAGAAGGTTCTGACCATAATGTAGACCCTCATTCCCAAACTGTAACTCCTGTTGGTGGAGACAATGAGGAAGACGATGATGAGACTCAAATACCTGATTGGAGCGACAACTTTAGTTTTTTGTCAGGGCAGGAACAGGTTGGCTCTGAGGACGACGGGTGTGATAACGCACAGGGTGATGATGATGAGGTTGGAGATCCCACTTACTGTCAACCCACAGTCAGCCAAGAGATGAGGTCAGCAGAGGAGGTGGAGGAAGATGCTAGTGACGACGAGGTCAGGTTGCGCCTTCCTGGACAGAGACGTAGTACTGGAAGCACGTCAACAACTGCATCCTCAAACACAACTCTGCCTCTCACCACAAGTCGTGGTGGCTCTTCAGGTCGCATGGGTGCTAAGCCTTGCATAGCCTGGGCATTTTTTCAGATCAATAAAGATGACCCAACTCGTGTTATCTGTAACATTTGTCAGCAAAAGCTAAGTAGAGGCCAAAAAATACATAGTTTGAGTACTTCATGCATGAACCGGCACATGGACATGAAGCATAAGTTGCAGTGGGAAGCTCAGTGTGCTACAATGCGGCCTAGCCGACCGGGCCAACCACCGTCTGCCATATCTTGTGCATCCGCAGCCTCTTCATCCTCTGTGACTGGGGGGACAGCAGTCACACCTGTTTTGGGGTGCAGACCTGCCACCTCTTTACCCGCAACAGCCAGCGTGATTGGCAGGTCATCATTTTCTTAGGAGGTGGTAGCACCAGCAGGTGTTGAGCGCTGTCCGACATCGATAGCACCACCTTTGGATCAAGGCAACCTAACATGTCCACCTGCATCTTCCTCACAGAAAGGCAGTTTGCCGGGGACACCCTTATCAACCCCGTCTAAGCACAATAGCCAGCCCTCGGTCCCTCAGATGTGGACAAGTAAAAGACCATTTCCTCCTAGCCATGAGAAAGCTAAGAGGTTGAATTTCACCATCTGCAAGCTCTTGGCTACAGAAATGCTGCCTTTCCGCCTGGTGGACACAGAGGATTTTCGAGACCTTATGTCCGTCGCAGTGCCCCAGTACCAGATGCCCAGTCGGCACTACTTCTCAAAGAAAGGTGTGCCTGCGCTCCACCAGCATGTCGCACACAACATCACCGCTTCTTTGAGAAACTCTGTGTGTGACAGGGTGCATTTCACCACAGACACTTGGACGAGTAGGCATGGACAGGGGCATTACATGTCGCTGACTGGGCACTGGGTAACTATGGTGACAGCAGGACAAGGGGCTGCTGTCCAAGTCTTGCCGTCCCCACGAGTTGTGCGTCAATCCTCTTTATGTCAAAGTTCCTCCACTGCTTCTGCCTCCTCAACCTCCTCTCGGTCTTCCACCTGCACCCAAAGCCTGTCTGGTCATGCCACAAGCTTTCTAACTGTGCAGAAGGGATCCTGCACACCTCCTTACTATGCTGGCAGTAGGGCTCAACGTCATCAGGCGGTTTTTACTTTGAAATGTCTGGGAAATGTGAGTCACACAGCTGAGGAGTTGTGGTCAGCTCTGGAGAACCAATTTCATGAATGGTTGTCTCCACTGGACCTGAAACCAGGGAAGGCCGTGTGCGACAATGCTGCAAACCTGGGTGCGGCCCTTCGCCGGGGCAATGTCACACACGTGCCTTGTATGGCTCACGTGTTGAACCTGGTTGTCCAGCAATTTTTAGCCCACTATCCCAGACTAGATGGTCTTCTGCAGAGGGCACGGTCGCTGTGTGCTCACTTCCGCCGTTCGCATCCCGCAGCTCAGCGACTTACATCTCTACAGAAGTCGTTGGGCCTGCCACTTCACCAGCTAAAATGCGATGTGCCTACCCGGTGGAATTCAACTCTGCACATGTTGCAGCGACTGTGGCAGCACCGACAAGCCCTGGTGCAATACGTTCTGACGTATAGCCTGGGCCAACGAGATCCAGAGGTGGGGCAAATCACGCTGGAGGAGTGGTCTCAGATCAGGGACCTATGCACCCTTCTGCACAGTTTTGAAATGGCGACTAAGATGTTTAGTGCTGACGATGCCATTATCAGCATGACTATTCCAGTGATTTACATGCTGGAGCACATGTTAAACATAATTCGGAGTCAGGTGGTGGCACAAGAGGAGGTGGAGGAAGTAGAGGAGGAGGAGTTGTATGCGGAAGGGCTAACATCTGCAAGGTCCAGACGGTCGGCAGCACCAAGGCGGCAGGCATGTGAGGGTGGGGGAGATGGTTTTACCAGGGCGCATGGTAGCAGCCAAACTAGTGAGGAAGGTGCAGGAGCCCAGGAAGAAGTGGAGGACGAACTGATGGAAGACTCATCAGATGAGGGAGACCTTGATCACATTTCTGTTGTGCGAGGTTGGGGGGAGAGGACAGAGGAAGGAAGCATGATTGTTACCTCGCCACCAACACAACAGGGACTTGGTGCTCCTGGATGCGCAACACACATGAGTGCCTTCTTGCTGCACTACCTGCAACATGACCCTCGAATTGTGAGAATTAGAAATAATCCTGACTACTGGGTTGCCACACTGTTAGATCCCCGGTACAAAAGTAAATTTGCAGAAATTATTCCTGCCATAGAAAGGGATGCACGCATGCAGGAGTATCAGCAGAGACTGTTGCAGAATCTTACATGTGCTTTTCCACAAAACACCAGTGGTGCACGTAGTGAATCTCACAGTTCCAACTTGCCAACCGTGGGACCGTCAAGTGTTCAGCACTCAAACCGTAACAGAACCACAGTATCTGCTGGTAACATCAATTTTGCGGAATCATTTCACCACTTTTTTAGCCCATCCTTTGCAAGGCCACAGGAGACAAGAAGTCTGACACATAGTCAACGCCTAGAGACGATGGTACAGGAGTATCTCCAAGTAAACATTGAAGCCATGACTGTGTCACTGGACCCTTGCTCTTTTTGGGCTTCCAATCTGGATAAATGGCCGGAGCTAGCCACTTACGCCTTGGAGATCTTGTCATGCCCCGCAGCCAGCGTTCTGTCTGAACGTGTGTTCAGCGCTGCTGGTGGTGTGCTGACGCGGCTCTCCACTGATAATGTAGACAGACTCACGTTCATAAAGATGAACAAATCATGGATCCGAAACGACTTTTCTACCCCTGTGTCATCCTGGGGAGAGTAAAAGCTTGATGATTGGTTAAAATCACCCTACCAACCGTTTTAAGCTTTCAAATTACTAATCATGTTTATCTGTATCTTGGCTGGAAAATAATTTGGGCTTTGTAGCAGTGTGCAGCACTGATTCTATTAGGCCATCTATAATAAGCTCCACCAGATTTAAAATTACTAATCATGTTTATCTGTATCTTGACTGGAAAATAATTTGGGCTTTGTAGCAGTGTGCAGCACTGATCCTATTAGGCCATCTAGACTAAGCTCCACCAGATTTAAAATTAATAATAATTTTTAGCTGCATCTAGCCCGGAAAATAATTTTGGGGCTCCGAGATGCGCAAGACACATAAGTGCCTTCTTGCTGCACTACCTGCAACATGACCCTCATATTGTCAGAATTCGAAGTAATCATGACTACTGGGTTGCCACACTCTTAGATCCCCCAAACTTTTCGATCAACCTTTTCATTTTAATAAAGACCAAAAAAATGGTCATTTTTGAAATTATAAGCATTAGCAGGTTATTAGAAACTGAAATCAAACAGTTTTCAACTCAAAACTTTATTCTAGGTGATGTTACATTTTCACATAGGACCCCTTGTTCGAAAGGAGCTTCTGAACTCTCTCGTCCATTGAATTTGTCAGGTTTTGGATGGTTTCTGCTTCAATTGTTTTGCATGAGGACAGAATGCCCTCCCAGAGCTGTTGCTTAGATGTGAACTGCCTCCCGCCATCATAGACACTCCTTTTGATGATGCTCCAGAGGTTCTGAATGGGGTAGAGGTCAGGGGAGCATGGGGGTCACACCATAAGTTTGTCCCCTTTTATGCCCATATCAGCCAGAGATGCAGATGTTTTATGTGCAGCATGAGATGGTGCATTATCATGCAAAAAAATGATCTTGCTGTGAAATACACGGTTCTTCTTCTTGAACCATGGCAGGAAGTGCTGTTTGAGAAAATCCACATACATTATGGAGTTCATCTTTAGCGCCTTCAGGGATCCTAAAGGGGCCGACAATCTCTCTCCCCATGATTCCAGCCCAAAACATTACTCAACCTCCTCCTTGTTGGCGCTGTAGCCGTGTTTGCGTGGGGTGTCCATCAACCAGCCATCCTCCACTCCATCCATCTGGACCATCGAGCGCTGCACGGCACTCATCCGTGAACAAAACAGTTTTGAAATCAGTCTTCATGTAATGTTTGGCCCACTGGAGCCGTTTCTGCTTGTGTGAAGTGGATAGAGGAGGTCGACAGGATGGCGTATGCACAGCTGCAAACCTGTGAAGGACCCTGCATCTTGTTGTTCGGGGGACGTTGGAGGCACCAGCAGCTTCAAAAACTTGTCTGCTGCTATGACAAGGCTTTTTTGCCGCTGCTCTTTCAACCTGACGTAATTGCCTGTAGGAAAGAGTCCTCAATTTCCCTTATCAGCACGCACACGTGTGTACTGTGAATCAGCTACATACTTCTTGATTGCCAAGACACTTCATCCTGATCATCGCACAATGTTGATTGTAGTCATGCCTTGACCTAAACACTCCACAATTTGTTGCTTCTCAGCAGCCGACACATCCTTTTTCTTTCCCATTTTGGCAGAAAATGTAGGCTGCTTAATAATGTGAGACAGCCTTCTTAAGTAGTCTTGCCTTTCATTGGACACACCTGCCAAACTAATTAGCACAGGTGTCTGCAATTGCTTACAGTGATATAAAGAGCCCTGACACACATCACCATCAATGAGTTTAACTGACAAACAAACAAATTCTTCCCTTATCACTCCTAAACACTTTTTGCATAATAATTTGGAACACAGTGTACATGTGCTTTTCCACAAAACACTAGTGGTTCACGTAGTGAATCTTACAGTTCTAACTTGCCAACCGTGGTCTGTATGGAGTTGTTCAATAAAGGGCCCAAAATTAAGATAACATAGATGGGAGAGGTCTCTATGAATAGGAATTCCTAAGTATTTGATACCCTGTGAGGGCCAGGCAAAGGGAAAGTTGGACTGGATGGAATCCTATATGGATATGGGGAGGGAGACATCGAGGGCCTCAGACTTCGCTGCATTGATTTTAAAATTTGACCATGTAACAAAGTGATCTATTTCAGCCATAACAGCATGGATGGATATATGTGATTGAGTGATATATACTAGGACATCATCAGCAAATAGAGAGCACTTGTACTCGGTGCCTCCCACCTCAATCCACCTAATATTGGGGTTATGGCGAATTGATGAGAGCAGGTGCTCCGTCACTAGGATGTATAAGAGAGGGGACAGAGGACATCCCTGCCTTGTCCCATTGGTGATTGTGAAAGGTGATGAAAATGTTCTGATGCACCCCCTGGGCCTTGGGACACCCGGAGCCGGACCCTTTTTGGTGGATGCTGGTGGTTGTAGTCTTCGTGGCGGCGACCCGGTTCCGTGGCTCAGGGTGGTCAAACCAGTGGCGGAACTATTTATGTGGTTTTGATGTTTAAATGTCCGACTACGCCACCCGTGGATTGCGGTCAGAGTGAACCGCCGCTACAGGGCAGACCGCTGATGCTGGTGTTGTGGGTGCAGCAGAGCGTAGCATAACTCCCCACGGGAGGAGTATAGCCTCAGGGCAGTGTATGCGGAGGATGGGGGTGATGGTGCAGGGCAGCAGCAGTTACGACACGGAGTCAGTGATGCAGTCGAGTGACTTTACTCACAGTTCTTATTATCCAGACCACGTCTGCAGGTAACGGCTGCCCACGTCGTACTGTGCTCACCAGGTGAGGGGCTCAGACAACTCCCAGATAACTTTGGAGCGTTTCACAGGACCCCCTTTGTGTGTCCTTTGTCTGGCCTTTCTTACTACCCTTCTGTCCGGCTGCCTCGGGCCTCCTCTTGGTAAACTTGGCGCCAGTTTCCCTGACCCTATGTGGTGCCTTCCTAGCGGGTGTAGCGAGGGGCTGTGCCACATAAAATGTCACAGCCTCCGGTTTCTAGCTGAGGGTCGTTTCCTGCCTCCACTAGTTTCGGGGACCGGTCTCCCCCTTTGGCCTGACCCCTCCACGCAGGTGGATTCCGGCGTGCGGTGGCGACTCGCCCGTCCGCACCCCTGGGATCCCTTCATTCCTCGTTCCTGGAGCCTTCTCCGCTCCTCTTCCTTCCTTCTCCCTCTTCCAGGCCTGGGCCTCTGTTACTAGGCCCGCCTCCGGAGCAGAGCTCATGCAGAGCCCCTGCTCCCTGCCACTTCTGCTCAGACTTCTCTGCACTGAACTAAGATGGTGCCCACCTTTTATACTCCCTTCTCAATGCACCCAGGAACTGCTTCCTCCCTGCTCCTGCACTACAGGGTTCCCCTTCCTCAGTGTTCCCTCCCCCCACTCCAGCCAGGGACAGGGACTGTCGTGCCCATCTCAGAGGCATATTGGTCGCCCTGCCCCACGGCAATGTGGTGTAATGCATGCAGGTGTCGGGTCCTGATCCACACTCCATCCTTACCTGAGAGTGAGATATCACACCTCTGGGTGAGGTGCAATACCTCTGTAGCAACCGAGCCCTCAGGGTGCTACAGTTCCATTTATCTTCAGCCTAGGTGACGTATTGTGATACAGGGCCGTGATTTTGGCTATATAAGGGTCCCCTAGACCCCTACCCCAAGCTTTTTAAGAGCATCATATATGGCGTGCCAGGAGACTCTATGGAATGCTTTCTCAGCATCCAACGAGAGTATCTAATTACAAATTTTTAACTGCATCTAGCCCAGGAAATACTTTGTGCCTAGTAGCAGTGTCTGCTAGTCAGCGGATTATCCCGGCTGTTAAGCAAGCTACACCACCTGTAGTTTGGACACTTAATTTTTTCAAAGGAAATGCTTCGGGACCACGGGATACTCAGTGAAGAGCATCAGGAGGCACCCCAAGGCATAGGGGCTGGGACTGGCAGTAGGATGCCTTGCGGTGGACAGCCGAGCTCGATCCTTATAAAGCTTTTTAACTGCAGCAGCTTTAGTGGACGCTACTGGAGCTGGAATTACGCGGCTGCTGGCATGAGACTTGCCCTCCAATAGATCCTTGTAAATGGATTTAAAGTGTATTCTTTCAAATTAGAGAGACAATTTAAATTAAAAAGCTTAGAGCTGCCTCCACCACAGGGGGGCTCGCTCGACCCACCAGCGGACAGGCACCAGTATTGGGAGAGGGGGGCTGGCCGTCAGGGTTCACCGCGGCTCTGGCACAAACCCGGCGACACGGAGGTGGCACGGGCAGGAGCGGACTGAACGTGTCGGCTTCTCACTTTTTGGATTTTAGAAGGGCATGACATGCCTATATCTGTGTCTCCCCCTCCTTTTACTCCTCCACCTCTTTTCTTTTCGCATGACTATATGTACTTGTCAGTTTTCCATGTGTTAGTTGTGTCTTCTGAGCAGTTTGTCAGCTTTTGGACACCTTTGAAGGTGTTTTCTATGTGTTTCTATGTGTTTTTGTTTGCCTGCCATTGGTTTTAACGGTGTTCGAAGGTGTTCGACGAACAGTTCGACGAACAGTTCGGCGAACACACGGGTGTTCGACGAACCGAACCGAACTCGAACACTACGGGGGTGGCGCAACCCACATCAGGGGTCCTCATACTTGCGAGTCCTAACACTAAAACTAAAAACGACTCAGAGAAAAAGTCAAAAATTCAAAAACATCACAGAAAAGAAACCAGGCTTACCAACACTAGGTCAGGTTACCAATGCATAAGCTATTGCACAGCTTCTGGATACCCACAGTTGCAGTAGAAACTTCACAGAGCAGATTACATGGGATAACAAGCTTTTACTTCTCAGAACATGAGGTAAAGGAAAAAACGCACAGTCACACAGTACTGCACCAGGAGGTAAGTGCAAAACAGAAAATACAAGAGAGACTTTTTCTTTTTACAATAGAGTAAACAAGGAAACTTTACATAACATCGCCATCTACTGTCCGATCAGCTTAAAGTCCTCCTTCACACAAACAAAGAAGTCCACAACTTTTGCATATACCAACACCCTTCCTCAACAGTAAGGCCTTATTCAGTCAAACCCAATTTCTTCATTAGTCTCTGATGTTTTTCAGCATTCAATGCCTTTGTGAACATGTCTGCTGTCATATCTTCATTTGGACAATATTCCAATTTCAGGATTCCTTGTTCCTGATGGTCCCTCAAGAAATGATACTTTACATCAATGTGCATGGTTCTTGGGTTAACTCTTTCCATCTGAGCAAGAACAAGACATCCCTGATTGTCTTCATTTATTTTTGTTGGTTCCAACTGTGCTTGTCCTGTTGCTGGTTCCTTTCAAATAATGTATTACTCTCTTCATAGCATTCCAATCCGCTTTATTTGGCTTGGACACTTTTCTACTCAGAATTCCTACTGCTGCTGCAATGTCTGGCCTTGTAACAGTTGCTAGATACAGTAATTTTCCTATCGCCATTCTGTACTCTTCATTATTTGGTAACACATTTTTCTCACTACTCATCTCTTTCAGAACATGAGGTAAAGGAAAAAACGCACAGTCACACAGTACTGCACCAGTAAGTAAGTGCAAAATAGAAAATACAAGAGAGACTTTTTCTTATTACAATACAGTAAACAAGGAAACTTTACACAACATCGCCATCTACTGTCCGATCAGCATAAAGTCCTCCTTCACACAAACAAAGAAGTCCACAACTGTTGCATATACCAACACAAGCAGGATGCAGCAGACCCCCACGATAAAGGCGGGGGCAGCACAGGTGCAAAATATATATGTGACAGCCACTCACAAGCCTACCAATTCATGGAGGGGGTGGCTGTGTAGAATTACAAATGCACACAGATGGGGCTTGTATAGGATGCCAGTCATACATACACATGTGGTAAAAGTTGTTGGTACCCCTCATTTAATGAAAGAAAAACCCAAATTGGTCACAGAAATAACTTGAATCTGACAAAAGTAATAAATTAAAAATCTATGAAAATGAACAAATGAAAGTCAGACATGGCTTTTCAACCCTGCTTCCACAGAATTAAAAAAAAAATTAAACTCATGAAATAGGCCTGGACAGGAATGATGGTACTCTTAACTTAATATTTTGTTGAACAACCTTTTGAGGTAATCACTGTAATCAAACGATTACTGTAACTGTGAATGAGACTTCTGCACCTCTCGACAGGTATTTTGGCCCACTCCCCATGAGTAGTGTTGAGCGAATTTGTTCGGCGAATGTTCGAAAGTTTCAAATTCGGCACAAATATGGCACATTCGGATTCGTGATTGCAAAGGCGAGTACATTTTCTTAAAATCGGAAAAGTTCAAAGAATTTGCGCAGGAACGCGAATACAGGGCAACCACGGCGTTTTGAACAGTTTTGTTAGCATAGTGCAAGTGTATGATGAGCGGTGACATGTGCCAGGTGAGTGTGGGGTCTGTGGAGAGCTTAGAACAGGTCAGATCAGTGGCGCATTGTTTTTTTTTTTTTTGTTTGTTTGTTTTTTCCTGTGAGCGGTAACTTTAACTGAGGAAAGCGCGGCCAGCTAATCATAGCGCAGGAAGCATCTACACTGTCCAAACACAAGGGCTTCCGCAATTGGCTGCAGAAATCACATGTCCTCTCAACATAAAAAGCGGCCATGTTCCCTCAGGGCCATTATATCCATGTCACTGCTGGAGACAGACGCAGCTCAGTGTTCTCCTGTGTAAAGAGAGATATTAGCTAGATAGATGGGCGCTTGTGTGGTAGTCAGATAGTGTAGATAATTCCTGGCCTGTGTACCTCTGCAACCGCTGGTGCAGCACATTTTTGATGTTCTTGTGCAAGTATTGAGATTCTGACAGAAACAGAGGGCCCATGCCATACAATAGTGCTGTGCACTGCTGGTATAGAGCTCCATGTCTCAGTATACCTTGAATCTTTTTTTCACTTGCTAATGTGATAATGCAAGCGCAGTGCACCTTTTCATTTAGTGGGGTTTGAAATTGTGCTCTGTACAGTCTGCAGAGATTCTTATTGCAGAGCACAAACTCTGTTTTTTTTCTGCGCACTAAAGTTTTTTTTAGTGTCAGATACTGTTTTAGTGGAGTTGAACTTCAAGTGGTTTCAGAGTAAAAAAAATAATTTTTTTCTCTTACTAGGCCCAGTCCAAAAATATTTTTTCCTGTGCCAAATGTCATACAGTGCTATAAGCCAGCTACTACATCAGTGGTGGTCAAATTCAGCTTGTACGCACAGTCAAACCTATAAATATTTTTGGTTGGCAGCAGAGCCAACTAAAGATTTTTTACTGTGGCAAAGTTGATCCAGTCTGCTAAAAGGCAGATGCTATTTTAGTGGCGTTGAACTTGTCCTGGTTTCACAGTAAAAAAACAACTTCTCTTACTAGGCCCAGTTCAAAAAATATTTTTTCCTGTGCCAAAAGTCATACAGTGCTATAAGCCAGCTACTACGTGAGTGGCGGTTAAAGTCAGCTGGATGCAGAGCTTATGCAGAGTAACCAAAAAATATTTTTTGCTCTGAGTAAAGTGATACAGCTGGCTAGATCTGAGTTTGAAAAAAAAATTTCTTCTGTTTCTAAAGTAATACAGCAGGGGACATCTCAGTTTGAAATTGTTTGAAGAATATCTCGTAGGTTTTATCGGCCTCATGCGCACTAACAAATTTCTTTTGTCTGTAGTAACGTTATACGGCAGGCCATATCTTACCTTGTCATTTAGTGTTGCTGAAATTCAGGTGTGTGCTGAGCTATTGCACAGGAAAAAAACATATTTTTCTTTAGTTAATTGCGTGTTCCTACCACTGTATCTGACCAACATGAGTGGGAAAAAGAGAGGGCGTTGTGGAAGGGGAATAGGCTTGGTGTTCAAGGTATACGTGGGGTATGTGGTAATGTTAGTGAAAGCACTAGTGAACCAACACAAACAGGTCCTATCCAAAGACAACTGACAACTTATGTTAGCTACTTCACTCCCTTCCTGTGGCAGCTGCACAGCGATACGCCTTGTTGATAAGGCCCAGAAAGAGCAGATGCTCCAGTGGATGGCAAGCTATGCTTCCAGTGCCCTCTCCTCTTCTTACTTCACCTCAACATCATACGCGATACAGTCCACAGACGTGGCACCCCAATTACCCATGCTTCCCCTGCATCACAACTGGCCAACTGCCCAACTGACTATAGCGAATCACAGATGGGCGAGTCTGTAGAACTCTTCACCCATTCTACACCATGGGCATCAGAAGTGTACTCCAAACAGTCACAGAGTCAAGGGGAGGAAAGCATCTGCACCGATGCCCAAAATTTTTTTTGCTTGGATTTGGGGCAGGACGAAGTAGAGTCCGAGCAGGTTCCTGACCCTCGTCACCAGGCGTTAACCGCAGGGGAGGGAGGTGATCCCGATGAGACTCAGATACCTGAGGCTCATGCGGACTGTACTGTGCTGTCAGGGCGAGAGGAGAGGGGTCACTCTGAGGGCGAGGAATGGGATAACACATTGGATGATGACGAGGTTGAAGATCCAACTTGGTGTGAACCCATAGTCACAAAGCCGAGTAGCTCATCTGAGGAGGTGGAGAAGTTAGATCAGGAGGTTACATTTCGCCCTATGATGCAGACATGGAGAGATGCAAGCACGAGGAGCACTGCATCCTTAGCTACAACTGTGGCTGTGGCCAGCAGCGGTCACGGGTCTGCAGTTTGCATGGGCAGCAAGGGTTGCCTAGCATGGGCCTTTTTTGTCACTGAAAAAGATGAGCCAACCCACGTTATCTGCAAACTTTGCGATAAAAAACTCAGTAGAGGGAAAAACTGCAATAATTTGACTACTACATGCATGAACGTTCACATGCTCAAACAACATTCTTTACGCTGGGAATCTTACTGCGCTGAAATGCGGACCAGCGCACCTCAACAACCATCAGCTGCCCCATCAAACGCATCCGCTGCTTCTTCCTCCTCCTCTGTTACTGTGCCAAGTATTGTCACGCAGGTCTCCCATCGCAGAAACTCTGGTTCTTTACCCGCTCCAGTCAGGCTGAGTGACAGTCCGTCAGCTGTAATGGAAGCAAACACGCCTGCTGTGTTTGTTTCACCGAGCACACCGCATGTTTCTCAATCCACCGTAACATCTGCACCTCACTCATGCTCCACCAGTTTTTCCGGTTCACCATACTCCGCCCTCTCTCAGCACCTTAGCCAGTCCTCGGTCCCACAGTTGTGGTCTTGTAAAAGATTGTTTCATCCTACGCATGACAAAGCTAAGAGTTGGAACTCCACCATCTCCAATCTGTTGGCCACAGAAATGCTGCCTTTCCGCCTGGGAGCTACAGACGGTTTCCGAAAACTGATGGCCGTCGCAGTTCCCCAGTACCAGTTGCCCAGTCACCATTACTTCTTTAAGAAAGCTGTGCCTGCGCTACACCAGCATGTCACAGACAACATCACCCGTTCCTTGTCTAAATCTACGTGTGCCAGGGTGCATTTAACCACAGACACCTGCATGAGTAAGCATGGCCAAGGGCATTACATCTCGCTGACTGGGCACTGGGTGACTGTGGGGGCAGGCGGGGAAGGGGCTGCTCCACAAATCTTGGAATCCCCAAGGCTTGCAGAAGAAACCTCTGTATTTACCACTTCCTCCGCTTCTTCTGCGTCCTCCACCTCCTCTAGGGCCTCCACCTGCGCACTCAACCTCTGCCTTAACGAAACATGCGTTCCAAGGGTGCGGAGCGATTACACACCACCTCTGTACTGCGCAGTCAGGGCTCACCGTAATCAGGCAGTCTTCAAATTAATATGCCTTGGAGATCGCAGTCATACAGGTGAAGAGTTGTGGGCAGCTCTCCAGGCTCAGTTTGAGCAATAGCTGTCTCCGTTTAACCTAGAGCCAGGGAAGGCCATGTGCGATATTGGTGCGAACGTGTTAGCGGCCCTAGGCCGAGGCAAGCTCGTACACATGCCTTGAATGGCTCACATCCGCAACCTGGTGGTACAGCGATTTATCCGCAACTATCCTGGCCTGGATGAGCTGCTTCACAAAGTACGGAAGCTGTGTGCTCACTTCCGCCGTTCGCACACCTCATGTCATCGACTTGCATCGATACAGAGGTCTTTGTCCGTGCCAGTTAACAGGTTGACCTGCGATGTGCCGACGCGGTGGAATTCCACTTTGCACATATTGCAGCGACTGTGCCAGCAGCAACGAGCTCTGACACAGTATGTCATGACATATAGCTTGGGGCAACGCAGTATAGACTTGGGGCATATCACGTTTGTGGAGTGGGAGCAGATTAAGGACCTCTGCACCCTCCTGCACGGTTTTGAAATGGCTACTAAACTGGTTAGTGCTGATGATGCCCTCATCACCATCACTATTCTGGTCATATACATGCTGGAGCAAACTTTGAATAACCTGCGGCAGGAGGTGGTGGCCCCAGAAGAAGAGGAAGACGTGGAAGAGATACCAATGTCTCAAATTTCCAGACTGTCGTCACACAGGCAGGTGCCAAGTGACGGTGGATTACAGCGATCGAGGGGGTTTGGTGATACCAGGCAAACTGTTAGTGAAGGTGCAAGAGCCGAGGAACTAATGGAGGAGGAAGAGGTGATGGACGAGCAGCTGTCAGAGGATGAAGAGGATAATCATCCCCTCTCGTTTGAATGTGTTTGCTAGGAGGGGACAGAGGAAACAAGTATCAGTGTTACGCAGCCCACAATACAGTCTGGCTTTGGACCTTCTAGAAGAGCCTGACATATGCAACATGATCCCCTTATAGTTAGGATTCGAAATAATGCTGACTACTGGGTTGTCACTCTGTTAGATCCACGGTCTAAGAGTCAATTTCGCCAGATGCTTCCCGCCCTGGAAAGGGACCCGCTTATGTTGGAGTATCAAAGCAAGCTTTTAAGCAACCTTAATAGAGGGTTTTCCTCAAGATAACTGTGAGGCACACAGTGTGCATCGCAGCTGTAGTCTTTCAACCTCCGGCACGTCAGTTCGTCAACGGGAAAACATTAGCAGCAGCAGAGTAAGTGGCAGAAGCAATTTCTGTGAGTCCATTCACACATTTTTTTGCACCAGCTCGTGCATCAGCAGAACAGAGTACAAGTCTGACATGTGGTGAATGACTGGAGAGGATGGTGCAGGAGTATCTAGAGTTCAATAACAATATCATCACGGAGGGTTTGGACCCTTTTATATTTTGGTCTTCAAAAATGGATGGATGGCCTTAGCTCGTCTCTCACGCCTTGGAGGTTTTATCATGCCCGACAGCCAGCATTCTCTCTTCAGCGCTGCTGGTAGTGTCTTGACGGATAAGCGCACCTGGCTGTCCCCTGAAAGTGTAGACCGCCTAACTTTCACCAAGATAAACAAGTCATGGATCTCCAAGGACTTTTGCACCCCAATTGCAGACTGTACAGAGTAGTCGATGTTGTCGTTTTGAGTGTGCTGCATTGATCTCTTGAAACTGCAGTCTGTGATATGGCTTCTGTACCTGCTCTTGCTGCTGCTGCAGGTTTTAGGCCCTAATTTTGGGAAACATGGAGAATTCTGATTGTGTAATAACAAGTACAGTAACCAACACTGTCACTGTACTTATTATATATGTGACTGACATGTTTCTATCTATCTAATCTATGTGTGATGGTCTATTCTTTCTGTTCTAAATTGTCGGGTACCGGTGTATGCCGCTGATGAATTGCCGGCCGGCCTTTTTAAAGAGAGGGGTGCATGAAAATCGGAGGGCACTAGTGTGTTCCAAGTGCCCAACTATGTTTTTCATGCACCCTCCTATATACCCTGCCTGCCTGTCTGCCTACAGTTAGGTCCACATATATTTGGACAGAGACAACATTTTTCTAATTTTGGTTCTACACATTACCACAATGAATTTTAAACAAAACAATTCAGATGCAGTTGAAGTTCAGACTTTCAGCTTTCATTTGAGGGTATCCACATTAAAATTGGATGAAGGGTTTAGGAGTTTCAGCTCCTTAACATGTGCCACCCTGTTTTTAAAGGGACCAAAAGTAATTGGACAATTGACTCCAAGGCTGTTTCATGGACAGGTGTGGGCAATCCCTTCGTTATGTAATTCTCAATTAAGCAGATAAAAGGCCTGGAGTTGATTTGAGGTGTGGTGCTTGCATTTGGAAGGTTTTGCTGTGAAGTAAACATGCGGTCAAAGGAGCTTTCCATGCAGGTGAAACAAGCCATCCTTAAGCTGCAAAAACAGAAAAAACCCATCCGAAAAATTGCTACAATATTAGGAGTGGCAAAATATACAGTTTGGTACACCCTGAGAAAGAAAGAAAGCACTGGTGAACTCATCAATGCAAAAAGACCTGGGCGCCCACGGAAGGCAACAGTGGTGGATGATCGCAGAATAATCTCCATGGTGAAGAGAAACCCCTTCACAACAGCCAACCAAGTGAACAACACTCTCCAGGAGGTAGGCGTATCAATATCCAAATCTACCATAAAGAGAAGACTACATGAAAGTAAATACAGAGGGTTCACTGCACGGTGCAAGCCAGTCATAAGCATCAAGAATAAAAAGGCTTGACTGGACTTTGCTAAAAAACATCTAAAATAGCCAGCACAGTTCTGGAAGAACATTCTTTGGACAGATGAAACCAAGATCAACCTCTACCAGAATGATGGAAAGAGAAAAGTATGGCGAAGGCGTGGTACAGCTCATGATCCAAAGCATACCACATCATCTGTAAAACACGGCGGAGTCAGTGTGATGGCTTGAGCATGCATGGCTGCCAGTGGCACTGGGTCACCAGTGTTTATTGATGATGTGACACAGGACAGAAGGAGCCAAATGAATTCTGATGTATTCAGAGCCATACTGTGTGCTCAGATCCAGCCAAATGCAGTCAAACTGATTGGTCATCGTTTCATACTACAGATGTACAATGACCCAAAACATAAAGCAACCCAGAAGTTTATTAAAGCAAAGAAGTGGAATATTCTTGAATGGCCAAGTCAGTCACCTGATCTCAACCCAATTGAGCATGCATTTCACTTGTTAAAGACTAAACTTCAGACAGAAAGGCCCACAAACAAACAGCAACTGAAAACCACCGCAGTGAAGGCCTGGCAGAGCATCAAAAAGGAGGAAATACAGCGTCTGGTGAGGTCCATGAGTTCAAGACTTCAGGCAGTCATTGCCAACAAAGGGTTTTCAACCAAGTACTAGAAATGAACAGTTTATTTACAATTATTTAATCTGTCCAATCACTTTTGGTCCCTTTAAAAACAGGGTGGCACATGTTAAGGAGCTGAAACACCTAAACCCTTCATCCAATTTTAATGTGGATACCCTCACATGAAAGCTGAAAGTCTGAACTTCAACTGCATCTGAATTGTTTTGTTTAAAATTCATTGTGGTAATGTCTAGAACCTAAATTAGAAAAATGTTGTCTCTGTCCAAATATATATAGACCTAACTGCATATATTCTGCCTGCCTGACATTTAATTGAGCACTGGTCCCATCGATTTGGGCAATTTTTGACCTTCTGCAGACCGCAGTGGGGGACCGCCAGAAAAATGCTTGCGTTTCCCATAGACTTACATTGGGCTCGTTGCTCGGGTCGAGCACCCAAGTATTCCAATGTGCTCGACCCGAGCTTCGAGCAACCGAGCATTTTAGTGCTCGCTCATCACTAGTCATCACCCATTTCTGTGATTGCAATTGATAACACTCCCTTGAAATGTATTACTCACAAGGTTGCTGCATTTCCCCTCACTATCAATGGAGTTCACCAAGAAATTTTGGACTTGGTTGTATTAGATAATTTACCCTCTCCGGTCGTTCTAGAATTGCCTTGGTTAAAACTGCCCAATCCTTTGCTGGACTGGTCTACTAATGTGATTAAGTCTTGAAGTCCGAAGTGCTATGATAAATGTTGTAATGGTCGCATTACGGCTGTGGAAAAAGGGGAATTACCTGTACCTATTCAAGATTTTTGGAGGTTTTTTTCAGAGGAGGAGTCGCAAGTTTTACCTCCTCATAGGGATTATGATTGCGCCATTGAGTTTGTTCCTGGAGCTACTCTTCCCAAGAGTCGCTTGTTTAATCTGACTATCCCTGAAAGAAAGGCCTTGGAGGAGTACATACAGATTAGCCTGGCTGCTGGTCACATTAGACCTTCTAAGTCACCTGTGGCAGTTGGATTTTTCTTTGTTAAAAAAAAGGACGGGGGTTTACGTCCATGTCTGGATTTTTGTGAAATTAATAAGATCACCGTACGCAATTCCTACCCATTGCCGTTAATTCCTGACTTGTTTAACCAGTTGGTGGGGGCCAAGTGGTTCTCTAAAATTGATCTCCGGGGGGCATACAATTTGTTGCGAGTGAAGGAGGGTGATGAATGGAAAACTGCTTTTAACACTTCGGTAGGTAATTTTGAGAATCTGGTGATGCCTTTTGGTCTTACCAATGCACCTGCATTTTTTCAGAACCTTATTAATGACATCCTGAGACCTTTGATTGGTAAGAATGTGGTTTTGTATTTGGATGACATTTTGATTTATTCACCAGATCTAGAGTCCCATTGGCAGAGTGTACGTGAAGTTTTGCAGTTATTGAGTGATAATTCACTCTTTGCTAAGCTGGAGAAATGTGAGTTCGCTGCGCAGAAAATGAGTTTTTTGGGCTACATTGTCTCCAGTGAGGGCTTTGAGATGGACCCGGTGAAGGTTCGGGCTGTGCAGGAATGGCCTAGGCCTATTGGTTTGAAATCTATACAGAGATTTTTGGGTTTTGCCAATTATTACAGGAAATTCATTAAGATTTTTTCTGTAATTGTTAAGCCTCTGACCGATCTCACCAGGAAAGGTGCGAATACGGTCTGTTACGCTCACGCCCGGACTAACTGGCGTGAGCGTGGTTAGTGGTCCCACTGGGCCACGAATTGAGGTGTGCCTGGAGGGGAGTGACTAGGGGCCTCGCCAGATCTGACCACGAACACACGGCGGCTTAATCGTCTCCGTGGTCTGAGGAGGGACATGGGAGGTGGCCCAGGTGCTACTCCAGGTCAGACCGCGGTCACAGCTGTTGACCCACACCGGGGAATGCAGGAACGGGCAGGCACGGCTGGTATGCAGACAGGTGGGTACTGGCAGGCACGGCTGGTATGCAGACAGGTGGGTAATGGCAGGCACGGCTGGTATGCAGACAGGCGGGTACTGGCAGGCATGGCTGGTATGCTGACAGGCGGGTACTGGCAGGCACGGCTTGTATGCAGACAGGCAGATACTGGCAGGTAGGAATGCAGGTTGGATTGGGACAAGTACAGACAGGGATACAGGACCGCAGGTGCGGTGGACAAGCAGAGCAGAACCGCAGGCGCGGAGGACTTGTGGAGCAGAGTAGAACGATATCGCAGGTGCGGTGGACAAGCAGACCAGAGCTAAACCGCAGGTGCGATGGATAAGCAGAGTAGAGAAAAACCGCAGGTGCGGTGGACAAGCAGTACAGAGCGAAACCGCAGGTGCAGTGGACAATCAGAGCAGAGCGAAACCGCAGGTGCGGTGGACAAGCAGAGCGAAACCCCAGGTGCGGTGGACAAGCAGAGCGAAACCGCAGGTGTGGTGGACAAGCAGTGCAGAGTGAAACCGCAGGTGCAGTGGAAAAGCAGTACAGAGCGAAACCGCAGGTGTGGTAGACAAGCAGAGCAGAGCGAAACCGCAGGTATGGTGGACAAGCAGAGTGAAACCGCAGGTGCGGTGTACAAGCAGAGCAGAGTGAAATCACAGGTGCGGTGGACAAGCAGAGCAGAACGAAAACGCAGGTGCGTTGGACAAGCAGAGCAGAGCGAAACCGGAGGTACGGTGGACAAGCAGAGCGAAACCGCAGGTGCAGTGTACAAGCAGAGCAGAGCGAAACCACAGGTGCGGTGGACAAGCAGAGCGAAACCGCAGGTGCGGTGTACAAGCAAAGAAGAGCGAAACCGCAGGTGCGGTGGAAAAGCAAAGCAGAGCGAAACCGCAGGTGTGGCAGACAAGCAGAGCAGAGCGAAACCACAGGTGCGGTGGACAAGCAGAGCAAAGCGAAACCGTAGGTGCAGAGGAACAAGCGGAGTAGAACAGAGCAGAGAGAAATCGCAGAGCAGAAGGTGCAGGCAGACAGGACGGGGCTCTGTTCAAATGGAACAGACTGGGAAACACAGGAAGATAGTTAGAACACAGGAGGTAGATACGGAGGCAGGGAAACGGGACAAGCAGAACCAGATACACACAAGGTACTTACAATGAAGTAGCGAGTGGACATAAAACTCACAAACAGAAGTACAGAGACAACAAGTTGGAGTTAGGTGCAGGTTCAGACACTGCAGGAAAAGGGAACGTACGGACATAGAGACAAACAGACAACGGGCTAGGACACAATTCAGACAGGAACTGAACCCGGAACAAGATACAGGAACGAGCCTGGGAACTCAGCCCCCAGGGTGGCGGAAACATACTAGAAGTCACAGATACAGGTAACAGGCCTGGGTATACAGCCCCCAGGGTGGCGGAACAGACTAGAAGTCACAGATACAGGTAACAGGCCTGGGTATACAGCTCCCAGGGTGGCGGAAACAGACAAGATACAGGACAGGACCTGGCAACTCAGTTGCACAGAACACACTGAAAGAAAGTGTTGCTCAGGCACCTCCTACTGGGTGGAGGGGGTTTAAGTATCCAGTGACTCACAGCAATAGCCTGGGGACGCATTAGGAGTGCGCACACTGTAACTTTAAGAATCAGGCAGTAACCGCACTGCCGCCCTAAGCAATCAGACAAGAGACATGCACACAGCAAGTACTGGAGCAAAGTGTGCAGCCTGGACTGATAGGTAAGTTGGCGATCTTGCATGGTGGGAGATGGTAAGCTATGCCAGCACGCCGCCAGGGATGTTACACGGTCCAGTGGACTACTGAGGCCATTGAAGCGTTTGAGTATCTCAAAGAGATGTTCAGTTCTGCCCCTATCCTTATGCAGCCTGATGAGACCAAGCCTTTTTTGGTCGAGGTCGATGCTTCATCGGTGGGGGTCGAGGGCAGTTTTGTCTCAGGAGAACAAGGATGGAGTACATCCTTGTGCCTTCTTTTCGAAAAAAATTTCGGAAACAGAACTGAATTATGATGTTGGAAATCGGGAGTTGCTGGCTATTAAACTCACGTTTGAACATTGGCGTCATTTTTTGGAAGGCGCTAGATTTCCTATTCAGGTTTTCACAGATCATAAGAATTTGATCTATCTGGATGCTGCCAAGCACTTGAATGCCCGTCAAGCTAGGTGGGCACTTTTTTTTTCTCAGTTTCATTTTTCTGTTACCTATATCCCTGGTACTAAGAATGTTAAAACCGATGCTTTATCTCGCAGCTTCTCTCCTACGGTCAGTGCCGAGGAGGAGGAGAGCATTTTACAGAAAGGAGTTGTGGTGGCGGCATTGGATTCCGTTTTGGAGAATGGGATTCTGAAAGCTCAAGATGATGCTACATCGAACACTCCCCATGGGAGGTTGTTCTTGCCTAGAGCCTTTAGGAGAGATTTGTTTGTGGAGTGTCATGAGTCTCGGTTGGAAGGTCATCCAGGAATTTCGGAAAACTAAGAGACTTATCAGTCGCAGTTTTTGGTGGCCTGGATGGCAGAAGGAAGTCATCAAGTGGGTGCGTTAATGTACTGTGTGTGCTAGGTGAAAGGCTTCACATACTCCTGCTGCGGGGTTGCTTTGCCCTCTGGAGGTTCCTAGTGTGCCTTGGACACATCTCACAATGGATTTTATTAATGATCATCCTGTGTCCGAGGGTTTTACTGTCATCTGGGTGGTCGTGGACCATTTTAGTAAGATAGAAGACCTCAGTTTGTGGCTTGCTTTTGGCGTGCTTTTTGTGACAGGTTGGTAGTCCATTTGTCATTTTCGTCTGGGTATCATACTGAGTCTAATGGACAGACTGAAAGAAAGAACCAGGATGTTGAACAGTTCTTGCGTTGTTTTGTGGCGGACAATCAAGAGGTGCGGTCTGAGTTTCTGCCTCTCGCAGAATTTGCTCTTAACAATCATACATGCTCCTCTGCTGGGTGTTCTTTTTTTTGTTGTACTGGGAGACATCCGTCTTTTGGTTCCTTCTCCAAATTGGGGTCGGCGGTGCCGGAGGAGGAGAATTTTTCCGGTGATTTGTAGAGAGTTTGGACTAATGTACAGTACAGACCAAAAGTTTGGACACACCTTCTCATTTAAAGATTTTTCTGTATTTTCATGACTTTGAAAATTGTACATTCACACTGAAGGCATCAAAACTATGAATTAACACATGTGGAATTATATACTTAACAAAAAAGTGTGAAACAACTGAAAGTATGTCTTATATTCTAGGTTCTTCAAAGTAGCCACCTTTTTCTTTGATGACTGCTTTGCACACTATTTGCATTCTCTTGATGAGCTTCAAGAGGTAGTCACCGGAAATGGTTTTCACTTCACAGGTGTGCCCTGTCAGGTTTAATAAGTGGGATTTCTTGCCTTATAAATGGGGTTGGGACCATCAGTTGTGTTGTGCAGAAGTCTGGTGGATACACAGCTGATAGTCCTCCTGAATAGACTGTTAGAATTTGTATTATGGCAAGAAAAAAGCAGCGAAGTAAAGAAAAACGAGTGGCTATCATTACTTTAAGAAATGAAGGTCAGTCAATGCGAAAAATTGGGAAAACTTTGAAAGTGTCCCCAAGTGCAGTTGCAAAAACCATAAATCGCTACAAAGAAACTGGCTCACTTGAGAACCGCCCCAGGAAAAGAGGACCAAGTGTCACCTCTGCTTCTGAGGATAAGATTATCCGAGTCACCAGCCTCAGAAATCGCAGGTTAACAGCAGCTCAGATTGGAGACCAGGTCAATGCCACACAGAGTTCTAGCAGCAGACACATCTCTTCAACAACTGTTAACAGAAGACTTTGTGCAGCAGGCGTTCATGGTAAAATAGCTGCTAGGAAACCACTGCTAAGGACAGGCAACAAGCAGAAGAGACTTGTTTGGGCTAAAGAACACAAGGAATGGACATTAGACCAGTGGAAATCTGTGCTTTGGTCTGATGAGTCCAAATTTGAGATCTTTGGTTTCAACCACCATGTCTTTGTGCGATGCAGAAAAGGTGAACGGATGGACTCTACATGCCTGGTTTCCACCGTGAAGCATGGAGGAGCAGGTGTGATGGTGTGGGGGTGCTTTGCTGGTGACACTGTTGGGGATTTATTCAAAATTGAAGGCATACTGAACCAGCATGGCTACCACAGCATCTTGCAGCGGCATGCTATTCCATCCGGTTTGCATTAAGATGGACCATCATTTATTTTTCAACAGGACAATGACCCCAAACACACCTCTAGGCTGTGTAAGGGCTATTTGACCAAGAAGGAGATTGATGGGGTGCTACGCCAAATGACCTGGCCTCCACAGTCACCAGACCTGAACCCAATTGAGATGGTTTGGCGTGAGCTGGACCTCAGAGTGAAGGCAAAAGGGCCAACAAGTGCTAAGCATCTCTGGGAACTCCTTCGAGATTGTTGGAAGACCATTTCCAGTGACTACCTCTTGAAGTTCATCAAGAAAATGCCAAGAGTGTGCAAAGCAGTCATCAAAGCAAAAGGTGGCTACTTTGAAGAACCTAGATTATAAGACATATTTTCAGTTGTTTCACATTTTTTTGTTAACTATATAATTCCACATGTGTTAATTCATAGTTTTGATGCCTTCAGTGTGAATGTACAATTTTCATAGTCATGAAAATACAGAAAAATCTTTAAATGAGAAGGTGTGTCCAAACTTTTGGTCTGTACTGTACATTGCAACCTTCAAGAGGCTAACAAAAAGTCCAAGAAGTACTTTGACAGGAAACGTAAGGAGGTTTTGTTTACTGTGGGTGACATTGTTTAATTGTTCTCAAAGAACCTGCGGTTGAGGATTCCCTCTAAAAACCTGGGTCCTAAGTTTGTGGGTCCATTTAAAGTGCTTCAGGTTGTTAACCCATCTGCTGTTAGATTGGATGTCCCTACTTCCTGGAAGATTAATCCTGTGTTTCATGTTTCCTTGTTGAAAAAGGCTGATGTATCAGATAGGGATACCACTGTCTCAGTTCCTCCTGTGGTGGTAGACGGCGAATATGAACTTTCTCGTATCTTGAATTCTAGATGGCATAGAGGGAGATTACAGTATCTTGTCTCCTGAAAGGGTTTCGGTCCCGAAGACAACTCCTGGGTGAGGACGGATGATGTCTCTGCTCCTAGGCTTGTTAAAGCTTTCCACAAGAGGTTTCCGAATAGGCCTGGGCCTGGAGGATCCGGAGGATCCACATAAAAGAGGGGATACTGTTAGAACCCTCCTGTTTGTTTTTTACATCTTGTGTTTTGTGGTCACGTGACGATCTGCCTCTATATTCCAGCTCCGCCCTTTTGGCTGTGCTGGACTTCAGTGTTTGACTGTTTCTCTAGCCAGGTGCTTCTGTGCCTTTCTCTGTCAGTTTGTTTGGTCCTTCTGGGACCTCTAGTATTTTTTTGTCTGTTTGTCTTTTTGTGTTCTGCAACAACTTCTCTTTTTAGGAGCTGTCCCATTTTTGTCCCAGTCCTTAGTTCTTTTAGGGACCCTCCCCTTATGCTATAGGTCTTTGTTCAGACTAGCCGAGGACTAAGGTGGGCCTGTTCGCTAGGAACAGACAGCTCGCTACATCGTAGGGATTCAGCTTAGTTTCACTGTAGGGACAGTTTTCCCTTATCTTTCCTTAGTACATGTTGCAGATCATAACAGGAGACCCGTCGCAGTTCTTTGGTTAGGCTAGTGTGCCAGGGTTGCCTGTTGATTGTGCGAGCTTTGGTATGTGTGAGGGGGGGGCGACCGAATTGAGAGCTGCAGCTGTTGTGGTGTTATATAAAGCGGCAGCAACATCTGCGTCATGTAAGGAACTGATGTCTGTAAGAGGGAGGAGGCATTCAGAGAGTGAGTGTAGGTCAAGGTGTTTATGATTTCTGCGAGGGTATGCAAGTTTGTGGAGTGGGGATTGCTGCCCTGGAGAGGAGAGGGTAGAGAATGTAAGTAGGTTGTGGTCAGAAAGAGGGAGGGGTGAGTTAGAGAGGTTAGACAGGGAACAGAGGCGGGTGAAGATGAGGTCCAGAGTGTGGCCATCTTTGTGAGACCATTGGGAAAGGCTGAAAGAGGAAGTGAGGGATAGAAGCTTAGAGGCAGCTGAGAGAGAAGTGTCAATGAGGATGTTGAAGTCACCCAAGATGATAGTGGGGATGACAGCGGAAAGGAAATGAAGCAGCCAGGTGGTGAAATGGTCTAGTAAGGTGGTGGTGGTACTAGGGGGTGGTAAATGACATCCAGTTGAAGGTTGGAGGGAGAGTAGATGCGCACACAGTGCACTTCAAATGATCGGAGAGTAACGGATGCTGGCAGTGGGATTTGGGTGAAGGAGCAGTTTTCTGGCAGGAGAAAACCTACTCCTCCACCATGCTTGCCAATGGGGCAGGGTGTGTGGGAAAGGTGGAATCCACCATACGAAAGTGCAGCTGGAGAGGCTGTGTCAGAGGCGGTGAGCCATGTTTCGGTGATGATGGAAAGTTTGTTAGTGATGAATAGATCATGGATGTAGGAAAGTTTGTTGCACACAGAATGAGCGTTCCATAGAGCTCCTGTTAGTGGGACTGGGGAAGCGGGGACTGGGGAAGCGGGGGCTGGGCGGATGTGTATGAGGTTAGAAAGGTTGTGAGAGTTTGTGATAGTTCGTGGATAGGAGGTGGAGGTGACTGTGGGGATGTGGTGAAGAGGGCCAGGATTTGGGGAGATATCACCAACAGTGAGAAGGAGCAGAGAAAGTGTTAGTAGGTGGGAGCAGGAGAGAGCATGAGATGGCTGTCTGTGCTTAGAGACACAGGACTGAATATTGAGGAATAGTTCGGTGGAGGAGGTGAGATCAATGGGGAAGATGGAGGGAGAGATGAAGAGTTCATTAATAGGTGTAGGGATTAGGGGTGGTTGTAAAAAGTGAAGGATTAAGGGGGTGAGAGTGAAAACAAACATTGTTTACAGTATCCGAGTATCCAGTTACCTTCAGTTCCCTTCAGGTTCATATCATGTATAATTCATATTTCTCACACTTAAGCAATAAACTTAAGGCAATGCACTGCAGACATGTCTATAGCAGACTCCTTGCTCACAATATATTTGCAACAGAATACATTCAGGTGTGAACCAGAGGGGAGTGGTCTGTGCTTATCTTGATCAGCTGATTAAGGCTGAGCCAGATACTAGATATTCAGGGCAGAATAAATAAGGTCATAAATAACAGTGGGAGTGGGGGTAGGGGTTGGGGTTGTTGGTTGAAAAACATACCATGTGTATGTAGGAGCAGAAGAAGGAAGAAATCAGCATGGGAAAGTTGGGTCACGTACCATGTCTATGTAGGAGCAGAGGAAGGAAGAAATCAGCATGGGAAAGTTGGGTCACATACCATGTGTATGTAGAAGCAGAGGGAGGAAGAAATCAGCATGGGAAAGTTGGGTCACATACCATGTGTATGTAGAAGCAGAGGGAGGAAGAAATCAGCATGGGAAAGTTGGGTCACATACCATGTGTATGTAAGAGCAGAGGAAGGAAGAAATCAGCATAGGAAAGTTGGGTCACATACCATGTGTATGTAAGAGCAGAGGAAGGAAGAAATCAGCATAGGAAAGTTGGGTCACGTACCATGTGTATGTAGGAGCAGAGGAAGGAAGAAATCAGCATAGGAAAGTTGGGTCATGTACCATGTGTATGTAGCAGCAGAGGAACGAAGAGATCAGCATGGGAAAGGTGGGTCACGTACCATGTGTATGTAGGAGCAGAGGGAGGAAGAAATCAGCATGGGAAAGTTGGGTCACATACCATGTGTATGTAAGAGCAGAGGAAGGAAGAAATCAGCATAGGAAAGTTGGGTCACATACCATGTGTATGTAAGAGCAGAGGAAGGAAGAAATCAGCATAGGAAAGTTGGGTCACGTACCATGTGTATGTAGGAGCAGAGGAAGGAAGAAATCAGCATAGGAAAGTTGGGTCATGTACCATGTGTATGTAGCAGCAGAGGAACGAAGAGATCAGCATGGGAAAGGTGGGTCACGTACCATGTGTATGTAGGAGCAGAGGAAGGATGAAATAGGGAAAGTTGGGTCATGTACCTGTAGGATGCTGATTAGAGTGCGATGGTGGCAGATGACAAGGTAAAGTCTGTATGCATCATATAATGAACTTCCCTATAATGCCCTACAGCTATGACATCTTATGGTTTATCATACCTTGTTCAGTAATGATCAGTATCTGGACCACCACAGATCAGGCAGGAGTTGCCAGAAAAGCACAGTTTGTACAGCAGAGTCATTTTCCATTGTCAGAGTCACTGGGTAAGTATTTCTCTTCAATAGAGTGAAAGCTCTTATTATCAGCAAGGTCCTCTCCAGGGGCGGACTGGGACTAAAAAGCAGCCCTGCCACACATACCCCACCAGCCCATATACTGTAACACCTATCAGCCCCAATAAGTGAATTTTGCTTTTACTTCGCCGTGCCCCTCAACAATCTCTCCAATTAGTTATTTGAAGAGTCACATGTGAATGGCTCCGCGGTGCGGATGATCAACCACAGCTCAATTTACCTGGTGCTCTTCAAAGCTACGTTTCTCAGGATCGTGGCGGTCCCAGTGGTCAGATCCACAGCAAACGGAAAGTCATCCCCTATCCAGAAGAAAGGGGATAACTTCCAAACTTGGGATAACCTATTTAAACAGGTTTTTCAAGATTTATTTTTACTTGCCTATAGGAACGTAGAAAATAAACCAATAATGACAATCCAGAAATGCCACCTCTCTGACAACAGGACAGGAGAAGTGGTACTGTGCAGTGTATATATACAGGACAGGAATAGTGGTACTGTGCAGTGTATATATACAGGACAGGAGAAGTGGTACTGTGCAGTGTATATATACAGGACAGGAATAGTGGTACTGTGCAGTGTATATATACAGGACAGGAAAAGTGGTACTGTGCAGTGTATATATACAAGAGAAGTGGTACTGTGCAGTGTATATATACAGGACAGGAGAAGTGGTACTGTGCAGTGTATATATACAGGACAGGAGAACTGATACTGTGCAGTGTATATACACAGGACAGGAAAAGACGTACTGTGCAGTGTATATACACAGGACAGGAGAAGACGTACTGTGCAGTGTATATATACAGGACAGGAGAAGTGGTACTGTACCTAGTCCCTCCTCTCCCACATATAGCCTATATAGCCTAGTACCCCCTCTCCCACATATAGCATGTTTAGCCTAGTCCCCCCCTCCCCCACATATAGCATATACAGCCTAATCCCCCCTCCCCCACATATAGCCAAATCCCCTCTCTTCTCCACATATAGCATATATAAATGAACAAAAGAATGGCCAGCTAAACAGTAATAACCGGATCATGCTGCCAAGACATAAGTGTCAAACACCAGATCCGTATTGCCTACTCATATAATAAGATGCAAATACTTTTACTATTCTTGATGTTTTTTTGTATGAAATAAAATTATGTCTTTCTTGCCATATTACTCTCTTGTTCTCCCTTTTTTTGCATATAGCATATATAGCCAAGTCCCCCCTCCACCACATATAGCACATATAGCCAAGTCCCCCTCCCCCACATTTAGCATATATAGCCTAGTCCCCCTCCCCCACATATAGCCTAGTCCACCCTCCCCCACATATAGCATATATAACCTAGTCCCCCCTCCCCCACATATAGTCTATATAACCTAGTCTCCCCTCCCCCACTTATAGTCTATATAGCCAAGTCCTCCCTCCACCACATATAGCATATATAGCCTAGTCCCCCCACCCCCACATATAGCCTAGTTCTCCCCTCCCCCACATATAGCCTAGTCCCCCCCTCCGCCACATATAGCCTAGCCCCCCACTCTCCCATAATTTATGTATATAGATCCATTTCTCAATTGTACATATCAGTTTCACAACTGCTTCTCCTACTAGTCTTCTGAGCTCCAGGAAGGAGTATTGTGGATTATTGGCAGCAGAACAGGGAGGAGAGGAGGTCCGGGCTGCTGCTGAAATCACCCAGCACCAATCTCCTACTTTGAGGCGCAGAGCAGTGACGGTGTGCAGACTGCCCAAGCATGTGGCTGCTACAGTAACAGCACAGCACCTTGGCAGATTGCCAGTCCGGACCTGATCCTCTCTCTGTCCTGTAGAGTTTAAGCTCTTATGGTCAGTGGGGTCTTAAATCACTATCGCCTGTAAAGTGTAAATTCTTATAGTCATCGGGGTCCTCTCTCTCCTGTAGAGTGTAAGTTCTTATGGTCAGCAGAGTCGATTCTCTCTCATAGAGTGTAAGATCTTATTATCAGCAGGGTTCTCTCTCGCTTGCTTTCTAACTTCTGTAGAATTTAAGCTCTTATGGTTAGGGGGCCTTTTCTCTCTTGCCTATAAATTGTAAGCCCTTATAATTAGTGGGGTTCATTCTCTTTTGCCTGTAAAGTGTAAACTTTTATGGTCAGCAGGGTCAACTCTTTCTTGTAGAGTGTAAGCTCTTATGATCAGCGGAGTCCTCTCTCTCCAGTAAAGTGCAAATTGCCTCTTCAGAGAAAAAGAGGAATTGTACTCTATAGCGCCACCTATTGGGAGTAGCAATCCTACAAAGCAATCCTACAAAAAAATCCTGTAAAGTGTAAACTCTTATGGTCAGTGGAGTCCTCTCTTTCCTGTAAAGTGTAATCCCTTAAGGTCAGTGGGGTTCCTCTCTCTCTTCCGCCTGAAATTGTAAACTCTTATGGTCAAAAGGGTCTTCTCACTCTCTTCTAGAGTGTAAGTTCCTATTATCAGCGGGGTTCTCTCTCTTTCTCACTTCTGTGGAGTGTAAGCTCTTATGGTCAGAGGGATCTTCTCTCACTCGCGCCTATAAAGTGGAAGCCCTTATCAGTAGGGCCCTCTCTCTCACCTGTAAAGTGTAATCTCTTATGGTCAGCAGGTTCCACTTCCTTTCTTGTAGATTGTAAGCTCTTATTACCAGTGGGGATCTCTCTCTCTTTCTCACTAGTGTAGAGTGTAAACTCTTATGGTCAGCTGCATTCTCTCTCTTCTGTAGAATGTAAGCTCTTATGGTCAGCAGTGTTCTTTTTCTCTCACCTCTAAAGTGTACACCATTATGGTCAGTGGGGTCCTCTCTCCTTTAGAGTGTAAGCTCTTATTGTCAGCAGTGTCTTCTCTTTCTCACCAGTATAGTATAAGATCTCATTGTCGTCAAGGTTCTGTCTCTTCTCCCCATGTATATTTTATGAGTAATTACAAGTTTTTCATTATTGTACTTCACATAAATTTAAAGAAGTTGTCCACTACTTTTACATTTATGCCCTATCCGTAGGGTAGGGCATAAAAAAAAGAACAAAAAAATTGTAAAAAAATATTATACCACTAAATATGCATATTTTTTTAAAGCACCACTCCAGCGTTTATTTTTTAGTGCACTGCTGGAGTGGTGCTCTAAATGTAATTTCCTTGCCCCTTGTTTTATACTCACCTGCCACTGTTTTCATCGTTTTCCAGTGTCGCTCTAGTAGGTCTCCGATGAAATGTGACCTGTCAGCAGCTCGTGTGTTTCATGGAGCTGCGCGGAGGTCACTTTTCAATACAAGATTATGACAGTCTCGTTCCGGCTCTCATAGACTTGCATTAAGTTCTTGTGCAGTAGCTTCTGACTTCCGGCCAGTCAGAAGCTGCGCTCACAAGATGGCGTCACGTGGCCGGAGCAGCACCGAAAAACGGTGAAGACCCCGGAGGGTGAGTTTATGAGCAGGGGGTTTAGACATAAAGCACCACTCCAGCGCTGAAAAACAAAACAAAACACTGGAGTGGTGCTTTAAAACAAAATAAAAAAAACGACACATATTTGGTATTGGTGCATCCAGAGAAACCTATTATATAAAACTGTCTCATTATGTAACTTGTACAGTGAACACTGTAAAAAAAAAAAAAAGTGACAAAAGCTATGTTTTTTATCATATCGCCAAACAAAAAGTGGAACAAATGGGATCAAAAAGTCGCATGTAAATAAAACTGGTATCCCTGGAAACATGACCTCGTTATGCACAAAACTAGCCCCCACTCAGCTCCATCGGTGAAAAACAAAAAAGCTATAGCTCTCAGAATATGGAGATGCTAAAAGAATTTCTGTTTCTATAAAATTATTTTTATTATGTAAATGCAAAACATAAAAAATTGTATGTAAATGTGGCATCACTGTGATCATACTCACCTGAAGAATACATCTGTCGTATTACTTTTATCACACTATGTATCTGAAAAAGTACCAATAAAAATTTCAACTTTTCCGGCAAAAAACAAGTCCTCACAGCGGGAGGCATGGAGCAGACAGGACGAGTGCTTTTGCAGCTCCTGCTCCTAGAGCTTTTTAAAAGTGGATTTGCTATCTTTTTGTGGGCTATTTTTCCACTACCAAGTACTCCATCACAGCATAGACTCATGTGGCGCCCCTGGGGGTTCGACTGCCACAGAGATGCTGCACCTCTTTAATGGGGTGTGGTATCTCTCCTTCGAGGTAAGAACGGTGCAATTGTCAGGACCCCACCTCTACATCCAACACCACACTTCTCCCACCAGGGGGGGCCAATAGGCACCAGTGTGCTGCCCCTCCCAGGATAATGGGAGATTGGGGAACCAAAAGATAGGGGGAACCATGTAGTGGGTGAGGGTGGAGGACGCACATATAGGTTACACTTAATAATTCATATTTAATAAACAGCCATCTTGGGCTTAGGGTCTTTTGATTGTGATTTTCATCACTAAACGTGGCTTTCTGAGTGAACCTGCAGTTGATGGGGACATGGTCCTCGTACTCTGGCCTTGAGTCGAGGAGCGGGTCTGAGTTAACGGCTGTCTCAACCCGGTCAAAGTCCCTACCCAAGAAGGCCCGGGGCTTAGGAGTCTAGCTCCACCGCAAAAGGATCCCAGGGGGATGCAGACGGAGCGGTGTACGCCACCTGTCCTCGCTATTCTGGCCTAGTCAGAGGGATTCCGGCTGCAAGAGGGGTACCGGCCCCCGACACCTGACTTTGCTACTCTACGTCCTAGTCAGGGAAGCCCGGAAGGCACAGTGGATCCCACCGGGTAACGGACGGAGCGGAGTCGCCACCCGTACCCTTGTTCTGCGCGTAGTCCAGAAGGAGACCCAGCCTTTTTACACACACACAGACAGGAGAGGACTCAGTCTGAAGTCTAGGAACACTCTGGTGCTTGGTCCTGACTAAGCACTTGAATTACTCGGAGGTTGTCGGACCCCCGGTCCTGGTGACCGCAGAACCCCGTGAGGAGCAGGGAGAAGCTTTGCATCTGCACGCTCTACCGTGAGTAAAAACTCTGGAAGTCAACCCCTATGGCCTCCGGACTCTGCCCTGAGGCCCTGCTCCGCCTGTGGGGAGTAGTATCAACATCGGCTCCCACAACATCCCGCCTCAGAGGACTGCAGCAGCGCTGCTGGCCTTCACCAGGTACCACAGGTGGCGTAATCAATAGCAACCACTCAACCCTGATAGCCCATCCTTTTTTTAATGTGATGGCCCTGGGCACGGAACGGGTCCAGGCCACGGCTACAACCCACCAAACATCTGACCCGGCTCCGAGTACCCCCCATCTTCCCAGGGTAGGGCTGCGAGCGTCACACTCATATAGAGGCAATGGACGCTTGAATTTACCGCCTGGGAGAGAGAGGATCGAGTTTTACCTAGGACCCCTATCTTCTAAGGCCAGTGAGCGTGAGACGCTCATCCGACACTGAAAGTATGCAACTGCAGCCAGCACTAAATTAGGGAGAAGAGTGCACCAAGACCCATCACCGGGAATCCCCCTGACAAGAAGTCCTAACGCCACCGGACACAGCCGCAGCACGAGGTGAGAGATCCTGCTCTCCTCCTCTCCCCCTCCCCTCCTCACCTCTTCCGTACGCAGCGGCCTGACGAGCAAAGGGTAGAGAGGGATGAAGGAGCGTAGCTTTGCCTTTACTGCTGTGCTCCCCGCTGAAATGCGGTGCTGACACCCTTCCGTGGGGCCATTTCACCCTAACACACGTGGCTGCAAATGCTATCTCAGTGGCGCCAAATCTGCCATCTTGGGAGCCAGGAAGAGATGTAGCAGCTCCTTACTTCACCCCTGCTCTCTGTTTTTTCTTGGCTGACAGGAGTGTGCTGAACAAGGACCCGGACTCACCTGGCGCACTAAGACCGCTGCAATCTTCTGCTTGCAGAAGGTAGTTACAAGCAGCACTTTGTACAAATTATATATTATAACAAACACTTGCTGTGCTGTTTTCTGTTTTCCCTTTTTTTCTCTCTATCCAGCTGCCAACTCAAACTCCAGGAGCAGCACCGCCATCTACTGCCTTTCTGTGGATTTACAGCTCCACAAAATAATTTTTAAACTTCCTATGTTTTATCTACAATCTGCAAAGACCTCCAAATAAAGATGCCAGCATGAACTGACGTATGACCAGGTGGTGATATCATTCCACACAAGCTCACAATCGTCAACTCAAAACGGTTCAAACAAATAAGGAGCGTGCTAAAAACTCTGAGAACTGTTTAATCTCTCGTAAACAGGGAGAACTAGACAAGTTCTTTAAAAAAAACCTTTCTACTCCTTGAAAATCTTCGGCTTCTCACGTATCCAAGCCTCAACGGCTGATAGGCTGTGTGCTCACGATGTGTTTTTTAAGCGTTTCCACAGTGGCAAAAACGCTGCAGAAACGCTTAAAAAACGCATGTAAGAAGGCCTGCCATGTTCCCCAATGATAATCCGCATGTGCAGTGCACATGCTGCGGAAATTTCCGCTGCGGATTATCATTGCGGAAAAAAACGCAGCACTACCAATTATTTTGCGGAAGTGCTGCGTTTTCGCCGCCATTGACTTGCATTGGAACGCATGGATTCCGCATCACTGTATATGTAGATGTGCATTCCATGCGTTCCAATGTGCGGATGGTACCCGGGTGTGGAGTAGAGGAGACTCTTCTCCAGACCGGGGTACCACAGAACCTGTGAAAAAAAGAATAAAATAAATAATAAATATTATACTTACCTTCTGATGGCCCCTCTGCGCTCGTCCTCCCTTGCCAGCAGAACGCGGTGGACTCGTGGACCTGCGCTGACGTCATAGTTATGTGACGGGTCACACGATGCTGACGTCGGCAGGTCCTTCAGTTTACCGCGATCTGCCGGCAGCCAGGACGGAGCGAAGCAAGACTTCGGGGGCCATCGGAAGGTAAGTATAGATTTATTTTTTTATTTTTAACCATTCTTTCGGTCACAGTATATAAATCCATGCCGTTTGCATGGATTTATATAGTGTGACCAAGTTGACAAGCACTTTCCAAGTGATGCTAAAATCGCTTGGAAAGCTCTTGTCAACCCGCATGCGGAAATGCATGTGAAGAAAGCTTCACATCCGCATGTCCCTGGCAGGAAAAATGCATGTACAATCCGCATGCATTTTTTCTGCCAGGGGAGATGCAGAAATGCTCAGGAAAAATCCAGAGCATTTCTGCATCGTGGGCACATAGCCTTACAGACTCAATAATGAGGACTCAGATTCTGACTCCCACTCATCTGTCCCAGCGCCAATTTCCAGATCTTTCCTTAAAAAACTCTGGCACAAGCAACACAGCCACTGTTACAAGAACTGTCTGGTCTTAGGACGGATCCTAAACAAGTAGGACATAGGATTGAATCCTATTGGATTTCTCTGAAACTTTAAAAGAACAAATGATTCAACATAAACATCAACTGAACTCTGCTTTGCTGGCTATGGAAAACCAAGAAAATAGGAGCAAATGCAAGAACCTAAGAATAAAAGGGGTCCCAGAATCATATGCTCCTGATACCTTCAAGAAAATTACTAAAGAAATATTTATTTTATTTTCTATAGTTATCTCAGAGAGGGCTGAAAACATTATCATCGAAAGGGTTCATAGGGCCCTAAGACCAAAACCTAAATCTTCTGACCCACCGAGAGACATAGTCTGCAGTCTACTGAGCTTCATTGACACTTCAGCCATTCTCACCAATATGAGAGAAATATCTCCAATATCCTACAATAACAATCCAATACAAATTTTCCAGAATATAGCACCTTCCACTTTGGTGAAGAGGAGAAAAATCAAGCTGTTACTGTATGCTTTTCGTGTGAACAAGCTGACATATAGGTGTCTCTTTCCTTTTGGCCTTGCTATTATGAAAGACGGCAAACAAATCTCCATACGTACCCCAGAGGATCTCCAAGCTTCATGGGACGCGTTGGGAATTCAACAAATTGAAGTCCCTTCCTGGAGGCCATTAGATGACAATAGTTCTTTTCCGCAGCCCTGAAAAATGGTCGTTGCAGGGGAATGGAACCACATCCAAGGCCAGAAGACAACCTCCAAAACATCTCCCTCCATGATAAATAGAGACCTCTAATTTTTCTTTCCCTCTTGTTCTTAGTTAATAAGGACTAATCTTGCTTGTCACTTGGGGTTTCTGTTCTATCTATTGAATAATGGCTCTCCGAAAGTTCCCCTTGAGAGTGACTCCCTTTATTAGGGAGATCTATATACACGGGTTAAATTGCTCCATTCATATATGTTTTTGTCTTTTTTCTCACATTTCTCATTTATTGAAGGTATCACCACCTGGACTGACTTGTCTGCTACTAATTGGGATGTTGCCCTCCCACTCTGCTGCAGATAAGTTGTATATTGTTAATTTTGAATTATTGAAATGTTTTGTATGTTTTTTCTTAAACCTAAATTGTTGGACTCACATCCTTATGACTCATTCCTTTAAAAACGTATATGGCAGGGAAGTCTACCTTGACACTACTGTTGTTGCATCTTTCAACGTGAAGGGCATTAATTCCCCCACGAAATGTAGTCAAGTCCTCCATTTGTTAAATAAAAAATCATGCTTCTATCGCCTTTATTCAATAAGCGCATTTCAAGTCAGGCCACCCTCCAAACCTTTCTAGATCAAAATCTCCACTATGGTTCCATAGTTGTACCTCAACTGCATCTAAAGGAGTATTGGCCTACATAAAAATTTGCCCTTTATGTTGAAAGGTCACTGATGCAGACGGTTGTTGTCTTTGTTAAGGGATATATCGCTAATACGTTTGTCACACTTTGCAATCTTTATGCCCCAAATCATGGTCAATCCATATGGTTCATCAAGACTCTAGAGACCCTAGGATCCTTCAAAGAGGGCCTTCTCATAGTGGTTGGTGACCTAAACACTTCTTTGAACCCCTTATTAGATGTGTCTTCCGGATTGTCCACTCTATCTCAGAAAGCCCTTAGGAAAATACGCTTATCTTTAAACTATTTACATCTCACTGATATGTAATAGTGGGAAAGGGCGTAGCCTTCCTTTGGTACTGAGATAGTTAAAGGAAGTGTCCCTGAGGTCAGACCTCCCTAACTGGGGTAGACCAAGCTAAGGGGGTTAGCGTTAGCGGTCCAGTTAGTAGAGTAGAGGGGGAACTTTCTGCCCTTAGCAAGCCTAGAGAGATATAGAGCTTGTTCCTGGTATAATTCCTTCTGGGCTGTAGTACCTGAAAACAGCCACAAGATGCCACTGTTCTGGGTGCAGATGTCAGGTTGAGTCTGCCAGCAAAGTTATAGACAGTGATGGGTTAAAGTTCTGTGATGACAGCTCACTGAGGGTGGGCATATTCGGAAAGTCTCCCCACACAAGAGCACGAGTCCTGTTCGCTCGCCGGAGAAACTCATCAAAGCGTAGTGAGGACACGGGGCACTTCTAGTCTGCAGGAAGCAGAGGAAGCTAAATAGGACTCCAAGCTAAGACGTGGGGGAGAGATATCGGATCCGGTCACTGTCAATACAGAGGAGTCTCTTGGGCCAGGAATTATAGCCACAGAGATGCTCCGCTTAAAGAGGGAACCAGGGCTGAAGCAGTTAACAGCGCCTGTGAGAGAGATGATTGCCTGTCGGGCCTTATCCATTATATCTGACTGTAAATATTGTATATATTCCTCTTCCCCAAGTAAAGTCCAAGTTCTGGTTAAGAACCTCGTGTCCTCTGAAATTATTGCTGCCCTGGTCCCAGAAGAAAATTGCCTGGAGACAGCCGCGATCGGATGGCTTGAAGTAAGTGAAGAGCACTACATACACAGCCACACACCAGAGGGAGGACACGTATTGTCTGTAGGGTGCCTCGCTGGGGCACCTTACAGATACATGGAGGCTTTTCAATCCCTCAATGAAAGATTATACCTTTTTCTCTAATCCACATTCTACATATCATAGATTAGACTACATTTTTCTTCAAGACTCCTATTTGTCTCTGATCAAATCCACTTCAATAGAATGTATAACATTATCTGACCATGCACTGATATTTTTAGAGCTAACAATATCTTCACTCCCACAACTAGATTTCACATGGAGGTTAAATGAAACTTTGTTAAATAACGAAGAAAATGTTGCCAGAATATCTAAGACTTTAGATTTATACTTTCTTGAAAATTTAGGTTCTTGTCCCCTTACCTTGGTGATATGGGAGGCACATAAGGGAGTTATTCGAGGTGAGCTAATCGCTTTAGGCTCCCATTTACAAAAAGTCCAGAGATAAGAAAGTCTCGTCCTTACTTCATCAAATTAACACGTTAGAAATGGTTCACAAAACATCTTTGTCAAAAAGGGTACAAAACGACCTTTTGAAAGAAATAAACTTAAAGATGTCTTAAATATTAATTCAGTCAGACTCTATCAAAGGTGCAAGCAGAAAATCTACCAATAGGGGGAGAAAACTTACTTCTTCTCTGCTTAAGAAAAACATTGAAGGCTCATTTATTAAAAAGATTTGTACCAAAGAAGGAATATTGGTAGATAAGACAAAAGACATTGCAAACTCTTTTAAAACATTTTATCAGGACCTCTATAATATAGAAATTCCACTCTCCATGCGTGATCAACCGACAGCCACCAATAAAATCAAAGATTTTCCCAATTCCTTATCGCTCCCTGCTCTCAAACCAGAAGATATCACAAAGCTAACTTCACAAATTTCTCCACAAGAAATAATAGACAATAAAAACCATTCCCAATGAGAAATCCTCGGTCCCCGATGGCCTACAAATCATCTATTACAAAAAAAACTTATCAAATCTTTACTTCTTCATCTAGTAAATTGGTCTAATTCCTTTCTAGATGGAAGTGTCCCCACCAAACAAACGCTGTAAGCTTATATATCATTCATCCACAAAGAGGGAAAAGGCCCTACTCATTGTGGCAGCTACCGCCCAATTTCACTTTTGAACAGTGACATAAAACTGTGGGCAAAACTCCTAGCCATAAGAATAGGAACAGTTCTTCCGTAAAATTCCATTAAATACTTAGAAATACATATTCCTTTAAATACATAGAAATACATATTACCAATAATCCAGATTCCCTATACAAAATTTTTTTTTTAACTCTAATTGAGAAAATCAAATCCCTCCTTTAAACCTATGATAATCCTCTTTTATCCTGGATAGGTGGAAAGAATGATATAAAAATATATATTCTTCCTAAAATCGTTTATCAGCTAAACATGCTCCCTATTAATCTCCCATTATCGTTCTTTTCCTCAATTAAACATTTACTGTCTCAATACATATGGAAGTATAAAAAAACAAGACTATTGCATAAAGTTTTATCCCAACCAAATTACAAAAGAGGTATTGGACTTCCAGATATTCAGATTTACAATAAAGCAATTCATGTGAATGGATGGCTTATGTTAGCTAATTCCTCCAATATTAAAGACAAGTCAAATATTGAATACCTACTTTTGGGAAAAAAAATCCCCACATATACAGTTTATCTGGACTAGAACGACTCTACCTCCTGAGGCACTTGGTCCCAATAAGCGGGACATAGATAATGAATTACCCACTACAATATTTCCCTCGGTACAAGCTCCTCTATCCACTATCCCGTTCTTCTTGGATCCTAACTATTCAGACCCTTATAATCTTTGGTCTGGGTTATCAAACTACTCCATTAAACATTTCTTGTGTAATAAAATTCCTATGCTGGACTCATGGCCGATTGGTACCTCTATCCGCCCTACTAACTTCTTAAACATAACCATGTAACTCATATCCTTTCAACATTTAAATCAAAAATCCCTATTGCTAAAAAGTGGTCATGGCTTGACATGCTATGTAAACTTTCTTTCCCAATTCCTAATGGGATTTCAAAGATTTATAATCCCCTGATTAAGCTACCGACTCCCTATAAACCCACCTTTATATATTCCCGGGAAAAAGAACTAAACATCTCCTTGGCTGAAGATGAAGAAGATTCAATTTTATCCAATTCACATGGTTTTCCCAGATGTTGGCTTTTACAAGAAAATTTGTATAAAATTTTGACTCGTACAGAACTCTGGAGCTTTTGCACTATTTTGGTTTAATTGAATCTAACCTTTGCTGAAGATGTAGAACACATAAAAGAAAGATGTCTCATATATATTTTTTTCAAACCATTTTGGGCTGAGGTAGGAGAGACTCTGAAAAAATTAGGTCTGACGAACCACACTCTAACACCAAAGGAAATCTTATTGTCCTGCCCAACATACCATTTTAAGCCCAAGAAACATGACCTTTAGCATTATTATTAGGGGCCGCCAAACATTTAATCTCCCTACATTGGAAAGAAGAATCTCCTGCTACTCATTTAGAATGGATGAACAAAGTCAACACGATTCAGCGCCTAGAAGAACTTACTAGTTGGGAATCTTTCACACACCCTCAATTTCTTAAAGTCTGGAGTCATTGGAAACCTGAATTACCCAGTTAGACAGTATATTGTTATGTCCAACAGTAACAAATCTCAAGTATACTGAACCTTTTTTTCCTTCATCTAACCCACTGCCCTAACGATGATATAGTCTAGATAATTCACAATTTTTCAATTCTCTCTGTCATTTAGTCTTGCTAAATTCATTTTCTTACAATCTATTATACCCAAATCAAAATTGGGCCCAACATCTGTAGGTACTTTGTTGTTGCTTTATAGGTATAGTTTTACTTTGTCTTGTTCTATTTTATTACTAATTCTGTCTTAAACATGTTTTAAGTGCACATAGACACTTTTTGTGACACCTTGTATCAAACTTCCACTGTATCTATATATTTGTCACTGTGTTGTAATTTTTGCCTTTCAATATGTTTTAAAAAAAGAATTATTACAAAAAAACAAATCCTCAAAAGACTGTCATCAGAAAAATGGAAAAATTATAGCTCTTAAAATATGAAGTTGTAAAAATCTGTTTATATAAAAAAACATCTTTTATTTTGTGATAGTAGCAAAACCTAAAAAAAAATATAAATCCAATATCGCTGTAATCATATTGACCTGAAGACAAAAGCTGTCTCATCACTTGTACTGCATGATGAATGGATTAAATAATAAATAAATGCAACTCTTGAACTGCTGTTGATTTGTTCATTCTGCCTCTCAAAGATCACAATAAGGCTTGATTCACATTTTTACCTGCGCTCTATGCTGAGTGCTTACACCAGGGTTTAAATTTCTGAAATACGTTAGTCAGACAAAACCCTTGACAGAAGATTCAGTATAATGAGGAAAATAGAGTCACTTTGGACTCTGTCTGGCCTATCATCCAGCGGTGTTTATCTTTTAAGGCACGCACAAAAGCACAGTCAACCACAGTTTTGTGCATTACTATAAAGACGAATACTTCTGAGTAGATGTCAGACCGTGACTCTACCTGCCTCTTTATAGTGAATGGATCCATCGGAGGTTTTATCTGAATTACAGTACGTATACCAGATGTAAGTGCTCAGTGTAGAACACAGGATAAATGTGATCCGAGCCTTAAAAGTGATCCAAAACGTTATGTATCCCAAAATGGTACCAATAAAAGCTTCACCTCAACCTACAAAAAAAACAAGTCGATACTCAGATCCATCAACTGTTAAAGGGAGTGGGTCACCCTCAAAATGGCACTTAAACTGTCTAAACATTTATATAGAGGACTTTTCCCCTATTTAAATCATACTAGGCAAGAATAGCTTAACTTTAAAGTTAATTAAAAATCCACTTTTATTTTCTATGCAAATGAGGGTATTTTGGTGCACCATTGGCATGGCCAACATCTTGGTGCACTGTCAGGACCTCTTATTTACATGATAAAACTGGTACACCACATTGATTAATGTTACGGATCCGGGTGGTGGAACCTCTGTGCTGTGATGCATGGAGGGACCAGAGGGGCATAACTACTGTAAGTGCCTACCCGAACTGACCCTGGCCACACAGCGGCTTAGTCAACTCTGTGAACCAAGGAGGGACCGGGAAGGTGAACCAGGTGCCACTCTGGGACCAACCTTGTGTGAGAGCAGGCGACTCACACGGGACTGATGGCTTAAGCTGACATGCACAGCAGATAAGCACAGCTGGTAGACAGGCAGGTGATGCGGGTAGGCAAGCAGGTGGGCACGGCAGGTAGATAGGCAGGTGGGCACGACTGATAGGCAGGTGGGCACGGCAGATAGACAGGCTGGCGGGCACGGCTGATAGACCGGCTGGTGGGCACGGCTGATAGACTGGCTGGTGGGCATGGCTGATAGACCGGCTGGTGGGCACTGGAACCTGAGGGCTGAGGAGAGTGTTAGCACACAAACAACAACCTTGCACAGGCACCTCCATTTTGAAGGAGGTGCCTTATATAGGGGAAGTCCTCCGGCCATTGGCCAGGGATTCTTAAGGACGGCGCGCAGGGCCCCTGTAAGAGGGAGGGAGCACACGCGCATATTAAGCACAGTGCCCGGGGAAATGCGCGTGGTGCGTGCACCCCGGGCACACGTAGGAGGGGAGCCGGAGGATGCCGGACCGGGGTCGCGGCATTGAGGGGATTGGCGTCTCTGCCCGGCAGGAGGCAGAGACGCCAACGCTACAATTATCTCTAAGGCCCAGAGAAAATGCTACGCCACCTGTCTGTGTATCCGCACTGACACTGGATGATCGTGGTGGCATGCTCATAGTGTCAGTGCGGAGGAACTAATATTTCATATTAGTACATCCATCTATGTACTTGTGCACATAGGTAAATACAGGAGTGTGTAGATCAGTGTTTCCCAAACTCCAGTCCTCACGGCCCCCCAAAATGTCGTTCAGAATGTTCAACATGTTTTCAGAATTTCCTTAGTACTGCACAGGTGATGGACGTATCATCAAGGCATCAGGAATTCTCTCACCTGTACAACATTATGGAAATCCTGAAAACATGACCTGTTCGGGGCCATGAGGACTGGAGTTTATGAAACACAGGTGTGGATGGATGTACTAACATGACATAGATATGGCATTGTGCTGGGTTAAACAGAACGATTAATGGTGTCAGCATTGATAATACCCGATTGGTGGATGTTGTGAAAAGACAGCTGCCGTATGTCAGAACGTCTACTCCTCCTCATCGACGCAGCTCACTTGATGCACTTCCAGGTGTAGCAAGCGGTGGTCAGTGACATTCAGGAGCCAGACGTCAGAGTGCACTCAGTCATTGTGTGCGCACCTCCCCAATCATCCAGTGTCAGTGTGCAGGTGCAGACAGATGTCTGGGCCTTAGAGACAAGTCAATAAATGTGAGGTATTGGCTGTATTATGCAAATAGGAGGGCGTGACGGTGTTCTAAGGCATAGGTAATGCCAATGATGTACAGAAACACCTTCATTTGAAAATCAAATAAAAGTTGTTTTTTTTAATGAACTATAAAGTTAAGCTCTAAACTTAAAGTTAGGCTTTCAATTGGATAGACCAAGTATAGTGTTAATACAATGTTCCCAAACCATTGACTAAAGTGGGTCAGGTATTTAACAACAGTGTGGATGGGAAATAAATAGCCTGTCTAAGGAAAATTACTGCTTACCCATCACTCATAATGTCCTAATGTGCACCAGAAAACCCAAAGCGCGTTTCGCGTAGGCTTCCTCGGGATTTGGTCTATCTAATTGAAAGAAACAGTCATATGTTTTTTGCCATGCTATGTTATGTACATACTCTAACCTCTTGAAGATGTGGGTTTTTACTGATGGTCATTTTATCACACTGCCCCTCTAAAACAATGCATGTCTGATGTGTACCATTTTTCAACCTTCACCCTTGGCTGTTGATTTTAATATATTTATGCAGTGTCTTGTAATTTTTTTGGATACTTAATAAATTTACTTTAATTTACCCTTTGGTGGAATTTTCATACTCCATATTTTTATGTGTAGTTGATTGACTCTCTGAGTATATCTTAGACTGTATGTTTATCTTTTTTGATCAATGGCCTTATCTGGTATATATGTGGCCTTGTATGTTCAGATCACTGTCACAATATTAATTTCTTTAGTTGTTGATAAATGTTTCGGAGGGGCAGAAATGTGTCCAATGTATTTAACGTACTGCTAAAGAAAGACAAGTCTTACTTATATTCTGAGTGCCGGGATTTTTTTTTACATTTTTACTTCTTTGGCTTCCACGTGTACCACCTGGATAGTGATGTGACAATTATTCTAATTTACAAGACATATAACAGTGACTGTCTACCGCACGAAAAGTGGAGGAGGGCAGATCAGGCTTTCATCTGATCAACATGTCAACCTTTGACACATTACTTAACCCCCCACAATCATGTCTCAGGCTGAGTTCACACGATGCGTTTTTCATGCGTTTCCGCGGCATTTTTGCAGTTGCGGAAACGCCGCGGAAACGCATGAAAAACGCATGATAGAAGGGCAGCAATGTTCCCCAATTGAAATCCGCATGTGCTGTGTCCATGATGCGGATTTTTCTGCAGCGTAAACGCTGCGCTCAAAAATCCGCAGCATGTCAATTAATTTTGCGGAAACGCTGCTCTTTTGCCGCCATTGACTTGCATTAGACCGCATGGAATCCGCATCACTGTATATGTTGATGCGCTTTTCAAGCGGTCTAATGTGCGGATGGTACCCGGGTGTGGAGGAGAGGACTCTCATCCAGACCCAGGTACCATTAAAAAAAAGAATAAAATAAAAAATATATATATACTCACCTTCTGACGGCAGGCGCAGCGCTCCTGCTTGGTTCCCCGCACTTCGCGGTTGAATGAAGAAGGACCTTCGCTGACGTCAGAGTCATGTGACGGGTCACGTGACGCTGACGTCGGCTGGTCCTTCAGTCTTCACTGCCGGTAGCCGGGACCGAGCGAAGCAAGACACCGGGGGCCATCAGAGGGTAAAGTATATATTTATTTTTTATTTTTTGACATTCACACACTATATAAATCCATGCCGGCTGCATGGATTTATATAGTGTGAAGTTGACAAGCACTTTCCAAGTGATGCTAAAATCGCTTGGAAAGCACTTGTCAACCCGCATGCAGAAATGAAAGTGAAGAACGCTTCACGTCCGCATGTCCCTGGCAGGAAAAATGCATGTACAATCCACATGCGTTTTTTCCTGCCAAGGAGATGCAGAAATGCTCAGGAAAAAATCCTGAGCATTTCTGCATCGTGTGCACATACCCTCAAGGTGGCCACAAAGAGAGCCCTGAGCACATATGACAGCTTTATGTTACAATTAACACTTCCATTACAAGGAAACAGAAATACAATAATTATGCGCACACCTAAAATAATCAAAACATTGTTTTTATACAGAAACCACAAACAGCATGAAAAACACTATAAGGGTATGTGCACACGATGCAGAAATGAAGCAGAAAATTTCTGCATCATTTCTGCATCTCCCTGCCAGAAAAAACGCATGCAGATTGTGCATGCGTTTTTCCTGCAGAATACATGCGGATCCACATGCGGATTCACATGCGTTTCTGCATGCAGATTGACAAGCGCTTTCCAGGCGATTTTAGCATCACCTGGAAAGTGCTTGACAACTAGGTCACACTATATAAATCCATGCAAACAGCATGGATTTATATAGTGTGACCCGAGAGAGTGTATATACTTACCTCCGATGGCCCGCGCTGTCCTGCTTTACACTCCGTTCTCCCGGCTGCCGGCAACTTTGAATTGAAAGACCTGCCGACGTCAGCGTCACGTGACCCGTCACATGACTCTGACGTCAGCGCAGGTCCTTCAACTCACTGCAAGTGCCGGGAACCAAGCAGGAGCGGTGCGCGGGCCGACAGATGGTAAGTATATATATATTTTTTATTTTATTCTTGTTTTACAGCTTTTTTAATGGTACCTGGGTGTGGAGGAGACTCTCCTCTTCTCCACACCCGGGTACCATCCGCACATTAGAACGCGCCAATAACGCAAGTACAGATGCAGTCTTGCAGAATTGGCGCGTTCTAATGCAAGTCAATGGCGGCGAAAACGCCGCGTTTACGCAAAATTAATTGACATGCTGCGGATTTTTGAGCGCAGCGTTTACGCTGCGGAAAAATCCGCATCATGAGCACAGCACATGCGGATTTCAATTGGGGAACATTACTGCCCTTCTACCATGCGTTTTTCATGCGTTTCCGCGGCGTTTACGCAACTTCAAAAACACCGCGGAAACGCATTAAATACGCATCGTGTGAACTCAGCCTAAAACTAAAATGACAGAACCTGACATACACTTAGTAACATGCAGAGTGGGCGATGCAAAATACAGTGTAATCAAATGGTCCAATGCAGAGGAGCAGGGTGAATGTTAGTGCAATCTCTGATTAATAATGGTTGGATAGGCATGATAACACTAATAAGGCTAAACAAGCATGACCATACTGGAGCTGAAATTGCAGCAAACCAAACTGTGGACTAGTGTGGATGCATAATGTATAAACCTATAATACAATGATATCTATAATATAACCAGGGAGGTGTCCTTCTGTTCGAAGCCTCTATAGATTGAGCAAGCTCAGTGTGGCGCAATAACGACATTAAGTCCAGGACGAGAGAGAGAGGGAGTACACCCCCTGTATTTTAAATACATTATATATACAGTGCTCAGCATAAGTGAGTACACCCTCATATTATCAGTACATTATATATATATATATATATATATATATATATATACAGCGCTCCGCATAAGTGAGTACACCCCCTGTATTATCAGTGTATTATTGTGATGACACAGCTTCTAATCTTAGTTAATCAGATGTCTAGATTTGTTAGACCAAGAGAAATACACTATTGTGCTTGTGTTGACTTCAGAATTAGTGTGGGTTTCTTTGGTGGGTCAAAAAGGACAGACTAGTATAAACAGACAGTGTGTAGCGCGGAGCTGTCATGAGAAAGTTCACAGGAGTTCATCAACTGATGATCTCCGGTGATCTCACTTATGGCACCGCCACTGCGTGAGAAAGTTCATCAGAGTTCATCAGCTGATGAACTCCTGTGAATGCTACATACTGTCTGTGTCAGTGTGTACCTGGCTGTTGTGGAGAGCAGTCACATTGGTGACTGCTGATGTGACTGCTCTACAAGTGATCCGGATCGTCGTGGGACATTATGCATTATTTCATCACTTCGGAGAGGTGAAGGATATTGTTGTTTTTTATTTTTGTATTTTTTCAGAGGACAATGGTTTCTGGGAATGGGTCTTAGGTGAGTATAAATTAGCTTTTTATTTTTAAATGAATGAGTAAAACTGTGTGGACATTTATTTCAAATAAAGGATTTTTTACATGCTGTGTCTTTATTTACAAACTTTTACTATGGTGTTTGTAATGGGGGGCCTTATAGATGCCTCTCCATCACTAACCCCAGGGCTTCATGTCAGCTGCCAATACAAGGCTGAAATGAACCCTAACCTTATTACCACAATTGCCACTGCACCTGGGCAAGTGGAAAGAGCCGAGGCTAAGCACCATTTCTAGAGTGGCTGAGGGCTGATGTGATTAGCCTTGGAGGGGGCTAGTATCACAGGCTATTAATATCTTCCCTCACCTATCTGGTTAGCCTTTGTAGTTAGATTCTATAGGGGGACCCTATGTCAATTTTTTTCTGGGTTCCCCCTTTAAGCTAGTCAGTAAACGCTAATCAAACAGCTGTGAACTGTTATTAATAGCCAGAACACATGTTGGCCTGAAGGCCCCTTCCTAGGCTATTAATATCAGCCCGCAACTGTCTGTTTAGCCTTTTCTGGTTAGTAAATATAGAGGTGACCCCATGTTAAATTTTTTGGGGGGGGTCTTCCCTATAATAACCAGTAAAGGTTGAGAAAACAGTTGTCATCTGATGTTAATAGCCTGGGAATCTTTATGGCTATTATTCCGTTCCCAGAGTATTAACATCAGCCCCCGGTCGTTGGCTTTCCCTCTGCTGATTATGAAAATTAAGGGGGACCCCACTCCTTTTTTTCCCTGTTTTTTTTATTAACAAGTACAGTAAAATACACACCCAAGGTAACCTTAGTTCACAGCCTCCTGGTTTCTAGCAGCTGGAAATGCAAATTACCTTGACTGTGTGACTGCAGTCTTATTAATCCCCGCAGCACACCCACTGTGCGCTGCGGGGATTTGACGGTTTCAGACCCGAGACCGGAGGGTACATATGAGTTATACATACCCCCAGCGAGCTCTCCTTACACTTGTATTGAGCCGAGGCTGCGCCCCATCTAGTGATGTACCCGTCTTGTGGGCGTGGCTGCCTAGAGGGCATGGCCTCGCTCCATACAAGTGTTTGGAGAGCGAGGCTGCGCCCACTGGCAGGGGGTATGTATAACTCATACATACCCTTCGATCCCAGTGTAACAGGCCAGAGTGTACCCCGACCTGATTAAACCCGGGTATAGTTTTCCCCATGCCAGAATATACCCTGGGGGATAAAATTTCCTAGGCAAAACTATACACAGGGGTATAAAATAGCCTAGGCCAAACTTTATCCCTCCAGAACATATCCCTCTATTTTATGAACCCTTGTAAATGAGATTGATTTTAGATGCCATTTTTTACCCCTCCAGTCTACAATATTCCCCTCTATTTTCTATTTTTTGAGCCCTTGTAAATGAGATGACAGATTTTAGATGCCATTTTTAACCCCTCCATTTTTAACCCCACCAGTATATACAATATACCCCTATATTTTATGAGCCCTTGTAAATGAGATTTTATATGCCATTTTTTAATAACTTAAAACTGACTTACACGTAGTGGGAATGTATTTGTGTTGTTAATCACTAGTGTTGAGCCACCCCCGTAATGTTCGAGTTTGGTTCGTCGAACACCCGTGTGTTCGCCGAACTGTTCGTCAAACTGTTCGTCGAACACCTTCGAACACCGTTAAAACCAATGGCAGGCAAACAAAAACACATAGAAACACATAGAAAACACCTTCAAAGGTGTCCAAAAGCTGACAAACTGCTCAGAAGACATAACTAACACATGGAAAAGGGACAAGTACATATAGTCATGCGAAAAGAAAAGAGGTGGAGGAGTAAAAGGAGGGGGAGACACAGATATAGGCATGTCATGCCCTTTTAAAATCCAAAAAGTGAGAAGCCGACACGGCCAGTCCGTTCCTGCCCGTGCCACCTCCGTGTCGCCGGGTTTGTGCCAGAGCCGCGGTGGACCCTGACGGCCAGCCCCCCTCTCCCAATACTGGTGCCTGTCCGCTGGTGGGTCGAGCGAGCCCCCCTGTGGTGGAGGCAGCTCTAAGCTTTTTAATTTAAATTGTCTCTCTAATTTGAATGAATACACTTTTACAAGGATCTATTGGAGGGCAAGTCTCACGCCAGCAGCCGCGTAATTCCAGCTCCATTAGCGTCCACTAAAGCTGCTGCAGTTAAAAAGCTTTTATAAGGATCGAGCTCGGCTGTCCACCGCAAGGCATCCTACCGCCAGTCCCAGCCCCTATGCCTTGGGGTGCCTCCTGATGCTCTTCACTGAGTATCCCGTGGTCCTGAAGCATTTCCTTTGAAAAAATTAAGTGTCCAAACTACAGGTGGTGTAGCTTGCTTAACAGCCGGGATAATCCGCTGACTAGCAGACACTGCTACTAGGCACAAAGTATTTCCTGGGCTAGATGCAGTTAAAAATTTGTAATTAGATACTCTCGTTGGATGCTGAGAAAGCATTCCATAGAGTCTCCTGGCACGCCATATATTATTCTCTTAAACAGCTTGGGGTAGGGGTCTAGGGGACCCTTTTATAGCCAAAATCACGGCCCTGTATTGCAATACGTCACCTAGGCTGAAGATAAATGGAATTGTAGCACCCTGAGGGCTCGGTTGCTACAGAGGTATTGCACCTCACCCAGAGGTGTGATATCTCACTCTCAGGTAAGGATGGAGTGTGGATCAGGACCCGACACCTGCATGCATTACACCACATTGCCGTGGGGCAGGGCGACCAATATGCCCCTGAGATGGGCACGACAGTCCCTGTCCCTGGCTCTAGTGGGGGGAGAGAACACTGAGGAAGGGGAACCCTGTAGTGCAGGAGCAGGGAGGAAGCAGTTCCTGGGTGCATTGAGAAGGGAGTATAAAAGGTGGGCACCATCTTAGTTCAGTGCAGAGAAGTCTGAGCAGAAGTGACAGGGAGCAGGGGCTCTGCATGAGCTCTGCTCCGGAGGCGGGCCTAGTAACAGAGGCCCAGGCCTGGAAGAGGGAGAAGAAAGGAAGAGGAGCGGAGAAGGCGCCAGGAACGAGGAAAGAAGGGATCCCAGGGGTGCGGACGGGCGAGTCGCCACCGCATGCCCGAATCCACCTGCGTGGAGGGGTAAGGCCAAAGGGGGAGACCGGTCCCCGAAACTAGTGGAGGCGGGAAACGACCCTCAGCTAGAAACCGGAGGCTGTGACATTTTATGTGGCGCAGACCCTCGCTACACCCACTAGGAAGGCACCACATAGGGTCAGGGAAACTGGCGACAAGTTTACCAAGAGGAGGCCCGAGGCAGCCGGACAGAAGGGTTGGTAAGAAAGGCCAGACAAAGGACACACAAAGGGGGTCCTGTGAAGCGCTCCAAAGTTTTCTGGGAGTTGTCTGAGCCCCTCACCTGGTGAGCACAGTACGACGTGGGCAGCCGTTACCTGCAGAAGTGGTCTGGATAATAAGAACTGTGAGTAAAGGCCCTGGACTGCATCACTGACTCCGTGTCATTACTGCTGCTGCCCTGCACCATTACCCCCATCCTCCGCATACACTGCCCTGAGGCTATACTCCTCCCGTGGGGAGTTATGCTACGCTCTGCTGCACCCACAACACCAGCCTCAGCGGTCTGCCCTGCAGCGGCGATTCACTCTCACCGCAATCCACGGGTGGCGTAGTCGGACGTTTAAACATCAAAACCACATAAATAGTTCCGCCACTGGTTTGACCACCCTGAGCTACGGAACCGGGTCGCCGCCACAGAGACTACAACCACCAGTCTCCACCAAAAAGGGTCCGGCTCCGGGTGTCCCAAGGCCCAGGGGGCGCATCAGAACATTTTCATCACCTTTCATAATCACCAATGGGAAAAGGCAGGGATGTCCTCTGTCCCCTCTCTTATACATCCTAGTGATGGAGCACCTGCACTCATCAATTCGCCATAACCCCAATATTAGGTGGATTGAGGTGGGAGGCACCGAGTACAAGTGCTCTCTATTTGCTGATGATGTCCTAGTATATATCACTCAATCACATATATCCATCCCTGCTGTTATGGCTGAAATAGATCACGTTGTTACATAGTCAAATTTTAAAATCAATGCAGCGAAGTCTGAGGCCCTCGATGTCTCCCTCCCCAAATCCATACAGGATTCCATCCAGTCCAACTTTCCCTTTGCCTGGCCCTCACAGGGTATCAAATACTTAGGAATTCCTATTCATAGAGACCTCTCCCGTCTATGTTATCTTAATTTTGGGCCCTTTATTGAACAACTCCATACAGACCACGGTTGGCAAGTTAGAACTGTAAGATTCACTACGTGAACCACTGGTGTTTTGTGGAAAAGCACATGTACACTGTGTTCCAAATTATTATGCAAAAAGTGTTTAGGAGTGATAAGGGAAGAATTTGTTTGTTTGTCTGTTAAACTCATTGATGGTGATGTGTGTCAGGGCTCTTTATATCACTGTAAGCAATTGCAGACTCCTGTGCTAATTAGTTTGGCAGGTGTGTCCAATGAAAGGCAAGACTACTTAAGAAGGCTGTCCCACATTATTAAGCAGCCTACATTTTCAGCCAAAATGGGAAAGAAAAAGGATGTGTCGGCTGCTGAGACTACAATCAACATTGTGCGATGATCAGGATGAAGTGTCTTGGCAATCAAGAAGTATGTAGCTGATTCACAGTACACATGTGTGCGTGCTGATAAGGGCAAATTGAGGACTCTTTCCTACAGGCAATTACGTCAGGTTAAAAAAGCAGCGGCAAAAAAGAATTGTCATAGCAGCAGACAAGTTTTTGAAGCTGCTGGTGCATCCAACGTCCCCCGAACAACAAGATGCAGGGTCCTTCAGAGGTTTGCAGCTGTGCGTACTCCATCCTGTCAACCTCCTCTATCCACTGCACACAAGCAGAAACGGCTCCAGTTGGCCAAGCAATACATGAAGACTGATTTCAAAACTGTTTTGTTCACGGATGAGTGCCGTGCAACGCTCGATGGTCCAGATATATAAAGTGGAGGATGGCTGGTTGATGGACACCCCACGCAAACACGGCTACAGCACCAACAAGGAGGAGGTGGAGTAATGTTTTGGGCTGGAATCATGGGGAGAGAGATTGTCGGCCCCTTTAGGATCCCTGAAGGGGTAAAGATGAACTCCATAATGTATGTGGAGTTTCTCAAGCAGCACTTCCTGCCATGGTTCAAGAAGAAGAACCGTGTATTCCACAGCAAGAGCATTTTCATGCATGATAATGCACCGTCTCATGCTGCACATAACACATCTGCATCTCTGGCTGATATGGGCATAAAAGGGGACAAACTTATGGTGTGACCCCCATGCTCCCCTGACCTCTACCCCATTCAGAACCTCTGGAGCATCATAAAAAGGAGTGTCTATGATGGCGGGAGGCAGTTCACATCTAAGCAACAGCTCTGGGAGGGTATTCTGTCCTCATGCAAAACAATTGAAGCAGAAACCATCCAAAACCTGACAAATTCAATGGACGAGAGAGTTCAGAAGCTCCTTTCAAACAAGGGGTCCTATGTGGTTGATCGAAGAGTGTGGGGGATCTAAGAGTGTGGCAACCCAGTAGTCAGGATTACTTCGAATTCTGACAATCTGAGGGTCATGTTGCAGGTAGTGCAGCAAGAAGGCACTTATGTGTCTTGCACATCTCGGAGCCCCAAAATTATTTTCCGGGCTAGATGCAGCTAAAAATTATTATTAATTTTAAATCTGGTGGAGCTTAGTATAGATGGCCTAATAGAATCAGTACTGCACACTGCTACAAAGCCCAAATTATTTTCCAGCCAAGGTACAGATAAACAAGATTAGTAACTTGAAAGCTTAAAACGGTTGGTGAGGTGATTTTAACCAATCATCAAGCATTTACTCTCCCCAGGATGACACAGGGGTAGAAAAGTCGTTTCGGATCCATGATTTGTTCATCTTTATGAACGTGAGTCTGTCTACATTATCAGTGGAGAGCCGCGTGCGCTTATCTGTCAGCACACCACCAGCAGCGCTGAACACACGTTCAGACAGAACGCTGGCTGCGGGGCATGACAAGATCTCCAAGGCGTAAGTGGCTAGCTCCGGCTATTTATCCAGATTGGAAGCCCAAAAAGAGCAAGGGTCCAGTGACACAGTCATGGCTTCAATGTTTACTTGGAGATACTCCTGTACCATCGTCTCTAGGCGTTGACTATGTGTCAGACTTCTTGTCTCCTGTGGCCTTGCAAAGGATGGGCTAAAAAAGTGGTGAAATGATTCCGCAAAATTGATGTTACCAGCAGATACTGTGTTTCTGTTACGGTTTGAGTGTTGAACACTCGACGGTCCCACGGTTGGCAAGTTGGGACTGTGAGATTCACTACGTGCACCACTGGTGTTTTGTGGAAAAGCACATGTAAGATTCTGCAACAGTCTCTGCTGATACTCCTGCATGCGTGCATCCCTTTCTATGGCAGGAATAATTTCTGCAAATTTACTTTTGTACCGGGGATCTAACAGTGTGGCAACCCAGTAGTCAGGATTATTTCTAATTCTCACAATTCGAGGGTCATGTTGCAGGTAGTGCAGCAAGAAGGCACTCATGTGTCTTGCGCATTCAGGAGCACCAAGTCCCTGTTGTGTTGGTGGCGAGGTAACAATCATGCTTCCTTCCTCTGTCCTCTTCCCCCAACCTCGCACAACAGAAATGTGATCAAGGTCTCCCTCATCTGATGAGTCTTCCATCAGTTCGTCCTCCACTTCTTCCTGGGCTCCTGCACCTTCCTCACTAGTTTGGCTGCTACCATGCGCCCTGGTAAAACCATCTCCCCCACCCTCACATGCCTGCCGCCTTGGTGCTGCCGACCGTCTGGACCTTGCAGATGTTAGTGACTCGCCCCCTGGGCCGTGGGGCACTCGGATCCGGGCAATAGGGGGAACGATGGGAGTAGTAGTGGCAACCCGGTTCCGTGGCTCAGGGTGGTCAGGCCAGTGGTAGTCCGTTATGTGCTATTGATAATGTCCGACTACGCCACCCGTGGATTTGCGGTCATTAGGTACCGCCGCTGCAAGGCAGACCGCTGGGGCTGATTAGGTGTGCAGCTGGGATGGTGTGACTCCCCACGGGAAGAGTTCGGCCCCAGGGCAGTGTAGTGGATGGTGGGAGTGATGGTGGTGAGAGTCCCACTACCGGTAGTGCTGGAGCACACAGACAATAGGTTGCAGTCCAGGGTCTTTACTGAAACAGGTAAACTGACCCATAAACAGTCCCAGCTAGGAGGGGACCTGGATGTCTGAGAGCAACGGGGAAATTGGCCCCGGTCAGGGTGAGGGTGTAGGCCTACCCTGCTTTCTGCGCTCCTTCTGGCTATCTCCTCGTTATAGGGTAACAGCCCACGTTTCCAAGCTTTCCGTGTATTCTCGCCTGTATGGCCTGCGACGTGGGTTCCTTTCTGCTCCCAGCCTTGTACGGCTTTACTGGTCCCTTCGGTTGTGGCAGGGCCTTCAGGCTTCTTAGGCCAAGGAATATACAGTTCCCTGCGGACTGGTTATCTGCTGGAGAATGTGGAATCCTTCCAGCCTCAGACACCAAAGTCTGGTAGATTAAGTCCTCTATCTGCCAAGACAGGCTCACTTTGCCTCTTGTCTCTGGCTTGTGGCTCTCCTACTGCCACACTTCCTCTTAGGTGCAATACAACTGTCTGTCCCTGCTCTGCTCCGGGACACGTCTCAGTGCTGAGACAGGCCATCCAGTTCTCTCTAACCCTGCCCCCAGCACCAGCTTTTATAGGGGCAGCCTGCTCCCCCTACTGGCCTGAGACAGGAGGTACTGCATGCTAATGTTCCCCTGACTAGAGAACCTCCCCCTTGCTCTCAGACACAGTTTTATTACATTTTGTGGCATCCAGGCCAGGGTGACACATTCCCCCCTAGTGAAATTTAGTACTCCGGGACTAAACAATAAACAAAGACAATATGCATAACCATAAAACATTAATAGACAAACGACGCACAGATTGAGTTCTTAAGGTCACAGTGTGGCCTGTGACCGGGTGTCCATATCACCAATACAACGGGGAGCCTTAACCAGGTGGGGGTCTGTCCTACCCCAAGTCCTTTACAGTCTTAGTTCATTCCTTGGTTAGGCTCCGAACGCAGTCCATACAAGGTCCCGGTTATAAAAAGTCCATAACCTTTGAGTCCTTACGGTAGCTGCAAGAAACTGAAATACACTATTAATAAAAATGCAGGTAACTTGGCAAACATTTCAACATTTGGCAACAGGGTTATTTACAATTTTAGTGCACTCTATATTCTCCAGCGAGCGGGTATCTGTCCCTCTGTGCTCCTGGTTGACCTACGTAGCCCACTGTCTGGTGGTGGACCAACCTGGCTTTCCCCACTAGTGTTAGGGGTACAGCTACCAGCTGGGTGTACAGGTAGGGCAGGCAGCTGTCTGTGGGTCCTTTGGCTTACCGCAGGCATGGCAGGCTCACTGTCAGCAGAGGGTTGACTCTCCTGGGCTGCTGGTACAGGCTCTTCTGCCTCTGGAACCGCTTGCTCCTCTTCACCTTCCGGCTCAGGTGTTGGTTGTTGCTGTGCCGGTTGCAGGAAATGCAGGACGGGTACCACTATGGCATCATTTATGCGAGTCCAGGACTGAGGGAACTCTCCGAGAACGGTGCTGATCATTTCTTCCTTGTCCTCTGCGGGTTCAAGGTCACTCTGATCCTCTTCTGCACTACGGAGTTGCTCGGGGCATCTTTTGAGGTGGTCTCTGGAGACGACACTAGTGGTTTCTCCTCCGTCCTTGGTGATTACGCACACCTTTGGGTTGCCGTGGTCAGACTGCAGTACGGTGTAGGGTTCCCTTTCCCACTGGTCGTCCAACTTATGTAGCCCTCTTTTTCGCTTTAGGACTTGCTCACCAGGTTCTAGGGGACCAGCAGGGGCGTGTTGATTGAAGAGTTTTTCTTGCCTCTCTCTCACCTGGGACAGGCTCTTCTCCACACTCTCCTGTACCTTCTTGTACTGCAGTTGCCTTTCCGTATCCCAGTCTGCATCCGGGGTGGTGTCCTCAGGTGTTAGGACTCCCATCTCCAGGTCTACGGGCAGCTTACCTGGTCTGGCTCGCATCAGGTAAGCCGGGGTGCAGTTGGTAGCATTCATCGGGATATGATTGTATAAGTCTATCAGGTCCGGCAGTTTTTCTGGCCACAGGCTGCTTTCCTCCAGGGGCAACGTCTTCAGGAGATCAATAACTAAATTGTTCATCTTCTCACACATCCCGTTGGTTTGTGGGTGGTAAGGCGTTGTCCGAATCTTCTTACAGCCATAGAGGTTGCAGAACTCCTGGAAGATTTCAGCTTCGAACGCTGGACCCTGGTCTGTCAGGACCTGTTCCGGATACCCGTGTGGACGGCAGAAGTATTGCTGGAAGGCTCTGGCCGCTGTTTGGGCTGTCAAGTCCTTTACCGGGACCACCACTAGAAAACGGGAATAGTGGTCCACGATTGTCATGGCATAGATGTATCCTGACCGGCTGGGAGCCAATTTGACATGGTCCAGAGCTACCAGCTCAAGAGGCTGCGTGGTGACGATGGGCCTCAAGGGTGTCTTCTGGCTGGTGCGGTCCTTCCTCCTTAGGTGACAAGGGCCACAGTCTCTGCACCATTTTTCTACGGCTCCTCTCATGCCGACCCAAAAGAACCTTCCTCTTAGCAGGAACTCCAGTTTCTTCCAACCGAAGTGTCCCGCTCTGTCATGGTAAGCCCCCAGGACCATAGCTGCATCCCGTCTTGGGACCACGACTTGCCAGGTCAGCTCGTGCGTCCGGTGGTTGACTATCCTTCTGCACAATTTGCCTTCGTAGAGGAACAGCTTGTTCTTCTCCTTCCATAGCTGCTTGGCTTCCTCTGGGGCATCTGGATCTAGGCGGGCGTCTTCCCGGGTCAGCAGATCTTTCACCAGGCGGACTGCAGGGTCACTATCTTGGGTCTCGGCCCAGCTGTGGTGAGGTAGGGGATTGATCATCACAGTTGTTAGATCCTCCTCCTTCACACGGTGAGAGTGTTGAGCGGCTCCATACCGGTGAAATGTGGGGAGTTCTACCTCCTCCAGCTCTTCTGGGTCTTGGTCACCCTCAGGTAAGTGAGGCATTCTTGATAGGGCGTCCGCGTTGGCATTGGTTTTGCCTGCCCGGTACTTGATCACGAAGTCATAGTTGGAGAGACGGGCCATCCACCGCTGTTCCAGGGCACCCTGTCTTGCATTGTCCAGGTGTGTCAACGGGTTGTTGTCCGTGTACACGGTGAACTTTGCGGAGGCCAGGTAATGCTTGAAGCGTTCCGTCACGGCCCACACCACCGCCAAGAATTCTAGCTTGAAGTAGCTGTAATTCTCTGGGTTCCTCTCGGTGGGCCTCAGCTTCCGACTGGCGTATGCGATCACCCGTTCTCTGCTCTGTTGGTTTTGGGACAGTACGGCTCCCAGTCCCACATTACTGGCGTCCGTGTGGAGAATGAAAGGCTGGCCATAATCAGGGTAGGCCAGGATCTCGTCCCCTGTGAGGGCCATCTTTAGCTGGTGGAAGTACTCCTCTTCCGGTTTATCCCACTTGAAGGGTGGCATTTGACTTCGGGACTTAGACTGTCCGATCAGGAGGTCCTGCATAGGAGCTGCCATCTTAGTGAACCCGGGGATGAACCTTCGGTAGTAGCCTACCAACCAGAGAAACTGTCTCACCTCTTTGAATTTCGAGGGGCTTGGCCAGCTCTTGATTGCCGTGACCTTGTCAGGGTCAGGGGCCACTCCTTCCGCGCTTACCACGTGCCCTAGGTACTGGACCTTTGGTTTCAGCAGGTGACACTTCGATGGTTTCACCTTCAGGCCATAGCCTGCCAGGGCTTCAAACACCTCAGCCAGGTGTTTGAGATGGTCCTCGTAGGTCTTCGAATAGCCGATCACGTCGTCCAGGTAAAGGAGGACCGTCTCGCAGTTTCGGTGCCCTAGACAGTATTCCATCAGCCGCTGGAAGGTCCCTGGTGCGTTGCAGAGCCCGAAAGGCATACAGTTGAACTCGCTCAGTCCCATCGGGGTGGTGAAGGCGGTCTTCTCCTTGTCAGCCTCTGCCACAGGAACCTGCCAGTACCCGCTAGTAAGGTCCAAAGTAGAAAAGAAGTTAGCTGATTTTAGTGCGGCTAAAGACTCCTCTATTCTAGGCAGCGGATATGCGTCTTTGTGGGTGATACGGTTGATTTGTCTATAGTCGACGCACATTCTCATGGTGCCGTCTTTCTTTTTCACCAGAACCAAGGGGGCTGCCCAGGGGCTACAGCTATCTCTAATGACCCCAGATTCTTTCATCTCTCTTAGCATACCCTTGGCGTTCTGATAATGTGCAGGGGGTACAGGCCTGTGTCTCTCTTTTATTGGTGGGTGGCTCCCTGTGGGGATGTGGTGTTCTATCCCTTTTACTCTGCCGAAGTCTAGCGGGTGCTTACTAAAGACTCGCTCGTACTCCTGTACCACCCGGTGGACTCCTTGTTTTTGGTGCAGGGGAGTGGAGTCAGCACCCACATGGAGTTTCTGGCACTAGTCCTCCTTTGGTTTCTGGGAGCTATTACCCTCCGCCTGTGGAGATGGAGGCAAGGGTTCCACGGCCCTGATAGCTTTGTGTTCGACAACAAACAGTTTGGCGAGTGTAGCGTACCTGGGTAAGTGTACTTCCCTCTCCCCAATGTTGAGGATGCGGACGGGCACCCTCCCATGACGGACATCAACCACCCCCCGGGCTGTCAAAATGGTGGGCCTGCTGTCTGAGTACACGGGTTCTACCATGGCTTGGTAGTTTCTACCTCTCAACCCGATTGCAGTCCGACACCAGATCATCATTTCACTTTTGGGAGGCATGGAAATGGGGAATGGGTCACTCAGTCTTACGCTACCGATCTCACCACCAGACAGTTCTACCTGCTGCCGTCTCATCAGGGCTTTTTTCTCCTTGTTGAGGACTCTCTGTTGGCTGGAACTAGCATTCACCGCCACCTGTTGTAGAATTACAATTACTTCTGAAAGACAATTTTCGATCACGTTAGTACCCACAGTTATTTTAGGGTGAATTTCACGACGGTCAATGTCCACAATAATTACTCCCTGTGCCGGTAGTTCAACTTTACCAATTTTAATGGTCATCTCCTTGAACCCCATCTGCGGCACGGGTAAGCCATTACTGGTGATGATGCTCAAGTTACTGTCTGGATACCGTGTGATATCAGCATCAGTCCAATACTGCTTAAAAAGTACATAAGGGATAGTGGTTACTTGCGACCCAGTATCCAGCAAGGCGCTCATGGGGATACCGTCCAGCACCACGGGTAAAACCGGGCGCCCCCCATCGTACTTATCACGCCAATTATACGGGCCTGGTGTTCTTATGCCTGGGGGTTGGCCCTCTGCCCCAGGTTGGACCCGTTTAAATTACAGTACCTGGAAATGTGTCCGGGCTGGTTGCATCGACGGCAAATGGGCTGTCCATCCTCTGCGTAGCGGTCTGTGGGCCTCCCTCGGAACGACTGGATCCTCCTCTGTCGACGCCACGGGACATCCTCCGGACTTGAAGCCAGCTCGATGGGTCTTGACGGGTCCACTTGCAACGCCTGGACGGTCCTGGTCAATGCCGCGATGCTCCTGGTCAGCTCTTGGACTTGGTGGTGCAGATCTTTCGACGGGGCTTGGTTCAGGGCCTGTCCATCAGCCCCCACGGAGTCCATAGAGGAGGGCGCCGCCTCCTGGTGGTAGGTGAGAGCAGGGCGCCGGGGGTTTATAGCGCCACTGGTTGCAGGTTCACGGAGCACCCTTATGGCCCTGTCCTTAAATTGGGCAAAGGTCAGATCAGGGTTCTGAAAGAACATGAGGCACAGTTGGGCCCTGTGGGCGCTGGACAGCAGACCTTCTATGAATTGTTCGGTTAGTAATTTATCCGTTTCCTGCACGCTGCCAGGGTCAGTTTGTTAAATAGCCCTCAAGGCTTCCTGCAGATTTAGGGCATAGTCTCTGATGCTGTCCTGTGCCCGCTGCTTACATCAATAGAACCTCATTTTAATCTCAGCGGAGGTACGTGTGTCAAAGGTACCCCGCAGCCGGGCCAGAATACCCTTCACAGTCCTTTTCTCCTCAGTGGGCCATGATTTTACCTCCCTTTGGGCTGCGCCAGTTAACTGCCCTGTTAGTATGCTGACCTTCTGTTCCTCTGTCAGGGGGTAAACCTGGAACAAACTGTACAGCCTTTCCTTAAAGTCAGTTAGGGCATGGGGCTCCCCTGAGTATTTGGGCAGCCAGGCCGCTCCAGGGATGTAGGGCAGGGAAAAGGGCATCACCGCTGCTGCAGCTGCGTTGGTGGTAGTTGGCGCCTCTGTGTCCGACATCTTCCTCCCCCCTAGTTAAGAGTGGCCTAACTTCCGACGATCCTCTTCTGTAGGCCGCGGCTCTGCTTCTGCTGCTCTGGACGAGGACCTTGCGTCGCGTCCTGATGACGTCAGCATCGCTCTCTCCCTTCCAGGACCTTGCGCAGCGTCGGTGCGTGGGGCGGAGCTTCGGGTCTCGCGCGCTTTCGGCGTCCACGCCCCTCTTCTTCCTGCTCGGCGTCCTGAAGATGGCGTCCAATGGCGGGAAGCAGCTGCGGATGGCGGGAAGACGGCAGAAGACGGCGGGAAACGGTCCAAGATGGTGTCTGATGGCGGGAATCGGCTCCGGATGGTGGGAAACGACTCCGGACGGCGGGAAACTTCGCCACAGGTAAGTTACAAAAGTCTTTTTCAGGCACGCAGTACCCGGTGGTTGAGGGCACGAAATCCTGCCGACTACGCCAAAGCTGACTAGCCCCCTGGGCCGTGGGGCACTCGGATCCGGGCAATAGGGGGAACGATGGGAGTAGTAGTGGCAACCCGGTTTCGTGGCTCAGGGTGGTCAGGCCAGTGGTATTCCTTTATGCGCTATTGATAATGTCCGACTACGCCACCCGTGGATTTGCGGTCATTAGGTACCGCCGCTGCATGGCAGACCTTTGGGGCTGATGAGGTGTGCAGCTGGGATGGTGTGACTCCCCACGGGAAGAGTGCGGCCCCAGGGCAGTGTAGTGGATGGTGGGAGTGATGGTGGTGAGAGACCCATACCTGTAGTGCTGGAGGCGCGAAGGAGCACACAGACAATAGGTTGCAGTCCAGGGTCTTTACTGAAGCAGGTAAACTGACCCATAAACAGTCCCAGCTAGGAGGGGACCTGGATGTCTGAGAGCAACGGCGAAATTGGCCCTGGTCAGGGTGAGGGTGTAGGCCTACCGTGCTTTCTGCGCTCCTTCTGGCTATCTCCTCGTTATAGGGTAACAGCCCACGTTTCCAAGCTTTCCGTGTATTCTCGACTGTATGGCCTGCGACGTGGGTTCCTTTCTGCTCCCAGCCTTGTACGGCTTTACTGGTCCCTTCGGTTGTGGCAGGGCCTTCAGGCTTCTTAGGCCAAGGAATATACAGTTCCCTGCGGACTGGTTATCTGCTGGAGAATGTGGAATCCTTCCAGCCTCAGACACCAAAGTCTGGTAGATTAAGTCCTCCATCTGCCAAGACAGGCTCACTTCGCCTCTTGTCTCTGGCTTGTGGCTCTCCTACTGCCACACTTCCTCTTAGGTGCAATACAACTGTCTGTCCCTGCTCTGCTCCGGGACACGTCTCAGTGCTGAGACAGGCCATCCAGTTCTCTCTAACCCTGCCCCCAGCACCAGCTTTTATAGGGGCAGCCTGCTCCCCCTACTGGCCTGAGATAGGAGGTACTGCATGCTAATGTTCCCCTGACTAGAGAACCTTCCCCTTGCTCTCAGACACAGCTTTATTACATTTTGTGGCATCCAGGCCAGGGTGACACATTAGCCCTTCCGCATACAACTCCTCCTCCTCTACTTCCTCCACCTCCTCTTGTGCCATCACCTGACTCCGAATTCTGTTTAACATGTGCTCCAGCATGTAAATCACCGGAATAGTCATGCTGATAATGGCATCGTCAGCACTAAACATCTTCGTCGCCATTTCAAAACTGTGCAGAAGGGTGCATAGGTCCCTGATCTGAGACCACTCCTTCAGCGTGATTTGCCCCACCTCTGGATCTCGTTGGCCCAGGCTATGCGTCAGAACGTATTGCACCAGGGCTTGTCGGTGCTGCCACAATCGCTGCAACATGTGCAGAGTTGAATTCCACCGGGTAGGCACATCGCATTTTAGCCGGTGAAGTGGCAGGCCCAACGACTTCTGTAGAGATGTAAGTCGCTGAGCTGTGGGATGCGAACGGCGGAAGTGAGCACACAGCGACCGTGCCCTCTGCAGAAGGCCATCTAGTCCGGGATAGTGTGCTAAAAATTGCTGGACAACCAGGTTCAACACGTGAGCCATACAAGGCACGTGTGTGACATTGCCCCGGCGAAGGGCCGCACTCAGGTTTGCAGCATTGTCGCACACGGCCTTGACTGGTTTCAGGTCCAGTGGAGACAACCATTCATGAAATTGGTTCTCCAGAGCTGACCACAACTCCTCAGCTGTGTGACTCACATTTCCCAGACATTTCAAAGTAAAAACCGCCTGATGACGTTGAGCCCTACTGCCAGCATAGTAAGGAGGTGTGCAGGATCCCTTCTGCACAGTTAGAAAGCTTGTGGCATGACCAGACAGGCTTTGGCTGCAGGTGGAGGACCGAGAGGAGGTTGAGGAGGCAGAAGCAGTGGAGGAACTTTGAGATAAAGAGGATTGACGCACAACTCGTGGGGACGGCAAGACTTGGACAGCAGCCCCTTGTCCTGCTGTCACCATAGTTACCCAGTGCCCAGTCAGCGACATGTAACGCCCCTGTCCATGCCTACTCGTCCAAGTGTCTGTGGTGAAATGCACCCTGTCACACACAGAGTTTCTCAAAGAAGCGGTGATGTTGTGTGCGACATGCTGGTGGAGCGCAGGCACACCTTTCTTTGAGAAGTAGTGCCGACTGGGCATCTGGTACTGGGGCACTGCGATGGACATAAGGTCTCGAAAATCCTCTGAGTCCGCCAGGCGGAAAGGCAGCATTTCTGTAGCCAAGAGCTTGCAGATGGTGAAATTCAACCTCTTAGCTTTCTCATGGCTAGGAGGAAATGGTCTTTTACTTGTCCACATCTGAGGGACCGAGGGCTGGCTGTTGTGCTTAGACGGGGTTGATAAGGGTGTCCCCGGCAAACTGCCGGTCTGTGAGGAAGATGCAGGCGGACATGTTAGGTTGCCTTGATCCAAAGGTGGTGCTATCGATGTCGGACAGCGCTCAACACCAGCTGGTGTTACCACCTCCAAAGAAAATGATGACCTGCCAATCACGCTGGCTGTTGCGGGTAAAGAGGTGGCAGGTCTGCGTCCCAAAACAGGTGTGACTGCTGTCCCCCCAGTCACAGAGGATGAAGAGGCCGCGGATGCACAAGATGTGGCAGACGGCGGTTGGCCCAGCCGGCTAGTCCGCATTGTAGCACAGTGAGCTTCCCACTGCAACTTATGCTTCATGTCCATGTGCCGGTTCATGCATGAAGTACTCAAACTATGTATTTTTTGGCCTCTACTTAGCTTTTGCTGACAAATGTTACAGTAACACGAGTTGGGTCATCTTTATCGATCTGAAAAAATGCCCAGGCTTTGCAAGGCTTAGCACCCATGCGACCTGAAGAGCCACCACGACTTGTGGTGAGAGGCAGAGTTGTGTTTGAGGATGCAGTTGTTGACGTGCTTCCAGTACTACGTCTCTGTCCAGGAAGGCGCAACCTGACCTCGTCGTCACTAGCATTCTCCTCCACCTCCTCTGCTGACCTCATCACTTGGCTGACTGTGGGTTGACAGTAAGTGGGATCTCCAACCTCATCATCATCACCCTGTGTGTTATCACACCCGTCGTCCTCAGAGCCAACCTGTTCCTGCCCTGACAAAAAACTAAAGTTGTCGCTCCAATCAGGTATTTGAGTCTCATCATCGTCTTCCTCATTGTCTCCACCAACAGGAGTTACAGTTTGGGAATGAGGGTCTACATTATGGTCAGAACCTTCTGCGTCTGGTCCTGGATCCGACTCATAAAGATTCTAGGCATCAGTGCAGATCATTTCCTCGTCTGGATTCACAGAAGCGCTGGAGCCGACCTCTGATTCCCAGGCTATAGTATGAGTAAACAGCTCTGCAGACTCAACCATCTGTTCTACCTCATACTCAGACGGGCAGCTGGAGATTTGGGAGCTGTGAGGAAGCAAGTGCGATTGGGGTGACACCTTTGAGGACTGGAGTATTTGTGATGTTGAAGTTGATGTGGAGGAGAGCCCACTTAAAGGAGCACTTGATATCCGTTGAAGCACCTGTTGTTTTTGTGCCTCATCTGGAATTTGTAGCGATTGGCGTGGCCGTAAGAAAGGGATCTTATCACATTGTCTGCTAAAAGAAGTAGACATTTTAGTTTGGCTGGAAGATGGTCTTTCTTCTGCAGATGTTACTGTTGCTTTAACACCTACCCCACGGACACAACCTTTTTTCCCCTTCCCAACACACCTATTCCCCTTTCCACCAGCAGCAGGCCTTTTTCCACTCATTTTGGTGGTTAACTAATTCACAACTCTGGAGTTGTTTGCACAAAAAAACAATGGATGGGAACCGAGCAGAGCTGAGTGGCCAAAGTGTGGTATTAGGCCAAAACTATTGGCTGGGTTAGATGCAGAAAAAAATTATATTCAGTTTGCAACCTGATGGAGGTCAGTATAGATGGACTAATAGACCAAGTCCCACACACTGCTAGAAGCCCAAATATTTTTTCAGAGCTAGATGCAGATAAAAATTATTTTTAATTTGCAACCTGATGGAAGTCAGTATAGATGGACTAATAGACCAAGTCCCACACACTGCTAGAAGCCCAAATATTTTTTCAGAGCTAGATGCAGAAAAAAATTATATTCAATTTGCAACCTGATGGAGGTCAGCATAGATGGACTAATATACCACGTCCCACACACTGCTAGAAGCCCAAATATTTTTTCAGAGCTAGATGCAGAAAATAATTATATTGAATTTGCATCCTGATGGAGGTCAGTATAGATGGACTAATAGAGAAAGTCCCACACACTGCTAGAAGCCCAAATATTTTTTCAGAGCTAGATGCAGAAAAAAATTGTTTTTAATTTGCAACCTGATGGAGGTCAGTATAGATGGACTAATAGACTAATTCCCACACACTGCTAGAAGCCCAAATATTTTTTCAGAGCTAGATGCAGAAAAAAATTATATTCAATTTGCAACCTGATGGAGGTCAGTATAGATGGACTAATAGAACAAGTCCCACACACTGCTAGAAGCTCAAATATTTTTTCAGAGCTAGATGCAGATAAAAATTATTTTTAATTTGCAACCTGATGGAGGTAAGTAGAGATGGACTAATAGAACAAGTCCCACACACTGCTAGAAGCCCAAATATTTTTTCAGAGCTAGATGCAGATAAAAATTATATTCAATTTGCAACCTGATGGAGGTCAGTATAGATGGACTAATAGAATGATGCTATGCCCAAAAGGTTTTACTTCACTAGGTGCAGTAAAAAAATTGGTATTCTATACACAGATAGCAACACAGATAGGCTACTCCACTGACTAACACACTCTGCAATAGGCCAAAAAGGATTAGCTTTGCTAGATTTAGCTAAATGCTGTGAAAAAAACTTGCACAGCACTGGCACAGACCTGCCTGGCAAAAACTGATAGGAACTGATGTAACTTAGTACTGAAAAGGACTGCAATTACAATTAGTCTTTACTCCCAACCTGTCTATTTAAGAGCACAGACCTGCCTGATAAAAGTCATAGGAAATGCTGTAACCTAGTCCTTAAAAGGACTGCAATCACAACTATTCCCTACTCCCAAGCTATCTGTAGATTTGTGCGAAAATCGGCTTGAAATTAACAAGGTATAGCGCACACAGCAACAGCGGTGCCGTCTAACATGCAGCTGCAGCAGTGAGAAAGTGGTGGCGACGGGGAAAATGGTTGGGTCTTATAGGGCAATAACATGTGACATACACTGCCAATGACACATGCCCTTGCGTGTGTGCGCTGCTGATAGGCTGACAGGCTGCACCTCCCCACTGTAAATGCGGGAAAGAGAAAAAAAAATGGAGATCTTCATTATTCCTGCAGAGATCCATCCCCTGCCCCTCCCCCCGCCCCGCTGTACATTCAAACTGCGTATTAACATTAATTTTCATCATTACTGAGAAAAAATCCAGTTATGATTTTGGTGCACGAACATTTATCGAACATAACCTCGAACAGCCGAATTTTTTTCAAATCGTTCGTGTTCGCCGAACGGCTTGAACACCGCCCAAAACAGCTCGAATTTGAGATTGGCGAACAGTTCGAGTCGAACAACGCTCTTCTCTATTAATCACATGATGAAGATTGATTTTACCATAAAATGTGACTGGGAAGTCTAACATCTGAGATGTGTCATGTTTGTTGTAATGACTCAGATGTTAGATTTCCATGTCTATGTGTTTAGAACTTTAGGATTTAAGTCAGTTATCTTCTCACACAACTTACCTGAAAAACCTGAACCCCCATTAAGATGTTGAAAAATTAAGTAATTCTTGTGTATATCACTTAACGCTGCTGATATCAAGGGGGGTGATAATCTGGCCTGAGGGGGTATGAAATGAGTATAATTCAGCCTAGGCTGCTTTAACCCCGAGTATAGTCTGGACTTGGGGTGTACTCTGGCCTGTTACACTGGGTCCGAAACCAGAAAATCCCCACAGTGCCCAGTGGGTGCTCCGAATCATACGACTGCAGGCACACAGAGTGACTGGAGACAACCCCTATGCAATCTGTCTGCCGGGTATTGCAATGGTAATCCTGGTGTGCTGTGCACATGATGCGTTAATTTCCGCTCAGGATTACCATTACGGAAAAAACGTAGCATGTCCATTGTGCACGCGTTTCCACCGCAAATTTGCAGCCATTGACTTTAATTGAACCGCAGCAAATTCGCAGGTATAATATTTATTTAATATTTCTCCTGAGTATGCAATACCCCATATGTGAGGGAAAACCACTGTTTGGGTGCACGGCTGGCTCGCAAACGAAGGAGCACCGTTTGACTTTTTGAATGCAAAATTGGCTGGAATCGAGACCGGACGCCATGTCGCGTTTGGAGTGCCCCTGATGTGCTTAAACAGTGGAAACACCCTACAAGTGACCCCATTCATCTAAGGGTGCAGTGATCATATTGACAACACAGGTGTGTCACAGAATTTTATACCATTGGGCAGTGAAGAAAAAAGAATTACATTTTTACAACAAAAATTTTGTTTCAGCCCCAGATGTTATATTTTCACAATTATTAAAAAATGGCACCACATAGTTTCTGCTGAATGTGGAAATCCCCCACATGTGGCTGTACAGTACCGCAATGCACTAGCATTACAGTGCAACATACCTGTGCAGAATACTTTTGAGACCATGCTGTGAGCATGGTCTTAGAAGCTTTCCGTAGCTTGGTGACCCGTGGGTCGTCATGATGACCCCGGGTCACCATGGCAACGCCGGGCCCCTACGTTGATGTTGCGGGGGTGCCGATCTTAAGGCTGAGGGAGTTCCTGTTCCTCTACCTGCATTTAGGGGGGTAACAGCCAGGAGCGGCACTGATACCACTCCTGGCTGTTTCTTGCAGGAGCTCAGCCACTGGCACCACCGAACTACTGCTGTGATCAGGCAGGAGGTGCTGATATTTCAGCTTTTCCTGCGCGATCATACTGTGATCGGTCAGCCAGATTGACTGACCGATCACAGCGATCTGGGTGCAGGGACTGACGCGCAATGGGGTACTCGGCAGCCGGGCCTATGGATGCCGGTGGGGGATATGTCACAGTGGCTGGCCCGGTCCGTGGCGCAGGGCGGTCAACCAAAAAGGGGATTGTAACTTGGATAGAAATTAAAGATAAAGTAAATAGTTCGTGACGCCACCTGTGGTGCCTGGTAAGGATTACCAGCGCTGCTGCAGACCTCCGGGGGGTTATGGGATGGCAGCTGAGGTGTTTCTGCTCCCCACAGGTGGAGCGGGCCCCCAGGGTAGTGTGGAGTTTGGTGGGTGGTGATGCTGGGGCTTGTAGTGCAGGCTGGTGGGATGGTGCAGCTGAAATAATATACTGAGGCAGTACAGTGCAGTCATCTGAGTCTTTACTCACAGTTCTTATATAAGTTCCACAGATACACTGTACGGGTGTCAGCCTCCAACATCGCACTGCGTTCACCAGACAGGGGGTTCAGCTCTTCCTCAGATGCGTCAGGAGTGCTTAACAGAACCCCTCTTTCTTATGTTCCTTCCCTTGACCGACTTCACACTGGGTATTCTCCCTCCTGCCCTGCGCTTCCCCACTCACAGTCCCGCTCCGGTACTCTGAAGTCCCTCTGGGCAACTTGGAGTTCCCGGACCTGCTTGACCCTCACGGTGACTAGGATGAGGCTGTGGCAACTGCACTATATAAGTCAGAAGCCTCCGTTTTTTCCAGCCGAGACCTGGAGTAACACGGCTGGTCCAGGGGCCGGTCCCCTTCTTGCGGCCTGATCCCTCTGACACCTGGCAGATTCGGGGCGTACGGGTGCCGTTCTGCACTCGCCATACCCTCTGGGATCCCTTCTGTAAAACGGAGCCTTTCTCCTCTGCTCCCCTCCTGGGCCTCTATCACTAGGCCCCACTTGTGGAGCAGAGCTCCTAAAGAGACTCTGCTCCCTGACTGACTTTCCTCACTAACCGAACTGTCTTGCCTGCCACCCTAAGATGGCTTCCCTTTTTATATACCTCCTACAATGGTGCTCCCCTACCCTGCTTCCTCCACCCACACCCACTACTGGTTCCCCCTACCTTTGGTTCACCCCACTCCAGCCAGGGACAGGGCTCAGCAGGAAACACATTGCATCTTGCCCTTCCAGCCGGCCTGGAGCAGTGTAGTGTTGAATGTGGGTGTTGGGGTTCCGGGCAGCACTCGCTCCTTACCTGAAAGAAGGAGACACCACACCTCTGGGTGAGGGGCAGTACCTCTGTGGTGACTGAACCCTCAGGGGCGCCACAGGACCACCAGCATGCACCTCTTCAGGGTACCAATCAGCTGTCTGTGACAGCTGTCGGCACTGTTACTGCGTGTTTATGTAATAGTGGGGAAGGGCGTAGCCTTCCCTTGGTACTGAGATAGCTAAAGGAAGTGTTCCTGAAGTCAGACCTCTCTAACTGTGGTAGACCAAGCTAAGGGGGTTAGCTTTAGTGGTCCAGTTAGTGGAGTAGAGGGGGAACTTAGTGCTTGATCAAGCCTTGAGTGATATAGAGCTTGTTCCTGGCATAATTCATTGTGGGCTGCAGTACCTGTAAACAGCCACAAGATGCCACTGTCCTGGGTGTAGATGTCAGGTTGAGTCTACTAGCAGTGTTACAGACAGGGATGAGTTAATGTTATGTGATGACAGCTCACTGAGGGTGGGCACATTAGGAAAATCTCTGTTTAGTTTCCAGAATCAGGAAGTGATTCTTCAGTAAGAGATTGGACAGTAAATTGTTCAGGCAGCCTGACTATAGTGGCTGCTAGGGTAGACCGGAGCTCCATACCCTCAGACAGTGGGATCACTAGTGCTACAGTCTCCTTACGCAAAAGCACGAGTCCTGTTAGCCGGCCGGAGAAACTCATCAAAGGTAGTGAGAACCCGAGGCACTTCTAGTCTGCAGGAAGCAGAGGAAGATAAATAGGACTCCAGGCTAAGACGTGGGGGAGAGATCGGATCCAGGTCACTGTCAGTGTTACAGAAGAGTCTCTTGGGCCAGAGATTAGAGTCACAGAGATGCTTCACTTAAAGAGGGAACCAGGGCTGAAGGAGTTACCAGCGCCTGTGAGAGAGATGATAACCTGTCGGGTCTTATCCATTATATCTACCTGTAAATATTGTACATATTCCTCTTCCCCAAGTAAAGTCCAAGTTCTGGTTAAGAAGCTCGTGTCCTCTGAATTTATTGCTGCCCTGGTCCCAGAAGAGAAATGCCTGGAGACAGCTGTGATCGGATGGCTTGAAGTAAGTGAAGAGCACTACATGCACAGCCACACTTCAGAGGGAGGACACGTATTGTCTGTAGGGTGCCATAGCGAGAGGGGGCTACAGCTCGCCCACGACTACCTCGCTGGGGCACCTTACATTTGGCGTATTCGGCAGGATGCCAGCTCCTCGCATGAAGAAAGCGGGGAAGAGCCGACGCAGAACACTGAGGAATAAAGTGTTGGAAGGCATGCTTCCCAAGATGGCGGTCCGAAGCATGGATTCCAAGATGGTGACAATGGCGGTAAGGTCTGGGAGAAGAACCACCTATCGTGGGAGTGGACGGCGCTTGAGAGCGCGAAAAGATTTCCAGCCCCTACGAGTTCCAGCCCGAAGAAGGATGGGCCCAGCAGTGAAGATGCACCCCAGGATGGGACGTCCAGTGAGGAAGAGGCCGCGGCGTAAAGTGAAGTCCGGCCCCATGAGTATCAGCGCGCGCAGAAAAGGGCCGCGGCCGAAGGCGGAGCGGCCGAGAGTGACGAGTGACGCGGCGGTCGCGTCAGAAGGCCGGCCCAGGAAGAGGCGGAGCTTGACGCGCAGGACGCGCGTCACCGGTAAGCGACCGGTGCCATTTTCTGCCTGACACGCAAGGAGAAGGAGGTACGACAGCGGACATCCTGAGAGGATGGCAGCCCCAGAGCCTGGCAACATGCGTGAGACGAGCGGAGAGGAGGAACCCCTGCAGATTACCACCCCAGGGGCCGCGGCTGGAAGCCGTTCGCTGGCGGGCGCTGCCCGCAAACCGTTGCCCCTACCCCCAGTGGCTGTCCTGTGGGCCACTAGGCCTGATCCGGAGCTGGGCCTGCTAGTCCACGAGCTTTGCGTGTGGTGCTGGAGCCGGATGCCGGAGAAGTCGTCCCCCTCGGCTGAGGGAGGAGAACATCCCGGTGGGGCCGCAGCAATAGTTGCAGCGGAGCTTAGAGAAGTTGAGCGGTCCATGCCCCAGCGGCTGGTCACCCCTGCAGGATCTGCCCCAGCAGCTTTGGCGGCCACAGAGGCCCCCAGGCCCTCAGGGGGTGGTGCGGAAGTGAAGCCCCCTAAAAGAAAGGCCCCGCGGGAGAATTTTTGGTCATTGGCCTTGGAGGCCCTACATTCCCCCTCGGCAGAGCGGGACACCGAGCCTGGAAGTCCGAAATGGGCTACCCGCGACCCTTCGATGACCTCGCGAGAGCAGCGGCGGTGGACTGACACCTTCCTGAGAGGCTGGCTGGAGGGGTCCAACGCGGCGTGGAGGGAGTCAGTGGAGGATTCCCAGACCCGGGGGCGGGTCATGGAGTTCCGTATCCGCGAGGGGTATGGGTTCCTAGAGGAAGAATGGACCGGGCATGAGGTGTTTGTCAGCCGAGAAGCGGTCAAGCGTGAGTACCTGCCCGACCGCCTCCACAACCTGCATGAGGGGGAAATTGTCTATTTTGTGAAATGCGAATGTGCAAGGGGGTGGTACGCGGCTGCGGTCACCCGTCCATATAAGAGGGAGGACGTCCTGGAGAAGTACAGGCAGGTCTTCCGGCGAAGAGCTGAGAGGGAGGCTCGGCAGCGTCGGACTAGGGAAGCCCCTGGAGGATTCTTGCCCCCTCCCAAGGCCGGCGTCCCGCAGGAGGAGGAATCTAGAAACCAGCAGCGGGGAGATGTCGTCGGTAAGGAGGAGGAGGATTTCCCGAGTTGCAGCAGAGCCGACTCTCCCAGTGAGGCGCCTGATGTAGGTTCAACAATCAAACACCCAGAAGGGGCTGAGGCGGTTAAGCGAGGAGCCGTCGAAAGGGCTCAGGCTGCTGTCAGTCAGGAAGTCCACAGCTTCACAGTGACTAGCTACGGCCCTACTCAGGTCGGCTGTGGCAGCGCTACATCCTCGGATGAGGACCCCGGGCGTAGCCGATATCCTGACCAGCCCTGGAGGTGGAGGAAGCCACCTTCTTCTGCAACATGGGCCGCCTTAATGAAAGAAAGAAAGGAGGCCCGGAAGAAATTAGGTGGTGAGCTGAAAGGTCCGTTGACCTTCTACTTTCCTTTTTAGGACCCATCAGCGGTGGTCCTGTTTTCCTTTTGGGATTGTTACCCAATGGGTGCGGAATGCCCCATAACGAGTTGATTTGAGTTGAAAAAAAAAAAATGGAGGACTGTTCCCCTACCTCCCAGGCCAGTAAGGACTTAAGCAGCACCAGAAGTTGTGTGCCCAAGAGAGCTGCTCTTTTTATTTTTACTTTTATTTTTATTTTTTGTTGCGCTTGTTGCGCCTTTTTCTGCTGGAATTTACAATGCTGAGGCACACCTTGAGGATGGATATCCTCTAAGTCTAAGAGACTTGCGGCCTAGCGGGAAGAACCGGTGACCCCCACTAGGGCCAAGAAGAAAGAGACTCACGGGGTGTTACCTGTGACTGTGTGCCTCAGAATGCAGCCCTCGAAGGAGATTGGGGGCTATGGAGGTGTTGGCCTGTCTTAAAAATATGGACATGGACACTGTGTTTCCAGGGTCCTTACCAAGAAGGACCGGTACTCCTGAGAAAGTTTTGAAAAGTTGATAATGGACTGTCCTGAGCTGCTGTTCCGGGGCCCTTAACCGAGAAGGGCCGGTCTCCCATCCAAGAAGATGACCTCAGGACCAGTCGTTTACTGAAATGTTTTAGTAAAATTTAGTAATGTGATGTAATGTCATAGCTGCTGATTTGTGTTTATTGTTTAGTGTGGTCATGGACGACCAACATTAAAGTGTCGGGGAATGTAATAGTGGGGAAGGGCGTAGCCTTCCCTTGGTACTGAGATAGCTAAAGGAAGTGTTCCTGAAGTCAGACCTCTCTAACTGTGGTAGACCAAGCTAAGGGGGTTAGCTTTAGTGGTCCAGTTAGTGGAGTAGAGGGGGAACTTAGTGCCTGATCAAGCCTTGAGTGATATAGAGCTTGTTCCTGGCATAATTCATTGTGGGCTGCAGTACCTGTAAACAGCCACAAGATGCCACTGTCCTGGGTGTAGATGTCAGGTTGAGTCTGCTAGCAGTGTTACAGACAGGGATGAGTTAATGCTGTGTGATGACAGCTCACTGAGGGTGGGCACATTAGGAAAATCTCTGTTTAGTTTCCAGAATCAGGAAGTGATTCTTCAGTAAGAGATTGGACAGTAAATTGTTCAGGCAGCCTGACTATAGTGGCTGCTAGGGTAGACGGGAGCTCCATACCCTCAGACAGTGGGATCACTAGTGCTACAGTCTCCTTACACAAAAGCACGAGTCCTGTTAGCCGGCCGGAGAAACTCATCAAAGGTAGTGAGAACCCGAGGCACTTCTAGTCTGCAGGAAGCAGAGGAAGATAAATAGGACTCCAGGCTAAGACGTGGGGGAGAGATCGGATCCAGGTCACTGTCAGTGTTACAGAAGAGTCTCTTGGGCCAGAGATTAGAGTAACAGAGATGCTTCACTTAAAGAGGGAAGCAGGGCTGAAGGAGTTACCAGCGCCTGTGAGAGAGATGATAACCTGTCGGGTCTTATCCGTTATATCTGCCTGTAAATATTGTACATATTCCTCTTCCCCAAGTAAAGTCCAAGTTCTGGTTAAGAACCTCGTGTCCTCTGAATTTATTGCTGCCCTGGTCCCAGAAGAGAAATGCCTGGAGACAGGATGGCTTGAAGTAAGTGAAGAGCACTACATACACAGCCACACTTCAGAGGGAGGACACGTATTGTCTGTAGGGTGCCATAGCGAGAGGGGGCTACAGCTCGCCCACGACTACCTCGCTGGGGCACCTTACATTTACACGCAGTAACAGTTCAAAGTCATGATGAGGATAACCCGTCCTGGTGCGGCAACTTGCATCCCGCCATGACGGGCTATTCCCATCATTGAACGTAATAGGGTTAATATTCACTAGATGGCTGTTGTGTTCCCAGGGAAAGTGACAGCGTGCCTGGGCATTGTCACAGTTTTTGCTTCTAACAGCTCTGCGATCCTTCCCGACAGACGCGTCGGTGTTGCTATGGATTGCAAATGGAGGATTGCAATTGTAAATATAGTACATTTTTTTTATTGTATTATATGTTTAGTTAATATATCATTGTATTATATTTTATACATTAAGCATCCCCACTAGTCCACAGTTAGGTTTGCAGCAATTTCAGCTCCAGTATGGTCATGTTTGTTTAACTTTATTAGTGTTATCATGCCTATCCATAATTAATCAGAGATTGCATTAACATTCACCCTGCTCCTGTACATTGGATACATTGGATCATTTGGTTACACTGAACTTTACATCTTTGCATCGCCCACTTTGCACTTTACTAAGTGTATGTCAGGTTCTGTCATTTTAGTTTTATAGTGTATTTATTATGCTATTTGTGGTTTCTGTATAAATAAAATAATTTTTGCATTATTTTAGGTGTGCACATCACTATTGTGTTTCTGTTTCCTTGTGATGTTTTCATATTGGCACATGATGAGGGACCCTGTCATCTCATAGTGGCTGTGCTTCCATATTGCTAGTATTACTTTGTTCTTTCCCATCTCTTTGATGGGATTCTCTGGGTAGCACAACCCGTAGTTTGGTTTGATACATATCCTATATTTTCCCTTTGTGTTAATTGTTTTTGTATTTGTATTTTATTGGTGGTTGTTTCCACTTGAACTGGGAGGCACGTAAGGCCTCATGGGTCAATAAATCAGCCCATGATTTTAAAGAAGTGTCAGATGAACTAATTTCTGCACATAAACTTGGCATTAGATTGTGGTGGAATATATGTAGCCTAGAGGAATAATTAGAGACATTGATTGTACCAAGGAGTCTTAGGGTCCAGATATTTCCAGCTTGGAAATCTACACCAGCGTTTCAGAACATTTGGGAACAAGGACTCCTATGTTGTTCAGGCATTATTATTAATATGTTACTAGAGCATGATAGCAAACTCCTTATGAGCACAAAGTCTAATATCAAGACTTTAGAATCTAAGCTTACCAACTTTGATAATGCTCAACTAGTGCAACCGTTTCATGTCAGACTTCAGGAATTCTTGGATAAATTCGAATAAGACATTATCACAGGAAAAAGGAGGAAATTTCATAGAGATCGGACAAATTTTAATAAAAAAAGGCCTATAAATGGAAACATACGGGGAGTCCCAGGCAGACAGTTCAAACCATCTTCTCCAGTAATTCCGTGAGTAATGCTGAGTGCCCACGTAGCGTTTTTCAAGCGTTTATGCTGTGGAATTTCCGCAGCGTAAACGCTTGTTAAACGCTAGGTAATCCGCACCCCATGGTCCCCAAGGGGATTCCGCATGTTCTATGCACATGCTGCGGATTTTTCCGCAGCGTTTATGCTGCGTACAAAAATCCGCAGCATGTAATTTAATTTTGCGGAAGCGCAGCGGAACTCCCGCCATTGACTTGCATTGAGACGCATAGAAACCGCGACTGTACATTTTTACAAGCGGCTTCTATGCGTCTCTATGTGCGGATGGTACCCAGTTCTGGAGGAGAGGAGACTCTCATCCAGACCAGGGTACCATTGTACCTGTAAAAAAAGAATAAAATAACAAATAAAGTTTATATTCACCTGTCCGGCGGCTTCTCTCTGAATGCCGGCATCGCTTGAGGACCTGCGGTGACGTCACAGTCATGTGACCGCAGGCCCTTCACCGCTCTGTCTCGCGATATGCCGGCATCCAGGAACCAGACAGGAACGAGCGCTGCAGCCACGCCGGGGCCTCAGGGGTGAGTATAGCTTTATTTGTTTTCATTTTTACGGTTCCCACTATATAAATCCATGCCGGTTGCATGGATTTATACAGTGTGACCTAGTTGTCAAGCACTTTCCAAGTGATGCTATCGCCTGGAAAGCGCTTGTCAATCTGCATGCGGAAACGCATGTGAATCCGCATGTGGATCCGCGTGTATTCTGCAGGAAAAACGCATGCACAATCTGCATGCGTTTTTTCTGCCAGGGAGATGCAGAAATGCTGCAGAAATTTTCTGCTTCATTTCTGCATCGTGGGCACATACCCTTATACATCATCCACAAGATACATTAGCTCAAGCATTTTTTTGTCAGAAAGCAGCAACGCAGACTCCAGACCAGGAGAGGCAACAAAAAATCTAAAAAGAGGAACCAGGTTCAGGGGACCACCACTGATGAGCAACACTCTCTTTTAGTGTGTTTGTGCAACTACTGAGTTGCAAGTTCCTTTCCTGTTCCTGTCCTTGTTTCTGCCACCCTGAGGGCTGAGTACCCAGGCCTGAACCCTGAACCTGTTTGTACCTTTGTCAATTCTTATCTGAACTGTGACCTATCCCTGAACCTGTTTGTACCTGTGTCAGTTCTTGTCTGTATTGGGACCTATCTCTGAACCTGCTTGTATCTGTGTCAGTATCTTTCCTAAAACCTGCAGAGCCTGAACCTGTACCTTTCTCTGAAACATGCAGTGTCTAAATGAGTACCTATCTCTAATCTGTTGTCGTTGTGTTTAGTGAGTACACTTACTACTTCATTGTAAGTACCCTGTGGGAACTTATTTCAGTATGTCTTGTCTGTACCTATCGTTATATGCATCCTGTGTGAACCTGACCCTATCTACTCCTTATGAACAGAGTCTTGTTTTACCTGTCCATGTCTGCGGTTCCCTGCCTGTCTGCATCTGCAGTTCCTGCCTGTTCGTCCGGGTTGAACTGGGTCCTACCTATGTTTGTATATCAGCCGTGTCTGCCAGTACCAGCCTGTATATCAGCCGGACCCACCCCCGCACATGCCAGTGTTTATCTGTATACCAACCGGACTCGTCCACACCTGCCAGTGCTTATTTGTATACTAGCCGGACCTGCCTGCACCTGCCACTGCGAATCTGTATACCAGCCATACTTGCATACCTCGTTGAGGGTCAGCAGCCGTGTGTCCGAGGTCTGTCTTGATGTAGCACCTGGTTCCGCCCCTCCCGGGCTCTCCTCAGATCGTGGCACCATCAGTTGCATCTGAGGTCAGTCTGGGGGTGGCACTTAGTCACACCCCTCCAGGCACTCCTCAGTCCGTGGCACAGTGGGAACACAATCCACGCTCGTGCAAAACAATCAGAGCGTGAGCATAACAGATTGATTCACATAAAAAAATCATTGGTTGGTGACCATCCACTGTTAGCAGCCAAGAGAGCCCCTAACTTGAGTGACCATCTGACGAGAAGTCACTTTAAGAGACCGACCCACAAATTACATTGTCGCATTTCTCTTAATGGATCCTTCCCCTGTGGGGATTGCAATATTTGCCAATATGTGCCCCCCACTAGAAACACCTTTGTCAACCCTATCGACTCTAAAACCTTTTCTTTTAAATTCTATGTGAGGGGCTCAGGGTAGTAGCTGTGGCAAGAGGCTGCTGTGTTGCCACACCCTGGCTCCCTGACAAAGACAAATGTCCCAATTTTCCTGTGCTGTGCGTGTGGTGTGTAACACTCACATTTCAGTTGCAGATCTCTGCTGTCTTTGGTTCTTCTACCTCAGGAACCACGGCACACATAATAGGGGACTTCCACTCCGTTTTTTAAAAAATAACTTTACTTGAATGTTTGAATTAAACTTCATACAGCATGCAGCATTGATCACATATTTTTCCAGGGTTACTGTCCATTGCACCACACGTAGTGATGTTCACTGTCTGTTTGTTCTGAGCTGTCCCTTCAATAGTTGACCTTTTTGGCCTCTGAGCGACACTCGCAGTTCTAAGAGTCCCATATTGTCTTCTCTGTACTATTCCCCATCTGACTGCCCTTCTTGGAAGATTTTGAGACAAGCTTCTGTAGCACCCCGAGGACTCGGCTGCCACAGGGGTATTGCACCTCGAACCAGAGGTGCGGTATTCCACTCCCGGGTAAGGAAGGAGTGTGGAACGGGGCTCAGTTAGCTGCATACACTACACTCACCCCATTTCCAGGGGACAGATCAACGGTACTCCCACCAAGTAGATGTGCAGGTACGACAGCGTCTGTCCCTGGCTGGAGTGGGGAGAGGGGAGGAATATCCCAGTGGTGTAGGAGCAGACAGGGGAGGGACTCTGGGCATAGGTAGGAGCCCATTGGGTGCTGGTCACCTGGGCTCGGGTGTCAGAAGGGAGTATAAAAGGTGGGCACCATGATAGAACGGAGGGGAGGTGCAGAGGAGTGCAGTCTGAAAGAGTTCAGCCAGAGAGGGCTGACAGGGAGCTGTGGCTCAGTCCGGGCCCAGCTCCAGAGCCAGGCCTGAAGTAGAGGCCTGAAGCAGAGAGAGAGAGAGAGAAGTAAGAGGAAGAAGGAACATAAACACCAGGAAAGGCCCAGAGACGCAAGAAAAGAGGGAACCCTAAGATCCCACGGAATAACGGGTGAAGGGTTGGCAGAACAGGGTACCGGATCCCAAACTGGTGGAGGCCAATTATCCTTAGCCAGGAACCGGAGGTCGTGGTCAAGCCTTGGCGCGACCCCTCACCATATCCACCAGGAAGGCATACCGTATAGGGTCAGGGAAACCGGGAAAGGCTTCGCCACCAGAAGGCCCGAGGGAGCCGGACAAAGGTGGGTCCCTGGTGGGGACGGCCAGTAGGAAGGAAGAGAGGGGAGCCCTGGACCACGCTCTGGAATTGCCTGGGAGTTGGCCGAGTCCCTGACCTGGTGGACGCAGCATGACTCGGGCGGTCTTGACTGCGCACAAGGGACCTGATAAAGAACTGTGAGTAAAGCATTGAAAACTGCAGCTGTACGTCTCACTGATTCCTTGTCGCATTAGCACTATTAGGACGGGGACTACTATAACATCACTACCATCATCCCCTCTTCGCCTGCTGCCCTGGGGCCATACCCCTCCCGTTGGGGGTTATACTATCCACGCTGCACACCCGTACCACCGGCCTCAGCGGTCTGCCCTGCAGCGGTGGCTTCATAGCCGCAATCAACGGGTGGCGTAGTCGAACAATATAACATCTTATTCTAAGTTCTGCCACTTGGTTTGACACCCTGGGCACGGACCGGGTCACCGCCACGAGGACTACTACCCCTATCAGATCCGGCTCCGGGTATTCCCCGCATTCGCAACGCTGCACAACATGGCCCAGGGGGTGCGTCAACTTTGGCGTAGTCGGCAGGATCTCGTGCCCGCAACCACCGGGTACTGCGTGCCTGAAGAAAAGTTCACATGTACCTCAAAAAGAAGTCTCCCGCCAATTCCAGAGGATTCCCGCCATCGGACGCCATCTCGGGTCGTTTCCCGCCGTTTGCCCGCCATCTGCAGCTTTTACCCGCCATCCGCGGAGCTTCCCGCCATCAGGGGACGATTCCCGCCATCTTGGACGGTTTCCCGCCCTGGCAGAGCGGACGCCATTGTGGGCGTGCCAGAGGGTGGCAAGAGACCACCTCCCATCGTGGGCATGGTCCCAGAGTGGCGCCAAGGGAGGGGACCGCCCCCATCAGCCGAGACTACAACAATGGAGATGTCCATCAGAGTGGGGGGTCTGCCCCTGAAACTGACTGTCACTAAGTTGCCCCGGGACCAATCCCAATGGGGGCGGATAGGGAACAAAACTGAGGGGCTGGGTGCGGCCTGGAGGAGTCTGGACAGACCGCACCCGGGAATGGAGGAAGCGTCCAGCAGTGCCAACACCGTGGTCCGGAGCCTGCTGCAGGCCGCACCGCCAGCCAGCCTAGTGGAGATCCTGGCACAGCTCCCCAGAGATCCGGAGCGTGCGCAGGCTGCGCTGGAGGACTTGGACCGGAGGATGGTCCGGGCACAGCAGGATGCGCTGGCCGAGTGGAGAAGGGAGATGGCCCGGCAGGCTGGGATCCGCCAGCAGGAGGCGCCACCTGCAACAAGGAGCATGTCCGCCTCTGAGGATGGTACAGGAAGGACGAAGGCCGGAGACGACGCCGCGGAGGGAGCTGCAAGGATGGAAGCAGGTAATGGGGACGTCATTACCCCGAGCCCAGTAGCCGTAAGCCTGCCCCAGCTCCCCGTCGCAGAGCCCGAAGTCCTACTCACCGCGCCCGTTGCCGCACCGCCACTGCTCCCAACTAGGCCTCAAGCGGCAGGAGCCGCGGTCACGCCCTCTTCCGCGCCACACCCCTTGACCCTGAGCGCGGCGAAACAGGAAGTGCCACCGGCCTGGTCGCAAGGCCTGGTGGACCAGGGCGCCGCTGCCCCTCCAGCGCCCTCTGCCTCAATGGTGCCATCCCTAGTACAGAACAGAATTCCCCCGGCCTGGTCGCAAGGCCGAGTACCCCCGGGCGCTGCCGCCTCTACGGCGCCCTCTACCTCCACAGTGCCACCCCTGGGCGCAGATCTTTACGCACAACATACCAGCCCGGACGGGCTGCCCTTCGTGTGGCCACCGGAGTACGTCAACCTCCAACTCCGGAAGGAACGGCCCCTGTGTGAGCCTCTGATCCCGGCTCCGGCGCCCGCCAAGATTGCTCCGATCCCGTTAGAGGACGCCCAATTTGAATGGGATCCGACCGGTGAGAACCTCATGGGGTTCACCCAGGAGACCCGGGCGGACGCAGTCCGGCGTGAGGAGTGCTGCCGTCAACAGCTGGAGGTCTTTGGAAGAGAACGGCGAGAGAGGCGGATCCGCGAGGAACAGCTGCAGGCCCGGAGCGCGGAACAGAAGCGCAGGGCCCGACAAGACCCCCGAACAGCCCACGGTCCCCGCACCGACGGGACCGTAATAAAGTTCCAGCTAGAGCATGGCTGGGGTTTTATCCGAGACCATCGAACCCCCGGCGACGTCTTTGTCACCCGCAGGGATGTCGAGAGCCACCTGCCGGAGGGACACCGCGGACGTGATCTCTACCCGGGTGATGTGGTCACCTTCACCCGGCACAAGGGTGCCAAAGGACCATACGCCCTCCACGTTCACAGGCTCACGGAGGAGGAGCTACAGTACCACCAAGAAACAGAGTACATCGAGGGTCCGGACAGACCTGAAGACTACCCGGAAGAACAAGGAGGACACCATTATTAGAGAATGGTAAAGTGGAACTGTATATAGTTACCCGTCGGGGTACAAGGACTCTTGCTGATTGAAGTGTGGTCCCCGTTGGGACTAGTATGGAACTGTTAAAGAACTGTTACCTGTGTGCCCCTAATCCCTAACCAGGCTGAGGACTGTGAGCAGCCATTCCCCTATTCCCACTGGCCGAGGACTGAGAGCGGCCATACCCTTGTACATAGTTGCGCTTCTTAAAGCGCCCCCTATTGGTTTTATAAGAACTGCCTTTCTACCTTGGAAGTAGTGTCTGTTGCACTTTACCTGGTCGCAAGTTGCACAGTGGCCGGAGCTCAAGGATATGTGTTGAAAATGTTTGTGTAAAAAAATGTCTTATAATGGAAAGTTTAATATGCTGCTAAAATGATAATGCCAAAAGTTTTATATAGTGTTTTACAAAAGAGTTCCGGTGGCATTAGTAGAATGTTTTAAAAATGTTTTATGCCAGTAACGTTAAGAAGAACAGAGTACCTCCCATAAAGGGGATGAGTTCATAGTTAATGTCTTATATGCGAGTGCACTTTAAAAATATTTGTATGTTTAAAATGTTTTTATTCTATTCCAGCCCGAGGACGTGCTGTGATTTACCAGGGGGGAATGTAGCACCCCGAGGACTCGGCTGCCGCAGGGGTATTGCACCTCGAACCAGAGGTGCGGTATTCCACTCCCGGGTAAGGAAGGAGTGTGGAACGGGGCTCAGTTAGCTGCATACACTACACTCACCCCATTTCCGGGGGACAGATCAACGGTACTCCCACCAGATAGATGTGCAGGTACGACAGCGTCTGTCCCTGGCTGGAGTGGGGAGGGGGGAGGAATATCCCAGTGGTGTAGGAGCAGACAGGGGAGGGACTCTGGGCATAGGTAGGAGCCCATTGGGTGCTGGTCACCTGGGCTCGGGTGTCAGAAGGGAGTATAAAAGGTGGGCACCATGATAGAACGGAGGGGAGGTGCAGAGGAGTGCAGTCTGAAAGAGTTCAGCCAGAGAGGGCTGACAGGGAGCTGTGGCTCAGTCCGGGCCCAGCTCCAGAGCCAGGCCTGAAGTGGAGGCCTGAAGCAGAGAGAGAGAGAAGTAAGAGGAAGAAGGAACATAAACACCAGGAAAGGCCCAGAGACGCAAGAAAAGAGGGAACCCTAAGATCCCACGGAATAACGGGTGAAGGGTTGGCAGAACAGGGTACCGGATCCCAAACTGGTGGAGGCCAATTATCCTTAGCCAGGAACCGGAGGTCGTGGTCAAGTCTTGGCGCGACCCCTCACCATATCCACCAGGAAGGCATACCGTATAGGGTCAGGGAAACCGGGAAAGGCTTCGCCACCAGAAGGCCCGAGGGAGCCGGACAAAGGTGGGTCCCTTGTGGGGACGGCCAGTAGGAAGGAAGAGAGGGGAGCCCTGGACCACGCTCTGGAATTGCCTGGGAGTTGGCCGAGTCCCTGACCTGGTGGACGCAGCATGACTCGGGCGGTCTTGACTGCGCACAAGGGACCTGATAAAGAACTGTGAGTAAAGCATTGAAAACTGCAGCTGTACGTCTCACTGATTCCTTGTCGCATTAGCACTATTAGGACGGGGACTACTATAACATCACTACCATCATCCCCTCTTCGCCTGCTGCCCTGGGGCCATACCCCTCTCGTTGGGGGTTATACTATCCACGCTGCACACCCGTACCATCGGCCTCAGCGGTCTGCCCTGCAGCGGTGGCTTCATAGCCGCAATCAACGGGTGGCGTAGTCGAACAATATAACATCCTATTCTAAGTTCTGCCACTTGGTTTGACACCCTGGGCAAGGACCGGGTCACCGCCACGAGGACTACTACCCCTATCAGATCCGGCTCCGGGTATTCCCCGCATGCGCAACGCTGCACAACATGGCCCAGGGGGTGCGTCACTTCTCTGCTGGCTCCTGTGGACCGTAGGTCCCGAACATTAAGGGAAAGTGTATTTCAGAGTTCCTGACTGACGTTCCTCTGCTGCTGGACCGGCCGTGCTACTGGTTGCCCCCCACTCTCCAACTTCTACTATAACTGCCAGCAATCAGGAAGTCCCTTAGTTGTACACTGAACCTGCTCCTCCCACACTGGAGCAGCTACTAAACCCCTTAACTCTTTCCTAACTAATAACTAAGTATTTCCTGACCTATTGTGCCCAACGCTGCACTACACCATTCCTAATCTAACACCCTATTTATACCTATCCTATACTGACCCAAAAACTAACACACTAGACATTAGGTCACATACATACTAATATAAACACAGAGTACAGCATTATGTGCACAAAGAGGGAAGAAGCGCATGACCGTCCCGATCACCCTCTTACATTCCTCCCTCCTAAAACATGGTCATCCCGACCATGACATCACCTGTAAAAACACCAATGCACATTTAAAACATTCAACACACATGTTTATATTAAAATGCAACAGATTAGTATTTTCTTTTCCCAGTGTCTCTTGCTGGCCAGAGTTCAAGTCTTTTTATTAAGATCGACCATTATGGCCCACTTTAGAAGTTGCCCATACACACAAGAGCAAATTCCTTCAACCCGGCACGCACATCGGGTCATCCAAACAACCAAATGGGTCCAACTGACCCTAGTCCCTCCGCTGTAAGGGACTCAATACAAGTGTTCAAGTTCCTTTAGACATGGGTCCATCAGACCCCGATCCTCTTGGGTCGTTCTGACGGTTTCCCCCTCCCTCCTTTTTGCTGGGTTAAGACCGGTGGGTTGCTCAATGGCCCCTATAGCAACAGTTCAAGGTAAAACAAGGGCACAGTCCATAGAGCAGTTGCACACAGTCCTTTGGTGCGGGACACTTAACCCAATCAGGGTCTTAGTCCTGTAATCCAGGAGGAGAATGCGCAACAGGTGCAAAGGAACTTGGAGGGGGAAAACACACATAAACAAATTTAACTTGCAGCCTTTCTGGCCAGCACCAAAGCTCATCGCTTCTTCCAGGGCTCCCTGCCCTTTAAGAAATGCAGAACAGTCTCTTTTGCTATGGCAACACTGGGCCAATACCCAGGACTTCCGTTTTTTTTTCATTCAGGGTCCCTGCCCACGGAGACGCAGAACAGTCTCCATTCTTTCTGGTGCAACAAGCACAACAAGACATCTTATTCACCTTACTCAGGGATCTCCCGGTGGCCACCATAATGAGCCATTCCCTGGCCTTGAATATAAATGATGGTGGTCCCAGAGGATGAACCACTGGAGGCAGACTCTCAGCTTTTGCTCCTGCTTCTCGCCTCCGATGACAACAGGCTCGGGGAGTCAGACCTAACACTCCCGTGAGAGCCCGATGTAGCCACCAGTGACTCTGGAATAGGGGGCGCCAGTCTGAGACTCACCCCCTAGTCTTGGGCCACAGCCACCTGTTCCGCGGCCATCACAGTTGGCCGCACAGGCCTTTATATATCTCTTTCCTGCCGCTCCATCTCCTGGCGCATCTTGGGCCGGTCCCATTCCATCCACCCAAGGCCTCCATGGTAGGACATGGCGTTACGTTGCTGTAGCTTCACCATCTCTTTTAGCAATGGCGCCGCTGCTGGACCGACCGTGCTACTGGTGCCCCTGGACCTCCAACTACTGCTCTGTTACATCTCTCTCACTCTCCAACTCCCACTTTAACCGCCTGCAATCAGGAAGTCCCTTAGTTGTACACTGAACCTGCTCCTCCAACACTGGAGCAGCTCCTAAACCGCTTAACTCTTTCCTAACTAAGAACTAAGTACTTCTTGTCCTATAGTGCCCAACGCTGCACTACTCCATTCCTAATCTAACACCCTATTTACAGTTAGGTCCATATATATTTGGACAGAGACAACATTTTTCTAATTTTGGTTCTAGACATTACCACAATGAATTTTAAACAAAACAATTCAGATGCAGTTGAAGTTCAGACTTCCAGCTTTCATTTGAGGGTATCCACATTAAAATTGGATGAAGCGTTTAGGAGTTTCAGCTCCTTAACATGTGCCATCCTTTTTTTAAAGGGACCAAAAGTAATTGGACAAATTAAATAATTGTAAATAAAATGTTCATTTCTACACTGTGTTCCAAATTATTATGCAAATAATATTTTCTCAGATTTTCCCAAATTACCTATATGAATTGCAGTCATTGTAATTTTCCAGTCAAATAACTATTAGAGTACAATTGAAAGGTTTTTCTACAAACTGCCTATGATAACAGTATATTTAAAAAAAAATAAAACACTCAAACTGCACTCAAAATGCATGTTCCAAATTACTATGCACAGCAGAGTTTTCAAAAAAATGGTCATTTTTGAAATTATAAGCATTAGCAGGTTATTACAAACTGAAATCAAACAGTTTTCAATTCAAAACTTTATTCTAGGTGATGTAACATTTGCACATAGGACTCCTTGTTCGAAAGGAGCTTCTGAACTCTCTCATTCATTGAATTTGTCAGGTTTTGGATAGTTTCTGCTTCAATTGTTTTGCATGAGGACAGAATACCCTCCCAGAGCTGTTGCTTAGATGTGAACTGCATCCCGCCATCATAGACACTCCTTTTGATGATGCTCTAGAGGTTCTCAATGGGGTTGAGGTCAGGGGAGCATGGGGGCCACACCATAAGTTTGTCCCCTTTTATGCCCACAGCAGCCAGAGATGCAGATGTGTTATGTGCAGCATGAGAGAGGGCATTATCATGCAGGAAATGATCTTGATGGTCCAGATGGATGGAGTGGAGGATGGCTGGTTGATGGACACCCCATGCAAACACGGCTATGGCGCCAACAAGGAGGAGGTGGAGTAATGTTTTGGGCTGGAATCATGGGGAGAGAGATTGTCGGCCCTTTTAGGATCCCTGAAGGGGTAAAGATGAACTCCATAATGTATGTTGAGTTTCTCAAACAGCACTTCCTGCCATGGTTCAAGAAGAAGAACCATGCATTCCGCAGCAAGATCATTTTCGTGCATGATAATGCCCGGTCTCATGCTGCACATAACACATCTGCATCTCTGGCTGCTGTGGGCATAAAAGGGGACAAACTTATGGTGTGGCCCCCATGCTCCCCTGACCTCAACCCCATTGAGAACCTCTGGAGCATCATCAAAAGGAGTGTCTATGATGGCGGGAGGCAGTTCACATCTAAGCAACAGCTCTGGGAGGGTATTCTGTCCTCATGCAAAACAATTGAAGCAGAAACCATCCAAAACCTGACAAATTCAATGAATGAGAGAGTTCAGAAGCTCCTTTCGAACAAGAGGTCCTATGTGCAAATGTAACATCACCTAGAATAAAGTTTTGAGTTGAAAACTGTTTGATTTCAGTTTGTAATAACCTGCTAATGCTTATAATTTCAAAAATGACCATTTTTTTGTTCTTTATTAAAATGAAAAGGTTGAAAACTCTGCTGTGCATAATAATTTGGAACATGCATTTTGAGTGCAGTTTGAGTGTTTTATTTTTTTTTAAATATACTGTTATCATAGGCAGTTTGTACAAAAACCTTTCAATTGTACTCTAATAGTTATTTGACTGGAAAATTACAATGACTGCAATTCATATAGGTAATTTGGGAAAATCTGAGAAAATATTATTTGCATAATAATTTGGAACACAGTGTAGTACTTGGTTGAAAACCCTTTGTTGGCAATGACTGCCTGAAGTCTTGAACTCATGGACATCACCAGACGCTGTGTTTCCTCCTTTTTGATGCTCTGCCAGGCCTTCACTGCGGTGGTTTTCAGTTGCTGTTTGTTTGTGGGCCTTTCTGTCTGAAGTTTAGTCTTTAACAAGTGAAATGCATGCTCAATTGGGTTGAGATCAGGTGACTGACTTGGCCATTCAAGAATATTCCACTTCTTTGCTTTAATAAACTCCTGGGTTGCTTTGGCTTTATGTTTTGGGTCATTGTCCATCTGTAGTATGAAACGACGACTAATCAGTTTGGCTGCATTTGGCTGGATCTGAGCACACAGTATGGCTCTGAATACATCAGAATTCATGCGGCTGCTTCTGTCCTGTGTCACATCATCAATAAACACTAGTGACCCAGTGCCACTGGCAGCCATGCATGCCCAAGCCATCACACTGCCTCCGCCGTGTTTTACAGATGATGTGGTATGCTTTGGATCATGAGCAGTACCACGCCTTCGCCATACTTTTCTCTTTCCATCATTCTGGTAGAGGTTGATATTGGTTTCATCTGTCCAAAGAATGTTCTTCCAGAACTGTGCTGGCTTTTTTAGATGTTTTTTAGCAAAGTCCAGTCTAGCCTTTTTATTCTTGATGCTTATGAGTGTCTTGCACCGTGCAGTGAACCCTCTGTATTTACTTTCATGCAGTCTTCTCTTTATGGTAGATTTGGATATTGATACGCCTACCTCCTGGAGAGTGTTGTTCACTTGGTTGGCTGTTGTGAAGGGGTTCCTCTTCACCATGGAGATTATTCAGCGATCATCCACCACTGTCGTCTTCCGTGGGCGCCCAGGTCTTTTTGCATTGATGAGTTCACCAGTGCTTTCTTTCTTTCTCATGATGTACCAAACTGTAGATTTTGCCACTCCTAATATTGTAGCAATTTCTCGGATGGGTTTTTTCTGTTTTTGCAGTTTAAGGATGGCTTGTTTCACCTGTATGGAGAGCTCCTTTGACCGCATGTTTACTTCACAGCAAAACCTTCCAAATGCAAGCACCACACCTCAAATCAACTCCAGGCCTCTTATCTGCTTAATTGAGAATGACATAACGAAGGGATTGCCCACACCTATCCATGAAATAGCCTTGGAGTCAATTGTCCAATTACTTTTAGTCCCTTTAAAAACAGAGTGGCACATGTTAAGGAGCTGAAACTTCTAAACCCTTCATCCAATTTTAATGTGGATACCCTCAAATGAAAGCTGAAAGTCTGAACTTCAACTGCATCTGAATTGTTTTGTTTAAAATTCATTGTGGTAATGTCTAGAACTAAAATTAGAAAAATGTTGTCTCTGTCCAAATATATATGGACCTAACTGTGTACCTATCCTATACTGACCCTGTAAATAACACACCAGACATTAGGTCACATACATACTCATATAAACACAGAGTACAGCATTCTGTTACTTTCTTACACCTACATTAATTGCAAAACTAAAAATGTTATCTATGCCACTGTATGCCCATGTAACAAGGGCTATGTTGGCCAGACATCACAGGAGCTCAGAAAACGAATCCAGAAACATCTCTCCACTGTAATGGGTCTGGGAGGTGGAACCTCTGAGCTATAATACAAAGGGGCAGTCTTTGTAAGGAGGCAGGTGGCTCCCAGGGAAGGCGGGAAGGTAGACACGGCAGGTGACAAGAACAGAGTCAGGGTAGAAGGACAGAACGGACACGGCAAGTGACGGGAACAGTCTCTTGACAGGCGGGTGGTCACGGCTAGTGACAGCAGAGCCTCCAGGTAGGCTAGCAGGCAGGTAACAGATGAGCGCTCCCAGGTGAGCGGGCAAGAGTCTCTGGACAGGCAGGTGGTCACAGCAAGTGACGGCAGAGCCTCCTGGTAGGCTAGCAGGTGGGTAGCAGGTGGGCGCTCCAGGTGAGCGGGCAAGAGTCTCTGGACAGGCAGGTGGTCACAGCAAGTGACGGCTAAGCCTCCAGGTAGGCTAGAAGGCGGGTAGCAGGTGAGCGCTCCCAGGTGAGCGGGCAAGAGTCTCTGGACAGGCAGGTGGTCACAGCAAGTGACGGCAGAGCCTCCAGGTAGGCTAGCAGGCAGGTAGCAGGTGGGCGCTCCCAGGTGAGCGGGCAAGAGTCTCTGGACAGGCAGGTGGTCACAGCAAGTAACGGCTAAGCCTCCAGGTAGGCTAGCAGGCGGGTAGCAGGTGAGCGCTCCCAGGTGAGCGGGTAAGAGTCTCACGGCTGGCTGGCAGGTGGTCACGGCAAGTGACGGCTAAGCCTCCAGATAGGCTAGCAGGCGGGTAGCAGGTGAGTGCTCCCAGGTGAGCGGGTAAGAGTCTCACGGCTGGCTGGCAGGTGGTCGCGGCAAGTGACGGCAGAGCCTCCAGGTAGGCTAACAGGCAGGCAGCAGGTGGGCGCTCCCAGGTGAGCGGGCAGACTGATCCATAGACAGACTGGCAGGTGCTGGTAGGCAGACTGTCGGACCGCAGGAATGCAAGCAGATAGACAGGTATCAGGCAGGTATCAAGCAGGAATCTGGCAGGTAACTGGCAGGTATCTGGTAACGGGACCTGAGGGCTGAAGCAGAGTTGACAGGCTTTGCAACAACATTGCTCGGGCACCTCCATTTTGGAGGAGGTGCCTTAAATATGGTGAGATCCTCCGGCCATTGGCCACCGGGGACTCCTTAGGACGGCGCGCCGGCCCCTTTAAGAGAGGGGGATCGCGCGCGCGCTCTAAGCACACGGGAAGCAGCGTGCGCTGCCAGCAGAGCGGGAGGAAGATGCCGGGCACGGAGCGGAGAGGTGAGGGGAACGGCGTCCCTGCCTAGCAGGAGGCAGGGACGCCGACGCTACAGTACCCCCCCCCCTTTAGGTCCCCCCTTTTTTAGGCCAGAGAGAAATTTATCAAGGATGAGCGGGGCATGGATGTTCTCCCGGGGCTCCCACGTTCTCTCCTCAGGACCAAACCCCTTCCAATCCACTAGAAAAAAGCACTTTCCTCTTACCCTTTTGGTGGCCAGAATGTTCTCTACCTCAAACTCGTTTTCAGCGGAAACCGGAGCAGGAGGCGTACCTGTAGACTTGGAAAAAGAGTTAAGTACCACGGGTTTGAGTAGAGATACATGGAAGGAGTTAGGAATCCGCAAGTTGGCCGGGAGTTTCAATTTGTAGGCCACCGAGTTGATTTGTTTGATAACTTCCAGTGGGCCGATGAACCGAGGCCCTAACTTGTAGGAAGGAATCTTGAGCCGGACATATTTGGACGAGAGCCAGACTTTATCTCCAGGACGGAATTCTGGTGGATCCAGACGTCTTTTGTCAGCCTGTTTTTTCATCCGCTCGGATGACCGAAGAAGTGCGGATCGGGTACTCTCCCAAATGGAGGAAAATTCGCTAACGGGAGATTCCGCAGCCGGATTGTCCACCGAGGTGGAGACGGGAAACGGGATCCGAGGATGCTGACCGAAGACTACAAAAAATGGGGATTTGGTGGAAGATTCGCTCTCGTGATTATTGTAGGAAAATTCGGCCCAAGGTAAAAGATCCACCCAATCGGAATGGTGAGCATTAACAAAGTGCCGGAGGAAACTGGTTAAAATTTGGTTGATCCGCTCTACTTGGCCATTGGACTGTGGGTGATAAGCAGAAGAAAAGTCCAAGGTAACCCCCAGCAATTTACACATGGCTCGCCAAAAGCGAGAGGTGAACTGAACCCCTCGGTCGGATACAATGTGGAGAGGAAGACCATGAAGACGGAAAACATGATGGATAAAGTCTTTAGCTAACTCAGATGCAGACGGGAGAACCGGCAGGGGAATGAAGTGAGCCATCTTGGAAAAGCGGTCAGCGACCACCCAAATGACCGTACAACTGGCAGAGACAGGGAGGTCCATTATAAAGTCCATAGCTATATGCTGCCACGGGGCAGCAGGTACAGGAAGAGGAAGGAGGCGGCCGGCTGGCAGGTGTCTCGGAACCTTGTTGCGGGCGCAGGACACACAGGCTGAAACAAAATCTATTACGTCCTTGTGCAGGGTAGGCCACCAGTAATGCCGGGTAATAAGCTGGAGGGTCTTCTTCTGACCAGCGTGTCCAGCTAGCTTAGACGAGTGTCCCCAGTGTAGGGCCTTCTCACGATCAGGTACTGTTACGAACGTCTTTCCGGGTGGAAGACGATTTAGATTCACGGGGGCCACCTGCATTACTCTGGTGGGGTCGATGATGTGCTTAGGCTCCTCCTCAAGATCAGAGACCAAAAAGGATCGGGACAAGGCATCAGCTTTGATGTTTTTGTCTGCCGGGCGAAAATGAAGAATGAAATCAAAGCGGGCGAAGAACAAGGACCACCGGGCTTGGCGCGGGTTATGTCTCTGGGCGCTCTGGAGGTAAGCCAAGTTCTTGTGGTCCGTGTAAATTATTACCGGGTGAAGAGCCCCCTCGAGCAGGTAATGCCACTCCTCCAGTGCCAGCTTAATGGCCAATAATTCTCGGTCTCCTATAGAATAATTGCGCTCAGAAGAGGAGAAGAGTTTGGAGAAGAAGCCGCAGGTTACCATTCTTCCGGAAGACGACTTTTGGGTAAGTACCGCTCCGGCTCCGAAGGAGGAAGCGTCAACCTCTAGGAAGAATTGTTTGTTGCCGTCCGGACGATGCAGCACAGAAGCGGAGGAGAAAGCTTGTTTTAAGGAAAGGAAGGCCTCCTCTGCTTCGGGCGGCCATTCTCTGGGATTAGCGCCCTTACAGGTGAGCGCAGAGATAGGAGCAGTCCGGGAAGAGAAGTGCGGAATGAAGAGGCGGTAGTAGTTGGCGAAGCCCAGGAACCGCTGAATAGCCTTCAACCCCTCGGGTCGGGGGAACTTCTGGATGGCAGACAGTTTCTCAGGATCCATTCGTAGGCCGGTCTGAGAGATTATGTAGCCCAGAAACGGAAGCGAGGTCTGCTCAAAGAGGCACTTCTCATATTTAGCGTAGAGGTGGTTCTGCCTGAGGCTGATCAGGACCTGACGAACGTCCCTCCGGTGAGTGAGAAGATCCGGAGAGAAGACCAAGATGTCGTCTAGGTACACCACCACGCAGGAGTAGAGAAGGTCACGGAAGATGTCATTGACCAACTCTTGAAATACGGCGGGAGCGTTACAGAGACCGAAGGGCATTACAAGGTATTCATAGTGGCCGTCCCGGGTGTTGAATGCCGTCTTCCATTCATCCCCCTGATGGATACGGACCAGGTTATATGCCCCACGGAGGTCCAGCTTGGTGAAGATTCTAGCCCCCCTCAGATGGTCAAATAATTCAGGAATGAGCGGAAGGGGGTATTTATTTTTCACTGTGATCTGGTTAAGGCCTCTATAGTCTATACAGGGACGGAGTGAGCCGTCCTTCTTTTTGACGAAGAAGAAGCTTGCTCCCGCCGGGGAGGTAGATTTCCGGATAAATCCCCGGGCCAGATTCTCCTCAATATATTCAGACATGGACCGGGTCTCAGCAGCGGACAAAGGGTAAATACGCCCACGGGGAGGAGTAGCGCCGGGCATCAGGTCGATTGGGCAGTCGTATGGTCTATGAGGGGGTAATGTCTCTGCTTCTCTTTTATTAAAGACGTCCGCATAAGACCAATAGGGAACCGGTAGGCCGGGTAGATTGGCTGGAGTAGGAGAAGGACGAGCAGGATGAACGGGAACTAAACAAGTCTTATGGCAGTCCTGTCCCCAGCGAAGGACTTCTCCGGTCTGCCAATCAAGCACGGGTGCATGACTCTGGAGCCAAGGTAGGCCTAGCAAGAGGGCGTGAGAGAGTCCAGGCAGAACATGGAAGAAGATGCTCTCAGAGTGTCTAGGGCGACCTCTGTGAGCGATCCTAGACACAGGCGTTTCCCGACCTCTCCGGGCAGGAACAGATCCAGTGCTCCTTACTGCCACAGTAGAAGCAGCTCCCCTCGGCACGGCGTAATTCTTGACGGGTTTTGACCATCTTGGTCTGGTCGACCTGCATAGGCTCGGGTGAGTGTGCCTGGGGAGTAACGGAGGAAGTGACGGGTCTCTGGAAGGTAGGGGCAAGGCGTGGAAACCTCTTCTCACGGGTGACCTCTTTGGTGCGCTCCTGGAACCGGATGTCAATCCGAGTGGCAAGTGTTATTAAGTCGTCGAGAGTGGTAGGAATGTCCCGACCGGCGAGTTCATCTTTAATACGACCGGACAGACCCTCCCAGAAGACGGACACCAGGGCGTCGTTATCCCAGGCAAGCTCTGAAGCAAGGGTACGGAACCGTATGGCATATTGGCCCACGGAGAGACTTCCTTGGCGGAGGCGTAGCAGCGATGAGGCGGATGAGGTCTTCCGTCCTGGTTCGTCGAAGACTTTCCGGAAAGCCGTGAGAAAGGCTGGCAGGTTGGACACCAGGGGGTCTCCTCTCTCCCATAGAGGATTTAGCCAAGCCAGCGCCTCCCCCATGAGATGGGACATGATGAAGGCTACTTTGGCTCGGTCGGTGGAAAACTGGTGTGCCAACAGTTCGAAGTGCAGAGTGCACTGGTTAATGAAGCCCCGTGCCTGGCCGGGATCTCCGCCAAAACGAGGCGGGGCGGAGAGGCGGGGACCGGGAAGAGATGCCATGGTATTGATGGGCAGCGACGCTGCCGGGGTAGGAGCCGTGCGACTGGAAGCAGGTCCCAAAGAGGTAGTCAGTGTGTCCAGGCGGGAGTTAACACTACGCAGGTGGCTCAGGATGGACTCCTGTTGGGACCTCTGACGGGACAGTTCATGGCATAGGTCCGAGAGCGAGGGAGTTTGGGTGCCACCGGGTTCCATGGCCCGAGCAAACTGTAACAGGTCTGGGAGGTGGAACCTCTGAGCTATTATACAAAGGGGCAGTCTTTGTAAGGAGGCAGGTGGCTCCCAGGAAAGGCGGGAAGGTAGACACGGCAGGTGACAAGAACAGTCTCAGGGTAGAAGGACAGAACGGACACGGCAAGTGACGGGAACAGTCTCTTGACAGGCGGGTGGTCACGGCAAGTGACAGCTAAGCCTCCAGGTAGGCTAGCAGGCGGGTAGCAGGTGAGCGCTCCCAGGTGAGCGGGCAAGAGTCTCTGGACAGGCAGGTGGTCACAGCAAGTGACGGCTAAGCCTCCAGGTAGGCTAGCAGGCGGGTAGCAGGTGAGCGCTCCCAGGTGAGCGGGCAAGAGTCTCTGGACAGGCAGGTGGTCACAGTAAGTGATGGCAGAGCCTCCAGGTAGGCTAGCAGGCAGGTAGCAGGTGGGCGCTCCCAGGTGAGCGGGCAAGAGTCTCTGGACAGGCAGGTGGTCACAGCAAGTGATGGCTAAGCCTCCAGGTAGGCTAGCAGGCGGGTAGCAGGTGAGCGCTCCCAGGTGAGCGGGTAAGAGTCTCACGGCTGGCTGGCAGGTGGTCACGGCAAGTGACGGCTAAGCCTCCAGATAGGCTAGCAGGCGGGTAGCAGGTGAGCGCTCCCAGGTGAGCGGGTAAGAGTGTCACGGCTGGCTGGCAGGTGGTCACGGCAAGTGACGGCAGAGCCTCCAGGTAGGCTAACAGGCAGGCAGCAGGTGGGCGCTCCCAGGTGAGCGGGCAGACTGATCCATAGACAGACTGGCAGGTGCTGGTAGGCAGACTGTCGGACCGCAGGAATGCAAGCAGATAGACAGGTATCAGGCAGGTATCAAGCAGGAATCTGGCAGGTAACTGGCAGGTATCTGGTAACGGGACCTGAGGGCTGAAGCAGAGTTGATAGGCTTTGCAACAACATTACTCGGGCACCTCCATTTTGGAGGAGGTGCCTTAAATATGGTGAGGTCCTCCGGCCATTGGCCGGGGACTCCTTAGGACGGTGCGGGCGGCCCCTTTAAGAGAGGGGGAGCGCGCGCGCCCTAAGCACAGTGGCCGGGAAGCAGCGCGCGCTGCCAGCAGAGCGGGAGGAAGACGCCGGGCACGGAGCGGAGAGGTGAGGGGAACAGCGTCCCTGCCTAGCAGGAGGCAGGGACGCCGACGCTACATCCACTATCAACCTGGCGGTTACAGACATGCGTAAGGGAAAAACCTTGACCTCTATTAATATAATAATAATATTTTTTTTATATAGTGCCAACATATTCCGCAACACTTTACAATTAAGCGGGGACATGTACAGACAATAAATTCAATACAATTTAAGACAGTTTAAACAGTTAGATTAGGAGTGAGGTCCCTGCTCGCAAGCTTACATTCTACAAGGAAATGACTCTATTAACCTCTATGCTGCACATTTTCTTTCCTACCACCAAAGTAAGCCCAATAACATTAGAACTATTGGACTAAAAAGTTTTGTACCAACATCAGGGGTAGGGATTGTCGTAATAGTCTTCTACAGATGGAATCTAGATGGATTTTCGATCTAAGATCTACCTTGCCACTAGGTCTCAATGAGGAACTATTACACTGTGTGCAGAATTATTAGGCAAATTAGTATTTTGATCACATGATACTTTTTATACATGTTGTCCTACTCCAAGCTGCATAGGCTTGATAACCAACTACCAATTAAGTAAATCTGGTGATGTGCATCTCTGTAATGAGGAGGGGTGTTGACTAATGACATCATCACCATATATAAGGTGTGTTTAATTATTAGGCAACTTCCTTTCCTTTGGAAAAATGGGTCAGAAGAGAGATTTGACGGACTCTGAGAAGTCCAAAATTGTGAGATGTCTTGCAGAGGGATGCAGCAGTCTTGAAATTTCCAAACTTTTGAAGCGTGATCACCAAACAATCAAGCGTTTCATGGCAAATAGCCAACAGGGTCGCAAGAAGCGTGTTGGCCAAAAAAGGCGCAAAATAACTGCCCATGAATTGAGGAAAATCAAGTGTGAAGCTGCCAAGATGCCATTCGCCACCAGTTTTGCCATATTTCAGAGCTGCAACGTTACTGCACAAGGTGTGTGATACTCAGGGACATGGCCAAGGTAAGGAAGGCTGAAAAACGACCACCTTTGAACAAGAAACATAAGATAAAACGTCAAGAATGGGCCAAGAAATATCTTAAGACTGATTTTTCAAAGGTTTTATGGACTGATGAAATTAGAGTGACTCTTGATGGGCCAGATGGATGGGCCAGAGGCTGGATCAGTAAAGGGCAGAGAGCTCCACTCCGACTCAGACGCCAGCTAGGTGGAGGTGGGGTACTGGTATGGGCTGGTATCATCAAAGATGAACTTGTGGCACCTTTTCGGGTTGAGGATGGAGTGAAGCTCAACTCCCAGACCTACTGCCAGTTTCTGGAAGACAACTTCTTCAAGCAGTGGTACAGGAAGAAGTCGGTATCGTTCAAGAAGAACATGATTTTCATGCAGGACAACGCTCCATCACATGCATCCAATTACTCCACAGCGTGGCTGGCCAGTAAAGGTCTAAAATAAGAAAAAATAATGACATGGCCCCCTTGTTCACCTGATCTGAACCCCATAGAGAACTTGTGGTCCATCATAAAATGTGAGATCTACAGGGAGGGAAAACAGTACACCTCTCGGAACAGTGTCTGGGAGGCTGTGGTGGCTGTTGCATGCAATGTTGATCAAAAACAGATCAAGCAACTGACAGAATCTATGGATGGAAGGCTGTTGAGTGTCATCATAAAGAAAGGTGGCTATATTGATCACTAATTTTTTTGTTTTTTGTTTTTGCTTGTCAGAAATGTTTATTTCTAAATTTTGTGCACTGATATTGGTTTACCTGGTGAAAATAAACAAGTGAGATGGGATTATATTTGGTTTTTATTAAGTTGCCTAATAATTCTGCACAGTAATGGTTACCTGCACAAGCAAATATCCTCCTAAAATAGCCAAATCTAAAAAAAAAAACACTCCAACTTCGAAAAATATTAAGCTTGGATATTTATGAGTCTTTTCAGTTGATTGAGAACATAGTTGTTGATCAATAATAAAAATAATCCTCTAAAATACAACTTGCCTAATTCTGCACACAGTGTATATGCGGGCTTTTTAGGTTAATACTGTATGATCCTAGGGCCTTGAATATATTTACATTCTTTGATTCTCTCCTTCAGTTGCATGTCTTGTCCCAGCCTGTCTCTTCAGTCAGTGTCTTCTAGTGGACATCTTCATTGGTGATTTAGAAATCCAGGAGCTACTCCGTCATTAATGCATCTACTTCCGGCTTCATCATCCTTGCTGCTGACCAGTGGACATCCTCTTCTTCCACATTCGGACACATGTCTGAACCCATGAACAATTATATGGTTCATGGGCCTTATTGTGTTGTTTAGGCTGTACTGTTCTTGATTTACTCTGTGTGGTTTTCTTTACATAATTCAATTCCTCCTTTGATCTATTCTAATGTTAAGATTTTTTTTTTTAAATCACAGGATCTACATGATTCTATATGTTTTTTTTGCATTGGTCTCTGCATTTACCTCTCTTGCATTTATATGAGGCAACTTATCAGGCTTTGAAGGGATCATGTTCTCATTATATATTGTCTCTATGCCTCTGTTTTCATTAGTTTACACTGCAGCGCTTTTGCACTATATGGCTTATTTGAGAATTCACCTTTGTCATATTACCTGTACGCTCAACTTGAGGCTATACTATTGACAGTATTTTCATGTTCCTTAATCTTGCACAGTTATATCCCAATACCATTGTGGGGACCTTAGGCCAGCCGGCCTGTGCTTGTGTTACCCGCCTTTATACATTTTGTGTTGTTATTAATGAGATGGTGACAACCTCTTCATATACTATTTTTCACAACTGTTTTGTCCGTGAGCACTTCATTTAATATTTACTAGATGGCAGTTGTGTTTCCAGACAATGTGACGGCATCCCTGGGCATTGTCACAGTTTCTTGCTTCTAACAGCTCTGCGATCCTTCTTTAGGGACGCATCTACATTGTTATGGGTTGCAAATGGAGGAACGCGACGGCGTCCTTAACGACCGGCGTTCTGTCATCATAATGTCATTTCCTAGTAGCTAGCATAGTTATGTAGTTCATTATACTCAACCAAACTATGGGCTATTACTACAGCGCATGCGCTGTTCTGTTTTCAGCTTCCTCTCTCTCCATAGCGCACCGCAACCACCAGGAAGTGATTTTTTAATAAAACACTATGTATATATTCTCTCTGTGTTTGCTACTCCCTCACACTTTCCCTGATGAAGCTGTGACAGCATTACGCATGGGGCATTTGGATGCAGATTTGCCCTATGGGCTTTGTATTACATGCTTATGGGTGATACTACTGTCTCTTCTGTGGCCATCTTGGTAGCTATGGTTATATCGATCTCTTAGTTTGCTCTTGGTTACTTTAAGCTACTTATTGTCGGTCATTTATTTTAACTTATTTATTGCTTACCCTGTAAGCCTCATTATGGGATCTTTTTCACGACTACTTATTGACTTTCTCCTTGACAACCTCTGATTTATTATATTGGTAACCCACTGCACGGTTGTGGTTTGGGGGGACAACCTAACCTTTCAGTGCATATGTGGTCTGATTGTGACTATTGTACATATTTTTATTGTATAACATGTTTATATTTCATTGTATAATATGTTTATACATTATGCATTCCCACTAGTCCACAGTTTGGTTTGCTGCAATTTCAGCTCCAGTATGGTCATGTTTGCTTAGCTTTATTAGTGTCATCATGCCTATCCATTATTAATCAGAGACTGGTTGTTTGCACTGCACTTTACATATTTGCATCGCCGACTCTGCACTTTACTAAGTGTATGTTAGGTTCTGTTATTTTAGTTTTATAGTGTTTTTAATATGCTATTTGTGTTTTTTCTGTAAATAAAATATTTTTTGCATTATTTTAGGTGTGCACATTACTATTGTATTTCTGTTTCCTTGTGATGTTTTCGAATTGATACATGAGGTCATGTCATGACACAGAGGCTGTGCATCCATATTGCTAGTATTACAAAGTTAACACTTCCTGCTGATCTTATGAACTCAGTTCCTGAGCAAGCATGTTGTGAATGCCCTAATGGGATGGCACTTCACATTTGAGCAGGTTAAAGGAAACCTGTGAATAGATTTGTGCCGCCTGAACCACTGGTATCATGAATAAGGCACTGGATGCATAATTGCAGACAGATATGTTTTACTCTGAAACACACTTTGAAAACTTAATCTGAAACTTACTTTGAAAAGCCAGCCAAGGACCAGGTGTTTCTCTTTGTCCGGCTCCAGTTAATTGACAGGTTGACAGGTATCTCCCTATGTGTGTACATAGGTAGAGATCTATAAGTCATAGGGATAGGGAGAAGCCGGTTGGGGACAAAATTGGAATAGGCAACAAATTCAAATTGTCCCAAGCTGGATTTTCATAGTATGTTTACATTGAAACGCCTTGCAATGTTTCAGCATAAAACATACTTGATTACAAACTCATAGCGAGACTCTGAGTAATGCTTCTTGTAGCTTGGGCAGTATAAATCTGATAACAGGTTCTCTTTGAACCTCGATCTAGACTTTGATCTATGTAAGCTATGTGACTATGATTTCACACACAAGTTTTAATTTTGTTGCAATCATAACAAATGCTGCAACCATACCAATTTCCTAAATCAATTACCATAAATAAATCAAAAGACACTAAAAGATAAAAACCTTTTAAATGAAAAATTGTCTGGAATGATGATAATGGAAGGAGATCATCACTGGTTTTGCTTTAGTTACATGTAATCAGGGCCGCCATCAAGGCATTACTGCCCTTACTACTGTATGGGGCCCCGTGAGCAGAAGCAAAAAGTGGAGGGCCCCCCTTCTCTTTGCTTTTGCTCATCAGGCCTCATGAAGTCAGGGGCACTAGTTCAGTGCATAATGCACCCAACGGCCGGAAACTGTGGCTGGATGCATCATGGTCTTGATGCTGGTCACGTGACACTCTCTGGGGAGGCTGCTGAGGGGAATCTGGGGAGGGGAGGCTGCATAGAAGATTCTGGTGAGGGGAGGCTGCTGAGGAGATGTTGCTGAGGAGACTCTGCTGAGGGAAGGCTGCAGAGGGGATTCTGGTGAGAGGAGGCTGCTGAGGGGATTCTGGTGAGTGGAGGCTGCTGAATGGATTCTGGTAAGGGGAGTCTGCTGAGAAGATTCTGGTGAGGGGAGGCTGCTGAGAAGATTCTGGTGAGGGGAGGCTGCTAAGGGGATTCTGGTGAGGGGAGGCTGCTGAGGGAATTCTGGTGAGGGGAGGCTGCTGAGAAGATTCTGGTGAGAGGAGGCTGCTTAGGGGATTCTGGTGAGGGGAGGCTGCTGAGGGAATTCCGATGAGGGGATTCCAGTGAGGGGAGGCTGCTGAGGGGATTCCGGTGAGGGGAGGCTGCTGAGGGGATTCCGGTGAGGTGAGGCTGCTGAGAATATTCTGGTGAGGGGAGGCTGCTGAGAATATTCTGGTGAGGGGAGGCTGCGGAGGAGATTCTGGTGAGGGGAGGCTGCTGAGGAAATTCTGTTGAGGGGAGGCTGCTGAGGGGATTCTGTTGAGGGGAGGCTGCTGAGGGGATTGTGGTGAGGGGAGGCTGCTGAGAAGATTCTGGTGAGGGGAGGCTGCTGAGGGAATTCTGGTGAGGGGGGGCTGCTGAGGGAATTCTGGTGAAGGGAGGCTGCTGAGAAGATTCTGGTGAGGGGAGGCTGCTAAGGGGATTCTGGTGAGGGGGGGCTGCTGAGGGAATTCTGGTGAGGGGGGGCTTCTGAGAAGATTCTGGTGAGAGGAGGCTGCTTAGGGGATTCTGGTGAGGGGAGGCTGCTGAGGGGATTCTGGTGAGGGGAGGCTGCTGAGGGGATTCTGGTGAGGGGAGGCTGCTGAATGGATTCTGGTAAGGGGAGGCTGCTGAGAAGATTCTGGTGAGGGGAGGCTGCTGAGAAGATTCTGGTGAGGGGAAGCTGCTAAGGGGATTCTGGTGAGGGGAGGCTGCTGAGGGAATTCTGGTGAGGGGAGGCTGCTGAGAAGATTCTGGTGAGAGGAGGCTGCTTAGGGGATTCTGGTGAGGGGAGGCTGCTGAGGGGATTCCGGTGAGGGGATTCGAGTGAGGGGAGGCTGCTTAAGGGATTCCGGTGAGGGGAGGCTGCTGAGAATATTCTGGTGAGGGGAGGCTGCTGAGAAAATTCTGGTGAGGGGAGGCTGCTGAAAATATTCTGGTGAGGGGAGGCTTCTGAGGAGATTCTGGTGAGGGGAGGTTGCTGAGGAAATTCTGTTGAGGGGAGGCTGCTGAGGGGATTCTGTTGAGGGGAGGCTGCTGAGGGGATTCTGGTGATGGGAGGCTGCTGAGGGGAGGCTTGTGATTTGATTCTGCTGAAGGGAGGCTGCTGAGGGGATTCTGGTGAGGGGAGGCTATTTAGGGGATTTTGGTGAGGGGAGGCTGCTGAGAGGATTGTGGTGAGGGGAGGCAGATGTGGGGATTCCGTTGAGGGGAGGCTGCTGAGGGAATTCCGGTAAGGGGAGGCTGCTGAGGGGATTCTGGTGAGGGGAGACTGCGTCCGGCAGGGTGAGGCTGAGGATGCGTTGAGGATAACCAAGCCTAGTTGATGAGGAGCGGGGGCGGCAATTGCATTTCAAAAGGGTGCCAACCTCCATGGACAGTTAGGAACAAGAGTAGTTGACAAATAGGGTGATCCCCCCCTTCCTTTAGTCTTGTCTTGATATTTTATTTATATTTTATATCATCACTTTTTGAGTTATGTTTTGAGGTGTATTTATATTCTAGAAATGATAGGCTTTTAATGAATACCATTAAAGATATTTTTAGTAGTGTATAATCAGTGATTATATATACGCAATAATATACGCTGTTTACATTTACTAATTCGGTGATCTCAGGCTGAGGCAGTGGGCAGGCTGAGGCGGCCATTAGATTCTTCTTGACTGGGCGGCGGTGCCACTGGCTGTGTGAGTAGCTAACTTAAGTCCATGTATTAATTTGTCCACCATTTCAGTACATTGTATGATACAATCATTCCCTCCCCTCCCCCCTTCCAATCCCCAACCAAAATTGATAAGCTACTGGATGATCCTGAGCGCTGCTGCAAAACCAATTGCCCAATTACGACATCAGGCAGCAGCCAGGGTCGTACTGCCCATAATGGCAGACCACACTTCCGCTATGGGACCCCTGAGACAGGGTGGCCCGGGAGTCGGGAGAAGGAATTCATCTTTGCAAAACTTGTGTTTCCGAGGGGCAGAGGATGACTCAGTGTCTGCTCTGTTTAGAGCAGGAGAGGAGGCTCCCCCACCAGCCCCCGCCAGAGCAATCTAGAGTGGCTGCTTACAATATGGCCACTGTTCTCCCTGCCCCTCCTGCTCTTTATATTAGAGTGCTGTTCTCCCCCTCCTGCCTTCTGCCCTGTAGTTACAGCAAGACAGCTCTGCAGTAAGCCCCAGGAGGAGGGGAGGCTGCACCAGAGACAAGAATCTTCTGAATGAACCATGTGCAATCATCTGCAGGGAGGGTAAGTCTATGTGTAATGTGTGGGTATAGATGTATGCATGTGACTCGCCCCCAGGGCCGTGGGGTACTCGGCAGCCGGGCCTTATGGCTGCTTGCAGGGGATATCACGGTGGATGGCCCGGTCCGTGACCCAGGGCGGTCAGTGCAAAAAGGGGATATTTGTAGGGGATTTGTCGTGACGCCACCTGTGGTGTCTGGTGAGGATCACCAGCGCTGCAACAGTCCTCTGAGGCAGATGATAGGGCAGCTAGAGATGGAATGGCTCCCCACAGGTGGAGCAAGCCTCAGGGCAGTGTAAAACGATGCAGGTTGCGCTGGGTGTTGTGGTGCAGGGAGAGCGATGGCACAGCAGAAGTAACGGACAGAGACAGAGGATTTGCTTCATTACCTTTACTGGTGCTGTTGTTAGGTACGGTCCAGGGTACTCCAGGTGAAGGGCACACTTTTGGACTTCGCCCCAGTGAGCGGGTATAGGGCCTCCTGCTCCGTGTCTGTCTCTGTGTATGTTTCTGGCCAGCCTGCAACTGAGCCTAGATTATGTGTCCTGCTTTTACTTCACCTGTTGCTCAGAAGTAGGACCTCCGGTTGGTAACCACTTTCCCTGGACGTCGGGGACTTCGTGGTTCCTGGTCCTGTAGATATCTAGCTTCAGGTTTGCCAGGGACTTGTTGTCCTCCTGGGATTCTGGTTATCCCTACTGGGTGTAAAAGGTCCCTGTAGGCTCGGACCCGGTGTCCGGTTTGTATAACGGGGTGAGCTTACTAGGCTCCTCTGCCCCCTTAGCTCCACTCTCTTTTTCTCCTCGCCGTCGACCACACTCGGGGCCCTCACTATTCGGCAGCTGGCGTGCTGCGTCTTCACCGCTCTCTTGAGCGTCGGCACTCTCTGTGCTCACTCAGAGCTGTGTTCCTCTCTGAACACTGACTTCACACTAAACTGAAACTGAACTGCCTAGCTCCACCCTCCCTTTATATATCCCTAACGGGCTCCCTCTGCTGGTCTCAGGTGGAAGGTAGAGGTGTATGAAAAATAATGGGGGCCTCTTGTGGAGAAGTCCATCCATGCACCCTTCTGGGATCTGTGGCACCAATGTGCAGCAGGGCGCCACATATGTCTAATATGTTTGTATAGAGGTGTGAAATATGTCATGTTTAGATTTGTGTACATATGTGAATGTGATGCAGGTGTATTTTTCTATGGTACATCCATGTATTCTCATGTGTTCATATGTGGCATTTCTGTTCCCATTTGAGAAGCCCGTGTGGTGGAGCTGAAGTGTCACATGTGAACATATAGGTGAATAAATACATTTCATGATGTCTGCGGTGCGGTTGTTTTTGTTTGATCTGGTGAATCTGTCCATGTTCTGAACCTGATAGATTATACATGCTGCTCCAACCACTTGCGGAGTTTCAGATAAAACCATACTTTAAATGCCACGGTGGAACGAGTCGCACGATGGACTACTTGGACTGACGTGACTCGATGGATTCTCCCACCCGCTGTCAGTGACTGACAGGTCTCTCTAATCGCTCATGCAGTAATACTGTAGACTTGTCAGTCACTGGAAGCGGGTAGGGAGAAGCCGCTGGATCACGTCTCTCCGATTTATCCACTGTGCGGCTCAGTCACCAACAGCTTTTAAAGTACGTTCTTCTCTGAAATGCCACAGCATTTCAGAGTCACACATTTCTAGCTGAGATCATACAGCCCATACTTAACACTTGCTCCCCTGGATGATGGGTATCAGCTGTCAGGTTCCCTTTAAAGGCGTTTTGCAAAATTATGAAAGCGCTGCACACTGGCAGTAATACATTAAAGTGCACCTGTCAGCAGGAGTGTGCTCAGTAAACTACATACACTGTCAGGTGTCATTACACTGATTAAAAAATGGGTATTTTCAAAAAAGAGTTGTTATACCGAAAATGCCTGTAGCATAAAAATAATTGAACAACTGGAAATGACAAACAACTATATACCTGAGGAATACCTAGAGTTTCAAAATTCTAACTAAAGTAATCTTGCAGAAAGTAGAAAACAATTAACAGGGCGGGCCTGCGAGGCCCCAGGTATGCGTTCTAGGGTTAATATGATACCTTAGTTGATGAAATCTGTCCTGTGGTTCTTGTGTAATCTTTACTTTCAGTTTGGAGATAATGATATGCTCGTGCTTTGGGGCGGCCTGTGGGGGGGCACTCTATCTGGTGCTCTGCTTGCTTATTCATCTGTATGCTCTTACGACAGCTCACTGTGCCTACACTGACCTGCCTCCTATTTTACCTAGCCCCGCACTACTAGATGCATTATGTATAATAGGAGGCAGGTTGGTTGCTTATAAATTTTGGTTGGTGGTTGGAAGGGGGGAGGGGAGGGAATGATTGATACATGTACTGTATGTGTATATGAATGGGAAACATCTTTATTACTATGACAGTGTAATTATTGGAAGGGGTCTGTGCTCGGCCTGCAGTTCATGGACTGGGCGCCGATCTCCTGACCCCCATCCTCATACATGCTGTGAGGCTGCTGAACTCAGGTAAGGAGACCCGCGGCAGTCCATTCACTGTGGTCCGAGTGCAGACCGATATTCACCGACGGCTGAATGAGCCTTAAAAGTGTTATCCGGTTTAAATCCACAAGTCCGCAATCCCTCTGCGTCAGTCTAACTGTAGACTTGTGAATCCTCACATCGTACGCACTGTGCGCTGTGAGTATTTGACAGTATCAGAGCCGGGAACGTGGCCCCAAGGATGTGGAATGCAGACTCCTGGCCAGAATTTTAATATATGGGCACAGACTCACTTAATATACTTGCATTGAGAGAGGCTGTGTTCCTCTAGTGTGATTCTGGCCGGGAGACTGCATTTCACATCCTTGTAGCCACGTGACCGCCATTCTCAGCTCTGATAGTGACAAATCCTCACAGCGCAGAGTGTGCACAATGTGAGGTTTCACAAGTCTGCAGTCAGTGACACAGGGGGACTGCAGGCTTATGGATTTAGACCGGACAATGCCTTTAAGGCACATTCAGCAGTGATTTGCTCCCTGTGATCCCGGAGCTTCATACTGGTCACTGCAGGATCACATTTCTCAGCCACACACAGAAGCAACCATTCCCCGAGATGCCGAGCAAAGTCACTAATCACTGCTTGTAATCTGTGACAGGGCAGCCTCCTGTCGTTACGGTCTGGTTATGCTGAACTTGTGTACTATAGACTGAACTTGTCTACAGAGAAATAGGTACAACATATTATATATATTGTAAGGTTAGGTTGGCTAATGGTTGCATAGTCGATGGGAGGTATGTGTCACAGAGATGGCTGGACTCTGTGATGTAACCCGGAGTGTTTCTCTAGTGCAAGTAAGCACTAAGAGGATCATTTGGTTGAACTGGGACCAAGTTACGGGTAGTTTAGAGAGTTGGGTGGGTCTAGCTACCCACATACCTCACCTCTGGGTGTTGTTAACAGCCAATATAATGGAGGCTGTTGTTTGATACATGGTCTGTGTGTCTGGAGGGAGAAGGTCTCCTGTGTGTGGTTGTCTCCAGACTGGGCCGTGTACTTGATGTCTACCAGCCTGTGTGACCACAGCGCTGGCCATCCAGAGACTTTGCTATAAGGACTGTTTTCTTTGTTTTTGCCTGCACTAAAGGCTGTTTGTTTGCATTTAGCTTTTAACCGGTTTATAAAGCCAATAAACCGATATATATATATTACTGTAGTGCGAAATGCAAAAGATGTCCTCCAGATCGCAGCCGGGTGATCCAAACAGTCAAACAGTCCAACTATCATAGTAGGTGGAGGGACATGACGGCTATACTCAATCATTTTTGGCCTATTTTAAAACAGGATCCTGAGCTCTCAAAATTGATTGAGGATAGACCCCTGATTACAGCGAGAAGGAGTAAAACAATTGGCCAGACCATAACACACAGCCATTACATAGCCCCAGTGTCTAAATTTATTTTTGGGTCCAAGGGACCTAGGTGGGGCTCTCAACCATGTGGGGATTGTAGTATTTGTGGTTTTATGGTCAAAACTGATGAATTTTCAAATTCTGTTGGTACCCGAACATTCAAGATTGTTCACTCTATAAATTGCAAAACTACAGCTGTTATTTACCACCTCACATGTCCCTGTGGCCTAGTCTATATTGGACTCACCTCTAGACAATTACGTGTCCGGATACTGGAACACATAAGGGATATTAAATCTGCGAGACTATTGGGCCAGGATGTCACCCATAGGGAGGACATTACTAAATTGAAAACAATACCTGCCCATTATCGTAGCCATCACCCACTGGGGACTATAGAAATGAAGGTCCGGGGCATTGATATCGTCCATATGGGTGTCCGTGGTGGACATCTTATGAACAAATTGGCACAGAGGGAGTGTCGTTGGATAACGACACTCAGAACTATGAAGCCACATGGCCTTAATGATCAATGGGGCTTTTCTAGCTATTTATAATGGATTGGTTGTTCCCTGTGCTGCTGCCTCTCTGAACCCCTTTTTTTTATATAATAATTTTTAATATATATGTTGTATTTATATATGTAATTTTATGTGTATATACATATGTGTGTTTGTTTAAATATATATTCTTGTATTGTCCTTAGTATTTCAATATACATATGTATTTTTAACTGGTTTATTTAGAATTGTTAGTGTGTGTGTGTAATGCATGTCTCTTTTCTCCAGTAGTGTGGTTTGGACTTTTGGCCATATCTTTTTAATGGCTTTCCAACTGTATCTATATCATTGTATTATGGATTGTTATTTGATGATAGTACATTGAAAATACCACCTATTGGATATCCATTGCATCCATGAACACTGGGATAACCCTGGCTATGCCTTGCTTGACCGGGCTCTATATCATTATTGCGGATGTGCTGTATTGTACACTAGAGATGAGCGTTGTTCGACTCGAACTGTTCACCAATCTCGAATTCGAGCTGTTTTGGGCGGTGTTCGAGCCGTTCGGCGAACACGAACGATTTGAAAAAAATTCGGCTGTTCGAGGTTATGTTCGATAACTGTTTGTGCACCAAAATCATAACTGGATTTTTTCTCAGTAATGATGAAAATTAATGTTAATACGCAGTTTGAGTGTACAGCGGGGCGGGGGGAGGGGCAGGGGATGGATCTCTGCAGGAATAATGAAGATCTCCATTTTTTTTTCTCTTTCCCGCATTTACAGTGGGGAGGTGCAATCTGTCAGCCTACCAGCAGCGCACACACGGAGCAAAGTGCTTTTTTTCACACAAGCAAGGGCATGTGTCATTTTTCAGTGTATGTCACATGTTCTTGCCCTATAAGACCCAGCTATTTTCCCCGTCGCCACCATTTTCTCACTGCTGCAGCTGCATGTTAGACGGCACCGCTGTTGCTGTGTGCGCTATACCTTGTTAATTTCAAGCCAATTTTCGCACAAATCTACAGATAGCTTGGGAGTAGGGAATAGTTGTGATTGCAGTCCTTTTAAGGACTAGGTTACAGCATTTCCTAGGACTTTTATCAGGCAGGTCTGTGCTCTTAAATAGATAGGTTGGGAGTAAAGACTAATTGTAATTGCAGTCCTTTTCAGGACTAAGTTACATCAGTTCCTATCAGTTTTTGCCAGGCAGGTCTGTGCCAGTGCTGTGCAAGCTTTTTTCACAGCATTTGGCTAAATCTAGCAAAGCTAATCCTTTTTGGCCTATTGCAGAGTGCGTTAGTCAGTGGAGTAGCCTATCTGTGTTGCAAGCTACACCACCTGTGTATAGAATACCAATTTTTTTACTGCACCTAGTGAAGTAAAACCTTTTGGGCATAGCATCATTCTATTAGTCAATCTATACTGACCTCCATCAGGTTGCAAAGTCAATATAATTTTTTTCTGCATCTAGCTCTGAAAAAATATTTGGGCTTCTAGCAGTGTGTGGGACTTGTTCTATTAGTCCATCTATACTGACCTCCATCAGATTGCAAATTGAATATAATTTTTTTCTGCATCTATCTCTGAAAAAATATTTGGGCTTCTAGCAGTGTGTGGGACTTGGTCTATTAGTCCATCTATACTGACCTAAGTCAGGTTGAAAATTGAATATAATTTTTTTCTGCATCTAGCTCTGAAAAAATATTTGGGCTTCTAGCAGTGTGTGGGACTTGGTCTATTAGTCCTTCTATACTGACCTCCATCAGGTTGCAAATTAAAAATAATTTTTTTCTGCATCTAGCTCTGAAAAAATATTTGGGCTTCTAGCAGTGTGTGGGACTTGGTCTATTAGTCCATCTATACTGACCTCAATCAGGTTGCAAATTCAATATAATTTTTTTCTGCATCTAGCTCTGAAAAAATATTTGGGCTTCTAGCAGTGTGTGGGACTTGGTCTATTAATCCTTCTATACTGACCTCCATCAGGTTGCAAATTAAAAATAATTTTTTTCTGCATCTAGCTCTGAAAAAATATTTGGGCTTCTAGCAGTGTGTGGGACTTGGTCTATTAGTCCATCTATACTGACCTCCATCAGGTTGCAAATTCAATATAATTTTTTTCTGCATCTAGCTCTGAAAAAATATTTGGGCTTCTAGCAGTGTGTGCGACTTGTTCTATTAGTCCATCTATACTGACCTCCATCAGGTTGCAAATTAAAAATATTTTTTTTCCGCATCTAGCTCTGAAAAAATATTTGGGCTTCTAGCAGTGTGTGCGACTTGTTCTATTAGTTCATCTATACTGACCTCCATCAGGTTGCAAATTAAAAATAATTTTTTTCTGCATCTAGCTCTGAAAAAATTTTGGGCTTCTAGCAGTGTGTGGGACTTGGTCTATTAGTCCATCTATACTGACCTCCATCAGGTTGCAAATTCAATATAATTTTTTTCTGCATCTAGCTCTGAAAAAATATTTGGGCTTCTAGCAGTGTGTGGGACTTGTTCTATTAGTCCATCTATACTGACCTCCATCAGGTTGCAAATTGAATATAATTTTTTTCTGCATCTAGCTCTGAAAAAATATTCGGGCTTCTAGCAGTGTGTGGAACTCGTTCTATTAGTCCATCTATACTGACCTCCATCAGTTTGCAAATTGAATATAATTTTTTTCTGCATCTAGCTCTGAAAAAATATTTGGGCTTCTAGCAGTGTGTGGGACTTGGTCTATTAGTCCATCTATACTGACCTCCATCAGGTTGCAAATTAAAAATATTTTTTTTCTGCATCTAGCTCTGAAAAAATATTTGGGCTTCTAGCAGTGTGTGCGACTTGTTCTATTAGTCCATCTATACTGACCTCCATCAGGTTGCAAATTGAATATAATTTTTTTCTGCATCTAGCTCTGAAAAAATATTTGGGCTTCTAGCAGTGTGTGGGACTTGGTCTATTAGTCCATCTATACTGACCTCCATCAGGTTGCAAATTAAAAATATTTTTTTCTTCATCTAGCTCTGAAAAAATATTTGGGCTTCTAGCAGTGTGTGGGACTTGTTCTATTAGTCCATCTATACTGACCTCCATCAGGTTGCAAATTGAATATAATTTTTTTCTGCATCTAGCTCTGAAAAAATATTTGGGCTTCTAGCAGTGTGTGGGACTTGGTCTATTAGCCCGTCTATACTGACCTCCATCAGGTTGCAAATTAAAAATAATTTTTTTCTGCATCTAGCTCTGAAAAAATATTTGGGCTTCTAACAGTGTGTGGGACTTGGTCTATTAGTCCATCTATACTGACCTCCATCAGGTTGCAAATTGAATATAATTTTTTTCTGCATCTAGCTCTGAAAAAATATTTGGGCTTCTAGCAGTGTGTGGTACTTGGTTTATTAGTCCATCTATACTGACCTCCATCAGGTTGCAAATTAAAAATATTTTTTTTCTGCATCTAGCTCTGAAAAAATATTTGGACTTCTAGCAGTGTGTGCGACTTGTTCTATTATTCCATCTATACTGACCTCCATCAGGTTGCAAATTAAAAATATTTTTTTTCTGCATCTAGCTCTGAAAAAATTTGGGGCTTCTAACAGTGTGTGGGACTTCGTCTATTAGTCAATCTATACTGACCTCCATCAGGTTGCAAATTGAATATAATTTTTTTCTGCATGTAGCTCTGAAAAAATATTTGGGCTTCTAGCAGTGTGTGGGATTCGTTCTATTAGTCCATCTATACTGACCTCCATCAGTTTGCAAATTGAATATAATTTTTTTCTGCATCTAGCTCTGAAAAAATATTTGGGCTTCTACCAGTGTGTGGGAATTGGTCTATTAGTCCATCTCTACTGACCTCCATCAGGTTGCAAATTAAAAATAATTTTTTTCTGCATCTTGCTCTGAAAAAATATTTGGGCTTCTAGCAGTATGTGCGACTTGTTCTATTAGTCCATCTATACTGACCTCCATCAGGTTGCAAATTGAATATAATTTTTTTCTGCATCTAGCTCTGAAAAAATATTTGGGCTTCTAGCAGTGTGTGGGACTTGGTCTATTAGTCCATCTATACTGATCTCCATCAGGTTGCAAATTAAAAAAAAATTTTTCTTCATCTAGCTCTGAAAAAATATTTGGTCTTCTAGCAGTGTGTGGGACTTGTTCTATTAGTCCATCTATACTGACCTCCATCAGGTTGCAAATTGAATATATTTTTTTTCTGCATCTAGCTCTGAAAAAATATTTGGGCTTCTAGCAGTGTGTGGGACTTGTTCTATTAGTCCATCTATACTGACCTCCATCAGGTTGCAAATTAAAAATAATTTTTTTCTGCATCTAGCTCTGAAAAAATATTTGGGCTTCTAACAGTGTGTGGGACTTGGTCTATTAGTCCATCTAACTGACCTCCATCAGGTTGCAAATTCAATATAATTTTTTTCTGCATCTAGCTCTGAAAAAATATTTGGGCTTCTAGCAGTGTGTGGGACTTGGTCTATTAGTCCATCTAGCGTAGTTTCCCATCATACGAAGGTGACCTTGTCGTGGTTGATGGGCACACATAAATTGGCCAAATTATGCGCAAAAAACCTTCATTTTTCAAAGTGACATTAGTCTAGATACAATATTTCTTATATATTCATGTATGGAGTGCCGAAGTTCTTTTTGCAATTGAGATTACTCTTTTCTTCAGAGCACCCGAATAGACCAGTGAGCGACCCCTCTCTTTTTTTTCTATTAATCATTTTTGGGATCCCGCTCCTGGAGCATTGCAGCAGGTACGTGTTCACACTATTAGAAGTTTGACAGCCTTTTTTCTGACCATGTGTCCCTCCCATTCAGTCACATGTGGTTTTAACTAGCTCTACCAGCCCATACATTGTAGGTTAAAAGCCCAAGCAGAGACATATTGTCCATACAGGCTTACAGCCCAAGAGTGGCATATCCAGTGGTAGCGTAGCGTAGTTTCCCATCATACGAAGGTGACCTTGTCGTGGTTGATGGGCACACATAAATTGGCCAAATTATGCGCAAAAAACCTTCATTTTTCAAAGTGACATTAGTCTAGATACAATATTTCTTATATATTCATGTATGGAGTGCCGAAGTTCTTTTTGCAATTGAGATTACTCTTTTCTTCAGAGCACCCGAATAGACCAGTGAGCGACCCCTCTCTTTTTTTTCTATTAATCATTTTTGGGATCCCGCTCCTGGAGCATTGCAGCAGGTACGTGTTCACACTATTAGAAGTTTGACAGCCTTTTTTCTGACCATGTGTCCCTCCCATTCAGTCACAGGTGGTTTTAACTAGCTCTACCAGCCCATACATTGTAGGTTAAAAGCCCAAGCAGAGATATATTGTCCATACAGGCTTACAGCCCAAGAGTGGCATATCCAGTGGTAGCGTAGCGTAGTTTCCCATCATACGAAGGTGACCTTGTCGTGGTTGATGGGCACACATAAATTGGCCAAATTATGCCCAAAAAACCTTCATTTTTCAAAGTGACATTAGTCTAGATACAATATTTCTTATATATTCATGTATGGAGTGCCGAAGTTCTTTTTGCAATTGAGATTACTCTTTTCTTCAGAGCACCCGAATAGACCAGTGAGCGACCCCTCTCTTTTTTTTCTATTAATCATTTTTGGGATCCCGCTCCTGGAGCATTGCAGCAGGTACGTGTTCACACTATTAGAAGTTTGACAGCCTTTTTTCTGACCATGTGTCCCTCCCATTCAGTCACAGGTGGTTTTAACTAGCTCTACCAGCCCATACATTGTAGGTTAAAAGCCCAAGCAGAGACATATTGTCCATACAGGCTTACAGCCCAAGAGTGGCATATCCAGGGGTAGTGTAGCGTAGTTTCCCATCATACGAAGGTGACCTTGTCGTGGTTGATGGGCACACATAAATTGGCCAAATTATGCGCAAAAAACCTTCATTTTTCAAAGTGACATTAGTCTAGATACAATATTTCTTATATATTCATGTATGGAGTGCCGAAGTTCTTTTTGCAATTGAGATTACTCTTTTCTTCAGAGCACCCGAATAGACCAGTGAGCGACCCCTCTCTTTTTTTTCTATTAATCATTTTTGGGATCCCGCTCCTGGAGCATTGCAGCAGGTACGTGTTCACACTATTAGAAGTTTGACAGCCTTTTTTCTGACCATGTGTCCCTCCCATTCAGTCACAGGTGGTTTTAACTAGCTCTACCAGCCCATACATTGTAGGTTAATTGCCCAAGCAGAGACATATTGTCCATACAGGCTTACAGCCCAAGAGTGGCATATCCAGTGGTAGCGTAGCGTAGTTTCCCATCATACGAAGGTGACCTTGTCGTGGTTGATGGGCACACATAAATTGGCCAAATTATGCGCAGAAAACCTTCATTTTTCAAAGTGACATTAGTCTAGATACAATATTTCTTATATATTCATGTATGGAGTGCCGAAGTTCTTTTTGCAATTGAGATTACTCTTTTCTTCAGAGCACCCGAATAGACCAGTGAGCGACCCCTCCCTTTTTTTTCTATTAGTCCATCTATACTGACCTCCATCAGGTTGCAAATTCAATATAATTTTTTTTCTGCATCTAGCTCTGAAGAAATATTTGGGCTTCTAGCATTGTGTGGGACTTGGTCTATTAGTCCATCTATACTGACCTCCATCAGGTTGCAAAGTGAATACCATTTTTTTCTGCATCTAGCTCTGAAAAAATATTTGGGCTTCTAGCAGTGTGTGGGACTTGTTCTATTAGTCCATCTATACTGACCTCCATCAGGTTGCAAATTAAAAATATTTTTTTTCTGCATCTAGCTCTGAAAAAATATTTGGGCTTCTAGCAGTGTGTGGGACTTGGTCTATTAGTCCATCTATACTGACCTCCATCAGGTTGCAAATTAAAAATATTTTTTTTCCGCATCTAGCTCTGAATAAAATATTTGGGCTTCTAGCAGTGTGTGCAACTTGTTCTATTAGTCCATCTATACTGACCTCCATCAGGATGAAAATTCAATATAATTTTTTTCTGCACCTAGCTCTGAAAAAATATTTGGGCTTCTACCAGTGTGTGGGACGTGGTCTATTAGTCCATCTATACTGACCTCCATCAGGTTGCAAATTCAATATAATTTTTTTCTGCATCTAGCTCTGAAAAAATATTTGGGCTTCTAGCATTTTGTGGGACTTGTTCTATTAGTCCATCTATGCTGACCTCCATCAGGTTGCAAATTGAATATAATTTTTTTCTGCATCTAGCTCTGAAAAAATATTTGGGCTTCTAGCAGTGTGTGGGACTTGGTCTATTAGTCCATCTATACTGACCTCCATCAGGTTGCAAATTAAAAATAATTTTTTTCTGCATCTAGCTCTGAAAAAATATTTGGGCTTCTAGCAGTGTGTGGGACTTGGTCTATTAGTCCATCTATACTGACCTCCATCAGGTTGCAAATTCAATATAATTTTTTTCTGCATCTAGCTCTGAAAAAATATTTGGGCTTCTAGCATTATGTGGGACTTGGTCTATTAGTCCATCTATACTGACCTCCATCAGGTTGCAAATTGAATAAAAAAAATTTTCTGCATCTAGCTCTGAAAAAATATTTGGGCTTCTAGCAGTGTGTGGGACTTGGTCTATTAGTCCATCTATACTGACCTCCATCAGGTTGCTAATTGAATATAATTTTTTTCTGCATCTAGCTCTGAAAAAATATTTGGGCTTCTAGCAGTGTGTGGGACTTGGTCTATTAGTCCATCTATACTGACCTCCATCAGGTTGAAAATGAAAAATATTTTTTTTCTTAATCTAGCTCTGAAAAAATATTTGGGCTTCTAGCAGTATGTGGGACTTGTTCTATTAGTCCATCTATACTGACCTCCATCAGGTTGCAAATTGAATATAATTTTTTTCTGCATCTAGCTCTGAAAAAATATTTGGGCTTCTAGCAGTGTGTGGGACTTGGTCTATTAGTCCATCTATACTGACCTCCATCAGGTTGCAAATTAAAAATAATTTTTTTCTGCATCTAGCTCTGAAAAAATATTTGGGCTTCTAGCAGTGTGTGGGACTTTCTCTATTAGTCCATCTATACTGACCTCCATCAGGATGAAAACTCAATATAATTTTTTTCTGCACCTAGCTCTGAAAAAATATTTGGGCTTCTACCAGTGTGTGGGACGTGGTCTATTAGTCCATCTATACTGACCTCCATCAGGTTGCAAATTCAATATAATTTTTTTCTGCATCTAGCTCTGAAAAAATATTTGGGCTTCTAGCATTTTGTGGGACTTGTTCTATTAGTCCATCTATGCTGACCTCCATCAGGTTGCAAATTTAATATAATTTTTTTCTGCATCTAGCTCTGAAAAAATATTTGGGCTTCTAGCAGTGTGTGGGACTTGGTCTATTAGTCCATCTATACTGACCTCCATCAGGTTGCAAATTAAAAATATTTTTTTTCTGCATCTAGCTCTGAAAAAATATTTGGGCTTCTAGCAGTGTGTGGGACTTGGTCTATTAGTCCATCTATACTGACCTCCATCAGGTTGCAAATTCAATATAATTTTTTTCTGCATCTAGCTCTGAAAAATTATTTGGGCTTCTAGCATTATGTGGGACTTGGTCTATTAGTCCATCTATACTGACCTCCATCAGGTTGCAAATTAAAAATAATTTTTTTCTGCATCTAGCTCTGAAAAAATATTTGGGCTTCTAGCAGTGTGTGGGACTTTCTCTATTAGTCCATCTATACTGACCTCCATCAGGATGAAAATTCAATATAATTTTTTTCTGCACCTAGCTCTGAAAAAATATTTGGGCTTCTACCAGTGTGTGGGACGTGGTCTATTAGTCCATCTATACTGACCTCCATCAGGTTGCAAATTCAATATAATTTTTTCTGCATCTAGCTCTGAAAAAATATTTGGGCTTCTAGCAGTGTGTGGGACTTGGTCTATTAGTCCATCTATACTGACCTCCATCAGGTTGCAAATTAAAAATATTTTTTTTCTGCATCTAGCTCTGAAAAAATATTTGGGCTTCTAGCAGTGTGTGGGACTTGGTCTATTAGTCCATCTATACTGACCTCCATCAGGTTGCAAATTCAATATAATTTTTTTCTGCATCTAGCTCTGAAAAAATATTTGGGCTTCTAGCATTATGTGGGACTTGGTCTATTAGTCCATCTATACTGACCTCCATCAGGTTGCAAATTGAATAAAAATTTTTTTCTGCATCTAGCTCTGAAAAAATATTTGGGCTTCTAGCAGTGTGTGGGACTTGGTCTATTAGTCCATCTATACTGACCTCCATCAGGTTGCTAATTGAATATAATTTTTTTCTGCATCTAGCTCTGAAAAAATATTTGGGCTTCTAGCAGTGTGTGGGACTTGGTCTATTAGTCCATCTATACTGACCTCCATCAGGTTGAAAATTAAAAATATTTTTTTTCTTAATCTAGCTCTGAAAAAATATTTGGGCTTCTAGCAGTATGTGGGACTTGTTCTATTAGTCCATCTATACTGACCTCCATCAGGTTGCAAACTGAATATAATTTTTTTCTGCATCTAGCTCTGAAAAAATATTTGGGCTTCTAGCAGTGTGTGGGACTTGGTCTATTAGTCCATCTATACTGACCTCCATCAGGTTGCAAATTAAAAATAATTTTTTTCTGCATCTAGCTCTGAAAAAAATATTTGGGCTTCTAGCAGTGTGTGGGACTTGGTCTATTAGTCCATCTATACTGACCTCCATCAGGTTGCAAATTAAAAATAATTTTTTTCTGCATCTAGCTCTGAAAAAATATTTGGGCTTCTAGCAGTGTGTGGGACTTGGTCAATTAGTCCATCTATACTGACCTCCATCAGGTTGCAAATTGAATATCATTTTTTTCTGCATCTAGCTCTGAAAAAATATTTGGGCTTCTAGCAGTGTGTGGGACTTTCTCTATTAGTCCATCTATACTGACCTCCATCAGGATGAAAATAAAATATAATTTTTTTCTGCACCTAGCTCTGAAAAAATATTTGGGCTTCTACCAGTGTGTGGGACGTGGTCTATTAGTCCATCTATACTGACATCCATCAGGTTGCAAATTCAATATAATTTTTTTCTGCATCTAGCTCTGATAAAATATTTGGGCTTCTAGCATTTTGTGGGACTTGTTCTATTAGTCCATCTATGCTGACCTCCATCAGGTTGCAAATTTAATATAATTTTTTTCTGCATCTAGCTCTGAAAAAATATTTGGGCTTCTAGCAGTGTGTGGGATTTGGTCTATTAGTCCATCTATACTGACCTCCATCAGGTTGCAAATTAAAAATAATTTTTTTCTGCATCTAGCTCTGAAAAAATATTTGGGCTTCTAGCAGTGTGTGGGACTTGGTCTATTAGTCCATCTATACTGACCTCCATCAGGTTGCAAATTCAATATAATTTTTTTCTGTATCTAGCTCTGAAAAAATATTTGGGCTTCTAGCATTATGTGGGACTTGGTCTATTAGTCCATCTATACTGACCTCCATCAGGTTGCAAATTGAATAAAAAATTTTTTCTGCATCTAGCTCTGAAAAAATATTTGGGCTTCTAGCAGTGTGTGGGACTTGGTCTATTAGTCCATCTATACTGACCTCCATCAGGTTGCTAATTGAATATAATTTTTTTCTGCATCTAGCTCTGAAAAAATATTTGGGCTTCTAGCAGTGTGTGGGACTTGGTCTATTAGTCCATCTATACTGACCTCCATCAGGTTGCTAATTGAATATAATTTTTTTCTGCATCTATCTCTGAAAAAATATTTGGGCTTGTAGCAGTGCGTGGGACTCGTTCTATTAGTCCATCTATTCTGACCTCCATCAGGTTGCAAATTGAATATAATTTTTTTCTGCATCTAGCGCTGAAAAAATATTTGGGCTTCTAGCAGAGTGTGGGACTTGGTCTATTAGTCCATCTATACTGACCTCCATCAGGTTGCAAATTAAAAATAATTTTTTCTTCATCTAGCTCTGAAAAAATATTTGGGCTTCTAGCAGTGTGTGGGACTTGTTCTATTAGTCCATCTATAAGGACCTCCATCAGGTTGCAAATTGAATATAATTTTTTTCTGCATCTAGCTCTGAAAAAATATTTGGGCTTCTAGCCGTGTGTGGGACTTGTTCTATTAGTCCATCTATACTGACCTCCATCAGGTTGCAAATTCAATATAATTTTTTTCTGCATCTAGCTCTGAAAAAATATTTGGGATTCTAGCAGTGTGTGGGACTTGGTCTATTAGTCCATCTATACTGACCTCCATCAGGTTGCAAATTGAATATAATTTTTTAATGCATCTAGCTCTGAAAAAATATTTGGGCTTCTAGAATTGTGTGGGACTTGGTCTATTAGTCCATCTATACTGACCTCCATCAGGTTGCAAATTGAATATAATTTTTTTCTGCATCTAGCTCTGAAAAAATATTTGGGCTTCTAGCAGTGTGTGGGACTTGGTCTATTAGTCCATCTATACTGACCTCCATCAGGTTGCAAATTAAAAATATTTTTTTTCTGCATCTAGCTCTGAAAAAATATTTGGGCTTCTAGCAGTGTGTGGGACTTGGTCTATTAGTCCATCTATACTGACCTCCATCAGGTTGAAAATTAAAAATATTTTTTTTCTTAATCTAGCTCTGAAAAAATATTTGGGATTCTAGCAGTATGTGGGACTTGTTCTATTAGTCCATCTATACTGACCTCCTTCAGGTTGCAAATTGAATATAATTTTTTTCTGCATCTAGCTCTGAAAAAATATTTGGGCTTCTAGCAGTGTGTGGGACTTGGTCTATTAGTCCATCTATACTGACCTCCATCAGGTTGCAAATTCAATATAATTTTTTTCTGCATCTAGCTCTGAAAAAATATTTGGGCTTCTAGCAGTGTGTGGGACTTGGTCAATTAGTCCATCTATACTGACCTCCATCAGGTTGCAAATTGAATATAATTTTTTTCTGCATCTAGCTCTGAAAAAATATATGGGCTTCTAGCAGTGTGTGGGACTTTCTCTATTAGTCCATCTATACTGACCTCCATCAGGATGAAAATTCAATATAATTTTTTTCTGCATCTAGCTCTGAAAAAATACTTGGGCTTCTACCAGTGTGTGGGACGTGGTCTATTAGTCCATCTATACTGACCTCCATCAGGTTGCAAATTAAAAATAATTTTTTTCTGCATCTAGCTCTGAAAAAATATTTGGGCTTCTAGCAGTGTGTGGGACTTGGTCTATTAGTCCATCTATACTGACCTCCATCAGGTTGCAAATTGAATATAATTTTTTCTGCATCTAGCTCTGAAAAAATATTTGGGCTTCTAGCAGTGTGTGGGACTTGTTCTATTAGTCCATCTAGCTCTGAAAAAATATTTGGGCTTCTACCAGTGTGTGGGACGTGGTCTATTAGTCCATCTATACTGACCTCCATCAGGTTGCAAATTAAAAATAATTTTTTTCTGCATCTAGCTCTGAAAAAATATTTGGGCTTCTAGCAGTGTGTGGGACTTGGTCTATTAGTCCATCTATACTGACCTCCATCAGGTTGCAAATTCAATATAATTTTTTTCTGCATCTAGCTCTGAAAAAATATTTGGGCTTCTAGCATTGTGTTGGACTTGGTCTATTAGTCCATCTATACTGACCTCCATCAGGTTGCAAATTGAATATAATTTTTTTCTGCATCTAGCTCTGAAAAAATATTTGGGCTTCTAGCAGTGTGTGGGACTTGGTCTATTAGTCCATCTATACTGACCTCCATCAGGTTGCAAATTAAAAATATTTTTTTTCCGCATCTAGCTCTGAAAAAAATATTTGGGGTTCTAGCAGTGTGTGCGAATTGTTCTATTAGTCCATCTATACTGACCTCCATCAGGTTGCAAATTAAAAATATTTTTTTCCTGCATCTAGCTCTGAAAAAATTTTGGGCTTCTAGCAGTGTGTGGGACTTGGTCTATTAGTCCATCTATACTGACCTCCATCAGGTTGCAAATTCAATATAATTTTTTTCTGCATCTAGCTCTGAAAAAATATTTGGGCTTCTAGCATTGTGTGGGACTTGGTCTATTAGCCCATCTATACTGACCTCCATCAGGTTGCAAATTAAAAATAATTTTTTTCCGCATCTAGCTCTGAAAAAAATTTTTGGGCTTCTAGCAGTGTGTGCGACTTGTTCTATTAGTCCATCTTTAGTGACCTCCATCAGGTTGCAAATTTAATATAATTTTTTTCTGCATGTAGCTCGGAAAAAATATTTGGGCTTCTAGCAGTGTGTGGGACTTGGTCTATTAGTCCATCTATACTGACCTCCATCAGGTTGCAAATTAAAAAGAATTTTTTCTTCATCTAGCTCTGAAAAAATATTTGGGCTTCTAGCAGTGTGTGGGACTTGTTCTATTAGTCCATCTATACTGACCTCCATCAGGTTGCAAATTAAAAATATTTTTTTTCTGCATCTAGCTCTGAAAAAATATTTGGGTTCTAACAGTGTGTGGGACTTGGTCTATTAGTCCATCTATACTGACCACCATCAGGTTGCAAATTCAATATAATTTTTTTCTGCATCTAGCTCTGAAAAAATATTTGGGCTTCTAGCAGTGTGTGGGACTTGGTCTATTAGACCATCTATACTGACCTCCATCAGGTTGCAAATTGAATATAATTTTTTTCTGCATCTAGCTCTGAAAAAATATTTGGGCTTCTAGCAGTGTGTGGGACGTGGTCTATTAGTCCATCTATACTGACCTCCATCAGGTTGCAAATTAAAAATAATTTTTTCTGCATCTAGCTCTGAAAAAATATTTGGGCTTCTAGCAGTATGTGGGACTTGGTCTATTAGTCCATCTATACTGACCTCCATCATGTTGCAAATTCAATATAATTTTTTTCTGCATCTGGCTCTGAAAAAATATTTGGGCTTCTAGCATTGTGTGGGACTTGGTCTATTAGTCCATCTATACTGACCTCCATCAGGTTGCAAATTGAATATAATTTTTTCTGCATCTAGCTCTGAAAAAATATTTGGGCTTCTAGCAGTGTGTGGGACTTGTTCTATTAGTCCATCTATACTGACCTCCATCAGGTTGCAAATTAAAAATATTTTTTTTCTGCATCTAGATCTGAAAAAATATTTGGGCTTCTAGCAGTGTGTGGGACTTGGCCTATTAGTCCATCTATACTGACCTCCATCAGGTTGAAAATTAAAAATATTTTTTTTCTTCATCTAGCTCTGAAAAAATATTTGGGCTTCTAGCAGTATATGGGACTTGCTCTATTAGTCCATCTATACTGACCTCCATCAGGTTGCAAATTAAAAATAATTTTTTCTGCATCTAGCTCTGAAAAAATATTTGGGCTTCTAGCATTGTGTGGGACTTGGTCTATTAGTCCATCTACACTGACCTCCATCAGGTTGCTAATTGAATATAATTTTTTTCTGCATCTAGCTCTGAAAAAATATTTGGGCTTGTAGCCGTGCGTGGGACTCGTTCTATTAGTCCATCTATACTGACCTCCATCAGGTTGCAAATTTAATATAATTTTTTTCTGCATCTAGCTCTGAAAAAATATTTGGGCTTCTAGCAGTGTGTGGGACTTGGTCTATTAGTCCATCTATACTGACCTCCATCAGGTTGCAAATTGAATATAATTTTTTTCTGCATCTAGCTCTGAAAAAATATTTGGGCTTCTAGCAGTGTGTGGGACTTGGTCTATTAGTCCATCTATACTGACCTCCATCAGGTTGCAAATTGAATATAATTTTTTTCTGCATCTAGCTCTGAAAAAATATTTGGGCTTCTAGCAGTGTGTGGGACTTGGTCTATTAGTCCATCTATACTGACCTCCATCAGGTTGCAAATTAAAAATATTTTTTTTCTGCATCTAGCTCTGAAAAAATATTTGGGCTTCTAGTAGTGTGTGGGACTTGGTCTATTAGTCCATCTATACTGACCTCCATCAGGTTGCAAATTAAAAATAATTTTTTTCTGCATCTAGCTCTGAAAAAATATTTGGGCTTCTAGCAGTGTGTGGGACTTTCTCTATTAGTCCATCTATACTGACCTCCATCAGGTTGCAAATTCAATATAATTTTTTCTGCATCTAGCTGTGAAAAAATATTTGGGCTTCTAGCAGTGTGTGGGACGTGGTCTATTAGTCCATCTATACTGACCTCCATCAGGTTGCAAATTAAAAATAATTTTTTTCTGCATCTAGCTCTGAAAAAATATTTGGGCTTCTAGCAGTGTGTGGGACTTGGTCTATTAGTCCATCTATACTGACCTCCATCAGGTTGCAAATTCAATATAATTTTTTTCTGCATCTAGCTCTGAAAAAATATTTGGGCTTCTAGCAGTGTGTGGGACTTGGTCTATTAGTCCATCTATACTGACCTCCATCAGGTTGCAAATAGAATATAATTTTTTTCTGCATCTAGCTCTGAAAAAATATTTGGGCTTCTAGCAGTGTGTGGGACTTGGTCTATTAGTCCATCTATACTGACCTCCATCAGGTTGCAAATTGAATATAATTTTTTTCTGCATCTAGCTCTGAAAAAAATATTTGGGCTTCTAGCAGTGTGTGGGACGTGGTCTATTAGTCCATCTAAACTGACCTCCATCAGGTTGCAAATTAAAAATAATTTTTTTCTGCATCTAGCTCTGAAAAAATATTTGGGCTTCTAGCAGTGTGTGGGACTTGGTCTATTAGTCCATCTATACTGGCCTCCATCAGGTTGCACATTCAATATAATTTTTTTCTGCATCTAGCTCTGAAAAAATATTTGGGCTTCTAGCATTGTGTGGGACTTGGTCTATTAGCCCATCTATACTGACCTCCATCAGGTTGCAAATTAAAAATAATTTTTTTCCGCATCTAGCTCTGAAAAAAATTTTTGGGCTTCTAGCAGTGTGTGCGACTTGTTCTATTAGTCCATCTATAGTGACCTCCATCAGGTTGCAAATTTAATATAATTTTTTTCTGCATGTAGCTCGGAAAAAATATTTGGGCTTCTAGCAGTGTGTGGGACTTGGTCTATTAGTCCATCTATACTGACCTCCATCAGGTTGCAAATTAAAAAGAATTTTTTCTTCATCTAGCTCTGAAAAAATATTTGGGCTTCTAGCAGTGTGTGGGACTTGTTCTATTAGTCCATCTATACTGACCTCCATCAGGTTGCAAATTAAAAATATTTTTTTTCTGCATCTAGCTCTGAAAAAATATTTGGGTTCTAACAGTGTGTGGGACTTGGTCTATTAGTCCATCTATACTGACCACCATCAGGTTGCAAATTCAATATAATTTTTTTCTGCATCTAGCTCTGAAAAAATATTTGGGCTTCTAGCAGTGTGTGGGACTTGGTCTATTAGACCATCTATACTGACCTCCATCAGGTTGCAAATTGAATATAATTTTTTTCTGCATCTAGCTCTGAAAAAATATTTGGGCTTCTAGCAGTGTGTGGGACGTGGTCTATTAGTCCATCTATACTGACCTCCATCAGGTTGCAAATTAAAAATAATTTTTTCTGCATCTAGCTCTGAAAAAATATTTGGGCTTCTAGCAGTATGTGGGACTTGGTCTATTAGTCCATCTATACTGACCTCCATCATGTTGCAAATTCAATATAATTTTTTTCTGCATCTGGCTCTGAAAAAATATTTGGGCTTCTAGCATTGTGTGGGACTTGGTCTATTAGTCCATCTATACTGACCTCCATCAGGTTGCAAATTGAATATAATTTTTTCTGCATCTAGCTCTGAAAAAATATTTGGGCTTCTAGCAGTGTGTGGGACTTGTTCTATTAGTCCATCTATACTGACCTCCATCAGGTTGCAAATTAAAAATAATTTTTTTCTGCATCTAGATCTGAAAAAATATTTGGGCTTCTAGCAGTGTGTGGGTCTTGGCCTATTAGTCCATCTATACTGACCTCCATCAGGTTGAAAATTAAAAATATTTTTTTTCTTCATCTAGCTCTGAAAAAATATTTGGGCTTCTAGCAGTATATGGGACTTGCTCTATTAGTCCATCTATAATGACCTCCATCAGGTTGCAAATTGAATATAATTTTTTTCTGCATCTAGCTCTGAAAAAATATTTGGGCTTCTAGCAGTGTGTGGGACTTGTTCTATTCGTCCATCTATACTGACCTCCATCAGGTTGCAAATTAAAAATAATTTTTTCTGCATCTAGCTCTGAAAAAATATTTGGGCTTCTAGCAGTGTGTGGGACTTGGTCTATTAGTCCATCTATACTGACCTCCATCAGGTTGCAAATTAAAAATAATTTTTTTCCGCATCTAGCTCTGAAAAAAATATTTGGGCTTCTAGCAGTGTGTACGACTTGTTCTATTTGTCCATCTATACTGACCTCCATCAGGTTGCAAATTAAAAATAATTTTTTTCTGCATCTAGCTCTGAAAAAATATTTGGGCTTCTAGCATTGTGTGGGACTTGGTCTATTAGTCCATCTATACTGACCTCCATCAGGTTGCTAATTGAATATAATTTTTTTCTGCATCTAGCTCTGAAAAAATATTTGGGCTTGTAGCCGTGCGTGGGACTCGTTCTATTAGTCCATCTATACTGACCTCCATCAGGTTGCAAATTCAATATAATTTTTTCTGCATCTAGCTCTGAAAAAATATTTGGGCTTCTAGCAGTGTGTGGGACTTGGTCTATTAGTCCATCTATACTGACCTCCATCAGGTTGCAAATTGAATATAATTTTTTTCTGCATCTAGCTCTGAAAAAATATTTGGGCTTCTAGCAGTGTGTGGGACTTGGTCTATTAGTCCATCTATACTGACCTCCATCAGGTTGCAAATTGAATATAATTTTTTTCTGCATCTAGCTCTGAAAAAATATTTGGGCTTCTAGTAGTGTGTGGGACTTGGTCTATTAGTCCATCTATACTGACCTCCATCAGGTTGCAAATTAAAAATATTTTTTTTCTGCATCTAGCTCTGAAAAAATATTTGGGCTTCTAGTAGTGTGTGGGACTTGGTCTATTAGTCCATCTATACTGACCTCCATCAGGTTGCAAATTAAAAATAATTTTTTTCTGCATCTAGCTCTGAAAAAATATTTGGGCTTCTAGCAGTGTGTGGGACTTTCTCTATTAGTCCATCTATACTGACCTCCATCAGGTTGCAAATTCAATGTAATTTTTTCTGCATCTAGCTGTGAAAAAATATTTGGGCTTCTAGCAGTGTGTGGGACGTGGTCTATTAGTCCATCTATACTGACCTCCATCAGGTTGCAAATTAAAAATAATTTTTTTCTGCATCTAGCTCTGAAAAAATATTTGGGCTTCTAGCAGTGTGTGGGACTTGGTCTATTAGTCCATCTATACTGACCTCCATCAGGTTGCAAATTCAATATAATTTTTTTCTGCATCTAGCTCTGAAAAAATATTTGGGCTTCTAGCAGTGTGTGGGACTTGGTCTATTAGTCCATCTATACTGACCTCCATCAGGTTGCAAATAGAATATAATTTTTTTCTGCATCTAGCTCAAAAAATATTTGGGCTTCTAGCAGTGTGTGGGACTTGGTCAATTAGTCCATCTATACTGACCTCCATCAGGTTGCAAATTGAATATAATTTTTTTCTGCATCTAGCTCTGAAAAAATATTTGGGCTTCTAGCAGTATATGGGACTTGCTCTATTAGTCCATCTATAATGACCTCCATCAGGTTGCAAATTGAATATAATTTTTTTCTGCATCTAGCTCTGAAAAAATATTTGGGCTTCTAGCAGTGTGTGGGACTTGTTCTATTAGTCCATCTATACTGACCTCCATCAGGTTGCAAATTAAAAATAATTTTTTCTGCATCTAGCTCTGAAAAAATATTTGGGCTTCTAGCAGTGTGTGGGACTTGGTCTATTAGTCCATCTATACTGACCTCCATCAGTTTGCAAATTAAAAATAATTTTTTTCCGCATCTAGCTCTGAAAAAAATATTTGGGCTTCTAGCAGTGTGTACGACTTGTTCTGTTTGTCCATCTATACTGACCTCCATCAGGTTGCAAATTAAATATAATTTTTTTCTGCATCTAGCTCTGAAAAAATATTTGGGCTTCTAGCATTGTGTGGGACTTGGTCTATTAGTCCATCTATACTGACCTCCATCAGGTTGCTAATTGAATATAATTTTTTTCTGCATCTAGCTCTGAAAAAATATTTGGGCTTGTAGCCGTTCGTGGGACTCGTTCTATTAGTCCATCTATACTGACCTCCATCAGGTTGCAAATTCAATATAATTTTTTTCTGCATCTAGCTCTGAAAAAATATTTGGGCTTCTAGCAGTGTGTGGGACTTGGTCTATTAGTCCATCTATACTGACCTCCATCAGGTTGCAAATTGAATATAATTTTTTTCTGCATCTAGCTCTGAAAAAATATTTGGGCTTCTAGCAGTGTGTGGGACTTGGTCTATTAGTCCATCTATACTGACCTCCATCAGGTTGCAAATTGAATATAATTTTTTTATGCATCTAGCTCTGAAAAAATATTTGGGCTTCTAGCAGTGTGTGGGACTTGGTCTATTAGTCCATCTATACTGACCTCCATCAGGTTGCAAATTAAAAATATTTTTTTTCTGCATCTAGCTCTGAAAAAATATTTGGGCTTCTAGTAGTGTGTGGGACTTGGTCTATTAGTCCATCTATACTGACCTCCATCAGGTTGCAAATTAAAAATAATTTTTTTCTGCATCTAGCTCTGAAAAAATATTTGGGCTTCTAGCAGTGTGTGGGACTTTCTCTATTAGTCCATCTATACTGACCTCCATCAGGTTGCAAATTAAAAATAATTTTTTTCTGCATCTAGCTGTGAAAAAATATTTGGGCTTCTAGCAGTGTGTGGGACGTGGTCTATTAGTCCATCTATACTGACCTCCATCAGGTTGCAAATTAAAAATAATTTTTTTCTGCATCTAGCTCTGAAAAAATATTTGGGCTTCTAGCAGTGTGTGGGACTTTCTCTATTAGTCCATCTATACTGACCTCCATCAGGTTGCAAATTAAAAATAATTTTTTTCTGCATCTAGCTGTGAAAAAATATTTGGGCTTCTAGCAGTGTGTGGGACGTGGTCTATTAGTCCATCTATACTGACCTCCATCAGGTTGCAAATTAAAAATAATTTTTTTCTGCATCTAGCTCTGAAAAAATATTTGGGCTTCTAGCAGTGTGTGGGACTTGGTCTATTAGTCCATCTATACTGACCTCCATCAGGTTGCAAATTCAATAAAAATTTTTTCTGCATCTAGCTCTGAAAAAATATTTGGGCTTCTAGCAGTGTGTGGGACTTGGTCTATTAGTCCATCTATACTGACCTCCATCAGGTTGCAAATAGAATATAATTTTTTTCTGCATCTAGCTCTGAAAAAATATTTGGGCTTCTAGCAGTGTGTGGGACTTGGTCAATTAGTTCATCTATACTGACCTCCATCAGGTTGCAAATTGAATATAATTTTTTTCTGCATCTAGCTCTGAAAAAATATTTGGGCTTCTAGCATTGTGTGGGACTTGGTCTATTAGTCCATCTATACTGACCTCCATCAGGTTGCAAATTAAAAATATTTTTTTTCTGCATCTAGCTCTGAAAAAATATTTGGGCTTCTAATAGTGTGTGGGACTTGGTCTATTAGTCCATCTATACTGACCTCCGTCAGGTTGCAAATTAAAAATAATTTTTTTCTGCATCTAGCTCTGAAAAAATATTTGGGCTTCTAGCAGTGTGTGGGACTTTCTCTATTAGTCCATCTATACTGACCTCCATCAGGTTGCAAATTCAATATAATTTTTTCTGCATCTAGCTGTGAAAAAATATTTGGGCTTCTAGCAGTGTGTGGGACGTGGTCTATTAGTCCATCTATACTGACCTCCATCAGGTTGCAAATTAAAAATAATTTTTTTCTGCATCTAGCTCTGAAAAAATATTTGGGCTTCTAGCAGTGTGTGGGACTTGTTCTATTATTCCATCTATACTGACCTCCAGCAGGTTGCAAATTCAATATAATTTTTTTCTGCATCTAGCTCTGAAAAAATATTTGGGCTTCTAGCAGTGTGTGGGACTTGGTCTATTAGTCCATCTATACTGACCTCCATCAGGTTGCAAATTGAATATAATTTTTTTCTGCATCTAGCTCTGAAAAAATATTTGGGCTTCTAGCAGTGTGTGGGACTTGGTCTATTAGTCCATCTATACTGACCTCCATCAGGTTGCAAATTGAATATAATTTTTTTCTGCATCTAGCTCTGAAAAAATATTTGGGCTTCTAGCAGTGTGTGTGACTTTGTCTATTAGTCCATCTATACTGACCTCCATCAGGTTGCAAATTAAAAATATTTTTTTTCTGCATCTAGCTCTGAAAAAATATTTGGGCTTCTAGTAGTGTGTGGGACTTGGTCTATTAGTCCATCTATACTGACCTCCATCAGGTTGCAAATTAAAAATAATTTTTTTCTGCATCTAGCTCTGAAAAAATATTTGGGCTTCTAGCAGTGTGTGGGACGTGGTCTATTAGTCCATCTATACTGACCTCCATCAGGTTGCAAATTAAAAATAATTTTTTTCTGCATCTAGCTCTGAAAAAATATTTGGGCTTCTAGCAGTGTGTGGGCTTGGTCTATTAGTCCATCTATACTGACCTCCATCAGGTTGCAAATTCAATATAATTTTTTTCTGCATCTAGCTCTGAAAAAATATTTGGGCTTCTAGCATTGTGTGGGACTTGGTCTATTAGTTCATCTATACTGACCTCCATCAGGTTGCAAATTCAATATAATTTTTTTCTGCATCTAGCTCTGAAAAAATATTTGGGCTTCTAGCAGTGTGTGGGACTTGGTCTATTAGTCCATCTATACTGACCTCCATCAGGTTGCAAATTGAATATAATTTTTTTCTGCATCTAGCTCTGAAAAAATATTTGGGCTTCTAGCAGTGTGTGGGACTTGGTCTATTAGTCCATCTATACTGACCTCCATCAGGTTGCAAATTGAATATAATTTTTTTCTGCATCTAGCTCTGAAAAAATATTTGGGCTTCTAGCAGTGTGTGGGACTTTGTCTATTAGTCCATCTATACTGACCTCCATCAGGTTGCAAATTAAAAATATTTTTTTTCTGCATCTAGCTCTGAAAAAATATTTGGGCTTCTAGTAGTGTGTGGGACTTGGTCTATTAGTCCATCTATACTGACCTCCATCAGGTTGCAAATTAAAAATAATTTTTTTCTGCATCTAGCTCTGAAAAAATATTTGGGCTTCTAGCAGTGTGTGGGACTTGGTCTATTAGTCCATCTATACTGACCTCCATCAGGTTGCAAATTCAATATAATTTTTTTCTGCATCTAGCTCTGAAAAAATATTTGGGCTTCTAGCATTGTGTGGGACTTGGTCTATTAGTTCATCTATACTGACCTCCATCAGGTTGCAAATTGAATATAATTTTTTTCTGCATCTAGCTCTGAAAAAATATTTGGGCTTCTAGCAGTGTGTGGGACTTGTTCTGTTAGTCCATCTATACTGACCTCCATCAGGTTGCAAATTAAAAATATTTTTTTTCTGCATCTAGCTCTGAAAAAATATTTGGGCTTCTAGCAGTGTGTGGGACTTGGTCTATTAGTCCATCTATACTGACCTCCATCAGGTTGCAAATTAAAAATATTTTTTTTCTTAATCTAGCTCTGAAAAAATATTTGGGCTTCTAGCAGTATATGGGACTTGTTCTATTAGTCCATCTATACTGACCTCCATCAGGTTGCAAATTGAATATAATTTTTTTCTGCATCTAGCTCTGAAAAAATATTTGGGCTTATAGCAGTGTGTGGGACTTGGTCTATTAGTCCATCTACACTGACCTCCATCAGGTTGCAAATTAAAAATAATTTTTTTCTGCATCTAGCTCTGAAAAAATATTTGGGCTTCTAGCAGTGTGTGGGACTTGGTCTATTAGTCCATCTATACTGACCTCCATCAGGTTGCAAATTAAAAATAATTTTTTTCTGCATCTAGCTCTGAAAAAATATTTGGGCTTCTAGCAGTGTGTGGGACTTGGTCTATTAGTCCATCTATACTGACCTCCATCAGGTTGCAAATTCAATATAATTTTTTTCTGCATCTAGCTCTGAAAAAATATTTGGGCTTCTAGCATTGTGTGGGACTTGGTCTATTAGTTCATCTATACTGACCTCCATCAGGTTGCAAATTCAATATAATTTTTTTCTGCATCTAGCTCTGAAAAAATATTTGGGCTTCTAGCAGTGTGTGGGACTTGGTCTATTAGTCCATCTATACTGACCTCCATCAGGTTGCAAATTGAATATAATTTTTTTCTGCATCTAGCTCTGAAAAAATATTTGGGCTTCTAGCAGTGTGTGGGACTTGGTCTATTAGTCCATCTATACTGACCTCCATCAGGTTGCAAATTGAATATAATTTTTTTCTGCATCTAGCTCTGAAAAAATATTTGGGCTTCTAGCAGTGTGTGGGACTTTGTCTATTAGTCCATCTATACTGACCTCCATCAGGTTCCAAATTAAAAATATTTTTTTTCTGCATCTAGCTCTGAAAAAATATTTGGGCTTCTAGTAGTGTGTGGGACTTGGTCTATTAGTCCATCTATACTGACCTCCATCAGGTTGCAAATTAAAAATAATTTTTTTCTGCATCTAGCTCTGAAAAAATATTTGGGCTTCTAGCAGTGTGTGGGACGTGGTCTATTAGTCCATCTATACTGACCTCCATCAGGTTGCAAATTAAAAATAATTTTTTTCTGCATCTAGCTCTGAAAAAATATTTGGGCTTCTAGCAGTGTGTGGGACTTGGTCTATTAGTCCATCTATACTGACCTCCATCAGGTTGCAAATTCAATATAATTTTTTTCTGCATCTAGCTCTGAAAAAATATTTGGGCTTCTAGCATTGTGTGGGACTTGGTCTATTAGTTCATCTATACTGACCTCCATCAGGTTGCAAATTGAATATAATTTTTTTCTGCATCTAGCTCTGAAAAAATATTTGGGCTTCTAGCAGTGTGTGGGACTTGTTCTGTTAGTCCATCTATACTGACCTCCATCAGGTTGCAAATTAAAAATATTTTTTTTCTGCATCTAGCTCTGAAAAAATATTTGGGCTTCTAGCAGTGTGTGGGACTTGGTCTATTAGTCCATCTATACTGACCTCCATCAGGTTGCAAATTAAAAATATTTTTTTTCTTAATCTAGCTCTGAAAAAATATTTGGGCTTCTAGCAGTATGTGGGACTTGTTCTATTAGTCCATCTATACTGACCTCCATCAGGTTGCAAATTGAATATAATTTTTTTCTGCATCTAGCTCTGAAAAAATATTTGGGCTTATAGCAGTGTGTGGGACTTGGTCTATTAGTCCATCTACACTGACCTCCATCAGGTTGCAAATTAAAAATAATTTTTTTCTGCATCTAGCTGTGAAAAAATATTTGGGCTTCTAGCAGTGTGTGGGACTTGGTCTATTAGTCCATCTATACTGACCTCCATCAGGTTGCAAATTAAATATAATTTTTTTCTGCATCTAGCTCTGAAAAAATATTTGGGCTTCTAGCAGTGTGTGGGACTTGGTCAATTAGTCCATCTATACTGACCTCCATCAGGTTGCAAATTGAATATAATTTTTTTCTGCATCTAGCTCTGAAAAAATATTTGGGCTTCTAGCAGTGTGTGGGACTTTCTTTATTAGTCCATCTATACTGACCTCCATCAGGATGCAAATTCAATATAATTTTTTTCTGCATCTAGCTCTGAAAAAATATTTGGGCTTCTAGCAGTGTGTGGGACGTGGTCTATTAGTCCATCTATACTGACCTCCATCAGGTTGCAAATTAAAAATATTTTTTGTCTGCATCTAGCTCTGAAAAAATATTTGGGCTTCTAGCAGTGTGTGGGACTTGGTCTATTAGTCCATCTATACTGACCTCCGTCAGGTTGCAAATTAAATATAATTTTTTTCTGCATCTAGCTCTGAAAAAATATTTGGGCTTCTAGCATTGTGTGGGACTTGTTCTATTAGTCCATCTATACTGACCTCCATCAGGTTGCAAATTAAAAATATTTTTTTTCCGCATCTAGCTCTGAAAAAAATATTTGGGCTTCTAGCAGTGTGTGCGACTTGTTCTATTAGTCCATCTATACTGACCTCCATCAGGTTGCAAATTAAAAATAATTTTTTTCTGCATCTAGCTCTGAAAAAAATTTGGGCTTCTAGCAGTGTGTGGGACTTGGTCTATTAGTCCATCTATACTGACCTCCATCAGGTTGCAAATTCAATATAATTTTTTTCTGCATCTAGCTCTGAAAAAATATTTGGGCTTCTAGCAGTGTGTGGGACTTGGTCTATTAGTCCATCTATACTGACCTCCATCAGGTTGCTAATTAAAAATATTTTTTTTCTGCATCTAGATCTGAAAAAATATTTGGGCTTCTAGCAGTGTGTGGGACTTGGTCTATTAGTCCATCTATACTGGCCTCCATCAGGTTGCACATTCAATATAATTTTTTTCTGCATCTAGCTCTGAAAAATTATTTGGACTTCTAGCATTGTTTGGGACTTGGTCTATTAGCCCATCTATACTGACCTCCATCAGGTTGCAAATTAAAAATAATTTTTTTCCGCATCTAGCTCTGAAAAAAATTTTTGGGCTTCTAGCAGTGTGTGCGACTTGTTCTATTAGTCCATCTATACTGACCTCCATCAGTTGCAAATTAAAAATATTTTTTTTCTGCATCTAGCTCTGAAAAAATTTTGGGCTTCTAGCAGTGTGTGGGACTTGGTCTATTAGTCCATCTATACTGACTTCCATCAGGTTGCAAATTAAAAATATTTTTTTTCCGCATCTAGCTCTGAAAAAAATATTTGGGCTTCTAGCAGTGTGTGGGACTTGGTCTATTAGTCCATCTATACTGACCTCCATCAGGTTGCTAATTAAAAATAATTTTTTTCTGCATCTAGATCTGAAAAAATATTTGGGCTTCTAGCAGTGTGTGGGACTTGGTCTATTAGTCCATCTATACTGGCCTCCATTAGGTTGCACATTCAATATAATTTTTTTCTCCATCTAGCTCTGAAAAATTATTTGGGCTTCTAGCATTGTTTGGGACTTGGTCTATTAGCCCATCTATACTGACCTCCATCAGGTTGCAAATTAAAAATAATTTTTTTCCGCATCTAGCTCTGAAAAAAATTTTTGGGCTTCTAGCAGTGTGTGCGACTTGTTCTATTAGTCCATCTATGCTGACCTCCATCAGGTTGCAAATTAAAAATATTTTTTTTCTGCATCTAGCTCTGAAAAAATTTTGGGCTTCTAGCAGTGTGTGGGACTTGGTCTATTAGTCCATCTATACTGACCTCCATCAGGTTGCAAATTCAATATAATTTATTTCTGCATCTAGCTCTGAAAAAATATTTGGGATTCTAGCAGTGTGTGGGACTTGGTCTATTAGTCCATCTATACTGACCTTCATCACGTTGCAAATTGAATATAATTTTTTACTGCATCTAGCTCTGAAAAAATATTTGGGCTTCTAGAATTGTGTGGGACTTGGTCTATTAGTCCATCTATACTGACCTCCATCAGGTTGCAAATTGAATATAATTTTTTTCTGCATCTAGCTCTGAAAAAATATTTGGGCTTCTAGCAGTGTGTGGGACTTGGTCTATTAGTCAATCTATACTGACCTCCATCAGGTTGCAAATTAAAAATATTTTTTTTCTGCATCTAGCTCTGAAAAAATATTTGGGCTTCTAGCAGTGTGTGGGACTTGGTCTATTAGTCCATCTATACTGACCTCCATCAGGTTGAAAATTAAAAATATTTTTTTTCTTAATCTAGCTCTGAAAAAATATTTGGGCTTCTAGCAGTATGTGGGACTTGTTCTATTAGTCCATCTATACTGACCTCCTTCAGGTTGCAAATTGAATATAATTTTTTTCTGCATCTAGCTCTGAAAAAATATTTGGGCTTCTAGCAGTGTGTGGGACTTGGTCTATTAGTCCATCTATACTGACCTCCATCAGGTTGCAAATTAAAAATAATTTTTTTCTGCATCTAGCTCTGAAAAAATATTTGGGCTTCTAGCAGTGTGTGGGACTTTCTCTATTAGTCAATCTATACTGACCTCCATCAGGTTGCAAATTCAATATCATTTTTTTCTGCATCTATCTCTGAAAAAATATTTGGGCTTCTAGCAGTGTGTGGGACTTGGTCAATTAGTCCATCTATACTGACCTCCATCAGGTTGCAAATTGAATATAATTTTTTTCTGCATCTAGCTCTGAAAAAATATTTGGGCTTCTAGCAGTGTGTGGGACTTGTTCTATTAGTCCATCTAGCTCTGAAAAAATATTTGGCCTTCTACCAGTGTGTGGGACGTGGTCTATTAGTCCATCTATACTGACCTCCATCAGGTTGCAAATTAAAAATAATTTTTTTCTGCATCTAGCTCTGAAAAAATATTTGGGCTTCTAGCAGTGTGTGGGACTTGGTCTATTAGTCCATCTATACTGACCTCCATCAGGTTGCAAATTCAATATAATTTTTTTCTGCATCTAGCTCTGAAAAAATATTTGGGCTTCTAGCATTGTGTTGGACTTGGTCTATTAGTCCATCTATACTGACCTCCATCAGGTTGCAAATTGAATATAATTTTTTTCTCCATCTAGCTCTGAAAAAATATTTGGGCTTCTAGCAGTGTGTGGGACTTGGTCTATTAGTCCATCTATACTGACCTCCATCAGGTTGCAAATTAAAAATATTTTTTTTCCGCATTTAGCTCTGAAAAAAATATTTGGGGTTCTAGCAGTGTGTGCGAATTGTTCTATTAGTCCATCTATACTGACCTCCATCAGGTTGCAAATTAAAAATGATTTTTTCCTGCATCTAGCTCTGAAAAAATTTTGGGCTTCTAGCAGTGTGTGGGACTTGGTCTATTAGTCCATCTATACTGACCTCCATCAGGTTGCAAATTCAATATAATTTTTTTCTGCATCTAGCTCTGAAAAAATATTTGGGCTTCTAGCAGTGTGTGCGACTTGGTCTATTAGTCCATCTATACTGACCTCCATCAGGTTGCTAATTAAAAATAATTTTTTTCTGCATCTAGCTCTGAAAAAATATTTGGGCTTCTACAAGTGTGTGGGACTTTCTCTATTAGTCCATCTATACTGACCTCCATGAGGATGCAAATTCAATATAATTTTTTTCTGCATCTAGCTCTGAAAAAAATATTTGGGCTTCTAGCAGTGTGTGGGACGTGGTCTATTAGTCCATCTAAACTGACCTCCATCAGGTTGCAAATTAAAAATAATTTTTTTCTGCATCTAGCTCTGAAAAAATATTTGGGCTTCTAGCAGTGTGTGGGACTTGGTCTATTAGTCCATCTATACTGGCCTCCATCAGGTTGCACATTCAATATAATTTTTTTCTGCATCTAGCTCTGAAAAAATATTTGGGCTTCTAGCATTGTGTGGGACTTGGTCTATTAGCCCACCTATACTGACCTCCATCAGGTTGCAAATTAAAAATAATTTTTTTCCGCATCTAGCTCTGAAAAAAATTTTTGGGCTTCTAGCAGTGTGTGCGACTTGTTCTATTAGTCCATCTATAGTGACCTCCATCAGGTTGCAAATTTAATATAATTTTTTTCTGCATGTAGCTCGGAAAAAATATTTGGGCTTCTAGCAGTGTGTGGGACTTGGTCTATTAGTCCATCTATACTGACCTCCATCAGGTTGCAAATTAAAAAGAATTTTTTCTTCATCTAGCTCTGAAAAAATATTTGGACTTCTAGCAGTGTGTGGGACTTGTTCTATTAGTCCATCTATACTGACCTCCATCAGGTTGCAAATTAAAAATATTTTTTTTCTGCATCTAGCTCTGAAAAAATATTTGGGTTCTAACTAGTGTTGAGCCACCCCCGTAGTGTTCGAGTTCGGTTCGGTTCGTCGAACACCCGTGTGTTCGCCGAACTGTTCGTCGAACTGTTCATCGAACACCTTCGAACACCGTTAAAACCAATGGCAGGCAAACAAAAACACATAGAAACACATAGAAAACACCTTCAAAGGTGTCCAAATGCTGACAAACTGCTCAGAAGACACAACTAACACATGGAAAAGTGACAAGTACATATAGTCATGCGAAAAGAAAAGAGGTGGAGGAGTAAAAGGAGGGGGAGACACAGATATAGGCATGTCATGCCCTTCTAAAATCCAAAAAGTGAGAAGCCGAGACGGCCAGTCCGCTCCTACCCGTGCCACCTCCGTGTCGCCGGGTTTGTGCCAGAGCCGTGGTGAACCCTGACGGCCAGCCCCCCTCTCCCAATACTGGTGCCTGTCCGCTGGTGGGTCGAGAGAGCCCCCCTGTGGTGGAGGCAGCTCTAAGCTTTTTAATTTAAATTGTCCCTCTAATTTGAATGAATACACTTTAAATCCATTTACAAGGATCTATTGGAGGGCAAGTCTCATGCCAGCAGCCGCGTAATTCCAGCTCCAGTAGCGTCCACTAAAGCTGCTGCAGTTAAAAAGCTTTTATAAGGATCGAGCTCGGCTGTCCACCGCAAGGCATCCTAGTGCCAGTCCCAGCCCCTATGCCTTGGGGTGCCTCCTGATGCTCTTCACTAAGTATCCCGTGGTCCCGAAGCATTTCCTTTGAAAAAATTAAGTGTCCAAACTACAGGTGGTGTAGCTTGCTTAACAGCCGGGATAATCCGCTGACTAGCAGACACTGCTACTAGGCACAAAGTATTTCCTGGGCTAGGTGCAGTTAAAAATTTGTAATTAGATACTCTCGTTGGATGCTGAGAAAGCATTCCATAGAGTCTCCTGGCACGCCATATATGATTCTCTTAAAAAACTTGGGGTAGGGGTCTAGGGGACCCTTTTATAGCCAAAATCACGGCCCTGTATCACAATACGTCACCTAGGCTGAAGATAAATGGAACTGTAGCACCGAGGGCTCGGTTGCTACAGACGTATTGCACCTCACCCAGAGGTGTGATATCTCACTCTCAGATAAGGATGGAGTGTGGATCAGGACCCGACACCTGCATGCATTACACCACATTGCCGTGGGGCAGGGCGACCAATATGCCCCTGAGATGGGCACGACAGTCCCTGTCCCTGGCTGGAGTGGGGGGAGGGAACACTGAGGAAGGGGAACCCTGCAGTGAAGGAGCAGGGAGGAAGCAGTTCCTGGGTGCATTGAGAAGGGAGTATAAAAGGTGGGCACCATCTTAGTTCAGTGCAGAGAAGTCTGAGCAGAAGTGGCAGGGAGCAGGGGCTCTGCATGAGCTCTGCTCCGGAGGCGGGCCTAGTAACAGAGGCCCAGGCCTGCAAGAGGGAGAAGGAAGGAAGAGGAGCGGAGAAGGCTCCAGGAACGAGGAATGAAGGGATCCCAGGGGTGCGGACGGGCGAGTCGCCACCGCACGCCCGAATCCACCTGCGTGGAGGGGTCAGGCCAAAGGGGGAGACCGGTCCCCGAACTAGTGGAGGCAGGAAACGACCCTCAGCTAGAAACCGGAGGCTCTGACATTTTATGTGGCGCAGCCCCTTGCTCCACCCGCTAGGAAGGCACCACATAGGGTCAGGGAAACTGGCGCCAAGTTTACCAAGAGGAGGCCCGAGGCAGCCGGACAGAAGTGTTGGTAAGAAAGGCCAGACAAAGGACACACAAAGGGGGTCCTGTGAAGCGCTCCAAAGTTATCTGGGAGTTGTCTGAGCCCCTCACCTGGTGAGCACAGTACGACGTGGGCAGCCGTTACCTGCAGACGTGGTCTGGATAATAAGAACTGTGAGTAAAGGCCCTGAACTGCATCACTGACTCCGTGTCGTTACTGCTGCTGCCCTGCACCATCACCCCCATCCTCCGCATACACTGCCCTGAGGCTATACTCCTCCCGTGGGGAGTTATGCTACGCTCTGCTGCACCCACAACACCAGCCTTAGCGGTCTGCCCTGTAGCGGCGGTTCACTCTGACCGCAATCCACGGGTGGCGTAGTCGGACATTTAAACATCAAAACCACATAAATAGTTCCGCCACTGGTTTGACCGCCCTGAGCCACGGAACCGGATCGCCGCCACGAAGACTACAACCACCAGCATCCACCAAAAAGGGTCCGGCTCCGGGTGTCCCAAGGCCCAGGGGGTGCGTCAGAACATTTTCATCACCTTTCACAATCACCAATGGGACAAGGCAGGGATGTCCTCTGTCCCCTCTCTTATACATCCTAGTGACGGAGCACCTGCTCTCATCAATTCGCCATAACCCCAATATTAGGTGGATTGAGGTGGGAGGCACCGAGTACAAGTGCTCTCTATTTGCTGATGATGTCCTAGTATATATCACTCAATCACATATATCCATCCCTGCTGTTATGGCTGAAATAGATCACTTTGTTACATGGTAAAATTTTAAAATCAATGCAGCGAAGTCTGAGGCCCTCGATGTCTCCCTCCCTAAATCCATATAGGATTCCATCCAGTCCAACTTTCCCTTTGCCTGGCCCTCACAGGGTATCAAATACTTAGGAATTCCTATTCATAGAGACCTCTCCCATCTATGTTATCTTAATTTTGGGCCCTTTATTGAACAATTCCATACAGACCACGGTTGGCAAGTTAGAACTGTAAGATTCACTACGTGAACCACTGGTGTTTTGTGGAAAAGCACATGTACACCGCGTTCCAAATTATTATGCAAAAAGTGTTTAGGAGTGATAAGGGAAGAATTTGTTTGTTTGTCAGTTAAACTCATTGATGGTGATGTGTGTCAGGGCTCTTTATATCACTGTAAGCAATTGCAGACACCTGTGCTAATTAGTTTGGCAGGTGTGTCCAATGAAAGGCAAGACTACTTAAGAAGGCTCTCTCACATTATTAAGCAGCCTACATTTTCTGCCAAAATGGGAAAGAAAAAGGATGTGTCGGCTGCTGAGAAGCAACAAATTGTGGAGTGTTTAGGTCAAGGCATGACTACAATCAACATTGTGCGATGATCAGGATGAAGTGTCTTGGCAATCAAGAAGTATGTAGCTGATTCACAGTACACACGTGTGCGTGCTGATAAGGGCAAATTGAGGACTCTTTCCTACAGGCAATTACGTCAGGTTGAAACGGCAGCGGCAAAAAAGCCTTGTCATAGCAGCAGACAAGTTTTTGAAGCTGCTTGTGCCTCCAACGTCCCCCGAACAACAAGATGCAGGGTCCTTCAGAGGTTTGCAGCTGTGCATATGCCATCCTGTCGACCTCCTCTATCCACTTCACACAAGCAGAATTGGCTCCAGTGGGCCAAACATTACATGAAGACTGATTTCAAAACTGTTTTGTTCACGGATGAGTGCCGTGCAGCGCTCGATGGTCCAGATGATTGGAGTGGAGGATGGCTGGTTGATGGACACCCCACGCAAACACGGCTACAGCGCCAACAAGGAGGAGGTGGAGTAATGTTTTGGGCTGGAATCATGGGGAGAGAGATTGTCGGCCCCTTTAGGATCCCTGAAGGCGCTAAAGATGAACTCCATAATGTATGTGGATTTTCTCAAACAGCACTTCCTGCCATGGTTCAAGAAGAAGAACCGTGTATTTCACAGCAAGATCATTTTTCTGCATGATAATGCACCATCTCATGCTGCACATAAAACATCTGCATCTCTGGCTGATATGGGCATAAAAGGGGACAAACTTATGGTGTGACCCCCATGCTCCCCTGACCTCTACCCCATTCAGAACCTTTGGAGCATCATTAAAAGGAGTGTCTATGATGGCGGGAGGCAGTTCACATCTAAGCAACAGCTCTGGGAGGGTATTCTGTCCTCATGCAAAACAATTGAAGCAGAAACCATCCAAAACCTGACAAATTCAATGGACGAGAGAGTTCAGAAGCTCCTTTCGAACAAGGGGTCCTATGTGAAAATGTAACATCACCTAGAATAAAGTTTTGAGTTGAAAACTGTTTGATTTCAGTTTCTAACAACCTGCTAATGCTTATAATTTCAAAAATGACCATTTTTTTGGTCTTTATTAAAATGAAAAGGTTGATCGAAAAGTTTGGGGGATCTAAGAGTGTGGCAACCCAGTAGTCATGATTACTTCGAATTCTGACAATATGAGGGTCATGCTGCAGGTAGTGCAGCAAGAAGGCACTTATGTGTCTTGCGCATCTCGGAGCCCCAAAATTATTTTCCGGGCTAGATGCAGCTAAAAATTATTTTTAATTTTAAATCTGGTGAAGCTTATTATAGATGGCCTAATAGGATCAGTGCTGCACACTGCTACAAAGCCCAAATTATTTTCCAGTCAAGATACAGATAAACATGATTAGTAATTTGAAAGCTTAAAACGGTTGGTAGGGTGATTTTAACCAATCATCAAGCTTTTACTCTCCCCAGGATGACACAGGAGTAGAAAAGTCGTTTCGGATCCATGATTTGTTCATCTTTATGAACGTGAGTCTGTCTACATTATCTGTGGAGAGCCGCGTGCGCTTATCTGTCAGCACACCACCAGCAGCGCTGAACACACGTTCAGACAGAACGCTGGCTGCGGGGCATGACAAGATCTCCAAGGCGTAAGTGGCTAGCTCCGGCCATTTATCCAGATTGGAAGCCCAAAAAGAGCAAGGGTCCAGTGACACAGTCGTGGCTTCAATGTTTACTTGGAGATACTCCTGTACCATCGTCTCTAGGCGTTGACTATGTGTCAGACTTCTTGTCTCCTGTGGCCTTGCAAAGGATGGGCTAAAAAAGTGGTGAAATGATTCCGCAAAATTGATGTTACCAGCAGATACTGTGGTTCTGTTACGGTTTGAGTGCTGAACACTTGACGGTCCCACGGTTGGCAAGTTGGAACTGTGAGATTCACTACGTGCACCACTGGTATTTTGTGGAAAAGCACATGTAAGATTCTGCAACAGTCTCTGCTGATACTCCTGCATGCGTGCATCCCTTTCTATGGCAGGAATAATTTCTGCAAATTTACTTTTGTACCGGGGATCTAACAGTGTGGCAACCCAGTAGTCAGGATTATTTCTAATTCTCACAATTCGAGGGTCATGTTGCAGGTAGTGCAGCAAGAAGGCACTCATGTGTGTTGCGCATCCAGGAGCACCAAGTCCCTGTTGTGTTGGTGGCGAGGTAGCAATCATGCTTCCTTCCTCTGTCCTCTCCCCCCAACCTCGCACAACAGAAATGTGATCAAGGTCTCCCTCATCTGATGAGTCTTCCATCAGTTCGTCCTCCACTTCTTCCTGGGCTCCTGCACCTTCCTCACTAGTTTGGCTGCTACCATGCGCCCTGGTAAAATCATCTCCCCCACCCTCACATGCCTGCCGCCTTGGTGCTGCCGACCGTCTGGACCTTGCAGATGTTAGCCCTTCCGCATACAACTCCTCCTCCTCTACTTCCTCCACCTCCTCTTGTGCCACCACCTGACTCCGAATTCTGTTTAACATGTGCTCCAGCATGTAAATCACCGGAATAGTCATGCTGATAATGGCATCGTCAGCACTAAACATCTTCGTCGCCATTTCAAAACTGTGCAGAAGGGTGCATAGGTCCCTGATCTGAGACCACTCCTCCAGCGTGATTTGCCCCACCTCTGAATCTCGTTGGCCCAGGCTATACGTCAGAACGTATTGCACCAGGGCTTGTCGGTGCTGCCACAGTCGCTGCAACATGTGCAGAGTTGAATTCCACCGGGTAGGCACATCGCATTTTAGCCGGTGAAGTGGCAGGCCCAACGACTTCTGTAGAGATGTAAGTCGCTGAGCTGCGGGATGCGAACGGCGGAAGTGAGCACACAGCGACCGTGCCCTCTGCAGAAGGCCATCTAGTCTGGGATAGTGGGCTAAAAATTGCTGGACAACCAGGTTCAACACGTGAGCCATACAAGGCACGTGTGTGACATTGCCCCGGCGAAGGGCCGCACCCAGGTTTGCAGCATTGTCGCACACGGCCTTCCCTGGTTTCAGGTCCAGTGGAGACAACCATTCATGAAATTGGTTCTCCAGAGCTGACCACAACTCCTCAGCTGTGTGACTCACATTTCCCAGACATTTCAATGTAAAAACCGCCTGATGACGTTGAGCCCTACTGCCAGCATAGTAAGGAGGTGTGCAGGATCCCTTCTGCGCAGTTAGAAAGCTTGTGGCATGACCAGACAGGCTTTGGGTGCAGGTGGAAGACCGAGAGGAGGTTGAGGAGGCAGAAGCAGTGGAGGAAAAATGACATAAAGAGGATTGACGCACAACTCGTGGGGACGGCAAGACTTGGACAGCAGCCCCTTGTCCTGCTGTCACCATAGTTACCCAGTGCCCAGTCAGCGACATGTAACGCCCCTGTCCATGCCTACTCGTCCAAGTGTCTGTGGTGAAATGCACCCTGTCACACACAGAGTTTCTCAAAGAAGCGGTGATGTTGTGTGCGACATGCTGGTGGAGCGCAGGCACACCTTTCTTTGAGAAGTAGTGCCGACTGGGCATCTGGTACTGGGGCACTGCAACGGACATAAGGTCTCGAAAATCCTCTGTGTCCACCAGGCGGAAAGGCAGCATTTCTGTAGCCAAGAGCTTGCAGATGGTGAAATTCAACCTCTTAGCTTTCTCATGGCTAGGAGGAAATGGTCTTTTACTTGTCCACATCTGAGGGACCGAGGGCTGGCTATTGTGCTTAGACGGGGTTGATAAGGGTGTCCCCGGCAAACTGCCGGTCTGTGAGGAAGATGCAGGCGGACATGTTAGGTTGCCTTGATCCAAAGGTGGTGCTATCGATGTCGGACAGCGCTCAAGACCAGCTGGTGTTACCACCTCCAAAGAAAATGATGACCTGCCAATCACTCTGGCTGTTGCGGGTAAAGAGGTGGCAGGTCTGCGCCCCAAAACAGGTGTGACTGCTGTCCCCCCAGTCACAGAGGATGAAGAGGCCGCGGATGCACAAGATATGGCAGACGGTGGTTGGCCCGGCCGGCTAGACCGCATTGTAGCACACTGAGCTTCCCACTGCAACTTATGCTTCATGTCCATGTGCCGGTTCATGCATGAAGTACTCAAACTATGTATTTTTTGGCCTCTACTTAGCTTTTGCTGACAAATGTTACAGATAACACGAGTTGGGTCATCTTTATCGATCTGAAAAAATGCCCAGGCTATGCAAGGCTTAGCACCCATGCGACCTGAAGAGCCACCACGACTTGTGGTGAGAGGCAGAGTTGTGTTTGAGGATGCAGTTGTTGACGTGCTTCCAGTACTACGTCTCTGTCCAGGAAGGCGCAACCTGACTTCGTCGTCACTAGCATCTTCCTCCACCTCCTCTGCTGACCTCATCTCTTGGCTGACTGTGGGTTGACAGTAAGTGGGATCTCCGACCTCATCATCATCACCCTGTGCGTTATCACACCCGTCGTCCTCAGAACCAACCTGTTCCTGCCCTGACAAAAAACTAAAGTTGTCGCTCCAATCAGGTATTTGAGTCTTATCATCGTCTTCCTCATTGTCTCCACCAACAGGAGTTACAGTTTGGGAATGAGGGTCTACATTATGGTCAGAACCTTCTGCGTCTGGTCCTGGATCCGACTCATAAAGATTCTGGGCATCAGTGCAGATCATTTCCTCGTCTGGATTCACAGAAGCGCTGGAGTCGACCTCTGATTCCCAGGCTATAGTATGAGTAAACAGCTCTGCAGACTCAACCATCTGTTCTACCTCATACTCAGACGGGCAGCTGGAGATTTGGGAGCTGTGAGGAAGCAAGTGCGATTTGGGTGTCACCTTTGAGGACTGGAGTATTTGTGATGTTGAAGTTGATGTGGAGGAGAGCCCACTTAAAGGAGCACTTGATATCCGTTGAAGCACCTGCTGTTTTTGTGCCTCATCTGGAATTTGTAGCGATTGGCGTGGCCGTAAGAAAGGGATCTTATCACATTGTCCGCTAAAAGAAGTAGACATTTTAGTTTGGCTGGAAGATGGTCTTTCTTCTGCACCTACCCCACGGACACAACCTTTTTTCCCCTTCCCAACACGCCTATTCCCCTTTCCACCAGCAGCAGGCCTTTTTCCACTCATTTTGGTGGTTAACTAATTCACAACTCTGGAGTTGTTTGCACAAAAAAACAATGGATGGTAACCGAGCAGAGCTGAGTGGCCAAACTGTGGTATTAGGCCAAAACTATTGACTGGGTTAGATGCAGAAAAAAATTATTTTTAATTTGCAACCTGATGGAGGTCAGTATAGATGGACTAATAGACCAAGTCCCACACACCGCTAGAAGCCCAAATATTTTTTCAGAGCTAGATGCAGAAAATTTTTTTATTCAATTTGCAACCTGATGGAGGTCAGTATAGATGGACTAATAGACCAAGTCCCACACACTGCTAGAAGCCCAAATATTTTTTCAGAGCTAGATGCAGAAAAAAATTATTTTTAATTTGCAACCTGATGGAGGTCAGTATAGATGGACTAATAGACCAAGTCCCACACACTGCTAGAAGCCCAAATATTTTTTCAGAGCTAGATGCAGAAAAAAATTATTTTTAATTTGCAACCTGATGGAGGTCAGTATAGATGGACTAATAGACCAAGTCCCACACACCGCTAGAAGCCCAAATATTTTTTCAGAGTTAGATGCAGAAAAAAATTATATTCAATTTGCAACCTGCTGGACGTCAGTATAGAAGGACTAATAGAACAAGTCCCACACACTGCTAGAAGCCCAAATATTTTTTCAGAGCTAAATGAAGAAAAAAATTATTTTTAATTTGCAACCTGATGGAGGTCAGTATAGATGGACTAATAGACCAAGTCCCACACACTGCTAGAAGCCCAAATATTTTTTCAGAGCTAGATGCAGAAAAAAATTATTTTTAATTTGCAACCTGATGGAGGTCAGTATAGATGGACTAATAGACCAAGTCCCACACACCGCTAGAAGCCCAAATATTTTTTCAGAGCTAGATGCAGAAAAAAATTATATTCAATTTGCAACCTGCTGGAGGTCAGTATAGAAGGACTAATAGAACAAGTCCCACACACTGCTAGAAGCCCAAATATTTTTTCAGAGCTAAATGAAGAAAAAAATTATTTTTAATTTGCAACCTGATGGAGGTCAGTATAGATGGACTAATAGACCAAGTCCCACACACTGCTAGAAGCCCAAATATTTTTTCAGAGCTAGATGCAGAAAAAAATTATATTCAGTTTGCAACCTGATGGAGGTCAGTATAGATGGACTAATAGAATGATGCTATGCCCAAAAGATTTTACTTCACTAGGTGCAGTAAAAAAATTGGTATTCTATACACAGGTGGTATATCTTGCAACACAGATAGGCTACTCTACTGACTAACACACTCTGCAATAGGCCAAAAAGGATTAGCTTTGCTAGATTCAGCCAAATGCTGTGAAAAAAACTTGCACAGCACTGGCACAGACCTGCCTGGCAAAAACTGATAGGAACTGATGTAACCTAGTCCTGAAAAGGACTCCAATTACAATTAGTCTTTACTCCCACAATCTATCTATTTAAGAGCACAGACCTGCCTGATAAAAGTCGTAGGAAATGCTGTAACCTAGTCCTTAAAAGGACTGCAATCACAACTATTCCCTACTCCCAAGCTATCTGTATATTTGTGCGAAAATTGGCTTGAAATTAACAAGGTATAGCGCACACAGCAACAGCGGTGCCGTCTAACACGCAGCTGCAGCAGTGAGAAAATGGTGGCGACGGGGAAAATGGCTTGGTCTTATAGGGCAAGGACATGTGACATACACTGCCAATCACACATGCCCTTGCTTGTGTGAAAAAAAGCACTTCGCTCCGTGTGTGCGCTGCTGATAGGCTGACAGATTGCACCTCCCCACTGCAAATGCGGGAAAGAGAAAAAAAAATGGAGATCTTCATTGTTCCTGCAGAGATCCATCCCCTGCCCCTCCCCCCGCCCCGCTGTACACTCAAACTGCGTATTAACATTAATTTTCATCATTACTGAGAAAAAATCCAGTTATGATTTTGGTGCACGAACAGTTATCGAACATAACCTCGAACAGCCGAATTTTTCTCAAATTGTTCGTGTTCGCCGACCGGCTCGAACACCGCCCAAAACAGCTCGAATTTGAGATTGGCGAACAGTTCGAGTAGAACAACGCTCATCTCTAGTTCTAACAGTGTGTGGGACTTGGTCTATTAGTCCATCTATACTGACCACCATCAGGTTGCAAATTCAATATAATTTTTTTCTGCATCTAGCTCTGAAAAAATATTTGGGCTTCTAGCAGTGTGTGGGACTTGGTCTATTAGACCATCTATACTGACCTCCATCAGGTTGCAAATTGAATATAATTTTTTTCTGCATCTAGCTCTGAAGAAATATTTGGGCTTCTAGCAGTGTGTGGGACGTGGTCTATTAGTCCATCTATACTGACCTCCATCAGGTTGCAAATTAAAAATAATTTTTTTCCGCATCTAGCTCTGAAAAAAATATTTGGGCTTCTAGCAGTGTGTACGACTTGTTCTATTTGTCCATCTATACTGACCTCCATCAGGTTGCAAATTAAAAATAATTTTTTTCTGCATCTAGCTCTGAAAAAATATTTGGGCTTCTAGCAGTGTGTGGGACTTTCTCTATTAGTCCATCTATACTGACCTCCATCAGGTTGCAAATTGAATATAATTTTTTTCTGCACCTAGCTCTGAAAAAATATTTGGGCTTCTAGCGGTGTGTGGGACTTGTTCTATTAGTCCATCTATACTGACCTCCATCAGGTTGCAAATTAAAAATAATTTTTTCTGCATCTAGCTCTGAAAAAATATTTGGGCTTCTAGCAGTGTGTGGGACTTGGTCTATTAGTCCATCTATACTGACCTCCATCAGGTTGCAAATTAAAAATATTTTTTTTCCGCATCTAGCTCTGAAAAAAATATTTGGGCTTCTAGCAGTGTGTACGACTTGTTCTATTTGTCCATCTATACTGACCTCCATCAGGTTGCAAATTAAAAATAATTTTTTTCTGCATCTAGCTCTGAAAAAATATTTGGGCTTCTAGCAGTGTGTGGGACTTTCTCTATTAGTCCATCTATACTGACCTCCATCAGGTTGCTAATTGAATATAATTTTTTTCTGCATCTAGCTCTGAAAAAATATTTGGGCTTCTAGCAGTGTGTGGGACTTGTTCTATTAGTCCATCTATACTGACCTCCATCAGGTTGCAAATTAAAAATATTTTTTTTCCGCATCTAGCTCTGAAAAAAATATTTGGGCTTCTAGCAGTGTGTGCGACTTGTTCTATTAGTCCATCTATACTGACCTCCATCAGGTTGCAAATTAAAAATAATTTTTTTCTGCATCTAGCTCTGAAAAAATTTTGGGCTTCTAGCAGTGTGTGGGACTTGGTCTATTAGTCCATCTATACTGACCTCCATCAGGTTGTAAATTCAATATAATTTTTTTCTGCATCTAGCTCTGAAAAAATATTTGGGCTTCTAGCAGTGTGTGGGACTTGGTCTATTAGTCCATCTATACTGACCTCCATCAGGTTGCTAATTGAATATAATTTTTTTCTGCATCTAGCTCTGAAAAAATATTTGGGCTTGTAGCCGTGCGTGGGACTAGTTCTATTAGTCCATCTATACTGACCTCCATCAGGTTGCAAATTGAATATAATTTTTTTCTGCATCTAGCTCGGAAAAAATATTTAGGCTTCTAGCAGTGTGTGGGACTTGGTCTATTAGTCCATCTATACTGACCTCCATCAGGTTGCAAATTAAAAATAATTTTTTTCTTCATCTAGCTCTGAAAAAATATTTGGGCTTCTAGCAGTGTGTGCGACTTGTTCTATTAGTCCATCTATAAGGACCTCCATCAGGTTGCAAATTGAATATAATTTTTTTCTGCATCTAGCTCTGAAAAAATATTTGGGCTTCTAGCAGTGTGTGGGACTTGTTCTATTAGTCCATCTATAATAACCTCCATCAGGTTGCAAATTAAAAATAATTTTTTTCTGCATCTAGCTCTGAAAAAATATTTGGGCTTCTAACAGTGTGTGGGACTTGGTCTATTAGTCCATCTATACTGACCTCCATCAGGTTGCAAATTCAATATAATTTTTTTCTGCATCTAGCTCTGAAAAAATATTTGGGCTTCTAGCAGTGTGTGGGACTTGGTCTATTAGTCCATCTATACTGACCTCCATCAGGTTGCAAATTGAATATAATTTTTTTCTGCATCTAGCTCTGAAAAAATATTTGGGCTTCTAGCAGTGTGTGGGACTTGGTCTATTAGTCCATCTATACTGACCTCCATCAGGTTGCAAATTGAATATAATTTTTTTCTGCATCTAGCTCTGAAAAAATATTTGGGCTTCTAGCATTGTGTGGGACTTGGTCTATTAGTCCATCTATACTGACCTCCATCAGGTTGCAAATTAAAAATATTTTTTTTCTGCATCTAGCTCTGAAAAAATATTTGGGCTTCTAGTAGTGTGTGGGACTTGGTCTATTAGTCCATCTATACTGACCTCCATCAGGTTGCAAATTAAAAATAATTTTTTCCTGCATCTAGCTCTGAAAAAATATTTGGGCTTCTAGCAGTGTGTGGGACTTTCTCTATTAGTCCATCTATACTGACCTCCATCAGGTTGCAAATTCAATATAATTTTTTCTGCATCTAGCTGTGAAAAAATATTTGGGCTTCTAGCAGTGTGTGGGACGTGGTCTATTAGTCCATCTATACTGAACTCCATCAGGTTGCAAATTAAAAATAATTTTTTTCTGCATTTAGCTCTGAAAAAATATTTGGGCTTCTAGCAGTGTGTGGGACTTGTTCTATTATTCCATCTATACTGACCTCCATCAGGTTGCAAATTCAATATAATTTTTTTCTGCATCTAGCTCTGAAAAAATATTTGGGCTTCTAGCATTGTGTGGGACTTGGTCTATTAGTCCATCTATACTGACCTCCATCAGGTTGCAAATTGAATATAATTTTTTTCTGCATCTAGCTCTGAAAAAATATTTGGGCTTCTAGCAGTGTGTGGGACTTGTTCTATTAGTCCATCTATACTGACCTCCATCAGGTTGCAAATTCAATATAATTTCTTTCTGCATCTAGCTCTGAAAAAATATTTGGGCTTCTAGCAGTGTGTGGGACTTGGTCTATTAGACCATCTATACTGACCTCCATCAGGTTGCAAATTGAATATAATTTTTTTCTGCATCTAGCTCTGAAAAAATATTTGGGCTTCTAGCAGTGTGTGGGACTTGGTCTATTAGTCCATCTATACTGACCTCGATCAGGTTGCAAATTGAATATAATTTTTTTCTGCATCTAGCTCTGAAAAAATATTTGGGCTTCTAGCAGTGTGTGGGACTTTGTCTATTAGTCCATCTATACTGACCTCCATCAGGTTGCAAATTAAAAATATTTTTTTTCTGCATCTAGCTCTGAAAAAATATTTGGGCTTCTAGTAGTGTGTGGGACTTGGTCTATTAGTCCATCTATACTGACCTCCATCAGGTTGCAAATTAAAAATATTTTTTTTCTGCATCTAGCTCTGAAAAAATATTTGGGCTTCTAGCAGTGTGTGGGACTTTCTCTGTTATTCCATCTATACTGACCTCCATCAGGTTGCAAATTCAATATAATTTTTTCTGCATCTAGCTGTGAAAAAATATTTGGGCTTCTAGCAGTGTGTGGGACGTGGTCTATTAGTCCATCTATACTGACCTCCATCAGGTTGCAAATTAAAAATAATTTTTTTCTGCATCTAGCTCTGAAAAAATATTTGGGCTTCTAGCAGTGTGTGGGACTTGGTCTATTAGTCCATCTATACTGACCTCCATCAGGTTGCAAATTCAATATCATTTTTTTCTGCATCTAGCTCTGAAAAAATATTTGGGCTTCTAGCATTGTGTGGGACTTGGTCTATTAGTTCATCTATACTGACCTCCATCAGGTTGCAAATTGAATATAATTTTTTTCTGCATCTAGCTCTGAAAAAATATTTGGGCTTCTAGCAGTGTGTGGGACTTGTTCTGTTAGTCCATCTATACTGACCTCCATCAGGTTGCAAATTAAAAATATTTTTTTTCTGCATCTAGCTCTGAAAAAATATTTGGGCTTCTAGCAGTGTGTGGGACTTGGTCTATTAGTCCATCTATACTGACCTCCATCAGGTTGCAAATTAAAAATATTTTTTTTCTTAATCTAGCTCTGAAAAAATATTTGGGCTTCTATCAGTATGTGGGACTTTTTCTATTAGTCCATCTATACTGACCTCCATCAGGTTGCAAATTGAATATAATTTTTTTCTGCATCTAGCTCTGAAAAAATATTTGGGCTTATAGCAGTGTGTGGGACTTGGTCTATTAGTCCATCTATACTGACCTCCATCAGGTTGCAAATTAAAAATAATTTTTTTCTGCATCTAGCTCTGAAAAAATATTTGGGCTTCTAGCAGTGTGTGGGACTTGGTCTATTAGTCCATCTATACTGACCTCCATCAGGTTGCAAATTAAATATAATTTTTTTCTGCATCTAGCTCTGAAAAAATATTTGGGCTTCTAGCAGTGTGTGGGACTTGGTCAATTAGTCCATCTATACTGACCTCCATCAGGTTGCAAATTGAATATAATTTTTTTCTGCATCTAGCTCTGAAAAAATATTTGGGCTTCTAGCAGTGTGTGGGACTTTCTCTATTAGTCCATCTATACTGACCTCCATCAGGATGCAAATTCAATATAATTTTTTTCTGCATCTAGCTCTGAAAAAATATTTGGGCTTCTAGCAGTGTGTGGGACGTGGTCTATTAGTCCATCTATACTGACCTCCATCAGGTTGCAAATTAAATATAATTTTTTTCTGCATCTAGCTCTGAAAAAATATTTGGGCTTCTAGCATTGTGTGGGACTTGTTCTATTAGTCCATCTATACTGACCTCCATCAGGTTGCAAATTAAAAATATTTTTTTTCCGCATCTAGCTCTGAAAAAAATATTTGGGCTTCTAGCAGTGTGTGCGACTTGTTCTATTAGTCCATCTATACTGACCTCCATCAGGTTGCAAATTAAAAATAATTATTTTCTGCATCTAGCTCTGAAAAAATTTTGGGCTTCTAGCAGTGTGTGGGACTTGGTCTATTAGTCCATCTATACTGACCTCCATCAGGTTGCAAATTCAATATAATTTTTTTCTGCATCTAGCTCTGAAAAAATATTTGGGCTTCTAGCAGTGTGTGGGACTTGGTCTATTAGTCCATCTATACTGACCTCCATCAGGTTGCTAATTAAAAATAATTTTTTTCTGCATCTAGATCTGAAAAAATATTTGGGCTTCTAGCAGTGTGTGGGACTTGGTCTATTAGTCCATCTATACTGGCCTCCATCAGGTTGCACATTCAATATAATTTTTTTCTGCATCTAGCTCTGAAAAATTATTTGGGCTTCTAGCATTGTTTGGGACTTGGTCTATTAGCCCATCTATACTGACCTCCATCAGGTTGCAAATTAAAAATAATTTTTTTCCGCATCTAGCTCTGAAAAAATTTTTTGGGCTTCTAGCAGTGTGTGCGACTTGTTCTATTAGTCCATCTATACTGACTTCCATCAGTTGCAAATTAAAAATATTTTTTTTCTGCATCTAGCTCTGAAAAAATTTTGGGCTTCTAGCAGTGTGTGGGACTTGGTCTATTAGTCCATCTATACTGACCTCCATCAGGTTGCAAATTAAAAATATTTTTTTTCCGCATCTAGCTCTGAAAAAAATATTTGGGCTTCTAGCAGTGTGTGCGACTTGTTCTATTAGTCCATCTATACTGACCTCCATCAGGTTGCAAATTAAAAATAATTTTTTTCTGCATCTAGCTCTGAAAAAATTTTGGGCTTCTAGCAGTGTGTGGGATTTGGTCTATTAGTCCATCTATACTGACCTCCATCAGGTTGAAATTCAATATAATTTTTTTCTGCATCTAGCTCTGAAAAAATATTTGGGCTTCTAGCAGTGTGTGGGACTTGGTCTATTAGTCCATCTATACTGACCTCCATCAGGTTGCAAATTAAAAATAATTTTTTTCTGCATCTAGATCTGAAACAATATTTGGGCTTCTAGCAGTGTGTGGGACTTGGTCTATTAGTCCATCTATACTGGCCTCCATCAGGTTGCACATTCAATATAATTTTTTTCTCCATCTAGCTCTGAAAAATTATTTGGGCTTCTAGCATTGTTTGGGACTTGGTCTATTAGCCCATCTATACTGACTTCCATCAGGTTGCAAATTAAAAATAATTTTTTTCCGCATCTAGCTCTGAAAAAAATTTTTGGGCTTCTAGCAGTGTGTGCGACTTGTTCTATTAGTCCATCTATACTGACCTCCATCAGGTTGCAAATTAAAAATATTTTTTTTCTGCATCTAGCTCTGAAAAAATTTTGGGCTTCTAGCAGTGTGTGGGACTTGGTCTATTAGTCCATCTATACTGACCTCCATCAGGTTGCAAATTCAATATAATTTTTTTCTGCATCTAGCTCTGAAAAAATATTTGGGCTTCTAGCAGTGTGTGGGACTTGGTCTATTAGTCCATCTATACTGACCTCCATCAGGTTGCAAATTCAATATAATTTTTTTCTGCATCTAGCTCTGAAAAAATATTTGGGCTTCTAGCAGTGCGTGGGACTCGTTCTATTAGTCCATCTATACTGACCTCCATCAGGTTGCAAATTTAATATTATTTTTTTCTGCATGTAGCTCGGAAAAAATATTTGGGCTTCTAACAGTGTGTGGGACTTGGTCTATTAGTCCATCTATACTGACCTCCATCAGGTTGCAAATTAAAAATAATTTTTTCTTCATCTAGCTCTGAAATAATATTTGGGCTTCTAGCAGTGTGTGGGACTTGTTCTATTAGTCCATCTATACTGACCTCCATCAGGTTGCAAATTAAAAATAATTTTTTTCTGCATCTAGCTCTGAATAAATATTTGGGTTCTAACAGTGTGTGGGACTTGGTCTGTTAGTCCATCTATACTGACCTCCATCAGGTTGCAAATTCAATATAATTTTTTTCTGCATCTAGCTCTGAAAAAATATTTGGGCTTCTAGCATTGTGTGGGACTTGGTCTATTAGTCAATCTATACTGACCTCCATCAGGTTGCAAATTAAAAATATTTTTTTTCTTCATCTAGCTCTGAAAAAATATTTGGGCTTCTAGCAGTATGTGGGACTTGTTCTATTAGTCCATCTATACTGACCTCCATCAGGTTGCAAATTGAATATAATTTTTTTCTGCATCTAGCTCTGAAAAAATATTTGGGCTTCTAGCAGTGTGTGGGACTTGATCTATTAGTCCATCTATACTGACCTCTATCAGGTTGCAAATTAAAAATAATTTTTTTCTGCATCTAGCTCTGAAAAAATATTTGGGCTTCTAGCAGTGTGTGGGACTTGGTCTATTAGTCCATCTATACTGACCTCTATCAGGTTGCAAATTCAATATAATTTTTTTCTGCATCTAGCTCTGAAAAAATATTTGGGCTTCTAGCAGTGTGTGGTCCTTGGTCTATTAGTCCATCTATACTGACCTCCATCAGGTTGCAGATTCAATAAAAAAATTTTCTGCATCTAGCTCTGAAAAAATATTTGGGCTTCTAGCAGTGTGTGGGACTTGGTCTTTTAGTGCATCTATACTGACCTCCATCAGGTTGCAAATTAAAAATATTTTTTTCTTCATCTAGCTCTGAAAAAATATTTGGGCTTCTAGCAATGTGTGGGACTTGTTCTATTAGTCCATCTATACTGACCTCCATCAGGTTGCAAATTGAATATAATTTTTTTCTGCATCTAGCTCTGAAAAAATATGTGGGCTTCTAGCAGTGTGTGGGATTTGGTCTATTAGTCCATCTATACTGACCTCCATCAGGTTGCAAATTGAATATAATTTTTTTCTGCATCTAGCTCTGAAAAAACATTTGGGCTTCTAGCAGTGTGTGGGACTTGGTCTATTAGTCCATCTATACTGACCTCCATCAGGTTGCTCATTCAATATAATTTTTTTCTGCATCTAGCTCTGAAAAAATATTTGGGCTTCTAGCAGTGTTTGGGACTTGGTCTATTAGTCCATCTATACTGACCTCCATCAGGTTGCAATTTGAATATAATTTTTTTCTGCATCTAGCTCTGAAAAAATATTTGGGCTTCTAGCAGTGTGTGGGACTTGTTCTATTAGTCGATCTATACTGACCTCCATCAGGTTGCAAATTGAATATAATTTTTTTCTGCATCTAGCTCTGAAAAAATATTTGGGCTTCTAGCAGTGTGTGGGACTTGGTCTATTAGTCCATCTATACTGACCTCCATCAGGTTGCAAATTGAATATAATTTTTTTCTGCATCTAGCTCTGAAAAAATATTTGGGCTTCTAGCAGTGCGTGGGACTCGTTCTATTAGTCCATCTATATTGACCTCCATCAGGTTGCAAATTTAATATAATTTTTTTTTTGCATGTAGCTCGGAAAAAATATTTGGGCTTCTAGCAGTGTGTGGGACTTGGTCTATTAGTCCATCTATACTGACCTCCATCAGGTTGCAAATTGAATATAATTTTTTTCTGCATCTAGCTCTGAAAAAATATTTGGGCTTCTAGCAGTGCGTGGGACTCGTTCTATTAGTCCATCTATATTGACCTCCATCAGGTTGCAAATTTAATATAATTTTTTTTTTGCATGTAGCTCGGAAAAAATATTTGGGCTTCTAGCAGTGTGTGGGACTTGGTCTATTAGTCCATCTATACTGACCTCCATCAGGTTGCAAATTAAAAATAATTCTTTTCTGCATCTAGCTCTGAAAAAATATTTGGGTTCTAACAGTGTGTGGGACTTGGTCTATTAGTCCATCTATACTGACCTCCATCAGGTTGCAAATTCAATATAATTTTTTTCTGCATCTAGCTCTGAAAAAATATTTGGGCTTCTAGCATTGTGTGGGACTTGGTCTATTAGTCCATCTATACTGACCTCCATCAGGTTGCAAATTGAATATAATTTTTTTCTGCATCTAGCTCTGAAAAAATATTTGGGCTTCTAGCAGTGTGTGGGACTTGTTCTATTAGTCCATCTATACTGACCTCCATCAGGTTGCAAATTAAAAATATTTTTTTTCTGCATCTAGCTCTGAAAAAATATTTGGGCTTCTAGCAGTTTGTGGGACTTGGCCTATTAGTCCATCTATACTGACCTCCATCAGGTTGAAAATTAAAAATATTTGTTTTCTTCATCTAGCTCTGAAAAAATATTTGGGCTTCTAGCAGTATGTGGGACTTGTTCTATTAGTCCATCTATACTGACCTCCATCAGGTTGCAAATTGAATATAATTTTTTTCTGCATCTAGCTCTGAAAAAATATTGGGGCTTCTAGCAGTGTGTGGGACTTGGTCTATTAGTCCATCTATACTGACCTCCATCAGGTTGCAAATTAAAAATAATTTTTTTCTGCATCTAGCTCTGAAAAAATATTTGGGCTTCTAGCAGTGTGTGGGACTTGTTCTATTAGTCCATCTATACTGACCTCCATCAGGTTGCAAATTAAAAATATTTTTTTTCTTCATCTAGCTCTGAAAATATATTTGGGCTTCTAGCAGTATGTGGGACTTGTTCTATTAGTCCATCTATACTGACCTCCATCAGGTTGCAAATTGAATATAATTTTTTTCTGCATCTAGCTCTGAAAAAATATTGGGGCTTCTAGCAGTGTGTGGGACTTGGTCTATTAGTCCATCTATACTGACCTCCATCAGGTTGCAAATTAAAAATATTTTTTTTCTGCATCTAGCTCTGAAAAAATATTTGGGCTTCTAGCAGTGTGTGGGACTTGGACTATTAGTCCATCTATACTGACCTCTATCAGGTTGCAAATTCAATATAATTTTTTTCTGCATCTAGCTCTGAAAAAATATTTGGGCTTCTAGCAGTGTGTGGGACTTGGTCTATTAGTCCATCTATACTGACCTCCATCAGGTTGCAAATTGAATATAATTTTTTTCTGCATCTAGCTCTGAAAAAATATTTGGGCTTCTAGCAGTGTGTGGTCCTTGGTCTATTAGTCCATCTATACTGACCTCCATCAGGTTCACATTCTATAAAAAATTTTTCTGCATCTAGCTCTGAAAAAAAATTGGGGCTTCTAGCAGTGTGTGGGATTTTGTCTATTAGTCCATCTATACTGACCTCCATCAGGTTGCAAATTTAATATAATTTTTTTCTGCATCTAGCTCTGAAAAAATATTTGGGCTTCTAGCAGTGTGTGAGACTTGGTCTTTTAGTCCATCTATACTGACCTCCATCAGGTTGCAAATTAAAAATATTTTTTTCTTCATCTAGCTCTGAAAAAATATTTGGGCTTCTAGCAATGTGTGGGACTTGTTCTATTAGTCCATCTATACTGACCTCCATCAGGTTGCAAATTGAATATAATTTTTTTCTGCATCTAGCTCTGAAAAAATATTTGTGCTTCTAGTAGTGTGTGGGACTTGGTCTATTAGTCCATCTATACTGACCTCCATCAGGTTGCAAATTCAATATAATGTTTTTCTGCATCTAGCTCTGAAAAAATATTTGGGCTTCTAGCAGTGTGTGGGACTTGGTCTATTAGTCCATCTATACTGACCTCCATCAGGTTGCAAATTGAATATAATTTTTTTCTGCATCTAGCTCTGAAAAAATATTTGGAATTCTAGCAGTGTGTGGGACTTGGTCTATTAGTCCATCTATACTGACCTCCATCAGGTTGCACATTCAATATAATTTTTTTCTGCATCTAGCTCTGAAAAAATATTTGGGCTTCTAGCAGGGTGTGGGACTTGGTCTATTAGTCCATCTATACTGACCTCCATCAGGTTGCAATTTGAATATAATTTTTTTCTGCATCTAGCTCTGAAAAAATATTTGGGCTTCTAGCAGTGTGTGGGACTTGTTCTATTAGTCCATCTATACTGACCTTCATCAGGTTGCAAATTGAATATAATTTTTTTCTGCATCTAGCTCTGAAAAAATATTTGGGCTTCTAGCAGTGCGTGGGACTCGTTCTATTAGTCCATCTATACTGACCTCCATCAGGTTGCAAATTTAATATTATTTTTTTCTGCATGTAGCTCGGAAAAAATATTTGGGCTTCTAACAGTGTGTGGGACTTGGTCTATTAGTCCATCTATACTGACCTCCATCAGGTTGCAAATTAAAAATAATTTTTTCTTCATCTAGCTCTGAAATAATATTTGGGCTTCTAGCAGTGTGTGGGACTTGTTCTATTAGTCCATCTATACTGACCTCCATCAGGTTGCAAATTAAAAATAATTTTTTTCTGCATCTAGCTCTGAATAAATATTTGGGTTCTAACAGTGTGTGGGACTTGGTCTGTTAGTCCATCTATACTGACCTCCATCAGGTTGCAAATTCAATATAATTTTTTTCTGCATCTAGCTCTGAAAAAATATTTGGGCTTCTAGCAGTGTGTGGGACTTGGTCTATTAGTCAATCTATACTGACCTCCATCAGGTTGCAAATTGAATATAATTTTTTTCTGCATCTAGCTCTGAAAAAATATTTGGGCTTCTAGCAGTGTGTGGGACGTGGTCTATTAGTCCATCTATACTGACCTCCATCAGGTTTCACATTAAAAATAATTTTTTTCTGCATCTAGCTCTGAAAAAATATTTGGGCTACTAGCAGTATGTGGGACTTGGTCTATTAGTCCATCTATACTGACCTCCATCATGTTGCAAATTCAATATAATTTTTTCTGCATCTAGCTCTGAAAAAATATTTGGGCTTCTAGCATTGTGTGGGACTTGGTCTATTAGTCAATCTATACTGACCTCCATCAGGTTGCAAATTAAAAATATTTTTTTTCTTCATCTAGCTCTGAAAAAATATTTGGGCTTCTAGCAGTATGTGGGACTTGTTCTATTAGTCCATCTATACTGACCTCCATCAGGTTGCAAATTGAATATAATTTTTTTCTGCATCTAGCTCTGAAAAAATATTTGGGCTTCTAGCAGTGTGTGGGACTTGATCTATTAGTCCATCTATACTGACCTCTATCAGGTTGCAAATTAAAAATAATTTTTTTCTGCATCTAGCTCTGAAAAAATATTTGGGCTTCTAGCAGTGTGTGGGACTTGGTCTATTAGTCCATCTATACTGACCTCTATCAGGTTGCAAATTCAATATAATTTTTTTCTGCATCTAGCTCTGAAAAAATATTTGGGCTTCTAGCAGTGTGTGGTCCTTGGTCTATTAGTCCATCTATACTGACCTCCATCAGGTTGCAGATTCAATAAAAAAATTTTCTGCATCTAGCTCTGAAAAAATATTTGGGCTTCTAGCAGTGTGTGGGACTTGGTCTTTTAGTGCATCTATACTGACCTCCATCAGGTTGCAAATTAAAAATATTTTTTTCTTCATCTAGCTCTGAAAAAATATTTGGGCTTCTAGCAATGTGTGGGACTTGTTCTATTAGTCCATCTATACTGACCTCCATCAGGTTGCAAATTGAATATAATTTTTTTCTGCATCTAGCTCTGAAAAAATATGTGGGCTTCTAGCAGTGTGTGGGATTTGGTCTATTAGTCCATCTATACTGACCTCCATCAGGTTGCAAATTGAATATAATTTTTTTCTGCATCTAGCTCTGAAAAAACATTTGGGCTTCTAGCAGTGTGTGGGACTTGGTCTATTAGTCCATCTATACTGACCTCCATCAGGTTGCTCATTCAATATAATTTTTTTCTGCATCTAGCTCTGAAAAAATATTTGGGCTTCTAGCAGTGTTTGGGACTTGGTCTATTAGTCCATCTATACTGACCTCCATCAGGTTGCAATTTGAATATAATTTTTTTCTGCATCTAGCTCTGAAAAAATATTTGGGCTTCTAGCAGTGTGTGGGACTTGTTCTATTAGTCGATCTATACTGACCTCCATCAGGTTGCAAATTGAATATAATTTTTTTCTGCATCTAGCTCTGAAAAAATATTTGGGCTTCTAGCAGTGTGTGGGACTTGGTCTATTAGTCCATCTATACTGACCTCCATCAGGTTGCAAATTGAATATAATTTTTTTCTGCATCTAGCTCTGAAAAAATATTTGGGCTTCTAGCAGTGCGTGGGACTCGTTCTATTAGTCCATCTATATTGACCTCCATCAGGTTGCAAATTTAATATAATTTTTTTTTTGCATGTAGCTCGGAAAAAATATTTGGGCTTCTAGCAGTGTGTGGGACTTGGTCTATTAGTCCATCTATACTGACCTCCATCAGGTTGCAAATTAAAAATAATTCTTTTCTGCATCTAGCTCTGAAAAAATATTTGGGTTCTAACAGTGTGTGGGACTTGGTCTATTAGTCCATCTATACTGACCTCCATCAGGTTGCAAATTCAATATAATTTTTTTCTGCATCTAGCTCTGAAAAAATATTTGGGCTTCTAGCATTGTGTGGGACTTGGTCTATTAGTCCATCTATACTGACCTCCATCAGGTTGCAAATTGAATATAATTTTTTTCTGCATCTAGCTCTGAAAAAATATTTGGGCTTCTAGCAGTGTGTGGGACTTGTTCTATTAGTCCATCTATACTGACCTCCATCAGGTTGCAAATTAAAAATATTTTTTTTCTGCATCTAGCTCTGAAAAAATATTTGGGCTTCTAGCAGTTTGTGGGACTTGGCCTATTAGTCCATCTATACTGACCTCCATCAGGTTGAAAATTAAAAATATTTGTTTTCTTCATCTAGCTCTGAAAAAATATTTGGGCTTCTAGCAGTATGTGGGACTTGTTCTATTAGTCCATCTATACTGACCTCCATCAGGTTGCAAATTGAATATAATTTTTTTCTGCATCTAGCTCTGAAAAAATATTGGGGCTTCTAGCAGTGTGTGGGACGTGGTCTATTAGTCCATCTATACTGACCTCCATCAGGTTGCAAATTAAATATAATTTTTTTCTGCATCTAGCTCTGAAAAAATATTTGGGCTTCTAGCATTGTGTGGGACTTGTTCTATTAGTCCATCTATACTGACCTCCATCAGGTTGCAAATTAAAAATATTTTTTTTCCGCATCTAGCTCTGAAAAAAATATTTGGGCTTCTAGCAGTGTGTGCGACTTGTTCTATTAGTCCATCTATACTGACCTCCATCAGGTTGCAAATTAAAAATAATTATTTTCTGCATCTAGCTCTGAAAAAATTTTGGGCTTCTAGCAGTGTGTGGGACTTGGTCTATTAGTCCATCTATACTGACCTCCATCAGGTTGCAAATTCAATATAATTTTTTTCTGCATCTAGCTCTGAAAAAATATTTGGGCTTCTAGCAGTGTGTGGGACTTGGTCTATTAGTCCATCTATACTGACCTCCATCAGGTTGCTAATTAAAAATAATTTTTTTCTGCATCTAGATCTGAAAAAATATTTGGGCTTCTAGCAGTGTGTGGGACTTGGTCTATTAGTCCATCTATACTGGCCTCCATCAGGTTGCACATTCAATATAATTTTTTTCTGCATCTAGCTCTGAAAAATTATTTGGGCTTCTAGCATTGTTTGGGACTTGGTCTATTAGCCCATCTATACTGACCTCCATCAGGTTGCAAATTAAAAATAATTTTTTTCCGCATCTAGCTCTGAAAAAATTTTTTGGGCTTCTAGCAGTGTGTGCGACTTGTTCTATTAGTCCATCTATACTGACTTCCATCAGTTGCAAATTAAAAATATTTTTTTTCTGCATCTAGCTCTGAAAAAATTTTGGGCTTCTAGCAGTGTGTGGGACTTGGTCTATTAGTCCATCTATACTGACCTCCATCAGGTTGCAAATTAAAAATATTTTTTTTCCGCATCTAGCTCTGAAAAAAATATTTGGGCTTCTAGCAGTGTGTGCGACTTGTTCTATTAGTCCATCTATACTGACCTCCATCAGGTTGCAAATTAAAAATAATTTTTTTCTGCATCTAGCTCTGAAAAAATTTTGGGCTTCTAGCAGTGTGTGGGATTTGGTCTATTAGTCCATCTATACTGACCTCCATCAGGTTGAAATTCAATATAATTTTTTTCTGCATCTAGCTCTGAAAAAATATTTGGGCTTCTAGCAGTGTGTGGGACTTGGTCTATTAGTCCATCTATACTGACCTCCATCAGGTTGCAAATTAAAAATAATTTTTTTCTGCATCTAGATCTGAAACAATATTTGGGCTTCTAGCAGTGTGTGGGACTTGGTCTATTAGTCCATCTATACTGGCCTCCATCAGGTTGCACATTCAATATAATTTTTTTCTCCATCTAGCTCTGAAAAATTATTTGGGCTTCTAGCATTGTTTGGGACTTGGTCTATTAGCCCATCTATACTGACTTCCATCAGGTTGCAAATTAAAAATAATTTTTTTCCGCATCTAGCTCTGAAAAAAATTTTTGGGCTTCTAGCAGTGTGTGCGACTTGTTCTATTAGTCCATCTATACTGACCTCCATCAGGTTGCAAATTAAAAATATTTTTTTTCTGCATCTAGCTCTGAAAAAATTTTGGGCTTCTAGCAGTGTGTGGGACTTGGTCTATTAGTCCATCTATACTGACCTCCATCAGGTTGCAAATTCAATATAATTTTTTTCTGCATCTAGCTCTGAAAAAATATTTGGGCTTCTAGCAGTGTGTGGGACTTGGTCTATTAGTCCATCTATACTGACCTCCATCAGGTTGCAAATTCAATATAATTTTTTTCTGCATCTAGCTCTGAAAAAATATTTGGGCTTCTAGCAGTGCGTGGGACTCGTTCTATTAGTCCATCTATACTGACCTCCATCAGGTTGCAAATTTAATATTATTTTTTTCTGCATGTAGCTCGGAAAAAATATTTGGGCTTCTAACAGTGTGTGGGACTTGGTCTATTAGTCCATCTATACTGACCTCCATCAGGTTGCAAATTAAAAATAATTTTTTCTTCATCTAGCTCTGAAATAATATTTGGGCTTCTAGCAGTGTGTGGGACTTGTTCTATTAGTCCATCTATACTGACCTCCATCAGGTTGCAAATTAAAAATAATTTTTTTCTGCATCTAGCTCTGAATAAATATTTGGGTTCTAACAGTGTGTGGGACTTGGTCTGTTAGTCCATCTATACTGACCTCCATCAGGTTGCAAATTCAATATAATTTTTTTCTGCATCTAGCTCTGAAAAAATATTTGGGCTTCTAGCATTGTGTGGGACTTGGTCTATTAGTCAATCTATACTGACCTCCATCAGGTTGCAAATTAAAAATATTTTTTTTCTTCATCTAGCTCTGAAAAAATATTTGGGCTTCTAGCAGTATGTGGGACTTGTTCTATTAGTCCATCTATACTGACCTCCATCAGGTTGCAAATTAAAAATATTTTTTTTCTGCATCTAGCTCTGAAAAAATATTTGGGCTTCTAGCAGTTTGTGGGACTTGGCCTATTAGTCCATCTATACTGACCTCCATCAGGTTGAAAATTAAAAATATTTGTTTTCTTCATCTAGCTCTGAAAAAATATTTGGGCTTCTAGCAGTATGTGGGACTTGTTCTATTAGTCCATCTATACTGACCTCCATCAGGTTGCAAATTGAATATAATTTTTTTCTGCATCTAGCTCTGAAAAAATATTGGGGCTTCTAGCAGTGTGTGGGACGTGGTCTATTAGTCCATCTATACTGACCTCCATCAGGTTGCAAATTAAATATAATTTTTTTCTGCATCTAGCTCTGAAAAAATATTTGGGCTTCTAGCATTGTGTGGGACTTGTTCTATTAGTCCATCTATACTGACCTCCATCAGGTTGCAAATTAAAAATATTTTTTTTCCGCATCTAGCTCTGAAAAAAATATTTGGGCTTCTAGCAGTGTGTGCGACTTGTTCTATTAGTCCATCTATACTGACCTCCATCAGGTTGCAAATTAAAAATAATTATTTTCTGCATCTAGCTCTGAAAAAATTTTGGGCTTCTAGCAGTGTGTGGGACTTGGTCTATTAGTCCATCTATACTGACCTCCATCAGGTTGCAAATTCAATATAATTTTTTTCTGCATCTAGCTCTGAAAAAATATTTGGGCTTCTAGCAGTGTGTGGGACTTGGTCTATTAGTCCATCTATACTGACCTCCATCAGGTTGCTAATTAAAAATAATTTTTTTCTGCATCTAGATCTGAAAAAATATTTGGGCTTCTAGCAGTGTGTGGGACTTGGTCTATTAGTCCATCTATACTGGCCTCCATCAGGTTGCACATTCAATATAATTTTTTTCTGCATCTAGCTCTGAAAAATTATTTGGGCTTCTAGCATTGTTTGGGACTTGGTCTATTAGCCCATCTATACTGACCTCCATCAGGTTGCAAATTAAAAATAATTTTTTTCCGCATCTAGCTCTGAAAAAATTTTTTGGGCTTCTAGCAGTGTGTGCGACTTGTTCTATTAGTCCATCTATACTGACTTCCATCAGTTGCAAATTAAAAATATTTTTTTTCTGCATCTAGCTCTGAAAAAATTTTGGGCTTCTAGCAGTGTGTGGGACTTGGTCTATTAGTCCATCTATACTGACCTCCATCAGGTTGCAAATTAAAAATATTTTTTTTCCGCATCTAGCTCTGAAAAAAATATTTGGGCTTCTAGCAGTGTGTGCGACTTGTTCTATTAGTCCATCTATACTGACCTCCATCAGGTTGCAAATTAAAAATAATTTTTTTCTGCATCTAGCTCTGAAAAAATTTTGGGCTTCTAGCAGTGTGTGGGATTTGGTCTATTAGTCCATCTATACTGACCTCCATCAGGTTGAAATTCAATATAATTTTTTTCTGCATCTAGCTCTGAAAAAATATTTGGGCTTCTAGCAGTGTGTGGGACTTGGTCTATTAGTCCATCTATACTGACCTCCATCAGGTTGCAAATTAAAAATAATTTTTTTCTGCATCTAGATCTGAAACAATATTTGGGCTTCTAGCAGTGTGTGGGACTTGGTCTATTAGTCCATCTATACTGGCCTCCATCAGGTTGCACATTCAATATAATTTTTTTCTCCATCTAGCTCTGAAAAATTATTTGGGCTTCTAGCATTGTTTGGGACTTGGTCTATTAGCCCATCTATACTGACTTCCATCAGGTTGCAAATTAAAAATAATTTTTTTCCGCATCTAGCTCTGAAAAAAATTTTTGGGCTTCTAGCAGTGTGTGCGACTTGTTCTATTAGTCCATCTATACTGACCTCCATCAGGTTGCAAATTAAAAATATTTTTTTTCTGCATCTAGCTCTGAAAAAATTTTGGGCTTCTAGCAGTGTGTGGGACTTGGTCTATTAGTCCATCTATACTGACCTCCATCAGGTTGCAAATTCAATATAATTTTTTTCTGCATCTAGCTCTGAAAAAATATTTGGGCTTCTAGCAGTGTGTGGGACTTGGTCTATTAGTCCATCTATACTGACCTCCATCAGGTTGCAAATTCAATATAATTTTTTTCTGCATCTAGCTCTGAAAAAATATTTGGGCTTCTAGCAGTGCGTGGGACTCGTTCTATTAGTCCATCTATACTGACCTCCATCAGGTTGCAAATTTAATATTATTTTTTTCTGCATGTAGCTCGGAAAAAATATTTGGGCTTCTAACAGTGTGTGGGACTTGGTCTATTAGTCCATCTATACTGACCTCCATCAGGTTGCAAATTAAAAATAATTTTTTCTTCATCTAGCTCTGAAATAATATTTGGGCTTCTAGCAGTGTGTGGGACTTGTTCTATTAGTCCATCTATACTGACCTCCATCAGGTTGCAAATTAAAAATAATTTTTTTCTGCATCTAGCTCTGAATAAATATTTGGGTTCTAACAGTGTGTGGGACTTGGTCTGTTAGTCCATCTATACTGACCTCCATCAGGTTGCAAATTCAATATAATTTTTTTCTGCATCTAGCTCTGAAAAAATATTTGGGCTTCTAGCATTGTGTGGGACTTGGTCTATTAGTCAATCTATACTGACCTCCATCAGGTTGCAAATTAAAAATATTTTTTTTCTTCATCTAGCTCTGAAAAAATATTTGGGCTTCTAGCAGTATGTGGGACTTGTTCTATTAGTCCATCTATACTGACCTCCATCAGGTTGCAAATTGAATATAATTTTTTTCTGCATCTAGCTCTGAAAAAATATTTGGGCTTCTAGCAGTGTGTGGGACTTGATCTATTAGTCCATCTATACTGACCTCTATCAGGTTGCAAATTAAAAATAATTTTTTTCTGCATCTAGCTCTGAAAAAATATTTGGGCTTCTAGCAGTGTGTGGGACTTGGTCTATTAGTCCATCTATACTGACCTCTATCAGGTTGCAAATTCAATATAATTTTTTTCTGCATCTAGCTCTGAAAAAATATTTGGGCTTCTAGCAGTGTGTGGTCCTTGGTCTATTAGTCCATCTATACTGACCTCCATCAGGTTGCAGATTCAATAAAAAAATTTTCTGCATCTAGCTCTGAAAAAATATTTGGGCTTCTAGCAGTGTGTGGGACTTGGTCTTTTAGTGCATCTATACTGACCTCCATCAGGTTGCAAATTAAAAATATTTTTTTCTTCATCTAGCTCTGAAAAAATATTTGGGCTTCTAGCAATGTGTGGGACTTGTTCTATTAGTCCATCTATACTGACCTCCATCAGGTTGCAAATTGAATATAATTTTTTTCTGCATCTAGCTCTGAAAAAATATGTGGGCTTCTAGCAGTGTGTGGGATTTGGTCTATTAGTCCATCTATACTGACCTCCATCAGGTTGCAAATTGAATATAATTTTTTTCTGCATCTAGCTCTGAAAAAACATTTGGGCTTCTAGCAGTGTGTGGGACTTGGTCTATTAGTCCATCTATACTGACCTCCATCAGGTTGCTCATTCAATATAATTTTTTTCTGCATCTAGCTCTGAAAAAATATTTGGGCTTCTAGCAGTGTTTGGGACTTGGTCTATTAGTCCATCTATACTGACCTCCATCAGGTTGCAATTTGAATATAATTTTTTTCTGCATCTAGCTCTGAAAAAATATTTGGGCTTCTAGCAGTGTGTGGGACTTGTTCTATTAGTCGATCTATACTGACCTCCATCAGGTTGCAAATTGAATATAATTTTTTTCTGCATCTAGCTCTGAAAAAATATTTGGGCTTCTAGCAGTGTGTGGGACTTGGTCTATTAGTCCATCTATACTGACCTCCATCAGGTTGCAAATTGAATATAATTTTTTTCTGCATCTAGCTCTGAAAAAATATTTGGGCTTCTAGCAGTGCGTGGGACTCGTTCTATTAGTCCATCTATATTGACCTCCATCAGGTTGCAAATTTAATATAATTTTTTTTTTGCATGTAGCTCGGAAAAAATATTTGGGCTTCTAGCAGTGTGTGGGACTTGGTCTATTAGTCCATCTATACTGACCTCCATCAGGTTGCAAATTGAATATAATTTTTTTCTGCATCTAGCTCTGAAAAAATATTTGGGCTTCTAGCAGTGCGTGGGACTCGTTCTATTAGTCCATCTATATTGACCTCCATCAGGTTGCAAATTTAATATAATTTTTTTTTTGCATGTAGCTCGGAAAAAATATTTGGGCTTCTAGCAGTGTGTGGGACTTGGTCTATTAGTCCATCTATACTGACCTCCATCAGGTTGCAAATTAAAAATAATTCTTTTCTGCATCTAGCTCTGAAAAAATATTTGGGTTCTAACAGTGTGTGGGACTTGGTCTATTAGTCCATCTATACTGACCTCCATCAGGTTGCAAATTCAATATAATTTTTTTCTGCATCTAGCTCTGAAAAAATATTTGGGCTTCTAGCATTGTGTGGGACTTGGTCTATTAGTCCATCTATACTGACCTCCATCAGGTTGCAAATTGAATATAATTTTTTTCTGCATCTAGCTCTGAAAAAATATTTGGGCTTCTAGCAGTGTGTGGGACTTGTTCTATTAGTCCATCTATACTGACCTCCATCAGGTTGCAAATTAAAAATATTTTTTTTCTGCATCTAGCTCTGAAAAAATATTTGGGCTTCTAGCAGTTTGTGGGACTTGGCCTATTAGTCCATCTATACTGACCTCCATCAGGTTGAAAATTAAAAATATTTGTTTTCTTCATCTAGCTCTGAAAAAATATTTGGGCTTCTAGCAGTATGTGGGACTTGTTCTATTAGTCCATCTATACTGACCTCCATCAGGTTGCAAATTGAATATAATTTTTTTCTGCATCTAGCTCTGAAAAAATATTGGGGCTTCTAGCAGTGTGTGGGACTTGGTCTATTAGTCCATCTATACTGACCTCCATCAGGTTGCAAATTAAAAATAATTTTTTTCTGCATCTAGCTCTGAAAAAATATTTGGGCTTCTAGCAGTGTGTGGGACTTGTTCTATTAGTCCATCTATACTGACCTCCATCAGGTTGCAAATTAAAAATATTTTTTTTCTTCATCTAGCTCTGAAAATATATTTGGGCTTCTAGCAGTATGTGGGACTTGTTCTATTAGTCCATCTATACTGACCTCCATCAGGTTGCAAATTGAATATAATTTTTTTCTGCATCTAGCTCTGAAAAAATATTGGGGCTTCTAGCAGTGTGTGGGACTTGGTCTATTAGTCCATCTATACTGACCTCCATCAGGTTGCAAATTAAAAATATTTTTTTTCTGCATCTAGCTCTGAAAAAATATTTGGGCTTCTAGCAGTGTGTGGGACTTGGACTATTAGTCCATCTATACTGACCTCTATCAGGTTGCAAATTCAATATAATTTTTTTCTGCATCTAGCTCTGAAAAAATATTTGGGCTTCTAGCAGTGTGTGGGACTTGGTCTATTAGTCCATCTATACTGACCTCCATCAGGTTGCAAATTGAATATAATTTTTTTCTGCATCTAGCTCTGAAAAAATATTTGGGCTTCTAGCAGTGTGTGGTCCTTGGTCTATTAGTCCATCTATACTGACCTCCATCAGGTTCACATTCTATAAAAAATTTTTCTGCATCTAGCTCTGAAAAAAAATTGGGGCTTCTAGCAGTGTGTGGGATTTTGTCTATTAGTCCATCTATACTGACCTCCATCAGGTTGCAAATTTAATATAATTTTTTTCTGCATCTAGCTCTGAAAAAATATTTGGGCTTCTAGCAGTGTGTGAGACTTGGTCTTTTAGTCCATCTATACTGACCTCCATCAGGTTGCAAATTAAAAATATTTTTTTCTTCATCTAGCTCTGAAAAAATATTTGGGCTTCTAGCAATGTGTGGGACTTGTTCTATTAGTCCATCTATACTGACCTCCATCAGGTTGCAAATTGAATATAATTTTTTTCTGCATCTAGCTCTGAAAAAATATTTGTGCTTCTAGTAGTGTGTGGGACTTGGTCTATTAGTCCATCTATACTGACCTCCATCAGGTTGCAAATTCAATATAATGTTTTTCTGCATCTAGCTCTGAAAAAATATTTGGGCTTCTAGCAGTGTGTGGGACTTGGTCTATTAGTCCATCTATACTGACCTCCATCAGGTTGCAAATTGAATATAATTTTTTTCTGCATCTAGCTCTGAAAAAATATTTGGAATTCTAGCAGTGTGTGGGACTTGGTCTATTAGTCCATCTATACTGACCTCCATCAGGTTGCACATTCAATATAATTTTTTTCTGCATCTAGCTCTGAAAAAATATTTGGGCTTCTAGCAGGGTGTGGGACTTGGTCTATTAGTCCATCTATACTGACCTCCATCAGGTTGCAATTTGAATATAATTTTTTTCTGCATCTAGCTCTGAAAAAATATTTGGGCTTCTAGCAGTGTGTGGGACTTGTTCTATTAGTCCATCTATACTGACCTTCATCAGGTTGCAAATTGAATATAATTTTTTTCTGCATCTAGCTCTGAAAAAATATTTGGGCTTCTAGCAGTGCGTGGGACTCGTTCTATTAGTCCATCTATACTGACCTCCATCAGGTTGCAAATTTAATATTATTTTTTTCTGCATGTAGCTCGGAAAAAATATTTGGGCTTCTAACAGTGTGTGGGACTTGGTCTATTAGTCCATCTATACTGACCTCCATCAGGTTGCAAATTAAAAATAATTTTTTCTTCATCTAGCTCTGAAATAATATTTGGGCTTCTAGCAGTGTGTGGGACTTGTTCTATTAGTCCATCTATACTGACCTCCATCAGGTTGCAAATTAAAAATAATTTTTTTCTGCATCTAGCTCTGAATAAATATTTGGGTTCTAACAGTGTGTGGGACTTGGTCTGTTAGTCCATCTATACTGACCTCCATCAGGTTGCAAATTCAATATAATTTTTTTCTGCATCTAGCTCTGAAAAAATATTTGGGCTTCTAGCAGTGTGTGGGACTTGGTCTATTAGTCAATCTATACTGACCTCCATCAGGTTGCAAATTGAATATAATTTTTTTCTGCATCTAGCTCTGAAAAAATATTTGGGCTTCTAGCAGTGTGTGGGACGTGGTCTATTAGTCCATCTATACTGACCTCCATCAGGTTTCACATTAAAAATAATTTTTTTCTGCATCTAGCTCTGAAAAAATATTTGGGCTACTAGCAGTATGTGGGACTTGGTCTATTAGTCCATCTATACTGACCTCCATCATGTTGCAAATTCAATATAATTTTTTCTGCATCTAGCTCTGAAAAAATATTTGGGCTTCTAGCATTGTGTGGGACTTGGTCTATTAGTCAATCTATACTGACCTCCATCAGGTTGCAAATTAAAAATATTTTTTTTCTTCATCTAGCTCTGAAAAAATATTTGGGCTTCTAGCAGTATGTGGGACTTGTTCTATTAGTCCATCTATACTGACCTCCATCAGGTTGCAAATTGAATATAATTTTTTTCTGCATCTAGCTCTGAAAAAATATTTGGGCTTCTAGCAGTGTGTGGGACTTGATCTATTAGTCCATCTATACTGACCTCTATCAGGTTGCAAATTAAAAATAATTTTTTTCTGCATCTAGCTCTGAAAAAATATTTGGGCTTCTAGCAGTGTGTGGGACTTGGTCTATTAGTCCATCTATACTGACCTCTATCAGGTTGCAAATTCAATATAATTTTTTTCTGCATCTAGCTCTGAAAAAATATTTGGGCTTCTAGCAGTGTGTGGTCCTTGGTCTATTAGTCCATCTATACTGACCTCCATCAGGTTGCAGATTCAATAAAAAAATTTTCTGCATCTAGCTCTGAAAAAATATTTGGGCTTCTAGCAGTGTGTGGGACTTGGTCTTTTAGTGCATCTATACTGACCTCCATCAGGTTGCAAATTAAAAATATTTTTTTCTTCATCTAGCTCTGAAAAAATATTTGGGCTTCTAGCAATGTGTGGGACTTGTTCTATTAGTCCATCTATACTGACCTCCATCAGGTTGCAAATTGAATGTAATTTTTTTCTGCATCTAGCTCTGAAAAAATATGTGGGCTTCTAGCAGTGTGTGGGATTTGGTCTATTAGTCCATCTATACTGACCTCCATCAGGTTGCAAATTGAATATAATTTTTTTCTGCATCTAGCTCTGAAAAAACATTTGGGCTTCTAGCAGTGTGTGGGACTTGGTCTATTAGTCCATCTATACTGACCTCCATCAGGTTGCTCATTCAATATAATTTTTTTCTGCATCTAGCTCTGAAAAAATATTTGGGCTTCTAGCAGTGTTTGGGACTTGGTCTATTAGTCCATCTATACTGACCTCCATCAGGTTGCAATTTGAATATAATTTTTTTCTGCATCTAGCTCTGAAAAAATATTTGGGCTTCTAGCAGTGTGTGGGACTTGTTCTATTAGTCGATCTATACTGACCTCCATCAGGTTGCAAATTGAATATAATTTTTTTCTGCATCTAGCTCTGAAAAAATATTTGGGCTTCTAGCAGTGTGTGGGACTTGGTCTATTAGTCCATCTATACTGACCTCCATCAGGTTGCAAATTGAATATAATTTTTTTCTGCATCTAGCTCTGAAAAAATATTTGGGCTTCTAGCAGTGCGTGGGACTCGTTCTATTAGTCCATCTATATTGACCTCCATCAGGTTGCAAATTTAATATAATTTTTTTTTTGCATGTAGCTCGGAAAAAATATTTGGGCTTCTAGCAGTGTGTGGGACTTGGTCTATTAGTCCATCTATACTGACCTCCATCAGGTTGCAAATTAAAAATAATTCTTTTCTGCATCTAGCTCTGAAAAAATATTTGGGTTCTAACAGTGTGTGGGACTTGGTCTATTAGTCCATCTATACTGACCTCCATCAGGTTGCAAATTCAATATAATTTTTTTCTGCATCTAGCTCTGAAAAAATATTTGGGCTTCTAGCATTGTGTGGGACTTGGTCTATTAGTCCATCTATACTGACCTCCATCAGGTTGCAAATTGAATATAATTTTTTTCTGCATCTAGCTCTGAAAAAATATTTGGGCTTCTAGCAGTGTGTGGGACTTGTTCTATTAGTCCATCTATACTGACCTCCATCAGGTTGCAAATTAAAAATATTTTTTTTCTGCATCTAGCTCTGAAAAAATATTTGGGCTTCTAGCAGTTTGTGGGACTTGGCCTATTAGTCCATCTATACTGACCTCCATCAGGTTGAAAATTAAAAATATTTGTTTTCTTCATCTAGCTCTGAAAAAATATTTGGGCTTCTAGCAGTATGTGGGACTTGTTCTATTAGTCCATCTATACTGACCTCCATCAGGTTGCAAATTGAATATAATTTTTTTCTGCATCTAGCTCTGAAAAAATATTGGGGCTTCTAGCAGTGTGTGGGACTTGGTCTATTAGTCCATCTATACTGACCTCCATCAGGTTGCAAATTAAAAATAATTTTTTTCTGCATCTAGCTCTGAAAAAATATTTGGGCTTCTAGCAGTGTGTGGGACTTGTTCTATTAGTCCATCTATACTGACCTCCATCAGGTTGCAAATTAAAAATATTTTTTTTCTTCATCTAGCTCTGAAAATATATTTGGGCTTCTAGCAGTATGTGGGACTTGTTCTATTAGTCCATCTATACTGACCTCCATCAGGTTGCAAATTGAATATAATTTTTTTCTGCATCTAGCTCTGAAAAAATATTGGGGCTTCTAGCAGTGTGTGGGACTTGGTCTATTAGTCCATCTATACTGACCTTCATCAGGTTGCAAATTAAAAATATTTTTTTTCTGCATCTAGCTCTGAAAAAATATTTGGGCTTCTAGCAGTGTGTGGGACTTGGACTATTAGTCCATCTATACTGACCTCTATCAGGTTGCAAATTCAATATAATTTTTTTCTGCATCTAGCTCTGAAAAAATATTTGGGCTTCTAGCAGTGTGTGGGACTTGGTCTATTAGTCCATCTATACTGACCTCCATCAGGTTGCAAATTGAATATAATTTTTTTCTGCATCTAGCTCTGAAAAAATATTTGGGCTTCTAGCAGTGTGTGGTCCTTGGTCTATTAGTCCATCTATACTGACCTCCATCAGGTTCACATTCTATAAAAAATTTTTCTGCATCTAGCTCTGAAAAAAAATTGGGGCTTCTAGCAGTGTGTGGGATTTTGTCTATTAGTCCATCTATACTGACCTCCATCAGGTTGCAAATTTAATATAATTTTTTTCTGCATCTAGCTCTGAAAAAATATTTGGGCTTCTAGCAGTGTGTGAGACTTGGTCTTTTAGTCCATCTATACTGACCTCCATCAGGTTGCAAATTAAAAATATATTTTTCTTCATCTAGCTCTGAAAAAATATTTGGGCTTCTAGCAATGTGTGGGACTTGTTCTATTAGTCCATCTATACTGACCTCCATCAGGTTGCAAATTGAATATAATTTTTTTCTGCATCTAGCTCTGAAAAAATATTTGGGCTTCTAGTAGTGTGTGGGACTTGGTCTATTAGTCCATCTATACTGACCTCCATCAGGTTGCAAATTCAATATAATGTTTTTCTGCATCTAGCTCTGAAAAAATATTTGGGCTTCTAGCAGTGTGTGGGACTTGGTCTATTAGTCCATCTATACTGACCTCCATCAGGTTGCAAATTGAATATAATTTTTTTCTGCATCTAGCTCTGAAAAAATATTTGGAATTCTAGCAGTGTGTGGGACTTGGTCTATTAGTCCATCTATACTGACCTCCATCAGGTTGCACATTCAATATAATTTTTTTCTGCATCTAGCTCTGAAAAAATATTTGGGCTTCTAGCAGGGTGTGGGACTTGGTCTATTAGTCCATCTATACTGACCTCCATCAGGTTGCAATTTGAATATAATTTTTTTCTGCATCTAGCTCTGAAAAAATATTTGGGCTTCTAGCAGTGTGTGGGACTTGTTCTATTAGTCCATCTATACTGACCTTCATCAGGTTGCAAATTGAATATAATTTTTTTCCGCATCTAGCTCTGAAAAAATATTTGGGCTTCTAGCAGTTTGTGGGACTTGGTCTATTAGTCGATCTATACTGACCTCCATCAGGTTGCAAATTGAATATAATTTTTTTTTGCATCTAGCTCTGAAAAAATATTTGGGCTTCTAGCAGTGCGTATGACTCGTTCTATTAGTCCATCTATACTGACCTCCATCAGGTTGCAAATTTAATATAATTTTTTTTTGCATGTAGCTCGGAAAAAATATTTGGGCTTCTAGCAGTGTGTGGGACTTGGTCTATTAGTCCATCTATACTGACCTCCATCAGGTTGCAAATTCAATATAATTTTTTCTGCATCTAGCTCTGAAAAAATATTTGGGCTTCTAGCAGTATGTGGGACTTGTTCTATTAGTCCATCTATACTGACCTCCATCAGGTTGGAAATTGAATATAATTTTTTTCTGCATCTAGCTCTGAAAAAATATTTGGGCTTTTAGCAGTGTGTGGGACTTGGTCTATTAGTCCATCTATACTGACCTCCATCAGGTTGCAAATTAAAAATACTTTTTTTCTGCATCTAGCTCTGAAAAAATATTTGGGCTTCTAGCAGTGTGTGGGACTTGGTCTATTAGTCCATCTATACTGACCTCTATCAGGTTGCAAATTCAATATAATTTTTTTCTGCATCTAGCTCTGAAAAAATATTTGGGCTTCTAGCAGTGTGTGGGACTTGGTCTATTAGTCCATCTATACTGACCTCCATCAGGTTGCAAATTGAATATAATTTTTTTCTGCATCTAGCTCTGAAAAAATATTTGGGCTTCTAGCAGGGTGTGGTCCTTGGTCTATTAGTCCATCTATACTGACCTCCATCAGGTTGCACATTCAATATAATTTTTTTCTGCATCTAGCTCTGAAAAAATATTTGGGCTTCTAGCAGTGTGTGGGACTTGTTCTATTAGTCCATCTATACTGACCTCCATCAGGTTGCAAATTGAATATAATTTTTTTCTGCATCTAGCTCTGAAAAAATATTTGGGCTTCTAGCAGTGTGTGGGACTTGGTCTATTAGTCAATCTATACTGACCTCCATCAGGTTGCAAATTGAATATAATTTTTTTCTGCATGTAGCTCGGAAAAAATATTTGGGCTTCTAGCAGTGTGTGGGACTTGTTCTATTAGTCCATCTATACTGACCTCCATCAGGTTGCAAATTGAATATAATTTTTTTCTGCATCTAGCTCTGAAAAAATATTTCGGCTTCTAGCAGTGTGTGGGACTTGGTCTATTAGTCCATCTATACTGACCTCCATCAGGTTGCAAATTAAAAATAATTTTTTTTTGCATCTAGCTCTGAAAAAATATTTGGGCTTCTAGCAGTGTGTGGGACTTGGTCTTTTAGTCCATCTATACTGACCTCCATCAGGTTGCAAATTAAAAATATTTTTTTCTTCATCTAGCTCTGAAAAAATATTTCGGCTTCTAGCAATGTGTGGGGGACTTGTTCTATTAGTCCATCTATACTGACATCCATCAGGTTGCAAATTGAATATAATTTTTTTCTGCATCTAGCTCTGAAAAAATATGTGGGCTTCTAGCAGTGTGTGGGACTTGGTCTATTAGTCCATCTATACTGACCTCCATCAGGTTGCAAATTAAAAATAATTTTTTTCTGCATCTAGCTCTGAAAAAATATTTGGGCTTCTAGCAGTGTGTGGGACTTGGTCTATTAGTCCATCTATACTGACCTCCATCAGGTTGCAAATTCAATATAATGTTTTTCTGCATCTAGCTCTGAAAAAATATTTGGGCTTCTAGCAGTGTGTGGGACTTGGTCTATTAGTCCATCTATACTGACCTCCATCAGGTTGCAAATTGAATATAATTTTTTTCTGCATCTAGCTCTGAAAAAATATTTGGGCTTCTAGAAGTGTGTGGGACTTGGTCTATTAGTCCATCTATACTGACCTCCATCAGGTTGCACATTCAATATAATTTTTTTCTGCATCTAGCTCTGAAAAAATATTTGGGCTTCTAGCAGTGTGTGGGACTTGGTCTATTAGTCCATCTATACTAACCTCCATCAGGTTGCCATTTGAATATAATTTTTTTCTGCATCTAGCTCTGAAAAAATATTTGGGCTTCTAGCAGTGTGTGGGACTTGTCCTATTAGTCCATCTATACTGACCTCCATCAGGTTGCAAATTGAATATAATTTTTTTCTGCATCTAGCTCTGAAAAAATATTTGGGCTTCTAGCAGTGTGTGGGACTTGGTCTATTAGTCCATCTATACTGACCTCCATCAGGTTGCAAATTAAAAATAATTTTTTTCTGCATCTAGCTCTGAAAAAATATTTGGGCTTCTAGCAGTGTGCGACTTGTTCTATTAGTCCATCTATACTGACCTCCATCAGGTTGCAAATTGAATATAATTTTTTTTTGCATCTAGCTCTGAAAAAATATTTGGGCTTCTAGCAGTGTGTGGGACTTGGTCTATTAGTCCATCTATACTGACCTCCATCAGGTTGCAAATTAAAAATAATTTTTTTCTGCATCTAGCTCTGAAAAAATATTTGGGCTTCTAGCAGTGTGTGGGACTTGGTCTATTAGTCCATCTATACTGACCTCCATCAGGTTGCAAATTGAATATAATTTTTTTCTGCATCTAGCCCAGCCAATAGTTTTGGCCTAATACTACAGTTTGGCCACTCGGCTCTGCTCGGTTCCCATCCATTGTTTTTTTGTGCAAACAACTCCAGAGTTGTGAATTAGTTAACAACCAAAATGAGTGAAAAAAGGCCTGCTGCTGGTGGAAAGGGGAATAGGCGTGTTGGGAAGGGGAAAAAAGGTTGTGTCCCTGGGGTGGGTGTTAAAGCAACAGTAACATCTGCAGAAGAAAGACCATCTTCCAGCCAAACTAAAATGTCTACTTCTTTTAGCGGACAATGTGATAAGATCACTTTCTTACGGCCACAACAATTGCTACAAATTCCAGATGAGGCACAAAAACAGCAGGTGCTTCAACGAATATCAAGTGATCCTTTAAGTGGGCTCTCCTCTTCATCAACTTCAACATCACAAATACTCCAGTCCTCAAAGGTGTCACCCCAATCGCACTTGCTTCCTCACAGCTCCCAAATCTCTAGCTGCCCGTCTGAGTATGAGGTAGAACAGATGGTTGAGTCTGCAGAGCTGTTTACTCATACTATAGCCTGGGAATCAGAGGTCGGCTCCAGCGCTTCTGTGAATCCAGACGAGGAAATGATCTGCACTGATGCCCAGAATCTTTATGAGTCGGATCCAGGACCAGACGCTGAAGGTTCTGACCATAATGTAGACCCTCATTCCCAAACTGTAACTCCTGTTGGTGGAGACAATGAGGAAGACGATGATGAGACTCAAATACCTGATTGGAGCGACAATTTTAGTTTTTTGTCAGGGCAGGAAGAGGTTGGCTCTGAGGACGACGGGTGTGATAACGCACAGGGTGATGATGATGAGGTTGGAGATCCCACTTACTGTCAACCCACAGTCAGCCAAGAGATGAGGTCAGCAGAGGAGGTGGAGGAGAATGCTAGTGATGACGAGGTCAGGTTGCGCCTTCCTGGACAGAGACGTAGTACTGGAAGCACGTCAACAACTGCATCCTCAAACACAACTCTGCCTCTCACCACAAGTCATGGTGGCTCTTCAGGTCGCATGGGTGCTAAGCCTTGCATAGCCTGGGCATTTTTTCAGATCGATAAAGATGACACAACTCGTGTTATCTGTAACATTTGTCAGCAAAAGCTAAGTAGAGGCCAAAAAATACATAGTTTGAGTACTTCATGCATGAACCGGCACATGGACATGAAGCATAAGTTGCAGTGGGAAGCTCACTATGCTACAATGCGGCCTAGCCGGCTGGGCCAACCACTGTCTGCCATATCTTGTGCATCCGCGGCCTCTTCATCCTCTGTGACTGGGGGGACAGCAGTCACACCTGTTTTGGGACGCGGACCTGCCACCTCTTTACCCGCAACAGCCAGCGTGATTGGCAGGTCATCATTTTCTTTGGAGGTGGTAACACCAGCTGGTGTTGAGTGCTGTCCGACATCGATAGCACCACCTTTGGATCAAGGCAACCTAACATGTCCGCCTGCATCTTCCTCACAGACCGGCAGTTTGCCGGGGACACCCTTATCAACCCCGTCTAAGCACAATAGCCAGCCCTCGGTCCCTCAGATGTGGACAAGTAAAAGACCATTTCCTCCCAGCCATGAGAAAGCTAAGAGGTTGAATTTCACCATCTGCAAGCTCTTGGCTACAGAAAGGGACCTTATGTCCGTCGCAGTGCCCCAGTACCAGATGCCCAGTCGGCACTACTTCTCAAAGAAAGGTGTGCCTGCGCTCCACCAGCATGTCGCACACAACATCACCGCTTGTTTGAGAAACTCTGCGTGTGACAGGGTGCATTTCACCACAGACACTTGGACGAGTAGGCATGGACAGGGGCGTTACATGTCGCTGACTGGGCACTGGGTAACTATGGTGACAGCAGGACAAGGGGCTGCTGTCCAAGTCTTGCCGTCCCCACGAGTTGTGCGTCAATCCTCTTTATCTCAAAGTTCCTCCACTGCTTCTGCCTCCTCAACCTCCTCTCGGTCCTCCACCTGCACCCAAAGCCTGTCTGGTCATGCCACAAGCTTTCTAACTGCGCAGAAGGGATCCTGCACACCTCCTTACTATGCTGGCAGTAGGGCTCAATGTCATCATGCGGTTTTTACTTTGAAATGTCTGGGAAATGTGAGTCACACAGCTGAGGAGTTGTGGTCAGCTCTGGAGAACCAATTACATGAATGGTTGTCTCCACTGGACCTGAAACCAGGGAAGGCCGTGTGCGACAATGCTGCAAACCTGGGTGCGGCCCTTCGCCGGGGCAATGTCACACACGTGCCTTGTATGGCTCACGTGTTGAACCTGGTTGTCCAGCAATTTTTAGCCCACTATCCCGGACTAGATGGCCTTCTGCAGAGGGCACGGTCGCTGTGTGCTCACTTCCGCCGTTCGCATCCCGCAGCTCAGCGACTTACATCTCTACAGAAGTTGTTGGGCCTGCCACTTCACCGGCTAAAATGCGATGTGCCTACCCGGTGGAATTCAACTCTGCACATGTTGCAGCGACTGTGGCAGCACCGACAAGCCCTGGTGCAATACGTTCTGACGTATAGCCTGGGCCAACGAGATCCAGAGGTGGGGCAAATCATTTTGAAATGGCGACGAAGATGTTTAGTGCTGACGATGCCATTATCAGCATGACTATTCCGGTGATTTACATGCTGGAGCACATGTTAAACAAAATTCGGAGTCAGGTGGTGGCACAAGAGGAGGTGGAGGAAGTAGAGGAGGAGGAGTTGCATGCGGAAGGGCTAACATCTGCAAGGTCCAGACGGTCGGCAGCACCAAGGCGGCAGGCATGTGAGGGTGGGGGAGATGGTTTTACCAGGGCGCATGGTAGCAGCCAAACTAGTGAGGAAGGTGCAGGAGCCCAAGAAGTGGAGGACGAACTGATGGAAGACTCATCAGATGAGGGAGACCTTGATCACATTTCTGTTGTGCGAGGTTGGGGGGAGGGGACAGAGGAAGGAAGCATGATTGTTACCTCGCCACCAACACAACAGGGACTTGGTGCTCCTGGATGTGCAAGACACATGAGTGCCTTCTTGCTGCACTACCTGCAACATGACCCTCGAATTGTGAGAATTAGAAATAATCCTGACTACTGGGTTGCCACACTGTTAGATCCCAGGTACAAAAGTAAATTTGCAGAAATTATTCCTGCCATAGAAAAGGATGCACGCATGCAGGAGTATCAGCAGAGACTGTTGCAGAATCTTACATGTGCTTTTCCACAAAACACCAGTGGTGCACGTAGTGAATCTCACAGTTCCAACTTGCCAACCGTGGGACCGTCGAGTGTTCAGCACTCAAACCGTAACAGAAACACAGTATCTGCTAGTAACATCAATTTTGCGGAATCATTTCACCACTTTTTTAGCCCATCCTTTGCAAGGCCACAGGAGACAAGAAGTCTGACACATAGTCAACGCCTAGAGACGATGGTACAGGAGTATCTCCAAGTAAACATTGAAGCCATGACTGTGTCACTGGACCCTTGCTCTTTTTGGGCTTCCAATCCAGATAAATGGCCGGAGCTAGCCACTTACGCCTTGGAGATCTTGTCATGCCCCGCAGCCAGCGTTCTGTCTGAACGTGTGTTCAGTGCTGCTGGTGGTGTGCTGACAGATAAGCGCACGCGGCTCTCCACTGATAATGTAGACAGACTCACGTTCATAAAGATGAACAAATCATGGTTCCGCAACGACTTTTCTACCCCTGTGTCATCCTGGGGAGAGTAAAAGCTTGATGATTGGTTAAAATCACCTCACCAACCGTTTTAAGCTTTCAAATTACTAATCATGTTTATCTGTATCTTGGCTGGAAAATAATTTGGGCTTTGTAGCAGTGTGCAGTACTAATTCTATTAGGCCATCTATACTAAGCTCCACCAGATTTAAAATTAATAATAATTTTTAGCTGCATCTAACCCAGAAAATAATTTTGGGGCTCCGAGATGCACAAGACATATAAGTGCCTTCTTGCTGCACTACCTGCAACATGACCCTCAGATTGTCAGAATTCGAAGTAATCCTGACTACTGGGTTGCCACACTCTTAGATCCCCCACACTCTTCGATCAACCTTTTCATTTTAATAAAGACCAAAAAAATGGTCATTTTTGAAATTATAAGCATTAGCAGGTTATTAGAAACTGAAACCAAACAGTTTTCAACTCAAAACTTTATTCTAGGTGATGTTAAATTTGCACATAGGACCCCTTGTTCGAAAGGAGCTTCTGAACTCTCTCGTCCATTGAATTTGTCAGGTTTTAGATGGTTTCTGCTTCAATTGTTTTGCATGAGGACAGAATACCCTCCCAGAGCTGTTGCTTAGATGTGAACTGCCTCCCGCCATCATAGACACTCCTTTTGATGATGCTCCAGAGGTTCTGAATGGGGTAGAGGTCAGGGGAGCATGGGGGTCACACCATAAGTTTGTCCCCTTTTATGCCCATATCAGCCAGAGATGCAGATGTGTTATGTGCAGCATGAGACGGTGCATTATCATGCATAAAAATGATCTTGCTGTGGAATACATGGTTCTTCTTCTTGAACCATGGCAGGAAGTGCTGTTTGAGAAACTCCACATACATTATGGAGTTCATCTTTACCCCTTCAGGGATCCTAAAGGGGCCGACAATCTCTCTCCCCCATGATTCCAGCCCAAAACATTACTCCACCTCCTCCTTGTTGGCGCTGTAGCCGTGTTTGCGTGGGGTGTCCATCAACCAGCCATCCTCCACTCCATCCATCTGGACCATCGAGCGTTGCACGGCACTCATCCGTGAACAAAACAGTTTTGAAATCAGTCTTCATGTAATGTTTGGCCCACTGGAGCCGTTTCTGCTTGTGTGAAGTGGATAGAGGAGGTCGACAGGATGGCGTACGCACAGCTGCAAACCTCTGAAGGACCCTGCATCTTGTTGTTCGGGGGACGTTGGAGGCACCAGCAGCTTTAAAAACTTGTCTGCTGCTATGACAAGGCTTTTTTGCCGCTGCTCTTTTAACCTGACGTAATTGCCTGTAGGAAAGAGTCCTCAATTTGCCCTTATCTGCACGCACACATGTGTACTGTGAATCAGCTACATACTTCTTGATTGCCAAGACACTTCATCCTGATCATCGCACAATGTTGATTGTAGTCATGCCTTGACCTAAACACTCCACAATTTGTTGCTTCTCAGCAGCCGACACATCCTTTTTCTTTCCCATTTTGGCAGAAAATGTAGGCTGCTTAATAATGTGGGACAGCCTTCTTAAGTAGTCTTGCCTTTCATTGGACACACCTGCCAAACTAATTAGCACAGGTGTTTGCAATTGCTTACAGTGATATAAAGAGCCCTGACACACATCACCATCAATGAGTTTAGCTGACAAACAAACAAATTCTTCCCTTATCACTCCTAAACACTTTTTGCATAATAATTTGGAACACAGTGTACATGTGCTTTTCCACAAAACACCAGTGGTTCACGTAGTGAATCTTACAGTTCTAACTTGCCAACCGTGGTCTGTATGGAGTTGTTCAATAAAGGGCCCAAAATTAAGATAACATAGACGGGAGAGGTCTCTTTGAATAGGAATTCCTAAGTATTTGATACCCTGTGAGGGCCAGGCAAAGGGAAAGTTGGACTGGATGGAATCCTGCATGGATTTGGGGAGGGAGACATCGAGGGCCTCAGACTTCGCTGCATTGATTTTAAAATTTGACCATGTAACAAAGTGATCTATTTCAGCCATAACAGCATGGATGGATATATGTGATTGAGTGATATAAACTAGGACATCATCAGCAAATAGAGAGCACTTGTACTCGGTGCCTCCCACCTCAATCCACCTAATATTGGGGTTATGGCGAATTGATGAGAGCAGGTGCTCCATCACTAGGATGTATAAGAGAGGGGACAGAGGACATCCCTGCCTTGTCCCATTGGTGATTGTGAAAGGTGATGAAAATGTTCTGATGCACCCCCTGGGCCTTGGGACACCCGGAGCCGGACCCTTTTTGGTGGATGCTGGTGGTTATAGTCTCCGTGGCGGCGACCCGGTTCCGTGGCTCAGGGCGGTCAATCCAGTGGCGGAACTATTTATGTGGTTTTGATGTTTAAATGTCCGACTACGCCACCCGTGGATTGCGGTCAGAGTGAACCGCCGCTGCAGGGCAGACCGCTGAGGCTGGTGTTGTGGGTGCAGCAGAGGGTAGCATAACTCCCCAAGGGAGGAGTATAGCCTCAGGGCAGTGTATGTGGAGGATGGGGGTGATGGTGCAGGGCAGCAGCAGTAACGACACGGAGTCAGTGATGCAGTCCAGGGCCTTTACTCACAGTTCTTATTATCCAGACCACTTCTGCAGGTAACGGCTGCCCACGTCGTACTGTGCTCACCAGGTGAGGGGCTCAGACAACTCCCAGATAACTTTGGAGCGCTTCACAGGACCCCCTTTGTGTGTCCTTTGTCTGGCCTTTCTTACCAACGCTTCTGTCCGGCTGCCTCGGGCCTCCTCTTGGAAAACTTGGCGCCAGTTTCCCTGACCCTATGTGGTGCCTTCCTAGCGGGTGTAGCGAGGGGCTGCGCCACATAAAATGTCACAGCCTCCGGCTTCTAGCTGAGGGTCGTTTCCCGCCTCCACCAGTTTCGGGAACCGGTGTCCGCACCCCTGGGATCCCTTCGTTCCTCGTTCCTGGAGCCTTCTCCGCTCCTCTTCCTTCCTTCTCCCTCTTTCAGGCCTGGGCCTCTGTTACTAGGCCGCCTCCGGAGCAGAGCCCATGCAGAGCCCCTGCTCCCTGTCACTTCTGCTCAGACGTCTCTGCACTGAACTAAGATGGTGCCCACCTTTTATACTCCCTTCTCAATGCACCCAGGAACTGCTTCCTCCCTGCTTCTGCACTACAGGGTTCCCCTTCCTCAGTGTTCCCTCCCCCCACTCCAGCCAGGGACAGGGACTGTCGTGCCCATCTCAGGGGCATATTGGTCGCCCTGCCCCACGGCAATGTGGTGTAATGCATGCAGGTGTCGGGTCCTGATCCACACTCCATCCTTACCTGAGAGTGAGATATCACACCTCTGGGTGAGGTGCAATACCTCTGTAGCAACCGAGCCCTCAGGGTGCTACAGTTCCATTTATCTTCAGCCTAGGTGATGTATTGCGATACAGGGCCGTGATTTTGGCTATAAAAGGGTCCCCTAGACCCCTACCCCAAGCTTTTTAAGAGAATAATATATGGCGTGCCAGGAGACTCTATGGAATGCTTTCTCAGCATCCAACGAGAGTATCTAATTACAAATTTTTAACTGCATCTAGCCCAGGAAATACTTTGTGCCTAGTAGCAGTGTCTGCTAGTCAGCGGATTATCCCGGCTGTTAAGCAAGCTACACCACCTGTAGTTTGGACACTTAATTTTTTCAAAGGAAATGCTTCGGGACCACGGGACACTCAGTGAAGAGCATCAGGAGGCACCCCAAGGCATAGGGGCTGGGACTGGCGGTAGGATGCCTTGCGGTGGACAGCCGAGCTCGATCCTTATAAAAGCTTTTTAACTGCAGCAGCTTTAGTGGACGCTACTGGAGCTGGAATTACGCGGCTGCTGGCATGAGACTTGCCCTCCAATACATCCTTGTAAAAGGATTTAAAGTGTATTCATTCAAATTAGAGAGACAATTTAAATTAAAAAGCTTAGAGCTGCCTCCACCACAGGGGGGCTCGCTCGACCCACCAGCGGACAGGCACCAGTATTGGGAGAGGGGGGCTGTCCGTCAGGGTCCACCGCGGCTCTTTCACAAACCCGGCGACACGGAGGTGGCACGGGCAGGAACGGACTGGCCGTGTCGGCTTCTCACTTTTTGGATTTTAGAAGGGCATGACATGCCTATATCTGTGTCTCCCCCTCATTTTACTCCTCCACCTCTTTTCTTTTCGCATGACTATATGTACTTGTCACTTTTCCATGTGTTAGTTATGTCTTCTGAGCAGTTTGTCAGCTTTTGGACACCTTTGAAGGTGTTTTCTATGTGTTTCTATGTGTTTTTGTTTGCCTGCCATTGGTTTTAACGGTGTTCGAAGGTGTTCGATGAACAGTTCGACGAACAGTTCGGCGAACACACGGGTGTTCGACGAACCGAACCGAACTCGAACACTACGGGGGTGGCTCAACACTATTGTACACATATCCTTGGATGGGACATTTTGGTGATATTTGTATTTTTATTGTTTATGTATGCATTAACAATGGGCCTTGAATTTGGGCTACTGGTTGCCAACTGAGAGAGAGAAAGAAAAGGGGAGAAAAATAGAAAAATAAAAAAGGTTTTTTTTTTTTTTTCTGAATACGTATATGTCCTGTTCTATTGTTATGTGGGCTTGCCCTCTTATTTGCCCTTCAGCAATAAGGCTCCAGGATGCGTGCGCATGTCCTCCTTCCGCCATGTCGTGCGCCCGGCACGTGGCGTCATGGGCTGCGCGATTGCGCCTCTCTGTGACTTCGCGGCTGGGCCCGTGATGGATGCGCGGCCATTGCTGCAGGATGTAATCATGCGCCCGATAGGAAGCATCTGTGGCAAAGGGTCACATGATCCTTACAAGGTATATAAGGGACTACACACACCAGAACCTAACATCACTCCCTGAGGAAGCATACTTGTGAAACGTGCGTTGGAGTGTGGATTTTCATTACACCTGGTGTTTGCAGCATGAATCCAGGTATTTCATGTGATGTTTGTGATGCAATATCCATGGTTATAAGCTATTGTTCTATCTTGTTACTTTATGTGCATTGCACTTTATATGTATAGACAAATTCATGCTGTGACCATGTTTATCTCTATTGAGGTTTGATTACGTGTTAAGCTTACACTAACACCATGCCACTTTGATATGACTACTCATCTATTTTGTTGTCTGGCCATAGAATCAATATTTGCCTAAACACTAAAGACACCCTGACCTGAATAAATTCGTATTTGCATTATTTGCATTTTGTTTGGCCAGAGACCTAATATTTGTTTAAGCACTGAGTCACTTTAAATTATTTAGATCCTGAATTTGCATTTGCACTTTATAGTGACATTTAAGGCATTGAGTCACTTCTAACTATTTTTTTTTCTAAATTTGCATTTGCACTTTATAGGGACATAATTTTACTGCTGTGCTTTTTGAATCTATTGAAGTGGCTCAGTGCTATATACTTTTGATTAAGATCACTGACCTGATGTTCCTTACCTGTGTCCTGCATGCTATTTATATCTTATGCTGCATACACCTTGTTGCTTTTTAAACTGTTCTGTGTTTATGTATACATATGTATATGTCGTGTATTATGATTTGTGTTTTTTTGGGTGTTTTGATTACTCAATAAAATTTAATGACTTCATTGCACAATATAAAATTATCTTGTCTGAGCAATTTTTAGATTTAGAAACAGTGCATGTAAACCTGTTGCCGTGGGAGACGGCCGCGCCATTTCACTCTGAGGAACGCCAGTTACGTTACCTTCACAGGCCTGAGTTATGCCTTCACACAGGCTTGCGGTGCACAGAGCCTCCTGCTCTGCAGCTTGCAAACAAACCACTGACACACCCAAACCTTTGCTGCAGGTTTTTAAATGAAAACTGTGGACATGAGCCACTTGTAAGACCCGGCTAGAGAGAGCGATCTGCCCCACTTCCATCCTGTAGATCGCTTCAAAAATATAAGCCCATGTCGGGTTTTCTTAATCTGACTTGGTCATACTGTATAGTACAGCCAGGTGTGTATTATTTACATGTATGTATTGTGTATATACTGTATTTGTGTGTTTTATATAGATATAAACTAATATTTTTGGTCTAGGCAACCAAATCACTTTTGCATTGAACTGGTTTGAAAAATTCAACTAGTGTGTAAAACATTGGGGCATTGTAGCCAGTTTCAAGTGTTTTTTTTTTTCCACAGCTGGAGTGCTGCTTTAAAGGAACTCTGTCAGCACAGAATGACTCTTCATACCAAGTCCAGGTGCTTAGTGCTTCAAGGTGGCAAATCATTTAAATACACCTTTCCACCTGCTTCATTTCCCTGTCTCCACCCTTCTCTGGCTCTATGAAGCTATAGATGTCAATCAAAGAAGGAGGAGTGGAGATAGAGGGAAAACAGGTGGAAAGGTGAATTTAAATGATCGGCCCCGTCATAAAGCACTGAGTGGCGGTACTTTGTTTGAAGACATTCTGTGCTGACAGAGTGCGTTTAAACCTAAGTCCCCTGTATTACTCACCTACCGGTGTCTTCATCAATTTCAGCACAGCTCCAGTCTTGCGGCGCCATCTTGTGAGCCCGATTCTGACCTATGAGCGTCCGAACGATGCTCTCATAGACTTGTATTTTTCCCTTGTATGTGGTAATATTTGATCACTGTGTGGTGATAATGTGTGATTTGGTCCTGATGTGGCTGTATTTCTCTCTTCTATGTGGTATTATTGGTCGTGGCGTAGAAGTGGATATTTTCCAATAGTGGGCAGTGGGACTGTGGAAGGATGGAGGGGTGGAGGTGGAGCTGGGGTGGAGGCGGAGCTGGCGTGGAGCCTGGGAGTCTCAAGAGGGCCCAAAAATTTTGACAGTATGGGGCCCTAAAATTCCTTGTGGCAGCCCTGCATGTAATAATGGTCATAAAAGAGCTTGTACAAAGAGTTATTTGTACAATGATTCGTTCCTCTTCACTTTCCCCTTCAGTCCTTTGGTAGTGCATTGAGCTGTAGGTTGGATTGCTGCTAAAGGGGAAAAAAAAACAAAGAACAAAACTCTTTAAATCTTCTTCCTTAGCGAGTGTGAACGAGCTGTGTGTGACCGGAGCTTAAGTGCGAACGGAAATAAGTGTGTGACTTGTGATTCAGTGACTTTGGATTCAGGGAGTTTGGAAGGGAGGAATTTGGACTGAATTGCTGTCTGTATTTTAAGAATTCTTTACATTTCTTTTTACTTAACATTTCTGTCCAGTGCAATCCCCATTAGGAAATGAGCTCCATTATTGACAATGCTATCCAGTGTACATCTTGCCACATGTATGCAATCCTTAAACAGCCGGTCGTGGGTGCATACTGCTGTGTGAGATGTGAGCACGTTGTGCATTTGGAATCCCAGATACTGGATCTAAATGAGCAGCTGGCAACACTGAGATCCATAGACAATATGGAAAGGAGTCTGCTGCTCACTGAGAAGCTGCTCACTGGGGTAGATGTGGGGGAGGATGGTAATATGGAGCTGCAGGACAGTGAGGTAGCTAGCTGGGTGACAGTTAGAAGGGGGGGGTAGAGGGACGAGTGCCAGGGAGGCTAGTCCTGATCTGGCACACCCCAATAAGTTTGCAAAGTTGACATATGAGGGGAGTGTCAGTACAAGGGTAGCACTGCTGCAGCAAGGCATGTCCTCTGAAAGCTGGAGGAGTGTCAGTTCCAGTAAGGGGGGAAATAGGAGAGCAGGGCAGGCCAGGCAGGCGCTGGTAGTGGGGGACTCAATTATTAGGGGAAGAGATAGGGCAATCTGTCACAAAGACAGGGATCGTCGAACAGTGTGCTGCCTACCTGGCACTCGAGTCCGGCACATCGCTGATCGGGTTGACAGATTACTGGGAGGGGCTGGTGAGGACCCAGTGGTCATGGTGCACATTGGCACTAATGACAAAGTTAGAGGTAGGTGGAAGGTCCTTAAAGATGATTTCAGGGAATTAGGCTGAAAGCTTAAAGCAAGGACCTCCAAGGTGGTATTCTCTGAAATACTGCTTGTACCACGTGCCACGCCAGAGAGGCAACAGAAGATTAGGGAGATAAATAAGTGGCTCAGGAATTGGTGTAGGAAGGAGGGGTTTGGGTTCCTGGAGAACGGGGCTGACGTCTCAGTTGCCTACAGGTTCTATACTAGGGACGGGCTGCACCTCAATGGGGAGGGTGCAGCTGTGCTGGGGGAAAAAATGGCTAGAAGGTTGGAGGAGTGTTTAAACTAGGGATTGGGGGGGAGGGTATTCATTTTATAGGTGGGGAAGATAGTGCAGATAGTGACCTGGGCACAAATAAAGAAATTGGGGGTGGGGTTAGAAGAGTCAATATAGTAAGAAGGAATAGAGGTACAGAGAGATACATAAAATGCATGTACACTAATGCCAGAAGCCTCACCAACAAAATGGAGGAATTAGAATTAATTTTGTTGGAACATAATTATGACAAGGCGGGGATATATGAGACATGGCTGGATGAGAGCCATGACTGGGCAGTTAATTTACAGGGCTATAGTCTGTTCAGAAATGAATGTACAAACAAGCAAGGGGGGGGGGGGGTTATGTCTATATGTAAAATCATCCTTAAAACCCATCTCGCGTGAGAATATATGTGAATCTAATGAAAATGTAGAGTCCCTGTGGGTGGGAGGATAAGGGGAGGGGGAAAAATAATAAGTTACTGATAGGGGTTTGTTATAAGTCTCCAAAAATAATGGAAGCAGCGGTGAATATCCTCACAAAGCAAATAGATGAAGCAGCGACTCAAGGAGAAGTCATTATTATGGGGGACTTTAACTACCCTGAAATACATTGGGGAACAGAAATCTGTAGTTCCAGCTAAGGTAATATGTTTTTGACTACTATGAGAGACAATTACCTTTCACAACTGGTTCAGGACCCAACAAGAAGGGGGGCACTGCTAGACCTAATATTAACCAACAGGCCAGACCGCATATTAAATATACGAGTTGGGAGTCACTTGGGTAATAGTGATCACAAAATAATACGTTTTCATGTATCCTTTAATAAGATGTGTAGTAGAGGGGTTACAAGGACACTAAACTTCAGGAAGGCAATTTTCCAACGGTTGAGAGATGACCTTAGTACAATAAACTGGGACGATATCCTGAGACATAAAACTACACAAAGCAAATGGGAGACATTTATTAGCATCCTGAATAGGACCTGTGCACAATATATACCCTATGGGAATAAACATGCAAGAAATAGGAGGAAACCACTATGGCTAAATAGAGCTGTAAGGGGCGCAATAAGTGACAAAAAGAAAGCATTTAGAGAACTAAAGCAAGTAGGTAGTGATGAGGCATTAAATAAATACAGAAAATTAAATAAATTCTGTAAAAACCAAATCAAGGCAGCCAAGACGGAGACAGAGAGACTCATTGCCAGAGAAAGTAAAAATAATCCCAAATTATTCTTTAACTACATAAACAGTACGAAACTAAAAAATGATAGTGTTAGCCCCTTAAAAATAGTCTGGGTGAAATGGTGGATGAGGGAAAAACCAATATGCTAAATGATTTTTTTTCAACGGCATTTACACAAGAAAATCGCATGACAGAAAACATGATCAGTGATAACAAAAATTCTCCATTAAATGTCACTAAATACCCAGCAGGAAGTACGGCTGCGTCTAAAAATCACTAAAGTTAACAAATCCTCAGGCCCGGATGGGATACACCCGCGAGTACTGCAGGAATTAAGTAAAGTTATAGATAGACCATTATTTTTAATCTTTAAAAATTCCATAATAACAGGGTCTGTACCACAGGACTGGCGTATAGCAAATGTGGTGTTAATATTCAAAAATGGGACAAAAACTGAAGCTTAACCTCTACTGTGGGTAAAATCCTGGAGGGTTTCCTAAGAGATGCTATACTAGAGTATCTGAAGAAGAATAACCTCATGACCCAATATCAACATGGGTTTATGAGGGACCGTTCCTGTCAAACTAATCTGATCAGCTTTTATAAAGAGGTAAGTTCTGGACTGGACCAAGGAAATGCAGTGGAAGTTGTGTATATGGACTTTTCAAAAACTTTTGATACGGTTCCACACAAAAGGTTGATACATAAAATGAGAACAATGTGGATAGGGGAAAATATATGTAAGTGGGTTAAGAACTGGCTCAGTGATCTGAAACAAAGGGTGGTTATTAATGGAACACACTCAGACTGGGTCACAGTTAACAGTGGCGTACCACAGGGGTCAGTATTGGGCCTGCTTCTTTTTAACATATTTATTAATGACCTTGTAGGGGGCATACAGAGTAGTATTTCAATATTTGCAGATGACACTAAACTCTGCAGGGTAATCAATACAGAGGAGGACAATTTTATATTACAGGAGGATCTATGTAAACTAGAAGCTTGGGCTGATAAATGGCAAATGAGCTTTAATGGGTATAAATGTAAGGTGATGCACTTGGGCAGAGGAAATATATTGTATAATTATATGCTTAATTGTAAAACACTGGGCAAAACTGTCACTGAAAAGGACCTGGATGTATTGGTGGACGACAGGCTCACGTTTGGTGGCCAGTGTCAGGCAGCTGCTGCAAAGGCAAATAAAATAATGGGATGCATTAAAAGAGGCATATAATGTATGCTCATGAGGAGAACATAATTTTGCCTCTATACAAGTCACTAGTGCAACCACACTTAGAATACTGTGTACAGTTCTGGTCTCCGGTGTATAAGAAAGACATAGCTGAACTGGAGCGAGTGCAGAAAAGAGCGACCAAGGTTATTAGAGGACTAGGGGGCTGCAATACCAAGACAGGTTATTAAACTTGGGGTTATTTACTTTGGAAAAGCGAAGGCTTAGGCTGCGTGCCCACGATGCGTTTTTTAAGCATTTCCGCAGCGGCAATTCCGCCGCGGAAACGCTTAAAAAACGCTTGGTAGAAGGTCTGCAATGTTCCCCAATGATAATCCGCATGTGCTGTGCACATGCTGCGGAAATTTCCGCTGCAGATTATCATTGCGGAAAAATTCGCAGCACTACCATTCATTTTGCGGAATCGTGGCGTTTTAGCCACCATTGACTTGCATTGGAACGCATAACATCCGCATGACTACACGTGCATATGCGGATATTATGCAGTTCAATGCGTGGATGGTACCCGGGTCTGGAGAAGAGGAGACTTTCCTCCAGACCCGGGTACCATAGTACCTGTAGTTAAAAAAGAATTAAAATAAAAAATAAACATATACTTACCTTCTGATGGCCCCCTGTCTGCTCCCGGCGGTGCTTCTGGCTCTTCGGCTGCTCGCGGTGGTAAAAGGACCTTCCATGACGTGATTTAGTCATGTGACAGGTCACGCGACCGCTGACGTCGGCGGTCGCGTGACCTGTCACATGACTAAATGACTTCATGGAAGGTCCTTTTACGCCACCGCGAGCCGCCGAAGACACCGGAGAAGGAGACCGGGGGCCATCGGAAGGTGAGTATAATGTTTTTTTTTTATTTTTCACCTTTTTTTTTCTTTTCTTTACTATTGATGCTGCATTTGCAGCATCGTAACTTGGTTACACTATATAAATGCATGCCGGTTGCATGGTTTTATATAGTGTGACCAAGTTGTCAAGCACTTTTCCAAGTGATGTTAAAATCGCTCGGAAAAACGCTTGATAACTCGCATGTGTAATCGCATGTTCAAAACGCTTCACTTACGCTTCTACCTGGCAGAAACGCTCCTCAGCCTTTCTGCATAGTGGGCACATAGCCTTAGGGGTGATCTTATTACTATGTACAAATATATGAGGGGACAGTACAAAGATCTTTCTACTGATCTTTTTACTCTGAGACCTGAGACGGGGACAAGGGGGCATCTTCTACGTCTGGAGGAAAGAAGATTTAATCATAATCACAGACGCGAATTCTTTACTGTAAGAGCAGTGAGATTATGGAACTCTCTGCCACATTATGTTGTAATGAGTGATTCACTACTAAAATTTAAGAAGGGCCTGGATGCCTTTCTTGAAAAGTATAATATTACAGGTTATATATACTAGATTCCTTGATAGGGCGTTGATCCAGGGAACTAGTCTGATTGCCATATTTGGAGTCAGGAAGGAATTTTTTTCCCCAATGTGGAGCTTAGTGTTTGCTACATGGTTTTTTTTTTGCCTTCCTCTGGATCAACATGTTAGGCTATGGGTTGAACTAGATGGACTTAGTTTTTAAGGTTGAAGGAAGACTATGGTACTATGGTACTATGTTACTTTCATTTTTGTCAGCTTCACATTACTTATTTACACTCGTTTACATAACTTTTCTGCAGCCACATAAAGATTAGTGATGGGCGAGCATTAAAATGCTCAGCTACTCGTTACTCGGGTCAAACAAATTGTAATTGTTGGGTAACGAGAATAATAGAAGTCAATGGGAAATTCGAGCAAAAAAAAATACTCCTCCACACCTTGGGCAATGTTCACACATAGCGTTTTTGCTGCATTTATGCATGTTCTCATTGCTTTCAATGGTGAAAAAAACATTCTTCACCAGTAAATGTAATGTTAACATTTTAATAACTTATCTGGCCATGTGGTGTATGAGACATGATCAGACACATCCTGTTTAATTTCTGAAGGAGTGACTCTGAAAGTCCCTTTTTTTTTCAGGGCCATCAGGCGGCCCTTACTATTGTTAGAGGGCCTGCAGTCGGCCCTCACTATTGTTGGAGGGCCAGCAGGTGGCCCTCAATATTGTCAGAGGGCCATTTGGTGGCCCCCACTCAAATTTTAGAGGTCCAACAGCCGACTCTCACTCAACATTTTTAGAGGGCCAGCAGCCAGCTCTCACTAAGCATTTTTGGAGGGCCAGCAGCCGTCTATGCTTTGCTTAGCTATATATTGCTACGGCGATATAATGTATCCATCTGAGGTGGTAAAATTTTCTTTTTAGCATATATTCTGTAAAGTTTGAAACTTGGAGGTCCAGCAGGCGGCCCTCATAATTTATATAGTGCCAGCAGGCAGCTTCCACTATTTTTAGATAGCCAGCAGGCATCTTGGGAACAGATGAGACCAAGTTTGAGCTTTTTGTTAAAGCACGTCATTCAACTGTCTACTGTAAATGAAATGGGGCCTACAAATAAAGGTACTGGGTGCCTTGAATGTGTGCAAGGCATCATGAAATGTGAAGATTTACAAAGGATTTTGGGTCACAATGTAGTGCCCAGTGTTAGAAAGCTGAGTTTGAATCCTAGGTCATGCTTCTTCCAGCAGGACAATGACCCCAAACATACTTCAAGTATCACCCAGAAATGGATAGAAACAAAACACTGGAGAGTTCTGAAGTGGTAATTCCAGCTCCAGTAGCTTAGTCTCCCACCACTACCTCTTACATACAGATGCTACAGAGAAACTGTGAATGGACACATTAAATCAGTTAATTTTGCCTGCTTAGATGAATTTCTGAGTACAGATCACCCTAAAAATCGCAAATCTGTCAATGAGTTTTTTGAAAAAAGCAATCAAGTTATAGAGAGTGTAAGAGATATATGTCACCAGAATGAACGCTCATTTCCAGCAGATGATACCTGGCACCTGTCCCTATACTAAATGCAGCTAACAGCGGTATTAATAGGAAATAGAATATAATTTTTTTTCCATTGCAGCAGCAAGGGCTATAAGGCAATAATCCCTGACTAGATGCCTGAAATACGCTATCCGTAGTGCGATAGCTCACCATACATGGATTGCAGATAAGAGAGGTAATATTATTGAATATAGAATAGATAGGATAGGCCGGAGTACAGCCGCCCCCCCCCCCCCCCGCAGGCTTGTACGCAGGCCTGCATGACAATGGGTTGGAGGGAGTGGCTAGGCCTTAAGGGTAATGGGAGTGGTTTGGTATTTCGGTATGAGGGGTTTTGAAGTAGATTTGGGTCACTGTGGCTTTTGGCGGTTGGGGGTCCTTGAAGTTGGATTTAAATTGGTATGGGGGGTCCATTAGGGTATGGATTCCTTAATTGGAAAACGTTGGTTGCTGATCTGGTTTTGGGGGTCTCAAGGCAAGTAATGTCGGAACCCGGGAAGTGGAAGTAAATAATGGAATCCTTTTGGGTTATGGTGCTCTCGAGCCAGTGGGGTAACGGCTGGGGGCAATTTGGTTTTAATTGTTGGTTTTATGTTAATCACCAGATCTTTGGCGCTTCAAGGACCCTCCTACCATTGAGTGTTAATTATTTATCTATGTAATTTTTGTTTAAATAAAGGCTGCTGTGGCCAGAATTTCCCAAAAGAATATGGTGTCTTAGTCTTATTTTATTTTAGTAAGGGAATTACAAAGAGGGAAGGGTACAAAATTTGGATGGTTCAGTTAAACGGATCATCGACAATACCAGTGTTATGGAATGAGCCCTGAAAATAGTTTTTTTTTTGTACTTAGCAGCATCAAGGACTGTTATTTCATCAATTCTGCAGGGGAACATAGGGTGTGTTTCGCATCTACTCAGCCTTATATGGATGAGACTAGGATCTCCTGTACTTACTGTACAAAGTCTCCTGTCCCGGCTGTGAAATCCTGTATGCGGTGTGAGAACTCCCTATGTGACAACCACCTGACAACTCACAACAAGCCACTGGATCATATACTAATAATAAAGCGTAAGAACTAAGTGCCAAAAATTAGAAGGAGGCACTCCAATGCAGCTTTGAAGAGACGTAGTGGAGGACCTCAGAAAATATTTTTTTCCCATTATTAAGGAATGAGTAACCTAGACTGGTAATGCACATGCACTAAGTGCATGAGCTGGAAAACATTTGCTCCTGGGGGGGTATACATATCTATAAAAGAATGTTAGTGGTAAACCTCTAAAAATGATTAATGCGGGCATCATAAACACCCTTAAAAAATTTATAGCGAAGGTAGCATGATCACCTTGTTGATATGGTGGTGAAGGATTACACAAAAAAAAACGAAATCCTGAAGCGTATACCCATATTTGGGTGGGAAGGGGTGCATGGGAATACACCAGAGAAAAAAACAAAAAAAATCACTGGATTTGAGTTTATATTCTGCTGCTATCATCCAATGATGTTGAGAAGTCTGGGCCAATCCAGCCCTTGTTCATTTTGATAAGAGTCAGCCTGTCAGCATTTTCAGTTGACAGGCGGATGCGCCCACCAGTTATAATACCCCCGGTAGCACTAAAAACCCACTCTGACAAAACGCTAGCGGCAGGCCAGGACCTCCACGGCATAGAGACAGTTCATGCCACGGGTCTAGCTTGGATATCCAATAATTGTAAGGCACAGAGGAATCATGGAGGATGCTGGTATGGTTGGCAAGGTACTCCTTCAGTATCCTCCAAAGCTTTTCCCTCCTTGACAGAGTACCGCGCGCATCAGGGCCTAGGCTGTGGGAGGATCTGAAAAAACTATCCCAGACCTTTGATAGTGTTCCCCTGCCTCTGCTGCATCCGGTGTGAGTCTACTTCTTGGTATCCAAGGAACTGTGACCTCTGCCGCCAGCGATATCAAGTGGGAATTTTGTTAATAAATCTTCAACTAGGGCCTTCTGGTACTACAACATTTTCGTAGACCTCTCTCCGCCACAGGAAGGAGAGATGGAACGTTCTCCTTTTAGCGTGAGTCTAGAAGAGTGACCAACCAGTAATTAGTGTTGGCCAAAATGCGTACTATGCGAGGGTCACGAGAAAGGCAGCGGAATATAAACTCAGCCATTGGTGTCAGACTGCCAACAGCCAAGACTTCCCTGTCCCCACCAAGAGGATGACTGTCCATCTCCTCTTCATCCTCCTCCTCGTCTTTCCTATTCTCTTCGTCATCAGGCCAACCATGCTGAACAGACAGGATAAAGGTTGTGTGGGTAGTACCATCTGTAGCGCAGGCAACAAGCTCATGTTCCTCCTCCTCCTCCTCACTACCAGTCAATCCGCGTTGAGATGATGAGATGAGTATAGGCTGTGTGCCAACACCCTGTATAGTTTCTTGTTTCATCTCAACTTGCTCCACCTGCAAAGCCTCCTCTTTAATTGTGAGCAGTGAGCGTTTCAGGAGACAAAGAAGTGGGATGGTTTCGCTGATTATGGCATCATCACCGCTCACCATCTTGGTCGCGTTCTCAACGTCTTGGAGAATGGTACAGATGTCAGACATCCATGCCCACTTATCAACTCTTATGTGCGGAGGTTGACCGGAATACTGATGGATGTTAGAGCTGGTATTCAACTACTGCCCTCTGCTACTCACAAAGCCTTGCCAACATATGTAACGTTGAGTTCCAATGCGTGGTGACATCGCACACCAGTCGATGAGCTGGAAGTTGCAGACTTACTTTCACAAGTAGCTCAGGCAGATCTTGGTAGGTTTTGAGAAACCACCAAACCACTAAGATGAGCACAAGGGGCAGGCATGGTACATGTGTGAGGTTGCTAAGCTTCAGAGCCACCACCAGTTTACGGCCATTGTCACACATGACCATGCCTGGTTGTAGGTTCTGGAGCGGGAGCCACAGATCATTCTGGTCTGTTAGACCTTTTAACACCTTTTAACCACTCTTCGGCTGTGTGCGGTTTGTCATCTAAGCAGATTAGCTACAGCAGATCCTGTTGCCACTTGGCCGAAGCAGTGCTGCTGTGCTTCCAGCTTGCGACTGATGTTGACATTTTGGAGATGGAGGGTGAGGAGAAGGAGGTGCAGGAACTACTGTAAAAGGAGGGGGAAACCTTGATTGAACCAGACCCTGCAATACTCGGTGTCGGTAGCATGTGTTCGGTCCCAGGGTCTGACTGGGTCCCGACTTCCACAATATGCACCCAGTGTGCCGTCAGGGAAATATAGCATCCTTGGCCACAAACATTTGTCCACGTGTCTGTGGTTAAGTGGACCTTCTCAGTAACAGCATTGTTCAGGGCACGGCTGATGTAATGGGACACATGCCTGTGTAAGGCGGGGACGGCACATTGGGAGAAATACTTGTGTCTACTGGGGACCAAGTACCGAGGGACGGCTGCCACCATGAGGATGCGGAAAGCTTCTGTCTCTACAAGCCTGAATGGCAACATTTCCCGTGCAAGCTGTCTGGAAATGTGGCCGTTTAGTATTGTGGCCTGTGGGTGGGTGGATGCGTATTTACGCTTGCGTTCCAAGGACTGGGGTAGGGATAACTGAATCCTGCACTGGGACAAGGACGTAGTTGCTGATGGTGGTTGCAAGTGTGTGGGAGGCATCTTTGCCTGCGTCATGGACAGGGGATTGGCATGCATGTAGAACAGGGGAAGAGGCAGTGGTATAACCCGCAGACACTGTTCCTGGACCCTGGCGTTCAGCCCAACTAGTCGGGTGCTTTGCTGTCATGTGCCTGAGCATGCTGGTGGTGGTCAAGCTGGTAGTTTTGCTGCCCTTACTGATGCTCTCATGGCAGGTGTTGCAAATGGTCTTTTTTGGTTTAACTGGACAGTCTTTAAAAAAGCGCCAGAGTCGGGAAGACCTAAACCTTGGACTGGCAACTTTCCCCGTGTTGGTGCTCTGGAGAACAATTGCCCAACTTGTGTCTGTGGCCACCCCACTGCTTCTTCCTGCCTGTTGCGGTGCTGCAGATACCTCCCCCTCTGCACTGCTGTTCTCGCGCTGCATGTCACCTTCCTAAGTTGGATCAGTGGCTTCATCATTCACCACATCGTCTTCCATTTCCACACCCTGGTCCTCCTCCTGACTTGCTGGCAATTGTGTCTCATCATCCACCTTTTCTGACAGTAATTGTACTTTCCCTTTCCCACCATTGCCTCCTTGTGACTGTGACTGCTCAAATATTTGGGCATTGCTACATGCGATCTCCTCATGTCCCAATTGAAGTGGGCAGGGCAAGAGGCCATAATCTATAGATGGAAATGTGAACAGCTCTTCAGAGTGTTGACAAGTGTAGGATCACTTGTCTCTGGGCGCCATGCAAAGTCGGGTATCACAAATATCTGTGAACTTTGATGGTGTTAGAAGCCAGCTCTTCAGCTATTTTTACACACACAGATGTAGATGTAATTAGTGTAAGGACCATTGTGAAGTCTGGTAGGTAGCAGCCCCTATAGGAGAACTACCAAGCCCAGGAGAAGCAGCCCTGTACCTCTAGGATTGAGTGGTGCTGTAGATCAAGGAGGCCAGCCAGTGCCTTTGCTGTGGTCGCTGTCGGGACTCCAACTAAATTTGTGCAGCCGCATGGGACACAGTGTCCTACACTGGAGGCAATGATTAAGACACGAGTTGTCAAAACGCGTAGGTCTGCAAGCTAATATAGTTGCACATTTGCTGTATACTTTGTGGAGCAGTGTTTTATATGGCTAATAAAAGCTAAGTTTTATATTTACGCTTGATCATTTGTACCTTTCCTTTGACTCTTTGGCAGCTCTGCGAGGCGTTGATTGCTCCACACCCCAAGGAGGTGAGCTGACCTTTTCTTTTTTTTGAGTTCATACAGTGTCCTACACGGTGCAAGAGGTTCTCAACTGCCAGATGATGTCAATTAGGGATCAGAGGAGATATGTCTTGATGCCTTGATACGATCCTTAGTTGCCAACGGTGGGAAGAGAGCTGGGGTGCCATAGATGCCAAGGTCCAGGCTGAGAGGAGAAGTTTTAGTGCACGGATAGTACTATATGCAGTGGGAGTGAGGAGAGCTGCTACACATTGCCGAAAAAGAGCTGGGTTCATCACAGCATGAATGGCTGTTGGCTCGGTGAGAGCTGTAATGATCATCATCAACTGCTCCAGTAAAAGCAAGTTTTTTTTCCTGTTGCACCTGAGGTTTGGACATTGTTTATTGAGAAGGGCTGATCCTGCATCCCTTCCACATCTTTCCCCATTTTATTCTGCTGAGGATGGTCCGCTGGCCTGAGAGACCACTGCGACAGTGGACTGCCATTACATGGGGAAAATAAGTAGTTGATACACTGCCGATTTTGCAAGTTTTCCAATAATGGAGAGGTCTGCAATTTTTATCGTAGTTACACTTCAACTGTGAAAGACAGAATCTAAAAATAAAAAACAGAAAATCACATTGTATGATTTTTAAATAATTAAATTGCATTTTATTGCATGAAATAAGTATTTACCTACCAACCAGCAAGAATTCTGGCTCTCACAGACCTGTTAGCTTTTTTTTTTTTTAAAAAGCCCTCCTACTCTGCACTCATTACCTGTATTAATTGCACCTGTTGAAACTTGTTTCCCGTATAAAAGACACCCGTCCACACACTCAATCAATCACACTCCAACCTCTCCACCATGGCCAAGACCAAAGAGCTGTCTAAGGACACAGGGACAAAATTGTAGATGTCCACAGGGCTGGAATGGGCAATAGGCAATATGCAAGCAGCTGGTTGAGAAGACAACCAGTGTTGGCACACTTATTAGAAAACGCAATAAACACAAGATGACTGTCAATCTTCCTTGGTCTGAGTTTCCATGCAAGATCTCACCTTGTGGGGTAAGGATGATTCTGAGAAAGGTCAGGAATCAACCCAGAACTACACAAGAGGACCTGGTCAATGAGACCTGGGATCACACTCTAACATTACCGTTAGTAACATACTGCGCCGTCATGGATTAAAATCCTGCAGGAACGCAAGGTCCCCCTGGTCACGCCAGCACATGTCCAGGCCCAATTGAAGTTTGCCAATGACCATATGGATGATCAAGAGGAGGCATGGGAGAAGGTCATGTAGTCTAATGAGACCAAGATAGTACTTTTTGGTATGAACTCCACTCGCCATGTTTGGAAGAAGAAGGATGAGTACAACCCCAAGAACACCATCCCAACCGTGAAGCATGGTGCGGAAAACATTATACTTTGGGGGTGCTTTTCTGAAAAGGGGACAGGACTACACCATATTGAAGGGAGGATGGATGGGGTCATGTATCGGGAGATTTTGGCCAACAACCTCCTTCTCTCAGTAAGGGCTTTGAAGAAGGGCGGCCACGGCTGTTATACAGGCAGGCACTGGCGGGCACGGCTGGAATACAGACAGACCGGTAGACAGGCTGGATAGGGCCCAGTACAGACTGGGATGCAAGAGCGGAACTGCAGGTGCAGGCAGGAGTGTAGCGGAACTGCAGGTGCGGACAGAAGCGGAGCGGAACCGCAGATGCAGAGAGGAGGGAATACCTCAAGCGCTGTAAGGAAAGACAGGGCTCTGTTCACAAGGTACAGAAAGGGTAAGGAAAGCACAGGAGAATAGCAAGTACATAGAGGATAGGTACAGAGACAGAGAAATGGGACTAACAGAGCCAGATACACACAAGTTACTTACAATGAAGTAGCGAGTGGACACACTCACAAACTGAACTACAGAAACGAAAGGTATGAGAAAGGTTTTGGTTCAGACACTGCATGATATGAGAAAGGTACTGGAGCAGATACAGGAGGTAACAGGAAAGATCGGACATAGATGCAAACAGGTACAGGGATAGGACACAGTTTAGACAGGAACTGACACAAGAACAGGACACAGGTACAGGCCTGGGTACTCAGCCCCCAGGGTGGCGGAACAGACTAGATAAGTCTCAGGTAAAGGGTCAGGATATAGGCCTGGTACAGGACAGGTACAAAAAAGGAGAACAAAGAGAGCAATATGGCAAAACAGACAGCAATTTTATTCAAAAATACGTTAACAGAGTGTAAAAAATCATGTGGAGATAACACAGCAATGAGGTAAAAAGAGGTGCCAGAGCTAGGGCATCTCCTGGAGATCATGCAGTGGAATATCCGACCCTGACAGGTACATCTAAAAGAAGGACAAGGAGTCCAGATAGGTGCATAAATGGATTAATCAAAAACCCTCCGTTGAGAGGGAAACAACCCCATTGTGGGGGAGAGAGTCCAAGACAGTCATTGAAGCAATATAATAACTCTAATATAATAATTAGTGACTGGCAAGGACTTAAAGCAATAGAAAAATGCACCCATATCAGGCACCAATATGTAGTAGATAGCGGTGTCCAGGATGTACCTGAATTCTATTGCATGGCACTCACCCAAAGGAACGAAAAGGGAGAAACCAAAGTGTGGAACGGTCGGCCAGATCCCAGGGGAGCCACAGAAAGTGCAGGTAGTACAAGACGCGCCCCGACGCGCGTTTCACTTTTTCATTCTCAAGAGGCGCCGTGTAGTACACCAGACAGGACCTAACTATATACGCCCCCAATCAAGTCACGTGGTGGACTGAGCGTGGAGCTCATTGGTATACAGCGGCGCGTGCGTCCGGAGCCCCGCCCCCCCGCCGTGTGCATCACAGCCGTCAAGTCCCGGACAGGAACGCCCCCAGAGGCATGCCAGAGACAGAGAGACAGACGGACGCGCGCGCAGGACAGCGAGGGACCGGGACGCACGCATGGGGCATTTTATGGGGGGTAGAGGTGACATCCTGCATAGGGCATTAAAAGAGGGATGTCATCCTGCATGGGGCATTATAAGGGGGGAACAGCCTGCATGGAGCATTACATGGGGGCCAATATTCTGTATGGAGCGTTATATGGGGGTCAGTATTCTGTATGGAGCGTTATATGGGGGACTGTATTCTGTATGGAGCATTATATGGGGTTCAGTATTCTGTATGGAGCGTTATATGGGGGACAGTATTCTGTATGGAGTGTTATATGGGGGCCAGTATTCTGTATGGAGCGTTATATGGGGGCCAGTATTCTGTATGGAGCGTTATATGGGGGCCAGTATTCTGTATGGAGCGTTATATGGGGGTCAGTATTCTGTATAGAGCATTTTATGGGGGCCAGTATCCTGTATGCAGTGTTATATGGGGACCAGTATCCTGTATTGAGCGTTATATGGGGACCAGTATCCTGTATGGAGCATTATAAGGGGGGTCAGTATCCTGTATGGAGCATTATATGGTGCCCATAATACTGTATGGAGGACTATACTGTCCGGTCTGCACTGTGCGCTGAGGATATCGCTCATGTAATGTAATAAGTGAAATCCTTGGCCTTGTACTATATGTATGTATTTCTCTGTGGTATCTGTGCATCATGAATCGTGGTATGTGTTAAAGGGGCCCACTGAAACTCTGTCACCCAGGGCCCACAGAAACCTGGAGCCGGCCCTGGGGGAAACAAGTTTTATTTTTTTAAATACAATTAATTAACTAGGAGTGGGGGGAATAAGAGATGCACGGGGGGGTGAGAGATGCACGGAGGGGAGGGGGCCTTCATGCCCCCTATGAAGGGCAGGGGGGGGGCCCCAAAAAAATTCTTGCACAGGGGCCCACTACAGTCTGTGTCCGCCCCTGGGCCAGAAGAAGGCAGGCAACTGTTCCTTAAAACACTCACACACAGCAAGTTCCCAGGCGGAGGGTTAGGTGTTCCCCTGTCTGGCGCTTTTTAAAAGCAAGTGTGTACGATTATAGAATGGTCATTTGCAACCTGTGCTGTACCAAGATCAGCAAGGGCCTGACCACTACCAACCTGATCACCACCAGCATGCTCAGGCACATGTCATCAAATCACCCAACTAGGTGGACCAAACGACTGGGTCCACAATCAGTGGGTGACACCACTGCCTCTTCCCGTGTGCTAAGTACTTGCCAATCCCTTGTGCAGGAAACATTCCTCTCACCCTGCACACTCGCAAGCAACATCAGCCACCACATCCAATTATTTGTCCCAGAACAGCATTCAGTGGTCCCTACTAGTGTTGAGCCACCCCCATAGTGTTCGGGTTCGGATCGGTTCGTCGAACACCGTCGAACACCGTTAAAACCAATGGCACGGATTGTCTGCCACTCACTGTAATGTCACAGCCATGGTGGTTGTGGCATTACAGTGGTTGCCCAAATCGATGGGAACAGTGCTCACAGTGAAACATGAAAAGCCGGCAATTCAGCAGCGGCATACACCGGTACCCAACAATTTAGAACAGAAAGAATAGAGCATCACACATAGATTAGATAGATAGAAACATGTCAGTCACATATATAATAAGTACAGTGATAGTGTTGATTACTGTACTTGTCATTTAGTGTTAAAATAAAGGATTTATTTAAAAAAAATTGGCGTGGGGTTCCCCGTAATTCTAGTCTCTAGTGGAGGTTAAGCAGATGGCTGGGGCAGATGTTTGAAGCCTTGGAAGGGGGTAATACCCACGGAGCTTCCCAGGCTGCTAATATCAGCCCCCAGCTGAATACCTAGCCTTTACTAGCTATTAAAATGGGGGACCCCCAAAAAAAATGACGTGGGGTTCCCCCTATTTTAATAGCTAGCAAAGGCTAGGCCGACAGCTTGGGGCTGATATTAATAGCCCAGGAAGGGTGCCATGAATATTGGCCCCCTCCAAGGCTAGAAACACCAGCCATCAGCCGCCCCAGAAATGGCGCATCCATAGGATGCACCAATTCTGGCACTTAGCCTCGCTTTACCCACTGCCCTGTAGCAGTGGCAGTGGGGTAATAGGGTTGGGGTTGATGTCAGCTTATAATGCCAGCTGACATCAAGCCCAGGTTAGTAATGGAGAGGCGTCTATAAGACACCCCCATTACTAACCCCATAGTCAAAGTTAAAAAAAACACAAACACCCTGAATAAAGTCCTTTAATTTAAATAAACACACATTCCTTTAATGTTCTAAATTAAACCCTACTTACCGTATCGCCCATTCCAGCTGAAGACAATGTCTTCTGCAATAAAAGTAAAATAATAAACCAACCTCATCCTTACCTTTCCATGGTTCCCAGGACAGCTTCAGCTCTGCTACATTGACATGACAGGATGCAGAACGCTGCCATCCAGCTTGCCATGCTGCAGACACTGAGAAGCTCCTCAGTGAAGCTCCTCAGTGTCTCGCTGTGATGGCATCCAGATGAGCCGAGTTCATGTCCAATGAACTCAGCTCACCTCATGCTCGTCACTGACAGCGTGGGAGAATTCTCCTGCGCTCAGAGCTTGAGCAGGAGAATTCTCCCACGCTGGGATGGCATTTAGATGACAGCTGGATCGCAGCTGAGCGCTACCATCCAGCATGCCATCCTTCATAGACACTGCAGAGCGCAGTCATGCTTGCGCTCTGCAATGTCTCTGAAGGATGACAAGCTGGATGGCAGCGCTCAGCTGCGATCCAGCCTGTCATCAGAATGCCATTGTGGCACCCTGCTACCCACAGGTACCACAGAACCCAGAGGGAGCCCTGTTAGGGATATATATATGGAGGGTGGAGCCAGGCAGTGCAGTTAGAAGTTAGAAGTTCAGAGAGTGTGCTGCCACTGAGAGCAGTGAAGACGCAGCACATCTGCTGCTGAATTGAGGGCCCCGAGTGTGGCCGGAGGCAGTAAGGAGAGGAGAGAGGAGTTGAGGGGGCAGAGGAGCATCATAGGCTCACCCCAAGACTCAAACCGGACACCGGGTCCGCGCCTACAGGGTCCTCTATACCTAGTAGGGACAAACGGCATACCAGGAGGCTTCCAGACCCCTGGTCATCCTGAAGCTACCAGCAATAACCAGATGAGGAACCACGAAGGCCCCGGCGTCCAGGGATAGTGGTTGCCAAAGAAAGGTCCTACTACCAAGCGGTCAGGTGAGAGAGCAACACAACACAGAAGCTAGGCCAAGTTTCAGGCTGGCTAGAAGCTTAGAGAGAGGGAGACACGGATCAGGAGGCCTTATACCCGCTCACTGGGAAGAAGTCCTGAAGTGCACCCTTCCTAGCAAGTACCCTGGACCATACCTGCCGTTACACCAGTAAAGGTACTGAAGCAAATCCCCTGTGTGAGTGTCCGTCATTCCCCCTGACCTGACAATCTCTCACCTGCACCCCTTTCATCTACACTGCCCCGGGGGCTCGCTCTGCCTGTGGGAAACAGAAACATCCCAGCTGCCATCCCATCACCCCCGGAGGTCTGCAGCAGCGCCGGTAACCGTTACCGGAAACCACAGGTGGCGTCACGAAACAAACTTTACACTAAAAAAAACCCTTTTTCAAGAGAGGCCCCAGAGTTCGGGCCCGGGAGCCGACTGTCGTGACATCCTAAACAAGGTAAAAGGCCCAGGTACCGAGTCCCCTATATCCCCCTGGGTGACACATCTCTCTTCCTGGCGTCACAAACAGGATTTCGTGGCCATTGCCACCGGGTACTGTGTGCCGTAATTGAACTGTTTTTGTACTGTGGTGAACATCGCCGCCATTACCGCGTCGCCGCGCGGGAAAAAGAGGGGCGTAACCGCGGGAACCAGAGAGGCGTGACTGTTGGAAGCGCTTGAAGTTCAAGCCCCGCCTCGTGCTCTGACGCAGAACCAGGAAGCGCCAGGTCCTGGAAGGAGACCGTCATCTGCAGAGGTGCGGCCTACCCGAAAAAGGAAAAGAAGGTAGGCTACGGTTTATTAGGGGGGGGCGCAGCCATTGCTGATGACCAGCAAAACGCCGGAGCACCGGTTAACGCTCCTGATGCTCAACTTGCGCCCGGCGCTGCTCAGGCCAGAGCGGCCGCTCCACCAGCAGGGGTCGTGACTCCGTTAATACCCATGACCCTGCCGTATATCCCTGGAGCAAAATGGCTTCCCCAGTATGATGGTAAACCAGACACCCTGTCTGGATTCAAGAGAAAGATATGCGGTGTATTGGACATGTATTCAATGACTTGTAAACAGAGAGCCGCTGTTGTGCAGGGACAATTGACTGGTGCCGCAGAGCTGGAAGTTGAAACTTGGCCAGCCACAGACCAGGAATCAGTATCTATTATCTTTAAGAGACTGCAAACTGTTTTTGAAAACCGCACTGAGACAGATCTCCAGATGAGGTTCTACCACTGTGCCCAGAAACCTGAGGACAGTGTCCGGGACTATGCCTGGTGCTTACAGGAAGCCCTGCGGGCCCTGAAACAGGTTAGTCCAGCCAGCATACATGGTGAGGACAAAATGCTGACAGAACAATTCATCTGGGGGTTGAGGTCCCAGGAGAGCAGAACCGTACGGTGGTGGGCCTTAGATCATCCAAATGCCACCTTTGATGCCTTGAAGGACATGGCTATTAAGGGTCTGCAGCCCCTGGAGCCATCAGATACTGCTATCCAGCGTTACCAGGGTGGGGCCACCCCAGTGCCCGCAGCACCCACTGCTCCTTCATTAACGGCTGAAACAAAAATGCAAACAGTGCCCCCTAGCGAGCTGGACAGCCTGCGCTCTGAAGTGCGTCAGCTAAGTAAAACCCTGACCACTGTCCTGAGCGCCCTGCAGCTACTGGCGGAGCCCGAGTCGGAGGGAAGTATTCTACTCGCCGACAGTCCTGAGGATGTCCCCTGGATGAGAAGAACAAGGAGGACAACGCCACCCCGTAGGAGGACAACGCCACCCCATGGGAGGACCAACGACCAACGTCACCCTCCAGGAGAATTCATCTGCTACCGTTGCCACAAGGCAGGCGACACCCAGGAGTAGATCAACCAGGCCCATCCAGCTGGTACGACCGGTTTGTAGGAGGAAGGCCTTTCCTGTCCATCGTGCTGGATGGCATAGCAACACCAGCATTACTGGACACCGGCTCACAGGTAACCATCATACCTGATGTCCTCTACAAAAGGTACTGGTCCATAGATGAACTCCACCCGCCAGCCCCGAACCTCTCTGTGTATGCCTCTAACGGTCTTCCTCTTAACCTAGTAGGGGTTAAGGACGTGACAGTGAAGGTGGGGAGAGTGGAACTAAAGGACCAAGGACTAATTGTCATAGAATCTAACCCTGGTGATACCAATCCGTATATGATACTTGGTACAAATATTGTTGGTAACTGTTTGGGAGAAGTGTTGTTTTTACTCCAACAGATTGCTGACACTGCCAAACCAGGGCAGAGGAAGGTGTTCCAGAAAGAAATTCGAGCCCTCCTGTACCAGCAACAGGTAAAGCTAACAGGTGGTGAGATTGGTAATGTACGGGTGACAGACCCGATACCCATTGTGATTCCCCCAATGAGTGAAATGCTGATTTGGTGTAGGGCAGCAATAGGTCTCAAGGGACAGAAATACCAGGCGGTAGTGGAGCCCATCAGTTCAGAACACAGACCTACACTCCTAAGTGCTAGATGGGTAGTTGATGTACGCAATGCAAGGGTACCTGTACGTCTCATAAATTGTGGGGAGGAGGAAGTTAAATTGCCAAGATATGCCACTGTTGCCAGATTGTATACTGTGAATAATGATGCCATACACACAGTGGAATCCTTGACCCCACCAAACACAGGACAATGACTCCGAAGCTCAGCTGGAGGATTGGTGTCAACAGCTCCATGTTGGAACTGACGCCACTCCTGTCCATCAAAAACACGGTGTCTACAGAGTGGGTCAGGAATATGAACAAGTGTTTAGTAAACACCCACTTGATTTTGGAAGGGTTAAAAGGGTACAACACTACATACCCACCAGTAACCATCCACCCATTAAGGAGTGTTACAGAACCGTACCATCAGCACATTACCAAAAAGCCAAGGAAATGTTGCGTGACATGAAAAAGGCAGGGGTAGTAAGGGATAGCTGTAGCCCCTGGGCATCACCCCTGGTCCTGGTCAGAAAGAAGGACAGAAGCATGAGGATGTGTGTAGATTATAGACAAAGTATCGAATAACACATAAAGATGCATACCCTTTGCCCCATATAGAGGAATCCCTGGCTACACTAAAATCTGCCAATTACTTCTCTACATTGGATCTCACTAGCGGGTACTGGCAAGTCTCTGTTGCTGAGGAAGACCGGGAGAAGACAGCCTTCACCACCCCGATGGGATTATGCGAGTTCAACAGTATGCTATTTGGGCTCTGCAAAGCCCCCGGGATGTTCCAGAGGCTGATGGAGTTTTGCTTAGGACACCGGAACTTAGAGACAGTGCTGCTGTACCTGAATGACGTTATCGTGTACTCGAGGACGTGTGAAGACCATCTGAAGCACCTGGCGGAGGTATTTGAAGCATTGTCCCGGTATGGGATGAAACTAAAACCTTCCAAGTGCCCCCTGCTCAAACAGAAGGTTCAGTACCTGGGACACGTAGTCAGCTCAGAGGGAGTAGCACCGGACCCGGAGAAGGTCACTGCCATCCAGAAGTGGCCTGAACCGAAAAACATCAAGGAAGTACGTCAGTTTCTGGGACTGGTCGGTTACTACAGGAGGTTCATAAAGGATTACACCAAAAAGGCAGCACCTTTACAAGATCTCTTGGTAGGACAGTCCAAGAGAGGTAAAAATCCCCCATTCCAGTGGGGTAAGGAACAGGCTGAATCCTTTGCAGTAATGAAGGAAGTTGTAACTGGTGAAGAAATCCTGGCTTACCCTGACTACAGCCAGCCTTTCCTGTTGTATACCGACGCCAGCAACGAGGGACTGGGAGCTGTGTTGTCCAAGAAGCAAAACGGCAGAGAAAGGTAATTGCGTATGCCAGTAGGAAGCTTCGCCCCACTGAGAGGAACCCGGATAATTACAGTTCCTTTAAGCTGGAGTTCCTGGCCTTGGTTTGGGCTATCACTGAAAGATTCAAGCATTACCTAGCCTCAACTAAATTCACAGCCTTTACCGACAATAATCCCTTGACACACCTGGAGACTGCCAGGTTGGGAGCCATGGAAGAGCGTTGGGTAGCCAGACTGTCGAATTATCAGTTCACGATCAAGTACGGGGCTGGTCACAAGAATACCACCGAGGATGAAGTGGATGATCTCGAAGAAATTGAACTACCTGCTTTCCACAGAAATGAAATGGTCCACGAGCAGCACGCCTCCAGAAGATGTCATGGTAGGACGCCAAACCCTCTACCTCATCACAGCTGGAAGGAGACCCAGGACAGTGACCCGGTTGCCAGCCTCATCAAAAGACTGATAACACAAGAAGGTTCTCACCAGGAGAAGGATGCTCCCCCACAAGCCAAACACCTGTGGAATGAGAGAAGCCGGCTGTTCATCTACAGAGAGAAGCTGTGCAGAAGGTACAGTACAGACCAAAAGTTTGGACACACCTTCTCATTTAAAGATTTTTCTGTATTTTCATGACTATGGAAATTGTACATTCACACTGAAGGCATCAAAACTATGAATTAACACATGTGGAATTATATACTTAACAAAAAAGTGAGAAACAACTGAAAATATGTCTTATATTCTAGGTTCTTCAAAGTAGCCACCTTTTGCTTTGATGACTGCTTTGCACACTCTTGGCATTCTCTTGATGAGCTTCAAGATGTAGTCACCGGAAATGGTTTTCACTTCACAGGTGTGCACTGTCAGGTTTAATAAGTGGGATTTCTTGCCTTATAAATGGGATTGGGACCATCAGTTGTGTTCTGCAGAAGTCAGGTGGATACACCTTATAGTCCTACTGAATAGACTGTTAGAATTTGTATTATGGCAAGAAAAAAGCAGCTAAGTAAACAAAAACGAGTGGCCATCATTACTTTAAGAAATGAAGGTCAGTCAGTGCGAAAAATTGGGAAAACTTTGAAAGTGTCCCCAAGTGCAGTTGCAAAAACCATCAAGCACTACAAAGAAACTGACTCAAATGAGGACCGCCCCAGGAAAGGAAGACCGAGAGTCACCTCTGCTTCTGAGGATAAGTTTATCCGAGTCACCAGCCTCAGAAATCGCAGGTTAACAGCAGCTCAGATTAGAGACCAGGTCAATGCCACACAGAGTTCTAGCAGCAGACACATCTCTTCAACAGCTGTTAAGAGGAGACTTTGTGCAGCAGGCCATCATGGTAAAATAGCTGCTAGGAAACCACTGCTAAGGACAGGCAACAAGCAGAAGAGACTTGTTTGGGCTAAAGAACACAAATAATGGACATTAGACCAGTGGAAATCTGTGCTTTGGTCTGATGAGTCCAAATTTGAGATCTTTGGTTCCAACCACCGTGTCTTTGTGCGACGCAGAAAAGGTGAACGGATGGACTCTACATGCCTGGTTCCCACCGTGAAGCATGGAGGAGGAGGTGTGATGGTGTGGGGTGCTTTGCTGGTGACACTGTTGGGGATTTATTCAAAATGAAAGGCATACTGAACCAGCATGGCAACCACAGCATCTTGCAGCGGCATGCTATTCCATCCGGTTTGCGTTTAGCTGGACCATCATTTATTTTTCAACAGGACAATAACCCCAAACACACCTCCATGCTGTGTAAGGGCTATGTCACCAAGAAGGAGATTGATGGGATGCTACACCAGATGACCTGGCCTCCACAGTCACCAGACCTGAACCCAATCGAGATGGTTTGGGGTGAGCAGGACCGCAGAGTGAAGGCAAAAGGGCCAACAAGTGCTAAGCATCTCTGGGAACTCCTTCAAGATTGTTGAAAGACCATTTCTGGTGACTACCTCTTGAAGCTCATCAAGAGAATGCCAAGAGTGTGCAAAGCAGTCATCAAAGCAAAAGGTGGCTACTTTGAAGAACCTAGAATATAAGACATATTTTCAGTTGTTTCTCACTTTTTTGTTAATTATATAATTCCACATGTGTTAATTTATAGTTTTGATGCCTTCAGTGTGAATATACAATTTTCATAGTCATGAAAATACAGAAAAATCTTTAAATGAGAAGGTGTGTCCAAACTTTTGGTCTGTACTGTATGTCAACCCCAAGACCCATGAAATGGTTTGGCAGATTGTTGTACCTAGGGCAGATATCCAGATGGTGTTAGAGGCCAACCACGACCAGGCAGGTCACTTTGGCTGGAAGAAGCTGGAAACCCTGCTGAAGGACCGGTTCTATTGGGTTGGAATTCGAAGTTCCATAGAAAGGTGGTGCCGGAATTGTGGACCCTGTAGCCTCAGAAAGAAAGACTAAGGCAGCCAGAAAGCACCTTTGCAGTCCATAAAGACAACCCAACCCCTGGAGATTGTCGCTCTGGATCACGTCAAACTGTCGCCCAGCAGATCAGGCTATTCCTATGCCCTGACCATGGTGGATCACTATTCCCGGTTCCTGGTGGTAGCCCCTGCCAAGGACCTGACAGCAGAAACTGCAGCAATAACATTCCAAGCCTACTTCTGCAGACCCCATGGATATCCGGAAAAGGTGCTCACAGATCAAGGCCCTGCTTTCGAAGCTGAGCTATTCAAGGAATTTTGCCACCTGTATGGATGCAAGAAGATGCGGACTACGCCATATCATCTGCAATCCAATGGTATGTGCGAGAAAATTAACAACATTGTTATAGACCTGTTGAAAACCCTACCTTTGGTAGAAAGGAACCTTTGGCCAGAAAAGCTACCTGATCTAGTGGACCTGTATAACCACATACCTGTGACTTCTACTAATTGTACCCCAGCGTACCCCATGAGAGCAAGACCTGGAAAATTGCCCATGGACCTGGAGCTCGGAGTGGTAGAACCTGCTGCAGATACGTCCACTGAAGACTGGGACATAAGTAGGCAAGAGCAGAACAGGAAGGCACAGGCCTGTGTCGAAGACAGTCTAAACAAGGTGAGGGAAAAACAGGAAGAGCAGTATAACAAACATGCGCCAGCAGAACCCTTGGCACCTGGAGAGATAGTGCTAAAGCGGAAAAGAAGAGGTCACAAGCTCGATGACCAGTGGGAAAGAGAGCCCTACACTGTGTTAAACTCCAGATTTGACAACAGTAAAACCTGCCTGATTAGTAAGGATGGAGGTAAGACAACCGCAACAGTCTCAAGAGACCACTTTAAGGTGTGCCCAGGTCTACTGAAGACAACGGAGGAAGAAATACCTCCTATAGCACCGGAAGAACCCAAGGAAGATGTGCTTCACACAGTTCTAGGAGATTTCCCTGCGGACTGGCTTCAACTTGATGGAGCAGTTATTATACCAGTAATACACTTCTATCAACCACAAGAAGAACCTGTGAGCACCCTAGAAGAACCTGCTCAGGAACAGGAAGAGTCCCCAGTCAGAGGAGGATCACCCGTTGAAGCAGAGCCTGAAGGCCCAGTAATCAGTGCACTTGCCAGTCCCATAGAGAGATTGAGGCAGTTTTATAATCTACCAGCACGTACACCTGATAGGTTAGCAGAGAGTGCATGCACAGACACCAGTATCACCCCAGTGCTACAAAGGTCCACACGCAGCCCACAAGGCCAAATCCCTGCCAGGTTTAGGGATTAAAATACAAAATGCCTAAAGTATAGTTACCCAGTTGGGTATTGCCTATTGTTTATTGTGTAAACTGAAATTAATGTGTGCCTGTAGTTACCCGTCAGGGTACAGAGACTTGTAGGCTGAGGACTGTGAGCAGCCAAAAACTGTCCTTGTAAATAGTTGCACTCATCAAAAGTGCCCCCTTATTTGACCACTGAACAAAAACCCGTTTGGCGTGGCCGAAGACGTGGTCCAACACCTGGATCACTTATGCCCTGTAGCCATGCCCTGGGCCTACGTTGAGGGTTTTCAGGCGGGTCCCTCATGTTACTCATTTTACGCTTTCTTCGGTGAAATGGACACTAGGTTACGGGACTTACTGTAACTTTATTATTGTTATTATAATTATTGTTATTGTTGTAACCTGTTACAAAATGCTTCAGTCCAGGAGTACTGAATTGTACTAGTGGGGAATGTGGCACCCTGCTACCCACAGGTACCACAGAACCCAAAAGGGTGCATGGACGGACTTCTCCACAAGAGGCCCTCATTACAAACAAGCACCTCGACCCTTCCACCTCATACCACCAGAGGGAGCCTTGTTAGGGATATATATATGGATGGTGGAGCCAGGTAGTGCAGTTAGAAGTTAGTAGTTCAGAGAGTGTCCTGCCACTGAGAGCAGTGAAGACGCAGCACATCTGCTGCTGAATTGAGGGCCCCAGTGTGGCCGGAGGCAGTAAGGAGAGGAGAGATGAGTTGAGGGGGCAGAGGAGCATCATAGGCTCACCCCAAGACACAAACCGGACACCAGGTCCGCGCCTACAGGGTCCTCTATACCCAGTAGGGACTACCGGCATACCAGGAGGCTTCCAGACCCCTGGTCATCCTGAAGCTACCAGCAATAAACGGACTAGGAATCTCAAAGGCCCCGGCGTCCAGGGATAGTGGTTGCCAAAGAAAGGTCCTACTACCAAGCGGTCAGGCGAGAGAGCAACACAACACAGAAGCTAGGCCAAGTTTCAGGCTGGCTTGAAGCTTAGAGAGAGGGCGACATGGATCAGGAGGCCTTATACCCGCTCACTGGGAAGAAGTCCTGAAGTGCACCCTTCCTAGCAAGTACCCTGGACCATACCTGCCGTTACACCAGTAAAGGTACTGAAGCAAATCCCCTGTGTGAGTGTCCGTCATTCCCCCTGACCTGGCCATCTCTCACCTGCACCCCTTTCATCTACACTGCCCTGGGGGCTCGCTCTGCTTGTGGGGAGCGGAAACATCCCAGCTGCCACCCCATCACCCCCGGAGGTCTGCAGCAGCGCCGGTAACCGTTACCGGAAACCACAGGTGGCGTCACGAAACAAACTTTACACTAAAGAACCCCCATTTCCAAGAGAGACCCCAGAGTACGGACCCGGGAACCGACTGCTGTGACATCCTAAACAAGGTAAAAGGCCTGGGTACCGAGTCCCCTATATCCCCCTGGGTGACACACCATCCCAGTGTGGGAGAATTGTCCTGCTCAAGCGCTGAGCGCAGGAGAATTCTCCCACGCTGGGATGGCATTGAGATGACAGGCTGGATCGCAGCTGAATGCTGCCATCCAGCATGCCATCGTTCATAGACACTGCAGAGCGCAGGCATGCTTGCGCTCTGCAGTGTCTCTGAAGGATGACAAGCTGGATGGCAGCGCTCAGCTGCGATCCAGCCGGTCATCTCAATGCCATCCCAGCGTGGGAGAATTCTCCTGCTCAAGCGCTGAGCGCAGGAGAATTCTCCCACGCTGTCAGTGACGAGCATGAGGTGAGCTGAGTTCATTGGACATGAACTCGGCTCATCTGGATGCCGTCACAGCGAGACACTGAGGAGCTTCACTGAGGAGCTTCTCATTGTCTGCCTCATGGCAAGCTGGATGGCAGCATTCTGCTACGATCCAGCCTGTCATGTCAATGTAGCAGAGCTGAAGCTGTCCTGGAAACCATGGAAAGGTAAGGATGAGGTTGGATTATTATTTTACTTTTATTTTAGAAGACATTGGCTTCAGCTGGAATGGGCGATACGGTAAGTAGGGATTAATTTAGAACATTAAAGGAATGTGTCTTTATTTCAATTAAAGGACTTTATTCTGGGTGTTGTGTTTTTTCTAAATACTTTACCAGAAATTCATGGCCGTCATGTCTAATATTGGCGTGACCCCATGAATTTCGGGCTTAGGGCCAACTGATAATACCAAGCTGGCCCTGACCCCTTTATTACCCAATGAGCCACCGCACCAGGGCCCTGGATAAGTTGGGTACAGCGCCATTTTCTGGGGTGGCTGCAGACTGCAATTCGCAGCAGGGGGGGCCCAGAAAGCTTGGGTCACCCTGCGCTGCGGATTCCAGCCCCCAGCTGCTTAGTTGTACCTGGCTGGACACAAAAATAGGGCGAAGCCCCACGTCAAATTTTTTAAAATTATTTCATGAAATTCATGAAATAATTAAAAAAAGGGCTTCCCTGTAATCTTCCTTCCAGCCAGGTACAAATAGGCATCTGGGGGTTGGGGGCAGCCCGTTCCTGCCTGCTGTACCTGGCTGGACACAAAAATATGGCGAAGGCCACGTCAAATTTTTGGTGAAAAATTCATTAAATTTAAAAAAAAAAAACACATTTAGGGACTGCATCTTTATTAACCCCTCCACTTGAGGGGTTAATAAAGATGCAGTCCCTAAATTATTATTTTTATTTTTATTTTTTAATTAATTTTTCCCAAAAATTTTGACGTGGGCTTCGCCATATTTTTGTATGCCAGCCAGGTACAGCATCCAGGAACGGGCTGCCACCAACCCCCAGCTGTCTATTTGTACCTGGCCGGACACAACAATATAGGGAAGTCCTTTTTTTTTATTATTTCATGAATTTCATGAAATAATTAAAAAAAAAATACCTGGGGCTTCTCCCTATTTTTTTGTCCAGCCAGGTACAACTAAGCAGCTGGGGGCTGGAATCCGCAGCGCATTTTGACCCAAACTTTCTGGGCCCCCCCTGCTGCGAATTGCAGTCCGCAGCCACCCCAGAAAATGGCGCGTTCATAGAAACGCCATCTTCTGGCGCTGTACCCAACTCATCCAGGGCCCTGGTGCGGTGGCTCACTGGGTAATAAAGGGGTCAGGGCCAGCTTGGTATTATCAGCTGGCCCTAAGCCCAAAATTCATGGGGTCACGCCAATATTAGACATGACCGCCATGAATTTCTAGTAAAGTATTTAAAAAAAACACAACACCCAGAATAAAGTCCTTTAAATGAAATAAAGACACATTCCTTTAATGTTCTAAATTAAACCCTACTTACCGTATCGCCCATTCTAGCTGAAGCCAACTCTCTCCTGCAATAAAAATAAAATAATAAACCAACCTCATCCTTACCTTTCCATGGTTCCCAGGACAGCTTCAGCTCTGCTACATTGACATGACAGGCTGGAGCGCAGCAGTACGCTGCCATCCAGCTTGCCATGCCGCAGACACTGAGAAGCTCCTCAGTGAAGCTCCTCAGTGTCTGGCTGTGACGGCATCCAGATGAGCCGAGTTCATGTCTAATGAACTCAGCTCACCTCATGCACGTCACTGACAGCGTGAGAGAATTCTCCTGCGCATGCGGTGAGCGTGAGAGAATTCTCCCACGCTGGGATGGCATTGAGATGACAGGCTGGATCGCAGCTGAGTGCGGCCATCCAGCTTGTCATCCTTCAGAGACACTGCAGAGTGCAAGCTTGCCTGCGCTCTGCAGTGTCTATGAAGGATGGCATGCTGGATGGCAGCGCTCAGCTGCGATCCAGCCTGTCATCTCAATGCCATCCCAGCGTGGGAGAATTCTCCTGCGCTCAGCGCTTGAGCAGGAGAATTGTCCCACGCTGGGATGGCATTCTGATGACAGGCTGGATCGCATCTGAGCGCTGCCATCCAGCTTGTCATCCTTCAGAGACACTGAAGAGCGCAAGCATGACTGCGCTCTGCAGTGTCTATGAAGTATGGCATGCTGGATGGTAGTGTGGCGCCCTGCTGCGCATTGGTGCCACAGAACCCAGAAGGGTGCATGGATGGACTTCTCCACAAGAGGCCCTCACACATTCACACACCTCCACCCTACCACCTCAGACCACCAGAGGGAGCCCGTTAGGGAGATATATAGGGAGGGTGGAGCTAGCCAGTCAGTTGTTAGCAGTGAGTCCAGTGAGTGTTCAGAGACAGAGAGGAACACAGCTCAGAGTTGAGAAGAGAGCGTGCTGACGCTCACAGAGCAGCACGCTGGCTGCTGTGCTTAGGCGAGCCAAGGCCTACAGCACGTGTGGAAGCCTAGTGAGTGCCTTGAGTGGGCCGAAGGCAAGAGGAGAAGGAAGAAGTAGCAAGGGGGCAGAGGAGCATACCAGGCTCACCCCGATGTATATACCGGACACTGGGTCCGCGCCTACAGGGACTCTTCATACCCAGTAGGAACCACCAGGACACCTGGAGGACTACAGGACCCAGGTTCACCAAATGCTGATTGTAGTACCAGGGCTAGGAGTCACGGAGGCCCCAGCGTCCAGGGAGAGTGATCTCCAAAGAGAAGGCCCTACCACCAGGTCAGCAGGTGCAAAGAGAGACAGTAACCAAGCTAGGCCTAGATCCAGGCAGGCCAGAAGCTTAGCGAGTACAGCAACTCCACTCACTGGGGAGAGTCCAGAAGTGCGCCCTTCACCTGGAGTACCCTGGACCGTGCCTGCAGCAACACCAGTAAAGGTACTGAAGTTTACCCTCGTGTGAGTGTCTGTCTCTCCTCCGGGATCGTCCTGTGGTCTCTCCCCTGCACCACCATTCATTACACCCCGTGCTGCCCTGAGGCCCGCTCCACCTGTGGGGAGCCATTCCATCACAAGCTGCCCTACCATCTGCCTCAGAGGACTACTCCGCAGCAGCGGCACCCCTTAGCCGCATTCCACAGGTAGCGTCACGAACTGTACAAATCCCCAAAATATTCCCCTTTTTGCACTGACCGCTCTGGGTCACGGACCGGGCCAGCCACCGTGATACTCCCCGGCAACCAGAGGCCCGGTTGCCGAGTACCCCACGGCCCTGGGGGCGCGTCAGTAGCGCTCAGCTGCGATCCAGCCTGTCATCTCAATGCCATCCCAGCGTGGGAGAATTCTCCTGCTCAAGCACTGAGCACAGGAGAATTCTCCCACGCTGTCAGTGACGTGCATGAGGTGAGCTGAGTTCATTGGACATGAACTCGGCTCATCTGGATGCCATCACAGTGAGACACTGAGGAGCTTCACTGAGAAGATTCTCAGTGTCTGCGGCATGGCAAGCTGGATGGCAGCGTTCTGCTACGATTCAGCCTGTCATGTCAATGTAGCAGAGCTGAAGCTGTCCTGGGAACCATGGAAAGGTAAGGATGAGGTTGGTTTATTATTTTACTTTTATTGCAGAAGACATTGGCTTCAGCTGGAATGGGCGATACGGTAAGTAGGGTTTAATTTAGAACATTAAATGAATGTGTCTTTATTTCAATTAAAGGACTTTATTCTGGGTGTTTGTGTTTTTTTAACTTTGACTATGGGGTTAGTAATGGGGGTGTCTTATAGACGCCTCTCCATTACTAACCTGGGCTTGATGTCAGCTGGCATTATAAGCTGACATCAACCCAACCCTATTACCCCACTGCCACCGCTACAGGGCAGTGGGAAGAGCGAGGCTAAGTGCCAGAATTGGTGCATCCAATGGATGCGCCATTTCTGGGGCGGCTGATGGCTCGTGTTTCTAGCCTGGGAGGGGGCCAATATTCATGACACCCTTCCTGGGCTATTAATATCAGCCCCCAGCTGTCTGCCTAGCCTTTGCTAGCTATTAAAATAGGGGGGACCCCACGTCATTTTTTTTGGGTCCCCCCATTTTAATAGCTAGTAAAGGCTAGGTATTCAGCTGGGGGCTGATATTAGTAGCCTGGGATGCTCCGTGGGTATTACCCCCTTCCCAGGCTTCAAACATCTGCCCCAGCCATCTGCTTAACGTCCGCTAGAGACTAAAATTACGGGGAACCCCACGCCAATTTTTTTTTTAATAAATCCTTTATTTTAACACTAAATGACAAGTACAGTAATCAACACTATCACTGTACTTCTTATATATGTGACTGACATGTTTCTATCTATCTAATCTATGTGTGATGCTCTATTCTTTCTGTTTTATCTTGTCAGGTATCGATGCTGAATTGCCGGCCGGCTTTTTTAAAGAGACGGATGCATGAAAACACTATTATTTTTTTTTTATAAATCCTTTAACACTAAATGACAAGTACAGTAACCAACACTTTCACTATACTTATTATATATGTGACTGACATGTTTCTATCTCTCTAATCTATGTGTGGTGCTCTATTCTTTCTGTTCTAAATTGTCGGGTACCGGTGTATGCCACTGCTGAATTGCCGTCTTTTCATGTTTCACTGTGAGCACTGTTCCCATCGATTTGGGCAATCACTATAATGCCACAACCACCATGGCTGTGGCATTACAGTGAGTGGCAGACAATCCCTGCATGATTGGTGCTCTAAATAGCGCCAGACATGCAGGACGGGGACCCGAGCTCCTGCCCCAGCATCTCAAAAGTATTACTGTGAAAAAATTCAGTTACGCTTTTGGTGCACGAACAGTTATCGAACATAACCTCGAACAGCCGAATTTTTTGCAAATCGTTCGAGTTCGTCGAACGACTCGAACACCGCCCAAAACAGCTCGAATTTAAGATTGCCGAACAGTTCGAGTTGAACACCGCTCATCTCTAGTCCCTACCCCAGGCCTTGGAACGCAAACGCCACCCACCCACAGGTCCAAACACTAAATGGCATATTTACAGACTGCTTGGCCTGGAAATGTTGCCATTTAGGGTTGTGAACACTGAGGCTTTCCGCAACCTCATGGCGGCGGCCATAGCTCCATACTCGGTCCCCAGCCGCCACTATTTTTCCCGGTGTGCCGTCCCCGCCTTACACCAGTACGTGTCCCATAACATCACCTGTGCCCTGACCAATGCAGTTACTGGAAAGGTCCACTTAACAACCGACACATGGACAGCTGTAAGCAGCTTCACACCTTGGGTCCTGTTAACGCAGGCATTTTTTATATTCCCTAGTAAATATGCTTATCTATTTATACATGTGATCTATGTTATCGACTCCATGGCTACAAAATCCTTTGTGTGTCCTCACATCGATTTATATATATGCATTTTGATGTGACATTTTTATATATTTTTTCTTGTATCTTGCTAACAATATGGTAGCTACATTTGCTGTATTAGGGTTTTTATCCATCTATTTATTATGAGTTTTGCCTGTTGAGGAGGCCTAATTTAGATTATTTCATCCAAGCCTTTTCACATTTTAAGTGTTTTAATCTCCATGTCTATGTTGTTTTTGCTGCATATTATGCTTAATAAAATAATATTTTTCAATCTTTATTATTGGGTGTGTACATGTCCTTCTGCCCTGCTTCCTTTATTGTCTCTCTTTGCATAACTTTTAGGAGGTCAGCAGGTGTCCTCTCTCATAATTTTTAGAGAGTCATCAGATGGCCTTCGCTCAAAATTTTTAGGGGGTCATCATGTGACCTTCGCTCTTAATTTTTACAGGGTGTGTATGGTGCCTTCCTTCATTATTTTTACAGAATGTGTTTGAGGCCTACCTCTACAATTCTCTTACATATATATACTAATTTTTGGCGGTTCTTGCATTGTCTGGATAGGCTTTGTGAGTTTCAGAGTCCCTGAACAGGATGTGTCTGATCATGTCACACACACCACATGCCCAGATAAGGTAGTAAAATGTTAAAATTACATTTACCGGTGACTACCAGTGGGTGTAGTTTTATTTCCCCCTTTACTGTGTCATCTACTGTAGTCATAGGCGATGGTGAAATACGGTGAGAGATGGCTCAGCTATTATGAGGTGGAGGAGGCTTTTTTTTTTTCTGTTTTTAAGTTTGCCTTACATACATGTCATTATACAGGAAAGAATGTTTCCTAACATTTTTTTCCTGTAAAGTCCATTTTATCTTTGGTTTTGTATGTTTTATTGTCAGTCCTTAAAAGTGGAGTAATACTCTGAAAACATTGTTCGCAGCAGCGACCTGGGAGTCAGAGATACGTCCAGGTGTCCTTCCCATGCTGTTCCCATTCCATTTGAGCACTGTTATTATTCATTTAAGCAATTTTCCTGCCTCCCCAGCCCTCCTGTTAGAGACTTCCGGAAAAATGCTCCAGTTTCCCAATGACTTCCATTATACTCTATACTCGAGTGGAGCCTGTGCGAGTGTCCGATCTGCTTGATTCGAGTACTGATCACTTGAGCATTTTAATGATTGATCATCACTAGTTGGCACCTTTCCAAAATTGTCAGTAAACAACTTTATTTCAAGCATGTGGTGTTCGTTCAAACTCACCTGTGGCAAGTAACAGGTGTGGACAATATGAAGATCACACCTGAGACTAGATAAAAAGGGTTGAAGTTTACTCAATCTTTGCATTGTGTGTCTGTGTGTGGCACAATAAGCATAGAGAACAGAAAGAGGAGAAGAAAACTGTCTGAGAAATTGAGAACCAGAATTGTTGCAAAATATCACAATCTCAAGGTTACAAATTCATCTCCAGAGATCTTGATGTTCATTTGTAAACGATGCGCAATATAATCAAGATAATCAAGAAGTTTTCAACCCATGGCACAATACCTAATCTCCCTGGCTGTGGACGGCAGAGAAAAATGTATGAAAGTTTGCAATGCAGGATAGTCCAGATGGTGGATAAGCAACCCCAATCAAGCTGCAAAGAAATTCAAAGCTAGACTGCAGTTTGCCAAAATGTACATGAGTAAGCCAAAAATCCTTCTTCGAAAGCATCTTTCATGGCTCAACTCCGAGACTCAATCTGGTGACCTCTAGGTTTGGGTCGGTTTCCCTTTCTGATTGACCACAGCCTGTGTTGCATCTTTCCAACTACTGATAATGCTCTTGTCTTTGCTTTGCTGTGTTGCTTCTATGCAAGTGTTTGTACTTCCTTGTTATGGTTTGCGCTATAAAATCTTAGTAGGGTCTATTTATACTCTCTTGGCAAAGGCAGTCTTTGCAGCCTATTTTCCAAGTTAGATGGATGTTTGGAGTCCCAGATCCCCAGTGAAGGATTATCTTACTGAGGATTTCTCTATTGCTTCTCCTGCGGTTTGTTTGGGTATTCCCCTTCTCAGCTCTTTTCCCATTTTATTACATTCAGGTTCTGGGAGTTTTCACATATATCAAAGGTCTTTTTGGGTTCCTTTAATTTCCTTCCATCTTTCATTCATGAAAACATGTGAACACATCTTTAGACCCATGTCTCACCCTCTGTGTGAGTGCACTCTGTTCTGTTGTTGTGGTTTTGGGTTACACTCTGTGTATATAGTTCAGGGTGCAGTTAAGGATACTTGGGTCAGCTGACGTTGAGCGGGTGCACAGTTGCTTAATTTTAGGGTGTCAATCTCGGCAGTCAAACAAATCAGGGTCAGGTTAGGGATTGATTAGTCTGTATACAAACCTGTGGTTTAACATCTCCCCTGGTTTGTTCATCCCCACATGAGTGTTAGAGTTCACTCATAACAGCATCTTGTAGACAGATGAGATCAAGATAGAGATTTTTGCTAAAGCACATAATTTTACTGTTTACCAAAAACGAAATGAGGCCTACGAAGAAAAGAACACAGTACCTACAGTCAAATATGTTGGAGGTTCAAAGATGTTTTGAGGTTGTTTTGCTGCCTCTGGCACTAGATGCCTTGACTTTAAAGGACATCATTCAGCTGCTTACTGTAAATGGAATGAGACCTACAAAAAAAGGCACTGGGTGCATTGAATGTGTGCAAGGCATTATGAAATCTGAAGACTACCAAAGGACTTTGGGTCGCAATGTAGTGCCCAGTGTCAGAAAGCTGAGCTTGCCTCCTAGGTTATGGATCTTCCTGCAGGACAATGACCCCAAACACACTTCAACAAGTACCCAGAAATGGATGGGAACAAAGCGCTGGAGAGTTGTGATGTGGCCAGCAATGAGACCGGGTCTAAATCCATTGAACACCTGTGGAGAGATCTTAAAATTGCTGTTGGGAGAAGACACTCTTCAAATATGAGAGAACTGGAGCAGTTTGCAAAAGAGTGGTCCAAAATTCCAGTTGAGAGGTGTAAGAAGCATCTTGATGGTTATAGGAAACGATTGATTGTAGTTATTTATTTCAAAGCGTGTGCACCAAATATTAAGTTGAGAGTGCCAACAATTTTGTCCAGCCCATTTTTTGGGTTTTGTGTGATATGATGTCCAACTTTTTTTCTCTGTTTTTTTATGTTGTTTCAATACACACAAAGGAAATAAACATGTGTATAACAAAACATGTGTAACTGCAATAATTTTCTGGTAGAAATACTTCATTTTGTGGGCCAATTTCAAGGGTGCCAACACTTTCGGCCAAGACTGCATAAACTGATAATATCTGCAATCCTATGCCCTTTTGTTCTTTATTGCTGTAGGACAAGTCAATCAATAACCATTTTGAATATAAATGATCTTTGCATGTTTCAAGTCCAGAGTCTTTCACAACACAGCAACAAAACACTCCACCCTCCAAATATGAAAACACCAGGTTGCCTTTGAACAAGAGAGGAAACACTGCAAGAAAAATGGCTAAACACTTAGTGAATATTCTTGTTGTATCTTTTGGATTTTTGCTATTATTTACTGCTTTTGGAGGGCTTCAGAGTTTGCAGGTAGGCAAACTATGCTAAACTTACCATGTAATGCTGCAAATGGTACTTATTTATAAATTGTCTATTAGCATAAATCAATCTTTTGTTTTAGTTCGTTAAGGGTTACTTAACCTCTTAACAACAGGCCTGAAACGGTCTTCATAACTGGACAACTTTTTTAGTTTAAGTTGCTATACTTTTCATCAGTCATAACTGTTTTATTTTTTTCATTTATGTGGCCGCATGAGGCTTTGTTTTATACACAACACATTGTATTATTTTTTAGCACTGCTTTGATGTACTTATAACCTATCGTATAATGTATCTAATTTTTTTATGAAAAAAATATCAAAAAAGCGATTTTCATTTAAATTTTCTTGGTTTATATTTTTTACTAATCAATTTTCACACCAGATAACCTGTTGAATGAATTGCCCAGGTCATTTCGGTCATGAAGCTACCTAATATGTGTGTGTTTTTGGTTTTCTTTCTTTCATGTACAGTACCAATCAAAAGTTTGGACACTCTTGGTGAGGCATAACTGTTCATTGAAAGCCATTCCATATGTAGCTTATGAGTTTATAAACCTGTCTTCAGAGTTAGAGTCCATACTCATCGGCATATAAATCGGACGAGTGTAATTCGATAAAAAATCGGATTGCACTCTGACTAATGTTATTCACTGATTCTGAGTTCATCTGTGATTTTTTTTCTCAGCTCAGATTGGACTACTGTAACTGCAGTAACCTTACTGATTTCACCACTGAAATTTTGTCATGCTGTGATCGGTGGCGTCTGCAAGGTTACCCCGGTTCATCGGCTGTGAACTGCGATAACCTTAGTGACATCAGCACTCGGCACAGCAGCCCGATTCACACAATACTGTCATTGTGTTCCAGCTGCCATGCTGAGCGGTCACATTACTGATGTCACCGATCAGCACTGCATCCGGATGTAGCAGAGTTGGGGATCTTCATGGGACGTGGGATGGATTTACTGCAGACCCCTTTGGATTATTTTATTTTATAAAGGTAATAAATGGGTAAAAGAGGGTCGGCGAATGTTTTTACAATTAAAGGACTTTCCTGTGTATTTATTTCTTATGACTTCTGGGTTAATAATGGGAGTGTCTGATAGACATCTCTCCATTACTAACCCCTGAGCTTGATGTCAGCGGACATTATAAAGCTGACATCAACCCCAAAACTATTACCCAGATTGCCAATGCACCAGGGCAATCAGGAATGGCACATCTAATTAATGTGCCATTATCGGAGTAACGGGGGGCTGGTGTTATTAGTCTGGGAGGGGGCCGATATCCATGGCCCCTTTCCAGCCTATTAATATGAGCCCTCTGCTGTCTGCTTAGCCTTTGCTTGTTATGAAAAATAGCAGGGACCCCAAGTCATTTTTTTGGGGAGTGCCCCCTTTTTAATAACCAGTAAAGGCTAAGCAATCCGATAAATCTGGCTGTGGGGACCTACATGGGGCTGGCTGTGGGGACATACAAGCGGCTGGCTGTGGGGACATACAAGGGGCTAGCTGTGGGTGCATGTGTGGTGCTGGAAGTGAGGACATTACAAGCAGAGCTAGCTGTTGGGACATAACAAAAGGGGATGTGGGGGACATCATATTATATGGGAGACTGTGAGGAACATTATACTGAGAGCTGTGGGGACATTTTACCTGGGCTGTGGTGGCATCATACTTTATAGAATATGTGGGAAAGCATCATATGGTATAGGGGGCTGTAGGGGACATTATACTGGGGGATGTTGAGACATCCTACGGTATTGGTGGCAGTGGTGACCATGCTGTATAGGGGGCTGTTGAGGATATTATACTGTATATTACTTTGGTGGACATCATAAAATATATTGGGGGGCTCTGCTGGACATCATGGTGTATATTGGGGGGCTGGAGGGAAATAATAATGTATGGGTAGCTGTGGTGACTGTCATACCATGTAGGGGGACAGTGTTAGGAAGGACTACAGTTTTGAGAGGGCAATTTGGTGGGAAATATGAGGGCATAGCGTGAAAAGGTGGCACAGAATGGATATGGAAAGGGGGCAGCGTGAAATAGGAGCATAATATGGAGAGAGCTTAGCATGATGGGGGAATGTGTGGGGATATAGAGAGTGTAAGGGAAAACGATTGAGAAGGGACAGCCATGGTATAGGCCATGGTTCATAAGGGCTGACGGTGTAGTGGGTATAGCTGATGATGGCAGACACTGGAGTGGTTATAGATCTTTAAGGTGGAACGTGTGGAGGCCAAATAACATGGGAAGCTTATTTAGGGCATACTTTGGACAGATTTTATGCAAAGGGCATTTTAATAACACTCTTATTTTTAAGGGCACTGTGTTGGGATATGCTGCAGAAGAGTGGAGAAGAGAGAATTGGCAGAGAACAGCTTTGGATGTGCAAAGTCCTCATGGCGTCTGGACAAGATGGAGACAAAAAGAAAGAAATGACTTATTCAGAGAAGATGTCACCTACAGTATAAGGTATCTGTATTTACTTGTTGATACTGACTACGTCTCATCATCTCATCAGTACTGTATGTCCGGTATGACCCGCAGTCTGATAAAGACTGATAACAACTCCCAGCATCTCCTTACCATTGCTAAGGACATACTGGGAGGTTTAAGAGATATAAATGTACATCAGCCTCACTTCACATTACAATTGATTGCTGTACTAAGCTTGGTGATGTATTAATGTACTGATGATGGTACTGGTGTATTTATTTACTGACTGTGGTTCTGGTGATGTATTCATTTACTGATTGAAGTTCTGATGACTTATTAATGCATTGATGGTGGTTCTGATGATGTATTCATGTACTGATGGTGGTTGTAGTGAAATATTTAATTATTGGTTCTAGTGATGTATTTATGTACTGTTGATGGCTTTGGTGTTCTATTTATGTACTGCTAATAATTTTGGCTTTGTATTCATGTGATGATGATGGTTGTGGTAATGAACATAGCATCAGAACCATCATCACTACATGAATACATCACCACAACCATAGATAGTACATGAATATAGCACCATAACAACCATCAGCTGTATGAATACGACACCAAAACTACCATCAGTATAGGAATATGTCATCAGCATCACTTCAGTGTAGAAATACATCACCAGAACCATCCTCAGTTCAGGAATATGGCACCAGAACCACCATCAGTACAGGAATACGGCACCAGACCCACCATTAGTTTTGATGCAAGCAGAATTAAGTCCGTCACATGACGGACATAAAAACAGTCATACATATGCCTTTATCTATAATGGGATCTGTTTGGTTCCCATTAGGGTATCCGTCAAATGCTGGACACTTTAACATCTTAAGGACTGAGCCACTTTGTACGTTAATGACCGAGCCTCATTTTTAAAATCTGAGCAGTGTCACTTTATGAAGTAATAACTCTGGAATGCTCTAACATATCCCAGTGATTCTAAGATTGTTTTTTTCTGACATGTTGTACTTCATGTAAGTGATACATTTTGGTCAATATGATTTGCGTTTATTTATGCAAATATCTAAAATTTGACAAAAAATTAGAAAATACTGCAATTTTCACACTTTAAATTTTTATGCCCTTAACCCCTTTACACCCGAGGGTGGTTTGCACTTAATGACCAGGCCAATTTTTAGAATTCTGACCACTGTCACTTTATGAGGTAATTACTCTGGAACGCTTCAACTGATCCCACTGATTCTGAGATTGTTTTTTTGGCACATATTGTACTTCGTGATAGTGGTAAAATGTATTTGATATCACTTGCGTTAATTTGCAAAACCATTTTTTTAGGGACCACATCACATTTAAAGTGACTTTGAGGGGCCTTTATGACAGAAAATACCCAAAAATGACACCATTCTAAAAACTGCACTCCTCAAGGTGCTCAAAACCACATTCAAAAATTTTATTAACCTTTCAGGTGCTTCACATGAATTTTTGAAATGTGGAAGAAAAAAATTATCGTTTATTTTTTTTCATAAAAATGTTACTTTAGACCCCAATTTTTTTTATTTTTGCAAGGGTATAATTAAAAATTGAACCCCAAAATGTGTTGTGCAATTCCTCCTGAGCACGATGATACCCTCTATGTGGGGGAAAACCACTGTTTGGACGAAATGGAAGGAGCGCCATTTGACTTTTTTAACGTAAAATTTGCTTGAATAATTAGCGGATGCCATGTTGCGTTTGAAGAGCCCCTGATGTGCCTAAACCACCCACAAGTGACTCCATTTTGAAAACTACACCCCTCAAGGATTTTATAAAGGGTTATAGTGAACCTTTTGAACCCAGAGGTATGACACAGAATTTGATAACATTAGGTCATCATAGTGAATAAGTTGTCATTAGTCTTGAGTGCAATTGCTCGCTACTTGAGTTTGCATCAGGTACTCAGGTATGCACCAAGTATCGCGGGTGCTCAAGTGACATGCTCGAGTCTCCACCCCGCATGTTTCACAGTTATTAGACACCCAAAAAAAACATGTGGGTATCACTCGTGCATGGCAGGCAACCCCTGCAAGTTTTTTTTGGCTGTATAACAGCTGCAAAACATATGGGGCAGAGACTCGAGCATGTCACTCGAGCACCCGCTATACTCGGTGCATACCCGAGCACCCGCTATACTCGGTGCATACCCGAGCACCAGATGCAAACTCAAGTAGCGAGCACTTACGCTCAAAACTAGTCACCATATCGTGGTCATTTTTTTCTTTACTTCTGAAAAAATCACAACCCCAACACAACCCTAACCCCAACCCTAATACAACCCTAACCCTAGCCCAACCCTAACCCTAGCACAACCCTAACCCTAGCACAACCCTAAGCCTAGCACAACAGCCTAGCACAACCCTAATCCTAATCCTAGAGTTCATTTTTTACACCGTTCCTCGTGTGGTATAAATTATTAGACAACTTTATTCTTCGGGTCGGTGCGATTACAGCGATACCAGATTCATATCGGGTTTTTATGATTGACAGCTGTCACAGACTAAAAAGCCCTTTTTTTTGCAAAGACTAGTTTTTGCATCGCCATATTTTGAGAGCTATAATTTTTCCATATTTCGGCTGACAGAGTCATGTGACTGCTTATTTTTTGTGGGACAAGTTTATTGGTACCATTTTCGACCTCGTGACATTTTTTGATCGCTTTCTATTCTGATTTTTGGGAGGCAGAATAAACAAAAACCAACAATTCAGGAATTGTTTTTATGGTTTTTTTTTTTATGCCGTTCTGCGTGTGGTAAAATTGATAAGGCAGATTTATTCTTCGGGTCAGTACGTTTACAGCAGTACCACATTTATATATTTTTTTTATGTTTTGGCGCTTTTACACAATAAAAACTATATCATAGAAAAAAGAATTGTTTTTGCATCGCTTTATTCTGAGAACTAGGGAACAGAGAGGACGTGGGACAAGAGAGGCACTAAACATACCGAATAATTCAATATATACACAATATCATGAAGAATTATACAAACTTTTATTGTTCTCAAGACATTAAACACCACCATTTAAAAACATAGTAAAAGACATGTAAAACAAAAAAAGAGACAAATGAGCAAAAGAATCCCCTTAAAGAGATTAGAATATCAATCCCATATAGTCTAAGATAATATACAATAGATCTGTGCAAAAAAATTATTCAGTAAGTGTGGTACATAATTTCAGTATCCCTAATATAAATATAATAACATGATTTGAATAGATCAATAAAATATCATGATAGGAGAATATCCCTAAAACCCAATCTGTATCTAGTAGTTCATGATGGATTCTCACAAGGAGGATATCCAATATATAGAGTATATCCTAGAGATTGGTACAGAAGACAATAATATAAGGATAGAGAGAAAATATGGGTACCAAAAATGAAAATGCGCAGATGAAAAAATGGGAAGATATCAATAACCTACGCGTTACGCCATACGATTATGGCTTCTTCAGGGGTATAAAGTCAATGTCCCAGGCATTAGAAATATATATACCAAGAATCACATGCCCCAATTAGTCAGAGAGAGGAATCAAGGAAAACACGGACTGGACTAAATAGAATTAATGCCGTCAGAAGATGTGCACACTTATAGGCAATAAATAAGCTCCAGGTAATATTCCCAAATCCACAATCGTACATTCCCCACCAAGATCTATTGAGAACAGGCTGCGACGCATTAGCAAGATTGTATCTGCCCAAAGGAAAGTGGCGTGCGCTTCACAGTGGAACGCACCGCCGAGATGCAGAGCCGGAAGCAGCCCAAGGGAGGGAGGAGATTCCCCACACAGCGAAAACACACGTCAGCGCAGTGCACGTGACTGGGGGAATGCCCAGAAGTGACGGGCTACAAGGGCAGGGTCCGGAAGATACCGCCCACAGCAGTGCGTTCCACGCTGGAATGCACCACCCGGAAGCAGGTGCCGAATGTGCAAACCAAAAAGGGGAGGGATCTTCTCCCCCTCCATGCCAATGCGTGCCAGCATGGAACGCAAGGCTGGGCAAAAAACCGGGGCCAAATGAAGGGGCATGTCATGTTTTCAGAGTCCCTAATGTGCCTAAACAGTGGAAACGCCCCACAAGTGACCCCATTTTGGAAACTACACCACTCAAGAAATTTATCTAGAAGTGTGGTGAGCATCTTGAACCCACAGGTGCTTCACGGAATTTTAAAACATTGGACGTGACAACTAAAAATAAAAATTTTTCCCCAAAAATGTTGTTTCAGACCCAAATTTTTCATTTTTTCAAAGGTAGCAGGAGAAAATGGACCACATAATTTGTTGAGAAATTTCTCCTGAGTACTGGGATATCCTATATGTGGTTAGAAACTATTGTTTGGGCACACGACAGGGCTTGGAAGGAAAGAATGCTATTTGATTTTTGGCGTGCAAAATTGTCTGGAATAGATTGCGTATGCCATGTCACATTTGGAAAGATGCGAAGGTTCCAAAACAGCAGAAACCCCCACAAGTGGCCCTATTTTGGAAACTACACCTCTTGAAGAATTCCTCTAGGGATGAGAATTTTAAACCCACAGATATTTCATAGAATTGTTGGGCAGTGAAAATGAAAAGTTAAATTTTTTTCCACAAAAATGTTGTTTTAGCTCCAAGTTTTTAATTTTCAAAAGGGCTAATAGGAGAAAATGGACCAAAAAAATTGTTATACAATGTCTCCTGAGCACGACAGTACCCCATATGTGGTCAAAAACTACTTTTTAGGCACAGTGCAACGCTCAGAAGTGAAGGAGTATCATATTGTACTGCAGATTTGCCTGGAATGGTTTGCGAGTTCCATTTCACATTTGCAGAGACTCTGAGGTGTCAGTACTAGAGATGAGCAAACTTGTTTGAAAAACATTCGCCAATTTCAAATTCGGCATGAACGTTGCTCATTTGGATTCGTGATCGGTCAACCGAGCATTTTTACTTAAAGGCGGCAAAATTCAGTAAAAGTGCGGGAAATTATTGCATTTTCACTACAGTATTTTTATCACTTTGGCTAAGATAGTGGTGCTGCATGATGAGTGGGGGAGACGTATTTGATAAGGGGAGGGGATGGGGAGAAGTCAGAAGAGTGGTGTTCTGGTAATCTAATTTTTTTTTTCTTAATGTGTGCAGATTGCGGCAAGGGAACCATCCACAATGTCCAGACACAAGGGCTTGTGCCATTGGCAGCTGAAATCAGATATCCCTCTCCATATAAAGAGCGGACATGTTGGTTTAGCACCATTTTGTCAGTATAATAGCTCAAAATGGATGCTCCTGACGTTGCTCCTGGATACTGAGAGATTTTAGATAGATAGCTAAGCGGTAGCTTCTAAGTCAGATAGTATAGATAGAGTCCTGTGTGGCTGTGAAATCGACATTCCAGCAGATCAATATTTTTTGCTATTAGTGAGGACCAGACAGAGACAGCAGAGCACATTTCAGCATTGAACTCTGTTGTGCACTGCTTCTACTGTGTTCCATGCACGAGTTATTACCATGATACATACAGCAGGTCACATCTCAGGGTGAAATTTTTTGGTGCATATATTCTAATGTATGCAGAGCTTGTCCACAGTAACAAAATCTATTTTTTTCTGTTACTAACGTGATACAGCAGGAAACATCTCAGTTTGAAAATTTTTGGAGCATATATTCTGCTGTATACAGGCCTCATCCACAGTAAAAAATCTATTTTTTTGTTGCTAATAGTATGCTCCAACCACACTATCTGAGCAACATGAGGGGAAAAAGCGAGGTAGTGGTGGAAGGGGGAATAGGCTTGGTGTTCCGGGTGTATGTGAGGTTGGTGGTAATGTTAGTGAAAGCTCTAGTGAAGCAACACCATCACATCCTATCCAAAGACAACTGACAACTTCTGTTACTAGATGGGCTGCTCCACTCCCTTTCTTTGGCAGCTGCACAGCGGTACGCCTTGTATATGTGGACCAGATAGAATATGTGCTCCAGTGCATGGCAAGCGCAGCAACCTCCAGCCTTAATGAGACAAACGTTCCAACAGTGCAGAGGGAATCCCCACCACCTCCTTACTGCACAGCCAGGGCTCACCACAATCAGGCAGTTTTAAAATTAATATGCCTTGGAGATCGCAATCATACAGCTGAAGAGTTGTGGACAGCTAACCATGCTGAGTTTGAGCAATGGCTGTCTCCGCTGAACCTGGAGCCAGGGAAGGCCGTGTGCGATTATGGTGCAAACCTGGTGGCTGCCCTACGCCGGGGAAACCTCCCACACGTGCCTTGCATGGCTCACCTCCTCTACCTGGTGGTACAGCAATTTCTCCGCCACTATCCCGGCCTGGATGCACTGCTGCAGAAAGCACACTTCCGCCGTTCACACCCCTCAGGTCATCGACTTGCATCAATATAGAGGTCTTTGTCCATGCCAGTTAGCTGGCTGATATGCGATGTGCCGACACGGTGGAATTACACTCTGCACATCTTGCAGCGACTGTGTCAGCAGCGACGAGCCTTGACGCAGTATCTCAAGTCGTATAGGCTAACGCAATACAGACGTGCTGCAAATAACATTTGCGGAATGGGTACAGATTAAGGACCTTTGCACCCTTCTGCAGTTTTGAAATGGTTACTAAGATGGTTAGTGCTGACGATGGCGTCATCAGCATCAATATTCCATTCATCTACATGCTGGAGCAGACTTTGAATAGCCTGTAGGAGGAGGTGGTGGTCCCAGAGGAAGAGGAGGAATCAGAGGAGGATGCAGAAGAGATAACAATGTCTCTAAGTTCCAGACTATCATCACACAGGCAAGTGCTAAGGGAGGTTGAATTTCAGCGATCGAGGGGGCTGGTGATATCAGATAAACTGTTAGTGAGGGAGCAGGCCCAAGGAACAAATTGAGGAAAAGGTGATTGGCGAGCAACAGTCACAAGATGAAGAGGACAATCATCACTTCTCTGTTGTTCATGGTTGACGGAAGGGGATGGAGGAAACAAGCATCAGTGTTACCCAGCCACCAACACACCATGGGCTTGGAATGCATGGAAGAGCCCAACACATGAGCGCCTTCTTGCTGCATTATCTGCAACATGATCCCCATATAGTTAGTATTTAAAATAGTGCTGACTACTGGGTTGCCATTCTGTTAGAGCCACGTTATAAGAGTAAATTTTACCAGATGCTTCCCGCCCTGGAAAGGGACCCGCGCATGCTGGTGTATCGAAACACACTTTTACACAACCTTAAGAGAGGTTTTCCCCAAGACAGCAGTGTGGTACACAGTGTGAATCGCAGCTCTAGACTTCCAACCTCAGGAACATCAATTCGTCAATGCAAAAACATTAGCAGCAGAGCTGTAAGTGGCAAAAGCAATTTCTGTGAGTCCCTTCATACATTTTTTAGACTAGCTCGTACACCAGCACAACAGTCTGACATGTGGTGAATGACTGGAAAGGATGGTGCAGAAGTATCTCGAGCTCAATATCAATACCATCATGGAGGGTTTGGATTTTTTTACATTTTGGTCTTCAAAAATGTTTGAGTGGCCTGAGCTCACTTGTCACGCCTTGGAGGTTTTATCATGCCCGGCAGTCAGCTTTCTCTCAGAACGTGTCTTCAGTGCTGCTGGTGGTGTCCTGATGGGCAAGCACAGCTGGTTGTCACCCTGAAAGTGTAGACCGCCTAACTTTCATCAAGATGAACAAGTCATGGATCTCCAAAGACTTTTGCACCCCAATCGCAGACTGTGCAGACTAGGCGATGGTGTAGTTTTTAGTGTGCTGCATTGATCTCGCTTAATTGCAGTCTGTGATATCTTTGACGTAGCTTCTGTGCCTGCTGTTGTTGCTGCTTCTGCAGTTGTTAACAATAATTTTTTGAAATGTGGAAACTCCGGATTGGGTCTCCATCTTCTGGGTTGGCTGTAGTGGAAGAGGTGTCAGTCCCCATTATACTATTTCTACTCTAGTGAAATTGATGCCACTCTGATGATGTCTGCCACTAATTTTTTTAAATTTGAAGACCCCTAATTGGGTCTCCATCTGCTGGGTTGGCTGTAGTGGAAGAGGTGTCGGTCCACATTATACTATTTTTACTCTAGTGAAATTGATGCCACTTTGGTGGTGTATGTCCCTAATTTTTTTAAAATTTGAAGACTCAATATTCAGAGAACATCAGCAAGTTTCACTGATCTGAAACGAATCGAACCTTAAGAGGTTTGCTCATCTCTAGTCAGTACAGCAGGACCCCCCATAAGTGGCCCCATTTTATAAGCTATACCTCTTAATGAAATCATCTACCAATGCAGTGAGCATATTGATGCCACATGTGTTTCACAAAATATTATACCATTGAGCGGTGAAGAAAAAGAATAACATTTTTAACACTTTAAATTAACTCCCAGAGCACTATGCAAAGGAGGACATGACTTTAGGAGGGGTGGATCTTTAACTCCTTCAGCTTGCTTTGTATAGCTTTGTAGACTTTAAAGGGAACCAGTCATGTCCTATCTACTATGTAAACTGCCCCATAGCGTTGTTAGTGATGCATACATTTTCTATACTTATATCCTACCTGCCCGTATTAGTCATAGGGATGTTGTGATCGTCGTATTCAGTCATGGGTGCCGCCGCCCACGCATTTCAATTTTGCTCCCAGCTAGCGCTTATTTAAGTGGGACACTTGCGCAGTTTTACATGGTTGCCTTAATAACCTTCCCATGTTGTTTGTATTTGGTCCAGATTTTAGACACAGCTGACTGTGAACAACCAACATCTATTGAAACATTGCGTGATAATTTACCTTCCTTTAAGAGTTTGATAATCCTCTCCTTTGTTTCAATTGACATCTCTCGTGTTGGAGCCATGATTCATGTCAGTCCACTTGGTGCAACAGCTCTCCAAGGTGTGATCACTCCATTTTAGATGCAGACTAACGAGCAGATCTAATTTGATTAAGGTGTTAGTTTTGGAAATGAAAATTTACAGGGTGATTCCATAATTTTTTCCTCAGAATTGAGAGACCCATAATTTTTTCCCTCTGCTTGGTCTGAAAAAAATTACCCTTAATGAGTACCACATTTTTAATCTTGATTTCTTTTAGTGTTTCTTAAAGCCCTAAAGTTTCCATTTGAAATGACTTTAGTTTTGTGCCATGTCTGTGATCTGCTTTTTTTGAACAACATTAAACAACTGAACGAACATCCTCCAAGCCCCGAGCATTATACAGATTCTTCATGAGTTTTGGGCTGCTGGTGACTGTATTATATGGGGAACAAGGGCTATGAGCAGATATCTGCCATAACTGTGTAATAGTGGAGGACAGAGCATGGACACATACTTTGTCTGCCATTACTATGGTGGAGCTGGGCAGTCACATGCACTAGAGACTGGTGAGAGAGGAGCTGCCAGGGGATGGTATATGTATGATAGGACAGAGCATGGGCACATACAGTGTCTGCCATTACTATGCTCTCTATGGTGGTGCTGGACATGTACTAGAGACTGGTGAGAGAGGAGCAGTTGGGGGATGGTATATGTATGATAGGACGGAGCATGGTCACATACAGTGTCTGCCATTACTATGGTATCTATGGTGGAGTTGGGTAGTCACATGTAATAGAGACTGGTGAGAGAGGAGCAGCTGGGGCCAGGGGATGGTATATGTATGATAAGATGGAGCATGGGCACATACAGTGTCTGCTATTACTATGGTATCTATGGTAGAGCTGGGCAGTCACATGTACTAGGGACTGGTGAGAGTGGAGCAGCCAGGGCCAGGGAATAGTATATGTATGAAAGGACGGAGCATGGACACATACAGTTAGGGTCGAACTGGTCCACTCGGACACCGGAGAAACCAGCAGAGCGCAAAGGAGGCTCACTGGTTTCAACTGAATGTGCATCCTCGGACGCACATTCAGTTGAAATACATTGCCCCATCACCTTCGCAATAGGCACCCGTCCTAGCAGAGGCTGGCGACTGACTTGTATATGCCCATCTCAAGCGGCGCATGGCAGTGACGCTAGCGACGTATGACGTTATTGTCATGCGGCGCATGCAACGGGCGCACTTACGTCATCCGCCGGCCTCTGCTAGGTCGGCGGCCATTTTCACATGAGCGTGCCGGATGTCTAAGAAGAGGAGTGAAGGTAGGTAAGAGGGATCTTTTTTTTTTCTTCTGTCACTGGCCCAGGGACATAGGGGGCACAGCTAGGGCCAAGGAACCTATGCCCCCTGACCCTGGCTATGCCCCCTGACCCTGGCTATGGCCCCCTGGCCCTGGCAAGGCCCTCTGACCCTGGCTAGGCCCCCTGACCCTGGCTATGCCCCTGACCCTGGATATGCTCCCTGGCTAGGCCCCCTGACCATGGATAGGTCCAGAGGCCGTGCCCCCTCGGTCCCCCGGCCATGCCCCCTAAGTCCCCCAGGTGTGCCCCATAGGTCCCCCGGCCATGCCTCCTAGGTCCCCTGGGCCTGGCCATGCCCCCTAGATGCCCTGGCCCCTAGTTCCCCTGACTCTGCCCCCTAGATCCCCTGGCCCCTAAGTCTCTTGGCCTTGGCTATACTTCCTAGGTCTCTTGGCGGCCCTGACTGTGTCCCCTATCATAGGGCCAAGAGACATAGGGGGCCTGGATGGGGCACATTATTAAATATAGTGCACATCCATATCATATCAAAACAGGCTTACCTTAAAGCCAATATTTACATTTAAAAAAAATTAATAACTCCAAAGAATCCTTCATCAAACAAGTTAATGAACTTACAAACAATTTTCTTAAAAGAGGATATCCAGCAAAGGTTATAAATACAGCGTTTTATCAAAGCTAAAACCTTTACACAATATGATTTACTCCAAAAAAAGCCATATAAGATCATGACAGATACCCAAAAATTTGTATTAAATTTTAAACATGGCCCATTGGATAACATTATACACAGGGCAATTAATAGCAACTGGCATGTAATTGAAAATGACCAGGATCTTAAAGCTATAGTGATCCGCAAGTACCTTGTTTCCCACAAACATAGTCATAATATAGGTAACATTGTAATAAAACATAGACTGTCTTCCAAATCAAAAGATTGGTTAAAAAAATCTAACCCTAAAGGCAATTTTAAATGTGGCAACTGCTTCTTTTGCACATATCACTCAACTAAAAATCCTTTAAGAATTTGTTCAATTGAAATTAAAACCAAAAAAGGTTCCCCAAGATTGATTAAGCACATACTTGACCATCATGGTGCTGATCCCAGAGCATTAAGCTTTGCTGGATTCGAACAGGTTAATTATTCTGAAAGACGAGGTCATCACAACAAATTACTCCTACAAAGAGAGGCGAAATGGATTCTAAAAACAAATGCTATTGGTCCCCTAGGTTTGAATGACAGATCTGATCATTCTATGTTTTTATAATGTTTTTAAACTATTTTAGTTTTTTCACAATGTGACGTATACTATGCTAATACCTGTAAAAGGAAGTGGTTGTGCGTCACCACATACCTGGACCCGCAGAAGCGCTGCAACAAGCGCAAAATAGTTGTTGTCCATTCTGTTTTTCCCGTTCCCCCTGCTTGCCACACAATTGTCCCTCCTATAAGCAATAAAGGACTGGTGTTTTAAAAGGTACACTACCGTTCAAAAGTTTGAGGTCATTTAGAAATTTCATTATGTTTGAAAGAAAAGCACATTTTTTTTCAATGAAGCTAACATTAAATGAATCAGAAATACACTCTATACATTGTTAATGTGGTAAATGACTATTCTAGCTGCAAATGTCTTGTTTTTATTGCAATATCTACATAGGTGTATAGAGGCCCATTTCCAACAACCACCACTCCAGTGTTTTAATGGTACATTGTGTTTGCTAACTGTGTAAGAAGGCTAATGGATGTTTAGAAAACCCTAGAAAACCCTTGCACAAGTATGTTAGCTGAAAATGGTTTGGCTGATTTAAGAAGCTATAAAATTGACCTTCCTTTGAGCTAGTTGAGAATCTGGAGCATTACATTTGTTTGTTCTATGAAACTCTCAAAATGGCCAGAAAAAGAGAACTTTCATGTGAATCTCGACAGTCTATTCTTGTTCTTAGAAATGAAGGCTATTCCATGCGAGAAATTGCCAAGAAACTTTCCTACAACGGTGTGTACTACTCCCTTCAGAGTAGAGCACAAACAGGCTCTAACCAGAGTAGAAAGAGAAGTGAGAGGCCCCGCTGCACAACTGAGCAACAAAACAAGTACATTAGAGTCTCTAGTTTGAGAAATCGACGCCTCACAGCTCCTCAACTGGTAGCTTCATTAAATAGTACACGCAAAACGCCAGTGTCAACATATACAGTGAAGAGGCGACTCCGGGATGCTAGCCTTCAGGGAAAAGTGGCAAAGAAAAAGTCATATCTGAGACTGGCTAATAAAAGGAAAAGATTAATATGGGCAAAAGAACACAGACATTGGACAGAGGAAGATTGGAAAAAAGTTTTATGGACAGACGAATCAAAGTTTGAGGTGTTTGGATCACACAGAAGAACAATTGTGAGATGCAGAACAACTGAAAAGATGCTGGAAGAGTGCCTGACGCCATCTGTCAAGCATGGTGGAGGTAATGTGATGGTCTGGGGTAGCTTTGGTGCTGGTAAAGTGGGAGATTTGTGCAAGGTAAATGGGATTTTGAATAAGGAAGGCTATCACTCCATTTTGCAATGCCATGCCATACCCTGTGGGCAGCGCTTGATTGGAGCCAATTTCATCATACAACAGGACAATGACCCAAAGCACACCTCCAAATTATGCATGAGCTATATAGGGAAGAAGCAGGCAGCTGGTATTCTATCTGTAATGGAGTGGCCGGCGCAGTCACCAGATCTCAACCCCATTGAGCTGTTGTGGGGGCAGCTTGACCGTATGGTACGCAAAAAGTGTCCATCAAGCCAATCCAACTTGTGGGAGGGGCTTCAGGAAGCATGGGGTGAAATTTCTCAAGATTACCTCAGCAAATTAACAGCTAGGATGCCAAAGGTCTGCAATGCTGTAATTGCTGCAAAGGGAGCATTCTTTGACGAAAGCAAAGTTTGAAGGAGAAAATTATTCTTTCTAATAAAAATCATTATTTCTAACCTTGTCAATGTCTGGACTACATTTTCTCTTCATTTTGCAACTCATTTAATAAATAAAAGTATGAGTTTTCATGGAAAACACAAAATTGTCTGGGTGACCCCAAACTTTTGAACGGTAGTGTATGGTGAGTGCAGCCTTTCACTTCCTTCTCATGAATTAATATGGCCTGGTTCATGGCAGAGCAGCACTGATATACAGTGGGTACGGAAAGTATTCAGACCCCTTTAAAATTTTCACTCTTAGTTTCATTGTAGCCATTTTGTAAATTCTAAAAAGTTCATTTTTTTTCTCATTAATGTACACTCTGCACCCCATCTTGACTGAAAGAAAACAGAAATGTAGGAATTTTTGCAAATTTATTAAAAAAGAAAAATTTAAAGGGGTCTGAATACTTTCCGTACCCACTGTACCTTGTCCAGTGGTAAAAGTTCACATAACAGGTAATATGCAATTAGGGCCGGCTCCAGGTTTTTGTGGGCCCTGGGTGAAGGAGTCTCAGTAGGCCCCTTTAACACATACAAAATTCATGATGCACGGATACCGCAGAGAAATATAGATATAGTACAATGCCAAAGATTTCACTTCTTATATTACATGAGTGATATCTATTGTAAATTCTACAATAGCTCAGAAACTGGCGAATCCTCACAGCACACAGTGCAGACCGGACAATATAGTCCTCCATACAGTATTATGGGCACCACTAAGTCCTACATACAGTATTATGGGCCCCATATATTGAATAATACAGAATAATGGACTTCATATATTGCTCCATACCATACAGAATACTGGCCCCTATATAATGCTCCATACAGAATACTGGCCCCCATATAATGCTCCATACAAAATACTGGCCCCCATATAATGCTCCTTGCAGAATACTGGCCCCCATATAATGCTCCAAGCAGACTGTGCCCTCATATAATGCCCCATGCAGGCTGCGCCCCCATATAATGCCCCATGCAGGCTGTGCCCCCATATAATGCCCCCATGCAGGCTATGCCTCCATATAATGCCCTATGCCTCCTGGGTCCCCATATAATGCCCCATGCCTCCTGGGCCCCCATATAATGCCCCATGCCTCCTGGGCCCCCATAATGCCCCATGCCTCCTTGGCCCCCATATAATGCTACATGCCTCCTGGGCCCCCACATAATTCCCCATGCCTCCTTGGCCCCCACATAATGCCCCATGCCTCCTGGGCCCCCATATAATGCCCCATGCAGGTGCCCCATGCATCCATACATAAAAAAAATCAAATACTCACCTCACCTGCTGCCGCTGCTCTCATCGCTGCTGCTGCCGCTGCTCCGGACTCCTCAGCCGCGCCGCCGCCTTCCTGCTCTGTGTTGTAACTTCTCAGTAGAGGGCGCGGTGGAAAGACGTCATCGTGCCCTCTGACCTGAGATGTCACAGTGCAGCAGAAGTGGAAGACACCGGACCTGCTGCGGAGGCACGGGGAGAGATAAGTATTGTGCTGGGGCCCTGAGCAAGGGGGAGGGTGGGCGCCGGCATCGCTCTCCTCCGCTCACGGGTCCCATAGCGCGCCGGCGTGCCCGACGGTGAGTGGGCCACCCCGCCTGCTCAGGACCCCGGCACTTGCCCGGGTGCGCAGGGTGCTGACGCCGAGCCTGTATGCAACACTGTCTTTGGGTTGGTGCTGGTATGGGACTTAAAGGGTCAGGTCCCCTATGCCCTCCAACTCAGCAGCACTCACTTATTTATGAGTAAATTCCCTGCCTAACCAGTCCTGAGTAATGTTTTTGCTTAAAAATTAGGTTTAAAAAAAGCATTTATATTGTCCCCATTTCCTTTGCCAATGAGGGCTTTGACTAGTCGATGGGGCGTTAGTTGCCCCTGACTAATCAGCCCTCTTTCCACAGGGTACAGAGGTGCAGAATGCACATGATCGTACGTTTAGAAGATGGCTTCCGGTCATGCGCAGTGCGCCTCTGAAGCCCGGAAGCGTACACCCGGCTGCAGAGGTGCAGTGACAATGCCAAAATGTGCGGCGCGCGTGCACGAGATTTGCAGGAGCCAGCGATAACGACAGCTCCTGCAAATTATTTTATCACACCCACAGGTGGATGATAACATGGAACGAGGGTTGACTAGTCAGGGGAACTAACACCTAATCGACTAGTCAAAGCCAACATTAGCATAGGAAGCAGGGACAATATGAATGCTTTTTTTAAACCTCATTTTTACAGAAAAATGCTATACAGGGCTGGTTAGGCAGTGAATTTACTCATAAATAAGTGAATGCTGTTGGGTTGGAGGGCATGGGGGGACCTGACAGGTTCCCTATAATTACTGTATGGGGGCCAGAATGAGTAACAACCATTATTAGTTTATTATGAAAAGGAAAAATGAAGGCTGCACTCACCGCTCTTTAAAAGCATAAGTCTTTATTTCATGTCTTGAATAAAAAACAGTGGAAGGCAGGGAGTGCGGGGAGAAGAGGACGGACGACAGCCGTTTCGCGCTGTGAATAGCGCTTCTGCTGTCCAGATGGTCCAAACTGCAACCTCACTTTCTTTAACAGGTACATAATTGAGGTCACAATTAATGAATTAAAACATCATAAAAACATTGAAAAATCGGATCTATCATTCAGTCCCAAAAGACCAGTAGCATTGGTGCGGGAAATTCAAATAGCTTCTCTCTGTAGGAGCGATTTGTTAAATTACCTCCTCTGGCTGGAAAAGAAACATGCTCGATACCAGCAAATTTAAGTGTGTTAGAATTGGCATTGTGAAACTGAGTCACATGGGAAATCAGCCTTTGCGATCCCTTCTTAGTAACAATGGAATGAAAATGTTCTCTGATACGTATAAACAAAGGACGGATGGTCTTATCTATGTAATAACCGCATGGACAAAAAATAACATATGCTATATATTTGGATCTACAAGATATGAAATGATTAACCCTATGTGTAACGGAACCCATTCTCAGGGGATTATCCGTAAGATGCCGGTCACAAAAAGAACAAGTATCGCATCTAAAATTACCAATAGGTATGCATTTCTTAAACCAGTTACTTGATTCCACGGACAATCAATGTTTACTAATGAGATCTCCAATATTGTGACTCCTTTTATATAATATAATAGGTTTTTTAATAGCAGTGTTTGCTAAATCCTTATCGCTCTCGATTATATGGCAATTATTATAAATGGCTTTCCTTTTGATATCGTCCAGAGGGCTATGTTTAAAATGAAACACATCTATTTTCACCTTGGGTTTTTTGTCTATTGTTACGTCGGTGTAATAAATCTGACTGTGAAAATCTAGCGCCACTAAGTCACATGGGCTGAAAAACATTTACCCCTGGGGGGTATACATAAACATACTGTATAACATACAGAATGTTAGAGGTAGGCCTCTAAAAAAATTTCCTATGAGCATCATTAACACCCTTAAAAAAATTATGTGGGTGTTGCATCACATTCACCCTGGTGATATAGTGGTGGAGGAGAAGGAGAAGGACAACAGAAAATAGACAAAATCAGGAAGCGTATACCCATGTCTGGGTGTGCATGGAAATAGACCCCCCACATAAAAAGCCACTGGATTTGACTTTATGTTCCGCTGCTATCATCTGGTGGTGTTGAGAAGTCTGGCCCAATACAGCCATTGTTTATTTTTATAAGAGTCAGCCTATCAGCATTTTCACTTGACAGGCGGATGTGCCTATCAGTTATAATACCCCCGGCGGCACTAAAAACTCGCTCTGACAAAACGCTAGAGGCAGGCCAGGACCTCCAAGGTGTAGAGAGCCAGTTCATGCCATGTGTCCAGCTTGGATACCCGATAGTTATAAGGCACAGATGAATCACCAAGAACGTTAGTATGGTCGGCAAGGTACTCCTTCAGCATCTTCCAAAACGTTTCTCTCCTTGTCGGAGTACCTGGCGCATCATGGCCTGGGTGCTGGCAGGGGCTGAGAAAACTGTCCCAGACCTTTGACAGTGTTCCCCTGCCTCTGCTGCATCGTATTTGTGTCTCCCTCACCTGTACTCCTTGGTTGTCCACCAACCTATGACCTCTGCCGCCAGTGTTTTCAGGTGGGAATTTTTTTAATAATTCCACAAGGGCCTTTTGGTACTGCAAAAAGGAGGAGAGATAGAAAGTTCTCCTTGTAGCGTGGGTCTGGAAGTGTGACCAACCAGTAATTACTCGCACCCAAAATGTGTACAAAGTGAGGGTCACGGGAAAGGCAGCGGAGCATAAACTCAGCCATGTGTGCTATACTGCCATCAGGCAAAACTCCTCTGTCCTGACCAAGAAGACGATTGTCCATGCTCTCCTCCTCGTTCTCCCTCTCCTTAGGCCATCCACGCTGAACAGACGGTATGACAGTTGTGTGAGTAGTACCATCTGTACCACAGGAAACCAGCTATTGTTCCTCCTCTTCCTCCTCCTCCTCCTCATTGTCACGCAATCCGCATTGGGTTGAGTTGAGGCTGGGATTTTTGGCATCACCCTGTATGGTTCCTTGCTCCATCTCATCGTGCTCCACCTGCAATGCCACCTCTTTAATTGTGAGCAGCGAGCGTTTCAGTAGACAGAGAAGTGGGATGGTGACACTAATTATGATGTCATTGCCGCTCACTATCTTGGTGGAGTCCTCAAAATTTTGGAGGACGGCACAGACGTCTGACATCCATGCCCATTCATCAGCTCTTATGTGCGGAGGCTGACCTGAATAATGACGGGCGTCTTGAAGCTGGTACTCAACAACTGCCCTCTGCTGCTCACAAATCCTTCCCAACATCTGCAAGGTTGAGTTCCAACATTTGGTGACATCGCACACCAGTCGGTGAGCTGGAAGCTGCAAATGCTGCTGAAGCACAGTGAGGGTGGTGGAAGCTGTAGGTGACTTTCGAAAATGGGCACACATGCGGCGTACTTTGACAAGCAGCTCAGGCAGGTCCGGGTAGGTTTTGAGAAACTGCTGAACCACTAGGTTGAGCACATGGGCCAGGCATGGTACGTGTGCGAGCTTGCCTAGCTTCAGAGCCGCCATAAGGTTCCGACCATTGTCACACACGACCATGCCTGGCTGTAGGTTCAGTGGTGACAGCCACAAATCTGCCTTCTCTTTTACAGCTGTCGACAACTCTGCAGTGGTGTGCGGTTTGTTACCTAAGCATATTAGTTTCAGCACAGCCTGTTGCCGCTTGGCCGAGGCAGTGCTGCAGTGCTTCCAGCTGATGTGGTCATTTCGGAGATTGAAGAGGAGGAGGTGCAGGAGCTGTAGAATGTAGGGGCAACCCTGATTGACCCAGGGCCTGCAATCCTCGGTGTCTGGAGGATGTGTTCAGTCCCAGGGTCCCGGCTTCCACAATATTAACCCAGTGTGCCATCAGCAAGATGCACCATCCCTGGCCACAAGCACTTGTCCATGTGTCCGTGGTTAGGTGGACCTTCTCAGTAACTGCGCTGTTGAGGTCACAAGTAATGTTCTGGTACACGTGCTTGTGTAAGGCGGGGACAGCACACCGGGAGAAATAGTGGCGGTTGGGGACCGAGTACCGAGATTTTGTCTCCACGAGCCTAAAAGGCAACAGTTCAAGTTCAAGCATTCGAGAAATGTGGGAGTTTAGTTGTGTGGCCTGTGGGGTCTTGGCTGCGTATTTGCACTTCCATTTAAAGGACTGGGGTAGGGACAACTGAATGCTGCACTGGGACAAGGACGTGGATGCTGATGGTGGTGGTTGCAAGTGTGCAACGACAGGTGCAGGGCGGGAGTCATCTTCGCCTTCACCATGGACAGGGGATTGGCGTGCACAGACATCAGCGGAACAGGCAGTGGTTTCATCCGCAGACACTGTTTCTGGACCCTGGCATTCGGCCCAAACAGTTGGGCGCTTTGTGTCATGTGCCTGAACATGCGGATGGTGGTCGGGCTGGTAGTTTGCTGCTGTTGCCTGCATGGAAGAGGTTGCAAATTACCTTTTTGGGGTTATCTGGACAGACTGGCAACTTTCCTCAACATAATGATACACCTCTTGCGACAGTAATTGCACTTTCCCACCGTCGTCTTCGTGTGACCATGGCTGCTCAAATATTTGGGCATCGCTACATATGATCTCCTCTTGCCCCGCTTGAAGCGGGCTGAGTGAGAGGCCCGAATTTATAAATGGAAAATTGAACAGCTCTTAGGAGTGTCCGGGTGTGCAATCACTTGTCCCCGGGCACTTCGCATGGTGGGAGGAATGAGGATCAGGGTGAGGAATATGTGGTCCAGACTCACGGCTACTGAGACTTGACTGTGTGGAAGACAGGGTGGTGGTGGTGGTGGAAAACTGACTGGAAGCATTATATGCTATCCAACCAACAACCTTTTCACACTGCTTTGGCTTCAAAAGTTGGGATCCGCGGCCCCCTAGAAATTGGGACAGGAAGGTATTTTGACATGATGTGGGTATTTGTTGTTGTCCCTCAGCAGGCACAGTTTCATCTTGCCCATGGCCTCGGCCTCTGCATGCACCATCAGCATCACGTCCACTTCCACGTCCCTTGCCATGCGCCTTCTGGAGTAATATCGGATCACGTCTGATGATGAACAAGTTTCTCTGCTTCCACAATACAGCAATGCAAATAAAATAAAAAAACAACTGGAGCAGTAAAATGGTGTACTGTATTGTTTTTTAAGCAAATAATCAGGATTAAAAGCAAAAAAAAATTAGCCCTGATATCTAGGGCTATGGATAACAGTAACAGCAGCAGACAGAACATGCAATGGACCCTATTCTGCTGTATACAGTGTCCACAAACTCTGTCTACCTAACTCCTGCTATCACCAGTAATAAATGTATGCATCTGAATTAGTCCTTAGAAGGACTTTTATTTTAGATGTATATTGCTGTGGAATACCTATACCTAACTAATAAACTGCCAATTCTCTCCCTCATTCTGCTGCAGCTCTCCCTACTCTGCCTGTTTCCGGGTAGACTGTGACGAGCACAGGGTCACAGGGTCTTATATAGACCCAATGATGCTATGCTGCCAGCCTATCACTGTAATGCCACAACCAACGTGGCTACAGCATTACAATGAGTGGCAGGCAATCCCTGTTTATTTGCTGTCTACAGAGCGCCAAACATGCGGGGCGGGGACCCAAGCTCCTGCCCGAGCATCCCGGAAGTAGTCGCTGAGCATCTTGAGCAGTGAGATGTTCGGGTGAGTACCGAGCAGTTGCGAGCACACTCGCTCATCACTAATATGGTAGTAAAATGTTAAAATTATATTTACTGGTGAATGTATTTTTCACCATTGAAAGCAATGCAAAAGTACAAATACACATCAAAAATGCTACGTGTGAACATAGCCCAAGGTGTGGAGGAGCATTTTTGTTTTTGGTTATTTATTTTGCTTTATATAGAAGTCATTACCTTGGAAAGAATGTTCCTTAACATTTTTTTCCAGGAAAATCCATTTTGGCTTTGTTTTTGTATGTTTTATTGTCAGTCCGTAAAAGTGGCATAATACTCTTGACAACATTGTTCACAGCAGTGACCTGGGAGTCAGAGATGCTTCCAGGGGTCTTCCCCATGCTGTCCCCATATCATTTGAGGACTGTTTCCAGCGAATTGCCTAATTTTTAGGCCCTCTCAAGACCTCCAGATTGCCATTGACTTACATTGGGCTCATTGATCGGGTAGAGCACTCGAGCATTACGATTTGCTCGACCCGAGCAATGAGCATTTTAGTGCTCGCTCATCACTGCTGTACACTGACACTATATACAGAGGACCTGTGTATAATATTACTGGTGATCATTGTATTACCTGTACACTGACACTATACACTATACTGTACACTATACACTCCTGTGTATAATGTCACTAGTGGTAATAACAGTGTTGTTAGTATTATGGTTTTTATTTATGATCAGTATTGTAGTATTCGGTCACTGTGGTGGTAATATGTAGTATGGTCATGGTGTGGTGGTATTTCTCCCTTGTATGTAATATTGTTCGGTCACTATGTGGTGGTAATATGCGGTCTGGTTATAATGTGGTGGTATTTGTCCCTGTACGTTGTATTATTTGGTCAGTATGTGGTGGTAATATGTGGTCTGGTCACGGTGTGGTGGTATTTGTCCCTTGTATGTGGTATTATTTGGTCACTGTGTGGTGGGAAATGTAGTCCAATCATGATGTGGCAGTATTTCTCCCTTGAATGTGGTAGTATAATAACCTCTTTTAACTAAACAACCCTTTTAAAGCAAACTACCATAATTGTACATCCCAGTTATGGTGTGCGCACAGTAGATGGGCAGGAGTGCATGAGCCGCCTGTGTTTTACAGTCGATGCTCCACTATAACCGGGATAATGGCTAAAAGATATTTGCATATAGCTGTGGGGTGTTCCCCTAGGGTCAGTTTCCCCAAGGGGCCCCAGACAGCCCAGTCTGACCCTGCATACAGTGTTTGCCATTACAATGCTCTCTGTGGTGGAGCTGGGTAGTCACATGTAATAGAGACTGGTGAGAGACGAGCACACGGGGCCAAGGATGGTATATTTATGATGATAAGAGGCTGCCCTTCATGTCAGTGCAGTGTTTACTGACCCTGTTTTGTGATGATTAATCCCCCCTTTCCATTTATGAAGTCTGGTGACCTGTATGTGACTACATCTCTCCACACTATATATGAGTGATCTCAGTACAGGCTCCATCCCTGTGCTGTACATGTACAGTGGGGGAAATAAGTATTTGATCCCTTGCTGTTTTTGTAAGTTTGCCCACTGACAAAGACATGAACAGTCTATAATTTTAAGGGTAGGTTAATTTTAACATTGAGAGATAGAATATTCAAAGAAAATCAAGAAAATCACATTGTATAAATTAGATATTTTTTGTTGCATTTTTCAGTGAGAAATAAGTATTTGATCCCCTACAAACCATTATGAGTTCTGGCTCCTACAGACCAGTTAGACGCTCCTAATCATCTTGTTACCTGCATTAAAGACAGCTGTCTTACATAGTCACCTGTATAGAAGACTCCTGTCCACAGACTCAATTAATCAGTCAGACTCTAACCTCTACAACATGGGCAAGATCAAAGAGCTTTCTAAGGATGTCAGGGACAAGATCATAGACCTGCACAAAGCTGGAATGGGGTACAAAACTATAAGTAAGACGCTGGGTGAGAAGGAGACAACTGTTGGTGCAATAGTAAGAAAATGGAAGAAATATAAAATGACTGTCAATCGACATTGATCTGGGGCACCATGCAAAATCTCACCTCGTGGGGTATCCTTGATCATGAGGAAGGTGAGAGATCAGCCTAAAACTACACGGGGGGAACTTGTTAATGATCTCAAGGCAGTTGGGACCACAGTCACCAAGAAAACTATTGGTAACACATTACACCTTAAAGGTTTAAAATCCTGCAGTGCCCACAAGGTCCCCCTGCTCAAGAAGGCACATGTGCAGGCCCATCAGAAGTTTGCCAATGAACACCTGGATGATTCTGTGAGTTATTGGGAGAAGGTGCTGTGGTCAGATGAGACAAAAATTGAGCTCTTTGGCATTATCTCAACTCACCGTGTTTGGAGGAAGAAGAAGGATGAGTATAACCTTAAAAACATTGTCCCAACCGTGAAGAATGGTGGGGGAAACATTATACTTTGGGGGTGCTTTTCTGCAAAGGGGACTTGTTGACTGCACCGTACTGAAGGGAAGATGGATGGGGTCATGCATTGCGAGATTTTGACCAACAACCTCCTTCCCTCAGTAACAGCATTGAAGATGGGTCGTGGCTGGGTCTTCCAGCAAGACAATGACCCAAAACATACAGCCAAGGCAACAAAGGAGTGGCTCAAAAAGAAGCACGTTAAGGTCATGGAGTGGCCTAGCCAGTCTCCAGACCTTAATCCCATAGAAAACTTATGGAGGGAGTTGAAGATCCGAGTTGCCAAGCGACAGCCTCAAAATCTTAATGATTTAGAGATGATCTGCAAAGAGGAGTGGACCAAAATTCCTCCTGACATATGCGCAAACCTCATCATCAACTACAAAAAATGTCTGACTGCTGTGCTTGCCAACAAGGGTTTTTTCACCAAGTATTGTGTTGTTTGCCAGAGGGATCAAATACTTATTTCTCACTGCAAAATGCAAAAAAAATTATCTAATTTATACAATGTGATTTTCTTGTTTTTTTTTGGATATTCTATCTCTCAATGTTAAAATTAACCTAGCCTTAAAATTATAGACTGTTCATGTCTTTGCCAGTGGTCAAACTTATAAAAACAGCAAAGGATCAAATAATTATTTCCCCCACTGTATGCCAAGTTATTCTCCACACTATATTTGTGTGATATGGGTACAGGCTCCATCCCTGTGCTGCATACTTATAACGTATACAAAGCCTGCCTATCCAGGTTGTCACTCCTCACTATATACGGTTGAAACCAGAAGTTTACATACACTATATAAAAAGACACATATGCACGTTTTTCTCAATATCTGACATGAAATCAGAATAAACCTTTCCCGTTTTAGGTCAATTAGGATTACCATAATTTTTAACATTTGCCAAATGCCAGACTAATGAGAGAGAGAGAATGTTTTAAGGTATTTTTATTACTTACTGCAAAGTCAAAAGTTTACATATATTTCATTAGTATTTGGTATCATTGCCCTTAAACTGAATGACTTGTGTCAAACATTTGGGATATCCTTCCACAAGCTTCTTGCAATAGTTGGTCGGAATTTGGGCCCATTCCTCCTGACAAAACTGGTATAACTGATTCAGGTTTGTAGGTCGCCTTGCTCGAACCTGCCTTTTCAGCTTTGCTCATAAATATTCAGTAGGATTGAGATCAGGGCTTTGTGATGGCCACTCCAAAACATTGACTTTGTTATCCTTAAGCCACTTTGTTACCATTTTGGCAGTATGCTTCGGGTCACTGTCCATTTGGAAGACCCATTTCCGCCCTAGCTTTAACTTCCTGGCTGATGTCTTGAGATGTTGCATCAGTATTGCCACATAATTTTCTTTTCTCATGATGCCATCTAAGTGCACCTGTCCCTCCTGCAGCAAAACAACTCCACAACATTATGTTGCCACCTCCGTGTTTCACAGTTGGGATGGTGTTTTTAGGCTTCCAAGCTTCTCCCTTTTTCCTCCAAACGTAAAGATGATCATTATGCCCAAAAAGTTCAATTTTAGTTTCATCAGACCACAGGACACGTCTCCAAAAATTAAGGTCTTTGTTCCTGTGTGCATTTGCAAACATTAATCTGGCTTTTTTATGTTTCTTTTGGAGTAATGGCTTCTTCCTGGCAGAGTGGCCTTTCAGCCCATGTTGATATAGTATTGGTTTCACTGTGGATATTGCCACAATCTTACCAGCTTCCACCATCATCTTCACAAGGTCTTTAGCTTTTGTCCTTGAGTTGATATGCACATGTCGAACTAAAACACGTTCATCTCTGGGATCCAGAACTCGTCTCCTTCCTGAGCGGTATGATGGCTGGACATTCCCATCTTGTTTGTACTTGCATATAATTGTTTGTACAGATGAACGAGGCACCTTCAGGTATCTTGAAATTGTACCCAAGGATGAGCAAGACTTGGGCAAGTCCACAATTCTCTTCCTGATATCTTTGCTGATTTCTTTAGACTTTCCCTTGATGCTACACAAAGAAGCAGTGTGTTTCAGAAACTTACAAACACATGACATCATCATATGGGCAGTCCACAATTGTTTAAATGCATAGTAATCTTTGTGTATGTAAACTTTTGACTTTGCAGTAAGTAATAAAATTGCTTTAAAACATTCTGTCTCTCTCATTATTCTGACATTTGGAAACTGTTAAAAATTATAGTAATCCTAATTGAACTAAAACTGGAAAGGTTTATTCTGATTTCATGTCAGATATTTAGAAAAACATGCATATGTGTCTTTTTATATAGTGCATGTAAACTTCTGGTTTCAACTGTATGTGTGAACTGTATGTGACCATCTCTGCTATATACTGATCATCTATATAGATCCTGTCTATCTGGGTTATTATTCAACTATATAATGTATGTGTGATCTGATTACAGGCATCATCCCTGTCCTGTATACTTATCATGTATACAGATCCTGTCTACCCTCCCCAATATATCCATCCTGTTTGTTTATATTGTCCCCCTCATATGTTTGCAGGACCGTTGTACATTACCTAAGATGGTGGATAGCACAGGTCTGAGTGGACTACCTGGAGCCTTATCATATATGTTTTATCATATTTAAAATAGTGCAATATTTGGGCAATAACTCAGCACATGGCGGGCAGTGAGTGGGCCCACTTTTCAGCTCTGTCTCTCAGGCATTGCATGTAGGTAGCGTCACTGACTGTGGTAGGCCGGGGTCCCACTAGCGTATGGCAACCAATGCGAGAGCATCGGATGCGATATGCTAATGACATTCAGCTCCTGCTCTGCTGCGAGTGGGAGCCAAATGTCAGTGCTCCGTGCTCCATGCTCCGATCCTCTCTGCAAAGCTGCAGAGGGGACGGAGAAATCAATTTCTCCATCTCCTCTGTTGCTGGCATCGGCGGGAATCACACTGCACTCGGGTGTTATCCGAGTGCAGTGTGATGTTTCACACGCACTCATAGACTTATATGAATGCGTGCGATCCAAACCCAGCATGCAATCGCAGCATGCTGCGATTTTTTTCCAGCCCTATCGCAATCCGCTTGGAGCTGGAAAAAAAACGCCACTGATCACACTATCATAGGATTAAATTGGTCCGAATGCAATCGGATTTTTTATTGGATTGCATTCGTCCAATTTAATCGCAAGTGAGAGGGAACCCGTACAGACCTTGCAGTCTTCAGCACATACATCAATGACTGCATTAGGCTAATACTAGACCTACATATTATATTTCCTAATATTTATGTGCAGCTGGTGATTAGAAATCTGTATCCAGAGAAGCCAGCAGCTTCTTATCATTTATTGTTACACCACATAATACAGCATTGCCAATCAGTTACTATATCCGACCATCCGTTCTTAAAATTAGTTTTCATTAGTGAATGATACCTACATTTTCAATTAAACTTCAGAATAAGCTGGCATATGGATACATTGTTTCTGGTCATTATATGTATCAATATAATACATCTAAAAAAAAGGAGCACTTATTTGGTTTTCCTTTTTAGTGGGTCCTTGATGTTACTTATAATTTGGTCAGTAAGGGTAACCATCTCAGGTATGCCCCCCACCCCAGAGTGTAGGGGTAACCATCTCAGGTATGGCCCCCTGGTGTGGAGGGGTAACCGTCTCAGGCATGGCCCCCCAGTGTGGAGGGGTAACCATCTCTGGTATATTATTGCACAGCACAGCTTCTGTACATAAAAGCGGTTTTCTAGAAACAAAAACAGTGAATTAGTGAATTATTAAAACTGGCTACAATACATGAAGTATAATAATTTTTGAGGTATGACTTATGTCCTTATACAGGTATTCACACTGTGGCTATCCCCTTTATTATGTTTAACTTTCCACATTCCCCATTACAGGATCCCATTACAGGATTTTTAGCTACTGTTATTTCGCTTTAGTTACTGTACTATCAGTCACAATTTGGCAAAGTTGCATTGTGTAAATTAATCTGTCGTTGCTCTGGAATTTTGTTACTTTCATGCATATTCTTTCCATAACATGTAGGACTGGTTGATGGCTTTCTTAGGCATGTTTGATGGTGGTCAAGTCCATTTAAGGTGTCAAATGGCCTCTTTGGTGGCGGTTTAGGCATCAGATGGACGTTGTAGACAAGTAAACTGGACTCATTTTAACTAATAGAGGATGTAAAACCTCATGGTGGTGAAGAGGCTTGGCTTTGGTGGCCATCCTGAAGGATGTTGTAAATGTAACGTCAATCAGGGGTGGGCATGGTGGTTAAGCACAGGAGTCAGGATAATAGGTGCCCTGAAAGTTTACTGTCTCTGCTTGAATGGCAAGCCAGTGTGTGCCGCCCCTTTATGACTGTCTGCCTGGTGCTGTATGTCAGACAGCTAGGGATATCACAGTACTTTTGAATTCCAATGTACTAGCACGTCACCTGACTCCTACTGTGATTGTTTTAATCCTGTGATTTAAATAAAACTGTGGCCATTTTGACAACCAAAATAATGTGTTTTGTGTATTTATTCAAGTGTCTAGGTTTACTATAGTTATGGTTGTTTTAAGATGGAATGGGGTCTGTCCCATATCCAAAATTCATCTTGCTTTAGCCCCAGATTTTACATTTTCACAAGGGGAAATATGTAAAAATGACTGCATAATTTGTTACACAATTTCTGCTGAACGCGGCAATACCCCATATGTGGCTGTACAGTACTGACTGGCCACACGCCAGGACTCGGGAGGGAAGGAGCGCTGTTTGACTTTTGGAGAACAAATTTCTGTAGAATAGTTTGCAGGCTCCATATACAGATCCCCTAAGTGCCAGAAGATCAGAATCCTCCCTCAAGTGACCGCAATTTACAAATTACACCCCTCTGGGAATTTATCTACAGGAGTAGTGATGATTTTGACTCAATGGGTGTTTTTCAGAAGCAAGCAGCAATGGATGTTGCTGAGTGAAAATGCAAATCTGCCAGGGTAGTGTCCATATATTATAGTGCACTATACTTCTGGAGACATGCACCCCGTAAATTAAGTGGGCTCTCCTCACTACGTTAATGCCAAACATGTGGACACTAATTGTAGTTTAGGCACACTATGGGGCTCAGGAGGAGGTTACATTTGGATTTGGGAGCGCAGTTTTGCTGGATTTCTTTAGGTGGAAGCCACGTCGACCGTTTGTGCTACCAGTAATGTGGACACCCCCTATATTTCTGTTAACAGATGAAGGACCTGAGTGGGGACTTGTTTTTTTGTAGGCTGAGTAGTAGCTTTTATTGGTGGCATTTTGATGTACAGGAGATATTGGATCAGTTCAAATTTATCTTGTGCTCTATGCTGAGCACTTACATTGGGGTTTCCATCTAAATCTACAAAATACATGATTCAGATGGAATCCCTGAGGGTTACATTCACTACCAGTAATGTGGACACCCCCTACATTTCTGTTAACAGATGAAGGACCTGAGTGGGGACTTGTTTTTTGTCGGTTGAGTAGAAGCTTTTATTGATGACATTTTGGGGTACAGAAGATATTGGATCTGTTCAAATTTGTCCCGTGCTCTATGCTGAGCACATACATCGGGGTTTCCATTTAAATCTACAAAATACATGGTTCAGATGGAACCCCCGAAGGATACATTCATTAATGAAGTAGCAGAGTTACTGTGGACTTTGTGTGGCTTCTGTTCGACGGTATCCGGCTTTTAAGAGGTGCAAAAAACTGTGACCGACTGCAATTTTATGCATGCTTAAAAAGTCGGGCCCTGGCCGGATCATAGGTCAGAAAGAGTTCACAGTGTCTCTATCTGCTGTCTAATTATAAGGAATTTTCCACCAGAGGTTTTGCCTTAATCACGTATTTCAGAGGTTTACATAGAAACCCCGGTGTAAGCACTCAGTGTAGAGCACAGATAAATGTGCGCCAAACCTTACTGCAGTCTTTGGGAGGCAGAATAAATAAATAAACAGCAGGTGTAGAACTTCTTTTATCTATTTTTTATGATTAGACAACTTTATTCTTGGGGTTGGTGCAATTACAGCAATACCAGATTTATATAGTTTTTTTATGTTCAAATGCTATCACACACTAAACCCCCCCCCCCTTTTTTTTTTTTTTACAAAAACAAGTTGTTGCATATTTTGAGAGCTATAATTTTACTATATTTCTGCTGACAGAGTCATGTGAGGGCTTGTTTTTTAGCTGGACGAGTTGATGCTTTTATTGGTAATTTTTTTTATCACTTTCCATTCCAATTTTGGGAAGGAGAATAAACAAAAAACAGCAATTCAGTAATTATTTTGGGTTCTTTTTTTATGCAGTTCATCATGTGGTAAAAGTGATAAGGCAGCTTTATTCTTCGGGTCAGTACGATTACAGTGATACCACATTTAGTTTTTTTTTTATGTTTTCCCGCTACGACACAATAAAAACAATTTCATAGAAAAAATATTATTTTTGCATCGCTATATTCTTAAAGCTATAACATTTTTATTTTTCCACTGATAGAGCTGTATGGTGGCTTGCTTTTTGCTGGACAAGATGAAGTTTTCATAGATTTTTTATTTACATTTGTCTTTTTTATCGGGTTTTTTTCCAACTGTATGATGAAAAAGCATAGTTTTTTGCCATGTCTTTTTTTTTTTACGGCGTTCACTGTAAGGGTTAACTAGTTTGTCAGCTTTACAGATTGGGTCGTTCCGAATGTGGCAATGCCAAATATGTGTACCTGCTTTGTTCATTTTTGTTTTTACATAAATACTGTATGTGTATTTATTGGTGAAATATTTTTTGTTCTTTATTTTGTGTCTTTTTTTGTTTTGCTTTTTATTTTTTAGAATTTTTAGAATCTTCTTCTTAATTTGTTTACTTTTTTACTTAGTCCCTCTGTGAGGGATCCACACATCGCCTCCCGCCTAATGTCACTATTACATGAGACGGATCACGTGATATGGATCCGCACTTTGCACCAACGTGACGTTCCGCACTCCTCGGGGACACGTAAGGTCAGATTGGTACAGTTTTGTTCTGCACTCCTCGGGGACACGTAAGGTCAGACTGGTACAGTTTTAAACAGATACCCCCTGTTCTCACGGGCTAAGTAAGTTGAGAAGAGGTGGCCCACTCAGTTACAGGTGTGGCCCCACACTAACTCATAACCCTGACATGCTGAGAAGCCCCTTTCACTAGCCTCAGTGAAACAGAACCTTATCAGCCTGGTATAACCACCACCAGTTCCTATTCGATATAAGCCCAGTCTGTTAACGGGAATTATATTGGGCCAGAAACCAGCCCCGGTAGCCTGGGAAATTAACCCGAGCAATTGATGTGTGGATTCGTGGATCGACATAAAAGAGCAGCCCAAGGTTAAATTATATATTTAATCACCTTAAGGGCACACTAGACAATACACTATATATACAAAGGTTATACATATATAATGGTCAGATAAATCATGTCAATTACCGGTGATGTCTGACAATGTGTGCGCAGGGCCTCATTGGGGCCTCGGCTTCCAGAAGGTTCCTAGGTCCTTCGCAGCATGTTACTCAACATAAGCCCCCCTGTTCAAAGTGGTGCATGCATCAGAGAGCAAGCCACATGGCCTTACTCTAGCTTATATCTCCTATGGGTACCTCCCCTCCTGCCCTCTGATTTGAACCTGAGTGCCCTCCCCATGCCCTTGGCAGATAATAATTCCAAAACTTCAGATGGGTCATAACTCCTTAATGGACGGTCCTAGGGAGGCGGTTCTGGTGTCATAGGATCCAGCTGGGCCCCTGGTACTCATGGAGACTAAACACAGCTGTACTATCGGTTTCCTATTAGCTATTCTACGTATCTTCTCACCCTGTGGGGCCAGAACGGATCGGGACACTGGACGGTGTGTGGTCCGGTTTGGGGGTCTCGGACATGTACGCAATGTATGGCTAGGACATACGATAAGTTCATATTCTCCTTATGAAATCATAGCTGGCTCAAACTGCATGTTGTCCACATGGCAAGCAAGCCCTTTGCTCTGAGGTGAACTGGCTCAAGGTGTGATATCTGTTACAGTCTTTTGACTCTTGACCATCTTCTGTCGCTAGCAGCACTGCAATGCATGAGACCTGTGATATTACATAGATCACCTGTTACACCTTGCCTATGCTGGGTCTAACAGGCCACCATACCTGGCACACCATGAGGTCATTGTGTGACCTCTTGGTGCAATGACAACCATAGTCTCCCTGTGATTTCATCACAGGGTTGCCGATGGAGGTGAGAGAGGGAGCCCCCTTCCTCTCACAATCTTACTAATGCCAATATCACGGCATCTGGAGGGTTAATCAACCAGGGGCGGTGCAGGCACAGTATGATGATTCTCATGCCACAATATGATACCCATGCATCTCCCCTCTCCCAGACTATGAAGTCCCACAGACCCTCACTCAGTATGATAGCCCACACACACAGCCCTCCTCAAGTACTGAGATAAAAACAATGCTCACCTCACCCCATTTACCTGACGCACTGCTGATTTCTTTCTTTGCAGTGTGTGAACTGATGCTCTGCACTGCAAGCATGATTTAGTGATGTCATCACTCCTTCCAAACTCTTTCCAAAACTCTTTTTCTAACTCTTTCCAAAATCATTCTATTCAACAGTATCTGCATTAATGGATAATGAATGGGGACAAGGGAGGGGCAGCTGAGCACTGGGCCACCCCAACTCATGGGCACCATTGAAGCTGTTTGTTCTGCCAATATGAGTGGTATGCCCCTACTGTATTCCCTGTGTTCTTTCAAATAGTTGCAGCGTTTGTAGCACCCACTATAGGGTAGTTCCCTACTTATAGTTGTTTACAACTGCCTTTGAACTAGATGTATTAATCTATATCAGACCTGCACAACATACGGCCCGTGGTCGCCAAATGCTTTGCTGTGGCCCAAAGGACTCAGGAGATGCTGCTCCCATTCTTCCTGAGAAAAAGCTACATGAAATAAATAGTGCACACCCATTGTTAAAAATAATACATTTATTAAATGAGTTACATGACAACAAAGACAAACATTTAAAAACAATGACAAACAAGATGTCACACAGTTGTGGATATAATAATCCAAAACAAATAATTCCCGTAAACAAGCACAAATTAATGTGGTAGGATCACTCTGGCTGAGCCGTATTTAAATAAACATACTCATAGGAGTTACTATAAATAAAGTCAGCAAACAATAAACTGGTTAAATAAACAGGGTATATGCAGCCAAGTTAAATGTACGATAAATAATTATGATTTTGTACATTTAACTTGGTTACATATAAAGCTTGTTTATTTAACAAGTTCATTGCTTGCTGACCTTATTTATAGTAACTCCTATTGATATGTTTATTTAAATATGGTCCAGCCATGGTGATCCTGCTGCATTAATTTCTGCTTGTTTACGGGGATAATTCCTTTGGGATTATTATATAAACCCCTGTTTGACATCTTGTTTTTAATTGTTTTTAAGTGTTTGTTATGTCATGGAAACTTGTTTTAATAAATTTATTATTTTTAACAATGGGTGTGCACTATTTATTCCGTGCAGCTTCTTCTCCCTTTTTATACTGCTGGTGACTCCACAATAACAGTGGTGTCATGATGTGATGGTCAGAAGTAAGGGAGAGGGGCCTAAAACTGTCCTTGGAACTGGGACCCTAACTATCCCAGTCCCAGGGGTACTCTTGATGGTAGAGAGGGCTAGGTCTCCAACCTTACTATGCTCCTGTTAAACCCTAATCTGTCCCCTCCCCCACCCCATAAGGCATGGGACAGAAATGTAAGGGAAATAAAACACAAAAACAGACAGAGAAAACTGAAAACTACTATCATACAAAAACACTCACCAAAAATAGGGAGGAGGATAGGGAAAGGGAGGAATAAGCAAACTATATAAGAATAAGGAAGAGGAGATAAACACTCACAAAATTCCTGCACACAAAACAGTTCAGCAACTACTCTCAACTCCAACACTAGACAACTCAACACTTCCAGGAAGAAGATTATTTCACTGGCAAGGAAAATATTTAGATTTGAGAGTTCTCAGTGGTTGTTACCTTTTAATGGCTAACTGAAAAGATGGTAACAAATTGCAAGCTTTCGAGACTACTCAGGTCTCTTCATCAGGCTAGTATACCACAAAATCTGAAGAGTCACATATTTATACACAATAAGACACCCAAGAAAAAAAAATGCCCAGAGCTAGTATAGGTAGGGAGAGGAAATGATATCAGCAGCTGCAGCTGAGAGCAACAATTCTGTATGATCCTAGCCAGCATGGAAAGAGTCCTTAACCCTTTCAGCACTGATGGAAAATAAATCCATTTAAAATAACACATGAATCACACCATCTCTAAAGAGGACCTGTAATTCATTACCTGTTGTGACCTTCTAACTCAAGGTCTCCCAGGGGGACGTGACACCCTTGTGACAGTACCCCCCCTTTTACGAGGGGCCACTGGACCCTTAGGACCAGGTTTATATGGATGGGCCGCATGGAAGGACCAAATTAGTTTACTGGCAGTAACCTCTGATGCCGGTACCCACATCCTCCCCTCAGGACCATATCCCTTCCAGTGCACCAAGTATTGTAAAGAGTGGCAAACCTTACGGGAATCCACAATTCTTGCCACCTAGGACTCCAAATTACCATCAACCATAACCAGTGGTGGCGGCAAGGGTGACAACTCCACTGGCGCTACAAATATATTGAGCAATGACCTGTGGAAAACGTTGTGGATTTTAAGAGTTAGAGGAAGCTCAAGGCGAAAAGCCATGCAGTTACTTACGGTGACCACCTTGTAAGGAACAATAAACCTTGGACCTAATTTCCAGGAAGGAATTTTCAGTTTAATATTTCTGGTAGACAGCCATACTAAATCATTGGCACCCAGGTGTGGACCTGACAACTGTTTCTTATCAGCAATGCATTTGTATCCGTCACCCATTATATTTAAGTTGTTCTGAACCCCTTGCCATACTGATGAGAGTGATGAAGAAAATTGTTCGTCCCCAGGAATCACTGAAGACCCATCTTTACTGAAGGTACAAACTGCGGATTAAAGTCATATGCACCAAAAAATGACAACTTACCAGTGGACTGCGACCATTGTTTTAAGCAAACTCAGATAATGGTAAAAAAGATGACTAACCCTTCTGATTATCTGACACAAAACACCTGAGGTATGTCTCCAAACTTTGCTTTAGACTTTCAGTCTGACCGTTAGCTTGAGGATGGAACGTGGAAGAAAAGGATAGGTGCATTCCCAGACAAGAACAAAATGCCCTCCAGAATTTAGATATAAACTGGGTCCCCCAAACTGACACCACATTGGAGAGAACCCTGTGAAGCTTCATGATCTTGGTGACAAACACCTGAGCCACGGTTTTAGCATTAGGGAGAGCGGGTAAAGCAATGAAGTGCGTCAATTTACTAAACCTATAAACCACAACTAAGATATTAGTCTTACCAGAGGAGGAAGGAAGATCCGTAATAAAATCCATGAATAAATGTGTCCATAGCCGGTCAGGTATGGTTAATGTTAAAAGAGCCCCAGTGGGGCTGAGGAGTCTTCAGAATGCGCACAGACAATAAAGAAAGACACAAAGTCGACTACTCCCTATGCAACCTTGGCAACCAAAAACGACGAGAATGGAAATCCAAGTTTGCTTTACTACCTGGATGACCAGCAAGTGCCGAGCTATGCCCCTAAAACTTTGAGATGCAGATGCAATGGTACAAATAATTTCCCTGAAGGACAAGCATGCGCATCCTCCTATGCCTTCAATACCTCTCTCTCCAGCTCAGTACACACGGTGGAGACGACCATCCCTTCTTGTAAAATAGGGACAGAGTCATCCGACCTACCACCCCCAGGGAAACACTGAGATAAAGCATCAGCTTTGACATTCTTAATCTCAGGACCGTAAGTGACAATAAAATTAAACCTAGTTAAAAAGACAGACCATCTAACTTGAGTAAGATTAAGACTTTTAGCAGATTCAAGGAATAACAGATTTTTATGATCAGTAATGACAGTGACAGGGTGGACTGCCCCTTCCAAAAAGTGACGCCACTCCTTAAAACCAACTTGATTGCCAAAAGTTATCTATTGCCTGTATCATAGTCTGTTACGCTCGCGCCCAGACTGACTGGCGTGAGCGTGATAAGTGATCCCACTGTACCATGAACCGAGGAGTGCCTGGAGGGGCGTAACTAAGTATCAACCCGGTCCGACCAAGGTCGCACGGCTGCTCAGTCGACACCGTGAAACAGGGAGGAACCGAGCAGAGGGACCAGGTGCTACTCCAGGTCAGACCCCGGTCACAGCTGTTGACCCACACCGGGGAATGCAGGAACAGGCAGGTTAGCTGGTTTGCAGACAGGTGGGTACTGGCAGGCACGGCTGGAATGACGGCAGGTGGGTACTTAGCAGGCACGGTTGGTATGTAGGCAGGTGGGTACTGGCAGGTGCGGCTGGTATGCAGACAGGCGGGTGCTGACAGGCACGGCTGGAATGCAGACAGGCAGATACTGGCAGTTATGGACGCAGGCTGGATAGGGACAGTACAGACTGGGATACAGGAACAGAGCCGCAAGTGCGGTGGACTAGCAGAGCAAAACCACAGGAGTGGTGAACAAGCAGAGCGGAGCAAAACCGCAGGAGCGGTGAACAAGCAGAACGGAGCAAAACCGCAGGCGCAGTGAGCAAGCAGAGCGGAGCAAAACCGCAGGTGCGGTGAACAAGCAGAGTGGAGCAAAACCGCAGGTGCGGAGAACAAGCAGAGCGGAGCAAAACCACAGGTGCAGAGAACAAGCAGAGCGGAGCAAAACCGCAGGTGTAGTGAACAAGCAGAGCGGAGCAAAATCGCAGGTGCGGTGAGCAAGCAGAGCGGAGCAAAACCGCAGGTGCGATGAACAAGCAGAGCAGAGCAAAACCGCAGGTGCCGTGAGCAAGCAGAGCGGAGCAAAACCGCAGGTGTGGAGAACAAGCAGAGCGGAGCAGAATCGCAGGTGCGGTAAACAAGCGAAGCAGAGCGGAACCGCCGGAGCGGTGAACAAGCAGAGCAGAACAGAACCGCAGGTGCGGTAAACAAGTGAAGCAGAGCGGAACAGCCGGAGTGGTGAACAAGCAGAGCAGAACAGAACCGCAGGTGCGGTAAACAAGCGGAACAAAGTGGAACCGCCGGAGCGGAGAACAAGCAGAGCAGAACAGAACCGCAGGTGCGGTAAACAAGCGGAGTAGAGCAGAACCGCCGGAGCGGTGAACAAGCAGAGCAGAACAGAGCAGAAGGTGAAGGCAGACAGGACAGGGCTCTGTTTACATGGAAACAACTTGAAAATACAGGATGATGGATAGAACACAGGAGGTAGATACGGAGGCAGGGAAAGGGGACAAGCAGAACCAGATACACACAAGGTACTTACAATGAAGTAGCGAGTGGACACAAAACTCACAAACAGAAGTACAGAGACAACGAGCTGGAGCTAGGTGCAAGTTCAGACACCGCAGGCAAAGGGAAGGTACAGACATAGAGTGAAACAAGCAATGGGCTAGGACACTGTTCAGACAGGAACTGAACTGGGAACAAGATACAGGAATGAGCCTGGGAACTCAGCCCCCAGGGTGGCGGAAACAGACTAGAAGTCAGAGATACAGGTAGCGGCCCTGGGTACTCGGCCCCCAGGGTGGCGGCTGCAGACTAGAAGTCACAGGTACAGGAAAAGGCCCTGGGTACTCAGCCCCCAGGGTGGCGGACAGACTAGAGTCAGGACAGGACCTGGCACCTCAGTTGCAAAAGACAAACTGAGTGAAAGTGTTGCTCAGGCACCTCCCACTGGGTGGAGGGGGTTTAAATATCCAGTGACTCACAGCAATAGGCTGGGGAAGCATCAGGACTGTGCACACAGTAGCTATATGAAACAAGCAGAAAGCCACGCTGACGCCCTAAGCGATCAGACAAGAGACATGGACACAGCAGGTACTGGAGCAAAGAGTGCAGCATGGACTGACAGGTAAGATTGCGGTCTTGCATGGTGGGAGGTGGTGCACCATGCAAGCACGCCGCCAGGGATGTTACATAGTCCCTTTCCAAAGACGATAATTTTTTAGAGAAAAGGGCAAATAGATGCCATTTACCCGGGAACAACCCTTGAGACAGCACAGCACAGCCCCGACCTCCACCTCAGATGCATCAACCTCAACAATAAGTGGTTGGAAAACTTTGGGTTGAATGAATATAGGAAGTGGAAAAGCACTTCTTCAAAGCAGAAAATGCCTGACGAGTCTGTACCTTTCTTTGTCATGTCAGTGAGGGGTTTGACAATCGACGAGAAGTTTTGGATAAACTTCCGATAATAGTTAGCAAACCCCAATAAGCGTTGTAATGCTTTAAGATTTTCTGGCAGATCCCATTCCAGAACTGCACGGACCTTATCAGTATCCATCCGAAAACCTGCAGCAGACACAAGGAAACCCAGGAACTGAACCTCTTTTATGACGAATACACATTTTTCTAATTTGGCATATAGTTTATTATTCTGTAAGATCTGTAACACCTGCCTGACATGTACCTGCGTTGACTTGAGATCAGGTGAGTATAGCAAAATATCCTCAAGATACACCACTACAAATCTACCCACAAGGTGATGAAAAATGTCATTAGCAAAATGTTGGAAAACGGCGGGGGGCATTAGTCAAACCAAAGGGCATGATAAGGTTCATAATGCCCTTAAGGAGTGTTTAGGGTTTTCTACTCATTTCAGTTGCGTTAGAGGTAGGCATGGGACACTGTCTCTTTAAAATGTCCAAGGCAGGTTTAGGCATGGGACACTGTCTCTTTAAAATGTACAAGGCAGGTTTATTATGCAGCATAAATCGCACTTTCAGAGTAAACAAAAGAAAAGCCTTGTCCGGTTCAGTATAACAAAAACAGAAAATAAACAGTCCATACAATATGGCAGGTTCACCCTCTCATGGTCAGTGTCCTTTTGGCAAAAACACTCTGGAGGTCTCCACATCTCCAGCCACAGACAATGAATGAGACACTTGGTCTCCATTTTATACACACGCCCTGGCGGTGGGTATATGTGAGCAGCCAATCCCCCCATCTCTTATGACTGCTCGAAAAAAAACAGCCCTGATACACGTAATTAACCCTCTCAGCATTACTTGTGCTTTTCTGGTTTTACATCACTGAAGTTGCCAACCTCAGCAAATACATATCTCCCCTCAAGGACATGTCGGTGGCCATTTTACAAGTGTTAAAGTCTGTCTTCCACTCATTCCCCTCCTTGATCCTAGTCAGATTATAGGCTCCACTGAGGTCCAACTTAGAACCATTTTGCTCCAATAATATGGTTAAATAAGTAGGGAATGAGTGGGAGGAGACTGTCTTGGACAGTAATCCGATTTAACTCATGAAAATCTAAACAGGGACTCAGACCCCCATCTTCTTAACAAAGAAGAACCCCGCCGCTACGGGCAAAGAGGAGGGTTTAATATGTCCCTTAGTAAGACTCTAAGAGATGTAATCTTTTATGGCCTGCCTTTCAGGGCCAGACAGATTGTATAATCAGGTCTTGGGTAATTTCACTCCAGGGAGCATGTTTATGGGGCAATCATACACACGGTGGAGAAGCAGTTTCTAGCACCCCTTTTTTGAGAACACAGCCACAAAATCAGACAGAAAACATTGTATGGTTTTAGTGGAAATGGTAGAAATGATGGTACTCAGGTTTCTATTTTTGCAGAAATCACTCCACTTGACTATTTCTCTGGGCTGCCACTGAATAACTGGATTATGCAGTTAGCCAGCGAAGGCCTAACACAATAGGACTAGGGAGACCTTTCAGGATATAACAAGAAAGGCAGTCCCTGTGAAAATCCCCTATGCGAAGGTTCACATATTCACTACTTGCGTAAAATTTCACTGACCAAGAGGTGCAGAGTCAAATATGAATATGAACTTCACCAGAGCACTACAGGAAAGACCATGGTCCCGTGCGAATCGAGCATCCACCATACTAACTCCTGCCCCATTATCCAAGAGAATAGATAGTATCTCAGTTTTCGTACCTATAACCACTTCCGCAGGTAAGATAAGCAGATATACATGCGGAGGAGATATATTGCAGCTTTTTGTGCTTTAGTAAAGAAGGACAAACCCCAATGAAATGACTCTTTTGACCAAAGAAAAAACACAACCCCATTTTGCGGCAAACCGCAGGAAACCCATACCGAGTGGAGGCCCCTCTAACTGCATTGGTTCTTCAGAGCCCACAGGGAGAACTTTGGTTTTTGGGGAGTACCATGGAGGGTGGAGTCACAATAGGTCTGTACCTGAGGTGCCTATCTATATGTATGACCATAGTGATGGCGGCCTCCAACGACTCAGGAGTTTCGTAAAGTGCTAGTGCGCCTCTTAATCTTTCAGACAGGCTCTGACAAAACTGACTCCTAAGAGCATGATCGTTCCACCGGGTGTCAGTAACCCATCTACGGAATTCTGAGCAAAATTTCTCTGCTGGACCATCTCCCTGCTGGAGCCTAGGTAGCATAGACTTAGCAAGGGAGACAAGGTCTGGATCGTCTAGCGCCACAAAAAAAATATCAACTGACTGGACAGACAGCAAGTCTGATGGAAGTGAAAAGGCCCAGGATATCCTTGAAGAATTGAAATAACAATCCCAATCCGTTGCTTCTCACTCTCAGATGAACATGGACGAAGCCTAAAATAAAGCTTGCAGGCTTCACGAAAAACAATAAATTTATCCAGTCCTTCAGAAAACCTATCCGGGGGGGCCACCTTAGGTTCAGGTTCAGCCTGACTGCCTGACAGACCAATAGCCTGCTGCTGCTGAAACGAGACACTAGATTGCATATCTGACAGTTTGAGCGACAGACCCTGCAATTGTTTTACAAGGACTGTGTCAGTAAAATTATCACGATGTGACGGTCAAAAGCAAGGTCCCAGGGGTACTTTTGATTGTAGAGAGGCCTGAGTCTCCAACTTTACTATGCCCCTGTTAAGCCCTAATTTGTTTCCTCCCCATCCCATGAGGCATGGGACAGGGAAAACTGAAACCACTAATATACAAAAGCACTCACCAAAAATAGGGAGGAGTATAGAGAAAGGGAAGAATAAACTAAATAGGAATAAGGAAGAGGAGATAAAGACTCACAAAACTACTGCACCTGAAACACTTCAGCAACTACTCCCAACTCCAACATTACACAGCTAAACACTTCCAGGAAGAAGATTGTTTCACTGGCAAGCAAGAAACTCAGAGCTAGTATATGTGGGGAGAGGAAATAATATCAGCAGCTGCAGCTGAGAGCAACATTGCTGTATGTTACTAGCCAGAATGGGAAGACTCCATAACCCTTTCAACAATGATGGAAAGGAAATCCATTTAAAATGGGACACGAATCACACTGTCTCTAAAGAGGACCTGCGATTCATTACCCGTTGTGATCTTCTAACTCCAGGTCTCCCAGGGTTATGCGACACCCTTGTGACAGGCGGGCACAGTTAAGCGCTCTGTCGAGGAGCTGCAGATTCAATTATTAAAGATTCAATTATTTTACATGAGTGTGCTGGGGGAGAGGAGGATTGGTGTTCCTATAGGACACATTATGAGACAACGAGGGACATTATGGGGCAATGAGGGGGAGATTGTGAAAGGGGGCACAGTAGAGCGAGGGACAGTGGGGTGGGGGGACATTATGCAGAGAAGCAGTGTAGGGAGATATGGAGAGGGGCAGTTTGGGCAGATATCTTGTAGATAGGGGCAGTGTGTGGGAATATTATAGAAAGGGGCAGTGTGGGGGGATATTATGAAAAGGGGAAATGGGGGAATATTATGGAGAGGGGCACTGTGGGGGGGAATATTATGGAGAGGGGCAATGTGGGGGATATTATGGAGAGAGGCAATGTGGGGGAAATATTAAGAAGAGGGGTAGTGTGGGGGGATATTATGGAGAGGTGCAGTGTTGGGAAAAATTATGGAGCGAGGCAGTGTGGGGGAAATTATGAAGAGGGGCAGTGTGGGGATATTATGGAAAGGGGCAGTGTGGGGGGATATTATGAAAAGGGGCAGTGTGGGGGGGATATTATTGAGCGAAGCAGTGTGGGGGAGACATTATGGAGAGGGGCAGTGTAGTGGAAATATGATAGAGAGGGGAAGTGTGGGGGACATATTACAGAGAGGGGCAGTGTGGCGGGGACATTATGGAGATGTGCAGTGTAGAGGGGATTTTAGGGAGAGGGACAATGTGGGGGAATATTATGGAGATGTGCAGTGTGAGGGGAATATTATGGAGAGGGGAAGTATGGGTGGAATATTATGAAAATGGGTAGTATGGGGGAATATTAAGGAGAGGAGCAGTGTGGAGGCGACATCATGGAGAGGGGCAATGTAGGGGGATATTATACAGAGGGGCTGTGTGGGGGAAAATTATGGAGAAGGGCAGTGTGTGTAGGATATTTTGTGCAGGAAGCACACTGAGGGGCAAATATTTATTCAGAGATGCAGCATGGGAGATATTTTTATTTATTGGGCACTATGATGATACTTTTTTAAAGGGTACTTTGTTGGGAAGTGCTGCTTAAGACTGGAGAAGAGGGAAGTCTGGAGAGATGAGTTATGAAATGTCATCCTGGCGTATGTACAACATGGAGACAAATGGATGAGAATGACTCCAATCAGAAAATATGTCACTTATGAGGTACCTGGATGCAAGTGTTTATTTGTGATACTGCCTGGGTCTCATCAGTACTGTAGTTTCTGTTACTGTACGGTTTGCAGTCTGATGATGGCTGTTAACAATTCCCATTATCTCCTTACCATTGTTTAGGACATACTGGGAATTGTAGGTTCATGCTATACAATTATATATGAGGCTGACCTGACATTACAATTGATCTTTGTACTAAGCTTGGGGCTATACACATGTACTGATGGTGACTCTGGCACCGCGTTCATGTACTGCCAGCATTTTTGGTGCTGCATTAATGTACTGATGGTTGTCCTGGCGCTGCATTCATGTACAGATGGTGATTCTTGGGCTGCATTTTTGTACTGATGGTGGATCTAATGCTGTATTCATGTACTGACAATGGATCTGGCGCTGCATTCATGTACTGAATGTGGTTCAGGAGATGAATTCACATACTGACGGTGATTGTGGCCTTGCAATATTGTACAGTATTGTAGATCCTAATCTAATATTTATCAAATCTACTTTTCCCGAGCTAGAAGCCTACAATAGAGAAGAAAGTAGACATAAATTCTACATTTTGTTATGATTTTTGAGGGAGGTTAAATAAAAATTATGATATTTCTGCAGTTGTTTCGTTATTTTTTTTTTCTTATTTTTAATACTGGTATTGTTACTTTCAATTTTCTTCACAGTTGCAAAGCAAAATGTGTCCTTGTACAAATTATCATATTGTGGCATTTTCCATAGACTATCATAAAGGCTATAACTACAACATTTTTTCTATTTTTTTGTGTTTCTTTTTTAGAGCAGCCTCAATGCAGATGAAGGACTTGGAGTCGCTTCACTCAGTATCATCTATGGAGCTTTAATTATCTCTTCAGTGTTTGTTCCTCCTATTCTAATTAAGAAAATTGGATGTAAATGGACAATTGTTGCCTCTATGTGCTGTTATATTACATATTCTCTTGGCAACTTCTACCCTAGCTGGTAAAGTATTTAAACCTATAAAATATTCTAAAAATGTACCAGCAAAATGTTCTAGAAATATGTATATGAATAATTTATGATAAGTTAAAGGGAGTCTTTCACCCCCAAAATACCTTTTAGGCTATGTGCCCACGATGCAGAAATGAAGCAGAAATTTTCTGGAGCATTTCTGCATGTCCTTGGCAGAAAAAACGCATGCAGATTTTACATGCGTTTTTGAAGCGTTTTTACTTGCGGATTTGCCATGTGTTTTTCCAATGCATTGTATAGGCAAATCCGCATGCGGAAACGCACAAGAAATGATCATGCTGCGTTTTTTTCCGCACCTAAACTCCGTGCAGAAAAAATCCAGACCATGTGCACAGAACTTGCAAAATGTCATAGGAAGTCATGGGATAAGATGTGCAAGGCGTTTCTGCTGCATTTCCGCACGGAAAAAAACACACAAAAAACGCACCAAATCCGCATCGTGTGCACATAGCCTTAGACTAACTATACAGTAACATAGCGGACTCCACCTCTATAAGATTCATACTAGCACTGTTCTTGTTACTAGTACAGTGCCTGTGAAAATAATTTTGAAAAAGTTTGCAAATGAACAATATTTGGTGCACTCATTGGAACACCGTTATGCCACCCTCAATTTGCATCTTAGGGACTGCCCTCACTTTTTATAATGGTCATTGTGTAAGTGAACTGGCAACATGACTTTTCAGGTCAGTACATTATGGTGATACTAACTGCTGGAAAAAATGTAGTTTGTGTCACCACAAAGAGACCAGTGTGAGGCGATTGCCTGTTTTTAGTGTGGCAAGCTGTCATGTTAATGAATACCATTTTGGGTATATATGATATTTTATATGCACATTTCCTCTTCAGAGAGAAAGACGACTTGAACTCTATAGCGCCACCTATTGGAAGCAGCAATCCTACAAGTCACAATCAACCTTTTAACAAGTCGTGCAATATGACTTAGGATGAAACCCAAATCAGAATCTCAATTTGCAGACACGGTGTTTCGGGTTGTTGGCCCTCGTCAGTGCAAAGTATGAGAACTGATTTGATCACTTTTTATTGCATTGTTTTAGGGAGGTGCGGTGACCAAAACACGGCAATTCTGGCATTTCGATTTTTTTTCTCTTTTTTTTTTTTTCAGTCTTGCCCCCTGATATATGGCTGCAAAAAAAGTTGTTATCAAGGGGCGTGATTTGTGTTAGAAACCAGGACAATATTACGTCTTCATATGTGAAGTAACATCCCAGAATGAAGGGGAGCATGGAGAGAGGAGACGGGCAGCAGCATCAGAGTGAAGAGCATTGTATGAGCAGCTCAGGATGGCAGATCTACTGTTACAAATAAGTTTATTGTTAGTGCAGTTAGGAAGACTCTGTCAGCACCATCATGTGAGACAGATAAAGTGTCACTTGACCACGCTGGCACAGTTCTGGCCTGCTCTGTGGCTGTCTACTTTTTCATTCCTACGATGTTGCTTTCCATGATTGAACAGTGTCACAGTGGATTGAAAGTACAAGCCCACAGAGCTGAATGCCATGAAACTTCTAAATGAATTATAAAAAAAAATTAACATTTTAGATGCCAGTAATTACTGTGCTCTATATCTCCACAACAGAGTGGAGGAAATGAAAGCGGAAAAATAAATTATCTACATTCCTGCACTTTTATGCAGGAATGTACAATTTGTAAATTTGTAAAGTCAAAAAGTGATGAAAGATCCTCTTTAAGCTTTCTTTCTATTCTCTCTGGAGCCCTTGGTGCATCCAGTGTTCTGGTTTGTTTGCTGTTCAGGCACCTTTTTTAATACTCCTTCAAGACTGTGTTCTGCTGCCATCTTGTGACCATATCTGTGTATTACACTGCAAGTGTTTTTTTGTGTGGATTCCAGGCAGAATCTATCTGAAAAATGTTGTGTGCACATAGCCTAAGAGTGGAATTCTTTAATCTTGTAGGTTGGGGAGTTTTCTATATAGATTGAACAGTTTGCAGTAGTTATTATTAAATTTATCTGTTATTCTATGAAGGTTGAGGATTTTCGCTTGTGATGATTGTCACTTTACTGTTCATTTTCACCTTTTTTGTCATTAGTTAGGAAGCTATTTTTCTAGCTGTTGTAGTAAGATATCTTGAAAGTTGTTGTTTGTTTTTCGAAATAGGTGCTTCTTAATTGTTATTCAAGCTTCAGTAAGGGAAGTAAAAATTGGGCAAATAGGGTCAGATTGGTGTTTTTGTGAGAAGGTGATTTTGTCAATGAGCATTTATGTTTCTCTTTTCCTTTGGTGTCGATATATTAAATCTTGCAGTTTGTTGATTGAGGAGATTTGTTTAAAAGAAATACTCTATTTTGGTAGAAATCATTTATAATAGGTAGGCGTTATTTCTTCAGAGAAATGTATTATTGGGGCATGTTGAGGAATGGAGATTTAAAACATACTTCCAGACTTGGCCACTGACCAATAGCATCACTATACCTGTATTGCAGAAAAACTTGGTCATCAGAGGTGATCAAATAGTACTGTGTTAATAATCGTGAAATTTTTTGGAAGCTGCGAAATATTATACTCCATTTAAAATGGACAGGGTGCGTGGTAAGGGACGGGGAAGTGGACATGATGCTGATGGTGCACACATAGGCAGAGGCCGTGGGCAAGTTGAAATTGTGCCTGCTACAGGAGCACAACAAACACCTACATCATGTCAACCTAGCTTCCTGTCCCACTTTTGAAGCCAGGCTAGTGTTAAAAGGTTGTTGATTGGATAGCAGATAATGCTTCCAGTCAGGTTGCTGCCACCACCCTGTCTTCCACACGATCCAGTCTCAGTAGCCATGAGTCTGGAACACATATTCCTCACAAGAAAATAATTCCCAAAAATAATTAAAATCCTCAATTTTATTACAAAATAATTTAAAAGATCATACAGGTTGGGAATACATCTCAACGCGTTTCTGGAAAAAAACCCTTTTTCTTATGTGAAGCCGTAAGTCACGGCTACTGGTTGGAGACCCACAACTGAATCATATAAATAGGACACGGTGAGACTGCTTTTTTGTTTATTCACATATTCCTCACCCTGATCCTCCTTTCTCCCACCATACCGAGTGCCCAGAGACAAGTGATCCCACACTTGGACACTTCAAAGAGCTGTTCACATTTCGATTTCTAGATTCTGGCCTCTCGCCCTGCCCCCTTTCTTTGGGACATGAGGAGATCACATGTAGCGATGCCAAAATATTTGAGCAGTCATGGTCACAATAAAGTGCAATTACTGTTGCAAGGGGTGGATGATGATGAAACACAGTTGCCAGAAAGTCAGGAGGAGGACAAGGGTGCGTACGTGGAAGACGAGGTGCTGGATGATGAAGTCACTGACCCAACCTGGGAAGGTGACATGCATAGCAAGGACAGCAGCGCAGAGGGGGAGGGAGCCATAGCATCACAATGGGCAGGAAGAAGCAGTGGGGTGGTCACAGACACAAAGCGGGCAACTGGTCCCCAGAACACCAGCACGAGAAAAGTTGCCAGTCCAACTGTTAGGTCTTCCCGAGTCTGGCCTTTTTTTACAGACTGTCCAGTTAACCCAAAAAAGGCCATTTGCAACATCTGCCATGTCAGCATCAACAGGGGCAGAAAAACTACCAGCCTGACCACCACCAGCATGCTCAGGCACATGACAGCAACACACCCGACTAGTTGGGCCGTATGCCAGGGTCAAGAAACAGTGTCTGCGGGTGAAACCACTGTTCCTTCTGCTGTTGTACGTGCACGCCAATCCCCTGTCTATGACAGAGGTGAAGATGCCTCCCACTTTGCACCTCTCTTTGGACACTTGCAACCACTGTCAGCAACCATGTCCACATCCTTGTCCCAACGCAGCGCTCACTTGTCCCTACCCCAGTCCTTGGAACGCAAGCACAAATATGCAGTTACCCACCCACAGGCCACAATGCAAAACTGCCACATTTCCAGACTGCTTGTGACTCGCCCCCTGGGCCGTGGGGCACTCGAGACCGGACTTCAGGGCAATGCTGGGAGTAGTCGTGGTGACCCGGTCCCGTGGCTCAGGGTGGTCAGACCAGTGGTAGTCTATGATGTGCTGTAGGTAATGTCCGACTACGCCACCCGTGGATTGCGGTCAGGGAGGACCGCCGCTGCAAGGCAGACCACTGAGGCTAGTGTTACGGATGCAGTAGGGAATAGTACGACTCCCCACGGGAGGAGTGTAGCCTCAGGGCAGGTAATAGGATGCTGGGGGTGATGGTGCAGCCGCAGCAGTAACCACACAGAGTCCAAGAATGCAGTCCAGGGTCTTTTACTGATCTTATCACAGACCCACCAGGAGTACAGGGTAGGAATGGACCTGGGTGTCTGAGGGCATTCGAGCGAGCTCCGCTGGTCAGGGTGAGTGGGTAGGCCTACCGTTCTCTCTCTCTGCCCTTGCTGACTATCTCCACCTTTAGTGGTATGATAGCCCACGTCCCTGAGCTTGCCGTGTACTACGCCTGTATGGCTTGCGACTCGGGCTTTAGGTACCTGTAGCTTCTCCGTGCTGTACCGGTCCTTCTGTGTGGCGGAGCCTCCAGGCTTCTTGGCCAAGGGACCTGAAATCCCTTGCGGGTTGGTTTTCTGCTGCAGGACCTGCAATTCTGACAGCCTCGGACCCCAGTGTCTGGTTGTGTAATCTCTCTCTCTGCCAGGACAGGCTCTCGTCGCCTCTGTCCCTGGATTTCTGTTCCTCCTTTGCCTCCTGGACTCCTCAGCTGCGGCTGACCTGTCCCTCTCTTCTGGGAACCCTTCTGGATACTTCAGAAGTGAGTCCTGGTCTCTCTAACCCTGCCCTCAGTACCAGTTTTTATAGGGGCAGCCTGCTCCCCCTACTGGCCTGGGACAGGAGGTGCTGCATGCAAATGGTCCATGACCAGAGAACCTCCCTCCTGCTCTCAGACACAGCCTTACAAGTTTGTGGCATCCAGGCCTGGGGTGACACATTCCCCCCTAGGAAAGCTTAGTACTCCGGGACTAAACAAGAAACACGATACAGGGTATAAATTATAACATAAACATAACAGAGAAGAAAACAACAAACAACACCACATATTGAGTTCTTTAGGTCACAGTATGGCCTGTGACTGGGTGTCCATATCACCATCAAAAGAAGAGGGTCACAGTATGATCCGTGACCGGGTGTCCATTTCACCAACACAACGGGAGCCTTAACCAGGTGGGGGTCTGTCCTTGCCCCGAGTCCTTGTCAGTCTTTATTCTTTCCTTTGGTTAGGCTCCGAACATATTTACAAGGAAGTCCCGGTTACTCAAAGTTCATAACCTTTTAGTCCATTTGTCACTATGAAAAACTGGAAAACAGTATTAATAACCAGGGTACAAACATAACACATTAAATATATACATTATACATTTAGATCTTCCAGCGAGCTGGCATTTGACCCCTAGTGCTCCGGGTTGACCTCCGTAGCCCACTGTCTGGTGGTGGACCAGCCTGGCTTTCCCCACTATCATTGAGGGTATAGCTACTAGCTGGTTGTTCAGGCAGGGCAGGTAGCTGTCTGCGGGTCCTTTGGCTTACTGCAGGCATGGCAGGCTCACTGTCAGCAGAGGGTTGACTCTCCCGGGCTGCTGGCGTGGGTTCTTCCGCCTCTGGGGCCGCTTTCTCTTCTTGTTCTTCCTGTCCTCCTGTAGGCTCCTGCTGGGTAGGCTGAAGGAAGTGTAAGACGGGTACCACTATTGCGCCATTTTTCTGAGTCCAGGTCCGGAGGAACTCTCCGAGAACTGTGCTGATCATCTCTTCCTTGTCCTCTGCGGGTTCAAGGTCATCTTGATCTTCACTTGGACTCTGTAGTTGCTCGGGGCACCGTTTTAGGTGGTCTCTGGAGACGACGCTAGTGGTTTCTCCTCCATCCTTGGTAATCACACATACCTTCAGGTTGTTGTGGTCGGACTGCAGTACTGTGCACGGGTCTCTCTCCCACTGGTCATCCAGCTTGTGAAGCCTTCTCTTCCGCTTCAGGACCTGCTCACCAGGTTCCAGGGGACCAGCAGGGGAGTGTTGGTAGAAGAGCCTCTCTTGCTTTTCTCTCGCTTGAGCCAGACTCCTCTCCACACTATCCTGTTCCTTCTTGTACTGTAGCCACCATTCCGTATCCCAGTCCGCATCTGGGGAGGTGTCCTCAGGTGTCAGGACTCCCATTTCCAGGTCGATCGGCAGCTTACCTGGTCTTGCTCGCATCAGGTAAGCCGGGGTGCAATTTGTAGCATTCACCGGGATATGGTTGTACAAGTCAATCAGGTCTGGCTGCTTCTCCAGCCACAGGCTGCGTTCTTCCAGGGGTAACGTCTTGAGGAGATCAATGACGATATTGTTCATCTTCTCACACAGCCCGTTGGTCTGCGGGTGGTAAGGCATTGTCCGAATTTTCCTACAGCCGTAGAGGTTGCAGAACTCCTGGAATACTTCAGCCTCAAACGCTGGACCTTGATCTGTCAAGACCTGTTCCGGATACCCATGTGGACGGCAGAAGTGTTGCTGGAAGGCTCTGGCCACCGTTTGGGCTGTCAGGTCTTTAACAGGAACCACTACCAGTAACCGGGAGTAATGATTCACAATTGTCAGGGCATAGACATAGCCCGACCGGCTTGGAGACAATTTCACATGGTCCAGAGCTACCAGCTCAAGAGGCTGCCTGGTGACGATGGGCCTCAAGGGTGTCTGCTGGCTGGTACGGTCCTTCCTTCTGAGGTGGCATGGGCCGCAGTCCCTGCTCCACTTCTCGATGGCCCTTCTCATGCCGACCCAGTAGAACCGCTCTCTCAGTATTAACTCCAGTTTCTTCCACCCGAAGTGTCCCGCTCTGTCATGGTAGGCCTCCAGGACCATTGCTGCATCTCGCCTTGGGACCACTATCTGCCAGGTTAGCTCATGCGTCCGGTGATTGACAAGCCTTCTGCACAGCTTACCCTCGTAGAGGAGTAGCCTGCTTTTCTCCTTCCATATCTGCTTGGCTTCCTCTGGAGTGTCCGGGCCAGGGCTAGCGTCTTCCTGGGTTAACATGTCTTTCACCAGGCATATTGCAGGGTCGCTATCTTGCGTTTCAGCCCAGCCGTGGTGGGGTAAGGAGTTGAACATGACGGTGGTTAAGTCTTTGTCTATTACCCGGTGCGAATACTGAGTGGCCCCATACCGGTGGAACGCAGGGAGCTCTATTTCCTCCAGCTCTTCCGAGTCGTCTTCTCCTTCAGGTAGGTGGGGCATTCTTGATAGGGCGTCTGCGTTGGCGTTGGTTCTGCCTGCCCGGTATTTGATTGTGAAGTCGTAATTGGATAGCCGGGCCATCCATCGCTGTTCTAGGGCACCTAGTCTTGCATTGTCCAGATGTGTCAATGGATTGTTGTCCGTGTACACGGTGAACTTTGCGGAGGCTTGGTAATGCTTAAACCGTTCTCTGACGGCCCACACCACTGCCAAGAATTCTAGCTTGAAGGAGCTGTAATTCTCCGGGTTTCTTTCAGTGGGCCTCAGCTTCCGGCTGGCATATGCGATCACCCTTTCTCTGCCCTGTTGGTTCTGTGACAGTACGGCTCCCAGCCCCACATTACTGGCATCTGTGTGGAGGATAAAAGGCTGACCATAATCGGGGTAGGCCAGGATCTCATCCCCCGTGAGGGCCATCTTCAACTGGAGGAAGGACTCCTCTTCCGGCTTGTCCCACTTGAAGGGTGGCTTGTGACTTCTGGATTTAGATTGCCCTATCAGGAGGTCCTGCATAGGGGCTGCCATCTTAGTGAACCCGGGGATGAACCTTCGGTAGTAGCCTACCAACCCAAGGAATTGCCTCACTTCCTTGATGTTAGAGGGGCTTGGCCAGCTCTTGATGGCTGTAACTTTGTCGGGGTCGGGGGCAACTCCCTCTGCACTCACCACATGTCCTAGGTATTGGACCTTCGGTTTTAACAGGTGGCACTTTGAAGGCTTCACTTTCAGGCCGTAGCCTGCCAGGGCTTCGAACACCTCGGCCAGGTGCTTTAGATGGTCCTCGTAAGTCTTCGAATAGACGATCACGTCGTCCAGGTAAAGGAGAACCATCTCGAAGTTTCGGTGCCCTAGACAGCATTCCATCAGCCTCTGGAAGGTCCCTGGTGTGTTGCAGAGCCCAAAGGGCATACAGTTGAACTCGCTCAGTCCCATCGGGGTGGTGAAGGCGGTCTTCTCCTTGTCAGCCTCTGCCACAGGAACCTGCCAGTACCCGCTAGTAAGGTCCAAAGTAGAGAAGAAATTAGCTGATTTTAAAGCTGCTAAAGACTCCTCTATCCTAGGTAACGGGTACGCATCTTTATGGGTGATACGATTGATTTGCCTATAGTCCACGCACATTCTCATGGTACCGTCTTTCTTTTTCACCAAAATTAAGGGAGCTGCCCAGGGGCTACAGCTATCTCTAATAACCCCAGCTTCTTTAATTTCTCTCAGCATACCCTTGGCGTTCTGATAATGTGCAGGGGGTACAGGCCTGTGTCTCTCTTTTATTGGTGGGTGGCTCCCCATGGGGATATGGTGTTCTATCCCTTTTACTCTGCCGAAGTCTAGCGGGTGCTTACTAAAAATTCTCTCGTACTCCTGAACCACCCGGTAGACTCCTTGTTTTTGGTGCAGGGGAGTGGAGTCAGCACCCACATGGAGTTTCTGGCACCAGTCCTCCTTTTGTTTCTGGGAGCCATTACCCTCCGCCTGTGGAGATAGAGGCAACGGTTCCACGGCCCTGATAGCTTTGTGCTCAACCGCAAACAGTTTGGCAAGTGTAGCGTACTGGGGTAGGTTTACCTCCCTCTCCCCAATATTGAGAATGCGAACGGGCACCCGCCCATGACGGACATCCACCACCCCCCGGGCTGTCAAAATGGTGGGCCTGCTGTCTGAGTACACGGGTTCTACCATGGCTTAGTAGTCTCTGCCTCTCAACCCGATTGCAGTCCGACACCAGATCATCATTTCACTTTTGGGAGGCATGGAAATGGGGAATGGGTCACTCATTCTTATGCTACCGATCTCACCACCAGACAGTTCTACCTGCTGCCGTCTCATCAGGGCTCTTATCTCTTTCTGGAGGACCCTCTTTTGGCTGGAGCTCGCATTCATCGCCACCTGCTGTAAAATCACAATTACTTCTGAAAGACAGTTTTCAATTACACTAGTACCCACAGTTATTTTAGGGTGACTTTCACGACGGTCAATGTCCACAATGATCACTCCCTGTGCCGGCAGTTCCACCTTACCAATCTTGATGGTCATCTCTCTGAACCCCACCTGCGGCACGGGTTGGCCATTGCTGGCAATGATGCTTAAGTCATCGTCTGGGTAGCGGGTTTTGTCAGCGTCACTCCAGTACTGCTTGAAAAGTACGTAGGGGATGGTAGTCACTTGAGACCCGGTGTCCAGCAGCGCACTCATGGGGATACCGTCCAGCACTACGGGTAAGACCGAGCGTCCTCCCACGTACTTATCACGCCAATTAGACGGGCCTGATGACCTTATGCCTGGGGGTTGGCCCTTTGCCCCAGGTCGGACTCATTTAAAGTACAGTACCTTGCTATGTGCCCTGGCTGACTGCAACGGCGGCAAATCGGCTGTCCATCCTCAGCGTAGCGGTCGGCGGGCCTCCCTCTGAACGGCGGGATCCTCCTCTGTCGACGCCACGGGACATCCTCCGGACTGGAAGCCAGCTTGATTGGTCTTGACGGTTCCACCTGCAACGACTGTACGGTCCTGGTTAATGCAGCCACACTCTTTGTTAGCTCCTGGACCTGATGGTGCAGGTCTGCAGGCTGGGATGGATTTAGGGCCTGTGCATCAGCCCCCACAAGGTCTGCAGGGTAGGGCACTGCCCCCTGGTGGTAAGTGATGGCAGGGCGCCGGGAAGCTACAGCGCCACCTGCTGCGGGTTCTCTGAGCACTCGGATGGCCCGATCCTTGAACTGCGCAAAAGTCAAATCGGGGTTCTGTAGGGCCATGAGGCACAGCTGGGTTCTGTGGGAGCTGGACAGCAGACCTTCTATGAACTGGTCAGTCAACAGTTTATCAGAGTCCTGCACGCTACCAGGGTCAGCTTGTTTGATAGCTCTCAGGGCTTCTTGCAGGTTCAAGGCATAGTCTCTGATACTATCCTGGGCCCGCTGTTACAGCCATAGAAACGCATTTTGATTTCTGCTGAGGGACGGGTATCAAAGGTACTCTGCAGCCGGGTCAGAATGTCCTTTACTGTCTTTTTCTCTTCATCTGACCATGATTTCACTTCCCGCTGGGCTGCACCGGTGAGCTGCCCCGTTAGAATGCTCACTTTCTGTTCTTCCGTCAGGGGATAAACTTTGAACAAACTGTGCAGTCTTTCCCTAAAGTCAGTTAAGGTATGGGATTCCCCTGAGTATTGGGGCAGCTAGGCTGCTCCGGGGAAGTAGGGCATAGAGAATGGCATCACCGCTGCTGCAGCCCCGCTGGTTGTAGAAGGCCCCTCTGTGTCCGTCATCTTCCTCCCCCCTAGTTAAGTGTGGCCTACCTTCCGACGATCCTCTTCTGTAGGCCGCGGCTCCGCTGGTGCTGCTCCGGACGAGGACCTTGCGTCGCGTCCTGGTGATGTCAGCGTCGCTCTCTCTCCCTTCTAGGACCTTGCGCAGCGTCGGTGCGTGGGGCGGAGCTTCGGGTCTCGCGCAGTTTGGACGTCCACGCCCCTCTTCTTCCCGCGCAGTGTCCTGAAGATGGCGTCCGATGGCGGGAGAACGGCTGAAGATGGCGGGAACCAACGGAAGATGGCGGGAGACGGCTGAAAATGGTGGGAAACGGCTCCGGATGGCGGGAAACCTCTTCTTCAGGTACGTGTACAGTCTTTTTCAGGCACGCAATACCCGTTTGTGGCGGGTTGGTCTCAATCCTGCCAACTATGCCAAAGCTGACTCGCCCCCTGGGCCGTGGGGCACTCGAGACCGGACTTCAGGGCAATGCTGGGAGTAGTAGTGGCGACCCGGTCCCGTGGCTCAGGGTGGTCAGACCAGTGGTGGTCTATGATGTGCTGTAGGTAATGTCCGACTACGCCACCCGTGGATTGCGGCCAGGGAGGACCGTCACAGCAAGGCAGACCGCTGAGGCTGGTGTTGTGGATGCAGCAGGGAATAGTACGACTCCCCACCGGAGGAGTGTAGCCTCAAGGCAGGTAATAGGATGCTGGGGGTGATGGTGCAGGCGCAGCAGTAACCACACAGAGTCCAAGAATGCAGTCCATGGTCTTTTACTGATCTTATCACAGACCCACCAGGAGTACAGGGTAGGAATGGACCTGGGTGTCTGAGGGCATTCGGGCGAGCTCTGCTGGTCAGGGTGAGTGGGTAGGCCTACCGTTCTCTCTCTCTGCCCTTGCTGACTATCTCCCCCTTTAGTTGTATGATAGCCCACGTCCCTGAGCTTGCCGTGTACTACGCCTGTATGGCTTGCGACTCGGGCCTTAGGTACCTGTAGCTTCTCCGTGCTGTACCGGTCCTTCTGTTTGGCGGAGCCTCCAGGCTTCTTGGCCCAGGGACCTGAAATCCCTTGCGGGTTGGCTTTCTGCTGCAGGACCTGCAATCCTGACAGCCTCGGACCCCAGTGTCTGGTTGTGTAATCTCTCTCTCTGCCAGGACAGGCTCTCGTCGCCTCTGTCCCTGGCTTTCTGTTCCTCCTTTGCCTCCTGGACTCCTCAGCTGCGGCTGACCTGTCCCTCTCTTCTGGGAACCCTTCTGGATACTTCAGAAGTGAGTCCTGGTCTCTCTAACCCTGCCCTCAGTACCAGTTTTTATAGGGGCAGCCTGCTCCCCCTACTGGCCTCGGACAGGAGGTGCTGCATGCAAATGGTCCATGACCAGAGAACCTCCCTCCTGCTCTCAGACACAGCCTCACAAGTTTGTGGCATCCAGGCCTGGGGTGACACATTTGCACTGGCTTGTGAAGACGGAAGCTTTCCCCAACCTGATGGCGGTGGCCATCCTTCTGTTCTCAGTCCCCAGCTGTCATTATTTCTCCAAGTGGGCTGTCCCCGCCTTACCCAACACGTGTCCCATAACATTACCCATGCCCTCACCAATGCAGTTTCTTGGAAGGTCCACCTAACCACGGACATGTGGACGAGTGCTTGTGGCCAGGGACACTACATTTCCATGACGGCACACTGGGTGAACATTGTGGAAGCCGACCCAGTCGGACCCTGGGATGGAACACATGCTACCGATGCCGAAGATTGCAGGCTCTGGTTCAATCAGGGTTGCCCCCACCTTGTACAGCAGTTCCTCCTCCTCCTCTTCAGCCTCCATCTCCGAAATGACCACATCAGTCGCCAGCTGGAAGCACTGCAGCACTGCTTCGGCTAAGTGGCAACAGGCTCTGCTGAAGCTAATATGCTTAGGTGACAAAATGCAGAGTTGTTGAAAGCTGTAACAGAGAAGACAGATCTGTGGCTCTCACCCCTGAACCTACAACAAGGCATGGTTGTGTGTAACAGTGGCCTTAACCTGGTGGCGGCTCTGAAGTTTGGCAACCTCGAACATGTACCATGCCTGGCCTATATGCTCAACTTATTGGTTCATTGGTCTCTAAAAACCTACCCTGATCTGCCTGAGCTGCTTGTGCAAGTATGCCGTGTGTTTGCCCATTTTGGAAGTCGGCTACAGCTTTCGCCACCCTGGTAGTGCTTCAGCAGTGTTTGCAACTTCCAGCTCACTGAATGGTGCACGATGTCACCACATGTTGGAACTCAATGTTGCATATGTTGGCAAGGATTTGTGAGCAGCAGAGGGCAGTTGCTTAGTACCAGCTTCTACACGCCTGTCGGTCTTCCGGTCAGCCTCCGCACATAAGAGCTGATGAGTGGGCATGGATATCTGACTTATCCAGCATGGTATGCAGTAAGGTGGCTCAGCAGTTAGCACTGCAGCCTTTCTGCTCTGGGGTCCTGGGTTCAAATCCCACCAAGGACAACATCTGCACGGAGTTTGTATGTTCTCCCTGTGTTTGTGTGGGTTTCCTCTGGGTTCACTGCTTTCCTCCCACACTCCAAAGACATACTAATAGGGAATTTAGATTGTGAGCCCCAATGGGGACAGTGCCCATGAGTGTCTGTAAAGCACTGTGGAATTAATGGCACTATGTAAGTGAGTAAAATAAATAAATCTGTTCGCTTCTCCAAAACTTTTAGAACTCGACCAAGATGGTGAGCGGAGATGACACCATAATTAGCGTCACTATCCCCCTTCTCTGTATCCTGTAATGCTTGTTGGTCATAATTAAAGAGAAGGCTTTGCAGGTGGAGTACGATGAGATTGAGCAAGGAACTATACAGGGTGATGCTACACAGCCCAGCCTCATCTCATTTCAACGTGGATTGGGTGATAATAAGGAGGAGGAACAGGAGCTGGTTTCCTGCGCTAAAGATGGTACTACCCACACCATTTTCATCCTGTCTGTTCAGCGTGGATGGCCTGAAGAAGGGGAGGAGTATAAGGAGGAGAACATGGACAGTCGTCCACTTGGTGGGGACAGGGAAGTCTTATCTGTTGGCAGTCTGGCACACATGGCTGAGTTTGTTCCGCTGCCTTACCCATGACCCTCGCGTTGTACATATTTTGGGCAACGGTAATTACTGGTTGGTCATCCTTCTAGACCCACAATAGAAAGTTCTCCTTGTATATCTCCTTACCACGGCGGAGAGGTCTAATAAAATTTTGCAGCACCAGAAAGCCCTTGTTGAAGATTTATTAAACACCTTCCCATCTGATGCTGACGGCAGAGGTCACAGTTTCTTGGACAACCAAGGAGTATAGGCGAGAGAGCCACAAACCAGATCCAGCAGGGCAGGGGAACACTGTCAAAGATCTGGGACAGTTTTCTCAGCGCCTCCCAGCGCCCAGGCCCTGATGATCTGGAAACTCTGACATGGAGGGAAAAGTTTTGGAAGATGCTGAAGGTGTTCCTTGACGATTGAACTATTGGGCATCCAAGCTGGACATGAACTGTCTCTCTACGCCTTGGAGGTCCTGGCCTGCCTTGCCGCTAGCGTTTTGGGTGTTTATGATGCCTGCATGAATAATTTTTAGAGGCCTACCTCTAACACTCCATAGTATATATATATATATATATATATATATATATATATATATATATAGTACAGACGAAAGGTTTGGACACACCTTCTCATTTAACGATTTTTCTGTATTTTCTTGACTATGAAAATTGTACATTCACACTGAAGGCATCAAGACTATGAATTAACACATGTGGAATTATATACTTAACAAAAAAAGTGTGAAACAACTGAAAATATGTCTTATATTCTAGGTTCTTCAAAGTAGCCACCTTTTGCTTTGATGACTGCTTTGCACACTCTTGGAATTCTCTTGATGAGCTGCAAGGGGTAGTCACTGGAAATGGTTTTCACTTCATAGGTGTGCCCTGTCAGGTTTAATAAGAGGGATTTCTTGCCTTATAAATGGGGTTGGGACCATCAGTTGTGTTGTGCAGAAGTCTGGTGGATACACAGCTGATATTCTTACTGAATAGACTGTTAGAATTTGTATTATGGCAAGAAAAAAAGCAGCTATGTAAAGAAAAACAAGTGGCCATCATTACTTTAAGAAATGAAGGTCAGTCAGTCCGAAAAATTGGGCAAACTTTGAAAGTGTCCCAAAGTGCAGTTGCAAAAACCATCAAGTGCTACAAAGAAACAGGCTCACATGAGGACCGCCCCAGGAAAGGAAGACCAAGAGTCACCTCTGCTTCTGAGGATAAGTTTATCCGAGTCACCAGCCTCAGAAATCGCAGGTTAACAGCAGCTCAGATTAGAGACCAGGTCAATGCCACACAGAGTTCTAGCAACAGACACATCTATTCAACAACTGTTAAGAGGAGACTTTATGCAGCAGGCCTTCATGGTAAAATTTGGACTCATCAGACCAAAGCACAGATTTCCACTGGTCTAATGTCCATTCCTTGTGTTCTTTAGCCCAAACAAGTCTCTTCTGCTTGTTGCCTGTTCTTAGCAGTGGTTTCCTAGCAGCTATTTTACCATGAAGGCCTGCTGCACAAAGTCTCCTCTTAACAGTTGTTGAAGAGATGTGTCTGCTGCTAGAACTCTGTGTGGCATTGACCTGGTCTCTAATCTGAGCTGCTGTTAACCTGCGATTTCTGAGGCTGGTGACTCAGATAAACTTATCCTCAGAAGCAGAGGTAACTCTTGGTCTTCCTTTTCTGGGGATGTCCTCATGTGAGCCAGTTTCTTTGTAGCGCTTGATGGTTTTTGCAACTGCACTTGGGGACACTTTCAAAGTTTTCCCGATTTTTCGCACTGACTGACCTTCATTTCTTAAAGTAATGATGGCCACTCGTTTTTCTTTACTTAGCTGCTTTTTTCTTGCCATAATACAATTTCTAACAGTCTATTCAGTAGGACTATCAGTTGTGTATCCACCAGACTTCTGCACAACACAACTGATGGTCCCAACCCCATTTATAAGGCAAGAAATCCCACTTATTAAACCTGACAGGGCACACCCGTGAAGTGAAAACTATTTCCGGTGACTACCTCTTGCAGCTCATCAAGAGAATGCCAAGAGTGTGCAAAGCAGTCATCCAAGCAAAGGGTGGCTACTTGGAAGAACCTAGAATATAAGACATATTTTCAGTTGTTTCACACTTTTTTGTTAAGTATACAATTCCACATGTGTTAATTCATAGTTTTGATGTCTTCAGTGTGAATGTACAATTTTCAAAGTCATGAAAATACAGAAAAATTTTTAAATGAGAAGGTGTGTCCAAACTTTTGGTCTGTACTGTAGATATATATATATATATATATATATATATATATATATATATATATGTTGTGGAATACCTATACTAACTATAAACAAGCAAATCTCTCCCTGATGTAGCAGCACCTCTCCCTACTCTGTCTGATTCTGGGATAGACTGTGACGAGCATAGCGGTGCCAGGTCTTATATAGACCTGATGATGCTGTGCGGACAGCCAATCACTGCAATGCCCACTACATGGCTACGGCATTACAGTGCATGGCAGGCAATCCCTGCATGTTCATTGGCTCTCTAAAGAGTGCTAAAAATGCAGGGAGGGGACCCGAGTTCCCGCCCGAGCAACCCGGAAATACGCGCCGAGCTTGTCAAGCACATTGATGCTCGGGCAAGTACCGAGCAGTGGCGAACACGTTCGCTCATCACTAATAAAGAGTCTAATTAGCAATCATGTGTTAAATTGAAATCTCCGCAGTAGATGACATGGCCTTGTTTTACTTTGTTTAATTTTTTCATTAACTTATGCAGAAAGTTTAACTGAGAAATATTAGGCGCATAAACTACTACAATGGTATATATCTATAATATAACGGGAGATGCTTGTCTCTGTCTGAAGCCTTTATAGACTGCGCATGTGCGACGCACAGCCTGGCTCCAGACAGAAGACCGCATCCAGCCGTTACAGGTAAGAGGAGTGTATGGCGCCGGAGATCACGGTATGGGAAGACACTGAACGCATACCGTGATCTCCGGCCCCATACTTACATACTTACCTGACAGGGAGGAAAGTTGCTGTGGTGCCTCTCTTCGCCGGAGACCAAGGCAGGAGTCGGATTGGCGCATGTGTATAGCGCTATCTGGCGCCATTTTACTGAAGACACATTTGCAGTGTGTCTTCAGCAAAATGGCGCCGGACAGCGCGGTATGGGCACGCGCGTACTCCGGCGCCGCACTCCTCCCCCGGCCTCCGGCAGAACAGGACACAACAGTGCTGGAGCACAGGGAAGAAAGATGAGTTTAAGTGTTTATTTTTTTGTATGTGTGTACAGCGTGAAAGGGATGAGGGGTGCCATACATACCAGGATTTGGGGGTGACGGGGGCCACACATACCAGGATTGGGGAGGTGATGGGTCCACACATACCAGGATTTGGGGGATATGTGGTACCAAGCATACCAGGATTGTGGGGTGAGGGGATCATGCATACCAGGATGAGGGGTATCACACATACCTGGATTGGCGGGTGAGGGGACCATGCATACCAGGATTGGGGGGTGAGGGGACCATGCATACCAGGATTGCGGGGTGAGGGGACCATGCATACCAGGATTGGGGGGTGAGGGGTAACACATATACCAAGATTGGGGGATGAGGTGACCATGCATAACAGGATGAGGGGTTGAGGGAACCATGCACACCAGGATTGGGGAGTGAGGGGACCATGCATACCAGGATTGCGGGGTGAGGGGACCATGCATACCAGGATTGGGGGGTGAGGGGTAACACATATACCAGGATTGGGGGATGAGGTGACCATGCATAACAGGATGAGGGGTTGAGGGAACCATGCACACCAGGATTGGGGGTTGAGGGGACCATGCATACCAGGATTGCAGGTGACGGGACCATGCATACCAAGATTGGGGGGTGAGGGGTACCACACATACCAGGAATGGGGGATGAGGGTACCATCCATACCAGGATGAGAGGTACCACACATACCATTATTGGGGGGTGAGGGGACCATGCATACCAGGATTTAGGGGTGAGGGGACCATGCATACCAGGATTGGGGATGAGGGGTGCCATGCATACTAGGATTCGGATGAGGGGCCATGCATGCCAGGATAAGGATGAGGAGTGCCGTGCATTAGAATGAGGGGTGCCATGCATACCAGGATTGGGGATGAGGGGTGCCCTGCAAACCAGGATTGGGGATGAGGGAGCCATGCATACCAGGATTGGGGATGAGGGGTGCCATGCACACCAGGATTGGGGATGAGGGGTGCCATGCATACCAGGATTGGGATTGAGGGGTGCCATGCATACCAGGATTGGGGATGAGGGGTGCCATGCATACTAGGATTTGGATGAGGGGCCATGCATACCAAGATAGGGATGAAGAGTGCCATGCATACCAGGATGGGGGTGAGGAGTGCCATGCATACCAGGATGTGGGTGAGGGGTGCCATCCATACCAGGATGAGGGATACCATAGATACCAGGATGGGGATGAGGGATGGGGTATCACGCATACCAAGATAGGGATGAGGAGTACCACACATGCCAGGATTGGGGATGAAGGGTGCCATGCATACCAGGATTGAGTATGAGGAGTTCCATGCATACCAGGATTGGGGATGCTTGGTGCCATGCATGCCAGGATATGGATGAGGGGCCATGCATACCAGGATAGGGATGAGGAGTGCCATGAACACCAGGATTGGGGATGACAGAGCCATGCATATCAGGATTGGGGATGAGGGTGCCATACATACCAGGATGTGGGTGAGGGATGCCATGCATGCCAGGATGAGGGATACCATACATACCAGGATAGGGATGAGGGATGGGGTACCAGGATTGGGGATGAGGGGTGTCACGCATACCAGGATTGGGGGTGATGGGTGCCATGCATACCAGGATTGGGGATGAGGGTTGCCATGCCTTCCAGGATTAGGTTTGAGGGGTGCCATGCATACCAAGATTGGGGGTGAGAGATGCCATGCATACCAGGATTGGGGGTGAGGGGTGCCATGCATATGAGGATTGGGGGTGAGGGGACCAATCATACCCAGATGAGGGGTACCACAGATTCCATTATTGGGGGGTGAGGGGACCATGCATAAAGGATTGGGGGGTAAGGGGACCATGCATACCAGGATTGGAGGGTGAGGGGACCATACATACCAGGATTGGGGGTGAGGGGACCATGCATACCAGGATTGGGGGCTGAGGGGTTCCATGCATACCAGAATAGGGATGAGGGGCACCATATATACAAGGATGGGAATGCGGCGTGCCATGCACACCAGGATGAGAGATGGGGTGCTATGCATACCAGGATGAGGGGTACCATGCATACGAAAATAGGGATGAGGGGTACCATGCATGCTAGGATGAGAGGTGCCATACATATCAGGATAGGGATAAAGGGTTGAGGGGTACCATGTATACCAGGATTGCGGATGAGGGGCCCATGCATACCAGGATAGGGATGAGGATGACTAGGATGAGGGATTGGGTGCCATGCATGCTAGTTTTCTGGGATGAGGAGGCCATACATACCAGAATTGAGATGAGGGGTGCTATGTATACCAGGATGAGGGGTACCATACACACCAGAATAAGGATGAGGGGTATTATCCATACCAGGATGAGGGGTACCATAGATATCAGGATAGGGATATAGAGATGAGGGGTACCATGTATACCAGGATTGGGGATGAGGGGCCCATGCATACCAGAATAGGGATGAGGGAGCCATGCATACCCGGATTGGGGATGAGGGCTGCCATGCATTCCAGGTTTGGGGACGAGGGGTGCCATGCATACCAGGATTGTGGATGAGGGAGCCATGCATACCAGTATTCGGATAAGGGGCCATACCAGGATTAGGGATGAGGGGTGTCATGCATACCATGATTAGGGATGAGGGGTGCCATGCATACCAGGATTTGGATGAGGGGTGCCATGCACACCAATATTGGGGATGAGGGAGCCATGCATACCAGGATTGGGGATGAGGGAGTCATGCATACCAGGATTGGGTATGAGGGGTGCCATGCATACCAGGATTGGGGATGAAGGGTGCCATGCATACCAGTGTTGGGGATTAGGGAGCCATGCATACCAGGATTGGGGATGAGGGGTGCCATGCATACGAGGATTGGCAATGAGGGGCGCCATGTATACCAGGATTGGGGATGAGGGGTGCCATGCATACCAGGATTGGAGATGAGGGGTGTCATGCATACATGGATTGGGGATGAGGAGTGCCATACACACCAGGATAAGGGATGAGGGAGCTATGCATGCCAGGATTGGGGATGAGGGAACCATGCATACCAGGATTGGGGATGAAGGGTGCCATGCAGACCAGGATTGGGGATGAAGGGTGCCATGCATTCCAGGATTGGGCATGAAGGGTGCCATACATACCAGGATTGGGGATGAGGGGTGCCATGCATACCAGGTTTGGGGATGAGGAGTGCCATGCATACCAGGATTGGGGATGAGGGAGTCATGAATACCAGGATTAGGGATGAGGGGTGCCATGCATACCAGGATTGGGGATGAAGGGTGCCATGCATTCCAGGAGTGGGCATGAAGGGTGCCATACATACAAGGATTGGGGATGAGGCTGCAATGCATACCAGTATTCGGATAAGCGGGGTACCATGCATACCAGATTTTGGGATGAGGAGTGCCATGCATACCAGGATTGGGGATGAGGGGTGCCATGCATACCAGGATTGGGGATGAGGGTGCCATGCATACCAGGATTGGGGATGAGGCTGCAATGCATACCAGTATTCGGATAAGCGGCCATGCATACCAGGATAAGTGATGAGGAGTGCCATGCATACCATGATTAGGGATGAAGGGTGCCATGCATACCAGGATTGGGTTGAGGGGTGCCATGCATACCAGGATTGCGGATGAGGTGAGCCATGCGTACCAGGATATGGGATGAGGGGTGCCATGCTTACCAGGATTGGGGATAAGGGGTGCCATGCATACCAGGATTGGGGATGAGAGGTGCCATGCATACCAGGATTGGGGATGAGGGAGCCATGCATACCAGGATTGGGGATGAGGGGTGCCATGCATACCAGGATTGGCAATGAGGGGCGCCATGTATACCAGGATTGGGGATGAAGGGTGCCATGCTGACCAGGATTGGGGATGAGGGGTGTCATGCATACCAGGATTGGGGATGAGGGGAGACATACACACCAGGATTGGGGATGAGGGAGCCATGCATACCAGGATTGGGGATGAAGGAGCCATGCATACCAGGATTGGGGATGAGGGAGTCATGAATACCAGGATTAGGGATGAGGGGTGCCATGAATTCCAATATTGGGGATGAAGGGTGCCATGCATTCCAGGATTGGGCATGAAGGGTGCCATGCATACCAGGATTGGGGATGAGAGGTGCCATGCATACCAGGTTTGGGGATAAGGGGTGCCATGCATACCAGGATTGGGGATGAGGGTGCCATGCATACCAGTATTCGGAAAAGGGGCCATGCATGCCAGGATAAGGGATGAGGAGTGCCATGCATACCAGGATTTGGATGAGGGCTGCCATGCATACCAGGATGGGGGTGAGGGGTGCCATGCATACCAGGATGTGGGTGAGGGGTGCCTTGCATACCAGGATGAGGGATACTATACGCACCAGGATGGGGATGAGGGATGGGGTACCATGCATACTAGGATAGGGATGGCGAGTACCACACATGCCAGGATTGTGGATGAGGAGTGCCACGCATACCAGGATTGGGGGTGATGGGTGCCATGCATACCAGGATTGGGGATGAGGGGTGCCATGCCTTCCAGGATTGGGGTTGAGGGGTGCCATGCATACCAGGATTGGGGATGAGGGGTGCCATGCATACCAGGATTGGGGGTGAGGGGTGCCATGCATACCAGGATTGGGAGTGAGGGGTGCCATGGATACCTTGATAGGGATGAGGAGTGCCAGGCATACCAGGATGGGGGTGATGGGATGGGGTTCCATGCATTCAAGAATAGGGATGAGGGGTGCCATGCATACCAGGATTGGGGGTGATGGGTGCCATGCATACCAGGATTGGGGATGAGGGGTGCCATGCCTTCCAGGATTGGGGTTGAGGGGTTCCATGCATAAAAGGATTGGGGATGAGGGGTGCCATGCATACCAGGAATGGGAGTGAGGGGTGCCATGCATACCAGGATTGGGAGTGAGTGGTGCCATGCATACCATGGTAGGGATGAGGAGTGCCAGGCATACCAGAATGGGGGTGTGGGTTTCCATGCATACCAGGATGAGGGATACCATAACTACCAGGATAAGGATGATGGATGGGGTTCCATGCATACCAGAATAGGGATGAGGAGTACCACACATGCCAGGATTGGGGATGAGGGAGCCATGCATACCAGGATTGGGGATGAGGGGTGCCATGCATACCAGGATTAGGGATGAGAGGTGCCATCCATACCAGGATTGGGGATGAAGGGTGCTATGCATTCCAGGATTGGAGATGAAGGGTGTAATGCATACTAGGATTGGGTATGAGGGGTGCCATTCATACCAGGATTTTGGATGAGGGGTGCCATGCCTACCAGGATTGGCGATGAGGGTGCCATGCATACCAGGATTCGGATAAGGGGCCATGCATACCAGGATAAGGGATGAGGGGTGCCATGCATACCATGATTAGGGATGAGGTGTGCCATGCATACCAGAATTGGGGATGAGGGGTGTCATGCATACCAAGATTGTGGATGAGGGGTGTCATGCATACCAGGATTGGGGATGAGGGGTGCCAGGCATACCAGGATTTGGATGAGGGGCCATGCATACCAGGATAGGGATGAGGGGTGCCATGCATGCTAGGATGGGGGTGAGGGGTGCCATGCATACCAGGATGTGGGTGAGGGATGCCATGCATACCAGGAATAGGGATACCATATATACCAGGATGGGGATGAGGGATAGGGTATCATGCATACTAGGATAGGGATGAGGAGTACCACACATGCCAGGACTGGGGATGAGGGGTGCCACACATACCAGGATTGGGGGTGATGGGTGCCATGCATACCAGGATTGGGGATGAGGGAGCCATGCATACAAGGATTGGGGATGATGTATGCCATGCATACCAGGATTGGGGGTGAGGGGTGCCATGCATACCAGGATTGGGGATGAGGGGTGCCATGCATACTACCATTCGGATGAAGGGCCATGCATACCAGGATAGGGATGAGGAGTGCCATGCATTAGAATGAAGGGTGCCATGCATACCAGGATTGGGGATGAGGGAACCATGCATACCAGGATTGGGGACGAGGGGTGCGATGCATACCAGGATTGTGATTGAGGGGTGCCATGCATACCAGGATTGGGGATGAGGGGTGCCATGCATACTAGGATTCGGATGAGGGGCCATGCATACCAAGATAGGGATGAGGAGTGCCATGCATACCAGGATGGGGGTGAGGAGTGCCATGCATACCAGGATGTGGGTGAGGGTTGCCATGCATACCAGGATGAGGGATACCATACATACCAGGATGGGGATGAGGGATGGGGTACCACGCATACCAGGATAGGGATGAGGAGTACCACACATGTCAGGATTGGGGATGAAGGGTGCCATGCATACCAGGATTGGGTATGAGGAATTCTATGCATACCAGGATTGGGGATGTTTGGTGCCATGCATGCCAGGATTCGGATGAGGGGCCATGCATACCAGGATAGGGATGAGGAGTGCCATGCATTAGAATGAGGGGTGCCATGCATACCAGGATTGGGGATGAGGGAACCATGCATACCAGGATTGGGGATGAGGGGTGCCATGCATACCAGGATTGGCAATGAGGGGTGCCATGCATACCAGGATTGGGGATGAGGGGTGCCATGCATACCAGGATTGGGGATGAGGGTGTCATGCATATCAGGATTCAGATGAGATGCCATGCATACCAGGATAGGGATGAGGAGTGCCATGCATACCAGGATTAGGGATGAGGGGTGCCATGCATACCAGGATTAGGGATGAGGGGTGCTATGCATACAATGATTGGGGATGAGGGGTGCCATGCATACCAGGATTGTGGATGAGGGGTGCCATGCATACCTGGATTGGGGATGAGGGGTGCCATGCATACCAGGATTGGGGATCAGGGGTGCCATGCATAACAGGATTGGGATTGAGGGGTGCCATGCATACCAGAATTGGGGATGAGAGGTGCCATGCATACTAGGATTCGGATGAGGGGCCGTTCATACCAAGAGAAGGATGAGGAGTGCCATGCATACCAGGATTGGGGATGAGGGGTGCCAGGCATACCAGGATTTGGATGAGGGGCCATGCATACCAGGATAGGGATGAGGGGTGCCATGCATGCTAGGATGGGGGTGAGGGGTGCCATGCATACCAGGATGTGGGTGAGGGATGCCATGCATACCAGGAATAGGGATACCATATATACCAGGATGGGGATGAGGGATGGGGTATCATGCATACTAGGATAATGATGAGGAGTACCACACATGCCAGGACTGGGGATGAGGGGTGCCACACATACCAGGATTGGGGGTGATGGGTGCCATGCATACCAGGATTGGGGATGAGGGAGCCATGCATACAAGGATTGGGGATGATGTATGCCATGCATACCAGGATTGGGGGTGAAGGGTGCCATGCATTCCAGGAGTGGGCATGAAGGGTGCCATACATACAAGGATTGGGGATGAGGGGTACCATGCATACCAGATTTTGGGATGAGGAGTGCCATGCATACCAGGATTGGGGATGAGGGGTGCCATGCATACCAGGATTGGGGATGAGGGTGCCATGCATACCAGGATTGGGGATGAGGCTGCAATGCATACCAGTATTCGGATAAGCGGCCATGCATACCAGGATAAGTGATGAGGAGTGCCATGCATACCATGATTAGGGATGAAGGGTGCCATGCATACCAGGATTGGGTTGAGGGGTGCCATGCATACCAGGATTGCGGATGAGGTGAGCCATGCGTACCAGGATATGGGATGAGGGGTGCCATGCTTACCAGGATTGGGGATAAGGGGTGCCATGCATACCAGGATTGGGGATGAGAGGTGCCATGCATACCAGGATTGGGGATGAGGGAGCCATGCATACCAGGATTGGGGATGAGGGGTGCCATGCATACCAGGATTGGCAATGAGGGGCGCCATGTATACCAGGATTGGGGATGAAGGGTGCCATGCTGACCAGGATTGGGGATGAGGGGTGTCATGCATACCAGGATTGGGGATGAGGGGAGACATACACACCAGGATTGGGGATGAGGGAGCCATGCATACCAGGATTGGGGATGAAGGAGCCATGCATACCAGGATTGGGGATGAGGGAGTCATGAATACCAGGATTAGGGATGAGGGGTGCCATGAATTCCAATATTGGGGATGAAGGGTGCCATGCATTCCAGGATTGGGCATGAAGGGTGCCATGCATACCAGGATTGGGGATGAGAGGTGCCATGCATACCAGGTTTGGGGATAAGGGGTGCCATGCATACCAGGATTGGGGATGAGGGTGCCATGCATACCAGTATTCGGAAAAGGGGCCATGCATGCCAGGATAAGGGATGAGGAGTGCCATGCATACCAGGATTTGGATGAGGGCTGCCATGCATACCAGGATGGGGGTGAGGGGTGCCATGCATACCAGGATGTGGGTGAGGGGTGCCTTGCATACCAGGATGAGGGATACTATACGCACCAGGATGGGGATGAGGGATGGGGTACCATGCATACTAGGATAGGGATGGCGAGTACCACACATGCCAGGATTGTGGATGAGGAGTGCCACGCATACCAGGATTGGGGGTGATGGGTGCCATGCATACCAGGATTGGGGATGAGGGGTGCCATGCCTTCCAGGATTGGGGTTGAGGGGTGGCATGCATACCAGGATTGGGGATGAGGGGTGCCATGCATACCAGGATTGGGGGTGAGGGGTGCCATGCATACCAGGATTGGGAGTGAGGGGTGCCATGGATACCTTGATAGGGATGAGGAGTGCCAGGCATACCAGGATGGGGGTGATGGGATGGGGTTCCATGCATTCAAGAATAGGGATGAGGGGTGCCATGCATACCAGGATTGGGGGTGATGGGTGCCATGCATACCAGGATTGGGGATGAGGGGTGCCATGCCTTCCAGGATTGGGGTTGAGGGGTTCCATGCATACCAGGATTGGGGATGAGGGGTGCCATGCATACCAGGAATGGGAGTGAGGGGTGCCATGCATACCAGGATTGGGAGTGAGTGGTGCCATGCATACCATGGTAGGGATGAGGAGTGCCAGGCATACCAGAATGGGGGTGTGGGTTTCCATGCATACCAGGATGAGGGATACCATAACTACCAGGATAAGGATGATGGATGGGGTTCCATGCATACCAGAATAGGGATGAGGAGTACCACACATGCCAGGATTGGGGATGAGGGAGCCATGCATACCAGGATTGGGGATGAGGGGTGCCATGCATACCAGGATTAGGGATGAGAGGTGCCATCCATACCAGGATTGGGGATGAAGGGTGCTATGCATTCCAGGATTGGGGATGAAGGGTGTAATGCATACTAGGATTGGGTATGAGGGGTGCCATTCATACCAGGATTTTGGATGAGGGGTGCCATGCCTACCAGGATTGGCGATGAGGGTGCCATGCATACCAGGATTCGGATAAGGGGCCATGCATACCAGGATAAGGGATGAGGGGTGCCATGCATACCATGATTAGGGATGAGGGGTGCCATGCATACCAGAATTGGGGATGAGGGGTGTCATGCATACCAAGATTGTGGATGAGGGGTGTCATGCATACCAGGATTGGGGATGAGGGGTGCCAGGCATACCAGGATTTGGATGAGGGGCCATGCATACCAGGATAGGGATGAGGGGTGCCATGCATGCTAGGATGGGGGTGAGGGGTGCCATGCATACCAGGATGTGGGTGAGGGATGCCATGCATACCAGGAATAGGGATACCATATATACCAGGATGGGGATGAGGGATAGGGTATCATGCATACTAGGATAGGGATGAGGAGTACCACACATGCCAGGACTGGGGATGAGGGGTGCCACACATACCAGGATTGGGGGTGATGGGTGCCATGCATACCAGGATTGGGGATGAGGGAGCCATGCATACAAGGATTGGGGATGATGTATGCCATGCATACCAGGATTGGGGGTGAGGGGTGCCATGCATACCAGGATTGGGGATGAGGGGTGCCATGCATACTACCATTCGGATGAAGGGCCATGCATACCAGGATAGGGATGAGGAGTGCCATGCATTAGAATGAAGGGTGCCATGCATACCAGGATTGGGGATGAGGGAACCATGCATACCAGGATTGGGGACGAGGGGTGCCATGCATACCAGGATTGTGATTGAGGGGTGCCATGCATACCAGGATTGGGGATGAGGGGTGCCATGCATACTAGGATTCGGATGAGGGGCCATGCATACCAAGATAGGGATGAGGAGTGCCATGCATACCAGGATGGGGGTGAGGAGTGCCATGCATACCAGGATGTGGGTGAGGGTTGCCATGCATACCAGGATGAGGGATACCATACATACCAGGATGGGGATGAGGGATGGGGTACCACGCATACCAGGATAGGGATGAGGAGTACCACACATGTCAGGATTGGGGATGAAGGGTGCCATGCATACCAGGATTGGGTATGAGGAATTCTATGCATACCAGGATTGGGGATGTTTGGTGCCATGCATGCCAGGATTCGGATGAGGGGCCATGCATACCAGGATAGGGATGAGGAGTGCCATGCATTAGAATGAGGGGTGCCATGCATACCAGGATTGGGGATGAGGGAACCATGCATACCAGGATTGGGGATGAGGGGTGCCATGCATACCAGGATTGGCAATGAGGGGTGCCATGCATACCAGGATTGGGGATGAGGGGTGCCATGCATACCAGGATTGGGGATGAGGGTGTCATGCATATCAGGATTCAGATGAGATGCCATGCATACCAGGATAGGGATGAGGAGTGCCATGCATACCAGGATTAGGGATGAGGGGTGCCATGCATACCAGGATTAGGGATGAGGGGTGCTATGCATACAATGATTGGGGATGAGGGGTGCCATGCATACCAGGATTGTGGATGAGGGGTGCCATGCATACCTGGATTGGGGATGAGGGGTGCCATGCATACCAGGATTGGGGATCAGGGGTGCTATGCATAACAGGATTGGGATTGAGGGGTGCCATGCATACCAGAATTGGGGATGAGAGGTGCCATGCATACTAGGATTCGGATGAGGGGCCGTTCATACCAAGAGAAGGATGAGGAGTGCCATGCATACCAGGATTGGGGATGAGGGGTGCCAGGCATACCAGGATTTGGATGAGGGGCCATGCATAACAGGATAGGGATGAGGGGTGCCATGCATGCTAGGATGGGGGTGAGGGGTGCCATGCATACCAGGATGTGGGTGAGGGATGCCATGCATACCAGGAATAGGGATACTATATATACCAGGATGGGGATGAGGGATGGGGTATCATGCATACTAGGATAGGGATGAGGAGTACCACACATGCCAGGACTGGGGATGAGGGGTGCCACACATACCAGGATTGGGGGTGATGGGTGCCATGCATACCAGGATTGGGGATGAGGGAGCCATGCATACAAGGATTGGGGATGATGTATGCCATGCATACCAGGATTGGGGGTGAAGGGTGCCATGCATTCCAGGAGTGGGCATGAAGGGTGCCATACATACAAGGATTGGGGATGAGGGGTACCATGCATACCAGATTTTGGGATGAGGAGTGCCATGCATACCAGGATTGGGGATGAGGGGTGCCATGCATACCAGGATTGGGGATGAGGGTGCCATGCATACCAGGATTGGGGATGAGGCTGCAATGCATACCAGTATTCGGATAAGCGGCCATGCATACCAGGATAAGTGATGAGGAGTGCCATGCATACCATGATTAGGGATGAAGGGTGCCATGCATACCAGGATTGGGTTGAGGGGTGCCATGCATACCAGGATTGCGGATGAGGTGAGCCATGCGTACCAGGATATGGGATGAGGAGTGCCATGCTTACCAGGATTGGGGATAAGGGGTGCCATGCATACCAGGATTGGGGATGAGAGGTGCCATGCATACCAGGATTGGGGATGAGGGAGCCATGCATACCAGGATTGGGGATGAGGGGTGCCATGCATACCAGGATTGGCAATGAGGGGCGCCATGTATACCAGGATTGGGGATGAAGGGTGCCATGCTGACCAGGATTGGGGATGAGGGGTGTCATGCATACCAGGATTGGGGATGAGGGGAGACATACACACCAGGATTGGGGATGAGGGAGCCATGCATACCAGGATTGGGGATGAAGGAGCCATGCATACCAGGATTGGGGATGAGGGAGTCATGAATACCAGGATTAGGGATGAGGGGTGCCATGAATTCCAATATTGGGGATGAAGGGTGCCATGCATTCCAGGATTGGGCATGAAGGGTGCCATGCATACCAGGATTGGGGATGAGAGGTGCCATGCATACCAGGTTTGGGGATAAGGGGTGCCATGCATACCAGGATTGGGGATGAGGGTGCCATGCATACCAGTATTCGGAAAAGGGGCCATGCATGCCAGGATAAGGGATGAGGAGTGCCATGCATACCAGGATTTGGATGAGGGCTGCCATGCATACCAGGATGGGGGTGAGGGGTGCCATGCATACCAGGATGTGGGTGAGGGGTGCCTTGCATACCAGGATGAGGGATACTATACGCACCAGGATGGGGATGAGGGATGGGGTACCATGCATACTAGGATAGGGATGGCGAGTACCACACATGCCAGGATTGTGGATGAGGAGTGCCACGCATACCAGGATTGGGGGTGATGGGTGCCATGCATACCAGGATTGGGGATGAGGGGTGCCATGCCTTCCAGGATTGGGGTTGAGGGGTGCCATGCATACCAGGATTGGGGATGAGGGGTGCCATGCATACCAGGATTGGGGGTGAGGGGTGCCAACCATACCAGGATTGGGAGTGAGGGGTGCCATGGATACCTTGATAGGGATGAGGAGTGCCAGGCATACCAGGATGGGGGTGATGGGATGGGGTTCCATGCATTCAAGAATAGGGATGAGGGGTGCCATGCATACCAGGATTGGGGGTGATGGGTGCCATGCATACCAGGATTGGGGATGAGGGGTGCCATGCCTTCCAGGATTGGGGTTGAGGGGTTCCATGCATACCAGGATTGGGGATGAGGGGTGCCATGCATACCAGGAATGGGAGTGAGGGGTGCCATGCATACCAGGATTGGGAGTGAGTGGTGCCATGCATACCATGGTAGGGATGAGGAGTGCCAGGCATACCAGAATGGGGGTGTGGGTTTCCATGCATACCAGGATGAGGGATACCATAACTATCAGGATAAGGATGATGGATGGGGTTCCATGCATACCAGAATAGGGATGAGGAGTACCACACATGCCAGGATTGGGGATGAGGGAGCCATGCATACCAGGATTGGGGATGAGGGGTGCCATGCATACCAGGATTAGGGATGAGAGGTGCCATCCATACCAGGATTGGGGATGAAGGGTGCTATGCATTCCAGGATTGGGGATGAAGGGTGTAATGCATACTAGGATTGGGTATGAGGGGTGCCATTCATACCAGGATTTTGGATGAGGGGTGCCATGCCTACCAGGATTGGCGATGAGGGTGCCATGCATACCAGGATTCGGATAAGGGGCCATGCATACCAGGATAAGGGATGAGGGGTGCCATGCATACCATGATTAGGGATGAGGGGTGCCATGCATACCAGAATTGGGGATGAGGGGTGTCATGCATACCAAGATTGTGGATGAGGGGTGTCATGCATACCAGGATTGGGGATGAGGGGTGCCAGGCATACCAGGATTTGGATGAGGGGCCATGCATACCAGGATAGGGATGAGGGGTGCCATGCATGCTAGGATGGGGGTGAGGGGTGCCATGCATACCAGGATGTGGGTGAGGGATGCCATGCATACCAGGAATAGGGATACCATATATACCAGGATGGGGATGAGGGATAGGGTATCATGCATACTAGGATAGGGATGAGGAGTACCACACATGCCAGGACTGGGGATGAGGGGTGCCACACATACCAGGATTGGGGGTGATGGGTGCCATGCATACCAGGATTGGGGATGAGGGAGCCATGCATACAAGGATTGGGGATGATGTATGCCATGCATACCAGGATTGGGGGTGAGGGGTGCCATGCATACCAGGATTGGGGATGAGGGGTGCCATGCATACTACCATTCGGATGAAGGGCCATGCATACCAGGATAGGGATGAGGAGTGCCATGCATTAGAATGAAGGGTGCCATGCATACCAGGATTGGGGATGAGGGAACCATGCATACCAGGATTGGGGACGAGGGGTGCCATGCATACCAGGATTGTGATTGAGGGGTGCCATGCATACCAGGATTGGGGATGAGGGGTGCCATGCATACTAGGATTCGGATGAGGGGCCATGCATACCAAGATAGGGATGAGGAGTGCCATGCATACCAGGATGGGGGTGAGGAGTGCCATGCATACCAGGATGTGGGTGAGGGTTGCCATGCATACCAGGATGAGGGATACCATACATACCAGGATGGGGATGAGGGATGGGGTACCACGCATACCAGGATAGGGATGAGGAGTACCACACATGGCAGGATTGGGGATGAAGGGTGCCATGCATACCAGGATTGGGTATGAGGAATTCTATGCATACCAGGATTGGGGATGTTTGGTGCCATGCATGCCAGGATTCGGATGAGGGGCCATGCATACCAGGATAGGGATGAGGAGTGCCATGCATTAGAATGAGGGGTGCCATGCATACCAGGATTGGGGATGAGGGAACCATGCATACCAGGATTGGGGATGAGGGGTGCCATGCATACCAGGATTGGCAATGAGGGGTGCCATGCATACCAGGATTGGGGATGAGGGGTGCCATGCATACCAGGATTGGGGATGAGGGTGTCATGCATATCAGGATTCAGATGAGATGCCATGCATACCAGGATAGGGATGAGGAGTGCCATGCATACCAGGATTAGGGATGAGGGGTGCCATGCATACCAGGATTAGGGATGAGGGGTGCTATGCATACAATGATTGGGGATGAGGGGTGCCATGCATACCAGGATTGTGGATGAGGGGTGCCATGCATACCTGGATTGGGGATGAGGGGTGCCATGCATACCAGGATTGGGGATCAGGGGTGCCATGCATAACAGGATTGGGATTGAGGGGTGCCATGCATACCAGAATTGGGGATGAGAGGTGCCATGCATACTAGGATTCGGATGAGGGGCCGTTCATACCAAGAGAAGGATGAGGAGTGCCATGCATACCAGGATTGGGGATGAGGGGTGCCAGGCATACCAGGATTTGGATGAGGGGCCATGCATACCAGGATAGGGATGAGGGGTGCCATGCATGCTAGGATGGGGGTGAGGGGTGCCATGCATACCAGGATGTGGGTGAGGGATGCCATGCATACCAGGAATAGGGATACCATATATACCAGGATGGGGATGAGGGATGGGGTATCATGCATACTAGGATAGGGATGAGGAGTACCACACATGCCAGGACTGGGGATGAGGGGTGCCACACATACCAGGATTGGGGGTGATGGGTGCCATGCATACCAGGATTGGGGATGAGGGAGCCATGCATACAAGGATTGGGGATGATGTATGCCATGCATACCAGGATTGGGGGTGAAGGGTGCCATGCATTCCAGGAGTGGGCATGAAGGGTGCCATACATACAAGGATTGGGGATGAGGGGTACCATGCATACCAGATTTTGGGATGAGGAGTGCCATGCATACCAGGATTGGGGATGAGGGGTGCCATGCATACCAGGATTGGGGATGAGGGTGCCATGCATACCAGGATTGGGGATGAGGCTGCAATGCATACCAGTATTCGGATAAGCGGCCATGCATACCAGGATAAGTGATGAGGAGTGCCATGCATACCATGATTAGGGATGAAGGGTGCCATGCATACCAGGATTGGGTTGAGGGGTGCCATGCATACCAGGATTGCGGATGAGGTGAGCCATGCGTACCAGGATATGGGATGAGGGGTGCCATGCTTACCAGGATTGGGGATAAGGGGTGCCATGCATACCAGGATTGGGGATGAGAGGTGCCATGCATACCAGGATTGGGGATGAGGGAGCCATGCATACCAGGATTGGGGATGAGGGGTGCCATGCATACCAGGATTGGCAATGAGGGGCGCCATGTATACCAGGATTGGGGATGAAGGGTGCCATGCTGACCAGGATTGGGGATGAGGGGTGTCATGCATACCAGGATTGGGGATGAGGGGAGACATACACACCAGGATTGGGGATGAGGGAGCCATGCATACCAGGATTGGGGATGAAGGAGCCATGCATACCAGGATTGGGGATGAGGGAGTCATGAATACCAGGATTAGGGATGAGGGGTGCCATGAATTCCAATATTGGGGATGAAGGGTGCCATGCATTCCAGGATTGGGCATGAAGGGTGCCATGCATACCAGGATTGGGGATGAGAGGTGCCATGCATACCAGGTTTGGGGATAAGGGGTGCCATGCATACCAGGATTGGGGATGAGGGTGCCATGCATACCAGTATTCGGAAAAGGGGCCATGCATGCCAGGATAAGGGATGAGGAGTGCCATGCATACCAGGATTTGGATGAGGGCTGCCATGCATACCAGGATGGGGGTGAGGGGTGCCATGCATACCAGGATGTGGGTGAGGGGTGCCTTGCATACCAGGATGAGGGATACTATACGCACCAGGATGGGGATGAGGGATGGGGTACCATGCATACTAGGATAGGGATGGCGAGTACCACACATGCCAGGATTGTGGATGAGGAGTGCCACGCATACCAGGATTGGGGGTGATGGGTGCCATGCATACCAGGATTGGGGATGAGGGGTGCCATGCCTTCCAGGATTGGGGTTGAGGGGTGCCATGCATACCAGGATTGGGGATGAGGGGTGCCATGCATACCAGGATTGGGGGTGAGGGGTGCCATGCATACCAGGATTGGGAGTGAGGGGTGCCATGGATACCTTGATAGGGATGAGGAGTGCCAGGCATACCAGGATGGGGGTGATGGGATGGGGTTCCATGCATTCAAGAATAGGGATGAGGGGTGCCATGCATACCAGGATTGGGGGTGATGGGTGCCATGCATACCAGGATTGGGGATGAGGGGTGCCATGCCTTCCAGGATTGGGGTTGAGGGGTTCCATGCATACCAGGATTGGGGATGAGGGGTGCCATGCATACCAGGAATGGGAGTGAGGGGTGCCATGCATACCAGGATTGGGAGTGAGTGGTGCCATGCATACCATGCTAGGGATGAGGAGTGCCAGGCATACCAGAATGGGGGTGTGGGTTTCCATGCATACCAGGATGAGGGATACCATAACTACCAGGATAAGGATGATGGATGGGGTTCCATGCATACCAGAATAGGGATGAGGAGTACCACACATGCCAGGATTGGGGATGAGGGAGCCATGCATACCAGGATTGGGGATGAGGGGTGCCATGCATACCAGGATTAGGGATGAGAGGTGCCATCCATACCAGGATTGGGGATGAAGGGTGCTATGCATTCCAGGATTGGGGATGAAGGGTGTAATGCATACTAGGATTGGGTATGAGGGGTGCCATTCATACCAGGATTTTGGATGAGGGGTGCCATGCCTACCAGGATTGGCGATGAGGGTGCCATGCATACCAGGATTCGGATAAGGGGCCATGCATACCAGGATAAGGGATGAGGGGTGCCATGCATACCATGATTAGGGATGAGGGGTGCCATGCATACCAGAATTGGGGATGAGGGGTGTCATGCATACCAAGATTGTGGATGAGGGGTGTCATGCATACCAGGATTGGGGATGAGGGGTGCCAGGCATACCAGGATTTGGATGAGGGGCCATGCATACCAGGATAGGGATGAGGGGTGCCATGCATGCTAGGATGGGGGTGAGGGGTGCCATGCATACCAGGATGTGGGTGAGGGATGCCATGCATACCAGGAATAGGGATACCATATATACCAGGATGGGGATGAGGGATAGGGTATCATGCATACTAGGATAGGGATGAGGAGTACCACACATGCCAGGACTGGGGATGAGGGGTGCCACACATACCAGGATTGGGGGTGATGGGTGCCATGCATACCAGGATTGGGGATGAGGGAGCCATGCATACAAGGATTGGGGATGATGTATGCCATGCATACCAGGATTGGGGGTGAGGGGTGCCATGCATACCAGGATTGGGGATGAGGGGTGCCATGCATACTACCATTCGGATGAAGGGCCATGCATACCAGGATAGGGATGAGGAGTGCCATGCATTAGAATGAAGGGTGCCATGCATACCAGGATTGGGGATGAGGGAACCATGCATACCAGGATTGGGGACGAGGGGTGCCATGCATACCAGGATTGTGATTGAGGGGTGCCATGCATACCAGGATTGGGGATGAGGGGTGCCATGCATACTAGGATTCGGATGAGGGGCCATGCATACCAAGATAGGGATGAGGAGTGCCATGCATACCAGGATGGGGGTGAGGAGTGCCATGCATACCAGGATGTGGGTGAGGGTTGCCATGCATACCAGGATGAGGGATACCATACATACCAGGATGGGGATGAGGGATGGGGTACCACGCATACCAGGATAGGGATGAGGAGTACCACACATGTCAGGATTGGGGATGAAGGGTGCCATGCATACCAGGATTGGGTATGAGGAATTCTATGCATACCAGGATTGGGGATGTTTGGTGCCATGCATGCCAGGATTCGGATGAGGGGCCATGCATACCAGGATAGGGATGAGGAGTGCCATGCATTAGAATGAGGGGTGCCATGCATACCAGGATTGGGGATGAGGGAACCATGCATACCAGGATTGGGGATGAGGGGTGCCATGCATACCAGGATTGGCAATGAGGGGTGCCATGCATACCAGGATTGGGGATGAGGGGTGCCATGCATACCAGGATTGGGGATGAGGGTGTCATGCATATCAGGATTCAGATGAGATGCCATGCATACCAGGATAGGGATAAGGAGTGCCATGCATACCAGGATTAGGGATGAGGGGTGCCATGCATACCAGGATTAGGGATGAGGGGTGCTATGCATACAATGATTGGGGATGAGGGGTGCCATGCATACCAGGATTGTGGATGAGGGGTGCCATGCATACCTGGATTGGGGATGAGGGGTGCCATGCATACCAGGATTGGGGATCAGGGGTGCCATGCATAACAGGATTGGGATTGAGGGGTGCCATGCATACCAGAATTGGGGATGAGAGGTGCCATGCATACTAGGATTCGGATGAGGGGCCGTTCATACCAAGAGAAGGATGAGGAGTGCCATGCATACCAGGATTGGGGATGAGGGGTGCCAGGCATACCAGGATTTGGATGAGGGGCCATGCATACCAGGATAGGGATGAGGGGTGCCATGCATGCTAGGATGGGGGTGAGGGGTGCCATGCATACCAGGAATAGGGATACCATATATACCAGGATGGGGATGAGGGATGGGGTATCATGCATACTAGGATAGGGATGAGGAGTACCACACATGCCAGGACTGGGATTGAGGGGTGCCATGCATACCAGGATTGGGTATGAGGAATTCTATGCATACCAGGATTGGGGATGTTTGGTGCCATGCATGCCAGGATTCGGATGAGGGGCCATGCATACCAGGATAGGGATGAGGAGTGCCATGCATTAGAATGAGGGGTGCCATGCATACCAGGATTGGGGATGAGGGAACCATGCATACCAGGATTGGGGATGAGGGGTGCCATGCATACCAGGATTGGCAATGAGGGGTGCCATGCATACCAGGATTGGGGATGAGGGGTGCCATGCATACCAGGATTGGGGATGAGGGTGTCATGCATATCAGGATTCAGATGAGATGCCATGCATACCAGGATAGGGATGAGGAGTGCCATGCATACCAGGATTAGGGATGAGGGGTGCCATGCATACCAGGATTAGGGATGAGGGGTGCTATGCATACAATGATTGGGGATGAGGGGTGCCATGCATACCAGGATTGTGGATGAGGGGTGCCATGCATACCTGGATTGGGGATGAGGGGTGCCATGCATACCAGGATTGGGGATCAGGGGTGCCATGCATAACAGGATTGGGATTGAGGGGTGCCATGCATACCAGAATTGGGGATGAGAGGTGCCATGCATACTAGGATTCGGATGAGGGGCCGTTCATACCAAGAGAAGGATGAGGAGTGCCATGCATACCAGGATTGGGGATGAGGGGTGCCAGGCATACCAGGATTTGGATGAGGGGCCATGCATACCAGGATAGGGATGAGGGGTGCCATGCATGCTAGGATGGGGGTGAGGGGTGCCATGCATACCAGGATGTGGGTGAGGGATGCCATGCATACCAGGAATAGGGATACCATATATACCAGGATGGGGATGAGGGATGGGGTATCATGCATACTAGGATAGGGATGAGGAGTACCACACATGCCAGGACTGGGGATGAGGGGTGCCACACATACCAGGATTGGGGGTGATGGGTGCCATGCATACCAGGATTGGGGATGAGGGAGCCATGCATACAAGGATTGGGGATGATGTATGCCATGCATACCAGGATTGGGGGTGAGGGGTGCCATGCATACCAGGATTGGGGATGAGGGGTGCCATGCATACTACCATTCGGATGAAGGGCCATGCATACCAGGATTGGGGATGAGGGAACCATGCATACCAGGATTGGGGACGAGGGGTGCCATGCATACCAGGATTGTGATTGAGGGGTGCCATGCATACCAGGATTGGGGATGAGGGGTGCCATGCATACTAGGATTCGGATGAGGGGCCATGCATACCAAGATAGGGATGAGGAGTGCCATGCATACCAGGATGGGGGTGAGGAGTGCCATGCATACCAGGATGTGGGTGAGGGTTGCCATGCATACCAGGATGAGGGATACCATACATACCAGGATGGGGATGAGGGATGGGGTATCACGCATACCAGGATAGGGATGAGGAGTACCACACATGTCAGGATTGGGGATGAAGGGTGCCATGCATACCAGGATTGGGTATGAGGAATTCTATGCATACCAGGATTGGGGATGTTTGGTGCCATGCATGCCAGGATTCGGATGAGGGGCCATGCATACCAGGATAGGGATGAGGAGTGCCATGCATTAGAATGAGGGGTGCCATGCATACCAGGATTGGGGATGAGGGAACCATGCATACCAGGATTGGGGATGAGGGGTGCCATGCATACCAGGATTGGCAATGAGGGGTGCCATGCATACCAGGATTGGGGATGAGGGGTGCCATGCATACCAGGATTGGGGATGAGGGTGTCATGCATATCAGGATTCAGATGAGATGCCATGCATACCAGGATAGGGATGAGGAGTGCCATGCATACCAGGATTAGGGATGAGGGGTGCCATGCATACCAGGATTAGGGATGAGGGGTGCTATGCATACAATGATTGGGGATGAGGGGTGCCATGCATACAAGGATTGTGGATGAGGGGTGCCATGCATACCTGGATTGGGGATGAGTGGTGCCATGCATACCAGGATTGGGGATCAGGGGTGCCATGCATAACAGGATTGGGATTGAGGGGTGCCATGCATACCAGAATTGGGGATGAGAGGTGCCATGCATACTAGGATTCGGATGAGGGGCCGTTCATACCAAGAGAAGGATGAGGAGTGCCATGCATACCAGGATGGGGGTGAGGGATGGGGTACCATGCATACTATGATAGGTATGAGGAGTACCACACATGCCAGTATTGGGGATGAGGGGTGACACACATACCAGGATTGGGGGTGATTGGTGCCATGCATTCCAGGATTGGGAATGAGGGAGCCATGCATACCAGGATGAGGGATACCATTCATACCAGGATGGGGATGAGGGATGGGGTACCATGCATACCAGGATAGGGATGAGGATTACCACACATGCCAGGATTGGGGGTGAAGGGTGCAATGCATACCAGGATTGGGGATGAAGAGTTCCATGCATACCAGGATTGGGGATGTTTGGTGCCATGCATACCAGGATTCGGATGAGGGGCCATTTATACCAGGATAGGGATGAGGAGTGCCATGCACACCAGGATTGGGGATGACGGAGCGATGCATACCAGGACTGGGGATTTGGGTGCCATACATACCAGGATGTGAGTGAGGGGTGCCATGCATGCCAGGATGAGGGATACCATGCATACCAGGATAGGGATGAGGGATGGGGTACCATGCTTAACAGGATAGGGATGAGGAGTACCACACATACCAGGATTGGGGGTGATGAGTGCCATGCATACCAGAATTGGGGATGAGGTTTGCCATGCCTTCCAGGATTGGGGTTGAGGGGTGCCATGCATACCAGGATTGCAGGTGAGGAGTGCCATGCATACCAGGATTGGGTGTGAGGAGTGCCATGCATATGAGGATTGAGGGTGAGGGGTGCCATGCATATCAGGATTGGGGGTGAGGGGACTATGCATACCAGGATTGAGGGGTGAGGGGACCATGCATACCAGGATTGGAGGGTGAGCGGACCATACATATCAGAATTGGGGGGAGAGGGGACCATGCATACCAGGATTGGGGGGTGAGGGGTTCCAAGCATACCAGAATAGGGATGAGGGGTACCATACATACCAGGATGGGAATGAAGGGTGCCATGCATACCAGGATGAGGGATGGGGTGCTATGCATACCAGGATGAGGGGTACCATGCATACCAGAATAGGGATGAGGGGTACTATGCATACTAGGATGAGTAGTACCATACATATCAGGATAGGAATATAGGGTTGAGGGGTACCATGTATACCAGGATTGGGGATGAGGGGCCCATGCATACCAGGATAGGGATGAGGAGGACTAGGATGAGGGATTGGGTGCCATGCATACTAGGTTTCTGGGATGAGGAGGCCATACATACCAGAATTGGGATGAGGGGTGCTATGCATACCAGGATGAGGGGTACCATACATATCAGGATAGGGATATAGGGATGAGGAGTACCATGTATACCAGGATTGGGGATGAGGGGCCCATGCATACCAGAATAGGTTGAGGAGTGCCATGCATACCAGGTTAGGAATGAGGAGTGCCATGCATACCAGGATTGGGGATGACGGAGCCATGCATACCAGGATTGGGGATGAGGGGTGCCATGCATACCAGGATTGGGGATGAAGGAGCCATGCATACCAGGATAGGGATGAGGCAGCCATGCATACCAGGATTGGGGATGAGGGGAGCCATGCATACCAGGATTGGGGATGAGGGAGCCATGCATACCAGGATTGGGGATGAGGGGTGCCATGTATACCAGGATTGGGGATGAGGGGTGCCATGCAAACCAGTCTTCAGATAAGGGGCAATGCATACCAGGATAAGGGATGAGGAGTGTCATGCATACCAGGATTAGGGATGAGGGGTGCCATGCATACCATGATTATGGATGAGGGGTGCCATGCATATCAGGAAAGGGGTGAGGGGTGCCATGTATACCAGGATTGGGGATGAGGGGTGCCATGCATACCAGGATTGGGGATGAGGGATGCCATGCATACCAGGATTGGGAATGAGGTGTGCCATGCATACCAGGATTGGGGATGAGGGTGCCATGCATACCAGGATTCGGATCAGGGGTGCCATGCATACCAGGATGGGGGTGAGGGGTGCCATGCTTACCAGAATAGCGATGAGGGTCACCATGCATACTAGGATGAGGGATTAGGTGCCATGCATATTAGGTTTCTGGGATGAGGAGGCCATACATACCAGAATTGGGATAAGGGGTGCTATGCATACCAGGATGAGGGGTACCATACATACCAGAACAGGGATGAGGGGTACTATGCATACCAGGTTGAGGGGTACCATACATATCAGGATAGGGATATAGGGATGAGGGGTACCATGTATACCAGGATTGAGGATGAGGGGCCCATGCATACCAGGATAGGGATGAGGAGTGCCATGCATAACAGGATAGAGATGAGGAGTGCCATGCAGACCAGGATTGGGGTTGACGGAGCCATGCATACCAGGATTAGGGATGAAGGAGCCATGCATTCCAGGATTGGGGATGAGGGAGCCATGCAAACCAGGATTGGGGATGAGGGGTGCCATGCATATCAGGATTGGGAATGAGGGAGCCATGCAAACCAGGATTGGGGATGAGGGGTTCCATGCATACCAGGATTGGGAATGAGAGGCACCATGTATACCAAGATTGGGGATGAGGGGTGCCATGCATAACAGGATTGGCGATGAGGGGTGTCATGCATACTAGGATTGGGGATGAGGGGTGCTATGCACACCAGGATTGGGGATGAGGGAGCCATGCATACCAGGATTGGGGATGAGGGAGCCATGCATACCCGGATTGGGGATGAGGGAGTCATGCATACCAGGATTGGGGATGAGGGGTGCCATGCATACCAGGATTAGGGATGAGGGGTGCCATGCATACCAGGATTGGGGATGAAGGGTGCCATGCATTCCAGGATTGGGCATGGAGAGTGCCATGCATACCAGGATTGGGGATGAGGGGTGCCATGCATACCGGGATTGGGGATGAGGGAGTCATGCATACCAGGATTGGGGATGAGGGGTGCCATGCATACCAGGATAAGGGATGAGGAGTGCCATGCATACCATGATTAGGGATGAGGGGTGCCATGCATACCAGGATTGGGTTGAGGGGTGCCATGCGTAACAGGATTGCGGATGAGGGGTGCCATGCATACCAGGATTGAGGATGAGGGGTACCATGCATACCAGGATTGGGGATGAGGGGTGCCATGCATACCAGGATTTGGATGAGGGGTGCCATGCATACCAGGATGAGGGATACCATACATACCAGGATGGGGATGAGGGATGGGGTACCATGCATACTAGGATAGGGATGACGAGTACCACACATGCCAGGATTTTGGATGAGGGGTGCCACGCTTACCAAGGTTGGGGGTGATGGGTGCCATGCATACCAGGATTGGGGATGTGGGGTGCCATGCCTTCCAGGATTGGGGTTGAGGGGTTCCATGCATACCAGGATTGGGGATGAGGGGTGTCATGCATACCAGGATTGGGGGTGAGGGGTGCCATGCATACCAGGATTGGAAGTGAGGGGTGCCATGCATACCATGATAGGGATGAGGAGTGCCATGCATACCAGGATGGGGGTGAGGGGTTCCTTGCATACCAGGATGAGGGATACTAAACATACCAGGATAGGGATGAGGGATGGGGTACCATGCATTCCAGGATACTGATGAGGAGTACCAGACATACCAGGATTGGGGATGAGGGAGCCATGCATACCAGGATTGCGGATGAGGGGTGCCATGCATACCAGGATTAGGGATGAGGGGTGCCATCCATACCAGGATTGGGGGTGAAGGGTACTATGCATTCCAGGATTGGGATGAAGGGTGCTATGCATACTAGAATTGGGGATGAGGGGTGCCATGCATACCAGGATTGGTGATGAGGGGTGCCATGCGTACCAGGATTGGAGATGAGGGTGCCATGCATACCACGATTCGGATAAGGGACCATGCATACCAGGATAAGGGATGAGGGGTGCCAAGCATACCATGATTTTGGATGAGTGGTGCCATGCATAACAGAATTGGGGATGAGGGGTGCCTTGCATACCAGGATTCGGGATGAGGGGTGCCATGCATACCAGGATTGGGGATGAGGGGTGCCATGCATACCATAATTGTGGATGAGGGGTGCCCTGCATGCCAGGATTGGGGATGAGGGGTGCCATGCATACCAGGATTCGGATTAGGGGCCATGCATACCAGGGTAGGGATGAGGGGTGCCATGCATGCCAGGATGGGGGTGAAGGGTGCCATGCATTCCAGGATGTGGGTGAGGGGTGCCATGCATATCAGGAATAGGGATACCATACATACCAGGATGGGGATGAGGGATGGGGTACCATGTATACTAGGATAGGGATGACGAGTATCACACATGCCAGGATTGGGGATGAGGGGTGCCACACATACCAGGATTGGGGGTGATAGGTGCCATGCATACCAGTATTGGGGATGAGGGGTGCCATGCATACCAGGATTGGGTTGAGGGGTGTCATGCGTACCAGGATTGGGAATGAGGGGTGCCATGCATACCAGGATTGGGGATGAGGGGTACCATGCATAACAGGATTGGGGATGAGGGGTGCCATGCATACCAGGATTTGGATGAGGGGTGCCATGCATATCAGGATGAGGGATACCATACATACCAGGATGGGGATGAGGGATGGGGTACCATGCATACTAGGATAGGGATGAGGAGTACCACACATGCCAGGATTGTGGATGAGGGGTGCCATGCTTACCAAAATCGGGGGTGATGGGTGCCATGCATACCAGGATTGGGGATGAGGGGTGCCATGCCTTCCAGGATTGGGGTTGAGGGGTGCCATGCATACCAGGATTGGGGATGAGGGGTGTCATGCATACCAGGATTGGGGGTGAGGGGTGCCATGCATACCAGGATTGGAAGTGAGGGGTGCCATGCATGCCATGATAGGGATGTGGAGTGCCATGCATACCAGGATGGGGTTGAGGGGTTCCTTGCATACCAGGATGAGGAATACTATACATACCAGGATAGGGATGAGGGATGGGGTACCATGCATTCCAGGATAGGGATGAGGAGTTCCAGACATACCAGGATTGGGGATGAGGGAGCCATGCATACCAGGATTGGGGATGAGGGGTGCCATGCATACCAGGATTAAGGATGAGGGGTACCATCCATACCAGGATTGGGGGTGAAGGGTACTATGCATTCCAGGATTGGGATGAAGGGTGCTATGCATACTAGAATTGGGGATGAGGGGTGCCATGCATACCAGGATTGGGGATGAGGGGTGCCATGCATACCAGGATTGGAGATGAGGGTGCCATGCATACCAGGATTCGGATAAGGGGCCATGCATACCAGGATAAGGGATGAGGGGTGCCATGCATACCATGATTTTGGATGAGGGGTGCCATGCATAACAGAATTGGGGATGAGGGGTGCCTTGCATACCAGGATTCGGGATGAGGGGTGCCATGCATACCAGGATTGGGGATGAGGGGTTCCATGCATACAATAATTGTGGATGAGGGGTGCCATGCATACCAGGATTGGGGATGAGGGTTGCCATGCATACCAGGATTCGGATTAGGGGCCATGCATACCAGGATAGGCATGAGGGGTGCCATGCATGCCAGAATGGGGGTGAGGGGTGCCATGCATTCCAGGATGTGGGTGAGGGGTGCCATGCATATCAGGAATAGGGATACCATACATACCAGGATGGGGATGAGGGATGGGGTACCATGCATACTAGGATAGGGATGAGGAGTATCACACATGCCAGGATTGGGGATGAGGGGTGCCACACATACCAGGATTGGGGGTGATAGGTGCCATGCATACCAGTATTGGGGATGAGGGGTGCCATGCATACCAGGATTGGGGGTGAGGGGTGTCATGCATACCAGGATTGGGGATGAAATGTGCCATTCATTCCAGGTTTGGGGGTGAGGGGTGCCATGCATACCATGATAGGGAAGAGGGGTGCCATGCATACCAGGATGAGGGATACCATACATACCAGGATAGGGATGAGGGATGGGGTACTATGGATACCAGGATAGGGATGAGGAGTACCACACATACCAGGATTTGGGATGAGGGGTGCCTCACATACCAGGATTGGGGGTGAGGGGTGCCATGCATACCAGGATTGGGGTTGAGGGATGCCATGCCTTCCAGAATTGGGGTTGAGGGGTGCCATGCATAACAGGATTGGGGATTAAGTGTTTCATGCATACCAGGATTGGGGATGAGGGGTGCCATGCATACCAGGATTGAGGGTGATGGGTTCCATGCATTCCAGGATTGGGGGTAAGGGGTGCCATGCATTCCAGGATTGGGGGTGAGGGGTGCCATGCATAACAGTATGAGGGATACCATATATACCAGGATAGGGATGAGGGATGGGGTACCATGCATACCAGGATAGGGACGTGGAGTACCACGCATACCAGGATTGGGGTTGAGGAGTGCCATGCATACCAGGATTGGGGATGAGGGGTGCCATGCATACCAGGATTGGGGGTGAGGAGTGCCATGCATACCAGGATTGGGGGTGAGGGGTGCCATGCATACCAGGATTGGGGGTGAGGGGTTCCATGCATACCATGATTGGGGGTAAGGGGTGCCATGCATTCCAGGATTGGGGGTGAAGGGTGCCATGCATTCCAGGATTGGGGGTGGAGGGTGACATGCATTACAGGATAGGGATGAGGAGTGCATTTCATACCAGGATAAGGATGAGGGGTGCCATGCATTACAGGATAGGGATGAGGGGTGCCATGCATACCAAGATAGGGATGAGAGGTGCCATGCATTACAGGATATTATGGTCGGGACAGGATGGGGGCAGCACAAATACCAGGAGGGGACAGCACATACCAGCATGAGAGACCATATACCAATAAAAATGCTCGCCACCCGGGCGTAGAACGGGTTCAATAGCTAGTTACATTATAATGGAGCATACTTGAATTATATATCTCCCTTGTGAGTCAGAAACCAATCAAATTGGAAAGAAAGCCACAGAGTTGCTGATAGCCAGCATTATACCTCTCTGTTTTTTCTTATAATTGGCTTGTAACACATGTGGAAAAAGGGGGTGTCGCAGTCTACCAGCATCTTTAAGGATAAAATTAATTTCCTGAGCACAAAAGATGTCACATTTACACGAAACCACCTCCTTCCACATAAAAGATCCTTTCTGTGGATTGTTAAGACCATTAACATTCATTGAACATATCTTAGTCACCATTTTAATAATTAGGAAAATGCTGAAGCCAGATAAAATCTTTGACCAACCATATACAGATGTGCAACGTCAACTCCATCTTTCCCAAAATCCACAAAAAAATCAGAATTAGCCTGTATGTAAAAGAGAACATAAAAATACAAAACATTAATTTGCCCAACATTAACGATTAAGTAACAGATCAACTAAAACGATCTACTTATTCTGTGCGACAGACTAGTCTGTAACCCAGAAGGGGGGGGACAAGTTCTGCCCCATTCGCCAAAAAAGGTACACAATTCCCTCTCTACATAGACGAAGAAGATTCTGTCATTCAGCGCTTAGAATTGTTTTTAGTTGAAGAAAGTTGCCAGCCGGTTTCCACGAATTGTGGGTGGGCTCTGTTAGCGCAAGTGAGTTCTATTAGTGTAAGTTCCAATTACGCATGAGGTTTTCTCCCTCTTCAAAGGAGGTAAACGTGTGCCACTCTTCTCTGTAATTTATGAGAAGCTTCAGCGGGAAACCCCTTCTCTATGCCACTTTCTTTTCTCTTAGAGTCAAAGTGATGGGATTCAATAATCTGCAGAAACGGAGAGTCGCTACTGAAATATCTGCAAAGATTTAAATTTGTTGATAAGGGTGTGGGAGTTCTCCCTTTTTTCTAGAAAAGAGTAATAGGTCTTCTTTTATATGAAAGAAATGGATGCAGGCCAAGACATCTCTGGGCTTTCATTCAGGTAGATGCTTTGGGTGCTGTACCCTGTGAATTATGTCAATGATAGTGTCTATTTTGGAGTAGTTAGTGATACCGGCTTTAATCAGACCTTGAAGGAATTCCCTCAGTTCTTGAGGAGGCACATTTTCTGGTATCCCTCGCAATTTTATATTATTTAGCTGAGAGTGATCCTCTAAATCCACTAGTTTACTTTGAATGGCTTCCACATTTAAAAAAATTATGGGGCAGACACCACCAATGTGGCATCAATTTCACCAGAGAAGAAATAGTATAATGGGGATCAACACTCTTTCAACTAAAGGAAACACTAGATAGAGACCCAATCAGAAGTCTCCACATTAAAAAAATTAAGCACAGGAAACACACCAGATGATGACCCAACCAGGAGTCTCCACATTTCAAAAATTAGGGGCAAACTCCACCAAAGTGGCATCAATTTCACCAGAGTAGAAATAGTATAATGGGGACCAACACTCCATCCCCCACAGGAAACACACAAGATGGTGAGCCAACCAGGAGTCTCCACATTTCAGTAAATTAGGGGCAGGCACCACCAAAGTGACATAAATTTCACCAGAGTAGAAATAGTATAATGGGGACTGACACTTCACCAACTACAGGAAAGACACCCCAGACGTAGACCCAACCATGAGTTTTCACATTTCAAAAAATTAGGGGCAGACACCACCAATGTGGCATCAATTTCACCAGAGTAAAAATAGTATAATGGGGATCAACACTCTTTCAACTAGAGGAAACACCAGATAGAGATCCAACCAGAAGTTTCCAAATTAAAAAAAATTAGGGGCAGACACCACAAATGTGTCAAAAATGTCACCAGAGTAGAAATAGTATAATGGGGACTGACACTTCATCCTCTACAGTAAAGACACACCAGATGTAGACCCAACCATGATTCTCCACATTTCAAAAAATTAGGGGCAGACACCACCAAAGTGGCATCAATTTCACCAAAGTAGAAATCAGGGGCAGACACTACCAATGTGGCATCAACTTCACCAGAGTAGAAATAGTATAATGGGCATCAACACTCCTTCAACTAGAGGAAACACCAGATAGTGACCCAACCAGGAGTCTCCACTAGTGATGAGAGAGCATGCTCGCTACTGCTCGGTGCTCGCCCGAGCATCTCACTGCTCGAGATGCTCGGTGCTCGCCGAGTATTTGCGGGGTTGCTCGGCGGGATCTCGGGTCCCCTCCCTGCATGTTTGGCGCTCTTTACAGAGCAAATAAACATGTAGGGATCGCTTGGCACTCACTGTAATGCCGTAGCCATGTTGGTTGTGGCATTACAGTGATTGGCTGGCCGCACAGCGTCATCAGGTCTATATCAGAACTTGTGCCGCCATGCTCATCACAGTCACTCCAGAATCAGACAGTGTAGGGAGAGGTGCTGCTGAGCTAGGGAGAGATTTGCTTGTTTCTAGTTAGTGTAGGTGCACCAAACTATATTATAGACACATATCCATCTCAACAAACAGTCCTTCTGAGGACTAATCCAGGCAGGCAGTGTATAAAGGCAGGTAGGTAGGTAATATAGCAGACTGCAGTGCACATAGCACAAGAGGCTCCATTCCACTTTTGTCTGCTGCTGCTGTTAGACATTTCCAGACATAGGCCCAGGTCTCAGGGGCCAAGAATAATTATTTTTTGGATCTTAATCCACATTATTTTCTTAAAAAGCAATCCAGAGAACACCGTTGTTCTGCACCATTTGCTTGTTGGCACTGCAGAATACAGCCAGGTCCTTTCCATATTACAGCGCTAAAAATCTAGCTATTTAAAACTGTGGTTTGTCCGTCACACTGATCACATATAATTGCACTGAAAATACTGCCATTTATGGCATCCATTAAAAATTTATTTCAGTGTGTCAGTGAAGCAATTGACACAAGTTTGCTGTTCAAAATAGTTACCTACAGGCCAGGTATTTAAAACTGTGTTTTCTTCATCACACAGATCACATATACTTTTTCAGAAAGTACTGCCATTTCTGGCCTCCATTAAATTTTTTTTTCAGTGTGTCAGTGAAGCAATTGACACTAGTTTGCGGTTCAAAATAGTTACCTACAAGCCAGGTATTCAAAACTGCGTTTTCTCCGTCACACAGATCACATGTACGTTTTCAGAAAATACTGCCATTTCTGGCCTCCATTAAAAATTTGTTGCAGTGTGTCAGTGAAGCAATTGACACCAGTTTGCTGTTCAAAATAGTTACCTACAGGCCAGGTATTTAAAATTATGCTTTCTCCGTCACACGCATCACATATACGTTTTCAGAAAATACTTCCATTTCTGGCCTCCATTAAATTTTTTTTTCAGTGTGTCGGCAAAGTTTTGACACCGGTTTGCTGTTCAAAATAGTTACCTATAGGTCAGGTATTTAAAATTGTGGTTTCTCTGTCACACGGATTACATATAACTTCGCTCCAAATTCAGCCATTTGTTGTGAGCGTGGAAGATATTGTCCTCCATTTAAAATGGGCAAGGCGCGTGGCAAGGGACCGGGAACTGGACGTGATGGTGATGGTAATGGTGCATGCAGAAGCCGAGGCCGTGGGCAAGCTGAAATTGTGCCACAACAAACACCCACATCTTCTCGCCCGACCTTTCTGTCCCAATTCCTAAGGGACCACAGCACACCACTATTGAAACCAGAGCAGTGTCAAAAGGTTTTTGGTTGGATAGCGGATAATGCTTCCAGTCACTTTGCCACCACCACCACCACCACGCTGTCTTCCACACGGTCAAATCTCAGTAGCCGTGAGTCTGGACTGCATATTCCTCACTCTGATCCTCACACCAGATGTAGACCCAACCAAGAGTCTCCACATTTCAAAAAATTAGGGGCAGACGCCACCAAAGTGGTATCAATTTCACCACAGTAGAAATACTATAACGAGGACCGACATCCCTTCAAATACAGGAAACACACCAGATGGAGACTCAACCAAGAGTTTCCACATTTCCAAAAAATTAGGGACATACCCCACCAAAGTGGCATCAGTTTCACCAGAGTAGAAATAGTATAAAGGGGACCAACATTCCTTCAAATACAGGAAACACACCAGATAGAGACCCTACCATAAGACTCCACATTTCAAAAAATAGGGGACAGACACCACCAAAGTGGCATCAATTTCACCAGAGTAGAAATAGTATAATAGGACCGACACTCCATCCACTAGTGGCTAGTGGAAACACACCAGATCATGACCTAATCAGGAGTCTCCACATTTCTAAAAATTAGGGGCAGACACCAAAGAAGTGGCATCAATTTTGCTAGAGTTGAAATAGTATAATGGGGACTGAAAGTCCTTTCTGTAGAGGAAACACACCAGATGGTAACCCAACCAGGAGTCTCCACATTTCAATAAATTAGGGGCAGACACCACCAAAGTGGCATCAATTTCACCAGAGTAAAAATAGTATAATGGGGATCAATGTTATGCACACGCCCGGACTGACTGGCGTGTACGTGTTTATGTAGTGATTCCACTGTGCCATGAACCGGAGAGTGCCTGGAGGGGCGTAACTAAGTATCTGCCCGATCCGACCAAGGTCGCACGACGGCATACGACGCCAGTGCACCAGGGAGGAACCGAGCAGAGGAACCAGGGTCTACTCCAGATCAGACTCCGGACACGGCTGTTGACCCACACCGGGGAATACAGGAACAGGCAGACTAGAGCACAGGCTGGGTAGGGTCCAGTACAGACTGGGAGACAAATTCGAAACAGCAGACGCGGTAGACAGAGCAGAGCAAAGCGAAAACCGCAGACGCGGCGGACAGAGCAGAGCAAAGCGAAAACCGCAGACGCGGCGGACAGAGCAGAGCAAAGCGAAAACCGCAGACGGGGCGGACAGAGCAGAGCAAAGCGAAAACCGCAGATGCGGCGGACAGAGCAGAGCAAAGCGAAAACCGCAGACGCGGCGAACAGAGCTGAGCAAAGCGAAACCGCAGACGCGGCGGACAGAGCTGAGCAAAGCGAAACCGCAGACGCGGCGGACAGAGCTGAGCAAAGCAAAACCGCAGACGCGGCGGACAGAGCTGAGCAAAGCGAAAACCGCAGACGCGGCGGACAGAGCTGAGCAAAGCGAAAACCGCAGACGCGGTGAACAGAGCTGAGCAAAGCGAAACCACAGACGCGGCGGACAGAGCTGAGCAAAGCGAAAACCGCAGACGCGGCGGACAGAGCTGAGCAAAACGAAAACCGCAGACGCGGTGGAAACAGGGCTCTGTTCACACGGAACAGACTAGAAGGGAAAGGCAGAACCAGATACCCACAGGGTACTTGCAGAGAAGTAGCGAGTGGACCACAAACTCACAAACGGAAGTACAGTGACAACGAGCAGGAGTTAGGTACGAGTTCAGACTCTGCAGAAAAAGGAATGGAACGGACATAGAGGCAAAACAGGTAAAGGATAGGAGAGAGTTCAGACAGGAACTGAGTGTACGGAGGAGACCGACACTGCAGCGGGATACAGGAGCGGGTCTGGGAATACGGCCCCCAGAGAGGCAGGACGAACAGGCAAGGAGCGTGTTCAGACTGGCCTGGAAATACAGCCTCCAGGAAGGCGGAACGAACAGGCAAGGAACGAGTACAGACTGCAGGTTAAGGTACACAGATAGGACACAGTACAGACACGGGAACTGATACCGCAAGGCAGGAGAGATAGACAGGACTCAGTTCAGACACGGGAACTGATACCGCAAGGCAGGAGACAAAGACAGGACTCAGTTCAGACACGGGAACTGATACCGCAAGGCAGGAGACAGACAGGACTCAGTTCAGACACGGGAACTGATACCGCAAGGCAGGAGACATAGACAGGACTCAGTTCAGACACGGGAACTGATACCGCAAGGCAGGAGAGATAGACAGGACTCAGTTCAGACACGGGAACTGATACCGCAAGGCAGGAGAGAAAGACAGGACTCAGTTCAGACACGGGAACTGATACCGCAAGGCAGGAGACAAAGACAGGACTCAGTTCAGACACGGGAACTGATACCGCAAGGCAGGAGACATAGACAGGACTCAGTTCAGACACGGGAACTGATACCGCAAGGCAGGAGACAAAGAACGGGACCTGGCACCTTCAGAGTGCAAGCACACACTGAATGAAACACTATGCTCAGGCAGGGATAGATGGGAGCAGCTGAGCTATATACCAGGTGACAGACAGCAATAGGCTGAGGACGCACAAGGGGTGTGACCCACAGCAGGTACAAAAAGCAGGAAGTGATCGGGCGCCGCCCTTAAGCAGCAGAAACAGACAAACAGACAGCAAGGAGGGAAGCCAGAGAGACATTCTGGACTGGAGATCAAGTGCGCGCTCTTGCACAGTGGGAGATGGACCACCATGCAAGGACGCCGCCAGGTATGTTACAGTACCCCCCCCCTTATGCCCCCTCTTCTTCAGGCCTGCCAGAATCCTCCGCAGGGAATTCGAGGACCAGTCGTTCACTTCAAGGAGATCACTTCCACAGTCCACAGGAAATATTGAACTCATCTGGTTAGCTAGGATGCTACCTCCTATCCAGCCATCCTTGGCAACAGACGAAACGGGTGGAGTACCAGGAACAGCACACAAGGAAGTCTCTCTCCACATATTTTCAGGTGGCACCCCAGAGGGTACAGGAGACAACTGGAAGTCCTTCACCGGGTTGGAGGGGGACAGAGACTTGGGGGTAATCTCTGCTTCGAGGTACATCTTGTCAAGCTCACAGGAAGAAATAGACGGGTTATCAGGTACATAATGAGGAAAAGTCACTGTCTCTTTGTTATCTGGTGGTACCCCGGAGAATTCAGGAAACAACTGGAGGTCCTCCGCCGGGTCAGAAGAGTGCAGAGGCTCAGAGAAAACATCTGCTTCAGAGTACACTAGGTCGGACTCACTGGAGGAAGCAGGCAAGGTATCGGGTACCGAGTATAGGAAAGTCTCTGTCCATTCACCACCAGGTGGCACCCCAAAGGGTTCTGGAGACAACTGGGGGTACTCCGCCTGGTCAGAGGAGCGTAGAGACTCATGGGTAACCTCTGCTTCAGAGTACACAAGGTCGAACTCACTGAACGAAGCAGGCGAGGTATCAGATCCAGGATATAGGAAAGTCTCTGTCCATTCACCACCAGGTGGCACCCCGAAGGGTTCTGGAGACAACTGTAGGTCCTCTGCCTGGTCGGAGGGGTGTAGAGACTCGGGAGTGACCTCTGCTTCGGAGTACACTAGGTTGGACTCACTGGACGAAGCGAGCGAGGTATCAGGTACAGAGTATAGGAGAGTCTCTGTCCTTTCGCTACCAGGTAGCACCCCGTAGGGTTCTGGAGATGACTGGAGGTCCTCCGCCTGGTCGGAGGGGTGTAGATACTCGGGAGTAACCTCTGCTTCGGAGTACACTAGGTTGGACTCGCTGGACGAAGCGAGCGAGGTATCAGGTACAAAGTATAGGAGAGTCTCTGTCCTTTCGCTACCAGGTAGCACCCCGAAGGGTTCTGGAGACAACTGGAGGTCCTCCGCCTGGTCGGAGGAGTGTAGAGACTCGGGGGTAACTACCACTTTGGGGTACCCATTGTCAGGCTCACAGGACGAAGCGGACAAAGTATCGAGTACCGAGTGTAGAGAAGTCTCTCTCCATTTGTCATCGAGTGGTATCCCGGAGGATTCAGGAGGCAACAGGGGGTCCTCCACCAGGTAGTAGAGGTGCACAGACTCAGAGGTAACCACAGCTTTGGAGCATCCTTGGACATGCACACCGGTTAAAGTGGGTGAAGCATCTGATGCCGGGTGCAGGAAGTTCTCCTGTGTGGAGTCTGGATGGGCAGAAGTCTCTTCGGGCAGGAGAACTGGTGCACTACCCACGCACATTACCCGTTGGGGCTTCTGCGGGATACAGGGAGATGAAGCTTCAGTAGGGACTTCAAGGTTGGGGTCAGGAGGTCTCAGGGAGGACAGACCCTGGCGTGACGGCTTGCCTCTACGTCTAGCACGTCTGGACTGCCTCTTGAGGTTGGGAGAAGTCTTCCGGGAAGCGTAGTCACCCTGTGAGGATTCTGGGTGGGCAGTAGTCTCATTCGGCTGGAGGACTATTGCGCTACCCACACACATTACACATCGGGGCTGCTCCGGGATATTGGGAGGTGAAGCTTCAGCAGGAGCCTCCGGGTTAGGATCATCGAAGACCATTAGAAAGTCCACCAGGAAGGCCATTAGGTCCAGGAGGATCGGATCCTGCGTTTCATATAGGGGGTTGATCCATTCCAAGGCATCACTCGCCAGGTAAGACATAATGAATGCCACCTTAACCCGATCAGTGGGAAAACATAGAGGGTAGAACTTGAAGTGTAGCATGCATTGCTCCACAAATGCACGACTTTGTCTTGGATCCCCATAGTAACGTGGCGGATCCGCAGGAACGAGAGCAGATAGATCCATCTGGACGGGTGCGTAATTCGCCTGGAACTCAGCTGAGAAAAAAAAAAAATTATTTATTTATTTTTAATGCATGTATTCGCTGGAAAACTTCTCAGAGAGCGAAGGCCGTGGGGCTCAACGGGAACCATGGCCTGAGCATGCTGTTATGCACACGCCCGGACTGACTGGCGTGTACGTGTTTATGTAGTGATTCCACTGTGCCATGAACCGGAGAGTGCCTGGAGGGGCGTAACTAAGTATCTGCCCGATCCGACCAAGGTCGCACGACGGCATACGACGCCAGTGCACCAGGGAGGAACCGAGCAGAGGAACCAGGGTCTACTCCAGGTCAGACTCCGGACACGGCTGTTGACCCACACCGGGGAATACAGGAACAGGCAGACTAGAGCACAGGCTGGGTAGGGTCCAGTACAGACTGGGAGACAAATTCGAAACCACAGACGCGGTAGACAGAGCAGAGCAAAGCGAAAACCCCAGATGCGGCGGACAGAGCAGAGCAAAGCGAAAACCGCAGACGCGGCGGACGGAGCAGAGCAAAGCGAAAACCGCAGACGGGGCGGACAGAGCAGAGCAAAGCGAAAACCGCAGATGCGGCAGACAGAGCAGAGCAAAGCGAAAACCGCAGACGCGGCGAACAGAGCTGAGCAAAGCGAAACCGCAGACGCGGCGAACAGAGCTGAGCAAAGCGAAACCGCAGACGCGGCGGACAGAGCTGAGCAAAGCGAAACCGCAGACGCGGCGGACAGAGCTGAGCAAAGCGAAACCGCAGACGCGGCGGACAGAGCTGAGCAAAGCGAAAACCGCAGACGCGGCGGACAGAGCTGAGCAAAGCGAAAACCGCAGACGCGGCGGACAGAGCTGAGCAAAACGAAAACCGCAGACGCGGTGGAAACAGGGCTCTGTTCACACGGAACAGACTAGAAGGGAAAGGCAGAACCAGATACCCACAGGGTACTTGCAGAGAAGTAGCGAGTGGACCACAAACTCACAAACGGAAGTACAGTGACAACGAGCAGGAGTTAGGTACGAGTTCAGACTCTGCAGAAAAAGGAATGGAACGGACATAGAGGCAAAACAGGTAAAGGATAGGAGAGAGTTCAGACAGGAACTGAGTGTACGGAGGAGACCGACACTGCAGCGGGATACAGGAGCGGGTCTGGGAATACGGCCCCCAGAGAGGCAGGACGAACATTCAAGGAGCGTGTTCAGACTGGCCTGGAAATACAGCCTCCAGGAAGGCGGAACGAACAGGCAAGGAACGAGTACAGACTGCAGGTTAAGGTACACAGATAGGACACAGTACAGACACGGGAACTGATACCGCAAGGCAGGAGAGATAGACAGGACTCAGTTCAGACACGGGAACTGATACCGCAAGGCAGGAGACAAAGACAGGACTCAGTTCAGTCACGGGAACTGATACCGCAAGGCAGGAGACAGACAGGACTCAGTTCAGACACGGGAACTGATACCGCAAGGCAGGAGACATAGACAGGACTCAGTTCAGACACGGGAACTGATACCGCAAGGCAGGAGAGATAGACAGGACTCAGTTCAGACACGGGAACTGATACCGCAAGGCAGGAGAGAAAGACAGGACTCAGTTCAGACACGGGAACTGATACCGCAAGGCAGGAGACAAAGACAGGACTCAGTTCAGACACGGGAACTGATACCGCAAGGCAGGAGACATAGACAGGACTCAGTTCAGACACGGGAACTGATACCGCAAGGCAGGAGACAAAGAACGGGACCTGGCACCTTCAGAGTGCAAGCACACACTGAATGAAACACTATGCTCAGGCAGGGATAGATGGGAGCAGCTGAGCTATATACCAGGTGACAGACAGCAATAGGCTGAGGACGCACAAGGGGTGTGACCCACAGCAGGTACAAAAAGCAGGAAGTGATCGGGCGCCGCCCTTAAGCAGCAGAAACAGACAAACAGACAGCAAGGAGGGAAGCCAGAGAGACATTCTGGACTGGAGATCAAGTGCGCGCTCTTGCACAGTGGGAGATGGACCACCATGCAAGGACGCCGCCAGGTATGTTACAGTACCCCCCCCCCTTATGCCCCCTCTTCTTCAGGCCTGCCAGAATCCTCCGCAGGGAATTCGAGGACCAGTCGTTCACTTCAAGGAGATCACTTCCACAGTCCACAGGAAATATTGAACTCATCTGGTTAGCTAGGATGCTACCTCCTATCCAGCCATCCTTGGCAACAGACGAAACGGGTGGAGTACCAGGAACAGCACACAAGGAAGTCTCTCTCCACATATTTTCAGGTGGCACCCCAGAGGGTACAGGAGACAACTGGAAGTCCTTCACCGGGTTGGAGGGGGACAGAGACTTGGGGGTAATCTCTGCTTCGAGGTACATCTTGTCAAGCTCACAGGAAGAAATAGACGGGTTATCAGGTACATAATGAGGAAAAGTCACTGTCTCTTTGTTATCTGGTGGTACCCCGGAGAATTCAGGAAACAACTGGAGGTCCTCCGCCGGGTCAGAAGAGTGCAGAGGCTCAGAGAAAACATCTGCTTCAGAGTACACTAGGTCGGACTCACTGGAGGAAGCAGGCGAGGTATCGGGTACCGAGTATAGGAAAGTCTCTGTCCATTCACCACCAGGTGGCACCCCAAAGGGTTCTGGAGACAACTGGGGGTACTCCGCCTGGTCAGAGGAGCGTAGAGACTCATGGGTAACCTCTGCTTCAGAGTACACAAGGTCGAACTCACTGAACGAAGCAGGCGAGGTATCAGATCCAGGATATAGGAAAGTCTCTGTCCATTCACCACCAGGTGGCACCCCGAAGGGTTCTGGAGACAACTGTAGGTCCTCTGCCTGGTCGGAGGGGTGTAGAGACTCGGGAGTGACCTCTGCTTCGGAGTACACTAGGTTGGACTCACTGGACGAAGCGAGCGAGGTATCAGGTACAGAGTATAGGAGAGTCTCTGTCCTTTCGCTACCAGGTAGCACCCCGTAGGGTTCTGGAGATGACTGGAGGTCCTCCGCCTGGTCGGAGGGGTGTAGAGACTCGGGAGTAACCTCTGCTTCGGAGTACACTAGGTTGGACTCGCTGGACGAAGCGAGCGAGGTATCAGGTACAAAGTATAGGAGAGTCTCTGTCCTTTCGCTACCAGGTAGCACCCCGAAGGGTTCTGGAGACAACTGGAGGTCCTCCGCCTGGTCGGAGGAGTGTAGAGACTCGGGGGTAACTACCACTTTGGGGTACCCATTGTCAGGCTCACAGGACGAAGCGGACAAAGTATCGAGTACCGAGTGTAGAGAAGTCTCTCTCCATTTGTCATCGAGTGGTATCCCGGAGGATTCAGGAGGCAACAGGGGGTCCTCCACCAGGTAGTAGAGGTGCACAGACTCAGAGGTAACCACAGCTTTGGAGCATCCTTGGACATGCACACCGGTTAAAGTGGGTGAAGCATCTGATGCCGGGTGCAGGAAGTTCTCCTGTGTGGAGTCTGGATGGGCAGAAGTCTCTTCGGGCAGGAGAACTGGTGCACTACCCACGCACATTACCCGTTGGGGCTTCTGCGGGATACAGGGAGATGAAGCTTCAGTAGGGACTTCAAGGTTGGGGTCAGGAGGTCTCAGGGAGGACAGACCCTGGCGTGACGGCTTGCCTCTACGTCTAGCACGTCTGGACTGCCTCTTGAGGTTGGGAGAAGTCTTCCGGGAAGCGTAGTCACCCTGTGAGGATTCTGGGTGGGCAGTAGTCTCATTCGGCTGGAGGACTATTGCGCTACCCACACACATTACACATCGGGGCTGCTCCGGGATATTGGGAGGTGAAGCTTCAGCAGGAGCCTCCGGGTTAGGATCATCGAAGACCATTAGAAAGGCCACCAGGAAGGCCATTAGGTCCAGGAGGATCGGATCCTGCGTTTCATATAGGGGGTTGATCCATTCCAAGGCATCACTCGCCAGGTAAGACATAATGAATGCCACCTTAACCCGATCAGTGGGAAAACATAGAGGGTAGAACTTGAAGTGTAGCATGCATTGCTCCACAAATGCACAACTTTGTCTTGGATCCCCATAGTAACGTGGCGGATCCGCAGGAACGAGAGCAGATACATCCATCTGGACGGGTGCGTAATTCGCCTGGAACTCAGCTGAGAAAAAAAAAAAATTATTTATTTATTTTTAATGCATGTATTCGCTGGAAAACTTCTCAGAGAGCGAAGGCCGTGGGGCTCAACGGGAACCATGGCCTGAGCATGCTGTTATGCACACGCCCGGACTGACTGGCGTGTACGTGTTTATGTAGTGATTCCACTGTGCCATGAACCGGAGAGTGCCTGGAGGGGCGTAACTAAGTATCTGCCCGATCCGACCAAGGTCGCACGACGGCATACGACGCCAGTGCACCAGGGAGGAACCGAGCAGAGGAACCAGGGTCTACTCCAGGTCAGACTCCGGACACGGCTGTTGACCCACACCGGGGAATACAGGAACAGGCAGACTAGAGCACAGGCTGGGTAGGGTCCAGTACAGACTGGGAGACAAATTCGAAACCACAGACGCGGTAGACAGAGCAGAGCAAAGCGAAAACCCCAGATGCGGCGGACAGAGCAGAGCAAAGCGAAAACCGCAGACGCGGCGGACAGAGCAGAGCAAAGCGAAAACCGCAGACGGGGCGGACAGAGCAGAGCAAAGCGAAAACCGCAGATGCGGCAGACAGAGCAGAGCAAAGCGAAAACCGCAGACGCGGCGAACAGAGCTGAGCAAAGCGAAACCGCAGACGCGGCGAACAGAGCTGAGCAAAGCGAAACCGCAGACGCGGCGGACAGAGCTGAGCAAAGCGAAACCGCAGACGCGGCGGACAGAGCTGAGCAAAGCGAAACCGCAGACGCGGCGGACAGAGCTGAGCAAAGCGAAACCGCAGACGCGGCGGACAGAGCTGAGCAAAGCGAAACCGCAGACGCGGCGGACAGAGCTGAGCAAAGCGAAAACCGCAGACGCGGCGGACAGAGCTGAGCAAAGCGAAAACCGCAGACGCGGCGGACAGAGCTGAGCAAAACGAAAACCGCAGACGCGGTGGAAACAGGGCTCTGTTCACACGGAACAGACTAGAAGGCAAAGGCAGAACCAGATACCCACAGGGTACTTGCAGAGAAGTAGCGAGTGGACCACAAACTCACAAACGGAAGTACAGTGACAACGAGCAGGAGTTAGGTACGAGTTCAGACTCTGCAGAAAAAGGAATGGAACGGACATAGAGGCAAAACAGGTAAAGGATAGGAGAGAGTTCAGACAGGAACTGAGTGTACGGAGGAGACCGACACTGCAGCGGGATACAGGAGCGGGTCTGGGAATACGGCCCCCAGAGAGGCAGGACGAACAGGCAAGGAGCGTGTTCAGACTGGCCTGGAAATACAGCCTCCAGGAAGGCGGAACGAACAGGCAAGGAACGAGTACAGACTGCAGGTTAAGGTACACAGATAGGACACAGTACAGACACGGGAACTGATACCGCAAGGCAGGAGAGATAGACAGGACTCAGTTCAGACACGGGAACTGATACCGCAAGGCAGGAGACAAAGACAGGACTCAGTTCAGACACGGGAACTGATACCGCAAGGCAGGAGACAGACAGGACTCAGTTCAGACACGGGAACTGATACCGCAAGGCAGGAGACATAGACAGGACTCAGTTCAGACACGGGAACTGATACCGCAAGGCAGGAGAGATAGACAGGACTCAGTTCAGACACGGGAACTGATACCGCAAGGCAGGAGAGATAGACAGGACTCAGTTCAGACACGGGAACTGATACCGCAAGGCAGGAGACAAAGACAGGACTCAGTTCAGACACGGGAACTGATACCGCAAGGCAGGAGACATAGACAGGACTCAGTTCAGACACGGGAACTGATACCGCAAGGCAGGAGACAAAGAACGGGACCTGGCACCTTCAGAGTGCAAGCACACACTGAATGAAACACTATGCTCAGGCAGGGATAGATGGGAGCAGCTGAGCTATATACCAGGTGACAGACAGCAATAGGCTGAGGACGCACAAGGGGTGTGACCCACAGCAGGTACAAAAAGCAGGAAGTGATCGGGCGCTGCCCTTAAGCAGCAGAAACAGACAAACAGACAGCAAGGAGGGAAGCCAGAGAGACATTCTGGACTGGAGATCAAGTGCGCGCTCTTGCACAGTGGGAGATGGACCACCATGCAAGGACGCCGCCAGGTATGTTACAATCAACACTCTTTCAACTAGAGGAAACACCAGATAGAGATCCAACCAGAAGTTTCCAAATTAAAAAAAATTAGGGGCAGACACCACAAATGTGTCAAAAATGTCACCAGAGTAGAAATAGTATAATGGGGACTGACACTTCATCCTCTACAGTAAAGACACACCAGATGTAGACCCAACCATGATTCTCCACATTTCAAAAAATTAGGGGCAGACACCACCAAAGTGGCATCAATTTCACCAAAGTAGAAATCAGGGGCAGTATAATGGGGACTGAAAGTCCTTTCTGTAGAGGAAACACACCAGATGGTAACCCAACCAGGAGTCTCCACATTTCAATAAATTAGGGGCAGACACCACCAAAGTGGCATCAATTTCACCAGAGTAGAAATAGTATAATGAGGACCAACATCCCTTCAACTATAGGAAACACACCAGATGGAGACCCAAACAGAAGTCTCCACATTAAAAATAAATTAGGGGCAGAAACCACCAAAGTGGCATCAATTTCACAAGAGTACAAATATTATAATGGCGAACAACACCTCTCCATTTCAGGAAACACACCAGATGGTGACTAGAGATAAGCGGTGTTCGACTAGAACTGTTCGCCAATCTCAAATTCGAGCTGTTTTGGGCGGTGTTCGAGTTGTTCGACGAACCCGAACGATTTGAGAAAAATTCGGCTGTTCGAGGTTATGTTCGATAACTGTTCGTGCACCAAAAGCGTGTCCTGCATGTCTGGCGCTATTTAGAGCACCAATCATGCAGGGATTGTCTGCCACTCACTGTAATGCCACAGCCATGGTGGTTGTGGCATTACAGTGATTGCCCAAATCGATGGGAACAGTGCCAACAGTGAAACATGAAAAGCCGGCAATTCAGCAGCGGCATACACCGGTACCCGACAATTTAGAACCGAAAGAATAGAGCTTCACACATAGATTAGATAGATAGAAACATGTCAGCCACATATATATGAAGTACAGTGACAGTGTTGCTTACTGTACTTGTCATTTAGTGTAAAGGATTTATCAAAAAAAATAATAGTGTTTTCATGCACCGTCTCTTTAAAAAAGCCGGCCGGCAATTCAGCAGCGGTACCCGACAATTTGGAATAGAAAGAATAGAGAATCACACATAGATTAGATAGATAGAAACATGTCAGTCACATATATATGAAGTACAGTGACAGTGTTGCTTACTGTACTTGTCATTTAGTGTAAAGGATTTATTAAAAAAAATAATAGTGTTTTCATGCACTGTCTCTTTAAAAAAGCCGGCCGGCATTTCAGCAGCGGTACCCGACAATTTAGAATAGAAGGAATAGAGCATCACACATAGATTAGATAGAGAGAAACATGTCAGTCACATATATATGAAGTACAGTGACAGTGTTGATTACTGTACTTGTCATTTAGTGTTAAAATAAAGGATTTATTTTAAAAAAAATTGGCGTGGGGTTCCCCGTAATTTTAGGCTCTAGCGGAGGTTAAGCAGACGGCTGGGGCAGATGTTTGAAGCCTGGGAAGGGGGTAATACCCACGGAGCTTCCCAGGCTACTAATATCAGCCCCCAGCGGAATACCTAGCCTTTACTAGCTATTAAAATGGGGGACCCCCCCAAAAAAATGACGTGGGGTCCCCCCTATTTTAATAGCTAGCAAAGGCTAGGCAGACAGCTGGGGGCTGATATTAATAGCCCAGGAAGGGAGCCATGAATATTGGCCCCCTCCCAGGCTAGAAACACCAGCCGTCAGCCGCCCCAGAAATGGCGCATCCATAGGATGCGCCAATTCTGGCACTTAGCCTCGCTCTTCCCACTGCCCTGTAGCGGTGGCAGTGGGGTAATAGGGCTGGGGTTGATGTCAGCTTATAATGCCAGCTGACATCAAGCCCAGGTTAGTAATGGAGAGGCGTCTATAAGACACCCCCATTACTAACCCCATAGTCAAAGTTAAAAGAAAACACAAACACCCAGAATAAAGTCCTTTAATTGAAATAAAGACACAATCCTTTATTGTTCTAAATTAAACCATACTTACCGTCACGCCCATTCCAGCTGAAGCCAACGATCTCCTGCAATAAAAGTAAAATAATAAAGCAACCTCATCCTTACCTTTCCATGGTTCCCAGGACAGCTTCAGCTCTGCTACATCGAGATGACAGGCTGGACCGTAGCAGAACGCTGCCATCCAGCCTGTCATCCCGCAGACACTGAGAAGCGCAGGCATGCTTGCGCTCCTCAGTGTCTCGCTGTGACGGCATCCAGATGAGCCGACAATGAACTCGGCTCACCTCATGCACGTCACTGACAGCGTGGGAGAATTCTCCTGCACTCAGCGCTTCAGCGTGAGAATTCTCCCACGCTGTCAGTGACGTACATGAGGTCAGCTGAGTTCAATGGACATGAATGAGCTCACCTCATGCACGTCACTGACAGCGTGGGAAAATTCTCACGCTGAAGCGCTGAGTGCAGGAGAATTTTCCCACGCTGTCAGTGACGTGCATGAGGTGAGCTCATTCATGTCCATTGAACTCAGCTGACCTCATGTACGTCACTGACAGCGTGGGAGAATTCTCACGTTGAAGCGCTGAGTGCAGGAGAATTCTTCCACGCTGTCAGTGACGTACATGAGGTGAGCTGAGTTCATTGGACATGACCTTGGCTCATCTGGATGCCGTCACAGCCAGGCACTGAGGAGCGCAAGCAAGCCTGCGCTTCTCAGTGTCTGCGGGATGACAGGCTGGATGGCAGCGTTCTCCTGCGGTCCAGCCTGTCATCTCGATGTAGCAGAGCTGAAGCTGTCGTGGGAACCATGGAAAGGTAAGGATGATGTTGCTTTATTATTTTACTTTTATTGCAGGAGATCGTTGGCTTCAGCTGGAATGGGCGTGACGGTAAGTATGGTTTAATTTAGAACAATAAAGAATTGTGTGTTTATTTCAATTAAAGGACTTTTTTCTGGGTGTTGTGTTTTTTTTAAATACTTTACTAGAAATTCATAGTGGTCATGTCTAATATTGGCGTGACCCCATGAATTTCGGGCTTAGGGCCAGCTGATAATGCCAAGCTGGCCCTAACCCCTTTATTACCCAGTGAGCCACCGCACCAGGGCCCTGGATGAGTTGGGTACAGCGCCAGAAGATGGCGCTTCTATGAACGCGCCATTTTCCGGGGTGGCTGCGGACTGCAATTTGCAGCGGGTGGGGCCCAGAAAGCTTGGGTCTCCCTGCGCTGCAGATTCCAGCCCCCAGCTGCCTAGTTGTACCTGGCTGGACACAAAAATAGGGCGAAGCCCCACGTATTTTTTTTTTTAGTTATTTCATGAAATTCATGAAATAATTAAGGAAAAAAGGGCTTCCCTATATTGTTGTGTCCGGCCAGGTACAAATAGGCAGCTGGTGGTTGGGGGCAGCCCGTTCCTGCCTGCTGTACCTGGCTGGACACAAATATAGTGCGAAGCCCCACGTCAATTTTTTTTAAAATTATTTCATGAAACTAGATGGTGGCCCGATTCTAACGCATCGGGTATTCTAGAATATGTATGAGACCGACCCTGCGCAATCAGCAGAGCGGTGTTTAAATTTGGCGCCAAAATCGCTGACTGGTCGCGGCCAGCAACCGCGACCAATCAGCAAAGCGGTGTTGAAATTTGGCGACTATATCACTGATTGGTCACGGCCGGCGGTCGCGACTAATCAGCAGAGCGGGGTTTAAATTTTGCGCCAATAATGCTGATAGGTTGTGGTCGCGACCAATCAGCAAAGTGGTGTTTAAATTTGGCGCCAATAATGGTGATTGGTCACGACCTCGACCATTCAGCAGAGCGGTGTTTAAATTTGGCGGCAACAATGTTGATTAGTCGCTGCCGGCGGTCGCGACCAATCAGCAGAGCGGGGTTTAAATTTGGCGCCAATAATGCTGATTGGTCGCAATCGCCGGCCGCGACCAATCAGCAGAGCGGTGTTTAAATTTGGCGTCAAAATCGCTGATTGGTCGCGGAAGGCAACTGTGACCAATCAGCAGAGCGGTGTTTAAATTTGGCGCCAATAATGCTGATTAGTCGCGGCCGGCATCCGCGACCAATTAGCAGAGCGGGGTTTAAATTTGGCGCCAATCTCGCTGATTGGTCGCGGCTGGAGTCCGCGACCAATCAGCAGAGCGTTGTTTAAATTTGGCGCCAATCTCACTGATTGGACGCGTCTGGCGTCCGCGACCAATCAGCAGAGCGTTGTTTAAATTTGGCGCCAAGCTCGCTGATTGGTCGCGGCCGCTATTTAAATGTGGCGCCCAAATCGGTGATTGGTCACGGGCAGCGTCCGCGACCAATCAGCAGAGCGGTGTTTAACTTTAGCGCCAAGATCACTGATTGGTCGCGTGCGGAGAGCGCGACCAATCAGCTAATCGTATTGGTGAGGACCGGGGAGCGCCGCTGCCTGGTCGGATACTTCCGTTGCAAGAAGCCGGGAGATGAGCGACTGCTCGCAGCAGAAGTATCCCGACCCGCAGCGCCGCTCCCCGGTCCTCCCTTGACACCCTAGCCGCTGATGTCCCCACAGTATCCGCATGGTGTTACAAAGATCCGGACATTTGTGTTAAAAATCGCTGCCCGCGACCAAACACCGATTTGGGCGCCAAATTTAAATATCGGCCGCAACCAATCATCAATCTTGGCTCCACATTTAAACACCGCTGTGCTGATTGGTCGCCGACGCTGGGCGCGACCAATCACCGATTTTGGCGCCACATTTAAATAGCGTCCGCGACCAATCAGTACAGCGGTGTTTAAATGTGGAGCCAAGATGGGTGATTGGTCGCGGAGGATATTTAAATTTTGCGCCCAAATCGGTGATTGGTCGCGGCTGATATTTAAATTTGGCGCCCAAATCGGTGATTGGTCGCGGGCAGCGCCAGCGACCAATCAGCGATTTTTAACACAAATGTCCGGACCTTTGTAACACCATGCGGATACTGTGGGGACATCAGCGGCTAGGGTGTGAAGGGAGGACCGGGGAGCGGCGCTGCGGGTCGGGATACTTCTGCTGCGAGCGCCCGCTCATGTCCCGGGTTCTCGCAGCGGAAGTATCCGCACAGGCAGCGCCGCTGACATCCATGCGGCTAGGGTGTGAAGGGAGGACCGGGGAGCGGCGCTGACATCCAATTGGTCGCGGCCGCTATTTAAATGTGCCGCACAAATCGGTGATTGGTCGCCGTCTTGACCGCGACCAATCACTGATCTTGCCGCCAAAGTTAAACACTACTGTGCTGATTGGTCGCGGACGCTGCCCGCGACCAATCACAGATTTGTGCGCCAAATTTAAATATCGGCCGCGACCAATCACCGATCTTGGATCCACATTTAAACAACGCTGTGCTGATTGGTCGCGGCCGATATTTAAATGTGGCGCCCAAATCGGTGATTGGTCGCGGTCTTGGCGCGCGACCAATCACTGATCTTGCCGCCAAAGTTAAACACTACCGTGCTGATTGGTCGCGGACGCTGCCCGCGACCAATCACCGATTTGTGCGCCAAATTTAAATATCAGCCTCATGCACGTCACTGACAGCGTGGGAAAATTCTCCTGCACTCAGCGCTTCAGCGTGAGAATTCTCCCACGCTGTCAGTGACGTACATGAGGTGAGCTGAGTTCATTGGACATGACCTCACCTCATGCACGTCACTGACAGCGTGGGAAAATTCTCACGCTGAAGCGCTGAGTGCAGGAGAATTCTCCCACGCTGTCAGTGACGTGCATGAGGTGAGTCGAGTTCATTGTCGGCTCATCTTTATGCCGTCACAGCGAGACACTGAGGAGCGCAAGCATGCCTGCGCTTCTCAGTGTCTGCGGGATGACAGGCTGGATGGCAGCGTTCTGCTGCGGTCCAGCCTGTCATCTCGATGTAGCAGAGCTGAAGCTGTCCTGGGAACCATGGAAAGGTAAGGATGAGGTTGCTTTATTATTTTTCTTTTATTGCAGGAGATCGTTGGCTTCAGCTGGAATGGGCGTGATGGTAAGTATAGTTTAATTTAGAACAATAAAGAATTGTGTGTTTATTTCAATTAAAGGACTTTATTCTGGGTGTTTGTGTTTTTTTTTTAACTTTGACTATGGGGTTAGTAATGGGGGTGTCTTATAGACGCCTCTCCATTACTAACCTGGGCTTGATGTCAGCTGGCATTATAAGCTGACATCAACCCCAGCCCTATTACCCCACTGCCACCGCTACAGGGCAGTGGGAAGAGCGAGGCTAAGTGCCAGAATTGGCGCATCCTGTGGATGCGCCATTTCTGGGGCGGCTGACGGCTGGTGTTTCTAGCCTGGGAGGGGGCCAATATTCATGGTACCCTTCCTGAGCTATTAATATCAGCCCCCAGCTGTCTGCCTAGCCTTTGCTAGCTATTAAAATAGGGGGGACCCCACGTCATTTTTTTGGGGGGGTCCCCCATTTTAATAGCTAGTAAAGGCTAGGTATTCAGCTGGGGGCTCATATTAGTAGCCTGGGAAGCTCCGTGGGTATTACCCCCTTCCCAGGCTTCAAACATCTGCCCCAGCCGTCTGCTTAACCTCCGCTAGAGCCTAAAATTACGGGGACCCCCACGCCAATTTTTTTTTTAATAAATCCTTTATTTTAACACTAAATGACAAGTACAGTAATCAACACTGTTACTGTACTTCTTATATATGTGACTGACATGTTTCTATCTATCTAATCTATGTGTGATGCTCTATCTTTCTGTTCTAAATTGTCGGGTACAGATGCTGAATTGCCGGCCGGCTTTTTTAAAGAGACGGTGCATGAAAACACTATTATTTTTTTTAATAAATCCTTTACACTAAATGACAAGTACAGTAAGCAACACTGTCACTGTACTTCATATATATGTGACTGACATGTTTCTATCTATCTAATCTATGTGTGATTCTTTATTCTTTCTATTCTAAATTGTCGGGTACTGAATTGCCGGCCGGCTTTTTTAAAGAGATGGTGCATGAAAACACTATTATTTTTTTTAATAAATCCTTTACACTAAATGACAAGTACAGTAACCAACACTATCACTGTACTTATTATATATGTGATTGGCATGTTTATATCTATCTATGTGTGAAGCTCTATTCTTTCTGTCATAAATTGTCGGGTACCGCTGCTGAATTGCCGGCCGGCTTTTTTAAAGAGACGGTGCACGAAAACACTATTATTTTTTTAAATAAATCCTTTACACTAAATGACAAGTACAGTAAGCAACACTGTCACTGTGCTTCTTATATGTGTGACTGACATGTTTCTATCTATCTAATCTATGTGTGATGCTCTATTCCTTCTTGTCTAAATTGTCGGGTACCGGTGTATGCCGCTGCTGAATTGCCGGCCGGCTTTTTTAAAGAGAGCGTCTTCTGAGCAGTTTGTCAGCTTTTGGACACCTTTGAAGGTGTTTTCTATGTGTTTCTATGTGTTTTTGTTTGCCTGCCATTGGTTTTAACGGTGTTCGACGGTGTTCTAAGGTGTTCGACGAACAGTTCGACGAACAGTTCCTCGAACATCCCGGTGTTCGACGAACCGAACCGAACCCGAACACTACGGGGGTGGCTCAACACTAATGGTGACCCAACCAGGAGTCTCCACTTTTCAAAAAATTAGGGGCAGACTCCACCAAAGTGGCATCAATTTCACAAGAGTAGAAATAGTATAATGTGGACTGACACTCCTTCAACTAGAGGAAATACAGGAGATGGAGACTCACCCAAGAATTTCCACATTTCGAAAAAATTAAGGACAGATACCACCAAAGTGGCATAAATTTCACCAGAGTAGAAATAGTATAAGGGGGACAAACATTTCTTCCACTACAGGAAACACACCAGATAAAGACCCAATCAGAAGTCTCCACATTTCAAAAAATAGGGGGCAGACACTACCAAAGTGGCATCAGTTTCACCAGAGCAGAAATAGTATAATGGGGACTGACACTGCTTCCACTAGAGGAAACATACCAGAAGGTACCCAACCAGGAGTCTCCACATTTCTAAAAATTAGGGGCAGACACCAAAAAAGTGGCATCAATTTCACTAGAGTAGAAAGAGTATAATGAGAACCGACACCCCTCAACTACCAGAAACACATCAGATGGTGACAAAACCAGGAGTCTCCACATTTCAAAAAATTAGGGGCAGACAACACCAAAGTGGCATCAATTTCACCACAATAGAAATCATATAATGGGGACCAACACTCCTTCCACTAGAGGAAATACACCATATAGAGACCCAACCAGAAGTCTCCACACTAAAAAAAATTAGGGGCAGACACCACCAAAGTGGCATCAATTTCACCAAAGTAGAAATAGTATAATGGGGACTGCCACCCATCAACTACAGGAAACACACCAGATGGTGACCAATCAGGAGTCTCCAAATTTACAAAAAAATAGGGGCAGACACCACCAAAGTGGCATCAATTTCACCAGAGTAGAAATATTATAATTGTGACCAACACTGCTTTCACTACAGGAAACATACCAGATAGAGACCCAACCAATAGTCTCCACATTTCAAAAAATAGGGGGCAGACACCACCAAAGTGGCATCAGTTTTACCAGAGTAGAAATAGTATAATGGGCACCGACATTGCTTCCACTACAGGAAACACACCAGATGGTGACCTAACCATGAGTCTCCACATTTCTAAAAATTAGGGGCAGACTCCGCCAAAGTGGCATCAATTTCACAAGAGTAGAAATCGTGTAACGGGGACCGACACTCCTTCAAATACAGAGGAAACACACCAAATAGAGACCCAACCAGAAGTCTCCACATTAAAAGAAATTAGGGGCAGACGCCGCCAAAGTGGTATCAATTTCACCTGAGTAGAAATAGTATAATGGAGACCGACACTCCTTCCACTAGAGGAAACACACCAGATAGAGACCCAACCAGAAGTCTCCACATTAAAAAAATTAGGGGCAGACACCGCGAAAGTGGTATCAACTTCAACAGAGTAGAAATAGTATAATGGGGACCGACACTCCTTCAACTACAGTAAACACACCAGATGGAGGCTAGTGATGGGCAAGCACTAAAATGCTTGAGTGCTCATTGGAATGCTCGAGTGCTTGACCCGAGCAACGAGCCCAATGTAAGTCTATGGGAAGCTCGAGCATTTTTTTGTTAAGGAACATCCTTTACACGGTAATGACTTGTATATAAGGCAAAATAAATAACCAAAAACAAAAATGATTCTCCACACTTTGGGCTATGTTCACACGTAGCATTTTTTATCCGTTTTTGCACTTTTGCATTGCTTTCAATGGTGATTCACTAAAACTATTTCTTCTTGTTATTCCAAGTTGCTGTTTATTATCCCTGTTACTAACCCTCTTGCATAATAGTTGTTATATATATAAAGTGGTTTTATCAATCCCTGACTGTTCCCGCCTTGTGTCTCTGTGCGTTGCATTCCAGCACCTGTGTTACACAACAGCAAGACAAATCTTGGTAATGTTACTGTAACTAGAAATATTAAAGACCCTGAATGTGCTACAAAAATTCCGCAAAGAGATTTCTAGGTCTGACTTGGACCAAGTCTTCTCTGGTAACAGAACAGTGTCAGATGATCTTATTCAGAACACTCTTGACATGGAAAATGTAAGGTTTACTTGTAATTTAAAGCAGATTTTACAAAAGTCGTAAAAAGAAAAGTACATATATGGACCTCATTTTCAGACTATGCTTGACTCCAGGAGGATTCCTAGCTGTTCACATTCTACAATGAAGTGTAGAAATCCTCTGCTTATCACTGTGTGTTGCCCATACCGCAGGACAGACTTTAGGAGACCTGACAACAGACACTCAAGCACATACAATACTTTACCCTACTATGAGTATTAATTAAGGGATGAACCATTTACCTATTTAAGGACTATAAGAGGAGTTAGAACTCGAGGATATTCTCCCTTTCATTTCGGTCTATTAAGGTATGAAATGAAACACCATCGGACAAATCAAATTCTGAAATCTCTGTCATCCTTAATGAGTGTGTACAATCCAATCACTTAAAGTTGAGTAGTGTTAGCTTGGGTAACGCTGCAGTAGATAGAACTTCAGCCAGTCAGCTAGCAGAGGAGGGGGGCCAGCAGGCAAGAACATCTGTACTAGTTTTCTCCAAGTCCCAACCTTTTAAGAACATTATATCCGATCTGTATATGAGTCTGCACTCAGGGTTACAGAATGTTGCAAGAGAGACAGAGCAAAAAATGCCTTTTTACATGTACAGTTATTGCGTATGCAGTGACTACAATGGCTGCCTAAATTTGGGAAATACCCCAATACCAATTTAAAGACACATAGAGGAGGGCCTCCATAACAACATGTTCCCATTAGAAAGGAGCGGTCCTGCAATACAGTTATTGCAAATGCAGTGCCTGCAATGGCTGCCTAAATTTAGGAGGACAAGGACATGAATGTGGTTGCTGATGGTGGTAGTTGCGAGTGTGCAACGACAGGTGCAGGGTGAGAGGCTTCTTCGCATACATCATGGACAGAGGATTGGTGTGCACGCACAACAGCGGAACAAGCAGTGGTGTCACCCGCATACACTGTCTAAAGGACCCTAGCGCTCGGCCCACTTAGTCGGGTGCTTTTCTGTCATGTGCCTGAGCATGCTGGTGGTGGTCAGGCTGCTAGTTTTGCTACCCCTGCTGATGCTGGCCTGGCAGATGGTGCAAATTGCCTTTTTGGGGTTATCCTCAGAGTCTTTGAAAAAGAACTTGACACGGGAAGCCCTAACAGTTGTACTGGCAACTTCCGTCGTGTTGGTGTTCCGGGGAACGGTTGCCCTCCTTGTGTCTGTGGCCACTACGCTGCTTGTTCCTGCCTGTTGTGGTGCTATGCCCTCCCCCCATGTGCTGCTGTCCTCGCTCTGCATGTCACCTTGCCAGGTTGGGTCAATGACTTAATTGTCCACCACCTCGTCTTCCACTTCCGCACCCTGGACCTCTTCCTGACTTTCTGGCAATTGTGTCTCATCATCATTATGCACCTCTTGCAACAGTAATTGCACTTTCCCACCATCGCCTTTGAGTGACTGGGGCTGCTCAAATATTTGAGCATCGCTGCCCACGTTCTCCTCTTGCCCTGCTTGAAGCTGGCCAGGCGAGAGGCCTGAATCTATAAATCGAAAAGTGTGCAGCTCTTCGGAGTGTCCAAGTGTGGGATCAGTTGCCTCCGGACACTCGGCATGGTGGGAGGAATGAGGATCAGGGTGAGGAATATGCGGTCCAGACTCACGGCTACTCAGACTTGACCGTGTGGAAGACAGGATGGCGGAGGTGGTGGCAAAGTGACTGGAAGCATTATCTGTATTCCAATCAACAACCTTTTGACACTGCTCTGGATTCAATAATGGTGTGCTGCGGTCCCCTAGCAATTGGGACAGGAGGGTGACAAGATGTGGATGTTTGTTGTGGCACAATTTCAGTTTGCCCACGGCCTTGGCCTCTGCATACACCATCAGCATCACGTCCACTTTCCTGTCCCTTGCCACACGCCTTGCCCATTTTAAATGGAGGACAATATTTTCCACTGTTGCTACAAATGGCTGGATTTGTACCGCAGTTATATGTGATACGTCTGATGGATGCCCACGGTTTTAAATAGCGGGCTTGTAGTTTCCTATTATTCACAGCGACCACGTGTGAATAGCTTCACTCACACACTGCTACAAACTGTAAATGGAAGACAATATTTTCCACGATCACTACAAATGGCTCGATTTGTACCGCAGTTATATTCCCACGGTTTTAAATAGTGGGCTTGTAGTTTCCTATTATTCACAGCGACCACGTGATAATAGTTTCACTGACATACTGCTGCCAAACTGTAAATGAAGGATAATATTTTCCATGTTCACTACAAATTTCTGGATTTTTATCGCTGTAATATGGGATCACGTCTAATGATGGAAAAGATCTGGCTGTATTCTGCAGTGCTAACAAGCAAATGGAGCAGTAAATTGTTGGGCACTATTACTTTTTTAGAAAATAATCAGGATTAAGATAAAAAAATTAACCCTGGCCCCTGATATCTGGGACTATGTCTACGGATATCTTTAACAGCAGGAACAGACAGCACATGCAGTGGATCCTCTTGTGCTGAATACACTGCCACAAACTCTGCCTGCCTAACTCCTGCTATCACCACTGAATATATGCAGCTGGATTAGTCCTCAGAAGGACTGTTAGTTCAAATGCATATATACAGTGGGTACGGAGAGTATTCAGACCCCTTTAAATTTTTCACTCTTTGTTTCATTGCAGCCATTTTGAAAATGGCTGTCCACCAACGTTCGCCATCCAACCTGATGGAACTGGAGAGGATCTGCAAGGAAGAATGGCAGAGGATCCCCAAATCCAGGTGTGAAAATTTGTTGCATCATTCCCAAGAAGGCTCATGGCTGTACTAGCTCAAAATGGTGCTTCTACTCAATACTGAGCAAAGGGTCTGAATACTTATGACCATGTGATATTTCAGCTTTTCTTTTTAAATAAATTTTCAAAAATTTCTACATTTATGTTTTTTTCAGTCAAGATAGGGTGCAGAGTGTACATTAATGAGAAAAAAATGAACTTTTTAGAATTTACCAAATGGCTGCAATGAAACAAAGAGTGAAAAATTTAAAGGGGTCTGAATACTCTCTGTACCCACTGTATATATACTTCTGGAGTACCACTAACTATATCTAACTATTACACCGCCAATTCTGTCCCTCACACAGCAGCACCTCTCCCTACTCTGCCTGTTTCCGGGTTAGACTGTGATGAGCATAGGGGCCCCAGGTTTTATATAGACCCGATGACGCTATGCGGCAAGCCAGTCACTGTAATGCCACAACCAACATGGCTACGGCATTACAGTGGGTGGCAAGCAATCCCTGCATGTTCATTGGCTCTCTAACATGCAGGGCGGGAACCGGAGCTCCCGCCCGAGCAACCAGGAAATACTCACCGAGTGCCGAGCATGTCGAGCATGGGGATGTTTGGGAGAGTACCGAGCAGTAGCGAGCAGGCTCGCTAATCACTACTGGTGATAGCAGGAGTTACACAGGCTGAGTTTGTGAACACTATACAGCACAATCGGATCCATTGCACGTTCTGTCTGCTGCTGCTGTTACAGATATCCATAGCCCTAGATATAAGGGCTATTTTTTTTTTGCTCTTAATCCTGAAAATTTGCTTAAAAAGCACTACACCATTTTACTGCTCCATTTGCTTGTTAGCAGAATACAAACAGATTTTTTTTATTTTATTCGCATTGCTGTATTGTGGAAGCAAAGAAACTTTTCCATCATCAGACGTGATCCCATATTACGTGGTAATAATACAGACATTTTGTGGAGCGTGCCAAATATTACACTACATTTAAAGTCAGTCAGCTGTGTTTTGTTGAACTTATTCACACTTGGTCACTGACCAATACTATACTACAAGGCCCGTGGCTAAAACAGTGGTCGTCACACATGATCCCTTATTGCTGCAATAATAATACAGACATTTTGTGGAGCATGCCAAATATACTCCATTTAAAGTCAGCCAGCTGGGTGTTGTTGAACCTACTCACACTTGGTCGTTGACCAATACCACATCCATAAGGCCACTTCCTAAAACCGTGGTCATCAGACGTGATCCCATATTACTGCGGTAATCTCATAAGTGAGCAAAGTGGCACCAGGTCTCCTCTTCAGCCTTACAATCTGTAACCTCTGACTATAGTACAGAACCTGACTGGGGCACTGCATACAGGAGGTGCTCATCAGAAGCAAAAGCTATTTATCACAAACGAGATTAGAGCAGAAAGACAGCACTCACTAACAGTCGCTGAAACAGAGTCCTTTAATCCAGACTGGACATTTCAGGAACAGCGGATGGCTAGAGGGTGTAGGGGTGAGATGAGGACAACGGCCATTTTGCGCACCAAACTGCGCTTCTACGGGTCCATTAAATTTTTTTTTTAAGGACCCGTAGGAGTGTAGTTTGGTGCTCGAAACGGCCGTCATCCTCATCTCAACCCTGCACCCTCTAGCAATCCGCTGTTCCTGAAATATCCAGTCTGGATTAAAGGACTCTGTTTTAGTGACTGTTGGTGAGTGCTATCTTTCTGCTCCAATCTCGTTTGTGATAGATCATTGTGGTAATAATTGTGACATTTTTTGGAGTGTGCCAAATATTACACTCCATTTAAAATGGGCAAAGTCCATGGAAAGGGATGGGGAAGTGGACGTGAAACTATGCTGAGGGAGCACAACAAATACCCACATCATGTCGAACTACCTTCCTGTCCCAATTACTAGGGGGTCACTGAACACAACTTTTGGAGCCAGAGCAGTGTGAAAAGGTTGTTGCTTGGATAGCATATCATGCTTCCAGTCAGTTTTCCACCACCACCACCACCCTGTGCTCCACACGGTCCAGTCTCAATAGCCGTGAGTCTAGACCGCATATTCCTCACTCTGATCCTCCTTCCTCCCACCATGTCAAGTGCCCGGAGACAACTGATCCCACACTAGGACACTCCGAAGAGCTGTTCACTTTTCCAATTATAGATTCAGGCCTCTCGCCCTGCCCGCTTCAGGTGGGACAAGGTGAGATCACATGTAGCGATGCCTAAAAAATATTTGAGCAGAAATGGTCACACAAAGTCGATGGTGGGAAAGTGCAATTACTGTCGCAAGAGGTGGATAATGATGATGAGATACAATTGCCAGCAAGTCAGGAGGAGGCCCAGGGTGCGTACATGGAAGACAGGTTGGTGGATGATGAAGTCACTGACCCAACCTGACATGGTGACATTCATAGCGAAGACAGCAGCACAGAGAGCGAGGGAGGCATAGCACCACAACAGGCAGGAACCAGCAGTGGTGTGGCCACAGACACAAGGCGGGCAACTGTTCTCTAAAACACCAACATGACGGAATTTGTTAGTCCAACTGTTAGGTCTTCCAGGTCTTAAATAACAGTCCAGATAACCCCAAAAAGGCCATTTGCAAACTCTGGAATGCCACCATCAGCAGGGGCAGTAAAACTACCAGCCTGACCACCACCAGCATGCTCAGGCACATGACAGCAAAGCACCCGACTAGTTGGGCTGAACGCCAGGGTCCAGAAACTTGCAACCATCACCATCAGTGTCCTTGCCACAGTGTCCGCTGTTGTGCGTGCACTCCAATCCCCTGTCCATGATGCAGGTAAAGTTACCTGTCGTTGCACACTTGCAACCACCACCACCAGCAACCACATCCACGTCCTTGTCCCAGCACAGTGTTCAGTTGTCCCTACCCCAGTCCTTTGAACACAAGCGCAAATACGCAGCCAACGCTCCACATGCCACAATACTAAATTCACACATTTCTCGAATGCTTGCACTTGAAATGTTTCCTTTTAGGCTCATGGAGATGGAATCTTTCTGTAACTTGATGGCGGGGACCATCCCTCGGTACTCCTTGCAAGGAGCTGTGCTGTGATTGGTCCACCACCTGCCACAGAACCTTTTGAAAATTGTACAGAGGAGCAGAGGGAGATAGATGGCTGGAGGCAGTGTGTGTGTAAGTAACATATGTGCCTAACTAAATCTCTAGCCATTGCCTGCCATTAAGTTCCCTCAGGCAAATTAAAGGTGACACAAGAGGAAAGAGGCCAGAGTGAATTAAAATTTCTAATATTACTGTGGCCCCCCTCCCCCACTGTCACCTCTAATGTTACTGTGGGCCCCCCTCCCCCACTGTGTAATCTCTAATGTTACTGTGGGCCTCCCACCCCTACTGTCACCTCTAATGTTACTGTGGGCCCCCCTCCCCCACTGTGTAATCTCTAATGTCACTGTGGGCCCCCCACCCCAACTGTCACCTCTAATGTTACTGTGGGCCCCCTCCCTCCCGTCATCTCTAATGTTACTGTGGGCCCTCCTCCCCCACTGTGTAATCTCTAATGTCACTGTGGGCCCCTCATCCCAACTGTCACCTCTAATGTTACTGTGGGCCCCCTCCCTCCCGTTATCTCTAATGTTACTGTGGGCCCTCCTCCCCCACTGTGTAATCTCTAATGTTACTGTGGGCCTCCCACCCCTACTGTCACCTCTAAGGTTACTGTGGGCCCCCTTCCCCCACTGTGTAATCTCTAATGTCACTGTGGGCCCCCCACCCCAACTGTCACCTCTAATGTTACTGTGGGCCCCCTCCCTCCCGTCATCTCTAATGTTACTGTGGGCCTTCCTCCCCCACTGTATAATCTCTAATGTTACTGTGGGCCCCCCTCCCCCACTGTGTAATCTCTAATGTTACTGTGTACCCCCTCCCCCACTGTGTCACCTCTAATGTTACTGTGGGCCTACCTCCTCCACTGTGTCACCTCTAATGTTACTGTGGCCCCCCTCCCCCACTGTGTACTCTGTAATGTTACTGTGGGCCCCCCTCCTCCACTATGTAATCTGTAATGTTACTGTGGGCGTCCCTCCCCCACTGTGTAATCTCTAATGTTATTGTGGGCCCCTCCCCCACTGTGTCACCTCTAATGTTACTATTAGCCCAATCTCCCACTGTGTCACCTCTAATGTTACTGTGGGTCCCGTCCCCCACTGTATCACTCTGACAGCAGCATAATGAGCGTGCTGGATTGGGGGGGTGTCATTCTATGTTCAAATTACCACTCTTTTTCCTCATTAAAAATTAAGATAATAAACAAATGCATATATTGTGTGTCATCAGTGTGCACTTGTGTGATATTTTTACATAACTGCATGGTGGGCCCCAGTCCAACGCTGCCTGCACCTCCTCCTCCTCAGCCTCCATCTCTGAAATGACCACATCAGTCGGAAGCTGGAAGCACTGCAGCACTGCCTCGTCCAAGCAGCAACAAGCACTTATGAAGCTAATATTCTTACATGACAAAGCGCACACTGCTGCAGAGTTGTTTACAGCTGTAAAAGAGCAGGCAGATCTGTGGCTGTCACCCCTGAACCTACAGCCAAGCATGGTCATCTGTGACAATGGCCGGAACCTGGTGGCGGCTCTGAAGCTAGGCAAGCTTGCACACATACCATGCCTGGCCTTTGTGCTCAACCTAGTGTTTCAACGGTTTCTCAAAACCTACCCGGATCTGCCTAAGCTGCTTATCAAAGTACGTCGTGTGTGTGCCCATTTTCGAAACTCACCTACAGCTTCCGCTGCCCTTGCCATGCTTCCGCTGCCCTTGCCATACTTCAGTAGCATTTGCAGCTTCCAGCTCACTGACTGGTGTGCGATGTCACCACGCATTGGAACTCAACCTTGCAGATGTTGGAAAGGATTTGTGAGCAGCAAAGGACATTTGTTGAGTATCAACTTCAACACGCCAATCGTTATTCAGGTCAGCCTCCGCGCGTAAGACCTGATGAGTGGACATGGATGTCAGACATCTGTGCTGTCCTCCAAAACTTTGAGGACTCCACCAAGATGGTGAGCGGTGATGACGCCATAATTAGCGTCACCATCCAGCTTCATGTCTCACACACCACATGGGCAGATAAAGTAGTACAATGTTAAAAAGACATTTACTGGAGAATGTATTTTTCACCGTTGAAAGCAATGCAAAAGTGCATCAAAAACGCTTAATGTGAACATAGCCCAAGGTGTGGAGGAGCATTTTTTTGGGGGGGAGGCAGGGGGGTATTTATTTTGCCTTATATGCAAGTCATTACCCTGGAAAGAATGTCCCTTAACATTTTTTCCAGGATAATGCATTTTGGTCTCGTTTTTCTATGTGACCTGGGAGTCAGAGATGCTTCAAGGGGTCTTCCCCATGCTGTTCCCATGTCATTTCAGTATGGATCCCATAACATCAATTTGGGAAATTTTTAGGCCCCCGCAGACCTCTGGGGTGGGGGGCAGCCGGAAAAATGCTTGAGTTTCTCATTGACTTACATTGGGCTCATTGCTCGGGTCGAGCACCCAAGCATTATGATTTGCTCGACCAGAGCATTTTAGTGCTCGTTCATCACTACTGTAGAGCCCTGGATAGTGACAAATCTCAGGGCAAAACAATTACAAACTCAGATATGTCCTTCTTTATGTAGCACGGTAGTAGCAGAAACAATTGGATGTTGTACTGTGAAGCCCTGGATAGAGCCAAATCTCAGCGCAAAACAATTACAAGCTCAGATGTGGCCTCCTTCATGTAGCATGCTAGTAAATGAAACAATTAGATTTTGTGATGTGAAGCCCTGGATATATGCGAATCTCAGCGCAAAACAATTACAATCTCAGATGTGTCATTCCTTTTGTAGCACAGTAGTAACAGAAACAATTAGATTTTGTACTGTGGAGTTCTCGATCAGATGTGCCCAGCTTCATGTAGCACGGTAGTAACAGAAAAAATTAGATGTTGTACTGTGAAGCCCTGGATAGAGACGGATCTCAAAGCCAAACAATTACAAGCTCAGATGTGGCCTGCTTCATGCAGCACAGTAGTAACAGAAAAAAAATTGATTTTGTACTGTAGAGTCCTGGATAAAGGCGAATCTCAGCTCCAGACAAGTACAAGCTCAGATGTGCCATTCTTTATGTAACACGGTAGTAACAGAAAAAAATTCGATTTTGTACTGTAGAGCCCTGGATAGAGGTGAATCTCAGCTCCAAACAAGTACAAGCTCAGATATGCCATTCTTTATGTAACACGGTAGTAACAGAAACAATTTGATTTTGTATTGTGGAGCCCTAGATAGAGAACAATCTCAGCGCAAAACAATTACAAACTCAGATGTGGCCTTCTTTATGTAGCACAATAGTAACAAAAACAATTTGATTTTGTACTGTAGAGCCCCGGATAGAGACGAAACTCAGCACAAAACAATTACAAACTCAGATATTTACTTCTTTATATGATACAGTAGTAACAGAAACAATTAGATTTTGTACTGTAGAGCCCTGGATAGAGCAGAATTTCAGCGCAAAACAATTACAAACTCAGATGTGCTCTGCTTTATGTAGCTGAGTAGTAACAGGAAAAAATTAGATGTACTGTGAAGCCCTGGATAGAGACGAATCTTAGCGCAAAATGATTACAAGCTCAGCTGTGGCCTGCTTCATGTAGCACGGTAGTAAACAAAACAATTAGATTTTGTAAAGTGTTGCCCTGGATAGAGACGAATCTCAGCGCAAAACACTTACAAGCTAAAATGTGGCTTTCTCTATATAGCACGATAGTAGCAGAAAAAAATTATATTTTGTACTGTAGAGCCCTGGATAGACGACGAAACTCAGAGCAAAACAATTACAAGCTCAGATGTGGCCTTCTTCATGTAGCATATTGTAACAGCAACAATTAGACTTTGTACTGTACAGCCCTGGATAGAGACGAATCTCAGTGCAAAACACTTGCAAGCTCAGATGTGCCATTCTTTATGTAGCACGGTAGTAACTGAAACAATTTGATTTTGTACTGTCAAGCCCTGAATAGAGACCAACCTCAGTGCAAATCAATTGCAATCCCAGATGTGCCCTGCTTTATGTCGCACGGTAGTAACAGAAAAATTTAGATTTTGTACTGTGGAGCCCTGGATAAAGAGGAATCTCAGCTCAAAACAATTACAAGCTCAGATTTGCCCTGCTTTTTGTAACACAGTAGTAAAAGAAAAAATTTGATTTTATGCTGTAGAGCGCTGGATAGAGAAGAATCTCAGCGCACAACAGTTACAAGCTCACATGTGGCGTTCTTTATGTAGCACGGTAGTAACAGAAAAATGTAGATTTTGTACTGTGGAGCCCTGAATAGAGACAAATCTCACTGCAAAACAATTAGAAGCTCAGATTTGTCCTTCTTTATGTAGCACAGTAGTAGAAAAAAAATTGTATATTTTGTACTGTAGAGCCCTGGATAGAGATGAATCTCAGCGAAAAACATTTACAACCTCAGATGTGCCCTGCTTCATGTAGCATGGTGTTAACAGAAAAAAATTAGATTTTGTATGGTATAGCCCTGGATAGAGACGAATTTTAGCGCAAAACAATTAGAAGCTCAGATGTACCTTGCTTTATGTAGCACGGTAGAAACAGAAACAATGTAATTTTGTGCTATGGAGCCCTGGATAGAGATGAATCTCAACACAAAACAGTTATAAGCTCATATGTGCCATTCTTTATGTAGCTCAGTAGTAACAGAAAAAAAATTGATTTTGTACTGTAGAGCCGTGTATAGAGGCGAATCTCAGCTCCAAACAAGTACAAGCTCAGATGTGCCCTGCTTTATGTAGCACGGTAGTAACACAAACAGTTAGACTTTCTACTGTCGAGCCCTGGATAGAGACAAATCTCAGCACCAAACAATTACAAGCTCAGATGTGCCATTCTTTATGTAGCACAGTAGTAACAGAAAAAATTTTGATTTTGTACTGTAGTGCTGTGCATCGAGGCGAATCTCAGCTCCTAAAAAGTACATGCTCAGATGTGCCCTGCTTTATGCAGCACGGCAATAACAGAAACAATCAGACTTTGTACTGTGGAGCTCTGGATAGAGACGAATCTCAGCACAAAACAATTACAAGCTCAGATGTGCTCTGCTTTATGAAGCATGGTAGTAACAGAAACAATTTGATTTTGTACTGTGGAGCCCTGAATAGAGACCAATCTCAGCGCAAAACAATTACAAGCTCAGATGTGCCCTGCTTTAAGTAGCATGGTAGTAACAGAAAAAATTTAGATTTTGTACTGTAGAGCCCTGGATAGAGGTAAATCTCAGCTCCAAACAAATACAATCTCAGATGTGCCCTGCTTTATGTAGCACAGTAGTAACACTAACAATTAGACTTTTACTGTCGAGCCCTGGATAGAGATGAATCTCAGCACAAAATAATTACAAGCTCAGATGTGCCATTCTTTAGTAGCATGATAGTAACAGGAACAATTAGATTTTGTACTGTGAAGCCGTGGATAGAGATGAATCTCAGCTCCAAACAAGTACAAGTTCAGCTATGCCCTGCCTTTTGTAGCACTGTAGTAACAGAAACAATTAGACTTTGTACTGTGGAGCCCTGGATAGGGACGAATCTCAGCACAAAACAATTACAAGCTCAGATGTGCCATTCTTTATGTAATACGGTAGTAACAGAAAAAATTTGATTTTGTACTGTGGAGCCCTGGATAAAGACCAATCTCAGGGCAAAAGAATTACAAACTCAGATGTGGCCTTCTTTATGTAGCACGGTAGTAACAGAAACAATTAGATTTTGCACTGTAGAGCCCTGGACGAGGACGAAACTCAGCGCAAAATAATTACAATCTCAGAAATGTCCTTCTCTATGTGGCACGGTAGTAACAGAAAAAAGTTTGATTTTGTACCGTAGAGCCCTGGATAGACTGGAAATTCAGCACAAAACAATTACGAGCACAGATGTGCCCTGCTTTATGTAGTTGAGTAGTAACAGGAAAAAAATATATGTTGTACTGTGAAGCCCTGGATAGAGACGAATCTTAGCACAAAACGATTACAAGCTCAGCTGTGGCCTGCTTCATGTAGCACGGTAGTAAACGAAACAATTAGATTTTGTAATGTGTTGCCCTGGATAGAGACGAATCTCAGTGCAAAACAATTACCACCTCAGAAGTGGCCTTCTTTATGTAGCATATTGTAACAGAAACAATTAGACTTTGTACTGTACAGCCCTTGATAGAGACGAATCTCAGTGCAAAACACTTACAAGATCAGATGTTCCCTGCTTTATGTAGCATGGTAGTAACTGAAACAATTTGATTTTGTACTGTCGAGCCCTGGATAGAGACCAATCTCAGTGCAAAACAATTACAAGCTCAGATGTGCCCTGTTTTATGTAGCACAGTAGTAACAGAAAAATTTAGATTGTATGCTGTGGAGCCCTGGATAGAGACGAATCTCAGCACAAAACAATTACAAGCTCACATGTGGCCTTCTTTATGTAGCACAGTAGTAGCAAAAAAAAAATTAGATTTTGTACTGTAGAGCCCTGGATAGAGGCAAATTTCAGCGCAAAACATTTACAAGCTCAGATGTGCCCTGGTTCATGTAGCACGGTAGTAACATAAACAATTAGATTTTGTACTATGGAGCCCTGGATAGAGACAAATCTCAGCGCAAAACAATTACAAGCTCAGATCTGGCCTTATTAATGTAGCACAGTAGTAACAGAAAAAATTTTGATTTCCTACTGTAGAGCCCTGGATAGAGGCGAATCTCAGAGCCAGACAAGTACAAGCTCAGATGTGCCCTGCTTTATGTAGCACGGTAGTAGCAGAAGCAATTAGACTTTGTACTGTAGATTTCTGGATCAGATGTGCCCTGTTTCATGTAGCACGGTAGTAACAGAAAAAATTTGATGTACTAGAAACAAATCTCAGCACAAAACAACTACAAGCTCAGATGTGCCATTCTTTATGTAGCATGGTAGTAATAGAAACAATTCGATTTTGTACTGTGGGGCCCTGGATAGAGAATAATCTCAGCGCAAAACAATTACAAGCTCAGATGTGGCCTTCTTTATTTAGAACGGTAGTAACAGAAACAATTAGATTTTGTACTGTAGAGCCCCGGATACAGACAAAAGTCAGCGCAAAACAATTACAAACTCAGATATGTCCTTTTTTATGTGGCACAGTAGTAGCAGAAAAAAATTAGATTTTTACTGTAGAGCCCTGGATAGAGCCGAATCTCATCTCAAAACAATTACAAGCTCAGATGTGCCATTCTTTATGTAGCACGGTAGTAACAGAAATAATTTTATTTTGTACTGTGGAGCCCTGGATAGAGACCAATCTCAGCGCAAAATAATTACAAGCTCAGATGTGTCCTTTTTTTAGTAGAAAATTGTAACAGAAACAATTAGACTTTTTACTGTACAGCCCTGGATAGAGACAATTCTCAGTGCAAAACAATTACAAGCTCAGATGTGCCATTCTTTTTGTAGCATGGTAGTAAGTGAAACAATTAGATTTTATGTTGTGGAGCCCTGGATGGAAACGAATCTCAGCGCAAAACAATTACAAGTTCAGATGTGCCAATCTTTATGCAGCATGGTAGTAACAGAAAAATGTAGAATTTTTTACTATAGAGCCCTGAATGGAGACGAATCTCAGCGTAAAACAATTGCAAGCTCAGATGTGGCCTTCTTTATGTAGCACGGTAGTAACAAAAAACAATTTCGATTTTGTACTGTGGAGCCCAGAATAGAGACAAATCTCAGCGCAAAACATTTACAAACTCAGATGTGCCCTGCTTCATGTAGCACGGTAGTAACATAAACAATTAGATTTTGTACTGTGGAGCCCTGGATAGAGATGAACCTCAGTGCCAAACAATTACAAGCTCCGATGTGCTCTGCTTTATGTAGCATGGTTGTAACAGAAAAAATTTAGATTTTGTACTGTAGAGCCCTGGAGAGAGACGAATTTCAGCGCAGAACAATTACAAGCTCAGATGTACCCCGCTTTATGTAGCATGGTAGCAACAGAGAGAATTACATTTTGTAATGTGGAGCTCTGGGTACAGACGAATCTCAACGCAAAACAATTACAAGCTTAGATGTGCCCTGCTTTATGTAGCATGGTAGTAACAGAAACAATTAGATGTTTTACTGTGGAGCCCTGGATAGAGAAGAATCTCAGTGCAAAAAAATTACAAGCTCAGATGTGGCCTTCTTTATGTAGCATGGGAGTAAGAGAAAAAATGTAGAGTTTGCACTGTCGAGCCCTGGTTTGAGACAAATCTCAGTGCAAAACAATTAGAAGATAATCTGTGGTGTTCTCTATGTAGCACGGTAGTAACAAAAGAAAATTATATTTTGTACTGTAGAGCCCTGGATAGAGATGAACCTCAGTGAAAAACAATTACAAGCTCCGATGTGCTCTGCTTTATGTAGCATGGTTGTAACAGAAACAATTAGATTTTGTACTGTAGAGCCCTGGATAGAGACGAATCTCAGTGCAAAACAATTACAGGCTCAAATGTGGCCTACTTTATGTAGCACGGTATTGCCAGAAAAAAAATTACAGTTTCAAAGATGCACTCCTGCATGGAGGCCTGTTTCCTGGTGTCTCTGTCTGGACCACACTATTATCAAAAGCTGTTGATCTGCTGGAAGGTCTATTTCATAGCCACACAGGATCCTCTCCATCTAAACTATCTGACTTACAAGCAAGCGCCTAGCTAACTATCTCACTCTCTCAGTATCCAGGAGCAGCAGCAGGAGCAGCTTCTCTGCGCCGTTACACTGTCAAAACGGCGTCAAAACAACATACCCGCTCTTTATATGGAGAGAGACATGTGACTTCGGCAGCCAATGACACAAGCCCTGACGTTGAGGATGTTTCCTGCGCCCTGATTGGCTTGCCGGAATCTGCACACATTAATTTAAGGAAAAAAAAATATGAATAATAGTCCAGCGCTCCTCTGACCTCTCTCTACCACCTCCCCTCATCAAACACGCCCCCCTCGCTCATCATACAGTACCACTATCCTAGCCAAAGTGCAAAAAATACACTAGTGGAAACGCGATAATTTACCGCACTTTGTCCAAATTTTGCCGATTTTGAGTACTAACACTTGAGTGTCCCATCACGAATCCGAATATGCAATATTTGTGCTGAATTTGCAATTAACGAAAGTTTTTCGAACATGTTCTCTCATCTCTAGTATGGACATCATGCTGAATTAAAGGACTATGATGGCCTTCATACTATATATAAAGGGTTGTGGAGGCTAGCATTAGCATACTGCATATAGTGTGTTGTGGGGGACATCATACAGTATATAGGAAACTTTAGGGGCCATCATATTCCTTTTAGGGGACTGTAAAGGCCGTCATACTGCTTATTGGGGAACTGTGTTGGCCATCATACTGCTTATAGGAGATTGTGGATAGAAGACTGTAAGGATATAATACTTCACATAAGGGGCTGTGATGGCATTCATACTATATATAGAGGGCTGTGGGGGCCATCATACTGCATATAGGATCCTGTGGTGCCATCATACTGTATATAAGAACCTGTGGGGGTATCATACTGCATTTTGGGGGTTGTGTGGGGCCACTATTCTGCATTTTAAGTGCTGTGGAGTCATCACACTGTATATAGGGGACTGTAAAATCCATAATAGTGCATATAGGGAGCTATGAGTACATCATAGTGTATATAGTGTATAGTATGTACATATATAGAGATGTGGGGGAAACATACTGTATGCAGAAAGCTGTGGGACCATCATATGATGTATAGGGGTCTGTGGGTACGTAACACTTCATGTAGGGGGCTGTGAGAAGCATTAACTAATATATATAATTGTCTTATCCCATCTGTCTGTCTGTCCTTCTGTCCAGGAAATCCCACGTCGCTGATTGGTCCGGCCGCAGCAAATCAGCGACGCGGCATTTCAGAAAAAGATGGCGGCCGTTAGCGGCTCATCTGCCGCACGGAGGTCAGCGGCAATGCAGCCGGGAGATGCAGCCGGCTGTTCGCAGCATAAGTCCCCCGACCGGAGGCGCCGCTGACCTCCATGCGGCTACCTTCGGGAGATCAGCGGCTACGGCCGCTTATCTCCCGACGGCAAGTGTGACGCCCCCCCCTCCCCTCTCCTCCCCTCTCCCCTCCCCACCCTTCCCCTCCCCCCGCTTACTCAGGGCCCTGGCGCCATACTTACCCCTCCCCGTGCCTCCTCAGCAGCTCCTGTGTCTTCCGCTGCTGCACTGTGACATCTCAGGTCAGAGAGCGCTGTGACGTCTTTACACTGCGCACTCTCCTGAGCGGTCACAGTGCACAACGGGAAGATGCCGGCTACGCTGGAGTCCGGAGCAGCAGCTGAGAAGTGAGGTGAGTATTGGATTCTTTTTTTTATTGTATGGGGGCATAGGGCATTAAATGGTGGGGTGGGGGTGTGTGACATCGTGGAGGGGCCATTATAAGCGAGGGGGGGGTGACATCCTGCATGGGCCACTATGGGGGGGATGTGACTTCCTGCATGGGGTATTACATAGGGGGGATGATAATTGGGCATTATATGGGGGGGGGGTGTGACTAGAGATGAGCGTTGTTCTACTCGAACTGTTTGCCAATCTCAAATTCGAGCTGTTTTGGGCGGTGTTCGAGCCGTTCGGCGAACACGAACAATTTGAGAAAAATTCGGCTGTTCGAGGTTATGTTCGATAACTGTTCGTGCACCAAAATCATAACTGGATTTTTTCTCAGTAATGATGAAAATTAATGTTAATACGCAGTTTGAGTGTACAGCGGGGTGGGGGGAGGGGCAGGGGATGGATCTCTGCAGGAACAATGAAGATCTCCATTTTTTTTTTCTCTTTCCCGCATTTACAGTGGGGAGGTGCAATCTGTCAGCCTATCAGCAGCGCACACACGGAGCGAAGTGCTTTTTTTCACACAAGCAAGGGCATGTGCCATTGGCAGTGTATGTCACATGTCCTTGCCCTATAAGACCAAGCCATTTTCCCCGTCGCCACCATTTTCTCACTGCTGCAGCTGCGTGTTAGACGGCACCGCTGTTGCTGTGTGCGCTATACCTTGTTAATTTCAAGCCAATTTTCGCACAAATCTACAGATAGCTTGGGAGTAGGTAATAGTTGTGATTGCAGTCCTTTTAAGGACTAGGTTACAGCATTTCCTACGACTTTTATCAGGGAGGTCTGTGCTCTTAAATAGATAGGTTGTGGGAGTAAAGACTAATTGTAATTGGAGTCCTTTTCAGGACTAGGTTACATGAGTTCCTATCAGTTTTTGCCAGGCAGGTCTGTGCCAGTGCTGTGCAAGTTTTTTTCACAGCATTTGGCTGAATCTAGCAAAGCTAATCCTTTTTGGCCTATTGCAGAGTGTGTTAGTCAGTGGAGTAGCCTATCTGTGTTGCAAGATATACCACCTGTGTATAGAATACCAATTTTTTTACTGCACCTAGTGAATTAAAATCTTTTGGGCATAGCATCATTCTATTAGTCCATCTATACTGACCTCCATCAGGTTGCAAATTAAAACTAATTTTTATCTGCATCTACAGTACCTCTGAAAAAATATTTGGGCTTCTAGCAGTGTGTGGGACTTGTTCTATTAGTCCATCTATACTGACCTCCATCAGGTTGCAAACTGAATATATTTTTTTCTGCATCTACCTCTGAAAAAATATTGGGCTTCTAGCTGTGTGTGGGTCTTGTTCTATTAATCCATCTATACTGACCTCCACCAGGTTGCAAACTGAATATAATTTTTTTCTGCATCTAGCTCTGAAAAAATATTTGGCCTTCTAGTAGTGTGTCGGACTTTCTCTATTAGTCCATCTATACTGACCTCCATCAGGTTGCAAATTAAAAATAATTTTTATCTGCATCTACAGTACCTCTGAAAAAATATTTGGGCTTCTAGCTGTGTGCGGGACTTGATGTATTAGTCCATCTATACTGACCTCCATCAGGTTGCAAACTGAATATATTTTTTTCTGCATCTACCTCTGAAAAAATATTTGGCCTTCTAGTAGTGTGTCGGACTTTCTCTATTAGTCCATCTATACTGACCTCCATCAGGTTGCAAACTGAATATAATTTTTTTCTGCATCTAGCTCTGAAAAAATATTTGGCCTTCTAGTAGTGTGTCGGACTTTCTCTATTAGTCCATCTATACTGACCTCCATCAGGTTGCAAATTAAAACTAATTTTTATCTGCATCTACAGTACCTCTGAAAAAATATTTGGGCTTCTAGCAGTGTGTGGGACTTGTTCTATTAGTCCACCTATACTGACCTCGATCAGGTTGCAAACTGAATATATTTTTTTCTGCATCTACCTCTGAAAAAATATTGGGCTTCTAGCTGTGTGTGGGTCTTGTTCTATTAATCCATCTATACTGACCTCCATCAGGTTGCAAACTGAATATAATTTTTTTCTGTATCTAGCTCTGAAAAAATATTTGGCCTTCTAGTAGTGTGTCGGACTTTCTCTATTAGTCCATCTATACTGACCTCCATCAGGTTGCAAATTAAAAATAATTTTTATCTGCATCTACAGTACCTCTGAAAAAATATTTGGGCTTCTAGCTGTGTGTGGGACTTGTTGTATTAGTCCATCTATACTGACCTCCATCAGGTTGCAAACTGAATATATTTTTTTCTGCATCTACCTCTGAAAAAATATTTGGCCTTCTAGTAGTGTGTCGGACTTTCTCTATTAGTCCATCTATACTGACCTCCGTCAGGTTGCAAACTGAATATAATTTTTTTCTGCATCTAGCTCTGAAAAAATATTTGGCCTTCTAGTAGTGTGTCGGACTTTCTCTATTAGTCCATCTATACTGACCTCCATCAGGTTGCAAATTAAAACTAATTTTTATCTGCATCTACAGTACCTCTGAAAAAATATTTGGGCTTCTAGCAGTGTGTGGGACTTGTTCTATTAGTCCATCTATACTGACCTCCATCAGGTTGCAAACTGAATATAGTTTTTTCTGCATCTACCTCTGAAAAAATATTGGGCTTCTAGCTGTGTGTGGGTCTTGTTCTATTAATCCATCTATACTGACCTCCATCAGGTTGCAAACTGAATATATTTTTTTCTGCATCTACCTCTGAAAAAATATTGGGCTTCTAGCTGTGTGTGGGTCTTGTTCTATTAATCCATCTATACTGACCTCCATCAGGTTGCAAACTGAATATATTTTTTTCTGCATCTACCTCTGAAAAAATATTGGGCTTCTAGCTGTGTGTGGGTCTTGTTCTATTAATCCATCTATACTGACCTCCATCAGGTTGCAAACTGAATATATTTTTTTCTGCATCTACCTCTGAAAAAATATTGGGCTTCTAGCTGTGTGTGGGTCTTGTTCTATTAATCCATCTATACTGACCTCCATCAGGTTGCAAACTGAATATATTTTTTTCTGCATCTACCTCTGAAAAAATATTGGGCTTCTAGCTGTGTGTGGGTCTTGTTCTATTAGTCCATCTATACTGACCTCCATCAGGTTGCAAACTGAATATAATTTTTTTCTGCATCTAGCTCTGAAAAAATATTTGGCCTTCTAGTAGTGTGTCGGACTTTCTCTATTAGTCCATCTATACTGACCTCCATCAGGTTGCAAATTAAAACAAATTTTTATCTGCATCTACAGTACCTCTGAAAAAATATTTGGGCTTCTAGCTGTGTGTGGGACTTGTTGTATTAGTCCATCTATACTGACCTCCATCAGGTTGCAAATTCAAAATAATTTTTTTCTGCATCTAACCCAGCCAATAGTTTTGGCCTAATACCACAGTTTGGCCACTCAGCTCTGCTCGGTTACCATCCATTGTTTTTTTGTGCAAACAACTCCAGAGTTGTGAATTAGTTAACCACCAAAATGAGTGGAAAAAGGCCTGCTGCTGGTGGAAAGGGGAATAGGCGTGTTGGGAAGGGGAAAAAAGGTTGTGTCCGTGGGGTAGGTGTTAAAGCAACAGTAACATCTGCAGAAGAAAGACCATCTTCCAGCCAAACTAAAATGTCTACTTCTTTTAGCGGACAATGTGATAAGATCCCTTTCTTACGGCCACGCCAATCGCTACAAATTCCAGATGAGGCACAAAAACAGCAGGTGCTTCAACGGATATCAAGTGCTCCTTTAAGTGGGCTCTCCTCCACTTCAACTTCAACATCACAAATACTCCAGTCCTCAAAGGTGTCACCCAAATCGCACTTGCTTCCTCACAGCTCCCAAATCTCCAGCTGCCCGTCTGAGTATGAGGTAGAACAGATGGTTGAGTCTGCAAAGCTGTTTACTCATACTATAGCCTGGGAATCAGAGGTCGACTCCAGCGCTTCTGTGAATCCAGAAGAGGAAATGATCTGCACTGATGCCCAGAATCTTTATGAGTCGGATCCAGGACCAGACGCAGAAGGTTCTGACCATAATGTAGACCCTCATTCCCAAACTGTAACTCCTGTTGGTGGAGACAATGAGGAAGACGATGATAAGACTCAAATACCTGATTGGAGCGACAACTTTTGTTTTTTGTCAGGGCAGGAACAGGTTGGCTCTGAGGACGACGGGTGTGATAACGCACAGGGTGATGATGATGAGGTCGGAGATCCCACTTACTGTCAACCCACAGTCAGCCAAGAGATGAGGTCAGCAGAGGAGGTGGAGGAAGATGCTAGTGACGACGAGGTCAGGTTGCGCCTTCCTGGACAGAGACGTAGTACTGGAAGCACGTCAACAACTGCATCCTCAAACACAACTCTGCCTCTCACCACAAGTCGTGGTGGCTCTTCAGGTCGCATGGGTGCTAAGCCTTGCATAGCCTGGGCATTTTTTCAGATCGATAAAGATGACCCAACTCATGTTATCTGTAACATTTGTCAGCAAAAGCTAAGTAGAGGCCAAAAAATACATAGTTTGAGTACTTCATGCATGAACCGGCACATGGACATGAAGCATAAGTTGCAGTGGGAAGCTCAGTGTGCTACAATGCGGCCTAGCCGGCCGGGCCAACCGCCGTCTGCCATATCTTGTGCATCCGCGGCCTCTTCATCCTCTGTGACTGGGGGGACAGCAGTCACACCTGTTTTGGGGCGCAGACCTGCCACCTCTTTACCCGCAACAGCCAGCGTGATTGGCAGGTCATCATTTTCTTTGGAGGTGGTAACACCAGCTGGTGTTGAGCGCTGTCCGACATCGATAGCACCACCTTTGGATGAAGGCAACCTAACATGTCCGCCTGCATCTTCCTCACAGACCGGCAGTTTGCCGGGGACACCCTTATCAACCCCGTCTAAGCACAATAGCCAGCCCTCGGTCCCTCAGATGTGGACAAGTAAAAGACCATTTCCTCCTAGCCATGAGAAAGCTAAGAGGTTGAATTTCACCATCTGCAAGCTCTTGGCTACAGAAATGCTGCCTTTCCGCCTGGTGGACACAGAGGATTTTCGAGACCTTATGTCCGTCGCAGTGCCCCAGTACCAGATGCCCAGTCGGCACTACTTCTCAAAGAAAGGTGTGCCTGCGCTCCACCAGCATGTCACACACAACATCACTGCTTCTTTGAGAAACTCTGTGTGTGACAGGGTGCATTTCACCACAGACACTTGGACGAGTAGGCATGGACAGGGGCGTTACATGTCGCTGACTGGGCACTGGGTAACTATGGTGACAGCAGGACAAGGGGCTGCTGTCCAAGTCTTGCCGTCCCCACGAGTTGTGCGTCAATCCTCTTTATGTCAAAGTTCCTCCACTGCTTCTGCCTCCTCAACCTCCTCTCGGTCTTCCACCTGCACCCAAAGCCTGTCTGGTCATGCCACAAGCTTTCTAACTGCGCAGAAGGGATCCTGCACACCTCCTTACTATGCTGGCAGTAGGGCTCAACGTCATCAGGCGGTTTTTACATTGAAATGTCTGGGAAATGTGAGTCACACAGCTGAGGAGTTGTGGTCAGCTCTGGAGAACCAATTTCATGAATGGTTGTCTCCACTGGACCTGAAACCAGGGAAGGCCGTGTGCGACAATGCTGCAAACCTGGGTGCGGCCCTTCGCCGGGGCAATGTCACACACGTGCCTTGTATGGCTCACGTGTTGAACCTGGTTGTCCAGCAATTTTTAGCCCACTATCCCAGACTAGATGGCCTTCTGCAGAGGGCACGGTCGCTGTGTGCTCACTTCCGCCGTTCGCATCCCGCAGCTCAGCGACTTACATCTCTACAGAAGTCGTTGGGCCTGCCACTTCACCGGCTAAAATGCGATGTGCCTACCCGGTGGAATTCAACTCTGCACATGTTGCAGCGACTGTGGCAGCACCGACAAGCCCTGGTGCAATACGTTCTGACGTATAGCCTGGGCCAACGAGATTCAGAGGTGGGGCAAATCACGCTGGAGGAGTGGTCTCAGATCAGGGACCTATGCACCCTTCTGCACAGTTTTGAAATGGCGATGAAGATGTTTAGTGCTGACGATGCCATTATCAGCATGACTATTCCGGTGATTTACATGCTGGAGCACATGTTAAACAGAATTCGGAGTCAGGTGGTGGCACAAGAGGAGGTGGAGGAAGTAGAGGAGGAGGAGTTGTATGCGGAAGGGCTAACATCTGCAAGGTCCAGAAGGTCGGCAGCACCAAGGCGGCAGGCATGTGAGGGTGGGGGAGATGGTTTCACCAGGGCGCATGGTAGCAGCCAAACTAGTGAGGAAGGTGCAGGAGCCCAGGAAGAAGTGGAGGACGAACTGATGGAAGACTCATCAGATGAGGGAGAACTTGATCACATTTCTGTTGTGCGAGGTTGGGGGGAGAGGACAGAGGAAGGAAGCATGATTGTTACCTCGCCACCAACACAACAGGGACTTGGTGCTCCTGGATGCGCAACACACATGAGTGCCTTCTTGCTGCACTACCTGCAACATGACCTTCGAATTGTGAGAATTAGAAATAATCCTGACTACTGGGTTGCCACACTGTTAGATCCCCGGTACAAAAGTAAATTTGCAGAAATTATTCCTGCCATAGAAAGGGATGCACGCATGCAGGAGTATCAGCAGAGACTGTTGCAGAATCTTACATGTGCTTTTCCACAAAATACCAGTGGTGCACGTAGTGAATCTCACAGTTCCAACTTGCCAACCGTGGGACCGTCAAGTGTTCAGCACTCAAACCGTAACAGAACCACAGTATCTGCTGGTAACATCAATTTTGCGGAATCATTTCACCACTTTTTTAGCCCATCCTTTGCAAGGCCACAGGAGACAAGAAGTCTGACACATAGTCAACGCCTAGAGACGATGGTACAGGAGTATCTCCAAGTAAACATTGAAGCCACGACTGTGTCACTGGACCCTTGCTCTTTTTGGGCTTCCAATCTGGATAAATGGCCGGAGCTAGCCACTTACGCCTTGGAGATCTTGTCATGCCCCGCAGCCAGCGTTCTGTCTGAACGTGTGTTCAGCGCTGCTGGTGGTGTGCTGACAGATAAGCGCACGCGGCTCTCCACTGATAATGTAGACAGACTCACGTTCATAAAGATGAACAAATCATGGATCCGAAACGACTTTTCTACCCCTGTGTCATCCTGGGGAGAGTAAAAGCTTGATGATTGGTTAAAATCACCCTACCAAACGTTTTAAGCTTTCAAATTACTAATCATGTTTATCTGTATCTTGACTGGAAAATAATTTGGGCTTTGTAGCAGTGTGCAGCACTGATCCTATTAGGCCATCTATAATAAGCTCCACCAGATTTAAAATTAAAAATAATTTTTAGCTGCATCTAGCCCGGAAAATAATTTTGGGGCTCCGAGATGCGCAAGACACATAAGTGCCTTCTTGCTGCACTACCTGCAGCATGACCCTCATATTGTCAGAATTCGAAGTAATCATGACTACTGGGTTGCCACACTCTTAGATCCCCCAAACTATTCGATCAACCTTTTCATTTTAATAAAGACCAAAAAAATGGTCATTTTTGAAATTATAAGCATTAGCAGGTTGTTAGAAACTGAAATCAAACAGTTTTCAACTCAAAACTTTATTCTAGGTGATGTTACATTTTCACATAGGACCCCTTGTTCGAAAGGAGCTTCTGAACTCTCTCGTCCATTGAATTTGTCAGGTTTTGGATGGTTTCTGCTTCAATTGTTTTGCATGAGGACAGAATACCCTCCCAGAGCTGTTGCTTAGATGTGAACTGCCTCCCGCCATCATAGACACTCCTTTTAATGATGCTCCAAAGGTTCTGAATGGGGTAGAGGTCAGGGGAGCATGGGGGTCACACCATAAGTTTGTCCCCTTTTATGCCCATATCAGCCAGAGATGCAGATGTTTTATGTGCAGCATGAGATGGTGCATTATCATGCAGAAAAATGATCTTGCTGTGAAATACACGGTTCTTCTTCTTGAACCATGGCAGGAAGTGCTGTTTGAGAAAATCCACATACATTATGGAGTTCATCTTTAGCGCCTTCAGGGATCCTAAAGGGGCTGACAATCTCTCTCCCCATGATTCCAGCCCAAAACATTACTCCACCTCCTCCTTGTTGGCGCTGTAGCCGTGTTTGCGTGGGGTGTCCATCAACCAGCCATCCTCCACTCCATCCATCTGGACCATCGAGCGCTGCACGGCACTCATCCGTGAACAAAACAGTTTTGAAATCAGTCTTCATGTAATGTTTGGCCCACTGGAGCTGTTTCTGCTTGTGTGAAGTGGATAGAGGAGGTCGACAGGATGGCGTATGCACAGCTGCAAACCTCTGAAGGACCCTGCATCTTGTTGTTCGGGGGACGTTGGAGGCACAAGCAGCTTCAAAAACTTGTCTGCTGCTATGACAAGGCTTTTTTGCTGCTGCTCTTTCAACCTGACGTAATTGCCTGTAGGAAAGAGTCCTCAATTTGCCCTTATCAGCACGCACACGTGTGTACTGTGAATCAGCTACATACTTCTTGATTGCCAAGACACTTCATCCTGATCATCGCACAATGTTGATTGTAGTCATGCCTTGACCTAAACACTCCACAATTTGTTGCTTCTCAGCAGCCGACACATCCTTTTTCTTTCCCATTTTGGCAGAAAATGTAGGCTGCTTAATAATGTGAGAGAGCCTTCTTAAGTAGTCTTGCCTTTCATTGGACACACCTGCCAAACTAATTAGCACAGGTGTCTGCAATTGCTTACAGTGATATAAAGAGCCCTGACACACATCACCATCAATGAGTTTAACTGACAAACAAATTCTTCCCTTATCACTCCTAAACACTTTTTGCATAATAATTTGGAACGCAGTGTACATGTGCTTTTCCACAAAACACCAGCGGTTCACGTAGTGAATCTTACAGTTCTAACTTGCCAACCGTGGTCTGTATGGAATTGTTCAATAAAGGGCCCAAAATTAAGATAACATAGATGGGAGAGGTCTTTATGAATAGGAATTCCTAAGTATTTGATACCCTGTGAGGGCCAGGCAAAGGGAAAGTTGGACTGGATGGAATCCTATATGGATTTGCGGAGGGAGACATCGAGGGCCTCAGACTTCGCTGCATTGATTTTAAAATTTTACCATGTAACAAAGTGATCTATTTCAGCCATAACAGCATGGATGGATATATGTGATTGAGTGATATATACTAGGACATCATCAGCAAATAGAGAGCACTTGTACTCGGTGCCTCCCACCTCAATCCACCTAATATTGGGGTTATGGCGAATTGATGAGAGCAGGTGCTCCGTCACTAGGATGTATAAGAGAGGGGACAGAGGACATCCCTGCCTTGTCCCATTGGTGATTGTGAAAGGTGATGAAAATGTTCTGACGCACCCCCTGGGCCTTGGGACACCCGGAGCCGGACCCTTTTTGGTGGATGCTGGTGGTTGTAGTCTTCGTGGCGGCGACCCGGTTCCGTGGCTCAGGGCGGTCAAACCAGTGGCGGAACTATTTATGTGGTTTTGATGTTTAAATGTCCGACTACGCCACCCGTGGATTGCGGTCAGAGTGAACCGCCGCTACAGGGCAGACCGCTGAGGCTGGTGTTGTGGGTGCAGCAGAGCGTAGCATAACTCCCCACGGGAGGAGTATAGCCTCAGGGCAGTGTATGCGGAGGATGGGGGTGATGGTGCAGGGCAGCAGCAGTAACGACACGGAGTCAGTGATGCAGTCCAGGGCCTTTACTCACAGTTCTTATTATCCAGACCACGTCTGCAGGTAACGGCTGCCCACGTCGTACTGTGCTCACCAGGTGAGGGGCTCAGACAACTCCCAGATAACTTTGGAGCACTTCACAGGACCCCCTTTGTGTGTCCTTTGTCTGGCCTTTCTTACCAACACTTCTGTCCGGCTGCCTCGGGCCTCCTCTTGGTAAACTTGGCGCCAGTTTCCCTGACCCTATGTGGTGCCTTCCTAGCGGGTGTAGCGAGGGGCTGCGCCACATAAAATGTCAGAGCCTCCGGTTTCTAGCTGAGGGTCGTTTCCTGCCTCCACTAGTTCGGGGACCGGTCTCCCCCTTTGGCCTGACCCCTCCACGCAGGTGGATTCGGGCGTGCGGTGGCGACTCGCCCGTCCGCACCCCTGGGATCCCTTCATTCCTCGTTCCTGGAGCCTTCTCCGCTCCTCTTCCTTCCTTCTCCCTCTTCCAGGCCTGGGCCTCTGTTACTAGGCCCGCCTCCGGAGCAGAGCTCATGCAGAGCCCCTGCTCCCTGCCACTTCTGCTCAGACTTCTCTGCACTGAACTAAGATGGTGCCCACCTTTTATACTCCCTTCTCAATGCACCCAGGAAGTGCTTCCTCCCTGCTCCTGCACTACAGGGTTCCCCTTCCTCAGTGTTCCCTCCCCTCACTCCAGCCAGGGACAGGGACTGTCGTGCCCATCTCAGGGGCATATTGGTCGCCCTGCCCCACGGCAATGTGGTGTAATGCATGCAGGTGTCGGGTCCTGATCCACACTCCATCCTTACCTGAGAGTGAGATATCACACCTCTGGGTGAGGTGCAATACGTCTGTAGCAACCGAGCCCTCAGGGTGCTACAGTTCCATTTATCTTCAGCCTAGGTGACGTATTGCGATACAGGGCCGTGATTTTGGCTATAAAAGGGTCCCCTAGACCCCTACCCCAAGCTTTTTAAGAGAATCATATATGGCGTGCCAGGAGACTCTATGGAATGCTTTCTCAGCATCCAACGAGAGTATCTAATTACAAATTTTTAACTGCATCTAGCCCAGGAAATACTTTGTGCCTAGTAGCAGTGTCTGCTAGTCAGCGGATTATCCCGGCTGTTAAGCAAGCTACACCACCTGTAGTTTAGACACTTAATTTTTTCAAAGGAAATGCTTCGGGACCATGGGATACTCAGTGAAGAGCATCAGGAGGCACCCCAAGGCATAGGGGCTGGGACTGGCAGTAGGATGCCTTGCGGTGGACAGCTGAGCTCGATCCTTATAAAAGCTTTTTAACTGCAGCAGCTTTAGTGGACGCTACTGGAGCTGGAATTACGCGGCTGCTGGCATGAGACTTGCCCTCCAATAGATCCTTGTAAATGGATTTAAAGTGTATTCATTCAAATTAGAGAGACAATTTAAATTAAAAAGCTTAGAGCTGCCTCCACCACAGGGGGGCTCGCTCGACCCACCAGCGGACAGGCACCAGTATTGGGAGAGGGGGGCTGGCCATCAGGGTTCACCGCGGCTCTGGCACAAACCCGGCGACACGGAGGTGGCACGGGCAGGAGCGGACTGGCCGTGTCGGCTTCTCACTTTTTGGATTTTAGAAGGGCATGACATGCCTATATCTGTGTCTCCCCCTCCTTTTACTCCTCCACCTCTTTTATTTTCGCATGACTATATGTACTTGTCACTTTTCCATGTGTTAGTTGTGTCTTCTGAGCAGTTTGTCAGCTTTTGGACACCTTTGAAGGTGTTTTCTATGTGTTTCTATGTGTTTTTGTTTGCCTGCCATTGGTTTTAACGGTGTTCGAAGGTGTTCGACGAACAGTTCGACGAACAGTTCGGCGAACACACGGGTGTTCGACGAACCGAACCGAACTCGAACACTACGGGGGTGGCTCAACACTAGGTGTGACATCCTTCATGGGGCATTATAAGGGAGGGGGGGATGTGACATCCTGCATGGGGCATTATAAAGGAGGGGGGGATGTGACATCCTGCATGGGGCATTATATGGGGGGGAGTGACATCCTGTATGGGGCATTATAAGGGAGGGGGGATGTGACATCCTGCATGGAGCATTATATGGGGGGGGGAGTGACATCCTGCATGGGGCATTATAAGGCAGGTGGCGACCAATCAGCGATATCGGTGCCAAATTTAAACACCGCTCTGATGATTGCTCGCCGCCGCCTGCGGCGACCAATCTGCGAATGTGGCGCCAAATTTAAACACGGTCTCCGGCCAATTTGCGGCAGATTTAAAATAAGTACGCCACCGTCAGGAGACATATTCTAGAATACCCGATGCGTTAGAATCGGGCCACCATCTAGTACTCTATAAAGAGGACTGATGGGGGCCAACATACTATTTATAGTGAGCAATGGAAGACAACATACTGTATATAGGGAGTTGTGTGGGGATCATACAGTTTACTGGGAGCTGTGAGACCACCATATTGTGTATAGTGAGCTGTGGGGACTACCTGCTTTATATAGGGGGATGTGGTGGCCATTGTACTACATATTAGGGGCTTGAGGATATCTACACTGCACATGGGTGGCAGTGGGAGCTATCACGCTGTATATTGGGGCACTGTGGGAGCCATCATGTTATATATATGAAGATGTGGAGGCCATCATACTGCATAAAGGAGGCTGTGGGACCATCAAAATATATATAAGGGGATGTGGAGACCATCATACTGCATTTTGAGGGCTGTGTGGATATCATACTGCATAAGGGGTAGCTGAAGACCATCATACTGCATATAGGAACCTGTGTAGGTAAATCATATTCCCTTTATTTAACAGTGGGGGTCATTATACTGCATTTAGGGGTTTTGAAGGTTATCATACTGCATATAGGGGAGCTGTGGGGGCCTTCTTTCTGCATATAGCGAGCTGTGAGTGTCTTAATAATGAATATAGTAGATGTATGTACATCATACTGTATATGGGGGGATTGTAGTGGCCTTCATACTATATACAGTAGGATGTGGGGGCCAGCATACTTCATATAGGCTGTGTGGGCCATCATACTGTATATATGAATCTGTGGGGGCCTTAATACTTCATATAGGTGATGTGGGGCCATCATACTGCATATAAGGGGCAGTAAAATCCCTCTTAGTGCATATAGAATCATAGAATGGTAGAGTTGGAAGGGACCTCCTGGGTCATCTGGTCCAACCCCCTGCTCAAAGCAGGATTCACTAAATCATCTCAGACAGATGTCTGTCCAGCCTCTGTTTGAAGACGTCCAGTGAAGGAGAACTCACCACCTCTCGTGGCAGCCTGTTCCACTCATTAATCACCCTAACTGTCAAAAAGTTTTTTCTAATATCTAATCTGTGTCTCCTCCCATTTAGTTTCATCCCGTTGCTTCTAGTCTTTCCCTGTGCAAATGAGAATAAAGATGATCCTTCAACAATGTGACAGCCCTTGACATATTTGTAGACAGCTATTAAGTCTCCTCTCAGTCTTCTTTTTTGCAAGCTAAACATTCCCAAATCCTGCAACCGTTCCTCATAGGACATGGTTTGCAGACCAGTCACCATTCTGGTCGCTCTTCTCTGAACTTGTTCCAGTTTGTCTATGTCTTTTTTAAAATGTGGTGCCCAAAACTGTACACAGTATTCCAGATGAGGTCTGACCAAAGAGGAGTAAAGACCGATAATGACTTCACGTGATCTAGACTGTATGCTTCTGTTAATACATCCCAGAATTGTATTTGCCTTTTTTGCTGCTGCATCACACTGTTGACTCATGTTCAGTCTATGATCTATTAGTATACCTAAGTCTTTTTCACATGTACTGTTGCTTAGCTCTATTCCTCCCATTCTGTAGATGCTTTTTTCATTTTTATTGCCCAGATGTTGTACTTTGCATTTTTCCCTGTTAAAAACCATTCTGTTGGTTGCTGCCCACTGCTCCAGTTTATTTAGGTCTTTTTGAATCCTCTCTCTCTCTTCTCTAGTATTAGCTATCCCTCCTAGCTTTGTGTCATCAGCAAATTTAATCAGTTTACCCTCAATTCCTTCATCTAAATCATTGATGAAGATGTTGAACAATACAGGTCCCAGGACAGAGCCCTGTGGTACCCCACTTGAGACATTCATCCAGCTGGATGTGAAGCCATTTACAACCACCCTTTGAGTCCGATCACTAAGCCAGTTATGAATCCACCTAACAGTTGCCTGGTCCATTGCATACTTGGTCATTTTTTCAATAAGGATGGTGTGAGATACTTTGTCAAATGCTTTGCTGAAGTCAAGATATACTATATCTACAGCATTTCCCTGATCCACCCAGTCAGTGATTCTGTCATAGAAGGAAATTAAGTTAGTCTGACATGACTTGTTAGTTACAAACCCATGCTGACTCTGGTTAATCACTTCATTCTTATCCAGGTACTTACATACATGATGTTTAATAATTTGTTCAAAGATCTTTCCTGGTATAGAAGTCAGACTCACCGGCCTATAGTTCCCTGGGTCCACCTTCTTCCCCTTTTTGAAGATAGGAACAACATTTGCTCTTCTCCAGTCTTCTGGGACTTCTCCTGTTCTCCAAGAATTTTCAAAGATTATGGAGAGTGGTTCTAAAATTTCTTCTACGATCTCCTTCAGTACTCTGGGGTGTAATTCATCTGGACCTGGAGACTTGAACTCATTTATGTTAGCTAAATATTCCCTCACAATCTTTCTGTTTACAGATAACTTGGATTCTTCTATTCCTTTAAAAGGACAGTGAAAATCAGTTGATGTTACATTTTCTTTCTGAGAGAAAACAGATGCAAAATAGGAATTAAAAAGTTCGGCCTTCTCAACATCCTCTCTTACCATTTCTCCATTTTCATCCTGTAAAAATCCTATAGCATCTTTGACTTTTCTTTTACTTTTGACATACCCCCAAAATCCTTTTTTATTGCTTTTGACATCTCTTGCAAGCCTTAATTCATTGTCAGCTTTAGCTAACCTGATACGTGCCCTACAGGATCTGCAGACTGCATTATAATCTTCTTTAGATATGCCTCCCTCTTTCCATTTAATAAACATTTCTTTCTTTCTTTTTAGCATGTGTTTAAGTTCTGTGTTCATCCATCCTGGTTTCCTTAAATGCTTCCCATTCTTCCTACTTTTCGGGATTGTTAACGATTGTGCTTTGAGAATCTCATTTTTAAAAATTTCCCATCCTTCCTGGACATTTTTGTCCTTAAGGACATCCAGCCATTGGATCCCTCCTATTCTCTTTCTGAGTCTCTTAAAATCTGCCTTTCTAAAATCTAACCTTGAAGTTTGAGTCTTCACATGTCTTCCTCCTCTAGTTATCCAAAATTCTATAATAGCATGATCGCTGCCTCCTAGGGTCCCAGCCACCTTTACCTCCTCAACCATTTCCTCCCTGTTTATAAGGATTAGATCCAAAGTAGCAGATCCCCTTGTTTTCTCCCCTACCTTTTGGAAGATAAAGTTGTCAGCAAGAGAGGATAAGAATTTGCTTGACCTGTTAGTTTTAGTTGAGAGAGATTCCCAACAAATGTCTGGATAGTTGAAATCTCCCATGACCACTACGTCATATTTTTTGGAGAACTTGGTCATTTGATACATAAAGAGTTCATCCATATCTTCAGCTTGCCCAGGTGGCCTGTAGTAAATGCCTACAATGGTGTCCTTTCCGTTGTTCTCTCCTTGTATTCTTACCCAAACAGTTTCCACAGAACTCCCAGTCTCTGAAGCTTCAATCTCTGTGCAGATATACGCTTTTCTAACATACAATGCGACACCTCCTCCTCGTTTATCAATTCTGTTTCTTGCAAATAAGTTGTATCCTTTTAGCCTTTTATTCCAATCATGTGTATCGTCCCACCAAGTTTCAGTGATTCCAATGACATCATATTTCTTTTCCTGCATTAGTAGTTCCAATTCTCCTTGTTTGTTGCCCATGCTTTGTGCATTTGTATAAAAACATTTTAGCTTGTGATTGGTTTCTCTTCCTCCCATATTTTTATTTAGATTTTTTTGTCTTTGTTCTTTCTTTCCACTTCCAGTAGCAGAGATCTCAATAGTATTTGTCAGCTGTATGGCTTTTTCTGGCCTTTTGCTTCCCTTCCCACATTGTTCTAGTTTAAAGCTCTCCTGATGAGTGTAGCAAGGCGACTTCCAAATACATGTTTTCCAGTCTTCGTAAGGTGCACCCCATCTCTAGCAAGTAGTCCATCGTATAGGTAATTCATCCCGTGATCCAGAAATCCAAATCCTTGTTGACGGCACCATCGACGTAGCCAGTTGTTCACCTGTAGAATCTTATTCCACCTCATTGTTCCATGGCCATCCACTGGGAGGATGGATGAGAAGACCACCTGCGCTCCCAATTCTTTCACTTTCTTGCCTAAGTCTTCAAAGTCACTGCAGATGGTTTCCAGGTCCTTTCTTGCGGTGTCATTTGTCCCCACATGTATTAGCAGGAATGGGTAGTGATCTGTAGGTCTGAAGAGTCTTGATATCCTGTCAGACACATCTTTAATTTTTGCTCCATGAAGACAGCACATTTCTCTTGAGGTTATGTCTGGTCTGCAGATAGCGGCCTCTGTTCCTCTTAACAGGGAATCCCCCATGACCACCACTCTTCGTTTTTTCTTCACAACATTCTTCTTTCTCCATCCAGGAGGATTCTGAGGACTTACAAGGTTATTCATTGCTGGCAAAGTCTTATCTTGCTGTATTTCTTCAAGGTTCTCCTGCGTGAGAGCCTGGTACTGGTTCCTGAGCAGTATGGGTGCTGGCTGCCTCTCGATCCTCCTGCTTCTCTGGGTCACATGCTTCCATTCCTCTGTTTCGTCAGGTGCAGTTCGAATTTCTTCTCTTTCTGAATCATGAAGAGATAATTCTGCTCTGTCTAAGAACTCTTCACCTTCCTTAATGATTTTCAAGGTAGTTAACCTCTCTTCTAGATTTCGCAACTTTTCCTCCAACAGGGACACAAGCTTGCATTTCTGGCATGTGAAGTTTGGCTTTTCCACTGGCAAGTCTGTGAACATGTAGCAGGATATGCAGCTCACCAAATGGCTCCTGGACTCTTCCATGTTCTTATTGTTAATGTTCTGAAAACAGTGAAAAAAGCTTAAATATAGGGGACTGTGAGGACATCATGCAGTGGAGAAGGAGCTATGGGGACCATCATATTGCAAATAGGAGCTGAAGTGATCACAATTCTCATTATAGGGAGTTATGGAGGCCATTATATTGCATATATAGTGCTGTGGGGGAAATATACCATCTATAGGAAGCTGTGGGACCATCATACTGTGTATAGTAGGCGGCAGGGACATAAATCTGCATATAGGGGGCTGTGTGGCCTTTATACTGAAAATTGGGGGGGGGCTGTTGGTACTTTCCTACTGTATATAGAGGGCTGTGAGGGCCAACATACTGTACTTAGCAAGCAGTGGAGGCCAACATACTCCTTATATAGGGCAGGGGGCATCATAATGCATATAGGGGGCTTTAGGGGCCCTCATACTGCATATAGGTGGCTGCAGACCCATATACTGTGTATGGAGGACTGTGGCAGCCATCATACTGTATATAGGGGTGGTATGAGGATCATAATACTTAATTTTTAGAGTTTTGGGGTCATTATTCTGCATGTAGGGGTCTGTAGGGTCCATCATACTGCAAATGGAGGGATTTGAAAACTTCATACTGTGTATGGGGGATGTGGAAGCCATCATACTGTATATAGGGGAGCTGTGGGAGCCATCATTCTGTTTATAGGGAAGCAGTGAAGGTCATTATACTGCATATAGGAAGATGTGAGGACCATCATACTGTACATAGGGGTCTGTGGGGCTAGTATACTGCATATTGGGGGCTGTGAGGACATTATACTGCATATTTGGGGCTGTAGAAAATATTCTCCATATAGGGGGCTGTGAGGTCATCATACTGTATAAATGGAACTCTAAAGGCATAAAAATGTATATATAGGAGCTGTGGGGTCATCATAGTACATGTAGGGAACTGTTAATGCCATTACACTGTTTATGGGGGGATGTGCAGGCCATAATTCTGTATATAAGGGATATTGGGCCATCATACTGCATATAGAGAGCTGTTGGGTGATCATACTATTTACAGAGAGCTGTGAGACCATCATATTGTGTATAGTGGGTTGTGGGGATATCATACTGTATATAGGTAGGTGTAGAGGCCATCATCTAGCGTATTAGATGCTATATTCTATGAGAGCCATCATAGTGTATATAAGAACTTGTAGGGCCATCATACTGCATATAGGAACCTGGGGGGCCATCACAAACCGTTTAGGGGACTTTGGGAGCCAGCATACTGCATATAGGGAGCTGTGAGTTCTATGATTCTGTGGATACCATCATAATTCATATAGTGAGCCACCATACTGAATATTAGGGGCTGTGAGGACAACATTTGGCAAATAGGGGATGTGGTGGTCATCATACTGCATATATCTTATCTATGGGGCCAAAAAACTTTATATAGGAAGCTGTGGAGGCCATCATACTATAGAGAGTGTAATGTAGGGGCCACCATACCTCATATAGAAATCTCTAGGGCCATCATTGCATTTAGGTGACTAAGTTAGCCATCATAATGCATATAAGAGGCTGTGGAGGCTATCGTATTGCATTTTTGGGAGATGTGGAGGCTTTCCAACTGCATATAGGGAGCTGTGAGGGCTGTATATGGGGGATTGTGGGGGCCATCATATTGGCCAGCTTTCTGCATGTAGGGTGCTGTGGGAGCCACCATACTGTATATAGGAACTTGTCTGGGCCATCACACTGCATATAGGGAACTGTGAGGTTATCATTTTACATATTACGGACTGTGGGAGCCATTACACTGAATATGATCGGCTGTTAGAGCCTTCAAACTGCTTTTAAGGGACTGTTAAGACTATAATATTGCATACAGGGAGCTGTGGGGGCCATCCTAGTGCATACAGGGGACTGTAGGGGCCATTAAACTGCATAAAGGAGACTGTGGGGACCATAATACTTTATATAGAGAGCCATCATACTGCAAATTATGGTCTGTGAGGATATAATTTTGCATATAAGGGGCTGTGGTGATCATCATAGTGTGTGTAGGTTAGATATGGGGGCTATCGTACAGTATATAGGAAGCTGCAGAGAGCATCATACTGCATAGAAAGGAATGTGGCGCCATCATAATGCATATAGGAACCTGTGGGGCCCTGATATTGCATTTAGGGGCTGTGGTGGCCATAATGTGTATGGGAAGCAGTGGTGGCCATTATACTGCGAATGGTTGTTGTGGGTCATCATTATAAGGAAGCACAATCATTATTAATCATCATGATTAAAGAGAAGGAGACATGTATTATTATAAGAAAGCATGGAAGTTATACTACATAAAGGAGGATGGTGTGGAGGTTATAGTTCATAAGGGCGGATAGTGTGGCAGTTATAGATCATAAGGGGTGTAGAGGCAATATTTTATAGGTAAGTGTGGAGGCTTTGTACAGCAAGAGTGATAGTGTAGGGGTCATATTTTGTATGGGGAACACAGTGAGGGGCAGTTATTATTCCGGGGTACGTCGTAAGTCATTTATTTTAATTTAGGGACATAATAACGGCACTGATATTTTTAAAGGTATCTTGTTGGGATATGCAGCAGAAATTCAGAGAAGATGGAAGTCTACAGAGAAGAACTGTGGATGTCTAAAATCATTATGAAGTGGGACCAAATGAGACAAAAGGGGTGAGAATGACTCTCTAATCAGATATATCATCAACTATAAGGTTCCTGGATGTAAATGTTTATTTCTGATGCTGCCTGTGTCTAGTCAGTACTTTGGTTCCTATATGGTTTTTGTCAGATGTTGACTGGTAACAACAACTTCTAGTATATAATTTCCATTGTTAATGAGATACTAGGAGCTGTAGGTCCATTTGACACCAATGTATATTGTGGGGACTGACATGACATTGCTATGATCTCTGCACTAAACTTGGTGCTGTGTTCATGTACTGATGTTGATGCTGGTGATATTTTCATGTACTAATGATGTTTCTGATTCTATATTCCTGTACTTATAGTACTTGTGTTACATTCTTCTACTGCTAGTTGTTCAGGTGATGAATTCATGTACTGATGGTGTATCTGGTGCAGTGTTCCTGTACAGATGGTGGTTCTGGTGCTGTTTTTATGTGCTGATTTCAGTCTATGTGATTGAAACACAGCTTTAATGTCAATGTGATATCACTATAGAAACAGATGGTAATCTGGTAATAACAAACAGCCTATTAATTTGATTTTGAAAAAAATCACTGACCCTGGCAAAATTGAATTTCAGGAGATTTGATCATCTCTAGTAAACATACTTGGAAAAGCCAGCTGGCTTTTCCTTGCCCTGCTCTAGTTGACTGACAGGTCTCTCACTATATGTGTGTGCTACTGTATGTCAGATTAAAACATACCTAACTGCAATCATGCAGCCAATGTCTGATTCATGTTGACCATGTTTGGGCAGCATGAATCTAATGACAGGTTCCATTTAAACAAACACCAGAGTAGAGGTTGAGACACTTCACTGGAGCAAGTAAAGGAGAGTAACTGCTCATTTTTTTATTTTCATGTAACACAAGCTAATAGAAAATAATTATTATTCATGAAAAACCTGTCTAAAAAGTAGGTTTACGTATTATTGTTAATTGATTTTCATTTTTCAACCTATGTTCATTATATGGATCCTTCACGTCACAGATACATGAGGTCCAAATATTTTTTCACCCGACCTAAAAGTGTGTTTCTGAAACAGAATGAACCTTACTCCATTTCACTGTCTAGATCAGGTGAAAATATATTTGGGCCACTCAACAAGGCATCACCATGTTGATATCCTTGTTTATTTTGGACCTGCCACTAGGTACTTTGCTAGATTTTATTCACAGGTGGCGCAGCAGGGAGCTTAACTTCTCTTTAATTGAGGCACCATGGTGGGGAGGGTTACACAGGCATGTACACTATGAGGAGTGGCAGATAATGAGCAGTGGTAGGACTAAAATGAAAGATTCTTGGAAACTATTACTAATATTTGAAACTCATTGTTATAGCAAAGTGAAAAGAAAACTATGTAAACTTAATTCTTCTAGGTATACTCTCATTCCAACATCTGTGATTTTGGGATTTGGAGGTGCACCATTGTGGGCTGCAAAATGTACATATCTGACAGTGAGTGGAAATCGATATGCTGAGAAAGTTGGAAAGGTTGGGAAAGATATTGTCAATCAATATTTTGGACTTTTTTTTCTAATATTCCAATCCTCAGGCGTATGGGGAAATTTAATCTCATCTTTAATATTTGGACTAACACCAAATGAAGGTAAATATAGTAAAAATGTATCACTCAATATAGAATTTTTGATAAATAGGTAATTGTTTAAAGTAGAATATGGAATAGCAGCAGAAAAAAACTACATAGTTACTGTATAAGTATGTTCCAAATAGCCACTTAAAATGTAAATTCTCCTTTGAAAGTCATTTTAAATTTTTATGTAATTATATCCTGTATTGCATACAAGTTTATTGTATTGTATTACATTGTATATTTTCTGTGCTCTATCAATGATACGGTTACAGAAGACATTGTATTCTTTTATCTTAAAGACAATTTGACATGTAGAAAATAGTATCTGATCTGCAGGCAGGAGGTTATAGAGCAGGAGAAGCTGATCAGATTGATATGCAGTTTCTGAATCGCATGCCGATGCTACTGTGCACGCACGGGCGCTACAGGAAAAAGAAACTCGGTTGCCGAGAGATGCTACTGAGATGCTACTGTGCATACGCGGCGCCATATTGCTGCACCGAAATTCTTTTTCCAAAAGCAAAATGGCGCCCGCGCGTGCACAGTAGCATCTCTCGGCGGCCATTTTCGGACATGTAAGTTTCACATAGGCAGAGAAATTACAAAGGCAATTGTGACGGGTAGATACCACACATAGTGTTGTGCTTGAGAAGCATCCAGCAACCAGGGGAGTTAACAGGGTGCAGCTAAGGGGGAGTGGCAGGTCTGCCTCAGGAGACTGAGTAGAGTCAGTTCTGAGTTGGGGAGCAAGCTGAAAAGATGCAGACCACTTCAGCAGGCTGACCAGGGTCCAGGGACACTACCCCACTGCACCTGCCACCCGGTTGTTCGGCGTATCTACAGAAGAAAGTAGTGGAGCAAGGAGTTATCTGCAGCAGAGCAGGGATCAAACACCACGTCTGAGAACTGGGCTTATCCTGCCGTTCAACCCCCCCCCGTACCTCACTACACTAAGGTTAAAGCCAGGGACGCTGTGGACCGGGGACTGCTGGTAGGAGCACTGTGCTAATGGATGGACTGTGTGCTGTACTGTACTACTGAAAAGACTGTGTGCTAGTGTGCTGCTAAGGAAACTGTATTGTTGTTGCTGGAGCCTGTTGCTCAAAGGACATTTAAGTTGCACTGGCCGTGCTTCATTAAACGTTACTGTTTTATCATTCAGAAGGACCCTTGTCAGATGTGTCTGTGCAAGCAAATGAATCCATTGTGTGCCTGAGAGAAGTTGTAGCCTATGGTCGCCCTGACTAACGGTTCCCCCAGGATTCCAAAGAATTCATGAAACCTGCCTCGCCCTATCTGAATCTAGCGGCGTGCGTGTAACACAATATTTAAAATAGTAGACAGGTCACTGAAAGCACAGTGACCTGTCAGAGGCCAGAGATACGAATACATAATGAGAGCACCAGTTACAGCCTCTCCCTAAAGTCCCGCCCCAGAGCACGAGCATATCATTATGGCAGAACTGAAAATAAAGATTATAAAAGAACCACTGGACGGATTTCATCAACAAAAGTATCATTTTACTCAGTGTAATGTCACCCACCTGACAGTGTACGTAGTTTACTAAGCACACTCCTGCTGACAGGTGCGCTTTAAGTCTTTAACAGTCTTTTCTGTATGACTTTGCATGCAGTGATAGTTAACTTAAGACTAGTGATAGGCGAGCATGCTCGTCACTACTCATTACTCACCTGAGCATCACAGTGCTTGAGATGCTCGTTACTCGGCAAGTATTTTTTGAATGTTCGGGCGGGAGCTCGAGTTCCTCTCCCCACATGTTTGGCACTTATTAGGCAGCCAATTAACATGCAGGGATTGCCCGACAGTCACTGTAATGCCATTGCCAGGTTGGTTGTGGCATTTCAGTGATAGTCTGGCTGCATTGCGGCTCTATATACGACCTAGGACCCTATACTCATCACAGTCTACCCAGTCAAACAGGCAGAGCTGGGAGAGGTGCAGCTGAGCAAGGGAGAGAATTGGTGCTTACTTTAAACAGGGATTCCACAACACAATTATTAATTTCATCTACACTAACATTCCTTGTAAGGGCTCATTCTGATGAATATTAATACTGCTTATAGCAGTAGTTAGGCAGAGTTTGTTGAGACCTAGTATAGTACAGAGTAGGTCCATTGCACGTTCTTTCTGCTGCTGGAACTCATATCCTTTGCCCTAGATATCAGGGCTTACAATATTCTTTTTGCTCTTAATCCTGATAATTTTGGTGAAAAGCAATTTAATACACCATTGAATTGCTCCATTTGCTTAACAGCACACTGACAGATTTGGATGATTTGAATAGCATTGCTGTTTTGTGGAAGCAGATAAATTTGTCCATCGTCTCAAGTGGTCAAATATTACTTCAGTAATAATCCTGAATTTTTTTGGAAGCTGACAAATATTATACTGCATTTAAAGCGTGGCAGTTGTGCATTGAAAACATATTCACACTTGGTCGCTGACCAATAGCATCCTTATACCGCCACTGCATAAAAACTTGGTCATCAAACGTGATCATATATTACTGCGGTAATAATCCTGAATTTTTTTGCAAGCTGCAAAATATTATATTCCATTTAAAGTGTGCCATTTAAATTCGGTCGAATATTATATTCTATTTAAAGTGTGCCATTTAAAGTTGTGCGTTCAAAACATATCCGCACTTGGTCGCTGACCAATAGCATTGCTATACCGCCACTACATAAAAAGTGGTCATCAGACATGATCAAATATTACTGCGGTAATAATCCTGACATTTTTGGCAAGCTGCAAAATATTATACTCCATTTAAAATGGGCAAGGCGCGTGGTAAGGAACGGGGATACTGATGGTGCGTGCAGAGGCCAAGGCCGTGGGCAAGATGAAACTGTGCCTGCTGAGGGAGTACAACAAGCACCCACATCATGTTGACCTAGCTTCTTGTCCCACTTTCTAGGATGCCGCGGAACACCACTCTTGAAGCCAGACCAGTTTGATGAGACACAATTGCCAGAAAGTCAGGAGGAAGACCAGGGTGCATAGGTGCAAGATGAGGTCGTGGATGATGAAGTCACTGAGATAACCTGGGAAGGTGACATGCATAGCGAGGCCAACAGCGTAGAGAGGGAGGGAGCCGTAGCACCACAACAGTCAGGAAGAAGCAGTGGGGTGGCCACAGACACAAGGCGGGCAACTGTTCCCTAAAACACCAATACGAGGGAAGTTGCCAGTCCAACTGTTAATTCTTCCCGAGTCTGGCTCTTTATGAAACACTGTCCAGTTAACCCAAGAAAGGCCATTTGCAACATCTGCCATGCCAGAATGAGCAGGGGCAGAAAAACTACCAGCCAGACTGCAAAGCACCCGGTTAGTTGGGCCGAACGCCAGGGTCCAGAAACAGTGTCTGCGGGTGACACCACTGCCCACTCCGCTGTTGTGCGTGCACGCCAATCCCCTGTCCATGACACAGGTAAAGTTACCTGTCGTTGCACACTTGTAACCACTACCACCAGCAACCACATCCACGTCCTTGTCCCAGGACAGCGTTCAGTTGTTCCTACCCCTGTCCTTGGAACACAAGCGCAAATACGCAGCCACCCATCCACATCTCACAATACTAAATTGCCACATTTCCAGACTGCTTCCACTGAAAATGTTATCTTTTAGGCTTGTGGAGAAGGAAGCTTTCCGAAACCTCATACCGGCGGCTGTCCCTCAGTACTCAGTCCCCAGCCGCCACTATTTCTCCCAGTGTGCTGTCCCCACCTTACACAAGCACATGTCCAGAATATTACCCATGCCTTTGCTAACACAGTTACTGGGAAAGTCCACCTAACCCCGGACACGTGGACAAGTGCTTGTGGCCAGAGACGGTATATTTCACTGACGGCACACTGGGTGAATATTGTGGAAGCTGGGAACCAGTTGGACCCTAAGACAGAACACATCCTCCCAACGCCGAGTATTGCGGGCCCTGGGTCAATCAGGTTTACCCCCACATTAAACAGCAGCTCCTGCACCTCCTCCTCCTTTTCAGCCTCCATCTCCGAAATTACCCCAGCAGCCGCAAGCTGGAAGCACTGCAACATTGCCTCAGCCAAGCGGCAACAGTCACTGCTGAAGCTAATCTGCTTATGTGACAAACCGCACACCACTGCAGAGTTGTTGAAAGCTGTAATATAGCAGGCAGATCTGTGGCTCTCACCGCTGAACCTACAACCAGGCATGGTCGTGTGTGACAATGGCCAGAACCTGGTGGCGGCTCTGAAGCTTGGCAACCTTGCACTCGTACCATGCCTGGCCCATGTGCTCAACCTATGGTTCAGTGGTTTCTCAAAACCTATCCAGATCTGCCTGAGCTGCTAGTGAAACTACGCCGTGTATGTGCCCATTTCCGAAAGTCAACTACAGCTTCCGCCGTCCTGGTAGTGCTTCAGCAGCGTTTTCAGCTTCCAGCTCACTGACTGTTGTGCGATGTCACCACATATTGGAACTTAATGTTGCATATGTTGGGAAGGATTTGTGAGCAGCCGAGGGCAGTTGTTGAGTACCAGCTTGTTGAGTACCAGCTTCAACATGCCCATCGATATTCCGGTTAGCCTCCGCACATAAGAGCTGATAAATGGGCATGAATGTCTGACATCTGTGCCATTCTCCAAAACTTTGAGAACTCGACCAAGATGGTGAGTGGTGATGATGCCATAATTAGCATCACCATCCCACTTCTCTGCCTACTGAAACACTTGCTCACAATTAAAGAGGAGGCTTTGCAGGCAGAGCATGATGATATGGAGCAAGGAACTATACAGGGGGATGCTACACAGCCCAGCCTCATCTCATCTCAACGCGGATTGGGTGATAATGAGGAGGAGGAAGAACAGGACCTGGTTTCCTGCACTACTGACGGTACTTCCCACACCACATTCATACCGTCTGTTCAGCATGAATGGACTGAAGTGGGGGAGGAGAGGGAGAACGAAGAGGAAGACCAGGAGGAAGATAAGGAGGAGAACATGGACAGTCGTCCTCTTGGTGGGGACAGGGAAGTCTTGGCTGTTGTCAGTCTGGCACACATGGCTGAGTTTATGTTATGCTGTCTTTCCCGTGACCCTCGCGTTGTACACATTTTAGAAAACAGTAATTACTGGTTGGTCACACTTCTAGTCCCACGCTACAAGGAGAACTTTATATCTCTCCTTCCTGTGGTGGAGAGGTCTAATAAAATGTTGCTTTACCAGAAGGCCCTTGTTGTGGAATTATTAAAAACATTTCCATCTGACAATGCTGGAAGCAGAGGTCATAGTTTCTTGGACAACCAAGGAGTACAGGTGAGGGAGACACAAATATGATTCAGCAGAGGCAGGGGAACAAGGTCAAAGGTCTGGGACAGTTCTCTCAGACTCTCCCAGGCCCAGATGCATAAGGTACTCTGACAAGGAGGGAAAAGTTTTGGAAGATGCTGATGGAATCCCTTGGCGACCATACCAGTGTCCTCTGTGATTCCTCTGTGCCTTACAAATATTGGGTATCCAAGCAGGACATGTGGCATGAACTGTCTGTCTATGCTTTGGAGGTCCTGGCTAGAGATGAGCGAATGTTTCAATATTCGATTTGGATTACGATCGTCGAATTTGCAACGATTACTATGAAGGAAAAAGCCTTCTTTTTAATTACTGCAGGAGTGGGAGGAATCAGACGCTGCGGTCTTCTGGCTCCTCTCTGTCACGGTAAACCAGTGACACCTTGCAAGCTTCAACACAATGTTCACAAGGTAGACAGGAACAGTGGTCGGTCTCCTAGACAACGAGCTACCTCCTTTATGATGATAGAGAACATCTGCAAGTTGTTTGTATGTTCTCCCTGTGTTTGCGGGGGTTTCCTTCAGGTTCTTCGGTTACCTCCTCAGTAAAAAAGCTGCCATACAGGAGTGTTCACAGTTCTAAAAATTAGGGCCTGACACCACCATTTCCGTGGCCAACAGATTATAGATGGTGGATTTCCACCTCTTAGCTTTGTCATGTGTGGGAGGAAACAGTCTTTTATGTGACCACAAATGCAGGACTGAGTGCTGAGAGAGGGCGGAGTACGGTGAAACGGACAAACTGCTGGACTGTGAGTGAGGTGCAGAAGCAGATGTTACGGTGGATTGAGAAACGTGTGGTGTGCTTTGTGAAACAAACACAGCAGGCATGTCTGCTTCCGTTACCGCTGACGGGCTCTCACTCAGCCTGACTGGAGCAGGTAGAGAAGAAGAGGTCCTGCAGTGGGAGACCAGCGTGCCAATACTTGGCATGGTAACAGAGAAGGAAGAAGAAGCAGCGGATGCGGTTGATGGAGCATCAGATGGTTGTTGAGTTCCGCTGGTCCGCATTTTATCGCAGTGAGATTGCCAGAGTAACGCATCTTGGTTGGCCATGTGAAGGTTCATGCATGTAGTAGTAAAATTATTGCACTTTTTCCCTCTACTGAGTTTTTTTATCGCAAAGTTTGCAGATAACGTGAGCTGGCTCATCCTTTGTGGTCTCAAAAAAGGCCCAGGCTAGGCAACCCTTGCCGTCCCTGCGAACTGCAGACCCTCGACTGCTGCTGGTCACTTCCACAGTTGTAGCTAAGGATGCAGTGCTCCTCGTGCTTGCATCACTCCGTGTCTGCGCCATAAGGCGCAACGTAACCTCCTTGTCTTCTTCCTCCACCTCCTCAGATGAGCTACTCAGCTGCATGCCTCTAGGTTCACACCAAGTTGGAAGTGCAACCTCATAATCATCCAATGTGATATCCCATTCCTCTGACTCAGAGTGACCCTTCTCCTCTTGTTGCCCTGACAGCACACTACAGTCCGTATGAGCATCAGGTATCTGAGTCTCATCAGGACCACATCCCTCCCCGGTGGTTAACGTGTGGTGATGAGGGTCAGGAACCTGCTTGGATCTTACTCCGTCCTGCCCCGAATGCAATGTAAAAAAATTTTGGGCATCGGTGCAGATGCTTTCTTCCTCCTCTTGACTCTGTGAATGTTTGGAGTACACTTCTAATGCCCATGGTATAGAATGGGTGAACAGTTCCACAGACTCGCCCATTTGTGGTTCGCTACAGTCAGTTGGGTGCTTGGACAGTTGTGACACGGGGGGGGGAGCAAGGGTAATTGGGGTGCCACCTCTGTGGACTGTACTGTGTATGATGTTGAGGTGGAGGAAGAAGAGGAGAGGCCACTTGAAGCAGCGCTTGCCATCCACTGGAGCACCTGCTCTTTCTGGCCCTTATCAACGAGGTGTATTGCTGTGCGGCTGCCAAAGAAAGGGAGTGGAGTAGCCCATCCAGTAACAGAAGTTGTCAATTGTCTTTGGATAGGACATGACAATGTTGGTTCACAAGTGCTTTCACTAACATTACCACCTATCCCATGTATACCTTGAACACCAAGCCTATTTCCCCATCCACCACAACCTCTCTTTTTCCCACTCATGTTGCTCAGATACTGTAGCATGTTATTAGCAAAACAAAATTAGATTTTTTCCTCTGCAACAGCTCTGCACACACGTGAATTTCAGCACTAAATGACAAGGTAAGATATGACTTGCTGTATAACGTTACTAAACGAACAAAGGATTTTTATTACTGTGCATGACACCGATATAACATAGGAGATTTTCTCCAAACTATTTCAAACTGAGATGTTCCTGCTGTATTGTGTTAAAAACCGAACAAAGTATTATTTTTACTGGGGATTTCACCTGTATAACATAGGAGATATTCTCCAAACTATTTCAAACTGAGATGTTCCTGCTGTATAACGTTATGCAGGCTTTCTCGATAGACCTAACATCTATGACTAAAGTCCGCAGGTGAAAAAAAAAAAAAAAAATAGCGCCACTCATTTGCATATTGAGCGGAAACCATCGGGGGCTATTCCGCGGTGCCGGGGCCGCTGGCTGGTAGGCATCGTGGGCACATACCTGGATTCGACCTGTAGAATAAAAATCCATACATTGTACACAGCAGTGTATTCCTATCAGTTCTATCAGCCTAGTCATCGTTTGCAGTACAGATCAAGTACTTGAAATGATCCTTGTTACACCACTGGAGCTTGTGGCTCAACATACTAAAGCTCCACCTATCTGTATTGTGAAGGTTGAGAGTTCAAGACATGCGTAGACACTAAAAAAAAAAAAAATTTTAATTGCTTATTATTTTTAATACTTTAAGGCTACATTACTATGATCAGAAACAGCAGCGCTTTGGACGCAGTGTATTCTTGTTACGTCCAAAACGCTGCTTTCTAATCATGCAGGTAAATCCGCATGTGTTCACTGAACCATGTGGAGTTACTGCATCCAATATGATTATTTTGTGGAAATTTCATAGTGGAGTCTCCGCAACAGAAATTGACATACTGCGGCTCGTAAATCCGTGCCGCTGGCAAGTTTACGCAGCGTCAAACAGAAGCACAGTGGGTGTGGGATTTCAATAAATACATCCACACTGTTTCTAATGTAGAACGCAGCTATGGCACCCCAGGGGTCCGGTTGCCACAGTGGCATTGTGACGCGCCCCCAGGGCCGTGTGCGTGGGGGAATACCCGGAGCCGGGTCTCTGTGTAACGTCAGGGGTTGTAGTCTCCGTGGCGGTGACCCGGTCCCGTGGCTCAGGGTGGTCAAACCAGTGGCGGATCTGTTTACTAGGTTTTTAATGTTTAAATGTCCGACTACGCCACCCGTGGATTGCGGTCACTGAGAACCGCCGCTGTGGGGCAGACCGCTGAGGCTGATGTGTGCGCAGCAGAGGGTAGTATAACTCCCCACGGGAGGAGTATAGCCTCAGGGCAGTGAGTTCAGATGGTGGGGGTGATGGTGCGCGGGAGCAACAGTAATGACTCAGAGTCCAGTGATGCAGTCCAGGGTCTTTACTCACAGTTTTACACTCCAAGCCACTTCACAAGGTAATGGCTGCCCACGTCGTACTGTGCTCACCAGGTGAGGGGCTCGGCCAACTCCCAGGTACCTTTGGAATGCTTTTCAGGACCCCCCTTCGTGTGTCCTCTCTCTGGCCCGTCGCACCCCACAATTGACCAGCTGCCTCGGGCCTTGGTGGGCAAACGTATGTTCCATTTCCCTGGGTCCGATATGGTGCCTTCCTAACGGGTGTAGTGAGGGGCCGTGCACGTGCAATGCCACGGCCTCCGGTTACTAGCTGAGGGTAGTTGCTCTCCTCCACTAGATGAGGGATCTGGTTCCCTTTCTTGGCCTGACCCCCCTTCTCTGGTAGCGGCAGGCGTACGGTGGCGACTGGCTGGTCCGCACCCCTGGGGTCCCTTCACTCCACTCCTGGAGCCTCCTCCGATCCTCTCCTTTCTGTTTTCTCTCTCCAGCCTCAGGCCTTGAGACTTGGCCTGCCTGAGGAGCAGAGCCCATGCAGAGCCCCTGCTCCCAGCCTCCTCCTCTCTCTACTCCTTTCTCCTTCTCCCTGACTCCAAGATGGTGCCCACCTTATATACTCCTACTTACAGTGCACCCTTAATCTACTCTCCCCACCCACACACTACCGGGTTCCCCCTTTCTAGGTGTTCCCTCCCCCCACTCCAGCCAGGGACAGGGGCAGTTGTGCTCACCCTTTGGGAGCATTGTCGCCCTGTCCCCCGGAAATGTGGTGTAGTGCATGTGGGTGTTAGGGTCCTGAGCCACACTCCATCGTTACCTGGAAGTGAGATATCACACCTCTGGGTGAGATGCAATACCTCTGTAGCAACCGAACCCTCGGGGTGCTACAATTGCCTCCCTCAAAAGAGGTAATGCCATGCCTGGAAGCAAGCAGGGATCCCCTAGTCAGGGATACAAAACATGCAACACTTTCCTGGTTCCAGACCAGCAAGGGGAGTCCCCTCCCCTTGGCAACTGGGATCTGGGGGCGGGGTTAGTTAGTCTTAGTGTCAGGAGTTGAGTTTAGGATGTCGAGGAGACAAGAGCTAGGGACTGGAGCTGAGGTAGCTCGTCCTAACTAGAGAAAGATAGAGGACAGGATACCGGAGTCCAAGGCTGTGGGGCACTGAAGGCCCAGCAGCAGATACCGTAGGGCAGGAGATTGAAGGTCTCCTGGCCCTATCAGACGCCCGGAGGCTCAGCAGCACAGAAGGACCAGCACCGCTACGTGGGAGCAACGCATGAGTAAGGCTCGAGCTGCAAGCCATACGGATGAGCACAGAACGTTACACTCAGGGACGTGGGCTATAGCACAGCTACAAGCAGCAAAGCCAAACTTCACCTGGCAAGGAGGACTCTATGTTTGCTTCCAGGCTGACCAGACTCTTACCTCTAGCCAGTACCCCAATCCAGGCTTGCCTAATTGTCATCAGTAAAGACCCTGGGACTGCACTATACTGACTCTGTGGTTATTACTGCACTACGACACCCTGCACAACCACCAACATCCACACCCTGCCCTGAAGCAAACTCTTCCTGTGGGGAGTCATAACATCCTTGCTGCAATACCACCAGTTTCAGAGGACTGTTCTGCAGTGGCGGCCCCCCCTTTAGCCGCATTCCACAGGTGGCATAGTCGGACTCTTTAATAAAACCTATACACATAAATACCCTTGGATTGACCGCCCTGGGTCACGGACCGGGTCACCGCCACTGTGACTACAACCCCCAGCATCTACCGGCCCAGCACCGGGTACCCCACGGCCCAGGGGGTACGTCACAGCGCATTGGATGCAGCGCAGGTGAGCGGCGTCCAAAACGCTGCCATTATGGAGCGTGGGCTTCTAGCCTTATAGGAACAAGGTATATATTTGTCTTCACCTCAGTATATGGACAACATAAAAATACATTGTTATATATACAATGTATTTCTATGGAGCTGTATACTCTGCTAGTGGACTCAATTGCAATGTAGGGTCAAGATAACCAATCTATCTTTATCATTATGGGCTGTAGCTCAGTGATGTGAGCACTGGGAAGCATGGTGTGTCAATGTGATTTGTGAGCTCAAGTCCAGGGTGAGAAAGATATCAGGAGTGAGAGGAGGTGTGTGTATATATAGTTAAGTTTATGCACTAATAGATGTTTGGCCCTGCCCCCTCCCAAGGAGGAGGAACTACAGAGCGATGAGAAGTGAGGTAAGTATAGATGCCGGGAAAACTGCTGAGCCGTGACAGGACATGGGACAGTTCCATGGAAACCAGGATGGTTGGGAGCTATGGAATCTTAGTAATTGCACAAAAACAAAAAAAAGGGCTGCAAGGTTGATTGAACAGGTACACAGCACAGGACTTATCTACACTGTCTGACTTCCACAGAAGTGCCCCATCTATCTAGCTAATACAGGTGCTTCTCACAAAATTAGAATATCATCAAAAAGTTAATTTATTTCAATTCTTCAATACAAAAAGTGAAACTCATATATTATATAGAGTCATTACAAACAGAGTGATCTATTTCTGTTAATGTTGATTATGGTTTACAGCCAATGAAAACACAAAAGTTATTATCTCTGTAAATTAGAATAATTAACAAAAAACACATGTTTCCTACGCTTTTAAAAGGTCCCTTAGTCTGTTTCAGTAGACTCCACAATCATGGGGAAGACTGCTGACTTGACAGATATCCAGAAGGCAGTAATTGACACACTTCACTGGGAGGGTAAGTGTGACATGCAGAAGTAGCCCTGTTGCTCCAGAAGCATCCAGCAACTAGAGGGGTTAACACAGTCACAGGAGACAGGGAGGGTTTTAGCAGGGCCCCCGGGGGATTGTGGGAAAGTTGTTTACTGTCTGGCTGGAGCCGAAGAGAAAGCTGGTGTGTGTGTTCTGTATCTCACAGAAGCGCCCCTGCAAGTGAAAAGGATTCAAATCATGAGTGAAGCTAAGCACAGGTCAGGTAGAGTTCCTGAACTAGCAGTGCAGAATACTGTCAGGCAGAAAGATAAGGACTGGAAGAAATGGTGCCACAGGGATCATCTCCCTCAGCAAACCCTCCCCCCTCCTCCATCTCACTGTATTGTAAAGAATGCTGTGTTCATTAATGTGCCTTTACATTAGAACTGTGCTGTCCTGTACTACTGGGAGGACTGTAAACTGCTGTGCTGCTAAGGAAACTATACTGTTTGTCACTGGAGCCTCTTGCTCATAAAACTTAACTTGCACTGGCTGTGCAGCTTCTTATTAAATGCTACTGTTCTACTGTTTATGAGGACTCTTGTCAAGTGTGTCTGGTCAGCAAGTGAAACAACCTACGTGTCTGTGCCTGAGGGTCAATACCCCTGTGTGCCTGAGAGAAGGTGCAGCACATGGTCTATGGTCACCCAGAGTAACGGTTCCCCCAGGATTCCAAAGAATTCATGTAACCTGTCTCGCCCCTATCTGAACCTAGCGGCGTGCGTGTAACATATGCCAGAAAAGGTCATTGCTAAAGAAGCTGGCTGTTCACAGAGTGCTGTATCCAAGCATATTAATGGAAAGTTGAGGAAGGAAAAAGTGTGGTAGAAAAAGGTGCACAAGCAACCGCAGCCTTGAAAGGATTGTTAAGAAAAGGCCATTCAAAAATTTGGGGGAGATTCACAAGGAATGGACTGCTGCTGGAGTCATTAATTCAAGAGCCACCACACACAGACATATCCAGGACATGGGCTGCAAGTGTCACATTCTTTCTTTGTGTCAAGCCACTCATGACCAATAGACAACGCCAGAAGCGTCTTACCTGGGCCAAGGAGAAAAAGATCTGGACTGTTGCTCAGTGGTCCAAGGTGTTTGCAGATGAAAGTACATTTTGCATTTCATTTGGAAACCAAGGTCCCAGAGTCTGGAGGAAGAATGGAGAGGCACACAGTCCAAGCTGCTTGAGGTCTAGTGTGAAGTTTCCACAATCAGTCATGGTTTTGGGAGCCATGTCATATGCTGGTGTAGGTCCACTGTATTTTATCAAGACCAAAGTCAGCGCAGCTGACAAGCTTTTTGGAGATGGAAATTTCATTCTCCAGCAGGACTTGGCACCTGTCCACACTGCCAAAAGTACCAATACCTGGTTTAAAAACAACAGTATCACTGTGCTTGATTGGCCAGAAAACTCACCTGACCTATGGGGTATTGTCAAGAGGAAGATGAGAGACACCAGACCCAACAATACAGACGAGCTGAATGCTACTATCACAGCAACCTGGGCTTCCATAACATCTCAGAAGTGCCACATGCTGATCGCCTCCATGCCAAGCCGCATTGATGCAGTAACTGATGCAAAAGGAGCCCCGACCAAGTATTGAGTGCATTTACTGAACATACATTTCAGTAGGCCAACATTTTGAATTTTAAAATCATTTTCAAGCTGGTGTTATAAAGTATTCTAATTTAATGAGATAATGACTTTTGTGCTTTCACTGGCTGCAAGCCATAATCATCAACATTAACAGAAATAAACACTTGGAATAGATCGCTCTGTTTGTAATGATGCTATATAATATATGAGTTTCACTTTTTGTATTGAAGAACTGAAATAAATTAACTTTTTGATGACATTCTAATTTTGCGAGAAGCACCTGTATCTCTCATTACACAGGACAGAGCACACTCAGCAGCGTCTATCTCCTTCAGAGACATGCATAAAATGGCACTGAGGGAACATGGCCACTTTTTATATAGGGAGGACATGTCATTTCTGCAGCCAATTGCAGAAGCCCTTGTGTCTGGGACACTGTGGATGCTTCCTGCGCTCTGATTGGCTAGACGCGCTTTCCTGACTTAAAGTTGCCGCCTACAGGAGGAAAAAAAAAACAGTGTGCCGATGATCTGACCTGTTCTGAGCTATCACCAGCCCCTCCACTCATCTGCCACGTCTACCCGCTCATCATACACAAGCACTATGCTAGCAAAAATGTAAAAAATGAAGTAGTTGCCCATCAATCACGTAACCACGTAAATTCACCGAACGTTGCAAATTTTACCGAATTTAACAAATTTTGCTCGCTTTTCCAATCACGAAATCGAATGTGCCACATTCGCATCGAACTTAGCTTTTGAGATCGGATTTTGAACATATTCGTTCATCACTAGTCCTGGTCTATTCTGCCGATAGTGTTTTGTCAGAGCGGGTTTTTAGTGCCCCCGGGAGTATTATAACTGATAGGCGCATCCGCCTGTCAATTCAAAATGCTGACAGGCTGACTCTTATCAAAATGAACAAGGGCTTGATTGGGACAGACTTTCCAACACCAGCGGATGATAGCAGGGGAACATGAACTCAAATCCAGTGTTTTTTTGGGGGGGAGGAATCTCTTCACATGTACCCTTTCACACCCAGACATGGATATACGCTTCAGGATTTTGTCTATTTTATGTTGTCCTCCTCCTTCTCCTCATCTTCCACCACCATATGTCACGCAAGGTGTGGGAAAGACTTGCAACACAAAGGGAAGAGGGAAAGGGGACCCAGACTCTAGGGAAAGTGGGGAAGTGGAGCTCTCTTAGGTTGACCTAGCGTCACCCTGTCTCCCCTAACGTCCCTGTATTGGCTCTTCACCAATTGCCACACGCGTGCCTCACCCTGTCTTTCCCTGGCATATGGCTATTTCTAGGGAAGGGAGGAGATAAGCTCTAGTCAATCTCCACTAAAAACTATAGACAACAAGGGTGGACAAACAGGGGGAAATTGCTTAGCTTTAAATGACTGCAGACAAATGCGCATACGTCCTCAAGCTCCAGAGGACAAAGTACTGCTCTTGCTAAGCTTTCATAAGTAGTAAAGAATATCGCCGGTACCTCCCTCTGAAACACAGCAGGTATTTATACATCCAGGCAGGGTGTTAATTAGCCAGAGAAAGGTAGCCGCTGGGTCCTAGAGACAGCCTCTAAAAAGATGTCTGTAATGCCAAACATAGAGATTTCCTGCAACCAACTGCAGAGTGACTGTCTGTCACTTCTAACACACCCATGACACCATACCACTAGGGTGACCATCATGCAACACCCACATATTTTTTAAGGGTATTTATGTTGCCCGTAGGAACTATTTTTAGAGGCCTACTGCTAACATTCTATAAAATATATATGTATACCCCACAGGGGTAAATGTTTTTCAGCCCATGCACTTAGTGCATGGACATTAGCAGTCTAGGAGAACCACTCCTTAATAATGGGAAAAAATTATTTGAATGAGGCCTTCCGCTATGTCTCTTCAAAGGGGTATTGGAGTGGATTGTAATTTTTGGCAGCCCTTCAATCTGCTGCCATAACAGTATAGGAGACCTACTCCTTAATCATTTTTAATGCAATTTCTCTGAGACTCTTCAGTTCGCCTTTTAAAATTAGTATTGGAGTGCTTCCTAATTTTTTGGTAGCCCTTGAACGTGCTGCATATGCAATAACAGTATAGGAGACCCACTCCTTAATAATTTTTAATACATTTTTTCTGATGCCCTTCACTAGTGTCCTAATTTTTGGCAGCCATTGTACTTGCTGCATATGCAATAACAGTATAAGAGACCCACTCCTTAATAATTTTTAATAACATTTTTCTGAGGCCCTTCAGTACGTCTCTTACGATATGTATTGAGTGCATCCTAATTTTTAGCTTCTCTTGAACTTGCTGAATACGCATTAACAGTATAGGACACCCACTCCTTAAAAATTATGAATACAATTTTTCTGAGGGCCTTCAGTACGTCTCTTCAAATTGGTATCGGAGTGCGTCCTAATTTTTGGCAGCCCTAGAACTTGCTGCATACGCAATAGCAGCATAGGAGATCCACTCCTTAATAATGGGAAGCTCAATTCAAATCGTTTCTATATTTTACAATACTACCTCCACTACTATCTGCAATTCGTATCCGGGTGAGCTATCACACCATGGATAGCGAATTCAGACAGGGATTATTGCCTTATACTCCTTGCTGCTACAACCAAACAAAAAATGTGGGTGTCTTGTAGATGCCTCTCCAATACTAACCCCTGGGCTTGATGTCAGCTGACATTGCAAAGCTGACATTAACCCCAAAATGTTACCCCGCTTTCCAATGCACCAGGGCAAGTGAGAAGAGCCAGGCAATGCGCCTTTTCTGGGATGGCTGCGAGTTGCTATTTATAGGCTGAGGAGGGCCAAATAGCCATGTATCTTCCCAGCCTGAGAATACCAGCCCCCAGCTGTGATTTACCCATGTTAATTTTTTAAATTTATTTATTGCTAATAAATACATTAAAAATACTAATAAATAAATGAAAAAAACAACGTGCAGTCCCCCCCTATTTTTAATAACCAGCCAAGGGAAAGCAGATAGCTGTGAGCTGATCTTATTATGCTGGGAAGGGCCATGGTTGGCCTCTTCTCGGCCTAATATGACCAGCCCACAGCCGCCCCAGCTATGGCGCATCCATTAGATGCACCAATTCTGGCGCTTAAACTCAGCTCTTCCTGCTTGCCCTGGTGTGTTGACAAGCGGGGAAATATTTTTGGGTTGATGTCAGCTGTGTAATGTCCGCTGACATCAAGCCCAGAGCAAAAAAAATCTTTATTTGAAAAAAAAACTTCCCAACAGTTTCTTTCTTTCCCCCATTTATTAAAAATAAATAAATAAAATACACACTAGTCCGCTGTAGTCTAAATGGAGGTCCCACGATGATCCCAGACTTTTTCATCCAGTCTATGGAGCTCCATTCAGAAAACACAGCTTCATAGACTGGAGCAGGAACTACTGCTGAGTCTCACACTGTGCTCCATGAGAAACCGGCTGCTGTGTTCTGGGGTGACATTATTAAGGTTATGTCAGTTCACAGAATCCAGCTCTCATGAGGGCAGCGTGAGTGCCGGACTGATGAGTGCCGTAGTGCCGTGTGCCGGACTTGCCGTTGCTCATCAGTCCGATACTCGCGCTGCCCTCGAGAGAACCGGCTGCTGTGAATTGGGATAACCTTACTGAGGTCACCTCAGTACACAGCAGCCGGGTTCTCGTAGAGCACAGTCTATGGAGCTGCATTCTCTGAACGCAGTTCCATAGACTGGATGAAGAAGACTGGAATCGTCGTTGGACCTCCATTTGGACTACAGCGGAATGGTGTTTATTTTATTTATTTTTTATTTTTTTATAATAAATGGGGAAAGAGAGAAATTGTTGGGGATATTTTTAAATAAAGATTTTTTTTCTGACTGTTTTTCTCTTTTTACTTACTGGGTTAGTAATGGGGTGTCTGATAGACGCTGTCCCATTACTAACCTCTGGACTTGATGTCAGTGGACATTGCACAGCTGACATCAACCCCAACATATCTATCCATATATCTATTTTTCTATCTATTATCTATCCATATATATATTTATCTATTCTCTATCTACCTATCTAATTATCTATCAGTCTATCTATTATCTATCTATCCATATATATATCTATTATCTATCAATCAATATACCCATCTATCTATCTATCCATATATCTATGTATTATTTATCTATCTACCAATGTGATGAAATGGCAGAACAGAGACCCCGCAGAATCCCACCGCTGCCACCAACGTGATGAAATGGCACCAGAGAGACCTGGTTATGGTGACCGTGCATTACTAGTGTTCATACGTATTGAGGCATGGTATATGGACTAAGTAGGATTTGAATACCCACCCTCCTTTATATGTCTCCTGGTACAATAGGAAAATTTTATTAGACATAGGGTATAATGTATCTATTTTGCCTGTATACTTAGCAATTGTTTATATTTTCAACATATGGAGCTGATTGCTGTGCCATGTATTTGCATGTATTCTATGTATTAGGTGATTACTATATACATTTTGTGTGGTGTTAAGCTTCCCCATTAGTATAGTATTCTGCTTTTTTAATGAGTTTTTAACATTGATGATTAATACAAATTATTGATTTTATTTTGGATGGATCTCCCTGTTCCTTTGGTAGTTTTTATAACCTGGGGTGGTGATTAGTAGTTTGTTTACGGTGCCTCCGGGAGCTTTGATTTATGGACATATTTTGTTGAGCTCATCAACAAAGCAGTAGTCCCAGCTCCTACCATCACAAAGCCTTGCTACACCAGGAAGCCCTAGGAGAATGAAGCCCCCCAACACAAATCACCCCAAACCAGCCTGACCATGCCACCAACCAGCATGGCCTGACAAAAGGGAATATCCAGAAGATGGTACACAAAGGCAAAGAGGAATATCTCAGCGTCTGGAGGAACGACATTACCAAATCACAGAAACTGACAGTATACCAGAACCTACAGAGGGAATACAAACTGGCCCCATATATAGAGAAATTCACAAACCCCAAAGAGCGACAGATCCTGTGCCGGTACAGACTGAGCACCCACAGCCTACTCATTGAATCCGGGCGGCACCAACAGAAATACATGCCCCGAGAGCGCAGAATCTGCCAGCAGTATCCCCAGGAGGCCGTGGTGCTAGAACCATCCTGTTATTTTTTTCCATCTTATGTTTTGCAGTCACGTGACCATCTGCCTTTATATTCCAGCTCCGCCCTTTTGGCTGTGCTGGACTTCAGTGTTTTACTGTTTCTCTAGCCAGGTGCTTCTGTGCCTTTCTCTGTCAATTCGTTTGGTCCTTCCAGGATCTCTAGTACTTTTATGTCAGTTTGTCTTTTTGTGTTCTGCAACAACTTCTCTGTTTAGGAGGTGTCCCATTTTTGTTCCTGTCCTTAGTCCTTTTAGGGACCCCTACCCTTATGCTATAGGTCTTCCTTCAGACTAGACGAGGATTAAGGCGGGTTTGTTGACTATGAACAGGCAGCCCGCTACATCGTAGGGATTCAGCTTAGTTTTACTGTAGGGACAGTTTTCCCTTATCTTTCCTTAGTACTTGTTAATAACAAGAAGCAAACAAACGATCAAAAAGCCGTAAATATATAAATATATCAAAATTTATTAGACAAATAGTGCATAAGGGGATAAACCACAGGTACCATAGACAGAAACCTTAATCCACGTGCTGGATATATAATTGTATAGTAGCAAAATTGCAAAGTAAGTAGTCACAAACGCAGCCCCATATTTCAAAATACAGTCAATAAATATCTATCAAATATCATAGTGTGCCCTTAGACATAGTAGTCATATTCATATAGCAATCACATATGGAGCCATTAGAGGTCCCGCTATACATACCAATAGAATAATTGCAGGGGAGACCTATAGACAAACAGTCAGGGCACAGGGGCAAACGACAGGCTACACACGTGGAGCGGGAGCCCCGACACGCGTTTCGGATGTCCCTTCGTCAGGGGGCTTGGAAACGTGTGGAGGATCCACGTTATATCGGCACCGTGTAATGCCGAAAAACGGAAGTGACCGGAAGTGACGCATGCGTCACCATGGAGACCGCGACGCCAGGCGGCGTCCGCGTCATATGACAGCCGGCGGCAGGCCACATGTGACCCGACGTCGGAAGGCACTAAAGACGCGGAAAGCCGGTCAGCGTCTAGGACCCACAGCGCGCATGCGTACAAGGTCAGTTCACAGTAGCACATAAAGAGAAGTAAATAAAAAGATATATATGCATTCTATACATTGGAACAGTATGGAATCAAATACCTATCAGAGCATATGGAGTATATTGAACCACACGCCCACAGCATAGACATGAAAACCATAGTATGGTGAAATAACATGTAGTCACTATAGTAGCCCCAAGATATTGAATCACAGTATAATACTACCAATTACAACACGGATGCAAAGCCACCAATTATTTGAATCCACATCTATATATATATATATATTTATATATATATCAATAGTGACCACATGTTATCCACCCATAGCATAAAGGGTTATTACATATCATACATATACGCATATATAGTGATCACGCAGGATCCATATTTCCATGTCATGGTTTTCAATACATGTCAAATTAGTTTTATTGGTACACCAAAAAACAATATTCACTCAGATTAACGGTTAAGATCCCATGGCCGTAAATTTTCTCTCTCTGTATATATGTTGTTAATTCAGTCTGCTGCAACCGTTCCACATGTATAGTATACAAGAATATTCATCGAAAAATAAGCAAGATCCTAAACAACACAAAAACGTAAGTTAAAAACATATAAAAGAAATTAATATTAACAAGGTACATCCATAGAACCCGTTTAGACGGTATAATCGTAATTACATACATCAAATTACATGCGATTAACAGGTGCAAGAGGTAGACGATCAGAGGAAGGGTGCATAACTAATGCTTTCATTTAATCCTACTGGGTGGAGGGTATTCAGGGTCCAGATCCAACGGGACTCAAGTTGGGCCAGTTTCTGGCCGATTTTTCCCCCTCGTATATTGGGTATAATTGAGTCAATCCCCTTAATCCTAAACGCAGAAACATCACAATTGTGGTGGATTTTAAAATGGCGCGGTATAGTCTTAAGGGTGGATGCATCCGTGTGGTCAGCAGCAGCAATGATCCCCAGTACATGTTCGCGAATCCGAACCTTGAACTGACGAGTAGTCATCCCCACATATAATAATCTGCATGGGCATGTAGCAGAGTATATCACATATTTGTTGGTACATGTGAAGAATTTTTTGATCTTATAAATTTTGGATCCATCAGATCCCAAGAACGTATTGCAACGTTCTACATTTGGGCATGCCACACACCGACCACACGGAATACATCCAAGCCTCCCAGGTTGTCCATCCAGAAATGTACCGCCCCCAGAGCCCTCATAGTGTGACCGAACTAGATAATCACGAAGATTCCTAGATCGTCTAGTAGTAATTGATGGTTTGTCCGAGATAAATCTCAAAATACTCGGATCGGCCTTCAAGATGTGCCATGATCTAGATGATATGTCTCTAAGGCGAGGGAACTGGGAGTTAAAGCCTGTGACAAACCTGACTTGCCCAGAATCACATCTCTTGTTTTTATTGTCATATAATAAACTATATCGGGAAGTGTGTTTTGCCCTGTTATACGCCCTTTTAATCATGCGCCGGCTATATCCTCGAGCCAAAAACCTATCACTCAGTTCCAATGCCTGTCTCTCAAAGTCAGCATCTGTGGAACAGATCCTCCGAATACGGAGGAACTGTCCCACAGGTACCAACCGAATGACATGTCCAGGGTGTGAGGAAGAGGCATGCAATAGCATGTTAGTAGATGTGGGTTTACGGTATAAAGAAGTTTGTATACAATTGTTATCATCCCTCTTTAAAGACACATCGAGGAACTCAATCTGGTGGTAATCAAATTGATATGTTAAATGAATATTGCGATTATTTTCATTCAGATGCCTCATGAATGCCTCCAGTGAAGCTATAGATCCCTGCCAGATCAAAAGGACATTGTCGATGTACCGCGTCCACAAAAGGACGCCGCACATCGATTCAGCATGATCTGACAGGCAGAGGTCCCTTTCCCACAACCCCAGGAACAGGCAGGCGTAGGCCGGAGCGAAGGCCGCACCCATGGCTGTCCCCTGGAGCTGCAGGAAAAAGGACCCCTTAAAAATAAAAAAATTGTGATAAAGGGTAAACTGAAGAAGCTCGAGGATAAGATCCCTAAGTGGGCCTGGTAATGATGATGTACCCAGAAAAAATCTTACGGCCGCCAGTCCGTCTACATGTCTAATGTTAGTATATAATGTTAGTATATAGTGACTCAACATCCGCAGCCACCAGCACAGTGTCATTCTCAATATGTAAACCATCCACCCTCCTCAATAGTTCACCTGTATCTTTCTGAAAGGATGGCAGACTCTCCACCAGCGGCTGCAGATGCGAGTCAATCCACCTATTGACATTCTCCAAGAAGTTCCCCTCTCCTGAAATAATGGGGCGACCAGGGGGGGCAGCAGCATCTTTATGAATTTTCGGTAATAGGTACAATGTAGAGATTGTTGGCTCTGATACAATCAAAGCGGCAGCCAGTTCCTTAGTGATGGTACCCTCATCTACTGCCTTTTGGACAATAGATTTCAGTTCCACAACATACGATGTAAGGGGATTATATGTAAGTTTCTTATAACATATTCTGTTATTTAACTGACGATATGCCTCTTTCTCATACATTGACCTTGGCCAGATAACAATGTTGCCCCCCTTATCCGCCGGCTTAATCACTATATCAGGTATTTTTTGTAAGGCGCTGAGTCTCACACGTTCATCTCTTGTCAGATTGTCGCGGCGGGACCCATAACGGGACAATGCCCTGAGCTCCCCCGAGACAATCCGAACAAAGAGGTCCACGTTGGTGCAGGTCGCCATGGGGGGGAACTTCTTGGAGCGGGGACGTATAGACTCAGGGATCTAACCTCCTATAGGAGTATTATGTTCAGTAGATAGTTCCTCGAGTGTCCTTAGCGCTGCCTGTTCCTCCTCTGTTGGAAAGAGATCATTGAGACCACCATCAAAAAAGTGTTTCTTAAAGATCAAAGATTGAGCAAAAATATGCAGGTCTTTTATTGTTGAAAATGTGTCAAATTGTGCAGCTGGTGCAAAAGATAGCCCCCTACTTAGGAGGGAATGATCTGACTGAGTCAGTATGTAATTACTGAGATTAATTACCTTAGTGCTATTCCTCTTATAGTCAGGAGATTTGGAATCTTGACGTTTGTATGGATGGAAGCTGACATCCCGCAACCTTTTATTAGAGGTCCCGGACCTTGTCAGCATTGATGAAGAGGAAGCCTCAGAACACTCGCTTATCGATGTAACGGAAGAATTAGAGAATTTCCGCAGGGGGTTAGGTATTTGCACTCCAGTCTTACGCCAAAAGTATACCCTCTTCTGGTGGTAGTCCTTCAGATCTCTCTCTATTAAATTTAGACACCTGTAAATCATGTATCTTTTTAACTGTAGAATCTAAGATCTTGTCAATCTGAGAGTCAAAACTGGCAATCCTCTCCGATGGGTAGCAAGATCTAATATCAGCCTGGGCCGTATCTATTTGCCCATCTAGTTCCAAAATGGATCATGGGTGCGGCCTTCGCTCCGGCCTACGCCTGCCTGTTCCTGGGGTTGTGGGAAAGGGACCTCTACATGTCAGATCATGGAGAATCGATGTGCGGCGTCCTTTTGTGGACGCGGTACATCGACGATGTCCTTTTGATCTGGCAGGGATCTATAGCTTCACTGGAGGCATTCATGAGGCATCTGAATGAAAATTTTCGCAATATTCATTTAACATATCAATTTGATTACCACCAGATTGAGTTCCTCGATGTGTCTTTAAAGAGGGATGATAACAATTGTATACAAACTTCTTTATACCGTAAACCCACATCTACTAACATGCTATTGCATGCCTCTTCCTCACACCCTGGACATGTCATTCGGTCGGTACCTGTGGGACAGTTCCTCCATATTCGGAGGATCTGTTCCACAGATGCTGACTTTGAGAGACAGGCATTGGAACTGAGTGATAGGTTTTTGGCTCGAGGATATAGCCGGCGCATGATTAAAAGGGCGTATAACAGGGCAAAACACACTTCCCGAAATAGTTTATTATATGACAATAAAAACAAGACATGTGATTCTGGGCAAGTCAGGTTTGTCACAGGCTTTAACTCCCAGTTCCCTCGCCTTAGAGAGATATTATCTAGATCATGGCACATCTTGAAGGCCGATCCGAGTATTTTGAGATTTATCTCGGACAAACCATCAATTACTACTAGACGATTTAGGAATCTTCGTGATTATCTAGTTCGGTCACACTATGAGGGCTCTGGGGGTGGTACATTTCTGGATGGACAACCTGGGAGGCTTGGATGTATTCCGTGTGGTCGGTGTGTAGCATGCCCAAATGTAGAACGTTGCAATACGTTCTTGGGATCTGATGGATCCAAAATTTATAAGATCAAAAAATTCATCACATGTACCACCAAATATGTGATATACTCTGCTACATGCCCATGCGGATTATTATATGTGGGGATGACTACTCGTCAGTTCAAGGTTTGGATTCGCGAACATGTACTGGGGATCATTGCTGCCGCTGACCACACGGATGCATCCACCCTTAAGACTATACCGCGCCATTTTAAAATCCACCACAATTGTGACGTTTCTGCATTTAGGATTAAGGGGATTGACTCAATTATACCCAATATACGAGGGGGAAAAATCGGCCAGAAACTGGCCCAACTTGAGTCCCGTTGGATCTGGACCCTGAATACCCTCCACCCAGTAGGATTAAATGAAAGCATTAGTTATGCACCCTTCCTCTGATCGTCTACCTCTTGCACCTGTTAATCGCATGTAATTTGATGTATGTAATTACGATTATACCGTCTAAACGGGTTCTATGGATGTACCTTGTTAATATTAATTTCTTTTATATGTTTTTAACTTACGTTTTTGTGTTGTTTAGGATCTTGCTTATTTTTCGATGAATATTCTTGTATACTATACATGTGGAACGGTTGCAGCAGACTGAATTAACAACATATATACAGAGAGAGAAAATTTACGGCCATGGGATCTTAACCGTTAATCTGGGTTAATATTGTTTTTTGGTGTACCAATAAAACTAATTTGACATGTATTGAAAACCATGACATGGAAATATGGATCCTGCGTGATCACTATATATGCGTATATGTATGATATGTAATAACCCTTTATGCTATGGGTGGATAACATGTGGTCACTATTGATATATATATATATATATATATAGATGTGGATTCAAATAATTAGTGGCTTTGCATCCGTGTTGTAATTGGTAGTATTATACTGTGATTCAATATCTTGGGGCTACTATAGTGACTACATGTTATTTCACCATACTATGGTTTTCATGTCTATGCTGTGGGCGTGTGGTTCAATATACTCCATATGCTCTGATAGGTATTTGATTCCATACTGTTCCAATGTATAGAATGCATATATATCTTTTTATTTACTTCTCTTTATGTGCTACTGTGAACTGACCTTGTACGCATGCGCTCTGTGGGTCCTAGACGCTGACCGGCTTTCCGCGTCTTTAGTGCCTTCCGACGTCGGGTCACATGTGGCCTGCCGCCGGCTGTCATATGACGCAGACGCCGCTTGGCGTCGCGGTCTCCATGGTGACGCATGCGTCACTTTCGGTCACTTCCGGTTTTCGGCATCACACGGTGCCGATATAACGTGGATCCTCCACACATGTTTCCAAGCCCCCTGACGAAGGGACATCCGAAACGCGCGTCGGGTCTCCCGCTCCACGTGTGTAGCCTGTCGTTTGCCCCTGTGCCCTGACTGTTTGTCTATAGGTCTCCCCTGCAATTATTCTATTGGTATGTATAGCGGGACCTCTAATAGCTCCATATGTGATCGCTATATGAATATGACTACTATGTCTAAGGGCACACTATGACATTTGATAGATATTTATTGACTGTATTTTGAATTATGGGGCTGCGTTTGTGACTACTTACTTTGCAATTTTGCTACTTTACAATTATATATCCAGCACGTGGATTAAGGTTTCTGTCTATGGTACCTGTGGTTTATCCCCTTATGCACTATTTGTCTAATAAATTTTGATATATTTATATATTTACGGCTTTTTGATCGTTTGTTTGCTTCTTGTTATTAACGTATGTTCTGTTTACGATTTAGCCTACCATATGTCCACATTTTGGTAGTTCCGGATATGAAAATATTTAATGATCATAATATAGATGATTCCCTTATGGGATAAAAAGTACTACCGTTTCCATGAACTGTATGTATTACTTAGTACTTGTTGCAGATCATAACAGTAAGTCCAGCCCAAAAAAAACTAAAAGGAAAGAAATTCGGGGATCAGTATGGTTTCCATCCAGGATTTGCCTCAACGCCTGCAGGGATTGTCTCTGGAGGTAGCCAAGTTCCAGCAACACGTGAGTAGCTGTTCTGAAGGGCATTTTGTGGAACCCAAGGTAGGACTGCCTGATGTTTTTTATGGTAAACAGCAAGATTTTTTTCCATTAAAAATGCTTGTTTGTTATATTTTTGTTTGATACCAAGGTCCTCTGGGAATGAATCACAGCGCATTGGTTTTATTATGTCACTTTTGCGCAAAGAACCACAGGGGTGGGCCTTTTCTCGCCAACCTAATGATCCATGTTTAAGGTCTGTAGAAGAATTTTTTTCTGCTATGGAGCAATTATATGACGATCCTGATCGAATCTCATCTGCTGAGGCAGAACTCAGGAGTTTGAATCAGGAGTCAGGTGATGTTGAAAATTATTGCACACACTTCAGAAGATGGGCCTCAGAAGTTAAATGGAATGATCCTGCCCTGAAATGTCTATTTCTTGCTGGTCTGAGTGAAAGGGTTAAGGATTTGCTAATTGCATTCCATGCACCCGAGACTCTGCAGGATGCCATGCAATTAGCTGTTTGTGTGGATAGGAGACTGAGATTTAGACAGAATGAGGTAAAGACTCCTGTAATGCCAGGTCCTAGTTCCCAGAAAATCTGCTCTGACAGCGGAGAACCAATGGAGGTTGGGGCGAAGTCACTCCCCTCTCAGGAAAGAGACCGGAGGTTCGCCGAGGGATTGTGTCTTTATTGTGGTAAAGCTGACCATTTGATTAAATATTGTGAGCTTCGTTTAAGTAAAGAAAAAAAAAAGGTCAGTTATGACCGTATAGCTTGTTTAAGCTCTGCAGGAGTATTTCTTTCTGAGAGTACTACTTTGCAGGAAAATTTGATTGAATTTCAGGTATTTGTGGATTGTGGTTCAACACTTAATGTGATTGATAAAGGGTTTTTGGAAAACCTTAAATTGAAATCCAAACCTTTGTCATCACCTATTTCTGTGATTGCAATTGATAACACTCCCTTGAAATGTATTACTCACCAGGTTGCTGCATTTCCTCTCACTATCAATGGAGTTCACCAAGAAATTTTGGACTTGGTTGTATTAGATAATTTACCCTCTCCAGTCGTTCTAGGTTTGCCTTGGTTAAAACTGCACAATCCTTTGCTGGACTGGTCTACTAATGTGATTAAGTCTTGGAGTCCGAAGTGCTATGATAAATGTTGTAATGGATTTTTCTTTGTTAAATAAAAGGACGGGGGTTTACGTCCATGTCTGGATTTTCGTGAAATTAATAAGATTACCATACTCAATTCCTACCCATTGCTGTTAATTCCTGACTTGTTTAACCAGTTGGTGAGGGCCAAGTGGTTCTCTAAAATTGATCTCCGGGGGGCATACAATTTGTTATGAGTGAAGGAGGGTGATGAATGGAAAACTGCTTTTAACACTCCGGTAGGTCATTTTGAGAATCTGGTGATGCCTTACCAATGCACCTGGATTTTTTCAGAACCTTATTAATGACATCCTGAGACCTTTGATTGATAAGAATGTGGTTGTGTATTTGGATGACATTTTGATTTATTCACCAGATCTAGAGTCCCATTGGCAGAGTGTACGTGAAGTTTTGCAGTTATAGAGTGATAATTCACTCTTTGCTAAGCTGGAGAAATGTGAGTTCGCTGTGCAGAAAATTAGTTTTTTGGGTTACATTGTCTCCAGCAAAGGCTTTGAGATGGACCCGGTGAAGATTCAGGCTGTGTAGGAATGGCCTAGGCCTATTGGTTTGAAATCTATACAGAGATTTTTGGGTTTTGCCAATTATTACAGGAAATTCATTAAGAATTTTTCTGTAATTGTTAAGCCTCTGACCGATCTCACCAGGAAAGGTGCGAATATGGTCCAGTGGACTAGTGAGGCCATTGAAGCGCTTGAGTATCTCAAAGAGAGGTTCAGTTCTGCCCCTATCCTTATGCAGCCTGATGAGACCAAGCCTCTTTTGGTAGAGGTCTATGCTTCATCGGTGGGGGTCGGAGCAGTTTTGTCTCAGGAGAACAAGGATGGAGTACATCCTTGTGCCTTCTTTTCGAAAAAATTTTCGGAAACCGAACTGAATTGTGATGTTGGAAATCGGGAGTTGCTGGCTATTAAACTTGCGTTTGAACATTGGCGTCATTTTTTGGAAGGCGCTAGATTTCCTATTCCTATTTTCACAGATCATAAGAATTTGATCTATCTGGATGCTGCCAAGCGCTTGAATGCCCGTCAAGCTAGGTGGGCACTTTTTTTTTCTCGGTTTCATTTTTCTGTTACCTATATCCCTGGTACTAAGAATGTTAAAGCCGATGCTTTATCTCGCAACTTCTCTCCTACGGTTGGTGCCGAGGAGGAGGAGAGCATTTTACAGAAAGGAGTTGTGGTGGCGGCATTGGACTCCGTTTTGGAGAATGTGATTCTGAAAGCTTAAGATGATGCTCCATCTTACACTCCCCATGGGAGATTGTTCATGCCTAGAGCCTTTAGGAGAGATTTGTTTGTGGAGTGTCATGAGTCTCGGTTCGCGGCTCATCCAGGAATTTCGGAGACTAAGAGACTTATTAGTCGCAGTTTTTGGTGCCCTGGATGGCAGAAGGAAGTCATCAAGTGGGTGCGTCAATGTACTGTGTGTGCTAGGTCAAAGGCTTCACATACTCCTGCTGCGGGCTTGCTTTACCCTCTGGAGGTTCCTAGTGCGCGTTGGACGCATCTCACAATGGATTTTATTACTGATCTTCCTGTGTCCAAGGGTTTTACTGTCATCTGGGTGGTCGTGGACCGTTTTAGTAAGATGTGTCATTTGGTTCAATTCATTAAGTTGCCCTGCGCCAAGACACTCACTAAGGCGTTTGTTAAGGAGATTGTCAATCTCCATGGCGTTCTCACGGATATTGTTTCTGATAGAGGACCTCAGTTTGTGGCTTGCTTTTGGCGTGCTTTTTGTGACAGATTGGGAGTCCATTTGTCATTTTCGTCTGGGTATCATCCTCAGTCTAATGGACAGACTAAAAGAAAGAACCAGGATGTTGAACAGTTTTTGCATTGTTTTGTGGCGGACAATCAAGAGGTGCGGTCTGAGTTTCTGCCTCTCGCAGAATTTGCTCTTAGCAATCATACATCCTCCTGTGCTGGGTGTTCTCCTTTTTTTTGCTGTACTGGGAGACATCCATCTTTTGGTTCGTTCTCCAAATTGCGGTCGGCGGTGCCAGAGGAGGAGAATTTTTCCGGTGATTTGGAGAGAGTTTAGACTAATGTACGTTGCAACCTTCAAGAGGCTAACAAGAAGTCCAAGAAGTATTTTGACAGGAAACGTAAGGAGGTTTTGTTTACTGTGGGTGACATGGTTTGGTTGTCCCCAAAGAACCCGCGGTTGAGGATTCCCTCTAAAACACTGGGTCCTAAGTTTGTGGGTCCATTTAAAGTGCTTCAGGTTGTTAACCCGTCTACTGTTAGGTTGGATGTCCCTACTTCCTGGAAGATTAATCCTGTGTTTCATGTTTCCTTGTTGAAAAAGGCTGATGTATCAGATAGGGATGCCACTGTCTCAGTTCCTCCTGTGGTTGAAGACGGCGATTATGAAATTTCTTGTATCTTGAATTCTAGATGGCATAAAGGGTTTCGGTCCCGAAGATAACTCCTGGGTGAGGACGGATGATGTCTCTGCTCCTAGGCTTGTTACAGCTTTCCACAAGAGGTTTCGGGATAGGCCTGGTCCTGGAGGATCCGGAGGATCCTCATAAAAGAGGGGGTACTGTTAGAACCCTCCTGTTTTTTTTTCCATCTTGTGTTTTGCGGTCACTTGACCATCTGCCTTTATATTCCAGCTCCACCCTTTTAGCTGTGCTGGACTTCAGTGTTTTACTGTTTCTCTAGCCAGGTGCTTCTGTGCCTTTTTCTGTCAGTTCATTTGGTCCTTCTGGGACCTGTAGTACTTTTTTGTCTGTTTGTCTTTTTCTGTTCTGCAACAACTTCTCTGTTTAGGAGGTGTCCCATTTTTGTTCCAGTCCTTAGTTCTTTTAGGGACCCCTCCCATTATGCTATAGGTCTTCGTTCAGACTAGCCGAGGACTAAGGCTGGTCTGTTCACTAGGAACAGGCAGCCCGCTACATCATAGGGATTCAGCTTAGTTTTACTGTAGGGACAGTTTTCCCTTATCTTTCCTTAGTACTTGTTGCAGATCATAACACGTGAAGGATGAGGCCCACTTCTTGCTGAGGTGCCCCAAATACTCCACAGTGAGGGACACTCACTTCATGAGACTGTCAGTTCTCCTCGCAGACTTCACCTCCATGGAGGAGGAAGAGAAACTGCCTATACTACTGGGGAAAGAGGAAAGTGCAGTTGCCATAGCAGCGCAATATGTCAGTGTCTGCCACAGACTAAGAGGAGCCTGATATGTCATGGACCCAGATACCCCACCCTGGATGTGTCCCCATCCCCCCATTATTTTACCACTTACTTTGCAATGCTAACATGTACTTAGTCCTGCCAATAAAGCCCATTTGATTGATTTGATTAATTGATATCCAATTATGTATCCATCTATCTATCTATCTATCTATCTATCTATCCCTATATCTATCTGTATATCTATTATCTGTCTACCTATCTAATTACCTATCAGATATATGGATAGATAGATAAACTATCTATTTATCTATCTATCCATCTATATATCCATCTATCTATTAATCTATCATCTATCTATTTATCTATCATTTATCCATATATCTATTTATCTATTATCTATCTACTTATCTAATTATCTATCAGTCTATATATCTATTACCTATCTATCCATATATCTATCTTTTATCTATCCAAAAAATTGAAGGCCGCACACAAGCATAAAGTGCAAAAGTCTCCACCCTCCAACCTTTCAAAGGCTATACTGTAGAATATACACCAATATGTAACAACCCAATATCCTTAATAGAACAATTCATATCAGAAAAGTATCATATTCCTATACACATATTGCGCAATAAAAGCTTAAAAATTTTTCATTCAAATTTCCTTATATAAACTACATATTTCAATGGGGATGAATCATGTCCTCAGATGTCACATAGCAAAAATAAATCTAAAAAGAAAAAGAGAAAAACATGATTAAAATTCTGTCTATTAATCAAACCATAGATCACAAAAAGATTCCCCAAGAAAGAACATCGGGCAAGCAATCACTCCTAAAGAGTCACACTCAATTTATAATCAAAATTTAATCCATATGGTCTCAATGTGTTAAGTTATCTAAGCCATTCCAGCTCCCTGATTTTGAGTAGACACACTCTATCCCCACCACGTCTTAGTGGTGGTATCTGATCAATAATTCTAAATTTCAACTGCTTTTCTAAATGTCTCATCTCAACAAAATGTTTTGAGACCGGTAAATCAAGTCTTTTTTTCCTTACCGTATATCTGTGTTGATTAAACCCTTGTTTTAAAATCAAACGTCGTCTCGCTGAGATAAAGAAGATTACATGGAAATTGTAATAAATAGATGACATAATCCAATGAACGTGTAAGATAGTGATTTATAAAATATATCTATCCACTGATAGGATATTGAAATTTGTTACCCTTAAGCATATTTGGACAATTAATACAACTGAAACATGGGAAACAACCTGTCCTTTGTTGCCCTGTTAGTGAACCTTGAGTTGTTTCTTTCTGAGAGCCAATGTCAATCCATCTTTAACATTTTTAGCATGCTTGTATGAAATTAGAGGAGGAAACTTAAATTCCTTAATATCTATCTATTATCTATCTATCCATATATCTATCTTTTATCTATACAAAAAATTGGAGGCTGCACACAAGCATAAAGTGCAAAAGTCTCCACACTCCAACCTGTCAAAGGCTATACTGTATACACCAATATGTAACAACCCAATATCCTTAATAGAACAATTCATAACAGAAAAGTATCATATTCCTAAACACATCTTGGCATCTATTCAACATAAGCCAATGTCGTTTAACAATGCTGGCCACCATCCTGCTTTCCTCACAAAATGTAGTCACCCTTGGTATCCTCTCATTAATTCCTCTATCCTTTTTAACTGTTTCATTTAGAAGACAATTAGGATGCACTCCCCTCACTTTAACTTTCCTTTAATTAAGGAGTTTTCTAGGGTAATTCCTCACCCTAAATTTTTCTACCATAGATTCCAAAGTTGTTCCAAGCATACAATTCTCACTTACAATTCTCCTGACCCATAACATCTGACTATAGGGCAATGATTCAACCATCCTCCATGGGTGATGACTATCATATCTTAATAAATTATTCTTATTGGTTGGTTTAACAAATAATTCTGTACTCAATCTGTTATCATATTTAATAAGTATATCCAGAAACTTTATTTCCCTCTCAGAGTATACCAAGGTAAATCCAATATTACTATCGAGATTATTCAAAAATGTGTGAAATTCAAATAGTTCTCCCACAGATCCCGACCATAGGAGGAGGACATCATCTACGTATCTCCACCAGCCACAGACGTGTTCGAAGTGGTGGGATACATAGATCAGGTCCTCCTCCATGGCTACCATTGCTAAATTTGCATATGCAGGCGCCATACTTGCGCCTATATCTGTCCCTCTGCGTTGCATGTAATATTTGTCATCAAATAAAAAATAGTTATTCCTCAAGACTGTTTCAAGCAGGCTCAAATTTAAATCAACTTCCCTCGTAACTAGTGTAACTAGACTCACCAAGTTTTTTGTTTACAGCAGCAAGTCCCACCTCATGGTTAATAGAAGTATATAAAGATATTACTTCAAATGATGCCAAAATAATTGTTCCATCTAGCCTGACTTGTCCCAATTTTTGTAAAAAATCAGTGGTGTCCAATATAAATGATTTAGCCTGTCTAGCTAGTGGACTCAAAATTTTATCCCAAAAAATCCCAATGTGACTAAATAGGGAAGCATTTCCCGAAATAATTCGATGTCCCTGCTGATTTATAAGAGTTTTATATATGACATATATAACCGGTATAACCGGATTCTCCTTCAATAGATATTTATACAGATCTTCATCAATTGTCCCCTGGTGTATAGCCTCATCCAAGATGATTTTAATCTTTTGCATGATATATAATTCGGATCCCCATTCAACTTTCATACACCTCGCCATCAGAAAGCTGTCGATTTATTTCAGCTACATATTTCTCTGTCTCCTTAACAATGACCACACAGCCCTTGTGGGCAGGCTTAACCGTGAGGCCGCCGTCATAGATCAATGAAATCAAAGTCACACTCTTTCTCTTAGAAAGATTAGGATTGTTAAATGAATCCTTGGCATATGACTAGAGATGAGCGGTGTTCGACTCAAACTGTTCGCCAATCTCAAATTCGAGCTGTTTTGGGCGGTGTTCGAATCGTTCGACGAACACGAACGATTTGAAAAAAATCCGGCTGTTCACAGTAATGCTGTTAATCAATGTTAATACACAGTTTGAGTGTACAGTGGGCGGGGGGAGGGGCAGAGGATGGATCTCTGCAGAAAAAATGAAGATCTCCATTTTTTTTTTCTTTCCTGCATTTACAGTGGGGAGGTGCAGTCTGTCAGCCTATCAGCAGCGCACACACGGAGCGAAGTGCTTTTTTTCACACAAGCAAGGGCATGTGTCATTGGCTGTGTATGTCACATGTCCTTGCCTTATAAGACCCAGCCATTTTCTACGTCGCCACCATTTTCTCACTGCTGCAGCTGAGTGTTAGACGGCACCGCTGCTGCTGTGGGCGCTATACTTTCTAACTGTGTTAATTGCAAGTGAATTTGCTCTTAAATAGACAGATAAGTTGGGAGTAGGGACTAGTTGTAATTGCAGCTCTTTTGAGGGGTAGGTTACAGCATTTCTTAGGACTTTTTGCCAGGCAGGTCTGTTTTAGTGCTGTGCAAGTGTTTTTCACAGCATTTGGCTAAATCTAGCTAAGCAAATCCTTTTGGGCCTCTTGCAGTATGTGGTAGTCAGTGGAGTAGCCTATCTGTGTTGCAAGCTACACCACCTGTGTATGTAATATGAATTTTTTACTGCACCTAGCCAAGTAAAACCTTTTGGGCATAGTAGCAGTGTGTGGTACTCAATCTATTAGGCCATCTATACTAAGCTCCACCAGCTTTGAAATTAATAATAATTGTTAGCTGCATCTAGCCCGGAAAATAATTTTGGGCATGGTAGCAGTGTGTGGTGCTCATTGTATTAGGCCATCTATACCAAGCTCCACCAGCTTTGAAATTAATAATAATTTTTAGCTGCATCTAGCCCGGAAAATAATTTTGGGCATAGTGGCAGTGTGTGGTACTCATTGTATTAGGCCATCTATACCAAGCTCCACCAGCTTTGAAATTAATAATAATTTTTAGCTGCATCTAGCCCAGAAAATAATTTTGGGCATAGTAGCAGTGTGTGGTACTCATTGTATTAGGCCATCTATACCAAGCTCCACCAGCTTTTAAATTAATAATAATTTTTAGCTGCATCTAGCCCGGAAAATAATTTTGGGCATAGTAGCAGTGTGTGGTACTCATTGTATTAGGCCATCTATACCAGGCTCCAGCAGCTTTGAAATTAATAATAATTTTTAGCTGCATCTAGCCCGGAAAATTATTTTGGGCATAGTAGCAGTGTGTGGTACTCATTGTATTAGGCCATCTATACCAAGCTCCAGCAGCTTTGAAATTAATAATAATTTTTAGCTGCATCTAGCCCGGAAAATAATTTTGGGGATAGTAGCAGTGTGTGGTACTCATTGTATTAGGCCATCTATACCAAGCTCCACCAGCTTTGAAATTAATAATAATTTTTAGCTGCATCTAGCCCGGAAAATAATTTTGGGCCTGTAGCAGTGTGTGGTACTCATTCTATTAGGCCATCTATACCAAGCTCCACCAGCTTTGAAATTAATAATAATTTTTAGCTGCATCTAGCCCGGAAAATAATTTTGGGCCTGTAGCAGTGTGTGGTACTCATTCTATTAGGCCATCTATACTAAGCTCCATCAGCTTTGAAATTAATAATAATTTTTAGCTGCATCTAGCCCGGAAAATAATTTTTCTTCCCAATAGTGGTAGCAATAGAAATATGGGGCGCTCCTGACTAACAAAAATATACGCTTCATAACAAAAAACACCAGCCTAGCGCACTGTATTAATAAGATGCCATCATCGTCTCTCTCAGTGCTAGGCCTACTATGCCGGCTAGCATTCCTGTGCCTAAAACACAAAGTATGGGTCCGCGCTAACCACGATGCTGAGGGGTCTAACGCTGCGGCTAACGCTTTATCACAATTCATTTGGCAGATTTTCACAAAGCTCCTCCCAAACGCCCACCCATCGGGCAACAGTTGCCCACCCTCCCTATGGGATCTAGTGGCGAATAGTTGATGCCATTAATCAAAGCGTCAGTTGCCCCGTCGACGTGGCAAGCATACAGTAAGGCATGGGAAGAGTGGACACGACTAGTAGCAGGCAGATGGGTTGACCAATGTGAACAAGCCAGATTACAAGCCACCATAGAATTTCTCCACCAGCTAATGATGAGGGGCATATCAGGGGCGTAAGCGCAGCGGTATCTGACCGGAGTAACATTTCACTTCCAACTACTGAATTGGGGAGATGTGACAAAGAGATTCATCTTCAGACAATCCATAAAAGGGTGGAAAAGGGGTCAGCCAAGTCAGGAGTGTAGACGTCCCATGTCACTAAAACTGATTTCTCACATCATATCCCTAACACCATTAAAATGACACTCACAATTTGAAGCAACACTACTGTCTACTGCATTTGCGATCGCCTTCTTCGGGGCGCTATGCATAAGCGAATTAGTCCCTCAATCCAAAATTACCACCAGTGGAGGCTTATTACACCAGGACGTAGTCAAAGCCAATAATGCAATACGTCTACGCATACGCAAATCGAAAATGGTTCCAGCGGGCAGGGGCACTTGGGTACTTCTACAACCCACAAACGGTACACTGAGTCGGGTAACAATAGTAAAAACATATATAACCATCAGATCACAAAGTAATTTCTTCCTATCACACATTGATGGAACGCCATTATCAAGATACCAGTCCCAAGCTATATTTAATAAATGCCAAACATCGGCAGGGAACCACCCAAAAGATTACGGGACACACTCATTCCGCATAGGCGCGGCCACGGAAGCAGAAAGAGCAGGACTGTCAGAAACGGAAGTTCAGAGGATAGGGAGATGGCGATCCACGTGTTTGGCGAGATACATAAGACCGGACTTGTTATCCTAACGTGGTTTGTTTCTTTTACAGGTGACGCTAAGCCAACAGTGTGGGTGATAGGCCACTCGTATATATATTGGGCAGAAAAAAGGGCGAAAGTCCGCCAAGGCGGGAGGAAATTAGAGTTTCATAACACATATCTCAACTGGAGAGGTATTAGAGGCCTGCAATGGCCACAGGTACTAATGGAGGTAATCAAGGTAGAGAGAGAGGCAAGAGGTCCGGTCATCTTTGTTATACAGGCTGGGGAAAATGACCTAGGTCATCACAAGAGCGCATAACTAATGGCAATAATGAAACTAGACACTGAGTGCTTCAGAGAATTTTTCACAAAACTAACTATAGTATGGTCAGAGATTGTGCCGATAGCGGTATGGCAAGGTGCACGAGGCATCACGGCCATCGAACGGACAAGGCGGGTAATAAATATTCGGATGGCAAAATTTAGAAGAGACAGAGGCGGTGTAGTGATACGACACCGACAACTGGAAGGAGATAAAGCAGGCCTCATATGGCCCGACGGTGTTCACTTAATGGATATTGGACTTGACATATTCCTGTCAGGACTCCAGGACGAAGTGGAACAAGCGTTAAGAGTGATGGATGGGGGTCAGAGTCCTGCATACGAGTACGCAGGATCCTCGTGGCCTGGAAATAGAAAGGACATGTTGGAGAGTTACACTTGTTGGCCAACTTGCTGGTGTGGAGACACAGGGCATGCTGCAACAAGCTGAATTATTTTAGAAATAAAATGCCTTTCTAATGGAATGAGTATAAAGAATTAATAAAGCTGTGACCGATCCTCACCCATGCAGTTGTAAGAGTTACATTATTGTATTGTCAAGTAAAGGGGGGCGGTAGGGGGGCTGAGCGTTTGGGTTTGGTTGGGTGTCCCCACAGTCTGCCTAGGCTAGATGCAGTTAAAAATTCATAATAGATACACAGGCGGTGTAGCTTGCTTCAGAGCTGGGCTACTACGCTGACTAGCAGACACTGAAGCTTTGGAGCAGACCTCTGAGTAAACAGCTCTTCAGACTCAACCATCTGTGTTACCCGAAGCCATAGTGTATGTAGTTTCTTACGGTTAAAAGGTGGGGGGAGCAACCCAACCCACCTGGAATTGATGATGTCAACGTCACGTAAAACACAGCAAGGGGACTCCAAAAAGAGTCTCCATTTTTTCCAAAAATTGTGGCACAGACACCACTTAAGTGGCATCAATTGCCCCAGAGTTGCTTAAAACGGTTGGTGAGGTGATTTTACCAAATCCTCAAGCTTTTAGTCTCCCCAGGATGACACAGGGGTAGAAAAGTCCTTGCGGATCTATGATTTGTTCATCTTTATGAACGTGAGTCTGTCTACATTCTCAGTGGACAGCCGCGTGCGCTTATCTGTCAGCACACCACCAGCCACGCTGAACACACGTTCAGAGAGAACGCTGGCTGCAGGGCATGACAAGATCTCCAAGGCGTGAGTGGCGTGCTCCGGACATTTTTCCAGATTAGAAGCCCAAAATGAGCAAGGGTCCAGTGACACAGTCATGGCTTCGATGTTCACTTGGAGATACTCCTGCACCATCCTCTCTAGACGATGACTATGTGTCAGACTTCTTGTCTCCTGTGGCCTTGCAAAGGATGGTCTAAAAAAGTGGTGAAACGATTCCACAAAATTGCTGTTACCAGCAGATACTGTGTTACTGTTACGGTTTGAGTGATGAAGACTCGACAGTCCCACGGTTGGCAAGTTAGAACTGTGAGATTCACTACGTGCACCAGTGGTGTTTTGTGGAAAAGCACATGAAAGATTCTGCAACAGCCTCTGCTGATACTCCTGTATGCGTGAATCCCTTTCTATGGCAGGAATTATTTCGGCAAATTTACTTTTGTCCCAGGTATCTAAGAGTATGGCAACCCAGTAATCGGGATTACTTCAAATTCTGACAATCCGAGGGTCATGTTGCAGGTAGTGCAGCAAGAAGGCACTCATGTGTCTTGCGCATCCAGGAGGACCAAGTCCTTGTTGTGTTGGTAGTGAGGTAAGAATCATGCTTCCTTCCTCTGCCCTCTCCCCCCAACCTCACACAACAGAAATGTGATCAAGGTCTCCCTCATCTGATGAGTCTTTCATGCCCATCGCCAGTTCGTCCTCCAATTCTTCCTCGGCTCCTGCACCTTCCTCAACAGTTTGACTGCTACCATGCGCCCTGGTTAATCCCTCTCCCCTACCCTCCCATGCCTTCTGCCTTGGTTCTGCCGACCGTCTGGACCTTGGAGATGTTATCCCTTCCGCATACAACTCCTCCTCTACTTCCTCGATCTCCTCTTGTCCCACCAACTGACTCCAGCATGTAAATTACCAGAATAGTCATGCTGATAATGGCATCGTCAGCACTAAACATCTTCGTCGCCATTTCAAAACTGTGCAGAAGGGTGCATAGGACCCTGATCTGAGACCACTCCTGCAGCGTGATTTGCCCCACCTCTGGATCTTGTTGGCCCAGGCTATATGTCAGAACGTATTGCACCAGGGCTTGTCAGTTCTGCCACAGTCGCTGCAACATGTGCAGAGTTGAATTCCACCGTGTCGGCACATCGCATTTCATCCGGTGAACTGGCAGGCCCAACGACTTCTGTAGAGATGTAAGTCGTTGAGCTGCGGGATGCGAACGGCGGAAGTGAGCACACAGCGACCGTGCCCTCTGCAGAAAGCCATCTAGTCCGGGATAGTGGGCTAAAAATGGCTGGACTACCAGGCTCAACACGTGAGCCATACAAGGCACGTGTGTGACATTGCCACGGCGAAGGGCCGCACCCAGATTTGCAGCATTGTCGCACACGGCCTTCCCTGGTTGCAGGTCCAGTGGAGACAACCATTCATGAAACTGGGTCTCCAGAGCTGACCACAACTCCTCAGCTGTGTGACTCACATTTCCCAGACATTTCAAAGTAAACACCGCCTGATGCCGTTGAGCCCTGCGGCCAGCATAGTAAGGAGGTGTGCAGGATCCCTTCTGCGCAGTTAGAAAGCTTGTGGCATGACCAGACAGGCTTTGGGTGCAGGTGGAGGACCGAGAGGAGGTTGAGGAGGCAAAAGCAGTGGAGGAACTTCTAGATAAAGAGGATTGACGCACAACTCGTGGGGACTGCAAGACTTGGACAGCAGCCCCTTGTCCTGCTGTCACCATAGTTACCCAGTGCCCAGTCAGTGACATGTAAAGCCCCTGTCCATGCCTACTCGTCCAAGTGTCTGTGGTGAAATGCACCCTGTCACACACAGATTTTCTCAAAGAAGCGGTGATGTGTGCGACATGCTGTTGTAGCGCAGGCACACCTTTCTTTGAGAAGTAGTGCTGACTGGGCATCTGGTACTGGGGCACTGCGACAGACATAAGGTCTCAAAAATCCTCTGTGTCCACCAGGCGGAAAGGCAGCATTTCTGTAGCCAACAGCTTGCAGATGGTGAAATTCAACCTCTTAGCTATGTCATGGCTAGGAGGAAATGGTCTTTTACTTATCCACATCTGAGGGACCTAGGGCTGGCTGTTGTGGGGTTGAGTAGGGTGTCCCCGGCAAATTGCCGGTCTGTGAGGAAGATACAGGCGGAAAAGTTAGGTTGCCTTGATCCAAATGTGGTGCTCTCGATGTCGGAGAGCGCTCAACATCAGCTGGTGTTTCCACTTCCAAATGAAATTATGACCTGCCAATCACACTGGCTGTTGCGGGTAAAGAGGTGGCAGGTCTGCGTCCAAAAACATGTGTGACTGCTGTCCCCCCAGTCACAGAGGATGAAGAGGCCGCGGATGCACAAGATGGGGCAGACGGTGGTTGGCCTGGCCCGCTAGGCCGCATTGTAGCACAGTGAGCTTCCCACTGCAACTTATGCTTCATATCCATGTGACGGTTCATGCATGAAGTACTCAAACTATGGATTTTTTGGCCTCTACTTAGCTTTTGGTGACAAATATTACAGATAACACGAGTTGGGTCATCCTTATCGATCTGAAAAAATGCCCAGGCTATGCAAGGCTTAGAGCCCATGCGACCTGAAGAGCCACCACGACTTGTGGTCAGAGGCAGAGTTGTGGTTGAGGATGCAGTTGTACTCCGTCTCTGTCCAGGAAGGCGCAACCTAAACTCGTCGTCAATAGCATCCTCCTCCACCTCCTCTGCTGACCTCATCGACTGGCTGACTGTGGGTTGACAGTAAGTGGGATCTCCAACCTCGTCATCATCACCCTGTGTGTTCTCACACCCTTCGTCCTCAGAGCCAACCTCTTCCTGCCCTGACCGAAAAGTCAAGTTGTTGTTTCAAACAGGTATTTGAGTCTCATCATCGTCTTCATCATTGTCTCCACCAACAGGAGTTACAGTTTGGGAACGAGGGTCTACATTATGCTCAGAACCTTCTTCATCTGGTCCTGGATCTGACTCATAAAGATTCTGGGCATCAATACAGATCATTTCCTCGTCTGGATTAACAGAAGCTCTGGAGCAGACCTCCGTTTCCCAGGCTATAGTATGAGTAAACAGCTGTGCAGACTCAACCATCTGTGTTACCCCATACTCAGACAGGCAGCTGGAGACTTGGGAGCTGTGAGGAAGCAAGTGCGATTGGGGTGACACCTCTGAGGACTGGAGTATTTGTGATGTTGAAGTTGAGGTGGAGGAGAGCCCACTTGAAGGAGCATTTGATATCCGTTGAAGCACCTGCTGTTTTTGTGCCTCATCTGGAATTTGTAGCGATGGGCGTGTCCGTAAGAAAGGGATCATATCACATTGTCCACGAAAAGAAATAGACATCTTAGTTTGGCTGGAAGATGGTCTTTCTTCTGCAGATGTTACTCCCCCCCCCACCACAGGGGGGCTCGACCCACCAGCGGACAGGCACCAGTATTGGGAGAGGGGGGCTGGCCGTCAGGGTCCACCGCGGCTCTGGCACAAACCCGGTCACACGGAAGTCGCACGGGCAGGAACGGCTGGCCGTGTCGGCTTGGCACTCCAGCGAAGTCCCTCTGCCCGCTCGCGCCCGTAACCTCAAAGGGATGCGCAAGCGGCTTTTCTTCCCAGGGCTGTTCCCCGCCCAGCAGGAACGTGGGGGAGCTCAGGTCGGCCTTCCACTGTACTCCCTTACCTCCCTAGCCCTCTTTCCTTCTTCCGTTCTCCATCTAACCACTCGGCACTGTGGTGTCCACTCTCCCTCCAGCTCTCTCCTTCTCACAGGTGGACTACCGCGTGTATTCACACTGTGGCGAATCTTTAGGGCCCAGGCATAAGAAGTTGTCAAGGTAATGGATAATATGTGCCCCCTTAGAAACGTCCATTTCAACACATTCGAGGAAGCAACTAAATGCCTCAAATAGTGAGCAGGATCTGGACCACCCCATGGGCAAACAGCGATCTATATAGTATGCTCCTTCCCAGAAGCAGCCCAATAGGTGGACACTATTCGGAGGCACAGGTAGTAAGTAACCGGAACGCCGCATCAATGTCTGTTTTGGCCATTAGCGTGACCCTTCCCAACTTCTTGATCCGCCTGATTGCCTTGTCAAAGGATGTACAGTATATACTACTGTACTTGGTTCCGCGTCGATGTTGTCGTTTACTGACCTGCCCCTTGGATATGACAAATGGTGGATTAGTCCGAATGTATTGGGTTCCGTTTTTGGCACAACTCACGACGGGGATACCACTACGTCTTGTAAGGAAAGTGTTCTGAATGGAACCGCCTTTCTACCTAAAGATATTTCTTTTTTTAATTTTCTTGTCACGACGTCTGGGTGTTGGTAGGCTGATTTTAGATTTTTTACTCCAGCCTTTCTTGATTTTAGAAGGGCATGACATGCCTATATCTGTGTCTCCCCCTCCTTTTACTCCTCCACCTCTTTTCTTTTCGCATAACTATATGTACTTGTCACTTTTCCATGTGTTAGTTGTGTCTTCTGAGCAGTTTGTCAGCTTTTGGACACCTTTGAAGGTGTTTTCTATGTGTTTCTATGTGTTTTTATTTGCCTGCCATTGGTTTTAACGGTGTTCGACGGTGTTCGATGGACAGTTCAGCGAACATACCGGTGTTCGATGAACCGAACCCGAACACTACGGGAGTGGCTCAACACTACATATGACTCCTTCAACCTTTCAACATCCCTATTTACTGCTGTAATATATGCCTCTATGACTGGTGCATTAATTCTAGGTACAAAAACAAGAGACATCACTTACTTGTTTTTTATCATTTCTACAATACAAATATTTTAACTTTATAGATCTAAAAAATTTATACAGTTCCGTTTCAAGTCTAAACCAATTAATATGAGTGCTAAAACTATAAGATAAACCCTTAGTCAAAACATTAACCTCATCCCTTGAGAGAGTTTTAGAAGAAAGTAACTACCAGATTTGTTCCCTCTTCTTCATGATTGTTTGCCTTTGTGCATTGTTCCTATTCCTCTGCCATCTTTCTCTTTTCTCCACGATGTTTCCTTCCTCCTCTTCTAATCCTCTGTTGTCCTCTTCCAACTTTTCTCAGTAGTCCTTCTAAAAATACGGTTTTGAAAATGTGAAACATTACAAGAAACATCAATATGGTCCCAAGAAAGAGGATTACCACCTGTTCTGCTCAAATGTTTTTTGTTTTTAATAATCCTGCCTCCATCTTTCTGACATCCATAGATATTCCCCAGACGGTAGTCCTCAGTATCTCTATCCCATTTACGTCTTTTGGTTTCTTCAAGATCAGCCATAATAGTTAGCAAATGTCTACCAATAGTCTCCTTAAACTTCAACCAATTCTCAGAGTCCAATAGTTCTTTAAGTTTATTTTCTGTATCAACAACCTTGACAGTCAAAATAGAAATTTCCCCTTGTAAAAATTCCATGTTCAGTAACAAAATGTCCATGGCCATAATAAGTATATCAAGCTGTGCACGCTTAAGCAGGTAATAATAAAGATAAAAAATCCAAAAGCAGCACAAAAAGTATTCAGGTGCAAAGCCCCCCAGGAACATACCGTTCACCGGGCTGGGGTTCAGTCCTCCTTCAAGCAGCTTAAGAATGCCTGGCAGAACCCCACTTTCTCGTGTTCCTACTCTGACCGTCTTCTTACTTAGTCCTTCTCACCGCTGCCCTACGCTGCCCACTCTCAATCCCGCTCGGGTATGCTGAAGTCCTAGCTGTATGTCGGATCCGGGACCAACCTGACCCCTGGAGATTAGAATGAAGCAACCGATCCCTCCTGACACCTGGCAGGAGTGGGGTGTACGGGTGCCGTCCTGCATGCACCGTACCCCCTGGGAACCTTTCTCTTGAACGGAGCCTACTCCCTGCTCCCCTCCGGGGCCATTATCCTGGGTCCTAACTTGTGGAGCAGAGCTCCTGCTGAGCATCTGCTCCCGGACTATCCCTCTGAACCGCCCTTACTTCCCCCCCTTGCCCTAATATGGCTTCCTATTATATACCTACTGTATAAGTGCTTCCTGTATCTGCTTCCTCCACCCACACCCACTATTGGTTCCCTCTACCATTGGGTTCCCCCCTACTCCAGCCAGGGTCAGGGCTCAGCAGAAAACTACATTGTGTCTTGCCCCTCCTGCTGGCCTGGAGCAGTGTGGTGTTGGATGTATGTGTTTCGGGTTCCGTGCGGCACTCCCATCTTACCTGAGAGAAGGGAGACACCACACCTCTGGGTGAGGTGCAGCTTCAGGTGCAAAGCCGCCCAGGTACTTACCAAACCTATAACAAAGCCTGAGTATCATGGGAACGCCCCCCATGATACTCAGGCTTTGTTATAGGTTTGGTATTTTTAGAAGGACTACTGAGAAAAGTTGGAAGAGGACAACAGAGGATTAGAAGAGGAGGAAGGAAACATCGTGGAGAAAAGAGAAAGTTGTCCCCTTTTGGGGGCATGTCTCCCATCCAGCTTTGGCCGCTGAGTTGCCATCCCCAGCAAATGGGGGGCGTTCCCATGATACTCAGGCTTTGTTATAGGTTTGGTAAGTACCTGGGCGGCTTTGCACCTGAATACTTTTTGTGCTTATTTTGGATTTTTTTATCATATTTATTATATTATATATATTCATATATCTATGAATATATCTATCTCTTTATATATATACAGTGCCTACAAGTAGTATTCAACCCCCTGCAGATTTAGCTGGTTGACACATGCGGAATTAACTTGGCATTGTGACATTTGTACTGTAGATCAGCCTGGAAGTGGGAAATGCACTGCAGCAAATTTTGTTTTTGTTTTTTTTTTTGTTTTTTTTTAAAACGTTAAAAGTTAATTCAGAGTGTCATTTATTATTCAACCCCTCAAACCACAAGAATTCTGTTTGGTCCCCCAAAAGTATTAAGAAGTAGTTCAGGCACCAAGAATAATGAGCTTCACATGTGTGGATTAAAGATCTCTTTTGCCAGCCTTTTCTGACTATTTAAGACCCTCCCCAAACTTGTGAACAGCACTCAGACATGGTCAACATGGGAAAGACAAAGGAGCATTCCAAGGCCATCAGAGACAAGATCGTGGAGGGTCACAAGGCTGGCAAGGGGTACAAAACCCTTTCCAAGGAGTTGGGCCTACCTGTCTCCACTGTTGGGAGCATCATCCGTAAGTGGAAGGCTTATGGAACTACTGTTAACCTTCCACGGCCAGGACAGCCTTTGAAAGTGTCCTCCCGTGCCGAGGCCAGGCTTGTCCGAAGAGTCAAGGCTAACCCAAGGACAACAAGGAAGGAGCTCCGGGAAGATCTCATGGCAGTGGGGACATTGGTTTCAGTCAATACCATAAGTAACGTACTCCACCGCAATGGTCTCCGTTCCAGACGAGCCCGTAAGGTACCTTTACTTTCAAAGCGTCATGTCAAGGCTCGTCTACAGTTTGCTCATGATCACTTGGAGGACTCTGAGACAGACTGGTTCAAGGTTCTATGGTCTGATGAGACCAAGATCGAGATCTTTGGTGCCAACCACACACGTGACGCTTGGAGACTGGATGGCACTGCATACGACCCCAAGAATACCATCCCTACAGTCAAGCATGGTGGTGGCAGCATCATGCTGTGGGGCTGTTTCTCTGCCAAGGGGCCTGGCCATCTGGTCCGCATCCATGGGAAGATGGATAGCACGGCCTACCTGGAGATTTTGGCCAAGAACCTCCGCTCCTCCATCAAGGATCTTAAGATGGGTCGTAATTTCATCTTCCAACAAGACAACGACCCAAAGCACACAGCCAAGAAAACCAAGGCCTGGTTCAAGAGGGAAAAAGTCAAGGTGTTGGAGTGGCCTAGTCAGTCTCCTGACCTTAACCCAATTGAAAACTTGTGGAAGGAGCTCAAGAATAAAGTCCACATGAGACACCCAAAGAACCTAGATAACTTGGAGAAGATCTGCATGGAGGAGTGGGCCAAGATAACTCCACAGACCTGTGCCGGCCTGATCAGGTCTTATAAAAGACGATTATTAGCTGTAATTGCAAACAAGGGTTATTCCACAAAATATTAAACATAGGGGTTGTATAATAATTGACCCACACTTTTATGTTTAAAATTTAATAAAATTCAACTGAGCAACATAACTTTTTGGTTTGTAAGATTTATGCTTCTGTTCATAAAACCTACTCTCGTTTGCAGTTTGAAGGCTCTAACTTATTTGCATCTTATCAAACCAGCTAAATCTGCAGGGGGTTGAATACTACTTGTAGGCACTGTATATTCATCTACCTATCCATATATCTATTTATCTATTATCTATCTACCTATCTATCTGTCTATCTATTATCTATCTATATATCTATCTATATATATATATATATATATATATATATATACATATATATAATTATATATAATGTATTTATCTATCTATCCATATATATATTATATATCTATGAATATATCTATCTATCCATATATCTATCTATTATTTATCTTCGTAATTGTCTATCTATCTGTTAATCAGTCTGTCTATTATCTATGTATCTGTATATCTACCTATCTATCCATATATCTATTATCTATCTATCTATCTATCTATCTATCTATCTATCTATCAGTCTATCGGTATATGGATAGATAGTTATAAAGATAGATAAGTAATAGATATATAGATGATACATAGACAGACAGATAGACTGCTAGATAGATAATAGACTAATAGATAATAGATAAATGCATAGTTTACAGGGGAACCCCAGAAAAAAATTGACGTAGGGTCCCACTATAAAATATAACCAGCAAAGGCTAAACAGACAGTTGCGGGCTGATATTAATAGCCAGGGAAGGGGCCATGGGTACTTACCCCCTCCGAGGCTCATAATATCAGCTCTCAGCTGCCCCAGAAAAGGCTCATCTATAAGATGAGCCAAATCTGGCGCTTAGCCTCTGCTCTTCCCACTGCCGTGTAGCGGTGGCGAGTGGGGTAATAGGGTTGGGGTTCATGTCAGTCTTGTATTGGCGGCTGACATGAAGCTCAGGTTAGTAATGGAGCGGTGTCTACGTATAAGACTAATTACTAATTCTATAGTTACTAATTACTAATTCTATAGTAAAATTTGAGAAATAAATAATCGGCCAGAAAAAAATTCTTTATTTGAAATAAAACGCACACACAATTTTATTTGATTCTTAATTAATAGTGATCAGCGAACACTAAAGTGCTCCGGTACTCATTGCTCAGGTCAAGCAAATTGGAATGCTTGAGTGCTCAGTCTAAGTAACGAACCAATGTAAGTCTATGGGAAACTCGAGCGGTCTGCAGAGGGCCTAAAAATTGCCCAAATCGATGGGAACAGTGCTCATATGACATGAGAACAGCATGGGGAAGACCCCTGAAAGCATTTCTGACTCCCAGGTCACTGCTGTCAATAACGTTGTCAGAGGTATTAAGCCACCTTTACGGATTCATAATAAAACATACAGAAACTAAACCAAAGTGGATTTTCCTGGGAAATATATTAAGGAACATCCTTTCCAGGATAATGACTTGTATATAAGGCAAAGTAAATAACCAAAAACAAAAATGCCCCTCCACACCTTGAGCTATGTTCACATGTAGCGTTTTTGATGCGTTTTTGCACTTTTGCATTGCTTTCAATGAAGACAAATGCATTCACTGGGAAATGTCATTTTAACATTTTACAGCTTTATCTGGCCATGTGGTGTGTGACACATCATCAGACACATGCATACAGTGCTGAAAAGACTTGGGAACAGCATGGAGAAGACCTCTGGAAGCATCTCTGACTCCCAGGTCACTGCCTAAAAGTGCCATGTGGTGTGTGAAACATCATCAGAAACATCCTGTTTCATTTTTGAAGGAGGGATTGTGAAAGTCACAAACACTATTTTTACAGCCTTACTATTCTTAAAGGGCCAGCAGTCGGCTATGCTTTGTTGTTCCCAGATTCAGTATTAAAGAGTGGGTCTCCTATACTGTTATTGCATATGCAGTGACTGCAAGGGCTGCCAAAAATTTGGACGCAACCCAATACCCCTTTGAAGAGGCATAAAGAAGGGTCTCAGTAAAAAAAATGTTCCCATTATAAAGGAGTGGGTCTCATGTTGTGGTAATGCCCATGCTGTGACTGCAAGGGCTGCCAAAATTTGGTCAAAACCCCACTAACAATTTTAAGACACATAGTGCTGGGCCACAGTAGCAACATGTTCCCATTAGAAAGGAGAGAGTCTGCTATACAGTTATAGGGTATGCAGTGAGTCCAACGACTGCCAAAATTTAGGAAAAACCCCACTAACAATTTAAAGACACTTAGAGCTGGACCACAGTAATAACAAGTTCCCATTAGAAAGGAGAGGGTCTGCTATACCGTTATAGGGTATGCAGTGAGTCCAACAGCTGCCAAAATTTAGGAAACACTCCACTAACAATTTAAAGACACAGAGAGCTGGGCCACAGTAACAACATGTTCCCATTAGAAAGAATAAGGTCTGCTATACAGTTATAGGGTATGCAGTGAGTCCAGTGGCTGCCAAAATTTAGGAAATACTCCACTAACAATTTAAAGACACATAGAGCTGGGCCACAGTAACGACATGTTCCCATTAGAAAGGAGAGGGTCTGCTATCCAGCTATGGGGTATGCATGAGACCAACAGCTGTCAAAATTTAGGAAAAACGCCATTTACCAATTTAAAGACACATAGAGCTGGGCCACAGTAATGACATGTTCCCATTAGAAAGGAGTGGGTCTGCTATCCAGTTATAGGGTATGAAGGGAGTCCAATGGCTGCCAAAGTTTGGGAAAAACCCCACAAACAATTTAAAGACACTTAGAGCTGGGCTAGGGTAACGAGTACGACATGTTCCCATTAAAGAGGAGTGGGTCTTGCAAGAGATGTAGAGGTCGGAGGGCCTCCTGAAAACAATGTTCCCATTATTAGGAAGTGGGTCTCCCATACTATTTGCCTATGCAGTGAAGACAATTGCTGCCAAAAATTTGGAGGCACTCCAATGCCGCTTGCAAGAGACATAGAGGTCGGAGGGCCTCCTGAAAACAATGTTCCCATTATTAGGAAGTGGGTCTCCCATACTGTTTGCATATGCAGTGAATGTAATGGCTGCCAAAAATTTGGAGGCACTCCAATGCACCTTGCAAGAGACGTAGATATAGTGATATGGTAGATTTGGTGGTGATATGGAGGAGGATGTGAAGGATGAGGAGATGGATGAGGACAAGAGAAAATAGACAAATTTTGGAAGCATATACCCAAGTCTGGGTGTGAAGGCAGAGGTGCATGGGAATAGTTAGATCTCCCAAAAAAAACACTGTATTTGAGTTTATGTTACGCTGCTATCATTCGGTGGTGTTGAGAAGTCTAGCCCAATCCAGCCCTTGTTCATTTTTATAAGAGTCAGCCTATCAGCATTTTCAGTTGACAGGCGGATGCACCTATCGGTTATAATTCCACCAGCGGCACTAAAAACCTCCAAGGCGTAGAGAGCCAGTTCATGCAACGTGTCCAGCTTGGATACCCAATAATTATAAGTCACAGAGGAATCACGGAGGACGTTGGTACAGTGGGCAAGGACCTACCTCACCTTTTACCGAAATGTTTCCCTCCTTGTGAGAGTACCCCATGTTTCAGGGCCTGTGCAATGTGAGAGTTTGAGAAAACTGTCCCAGAACTTTGACAGTGTTCCCCTGCCTCTGCTGTATTGCATTTGTGTCTCTCTCATCTGTACTCCTTGGTTGTCCAACGAAGTGTGACCTCTGCCGCGTTTTCAGATGGGAATTTTTTCAATAATTCCGCAAAAAGGGCCTTCTCGTACTGCCCCATTTAATAGGCCTGTCCTGTGTGGGAATAAGAGACAGAAAGTTCTCCTTGCAGCATGGGTCTAGAAGTGTCACCAACCAGTAATGACTGTCACCCAAAATTTGGACAACGCGAGGGTCACGGGAAAGGCAGCGTAACATAAACTCAGCCATGTGTGCCAGACTGCAAAGAGGCAAGACTTACGTGTCCTTACCAAGAGGATGACTGACCATGCTCTCCTCCTCAACCTCCTCCTCCATGTTCTCAGGCCATCCACGCTGAACAGACGGTATGACAGTTGTGCAGGTAGTACTGTCTATAGTGCAGGAAACTAGCTCCTGTTCTTCCTCCTTCTCCTCTTCCTCATTGTCACCCAATACATGTTGGGATGAGATGAGGCTGGACTGTGTGGAATCACCCTGTATGGTTCCTTGCTCCATCTCATCGTGCTCCACCTGCAATGAGAAGACAGTGAAGAGGGATGGTGACACTAATTATGGCGTCATCGCCGCTCACCATCTTGGTGGAGTCCTTAAAGTTTTGGAGGATAGTACATATGTCTGACATCCATGTCCACTCCTGAGGTCTTATGTGTGGAGTCTGAACTGAATACCGACGGCCTTGTTGATGCTTGTAGTCAACAACCGCCCTCTTCTGCTCACAAATCCTTCCCAACATCTGCAATGTAGAGTTCTAATGCATGGGGACATCGCAGATCAGTCGGTGAACTGGAAACTGCAAACGCTGCTGAAGCACGGCAAGGGCAGTGGAAGCTGTAACTGACTTTCAAAAATGGGCACACAGGCAGCGTACTTTGACAAGCAGATCTGGGTAGGTTTTGAAAAACTGCTGAACCACGAGGTTAAGCACATGGGCCAGGCATGGTATGTGTGTTAGCTCACCTCACCTCAGAGCCGCCACCAGGTTGTGGCCATTTTCACACACGACTATGCCTGGCTGTAGAGTCAGCAGTGTCAGCCACAGATCTGCCTGCTATTGCAGATCTGCCCACAACTCTTCAGCCTTGTTCGGTTTGTCACCTAAGCATATTAGCTTCAGCACAGCCTGTTGGCCGCTTGGCCGAGGCAGTGCTGCTGTGCTTCCAGCTTGTGACTGATGTGGTCTTTTCAGAGATGGAGGCTGAAGAGGAGGAGGAGGTGCAGGAGGTGTAGAATGTGGGGGAAACCCTGATTGACCCAGGGCCCGCAATCCTCGGCGTCGGGAGAACGTGTTCCGTCCCAACGTCCGACTGGGTCCCGGCTTCCACTATATTAACCCAGTGTTCTGTCAGCGAGAAGTACCATCCCTGCCCACAAGCACTTGTTCACGTGTCCGTGGTTAGGTGAACTTTACCAGTAACTGCATCGTTAAGGGCACAGCTAATGTTGTGGGACACTTGCTTGTGAAATGCGGGGATGGCAGACCGGGAGAAATAGTGGTGGTTGGGGACCGAGTATCAAGGGACGGCCACCGCCATCAGGTTGCGGAAAGCTTCCATCTCCATGAGCCTAAAAAGCAACATTTTGAGTGCAAGCAGTCGCGAAATGTGTGAATTTAGTAGTCTGGCCTGTGGGGCGTTGGCTGCGTATTTGCGCTTGCGTTCCAAGGACTGGGGTAGGGACAACTGAACGCTGCACTGGGACAAGGACGTGGACGTGCTTGCTTATGATGCTAGTTGAGAGTGTGCAATGACATGTGCAGGGCGGGAGGCATCTTGGAATGGGCCACTGACAGGGGATTGGCGTGTGTTAGGAGGGCATTTGCAAATAACTTTATTATAATGGAACACAACCAACCCCGGGGTCCGCGATGCAGCCTGGTGGACTGCTGCCGAACACTTTCCGGGTGAAAAGGAAAGCAACCAATTTAAATGATAAACCCTTCCGTGTTACTGCACACAGGAACGGGTATGGCGGTTCGCTCTATCTCCGTTAACTGCACGGGAGGTGAGCGGTAAAAAACTATCTCTAGTCCTGTTACAGCACAGGGACTACACTGGCGGCGCTAGGATGCGTGTGTAACTACGCCGATGGATACACGCGCCTCCAGCCGGCGTGATACCGGACTTAAGGGTACTACTCCAAGTGACTGACAGGTGATAACCGTGGAGAGTACGTCTGCAGGCTGCTCGGGGTGTTAGGCGACCCCTTTGGCAGAGCCAGACTCCTAGACGAAGCTACCTGCCTATTTCCACTACACCTGCCTATGGAAACTACACGTGGAACACAGTCGTCCACACAACAGCATCACTGCTCAATGATCAGAGCGCACCGCCATGTTTGTGGGCGGGCCTTTTAAAGACTAAGCCCTGCCCACCTTTGCACTATTGGTGGCGTCACCCGCGACCAATCAGGCGGTGCCAGATCACCGGATCAGCTGACTCCCGAACCACCAATCACGGTCTGCCATGTCACGGGCATGCTCAGTACCGAGAATCCTGGACTTAGGCTCCAACAGCCCTGTCTCCCTCCGCAACCTATGCTTAACATTGCTAGGCACAAATACCCAAAAGACAATCTGTACATCTCATGGATCAGCTAGGCGTTGGGGCTGATGATGATGCTGAGCAGCATCAGCCCTGGCTGGACTGGAATGGAAGACCACAGAAGGTTCTGGACACGTTTCGAATCCAGTAACAGCCCGACGCCTAACGTTATCCCCCTTCCACTTGACACTCATTTTCCTCAATGAGCAGGGGAGCATGAATGTGGTCCACCGGTTCACAGGGAAGATCCTCAGATCCGTGACCCCTCCGGTGTACAGGGTACCCTTTTTTCCCACGAACCATCTTAGACCCCATAATATCCTGCAGCTCGAGATTATCACCCCTTGTGTCTGAAGCAGGTTGGGGTACAGCGAGTTTTGACAGGTGAACGGGTCTAAGGAGCGACACATGGAAAGTGTCGTGACTCCTCAGCTGTCGTGGTAACTGTAACCGGTACATTACAGAGTTTACCTGGGCCAAAATTTTGAACGGACCAATAAAGCGAGGAGCAAACTTAGCAGATCTCCCGCATAATCTAGTATTGCGAGCCAAGAGCCACACTCTGTCGCCGGATAGAATACGGGGGCAGGACGACGAAGAATGTCAGCCGACTCACTATCTGTGGAGTCCGCCATGGGCAACGGGTGGAAAAAAACAGCTGGACTTTGACCGGAAGATTTATCTCTCGCACAGAAGGCACACGCAGGAATATATTCCTTAACGTCCTGGCGCCACCGGGGCCACCAATAGGACCGTTGAAGGGACTTTGTGGTACGTTTGACCCCAAGATAGACTCCGATCTTAGGAGCATGAGCCCAAGAGAGGACCTCATTTTGTAGATTAGGGGGAACGAACGTCCTCCCTGAAGGAACCTGGTTCTTTTTGACATAATCTGACAAGACCTGGGTCTCGGGGACAGACAGAGGATCTGTGCCGGGAGTCACATCGGTAGAAGGGTCAGAGACTACCCTCCGGGTGACTGTAACCATACACTGAGACACACAATTTTCACTCCAGGAAGAAATTCTCCCCGTATTCCAGTCAATGTGTGGAGTGTGACAACGTAACCATGGAAGACTCAATAACACTTCATCTAATCCACCGGGAATAATAAGAAAGGAGATAACCTCCCGGTGGCCCTGAGGACATGACATGGTGAGGGGAATTGACTGGTGGGTGATTTGTGTGTCCAGGAGTGAACCGTTAACTACCCTAATGTTCATTGGTCTTGGCAGTAACTCTATAGGGATGGCATGCCTCTGGGCAAACGTAGATGACAAAAAATTGCCATCGGCGCCAGAATCCACCCACGCCTTGGCAGTAACCACAGTTGCTCCGAAGGACAATGACACCTTATACAATAATTTGGAGGAAGAAGCCCCAGAATCTAACACACCTCCTCCAACGGTGGTTAGACACACTCATTTACCCGACTGTTTGAAACCCTAATTAACGGGGAACACAAGAGATGTGCAGGTCGGGAACTAGAAGAGCTAGACTCAGTTCAGGATATATCCATAGCCTCAGGCTCCGAGTCGGGAGTCACGGGTTCGGAAATGTGTCTAGTAAAGGATGGTGCCAATCGATACTGAGGTTTGGCGACCTCCAGCTCTAATTTGTGTTCTGCATGACGCAAATCTATTCAGTTAGCGAGAGATATTAACTCCTCCAGGGAGGTTGGAATCTCTCTGGTAGATAGAGCATTTTTAATATGCCAGCCAGACCCCTCCAGAACACCGGAGTTAAAGACCGCTCAGACCAATCCAATTCTGCCGCTAAGGTTCTGAATTGGATGGCATAGTGGCTGGCGGTGACCGAACCCTGGACCAACGCAAGAAGCTTAAGAGCCTTATCATGCGTGACCTGAGGACCAAGGAATACACTCTTTAGGACGTTAAGAAAGAGACCCGCATTAGCCACTACCGGGTCATTGCGCTCCCACAGAGGAGTAGCCTACTCCAGAGCCCTGAGAGAGAGTAACGAGATGACATAACCCACTTTGGCTCTTTCGGAGGGGAACCGTGCCTCCATCATTTCCAAGTGAATGGAGCATAAATTAAAAAAAACACTGCAGGATTTACTGTCCCCAGAAAATTTTTCCGGGAGAGCAAAATGGGGTAATGGGGCAATTGCAGCTGCCGCAGCATTAATCGCAGCCGAGTTATCCAGATTGGCTGCTTGAGAAGCCGCCTGGGTAGCTACTGCAGTGATATCAGCGGCCGGAGCTTGTTCCAGAGACCTAAGTCTGGTCTCCAGTTGCTGTATGTAACGCTGCAGTTGCTGGTTGTCGGCCATGTTCGGCAAGACCCTGGCACTCTGATACTGTTAGGAGGGCGGTTGCAAACAACTTTATTATAATGGAACACAACCGACCCCGGGGTCCGCGATGCAGCCTGGTGGACTGCTGCCGAACACTTTCCGGGTGAAAAGGAAAGCAACCAACTTAAATGATAAACCCTTCCGTGTTACTGCACACAGGAACGGGTATAGCGGTTCGCTCTATCTCTGTTAACTGCACGGGAGATGAGCGGTAAAAAGCTATCTGTAGTCCTGTTACAGCACAGGGACTACACTGGCGGCGCTAGGATGCGTGTGTGACTACGCCGACGAATACACGTGCCTCCAGCCGGCGTGCTACCGGACTGAAGGGTACTACTCCACGTGGCTTACAGGCGATAACCATGGAGAGGACGTCTGCAGGCTGCTTGGGGTGTTAGGCGACCCCTTTGGCAGAGCCAGACTCCTAGACGAAGCTACCTGCCTATTTACACTAGCCTGCCTATTTCCACTACACCTGCTTATGGAAACTACACGTGGAACACAGTCGTCCACACAACAGCATCACTGCTCAATGATCAGAGCGCGCCACCATGTTTGTGGGTGGGCCTTTTAAATACTAAGCCCTGCCCACCTTTGCACTATTGGTGGCGTCACCCGCGACCAATCAGGCGGTGCCAGGTCACCGGATCAGCTGACTCCCGAACCACCAATCATGGTCCGCCATGTCACGGGCATGCTCAGTACCGAGAATCCTGAACTTAGGCTTCAACAGCCCTGTCTCCCTCCGCAACCTATGCTTAACATTGCTAGGCACAAATACCCGAGAGACAATCTGTACATCTCGTGGACCAGCTAGGCGTTGGGGCTGAGCAGCATCAGCCCCAGCTGACCTGAAATGGGAGACCACAGAAAGTTCTGGACGCATTTTAAATCCAGCAACAGCCAGACGCCTAACAGGCTTGAATGCACAACAGCGGAAGAAGCAGTGGTGTCACCTGCAGACACTGTTTCTGAACCCTGGAGTTCGGCCCACTTAGTCGGGTGCTTTGCTGCCATGTGCCTGATCAAGCTTGTGGTGGTCAGCCTGCTAATTTTGCTACCCCTGCTGATGCTGACCTGGCAGGTGGTGCAAATGGCCTTTTTGGGGTTATCTGCAGAGTCTTTAAAAAACAACCTGAATCGGGAAGACCTAACAGTTGTACTGGCAACTTCATTCGTGTTGGCATTACGAGAAACGCTTTCCCGCCCTGTGTCTGCGGCCACAACACTGCTTCTTCCAGCCTGTTGTGATGCTACGCCTCCCTTCCCCTGTGTGCTGCTGTCCTTGCTATATGTGTCCCCCTGCCAGGTTGGGTCAGTTAGTATATCATCCACCACCTTGTCTTCCACTGCCGCACCCTAGTCCTCCTCCTGACTTTCTGGCAATTGTATCTCATCTTTATCATCATCCACCTCTTGCGACAATAATTTCACTTTCCCACCATCTCCTTCATGTGACCATGGCTGCTCCAATATTTGGGCATCACTACACGCGTTTTCATTTTGACTCGCTTGAAGCTGGCCGGGCGAGCGAGAGGTCCAAATCTACAAATGGAAAAGTGAACAGCTCCTCTGAGGGTCCAAGTGTGGGATCAGCTGTCTCCACGCACTTTGTGTTAGGCGTTGGTCTGGTGCTGGATTTGAAATGGGTCCCAGACCTTCTGCAATCTCCCATTTCAGTCCAGCCAGGGGTGATGCTGCTCAGCATAGCCATCAGCCCCAACGCCTAGCTGGTCCGCGAGCATTATTTGTATCCCAGGTAGTTGTGCCTAGCAATGTTAAGCCTGGGTTGCAGAGGGAGACAGGGCTTGTGGAATCTAAGTCCAGGATTTGCCGCAATGAGCATGTCCGTGACCTGGCGGATCATGATTGGTGGGTTGGCACCCACCTGACCCGGTGACCTTGCACCGCCTGTTTGGTCCACGGGTAACGTCACCAATGGCGCGTCGGTGGGCAGGGCTTAGTCTTTAAAAGGCCCGCCCACAAACATGGCGACGCACTCAGATCACTTGAGCTGGTTGTTTGTGGTGTGCACGCTTAACTCTTGGGCTCCTCGAAGAGCCATAGCTTTATGCAGGCAGGTAGCTTGAGCAATATAGAGCAGGTCTGCTCAGTTCGGTAGCACGCCGGCTGAGTGCACGAATACCCGGCGGGAATCACACCCGCATACTAGCGCCAACTCCTATAGTGTAGCGCCTGTATCGAAGACAGGGCTACTGCTTCTCCCATGGTCGCACTTCTCCCTGCGGTTCTTGGAGATTGTGCAAACCGTCTTACCCTTCCGTGTGCATTAACACGAAGGGCTTAGATAGTTTGTAGGTGCGTCGCCGGTCGCTCTTCCTCCGTGCAGTTAACGGAGATAGAGCGTACCGCTTAACCCGGTTCTGTGTGCAGTTAACATGGACGGGTTACCATTTTAGTTGGTTACTTCCCTTTCCACCCGGGAAGTGTTCGGCAGCAGTCCACCAGGCTGCATCGTGGACCCCGGGGTCGGTTGCGTTCCATTTAAATAAAGTTGTCTGCAACCGCCCTCCTAACAGTATCTGAGCGCCAGGGTCTTGCCGAACATGGCCGACAATCAACAACTGCAGCATTATATACAACAACTGGAGACCAGACTTAGAACTCTGAAACAAACTGCTCCGGCCGTTGATATCACTGCAGTAGCGTCCCAGGAGGCTACTCTAGCAGCCAATATTATTAACTCGGCTGCGGCGAATACTGCAACCACTGCAAGTGTCCCATTACCCCGGTTTGCTCTCCCGGAGAAATTTTCTGGGGATAGTAAACTCTGCATGGGTTTTATTAATGTATGCTCCATTCATTTGGAGATGATGGAGGCACGGTTCCCCTCCGAAAGAGCCAAAGTGGGATATATCATCTCTTTGCTTTCCCACAGAGCTCTGGAGTGGGCTACTCCTCTATGGGAGCGGAACGACCCGGTTGTAGTAAATGCGGGTCTTTTCCTCAAGACCCTAAAAAGTGTTTTCCTGGGTCCTCAGGTCACACATGATACGGCTCTTAAGCTCCTTGCGTTGGTCCAGGGTTTGGCCACCGCCAGTCACTATGCCGTCCAGTTCAGAACCTTAGCGGCTGAACTGGATTGGTCTGAGCGGTCGCTTATCCCGGTGTTCTGGAAGGGTCTGGCTGGGCATATTAAAAATGCTCTATCTACCAGAGAGATTCCAACCTCTCTGGAGGAGTTAATATCTCTCGCCGACCGTATAGACTTGCGTCATGCTGAACACAAGCTAGAGCTAGAGGTTGGCAGACCTCAGTATCGACTGGCACCAGGCGTCTTTGGATCCAAACCCAAGACTCTCGACCCGGAGCCTGAGGCTATGGATATATCCCGAACTGAGTCTAGTCCCTCTTGTTCCCGACCCGTACATCTCTTGGAGCACGCAGTAAATAAGGGTTCCAAGCAGTCGGTAAAACGAGTAGGTCTTACCACCGTTGGGGGAGGTATGTTAAATTCCGGGCCTTCTTCCTCCAAGTTATCAAATAATGTGACATTGTTCTTTGGCAAATTTGCAGTTACTGCCAAGGCGTGGGTGGACTCTGGTGCTGAGGGCTACTTTTTATCATCTACGTTTGCCCAGAGGCATGCCATCCCTATTGAGCTACTCTCTAGTCCCATGAACATTACTGTTGCCAATGGTTCACTCCTGGATGTGCAAATCACCCATCAGTCGATCCCTCTCACCATGTCATTTCCTCAGGGCCACCGGGAGGTTATCTCTTTTCTTATTATTCCTGGTGGATTAGACGAGGTGTTATTGGGTCTCCCCTGGTTACGTTGTCATACTCCACACATTGACTGGAATACGGGGAGAATTTCTTCCTGGAGTGAGAATTGTGCATCTCAGTGTTTGGGCAAAGTCACCCAGAGGGTAGTCTCTAATCCTCCTATCATTGCGACATCCAGTACAGATTCTTTGTCTGTTTCCAGGGCCCGACCCTTGTCAGATTATATCGCAAAGAACTCTCAGGAAGAGAGGGTGGCTGCAGTGTCCTCCAACCCGGTTCCGTCTGGGAGGACGTTTGTTTCCCCAAATCTACGGAGTATGGTGCTCTCCTGGGCTCATGCCCCTAAGATCGGAGCTCACCTGGGGGTCAAATGTACCACTAAGTCCCTTCTACGGTCCTATTGGTGGCCCCGGTGGCGCCAGGACGTCAAGGACTTTGTTCTCGCGTGTCCCGTCTGTGCGAGAGATAAATCTTTTCGCCAGAGACCGGCGGGTCCTTCCTCCCTGTCACCCGTGGAAGATCCTACGCATAGAGAACCAGTTGTCACTGCTTCCTGTCCTAAAAGAGGGTACCCTGTACACCGGAGGGGTCACTGTTTCGTGAATCCTCTCTGTGACCCTTTGGACCACATCCTTGCCCCCCGGCTCATGGAGGAAAATGAGCGTCAAGTGGAGGGGGATAATGTTAGGCGTTGGTCTGGTGCTGGATTCGTAATGGGTCCAGGACCTTCCGCGGTCAACCCATTTCAGTCCAGCCGGGGCTGATGCTGCTCAGCATCGCCATTAGCCCCAACGCGTAGCTGGTCCGCGAGCATTGTTTGTCTGCCAGGTAGTTGTGCCTAGCAATGTTAAGCCTGGGTTGCAGAGGGAGACAGGGCTTGTGGAATCTAAGTCCAGGATTTGCCGCAATGAGCATGTCCGTGACCTGGCGGATCATGATTGGTGGGTTGGCACCCACCTGCCCCGGTGACCTGGCACCGCCTGTTTGGTCCATGGGTAACGTCACCAATGGCGCGTCGGTGGGCAGGGCTTAGTCTTAAAAAGGCCCGCCCACAAACATGGCGACGCGCTCAGATCATTTGAGCTGGTTGTTTGTGGTGTGCACGCTTAACTCTTGGGCTCCTCGAAGAGCCATAGCTTTATGCAGGCAGGTAGCTTGAGCCATATAGAGCGGGTCTGCTCAGTTCGGTAGCACGCCGGCTGAGTGCACGAATACCCGGCGGGAATCACACCCGCATACTAGCGCCAACTCCTATAGCGTAGCGCCTGTATCGAAGACAGGGCTACTGCTTCTCCCATGGTCACACGTCTCCCTGCGGTTCTTGGAGATTGTGCGAACCGTCTTACCCTTCCGTGTGCATTAACACGAAGGGCTTAGATAGTTTGTACGTGCGTCGCCGGTCGCTCTTCCTCCGTGCAGTTAACGGAGATAGAGCGTACCGCTTAACCCGGTTCTGTGTGCAGTTAACACGGACGGGTTACCATTTTAGTTGGTTACTTCCCTTTCCACCCGGGAAGTGTTCGGCAGCAGTCCACCAGGCTGCATCGCGGACCCCGGGGTCGGTTGCGTTCCATTTAAATAAAGTTGTCTGCAACCGCCCTCCTAACACTCGGCATGGTGGGAGGAAGGATGATCAGGGTGAGGAATATGCGGCCCAGACTCACGGCTACTGAGACTTGACCGTGTGGAAGACAGGGTGGTAGTGGTGGTGGCAAAGTGACTGGAAGCATTATCTGCTATCCACTTGACCGTGTGGAAGACAGGGTGGTAGTGGTGGTGGCAAAGTGACTGGAAGCATTATCTGCTATCCAACCAACAACCTTTTGACACTGTCCTCGGTTCAATAGTGGTGTACTGCGGTCCCTAAGTAATCAGGACAGGAAGGTTGAGCGACAAGATGTGGGTGTTTGTGGTGGCACACTTTCAGCTTGCCCACAGCCAAGTCCTCGGCCTCAGCATGCACCATCACCATCACGTCCACCTCTCCATCCATTGCCATGCACCTTGCCCATTTTAAATGAAGGACAATATTTTCCACTTTCACATAAAATGGCTGATTTTGGAATGCAGTTATATGTGATACGTCTGACAGAGAACCACGGTTATAAATAGCAGGCCTGTAATTTACTAATACTATTCTTCACAGACACCTAGCGTGAATACCTTGACCGACACAGTGCAATGAAATGAAAATGGAAGAAATGGCTGATTTTGGAACACTCTTATAGGTGATATGTCTTCTGAATGAGAACCACGGTTTTAAATAGCAGGCCTGTAATTTACTAATACTATTCTTCACTGAGACCTTTTGTGAATAGCTTGACTGACACTGCAACTAAATGAAAATGGAAGAAATGGCTGATTTTGGAACACTCTTATAGGTGTTATGTCTGACACAGAACCATGGTTATAAATAGCAGGCCTGTAATTTACTAATGCTATTCTTCACAGACACCAAGTGTGAATAGCTTGACTGACACACTGCAACAGAATGGAAAAGAAGACTAATATATTCCACGTTCAGTTCAAATTTCTGGATTTTTTTCGCTGTAATATGGAACAGTATTCTGCAGTGCTAACGAGAAAATGGAGCAGAAAAATGGTGTACTCTGGGTTGCTTTTTAATCAAATAACAAGAATTAAGATAAAAAAAAATTGCCCTGGCCAATGATATCTGGGGCTACAGTTGTGCTCAAAAGTTTACATACCCCAATAGAATTTTTGCTTTCTTAGCCTTGTTTCAAAATATATGAATGATAACAAAAAACTTTTTCTCCACTCATGGTTATTGGTTGGGTGAAGCCATTTATTGTCAAACTACTGTGTTTTCTCTTTTTAAATCTTAATGACAACCAAAAAACATCCAAATGACCCTGATCAAAAGTTCACACACCCCAGTTCTTAATACCGTGTATTGCCTCCTTTAACATCAATGACAGCTTGAAGTCTTTTGTGGTAGTTGTGGATGAGGTTCTTCATTTTCTAAGATGGTAAAGCTGCCCATTCTTCAGGGCAAAAAGCCTCCAGTTCCTGTAAATTCCTGGGCTGTCTAGCATGAACTGCGCGCTTGAGATTTCACCAGAGTGGCTCAATGATATTGAGGTCAGGAGACTGAGATGGCCACTCCAGAACCTTCACTTTGTTCTGCTGTAGCCAATGACAGGTCAACTTGGCCTTGTGTTTTGGATCGTTGTCATGGTGGAACGTCCAAGTACACCCCTTGCTCATCTTCTGGGCTGATGAGTGCAAATTTGCCTCCAGTATTTGCTGATAACGTGCTGCATTCATCTTTTCTTCAACTTTTACCAAGTTTCCTGTGCCTTTGTAGCTCACACATCCCCAAAACATCAGCGATCCACCTCCGTGCTTTACAGTAGGAATGGTATTCCTTTCATCACAGGCCTTGTTGACCTCTCTCCAAATGTAATGGCTTTCTTCTGGCGACTCAACCATCCTGATCATTTTTCTTCAAGTGCCTCCTTATTGTGCATCTTGAAACAGCCACACTGATAGTTTTGAGAGAGTCCTGAATTTCAGCTGATGTTATTTATGGGTTTTTCTTTGCATCACAAACAATTTTTGAGCTCAGAAGCACCTCTCCCTACTCTGCCTTTTACTGGGGTAGACTGTGAAGAGCATAGCCGGGCCAGGTCTTATATAGACCTGATGATGCTGTGCGGCCAGCCAATCACTGTAATGCCCACAACCAACATGGCTACGGCATTACAGTGCGTGACAGGCAATCCTTGCATGTAAATTGGCTCTCTAAGGAGCACCAAACATGCAGTGAGGGCACCCGAGTTCCAGCCCGAGCATCCCAAAAAGTATTTGCCAAGCTTGTCTAGCACCGTGATGCTCAGGTGAGTACCGAGAAGTGGTAAGCACGTTCGCTCATCACTATTAATTAACAACAAAAAAAAACTTACATAACACCCATTCTATTGAAGCCCTCGTCCCCTGTAACAAAAATAAAATTAAAAAAATACCATATACCTCATCTGTCGTTTGCGATGACAATCCAGATTGTTCAACAGCGATCTGGGTCACCGCTAGAGCAGTCACATCAGCAGTCACTGATGTGACTGTTCTAGAGGACAGCAGGCTATACACTGACACAGGAGTGTAATTAATCTTGTGTCAGTGTACAGGCTAAGCTGCCGGCAGAGAGGTCACATGAGTTCATCAGCTGATGAACTCATGTGACCTCACTTACAGCACTACTGCTGCGTGAGAAATTCCCATGCAACAGTAGTGCCGTAAGTGAAATCACACGAGTTTATTAGCGGATGAACTCGTCTGACCTCTCTGCCGACAGCTCAGCGCTATACATTAACTGGAGCGATTGTGCTCTTGTCAGTGTATCGCAGCTGCAGAATAGAGAGGTCACATTTTCTGATGTGGCTGTTCTATTCATGAGATTGACGTGGGACACTATATGAACTACAGGGGACAGGTGATAATTATGGTGATTTATTATTTTATCTTTACTTCAGGAGACAATGGCTCCGGGGATTAGGTGTAAGGTAAGTATATTGTGTTTTGTTATTTTTATTTTTTTTGCAGGGGACGAAGGCATCAGGGACAAGGTGTAGGTGAGTATAATGTGTTTTTTTATTTGAATATTTTTTATTTTAACCCTTTTTTTGTGTTTTTTTTACTTTCAGCACACGCGCTGCTGACAAGAGACTACTGCTCCCATCCAGCTGTGCCTGTGCTTGCTATTTCCTATGACAGCAGGCGCCGGCTGATGGTGCTAGTAGTCCCATCAGCTGGCACCTATGCCTCGTGGTAAACTTTTTACTGTGGGTTACTATCACAGCTGTGGGGTCATGATGACATGTGTCAGGATGATCCCACAGCGCTCTGATTGCGGTAATGATGTTACCACTGATCAGAGCCTGTGTTTCCTGCACTGTCACGCTGAAACGCCCGAACCCAGACTCGAACAGTAAAATGGACTTCCTGAGGAAGTCCGTGTTTGGGGTCCGTGCCCGAACAGTAGTGTTCAGTATGGACCCCGAACTTTACTGTTCGGGTTCGCCCATCACTAGTCATGTTTTTTTAAATAGTTAAATTTGGCTACATCAATACCTAGCATTCCTTGAAATTAAAACAATGTAGACATTTAACTGTACAAATCTGTTTTCGCACATGGGTCTTACTAGTCTAATCCGACAACTGTGCATGACACACCTATATTGCTGGCTGCTGCCATATTTTACTTTGTTCGTGTACCTCCTTATCTAGCAGTTCTTATTACATCCTTTTTCACAGAGGTTGAATAATTGTGGTTGAAAATGTCAAAAGTTAACTATAGTGATGTACAAAATGTATGGTAGAAGAAAAAGTGGCAATGGCTAAGAATGTTGGAGGCACTTGCAGTAGCAGAAGCACCATGATCACCACTGGCACCAGTGGTGTAGTCCAGGCAGTCTTAATTGGCATCTTTTGCATTATGGAATGTATGACACATCCATTGTCTCTCCTACAACAGGATGATGTTTCATAGTTTTTAATGTTGAAGGTAGACATAAGTCCATTAAGTTCAATCTATAACCTAACATGTTTATCCAGAGGAAGGCAAAAGACCCCATGAGACAGATGCTTATTGCCCAACTTTAGGGGAAAATTCCTTCCTGACTCCACATACTGCAATCAGACCAGTTACCTGGATCAAGTTCCCATCAAAGAATCTGGTGCCCATAACCTGTACTATTATATTTTTGAAGAGAAGGATCCAGCCTCTCCTTGAACTTTTCTAGTGAATCAAGAATTACAACATCATGTGGCAGAGAGTTCTATAGTTTCATTACTCTTACAGTAAAGAATTGACTTCTGTGATTATGATAAAACCTTCTTTCCTCTAGACCAGTGTTTCCCAAACCCCATCCTCACGTCCCCCCACAGGTCATGTTTTCAGGATCTCCTTAGTATTACACAGGTGGTTGAAGTATCATCAAGGCATCAGGAATTCTCTCACCTGTGCAATACTAATGAGATCCTGAAAACATGACCTGTGGGGGGCCGTGAGGATGGGGTTTGGGAAACACTGCTCTAGACGTAGAAGATGTCCCTTTGTCATCATTGTAGGCCTAGGTGTAAAAAAGTAGTTAGAAAGATCTCTGTACTGTTCTTTCATATATTTGTACATTGTATTAAGATTACCCCTAAGCCTTTCATTTTTCAAACTGAATAACCCCACGTTTTATAACCTGTCTCTTAATAACCTTGGCTGCTCTTCTCTGCACCCGTACTTCTTACACACCAGAACCCAAATTTGTTCACATTATTCTAAGTGTGGCCACATAAGTGACTTGCATAGAGGCTATGTTCTTGTTATGAGCATCTATGCCTCTTTTTATGTATCCCATTATTTTATTTGCCTTGGCAGCAGTTGTCTGGCTTTGCTCACTAAAGTTTAGTTTTCCATCCACCCATATGCGCAAGTCTTTTTTAGTGACAGTTTTAGCCAGTGTTTTAAAATTTATTACATAACCATACTACATATATAATATTACACTGCATTCCAAATTATCATGCAAATAGTATTTTTATCTAATTTTTCTAAATGGTTGATGCAAATGAGTTAGTATAATATTATCAAATTTTATTGAACAAACCTCTCAATGATTACAGTATTTTATTCAAAACTAAAAAAAACTCAAAATGCACTGTTCCAAATTATTATGCACAACAGAGTTTCCAAACATTTTAAAGGTTTTAAAGAACTGAAAATGGTCATTTGTGAAATTTGCAGCATTAAGAGGTCACATTTACTGAAAGCAAAAGCTTTTTCAATCGAAAACATCTTAACAGGCCAAGTTACCGTGGGTTGCAAAAGTGTTCACTCCCACTCCCACCCCCGGCTTTTTACTTATTTTGCTACATTACAACCTGTGTTTAAATAATTTTGTAATGCTATATGTGTGATGCATCAGCACTAAATAGTCTAAGTTGGTGATGTGAGGTAAGAAAAATATAGGCATAAATTAAGTTTATGGGATCAAATAACTAAAAATTGGCATGTGCATATGTATTCTCCCCTTTTGCTATGAAATTGCTGGTGCAAGCAATTACCTTCATAATTCACATGCTTAGCGAGAGGAAGTCCACCTGTGTGCAATATAACTGTCACATGGTTGTCAGTATATACACACCTTTTCTGAAAAGCCACAGAGGCTGCAACACCATTAAGCAAGAGACACCACTAACCATGAAGACCAAGGAGAGCTCCAAACAAATCAGGGGCAAAGTTGTTGAGATGTACAAGTAAGGGTTAGGTTATAAAAAAAAATCCAATCTCTGATAATCCCCAGAGCAACATCAAATCCATTGTCATCAAATGGAAAGAAGATGGTACCACAACAAACCTGCCAAGAGAGGGCCGCCCACCATAACTCTTAGCCCAGCCAAGGAGGGCATTAATCAGGGAGGCAGCACAAAGATCAAAGGTAACCCTGAAGGAGCTGCAGAGTTCCCAAGGAGAGGCTCAAGTATTTGTCCATATGACCACAATAAGTTGTACACTCCATTGAGGTGGCCTTTATTGAACAGTTGGCGGAAAAAAAGCCTTTACTTACACACAAAAATTGTAATGCTCGTTTTGAGTTTGCCAAAAGACATGTGGGAGACACCCCAAATGTATGGAGGAAGGTGCTGTGGTCAGACTAGACAAAAATTGAACTTTTTGGCCACCAAGATAAATGCTATGTCTGGCGCCAAACCAACATAGCTCATTACCCCAAAAACACCATCCCCACAGTGAAACATGGTGGTGGCAGCATCATGCTGTTAGGATTTTTTGGCAACTGGGAAAGGTAAAATGGTCTGAGTTGAGGGGAAGATAGATGATGCGAAATATAGGGATATACTTGAGCAAAATTGTTTCAGTCTGTCAGTGATTTCCCTTTAAATACTAGTTCTCTTTTCCTTTTCAACATCCTATGACTAAGGGTGCTACTATCGTGCCAGAGATATGTCAGGTTTCTTTTATCTTTTTTTAAACTGTTCCAATAAAATTTTGCTACTTTACCTGGATAATTGTGCCTGAACAAATTCTTTCTTCTTCAATGGCTGTGCTCATCAGTGGGATTGGCACCCTCCAGTGATATTTCAATCTCAGCTTATTCAGGATACTATGAGGAAGCTCCCAACCCTCTCATTGTCTCCTTATGAATATTCACTGCTTCCCCCACCCATCTCTGTGCCGAGAGATGGTCAGGGGAAACAGTAAATATTCATTAAGCATATACATTTGCTTAACTGACATATGAGTTATTTAAAATCAAATAAACACACACACATTTCACCTTATTTACTTATTTATTAGAAAGTCAAGGTCCCACGCAGGTCTTACCTAGTCCACGGCGCCAGAGATTCATCCAGAGGTCTTCCCCATGCTGTTTCCATGCCATTTCAGCAGTGTTTCCACCCATTTCAGAAATTTTCCGCCCCCCGCCCCCACCAGATCTCCTGGTAGGGTCTGCCAGATAAATGCTCGAGTTTTATTATACTCATTACTCGAGTCGACCATGCAAGCATTACGATTTGCTCGATTCGAGTAACGAGCATTCGAGCATTTCAGTGCTCGCCCATTACTAGTAGTAAAGCATAAAAACAATATAAATTTGGTTTATTATAATCAAGTTAATTCACTAAATACAGTTAAAGAAGCACTCCTATCAAAGATTTTTATCCTCTTAATATATTGCAGTCGTCATATTATATAGCATTGTGGACTTACAATTGCTCATTTGGCCTTTATACCAAGTTCATTCTTCTTTTTTCCATTAGATCTATAAATGTAACTTGATTAAAAAAAAAAGACTAGCTGAATCTTTTTAAGCTCTATGTAGAAACAGGAAATCTATTTTTCCTGCATGAGTCATAAGTCACTACAAAAGTCCCTGCCAGGGGGGAAGTAGGGATCAGCTGGGTCAGGAGTTGAAGAGGGGAATTATTAATGCAGTGAAAGGAGACTCCCTTTTTCTCCATAGAGCAGAGAAAAAATAAATTAAATGGGTAGAATGTCAAAATGAGAAAATGTAAGTACACAGTGCTATACATAATATGATATTTGCAGTGTATTAAGAGGATAAAAACTTTGATGGGAGTGCTTCTTTAACCCCTTAAAGACTGGAGAATTTTCCATTTTTGCATTTTCGTTTTTTGCTCCCCTTGTTCCCAGAGCCATAGCGTTTTTAGTTTTTGTTCAATATGGCCATGTGAGGGCTTATTTTTTGTGGGACGAGTTGTACTCTTGAGCATCATCACTGGTTTTACCATATCGTGTACTGGAAAATGGGAAAAAAAATTCCAAGTGCGGTGAAATAGCAAAAAAGTGCAATTCCACAGTTGTTATTTTTTACCACATTCACTGAAAGCTAAACCTCACCTGCCATTATTATTCTCCAAGTCATTACTAGTTTGTAGACACCAAACATGTATAGGTTCTTTTTTATTTAAGTGGTGAAAAAAAAAATCCAAAGTTTGCTAAAAAAAAAAAAAATGGTGCCATTTTCCGAGACCCGTAGCGTCTCCATTTTTCGTGATCTGGGGCCGGGTGAGGGGGTTTTTTGCACGCTGAGCTGAAATTTTTATTGATACCATTTTGGGGTAGATCTGATGTTTTGATCGCCCGTGATTGCATTTTATTGCAATGCTGCGGCAACCAAAAAAAAATAATTCTGGCGTTTAGAATTTTTACTCGTTACGCCATTTACCGATCGGATTCATTCTTTTTTTGTATTGATAGATCGGGCGATTCTGAATGTGGCGATATCAAATATTTGTATGTGTGGCTTTTTTTATTGTTTTATTTTGAATGGGGCAAAAGGGGGGTGATTTAAACTTTTTTTTTTTTTTTTTATATATATATTTTTTTTAAATTTTTTTTTTACTTTTTGCTTGCTTCAATAGTCTCCATGGGAGACTAGAAGCAGCACTTGCCTGATCGGCTCTGCTGCATACAGGCGATGAGCAGATCGCCTGTATGTAGCAGATTTGCTCACTTGCTATGAGCACCGACCACTGGCGCCATGGAGGTAACTATACCAGACCCCTGGATGCTCCCCTGGCACGCCGGCCGCTCCCGGCCCAACACAGGCTCTCGGCAATGCCGCACTACAAGATGGCCGCTGGCCCTACGAGGAGAAGAGCTCCTCGCTTTAATCGGGGGTCAACACAGGACTTGCCCCCTGCATCATCCATGTGTGGCGCCCCTGAGGGTTCGAATGCCACAGGGATGCTGCACCTCTTCGATGGGGTGTGGTATCCCTCCTTCGAAGTAAGAACGGTGCAATGATCAGGACCCCACCTCTACATCCAACACCACACTTCTCCCACCAATAGGGGGGGCTAATAGGCACCAGTGTGCTGCCCCTCCCGGGATAATGGGAGACTGGGGAACCAAAAGTTAGGGGGAACCATGTAGAGGGTGAGGGTGGAGGACGCACATTTAGGTTACACTTAATAGTTCATAGTTAATAAACAGCCATCTTGGGCTCATGGTCTTTGATTGTGATCTTCATCACTGAACGTGGCTTTCTGTGTGAACCTGCAGTGGATGGGGACACGGTCCTCGTACTTTGGCCTTGAGTCGAGGAGCGGGTTTGAGTTAACGGCTGTCTCATCCCGGTCAAGGTCCCTGCCCAAGAAGGCCTGGAGCTTAGGAGTGTAGCTCCATCGCAAAAGGATCCCAGGGGGATGCAGACGGAGTGGTGTATGCCACCTGTCCTCGCTATTCTGGCCTAGTCAGAGGGATTCCGGCTGCAAGAGGGGTGCCGACCCCCGAAACCTGACTTTGCTACTCTATGTCCTAGTCAGGGAAGCCCGGCAGGCACAGAGGATCCCACCGGGTAACGGAAGGAGCGGAGTCACCACCCGTACCCTTGTTCTGAGCGTAGTTCAGAGGGAGAAACGGCCTTTCTACACACACACAGACAGGAGAGCACTCAGTCTGAAGTCTAGGAACACTCTGGCGCGGGGTCCTGATTAAGCACTTGAATTACTCGGAGGTTGTCGGACCACCGTTGCTGGTGACCGCAGAACTCCGTGAGGAGCAGGGAGAAGCCTTGCAGCTGCACACTCTACTGTGAGTAAAAACTCTGGAATTCGACCCCTATGGCCTCTGGACTCTTTATTTCTGCACCGCACCGCGCCAGACCTCCTTCACTACGACTCCCTCCATCCTCTTCTCCGCCCTGAGGCCCTGCTCCACCTGTGGGGAGTAGTATCAACGTCGGCTGCCACAACATCCCGCCTCAGAGGACTGCAGCAGCGCTGGTGGCCTTCACCAGGTACCACAGGTGGTGTAGTCGATAGCAACCACTCAACCCTGATAGCCCATACACCCTTTTTAATGTGACGGCCCTGGGCACGGAACGGGTCCAGGCCACGGCTACAACCCCACCAAACATCTGACCCGGCTCCGAGTAACCCCCCATCTTCCCAGGGTAGGACTGCGAGCGTCACACATGCTGTCTATGGGGTCTGTGATTCCCAGTCCTCACGCCACGTGAGGGGCAACCGCATCCCGTCTCCCTGGGACCCCGCGCATCAGCGCTTGGAGGATTACAAGATGGCGGCAACCATGGCACCGACAGGAAGCAGGGTAGAACAACAACACAAACCTCCCTTCCTGCTGTTGGGACCGGTACGGGGCTCTCCTTCCCTGTTTTGGGGACCCACCAGGGGACAGTGCTGCTGAATGTCTCCCACAGCGTGGCAGCACCAACTCTCCCCTCTCCTTTTAAAGGGGACACCACCCCATATTCTCCCTCAGCTACATCGGCAGAGAACCTTATGGACTCATATGCTCTGAGGGGTGCATCCCCTGAGACGGCTATGGCCACGGGAAACTGGGGAAGCTCTCACAACAGTCCACTAATACCCATCTTGGTGAGCCCAAACATCTCTCCCGCATGGTTGACAGGCTCATCTTGGGGATTCCCCCTCCCCCCGTCTCCACAACATCACTTGGGAGAGCTACGGTGCCCTCTAGATCGTTCCGATGGGACAGAGGACATCTTATTTGCTATGGCCCTGCCTGGGGGAGAGACCAAAGAGAACTCCTCCAGACACCGACCCCTGTTTAGCACCATCTCACAACGTCAGCACAATCCAACGACCAATGTGCCTGGTGTCTCTGCCTCCCCCTGCGAGGAGGACGACAATAGACCGGCTTCCCTTGCGGATCTGCGCTCTCTCCTCCAGACAATCCCTACAAGAAACGATATACTTCTCCTGGCCAACCAAGTAGTATCGGAATGCAAACAGGAATTTGCCCATTTCAGCTCTGAACTCTATTCCATCTCCACCAGAGATGACAAATGATCACGATTACAGTTAGATGACTCCAACTCCATTCAAACACGGTCCGCCTACACACAAATCAACTCTTTTCACTCCAACAAAATATAGATGACCTGGAGAACAGAAACAGGCGTAACAACGTGCGCATCCGAGGTCTCCCAGAGTCCATTACACTTAAGTACATTCCCTCAGTACTTATGTAGCACCCTGAGGATTCGGCTGCTACAGGGGTATTGCACCTCAACCCAGAGGTGTGATATTCCACTCCCGGGTAAGGAAGGAGTGTGGAACTGAGCTCGGTAGGCTGCATGCACTACATACATCCCATTTCCGAGGAACAGGCCGACGGTACTCCCACTTAGAAATGTGCAGGTACGACCGAGTCTGTTCCTGGCTGGAGTGGGAGGGGGGTGGTACATCCCAAGTAGTGTAGGGGCAGATAGGGGGAGCAGCCTGGGTAAAGATAGGAGCTCATTGGGTGCTGGTCACCTGAGCTCACACATAGAGGGTGTATATAAGGTGGGCACCAACTAAGAACAGGGTCAGTTGCAGAGAGGAAGTCTGAGAGCAGAGAAGAAAGACCCAGAGTGAGAGAGGAGAAGAGAGAGAGAGACCCAGAGGGGGAAACAGCAGAAAAGGACTCCAAGATCCCAACTTAAATCCCCGGGTGAAGAGTCGGCACAGGGTACCGGAACCCAAGCTGGTGGGGGGCAAAACACACCCCAGCCAGAGACCGGAGACCGTGGGCAGCGTCTGCCACGGCCACCCATCACATCCACCCCGAAGGCACACCACATGAAGGGTCAGGGAACCCAAGGCCAAGGGTGTCCCAACAGAAGGCCCGAGGGAGCTGGACCTAGGTGGATCACTGGTGGGGACGGCCAGAGAACGGGACAGAAGGAGAGCTCAGGGCCACGCTCCGGACTTGTTTGGGGGTTGGCTGGATCCAGGACCTGGTGGACGCAGCACGGCTCGGGTGGTCACTCGAAGCTGGAGTGACCAGTACAACATCTGCAGTAAGTAAACACCCTTAACTGCACAACCCGACTCTGTCTTCATTGCCGTCTGCACTGCACCACCACAACCCCCATCCTCTGCACCTGTCCCCCCTGAGGCTATACCCCTCCCGTTGGGGGTTATCTCACCAAGCTGCGCACCCACCATCAGCCTCAGCGGACCCTGCTGCAGCGGCGGCCACAGTGACCGCATCACAACGGGTGGCGTAGTCGACACAAAAGAACTCTTAATAACATCTGTAGGACTGCCACATAACACTGAGCTTGACGCCCTGGGCACGGGCCGGGTCACAGCCGCTCGGAGACTACAACCCCCCATCTGATCCGGTGGCGGGTATTCCCCTCAAAAAGGAATATGTCCCAGGGGGCGGGTCAACTTTGGCGTAGTCGGCAGGATTACGTGCCCGCAACACCCGGGTACTGCGTGCCTGAAGAAAAGTGCAAGTTTACCTCAGAAAGAAGTCTCCCGCCGATTGTCCGCCATTTCCAGCTTGTTCCCGCCATCTGCAGAGTTTCCCGCCACTGGGCGACGCTTCCCGCCAAATCCGAAGATTTCCCGCCTTGGAAGAGCAGCGGACGCCATTATGGGCGTGCCAAAGGAGGGCAAGAGGCCGCCTCCCATCGTGGGCCAGGACAGAAAATGGCGCCAAAAGTGGAAACCGCCCCCACCAACAGAGACTGTGATGCTAGAGTTGTCTGTCAGCGTGAAAGAACCGCCCCTGGAGCTGACAGTCACCCAGTGGCCCCGGGACCGCCCTCGAAGTGGGAGGAGACGAAAGAAAAGAACGAAGATGGGTGCCGCCTGGAGCAGTCTGGAGCGAGCGCACCCGGAGACAAGAAGTCTAATGAGGAGTTTGGAGCGAGCGCACCCGGAGGCAAGAAGCCTGGAGAGGAGTAGCAGAGGAGCTTGCCCGGAGATGGAGAGAAAGCAGAACAGCACCGGCCCGCTGGCCAGGAGTCTGCTAGAGACCGAGGAAGGAGAGCAGAGCAGCACCGACCCGTTGGTCAGGAGCCTGCTAGAAACCACGACCCCACTAGGCCTAGTGGAGGTCCTTGCACAGCTCCCCCGAGACCGGGAGTGTGCACAGACTGCCCTGGAGGGCCTCGCACGGAGGATGGCCCGGGTGCAGCGAGAGACATTGGCGGAATGGAGCCGGGAGATGGCCCAGCAAGCTGAGACCAGTCAACGGCGCACGCTACCCTGGAAGAGGAAACAGACCGCCTCTGAGGATGGCGCGGGAGGACCAAAGGCCGGAGACGGCGCCGAGAAGGGAGCCGAACGCATGGAGGCAGGTAAAGGGGACGCCTATACCCCAAGCCGGGAAACCGCCCACCTGCCCCCGCTCCCCGTCGCAGAGCCCAAGAGTCCCCCTGCTGTGCCCGTAGCCGCCATGTCACCGCTATGGACTAGGCCCCGACTGGAAGCCGCCGCAGCGACCCCTGTGACGTCACGCGCCTCGACCCGGAGCGTGACAAAGCAGGAAATACCACCAGCCTGGTCGCAAGGCCTAGTACCCCCGGGCGCCGCATCACCAACAGCGCCCCCTACCTCCGCGGAGCCTCCGGCCTGGCCGCAAGGCCAGGTAGCCCAGGGCGCCGCCGTCCTAACGGTGCCCTTCACCTTCCAGGTGCCCCAGGCCTGGCCGCAAGGCCTGGGCAACCCGGGCGCCACCACCACCGCGCCCGCGCCCGTAAAACCAAGGGTGCCACACCTGGGGGAGGACTTGTTCAGCCAGCTCACATGGCCGGACGGGCGGCCCTTCATCTGGCCCGAAGAATTCCATGAGCTGGAACGGCAGCAGAGACTAGGGCCCTTGTGTGAGCCCCTGATTCCGGCTCCGACGCCCGTGGCACGGATCTCGCCCCCGCTTGAAGAGGCCCAATTTGAGTGGGACCCCACCGGAGAAGACCTAATGGGGTTCACTCAGGAAACCAGGGCAGCTGCAGCGGAGCGTGCTGAGTGTTGCCGACAGCAGCTCGAAGAGTTTGCGAGGGAGCGGAGAGAGAGGCGGGTCCGGGAACAGCAGGCCCAAGTACGGAGTGCCGAGCAGAAGAGCCGGACCAGGAGAGACCCCCGTGCAGCGCACAGTCCCCGTACCACCGGGACTGTAATAAAGTTTAACCTGCAGCATGGGTGGGGCTTCATTAGAGACAACAACACCCCCGGCGACGTCTTTGTCACGCGCAGAGACGTGGAGTCCCATCTGCCGGAGGGGCACAGAGGTCGTGACCTCTACATCGGAGACGAGGTCACCTTTACCCGGCACAAGTGTGCCAAAGGACCTTACGCCCTCCACGTACACCGCCTGACGGAGGAGGAGTTGCGGTGCGAGGAGGAGGAGCAAGAGGACCCGGACGGGTCTGAAGTTACAACCAGCTACAAGCAAAGAGCAGGAGGAAGACGCCGTTGAGTGCGGCAGAGCAGTAGATGTAAATAGTTACCCGACCGGGTACTAAAGAAACTGTTGCTACATATATAGTCCCCGTTGGGACCAGCATGAGTGAACTTTTTACCCGTTATTCTGTAATCCATACCAGGCTGAGGACTGTGAGCAGCCATTCCCTTCCCTTTACCTGGCCGAGGACTGAGAGCGGCCAACTTCCCCTGTATATAGTTGCGCTTCCTAAAGCGCCCCCTACTGGTTTTATAGGAAAACCAGTTTTCCAGAGAGACTGTCGCACTTTACCCGGTCACACGTTGAACAGTGACCGGAGGAGGAGCCAGAGGCGACGAGAATGTTTTATTTGCTAATATATGTTGTTTTATATGTTTATAAAAAAAAAAAAAATGTATGTTTTTGGTGTTTATGTCTTACAGCCCGAGGACGTGCTGTGATTTACCAGGGGGGAATGTAGCACCCTGAGGATTCGGCTGCTACAGGGGTATTGCACCTCAACCCAGAGGTGTGATATTCCACTCCCGGGTAAGGAAGGAGTGTGGAACTGAGCTCGGTAGGCTGCATGCACTACATACATCCCATTTCCGAGGAACAGGCCGACGGTACTCCCACTTAGAAATGTGCAGGTACGACCGAGTCTGTTCCTGGCTGGAGTGGGAGGGGGGTGGTACATCCCAAGTAGTGTAGGGGCAGATAGGGGGAGCAGCCTGGGTAAAGATAGGAGCTCATTGGGTGCTGGTCACCTGAGCTCACACATAGAGGGTGTATATAAGGTGGGCACCAACTAAGAACAGGGTCAGTTGCAGAGAGGAAGTCTGAGAGCAGAGAAGAAAGACCCAGAGTGAGAGAGGAGAAGAGAGAGAGAGACCCAGAGGGGGAAACAGCAGAAAAGGACTCCAAGATCCCAACTTAAATCCCCGGGTGAAGAGTCGGCACAGGGTACCGGAACCCAAGCTGGTGGGGGGCAAAACACACCCCAGCCAGAGACCGGAGACCGTGGGCAGCGTCTGCCACGGCCACCCATCACATCCACCCCGAAGGCACACCACATGAAGGGTCAGGGAACCCAAGGCCAAGGGTGTCCCAACAGAAGGCCCGAGGGAGCTGGACCTAGGTGGATCACTGGTGGGGACGGCCAGAGAACGGGACAGAAGGAGAGCTCAGGGCCACGCTCCGGACTTGTTTGGGGGTTGGCTGGATCCAGGACCTGGTGGACGCAGCACGGCTCGGGTGGTCACTCGAAGCTGGAGTGACCAGTACAACATCTGCAGTAAGTAAACACCCTTAACTGCACAACCCGACTCTGTCTTCATTGCCGTCTGCACTGCACCACCACAACCCCCATCCTCTGCACCTGTCCCCCCTGAGGCTATACCCCTCCCGTTGGGGGTTATCTCACCAAGCTGCGCACCCACCATCAGCCTCAGCGGACCCTGCAGCAGCGGCGGCCACAGTGACCGCATCACAACGGGTGGCGTAGTCGACACAAAAGAACTCTTAATAACATCTGTAGGACTGCCACATAACACTGAGCTTGACGCCCTGGGCACGGGCCGGGTCACAGCCGCTCGGAGACTACAACCCCCCATCTGATCCGGTGCCGGGTATTCCCCTCAAAAAGGAATATGTCCCAGGGGGCGCGTCACTTACAACCATCTTCAAAGACCTACTTGGATGCCTACCAGGCCAGGCTATTGAATTGGACAGAGCCCACAGAGCACTACAGCCAGTGGACCCTGACGTGTCCCGACCCAATGACATTATCTGTCGCGTACATTTCTATTCCCTCAAAGACAGAATTCTACAAGCGGCCAGGAAAAAGCAATCTATTATGTATAACAATATACCTATCCGTATTATGCAAGATCTTTCTAGACATACTCTGGCACAAAGAGCAACATTAAAACCTATTCTAGACCTGCTCAAATCAAAATAAATCCCCTTCCACTGGGGATACCCCTTCACGTTGATCGTGCAAAAAGGTCCCCACATCTTCACTCTCCGCTCTCCCGAAGATATACCCGTATTTATGTGGGGTTTGGATCTGCCTGAGACCCATTCCCCCCCATGGCCAATTACAGCTCTGGCAAAAATTAAGAGACCACTGCACAGTTTTCTAAAAATCACCATCTCAACATGTCTGACAGCCATTCCATTCCAGTGTTAGTTGAATTACAAACCAAAGTACACCTCATTCTACTTAATGTGATTCTGATTAGGTGATCACCTGAACCAAATCTTATGTAATGAGGGAAAGTATAAAAAACACTGCTGTGGTCTTCAAAATCCTCTTGCAATAGGACAAGCTGAATGGCAAAAACAAGTGCTAGGAATAGCCTAAAAGCAATTTGAATGAAAAAATAACTTTTAACCATGCCAAAGAAGTTGAAAAGAAAAGTCTTGCGTGAGGAAAAGAAGGGCTCAATTCTGGCATTACTATCAGAGGGATACAGTGAGCATCATGTTGCCTCGATCCTTAAAATTTCGAAGACAGCTGTCGATTACAACAAGGTCAAGCAGCAGACATTGGGGACAACAAAGCTACAGACCGGCAGAGGGCAAAAGCGACTCTCCGCTGACCGGGATGACCGTCATCTTATTCGAATGCCGCTCAGCAACCGCAGGATGACATCAAGTGACCTACAAAAGGAATGGCAAATGGCAACTGGGGTGAAGTGCATGGCAAGAACAGTTCGTAACAGGATCCTAGAGGCAGGCCTCAAGTCATGTAAGGCTAGAAAAAAGCCTCTCATCAATGTGAAGCAAAGGAGAGCCAGGCTGAAGTTTGACAAAGACCATAATTATTGGACCATAGAGGAGTAAGGTAATCTTCTCTGATGAGTCTAATTTTCAGCTTTGCCCAATACCTGGTTGTCTAATGGTTAGATGGAGACCTGGAGAGGCATACAAGCCACAATGTCTTGCACCCACTGTGAAATTTGGTGGAGGATCGGTAATGATCTAAGAATGTTTCAGCAAGGCCTTGAAAAACACTTGCTTCCTTCTGCTCAGACAATGTTCCCCAACTCTGAGGACTGGTTTTTACAGCAGGACAATGCCCCATGCCACACAGCTAGGTCAATCAATGTGTGGATGAAGGAGCACCACATCAAGACCCTGTCATGGCCAGCCAAAATCTCCAGACCTGAACCCCATTGAAAACCTCTGGAATGTAATCAAGAGGAAGATGGATAGTCACAAGCCATCAAACAAAGAAGAACTGCTTAAATTTTTGTGCCAGGAGTGGCATAAGATCACCCCAAAGCAGTGTGAAAGACTGGTGGAAAGCATGCCAAGACGCATGAAAGCTGTGATTAAAAATCATGGTTATTCCACCAAATATTGATTTCTGAACTCTTCCTGAGTAAAAACATGAGTATTGTTGTTTCTAAATGAATAAGAACTTGTTTTCTTTGCATTATTTGAGGCCTAAAAGCAAAGTCAAATAAAAAAGTTTCTTTTTTATTATTTTGACGATTTCTCATTTGCTGCAAATAAATGCAAAATTTTTAGCTTTGAATTTCGGAGATGTGTTGTCAGTAGTTTATAGAATAAAACAACAATGTACATTTTACTCAAAAATATACCTATAAAGAGAAAAATCTGAGAAAATTAAAATTTTGCAGTGGTCTCTTAATTTTTGCCAGAGCTGTATGTCTTTTGGGGTGATGAACTCTCGGGGAGGTTGGGATTCTGAATACGGCCATCCGATGGCCACGTCTCAGAAGAGTCTTCCACCTAGAGAGGGTCATCGCAACAACCAGAGGCGGGTCCAACACCAGCATACTAGCCCACGAGCAATTGACCGACGCTCTGGGGCTTCTTGTTTGTTATCGGATTGAAGTCACTGGTTACCATACCATAGTACACCATTGGTACCTAAAGTTGCATTCCCTTCTACATTTGTTGAAGCACATTCTCTGTTCATGATTATCTGTTATTATTCCACCCCGATAATGTCACTGAGACTCGTTTTTCACTCATTACATTATGAGGTTTGTTGGTGAAAATCTATATTAACCAGCATTTAAAGAGGTGGTTCTTCTGTCATGGTCTTCACTTTCTTTCCCCCAATAGGGTGGGAGTCCATGTTTTTGTTTTGTACAGCCTCTATGCTCCCGCATTATAGTGACTTCCTCTTGATTTATGCTGCAGTACTCACTCCACTGCTTTTGATTTGTATTGTAGTTGTTTGTTTAACTTGTTTGTCATTCCCCTCCTCTTGCTTCCATTATGAATACAGCTATCATCTAATCCGGACACAAAGCAGTTGGCCAGATATTCCTAACCCATACCCTGATATACCATGGCAGACCTAAATATCGCATCCTTTAACGCAAAAGGCCTAAATACTCCTAAAAAGCGTACCTAGATCCTATGTCATTTCCATAGCCGCAAAATACATCTCATCTGTTTCCAAGAAACTAATTTTAATGTAAACCACTCCACCACTATCAAAAATAAATACTACAAATCTTGGCATTTTGCCAACAACCCCTCTGCGCATTCAAAGGGGATCACAATTCCAGTACTTAAATTCCTGGACCACCAAGTAATGGATTGCTTTGCAGACCCACACGCCAGATTCATAATCCTCACTTTATCTATAGAGAACCACTCTTACCATAATTAATATATACTCCCCAAACCAGAACCAGACCTCTTTCCTTTCTAACTTAATCGATTTTGCCACCCCCCTGGTGAAAGGCACCCAAGTTCTATGTGGTGACCTTAATACCACTTTAGATCCAACCCTGGACAACTCCAAGGGTAAATCCCATGTCTCCTACACAAACATTAAACATATTAAAAAGTCATTTTCATCTTTGCAGCTTTGTGACACGTGGAGGTTACAGCATCCCGCTGACAAGGACTGCACCTTTTACTTTACCCCTGATCATTCGTACAGCCGTATAGACTATATATTAATCCAACATAGTGTAGTGAGCTGGCCGGCTCTGGTTGTTCTGTGATTATTGATATAGAGTCTGTTACAGAAGTGATTACACAGGATGATGTTGCCACCTTGTGGCCAGAGGTTGCACCTGCGCAGGGTGTGATGACAGAGCAAAAGACTGAGCCTCCTGTGTCCGGCCCTAGAGAGTCACGTGACCAAATTGGGAAGCAGAAAAAAGCGCGCGAGGAGTTTGCTGTGGGCTGTTAAAAGAGCCAGGACGGTGTGCAGGCCCTCGTGCGTGGTGCAGGAGAGACTCTCAACGGGATTTCTTTTACCTGACACCATATCCTCGGGGCCTTCCCCAGCTTCTTCACTGCTAAGGGATACTGCTATTACACTCCCTGCTACTGGAGTGTGGACTACATAAGGGATCCACCAAAGCTGCTATCCGGATCAGAGAGACTGTAAGCGGGTCCTCTGGCGAGAGGCCGAAGTATTCCCTCCTTTCAGCGTAATTTGTTGTTCCTGTTTTTTTCTCCGGCTGGGACGCCCTCCTGCAAAGACAGACAGGCCTGCGACGGGGGACACATCCTTCTGGAGTAAAGGACTGGTAACGTGTGAGTAGGGACAGTGAGGGTCAGCTTATCAGTACACGTTATTACTGTGCATATTTACGGTTGTCATTTATTGTTTTTCTTTGCTGTTAAAAATGTATACGAGTAAAGATACGGTTATCAAGATAGAGTCTGTGTGTGGGGATCTTGCTGGGCCAGATTATAGATACCAATGCGCAGCCTTGCCCGCGGTCACTTCATCTGGCGTAGTCGGCAGGATCTGTGACCAACAAGATTCCCACCCAGGCCATGTGTACAGTCAGAAACCCCCGCCGGTGTCTATTGTGAATCAGGTCAGGAAATTTGGCGGACGAAACTACCCTGTACCAGAGTGGGCGGAACAAGTCCGGATACTGGGGGAAATGTATAATATTGACCCTAAGACCTTGGCAGAAATGGCGGTACTGACGCTAGAGGGGGAGGCATGGACGACAGTCAGACTGGAGACGGTCAGGGGCCAGCGTACAGTAGATGATTTGGTGCGGGTGCTGGAGAACACCTATGGGCCGACCACATACCAGGGAACACTGCGACACATGTTCTTTAGACGGATGCAGCTTGAATGGGAGGATATTCCCCAATATGCGAACGCCCTTCAGGTACTCCTTGAACAAACCTGTGGAAAAGGGGAGCAACTAGCTGGTATGGCTTCTCGTGACCTGGTACTGAGAGACCAATTTGTAATAGGACTGAGAGACCAGTATCTTAACCGCACGTTACAGGACTTGATCCGGATGATGCCGGCTGTTACTTTTGCTGAAGTCAAACAGGAAGCCATAGAACGTTCAAGGGGACCCGTCATGGATGTGGGGATTCAAGGTGCTGCGTGCAGATCCATATCTGACATTAAAAATCCGAACAGTGACACGGAAGACCTGAAACAGATGGTAGCAGACTTACAGAGACAGATATTACAGTTAACATTAGACCGACAGGGAGACCAGCGAAGACAGCCTAGTCGTCCCGTGGGACAGTGTTGGTCATGCGGTGATCCTCGCCATAGGGCAAATCGTTGTCCTCAACACTTCCCTCCGCAACAACCTCCGTCGCACCAACGAACAAACCCTCAGTCACCCCAGCGAAGGGAATTTCGATCAAACCAGCGAATTGGACCCCAGCCATATCCACAAGCAGAGCTACCACGCCGGGCCTCACCACAATGGCCGCCGTTAAACTAGACACCCCTGCAGCTGAGGCTCGCGCAGCAGGGGAGGCCAAGGAGAGGGGTGTGGAAAAACAGCCGATGGCGGGGTGCTCTTGCCTCGAATAGCCCGACACTTGACGTTGTCCTGGAGGGAATTGCCGTACAGGGACTGATGGTCACTGGGTCACAAGTGACCATGATCTCTGAACAGTTTTATGAAAATTACCTCAAACCAAGAACTGCTCGTGACCCAGACACCACCATTAAGATTATTGCGGCTAATAATCTACCCATTCCAGTGACCGGAGTTGCTTGGATGGACACAAAGGCCTGCGGACAGGACTTAGGGAGACGAGGGATCGTCATCGTCAAGGAAGGTTTCGGCTCCGAGACCCCAGTGATAGTTGGAATGAACATTTTGAAAGGCCTGGATCTTATGCTGTTGACAAGAAAAGGACCCAAATACTGGCAGAAAGTCACCAAACATAAGCCGACTCGTCTGGTGTTCCAGCGCGTAATCCGGACCGTTGGACTTCAACAGATGGCAGAGGAACAACTACCCCTAGCCGCCATTACGGTGCCACGCCGTACCCGGATTACTTTGCCCGCTGAAAAAGAGATAGTCATTTCCTTACCCCTTAACACCCACCGACAACTTGAGGGGGTTGAAGTGTTGATCGAGCCGAGGACCCCAAGTGGGGGTAAGCTAAACCCACTAGTTGCTCGCACTCTAGCCGTCGTGAGGAACGGGAGAGTCCCTGTCAGGTTAAACAACACCTCAGACGTAGGCCTAGCCCTCAAAGCCGGCACTCAACTTGCCCGGGTATATGCTCTACCCACGGAAGTGAATCCCATTGGGCCCCTAGAATTCACCCCGTCTACAGAAGGCGACTGGACGGTAACCGTCTCAGCCATAAACGCTCAAGTAGACGATGAAGACATTGGGCGAAAACTACGGGAAAAAGTGCAGCTAGACACGTCTCAGTACACCAAACAAGAAGTGTCTCAAGTGGAGGAACTCCTGCGGGAACACCAAGACTCCTTTGCAAAGCATGACACAGACTTTGGGTGTACCACCAGTATCCAGCACGAGATACCCACGGGCGATACCCCCCCTATCCGCGAGAGGTACCGGCAGATACCACCTCAGCAATACCAGGAGGTGAAAAGCCTGTTAGAATCCATGCTACGCGCCGGAGTGGTACGTGAAAGCCAGAGCCTGTGGGCTGCACCCGTGGTGATAGTCAAGAAGAAAGATGGTTCCCTAAGGTTTTGCGTGGACTACCATAGGCTGAACACTTGCACTATCCGGGACTCATATCCACTTCCTCGGATCGAAGAGTTACTGACCGCCCTGAAGAAGGCCAAATATTTTTCGTCCCTAGACCTGGCCAGTGGATATTGGCAGGTTCCAATGAGTGAGAAGGACAGGGAAAAGACCGCCTTCATCCTTCCCATGGGCCTGTATGAGTTCGACCGGATGCTGTTCGGCTTGAATAACGCACCGGGGACCTTTCAAAGACTAATGGAACGCTGTCTGGGAGACTTTAACTTTGAGTTTACGCTGATATACCTTGACGACATCGTGGTATACTCCGCCACCTTTGAAGATCATCTTCACAAGCTTGGCCAAGTGTTCCAGCGCTTGAGGCGACACGGCTTGAAGTTGAAGCCCAGCAAGTGCCGTCTGTTCCAACAGGAAATCGACTATTTGGGTCACCGGATCTCGGCCGAAGGCGTCCAGCCCTCTCCGGAGAAGATAGCAGCCGTTCAAGAGTGGCCGCAGCCAACTACCGTCAAGGAAGTCCGGGCTTTTCTGGGGCTAGCAGGCTACTACCGTCGGTTTGTCAAGGACTTTGCTCGGCTTGCTGAACCATTGCATGAGGTTCTCCGAGGGACCGCGAACAGCCCCAGAGGACGACGCATCAGTTGGGGGCCTGACCGAGAAAAATCCTTTCAGGCACTTAAGGCTGCTCTAACATCACCCCCTGTTCTGGCGTATGCAGACTACACATTACCGTTTCAGTTGCACACCGACGCCAGCCTTCAAGGTCTAGGGGCGGTCCTCTCTCAAGTTCAAGATAATAAAGAACGCATGATAGCCTATGCCAGTAGGTCTCTCAGTGACACCGAAAAGAATCCCATCAACTACAGCTCCTTCCGCTTGGAACTCCTGGCTCTGACTTGGGCTATGACGGAGAAATTTGCTGGCTATCTGACAGGAGCGGAAGTGCTGGTCATGACGGACAACAATCCTCTTGCCCACCTAGAGAATGCCAAACTAGGGGCAATGGAACAGCGCTGGATGGCCAGGCTCTCTAGATTCCAGTACAAGATTAAATACAGAGCGGGGAATGAGAATCAGAATGCTGACAGGCTGTCTAGAGTGACATCATCCCCGCCAGTGGGGGACCGGGATGAAGAGTTGGAGGAAGATGAGATGCCTGACTTTGCCCGGCTCACAAAGCAAATAGAAGATAGCCGCCAGTATGCGGTAGGAGGGATTGAAGCCGTAGTGGGATCTCCCCTGTCCCAGCAAGAATGGGCCAAGCTTCAAGATCGAGATCCCGAGCACGTCTTACTGAAACAGTATGTGAATAAACAAGAGAAACCGCCCTCCGAAGTGAGAGCCCGACTATCGACCGGAGCCTTGGCTCTGCTTGCCCAGTGGGATTGGCTGATCGTGAAAGATGGAGTCCTGTGTCGCAGGGCCCTTTTATCCCATATGCTGGAGGAGTGTTTGCAGATTGTCGTCCCGGTGCAGTTAGCCCATGAGATGGTGGGCAAAGCTCACAAGAGGAACGGCCACTTCGGCATAGACAAGACCCTCCGGTGGACCCAGCAGTTCATTTTTTGTCCGGGGCTCCGTAAGTTGGTTGAAAACGTCTGTCAAGCATGCCGTACCTGTGGATTCCACAAGTCCGCGGAGCAGCGTGCCCCCATCCAGACTATTAAGACGTCGAGGCCCCTCGAGCTGTTGATGGTGGACTATCTGTTGATCGGAACGGCGAATAGTGGCTACCAGTACTGTCTGGTGATGGTGGACCACTTCACGAAATTCGCCGTCGCTGTTGCTACCAAGGATCAGACTGCTGAATCAGCTGCACAGGCCATCTGTCAGCAATTCGTTCGGGTCTACGGGTGTCCGGAGCGGCTACACTCTGATCAGGGGGCTTGTTTCGAAGGGCGAGTCATTGAAGAACTCCAACGGATGTATGGAATCAAGAAGTCCAGGACCACCCCTTACTATCCACAAGGGAATGGCGCGTGTGAACGCTTTAACCGGACCCTCTTACAACTGATCCGGACTTTGGCTGAAGACAAAAAGCCCGACTGGCCTCGATTCCTCCCGGAACTGCTGTGGGCCTATAATAATCAGGTCCATTCTGTCACCGGATACACCCCATACACCCTTCTCTTTGGCCGTCCAGGCAAAGACATCCATGAGTTGCAACTGTCTAGCTCCGAAGAACATACCTGTGGTACCTATCCTTCCTGGCTACAAACACACCGCCAGAGAATGGAGACTGTCTACCGGCTAGTAGGCCGACAAATTCAGGATCAAGTGCACGCTGACCCACTTCCGGTACAAGAAGACCCACTGAATGTAGGTCAACTGGTCCTAGTCCGAATAAAGAAGCTGCAAGGGAAACTCCGGCCCAAGTGGGAGACCGAAGTCTATCGAGTAATTGGACAGCCGTACCCCGGTGGCCCCGTCTATCGAGTGCAGGGCGAAGACAGCGGCAGCATCCGAACTTTGCACCGTAATATGTTGCGCCCCTGCCGTTCCAAGCCTGACTCCCCTACTGTGATACCTAGAGAGATGGATATCACTAATACTGTCGGAGACACTGACCCCGGGGATGTAGAGACTGAATGCATGCCTCCCCCTGTCCGTCCGACTGACGCACTTGAACCAACTACCTCCTCTACTGACATGTTGACTGGGAAAGAGAGTGGGGTGACTGATAGGAGAGAGGGGATCCAACCCGTTAGGCGGACAACGAGGACCACTGCAGGGGTACCTCCAGGACAGTCCTACAGAGACCAATATGTGTGGCCCTCTTCCCAGCCACCCCCTGTCACATCCACAGCCATCGCCGCCCTGGAGCCGGTCGTTGACAGGGACTGCCAACCTTTGAGTGGGGGGGGCGTGTAGTGAGCTGGCCGGCTCTGGCTGTTCTGTGATTATTGATATAGAGTCTGTTACAGAAGTGATTACACAGGATGATGTTGCCACCTTGTGGCCAGAGGTTGCACCTGCGCAGGGTGTGATGACAGAGCAAAAGACTGAGCCTCCTGTGTCCGGCCCTAGAGAGTCACGTGACCAAAGTGGGAAGCAGAAAAAAGCGCGCGAGGAGTTTGCTGTGGGCTGTGAAAAGAGCCAGGACGGTGTGCAGGCCCTCGTGCGTGGCGCAGGAGAGACTCTCAACGGGATTTCTTTTACTTGACACCATATCCTCGGGGCCTTCCCCAGCTTCTTCACTGCTGAGGGATACTGCTATTACACTCCCTGCTACTGGAGTGTGGACTACATAAGGGATCCACCAAAGCTGCTATCCGGATCAGAGAGACTGTAAGCGGGTCCTCTGGCGAGAGGCCGAAGTATTCCCTCCTTTCAGCGTAATTTGTTGTTCCTGTTTTTTTCTCCGGCTGGGACGCCCTCCTGCAAAGACAGACAGGCCTGCGACGGGGGACACATCCTTCTGGAGTAAAGGACTGGTAACGTGTGAGTAGGGACAGTGAGGGTCAGCTTATCAGTACACGTTATTACTGTGCATATTTACGGTTGTCATTTATTGTTTTTCTTTGCTGTTAAAAATGTATACGAGTAAAGATACGGTTATCAAGATAGAGTCTGTGTGTGGGGATCTTGCTGGGCCAGATTATAGATACCAATGCGCGGCCTTGCCCGCGGTCACTTCAATAGTGCTTTGCCTTGGTTAGTCTCCACCAGCATAGGAAACATTTTGAGGTCAGACCACGCCCCCACCTTTTGCTCCATTAAAATCTCTTTGTTCACAAAGACGGCCTGGTCCTGGCTTCTCAATGAATACCTGTTGCTGGATCCTATTTGTAGTACAGACATTCAATCAACCATAGAGAATTTTATTCTTGATCACTCCTCCGACGACACAGCACCATCAATCAAAGGGGAGACATTAAAATGCGTTCTGAGAGGGATTTTCATCAAAAATGATACCAGAATAAAGGGAGAAAGAGCCCAAACCCTTAAGGATGCTCTTCAGGTGGTCACCGGGCTTGAACAAGCACATAAAAATGCCCTCTCCACTGCTACTCTCAGAGAGCTTCTTAAAGCAAGATTTGAGGTCAAGCATATTTTAGAAGCCTCCTACAACTGTCTCCTCCAAATCAGGCTTAGTAAATTTTACGAATATGGTAACAAGCCCGGTAGAATGCTGGCTCAAGCTCTTAGAGATAAAATTAAACAAAACCATATTCCATGTATCAAAAACACACAGGGCCTCAAAATCCACACCACCAGCGAAATCGCAGAGGTCCTTCAATCCATTATTCCAAGCTATATAATCTACCCAGAGGGTATCTGATCTGCTACCCTCAATCCCACCCATTTCCCCCTTTAAAAAACTTTTGGAAGAAGTATTGAGAGATCTTGAGACCCCATTCACCCCTCAGGCACTCTCAGTGATCATAAAAGAACCACTGGGAAATAAAAGCCCCAGTCCTGATGGCCTATCTTCAAAATTTTAAAAATCCTTCCAAACTCAACTAACCCTATTAATGTTAAAATTGTTTAATCATATTTCGGAGTTCTCTCTCCCCCCCCCCCAAGGAACTTCCGCACACGTCACAGTCATTCCAAAAAATGGTAAAGATCTCTACCTGTGCACCAGCTACCGTTCAATCTCGCTACTCAACATCGATATAAGGCTGTATGCCAAATTAATAGCAAATAGATTGAACCCACTACTCCCGAAACTCATCCACCCAGACCAGGTCGGGTTTGTACCAGGAAGAGGTGCACGAGACAACACCCTAAAAACCTTAGACATCATCAACTTTGCCATATCTCGTAAATGTCCCTTAATGATATTGTCCTTAGATGCCGAAAAGGGTTTTGATAGGATCTCGTGACAATCCATCAATCAAACCCTGGACCTCATGGGACTAGGCCCATCTTTTAAATCCAAAATAACAGCACTTTACCAGACCCCATCTGCAAAACTTAAAATCAACGGATCGCTCTCTGACAGATTCTCAATCAAAAATGGGACATGCTAAAGCTGCCCTCTATGTCCCCTGCTATATGTGCTTGTAATGGAGACCCTGATGGGAGCGATCCGAGAAAATCCCGATATACAGGGGATCATGATTAAGAACTGAGAGTATAAATGCTCTGCCTTTGCAAATGACGTATTAATTTACCTCTCTAACCCCGATGTTTTTCTTCCCTCATTATTATCTGTTACGGGTCCGGGTGGTGAAACCTCTGTGCTTCGGTGCAAGGAGGGACCAGAGGGGCGTGACTCGGCCCGACCAAGGTCACACGGTGGCTTAGTCGACTCCATGAACCAGGGAGGGACAGGGCAGGTGGACCAGGCGCCACTCTGGGACCGACCTTGTGAGAGAGCAGGTGACTCCCACGGGTCAGATGACAGGAACTGACCGGTACAGCGGATGAGCGCGGCAGGAAGGCAGATGGGTGGTCCGGGTTGATGAGCAGGCTGGTACGGCAGATAGCCAGACGGGTGCTCCGGGTTGGCAAGCTGGTGGGTACGACTGGTAACAGAGGCAGGTGCTCCGGGTAGGCTGGCTGGCGGGCACGACAGATAACAGGCAGGTGCTCTGGATAGGCTGGCTGGCGGGCACGACAGGTAACAGTCAGGTGCTCTGGATAGGCTGGCTGGCGGACACGACAGGTAACATGCAGGTGCTGCGGATAGGATGGCTGGCGGACACAACAGATAACAGGCAGGCAGTCCGGGTAGTCTGGCTGGTGGACACGACAGGTAACAGACAGGTGCTCCGGGTAAGCAGGCTGTCGGGCATGGCTGTAGACAGACTGGATGACAGAACTGTTAAGACAGGCTGGCGGGCTGGACTGACAGACAGACTAGCGGGCAGCTCTGACAGGCAGTGGGACCAGAGGGCTGGAGCAAGTGTTAGCACACGGTACAACAACCTTGCACAGGCACCTCCATTTTGGAGGAGGTGCCTTATATGGGGGGGGAGTTCTCCGTCCATTGGCCGGGGACTCTATAGGACGGCGCGCGCGGCCCCTTTAAGAGGGAGGGAGCGCGCGCCTGCGCGCCCTAAGCACAGTGCCCGGGAAGCTGCACGCGGTGCATGCCACAGCAGCAGGAGAGCGGGAAGATGCCGGACCTGGACCGCGGCAGTGAGGGGAACGGCGTCTCTGCCCGGCAGGAGGCAGAGACGCCAATGCTACATTATCAGAACTAAAAAAAATGTGGAAAATGGTCCAATTTCAAAATGAATGTGGACAAATCCGAGGTTTTAAACGTATCACTACCAACTCAGTCCCTCAAAAACATAAAAAACAATTTCGCCTTCAGATGGCCCCCTGATAACTCAATTAATTATCTTGGGGTCTGGATTCCCTCGGATCTCTCTAGATTATTTTCCTTAAACTTTCAGACTTTCCTGACTAGATTGGTTGGAGAGCTAAATACATAGGACCACAAAAAATTCTCCAGGTTTGGAAGGATTAATATAGTCAAAATGACAATCCTTACCAGATTACTTTACCTGTTCCAGACTATCCCCATACACATCCCTTCCTCCTTCTGGCATAAACTACAGCATAGCCTTAATAATTTCATTTGGACATCAGGTCACTCTAGACTCAGAGATAACATGCTGACCAGACCCAGGGATGCGGGGGGCACCAGAATGTCAGATTATCACAGATACTAACTCTGCCCACGCCCAGATCCTAGATATGGTACACTGCCCTTCTTCCAAACTATGGGCTACAATCGCCCAAGACATCTTCACAATCTCTGTTCCCTCTTTACCATGGATTTGGACCAGCATGGGTTAACAAAAAACTTCCATTATCATTTAGTACAAGCAACACTCTTAGAGCCATATTCTCACTCAATTTGAGGAACCCTCTAATTGTCACCCAAGGTCTCCTGACACCTATCAGGAGTTCCTCTCATACATTTTTAAATAGTTCCGTGAATAAACCCATCCGTCTTCACCATATAGCCCCACAGGGCTCACTTCTTCCTCTCTTGGCCATACTACTCGGCAGGGTCCCCACGGTCCGCCAGCAAATCAAACACACCCAACTTAAGCACTAGTGATGAGTGAGCATACTCGCAAGTACTCGGTAGTCGCCCGAGCATCTCAGTACTTGAGATGCTCGGAGCTCGCCGAGTACTTGCGAGATGCTCGGGCGGATTCTCGGGTCCCCTCCCTACATGTTTGGCGCCAATCAACATGCAGGGATTGCCTGCCACTCATTGTAATGCCGCAGTCATGGTGGTTGCGGCATTACAGTGATTGGTTGGCTGCACAGCGTCATCAGGTCTATATCAGACCTGGCGCCGCTGTGCTCATCACAGTCACTACGGAATCAGGCAGAGTAGGGAGAGGTGCTGCTGCGTAAGGGAGAGATTTGCTTGTGTATTAGGTAGTGTAGGGAGAAAAAATATATATTACACATATCCATCTTAACAAACAGTCCTTCTGAGAACTAATCCATCTGCAGAGATATCAAGCAGACAGTGTATATAGCAGACTGCAGTGCATATAGCACAAGAGGCTCCATTCTATTTCTGCCTTCTGCTGCTGTTAGATATTTCTAGACAAAGGCCCAGGTCTCAGGGGCCAGGAATACTTTTTTTTTGGATCTTAATCCTTATTATTTGCTTAAAATATCAATCCAGAGAACACCGTTTTTCTGTGCCATTTGCTTGTTGGCACTGCAGAATACAGCCAGGTCCTTTCCATATTACAGCGCTAGAAATCCATCTATTTAAAACTGTGTTTTCTCCGTCACATGGATCACATATACGTTTTCAGAAAATACTGCCATTTCTGGCCTCCATTAAAAATTTGTTTCAGTGTGTCAATGAAGCAATTGACACCAGTTTGCTGTTCAAACTAGTTAACCACAGGCCAGATATTTAAAACTCTGTTTTCTCCGTCACACGGATCACAAGTTCGGTCAAGATAAGTTCGCTCCAAACTTTGTCTTTGTCACAAAGTCATTTGTAGTGAGCGTGGAAGATATTGTCCTACATTTAAAATGGGCAAGGCATGTGGCAAGGGATGGGGAACTGGACATGATGGTGATGGTGCATGCAGAGGTCGAGGACAAGGCCGAGGGCAAGCTGAAATTGTGCCACAACAAACACCCACATCTTCTTGCCCGACTTTCCTGTCCCAATTCCTAGGGGACCGCAGCACACCACTGTTGAACTCAGAGCAGTGTAAAAAGGTTGTTGGTTGGATAGCGGATAATGCTTCCAGTCACTTAGCCACCACCACCTCCACCCTGTCTTCCACACGGTCAAGTCTCAGTAGCCGTGAGTCTGGGCTGCATATTCCTCACCCTGATCCTCCTTCCTCCCACCATACTGGGTGCCCGGAGACAACTGATCCCACACTTGGACACTCTGAAGAGTTGTGCACTTTTCCATTTATAGATTCGGGCCTCTCGCCCGGTCCACTTGAAGCGGGGCAAGAGGAGATCGCGTGTAGCGATGCCCAAATATTTGAGCAGCCACGGTCACACGAAGGCGACGGTGGGAAAGTGTCACAAGAGGTGGACGATGATGAGACACAATTGCCAGAAAGTCAGGAGGAGGACCAGGGTGCGGAAGTGGAAGACGAGTTGGTGGATGATATAGTAACTGACCCAACCTGGCAGGAGGACATGCAGAGCAAGGACAGCAGCACACAGGGGGAGGGAGGCAGAGCACCCCAACAGGCAGGAAGAAGCAGTGTGGTGGCCGCAGACAGAAGGCAGGCAAGTGTTCCCCATAACACCAACACGAAGGAAGTTGCCAGTACAACTGTTAGCTCTTGCTGAGTCTGGTTGCTTTTTAAAGACTCTGCCAACAACCCCAAAAAGGCCATTTGCACCACCTGCCAGGCCAGCATCAGCAGGGGTGGCAAAATGACCAGCCTGACCACCAGCAGCATGATCAGGCACATGGCAGCAAAGCACCCGACTTTGTGGCCCGCACCCCAGGGTCCAGGAACAGTGCCTGCGGGTGGCACCATTGCTTCTTCCGCTGTTGTGCATTCAAGCCAATCCCCTGTCCATGGTGCATGCGAAGATGCCTCCTGCAATGCACCTGTCATTGCACACTCTCAAGTAGCAGCATCAGGAAGCACATCCATGTCCTTGTCCCAGAGCAGTGTTCAGTTGTCCATACTCCAATCCTTGGAACACAAGCGCAAATACACAGCCAACGCTCCACAGGACACACTACTAAATTCTCACATTTCAAGACTGATTGGGCTCGAAATGTTGCCTTTTAGGCTCGCGGAGACGGAAGCATTCCACAACCTGATGGCGACGGCCGTCCCTCAGTACTCGGTCCCCAGCCGCCACTATTTCTCCCGGGGTGCCGTCCCAGCATTACACAAACTGTGTCCTAAAACATTAGCCGTGTCCTTAACACCACAGTTACTGGGAAAGTTTGTTAAGGGAGGGCAATGTCTCCCAGGGGCTACAATATCCAACATCCGGATTGCCACATGTTGGATCACTAGACTTATATTCAGAAAATTCATGTTTTACTGCTGTTGGGGTTGTCAGGAGCACTTGGTATGGTCCGTCATACAGTGGTTCTAGTCCGTGTTTCCGAACATGCTTCTTCACATACACATAATCTCCAAGCTTGAGGGTATGACAACCTTCTGCATCAGCTGGATCTGGAATAGAAGATGATGCTAACGCATGGGTCTTAGTTAAGGCTTTGGCAAGCTGAATCACATATTGCACAACATGATCTGTTTCTTCTGATAATTGTTGTGGGGTAAATCTAGCTATATCTGGTTGTGACCCAAATAGTATCTCATAGGGTTACAGTTTGTGTTTCCCTATGGGGGTGGTGCGTATGTGATACAGTGCAATGGGAAGGAGCTTAGGCCACTGGGCCGTAGTCATCTGCATCATTTTAGTTAATTGCCTTTTCAGTGTGCCATTCAATCTCTCCACCTTGCCACTTGACTGTGGATGGTAAGGAGTATGTAAAGCTACTGTTGATCCGATCATGGTAAGTATTTCTTGATATACACATGAGGAAAAGGCTGGTCCTTGATCACTTTCAATAACTTCTGGAACTCCATACCGGCGAACAACTTCAGAGACCAGCTTCTTGGTGGTGGTAATGTTGCAGCCTCTACCAATGTATCTTCAGTTGTGACAGCATATCCAGTATGAAACCTGCTAGAGGTATCGGCATATCTAGATCCATCTGTATATAATGAAAGTTCTGGATCATCCAAGGGTACTTCCCCCACTAAAACAAGTGGAGCTGACTCTGCAGTAATTTGTTCCAGACAATCATGCGGTGGAGCCTCTTTCCCCTCTCCTTCAGGTGCTGGTAGCAGGGTGGCTGGGTTGATGGTGGTGCACCGATGTAATTTCACATTTTCTGACAAAATCAACGAACACTGCAGCCGTAGGTGTCTCTGTGTAGACAGATGTTTAGGTTCCTGTGTGGCGTGAACCGCTCGTAGATAGCTGGGGGAGGCCCTGGCTACCGGGTCCAGATGCGCTGAGTAATAACCGACTGGGCGCTGTTTTGTACAGTGTCTCTGCGTGAGTACCCCAGCTGCATGCCCTCCTGTCTCAGATACATACAAATGGAAAGGTTGAGCATAATCCGGATTTCCAAGGGCAGGGTCTGTCATTATCCTTGACTTTAGTTGCTCAAAGGCTTGTTGCAACAGTTCTTGGTGTTCCTTGTTGTTTACATCAGCCAGAGTGTCTTCTTTTAATGCATCATATAGGGGCTGCATCAGACATGAAGCGTCTGGGATCCATTGTCTGCAATATGTACATAGTCCGAGGAACCGTTGCAGCTCTATGGGATCTTTTGGGAATGGTAGCAGGTAGATGGCCGTCTTCCTTTCTTCTGTAAGATGTCTGGCACCCTGAGTAAGGCAGTGGCCTAAGAAGACCACTTGACTAAGGCAAAACTGAAGTTTCGAGGCTGAGACTCGACAATTCAGTTTTGCTAGATGCTTGAGGAGGCTAACACTGGCCCTGATGGACATCTGCTCCATGGGGGCACACAAAAGAAGATCATCCACGTATTGTAAAAGTACTACCTCAGAGTTGTCCAGCTGCCACGGCAGCAGACAGCTAGACATGTTCTTTGCAAACTGATTAGGGCTATTCTGCGCACCCTGCGGCATCACTGTCCAAGTCAATTGCCTGCCCTGATATGTAAATGCAAACAGAAACTGACAGTCTTTGTGTAGTGGAATGCTGAAAAAAGCGTTTGCTAAATCAATTACTGTAAACCGGACAACGTGTATGTGCATCTATTAGAAACTTAAGGATATATGACCATCTAGAGAATTAGTTTGCATCACCATATTTTAGACCTAATGTCAAAGTGGACATAAATATGTGCTGTTGAGGGTAGTGGATTGATCATCCAACTTATCCTGAGCCCATATTTTAAGGGCTTGACAGAAGTCAACTCCACTCTCATATGTATTGGCGTCTAATGCTCTGTCACACACTGATCATGATGATCTTCCTCATACACATTCCGGGTGTAGTGTGTATTGCTGCCTGTATTCCGGGTGTGCCAAGATGGCTGCCACCAGAAGGAAGCACACTACAGGAGGGGTGCGCCAAGATGGCCGCCACCAAAGGGACATCTGGTCAGAGGCCGGAGGTGATGCAATGGGTGTAGCAACATGGCCGCTGCAGGAAGGGTTGGAACTTTGAGCGGACATAGGACATAACAGATGAGGATGGGGCACGAGTGGCTTGGGTAGTAGCAAGGGGTGGGCCTCCTGGATGGGGCACGTGACAAGCAACACAATAATCTGCTGACTGGAATTCGTACAGGTCCATCTCCCCCCCGCCCACCATTATCGGGCGGTGGCTGGAGAGCAGTATCTTGTAATACACATAACATGGCATCTTAAACACTTTCAGTGCATTCTTAAATTATCTTTTCTCTTCTCGACCGATCATGATATTCATCACATCCTCTCCCTCCTGTCTCTCTCTCTTCCATCCTGTCTCTCTCTCTCACCTCCTGACTCTCTTCCCTCCTGTCTCTCTCTCACCTCCTGTCTCTGTCTCTCACCTCCTGTCTCTCTCTCTCTCTTCCCTCATCTCTCTCTCTCTCTCACCTCCCGGGGAGACTAATTCTTTCTGCTCCACGGAAACATTGATTAATCACTACTGCCTTCCAACTGACAAAAAAAAATTCTTAATTTTTGTGCACAGCAGAGTCCGGCCGGACCTCCCAGCTGTTCCACTGACTTTTTTAATTCACCCCTCCCGTCGGGGAAGTCTTTCATGACTGATGAAAGGAGGAGGGAGCACTTTTGCAACCCTCCGGACACTCGATATATGTATATCTACGTGCGTGCCCTACCCAATCTTCGATCACCTGCCGCTACTGAAACTAACAATGTTCAGTCTCCTTAGAATCTTTGTCAGAAGTTAAAGAAGGGAAGATTCACACAATATTCACTTGTAAATCCGAGGTGATATTGTTTTAAAAGTAAATAATATCAGACCCCTAATGGGACTACACCCCTTATAGTCTCACCTTTGACTATATCCAACCAAGACGTCCAGAGACACTGAAAATAAACACCCACCACATGGAAACCATGCCAAACGGTAACACTAGTAAAGAACTTGTGCACTTACCGTGGCTTTTTGTGGGGGATGATTAGTCCCAATTCCAGTGGGGGAGGCTGAAAGCAAGTCTCTCTTTGTGGACGTCCAGAGGTGGTGGGGTATCCCTGGCTAGGGATCCGAGTCACAGCACCAGCTGTTAAGGGAGGGCAATGGCCCTTCACAGTTGACCAAGTGAGTGTCAAATTATTATGTTGATTGCGCAATCCAACAGGGAACCAGATGGAGACAGTGTGCTCTGTATGGGAGGATTCAAGAGAATCTCTGATCCCGTTTGTTTTGCTTAGCATTTTATATTGTTTTGAGTTTATCAATAGCCAATCCCCTACAGCCATACTACAGTATTACAGGCTTGAGCCAATGTTAGTGCAGTTACTACGGAAACACATATATGGTCATATTATCATCGTTAGTTCGAAGCACGATGGAAATTGACAAGGTCAATCCTGGCCTAGACTAGTCAGATAACGGGAGCAGGATGTCTCGCAGAATGTTCTTGTGAGAAAAGGTCAGTGTGATAAAGTTGCATGGGAAGAGAAAGAAAGAATGTATGTTATGCAAGGAGTGATAATAACATGATTTTAAAGCAAGCAGACAAAATGGAGTTGCTCTAGCATGAGTATCAATATGTCCTTTATACTTGGATAGCATGAATATTAATATGTCCTTTACGGACACGTGGACAAGTGCTTGTGGGCAGGGACTGTACATCTCGCTGATGGCACACTTGACTAACATAGTGGAAGCTGGGACCCAGTTGGACCTTGGGATGGAAGACATCCTCCCGATGCCAAGGATTGTGGGCCCTAGATCAAGCAGGGTTGCCCCCACGGTCTACAGCTCCTGCACCTCATCCTCCTCTTCAGCCTCCATCTCCGAAATGACCACATCACTCACAAGCTGGAAGCACTGCAGCACTGCCTCAGTCAAGCGGCAACAGGCTGTGCCAAAGCTAATATGCTTAGGTGACAAACCGCACAATGCTGAAGAGTTGTGGACAGCTCTGAAAGAGCATGCAGATCTGTGGCTCACACCGCTGAACCTGCAGCCAGGCATAGTCGTGTGTGACACTGGCCGGAACCTGGTGGCGGCTCTGAGGCGAGCTCACACACGTACCATGCCAGGCCCATGTGCTTAACTCATGGTTCAGCGGCTTCTCAAATCCTACTCGGAGCTTCCAGATCTGCTTGTTAAAGTACACCGCCTGTGTGCCCATTTTAGAAAGTCACCTACAGCTTCCGCCGCCCTTTCCGTGTTTCAGCAGCATTTGCAACTTCCGGCTCACAGACTGGTGTGTGATGTCCCCACGAGTTGGAACTCTACACTGCAGATGTTGGGAAGGATTTGTGAGCAGAAGAGGGCAGTTGTTGAGTACCAGCATCAACAAGGCCGTCGGTATTCAGTTCAGACTCCACACATAAGACCTCAGGAGTGGACTTGGATGTCAGACATATGTACCATCCTTCAAAACTTTGAGGACTCCACCAAGATGGTGAGCGGTGATGACGTCATAATTAGCATCACCATCCCGCTTCTCTGTCTTCTGAAACGCTCTGTGCTCACAATCAAAGAGGATGAATTGTAGGCGGACTACGAAGAGATGGAGCAAGGAACCATACAGGGTGATTACAGACTGCCCAGCCTCATCTCATCCCAACGTGGATTGAGTGACAATGAGGAAGAGGAGGAGGAGGAAGAACAGGAGCTAGTTTCATGTGCTATAGACGGTACTACCGGCACAGCTGTCATACTGTCTGTTAAGCGTGGATGGCCAGAGGACAGAGAGGAGGAGGAGGAGGAGGAGAGCATGGTCAGTCATCCTCTTGGTGAGGACACGGAAGTCTTGCCTGTTAGTAGTCTGGCACGCATGGCTGAGTTTATGTTACGCTGCCTTTCGCATGACCCTCACGTTCTCAAAATTTTGCATGAGAGTCATTACTGGTTGGTGACACTTCTAGACCCACGCTACAAAGAGAACTTTATATCTCTTATTCCTGAGGTGGACAGGTCTACAAAAATGGGGCAGTACCAGAAGGCCCCTGTTGCGGAACTATTAAAAAAATTCCCATCTGAAAACTCTGGTGGCAGAGATCACACTTCGTTGGACAACCAAGGAGTACAGGCGAGAGAGACACAACTTCAATCCAGCAGAGGCAGGAGAACACTGTCAAAGTTCTGGGAGAATTTTCTCAGCCCCTCCCATTGCACAAGCCCTGAGGCGCAGGAGTGCAAAGTTTGGGAAGATGCGAGGGAGTACCTGTTAGAACTCTCCTGTTAGGTTTTTTCTATCTTGCTGGTCACATGACCTTTTTTTGCCTATTTAATCCTGCTCCTCCCTCCTGGCCTTGCTGGACTTCATTGTAATTTCTACTCTTAAGCTAGCCTGGTGCTTAGTTACCTTTCTCAGTCAGTTTAGCTAGGTCTTCAGACCTTTATGTTCTATGTTCTGTGTTTGTCTTTTACTGCTACAATTTCTGCTAGGAGGTGTCCAACTTTATCCCAGTCCCTAGTTCTTGTAGGGATCCCTCCCTTGCATCTATAGGTCTTCGCACAGACTAGCCGAGGACTTTAGCGGGTCTGATCGCAGGATCAGGTTCCCCGTTACATCGTAGGGATCTAGCTTAGTTCTATTGTAAGGACAGATCTCCTTTCTTTCCTTAGTGCTTGTAGCAGATCATAACAGTAAGTCCAGCCCAAAAATATCTCTAAGGAAAGACCTCCAGTTTCCATCATGGTGTCGGTTCAGGATTTGGCTCAACGCCTGCAGGGACTCTCTCTGGAGGTGGCCGAGCTCCAACAACACGTGAGTAGCTGTTCTGGAGCACATTTTGTGGAGCCAAAGGTACGTTTGCCTGATTTATTTTTTGGTGATCAACAAGAATTTTTTTCCTTTAAAAATGCTTTTTTGTTGTATTTTCGTTTCAGACCCAGATCCTCTGGTGATGAATCACAGCGCATAGGGTTCATAATGTCACTTTTGCGCAAAGAACCTCAGGGATGGGCCTTTTCTCTCCAACCTAGTGATCCAAGCTTTAGATCAGTGGATAGTTTTTTTTCTGCTTTGGGTTTGTTGTATGATGATCCTGATCGGGTCTCATCAGCTGAGACTGAATTGAGACGTTTGAGGCAGGGATCAGGTAATGTGGAAAAATATTGTTCTCACTTCCGTCGGTGGTCTGCCCAGGTGGGGTGGAACGATTCAGCTTTGAAAAGTTTGTTTCTTGCGGGGCTAGGTGAAAGGGTTAAGGATTTGCTGATTGCTTATCCCACACCTGGAAACTTGCAGGAGGCAATGCAATTAGCTATACGGGTGGACAGGAGACTGCGTGCAAGGGTTAATGAGAGTAAATCCTCTGCCATGTCAGCTCCGAGTCTTGAGAGGGTCTGTACTGACATTGGAGAGCCGATGGAGATTGGGGCAACGGCACCCCGCTCTCAGGAAAAAGACCGCAGGTCTTCTGAAGGTTTGTGCTTTTATTGCGGGAAATCTGACCATTTTATTAAGAACTGTGTGCTTCGTATGAACAAAGGAAAAAAAAAGGTCAGTTACGCCCGTATAGCCTGTTTAAATACTAAGGGGGTATTTCTTTCTGCTACTACTGCTGCTCAGGAAGAATTAATTGAATTTCGGGTATTTGTGGATTGTGGTTCTACTCTGAATGTGATTGATGGGGGATTCTTGGAAAAACTTAAATTAAAACCCAAACCTTTGTCATCCCCTATTGCTGTGGTTTCTGTCGATGGCTCCCCCTTGAAGAGTGTTACTCACAAGGTCTGTGAATTTCCCCTCACTATTAATGGTATTCACCAAGAAAATTTGGATTTGGTAGTATTAAATAATTTGCCTTCTCCAGTAGTTTTGGGGTTACCCTGGTTAAAATTGCACAATCCTGTACTGGATTGGTCTACCAGTGAAATTAAGTCCTGGAGCCCTAAGCTTTATGACAAGTGTTGTAACGGACGTATTGCTGTGGTGAAAAAAGGGGAATTACCTGTACCTATTCAGGATTTTTGGAGAGTTTTTTCTGAGGAGGAGTCACAAATTTTGCCTCCCTATAGAGACTATGATTGTACCATTGAATTTGTCCCTGCAGCGACTCTTCCTAAAAGTCGTTTATTTAATCTTACTATTCCTGAGAGAAAGGCTTTGGAGGAATACATACAGACAAGCTTGGCCGCCGGTCACATTAGACCTTCCAAGTCTCCTGTGGCTGTTGGATTTTTTTTTGTTAAAAAAAAGGACGGCGGTTTACATCCTTGTCTGGATTTTCGTGAGATTAAAAAAATTACTGTACGCAATCCTTACCCACTGCCATTAATTCCTGATTTGCTTAACCAGTTAGTGGGGGCCAAGTGGTTCTCTAAAATTGATCTCCGGGGGGCATACAATTTGTTGCGCATGAAGGAGGGTGATGAATGGAAGACTGCTTTTAACACTCCTGTGGGTCATTTTGAGAATCTGGTTATGCCTTTTGGTCTTACCAATGCTCCAGCAAAAATGTGGTTGTGTATTTGGATGACATTTTGATTTATTCACCAGATCTGGAGTCTCATTGGCGGAGCGTACGTGAGGTATTACAGTTATTAATTGACAATTCGCTTTTTGCTAAGCTGGAGAAACGTGAGTTCGCTGTACAGAGAATTAGTTTTTTGGGCTACATTATCTCCAGCGAGGGCTTTGAGATGGACCCGGTGAAAGTTCAAGCTGTGCAGGAATGGCCTAGGCCTATTGGTTTGAAATCGATACAGAGGTTTTTGGGTTTCGCCAATTATTACAGAAAATTCATTAAAAAATTTTCTATTATTGTCAAACCACTGACCGATCTCACCAGGAAAGGTGCTAATGTGGTTCAGTGGACTACTGAGGCCATTGAAGCTTTTGTGTTTCTAAAGAAGAGGTTCAGCTCTGCTCCCATCCTTAAGCAGCCTGTTGTGACTAAGCCGTTTTTGGTTTAGGTTGATGCTTCTTTGGTGGGGGTCGGTGCGGTGTTGTCTCAGAAAAGCAAGGATGGAGTACATCCCTGTGCTTTTTTTTCAAAAATTTTTTCTGAGACTGAACTTAATTACGATATTGGTAATCGGGAATTGCTGGCTATTAAACTCGCATTTGAACACTGGCGTCATCTCTTGGAAGGTGCTGAATTTCCCATTCAGGTTTTCACTGATCATAAAAATCTGATCTATCTTGATGCTGCCAAGCGCTTTAATGCCCGTCAGGCTAGGTGGGCACTTTTTTTCTCGCGGTTTAATTTTTTCATTACTTACATCCCGAGTACCAAGAATGTTAAAGCTGATGCTTTGTCTCGCAGCTTTTCTCCCATGGTCGGTGCTGAGGAGGAGGGGAGCATTTTACAAGAAGGTGTTGTGATTGCTGCATTGGACTCTGTTTTGGAAGATGAGATTCTTAAAGCACAGGAGAATGCCCCATCTAACACTCCCCATGGGAGGTTGCTTGTGCCTAACACCTTTAGGAGAGATTTGTTTGTTGAGTGTCATGAGTCTCGGTTGGCAGGTCATCCAGGAATTTCTGAGACCAAGAGACTTGTGGGTCGCAGTTCTTGGTGGCCTGGATGGCAGAAGGAAGTCATTAAGTGGGTGCGTCAATGTACGGTGTGTGCTAGATCTAAGTCTTCACATACTCCTGCAGCGGGGTTGCTTTGCCCTCTGGAGGTTCCTAGTGCACCTTGGACACATCTGACTATGGACTTTATTACTGACCTTCCCCCCTCTGAGGGTTTCACAGTCATCTGGGTGGTCGTGGACCGTTTTAGCAAGATGTGTCACTTGGTTCCTTTCATCAAACTACCCTGCTCTAAGACACTCGCTAAGGCCTTTTTCAAGGAAATTTTCAGACTACGTGGCGTTCCTACTGACATTGTTTCGGATAGGGGACCTCAGTTCGTGGCTCATTTTTGGCGTGCTTTTTGTGACAGGTTGGGAGTTCATTTGTCGTTTTCATCCGGATATCATCCTGAGTCTAATGGCCAGACAGAAAGGATGAATCAGGATGTTGAGCAGTTCTTGAGTTGTTTTGTGGCAGACAATCAGGAGGGGTGGTCTGAGTTTCTGCCACTTGCTGAGTTTGCTCTTAACAACCATACATCCTCTTCTGCTGGTTTTTCGACTTTTTTTTGTTGTTCTGGGAGACATCCGTCTTTTGGGTCATTCTCCAAATTGGTATCGGCTGTGCCTGAGGAGGAGAGTTTTTCCGGTGATTTGGAGAGAGTTTGGACGGATGTGCGTGGTAATCTTCAGGAGGCTAACAAAAAATCTAAGAGGTACTTTGATAGGAAACGGCAAGAGGTTTTGTTTGCTATTGGTGACATGGTTTGGTTGTCCGCTAAGAATCTGGGGTTGAGGATTCCTTCTAAAAAATTGGGTCCCAAGTTTGTAGGGCCCTTTAAGGTGCTTCAGGTAGTTAACCAATCTGCTGTTAGGTTGGAGGTTCCTACCTCCTGGAAGATTAATCCGGTGTTTCATGTTTCTCTGTTGAAAAGAGCATATGTGTCGGATGGAGACACCTCTGCCACTGTTCCACCGGTGGTGGAGGACGGGGAATACGAAATTTCCCGCATCCTAAATTCTAGACGGTATAGAGGGAGTTTGCAGTATCTCGTCGCTTGGAAGGGTTTCGGACCCGAGGATAACTCATGGGTGAGGGCGGATGATGTTTCTACTTCCAGACTTGTCAGAGCATTTCACAAGAGGTTTCCTGATAAGCCTGGGCCTAGGGGATCCGGAGGATCCTCATAGAAGAGGGGGTACAATTAGAACTCTCCTGTTAGATTTTTTCTATCTTGCTGGTCACATGACCTTTTTTTGTCTATTTAATCCTCCTCCGCCCTCCTGGCCTTGCTGGACTTCATTGTAATTTCTACTCTTAAGCTAGCCTGGTGCTTAGTTACCTTTCTCAGTCAGTTTAGCTAGGTCTTCGGACCTTTATGTTCTATGTTCTGTGTTTGTCTTTTACTGCTACAATTTCTGCTAGGAGGTGTCCAACTTTATCCCAGTCCCTAGTTCTTGTAGGGATCCCTCCCTTGCATCTATAGGTCTTCGTACAGACTAGCCGAGGACTTTAGCGGGTCTGATCGCAGGATCAGGTTCCCCGTTACATCGTAGGGATCTAGCTTAGTTCTATTGTAGGGACAGATCTCCTTTCTTTCCTTAGTGCTTGTAGCAGATCATAACAGTACCTTGCCAACCGTACCAATGTCCTCCCTGATTCCTCTGTGCCTTATTATTATTGAGTATCCAAGCTGGATACGTGGAATGAACTGTCTCTCTATGCCTTGGAGGTCCTGGCCTGCCCTGCCGCCAGCGTTTTATCAGAGCGGGTTTTTAGTGCCGCTGGTGGAATTATAACTGATAAGCGCATCCGCCTGTCAACTGAAAATGCTGACAGGCTGACTCTTATAAAAATGAACAAGGGCTGGATTGGCCAGACTTCTCAACACCACCGAATGATAGCAGCGTAACACGTAACATAAACTCAAATCCAGTGTTCATTTTGTCGTTGATTCGTGACATGTTGTGTATTTGTTTCTGTTGGTTATTGATTTTTCTCATGTAAAACTCTTTCAATAAAAAAAAATTGAATTGGAAAAAGAAATACAAGCTCTCACCCAGCCCCAGATCCTGAAAAATGGAGACGCTGTGGGTCTCGTAAAATGGTGACTTTTTACAAAAGAAAAATTGGATTTTGTTTTCACCATTCAAATAAAAATACCCATACATAACTCAAACTCATAATGGCCTGGAGAATCATAATTGCAGGACAGTTTTATCATTTTGTTAATATGGTAAAAAAAAAAAACATTTGCACTTTTTTTTGCAATTTCACCGCACTTGGAATTTTTTCCTTGTTTTCCAGTAAACTATATGGTAAAATCAATGATGTGGTTTAAAAGTACAACTTGTCCCACAAAAAACAAGTTCTCGCACAGCCATATTGACGGAAAAATAAAAAAGTTATGGCTCTGGGAAGAAGCAGAGCAAAAAACGAAGATTCAAAAATGGAAAATCCCAAGGTTGTGAAGGGGTTGTTAATAATAATAATAATAATAATAATAATAATAATAAGAGTAAATCAAAGTAAAGGCAAGTTAAAAGGAATCTTGCACCCCCTGGGACTTATCAGACCTCTAATATGGGCATACAAGTGAGAGAAATGTGAATCTATACATACCTGTATGCAGGGGTGTACATAGAAATCATGGGGCCCCATAGCAGAAGTTCTAAGAAAAAAAACAAAAGCAAAAATTAAAAAATTGTTGGGGTCACAGAAGAGCAGATCTCACACCTTGCCATCCTTTACATAGTAATTTTCCTCCTGCTGAAGTCCTAGATTCCTCTTTCATTGCCCCCATAAAAAGTATGATGCCAACAAATGTGCCCCCCCTAAACCCAGTATGATACCCCCATTATGAATTCCTCCACATGCACAGTATAATGACCCTACTGTACCCCACCTTGACTCCCAAGGCAAAGTATGGTGACCCCAACACAGTATGATCCCCCAACTGTGACCCCACACAACCCTCCAAGCACATTAAAGGGCCTACATACAGTAAAATGGCCAGCACAAGCCCTCCAAACAGTAAGATGGCCCCCACACAAACCTTCACACTGTATAATTGCTTGCACACTGTATAATGGCCCCACATATCCCTCCAAATATTATAATGGCCTCACATAGCCTTCCATATAGTATAATACACCCCCCATAATCCTCCATATAGTATAATGCACTCCCCATGGGCCTCCATGCAATGAAATGCACTCCCCATGGTCCTCCATGCAATGAAATGCAGCCCCCATGGTCCTCCATGCAATATTATGCACCCCCATGGTCCTTCATGCAATATTATGCACCCCCTATGGTCCTCCACGCAATATTATGCACCCCCATGGTCCTTCGTACAGTATAATGCACCCCCTATGGTTTTCCATACAATATAATGCACCCCATGGTCCTCCATACAGTTAAATGTACCCCCATGGTCCTCCATACAATATAATGCACCCCTTGGTACTCCATATAGTATACTGCACTCCTCATAGTTTTCCACACAATATAGTGCAGCCCCCATGGTCCTCCGTACAGTATAATGCGGCCCCCATAGGGCATAGTGCGGCCCCCATAGGGCATAGTGCGGCCACAGCCCTCCAGTAATACGGGCACCACATTTAAATAAATAAATAAATACACACTTACCGCTCCTCGTTTCCTCGCTGCTTCAATCTCTGCAGCGCGTCTCCTCAGCTCCACTGCCTGACCCAGTGGCGTGGTGAAGTGACGTCATTGCGCCGCTGCGTCAAACGCAGAGGGGGAATGATGGGAGAGGCAGGGCCAGATAAAGTGGGGCCCTAGGCAAAAGTTTAAAGTGGGGCCACAAATGCTTCCATATTGCACCATCACACTCAAAGATTTTGGTTGTATTTATATGCGCTGAGCACAGGCCATCAAACGAGCATGATTGACAATACTGAAGTCGTTCTACACTTTTTTCCCGGCCTCTTTACACCGGCTGAGGAAGAATGATGGAGACAGAACAATCACTAATAGATCAATCTGTCCCCATACAGTATCATGTTATCAGCAGAACATCTGCAGTTTACACCGGGTTATGTGCTGATGAGAACAATGAGGTTTGTTCTGCCATAAACAATCCAATCACCTGATGAATAAGCAGCATTTTGCTCATTCGATGATTGCCGATATGTTTACACCTATGAGCTCTCTTCTGTGCAGATGGGATTTATAAATGTGGAAGCTACACACACAGTGTCACATACTGCCACTGTGTCTATACCTGGCCATCTACATATACTATTAACATATACACAAGTTAGAATAATGCAATAAAAAACATAAACATGTTTATTTAAACACACACATGTACACAGCACACACTTATACACAAACATGTACACGGCGCACACACGTAACACACATGTACATGGCACACACTGATACACACACGTACACGGCAGTCACATGTACATGGCACACACTTATACACGGCACACACTGATACACACGTACATGGCACACACATGTAACACACATGTACATGGCACACACTTATACACGGCACACACTCATACATACACATACACGGCACACACACTGCCACACACACACACACAGGTACACGGCACACACTGATACGCACACAGGTACACGGCACACATTTATACACGTACACACACGTAACACACATGTACATGGCACACACTGATACATGGCACACACTGATACACACACGTACATGGCACACACACTTGTACACGGCACACACACATACACAGCACACACATACACAGCACACACACTTGTACACGGCACACACTTATACACACACATGTACATGACACACACATGTACATGGTACACACACATGCACCGCACACACCCTGCACAACAAATGCTCAGTAGCTACACACATTACACACAGCACATGTATGTGATGCGCCCCCTGGGCCATGGGGTACTTGGTGCCGGGCCGGTCGTTGCTGGGGGAGATGTCACAGTATCGGTGACCCGGTCCGTGACCCAGGGCGGTCAGTAAAAAGGGGATTTTATAGTTTTTATGTATGCAATTCGTGACGCCACCTGTGGTATGTGGCTATAGGTAGCCACCGCTGCAGTGCACGTCCTCTGAAGCTGGTGTTTAATGCAGCAGAGTTGGTTTGGCTCTGCACAGGTAGAACTTAGCTCCAGGGTAGTGTAGATGTTGTAGTGAAGTAGATGATGCTGGGAGGTGTAGTGCAGGGGTGATGGTGCAGTTAATAATCAGTCCACAACTCAATGGCAGCTTCCTCTTATGTTTACTTGCGGTGATTAGGCAGACCGGGACACGGGTGCTGGCTGGAAGTGGAAGTCCGGGCAGCCTGGAAGCAAGTAAGGAATCCACCTCGCCAGGTGAAGTTGTAGGCCTTCCCTTTTTCACTAATCTCTCTGGCCCTGCTGCTTGTAGCTGTGCTGTGGCCCTCGTCCCTGAGTACAACGTCTTTGTGCTCACCCGTATGGCAGGCAGCTCCGGCCTTGCTGATGCGTCGCTCCCATGTGGCGATGCTGGGCCCTGCGGTGCTGCTGAGCCTCCGGGCATCTGGTGGGGCCAGAAGACCTGCAGTCTCCTGCCCTCTGGTTTCTGCTGCTGGGCCTTCAGTGCCCCACAACCTCGGACTCTGGTGTCCGGTTCTTCCGTGCTCCTATCCTCAGAGGTGAACTGCCGCACAGCTCAACTCCCTAGGTCTTTTCTCTTCAATGTCCTGACTTCAACTCCTCTCTGCTCTGCTCACACTGACTAACTTCGCCTCCAGATAGCAGTTGCTAAGGGGAGGAGCTCCCCTTGCTGGTCTGGAGCCAGGAAAGTGTTGCATGCTATTATACCTGACTAGAGGACCCCTGCTTGCTTCCAGGCATGGCATCACCCCCTTGTGAGGGAGGCAATGCCACTGTGGCAACCGGACTCCTGGTGTGCCACATATGCAGGGCAACACATGCACATATAAACATATACAGATAATTCACAGACAGCACACACTGCTTTATATTGGAGGGAATAACGATGTTCCACAATATGAGCTGCAGCTTCTCCTGCTCACAACAGCACTGTCCCAGTAGACACCTCCCTGCCCCTCCTCTGCTGGGACTGCAGGCAGGAGGAGATGATACAAGAAGAGCCACTTTCACCATCTCTAGAAGCAGCACAGAACAAAGGTGGATACAGGAGAACTTATCTGGCAGCTCAGGTTGGTAGATGCTGGGTCTCTGGCTCTCTCTACCCCTTAGAGGCGCTGCACAGGAGGACAGGAGCATGCTCCTCTTTCAATGCAGGCCCTCATCAAAGGTCCTGAAGCTCCCCAGACTGCAAGACCTGTGGTGACATCATGGTCACATGACATGTCATATGATCGTGATGTCAGTACAGGTCCTGAACCAGGACCTACAGGTCTCTACATTGGAAGCTTTACTGACAATGCTATTGTGGCGCCCCTGAGGGTTTGACCGCCACAGGGATGCTGCACCTCTTCAATGGGGTGTGGTGTTCCTCCTTCGAGGTAAGAACGGTGCAATGGTCAGGACCCCACCTCCACATCCAACACCACACTTCTCCCACCAGAGGGGGCTAGTGGGCACTAGTGTGCTGCCCCTACTGGGAAAATGGGAGACTGGGGAACCAACAGATAGGGGGAACCATGTAGAGGGTGAGGGTGGAGGATGCACATTTAGTTACACTTAATAATTCATATTTAACAAACGGCCATCTTGGGCTCATGGTTCTTTGATTGTGATCTTCATCCCTGAACGTGGCTTCTGGGTGAACCTGCAGAGGATGGAGACACGGTCCTCGTACTGTGGCCTTGGGTCGAGGGGCAGGTTGGAGTTAACGTATGTCTCAACCCGGTCAAGGACCATACCCAAGAAGGCCTGGAACTTAGGAGTGTAGCTCCACCGCAAAAGGATCCCAGGGGGATGCAGACGGAGCGGTATACGCCACTTGTCCTCACTATTCTGGCCTAGTCAGAGGGATTCTGGCTGCAAGAGGGGTGCCGGCCCCCGAAACCTGACTTTGCTACTCTACGTCCTAGTCAGGGAAGCCCGGCAGGCCCAGAGGATCCAACCGGGTAACGGAAGGAGTGGAGCTTCCACCCGTACCCTTTTTCTGAGCGTAGTCCAGAGGGCCTATCTACACACACAGACAGGAGAGGACTCAGTCTGAAGTCTAGGAACACTCTGTTGCGGGGTCCTGATTAAGCACTGGAATTACTCGGAGGTTGTCCTGAAACAGATGGCATAACAAGTGACTTTCCTAATTCTTTCAGAAAGAGTCTTCATTTATGCAGTTTATTGGCGTTCCAATTGGGGTTTATTTCACGCCATAAAACAAAAGCATTGTAGGCAGATACATCAACAATGTTATAAAATAAAATCATTGGCCACTGATTGGTTTTATGTCTGCTTGTGTACGTAGCTATTAGTTTATCTCATATATCAACTGCCCCTTTGGTGGAATTATAATTTAATACCCTCTGCAGCGTTTTGTCATCTCCACTGCTTACTGCATTGTCATGGTGCATCGTGCTCATCAGAATGACTTATTTGGTTATTTTGGGAATGTAAGAAGCCACTGTCATATCTCCAGTGAAGTACAACATCTCTTTTACCAAGGATACTTTGCGTCAGTTCAGGCTTGCTTTTACTTACAGCGCCCAGCATTGTAAGTTTTCATTTTAGCAACAGCTGCCCCAGTTGGTGCAATGTAATAAGGTTGTCACTAGTGTTGAGCGAGTTCTGTTAACCCTTTCGCCCAGCATGCTCGGGCGAGCACCGAGTAGTTACAGCTGCTCGGTGTTATGTTTAAATCACTCCCGTGTGCATGATTTGCGACTGTTTGACAGCTTTATTACATGTGAGGAATGCAAAAGAAACAGCAGCTGTAACTACTCGGTGCTCGCCCGAGCATACTCGGCGAAAGGGTTAACAGAACATACTCGCTCAACGCTAGTTGTCACATGTCACATTTTGTCCTCTTAGTCCATACGTCAAATCTGAAACAACTCACATTCCCTGATTTTTTTTAGTCTTTTTTCCTGTATATGCTGTACCTGAGCATTTAGAGCAGGGCTCTCAAACTCGGCTGGGTATATGGGCCGCACAAGGAAAAAAAATTAATTTGGGGGGCCACATTCTTTGCATGACAATGTGACATTTTTAGTGATACCATTTTTTTCTATATACTTTTTGAACTAGTCCTCATCTTGTAGTAATAGCCCATCCTGGTCCCCTTCTTGTAGTAATGCACCATCCTGGTTCCCATCTTGTAATAATGCTCCATCCTGGTCCTCATCTTGTTGTAATGCACCATCCTGGTCCTCATCTTGTAGTAATGCACCATCCTGGTCCTCATCTTGTAGTAATGCCCCATCCTGGTCCTCAAATGGCAATGACGTCATACGCTGCTGCGCTGGGATGCAGATGTCAGCTGCTGGCCTCCGATAGGCCGGCAGCTTGCACTTGTATTTCTGTGTGCAGAGAGCCGGTCCCTGCACGGCAATAGACTGAACTAAAGAGCTGATGTCCGTGGTTCCTGGACCGGGCCATGATTGTCAAGAGGTCTATGGTGCCTATGGGTTGCATGAAGTAGCTGGAGGGGCCTCATGTGGCCCGTGGGCTGCGGGTTTGAGACCCCTGGTTTAGACCATATGGACTGCTGCTGTCACAAAGTCTCCATATCTGGATGCTGAACTTTGCTGGCTTACTCAGTAAATGTTGTTTAGTGACATTTTCACCAGTATTGTATAATTTTGAAAGAATCTCTATTTATTTATTCCGAACTTCTCTAATAGAGGCTAGTTTTTAGAGAATAATCTGATGTTTGCAGAGGACAATTTTCCTGCCTGTGCAGAAGGCTGCAAGTTCCAAATTACAATTGTGTTTTCAGACTGAATTGCTTGCATCGGACTAGTTAACTGGGTATCGTGCCTCATAAGATTCAAGTTCAGAATCAGAATTCTCGTAATCACTTTCCCCGCCCCTTATGTGATCCTCATCTTCGAACACTTTTGCTTAGTTGGATATCGTCTTCAGAATCTGAGGCGTTGGCAAGCTTTTATAATCCAACCATCCAAATAATGGACACTCACGATTTTCACTGGGTTAAATAAGCATTGTGGAATAAAATAACACTCCATGAATAAACAACAGTAATAATTGTACAAACAGTACAGCAGGGTTAAATAGTCCAGTTCTGATGATACATCTGCCTTCATTTTTTGGGATAGCTATTATTGTGATTTTTAAAATTCAGTCAACCAGATATTTTGTAAATAATGTAAAACTGAATTTAATTGTTGTCTAATCAGTTATATACTTTTATTTCTGATTATTTATATATTTGTATTTATTATTAATATTTTGTAGGATATAATGTAAGTTTACCAAATTATACACACTGCGGAGCAAATGACTGTCCATATCTTGAAGTCAACAATATGAACAGTACCGGTTCCAAGAAGCCAACAAAATCTCTAATTTATACACTATTAGGTATTTATACAGGTAAGACTTTTGCTGTCTTTTATTTTCTTTTTTAAATTAAAAGATAATTAAACTGAGTAATGATATGTGAAGTATAAAGGAAAGGATACATGGTTTTCTAATTATTTTAAAAAATATAGAATCTGAAGATTGTGATGTGCATTAGTATTCAGCCACCCTATAGTTTGATACCCCTAAATAAAATCCTGAGTGACAAATTGCCTCCAAAAATCACACAATTAGTAAATTGAGTCCACGTTTGTTTAATTTATAATCAGTATTAGTGCAACTGTTCTGTGAAGGCCTCAGAGGATTGAATGAGAACATTAGGGATCAAACAGCATCATGAAAACCAAGAAAGACCCCGGACAAGGCAGAGATAAAGTTGTGGAGAAGACTAGAACATGGCTGGATTAGAAAAAAAATAGCCCAACGTCTGAACATCTCTCAGAGCACTGTTTAATCCATCATCCAAAAAACGGAAGGAGTATGGCACACCTGCAAACCTACCAAGACTTGACCTTTCACCTAAACTGACATCCCAAACAAGGAAAGCCCTAATTAGAGAAGCAGCCAAAAGGTCCATAGTCACTCTGGGGGAGCTGCAGAGCTCATCAGCTCCAGTCAGATAATTTGCCTACAAAACAACTATTAGTCATATACTCCACAAATCTGGCCTTTATGGAAGAGTGACAAGAAGAAAGCCATTATTGAAAGAAATTCATAATAAGTCCCATTTGCAGTTTGCAAAAAGCTATGTAGGGGACACAGCAAGCACGTGGAAGTGTCATGTTCCTGGGTTTGAACCCTGGAGCCTGTGCTTTGTGGTCTGCTTCTCTGTCCGCTGAGCCACAGCAGACACACCTCCCTCTGGGTTTGTAGGTTATGATATTCTGGCTGCAGACTGTTTTGCATAACATAAGTGTTTTTATTTGTCTGCCCTATCACCTTTCGGGTGCCACTTTATATTCTGTTCCCCTGCAGGAATTTCCTACTGTGATAGTTTCTTTTGGATGTTCAGCCATTCTGGCATAGTTTAGAGTCAGTCAGTGAAATTCCAGCTAGGGTTTATCTCCTTGCTGTTTCTGTTCTTTACTTTACACCTATCTTCTGTTTCTTTTTAGGAAGTAGGCAGCATATAATCTAACAGTACGTATTTTATACTTTATTTTGTATTTCATGGTTTACTTTAGTCACTCTTGGATCTTTCCTTTTTTCAGCACACTTTCCATTTTGTAGGTAATTCACACTCTGCTTTGCCCTCCGGTTCTTTAGGAGGAATTTGAAGCATTTGACGGCCTTTCAAGGAGCATAGGTCCAAGCTTCCATCGTCTAATCTGTGATTAGGGCTATCTCTGCTCACCAAGGAATCTTTGGGGACTGCTGGTCAGGATCTCTAGTTTGTACAGGAACTGGCAGGATCAGTTGCAGTTTTTAGTGTGGTACCCATTTCCCCGAGTGAGTTGCTTCTCTAGCATAACATTATCACCAGCCCATTCCATTGTTGTGTGCTGAGAAGCCATCAAGGATGCTGTGAATGCCCTGGCTGCACAATTACAGTACTTGTTCTTGGAGGTAGCAGACATTAAGTGGCAACTAGTGATGAGCGAGCGTGCTCGCCACTGCTCAGTATTCGTCCGGGCATCTCACTGCTCGAGATGCGTGGAGCTTGACGAGTATTTCCGTGATGCTCAGGTGGGAGCTCGGGTCCCCACCCTGCATGTTTGGCGCTCTTTAGACAGCAAATTAACATGCAGTAATTGCCTGCCAGTCACTGTAATGCCATAGCCATGTTGGTTGTGGCATTACAGTGATTGGCTGGCCGCATCTATATAAGGCCTGGTGACTCTATGCTTGTCAAAGTCTACCCTGGAAACAGGCAGGGTAGGGAGAGGTGCTGCTGATTGAGGGACAGAATTGGCGGTTTAATAGTTAGATATAGGTATTCCACAGCATGCTATATATCCATCTGAACTAACAGTCCTTCACACTGAAGGCATCAAAACTATGAATTAACACATGTGGAATTATATACTTAACAAAAAAGTGTGAAACAACTAAAAATATGTCTTATATTCTAGGTTCTTCAAAGTAGCCACCTTTTGCTTTGATGACTGCTTCGCACACTCTTGGCATTCTCTTGATGAGCTTCAAGAGGTAGTCACCAGAAATGGTCTTCCAACAATCTTGAAGGAGTTCCCAGAGATGCTTAGCGCTTGTTGGCCCTTTTGCCTTCACTCTGCGGTCCAGCTCACCCCAAACCATCTCGATTGGGTTCAGATCTGCTGACTGTGGAGGCCAGGTCATCTGGCGTAGCACCCCATCACTCTCCTTCTTTGTCAAATAACCCTTACACAGCCTGGAGGTGTGTTTGGGGTCAATGTCCTGTTGAAAAATAAATGATGGTCCAACTAAACGCAAACTGTATGGAATAGCATGCCGCTGCAAGATGCTGTGGTAGTATGCCTTCAATTTTGAATAAATCCCCAACAGTGTCACCAGCAAAGCACCCCCACACCATCATACCTCCTCCTCCATGCTTCACGGTGGGAACCAGGCATGTAGAGTCCATCCGTTCACCTTTTCTGCGTCGCACAAAGACACGGTGGTTGGAACCAAAGATCTCAAATTTGGACTCATCAGACCAAAGCACAGATTTCCACTGGTCTAATGTCCATTCCTTGTGTTCTTTAGCCCAAACAAGTCTCTTCTGCTTGTTGCCTGTCCTTAGCAGTGGTTTCCTAGCAGCTATTTTACCATGAAGGACTGCTGCACAAAGTCTCCTCTTAACAGTTGTTGTAGAGATGTGTCTGCTGCTAGAACTCTGTGTGGCATTGACCTCATCTCTAATCTGAGCTGCTGTTAACCTGCGATTTCTGAGGCTGGTGACAGCGATAAACTTATCCTCAGAAGCAGAGGTGACTGTTGGTCTTCCTTTCCTGGGGCGGTCCTCATGTGAGCCAGTTTCTTTGTAGCGCTTGATGGTTTTTGCAACTGCACTTCTGAACACATTAAAAGTTTGCCCAATTTTTCGGACTGACTGACCTTCATTTCTTAAAGTAATGATGGCCACTCGTTTTTCTTTACTTAGCTGCTTTTTTCTTGCCATAATACAAATTCTAACAGTCTATTCAGTAGGACTGCCAGCTGTGTATCCACCAGACTTCTGCACAACACAACTGATGGTCCCAACCCCATTTATAAGGCAAGAAATCCCACTTATTAAACCTGACAGGGCATACCTGTGAAGTGAAAACCATTTCCAGTGACTGTCTCTTGAAGCTCATCAAGAGAATGCCAAGAGTGTGCAAAGCAGTCATCAAAGCAAAAGGTGGCTACTTTGAAGAACCAAGAATATAAGACATATTTTTAGTTGTTTCACACTTTTTTGCCAAGTATATAATTCCACATGTGTTAATTCATAGTTTGATGCCTTCAGTGTGAATGTACAATTTTCAAAGTCATGAAAATACAGAAAAATCTTTAAATGAAAAGGTGTGTCCAAACTTTTGGTCTGTACTGTATATTACTGGTGATGGCAGAAGTTAGGCAGGCAGGGTTTGTGGACAGTGTATACAGCACAATAGGGTCCATTGCACTCTCTGTCTGCTGCTGCTGTTACCGATATCCATAGCCCTACATATCAGGGCTATTTTTTTTGCTCTTTATCCTGATTATTTGCAAAAAGCAATACAGTACACCTTTTTACTGCTCCATTTGCTTGTTAGCAGAATACAGCCAGTTTTTTGTGATTTTATTCGCATTGCTGTATTGTGGAAGAAGAGTAACTTTTCCATCATCAGACGTGAGCCCATATTACTGCGGTAATAATACAGACATTTTGTGGAGCGTGTCAAATATTACGCTCCATTTAAAGTCAGCTAGCTGTGTTTTGTTGAACCTATTCACACTTGGTTGCTGACCAATGCCACATCAATAAGGCCACTTCCTAAAACCGTGGTCATCAGATGTGATCCCATATTACTGCGGTAATAATACAGACATTTTGTGGAGCATGCCAAATATTACCCTCCATTTAAAGTCAGCCAGCTGTGTTTTGTTGAACCTATTCACACTTGGTCGCTGACCAACACTATACTACAAGGCCACTGGCTAAAACCATGGTCGTCACACATGATCTCATATTACTACGGTAATAATACAGACATTTTGTAGAGCGTGCCAAATATTACGCTCCATTTAAAATGGAGGTGTGTGGCAAGGGACGGGGACGTGGATGTGATGGTGATGGTGCAGGCAAAGGCCGTGGATAAGAGGAAACTGTGCCTGCTGAGGGAACACAACAAATACCCCCATCATGTCAAACTACCTTCCTGTCCCAATTACTAGGGGGCCACGCAACACAACTATTGAAGCCAGAGCAGTGTGAAAAGGTTGTTGCTTGGACAGCAGATAATGCTTCTAGTCAGTTTGCCACCACCACCACCACCCTGTCATCCACACGGTCCAGTCTCCTTAGCCGAGAGTCTGGACCACATATTCCTGATCCTTCTTCCTTCCACCATGCTGAGTGCAAGGAGACAAATGATCCTACACTTGGACACTCCGAAGAGAAACTCACTTTTCAATGTATAGATTCGGGCCTCTCGCCCAGCCCGCTTGTAACAGGGCAAAATGAGATCATATTTAGCGATGCACAAATATTTGAGCAGCCATGATCACATGAAGGCGACAGTGGGAAAGTGCAATTACTGTTGCAAGAAGTGGATGATGATGATGATGAGACACAATTACCACCAAGTCATGAGAAGGCCCAGGGTCAGGGTCGGCTCCAGGTTTTTGTGGGCCCTGGGCGAAAGAGTCTCAGTGGGCCCCTTTAACACATACCACGATTCATGATGCAAAGATACCGCAGAGAAATATGTATATAGTACAAGGCCAAAGATTTCACTTCTTACATTACATGAGTGATATCTATTGTAAATTCTACAATAGCTCAGAAACCGGCAAATCGCTCCATACAGGATACTGGCCCCCATATAATGCTCCTTGCATCATACTGGCCCCCATATAACGCTCCATGCAGGCTGTTCCCCCCACATAATGCCTCATGCAGGCTGTTCCCCCCACATAATGCCTCATGCAGGCCGTTCCCCCCACATAATGCCCCACGCAGGCTGTTTCCCCCACATAATGCCCCACGCAGGCCGTTTCCCCCACATAATGCCCCACAAAGGCTGTTCTCCCACATAATGTCCCACAAAGGCTGTTCCCCCCACATAAAGCCCCATGCAGGCGGTTCCCCCCATATAATGCCCCATGTAGAAAGTCACCCCCCTTATAATGCCCCATGCAGGATGTCACACCCCCCTCCATTATAATGCCCCATGCAGGATGTCACACCCCCCTCCCTTATAATGCCCCATGCAGGATGTCACACAGCCCCTTATAATGCCCCATGCAGGATGTCACACACACCCCCTCCCTTATAATGCCCCATGCAGGATGTCACACACCCCCTCCCTTATAATGCCCCATGCAGGATGTCACACACCCCCTTATAATGCCCCATGCAGGATGTCACACACATCCCCTCCCTTATAATGTCCCATGCAGGATGTCACACACCCCCTCCCTTATAATGCCCCATGCAGGATGTCACACCCCCCCTCCCTTATAATGCCCCATGCAGGATGTCACACACACACCCTCCTTTATAATGCCCCATGCAGGATGTCACACCCCTCTCCCTTATAATGCCCCATGTAGGATGTCACCCACCCTTATAATACCCCATGCAGGATGTCACATTCCCCCCTCCCTTAAAATGCCTCATGCAGGATGTCATGCCCCTCCTCTCTTATAATGCCCCATGCAGGATGTAACACCCCCCCCCTCCCTTATAATGCCCCATGCAGGATGTCACACACCCTCCCCCTTATAATGTCCCATGCAGGATGTCACACCCCCCCTCGCTTATTATGCCCCATGCAGGATGTCACACACCCCCACCCCACCCCACCATATAATGCCCCATGCCTCCATACAATAAAAAAAATCAAATACTCACCTAACTTCTTACCTGCTGCCCCTGCTCCGGACTCCTCACGGGCGCCGGCGTCTTCCCACTCTGCGCTGTGATTGCTCAGGAGAGAGCGCTGTGGAAAGAAGTCACTGCGCTCTCTGACCTGAGACGTCACTGTGCAGCAGTCGCGGAAGAGACAGGACCTGCTGCGGAGGCATGGGGAGAGGTAAGTATTCCGCCAGTGCTTGGGCCCTGAGCAAGCGGGGGGGAGCAGGCGCTGGAACCTCATTCCTCCGCTCACGGGTCCCATAGCGCGGCGGGGGGGTTGACGGCAAGTGGGCCCCCCGCCTGCTCAGGGCCCCGGCACTTGCCCAGGTGCGCCGGGTGCTGACGCCGGCCCTGCCCAGGGTGCATACGTGGAAGACAAGTTGGTGGACGATGAAGTCACTGACCCAACCTGGCAAGGTGACATGCATAACAAGAACAGCAGCACAGAGGGGGGGAGGCGTAGCACCACAACAAGCAGGAACAAGCAGTGGGGTGGCCACAGACACAAGGCAGGCAACTTTTCCTCAAAACACCAATGCCAGGGAAGTTGCCAGTCCAACTGTTAAGTCTTCCAGAGCCTGGCTCTTTTTTAAAGACTGTCCAGATAACCCCAAAAAGGCCATTTGCAACCTCTGCTATGCCAGCATCAGCAGGGGCAGCAAAACTACCAGCCTTACTACCACCAGCATTCTCAGGCACGTGACAGCAAAGCACCCGACTAGTTGAGCCGAACATCAGGGTCCAGATACAGTGTTTGCGGGTGACACCACTGCCTGTTCTGCTGGTGTGCGTGCATGCCAATTCTCTGTCCATGGTGCAGACGAAGATGCCTCCCATCCTGCACCTGTCATTGCACACTTGCAACCATCACCGTCAGTGTCTACATCCTGGTCCCAGCGCAGTGTTCAGTTGTCCCTACCCCAGTCCTTTAAACGCAAGTGCAAATACACAGCCAATGCCCCACAGGCCACAATACTAAACTCACAAATTTCTCGTATGCTTGCACTTGGAATGTTGCCTTTTAGGCTCATACAGACGGAATTTATCTGCAACCTGATGGCAACAGATGTCCCTCGGTACTTGGTCCCCAGGCGACACTATTTCTCCTGGTGTGCTGTTTCCGCATTATACAAGCACGTGTCCCAGAACATTACCCGTGCCCTCAACAATGCAGTTACTGGGAAGGTTCGCCTAACCACGGACACATGGACAAGTGCTTCTGGCCAGGGACGGTACATCTCGCTGATGGCACGCTGGGTTAATATAGTGGAAGCCGGGGACCCAGTCGGCCCTTGGGATGGAACACGTCCTCCCACCGCTGAGGATTGCGGGCCCTGAGTCAATCAGGGTTGCCCCCACATTTTACAGCTCATACACCTCCTCCTCAGCCTCCATCTCTGAAATGACCACTTCAATAGGAAGCTGGAAGCACTGCAGCACTGCCTCGGCCAAGCGGCAACAGGCTCAGCTGAAGCTAATATGCTTAGATGAAAAACCGCACACCGCTGCAGAGTTGCTGATAACTATAAAAGAGCAGGCAGATCTGTGGCTGTCACTGCTGAACCTACAGCCAGGCATGGTCGTGTGTGACAATGGCCGGAACCTGGTGGCTGCTCTGAAGCTAGGCAAGCTCGCACACGTACCATGCCTGGCCCATGTGCTCAATCTAGTGATTCAGCGGTTTCTCAAAACCTACCCAGATCTGCCTGAGCTGCTTGTCAAAAGTACGCCACGTGTGTGCCCATTTTCGAAAGTCACCTACAGCTTCCGCCGCCCTCACCGAGCTTCAGCAGCATTTGCAGCTTCCAGCTCATCGATTTGTGTGAGATGTCACCACGTGTTGGAACTCAACCTTGCAGATGTTGGGCAAGGATTTGAAAGAGCAGAGGGCAGTTGTTAAGTACCAGCTTCAACACGCCGGTCGTTATTCAGGTCAGCCTCCGCACATAAGAACTAATGAGTGGGCATGGATGTCAGACATCTGTGCCGTCCTCCAAAACTTTGAGGACTCCACCAAGATGGTGAGCAGCGATGACGTCATAATTAGCGTCACCATCCCGCTTCTCTGTCTACTGAAACGCTCGCTGCTCACAATTAAAGAGGAGGAATTGCAGGCGGAGCACGATGAGATGGAGCAAGGAACCATACAGAGTGATACCATACAGCCCAGCCTCCTCTCATCCCAATGCAGATTGGGTGATAGTGAGGAGGAGGAACAGGAGCTGGTTTCCTGCGGTACTACCCAGATAACATTCATACCGTCTGTTCAGCGTGGATGGCCTGAGGAGATGGAGAACGAGGAGGAGGAGGAGAAGGGCATGGACAGTCATCCTCTTGATCAGGAGAGGGAAGACTTGGCTGATTGAACACCTAAACAGAAGCAAAAAAGGAAGATAGCAGTGGATAAACAGGTGCAAATACACACAAACTATCGCCTATCCACCGTGGGCCTTCTAATCCCCATTTAAAGTGCATCTCCTTTAAATACAGGCTTGGGGCAGTGCGGACAGGACTATTCCTAGTTGACACAGGTGATCATTAGTGTGTATTTGCACCTGTTTATCCACCGCTACCTTCCTTTTTTGCTTCTTTTTAGGTATTCAATCAGTAAATTAGAGGGTATTCCTGGGTTAGCGCGATAGTAGTTGTTTTTGCCATTATTAGCATTATTTAGCAGGCACACACACATGGCCCGCTTACTATCAGCAGAAGACTTGACTGTTAGGTAATCTGGCACACATGGCTTACTTTATATTCCTCTGCCTTTCCTGTGACCCTCGCGTTGTACACATTTTGGGCGGCAGTAATTACTGGTTGGTCACACTTCTAGACCCATGCTACAAGGAGAACTTTCTATCTCTCCTTCCCGTGGCGGACAGGTCTAGTAAAATTTTTCAGTACCAGAAGGCCCTTGTGGAAATTTAAAAAAAATTCCCATCTGAGGTCACAGTTCGTTGGACAACCAAGGAGTACAGGCGAGGGAGACACAAATATGATGCAGCAGAGGCATGGGAACACTACCCCAGGCCGTGATGCGCGGGGTACTCTGACAAGGAGGGAAAAGTTTTGTAAGATGCTGTGGGGATGCTATTCTTCAGCAGGGAGGAAGCTGGTCAGAGTTGTTGGGAAGATGGATGGAGCTAAATACAGGGAAATCCTGGAGAAAAGCTTATTAGAGACAGCAAAAGACTTGAAACTGGGATGTAGATTCACCTTCCAGTAGGACTACGACCCTAAATATACTGCCAGTGGTACTATGGAAAGGTTTAGATCAAAGCATATTCATGTGTTTGAATGGCCCAGCCAAAGTCCAGACCTAAATCCTATTGAGAATCTGTGGCAAGACTTGAAAATAGCTGTTCACAGACATTCTCCATCCAATCTCAACGAGCTAGAGCTAGTTTGCACACAAAAATAGGCAAAATTTTTAGCCTCTAGATTTGCAAAGCTAGTTAAGACAAGTCATGAGCGAACCTTTCAAGTTTCAGTTAGATTACAACCTTCCCAACGTTCGCCAAACAGTTCGCCGAACATATCCGAACCCCTTTAAATTCAATGAGAGGCAAAACCAAACGCATAGACAACACCTTCAGGGGGGCCAAAAAGCTGCCAAAACAGCTCAAATTAGGCAGACACCAGGAAAAGTGGCATCAATTGACACAGAGTACAAATAGTATAATTATTATTATTTATTATTATAGCGCCATTTATTCCATGGCGCTTTCCATGTGAAAAGGGGTATTCATAGCAAACAACAAGTGCAATAATCTTGAACAAAAACAAGTCACTGACACAGGATACAGGAGGAGAGAGGACCCTGCTCGCAAGAGCTTACAATCTACAAGGGATGGGTGAGGATATGACGCGCCCCCTGAGCCGTGGGACACTCAGTAGCCTGGCCAGTCGTTGCTAGGGCCGATGTCACAGTGGCGGTGACCCGGTCCGTGACCCACGGCGGTCAATAAAAGGGGTTTTAAAGAAAAGGATTATAGTTTTTATGTTTAATGTTCGTGACGCCACCTGTGGTATGCGGCTATATGGAGCCGCCGCTGCGGAGCAGGTCCTCTGGAGCTGTTGGTAATGCAGCAGAGTTGGTTCAGCTCTCCACAGGTAGAGCTAAGCTCCAGGGTGTTGCTGTGGTGATTATAGATGAGGTAGATGTTGTTGTGCAGTGTGGTGCAGGGGATGATGGCGCAGCAATAATTCACAGAGACAGTGGGGTGCAGTCTTCAGGGTTTACTCACGATTATCACGTTGCTCCTGGTTACAACTGCAGTTCATAACCACCCACGTCGTCCAGTGTTTACTCAGGGAGGGGTTCAGCAATCCCTCAGGTAATTCAAGAGCATTTAACGGGACCCCTTTCCGTGTGCCTCTCCTGGTCATCTTCCTGCGCTGGCTCTCACCCTCCTGCCTTATGCCTCGCAAACAGTGTCCCAAGCCGGTAACCTCAGATCTTGGCGGGCAACCTGGAGTTCCCTGGATCCTGTGTGGCTACCTTTTTGGCGATTAATTGCGGCTGTGGAAACTACACCCTGGAAATGTAGAAGCCTCCGGTTTCTAGCTGAATGTTATAATTCTCACTGGTTAGGGGCCAATCGCTTTTGCGGCCTGATCCTTCCACTCCTGGTAGATTCGGTCGTATGGGTGGCCTCCTGCACTCCTCGTCCCCTTAGGATCCACTCTTTCCTTCTGGAGCCTTTCTTCTTCTCCCGTTCCTTTCTCCTCTCCTTCTCCTGGGCCTCTCACTCAAGCCCACGCTTCCCTGAGCAGAGCTCCTGTTCCCAACTCTTCCTCTGACTCAATCTCCTCAGACTCCCTCTAGAATGTTCCACCATCTCTTTTATATCGCTTCTTACTGAGCTGCCCTGAACTACTTCCTCCACCCACATCCACTACATGGTTGCCCCTACTTTGGTTCCCCCCACTCCAGCCAGGGACAGAGCTCAGCAGAGGAGCAGCGCATCTTGCCCCTCCTGCAGGTCTGGAGTAGTGTAATGTTGGATGCAGGTGTTAGGGTCCCGGGCAGCACTCTATCCTTACCTGAGAGTGAGATACCACATCTCTGGGTGAGATGCAGTACCTCTGTGGCGACTGAACCCGCAGAGGCGCCACAGATACAATAGGTGAGGGTAGAGCTGGCCATGCAGCGATATGGTGGAGCATGGTTACTGCAGGTTATACGCTTATCGAAAGAGGTATGTCTTCAGGTTCTTTTTGAAGGTTTCCACGGTAGGCGAGAGTCTAATATGTTGGGGTAGAGAGTTCTAGAGTAGGTGGGATGCATGGAAGAAATCTTGTATGCGATTGTGGGAAGAGGAGATAAGAGGGAAGTATAGAAGAAGATCTTGTGAGGATCAGAGGTTGCGTGCAGGTAAGTACTGGGAGACTAGGTCAAAGATGTATGGAGGAGACAGGTTGTGGATGGCTTTGTATGCCAATGTTAGGGATTTGAACTGGAATCTCTGGGCATTGGGGAGCCAGTGCAGGGATTGACAGAAGGAAAAGCCGAGGAATAGTGGGGTGACCGGTGTATTAGTCAGGCAGCAGAGTTTAGGATAGATTGGAGGGGTGCAAGAGTGTTAGAAGGGAGTCAGGGGTTACCCCGAAGCAACGAGCCTGTGGGACTGGGGAGAGTGGGCAGCCATTGACTTTGATAGATAGGTCAGTTGGGGGGGTTAAATGAGATGGTGGAAAGATGATGAATTTGGTTTTATCCATGTTAAGTTTTAGAAATCTAGCAAAGAAAGATGAAATAGCGGACAGACATTATGGGATTCTGATTAGTAATAAGTAGTGATGGGCGAGAACTAAAATGCTCAGGTGCTCGATGCTTGGGTCGAGCACATTGGAACACTGGGGTGCTTGACCCGAGCAATGAGGCCAATGTAAGTCTATGGGAAACTCGAGCATTTTTCAGGCGGCTCCCCCCGGCTGTCAACAGAGGGCCTAAAAATTGCCCATAACGATGGGAATAGTGTTCAAATGACAAGGGAACAGCATGGGGAAGACCCCTGGAAGCATTTCTGACTCCCAGGCCCTTTGGAAGTGCATTGAGGTGAAGGGTGCATTGCTGGAAAAGGAAAAAAAAAAAAAAAAAAAAAACTCTTTAAATCTCTTAGTTTGCGAGTGTGAACGAGCTGCATGTGTCCGGAGCGTAAGTGCGAACGAAAGTAAGTGTGTGACTTGTTTTTAAGTGACTTTGTATTCAGGGAGTTTGGAAGGGAGGACTTTGGACTGAATTGCTCACTGTATTTCATTAATTCTTTACTTTCTTTTTACTTAACATTCTGTATATTGCAATCCCCATTAAGAAATGAGCTCCATTATTGACAATGCTATCTAGTGTACATCTTGCCATATGTATGTATTCCTTGAACAGCCGGTCGAGGTTGCTTACTGCTGCGCGAGATGTGTGCACGTTGTGTGTTTGGAAGCCCAGATACTGGATCTAAATGAGCAGCTGGCAACACTGAGATCCATTGACAACATGGAAAGGAGTCTGCTGCTCACTGAGCAGCAGCTCACTGGGGTAGATGTGGGGGAGGGTGGTAGTCGGGAGCTGCAGGACAGTGAGGTCGCTAGTTGGGTGACAGTTAGAAGGGGTGGTAGAGGGAAGAGTGCCAGGGAGGCTAGTCCTGATCTGGCACACCGCAATAAGTTTGCAATGTTGGCAGATGAGGGGAGTGACGGTACAGGGGTAGCACTACTGCAGCAAGGCATGTCCCCTGAAAGCCGGAGGAGTGTCAGCTCCAGTAAAGAGGGAAATAGGAGAGTAGGGCAGGCCAGGCAGGTGCTGGTAGTGGGGGACTCAATTATTAGGGGAACAGATAGGGCAATCTGTCACAAAGACAGGGATCGTCAAACAGTGTGCTGCCTACCTGGCGCTCGAGTCCGGCACATCGCTGATCGGGTTGACAGATTACTGGGAGGGTCTGGTGAGGACCCAGCGGTCATGGTGCACATTGGCACAAATGACAAAGTTAGAGGTAGGTGGAAGGTCCTAAAAGATGATTTCAGGGAATTAGGCTGCAAGCTGAAAGCAAGGGCCTCCAAAGTGGTATTCTCTGAAATACTACCGGTACCACGTGCCACGCCAGAGAGGCAACGGGAGAATAGAGAGATAAATAAGTGGCTCAAGAGCTGGTGTAGGAAGGAGGGATTTGGGTTCCTGGAGAACTGGGCTGACTTCTCAGTTGGCTACAGACTCTACGCTAGGGACCGGCTGCACCTTAATAGGGAGGGTGCAGCTGTGCTTGGGGAGAAAATGGCTAGAAGGTTGGAGGAGTGTTTAAACTAGGGATTGGGGGGGAGGGTATTCATTTTATAGGTGGGGAAGATAGTGCAGATAGTGACCTAGGGCACAAATAAAGAAATTGGGGGTGGGGTTAGAACAGTCAATAAAGTAAGAAGGAATAGAGGTACAGAGAAATACATAAAATGCATGTACACTAATGCCAGAAGCCTCACCAACAAAATGGAGGAATTAGAATTAATTTTGTTGGAAAATAATTATAACATGGTAGGGATATCTGAGACGTGGCTGGACGAGAGCCATGACTGGGCAGTTAATTTACAGGGCTATAGTCTGTTCAGAAATGACCGTACAGACAAGCGAGGGGGGGGGTGTTTATATGTAAAATCATCCTTAAAACCAGTCTTGCGGGAGCATATATGCGAATCTTATGAAAATATAGAGTCCCTGTGGGTGGAGATAAGGGGAGGGGGAAAAAATAATAAATTACTGATAGGGGTTTGTTATAAGTCTCCAAAAATAATGGAAGCAGCGGAGAATATCCTCGTAAAGCAAATAGATGAAGCAGCGACTCAAGGAGAAGTCATTGTTATGGGAGACTTCAACTACCCTGAAATACATTGGGAGACAGAAACATGTAGTTCAAGCAAAGGAAATAGGTTTTTGACTACTATGAGAGACAATTACCTTTCACAACTGGTTCAGGACCCAACAAGAGGGGCACTGCTAGACCTAATATTAACCAATAGGCCAGACCGCATATTAAATATACGAGTTGGGGGTCACTTGGGTAATAGTGATCACAAAATAATACGTTTTCATGTAACCTTTAATAAGATGTGTAGTAGAGGGGTTACAAGGACACTAAACTTCAGGAAGGCAAATTTCCAACGGTTAAGAGATGATCTTAGTGCAATAAACTGGGACAATATCCTGAGACATAAAGCTACACAAAGCAAATGGGAGACATTTATTAACATCCTGAATAGGACCTGTGCACAATATATACCCCTTGGGAATAAACATGCTAGAAATAGGAGGAAACCACTATGGCTAAATAGAGCTGTAAGGGGAGAACTAAAGCAAGTAGGTAGTGATGAGGCATTAAATACATATAGAAAATTAAATAAATTATGTAAAAAACAAATCAAGGCAGCAAAGATGGAGGCAGAGAGAATCATTGCCAGAGAAAGTAAAAATAACCCCCAAATATTCTTTAACTACATAAATAGTAAAAAACTAAAAAATGATAGTGTTGGCCCCCTTAAAAATAGTCTGGGTGAAATGGTGGAGGAGGATGAGGAAAAAGCCAATATGCTAAATGATTTTTTTTCAACCGTATTTACACAAGAAAATCGCATGACAGAAAACATGATTAGTGATAACAAAAATTCTCCAGTAAATGTCACTTGCTTAAAACAGCAGGAAGTACGGCGGCGTCTAAAAATCACTAAAGTTGACAAATCCCCGGGCCCGGATGTGATACACCCGCGAGTACTGCAGGAATTAAGTAATGTCATAGATAGACCATTATTTTTAATCTTTAAAGATTCCATAATAACAGGGTCTGTACCACAGGACTGGCGTATAGCAAATGTGGTGCCAATATTCAAAAAGGGGACAAAAACTGAACTTGGAAATTATAGGCCGGTAAGCTTAACCACTTCGCACCAGAGCCTGTTTTTGCCTTCGTGACCGGGCCAATTTTTTCAATTCTGACCACTGTCACTTTATGAAGCAATTACTCTGGAAAGCTTCAATGGATTCACTTGATTCTGATATTATTTTTTCGTGACATATTGTACTTCATGATAGTGGTAAAATTTCTTTGATATCACTTGCGTTTATTTGTGAAAAAATCAGAAATTTGGCGAAAATTTAGCAATTTTCAAACTTTGAATTTTCATGCCCTTAAATCAGAGAGATATGTCACACAAAATAGTTAATAAATAACATTTCCCACATGTCTACTTTACATCAGCACAATTTTTCAACCAAAATTTTTTTTTGTTAGGGACCTATAAGGGTTAAAAGTTGACCAGCGATTTCTCATTTTTCCAACAAAATTTACAAAAACATTTTTTTAGGGACCACATCATATTTGAAGTCACTTTGAGGGGTCTTTATGACAGAAAATACCCAAAAGTGACACCGTTCTAAAAACTGCACCCCTAAAGGTGCTCAAAACCACATTCAAGAGCTTTATTAACCCTTCAGGTGCTTCACAAGAATTTTTGGAATGTGGAAGAAAAAAATTAACATTTAACTTTCTTCACAAAAATGATACTTTAGACCCAATTTTTTTTATTTTCACAGGGGTAACAGGAAAAAATGGACCCCAAATTTTTTTGTGCAATTTCTCTTGAGCGCGCTGATACCCCATACGTGAGGGAGAACCACTGTTTGGGCGCATGGCAGGGTTCGGAAGGGAAGGAGCGCCATTAGACTTTTTGAATGTAAAATTTGTCTGAATAATTAGCAGACACCATGTTGCGTTTGGAGAGCTCCTGATGTGCCTAAACAGTGGAAACCCCCCACAAGTGACACCATTTTGGAAACTAGACCCCTTAGGGAACTTATCTAGATGTGTGGTGAGCACCTTGAACCCCAAGTTGCTTCACAGAAGTTTATAATATTGAGCTGTAAAAATAAAATTTTCACATTTTTCCCACAAAAACTTTTTTCATCCCTTAATTTTGCTTTATCATAAGGGTAATAGGATAAATTGCACCATAAAATTTGTTGTGCAATTTCTCCTGAACACGCTGATACCCCATATGTCGGGGAAAACCACTGTTTGGGCGCACGGCAGGGTTTGGAAGGGAAGGAGCGCCATTTGACTTTTTGAATGTAAAATTTGTCTGAATAATTAGCAGACGCCATGTTGCGTTTGGAGAGCCCCTGATGTTCCTAAACAGTGGAAACCCCCCACAAGTGACACCATTTTGGAAACTAGACCCCTTAGGGAACTTATCTAGATGTGTGATGAGCACCTTGAACCCCAAGGTGCTTCACAGAAGTTTATAATCATCAGCGGTTAAAAATAAAATTTTCAAATTTTTCCCGCAAAAACGTTTTTCATCCCATAATTTTGCATTATCATAAGAGTAATAGGATAAATTGCACCGTGAAATTTGTTGTGCAATTTCTCCTGAACACGCCGATACCCCATATGTGGAGACAAACCACTGTTTGGGCGCACGGCAGGGCTCGGAAGGGAAGGAGCGCCATTTGACTTTTTGAATGTAACATTTGTTTGAATAATTAGCGGACGCCATGTTGCTTTTGGGGAGCCCCTGATGTGCCTAAACAGTGGAAACCTCCCACAAGTGACACCATTTTGGAAACTAGACCCATTAGGGAACTTATCGAGATGTGTGGTGAGCACCTTACACCCCCAGCTGCTTCACAGAAGTTTATAATATTGAGCCATAAAAATAAAATTTTCACATTGTTCCCACAAAAAATGTTTTTCATTCCCTAATTTTGTATTATCACAAGGGTAACAGGATAAATTGCACCATGAAATTTATTGTACAATTTCTCCTGAGTACGCTGATACCCCATATGTGGGGGAAAACCACTGCTTTGGTGTACGGCAGGGTTCGGAAGAGAAAGGAGCGCTATGTTGGCTGGGATAGGCAGCAGACACCATGTCACATTTGAAGAGTCGCTGATATGCCGAAACAGCAGAAACCCCCACAAGTGACCCCATTTTGTAAACTACACCTCTCAAGGAATTCATATAGGGAAGTAGTGAGTATTTTTTAATTTTTAAATTTATACCATTGGGCAGTGAAAAAGGCATAATTATATTTTTACCACAAAAAAATGTTTTACCCTCAGATTTTACATTTTCACACAGGGCAATGGGTAAAAATGGTGCAGAAATGTGTCACACATTTTCTTCTAAAAGTGTCAATACCCCATATGTGGCTATATCGTACCGCTCAGCCATACGGCCAGATCTCGGAGTGACGGAGTGCTATTTGACAATTGGAGAACAAATTATTGTAGAATAGGCATTTGGATTTGGGAGCACAAAATTTTCTGAATTTCTTTTGGGGGGCAAGGGCCATTTTGCTTTTCCAGAGCCTTTCTGCTACCAGTAACTTGGAAGTCTCTTATATTTTTAACAGATGACGGATCTGAGTGGGGACTAGCTTTTTTTGAGGACTGAGTTGAAGCTTTTATTGGGAACATTTTACGTAACATTTATCCGGCGCTCTATGCTGAGCACTTACATCGGGGTTTCCATCTAAATTTCCAAGTGATGTAATTCAGATGAAACCCCTGCGGGATCCATTCACTGTAATGAGGCAGCAGAGTTACTCTGGACTCCGTCTGGCCTCTGTTTAGTGGTGTCCTTTCTTTCAGAAGTGCACAAAACTGTGGCCTACCGCACTTTTAAGCACGCCTAAAACAATTGAAACCGTGGGATCACAGGCCAGACGGCATCCACAGTGGCCTATATCTGCCTCATTACAGGGAATCTTCCGTCATGGGTTCCGGCTGAATCACGTATTTCAGAGATTTACACGGAAACTCTGGCGTAAGTGCTCAGCGCAGAGCGCAGGATAAATGTGTGCCGAGCCATACTGCTATCTTTGGGAGACATAATAAACAAATCAGTAGCAGGTGAAGAATTGGTTTTATTTATTTTTTTTACGCCGTTCCTAGTGTGATATAACTGATTAGATTACTTTATTCTTCGGGTCGGTGCGATTACAGAGATACCAGATTTATATCGGGTTTTTATGACTGACTGCTGTCACACACTAAGAGACGCTTTTTTTTGCAAAATCTAGTTTTTGCATCGCCATATTTTGAGAGCTATAATTTTTCCATATTTCGGCCGACAGAGTCATGTGATGGCTTGTTTTTTGCGGGACGAGTTGACATTTTTATTGGTACCATTTTTGAGTATGTGACATTTTTTGATCGCTTTCTATTCTGTTTTTTGGGAGGTAAAATTAACAAAAACCAACAATTCAGGAATTGTTTTTTGAGTTTTTTTTTAATGCCGTTCTGCGTCTGGTAAAAGTGATCAGGCAGCGTTATTCTTCGGGTCAGTATGTTTACAGCGATACTACACTTACTGTATATTTTTTTTATGTTTTGGCGCTTTTACACAATAAAACAATTTTATAGAAAAAATATTTTTTTTGCATTGCTTTATTCTGAGCGCTATAACTTTTTTATTTTTCGGCTGATGGAGCTGTATGGCGGCTTTTTTTTTGCCGAACAAGATGACGTTTTCAGCGGTACCTTTTTTATTTCCATTTTGCTTTTTGATCGCATTTTTTTCCACTTTTTGTTTGGCGATATGAGGAAAAAGCATAGTTTTTTGCTCCGTCTTTTATTTATTTTTATTACGGTGTGCACAGAAGGAGTTAATTAGTGTGACAATTTTATAGCTCGGGTTGTTTCGGACGCGGCAATACCAAATATGTGTACTTTTTTTATTTTTGCATAAATATACGGATTTATCGGTTTATTATTTTATTTATTTATTTTAATTTATTTTGTATTTTTTTTTAACAGTTTCAAAACATTTTTTTTTACTTTTTTTTACATTTTTACTTAGTCCCTGTATGGGACATTAATTTTTATTTTTCTGATCCCTGATCTCATGTAATGTAATAGACATGTATTACATTATATGAGATCTTCACTGACTGTTTCACAGTCTCCTGCCTGGCATCAGCTTGCAGGCTGAAGCCAGGCAGGAAGGACACCATATATGGCAGAGCTGGAGGCGGTCATGTGACCTCCAGCTGCCATAGCAACGCCAGGTCCTGAAAGGAATCAAGGGGTCGTCGGAGAGGTAAGTGGACGACCCCCTCTCCTCCTGCTGTCTTCTATATGCCGCGATCACTATAGATCGTGGCATATAGAAGACAGCAAAGGGTTAACATCACTGGGACCTGATCTAATCAGGTCCCGATGATGTTCCCTGTCAGAGCTAACGCTCTGCACTGCTCCTACAGCGCTTGCAGGACCCTGGGGGTCCTGAGCGCTGCGAGACCACCCACCGTTTTTAAACGTCGGCGCTGCACAGAGCCCAGCAAGCGCCGACGTTTATCTACAGTGGGCGGTCGGGAAGCGGTTAATCTCTACTGTGGGTAAAATCCTGGAGGGTTTCCTAAGAGATGCTATGATAGAATATCTGAAGAAGAATAACCTCATGACCCAATATCAACATGGGTTTACGAGGGACCGTTCCTGTCAAACTAATCTGATCAGTTTTTATGAGGAGGCAAGTTCTGGACTGGACCAAGGAAATGCAGTGGATGTTGTGTATATGGACTTTTCAAAAGCTTTTGATATGGTTCCACACAAAAGGTTGATACATAAAATGAGAACAATGGGGATAGGGGAAAATATATGTATGTGGGTTAAGAATTGGCTCAGTGATAGGAAACAAAGGGTGGTTATTAATGGAAAACACTCAGACTGGGTCTCAGTTAACAGTGGGGTACCACAGGGGTCAGTATTGGGCCCCCTTCTTTTTAACTTATTTATTAATGACCTTGTAGGGGGCATACAGAGTAATATTTCAATATTTGCACTAAACTCTGCAGGGTAATCAATACAGAGGAGGACAATTTTATATTACAGGAGGATCTATGTAAACTAGAAGCTTGGGCTGATAAATGGCAAATGAGCTTTAATGGGGATAAATGTAAGGTAATGCACTTGGGCAGAGGAAATAAAATGTATAATTATATGCTTAATTGTAAAACACTGGGCAAAACTGTAACTGAAAAAGACCTGGGTGTATTGGTGGACGACAAGCTCACGTTTAGTGGCCAGTGTCAGGCTGCTGCTGCAAAGGGAAATAAAATAATGGGATGCATTAAAAGAGGCATAGATACTCATGAGGAGAACATAATTTTACCTCTATACAAGTCATTAGTGCGACCACACTGTGTACAGTTCTGGTCTCTGGTGTATAAGAAAGACATAGCTGAACTAGAACGGGTGCAGAGAAGAGCAACCAAGATTATTAGAGGACTGGGGGGTCTGCAATACCAAGACAGGTTATTACACTTGGGGTTATTTACTGTGGAAAAAAGAAGGCTTAGGGGTGATCTTATTACTATGTACAAGTATATGAGGGGACAGTACAAAGACCTTTCTACTGATCTTTTTACTCTGAGGCCTGAGACGGGGACAAGGGGGCATCTTCTACGTCTGGAGGAAAGAAGGTTTAATCATAATCACAGATGCGGGTTCTTTACTGTAAGAGCAGTGAGACTATGGAACTCTCTGCCGCATGATGTTGTAATGAGTGATTCACTGTTAAAATTTAAGAAGGGCATGGATGCCTCAATGTGGAGCTTAGTGTTTGCCACATGGTTTTTTTTTGCCTTCCTCTGGATCAACAAGTTAGGCTATGGGTTGAACTAGATGGACTTAGTCTTCCTTCAACCTTAAAACCTATGTTACTATGTTACTATGTTACTGTTGTCAACAACATTGTCAGATGTATTACGCAACTTTTACGGACTCACAATAAAACATACAAAAACGAAACCAAAATGGATTTTCCTGGGAAATATATTAAGGCACATCCTTTCTAGGGTAATGACTTGTATATAAGGCAAAATAAATAACCAAACACAAAAATACTCCTCCACACCATAGGCTATGTTCACACATAGCGTTTTTGATGCGTTTTTGCACTTTTGTATTGCTTTTAACCTTGACAAATGTATTCACCAGGAAATGTCATTTCAACATTTTACAAACTTATCTGGCCATGTGGTGTGTGAGACATGATCAGACACATCCTGTTTCATTTATGAAGGAGGGACTCTGAAAGTCACAAAGCCTATTTTTATAGGGCCATCAGGCGGCCTTTACTATTCTTAAAGAGCCAGCAGTCGGCCCTCACTATTCTTAGAGAGCCTTCAGCCGACTATGCTTTGTTATTTCCCATTACTAAAGAGTGGGTCTCCTATACTGTTATTGCGTATGCAGTGAATGGCAGTGCTGTCCAGAATTTGGATGCACCCCAATACCCCTTTGAAAATTTGGACGAACCACAATACCCCTTTGAAGAGACTTAGAGGAGGTCCTACTGAAAACAATGTTCCCAGTATTAGGAAGTGGGTCTCCCATAGTGTTGACCTATGCAGTGAATGCAAGGGCTCCCAAAAATTTGGAGGCACTTCAATGTCCCTTGGAAGAGACATAGAGGGCCTCATATAAAAATGTTCCAATTATTAGGAAGTGGGTCTCCCATAGTGTTGGCCTATGCAGTGAATGCAAGGGCCGCCAAAAATTGTGGAGGAGGGCCTCATAAAAAAATGTTCCCATTAGAAAGGTGCGGGTCTCCTATCCTATGTAATGCCCATGCACTAAGTGTATGGGCTGGCAGACATTTACCCCTGGGGGGTATACATGAACATAATGTATACATTTTTTTTTTACTGGCATCATAAACACCCTTTAAAAAAATTATGTGGGTGTTGCATCACGGACCACAGTCACCCTAGTGATATGATGGTGGAGGATGAGGATGAAGAGAAGGAGCAGGACAAGAGCAAATAGCCAAAATCAGGAAGCGTATACCCATGTGTGGGTGTGAAAAGGTGCATGGGAATACACCTCCCAAAAAAAGACACTGGATTTGAGTTTATGTTACGCTACTATCATTCGGTGGTGTTGAGAAGTCTGGCCCAATCCAGCCCTTGTTCATTTGTTATAAGAGTCAGGCTGTCAGCATTTTCAGTTGACAGGCGGATGCACTTATCAGTTATAATTCCACCAGCAGCACTAAAAACCTTTTCTGATAAAACGCTAGCGGCAGGGCAGGCCAGGACCTCCAAGGCGTAGAGAGCCAGTTCATTCCACGAATCCAGCTTGGATACCCAATAATTATAAGGCACAGAGGAATCACAGAGGACGTTGGTACGGTTGGCAAGGTACTCCCTCAGCATCTCATCTTCCCAAACTTTGCACTCCTTGTGAGAGTACCCGGTGCCTCAGGGCCTGTGCAATGGAAGGGGCTGAGAAAATTCTCCCAGAACTTTGACAGTGTTCCCCTGCCTCTGCTGGATTGGAGTTGTGTCTCTCTCGCCTGTAGTCCTTGGTTGTCCAACAAACTGTGACCTCAGCCACTAGCGTTTTTAGATAGGAATTTTTTTTAATAGTTTCGCAACAAGGGTCTTCTGGTATTGCCCCATTTTTGTAGACCTGTTCGCCTCAGGAATAAGAGATAGAAAGTTCTCCTTGTAGCGTGGGTTTACAAGTGTCACCAACCAGTAACGACTGTCACCCAAAATTTTGAGAACGCGAGGGTCATGGGAAAGGCAGCGTAACGTAAACTCAGCCATGCGTGTCAGACTGCTAACAAGCAAGACTTCCGAGTCCTCACCAAGAGGACGAATGACCATGCACTCCTCCTCCTCTCTGTCCTCAGGCCATGCACGCTGAACAGATGACATGACAGTTGTGCAAGTAGTACCTTCTATAGCGCAGGAAACCAGCTCCTGTTCTTCCACCTCCTCCTCCTCTTCCTCATTATCACCCAATCCACATTGTGATGAGATGAGGCTGGGCTGTGTGTTTTTACCCTGTATGGTTTCTTGCTCCATCTCATCGTGCTCCGCCTGCAATGCATCCTGTTTGATTGTGAGCAGAGAGCGTTTTAGAAGACAGTGAAGCGGGATGGTGACGCTAATTATGGCGTCATCGCTGCTCACCATATTGGTGGAGTCCTCAAAGTTTTGGAGGATGGTACATATGTCTGACATCCATGTCCACTCCTGAGGTCTTACGTGTGGAGTCTGAACTGAATACCGATGGCCTTGTTGATGCTGGTACTCAACAACTGCCCTCTTCTGCTCACAAATCCTTCCCAACATCTGCAGTGTAGAGTTCCAACGCGTGAGGACATCACACCCCAGTCTGTGAGCCGGAAGCTGCAAACGCTGCTGAAACACGGCAAGGGCATCGGAAGCTGTAGGTGACTTTCTAAAATGGGTACACAGGCAGCGTACTTTAACAAGGTGATCCAGCAGCTCCGGGTAGGATTTGAGAAACCACTGAACCATGAGGTTAAGCACATGGGCCAGGCATGGTACGTTTGTGAGCTCGCCTCGCCTCAGAGCCGCCACCAGGTTCCGGCCATTGTCACACACGACCATGTCTGGCTGTAGGTTCAGCAGTGTGAGCCACAGATCTGCTTGCTCTTTCAGAGCTGTCTACAACTCTTCAGCATTGTGCGGTTTGTCACCTAAGCATATTACCTTCAGCACAGCATGCTGCCGCTTGGCCGAGGCAGTGCTGCAGTGCTTCCAGCTTGTGACTGATGTGGTCATTTCGGAGATGGAGGCTGAAGAGAAGGAGGAGGCTGAGGAGGATGAGGTTCAGGAGCTGTAGACTGTGGGAGCAACGCTAATTGACCTAGGGCCCGCAATCCTTGGCGTCGGGAAGACGTGTTCTGTCCCAAGGTCCGACTGGGTCCCGGGTTCCACTATGTTAACCCAGTGTACCGTCAGCGAGATGTACCTTCCCTGCTCACAAGCACTTGTCCACGTGTCCGTGGTTAGGTGGACTTTCCCGGTAACTGCGTTGTTGAGGGCACGGCTAATGTTTTGGGACACGTGCTTGTGTAATGCGGGGATGGCACACCGGGAGAAATAGTGGCAGCTGGGGACCGAGTACCGAGGGACGGCCACTGCCATCAGGTTGCGGAATGCTTCCGTCTCCACGAGCCTAAAAGGCAACATTTCGAGCGTAAGCAGTCGTGAAAAGTGGGAATTTAGTAATGTTGCCTGTGGGGCGTTGGCTGCGCATCTGCGTTTGTGTTCCAAGGACTGGGGTATGGACAGCTGAACGCTAGGACAAGGACATGGACGTGCTTCCTGATGCTGCTACTTGAGAGTGTGCAACGACAAGTGCAGGGCAGGAGGCATCTTTGCATGCACCATGGACAGGGGATTGGCTTGCATGCACAACAGCAGAAGAAGCAGTGGTGCCACCCGCAGACACTGTTCCTGGACCCTAGTATTCGGTCCACAAAGTCCAGTGCTTTGCTGCCATGTACCTGATCATGCTGGTGGTGGTCAGGCTGGTAGTTTTGCCACCCCTGCTGATGCTGGCCTGGCAGGTGGTGCAAATGGCCTTTTTGAGGTTATCAGTAGAGTCTTTAAAAAACAACCAGATTCGGGAAGACCTAAAAGTTGTACTGACAACTTCCTTTGTGTTGATATTACGGAGAATGATTGCCTGCCTTCTGTGTGCGGCCACCACACTGCTTCTTCCTGCTTTTTGAGGTGCTCTGCCTCCCTCCCCCTGTGTGCTGCTCTCCTCACTCTGCATGTCCCCCTGCCAGGTTGGGTCAGTTACTATATCATCCACCACCTCGTTTTCCACTTCCGCACCCTGGTCCTCCTCCTGACTTTCTGGCAATTGTGTCCCATCATCGTCCACCTCTTGTGACACTTTCCCACCGTCGCCTTTGTGTGACCGTGGTTGCTTAAATATTTGGGCATCGCTACACGCGATCTCCTCTTGCCCCGCTTCAAGTGGACCGGGCGAGAGGCCCGAATCTATAAATTGAAAAGTGAACAACTCTTCAGAGTGTCCAACTGTGGGATCCATTGTCTCCGGGCACTAAGCATGGTGGGAGGAAGGAGGATCAGGGTGAGGAATATGCAGTCCAGACTCACGGCTACTGAGACTTGACCACGTGGAAGACAGAGTGGTGGTGGTGGTGGCAAAGTGACTGGAAGCATTATCCCCTATCCAACCAACAACCTTTTGACACTGCTCTGGGTTCAATAGTGGTGTGCTGCGGTCCCCTAGGAATTGGGACAGGAAGGTCGGGCGAGAAGATGTGGGTGTTTGTTGTGGCACAATTTTAGCTTGCCCACGGCCTCGGCCTCTGCATGCACCATCACCATCAGGTCCAGTTATCCGTCCCTTGCCACGCGCCTTGCCCATTTTCAATGGAGGACAGTATCTTCCACGCTCACTACAAATGGCTGAATTTGCATCGAACTTATATGTGATCCATGTGACAGAGAAACCTTAGTTTTAAATACCTGGCCTGTAGGTAAACTATTTTTAACAGCAAACCGGTGTCAAAAACTTCACTGACACACTGAAACACATTTTTAATGGAGGCCAGAAATGGCAGTATTTTCTGAAAACGTATATGTGATCCGTGTGATGGAGAAAACACAGTTTTAAATAGCTGGATTTTTAGCGCTGTAATATGGAAAGGACCTGGCTGTATTCTGCACTGCCAGAAAGCAAATGGCGCAGAAAAACGATGTTCTCTGGATTGCTTTTTAAGCAAATAATGAGGATTAAGATCTAAAAAAAAAGTTAATCCTGGCCCCTGAGACCTGGACCTATTTCTGGAAATATCTAGCAGCAGCAGCAGACAGAACTGGAATGGAGCCTCTTGTGCTATATGCACTGCAGTCTACTATATACAATGCCTGCCTGCCTATATACACTGCCTGCCTGATATCTCTGCAGATGGATTAGTTGAGATGGATATGTGTTGTTTGTTGTGATGGATATGTGTAATATGCTTCTGATGACGCTGTGCAGCCAGCCAATCACTGTAATGCCACAACCAACATGGCTGCGGCATTACAGTGAGTGGCAGACAATCCCTGCATGTTCATTGGCTCGATAAAGAGCGCCAAACATGCAGGGAGGGGACCCGAGCATCCGCCCGAGCATCTCGCAAATACTCGGCGAGCTCTGAGCACCTCGAGTACTGAGATGCTCGGGCGAGTATCGAATACTTGCGAGTATGCTCGCTCATCACTGGTAAGAAGGTGATATCAGGTTCAGAGAGGTAGATCCGTGTGTCATCAGCATAAAGGTGATACTGAAAGCCGTGAGATTCTATGAGCAGTTCCAGGCCTATGGTGTAGATGAAGAAGAGCAGGAGTCCTAGAACTGAACCATGGGAGACACCAACAGATAGGGGGCGAGATGCGGAGGCGGAGTGTGAGACACTGAATTTTCTGTCTATTAGGTATGAGGAGATCCAAGATAGGGCCAAGTCTTTGATGCCAAGAGATGAGTCTATAGTAAGAGAGAATGGTTCACTGTGTTAAAGGCAGATGACGGGTCCAGGAGGAGGAGGACAAAGTAGTGTCGCTTGGATTTGGCGATTAGTAGTTTGTTGGTAACTTTAGTCAAGTAAGCCAGATTGTAAGCGGTCAAAGAAGGAGCAGGAGGAGAGGTGGGAGGATAGTTCAAAATGGATTTTGAGGCATAGGGTTTTAGGCATAGGGGAGAAGTGATATGAAGCAATAGCTAGACACAGAGGATGGGTCAAAGGAGGGCTTTTTGAGGATGAGTGTGATCGAGGTATGTTTGAAGCATGAGGGGAAGACACCAGTTGTCAGTGACAGGTTTAAGAGGTGGATTAGGGTTGAGATGAAGTACCACAACAATCAACTTCAATGAGTACCACAACAATATCACATATCAATATGTACAAACCATGGCCAAAAATAGGACCTCCTATCACCAAGAGACAACACCAATAGGTGTCTGAGGACATAAAATGCACCTGGCTATATATGTAAGCCCATACAGATCCCTATAATCCTTGGGATATAACAACAAATAGCAGCTTATCCTAAATTCCTAAGTAATTGAGTTGAACCCATAGGGAACTGATGCTTTAAGGGATAAGTATATGAACAGAGGGGACATAAGTCCCTAAATCAAGAAATAAGCAAATCCCAAGATACAACCTGGGGGTTAGGGATAGAGCTGTCTCAGTATGCAGAAGATAGGAAGGTCAATGAGAGACCATTACCCCACGCGTATCGCCACTAACATTGTGGCTAGTGGCGATACGCGTCCCTTCCCTATGGGTTCAACTCAATTACTTAGGAATTTAGGATAAGCTGCTATTTGTTGTTATATCCCAAAGATTATAGGGATCTGTATGGGCTTACATATGTAGCCAGGTGCATTTTATGTCCTCAGACACCTATTGGTGTTGTCTCTTGGTGATAGGAGGTCCTATTTTTGGCCATGGTTTGTACATATTGATATGTGATATTGTTGTGGTACTCATTGAAGCATAATGCTCTTTTAAATGTTTTTAATTTTCTATGTTGTGTTCAGTCCTTTTTTCTCACTAATAAAATTATGACATTTTATACTTAAATGCTCCCTGTCTATTCATACATACCACATCTCCTTGCTGCATGTCTCTTGTGGAAAGCTTTAACAAGCCTAGGAGCAGAGACATCATCCGTCCTTACCCAGGAGTTGTCTTCGGGACCGAAACCCTTCCAGGAGACAAGATATTGTAATCTCCCTCTATGCCATCTAGAATTCAAGATACGAGAAATTTCATATTCGCCGTCTTCCACCACAGGAGAACTGTGACAGTGGCGTCCCTATCAGATACATCAGCCTTTTTCAACAAGGAAACATGAAACACAGGATTAATCTTCCAGGAAGTAGGGACATCCAACCTAACAGCAGACGGGTTAACAACCTGAAGTACCTTAAATGGACCCACAAACTTAGGACCCAGTTTTTTAGAAGGAATCCTCAACCGCAGGTTCTTTGAGGACAACCCAACCATGTCACCCACAGTAAACAAAACCTCCTTATGTTTCCTGTCAAAATACTTCTTGGACTTCTTGTTAGCCTCTTGAAGGTTGCAACGTACATTAGTCCAAACTCTCTCCAAATCACCGGAAATTTCTCCTCCTCCGGCACCGCCGACCCCAATTTGGAGAACGAACTGAAAGACGGATGTCTCCCAGTACAACAAAAAAATGGAGAACACCCAGCAGAGGAGGATGTATGATTGTTAAGAGCAAATTCCGCGAGAGGCAGATACTCAGACCACACCTCTTGATTGTCCGCCACAAAACAATGCAAAAACTGTTCTACATCCTGGTTCTTTCTTTCAGTCTGTCCATTAGACTCAGGATGGTACCCAGACGAAAATGACAAATGGACTCCAAACCTGTCACAAATAGCACGCCAAAAGCGAGCCACAAACTGAGGTCCTCTATCAGAAACAACCCTCCTTCACTCGTAACAAATTGTATGCCCCCCAGAGATCAATTTTAGAGAACCACTTGGCCCCCACTAACTGGTTAAACAAGTCAGGAATTAAGGGCAATGGGTAGGAATTGCGTATGGTAATCTTATTACGTTCACGAAAATCCAGACATGGACGTAAACCCCCATCCTTTTTTTTAACAAAGAAAAATCCAATTGCCACAGGCGACTTAGAAGGTCTAATGTGGCCAGCAGCCAGGCTAGTCTGTATGTAGTCCTCCAAGGCCTTTCTTTCAGGGATAGTCAGATTAAACAAGTGACTCTTGGGAAGAGTAGCTCCAGGAACAAACTCAATGGCGTAATCATAATCCCTATGAGGAGGTAAAAGTTGCGACTCCTCCTCCAAAAATCCCACCAAAAATCTTGAATAGGCACCGGTAATTCCACTTTTTCCACAGCCGCAATGCAACCATTACCACATTTATCATAGCACTTCGGACTCCAAGACTTAATCACATTAGTAGACTTGTCCAGTAAAGGATTGTGCAGTTTTAACCAAGGCAATCCTAGAACAACCGGAGAGGGTAAATTATCTAATACAACCAAGTCCAAAATTTCTTGGTGAACTCCATTGATAGTGAGGGGAAATGCAGCAACCTTGTGAGTAATACAGTTCAAGGGAGTGTTATCACTTGCAATCACAGAAATAGGTGATGACAAAGGTTTGGATTTCAAGTTAAGTTTTTCCAAAAACCCTTTATCAATCACATTAAGTGTTGAACCACAATCCACAAATACCTGAAATTCAATCAAATCTCCCTGCAAAGTAGTACTCCCTGAAAGAAATACTCCTGCAGAGCGTAAACAAGCAATATGAGCGTACCTGACCTTTTTTTTTTCTTTACTTAAACGAAGCTCACAATACTTAATCAAATGGTCAGCTTTACCACAATAAAGACACAATCCCTCCGCGAACCTCCGGTCTCTTTCCTGATAGCGGAGTGACATCGCCCCAACCTCCATCGATTCTCCGCTGTCTGAGCAGATTTTCTGGGGACTAGGACCTGACATTACAGGAGTCTTTACCTGATTCAGCCTGAACCTCAGCCTCCTGTCCACACGAACAACTAATTGCATGGCATCCTGCAAAGTCTCACGTGCGGGGAATGGAATTAACAGATCCTTAACCCTTTCACTCAGACCAGCAAGAAATAAACATTTCAGAGCCGGATCATTCCATAAGACTTCTGAAGCCCATCTTCTGAACTGTGTGCAATAATTTTCAACATCACCTGACCCTTGATTCAAACACCTGAATTCTGCCTCAGCAGATGAGATTCTATCAGGATCGTCATATAATAGACCCATACCAGAAAAAAATTCTTCTACAGACCCTGAGCATGGATCATTAGGTTGGAGAGAAAAGGCCCACCCCTGTGGTTCATTGCGCAAAAGTGACATAATAAAACCAAAGCGCTGTGATTCATTCCCAGAGGACCTTGGCCTCAAACGAAAATAATATAACAAACAAGCATTTTTAAAAAAAAGGAAAAAAAATCTTGCTATTTACCATAAAAAAAATCAGGCAGTCCTACCTTGGGTTCCACAAAATGCGCTCCAGAACACCTACTCACGTGTTGCTGTAGCTCAGCCACCTCCAGAGACAATCCCTGCAAGCGTTGAGCCAAATCCTGGACGGAAACCATACTGATCCCCGAATTTCTGAAATGGATGTTCAGTAAATGCACTCAATACTTGGTTGGGGCTCTTTTTGCATCAATTACTGCATCAATGCGACGTGGCATGGAGGCAATAAGCCTGTGGCACTGCTGAGGTGTTATGGAAGCCCAGGTTGCTTTGATAGCAGCCTTCAGCTCGTCTGCATTGTTGAGTCTGGTGTTTCTCATCTTCCTCTTGACAATACCCCATAGATTCTCTATGGGATTAAAGTCAGGCGAGTTTGCTGGCCAATCAAGCACAGTGATACTGTTGGTTTTAAACCAGGTATTGGTACTTTCGGCAGTGTGGACAGGTGCCAAGTCCTGCTGGACTTTCCATCTCCAAAAAGCTTGCCTGCAAAGGGAAGCATGAAGTGCTCTAAAACTTCCTGGTAGACAGCTGTGCTGACTTTGGTCTTGGTAGAGCACAGTGGACTTACACCAGTAGATGACCTGGCTCCCCAAACCATCACTGATTGTAGAAACTTCACACTAGACCTCAAGCAACTTGGATTGTGTGCCTTTCCACTCTTCCTCCAGACTCTGCGACCTTGATTTCCAAATGAAAATTGGAACTCTGGGACCTTGTGGAGTATGTCAATGACTGGCTTCTGGACATCTGTCAAGTCAGCGGTGTTCCCCATGATTGTAGAGCCTACTGAAACAGACTAAATGACATTTTTAAACATTTAGGAAGCCTTTGCAGGTGTTTTTTGTTAATTATTTTAATTTACTGAGATAATGACTTTTGTGTTTTCATTGGTTGTAAGCCATAATCATCAACATTAACAGAAATAAACACTTGAAATAGATCACTCTGTTTGTAATAACTCTTTATAATATATGAGTTTCACTTTTGTATTGAAGAACTGAAAAAAAATTACTTTTTGATGATATTCTAATTTAGTGAAATGCACCTGTAGATGTGGGACCCGTTTCAACTGCTGACTTGCTGTATAATAGGAGAACGTAGGATTAAAATGGTACATCCACTGTATAAAATCTGTATACTTTATTGTCAATCTTTTAAAACATGTTCTGTTGATTCAATGAAACATCTAATGCATTTCTGTTGTTAGTTACTCCCTTAGTCATTGTAATGGGAGTGATGGAACCACAGTGCCGTGGTCCGAAGAGTGCCTGGAGGGGCATAACTAGGTGAACCAACAAGAAAAAAATTAATCTTTATTAATAATTTAAAATACCTAATTAATGTCTGCCATGCTATACAACAGTCTATCCACTATATTTCACAATTTATTATAGTAGATACTAATAATAAAAGACAGGCAAGTGTTAGTAATACAGAAACCCCTGTGCATTCATTCCTACAGGGGATTGATTCCAGATTGAATAAAGACCAGACTCCACATTGACACTATTATATCTGAGCTCAGCACCCTCTACTCTAAGAGGTGTAAAGTGCAAATATTAATAAATACAATATTGCACTATGCCCTAGCCTCTAAGATGTCTAGTGGAATACTCTGGTAATATTCAGCTGCAAATATAACCCATATATTGAAGCTAATTTATTTCCATCAAGTGTGGAGTATAACAATAGCATTCTGTTGTCACTCTTGAAAGCTTTAACTTCTCAGGATCACTGAATAAAAAAGCTAACACTTGGCTGCTTTATAATCAGCTCAAATTGCTTACTTTTAGGTTAGATAGGGATATGGAGCAATGAGGTGCTCTACCATCAAGCAATTTAACAGATGTCCCTCTAGCACTTATTGTCTCTTTGGATTTAGAGAGGCTCATATAACCTGATAAAGCATTGACACATACTCAGGACCATCATGTCTCTCCTGACTCGTTACCGTGTCAAGCCACCTCTAACAAAGCACTGACACACTGAGGATCATAATGTCACTCCCCACTAACTACAGTGTCAGGCCACCTTGACTTCACCTATAATTAATGTTATTAGGCACATCAGGAGGTTCATTCATTTGCAAGAGCTTAATTTACGTGCACAGGAGCACATATCCCCGGCTACAATGTGAGCCACATTATTTTTAATCTTTTTATTGCACATTTTTCATCATTTGCAGGATGCGGCCAGGCCCTATAGTGTTGGTTGGGTGAATTGGGGCGTCTGTCCTGTGGGGTGCACATATATAGTGCTGGAAAACTCGCTTGATTTAAAATTAAGGGCATCATTAATAGGCTGTAAGCCAGACACTGCATCACACCTATCTGTGTGACTGGCGTCCTATACTAGTCCCATCTGTGTGCAACTGTAGTACTACACAGCCACTCACATATCTGCCAATTCAAGGAGGGGGTGGCTGTCGCATCAGTATTCTGCACCTGTGCTTGACCCCACTTTTATCATGGGGGTCTGCTGCATCCTGTTTGTCCATTGGTAATCTGACCTGGTGTTGGTAAGGCCTGTTTTGTTTTTGTTTGTTTTTCTGTGTTGTTTTTTGAATTCATGTCCTTTTCTGTGCCCTGTTTTTAACTGACTAAACGCGTTGCTCAGGTACCTCTCAACAGGTGGAGGTGGAGGTGCCTTAAATAATAATTGTCTCCCAGCAATTGCTGGGGACACTTTAGAAAGACTTGCGCTGTGCCCTTTAAGAGGGAGGGAGCACACGTGCCCATGCCCTAAGCACAGTGCCCGGGGATCTGCAAGCCATGCACAGACCCCGGGAAGCAACCGAAGGAGGTGGAGAAGGAAGTGCAGGATGGGGGCCTCGGCGGTGAGTGAATAACCGTCCCTACTAGTGTTGAGCCACCTCCGTAGTGTTCGAGTTTGGTTCGGTTCGTCGAACACCCGTGTGTTCGCCAAACTGTTCGTCGAACTGTTCGTCGATCACCTTCGAACACCGTTAAAACCAATGGCAGGCAAACAAAAACACATAGAAACACATAGAAAACACCTTCAAAGGTGTCCAAAATCTGACAAACTGCTCAGAAGACACAACTAACACATGGAAAAGTGACAAGTACATATAGTCATGCGAAAAGAAAAGAGGTGGAGGAGTAAAAGGAGGGGGAGACACAGATATAGGCATGTCATGCCCTTCTAAAATCCAAAAAGTGAGAAGCCGACACGTTCAGTCCGCTCCTGCCCGTGCCACCTCCGTGTCGCCGGGTTTGTGCCAGAGCCGCGGTGAACCCTGACGGCCAGCCCCCCTCTCCCAATACTGGTGCCTGTCCGCTGGTGGGTCGAGCAAGCCCCCCTGTGGTGGAGGCAGCTCTAAGCTTTTTAATTTAAATTGTCTCTCTAATTTGAATGAATACACTTTAAATCCATTTACAAGGATCTATTGGAGGGCAAGTCTCATGCCAGCAGCCGCGTAATTCCAGCTCCAGTAGCGTCCACTAAAGCTGCTGCAGTTAAAAAGCTTTTATAAGGATCGAGCTCGGCTGTCCACCGCAAGGCATCCTACTGCCAGTCCCAGCCCCTATGCCTTGGGGTGCCTCCTGATGCTCTTCACTGAGTATCCCGTGGTCCCGAAGCATTTCCTTTGAAAAAATGAAGTGTCCAAACTACAGGTGGTGTAGCTTGCTTAACAGCCGGGATAATCCGCTGACTAGCAGACACTGCTACTAGGCACAAAGTATTTCCTGGGCTAGATGCAGTTAAAAATTTGTAATTAGATACTCTCGTTGGATGCTGAGAAAGCATTCCATAGAGTCTCCTTCACGCCATATATGATTCTCTTAAAAAGCTTGGGGTAGGGGTCTAGGGGACCCTTTTATAGCCAAAATCATGGCCCTGTATCACAATACGTCACCTAGGCTGAAGATAAATGGAACTGTAGCACCCTGAGGGCTCGGTTGCTACAGAGGTATTGCACCTCGCCCAGAGGTGTGATATCTCACTCTCAGGTAAGGATGGAGTGTGGATCAGGACCCGACACCTGCATGCATTACACCACATTGCTGTGGGGCAGGGCGACCAATATGCCTCTGAGATGGGTACGACAGTCCCTGTCCCTGGCTGGAGTGGGGGGAGGGAACACTGAGGAAGGGGAACCCTGTAGTGCAGGAGCAGGGAGGAAGCAGTTCCTGGGTGCATTGAGAAGGGAGTATAAAAGGTGGGCACCATCTTAGTTCAGTGCAGAGAAGTCTGAGCAGAAGAGGCAGGGAGCAGGGGCTCTGCATGAGCTCTGTTCCGGAGGCGGGCCTAGTAACAGAGGCCCAGGCCTGGAAGAGGGAGAAGGAAGGAAGAGGAGCGGAGAAGGCTCCAGGAACGAGGAATGAAGGGATCCCAGGGGTGCGGACGGGCGAGTCGCCACCGCACGCCCGAATCCACCTGCGTGGAGGGGTCAGGCCAAAGGGGGAGACCGGTCCCCGAAACTAGTGGAGGCAGGAAACGACCCTCAGCTAGAAACCGGAGGCTGTGACATTTTATGTGGCGCAGCCCCTCGCTACACCCGCTAGGAAGGCACCACATAGGGTCAGGGAAACTGGCGCCAAGTTTATCAAGAGGAGGCCTGAGGCAGCCGGACAGAAGGGTTGGTAAGAAAGGCCAGACAAAGGACACACAAAGGGGGTCCTGTGAAGCGCTCCAAAGTTATCTGGGAGTTGTCTGAGCCCCTCACCTGGTGAGCACAGTACGACGTGGGCAGCGGTTACCTGCAGACGTGGTCTGGATAATAAGAACTGTGAGTAAAGGCCCTGGACTGCATCACTGACTCCGTGTCGTTACTGCTGCTGCCCTGCACCATCACCCCCATCCTCCGCATACACTGCCCTGAGGCTATACTCCTCCCGTGGGGAGTTATGCTACGCTCTGCTGCATCCACAACACCAGCCTCAGCGGTCTGCCCTGCAGCGGCGGTTCACTCTGACCGCAATCCACGGGTGGCGTAGTCGGACATTTAAACATCAAAACCACATAAATAGTTCCGCCACTGGTTTGACCACCCTGAGCCACGGAACCGGGTCACCGCCACGAAGACTACAACCACCAGCATCCACCAAAAAGGGTCCGGCTCTGGGTGTCCCAAGGCCCAGGGGGTGCATCAGAACATTTTCATCACCTTTCACATTCACCAATGGGACAAGGCAGGGATGTCCTCTGTCCCCTCTCTTATACATCCTAGTGACGGAGCACCTGCTCTCATCAATTCGCCGTAACCCCAATATTAGGTGGATTGAGGTGGGAGGCACCGAGTACAAGTGCTCTCTATTTGCTGATGATGTCCTAGTATATATCACTCAATCACATATATCCATCCATGCTGTTAAGGCTGAAATAGATCACTTTGTTTCATGGTCAAATTTTAAAATCAATGCAGCGGAGTCTGAGGCCCTCGATGTCTCCCTCCCCAAATCCATATAGGATTCCATCCAGTCCAACTTTCCCTTTGCCTGGCCCTCACAGGGTATCAAATACTTAGGAATTCCTGTTCATAGAGACCTCTCCCATCTATGTTATCTTAATTTTGGGCCCTTTATTGAACAACTCCATACAGACCACGGTTGGCAAGTTAGAACTGTAAGATTCACTACGTGAACCACTGGTGTTTTGTGGAAAAGCACATGTACACTGTGTTCCAAATTATTATGCAAAAAGTGTTTAGGATTGATAAGGGAAGAATTTGTTTGTTTGTCAGTTAAACTCATTGATGGTGATGTGTGTCAGGGCTCTTTATATCACTGTAAGCAATTGCAGACACCTGTGCTAATTAGTTTGGCAGGTGTGTCCAATGAAAGGCAAGACTACTTAAGAAGGCTGTCTCACATTATTAAGCAGCCTACATTTTCTGCCAAAATGGGAAAGAAAAAGGATGTGTCGGCTGCTGAGAAGCAACAAATTGTGGAGTGTTTAGGTCAAGGCATGACTACAATCAACATTGTGCGATGATCAGGATGAAGTGTCTTGGCAATCAAGAAGTATGTAGCTGATTCACAGTACACACGTGTGCGTGCTGATAAGGGCAAATTGAGGACTCTTTCCTACAGGCAATTACGTCAGGTTAAAAGAGCAGCGGCAAAAAAGCCTTGTCATAGCAGCAGACAAGTTTTTGAAGCTGCTGGTGCCTCCAACGTCCCCCGAACAACAAGATGCAGGGTCCTTCAGAGGTTTGCAGCTGTGCATACGCCATCCTGTCGACCTCCTCTATCCACTTCACACAAGCAGAAACGGCTCCAGTGGGCCAAACATTACATGAAGACTGATTTCAAAACTGTTTTGTTCACGGATGAGTGCCGTGCAGCGCTCGATGGTCCAGATGGATGGAGTGGAGGATGGCTGGTTGATGGACACCCCACGAAAACACGGCTACAGCGCCAACAAGGAGGAGGTGGAGTAATGTTTTGGGCTGGAATCATGGGGAGAGAGATTGTCGTCCCCTTTAGGATCCCTGAAGGCGCTAAAGATGAACTCATAATGTATATGGATTTTCTCAAACAGCACTTCCTGCCATGGTTCAAGAAGAAGAACCGTGTATTTCACAGCAAGATCATTTTTTTGCATGATAATGCACCATCTCATGCTGCACATAAAACATCTGCATCTCTGGCTGATATGGGCATAAAAGGGGACAAACTTAGGGTGTGACCCCCATGCTCCCCTGACCTCTACCCCATTCAGAACCTCTGGAGCATCATCAAAAGGAGTGTCTATGATGGCGGGAGGCAGTTCACATCTAAGCAACAGCTCTGGGAGGGTATTCTGTCCTCATGCAAAACAATTGAAGCAGAAACCATCCAAAACCTGACAAATTCAATGGACGAGAGAGTTCAGAAGCTCCTTTCGAACAAGAGGTCCTATGTGAAAATGTAACATCACCTAGAATAAAGTTTTGAGTTGAAAACTGTTTGATTTCAGTTTCTAATAACCTGCTAATGCTTATAATTTCAAAAATGACCATTTTTTTGGTCTTTATTAAAATGAAAAGGTTGATCGAAAAGTTTGGGGGATCTAAGAGTGTGGCAACCCAGTAGTCATGATTAATTCGAATTCTGACAATATGAGGGTCATGTTGCAGGTAGTGCAGCAAGAAGGCACTTATGTGTCTTGCGCATCTCGGAGCCCCAAAATTATTTTCCGGGCTAGATGCAGCTAAAAATTATTATTAATTTTAAATCTGGTGGAGCTTAGTATAGATGGCCTAATAGGATCAGTGCTGCACACTGCTACAAAGCCCAAATTATTTTCCAGTCAAGATACAGATAAACATGATTAGTAATTTTAAATCTGGTGGAGCTTATTATAGATGGCCTAATAGAATCAGTGCTGCACACTGCTACAAAGCCCAAATTATTTTCCAGCCAAGATACAGATAAACATGATTAGTAATTTGAAAGCTTAAAACGGTTGGTAGGGTGATTTTAACCAATCATCAAGCTTTTACTCTCCCCAGGATGACACAGGGGTAGAAAAGTCGTTTCGGATCCATGATTTGTTCATCTTTATGAACGTGAGTCTGTCTACATTATCAGTGGAGAGCCGCGTGCGCTTATCTGTCAGCACACCACCAGCAGCGCTGAACACATGTTCAGACAGAACGCTGGCTGCGGGGCATGACAAGATCTCCAAGGCGTAAGTGGCTAGCTCTGGCCATTTATCCAGATTGGAAGCCCAAAAAGAGCAAGGGTCCAGTGACACAGTCATGGCTTCAATGTTTACTTGGAGATACTCCTGTACCATCGTCTCTAGGCGTTGACTATGTGTCAGACTGCTTGTCTCCTGTGGCCTTGCAAAGGTTGGGCTAAAAAAGTGGTGAAATGATTCCGCAAAATTGATGTTACCAGCAGATACTGTGGTTCTGTTATGGTTTGAGTGCTGAACACTTGACGGTCCCACGGTTGGCAAGTTGGAACTGTGAGATTCACTACGTGCACCACTGGTGTTTTGTGGAAAAGCACATGTAAGATTCTGCAACAGTCTCTGCTGATACTCCTGCATGCGTGCATCCCTTTCTATGGCAGGAATAATTTCTGCAAATTTACTTTTGTACCGGGGATCTAACAGTGTGGCAACCCAGTAGTCAGGATTATTTCTAATTCTCATAATTCGAGGGTCATGTTGCAGGTATTGCAGCAAGAAGGCACTCATGTGTGTTGCGCATCCAGGAGCACCAAGTCCCTGTTGTGTTGGTGGCGAGGTAACAATCATGCTTCCTTCCTCTGTCCTCTCCCCCCAACCTCGCACAACAGAAATGTGATCAAGGCCTCCCTCATCTGATGAGTCTTCCATCAGTTCGTCCTCCACTTCTTCCTGGGCTCCTGCACCTTCCTCACTAGTTTGGCTGCTACCATGCGCCCTGGTAAAACCATCTCCCCCACCCTCACATGCCTGCCGCCTTGGTGCTGCCGACCGTCTGGACCTTGCAGATGTTAGCCCTTCCGCATACAACTCCTCCTCCTCTAGTTCCTCCACCTCCTCTTGTGCCACCACCTGACTCCGAATTCTGTTTAACATGTGCTCCAGCATGTAAATCACCGGAATAGTCATGCTGATAATGGCATCGTCAGCACTAAACATCTTCGTCGCCATTTCAAAACTGTACAGAAGGGTGCATAGGTCCCTGATCTGAGACCACTCCTCCAGCGTGATTTGCCCCACGTCTGGATCTCGTTGGCCCAGGCTATACGTCAGAACGTATTGCACCAGGGCTTGTCGGTGCTGCCACAGTCGCTGCAACATGTGCAGAGTTGAATTCCACCGGGTAGGCACATCGCATTTTAGCCGGTGAAGTGGCAGGCCCAACGACTTCTGTAGAGATGTAAGTCGCTGAGCTGCGGGATGCGAACGGCGGAAGTGAGCACACAGCGACCGTGCCCTCTGCAGAAGGCCATCTAGTCTGGGATAGTGGGCTAAAAATTGCTGGACAACCAGGTTCAACACGTGAGCCATACAAGGCACGTGTGTGACATTGCCCCGGCGAAGGGCCGCACCCAGGTTTGCAGCATTGTCGCACACGGCCTTCCCTGATTTCAGGTCCAGTGGAGACAACCATTCATGAAATTGGTTCTCCAGAGCTGACCACAACTCCTCAGCTGTGTGACTCACATTTCCCAGACATTTCAAAGTAAAAACCGCCTGATGACGTTGAGCCCTACTGCCAGCATAGTAAGGAGGTGTGCAGGATCCCTTCTGCGCAGTTAGAAAGCTTGTGGCATGACCAGACAGGCTTTGGGTGCAGGTGGAAGACCGAGAGGAGGTTGAGGAGGCAGAAGCAGTGGAGGAACTTTGAGATAAAGAGGATTGACGCACAACTCGTGGGGACGGCAAGACTTGGACAGCAGCCCCTTGTCCTGCTGTCACCATAGTTACCCAGTGCCCAGTCAGCGACATGTAACGCCCCTGTCCATGCCTAATCGTCCAAGTGTCTGTGGTGAAATGCACCCTCTCACACACAGAGTTTCTCAAAGAAGCGGTGATGTTGTGTGCGACATGCTGGTGGAGCGCAGGCACACCTTTCTTTGAGAAGTAGTGCCGACTGGGCATTTGGTACTGGGGCACTGCGACGGACATAAAGTCTCGAAAATCCTCTGTGTCCACCAGGCGGAAAGGCAGCATTTCTGTAGCCAAGAGCTTGCAGATGGTGAAATTCAACCTCTTAGCTTTCTCATGGCTAGGAGGAAATGGTCTTTTACTTGTCCACATCTGAGGGACCAAGGGCTGGCTATTGTGCTTAGACGGGGTTGATAAGGGTGTCCCCGGCAAACTGCCAGTCTGTGAGGAAGATGCAGGCGGACATGTTAGGTTGCCTTGATCCAAAGGTGGTGCTATCGATGTCGGACAGCGCTCAACACCAGCTGGTGTAACCACCTCCAAAGAAAATGATGACCTGCCAATCACGCTGGCTGTTGCGGGTAAAGAGGTGGCAGGTCTGCGCCCCAAAACAGGTGTGACTGCTGTCCCCCCAGTCACAGAGGATGAAGAGGCCGCGGATGCACAAGATATGGCAGACGGTGGTTGGCCCGGCCGGCTAGGTCGCATTGTAGCACACTGAGCTTCCCACTGCAACTTATGCTTCATGTCCATGTGCCGGTTCATGCATGAAGTACTCAAACTATGTATTTTTTGGCCTCTACTTAGCTTTTGCTGACAAATGTTACAGATAACACTAGTTGGGTCATCTTTATCGATCTGAAAACATGCCCAGGCTATGCAAGGCTTAGCACCCATGCGACCTGAAGAGCCACCACGACTTGTGGTGAGAGGCAGAGTTGTCTTTGAGGATGCAGTTGTTGACGTGCTTCGAGTACTACGTCTCTGTCCAGGAAGGCGCAACCTGACCTCGTCGTCACTAGCATCTTCCTCCACCTCCTCTGCTGACCTCATCTCTTGGCTGACTGTGGGTTGACAGTAAGTGGGATCTCCAACCTCATCATCATCACCCTGTGCGTTATCACACCCGTCGTCCTCAGAGCCAACCTGTTCCTGCCCTGACAAAAAACTAAAGTTGTCGCTCCAATCAGGTATTTGAGTCTCATCATCGTCTTCCTCATTGTCTCCACCAACAGGAGTTACAGTTTGGGAATGAGGGTCTACATTATGGTCAGAACCTTCTGCGTCTGGTCCTGGATCCGACTCATAAAGATTCTGGGCATCAGTGCAGATCATTTCCTCGTCTGGATTCACAGAAGCGCTGGAGTCGACCTCTGATTCCCAGGCTATAGTATGAGTAAACAGCTCTGCAGACTCAACCATCTGTTCTACCTCATACTCAGACGGGCAGCTGGAGATTTGGGAGCTGTGAGGAAGCAAGTGCGATTGGGGTGACACCTTTGAGGACTGGAGTATTTGTGATGTTGAAGTTGATGTGGAGGAGAGCCCACTTAAAGGAGCACTTGATATCCGTTGAAGCACCTGCTGTTTTTGTGCCTCATCTGGAATTTGTAGAGATTGGCGTGGCCGTAAGGAAGGGATCTTATCACATTGTCCGCTAAAAGAAGTAGACATTTTAGTTTGGCTGGAAGATGGTCTTTCTTCTGCAGATGTTACTGTTGCTTTAACACCTACCCCATGGACACAACCTTTTTTCCCCTTCCCAACACGCCTATTCCCCTTTCCACCAGCAGCAGGCTTTTTTCCACTCATTTTGGTGGTTAACTAATTCACAACTCTGGAGTTGTTTGCACAAAAAAACAATGGATGGGAACCGAGCAGAGCTGAGGGGCCAAACTGTGGTATTAGGCCAAAACTATTGGCTGGGTTAGATGCAGAAAACAATTATATTCAGTTTGCAACCTGATGGAGGTCAGTATAGATGGACTAATAGAACAAGTCCCACACACAGCTAGAAGCCCAAATATTTTTTCAGAGGTAGATGCAGAAAAAAATTGTATTCAGTTTGCAACCTGATGGAGGTCAGTATAGATGGACTAATAGAGAAAGTCCCACACACTGCTAGAAGGCCAAATATTTTTTCAGAGCTAGATGCAGACAAAAAATTATTTTTAATTTGCAACCTGATGGAGGTCAGTATAGATGGACTAATAGAGAAAGTCCCACACACTGCTAGAAGGCCAAATATTTTTTCAGAGCTAGATGCAGACAAAAAATTATTTTTAATTTGCAACCTGATGGAGGTCAGTATAGATGGACTAATAGAGAAAGTCCCACACACTGCTAGAAGGCCAAATATTTTTTCAGAGCTAGATGCAGATATAAATTATTTTTAATTTGCAACCTGATGGAGGTCAGTAAAGATGGACTAATAGAGAAAGTCCCACACACTGCTAGAAGCCCAAATATTTTTTCAGAGCTAGAAGCAGAAAAAAATTATTTTTAATTTGCAGCGTGATGGAGGTCAGCATAGATGGACTAATAGAGAAAGTCCCACACACTGCTAGAAGCCCAATATTTTTTAAGAGGTAGATGCAGAAAAAAAATATATTTAGTTTGCAACCTGATGGAGGTCAGTATAGATGGACTAATAGAATGATGCTATGCCCAAAAGATTTTACTTCACTAGGTGTAGTAAAAAAATTGGTATTCTATACACAGGTGGTATATCTTGCAACACAGATTGGCTTCTCCACTGACTAACACACTCTGCAATAGGCCAAAAAGGATTAGCTTTGCTAGATTCAGCCAAATGCTGTGAAAAAAACTTGCACAGCACTGGCACAGACCTGCCTGGCAAAAACTGATAGGAACTGATGTAACCTAGTCCTGAAAAGGACTGCAATTACAATTAGTCTTTACTCCCACAATCTATCTATTTAAGAGCACAGACCAGCCTGATAAAAGTCATAGGAAATGCTGTAACCTAGTCCTTAAAAGGACTGCAATCACAACTATTCCCTACTCCCAAGCTATCTGTAGATTTGTGCGAAAATTGGCTTGAAATTAACAAGGTATAGCGCACACAGCAACAGCGGTGCCGTCTAACACGCAGCTGCAGCAGTGAGAAAATGGTGGCGACGGGGAAAATGGCTTGGTCTTATAGGGCAAGGACATGTGACATACACTGCCAATGACACATGCCCTTGCTTGTGTGAAAAAAAGCACTTCGCTCCGTGTGTGCGGTGCTGATAGGCTGACAGATTGCACCACTGTAAATGCGGGAAAGAGAAAAAAAAATGGAGATCTTCATTATTCCTGCAGAGATCCATCCCCTGCCCCTCCCCCCACCCCGCTGTACACTCAAACTGCGTATTAACATTAATTTTCATCATTACTGAGAAAAAATCCAGTTATGATTTTGGTGCACGAACAGTTATCGAACATAACCTCGAACAGCCAAATTTTTCTCAAATCGTTCGTGTTCGCCGAACGGCTCGAACACCGCCCAAAACAGCTCGAATTTGAGATTGGCGAACAGTTCGAGTCGAACAACGCTCATCTCTAGTCCCTCCCGGGAGAAGAGGGGATTGTGCAGGGACGCTGGCTCTACAGTCATAGAAGTATCATTACTGTTTTTTAGCAACTATTTAAAACAACTTTTAACCAATCAGAAACTGTTCTGTAAAATAATATGAAATCAACAACTTCTAACATTTGTGTACAGTGGCTTTAATAAATATTTCATAAACTGCCAATTTTTCAAGTTTTCCCACTTACAAAGAATAAAAAGTCTGTAATTTTTATCGTAGGTATACTTCAACTGTGAGAGATAAAATCTAAAAAAAATCCAGAAAATCACATTGTATGATTTTTACATAATTAATTAAATAGGTACTGGATACAATAGAAAAACATAACCTAATATTTGGTACAGAAACCTTTGTTTGCAATTACAGAGGTCAGACATTACCCGTAGTTTTTGACCAAGTTTGCACACACTGCAGCAGGGATTTTGGCCCACTCCTCCATACAGATCTTCTCAAGATCTTTCAGATTTCAGGGCTGTCACTGGGCAACATTGATTTTTTGCTCCCTCCAAAGATTTTGTATTGGGTTCAGGTCTGGAGTCTGGCTGAGAGTGCTACTCTGATCAGCCTACTCCTGCTGTCACGGATAACAGCGAGAGCAAGCGCCGCTGATGGGAGTAGTCATCAGCTGGTGCCTGTGCTCAAAGTAAAGAGAAAAAAAAGTGAAATTAATAAATATTGAAATAAAAAAAATAACAGTTATAATCATCTTAACACCTAATCCCTGAAGCCCTTTTCCCCTGTAAAAAAAAAAAAAAAAAAACCATAATACTTACCTTATTGCCTAATTCCTGAAGCCATTGTCACCTGTAAAAGAGGAAAAAATAATTAACCACCCTAATAGGCACCTATCAGCCGTAATCCAAGTAATCCATACTGTCCCATGACAATCTAACTTGTAGAGTGAGCAGCTGATGTGACTGCTCTACCCAGCAGCCGGTTACACACTGACAAGAGCGCATTTTCTCTGTGAAAGCCAGAATTCTTGCTGGTTGGTAGGTGATCAAATACTTATTTCATGCAATAAAATGCAATTTAATTATTTAAAATTCATACAATGTGATTCTCTGGATATTTTTTAAGATTCTGTCTTTCACAGTTGAGGTGTACCTACGATAAAAATCACAGACCTCTCCATCCTTTATAGGTGAGAAAAATTGCATTGTATCAAATACTTATTTTCCCTACTGTATATAGTGTAATATACACTGCTCAAAAAAATAAAGGGAACACTTAAACAACAGAATATAACTCCAGATCAAACTTCTGTGAAATCAAACTGTCCACTTAGGAAGCAACACTGATTGACAATCAATTTCACATGCTGTTGTGCAAATGGAATAGACAATAGATGGAAATTATTGGCAATTATCAAGACACCCTCAATAATGGAGAGGTTTTGCAGGTGGAGACCACAGACCACATCTCAGTACCCATGCTTTCTGGCTGATGTTTTGGTCACTTTTGAATGTTGGTTGTGCTTTCACACTCGTGATAGCATGAGACGGACTCTACAACCCACAGAAGTTGCTCAGGTAGTGCAGCTCATCCAGGATGACACATCAATGCGAGCTGTGGCAAGAAGGTTTGCTATGTCTGTCAGCGTAGTGTCCAGAGGCTGGAGGCGCTACCAAGAGACAGGCCAGTACACCAGGAGACGTGGAGGGGGCCGTAGGAGGGCAACAACCCAGCAGCAGGACCGCTACCTCCGCCTTTGTGCAAGGAGGAACAAGAGGAGCACTGCCAGAGCCCTGCAAAATGACCTCCAGCAAGCCACAAATGTGCATGTGTCTACACAAATGGTTAGAAACTGACTCCATGAGGGTGGTATGAGGGCCCAACTTCTACAGATGGGGGTTGTGCTCACAACCCAACACTGCGCAGGACACTTGGCATTTGCCGCAGAACACCAGGATTGGCAAAGTCGCCACTGGCGCCCTGTGCTCTTCACAGATGAAAGCAGGTTCACACCGAGCACATATGACAGATGTGACAGAGTCTGGAGACGCAGTTGTAGCACCCTGAGGATTCGGCTGCTACAGGGGTATTGCACCTCAACCCAGAGGTGTGATATTCCACTCCCGGGTAAGGATGGAGTGTGGAACTGAGCTCAGATAGACTGCATGCACTACATACATCCCATTCCAGAGGAGCAGGCCGACGGTACTCCCACTTAGAAATGTGCAGGTACAACCAAGCCTGTTCCTGGCTGGAGTGGGAGGGGGGTGGTACATCCCATGTAGTGTAGGGGCAGATAGGGGGAGCAGTCTGGGTAGTGATAGGAGCTCATTGGGTGCTGGTCACCTGAGCTCACACATAGAGGGATATATAAGGAGGGCACCAACTTAGATCAGGGTCAGACGCTGAGAACAAGTCAGCTGCAGAGAAGGAAACAGCAGCCCTGGAGAGAGAGAGAGGAGAAAGAAAGAGAAAGACCCAGAGGGGGAAGACTGAAGGGACCCAAGAACCCAAATTAGAGCACCGGGTGAGGAGTCAGCACAAGGGTACCGGAACCCAAGCTGGTGGGGGCAAAAACATCCCTAGCCAGAGACCGGAGGCTGTGGGCAGCATCTGCCACGGCCACCCACTACATCCACCCTGAAGGCATACCACATGGAGGGTCAGGGAACCTAAGGCCAAGGGTTGCCCAACAGAAGGCCCGAGGGAGCTGGACCTAGGTGGATCACTGGTGGGGACGGCTGAAGAAAGGACAGAGGGAGAGCTCAGGGCCACGCTCCGGACTTGTTTGGGGGTTGGCCGGATCCAGGACCTGGTGGACGCAGCACGGCTCGGGTGGTCACTAACAGCTGGAGTGACCGAAACATCCGCAGTAAGTAAACTCCCTTAACTGCACAACCCGAGTCTGTCTTCATTGCCGGCTGCACCGCACCACCACAACCCCCATCCTCTGCGCCTGTCCCCTCTGAGGCTATACCCCTCCCGTTGGGGGTTATCCCACCAAGCTGCACATCCACCATCAGCCTCAGCGGACCCTGCTGCAGCGGCGGCCACAGTGACCGCATTACAACGGGTGGCGTAGTCGACACAAAAGAACTCTTATAACATCAGTAAGGACTGCCACATAACACTTAGCTTGACGCCCTGGGCACGGGACCGGGTCTCAGCCGCTCGGAGACTACAACCCCCCATCTGATCCGGTGCCGGGTATTCCCCTCAAAAAGGAATATGTCCCAGGGGGCGCGTCAACTTTGGCGTAGTCGGCAGGATTACGTGCCCGCAACACCCGGGTACTGCGTGCCTGAAGAAAAGTGCAAGTTTACCTCAGAAAGAAGACTCCTGCCGGTTCCGGAGGGTCCACGCCATCGGACTCCATCACCAGTCGTTTCCCGCCGATTGTCCGCCATTTCCAGCTTGTTCCCGCCATCTGCAGAGTTTCCCGCCACTGGGAAGCGATTCCCGCCAAAACCGCAGATTTCCCGCCTTGGAAGAGCAGCGGACGCCATTATGGGCGTGCCAAAGGAGGGCAGGAGGCCACCTCCCATCGTGGGCCAGGACAGAAAATGGCTCCAAAAGTGGAAACCGCCCCCACCAACAGAGACTGTGATGCTGGAGGTGTCTGTCAGCGTGAAAGAACTCCCCCTGGAGCTGACAGTCACCGAGTTGCCCCGGGACCGCCCTCGAAGTGGGAGGAGACGAAAGAAAAGAGAAAAGATGGGTGTCGCTTGGAGCAGTCTAGAACGAGCGCACCCGGAGGCAAGGTGTCCAGAGCGAGAGCACCCGGAGTCGAGGAGAGGAAGAGTAGACCCGGGAATGGAGCGGCAGCAGCGCAGCACCGGCCCGCTGGCCAGGAGCCTGCAAAAAGAAGAAAGAGGAGAGCAGAGCAGCACCGACCCGATGGTCAGGAGCCTGCTGGAGTCAACAACCCCGCTAGGCTTAGCGGAGATCCTGGCGCAGCTTCCCCGAGATCGGGAGTGCGCGCGGAGTGCCCTGGAGGGCCTCGCGGGAAGGATGGCCCGAGTGCAGAGGGAGATCCTGGCGGAGTGGGGCCGGGAGATGGCCCAGCAAGCTGGAACCCGTCCACGGAACCCGCTCCCTTGGAAGAAGACACCGACTGCCTCTGCGGATGACGCGGGAGGACCCAAGGCCGGAGACGGCGCAGAAGAGGGAGCGAGACGCATGGCAGCAGGTAAGGGGGACGCCTATACCCCATACCGGAAGACCACTTATCTGCCCCAGCTCCCCGTCGCAGAGCCCGAAGGTCCCCCGGCCGTACCCGAGACCGCCATGACACCGCCACCGACTAGGCCCCGACCGGAAGCCGCCGTCGCGACCCCGGTGACGTCACGCGTCGTGACCCGGAGCGTGGCGAAGGAAGAGGAGCCTCCGGCCTGGTCGCAGGGCCTAGCGTTTCCGGGCGCCGCATCCCCAGCAGAGCCATCTACCTCCGCGGAGCCTCCGGCCTGGTCGCAAGGCCAGGTAGCCCAGGGCGCCGCCGTGTTAACAGTTCCATTTACCTTCCAGATGCCCCCGGCCTGGCCGCAAGGCCTGGGTAACCTGGGCGCCCCCACCATCACGCCCGCACCCGAAACACCAAGGGTGCCATATCTGGGAGAGGACCCCTTCAGCCAGCTGGCGTGGCCGGACGGGCGGCCTTTCATCTGGCCCGAAGAATTCTTGGAACTGGAGCGACAAAAGAAGTTAGGTCCCCTGTGTGAGCCCCTGATCCCGGCTCCAAAGCCCGTGACTCGGGTCTCGCCTCCACTAGAAGAAGCCCAATTCGTGTGGGACCCCACGGGAGAAGATTTGATGGGGTTCACCGGAGAGACTCGGGCAGCTGCAGCTGAACGCACAGAGTGTTGCCGTCAACAGCTGGCAGAGTTTCAGAGAGAACGGGAGGAGAGGCGGGTCAGAGAGCAATGGGCCCAGACCCGCAGCGCGGAGCAAAAGAGTCGGACCAGAAGGGACCCCTATGCAGCAAATCGTCCCCGTACCATCGGGACGGTAATAAAGTTTAATGCGCAGCATGGGTGGGGCTTCATAAAGGACCGGAACACCATGGGTGACGTCTTCGTTACCCGACGGGACGTCGAGTCCCACCTGCCAGAGGGTCACAAAGGCCGTGACCTCTACGTCGGTGACGAGGTAACGTTCACCCGGCACAAGTGTGCCAAGGGACCTTACGCCCTCCACGTGCATCGCCTGACAGAGGAGGAGTTGCGGTGTAGGGAGGAGGAGCCAGAAGACCCGGACGGGTTCAAGGCTAGAAGGTACTATGACTGAGATAGTACAAAGGACTGTATATAGTTACCTGTCGGGGTACCCAAGTAACCGTGGCTGCTTTAAAGTTTAGTCCCCGTTGGGACCAGTGAACAGTTTAACCCGTGTGTCCCCTACCCAAACCAGGCTGAGGACTGTGAGCAGCCATCCCTTTCCCTTTACTTGGCCGGGGACTGAGAACGGCCAAATTCCCCTGTATATAGTTGCGCTTCCTAAAGCGCCCCCTACCGGTTTTATAGGAGAAACCATTTTTCTAGAAAGACTGTCGCACTTTTCCCGGACACACGTTGCACAGTGTCCGGAGGAGGAACCTGAGGCCAGAGACGACGAGAATGTTTATATGAAAAAGTTTTATATATATATAATGTTTTATATGTTTATGTTTATAAAAATATGTATGTTTTTGGTGTTTTATGTCTTACAGCCCGAGGACGTGCTGTGATTTACCAGGGGGGAATGTAGCACCCTGAGGATTCGGCTGCTACAGGGGTATTGCACCTCAACCCAGAGGTGTGATATTCCACTCCCGGGTAAGGATGGAGTGTGGAACTGAGCTCAGATAGACTGCATGCACTACATACATCCCATTCCAGAGGAGCAGGCCGACGGTACTCCCACTTAGAAATGTGCAGGTACAACCGAGCCTGTTCCTGGCTGGAGTGGGAGGGGGGTGGTACATCCCATGTAGTGTAGGGGCAGATAGGGGGAGCAGTCTGGGTAGTGATAGGAGCTCATTGGGTGCTGGTCACCTGAGCTCACACATAGAGGGATATATAAGGAGGGCACCAACTTAGATCAGGGTCAGACGCTGAGAACAAGTCAGCTGCAGAGAAGGAAACAGCAGCCCTGGAGAGAGAGAGAGGAGAAAGAAAGAGAAAGACCCAGAGGGGGAAGACTGAAGGGACCCAAGAACCCAAATTAGAGCACCGGGTGAGGAGTCAGCACAAGGGTACCGGAACCCAAGCTGGTGGGGGCAAAAACATCCCTAGCCAGAGACCGGAGGCTGTGGGCAGCATCTGCCACGGCCACCCACTACATCCACCCTGAAGGCATACCACATGGAGGGTCAGGGAACCTAAGGCCAAGGGTTGCCCAACAGAAGGCCCGAGGGAGCTGGACCTAGGTGGATCACTGGTGGGGACGGCTGAAGAAAGGACAGAGGGAGAGCTCAGGGCCACGCTCCGGACTTGTTTGGGGGTTGGCCGGATCCAGGACCTGGTGGACGCAGCACGGCTCGGGTGGTCACTAACAGCTGGAGTGACCGAAACATCCGCAGTAAGTAAACTCCCTTAACTGCACAACCCGAGTCTGTCTTCATTGCCGGCTGCACCGCACCACCACAACCCCCATCCTCTGCGCCTGTCCCCTCTGAGGCTATACCCCTCCCGTTGGGGGTTATCCCACCAAGCTGCACATCCACCATCAGCCTCAGCGGACCCTGCTGCAGCGGCGGCCACAGTGACCGCATTACAACGGGTGGCGTAGTCGACACAAAAGAACTCTTATAACATCAGTAAGGACTGCCACATAACACTTAGCTTGACGCCCTGGGCACGGGACCGGGTCTCAGCCGCTCGGAGACTACAACCCCCCATCTGATCCGGTGCCGGGTATTCCCCTCAAAAAGGAATATGTCCCAGGGGGCGCGTCACAGTGAAAAGCGATCTGCTGCCTGCAAAATCCTTCAGCATGACCGGTTTGGCAGTGGGTCAGTAATGGTGTGGGGTGGCATTTCTTTGGAGGGCCGCACAGCCCTCCATGTGCTCACCAGAGGTAGCCTGACTGCAATTAGATACCGAGATGAGATCCTCAGACCCCTTGTGAGACCATATGCTGGTGTGGTTGGCCCTGGGTTCCTCCTAATGCAGGACAATGCCAGACCTCATGTGGCTGGAGTGTGTCAGCAGTTCCTGCAAGATGAAGGCACTGAAGCTATGGACTGGCCCGTTCGTTCCCCAGACCTGAATCCGATTGAGCACATCTGGGACATCATGTCTCGCTCCATCCACCAACGTCACGTTGCACCACAGACTGTCCAGGAGTTGGTGGATGCTTTAGTTCAGGTCTGGGAGGAGATCCCACAGGAGACCATCCGCAACCTCATCAGGAGCATGCCCAGGTGTTGTAGGGAGGTCATACAGGCACGTGGAGGCCACACACAATACTGAGCCTAATTTTGACTTGTTTTAAGGACATTACATCAAAGTTGGATCAGCCTGTAGTGTGTTTTTCCACTTTAATTTTGGGGGTGACTCCAAATCCAGGCCTCCATTGGTTAATAAATTTGATTTCCATTGATGATTTTTGTGTGATTTTGTTGTCAGCACATTCAACTTTGTACAGAACAAAGTATTCAATGAGAATATTTCATTCATTCAGATCTAGGATGTGTTATTTGAGTGTTCCCTTTATTTTTTTGAGCAGTGTATTATTATGATACTAATACAAAAACATTGTATCATTCTGAATATTTCTCTTAAAAACATTTCCCTGCCAATCACCATTCACCACCCCTTTACTGACAATTAATCATTTGAATTCTGTAGCAAATCAAACAATTTAAATTGCTATTATGTTCAGTATTTCCACAAAATGCTTTGTGACTCCCGAATATGTATTATTGCTTTTATTAATATGTATATGTTCCAATTCTCATTTTTTTTATTTCTCTCGTTGTGCATCCCACGTAACAAAAACTGCAGATATTACACTCCATACAATAGATGACATGATGTATATTACAATTAATAAAGGTTGTATGCGGTATTCTTTATAATTTGGCAGGCTTACCGATTTTTCATTTGTACTAAATAGACATATATTACAATTTTTACCGCATTTAAAAGACCCTTTTTCTGATAACAAAGAGGTAGTTTCGTTTTTGAAACTTTATACAAGCTTGGGAAAAGTATAGTTTCGAATGCATTACCGGTTTTAGCTACAATTCTGTACCCTTTATCTAAAACCTTATTTAATATATTATTGTGATATAATATAGCTATATACCTTTTGATAATTATCTTGATGTTTCCATATTATGAGCTGTAGGGGGTGCTGAGAGTGGTTATCATAGTATTTTTCTTATTTAATTTTTTACTTTTATTAAGTAATTGTTCATTTTTTATCCATTACTTTTTATATGAATTATTATTATTACTATTTGTGTAGATCAAAGCAAATATTGTGGTTAGAGGGTTAAAACGTAACCTTTAATTACATATGCAGATAAAAACATAGATGTACAGATAAGATAATGCTAAAAGGTCACATAGACCAAAAGTCACAAAAAATTCCTGCCAATAATGGCAACAATTTGCCACAAATAATCTATTCTCACTCCACACAGGGAAAAAAAGGCAAAGTACCTCAGTGCTGCCCACCTGCCCACCAGAGAAAGAAAAAATGGCAGAGAATTATAGAACCATCCCTGTCAAGGTCATCATGCATGAAACCTAACAGACAATTAATGGTTAACAATGAGGGTCCACTTTTTACAATAATAATGGAATGACCTCACCAGCCACAATGTCAGTTCATGCTTCTATTCGGAATAGTTCAATTGAACCAAGGCGTCAAGACATCGTCAGCCACCAGCCTCACATGGAACACCGCTCCCAACGCGTTTCCTCACCTCAGTAATTCATCAGGGGAGATATGGGTGTCATTTGTGCCCTATAGTAATGGGTGTCCGTCGCCAGCCCAAAATACACAGGCGGCGCAACTTGTGTGTCAGTCCTATCATCCTATTTGTATCTGCCCGCGTTACTCAAATGCGGGGACGTCACTTCCGGTTCCGGTCATCCCACTTCCGGTACGTGGAAAGCAAGCGCCGGCCGTGACACGCAAACGTCACATCCGGTGCGCATACCAAAGCGCTAATCGTTCCGGTGCGACGCATGCAATGGAAATGATCGCATCACGTGGGGTAAACATTGCCCACGTGGTGCCACAGAAAGGGGGCCTCAACGCATACAGAGGGGGCCCCTCCTCACTTCCAGCCAGGGGCAATAACAGTCCTGGAAAAACCCAGAAAAGGGCTCCGGATATGTAATACATGCGGCCCAGTATACATACACAGTGCCAAGGGACAATTTATGAGGATCCGCAGAAATTGCTCGGAGGTTGTTACTTTTAAAAAACAGGCGAATGTCCTTTGTCGGAGGTTCCAAGAGAGGGGATACCCCAGGAGTGTTGTTACTGAGGCATACGGGGAGACATTGGCAAGGGACCGCACTGCTCTGTTTAATCCGTTTGGCGCCCATTCTATCTATAAAAAATATTTGTTCTTAAAAGAAAAAAATATATATTTTAATAAATATTCTATAGCCATAATAATAAATTGCTTGAGGTCATTATTATATGTACTGCACTGATTTATTTGATATTCTATTGCTTTGATTGCAAGGTGGTGTGCATTGTACGAATAAAAATTCCATATCAATTTATCCATAGCTTTTAACACTGTGGTGGTGTCTTTTAGAAATCTTGGTAAAAAAAGAAAATTTCAGAGAGACTGCATAGATTATAAAAATAATAAAGTGTATGATTGGAAACCAACGTTTGGAAAGGAAAATACACCAAAATTGATCCTAAAAAGTAAAAAAAATTAGAATCACAGTGACGATAAAAAGAAAACATTTTATTTCTCCTCATCAGAGTATAAAACTTTAGCCGAATGCCCAGATACTACCAAAATAGACATACAATGCTTTACGTTCGCCATTTCATCACGACTCCGAAAATATGTCTCTCTTATCTGTCATATCTATGCCATCCATAATAACCCAATATTCATAATTTGCAAAGGAGGACAAGGATTTTAAAGTAATCTGCTTGCCTTTCTGGTCACGCTGAGGCTAGAATCATAAATCTGTTGTATCCCAAAATTCCTCTGTCAGCCCTGACAGGTCTGCAATCCATCAGATATTTCTCTTTAATTACCTGTTCACATTAGGGGGCTCACCTTGCACCGGGGTTATCTGAAGGTCATAACCTTGTGTCAATATTCACTATCAACTATGAAATGGCTTATAGATATTACAATTGCATATATGACAACTCCCCCTTTTAGAGATGACATGGGTGGCCAATTTGCAGATCGTCTCCCAGGCCCATCTTCCCAGCATCCCCCTGGCAGGACAGCCCATCAACGCTGCCATGTTCGCTACTCTTCTTGTGCTGAATAGTAAAAATCATACTGCTGGACAGCCAAGCTCCACCGCAGTAGTTTACCATTGTCGCCGGCCACTCAATGCAGCCAGTTGAGAGGGTTGTGCTCAGTCATTATGTCACTATGGTGAAGCTTCGTCAATATAGGTAGGGCTATAGCTTCCGCAGGGCCCACACTATGGTGAGACACTTTCTCCACAGTAGCGTAGGCCACTTCCTGGGGCAAGAGCTGCAGTTGAGGAACATCACCGATGCTTCTGCCCCATTTACCTGGCGGAGCACGGCACCTAGGCCAAATGCACTGGCATCTGTTTGAGCTACAAACCACCAGATGAAGTCTGGGGTTTGTAGAACTGGTGAACTTGCAAAGGTGGCTTTTAGCTCTGCACAAGACCATTCACAGTTAGTCGTCCAGTCAACTGTTTGCTGTAGCTTCTTTTTGGTGAGGTTTATCAGAGGCTTGGAAGGGCACTATGGTTGGAGACAAACTTCCTATTGTACCCTGCCACATCCAAGAAAGACATCATCTGCTTCTTGATCTTGAGGGTAAGCCAGGAGGCGATAGCATTGACCTTCCTGGGTTCTAGCCTCAAAGTTCCACCACCCACTCGGTGACCGAGATACTGTACCTCCATCATGTCTATTTGACATTTTCCTGGCATTATAGTCAAACCAGTGCCCTGCTCCAGGTGCTAGGGCTGGCGTTAGGGGCAGGCAGACTAGGCATCTGCCTAGGGCCCCCACTCTCCCAGGGGCCCCCAGCCTAATAGCGGCACACTACATGGCCACCGCACCACGTGTAGATGCCGATACAGTTGAAAGCAAAAATGGAAGAGAGAGCGTCATGTTACGCTTCCATTCCCATCATTCCCCCCTGCCTCTGACGCAGCGGCGTGATGATGTCATTTCATCGCGCACCGGGCAATGGAGCTGCTGAGACGCACTGCAGAGACTTGAGGAACGAGGAGAGGTAAGTATGTATTTATAAATTTTTTACACCAGTGAGAAATTGGTGTCCATAATACTGGAGGACTGTGGGCCTGCATTATACTATATGGTGTGCCTGCATTATACTGTATGGGGGGCTGCATTATACTATATGGTGGCATATGGGCCTGCATTATACTGTATGGGAGGGCCTGCATTATACTTTATGGGGGGCTGCATTATACTATATGGGGGCATATGGGTCTGCATTATATTGCATGGGGGGCCAGCATTATACAGTATGGGGGGCCTGCATTATACTGTATGAGGGGCCTGCATTATACTCTATGGGGGCATATGGGGCGGCATTATACTTTATGGGCGGCTGCATTATACTATATGGGGTCATATGGGGCTGCATTATACTGAATGGGGGGGCTGCATTATATTGTATGGGGGCTACATTATACTCAATGGGAAGCTGCATTATACTATATGGGAGCTACATTAAATTATATGGAGGCTGCATTATACTATATGGGGCTGCATTATGCTATATGGAGGCTACATTATGCTATATGGAGGCTACATTTTACTGTATGGGGGCTGCATTATACTATATGGGGGCTGCATTATAATATATGGAGATGTATTATACTGTATGGGAGCTACAATCTATTATATGGGCCTGCATTATACTATATGGGGGCTACATTATATTATATGGGGGCTGCTTTATACTATATGGGGCTGCATTATACTGTATGGGGCTGCATTATACTATATGGTGCTGCTTTATACTGTATGATGGGCTGCATTATACTATATGGGGCTGCATAATGCTGTATGGGACGGCATTATACTGTAATGGGGGCTACATTATATTATATGGGGCTGCATTATACTATATTGGGGCTGGATTATACTCTATTGGGGCTGCATTATACTATATGGGGGCTGCATTATACTATATGGGGCTGCAATATACTGTATGGGGCTGCATTATACTATATGGGGGTGGCATTATACTGTAAGGGGCTGCATTGTACTGTAAGGGGCTGCATTATACTGTTCATTGTACTATATGGAGGACTTAGGGGAGTGTATTATACTATATGGAGGACTGTGGGAAGTGTATTATACTATATGTAGGACTATAGGGCACATTATACTATAGGGAGGACTCTGGAGAGTGAATTGTACTAGCACGGTGGTGCAATGGTTAGCACTGCAGCCTTGCAGCGCTGGGGTCCTCGGTTCAAATCCCACCAAGTACAACATCTGCAAGGAGTTTGTATGTTCTCCCCATGTTTACGTGGGTTTCCTCCAGGTTCTCCGGTTTCCTCCCACACTCCAAAGACATACTGATAGGGAATCTAGATTGTGAGCCCCAATGGGGACTGTGACGATGATGTATGTAAAGCGCTGCGGAATATGTTAGCGCTATATAAAAATAAAGATTATTATTATTATTATATGGAGGACAATTGGGGGTACATTATACTATATGGAGGAGTATGGGGAGTGCATTATACTATATGGATGACTATGGGGTGTGCATTAAACCAGCCCTGCCAGGTGCCACAGGTGTTCCTCAGAGGTAGGAATGAAGATGGCAATGTCATCCAGGTAAGCGACAGCAAACCCATTTAGTTCTAGTAAGCGATCCAACAGCTCATCAATGCATAGCATTGGGTACACAAATGAGCTGTGATGACATTTAGGCTCCTATACTCCATGCAGAACCAGGTTGCCTGGTCCTTTTTTGAGACCAAGACTACAGGCGAGACCCACACACATTTTTTGTTTACTTTTGGATCACCCCCAGGCATAGCATTTCGTCTATCTTCCTTTTAATGTTTGTGTGAGTTTCTACGGATTGCTTTCAGTGGGAAAAAAAAGATAATATTGTAGTTATGATACCTTTTAATGGCTAACAAAAATAAAATAAATGATGCAAGGCAAGCTTTTGAGACAACTTAGGTCCCTTCCTCAGGCATGGTATAACAAGATATATGAAGAAACACAAATATATGCACACACACAAAAAAAGGAAAAGAAAAGCAGATGCATGGTATAATAAATTGACATTTAAATAAACAAACAAACTGAGCTTAGAGAGTGAGTCCTTAATTGGATTAGATTGGTGGTGTGAAAGTTTTATGGTCCCAATAGCCATGTAAGATCACAGGTCTGGTGCCCTCACTGTCTCTGGAGCAGATGCCTCAGATTTTGTAGTAAGACATAAATCCTGACAGATTTATTCCTGTGTGGAGGGTAACAAAAACCCTAATCAGTTTGTATTCCCAAACCCTTCGATGTTTTTACAATTTAAAGTTGCCTTTTAATATGACAACTTTCATATTGTTGATGTTGTGTCTTGGACCACAAAAATGTTTGGCCACCAGTACATGTTTTTTTTATCTGTAATCGTGTGGCAACGAGACCTCATCCTTGCTCTCAGTTTCTGTCCTGTTTCTCCCACATAGAGACCCCCAATAGGACATATAGTGTACAGAATTAAGTACACCACATTGGAATAGGAACATGTGAAAGTCCTGGGAATCTTATAGTCCTGCTATGTGTTGGGAATCTGTATCCTGTCTTTGGTCTCTACATGCTGGTTTTGCAAAAAGTTCCTCTTGTTGTATCTGAGGGCACTGAACTTCAGATCATGATGGTTCTTAAATTTGGAGGTTGCCTGTAGCAAAGTAAGGAAGGGTCTTTTAATATTGTTTTTAGCTGGTCATCCTTGTGTAGGATGTGGTGAAGTTTTTTAGCAGTATTTCTCAGTACTTCAAGCTGTGGGTTGTAGGTCACAACGATTATTTTACTCTTTTTCTCTGTACTGAAGTAATTGACTTCTAGGGATCCTTGTGGCTCTAATGATCTGGTCATCAATGGAGGTGGGGTGGTAGCCTTGGTTTAAAAATGTCTTTTTAAGATGGGTTAGGTGTTCATTCCTGTCTGTTGGACTGGAACAGATACAATTATATTTAAGGTCCTGGCTGTAAATGATGGACTTCTCTCTCTAGGGAGACACAGTATGCAGGTTGCCAGACTGACTGGGGGTTTGCTCCCTATGTCCACCTGGTGGATGGCTAATTGTGTCTTTCCTGGTACACCAGTTAAGATGGTCAGGTAGGGCCAGAATATCTCCCTTATTTGGGACTTCTGATTAAGGGATAGCTGCGGGTTCAATTCCGCATCCTCAATGGACCCTCTGTCCGGTCTGCGGCTAGCAAACCCACCTGGACCTCAGTCTTGCCTTCATCAGGAAGGCAACACACAGAAACTCCCTCTCATGATGAGCTTTCATCATGTTGATATGGAAGATCTTTGGCATAGTCAATGCTGCCCGTGTCATTCAAGTCATTGAGGCAATGATGCACAAGGTATGGGCCTTCCCAGGCTACCTAAGCTTGTTCTGGGTTATTGGGACTAGGAATCACACATTCTGATCCCCTTTGTACACCAACTCTTGGGTGTTCCAGTCGTACCACAGCTTCCAGCTGGCCTGAGACTGCACCATATGGTCATGCACCATCCGTGTCATTGCTTTTTACAAAACATATATAGTAGGGTCATATTAGTACGACTCACAGAAAAATACCCTAGTAAGCTAAAACTTTATTGATTCAGTTAAACTTTTCCCAAAATACAAAAACTGCTCACGGGAAGTGTAAAAACATGATACTATCCAAATAAATAAATATACATACAGTACAGACCAAAAGTTTGGACACACCTTCTCATTTAAAGATTTTTCTGTATTTTCATGACTATGAAAATTGTACATTCACACTGAAGGCATCAAAACTATGAATTAACACATGTGGAATTATATACTTAACAAAAAAGTGTGAAACAACTGAAAATATGTCTTAAATTCTAGGTTCTTCAAAGTAGCCACCTTTTGCTTTGATGACTGCTTTGCACACTCTTGGCATTCTCTTGATGAGCTTCAAGAGGTAGTCACCAGAAATGGTCTTCCAACAATCTTGAAGGAGTTCCCAGAGATGCTTAGCACTTGTTGACCCTTTTGCCTTCACTCTGCGGTCCAGCTCACCCCAAACCATCTCGATTGGGTTCAAGTCTGGTGACTGTGGAGGCCAGGTCATCTGGCGTAGCACCCCATCACTCTCCTTCTTGGTCAAATAGCTCTTGCACAGCCTGGAGGTGTGTTTGGGGTTATTGTCCTGTTGTAAAATAAATGATGGTCCAACTAAACGCAAACCGGATGGAATAGCATGCCGCTGCAAGATGCTGTGGTAGCCATGCTGGTTCAGTATGCCTTCAATTTTGAATAAATCCCCAACAGTGTCACCAGCAAAGCACCCCCACACCATCACACCTCCTCCTCCTGCTGCACAAAGTCTCCTCTTAACAGTTGTTGTAGAGATGTGTCTGCTGCTAGAACTCTGTGTGGCATTAACCTGGTCGCTAATCTGAGCTGCTGTTAACCTGCGATTTCTGAGGCTGGTGACTTGGATAAACTTATCCTCAGAAGCAGAGGTGACTCTTGGTCTTCCTTTCCTGGGGCGGTCCTCATGTGAGCCAGTTTCTTTGTAGCGCTTGATGGTTTTTGCAACTGCACTTGGGGACACTTTCAAAGTTTTCCCAATTTTTCGGACTGACTGACCTTCATTTCTTAAAGTAATGATGGCCACTCGTTTTTCTTTACTTAGCTGCTTTTTTCTTGCCATAATACAAATTCTAACAGTCTATTCAGTAGGACTATTAGCTGTGTATCCACCTGACTTCTGCACAACACAACTGATGGTCCCAACCCCATTTATAAGTCAAGAATTCCCACTTGTTAAACCTGACAGGGCACACCTGTGAAGTGAAAACCATTTCCGGTGACTACCTCTTGAAACTCTTCAAGAGAATGCCAAGAGTGTGCAAAGCTGTCATCAAAGCAAAAGGTGGCTACTTTGAAGAACCTAGAATATAAGAAATATTTTCAGTCGTTTCACACTTTTTTGTTAACTATATAATTCCACATGTGTTAATTCATGGTTTTGATGCCTTCAGTGTGAATGTACAATTTTCATAGTCATGAAAATACAGAAAAATCTTTAAATGAGAAGGTGTGTCCAAACTTTTGGTCTGTACTGTATATATACATATATATATATGTTCATATATATATATATATATATATATATATATATATATATATACATATATATATATATACAGTTGTGCTCAAAAGTTTACATACCCCGGAAGAATTTTTGCTTTCTTGGCCTTGTTTCAGAGAATATGAATGATAGCAAAATAACTTTTTCATTATTCATGGTTATTGTTTGGGTGAAGTCATTTATTGTCAAACTACTGTGGTTTCTCTTTTTAAATCTTAATGGCAACCAAAAACATCCAAATGACCCTGATCAGAAGTTCACATACCCTGGTGATTTTGGCCTGATAACATGCTCAGAATTTGACACAAATGGGTTTGAATGGCTACTAAAGGTAACATCCTCACCTGTGACCCTTTTTGCTTGTAATCCGTGTGTGTGTGCATAAAAGCTGAGTGAGTTTCTGGGATGCAGACAGACTCTTGCAACTTTCATCCAGCCACTGATGTTTGTGGATTGTGAGTCATGGGGAAAGCAAGAGAATTGTCAAAGGATCTATGGGAAAAGTTAGTTGAACTGTATAACACAGGAAAGGGATACAAAAAGATATCCAAGGAATTGATAATGCCAGTCAGCAGCGTTCAAACTGTGATTAACAAATGGAAAATCAGGGGCTCTGTAAAAAGCAAACCACGGTCAGGTAGACCAACAGAGATTTTGGTCATAACTGCCAGGAAAATTGTTCAGGATGCAAAGAAAAACCCACAAACAACATCAGCTGAAATTCAGGACTCTCTGAAAACTAGCGGTGTGGCTGTTTCAAGATGCACAATAAGGAGGCACTTGAAGAAAAATGGGCTGCATGATCGAGTTGCCAGAAGAAAGCCATTACTGCGCAAATGCCACAAAGAATCTCGCCTACAATAAACCAAACAGAACAAAGACAAGCCTCAAAACTTCTGGAACAAGGTAATTTGGAGTGATGAAACCAAAATTGAACTTTTTGGCCACAACCATAAACGTTACATTTGGTGAGAGGTCAACAAGGCCTATGATGAAAGGAACACCATGCCTACTGTAAAGCACGGAGGTGTATCACTGATGTTTTGGGGATGTGTGAGCTACAAAGACACAGATAAAAGTTGAAGGAAAGATGAATGCAGCACGTTATCAGCAAATACTGTAGGCAAATTTGCAGTCATCAACCTGGAAGCTACGCATGGGAAGTACTTGGACGTTCCAGCATGGCAACGATCCAACGCACAAGGCCAAGTAGACCTGTCATTGGCTACAGCAGAACAAAGTGAAGGTTCTGGAGTGGCCATCTCAGTCTCCTGACCTCAATATCATTGAGCCACTCTGGGGAGATCTCAAGCACGCAGTTCATGCTAGACAGCCCAGGAGTTTACAGGAACTGGAGGCTTTTTACCAAGAAGAATGGGCAGCTTTACCATCTGAGAAAGCAAAGAACCTCATCCACAACTACTACAAAAGACTTCAAGCTGTCATTTATGTTAGAGGGACAATACACGGTATTAAGAACTGGGGTATGTGAACGTTTGATCAGGGTCATTTGGATGTTTTTGGTTGTTGTCATTAAGATTTAAAAAGAAAAAACACAGGAGTTTGACAATGAATGGCTTCACCCAACCAATAACCATGATTGAAGAAAAAGTTTTTTTGTTATCATTCATATTCTCTAAAACAAGGCCAAGAAAGGAAAAATTCTGCCGGGGTATGTAAACTTTTGAACACAGCTGTGTATATATATATATATATATATATATATATATATACAGTACAGACCAAAAGTTTGGACACACCTTCTCATGTAAAGATTTTTCTCTATTTTCATGACTATGAAAATTGTACATTCACATTGAAGGCATCAAAACTATGAATTAACACATGTGGAATTATATACTTAACAAAAAAGTGTGAAACAACTGAAAATATGTCTTATATTCTAGGTTCTTCAAAGTAGGCACCTTTTGCTTTGATGACTGCTTTGCACACTCTTGGCATTCTCTTGATGAGCTTCAAGACGTAGTCACCGGAAATGGTTTTCACCTCACAGGTGTGCCCTGTCAGGTTTAGTAAGTGGGATTTATTGCCTTATAAATGGGCTGGGACCATCAGTTGTGTTGTGCAGAAGTCTGGTGGATACACAGCTGATAGTCCTACTGAAAAGACTGTTAGAATTTGTATTATGGCAAGAAAAAAGCAGCAAAGTAAACAAAAACGAGTGGCCTTCATTACTTTAAGAAATGAAGGTCAGTCAGTCCAAAAAATTGGGCAAACTTTGAAAGTGTCCCCAAGTGCAGTTGCAAAAACCATCAAGCGCTACAAAGAAACTGGCTCACATGAGGACCGCCCCAGGAAAGGAAGACTAAGAGTCACCTCTGCTTCTGAGGATAAGTTTATACGAGTCACCAGCCTCAGAAATCGCAGGTTAACAGCAGCTCAGATTAGAGACCAGGTCAATGCCACACAGAGTTCTAGCAGCAGACACATCTCTTCAACAACTGTTAAGAGGAGACTTTGTGCAGCATTCATGGTAAAATAGCTGCTAGGAAACCACTGCTAAGGACAGGCAACAAGCAGAAGAGACTTGTTTGGGCTAAAGAACACAAGGAATGGACATTAGACCGGTGGAAATCTGTGCTTTGGTCTGAGTCCTAATTTGAGATCTTTGGTTCCAACCACCGTGTCTTTGTGTGATGCAGAAAAGGTGAACGGATGGACTCTACATGCCTGGTTCCCACCGTGAAGCATGGAGGAGGAGGTGTGATGGTGGGGGGGTGCTTTTCTGGTGACACTGTTGGGGATTTATTCAAAATTGAAGGCATACTGAACCAGCATGGCTACCACAGAATCTTGCAGCGGCATGCTATTCCATCCGGTTTACGTTTAGTTGGACCATCATTTATTTTTCAACAGGACAATGACCCCAAACACACCTCCAGGCTGTGTAATGGCTATTTGACCAAGAAGGAGAGTGATGGGGTGCTACGCCAGATGACCTGGCCTCCACAGTCACCAGACCTGAATCCAATCGAGATGGTTTGGGGTGAGCTGGACCGCAGAGTGAAGGCAAAAGGGCCAACAAGTGCTAAGCATCTCTGGGAACTTCTTCAAGATTGTTGCAAGACCATTTCCGGTGACTACCTCTTGAAGCTCATCAAGAGAATGCCAAGAGTGTGCAAAGTAGTCATCAGAGCAAAAGGTGGCTACTTTGAAGAACCTAGAATATAAGACATATTTTCAGTTGTTTCACACTTTTTTGTTAAATATATAATTCCACATGTGTTAATTCATAGTTTTGATGCCTTCAGTGTGAATTTACAATTTTCATAGTCAAGAAAATACAGAAAAATCTTTAAATGAGAAGGTGTGTCCAAACTTTTGGTCTGTACTGTATATATATACACTGCTCAAAAAAATAAAGGGAACACTGAAATAACGCATCCTAGATCTGAATGAATGAAATATTCTCACTGAATACTTTGTTCTGTACAAAGTTGAATGTGCTGACAACAAAATCACACAAAAATCATCAATGGAAATAAATTTATTAACCAATGGAGGCCTGGATTTGGAGTCACCCCCAAAATTAAAGTGGGAAAACACACTACAGGCTGATCCAACTTTGATGTAATGTCCTTAAAACAAGTCAAAATGAGGATCAGTATTGTGTGTGGCCTTCACGTGCCTGTATGACCTCCCTACAACACCTGGGCATGCTCCTGATGAGGTTGCAGATGGTCTCCTGTGGGATCTCCTCCCAGACCTGAACTAAAGCATCCACCAACTCCTGGACAGTCTGTGGTGCAACGTGACGTTGGTGGATGGAGCGAGACATGATGTCCCAGATGTGCTCAATCGGATTCAGGTCTGGGGAACGGGCGGGCCAGTCCATAGCTTCAATGCCCCAACTCCTCCATTCAGGACCGGGGCAGCACTATGGTGCATTAGGCCCCCTGCAGAACTGGAGTGGTGTAATGTTGAGTGTTTGGTTGGGGTCCTGTGTAGTACTCCATCCTTACCTGTGAGAGGAGATACCACACCTCATTCTGAGGTGCAGTACCCCTGTGGCGACTGAACCCTCAGGGGTGCCACACCTTCATCTTGCAGGAACTGCTGACACACTCCAGCCACATGAGGTCTGGCATTGTCCTGCATTAGGAGGAACCCAGGGCCAACCGCACCAGCATATGGTCTCACAAGGGTTCTGGAGGATCTCATTTCGGTACCTAATGGCAGTCAGGCTACCTCTGGCGAGCACATGGAGGGCTGTGCGGCCCTCCAAAGAAATGCCACCCCACACCATTACTGACCCACTGCCAAACCGGTCATGCTGAAGGATGTTGCAGGCAGCTGATCGCTCTCCACGGCGTCTCCAGACTCTGTCACATCTGTCACATGTGCTCAGTGTGAACCTTTCATCTGTGAAGAGCACAGGGCACCAGTGGCGACTTTGCCAATCCTGGTGTTCTGTCGCAAATGCCAAGCGTCCTGCACGGTGTTTGACTGTGAGCACAACCCCCATCTGTGGACATCGGGCCCTCATACCACCCTCATGGAGTCGGTTTCTAACCGTTTGTGCAGACACATGCACATTTGTGGCCTGCTGTAGGCCATTTTGCAGGGCTCTGGCAGTGTCCCTCCTGTTCCTCCTTGCACAAAGGCGGAGGTAGCTGTCCTGCTGCTGGGTTGTTGCCCTCCTACGGCCCCCTCCACGTCTCCTGGTGTACTTGCCAGTCTCCTGGTAGGGCCTCCAGCCTCTGGACATTACGCTGAAAGACACAGCAAACCTTCTTGCCACAGCTCGCATTGATGTGCCATCCTGGATGAGCTGCACTACCTGAGCAACTTCTGTGGGTTGTAGAGTCCGTCTCATGCTACCACAAGTGTGAAAGCACAACCAACATTCAAAAGTGACCAAAACATCAGCCAGAAAGCATAGGTACTGAGATGTGGTCTGTGGTCCCCACCTGCAGAAACACTCCTTTATTGAGGGTATCTTGATAATTGACAATAATTTCCATCTATTGTCTATTCAATTTGCACAACAGCTTGTGAAATTGATTGTCAATCAGTGTTGCTTCCTAAGTGGACAGTTTAATTTCACAGAAGTTTAATTTACTTGTAGTTATATTCTGTTGTTTAAGTGTTCCCTTTATTTTTTTGAGCAGTGTATATATATATACATATAGAGGGGTACACTCCCTATATTTGACTATAGATCCTTCCCTACCTACCAGGGGAGGAGTCCTGAGGAGATAATTTGCATATTCCCACTGCATTTTGGGGTAAGTGAAGAGTCTCCGCGAGCTCAAAGAACACTGGATTTTGGCTGTTGGAGCTGAAAAGAGGACATTGGTAAACCGCGCGCCTACCGGCGCGTGCATTTTGAAGCTTTTTTTTAAGCTTTTTTCACTGTTTTCAGAACATTAACAATAAGAACATGGAAGAGTCCAGGAGCCATTTGGTGAGCTGCATATCCTGCTACATGTTCACAGACTTGCCAGTGGAAAAAGCAAACTTCACATGCCAGAAATGCAAGCTTGTGTCCCTGTTGGAGGAAAAGTTACGAAATCTAGAAGAGAGGTTAACTACCTTGAAAATCATTAAGGAAGGTGAAGAGTTCTTAGACAGAGCAGAATTATCTCTTCATGATTCAGAAAGAGAAGAAATTCGAACTGCACCTGACGAAACAGAGGAATGGAAGCATGTGACCCACAGAAGCAGGAGGATCGAGAGGCAGTCAGCACCCATACTGCTCAGGAACCAGTACCAGGCTCTCACGCAGGAGAACCATGAAGAAATACAGCAATATAAGACTTTGCCAGCAATGAATAACCTTGTAAGCCCTCAGAATCCTCCTGGATGGAGAAAGAAGAATGTTGTGAAGAAAAAACGGAGAGTGGTGGTCATAGGGGATTCCCTGTTAAGAGGAACAGAGGCTGCTATCTGCAGACCAGACATAACCTCAAGAGAAATGTGCTGTCTTCCAGGAGCAAGAATTAAAGATGTGTCTGACAGGATATCAAGACTCTTCAGACCTACAGATCACTACCCATTCCTGCTAATACATGTGGGGACAAATGACACCGCAGGAAAGGACCTGGAAACCATCTGCAGTGACTTTAAAGACTTAGGCAAGAAAGTGAAAGAATTGGGAGCGCAGGTGGTCTTCTCATCCATCCTCCCAGTGGATGGCCATGGAACAATGAGGTGGAATAAGATTCTACAGGTGAACAACTGGCTACGTCGATGGTGCCGTCAACAAGGATTTGGATTTCTGGATCACGGAATGAATTACCTATACGATGGACTACTTGCTAGAGATGGGGTGCACCTTACGAAGACTAGAAAACATGTATTTGGAAGTCGCCTTGCTACACTCATCAGAAGAGCTTTAAACTAGAACAATGTGGGAAGGGAAGCAAAAGGCCAGAAAAAGCCATACAGCTGACAAATACTATTGAGATCTCTGCTACTGGAAGTGGAAAAGAAGAACAAAGACAAAAAATCTAAATAATAAAAATATGGGAGGAAGAGAAACCAATCACAAACTAAAATGTTTTTATACAAATGCACAAAGCATGGGCAACAAACAAAGAGAATTGGAACTACTAATGCAGGAAAAGGAATATGATGTCATTGGAATCACTGAAACTTGGTGGGACGATACACATGATTGGAATAAAAGGCTAAAAGGATACAACTTATTTGCAAGAAACAGACTTGATAAACGAGGAGGAGGTGTTGCATTGTATGTTAGAAAAGCTTATATCTGCACAGAGATTGAAGCTTCAGAGACTGGGAGTTCTGTGGAAACTGTTTGGGTAAGAATACAAGGAGAGAACAATGGAAAGGACACCATTGTAGGCATTTACTACCGGCCACCTGGGCAAGCTGAAGATATGGATGAACTCTTTATGTATCAAATGACCAAGTTCTCCAAAAAATATGACGTAGTGATCATGGGAGATTTCAACTATCTAGACATTTGTTGGGAATCTCTCTCAAGTAAAACTAACAGGTCAAGCAAATTCTTATCCTCTCTTGCTGACAACTTTATCTTCCAAAAGGTAGGGGAGAAAACAAGGGGATCTGCTACTTTGGATCTAATCCTTATAAACAGGGAGGAAATGGTTGAGGAGGTAAAGGTGGCTGGGACCCTAGGAGGCAGCGATCATGCTATTATAGAATTTTGGATAACTAGAGGAGGAAGACATGTGAAGACTCAAACTTCAAGGTTAGATTTTAGAAAGGCAGATTTTAAGAGACTCAGAAAGAGAATAGGAGGGATCCAATGGCTGGATGTCCTTAAGGACAAAAATGTCCAGGAAGGATGGGAAATTTTAAAAAATGAGATTCTCAAAGCACAATCGTTAACAATCCCGAAAAGTAGGAAGAATGGGAAGCATTTAAGGAAACCAGGATGGATGAACACAGAACTTAAACACATGCTAAAAAGAAAAAAAGAAATGTTTATTAAATGGAAAGAGGGAGGCATATCTAAAGAAGATTATAATGCAGTCTGCAGATCCTGCAGGGCACGTATCAGGTTAGCTAAAGCTAACAATGAATTAAGGCTTGCAAGAGATGTCAAAAGCAATAAAAAAGGATTTTGGGGGTAGGTCAAAAGTAAAAGAAAAGTCAAAGATGCTATAGGATTTTTACAGGATGAAAATGGAGAAATGGTAAGAGAGGATGTTGAGAAGGCCGAACTTTTTAATTCCTATTTTGCATCTGTTTTCTCTCAGAAAGAAAATGTAACATCAACTGATCTTCACTGTCCTTTTAAAGGAATAGAGGAATCCAAGTTATCTGTAAACAGAAAGATTGTGAGGGAATATTTAGCTAACATAAATGAGTTCAAGTCTCCAGGTCCAGATGAATTACACCCCAGAGTACAGAAGGAGATCGTAGAAGAAATTTTAGAACCACTCTCCATAATCTTTGAAAATTCTTGGAGAACAGGAGAAGTCCCAGGAGACTGGAGAAGAGCAAATGTTTTTCCTATCTTCAAAAAGGGGAAGAAGGTGGACCCAGGGAACTATAGGCCGGTGAGTCTGACTTCTATACAGGAAAGATCTTTGAACAAATTATTAAACAACATGTATGTAAGTACATGGATAAGAATGAAGTGATTAACCAGAGTCAGCATGGGTTTGTAACTAACAAGTCATGTCAGACTAACTTAATTTCCTTCTATGACAGAATCACTGACTGGGTGGATCAGGGAAATGCTGTAGATATAGTATATCTTGACTTCAGCAAAGCATTTGACAAAGTATCTCACACCATCCTTATTGAAAAAATGACCAAGTATGCAATGGACCAGGCAACTGTTAGGTGGATTCATAACTGGCTTAGTGATCGGACTCAAAGGGTGGTTGTAAATGGCTTCACATCCAGCTGGATGAATGTCTCAAGTGGGGTACCACAGGGCTCCGTCCTGGGACCTGTATTGTTCAACATCTTTATCAATGATTTAGATGAAGGAATTGAGGGTAAACTGATTAAATTTGCTGATGACACAAAGCTAGGAGGGATAGCTAATACTAGAGAAGAGAGAGAGGATTCAAAAAGACCTAAATAAACTGGAGCAGTGGGCAGCAACCAACAGAATGGTTTTTAACAGGGAAAAATGCAAAGTACTACATCTGGGCAATAAAAATGAAAAAAGCATATACAGAATGGGAGGAATAGAGCTAAGCAACAGTACATGTGAAAAAGACTTAGGTATACTAATAGATCATAGACTGAACATGAGTCAACAGTGTGATGCAGCAGCAAAAAAGGCAAATACAATTCTGGGATGTATTAACAGAAGCATACAGTCTAGATCACGTGAAGTCATTATCGGTCTTTACTCCTCTTTGGTCAGACCTCATCTGGAATACTGTGTACAGTTTTGGGCACCACATTTTAAAAAAGACATAGACAAACTGGAGCAAGTTCAGAGAAGAGCGACCAGAATGGTGACTGGTCTGCAAACCATGTCCTATGAGGAACGGTTGCAGGATTTGGGAATGTTTAGCTTGCAAAAAAGAAGACTGAGAGGAGACTTAATAGCTGTCTACAAATATGTCAAGGGCTGTCACATTGTAGAAGGATCATCTTTATTCTCATTTGCACAAGGAAAGACTAGAAGCAATGGGATGAAACTAAATGGGAGGAGACACAGATTAGATATTAGAAAAAACTTTTTGACAGTTAGGGTGATTAATGAGTGGAACAGGCTGCCACGAGAGGTGGTGAGTTCCCCTTCAATGGACGTCTTCAAACAGAGGCTGGACAGACATCTGTCTGAGATGATCTAGTGAATCCTGCTTTGAGCAGGGGGTTGGACCAGATGACCCAGGAGGTCCCTTCCAACTCTACCATTCTATGATTCTATGATTCTACCAGCGCAGGTTGTCATCCTAGGGGATGCGAATTGGCGCCCCCGCTCCACGGCGGCTCACCCTCACTGCCCCTGATTTAATTTAGATATCTGGGGATAGTATAGATATAAGTCAATACACTAACCATTGGACTAATCGGTCCTATACATAACCACAAGGGAGGATCAAAAATAAGGGAGCAATATACAGTACTATCCCAACCTCAATGTCAAAGATTATTTTCCATATGAATATATATGATAAGCAAGTAATTGATAAGTCAGGCATAAAAACTAATATATGATATGAAAGCCATAATTTGATGCTGTCACTTATCTTAAGTATTGATTGAATGTGCTTTCACACCTCTAAGCTTTTCTCCTCATTACATAGGTTCAGCAGGAGGCTAACAGATAACCAAGCATGACACCTCTGATGTGTTTTCAAACTTCAGTCACTCTGCCATGATGCTCATCTGCTTCCCCTGTCAAAGATTACAACTGAGAGAGATCACACAGATCCCACTGCTGCCACCAATTTGTCAAGGAACAACACTCACTGCCTCCAATCGTCACGATAATTCTGCAATTGACTGACGAGTGATGGATGAGCCCGCGACTTTTTTCACTACTAGGCCAGTTATTGGGGAACTCACAGTGAGTGTATAGTATATACACGTCCAATTACAATGCATGCAATAGATTACATATACCCTGATACAGTCACTGTCAACTCCACAATAACAAAAGGAACTAGCTGCCACCACTAATCTCTTACACAGGCCGATTGGACACCCGTTACAGATAGTGTATTGCTTCAGGGGTGCGGTTTATAGAGCAAGAGGAACAAAGCTATTCATTTTTTATATATTTAATCCAAAACGCAAGCTGTGTTTTTAAAAATGTGCAAAAATGTTACAGAATGGAAAAAACAAAAAAGAAAAAAATAATTACATAACATGAAAAGGATAAACAGAAGTAATGTACTAAACCTGTGTCATGGAAATGGCTCAGAGCTTAGTGGAGGGAAGAACTCAGGGTAATGGACAGAACCACCGCGCACTATGACTTCCAGGATTGACACTGATCATAGTTCAGTATTTTCTTTTATTAACACAAGTCACGCCCACATAGCTCCCCTCTGGTGACTCATAACAGGACTGGTCATGGGATGTGGGTAGTTTTTTGTAGAAAATGATGGGATCCCCAACTTCTATGATATCTGTGCCCTTGGAGGTCCCAGGTGGGAGATATTACTGTCATGTTTCCCATCATGATTTTACCTTTCTATTCTATAGGCATGGATAGCATCATCCATCTACCTGATATTAATTTGAAATTGTTACCGCAAGCGCCCAGTGATGTATAACAATGCGTTTTGTTCACCACTTCATCACAACTCCGAAAATATGTCTGTCATGTCTATGTTGTTCATAAAAACCTCAATATTCATAACTTGCTAAGCAGGACAATGCAGTTTAAAGAAGTTTGCCTGCCAGTTCAATCCAGAATTTATAAAAGACACCACCACAGTGTTTAAAGTTATGGATAAATTGATATTGAATGGAGGTTAGGCATTTATATCATGTGAAGTTATCAATTTATATTTGAGTATTCCACAGCACCTTGAAATCAAAGAAATAGAATATATAATGACCTCAAGCAATTTATTATTATGGCTATAGAATATTTATTAAAATATATATATTTTTTCTTTTAATAAGGAATACTTTTTACAGATAGAAGGGGTGTCAATAGGATCCCGATTGTCACCTTCAATGGCAATCCTTTTTGTTTCATGATGGGAAAAGTTTTTTGTTTATTCTAACAATAATTAATTTATGTCCAATTTAGTCTGCTATGTACAGTATGTTGATGATATTCCCATGATATGGAAAGAAGATATTGCGACCATATCAGACTTTATTAACTATTTAAATATGAATGCGATTAATTTAAGGTTTACAGCTACAAATTCCCCAAAAATTAGCACATTTTTAGATGTTGATGTTGAATGAAGAGGTGGTAATATGGTGTTAAGTGTTGATAGCTGCCATCCTAATCAAACAATCAAAAGTATATCATATGGGGAATTTTTAAGAGCAAAACGTACATGCTCCAGAGAAGACAACTTTAACAAAGATTGAAAGATAGAGGGTACACAAATAGTAATATTACTAATTCATATTAAAAATGTTTTAGTAAAAAACGAACAGTTACTATACCTACAGTGCCTTGAAATAGTATTCATACCCTGTGTTATTTTTTTCAGGTAACACCCACAAACTTAGATATTTTTGTTTAGATTTTATGTGATATACCAACACTAAGTAGCAAGTATTTGTAAAATATATAGGAAATTATACATGGTTTTCTAAATATTTAAAAAATATAGATCTGAAAGATGTGTCATGCATTGTATTCAGCCCCCCTAAGTCAATACTTTGTAGGACCTCCTTCTGCTGCAATTACTGACTGAAGTCTTTTGGGGGATGTCTTTACATGTTTTGCACATCTAGAGGCTAGTTTTTTTCCCCATTCTTCTTTGCAAACTAGCTCTAGCTCAGTGAGATTGGATGGAGAGTGTATCAAGGCACTGTTGTCGGATATCCCTGGGCTAAGGGCTCCTTCCCTATCCCTAAAGCAAGGGGTGCTATCCCTGTTCCCCGGATTACTTCTAATGGTGAAGGCGCCGGGCCCATGTACCTGTCTGAGCTACTAAAGCAGCCCTTATCCGTCCCCTCCCCCACCCAGGGAAGGGGGGAGTTATAATATATAAGAATACACAAACTAGAATAACAAGGGAAGACGTACAGGGATAAATGGAAATTTCAATCATACAAATATGCACTTACAAACAACAAAGTGGAACACTGGGAAGTAAAAGTAGGAAAAACCAAATAGGAGAGGATGAGGATAAGCACACAGACAAATCACCGAGCAACAGTCTTTAGAACAACACTCCAAACGACTCCTCAAACAACCAACATCTTCAACTCCAGAATCAGGCAGTATGAAACTTACACTGGCAATCCCTAATTGTCAGAGGCGAGTATATATAGCAGACGGGAGTGGCCAACTCTGAACAGCTGAGACCATCAGAGCAGGAAAGCTCCAGAAGCTCTCAGCTGAACAGATTAACCCCTGTACTGCTTGCAGAAACCCGCACTGTTTAATATGATGGTGAAGTGCTTCCAATCAGTTTAGGAGTACGTGAAATCAGACACCATGGTCTTCTGGTCCCTCTCTGTCACAGTAAACCCACGACAGAGTGTCTGTGAACAGCAATTTTCAAGTTTTTTAGCGGATTCATAATAGGATTTAGGTCTGGATTTTGACTGGACCATTAAAACACATATATATGCTTTGATCTAAACCATAGCATTGCAGCTCTGGCAGTATATTTAGGATTGTTCTGCTGCAAGGTGAGCCTATGATACAGTCTCAAGTCTTTTGCAACCCCTTATAGGTTTTCCTGCATGATTGCTCTGTATTTAGCTCCATTCATCTTCCCATCACTTCTGACCCGCTTCTTTAACCCTGCTGAAGAAAAACATTCCCACAGCATGATGCTGTCAGCACCATGTTTGGCGGTGGGGATGGTGTTTTCAGAGTGATGTTCAGTGTTAGTTTTCCGCCACACATAGCGTTTTTCATTCAACCTAAAAAGTTCTACTCTGCTCTGACATGAACATAGCACCTTCTCCCACGTTCTATAGCTCTGTCCTCTACATGACTTTTTGCAAACTGCAAACGGGACTTTTTATGGCTTGCTTTCAAAAATGGCTTTCTCTTTGTCACTCTTCCGTAAAGACCAGATTTGTGAAGTATATGACTAATAGTTGTTCTGTGGTCAGATTCTCCCACCTGAGCTGTGGATCTATGCAGCCCCTCCAGAGTGACCATGGACCTCTGAGCAGCTTCTCTAATTAGTGCTCTCCTTGCTTGGAATGTCACTTTAGGTTGATGGCCATGTCATGGTAAGTTGCAGTTTGCAGTTATGTCATACTCCTTCCATCTTTGGGTCATGGATTTAACAGTGCTACATGAGATGTTCAGAGCTTGGGATAATTTTTTATAACTTAACCCTGCTTTATTCTTCTCCACAACTGTATCCATGACCTGTGTGGTGTGTATTTCTATTTGGTCACTCACATATTTAGAGTTATCAGACTATGAGGGGCTGAATATAAATGCACATCACACATTTTCAGATTTATATTTTTAAAATATTTAGAAAACCATGTATCATTTCCTTTATATTTTACAAATACTTTCTACTTTGTGTTGGTATATCAAATAAAATGCTGATAAAATACATTTAAGTTTGTGGGTGTAACGTGAAAAAATGAGAAAAAGTTCATAGGGTATGAATACTTTTTCAAGGCACAGAATATAGTATCAGGATAGGTTAAATAAGGTTTTAGATAAAGCATACAGAATTGTAGCTAAAAGAGATAATGCATTAGAAAATATACATTCCCTAGTATGTATAAAGATTAAAAAAAATGAAATTACTACTTTTTTTGTAATAATAAATTATTATATATATACATATATGTTAGGAAACTTTTGATTTCATATAATTTTGCACAACAGTTTCTGATTGGTTAAAAGTTGTTTTAAATAGTTGCTGACAAACACTAATGATACCTCTATGACCAAGGGCGTAACTAACATCAGAAATGCTTCAGAGATGTTGTAATGAATCAACAGAACACATTTTAATGGATTGACAGTAAAGGATACTGATTTTACACAGTAATGTACAAAAAAATAGATTTCAGCTCACCTAGGTCATCCTGCTCGGTCCACTTTCTCATGAGGCACAGTGCTCGGATTGTAAAGATGCTATGAATAAGGATCTATGTATCCGAAACACGTAAGCCTCTGTACGCTTTTATTTGCACTATGGTCTCATGTTTTTAATTTTTTCAAAATAAAGGCTATTTTTTAAGTCAATTTCACGAGTTGCTGGATAACCACCCTTTCATCACTGATTTTATACAGTGCATGTACTTTTAATCCTATGTGTTCCCATCAGATATGTACAGTGGTGGCCAAAAGTATTGGCACCCCTGCAATTCTGTCAGATAATACTCAGTTTCTTCCTGAAAATGATTGCAATCACAAATTCTTTGGTATTATTATCTTCATTTAATTTGTCTTCAATGAAAAAACACAAAAACAATTGTCCTAAAGCCAAATTGGATACAATTCCACACCAAACCTAAAAAAAGGGGGGGACAAAAGTATTGGCACTGTTTGAAAAATCATGTGATGCTTCTCTAATTCGTGTAATTAACAGCACCTGTAACTTACCTGTGGCACCTAACAGGTGTTGGCAATAACTAAATCACACTTGCAGCCAGTTAACATGGATTAAAGTTGACTCAACCTCTGTCCTGTGTCCTTGTGTGTACCACATTGAGCATGGTACACACATTGTGTACATGGTACACACAATGTGTACCACATTGCTGACGCCAACAAGCTCAGCAAACTTATAAAGAAGGCTAGCGCGACGGTGGGCCTACAGCTTGGGACTTTTGAAGAGGTGGTAGAGGATAGGATTAAGAAGAAGTGCAGAGCTATAATGGGCAACAACACACACCCGCTTTATGAACTGTTTGCGAAACAGAAGAGCACATTCAGCAATCGCCTAATACAACTAAGGTGTAAAAAGGAAAAATACAGGAGATCGTTTGTTCCAACAGCTATGGGGGTGTTTAACAAATGTCTAAAAAGCAATGTCTAAAGCATTCCAAATGTTATGTTATCATATGTGTCATGTTCGAGATCTGTGTTCTGCTGCTGTGATACCGCAATTTCCTCCGGGATAAATAAAGTATATCTTATCTTATCTTATCTTATGGAGAAAAGAAAGAAGACCAAAGAACTGTCTGAGGACTTGAGAAACCAAATTGTGAGGAAGCATGAGCAATCTCAAGGCTACAAGTCCATCTCCAAAGACCTGAATGTTCCTGTCTTCCGTGCGCAGTGTCATCAAGAAGTTTAAAGCCCATGGCACTGTGGCTAACCTCACTAGATGTGGACGGAAAAGATAAATTGACGAGAGATTTCAACGCAAGATTGTGCGGATGGTGGATAAAGAACCTCGACTACCATCCAAACAAGTTCAAGCTGCCCTGCAGTCCTAGGGTACAACAGTGTCAACCCATACTATCCGTCAGCGTCTGAATGAAAAGAGACTGAATGGTAGGATACCCAGGAAGACAGCACTTCTTACCCCGAGACATAAAAAAAGCCAGGCTGGAGTTTGCCAAAACTTACCTGAGAAAGCCTAAAACGTTTTGGAAGAATGTTCTCTGGTCAGATGAGACAAAAGTAGAGCTTTTTGGGAAAGCATCAACATAGAATGTACAGGAAAAAAAAAGAGGCATTCAAAGAAAAGAACACGGTCCCTACAGTCAAACATGGCGGAGGTTCCCTGATGTTTTGGGGTTGCTTTGCTGCCTCTGGCACTGGACTGCTTGACCGTGTGCATGGCATTATGAAGTCTGAAGACTACAAACAAATTTTGCAGCATAATGTAGGGTCCAGTGTGAGAAAGCTGGGTCTCCCTCAGAGGTCATGGGTCTTCCAGCAGGACAATGACCCAAAACACACTTCCAAAAGCACTATAAAATGGTTTGAGAGAAAGCACTGGTGACTTCTAAGGTGGCCAGAAATGAGTCCAGACTTGAATCCAATAGAAAACCTGTGGAGAGATCTCAAAATGGCAGTTTGGAGAAGGCACCCTTCAAATATCAGGGACCTGGAGCAGTTTGCCAAAGAAGAATGGTCTACAATTCCAGCAGAGCATTGTAAGAAACTCATTGATGGTTACCGGAAGCGGTTGTTCGCAGTTATTTTGGCTAAAGGTTGTGCAACCAAGTATTAGGCTGAGGGTGCCAATACTTTTGTCTGGCCCATTTTTGGAGTTTTGTGTGAAATGATCAATGATTTGATTTATGCTTCATTCTCTTTTGTGTTTTTTCCTTGCAAGCAAATTAAATGAAGATAATAATACCAAAGAATTGGTGATTGCAATCATTTTCAGGAAGAAACTGAGTATTATCTGACAGAATTGCAGGGGTGCCAATACTTTTGGCCACCACTGTAAACACCTATATTGACCTTAGACTTAAAGATACCGCCATTCATAGGTATCATAAGCATATCCACAAAATAAATATAAGTGTGGTTAAATAAGGGTCTACTTATAGTCCTTAATACAGCCCCTAAAGATTCTGTACTTGACCTCGGAGGTTGGCTCCCTAATATGTACGTAAATGGCTCCCCCACTTAGCGAAGATTCACAAAAATAATATTAAACTTACAGTATGACTCCTCTAATAGGGTATTAGCATTATGAATAATACGTATCTTACAAATATTAGACTCCTATGATTGAGTATTAGATATTCAAAAGTATATTTATAAAAGACATCTCACTCTTCTGATAGTTTAAAAGGGGTCTCTAAAGGGTATTGAAAAAAACTTTAAAAGGGTTGTCCTCTACTATTCAAGTAGCCTATGATGAAAAGAAGCTTCTTTCTAATTACCTCCCGCTGCTGGTTCTGCCTGTGAGCGGCACTATCGCGGGCAGCTCACGGGCAGCACGTGACCCCCCGCTGATGTCACGTCAAGTGAGTCAGGACTCAGTGCTGGGGTCCCCGCGGTGGCTGCTGGGTTGTGGGTGGGGTTACCCCTCGCGTCACACCCAGCATCCACCACGCGCTTTCCCAATGAATGGGGAGAGGGAGAGCGCACAGTGGATGCTAGGTGTGACGCGCCGGGTAACCCCGTCCACATCCCAGCAGCCACCGTGGAACGTAGAGGAGGAACCCCCGGCTGCATCCGGAATCATGACGTGACATCAGCAGATGTCAGAACCGGCTGCAGTCGGGGGTCACGTGATGCCTGTGAGCTGCCAGTGATAGCGCCACTCACAGGCAGAAACAGCAGAGGGAGGTAATTAGAAAGAAGCTTCTATTCAGCATAAAAACACATTGAGCTATTTTGAATAGTAGTGGACAACCCCTTTAATGTATGGTCCCACTGCCCGCACATCCATCCATAACTGGAATACAGATCATCAATCCACTTTTCTGAACATGTTTTCCCTCATAGTGGGTGAGGTTCATCAAGGGAAATAAGGATCATCAAGAGTTGCAAGAAAACAGTCCTCTCTGCAAATTCATGACATCCATGAGGTAGCGTTAGATATCTTTTATAAACATGCTTTTGAATATCTAATACGCAATTAGAGGAGTCTAACATTTGTACTATATCATTTATAATGGTAATACCCCATTGGAGGATGGATAAGTTTAATATTATATTCGTGAGTATACAGCGATATTATAAGGAACTTATAGGACAGTCTTCGCTGATTGGGGGTCCCACAAACATACATTTTAGGATGCTAACCTCTGTGGTCAGGTAAGGAATCCTTAGTCTTTGAGCTGTATTTAGGGCTAAACATTGTGTCTTATTTAACCTCATTTATATTTATTTTCTGGATGTGAATGGTCGTATCTTTAACCCTAAGGTCCACATAGATGTATAAATATCTGATGATAATCCTGACATTTTTGAGATTGTGTCAAATATTATACTCCATTTAAACTCTGGCAGTTGTGTGTTGTTCCAAACTATTCACACTTGGTCATTGGCAAATACCATACTACAAGGCCAGTGCCTAAAACCGTGGTCATCAGACGTGATCCAATAGTACTGCGCTAATAATACAGAATTTTTTGGGAATGTGCCAAATATTACACTCCATTTAAAGCCAGTTGTGTGTTGTTCAAACCTATTTACACTTGGTCGCGGATCAATAACATATCTGTGAACAATGTTGTCAGAGTATTACGTCACTTTTATGGATTGAAAATAACGAAACTAAACTGGATTTTCCGGAAGAAATGTTAAGAAACAATCTTTGCAGGGTCGTGACTTGAGCATAAGGATAAATAAATAAAAAAAAAAAGTTAAGGGCTGTGGAAGAGATTTATGCGACCAGAATGAACACTTATCTCGAGCTGATGATACCACCTAGCAGCACCTGTCCCTGTTGTAAACCACTTTTAACATTTGTATCGATAGAGAATAGAATGGATTTTTTTTTCTGCAGCACGCAGTATAAGGTAATAATACCTGACTGGATCGGTGTAATACACTATCTATACTGCGATAGCTCACCCGTAAACGAATTTCAGATAAGACAGATAATATTCTAGAATATAGAATCTATTTGAATTGTCCTTCCCATTATTAAGGAGTGGGTCTCCTATATTGTTTTTGCGTATGCAGCAATTTCAAGGACTGCCAAAAATTAGGACTCACTCCAATACACATTTGAAGAGACTTAAAAAAAAAATTAAAAACACAGCAGGATCTTTAGTATAAAAACCAGATGCGCCAATGTAACCTCAATGTAATAACATTCTACAACTCCTGCACCTCCTCCTCCTCTTCAACCTCCATCTCCGAAATGACCCCGTCAGTTGCAAACTGGAAGCACTGCAGACCTGCCTTGGTCACGCGGCAACAGGCTGTGCTGAAGATAATTTGTTTAGGGAACAAACCGCACACCTCTGAAGAGTTGTTGATAGCTGTAACAAAGCAGGCAGATCTTTGGCTGTCACCGCTGAACCTACAGCCAGGCATGGTCGTATGTGACAAAGGCCGGAACCTGGTGGCGGCTCTGAAGTTAGGCAACCTCCCATACGTACCATGCCTGGCCCATGTGCTCAACCTAGTGGTTAAGTGGTTTCTCAAAACCTACCCGGATCTGCCTAAGCTACTTGTCAATGTACGCCACATGTGTGCCCATTTCAGAAAGTCACCTACAGCTTTTGCCGCCCTCGCTGTCCTTCAGCAGGATTTGCAGCTTCCAGCTCACCGACTGGTGTGCGATGTCACCATGCGTTGGAACTCAACCTTGCAGATTTTGGGAAGGATTCCTGAGCAGCAGAGGGCAGTTGTTGAGTACGAGCTTCAACACGCCCATCGGCATTAAGGTCAGCCTCCGCACATAAGAACTGAGGAGTGAGCATGGATGTCAGACATCTGTGTCGTCCTCCAAAACTTTGAGGACTCCATCAAGATGGTGAGCGGCAATGACGCCATAATTAGTGGCACCATCCTACTTCTCTGTCTACTGAAACGGTCTCTGCTCACAATGAAAGAGGAGACATTGCAGGCAGAGCACAATGAGATGGAGCAAGGAACAATACAGGGTGATGCCAAACAACCCAGACTCATGTCATCCCAACGCGGATTGGATGCTAATGAGGAAGAGGAAGATGAGGAGAAACAGGAGCTGGTTTCCTTCTCTACAGACGGTACTACCCACACCACATTCATACTGTCTTTTTAGCGTGGATGGCCTGAGGAGAGGGAGAACGAGGAGGAGGAGGAGGAGGAGGAGGAGAGCATGGACAGTCATTCTTTTGGTGAGGACAGGGAAGTCTTGACTGTTGGCAGTCTGGCACACATGGCTGACTTTATGTTCCGCTGTCTTTCCTGTGACCCTCGCGTTGTATGCATTTTGGCCGACAGTAATAACTGGTTGGTCACACTTCTAGACCCACGCTACAAGGAGAATTTTCCATCTCTCCTTCCCGTGGCGGACAGGTCTAGTAAAATTTTGCAATGCCAGAAGGCTCTTGTTGTGGAATTATTAAAAAAATTCCCATCTGAAAACTCTGGTGGCAGAGGTCACAGTTCCTTGGACAACAAAGGAGTACAGGCGAGGGAGACACAAATACGACGCAGCGGTGGCAGGGGAACACTGTCAAAGGTGCGGGACAGTTTTCTCAGACCCTCCCAGTGCCCAGATCCTGATGCATTCTAACAAGGAAGGACAAGTTTTGGAAGATGCTGAAGGACTACCTTGCCGACCATACCAACGTCCTCCGTGATTCCTCTATGCTTTATAATTATTGGATATCCAAGTTGGACATGTGGCAAGAACTTGCTCTCTACTCCTTGGAGCTCCTGGCCTGCCTTCCACTAGCTTTTTTTCAGAGAAGGTTTTTAGTGCCACTTGGGGCATTATAACTGATAGGCGCATCCGCCTGTCAACTGAAAATGCTGACAGGCTGACTCTTATCTAAATGAACAAGGGCTGGATTGGGCCAGACTTCTCAACACCACCGGATGATAGCAGCGGAACATAAAGTCAAATCTAGTGGCTTTTTTTCGGGGGGAGGGTCTCTTCCCATGCACCTCTTCACACCCAAACATGGGTATACGCTTCCTGATTTTTTCTATTTTCTGTTGTCCTCCTCCTTCTCCTCATCCTCCAACACCATATCACCAGGGTGACCATGATGCAACACCCACATAATTTTTTTGTAAGGGTGTTTATGATGCCCGTAGGAATTTTTTTTAAAGGCCTACTATTAACATTCTGTATGTTGTACAGTATGTTCTGTTCATGTATACCCCCCAGGGGTAAATGTTTTTCAGCCCATGCAGATGGGCATTAACAATATATGAGACCCATTCCTTAACAATGGTAACAATTTTTTTAATGAGGACCTGTTCTACATCTCTTCAAAGGGGTATTGGAGTGCGTCCTAATTTTTGGCAGCCTTTGCAGTCACTGCATATGCTATGACAGTATAGGAGACCCGCTCCTTAATAATGGGAAATTATTTTTTAAAATTAGGCCCTCTATGTGTCTTCAACTGTGTATTGGGGTTTTTCAAAATTATGGGAAGGCTTACAGTCACTGCATGGGCATTACCACTATAATAGACCGCAGATCTGTGTCTCTCACCGATGAACATACAGCCAGGCACAGTCGTGTGTGACAATGGCTGGAACCTGGTGGCGGAGAAATGACAGCTGGAGTAGATGCGATTTCCCTCTATGCCAGTCCTTTCACCGACCTAAAGAATATGGCTGTGGTGAAATACAACTCTCACCGAGAAACAGCCCTGGCTAAGAAAAGTCTGGGTGAAGGTTCCTGGACACTCTATGGCAGCTTTTTTTTTACTGGCTCCAGCAATCTATAAGACTTAAGATATGCAATCTGGCACCTTGGCAAAGCCCAATTCTGTTCTCCCTCTGATATCTAACAAACAGGTCATGCAGGAGAAACTTGCACCTACTGCCACTCAGTGTCTCCAACTCCTTTGTGAGAAACTAATGTTTGGGCAGCCAGTCTACCAAATAAAATTCCAGAGATGGAAATTGTGGATGGCTTCGCTTCTGGTACTGGGTACTAGTACCAAACCATGGCGTGCCATAATTCACTGGAAATATTCCTGGCTGGTTGGAGACAAGCTCATTCCCACAGAAAAGTACCAGTGTCACGGAACGACAAGGGGATGTCCGGCTGACAGCACCACACACAGATGTAGCATGAGATAGAGTGTAAAGGAGGGCCCTAGTGGTAGGGAACAAGGGAAGGGACACCTCCTGACACCAACCTGTGTCTGTCCCTAGCTCACCTATCATTCCTAGATGGGTGCTTCACCCCGTGAACGATCACGTGCCTAAGCCCTCCCTGGCCCTGGACTTAACCTGGCTAGTGCGCAGGCCAGCGAGACACAAGTCTCACCATTATAATAGGACAACACAAGGAAAGGAAGACAAACAATGGGAAGATAACATAAAATACACTTATCTCTCCAACAGAAAACTTCACCGCTGCAATAGCAATGAACACCACAGCTTCTCCAGAGACTGGCTCCTTCAAAGAGGTCAGCATAGAATGAACTATAACCGGCGGTCAGCTGATAGCTCATGTGGCTATTTAGGCTATGTGCCCACGATGCAGAAATGCTCAGGATTTTTTCCTGAGCGTTTCTGCATCTCCCTGGCAGAAAAAAATGCATGCGGATTGTACATGCGTTTTTCCTGCCAGGGACATGCGGATGTGAAGCGTTCTTCACATGCATTTCCGCATGCGGGTTGACAAGCGCTTTCCAAGCGATTTTAGCATCACTTGGAAAGTGCTTGTCAACTTGGTCACACTATATAAATCCATGCAACTGGCATGGATTTATATAGTGTGACCGTAAAGAATGGTTAAAAATAAAAAAATAAATCTATACTTACCTTCCAATGGCCACCGGAGTCTTCCTTCGCTCCGTCCTCGCTTGCCGGCAGCTCGCGGTGCACTACACCGAAGGACCTGCAGTCACATGACTATGACGTCAGCGCAGGTCCTTCACCGCGAGCTGTCGGCGAGCGAACAGAAGGAGACCGGGGGCTATCAGAAGGTAAATATAATATTTATTTTTTATTTTATTCTTTTTTTTACAGGTTCTTTGGTACCCGGGTCCGGAGGAGAGTCTCCTCTTCTCCAGACACGGGTACCATCCGCACATTGAAACGCATGGATTCTGCATCTACAGATGCAGTGATGCGGAATCCAAGCGATTCAATGCAAGTCAATGGTGGCGAAAACGCAGCGCTTCCGCAAAATAAGTGGTAGTGCTGCGTTTTTTTCCGCAATGATAACCCGCAGCGGAAAGTTCCACAGCATGTGCACAGCACATGCGGATTATCATTGGGGAACATGGCAGGCCTTCTACCATGCATTTTTTAAGCGTTTCTGCAGCGTTTTTGCCGCTGCGGAAATGCTTAAAAAACGCATCGTGGGCACACAACCTTAAAGGGAGGTGGGATTGGCACCAACCAACATCATCTGACCGCTAACAAAAGGCTGCCAGCAAGAGACTACCATTAACCCTTGATGGACCAAAAGGAAAAAACTACGTTTAAATTACAGCATAACCAGAGCTGACACGAATCTACAAATTATTTGTGACAACCAGCAAGCTAAGGAGATGGTGGCCTCTATCATAATGAAGGAGTTTGCCCATTGTCTATGAGACTGACCACTGCTGCTGTCTACCTTGTGAACATTGTGCTGGAGCTTGATTGACCCAGGGCTCGCAATCCTCTGCGTCAGGAGGATGTGTTCCGTCCCAGGGTCTGACTGAGTCCCGGCTTCTACAATATTAACCCAGTGTGCCGCCAGTGAGATGTACCGTCCCTGGCCACAAGCACTTGTCCACGTGTCTGTGGTAAGGTGGTCCTTCCCAGTAACTGCGTTGGTGATAGTAAGGGTAATGTTCTGGGACCAGTGCTTGTATAAGGTGGGGAAGGCACGCCTGGAGAAATTGTGGTGGCTGGGGACCTAGTACCGAGGGACAGCCGCCATGAGGTTGCGGAAAGCTTCCACCTCCATGAGCCTAAAAGGCAAAAATTCTAGTACAAGCAGTCAAGAAATGTTAAAGTTTAGTAGTGTGGCCTGTGGGTGGGTGGCTGCATATTTGCGCTTGAGTTCCAAGGACTGGGGTAGGACTGATCGCTGAGGGACAACTGAAGAATATGCCGACTCCAAGTAAAAAAAATCTCCCCAATTCGCACATTCCTCAAACCATAATCTGCAAAAACACTAGTGCATTCCCTCATCATCTCCCGCCTCGACTACTACAACCTCATGCTCTGTGGCCTCCCTTCTAACACTCTTGCACCCCTCCAATATAAACTCTGCTGCCTGACTAATCAACCTTTTCACCCACTATTCCCTGGCATCTTCTCTCTGTCAGTCCGTTCACTGGCTCCCCATTGCCCAGAGACTCCAGTTCAAAACCCTAACCTTGACATACAAAGCCATCCACAACCTGTCTCCTCCATACATCTGTGACCTTCTCTTCTGGTACATACCTACACGCAACCTCCGATCCTCACAAGAACTCCTTCTCTACTCCCTTCTTATTGTCACGGGTGTGTTAGGTTTCACAGACAGTCATATGGGGTCCGGCTGTACAAGGTCGCTGCATTTGGCCTGGCAAAAATCTTCCTGATCCTTTCATGATCAATCTCTCTCTAGAACCCAGCGGTGATCCTCACCTTGCTTGGGGATTATACCATTAGGACCCAGCGGTGATCCTCATCTTCTGCTGCTAATTACCAAACCCTTGCTGTATCCTTATATACACTCAGTTTCTCCAGAAAGTGCCTGGTGATAGACTGTTCTTATCAATTCAGACTTGGAATTCTGGTAGAAGCGTGGTGAAACTGTGTCATCAGGGTGCAGCACCAGGATCACTGGGTCACTTTCTCCCTTCTCTGGTTCTAAGTAATAGATATATTGATATCATCTGGGCATATAGGTGTTAGATCTCTGCTGCGGGCATTGCCTTTTTATGTAGTTTACTATGATTAATTTAACTTCTCTATTAGGACTATATAGGAATATCCAGACACTTTTTAGGGCATTTGCACTTTATGTTCCTTGTTTATTACATAGAGACAGCACATACTGCTATTCATATTCCCTGGGCTTACAGTTGTTCAATCTCTGCTGCGGGCATTGCCCTTTTCATGTAGTTCACTATGATTAATTTATTTTGATAAAACCGCATTGGATCTGACACTGTTTACCAACTTTTCTATTAAGCCCATCAAGGCTATATAGGAATATCTAGGCCATATTTTCTATGCTGCTGGCACTGACACTTTATAGGGAATTTGCACTTTATGTTCCCTGTTCATTAAATAGTGACAGCACCTGTTGTCCCAAAAAACCACAACTCATTGATTACCAATAGCTAGGTTGTTGGCATTTAATACATGCCTCAACTCTATTTCTCACATAAGTGAACCTTTGGATTGAGCCCCATGTATATAACCTTGGTTAGCTGAAATTTTCCTGCTTAACTTCTTAATGGTTTCTGTGTAATATTTTATTATGATTCAATAAAAATTGTAATTTTAAATTTCATTGTGTCTAGACTCCATTATACCCCCTAGTGTTGCCTATAGTGAGTGAAGTGTTATATATATTGATTTTGGAGTGACTAAATTCTGACATGTGCTAGTTTTTTGGAATTCTGGTAGTCAGATAAAATTTTCTTGGAGTTCCTTTGGGGGTTGTTGCCTTGTTTTCCCCGGTGTCGTCTTTATGCTAGGTGTATTCCTTTTTTGTTTCCCTTGTGCAGTGGGGCTGACTATTGCTCACCCCTCCTCTTCCCTACATAGAGCCTAGCATTAGGGTCAGCTAGGGCCAGGTTTCCTGCTCAGGGATAGTTGCAGGACCTATATAGGATCCATAGGGGAGTCAGGGTTTTTCAAAAGGAACCTGAATACCCACCTTTTCCGACAAGTGTACAACCTGCAGTAACCCTCGCTCCACCATACCACTGCACTACCAGCTTTACCCTCACCTACTGTTTCCTCACCCATCCCTTGTAGACTGTGAGCCCTCGTGGGCAGGGTTCTCTCTCCTCCTTTACCAGTCGCCGTCACGTTTTTGTTCAAGATTATTGTAATTGTTTTTGCTATGTATAACCCTATTTCACATGTAAGGTGCTCTAATAATTAATAATAATAATGTGGTCCAGACTCCCGGCTACTGAGACTGGGACATGTAGATGACAGGGTGGTGGTGGTTGCAAACTGACTGGAAACATTATTTATTTATCTGCCATCCAACCAATAATCTTTTCACACTGGTAAGGCTTCAAGAGTAACATGTTCATTAAACTCTTCACTTTTTTATTATCACATATTTTCAGGTAGTGGAGTGCTTGCTGTTTTGCTGGTTTCTGTATTTCTGGATAATATGGATGTAAAAAAAAAAGACGATGAAGTGGACATTAAAAATGAACCATTTAGGATGAAAATATTGGAAACGCTCAGGCATCTCAAAGATAAGCGACAGGTTCTGCTTATTCCACTCACAATGTGGAGTGGTTTTGAACAAGGATTCTTGGCTGGAGACTATACAAAGGTATTTTTTCTGAATCTTTTACGCTCTTATTTTTTTCCCAATCAAAAACATAAATGCATTAGGGATACCCTTATAGTTTCATAGTATTAAGGTTAAAGGCAGACAAGTCCATCGAGTTCAACCTATAGCCTAACATGTTTCTCCAAAGGAAGGCAAAAACCTCATGAAGCAGAAGCTAATTGCCCAATATTAGGGGAAAAATTCCTTCCCGACTCCACATATGGCAATCAGATTAGTTCCCTGGATCAACGTCCCATCACATCACAAAATCTAGTGCCCATAACCTGAAATGTTATATTTTTCAAGAAAGCCATTCAGGCCCTCCTTAATCTTTTGCTGTGAATTAACAATTACCACATTATGTGGAAGAAAGTTCCATAATCTCACTGCTCTTGTAGTAAAAAATTGCTATCTGTGATTATGATTAAACTTTCTTTCCTCTAGACATTGAGAATGCCCCCTTGTCACTGTTGCAAGTTTAGATGTAAAAAGATAATTATAAAGATTTCTGTACTGTTCCTTCATATATTTGTATATTGTAATAAGATCACCCCTAAGCCTTTGTTTTTCCAAACTGAGTAACACCTAACTTGATAACCTGTCTTGTTATTGCAGTCCACCTTAGTTGCTCTTTTATCACTAGAAGTCCCAGAGAGGGGTCATTTAACATTTCTACCTTTGGAACCCAGAGACGGGTCGAATAACCTGAAGGATTTTAGCTAACATCCTATAATCACCGTCTTTTGTTCTGTAATTAAGGCCATTACTGTCGCATTACTGTTGCACCACAGTAGGTTTTTGTAACCATTGCTAATTGGAGCCATCAGAGTTGTCAGTTTGGACTAAGGGTCATTTGACCCTATTTCGAGACTTCAGGGGGGAGCTCGAAATTTCTGGGACTTCTAGTGTTATGCAGCCGCTCTAGTTCAGCTTTCTCCTTCTTATACACTGAAGCCTGTAATTAATCTTGTGTGGCCGCACTAGTGACTTCTATAAAGGCAAAATAATATTCTTGCCATGAGCAACTATGTTTGTTTTAATGCATTTCATAATTTTATTTGCATTGACAGCAACTGCCTGGCACTGGTCCCTAAAGTTTAGTTTTTCACAGTGACAGTTTCACCCAGTGTTTTACTATTTTGCTATTTAGCAAATAATTATATAATGTATTTTTCGGACTATAAGACGCACTGGACCATAAGACGCACCCCAAAATTTGTGGAAAATAGGAAAAAAATTATTTTTTATAAGATGGGGGTCCATCTTATAGTCTGAATAGGTACGGTATCATACCTAGGGGGCAGTGGAGCGAAGGTCACAGGAGGCAGGGTTCTTCAGGAAGCCGGCGGAAGTGGAGGAATGCTACGGACCCTGGATGCAAGAAACCGGTGCTCGAGCAGCGGGGAGTTGCGGTGGTGGTAAAGCAGGATCGCAGGGCCCTCCGCTCCCTCCCTCAGGAACCTGGCAGCTGCAGCAGAATAGGTGAGATGCTGTGGGGCCTATGCCTGGCTGGGGCCTCTGCCTTGCCGGGGACCTGTGCCTAGCTGGGGCTGGGGTCTGTGCCTGGCGGGGGTCTGTGCCAGGCTGGGGCCTGTGTCAGGCTGGGGCCAGTGCATGGCCGGGGCCTGTGCCTGGCCGGGTCCTGTGCCTGTGCCTGGCTGGGGTCTCTGCTTCGCTGGGGCCTGTTCCAGGCTGGGGCCTGTGCCTTTGCCTGGCTGGGGCCTGTGCCTGGCTGGGCCTGGGACCTGTGCCTGGCTGGGGCCTGTGCCGGGCTGAGACCTGTACCGGGCTGGGACTGGGCCTGGTGACTGGCTGGGGCCTGTGCCTGGCTGGGGCCTGTGCCTGACTGGGGCCGGTGCCTGACTGGGGCTGGGGCCGGTGCCTGGCTGGGGGCGCTGCCTAGCTGGTCTCTGTGCTCTGCTTCACTGCCTGATGACGCTCACAGCCCGACACCAGCCCCGGCAAGGCACAGGTCCTGGCCCCAGCCATGCCAAGGACCCAGCCACTCTGCCTCACCACTTCACCGCTGTCAGCATCTCACCTCTTCTTCTCCTGCTGCTGCTGCCGCCGTGTTCCTGAATGAGGAAGAGCACGGAGGGCCCTGCGATCCCGCTGCACCACCAGCGCAACTATCCAGTAAAGTAACGTTCAGACCATAAGACACACCCCCCATTTTCCTCCCAAATTTGGGGAAAAAAAGTGCTTCTTATGGTCCAAAAAATATGGTATTTCACTTTCTCTGCCCAAGTGCATGACATACATTAAACTTCAATTGCCATTTCTCTGCCCAAGCCTCCAGCTTACCTAAACCCCCCTGTAATATTAAGATATCCTTCTATGTGTTGATTACCTTGCATTGTTTAGTATCATCTGCAAACATTGAAATTCTACTCTTCATGCCCTCTACAAGGTCAATAATACACATATCATAAACAAGGTGGCTCAAACTGACCCCTATAGTATCCCACTGTTAAATTTGACCCAATCCGAATGTGTTCCATTAATAAACACCCTTTGTTTCCTATCACTGAGCCAGTTGTTAACCCAGTTACACATATTGTCCCTTAGTCCCCTTACTCTCAATTTATGTACCAATATTTTGTGTGGTACCGTATAAAAAACGCATTTGAAAAGTACAGATAGATAACATCCATGGCATACCCTGGTCCAGTTGGGAACTTTCCTCCTCATAGAAGCTGATCATATTAGTTTCACAAGACTGATCCCTCATAAACTCATGTTGATGTTGGGTCAGAAGTTTAGTCTTAGGCCACAGTCCCATTATCAGTATTTGGACAGTATTAGGTCAGTATTTTTTCTCAGGAGTGGGAGCCAAAACCAGGAGTGGGTGATAAATGCAGAAGTAGTGCACTTGTTTCTATTATACCTTTTCTCTGATTGTTCCTCACCTGGTTTTGGCTCCCACTCCTGAGAAAGAATACTGACCTAATACTAACCAAATACTGATAGTGGGGCCGTGGCCTTATTGAGATACTCCAGGTTAGCATGTCTTAAAAATCCCTCAAGTTCAAAAGTAAACTTGTGGTCCCATATTTTCCAGGCTCAGATTTTGTCCCTATTTTGCTAATCGGCACCATATTTGCTTTGCGCCAGATCTGTGGTACAGATCCTATTATTATGGAATCCTTGATTATTAGAAATAATGGTCTGAGTACATAATTTCTGCAATTCTCAGAGGGGACCATCCAGGCCCGATTATTTTAGTGTTTTTTGAGGCAACATAGTAACACCGTACTTCTTGGTGGGTTAATCGGGTGACATTTAATTGATAAATTATTGTGTCCCTGATCATGACCATATCTGTTATGAATTTTTTTGTGTAAATATTGTAGAGAAAAAAGCATTTAGTAGATTATCCTTTCCTTCGTCCTCTTCCAACATTTCTGCCAGATTATTTGTGAGGGGGCCAACACTATTATTTTTGTGCTTCTTACTGTTTATGTAGTTGATTAATATTTTTGGATTATTTTTACTTTCCTTGGCAATGAGCCTTTCTGTCTCAATCTTTGCTGCCTTAATTGGCTTTTTACACAATTTTTTTGTTTGTCTATAATTATTTAATGCTTCGTCTCTACCCACTTTCTTTAATTCCGCAAATGCTTTCTTTTTGTCATTTATTGGACCACTTACCACTCTATTTAGCCATAGTTGTTTCCTCATATTACTCTTACACCCCTGAGCCTGTGCTTTGTGGTCGGCTTCTCTGTCCACCAAGCGACGGCAGATTCACCTTTTTTCTGTATGTTTAGTCCTGTTATCCTTGCTCCAGTCTTATTATGGTAACAGGTGTTTTCATTTACTCATTTGTCGGCCCTCTCACCTTTGGGTGCTGCTTTATATACTTTCCCTCTGCTGGTATTTCCTGCTGGTGATAGTCTTATTTGGATGTCCAGCCATGCTGCTGTAGTTTAAGCCAGTCAGTGAAAGACAAGCTAGGGTTTATCTCTCTGTCATTTATGTTCTTTATCCTGTATCTATCTTCTGTTTCTCTTTAGGCAGTTGGTGGCACATTATCTAACAGTACATACTACATCCTTTATCTTATATTTCTTGGTTTGTTTTACTCACTCTGGGATCTTTTTCTATTTCAGCACACTTTCCCTTCTGTAGATAATTTGCAGTCTGCTCTGCCCTTCAGTTCTTTAGGAGGAACCTGAAGCGCTCAACGTCTTTTCAGGCAGCATAGGTCTGAGTTGCCATTGTCTAGTCTGTGATTAGGGCTATCTCAGCTAACCCGGGAACCACTAGGGACTGCAGGGTCAGGATCTCTAGTCTGTACAGGAACCGGCAGGGTCAGTTGCAGTTTTCAGAGTGTTACATGATCATAACAGGTATATATTGTACACAGGTCCTATTTGGGATGCTTAAAAAAGTGTCCCACTAGCCTTGTGTACTTTTATTTTCAAGGACATTGTCCCAGTTTATGGCACTATGATCATCTCAAAGCCATTGGAGATTCACCTTCCTGAAGTTTAATATCTTTATAATCTCTCTACTATTCATCTTACTAAAGAAAACATGAAAACTTATTATCTTGTGATCACTAGTACCCAAGTGAGCCCAAAGGCGTACATTTAATATTCTCTCTGACCTATTGATTTAAAATTAGGTCTAGAAGTGCTCTCTCCTTTTGTTGTGCCTTGCACCATTTGTGAAGGATAATTATCTTTCATTACACTGGTCTGCAAAAAATAAAATTTAAAGAGCTGTTTTGGTTATACCATGTAATCCTTATGTTTTTTGGTGCACTGAATCCAAAAATGACCTCCGTTTTGTCATAGGACATCACTTTTCCTGACAATTTAGGTAACTGTGTTAAATAAGGCAATGCAGAGAAATAAATGAAAATAGACTTATAAAATTAATTTTTTATTACAAATTTTTCATGAAAATCATTTTGGAACTTAAATGAGCTCACTAACACTCACTAAAATCAATTTTTTTTCCCTGTGAGGCGTCTCTTGGTACATTTACGCTTGTGAGTAGCATCTGGAATGTCTCTGAAGCATCCAAGATTAGTCTGTCATCATTGTAATGCTCCATTTTCCCTGGCATCTTCTTTCCATCTCTTTAATGTCTTGTTGGAATCGTTCACCTTGCTCTTCAATCACAGCTCCCAAATTTTCAGGAAAGTAGTCAAGGTGGGAATGGAGGAAATGCACTTTCAAACTCATCAGGCAACCCAAAGCTTGAAATGCTTTCAGCATTCGTCTGACGATCTTTTTGTAGTCAGGATCTTTTTTATTGCCTAAAAATTTCTCTATGACCTCTTTAAATGCAATCCACCCTTCTTTTTGAGGATCCGTCATGGTATTGACAAAATTTTTATCAGCTATAACCCTTCTAATGTCTGGTCCGACGAACACACCTTCCTTCAATTTTGCCTCCGAGAGGCTAGGAAACTTGATGACCAAGTATTTGAAGCATTCCCCATCTCTTGGAAGTGATTTTACGAATTGCTTCATCAAGTCCAATTTTATGTGGAGAGGTGGTAGAAGAACTTTATAGAGAGGTACCAAAGTTTCTCGGAGGACATTTTTTTCACCGACTGTGAGCACCCTCGGATGCCTACTCTTCTTGGTCCAGTGATTTTGTCGGTCTCGACTGTCCCACAGACAAAGAAAACAAGGGTATTTGGTATGCCCAGCTTGTTGCCCAAGCAGCATGCACAAGACCTTCAAATCCCCACACACTTGCCAGCCGTGTTCTTCATATTTAAGTTTACGAAGATCCAATTCCAAGTTCTCGTAGGTTTCCTTCAAGTGTACGGAATGACCTACAGGGATGGAAGCGTAAAAACCACCGTTGTGGAGTAAAACTGCTTTGAAACTTATTTTTGAAGAGTCTATAAAAAGACACCATTGCGCAGAATTATAATGGATTTTGAAATGACCCATCAAACCTTCGACGTCTATGCAATAAACCAACTTGTCTTCCTGGACAAAGTAAGGAACGAACTCCTTTTCACGATTTCTGAACCATGAAAAAGACACTCATGGTAACACTAAATTTTTGTTTTTGAGCCTTGATCCGAGTAACTCAGCGGCATCTTTGGGAAGATTCAAGTCTCTTACTAAATCCTTCATCTACTCCTGGGAAAAAAAATTTGGTCTTGTATAATCTTCAAAGTCAAAATTGATTCGTCATCTGGTCCAGGTATGATTCCACCTTCATCGGAGCTAGGTATCTCTTCCAAGGTAGCAGGGGCCTTTGGTACTGGTATATCTGTGCCATGGGGGATGGGTCGAAATGCTGAGTGAAGATTGGGGTTTGAAATGGAATGCTTCCATTTGGAATTACACCCTTTCATATTGCTTGAACAAAAGTAACAGGCGTCACTATAGTTCCTTTGCTCTTGCCATACCATAGGAATCCCATAACAGAAAGCTTTTTTATTACCCTTGAGCCAATTTCGAAGCTCCTTAACACACCATTTGCACACTTTATGAGGCGCCCAAACTTTATCTTGATCTCCAAGTTTTAGCCGGATGTATGTGAAGTATACTTTTTCCACAAAGTCTGTAATATTCAGCTGTTGATTCAACACTGTATATTCACCACAAATGAAACAGAATCCGTCAGGCGAATTATTACACTTTCGCAAAGCCATAACGCTGATTTGAAGAAACATGGTTGATGAATGAAATTCCAATGCAAGTTTCTTGAAAGCATAAGAACCTTTCATTATGTCACTAACCCCCTGACTGCCACCAGCCAATCACGCAGTTCCTATTGATGTTAACAGAGAAAGAAAATAAGCTGCCTGTTGATGATTCACACCAGAGTTTGCAGAAGAACCTATAGGTTTGTGGCAAGTCCTGACGTTTCCAATTTTTTTCAATATTTTTTTCGCTATCAAAACACCAAAATACATGGAAATTATATGAAAATAATCTAATAGCTTGTTAATCGCAGACATTGTGATTATTGTCATTATTGTCAGGTTTTTGCTCCCTAATTAATATCAGGATAGTTGAAGTCCCCCGTTATAATTACTAATTTGCTGCCTCATCTATTTACTTTATGAGCATATTTTCTGCCACTTCCATTATACTTGGAAACTTATAACAAAGTCCTAGCAGTATTTTTTATTTAAATCAGATGTTTCTTATTAATTTTTATAAAGATTTTCACAAAGGTAAAAATAAAAAGAACAACAACAACCAGACAAACATTCTAGAAACACAGATCTCCACCCCCCGACCTTAACAAGCATTAAACATGAGTTATTTATACATCTTGGCTCTGCAAAACCAGCATTATTAGATGAACAAATATTTGAACATAGTAACAATAGTCAATCCAATTACATATAACTTGTGGAAGTACTAATAACATTTTTATTAATTTTCAAAGAAGTTTCATTTGAGGCATTATATAAACGTAACTCAAAGCAAGCCGAGGCGAAATCTCCTCAGTTCCCTAGATGTCACACCAGAGCCATCAATCCATAGACCCCTTATCTTGTCAAATTTAGAGATAGCATCTCTTTTTATCTATATGTCCTTTTCCAAATTTACTAGCCAGTTAACTTTATCAATAAATTCTGATATCATAGGCTCCTGATCTGTTATGCATTTTTGGGCTATCAGTTTTCTTGCCATATATAACATACGTGCTGCCGCAATTTTGCCGTACTCATCAATAGTCAGATCTTGAACATATCCCAGTATACATACTAATGGTGAAAGCTCTATGTCAATTGAATAAACCCTGTTAATCATTGCTACAACACTCTTCCAAAAGGACACCAAGTTAGGACAGTTCCACATCATATGAAGCGTATCTGGTATGTTAGTTTTGTAACTAGGACAGTGGGGACTTGAATGAAATTTTATGTTAAATAAGAATTGAGGGGTCCTGTATACCTGGTGTATCACATATATATGGGACAGTCTATGGGATTCACTTAAAGACTGCTGTGGAACTCTTTCCAGTATATCTGACCAGTGATTTTCCTCTATGGGTCCCATTACACTCTCCCATTGCTCTTTTGATTGCATCGGCTGGTTTGTCAATACAATGCCTAAGAGAATGTTATAAAGTAATGAGATCAGTCCACAAACTGTGTAGATTAGCTATTCTCTGTATTATTGAGTTTCGGGGTACACCCCCTTCCAGAACGATGCCTTCCGCCCAATATGCTTGCCTAAATTGTAAATATTTGTAGAATTCAGAGTGAGATAACCCATATTCATTTTGCAGCTGTGAGAATTCCTTAATCACATCACCTATCAGCACTTGATTAAGTCTGTTTAAACCCTTGGCACTCCAGGAGCCAAATCTCACCAGTTGGTCTAGATTTGGAAGCCATGGAGTGTTCCATAATGAAGTAAATTGTGAAACATATTCTATTCCTTGTAATTTTTTCACCGTCCCCCAAAGTTTGTGACATAACAGCATAGTCGGTATTTTGCCCCCAAGTGTCCCAAACTTATGTGCCTCCAATACCTCACAGAGTTTATCTGATTGAAAATAATGCTGTAGCAACATACACTGAGCTCCCCCTCCCCCAGGGTCGTCCCATCCCTGGATATATTGAAGCTGAGATGCCACATAATATACCCATGGATTAGGAACCGCAAGCCCTCCCATTGTTTTGTTTCTTTGCAATGTTTCCAGTTTAATTCTCGGAGACTGTTTGCCCCATATTAATTTTCTAAACTCTTGACTGACTTTAAAGGAAAATCTCAGATTTATTCATATTGGGGAGTTGTGTAGAACATACAGCAATTGTGGCATCCAGATAATTTTGACCAGGTTAGCACAGCCCACAACGGACAACGGTAACTTAGACCAGGTGCCTAATTTACCTTTAAATTTAATTAAGACTGGATCAGGATTCAACTTCTCATAATCATTTATTTTTGCCGACATATTGATGCCTAAATATTTAAACTCCAATACCACTTGTAAACTGGAGTTAATGTAGTGGGAAGCAATCTCATCTGTATTATCCAATGGAAGTATAACTGATTTGCTCCAGTTTATCTTCAGACCAGAGTATTTTCCAAATGTTTCTATTTTTTCCATTGCTATAGGAAGGGACTCAGAAGTTTAAGCCAGAAATAATAAAGTGTCATCAGCTTATAACACGACCTTCTCTTCACTATTCCCTCTACGAAATCCAACTATTCCTGGATGCTCCCTGATAACCGATGCCAGGGGTTCAGTGGCCAATGCAAAGAGCAGGGGGGACAACGAGCACCCCTGCTGCATACCTCTACTCAGTACAAAAGCCGGGGAGAGGTGTCCATTTACCCGTATTCCAGACATCCGCCTACCATACAGCAATTTAACCCATGAAATAAAACTAGGTCCTGTACAAAACTTTTCCAACACCGTCTATAAATATTCCCACTCAACAGAATCAAATGCCTTAGCGGCGTCCAGAGAACATACAGCTCTGTCCCCATCACCATCCACCGGCAATTGAAGATTAAGAAACAATCTCTGGATATTAGCAACTGTGGATCTAGCAGGTATGAAGCCTGACTGGTCAGTATGGATAACTGTATTCAATCTAGATGCCAGAACCTTCGCAATAATTTTAACAATAAATTTATCAGTTGAAAATAAAGATATGGGCCTATATGAATCAGGGCTTAAAGGGTCTTTACCTGGCTTAGGTATGACTACTATCACCGCCTCTTGCATTGAATGGGATAGGGTTCCCCCCCTCACCGCCTCCTCAAAGGTAGCCAGTAAGTGGGGAAGTAGAATATTTCCAAATTCCTGGCTATTTGTTATTAGCCATAGAGGCTACTGCCATTTGTAACTCTTCCAGCTGTAGTGGTCTATTTAACAATTCTTGATCTTTACCGATGAATGTCGGTAGTTTGATTTCCCTCAAGTAGAGTAAGATCTGTTCTCTATTAAATTGCAGTTTGGATTTATACAGATCTTTATAAAATTCTAGCAGTGTTTGAGATCTGGTCAGTCTGGTTTACTTCCACTCCTTTCCTGTCCTTCAAAGCACCAATAAAAGAACCCCCCCTCTGGGCTCTTGCTGTCATAGCCAGTAAGTGTCCTGCCTTCTCCCCCTTCTCAAAGAAGTGTGTCTGGGCAAACATGCATTTATTTTTAGCTTTTTCCTTGATATGTGTGGTGTATGCTTCTTGTGCCTCTCCTCACTCCATGAGGTCCTCTTTTACATTGGTTAGTACAAATTTCTCCTCTGTAGATCTAACTGTATCCCGTAAATACTGCCCAAACTGTTTTGTCTTAGTTTTGGATCTGACAATGGCCTGTATTAAGACTCCTCGTAAGCACGCTTTCATGGCATCCCATAATGTGTTTGGCGACACTCGTTTGTCGTTTTCCTTAAAATAATGTTCTAAGGTAGATGTGATCAGTGTAATATCTATAATTTGAAACCAGAAGGGACTCATGGCCCACATAGTCAAAGAATCCAGCGGCCTGGGTAAAAAACAAAGAGTAGTCAGCAAGGGTGAATGATCTGATAGCGCTCTGGGCAAATAGTCCACTGTTCTTACCAAGGGGGAAATATGTTCTGTGCCCAATACCATATCAATACCATATCAATACACGATAATGTTTTATGTGTCTTAGAATAGCAAGAAAATTGTCTAATGTTAGGATATTTGAGACGCCGTATGTTTTCTCTTTCCCGCATTTACAGTGGGGAGGTGCAATCTGTCAGCCTATCAGCAGCGCACACACGGAGCAAACTGCTTTTTTTCACACAAGCAAGGGCATGTGTCATTGGCAGTGTATGTCACATGTCCTTGCCCTATAAGACCCAGCCATTTTCCACGTAGCCACCATTTTCTCACTGCTGCAGCTGCGTGTTAGACGGCACCGCTGTTGCTGTGTGCGCTATACTTTGAGTGTTCATTTCAAGCCAATTTTCTCTGAAATATACAGATAGCTTGGGAGTAGGGAATAGTTGTGATTGCAGTCCTTTTAAGGACTAGGTTACAGCATTTCCTACGACTTTTATCAGGCAGGTCTGTGCTCTTAAATAGATAGGTTGTGGGAATAAAGACTAATTGTAATTGGAGTCCTTTTCAGGACTAGGTTACATCAGTTCCTATCAGTTTTTGCCAGGCAGGTGTGTGCCAGTGCTGTGCAAGTTTTTTTCACAGCATTTGGCTAAATTTAGCTAAGCAAATCCTTTTTGGCCTCTTGCAGTGTGTGTTAGTCAGTGGAGTAGCCTATCTGTGTTGCTAGCTACACCACCTGTGTATAGAATACAATTTTTTTTACTGCACCTAGACAAGTAAAACCTTTTGGGCATACCATCATTCTATTAGTCCATCTATACTAACCTCCACCAGGTTGCAAATTAAAAATAATTTTTATCTGCATCTAGCTCTGAAAAAATATTTGGGCTTGTAGCAGTGTGTGGGACTTGTTCTATTAGTCCATCTATACTAACCTCCACCAGGTTGCAAATTAAAAATAATTTTTATCTGCATCTAGCTCTGAAAAAAAAATTGGGCTTGTAGCAGTGTGTGGGACTTGTTCTATTAGTCCATCTATACTAACCTCCACCAGGTTGCAAACTAAAAATAATTTTTATCTGCATCTAGCTCTGAAAAAATATTTGGGCTTATAGCAGTGTGTGGGACTTGTTCTATTAGTCCATCTATACTAACCTCCACCAGGTTGCAAATTAAAATAATTTTTATCTGCATCTAGCTCTGAAAAAAAAATTGGGCTTGTAGCAGTGTGTGGGACTTGTTCTATTAGTTCAGCTATACTAACCTCCACCAGGTTGCAAATTAAAAATATTTTTTATCTGCATCTAGCTCTGAAAAAATATTTGGGCTTGTAGCAGTGTGTGGGACTTGTTCTATTAGTCCATCTATACTAACCTCCACCAGGTTGCAAATTAAAAATAATTTTTATCTGCATCTAGCTCTGAACATATATTTGGGCTTGTGGCAGTGTGTGGGTCTGGTTCTATTAGTCCATCTATACTAACCTCCACCAGGTTGCAAATTAAAAATAATTTTTATCTGCATCTAGCTCTGAAAAAATATTTGGGCTTGTAGCAGTGTGTGGGACTTGTTCTATTAGTCCATCTATACTAACCTCCACCACCTGTGTATGTAATAAAATTGTTTTACTGTATCTAACCCTGCCAATACTTTTGGGCTAATACCACAGTTTGGCCACTCAGCTCTGCTCAGTTCCAATCCATTGTTTTTTGTGCAAACAACTCCAGAGTTGTCAATTAGTTAACCACCAAAATGAGTGGAAAAAGGCCTGCTGCTGGTGGAAAGGGGAATAGGCGTGTTGGGAAGGGAAAAAAAGGTTCTGTCCGTGGGGTAGGTGTTAAAGCAACAGTAACATCTGCAGAAGAAAGACCATCTTCCAGTCAAACTAAGATGTCTAGCGGACAATGTGATAAGATCGCTTTCTTACAGCCACGCCAATCGCTACAAATTCCAGATGAGGCACAAAAACAGCAGGTGCTTCAACGGATATCAAGTGCTCCTTTAAGTGGGTTCTCCTTCACCTCAACTTCAACATCACAAATACTCCAGTCCTCAGAGGTGTCACCCCAATCGCACTTGCTTCCTCACAGCTCCCAAGTCTCCAGCTGCCCGTCTGAGTATGGGGTAGAAAAGATCGTCGAGTCTGCAGATCTATTTACTCATACTATAGCCTGGGAATCAGAGGTCGGCTCCAGAGCATCTGTGAATCCAGACGAGGAAATGATCTGCACTGATGCCCACAATCTTTATGAGTCAGATCCAGGAACAGATGCAGAAGGTTCTGACCATAATGTAGACCCTTGTTCCCAAACTGTAACTCCTGTTGGTGGAGATTAAGAGTAAGACGATGATGAGACTCAAATACCTGATTGGAGCGACAACTTGAGTTTTTTTGTCAGGGCAGGAAGAGGTTGGCTCTGAGGATGACGGGTGTGATAACACACAGGGTGATGATGACGAGGTTGGAGATCCCACTTACTGTCAACCCACAGTCAGCCAGTCGATGAGGTCAGCAGAGGAGGTGGAGGAGGATGCTCGTGACGACGAGGTCAGGTTGCGCCTTCCTGGACAGAGACGTAGTACTGGAAGCACGTCAACAACTGCATCCTCAAACACAACTCTGCCTCTGACCACAAGTCGTGATGGCTCTTCAGGTCACATGGGTGCTAAGCCTTGCATAGCCTGGGCATTTTCTCAGATCGATAAGGATGACCCAACTCGTGTTATCTGTAACATTTGTCAGCAAAAGCTAAGTAGAGGCCAAAAAATACATAGTTTGAGTACTTCATGCATGAACCGGCACATGGATATGAAGCATAAGTTGCAGTGGGAAGCTCACTGTGCTACAATGCAGCCTAGCCGGCCGGGCCAACCACCATCTGCCACATCTTGTGCATCCGCAGCCTCTTCATCCTCTGTGACTGGGGGGACAGCAGTCACACCTGTTTTGGGACGCAGACCTGCCACCTCTTTACCTGCAACAGCCAGCGTGATTAGCAGGTCATCATTTTCTTTGGAGGTGGAAACACCAGCTGGTGTTCAGCACTGTCCGACATCGATAGCACCACCTTTGGATCAAGGCAACCTAACATGTCCGCCTGCATCTTCCTCACAGACCAGCAGTTTGCCGGGGACACCCTTCTCAACCCCGTCTAAGCACAACAGCCAGCCCTCGGTCCATCAGAGGTGGACAAGTAAAAGACCATTTCCTCCTAGCCATGAGAAAGCTAAGAGGTTGAATTTCACCATCTGCAAGCTCTTAGCTACAGAAATGCTGCCTTTCCGCCTGGTGACCACAGAGGATTTTCGAGACCTTACGTCCGTCGCAGTGCCCCAGTACCAGATGCCCAGTCGGCACATCTCAAAGAAAGGTGTGCCTGCACTCCACCAGCATGTCGCACACAACATCACCGCTTCTTTGAGAAACTCTGTGTGTGACATGGCGCATTTCACCACAGACACTTGGACGAGTAGGCATGGACAGGGGCGTTACATGTCGCTGACTGGGCACTGGGTAACTATGGTGACAGCAGGACGAGGGGCTGCTGTCCATATCTTGCCAACCCCACGAGTTGTGCGTCAATCCTCTTTATCTAGAAGCTCCTCCACTGCTTCTGCCTCCTCAACCTCCTCTCGGTCCTCCACCTGCACCCAAAGCCTCTCTGGTCATGCCACAAGCTTTCTAACTGCGCAGAAGGGATCCTGCACACCTCCTTACTATGCTGGCAGCAGGGCTCAACGTCATCAGGCGGTTTTTACTTTGAAATGTCTGGGAAATGTGAGTCACACAGCTGAGGAGTTGTGGTCAGCTCTGGAGAACCAGTTTCATGAATGGTTGTCTCCACTAGACCTGAAACCAGGGAAGGCCGTGTGCTACAATGCTGCAAACCTCGGTGCGGCCCTTCGCCGGGGCAATGTCACACACGTGCCTTGTATGGCTCACGTGTTGAACCTGGTTGTCCAGCAATTTTTAGCCCACTATCCCGGACTAGATGGCCTTCTGCAGAGGGCACAGTCGCTGTGTGCTCACTTCCGCCGTTCGCATCCTGCAGCTCAGCGACTTACATCTCTACAGAAGTCGTTGGGCCTGCCACTTCACCGGCTAAAATGCGATGTGCCTACCCGGTGGAATTCAACTCTGCACATGTTGCAGCGACTGTGGCAGCACCAACAAGCCCTGGTGCAATATGTTCTGACATATAGCCTGGGCCAACCAGATCCAGAGGTGGGGCATATCACGCTGGAGGACTGGTCTCAGATCAGGTACCTATGCACCCTTCTGCACAGTTTTGAAATGGCGACGAAGATGTTTAGTGCTGACGATGCCATTATCAGCATGACTATTCCGGTGATTTACATGCTGGAGCACATGTTAAACAGAATTCGGAGTCAGGTGGTGGCACAAGAGGAGGTGGAGGAAGTAGAGGAGGAGGAGTTGTATGCGGAAGGGCTAACATCTGGAAGGTCCAGACGGTCGGCAGCACCAAGGCGGCAGGCATGTGAGGGTGGGGGAGATGGTTTTACCAGGGCGCATGGTAGCAGCCAAACTAGTGAGGAAGGTGCAGGAGCCCAGGAAGAAGTGGAGAACGAACTGATGGAAGACTCATCAGATGAGGGAGACCTTGATCACATTTCTGTTGTGCGGGGTTGGGCAGAGGAAGGAAGCATGATTGTTACCTCGCCACCAACACAACAGGGACTTGGTGCTCTTGGATGCGCAAGACACATGAGTGCCTTCTTGCTGCACTACCTGCAACATGACCCTCGAATTGTGAGAATTAGAAATAATCCTGACTACTGGGTTGCCACACTGTTAGATCCCCGGTAGAGATGAGCGGTGTTCGACTAGAACTGTTCGCCAATCTCAAATTCGAGCTGTTTTGGGCGGTGTTCGAGTTGTTCGACGAACCCGAACGATTTGCAAAAAATTCGGCTGTTCGAGGTTATGTTCGATAACTGTTCGTGCACCAAAAGCTTGTCCTGCATGTCTGGCGCTATTTAGAGCACCAATCATGCAGGGATTGTCTGCCACTCACTGTAATGCCACAGCCATGGTGGTTGTGGCATTACAGTGATTGCCCAAATCGATGGGAACAGTGCCAACAGTGAAACATGAAAAGCAGGCAATTCAGCAGCGGCATACACCTGTACCCGACAATTTAGAACCGAAAGAATAGAGCTTCACACATAGATTAGATAGATATAAACATGTCAGCCACATATATACGAAGTACAGTGAAAGTGCTGCTTACTGTACTTGTCATTTAGCGTAAAGGATTTATCAAAAAAAATAATAGTGTTTTCATGCACCGTCTCTTTAAAAAAGCCGGCCGGCAATTCAGCAGCGGTACCCGACAATTTATAACAGACAGAATAGAGCTTCACACATAGATTAGATAGAATTCTCCCACGCTGAAGCGCTGATTGCAGGAGAATTTTCCCACGCTGTCAGTGACGTGCATGAGGTGAGCCGAGTTCATTGGACATGAACTCGCTCATCTGGATGTCGTCACAGAGAGACGCTGAGCAGCGCAAGCAAGCCTGCGCTTCTCAGTGTCTGCGGGATGACAGGCTGGATGGCAGCGTTCTGCTGCGGTCCAGCCTGTCATCTCGATGTAGCAGAGCTGAAGCTGTCGTGGGAACCATGGAAAGGTAAGGATGATGTTGCTTTATTATTTTTCTTTTATTTCAGGAGATCGTTGGCTTCAGCTGGAATGGGCGTGATGGTAAGTATGGTTTAATTTAGAACAATAAAGGATTGTGTCTTTATTTCAATTAAAGGACTTTATTCTGGGTGTTTGTGTTTTTTTTAACTTTGACTATGGGGTTAGTAATGGGGGTGTCTTATAGACGCCTCTCCATTACTAACCTGGGCTTGATGTCAGCTGGCATTATAAGCTGACATCAACCCCAACCCTATTACCCCCTGCCACCGCACCAGGGCAGCGTGGAAGAGCGAGGCTAAGTGCCAGAATTGGCGCATCCTATGAATGCGCCATTTCTGGGGCGGCTGACGGCTGGTGTTTCTAGCCTGGGAGGGGGCCAATATTCATGGCTCCCTTCCTGGGCTATTAATATCAGCCCCCAGCTGTCTGCCTAGCCTTTGCTAGCTATTACATTAGGGGGGACCCCACGTCATTTTTTTGGGGGGTCCCCCATTTTAATAGCTAGTAAAGGCTATGTATTCAGCTGGGGGCTGATATTAGTAGCCTGGGAAGCTCCGTGGGTATTACCCCCTTCCCAGGCTTCAAACATCTGCCCCAGCCGTCTGCTTAACCTCCGCTAGAGCCTAAAATTAAGGGGAACCCCACGCCAATTTTTTTAATAATAAATCCTTTATTTTAATACTAAATGACAAGTACAGTAACCAACACTATCACTGTACTTCATATATATGTGACTGACATGTTTCTATCTATCTAATCTATGTGTGATGCTCTATCTTTCTGTTCTAAATTGTCGGGTACCGCTGCTGAATTGCCGGCCGTTACTACATTTTGTATATTTTTAATCAAGGAATAACAAAAATTACAAAGTCTGTGTACAGCAAATCAAATATACTCACAAAATTAAACTACAAAATATAAAAACACATATATATGGCACACAGATGAATGGCAAATGGCAGTTATTTGAACTTTCTTTTCTTGGCTGATCTGTGATGTACAGCTTCTGGGTTGTCTCTCATCAAGCTCCAGCAATAGTCAGCCATCATATGTGAGTCCCACCGGCCTTGATACCGTTCTTCCATTGTTTTAATGTTCCTCGCTCACATCCCCAAGGTTCTCTGGAAAAAAGTCCAAATGGCTGTGTAAATAGTGAATCTTGATACTCATTCTACATCCAAGATTTTTCAGACTCATTAGTAGCTCTTCCACAATCTCTTCATAGTTGTCTGCTTTCTTATTCCCTAGAAAATTCTGCACCACATTACAAAATGCATTCCAAGCTCTTTCTTCTGTCTCATTCATTGATGTGATAAAGTTTGGGTCTCTCATAAGTGTTCTTATTTGAGGTACATCAAATATTCCAGCCTTTTTCTTCTCTTCACTAAGACCAGGAAAAGTTGAACATATATAGTTAAAGCATTCTCCACTGTGATTGAGAGCTTTGACGAACTGCTTCATCAATCCAAGTTTTATGTGCAAGGGAGGAAAGACAATGTTCTTCCTATCCACTAGAGGATCATGGATGACATTCTTATCGCCAGTTGCCAAACTCTGTCGCTGAGGCCTTTCGGTTTTCACCCAATGCTCTGCTGTAGCTCTACTGTCCCAGTAGCACAGAAAACAAAGGTGTTTGAAAACTGTTTTTTTACTTTCTTATCATAACAAATGGGAATTATGCATATTCAAAGAAAACAAAGATATTCTCACATGTATTGGGAGACTAAATGAAAACTAAATTTACCTTAGTGAACCGTATAAACCGGCACTTTTCATACACTACTTATATTTTTCTTGGAATTATTGAAAATGGGCTATATACCTATAGCGCAAAATCGTGATGTGATAGAGAAATTATAAGATCAGATTTGAATTCAGCACCCTCAAATTGGTCTAAAACTGTTCTTAAAGTCCATGCCAGAAATTTTTTTTTTTGTACACCAGTGTTACTAATAAAAATCATGTTTATCTGTATCATGCCTGTAAAATAATTTTGGCCTTGTAGCAGTTTTCAGTACTGATTCTATTAGGCCATCTATACTAAGCTCCACCAGCTTTCAAATTAATAATAATTTTTAGCTGCATCTAGCCCGGAAAATAATTTTGGGGCTCCTAGATACGCAAGACACATGAGTGCCTTCTTGCTGCACTACCTGCAACATGACCCTCAGATTGTCAGAATTCAAAATAATCCTGACTACTGGGTTTCCACACTCTTAGATCCCCCACACTCTTCGACCAACCTTTTCATTTTAATAAAGAACAAAAAAATGGTCATTTTTGAAATTATAAGCATTAGCAGGTTATTAGAAACTGAAAACAAACAGTTTTCAACTCAAAACTTTATTCTAGGTGATGTTACATTTGCACATAGGACCCCTTGTTCGAAAGGAGCTTCTGAACTCTCTCGTCAATTGAATTTGTCAGGTTTTGGATGGTTTCTGCTTCAATTGTTTTGCATGCGGACAGAATACCCTCCCAGAGCTGTTGCTTAGATGTGAACTGCCTCCCGCCATCATAGACACTCCTTTTGATGAGCATGGGGGTCACACCATAAGTTTGTCCCCTTTTATGCCCATATCAGCCAGAGATGCAGATGTGTTATGTGCAGAATGATCTTGCTGCGGAATACACGGTTCTTCTTCTTGAACCATGGCAGGAAGTGCTGTTTGAGAAACTCCACATACATTATGGAGTTCATCTTTACCCCTTCAGGTATCCTAAAGGGGCCGACAATCTCTCTCCCCATGATTCCAGCCCAAAACATTACTCCACCTCCTTCTTGTTGGCGCTGTAGCCGTGTTTGCATGGGGTGTCCATCAAGCAGCCATCCTCCACTCCATCCATCTGGACCATCGAGCGCTGCACGGCACTCATCGGTGAACAAAACAGTTTTGAAGTCAGTCTTCATGTATTGTTTGGCCCACTGGAGCCGTTTCTGCTTGTGTACAGTGGATAGAGGAGATCGACAGGATGGCTTACGCACAGCTGCAATCCTCTGAAGGACCCTGCATCTTGTTGTTCGGGGGACGTTGGAGGCACAGCAGCTTCAAAAACTTGTCTGCTGCTATGACAAGGCTTTTCTGCCGCTGCTCTTTTAACCTGACGTAATTGCCTGTAGGAAAGAGTGCTCAATTTTCCCTTATCAGCACGCACACGTGTGTACTGTGAATCAGCTACATACTTCTTGATTGTGCGATGATCAGGATGAAGTGTCTTGGCAATGTTGATTGTAGTCATGCCTTGACCTAAACACTCCACAATTTGTTGCTTCTCAGCAGCCGACACATCCTTTTTCTTTCCCATTTTGGCAGAAAATATAGGCTGCTTAATAATTAGTGTTGAGCCACCCCCGTAGTGTTCGAGTTCGGTTCGGTTCGTCGAACACCCGTGTGTTCGCCGAACTGTTCGTCGAACTGTTCGTCGAACACCTTTGAACACCGTTAAAACCAATGGCAGGCAAACAAAAACACATAGAAACACATAGAAAACACCTTCAAAGGTGTCCAAAAGCTGACAAACTGCTCAGAAGACACAACTAACACATGGAAAAGTGACAAGTACATATAGTCATGCGAAAAGAAAAGAGGTGGAGGAGTAAAAGGAGGGGGAGACACAGATATAGGCATGTCATGCCCTTCTAAAATCCAAAAAGTGAGAAGCCGACACGTTCAGTCCGCTCCTGCCCGTGCCACCTCCGTGTCGCCGGGTTTGTGCCAGAGCCGTGGTGAACCCTGATGGCCAGCCCCCTCTCTCCCAATACTGGTGCCTGTCCGCTGGTGGGTCGACCGAGCCCCCCTGTGGTGGAGGCAGCTATAAGCTTTTTAATTTAAATTGTCTCTCTAATTTGAATGAATACACTTTAAATCCATTTACAAGGATCTATTGGAGGGCAAGTCTCATGCCAGCAGCCACGGTAATTCCAGCTCCAGTAGCGTCCACTAAAGCTGCTGCAGTTAAAAAGCTTTTATAAGGATCGAGCTCGGCTGTCCACCGCAAGGCATCCTACTGCCAGTCCCAGCCCCTATGCCTTGGGGTGCCTCCTGATGCTCTTCACTGAGTATCCCGTGGTCCCGAAGCATTTCCTTTGAAAAAATGAAGTGTCCAAACTACAGGTGGTGTAGCTTGCTTAACAGCCGGGATAATCCGCTGACTAGCAGACACTGCTACTAGGCACAAAGTATTTCCTGGGCTAGATGCAGTTAAAAATTTGTAATTAGATACTCTCGTTGGATGCTGAGAAAGCATTCCATAGAGTCTCCTGGCACGCCATATATGATTCTCTTAAAAAGCTTGGGGTAGGGGTCTAGGGGACCCTTTTATAGCCAAAATCATGGCCCTGTATCACAATACGTCACCTAGGCTGAAGATAAATGGAACTGTAGCACCCTGAGGGCTCGGTTGCTACAGAGGTATTGCACCTCACCCAGAGGTGTGATATCTCACTCTCAGGTAAGGATGGAGTGTGGATCAGGACCCGACACCTGCATGCATTACACCACATTGCCGTGGGGCAGGGCGACCAATTTGCCTCTGAGATGGGCACGACAGTCCCTGTCCCTGGCTGGAGTGGGGGGAGGGAACACTGAGGAAGGGGAACCCTGTAGTGCAGGAGCAGGGAGGAAGCAGTTCCTGGGTGCATTGAGAAGGGAGTATAAAAGGTGGGCACCATCTTAGTTCAGTGCAGAGAAGTCTGAGCAGAAGTGGCAGGGAGCAGGGCTTCTGCATGAGCTCTGTTCCGGACGCGAGCCTAGTAACAGAGGCCCAGGCCTGGAAGAGGGAGAAGGAAGGAAGAGGAGCGGAGAAGGCTCCAGGAATGAGGAATGAAGGGATCCCAGGGGTGCGGACGGGCGAGTCGCCACCGCACGCCCGAATCCACCTGCGTGGAGGGGTCAGGCCAAAGGGGGAGACCGGTCCCCGAAACTAGTGGAGGCAGGAAACGACCCTCAGCTAGAAACCGGAGGCTGTGACATTTTATGTGGCACAGCCCCTCGCTACACCCGCTAGGAAGGCACCACATAGGGTCAGGGAAACTGGCGCCAAGTTTACCAAGAGGAGGCCCGAGGCAGCCGGACAGAAGGGTTGGTAAGAAAGGCTAGACAAAGTACACACAAAGGGGGTCCTGTGAAGCGCTCCAAAGTTATCTGGGAGTTGTCTGAGCCCCTCACCTGGTGAGCACAGTACGACGTGGGCAGCCGTTACCTGCAGATGTGGTCTGGATAATAAGAACTGTGAGTAAAGGCCCTGGACTGCATCACTGACTCCGTGTCGTTACTGCTGCTGCCCTGCACCATCACCTCCATCCTCCGCATACACTGCCCTGAGGCTATACTCCTCCTGTGGGGAGTTATGCTACGCTCTGCTGCACCCACAACACCAGCCTCAGCGGTCTGCCCTGCAGTGGCGGTTCACTTGGACCGCAATCCACGGGTGGCGTAGTCGGACATTTAAACATCAAAACCACATAAATAGTTCCGCCACTGGTTTGACCACCCTGAGCCACGGAACCGGGTCGCCGCCACGAAGACTACAACCACCAGCATCCACCAAAAAGGGTCCGGCTCCGGGTGTCCCAAGGCCCAGGGGGTGCATCAGAACATTTTCATCACCTTTCACAATCACCAATGGGACAAGACAGGGATGTCCGCTGTCCCCTCTCTTATACATCCTAGTGACGGAGCACCTGCTCTCATCAATTCGCCATAACCCCAATATTAGGTGGATTGAGGTGGGAGGCACCGAGTACAAGTGCTCTCTATTTGCTGATGATGTCCTAGTATATATCACTCAATCACATATATCCATCCATGCTGTTATGGCTGAAATAGATCACTTTGTTACATGGTCAAATTTTAAAATCAATGCAGCGAAGTCTGAGGCCCTCGATGTCTACCTCCCCAAATCCATATAGGATTCCATCCAGTCCAACTTTCCCTTTGCCTGGCCCTCACAGGGTATCAAATACTTAGGAATTCCTATTCATAGAGACCTCTCCCATCTATGTTATCTTAATTTTGGGCCCTTTATTGAACAACTCCATACAGACCACGGTTGGCAAGTTAGAACTGTAAGATTCACTATGTGAACCACTGGTGTTTTGTGGAAAAGCACATGTACACTGTGTTCCAAATTATTATGCAAAAAGTGTTTAGGAGTGATAAGGGAAGAATTTGTTTGTTTGTCAGTTAAACTCATTGATGGGGATGTGTGTCAGGGCTCTTTATATCACTGTAAGCAATTGCAGACACCTGTGCTAATTAGTTTGGCAGGTGTGTCCAATGAAAGGCAAGACTACTTAAGAAGGCTGTCTCACATTATTAAGCAGCCTACATTTTCTGCCAAAATGGGAAAGAAAAAGGATGTGTCGGCTGCTGAGAAGCAACAAATTGTGGAGTGTTTAGGTCAAGGCATGACTACAATCAACATTGTGCGATGATCAGGATGAAGTGTCTTGGCAATCAAGAAGTATGTAGCTGATTCACAGTACACACGTGTGCGTGCTGATAAGGGCAAATTGAGGACACTTTCCTACAGGCAATTACGTCAGGTTAAAAGAGCAGCGGCAAAAAAGCCTTGTCATAGCAGCAGACAAGTTTTTGAAGCTGCTGGTGCCTCCAACATCCCCCGAACAACAAGATGCAGGGTCCTTCAGAGGTTTGCAGCTGTGCATACGCCATCCTGTCGACCTCCTCTATCCACTTCACACAAGCAGAAACGGCTCCAGTGGGCCAAACATTACATGAAGACTGATTTCAAAACTGTTTTGTTCACGGATGAGTGCCGTGTAGCGCTCGATGGTCCAGATGGATGGAGTGGAGGATGGCTGGTTGATGGACACCCCACGCAAACACGACTACAGCGCCAACAAGGAGGAGGTGGAGTAATGTTTTGGGCTGGAATCATGGGGAGAGAGATTGTCGGCCCCTTTAGGATCCCTGAAGGTGCTAAAGATGAACTCCATAATGTATGTGGATTTTCTCAAACAGCACTACCTGCCATGGTTCAAGAAGAAGAACCGTTTATTTCACAGCAAGATCATTTTTTTGCATGATAATGCACCATCTCATGCTGCACATAAAACATCTGCATCTCTGGCTGATATGGGCATAAAAGGGGACAAACTTATGGTGTGACCCCCATGCTCCCCTGACCTCTACCCCATTCAGAACCTCTGGAGCATCATCAAAAGGCGTGTCTATGATGGCGGGAGGCAGTTCACATCTAAGCAACAGCTCTGGGAGGGTATTCTGTCCTCATGCAAAACAATTGAAGCAGAAACCATCCAAAACCTGACAAATTCAATGGATGAGAGAGTTCAGAAGCTCGTTTCGAACAAGGGGTCCTATGTGAAAATGTAACATCACCTAGAATAAAGTTTTGAGTTGAAAACTGTTTGATTTCAGTTTCTAATAACCTGCTAATGCTTATAATTTCAAAAATGACCATTTCTTTGGTCTTTATTAAAATGAAAAGGTTGATCGAAAAGTTTGGGGGATCTAAGAGTATGGCAACCCAGTAGTCATGATTACTTCGAATTCTGACAATATGAGGGTCATGTTGCAGGTAGTGCAGCAAGAAGGCACTTACAGTATGTGTCTTGCGCATCTCGGAGCCCCAAAATTATTTTCCGGGCTAGATGCAGCTAAAAATTATTATTAATTTTAAATCTGGTGGAGCTTAGTATAGATGGCCTAATAGGATCAGTGCTGCACACTGCTACAAAGCCCAAATTATTTTCCAGTCAGGATACAGATAAACATGATTAGTAATTTTAAATCTGGTGGAGCTTATTATAGATGGCCTAATACAATCAGTGCTGCACACTGCTACAAAGCCCAAATTATTTTCCAGCCAAGATACAGATAAACATGATTAGTAATTTGAAAGCTTAAAACGGTTGGTAGGGTGATTTTGACCAATCATCAAGCTTTTACTCTCCCCAGGATGACACAGGGGTAGAAAAGTATTTTCGGATCCATGATTTGTTCATCTTTATGAACGTGAGTCTGTCTACATTATCAGTGGAGAGCCGCGTGCGCTTATCTGTCAGCACACCACCAGCAGCGCTGAACACACGTTCAGACAGAACGCTGGCTGCGGGGCATGACAAGATCTCCAAGGCGTAAGTGGCTAGCTCCGGCCATTTATCCAGATTGGAAGCCCAAAAAGAGCAAGGGTCCAGTGACACAGTCATGGCTTCAATGTTTACTTGGAGATACTCCTGTACCATCGTCTCTAGGCGTTGACTATGTGTCAGACTTCTTGTCTCCTGTGGCCTTGCAAAGGATGGGCTAAAAAAGTGGTGAAATGATTCCGCAAAATTGATGTTACCAGCAGATACTGTGGTTCTGTTACGGTTTGAGTGCTGAACACTTGACGGTCCCACGGTTGGCAAGTTGGAACTGTGAGATTCACTACATGCACCACTGGTGTTTTGTGGAAAAGCACATGTAAGATTCTGCAACAGTCTCTGCTGATACTCCTGCATGCGTGCATCCCTTTCTATGGCAGGAATAATTTCTGCAAATTTACTTTTGTACCGGGGATCTAACAGTGTGGCAACCCAGTAGTCAGGATTATTTCTAATTCTCACAATTCGAGGGTCATGTTGCAGGTAGTGCAGCAAGAAGGCACTCATGTGTGTTGCGCATCCAGGAGCACCAAGTCCCTGTTGTGTTGGTGGCGAGGTAACAATCATGCTTCCTTCCTCTGTCCTCTCCCCCAACCTCGCACAACAGAAATGTGATCAAGGTCTCCCTCATCTGATGAGTCTTCCATCAGTTCGTCCTCCACTTCTTCCTGGGCTCCTGCACCTTCCACACTAGTTTGGCTGCTACCATGCACGCTGGTAAAACCATCTCCCCCACCCTCACATGCCTGCCGCCTTGGTGCTGCCGACCGTCTGGACCTTCCAGATGTTAGCCCTTCCGCATACAACTCCTCCTCCTCTACTTCCTCCACCTCCTCTTGTGCCACCACCTGACTCCGAATTCTGTTTAACATGTGCTCCAGCATGTAAATCACCGGAATAGTCATGCTGATAATGGCATCGTCAGCACTAAACATCTTCGTCGCCATTTCAAAACTGTGCAGAAGGGTGCATAGGTCCCTGATCTGAGACCACTCCTCCAGCGTGATTTGCCCCACCTCTGGATCTCGTTGGCCCAGGCTATACGTCAGAACGTATTGCACCAGGGCTTGTCGGTGCTGCCACAGTCGCTGCAACATGTGCAGAGTTGAATTCCACCGGGTAGGCACATTGCATTTTAGCCGGTGAAGTGGAAGGCCCAACGACTTCTGTAGAGATGTAAGTCGCTGAGCTGCGGGATGCGAACGGCGGAAGTGAGCACACAGTGACCGTGCCCTCTGCAGAAGGCCATCTAGTCTGGGAAAGTGGGCTAAAAATTGCTGGACAACCAGGTTCAACACGTGAGCCATACAAGGCACGTGTGTGACATTGCCCCGGCGAAGGGCCGCACCCAGGTTTGCAGCATTGTCGCACACGGCCTTCCCTGGTTTCAGGTCCAGTGGAGACAACCATTCATGAAATTGGTTCTCCAGAGCTGACCACAACTCCTCAGCTGTGTGACTCACATTTCCCAGACATTTCAAAGTAAAAACCGCCTGATGACGTTGAGCCCTACTGCCAACATAGTAAGGAGGTGTGCAGGATCCCTTCTGCGCAGTTAGAAAGCTTGTGGCATGACCAGACAGGCTTTGGGTGCAGGTGGAAGACCGAGAGGAGGTTGAGGAGGCAGAAGCAGTGGAGGAACTTTGACATAAAGAGGATTGACGCACAACTCGTGGGGACGGCAAGACTTGGACAGCAGCCCCTTGTCCTGCTGTCACCATAGTTACCCAGTGCCCAGTCAGCGACATGTAACGCCCCTGTCCATGCCTACTCGTCCAAGTGTCTGTGGTGAAATGCACCCTGTCACACACAGAGTTTCTCAAACAACCGGTGATGTTGTGTGCGACATGCTGATGGAGCGCAGGCACACCTTTCTTTGAGAAGTAGTGCCGACTGGGCATCTGGTACTGGGGCACTGCGACGGACATAAGTTCTCGAAAATCCTCTGTGTCCACCAGGCGGAAAGGCAGCATTTCTGTAGCCAAGAGCTTGCAGATGGTGAAATTCAACCTCTTAGCTTTCTCATGGCTAGGAGGAAATGGTCTTTTACTTGTCCACATCTGAGGGACCGAGGGCTGGCTATTGTGCTTTGACGGGGTTGATAAGGGTGTCCCCGGCAAACTGCCGGTCTGTGAGGAAGATGCAGGCGGACATGTTAGGTTGCCTTGATCCAAAGGTGGTGCTATCGATGTCGGACAGCGCTCAACACCAGCTGGTGTTACCACCTCCAAAGAAAATGATGACCTGCCAATCACGCTGGCTGTTGCGGGTAAAGAGGTGGCAGGTCTGCGCCCCAAAACAGGTGTGACTGCTGTACCCCCAGTCACAGAGGATGAAGAGGCCGCGGATGCACAAGATATGGCAGACGGTGGTTGGCCCGGCCGGCTAGGCCGCATTGTAGCACACTGAGCTTCCCACTGCAACTTATGCTTCATGTCCATGTGCCGGTTCATGCATGAAGTACTCAAACTATGTATTTTTTGGCCTCTACTTAGCTTTTGCTGACAAATGTTACAGATAACACGAGTTGGGTCATCTTTATCAATCTGAAAAAATACCCAGGCTATGCAAGGCTTAGCACCCATGCGACCTGAAGAGCCACCACAACTTGTGGTGAGAGGCAGAGTTGTGTTTGAGGATGCAGTTGTTGACGTGCTTCCAGTACTACGTCTCTGTCCAGGAAGGCGCAACCTGACCTCGTCGTCACTAGCATCTTCCTCCACCTCCTCTGCTGACCTCATCTCTTGGCTGACTGTGGGTTGACAGTAAGTGGGATCTCCAACCTCATCATCATCACCCTGTGCGTTATCACACCCGTCGTCCTCAGAGCCAACTTGTTCCTGCCCTGACAAAAAACTAAAGTTGTCGCTCCAATCAGGTATTTGAGTCTTATCATCGTCTTCCTCATTGTCTCCACCAACAGGAGTTACAGTTTGGGAACGAGGGACTACATTATGGTCAGAACCTTCTGCGTCTGGTCCTGGATCCGACTCATAAAGATTCTGGGCATCAGTGCAGATCATTTCCTCGTCTGGATTCACAGAAGCACTGGAGTCGACCTCTGATTCCCAGGCGATAGTATGAGTAAACAGCTCTGCAGACTCAACCATCTGTTCTACCTCATACTCAGACGGGCAGCTGGAGATTTGGGAGCTGTGACGAAGCAAGTGCGATTGGGGTGACACCTTTGAGGACTGGAGTATTTGTGATGTTGAAGTTGATGTGGAGGAGAGCCCACTTAAAGGAGCACTTGATATCCGTTGAAGCACCTGCTGTTTTTGTGCCTCATCTGGAATTTGTAGCGATTGGCGTGGCCGTAAGAAAGGGATCTTATCACATTGTCCGCTAAAAGAAGTAGACATTTTAGTTTGGCTGGAAGATGGTCTTTCTTCTGCAGATGTTACTGTTGCTTTAACACCTACCCCACGGACACAACCTTTTTTCCCCTTCCCAACACGCCTATTCCCCTTTCCACCAGCAGCAGGCCTTTTTCCACTAATTTTGGTGGTTAACTAATTCACAACTCTGGAGTTGTTTGCACAGAAAAACAATGGATGGGAACTGAGCAGAGCTGAGTGGCCAAACTGTGGTATTAGGCCAAAGCTATTGGCTGGGTTAGATGCAGAAAAAAATTATATTCAATTTGCAACCTGATGGAGGTCAGTATAGATGGACTAATAGAACAAGTCCCACACACAGCTAGAAGCCCAAATATTTTTTCAGAGGTAGATGCAGAAAAAAAATATATTCAGTTTGCAACCTGATGGAGGTCAGTATAGATGGACTAATAGAGAAAGTCCCACACACTGCTAGAAGGCCAAATATTTTTTCAGAGCTAGATGCAGACAAAAAATTATTTTTAATTTGCAACCTGATGGAGGTCAGTATAGATGGACTAATAGAGAAAGTCCCACACACTGCTAGAAGGCCAAATATTTTTTCAGAGCTAGATGCAGAAAAAAATTATATTCAGTTTGCAACCTGATGGAGGTCAGTATAGATGGACTAATAGAACAAGTCCCACACACAGCTAGAAGCCCAAATATTTTTTCAGAGGTAGATGTAGATAAAAATTATTTTTAATTTGCAGCCTGATGGAGGTCAGTATAGATGGACTAATAGAGAAAGTCCCACACACTGCTAGAAGGCCAAATATTTTTTCAGAGCTAGATGCAGACAAAAAATTATTTTGAATTTGCAACCTGATGGAGGTCAGTATAGATGGACTAATAGAGAAAGTCCCACACACTGCTAGAAGGCCAAATATTTTTTCAGAGCTAGATGCAGACAAAAAATGATTTTTAATTTGCAACCTGATGGAGGTCAGTATAGATGGACTAATAGAGAAAGTCCCACACACTGCTAGAAGGCCAAATATTTTTTCAGAGCTAGATGCAGATAAAAATTATTGTTAATTTGCAACCTGATGGAGGTCAGTATAGATGGACTAATAGAGAAAGTCCCACACACTGCTAGAAGGCCAAATATTTTTTCAGAGCTAGATGCAGAAAAAAATTATATTCAGTTTGCAACCTGATGGAGGTCAGTATAGATGGACTAATAGAACAAGTCCCACACACAGCTAGAAGCCCAAATATTTTTTCAGAGGTAGATGCAGAAAAAAATTATATTCAGTTTGCAACCTGATGGAGGTCTGTATAGATGGATTAATAGAACAAGTCCCACACACAGCTAGAAGCCCAAATATTTTTTCAGAGGTAGATGCAGAAAAAAATTATATTCAGTTTGCAACCTGATGGAGGTCTGTATAGATGGATTAATAGAACAAGTCCCACACACAGCTAGAAGCCCAATATTTTTTCAGAGGTAGAGGCAGAAAAATAATATATTCAGCTTGCAACCTGATGGAGGTCAGTATAGATGGACTAATAGAGAAAGTCCCACACACTGCTAGAAGGCCAAATATTTTTTCAGAGCTAGATGCAGACAAAAAATTATTTTTAATTTGCAACCTGATGGAGGTCAGTATAGATGGACTAATAGAGAAAGTCCCACACACTGCTAGAAGGCCAAATATTTTTTCAGAGCTAGACGCAGATATAAATTATTTTTAATTTGCAACCTGATGGAGGTCAGTATAGATGGACTAATAGAGAAAGTCCCACACACTGCTAGAAGGCCAAATATTTTTTCAGAGCTAGATGCAGACAAAAAATTATTTTGAATTTGCAACCTGATGGAGGTCAGCATAGATGGACTAATAGAGAAAGTCTCACACACTGCTAGAAGGCCAAATATTTTTTCAGAGCTAGATGCAGATAAAAATTATTTTTAATTTGCAACCTGATGGAGGTCAGTATAGATGGACTAATAGAGAAAGTCCCACACACTGCTAGAAGGCCAAATATTTTTTCAGAGCTAGATGCAGAAAAAAATTATATTCAATTTGCAACCTGATGGAGGTCAGTATAGATAGACTAATAGAACAAGTCCCACACACAGCTAGAAGCCCAAATATTTTTTCAGAGGTAGATGCAGTAAAAAATTATATTCAGTTTGCAACCTGATGGAGGTCTGTATAGATGGATTAATAGAAGAAGTCCCACACACAGCTAGAAGCCCAAATATTTTTTCAGAGGTAGATGCAGAAAAAAATTATATTCAGTTTGCAACCTGATGGAGGTCTCTATAGATGGATTAATAGAACAAGTCCCACACACAGCTAGAAGCCCAATATTTTTTCAGAGGTAGATGCAGAAAAATAATATATTCAGTTTGCAACCTGATGGAGGTCAGTATAGATGGACTAATAGAGAAAGTCCCACACACTGCTAGAAGGCCAAATATTTTTTCAGAGCTAGATGCAGACAAAAAATTATTTTTAATTTGCAACCTGATGGAGGTCAGTATAGATGGACTAATAGAGAAAGTCCCACAAACTGCTAGAAGGCCAAATATGTTTTCAGAGCTAGATGCAGATATAAATTATTTTTAATTTGCAACCTGATGGAGGTCAGTATAGATGGACTAATAGAGAAAGTCCCACACACTGCTAGAAGGCCAAATATTTTTTCAGAGCTAGATGCAGAAAAAAATTATATTCAGTTTGCAACCTGATGGAGGTCAGTATAGATGGACTAATAGAACAAGTCCCACACACAGTTAGAAGCCCAAATATTTTTTCAGAGGTAGATGCAGAAAAAAATTATATTCAGTTTGCAACCTGATGGAGGTCTGTATAGATGGATTAATAGAACAAGTCCCACACACAGCTAGAAGCCCAATATTTTTTCAGAGGTAGATGCAGAAAAAAAATATATTCAGTTTGCAACCTGATGGAGGTCAGTATAGATGGACTAATAGAATGATGCTATGCCCAAAAGATTTTACTTCACTAGGTGCAGTAAAAAAATTGGTATTCTATACACAGGTGGTATATCTTGCAACACAGATAGGCTACTCCACTGACTAACACACTCTGCAATAGGCCAAAAAGGATTAGCTTTGCTAGATTCAGCCAAATGCTGTGAAAAAAACTTGCACAGCACTGGCACAGACCTGCCTGGCAAAAACTGATAGGAACTGATGTAACCTAGTCCTGAAAAGGACTGCAATTACAATTAGTCTTTACTCCCACAATCTATCTATTAAAGAGCACAGACCTGCCTGATAAAAGTCGTAGGAAATGCTGTAACCTAGTCCTTAAAAGGACTGCAATCACAACTATTCCCTACTCCCAAGCTTTCTGTAGATTTGTGCGAAAATTGGCTTGAAATTAACAAGGTATAGCGCACACAGCAACAGCGGTGCCGTCTAACACGCAGCTGCAGCAGTGAGAAAATGGTGGCGACGGGGAAAATGGCTTGGTCTTATAGGGCAAGGACATGTGACATACACTGCCAATGACACATGCCCTTGCTTATGTGAAAAAAAGCACTTCGCTCCGTGTGTGCGCTGCTGATAGGCTGACAGATTGCACCTCCCCACTGTAAATGCGGGAAAGAGAAAAAAAAATGGAGATCTTCATTATTCCTGCAGAGATCCATCCCCTGCCCCTCCCCCCACCCCGCTGTACACTCAAACTGCGTATTAACATTAATTTTCATCATTACTGAGAAAAAATCCAGTTATGATTTTGGTGCATGAAAAGTTATCGAACATAACCTCGAACAGCCGAATTTTTCTCAAATCGTTCGTGTTCGCCGAACGGCTCGAACACCGCCCAAAACAGCTCGAATTTGAGATTGGCGAACAGTTCGAGTCGAACAACGCTCATCTCTATTAATAATGTGGGACAGCCTTCTTAAGTAGTCTTACCTTTCATTGGACACACCTGCCAAACTAATTAGCACAGGTGTCTGCAATTGCTTACAGTGATATAAAGAGCCCTGACACACATCACCATCAATGAGTTTAACTGACAAACAAAAAAATTCTTACCTTATCACTCCTAAACACTTTTTGCATAATAATTTGGAACACAGTGTACATGTGCTTTTCCACAAAACACCAGTGGTTCACGTAGTGAATCTTACAGTTCTAACTTGCCAACCGTGGTCTGTATGGAGTTGTTCAATAAAGGGCCCAAAATTAAGATAACATAGATGGGAGAGGTCTTTATGAATACGAATTCCTAAGTATTCGATACCCTGTGAGGGCCAGGCAAAGGGAAAGTTTGACTGGATGGAATCCTGTATGGATTTGAGGAGGGAGACATCGAGGGCCTCAGACTTCGCTGCATTGATTTTAAAATTTGACCATGTAACAAAGTGATCTATTTCAGCCATAACAGCAGGGATGGATATATGTGATTGAGTGATATATACTAGGACATCATCAGCAAATGCAGAGCACTTGTACTCGGTGCCTCCCACCTCAATCCACCTAATATTGGGGTTATGGCGAATTGATGAGAGCAGGTGCTCCATCACTAGGATGTATAAGAGAGGGGACAGAGGACATCCCTGCCTTGTCCCATTGATGATTATGAAAGGTGATGAAAACGTTCCATTTATCTTCAGCCTAGGTGACATATTGCGATACAGGGCCGTGATTTTGGCTATAAAATGGTCCCCTAGACCACTACCCCAAGCTTTTTAAGAGAATAATATATGGCGTGCCAGGAGAATCTATGGAATGCTTTCTCATCATCCAGCGAGAGTATCTAATTACAAATTTTTAACTGCATCTAGTCCAGGAAATACTTTGTGCCTAGTATCAGTGTCTGCTAGTCAGCGGATTATCCCAGCTGTTAAGCAAGCTACACCACCTGTAGTTTGGACACTTAATTTTTTCAAAGGAAATGCTACGGGCCCCCGCGACACTCAGTGAAGAGCATCGGTGAGGCACCCCAAGGCACGGGGGCTGGGACTGGCGGTAGGACGCCTTGCAGTGGACCGCCAAGCTCGATCCTTATAAAAGCTTTTTAACTGCAACAGCTTTAGTGGACGCTACTGGAGCTGGAATTCCCGCGGCTGCTGGCATCAGACTTGCCCTCCAATAGATCGTTGTAAAAGGATTTAAAGTGTACTCATTCAAATTACAGAGACAATTTAAATGAAAAAGCTTAGACCTGCCTCCACCGCAGGGGGGCTCGCTCGACCCACCAGCGGACAGGCACCAGTATTGGGAGAGGGGGGCTGGCCGTCAGGGTCCACCGCAGCTCTGGCACAAACCCCGCGACATGGAGGTCGCACGGGCAGGAATGGACTCGCCGTGTCGGCTTCGCACTTTTTTGGTTTTTGAAGGGCATGACATGCCTATATCTGTCTCTCCCCCTCCTTTTACTCCTCCACCTCTTTTCTTTTCGCATGACTATATGTACTTGTCACTTTTCCATGTGGTAGTTGTGTCTTCTGAGCAGTTTGTCAGCTTTTGGACACCTTTGAAGTGTTTTCTATGTGTTTTCTATGTGTTCCTATGTGTTTTTGTTTGCCTGCCATTGGTTTTAACGATGTTCGAAGGTGTTCGACGAACAGTTAGACGAACAGTTCGGCGAACATACGGTTGTTCGACGAACCAAACTCGAACACTACGGGGGTGGCTCTACACTAATCATTACCTCCAGGGTAACTGAGTTGTTGGATGCTTTATAGTTGGGATCCCGCAGGATTGTCTAGATTGTCTAGATTAAAGAAATGTCAATATTTAGCTGTATAAAGAATTAAGTTTGTAGAGCTTATTTATGTAACAAAGAATAATCATATTCATGTTTTCTCAATTGTACTGTACAGTGCCTGCTGTAAAAATGGTACATGGTGTGGTTTTCTATTAATTCTTACATCTCTTGATTTTAGTCTTATGTTACCTGCTCTCTTGGGATACATTTTGTTGGATATGTGATGATTTGCTTTGCCTCAACTAATGCCATATGTTCCTTGCTATTTGGAAAACTCTCTCAGTATACTGGAAGGATATTTCTCTTTACTTTTGGTAAGAAAATGGTCAACTATTGTAAATATCTTGGAAAATGTGTTTATTTTTTATATCTTACTATTATAGTAGTCGTAAATTCTTGCTGCCTCTTTGGTACAAAAATGTAAACAGTTTTTCTGCCAGGATAGCTCAGTAATAAATATGTAATAAAGCTGGTTACTTGCCTGTGACTCCCGACAATGACAAGGAGCAGCTCTTGCTTTCAGGATTTAAAAGGAACCTGTCACCAGGTTTGTCCCATATGAGGTAAGGCCAGTACCTGTAAGCCCTGATATACAACATTATAATATACTGTATATATGCTCCCAATCCGGCCTGCAAGACAAGAAAAAGACCTTTTATAATACTCACCTACAGGACAGTCAGGTACGATAGGCCTCAATGTCTTGGTCCGGTGCCTCTCCTCTTCTTGCGATGCCATCCTCCTTCTTGCTTCGTGTGGATGACGCATCCTACATTATCCACAGTGTCCCAGACATCGCACTCCTGCGTAGGCGCACTTCTCTCTACCTTGTCAAGGGCAGAGCAAAGTACTACAGTGCGCACGTGCAGGAAAAGGCCAAAGAGCCCCGGCACATGCGCACTTAGGTACTTTACTCTGACGTAGTACAGGAGATTCTAATCAGAATGCTGTATATCAGGGATGAAAGGCATGGGACAAACCTGCTGATAGGTTCCCTTTAAAAGGTTAGTTCTGCTCTGCTCCCATAGGGTAGTGAGCAGGACTCGTGATGTCACATCTACCGATACCTGTAGAAATGCAGATTTGATTTTTAACACTGATATTTCTAGTTTATTTTGTTTGATCAGCACTACCACTCAATGTGCACAGGATTAATGAATTTTATCTTTCTTTACTAGCTGCACTTACAAATCTTGCCGTTATAATAGCATTACTACTTTGGAAGCCTCATCCAAATCAGCTTGCTATGTTCTTCATCTTTCCTGCGTTATGGGGAATGGCAGATGCTATCTGGCAGACTCAAACTAATGGTGAATATTAAAGCATCAGCTTTTGGTTACATTTATTTCTTGCTAAAATCATATTAGTTCTGTCTGAATATACAATTTTTTGAATATGATCTTTTTCATTTATACAAAATATATATAGATAGATAGATAGATAGATATATATAGAGAGAAAGAGAGCATAATGCAATGCACAAGTATTAACATACTTGTGACTCGCCCCCTGGGCCGTGGGGCACTCGGATCCGGGCAGTAGGGGAACGATGGGAGTAGTAGTGGCAACCCGGTTCCGTGGCTCAGGGTGGTCAGGCCAGTGGTAGTCCGTTATGCGCTGATGATTATGTCCGACTACGCCACCCGTGGATTGCGGTTATTAGGAACCGCCGCTGCATGCAGACAGCTGGGGCTGATGAGGTGTGCAGCTAGGGTAGTGTGACTCCCCACGGGAAGAGTGCGGCCCCAGGGCAGTATAATGGATGGTGGGAGTGATGGTGGTGAGAGTCCCAGTACCAGTAGTGCTGGAGGCGCGAAGGAGCACACAGACAACAGGTTGCAGTCCAGGGCCTTTACTAAAACAGGTAAACTGACCCATAAACAGTCCCGGCTAGGAGGGGACCTGAGAGCAATGGGGAAATTGGCCATGGTCAGGGTGAGGGTGTAGGCCTACCGTGCTTTCTGTGCTCCTTCTGGCTATCTCCTCCTTATAGGGTAACAGCCCACGTTTCTGAGCTTTCCGTGTACTCTCGCCTGTATGGCCTGCGACGTGGGTTCCTTTCTGCTCCCGGCCTGGTACGGCTTTACTGGTCCCTTCTGTTGTGGCAGAGCCTCCAGGTTTCTTAGGCCAAGGAACATACAGTCCCCTGCGGACTGGTTATCTGCTGTGGGATGTGGAATCCTCCCAGCCTCAGACACCAAAGTCTGGTAAATTAAGTCCTTTATCTGCCAAGACAGGCTCACTTCGCCTCTTATCTCTGGCTTGTGGCTCTCCTCCTGCCTCACTTCCTCTTAGGTGCAATACAACTTTCTGTCCTTGCTGTGCTCCGGGACATGTCTCAGTACTGAGACAGGTCATCCAGTTCCCTCTAACCCTGCCCCCAGCACCAGCTTTTATAGGGGCAGCCTGCTCCCCCTACTGGCCTGAGACAGGAGGCACTGCATGCTAATGTTCCCCTGACTAGAGAACCTCCCCCCTGCTCTCAGACACAGCTTTATTACATTTTGTGGCATCCAGGCCAGGGTGACACACTTGCAAAAACCAAAGAACACAATTTGCATTGCCTCTACCTGTCACAAGGGAGACTCACCATTCAATTAAAGAGTAATTAAGCTTTTGATACAATTTTTATATTGGTTTGTACTCTGAATTGCAAGCAGATTAGGGGGGGGGTCAGAGTTCTGAGACCCTCAGCAATCATTCCAAAAACCCATGTGAACTATGCAGCTCAGGAAATGGGCAGCATCCAACTCCTGCTTGAACATCCACATAGCGTCCATACTTTCTATAGTATCTGTTACTCCACTGTACATGTGCGCTATCTATGAGCTGTTCCTTGTCTCATGCATTCTGCCCTGCATTTGCAACAGCCGCTCCATTCAAACTGCAGACATGGAATTCAAATTCTCGTGATTGGTTTGTGTCCAAGCACTGAGACGACCAGAAATTAGTCACTGATCACCTACTCTATGGATTAGTGATGTGTTCACTATGTGTAAACCCCTATTGAATTCTATTGCATCATTTCAATGTTATGTCATTGTTTTTTGTTTGACACTATTTATTGAGAAGCACTATGTGTATTGCACTAATTATTAGGGATCTCTACAAATGTACCCTTTTTTTAATTTACTTAATTTTTTAACTTACATTTTTTTAATTGACATTTTTTTGTTGTTGATTAGTTAAAAATTTACCTAATCAAAAATGTTATCTTTTCTTTCATTTAGTAATGGGTTTTACGGCCTAAGAAAAAGAAGTCTAATAGAAGCCAAATCGTCAGGGTACACACTGTCATGATTTCCCTGTAAGAACACGCCTCCACAGTAGGTTAGTGCAGGCTTTCTCCTCTGTGAGTCCTGTAATGATAGACAGTCTGCTCTTCTCAATTTTCTCACTGTGTATGATTAAACTGTGAGGGAATAGAGTAGTGATGAGAGTGATTCAAACATCTTCAGCTTTCATCTCAACACAGATGGTGGGCAATACAGCAGAGCTGAGCTTTGTCTCATTACAAACACGAGTTGCAGCTCTCATTTCACAATACTTTCAGTTTTACTATACCACCTACCCCCACATAAATCGCTGTGAGATGAAAGCTGAAATGTGTATGCAATCACACATATCTCTGTAGTGATGCCGGTAAGGAGATCAGAAAGTCTTTCATTACATGTATCACATTAAGAAACCTTCTCTAAGCTTTAGTGGAAGAGTGTTCTTTTTCTGCTGTATGTTGCTGCTTAGTTATGATTCATTAACTTTGCGTAGGGAAAGAAGGGCACAGCTTTAAAGAAAATCTACCTACTAATGTTAAGAGAGGGCAATAACCCTTCAAGGTTGACCAAGTGAGTGTCAAATTATTATGTTGATTGCGCAGTCCACAGAAGACCAAACGGAAGCAATGCTCTGTATGGGAGGATTCAAAGAATCTCTGATCCCGTTTATTTTGCTTAGCATTTTATATTGTTTTGAGTTTATTAATGTCCAATCACTTACAGCCATACTACAGTACTACAAGCTTGAGCCAATGTTAGTGCAATTATTACAGAAACACATATATGGTCATATTATCGTTAGTTCGAAGCACGCTGGAAATTTACAAGGTCAATCCTGGCCTAGACTAGTTAGATAACAGGAGCAGAGTGTCTGACAAAATGTTCTTGTGAGTAAAGGTTAGTGTGGGAAAGTTGCATGGGAAGAGAAAGAAAGAATGTATGTTATGCAAGGAGTGATAACAACATGATTTTAAAGCAAGCAGACAAAATGGAGTTGCTCTAGCATGAGTATCATTATGTCCTTTACACTTGGATAGCATGAATATTAATATGTCCTTTACACTAACACACTGAGTTATTAGGGAAAGTAAAAACAGGTTGTATTTTATAGTGTACAGGAAGAAAAAGATTTTTCCACCACCAGGAGCAAAACAGTAACAATGCAGTGACATGATAAGAATCTGCATAACTAATCATATGCTATATACCGTATTTTTTGGACCATATGGTCCGAACGCAACTTACCGGTGGTGGTGGAGCGGGATCGCAGGTCGGCGGCGGAAGAAGTGGTGAGGCGGGCCGGTATCTGGCTGGGGGCTGGGCCTGGCCAGGTACCGGGGCCGGTGTATTGCTGTGAGCGGAGTGGCAGAGCAGGGTGAGCCGCTTCTGGTTGCTGCAGCCATGTTCCTGAAGCTGTGCTCTACAGGAAAATGGCCACCGGAGCCGGTGCATGCGCTCTGCCGAGTCGGCGGCCATTTTCCTGTAGAGCACAGCTTCAGAAAGATGGCCACGGCCACCGGAAGCCACTCAATCCGCTCTGCCACTCCGCTCACAGCAATACACCGGCCCCGGTACCCGGCCAGGCCCGGCCCTTAGCCAGATACTGGCCCGCCTCAACTCTTCTTCCGCCACAGCCATGCAATCCCGCTCCACCACCACAGCAATACACTGGCCCCAGCACCAGGCCCCCAGCACCTCAGCCCCCCAGCACCCTAGGTACGAGGCCACCAGGACCAGGGCACCAGACCACCAGCACCCCATGTACCAGGCCCCCAGGTACCAGGCCACCGGCGCCCAACACCCCAGGTACCAGGCACCAGCACCCCAGGTACCAGGCCCCTAGCACCCCGGCCCCCAGGCACCAGCACCAGGCCACAAGCACCCCAGGTACCAGGCCACCAGCACCCCAGCCCCCAGGCACCAGCACCAGGCCACCAGGACCCAAGGTACCAGGCCCCCAGCACCCCGGCCCCCAGCACCCCAGATACCAGCACCCCAGGTACCAGGTCCCCAGCACCCCGGCCCCCAGCACCCCAGGCCACCAGCACAGGCCAACTCCGGCTCCCAGCACCCCAGATACCAGGCCACCAGCACCCCAGGTACCAGGCCACCAGCACCCCGGGTACCAGGCCCCCAGCACTCCAGGTACCAGGCCCCCAGCCTCCAGCACCCCAGGCCACCAGCACCCCGGCCCCCAGCACTCCAGGTACCAGGCCACCAGCACCCCAGGAACTAGGCTCCAGTCCACCAGCACCCCACGTACCAGGCCACCAGCACCCTGGCCGCCAGCACCAGGCACAAGCACCTGGCCACCAGCACCCCAGGCACCTGGCCACCAGCACACCAGGTACCAGGCCATCAGCACCCCGGCCCCCAGCACTCCAGGTACCAGGCCCCCAGCACTCCAGGTACCAGGCCCCCAGCACCCCAGGTACCAGGACACCAGGCCCCCAGGTACTAGGGCACCAAGCCCCCAGCGCCAGGCCCCCAGCCACCAGGTACCAGCATGCCTCCACTTCTGCCGGCTTCCTGAAGGACCTTGCTTTCTGTGACCCCAGCTCCACAGTCCCCCCAGGTAAGATACCTATTCAGGGTATAAGATGAAAATTTGGGGTACGTCTTATGGTCCGGTGCGTGTTATAGTCCAAAAAATACGGTAGTTGTAAGTCAAATTTATGTATGAGATAGCCAAGATGATTGTCTATAAATGATGGTAGTCTCACGTTAAAAGCATTAGTGGATGGTGAGATATGGAGTCTAAAAGCAAAAGTTCAAAACATTGTTACCCTATTTTTCATCAGTGTACTTCCAGTATGCGGTATGAGGTGACAGAGCAGTTTATTCCCAATGCCTTTCGAAGTTTTCAGACTTTTTCTTTAGGAGAACTACAAATATTAAATAATTATTGTGGGTGTCCTGAAGAAGTCTGTCACCTCTTACCGCATATTGGAATTATTTTTGGACACACTACCAGCAGCACAGGTTACCCACATTTTGAATTACCTGATTACCCTTGGACTTAGCATAAATTATAACCTAAATTTTACAAGCTATTATCTTCTCAATAGGGAGGAGAAAAGAAATGTTTTACTCAGTTCAGCATCCACCATTCCATAATATTGCCAATTTAGCATGTTAAACCCGGTGAATGGTCCTCTTTAAAGTAGTTTTTATCTCAATTAGTGATGAGCGAGCACTAAAATGCTTGGGTACTCGTTTTTCGAGTTGAGCAAATTGGAATTCTCGAGTCCTCGGTCCGAGTAACGAGCCCAATGTAAGTCTATGGGAAACTTGAGCATTTTTACGGCGGCCTCCCCAGGCGGTCTGCAGATGGCCTAAAAATTGCCCAAATCGATGGGAACAGTGCTAAAATGACATGGGAACAGCATGGGGAAGACCCCTGGAAGCATCTCTGACTCCCAGGTCACTGCTGTCAACAACGTTGTCAGAGGTATTACGCCACTTTTACGGACTCACAATAAAACATACAAAAACTAAACCAAAATCGATTTTCCTGGGAAAAATGTTAAGGAACATTGTTTCCAGGTTAATGACTTGTAAGGAAAAATATATAACTAAAAACAAAAATGCTGCTCCACACCTTGGGCTATTTTCACACGTAGCGTTTTTGATGCGTTTTTGCACTTTTGCATTGCTTTCAATGATGAAAAATGCATTCACCAGGAAATGTCATTTTAACATTTTACTACCTTATCTGGCCATGTGGTGTGTGCGACATCATCAGAAACATCCTGTTTCATTTATGAAGGAGGGATTCTGAAAGTCACAAACACTATTTTTATAGGGCCATCAGGCGGCCCTTACTATTATTAAAGGGCCAGCAGTCAGCTAAGCTTTGCTGTTCCCATTATTAAAGAGTGTGTCTCTTATAGTGTTATTGCGTATGCAGTGACTGCAAGGGCTGCCAAAAATTTGGGGAAAACCCCAATACCAATTTAAAGACACATAGAGCTGGGCCACATTAACAACATGTTCCCATTAGAAAGGAGTGGGTCTCCCATACTGTTTGCCTGCAGTGAATGCAACAGCTGCCAAAAATTTGGTGGAACTCCAATGTCCCTTGCAAGAGACGTAGAGGTCGAATGGCCTCCTGAAAACAATGTTCCAATTATTAGAAAGTGAGTCTCCCATACTGTTTGCCTATGCAGTGAATGCAAAAGCTGTCAAAAATTTGGAGGAGAAGGAGGAGGATAAGAGCAAATAGACAAAATCTGGAACTTATACCCATGTGTGGGTGTGAAGACAGAGGCGCATGCAACTAGAGTTAGACCTCCCAAAAAAAACTGTATTTGAGTTTATGCTACACTACTATCATTCGGTGGTGTTGAGAAGTCTGGCTCAATCCAGCCCTTGTTCATTTTTATAAGAGTCAGCCTGTCAGCATTTTAATTTGACAGGTTGATGCACGTATCGGTTATAATTCCACCAGCAGCACTAAGAACACGCTCTGACAAAGCTCTAGCGGTTGGGCAGACCAGAACCTCCAAGGCTTAGAGAGCCAGTTCATGCCATGTGTCCAGCTTGGATACCCAATAATTATAAGGCACAGAAGAATCACGGAGGATGTTGGCACGGTCAGCAAGGTACTGCCTCAGCATTTTCCGAAACTTTTCCCTCCCTGGGAGAGTACCTCGCGCCTCAGGGCCTGTACGATGGGAGGGTCTGAGAAAACTGTTCCAGAACTTTGACAGTGTTCCCCTGCCACTGCTGGATTGTATTTGTGTCTCTCTTGCCTGTACTCCTTTTTTGTCCAATGAACTGTGACCTCCGCCGCCAGCCATCTCAGATTTTCTTAATAATTCTGCAACAAGGGCATTCTGGTACTGCCCCATTTTATTATGCCTGTCCGGCAAGGGAATAAGAGACAGAAAGTTCTCCTTGCAGCTTGGGTCTAGAAGTGTCACCAACCAGTAATGACTGTCACCCAAAATTTGGGCAAAGCGAGGGTCACGGGAAAGGCAGCGTAACAAACTCAGCCATGTGTGCCAGACTGCAAAGAAACAAGACTTCCATGTCCTCACCAAGAGGATGACTGACCATGCTCTCCTCCTCATCCTCCTCCTCCTCTTCCTCCTTCTCCCTGTCCTCAGGCCATCCACACTGAACAGACTGTATGACAGTTGTGCAGGTAGTACCATCAATAGGGCAGGAATCTAGCTACTGTTCTTCCTCCTCCTCCTCTTCCACATTGTCACCCAATCCACGTTGGGATGAGATAAGGCTGGGCTGTGTGGAATCACCCTGTATGGTTCCTTGCTCCATCTCATCATGCTCCGCCTGCAATGCATCCTCTTTAATTGTGAGCAGAGAGTGTTTCAGAAGACAGAGAAGCTGGATGGTGATGCTAATTATGGCATCATCTCCGCTCACGATCTTGGTGGACTCCTCAAAGTTTTGAAGTATGGTACATATGTCTGACATCTATGTCCACTCCTGACGTGCTTGCTGATGGTGCTAGTTGAGAGTGTGCAATGACACATGCAGGGTAGGAGGCATCTTTGCATGCACCATGGATAGGGGATTGGCGTGCATGCCAAACAGCGGAAGAAGCAGTGGTGTCACCCACAGACACTGTTTCTGGACCCTGGGGTTCGGCCCACTTAGTCGGGTGCTTTGCTGCTCTGTGCCTGATCATGCTGGTGGTGGTCAGGCTGCTTGTTCTGCTACCCCTGTTGATTTTGGCCTGGTAGGTGGTGCAAATGGCCTTTTTTGGTTATCTGCAGAGTCTTTAAAAAACAACCAGACTTGGGTAGACCTAACAGTTGCACTGGCAACTTCGGTCGTGTTGGCGTTACGAGGAACGCTTTCCCGCCTGGTGTCCGCGGTGTAAGGCGGCGGTGTTCACACCGTGCAGTAACTGAGGCAGTGACCCAAGCAAGTCCAACATAAACAGCTTTTGTTCAGCAACTTACTGATAAACAGAAAGTCCTCCGGTTCGCAGCCAGGTTAGCATAAGTCAATAAATAACAGTTGCCGTGGGCAACGGCGCGCCGGACCACTTAGAGCCTGATGGGTGCAGAGCCTTCCCAGGCATGGGTTCAGCTTCACACAGGCCCGCCGAGCTTTCCTGCTATTCTCCTAGCAGGTCCCAACACTGAACAACACTAATCCTTAATGCAGGGTTTTTAAAGGACCTGTGGCAAGAGCCATTGGAAAACCCGGGTTGGAGGGAGGAGGCCGCCCCACTTCCTTCCTGTAGCCTCCTCCAAGAAATGAAGGCCCTGCCGGGTTTTACTAATTTGCCTTAGCCAGATAGCCTGACCAGGTCAATGCTCACCTTCATTCCTGCATTGCAGCAGCAGGTGTGTCTGTGACTGCAATGCACTTCCATGGGTTTAATAGGTCTCTGTACACATTCTGAGGGATCTATACCGTCCCTCGTATACGATCCCCGTCAATGCCTCACTTATTTCCCCCTCTGTTCAAACTTGTGGGGTTGAACATTTGTCACCATACAGGGTGCCCGACACAGGGCATCCGCGTTTGCCTACGACTCTCCAGGGCGATGTTCTACAGAGAAACTGAAATTTTGCAGTGACAGAAACCACTTGGTGACTCACGCATTCCTCTCCTTGGCGTTCCTCATCCATATCAAGGGTGAGTGGTCCGTCACCAAGCAGAACTGACGCCCGAGTAAATAATAATGTAGCTATTCCAAGGCCTACTTAGGCCTACTCTTTCTCTACCACGCTATAGTTTTTCTCTGCCGGAATAAGTTTTCAACTCAGGTAGGTGACCGGGTGCTCTTCACCATTCATTTTTTGTGACAATACCGCCCCTAGGCCTACCTCCGAGGCATCTGTCTGTACAATGAAATCAAGGCTTCCTTGAAGTTGGGGCTGATGAGGACCGGCTGTCCACACAGGGCCAACTTCATGGACTGAAAGGCTTCTTCTGCCTGAGGGTTCCACCGAACCATTACCAATTTTTTTCCTTTCAAGAGAGCGGTCAGGGCCGCCGTTCTCCCAGCAAAATTAGGTATAAAGAGGTGGTAATACCCAAGGATGCCAAGGAACGCCCTCACCTGCTTTGTACTTGACGGTTTAGGCCAGTATTTTATGGCCTGAACTTTACTGATTTGGGGCTTGATAACTCCCCGCCAATCACATACCCCAAATATTGGGATTCTTCTAGCCCTATTGCACATTTTTTTTGAGTTTGCCATTAACCCCGAGGCTCTGAGAGAATACAGCACCGCTTGGACCTGGGATAGGTGCATATGTCAGTCAGTGCTAAAGATGATAATATCATCTAGATACATGAACGAGTACTCCTGATGAGGCTTGAGCACTATGTCCATCAACCTCTGGAATGTAGCCAGGGCACCATGTAACCCAAAAGGTAAGACCACATAGTGATATAGACCCTCCGGAGTTATGAAGGGGGTCTTTTCCTTTGCCGATTCCATGAAAGGTACCTGCCAGTAACCCTTGGTGAGATCGAGTGTGGTAAAGTACTGGGCCTGCCATAGTCTCTCAATCAGCTTATCCACCCTGGGCATTGGATATAGGTCAAATTTCGACACTTCATTTAATTTCTGGAAATCGTTACAGAAGCGTAACGATCTGTCTGGTTTCGGAATCAGAATAATGGGGCTAGCCCACTCACTCCGTGATTCCTCGATGACGCCTAACTGGAGCATTTGATTTACCTCAACAGTGATGGCTTGCCTCCGGCTTCAGGTACCCGGTACGGTCTCATTTGTACATTTACCCCAGGTTAGGTGACAATGTCATGTTGGAGAACCATAGTCCTACCCGGTAGCTATGAGAACACGTCGGTATTCTGCTGCAGTAGCAAGCGAGCCTCCGGTCGCTGCTGTTTAGTGAGAGCATCACTTATCCTGACCTCTCCCCCGGACGCATCCCTGGCTAAAGGTAGAGAATTCTCTGGAGGCATGCCCGAAGTAACGTCTGTGACTAAACACTCTCGATCTTTCCAAGGTTTTAGCAGGTTTACATGATAAAGCTGCTCCGGTTTCCTCCTTCCAGGCTGATACACCCGGTAATTTACCTCCCCCACCTTTTCTCGAACCTCATATGGCCCTTGCCACTTGGCCATGAGCTTACTCTCGGCTGTGGGTACCAGTACTAACACCCGATCGCCCTTGTTAAAAGACCTGACTGTGGCTCTTTTATTATGTACGCTTCTATGCTGCCTGGGCATCTAACAGATGTTCTTTCACGATGGGAATGACCGCCGCGATCCAGTCCTGCATACTAGCCACGTGTTCAATTGTACTCCTATGTGGAGTCGGCTCTTGTTCCCACGTCTCTTTGGCTATGTCCAACAGTCCCCTGGGGTGTCTGCCAAAAATAACTCAAATGGAGAGAACCCTCTGGAAGCCTAGGGTACCTCACGGACCGCAAACATCAAATAGGGTAGCAACATGTCCCAATCCCTTCCGTCCTTAGAACCACCTTTTTTAACATGGACTTGAGGGTTTAATTGAACAGTTCTACTAGCCCATAGGTTTGAGGGTGGTACACCGAGGTGCGCAATTGTTTTATTTTTAGCAGTTTACACAGTTCCCTCGTTACCTTGGACATAAAAGGGGTCCCTTGATCTGTCAGGATCTCCTTAGGTAGCCCAAGGCGACAGAACATGGCAAACAGCTCCCGTGCAATCAGTTTCGCCGAGATGTGGCATAGCGGTACAGCCTCCGGGTACCTAGTAGCATAGTGGACGACCACAAGTATATGTTGGTGGGTGTGGTCAGTTGACATTCAGGGCAGGATTCGCAGTACTTTCGGACCTCCGCGTAAATCCCAGGCCAAAACAACCACTGCAAGATACATTCTTGCGTCTTTTTAACCCCGTCAATACCTCACAGCTTCTTCCTGCCTGTTGTGGTGCTACGCCTCCCTCCTCCTGTGTGCTTCTGTCTTCGCTCTGTATGTTCCCCTGCCAGATTGGGTCAGTTACTATAGCATCCACCACCTCGTCTTTCATTTCCTTACCCTGGTCCTCCTCCTGACTTTCATCATCCACTTCTTGCAACAGTACTTGCACTTTCCCACTGTTTCCTTTGTGTGACCTTTGCTGCTCCAATATTTGGGCATCGCTACACATGTTCTACTCTTGACTTGAAGCTGGCCGGGCGAGAGACCCGAATCTAGAAATGGAAAAGTGAACAGCTCTTCTGAGTGTATAAGTGTGGGATCAATTGTATCCGGGCACTCGGCATGGTGGGAGGAAGAAGGATCAGGGTGAGGAATATGCGGTCCAGACTCACGGCTACTGAGACTTGACCGTGTGGAAGACAGGGTGGTAGTGGTGGTGGCAAAGTGACTGGAAGCATTATCTGCTATCAAACTAACAACCTTTTGACACTGCTCTGGGTTCAATAGTGGTGTACTGTGGTCCCCTAGTAATTGGGACGGGAAGGTCGAGTGACAAGATGTGGATGTTTGTTGTGGCACAATTTCATCTTGCCCTCGGACTCTACATGCACCATCACCATCACGTCCACTTCCCCGTCCCTAGCGACGCACCTTGCCCATTTTAAATGGAGGACAATAATTTTCACGTTCACGAGAAATGGCTGATTTTAGAACGCAGTTATATGTCATACATCTGACAGAGAACCACAGTTTTAAATAGCAGGCCTGTAATTTAATATGATTATTCTACACAAAGACCTAGTGTGAATAGCTTGACCAAAACACTGTTACGAAATGGAAGGCCGAAATGGAAGGCCGAAATGGCTGATTTTGATGCACTGTTAAAGGTGATATGTCTGACAGAGAACCACGGTTTTAAATAGCAGGCCTGTAATTTACTAATATTATTCTAAACAGAGACCTAGTGTGAATAGCTTGACTGGAACTCTGCATGAAATTAAAATGTAAGAAATGGCTGATTTTGTAACACTGTTATAGGTGATATGTCTGACAGAGAACCACAGTTTTAAATAGCAGGCCTGTAATTTACTAATATTATTCTACACAAAGACCTAGTGTGAATAGCTTGACCAACACACTACAACGAAATGGAAGACAGAAATGGCTGATTTTGGAACACTGTTATAGGTGATATGTCTGACAGAGAACCACAGTTTTAAATACCAGGCCAGTAATTTACTAATATTATTCTACATAGAGACCTAGTGTGAATAGCTTGACCGACACCCTGCACCAAATTGAAAATGGAAGAAATGGCTGATTTTGGAACACTGTTATAGGTGATATGTCTGACAGAGAACCACGGTTTTAAATAACAGGCCTGTAATTTACTAATACTATTCTTCACAGACACCTAGTATGAATAGCTTGCTGAAATATGGAACAGATCTGGCTGTATTCTGAAGTGCAAACAAGCAAATGGAGCAGAAAAATGGTGTACTCTGGATGGCCATTTAAGCAAATAACCAAGTGTCCAAGTGTGGGATCAATTGTACCCGGGCACTAGGCATGGTGGGAGGAAGGAGGATCAGGGTGAGGAATATGTGGTCCAGACTCACAGCTACTGAGACTTGACCGTGTGGAAGACAGGGTGGTAGTGGTGGTGGCAAAGTGACTGGAAGCATTATCTGCTATCAAACTAACAACATTTTGTCACTGCTCTGGGTTCAATAGTGGTGTACTGTGGTCCCCTAGTAATTGGGACGGGAAGGTCGAACGACAAGATGTGGATGTTTGTTGTGGCACAATTTCAGCTTTCCCATGGCCACGTGCTTGGCCTCTGCATGCACCATCACGTCCACTTCCACATCCCTTGCCGTGCACCTTGCCCATTTTAAATGGAGGACAATATTTTCCATGTTCACGAGAAATGACTGATTTTGGAACGCAGTTATATGTCATACATCTGACAGAGAACCACAGATTTAAATAGCAGGCCTGTAATTTAATATTATTATTCTACACAGAGACCTAGTGTGAATAGCTTGACTAAAACACTGTTACGAAATGGAAGGCTGAAATGGCTGATTTTGGAACACTGTTAAAGGTGATATGTCTGACAGAGAACCACGGTATTAAATAACAGGCCTGTAATTTACTAATATTATTCTAAACAGAGACCTAGTGTGAATAGCTTGACCGCACACTGCATGAAATGAAAATGGAAGAAATGGCTGATTTTGTAACACTGTTATAGGTGATATGTCTGACAGAGAACCACGGTTTTAAATAACAGGTCTGTAATTTACTAATAATATTCTACACAGAGACCTAGTGTGAATAGCTTGACCGACACACTGCATGAAATTAAAATGGAAGAAATGGCTGATTTTGTAACACTGTTATAGGTGATATGTCTGATAGAGAATCACAGTTTTAAATACCTGGCCTGTAATTTACTAATATTATTCTACACAGAGACCTAGTGTGAATAGCTTGCTGAAATATGGAACAGATCTGTCTGTATTCTGCAGTGCTAACAAGCAAATGGAGCAGAAAAATGGTGTACTCTAGATAGCTTTTTAAGCAAATAACCAGGATTAAGATAAAAAAAATGCCCTGGCACCTGATATCTGGGGCTATTTCTACAAATATCTGTAATTATTACAGCAGCAGCAGACAGGACTTTCAATGGACCCTATCGTGCTGTATGCACTGCAGTCTGCCACATACACTGCCTGCCTATCTCCTGCCTAGCACTGATTATATGCAGCTGGATTAATCCTCAGAAGGACTGTTAGTTCAGATGGATAGATATATATATATCTCTATCCAACTGAACTAACAGTCCTTCTGAGAACTAATCCAGCTGCATATGTTCAGTGGTGATAGCAGGAATTAGGCAGGCAGGCAGGGTATGTGGCAGACTGCAGTGCATATAGTGCAAGAGGGTCCATTGAACGTACTGTTAGTATAGGTATTCCATGACATATATATATAGACATCTCTAAAGAACGCCAAACATGCAGGGATGGGACTGAGCAACCCAGAAATACCTCCCGAGCTTGTCGAGCACCATGATGCTCAGGCAAGTACTGAGCAGTGGTGAGCACGTTCGCTCATCACTACTGATTACCAATGTACAAGGTTTGAAAATCCACTTGATAAATTGCGATGTGATTTAGTTGCTATGCATTATGACAAAGCCCACTCAGATACATAAAATGGCATTAGCTTGCTCTCTGATGCTTCAATGTGAGAAACTTTGCTTAGTAGTGTTTAAATACATGTAGAACCGCAAATTTCAAGAAATTTGATCAAATTCAATCCTGTGCAAGTCGATCCACTCATCACTAATTTCAGCAGTTCAAGAAGTAAAGTTTACCTTTTTTTTGTTAAATGGACTGAATTCTTCCATGCTATTGATTTACATGTGTGGTTCCTGTGTCATCTGAGGGAATGCGGCCAGAGCGAGAAACATCTACAAAAAACCATATCACACACCCAGAGGAAGCTGTTTCATTGGTATCTAGGGTCACAACAGGATACCTTGGCCTTGTACATGTATTTTACAGGCAATTAAAGGTTGTCAGAATTTAGGTGAGCGTGTGCAAATCAATTTTTTTTTAATTCGGCAAAGCTGGTGAATTTGAATTTCAAAAAATCCACTCCTCTCTATATGGCACCAATTTATTGTATGCCACTATCTGTATGAAACTATAACATTAGGGGAAAGAATGATCCGGCCTGTTGGATTTACAAAGGCCGATCCTTTTATTATCCCCCAAGATAACCGGAAGCCATACGAGTCTGACTGCGACTCTCCCACAGATAATTCAGGAATGGTCAGCCAAGTTGATTGTGTGTTTGTATGAGGGAGTCGGGAGAAAAAGCTATCTAATGTGAATGGGACTGTAATAGAGCACATGTAATTTTTACTTATCTATACTGTTATCTTTACTATATATAGTCTTATCAATATTATACTTATCTATACTTATCTATTTATACTATTCATTGATTATGAACATTTAGCTAATTTTGTATTTGTGAACATTTTTTAACATGTCCCAATATTCCTTTGCATGACTTTGAATATTTTAATCTACCTACCTTAAACTTATGTTAAAATCATAAAAACATTTCTTATTTTACAGCACTTTATGGACTATTATTTGATGAACACAAAGAAGCTGGCTTTGCCAATTATCGTCTATGGGAGTCTTTAGGATTTGTGATAGCATATGGATACAGCACTTTTTTATGTGTGTCAGTAAAATTATACATTTTGCTTGCTGTGCTGGTATTTGGAATGGCACTTTATGGATGTGTTGAATATTATGAATATAAAAAAAAGTCTGACAAAGTGATTAAACAAGAATCGGATGAATCCATGAATAAACAGACGGTAATGTAGCATATGGTGTTGTGTTACTAGAATTTCGAAGGCTCCACATAACTAATTAGATATGTTCAGTAAAGCTGCATGGAGAAATACTTGTATTCATTAGAGTGAGTATTTGAGCAAGAACATTTCAAATATTATTGATTTCATTATGCAAGTTCAGAAATTTGATAGCTTTTACTCTCTTGAGCAAATAAGTGAATATGCATTACATCAGAATACCCCAACCTACAATCTCCTTTTACATTATATAAAACCCTTCCTGTAAATTGAGTTCGGACTGACAAAAATATTGTATATGTCATTACGAAATGATTACTACTCATTTGTCTTAATTCCAGCTATTTGTTATTAATAAAGAATAAATGTTTTAATAATGTAAATAAAGACATTTTGTTAAATTTAGTGTTAAACCTTATTTTAGAGTAAAAGCAGGATATCTATTATATACTGACTGTAGTTAACTTATTTGTGACAATTCATTAATTTGAATGTTCTTTGTCGTCGCTTATAGTTAAACAAAAAAAAAGAAAAAGGGGTATACAGCTCGTCTGTCAAGCAGCTTATTTGCTAGGAGATCTGGAGTTATGATCCCTGTGTCCGATGGATAGAAGCTCCTGGACAAAGGAACAACAATAGTAATTTAAAATGAAAAAGATAAAATTCCAGAACCCGGTGCGAGAAATTTAAATCCTTTATTTAGTCATGAATAGAAACATATAAAGCCATACGCAGCAGTCATATTCAGAGACGACATGATTCAACTGAGTCCACCCTTAGTCAATAAGTGTGGAACCATCCAAATTGTGTAGATTTTGCATTTGATTGCAGTATATGGTTAGCGGGAGCATTACCTGCAATGTTTAGAAAGTGTCTTTGTTGTAGGGCTGGAAGTAGAACAAATAAAGAACATTTTGGCTACAGTGGACTTAGTCAAGTCTGTATATTATATTTTTGTCTTTAGTAGTCCCACAGCAAAATAAACAACAGCCAAGATATAAAATTTGCATCACTACTTCTCTTCTAATTTAACTTAACCCCTTCACCCCCCTGTCTTTCACTTTACTAACAAGGCCAAATTTTACAATTCTGACCAATGTCAATTTATGAGGTAATAACTCTGGAATGCTTCAACGAATCGCAGTGATTTTTACGATTGTTTTTTTCATGAAACATTGTACTTTATCATAATGGTAAATTTAGGTCAATATTTTTTGCATTTATTCTTGAAAATCTTGAAATTTTGGCAAAAAATTGTTCAATCTCTCAATTTTAAAATTTTTAATGTTTATGTCCTCATACCAGATAGTTCTATCACACAAATAGTTAATAAATAACATTTACCACATATCTACTTTACATCACCAATGCATCTCTAAATTCGTTTACACTGGAATAAATTGTTACTTTTTACTAAAGTAAGTCAAACTGATGATTAACACACAAAATACATACGGATATTGCCATAAAATGTCAGAATAAACACAGAACTTTACCACATTAGTTCATTGCAAAGCTTAGCACAAAATATTTATGAGTTCAAATGATTTTATGTTTTCAAAATCAATTGAAGGTCAAATAATAGATAATTTTTCATTCAAATTCCAGCATAGCTGTATTGTGAGCCAAGTAAAACATAGCTTAGGTTAAAATTGTCATTAAAAATAACCATTTGTAAAATAAGTTAATAACCCATATGTGTTTTGTTACTTAGTTCAGGTCTACAGATGGTAATGTTTAACGATGACCATGTGTTTTTGGTGTACATTCTCTTATTAAAGAAGGTACTAAATCTAAGACTTTTAAAACAGCTGTTAAATCTTCAATACAATATTTGGACACCATCATTTAAAGGGAACCTACTGCAATGTTACATTGTAACCTAGGGTTGCAATGCTTCCTTACTTAAAGTTCAGCTACCAGGATGGAATGAACATATTTCTTCCCAGGACCAGTCATGGGACCATCCCGATTGGGTACATGTTCATGCTTGTTAGATGGCTTTTAACACTTTTTTTAAAATCAAAAACAGTGCTTACTAAGTACCCTATTTTATTTATATGCACTGTTGCTTTTTACTTACAGTATATGTTCATTTTGCTTATATTTTAAGTTTTGTCTGTTTATTGGCCAGTATTAACATGCTCCTATAATTCAGACAATTTACAGACATTATCGGCTTTTCTGTATTGAAAGGGAAGCTGTCACCACATTTGACCTATCTAAACTATTAATATGGGCATAGAGGTTATACATATTAGACATTAGACAGATGAAAAAAGTCCTACCTGTATGCCTCATATCAGATGCCTTGTTGAGAAATCATCTTTTATCACTTTCTATAAATTACCCCTCTGTGTTTTGGGGAAGATGTTGTCTGGAATATAACTCTGCCTCCACTGCTTCTTTTAAATATAAGGGGAGTTACCAGTGTGATATGTGATGGCTGCCCTCTGCATGATCTCATTGCAGAGCTGTGTGTGATTATAACTGACACATATGCAGGTTCCTTTCAGCTGCAGTTTGCATCACAGGCAGACAGGGTTACAATATTGTTGCAATACAGCAGAGCTCAGAGAGAAGCAAAACACGTGTTTGCAAGAAGACAGATTTTATTTCTCCTGTGCTGTTAGTTACTTGTCTCACTGGCAAATCACCCTTAATATAAAATAATCTCTGGAGACAGAGTTATCTTCCAGAAAACATCCTCCCCAGAGCCTGGAAGAGGTCATTTATGTGAAGTGATAAAAGATGATTTCTCAACAACAAGGCATCTGATATGAGGCATACAGGTAGGACTTTTTTCAGCTGTCTATTGCCCATATTAATAGTTTAGATAGGTCAAATGTGACAGATTCCCTTTAATAGTCTCCTTAGTGGTCTTAAAGTCTTAAAGTGCACCTGTCAGCAGGATTGTGCTCAGTAAACTACATACACTGTCAGGTGGGCGCCATTACACTGATTAAAATGATACCTTGGTTGATGAAATCCGTCCTGTGGTTATTGTTTAATGCTTACTTTCAGTTTGGAGATAATGATATGCTCATACTTCAGGAAGGCCTGTGAGGTGGGCTCTATCTGGTGCTCTGCTTACTTATTCATCTGTATGCTCTTATGACAGTTCACTGATCACTTAGTGACCTGCCTCCTATTTTACATAATGCATCTAGTAGTGCTGGGCTAGGTAAAATAGGAGGCAGGTCAGTGAAGGCACAGTGAGCTGTCAAAAGAGAATACGTAAGCAGAGCACTAGATAGAGCCCATCCCACAGGTCGCCCCGAAGCACGAGCATATTATTATCTCTAAATGAAAGTAAAAATTACACAAAAACCACAGGACGGATTTCATCAACGCATGTATCATTTTAATCAGTGTAATGTCACCCACCTGTCAGTGTATGTAGTTTACTGAGAAAAATCTTGCTGACAGGTGCGCTTTAAAGCTGCAATCGCCCAATCGCTTGTGTCATGCATAGCAGTTCAATGTATAGCAGAAATCATGATCTCCTATGAACATCAGCTAAATGTTGATTTTCACAGGAGGATCGTAATGACAGGCACGGGGGTAAAAAGCAGACCCCCAGCTGTTATGGCAACCCATTGGTACCCTGCAATCACGTTATGGGTGCGGCGATGAGAGCATGGAATGACGCACTTCCTGCCGGCTCATCTTAAATGCCGCTGTCAGTGAGATTTAACAGGTTAACAGCCACCGGCGGAGCTCCACTCCACCCTCGGATGTTAGAGACACATGAAGGCTGATTGAATCAGCCATCATGTGCAGGGAAAGATGCGGGCTTGGAGTGTGAGCCTGTGTAGGAGTGGTGGAGGTGATGCTCTGTTCCCTGACCCTCCAAGGGGTTAAATATGTGTTTCTGTAGGTATAACCCTCTGGGGCTGCAGTTTAGCCTATTTAGGGTTAAATGTATTGGCTGGCCCGGTAGAGGGAGCGGGAAACTGAGAGTTAGTATCAAGTTCAGGAAGTGACAGTCAGTGAGTTGTTAGTAGGGAAACAGAGAGGTGACAGCAGCAGGCTCTAGTTAAGGGCTGATAGGGACAACGTGGGCCTAGAATCCCGGCCAGTGGTTTGCCAGAGAAACCCTCCACACGAAAGTCCCCTTTGCCTGGCCTGGGAACCTCGAGATAGACGTTGGGGCCTGGGGGCACATTCTGTCTGTGAAGCTGCAGAAGATAAAGGACTCGAACTTTTGGTGTGACATGGAATCCAGATATAGTGCCAGAGGTGGAGAAGAATCCCTATGGCTAGAGAAGTTGGCAGAAGGGATGCTCTACCCAGAATGAGAACCAGGGCTGAAGTTGTATCCGGAACCTGTGGGAAAGATGATAATCCATTGGGCCTTATCCTTTACACATGCCTGCAAATACTGTAAATACTGTCAGTCACCAAGTAAAGTTTTGGTTGTTTCTATAAACCTTGTGTCCCATGGAATGATTGCTTCCCTGGTTCCAGGAGAGGACTGGTAAGTGGGAAATACCACATACACAGCAGCACACCCGGAAGGATGCACATTTTGTAGGGTGCCAAAGCGAACAGAAGAGACAGCTCACCCACCACTACCTCGCTTGGGCACCTTACATTTTTCATAGTCGGCAAGATATGAGCTCCTTGCACAAAGGAAGCGGGGAAGAGCCGACCTATAGTGCAGATGAAGAGTGATGGAAGACATGTGGCCCAAGATGGCGGCCAGAAGCATGGACTCCAAAATGGCGACGACGGCGGTGAAGAGGAGAATAACTGTCTATCGTGGGCGTGGACAGCGCCCGAGAGCACAAAAATGTGTTCAGCCCCTACAAATGTTAGCACAAAGAATGATGCACTCAGCAGTCAGGATTCAGCCCAGAATGGGAGGCACATTCCGGAGGAGGGCGCAGCGCAGTGTAAAGCGCAGCCCGACGAATGGAAGATGGAAATGAAAGGAGGCGCGGCTGAAGGAGGAGCCGCCGAGAGTGCAGTGTGAGGCAGTGGTTGGGTCACTAGGTAGGCCCAGAAAGAGGTGGAGTTGGACACGCAGGAAGCATGTCACCGGAGACCAACCAGCGCCATTTTCACTGCCAAACATGAGGAGTGAGGAGCGCAGCAGTGAATCTTTCAAGAAGATGGCACACAAAGAACAAAATGACCCGATGGAGGTGAGTGACGAGAAGATGCCAGAAGCTGTCACCCCTGGGGGTGCATCGAGAAGTTACCAGACCACTGGTGCTGATCAAGTACCAACGTTTGTACCACCGATGCTGGTGAAGTGAACAAATGTGTTGCAGTCTGACTTGAGCCTTCTGGCTCATGAGCTTAGGGTGATGTGCTTGAGGCGGATGCCGTGAAGCAATACCTCCTTGGCTGAGGGAGGAAAGACCCCAGAGAGCGCCAGTACGAAGGGAGTGTGCCTGGAAGAAGAGGGCAAACATACCCAATCGTGGCTGGTCCCGGTTCTGGTGCTCAACAGAAGGATCCCTGGAGATACAACGAGCACGGTTGTGCCCAAAGTCAAGAAAGCAAAGGTAAGGGCAGTCAAGAGAAAGGCCCCATGCATTAATTGGCAGGCGATAGAAAGGGACATTATGAGCACCCCTCCAGTCGAGAGTCACCCTGACTACCAGCCATGGTGGCTGGCTGAGCCACCGCCCACAATGAGTCTGTTGGAGCACTGAAAAAGGAATGACCTATACCTGAGAGAGTGGTTGAAGGGGTCCAATGCCACCCAGCGTGAGTTGATAGAGGAGTCCCAGACCCATGGACAAGTGGTGGAATTTAACATAAATGAGAAGAGAAAGTCATATCCCCTTTAGACACCTACTCACTGATGTACACCACCGAAAGACATGTTAAATTTTAGAAAAAAGAAAAAGGGGTGAATAGAAAAATTATATTAAAATTGATCTTTATTATAAATTATTAAAATTAATTTATCCTATTATAGATCTCATTCATCTTTTGATGCATATAAGGTCGAAGTCTAGATGATATTCGACGACGACCCACAAAGAATCCCGGTTGCACAGTGACGTGAGATCGGTGTTAAGGGAATATCTAACCCAGTCCCTTAAGTTCAATGGGTTAGATTATAAATTAGTTATACCCCACTTGCACTAATAAATCTATAGTTATATCAGATTTTATCAGATAACTGATTGTGTGCTATGGCTTCTATCAGACAGTTAACTATTCCATGTATCACTAATTGCCCAATTGAGGACATAAAACTATATTAACGCTTGTGAAAACCTGTGCAAGATATACTGATGTGTGCATACATGGTCGATTTATATTTATGTCCACAAAGGTTATGTCCCTTTAAAATAGATAAGACCATGTAACCCACAGCTTATCGGTGGTGCGTTCAGCCACACCAATGTATCGGCGTATGTAATCCCTGTCGGTATGTATCACTAACCGCAACAGGGCTGCATAAGTGCAGAAGGATCTTAACTACAGGGGTGGTCTGTATAATACCACACCAGACCACACCAATGCCGCCGATACTCATGTCTGATGCGCTGAATAGCTTCACCACATTCAGCACATGCACAGCTGATCACTTCAGATATAATCAACGCCGAACAACAGCTATATTAATCTCTGTGTCGGCGGTGTATGGCAGTGTATGGGTAAAGTGAACGTTGTGGTCACAGTACTACTCTATAGGGGTTCATGGTAATTCCCTCTTAACTATCACTGGCATATCTCGGGACACAGTCCCTGATGCGCGTTTCGCCGGTATAACTGCTTTTTCTAACAACAGGGTCGGCCTCACATTCCGGATATTTATACAGTCACTAAAGATTGACAGGCAAGTCGACCGATCAAATTAATTAGAGCAAAATCAGTTAATTTCCTCACCAGTATTGATATAGAAGCCTAGAATCAAGTTCAATAACCTCTTACCATTTGCCATTTATCATTATTGTACAGATTGCATAAATCAACTATGTTCCTATTATTTATCTGAGATTAGAAATACATCAGAAACAAACTAATTCATAAAAGGAAAAAAGAGAGTGCAGATGTCACATCATCAATTTTATCAGTTCTTACCCCAAATTTTAGATCATCAAATCAGACCATGTCAATACAATCTATCATATCTTAAATATGAATATTTCTCATTGATCAGTTCTCTATGTACCACTTGCTTCACATGAACTGAGGCACATAGGTCAAAGGGAACAATTTTCCTTATTTTTTCAAATCAAAAGATGCATGAGATCTATAATAGGATAAATGAATTTTAATCATCTATAATAAAGATCAATTTTAATATAATTTTCTATTCACCCCTTTTTCTAGAATTTAACATAAAGAAGGGGTATGGGTTGCTGGAGGAAGAGTGGACCGGGGACGAGGCTTATTTAAATTGTGATACAGTGAAGCAGAAGTACCTGTCCTCACGACTCCACAACATCTACCCAGGTAAAATCATTGAGTTTGTGAAGTGTGAATGTCAGCGGGGTTGGTATTCCGCGGCTTTCGTGCTTCGTCATACATGGGTGGACAATTTGGAGAGAGACCAGGAGGTCTTTGAGCAGAGGTTCAAGAGGGAGGCCCAACAGAAGTGGGTTAAGAGGCCCCAAGGGTTTCTTGTCAATGCCGAGGACCGGCGATTCCTGTGAGGAAGAAATGGCACCAGATCCGTCACTGGCAGAGTTCAAGGAGGAATGCGGAGATCCTCTTGAAAGCTGCAGATCGGTTAGCTATAAGGATAGATGAGTAGAGATGAGCGAACTTGTCAGCACGAACATTGCACATATGGATTCATGTTCGGACTCCAGAGCATTTTTCTCAAAATCTGCAAAATTCGGCCAAAGTTTAGTAAATAATTGAGTTTCCACTAATGCTTTTGTTAGGACTTTTGCTAGGATAGTGGTGCTGTATGATGAGTGGGGAGGATGTGTTTGATGAGCGGTGGAGGTGGGGAGAGGTCAGAGGAACAGTGGACCATTATTCTTAATTTTTTTTTCTTAACTTAATGTGTGGACATTCCGGCAGCCAATCAGGACACAGAAACCATCCACAACTTCCAGACACAAGGGCTTGTGTCATTGGCTGACGAAGTCACATGTCCCTCTCCATATAAAGAGCGGACATGTTGCTTTGGCGCCATTTTGTCAGTGTAACAGAGCAGCGAGGCTGCTCCTGCTGCAGCTACAGGATAGTCAGATAGTTATATAGACGACTGATTGTCAGTCAGCTAGTTCAGATCCTGTGTGGCTGTGAAATCGACCTTTCAGCAGATCAATCCTTTTTGCTAATTGTGTGATCTAGAGACACTAAACCACATTTCACAATATAACTCTTTTGTGCTGCTAATATTGTGCTCCAGCCAGAAGTGCACATTTCCGAATCAAACTTCTTTGTGCTAATAGCGTGCTCCAGAAACCAGGTCACATTTTGTTACGCTCGCGCCCGGACTGACTGGCGTGAGCGCGATTAGTGATTCCACTGTACCATGAACCGAGGAGTGCCTGGAGGGGCGTAAATAAGTATCAACCCGATCCGACCAAGGTCGCACGGTGGCTAGTCGACTCCATGGACCAAGTAGGAACTGAGCAGAGGGACCAGGTGCGACTCCAGGTCAGACCCCGGTCACAGTTGTTGACCCACACCGGGGAATGCAGGAACAGGCAGGTTACACTGGCATACAGGCAGGTGGGTACTGGCAAGTACAGCTGGTATGCAGACAGGTGGGCACTGGCAAGCACGGCTGGTATGCAGACAGGTGGGCACTGGCAAGCACGGCTGGTATGCATACAGGTGGGCACTGACAAGCACGGCTGGTATGCAGACAGGTGGGCACTGGCAAGCACGGCTGGATTGCAGACCGGGAGGTACTAGGTTGGAGCGCAGGCTGGATAGGGTCCAGTACAGACTGGGAGACAGGTACAGAGCCGCAGATACGGTAGACAAGCAGAATAAAGCGAAACCGCTGGAGCGGAGGACAAGGCAGAGCAGAGAGGAACTGCTGGTGCGGTGAGCAAGCAGAGCGGAGCAAAAACCGCAGGTGCGGTTGGCAAGGCAGAGCACAGCGGAACCGCCGGAGCGGTAGACAAGGCAGAGGAGAGAGAAACCGCAGGTGTGGTGGACAAGGCAGAGCAGAGTGGAACCGCCAGAGCAAAGGGCAAGTCAGAGCAGAGAGAAACCGCTGGTGCGGTGAGCAAGGCAGAGCAGATAGAAGCCGCCGGAGCGGTGGGTAAGACAGAGCAGAGTGAAGCCGCCGGAGCGGTGGGCAAGTCAGAGCAGAGAGAAACCTCCGGAGTGGTGGGTAAGGCAGAGCAGAGGGAATCCGCGGGAGCGGTGGGCAAGTCAGAGCAGAGAGAAACCGCCGGAGTGGTGGCTAAGTCAGAGCAGAGAGAAGCCACCGGAGCGGTGGGTAAGTCAGAGCAGAGAGAAGCCGCAGGAGCGGTGGGTAAGTCAGAGCAGAGGGAAGCTGCCGGAGCAGTGGGCAAGTCAGAGCAGAGAGAAACCGCCGGAGCGGTGGGCAAGGCAGAGAGGACAGGGCTCTGTTCACATGGAACAGACTGGAAAATACAGGAAGATATGGAGGAAGGGAAAAGGGAGAAGCAGAACCAGATACACACAAGGTACTTCCTATGAAGTAGCGAGTGGACACAAAACTCACAAACAGAAGTACAGAGACAATGAGTTGGAGTTAGGTGCAGGTTCAGATACTGCAGGAAAAGGGAAGGTAAGGACATAGAGACAAACAGGTAACAGGCTAGGATACAGTTCAGACAGGAAATGCTACTGCAATGAGATACAAGAACGAGCCTGGGAATACAGCCCCCAGAGTGGTGGAAACAGACTAGAAGTCACAGGTAACAGGCCTGGGAATACAGCCCCCAGAGTAGCAGAAACAGACTAGAAGTCAGCGATAACAGGACAGGACCTGGCAATACAGTTGCAAAGACAAACTGAGTGAAGGTGTTGCTCAGGCACCTCCTACTGGGTGGAGAGGGGTTTAAATATCCAGTGACTCACAGTAATAGGCTGGAGACGCATTAGGGGTGCACCCACAGCAGCTATAAGAATCAGGAAGTAACCTGGCCGCAGCCCTAAGCAGTCAGTCAAGAGGCATGCACACAGCATGAACTGGAGCAAGATTTGCAGGCTGGACTGACAGGTAAGATTGCGGTCTTGCATAGTGGGAGGTGGTGCACTATGCAAGCACGCCGCCAGGGATGTTACACATTTCAGCTTATAAATATTTTGTGCTGCTAATATTTTTGCTCCATCCAGGAGTCCACATTTCAGAATCTAAATTCTTTGTGCTAATAGCGTGCTCCAGAAACCAGGCCACAATTCAGCATATAAATATTTTGTGCTGCTAATATTTTTGCTCCAATCAGGAGTTTACATTTCCGAATCTAAATTCTTTGTGCTAATAGTGTGCTCCTGAAACCAGGCCACATTTCAGCATATAAATATTTTGTGCTGCTAATATTGTGCTCTAGTCAGGAGTCGACATTTCCGAATCTAAATTCTTTGTGCTAATAGTGTGCTCCAGAAACCAGGCCACATTTCAGCATATAAATATTTTGTGCTGCTAATATTGTGCTCCAGTCAGGAGTCGACATTTCAGAATCTAAATTCTTTGTGTTAATAGCGTGCTTCAGAGACGAGGCCACATTTCAGCATATAAATATTTTCTGCTGCTAATATTTTTGCTCCAGCCAGGAGTCCACATTTCTGAATCTAAATTCTTTGTGCTAATAGCCTGCTCCAGCCACACTATTTCAGCAAATAAATACTGATTGTTAATTTAGTGACAGGTGACTGACATATCTGGGTCTAGGGTTGTGAAACATCTGGTTAAAAGAGGGGAAGGGTGCATCCAACATGAGTGGGAAAAAGTGAGGTTGTGGTGGAAGGGTGAATAGGATTGGTGTTCAAGGTATATGTGGGGTAGGTGATAATGTTACTTAATTATCATAAACTGAAGACATCTTAGCAGTTTATGATAATTAAGTAACATTATCACCTAGAAGAAAGACCTTGTAGAAGAGGGAAGAAAGACCATGTGCTCCTGGGGATGGCAAGCGTTGCATCAAGTGGCCTCTCCACCTCTTCCTCCACATTAACATCACACACAGTCCTCAGAGGTGGTACCCCAATTACCCTTGTTTCCCCCACATCAGAACTCTCCAACCGCCCAACTGACTGTGGGGAACCACAGATGGTTGAGTCTGCAGAACTGTTCAAACATTCTATTCCATGGGCATCAAAGGTCTGCTCCAAAGATTCACAGACTCAAAAGGAGGAAAGCATCTGCACCGATGCCCAAAATTTTTTTCAGTTCGAGTACAATCCAGACCCTTGTCACCAGACGTTAACCCCTTGGGGTGGAGGTGATCCTGATGAGACTTAGATACCAGAGGGGCACACGGACTGTACTGTGCTGTCAGGGCAGGAAGAGGAGTAGGGTGACTCTCAGGGCGAGGAGTGGGAGAACAGAGATGATGACGATGAGGTTGTAGATTCCGCTTGGTATGAACCCAGAGGCACGTGTAGCACCCTGAGGATTCGGCTGCTACAGGGGTATCACACCTCAAGCCAGAGGTGTGGTATTCCACTCCCGGGTAAGGATGGAGTGTGGAACTGAGCTCAGTAGGCTGCATGCACTACATACATCCCATTTCCGGGGGACAGACCAATGGTACTCCCACTAGAGAAATGTGCAGGTACGACAGCGTCTGTCCCTGGCTGGAGTGGGAGGGGGGTGGAACATCCCAGTAGTGTAGGGGCAGATAGGGGGAGCAGTCTGGGTAGTGCTAGGAGCTCATTGGGTGCTGGTCACCTGAGCTCACACATAGAGGGAGTATATAAGGTGGGAACCATCTTAGAACAGGGTCTTTTGTAGAGGTCAGTCAGTCTGTCAGAGTTGAGTCAGAGAAGCAGAGCAGCTCAGCCAGCTCCAAGGCCAAGAGAGAGAGAGAGTAGAAAGAAGGACCCAGAGGGGGAGAAGAGGGAACTCCAAGAACCCAAAATTAGACCAGAGGGTGAAGAGTTGGCACAAGGGTACCGGATCCCAAGCTGGTGGAGGGCCCTAATCCTTAGCCAGAGACCGGAGGTCGTGGGCAGGATCTGCCACGACCACCCACTAAATCCACCCGGAAGGCACACCAAGAATAGGGTCAGGGAACCCAGAGACAAGGGTTTACCAACAAGAGGCCCGAGGGAGCCGGACTTAGGTGGATCCCTGGTGGGGAATTCCAGAGAGAAGGACAAGTCAGAAAGGGAGCTCAGGACCACGCTCCAGAATCACCTGGGGGTTGGCCGAGTCCAGGACCTGGTGGACGCAGCACGGCTCGGGTGGTCACTCAAGGCCGGAGTGACCAACACAAAAGCAGTAAGTAAAACCCTGAACTGCACAGCCGACTCGGAGTCTTATTACCACTCTCACTGCACCACCACAACCACCACCCTCTACAACTGACCCCCTGAGGCTATACCCCTCCCGTTGGGGGTTATACTACCTGAGCTGCACACACACCACCAGCCTCAGCGGACCCTGCTGCAGCGGCGGCCGTAGTGACCGCAAATCAACGGGTGGCGTAGTCGACATTAAAGAACATCCAGCAACATCTGTAGGACTGCCACACACTGAGCTTGACACCCTGGGCACGGACCGGGTCACCGCCACTCGGAGACTACAACCCCCATCTGATCCGGCTCCGGGTATCCCCCAAACAACACTGGCCCAGGGGGCGCGTCAACTTTGGCGTAGTCGGCAGGATTATGTGCCCGCAACAACCGGGTACTGCGTGCCTGAAGAAAAGTTCACCATTACCTTAAAAAGAAGTCTCCCGCCGGTTCCGGAGGGTCCCCGCCAACGGACCCCATCACAGGTCGTTTCCCGCCGGTTGTCCGCCATTTGCAGCTTTTTCCCGCCATCCGTGGAGTTTCCCGCCACTGGGAGACGATTCCCGCCATTTCCAAAGATTTCCCGCCTTGGAAGAGCGGACGCCATTATGGGCGTGCCAGAGGGTGGCAAAAGGCCACCTCCCATCGTGGGCCAGGTCGAAGAATGGCGCCAAAAGCGGAAACCGTGCCCACCAACAGAGACTGTGATGCTGGAAGTGTCCATCAGCGTGAGAGAACTGCCCCTGGAACTGACAATCACTAAGTTGCCCCGGGACCACCCTCAATGTGGGCGGAGACAGAACAAGAGAGCAAAGATGGGTGTCGCCTGGAGCAGTCTGGAGAGAGCGCACCCGGAGACAAGAAGTCTGGAGAGGAGTCCAGAGAGAGCCTACCCGGAGATGGAGGGAGAGTCAGGCAGCACCGACCCAGTGGTCAGGAGCCTGCTACAAGCCACAACCCCACTAGGCCTAGTGGAGGTCCTGGCACAGCTCCCCCAAGACCGGAAGTGTGCACAGACTGCGCTGGAGGGCCTCACACGGAGGATGGCCCGGGTGCAGCGAGAGACGTTGGCGGAGTGGAGCCGAGAGATGGCCCAGCGGACCGAAACCCGTCAGCGGAGCACGCCACCCGAGACGAGGAGACAGACCGCCTCTGAGGATGGTGCAGGAGGACTCAAGGCCGGAGACGGCGCCGAGAAGGGAGCTGAACGAATGGAGGCAGGTAAAGGGGACGTCTCTACCCCGAGCCGGGAAACCGTGTACCTGCCCCAGCTCCCCGTCGCAGAGCCCGAAATTCCCCCTGCCGTGCCCGTCGCTGCATCGTCACCGCCGCAGACTAGGCCTCAACCGGAAACCGCGGCCGCGACCCCTGTGACGTCACGCGCTTCGACCCTGAGCGCGGCAAAGCAGGAAATACCATCAGCCTGGTCGCAAGGCCTAGTACACCCGGGCGCCGCCATTCCAACAGCGCCCCCTACCTCCGTGGAGCTACCAGCCTGGTCGCAGGGCCGAGTAACCACGGGCGCCGCCGTTCTTACGGTGCCCTTAGCCTTTAGGGTGCCCCAAGCCTGGTTGCAAGGCCTGGTCAACCCGGGCGCCGCTACCATCAACGCGCCCTCAACATCTAGAGTGCCGCACCTGGGTGAAAATCTATTTGCCCAGCATACGTGCCCGGATGGGCAGCCCTTTGTATGGCCCCAGGAGTACATTCAGCTGGAACTCCAGAGAGCAAGGCCCATGTGCGAGCCCCTGATTCAGGCTCCGAAGCCTGTAAAGAGGACCTCACCCCCGCTGGAGGAGGCACAGTTTGAGTGGGACCCCACCGGAGAAGACCTCATGGGGTTCACTCAGGAGACTCGGGCGGCCGCAGCGGAGCGTGCAGAGTGCTGCCGGCAGCAGCTCGAGGTCTTCGAGAAGGAGCGGAGAGAGAGGCGGGTCCGGGAACAGCAAGCACAGATAAGGAGCGCGGAGCAGAAGAGCCGGACCAGGAGGAATCCCCGTGCAGCTCATGGTCCCCCTTCCACCGGGACTGTGATAAAATTCAACATGCAGCATGGGTGGGGCTTCATTAGAGACCATCATACCCCCGGCGACGTCTTTGTGACCCGCAGAGACGTAGAAAGCCATCTGCCGGAGGGACACAGAGGTCGTGACCTGTATGTAGGGGACGAGGTCACCTTCACCCGGCACAAGTGTGCCAAAGGGCCCTACGCCCTCCATGTGCATCGCCTGACGGAGGAGGAGCTGCGGTGTGAGGAGGAGCAAGAGGGCCCGGACGGGTCTGAAACTGAAACCAACCAACAAGAAAGAGCAGGAGGACGCCGTCGTTGAAGTACGGTAGAGAGAGACTGTATAAAGTTGCCCGTCGGGGTACCAAGAACTGTTACTTATTTAAAATATGTTCCCCGTTGGGACAAAGTGTGAACTGATGCCCGTGTGTCCCTAGTTCCTAATACCTGGCCGAGGACTGAGATCGGCCATATCCCCTTTGTATATAGTTGCGCTTCCTAAAGCGCCCCCTACTGGTTTTATGGGAAAACCATTTTCTTCAAGAGACTGTCGCACTTTACCCGGTCACAAGTTGCACCGTGACCGGAGGAACCAGAGACAGGAATGTTTACAAGAATGTTATTTATGAAAACGTTTTATTGCTGATATATATATGATGTTTTATATGTTTATGTTTATGAAAAAAATTGTATGTTTTGGATGTTTTTATATCTTACAGCCCGAGGACGTGCTGTGATTTACCAGGGGGGAATGTAGCACCCTGAGGATTCGGCTGCTACAGGGGTATCACACCTCAAGCCAGAGGTGTGGTATTCCACTCCCGGGTAAGGATGGAGTGTGGAACTGAGCTCAGTAGGCTGCATGCACTACATACATCCCATTTCCGGGGGACAGACCAATGGTACTCCCACTAGAGAAATGTGCAGGTACGACAGCGTCTGTCCCTGGCTGGAGTGGGAGGGGGGTGGAACATCCCAGTAGTGTAGGGGCAGATAGGGGGAGCAGTCTGGGTAGTGCTAGGAGCTCATTGGGTGCTGGTCACCTGAGCTCACACATAGAGGGAGTATATAAGGTGGGAACCATCTTAGAACAGGGTCTTTTGTAGAGGTCAGTCAGTCTGTCAGAGTTGAGTCAGAGAAGCAGAGCAGCTCAGCCAGCTCCAAGGCCAAGAGAGAGAGAGAGGAGAAAGAAGGACCCAGAGGGGGAGAAGAGGGAACTCCAAGAACCCAAAATTAGACCAGAGGGTGAAGAGTTGGCACAAGGGTACCGGATCCCAAGCTGGTGGAGGGCCCTAATCCTTAGCCAGAGACCGGAGGTCGTGGGCAGGATCTGCCACGACCACCCACTAAATCCACCCGGAAGGCACACCAAGAATAGGGTCAGGGAACCCAGAGACAAGGGTTTACCAACAAGAGGCCCGAGGGAGCCGGACTTAGGTGGATCCCTGGTGGGGAAGGCCAGAGAGAAGGACAAGTCAGAAAGGGAGCTCAGGACCACGCTCCAGAATCACCTGGGGGTTGGCCGAGTCCAGGACCTGGTGGACGCAGCACGGCTCGGGTGGTCACTCAAGGCCGGAGTGACCAACACAAAAGCAGTAAGTAAAACCCTGAACTGCACAGCCGACTCGGAGTCTTATTACCACTCTCACTGCACCACCACAACCACCACCCTCTACAACTGACCCCCTGAGGCTATACCCCTCCCGTTGGGGGTTATACTACCTGAGCTGCACACACACCACCAGCCTCAGCGGACCCTGCTGCAGCGGCGGCCGTAGTGACCGTAAATCAACGTGTGGCGTAGTCGACATTAAAGAACATCCAGCAACATCTGTAGGACTGCCACACACTGAGCTTGACACCCTGGGCACGGACCGGGTCACCGCCACTCGGAGACTACAACCCCCATCTGATCCGGCTCCGGGTATCCCCCAAACAACACTGGCCCAGGGGGCGCGTCACACGCAGCTGAGTAGCTCAGCAGAGGAGGTGGAGGAAGACGAAGAGGTTACATTGCAACAACAATAAGCACTGCATCCTCAGCCACAAATGTGGCTCTGGCCAGCAGCGTTCGCCAGTCTGCAGTTCACAGGGGCAGAAAGGGTTGCCTAGACTGGCCATTTTTTGAAACCGCAAATGATGACTCATCTCACGTTATCTGTCAACTTTGTAAAAAACAACTCAGTAGAGACAAAAATTCTAATAATTTGACTACTACATGCATGAATAGGCACATGAGCAATCAACAAGTGTTTTGAGAATCTCACTGCACTAAAATGTGGACTAGCGGGCCTCGCCAACCACCGGCCGACCCATAAACTGCATCTGCTGCTTCTTCCTCCTCTGTCACTGTGGCAAGTGTTCTCACACAGGTCTCCGGCCGCAGAACCTACACTTGTTTACCTGCTACAGTCCGGGTGATTGAGAGCCTCTCAGAGCACACCACATCTTTCTCAATCAACCAAAACATCTCTGCCTGCACCTCACTCACAGTCTAGCAGTTTGCAGTGTTCATCCTACTCCACCCTCTCTCAGCACAGCAGCCAGCCGTCGGTCCTGCAGTTGTGGTCACATAAAGTATTGTTTCCCCCTACACATGCAAAAGTTAAGAGCTTGAACTCCACAATCTCCAATCTGTTGGCCACGGAAATGCTGCCTTTCCAACTGGTGGATACAGACGGTTTATGAAAGGTGATGGCCGTCGCAGTTACCCAGTACCAGGTGCCCAGCAGCACAATATAGGGGCTGATTCCAGCGATGTGTCACTTATTCAGCTGCTTGTTGTCATTTTGAGAAAATCACCGTTTTATCTGCTGCAGATCTAGCAGCTCTCTGAATGCTGCGCTCTGTATAGCCCCGCCCACACCACTGATTGGTAGCTTTCTGCCCATGGTCAGTGTACACAGAAATCTACTGATCAGTGGTGGGGGTGGGGTCCTACAGAACTTACTAGTCAATTACCTTCTGACAAATCAATGATTTTATCAAAACAACACTAAGCAGCCCAGTAAGTGACACATTACTGGAATCAGTGCCTCTAACCCTACATTATACTGCTCTCAGATTAGGTGGCAAAAACCTGATGACAGATTCCCTTAAAAGGAGCTGTAAAGACAAAAAAGTTTGTATGAAAAAAAATACAAGCCATTTGTGAAATTAACTTTTTTTCATTGTTAATTCACATTAGACTGTATCTTCAACACTTTTGTCAGCGGGTCTTTTTACAGACTCTGAATAGGGCAGCTCTCTCCCTCTCCCTCAGCAGAAAGTCACAGCATGGTTAAAAAACGGGATCTTTTATGATTTTCTCATAATAAATAAAAAAGGACATGCAAGTCCTCCAAACTATTTTCCGTTTCTGTATAGGGGAGGTCCTAAATCTTTTTTGTTCTTTAGTTGATCACATGTCAAAAAGGCAAAGCATTTACTATGAACTCGCCTAAAATAATATACACTTGGAGAGTAATATCATCATCTGCATGTAAATATTCCTTGACTCTAAGGGCTCGCTCACACTGTCGTATAACACGGTCGAATGCTATGTGATGTTTTATCGGATAGGACTCGGCCCTATGTTATACTATGGGACAGTGCAGATCTGCGATTATTGGCATGAGAAAATGATCTCATTCGATATTCGGACCATGTGCACCCATACAAGTCTACGGGTGCACGTAAAACATTGGACTGCACTCGGATGTCATCCAAGTGCAGTCCGATGAAATTAAGTTCTCCATCTTCTCCATATCTGTGCTGCGAGAGAATCGGATCACACTCAGTTGAAGCTCTGACAGAGTTTGAGCCGAGTGTCATTAGCATAATTGGCCCTATTCTCTTGCATGAGAGAATATATGGCTTAGTGAGTGGACCCTAAAACTGAATAGTAGTGACGGACAGGCACCTCACAAGTGGGATCCATGTAGCTCTCAGATGTCATGTAGGTAGGGCTTCATTCCATGGGGTAGGGCTTAATTTCAAGGTATTTAAAAAAATGGACTTCAAATAAAAATTAAATGAACACAAAAAGCACTAATTGAATTATTTTTTTCATATTTATGTTTGCAACCCCTTTAAAAACTCTTTGAGGACTAAGGCACATATATGTCCCATAGTTTTAAACTGGAAAAAAATTTGATTGAATAAAATTTAAGGTCCTCCAAGGTTTAAGTAGGTCATAAATTCATATGAATACTTGCTCATACAATTGCACATGCCAAAAGATGAAGAAGAACAGAATCAAAAATATGACATTAAGTGGAGCACTTACAGGTATTCAAGGTGAAAGAGACCAGCAAAGGCATCGTCTCGAATGACAGTAAATGAGTTAGAATTCAGCAAGCTGAAAATGAAGACAGCAGGTTAGAAGCGAACCAGACTTTATGGTGCTCAGAATTAGTCAAGCAGAATTTATTGACTGCTGTTGCAAAGCACTGAGACTCCCGCAGTGTATAGATGGCGCCGTGCGGCCTCCCGCTGTGTATAGATGGCGCCGTGCGGCCTCCCGCTGTGTATATATGGTGCCGTGCGGCCTCCCGCTGTGTATAGATGGCACCGTATAGATGGCTACGTGCGGCCTCCTGCTGAGTATACAAGTATAGATGGCTACGTGCGGCCTCCTGCTGAGTATAGATGTCGCACGGCGCTCCCCCCAGAGACAGCAGGAGGCCGCACAGCGCCATCTATACTCAGCGGGAGACCGCACGTAGCCATCTATACACAGCAGGAGGCCACACGGCGACATCTATACTCAGCGGGGGGCCGCACGTAGCCATCTATACACAGTGGGGGGCCGCACGGCGCCGTCTATAGACAGCAGGGGGCCGCACGTAGCCATCTATACACAGCGGGGGGCCGCACGTAGCCATCTATACACAGCGGGAGGCCGCACGGCGCCCCCCCAGAGACATCAGGAGGCCGCACGGCGCCAACTATACTCAGCAGGAGGCCGCATGCAGTCATACACACACACACAAACATATACAGACACGCATAAACACATTTGAAACACAAAATTACATACAAACAGACATCACACAATGACATCTGCCCACACACACACACAAACAGACAGACATCACACACACACACACCTGCCCACACACACACACCTGCCCACACACACACACACACCTGCCCACACACACCTGCCCACACACACATCTGTGTGTGTGTATGTATAGTGTGTGTGTGTGTATAATGTGTGTGTATGTATAGTGTGTGTGTATGTATAGTGTGTGTGTATGTATAGTGTGTGTGTGTATAATGTGTGTGTATGTATAGTGTGTGTGTATGTATAGAGTGTGTATGTATAGTGTGTATAATGTGTGTGTATGTATAGTGTGTGTGTATGTATAGTGTGTGTGTGTGTGTGTGTATAATTTGTGTGTGTGTATTTTTTTTTTAAGTTAAAAACAAGTAAAATGCATGTGGTATCAATATCAAGACTCCAGATATAAGGGCCTATTCACACTGAATTTTGCAATGCATTCATCTCCTCTTTCCAGGCTTCTATCTAAATCCCTGAAAAATGGCATTCAGATGGGCCTTGACATAGCCATTGATTTGAACAAAGGCAAACCGAGGCTAAAGTCTGAATCTTTAGGCTCCATTTGCTCTGCTTTCAGATGTCTCATTTCAGACAGGACAATCCTGAATTTCAGGGATTCAGTTGTAAGCCTTGTGTAAAGACCTTAATGCAGCGCTGAATGTAGTGTGAATAGGTCCTTACATCCTACACCACCTCAGGGGATTGTTGTTATGGAGTATTGCCCCTGGGTGGCCGCAGTTATGACCACCACCAGGGCTCGCGGTCACCCACCCTAGCTTTGGTATTCTGGGGAGCTGGTATAATGAATATCTGAGAAGAGCCCTAGAGAAGCAAGAACATTGGACAACCAAGAGGTGGTGGCCTCAAGTCAGGTGTAGTGTTCAACAGGGCAAGACTTTCTAACCTGCCCACACACACACACACACACACATATACACACACCTGCCCACACACACACACCTGCCCACACACACACACACACACACACCTGAACACACACACACACACCTGCCCACACACACACCTGCCCACACACACACACACCTGCCCACACACACACACACACCTGCCCACACACACACACCTGCCCACACACACACACACACCTGCCCACACACACACATATACACACACACACCTGCCCCCCCCACACACACACCTGCCCACACACACACACACCTGCCCACACCCACACACCTGCCCACACCCACACACCCACACACCTGCCCACACGCACACACACACCTGCCCACACACACACACCTGCCCACACACACACACACACCTGCCCACACACACACACACACACCTGCCCACACACACACACACCTGCCCACACACATGCACACCTGCCCCCACACACACACACCTGCCCCCACACACACATACACCTGCCCCCCCCACACACACACCTGCCCACACACACACACCTGCCCACACACACACACCTGCCCACACACACAAACACATATACACAGACACCTGCCCCCACACACACATACCTGCCCACACACACACACACACCTGCCCACACACACCTGCCCACACACACACACACACACACACCTGCCCACACAGACACCTGCCCACAAACACACACACGCACCTGCCGACACACACATACACACACACACACATATACACACACACACACCTGCCCACAAACACACACACACCTGCCCACACACACACACATATACACACACACACCTGCCCACACACACACCTGCCCACACACACACCTGCCCACAAACACACACACACGCCCACACACACACACACCTGCCCCCACACACACACACATGCCCACACACACACACACACATATACACACACACACACATATACACACACACACACCTGCCCACACAGACACCTGCCCACAAACACACACACACCTGCCCACACACACACACACATATACACACACACACATATACACACACACCTGCCCATACACACACACACCTGCCCACACACACCTGCCCACACAGACACCTGCCCACAAACACACACACACCTGCCCACACACACATACACACACACTCACCATCCCCCGGCTCCATTGCTCCTGCCTGCTCTGTCTCTTTTCTGGTGCAGCACTGCAGGTCGGGGCGCACTGCGTGACGTCACAGCTAGGAGACACAGCCGCGCACAGGGCCGTGTCTCCTAGCAGTGACGCGGCCGGGCCAGCACAGGGAAGTTAACTGCTGCAGTGCTGGCCCGGCCGATGAAGAAGTAGCGGCGGCCGCTGCTGGGGAAGCGGTCCGGGCCCCCCCCCTCCCGCCACTGCTACCGCTATGTGCCGCGGCGGCCCGCACATATAATGAGGGCAATCTGGCATTAGACACCCCACCTGGAGCCACGGGCCCCCTGCCGGCTCGGGGCCCCAGGAGGTCGCCCGGATTGCCCTCATTATAATCCGCCTATGTCTACATCTCTTGCAAGGTATATTGAAGTTCCTCCAAATTTTTCGCAGCCGTTGCATTCACTGCATAGACAAACGGTATGGGAGACCCACTTCCTAATAATGGGAACATTGTTTTCAGGAGGCCCTCTGACCTCTACGTTCCTTGCAAGGGGCATTGGAGTTCCTCCAAATTTTTGACAGCCATTGCATTCACTGCATAGGATAACAGTATGGGAAACCCACTTCCTAATAATGGGAACATTGTTTTCAGGAGGCCCTCCGACCTCTACGTCTCTTGCAAGGAGCATTGGAGTGCCTCTAAGTTTTTGACAGCCGTTACATTCACTGCATAGTCAAACAGTATGGGAGACCCACTCCTTTTTAATGGAACATGTCATACTCATTACTGAAGCCCAGCTCCATGTGTCTTTAAATTGTTAGTAGGGTTATTCCTAAATTTTGGCAGCCATTGGACTCACTGCATACCCTATAAATGGATAGCAGACCCTCTCCTTTCTAAAGGGAACATGTCGCTATTGTGGCCCAGCTCTATGTGTGTTTAAATTGTTAGTAGGGTTTTTCCTAAATTTTGACAGCCACGGGACTCACTGCATACCCTATAACTGGATATCAGACCCTCTCCGTTCTAATGGGAACTTGTCGTTACTGTGGCCCAGCTCTATGTGTCTTTAAATTGTTAGTGGGGTTTTTCCTAAATTTTGGCAGCCGTTGGACTCACTGCATACCCTATAACTGGATAGCAGACCCTCCTCTATGTCTCTTCAAAGGGGTATTGGGTTGTGTCCAAATTTTTGGCAGCCCCTGCAGTCACTGAATACGCAATAACAGTATAGGAGACCCACTCTTTAATAATGGGAACAACAAAGCATAGCCGACTGCTGGCCCTTTAAGAATAGTAAGGCTGTAAAAATAGTGTTTGTGACTTTCACAATCCCTACTTCATAAATGAAGCAGGATGTGTCTGATGATGTTTCACACACCCCATGGCCAGATAAGGTTGTAAAATGTTAAAATTACATTTCCCGGTGAATTCATTTGTCTTGGTTGAAAACAATGCAAAAGTGCAAAAGCACATCAAAAACGCTATGTGTGAACATAGCTCAAGGTGTGGAGGAGCATTTTTTTTGGGGGTTATTTATTTTGCCTTATATAAAAGTCATTACCCTGGAAAGGATGTTCCTTAACATATTTCCCAGGAAAATCCATTTTGGTTTTGTTTCTGTATGTTTTATTGTGAATCCATAAAAGTGGTGTAATACCTCTGACAATGTTGTTTACAGCAGTGACCAGGGAGTCAGAAATGCTTCCAGGGTTCTTCCAATGCTGTTACCATGTCATTTGAGCACTGTTCCCATCGATTTGGGCAATGTTTAGCCCCTCTGCAGACCGCCGGGGGGAGCCACCTGAAAAATGCTTGAGTTTCCCATATACTTACATTGGGCTCTTTACTCGGACTGAGCACCCGAGCAATGAGTACCCGAGCATTTTAGTGCTCGCTCATCACTAGTTGTGATATTACTGTATTAGTGTTGTAGCATCAATATATATGTATATATATATTTATAGTTGCCAGCTTGGGTATAAATATATATGTACGTAATAGACTGTAGACTTATGTAGGTGTAGTAAATATTCTTTATTAGTGCACGGTTTTGTCTCAGTTAGTATGTAGTATAAGGAATAGAGATGAGCGTTGTTCTACTCGAACTGTTCGCCAATCTCAAATTCGAGCTGTTTTGGGCGGTGTTCGAGCCGTTCGGCGAACACGAACAATTTGAGAAAAATTCGGCTGTTCGAGGTTATGTTCGATAACTGTTCGTGCACCAAAATCATAACTGGATTTTTTCTCAGTAATGATGAAAATTAATGTTAATACGCAGTTTGAGTGTACAGCGGGGTGGGGGGAGGGGCAGGGGATGGATCTCTGCAGGAACAATGAAGATCTCCATTTTTTTTTCTCTTTCCCGCATTTGCAGTGGGGAGGTGCAATCTGTCAGCCTATCAGCAGCGCACACACGGAGCGAAGTGCTTTTTTTCACACAAGCAAGGGCATGTGTCATTGGCAGTGTATGTCACATGTCCTTGCCCTATAAGACCAAGCCATTTTCCCCGTCGCCACCATTTTCTCACTGCTGCAGCTGCGTGTTAGACGGCACCGCTGTTGCTGTGTGCGCTATACCTTGTTAATTTCAAGCCAATTTTCGCACAAATATACAGATAGCTTGGGAGTAGGGAATAGTTGTGATTGCAGTCCTTTTAAGGACTAGGTTACAGCATTTCCTACGACTTTTATCAGGGAGGTCTGTGCTCTTAAATAGATAGGTTGTGGGAGTAAAGACTAATTGTATTTGGAGTCCTTTTCAGGACTAGGTTACATGAGTTCCTATCAGTTTTTGCCAGGCAGGTCTGTGCCAGTGCTGTGCAAGTTTTTTTCACAGCATTTGGCTGAATCTAGCAAAGCTAATCCTTTTTGGCCTATTGCAGAGTGTGTTAGTCAGTGGAGTAGCCTATCTGTGTTGCAAGATTTAACACCTGTGTATAGAATACCAATTTTTTTACTGCACCTAGTGAAGTAAAATCTTTTGGGCATAGCATCATTCTATTAGTCCATCTATACTGACCTCCATCAGGTTGCAAACTGAATATAATTTTTTTCTGCATCTAGCTCTGAAAAAATATTTGGGCTTCTAGCAGTGTGTGGGACTTGGTCTATTAGTCCATCTATACTGACCTCCATCAGGTTGCAAATTAAAAATAATTTTTTTCTTCATTTAGCTCTGAAAAAATATTTGGGCTTCTAGCAGTGTGTGGGACTTGTTCTATTAGTCCTTCTATACTGACCTCCAGCAGGTTGCAAATTGAATATAATTTTTTTCTGCATCTAGCTCTGAAAAAATAGTTGGGCTTCTAGCGGTGTGTGGGACTTGGTCTATTAGTCCATCTATACTGACCTCCATCAGGTTGCAAATTAAAAATATTTTTTTTCTGCATCTAGCTCTAAAAAAATATTTGGGCTTCTAGCAGTGTGTGGGACTTGGTCTATTAGTCCATCTATACTGACCTCCATCAGTTGCAAATTAAAAATAATTTTTTTCTGCATCTAGCTCTGAAAAAATATTTGGGCTTCTAGCAGTGTGTGGGACTTGGTCTATTAGTCCATCTATACTGACCTCCATCAGGTTGCAAATTAAAAATAATTTTTTTCTGCATCTAGCTCTGAAAAAATATTTGGGCTTCTAGCAGTGTGTGGGACTTGGTCTATTAGTCCATCTATACTGACCTCCATCAGGTTGCAAATTAAAAATAATTTTTTTCTGCATCTAGCTCTGAAAAAATATTTGGGCTTCTAGCAGTGTGTGGGACTTGGTCTATTAGTCCATCTATACTGACCTCCATCAGGTTGCAAATTAAAAATAATTTTTTTCTTCATTTAGCTCTGAAAAAATATTTGGGCTTCTAGCAGTGTGTGGGACTTGTTCTATTAGTCCTTCTATACTGACCTCCAGCAGGTTGCAAATTGAACATAATTTTTTTCTGCATCTAGCTCTGAAAAAATAGTTGGGCTTCTAGCGGTGTGTGGGACTTGGTCTATTAGTCCATCTATACTGACCTCCATCAGGTTGCAAATTAAAAATAATTTTTTTCTGCATCTAGCTCTGAAAAAATATTTGGGCTTCTAGCAGTGTGTGGGACTTGGTCTATTAGTCCATCTATACTGACCTCCATCAGGTTGCAAATTAAAAATAATTTTTATCTGCATCTACAGTACCTCTGAAAAAATATTTGGGCTTCTAGCAGTGTGTGGGACTATTTGTATTAGTCCATCTATACTGACCTCCATCAGGTTGCAAATTCAAAATAATTTTTTTCTGCATCTAACCCAGCCAATAGTTTTGGCCTAATACCACAGTTTGGCCACTCAGCTCTGCTCGGTTACCATCCATTGTTTTTTTGTGCAAACAACTCCAGAGTTGTGAATTAGTTAACCACCAAAATGAGTGGAAAAAGGCCTGCTGCTGGTGGAAAGGGGAATAGGCGTGTTGGGAAGGGGAAAAAAGGTTGTGTCCGTGGGGTAGGTGTTAAAGCAACAGTAACATCTGCAGAAGAAAGACCATCTTCCAGCCAAACTAAAATGTCTACTTCTTTTAGCGGACAATGTGATAAGATCCCTTTCTTACGGCCACGCCAATCGCTACAAATTCCAGATGAGGCACAAAAACAGCAGGTGCTTCAACGGATATCAAGTGCTCCTTTAAGTGGGCTCTCCTCCACATCAACTTCAACATCACAAATACTCCAGTCCTCAAAGGTGTCACCCAAATCGCACTTGCTTCCTCACAGCTCCCAAATCTCCAGCTGCCCGTCTGAGTATGAGGTAGAACAGATGGTTGAGTCTGCAGAGCTGTTTACTCATACTATAGCCTGGGAATCAGAGGTCGACTCCAGCGCTTCTGTGAATCCAGACGAGGAAATGATCTGCACTGATGCCCAGAATCTTTATGAGTCGGATCCAGGACCAGACGCAGAAGGTTCTGACCATAATGTAGACCCTCATTCCCAAACTGTAACTCCTGTTGGTGGAGACAATGAGGAAGACGATGGTAAGACTCAAATACCTGATTGGAGCGATAACTTTAGTTTTTTGTCAGGGCAGGAACAGGTTGGCTCTGAGGACGACGGGTGTGATAACGCACAGGGTGATGATGATGAGGTCGGAGATCCCACTTACTGTCAACCCACAGTCAGCCAAGAGATGAGGTCAGCAGAGGAGGTGGAGGAAGATGCTAGTGACGACGAGGTCAGGTTGCGCCTTCCTGGACAGAGACGTAGTACTGGAAGCACGTCAACAACTGCATCCTCAAACACAACTCTGCCTCTCACCACAAGTCGTGGTGGCTCTTCAGGTCGCATGGGTGCTAAGCCTTGCATAGCCTGGGCATTTTTTCAGATCGATAAAGATGACCCAACTCGTGTTATCTGTAACATTTGTCAGCAAAAGCTAAGTAGAGGCCAAAAAATACATAGTTTGAGTACTTCATGCATGAACCGGCACATGGACATGAAGCATAAGTTGCAGTGGGAAGCTCAGTGTGCTACAATGCGGTCTAGCCGGCCGGGCCAACCACCGTCTGCCATATCTTGTGCATCCGCGGCCTCTTCATCCTCTGTGACTGGGGGGACAGCAGTCACACCTGTTTTGGGGCGCAGACCTGCCACCTCTTTACCCGCAACAGCCAGCGTGATTGGCAGGTCATCATTTTCTTTGGAGGTGGTAACACCAGCTGGTCTTGAGCGCTGTCCGACATCGATAGCACCACCTTTGGATCAAGGCAACCTAACATGTCCGCCTGCATCTTCCTCACAGACCGGCAGTTTGCCGGGGACACCCTTATCAACCCCGTCTAAGCACAATAGCCAGCCCTCGGTCCCTCAGATGTGGACAAGTAAAAGACCATTTCCTCCTAGCCATGAGAAAGCTAAGAGGTTGAATTTCACCATCTGCAAGCTCTTGGCTACAGAAATGCTGCCTTTCCGCCTGGTGGACACAGAGGATTTTTGAGACCTTATGTCCGTCGCAGTGCCCCAGTACCAGATGCCCAGTCGGCACTACTTCTCAAAGAAAGGTGTGCCTGCGCTCCACCAGCATGTCGCACACAACATCACCGCTTCTTTGAGAAACTCTGTGTGTGACAGGGTGCATTTCACCACAGACACTTGGACGAGTAGGCATGGACAGGGGCGTTACATGTCGCTGACTGGGCACTGGGTAACTATGGTGACAGCAGGACAAGGGGCTGCTGTCCAAGTCTTGCCGTCCCCACGAGTTGTGCGTCAATCCTCTTTATGTCAAAGTTCCTCCACTGCTTCTGCCTCCTCAACCTCCTCTCGGTCTTCCACCTGCACCCAAAGCCTGTCTGGTCATGCCACAAGCTTTCTAACTGCGCAGAAGGGATCCTGCACACCTCCTTACTATGCTGGCAGTAGGGCTCAACGTCATCAGGCGGTTTTTACATTGAAATGTCTGGGAAATGTGAGTCACACAGCTGAGGAGTTGTGGTCAGCTCTGGAGAACCAATTTCATGAATGGTTGTCTCCACTGGACCTGAAACCAGGGAAGGCCGTGTGCGACAATGCTGCAAACCTGGGTGCGGCCCTTCGCCGGGGCAATGTCACACACGTGCCTTGTATGGCTCACGTGTTGAACCTGGTTGTCCAGCAATTTTTAGCCCACTATCCCAGACTAGATGGCCTTCTGCAGAGGGCACGGTCGCTGTGTGCTCACTTCCGCCGTTCGCATCCCGCAGCTCAGCGACTTACATCTCTACAGAAGTCGTTGGGCCTGCCACTTCACCGGCTAAAATGCGATGTGCCTACCCGGTGGAATTCAACTCTGCACATGTTGCAGCGACTGTGGCAGCACCGACAAGCCCTGGTGCAATACGTTCTGACGTATAGCCTGGGCCAACGAGATTCAGAGGTGGGGCAAATCACGCTGGAGGAGTGGTCTCAGATCAGGGACCTATGCACCCTTCTGCACAGTTTTGAAATGGCGACGAAGATGTTTAGTGCTGACGATGCCATTATCAGCATGACTATTCCGGTGATTTACATGCTGGAGCACATGTTAAACAGAATTCGGAGTCAGGTGGTGGCACAAGAGGAGGTGGAGGAAGTAGAGGAGGAGGAGTTGTATGCGGAAGGGCTAACATCTGCAAGGTCCAGACGGTCGGCAGCACCAGGGCGGCAGGCATGTGAGGGTGGGGGAGATGATTTTACCAGGGCGCATGGTAGCAGCCAAACTAGTGATGAAGGTGCAGGAGCCCAGGAAGAAGTGGAGGACGAACTGATGGAAGACTCATCAGATGAGGGAGACCTTGATCACATTTCTGTTGTGCGAGGTTGGGGGGAGAGGACAGAGGAAGGAAGCATGATTGTTACCTCGCCACCAACACAACAGGGACTTGGTGCTCCTGGATGCGCAACACACATGAGTGCCTTCTTGCTGCACTACCTGCAACATGACCCTCGAATTGTGAGAATTAGAAATAATCCTGACTACTGGGTTGCCACACTGTTAGATCCCCGGTACAAAAGTAAATTTGCAGAAATTATTCCTGCCATAGAAAGGGATGCACGCATGCAGGAGTATCAGCAGAGACTGTTGCAGAATCTTACATGTGCTTTTCCACAAAATACCAGTGGTGCACGTAGTGAATCTCACAGTTCCAACTTGCCAACCGTGGGACCGTCAAGTGTTCAGCACTCAAACCGTAACAGAACCACAGTATCTGCTGGTAACATCAATTTTGCGGAATCATTTCACCACTTTTTTAGCCCATCCTTTGCAAGGCCACAGGAGACAAGAAGTCTGACACATAGTCAACGCCTAGAGACGATGGTACAGGAGTATCTCCAAGTAAACATTGAAGCCACGACTGTGTCACTGGACCCTTGCTCTTTTTGGGCTTCCAATCTGGATAAATGGCATGAGCTAGCCACTTACGCCTTGGAGATCTTGTCATGCCCCGCAGCCAGCGTTCTGTCTGAACGTGTGTTCAGCGCTGCTGGTGGTGTGCTGACAGATAAGCGCACGCGGCTCTCCACTGATAATGTAGACAGACTCACGTTCATAAAGATGAACAAATCATGGATCCGAAACGACTTTTCTACCCCTGTGTCATCCTGGGGAGAGTAAAAGCTTGATGATTGGTTAAAATCACCCTACCAACCGTTTTAAGCTTTCAAATTACTAATCATGTTTATCTGTATCTTGACTGGAAAATAATTTGGGCTTTGTAGCAGTGTGCAGCACTGATCCTATTAGGCCATCTATAATAAGCTTCACCAGATTTAAAATTAAAAATAATTTTTAGCTGCATCTAGCCCGGAAAATAATTTTGGGGCTCCGAGATGCGCAAGACACATAAGTGACTTCTTGCTGCACTACCTGCAGCATGACCCTCATATTGTCAGAATTCGAAGTAATCATGACTACTGGGTTGCCACACTCTTAGATCCCCCAAACTTTTCGATCAACCTTTTCATTTTAATAAAGACCAAAAAAATGGTCATTTTTGAAATTATAAGCATTAGCAGGTTGTTAGAAACTGAAATCAAACAGCTTATTAGCAGGTTGTTAGAAACTGAAATCAAACAGTTTTCAACTCAAAACTTTATTCTAGGTGATGTTACATTTTCACATAGGACCCCTTGTTCGAAAGGAGCTTCTGAACTCTCTCGTCCATTGAATTTGTCAGGTTTTGGATGGTTTCTGCTTCAATTGTTTTGCATGAGGACAGAATACCCTCCCAGAGCTGTTGCTTAGATGTGAACTGCCTCCCGCCATCATAGACACTCCTTTTAATGATGCTCCAAAGGTTCTGAATGGGGTAGAGGTCAGGGGAGCATGGGGGTCACACCATAAGTTTGTCCCCTTTTATGCCCATATCAGCCAGAGATGCAGATGTTTTATGTGCAGCATGAGATGGTGCATTATCATGCAGAAAAATGATCTTGCTGTGAAATACACGGTTCTTCTTCTTGAACCATGGCAGGAAGTGCTGTTTGAGAAAATCCACATACATTATGGAGTTCATCTTTAGCGCCTTCAGGGATCCTAAAGGGGCCGACAATCTCTCTCCCCATGATTCCAGCCCAAAACATTACTCCACCTCCTCCTTGTTGGCGCTGTAGCCGTGTTTGCGTGGGGTGTCCATCAACCAGCCATCCTCCACTCCATTCATCTGGACCATCGAGCGCTGCACGGCACTCATCCGTGAACAAAACAGTTTTGAAATCAGTCTTCATGTAATGTTTGGCCCACTGGAGCCGTTTCTGCTTGTGTGAAGTGGATAGAGGAGGTCGACAGGATGGCGTATGCACAGCTGCAAACCTCTGAAGGACCCTGCATCTTGTTGTTCGGGGGACGTTGGAGGCACAAGCAGCTTCAAAAACTTGTCTGCTGCTATGACAAGGCTTTTTTGCCGCTGCTCTTTCAACCTGACGTAATTGCCTGTAGGAAAGAGTCCTCAATTTGCCCTTATCAGCACGCACACGTGTGTACTGTGAATCAGCTACATACTTCTTGATTGCCAAGACACTTCATCCTGATCATCGCACAATGTTGATTGTAGTCATGCCTTGACCTAAACACTCCACAATTTGTTGCTTCTCAGCAGCCGACACATCCTTTTTCTTTCCCATTTTGGCAGAAAATGTAGGCTGCTTAATAATGTGAGAGAGCCTTCTTAAGTAGTCTTGCCTTTCATTGGACACACCTGCCAAACTAATTAGCACAGGTGTCTGCAATTGCTTACAGTGATATAAAGAGCCCTGACACACATCACCATCAATGAGTTTAACTGACAAACAAACAAATTCTTCCCTTATCACTCCTAAACACTTTTTGCATAATAATTTGGAACGCGGTGTACATGTGCTTTTCCACAAAACACCAGTGGTTCACGTAGTGAATCTTACAGTTCTAACTTGCCAACCGTAGTCTGTATGGAATTGTTCAATAAAGGGCCCAAAATTAAGATAACATAGATGGGAGAGGTCTCTATGAATAGGAATTCCTAAGTATTTGATACCCTGTGAGGGCCAGGCAAAGGGAAAGTTGGACTGGATGGAATCCTATATGGATTTAGGGAGGGAGACATCGAGGGCCTCAGACTTCGCTGCATTGATTTTAAAATTTTACCATGTAACAAAGTGATCTATTTCAGCCATAACAGCAGGGATGGATATATGTGATTGAGTGATATATACTAGGACATCATCAGCAAATAGAGAGCACTTGTACTCGGTGCCTCCCACCTCAATCCACCTAATATTGGGGTTATGGCGAATTGATGAGAGCAGGTGCTCCGTCACTAGGATGTATAAGAGAGGGGACAGAGGACATCCCTGCCTTGTCCCATTGGTGATTGTGAAAGGTGATGAAAATGTTCTGACGCACCCCCTGGGCCTTGGGACACCCGGAGCCGGAACCTTTTTGGTGGATGCTGGTGGTTGTAGTCTTCGTGGCGGCGATCCGGTTCCGTGGCTCAGGGCGGTCAAACCAGTGGCGGAACTATTTATGTGGTTTTGATGTTTAAATGTCCGACTACGCCACCCGTGGATTGCGGTCAGAGTGAACCGCCGCTACAGGGCAGACCGCTAAGGCTGGTGTTGTGGGTGCAGCAGAGCGTAGCATAACTCCCCACGGGAGGAGTATAGCCTCAGGGCAGTGTATGCGGAGGATGGGGGTGATGGTGCAGGGCAGCAGCAGTAACGACACGGAGTCAGTGATGCAGTTCAGGGCCTTTACTCACAGTTCTTATTATCCAGACCACGTCTGCAGGTAACGGCTGCCCACGTCGTACTGTGCTCACCAGGTGAGGGGCTCAGACAACTCCCAGATAACTTTGGAGCGCTTCACAGGACCCCCTTTGTGTGTCCTTTGTCTGGCCTTTCTTACCAACACTTCTGTCCGGCTGCCTCGGGCCTCCTCTTGGTAAACTTGGCGCCAGTTTCCCTGACCCTATGTGGTGCCTTCCTAGCGGGTGGAGCAAGGGGCTGCGCCACATAAAATGTCAGAGCCTCCGGTTTCTAGCTGAGGGTCGTTTCCTGCCTCCACTAGTTCGGGGACCGGTCTCCCCCTTTGGCCTGACCCCTCCACGCAGGTGGATTCGGGCGTGCGGTGGCGATTCGCCCGTCCGCACCCCTGGGATCCCTTCATTCCTCGTTCCTGGAGCCTTCTCCGCTCCTCTTCCTTCCTTCTCCCTCTTGCAGGCCTGGGCCTCTGTTACTAGGCCCGCCTCCGGAGCAGAGCTCATGCAGAGCCCCTGCTCCCTGCCACTTCTGCTCAGACTTCTCTGCACTGAACTAAGATGGTGCCCACCTTTTATACTCCCTTCTCAATGCACCCAGGAACTGCTTCCTCCCTGCTCCTGCACTGCAGGGTTCCCCTTCCTCAGTGTTCCCTCCCCCCACTCCAGCCAGGGACAGGGACTGTTGTGCCCATCTCAGGGGCATATTGGTCGCCCTGCCCCACGGCAATGTGGTGTAATGCATGCAGGTGTCGGGTCCTGATCCACACTCCATCCTTATCTGAGAGTGAGATATCACACCTCTGGGTGAGGTGCAATACGTCTGTAGCAACCGAGCCCTCGGTGCTACAGTTCCATTTATCTTCAGCCTAGGTGACGTATTGTGATACAGGGCCGTGATTTTGGCTATAAAAGGGTCCTCTAGACCCCTACCCCAAGCTTTTTAAGAGAATCATATATGGCGTGCCAGGAGACTCTATGGAATGCTTTCTCAGCATCCAACGAGAGTATCTACTTACAAATTTTTAACTGCATCTAGCCCAGGAAATACTTTTTGCCTAGTAGCAGTGTCTGCTAGTCAGCGGATTATCCCGGCTGTTAAGCAAGCTACACCACCTGTAGTTTGGACACTTAATTTTTTCAAAGGAAATGCTTCGGGACCACGGGATACTTAGTGAAGAGCATCAGGAGGCACCCCAAGGCATAGGGGCTGGGACTGGCACTAGGATGCCTTGCGGTGGACAGCCGAGCTCGATCCTTATAAAAGCTTTTTAACTGCAGCAGCTTTAGTGGATGCTACTGGAGCTGGAATTACGCGGCTGCTGGCATGAGACTTGCCCTCCAATAGATCCTTGTAAATGGATTTAAAGTGTATTCATTCAAATTAGAGGGACAATTTAAATTAAAAAGCTTAGAGCTGCCTCCACCACAGGGGGGCTCTCTCGACCCACCAGCGGACAGGCACCAGTATTGGGAGAGGGGGGCTGGCCGTCAGGGTTCACCGCGGCTCTGGCACAAACCCGGCGACACGGAGGTGGCACGGGCAGGAGCGGACTGGCCGTCTCGGCTTCTCACTTTTTGGATTTTAGAAGGGCATGACATGCCTATATCTGTGTCTCCCCCTCCTTTTACTCCTCCACCTCTTTTCTTTTCGCATGACTATATGTACTTGTCACTTTTCCATGTGTTAGTTGTGTCTTCTGAGCAGTTTGTCAGCTTTTGGACACCTTTGAAGGTGTTTTCTATGTGTTTCTATGTGTTTTTGTTTGCCTGCCATTGGTTTTAACGGTGTTCGAAGGTGTTCGACGAACAGTTCGACGAACCGAACCGAACTCGAACACTACGGGGGTGGCTCAACACTAATAAGGAACAGATAAAGTTAAGGCATACTAAGTAGAGATGAGCGTTGTTCTACTCGAACTGTTCGCCAATCTCAAATTCGAGCTGTTTTGGGCGGTGTTTGAGCCATTCGGCGAACACGAACAATTTGAGAAAAATTCGGCTGTTCGAGGTTATGTTCGATAACTGTTCGTGCACCAAAATCATAACTGGATTTTTTCTCAGTAATGATGAAAATTAATGTTAATACGCAGTTTGAGTGTACAGCAGGGTGGGGGGAGGGGCAGGGGATGGATCTCTGCAGGAACAATGAAGATCTCCATTTTTTTTTCTCTTTCCCGCATTTACAGTGGGGAGGTGCAATCTGTCAGCCTATCAGCAGCGCACACACGGAGCGAAGTGCTTTTTTTCACACAAGCAAGGGCATGTGTCATTGGCAGTGTATGTCACATGTCCTTGCCCTATAAGACCAAGCCATTTTCCCCGTCGCCACCATTTTCTCACTGCTGCAGCTGCGTGTTAGACGGCACCGCTGTTGCTGTGTGCGCTATACCTTGTTAATTTCAAGCCAATTTTCGCACAAATCTACAGATAGCTTGGGAGTAGGGAATAGTTGTGATTGCAGTCCTTTTAAGGACTAGGTTACAGCATTTCCTACGACTTTTATCAGGCAGGTCTGTGCTCTTAAATAGATCGGTTGTGGGAGTAAAGACTAATTGTAATTGCAGTCCTTTTCAGGACTAGGTTACATGAGTTCCTATCAGTTTTTGCCAGGCAGGTCTGTGCCAGTGCTGTGCAAGTTTTTTTCACAGCATTTGGTTGAATCTAGCAAAGCTAATCCTTTTTGGCCTATTGCAGAGTGTGCTAGTCAGTGGAGTAGCCTATCTGTGTTGCAAGATATACCACCTGTGTATAGAATACCAATTTTTTTACTGCACCTAGTGAAGTAAAATCTTTTGGGCATAGCATCATTCTATTAGTCCATCTATACTGACCTCCATCAGGTTGCAAATTAAAACTAATTTTTATCTGCATCTACAGTACCTCTGAAAAAATATTTGGGCTTCTAGCAGTGTGTGGGACTTGTTCTATTAGTCCATCTATACTGACCTCCATCAGGTTGCAAACTGAATATATTTTTTTCTGCATCTACCTCTGAAAAAATATTGGGCTTCTAGCTGTGTGTGGGTCTTGTTCTATTAATCCATCTATACTGACCTCCATCAGGTTGCAAACTGAATATATTTTTTTCTGCATCTACCTCTGAAAAAATATTTGGCCTTCTAGTAGTGTGTCGGACTTTCTCTATTAGTCCATCTATACTGACCTCCATCAGGTTGCAAATTAAAACTAATTTTTATCTGCATCTACAGTACCTCTGAAAAAATATTTGGGCTTCTAGCAGTGTGTGGGACTTGTTCTATTAGTCCATCTATACTGACCTCCATCAGGTTGCAAACTGAATATATTTTTTTCTGCATCTACCTCTGAAAAAATACTGGGCTTCTAGCTGTGTGTGGGTCTTGTTCTATTAATCCATCTATACTGACCTCCATCAGGTTGCAAACTGAATATATTTTTTTCTGCATCTACCTCTGAAAAAATATTTGGCCTTCTAGTAGTGTGTCGGACTTTCTCTATTAGTCCATCTATACTGACCTCCATCAGGTTGCAAACTGAATATAATTTTTTTCTGCATCTAGCTCTGAAAAAATATTTGGCCTTCTAGTAGTGTGTCGGACTTTCTCTATTAGTCCATCTATACTGACCTCCATCAGGTTGCAAATTAAAACTAATTTTTATCTGCATCTACAGTACCTCTGAAAAAATATTTGGGCTTCTAGCAGTGTGTGGGACTTGTTCTATTAGTCCATCTATACTGACCTCCATCAGGTTGCAAACTGAATATATTTTTTTCTGCATCTACCTCTGAAAAAATATTGCGCTTCTAGCTGTGTGTGGGTCTTGTTCTATTAATCCATCTATACTGACCTCCATCAGGTTGCAAACTGAATATAATTTTTTTCTGCATCTAGCTCTAAAAAAATATTTGGCCTTCTAGTAGTGTGTCGGACTTTCTCTATTAGTCCATCTATACTGACCTCCATCAGGTTGCAAATTAAAACTAATTTTTATCTGCATCTACAGTACCTCTGAAAAAATATTTGGGCTTCTAGCAGTGTGTGGGACTTGTTCTATTAGTCCATCTATACTGACCTCCATCAGGTTGCAAACTGAATATATTTTTTTCTGCATCTACCTCTGAAAAAATATTGGGCTTCTAGCTGTGTGTGGGTCTTGTTCTATTAATCCATCTATACTGACCTCCAGCAGGTTGCAAACTGAATATAATTTTTTTCTGCATCTAGCTCTGAAAAAATATTTGGCCTTCTAGTAGTGTGTCGGACTTTCTCTATTAGTCCATCTATACTGACCTCCATCAGGTTGCAAATTAAAACTAATTTTTATCTGCATTTACAGTACCTCTGAAAAAATATTTGGGCTTCTAGCAGTGTGTGGGACTTGTTCTATTAGTCCATCTATACTGACCTCCATCAGGTTGCAAACTGAATATATTTTTTTCTGCATCTACCTCTGAAAAAATATTGGGCTTCTAGCTGTGTGTGGGTCTTGTTCTATTAATCCATCTATACTGACCTCCATCAGGTTGCAAACTGAATATATTTTTTTCTGCATCTACCTCTGAAAAAATATTTGGCCTTCTAGTAGTGTGTCGGACTTTCTCTATTAGTCCATCTATACTGACCTCCATCAGGTTGCAAATTAAAACTAATTTTTATCTGCATCTACAGTACCTCTGAAAAAATATTTGGGCTTCTAGCAGTGTGTGGGACTTGTTCTATTAGTCCATCTATACTGACCTCCATCAGGTTGCAAACTGAATATAGTTTTTTCTGCATCTACCTCTGAAAAAATATTGGGCTTCTAGCTGTGTGTGGGTCTTGTTCTATTAATCCATCTATACTGACCTCCATCAGGTTGCAAACTGAATATATTTTTTTCTGCATCTACCTCTGAAAAAATATTTGGCCTTCTAGTAGTGTGTCAGACTTTCTCTATTAGTTCATCTATACTGACCTCCATCAGGTTGCAAATTCAAAATAATTTTTTTCTGCATCTAACCCAGCCAATAGTTTTGGCCTAATACCACAGTTTGGCCACTCAGCTCTGCTCGGTTACCATCCATTGTTTTTTTGTGCAAACAACTCCAGAGTTGTGAATTAGTTAACCACCAAAATGAGTGGAAAAAGGCCTGCTGCTGGTGGAAAGGGGAATAGGCGTGTTGGGAAGGGGAAAAAAGGTTGTGTCCGTGGGGTAGGTGTTAAAGCAACAGTAACATCTGCAGAAGAAAGACCATCTTCCAGCCAAACTAAAATGTCTACTTCTTTTAGCGGACAATGTGATAAGATCCCTTTCTTACGGCCACGCCAATCGCTACAAATTCCAGATGAGGCACAAAAACAGCAGGTGCTTCAACAGATATCAAGTGCTCCTTTAAGTGGGCTCTCCTCCACATCAACTTCAACATCACAAATACTCCAGTCCTCAAAGGTGTCACCCAAATCGCACTTGCTTCCTCACAGCTCCCAAATCTCCAGCTGCCCGTCTGAGTATGAGGTAGAACAGATGGTTGAGTCTGCAGAGCTGTTTACTCATACTATAGCCTGGGAATCAGAGGTCGACTCCAGCGCTTCTGTGAATCCAGACAAGGAAATGATCTGCACTGATGCCCAGAATCTTTATGAGTCGGATCCAGGACCAGACGCAGAAGGTTCTGACCATAATGTAGACCCTCATTCCCAAACTGTAACTCCTGTTGGTGGAGACAATGAGGAAGACGATGATAAGACTCAAATACCTGATTGGAGCGACAACTTTAGTTTTTTGTCAGGGCAGGAACAGGTTGGCTCTGAGGACGACGGGTGTGATAACGCACAGGGTGATGATGATGAGGTCGGAGATCCCACTTACTGTCAACCCACAGTCAGCCAAGAGATGAGGTCAGCAGAGGAGGTGGAGGAAGATGCTAGTGACGACGAGGTCAGGTTGCGCCTTCCTGGACAGAGACGTAGTACTGGAAGCACGTCAACAACTGCATCCTCAAACACAACTCTGCCTCTCACCACAAGTCGTGGTGGCTCTTCAGGTCGCATGGGTGCTAAGCCTTGCATAGCCTGGGCATTTTTTCAGATCGATAAAGATGACCCAACTTGTGTTATCTGTAACATTTGTCAGCAAAAGCTAAGTAGAGGCCAAAAAATACATAGTTTGAGTACTTCATGCATGAACCGGCACATGGACATGAAGCATAAGTTGCAGTGGGAAGCTCAGTGTGCTACAATGCGGCCTAGCCGGCCGGGCCAACCACCGTCTGCCATATCTTGTGCATCCGCCGCCTCTTCATCCTCTGTGACTGGGGGGACAGCAGTCACACCTGTTTTGGGGCGCAGACCTGCCACCTCTTTACCCGCAACAGCCAGCGTGATTGGCAGGTCATCATTTTCTTTGGAGGTGGTAACACCAGCTGGTGTTGAGCGCTGTCCGACATCGATAGCACCACCTTTGGATCAAGGCAACCTAACATGTCCGCCTGCATCTTCCTCACAGACCGGCAGTTTGCCGGGGACACCCTTATCAACCCCGTCTAAGCACAATAGCCAGCCCTCGGTCCCTCAGATGTGGACAAGTAAAAGACCATTTCCTCCTAGCCATGAGAAAGCTAAGAGGTTGAATTTCACCATCTGCAAGCTCTTGGCTACAGAAATGCTGCCTTTCCGCCTGGTGGACACAGAGGATTTTCGAGACCTTATGTCCGTCGCAGTGCCCCAGTACCAGATGCCCAGTCGGCACTACTTCTCAAAGAAAGGTGTGCCTGCGCTCCACCAGCATGTCGCACACAACATCACCGCTTCTTTGAGAAACTCTGTGTGTGACAGGGTGCATTTCACCACAGACACTTGGACGAGTAGGCATGGACAGGGGTGTTACATGTCGCTGACTGGGCACTGGGTAACTATGGTGACAGCAGGACAAGGGGCTGCTGTCCAAGTCTTGCCGTCCCCACGAGTTGTGCGTCAATCCTCTTTATGTCAAAGTTCCTCCACTGCTTCTGCCTCCTCAACCTCCTCTCGGTCTTCCACCTGCACCCAAAGCCTGTCTGGTCATGCCACAAGCTTTCTAACTGCGCAGAAGGGATCCTGCACACCTCCTTACTATGCTGGCAGTAGGGCTCAACGTCATCAGGCGGTTTTTACATTGAAATGTCTGGGAAATGTGAGTCACACAGCTGAGGAGTTGTGGTCAGCTCTGGAGAACCAATTTCATGAATGGTTGTCTCCACTGGACCTGAAACCAGGGAAGGCCGTGTGCGACAATGCTGCAAACATGGGTGCGGCCCTTCGCCGGGGCAATGTCACACACGTGCCTTGTATGGCTCACGTGTTGAACCTGGTTGTCCAGCAATTTTTAGCCCACTATCCCAGACTAGATGGCCTTCTGCAGAGGGCACGGTCGCTGTGTGCTCACTTCCGCCGTTCGCATCCCGCAGCTCAGCGACTTACATCTCTACAGAAGTCGTTGGGCCTGCCACTTCACCGGCTAAAATGCGATGTGCCTACCCGGTGGAATTCAACTCTGCACATGTTGCAGCGACTGTGGCAGCACCGACAAGCCCTGGTGCAATACGTTCTGACGTATAGCCTGGGCCAACGAGATTCAGAGGTGGGGCAAATCACGCTGGAGGAGTGGTCTCAGATCAGGGACCTATGCACCCTTCTGCACAGTTTTGAAATGGCGACGAAGATGTTTAGTGCTGACGATGCCATTATCAGCATGACTATTCCGGTGATTTACATGCTGGAGCACATGTTAAACAGAATTCGGAGTCAGGTGGTGGCACAAGAGGAGCTGGAGGAAGTAGAGGAGGAGGAGTTGTATGCGGAAGGGCTAACATCTGCAAGGTCCAGAAGGTCGGCAGCACCAAGGCGGCAGGCATGTGAGGGTGGGGGAGATGGTTTTACCAGGGCGCATGGTAGCAGCCAAACTAGTGAGGAAGGTGCAGGAGCCCAGGAAGAAGTGGAGGACAAACTGATGGAAGACTCATCAGATGAGGGAGACCTTGATCACATTTCTGTTGTGCGAGGTTGGGGGGAGAGGACAGAGGAAGGAAGCATGATTGTTACCTCGCCACCAACACAACAGGGACTTGGTGCTCCTGGATGCGCAACACACATGAGTGCCTTCTTGCTGCACTACCTGCAACATGACCCTCGAATTGTGAGAATTAGAAATAATCCTGACTACTGGGTTGCCACACTGTTAGATCCCCGGTACAAAAGTAAATTTGCAGAAATTATTCCTGCCATAGAAAGGGATGCACGCATGCAGGAGTATCAGCAGAGACTGTTGCAGAATCTTACATGTGCTTTTCCACAAAATACCAGTGGTGCACGTAGTGAATCTCACAGTTCCAACTTGCCAACCGTGGGACCGTCAAGTGTTCAGCACTCAAACCGTAACAGAACCACAGTATCTGCTGGTAACATCAATTTTGCGGAATCATTTCACCACTTTTTTAGCCCATCCTTTGCAAGGCCACAGGAGACAAGAAGTCTGACACATAGTCAACGCCTAGAGACGATGGTACAGGAGTATCTCCAAGTAAACATTGAAGCCATGACTGTGTCACTGGACCCTTGCTCTTTTTGGGCTTCCAATCTGGATAAATGGCATGAGCTAGCCACTTACACCTTGGAGATCTTGTCATGCCCCGCAGCCAGCGTTCTGTCTGAACGTGTGTTCAGCGCTGCTGGTGGTGTGCTGACAGATAAGCGCACGCGGCTCTCCACTGATAATGTAGACAGACTCACGTTCATAAAGATGAACAAATCATGGATCCGAAACGACTTTTCTACCCCTGTGTCATCCTGGGGAGAGTAAAAGCTTGATGATTGGTTAAAATCACCCTACCAAACGTTTTAAGCTTTCAAATTACTAATCATGTTTATCTGTATCTTGACTGGAAAATAATTTGGACTTTGTAGCAGTGTGCAGCACTGATCCTATTAGGCCATCTATAATAATATCCCCCAGATTTAAAATTAAAAATAATTTTTAGCTGCATCTAGCCCGGAAAATAATTTTGGGGCTCCGAGATGCGCAAGACACATAAGTGCCTTCTTGCTGCACTACCTGCAGCATGACCCTCATATTGTCAGAATTCGAAGTAATCATGACTACTGGGTTGCCACACTCTTAGATCCCCCAAACTTTTCGATCAACCTTTTCATTTTAATAAAGACCAAAAAAATGGTCATTTTTGAAATTATAAGCATTAGCAGGTTGTTAGAAACTGAAATCAAACAGTTTTCAACTCAAAACTTTATTCTAGGTGATGTTACATTTTCACATAGGACCCCTTGTTCGAAAGGAGCTTCTGAACTCTCTCGTCCATTGAATTTGTCAGGTTTTGGATGGTTTCTGCTTCAATTGTTTTGCATGAGGACAGAATACCCTCCCAGAGCTGTTGCTTAGATGTGAACTGCCTCCCGCCATCATAGACACTCCTTTTAATGATGCTCCAAAGGTTCTGAATGGGGTAGAGGTCAGGGGAGCATGGGGGTCACACCATAAGTTTGTCCCCTTTTATGCCCATATCAGCCAGAGATGCATATGTTTTATGTGCAGCATGAGATGGTGCATTATCATGCAGAAAAATGATCTTGCTGTGAAATACACGGTTCTTCTTCTTGAACCATGGCAGGAAGTGCTGTTTGAGAAAATCCACATACATTATGGAGTTCATCTTTAGCGCCTTCAGGGATCCTAAAGAGGCCGACAATCTCTCTCCCCATGATTCCAGCCCAAAACATTACTCCACCTCCTCCTTGTTGGCGCTGTAGCCGTGTTTGCGTGGGGTGTCCATCAACCAGCCATCCTCCACTCCATCCATCTGGACCATCGAGCGCTGCACGGCACTCATCCGTGAACAAAACAGTTTTGAAATCAGTCTTCATGTAATGTTTGGCCCACTGGAGCCGTTTCTGCTTGTGTGAAGTGGATAGAGGAGGTCGACAGGATGGCGTATGCACAGCTGCAAACCTCTGAAGGACCCTGCATCTTGTTGTTCGGGGGACGTTGGAGGCACAAGCAGCTTCAAAAACTTGTCTGCTGCTATGACAAGGCTTTTTTGCCGCTGCTCTTTCAACCTGACGTAATTGCCTGTAGGAAAGAGTCCTCAATTTGCCCTTATCAGCACGCACACGTGTGTACTGTGAATCAGCTACATACTTCTTGATTGCCAAGACACTTCATCCTGATCATCGCACAATGTTGATTGTAGTCATGCCTTGACCTAAACACTCCACAATTTGTTGCTTCTCAGCAGCCGACACATCCTTTTTCTTTCCCATTTTGGCAGAAAATGTAGGCTGCTTAATAATGTGAGAGAGCCTTCTTAAGTAGTCTTGCCTTTCATTGGACACACCTGCCAAACTAATTAGCACAGGTGTCTGCAATTGCTTACAGTGATATAAAGAGCCCTGACACACATCACCATCAATGAGTTTAACTGACAAACAAACAATTTCTTCCCTTATCACTCCTAAACACTTTTTGCATAATAATTTGGAACGCGGTGTACATGTGCTTTTCCACAAAACACCAGCGGTTCACGTAGTGAATCTTACAGTTCTAACTTGCCAACCGTGGTCTGTATGGAATTGTTCAATAAAGGGCCCAAAATTAAGATAACATAGATGGGAGAGGTCTCTATGAATAGGAATTCCTAAGTATTTGATACCCTGTGAGGGCCAGGCAAAGGGAAAGTTGGACTGGATGGAATCCTATATGGATTTGGGGAGGGAGACATCGAGGGCCTCAGACTTCGCTGCATTGATTTTAAAATTTTACCATGTAACAAAGTGATCTATTTCAGCCATAACAGCATGGATGGATATATGTGATTGAGTGATATATACTAGGACATCATCAGCAAATAGAGAGCACTTGTACTCGGTGCCTCCCACCTCAATCCACCTAATATTGGGGTTATGGCGAATTGATGAGAGCAGGTGCTCCGTCACTAGGATGTATAAGAGAGGGGACAGAGGACATCCCTGCCTTGTCCCATTGGTGATTGTGAAAGGTGATGAAAATGTTCTGACGCACCCCCTGGGCCTTGGGACACCCGGAGCCGGACCCTTTTTGGTGGATGCTGGTGGTTGTAGTCTTCGTGGCGGCGACCCGGTTCCGTGGCTCAGGGCGGTCAAACCAGTGGCGGAACTATTTATGTGGTTTTGATGTTTAAATGTCCGACTACGCCACCCGTGGATTGCGGTCAGAGTGAACCGCCGCTACAGGGCAGACCGCTGAGGCTGGTGTTGTGGGTGCAGCAGAGCGTAGCATAACTCCCCACGGGAGGAGTATAGCCTCAGGGCAGTGTATGCGGAGGATGGGGGTGATGGTGCAGGGCAGCAGCAGTAACGACACGGAGTCAGTGATGCAGTCCAGGGCCTTTACTCACAGTTCTTATTATCCAGACCACGTCTGCAGGTAACGGCTGCCCACGTCGTACTGTGCTCACCAGGTGAGGGGCTCAGACAACTCCCAGATAACTTTGGAGCACTTCACAGGACCCCCTTTGTGTGTCCTTTGTCTGGCCTTTCTTACCAACACTTCTGTCCGGCTGCCTCGGGCCTCCTCTTGGTAAACTTGGCGCCAGTTTCCCTGACCCTATGTGGTGCCTTCCTAGCGGGTGTAGCGAGGGGCTGCGCCACATAAAATGTCAGAGCCTCCGGTTTTTAGCTGAGGGTCGTTTCCTGCCTCCACTAGTTCGGGGACCGGTCTCCCCCTTTGGCCTGACCCCTCCATGCAGGTGGATTCGGGCGTGCGGTGGCGACTCGCCCGTCCGCACCCCTGGGATCCCTTCATTCCTCGTTCCTGGAGCCTTCTCCGCTCCTCTTCCTTCCTTCTCCCTCTTCCAGGCCTGGGCCTCTGTTACTAGGCCCGCCTCCGGAGCAGAGCTCATGCAGAGCCCCTGCTCCCTGCCACTTCTGCTCAGACTTCTCTGCACTGAACTAAGATGGTGCCCACCTTTTATACTCCCTTCTCAATGCACCCAGGAACTGCTTCCTCCCTGCTCCTGCACTACAGGGTTCCCCTTCCTCAGTGTTCCCTCCCCCCACTCCAGCCAGGGACAGGGACTGTCGTGCCCATCGCAGGGGCATATTGGTCGCCCTGCCCCACGGCAATGTGGTGTAATGCATGCAGGTGTCGGGTCCTGATCCACACTCCATCCTTACCTGAGAGTGAGATATCACACCTCTGGGTGAGGTGCAATACGTCTGTAGCAACCGAGCCCTCAGGGTGCTACAGTTCCATTTATCTTCAGCCTAGGTGACGTATTGCGATACAGGGCCGTGATTTTGGCTATAAAAGGGTCCCCTAGACCCCTACCCCAAGCTTTTTAAGAGAATCATATATGGCGTGCCAGGAGACTCTATGGAATGCTTTCTCAGCATCCAACGAGAGTATCTAATTACAAATTTTTAACTGCATCTAGCCCAGGAAATACTTTGTGCCTAGTAGCAGTGTCTGCTAGTCAGCGGATTATCCCGGCTGTTAAGCAAGCTACACCACCTGTAGTTTAGACACTTAATTTTTTCAAAGGAAATGCTTCGGGACCATGGGATACTCAGTGAAGAGCATCAGGAGGCACCCCAAGGCATAGGGGCTGGGACTGGCAGTAGGATGCCTTGCGGTGGACAGCCGAGCTCGATCCTTATAAAAGCTTTTTAACTGCAGCAGCTTTAGTGGACGCTACTGGAGCTGGAATTACGCGGCTGCTGGCATGAGACTTGCCCTCCAATAGATCCTTGTAAATGGATTTAAAGTGTATTCATTCAAATTAGAGAGACAATTTAAATTAAAAAGCTTAGAGCTGCCTCCACCACAGGGGGGCTCGCTCGACCCACCAGCGGACAGGCACCAGTATTGGGAGAGGGGGGCTGGCCATCAGGGTTCACCGCGGCTCTGGCACAAACCCGGCGACACGGAGGTGGCACGGGCAGGAGCGGACTGGCCGTGTCGGCTTCTCACTTTTTGGATTTTAGAAGGGCATGACATGCCTATATCTGTGTCTCCCCCTCCTTTTACTCCTCCACCTCTTTTATTTTCGCATGACTATATGTACTTGTCACTTTTCCATGTGTTAGTTGTGTCTTCTGAGCAGTTTGTCAGCTTTTGGACACCTTTGAAGGTGTTTTCTATGTGTTTCTATGTGTTTTTGTTTGCCTGCCATTGGTTTTAACGGTGTTCGAAGGTGTTCGACGAACAGTTCGACGAACAGTTCGGCGAACACACGGGTGTTCGACGAACCGAACCGAACTCGAACACTACGGGGGTGGCTCAACACTAATACTAAGTGGATATTAATTATTAATAGTCAATCTTGATGTTAATAGTTAATATCGGACCTCAATAGAGGTGTAGGAGTGTTTCCCCATTAATAACTGATATTTTTGCAGGGAAACTCGTCCTTTATCACTGGCCTCATAGCGTCATCGGGTCTATATAAGATCTGGGACCCTATGCTCGTCACAGTCTACCAGTCAAACAGGCAGAGTAGGGAGAGCTGCAGCAGAGTGTGGGAGAGAATTTGTGGTTATTTTAAACAGAGATTCCACACCATTTTTATTAATCTACTCTAACGGTCCTTCTAAGGGCTCATTCTGATGAATATTAATCCTGCTGATAGCACTAGTTAGGCAGAGTTTGTGGAGACCTAGTATAGTACAAAATAGGGTCCATTGCACGTTCTTGTTGCTGCTGGAACTCCTATCAATAGCTCTAGATATCAGGGCTAATAATATTTTTTTTTGCTCTTATTCTTGCTAATTTTGGTGAAAAGCAATATACCATATATTTCGGACTATAAGACATACAGGACCATGAGACGCACCCCAAACATTCAGGAGGAAAATAGGGGAAAAAAATTGAATGCATCAAATAGGGGTACATCTTACAGTCCAAATTCTGCTTACCGGCGAAGGGCGGCGGTGGTGGAGTGTGGACACAGGAGGTGTTTGGAGGAGCGACACTCCGGGGTGATGTTGGGTGTCCTATCCAAGGCTGGAAGAAGGGGCTGCTCAGCATCGGGAGTTGGGCAATACTGCGGTCGATCGTGCGAGTCCTGCTCTTGGAGAAGGGGATGTCTGGAATAGCGACGCTGCATGTCCCACGGTGGTAGGAGGGGGTGTTTGACGGTCCTCTGTGGTGTGGGGGCTCCGCCGACATTTTGTGAAAGCTGGGAGCCCCTGCACTTTCATGTTCTCTATGCAGTGGACTCCAGGAAAATGGCCGCTGGAGGCCACGCTCACACAGATTTTGATCTCGGGAGACGAGATCTCGGGTGCCGAGATTTCAATCTGCGCAGGACTGCCAAACACCCCCTACCGCCCTGGGCATCGTACCTCCAGACATCCACACCACCAAGTGCAGAACCCACCGCATCGTCCGCAGTATCGCCCAACTCCTGTCGCCACCACCTGGTAAGCTAGGTTCGGTCTATAAGATGCACCCCAATTTTCCCACAAAATTTGGGGGGAAAAAAGTGCATCTTGTAGTCTGAAAAATACGGTAATACACCATTTTTATTGCTAAATTTGCTTGCAGCATACAGCCAGATTTGGTTGGTTGAATAGCATTGCTGTATTATGGAAGCAGAGAAACTTGTCCATCATCTCAGGTGGTCAAATATTACTACAGTATTAATCCTGAATTTTTTTGGAAGCTGACAAATATTATACTCCATTTAAATTCTGCTAGTTATGTGTCCAAAATATATCCACACTCGGTCGCTGACCAATAACATCACTATACCCGCAGTGCCTAAAACAGTTGGTTGACGCGCCCCCTGGGCGATGTGTGTAGGGGAATACCCGGAGCCGGGTCTCGGTGTAATGCTAGGGGTTGTAGTCTCCGTGGCGGCGACCCGGTCCCGTGGCTCAGGGTGGTCAAACCAGTGGCGGATCTGTTTCTTTGATTTAGTAATGTTTAAATGTCCGACTACGCCACCCCTGGATTGCGGTCACTGAGAACCGCCGCTGCGGACAGACCGCTGAGGCTGATGTTGTGTGCGCAGCAGGGGGTAGTAAAACTCCCCACGGGAGGAGTATAACCTCAGGGCAGTGCGTGCAGACGGTGGGGGTGATGGTGTGCGGGAGCAACAGTAATGACTCAGAGTCCAGTGATGCAGTCCAGGGTCTTTACTCACAGTTTTACACTCCAAGCCACTTCTGCAGGTAAAGGCTGCCCACGTCGTACTGTGCTCACCAGGTGAGGGGCTCAGAAAACTCCCAGGTACCTTTGGAATGCTTTTCAGGACCCCCTTCATGTGTCTTTTCTCTGGCCTGTCGTACCCCACAATTGACCACGTTTCTGTCCAGCTGCCTCGGGCCTTGGCAGGCAAACGTATGTTCCCTTTCCCTGGGTCCTATATGGTGCCTTCCTAATGGGTGTAGTGAGGGGCCGTGCACGTACAATGCCACGGCTTCCGGTTACTAGCTGAGGGTAGTTGCTCTCCTCCACTAGATGAGGGATCCGGTTCCCTTTCTTGGCCTGACCCCCCTACTCTGGTAGCGGCGTGCGGTGGCAGCTGGCCGGTCCGCACCCCTGGGGTCCCTTCACTCCACTCCTGGAGCCTCCTCCGTTCCTCTCCTTTCCTTTCTTCTCCTCCAGGCCCAGGCCTCAAGACTTGGCCCACCTGTGGAGCAGAGCCCATGCAGAGCCCCTGCTCCCAGCCTCCTTCTCTCTGCTCTCTCCCACTTTCTACTCTCTGACTCTAAGATGGTGCCCACCTTATATACTCCTACTTTACAGTGCACCCTGGATCTACTCTCCCCACCCACACACTACCAGGTTCCCCCTTTCTAGGTGTTCCCTCCCCCACTCCAGCCAGGGACAGGAACAGTTGTGCTCACTCTTGGGAGCATTGTCGCCCTGCCCCCCGGAAATGTGGTGTAGTGCATGTGGGTGTTAGGGTCCTGAGCCACACTCCATCCTTACCTGGAAGTGAGATATCACACCTCTGGGTGAGATGCAATACCTCTGTAGCGACCGAACCCTCGGGGCACTACATTCCCCCCTGGTAAATCACAGCATGTCCGCGGGCTGGAACAGAGCAAAAGATAATTGATTTCAAGACATGCAGAATTAAAGTTTTTTTTTGTTGTTTTTTTTTTTAATGTTGCTTGTCATAAAACTTTTCTCTTTTTATCAACATATACAACATTCCTTTCATTTACGGTTACTCTTTCCTTGATCTAACTTTCAATATACACATATAAAACATTCTTTTAAGTAGAAAATATGAAACATTATCAGCAACATTTCAACGGCGAAGTCTCTTTAACAGGCCACAGTCCTTGCCGCGACCAGGTGTCCATGTCACCCAACAAGGTGCAATTTTACTAAGTGCAAACTTTCAAACACCTTCTATCTATTGAGGTAGGAGCTTATAAAACCAATAGGGGGCACTTTAAGAAGTGCAACTATTTACAAGGGTTGGCTGCTCCCAGTCCCCAGTCGGATAATTCACAGACCCTTTTCGGGTAACCTTAACAAACTTTTTAAAATCCGCAAACGGGCGTGACTTGAAACTCTTTCACCCTGATGGGTAACTATGTACAGCTCCTGCTGTTGTTCTTCAGTAGCGGCCTCCCTCTAGTGGCCGTGTCCCCCTCGTGGACGTTCCTGCTCCTCATAGTCTTCAGACCCGTCCGGGTCCTCCGTATAGCAGAATTCAGGGTAGTGCTGTTCCTCTACCCGCTGAACGTTGAGGGCATACCACCCTCGCAGGCCTCTGTGTCAGGTGTATGACACCTGATCCCCCGGGAATAGATCCCGTTTCGGGTTACCCGCGGGCAGGCGACTCTCCACATCCCTCCGATTGACAAAGAGGTCTGTGTCGGTGGTCGGGTCCCGAATGAACCCCCACCCCTTCTCCTGGAGGAACCTGACCACGATCCCGGTGACCTTGGGACCGCGTGCAGCCTCGGGGTCTCTGTGGGTCCGGGTCTTTTCCTCTGCGCTCCAGGCCTGCTGCTGTTCTTGTCTCCGGCGCCGCGCCTGCTTCTCCTTCTCCAACTGTGCAATCTCCCGGCGGCAGAATTCCCACCTGCGAGCTGCGTCCGCTCGCGTCTCTTGCGAGAACCTCGGCAAGTTGACTGTATAAGTCCTTCCCCAGGGGTGGTAGTGTTGGGACCGGGGGCGCTCGTTGTTGGAAGGTGCCTGGGGGCATCAGGCCTTGCGACCGGGCCTGGAGCGGGCCACTTACGGCCGCACCCGAGATCAAGGGGCACGGCGTGGGACACGGTCCGGCGGCTGCGCTTGGGGCTTTGGGCCTAGGTGCAGGCGGCGGGAGCGGAGGAGGTGCAGTGACTTCCGGGGTGATTGGCTCCGAGACGGGGTCCAGGGGCAGGTTAGTGGCGTCTGGGCTGGTATCAGGGGCATCCCCTTTACCTGCTCCCTTTGCAGCGCTGCTCTCAGCCTCCAGTGGTCCTCCTCTGTCCTCAGGGGCAGGCACGCTGTCGGGTGCTTGCAGCGCCGCTTGCTGCCGGGCCGCGACCCGCCGGCCCATCTCTTCTTTCCACCCCACGATGGTCTCCCGCTGCGCCTGGACCATCCTCCGGTCCATATCCTCCAGTCCAGCCCGGAGGAATTCAGGGTCCTCTCCAGGGAGCTGGGCCATCAGCTCCATAAGGCTGCACGGAGCCGCTTCAGCCTGCAGTAGGCCACTGGCACGGGTACTGGGGCTGGTGCTGCTTGCCATCTCCGGGTGTGGTCTGCCAAGACTGATCCAAACCACACCCTGCCCTTCGGTTTTCTTTCCCTTCAGCCCCTGTTGGGGGTGGTCCCGGGGCAATCTGCTGGCAGTCACTCTCAGGGGCAGCCCCCCCACGTTGATGGACATCTCTACAGCCGCACTCATGGCTGTTGGGGGTGGGCTCCATCTTTGGCGCCATTCTGGGACCTGGCCCATGATGGGAGGTGGCTTCTTGTTGTCTTTTGGCGCGCACATAATGGCGTCCATTCTGCTGGGGCGGGTGCCACATTCAATACAGTGAAACAGTCTCTAGGCACACAATACCCGATGATAATGGGTTGGTTTCGATCCTGCCGACTACGCCAAAGTTGACGCGCCCCCTGGGCCATGTGTGTAGGGGAATACCTGGAGCCGGGTCTCGGTGTAATGCTAGGGGTTGTAGTCTCCGTGGCGGCGACCCGGTCTCGTGGCTCAGGGTGGTCAAACCAGTGGCGGATCTGTTTCTTTGGTTTAGTAATGTTTAAATGTCCGACTACGCCACCCGTGGATTGCGGTCGCTGAGAACCGCCGCTGCGGGCAGACCGCTGAGGCTTATGTTGTGTGCGCAGCAGGGGGTAGTATAACTCCCCACGGGAGGAGTATAGCATCAGGGCAGTGCGTGCAGATGGTGGGGGTGATGGTGTGCGGGAGCAACAGTAATGACTCAGAGTCCAGTGATGCAGTCCAGGGTCTTTACTCACAGTTTTACACTCCAAGCCACTTCTGCAGGTAATGGCTGCCCACGTCGTGCTGTGCTCACCAGTTGAGGGGCTCGGCCAACTCCCAGGTACCTTTGGAATGCTTTTCAGGACCCCCTTCGTGTGTCCTTTCTCTGGCCTGTCGTACCCCACAATGGACTACGTTTCTGTCCAGCTGCCTCGGGCCTTGGCGGGCAAATGTATGTTCCGTTTCCCTGGGTCCTATATGGTGCCTTCCTAACGGGTGTAGTGAGGGGCCGTGCACGTACAATGCCATGGCTTCCGGTTACTATCTGAGGGTAGTTGTTCTCCTCCACTAGATGAGGGATCCGGTTCCCTTTCTTGGCCTGACCCCCCTACTCTAGAAGCGGCGGGCGTGGGGTGGCGGCTGGCCAGTCCGCACCCCTGGGGTCCCTTCACTCCACTCCTGGAGCCTCCTCCGTTCCTCTCCTTTCCTTTCTTCTCCTCCAGGCCCAGTCCTTAAGACTTGGCCCGCCGGCGGAGCAGAGCCCATGCAGAGCCCCTGCTCCCAGCCTCCTTCTCTCTGCTCTCTCCCACTTTCTACTCTCTGACTCTAAGATGGTGCCCACCTTATATACTCCTACTTTACAGTGTACCCTGTACTCCCCACTAACACACTACCGGGTTCCCCCTTTCTAGGTGTTCCCTCCCCCACTCAAGCCAGGGACAGGGACAGTTGTGCTCACTTTTGGGAGCATTGTCGCCCTGCCCCCCGGAAATGTGGTGTAGTGCATGTGGGTGTTAGGGTGCTGAGCCACACTCCATCCTTACCTGGAAGTGAGATATCACACCTCTGGGTGAGATGCAATACCTCTTTAGCGACCGAACCCTCGGGGCGCGACATTGGTCATCAGACGTGATCATATACTGAGGTATTTATCCTGACATTTTATTGCAAGCTGCAAAATATTATACTCCATTTAAAGTCTGCTAGTTGTGTGTCCAAAACATATCCAAACTTGGTTGCTGACCAATAGTATCGCTATACCGACACTGCCAAAAAAAATTGGTCATCAGCCATGAGCAAATATTACTGCGGTAATAACTGTGACATTTTTTGCAAGTGGCAAAATATTAAACTCCATTTAAAATGGGCAAGGCGCATGGTAAGGGATGGGGAAGTGGATGTGATGCTGATGTGCATGCAGAGGACAAGTCCGTGGGCAAGATGAGACTGTGCCTGCTGAGGGAGCACAACAAGCACCCACATCATGTCAACCTAGCTGCTTCCTGTCCCACTTTCTAGAGACAAGCGATCCCACACTTGGACACTCCAAAGAGCTGTTCACTTTTCCATTAATAGATTTGGGCCTCTCGCTCGGTCCGCTTCAAGCGGGGCAAGAGGAGATCACATGTAGCGATTCCCAAATATTAGAGCAGCCATGGTCACACAAAGGCGACAGAGGCAAAGTGCAATTACTGTCGCAACAGGTGGATGATGATGATGAGACAATTGCCCGCAAGTCAAAAAGAGGCCAAAGGTGCGTACATGGAAGACGAGGTGGTGGACAATGAAGTCACTGACCCAACCTGGCAAGGTGACATGCATAGCGAGGACAGCAGCGCAGAGGGGGAGGGAGGCGTAGCACCATGACAGGCAGGAACAAGCAGTGGGGTGGCAACAGAGACAAGGCAAACAACTGTTCCCCAAAACACCAATACCAGGGAAGTTGCCAGTCCAACTGTTAGGTCTTCCCGAGTCTGGCTCTTTCCTAAGGACTGTTCAGTTAACCCAAAAAAGGGCATTTGCATCATCTGCCATGCCAGTGTCAGCAGGGGCAGCAAAACTAACACCAGGGTCCAGAAACGGTGTCTGCAGGTGACACTACTGCCTCTTCCGCTGTTGAACGGGCACTCCAATCCTCTGTCCATAACACAGGCGAAGATGCCTCCAGTCCTGCACCTGTCGTTCCAAACTTGCAAACATCACAGTTAACAACGACGTCCACATCCTTGTCCCATGCAGTGTTCAGTTGTCCCTTCCCCAGTCTTTGGAACTCAAGTGCAAATATGGAGCCACCAACCCACAGGCCACAATACTAAACTGCCACATTTCTCGACTGCTTGCACTGGAAATGTTGCTTTTTAGGCTTGTGGAGACGGAAGCTTTCCGCAACGTCATGGTGACGGCTCTCTCTCGGTACTCCGTCCCCAGCTGCCACTATTTCTCCCGGTGTGCCATCCCCACCTTACACAAGCACGTTTCTCAGAACATTACCTGTGCCCTCAATAATGCAGTAACTTGGAAGGTCCACCTAACCAAGGACACGTGGACAAGTGCTTGTGACCAGGGACAGTACATTTCAATGAGGGCACATTGAGTTAATATTGTGGAAGCTGGGACCCAGTAGGTCCCTGGGACTGAACACGTCCTCCAGACGCAAAGGATTGTGGGTCCTGGGTCAGTCAGGATTGCCCCCACATTCTACAGCTCCTGCCCCTCCTCCTCCTCCTATTCAGCCTTCATCTCCAAAATGAGTCACAATCAGTCACAAGCTGGAAGCACTGCAGCACTGCCTCGGCCAAGCGGCAACAGGCTCTGCTGAAGCTTATCTGTTAGGTGACAAACTGCACACTGCTCCAGACTTGTTGAAAGCTGTAACAGAGCAGGCAGATCTGTGGCTCTCACAGCTGAACCTATAGCCAGGCATGGTCTCATGTGACAATGGCCAGAACCTGGTGGCAGCTCTGAACCTTGGCAACCTCGCACATGTACCATGCATGGCCCATGTGCTCAACTTAATGGCTCCGTGGTTTTGCAAAACCTACCCAGATCTGCCTGAGCTGCTTGTGAAAGTACGCTGCATGTGTGCCCATTTCCAAAAGTCAGCTACAGCTTCCGCCAGCCCTGGCAGTGCTTCAGCAGCATTTGCAGCTTCCAGCTCACCAACTGGTGTACGATGTCACCACGCTTTGGAACTCAACGTTGCCTATGTTGGGAAGGATTTGTGAGCAGCAGAGGGCAGTTGCTGAGTACCAGCTTCAACACGCCCTTCGGTATTGAGGTCAGCCTCCGCACTGATGAGTGGGAATGGATGTCTGACATCTGTGCCTTTCTTTGAGGACTCGACCAATATGGTGAGCGACGATGATGCAATAATTAGCATCACCATCCAGCTTCTCTGTCTACTGAAACGCTTGCTGCTCACAATTAAAGAGAAGGAATTGCAGACAGATCACAATGAGATGGAGCTAGGAACTGTACAGGGTGATGCTACACAGCCCAGCCTCTTCTCATCTCAATGCAGATAGGGTGATAATGAGGATGAGGAACAGGAGGAACAGAAGCTGGTTTCCTGCGCTACAGACGGTACTACCCACACCACATTCATACTGTCTGTTCAGCGTGGATGGCCTGAAGAGGGAGAGGACCAGGAGGAGGATGAGGAGGAGATCATGGACAGTTGTCCTCTTGTTGGGGACAGGGAAGTCTTGGCTGTTGGCAGTCTGGCACACATGACTGAGTTTATGTTCCACTGCCTTTCCCGTGACCCTCGCGTTGTACACATTTTGGGCAACAGTAATTACTGGTTGGTCACACTTCTAGACCCGTGCTACTAGGAGAACTTTCTATCTCTCCTTCCCATAGTGTGGCATGCCCTCTGTTGAGCTGATTGGTATATATGTAGCTTACCACGGGCCTAGGTGGTCTGGAGTTGGGACCCGGTCCTATTTGTCTACCCTTTTATATGCATTATTTCAACTTTGATATACGGTAAGGTTTTTAATATAGGCAGTATAGGTACCGTCCCAATTTAGGGTCACCTTGCCGCTGGTGGGACGGCTTGTATACTTTTTTTGATCAAAAATAGTTCACTAAGTACCCTATATTTATTATGCAACTTTGCTTTACATTTATATATAATTATGGTAGGGTATGAGATATATTTTTGTCTTGCTTCTTTTTTCCCATAGTGGACAGGTCTAATAAAAGGTTGCAGTACCAGAAGGCCCTTGTTGAAGAAATATTAAAAAAATTCACAGCTGACAATGCTGGCGGCAGAGGTCACAGTTCCTTGGACAACCAAGGAGTACAGGTGAGGTAGACACAAACCAGATGCAGCGTAATCAAGGAATACTATCAAAGATCTGGCACAGTTTTATGAGACCCTCCCAGCGCCCAGGCCTTGATGCGCAGGTTATTCTGACAAGGAGGGAAAAGTTTTGGAAGATTTTGAATGAGTACCTTGGCGACCATACCAGCATCCTCCGTGATTCCTCTGAGCCTTACAACTATTGGGTGTTCAAGCTGGACACGTAGAATGAACTGTCTCTTTACTCCTTGGAGGGAGGCCCTGCCACTAGCGTTTTGTCAGAGTGGGTTTTTAGTGCCGCCGGGGGTATTATAACTGATAGGTGCATACGCCTGTCAACTGAAAATGCTGACAGACTGACTCTCATCAAAATGAACAAGGGCTGGATTGGGCCAGACTTCTCGACACCACCGGATGATAGCAGTGGAACATAAACTCAAATCCAGTGTCTTTTTTTGGAAGATCTATTCCCATGCACCCCTTCACACCCAAACATGGGTATACGCCTCAGGACTTTGTCTATTTTATGTCGTCCTCCTCCTTATCCTTCTGCTCATCCTTCACCACCATATCACCAAGGTGACCATCATGCAACGCCCACATCATTTTTTTAAGGGTGTTTATGATGATCGTAGGAAGTATTTTTAGAGGTGTACCTCTAAAATTCAAAATAAAATATATATGTATACCCCCCAGGGGTAAATGTTTTTCAGCCCATGAACTTAGTGCATGGGCATTACCAGTCTAGGAGACCCACTCCTTAATAATGGAAAATATTTTTTTTACTGAGGCCCTCCACTAAGTCTCTTCAAATTGGTATTGGAGTGCGTCCTGGAATGAATGTTTCTTAACATTTTTTCCAGTAAAATCCATTTTAGCTTTGTTTTTATATGTTTTATTGTCAGTCCATAAAAGTGGCATAATACTCTGTCAACATTGTTCACAGCAGTGACCTGGGAGTCAGAGATGCTTCCAGGGGTCTTCCTCATGCTGTTCCCATGTCATTTCAGCACTGTTTCCATCTACTTCAACCAATTTTTAGGCCTCCTCTAGACCTCAGGGGGGGGACGTCGGAAAAATGCCTGGGTTTTCCATTGACTTATATTGTACTCATTACTTGGCGGAGCACCCGAACATTACGATTTACTCTACCCGAGTAATGAGTACCCGAGCATTTTAGTGCTCGCTCATCACTATTCAGCACCATCATCAATTTTTCCAATTGTAGACAAATATGTATTGGCCTTTACAATAACGGGTAATACAAAATGTGAGGCATAAAAAGAAATAAAGACAGCCAAACAATATTAACAACTTAAAACTAGTGATGGGTGAGCACTAAAATGCTCGGGTGCTCGTTTCTCGGGTCGAACACATTAGAATACTCGGGTGCTCGACCCGAGCAATGAGCCCAATGTAAGTCTATGGGAAACTCGAGCATTTTTCAGGCGGCTCCTCCAGGCGGTCTGCAGAGGGCCTAAAAATAGCCCAAATTATTATTATTATTTATTATTATAGCGCCATTTATTCCATGGCACTTTACATGTGAAAAAGGGATACACATACAAGAACAATTACAATAATCTTGAACACAATGTGACAGCGACTGGTACAGGAGGAGCGGGGACCCTGCCCATGAGGACTCACAATCTACAAGGGATGGGTGAGGATACAGTAGGTGAGGGTAGAACTAGTCGTGCAGCGGTATTGGTGGAGTGGTGGTTACTGCAGGTTGTAGGCTTGTTGGAAGAGGTGGGTCTTCAGGCTCCTTTTGAAGGTTTCCACGGTAGGCGAGAGTCTGACGTGTTGGGGTAGAGAGTTCCAGAGTAGAGGGGAAGCACAGGAGAAATCTTGTACATGATTGTGGGAGGAGGAGATAAGAGGGGAGTAGAGAAAGATCTTGTGAGGATCGGAGGTTGCATGTGGGTATGCAACGGGAGACTAGGTCAGAGATATATGGAGGAGCCAGGTTGTGAATGGCTTTGTATGTCATAGTTAGGGTTTTGAACTGGAGTCTCTGAGTGATGGGGAGCCAGTGAAGAGATTGACAGAGAGGAGAGGCCGGGGAATAGTGGGGGGACAGGTGGATTAGTTGGGCAGCAAAGTTTAGGATGTATTGGAGGGGTGCGAGAGTGTTGGAAGGGAGGCAACAGAGCAGGAGGTTGCAGTAGTCAAGGCGGGAGATGATGAGGGCGTGTACTAGTGTTTTTGCAGATTCATGGTTGAGGAATGTGCGGATCCGGGAGATATTTTTGAGTTGGAGTCGGCAGAAAGTGGAAATGGCTTGGATATGTGGTTTGAAGGAGAGTTCAGAGTCAAGGGTTACCCCAAGGCAGCGAGCTTGAGGGACTGGGGAGAGTGGGCAGCCATTGACATTGATAGATAGGTCAGTTGGGGCAGTTGAATGAGATGGCGGAAAGATGATGAATTCTGTCTTGTCCATATTAAGTTTTAGAAATCTAGCAGACAAGAAAGATGAAATAGCAGACAGACATTGTGGGATTTTGGTTAGTAAGGAGGTGATATCGGGTCCAGAGAGGTAGATCTGTGTGTCATCAGCATAGAGGTGATAATGAAAGCCATGAGACTCTATGAGCTGTCCCAGGACTAAGGTGTAGATGGAGAAGAGCAGGGGTCCTAGAACTGAACCTTGGGGGACACCGACAGATAGGGGGCGAGATGAGGAGGTGGTGTGTGAGTGGGAGACACTGAATGTCCTGTCTGTTAGGTATGAGGAGATCCAGGATAGGGCCAAGTCTGTGATGCCGAGAGATGAGAGAATTTGTAGTAAGAGGGAATGGTCCACTGTGTCGAAGGCAGATGACAGGTCTAGGAGGGGGAGGACAGAGTAGTGTCGCTTAGATTTGGCGGTTAGTAGGTCGTTGGTGACTTTAGTCAGTGCAGTTTCAGTAGAATGGTGCTGTCGGAAACCAGATTGTAGGCAGTCGAAGAGGGAGCAGGAGGAGAGGTGGGAGGACAACTCAGAATGGACGTGTTGTTCCAGTAGGTTTGAGGCATAGGGGAGAAGTGATATGGGGCGATAGCTAGACCGAGAGGATGGATCAAAGGAGGGCTTTTTGAGGATGGGTGTGATTGAGGCGTGTTTGAAGCATGAGGGGAAGACACCAGTTGTTAGTGACAGGTTGAAGAGGTGGGCTAGGGGTGGGATGAAGATAGTGGTAAGGTTTGGGATGAGGTAGGACGGGATTGGGTCAAGTTTACAGGTGGTGAGGTGTGATTTGGAGAGTAAAGAGGAAAGTTGATCTTCTGTAATGGTGGAGAAGGTGGTTTTGGAGGAAGAGGGTTGAGTAGGTGTGGGGAGGGGCTGTGGGGGCTTTAGGCAAAAGCTTTGTCTGATGGTGTCAATCTTCTGCTTGAAGAATGAGGCAAAGTCTTCGGCTGAAATAAGAGGAGAGGGAGGAGGCACTGGGGGACGGAGGAGAGAATTGAAGGTGTTGAATAGTTGTTTGGGGTTGTGAGACAGGGAGGATATGACAGATGCAAAGAATGTTTGTTTTGCTGCAGTGAGTGTGGACTTGAAGGTAGTGAGGGACTGTTTGAATGCGATGAAGTGCTCATTGGAGTGGGACCTTTTCCATCTACGCTCAGCAACCCTGGAGGCCCGTCACAGTACTTTAGTTAGGCTGGTGTGCCAGGGTTGTCTGTTGATTGTGCGAGCCTTGGAATGTGTGAGGGGGCGACCGAATCGAGAGCTGCAGCTGTTGTGGTGTTGTATAAAGTGGCAGCAACATCTGCATCATGTAAGGAACTAATGTCTGTAAGAGGGAGGAGGGATTCAGAGAGTGAGTGTAGGTCAAGGTGTTTGAGATTTCTGCGAGGGTATGCAAGTTTGTGGAGTGGGGATTGTTGCCCTGGAGAGGAGAGGGTAGAGAATGTAAGTAGGTTGTGGTCAGATAGAGGGAGAGGTGAGTTAGTGAGGTTAGATAGGGAACAGAGGCGGGTAAAGATGAGGTCCAGTGTGTGGCTGTCTTTGTGGGTGGGTGTGGAAGACCACTGGGTAAGACCAAAGGATGAAGTGAGGGATAGAAGCTTAGAGGCAGCTGAGAGGGAAGTTTCAATGGGGATGTTAAAGTCACCCATGAGGATAGTGGGGGGATGTCAACGGAGAAGAAATGAAGTAGCCAAGTGGTGAAGTGGTCAAAGAAAGTGGTTGTTTATCTTGGGGGGCGGTAGATGACATCCAGTTGGAGGTTGAAGGGGGAGTAGATGCGCACGCAGTGCACTTCAAAAGAGGGGAGAGTAATTGAGGGCGGCAGTGGGATATGGGTGAAGGAGCAGTTATCTGAGAGGAGGAAACCTATTCCTCCACCGTGCTTGCCGGTGGGGTGGGGGGTATGGGAGAGGTGGAATCCGCCATACGAAAGTGCAGCAGGAGAGGCCGTGTCGGAGGGGATGAGCCAGGTTTCAGTGATGCCGAGGAAGGAAAGCTTGTTAGTGATGAAGAGGTCGTGAATGTAGGAAAGTTTGTTGCAGACGGAGCGAGGGTTCCATAGAGCTCCTGTTAGAGGGATGGGGAAGCGGGGCTGGATAGATGGGTATAAGGTTAGAAGGGTTACGAGAGCTTGGGATAGATCGTGGGTAGGAGGTGGAAGTGATCGTAGGGATGTGGTGAGGAGGGCCGGGATGTGGAAAAATGTCGCCGGCAGTGAGGAGGAGCAGAGAAAGCGTTAGTAGGTGGGAGCAGCAGAGGGCATGAGGTCGCTGTCTGTGTTTGGAGACAAAGGATTGTATGTTGAGGAATAGCTCTGAGGAGGAGGTGAGATGGGTGGGGAGAATGGAGGGAGAGATGAAGAGTTCCTTACTAGGTGTAGGGATTAGGGCTGGTTTGAAAAGGTGAAGGATTAAGGGGGTGAGAGTTAAAACAAACACAAACATTGTTTACTGTGACTTAGTATCCAGTTCCCTTCAGTTCCCTTCAGGTTCAATTCAGGATTAATTCATGTTTCTCACACTTCAGCAATGGACACTTAAGGTGATGGACACAGACTAAAGTCTGACACAGACTCCTGGCTCACAATATATTTGCAACAGAATGCATTCAGCTGTGAACCAGAGGGGAGTGGTCTGTGCTCATCTTGATCAGCTGATTAAGGCTGAACCAGAGGCTAGATACTCAAAGGCTAAGTAAATAAGGCCATAAATGATAGTGGGGGGTAGCTGGTGTAACTTGAAGAGCATACCATAAGTAAATAGGAGCAGAGAGGTATAGAGAAGTCTACATGGAAGTCAGGATGGGAAAGTTGGGTCACGTACCATTAGTAAATAGGAGCAGATGGGAACAGTGCTCAAATGACTTGGAAACAGCATGGGAAAGACCCCTGCAAGCATTTCTGACTCCCAGGTCACTGCTGTGAACAACATTGTGAGAGGTATTACGCCACTTTTACGGACTCACAATAAAACATACAAAAATGAAACCAAAATGGATTTTCCTGGGAAATATGTTAAGGAACATCCTTTCCAGAGTAATGACTTGTATATAAGGCAAAATAAATAACCAAAAACAAAAATACTCCTCCACACCTTGGGCTATGTTCACACGTAGCTTTATTGATGTGTTTTTGCACTTTTGCATTGCTTTCAACCAGGACAAATGTCATTTTAACATTTTACAACCTTATCTGGCCATGTGGTGTGTGAGACATGATCACACACATCCTGTTTCATTTATGAAGGAGGGACTCTGAAAGTCACAAAGCCTATTTTTATAGGGCAATCAGGCGGCCTTTTTTATGAAGGAGGGACTCTGAAAGTCACAAAGCCTATTTTTATAGGGCAATCAGGCGGCCTTTACTATTCTTGAAGGGCCAGCAGTCGGCCCTCACTATTCTTAGAGAGCCATCAGCCGACTATGCTTTGCTGTTCCCATTACTAAAGAGTGGGTCTCCCATACTGTTATTGCATATGCTGAGAGTGGCAGGGCTGCCCAAAATTTGGACGCACCCCAATACCCCTTTGAAAATTTGGACGCACTTCAATATCCCTTGAAGAGACGTAGAGGAGGACCTCCTGAAAACAATGTTCCCAACATTAGGAAGTGGGTCTCCCATACTGTTTGCCTATGCCCCTTGGAAGAAACGTAGAGGAGTGCCTCCTGAAAAAAATGTTCCCATTATAAATAAGTGGGTCTCCTATTGCATTTGCCTATGCAGTGAATGCAAGGATTGCCAAAAATTTGGAGACACTCCAATGCCCCTTGGGAGAGATGTGGAGGTCAGAGGACCTCCTGAAAACAATATTCCCATTATTAGGAAGAGGGTCTCCCATAATGTTGGCCTATGCAGTGAATGCGAAGGCTGCCAAAATTGGGAGGCACTCCAATGCACCTTGGAAGAGACATAGAGGGCCTCATGAAAAAATGTTCCCATTATTAGGAAGTGGGTCTCCCATAGTGTTGGCCTATGCAGTGAATGCAAAGGCTGCCAAAATTGGGAGGCACTCCAATGCACCTTGGAAGAGACGTAGAGGGCCTCATGAAAAATGTTCCCATTATTTGGAAGTGTGTCTCCCATAGTGTTGGCCTATGCAGTGAATGCAAGGGCTGCCAAAAATTGGGAGGCACTCCAATGCCCCTTGGAAGAGACGTAGAGGGTCTCATCAAAAAATGTTCCCATTATAAGGAAGTGGGTCTCCCATAGTGTTGGCCTATGCAGTGAATGCATGGGCGGCCAAAATTGGGAGCCACTCCAATGCCCCTTGGAAGAGACGTAGAGGGCCTCATGAAAAAATATTCCCATTATTAGGAAGTGGGTCTCCCATAGTGCTGGCCTATGCAGTGAATGCAAGGGCTGCCAAAAATTGGGTGGCACTCCAATGCCCCTTGGAAGAGACGTAGAGGGCCTCATGAAAATATGCTCCCATTATTAGGAAGTGGGTCTCCCATAGTGTTGACCTATGCAGTGAATGCAAGGGTGCCAAAAATTGGGAGGCACTCCAAAGCACCTTGGAAGAGACGTAGAGGGCCTCATGAAAAATGTTCCCATTATTTGGAAGTGGGTCTCCCATAGTGTTGACCTATGCAGTGAATGCAAGGGGTGCCAAAAATTGGGAGGCACTCCAATGCACCTTGGAAGAGACGTGAAGGAGGGCTCATAAAAAAATGTTCTCATTAGAAAGGAGCGGGTCTCCTATACTTGTAATGCCCATGCGCTAAGTGTATGAGCTGATAAACATTTACCCCTGGGGAGTATACATGAACATACTGTATAAAAAAAAAATGTTTACGGGCGTCATAGACACCCTTTAAAAAAATTATGTGGGTGTTGCATCACGGACCACGGTCACCCTGGTGATATGGTGGTGGAGGATGAGAATGAGGAGAAGGAGGAGGACAAGAGCAAATAGCCAAAATCAGGAAGTATATACCCATGTGTGGGTATGAAATGGTGCATGGGAATACACCGTGTTCAGAATTATTAGACAAATGAGTATTTTGATCACATCATACTTTTTATACATGTTGTCCTACTCCAAGCTGCATAGGCTTGAGAACCAACTACCAATTAAGTAAATCTGGTGATGTGCATCTCTGTAATGAGGAGGGGTGTTGACTAATGACATCAACACCCTATATAAGGTGTGCTTAATTATTAGGCAACTTCCTTTCCTTTGGCAAAATGGGTCAGAAGAGAGGTTTGACGGGCTCTGAAAAGTCCAAAATTGTGAGGTGTCTTGCAGAGGGACGCAGCAGTCTTGAAATTTCCAAACTTTTGAAGCGTGATCACCGAACAATCATGCGTTTTATGTCAAATAGCCAACAGGGTTGCAAAAAGTGTGTTGGCCAAAAAAGGCGCAAAATAACTGCCCATGAATTGAGGAAAATCAAGCTGCTAAGATGCCATTCGCCACCAGTTTTGCCATATTTCAGAGCTGCAATGTTACTGGCGTATCAAAAAGCACAAGGTGTGCGATACTCAGGGACATGGCCAAGGTAAGGAAGGCTGAAAAACGATCACCTTTGAACAAGAAACATAAGATAAAACGTCAAGAATGGGCCAAGAAATATCTTAAGACTGATTTTTCAAAGGTTTTATGAACTGATGAAATGAGAGTGACTCTTGATGGGCCAGATGGATGGGCCAGAGGCCGGAACAGTAAAGGGCAGAGAGCTTCACTCCGACTCAGACGCCAGCAAGGTGGAGGTGGGGTACTGGTATGGGCTGGTATCATCAAAGATGAACTTGTGGGACCTTTTCAGGTTGAGGATGGAGTGAAGCTCAACTCCCAGACCTACTGTCAGTTTCTGGAAGACAACTTCTTCAAGCAGTGGTACAGGAAGAAGTCGGTATCGTTCAAGAAAAACATGATTTTCATGCAGGACAATGCTCCATCACATGCATCCAACTACTCCACAGCATGGCTGGCCAGTAAAGGTCTAAAAGAAGAAAAAATAATGACATGGCCCCCTTGTTCACCTGATCTGAACCCCATAGAGAACCTGTGGTCCATCATAAAATGTGAGATCTACAGGGAGGGAAAACAGTGCACCTCTCAGAACAGTGTCTGGGAGGCTGTGGTGGCTGCTGCACGCAATGTTGATCAAAAACAGATAAAGTAACTGACAGAATCTATGGATGGAAGGCTGTTGGTTGTCATCATAAAGAAAGGTGGCTATATTGATCACTAATTTTTTTGGTTTTTGTTTTTGCATGTTAGAAATGTTTATTTCTAAATTTTGTGCACTGATATTGGTTTACCTGGTGAAAATAAACAAGTGAGATGGGATTATATTTGTTTTTTATTAAGTTGCGTAATAATTCTGCACAGTAATAGTTGCCTGCACAAACAGATATACTCCTAAGATAGTCAAATCTAAAAAAAACCACTCCAACTTCCAAAAATATTAAGCTTTGACATTTATGAGTCTTTTGGGTTGATTGAGAACATAGTTGTTGATCAATAATAAAAATAATCCTCTAAAATACAACTTGCCTAATAATTCTGCACACAGTGTATACCTCCCAAAAAAAGACTCTGAACTTGAGTTTATGTTACGCTGCTCTCATTCAGTGGTGTTGAGAAGTCTGCCCCAATCCAGCCCTTGTTCATTTTTATAAGAGTCAGTCTGTGAGCATTTTCAGTTGACAGGCGGATGCGCTTATGAGTTATAATTTCACCAGCGGCACTAAAAACCCGCTCTGATAAAAAGCTAGCTGCAGGGCAGGCCAGGATCTCCAAGGCGTAGAGAGCCAGTTCTTTCCACATGTCCAGCTTGGATACCCTATAATTATAAGGCACAGAGGACGTTCGTACGGTCGGCAAGGTACGTCCTCAGCATCTTCCCAAACTTTGCACTCCTTGTGAGAGTACCCAGTACCTCAGGGCCTGTGCGATGGGAGGGGCTGAGAAAATTCTCCCAGAACTTTGACAGTGTTCCCCTGCCTCTGCTGGATTGGAGTTGTGTCTCTCTCGCCTGTACTCCTTGGTTGTCCAACGAACTGTGACCTCTGCCGTCAGCGTTTTCAGATGGGAATTTTTTTAAACTCAGCCATGCGTGCAAGACTGCTAACAGGCAAGACTTCCGAGTCCTCACCAAGAGGACGACTGACCATGCTCTCCTCCTCCCTGTCCTCAGGCCATCCACGCTTAACAGACGGTATGAAAGTTGTGCAGGCAGTACCATCTATAGCGCATGAAACTAGCTCCTGTTCTTCCTCCTCCTCCTCATCTTCCTCATTGTCACCCAATCCACGTTGGGATGAGATGAGGCTGGGCTGTGTGTAATCACCCTGTATGGTTCCTTGCTCCATCTCATCGTGCTCCGCCTGCAATGCATCCTCTTTGATTGTGAGCAGAGAGTGTTTCAGAAGACAAAGAAGCTTGATGGTGACGCTAATTATGGCATCATCGCTGCTCACCATCTTGGTGGAGTCCTCAAAGTTTTGGAGGATGGTATAGATGTCTGACATCCATGTCCACTCCAGAGGTCTTATGTGTGGAGTCTGAACTGAATACCGACAGCCTTGTTGATGCTGGTACTCAACAACTGCCTTCTTCTGCTCACAAATACTTCCTAACATCTGCAGTGTAGAGTTCCAATGCATGGGGACATCACACATCAGTCGGTGAGCCGGAAGCTGCAAACGCTGCTGAAGCACGGCTAGGGCGGCGGAAGCTGTAGCTGACTTTCTAAAATGGGTACACAGGTGGCGTACTTTAACAAGCCGATCCAGCAGCTCCGGGTAGGATTTCAGAAACTGCTGAACCACAAGGTTAAGCACATGGGCCAGGCATAGTACATGTGTGAGCTCGCCTCGCCTCAGAACCGCCACCAGATTCTGGCCATTGTCACACACAAACATTCCTGGCTGTAGGTACAGCCACAGATCTGCCTGCTCTTTTTCGGAGCTGTCCACAACTCTTGAGCATTGTGCGGTTTGTCACCAAAGCATATTAGCTTCAGCACAGCCTGTTGCTGCTTGGCTGAGGCAGTGCTGCAGTGCTTCCAGCTTGTGACTGATGTGGTAATTTCAGAGATGGAGTCTGAAGAGGAGGCTGAGGAGGATGAGGTGCAGGAGCAGTAGACTGTGGGGGCAACCCTGATTGACCTAGGGCCCGCAATCCTCAGCGTCGGGAGGATGTGTTCCGTCTCAATGTCCGACTGGGTCCCGGCTTCCACTATGTTAACCCAATGTGCCGTCAGTGAGATGTACCGTCCCTGCCCAGAAGCACTTGTTCACGTGTCCGTGGTTAGGTGGACTTTCCCAGTAACTGCATTGTTGAGGGCTCGGTTAATGTTGTGGGACACGTGCTTGTGTAATGAGGGGAAGCACACCGGGAGAAATAGTGGCGGCTGGGGACCGAGTACCGAGGGACAGCCGCCGCCATCAGGTTGCAGAAAGCTTCCATCTCCACAAGCCTAAAAGGCAACATTTTGAGCGCAAGCAGTCGCAAAATGTGGGAATTTAGTAGCATGGCCTGTGGGGTGTTGGCTGCGTATTTGCTCCTGCGTTCCAAGGACTGGGGTATGGACAACTGAACGCTGCACTGGGACAACGATGTGCTTGCTGATGGTGCTAGTTGAGAGTGTGTATCGACAGGTGCAGGGCAGGAGGCATCTTTGCATGCACTATGAACAGGGGATTGGCTTGCATGCACAAGAGCGGAAGAAGCCGTGGTGTCACCCGCAGACACTGTTCCTAGACCCTGGGGTTTGGCCCACAAAGTCAGGTGCTTTGCTGCCATGTGCCTGATCATGTTGGTGGTGGTCAGGCTGGTAGTTTTGCTACCCCTGCTGATGATTGCCTGGCAGGTGGTGCAAATGGCCTTTTTAGAGTTATCGGCAGAGTCTTTAAAAAACAACCAGACTTGGGAAGACCTAACAGTTGTACTGGCAACTTCCGTCATGTTGGTCTTACGGGGAACGGTTGCCTGCCTTCTGTCTGCGGCCACCACACTGCTTCTATTTCGATGAAATCTCCATAATCAGTACCGTTAATTTTAGGTGTCCAATAGTATTAGAAACTAATAAGAAATAAAGTCAAATAAACATGAACTTAAAGTTAGATAAAACAATAAAAGTAAATTAAAACAATCCGCCCTTAATTGATAACCTAACTAAAGAAATTATACTAAAACTTTTGTTTAGGCTCCCTAGGGACCACAGTTCCTTGTCGGAAAATACATTTATTTTCTAACTGGGGTAATAATTTGCCTGTATACCCTCATACCTCCTAAATGAATTTGCTAAATACCTTTCATTTTAAGTAACTTATAGTATGATTGATGAAACTACTTGAAGTGTCTCAGCAATGTTTTAAGTAGTGATGAGGGAGCATACTCGGTGATGATGATGGTGCATGCAGAGGCCGAGTCTGTGGGCAAGCTGAAATTGTCCCACAACAAACACTAACATATTCTCGCTCGACATTCCTGTCCCAATTAATAGGGGACTGCAGAACACCACTATTGAACACAAAGCAGTGTTAAAAGGTTATTGGTTGGATAGCAGATAATGCTTCCATTCACTTAGCCACCACCACCCTGTCTTCCACACGGTCAAGTCTCAGTAGCCGTGAGTCTGGACCGCATATTCCTCACCCTGAACCTCCTTCCTCCCACCATGCCAAGTGCCCAGAGACAACTGATTCCACACTTGGACACTCCGAAGATCTGTTCACTTTTCCATTTATAGATTCGGGCCTGTCGCCCGCTTCGCTTGAAGCGGGGCAAGAGGAGATCGCATGTAGCGATGCCCAAATATTTGAGCAACTACAGTCACACGAAGGCGACGGTGGGAAAGTGTCACAAGAGGTGGATGATGATGAGGCACAATTTCCAGAAAGTCAGGAGGAGGACCAGGGTGCGGAAGTGGAAGACGAGGTGGTGGATGATATAGTAACTGACCCAACCTGACCCAACCCAGTCAGAGCACCCCAACAGGCAGGAAGAAGCAGTGTGGTGGCCTCAGACAGAAGGCAGGTAACCGTTCCCCATAACACCAACACGAAGGAAGTTGCCAGTACAACTGTTAGGTCTTCCCGAGTCTGGTTGTTTTTTAAAGACTCTGCCGATAACCGCAAAAAGGCCATTTGCACAACCTGCCAGGCCAGCATCAGCAGGGGTGGCAAAACTACCAGCCTGACCACCACCAGCATGATCAGGCACATGGCAGCAAAGCACATGACTTTGTGGGCCAAACCCCAGGGTCTAGGAACAGTGTAGTGTCTGCAGGTGGCACCACTGTTTCTTCCACTGTTGTGCATGCAAGCCAATCCCCTGTCCATGGTGCATGTGAAGATGCCTCCTGCCCTGCACCTGTCCTTGTACACTCTCAAGTAGCATCATCAGGAAGCACGTCCACGTCCTTGTCCCAGCGCAGCATTCAGTTGTCCATACCCCAGTCCTTGGAACGCAAGAGCAAATACGCAGCAAACACCCCACAGGCCACACTACTAAACTCCCACATTTCGCAACTTCTTGCGCTTGAAACTTTGCCTTTTAGGCTCGTAGAGATGGAAGCATTCCGCAACCTGATGGCGGCGGCCGTCCCTTGGTACTCGGTCCCCAGCCGCCACTATTTCTCCCGGTGTGCCGTCCCCGCATTACACAAGCACGTGTCCAAAAATATTAGCCGTGCCCTCAACAACACAGTTACCGGGAAAGTCCACCTAACCACGGACACGTGGACAAGTGCTTGTGGGCAGGGACAGTACATCTCGCTGATGGCACACTGGGTTAACATAGTGGATGCCGGGACCCAGTCAGACCTTGGGACGGAACACGTCCTCCCGACTTCAAGGATTGCAGGCCCTATGTCATTCGGTGTTGCCCCTACAGTTTTCAGCTCCTGCACCTCATATTCCTCCTCCTTTTCAGCCTCCATCTCCGAAATGACCACATTAGTCAAAGCTGGAAGCACAGCAGCACTGCCTCGACCAAGCGGCAACCAGCTGTGCTTTAGCTAATATGCCTAGGTGACAAACCGCACAACGCTGAAGAGTTGTGCACAGCTCTGAAAGAGCAGGCAGATCTGTGGCTCACACCACTGAACCTACAGTCAGGCATGGTCCTGTGTGACAATGGCCGGAACCTTGTTGCGGCTCTGAGGCGAGGCGAGCTCACACATGTACTATGCCTGGCCTTGTTCTTAACCTCGTGGTTCAGCGGTTTCTCAAATCCTACCCGGAGCTGCCGGATGTGCTTGTTAAAGTATGCTGCCTGTGTGCCCATTTTAAAAAGTCAGCTACAGCTTCCGCTGCCCTTGCCGTGCTTCAGCAGTGTTTGCAGCTTCCGTCTCACCGACTGGTGTGTGATGTCCCCATGCGTTGGAACTCTACACTGCAGATGTTGGGAAGTATTTGTGAGCAGAAGAGGGCAGTTGTTGAGTACCAGCATCAACAAGGCCTTCGGTATTCAGTTCAGACTCCACACATAAGACCTCAGGAGTGGACATAGATGTCAGACATATGTACCATCCTCCAAAATTTTGAAGACTCCACCCAGATGGTGAGCGGTGATGATGCTATAATTAGCGCCACCATCCCACTTCTCTGTCTTCTGAAACGCTCTCTGCTCACAATCAAAGAGGCTGCATAGCAGGCAGAGCACGATGAAATGGAGCAAGGAACCATATAGGGTGATTACACACAGCCCATCCTCATCTCATCACAACGTGGATTGGGTGACAATGAGGAAGAGGAGGAGGAGGAAGAACAGGAGCTAATTTCATGCGCTATAGACGGTACTACCTGCACAACTGTCATAACGTCTGTTCAGCGTGGATGGCCTGAGGACAGAGAGGAGGAGGAGGAGAGCATGGTCAGTCTTCCTCTTGGTGAGAGCAAGACAGTCTAGCCTGTTAGCAGTCTTGCACACATGGCTGAGTTTATGTTACGCTGCCTTTCCCATGACCCTCGCGTTCTCAAAATTTTAGGTGACAGTCATTACTGGTTGGTGACACTTCTAGACCCACACTACAAGGAGAACTTTCTATCTCTTATTCCTGAGGCGGACAGGTCTACAAAAATGGGGTAGTAACAGAAAGCCCTTGTTGTGGAACTATTAAAAAAATTCCCATCTGAAAACTCTGGTGGCAGAGGTCACAGTTTGTTGGACAACCAAGGACTACTGGTGACAGAGACACAACTGCAATCCAGCAGAGGCAGGGGAACACTGTCAAAGTTCTGGGAGAATTTTCTCAGCCCCTCCCATCGCACAGGCCCTGAGGCGCGAGGTACTCTCATAAGGAGTGCAAAGTTTGGGAAGATCGAGAGGGAATACCTTGCCGACTGTACCATCGTCCTCCGTGATTACTCTGTGCCTTATAATTATTTGGTATCCAAGCTGGATACGTGGAATGAACTGCCTCTCTACGCCTTGGAGGTCCTTGCCTGCCCTGCCGCTAGTGTTTTATCAGAGCGGGTTTTTAGTGCCACTGGTGAAATTATAACTGATAAGCTCATCCGCCTGTCAACTGAAAATGCTGACAGGCTGACTCTTATAAAAATGAACAAGGGCTGGATTGGGCCAGACTTCTCAACACCACCGAATGAGAACAGCATAACATAAACTCAAATCCAGTGTCTATTTTTGGGAGGTGTATTCCCATGCACCTTTTCACACCCACACATGGTTATACGCTTCCTGATTTTGGCTATTTGCTCTTGTCCTCCTCCTTCTCCTCATCCTCATCCTCCACCACCATATCACCAGGGTGACCGTTGTCCATGATGTAACACCTACATAATTTTTTAAAAGGGTGTTTATGATGCCCGTAAAAAAAATTTTTTATACAGTATGTTCATGTATACCCCCCAGGGGTAAATGTTTGTCACCTCATACACTTAGTTCATGGGCATTACAAGTATAGGAGACCCGCTCCTTTCTAATGGGAACATTTTTTTATGAGGCCCTCCTCCACATCTCTTCCAAGGGGCATTGGAGTGCCTCCCAATTTTTGGCAGCCCTTGCATTCACTGCATAGGCCAACACTATGGGAGACCCACTTCCTAATAATGGGAATATTTTTTCATGAGGCCCTCCACGTCTCTTCCAAGGAGAATTGGAGTGCCTAAAAATGTTTGGCAACCCCTGCATTCACTGCATAGGCCAACACTATGGGAGACCCACTTCCTAATAATGGGAACATTGTTTTCAGTAGGCCCTCTGACCTCCTAGTCTTCTCCAAGGGGCATTGGAGTGCCTACAAATTTTTGGCAACCCTTGCATTCACTGCATAGGCAAACATAATGGAAGACCCACTTCATAATAATGGGAACATTGTTTTCAGGAGGCCCTCCTCTAATTCTCTTCAAAGGGGTATTGGGGTTCATCCAAATTTTCAAAGGGGTATTGGGGTGTGTCCAAATTTTGGGCAGCCCTGACACTCTCTGAATATGCAATAACAGTATGGGAGACCCACTCTTTAGCAACGGGAACAACAAAGCCTAGCCAGCTGATGGCTCTCTAAGAATAGTGAGGGCCAACTGCTGGCCCTTTAAGAATAGTAAAGGCAGCCTGAAGGCCCTATAAAAATAGGCTTTGTGACTTTCAGAGTCCCTCCTTCATAAATGAAACAGGATGTGTCTGATCATGTCTCACACACCACATGGCCAAATAAGGTTGTAAAATGTTAAAATGACATTTCCCGGTGAATGCATTTGTCACAGTTGAAAGCAATGCAAAAGTGCAAAAACTCGCTACGTGTGAACATAGCCCAAGGTGTGGAGGAGTATTTGTGATTTTGGTTATTTATTTTGCCTTATATACAAGTCATTACCCTGGAAAGGATGTTCCTTAATATATTTCCCTGGAAAATCCATCTTGGTTTCGTTTTTGTATGTTTTATTGTGAGTCCGTAAAAGTGGCGTAATACCTCTGACAACATTGTTGACAGCAGTGACCTGGGAGTCAGAAATGCTTCCAGGGGTCTTCCCCATGCTGTTCCCATACCATTTGAGCACTGTTCCCATCGATTTGGGCAATTTTTAGGCCCTCTGCTGACCGCCGGGGGGAGCTGCCTGAAAAATGCTCAAGTTTCCCATAGACTTACATTGGGCTCGTTGCTCGGGTCGAGCACCCGAGTATTCCAACTTGCTCGACCCGAGCAACGAGCACCCGAGCATTTTAGTGCTCGCCCATCACTATATGGAACACATTCAAATGAATGGATCAAAAGCATAGTTTTTTATTCAGCACAGAGGGGGCAAAACACATCTGAGTGGGCCACTAACCTACATAACCATGTTTACAGCTATAAAGTACAAATATAACTCCCAACTTTTCCAGAGTAGAAAGAGGGGCAAACTATGCATGGTTTGTCAATTTCGACGGATGCTCAGTAGGATCCCAGTGCACATTACTATTCTTCCCAGTGCACAGTAACTATGTGCTCTCTTGCTGGCTCCGATGAGAAATGACTAGCCAGCAAGAGAGGGCACTGTCAGTGCGCATTCTAAGGAGAATACCTGGCGAGTCGAGACCAGGACAGCCCCCGCTCACTCATTCTCTCTTTCAATGCACACTGACATTATAATGCCCATCTTCGTAGGCCTCCTTCACACATCCGTGTTTCCAGTTTGTGTGGTATCCATTTTTTTCACGGATACCACACGTACCCATGATAACCTAAGCTCCTAGGACCATATCTGTGCTTTTACATGGACCATGTTTCTGTGAAAAACACACTGAGACTTTTTTTTTTCTGGCAGCATGGGTGACAAGGGCCATTGCAAGTCTATGGCTATATGAAAAATAACATTACAAAGTATAGGAGAAGCTTTGTAATTTCTATTTTAATACCAAAAATGTGTTGTTATTGGTGAAACGTTTTAACGTGGTTTATCTTTATTGTTACAACTTTTTTTTACACTTTTTTACTTAGTCTCACTATGGGACTGCAATTTAAATTTATCTGATCATTGGCCTAATACTCTGCAATAATTATGTATTGCAGGGTATTAGACCTGTTAGGTCTTATTCAGATGTCTATTTTTTTCACATATGTGAAACTTCCTAATTTCATTAGTGATTTTATTCAGAGTTTCATTAGAATTTCATCAGAGTTTGTACTAAGTTTAATCAGTTTTTCTTGTATGTGGGAAAAAGTTTCTCTACTTTCCTCTATCTAGCAGTCCATGAAAAACAAACAGCACTGGGATGGTATCTGACTGCTGTCTGATTTTTTTCACTGACCCATAGACTAGCATTGGCATCTCAGATTAATATTAGACAGGTTTCTGCAATTTTGCGCTGACCACTTAGTGAAGAGCCCCATGGACTACACTGGGAATGATTTCTATCCGTGAAAAACATGAATAGAATTGGTATGTGAAAATTGGTCATCTGAATCAGCTCTTACACAGACAGAACACCTGGTAGACCCTTCTAATAGCAAGGCTTGAAAGACCACCATACCCGGCATACCCAGAGGACATTCTTTGACCTCCTTTTGGTACGACTACCAGTGGGAGCAGATGGGATGAAAGAGGGAGACAGCTCCCTCTCACAGCCTTCAAAATGCCGCAGTCACTATTTAATGTAGCATTTGGAGGGTTAAAAAACCAGGGACACTGTTGGCAACAGACTTGGCTATTACTGCAGGAGCTCCACTGTCAGATAAGCTTATGGTGATCACACAGTGCACAGCTCCTGTGTCTGCACATTCACCAGGCCATACCATTATGTCCATTTGTGGGAACTGCTTCCCAAATAAGATGTGTAACATCTTATTTCAGAAAGGGGTTAAACACTATAAAAAGAAACACATGGTATATAAGGAACACATAAACTACATAATGGTTTCCATAAATGTTCTTGTTTAACAGTAACAATGTATGTCAGAGACTATTCATCACTTTGTTATTTACAATCAATATTTTAATGCCTGTTTAATGCTAACCCAACTTTATAAATTGCTGTAGCCAACACATTTGGCATCCATGCATTTTCCACACTTTTCTACCACTCATTTATTTGTAGAATAAATACCGAACTCTAAAAGCAAGTTATTTAGAAACCCATCTAATAAATAAAATGCCTATACTGTCATTACTTACCTACTTAAATTTGTGCTTTATCCAGAGACCACAGTATAAATATTTTTCTTTTAAATCTGTGTAAGTTGCAAATGAACAAATACGTAACATAAAGATTTGCTTGTGCCTACTAAAATATGCAACACTGGAGCATTGAAGCCCTTTGGTTTCAGGGAAAAAAACACACACTTAAATCAATCCTTAAGGCCAAGGCAAACTGGTTTGTAAACAAAGTTATGCTTTGGGACATAGTTTGCAAATCAATCTTGTATAATGCAGGTGTACAACGTCTGTAATAATGCTATCAAAATAAACCTTCCTGTACCAGGGATTCAACTGCCTATGCTGACTGTACATTTGATTGTAGGAATAAATGGTTGAAATAGAGAAAAATCTTCAATATTTGAAATTCTGAATAGAGATGAGCGGTGTTCGACTAGAACTGTTCGCCAATCTCAAATTGGAGCTGTTTTGGGCGGTGTTCGAGTTGTTCGACGAACCCGAACGATCTGCAAAAAATTTGGCTGTTCGAGGTTATGTTCGATAACTGTTCGTGCACCAAAAGCGTGTCCTGCATGTCTGGCGCTATTTTGAGCACCAATCATGCAGGGATTGTCTGCCACTCACTGTAATGCCACAGCCATGGTGGTTGTGGCATTACAGTGATTGCTCAAATCGATGGGAACAGTGCCAACAGTGAAACATGAAAAGCGGCAATTCAGCAGCGGCATACACCGGTACCCGACAATTTAGAACAGAAAGAATAGAGCATCACACATAGATTAGATAGATAGAAACAAGTCAGCCACATATATACGAAGTACAGTGACAGTGTTGATTACTGTACTTGTCATTTAGTGTAAAGGATTTATCAAAAAAAATAATAGTGTTTTCATGCACTGTCTCTTTAAAAAAGCCGGCCGGCAATTCAGCAGCGGTACCCGACAATTTAGAATAGAAAGAATAGAGCATCACACATAGATTAGATAGATAGAAACATGTCAGTCACATATATAATAAGTACAGTGACAGTGTTGCTTACTGTACTTGTCATTTAGTGTTAAAATAAAGGATTTATTTAAAAAAAAATTGGCGTGGGGGTCCCCATAATTTTAGGCTCTAGTGGAGGTTAAGCAGACGGCTGGGGCAGATGTTTGAAGCCTGGGAGGGGGGTAATACCCATGGAGCTTCCCAGGCTACTAATATCAGCCCCCAGCTGAATACCTAGCCTTTACTAGCTATTAAAATGGGGGACCCCCCCAAAAAAATGACGTGCTGTCCCCCCTATTTTAATAGCTAGCAAAGGCTAGGCAGACAGCTGGGGGCTGATATTAATAGCCCAGGAAGGGTGCCATGAATATTGGCCCCCTCCCAGGCTAGAAACACCAGCCGTCAGCCGCCCCAGAACTGGCGCATCCATAGGATGCGCCAATTCTGGCACTTAGCCTCGCTCTTCCCACTGCCCTGTAGTGGTGGCAGTGGGGTAATAGGGCTGGGGTTGATGTCAGCTTATAATGCCAGCTGACATCAAGCCCAGGTTAGTAATGGAGAGGCGTCTATAAGACACCCCCATTACTAATCCCATAGTCAAAGTTAAAAAAAAAACACAAACACCCAGAATAAAGTCCTTTAATTGAAATAAAGACACATTCCTTTATTGTTCTAAATTAAACCATACTTACCACCACGCCCATTCCAGCTGAAGCCAACGATCTCCTGCAATAAAAGTAAAATAATAAAGCAACATCATCCTTACCTTTCCATGGTTCCCACGACAGCTTCAGCTCTGCTACATCGAGATGACAGGCTGGACCGCAGCAGAACGCTGCCATCCAGCTTGCCATGCCGCGGACACTGAGAAGCGCAGGCATGCTTGCGCTCCTCAGTGTCTCGCTGTGACGGCATCCAGATGAGCCGAGTTCATGTCCAATGAACTCAGCTCACCTCATGCACGTCACTGACAGCGTGGGAAAATTCTCACGCTGTAGCGCTGAGTGCAGGAGAATTCTCCCACGCTGTCAGCCTGCTCTTCTCAGTGTCTGCGGGTTGACAGGCTGGATGGCAGCGTTCTGCTGCGGTCCAGCCTGTCATCTCGATGTAGCAGAGCTGGAGCTGTCCTGGGAACCATCGAAAGGTAAGGATGATGTTGGTTTATTATTTTATTTTTATTGCAGGAGATCGTTGGCTTCAGCTGGAATGGGCGTGACGGTAAGTATGGTTTAATTTAGAACAATAAAGAATTGTGTGTTTATTTCAATTAAAGGACTTTATTCTGGGTGTTGTGTTTTTTTTAAATACTTTACTAGAAATTCATGGCGGTCATGTCTAATATTGGCGTGACCCCATGAATTTCGGGCTTAGGGCCAGCTGATAATGCCAAGCTGGCCCTAACCCCTTTATTACCCAGTGAGCCACCGCACCAGAGCCCTGGATGAGTTGGGTACAGCGCCAGAAGATGGCGCTTCTATGAATGCGCCATTTTCCGGGGTGGCTGCGGACTGCAATTTGCAGCGGGGGGGACCCAGAAAGCTTGGGCCTCCCTGCGCTGCAGATTCCAGCCCCCAGCTGCCTAGTTGTACCTGGCTGGACACAAAAATAGGGCGAAGCCCCACGTATTTTTTTTTTTAATTATTTCATGAAATTCATGAAATAATTAAGAAAAAAAGGGCTTCCCTATATTGTTGTGTCCAACCAGGTACAAATAGGCAGCTGGTGGTTGGGGGCAGCCCGTTCCTGCCTGCTGTACCTGGCTGGACACAAATATAGTGCGAAGCCCCACGTCAATTTTTTTTTAAATTATTTCATGAAACTAGATGGTGGCCCGATTCTAACGCATCGGGTATTCTAGAATATGTATGCGGCAGACCCGGCTCAATCAGCAAAGCGGTGTTTAAATTTGGCGGCAACAATGTTGATTAGTCGCGGCCGGCGGTCGCGACCAATCAGCAGAGCGGGGTTTAAATTTGGCGCCAATAATGCTGATTGGTCGCAATCGCCGGCCGCGACCAATCAGCAGAGCGGTGTTTCAATTTGGCGCCAAAATCGCTGATTGGTCGCGGCCGGCAACCGTGACCCATCAGCAGAGCGGGGTTTAAATTTGGCGCCAATACTGCTGATTGGTCGCGGCCAGCAACCATGACCAATCAGCCGAGCAGGGTTTAAATTTGGCGCCAATACTGCTGATTGGTTGCGGACGGCGACCGCGATCAATCAGCAGAGCGGTGTTTAAATTTGGCGCCAATAATGCTGATTAGTCACGGCCGGCATCCGCGACCAATTAGCAGAGCGGGGTTTAAATTTGGCGCCAATCTCGCTGATTGATCGCGGCTGGAGTCCGCGACCAATCAGCAGAGCGTTGTTTAAATTTGGCGCCAATCTCACTGATTGGTCGCGGCCGCTATTTAAATGTGGCGCCCAAATCGGTGATTGGTCGCGGGCAGTTTCCGCGACCAATCAGCAGAGCGGTGTTTAACTTTAGCGCCAAGATCACTGATTGGTCGCGTGCGGACAGCGCGACCAATCAGCGAATCGTATTGGTGAGGACTGGGGAGCGCCGCTGCCTGGTCGGATACTTCCGCTGCGAGAAGCCGGGAGATGAGCGACTGCTCGCAGCAGATGTATCCCGACCCGCAGCTCCGCTGCCCGGTCCTCCCTTGACACCCTAGCCGCTGATCTCCCCACAGTATCCGCATGGTGTTACAAAGATCCGGACATTTGTGTTAAAAATCGCTGATTGGTCGCTGGCGCTGCCCGCGACCAATCACCGATTTGGGCGCTAAATTTAAATATCGGCCGCAACCAATCACCGATCTTGGCTCCACATTTAAACACCGCTGTGCTGATTGGTCGCCGACGCTGGGAGCGACCAATCACCGATTTTGGCGCCACATTTAAATAGCGTCCGCGACCAATCAGTACAGCGGTGTTTAAATGTGGAGCCAAGATGGGTGATTGGTCGCGGCCTATATTTAAATTTGGCGCCCAAATAGGTGATTGGTCGCGGGCAGCGCCAGCGACCAATCAGCGATTTTTAACACAAATGTCCGGACCTTTGTAGCACCATGCGGATACTGTGGGGACATCAGCGGCTAGGGTGTGAAGGGAGGACCGGGGAGCGGTGCTGACATCCAATTGGTCGCGGCCGCTATTTAAATGTGCCGCACAAATCGGTGATTGGTCGCCGTCTTGACCGCGACCAATCACTGATCTTGCCGCCAAAGTTAAACACTGCTGTGCTGATTGGTCGCGGACACTGCCCGCGACCAATCACCGATTTGTGCGCCAAATTTAAATATCAGCCTCATGCACGTCACTGACAGCGTGGGAAAATTCTTCTGCACTCAGCGCTTCAGCGTGAGAATTCTCCCACGCTGTCAGTGACGTGCATGAGGTGAGCCGAGCTCATTGGACATGACCTCGGCTCATCTTTATGCCGTCACAGCCAGACACTGAGGAGCGCAAGCAAGCCTGCGCTTCTCAGTGTCTGCGGGATGACAGGCTGGATGGCAGCGTTCTGCTGCGGTCCAGCCTGTCATCTCGATGTAGCAGAGCTGAAGCTGTCGTGAGAACCATGGAAAGGTAAGGATGATGTTGCTTTATTATTTTACTTTTATTGCAGGAGATCGTTGGCTTCAGCTGGAATGGGCGTGATGGTAAGTATGGTTTAATTTAGAACAATAAAGAATTGTGTGTTTATTTCAATTAAAGGACTTTATTCTGGGTGTTTGTGTTTTCTTTTAACTTTGACTATGGGGTTAGTAATGGGGGTGTCTTATAGACGCCTCTCCATTACTAACCTGGGCTTGATGTCAGCTGGCATTATAAGCTGACATCAACCCCAGCCCTATTACCGCACTGCCACCGCTACAGGGCAGTGGGAAGAGCGAGGCTAAGTGCCAGATTTGGCGCATCCTACGGATGCGCCATTTCTGGGACAGCTGACGGCTAGTGTTTCTAGCCTGGGAGGGGGCCAATATTCATGGCACCCTTCCTGGGCTATTAATATCAGCCCCCAGCTGTCTGCTTAGCCTTTGCTAGCTATTTAAATAGGGGGGACCCCACGTCATTTTTTTGGGGGGGTCACCCATTTTAATAGCTAGTAAAGGCTAGGTATTCAGCTGGGGGCTGATATTAGTAGCCTGGGAAGCTCCGTGGGTATTATCCCCTTCCCAGGCTTCAAACATCTGCCCCAGCCATCTGCTTAACCTCCGCTAGAGACTAAAATTACGGGGAACCCCACGCCAATTTTTTTTTTAATAAATCCTTTATTTTAACACTAAATGACAAGTACAGTGATCAACACTATCACTGTACTTCTTATATATGTGACTGACATGTTTCTATTTATCTAATCTATGTGTGATGCTCTATCTTTCTGTTCTAAATTGTCGGGTACCGAGGCTGAATTGCCGGCCGGCTTTTTTAAAGAGACGGTGCATGAAAACACTATTATTTTTTTAAATAAATCCTTTACACTAAATGACAAGTACAGTAACCAACACTGTCACTGTACTTATTATATATGTGATTGGCATGTTTATATCTATCTATGTGTGATGCTCTATTCTTTCTGTTATAAATTGTCGGGTACCGCTGCTGAATTGCCGGCCGGCTTTTTTAAAGAGACGGTGCACGAAAACACTATTATTTTTTTTAATAAATCCTTTACACTAAATGACAAGTACAGTAAGCAACACTGTCACTGTGCTTCTTATATGTGTGACTGACATGTTTCTATCTATCTAATCTATGTGTGATGCTCTATTCCTTCTTGTCTAAATTGTCGGGTACCGGTGTATGCCGCTGCTGAATTGCCGGCCGGCTTTTTTAAAGAGAGCGTCTTCTGAGCAGTTTGTCAGCTTTTGGACACCTTTGAAGGTGTTTTCTATGTGTTTCTATGTGTTTTTGTTTGCCTGCCATTGGTTTTAACGGTGTTCGACGGTGTTCTAAGGTGTTCGACGAACAGTTCGACGAACAGTTCCTCGAACATCCCGGTGTTCGACGAACCGAACCGAACCCGAACACTACGGGGGTGGCTCAACACTAATTCTGAAGCTTGGACAGTTATTTAAATATAATTCTTCAAGAGTAGCTGTTGTTTTAATTTTTATCTCATAAATCTGTCTCTAATTCCTCTCCACTCTTCCCTCTCTCACCTCTGCATTGGATATTATCAGTAGCAGCTGTCATCTCCTATCTCAGTAATGCAAAAATGTGTCTTACAAAATTTGTTATTTCATGTGTACTATTGATTTATGAATAAAAATTAAAATGATCATTACTTTTTAAAGTAATATTATATTTAAATAGCTAATTGTTTTGTTTTTTTTATTACATTTTTATAATTTTTTTAATTAAAATATTGGAAATTTCAGTGTGATTTACGAAGGTAGCAAGAACTGCCAAAAATTAGATGGAAGAGGGACTCAGATACAAAAATTGTATTAGACAAAAAAGGAGGGCCGCATACACGTTCTGTTCAAATTGTCATGTAGTGGTACTCCAAGACTCATAAAGGCTATGCAAAGCCTGCCAAAAACTACAAGCAGGGTCATCCATACAGCCTTGAAGGCACCAACTGGAGGGCCTCATTCAAACATTAAACATTAAAAACACTTTATGTGCTGCTGTCATCTGGTGGTGTTTAAAAGTGGTGGCTAATCCAGGCTTTGTTCATTTTTATTAGTGAGCCTGTCAGCATTCTCAGTTAAAAGGTGAAAACGCCTATCTGTTATGACCCTCCCAGCGGCACTAAAAACTCGTCAGGACAAGATGCTATCAGCAGGGCAGCACAACACCTCCAAGGCATAGAGGCACATCTCATGCCAGATGTCCAGCTTTGAGACTTAATAGTTGAAGTTCACAGAGGAATTGGGGAGTACGCTGGTTTGGTTGGATAGGTATTGCTTGACCATCTTTAAAAACGTTTTGCTCCTTGTCAAAAATACCCAGTCATCAGGCCCTGGATGCTGGGGTGGTGTCAGGAAATTGGCTCAGGCCTTTGACAGTGTACCCCAGCCTCTTTGTGTCTCCCTCACCTCTCCCAATTGGTTGGGCAAGGAAGCTTGCCCTTTGCCACTAGCTTTGTCTGATGGGAATTTTTTCAACATATTTTCCACAATGGCCTTCTGGTATGGCACCATTTTAGAAGACCTCTCCACCTCAGGAAGGAGAGATGCATAGTTCTCTTTGTAGCATGGGTCTAGCAGGGTGAATAACCAGTACTCTTTTCTGGCCAAGATAAATATGACGCGAGGGTGATGGAAAAGACAGAGGTACATAAAGTCTGCCATACAGTGGGTACGGAAAGTATTCAGACCCCTTTAAATTTTTCACTCTTTGCTTCATTGCAGCCATTTGGTAAATTCTAAAAAGTTCATTTTTTTTCTCATTAAAGTACAATCTTGACTGAAAAAAAGCAGAAATGTAAAAATTTTTGAAAATTTATCAAAAAAGAAAAACTGAAATATCACTATATATGCCAAGCTTCCTACAGCCAACACCCCCCCCCCCCGTGATGACTATTCTCCATCTCCTCCTCCCTCTCTTCCTTGTTATTCTCCTCCTCAGCCCATCCACATAGGAGAGAAGGGACTAAGGTTGTATGGGTATTAGCTTCTGTTGCACTAGCAATCAGCTCCTGTCCCTCTTCAGCCTCCATCTCCTCATTGTTACCCAATCTGCGCTGAGCTGATGAGATGAGGCTGGGTTGGGTAATATCTCCCTGTCTCCCTGTAGGCACAGAAGCGGGACCATTGCACTGACTATGGCGTCTATGCCCAATCTTCAGTTGTCATATGTGGAGGCTGACCAGAATACCGACAGGCGTGTTGGAGCTGGTATTTCACAACTGGCCTCTGCTGCTCACAAAGCCTTGCCAACATGTGCAGTGTGGAATTTCAGAGCGTGGTCATGTCGCACACCAGTCGGTGATCTGGCACTTGCATGAACTGCAGCGGCACTGTCAGAGCGGCGGCAACTGTAGCCGATTTGCGAAAATGGGTGCTGACGCAGCATACCTTGACCTGAAGCTCTGGCAAATTTGGGTATGTTTTCAGAAAATGCTGAATTACCAAGTTAAGCACGTGTGCCAAGTATAGTATGTGTGTGAGCTTGCCAAGCTTCACAGCCGCCATCAGATTACACCCATTATCACACATGACCATGCCTTGTTGGAGGTTCTGTCTGTCTGGTCTCCTATTCCTTTAAGTAACTCTGTCTTGGTGTGTGGTTTGTCTCATAGACAAATTAGCTTCAGCACAACCTGTTGCCGCTTCGCAGAGGCAGGGCTTCCAGCTTCCAGCTGATGTGGACGACATGACCTGACATAACACATCAGAGATGGAGGATGAGAACAAGCAGGAAGGGGTGCAAGAACTCATGTAGAAGGTGGAGGAAACCCTGATCGAAATAGAGACAGCAATCCTCGGCATCAAGAGCACATTTGCCGTGCAGGGGTAGGACTCTGTCCCAGCCTAAACAATGTTCACCCATTGTAATGTAATGTAAAACAAAGCATGTAAAAGTGTATGGATGACAAATTCAATACAGAAACATTTTTGAAGGCTTTTTTGGTGTGTTATATACCACAACAATTTAACAGAAAGACACCAGGAAAGTGCTATAAAATTACCCACAGTACAAAATTTAAAATGGCACAGCAGCAATCAGCCATGGGCCATGCATGAGGTATCAGGGACTGGGTCAGCATTTACAGCTTTGAATTGAACTTCAAATTAAGATGAGGTGTGTGAGGGATTGGTGTAGGTCTGCTGTGCTGGGAGCCCTAATACCACGTGCAATAGCTCAACCTATTTTTATGCTCAGCCACACTCAGATGGCAGAAAAATCAGCTTCATAGATTAATATTGGTACAAAAATTTAAGAATAGTAACACGGGTAGTTGACTGAAAGTGGAGGCCTGCCAGTCTGGGAGGCTTACTGCTACAGGCAACACACATGAAGGAGATCCAACCAGGAGTCTCCCCATTCCCAAAAATTAAAGGCTGACACCACCAAAGTGGCATCAATTTCACAATTTTCTAACAAACAGGTCATGCTGGAGAAACTTGCACCTGTGGCGCCCGTGCAGGTCCAGTTGCCACAGATGTACTACATCTCAGCCAGAGGTGTGGTACCCCACTCTCAGGTAAGGAGGGAGCACTACCCGGGATCCACACACTTACATCCAACACTACACCACCTCATAAGGGAAGGTCCAGATAGCTCCTAAGGAAGAGCACAGGCCTGGTCCCTGTCAGGAGGGTGGAACTTAGTGGAGCAGGTGGGTGGAGGAAGTAGTTTAGGGGAGCACTGAAAGAACAGTATTAAAAGAAGGGTGGAAACATCAAGAAGGAGGATTCCTGCTTCCAGTCTTTGGAGCAGGAGGTCAGTCGGGTTCTGAGGAGTGAGTTCAGTGAGTGAGGACCGTGTGGAGTACGGTCCTGACGGTGAAGGGGCCAAGTCAAAGGAGCCCAGCAGGAGGAGAGTGAGGAGACAACACAGGAGCAGTGGGAAAGGCTCCAGAAAGAGAAATGATCCTAGAGTACGGGAAATGCGGAATCCACCCGTGCGCCCGAGTTCACGCTGACCGTGGAGCGATCAGGCTGCAGTATGGGAACGGCCCCCAGACTAGTGGAGTACTTTAAGGCTCAGCCAGCAAACCGGAGGTGCGGTATCTTCATGTGCCGTAGCCACAATCCACACATAATCGCTGAAAAGTTGGCAATATAAGACCAAGGGGACAGATCGGACGTCGCCCGACAAGGCCCGCGGACACTGGCTTGGGACACTGTGTGTGAGGCGCAGGGCAGGAGGGCGAGAGCCAGCGCAGGGAGAGAGACGACCTGGAGAGGTACACAGAAAGGGGTCCCGTTCAAGTGCACCCAAATTAACTGAGAGTTGGCTGGATCACTTCCCCGGAGGACACAGGACGACGTGGGCGATTACAATCTGGCCATTGTAACCTGAAGCAGCTTGACAACTGTGAGTAAATATTTGAAGACTGCACCCCACTGTGTCCTTGCCTAATTGCTGGACCACCGACCTTGCACTACACCAGCAACATCTTCATCAATCACTATATACTGCCCTGGAGGATAGCTCTGCCCGTGGAGAGCTGCACTATCTCTGCTGCATCAACATCATCCCCAGTGGATCTGCACCGCAGCGGCGGCCCCTTATAGCCGCATACCACGGGTGGCGTCACGAACATTATCCCCAAATCTTTATTCCCCAATTGACTGCTCTTAATTTTACCGCCCTGGGCCACGGACCGGTTCACTGACACCGTGACTACCTGAATACAGGACCGGCCCAGCTACCGAGTACCCCACAGCGTCACAAACAGGAGGAACTGACCCGTTACAATGGGTCCTGTGTGCCTATAGACTGTGCTTGTTCCAAGCAGTGGCACCCGTCCCAGAAGAACGGGCGCCATTATGTGTGTGTTAAAGAACAAAAAGAAACCTCCCATCGTGGGCCGGGTTCAGGAATGGCGCCAAAAACGGAGCCCGCCCCAGGCACCTGCGGCCATATACTTAGACTTGTCCATCAGTCTGGGGGAGCCGCCCCCTGGTGTGGCCAACAGTAAGCTGGAGTCCCACCTACAACAGAGACCCCCGGGACGGGACCAGTACCCTGGAGACAGCGTCACTTACACGGGCCACCATGGAGAGTGGGGGTGGTACGCCTTACATGCACGTAGGGTGGTAGAGGAAGAGAACGTACCCCTGCCATCAGAGTCTGATGACCCGGCTGGGCCATCCAGTGGTGGACAAATGCTTCCCCCGGAGGGAGCACCACTACTGAACTAAACTGGGTTGAAAAATCTGAAAACTGTAAATAGTTACCCGGAAGGGTTTTGATATAATCTATGTGTGAAAAGTTTTGGTTCATGTTGTGTATACCCTGTTAAGAAAAAAAGACACTGCGGTTAAGGACAGTGATTAACCCAAAAACTTCTATGTAAAAAGTTAGCACTTCTTAAGGTGCTTCTTGCAGGTTTTTTGACCACTGAACCAAAACCCGTTTGGGGTGGCCGAAGACCTGGTCCAAGGAGTGGATCAGCTATGCCCTGCAGCCACGCCCAGGGCCTACGTTGGGGGTTTGTTGTGGACGGGTCCCCCCACTTTGCACTTACACCAGTGAGATGGACACCCTGAAAGGGATCTCACTACAGCCTGCTGAACTTACTTGAAAAAGTGCTAAAATGTTTCATGTTTGATAAAATGTTATTTAAAGCAATCTTATATTGATTTATATACCTAGTAGTAATTAGTGTTGAGCCATCCCCGTAGTGTTCGGGTTCGGTTCGGTTCGTCGAACACCGGGATGTTCGAGGAACTGTTCGTCGAACTGTTCGTCGAACACCTTAGAACACCGTCGAACACCGTTAAAACCAATGGCAGGCAAACAAAAACACATAGAAACACATAGAAAACACCTTCAAAGGTGTCCAAAAGCTGACAAACTGCTCAGAAGACACTCTCTTTAAAAAAGCCGGCCGGCAAATTCAGCAGCGGCATACACTGGTACCCGACAATTTAGACAAGAAGGAATAGAGCATCACACATAGATTAGATAGATAGAAACATGTCAGTCACACATATAAGAAGCACAGTGACAGTGTTGGTTACTGCACTTGTCATTTAGTGTAAAGGATTTATTAAAAAAAATATTAGTGTTTTCATGCACCGTCTCTTTAAAAAAGCTGGCCGGCAATTCAGCAGCGGTACCCGACAATTTATAACAGAAAGAATAGAGCTTCACACATAGATTAGATAGATAGAAACATGTCAGTCACATATATAATAAGTACAGTGACAGTGTTGCTTACTGTACATGTCATTTAGTGTAAAGGATTTATTTAAAAAAATAATAGTGTTTTCATGCACCGTCTCTTTAAAAAAGCCGGCCGGCAATTCAGCATCTGTACCCGACAATTTAGAACACAAAGATAGAGCATCACACATAGATTAGATAGATAGAAACATGTCAGTCAGATATATAATAAGTACAGTGATAGTGTTGGTTACTGTACTTGTCATTTAGTGTTAAAATAAAGGATTTATTAAAAAAAAAATTAGCGTGGGGTTCCCCGTAATTTTAATCTCTAGCGGAGGTTAAGCAGATGGCTGGGGCAGATGTTTGAAGCCTGGGAAGGGGGTAATACCCATGGAGCATCCCAGGCTACTAATATCAGCCCCCAGCTGAATACCTAGCCTTTACTAGCTATTAAAATGGGGGACCCCCCCAAAAAAATGACGTGGGGTCCCCCCTATTTTAATAGCTAGCAAAGGCTAGGCAGACAGCTGGGGGCTGATATTAATAGCTCAGGAAGGGTGCCATGAATATTGGCCCCCTCCCAGGCTAGAAACACCAGCCGTCAGCCGCCCCAGAAATGGCGCATCCATAGGATGCGCCAATTCTGGCACTTAGCCTCGCTCTTCCCACTGCCCTGTAGCGGTGGCAGTGGGGTAATAGGGCTGGGGTTGATGTCAGCTTATAATGCCAGCTGACATCAAGCCCAGGTTAGTAATGGAGAGGCGTCTATAAGACACCCCCATTACTAACCCCATAGTGAAAGTTAAAAAAAACACAAACACCCAGAATAAAGTCCTTTAATTGAAATAAACACACAATTCTTTATTGTTCTAAATTAAACCATACTTACCCTCACGCCCATTCCAGCTGAAGCCAACGATCTCCTGCAATAAAAATAAAATAATAAACCAACATCATCATTACCTTTCGATGGTTCCCAGGACAGCTCCAGCTCTGCTACATCGAGATGACAGGCTGGACCGCAGCAGAACGCTGCCATCCAGCCTGTCAACCCGCAGACACTGAGAAGAGCAGGCATGCTTGCGCTCCTCAGTGTCTCGCTGTGACGGCATCCAGATGAGCCGAGGTCATGTCCAATGAACTCGGCTCACCTCATGCACGTCACTGACAGCGTGGGAAAATTCTCCTGCACTCAGCGCTTCAGCGTGGGAGAATTCTCACACTGAAGCGCTGAGTGCAGCAGAATTTTCCCACGCTGTCAGTGACGTGCAAGAGGTGAGCTGAGATCATTGGACATGAACTCACCTCATGCACGTCACTGACAGCGTGGGAAAATTCTCACGCTGAAGCGCTGAGTGCAGCAGAATTCTCCCACGCTGTCAGTGACGTGCATGAGGTGAGCTCATGTCCAATGAACTCAGCTCACCTCATGCACTCTCAGGTAAAGAGAGAGTGTAACACGGGTACTTTAGATGCAGCGACACAGAAACACAGAGTAGCCTATACAGGGTTAATGAACAGGGGAAGTTTATAATAACAGGGTAAATCTCCACACAGGGAGTATCAGGGGAAAATATGGGGGAAAACTAGGAAGGTAGCAGGTAAAAGCCTTTAACTGACAGTTCACAGTTTAACTAGATATAGCAGAGTCGAACCGGTGGTAAACAACAGTTTTTACACTTAGCTGACTCTTTTCCTCCACAAGGCAGTTGCCAGCTGGGGCCGGTGTTGATTTCTTCAGGCTTCCCCGCCCAAACAATGCTCCGTCTTCAGGCGGCAGCGGGCGGTCTCCGGTTTTACCTGCTGAGCCCCTAGTCCATAACACCGCACCTCACGTACCCGGCTCCACCGACCCTGCGTCTCTTCTCTAGTCGGCTTGACTTCTCCGGCCCACTGCACTCGGCTCTTGCTCTCAGTCCTGGAGACAAGGGCCTGGACCCTCTCACACTGCTCTGCTCAGCAGGACCCAGCTCCGCTTTCCCGTGCAAATGTCCTCGTTTCTTCCTCTCTCTACCAGGTCTCCAGTCTCTCGGTCACCTGACCTCCCAGCTCTCACTCTGGACACGCCCCCAGCTTCCCAGTCACCTGACTCCTGTGCTCGCAGTCTGTCTTCCCCCTGCAACCAGATGCACGGCCCCGGCAGTTCCGGATCCCTTGCTCTGAAAGTACTTACACCCCGGTCTTCCCCCTTACAGGAGCATTACTCGGGACCCAACCACTCACATCCAACAGTGGGAAAGGCTCCAGAGAGAGAACGGGGCACGGGAGGTGCAGAGTCCACGGCCCAGGGGGCGCGTCACACCTACTGCCGATCAGTGTCTTCAGCTCCTTTGTGAGAAACTTATGTTTGGGCAGTGTAAGGTGGCTAACGGAAACATAGTTGATGGGAGGTATGTATCACAGAGATGGCTGTCATCTGTGATGTAATCCTGGAATGTTGCTCTACTGCATGTAAGCACTAAGAGGATTGTTTGGTTCACCTGGGCCCAGGTTTTACAGGGAGCCGGAGAGATGAGCGGGTTTGGCTTTCCACATATCTCACCTCTGAGTGTGGTTAACAAGGTAAAATGGAGTCCGTTGTTTGACACATGGTCTTTGTATGAGGAGGAAGAGGTCCTTCTGTGTGGTATCTGCAAACTGAGCTGGTGTACTGGATGCTTTCCAGCCGGTGTGACTAGGACTGGTTCTCAAGAGACTTTGCCTAAAGAACTGTTTACTTTGTTTGCCTGAGCTGAAGGCTGTTTATTTTCCTTTGCTTATAGCTGGTTTATGACACCGCAATAAACCAGAATGGACTTTTAAATTGAAACACTTCCTGTTTTGTCTACCGAAGCTCCCAAGTGAGTAGAAACCCCACAGCAGCCAGTCTACCAAATAAAATTCCTGACATATGGAAATTGTGGATGGCTTTGCTTCTGGTAATGGGTGCTCATACCAAACCATGGCGTGCCATTTGCTGGATATTCCTGGCTCGTTGGAGCCAAGCTCATTCCCACAGAAAAGTACCAGCAAGCTAAGGAGATGGTGGCCTCTACCATCATGAAGGGGTTTGCTTGTTGTTTAGAAGAGAAACCACAGCTGCTGTTTACCTTGTGAACATTGTGTTGAAGCTTGCAAGAGGTTACATTGGCGAGTCAGGTTTTTATACTAAAGATCCTGCTGTGTTTTTATAGTTTTTTTTTATTTAGTTGGCCTTATATACAAGTCATGACCCTGCAAAAAATGTTTCTTAGCATTTCTTCCACGAACATTCATTTAGCTTTGTTTTTGTATGTTTTATTGTCAGTCTGTAAAAGTGGCGAAATACTCTGACAACATTATTCATAGATAGGTTATTGGTCGGCGACCAACTGTGAATAGGCTTGAACACACAACTGCCAGACTTTAAATGGAGTATAATATTTGACACGCTCCCAAAAATGTCAGGATTATTACAGCAGTAATATGGGATCATGTCTGATGATCACGATTTTAGGAAGTGGCTTTATTGATGTGGTATTGGTCAGCAACCAAGTGTGGATAGGTTCAACAAAACACAGCTGGCTGACATTAAATGGAGTGTAATATTGGTCACACTCTACAAAATGTCTTTATTATCCCAGTAATATGGCATCACATCTGATGATGGAAAAGTTTCTCTGCTTCCACAATACAGCAATGCGAATAAAATCAAAAAAATCTGACTGTATTCTGCTAACAAGCAAATGGAGCAGTAAAATGGTGTACTGTATTGTTTTTTAAGCAAATAATCAGGATTAAGAGCAAAAAAAAATAGACCTGATATGTAGGGCTATGTATATCTGTAACAGCAGCAGTAAACAGAACAAGCAATGGAACCTATTGTGCTGTATACACAGTCCACAAACCCTGCTTGCCTAACTCCTGCTATCACCAGTAATATATGCAGCTGGATTAGTCCTCAGAAGGACTGTTAGTTCAGATGGATATATATGTTGCTGTGGAATACCTGTACCTAACTATTAACCCACCAATTATATCCCTCACTCAGCAGCACCTCTCCCTACTTTGCCTGTTTCCAGGGTAGACTGTGATGAGCATAGGGTCACCGGGTCTTATGTAGGCCCGATGACGCTGTGCGGCCAGCCAATCACTGTGATGCAACAACCAACATGGCTACGGCATTACAGTGCGTGGGTGGCAATCCCGAGTTCCCGCCCGAGCATCCTGGAAATATTCGCCGAGCATGTAGAGCAGTGAGATGCTCAGGCGAGTACCGAGCAGTGGCAAACATGCTCGCTCATCACTAATGGAGACCCAATCAGGGTCTCCACATTTCCAAAAATTTGTGGCAGACACCACAGAAGTGGAATCAATTTCACTAAAGTAGAAATAGTATAATTAGGACTGACACCACTTCCACTACAGCCAACCCAGCAGATGGAGACCCAACCAGGTGTGTCCACATTTCCAAAAATTAGTTGCAGACACTACTTAAGTGACATAAATTTCATTACAGAAGAAATAGTATAATTAGGACCGACACCTCTTCCACTACAGCCAACGCAGCAGATGGAGACCCAATCAGGAGTCTCCACATTTCCAAAATTTAGTGGCAGACACCACCGAAGTGGCATCAATTTCCCTACAGTACAAATAATATAATTAGGACCAACACCTCTTCCACTACAGCCAACCTAGCAGATGGAGACCCAACCAGGAGTGTTCATATTTCAAAAAATTTGTGTTAACACCTGCAGTAGCAGCAGCAACAGCAGGCACAGAAGCCATGCTAAAGATATCACAAACTGCAATTACGCAAGATCAATGCAGCACACTAAAAACTACAACATCGCCTAGTCTATACAGTCTGCGATTGATGTGCATAAGTCCTTGGAGATCCATGAAAGTTAGGTGGTCTACACTTTCAGGGGACAGCCGGCTGCGCTTATCCATCGGGACACCACCAGCAGTGCTGAAGACATGTTCTGAGAGAATGCTGGCTGCCGGGCATGATAAAACCTCCAAGGCGTGACAGGCGAGCTCAGGCCACTCATCCATTTTTGAAGACCAAAATGTAAAAGGGTCCAAAGCCTCCATGATGGTATTGATATTGAGCTCTAGATACTCCTGCACTATCCTCTTCAGTCGTTCACCACGTGTCAGACTTGTACTCTGTTGTGCTGGTGACGTGTCCCCTGAGCCGTGGGGTACTCGGCAGCCGGGCCTCTGGCTGCTGGGGGATATCACGGTGGCTGGCCCAGTTCGTGACCCAGGGTGGTCAGTAAAAAGGGGGGATTGCTTCTATTTATATGGGGTTTTTAGAATAGTGTTCTTGACGCCACCTGTGGAATACGGCTAAGGGGTAACGCCGCTACGGAGCAGTCCTCTGGAGCTGGTGTTACGGCAGCAGGGATGGTGTGGCTCTCCACAGGTAGAGCTAGCTCCAGGGCAGTGTGGGGTGTAATGAATGGTGGTGCAGGGGAGAGAGGGCAGGACGGTCCCGGAGGAAAGACAGACACTCACACGGGGGTAAGCTTCAGTACCTTTACTGGTGATGTTGAGGGCACGGTCCAGGGTACTCCAGGTGAAGGGCACACTTTTGGACTCTCTCCAGTGAGCGGGTATAGGGCCTCCTGATCCGTTGCTTTTTCTCTAAGCTTCTGACCTGCCTGGAGCTAGGCCTAGCTTGGATACTGTCTCTCTTTGCACCTGCTGACCTGGTGGTAGGGCCTTCTCTTGGAGATCACTCTCCCTGGATGCTGAGGCCTCCGTGACTCCTAGCCCTGGTACTGTAATCAGTGTTTGGTGAACCTGGGACCTGAAGTCCTCCAGGGGTTCCGGAGGTTCCTACTGGGTGTAAAGGGGTCTCTGTAGGCGCGGACCCGGTGTCCGGTATATATATCGGGGTGAGCCTGGTATGCTCCTCTGCCCCCTCACTACTTCTTCCTTCTCCTCTCGCCTTCGGCCAACTCAAGGCCCTCACTAGGCCTTCACACGTGCTGTAGGCCTTGGCTCGCCTAAGCACAGCAGCCAGCTTGCTGCCTCTTCGCTGCTCTCTGAGCGTCAGCATGCTCTCTGCTCACTCTGAGCTTTGTCCTTCTCTGTGTATGAGAGACTAACTAACTGAGCTGCCCTGATCCACCCTCCCTATATATATCCCTAACGGGCTCCCTCTGCTGGTCTGAGGTGGTAGGTTGGAGGTGTGTGAATGTGTGAGGGCCTCTTGTGGAGAAGTCCATCCATGCACCCTTCTGGGTTCTGTGGCACCAATGTGCAGCAGGGTGCCACATCCCCCCCTAGTAAAACTCAGTACTCCTGGACTGAAGCATTTTTCTCAAAACAGGTTAAACAATAACATTTCTTCCCTTTATGGGAGGCACTTTTCTTAAACGTTACTGGTAACATTATAATACAATAATAACAATTATAAATAACATTAATTCAGTTACAGTAAGTCCCGTAACCTGGTGTCCATTTCACCGATGAAAGAACATGAGGGACCCGCCTGAAAACCCTCAACGTAGGCCCTGGGCGTGGCTACAGGGCATAGGTGATCCAGGTGCTGGACCACGTCTTCCGCCACGCCAAACGGGTTTTTGTTCCGTGGTCACTTAAGGGGCACTCCAGGGAGTGCAACTATGTACATGACAGTTTTTTGGGCTGCACACAGTCCTCAGCCACTGAGTCCTTTCATATATACCCTTACGGGTACCTAAATAAACACAAATATTACAGTTTATACAATAAACATTATGCAATACCCTACTGTGTAACTATTTATACTGTCAGTGTTTCTCTATTCACTCTCTATACCTGACAGGGGTCCGGCCTTTTGTGCTACGCGATGACCTACGTAGTACGGGTATGTGTGTAATGTGGATGCTTGCGCTATTTTCCGCTCTATCAGCTCTATGTGTTGGTGGACTGCAAGACTGCCTTAACCTCTCTACGGAACTGGCAAGTTCACTGGTTACTGGGCCTACTGGCTCTGCTTCCTGAGCAGGCTCTTCTGGAGCACTTACAGGTCTTACTTGCAGTGGAGAGTCTTCTGGCTGTTGGTAGAAGTGTAGCACAGGTATTATTACCGCTCCATCCAGTTGAGGCCAATCTGCCGCGAAATCTCCTAAGACAGTATGGAGTACTTATTCTTTAGGCTCCTCCGGTACGGTGAGAGGAACTACCTCCTGGGGCTTCAGCGGACTTGGGCACAACTTCAGATGGTCTCTTGATACCAATAAGTAAGCAGAGCAGGACAATAAGATTCTTTTCGAATATAATATTCTATTCAAAGAAACAATGAGGATAACCAGTATAGCTTATCATAATTCTCATCCCTCATTAGAATAAATCAGTAAAAGATTCATATATTTAGTAAATTTATTATATCAAAGGTTTTTATTTCACAAACAAATAGACACCCCTTACATAAAAATTTGCCCCTAAAAAGACCCTATTAAAAATAGAGGCAGTGTGGTTCTAGATAGAAAACTGGTGCGGCAACATGGTAAGTTCACAGACAGGAAGTCATAAATATGGTACAGAAGTAATATAGGAATACAATGCAGGTATTATCAAATGTGATTCACATAGATCATATATGACATATATATAAGATTTTACAAACCCGTTACAATATATCAATAGTGGCAATCTAAATTACAATATGAGAAGATCAAGTAACCGGCTTGTAAGTCATTTATACAGATATTGATGTATGTAACATCGTTCCAATATATCCATTAGTGCACATAAGCCACCCAGAGGCACGTAATCAGAATAATCCCCAGAAACTTGTATCATAATGCCCCAGAGCTAATGAGTAGAAATTCATACAAACCAAGTGCCATCACATGAGGAACCACAATGCCTCGCACCGCAACACGCGTTTCGCGTTCTGCTTCATCGAGACAAAGCAGAACGCGAAATGCTGCAGATTCTGCCGTCAGATCCTTGACGGGGGCTACCACCAGCTACCGGGAGTAGTGATCCACCATGGTCAGGGCATACGAGTAGCCTGACCTGCTGGGTGACAGATTGATGTGATACAGGCCTACGATCTCCAGGGGCTGGGTTGTCTTGGTGGACTGCAGGGGTGCTTTCTGGCTGCTGTAGTCTTTTCTTCTAAGGCTACAGGGTCCACAATCCCGGCACCACCTCTCTATGGAACTCCGCATTCCAACCCAATAAAACCGATTCTTCAGGAGGGTTTCCAGCTTCTTCCAGCCAAAGTGCTTGATCGTGGTAGGGCTCCAACACCATCTGGATGTCTGTCCTGGGCACTATGATCTGCCATACCATCTCATGGGTCCTGGGGTTGACATACCTTCGGCACAGCTTCTCTCTATAGTTGAACAGCCGGCTTCTCTCATTCCACAGTTGCTTGGCTTGTGGAGAAGCATCCTTCTCCAGGGAGGACCCTTCCTGGGTTATCAGTGCTTTGATATGGCTGACAACCGGGTTCCTGTCCTGGGTCTCCTTCTAACTGTGGTGGGGCAAAGGGTTTAGTGTCTTACCACGATACCTCCTCGAGGTGCGCTGCTCGTGGACCATCCCATTTCTGTGGAAGGCAGGTAGCTCAATCTCCTCCAGGTCATCCACTTCTTCTTCAGTATCCAACTAGTGCGGCATTCTGGATAGGGCATCGGCGTTACCGTTCTTGTGGCCTGCCCAGTACTTGATGGTGAATTGATAGTTTGACAGACGGGCCATTCAACGCTGTTCCATGGCTCCCAACTTGGCTGTCTTTAGATGTGTCAAGGGGTTCTTGTCAGTGTAAGCCGTGAACTTACTGGAGGCCAAGTAGTGCTTGAATCGTTCAGTGATGGCCCAGACCAAGGCCAGGAGCTCCAACTTGAAGGAGCTATAGTTTTCTGGATTCCTCTCGGTCGGACGAAGCTTCCTGCTAGCATAGGCAATCACCTTCTCTTTGCCATACTACTTCTGGCTTAACACAGCTCCTAGTCCCTCGTTTCTGGCATCAGTGTACAGCAGGAATGGTTGGCTGTAATCAGGGTAGGCCAGGATTTCTTCGCCAATCAGGATCTCTTTCATCACTGCAAAGGACTCAGCCTGCTCTTTACCCCACTGGAAGGGTTTTTTTTTGCCTCTGTTGGACTGTCCTACCAGGAGATCTTGCAAAGGAGCTGCCTTCTTGGTGTAGTCCTTTACAAATCTCCGGTAATACCCGACCAGTCCCAGGAACTGACGTACCTCCTTGAGATTCTTCGGTTCCGGCCATTTCTGGATGGTAGTGACCTTTTTGGGGTCTGGTGCTAGTCCTTCTGGACTAACGATGTGCCCCAGGTACTGAACATTCTGTTTGAGCAGGTGGCACTTGGAAGGCTTCAATTTCATCCCATACCAGGACAACGACTCAAATACCTCTGCCAGGTGCTTCAAATGGTCCTCATACGTCTTGGAGTACACTATCACGTCATCCAGGTATAGCAGCACGGTCTCGAAGTTATGGTGTTCCAAACAGCACTCCATCAATCTCTGGAATGTTCCAGGGGCGTTGCAGAGTCCGAATGGCATACTGTTCAACTCGCAGAGTCCACATCGGGGTAGTGAAGGTCGTCTTCTCTCGGTCCTCCTCAGCAACTGCTACTTGCCAGTACCCACTACTGAGGTCAAGGGTAGAGAAGTAATTTGCAGACTTTAATGCAGCCAGGGATTCCTCTATATGGGGCAAAGGGTATGCATCTTTATGTGTTATATGATTTACCTGTCTGTAATCTACACACATCCTCATGCTTCCATCCTTTTTCCTGAGCAGGACCAGGGGAGCTGCCCAGGGGCTACAGCTATCTCTTATTACCCCTGCCTTCCGCATGTCATGCAACATTTCCTTCGCTTTCTGGTAGTGTGCTGGTGGGATTGGCCTGTAACGTTCTTTGATGGGTGGATGGTCACCTGTGGGTATATGGTGTTGTACCCCTTTAATCCTCCCAAAATCAAGTCGGTGTTTACTGAATACCTGTTCGCATTACTGGACCACCATGTATACACCTTGTTTTCGATGGACAGGAATGGCAACAGTCCCAACATGGAGCTGTCGACACCAATCCTCCAACTAAGTTTCGGAGTCATTGTCCTCCACTGCATCTGGTGGGGTCAAGGATTCCACTGTGTGTATGGCATTGTTATCCACAATATACAACCTGGCAACAGTGGCGTATCTTGGTAATTTAACTTCATCCTCCCCATAATTTAGGAGACGTACGGGTACCCTCCCATTGCATACATTAACCACCCCCTGGCAGTTACGAGTGTAGGTCTGTGCTCCGAGCTAATGGGCTCCACTACCGCCTTATAGTTCTGTACTTTGAGACCTATTGCTGCTCTACACCAAATCAGCATCTCACTCATCGGGGGAATCACAATGGATATCGGGTCTGTCACCCGTAAATTACCAATTTCACCACCTGATAGCTTTACCTGTTGCTGGTACATAAAGGCTCGGATCTCTTTCTGGAGCACCTTCCTGTGCCCTGGTTTGGCGGTGTCAGCAATCTGTTGGAGCAAAAACAACACTTCTCCCAAACAGTTACCGACAATGTTTGTACCATGTATCATATACAAGTCTGAATCACCAAGATTAGACTCCACTACAGTTAGTCCTTGGTCCTTAAGTTCCGTTCTCCCCACCTTCACTGTCACATTCTTAACCCCTACTAGGTTAAGAGGAAGACCGTTAGAGGCATACACGGAGAGGTTCGGGGCTGGTGGCTGGAGTTCATCTATGGACTAGTACTTTTTGTAGAGGACATCAGGTATGATGGTTACCTTAAATCCAGTGTCCAGCAGGACAGGTGTCGCGATTCCTTGCAGCACAATGGACAGGAAAGATCTTCCTCCCATGAACCGATGGTACCTGCTTGATGGGCCTGCTTGATTTACTCCTGGGTGTCGGCCCTCGGCCCAAGGGTTTGCTCGTTTAAAGGACAGTTCCGCGCTGTGTGGCCTGCCTTCTGGCAGCGGTAGCAGATGAATTCTCCTGGAGGGCGACGTTGGTCATTGGTCCTCCCACGGGGCGGCGTTGTCCTCCTCCGGGGTGGCGTTGTCCTCCTACGAGGTGGCGTTGTCCTCCTTCTTCTCCTCATCCAGCGGACATCCTCAGGGCTGTCGGCAAGTAGTATCCTTCCTTCCGGCTCGGGCTCCTCCTGTAGCTGCAGGGTGCTCAGAACAGTGGCCAGGGTTTTACTTAACTGGCGCACTTCAGAGCGTAGGCTGTCCAGCTCACTAGGAGGCACTGTTTGCATCTTTGCTTCCGCCGTTAATGAAGGTGCAGTGGGTGCTCCGGGCACTGGGGTGGCCCCACCCTGGTAACGTTGGACAGCAGCATCTGTTGTTTTCAGGGCTGCCGACCCTTTATAGCCAAGTCCTTAAGGGTGTCAAAGGTGGCATCTGGATGATCTAAGGCCCACCACCGTACAGTTCTGCTCTCCTCCTGGGACCTCAACCCCCGGATGAACTGTTCGTCAGCATTTTATTTTCATCTTGTATGCTGGCTGGACTAACCTGTTTCAGGGCCTGCAGGGCTTCCTGTAAGCACCAGGCACATCCCGGATACTGTCCTCAGGTTTCTGGACACAGTGATAGAACTTCATCCGGAGATCTGTCTCAGTGCGGTTTCCAAACACAGTTTGCAGTCTCTTAAAGATGATGGATTCTGATTCCTGGTCTGCGGCTGGCCAGGTTTCAACTTCCCGCTCTGCGGCACCAGTCAATTGTCCCAGCACAACAGCGGCTCTCTGCTTACCGGTCATAGAATACATGTCTAGCACACTGCATATTTTTCTCTTGAATCCAGACAGGGTGTCCGGTTTGCCATTATACTGGGGAAGCCACTTCGCTCCAGGGATATACGGCAGGGCCATGGGTATCAACGGGGTCACAACCCCTATTGGTGGAGCGGCCGCTGCGGCCTGTGAAGCGCCGGGCGCAAGTTGGGCATCAGGAGCGTTAACCGGTGCTCCGGCGGCTTGCTGGTCGTCGGCCATTGTTGCGCCCCCCTAGTGAACCGGAGCCTACCTTCTACACTTTCTTTTTCAGGTAGGCCGCAGCTCCGCGGGCGACGGTCTTCTTCCAGGACTTTGCGTCGCTTGCATCTGACGTCAGAGCATCCTCTGGGCTCCTTCCAGGACCTGACGCTTCCTGGTTTGACGTCAGGGACGGGGTGTGTCCTAGGCTTCGCGCGCTTCCAGCAGTTTTGCCTCTTCGATTCCCGCGGTTACGCCCCTCTTCTTCCCGCGCGGTGACAGGAAGATGGCGGACAATGGCGGGAAATCTCAGGAATGGAGGGAAAACTTCACCACAGTGAGTATTACAGTCTCTTAAGGTGCACAGTACCCGGTAGCAACGGGCACAGAATCTTGTTCGTGATGCCAAAGCAGATGCGCTCCCTGAGCCGTGGGGTACTCGGCAGCCGGGGCTCTGGCTGCTGGGGGATATCACGGTGGCTGGCCCAGTCCGTGACCCAGGGCAGTCAGTAAAAAGGGGGGATTGCTTCCATTTATTTGGGGTTTTCAGAATAGTGTTCGTGACGCCACCTGTGGAATGCGGCTAAGGGGTGCCGCCGCTGCGGAGCAGTCCTCTGGAGCTGGTGTTACTGCAGAAGGGATGGTGTGGCTCTCCACAGGTAGCGCTAGCTCCAGGGCAGCGTGGGGTGTAATGAATGGTGGTGCAGGGGAGAGAGGGCAGGACGGTCCCGGAGGAAAGACGGACACTCACACGGGGGTAAGCTTCAGTACCTTTACTGGTGATGTTGCAGGCACGGTCCAGGGTACTCCAGGCGAAGCGCACACTTTTGGACTCTCCCCAGTGAGCGGGTATGGGGCCTCCTGATCCGTTGCTTTTTTCTCTAAGCTTCTGACCTGTCTGGAGCTAGACCTAGCTTGGTTACTGTCTCTCTTTGCACCTGCTGACCTGGTGGTAGGGCCTTCTCTTGGAGATCACTCTCCCTGGATGCTGGGGCCTCCGTGACTCCTAGCCCTGGTACTGTAATCAGTGTTTGGTGAACCTGGGACCTCTAGTCCTCCAGGGGTTCCGGTGGTTCCTACTGGGTGTAAAAGTGTCCCTGTAGGCGCGGACCCGGTGTCCGGTATATATATCGGGGTGAGCCTGGTATGCACCTCTGCCCCCTCACTACTTCTTCCTTCTCCTCTCGCCTTCGGCCCACTCAAGGCCTTCACTAGGCCTTCACATTTGTTGTAGGCCTTGGCTCGCCTAAGCACAGCAGCCAGCTTGCTGCCTCTTCGCAGCTCTCTGAGCGTCAGCACGCTCTCTGCTCACTCTGAGCTCTGTCCCTCTCTGTGTCTGAGAGACTAACTAACTGAGCTGCCTGTCTCCACCCTCCCTATATATATCCCTAACGGGCTCCCTCTGCTGGTCTGAGGTGGTAGAGTGGAGGTGTGTGAATGTGTGAGGGCCTCTTGTGGAGAAGTCCATCCATGCACCTTTCTGGGTTCTGTGGCACCAATGTGCAGCAGGGCGCCACACTGGTACACGAGCTGGTGTAAAAAATGTGCGAAAGCACTCAAAGAAATTGCTTCTGCCACTTACACTGCTGCTGTAGCTAATGTTTTGGAATTGATGAATTGACATGCCGGAGGTTGAAAGTCTACAGCTGCGATGCATACTGTGTGCCTCACTGCTGTCTTGTGGAAAACCTCTCTTAAGGTTGTGTAAAAGCTTGTTTCGATAGTCTAGCATTCCCGGGTCCCTTTCCAGGGTGGGAAGCATCTGGCAAAATGTATTCTTATAATGTGGATCTAATAGAGTGGCAACCCAATAGTTAGCACTATTTTGAATCGTAACTATACAGGGATCATGTTGCTGATAGTGCAGCAAGAAGGCACTCATACGTCGGGCTCTTCCATGAGGTCCAAGCCCATGCTGTGTTGGTGGCTGGATAACACTGATGCTTGTTTCTTCTGTCCCCTCCCGCCAACCACAAACAACAGAGAGGGGATGATTATCCTCTTCATCTTCTGACTGTTGCTCGCCCATCACCACTTCCTGCATCATTTGATTCTCAACTTTTTCACCTTCACTAACAGTTTGTCTAGTATCACCAGCCCCCCTTGATCGCAGTAATCCACCCTCCATTGACAGCCACCTGTGTGACGACAGCCTGGAACTTTGAGACATTGTAATTCCTTTCGCATCCTCCTCTTCTTCTGGGACCACCACCTCCTGCCGCAGGCTATTTAAAGTTTTTTCCAGCATGTAGATGACTTGAATAGTGATGCTGTTCATGGCATCATCAGCGCTAACCATCTTTGCAACTATTTCAAAACTGTGCAGAAGGGTGCAGAGGTCCTTAATCTGGGCCCACTCCATAAACGTGATAAGTCCCACGTCCGTACTGCGTTGGCCAAGGCTATACAACATGACATACTGCGTCAGGGCTCATTGATCACTGCAACATGTACAGAGTGGAATTCCACCATGTTGGCACATCGCATATCAACCTGTTAACTGGCATGGACAAAGACCTCTGTATCGATGCAAGTCGATGAACTGAGGAGTGCGAATGGCGGAAGTGAGCACACAGCTTCTGTGCTTTCTGCAGCAGTTCATCCAGGCCAGGATAGTGGCAGAGAAATTGCTGTACCACCAGGTTGAGGACGTGAGCCATGCAAGGCATGTGTGTGAGCTCGCCTCAGCGTAGGGCCGCCACCAGGTTTGCACCGTTATCGCACACGGACTTCTCTAGCTCCAGGTTCAGCGGAGACAGCCATTGCTCAAATTCAGCCTGGAGAGTTGTCCACAACTCTTCAGCTGTATGACTGCAATCTCCAAGGAATATCACTTTTAAGACTGCCTGATTGCGGTGATCCCTGACTGCACACTTTTTCATTGAATTTTACAGACTTTTGCTGATTTTAAGAAAAAATGCTCGGGTTTCCGATCACAAATCCGAATGCGCCATATTCGTGACGAATTTTAAACTTATGATCGTTTTTCGAACATATTTGCTCATCACTAGTGTTGAGCGAGCACTAAAATGCTTGGGTGCTCAAAGCTCGGGCTGAGCTCGACGTGATAGTCGGGTGCTCGACCCGAGCAACGAGCCCAATGTTAGTCTATGGGAGACCCGAGCATTTTTGCGGCGGCACCCCCGGCAGTCTTTTAAAAGCCTAGCAAGTGCCCAAAACAAAAGTGACAGTACTCAAATGACATGGGGACAGCATGGGGATCGCCCCAGGAAGCATTTCTGACCCCCAGGTCACTGCTGTCAACAACGTGGTCAGAGGTATTAAGCCACTTTTAAGGGCTCACAATAAAACGTTCAAAAACGAAACTGAAACTGCTTTCCTGTGAAATATGTTAAGGAAGTTCCTTTCCAGGGTAAAGACTTGTGTATATGGTAAAATAAATAACCAAAACAAAAAATACTCCTTCACACCTTGGGCTATGTTCACAAGTAGCATTTTTTATGCATTTTTGCACATTTGTATTGCGTTCAACCGTGACAAATGCATTCACCGGGAAATGTCATTTTAACATTTTATAACCTTATATGGCCATGTGCTGTGTGACACATGCATACAGTGCTGAAAAGACATGGGAACAGCATGGGGAAGACCCCTGGAAGCATCTCTGACACCCAGGTCACTGCCTAAAAGTGTGCCCATCAGAAGTGATCCTTGCTGCATCAGAAGATGCAGACTTGCAACTATCCCCGTACAAGTCCTTGTCCCAGGGCAGTGTTCAATTGTACCTCCCCCATTCCTTGCAATGCAAGCGCAAATATGCAGCCAACCACACACCCACCCACCCTCAGGCTGCAATACTATACTGCTAGCTTGCACTTGAAATGGTGCCTTTTAGTTTGGAGGAGGCCGAAGCTGGCCAATACCTCATGGCTGCTTTGGCAGCGAGGTATCCACACTCAGTCCCCAGCCGCCCAGCGGCCGGGTGTCCATACTCGGTCCCCAGCCGCCCCGCGGCCTGGTGTCCACACACGGTCCCCAGCCGCCTGGGGGTGGCCAGGTGTCCATAAACGGTCCCCAGCCACCCCTATTTCTTCTGTCACCTTCCCACACACTTTTCTTAGCCCGGCCTGCTTTAGGGCAGCATTGGACGAGCCCACCAGGGAACCAGACTCCTCCGGTGGGCCCTGGCTTCTTCATCAGTGGAGTTGAGAGTGTCAAGGTGAGGAGCATTATGATGATGATAGAAGTTTGCATCTGCATTGTTTTCTTGGAATGCAAGCGTAAGTGTGCAGCCTGCCACCCACCCACTCCCAGGCTGTAATACCATACTGCTAGCTTGCACTTGAAATGGGGCCTTTTAGTTTGGAGGAGGCCGAAGCTGGCCACTACCTCATGGCTGCTTCGGCAGCGAGGTATCCATACTCAGTCCCCAGCCGCCCGGCGGCCAGGTGTCCACGCTCGGTCCCCAGCCGCCAGGGGGCGGCTGGATGTCCATAATCGGTCCCCCGCCGCCCCGCGGCAGGGTGTCCACACATGGTCCCCAGCCGCCTGGGGGCAGCCGGGTGTCCATAAACTGTCCCCAGCCGCCCCTATTTCTCCTGTCAACTTCCCCCCACACACTTTTCTTAGCCCGGCCTGCTTTAGGGCAGCATTGGACGAGCCCACCAGAGAACCAGACTCCTCCGGTGGGCCCTGGCTTCTCCATCAGGGGAGTTGAGAGTGCCGAGGTGAGGAGCATGATGATGATGATAGAAGTTAGCATCTGCTTTGTTTTCTTGGAATGCAAGAGTAAGTGTGCAGCCTGCCACCCACCCACCCCAGGCTGCAATACCATACTGCTAGCTTGCACTTGAAATAGGGCCTTTTGGTTTGGAGGAGGCCGAAGCTGGCCACTACCTCATGGCTACTTCGGCATCGAGTTATCCATACTCAGTCCCCAGCCGCCCCTATTTGTCCCCGTGTGCCTTATACATAATATTAAGCGCGCATACCAAAACATTACCTGTGCCCTCCCCAGTGCATTTAGTGGGAAGGACAGCCTATTCCGCTGTAGTGTGTGCATGCCAAACCCCTGTTCATGGTACATGCAAAGATGCCTCCCACCCTGCACCTGTCGTTGCAGACTTGCAACTATCCCCGTTCAAGTCCTTGTCCCAGCGCAGTGTTCAATTGTACCTCTCCCATTCCTTGCAATGCAAGTGCAAGTATGCTGCCTGCCACCCACCCACCCCCAGGCTGCAATACCATACTGCTTGCTTGCACTTGAAATTGGGCCTTTTAGGCATGTGGAGGTGGAATCTGGCCACCACATCATGGCTGCGTTGGCGGCCTGGTATCCATAATCAGTCCCCAGCCGCCTGGCGGCCGGGTGTCCACACTCGGTCCCCAGCCACCAGGGGGCGGCCGGGTGTCCATACTCGTTCCCAAGCCGCCCCGCAGCCGGGTGTCCACACACGGTCCCCAGCCGCCTGGGGGCAGCCGGGTGTCCATAAACGGTCCCCAGCCACCCCTATTTCTCCTGTCAACTTCCCCCCACACACTTTTCTTAGCCCGGCCTTGTTTAGGGCAGCATTGGATGAGCCCACCAGAGAGCCAGACTCCTCCGGTGGGCCCTTGCTTCTCCATCAGGGGAGTTGAGAGTGCCAAGGTGAGGAGCATGATGATGATGATGATAGAAGTTAGCATCTGCATTGTTTTCTAGGAATGCAAGCGTAAGTGTGCAACCTGCCACCCACCCACCCACCCCCAGGCTGCAATACCATACGGCTAGCTTGCTTGTTCTTGAAATTGGGCCTTTTAGGCATGTGGAGGCAGACGCCGGCCACCATGTCATGGCTGTGTCGGCGGCCTGGTATCCATACTCAGTCCCCAGCCGCCCGGCGGACGGATGTCCACGCTCGGTCCCCAGCCGCCAGGGGCAGCCGGGGGTCCATACTCGGTCTCCAGCCACTCCGCGGCCAGGTGTCCACACACGGTCCCCAGCCACCCCTATTTCTCCTTGGAACATCCCCCCACACTTTTCTTAGCCTGGCCTGCTTTAGGGCAGCATTGGATGAGCCCACCAGAGAACCAGACTCCTGCGGTGGGCCCTGGCTTCTCCATCAGGGGAGTTGAAAGTGCCAAGGTGAGGAGCATGATGATGATGATAGAAGTTAGCATCTGCTTTGTTTTCTTGGAATGCAAGCGCATGTATGTAGCAGCGGATAGGCCTGAGGTGGTCAGCATTTTGGCGCATATCCTACCTCCTCCGAGGATTGCTGGATGTTTTCCTGCTACTATCCCAGTTCTATGACTCCGGTTAAAACAAAGCTTCAGGTGATAAATGATGGATGAGGTGGTGGCAAAGGAGAAAGAGCAGGAGGAACAGGGACCATTCACATCAATATCAGGCCAGTCAACCTCATATGTCTTGTAGGATATGCTTCTGTAACAAAAGGAGCGGTTCGGCTACACAGTTATAGGGCATATAGTGAGTGCAATGCCTACCAAAAATTTGGAGGCACTCCAATGCCCCTTGGAAATGACATGAAGGTCAGAGTGCCTTAACTAAACCTTTTTTTCCATTTATAGCAACTGAGCCTCCTGTGCACTGTAGGCCTAAGCAGTGAATGCAAGGCTTTCCAAAAATTATGAGGAACTGCAATGCCCCTTGAAACAGGCGTGGATTACAGCGTACTAAAAACCTTCTACCCATTATTGGGGAGTGGGTCTCCCTTAGTTTTTGCCTTTGCATAGAATAGCAAAAGATGACTAAAATTAGGAGGAACTGCAATGCCCGTTGGAAGAGTCGTGGAGGTTAGAGGTAATTAAAAACAATATTTCAATGCCGCTTGGAAGAACTGTGGAGTTCAGAGTGGCTTAAGAAGATGCTTTTAATGCCCCTTTGAAGAGACGTGGAGGTCACAGTAGCTTAACAAGACGGTTTTAATGCCCCTCGGAAAAGACTTGGAGGTCCCAGTAGCTTAACAAGACGGTTTTAATGCCCCTCGGAAAAGTGGTGGAGGCCGCAGTAGCTTAACAAGACGGTTTTAATGCCCCTCGGAACAGTGGTGGATGTCGCAGTAGCTTAACAAGACGGTTTTAATGCCCCTTGGAAAAGTGGTGGAGGTCGCAGTAGCTTAACAAGACGGTTTTAATGCCCCTTGTAAGAGACGTGGAGGTCCCAGTTAGAGATGAGCGTTGTTCGACTCGAACTGTTCGCCAATCTCAAATTCGAGCTGTTTTGGGCGGTGTTCGAGCCGTTCGGCGAACACGAACGATTTGAAAAAAATTCGGCTGTTCGAGGTTATGTTCGATAACTGTTCGTGCACCAAAATCATAACTGGATTTTCTCTCTGTAATGCTGAAAATTAATGTTAATACGCAGTTTGAGTGTACAGTGGGGCGGGGGGAGGGGAGGGGGGAGGGGCAGGGGATGGATCTCTGCAGGAATAATGAAGATCTCCATTTTTTTTTCTCTTTCCTGCATTTACAGTGGGGAGGTGCAGTCTGTCAGCCTATCAGCAGCGCACACACGGAGCGAAGTGCTTTTTTTCACACAAGCAAGGGCATGTGTCATTGGCAGTGTATGTCACATGTCCTTGCCCTATAAGACCCAGCTATTTTCCCCGTCGCCACCATTTTCTCACTGCTGCAGCTGCGTGTTAGACGGCACCGCTGTTGCTGTGTGCGCTATACCTTGTTAATTTAAAGCCAATTTTCGCACAAATCTACAGATAGCTTGGGAGTAGGGAATAGTTGTGATTGCAGTCCTTTTAAGGACTAGGTTACAGCATTTCCTACGACTTTTATCAGGCAGGTCTGTGCTCTTAAATAGATAGGTTGGGAGTACAGACTAATTGTAATTGCAGTCCTTTTCAGGACTAAGTTAGATCAGTTCCTATCAGTTTTTGCCAGGCAGGTCTGTGCCAGTGCTGTGCAAGTTTTTTTCACAGCATTTGGATAAATCTAGCAAAGCTAATCCTTTTTGGCCTATTGCAGAGTGTGTTAGTCAGTGGAGTAGACTATCTGTGTTGCAAACTACACCACCTGTGTATAGAATACCAATTTTTTTACTGCACCTAGTGAAGTAAAACCTTTTGGGCATAGCATTGTTCTATTAGTCCATCTATACTGACCTCCATCAGGTTGCAAATTAAAAATAATTTTTACCTGCATCTAGCTCTGAAAAAATATTTGGCCTTCTAGCAGTGTGTGGGACTTGTTCTATTAGTCCATCTATACTGACTTTCATCAGGTTGCAAATTGAATATAATTTTTTTCTGCATCTAGCTCTGAAAAAATATTTGGGCTTCTAGCAGTGTGTGGGACTTGTTCTATTAGTCCATCTATACTGACCTCCATCAGGTTGCAAATTGAATATAATTTTTATCTGCATCTAGCTCTGAAAAAATATTTGGCCTTCTAGCAGTGTGTGAGACTTGTTCTATTAGTCCATCTATACTGACCTCCATCAGGTTGCAAATTAAAAAAAAAAATTATCTGAATCTAGCTCTGAAAAAATATTTGGCCTTCTAGCAGTGTGTAGGACTTGGTCTATTAGTCCATCTATACTGACCTCCATCAGGTTGCAAATTAAAAATTTTTTTTATCTGCATCTAGCTCTGAAAAAATATTTGGGCTTCTAGCAGTGTGTGGGACTTGTTCTATTAGTCCATCTATACTGACTTTCATCAGGTTGCAAATTGAATATAATTTTTTTCTGCATCTAGCTCTGAAAAAATATTTGGGCTTCTAGCAGTGTGTGGGACTTGTTCTATTAGTCCATCTATACTGACCTCCATCAGGTTGCAAATTGAATATAATTTTTATCTGCATCTAGCTCTGAAAAAATATTTGGCCTTCTAGCAGTGTGTGAGACTTGTTCTATTAGTCCATCTATACTGACCTCCATCAGGTTGCAAATTAAAAAAAAAAATTATCTGCATCTAGCTCTGAAAAAATATTTGGCCTTCTAGCAGTGTGTAGGACTTGGTCTATTAGTCCATCTATACTGACCTCCATCAGGTTGCAAATTAAATTTTTTTTTTATCTGCATCTAGCTCTGAAAAAATATTTGGGTTTCTAGCAGTGTGTGGGACTTGTTCTATTAGTCCATCTATACTGACCTCCATCAGGTTGCAAATTAAAAATAATTTTTATTTGCATCTAGCTCTGAAAAAATATTTGGCCTTCTAGCAGTGTGTGGGACTTGTTCTATTAGTCCATCTATACTGACCTCCATCAGGTTGCAAATTAAAAATAATTTTTATCTGCATCTAGCTCTGAAAAAATATTTGGCCTTCTAGCAGTGTGTGGGACTTGTTCTTTTAGTCCATCTATACTGACCTCCATCAGGTTGTAAATTGAATATAATTTTTTTCTGCATCTAGCTCTGAAAAAATATTTGGCCTTCTAGCTGTGTGTGAGACTTGTTCTATTAGTCCATCTATACTGACCTCCATCAGTTTGCAAATTAAAAATAATTTTTATCTGCATCTAGCTCTGAAAAATATTTGGCCTTCTAGCAGTGTGTGGGACTTGTTCTATTAGTCCATCTATACTGACCTCCATCAGGTTGCAAATTAAAAATAATTTTTATATGCATCTAGCTCTGAAAAAATATTTGGCCTTCTAGCAGTGTGTGGGACTTGTTCTATTAGTCCATCTATACTGACCACCACCAGGTTGCAAATAAAAAATAATTTTTATCTGCATCTAGCTCTGAAAAAAATATTTGGCGTTCTAGCAATGTGTGGGACTTGTTCTATTAGTCCATCTATACTGACCTCCATCAGGTTGCAAATTGAATATAATTTTTTTCTGCATCTAACCCAGACAATAGTTTTGGCCTAATACCACAGTTTGGCCACTCAGCTCTGCTCGTTTCTCATCCATTGTTTTTTTGTGCAAACAACTCCAGAGTTGTGAATTAGTTAACCACCAAAATGAGTGGAAAAAGGCCTGCTGCTGGTGGAAAGGGGAATAGGCGTGTTGGGAAGGGGAAAATAAGGTTGTGTCCGTGGGGTAAAGCAACAGTAACATCTGCAGAAGAAAGACCATCTTCCAATCAAACTAAAATGTCTACTTCTTTTAGCGGACAATGTGATAAGATCCCTTTCTTACGGCCACACCAATCGCTACAAATTCCAGATGAGGCACAAAAACAGCAGGTGCTTCAACGGATATCAAGTGCTCCTTTAAGTGGGCTCTCCTCCACATCAACTTCAACATCACAAATACTCCAGTCCTCAGAGGTGTCACCCCAATCGCACTTGCTTCCTCACAGCTCCCAAATCTCCAGCTGCCCGTCTGAGTATGAGGTAGAACAGATGGCTGAGTCTGCAGAGCTGTTTACTCATACTATAGCCTGGGAATCAGAAGTCGGCTCCAGCGCTTCTGTGAATCCAGACGAGGAAATGATCTGCACTGATGCCCAGAATCTTTATGAGTCGGATCCAGGACCAGACGCAGAAGGTTCTGACCATAATGTAGACCCTCATTCCCAAACTGTAACTCCTGTTGGTGGAGACAATGAGGAAGACGATGATGAGACTCAAATACCTGATTGGAGCGGCAACTTTAGTTTTTTGTCAGGGCAGGAAGAGGTTGGCTCTGAGGACGACGGGTGTGATAACACACAGGGTGATGATGATGAGGTTGGAGATCCCACTTACTGTCAACCCACAGTCAGCCAAGAGATGAGGTCCGCAGAGGAGGTAGAGGAGGATGCTAGTGACGACGAGGTCAGGTTGCGCCTTCCTGGACAGAGACGTAGTACTGGAAGCACGTCAATAACTGCGTCCTCAAACACATCTCTGCCTCTGACCACAAGTCGTGGTGGCTCTTCAGGTCGCATGGGTGCTAAGCCTTGCATAGTCTGGGCATTTTTTAAGATCGATAAAGATGACCCAACTCGTGTTATCTGAAACATTTGTCAACAAAAGCTAAGTAGAGGCCAAAAAATACATAGTTTCAGTACTTCATGCATGAACCGGCACATGGACATGAAGCATAAGTTGCAGTGGGAAGCTCACTGTGCTACAATGCGGCCTAGCCGGCCGGGCCAACCGCCGTCTGCCCCATCTTGTGCATCTGCGGCCTTTTCATCCTCTGTGACTGGGGGGACAGCAGTCACACCTGTTTTGGGATGCAGACCTGCCACCTCTTTACCCGCAACAGCCAGCGTTATTGGCAGGTCATCATTTTCTTTGGAGGTGGTAACACCAGCTGGTGTTGAGCGCTGTCCGACATCGATAGCACCACCTTTGGATCAAGGCAACCTAACATGTCCACCTGCATCTTCCTCACAGACCGGCAGTTTGCCGGGGACACCCTTATCAACCCCGTCTAAGCACAACAGCCAGCCCTCAGTCCCTCAGATGTGGACAAGTAAAAGACCATTTCCTCCTAGCCATGAGAAAGCTAAGAGGTTGAATTTCACCATCTGAAAGCTCTTGGCTACAGAAATGCTGCCTTTCCACCTGGTGGACACAGAGGATTTTCGAGACCTTATGTCCGTCGCAGTGCCCCAGTACCAGATGCCCAGTCGGCACTACTTCTCAAAGAAACGTGTGCCTGTGCTCCACCAGCATGTCGCACACAACATCACCGCTTCTTTGAGAAAGTCTGTGTGTGACAGGGTACATTTCACCACAGACACTTGGACGAGTAGACATGTCGCTGACTGGGCACTGGGTAACTATGGTGACAGCAGGACAAGGGGCTGCTGTCCAAGTCTTCCCGTCCCCACGAGTTGTGCGTCAATCCTCTTTATCTCAAAGTTCCTCCACTGCTTCTGCCTCCTCAACCACCTCTCGGTCCTCCACCTGCACCCAAAGCCTGTCTGGTCATGCCACAAGCTTTCTAACTGTGCAGAAGGGATCCTGCACACCTCCTTACTATGCTGGCAGTAGGGCTCAATGTCATCAGGCGGTTTTTACTTTGAAATGTCTGGGAAATATGATTCACACAGCTGAGGAGTTGTGGTCAGCTCTGGAGAACCAATTTCATGAATGGTTGTCTCCACTGGACCTGAAACCAGGGAAGGCCGTGTGCGACAATGCTGCAAACCTGGGTGCGGCCCTTCGCCGGAGCAATGTCACACACGTGCCTTTTATGGCTCACGTGTTGAACCTGGTTGTCCAGCAATTTTTAGCCCACTATCCCGGACTAGATGGCCTTCTGCAGAGGGCACGGTCGCTGTGTGCTCACTTCCGCCGTTCGCATCCCGCAGCTCAGCGACTTACATCTCTACAGAAGTCGTTGGGCCTGCCACTTCACCGGCTAAAATGCGATGTGCCTACCCGGTGGAATTCAACTCTGCACATGTTGCAGCGACTGTGGCAGCACCGACAAGCCCTGGTGCAATACGTTCTGACGTATAGCCTGGGCCAACGAGATCCATAGATGGGGCAAATCACGCTGGAGGAGTGGTCTCAGATCAGGGACCTATGCACCCTTCTGCACAGTTTTGAAATGGCGACGAAGATGTTTAGTGCTGACGATGCCATTATCAGCATGACTATTTCGGTGATTTACATGCTGGAGCACATGTTAAACAGAATTCGGAGTCAGGTGGTGGCACAAGAGGAGGTGGAGGAAGTAGAGGAGGAGGAGTTGTATGCGGAAGGGCTAACATCTGCAAGGTCCAGACGGTCGGCAGCACCAAGGCGGCAGGCATGTGAGGGTGGGGGAGATGGTTTTACCAGGGCGCATGGTAGCAGCCAAACTAGTGAGGAAGGTGCAGGAGCCCAGGAAGAAGTGGAGGACGAACTGATGGAAGACTCATCAGATGAGGGAGACCTTGATCACATTTCTGTTGTGCGAGGTTGGGGGGAGAGGACAGAGGAAGGAAGCATGATTGTTACCTCGCCACCAACACAACAGGGACTTGGTACTCCTGGATGCGCAAGACACATGAGTGCCTTCTTGCTGCACTACCTGCAACATGACCCTCGAATTGTAAGAATTAGAAATAATCCTGACTACTGGGTTGCCACACTGTTAGATCCCCGGTACAAAAGTAAATTTGCAGAAATTATTCCTGCCATAGAAAGGGATGCATGCATGCAGGAGTATCAGCAGAGACTGTTGCAGTATCTTACATGTGCTTTTCCACAAAACACCAGTGGTGCACGTAGTGAATCTCACAGTTCCAACTTGCCAACTGTGGGACCGTCGAGTGTTCAGCACTCAAACCATAACAGAACCACAGTATCTGCTGGTAACATCAATTTTGCGGAATCATTTCACCACTTTTTTAGCCCATCCTTTGCAAGGCCACAGGAGAAAAGAAGTCTGACACATAGTCAACGCCTAGAGACAATGGTACAGGAGTATCTCCAAGTAAACATTGAAGCCATGACTGTGTCACTGGACCCTTGCTCTTTTTGGGCTTCCAATCTGGATAAATGGCCGGAGCTCGCCACTTACGCCTTGGAGATCTTGTCATGCCCCGCAGCCAGCGTTCTGTCTGAACGTGTGTTCAGCGCTGCTGGTGGTGTGCTGACAGATAAGCGCACGCGGCTCTCCACTGATAATGTAGACAGACTCACGTTCATAAAGATGAAGAAATCATGGATCCGAAACGACTTTTCTACCCCTGTGTCACCCTGGGGAGAGTAAAAGCTTGATGATTGGTTAAAATCACCCTACCAACCGTTTTAAGCTTTCAAATTACTAATCATGTTTATCTGTATCTTGGCTGGAAAATAATTTGAGCTTTGTAGCAGTGTGCAGTACTAATTTTATTAGGCCATCTATACTAAGCTCCACCAGATTTAAAATTAATAATAATTTTTAGCTGCACCTAGCCCGGAAAATAATTTTCGGGCTCCGAGATGCGCAAGACACATAAGTGCCTTCTTGCTGCACTACCTGCAACATGACCCTCAGATTGTCAGAATTCGAAGTAATCCTGACTACTGGGTTGCCACATTCTTAGATCCCCCACACTCTTCGATCAACCTTTTCATTTTAATAAAGACCAAAAAAATTGTCATTTTTGAAATTATAAGCATTAGCAGGTTATTAGAAACTGAAATCAAACAGTTTTCAACTCAAAACTTTATTCTAGGTTATGTTACATTTGCACATAGGACCCCTTGTTCGAAAGGAGCCTTTGAACTCTCTCGTCCATTGAATTTGTCAGGTTTTGGATGGTTTCTGCTTCAATTGTTTTGCATGAGGACAGAATACCCTCCCAGATCTGTTGCTTAGATATGAACTGCCTCCCTCCATCATAGACACTCCTTTTGATGATGCTCCAGAGGTTCTGAATGGGGTAGAGGTCAGGGGAGCATGGGGGTCACACCATAAGTTTGTCCCCTTTTATGCCCATATCAGCCAGAGATGCAGATGTGTTATGTGTAGCATGAGAGGGTGCATTATCATGCATGAAAATGATGTTGCTGTGGAATACACGGTTCTTCTTCTTGAACCATGGCAGGAAGTGCTGTTTGAGAAACTCCACATACATTATGGAGTTCATCTTTACCCCTTCAGGTATCGTAAAGGGGCCGACAATCTCTCTCCCCATGATTCCAGCCCAAAACATTACTCCACCTCCTCCTTGTTGGCGCTGTAGCCGAGTTTGCGTGGGGTGTCCATCAACCAGCCATCCTCCAGTCCATCCATCTGGACCATCGAGCGTTGCACGGCGCTCATCCGTGAACAAAACAGTTTTGAAGTCAGTCTTTATGTATTGTTTGGCCCACTGGAGCCGTTTGAGCTTGTGTGCAGTGGATAGAGGAGGTCAACAGGATGGCGTACGCACAGCTGCAAACCTCTGAAGGACCCTGCATCTTGTTGTTCGGGGGACGTTGGAGGCACCAGCAGCTTCAAAAACTTGTCTGCTGCTATGACAAGGCTTTTTTGCCGCTGCTCTTTTAACCTGACGTAATTGCCTGTAGGAAAGAGTCCTCAATTTGCCCTTATCAGCACGCACACGTGTGTACTGTGAATCAGCTACATACTTCTTGATTGCCAAGACACTTCATCCTGATCATTGCACAATGTTGATTGTAGTCATGCCTTGACCTAAACACTCCACAATTTGTTGCTTCTCAGCAGCCGACACATCCTTTTTCTTTCCCATTTTGGCAGAAAATGTAGGCTGCTTAATAATGTGGGACAGCCTTCTTAAGTAGTCTTGCCTTTCATTGGACACACCTGCCAAACTAATTAGCACAGGTGTCTGCAATTGCTTACAGTGATATAAAGAGCCCTGACACACATCACCATCAATCAGTTTAACTGACAAACAAACAAATTCTTCCCTTATCACTCCTAAACACTTTTTGCATAATAATTTGGAGCACAGTGTACATGTGCTTTTCCACAAAACACCAGTGGTTCACGTAGTGAATCTTACAGTTCTAACTTGCCAACCGTGGTCTGTATGCAGTTGTTCAATAAAGGGCCCAAAATTAAGATAACATAGACGGGAGAGGTCTCTATGAATAGGAATTCCTAAGTATTTGATACCCTGTGAGGGCCAGGCAAAGGGAAAGTTGGACTGGATGGAATCCTGTATGGATTTGGGGAGGGAGACATCGAGGGCCTCAGACTTCGCTGCATTGATTTTAAAATTTGACCATGTAACAAAGTGATCTATTTCAGCCATAACAGCAGGGATGAACATATGTGATTGAGTGATCTATACTAGGACATCATCAGCAAATAGAGAGCACTTGTACTCGGTGCCTCCCACCTCAATCCACCTAACATTGGGGTTATGGCGAATTGATGAGAGCAGGTGCTCCGTCACTAGGATGTATAAGAGAGGGGACAGAGGACATCCCTGCCTTGTCCCTTTGGTGATTATGAAAGGTGATGAAAATGTTCTGACGCGCCCCCTGGGCCTTGAGACACCTGGAGCCGGACCCTTTTTGGTGAATGCTGGTGGTTGTAGCCTCCGTGGCGGCGACCCGGGTCCGTGGCTCAGGGCTGTCAAACCAGTGGAGGAACTATTTATGTGGTTTTGATGTTTAAATGTCCGACTACACCACCCGTGGATTGCGGTCAGAGTGAACCGCCGCTGCCGGGCAGACCGCTGAGGCTGGTGTTGTGGGTGCAGCAGAGCGTAGCATAACTCCCCACGGGAGGAGTATAGCCTCAGTGCAGTGTATGCGGAGGATAGGGGTGATGGTGCAGGGCAGCAGCAGTAACAAAACGGAGTCAGTGATGCAGTCCCGGGCCTTTACTCACAGTTCTTATTATCCAGACCACTTCTGCAGGTAACGGCTGCCCACGTCGTACTGTGATCACCAGGTGAGGGGCTCAGACAACTCCCAGATAACTTTGGAGCGCTTCACAGGACCCCCTTTGTGTGTCCTTTGTCTGGCCTTTCTTACCAACCTTTCTGTCCGGCTGCCTCGGGCCTCCTCTTGGTAAACTTGGCGCCAGTTTCCCTGACCCTATGTGGTGCCTTCCTAGCGGGTGTAGCGAGGGGCTGCGCCACATAAAATTTCAGAGCCTCCGGTTTCTAGCTGAGGGTCGTTTCCCGCCTCCACTAGTTTCGGGTACCGGTCTCCCCCTTTCGCCTGACCCCTCCACGCAGGTGGATTCAGGCGTGCGGTGGCGACTCGCCCGTCCGCACCCCTGGGATCCCTTCGTTCCTCATTCCTGGAGCCTTCCCCGCTCCTCTTCCTTCCTTCTCCCTCTTCCAGGCCTGGGCTTCTGTTACTGGGCCCGCCTCCGGAGCAGAGCTCATGCAGAGCCCCTGCTCCCTGTCACTTCTGCTCAGACTTCTCTGCACTGAACTAAGATGGTGCCCACCTTTTATACTCCCTTTTCAATGCACCCAGGAACTGCTTCCTCCCTACTCCTGCACTACAGGGTTCCCCTTCCTCAGTGTTCCCTCCCCCCACTCCAGCCAGGGAAAAGGACTGTCGTGCCCACCTCAGGGGCATATTGGTCACCCTGCCCCACGGCAATGTGGTGCAATGCATGCAGGTGTCGTGTCCTGATCCACACTCCATCCTTACCTGAGAGTGAGATATCACACCTCTGGGTGAGGTGCAATACGTCTGTAGCAACCAAGCCCTCAGGGTGCTACAGTTCCATTTATCTTCAGCCTAGGTGACGTATTGCAATACAGGTCCGTGATTTTGGCTATAAAAGGATCCCCTAGACCCCTACCCCAAGCTTTTTAAGAGAATAATATATGGCGTGCCAGGAGACTCTATGGAATGCTTTCTCAGCATCCAACGAGAGTATCTAATTACAAATTTTTAACTGCATCTATCCCAGGAAATACTTTGTGCCTTGTAGCAGTGTCTGCTAGCCAGCGGATTATCCCGGCTGTTAAGCAAGCTACACCACCTGTAGTTTGGACACTTAATTTTTTCAAAGGAAATGCATCGGGACCACGGGATACTCAGTGAAGAGCATCAGGAGGCACCCCAAGGCATAGGGGCTGGGACTGGCGGTAGGACGCCTTGCGGTGGACAGCTGAGCTCGATCCTTATAAAAGCTTTTTAACTGCAGCAGCTTTAGTGGACGCTACTGGAGCTGGAATTATGCGGCTGCTGGCATGAGACTTGCCCTCCAAGAGATCCTTGTAAAAGGATTTAAAGTGTATTCATTCAAATTAGAGAGACAATTTAAATTAAAAAGCTTAGAGCTGCCTCCACCACAGGGGGGCTCGCTCGACCCACCAGCGGACAGGCACCAGTATTGGGAGAGGGGGGCTGGCCGTCAGGGTCCACCGCGGCTCTGGCACAAACCCGGCGACACGTAGGTGGCACGGGTAGGAACGAACTGGCCGTGTCGGCTTCTCACTTTTTGGATTTTAGAAGGGCATGACATGCCTATATCTGTGTCTCCCCCTCCTTTTATTCCTCCACCTCTTTTCTTTTCGCATGACTATATGTACTTGTCACTTTTCCATGTGTTAGTTCTGTCTTCTGAGCAGTTTGTCAGCTTTTGGACACCTTTGAAGGTGTTTTCTATGTGTTTCTATGTGTTTTTGTTTGCCTGCCATTGGTTTTAACGGTGTTCAAAGGTGTTCGACGAACAGTTCGATGAACTGTTCGGCGAACACACGGGTGTTCGACGAACCGAACCGAACTCGAACACTACGGGGGTGGCTCAACACTAGTCCCAATAGCTTAACAAGACTGTTTGAATGCCCCTTGGGAGAGACGTGGAGGTCACAGTAGCTTAACACGACCGTTTTAATGCCCCTTACAAGTGCCAAACAGTACAGTATCTTAAAAACATTATTCCCATTATTGGGGAGTGGGTCTCCCATAGTCTTTGCTTATGCCTTCCTAGCAAAAGCTGCCAAAAATTAGGACGGAGGAACTTGCAATGCCCCTTACAAGAGCCATGCAGTGCAGCATATTACAAACATTATTCCCATTATTGGGGAGTGGGTCTCCCAAAGTCTTTGTTTATGCCTTCCAAGGAAAAGATGCCAAAAATTAGGACGGAGAAACTTGCAATGCCCCTTACAAGAGCCATGCAGTACAGCATATTACAAACATTATTCCCATTATTGGGGAGTGGGTCTCCCATAGTCTTTGCTTATGCCTTCCAAGCAAAAGCTGCCAAAAATTAGTAGGAAATGCAATGCCTGTTCGAAGAGTCGTGGAGGTTAGAGTTAATTAAAAACAACATTTCAATGCCCCTTGGAAGAGCTGTGGAGTTCAGAGTGGTTTAACAAGACGCTTTTAATGCCCATCAGAAGAGATGTGGAGGTCCCAGTAGCTTAACAAGATGGTTTTAATGCCCCTTGGAAAAGTGGTGGAGGTCACAGTAGCTTAACAAGATGGTTTTAATGCGCATCGGAAGAGACGTGGAGGTCCCAGTAGCTCAACAAGACGGTTTTAATGCCCCTCGGAAGAGAAGTGGAGGTCCCAGTAGCTTAACAAGACGGTTTTAATGCCCCTCAGAAAAGTGGTGGAGGTCGCAGTAGCTTAACAAGACGGTTTTAATGCCCCTCGGTAAAGTGGTGGAGGTCGCAGTAGCTTAACAAGACTTTTTTAATGCCCCTTACAAGAGCCACACAGTACAGCATCTTAAAAACATTATTCCCATTATTGGGGAGTGGGTCTCCCATAGTCTTTGCTTATGCCTTCCAAGCAAAAGCTGCCAAAAATTAGGACGTAGGAACTTGCAATGCCCCTTACAAGAGCCATGCAGTACAGCACATTACAAACATTACTCCCATTATTGGGGAGTGGGTCTCCCATAGTCTTTGCTTATGCCTTCCAAGCAAAAGCTGCCAAAAATTAGTAGGAAATGCAATGCCCGTTCGAAGAGTCGTGGAGGTTAGAGTTAATTAAAAACAACATTTCAATGCCCTTGGAAGAGCTGTGGAGTTCAGAGTGGTCTAACAAGAATCTTTTAATGCCCCTCGGAAGAGATGGGGAGGTCCCAGTAGCTTAACAAGATGGTTTTAATGTCCCTTGGAAAAGTGGTGGAGGTCACAGTAGCTTAACAAGATGGCCTTAATGAGCCTCGGAAGAGACGTGGAGGTCCCAGTAGCTCAACAAGACGGTTTTAATGCCCCTCGGAAGAGACGTGGAGGTCCCAGTAGCTTAACAAGACGGTTTTAATGCCCCTCGGAAAAGTGGTGGAGGTCGCAGTAGCTTAATAAGACGGTTTGAATGCCCCTTGGAAAAGTGGTGGAGGTCGCAGTAGCTTAACAAGACGGTTTTAATGCCCCTCGGAAAAGTAGTGAAGGTCGCAGTAGCTTAACAAGACAGTTTGAATGCCCCTTGGAAGAGATGTGGAGGTCCCAGTAGTTAACAAGACGGTTTTAATGACCCTCGGAAGAGACATGGAGGTCCCAGTAGCTTAACAAGATGGTTTTAATGCCCCTCGGAAAAGTGGTGGAGGTCGCAGTAGCTTAACAAGACTTTTTTAATACCCCTCGGAAAAGTGGTGGAGGTCGCAGTAGCTTAACAAGATGATTTGAATGCCCCTTGGAAAAGTGGTGGAGGTCGCAGTAGCTTAACAAGACGGTTTTAATGCCCCTTACAAGAGCCATACAGTACAGCATCTTAAAAATATTATTCCCATTATTGGGGAGTGGGTCTCCCACAGTCTTTGCTTATGTCTTCCAAGCAAAAGTTGACAAAAATAAGGATGGAGGAACTTTCAATAATGGCAACACGTACCACGGTCATCCTGGTGGTATAGTGGTGGTGGAGGCTGAGGATAAGGAGAAGAACATAAAACAGCCGAAATGTGGAAGCGTATACCATGTGTGGGTGTGAAGAGGTGCATGTGAATACACCTCCTGAAATAACACAGTGGATTTGACTTTATGTTACTCTGCTGTCATTTGGTGGTGATGAGAAGTCTGGCTCAATCCAGCCCTTGTTCATTTTGATAAGGGTCAGCTTGTCAGCATTGTCAGTTGACAGGCGAGGGCGCTTATCAGTTATAATTCCCCCAGCGGCACTAAAACACACTCTGATAACACGCTACCGGCAGGGCAGGCCAGGACCTCCAAGGCGTAAAGAGCGAGTACATTCCAAGTGTCCAGCTTGGATACCCAATAATTAAAAGGCACAGAGGAATCACAGAGGACGCTGGTACGATCGGTAAAGTACTCCCTCACCATCTTTTGAAACTTTCCACTCCTCAGGGTCTCTCTGAAGGGAGGGTCTGAGAAAACTGTCCCAGAACGTTGACAGTGTTCCCCTGCCTCTGCTGGATTGGAGTTGCGTCTCTCTCGCATGTACGCCTTGGTTGGGCAACGAACTGTGACCTCTGCCGCTAGTGTGTTCAGATGGGAAATTTTTTAACAGTTCTGCAGCAAGGGCCTTCTGGTACTGCCCCATTTTTGTAGACCTCTCCACCTCAGGAATAAGAGAGTGAAAGTTCTCCTTGTAGCGGGGGTCTAAAAATGTCACCAACCAGTAATGACTGTCACCCAACATTTTGACAATGCGAGGGTCACGGTTAAGGCAGCGTAACATAAAGTCAGCCATACGTGCCAGACTGGTAACGGGCAAGACTTCCGTGTCCTCACCAAGATGATGACTGACCATACTCTCCTCCTCCTCCTCCTCCTTCTCCCCCCTGTCCTCAGGCCACCCACGCTGAACCGACGGTATGACAGTTGTACAGGTACTTCCGTCTACAGCGCATGATGCAAGCTCCTGTTCTTCCTCCTCCTCCTCCTCCTCTCCCTCATTGTCCCCCAATGCATGTTGGGATGAGATGAGGCTGGGCTGTGTGTAATCGACCGCTACGGCTTCTTGATCCATCTCATCATACTCCGGCTGCAATGCCTCCTCTCTAATTCTCGACAGAAAGCGTTGCAAAAAACAGACAACTGGAATACTGATGCTAAAGATGGCGTCATCGCCACTCACCATCCTGGTGGATTCCTCAAAGTTTGTCAAGATGGTACATATGTCAGACATCCAGGTCCACTCCTGAGGTCTTATGTGTGAAGTCCGACCTGAATATCGACGGCCTTGTTGCAGGTGGTACTCCACAACTGCTCTCTTCTGTTCACAAATCCTTTGCAACATGTGGAGGGTAGAGTTGCAACGTGTGGGGACATCACACACCAGTCGGTGTGACGGAAGCTGCAAACGCTGCTGCAACACAGCAAGGGCGGCGGAAGCTGTAGCCGACTTGCGAAAATGAACTGACAGGTGGCGTACTTTGACGAGCAGATCTGGCAACTCGGGGTACGATTGATTTAAGAAACCGCTGAACCACGAGGTTAAGCACATGGTACGTGTGTGATCTCGCCTCGCCTCACAGCTGCCACCAGGTTACGGCCATTGTCACACACGACCATGCCTGGATGTAGGTTCAGTGGTCTCAGCCATAGATCTGCCTGCTCTTTCACAGCTGTCCACAACTCACAAGCAGTGTGAGGTTTCTCACCTAAGCTTATGAGTTTCAGCACAGCCTGTTGCCTCTTGGCGGAGGCAGTACGGCAGTGCTTCCAGCTTGTAACTGATGTGGTGATATCTGAGATGGAGGCTGAACATGAGGAGGAGGAGGAGGATGATGCGCAGGAGCTGTACACTGTGGGGGCAACTCTGAATGACATAGGGCCCGCAATCCTCGGTGTGGGGAGGATGTGTTCCGTTCCAAGGTCCGACTGGGTCCCGGCTTCCACTATGTTTACCCAGTGTGCCGTCAGGGAGATGTACCATCCCTGGCCACAAGCACTTGTCCACGTGTCCGTTGTCAGGTGGACTATCCCAGTAACTGCGTTGTTGAAGGCATGGCAGATGTTTTGGGACACGTGCTTGTGTAGTGCGGGGATGGCACACCGGGCAAAATAGTGTAGGCTGGGGACCGAGTACCGAGGGACAGCCACCACCATAAGGTTGCGGAAGGATTCCGTCTCCGCCAGCCTAAAAGGCAGCATTTTCAATGCAAGCAGTCATGAAATGTGCGAATTTAGGACTGTGGCCTGTGGGGCGTTAGCTGTGAATTTCCGCTTTTGCTTAAAGGTCTGGGATATGGACAATTGAACGCTGCGGTGGGACGTGGACGTGGACGTTGTTGCTGTTTCTTGAGAAACTGCCATAACAAGTGAAGCCTGAGAGGAGGGGGCATCTTTACATGCAGAATGGACAGGGGATTGCCTTGCATACACAACAGGGGGTTCTATTGCATGCACAACAGGGGAAGAAGCAGTGGTGACACCCGCTGACACTGGTCGTTCACCCCACAAAGTCGGGTGCTTTGCTGCCATGTGCCTGATCATGCTGGTGGTGGTCAGGCTGGCAGTTTTGTCACCCCTGCTGATGCTGGCATGGCAGGTGGTACAAATGGCCTTTCTGGGGTTATCAGCTGAGTCTTTAAAAAAATTCCAGACTCTGGAAGACCTACAGGTTGTAGTGGCAACGTCCTTCGTGTTGGTGTTACGGGGAACTGTTGCCTGCCTTCTGTGTGCGGCCACCACACTGCTTCTTCCTGCCTGTTGGGGTACTCTGCCTCCCTCACCCTGTGTGCTGCTGGCCTCGCTCTGCATGTCCTCCTGCCACGTTGGGTCAGTTACTAGATCATCCACCACCTCCTCCTCTTCCACTTGCGCACAACGATCCTCCTCCTCACTTCCTGGCAATTGTGTCTCGTCATCGTCCACCTCTTGTGGCTGTGGCTGTTCAAATATTTGGGCATCGCTACATGGGATCTCCTCTTCCACCACTTCAAGCGGAGCAGGCGAGGGGCACAAATCTGGAAATGGACCAGGGAACAGCTCTTCAGAGTGTCCAAGTGTGGGATCAGTTGCTGTCTGACGACACTCGGCATGGTGGCAGGAAGGAGAATCAGGGTGAGGAGGAGTATGCGATCGAGACTCAAGGCTACTAAGATTTGACCATGTGGAAGACAGACCGGAGGTGGTGGTGCCCAGGTAACTGGAAGTATTATCTGCTATCCAATTAATAACCTGTTCACATTGATCAGTTCGCAATACTGGTGTTGTTCTGTGCTTTCCTAGTAATTCGGTCAAGAAGTGGGAGCGAGAAGATGTGGCTGTTGCTTGTGGCACATTTTCACCTTGGCCACGACCCCGTCCTCTGCACGCTCCATCACCAGAACGTCCAGTTCCACGTCCCTTGCCACCCGCCTTGGCCTTTGTAAAGGAAGTAAAATAACTTACACTCGCACTATTAATGGAAAAAGGGTAATAAAATGTAGATTAGAACCGTGGAAGAGGAAAACCACAGTTCTATTTCTCTGGCTTACACCCGACTCTTTCAAACAATCTGAACAATCAGGGAGAAACTATTACTGTTTTTCTTTATGGAAAAAATAACAAAAGCTGGATAATAGAGATTTTTTACCATGGAAGGGCAAAACCACAGTTATAATTTACTGCTGTATACCAGACTTTTTAAAATATATATATTTGCGGCTGAAAAGTGAGCGACACACTCAAACTGTTTTTTTTAGATACAAATGGCCCAAAAGTGGATAATACAGAGGTTTGAACCGTGGAACTGCAAAACCACACTTCTGTTTCTCTGGCCTACACCAGACTATTTTCAACAGATATATCTGTGTCTGAAAAATCAGGGAGACACTATTAGTTTTTTTTTTATGGCAAAAAATGCTAAAAGCAGGATAATAGAGATTTTTTTCCGTGGAACAGCAAAACCACAGTCATAATTTACTGGTGTATACCAGACTTTTTTAAATATATATATTTGCGGCTGAAAACTGAGCGACACACTCAAACTGCTTTTTTTTAGATACAAATGGCCCAAAAGTGGATAATACAGTGGTTTGAACTGTGGAACTGCAAAACCGCACTTCTGTCTCTCTGGCCTACACCAGACTATTTTCAACAGATATATTTGTGTCTGAAAAATCAGGGAGACACTATTAGTTTTTTTTTTACTGCAAAAAATGCCAAAAGCAGTATAATAGAGATTTTTTACAGTGGAACAGCAAAACCACAGTTATAATTTACTGGTGTATACCAGACATTTTAAATATATATATTTGCGGCTGAACAGTGAGTGACACACTCAAACTGTTTTTTTTAGATACAAATGGCCCAAAAGTAGATAATACAGAGGTTTGAACTGTGGAACTGCAAAACCACACTTCTGTTTCTCTAGCCTACACCAGACTATTTTCAACAGATATATTTGTTTCTGAAAAATCAGAGACATACTTTTTTTGGGGGGGGGGGGACACCAAAAGGTTAATAAGACGGGTATTTGTACAGTGTGAAGGAGGAAAAAAAAAAGAGGATTTGGATGAAAATAAAAGGATTTTTCCTGGCCCCCGAGACTGGGAGCTAAGTCCAGCAATTTCAGGAACAGGAGCACACAGGACTGTAATGCAGCGTTTGCTGGTATAACCACTGCGTCTCCTATACAGCCTGCCTGCCTGCCTGATATCTGGGATGGATATTAGTCCTGAGAAGGACTGTTTGTTTGATCTGGCAGCCTTTACAGACCCTACACTAACTATTTCGCAGTATATATCTCTCCCTAAATTAGCAGCGCTGTCCCTACACTGTCTAATCCGGAGCGACTGTGTCCAAGATGGCGGCGCCCGGTTTTAAATACTCGAGGTGACGCTGTGCGGCCAGCTAATCAATGTAATGCCCACAACCAACATGGCTGCGGCATTACAGTGACTGGCTGGCAATCCCTGCATATTCATTGGCTCTGTAAAGAGTGCCAAACATGCAGGGCAGAGACCCGAGCTCCCGCCCGAGTAACCCGGAAATGGTTGGTGCTCGCCGAACATCCCGAGTAGCGTGATGCTCGGGCGAGTACCGAGCAGTGTCGAGCATGTTCGCTCAACACTACTCATCACTAGTCACGTGCAACACACTGTAAAGCCCTAAGCCCTGCCTAGAGGCTGTATTCTGCCACTCTCCCTGCTCCTGCAACTTTCCCTCCCAAGGCTAAATGCAGAATGTATCTGATACAAACAGCAAAGCACAAGATTAGCCCTTAGAAGGTCTGTGCACACACAGACCTGGACAACCACTCTCACTCTCCAATAACTGTCCCTGAGCTGTGCAATGGCATCAGTATGCCTGTTTTATAGACCCTGATGATGTAATACTGCTAGGCAAACACAGTAATGCCACTACCAAGATGGCTACGTCATTACAGTGACAGGCTGGCAATCCCTGCATGTTTATTGGCTGTGTAACAGGCTCCAAACATGCGTGGCGGGCATTCAAGCTTCAAATCCAAGCACCAGTTAATGCTCACCAAGTGCCAAGCATTTCCAAGCACCCAGATACTCAAGTGATATCAGAGTATCACCGAGTACGTTCGCTCATCCATATTTATTATCAATATTATTATTAATGAATTTTTATTTTTACTGAGAGCCAGCAGCTTTCTCTAATGATCCACCGGCTCATTGGAGACATTTATTGAAGCATTATGTAATGTTCCGATTAATGTTTCCACCTTTCTTCTTTCATTTAGTGGTTGCCTAATATTTTACATAATAAATATGGTGCTCTAGAATAGAACAACTTAAAACAGGGGTGGGAAACCTCCAATCTGCTTGCCATTTATGACCCGCAACGTCCCTTTCTCTGGCTGCGGACAGATTCCCCAGGACTGCAGTGCTAAAGGTACCGTCACACTTAGCGACGCTACAGCGATCCCGACAATAATACGACCTGGCAGGGATCGTTGCTGCGTTGCTATGTGGTCGCTGGTGAGATGTCAAACAGTCAGATCTTCCCAACGACGCAGAAACGATATGGCGACCCATAGCGACCTGTATAACGATGCACGCCTATGTGTCTCAGTTCTGAGTCTCCAATGAGGACGTTGGTAAGGTGTCAAACACACCGATGTATTCTACCGAGCGGGACCTCAATGATCAAGAAAAGGTCCAGGCCATTCCGACACGACCAGCGATCTCACAGCAGGGGCCTGGTCGCTGTTACGTGTCAAACGTAGCGAGATCGCTGCTGAGGTCGCTGTTGCGTCACAAAACTTGTGACTCAGCAGCGATCTCGCTAGCGATCTCGCTTAGTGTGACGGGGGCTTAAGGCTGGCCACCTCCAAAACACCAGCAGCTGGCCCTTTAATTGCTCCTGACAATGTGAGCACATGCATGCAGCACTCACTACAGGACACTGCATCGTGTGCAATGAAGTATTACATCCTAACACATGCCAGCCGTCAAGACATACACTCTGCACCCTAGTCCCACTGACGATGATAACAGCAGTGGCAGCACTTCCTGTGATGTACAGTACAGACCAAAAGTTTGGACACACCTTCTCATTTAAATATTTTTCTATATTTTCATGACTTTGAAAATTGTACACTCACACTGAAAGCATCAAAAGTATGAATTAACACATGTGGAATTATATACTTAACAAAAAAGTGTGAAACAACTGAAAATGTGTCTTATATTCTAGGTTCTTCAAAGTAGCCACCTTTTGCTTTGATGACTGCTTTGCACACTCTTGGCATTCTCTTGATGAGCTTCAAGAGGTAGTCACCGGAAATGGTCTTCCAACAATCTTGAAGGAGTTCCCTGAGATGCTTAGCACTTGTTGGCCCTTTTGCCTTCACTCTGCGGTCCAGCTCATCACAAACCATCTCGATTGGGTTCAGGTCTGGTGACTGTGGGGGCCAGGTCATCTGGCGAAGCATCCCATCACTCTCCTTCTTGGTCAAATAGCCCTTACACAGCCTGGAGGTGTGTTTGGGGTCATTGTCCTGTTGAAAAATAAATGATGGTTCAACTAAACGCAAACTGGATGGAATAGCATGCTGCTGCAAGATGCTGTGGTAGCCATGCTGGTTCAGTATACCTTCAATTTTGAATAAATCCCCAACAGTGTCACCAGCAAAGCACCCACACACCATCACACCTCCTCCTCCATGCTTCACGGTGGGAACCAGGCATGTAGAGTCCATCCATTCACCTTTTCTGCGTCGCACAAAGACACGGTGGTTGGAACCAAAGATCTCAAATTTGGACTCATCAGACCAAAGCACAGATTTCCACTGGTCTAATGTCCATTCCTTGTGTTCTTTAGCCCAAACAAGTCTCATCTGCTTGTTGCCTGTCCTTAGCAGTGATTTCCTAGCAGCTATTTTACCATGAAGGCCTGCTGCACAAAGTCTCCTCTTAACAGTTGTTGTAGAGATGTGTCTGCTGCTAGAACTCTGTGTGGCATTGACCTGGTCTCTAATCTGAGCTGCTGTTAACCTGCGATTCCTGAGGCTGGTGACTTGGATAAACTTATCCTCAGAAGCAGAGGTGACTCTTGGTCTTCCTTTCCTGGGGCGATCCTCATGTGAGCCAGTTTCTTTGTAGCGCTTGAGGTTTTTGCAACTGCACTTGGGGACACATTCAAAGTTTGCCCAATTTTTCGGACTGACTGACCTTCATTTCTTAAAGTAATGATGGCCATTCCTTTTTCTTTACTTAGCTGCTTTTTTTCTTGCCATAATACAAATTCTAACAGTCTATTCAGTAGGACTATCAGCTGTGTATCCACCAGACTTCTGCACAACACAACTGATAGTCCCAAGCCCATTTATAAGGCAAGAAATCCCACTTATTAAACCTGACAGGGCACATATGTGAAGTGAAAACCATTTCCGGTGACTACCTCGTGAAGCTCATCAAGAGAATGCTAAGAGTGTGCAAAGCAGTCATCAGAGCAAAAGGTGGCTACTTTGAAGAACCTAGAATACAAGACATATTTTCAGTTGTTTCACACTTTTTTATTAAGTATATAATTCCAAATGTGTTAATTCATAGTTTTGATGCCTTCAGTGTAAATGTACAATTTTCTAAGTCATAAAAATACAGAAAAATCTTTAAATGAGGTGTGTCCAGACTTTTGGTCTCTACTGTGTATGCCCCAAGTGTCTCATGTGGTGTATATGCCCCAGCATCCCTTGGGATGTATATATCCAGAGATATTTCTGTGGTGTATATGTCCCAGCCTTTTCTGTCATGTATATGTAACTAGCCCCTCCTGTGATGTATATGCCCCAGCCCCTCCTTTAATGTATATGCCCCAGCCCGTCCTGTGATGTATGTGCCCCGGCATCTCCTGTGATGTATATGCACCCAGCCCCTCCTGTGAAGTATATACCCCAAGTGTCTCCTGTGGTGGTTATGGCCCAGTGTCTCTTGTGATGTATATCTCCCAGTGTCTCATGTGATGCTTATGCCACAGCATCTCCTGTGATTTACAGTGGGGGAAATAAGTATTTGATCCCTTGCTGTTTTTGTAAGTTTGCCCACTGACAAAGACATGAACAGTCTATAATTTTAAGGGTAGGTTAATTTTAACATTAAGAGATAGAATATCCAAAGAAAATCAAGAAACTCACATTGTATAAATTAGATAAATTTATTAGCATTTTGAAATGAGAAATAAGTATTTGATCCCCTACAAACCATTATGAGTTCTGGCTCCTACAGACCAGTTAGACTCTCCTAATCAACTCGTTACCTGCATTAAAGACAGCTGTCTTACATAGTCACCTGTATAAAAGACTCCTGTCCACAGACTCAATTAATCAGTCAGACTCTAACCTCTACAACATGGGCAAAACCAAAGAGCTTTCTAAAGATGTCAGGGACAAGATCATAGACCTGCACAAAGCTGGAATGGTCTACAAAACCATAAGTAAGACGCTGGGTGAGAAGGAGACAACTGTTGGTGCAATCGTAAGAAAATGGAAGAAATACAAAATGACTGTCTATCGACATCGATCTGGGGCACCATGCAAAATCTCACCTCGTGGGGTATCCTTGATCATGAGGAAGTTCAGCCTAAAACTACACGGGGGGAACTTGTTAATGATTTCAATGCAGCTGGGACCACAGTCACCAAGAAAATCATTGGTAACACATTACGACTTAAAGGTTTAAAATCCTGAAGTGCCCGCAAGGTCCCCCTGCTCAAGAAGGCACACGTGCAGGCCCGTCTGAAGTTTGCCAATGAACACTTGGATGATTCTGTGAGTTATTGGGAGAAGGTGCTGTGGTCAGATGAGACAAAAATTGAGCTATTTGGCATTAACTCAACTCGTGTTTGGAGGAAGAAGAAGGATGAGTACAACCCTAAGAACATCGTCCCAACCGTGAAGAATGGTGTGAGAAACATTATACTTTGGGGGTGCTTTTCTGCAAAGGGGACATGACGACTGCACCATACTGAAGGGAAGATGGATGGGGTCATGTATCGCAAGATTTTGGCCAACAACCTCCTTCCCTCAGTAAGAGCATTGAAGATGGGTCATGGCTGGGTCTTCCAGCAAGACAATGACCCAAAACATACAGTCACGGCAACAAAGGCGTGGCTCCAAAAGAAGCACGTTAAGATCATGGAGTGGTCTAGCCAGTCTCCAGACCTTAATCCCATAGAAAACTTATGGAGGGAGTTGAAGCTCTGAGTGGCCAAGCAACAGCCTCAAAATCTGAATGATTTAGAGATGATCTGCAAAGAAGAGTGGACCAAAATTCCTCCTGACATGTGCGCAAACCTTGCCAACAAGGGTTTTGCCACCAAGTATTAAGTGTTGTTTGCCAGAGGGATCAAATACTTATTTCTCACTGCAAAATGCAAATAAATTTATCTAATTTATACAATGTGATTTTCTTGACTTTTTTTTGGATATTCTATCTCTCAATGTTAAAATGAACCTATCCTTAAAATTATAGACTGTTCATGTCTTTGTCAGTGGGCAAACTTACAAACACAGCAAGGGATCAAATACTTATTTCCCCCACTGTATATGCCCCCAACATTTGATGTGATGTATGTGCCTCAGCCCCTCCTGTGATGTATATGCCCTTGGCATTTCATGTGATGTATATGCCCCAGTGTCTCTTGTGATGTATATACCCTAGCCCCAGTGTACTTAGAGTAATTTACAGTGAAGAGCAAAAGGATGTGGGATTTCTACTCACTTGGGTACGTCGGGAGGCAAACAGGAAGCGTTTTCATTTAAATGTCCATATCGGTTTATTGCTTCATAAATTGGTCAAAAACGAAAGGAAAACAAACAACCTTTGGTGCAGGCAAAACAAAGTAAACAGTCCTTTAATCACAGTCTCTGGCTAGCCAGTCCTATGGGCACACAGGCTGGATAGCATCCAGTAAACAGGCTCAATCTAGAGACAGAAAAACCTACAAGAAGCAAAATGAAAATAAACCCTGCTGTAAATAAATAAAAAGCAAGCTTCCCTTGGCTGGTATTCTTAGTTTGGGACCAGAGCCTCTGTCTGCCCTTATTCACACAGAGGTCAACTTTGACACATGGTAAGGTTTTTAATATTAGACAGAGTAGGTTCTATCCCGAACGGGTTCACCTTGTCGCTGGTGGGATTGCTTTCATACTATTTTTGTGTTACTAAGAACCCTATTTTATTTAAATGCACTTGCTTTTTATTTATTTACAGCAGGGTTTATTTTCATTTTGCTTCTTGTAGGTTTTTCTGATTCATGGCCATTGTGAAACATGCACTTATGTGCTGCATGTATACCATTTTAAACCAAGCTCAAATTTTGTGTTTCAATCTAGAGACAACACCACACAAGAGGCCTTCTCCCTCCAAACACACAGACCATGTGCCAAACAACGGACTCCATTATAACCTCTTAACCACACCCAGAGGTGAGGTATGTGGGTAGCCAGACCCGCCCATCTGTCCAACTACCCATAACCCGGTCCCAGATGCACAAAACAGTCCTTGTGCTTAGGTGCACTAGAGCAACATTCTTGGATTAAATCACAGAGGACAGCCATCTCTGTGATACATGCCTCCCATTGACTATGTGTCCGTGAGCTATCTTGCATACCTCCCCCTCTGCCTAAAGCCATAGGGCTTGGCACAGTCTACTACTAATTATTATCACATAGTCAAAAGATTGTACATGTCACTCCAAAAACCTGAATATTACTGAACACAATACCCACAGACTCACAGGAAATGGATACACAGGAGTATAGACAAAAAGGATAAAATTAAAATTATTTATTTGAACCAAAAAATTAAAAAACATCAATTTAAATAATCAGTAGAATGTATATTTCACCTCAACAGGGAATTGAATATGCAGGATCCGACCAAGTACTGAAGTAGATCCGTGACCATATAAATATATATATATATACTGGAGATCCAATAACAAAAGGTTTGGTTAGATCTGCCTATTACCAATAAGTATGCTGCCCTATACTATCCAAATCCACAAAAAGTGTAAATAAGTAAAGTGCAAGTGCCTGGCAACAAGATTCAAATATAAAACAATAGTCCCATAAACCCTATTGAAGGTATCAAAGGAATAGGGAAAAGGCCCCAGTATAAAAAGGCATATTGAATTGAAGTACTTTACTTACAGCAGGAAGGAAAAGTGTCCCTGGACCCTGGAGCTGCACACTGACGACGCCGTTTCATCACACTTCTTCCAAGGAGGCGTTAACTATCTGTCCTGGGAGGCTCATTAAATAGTAGCCATAGCTAATGGGAGAATACTCTATATGATCGCAATTTCCAGTATTCACAGCGCATGAAGCGCTTGTTGGCATCTCATGAGAAGTATACGACTTCCGATTTCAGCGCGTGGAACGCAAGCATCGAATGCTCAGCCCTCCTGCGTGCGCCGAACCGGGAGTCCCTGAGAGCCACAAGACATGCATGCGCAACAGCTGGATGCCATGATCTAGAATGTGGATTCATGGACATAGAGGTTAGCGATGTACAAAATGGGCGGATTGCTTGGATACCTGTGCAATTTTTGCATTAGATCAGGGGTAGTGCATCTACAAATGGAGTAAAGAACTAAATTATATACTTATTTGAAAGAATTTGTGCAGATGAAATGGGCACAGGATCTAAAAAGTGAACAGCAGTACCATTCATAATAATAATTAGTAGTGATGAGCGAGCATGCACATTACTCGAGATTTACGGGCATGCTCGGGTGTTTCCTGAGTATCTTCAGCATGCTCATGTGTTATGTTTGAGTCATGCTGTGTGCATGATTTGTGACTGTTTGACAGCTTTAATACATGTGAGGAATGCCTTAGACATTCCTCACATGTATTAAAGCTGTCAAACAGTCGCAAATCATGCACACAGCGCGACTCAAACATAACTCCTGAGCATGCTGAAGATACTCGACGAGTACCCGAGCATGCTCGCCAAAAGGGTTTACAGAACATACTTGCTCATCACTAATAATTACGATTTATAATAAGGATAATTAATAAAGTGCCCAAGTAATTTAAAACTACTAGAAAAATCAAAAACCAATATTACAAATTATTTATTAAGGTGCAAAGTGCCATAATAAGTGAATAGCTAATGATATCGGGTGCAAAACTAATTTTAAAAATTATTTATTAAAGTGCAAAGTGGTATAGAAAATTTATCACTTAATATCCACTGGATTAAATGGAAAGTGCCAAAGGAGGCACAGTACTGTATGTGAAAAAGTGCTCCGTGCAAAAAGGGAAGTGCAAAGAATCCATAGAATTAACCAATGGATAATACGTATTGAGTTGAAAGTGTTCAGTGCATAAATGACAAAAAAATACACAAGATATATCGAATTATCAAATAATGTGAAAAAAATAAATTAAAATTACAAAACATATTAATACACTATCCCACATGCACTAATGCCATACTAAAAAGAGGTAAATCACTACTACCCCTGAATCTATGGATATAAGTTGAGCCTGTTCACAAGACAACTGTATACCAAGAAAAAGAAAAGAAAATATCAGCTTTTGTTAACGTCTCTATTTAAAAATTATTCAAATGAAAGATAGATATTTCCTCTTAGTCCATTACCGCCTTCTTATTAACTAGATAAAGAAGATTAGGTCACTTTCTGTCCTGTATGGGATATTCTTCTTAAAGCTTCTGTATACGGATTACATCCATATGCACCGTCCCTTAGTAGGAGTCCCCAAACAAAATGATATTCAGCCAATAGACCGGTAAGTATTTCATTTTTAGTCCATTATAGTCTTCTCTTTTTTGAAGGTGTCCAAGCAGAAGAGGGAGAGCAGAGAACAAGACCGGATCCAAGCATCTCCAAAAGTCGCATCACTTCAGAACATCACTAAGGGCTCCAGATCTCAATCAGGTATCCAGAGGACTCCATGCATCGGCCGCCCCCAAGGAGCACCAGCGGAACTGTACATCCACACTATGTCTCCGAAATCACAGCATTCCACTCATGATAGAGACACTCACGGCACTGGCTGGCAAGGTAACTATTACAGCAAAATAAATAAAGTTAAAACCAGTTGTAAACAGAAAAACAATACAATTACGGAGTTAAAAACAATATTATACTCAATAGGTTTATAAATACTTAATATAAAGGCCTTACAAAAATGAAGCAAAGCCAAGATTCTCATTTAATCGCTGGGGGATAGTGTGCCAAGTCTATAGATCCACCTGCTTTCTGTTTGGGCCAGGATTTTACCCAAGTCCCCCCCTAGGGCCTAATGTAACCATTCGGTGCATGCAGGAGGGCTGAGCGTTCCACATTCCAGAAGTCATATACTTCTGATGAGATGCCGACAAGCGCTTCATGTCCCGTGAATTCCGGACATTGCGATAATATAGAGTATTCTCCCATTGGCTATGGATACTATTTAATGAGCTTTCCAGGACAGGTAGTTAACGCCCCCTTGGAAGAAGCGTGGCGAAATGGCGGCGTCGGGGTGCAGCTCCAGGGTCCAGGGACACTTTTCCTTCCTGCTGTAAATACTTCAATTCCATATGCCTTTTTATACTGGAGCCTGTTCCCTATTCCTTTGATGCCTTCAATAGGGTTTATGGGACTATTGTTCTATATTTGAATCTTTTTGCCAGGCACTTGCACTTTACTTATTTTCACTTTTTGTGGATTTGGATAGTATGAGGCAGCAGAATCCATTTATTTGGTGTTTCAAAATCAACTCTGGTCCTAGATCCATTATAAGGATAATTACTAGTAACAGGTAGATCTAACCAAACCTTTTGTTATTGGATCTCCAGTATATATGGTCACGAATCTACTTCAGTACTTGTACTGGTACCATGTAGCTGCCCAGCTCTATGTTCCACATGGAAGCTGAAATCCTGTAGGGCTAAAAACCAGGGGGTGACTCTAACATTCTTCCCCTTTTTCTTCATGGTCGGATACCAATTTAAACTTTCGTCCCAATAGATAGTCCCATAGCTTGTCCACCGCCCACTTTATGGCCAGGCATTCCTTTTCTATGACAGCATAATTCTTTTCACACGACGGCAGCTTTCTACTCAGGTAGAGAACAGGGTGCTCCTCCCCGTGTATCACCTGGGAAAGGACTACTTCTAAATTGACATCTGAGGCATCTGTTTGGAGTATAAATTCATTCTTGAAGTCGGGGGGAAACCAGAACCGGTTGCTTACACAGAGCCCCTTTCATTTCTTTTAAAGCCATCTATGCATCTGCAGTCCTTTTGGCCATTACTGATTTCTTCCCCTTAACCCCTTTACAACCCAAGGTGGTTTGCACGTTAATGACCAGGCCAATTTTTACAATTCTGACCACTGTCACTTTATGAGGTAATTACTCTGGAACGCTTCAACGGATCCCCCTGATTCTGAGAATGTTTTTTCGTGATATATTGTACTTCATGATTGTGGTAAAATTTCTTCGATATCACTTGCGTTTATTTGTGAAAAAAATGGAAATTTGGTGAAAATTTTGAAAATTTTGCAATTTTCAAAATTTTTATTTTTATGCCCTTAAATCAGAGAGATATGTCACACAAAATAGTTAATAAATAACATTTCCCACATGTATACTTTACATCAGCACAATTTTGGAACCAACATTTTTTTTATTAGGGAGCTATAAGGGTTAAAAGTTGATTTCTCATTTTTCCAACAAAATTTACAAAACCATTTTTTTAGGGACCACATAACATTTGAAGTCACTTTGAGGGGTCTTTAAGACAGAAAATACCCCAAAGTGACACCATTTTAAAAACTGCACCCCTCAAGGTGCTCAAAACCACATTCAAGAACTTTACTAACCCTTCAGGTGCTTCACAGGAATTTTTGGAATGTGGAAGAAAAAAATGAACATTTAACTTTTTTCACAAAAATGTTACTTTAGACCCAATTTTTTTTATTTTCACAGAGGTAACAGGAAAAAATGGACCCCAAAATATGTTGTGCAATTTCCTCTGGGCATGCAGATACCCCATATGTGGGGAAAAAACACTACTTGGGCAAATGGCAGGGTTCGGAAGGGAAGGAGAGCCATTTGACTTTTTGAATGTAAAATTTGCTTGAATTATTAGCAGATGTGCCCCTGATGTGCCTAAACAGTGGAAACCCCCCACAAGTGACACCATTTTGGAAACTAGACCCCTCAGGGAACTTATCTAGATGTGTGGTGAGCACCCTGAACCCCCAAGTCCTTTACAGAACTTTATAACATTGAGCTGTCAAAATAAAAAAAATCAAACTTTTTCCACAAAAATGATCTTTTAGCCCCAATTTTTTTATTTTCACAAGGGTAAGAGGAGAAAATGGACCCCAAAAAATTTTGTGCAATTTCTCCTGAGTACGCCAATACCCCATATGTGGAGAAAATACAGTTTTTGGGCGCATGACAGAGTTCAGAAGTGAAGGAGCACTGTGTGACTTTTTGAACGCAAAATTGGCTGGAATCAAGAGCGGACGCCGTGTCGCGTTTGGAGAGCCCCTGATTTGGCTAAATAGTCCAAACCCCCCACAGCTGACCTTATTTTGGAAACTACATCCCTCAAGGATTTTATCAAGGGGTATAGTGAACATTTTGAACCCAGAGGTACGACACAGAATTTGATAACATTAGGTCATCATATTGAATAAGTTGTCATTAGTCTTGAGCGCAAGTGCTCACTACTTTAGTTTGCATTGGGTACTCAGGTATGCACCGTGTATCGTGGGTGCTCGAGTGACATGCTCGAGTCCCAGCCCGCATGTTTCACGGTTATTAGACACCCAGAAAAAACATGCGGGGATCGCTTGTGCATGGCAGGCAATCCCCGCGAGGTTTTTTGGGCATATGGGGCGGAGACTCGAGCACCCGCAATACTCAATGCATACCCGAGCACCTGATGCAAATTCAAGTACCAAGCACTTGCGCTCAAAACTAGTTGCCATATCGTCATCTTTTTTTTTTTTACTTTTGAAAAAAATCCCAACCCTAACTCTAGCCCAACCCTAACCCCAACCCCAACCCTAACCCTAGCCCAACCCTAACCCCAACCCCAACCCTAACCCTAGTCTGACTCTAGCCCAACCCTAACTCCAACCCTAGCCCTACCCTAACCCTAGTCCAGCCCTAACCCCACTCTAACCCTAACCCCAACCCCAACCCTAACCCTAGTCTGACCCTAGCCCAACCCTAACTCCAACCCTAGCCCTACCCTAACCCTAGCCCAACCCTAACCCCATCCTAACCCCAAACCTAACCCAAACCCTAGCACAACCCTAACCCAACCCTAACCCTAGCCCAACCCTAACCCTAGCCCAACCCTAGCCCAATCCTAGCCTTAGCTCAACCCTAACCCCAACCCTAACCCTAGCACAACCCTAGCCCAACCCTAACCCTAGGCCAACCCTAGCCCAACCCTAACCCTAGCCCAACCCTAACCCTAGCCCAACCATAGCCCGACCCAAACCCCAACCCCAACCCTAACCCTAGCACAACCCTAACCCTAACCTGAGAGTTTATTTTTTTACGCAGTTCCTTGTGCGGTATAAGTGATTAGACGACTTTATTTTTCGGGTCGGTGCGACTACAGAGATACCAGAATCATATCGGGTTTTTATGATTGACAGCTGTCACACACTAAAAGACTCATTTTTTGTAAAATCTAGTTTTTGCATCGCTATATTTTGAGAGCTCTAATTTTTCCATATTTTGGCCGACAGAGTCATGTGACAGCTTCTTTTTTGCTGGATGAGTTGATGTTTTTATTGGTGCCATTTTCAGGCACGTGACATTTTTGGATCGCTTTCTACTCTGATTTTTGGGAGGCAGAATAAACAAAAACCAACAATTCAGGAATTTTTTTTTTTTTTTTTTTTTAATTCTCTTCCGCGTGTGGTAAAATTGATTTACCGCTTTGGCGCTTTTACATAGTAAAAGCAATTTTATAGAAAAAAATATTTTTTGCATCGCTTTATTCTGAGAGCTATAATTTTTTTATTTTTCGGCTGATGGAGCTGTATGGCAACTTGTTTTTTGCGGGACGAGATGACGTTTTCAGCGGTACCATTTTATTTATATTCGTCTTTTTGATCGCGTGTTATTCCATTTTTTGTTTGGCAGTATGATGATAAAGCATTGTTTTTTGCTTCGTTTTTTATTTATTTATTTTACCGTGTTCACTGAAGGGGTTAACTAGTGGGAAAATTTTATAGGTCAGGTCGTTCCGGATGCGGCGATACCAAATATGTGTACTTTTATTGTTTTTTTTTTTTTTTTTTTATAATAATATTTATTGATGGGTACATTATATTTTTATTTTTGGTGACTTATTTTTTTTATTTTTTTTTAATATTTTTACACTTTCTAACACTTTTTATACTTTTATACTTTCTCCCACTATGGGACTTTTACTTTTTTTATTCTGATCGCCTGCATAGCACAGGAATGGAGCACCATCACTGTGCTATGCAGGCTGTCAGCGCTGCACAGGGAGAAGATAGTTTGGTCATGCACTGCGCATGACCAAAATATCTTCCTGCTGTCTGGTGGCCCGGATGTTGTCATGACGACATCAGGTCGTCATGGCAACATCTGGGAAGCCATGGCAGACAGCGCTGGAGGCCGGAAGAGGAGGTGAGTATTGCGATCACCTCCCCTTGCCACCACAATGCTGCGATCGACTGCACATAGTACCGGGTGTCAACTGTGACAATCAGCTGACACCCGGCGACGATCGCACCCGCACAGCCTGTGTGCGGGCGCCATCGCAAAGATGTACTAATACGTATCAGGCTCTTAAAGCCCAGGGCGCAGATATGTATTAGTACGTCTTGGGCTTTAAAGGGGTTAAGGAGGTGAGTCAGGAGTGCGGCCATCATGGTGAAGTTTGGGATGAACCTCCTGTTGTATCCCACGATTCCTAGAAAGGCGCTAACTTGCTTCTTCAATAATGGTCTTGGCCAGGTTTGAATTGCCTCCACTTTACTGATTTGGGGTTTGATCTCGCCTCTACCCACTACATATCCCAGGTATTTGGCTTCTTTCCCCATGGCACATTTTTTGGGGTTTGTTGAAAACCCCGCCTTCCTTAGAGTATCAAACACTGCCTGGAACTTTTCCAGATGACTTCCCCAGTCTGGGCTGAAGATTACAATATCATCCAGGAAAGAGAGATTTAGCCAGCACAAAATCCAGGGAATTAATTATAAACTTGAAATTTATTTAAACATGATAAAAAAGAGTGAATGTTAAAAAATGATCTAAACAGGGTTTCGAACTGTGTGTTCTTATTCATAGTATAACATGTGTTATAACAATAGATCAAATAAATACTGGCTGAACAGGATGTGACATATTAAAGCAATTAGAATACATAAATATGCATGAGCATGTGAAAAGGGACGTTCACATTCACTAATAAATAAACAATAAATCATTTTTCATGCTCATGCCATTTGGCATTCTACAGTTTAATTTAAGAATTCATGAAGCGTCCAGTCCTTATATCTTAAATTTTGTAATCTGTCCCCACCTCTCTTAGGAGGAGAAATTTTCTCAATAGCATTAACCCTAAGGTAACTGACATCTCCTCTATGTAGTCTGAGGAAACGCTGTGAGGCACCTGATAAACTCTGAGTAGTTTGATTTTGTGCATCATTCACATTTTCAGAAATTCTTTTCCGTAAATTTCTTGTAGTGTTTCCTACTAGTGATGAGCAAGCATGCTCGCAACTGCTCGGTACTCGCCCGAGCATCTCAGTACTCAAGATGCTCGGAGCTCGCCGAGTACTTGCGCGATGCTCGGGCGGGAGCTCGGGTCCCCGTCCTGCATGTCTGGCGCTATTTAGAGCACCAATCATGCAGGGATTGTCTGCAACTCACTGTAATGCCACAGCCATGGTTGTTGTGGCATTACAGTGATTGCCCAAATCGATGGGAACAGTGCTCACAGTGAAACATGAAAAGCCGGCAATTCAGCAGCGGCATACACCGGTACCGAACAATTTAGAACAGAAAGAATAGAGCATCACACATAGATTAGATAGAGAGAAACATGTCAGTCACATATATAATAAGTACAGTGACAGTGTTGGTTACTGTACTTGTCATTTACTGTTAAAGGATTTTTTTTTTTTTTTTAAATAATAGTGTTTTCATACACCTGCCTCTTTATAAAAGCCGGCCGGCAATTCTTCATCGGTACCCGACAATTTAGAACAGAAAGAATAGAGCATCACACATAGATTAGATAGATAGAAACATGTCAGTCAGATATATAATAAGTACAGTGATAGTGTTGGTTACTGTACTTGTCATTTAGTGTTAAAATAAAGGATTTATTAAAAAAAAAATTGGCGTGGGGTTCCCCCGTAATTTTAGTCTCTAGCGGAAGTTAAGCAGACGGCTGGAGCAGATGTTTGAAGCCTGGGAAGGGGGTAATACCCACGGAGATTCCCAGGCTACTAATATCAGCCCCCAGCTGAATACCTAGCCTTTACTAGCTATTAAAATGGGGGACACAAAAAAGAATGACATGGGGTCCCCCCTATTTTAATAGCTAGGCAGACAGCTGGGGGCTGATATTGATAGCCCAGGAAGGGTGCCATGAATATTGGCCCCCTCCCAGGCTAGAAACACCAGCCATCAGCCGCCCCAGAAATGGCGCATCCATAGGATGCACCAATTCTGGCACTTAGCCTTGCTCTTCCCACTGCCCTGTAGCGGTGACAGTGGGGTAATAGGGTTGGGGTTGATGTCAGCTTATAATGCCAGCTGACATCAAGCCCAGGTTAGTAATGGAGAGGTGTCTATAAGACACCTCCATTACTAATCCCATAGTAAAAGTTAAAAAAAAACACAAACACCCAGAATAAAGTCCTTTAATTGAAATAAACACACAATTCTTTAATGTTCTAAATTAAACTCTACTTACCGTCACGCCCATTCCAGCTGAAGCCAATGATCTCCTGCAATAAAAAGAAAATACTAAACCAGCCTCATCCTTACCTTTCCATGGTTCCCAGGACAGCTTCAGCTCTGCTACATCGAGATGACAGGCTGGACCGCAGCAGAACGCTGCCATCCAGCTTGCCATGCCGCAGACACTGAGAAGCTTCTCAGTGAAGCTCCTCAGTGTCTCGCTGTGACGGCATCCAGATGAGCCGAGTTCATGTCCAATAAACTCAGCTCACCTCATGCATGTCACTGACAGCGTGGGAGAATTCTCCTGCGCATGCGGTGAGCGCAGGAGAATTCTCCCACGCTGGGATGGCATTGAGATGAGCTGAGTTCATTGGAAACAGCGTTTCTAGCCAGGGAGGTTGGTTTATTATTTTACTTTTATTGCAGAAGACATTGGCTTCAGCTGGAATTGGCGTGACGGTAAGTAGAGTTTAATTTAGAATATTAAAAGAATGTGTATTTATTTCAATTAAAGGACTTTATTCTGGGTGTTGTGTTTTTTTAAAATACTTTACTAGAAATTCATGGCGATCATGTCTAATATTGGCGTGACCCCATGAATTTTGGGCTTAGGGTCAGCTGATAATACCAAGCTGGCCATGACTATGAAAATTGTACATTCACACTGAAGGCATCAAAACTATGAATTAACACATGTGGAATTAAATGCTTAACAAAAAAGTGTGAAACAATTGAAAATATGTCTTATATTCTAGGTTCTTCAAAGTAGCCACCTTTTGCTTTGATGACTGCTTTGCACACTCTTGGCATTCTCTTGATGAGCTTCAAGAGGTAGTCACCAGAAATGGTCTTCCAAAATCTTGAAGGAGTTCCCAGAGATGCTTAGCACTTGTTGGCCCTTTTGCCTTAACTCTGCGGTCCAGCTCACCCCAAACCATCTTGATTGGGTTCAGGTCTGGTGACTGTGGAGGCCAGGTCATCTGGCATAGCACCCCATCACTCTCCCTCTTGGTCAAATAGCCCTTACACAGCCTGGAGGTGTGTTTGGGTCATTGTCCTGTTGAAAAATAAATGATGGTCCAACTAAACGTCAACCAGATGGAATAGCATGCGGCTGCAAGATGCTGTGGTAGCCATGCTGGTTCAGTATGCCTTCAATTTTGAATAAATCCCCAACAGTGTCACCAGCAAAGCACCCCCACGCCATCACACCTCCTCCTCCATGCTTCACGGTGGGAACCAGGCATGTAGAGTCCATCTTTTCACCTTTTCTACGTCGTACTAAGACACGGTGGTTGGAACAAAAGATCACAAATTTGGCCTTGTAACATCCCTGGTGGCGTACTTGCATAGTGCACCACCTCCCACTATGCAAGACTGCAATCTTACCTGTCTGTCCAGTCTGCTATTCCTGCTCCAGTGCATGCTGTGTGCATGTCCCTCGACTGTCTGCTTAGGGTGGCGGCCCGGTTACTTTCTGATTCTTATAGCTGCTGTGGGCGCACCCCTTATGCGTCTCCAGCCTATTGCTGTGAGTCACTGGATATTTAAACCCCCTCCACCCAGTAGGAGGTGCCTGAGCAACTCTTGTCCTCAGAGTGCTTCTTGCCTCTGATGTGCCAGGTCCTGTTCTGTTTTACCTGCCTCTCCACCTTCCTGGAGGCTGTATTCCCAGGCCTGTCTGAACATGCTCCTAGCCTGTTCGTCCCGCCTTCTGGGGGCCGCATACCCAGACCTGTTATCTGTGTCTTCTAGCCTGTTTGTCCGCCATTCTGGGGGCCGCATACCCAGACTCGCTTCTGTATCTCACTGCATTTTCAGTTCTTGTCTGAACACTCAGTTCCTGTCTGAACACTCTCCTAGCCTGTTACCTGTTTTTCTCTATGTCCGTACCTTCCCTTTTTCTGCAGAGTCTGAACCTGCACCTAACTACTACTCGTTGTCGCTGTACTTCCGTTTGGGAGTTTAGAGTCCACTCGCTACTTCATTTCAAGTATCTTGTGTGTATCTGGTTCTGCCTTTCCCTTCCAGCCTGTTCTGTGTGAACAGAGCCCTGTCCCATCTGCTCTGCCTTTGCTCACCGCTCCGGCGGTTCCTGCCTGCTCTGCCTTGCTCACCGCTCTGGCGGTTCCTGCCTGCTCTGCCTTGCTCACCGCTCCAGCGGTTCCTGGCTGCCCTGCCTTGCTCACCGCTCCAGCGGTTCCTGCCTGTTCTGCCTTGCTCACCACTCCAGCGGTTCCTGCCTGCTCTGCCTTGCTCACCGCTCCGGCGGTTCCTGCCTGCTCTGCCTTGCTCTCCGCTCCGGCGGTTCCTGCCTGCTCTGCCTTGCTCACCGCTCTGGCGGTTCCTGCCTGCTCTGCCTTGCTCACCGCTCCGGCGGTTCCTGCCTGCTCTGCCTTGCTCACCGTTCTGGCGGTTTCTCCCTGCTCTGCTTGCTCACCGCTCCGGCGTACCTCTCTGCTCTGCTTGTCTACCGCATCTGTGGTTCTGTTCCTGAATCCCAGTCTGTACTGGACCCTATCCAGCTTGTGCTCCAACCTGCTAGTACCTCCCCGTCTGCACGCAAGCCATACTTGTCAGTACCCTCCTGTCTGCATACCAGCCGTGCCTGCCAGTATCCTCCTGTCTGCACTCCAGCCGTGCCTGCCAGTGCCCAGCTGTCTGCAAGCCAGCTGTGCTTGCCAATACCCACCTGTCTGTGTGGCAGCCTAACCTGCCTGTTCCTGTTTTCCCCGGTGTGGGTCAACAGCCGTGTCCGGGGTCTGGCCTGGAGTAGCACCTGGTCCCTCTGCTCAGTTCCTCCCTGGTGCACGGCGTCGTTAGCCATTGTGCGACCTTGGTCGGATCGGGTTGATACTTAGTTATGCCCCTCCAGGCACTCTCCGGTTCATGGCACACTGGAATCACTAAATCACGCACACGCCAGTCAGCCCGGGTGTGTGCATAACAGGTCTCAGACCAAAGCACAGATTTCCACTGGTCTAATGTCCATTCATTGTGTTCTTTAGCCCAAACAAGTCTCTTCTGCTTGTTGCCTGTCCTTAGCAGTGGTTTCCTAGCAGCTATTTTACCATGAAGGCCTGCTGCACAAAGTCTCCTCTTAACAGTTGTTGTAGAGATGTGTCTGCTGCTAGAACTCTGTGTGGCATTGACCTGGTCTCTAATCTGAGCTGCTGTTAACCTGAGATTTCTGAGGCTGGTGACTCGGATAAACTTATCCTCCGAAGCAGAGGTGACTCTTGGTCTTCTTTTCCTGGGGCGGTCCTCATGTGAGCCAGTTTCTTTGTAGCGCTTGATGGTTTTTGCAACTGCACTTGGGGACACTTTCAAAGTTTGCCCAATTTTTCGAACTGACTGACCTTCATTTCTTAAAGTAATGATGACCATTCCTTTTTCTTTACTTAGCTGCTTTTTTCTTGCCATAATACAAATTCTAACAGTCTATTCAGTAGGACTATCAGCTGTGTATCCATCTGACTTCTGCACAACACAACTGATGGTCCCAACCCCATTTATAAGGCAAGAAATCCCACTTATTAAACCTGACAGGGCACACCTATGAAGTGAAGACCATTTCCGGTGACTACCTCTTGAAGCTCATCAAGAGAATGCCAAGAATGTGCAAAGCAGTCATCAAAGCAAAAGGTGGCTACCTTGAAGAACCAAGAATATAAGACATATTTTCAGTTGTTTCACACTTTTTTGTTAAGTATATAATCCCACATGTGTTAATTCATAGTTTTGATGCCTTCAGTGTGAATGTACAATTTTCATAGTCTTGAAAATAGAGAAAAATCTTTAAATGAGAAGGTGTGTCCAAACTTTTGGTATGTACTGTATATCCCTAATGGGCTCCCTCTGCTGGTCTGAGGTGTTAGGGTGAAGGTGTGTGAATGTGTGAGGGCCCCTTGTGGAGAAGTGCATCCATGCTCCCTTCTGGGTTCTGTGGCACCAATGCGCAGCAGGGCGCCACATTCCCCCCTAGTAAAACTCAGTACTCCTGGACTGAAGCATTTTTCTCAAAACTGGTTAAACAATAACATTTCTTCCCTTTATGGGAGGCACTTTTCTTGAACGTTACTGGTAACATTATAATACAATAATAACAACAAGTATAATAATAACAATAAAGTTACAGCAAGTCCCGTAACCTGGTGTCCATTTCACCGAAGAAGGAACATGAGGGACCCGCCTGAAAACCTTCAACGTAGGCCCTGGGCGTGGCTACAGGGCATAGGTGATCTAAGTGCTGGACCACCTCTTCCGCCACGCCAAATGGGTTTTTGTTCCATGGTCACTTAAGGGGCACTCCACGGAGTGCAACTATGTATAGGAACAGTTTTTGGGCTTCTCACAGTCCCAGCCACCGAGTCCTTTCATATATACTCTTACGGGTAACTAAATACAATGAGAAGTGTCCGTGTCACATAATTTGTCCATTAGCAAGGCAAAATAAATCAATAAATAAATACATGAAATTATTAGAAGAATATACCCTACGGGGTAACTATTTACACTGTCAGTGTTTCTCTATTCACTCTCTATACCTGACAGGGTTCTGGCCTTTTGTGCTACGCGATGACCTACGTAGTACTGGGAGGCGTGTAGTATGGATGTTTGCGCTATTTTCCGCTCTATGTGTTGGTGTACTGCAAGACTGCCTTAACCTCTCTATGGGACTGGCAAGTACACTGGTTACTGGGCCTACTGGCTCTGCTTCTACCTGTGATCCTTCTTCCGGGGATTCTTCCTGAGCAGGCTTTTCCGGGGCACTTACAGGTCTTACTGGCAGTGGAGAGTCTTCTGGCTGTTGGTAGAAGTGTAGCACAGGTATTATTACCGCTCCATCCAGTTGAGTCCAATCTGCCGGGAAATCTCCTAAGACAGTATGGAGTACTTCTTCTTTAGGCTCCTCCGGTACGGTGAGAGGCTCTTCCTCCTGGGGCTTCAGCGGACTTGGGAACAACTTCAGATGGTCTCTTGATACCGTTGCAGTTGTTTTTCCTCCGTCTTTGCTAATTAGACAGGTTTTTCTATTGTCGAATCTGGAATTCAACACAGTGTAAGGTTCATTTTCCCACTGGTCGTCAAGCTTCTGGCTTCTTCTCTTTCGTTTCAGCACAACTTCTCCAGGTGTCAAGGGTTCAGCTGGTGCACTCTTGTTGTACTGTGCTTCCTGCTTATCTCTCACCCTACTTAGACTGTCTTCGACACAGGCCTGTACTCTCCTGTACTGCTCCTGTCGAGTCATATCCCAGTCTTCAGTGGACATGTGTGCTTCTGGCTCTACCACTCCAAGCTCCAGGTCCATGGGCAACTTTCCGGGTCTTGCTCTCATGAGGTACGCTGGAGTACAATTGGTGGAACTCACAGGTATGTGATTGTACAGATCTACCAGGTCAGGTAGTTTGTCCTGCCACTGGTTTCTTTCTTCTAAAGGTAAAGTCTTCAACAGGTCGATGACTTTGCTATTCATCTTTTCACATAACCCATTGGTTTGGTAGTGGTAAGGTGTAGTCCGGATCTTCTTACACCCGTACAGATGGCAAAACTCTTTGAACAGCTCGTCTTCAAAGGCAGGGCCTTGATCCGTCAGCACCTTATCCGGGTATCCATGGGGCCTGCAGAAGTAGGCTTGAAAAGTCCTTGCTGCAGTTTCTGCCATCAGATCCTTGACGGGGGCTACCACCAAGAACCGGGAGTAGTGATCCACCATGGTCAGGGCACACGAGTAGCCTGACATGCTGGGTGACTGCTTGACGTGGTCCAGAGCGACGATCTCCAGGGGCTGGGTTGTCTTGATGGACTGCAGGGGTGCCTTCTGGCTGCTGTAGTCTTTCCTTCTGAGGCTACAGGGTCCACAAACCTGGCACCACCTCTCTATGGAACTCCGCATTCCAACACAATAAAACCGACTCTTCAGGAGAGTTTCCAGCTTCTTCAAGCCAAAGTGCCCTGCTTGATCGTGGTAGGCCTGCAATACCATCTGGATGTCTGTCCTGGGCACTACGATCTGCCATACCATCTCATGGGTCCTAGGGTTGACATCCTTTGGCACAGCTTCTATCTATAGATGAACAGCCGGCTTTACTCACTCCACAGTTGCTTGGCTTGGGGAGGAGCATCCGTCTCCATGTTTATCAGTTCTTTGATACGGCTGACAACCGGGTCACTGTCCTGGGTCTCCTTCCAATTGTGGTGAGGTAAAGGGTTTAGTGTCTTACCACGATACCTCCTGGAGGTACGCTGCTCGTGGACCATCCCATTTCTGTGGAAGGCAGGTAGCTCAATCTCCTCCAGGTCATCCACTTCTTCTTCAGTGTCCGACTGGTGAGGCATTCTGGATAGGGCATCGGCGTTGGCGTTCTTGTGGCCTGCCCGGTACTTGATGGTGAATCGATAGTTTGACAGCCATGGCTCCAATCTTGGCTGTCTCTAGATGTGTCAAGGGGTTCTTGTCAGTGTAAGCCGTGAACTTACTGGAGGCCAAGTAGTGCTTGAATCGTTCAGTGATGGCCCAGACCAAGGCCAGGAGCTCCAACTTGAAGGAGCTATAGTTTTCTGGATTCCTCTCGGTCGGACGAAGCTTCCTGCTAGCATAGGCAATCACCTTCTCTTTGCCATACTGCTTCTGGCTTAACACAGCTCCTAGTCCCTCGTTGCTGGCATCAGTGTACAGCAGGAATGGTTGGCTGTAGTCAGGCTAGGCCAGGATTTCTTCACCAGTCAGGATCTCTTTCATCACTGCAAAGGGCTCAGCCTGCTCTGTACTCCACTGGAAGGGGGGGGATCTTGCCTCTGTTGGACTGTCCCACAGGAGATCTTGCAGAGGTGCTGCCTTCTTGGTGTGGTCCTTCACAAATCTCCGGTAGTACCCGACCAGTCCCAGGAACTGATGCACCTCCTTGAGGTTCTTTGGCTCCGGCCATTTCTGGATGGCAGTGACCTTCTCCGGGTCTGGTGCTACTCCTTCTGGGCTGATGATGTGCCCCAGGTACTGAACCTTCTGTTTGAGCAGGTGGCACTTGGAAGGCTTCAATTTCATCCCATACCGGGACAACGACTCAAATACCTCCGCCAGGTGCTTCAAATGGTCCTCATATGTCTTGGAGTACACTATCACGTCATCCAGGTATAGCAGCACGGTCTTGAAGTTATGGTGTCCCAAACAGCACTCCATCAATCTCTGGAACGTTCCAGGGGCGTTGCAGAGTCCGAACGGCATACTGTTGAACTCGCAGAATCCCATCGGCGTAGTGAAGGCTGTCTTCTCTCGGTCCTCCTCAGCAACTGCTACTTGCCAGTACCCACTAGTGAGGTCAAGGGTAGAGAAGTAATTTGCAGACTTTAATGCAGCCAGGGATTCCTCTATATGGGGCAAAGGGTATGCATCTTTATGTGTTATGCGATTTACCTGTCTGTAATCTACACACATTCTCATGCTTCCATCCTTTTTCCTGACCAGGACCAGGGGAGCTGCCCAGGGGCTACAGCTATCTCTTATTACCCCTGTTTCTTCATGTCATGCATCATTTCCTTCGCTTTCTGGTAGTGTGCTGGTGGTATGGGCCTGTAACGTTCTTTGATGGGTGGATGGTCACCTGTGGTATATGGTGTTGTACCCCTTTAATCCTCCCAAAATCAAGTGGGTGTTTGCTGAATACCTGTTCGTATTCCTGGACCACCCTGTATAGACCTTGCTTTTGATGGACAGGAGTGGCGTCAGTCCCAACATGGAGCTGTTGACACCAATTCTCCAGCTGAGCTTCGGAGTCATTGTCCTCCACTATATCTGGTGGGGTCATGGATTCCACTGTGTGTATGGCATCATTATTTACGGTATACAACCTGGCAACAGTGGCGTATCTTGGTAATTTAACTTCATCCTCCCCACAATTTAGGAGACGTACGGGTACCCTCCCTTTGCGTACATCAACCACCCCCCTGGCGTTTAAGAGTGTAGGTCTGTGCTCCGAGCTAATGGACTCCACTACCGCCTGGTAGTTCTGTCCTTTGAGACCTATTGCTGCCCTACACCAAATCAGCATTTCACTCATCGGGGGAATCACAATGGGTATCGGGTCTGTCACCCGTACATTACCAATCTCACCACCTGTTAGCTTTACCTGTTGCTGGTACAGGAGGGCACTGGAGCACCTTCCTCTGCCCTGGTTTGGCGGTGTCAGCAATCTGTTGGAGCAAAACAACACTTCTCCCAAACAATTACCGACAATATTTGTACCTAGTATCATATACAAGTCTGTATCGCCAGGGTTAGACTCCACTACAATCAGTCCTTGGTCCTTTAGTTCCGCTCTCCCCACCTTCACTGTCACGTCCTTAACCCCTACCAAGTTAAGAGTAAGGTCATTGGAGGCATACACAGAGAGATTCGGGGCTGGGGGCTGGAGTTCATCTACGGACCAGTACCTTTTGTAGAGGACTTCAGGTATGATGGTTACCTGTGAGCTGGTGTCCAGTAATGCAGGTGTTGCTATCCCGTCCAGCACTATGAACAGGAAAGGCCTTCCTCCTACGAACCGATGGTACCAGCTTGATGGGCCTGGCTGCTTTACTCCTGGGTGTCGGCCCTCGGCCCAAAGGTATGCTCGTTTAAAGGACAGTACCGCGCTGTGTGGCCTGCCTTCTGGCAGCGGTAGCAGATGAATTCTCCAGGAGGGTGACGTTGGTCGTTGGTCCTCCCACGGGGTGGCGTTGTCCTCCTCTGGGGTGGTGTTGTCCTCCCTCTTCTCCTCATCCAGGGGACATCCTCAGGGCTGTCAGCGAGTAGGATCCTTCCTTCCGGCTCGGGCTCTGTCTGTAGCTGCAGGGTGCTCAGGACAGTGGCCAGGGTTTTACTTAGCTGACGCACTTCAGAGCGCGGGCTGTCCAGCTCGCTAGGGGGCACTGTTTGCATCTTTTCTTCAGCCGTTAATGAAGGAGTAGTGGGTGTTGCGGGCTCTGGGGTGGCCCACCCTGGTAACGTTGGACAGCAGTATTTGTTGTTTCCAGGGGCTGCCGACCCTTTATAGCCATGTCCTTAAGGGTGTCAAAGGTGGCATCTGGATGATCTTATGCCCACCACCGTACAGTTCTGCTCTCCTCCTGGGATCTCAACCCCCGGATGAACTGTTCCGTCAGCAATTTATTTTCATCTTGTATGCTGGCTGGACTAACCTGTTTCAGGGCCCGCAGGGCTTCCTGTAAGCGCCAGGCATAGTCCCGGATACTGTCCTCAGGTTTCTGGACACAGTGATAGAACCTCATCCGGAGATCTGTCTCAGTGCGGTTTTCAAATACAGTTTGCAGTCTCTTAAAGATGATGGATACTGATTCCTGGTCTGCGGCTGGCCAGGTTTCAACTTCCTGTTCTGCGGCACCAGTCAATTGTCCCAGCACAACAGCGGCTGTCTGCTTACCAGTCATAGAATACATGTCTAGCACACCGCATATTTTTCTCTTGAATCCGTACAGGGTGTCTGGTTTGCCATTATACTGGGGAAGCCATTTCGCTCCAGGGATTTACGGCAGGGCCATGGGTATCAACGGGGTCACAACCCCTGCTGGTGGAGCGGCCGCTCCGGCCTGTGCAGCGCCGGGCGCAGGTTGGACATCAGGAGCGTTAAGCGGTGCTCCGGCGGCTTGCTGGTCGTCAGCCATGGTTGCGCCCCCCTAGTGAACCGGAGCCTACCTTCTTCACTTCTTTTTCAGGTAGGCCGCAGCTCCGCGGGTGATGGTCTTCTTCCAGGACCTTGCATCGCTCGCGTCTGACGTCAGAGTGTCCTCTGGGCTCCTTTCAGGACCTGACGCTTCCTGGTTCGACGTCAGGGGCGGGGTGTGTCCTGGGCTTCGCCCGCTTCCAGAGGTTATGCCTCTCCGATTCTCGCAGTTACGCCCCTTTTCTTCCCGCGCGGTGACAGGAAGATGGCGGACAATGGCGGGAAATCTCGGGAATGGCGGGAAACTTTCACCACAGTGAGTATTGCAGTCTCTTAAAGTGCACAGTAGCCGGTTGCAATGGGCACGCAATCCTGTTCGTGACGCCAAAAGCTGACGCACCCCCAGGGCCGTGGGGCACCTGGTGCCAGGCCGATGGATGCCGGTATGGGGGATATCACGGTGGATGGCCCGGTCCATGACCCAGGGCGGTCAGTAAAAAGGGGAATCTATAGGGGATTTGGAAAGTTCGTGACGGAATGGAATGCGGCAAAAGGGTGCCGCCGCTGCGGAGCAGGCCTCTGGAGCTGGTGTTACAGCAGCAGGGATAGTGTGGCTCTCCACAGGTAGAGCTATCTCCAGGGCAGTGTAGAGGTAGATGGTGGATGCTGCGGAGAGACTGCAGGACGGTCCCGGAGGAAAGACGGACACTCACACGTGGGTAAGCTTCAGTACCTTTACTGGTGATGATGCAGGCACGGTCCAGGGTACTCCAGACGAAGGGCGTACTTTTGGACTCTCCCCAGTGAGTGGGTATAGGGCCTCCTGATCCGTGGCTTTACTCGTTAAGCTTCTGGCCTGCCTGGAACTAGGCCTAGCTTGGTTACTGTCTCTCTTTGCACCTGCTGACCTTGTGGTAGGGCCATCCCTTAGAAGTCACTCTCCCTGGTCGCTGGGGCCTCCGTCACTCCTAGCCCTGGTACTGTAATCAGCATTTGGTGAACCTGGAACCTGTAGTCCTCCAGGGGTTCCAGTGGTTTCTACTGGGTGTAAAGGGTTCCTGTAGGCGTGGACCCGGTGTCCGGTATATATCTCGGGGGGAGCCTGGTATGCTCCTCTGTCCCCTCGCTACTTTTTCCTTCTCCTCTCGCCTTTGGCCACACTCGGGGCCCTCACTAGGCCTCAGTGCGTGCTGTAGGCCTCAACTTGCCTTGCACAGCAGCCTGCGTGCCTCTCTCTCACTGAGCACACTAAACTCTAAACTAGACTGAGCAGCCTGGCTCCACCCTCCCTATATATATCCCTAACGGGCTCCCTCTGCTGGTCTGAGGTGGAAGGGTGGAGGTGTGTGAATGTGTGAGGGCCCCTTGTGGAGAAGTCCATCCATGCCCCCTTCTGGGTTCTGTGGCACCAATGCGCAGCAGGGAGCCACAAACTCAGCTCACCTCATGCACGTCACTGACAGCGTGGGAGAATTCTCCTGCGCATGCGGTGAGCGCTGGAGAATTCTCCCACACTGGGATGGCATTGAGATGATAGGCTGGATCGCAGCTGAGCGCTGCCATCCAGCTTGTCATCCTTCAGAGACACTGCAGAGCGCAAGCATGCCTGCGCTCTGCAGTGTCTATGAAGGATGGCATGCTGGGTGGCAGCGCTCAGCTGCAATCCAGCCTGTCATCTCAATGGCATCCCAGCATGGGAGAATTCTCATGCGCATGCGGTGAGCACAGGAGAATTCTCCCACGCTGGGATGGCATTGAGATGACAGGCTGGATCGCAGCTGAGCGCTGCCAACAGCTTGTCATCCTTCAGAGACACTGCAGAGCGCAAGCATGCCTGCGCTCTGCAGTGTCTATGAAGGATGGCATGCTGGGTGGCAGCGCTCAGCTGCAATCCAGCCTGTCATCTCAATGGCATCCCAGCATGGGAGAATTCTCATGCGCATGCGGTGAGCGCAGGAGAATTCTCCCACGCTGAGATGGAATTCTGATGACAGGCTGGGTCACAGCTGAGCGCTGCCATCCAGCTTGTCATCCTTCAGAGACACTGCAGAGCGCAAGCATGCCTGCGCTCTGCAGTGTCTATGATGGATGGCATGCTGGATGGCAGCGGTCAGCTGCCATCCAGCCTGTTATCTCAATTCCATCCCAGCGTGGGAGAATTCTCCTGCGCTCACCGCATGCCCAGGAGAATTCTCCCACGCTGTTAGTGACGTGCATGAGGTGATCTGAGTTCATTGGACATGAACTCGGCTCATCTGGATGCCATCACAGCGAAACACTGAGGAGCTTCACTGAGAAGCTTCTCAGTGTCTGCGGCATGGCAAGCTGGATGGCAGCGATCTGCTGCGATCCAGCCTGTCATCTCGATGTAGCAGAGCTGAAGCTGTCCTGATAACCATGGAAAGGTAAGGATGAGGTTGGTTTATTATTTTATTTTTATTGCAGGAGATCATTGGCTTCAGCTGGAATGGGCGTGACGGTAAGTAGGGTTTAAATTAGAACATTAAAGAATTGTGTGTTTATTTCAATTAAAGGACTTTATTCTGGGTGCTTGTAGTTTTTTTTTAACTTTGACTATGGGGTTAGTAATGGGAGTGTCTTATAGACACCTCTCCATTACTAACCTGGGCTTGATGTCAGCTGGCATTATAAGCTGACATCAACCCCAACCCTATTACCCCACTGCCACCACTACAGGGCAGTGGGAAGAGCGAGGCTAAGTGCCAGAATTGGCACATCCTATGGATGCGCCATTTCTGGGGCGGCTGACGGCTGGTGTTTCTAGCCTGGGAGGGGGCCAATATTCATGGCTCCCTTCCTGGGCTATTAATATCAGCCCCCAGCTGTCTGCCTAGCCTTTGCTAGCTATTAAATTAGGGGGGACCCCACGTCATTTTTTTGGGGGGGTCCCCCATTTTAATAGCTAGTAAAGGCTAGGTATTCAGCTGGGGGCTGATATAAGTAGCCTGGGAAGCTTTGTGGGTATTACCCCCTTCCCAAACATCTGTCCCAGCCGTCTGCTTAACCTCCGCTAGAGACTAAAATTACGGGGAACCCCACGCCAATTTTTTTTTAATAAATCCTTTATTTTAACACTAAATGACAAGTACAGTAACCAACACTATCACTGTACTTATTATATATGTGACTGACATGTTTCTATCTATCTAATCTATGTGTGATGCTCTTTTCTTTCTGTTCTAAATTGTCGGGTACCGTTGATTAATTGCTGGCCGGCTTTTTTAAAGAGACAGGTGCATGAAAACACTATTTTTTTTTTTTAATAAGTCCTTTAACACTAAATGACAAGTACAGTAACCAACACTGTCACTGTACTTCTTATATATGTGACTGACATGTTTCTATCTATGTAATCTATGTGTGATGCTCTATTCTTTCTGTTCAAAATTGTCGGGTATCGGTGAATGCCGCTGATGAATTGCCGACCGGCTTTTTTAAAGAGACGGGTGCATGAAAATCGGAGGGCACTAGTGTGTTCCAAGTGCCCTGCTATGTTTTTCATGCACCCTCCTATATACCCTGTCTGCCTATATATTCTGCCTGCCTGATGTTTAATTGAGCACTATTCCCATCGATTTAGGCAATTTTTGACCTTCTGCAGACAGCTGGGGGGGGGACCGCCAGAAAAAAAGCTCGAGTTTCCCATAGACTTACATTGGGCTCATTGCTCGGGTCGAGCACCCGAGTATTCCAATGTACTCAACCCGAGCTTCGAGCACCCGAGCATTTTAGTGCTCGCTCATCACTATTATCTACATATTGAATCTTGCACTGTTCACAGGTAATGACATATACAACATATTTACTGTTGTAGTTCATAAAATCCTCAATCAAATGCTCTCTGTTGTTAGTTGAACTAATAATTTTTTTCATATTATACATATATGGACATAATCCACACTTTTTTTTACCACATTTATATGAATCGCTAATAGATAACCATTTTTTGGGGGGATTTATCCCACTTGTATTAGTATGGTCACTAAGGGATATTAAATTACCTTTTGTCATGCTACATTTAGATACAAATTTACAACCCTTATAAAGCATGGTTTTAAGGGCTTCATCTGTATATGGAATAGGGAGATTCTTTTTCCCAATATGAACAACTTGATAATAAGCAACACTATAGCTAGTAGAGAAGGTGACAGCTTGGTTTTCATCAGAGTTATCAACTCTGGTGTTGATTTGAGGAAATGAGAGATGAAGATCTTACAGTGATTAACCTGTCAGCCAACATTATAAATCAAACTCCCCAAGAAGTACTAAAGAAATGCTTGAAATTTGTACCTACGAAACGTTTGTGGTAGACTTCACTCAGGACATGCAGTACGTCTTGTAGCAGTCATACGTATCTGCTTTGAATGCTGCCCGCACTTCTAACACCAATTGTGGGGTTTCTACTCACTTGCATTAGGAGGCAAACAGGAAGTGTTTTCAATTAAATATTCATGTTGGTTTATTGTTTCATAAACCAGTCAAAAGCAAAGGGAAACCAAACAGCTTTTGGTGCAGGCAAAAAAAAGTAATCAGTCCTTTAAACAGAGTCTCTGGCTAGCCAGTCCTGTGGGCACACAGGCTGGATAGCATCCAGCACACAGGCTCAATCTGGAGACAACAACAGATAGGAGTCCTTCTCCCTAAAATACACAGACCATGTGCCATACAATGGACTCCATTATAAAATCTTAATCACACCCAGAGGTGAGGTATGTGTGTAGCCAGACCCGCCCATCTCTCCAACTACCCGTAACCCGGTCCCAGATGCACCAAACAGTCCTCTTAGTGCTTAGGTGCACTAGAGCAACATTCCTGGATTACGTCACAGAGGACAGCCATCTCTGTGATACATACCTCCCATCGTCTATGTGTACGTGAGCTATCTTACAAGGATAACAATTAGTGATGAGCGAGCAGTAAACTGCTCGAGTGCTCGTTACTCGAATCAAGCAGGTCGGAAGCTTGAACCTGCTCGACTCGAGTACCGAGCATAATTTAAGTCAATGAAGGACTCAAGCATTTTTCCGGGAGACCTGCACTCGATGGCTGGGTAGGCGGATGATGAGAGAGAGGGAGAGATCTCTATTAGTGAAGAGGGAGCTCATTTAATTCTGAATCAGCTGTACCGCGCTGCACTGAAACTGGGAATTCCCCTGCTTGGAGAGCCGTGACTCCTCTGTCAGCCGGACTCTTTGTGAGTGGAAGAGCTCTGGGGGCGGGGTCTGTCTCTCCCTGTAAGAAGCTCACTTGAATCATCTGAGCCGCGCACCACACTGAAGCCAGGTATATCCATTCATCCATATCCATTCATCCATCCATATCCATTCATCCATCCATATCCATCCATCCATATCCATCCATCTCCATCCATCCATCTATCATCCATCCATCTGTCTATATCCATCCATCCATATCCATCCATCCATCCATATCCATCCATCCATGCATATCATACGTTCATTCATCCTTATCCATGCATATCCATCCATCCATATCCATCCATCCATCCATCCATCTCCATCCATCCATCCGATAGAGAGAGATATAGATAGATATGGAGCTAGAGATAGATATACCTGGCTTCAGTGCGGCGCTTGGTTCAAATGATTCAAATGAGCTTCTTACAACAGAGAGAGAGACCATGCCCCAGAGCGCTGCAACTCACAAAGAAGCAGGCTGACAGAGGAGTCTCTGCTCTCCAAGCAGGGGAATTCCCGGATTCAGCGCGACGGGCAGCTCAGCTGATTCAGAATCAAATAAGCTTATTACATGGACCCGAGCACTCGAGCACCACGCAATGCTCGTCACTGCTAGATACTCGATTAAGCACCCCAATGCTAGATGCTCGATCGAGGAGGGCCGAGCACGCTCGCCCATCACTAGTAACAATGTTTTGAACTTTGGACTTTGAGATCCATATCTCGCCATCCACTACTGCTTTTAACGTGAGACTACCATCATTTTATAGACAATTATCTTGGCTATCTAATAGATAAATTTGACTTATAACTATTTAGCATATCATTAGTTATGCAGATTCTTGTCATGTCACTGCATTGTTACTGTTTTGTTCCTAGTGGTGAAAAATCTTTTTATTCTTGTATACTACAAAATACAACCTGTTCTCACATTCCCTAATAGCTCAGTGTGTTAATAGGTTGATTCCCAAGGGAAAGGTTACTGGTTTGAATCAGGTGCAAAGATGAAGAAGATTTCACAAGAAAAGAGAAACAGCATCATCAAGCTGATCAACAGCTGTCTCTCGACCAAGAAAATTGCCAAACTGTATCATGTGAGTGCCATGACAGTTGGAAGAATATGAAATGAAGTACGTCCATCCATTCAAAAGCCAAAAGGTGGACCTCCAGGCAAAATATCAGAGTCAACAAGTAGCTCATCACAAGGTCTATTAGTTCTGGTACTTCAAACATAGCAATGGAGGTGACTCATATGCTTCATAATAGTGAGATCACAGACATCCATGCAAGTGACTCGCCCCCTGGGCCGTGGGGCACTCGGATCCAGGCAGTAGGGGAACGATGGGAGTAGTAGTGGCAACCCGGTTCCATGGCTCAGGGTGGTCAGGCCAGTGGTAGTCCGTTATGCGCTATTGATTATGTCCGACTACGCCACCCGTGGATTGCGGTTATTAGGAACTGCCGCTGCATGCAGACCGCTGGGGCTGATGAGGTGTGCAGCTAGGCTAGTGTGACTCCCCACGGGAAGAGTGCGGCCCCAGGGCAGTATAGTGGATGTTGGGAGTGATGGTAGTGAGAGTCCCAGTGCTGATAGAGCTGGAGCAGCAAGGAGCACGCAGACAACAGGTTGCAGTCCAGGGTCTTTACTAGAACAGGTAAATTGACCCACAAACAGTCCCAGCTAGGAGGGGACCTGGATGTCTGAGAGCAACGGGGAAATTGGCCCTGGTCAGGGTGAGGGTGTAGGCCTACCGTGCTTTCTGCGCTCCTTCTGGCTATCTCCTCGTTATAGGGTAACAGCCCACGTTTCCGAGCTTTCCGTGTATTCTCGCCTGTATGGCCTGCGACGTGGGTTCCTTTCTGCTCCCAGCCTTGTACGGCTTTACTGGTCCCTTCTGTTGTGGCAGGGCCTCCAGGCTTCTTAGGCCAAGGAATATACAGTCCCCTGTGGACTGGTTCTCTGCTGGAGGATGTAGAATCCTCCCAGCCTCAGACACCAAAGTCTGGTAAAGTAAGTCTTTTATCTGCCAAGACAGGCTCTCTTCGCCTCTTGTCTCTGGCTTGTGGCTCTCCTCCTGCCACACTTCCTCTTAGGTGCAATACAACTTTCTGTCCCTGCTCTGCTCTGGGACAAGTCTCAGTCCTGAGACAGGCCTTCAAATTCTCTCTAATCCTGCCCCCAGTACCAGCTTTTATAGGGGCAGCCGGCTCCCCCTACTGGCCTGAGACAGGAGGTACTGCATGCTAATGTTCCCCTGACTAGAGAACCTCCCCCTTGCTCTCAGACACAGCTTTATTACATTTTGTGGCATCCAGGCCAGGGTGACACATTCCCCCCTAGTAAAATTTAGTACTCCGGGACTAAACAGTAAACAAGGATTATATGCATGACCATAAAAGATTAGTATACAAGCGACGCACAGATTGAGTTCTTAAGGTCACAGTGTGGTCTGTGACTGGGTGTCCATATCACCAATACAATGGGGAGCCTTAACCAGGTGGGGGTCTGTCCTACCACAAGTCCTTTACAGTCTTAGTTCATTCCTTGGTTAGGCTCCGAACGCAGTCCATACAAGGTCCCGGTTATAAAAAAGTCCATAACCTTTGAGTCCTTACAGTAGCTGCAAGAAACTGAAACACAGAATTACCAAACATGCTTGTAACTTGGCAAACATTTTAACATTTGGTAACAGGGTTATTTACAATTTTTGCGCGCTCTATATTCTCCAGCGAGCGGGTATCTGCCCCTTTGTGCTCCTGGTTGACCTACGTAGCCCACTGTCTGGTGGTGGACTGACTTGGCTTTCCCTACTAGCGTTAGGGGTGCAGCTACCAGCTGGGTGTACAGGTAGGGCAGGCAGCTGTCTGCGGGTCCTTTGGCTTACCGCAGGCATAGCAGGCTCACTGTCAGCAGAGGGTAGACTCTCCTGGGCTGCTGGTACAGGCTCTTCTGCCTCTGGAACTGCTTGCTCCTTTTCACCTTCCGGCTCTGGTGCAGGTTGTTGCGCAGTTGGTTGCAGGAAATGCAGGACAGGTACCACTATGGCATCATTTATGCGAGTCCAGGACTGAGGGAACTCTCCGAGAACGGTGCTGATCATTTCTTCTTTGTCCTCTGCGGGTTCAAGGTCACTCTGATCTTCTTCTGCACTAAGGAGTTGCTCGGGGCATCTTTTGAGGTGGTCTCTGGAGACGACACTAGTGGTTTCTCCTCCGTCCTTGGTGATTACGCACACCTTTGGGTTGTCGTGGTCAGACTGCAGTACGGTGTAGGGTTCCCTTTCCCACTGGTCGTCCAACTTATGTAGCCTTCTCTTCCGCTTCAGGACCTGCTCACCAGGTTCTAGGGGACCAGCAGGGGCGTGTTGGTTGAAGAGTCTTTCTTGCCTCTCTCTCACCTGGGCCAGGCTCTTCTCCACACTCTCCTGTACCTTCTTGTACTGCAGTTGCCTTTCCGTATCCCAGTCTGCATCCGGGGAGGTGTCCTCAGGTGTTAGGACTCCCATCTCCAGGTCTACGGGCAGCTTACCTGGTCTGGCTCGCATCAGGTAAGCTGGGGTGCAGTTTGTAGCATTCACCGGGATATTGTTGTATAGGTCTATTAGGTCCGGCAGTTTTTCTGGCCACAGGCTGTGTTCCTCCAGGGGCAACGTCTTCAGGAGATCAATGACTATGTTGTTTATTTTCTCACACATCCCGTTGGTTTGTGGATGGTAAGGCATTGTTCGAATCTTCTTACAGCCATAGAGGTTGCAGAACTCTTGGAAGATTTCAGCCTCGAACGCTGGACCCTGGTCTGTCAGGACCTGTTCTGGATACCCGTGTGGACGGCAGAAGTATTGTTGGAAGGCTCTGGCCGCTGTTTGGGCTGTCAAGTCTTTTACCAGGACCACCACGAGATGTATCCTGACCGGCTTGGAGCCAATTTGACGTGGTCCAGAGCTACCAGCTCAAGAGGCTGCGTGGTGACGATGAGCCTCAAGGGTGTCTTCTGGCTGGTGCGGTCCTTCCTCCTTAGGTGACAAGGGCCACAGTCTCTGCACCATTTTTCTACTGCTCCTCTCATGCCGACCCAAAAGAACCTTCCTCTTAGCAGGAACTCCAGTTTCTTCTAACCGAAGTGCCCCGCTCTGTCATGGTAAGCCCCCAGGACCATAGCTGCATCCCGCCTTGGGACCACGACATGCCAGGTCAGCTCGTGCGTCCGGTGGTTGACAATCCTTCTGCACAACTTGCCTTCGTAGAGGAACAGCTTGCTCTTCTCTTTCCATAGCTGCTTGGCTTCCTCTGGGGCATCCGGATCCATGCGGGCGTCTTCCTGGGTCAGCAGATCTTTCACGAGGCGGATGGCAGGGTCACTATCTTGGGTCTCGGCCCAGCTGTGGTGAGGTAGGGGATTGATCATCACGGTTGTTAGATCCTCCTCCTTCACGCGGTGGGAGTATTGAGCGGCTCCATACCGGTGAAACGCGGGGAGTTCTACCTCCTCCAGCTCTTCTGGGTCTTCGTCACCTTCAGGTAAGTGAGGCATCCTCGATAGGGCGTCAGCGTTGGCATTGGTTTTGCCGGCCCGGTACTTGATCACGAAGTCATAGTTGGAGAGACGGGCCATCCACCGCTGTTCTAGGGCACCCAGTCTTGCATTGTCCAGGTGTGTCAATGGGTTGTTGTCCGTGTACACGGTGAAATTTGCGGAGGCCAGGTAATGCTTGAAGCGTTCCGTCACGGCCCACACCACCGCCAAGAATTCTAGCTTGAAGGAGCTGTAATTCTCCGGGTTCCTCTCGGTGGGCCTCAGCTTCCGGCTGGCGTACGCGATCACCCTTTCTCTGCCCTGTTGGTTTTGGGACAGTACGGCTCCCAGTCCCACATTACTGGCGTCTGTGTGGAGAATAAAAGGCTGGCCATAGTCAGGGCAGGCCAGGATCTCATCCCCCATGAGGGCCATCTTCAACTGGCGGAAGGACTCCTCTTCCGGTTTATCCCACTTGAAGGGTGGCTTTTGACTTCGGGACTTTGACTGTCCAATCTGGAGGTCCTGCATGGGAGCCGCCATCTTAGTGAACCCGGGGATGAACCTTCGGTAGTAGCCTACCAACCCGAGAAACTGTCTCACCTCTTTGATGTTCGAGGGGCTTGGCCAGCTCTTGATTGCCGTGACCTTGTCAGGGTCGGGGGCCACTCCTTCCGCACTTACCACGTGCCCTAGGTACTGGACCTTTGGTTTCAACAGGTGACACTTCGATGGTTTCACCTTCAGGCCATAGCCTGCCAGGGCTTCGAACACCTCGGCCAGGTGCTTGAGATGGTCCTCGTAGGTCTTCGAATAGACGATCACGTCGTCCAGGTAAAGGAGGACCGTCTCGAAGTTTCGGTGCCCTAGACAGCATTCCATCAGCCGCTGGAAGGTCCCTGGTGCGTTGCAGAGCCCGAAGGGCATACAGTTGAACTCACTCAGTCCCATAGGGGTGGTGAAGGCGGTCTTCTCCTTGTCAGCCTCTGCCACAGGAACCTGCCAGTACCCGCTAGTAAGGTCCAAAGTAGAAAAGAAGTTAGCTGATTTTAGTGCGGCTAAAGACTCCTCTATTCTAGGCAGCGGATATGCGTCTTTGTGGGTGATACGGTTGATTTGTCTATAGTCGACGCACATTCTCATGGTGCCGTCTTTCTTTTTCACCAGAACCAAGGGGGCAGCCCAGGGGCTACAGCTGTCTCTAATGATCCCAGCTTCTTTCATTTCTTTTAGCATGCCCTTTGCGTTCTGATAATGTGCTGGGGGTACTGGTCTGTGTCTTTCTTTTATCGGTGGGTGGCTCCCTGTGGGGATATGGTGTTCTATCCCCTTTACTCTGCCGAAGTCTAGCAGGTGCTTACTAAAGACTCTCTCATACTCCTGTACCACCCGGTAGACTCCTTGTTTTTGGTGCAGGGGAGTGGAGTCAGCACCCACATGGAGTTTCTGGCACCAGTCCTCCTTTTGTTTCTGGGAGCCATTACCCTCCGCCTGTGGAGATGGAGGCAAGGGTTCCACAGCCCTGATAGCTTTGTGTTCGACAACAAACAGTTTGGCGAGTGTAGCGTATCTGGGTAAGTGTACTTCCCTCTCCCCAATGTTGAGGATGCGGACGGGCACCCTCCCATGACGGACATCAACCACCCCCCGGGCTGTCAAAATGGTGGACCTGCTGTCTGAGTACACGGGTTCTACTATGGCTTGGTAGTCTCTACCTCTCAACCCGATTGTAGTCCGACACCAGATCATCATTTCACTTTTGGGAGGCATGGAAATGGGGAATGGGTCACTCAGTCTTACGCTACCGATCTCACCACCAGACAGTTCTACCTGCTGCCGTCTCATCAGGGCTTTTATCTCCTTGTTGAGGACTCTTTGTTGGCTGGAACTAGCATTCACCGCCACCTGTTGTAGAATTACAATTACCTCTGAAAGACAATTTTCAATTACATTAGTACCCACAGTTATTTTAGGGTGACTTTCACGACGGTCAATGTCCACGATAATCACTCCCTGTGCCGGTAGTTCAACTTTACCAATCTTAATGGTCATCTCCTTGAACCCCATCTGCGGCACGGGTAAGCCATTACTGGCGATGATGCTCAAGTTACTGTCTGGATACCGTGTGATATCAGCATCAGTCCAATACTGCTTAAAAAGTACATAAGGGATAGTGGTTACTTGCGACCCAGTATCCAGCAAGGCGCTCATGGGGATACCGTCCAGCACCACGGGTAAAACCGGGCGCCCCCCAACGTACTTATCACGCCAATTATAAGGGCCTTGTGATCTTATGCCTGGGGGTTGGCCCTCTGCCCCAGGTTGGACCCGTTTAAATTACAGTACCTGGAAATGTGTCCGGGCTGGTTGCATCGACGGCAAATGGGCTGTCCATCCTCTGCGTAGCGGTCTGTGGGCCTCCCTCGGAACGACGGGATCCTCCTCTGTCGACGCCACGGGACATCCTCCAAACTTGAAACCGACTCGATGGGTCTTGACGGGTCCACTTGCAAAGCCCGGACGGTCCTGGTCAACGCCGCGACGCTCCTGGTCAGCTCCTGGACTTGGTGGTGCAGATCTTTCGACGGGGCTTGGTTCAGGGCCTGTCCATCAGCCCCCACGGGGTCCATAGAGGAGGGCGCCACCTCCTGGTGGTAGGTGAGAGCAGGGCGCCGGGGGTTTATAGCGCCACTGGTTGCGGGTTCACTGAGCACCCTTATGTCCCTGTCCTTAAATTGGGCAAAGGTCAGATCAGGGTTCTGAAAGAATATGAGGCGCAGTTGGGCCCTGTGGGCGCTAGACAGCAGGCCTTCTATGAATTGCTCTGTCAGTAGTTTATCCGTTTCCTGCATGCTGCCAGGGTCAGTTTGTTGGATGGCCCTCAGGGCTTCCTGCAAATTTAGGGCATAGTCTCTGATGCTGTACTGTGCCCGCTGCTTACATCCATAGAACCACATTTTAATTTCAGCGGAGGTACGTGTGTCAAAGGTACCCCGCAGCCGGGCCAGAATACCCTTTACAGTCCTTTTCTCCTCAGTGGGCCATGACTTTACCTCCCTTTGGGCTGCGCCAGTTAACTGCCCTGTTAGTATGCTAACCTTCTGTTCCTCAGTCAGGGGGTAAACCTGGAACAAACTGTACAGCCTTTCCTTAAAGTCAGTTAGGGCATGGGGCTCCCCTGAGTATTTGGGCAGCCAGGCCGCTCCAGGGATGTAGGGCAGGGAAAAGGGCATCACCGCTGCTGCAGCCGCGTTGGTGGTAGTGGGCGTCTCTGTGTCCGACATCTTCCTCCCCCCTAGTTAAGTGTGGCCTACCTTCCGACGATCCTCTTCTGTAGGCTGCGGCTCCGTTGCTGCTGCTCTGGACGAGGACCTTGCGCCGCGTCCTGATGACGTCAGCGTCGCTCTCTCTCCCTTCCAGGACCTTGCGCAGCGTCGTTGCGTGGGGCGGAGCTTCGGGTCTTGCGCGCTTTCGGCGTCCACGCCCCTCTTCTTCCTGCTCGGCGTCCTGAAGATGGCGTCCGATGGCGGGAAGCAGCTGCGGATGGCGGGAAGACGGCAGAAGACGGCGGGAGACGGTCCAAGATGGCGTCTGATGGCGGGAATCGGCTCCGGATGGCGGGAAACGACTCCGGACGGCGGGAAACTTCGCCACAGGTAAGTTACAAAAGTCTTCTTTTTTTTCAGGCACGCAGTACCCGGTGGTTGGGGGCACGAAATCCTGCCGACTACGCCAAAGCTGACTCGCCCCCTGGGCCGTGCGGCACTCGGATCCGGGCAGTAGGGGAACGATGGGAGTAGTAGTGGCAACCCGGTTCCGTGGCTCAGGGTGGTCAGGCCAGTGGTAGTCCGTTATGCGCTATTGATTATGTCCGACTACGCCACCCGTGGATTTCGGTTATTAGGAACCGCCGCTGCATGCAGACCGCTGGGGCTGATGAGGTGTGCAGCTAGGGTAGTGTGACTCCCCACGGGAAGAGTGCGGCCCCAGGGCAGTATAGTGGATGTTGGGAGTGATGGTAGTGACAGTCCCAGTGCTGATAGTGCTGGAGGAGCAAGGAGCACGCAGACAACAGGTTGCAGTCCAGGGTCTTTACTAGAACAGGTAAATTGACCCACAAACAGTCCCAGCTAGGAGGGGACCTGGATATCTGAGAGAAACGGGGAAATTGGCCCTGGTCAGGGTGAGGGTGTAGGCCTACCATGCTTTCTGCGCTCCTTCTGCCTATCTCCTCGTTATAGGGTAACAGCCCACGTTTCCGAGCTTTCCGTGTATTCTCGCCTGTATGGCCTGCGACGTGGGTTCCTTTCTGCTCCCAGCCTTGTACGGCTTTACTGGTCCCTTCTGTTGTGGCAGGGCCTCCAGGCTTCTTAGGCCAAGGAATATACAGTCCCCTGCGGACTGGTTCTCTGCTGGAGGATGTAGAATCCTCCCAGCCTCAGACACCAAAGTCTGGTAAAGTAAGTCTTTTATCTGCCAAGACAGGCTCTCTTCGCCTCTTGTCTCTGGCTTGTGGCTCTCCTCCTGCCACACTTCCTCTTAGGTGCAATACAACTTTCTGTCCCTGCTCTGGGACAAGTCTCAGTCCTGAGACAGGCCTTCAAGTTCTCTATAACCCTGCCCCCAGTACCAGCTTTTATAGGGGCAGCCTGCTCCCCCTACTGGCCTGAGACAGGAGGTACTGCATGCTAATATTCCCCTGACTAGAGAACCTCCCCCTTGCTCTCAGACACAGCTTTATTACATTTTGTGGAATCCAGGCCAGGGTGACACACAAGCGCCGTACAATGCATGTTACACAAGTCTTGAATGGTAGCTCAAAACAAGGTGAAGAAGCCTTTACTTCAATATGATCATAAGAAGCGTCAACGTGAGTTTGCAAAAAATTATGAAAAGTGAACAGTAGAAGATTGTAAACAGGTGATTTGGGGTGATAAGACAAAAGTCAATAGACTAGGCTCTGATGAGTCCAAATTGGTGTGGAAGAAGCAAGGGAAAATGGGGTTAATGGAGAAATTGAAGGAATTACTTGACCAGGATCGATGGTGGTCTCAATGCTGAGTTATTTGTGAGTATCCTACAAGACGAATTACTTTGTACACTTGCGTACTATGAGTATGAAAAGGACAACATAGTGTTCCAGCAGGACAATGACCAAAAGCATAAGTCGAGACTGGCAAAAAATGGTTCAATCACAATAAAGTAGAGCTGCTGGATTAGCCCCATAGTCCCCAGACCTCGACCCAATTGAACACTTGTGGGTAGAGTTGAAGAAAAAACTGTATACATACCTAAGTGAGTAGACTTAGGTACCAACTTTGGGAGCATGTAAAAGAAACCCGTGATCAGATATCGGTCGAGACATGTTTGAATCTGATTGAGAGCGTGCCAAGAAGGATTCAGGCAGTGTTGAAAGCCAAAGGTGGATTTACAAAATACTAACAAAATAATAAAAAATTAAATTTAGATTTTTAGGAGCAAGGAGCAAAACAGTAACAGTGACATGACAAGAATCTGCATAACTAATCATATGCTAAATAGTTGCAAGTCAAATTTATGTATGAGATAGATTGTCTATAAAATGATGGTAGTCTCACATTCAAAGCAGTAGTGGTTGGTGAGATACGGAGCGTAAAATTCAAAAGTTCCAAACATTGTCACCCTTTTGTTCGTTACTGTATATGCTGCAGCCTCAGTGTTTTCTGCGTTATGTATATAGAGCAGCCACGGTGTCTCCTATGTGATTTGACTGCAGACCCCCTCACTATGTGAGTTCTATAAATGTTACATGAGCAGTGATGAATTTCCCACTGTGAGGAGACCTGCAGTGTAGTATAAATTTGTGTTCAGAACTTACTGCTGCTAGTTCTTTTCAAAACTTATTGCAAAGAGTCAACTGTGTACCACACCGACGCAAATCTGGAACAGTAGTTGCAAGTAGCTACATCATCAATACAAGCTAACAATGTTGCGCAAATGAGAAGCAGTTCCAGCCAACACATTAGGGGTGAGTTATTTAAATGTTTGACAAAATATATCAGGATAAATTTCAATTTGATAATTTTGTACAGCCCTGAGTGATGGTATAAATATCCCCTGGCTGAAAAAAGATTCCCCACTTTTGACATAAAAGAACGTATAGAACATTATAAATTCAAAACAATTCCTACACAGACTGAGGGCGGGAGGTTGATGCAGCACTCTGCCTTTTTACTGTTGCTGTGCATGGTGTTATGAGGAGGATTTGGAGGAGGTGGATATGTGCTGCCTAGTAAGGGAAAGAGATCTTGAGCCCAACCAGGAAGGCTTCACCACCTGTCCTGGTTGAGGTGGTGCAGTACTGTCACTCAAAACATTGACCCAATAGGCATGAAAGTCTTGTTCTGTCCATAATTTGTTGATGGTACAGTTCACTTTCAAGCTCATTGCCCAGGCTACAAAGTGCCCCTCCTTTTCCTGCATATGAAAGCACAAAGCGTGCACCCCTTTATGTGAGAAATTATGGCAGCTCAGTATCTTCCAAAGAGGCTGAATACACAACCATGACACTAACCAAGTACTACTTAAGGATTTGTCCTGGAATACTAGAAAAGCGAGTGAGAGGTGAAGTGGTAGGAGAACAGCTTGGGCCTTGCTCAAATTGCTGGCCAGCTTTCTTTGCCACATATGCAGGTGCTGTCTCTTCTTGTGCAGAATGAGACCCGTAGGTCTTAGTCTATTTGAGCTGAGACATTCTTAACTTATTTTCCTAAGTCTTTACTCAAACATCCATGTGAGTGTTTAGGGTATGTGCATATGTTGAATATTTTAAGCTGTTTTGAAATGCTGCATAAAATACATGCGATTTGCCACATTTTTTGCAAGTTTTTGATGCATTTTTACTTGCGTTCTTCTCCATTAATTTAAATGGGTGAAAAGGGCATCAAAAGCATTTACAGAATTGACATGCTGCAGACTTGGGGGAAAAAAAAGCGTGTGCATGAGATTTTTGAAATCTTATTCATTTTGTCACTGCAAAAACACCGCATGGTAATGTAGCACCCTGAGGATTCGGCTGCTACAGGGGTATTGCACCTCAACCCAGAGGTGTGATATTCCACTCCCGGGTAAGGATGGAGTGTGGAACTGAGCTCGGTAGGCTGCATGCACTACATACATCCCATTTCCGAGGAACAGGCCGACGGTACTCCCACTTAGAAATGTGCAGGTACGACCGAGTCTGTTCCTGGCTGGAGTGGGAGGGGGGTGGTACATCCCAAGTAGTGTAGGGGCAGATAGGGGGAGCAGCCTGGGTAAAGATAGGAGCTCATTGGGTGCTGGTCGCCTGAGCTCACACATAGAGGGTGTATATAAGGTGGGCACCATCAGAGAACAGGGTCAGTCAGTCAGTCTTTGCAGAGAAGTCGGAGGAAGAGGAGCAGAGAAGCCCCAGAGAGAGAGAGGAGAAGGCCAGAAAGACCCAGAGGGGGAAACAGAAAAGGAACTCTGAGAACCCAAAGTCCATCAGCGGGTGAAGAGTTGGCAAAAGGGTACCGGATCCCAAGCTGGTGGGGGCAAAAGCACACCCTAGCCAGAGACCGGAGGCCGTGGGCAGTGTCTGCCACGGCCACCCACCACATCCACCCCGAAGGCATACCACGTGGAGGGTCAGGGAACCCAAGGCCAAGGGTCTCCCAACAGAAGGCCCGAGGGAGCTGGACCTGGGTGGATCACTAGTGGGGACGGCCAGAGGAAAGGACAGAAGGAGAGCTCAGGGTCACGCTCCGGACTTGCTTGGGGGTTGGCTGGATCCAGGACCTGGTGGACGCAGCACGGCTCGGGTGGTCACTTGAAGCTGGAGTGACCGGAACATCAGCAGTGAGTAAATACCCTAAACTGCACAACCCGACTCTGTCTTCATTTTACATCTACGCTGCACCACCACAACCCCCATCCTCTGCACCTGACCCCCTGAGGCTATACCCCACCCGTTGGGGGTTATACCATCAAAAGCTGCACCTACACCATCAGCCTCAGCGGACCCTGCTGCAGCGGCGGCCATAGTGACCGCAATACAACGGGTGGCGTAGTCGACATTAAGAACTTAATAACATCTGTAGGACTGCCACTTACAACTGAGTTTGACACCCTGGGCACGGACCGGGTCACAGCCACTCGGAAGACTACAACTCCCATCTGATCCGGCTCCGGATATTCCCACTAAAGAATATGGCCCAGGGGGCGCGTCAGTAACATACCGTAAGTTCCTTGTCATTCTACAGCTGGTCTTCCGTCTATATATACACCTACTAGTTCCTCTCCTTCCCTCATGTTTTTTTCTTCTGTATTTCTGAAGGGACAGGTGGTAATTAGTGTTGAATGAGTATGTTCCATTAACCCTTTCAGTGAGCACGCTCAGGTGCTCGCTGAGTATTTTGGCATGCTCGACATTTCTTTTACTTTCGCCGCGGCTACCTGTTCGACAGGCAATCTCTGCATATGTCACAGCTGTCTAACAGCTATGACACTTGCAGCCGCGGCATCATTAAAAGAAAGGCCGAGCACACCAAAATACTTGGCGAACACCCGAGCATGGTCACCGAAAGGGTTAATGAAACATACTCGCTCAATACTAGTGGTAATGTTGGGAACTCTCTCTTTTTTTTATTTAATTTTATATAGATACTTTCTTTGGGGCACTCCGGTCTGTGTGGGTCCAGATGGATGGGAGTGCTGATCATTGTCTTTTGTTTATATATAAATATGTTTGGGGCAGTGCTAATGTAGCACCCCGAGGACTCGGCTGCTACAGGGGTATTGCACCTCGAACCAGAGGTGTGGTATTCCACTCCCGGGTAAGGATGGAGTGTGGAACATAGCTCAGTTAGCTGCATGCACTACACTCACCCCATTTCCGGGGGACAGACCAACGGTACTCCCACCAGATAGATGTGCAGGTACGACAGCTTCTGTCCCTGGCTGGAGTGGGGAGGGGGGAGGAACATCCCAGTGGTGTAGGAGCAGAGAGGGGAGGGACTCTGGGCATAGGTAGGAGCCCATTGGGTGCTAGTCACCTGGGCTCGGGTGTCAGAAGGGAGTATATAAGGTGGGCACCATCTTAGGACAGCAGTCAGTTCAGAGGGGAGTTCAGCCAGAGAGGGCTGACAGGGAGCTGTGGCTCAGTCTGGGCCCAGCTCCAGAGCCAGGCCTGGAGAGGAGGCCTGAGGCAGAGAGAGAGAAAGAAGAAGAAGGAGGAACAGGAACACCAGGAAAGGCCCAGAGACGCAAGAAGAGAGGGAAACCTGAGATCCCACGAGTTAACGGGTGAAGGGTTGGCAGAACAGGGTACCGGATCCCAAACTGGTGGAGGCCAATTATCCTCAGCCAGGAACCGGAGGTCGTGGTCAAGTCTTGGCGCGACCCCTCACCATATCCACCAGGAAGGCATACCATATAGGGTCAGGGAAACCGGGAAAGGTTTCACCACCAGAAGGCCCGAGGGAGCAGGACAAAGGTGGGTCCCTAGTGGGGACGGCCAGTAGGAAGGAAGAGAGGGGAGCCTTGGACCACGCTCCGGAATTGCCTGGGAGTTAGCCGAGTCCCTCACCTGGTGGGCGCAGCACGGCTCGGGTGGTCCTTACTGCGCACAAGTGACCTGATAAAGAACTGTGAGTAAAGCTGTGAAAACTGCAACCGCACGTCTCAGTGATTCCTTGTCACACCACCACGACCACCATCATTCCTCCCTGTCTCGCCAGCTGCCCTGAGGCTATACCCCTCCCGTTGGGGGTTATACCATCCACGCTGCACCACCGTACCACCGGCCTCAGCGGTCTGCCCTGCAGCGGCGGCTTCATAGCCGCAATCAACGGGTGGCGTAGTCGGACACTAATACCATCATACCAATAACTGCCACTTAGTTTGACCACCCTGGGCGCGGACCGGGTCACCGCCACACGAAGACTACTACCCCCATCGGATCCGGCTCCGGGTATTTCCCGCATGCGCAATGCTGCCCAACATGGCCCAGGGGGTGAGTCAACTTTGGCGTAGTCGGCAGGATTACGTGCCCGCAACCACCGGGTACTGCGTGCCTGAAGAAAAGTTAACATGTACCTCAAAAAGAAGTCTCCTGCCAATTCCGGAGGATTCCCGCCATCGGACGCCGTCCGGAGTCGTTTCCCGCCGTTTGCCCGCCATTTGCAGCCTTTACCCGCCATCCGCGGAGTTTCCCGCCATCAGGAGACGATTCCCGCCATCTGAGACGGTTTCCCGCCCTGGCAGAGCGGACGCCATTATGGGCGTGCCAGAGGGTGGCAAGAGACCACCTCCCATCGTGGGCATGGCCCCAGAGTGGCGCCAAAGGAAGAGACCGCCCCCACCAGCCGAGTCTACAATAATGGAGATGTCCATCAGAGTGGGGGGTCTGCCCCTGAAACTGACTGTCACTAAGATGCCCCGGGACCACTCCCAATGGGGGCGGATAGGGAATAAAGCTGAGAAGATGGGTGCGGCCTGGAGGAGTCTGGACAGATCGCACCCGGGGATGGAGGAAGAGTCGAGCAGCACCGACCCCGTGGTTCGGAGCCTGTTGCAGGCCGCCACCCCAGAAGGCCTGGTGGAGATCCTGGCACAACTCCCCAGAGATCGGGAGCGTGCACAGACCGCGCTGGAGGCCTTGGCCCGGAAGATGGCCCGAGTACAGCAGGAAGCACTGGCCGAATGGAGGAGGGAGATGGCCCAGCAGGCTGGAACCCGCCAGCACAGGACGCCACCCGCAACGTGGGGCATGTCTGCCCCTGAGGATGGTGCAGGAGGGACGAAGGCCGGAGACGACGCCGCGGAGGGAGCTGCAAGGATGGAAGCAGGTAATGGGGACGTCATCACCCCGTGCCCAGTAGCCGTAAGCCTGCCCCAGCTCCCCGTCGCAGAGCCCGAAGTCATACTCACCGCGCCCGTTGCCGCGGTCTCCACAGCGCCCTCTACCTCCACTGTGCCGCCGGCCTGGTCGCAAGGCCTGGTGCATCCGGGCGCCGCTGCCCCCACAGCGCCCTCCTCCCCAAAGGTGCCATACCTGGACCCAAAGAGGATGCCTCCGGCCTGGACGCAAGGCCGGGTACCTCCGGCACCGCTGCCCCCACAGCGCCCTCGACCTCCACAGTGCTGCCCCTGGGCGAAGATCTCTTCGCGCAGCATACTAGCCCAGACGGGCTGCCCTTCGTGTGGCCACCGGAGTACATCAACCCCCGACTCCGGAGGGAACGGCCCCTGTGTGAGCCTCTGATCCCGGCTCCGGCGCCCGCCAAAATTGTTCCACTCCCGTTGGAGGACGCCCAATTTGCATGGGATCCGACCGGTGAGGACCTCATGGGGTTCACCAAGGAGACCCGGGCAGACGCAGCCCGGCGTGAGGAGTGCTGCCGTCAACAGCTGGAGGTCTTTGGGAGAGAACGGCGAGAGAGGCGAATCCGCGAGGAACAGCTGCAGGCCCAAAGCGCGGAGCAGAAACGCCGGGCCCGACGAAACCCCCGTACGGCCCACGGCCCCCGCACCACCGGGACCGTAATAAAGTTTCAACTGGAGAATGGCTGGGGCTTTATCCGGGATCACCGAACTCCCGGCGACGTCTTTGTCACCCGCAGGGATGTCGAGAGCCACCTGCCGGAGGGACACCGCGGACGTGACCTCTACCCGGGTGATGTGGTCGCCTTCACCCGGCATCAGTGTGCTAAAGGACCGTACGCCCTTCACGTACACCGGCTGACTGAGGAGGAGATGCAGTATGAGGAAGACCAAGAGGACCCGGACGGGTCTGAAGACTACCCTCAGGAAGGAGCAGGAGGACATTGTTACTAATGAACGGTAACTGAAACTGTATATAGTTACCCGTAAGGGTACCTGTCATGCTGCTAATTGGAGTGTGGTCCCCGTTGGGACTAGAGTGGAACTGTTAAAGAACTGTTACCTGTGTGCCCCTAATCCCTAATCAGGCTGAGGACTGTGAGCAGCCATTCCCTATCCCCACTGGCCGAGGACTGAGAGCGGTCAACGCCCTGTAAATAGTTGCGCTTCTTAAAGTGCCCCCTACTGGTTTTATAAGGAACTGTTTTTCTACTACGGAATTGATGACTGTTGCACTTTACCTGGTCACAAGTTGCACCGTGGCCAGAAATCAAGAGTATGTTCTGAAAATGTTGTATGTGAAAATGTCTTATAATAGAAAGTTTATTATGCTGCTAAAACAGTGATGCCAAAATCTTGCATAATGTTTTACAAAAGAGTTCCGGTGGCATTAGCCAGATATTTTATAATGTCATAGGAAAATGTTTTATACCTGTAACGTTTAAAAAGAAAAGAGTACCTCCCATAAAGGGATGAGTTCATAGTTAATATCTTATATGTGAGTGCACTTTCAAATTTTTGTATGTCTAATTGTTTTGCTCTATTCCAGCCCGAGGACGTGCTGTGATTTACCAGGGGGGAATGTAGCACCCCGAGGACTCGGCTGCTACAGGGGTATTGCACCTCGAACCAGAGGTGTGGTATTCCACTCCCGGGTAAGGATGGAGTGTGGAACATAGCTCAGTTAGCTGCATGCACTACACTCACCCCATTTCCGGGGGACAGACCAACGGTACTCCCACCAGATAGATGTGCAGGTACGACAGCTTCTGTCCCTGGCTGGAGTGGGGAGGGGGGAGGAACATCCCAGTGGTGTAGGAGCAGAGAGGGGAGGGACTCTGGGCATAGGTAGGAGCCCATTGGGTGCTAGTCACCTGGGCTCGGGTGTCAGAAGGGAGTATATAAGGTGGGCACCATCTTAGGACAGCAGTCAGTTCAGAGGGGAGTTCAGCCAGAGAGGGCTGACAGGGAGCTGTGGCTCAGTCTGGGCCCAGCTCCAGAGCCAGGCCTGGAGAGGAGGCCTGAGGCAGAGAGAGAGAAAGAAGAATAAGGAGGAACAGGAACACCAGGAAAGGCCCAGAGACGCAAGAAGAGAGGGAACCCTGAGATCCCACGAGTTAACGGGTGAAGGGTTGGCAGAACAGGGTACCGGATCCCAAACTGGTGGAGGCCAATTATCCTCAGCCAGGAACCGGAGGTCGTGGTCAAGTCTTGGCGCGACCCCTCACCATATCCACCAGGAAGGCATACCATATAGGGTCAGGGAAACCGGGAAAGGTTTCACCACCAGAAGGCCCGAGGGAGCCGGACAAAGGTGGGTCCCTAGTGGGGACGGCCAGTAGGAAGGAAGAGAGGGGAGCCTTGGACCACGCTCCGGAATTGCCTGGGAGTTAGCCGAGTCCCTCACCTGGTGGGCGCAGCACGGCTCGGGTGGTCCTTACTGCGCACAAGTGACCTGATAAAGAACTGTGAGTAAAGCTGTGAAAACTGCAACCGCACGTCTCAGTGATTCCTTGTCACACCACCACGACCACCATCATTCCTCCCTGTCTCGCCAGCTGCCCTGAGACTATACCCCTCCCGTTGGGGGTTATACCATCCACGCTGCACCACCGTACCACCGGCCTCAGCGGTCTGCCCTGCAGCGGCGGCTTCATAGCCGCAATCAACGGGTGGCGTAGTCAGACACTAATACCATCATACCAATAACTGCCACTTAGTTTGACCACCCTGGGCGCGGACCGGGTCACCGCCACACAAAGACTACTACCCCCATCGGATCCGGCTCCGGGTATTTCCCGCATGCGCAATGCTGCCCAACATGGCCCAGGGGGTGAGTCACTGACCCATCACAGTGTTAATATTTTTAGCCAGCAGGGACATTTACACCCTTCTGGTCATATGATATTGCTAGGGATTAAGTGCTGTTAACTTCAGCACTGCTATGAGATGTAACCAGAGCTCTCAACCGTCCCGGATTCGGTGGGAATGTCCCGTCACGGCAAAGCTGCTCTCCTGGCTTCTATAGTCACCTCTCTGATGCGTCTTCATTGCTCTGTAGCTCCTCCTCGAGAGGGCAGGGCTGATCATCTCTTATCAGTGCATAAATTAAATTATGTATTCATCTCTCACCTGGGACTCAAACTCACATCACAGTATGCATACCAATGATCATTGGCTGTTGCTCTAACCACTGAGCTACAGCCAATAATAACAGAGATAGGAGAATTTGGTAATCTTGACCTCTATATTGCAGGCAATGAATTCAGAAGCAGAGTCTACCTCTCCATAGAAATACATTGTACATAACAATTTTATTTTTATTATACTGAGGTGAAGAAAAAGATTTATTTTGTTCCTATAAGGATATGAACCCACGATCCATACTAGCAGCATTTTGGATGCAGCTCACCTGCGCTGTGTCCAAAAGGCTGCGTTCTACGATACAAATACAGTGGATTGGATTTAGAGAAATCCCATGCCCACTATGCTTCTATTTCACACTGCATAAACTCACCGGCTGCGTGTCTTTATGAGCTGCAGCACATCAATTTCTGTTGCGGAGATGCTGATTAGAATGTATATAATGCGGTAACGCCACATGATTCAGTGAACACATGTGGTTTAACCTACATGATTAGAACTCAGCATTTTGGATGCAGCGACAATATGCTGCATCCAAAGCGCTGCAGATCCTGATCGTGGGAACGCAGCCTAAAAGTAGTAAAAATAATAAGCAGTTGTATCATTTTTGTTATCAGGCATCTACCCAGTTCTTGAACCCACAAGCTTCACAATACAGATCAATGGGAGCTTTATTGTGCTGAGCCACGATCTCTAATGGTTAGTGATGAGTGAGCATGCTCGCTCCTGCTCTGTACTCGCCCGAGCACCTCACTACTTGAGATGCTCGGTGCTCGGCAAATACTTCCGGGATGTTCAGGCGGGAGCTCGAGTCCCCGCCCCGCCTCACTTGTTTGGCGCTGTTTTAACAGCAAATAAACATGCAGGGATTACCTGCCACTCACTGTAATGCCACAGCCATGTTGGTTGTGGCATTACAGTGATTGGCTGGCCGCATAGTGTTATCAGGTCTATATCAGCCATGTTGACCCCTATGCTCGTCACAGTCTAACCTTCAGACAGGCAGAGTAAGGAGAGCTACAGCTGAGTGAGGGAGAGAATTGGCAGTTATTAGTTAGGTATATGTATTCCACAGCAAAATATATATACATCTAAACTAACAGTCCTTCTAAGGACTAATCCAACCGCATATATTATGTATTATTACTGGTGATAGTAGGAGTTAGGCAGGCAGAGTTTGTGGACAGAATACAAACAATAGAATAGGGTCCATTGCACGTTCTGTCTGCTGCTGTTACAGATATCCATAGCCCTAGATATCAAGGCAAATTCTTTTTTTTGCTCTTAATCCTGATTATTTGCTTAAAAAGCAATATAGTACACCATTTTTACTGCTCTATTTGCATGTTAGTAGAATACAGCAAGATTTGATCGATTTTATTTGCATTGCTGTATTGTGGAAGCAGAGAAATTTGTCCATTTGCCCTAATGATCGTGAAATTTTTTTGAGCGTGCCAAATATTACACTCCATTTCAAGTCTGAGCGCTGTGTGTTATTGAACCTATTCACACCTGGTCGCTGACCAATACCACAGTACAGTACAAGGCCACTGCCTAGAACCGTGGTCATCATCACACATGATCACATATTACTGCTGTAATAATCATGACATTATTACACTCCATTTCAAGTCTAACATAGTAGACACTTAGGGAAATCCACACAAATGGGAATATATCATAGAGACACGTCGGTCAATATGAAAAACCCCCCCAAAATTTTTTGGATGTATATGCTTTGTGGACACAATAAATGGCAGACCATTCGGATGAGAACACAGGAAGAAAGGAGAACCACCGAATGTCCAGTCCAATATTCATGAGACATAAACTAACATATGTATAAAAGACCTTTATTGAAAAAATTGGTCATAGTGGTGCTACAAACACATGAAAATCCGCAAACACAAATAATGTACATGCAACATCTGTGTGACAAATTAAATTATATATTGTCAAATTCAATCACAATGAATATATACCAGTTGCAATGGACATAATCCATTTGAATCCCACAATATATTGATGTGCCAAATTGGTAATAGGTATGTCAGGGACAGCAATTATCCATATAGGTGATAGTGATTAATGCCTAATGATGTATGCTGTATAAATGGCAAATAGTCCAATAGTGGTTCCATTGTAATATGGAAATTGCTTAGGGCATATTGCTGATGCCAACTGGCATACAAGATATTTAAAATAAATCGGTACCATATACAACCTGCTATGATGTATGTAGATAATTCAAAAAAATGCTCACAAAAACAGGGGGAACCATTAGGCTGACATACCTGAATGTGGGGTACCAATGGAGGGATCGCGGCTGAGCCCCGATGTGCGTTTAGGACAGGGGACGAAGGACGCTCCAGTCCGAAACGCGCATCGGGGCTCAGCCGCGATCCCTCCATTGGTACCCCACATTCAGGTATGTCAGCCTAATGGTTCCCCCTGTTTTTGTGAGCATTTTTTTGAATTATTTACATACATCATAGCAGGTTGTATATGGTACCGATTTATTTTAAATATCTTGTATGCCAGTTGGCATCAGCAATATGCCCTAAGCAATTTCCATATTACAATGGAACCACTATTGGACTATTTGCCATTTATACAGCATGCGTGGAAGTGCATTGAGGTGAAGGGTGCATTGCTGGAAAAGGGAAAAAAAAAAACTCTTTAAATCTCTTAGTTTGCGAGTGTGAACGAGCTGAGTGTGTCCGGAGCGTAAGTGCGAACGAAAGTAAGTGTGTGACTTGTTTTTCAGTGACTTTGGATTCAGGGAGTCTGGAAGGGAGGACTTTGGACTGAATTGCTGTCTGTATTTCATTAATTATTTACTTTTCTTTTTACTTAACATTCTGTCTAATGCAATCCCCATTAGGAAATGAGCTCCATTATTGACAATGCTATCCAGTGTACATCTTGCCACATGTATGTATTCCTTGAACAGTCGGTTGGGGTTGCTTACTGCTGCACGAGATGTGTGCACGTTGTGCATTTGGAAGCCCAGATACTGGATCTAAATGAGTAGCTGGCAACACTGAGATCCATTGACAACATGGAAAGGAGTCTGCTGCTCACTGAGCAGCAGCTCACTGGGGTAGATGTGGGGGAGGGTGGTAGTCGGGAGCTGCAGGACAGTGAGGTCGCTAGTTGGGTGACAGTTAGAAGGGGTGGTAGAGGGAAGAGTGCCAGGGAGGCTAGTCCTGATCTGGCACACCCCAATAAGTTTGCAAAGTTGGCAGAAGAGGGGAGTGACGGTACAGGGGTAGCACTACTGCAGCAAGGCATGTCCCCTGAAAGCCGGAGGAGTGTCAGCTCCAGTAAAGAGGGAAATAGGAGAGTAGGGCAGGCCAGGCAGGTGCTGGTAGTGGGGGACTCAATTATTAGGGGAACAGATAGGGCAATCTGTCACAAAGACAGGGATCGTCAAACAGTGTGCTGCCTACCTGGCGCTCGAGTCTGGCACATCGCTGATCGGGTTGACAGATTACTGGGAGGGGCTGGTGAGGACCCAGCGGTCATGGTGCACATTGGCACAAATGACAAAGTTAGAGGTAGGTGGAAGGTCCTTAAAGATGATTTCAGGGAATTAGGCTGCAAGCTGAAAGCAAGGACCTCCAAGGTGGTATTCTCTGAAATACTACCGGTACTACATGCCACGCCAGAGAGGCAACGGGAGATTAGGGAGATAAATAAGTGGCTCAAGAACTGGTGTAGGAAGGAGGGATTTGGGTTCCTGGAGAACTGGGCAGACTTCTCAGTTGTCTACAGACTCTACGCTAGGGATCGGCTGCACCTTAATGGGGAGGGTGCAGCTGTGCTGGGGGAGAAAATGGCTAGAAGGTTGGAGGAGTGTTTAAACTAGGGATTGAGGGGAGGGTATTCATTTTATAGGTAGGGAAGATAGTGCAGATAGTGACCTGGGCACAAATAAAGAAATTGGGGGTGGGGTTAGAACAGTCAATAAAGTAAGAAGGAATAGAGGTACAGAGAGATACATAAAATGCATGTACACTAATGCCAGAAGCCTCACCAACAAAATGGAGGAATTAGAATTAATTTTGTTGGAAAATAATTATGACATGGTAGGGATATCTGAGACGTGGCTGGACGAGACCCATGACAGGGCAGTTAATTTACAGGGCTAGAGTCTGTTCAGAAATGACCGTACAAACAAGTGAGGGGGGGGGTGTTTATATGTAAAATCATCCTTAAAACCTGTCTTGCGGGAGGATATATGTGAATCTAATGAAAATGTAGAGTCCCGGTGGGTGGAGATAAGGGGAGGGGGAAAAAATAATAAATTACTGATAGGGGTTTGCTATAAGTCTCCAAAAATAATGGAAGTAGCGGAGAATATCCTCGTAAAGCAAATAGATGAAGCAGCGACTCAAGGAGAAGTCATTATTATGGGAGACTTCAACTACCCTGAAATACATTGGGGGACAGAAACATGTAGTTCAAGCAAAGGTAATAGGTTTTTGACAACTATGAGAGGCAATTACCTTTCACAACTGGTTCAGGACCCTACAAGAAGGGGGGCACTGCTAGACCTAATATTAACCAATAGGCCAGACCGCATATCAAATATACGAGTTGGGGGTCACTTGGGTAATAGTGATCACAAAATAATACGTTTTCATGTAACCTTTAATAAGATGTGTAGTAGAGGGGTTACAAGGACACTAAACTTCAGGAAGGCAAATTTCCAACGGTTAAGAGATGATCTTAGTGCAATAAACTGGGACGATACACAAAGCAAATGGGAGACATTTATTAACATCCTGAATAGGACCTGTGCACAATATATACCCTTTGGGAATAAACATGCTAGAAATAGGAGGAAACCACTATGGCTAAATAGAGCTGTAAGGGGCGCAATAAGGGACAAAAAGAAAGCATTTAGAGAACTAAAGCAAGTAGGTAGTGATGAGGCACTAAATAAATATAGAAAATTAAATAAATGATGTAAAAAACAAATCAAGGCAGAAAAGATTGAGGCAGAGAGAATCATTGCCAGAGAAAGTAAAAATAACCCCAAAATATTCTTTAACTACATAAATAGTAAAAACTAAAAAATGATAGTGTTGGCCCCCTTAAAAATAGTCTGGGTGACATGGTGGATGAGGATGAGGAAAAAGCCAATATGCTAAATGATTTTTTTTCAACCGTATTTACACAAGAAAATCGCACGATAGAAAACATGATTAGTGATAACAAAAATTCTCCAATAAATGTCACTTGCTTAACCCAGCAGGAAGTACGGCGGCGTCTAAAAATCACTAAAGTTGACAAATCCCCGGGCCCGGATGGGATACACCCGCGAGTACTGCAGGAATTAAGTAATGTCATAGATAGACCATTATTTTTAATCTTTAAAGATTCCATAATAACAGGGTCTGTACCACAGGACTGTCGTATAGCAAATGTGGTGCCAATATTCAAAAAGGGGACAAAAACTGAACTTGGAAATTATAGGCCAGTAAGCTTAACCTCTACTGTGGGTAAAATCCTGGAGGGTTTCCTAAGAGTTGCTATAATAGAGCATCTGAAGAAGAATAACCTCATGACCCAATATCAACATGGGTTTACGAGGGACCGTTCCTGTCAAACTAATCTGATCAGTTTTTTTGAGGAGGCAAGTTCTGGACTGGACCAAGGAAATGCAGTGGATGTTGTGTATATGGACTTTTCAAAAGCTTTTGATACGGTTCCACACAAAATGTTGAGAAAATGAGAACAATGGGGATAGGGGAAAATATATGTTTGTGGGTTAAGAATTGGCTCAGTGATAGGAAACAAAGGGTGATTATTAATGGAAAACACTCAGACTGGGTCTCAGTTAACAGTCGGGTACCACAGGGGTCAGTATTGGGCCCCCTTCTTTTTAACATATTTATTAATGACCTTGTAGGGGGCATACAGAGTATTATTTCAATATTTGCAGATGACACTAAACTCTGCAGGGTAATCAATACAGAGGAGGACAATTTTATATTACAGGAGGATCTATGTAAACTAGAAGCTTGGGCTGATAAATGGCAAATGAGCTTTAATGGAGATAAATGTAAGGTAATGCACTTGGGCAGAGGAAATAAAATGTATAATTATATGCTTAATTGTAAAACACTGGGCAAAACTGTAACTGAAAAAGACCTGGGTGTATTGGTGGACGACAAGCTCACGTTTAGTGGCCAGTGTCAGGCTGCTGCTACAAAGGCAAATAAAATAATGGGATGCATTAAAAGAGGCATAGATGCTCATGAGGAGAACAAAATTTTACCTCTATACAAGTCATTAGTGCGACCACACTTAGAATACTGTGTACAGTTCAGGTCTCCGGTGTATAAGAAAGACATAGCTGAACTAGAGCGGGTGCAGAGAAGAGCGACCAAGGTTATTAGAGGACTGGGGGGTCTGCAATACCAAGACAGGTTATTACACTTGGGGTTATTTACTGTGGAAAAAAGAAGGCTTAGGGGTGATCTTATTACTATGTACAAGTATATGAGGGGAGAGTACAAAGACCTTTCTACTGATCTTTTTACTCTGAGGCCTGAGACGGGGACAAGGGGGCATCTTCTACGTCTGGAGGAAAGAAGGTTTAATCATAATCACAGACAGGGATTCTTTACTGTAAGAGCAGTGAGACTATGGAACTCTCTGCCGCATGATGTTGTAATGAGTGATTCACTGTTAAAATTTAAGAAGGGCATGGATGCCTTTCTTGAAAAGTATAATATTACAGGTTATAAATACTAGATTCCTTGATAGGGCGTTGATCCAGGGAACTAGTCTGATTGTCGTATGGAGTCGGGAAGGAATTTTTTTCCCCAATGTGGAGCTTAGTGTTTGCCACATGGGTTTTTTTTGCCTTCCTCTGGATCAACATGTTAGGCTATGGGTTGAACTAGATGGACTTAGTCTTCCTTCAACCTTAAAAACTATGTTACATCATTAAGCATTAATCACTATCACCTATGTGGGTAATTGCTGTCTCTGACATACCTATTACCAATTTGGCACATCAATATATTGTGGGATTCAAATGGATTATGTCCATTGCAACTGGTATATATTCATTGTGATTGAATTTGACGATATATAATTTAATTTGTCACACAGATGTTGCATGTACATTTTTTGTGTTTGTGGATTTTCATGTGTTTGTAGCACCACTATGACCAATTTTTTCAATAAAGGTCTTTTACATACAGTACAGACCAAAAGTTTGGACACACCTTCATATTTAAAGATTTTTCTATATTTTCCTGACTATGAAAATTGTACATTCACACTGAAGGCATCAAAACTATGAATTACCACATGTGGAATTATATACTTAACAAAAAAGTGTGAAACAACTGAAAATATGTCTTATATTCTAGGTTCTTCAAAGTAGCCACCTTTTGCTTTGATGACTGCTTTGCACACTCTTGGCATTCTCTTGATGAGCTTCAAGAGGTAGTCACCGGAAATGGTCTTCACTTCATAGGTGTGCCCTGTCAGGTTTAATAAGTGGGATTTCTTGCCTTATAAATAGGGTTGGGTCCATCAGTTGTGTTGTGCAGAAGTCTGGTAGATACACAGCTGATAGTCCTACTGAATAGACTGTTAGAATTTGTATTATGGCAAGAAAAAGGAGCTAAGTAAAGAAAAACGAGTGGCCATCAATACTTTAAGAAATGAAGGTCAGTCAGTGTGAAAAATTTTGAAAACTTTGAAAGTGTCCCCAAGTGCAGTTGCAAAAACCATCAAGCACTACAAAGAAATTGGCTCACATGAGGACCGCCCCAGGAAAGGAAGACCAAGAGTCACCTCTGCTTCTGAGGATAAGTTTATCTGAGTCACCAGCCTCAGAAATCGCAGGTTAACAGCAGCTCAAATTAGAGACCAGGTCAATGCCACACAGAGTTCTAGCAGCAGACACATCTCTCCACCAACTGTTAAGAGGAGACTTTGTGCAGCAGGCCTTCATGGTAAAATAGCTGCTAGGAAAACACTGCTAAGGACAGGCAACAAGCAGAAGAGACTTTTTTGGGCTAAAGAACACAAGGAATGGACATTAGACCAGTGGAAATCTGTGCTTTGGTCTGATGAGTCCAAATTTGAGATCTTTGGTTCCAACCACCGTGTCTTTGTGCGACGCAGAAAAGGTGAACGGATGGACTCTACATGCCTGGTTCCCACCGTGAAGCATGGAGGAGGAGGTGTGATGGTGTGGGGGTGCTTTGCTGGTGACACTGTTGGGGATTTACTCAAAATTGAAGGCATACTGAACCAGCATGGCTACCACAGCATCTTGCAGCGGCATGCTATTCCATCCGGTTTGCATTTGACCATCATTTATTTTTCAACAGGACAATGACCCCAAACACACCTCCAGGCTGTGTAAGGGCTATTTGACCAAGAAGGAGAGTGATGGGGTGCTACGCCAGATGACCTGGCCTCCACAGTCACCAGACCTGAACCCAATCGAGATGGTTTGGGGTGAGCTGGACCGCAGAGTGAAGGCAAAAGGGCCAACAAGTGCTAAGCATCTCTGGGAACTCCTTCAAGATTGTTGGAAGACCATTTCCGGTGACTACCTCTTGAAGCTCATCAAGAGAATGCCAAGAGTGTGCAAAGCAGTCATCAAAGCAAAAGGTGGCTACTTTGAAGAACCTAGAATATAAGACATATTTTCAGTTGTTTCACACTTTTTTGTTAAGTATATAATTCCACATGTGGTAATTCATAGTTTTGATGCCTTCAGTGTGAATGTACAATTTTCATAGTCAAGAAAATACAGAAAAATCTTTAAATGATAAGGTGTGTCCATACTTTTGGTCTGTACTGTATATGTTAGTCTATGTCTCATGAATATTGGACTGGACATTCGGTGGTTCTCCTTTCTTCCTCCATTTCAAGTCTGCCAGCTGTGTTTTGTTGAACCTATTCACACTTGTCGACTGACCAATACCACACTAAAAGGCCACTGCCTAAAACCGTGGTCATCACATGTGACCACATAATACTGCGGTAATAATACAGACATTTTGTGGAGCGTGACAAATATTATACTCCATTTAAAATGGATTGGCAAGGTAAGTGGCAAGGGACGGGGAAGTGGACGTGATGGTGATGGTGCACATAGAGGCCGAGGGAGGCATAGCACCACTACAGGAGCAAGCAGTGGGGTGGCCACAGACACAAGGCAGGCAACAGTTCCCCGGAACACCAGCATAAGGGAAGTTGCCAGTCCAACTGTTAGGTCTTCCAGAGTCTGGCTCTTTTTTAAAGACTGACCAGGTAACCCCAAAAAAGCCCATTTGCAATCTCTGCCATGCCAGCATCATCAGGGACAGTAAAACTACCTGCCTGACCATCATCAGCATGCTCAGGCACATGGCAGGAAAGAACCCAACTAGTTGGGCTGAACGCCAGGGTCCATAAACTGTGTCTGCGGGTGACATCACTGCCTGTTCCGCGCTGTTGTGCTTGCAGGCCAATCCCCCCTGTCTATGACATAGGCGAAGATGCCTCCCACCCTGCACCTGTCGTTGCACACTTGCAACCACCACCACCAGCAACCACGTCCACGTCCTTGTACAAGTGCAGCGTTCAGTTGTCCCTACCCCAGTCCTTTGAACGCAAGCGCAAATATGCAGCCAACTCCCCACAGACCACAATACTAAGCTCACACATTTCTCAAATGCTTGCACTTTAAATTTCGCCTTTTAGGGTCATGGAGACGGAATCTTTCTGCAACCTGATGGTGGCGGCCGTCCCTCGGTACTCTGTCCCCAGCCGCCACTATTTCTCCCGGTGTGCCGTCCCCGCATTACACAAGCACGTGTCCCAGAATATTAGCCGTGCCCTCAACAAGGCAGTTACTGGCAAGGTCCACCTAACCACGGACACATGAACAAGTTTTTGTGACCAGGGATGGTACATCTCGCTGACGGCACTCTGAGTTAATATAGTGGAAGCCAGTACCCAGTCGGACCTTGTGACGGAGCACGTACTCCCGACGCCGAGGATTGCGGGCCCTGGGTCAATCAGGGTTGCCCCCCATTCTACAGCTCATGCACCTCCTCCTCCTCAGCCTCCATCTCTGAAATGACCACATCAGACACAAGCTGGAAGCACTGTAGCACTGCCTCGGCCAAGCGGCAACAGGCACTGCTGAAGCTAATATGTTTAGGGGACAAACCGCATACCTCTGAAGAATTGTTGATAGCTGTAACAAAGCAGGGAGATCTGTGGCTGTCACCGCTGAACCTACAGCCAGGCATGGTCATGTGTGACAAAGGCCAGAATCTGGTGGCGGCTCTGAAGCTAGGCAACCTCACATAAGTACCATTCCTGGCCCATGTGCTCAACCTAGTGGTTCAGTGGTTTCTCAAAACCTACCCGGATCTGTCTGAGCTACTTGTCAATGTACGCCGCGTGTGTGCCAATTTCAGAAAGTCACCTACAGCTTCCGCCACCCTCGCTGTGCTTCAGCAGCATTTGCAGCTTCCAGCTCACCGATTGGTGTTGTAATGCAGCGGCTTGCGGCATTACTGTAATGGTCCAGGGTGTGCTTTGGCTGACCATGTACCTCCCCCTCAGATGACTGATCACATGACTGTGACATCAGCACAGGTCCTGTGCACACAGAAGGTCTAATCACATGACTGACATCAGCACAGGTCCTGTGTGTGCACTGGAAGATATATAAACCATGGTAGTTTTGAGACAGGGTGTGTAAGGCGTGAGGCCTGTTCCCGTGTGGGATACCACTAGAGTGTGAGGCCTAGTGAGGCCTATTGAAGCCTGGTGAAGCCTGAAAGGCAGAGGCTGGATCCTTACGTGTAAGCGATCCCAGTAGCCTTGGAGGGCCAGAGGCTTGGAAGGCAAGAGTCCTGGAAGGCAGAAGCTGGATGTGAGGTGAGACCACATACCAGTAGCCTTTGAAGGAATGAGGGCTGGAGACCCCCATCTTGGAAGACGTAAAGCCATAGTGGTGGCAGAACAAGTCTGAAGCCGCTAAAACCCGGCAAAGGTAAAACACTGCGTAATATGGACATTGATATAAGTGACTTTGCTGGAGGCTGTAACTGGAGCCAAGTGAGCCTATCTGCCACTGGAATGGCTCCTGGACATTATATGTAATATGTCGGCGAGCCACTGAGTTGGACTTGGTTATAGCAGTTATGATGTATAATAAACTGCTGGTTTGTGAAATACTGGAAAACATGGATGGTGTGCTTTAATTGACCCGGTGCAGCAAGTGTCCCCCAGCATGATGACTAGCATTGCCTTACATGTGGTGGAGAATGCGGGCAACTGCAGCCCGGTTGCTAGGGGCAACGGCACAGGACGACGAGTGTGGATACAGGCATCTTGCTGTGGCTCGGCGGGGTCACGAAGATTAAAGCATCTTGCTGTAACTCGGCGGGGTTACGAAAATTGTCATCGCACTCAAACCTGGTTTGCTGTGGCTCGGCGGGGTCACGAAAATTAAAGCATCTGGCTGTAACTCGGCGGGGTTACGAAAACTGTCCTCACACTCAAACCTGGTTTGCTGTAACTCGGCGGGGTTACAAAAATTGTCTTCGCACTCAAACCTGGTTTGCTGTGGCTCGGAGGGCCACGAAAATTTTTCTGGGGTAAAGCGGTGAAGTGTCTAGTGTGAATAGTATACTGCGGTGGCTGTGAACGGAGCAGCAAAAGAAAATGAAGCTATTGAGCGATTAAAGTGCCGGTTAAAACCGCAGCAGGTATTTGAGAAACATCTACAGGACATGGTGCAGGAACGGCAGGAGCTGTGGGCACCGTATAGAATGGCAGCAGTGAACCATTCTGTGAACTCTCCGGGGGCGCCAGTATTATCCCAGAGTGCCCGGGGAGGTGGTAAGAGATATTGTGAACTGAGTCCTAAGACTATTGTTGATTTTTTTTGTAAAATTCACCCTACTGGTGTGGGTGTCCAAAAGGGGGCGGAGTCTAAAAAAGGGGCGGATTTTCACAAGAGCATGGAGTATAGAAAACCATAATTTGTTACTGGTTGTGGGTTGGTACCGCCTGAAAATGACGATTTGACCGTTGATAACGGGGTAGCTCCAGTAGAAGGGGTTGACGTCAAAGTGGGAGGTGACCTGTTAGTCCACAAAACCATGGGGAGTGACACAGACCCCGTAGCTGATGGTGACACTATGAAAGTAGAAAGAGAGGTCAGTCAGGAGGGGCTAGACGAGGGGAGAGAGTCCCCCTCTCGTCGTCGACGGCGCAAGGGCCACAAAAAGGTTGCTCCTGTGGTCTTTGCTGAAAGTGAAGATAAAGAAAATGTAGTACTGTGTGCCTTTGTTTCAAGTGTGGATCCTCCTTTAGAGGCAGAAGAGGAGGTGACTTTGCCAGTAGCAACCTCCGGTACAGTACTGAGACAGAATGATCAGGATCTGACAGCCCTGAAAGAGGAGGTGGCCAGTCATGACAAAGAGCTGGAGCCTATCAGGCAGCAGTGTCAGAGTGTCGTGCAGTAACTATAGGAAAACCTGGAGAACGTGTCTTCAGACCAGCGGAGCCTGGAGTCTGAACGGCAGAAAATATACCAGGTTGTGAGGAATTTACAGCGAGACCTGGAGGGAAGCAACGAGGAAATTTACCAATGGAAGGAAATGTTCCAGGAAATTAAGGAGGACCGCCGCAAAACCAAGGAGGAGGTTTTGCAGTTGAAGCTTGAGAAGGAGGCGCTGCTGGATGAAGTTTCTGGGTGTGAACAAAACCTAGAACGACTGCGCGAACAGTTCAAACGTGAGCTGTGTGAATCCAAGAAGGAATATGGTGAAAGCAGTGGGGAACTGCAACAAATTAAGAGAGACTATGAGGATCTCCTCAGGGTTAAAGAAAAACTAGAGGATGATAAGGCGGATGCAGAGCACATGCGCCAAGTGGTTGAGACCACTCTGCAGGACACTCGTGATGAAAATGGTGATCTCCGCAGAAAGACCCTAGGTCTGGAAGCTCAGGTGAAGGAGCCGCAGACGTTCTGTGATAATCTCCAGAGGGCAGAGACGTGCCTTAAGGAAAGAATCAGAAAGATGGAAGCTGAGCGGAAAAAGATGGAGGAGTCTATCAGAGAAGCCACAGACCAGGGCCAGGAGTTGGCCACTGGAGATGGGAGGTATGAAACAGATACCTTCTCGAATAATATGAGCTCGGGTGTTTCGGTGGATGTAAGAGCCGAGATCAAGGAGCTCAAGGAGTCGCTACAAGCCCATTTGAAGCAAGGGAAGCTTGAGAGACTGGCTGTCGAGAGCCGAGTGGGCGCATTGGAGACAGAGAGGTCTGAGAGAACTCTACTGTTAAAAGAGCAGTTGAAGCAGGAAGAGCTTCAGAGGTGAGCTGCTAAGAGGCGAGTAGCTGAGCTAGAGGAAGAAGTTTTCGGGCTCAAAAGTCGCCTGGCAGAGTATCACTCAGTGAACGAGGCCTCCTTGGAGACGGAAAAAAAAAAAAGTTGCACTTACTCCTTTATACCATGAGAAGGTGGACCTGAGGAGAGCTAAGAGTATGTTAACAGAAGATAAGCATGAGATGGAAGTGGTCAAGACGAAAATTCTTGAATTTGTAGCTGTGAGTCAGCTCAGGGGAATCATACCGGGTGAAGAAGCTGAAAGTCAGTTGCCCCTGAAACCTGAGCTAGATGATCGTTTGGAGACCACTGGTGAGACAGAAACCTCTCGGTACAAGTGCCTCATAGATGTACCCGAGGTTTTGAGAGAAGAATACACCAGTGAGTCCGTGCATGAAGAGTTTAAGAAGGCCGTGGGAGCCTGTAAGGTGTACTCGACCTCAGAAGCTAAACAGCTGCTGGTCCTGTCCACAACCGAAGTCACAGTGAAGAGAGTGGCTATCCTAAGTGACATGCACTGGCGATGTATTCGCACAAAGCGGTTCCTCCGGTTGAAGACGGAACAAGCCGTTAGACAACTGGAGCTTATGAGAAAAGCTCACAGTCTGCGGGAAGAGGTCATCCGGGTTCCTCATGTTCTCGTGAGAAAGCTCATTGGGAGAAATGGCCGAGCCATGCAGATGATGGTAAAGAAGTCTGGTGTGGTGAAAGTAAGCAGTCCACGTGATCGTCAGGACTGGATACCAGATGAAGACGGCATGTTGTCATTCTCCGCTGTAGGAACGGAAGAAAGTCTTGTATATGTACGCATGCTGATGGAGTACCGAGTGACCTAACTGCGAGAGGTAGAACAGTTGAATCTCGCTAGACTGCGAGTGGAAAGACAGCATCATCTGAGCAGCAGAAGATGGCAGACGTCTAGAAATTGTGAGACCAGACAGAGAAAGGGCCCCCTAAATAACAGAACAGCTACAGCTGAAGTTAGGGACCTTTCAAGATGTCCTGAAAGTAGTGGGCGTGGGTTTAGAGGTAGTGATACCTCCAGTAACTCAGGTTTGAGAGGCCCATACAAACAACCCAATAGAGTACGGGACAGTATGGAGTCTAACCGGACCTTAGATACCAGGGCGTGTGAGTCACACTGCTGTATGGACCGCTGGGAGCGGGGGAGGTCTGACAAGGTTACGACCCGGAAAGGTGACTTGACGAAGTCAGTGACAATGACAGATGGTAGGTCCCTAAGGAATGGGTTAATGTCGATGACTAATGTTCCAGGGGCTGAGCAGTGCAATTGTCAAGTACATGGTCTCTGTGTGAACTGTGGGTTATAAGGTGATTGTGTATATTATGTGTTCAACCCCACAAGTTTGAACAGAGGGGGGGATATGTAATGCAGCGGCTTGCGGTATTACTGTAATGGTCCAGGGTGTGTTTTGGCTGACCATGTACCTCCCCCTCAGGTCACTGGTCACATGACTGTGACATCAGCACAGGTCCTGTGCACACAGAAGGTCTGATCACATGACTGACATCAGCACAGGTCCTGTGTGTGCACTGGAAGATATATAAACCCTGGTAGTTTTGAGACAGGGTGTGTAAGGCGTGAGGCCTGTTCCCGTGTGGGACACCACTAGAGTGTGAGGCCTAGTGAGGCCTATTGAAGCCTGGTGAAGCCTGAAATGCAGAGGCTGGATCCTTACGTGTAAGCGATCCCAGAAGCCTTGGAGGGCCAGAGGCTTGGAAGGCAAGAGTCCTGGAAGGCAGAAGCTGGATGTGAGGTTAGACCACATACCAGTAAAGCCACAGAGGTGGCAGAACAAGTCTGAAGCAGCCAAAACCCGGCAAAGGTAAAACACTGCGTTATATGGATATTGATATAAGTGACTTTGCTGGAGGCTGTAACTGGAGCCAAGTGAGCCTATCTGCCACTGGAAAGGCTCCTGGACATTATATATAATATGTCGGCGAGCCACTGAGTTGGACTCGGTTATAGCAGTTATGATGTATAATAAACTGCTGGTTTGTGATATACTGGAAAACGTGGATGGTGTGCTTTAATGGACCCGGTGCAGCGAGTGTCCCCCAGCATGATGACTAGCGCTGCCTTACAGTGTGCAATGTCACCATGCGTTGGAACGCAACCTTGCAGATTTTGGGAAGGATTTGTGAGCAGCAGAGGGCAATTGTTGAGTGCGAGCTTCAACACGCCCATGGGCGTTAAGGTCAGCCTCCAAACATAAGAACTGAGGAGTGGGCATGGATGTCAGACATCTGTGTCGTCCTCCAAAACTTTGAGGATTCCATCAAGATGATGAGCGGCGATGACGCCATAATTAGTGTCAACATTCTGCTTCTCTGTCTACTGAAACGGTCTCTGCTCACAATTAAAGAGGAGGCATTGCAGGCAGAGCACGATGAGATGGAGCAAGGAACAATACAGGGTGATGCCAAACAACCTAGACTCATGTCATCCCAATGCGGTTTGGATGCTAATGAGCAGGAAGATGAGGAGAAGCAGGAGCTGGATTCCTTCTCTACAGACGGTACTACCCACATCACATTCATACCATCTGTTCAGCGTGGATGGCCTGAGGAGAGGGAGAACGAGGAGGATGAGGAGGAGAGCATGGACAGTCATCCTTTTGCTGAGGACAGGGGAGTCTTGGCTGTTGGCAGTCTGGAACACTTGGCTGACTTTATGTTCCGCTGTCTTTCCCGTGACCCTCGCGTTGTATGCATTTTGGCCGACAGTAATAACTGGTTGGTCATACTTCTAGACCCACGCTACAAGGAGAACTTTCTATCTCTCCTTTCTGTGGCGGACAGGTCTAGTAAAATTTTGCAATGCCAGAAGGCCCTTGTTGCGGAATTATTAAAAAAATTCCCATCTGAAAACGCTGGTGGCAGAGGTCACAGTTCCTTTGACAACAAAGGAGTACAGGCGAGGGAGACACAAATACGATGCAGCAGAGGCAGGGGAACACTGTCAAAGGTGTGGGACAGTTTTCTCAGACCCTCCCAGTGCCCAGGCCCTGATGCATTCTGACAAGGAAGGAAAAGTGCAGAAGGACTACCTTGCCGACCCTACCAACGTCCTCCGTGATTACTCTATGCCTTATAATTATTGGGTATCCAAGCTGGACACGTGGCAAGAACTTGCGCTCTACTTCTTGGAGCTCCTGGCCTGCCTGCCACTAGCATTTTCTCAGAGCAGGTTTTTAGTACCACCGGGGGCATTATAACTGATAGGTGCATCCGCCTGTCAACTGAAAATGCTGACAGGCTGACTCTTATCAAAAAGAACAAGGGTTGCATTGGGCCAGACTTCTCAACACCACCGGATGATAGCAGCGGAACATAAAGTCAAATCTAGTGGGTTTTTTTTTTTGGGGGGGGTCTCTTCCCATGCACCTCTTCACACCCAGACATGGGTATACGCTTCCTGATTTTTTCTATTTTCTGTTGTCCTCCTCCTTCTCCTCATCCTCCAACACCATATCACCAGGGTGACCATGATGCAACACCCACATAATTTTTTGTAAGGGTATTTATGATGCCCATAGGAAATTTTTTTAGAGGCCTGCCTCTAACATCCAGTATACTATACAGTATGTTCTGTTCATGTATACCCCCAGGGGTAAATATTTTTCAGCCCATACTCATGGGCATTACTAGTATAGGAAACCCATTCCATAACAATGGTAACAATTTTATTAATGAGGAACTCCTCTACATCTCTTCAAAGGGGTATTGGAGTGCGTCCTAATTTTTGGCAGCCTTTGCAGTCACTGCATATGCTATGACAGTATAGGAGACACGCTGCTTAATAATGGGAAATTATTTTTTTAAATTAGGCCCTCTATGTGTCTTCAACGTTGTGTATTGGGGTTTTTCTAAATTTTGGGCAGGCCTTACAGTCACTGCAATAATAAATAACATTTTCCACATGTCTACTTTACATCATCACAATTTTGGAATCAAAATTTTTTGGGGTTAGGAAGTTATAAGGGTTAAAAGTTGACCAGCGATTTCTCATTTTTCCAGCAAAATTTACAAAACCATTTTTTTAGGGACCACATCACATTTGAAGTTATTTTGAATGGCCTTTATGACAGAAAATACCCAAAAGTGACACCATTCTGAAAACTGCACCCCTCAAGGTGCCTAAAACCACAATCAAGAAGTTTATTAACCCTTCAGGTACTCCACAGGAATTTTTGAAAAAAACGAACATTTCTTTTTTTCCACAAAAATGTTACTTTAAACCCAATTTTTTTTTTATTTTCGCAACGATAACAGGAAAAAATGGACCCCAAAATTTGTTGTGCAATTTCTCCTGAGTAAGCTGATACACCATATGTGGGAGAAAACCACTGTTTGGGCGCACGGCATGGTTCGGAAGGGAAGGAGCGCCATTTGATTTTTTGAATGTAAAATTTACTTGAATAATTAGCGAATGCCATGTCGCGTTTGGGGAGCCCCTGATGTGCCTAAACAGTGGTAACCCCCACAAGTGACACTATTTTGAAAAATAGACCCCTCAGGGAACTTATCTAGATGTGTAGTGAGCACCTTGAACCCCCAGGTGCTTCACAGAAGTTTATAACATTCAGCAGTAAAAATTAAATTTTCACATTTTTCCCCAAAAAATGTTTTTCAGCCCCCAATTTTGCATTTTCACAAGGGGAAGAGGAGAAATTGCACCATGCAGTTTGTTGTGCAATTTCTCCTGCGTACGCCGATACTCCATATGTGGGGGAAAAATCACTGTTTGGGTGCACGGCAGCGTTCAGAAGGGAAGGAGCACTGTGACTTTTTTTAACACAAAATTGGTTAGAATCGAGAGCGGACGCCATATTGCGTTTGGAGAGCCCCTGATGCGCCTAAACAATGGAAACCCTCCACAAGTGACCCCATTTTGGAAACTAGACCCCTAAAGGATTTTATCAAGGGGTACAGTGAATTTTATAAAATTAGGTCATCATATTGAATAAGTTGTCATTGAGCGCAAGTGCTCGCTACTTGAATTTGCATCGGGTACTCGGTTATGCACTAAGTATCCCGGGTGCTCGAGTGACATGCTCAAGTCCCTGCCTCGCATGTTTCACGATTTTTAGACACCCAAAATAAACATGCTGGGATTGCTCGTGCATGGCAGGCAATCCCCGCGTGTTTTTTTTGGCTGTATAACAGCCGCAAAACATATGGGACAGAGACTCAAGCATGTAAGTCGAGTGCCCGCGATACTCGGTGCATACCCGAGCACTCGGTGCAAACTCAAGTAGCGAGCACTTGCGCTCAACACTAATCGTCATATTGTCGTCATTTTTTTTAACTTTCGAAAAAATCCCAACCCTAACACAACCCTAACCCCAACCCTAATACAACCCTAACCCTAGCACAACTCCAACCCTAGCACAAACCTAACCCTAACATGACTCTAAACCTAGCACAACCCTAACCCTAGCACAATCCTAACCCTAGCACAACCCTAACTCTAACCCTAGCACAACCCTAACCCTAACACAACCCTAACCCAGCAGAACCCTAGCCCCAGCACAACCCTAAGCCTAGCCCTAGCACAACCCTAGCCCTATCATAACCCTAACCCTAACACAACCCTAGCACAACCCTAAACCTAGCCCAACCCTAAACCTAGAGTTTATTTTTCACACCGTTCCTCATGCAGTATGAGTGATTAGACAACTTTATTCTTCGGGTCGGTGCGATTACAGCGATACCAGATTTATATCGTATGTTTATGATTGACAGCTGTCACACACTAAAAAACCCTTTTTTTTTGCAAAGACTAGTTTTTGCATCGCCATATTTTGAGAGCTATAATTTTTCAATATTTCTGCCGACAGAGTCATGTAAGGGCTTGTTTTTTGCGGGACAAGTTGACGTTTTTCTTGGTACCATTTTCGGACACGTGACATTTTTTGATCGCTTTCTATTCCTATTTTTGGGATGCAGAATAAACAAAAACCAACAATTCAGGAATAGTTGTTTTTTTTTATACCGTTCCATGTGTGGTAAAATTGATAAGGCAGAGTCAATCTTCAGGTCGATATGTTTACAGCGGTACCACATTTATATATTTTTCATGTTTTGGCACTTTTACACAATAAAAACTATTTTATGGAAAAAAAAAAATTTTTGCATCGCTTTATTCTGAGAGTTATAACTTTTTTATTTTTCAGCTGATGGAGCTGTGTGGCAGCTTGTTTTTTGCAGGACAAGATGACGTTTTCAGCGGTAACATTTTTATCTACATTCGTCTTTTTGATTGCGTTTTATTCCATTTTTTGTTTGGCAGTATGATGATAAAGCATCGTTTTTTGCTTTTTTTTACCGTGTTCACTAAAGGGGTTAACTAGTGGGACAGTTTTATAGGTCAGGTCATTATGGATGAGGCAATACCAAATATGCGTACTTTTATTGTTTTTTTGCTTGTTTTTTCATTCTAATATTTATTTATGGGTACAGTATATTTTTATTTTTTTGGATTATTCTTTCATTTTTTTTATATTTTTACAATTTTTTTTTTTACTTTGAGACTTTTTTTTAACTTTTACACTTTGTCCCACTATTGTCATTCCCTATGCTGTGCAGGCTGCAGCCCCTGCACACACAAGTTAGGTGGATGGTGCACTGAGCACGATCTACCTAACTAGCTGATGCATGGGCAGGCCTTACAGTTACTGCATACGCTATACCACTATAGGAGACCGGCTCCTTAATAATGGGAAATTATTTTTTTAAATCAGGTCCTCTAGGTGTCTTCAAAGGTGTATTGGGGTTTTTCTAAATTTTGAGCAGACCTTACAGTCACTGCATGGGCATTACCACTATAGGAGCCCCGCTCCTTAATAATGGGAACAACAAAGCATAGCCAGCTGATGGCCCTCTAACAATAGTGAGGGCCGACTGCTGGCCTGTTTACAATAGTAAGGGCTGCCTGATGGCCCTATAAAAATAGGCTTTGTGACTTTCAGAGTCCCTCCTTCATGAAAGAAACAGGATGTGTCTGATCATGTCTCACACACCACATGGCCAGATAAGGTAGTAAAATGTTAAAATGCCATTTACCGGTGAAGGTATTTTTCATCATTGAAAGCAATGCCAAAGTGCAAAAACACATCGAAAACACTACATGTGAACATAGGCCAAGGTGTGGAGAGCATTTTTTGGAGGTTTATTTATTTTGCCTTATATGCAAGTCATTACCCTGGAAAGAATGTTCCTTAATGTTTTTCCTCGGAAAATCCATTTTGGATTCGTTTTGTATGTTTTATCGTGAGTCGGTAAAAGTGGTATAATACTCTGACAACATTGTTCACAGCAGTGACCTGGGTGTCAGAGATGCTTCCAGGGGTCTTTACCATGCTGTTCCCATGTCATTAGAGCACTGTTCCCATCGATTTGGACAATTTTTAGGCCCCCTCCAGACCTCCGGGGGTGGGGGGGGCGCTGGAAAAATGCTCGAGTTTCCAATAGACTTACATTGGGCTCATTTCTCGGGTCGAGCACCCGAACATTACAATGTGCTCGACCCGAGCAAAGAGCTATTGCAAATCATATGTTTTATGCAAGATCCTAAATTTCAGTCTACTAAAATTGTTTTATTGGTGCATTTAATTTTTTGTATTTTTATCTTATGATTTTTTCCTCTAAAAAGTTCCAAGATTGATGAAATCTGTGAGTCAAATATGCATGAACGTATTTCTGCTTATTACATTTCTTTTGAAGCAACAATGATATGTTTCATGGGAACAATGTGCACCTGGTCGAGGAACAGATGGTAGTATCAGTTTGTCAGCAATGCATTCCCTATTAAAGTTGGCCTCTTAATCCACAGACTTTAAGTAAACTGACGGATAGGTGTGGAAAGATTAAAAGGATCTGGATTGAAGGTGAAGGTTTTCTAAATGATAGGGTACAAAACTTTCACATTAAATAAATTATGTTCTTTCCATTTTCTTTCGGGTGCTTGATTTAATTGTAGCATGTTTTAATATTATAATCTTTATACAAGGCAAGGATGCCTTCTCTTTTTCTCCTTTTTTTCTACTTCACTCCTATCCCTTTATTGAGAATCCACCTGAAAAAGTCATTGTGTGCACGTACCATAAAGGCTGATTCAGACTTCTTAAGGTATGGACAGTCCATGGCTCTCGCAACCCGAGCTTGACAACCTCATAGAAATATATGAAGCTGTCATGCTCAGTTGAGAGAGTCGGGGCCAGTCTATTCATTGCAGTCTGAGATCGGACCAAAATTCACAGATGTCTGAATGAGCCCTGATAGGTTTAGCACAAGGAGTTAAAGGGAATATATCAACAGGATCAACCCTCCAAAGCTGTCCATATTAGTACACGGGTCATATGAAGCTAGATAAAGTGATGTCTTTATGGCCCCCCACAGCCCATCACACAGTATTATGGTCAGAATTATAATTGAGGTGCATGTAAAGAGAATTCACTTAATAATTAATATTAAATGACCGCACTATCCAAGAAAAATTGCTGGTAGTCCAAAAGAAATGTACTGTACTTATTTTCAATGACGTTTCACAAAGAATTTCAGATAATGTGACTTATATTATATGACATTTTGACTCACCCTGAGCCTTAATCTCATAGTCACTATAAAAGATAAACAAAAAAGAACATGAGCTCAAAATACATCAATCATTTGTAACATTCTCCTATGTATCTATGAAACCATTCAAAAATGAGTCAGTTTATATTATTGTATCAAATAAAAAAAAGTGGCAAATATAATAAGAACAAAGAAAAATAAATAAACGTGTTACATCACATGTAACAATGGTCACTAAAATGTATATGATATTAATAGAAAATTCATCACATTAACTAATATGTCATGGCAGTCACTGTAATGCCGCAGCCATGTTGTTTGTGGGCATTACAGTGATTGGCTGGCCGCACAGCGTCACCTCGAGTATTTAAAACCGGGCGCCGACATCTTGGACACAGTCGCTCCAGATTAGACTGTGTAGGGACAGAGCTGCTGAGCTAGGGAGATATTTTTCATGCGAAATAGTTAGTGTAGGGTCTGCAAAGGCTGCCAGAACAAACAAACAGTCCTTCTCTGGACTAATATCCATCCCAGATCAGGCAGGCAGGCTGTATAGGAGACGCAGTGGTTATACCAGCAAATGCTGCATTACAGTCCTGGGTGCTCCTGTTTCTGAAATTGATAGACTTAGCTGCAGGTATCGGGGGCCAGTAAAAATCCTTTTTTTTTCATCTAAATCCTCTTTTTTTTTCCCTCCTTCACACTGTACAAATACCCGTCTTATTAACCTATTGCTGTCCCCCCCCCCAAAAAAAAAGTGTGTCTCTGATTTTTCAGACACAAATATATCTGTTGAAAATAGTCTGGTATAGGCCACAGACACAGAAGTGTGGTTTTGCATTTCCAAGGGTCAAATCTCTGTAGTATCCATTTTTGGGCCTTTTGTATCGAAAAACAAAACAGTTTGAGTGTGTCGCTCACTGTTCAGCCGCAAATATATACATTTAAAAAAGTCTGGTATACACCAGTAAATTATAACTGTGGGTTTGCTGTTCCACGGTAAAAAATCTCTATTATCCTGCTTTTCGCTTTTTTTGCCTTAAAAAAACAGTAGTGTCTCCTGACTGTTCTGACACAAAAATATATCTGTTGAAAATAGTCTGTTGTAGGCCCGACAAATCCCAGTGTGGTTTTGCATTTCCACGGGTCAAATCTCTGTAGTATCCAGTTGTGGGCCTTTTGTATCTAAAAAAAAAACAGTTTGAGTGTGTCGCTCACTGTTCAGCCGCAAATCTATATATTTAAAAAAGTCTGGTATACACCAGTAAATTATAACTGTGGGTTTGCTGTTCCACGGTAAAAAATCTCTATTATCCTGCTTTTCGCTTTTTTTGCCTTAAAGAAAAACAGTAGTGTCTCCTCACTGTTCTGACAAAAAAAAATATATCTGTTGAAAATAGTCTGTTGTAGGCCCAACAAATCCCAGTGTAGTTTAGCATTTCCATGGGTCAAATCTCTGTAGTATCCAGTTGTGGACCTTTTGTATCTAAAAAAAACCAGTTTGAGTGTGTCGCTCACTGTTCAGCTGCAAAGCTATATATTTAAAAAAGTCTGGTATACACCAGTAAATTATAACTGGGGTTTGCTGTTCCACGGTAAAAAATCTCTATTATCCTACTTTTCGCTTTTTTGGCCGTAAAGAAAAACAGTTGTGTCTCCTGACTGTTCTGACACAAAAATATATCTGTTCAAAATTGTCTGTTGTAGGCCCGACAAATCCCAGTGTGGTTTTGCATTTCCACGGGTCAAATCTCTGTAGTATCCAGTTGTGGGCCTTCAGTATCTAAAAAAAACCAGTTTGAGTGTGTCGCTCACTGTTCAGCCGCAAATCTATATATTTAAAAAAGTCTGATATACACCAGTAAATTATAACTGTGGGTTTGCTGTTCCACGGTAAAATATCTCTATTATCCTGCTTTTCACTTTTTTGCCTTAAAAAAAACCACTAGTGTCTCCTGACTGTTCTGACACAAAAATATGTCTGTTGAAAATAGTCTGTTGTAGGCCCAATAAATCCCAGTGTGGTTTTGCATTTCCATGGGTCAAATTTCTGTAGTATCCAGTTGTGGTCCTTTTGTATCTAAAAAAAACAGTTTGAGTGTGTCGCTCACTGTTTTTCCGCAAATATATATATTTAAAATTTTATGGTATACCCCAGTAAACAATAACTGTGGTTTTGCCATTCCACGGCAAAATCTCTATTTTTCAGGTTTTGGTATTTTTTCCGTAAAGAAAAACAGTAATAGTTTATCCCTGATTGTTCTGATTGTTTAAAAGAGTCGGGTGTAGGCCAGAGAAATAGAACTGTGGTTTTCCTCTTCCACGGTTCTAATCTCCTTTTTATTACCCGTTTTCCATTGATAGTGCGAGAGTAAGCTATTTTACTTCCTTTACAATGGGCAAGGCGCGTGGCAAGGGACGTGGAAGTGGACGTTCTGGTGATGGTGCATGCAGAGGACGGGGCCGTGGCCAAGGTGAAAATGTGCCACAACAAACAGCCACATCTTCTCGCTCCCACTTCTTGACCGAATTACTAGGGAAGCACAGAACAACACCAGTATTGCGAACTGATCAGTGTGAACAGGTTATTAATTGGATAGCAGATAATACTTCCAGTTACCTGAGCACCACCACCTCCGGTCTGTCTTCCACACAGTCAAGTTTTAGTAGCCGTGAGTCTTGACCGCATACTCCTCCTCACCATGATGCTCCTTCCTCCCACCATGCCGAGTGTCGTCAGACAGCAAGTGATCCCACACTTGGACACTCTGAAGAGCTGTTCACTGGTCCATTTCCATATTTGTGCCCCTCGCCTGCTCCGCTTGAAGTGGTGAAAGAGGAGATCCCATGTAGCGATGCTCAAATAAATGAACAGCCACGGCCACAGGAAGTCGACGCTGGCAATTTGTTACGAGAGGTGGACGATGACGAGACACAATTGCCAGGAAGTGAGGAGGATCGTGGTGCGCAAGTGGAAGAGGAGGAGGTGGTGGATGATCTAGTAACTGACCCAACGAGGCAGGAGGACATGCAGAGTGAGGCCAGCAGCACACAGGGGGAGGGAGGCAGAGTACCCCAACAGGCAGGAAGAAGCAGTGTGGTGGCCGCAGACAGAAGGCGGGCAACCGTTCCCCGTAACACCAACACGAGGGACGTTGCCAGTACAAGCGGTAGGTCTTCCCGAGTCTGGAATTTTTTTAAAGACTCTGCTGATAACCACAATAAGGCCATTTGTACCACCTGCCATGCCAGCATCAGCAGGGGTGACAAAACTACCAGCCTGACCACCACCAGCATGATCAGGCACATGGCAGCAAAGCACCCGACTTTGTGAGGCGAGCCCCAGGGTCCACGACCAGTGTCAGCGGGTGTCATCACTGCCTCTTCCGCTGTTGTGCGTGCAATAGAACCCCCTGTTGTGTGTGCAAGGCAATCCCCTGTCCATACTGCATGTAAAGATGCCCCCTCCTCTCAGGCTTCACTTGTTATGGCAGTTTCTCAAGAAACAGCATCAACGTCCACGTCCACGTCCCACCGCAGCATTCAATTGTCCATATCCCAGACCTTTGAACGAAAGCGCAAATTCGCAGCTAAAGCCCCACAGGCCACAGTCCTAAATTCGCACATTTCACGACTGCTTGCGTTGGAAATGCTGCCTTTTAGGCTGGTGGAGACTGAATCCTTCCGTAACCTTATGGCAGTGGCCGTCCCTCGGTACTCGGTCCCCAGCCGACACTATTTTGCTCGGTGTGCCATCCCCGCACTACACAAGAACGTGTCCCAAAACATCTGCCGTGCCCTCAACAACGCAGTTACTGGGAGAGTCCACCTGACAACGGACACGTGGACAAATGCTTGTGGCCAGGGACGGTAGATCTCCCTGACGGCACACTGGGTAAACATAGTGGAAGCCGGTACCCAGTCGGACCTTGGGACAGAACATATCCTCCCCACACGGAGGATTGTGGCCCTATGTCAGTCAGAGTTGCCCCCACAGTGTACAGCTCCTGCGCATCATCCTCCTCCTCCTCCTCATTGCTCAGCCTCCATCTCAGATATCACCGCATCAGTTACTAGCTGGAAGCACTGCAGTACTGCCTCCTCCAAGCAGCAACAGGCTATGCTGAAACTCATAAGCTTAGGTGATAAACCTCACACTGCTTGTGAGTTGTGGACAGCTGTGAAAGAACAGGTAGATCTGTGGCTGAGACCGCTGAACCTCCTTCCAGGCATGGTCGTGTGTGACAATGGCCGTAACCTGGTGGCGGCTCTGAGGCGAGACGAGATCACACACGTACCATGCCTGGCTCATGTGCTTAACCTCGTGGTTCAGCGTTTTCTTAAATCGTACCCCAAGTTCCAGATCTGCTCGTGAAAGTACGCCGCCTGTCAGCTCATTTTCGCAAGTCGGCTACAGCTTCCGCCGCCCTTGCTGTGCTGCAGCAGCGTTTGCAGCTTCCGGCACACCGACTGGTGTTTGATGTCCCCACACGTTGGAACTCTACCCTCCACATGTTGCTAAGGATTTTTGAGCAGAAGAGAGCAGTTGCTGAGTACCAGCTGCAACAAGGCCGTCGATATTCAGGTCAGACTCCACACATAAGACCTCAGGAGAGGACCTGGTTGTCTGACATATGTACTGTTAGAACCTTGCTGTTAGGTTTTTTTTCCTTTGCTGGTCACATGACCTTGTTGGCCTATTTAATCCTGCTCCGCCCTTCTGGCTTTGCTGGACTTCATTGTATATCTACTTTCTAGCTAGCCTGTGCTCTGTATCTAACTCTGTTAGTTTGCTTGGTCTACGGACCTCTATGTTCTATCTATTTTGTTTGTTCGTCTGTCTGCTACTATTTCTGTTAGGAGGTGTCCCATATTCCTCCCAGTCCTTAGTACTTGTAGGGATTCCCTCCCCACATCTATAGGTCTCCGTACAGACTAGATTAGGACTTTAGCAGGTCTGATCGCAGGATCAGGTTCCCTGTTACATCGTAGGGATTCAGCTGAGTCCTATAGTAGGGACAGATCTCCTCTCTTTCCTTAGCTTTGGTAGCAGAACATAACAGTAAGTCCAGCCAGCAAATTCTCTAAGGAAAGATTTTTCTGTTCCATCATGGTGTCGGTTCAGGATTTGGCTCATCGCCTGCAGGGACTCTCTCTGGAGGTGGCCGAGCTCCGTCAGCACGTGAGTAACTGTCCTGGAGCACATTTCTTGGAGCCTAAGGTATGTTTGCCGGATTTATTTTTTGGTGAACACCGAGAATTTTTTTCATTTAAAAATGCTTGCTTATTGTATTTTCGTTTGAGACCTAAGTCCTCTGGGGATGAATCCCAGCGCGTAGGGTTCATAATGTCACTTTTGCGCAAAGAGCCTCAGGAGTGGGCCTTTTCTTTGCAACCTAGTGATTCATGCTTCAGATCAGTGGATAGTTTTTTTTCTGCTTTGGGACTATTATATGATGATCCTGACCGTGTCGCATCAGCTGAGACTGAGTTGAGACGTTTAAAACAAGGATCAGGTAATGTGGAAAAATATTGTACACATTTTCGTCGTTGGTCCACTCAAACAGGGTGGAACGATTCTGCTCTGAAAAGTCTATTTCTTGCTGGGCTCAGTGAAAGGGTTAAAGACCTGCTAATTGCTTATCCTACACCTGAGGATTTGCAACAGGCTATGCAATTAGCTATACGGGTGGATAGAAGACTGCGTGCTAGGGTTAATGAGAGCAAATCCTCTGCTATGTCAGTTTCTGGTTATGATAATGTGTGTACTAACAGTGGTGAACCGATGGAGATTGGATCGGTGGCACCTCGCTCTCAAGAAAAAGACCGTCGTTTTTCGGAAGGCTTGTGTTTCTATTGTGGAAAATCTGGTCATTTGATTAAAGGCTGTGAGCTTCGTATGAAGAAAGAAAAAAAAATGGTCAGTCACGCCCGTATTGCCTGTTTAAATTCCAAGGGTATATTTTTAGCTGCTTCCACGATTGCTCAGGAAAAATTAATGGAATTTCGGATGTTTGTTGATTGCGGGTCTACACTGAATGTAATTGATGGGGGATTCGTGGAAAAACTCAATTTAAAACCTGAACCTTTATCATCCCCCATTGCTGTGGTTTCTGTGGATGGTTCCCCTTTGAAGAATATTACTCTCAAGGTCAGTGAATTTCCTCTCACTATTAATGGTGTTCACCATGAGAAATTGGATTTGGTAGTGTTGAATAACTTGCCTTCTCCAGTAATATTGGGTTTGCCCTGGTTAAAATTTCACAATCCTGTACTGGATTGGTCTACCAGTGAAATTAAATCTTGGAGCCATAAATGTTATGACAAGTGTTGTAACGGGCGTATTGCAGCTTTGGATAGGGGAGAATTGCCTGTTCCTATTCAGGATTTTTGGAGAGTTTTTTCTGAGAAAGAATCGCAGGTTTTGCCTCCCCATAGAGACTATGATTGTTCTATTGAATTTGTCCCTGGAGCGACTCTTCCTAAGAGTCGTTTATTTAACCTTACTATTCCTGAGAGGAAGGCTTTGGAGGAATACATACAGACAAGCTTGGCCGCCGGTCACATTAGGCCCTCTAAGTCTCCTGTGGCGGTTGGATTTTTTTTTGTAAAAAAAAGGACGGCGGTTTACGTCCTTGTCTGGATTTTCGTGAGATTAACAAAATTACGGTACGCAATCCTTACCCACTGCCATTGATTCCTGATCTGTTTAACCAGTTATTGGGGGCCAAGTGGTTCTCTAAAATTGACCTTAAGGGGGCATACAATCTGTTGCGCATGAAGGAGGGTGATGAATGGAAGACTGCTTTTAACACTCCTGTGGGTCATTTTGAGAATCTGGTTATGCCTTTTGGTCTTACTAATGCTCCTGCATTTTTTCAGAATCTGATTAATGACATCCTTAGACCTTTGATCGGTAAAAATGTGGTTGTGTATTTGGATGACATTTTGATTTATTCGCCAGATCTGGAGTCTCATTGGCGGAGCGTGCGTGAGGTATTACAGTTATTAATGGACAATTCGTTTTTTGCTAAGCTGGAGAAATGTGAGTTCGCTGTACAGAGAATTAGTTTTTTGGGCTACATTATCTCCAGCAAAGGTTTTGAGATGGATCCGGTTAAGGTTCAGGCTGTGCAGGAATGGCCTAGGCCTATTGGTTTGAAATCGATACAGAGGTTTTTGGGTTTCGCCAATTACTATAGAAAATTCATAAAAAATTTTTCTAGTATTGTCAAACCTCTGACTGATCTCACCAGGAAAGGTGCTGATGCGGTTCAGTGGTCTTCTGAGGCCATTGAAGCTTTTGTGTATCTCAAAGAGAGGTTCACCTCTGCTCCCATCCTTATGCAGCCTGATGTTACTAGGCCGTTTTTGGTTGAGGTTGATGCTTCCTCTGTGGGGGTTGGCGCAGTATTGTCTCAGGATAACGGGGATGGATTACATCCCTGTGCCTTTTTTTCAAAAAAATTTTCGGAGACTGAATTGAATTACGATATTGGTAATTGGGAATTATTGGCTATTAAACTCGCATTTGAACACTGGCGCCACTTCTTGGAAGGTGCGGAATTTCCCGTTCAGGTTCTTACGGATCATAAAAATCTGATATATCTTGATGCTGCCAAGCGCCTGAATGCCCGTCAGGCTAGGTGGGCACTGTTTTTCTCGCGGTTTAATTTCTCCGTTACTTACATCCCTGGTACTAAGAATGTTAAGGCGGATGCCTTGTCTCGCAGTTTTTCTCCCATAGTCGGTGCTGAGAAAGAGGAAAACATTTTACAAGAAGGTGTTGTGATAGCTGCTTTAGACTCCGTTTTGGAAGATGAGATTCTTAAAGCTCAGGAGAATGCCCCATCTAACACTCCTCATGGGAGGTTGTTTGTGCCTGGGACCTTTAGGAGAGATTTGTTTGTTGAGTGTCACGAATCTCGGTTGGCAGGTCATCCCGGAATCTCTGAGACCAAGAGACTGGTGGGTCGCAGTTTTTGGTGGCCTGGATGGCAGAAGGAAGTCATTAAGTGGGTGCGCCAATGTACTATATGTGCTAGATCTAAGTCCTCACATACTCCTGCTGCGGGGTTGCTTTGTCCTTTGGAGGTCCCCAGTGCTCCTTGGACACATTTGGCTATGGACTTTATAACTGTCCTTCCCCCCTCTGAGGGTTTTACTGTCATCTGGGTGGTCGTGGACCGTTTTAGCAAGATGTGTCACTTGGTTCCCTTCGTCAAACTGCCCTGCGCTAAAACTCTCGCTAAGGCCTTTGTCAAGGAAATTGTCAGACTTCATGGCATTCCTACTGACATTGTTTCTGATAGGGGTCCTCAGTTCGTGGCTCGTTTTTGGCGTGCCTTTTGTGACAGGTTGGGAATTCATTTGTCGTTTTCGTCCGGATATCATCCTGAATCTAATGGCCAGACAGAAAGGAAAAACCAGGATGTTGAGCAGTTCTTGCGTTGTTTTGTGGCAGACAATCAAGAGGGGTGGTCTGAGTTTCTGCCACTTGCCGAATTTGCTCTGAACAATCATACATCTTCTTCTGCTGGTTGTTCGCCTTTTTTTTGTTGTTCTGGGAGACATCCGTCGTTTGGGTCGTTCTCCAAGTTGGGATCTGCCGTGCCTGAGGAGGAGAATTTTTCCGGTGATTTGGAAAGAGTTTGGACGGATGTGCGTGGTAATCTTCAGGAGGCCAACAGAAAATCTAAAGACTACTTTGATAGGAAACGACAGGAGGTTTTGTTCGCTGTTGGTGACATGGTTTGGTTGTCCTCTAGGAATCTGCGGTTGAGGATTCCTTCTAAGAAATTGGGTCCCAAGTTTGTAGGGCCCTTTAAGGTGCTTCAGGTTGTCAACCAATCTGCTGTTAGGTTGGAGTTTCCTACCTCCTGGAGAATTAATCCGGTCTTTCATGTCTCTCTGTTAAAAAAAGCTGTTGTGTCGGATGGTGACGCCTCTGCCTCTGTTCCTCCGGTGGTGGAGGACGGGGAATATGAAATTTCTCGCATCCTTGACTCTAGACGGTATAGACGTAGTTTGCAGTATCTTGTGGCCTGGAAAGGTTTCGGACCCGAGGATAACTCTTGGGTGAGGTCAGATGATGTTTCCGCGTCCAGACTTATCAGAGCGTTTCACAGGAGATTTCCTGATAAGCCTGGTCCTAGGGGATCCGGAGGATCCTCTTAGAAGGGGGGGTACTGTTAGAACCTTGCTGTTAGGTTTTTTTTCCTTTGCTGGTCACATGACCTTGTTGGCCTATTTAATCCTGCTCCGCCCTTCTGGCTTTGCTGGACTTCATTGTATATCTACTTTCTAGCTAGCCTGTGCTCTGTATCTAACTCTGTTAGTTTGCTTGGTCTACGGACCTCTATGTTCTATCTATTTTGTTTGTTCGTCTGTCTGCTACTATTTCTGTTAGGAGGTGTCCCATATTCCTCCCAGTCCTTAGTACTTGTAGGGATTCCCTCCCCACATCTATAGGTCTCCGTACAGACTAGATTAGGACTTTAGCAGGTCTGATCGCAGGATCAGGTTCCCTGTTACATCGTAGGGATTCAGCTGAGTCCTATAGTAGGGACAGATCTCCTCTCTTTCCTTAGCTTTGGTAGCAGAACATAACATGTACCATCCTGATAAACTTTGAGGAGGCCACCAAGATGGTGAGCGGCGATGACGCCATCATTAGTGTCAGCATCCCACTTGTCTGTCTTTTGCAACGCTCTCTACAGAGAATTAAAGAGGAGGCATTGCAGCCAGAGTATGATGAGATGGATCAAGAAGCCGTAGTGGGCGATTACACACAGCCCAGCGTTATCTCATCCCAATGTGCATTGGGGGACAATGAGGGAGAGGAAGAGGAGGAGGAGGAGGAAGAACAGGAGCTGGTATCATGTGCTGTAGACGGTAGTACCTCTGCAACTGTCATACCATCGGTTCAGCGTGGGTGGCCTGAGGACAGGGGGGGGGGGGGAGGAGGAGAAGGAGAGAATGGTCAGTTGTCATCTTGGTGAGGACATGGAAATCTTGCCCGTTACCAGTCTGGCACGCATGGCTGACTTTATGTTACGCTGCCTTAACCGTGACCCTCGCGTTGTCAAAATGTTGGGTGACAGTCATTACTGGTTGGTGACACTTGTAGACCCCCGCTACAAGGAGAACTTTCACTCTCTTTTTCCTGAGGTGGAGAGGTCTACAAAAATGGGGCAGTACCAGAAGCCCTTGCTGCAGAACTGTTAAAAAAATTCCCATCTGAACACGCTAGTGGCAGAGGTCACAATTCGTTGTTTCCCAACCAAGGCATACATGCGAGAGAGACGCAACTCCAATCCAGCAGAGGCAGGGGAACACTGTTAACGTTCTGGGGCAGTTTTCTCAGACCCTCCCTTCGAACAGACCCTGAGGCGTGGGGTACTCTCACAAGGAGTGGAAAGTTTCAAAAGATGGTGAGGGAGTACCTTGCCCACCGTACCAGAGTCCTCCATGATTCCTCTGTGCCTTTTAATTATTGGGTATCCAAGCAGGACACTTGGAATGTACTCGCTCTGTACGCCTTGGAGGTCCTGGCCTGCCCTGCCGCTAGCGTGTTATCCGAGCGTGTTTTTAGTGCCGCTGGGGGAATTATAACTGATAAGCGCACTCGCCTGTCAACTGACAGTGCTGACAAGCTGACCCTTATCAAAATGAACAAGGGCTGGATTGGACCAGACTTCTCATCACCACCAAATGACAGCAGAGTAACATAAAGTCAAATCCACTGTGTTATTTCGGGAGGTGTATTCACATGCACCGCTACACACCCACACATGGGTATACGCTTCCTCATTTCGGCTGTTTTATGCTCTTCTCCTTATCCTAAGCCTCCACCACCACTATACCACCAGGGTGACCGTGGTCCGTGTTGCCATTATTGAAAGTTCCTCCATCCTGATGTTTGTCAGCTTTTGCTAGGAAGGCATAAGCAAAGACTGTGGGAGACCCACTCCCCAATAATGGGAACAATATTTTTAAGATGCTGTACTGTATGGCTCTTCCAAGGGGCATTAAAAGCGTCTTGCTATACCACTCTGACCTCCCTGTCTCTTCCGAGGGGCATTAAAAGTGTCTTGTTATACCACTCTGACCTCCACGTCTCTTGTAAGGGGCATTAAAAGCATCTTGTTATACCACTCTGACCTCCACGTCTCTTGTAAGGGGCATTAAAAGCATCTTGCTATACCACTCTGACCTCCACATCTCTTGTAAGGGGCATTAAAAGCATCTTGTTATACCACTCTGACCTCCACGTCTCTTCTGAGGGGCATTAAAAGCGTCTTGTTATAACACTCTGACCTCCACGTCTCTTGTAAGGGGCATTAAAAGCGTCTTGTTATTCCACTCTGACCTCCACGTCTCTTGTAAGGGGCATTAAAAGCGTCTTGTTATACCACTCTGACCTCCACGTCTTTTCTGAGTGGCATTAAAAGCGTCTTGTTATAACACTCTGACCTCCACGTCTCTTGTAAGGGGCATTAAAAGCGTCTGGTTGAACCACTCTGACCTCCACGTCTCTTGTAAGGGGCATTAAAAGCGTCTTGTTATACCACTCTGACCTCCACGTCTCTTGTAAGGGGCATTAAGAGAGTCTTGTTATACCACTTTGACCTCCACGTCTCTTCTGAGGGGCATTACAAGCATCTTGTTATAACACTCTGACCTCCACGTCTCTTGTAAGGGGCATTAAAAGCGTCTTGTTATACCGCTCTGACCTCTACGTCTCTTGTAAAGTGGCATTAAAAGCGTCTTGTTATACAACTCTGACCTCCACGTCTCTTGTAAGGGGCATTAAAATCGTCTTGTTATACCACACTGACCTCCACGTCTCTTCTGAGGGGCATTAAAAGCGTCTTGTTATAACACTCTGACCTCCACGTCTCTTGTAAGGGCATTAAAAGCGTCTGGTTGAACCACTCTGACCTCCACGTCTCTTGTAAGGGGCATTAAAAGCGTCTTGTTATACCACTCTGACCTCCACGTCTCTTGTAAGGGGCATTAAAAGCGTCTTGTTATACCACTCTGACCTCCACGTCTCTTGTAAGGGGCATTAAAAGCGTCTTGTTATACCACTCTGACCTCCACGTCTTTTCTGAGTGGCATTAAAAGCGTCTTGTTATAACACTCTGACCTCCACGTCTCTTGTAAGGGGCATTAAAAGCGTCTGGTTGAACCACTCTGACCTCCACGTCTCTTGTAAGGGGCATTAAAAGCGTCTTGTTATACCACTCTGACCTCCACGTCTCTTGTAAGGGGCATTAAGAGAGTCTTGTTATACCACTTTGACCTCCACGTCTCTTCTGAGGGGCATTAAAAGCATCTTGTTATAACACTCTGACCTCCACGTCTCTTGTAAGGGGCATTAAAAGCGTCTTGTTATACCGCTCTGACCTCTACGTCTCTTGTAAAGTGGCATTAAAAGCGTCTTGTTATACAACTCTGACCTCCACGTCTCTTGTAAGGGGCATTAAAAGCGTCTTGTTATACCACACTGACCTCCACGTCTCTTCTGAGGGGCATTAAAAGCGTCTTGTTATAACACTCTGACCTCCACGTCTCTTGTAAGGGGCATTAAAAGCGTCTGGTTGAACCACTCTGACCTCCACGTCTCTTGTAAGGGGCATTAAAAGCGTCTTGTTATACCACTCTGACCTCCACGTCTCTTGTAAGGGGCATTAAGAGAGTCTTGTTATACCACTTTGACCTCCACGTCTCTTCTGAGGGGCATTAAAAGCATCTTGTTATAACACTCTGACCTCCACGTCTCTTGTAAGGGGCATTAAAAGCGTCTTGTTATACCGCTCTGACCTCTACGTCTCTTGTAAAGTGGCATTAAAAGCGTCTTGTTATACAACTCTGACCTCCACGTCTCTTGTAAGGGGCATTAAAAGCGTCTTGTTATACCACACTGACCTCCACGTCTCTTCTGAGGGGCATTAAAAGCGTCTTGTTATAACACTCTGACCTCCACGTCTCTTGTAAGGGGCATTAAAAGCGTCTCGTTATACCGCTCTGACCTCTACGTCTCTTGTAAAGTGGCATTAAAAGCGTCTTGTTGTACAACTCTGACCTCCACGTCTCTTGTAAGGGGCATTAAAAGCGTCTTGTTATACCACACTGACCTCCACGTCTCTTCTGAGGGGCATTAAAAGCGTCTTGTTATAACACTCTGACCTCCACGTCTCTTGTAAGGGGCATTAAAAGCGTCTGGTTGAACCACTCTGACCTCCACGTCTCTTGTAAGGGGCATTAAAAGCGTCTTGTTATACCACTCTGACCTCCACGTCTCTTGTAAGGGGCATTAAAAGCGTCTTGTTATACCAATCTGACCTCCACGTCTCTTGTAAGGGGCATTAAAAGCGTCTTGTTATACCACTCTGACCTCCACGTCTTTTCTGAGTGGCATTAAAAGCGTCTTGTTATAACACTCTGACCTCCACGTCTCTTGTAAGGGGCATTAAAAGCGTCTGGTTGAACCACTCTGACCTCCACGTCTCTTGTAAGGGGCATTAAAAGCGTCTTGTTATACCACTCTGACCTCCACGTCTCTTGTAAGGGGCATTAAGAGAGTCTTGTTATACCACTTTGACCTCCACGTCTCTTCTGAGGGGCATTAAAAGCATCTTGTTATAACACTCTGACCTCCACGTCTCTTGTAAGGGGCATTAAAAGCGTCTTGTTATACCGCTCTGACCTCTACGTCTCTTGTAAAGTGGCATTAAAAGCGTCTTGTTATACAACTCTGACCTCCACGTCTCTTGTAAGGGGCATTAAAAGCGTCTTGTTATACCACACTGACCTCCACGTCTCTTCTGAGGGGCATTAAAAGCGTCTTGTTATAACACTCTGACCTCCACGTCTCTTGTAAGGGGCATTAAAAGCATCTGGTTGAACCACTCTGACCTCCACGTCTCTTGTAAGGGGCATTAAAAGCGTCTTGTTATACCAATCTGACCTCCACGTCTCTTGTAAGGGGCATTAAGAGAGTCTTGTTATACCACTTTGACCTTCACGTCTCTTCTGAGGGGTATTAAAAGCATCTTGTTATAACACTCTGACCTCCACGTCTCTTGTAAGGGGCATTAAAAGCGTCTTGTTATACCGCTCTGACCTCTACGTCTCTTGTAAAGTGGCATTAAAAGCGTCTTGTTATACAACTCTGACCTCCACGTCTCTTGTAAGGGGCATTAAAAGCGTCTTGTTATACCACACTGACCTCCACGTCTCTTCTGAGGGGCATTAAAAGCGTCTTGTTATAACACTCTGACCTCCACGTCTCTTGTAAGGGGCATTAAAAGCGTCTCGTTATACCGCTCTGACCTCTACGTCTCTTGTAAAGTGGCATTAAAAGCGTCTTGTTATACAACTCTGACCTCCACGTCTCTTGTAAGGGGCATTAAAAGCGTCTTGTTATACCACACTGACCTCCACGTCTCTTCTGAGGGGCATTAAAAGCGTCTTGTTATAACACTCTGACCTCCACGTCTCTTGTAAGGGGCATTAAAAGCGTCTGGTTGAACCACTCTGACCTCCACGTCTCTTGTAAGGGGCATTAAAAGCGTCTTGTTATACCACTCTGACCTCCACGTCTCTTGTAAGGGGCATTAAAAGCGTCTTGTTATACCAATCTGACCTCCACGTCTCTTGTAAGGGGCATTAAAAGCGTCTTGTTATACCACTCTGACCTCCACGTCTTTTCTGAGTGGCATTAAAAGCGTCTTGTTATAACACTCTGACCTCCACGTCTCTTGTAAGGGGCATTAAAAGCGTCTGGTTGAACCACTCTGACCTCCACGTCTCTTGTAAGGGGCATTAAAAGCGTCTTGTTATACCACTCTGATCTCCACGTCTCTTGTAAGGGGCATTAAGAGAGTCTTGTTATACCACTTTGACCTCCACGTCTCTTCTGAGGGGCATTAAAAGCATCTTGTTATAACACTCTGACCTCCACGTCTCTTGTAAGGGGCATTAAAAGCGTCTTGTTATACCGCTCTGACCTCTACGTCTCTTGTAAAGTGGCATTAAAAGCGTCTTGTTATACAACTCTGACCTCCACGTCTCTTGTAAGGGGCATTAAAAGCGTCTTGTTATACCACACTGACCTCCACGTCTCTTCTGAGGGGCATTAAAAGCGTCTTGTTATAACACTCTGACCTCCACGTCTCTTGTAAGGGGCATTAAAAGCGTCTGGTTGAACCACTCTGACCTCCACGTCTCTTGTAAGGGGCATTAAAAGCGTCTTGTTATACCACTCTGACCTCCACGTCTCTTGTAAGGGGCATTAAGAGAGTCTTGTTATACCACTTTGACCTCCACGTCTCTTCTGAGGGGCATTAAAAGCATCTTGTTATAACACTCTGACCTCCACGTCTCTTGTAAGGGGCATTAAAAGCGTCTTGTTATACCGCTCTGACCTCTACGTCTCTTGTAAAGTGGCACTAAAAGCGTCTTGTTATACAACTCTGACCTCCACGTCTCTTGTAAGGGGCATTAAAAGCGTCTTGTTATACCACACTGACCTCCACGTCTCTTCTGAGGGGCATTAAAAGCGTCTTGTTATAACACTCTGACCTCCACGTCTCTTGTAAGGGGCATTAAAAGCGTCTTGTTAAACCACTCTGACCTCCACGTCTCTTCCGAGGGACATTAAAAGCGTCTTGTTATACCACTCTGACCTCCACGTCTCTTGTAAGGGGCATTAAAAGCGTCTTGTTATACCACTCTGACCTCCACGTCTCTTCTGAGGGGCATTAAAAGCGTCTTGTTATACCACTCTGACCTCTACGTCTCTTGTAAAGGGGCATTAAAAGCGTCTTGTTATACCACTCTGACCTCTACGTCTCTTGTTAAAGGGCATTAAAAGCATCTTGTTATACCACTCTGACCTCCATGTCTCTTGTAAGGGGCATTAAAAGCGTCTTGTTATACCACTCTGGCCTCCACGTCTCTTGTAAGGGGCATTAAAAGCGTCTTGTTATACCACTCTGACCTCTACGTCTCTTGTAAAGGGGCATTAAAAGCGTCTTGTTATACCACTCTGACCTCAACGTCTCTTGTAAGGGGCTTTAAAAGCGTCTTGTTATACCACTCTGACCTCCACGTCTCTTCTGAGGGGCATTAAAAGCATCTAGTTATACCACTCTGACCTCCACATCTCTTGTAAGGGGCATTAAAAGCGTCTTGTTAAGCTACTGGGACCTCCACGACTCTTCGAACGGGCATTGCATTTCCTCAAAATTTTTGGAAGCTTTTGCTTGGAAGGCATAAGCAAATACTATGGGAAACCCACTCCCCAATAATGGGACTAATGTTTGTAATATGCTGTACTGCATGGCTCTTGTTTGAGGCATTGCAAGTTGCTCCGTCCTAATTTTTGAAAGCTTTTGCTTGGAAGGCATAAGCAAATACTATGGGAGACCCACTCCCCATTAATGGGACTTATGTTTGTAATATGCTGTACTGCATGGCTCTTGTAAGAGGCATTGCAAGTTGCTCCGTCCTAATTTTTGGATGCTTTTGCTTGGAAGGCATAAGAAAATACTATGGGAGACCCACTCCCCAATAATGGGACTATTGTTTGTAATATGCTGTACTGCATGGCTCTTGTTTGAGGCATTGCAAGTTGCTCCGTCCTAATTTTTGAAAGCTTTTGCTTGGAAGGCATAAGCAAATACTATGGGAGACCCACTCCCCATTAATGGGACTTATGTTTGTAATATGCTGTACTGCATGGCTCTTGTAAGAGGCATTGCAAGTTGCTCCGTCCTAATTTTTGGATGCTTTTGCTTGGAAGGCATAAGAAAATACTATGGGAGACCCACTCCCCAATAATGGGACTATTGTTTGTAATATGCTGTACTGCATGGCTCTTGTAAGGGGCATTAAAAATGTCTTGTTAAGCTACTGTGACCTCCACTTCTCTTCCGAGGGGCATTAAAACCATCTTGTTAAGCTACTGTGACCTCAACGTCTATTCCACGGGGCATTGATATTGTCTTTTTATTCCACTGTAACTTCCACCACTCTTCCAAGGGGCATTAAAACTGTCTTGTTAAGCTACTGTGACCTCCACATCTCTTCCAAGGGGCATTGATATTGTCTTTTTATTCCACTGTAACTTCCGTCACTCTTCCAAGGGGCATTAAAACCGTCTTGTTAAGCTACTGTGACCTCCACGTCTCTTCCAAGGGGCATTAAAATGTTGTTTTTAATTACCTTACCTCTAATCTCCACGACTCTTCCAACGGGCATTGCATTTCCTTCTAATTTTAGTCAGCTTTTGCTTTTCAATGCAAAGTTGAAAACTAAGGGAGACACACTCCCCAATAATGGGTAGAAGGTTTTTAGTACGCTGTAATCCACGTCTGTTTCAAGGGGCATTGCAGTTCCTCATAATTTTTGGAAAGCCTTCCAATCACTGTTTAGGCCAACAGTGCACAGGAGATCCAGTTGCTATAAGTGGAAAAAAAGGTTTAGTTAAGGCCCTCTGACCTCCATGTCATTTCCAAAGGGCATTGGAGTGCCTCAAAATTTTTGGTAGGCATTGCACTCACTGTATGTCCTATAACTGTGTAGCCGAACCGCTCCTTTTGTTACAGAAACATATCCTACAAGACATATGTGGTTGACTGGCCTGATATTGATGTGAATGGTCCCTGTTCCTCCTGATCTTCCTCCTTTGCCACAACCTCATCCATCATTTATCACCTGAAGCTTTGTTTTAACGGGAGTCATAGAACTTGGATAGTAGCAGGAAAACATCCAGCAATCCTCGGAGGAGGTAGGATATGCGCCAAAACGCTGACCACCTCAGGCCTAGCCGCTACTACATACATGCGCTTGAATTCCTTGAAAACAAAGCAGATGCTAACCTCTATCATCCTCATCATGCTCCTCACCTTGGCACAAACAACTCCCCTGATGGAGAAGCCAGGGCCCACTGGAGGAGTCTGGTTCTCTGGTGGGCTCGTCCAATGCTGCCCAAAAGCAGGCCAGACTAAGAAAAGTGTGTGGGGATGTTCCGCGGAGAAATCGGGGCGTCTGGGGACCGTGTGTGGACACCCGGCCGCGGGGCGGCTGGGGACCGAGTATGGACACCCGGGCCGCCCCCTGGCGGCTGGGTGCCGAGCGTGGACACCCAGCCGCCTGGCGGCTGGGGACTGAGTATGGATAAAAGGGCCGCCGACGCCGCCATGACATGGTAGCCGGCGTCTGCCTCCACATGCCTAAAAGGCCCAATTTCAAGTGCAAGCAAGCTAGCAGTATTGTATTGCAGCCTGGGGGTCAGTCGGTGGCAGGTTGCACACTTACGCTTGCATTCCAAGAAAGCAAAGCAGATGCTAACTTATATCATCATCATGCTCCTCACCTTGGCACAAACAACTCCCCTGATGGAGAAGCCAGGGCCCACCGGAGGAGTTGGGTTCTCTGGTGGGCTCGTCCAATGCTGCCCTAAAGCAGGCCAGTCTAAGAAAAGTGTGTGGGGATGTTCCACAGAGAAATCGGGGCGGCTGGGGACCGTTTATGGACACCTGGCCGCCCCCAGGCGGCTGGGGACCGTGTGTGGACACCTGGCCGCGGGGCGGCTGGGGGCCGAGTGTGGACACCCGGCCGCCCCCTGGCGGCTGGGGACCGAGTGTGGACACCCGGCCACCGGGCGGCTGGGGACTGAGTATGGATAAAAGGGCCACCGACGCAGCCATGACATGGTGGCCGGCGTCTGCCTCCACATGCCTAAATGGACATGGAGAAGCCAGGGCCCACCGGAGGAGTCGGATTCTCTGGTGGGCTCATCCAATGCTGCCCTAAAGCAGGCCAGTCTAAGAAAAGTCTGGGGACCGTTTATGGACACCCGGCCGCCCCCAGGCGGCTGGGGACCGTGTGTGAACACCCGGCCGCGTTTGTGGACACCCTGGCGGCTGGGGACCAAGCGCGGACACCCGGCCGCCGGGCGGCTGGGGAATGAGTATGGATACCTCGCTGCCGAAGCAGCCATGAGGTAGTGGCCAGCTTCGGCCTCCTCAAAACAAAAGGCCCCATTTCAAGTGCAAGCTAGCAGTATGGTATTGCAGCCTGGGGGTGGGTGGATGGTTTGCTGCATATTTGCGCTTGCATTGCAAGGAATGGGGGAGGTACAATTGAACACTGCCCTGGGGCAAGGACTTGCACGGGAATAGTTGCAAGTCTGCATCTTCTGATGCGGCAAGGATCACTTCTGATGGGCACACTTTTAGGCAGTGACCTGGGTCTCAGAGATGCTTCCAGGGGTCTTCCCCATGCTGTCCCCATGTCTTTTCCGCACTGTATGCATGTGTCACACAGCACATGGCCAGTTAAGGTTGTAAAATGTTAAAATTACATTTCCCGGTGAATGCATTTGCCACAGTTGAAAGCAATACAAAAGAGCAAAAACGCATAAAAAATGCTACTTGTGAACATAGCCCAAGGTGTGGAGGAGTATTTTTGTTTTTGGTTATTTATTTTACCTTATACACAAGTCTTTACCCTGGAAAAGAAATTCCTTCACATATTTCACAGGAAAAATGTTTCACTTTCGTTTTTGAACGTTTTATTATGCGCCTGTAAAAGTGGCTTAATACCTCTGAAAACGTTGTTGACAACAGTGACCTGGGGGTCAGAAATGCTTCCTGGAGCGATCCCATGCTGTCCCCATGTCATTTGAGCACTGTCACTATCGTTTTGGGCACTTTTTAGGCTTTCTACAGACTGCCGGGGGTGCCGCCGCAAAAATGCTCGGTTCTCCCATAGACTAACATTGGGCTCGTTGCTCGGGTCGAGCACCCGAGTATCACGGCGAGCTCGGGCCGAGCTTCGAGCACCCGAGCATTTTAGTGCTCGCTCAACACTATCTGCTAATATGTTTGCCTCCATGTGGCAGCATGTTTTGTGGCGGTAGACAGACGCAACACATTCGGGGATTGCCTAACAAACCGGCAATCCCTACATGTGTTGCGTCTGTCTACCGCTGCAAAACATTCAGCTGCAGTGAGACAAACATATTAGCAGAGCACGCCGAAAATATTATGATAAGACCAAGCATGCTCAGATAACACGTCATCTGAGCACATACGCTCAACACTACCACTGATGTCTGTAGCGTCTGTGTCTCTGCCTCCTGCCGGGCAGAAATGCTGTCCTCCTCACCGCCGCGGTCCCAATCCGGCGTCCCCCAGCTCCTCTGCTGCTGCCTGGGCTGCTTGCACCGCACGCAGCTTCCCGGGCACTATGCGTAGGGCGACCGCTCCCTCCCTCTTAAAGGGGCCGCGCGCACCGTCCTAAAGAGTCTCCAGCCTATAGCCCGAGGACCACTCCTATTTAAAGCACCTCCTCCAAAATGGAGGTGCCTGTGCAAGGTTGTTGTTTGTGTGCTAACACTCTCCTCAGCCCTCAGGTTCCAGTGCCCTCCAGCCTGTCTATCAGCCTTGCTTGCCTGTCTATCAGCAGTTCCCGCCAGCCTATCAGCCGTGCCCGCCAGCCTGTCTACCTGCCGTGCCCGCCGGCTTGCCTACCTGCATCGCCTGTCAGTTTACCTACCCGGATCACCTGTCAGGCTGCCTACTGTGCCCACCTGCTTGCCTATCCGGATCACCTGTCAGGCCACCTGCCATGCTCATCTGCTGTACCTGTCAGCTTCAGCTATCTGACTAGTGGGAGTCGCCTGCTCTCACACAAGGTCGGTCCCAGAGTGGCACCTGGTTCAACTTCCCGGTCCCTCCTTGGTTCACGGAGTCGACTAAGCTGCCGTGTGACCAGGGTTGGTCCGGGTTGGCACTTAGTTACGCCACTCTGGTCCCTCCTTGCATCTCAGCACAGAGGTTCAACCACCCGGATCCGTAACAATGTCATTAAAGACGGACGGGACATAAATGTTGGAGGAAGAGCCAACCGAATACAGATTCGTTCCCAAGTAATGAACAAAACCTGGTTGTCATTATCTCCTCCCATACATTGATTCCCATTGAACTTTAAATACTGCGTACTTAATCACATGCATATAAAGTCAAATATGAAGCAAAACAGTAAGGAAACCCAGTGTATAGGCTAGAACAACCTGCTTAAACACCACCGATAAAGATAATATTCACCCTAAAATGGAATGGAACACAAGGTGTAAACTTGCCGGGTGGGTCTTTTTTATGATATTCCTAACTCATCGTTCTCAGTTTTTCAAATGTATAAACTGAGTCTTTTCAGGTTAAAATATAGGGCAAAAGCCCTCTAACTGAAAACTAGGAATGATATTCTGGAACCTATATTATATATTGAACTTTAAATACTGCAGAATAGGTTATCCTTTTGCCGCCACCTTATGTTTAAACACATTTTTGCTAAACCAGGAAAAGCATATATTTTTTCACTCTATTAGAAATAAAGACACATTTTGAATTATTTATCACCTAATATGGATCAGTCTTCTGCATCCACACAGAATATCTCTGAACTTTCAATCAATACTTTGGGATTATGATCTTCTAGCAATTATATGCCTCCCAAATCGTACCATGCAACAGGAATGACAATTGATCTTATATATAGAGATTAGTGTTGAGCGAGCACTAAAATGCTCGGGTGCTCGAAGCTCGGCCCGAGCTCGCCGTGATACTCGGGTGCTCCACCCGAGCAACGAGCCCAATGTTAGTCTATGGGAGAACCGAGCATTTTTGCGGCGGCACCCCCGGCAGTCTGTAGAAAGCCTAAAAAGTGCCCAAAACGATAGTGACAGTACTCAAATGACATGGGAACAGCATGGGCATCGCCCCAGGAAGCATTTCTGACCCCCAGGTCACTGCTGTCAACAACGTGGTCAGAGGTATTAAGCCACTTTGATGGGCTCACAATATAACGTTCAAAAACGAAACTGAAACGGTTTTCCTGTGAAATATGTTAAGGAACTTCCTTTCCAGGGTAAAGACTTGTGTATAAGGTAAAATAAATAACCAAAAACAAAAATACTCCTCCACACCTTGGGCTATGTTCACAAGTAGCATTTTTTATGCGTTTTTGCACTTTTGTATTGCTTTCAACCGTGACAAATGTATTCACTTTTTTTTCTTTCTTTTGCCTATGTACATATGTATGTGTTTTCAGATTTGTTGTCATTACTAGCCTGAAGAAGAGACCTGAGTTGTCTCGAAAGCTTGCTATGTTTACTATCTTTTCAGTTAGCCATTAAAAGGTATCAACCACTGAGGACTCTCAGATTCCAATATTGTTCACCGGAAAATCTCATTTTAACATTTTACAATCTTATCTGGCCATGTGCTGTGTGACACATGCATACAGTGTTGAAAAGACATGGGAACAGCATGGGGAAGAACCCTGGAAGCATCTCTGACACCCAGGTCACTGCCTAAAAGTGTGCCCATCAGAAGTGATCCTTTCCGCATCAGAAGATGCAGTCTTGCAACTATCCCCGTGCAAGTCCTTGTCCCAGGGCAGTGTTCAATTGTACCTCCCCCATTCCTTGCAATGCAAGTGCAAGTATGCAGCCTGCCACCCACCCACCCCCAGGCTGCAATACCATACTGCTAGCTTGCTTCCACTTGAAATGGGGCCTTTTAGTTTGGAGGAGGTCGAAGCTGGCCACTACCTAATGGCTGCTTTGGCAGCGAGGTATCCATACTCAGTGCCCAGCCGCCCAGCGGCCGGGTGTCAACGCTCGGTCCTCAGCCACCAGGGGCCGGCTGGCTGTCCATACTGGGTCCCCAGCCGCCCCGCGGCCGGGTGTCCACACACGGTCCCCAGCAGCCCCTATTTCTCCTTGGAACTTCCCCCCACACACATTTCTTAGCCTGCTTTAGGGCAGCATTGGATGAGCCCACCAGAGAACCAGACTCCCCCGGTGGGCCCTGACTTCTCCATCAGGGGAGTTGAGAGTACCAAAGGGAGGAGCATGATGATGATGATAGAAGTTAGCATCTGCTTTGTTTTCTTGGAATGCAAGCGCATGTATGTAGTAGTGGCTAGGCTTGAGGTGGTCAGCGTTTTGGCGCATATCCTACCTCCTCCGAGGATTGCTGGATGTTTTCCTGCTACTATCCCAGTTCTATGACTCCTGTTAAAACAAAGCTTCAGGTGATGAATGATGGATGAGGTGGTGGCAAAGGAGAAAGAGCAGGAGGAACAGGGACCATTCACATCAATATCAGGCCAGTCAACCACACATGTCTAGTAGGATATGTTTCTGTACCAAAAGTACAGGTTCGGCTACACAGTTATAGGGCATGCAGTGAGTGCAATGCCTACCAAAAATTTTGAGGCACTCCAATGCCCCTTGGAAGTGACATGGAGGTCAGAGGGCCTTAGCTAAAACGTTTATTCCATTTATAGCAACTGGGTCTCCTGTGCACTGTGGGCCTAAGCAGTGAATGGAAGGCTTTCCAAAAATTATGAGGAACTGCAATGCCCCTTGAAACAGACGTGGATTGCAGCATACTAAAAACCTTCCACCCATTATTGGGGAGTGGGTCTCCCTTAGTGTTCGATTATGCATTGAAAAGCAAAAGCTGACTAAAATTAGGAGGAAATGCAATGCCCGTAGGAGGAATGGTGGAGTTCGCAGTGGAATAAAAAGACAATTTCAATGCCCCTTGAAAAAGTGGTGGAGGTCGCAGTAGCTTAACGAGACGGTTTTAATGCCCCTTGGAAAAGTGGTGGAGGTGGCAGTGGAATTATAAGACAATATCAATGCCCCTGGGAACAGTGGTGGAGGTCGCAGTAGATAAACAAGACGGTTTTAATGCCCCTTGGAAGGGTGGTGGAGGTCACAGTAGCATAACAATACGGTTTTAATGCCCCTTGGAAGAGACGTGGAGGTCGCAGTGGAATAAAAAGACAATATCAATGCCCCTGGGAAAAGTGATGGAGATCGCATTAGCTTAACAAGACGGTTTTAATGCCCCTTGGAAGAGACGTGGAAGTCGCAGTGGAATAAAAAGACAATATCAATGCCCCTGGGAAAAGTGGTGGAGGTCGCATTAGCTTAACAAGATGGTTTTAATGCCCCTTGGAAGAGAGGTGGATGTCGCAGTAGCTTAACAAGACAGCTTTAATGCCCCTTGGAAAAGTAATGGAGGTCACAGTAGCTTAACAAGATGGTTTTAAAGCCCCTTGGAAGTGGGGTGGAGGTCGCAGTATCTTAGCAATACGGTTTTAATGCCCCTGGGAAGAGACATGGAGGATGCAGTAGTTTAACAAGACGGCTTAAATGCCCCTTTGAAGAGACGTGGAGGTCGCATTAGCTTAACAAGACGGTTTTATTGTCCCTTGGAAGAGTGGTGGAGGTCACAGTAGCTTAACAAGACGGTTTTATGGCCCCTTGGAAGAGACGTGGAGGTCAAAGTGGAATAAAAAGACAATATCAATGCCCCTGGGAAAGGTGGTGGAGGTAGCATTAGCTTTACAAGACGGTTTTAATATCCCTTGGAATAGCGGTGGAGGTCGCAGTACCTTAACAAGATGGTTTTAATGCCCCTTGGAAGAGTGGTGGAGGTCACAGTAGCTTAACAAGACAGCTTTAATGCCCTTTGGAAAAGTGGTGGAGGTCGCAGTAGCTTAACAAAACAGCTTTAATGCCCCCTGGAAAAGTGGTGGAGGTCGCAGTAGCTAAACAAGACGGTTTTAATGCCCCTTGGAAGAGACGTGGAGGTCTCAGTAGGTTAACAAGATGGTTTAAATGCCCCTTGGAAGAGACGTGGAGGTTGCAGTAGCTTAACAAGACCGTTTAAATGACCCTGGGAAGAGACATGGAGGTCGCAGTAGCTTAACAAGACGGTTTTAATGCCCCTTGGAAAAGTGGTGGAAGTGGCATTAGCTTAACAAGACGGTTTTAATGCCCCGTCGCAGAGACGTGGAGGTTGAAGCAGCTTAACAAGATGGTTTAAATGCCCCTTGGAAGAGTGCTGGAGGTTACATGAGCTTAACAAGACAGCTTTAATGCCCCTTGGAAAAGTGGTGGAGGTCGCATTAGCTTAACAAGACGGTTTTAATGCCCCTTGGAAGAGACTTGGAGGTTGCAGTAGCTTAACAAGATGGTTTAAATGCCCCTTGGAAGAGTGGTGGAGGTTACAGTAGCTCAACAAGACAGCTTTAATGCCCCTTGAAATAGTGGTGGAGGTCGCAGTAGCTTAATGAGATGGTTTTAATGCCGCTTGCAAAAGTGGTGGAGGTCGCATTAGCTTAACAAGACGTTTAACTGCGCCTTGAAAGAGACGTGGAGGTTGCAGTAGCTTTACAAGACGGTTTAAATGCCCCTTGGAAGAGACGTGGATGTCAGTAGCTTAACAAGACAGTTTTAATGCCCCTTGGAAAAGTAGTGGAGTTTGCATTAGCTTAACAAGATGGTTTTAATGCCCCTTGGAAGAGACTTGGAGGTCGCAGTAGTTTAACAAGACGGTTTTAATGCCCCTTCGAAAAGTGGTGGAGGTCGCATTAGCTTAACAAGACGGTTTTAATGCCCCTTGGAAGAGATGTGGAGGTTGCAGTAGCTTAACAAGACAGTTTAAATGCCCCTTGGAAGAGACGTGGAGGTCGCATTAGCTTAGCAAGACTGTTTTAATGCCCCTTGCAAAAGTGGTGGAGGTCGAATTAGCTTAGCAAGACTGTTTTAATGCCCCATGGAACAGTGGTGGAGGTCACAGTAGCTTAAAAAGACAGCTTTAATGCTCCTTGGAAAAGTGGTGGAGGTCGCAGTAACTTAACAAGACGGTTTAAATGCCCCTTGGAAAAGTGTTGGAGGTCGCATTAGCTTAAAAAGACGGTTTTAAAGCCCCTTGGAAGAGACGTGGAGGTTGCAGTAGCTTAACATGACCATTTAAATGACCCATGGAAGAGACGTGGAGGTCGGATTAGCTTAACAAGACGGTTTGAATGCCCCTTGGAATAGTGGTGGAGGTTCCATTAGCTTAACAAGGCAGTTTTAATGCCCCTTGGAATAGATGTGGAGGTTACAGTGGCTTAACAGAATGGTTTTAATGCCCCTTGGAAAAGTGGTGGAGGTCGCATTAGCTTAACAAGATGGTTATAATGCCCCTTGGAAGAGTGGTGGAGGTTACAGTAGCTTAACAAGACGGTTTTAATGCCTCTTGGAGAAGTGGTGGAGGTCGCAGTAGCTTAACAAGAAGGATTTAATGCCCCTTGGAAGAGACGTGGAGGTTGCAATAGCTTAGCAAGATGGTTTTAATGCCCTTTGGAAAAGTGGTGGAGGTCGCATTAGCTTAAAAAGACGGTTTTAATGACCCTTGAAGAGATGTGGAGGTTGCAGTAGCTTAACAAGACGGATTAAATGCCCCTTGGAAGAGACGTGGAGGTCGCATTAGCTTAACAAGACTGTTTTAATGCCCCTTGCAAAAGTGGTGGAGGTCGAATTAGCTTAGCAAGACTGTTTTAATGCCCCTTCGAACAGTGGTGGAGGTCACAGTAGCTTAAAAAGACAGCTTTAATGCTCCTTGGAAAAGTGGTGGAGGTCGCAGTAACTTAACAAGACGGTTTAAATGCCCCTTGGAAAAGTGTTGGAGGTCGCATTAGCTTAAAAAGACGGTTTTAATGCCCCTTGGAAGAGACGTGGAGGTTGCAGTAGCTTAACATGACCGTTTAAATGACTCATGGAAGAGACGTGGAGGTCGCATTAGCTTAACAAGACGGTTTGAATGCCCCTTGGAAAAGTGGTGGAGGTCGCATTAGCTTAACAAGGCAGTTTTACTGCCCCTTGGAAGAGAAGTAGAGGTTACAGTGGCTTAAGAGAATGGTTTTAATGCCCCTTGGAAAAGTGGTGGAGGTCGCATTAGCTTAACAAGACGGTTTTAATGCCCCTTGGAAGAGTAGTGGAGGTAACAGTAGCTTAACAAGATGGTTTTAATGCCCCTTGGAAAAGTGGTGGAGTTCGCATTAGCTTAACAAGACGGTTTTAATGCCCCTTGGAAGAGACGTGGAGGTTGCAGTAGCTTAACAAAACGGTTTAAATGCGCGCTTGGAATAGTGGTGGAGGTTACAGTAGCTTAACAAGACAGCTTTAATGCTCCTTGGAAAAGTGGTGGAGGTCGCAGTAGCTTAACGAGATGGTTTTAATGCCCCTTGCAAAAGTGGTGCAGGTCGCATTAGCTTAACAAGACGGTTTAAATGTCCCTTGGAAGAGACGTGAAGGTTGCAGTAGCTTAACAAGACGGTTTAAATGCCCCTTGGAAGAGACGTGGAGGTCGCAGTAGCTTAACAACACGGTTTTAATGCCCCTTGCAAAAGTGGTGGAGGTCGCATTAGCTTAACAAGATGGTTTTAATGCCCCTTGGAACAGTGGTGGAGGTCACAGTGGCTTAACAAAACAGTTTTAATGCTCCTTGAAAAAGTGGTGGAGGTCGTATTAGCTTAACAAGATCGTTTTAATGCCCCTTGGAAGAGACGTGGAGGTTGCAGTAGCTTAACAAGACCGTTTAAATGACCCTTGGAAGAGAAGTGGAGGTCGCAATAGCTTAACAAGACGGTTTTAATGCCCCTTGGAAAAGTGGTGGAGGTCGCATTAGCTTAACAATGCGGTTTTAATGCCCCTTGGAAGAGACGTGGAGGTTGCAGTAGCTTAACAAAACGGTTTTAATGTCCCTTGGAAAAGTGGTGGTCGCATTAGCTTATCAAGACGGTTTTAATGCCCCTTGGAAGAGTGATGGAGGATACAGTAGCTTAATAGGTCGGTTTTAATGCCCCTTGGAGAAGTGGTGGATGTCGCAGTAGCTTAACAAGACAGTTTAAATGCCCCTTGGAAGAGACATGGAGGTCACAGTAGCTTAAGAAGACGGTTTTAATGTCCCTTGGAAAAGTGGTGGAGGTCACATTAGCTTAACAAGATGGATTTAATGCCCCTTGGAAGAGACGTGGGGGTTGCAGCAGCTTAACAAGATGATTTAAATGCCGCTTGGAAGAGTGGTGGAGGTTACAGTAGCTTAACAAGATAGCTTTAATGCCCCTTGGAAAAGTTGTGGAGGTCGCAGTAGCTTAACAAGATGGTTTTAATGGCCCTTGGAAAAGTTGTGGAGTTCGCATTAGCTTAACAAGACGGTTTTAATGCCCCTTGGAAGAGACGTGGAGGTTGCAGTAGCTTAACAAGAAGGTTTAAATGCCGCTTGGTAGAGTGGTGGAGGTTACAGGAGCTTAACAAGACAGCTTTAATGCCCCTTGGAAAAGTGCTGGAGGTCACAGTAGCTTAACGAGACAGTTTTAATGCCCCTTGCAAAAGTGATGGAGGTCGCATTAGCTTAAGAAGACGGTTTAAATGACCCTTGGAAGAGACGTGGAGGTTGCAGTAGCTTAACAAGACGGTTTAAATGCCCCTTGGAAGAGTGGTGGAGGTTACAGTTGCTTAACAAGTCGGTTTTAATGCCCCTTGGAAGAGACGTGGAGGTCGCAGTAACTTAACAAGACGGTTTTAATGCCCCTTGGAAAAGTGGTGGAGGTCACATTAGCTTAACAAGACGGATTTAATGCCCCTTGGAAGAGACGTGGAGGTTGCAGCAGCTTAACAAGATGGTTTAAATGCCGCTTGGAAGAGTGGTGGAGGTTACAGTAACTTAACAAGACAGCTTTAATGCCCCTTGGAAAAGTGTTGGAGGTCGCAGTAGCTTAACAAGATGGTTTTAATGCCCCTTGGAAGAGTGGTGGAGGTCGCATTAGCTTAACAAGACAGTTTTAATGCCTCTTGGAAGAGACGTGGAGGTTGCAGTAGCTTAACAAGACGGTTAAATGCCGCTTGGAATAGTGGTGGAGGTTATAGTAGCCTAGCAAGACATATTTAATGCCCCTTGGAAAAGTGGTGGAGGTCGCAGTAGCTTAACGAGATGGTTTTAATGCCCCTTGCAAAAGTGGTGCAGGTAGCATTAGCTTAACAAGACGGTTTAAATGCCCCTTGGAAGAGACGTGGAGGTTGCAGTAGCTTAACAAGATGGTTTAAATGCACCGTGGAAGAGACGTGGAGGTCGCAGTAGCTTAACAAAACAGTTTTAATGCCCCTTGCAAAAGTGGTGGAGGTCGCATTAGCTTAGCAAGACGGTTTTAATGACTCTTGGAAAAGTGTTGGAGGTCGCATTAGCTTAACAAGATGGTTTTAATGCCCCTTGGAAGAGACGTGGAGGTTGCAGTAGCTTAACAAGACGGTTTAAATGACCCTTGGAAGAGAAGTGGAGGTCACATTAGCTTAACAAGACGGTTTTAATGCCCCTTGGAAAAGTGGTGGAGGTCGCCTTAGCTTAACAAGGCGTTTTCAATGCCCCTTGGTAGAGACGTGGATGTTGCAGTAGCTTAACAAAACGGTTTTAATGCCCCTTGGAAAAGTGGTGGAGGTCGCATTAGCTTAACAAGACGGTTTTAATGCCCCTTGGAAGAGTGGTGGAGGTTACAGTAGCTTAACAAGTCGGTTTTAATGCCCCTTGGAGAAGAGGTGGATGTCGCAATAGCTTAACAAAATGGATTTAATGCCCCTTGGAAGAGACGTGGAGGTTGCAGCAGCTTAACAAGATGGTTTAAATGCCGCTTGGAAGAGTGGTGGAGATTACAGTAGCTTAACAGGACAGCTTTAATGCCCCTTGGAAAAGTGGTGGAGGTCGCAGTAGCTTAACAAGACAGTTTTGATGCCCCTTGGAAGAGTGGTGGAGGTCACAGTAGCTTAGCAAGACGGTTTTAATGCCCCTTGGAAGAGACGTGGAGGTGGCAGTAGCTTAACAAGACGGTTTAAATGCCGCTTGGAATAGTGGTGGAGGTTACAGTAGCTTAAAAAGACAGCTTTAATGCCCCTTGGAAAAGTGGTGGAGGTCGCATTAGCTTAACAAGACGGTTTTAATGCCCCTTGGAAGAGTGGTGGAGGTTACAGTAGCTTAACAAGATGGTTTTAATGCCCCTAGTAGAAGAGGTGGATGTCGCAGTCGCTTAACGAGATGGTTTTAATGCCCCTTGAAAGAGACGTGGAGGTCGCAGTAGCTTAACAAGACGGTTTTAATGCCCCTTGGAAAAGTGGTGGAGGTCGCATTAGCTTAACAAGACGGATTTAATGCCCCTTGGAAGAGACGTGGAGGTTACAGCAGCTTAACAAGATGGTTTAATTGCCGCTTGGAAGAGTGGTGGAGGTTACAGTAGCTTACAAGACAGCTTTAATGCCCCTTGGAAAAGTGGTGGAGGTAGCAGTAGCTTAACAAGACGGTTTTAATAACCCTTGGAAGAGTGGTGGAGGTCGCATTAGCTTAACAAGACGGTTTTAGTGCCCCTTGGAAGAGATGTGGAGTTTGCAGTAGCTTAACAAGACAGATTAAATGCCGCTTGGAATAGTGGTGGAGGTTACAGTAACTTAACAAGACAGCTTTAATGCCAGTTGGAAAAGTGGTGGAGGTCACAGTAGCTTAACGAGATGGTTTTAATGCCCCTTGCAAAAGTGGTGCATGTCGCATTAGCTTAGCAAGATGGTTTAAATGCCCCTTGGAAGAGACGTGGAGGTTGCAGTAGCTTAACAAGACGGTTTAAATGCCCCTTGGAAGAGACGTGGAGGTCGCAGTAGCTTAACAACACTGTTTTAATGCCCCTTGCACAAGTGGTGGAGGTCGCATTAGCTTAACAAGACGGTTTTAATGCCCCTTGGAACAGTGGTGGAGGTCACAGTAGCTTAACAAAACAGTTTTAATGCTCCTTGGAAAAGTGGTAGAGGTCGCAGTAGCTTAACAAGACGGTTTTAATTCCCCTTGGAAATGTGTTGGAGGTCGCATTAGCTTAACAAGATGGTTTTAATGCCCCTTGGAAGAGACATGGAGGTTGCAGTAGCTTAGCAAGACTGTTTAAATGACACTTGGAAGAGATGTGGAGGTCGCATTAGCTTAACAAGACGGTTTTAATGCCCCTTAGAAGAGTGGTGGAGGTTACAGTAGCTTCACAAGTCGGTTTTAATGCCCCTTGGAGAAGAGGTGGATGTCGCAGTAGCTTAACAAGACGCTTTTAGTGCCCCTTGGAAGAGACGTGGAGGTCGCAGTAGCTTAACAAGACGGTTTTAATGCCCCTTGGAAAAGTGGTGGAGGTCGCATTAGCTTAACAAGGTGGATTTAATGCCCCTTGGAAGAGACGTGGAGGTTGCAGCAGCTTAATAAGATGGTTTAAATGCCGCTTGGAAGAGTGGTGGACGTTACAGTAGCTTAACAAGACAGCTTTAATGCCCCTTGGAAAAGTGGTGGAGGTCGCAGTAGCTTAACAAGACGGTCTTAATGCCCCTTGGAAGAGTGGTGGAGGTCGCATTAGCTTAACAAGACGGTTTTAATGCTCTTGGAAGAGATGTGGAGGTTACAGTAGCTTAACTGGATGGTTTAAATGCCCCTTGGAGGAGACGTGGAGGTCGCAGTAGCTTAATAAGATGGTTTTAATGCCCGTTGGAAAAGTTGTCGAGTTCGCATTTGCTTAACAAGACAGTTTTAATGCCCCTTGCAAAAGTGATGGAGGTCGCAGTAGCTTAACGAGACGGTTTTAATGCCCCTTGCAAAAGTGATGGAGGTCGCATTAGCTTAACAAGACGGTTTAAATGCCCCTTGGAAGAGAAGTGGAGGTTGCAGTACCTTAACAAGACGGTTTAAATGTCCCGTGGAAGAGACTTGGAGGTCGCAGTATCTTAACAACATGGTTTTAATGCCCCTTGGAAAAGTAGTGGAGGTCGCAATAGCTTAACAAGACCGTTTTAATGCCCCTTGGAAGAGACGTGGAGGTTGCAGTATCTTAGCAAGACGGTTTAAATGCCCCTGGGAAGAGACGTGGAGTTCGCAATAGCTTAGCAAGATAGTTTTTATGCCCCTTGGAAAAGTGCTGGAGGTCGCATTAGCTTAACAAGACGGTTTTAATGCCCCTTGGAAGAGATGTGGAGGTTGCAGAAGCTTAACTAGATGGTTTAAATGCCACTTTGAAGAGATGTGGAGTTCGCAGTAGCTTAACTAGATGGTTTTAATGCCCCTTGGAAACGTGGTGGAGGTCGCATTAGCTTAACAAGATGGTCTCAATGCCCTGTGGAACAGTGTTGGAGATCACAGTAGCTTAACAAGACAGCTTTAATGCCCCTTGGAAAAGTGGTGGAGGTCGCAGTAGCTTAACAATACAGCTTTAATGCTCCTTGGAAAAGTGGTGGAGGTCGCATTAGCTTAACAAGATGGTTTTAATGCCCCTTGGAAGAGACGTGGAGGTTGCAGTAGCTTAACAAGACCATTTAAATGACCCTTGGAAGAGACGTGGAGGTCGCATTAGCTTAACAAGACGGTTTTGATGCCCCTTGGAAAAGTGGTGGAGGTCGCAGTAGCTTAACAATACAGCTTTAATGCTCCTTGGAAAAGTGGTGGAGGTCGCATTAGCTTAACAAGATGGTTTTAATGCCCCTTGGAAGAGACGTGGAGGTTGCAGTAGCTTAACAAGACCATTTAAATGACCCTTGGAAGAGACGTGGAGGTCACATTAGCTTAACAAGACGGTTTTAATGCCCCTTGGATGAGACGTTGAGGTTGCAGTAGCTTAACAACACGGTTTAAATGCCCCTTGGAAGAAACGTGGAGGTTGCAGTAGCTTAACAAGACGGTTTTAATGCCCCTTGGAAAAGTGGTGGAAGTGGCATTAGCTTAACAAGACGGTTTTAATGCCCCGTCGAAGAGACGTGGAGGTTGAAGCAGCTTAACAAGATGGTTTAAATGCCCCTTGGAAGAGTGCTGGAGGTTACATGAGCATAACAAGACAGCTTTAATGCCCCTTGGAAAAGTGGTGGAGGTCGCATTAGCTTAACAGGACAGTTTTAATGCCCCTTGGAAGAGACGTGGAGGTTGCAGTAGCTTGACAAGACGGTTTAAATGCCCCTTGGAAGAGAGGTGGATTTCGCAGTAGCTTAACAAGCCGGTTTTAATGCCACTTGGAAAAGTTGTGGAGGTCGCATTAGCTTAACTAGACGGTTTCAATTCCCTTTGGAAAAGTGGTGGAGGTCACAGTAGCTTAACAAGACAGCTTTAATGCCCCTTGGAAAATAGGTGTAGGTCGCAGTAGCTTAACAAGACAGCTTTAATGCCCCTTGGAAAGTGGTGGAGGTCGCAGTAGCTTAGCAAGACGGTTTTAATATGCCTTGGAAAAGTGGTGGAGGTCGCATTAGCTTAACAGGATGGTTTTAATGCCCCTTGGAAGAGACGTGGTGGTTGCAGTAGCTTAACAAGACGGTTTTAATGCCCCTTGGAAAAGTGGTGGAGGTCGCATTAGCTTAACAAGACGGTTTTAATGCCCCTTGGAAGAGACTTGGAGATCGCAGCAGCTTAACAAGATGGTTTTAATGCCCCTTGGAAGAGACGTGGAGGTCGCAGTCGCTTAACAAGACAGTTTTTATGCCCCTTGGAAGAGTGGTGGAGGTCGCATTAGCTTACCAAGATTTTTTTAATGCCCCTTGGAATAGACTTGGAGGTCGCAGTATGTTAACAAGAAGGTTTTAATGCCTCTTGGAAAAGTGGTGGAGGTCGCATTTGCTTAACAAGACAGTTTTAATTCCCGTTGGAAGAGTGGTGGAGGTCACAGAAGCCTAACAAGACAGCTTTAATGCCCCTTGGAAAAGTGGTGGAGGTCACAGTAGCTTAACAAGACGGTTTTAACGCCCCTTGGAAGAGTGGTGGAGGTCACATTAGCTTAACAAGACGGTTTTAATGCCCCTTGGCACAGACGTGGGGGTCGCAGCGAGATAAAAAGACAATATCAATGCCCCTGGGAAAAGTGGTGGAGGTCGCATTAGCTTAACAAGATGGTTTTAATGCCCCTTGGTAGAGCAGTGGAGGTTGCAGTGGCTTAAATAGACGATTTTAATGCCCCCTGGAAACGTGGTGGAGGTCACAGTAGCTTAACAAGGCTGCTTTTTTGCCCCTTGGAAAAGTGGTGGAGGTCACAGTAGCTTAACAAAACAGATTTAATGCCCATTGGAAAAGTGGTGGAGGTCGCAGTAGCTTAACAAGACGGTTTTAATGCCCCTTGGAAAAGTGGTGGAGGTCGCAATAGCTTAACAAGATGGTTTTAATGCCCCTTGGAGAGACGTGGAGGATGCAGTAGCTTAACAAGACGGTTTAAATGCCCCTTGGAAGAGACGTGGAGGTCCCAGTAGCTTAACAAGACGGTTTTAATGCCCCTTGAAAAAGTGGTGGAGGTCACATTAGCTTAACAATACGGTTTTAATGCCCCTTGGAAGAGACTTGGAGGTTGCAGTAGCTTAACAAGACGGTTTAAATGCCCCTTGGAAGAGACGTGGAGGTCAGAGTGGTTTAACAAGACGGTTTTAATGCCCCTTACAAGAGCCATGCAGTACAGCATATTAAAAACATTATTCCCATTATTGGGGACTGGGTCTCCCATATTCTTTGCCTATGCCTTCCAAGCAAAATCTGCCAAAAATTAGGATGGAGGAACTTGCAATTCTGGCAACACGGACCACGGTCACCCTGGTGGTATAGTGGTCGTGGAGGCTGAGGATAAGGAGAAGAGCAAAAAAAAGCCAAATTGAGGAAGCGTATACCCATGTGTAGGTGTGAAGCGGTGCATGGGAATACACCTCCCGAAATAACACAGTGTATTTGACTTTATGTTACTCTGCTATCATTTGGTGGTGATGAGAAGTCTGGCCCAATCCAACCCTTGTTCATTTTGATAAGAGTCAGCTTGTCAGCATTGTCAGTTGACAGGCGAGTGCGCTTATCAGTTATAATTCCCCCAGCGGCACTAAAAACACGCTCCGATAACACGCTAGCGACGGGGCAGGCCAGGACCTCCAAGGCGTACAGAGCGAGTACATTCCAAGTGTCCAGCTTGGATACCCAAGAATTAAATTGCACAGAGGAATCAAGGAGGACACTGGTACGGTCGGGAAGGCACTCCCTCACTATCTTTTGAAACTTTCCACTCCTTGTGAGAGTACCCCGCGCCTCAGGGCCTGTAAGCTGGGCGGGTCCCAGAAAACTGTCCCAGAATGTTGACAGTGTTCCCCTGCCTCTGCTGAATTGGAGTTGCGTCTCTCTCACCTGTACTCCTTGGTTGGTCAATGAACTGTGACCTCTGCTGCTAGCGTGTTCAGATGGGAATTTTTTTAACAGCTCTGCAGCAAGGGCCTTCTAGTACTGCCCCATTTTTATAGACCTCTCCACCTCAGGAATAAGAGAGTGAAAGTTCTCCTTGTAGCTGGAGTCTAAAAGTGTCACCAACCAGTAATGACTGTCACCCATCATTTTGGCAACGCGAGGGTCACGGTTAAGGCAGCATAACATAAAGTCAGCCATGCGTGCCAGACTGGTAAAGGGCAAGACTTCCGTGTCCTCACCAAGAAGACAACTGACCATGCTCTCCTCCTCCTCTTCCTTCTCCTCCTCCCCCCTGTCCTCAGGCCACCCACGCTGAACCGACTGTATGACAGATGTACAGGTACTACCGTCTACAGCGCATGATACCAGCTCCTGTTCTTCCTCCTCCTCCTCCTCCTCTCCCTCATTGTCCCCCAATGCACATTGGGATGATATGAGGCTGGGCTGTGTGTAATCGCCCATTACGGGTTCTTGATCCATCTCATCATACACTGGCTGCAATGCCTCCTCTTTAATTCTCTGCAGAGAGCGTTGCAAAAGACAGACAAGTGTGATGCTGATGCTAATGATGGAGTCATCGCCACTCACCATCTTGGTGGACTCCTCAAAGTTTGTCAGGATGGTACATATGTCAGACATCCAGGTCCACTCCTGAGGTCTTATGTGTGGAGTCTGACCTGAATATCGATGGCCTTGTTGCAGCTGGTACTCCACAACTGCTCTCTTCTGCTCACAAATCCTTTGCAACATGTGGAGGGTAGAGTTCCAACATGTGGGGACATCACACAGCAGTCGGTGTGCCGGAAGCTGCAAACGCTGCTGCAACACAGCAAGGGCGGTGGAAGCTGTAGCTGACTTGCGAAAATGAGCTGACAGGCGGCATACTTTGACGTGCAGATCTGGCAACTCGGGGTACAATTTAAGAAACCGCTGAGCCACGAGGTTAAGCACATGAGCCAGGCATGGTAAGTGTGTGATCTCGCCTCGCCTCAGAGCCACCTCCAGGTTACAGCCATTGTCACACACGACCATGCCTGGATGTAGGTTCAGCGGTCTCAGCCCCAGATCTGCCTGCTCTTTCACAGCTGCCCACAGCTCACAAGCAGTGTGAGGTTTATCACCTAAGCTTATGAGTTTCAGCACAGACTGTTGCCGCTTGGCTGAGGCAGTACTGCATTGCTTCCAGCTTGTAACTGATGTGGTGATATCTGAGATGGAGGCAATCCTCGGTGTGGGGAGAATGTGTTCGGTCCCAAGGTCCAACTGGGTCCCGGTTTCTACTATGTTTACCCAGTGTGCCGTCAGGGAGATGTACCGTCCCTGGCCACAAGCACTTGTCCACCTGTCCATTGTCAGGTGGACTCTCCCAGTAACTGCGTTGTTGAGGGCACGGCAGATGTTTTGGGACACATGCTTATGTAGTATGGACGGCCACCGAGGGACGGCCAGCGCCATAAGGTTGCGGAAGGATTCCTTCTCCACCAGCCTAAAAGGCAGCATTTCCAACGCAAGCAGTCGTGAAATGTGCGAATTTAGGACTTTGGCCTGTGGGGCATTGGCTGCAAATTTGCGCTTTCGTTCAAAGCTCTGGGATATGGACAATTGAACGCTGCGATGGGACGTGGACGTGGATGTTGATGCTGTTTCTTGAGAAATTGCCATAACAAGTGAAGACTGAGAGGAGGGGGCATCTTTGCATGCAGTATGGACAGGGGATTGCCTTGCACGCACAACAGGGGGTTCTATTACATGAACAACAGCGGAAGAAGCAGTGTTGACACACGCTGACACTGGTTGTGGACCCTGGGGTTCGCCCCACAAAGTCGGGTGCTTTGCTGCCACGTGCCTGATCTTGCTGGTGGTGGTCAGGCTGGTAGTTTTGTCACCCCTGCTGATGCTTGCATGGCAGGTGGTACAAATGGCCTTTTTGGGGTTATCAGCAGAGTCTTTAAAAAAATTCCAGACTCGGGAAGACCTACCAGTTGTACTGGCAACGTCCCTTGTGTTGGTGTTACGGGGAACTGTTGCCTGCCTTCTGTGTGCAGCCACCACACTGCTTCTTCCTGCCTGTTGGGGTACTCTGCCTCCCTCCCCCTGTGTGCTGTTGGCCTCGCTCTGCGTGTCCTCCTGCCACGTTGGGTCAGTTACTAGATCATCCACCACCTCCTCCTCTTCCACTTGCGCACCACAATCCTCCTCCTCACTTCCTGGCAATTGTGTCTCGTCATCGTCCACCTCTTGTGACAAATTGCCAGCGTCGACTTCCTCTGGCCGTGGCTGATCAAATATTTGGGCATCACTACATGGGATCTCCTCTTCCACCACTTCAAGCGGAGCAGGCGAGGGGCACAAATATGGAAATGGACCAGTGAACAGCTCTTCAGAGTGTCCAAGTGTGGGATCAGTTGCTGTCTGACGACACTCGACATGGTGGGAGGAAGGAGCATCAGGGTGAAGAGAAGAATGCGGTCGAGTCTCACGGCTGCTAAAACTTGACTGTGTGGAATACAGACCAGAGGTGGTGATGCCCAGGTAACTGGAAGTATTATCTGCTATCCAATTAATAACCTGTTCACACTGATCAGTTCGCAATACTGGTGTTGTAGTGTGCTTCCCTAGTAATTCGGTCAAGAAGTGGGAGCGAGAAGATGTGGCTGTTGGTTGTGGCACATTTTCACCTTGGCCACGGCCTCGTCCTCTACACGCACCATCACCAGAACCTCCAGTTCCACGTCCCTTGCCACGCACCTTGCCCATTGTAAATGAAGTAAAATAGCTAACACTCGCACTATCAATGGAAAAAGGGTAATAAAAAGGAGATTAGAACCGTGGAAGAGGAAAACCACAGTTCTATTTTTCTGGCCTACACCAGACTCTTGTAAACAGATATATTCGTGTCTGACCAGTCAGGGAGACACTATTACTGTTTTTTTCTATGGCAAAAAATGCTAGAAACAGGATAATACAGAGATTTGACCAGTGGAACTGCAAAACCACAGTTCTATTTTTCTGGCCTACACCAGACTCTTTTAAACAGATATATTGGTGTCTGACCAGTCAAGGAGACACTATTACTGTTTTTTTCTATGGCAAAAGATGCTAGAAACAGGATAATACAGAGATTTGACCCGTGGAACTGCAAAACCACAGTTATAGTTATGTGGAGTACACCAGACTCTTTTTAATAGATATATTAGTGTCTGACCAGTCAGGGAGACACTATTACTGTTTTTTTTAACGGCAAAAAATGCCCAAAACAGGATAATACAGAGATTTGACCCGGGGAACTGCAAAACCACAGTTATAGTTATGTGGCGTACACCAGACTATTTTAAACAGATATATTGGTGTCTGACCAGTCAGGGAGACACTATTACTGTTTTTTTTTACGGCAAAAATTGCCAAAAACAGGATAATACAGAGATTTGACCCGTGGAACTGCAAAACCACATTTCTATTTTTCTGGCCTACACCAGACTCTTTTAAACAGATATTTTGGTGTCTGACCAGTCAGGGAGACACTATTACAGGTTTTTTTTATGTCAAAAAATGCCAAAAACAGGATAATACATAGATTTGCGGTCTAATGCAAGTCGATGGCGGTGAAAACGCAGCACTTCCGCAAAATAATTGGTAGTGCTGCGTTTTTTTCCGCAATGATAATCCGCAGCGGAAATTTCCGCAGCATGTGCACAGCACATGTGGATTATCATTGGGGAACATGGCAGGCCTTCTACCATGCATTTTTTAAGTGTTTCTGCAGCGTTTTTGTCGCTGCGGAAATGCTTAAAAAACGCATCGTGGGCAGCCTTATAAAAAAAAAAATTCCCATCTGACAACGATGGCGGCAGAGGTCACAGACAGTTCATTGGACAACCAAGGAGTACAGGCGAGGGAAACCCAAACCAGATGCGTCAGAGGCAGGGGAACGCTGTCAAAGGTCTGGGACAGTTTTCTCAGACTCTCCCAGCGCCCAGGCCCTGATACACGAGGAACTCTGACAAGGATGGAAAAGTTTTGGAAGATGCTGAAGGACTACCTTGGCGACCGTACCAGCGTCCTCCATGATTCCTCTCTGTGTCTTACAACTGTTGGGTATTCAAGCTGGACATGTGGCATGAACTGTCTCTGTACGCCATGGAGGTCATGGCCGCTAGCATTTTGTCAGAGATGGTTTTTAGTGCCGCTGAGGGCATTATAACTGATATAACTGATAGGTGCATCCACCTGTTAACTGACAATGCTGACAGGCTGACTCTTATCAATATGAAAAAGAGCTGGTTTGGGCCAGACTTCTCAACACCACCGGATGATAGAATCGGAACACTAACTTAAATCCAGTGTTTTTTTGGGGGGGAATCTATTCCTATGCAACCCTTCACACCCAGACATGAGTATACGCTTCAGGAGTTCTATTTTATGTCGCCCTCCTCCTTCTCCTCAGCCTCCACCACTATATCAACAGGGTGACCATCTTGCCATGGCCAAATAATTTTTTTAAGGGTGTTTATGATTAGAGATGAGTGAATATTTCAATATTAATTTTGGATTATTCGTGGTGCAGTGAAAGATTCCTCCCACCCTGCACCTGTTGTTGCACACTTGCAACCTTCACCATCAGCAACCACGTCCACGTCCTTGTCCCAGCGCAGCATTAAGTTGTTCCTACCCCAATCCTTTGAAGCGAAAATACACAGCCAACCACCAGGCCACAATACTAAACTGCTTGGACTAGAAATTTTGCCTTTTAGGCTCGTGGAGGCGGAAGCTTTCCGCAACCTCATGACGGTGGCTGGCCCTCGGTACACGGTCCCCATCCGCCACTATTTCTCTCGGTGTCATCCCCACCTTATACAAGCACAGGTCCTAGAACATTACCCATACACTCACCAGCGCAGTTAGTGGGAAGGAACGCCTAACCACAAACACGTGGACAAGTTAATGTTGGGAGGGAAGGTAGATCTCACTGATGCATCACTGGGTTAATATTGTGGAAGCTGGGAAACAGTCGGACCCAGGGATGGAACATGTCTTTCTGATGCATAGGATTGAGGGCCCTGGGTCAATCAAGTTTAAACACAATGTTCACAAGGTAGACAGCAGCAGTAGTCGGTTTCCTCGTCAACGAGCAAATTATTCATGATGCTAGAGGCCACCACCTCATTAGCTTTCTGGTACTTTTCTGTGGGAATGAGCTAGTGTCCAACCAGCCCGGAATATCTCCAGTGAATTATGGCACGAAGCCATGGTATTAGCAGTGTCCCCAGTACGAGAAACAAAGCCATCCACATTTTATTTCTCAGGAATTTTATTTGGTTGACTGAGTGGCTGCCCAAATACATTAGTTTCTCACAAAGGAGCTGAAGATACTGAGTGGCAGTAGGTGCAAGTTTCTCCAGCATGTTAGATATCAGAGGAAGAACAGAGAGGGCAGCACAGTGAATCAGTGGTTAGCACTGCAGCGTTGGGGTCCTGGGTTCAAATCCCACCAAGGACAACATCTGCAAGGAGTTTGTATGTTCTCCCTGTGTTTGTATAAAGTAAAAAAGTAGCCATAGAGTGTCCGAGAACTTTCCCACAGATTATTCTTAGTCAGGGCTGCTTCTCGGCAGGGTTGGACGGGTCCACCAGAGAACCGAGAATCCTCCAGTGGGCCCTGGCTTCTCCTTCAGGATAGTTCATAGCGCAAACCTTGCAGCTGCTATGGGGCTCTTGAGTGGGGAGAAAGGTGGGCCCTCAGAATCAAATCCTCTGGTGGGCCAAATGTTCTTCAGTCTGACACTGCTTCTTGGTGAGAGTCATATTCTTTAGTACGGTGAAAGGACTGGCATAGAGGGAAACCGTATCTACCCCGGCTGTCATTTCTCCACCACCAGGTTCCGGATATTGTCACACATGACCATGCCTGGCTGTATGTTCAGTGGTGAGAGCCACAGATCTGCCTGCTGTGTTAACAACTCTGCAGTGGTGTGCGGTTTGTCACCTAAGCATAAGCATATTATCTTTAGCACAGCCTGTTGCCGCTTTGACGAGGCAGTGCTGCAGTGCTTCCAGCTTGTGACTGATGTTGTCATTTCGGAGATGGACGCCGAACAGGAGGAGGTGCAGAAGCTCTACAATGTGATTACATTGAGGTTACATTGGTGAGTCTGGTTTTTATACTAAAGATCCTGCTGTGTTTTTATATATTTTTGTTTTTACATCTCTTCAAATGCGTATTGGAATGCGTCCTAATTTTTGCCAGCCCTTCCAATTGCTGCAAATACAGATTAACAGTATAGGAGACCCACTCTTTAATAATGGGAAGGAGAAATTAAATAGATTCTATATTCTAGAATATTACCTGTCTTATCTGAAATTTGTTTATGGGTGAGGTATCGCAGTATGTATAGCGTATTACACCGATCCAGCCAGGTATTATTGCCTTATACTGTGTGCTGCTGGTGCCACCCAAAAAAATTAAAATCTATTCTATTCCCTATCGATAACGCTGTTAGATGCATTTACAGTAGGGACAGGTGCTAGGTGGTATCATCAGCTCCCGATGAATGTTCATTCTGGTACCATAAATGTCTTCCACAGTCCATAACTTTTTTTTTATTATTTCTTTGGTCTTTTATACAAGTCATTACCCTGGAAAAAATGTCTTTTAACATTTTTTCCATTTTAGCTTGTTTTTTGTATTTTTTTTTGTCAGTCTGTAAAAGGGGCGTGATACTCTGACAACATTGTTCACAGATATGCTATTTGTCAGCGACCAACTGTGAATAGGTTTGCACACACAACGGCCATAATTTAAATGTAGTGTGATATCTGACATGTTCCAAAAAATTTCTGTATTATTACGGCAGTCATATGGGATCATGTCTGATGGCCACGGTTTCAAGCAGTCACCTAATAGCATGGTATTTGTCAGCGACCAAGTGTCAATAGGTTCAACAAAATGCAGCTGGCTTACTTTAAAAGGAGTGTAATATTTGGCATGCTCCACAAAATTTCTGTATTATTACGGCAGTCATATGGGATCATGGCTGATGGCCACAGTTTCACGCAGTCGCCTAATGGTATGGTATTTGTCAGCGACCAACTGTGAATAGGTTTGAACACACAACTGCCATACTTTAAATGTAGTGTGATATTTGACACGTTCCCAAAAATTTCTGTATTATTATGATGCAAATTGCCTCTTCAGAGAAAAAGAGTACTTGCACTCTATAGCGCCACCTATTGGAAGCAGCAATCCTACAAGTCACAATCAACCCTTTAACGAGTCGTGCAATATGACTTAGGATAAAAGCCAAATCAGAATCTCAATTTGCAGACATGGTGTTTCGGGCTGATGGCCCTCGTCAATGCAAAGTATGAGATCTGATTTGGCTAGGTGAGAGACTCTGGACTGAGGTCTAAGGGGTAACGTTTCTTCTTATGGAGAGTGACGCACCCGCTCTGGCACGTCAAGGTAAGGAGGCTTATTTGCCATGCAATGCTCCCCTGGGAAACTTAATATGCAAATTGCCTCTTCAGAGAAAAAGAGGACTTGTACTCTATGGCGCCACCTAATGGAAGCAGCAATCCTACAAGTCACAATCAACACTTTAACGAGTCGTGCAATATGACTTAGGATAAAAGCCAAATCAGAATCTCAATTTGCAGACACGGTGTTTCGGGCTGTTGGCCTTCGTCAGTGCAAAGTATGAGATCTGATTTGACTAGGTGAGAGGTTCTGGACTGTATTATTACGACAGTCATATGGGATCACGTCTGATCATTGAAAAAAGTTTCTCTGCTTGCACAATACAGTAATGCGAATAAAATAAAAAAAAATCAGGCTGTATTCTGCTAACAAGCAAATGAAGTATTAAAATGGTGTACTCTGGATTGCTTTTTAAGCAAATAATCAGGATTAAGAGCAGAAAAAAAATTATCCCGGATATGTAGGGCTATATGGATATCTGTAACAGCAACAGCAGACAGAACATGCAATGGACCCTCTTGTGCTGTATACACTGCCACAAACCCTGCCTGCCTAACTCCGCTATCACCACTGAATATATGCAGCTGGATTAATCCTCAGAAGGACTGTTAGTTCAGATGGATATGTATCCTGCTGTGGAATACTTATATCTAACTATTACACCACCAATTCTCTCCCTAGCTCAGCAGCATCTCTCCCTACTCTGCCTGTTTCCTGGTTAGACTGTGATGAGCATAGGGTCACCTGGTCTTATATAGACCTGATGACGCCATGTGGCCAGCCAATCACTGTAATGCCACAACTAACATGGCTACGGCATTACAGTGTGTGGCAAGCAATCCCATCATGTTCATTGGCTCTCTAAAGAGCGCCAAACATGCAGGGCGGGGACCCGAGCTCCTGCCCGAGCATCCCGGAAATACTTGCCGAGCACCGAGCAGTGAGATGCTCGGACGAGTACTGACACTGCTTTCAAAACAAATGTATTAAAGACCTTATCTGTGATTTACCAGAGCTATATATGGCACTCCTGGTTAAGAGATGAGGTGCCCAAGTTGGGTTACAACCTGTAGTCAAAGTAAATGAGGAACCTGGCACTCAAAAGGTTGCAGTGAATGAAACAAGTTTTATTGGCAATCCTTATAGTTGTTAACATTTCGGGCCTGAATATGGACCTTCATCAGAACTGATTGCCTTATGCTGTATCCGTATAGACTGCGTTGTGCAGCGCTACAGGAACTGTGACATGCATTGCTAAGGAATGTCGCTTATCCGCGATTTAGACTTGTCTCAACAACAATTAGAGCTTCTAAGTTCCAGGCTCAAATGACAGAATCTATTACATGAAGTCATGAGAATATGCAGATATCGTATCCGAGAGAGTGATTTTAAAAAACTATTTCTCTGAAGAAAATGGCGTAGTTTTTTGTAATAATGTTTTTTTTTATGGATGCCCTTGAACATCAGCACCAGTCAGATGAGTGGTGATTGTTCATAGATGCATCAAAATTAGTTTAAATTCCGTTCTTTTGCATAATGGTAATAACTTCCCATCAATACCTGTTGCCATGCTGCTGATATGAAAGAGACATATACGAAAATATGAAACTGCTGTTAGAAAAAAAAAACAGTATGAAAAATATAACTGGAATATCTGTGGAGATTCAAAAACCTTGGCCTAAGCATGAATCTCTTGATCCTGGATATTTCTCCTTGCGGAGAGCGACATTCACTAGAGTTCTAGTCCTGTTCCTCTCTGAAGAGACTATTTGCATATTTCCCAGAGGAGCATTGCGGCTTTAAAAGTCACCTCACCGTGACATGCTTAACATGTCGCTCTCCGCAAGGATAAATGTTACCCCATAGATACCGATCTGATGCCTTTCACCCAGGCAAACCATCACTCACACTTTGCACTGACGAGGGGCAGTACCCCGAAACAGTGTCTGCAAATTGAGTTTCTGGTTCCGGCTTATATCCTAAGTCATTTGATAAGGCTCGTTAAAGGGTCACTATTGAGACTTAGGATTGCTACTTCCTGTAGGTGGCACTAGAGTTCTAGTCCTCTTCCTCTCTGAAGAGACAATTTGCATTGATCCTGGATAAAAATTTATGTCAAATGAACCTCTAGTGAATCCTGAAAAAGTATATTTACCTCCACTACATATTCAACTAGGATTAATGAAACAATTTGTAAAAGCACTTGATAAAAATTCTGCTGCAGTGCTACATTACAAATCGAAATTTCCCAAAGTTAGTGATGCAAAACTGAAAGAAGGCATTTTTATAGATCCACGGATCAGATCGGTGATGAATGATGAAAAATTTAAGGAACTATTAAAGCGTTTGCAAAAAGCGGCTTCGCTGTCCTTCAAAGATGTCTACTTTTCTCGGAAATCATAAAGCAGAAAACTACACTGATATAGTGAGTGATATTGTGAAATTATACCAAACTGTGGGATGCAACATGTCCTTGAAACTTAATTTCGTGGACTCCCACCTGGACTTCTTTCCAGAAAATCTTGGTGCTGTTAGTGACCAGCATGGGGAACTTTTTCATCAGGAGATTTTTACAAAGGAACGGAGGTACCAAGGCAAGTGAAGCCCCAGTGTGCTGGCTGACTATTGCTGGACCATGAAGAGAGACATCCCGGGTGCAAAATATTCTCATATATTCATCCAAAATGTTCTAGGTAATTTGTATTTCATATAATGTTGACTACATAAGCATTATTTTTTAATATTTCCATAAAACTTGAAATGTGTGTCACAAAAAAACCCTGCCTGATGAAAAAATATCTGAAATCATAGTTGAATTCAGAAAAAATATATATTTAAATCCAGTTAATTTTGTTTTTGTGAAAGAAAGAAAAAATATTTTTGTCGACCAGTGTAATTAGTAAATAGTGTTGAGCGAACATGCTCGACACTGCTCGGTACTCGCCCAAGCATCACGCTACTCGGGATGTTCGGCGAGCACCGAGCATTTCCGGGTTACTCGGGCGGGAGCTCGGGTCTCCGCCCTGCATGTTTGGTGCTCTTTACAGAGCCAATGAACATGCAGGGATTGCCAGCCAGTCACTGTAATGCTGCAGCCATGTTGGTTGTGGGCATTACAGTGATTGGCTGGCCGCACAGCGTCACCTCGAGTATTTAAAACCGGGCGCCGCCATCTTGGACACAGTCGCTCCAGATTAGACAGTGTAGGGACAGCGCTGCTGATTTAGGGAGGGATATAAACTGCGAAATAGTTAGTGTAGGGTCTGTAAAGGCTGCCAGAACAAACAAACAGTCCTTTTCAGGACTAATATCCATCCCAGATACCAGGCAGGCAGGCTGTATAGGAGACACAGTGGTTATACCAGCAAACGCTGCATTACAGTCCTGTGTGCTTCTGTTGCTGAAATTGATGGACTTAGCACCAGGTGTCAGGGGCCAGGAAAAATCCTTTTTTTTTCATCTAAATCCTCCTTTTTTTTTCCTCCTTCACACTGTACAAATACCCGTCTTATTAACCTTTTGGTGTGTCCCCCCCCCCCAAAAAAAAGCGTGTCTCTGATTTTTCAGACACAAATATAACTGTCGAAAATAGTCTGGTGTAGGCTAGAGAAACAGAAGTGTTGTTTTGCACTTCCACGGTTCAAACCTCTGTATTATCCATTTTGGGCCATTTGTATCTAAAAAAAATACAGTTTGAGTGTGTCGCTCACTGTTCAGCCACAAATCTATATATTTAAAAAAGTCTGGTATACCCCAGTAAACAATAACTGTGGTTTTGCCATCCCACGGTAAAAAATCTCTATTATTCAGGTTTTGGTATATTTTCCGTAAAGAAAAACAGTAATGTCTCCTGACTGTTGTGACACAAAAATATATCTGTTGAAAATAGTCTTGTGTAGGCCCGACATCCCAGTGTGGTTTCGCAGTTCCATGGGTAAAATCGCTGTACTATCCAGTTTTGGGCCTTTGGTATCTAAAAAAAAAGCAGTTTGAGTGTGTCACTCACTGTTCAGCCGCAAATATCTCTATTTAAAAAAGTGTGGTATACCCCAGTAAACAATAACTGTGGTTTCGCCATCCCATGGTAAAAAATCTCTATTATTCAGGTTTTGGTATATTTTCCGTAAAGAAAAACAGTAGTGTCTCCTGACTGTTGTAACACAAAAATATATCTGTTGAAAATAGTCTTGTGTAGGCCCGACATCCCAGTGTGGTTTCGCAGTTCCATGGGTCAAATCGCTGTACTATCCAGTTTTGGGCCTTTGGTATCTTAAAAAAAAGCAGTTTGAGTGTGTCGCTCACTGTTCAGCCGCAAATATCTTTATTTAAAAAAGTGTGGTATACCCTAGTAAACAATAACTGTGGTTTTGCCATCCCACGGTAAAAAATCTCTATTATGCAGGTTTTGGTATATTTTCCGTAAAGAAAAACAGTAGTGTCTCCTGACTGTTGTGACGCAAAAATATATCTGTTGAAAATAGTCTTGTGTAGGCCCGACATCCAAGTATGGTTTCGCAGTTCCACGGGTCAAATCGCTGTACTATCCAGTTTTGGGCCTTTGGTATCTAAAAAAAAAGCACTTTGAGTGTGTCGCTCACTGTTCAGCCGCAAATATCTCTATTTAAAAAAGTGTGGTATACCCCAGTAAACAATAACTGTGGTTTTGCCATCCCACGGTAAAAAATCTCTATTATTCAGCTTTTGGTAGTTTTTTCCGTAAAGAAAAACAGTAGTGTCTCCTGACTGTTGTGACACAAAAATATATCTGTTGAAAATAGTCTTGTGTAGGCCCGACATCCCAGTGAGGTTTCGCAGTTCCATTGGTCAAATCGCTGTACTATCCAGTTTTGGGCCTTTGGTATCTAAAAAAAAAGCAGTTTGAGTGTGTCGCTCACTGTTCAGCCGCAAATATCTCTATTTAAAAAAGTGTGGTATACCCCAGTAAACAATAACTGTGGTTTTGCCATCCCACGGTAAAAAAATCTCTATTATTCAGCTTTTGGTAGTTTTTTCCGTAAAGAAAAACAGTAGTGTCTCCTGACTGTTGTGACACAAAAATATATCTGTTGAAAATAGTCTTGTGTAGGCCCGACATCCCAGTGTGGTTTCGCAGTTTCACGGGTCAAATCGCTGTACTATCCAGTTTTGGGCCTTTGGTATCAAAAAAAAAAGCAGTTTGAGTGTGTCGCTCACTGTTCAGCCGCAAATATCTCTATTTAAAAATGTGTGGTATACCCCAGTAAACAATAACTGTGCTTTTCCCATTCCACGGTAAAAAATCTCTATTATTCAGCTTTTGGTAGTTTTTTCCGTAAAGAAAAACAGTAGTGTCTCCTGACTGTTGTGACACAAAAATATATCTGTTGAAAATAGTCTTGTGTAGGCCCGACATCCCAGTGTGGTTTCGCAGTTCCACGGGTCAAATCGCTGTACTATCCAGTTTTGGGCTTTGGTATCTAAAAAAAAAACAGTTTGAGTGTGTCGCTCACTGTTCAGCCGCAAATATCTCTATTTAAAAAAGTGTGGTATACCCCAGTAAACAATAACTGTGGTTTTCCTCTTCCACCATTCTAATCTACTCTTTATTACCCTTTTTCCATTGATAGTGCAAGTGTAAGCTATTTTACTTCATTTACAATGGGCAAGGCGCGTGGCAAGGGACGTGGATGTGGACGTTCTGGTGATTGTTCGTGCAGAGGACGGGGCCGTGTCCAAGGTGAAAATGTGCCACAACCAACAGCCACATCTTCTCGCTCCCACTTCTTGATCGAAATACTAGGGAAGCACAGAACAACATCAGTATTGAGAACTGATCAGTGTGAACAGGTTATTAATTGGATAGCAGATAATACTTCCAGTTACCTGGGCACCACCACCTCCGGTCTGTCTTCCACACGGTCAACTCTTAGTAGCCGTGAGTCTCAACCGCATACTCCTCCTCACCCTGATGCTCCTTCCTCCCACCATGCCGAGTGTCGTCAGACAGCAAGTGATCCCACACTTGGACACTCTGAAGAGCTGTTCACTGGTCCATTTCCATATTTGGGCCCCTCGCCTGATACGCTTGAAGTGGTGGAAGAGGAGATCCCATGTTGCGATGCCCAAATATTTGAACAGCCACGGCCACAGGAAGTCGACGTTGGCAATCTGTCACAAGAGGTGGACGATGACGAGACACAATTGCCAGGAAGTGAGGAGGAGGATCGTGGTGCGCAAGTGGAAGAGGAGGAGGTGGTGGATAATCTAGTAACTGACCCAACGTGGAAGGAGGACATGCAGAGTGAGGCCAGCAGCACACAGGGGGAGGGAGGCAGAGTACCCCAACAGGCAGGAAGAAGCAGTGTGGTGGCCGCAGACAGAAGACAGGCAACCGTTCCCCGTAACACCCACACGAGGGACGTTGCCAGTACAAGCGGTAGGTCTTCCAGAGTCTGGAATTTTTTTAAAGACTCTGCTGATAACCCCAAAAAGGCCATATGTACCACCTGCCATGCCAGCATCAGCAGGGGTGACAAAACTACCAGCCTGACCACCACCAGCATGATCAGGCACATGGCAGCAAAGCACCCGACTTTGTGGGGCGAAACCCAGGGTCCACGACCAGTGTCAGCGGGTCTCACCACTGCTTCTTCCACTGTTGTGCATGCAATAGAACCCCCTGTTGTGTGTGCAAGGCAATCCCCTGTCTATACTGCATGTATAGATGCCCCCTCCTCTCAGTCTTCACTTGTTATGGCAGTTTCTCAAGAAGCAGCATCAACGTCCACGTCCCACCGCAGCGTTCAATTGTCCATATCCCAGACCTTTGAACGAAAGCGGAAATTCGCAGCTAACGCCCCACAGGCCACAGGCTTAATTTCGCACATTTCACGACTGCTTGCGTTGGAAATGCTGCCTTTTAGGCTGGTGGAGACGGAATCTTATGGCGGTGGCCGTCCCTCGGTACTCGGTCCCCAGCCGACACTATTTTGCAAAGTGTGCCATCCCCACACTACACAAGCACCGTGTCCCAAAGCATCTGCCGTGCCCTCAACAACGCAGTTACTGGGAGAGTCCACCTGACAACGGACACGTGGACAAGTGCTTGTGGCCAGGGACGGTACATCTCTCTGACGGCACACTGGGTAAACATAGTGGAAGCCGGGACCCAGTCGGACCTTGGGACGGAACACATCCTCCCCACACCGAGGATTGCGGGCCCTATGTCAGTCAGAGTTGCCCCCACAGTGTACAGCTCCTGCGCATCCTCCTCCTCCTCCTCCTCCTCCTCATGTTCAGCCTTCATCTCAGATATCACCACATCAGTTACAAGCTGGAAGCATTGCAGTACTGCCTCCACCAAGCGGCAACAGGCTGTGCTGAAACTCATAAGCTTAGGTGATAAACCTCACACTGCTTGTGAGTTGTGGACAGCTGTGAAAGAGCAGGCAGATCTGGGGCTGAGACCGCTGAACCTACATCCCGGCATGGTCGTGTGTGACAATGGCCGAAACCTGGTGATGGCTCTGAGGCGAGGTGAGATCACACACGTACCATGCCTGGCTCATGTGCTTAACCTCGTGGTTCAGCGGTTTCTTAAATCGTACCCCGAGTTGCCAGATCTGCTCGTGAAAGTACGCCGCCTGTCAGCTCATTTTCACAAGTCGGCTACAGCTTCTGCCGCCCTTGCTGTGTTGCAGCAGCGTTTGCAGCTTCCGGCACACCGACTGGTGTGTGATGTCCCCACACGTTGGAACTCTACCCTCCACATGTTGCAAAGGATTTGTGAGCAGAAGAAAGCAGTTGTGGAGTAAAAGCTGCAACAAGGCCTTCGATATTCAGGTCAGACTCCACACATAAGACCTCAGGAGTGGACCTGGATGTCTGACATATGTACCATCCTGACAAACTTTGAGGAGGCCACCAAGATGGTGAGTGGCGATGACGCCATCATTAGTGTCAGCATCCCACTTGTCTGTCTTTTGTAACGCTCTCTGCAGAGAATTAAAGAGGAGGCATTGCAGCCAGAGTATGATGAGATGGATCAAGAAGCCGTAGCAGGCGATTACACACAGCCCAGCCTCATCTTATCCCAACGTGCATTGGGGGACTATGAGGGAGAGGAGGAGGAGGAGGAGGAAGAACAGGAGCTGCTATCATGCGTTGTAGACGGTAGTACCTGTACAAGTGTCATACCGTCGGTTCAGCGTGGGTGGCCTGAGGACAGGGGGGAGGAGGAAGAGGAGGAGGAGGAGGGGAGCATGGTCAGTCGTCATCTTGGTGAGGACACGGAAATCTTGCCCGTTACCAGTCTGGTACACATGGCTGACTTTATGTTACGCTGCCTTAACTGTGACCCTCGCGTTGTCAAAATGTTGGGTGACAGTCATTACTGGTTGGTGACACTTGTAGACCCCCGCTACAAGGAGAACTTTCACTCTCTTATTCCTGAGGTGGAGAGGTCTACAAAAATGGGGCAGTACCAGAAGGCCCTTGCTGCAGAACTCTTAAAAAAATTCCCATCTGAACACGCTAGCGGCAGAGGTCACAGTTCGTTGCCCAACCAAGGCGTTCAGGCGAGAGAGATGCAACTCCAATCCAGCAGAGGCAGGGGAACACTGTCAACGTTCTGGGACAGTTTTCTGACACCCGCCCAGCTTACAGGCTCTGAGGCGCGGGGAACTCTCACAAGGAGTGGAAAGTTTCAAAAGATAGTGAGGGAGTACCTTGCCGACCGTACCAGCGTGATTCCTCTGTGCCTTTTAATTATTGGGTATCCAAGCTGGACACTTGGAATGAACTCGCTCTGTACGCCTTGGAGGTCCTGGCCTGCCCTACCGGTAGCGTGTTATCGGAGCGTGTTTTTAGTGCCGCTTGGGGAAATATAACTGATAAGCGCACTCGCCTGTCAACTGACAATGCTGACAAGCTGACCCTTATCAAAATGAACAAGGGCTGGATTGGGCCAGACTTCTCATCACCACCAAATGACAGCAGAGTAACATAAAGTCAAATCCACTGTGTTATTTCGGGAGGTGTATTCACATGCACCGCTTCACACCCACACATGGGTATACGCTTCCTCGTTTCGGCTGTTTTATCTTCTTCTCCTTATCCTCAGCCTCCACCACCACTATACCACCAGGGTGCCAGCATTGCAAGTTCCTCCGTCCTTATTTTTGGCAGCTTTTGCTTGCAAGGCATAAGCAAATACTATGGGACACCCACTCCCCAATAATGGGACTTATGTTTGTAATATGCTGTACTGCATGGCTCTTGTAAGGGGCATTGCAAGTTGCTCTGTCCTAATTTTTGGAAGCTTTTGCTTGGAAAGCATAAGCAAATACTATGGGAGACCCACTCCCCAATAATGGGACTTATGTTTGTAATATGCTGTACTGCATGGCTCTTGTAAGGGGCATTGCAAGTTGCTCTGTCCTAATTTTTGGCAGCTTTTGCTTGCAAGGCATAAGCAAATACTATGGGAGACCCACTCCCCAATAATGGGGGCTTATGTTTGTAATATGCTGTACTGCATGGCTCTTGCAAGGGGCATTGCAAGTTGCTCCGTCCTAATTTTTGGCAGCTTTTGCTTGCAAGGCTTAAGCAAATGCTATGGGAGACCCACTCCCCAATAATGGGACTTATGTTTGTAATATGCTGTACTGCATGGCTCTTGTAAGGGGCATTGCAAATTGCTCTGTCCTAATTTTTGGCAGATTTTGATTGCAAGGCATAAGCAAATACTATGGGAGACCAACTCCCCAATAATGGGACTTATGTTTGTAATATGCTGTACTGCATGTGACGCGCCCCCTGGGCTGTGTGTACACGTGTGTGGGATACCCGGTGCCGGGTCTCTGGGGTCTGTAGTCTCCGTGGCGGTGACTCGGTCCCGTGGCTCAGACTGGTCAAACCAGTGGCAGTCTTTCTTAGGTTTTGAGGTTAATTGTCCGACTAGGCCACCCGTGGATTGCGGTCAGGGAGTACCACCGCTGCGAGGCAGACCACTGAGGCTGGTGTTGTGTGCGCAGCAGAGAATGGGATAACTCCCCACGGGAGGAGTATAGCCTCAGTGCAGTGAGTGTGGATGATGGGGGTGATGGTGCACGAGCGCAGCAGGAACGACTCAGAGTCTTTGCAGTGCAGTTCAGGGTCTTTACTGATGATTATAAGGTAGACCCTCCCGGGAGTACTGGCTAGCATAAGAGGCCTGGTCAGTCTGTGAGCAAGCAGGAGTTCCCCTGGTCAGGTGGAGTTGTAGGCCTCCCCGTCTGTCTGCACTCTTCCTGGCTACCTTGCTGTAAGCGGGTAGAAGTAGCCCACGTCCCTGAGTGTACCGTGTAGTGCTCACCCGTATGGCTGGTGACTTGGGGCCTTCTGTTATCCTCCGCTCCATGACGGCGGTGCTGGTCCCTTGCTTGTGACTGAGCATCCGGGCTTCTATGGCCAGAGGACCTGAAATCCCCTGCCGGCTGGTTTCTGCTGCTGGATATATAAGTCCTCACAGCCTCGGACTCCTGTGTCCGGTTCCTATTGTTTTCTGCCAGGGCGAGCTCTGCTCAGCTTCCAGCCCCTGGTATTTAGCTCCTAGCTCCTACAGAGCTCCTTGCTGTTACTTTCCCTTGCTCTCACTCTGACTGTTCTCTGTTCTCTGACTCACTCAACCCCGCCCCAGATCCAGTTTATAAGGGCAGAATTCTCCCCTCCCAGGACTGGGGCAGGAGGATGTTGCATGTTTAAGGGATCCTGACCAGGAAACCTCCCACTTGCTCTCCGACGTAATATCTCTATTACTGTGGTGACCAGACCCCTGGGGTGCCACACATGGCTCTTGTAAGGGGCATTGCAGTTCCTCATAATTTTTGGAAAGCCTTCCATTCACTGCTTAGGCCAACAGTGCACAGGAGACCCAGTTGCAATAAGTGGAAAAAAAGGTTTAGTTAACGCCCTCTTACCTCCATGTCATTTCCAAGGGGCATTGGAGTGCCTCGAAATTTTTGGTAGGCATTGCACTCACTGTATGCCCTATAACTGTGTAGCCGAACCGCTCCTTTTGTTACAGAAACATATCTTACAAGACATATCTGGTTGACTGGCCTGATATTGATGTGAATGGTCCCTGTTCCTCCTGCTCTTTCTCCTTTGCCACTACCTCATCCATCATTTATCACCTGAAGCTTTGTTTTAACGGGAGTCCTAGAACTTGGATAGTAGCAGGAAAACATCCAGCAATCCTCGGAGGAGGTAGGATATGCGCCAAAACGCTGACCACCTCAGGCCTAGCCGCTACTACATACATGCGCTTGCATTACAACAAAACAAAGCAGATGCTAACTTTTATCATCCTCATCATGCTCCTCACCTTGGCACTCTCAACTCCCCTGATGGAGAAGCCAGGGCCCACTGGAGGAGTCTGATAGTCTGTTGGGCTCAGCCAATGCTGCCCTAAAGCAGGTCAGGCTAAGAAAAGTGTGTGAAAGGTTACCGGGACAAATAGGGGTGGCTGGGGACCGAGTATGGACACCCGGCCACCCCCTGGAGGCTGGGGAGCAAGCGGGGACGCCCGGCCACCAGGCGGCTGGGGACTGAGTATGGATACCAGGCCGCCGACACAGCCATGGCGTGGTGGCCAAATTCCGCCTCCACATGCCTAAAAGGCCCAATTTAAAGTGCAAGCAAGCAGTATGGTATTGCAGCCTGGGGGTAGGTGGGTGGCAGGCTGCATACTTGCGCTTGCATTGCAAGGAATGGGAGAGGTACAATTGAACACTGCCCTGGGACAAGGAATTGAATGGGGATAGTTGCAAGTCTGCAACGACAGGTGCAAGGTGGGAGGCATCTTCGCATGTACCATGAACAGGGGTTTGGCATGTACACAGTACAGCGAAATAGGCTCTCCTTCCCACTAAATGCACTGGGGAGGGCACAGGTAATGTTTTGGTATGCGCGCTTAATCTTATGTATAAGGCACACCAGGACAAATAGGGGTGGCTGGGGACTGAGTATGGATACCTCGCTGCCGAAGCAGCCATGAGGTAGTGGCCAGCTTCGGCCTCCTCCAAACTAAAAGGCCCCATTTTAAGTGCAAGCTAGCAGTATGGAATTGCAGTCTGGGGGTGGGTGGGTGGCATTAAAAGAAAACATAGAAGATGCTAACTTCTGTCATCATCATCATGCTCCTCACTTTGCACTCTCAACTCCACCGATGGAGAAGTCAGGGCCCACCGGAGGAGTCTGGTTCTCTGGTGGGCTCGTCGAATGCTGTCTAAAGCAGGCCGGGCTAAGAAAAGTGTGTGGGGGGATGTTCCAAGGAAAAATAGGGGCGGCTGGGGACCGTTTATGGACACCTGGCTGCGGGGCGGATGGGGACCGAGTATGGACACCCGGCCGCCAGGCGTCTGGGGACTTAGTATGGATTCCAGGCCGCCAACACAGCCATGACGTGGTGGCCAGATTCCGCCTCCACATGCCTAAAAGGCCCAATTTCAAGTTCAAGCAAGTAAGCAGTATGGTATTGCAGCCTGGGGGTGGGTGGGTGGCAGACTGCATACTTGCGCTTGTATTGCAAGGAATGGGGGAGGTACAATTGAACACTGCCCTAGAACTTGCATGGGGATAGTTGCAAGTCTGCATCTTCTGATGCGGCAAGGATCACTTATGATGGGCACACTTTTAGACAGTGACGTGGGAGTCAGAGATGCTTCCAGGGGTCTTCCCCATGCTGTTCCCATGTCTTTTCAGCACTTTATGCTTGTGTCACACAGCACATGGCCAGATAAGGTTGTAAAATGTTAAAATGACATTTCCCGGTGAATGCATTTGTCATAGTTGAAAGCAATACAAAAGTGCAAAAACGCATAAAAAATGCTACTTGTGAACATAGCTGAAGGTGTGGAGGAGTATTTTTGTTTTTGGTCATTTATTTTAACTTATACACAAGTCTTTTCCCTGGAAAGGATGTTCCTTAACATATTTCACAGGAAAAAAGTTTCACTTTCGTTTTTGAACGTTTTATTGTGAGCCCGTAAAAGTGGCTTAATACCTCTGACCACGTTGTTGACAGCAGTGACCTGGGGGTCAGAAATGCTTCCTGGGGCGATCCCCATGCTGTCCCCATGTCATTTGAGCACTGTCAGTATCGTTTTAGGCAAGTGTTAGGCTTTTAAAAGACTGCCGGGGGTGCCACCGCAAAAATGCTCGAGTCTCCCATAGACTAACATTGGGCTCGTTGCTCGGGTCGAGCACCCGAGTATCACGGCGAACTCGGCCCGAGCTTCGAGCACCCGAGCATTTTAGTGCTTGCTCAACACTATTAGTAAAATGAATCCGCTTGTGCGTAATTTATTCTCAGTATAACTACCGCTGTTCTGTGAAGGCCGTAGAGGTTTGTTTGAGAAAATTAGGAATCAAACAGCCTCATGAAAACCAATGAACATACCAGACAGGTCAGGGATAAAGTTTTGGAGAAGAGTAGAACATGGTTAGGTTACAAAATAAAAATAGCCTGAACTCTGAACATCTCACGAATTACTGTTCAATCCATCATCCAAAAATGGGAGGGATATGGCACAACTGCAAACCTACCAAGACATGGCTGTCCACCTAAACTGACATCCCAGGCAAGGACAGCACTAATTAGAGAAGCAACCAAGAGGCCCATGGTCACTGTGGAGAATTTGCAGAGATCCACAGCTCAGATTGGAGAATATGTCCACTAGACAACTATTAGTTGGGTATTCAACAAATTTGGCCATTATGAAAGAGTGGCAAGATCAAAGCCATTTTTTAAGAAAACCCATAAGAAATTCCACTTGCAGTTTGCAAATAGCCATGTAGCCAGCATATGGAAGAAGGTGCTCTGGTCAGATGAGCCCAAAGTAAAACTTTTTGGGCTAAATGCAAAATGTTTTGTGTGGTGGAAAACTAACACTGCACATCACCATGAATATACCATCCCCACCGTCAAAGATGGTGGTGGCAGTGTAAGAGCATGGACTTTCTTGTCCCTGCTCCTAAAGAAAATTTTGAATTATAAAAAATAGTGTTGTGCGGTTTTACTGCATTTTATTGTGCCATATAAAATGTGTACTGTGTCATGTGGCTTTAGAAATGCAATATAATGAATGTGTAGGTTGTGAGTACTGATGCTGCTGTGTGAATACTGTAAAGGTAATGCCTATTGTAAATAACATGCACTCAGCTCAGGAGTAGGGAAAGTATAGGATACAGTTTAATGCTTAGGTTAGAGATAGATAGTGACTGTATAATAAAGTAGGTCAAGATACAGTCAAATATTTGGGACTAGCCTAGAATTGGGAGGGGGATAGGGCAAGTAAAAAAGAAAACAACTTCTTGGTTTAGTCAGTTAGTGAAAGTGATAGTGAAAGTGTTCTTTGAAGGCAAGGTGAAGTTCAAGGTGCAGTGGATTGAAAGCACGGTGTGGACAAAACGACAAAACTTTCTGAATGTATGAGGTCATACAAAACTCCCTAATAGAGATGAGTGAACATATTTGGCAAACGTTCATTTTTTTTTCAAATTCGGCACGAACATTGCACATTCAGATTCACGTTTGGGTTCCTGTGCCTTTTGCGCAAAATCGGCAAAAGTCAGCTCAAACATCCCTGGTTTCCCATGCTGTCATCTGCGTGACAGCGCGGGAAACAGGGGTTGTGATTGGCGACAACATCGCTACCGCTGGTCACAGCACTGCGGAATCAGTTTACCGCTGATCATAGGCGCCGGCTGATGAGACTACTACCCTTATCATCAGGCGCCTTCTGTCACAATAAACAAGCTGCGCAAGTGCTGCTGATGGGAGGAGTAGTCTCTCACCAGTGGCAGTTGCGCAGTGAAAGTAAAAAAAAAAGTTAAAATAAATAAATAAATATTTAAATAAAAATAATAAACACATTATACTGAATTACACCTTGCCCTTGATGCCCTCGTCCCATGTAAAAGATAAAAAAACCATATACTCACCTTGCACCTAATCCCCGAAGCCATTGTCTCCTGAAATAAAAATAAACCACCATGATCCTCCCCTGTTCATATAATATCGAGCGTTCCACGACGATCTCACTTATAGCACAGCCACATCCGGAGATGTGACCGTGCTATCCAGGAGCCGGCGATTCACTGACAGGAGCGCGATTGCTCCCTCAGTGTTTCGCGAGGAGCTGCCGGCACTGAGGTCAATGGATTTCATCAGCTGAAGATCAGCTGAGAATTCCGGTGCCCTCACTTATGGCACCAGTGTTGCGTGAGAATTTTGTAACGCAACACTGATGAAGTAAGTGAGGTCACCGGAGCTCTCAGCTTATCTTCAGCTGTTTGAACTCCAGTGACCTCACTCCTGCAGCACAGCATTATACACTGATAGGAGTGATTACACTCCTGTCAGTGTATACAGTGCTGTCTTCTACAACAGTCACATTAGTGATTGCTGATGTGGCTGCTGTAGAAGTAACCCAGATTGTTGTGGGACACTGTGGATTACTTCATGACGGCGGACAGGTGTAGGATATGGTATATAGTGTGTTATGGGGACGGTTGCAAACAACTTTATTAATAGTGGAAAGCAATCGAACCCGGGGTCCGCGATGCAGCCTAGAAGACTGCGGCCGAACACCTTCCGGGTAAGAAGGTAAAACAACCAATTAATATATAAATTCCTCCAGTGTTACTGCACACTGAGATGGGAAAAGGGATTCGCACTATCTTCGTTAACTGCACGAGAGATGTGCGACAAATAACGTAGCCGTAGCCCTGTTAACTGCACAAAAGCTACGCAGCAGACGCTAAGAAGTGTGTGTGACTCACGCCGGCGTATACGTGCTCTCAGCCGGTGTGCGACCGGACTGCGGAGTAACTCTCCACGTGGCTAACAGGCGGTGCCAGGAATACGGAGTCGGCAGTCTGCTCGGGGTGTATAGCGACCCCCTTGTCGGAGCCAGACTGTCAAACGGAACTACCTGCCTCCCTCCAGCTAAGACTGCCTATCCCCAGCTAAACCTGCCTGTCCGAAGCTAGAGCAGCAAGAGAGCACGTGGAGCCCAAACAGACAAGCGTCCACACATGAGCACAACCTTAGCTCAATGATCAGAGCGCACCGCCATACTTGTGGGCGGCCTATTTAAAGACTAAGCCCTGCCCACTGTCGCATTATTGGTCGCACTACTGATGACTTCAACCGCGGCCAATCAGGCGGTGCCAGGTCACCGGATCAGCTGACACCAAAGCACCAATCACGGTCCACCATGTCACGGGCATACTCAGTGCAGTGCATCCTGGACTTAGGCTGTAGCAGCCCTTGTTCCCCTCAGCAACCTATGCTTAACACTACTAGGAACAAGGACCCAAGAGACAGCCTGTACTTCTCGTGCACTGGCTAGGCGTTGGGACCGATGGTGATGCTAAGCAGCATCTGCCCAACTGGACCAGAATGGGAGACCACAGGTTATTCTGACACAAATTCAGGTCCAGCAACCACCTGACTCTTAACATTATCCCCCTTCTAACAGCACCCTCCACTTGATGCTCATATTCCTCAATGAGCAGGGGGGCATGAATGTGGTCCACTGGTTCCCAGGAGCGATCCTTAGATCCATGACCCCTCCAGTGTATCAGGAAATTTAATATTTTTTTCACAAACCATCTTAGACCCCACAATAGCCTGCACCTCAAGATCATCACTCCTGGTGTCTGTAGCAGGTTGGGGTTCAGCGAATTTTGTCAGGCGAACGGGCTTAAGGAGCGACACATGAAAAGTGTCGTGACTCCTCAGGTGCCGTGGTAACTGTAAACGGTACACTATGAGGTTTACTTGGGCCAAAATTTTGAAAGGACCAATAAAGCGGAGGGAAAACTTAGCTAACTTTGATATTGCGAGCCACGAGCCACATTCTGTCGCCCGGATAGAATACGGGGGCTGGACGTCGAAGAGTGTCAGCCGACTCGCTCATCCGATTCTTGGAGGCCAATATAGCATCCTGGGTATGGTCCCTAACCTCCCGCGCCTCCAGAGCCCAATCTCTGACCCCAGGTTCCACAGAGGGAACTGGCATAGGAACCGGAACGCGCTGATGTTGGCCATTATTTAGAAGAAGAGGAGTCTGATCTGTGGAATCCGCCACGGGTAACGGATGGAGAAGACCAGCCAGACTTTGACAGGATGATTTATCTCTCGCACAGGAGACAAACGCTAGAAAATATTCCTTAACGTCCTGGCGCCACCGGGGCCACCAATACCACCGTTGGAGAAACTTTGTGGTACGTTTGACCCCAAAATGACCTCTGATCTTAGAGGCATGTGCCCAGGAGAGCACCTCGTTTTGTAGATTAGGAGGAACGAACGTCCTCCCAGAAGGAACCTGGTTTAAGGACACTGGAGCCACCATCCGCATACTTCCCGAAGGAATGGTAAGCCTGGGATCGTCATCGTCCTCAGCCGTATCCATGGACCGGGACAAAGGGTCTACCCGAGGGTTCTTTTTGATATAATCTGACAAGACCTGGGTCTCGGGGACAGACAGAGGATCCGTGCCGGGGACCAAATCAATAGGACAGCCATACGGTCGGCGGCGAGGTAAAGTGTCTGCAGCCTTTTGGGAAAGACATCCGCAAAAGTCTGATATAGCACAGGGAGAGCGGCCAAGTCGGTAGAAGGCTCAGAGACTAACCCCCGGGTGGCTGTAACCATACACTGAGACACACAATTCTCACTCCAGGAAGAAATTCTCCCCGTATTCCAGTCAATGTGTGGAGTGTGACAACGTAACCATGGAAGACCCAATAGCACATCATCCAATCCACTGGGAATAATAACAAATGAGACAACCTCCCGGTGACCCTGAGGGAACGACATGGTGAGGGGAATCGACTGGTGAGTGATTTGCGTGTCCAGCAGTGAACCGCTGACTACCCTAATGTTCATTGGTTTTGGCAGTAACTCCATAGGAATGGCATGCTTCTGGGCAAATATAGATGACAAAAAATTGCCATCGGCGCAAGAATCCACCCACGCCTTGGCAGTAACCCTGGTTGTTCCGAAGAGCAACGTCACCTTATACAATAATTTGGAGGAAGAAGCCCCGGAATCTAACACACCTCCTCCAACGGCGGTTAGACACACTCATTTTCCTGACCGCTTGGAACCCTTATTAATGGGGTACGCCAAGGGATGTGCAGGTCGGGAACGAGAGGAGAAAGACTCAGTCGGGATATATCCATAGCCTCAGGCTCCGGGTTGGGAGTTGCGGGTTTGTAAATGGGTCTAGAGAATGAAGGTGCCAACCGAAACTGAGGTCTGGAGACCTCCAGTTCTAACTTGTGTTCTGCATGACGCAAATCTATTCGGTTAGCGAGAGAGATTAACTCCTCCAGGGAGGTTGGAATCTCTCTGGTAGATAGAGTCTTTAATATGCCCATCCAGACCCTTCCAGAACACCGGGATTAACGACCGCTCAGACCAATCCAATTCAACCACAAAGGTTCTGAACTGGATGGCATAGTGGCTGGCTGTGGCTGGACCCTGGACCAACGCAAGAAGCTTAAGAGCCGTATCATGCGTGACCTGAGGACCTAGGAAAACAGTCTTTAGGGCTCTAATAAAGAGACCCGCATTAGCCACTACCGGGTCACTCCACTGCCACAGAGGGGTAGCCCACTCTAAGGCCCTGTGAGAAAGTAACGAGATGACAAAACCCACTTTGGCCCTTTCGGAGGGGAACCGTGCTTCCATCATCTCTAACTAAATGGAGCACAGATTAATAAAATCTCTGCAGGATCTGCTGTCGCCAGAAAAAATTTACGGGAGAGCAAAACGGGGTAGTGGGGCAATTGCAGCTGCCGCAGCATTCACCGCAGCCGTGTTGACCAGATTGGTCGCCTGAGAAGCTGCCTGGGTAGCTACTGCAGTGATATCAACCACCGGGGCAGCTTGTTCCAGAGTCCTAAGTCTGGCCTCAAGTAGCTGTATATAGCGCTGCAGTTGCTGGTTGTCAGCCATGTTCGGCAAGACCCTGGCGCTCTGATACTGTTATGGGGACGGTTGCAAACAACTTTATTAATAGTGGAAAGCAACCGAACCCGGGGTCTGCGATGCAGCCTAGAAGACTGTGGCCGAACACCTTCCGGGTAAGAAAGTAAAACAACCAACTAATATATAAATCCCTCCAGTGTTACTGCACACCGAGACGGGAAAAGGGGTTCGCACTATCTCTGTTAACTGCACGAGAGATGTGCGACAAATAATGTAGCCATAGCCCTGTTAACTGCACAGAGGCCACGCAGAAGTGTGTGTGACTCATGCCGGCGTATACATGCTCCCAGCCGGTGTGCGACCGGACTGCGGAGTAACTCTCCACGTGGCTAACAGGCGGTGCCAGGAATACGGAGTCGACAGTCTGCTCGGGGTGTATAGCGACCCCCTTGTTGGAGCCAGACTGTCAAACGGAACTACCTGCCTCCCTCCAGCTAAGACTGCCTATCCCAACTAAACCTGCCTGTCCGAAGCTAGAGCAGCAAGAGAGCACGTGGAGCTCAACAGACAAGTGTCCACATATTAACATAACCTTAGCTCAATGATCAGAGCGTGCCGCCATGCTTGTGGGTGGCCTATTTAAAGACTAAGCCCTGCCCACTGTCGCATTATTGGTTGCACTACTGATGACGTCATCCGCGGCCAATCAGGCGGTGCCAGGTCACCGGATCAGCTGATACCAAAGCACCAATCACGGTCCGCTATGTCACGGGCATGCTCAGTGCAGTGCATCCTGGACTTAGGCTGTAGCAGCCCTTGTTCCCCTACGCAACCTATGCTTAACACTACTAGGAACAAGGACCAAAGAGACAGCCTGTTCTTCTTGTTCACTGGCTAGGCATTGTGATGGACAGCTAATGCTAAGCAGCATCTGCCCTGGCTGGACCAGAATGGGAGGCAACAGATGATTCTGACCCATTTTCAGGTTCAGCAACCGCCCGACACATAATCTAGTGTTTTTTATTTTGAAATAAATTATTAAAACCGTGTGGAATTTTATTTAAAATAATATACTTTATTCTGGCCCTGTCTTTAAAAAACATTAAAAACCTTACTACGGGGATAGTAATGATTACTAACCTGGGCTTCATTTCCGCCACCAATACAAGGCTAACATGAACCCCAACCCTATTACCCCACTCGCCACCGCTACACGACAGTGGGAAGAGCGGAGGCTAAGCACCAGAATTAGCGCATCTTATGGATGTGCCATTTCTGGGGCCGCTGAGAGCTGATATTATTAGCCTCAGAGGGGGCCCCTTCCCGGGCTATTATTATCAGCTCACAGCTGTCTGCTTAGCTTTTACTGGTTAGATTTTATAAGGGGACCCTACATCATTTTTTTTCTGGGGTCCCCCTGTAGTCTAGCCAGTAAAGGCTGAGCAAACAGCTTTGAGCTGTTATTAATAGCCAGGGAACATCTTTGACTTATGGCCCCTTCACCGGCTAGTAGATCAGCCCCCAGCGGTCGGCTTTCCCTCTGCTGGTTATGAAAATGACGCGGGAACCCACGCCATTTTTTTATTTAATTCTTCATTTTATTTCATTTAGAAGAAATCCCATGCCCACTGTGCTTGTTTTTGACGTTGTGTATACTCACCCGCAGCATGTCAATTGTTGTAGTGGAGACACAAGTCTCTTTGACTTGCAGATTTGGTGCATAAAATAATCATCAGGATAATCAATTCTCTGTGCATTTTTGCCACATTTTTTACAAAACATACCAAAGGGCTAGCCTTCGCCGACCTAAAGAATATGGCTGTGGTGATATACAACTCTCACCGAGAAGCAGACCTGGCTAAGAAAAGTATGTGTGAAATTTCCAAGACACTCTATTGCTGCTTTTTTTTACTGTGGACTGGCTCCAGCAACCTGTAAGACTTAAAGTGGTTTTCCCACAAATAAAAGTTCATTTTAATGAATAGATCTTGGAATAATAATAACTTCCACAGTTGAATGTAATTAAATAAAATGTCCCTGTGCTGAGATAATCTTATCAATGTGCCCCTGCTGTATACTGTGTAATGGCCGTGTCTGACCGTGCAGGAACATGGTCTGATCATATCATATCTTCTGGGCAGGGGAGGGAGAAAAAGAGTGTACAGACATCATAGCACGGGATTACCGCTGATTCTTTCTTTGAAGTAAAACATTGTTTAAAAACAGGCAGTGAAATGTTTTACCTCACAAAAAAAATCAGCTGTGATCCCGGCTGTAATGTCTCTTCACTCTCTTTTGCGTCCTCCCCTGCCCAGGAGCTGTGGTATGATCAGACCATGTTCCATACACTGTCAGACACAGCCATTGCACAGGGGAACATTTATAAGATTATCTCAGCACAGGAACATTTTATTTAAACACATCCAATTGTGGAAGTTATTATTATTCCAACATCTATTGAATAAAATGAACTTTCATTTGTGGGAAAACCCCTTTAAGATGAAATCTGGCACCTTGGCAAATCCCAATTCTGTTCTCCTTCTGATATCTAATAAGCAAGTCATGTTGGAGAAACTTCCATCTTCTGCCACTTAGTTTCTTCACCTCCTTTGTGAGAAACTAATGTTTGGACAGCCAGTCTACCAAATAAAATTTCTGAGATATGGAAATTGTGGATGGCTTCGCTTCTGGTACTGGGTGCTAATATCAAACCATGGTGTGCCATTCACCGGATATTCCTGGCTGGTTGCAGACAAGCTCATTGCCACAGAAAATTACCAGCAAGCTAAGGAGATGGTGGCCTCTATCATCATAAAGAAGTCAGCTTTTGAACATTGTGTTGAAGCTTGCAAGGACTAAGAGTTAACATTGGCGAGTCTGGTTTTTATACTAAAGATTCTGCTGTGTTTTTATAGTTTTAAGTGAGCTCACAGAGACCGTGGTTTCTGCAGCAGCACATCCAGGCCGAAATAGTGGCAGAGAAATTGCTGTTTTATCAGGTTGAGGATGCGAGCCATGCAAGGCACATGTGTGAGATTGCCCTGGCGTAGGGCTGCCACCAGGTCTGTACCATTATCGCACATGGCCTTCCTTTGCCCCAGGTTCAGTGGAGACAGCCATTGCTCAAATTTGGCATGGATAGCTGTCCACAACTCTTGATCAGTTTGACTATGCTCTCCAAGGCATATTAATTGAAACACTGCCTGATTACAGTGAGCACTGGATGCGCAGTACGGAGGTGGGGGGGATTCTATCTGCACTGTTGGAACATGTGTCTCATTAAGCGAGAGGTTGAGGGGGCAGATGGAGGCCCTAGAGGAGGTGGAGGAGTCAGAAGCAGTAGAGGAAGTGTTAGATATGGAGGTTTGTCACACAAGGCTTGGGGATTCCAAGGCTTGGTGTCTAGTGACACCTTGATGTCTAGTGGTTTAGTTCACCATTGCTTGGTGTGTAGTGGTTTAGTTCTCTAACCCCTGTTGTCTAGTAGTTTAGTTCTCCATCTCCTGGTGCATTGTGGTTTAGTTCTCCAACCCTAGGTGTTTTGTAGTTTTGTTCTCCAACCCCTGCTGTCTAGTAATTTAGTTCTCCATCTTCTGGTGTTTAGTGGTTTAGTTCTCCATCCCCAAGCACCCGGCAAGCCTTGCGGATTTCAAGACTTGCGGAGCGGCCCCTTCCCCGCCTGCCCCCATAGGCAGCAGAGTCGCCCAGTCAGCGAGATGTAACACCACAGGCCATGCTTGCTCATCCAGGTGTCAGTGGTGAAATGCACCCTGGCAGACATTGATTTCTTCAAGGAATGGGTGATCTTGTCTGCGACATGCTGGTGTGGTGCAGACACAGCTTTCTTAGAGAAGTAATGGCGACTGGGAAACTGGTACTGTGGGACTGTGACGGCCATCAGCTTTTGGAAACTGTCTGTATCTACCAGGCGGAAAGGCAGCATTTCCGTGGATAATTTGGAGATGGTGAAGTTCAAGCTCTTAGCTTTGGAATGTGTATGAAGAAACTATATTTTACGAGACCACAACTACGGGACTGAGGGATGGCTGGTGTGCTGAGAGAGGTTGGAGTAGGGTGAGCACAACAAATTGCTGGACTGTGAGTGAGGTGCAGGCAGAGATGTTATGGTGAATTTAGAAAGATGTGGTGTGCTTGGTGTCTGAGATTGGTTAAAAACAGCAGACAAGTTTACTTCCATAACTATAGCGAAAAAACAAGTGGAGCTTCTGCGGCCGGAGACCTGTGTGTAAACACTTGCCACAGTGATGTGAAGACCGGTGCTTGATGAGGCTCGCTAGTCTGCATTTTAGCGCAGTGAGATTCCCAGACTAATGCATGTTGATCGCGCATGTGCCGGTTTATGCATGTACTTGTCCAATTATTGGATTTTTTGACTCTAGTAAGTCGTTTTTTAAAAAGTTGGCAGATAACCTGAGTTGTGTTATTCTTTGAGGTCTCAAAAAAGGCCCGGGCTAAGCAACCTTTGCAGCCCCTGCAAACTGCAGACCTGTGACTGCTGCTAGCTACAGCCAGCGTTGTGGCTGAGGATGCAGTGCTTGTTGTGGTTGCATCACTCCATGTCTGTGCAGGTATCAAGCACAGTGTGGGAAAGACTAATTGCAACTCAAAGGAAGGGAGAGGAAACCCAAACACTAAGGAAAGGGGGAGTGGAGACCCCTAGGCAGATCTAATATCACCCTGCCTACCCTACTATCCCTATCTCCGAGCAGGATCCTAAGCCCTGGTTGTCCCTACAGCTTGGCCCTAGATAGAGAGGGGGATTGGTGAGCACTGGTTAGTGTTAGAACTCTCCTGTTAGGTTTTTTCTATCTTGATGGTCACATGACCTTGTTTGCCTATTTAATCCTGCTCCGCCCTCCTGGCCTTGCTGGACTTCATTGTAATTTCTACTCTTAAGTTAGCCTGGTGCTTAGTTACCTTTCTCAGTATGTTTAGCTAGGTCTTCGGACCTTTATGTTCTATGTTGTGTGTTTGTCTTTTACTGCTACAATTTCTGCTAGGAGGTGCCCAACTTTATCCCAGTCCCAAGTTCTTGTAGGGATCCCTCCCTTGCATCTATAGGTCTTCGTACAGACAAGCCGAGGACTTTAGCGGGTCTGATCGCAGGATCAGGTTCCCCGTTACATCGTAGGGATCTAGCTTAGTTCTATTGTAGGGACAGATCTCCTTTCTTTCCTTAGTGCTTGTAGCAGATCATAACAGTAAGTCCAGCCTAAAAAAATATCTCTAAGGAAAGACTTCCAGTTTCCATCATGCTGTCGGTTCAGGATTTGGCTCAACGCCTGCAGGGACTCTCTCTGGAGGTGGCCGAGCTCCAACAACACGTGAGTAGCTGTTCTGGAGCACATTTTGTGGAGCCTAAGGTACGTTTGCCTGATTTATTCTTTGGTGATCAACAGGAATTTTTTTTCCTTTAAAAATGCTTGTTTATTGTATTTTTGTTTGAGACCCAGATCCTCTGGTGATGAATCACAGCGCATAGGGTTCATAATGTCACTTTTGCGCAAAGAACCTCAGGGATGGGCCTTTTCTCTCCAACCTAGTGATCCATGCTTTAGATCAGTGGATAGCTTTTTTTCTGCTTTGGGTTTGTTGTATGATGATCCTGATCGTGTCTCATCAGCTGAGACTGAATTAAGACGTTTGAGGCAGGGATCAGGTAATGTGGAAAAATATTGTTCTCACTTCCGTCGGTGGTCTGCCCAGGTGGGGTGGAACGATTCAGCATTGAAAAGTTTGTTTCTTGCGGGGCTATGTGAAAGGGTTAAGGATTTGCTGATTGCTTATCCCACACCTGGAAACTTGCAGGAGGCTTTGCAATTAGCTATACGGGTGGACAGGAGACTGCGTGCAAGGGTTAATGAAAGTAAATCCTATGCCATGTCAGCTCCGAGTCTTGAGAGGGTCTGTACTGACATTGGAGAGCCGATGGAGATTGGGGCGATGGCACCCCGCTCTTAGGAAAAAGACCGCAGATCTTCTGAAGGTTTGTGCTTTTATTGCGGGAAATCTGACCATTTTATTAAGAACTGTGTGCTTCGTATGAACAAAGAAAAAAAAAAGGTCAGTTACGCCCGTATTGCCTGTTTAAATTCTAAGGGGGTATTTCTTTCTGCTACTACTGCTGCTCAGGAAGAATTAATTGAATTTCGGATATTTGTGGATTGTGGTTCTACTCTGAATGTGATTGATGGGGGATTCTTGGAAAAACTTAAATTAAATCCCAAACCTTTGTCATCCCCTATTGCCGTGGTTTCTGTCGATGGCTCCCCCTTGAAGAGTGTTACTCACAAGGTCTGTGAATTTCCCCTCACTATTAATGGTATTCACCAAGAAAATTTGGATTTGGTGGTATTAAATAATTTGCCTTCTCCAGTAATTTTGGGGTTACCCTGGTTAAAATTGCACAATCCTGTACTGGATTGGTCTACCAATGAAATTAAGTCCTGGAGTCCTAAGTGTTATGACAAGTGTTGTAACGGACGTATTGCTGCGGTGAAAAAAGGGGAATTACCTGTACCTATTCAGGATTTTTGGAGAGTTTTTTCTGAGGAGGAGTCACAAATATTGCCTCCCCATAGAGACTATGATTGTACCATTGAATTTGTCCCTGGAGCGACTCTTCCTAAAAGTCGTTTATTTAATCATACTATTCCTGAGAGAAAGGCTTTGGAGGAATACATACAGACAAGCTTGGCCGCCGGTCACATTAGGCCTTCCAAGTCTCCTGTGGCTGTTGGATTTTTTTTTGTTAAAAAAAAGGACGGCGGTTTACGTCCTTGTCTGGATTTTCGTCAGATTAATAAAATTACTGTACGCAATCCTTACCCACTGCCATTGATTCCTGATTTGTTTAACCAGTTAGTGGGGGCCAAGTGGTTCTCTAAAATTGATCTCCGGGGGGCATACAATTTGTTGCGCATGAAGGAGGGTGATGAATGGAAGACTGCTTTTAACACTCCTGTGGGTCATTTTGAGAACCTGGTTATGCCTTTTGGTCTTACCAATGCTCCAGCATTTTTTCAGAATCTTACTAATGACATCCTTAGACCTTTGATCGGCAAAAATGTGGTTGTGTATTTGGATGACATTTTGATTTATTCGCCTGATCTGGAGTCTCATTGGCGGAGCGTATGTGAGGTTTTACAGTTATTAATTGACAATTCGCTTTTTGCTAAGCTGGAGAAATGTGAGTTTGCTGTACAGAGAATTAGTTTTTTGGGCTACATTATCTCCAGCGAGGGCTTTGAGATGGACCCTGTGAAGGTTCAGGCGGTTCAGGAATGGCCTAGGCCTATTGGTTTGAAATCGATACAGAGGTTTTGGGGTTTCGCCAATTATTACAGAAAATTCATTAAAAATTTTTCTATTATTGTCAAACCACTGACCGATCTCACCAGGAAAGGTGCTAATGCGGTTCAGTGGACTACTGAGGCCATTGAAGCTTTTGTGTTTCTAAAGGAGAGGTTCAGCTCTGCTCCCATCCTTATGCAGCCTGATGTGACTAAGCCGTTTTTGGTTGAGGTTGATGCTTCTTCGGTGGTGGTCGGTGCAGTGTTGTCTCAGAAAAACAAGGATGGAGTACATCCCTGTGCTTTCTTTTCAAAAAATTTTTCTGAGACTGAACTTAATTACGATATTGGTAATCAGGAATTTCTGGCTATTAAACTCGCATTTGAACACTGGCTTCATTTCTTGGAAGGTGCTGAATTTCCCATTCAGGTTTTCACTGATCATAAAAATCTGATCTATCTGGATGCTGCCAAGCGCTTGAATGCCCGTCAGGCTAGGTGGGCACATTTTTTCTCGCGGTTTAATTTTTCCGTTACTTACATCCCGGGTACCAAGAATGTTAAAGCTGATGCTTTGTCTCGCAGCTTTTCTCCCATGGTCGGTGCTGAGGAGGAAGGGAGCATTTTACAAGAAGGTGTTGTGATTGCTGCATTGGACTCCGTTTTGGAAGATGATATTCTTAAAGCACAGGAGAATGCCCCATCTAACACTCCCCGTGGAAGGTTGTTTGTGCCTAGGACCTTTAGGAGAGATTTGTTTGTTGAGTGTCATGAGTCTCGGTTGGCAGGTCATCCAGGAATTTCTGAGACCAAGAGACTTGTGGGTCGCAGTTTTTGGTGGCCTTGATGGCAGAAGGAAGTCATTAAGTGGGTGCGTCAATGTACGGTGTGTGCTAGATCTAAGTCTTCACATACTCCTGCAGCGGTGTTGCTTTGACCTCTGAAGGTTCCTAGTGCACCTTGGACACATCTGGCTATGGACTTTATTACTGACCTTCCCCCCTCTGAGGGTTTCACAGTCATCTGGGTGGTCGTGGACCGTTTTAGCAAGATGTGTCACTTGGTTCCTTTCATCAAACTGCCCTGCGCTAAGACACTCGCTAAGGCCTTTGTCAAGGAAATTGTCAGACTACATGGCGTTCCTACTGACATTGATTCGGATAGGGGACCTCAGTTCGTGGCTCGTTTTTGGCGTGCTTTTTGTGACAGGTTGGGAGTTCATTTGTCGTTTTCATCCGGATATCATCTTGAGTCTAATGGCCAGACAGAAAGGAAGAATCAGGATGTTGAGCAGGTCTTGCGTTGTTTTGTGGCAGACAATCAGGAGGGGTGGTCTGAGTTTCTGCCACTTGCTAAGTTTGCTCTTAACAACCATACATCCTCTTCTGCTGGTTGTTCGCCTTTTTTTTGTTGTTCTGGGACACATCCGTCTTTTGGGTCATTCTCCAAATTGGTATCGGCTGTGCCTGAGGAGGAGAGATTTTCCGGTGACTTGGAGAGAGTTTGGACGGATGTGCGTGGTAATCTTCAGGAGGCTAACAAAAAATCTAAGAGGTACTTTGATAGGAAACGGCAAGAGGTTTTGTTTGCTATTGGTGACATGGTTTGGTTGTCCGCTAAGAATCTGCGGTTGAGGATTCCTTCTAAAAAATTGGGTCCCAAGTTTGTAGGGCCCTTTAAGGTGCTTCAGGTAGTTAACCAATCTGCTGTTAGGTTGGAGGTTCCTACCTCCTGGAAGATTAATCCGGCGTTTCATGTTTCTCTGTTGAAAAGAGCTTATGTGTCGGATGGAGACGTCTCTGCCACTGTTCCTCCGGTGGTAGAGGACGGGGAATACGAAATTTCCCGCATCCTAAATTCTAGACGGTATAGAGGGAGTTTGCAGTATCTCGTCGCTTGGAAAGGTTTCGGACCCGAGGATAACTCATGGGTGAGGGCGGATGATGTTTTTGCTTCCAGAGTTGTCAGAGCGTTTCACAAGAGGTTTCCTGATAAGCCTGGGCCTAGGGGATCCGGAGGATCCTCATAGAAGAGGGGGTACTGATAGAACTCTCCTGTTAGGTTTTTTCTATCTTGCTGGTCACATGACCTTGTTTGCCTATTTAATCCTGCTCCGCCCTCCTGGCCTTGCTGGACTTCATTGTAATTTCTACTCTTAAGTTAGCCTGGTGCTTAGTTACCTTTCTCAGTCTGTTTAGCTAGGTCTTCGGACCTTTATGTTCTATGTTGTGTGTTTGTCTTTTACTGCTACAATTTCTGCTAGGAGGTGCCCAACTTTATCCCAGTCCCAAGTTCTTGTAGGGATCCCTCCCTTGCATCTATAGGTCTTCGTACAGACTAGCCGAGGACTTTAGCGGGTCTGATCGCAGGATCAGGTTCCCCGTTACATCGTAGGGATCTAGCTTAGTTCTATTGTAGGGACAGATCTCCTTTCTTTCCTTAGTGCTTGTAGCAGATCATAACAGTTAGGCCCCACTACAAACTAAAGACAACAAGGTAGACAAACAAAGGGGATAAACTTAGCTTGAGCAGACACCAGAGGAGTAACAACTTTCCTTCAAGGGCACCAGAGAAGAAGCTAGCCGACTGCTAGTGCTCCAAGCCAGCACAAAGGTACATAGAAATATCACCGGCGATTCCCTGGAGCAAACTGAGTGTTTTTAACTCCCAGGCAAGGGTGTGTCATCTCACCATCTGTGAACGTGACCCAATCCCTTCCCACCTCATTCCAAACCTTACCACAGTTTTCATCTCAACCCTAACCCACCTCTTCAACCTGTCACTAACAACTGGTGTCTTCCCGTCATGCTTCAAACATACCTTGATCACACCCATCCTCCAAAAGCCCTCCCCTGACCCATCCTCAAGGAAGAGGGAGAGAGAGCGACTCCCTCTGTCTTGCTATCGGCCAATATCACTTCTCCCCTTAGCCTCAAAACTACAGGAGCAGCACCTCCATTTTGAAATGTCCCCCCCACCTCTCCTCCTGCTTCTTCATTGACCGCCTACAGTCTGGCTTACTACCACACCATTCCACTGAAACTGCCCTGAGTAAAGTCAACAACGACCTACTAACCGCCAAATGCAAGAGACACTACTTTGTCCTCCTCCTCCTGGACCTGTCATCTGCCTTCAACACAGTGGACCATTCCCTCTTACTACAGACTCTATCTATTGGTATCACAGGCTTGGCCTGTGAGATTGCCCTGGCGTAGGGCTGCCACCAGGTCTGTACCGTTATCGCACATGGCCTTCCTTTGCCCCAGGTTTAGTGGAGACAGCCATTGCTAAAATTTGGCATGGATAGCTGTCCACAACTCTTGATCAGTTTGACTATGCTCTCCAAGGCATATTAATTGAAACACTGCCTGATTACAGTGAGCACTGGATGCGCAGTACGGAGGTGGGGGGGATTCTATCTGCACTGTTGGAACATGTGTCTCATTAAGGGAGAGGTTGAGGGGGCAGATGGAGGCCCTAGAGGAGGTGGAGCAGTAGAGGAAGTGTTAGATACGGAGGTTTGTCACGCAAGGCTTGGGGATTCCAAGACTTGGTGTCTAGTGACACCTTGATGTCTAGTGGTTTAGTTCACCATTGCTTGGTGTGTAGTGGTTTAGTTCTCTAACTCCTGTTGTCTAGTAGTTTAGTTCTCCATCTCCTGGTGCGTTGTGGTTTAGTTCTCCAACCCTAGGTGTTTTGTAGTTTAGTTCTCCAACCCCTGCTGTCTAGTAATTTAGTTCTCCATCTTCTGGTGTTTAGTGGTTTAGTTCTCCATCCCCAAGCACCCGGAAAGCCTTGCGGATTTCAAGACTTGTGGAGCGACCCCCTCCCCTTGGAAGGGACCTTGGAACTCTTCATACCAAACAGACAGGACATTCAGTGTCTCCAACTCACACACCACTTCCTCATCTTGCCCCCTATCTGTCGGTGTCCCCCAAGGTTCAGTTCTAGGACCCCTGCACTTCTCCATCTACACCTTTGGCCTGGGACAGCTCATAGAGTCTCACAACTTTCAGTATAACCTCTATGCTGATGACACACAGATCTACCTCTCTGGACCTGATATCACCTATTTACTAACGAGAATCCCACAATGGCTGTCCGCTATGTCATCTTTCTTCTCTGCTAGATTTTTAAAACTTAACATGGATAAAACCGAATTCATCATCTTTCCACCATCTCATTCAACTCCCCCCAACTGATCTATCCATCAAAGTCAATAGCTGCCTACTCTTCCCAATCCTGCAAGCTTGACTCTTATCTCTCCTTCAACTCTGAGATCCAAAACCTTTTCCATCTCCTGCCGACTCCAACTCAAAAATATCTCCCGGATCCGCACATTCCTCAACCATAAATCTGCAAAAATACTAGTGCAGATCTTGTTTTTTGCAGGATGAGTTGTACTTTTAAATTACACTGTTGATTCAACCACATAGTGTACTGGACAACTGGAAAAATATTCCAGGAGTGGTGAAATTGCAAAAAAAAATGCAATTCCACAAATGTTTTTTGTTTTGTTTTTTTACCGTGTTCACTAAATGCTAAACCTGATCTTCCCATATGATTCTCCAAGTCAGTGCAAATACCAAACATGTATAGGTTATTTTTTAATTTCAGTGGTGAAAAAAAATGCCAAAATTTGTAAAGCTATGTGCCCACGATCAGGAAAAAGCAACTTTTTTTTGAAGCAGCGTCGTCCGCATGAACCATACAGATTTACCGCATGTATTGAATGGCTACGGGTGAAACTGTGGCACCCTGCTGTTCACAGGTACCACAGGACCCAGGGTGCATGGATGGACTTCTTCACAAGAGGCCCTCACTACATACAAACACCTCCACCCTTACACCTCATACCACCAGAGGGAGCCCGTTAGGGATATATATATGGAGGGTGGAGCCAGGAAGGTCAGTCAGTTAGACAGAGTCAGAGAGTCTGAGAGTGAGAGCAGCGAAGACGCAGCACGTACCCTGGACCGTACCTTACATCAGCACCAGTAAAGGTATTGAAGCGAATCCCCTGTCTCTGTCAGTTACTCCTGCTGCGCCATCCCGCCTGCACTACAAGCCCCATCATCACCACCCACCATCAAACTCTACACTGCCCCGGGGCCCGCTCCGCCTGTGGGGAGCAGAAACATCCCAGCTGCCATCCCATCACCCCCCAGAGGTCTGCAGCAGCGCTGGTAATCCTTATCAGGTACCACAGGTGGCGTCACAAACTATTTATTTTATTTTTATTTTTATCCAAGTTTCAATCCCCTTTTTCAAGAGTGACCCCAGGGTACGGGCCCGGGAGCTGACCAACGCGACATCCCCAAACCAGGCAAAGGCCCGGGTATCGAGTCATCCCCATCCCCTGGGCGCGTCATACTCTTCCTAGCGTCACGAACAGGATTGCGTGCCCATTGCCACTACTGTACGCCTTAAAGAACTGTGTCGCATACCGTGGTGAAGTTTTCCCGCCAATTGCTGCTGTTTCCCGCCATTGTCCTCCATTTTCGAGTTGCCGCGCGGGAAGAAGAGGGGCGTAACCGCAGGAATCGGAAAGGCTTGACTGCTGGAATCGCGCGAAGATCAAGCACCGCCTCCCGCTTTGATGCAGCACTAGGAAGCGTCAGGTCCTGGAAGGAGACCGTCGCCTGCGGAGCTGCGGCTTACCCGATTAAAGAAACAGGAGGTAGGCTACGGTTCACTAGGGGGGCGCAACCATGGCCGATGACCAACGAGACGCCGGAGCACCGGATAACGCTCCTGATGCTCTACTTGCACCCGGCGCTGTTCAGGCCGGAGCAGCCGCCCCACCAGCAGGGGTTATGACTCCGTTGATACCCATGGCCCTGCCGTATATCCCTGGAGCAAAATGGCTTCCCCAGTATGATGGCAAACCAGACACCCTGTCTGGATTCAAAAGGAAGATATGCGATGTACTGGATATGTACTCAATGACTGGTAAACAGATAGCCGCTGTGGTGCTGGGCCAATTGACTGGTGCCGCAGAGCAGGAAGTGGAAACCTGGCCAGCCGCAGACCAGGAATCAGTATCCATTATCTTTAAGAGACCGCAAACTGTCTTTGAAAACCGCACTGAGACAGATCTCTGTATGAGGTTCTACCACTGTACCCAGAAACCTGAGGACAGTATCCGGGACTATGCCTGGTGCTTACAGGAAGCCTTGCGGGCCCTGAAACAGGTTAGTCCAGCCAGCATACAAGATGAGAATAAAATTCTGACAGAACATTCATCCGAGGGTTGAGGTCCTAGGAGGAGAGCAGAACCGTACGGTGGTGGGCCTTAGATCATCCCGATGCCACTTTTGACACCCTAAAGGACATGGCTATTAAGGGTCTACAGCCCCTGGAAACATTAGGGACTGCTATCCAGCGTTACCTGGGTGGGGCCACCCTAGTGGCCGCAGCACCCACTGCTCCTTCATTGACGGCTGAAACAAAGATGCAAACAGTGCCCCCTAGTGAGCTGGACAACCTGCGCTCTGAGGTGCGTCAGCTGAGTAAAACCCTGGCCACTGTCCTGAGCACCCTGCAGCTACAGGTGGAGCCCGAGCCGGAAGGAAGGATCCTACTCGCCGGCAGTCCTGAGGATGTCCCCTGGATGAGGAGAAGAAGGAGGACAACACCACCCCGTAGGAGGACGACATCACCCCGTAGGAGGACAGCGCCACCCCGTGGGAGAACCAACGACCAACATCGCCCTCCAGGAGACTTCATCTGCTACCGCTGCCACAAGGCAGGCCACACCGCGCAGAACTGTCCTTTAAACGGGCAAACCCTGAGGCCGAGGGCCGACACCCAGGAGTAAATCAACCAGGCCCATCAAGCTGGTACGACCGGTTCGTAGGAGGAAGGCCTTTCCTGTCCATTGTGCTGGACGGCATAGCAACACCTGCGTTACTGGACACCCCGGCTCACAGGTAACCATCATACCTGATGTCCTCTACAAAAGGTACTGGTCCATAGATGAACTCCACCCGCCAGCCCCGAACCTCTCTGTGTATGCCTCTAACGGCCTTCCTCTTAACCTAGTAGGGGTTAAGGACGTCACATTGAAGATGGGGAGAGTGGAACTAAAGGACCAAGGACTAATTGTCATAGAATCTAACCCTGGTGATAGAGACTTGTATATGATACTTGGTACAAATATTGTTGGTAACTGTTTGGGAGAAGTGCTGTTTTTGCTCCAACAGATTGCTGACACTGCCAAACCAGGGCAGAGGAAGGTGCTCCAGAGAGAGATTCGAGCCCTCCTATACCAGCAACAGGTAAAGCTAACAGGTGGTGAGATTGGTAATGTACGGGTGACAGACCCGATACCCATTGTGATTCCCCCAATGAGTGAGATGCTGATTTGGTGTAGGGCAGCAATAGGTCTCAAGGGACAGAACTACCAGGCGGTAGTGGAGCCCATTAGCTCAGAGCACAGACCTAAAGTCCTAACTGCTAGAGGGGTAGTTGACGTACGCAATGGGAGGGTGCCCGTACAACTCCTAAATTGTGGGGAGGAGGAAGTCAAATTGCCAAGGTAAGCCACTGTTGCTAGATTGTATACTGTGAATGATGATGTCATACACACAGTGGAATCCTTGACCCCACCAGATGGAGGACAACGACTCCGATGCTCAGCTGGAGGATTGGCGTCAACAGCTCCATGTTGGGAGTGACGCCACTCCTGTCCATCAGAAACACGGTGTTTACAGAGTGGTTCAGGAATATGAACAAGTGTTTAGTAAACAACCACTTGACTTTGGAAGGGTTAAAGGGGTACAACACCACATACCCACCGGTAACCATCCACCCATTAAGGAGCGTTACCGACCCATACCACCAGCACATTATCAGAAAGCCAAGGAAATGTTGCGTGACATGAAAAAGGAAGGGGTAGTAAGGGATAGCTGAAGCCCCTGGGCAGCTCCCCTGGTCCTGGTCAGGAAAAAGGACGGTAGCATGAGGATGTGTGTAAATTATAGACAAATTAAGTGAATAACACATAAAGATGCATACCCTTTGCCCCATATAGAGGAATCCCTTGCTGCACTAAAATCTGCCAATTACTTCTCTACATTGGATCTCACTAGCGGGTACTGGCAAGTCTCTGTTGCTGAGGAAGACCGGGAGAAGACAGCCTTCACCACTCTGATGGGACTCTGCGAATTCAACAGCATGCCGTTTGGACTCTGCAACACAGCCGGAACGTTCCAGAGGCTGATGGAGTGTTGCTTAGGACACCGGAACATTGAGACAGTGCTGCTGTACCTGGATGACGTTATCGTGTACTCGAGGACGTATGAAGACCATGTGAAGCACCTGGTGGAGGTATTTGAAGCATTGTCCCGGTATTGGATGAAACTAAAACCTTCTAAATGCCACTTGCTCAAGCAGAAGGTTCAGTACCTGGGGAATGTAGTCAGCTCGGAGGGAGTAGCACCAGACCCGGAAACGGTCACTGCCATCCAGAAGTGGCCTGAGCCGAGAAGCATCAAAGAAGTACGGCAATTCCTTGGACTGGTCGGGTACTACAGGAGGTTCATAAAGGACTATACCAAAAAGGTAGCACCTCTACAAGACCTCCTGGCAGGACAGTCCAAAAGAGGAAAGAGTCCCCCATTTCAGTGAGGCAAAGAACAGGCTGAATCCTTTGCAGTAATGAAGGAAATCCTGACTGGTGAAGAAATCCTGGCTTACCCTGACTACAGCCAGCCTTTCCTGCTGTACACCGACGCCAGCAACGAGGGACTGGGAGCTGTGTTGTCCCAGAAGCAAAATGGAAGAGAGAAGGTAATTGCGTATGCCAGCAGGAAGCTATGCCCTACCGAGAGGAACCCGGAGAACTACAGTTCCTTCAATCTGGAGTTCCTGGCCTTGGTCTGGGCTATCACTGAAAGGTTCAAGCATTACCTAGCCTCAACAAAATTCACAGCCTTTACTGACAACAATCCCTTGACACACCTGGAGACAGCCAGGTTGGGAGCCATGGAACAGCGTTGGGTGGCCAGACTGTCAAATTATCAGTCACTTTGGCTGGAAGAAGCTGGAAACCCTGCTGAAGGACCGGTTCTATTGGGTTGGAATGCGGAGTTCCATAGAGAGGTGGTGCCGGAATTGTGGGCCCTGTAGCCTCAGAAGGAAAGAGTACGGCAGCCAGAAAGCACCCTTGCTGTCCATCAAAACAACCCAGCCCCTGGAGATTGTCGCTCTGGATCATGTCAAGCTGTCACCCAGCAGGTCAGGCTATTCCTATGCACTGACTATGGTGGATCATTATTCCCGGTTCCTGGTGGTAGCCCCTGTCAAGGATCTGACAGCAGAAACTGCAGCAAAAATGTTCCAAGCATACTTCTGCAGGCCCCATTGATATCCGGACAAAGTGCTGATGGATCAAGGCCCTGCCTTTGAAGCTGAGCTGTTTAAAGAATTCTGTCATCTGTATGGGTGCAAGAAGATCCGGACTACGCCGTATCAACCTCAGACCAATGGTTTGTGTGAGAAAATGAACAACATGGTCATAGACCTGCTGAAAACCTTACCCTTGGAAGAAAGGAACCAGTGGCCAGACAAACTACCTGACCTGGTAGATCTGTACAATCACATACCTGTGAGTTCTACTAATTGTACTCCAGCATACCTCATGAGAGCAAGACCCGGAAAGTTGCCCATGGACCTGGAACTCGGTGTGGTAGAACCTGCAGCAGATATGTCCACTGAAGACTGGGATACAAATTGGCAAGAGCACTACAGGAGAGTACAGGCCTGTGTCGAAGACAGTCTAAACAGAGTAAGGGAAAAACAAGAAGAACAGTACAATAAACATGCACCAGCAAAACCCTTGGCACCTGGAGAGATAGTGCTAAAGCGGAAAAGAAGAGGTCACAAACTCGATGACCAGTGGGAAAGAGAGCCCTACACTGTGCTAAACTCCAGATTTGACAACAGTAAAACCTGCCTGATTAGTAAGGATGGAGCTAAGACAACCGCAACAGTCTCAAGAGACCACTTGAAGGTGTGTCCAAGTCTACTGAAGACAACGGAGGAAGAAGTACCTCCTATAGCACCGGAAAAACCCAAGGAAGATGTGCTTCACACAGTTCTAGGAGATTTCCCTGCAGACTGGCCTCAACTTGATGGAGCAGTGATTATACCCGTAATACACTTCTATCAGTCACAAGAAGAACCTGTGAGCGCTCTGGAAGAACCTGCTCAAGAACAGGAAGAGTCCCAGTAAGAGGAGGATCACCCGTTGAAACAGAGCCTGAAGGCCCAGTGGATAGTGTACTTGCCAGTCCCATAGAGAGATTAAGGCAGTTTTATAATCTACCAGCACGTACACATGCTAGATTAACAGAAAGGGTAAGCACAGACACTAGTGACACCCCAGTGCTACGAAGGTCCACACGCAGCACACAAGGACAAATCCCTGCCCGGTTTAGGGAATAAGCATGAAGTGCCTAAATTGTAAATAGTGTATTGCCTATTATTTATTGTATAAACTGTCAATAATATGTGTGCATTTAGTTACCCGTCAGGGTACAAAGACTTGTAGGCTGAGGACTGTGAGCAGCCAAAAACTGTCCTTGTAAATAGTTGCACTCATCAAAAGTGCCCCCTTATTTGACAACTGAACAAAAACCCGTTTGGCATGGCCGAAGACGTGGTCCAACACCTGGATCACTTATGCCCTGTAGCCACGCCCAGGGCCTACGTTGAGGGTTTTCAGGCAGGTCCCTCATGTTTCTCCGGTGAAATGGACACCTAGTTACGGGACATACTGTAACTTAATTGTTGTTACAATTATTATTGTTGTAATTGTTGTTAACCTGTTTTGCAAAATGCTTCAGTCCAGGAGTACTGAATTGTATTAGGGGGGAATGTGGCACCCTGCTGTTCACAGGTACCACAGGATCCAGGGTGCATGGATGGACTTCTCCACAAGAGGCCCTCACTACATACAAACACATCCACCCTTTCACCTCATACCACCAGAGGGAGCCCGTTAGGGATATATATATGGAGGGTGGAGCCAGGAAGGTCAGTCAGTTAGACAGAGTCAGAGAGTCTGAGAGTGTGCTGACGCTGAGAGCAGCGAAGACGCAGAACGTCTGCTGCCGTATTGAGGGCCCCGAGTGTGGCCAAAGGCAAGGAGGAGAGAGGAGAGGAGAGAGGAGTTGAGAGGGCAGAGGAGCATCATAGGCTCACCCCCGAGTATACAAACCGGACACCGTGTCCACGCCTACAGGGTCCCTTTATACCCAGTAGGGATCACCGGCATACCAGGAGGACTACAAGTCCCTGGCAGACCTGAAGCTAGACCCAATACAGGACCAGGAACCACGAAGGCCCCGGCGACCAGGGATAGTGGTTGCCAGCAGAAGGTCCCACTACCAAGCGACCGGTGAAGGAACAGCACGACACATAAGCTAGGCCCAGTTGTAGGCTGGCCAGGAGCATACAGAGAGGCAGACACGGACCAGGAGGCCTTATACCCGCTCGCTGGGGAGAAGTCCTGAAGTGCACCCATCCTACTGAGTACCCTGGACCGTACCTGACATCCGCACCAGTAAAGGTATTGAAGCGAATCCCCTGTCTCTGTCAGTTACTCCTGCTGCGCCATCCCGCCTGCACTACAAGCCCAGCATCACCACCCACCATCAAACTCCACACTGCCCCGGGGGCCTGCTCCGCCTGTGGGGAGCAGAAACATCCCAGCTGCCATCCCATCACCCCCCGGAGGTCTGCAGCAGCGCTGGTAATCCTTACCAGGTACCACAGGTGGCGTCACAAACTATTTATTTTATTTTTATTTTTATCCAAGTTTCAATCCCCTTTTTCAAGAGTGACCCCAGGGTATGGGCCCGGGAGCCGACCACCGTGACATCCCCAAACCAGGCAAAGGCCCGGGTACCGAGTCGTCCCCATCCCCTGGGCGCGTCAAAACTACTATCATCTCCGCTACAGATGGTTGACATGCTCCGGTTCATAAACCCTCTCCGTGGGTGAGTTTACGCAGGGTCAAATAGCGTAGGTGAGCTGAGTGCAAAACACTGCTATTCCTGATCGTGGGCACATACCCTAAGGAAAAAAAATGTTGTAGCTTTCAGAGACCTATAACATCTCCATTTTTTTGCACCCTGAGCTGACCGTTTTATTGATACCATTTTGAGTTAGATATGATGTTTGATCACTTGTTATTACAGTTAATTGCAATGTTGCGGTGACCAAAAAAAGTAATTCTGTGGTTTTGATTTTTTTCCTTGTTACGCCGTTTACCGATCTGATTAATTTACTTTATATTTTGAAATTGTTTTATTTTGAAAGGGACAAAAGGGGGATGATTTTAACTTTTTAAAAAAAAAAAAATATATATATATATATATATATATATATATATATATATATATATATATACAGTACAGACCAAAAGTTTGGACACACCATCACATTTAAATATTTTTCTGTATTTTCAGACAACTGAAAATATGTCTTATATTCTAGGTTCTTCAAAGTAGCCACCTTTTGCTTTGATGTCTGCTTTGCACACTCTTGGCATTCTCTTGATGAGCTTCAAGAGGTAGTCACCGGAAATGGTTTTCACTTCACAGGTGTGCCCTGTCAAGTTTAATAAGTGGGATTTCTTGCCTTATAAATGGGGTTGGGACCATCAGTTGTGTTGTGCAGAAGTCAGGTGGATACACAGCTGATAGTCCTACTGAATAGACTGTTAGAATTTGTATTATGGCAAGAAAAAAGCAGCTAAGTAAAGAAAAACGAGTGGCCATCATTACTTTAAGAAATGAAGGTCAGTCAGTGCGAAAAATTGGGCAAACTTTGAAAGTGTCCCCAAATGCAGTTGCAAAAACCATCAAGCGCTACAAAGAAACTGGCTCACATGAGGACCGCCCCAGGAAAGGAAGACCAAGAGTCACCTCTGCTTCTGAGGATAAGTTTAACCGAGTCACCAGCCTCAAAAATCGCAGGTTAACAGCAGCTCAGATTAGAGACCAGGTCAATGCCACACAGAGTTCTAGCAGCAGACACATCTCTTCAACAACTGTTAAGAGGAGACTTTGTGCAGCAGGCCTTCATGGTAAAATAGCTGCTAGGAAACCACTGCTAAGGACAGGCAACAAGCAAAAGAGACTTGTTTGGGCTAAAGAACACAAGGAATGGACATTAGACCAGTGGAAATCTGTGCTTTGTTCTGATGAGTCCAAATTTGAGATCTTTGGTTCCAACCACCGTGTCTTTGTGCGACGAGGAAAGGTGAATGGATGGACTCTACATACCTGGTTCCCACCGTGAAGCATGGAGGAGGAGGTGTGATGGTGCTTCGTTGATGATACTGTTGGGGATTTATTCAAAATTGAAGGCATACTGAACCAGCATGGCTACCACAGCATCTTGCAGCGGCATGCTATTCCCTCCGGCTTGCGTTTAGTTGGACCATCATTTATTTTTCAACAGGACAATGATCTCAAACACACCTCCAGGCTGTGTAAGGGCTATTTGACCAAGAAGGAGAGTGATGGGGTGCTACGCCAGATGACCTGGCCTCCACAGTCACCAGACCTGAACCCAATTGAGATGGTTTGGGGTGAGCTGGACCGCAGAGTGAAGGCAAAAGGGCCAACAAGTGCTTAGCATTTCTGGGAACTCCTTCAAGATTGTTGGAAGACCATTTCCGGTGACTACCTCTTGAAGCTCATCAAGAGAATGCCAAGAGTGTGCAAAGCAGTCATCAAAGCAAAAGGTGGCTACTTTGAAGAACCTAGAATATAAGACATATTTTCAGTTGTTTCACACTTTTTTGTTAAGTATATAATTCCACATGTTTTAATTCATAGTTTTGATGCCTTCAGTGTGAATGTACAATTTTCATAGTCAGGAAAATACAGAAAAATATTTAAATGAGAAGGTGTGTCCAAACTTTTGGTCTGTACTGTATATATATATATATTTTTTTACTTTCTTCAATAGTCCCCTTAGGAGACTTGAAGCTGCGATCATCCAATCGCCTGTGCTACACATAACAGGGCTTCAGCCCTGCTATGAGTAGCATAACTCATGAGATTGACAGCGGCATTTAACTTTACAGACCCGGGTGGATTCGAAAAGTGACTGCAGCAGTCACTTATCCCTGTGATAGAACATCATTGTGGTTGAAGGTAGAAATTGCCAAGGAATTTTTCACACATGATGTTGTGATTGTTATGTGGTGGAGGAGTACATTCCCAGTAGTCTGGTGTATATAATCATGCTGAGACTATACAAAAACACATTCTGACCAGACTCTTCCATCCTGTGTGATGTCCCTAATGTAGACTTACATTTAAGACTCCCATCCACAGATACCATTACTGTATGTCAGACATCATAGCTTGACAAATGTCTCAAAGCTCCTAACCACACACGTAAAGAGTATCAAACAGGGATTCAGCTGCTGCAGCTCCACAGGTTGACAAATCCAACGTGGTAAAGTGGGTAGTTTGGAGATAGCGGAAGACCTGCACTGCTGGTGTGTATCCTATCAAGGAGTCAGAATTATGCAAAAATATTAGCAGTGCTATGTATTTTCTTTTTATTTCAAAGTATTCAAACTTCTTCTTCAGGAGAAGAATCTCTATGGTTCTCCTGAAGAAGAAGTTGGAATACTTCAAAACATGTAGAGAATAAATCGCACTACTAATACTTTTGCTTGATTCTGACTCCTTGATCAGATATACACCAGCAGTGCAGGTCATCCGCTATATCCAAACTACCCGTATGCTTGAAATGTGTCATGTTTCATCGCAACAGTAATTTTTGAATTAAGCAAATTAAGTAATGTGTTTAGATTTATTTTTTGGTGCTGAAATCAAATCTCCATAGGATATTGCCTTCATGAGTCCACTAAGCAGTCCATGCATCTCCCTGAACAATCCCACAATTCATGCACTTATGAAGAGAAGCATCATGGATGATCTGATTACACACAAAATAATGTTTTATAACTGGGCACAGTACTGTTACTTACTTTTAAAATATGCTGTGTATAGATAATTTTTCCTTTTCTGTTCTTATAAATAAGGATGAGCGAGCCCGAACTGTAAAGCTTGTTCTGGTACCAAACCCTGGATGGTTTGGATGCTTAATAAAGTTCGTTGAAAGGCTGCAGCGCAGCCAATCAACAAGTTTTTAGGCTGTGTGCACAAGTACTGGCATGGCTGTGATTGATTGGCTGGCGCACCACGTGACCCAGCCTATATAAAAGCCGGATCATGAGTGCCGTTGCCATACTGCTCTGAATAGTGTAAGGACAGGATGCAGCTGGAGTGAGGGACAGTGTTAGGTTGCGCAGTCTGCAAAGAAAACTGCTGTGTGTACTCTGCACATGTCTCAGTGGGAGAACTGTGCCAAAAAGCCGCTGTGTGTACTCTGCACCCATATCTGTGGGAGTACTATGCCAACAAGCTGCTGTGTGTACTCTGCACCCCTGCCTGTGAGAGTACTGTGCCTTTAAGCCAATGTGTGTACTCTGCAACCCTGCCTGTGAGAGTATTGTACCAAAAAGCTTATGTGTATACTCTGCACATATATCTGTGGGAGTACTGTGTCAAAAAAACATTGTGTGAACTCTGCACCCCCCGCCTGTGGGAGTAGTGTGCCTTTAAGCCGCTGTGTGTACTCTGCAACCCCACCACTGAGAGTACTGTGCCCAAAAAAATGCTGTGTGAACTCTGCACCCCCGCCTGTGAGAGTACGGTGCCTTTAAGCAGCTGTGTGTGGGAGTATTGTGCCAAAAAGGCACTGTTTGTACTCTGTACTAGTGTGGCAAAAAAAATAGTTCTACTCTGAAGTCGCGTCTTTGCCATTTTTAGTACATAAAAGTTATTATACTCTGCTGGCCTCTCTTTGCCGTTTGTAGGCCAAAACCATTTTTTAACTGTACTGCTGTGTCTATACGAGTAGTGTTGCAAAAAATAAATCTACTCTTCCGCCATCTCTGAGCAAGTAGTGTGCAGAAAAAACACTTCCAAAAATGAGGAAAGCATCAAATAGGGGACGTGGTGGTGCTGGTATAGCTGCTGATGGTGGTGTAGCTGGAGAGGATGTGGCTGTTCTATGTTTGCTACGTGCCCAAATACAACACCTTCCTCTGGTCCATGAAGGTGACATGATGTTATGCGTCCTTTCGTAGGGCCGAGTACCGCTAGTCAAATGGTGAAGCCACAAGATGTTGAAAAAGTGTTAGATTGCATGGCTGAGAGTGCCTCAAGTTCCTTCGCATTGTCTTCCACCCAGTCCACTGCAGAAAGTGCAGAGGAGTTGGCGCCTGAAGACCATGGTTATCTGGCTTCTACCTCACCCCATTGCAAATCAGCCAGGCAGTCTGAGCCCCAAGTCATGCAGCAGTCTCTTATGCTTTTTGATGACTCCTCTGGCTGGGATTCCATGATCCATCCACCTGGCCCTGCCTCAGAAGTGAAAGAGACTGAATGCACTGATGCCGAACTACTTTTTAGGTTGGAGGGTGAGTACATTGGGGGGCTAGTGCACACGGGCAGTGGACCACAGCAGCACATGTTAGAGGATGACGAAACACAGTTGCCAAATGCAGCGTCTTAGGAAGGCAGGGGTGAGGAGTGGGTGGAAGCAGATGCGGGGGATGATGAGGTCCTAGACCCCAGATGGAGCAGAGGCCATCCTAGTGACGTGCGCAGTTCGGAGGAAAAGGAGGTGGCCACCCTGCCCCAGCAGCACAGCAAAAGAGGGAGCAGATTGCAAAGGCAGTACATTTGCTGCTATTGCCCACTGCATCACTGAAATCAGCACACCAAAGCCAGGTCAAAGAGCTCCCTGGTGACGGGAATGTGCTGACGACAAGCGATGGATGGTTTGCACGCTGTGCCTTCAGAGCCTGAAGCAAGGCATAAAACTTCTGAACCTGAGCACCACGTACATAACAAGGCATCAGAATTCGATGTGGAGTACACACCTTAAACAGCATGACAGATCTGGGCCTCCTCCTGCTCACTCTTCTGCTATGGTCTGGGCCTCTTCCTCCCACTCATTAACAGGCACAACTGCCTCCCCGCAAAGAGAGAATGTGACAGCACTACCATCATCAGTGTCACTGAGCATCTCCACACCGTCCCATGGAAGTGTTCGGCTTTCCATCCCCCAAATCCTCAAGAAAAAGAGGAGATACTTCCCCTACCCACCCATGAGCCATGGTCCTGAATGACAGCATTTTCAAATTACTGGCCTTTGAAATGCTGCCATTCCGCCTTTGAAATGCTGCACTGAACAACGCCATCAGTGGCAAGGTCCTCATAACCACCAATACATGAACCAGTAAGCACGGTCAGGGATATTACATCTCCCTAACTGCCTACTGGATAAATGTAGTGGCAGCCGGGACAGAGGCAGAAAGCGTTCTAGCTTATGTCCTACCGCCACTGAGGATTGATGGACGTTTCTCTGTCCAGGTTTCTTCCTCCTCCTACTCCACTTCGTCCACTGCCTCCTCATCCAGTCACAGTAAGGCCTGCACCACCAACTTCAGCACAGCCAGGGGGAAATGACAGCAGACTGTTCTTAAACCCCTCTGTTTTGAGGACTGTCACAGCCGGCCAAAAGTATGTGTAACATACCTGGCGGCGTTCTGGCATGGCTTACTACCTCCCACCATGCAAAACCGCCATTTTACCTATCAATCCAGGCTGCACACTTTGCTCCAGTACCTGCTGTGTCTCTTGTCTGATTGCTTAGGGCGGCGGCGCGGCTAATGCCTGATTCTTATAGTTACTGTGTGCGCACTCCTAATGCCTCCCCAGCCTATTGCTGTGACTCACTGGATACTTAAACCCCCTCCACCGAGTAGGGGGTGCCTGAGCAACACTTTCATTCAGTGTGTTCTGTGCAACTGAGTTGCCAGGTCCTGTCCTGTATCTTGTCTGTTTCCGCCCCTGGGGGCTGTATACCCTGGCCTGTTACCTGTATCTGTGACTTCTAGTTTGTCTCCGCCACCCTGGGGACTGAGTTCCCAGGCCCGTTCCTGTATCTTATTCCTGGTTCAGTTCCTGTCTGAACTGTGTCCTAGCCCGTTACCTGTTTCTCTCTATGTCCGAACCTTCACTTTTCCTGCAGTGTCTGAACCTACACCTAACTCCAACTCGTTGTCTCTGAACTTCTGTTTGTGAGTTTTGTGTACACTCGCTACTTCATTGTAAGTACCTTGTGTGTATCTGGTTCTGCTTGTTCACCGCACCTGCGGTGTTGCTCTGCCCTGCTTGTTCACCGCACCTGCAGTTTCTCTCTGCTCTGCTTGTTTACCACACCTGCGGTTTCGCTCTGCTCTGCTTGTTCACCGCACCTACGGTTTTGCTCTGCTCAGCTTGTTCACCGCACCTGCGGTTTCGCTCTGCTCAGCTTGTTCACCGCACCTGCGGGTTTTGCTCTGCTCTGCTTGTCTACCAAAACTGCTGGTTTTGCTCTGCTCTGCTTGTTTACCGCAGCTGCGGTCTTTGCTCTGCTCTGCTTGTCTACCGCACCTGCAGGTTTTACTCTGCTCTGCTTGTCTACCGCATCTGTGGATTTTGCTCTGCTCTGCTTGTCTACCGCATCTGCGGGTTTTGCTCTGCTCTGCTTGTCTACTGCATCTGCGGGTTTTGCTCTGCTCTACTTGTCTACCGCACCTGCGGGTTTTGCTCTGCTCTGCTTGTCTACCGCACCTGCGGGTTTTGCTCTGCTCTGCTTGTCTACCGCACCTGCGGGTTTTGCTCTGCTCTGCTTGTCTACCGCACCTGCGGGTTTTGCTCTGCTCCTGTGTCCCAGTCTGTAGTGGTCCCCATCCTGCCTGTGTTCCTACCTGCCAGTGCCCGCCTGTCTGCATGCCAGCCGTGCCTGCCAGTGCCCACCCTTCTGCATGTCAGCCGTGCCTGCCAGTGTACACCTGTCTGCATACCAGCCGTGCCTGCCAATACCCACCTGTCTGCATACCAGCCGTGCCCGCCAGTACCCACCTGTCTGTATGCCAGCCTAACCTGATTGTTCCTGCATTCCCCGTTGTGGATCAACAGCTGTGACCGGGGTCTGACCTGGAGTAGCACCTGGTCCCTCTGCTCAGTTCCTCCCTGGTTCATGGAGTTGACTGAGCCGCCGTCGGACCGAGTTGATACTTAGTTACACCCCTCCAGGCACTCCTCGGTTCATGGTCCAGTGGGATCACTAATCATGCTCACGCCAGTCAGTCCGGGCGTGTGCGTAACAGTATGTCCGAAGGATGGCACAACACACTGTAACAACGTGATGATAAAAGGGGGGAGGAAGGCCTTAACGGTAGGGAGCGAGGTTTGGGACACCTCCTGACACCAACCTGTGTCTCTCCCTCAGCTCCCCTAAAACCCTATGCAGGCCCTTCCCCCGGCCACCGTTATATGCCTAATCCCTGACTGTCACCTCAACTTACCCTATCAAGTGAACTGGCCGACAAGGACACTAGCCTTATGGTACTGTTACACAGGGTCAGATGACAAACAAGGGATGGGTAGCAAGAAAAACAACTAAACTTAGAATCAGCAGCAAAGATCCAACAGCAGCACCAGGTTACAGAACTCCTACAGCGGCTCCACACACCTAGCTGGTCTGCAATAGAATGAACTGTATAACCTACGATCAGTTGATGGATCATGTGACTATTTAAAGGGAAATGGGAGTGGTTACCACCCAACATCAGCTGATCGAACCAAAAGAAACTTGCCAGCAAGAGACTGACATTAACTCTTTCTGGACCAAAGGAAAAAAACTACATTTAAATTTCAGCATACCCAGAACTGCCACAAATCCCCTAAGGCTTTCTGACAGGGACATATCGCATACTGTGCAAAATCTGTGGACGGGAATCAAACAGCAGACAGATGAGTGGTTGGTGTCGGTGAACCTCAAACCCGGCCTTGTGGTATGTGATAATGGGCGAAATCTCGTAGCAGCTCTGGGCATAGCCGGTTTGACGCACATCCATTGCGTGGTGCATTTGCTGAACTTGGTGATGCAGAGCTTCCTGAAAAACTACCTACATATGACTGAGCTACTGCTGAATGTGTGGGCAGTGTGCACAAATTTTCGGCATTCTCACCCTGCTGCTGCTCACCTGTCTTTGCTGCTGCGCCACTTCTGTCTTTGCGCTCATCATCTGATATGTGATGTTCAACAAGGTGGAACTCCACCTTGCATATGGAGAGACTGGGCGAGCAGCAGCAGGCAATAGTGGAGTTTTAGCTGCAGTACGCACGGGTGACCTGCACCATGGATGTATCGATGGCACATGGAGATCAGTACCGACTGGGCTGGATAAACGTGCTACAGTTGGGGGATATGACTTGGGGATTTAAACTTTCTTAAAGGACTGTGCTAATGGATTCCTTCCATCATTTTATCTGTTGTATGGAGGATTGTGGACTGAGACAATTATATTTTGGACATTTACCTGGAATTGCTGTATTACCTTTGATGTAAGGAATAAAATATTGTTACATTGTTAACCTACCTAGGTGATTATTAAAACCCACAATCTGAGATCTTCACATGGTACAACCATGTTCACAGAAGGGTGACATTCAGAGCAGCTCTCAGGCATCACTGAAGCTTGGCTGAGGGGATACAGAGTACACAGACGATACACGTCCCATCAAGTACAGCTTGTCATTGCCTCTAGGCAGCCTACACACATACCAATACATGCTGCTGTGCCTGTGCAACGACTGCCGAGTTGCCCGTATTGTTACCAGTGCAGATTACTGGGTGGCCACCCTGCTGGATCCCCACTACAAGGACAACATACCATTATTACTTCTGTCTCTGAAGCGGGATCGCAAAATGCGTGAATACAGGTACACGTTGTTAGAGAAACTACTGATGACTTTCCCATCTGATAGTGGAGGCTTAGTGGAATAAAAAGGCAGAGGCAGAAGAGGAAGTCACCAACGCAGCTGGGGCACCGGCAGCACGTTGGAAGGCAGGGTAAGCATGGCCAAAATGTGGCAAAACTTTGTGAGCATGCCACAACATCTGGCACCAGCATCTGATACGGTCTGTATTAGCAGGAGGCAGCATTACTACAAAATGGTGGAAGATTACCTGTCCACACATCTCAACGTAATATCTGATGCGTCTGTCCCATTTGACTTCTGGATATTCAAATTGGACACATGGCCAGAGCTTGCCCTTTATGCCTTGTAGGTGTTGGCCTGCCTTGAGGCAAGTGTGCTGTTGGAATGTATGATTCAGATAAAGAAGATTTGTATATAATCTGCGCTGCTGGTATACCCTTATAATAGATCCAAGTCCATATAGAAGGTATTAGCATTTTCTCTTTATTCAGTTGACGCATTTCGAAGTACTACAGTCTTCTTCATCAGTGAAAAATCACTAATACCTCCTGTCTGGACTTGAATCTATTATATGGTATACCAGCAGTGCAGATTATCTACAAATCCTCCTTATCTGTGATTTCCCAGTCTGATGACCTGTTGGACCTGCAGCAGCTTAATTTATATGTCATTGAAATGTAGAGTATACCAACTAAATCAGGTTAGCATAACCATTTTTAACACCTTTTTTCTCCCCCAGATAAAACCCTATTTCTCTGTTTTTCTCCTCCTAGTTTTTTTCTTGGAATGTGTGTTTAGTATGGCAGCGGGTGTGGTCACAGACAGGCATCCATCTGTCCACATCCAACTTGGGGAAGCTAGCATTCCTTAAAATGAGCCAGGCGTGGATCTGACAGGACGTGTACATACTTTTGGATGACTAGAAAACTATACCAAGTGCACCCAGCCAATCTTCAACTTTATTTTGCCATTTGTTTCAATAAGGTGACTCTTCCCCAAATAAAAGACCCAAAAAACTGTGTTGGCTACCTCCTCCTCCGCATCTTCCACCTACACCGCCACGTCCAGCTACTTCACCTCCTACTCCAGTTGGACCTCTGCCCTCTGGTTGAATTTTGTTAGTTAATTTTTGGGTTCACTCTATGTTCTTTTAAGTCAGTTCCCTATAAAAAAAAAACGAAACCATGTTGGATTGCTCCTCCCTTACCTCTTCCACCTATACCGCTATGTCCTCCTCTTCACTTAGAAATACGACTCCAAGTTCTAGACTGCTAGTTTTGTTAATTCTAAGTTGTTTAAAGTCAGTTCCATTAAAAAAAAAACATAAATAAATGAAAAAACACTGACAAAAAAAAAAAGTAAAAACATTTTTTTCTAATCTGCAACTGTGTCTATGATAGTACTGTCAAAACCTAGAAAAGGACACATCAACTACATAATTAGATGCTAAAATCTCAAAATTTATTGAATCATAGAATTAAAAACAAAATAGAGAGAATAGGGGGAAGGTGGATCCAAAAGAAAAGAGGGGGCACACATAGGGGGTACAAAAATAGAATCAATAGCAGTAATAAATTGTTCAATATGACCACACAACAATTGCAGCTACAACAAGGGAGAAAAAAATATACTAATTGCAGATCATTATGATTATAATAGGGTCAAATAAAGTGCACTGTGCCAAGTATACTCCTGTTGAATGCATAGGGTGGGAATGGTAATAGAGCAGACATAAGCTGAAAGTGCAATGAGTGAAGCGTGATACTAACCCCCTGGACGCTACACCTCGCATCCGACTCGCATTTCGCCAATGCTTTATCAAGAATGTAGGTAAGTATGGTAGTCAGTGTATGCATAGGACCGGTAGTCAGTTTGTGAAGTGTGGACAGGTGACACAAAAGCAGGAACGCCATGCATGGCAATCCCGGCATCACATCCTGCCCGGCAGACTCGTCTCCATGTGACATATAAATAACGTAAATAGTACCCTATGTGCAAACTTAGTAAAATCTATATATATGAGAAATAAAAACTGATATAATATATATTTAAAAAATGTGCACATAAATAGCATTACAATAAATCCCCAATATAGCAACAAATAAATAAATGTGATCTATGTATAAATAAATATGTGTGCATATGTGTTCATCACCAAACCAGGGGACGGGCCCGCACATGCACACAGAAAATAGTTATAAAACATATACAAATAAAAATGTGACACTAGAACCAACCACATCCGAATACGTGAATGTATACGTGTACATAGACCAGTGCATAGATAAAGTGCCATGTGCATCAACAGAATTCTTCCTCTAGACATAAATAATCAGTAGCCATGGGTAGAATTAGGCGTTCCATAATTACAGCTCGAAGTCCATTGAAAAGAGATGACCAGTCACAAAATGGGTGAAGATCAATAGGCGAAAAAACTAGGGAAAATAAGAAAACAAATTAAAATCCAATAAAAACAAATGTTCAAAACAGGCGTTAAAAACAAAAGTGGGGACCAAGAATGAAGCGCATTGGGACAAAGAGATACTCAGAGAAAAGGTGCAAAACTATTAGATTAATTTAAACCATGGGGGAATATGGTGTTCAAAATGGTTATCCATCGTACCTCCTTTTGTGCTAATAACTTTTTCCAATCCCCCCCACCCCGGATACCAGGATATACCATATCAATACCACTTACCTTGAGTACTGAAGAGTCACAGTCATGAAACTTTTTGAAATGATGTGGAATAGTCTTCAATTCTTCATATGTATCACTCTCTCTAGCTGCCTTTATGTCCAGGACGTGTTCCCGTGCCCTTCTTCGAAGTTCCCTTATTGTCATTCCAATGTAAATTTTAGTACAAGGGCACCTAGTGCTATAAATAACACATGTGTGTCACATGACATGGTGTGAGTGATCTTAAAATTCCTTGAGTTATCCGCATTAGTGAATGTCTTTGTTGATTCAATATTTGGAATATTCAATATAATGGAATATTTGGGCAGGCTACACATCTGCCACAAAGGCGACATCCCCATTGTGGACGTTTAGACCCAAACAGTAAGTTCTTTTTTGGACAGGCTAGATGACTATTGACCAATAGATCTCATAAATTCTGTGATCGTCGATAAGTGATTGTTGAATTTTGTAGGATATAGGGTGCCAGTGATTGATCCAGTTGCAAAATTCGCCAGTGCTTCTTGAAAGCTGCCCATATATCCCCACTCCTAGCGTTAAAGGTGGAGATGAATCTCACTAGATCTGAAGTCTCCGGTTTCTGTGTCCTACTGTATATAGTAGATCATTAATCTTGGAGAACTTAGCCCTCTGATAACTATGTTGGATCACCTTGTCACTATTGCCCCGTCAAGAAACCTATCTTTCAGTAGATTTGCCTGGATTTCGAATTTTGTATCACTAGAACAGATGCAACTCATCCTGAGAAATTGTCCCGTTGGAATGCTGTCAATAAGACTTCTGGGGTGTGAAGATGCAGCATATAAGAGAGAGTTTACTGAGGTTGGTTTACGATAGACATCTGTTTGAATGAATCCGTCCTGGTCAATGTCCAATAAGACACCCAAAAAATCAATTTGATGTTGTCCGTACTTAAAGGTGAGTTTGATGTTAAGGTCACTATCATTCAAAACGGTCATGAATGATGCAAAGTCATTCTCGGAACCCTGCCATAAGAAAAACACATTATCAATAAAGAACCCCAGTACAGAACTTTATTGATCTGGGCAATTGGATTAGTCATAAATACCTCCCTCTCCCTTAGCCCTAGGAACAAATTGGCGTATGAGAGGGCGCAAACCGTCCCCATAGCCGTGCCCCGGAGCTGTAGGAAGAAGGAGTCTTTGAAAAGAAAAAAATTATGTTTCAAGTCAAAATCCAATAATGTAATGACCAAATCAACAAACTCACCACTGATGTTGGACATCTTCAAGAAAGACGTCACTGCCCTAATCCCATCTTCGTGTTGTATTGACGTGTAAAGAGATTCCACATCGCATGTGACCATAATCAAGCTCTCATCTACCTGAATTTCATCCAGTTTTTTTAAAGATCAGAATTATCCTTCAAATAAGAAGGTAAAGTTTCTACCATGGGTCGCAACGTATAGTAAATAAGTTTACAAAGGGCTTCGCGTCTGCCGGGCAGGATGTGACGCCGGGATTGCCATGCATGGCGTTCCTGCTTCTGTGTCACCTGTCCATACTTCACAAACTGATTACTGGTCCTATATATACACTGACTACCATACTTACCTACATTCTTGATAAAGCATTGGCAAAACGCGCGTCAGATGCCAGGTGTGGCGTCCAAGGAGTTACTATCACGCTTCACTCATTGCACTTTAAGCTTATGTCTGCTCTATTACCATTCCCATATTATGCATTCAACAAGAGTATACTTTGTTGTTTACAGATCTCCTGAGTATTCAGACAGGGGTGTTATTATTATGGCAATGTGCACTTTATTTGCCCCTATTATAATCATGATGATCTGCAATTAGCAAATTTTTTCTCCCCTGTTGTAACTACAATTGTTGTGTGGTCATATTGAACCATTTACTACTGCTATTGATTCTATATTTGTACCCCCTATGTGTGCCCCCTCTTTTCTTTTGGATCCCCTCCTCCCTCTATTCTCTCTATTTTGTTTTTAATTCTATGATTCAATAAATTTTAACTTTTTAGCATCTAATTATGCAGTTAATAATGTGTCCTTTTCTAGGTTTTGATTTTTGAGAGACACACAAATGTTACCCATTTGCTGTTATAGCTAATTTTGTTGTTGTGAATGATAGTACTGTGCCAAAAAGCCGCTGTTTCTACTCGGCACCTATATCTGTGGGAGTACTGTGCCAAAAAGCCTCTGTGTGTACCCTGCAACCCCGCCTGTGGGAGTACTGTGCCTAAAAGCCTTTGTGTGTACCCTGCAACCCCGTCTGTGGGAGTACTGTGCCTTTGAGCCTCTGTATGTATTCTGCTACCCCGTCTGTGGGAGTATTGTTCAAAAAGACTCTGTGTACTCTGCAGCCATGTCAGTACAAGTAGTTTGCCCAAAAAAAATTCTACTCTGCAGCCGTCTCTTTCCCATTTGTGGGCCGAAAAAATTAGTTTATTCTACCGCTGTGTCTATACGAGTAGATTTCTAAAAAAATTGTTCTACTATGCAGCCATTTCTTTCACATTTGTGAGCCAAATTTTTTTTTATTCTATTGCTGTGTCTATACAAGTAGTATTTCTAAAAAAATATTCTACTATGCAGCAGTCTCTTTCCCACTTTTAGATCGAAAAAAAATCTTTTGTGTCTATTTGAGTAGTGTTTCTAACAAATATTTCTGCTCTGCAGCTGTGTTTTGTAAATAGTGTTTCTAATTAATATTTCTACTATGCAGCAGTCTCTTTCCCATTTGTGGACTGAACAAATTCTTTTATTCTACCGCGGTGTCTATACAAGTAGTTTTTCTAAAAAAATATTCTACTATGCAGCAGTCTCTCTCCCATTTTTAGGCCCGAAAAAAATCTTTTGTTCTACTGCTGTGTCTATACGAGTAGTGTTTCTAAAAAAAATATTCTACTCTGCAGTTGTCTTTTTGTGAATTGTGTTTTTAAAAAACATTTAGCTGCCTTTTTTCAATTTGTGTGGCGAAAAAATTATTTTATTCTACAACTGTGTGTATACGAGTAGGTTTTCTAAAAAAATAAAATTCTACTCTGCTGCCGTCTCTTTCCCAACTGTGGGCCAAAAAGCCTCTGTTTTAACTGTACCAAAAAGCCTCTGGGAGTACTGTGCCAAAAAGCCTCTGTTTCTACTTTACCAAAAAGCTTCTGGGAATACTGTGCCAAAAAGCCTTTGTTTGTACTGTACCAAAAAGCCTCTTCGAGTACTATGCCAAAAAGCCTCTGTTTGTGCTGTACAACAAAACATCTGTACAAAAATAGGGACCGTATCAGATGGTCATTCTGTATTTTGCGACATGCTGAGTAAGGTTTTCCACATTTCTGGCATGATAACCATCCCTTCCAAAGTGGTGCCAAGTGCCCCAGCTGCATTGCGCCTTCATCCTCCTCTGTCTTGTGCTCCAAATGAGCCCCCAATGCCAGGTGAAGATGCCGTCAGTAGTGCGTCTACAACCGTGCACTTGTATGCCAGCATTTTCCGATCTCGCTCTAGTGATGGAAGTAAGGATGGCACATTGTGCTTGTAGAAAGGATCCAGCAGGGTGGCCAGTGGCCACCCAGTAATCAACACTTGTAACAATCCGGGCAACTTGGCGATCATTGCACAAGCACAGCAGCATGTATTGCCTCATGCATTCCAGGCTGCCCAGAGGCAACGACAAGCTGTAGTTGATGGGAGGTGTGTTGTCTGGGTCCTCTATTTCATCTCTATCCCTCCAGTGAAGCCCGTGAACTGCTATGAGTGGCAACCTATTGTGAAAGCGATTGTAATTCATCCTCCTACTCCTCCTCGTCATCTTCCAAAACTGTCCCCTGGCTGGACATTTGTGTACCTGGCCGCTGTTAGTACAGGAATGTATCCTCCAAGACATGTGTGGACGCCTGGCCTGATAATGGTTGTGAATGTTCTCTGTTCCTCCTACTCTTCCTCCTGAGCCACCACCTCATCCATCATCACCTGAAGCTTTTTTTTCTAGGAGGCATACAAGTGGGATAGTAACGCTGCTGATGATGACATCATCAGCGCTGACCATGTTCATGTACTCTAAACAGTGCAACACGGGACACACATCCCACATGGAGGCCCACTCATTGGTCGTGAAGTGGTGTTGTTCCGCAGAGCGACTGCTGCTGCTCACACAGTTTCTCCAGCATGTGAAATGTGGAGTTCCACCTTGTTGGTACGTCGCATATGAGGCCGGGAACAGGAAGACAGAAGTGATGCTGCATCGCAGACAGGCGAGCGGTAGCAGGGTGAGAACACCAAAAGCACACACAGACGGCCCCCACTTTCTGACTGGATGAAGATATTGTGGCGGAAGCGGAATAATAGGGGGAGGCAACATGGACAGAGAAAAAGCTAGGAGCAAGCCGCAGTGTACAGTAGCAGCAAATTTTATGGCTAGGGGCCGGCCTCTGCACTTTTGCAACATACTCCCTTGTTTGCTGTGCAGCTGGGGCAGCGTGACCACCACCTCTTCCTCCAAACTGCCCACGGCACTTGGATGGCCTTGATTCCATGTGGGGTCTAGGACCTCATCATCCCCATCACATCATCACACCTCTCCAGTCTGTCCATAACTCTGCTGCTTTACTAATTCAGTTTTGGCCTCGCTACTCCTCTGCTTCTTCCCACTGCAAATTTCTTCATTGTTTCCCAATTCCACAACATATCCACTTCAAGCTACTAAGACAGACCAACAAAGCTGTCCGTAATCTGTCTCCCTCATATACAGATTTAAAAAGAGAAAACACAGTAGTTTGACAATAAATGGCTTCACCCAACCAATAATCATGAGTGTAGAAAAAGTATTTTTGTTATCATTCATATCCTCTGAACAAGGCCAAGAAAGGAAAAATTCTGCCGGGGTATGTAAACTTTTGAGCACATCTGTATCTCTGAACTAATTTCCCAATATCTCCAACCACGTAATCACTGGTCCTCCCAAGACCTCCTTCTCTCCTGCACAAACATACATTCCTCATACAATCGCCTGCAAGACTTCTCTCGAGTATCCCCCATCCCGTACAATTCTGTGGCCCAACACATCCGATTATCCCCTACATTCGGAAATTTCAAGTGGAACTTGAAAACTCATGTCTTCAGAACAACTTACAGACCCCGCTGCCGCCTCACCAACACCAGAGCTGCAGCAACCCCCAAACCTAAAGTCTCCTTCCCCATTATCCTGTAGAATATAAGGCCAAGGGGTAGGGTCCTTTCCCCTCTTTACTAGTGTTGAGCCACCCCCGTAGTGTTCGAGTTCGGTTCGGTTCGTCGAACACCCGTGTGTTCGCCGAACTGTTCGTCGAACTGTTCGTCGAACACCTTCGTACAACGTTAAAACCAATGGCAGGCAAACAAAAACACATAGAAACACATAGAAAACACCTTCAAAGGTGTCCAAAAGCTGACAAACTGCTCAGAATACACAACTAACACATGGAAAAGTGACAAGTACATATAGTCATGCGAAAATAAAAGAGGTGGAGGAGTAAAAGGAGGGGGAGACACAGATATAGGCATGTCATGCCCTTCTAAAATCCAAAAAGTGAGAAGCCGACACGTTCAGTCCGCTCCTGCCCGTGCCACCTCTGTGTCGCCGGGTTTGTGCCAGAGCCGCGGTGAACCCTGACGACCAGCCCCGCTCTCCCAATACTGGTGCCTGTCCGCAGGTGGGTCGAGCGAGCCCCCCTGTGGTGGAGGCAGCTCTAAGCTTTTTAATTTAAATTGTCTCTCTAATTTGAATAAATACACTTTAAATCCATTTACAAGGATCTATTGGAGGGCAAGTCTCATGCCAGCAGCCGCGTAATTCCAGCTCCAGTAGCATCCACTAAAGCTGCTGCAGTTAAAAAGCTTTTATAAGGATCGAGCTCGGCTGTCCACCGCAAGGCATCCTACTGCCAGTCCGAGCCCCTATGCCTTGGGGTGCCTCCTGATGCTCTTCACTGAGTATCCCGTGGTCCCGAAGCATTTCCTTTGAAAAAATTAAGTGTCCAAACTACAGGTGGTGTAGCTTGCTTAACAGCCGGGATAATCCGCTGACTAGCAGACCCTGCTACTAGGCACAAAGTATTTCCTGGGCTAGATGCAGTTAAAAATTTGTAATTAGATACTCTCGTTGGATGCTGAGAAAGCATTCCATAGAGTCTCCTGGCACGCCATATATGATTCTCTTAAAAAGCTTGGGGTAGGGGTCTAGGGGACCCTTTTATAGCCAAAATCACGGCCCTGTATCGCAATACGTCACCTAGGCTGAAGATAAATGGAACTGTAGCACCCTGAGGGCTCGGTTGCTACAGAGGTATTGCACCTCACCCAGAGGTGTGATATCTCACTCTCAGGTAAGGATGTAGTGTGGATCAGGACCCGACACCTGCATGCATTACACCACATTGCCGTGGGGCAGGGCGACCAATATGCCCCTGAGATGGGCACGACAGTCCCTGTCCCTGGCTGGAGTGGGGGGAGGGAACACTGAGGAAGGAGAACCCTGTAGTGCAGGAGCAGGGAGGAAGCAGTTCCTGGGTGCATTGAGAAGGGAGTAAAAAAGGTGGGCACCATCTTAGTTCAGTGCAGAGAAGTCTGAGCAGAAGTGGCAGGGAGCAGGGGCTCTGCATGAGCTCTGCTCCGGAGTCGGGCCTAGTAACAGAGGCCCAGGCCTGGAAGAGGGAGAAGGAAGGAAGAGGAGCGGAGAAGGCTCCAGCAACGAGGAACGAAGGGATCTCAGGGGTGCGGACGGGCGAGTCGCCACTGCACGCCCAAATCCACCTGCGTGGAGGGGTCAGGCCAAAGGGGGAGACCGGTCCCCGAAACTAGTGGAGGCAGGAAACGACCCTCAGCTAGAAACAGGAGGCTGTGACATTTTATGTGGCGCAGCCCCTCGCTACACCCGCTAGGAAGGCACCACATAGGGTCAGGGAAACTGGCGCCAAGTTTACCAAGAGGAGGCCCGAGGCAGCCGGACAGAAGGGTTGGTAAGAAAGGCCAGACAAAGGACACACAAAGGGGGTCCTGTGAAGCGCTCCAAAGTTATCTGGGAGTTGTCTGAGCCCCTCACCTGGTGAGCACAGTACGACGTGGGCAGCCGTTACCTGCAGACGTGGTCTGGATAATAAGAACTGTGAGTAAAGGCCCTGGACTGCATCACTGACTCCGTGTCATTACTGCTGCTGCCCTGCACCATCACCCCCATCCTCCGCATACACTGCCCTGAGGCTATACTCCTCCCGTGGGGAGTTATGCTACGCTCTGCTGCACCCACAACACCAGCCTCAGCGGTCTGCCCTGGAGCGGCGGTTCACTCTGACCGCAATCCACGGGTGGCGTAGTCGGACATTTAAACATCAAAACCACATAAATAGTTCTGCCACTGGTTTGACCGCCCTGAGCCACGGAACCGGGTTGCCGCCACGGAGTCTACAACCACCAGCATCCACCAAAAAGGGTCCGGCTCCGGGTGTCCCAAGGCCCAGGGGGCGCATCAGAACATTTTCATCACCTTTCACAATCACCAATGGGACAAGGCAGGGATGTTCTCTGTCCCCTCTCTTATACATCCTAGTGACGGAGCACCTGCTCTCACAATTCGCCATAACCCCAATATTAGGTGGATTGAGGTGGGAGGCACCGAGTACAAGTGCTCTCTATTTGCTGATGATGTCCTAGTATATATCACTCAATCACATATATCCATCCATGCTGTTATGGCTGAAATAGATCACTTTGTTACATGGTCAAATTTTAAAATCAATGCAGCGAAGTCTGAGGCCCTCGATGTCTCCCTCCCCAAATCCATATAGGATTCCATCCAGTCCAACTTTCCCTTTGCCTGGCCCTCACAGGGTATCAAATACTTAGGAATTCCTATTCATAGAGACCTCTCCCATCTATGTTATCTTAATTTTGGGCCCTTTATTGAACAACTCCATACAGACCACGGTTGGCAAGTTAGAACTGTAAGATTCACTACGTGAACCACTGGTGTTTTGTGGAAAATCACATGTACACTGTGTTCCAAATTATTATGCAAAAAGTGTTTAGGAGTGATAAGGGAAGAATTTGTTTGTTTGTCAGTTAAACTCATTGATGGTGATGTGTGTCAGGGCTCTTTATATCACTGTAAGCAATTGCAGACACCTGTGCTAATTAGTTTGGCAGGTGTGTCCAATGAAAGGCAAGACTACTTAAGAAGGCTGTCTCACATTATTAAGCAGCCTACATTTTCTGCCAAAATGGGAAAGAAAAATGATGTGTCGGCTGCTGAGAAGCAACAAATTGTGCAGTGTTTAGGTCAAGGCATGACTACAATCAACATTGTGCGATGATCAGGATGAAGTGTCTTGGCAATCAAGAAGTATGTAGCTGATTCACAGTACACACGTGTGCGTGCTGATAAGGGCAAATTGAGGACTCTTTCCTACAGGCAATTACGTCAGGTTGAAAGAGCAGCGGCAAAAAAGCCTTGTCATAGCAGCAGACAAGTTTTTGAAGCTGCTTGTGCCTCCAACGTCCCCCGAGCAACAAGATGCAGGGTCCTTCAGAGGTTTGCAGCTGTGCATACGCCATCCTGTCGACCTCCTCTATCCACTTCACACAAGCAGAAACGGCTCCAGTGGGCCAAACATTACATGAAGACTGATTTCAAAACTGTTTTGTTCACGGATGAGTGCCATGCAGCGCTCGATGGTCCAGATGGATGGAGTGGAGGATGGCTGGTTGATGGACACCCCACGCAAACACGGCTACAGCGCCAACAAGGAGGAGGTGGAGTAATGTTTTGGGCTGGAATCATGGGGAGAGAGATTGTCGGCCCCTTTAGGATCCCTGAAGGCACTAAAGATGAACTCCATAATGTATGTGGATTTTCTCAAACAGCACTTCCTGCCATGGTTCAAGAAGAAGAACCGTGTATTTCACAGCAAGATCATTTTTCTGCATGATAATGCACCATCTCATGCTGCACATAAAACATCTGCATCTCTGGCTGATATGGGCATAAAAGGGACAAACTTATGGTGTGACCCCCATGCTCCCCTGACCTCTACCCCATTCAGAACCTTTGGAGCATCATTAAAGGAGTGTCTATGATGGCGGGAGGCAGTTCACATCTAAGCAACAGCTCTGGGAGGGTATTCTGTCCTCATGCAAAACAATTGAAGCAGAAACCATCCAAAACCTGACAAATTCAATGGACGAGAGAGTTCAGAAGCTCCTTTCGAACAAGGGGTCCTATGTGAAAATGTAACATCACCTAGAATAAAGTTTTGAGTTGAAAACTGTTTGATTTCAGTTTCTAGCAACCTGCTAATGCTTATAATTTCAAAAATGACCATTTTTTTGGTCTTTATTAAAATGAAAAGGTTGATCGAAAAGTTTGGGGGATCTAAGAGTGTGGCAACCCAGTAGTCATGATTACTTCGTATTCTGACAATATGAGGGTCATGCTGCAGGTAGTGCAGCAAGAAGGCACTTATGTGTCTTGCGCATCTCGGAGCCCCAAAATTATTTTCCGGGCTAGATGCAGCTAAAAATTATTATTAATTTTAAATCTGGTGAAGCTTTAGTATAGATGGCCTAATAGGATCAGTGCTGCACACTGCTACAAAGCCCAAATTATTTTCCAGTCAAGATACAGATAAACATGATTAGTAATTTTAAATCTGGTGGAGCTTATTATAGATGGCCTAATAGAATCAGTGCTGCACACTGCTACAAAGCCCAAATTATTTTCCAGCCAAGATACAGATAAACATGATTAGTAATTTGAAAGCTTAAAACGGTTGGTAGGGTGATTTTAACCAATCATCAAGCTTTTACTCTCCCCAGGATGACACAGGGGTAGAAAAGTGGTTTCGGATCCATGATTTGTTCATCTTTATGAATGTGAGTCTGTCTACATTATCAGTGGAGAGCCGCGTGCGCTTATCTGTCAGCACACCACCAGCAGCGCTGAACACACGTTCAGACAGAACGCTGGCTGCGGGGCATGACAAGATCTCCAAGGCGTAAGTGGCTAGCTCCGGCCATTTATCCAGATTGGAAGCCCAAAAAGAGCAAGGGTCCAGTGACACAGTCGTGGCTTCAATGTTTACTTGGAGATACTCCTGTACCATCGTCTCTAGGCGTTGACTATGTGTCAGACTTCTTGTCTCCTGTGGCCTTGCAAAGGATGGGCTAAAAAAGTGGTGAAATGATTCCGCAAAATTGATGTTACCAGCAGATACTGTGGTTCTGTTACGGTTTGAGTGCTGAACACTTGACGGTCCCACGGTTGGCAAGTTGGAACTGTGAGATTCACTACGTGCACCACTGCTATTTTGTGGAAAAGCACATGTAAGTTTCTGCAACAGTCTCTGCTGATACTCCTGCGTGCGTGCATCCCTTTCTATGGCAGGAATAATTTCTGCAAATTTACTTTTGTACCGGGGATCTAACAGTGTGGCAACCCAGTAGTCAGGATTATTTCTAATTCTCACAATTCGAGGGTCATGTTGCAGGTAGTGCAGCAAGAAGGCACTCATGTGTGTTGCGCATCCAGGAGCACCAAGTCCCTGTTGTGTTGGTGGTGAGGTAACAATCATGCTTCCTTCCTCTGTCCTCTCCCCCCAACCTCGCACAACAGAAATGTGATCAAGGTCTCCCTCATCTGATGAGTCTTCCATCAGTTCGTCCTCCACTTCTTCCTGGGCTCCTGCACCTTCCTCACTAGTTGGGCTGCTACCATGCGCCCTGGTAAAACCATCTCCCCCACCCTCACATGCCTGCCGCCTTGGTGCTGCCGACCGTCTGGACCTTGCAGATGTTAGCCCTTCCGCATACAACTCCTCCTCCTCTACTTCCTCCACCTCCTCTTGTGCCACCACCTGACTCCGAATTCTGTTTAACATGTGCTCCAGCATGTAAATCACCGGAATAGTCATGCTGATAATGGCATCGTCAGCACTAAACATCTTCGTCGCCATTTCAAAACTGTGCAGAAGGGTGCATAGGTCCCTGATCTGAGACCACTCCTCCAGCGTGATTTGCCCCACCTCTGGATCTCGTTGGCCCAGGCTATACGTCAGAACGTATTACACCAGGGCTTGTTGGTGCTGCCACAGTCGCTGCAACATGTGCAGAGTTGAATTCCACTGGGTAGGCACATCGCATTTTAGCTGGTGAAGTGGCAGGCCCAACGACTTCTGTAGAGATGTAAGTCGCTGAGCTGCGGGATGCGAACGGCGAAAGTGAGCACACAGCGACCGTGCCCTCTGCAGAAGGCCATCTAGTCTGGGATAGTGGGCTAAAAATTGCTGGACAACCAGGTTCAACACGTGAGCCATACAAGGCACGTGTGTGACATTGCCCCAGCGAAGGGCCGCACCCAGGTTTGCAGCATTGTCGCACACGGCCTTCCCTGGTTTCAGGTCCAGTGGAGACAACCATTCATGAAATTGGTCCTCCAGAGCTGACCACAACTCCTCAGCTGTGTGACTCACATTTCCCAGACATTTCAATGTAAAAACCGCCTGATGACGTTGAACCCTACTGCCAGCATAGTAAGGAGGTGTGCAGGATCCCTTCTGCGCAGTTAGAAAGCTTGTGGCATGACCAGACAGGCTTTGGGTGCAGGTGGAAGACCGAGAGGAGGTTGAGGAGGCAGAAGCAGTGGAGGAACTTTGACATAAAGAGGATTGACGCACAACTCGTGGGGACGGCAAGACTTGGACAGCAGCCCCTTGTCCTGCTGTCACCATAGTTACCCAGTGCCCAGTCAGCGACATGTAACGCCCCTGTCCATGCCTACTCGTCCAAGTGTCTGTGGTGAAATGCACCCTGTCACACACAGAGTTTCTCAAAGAAGCGGTGATGTTGTGTGCGACATGCTGGTGGAGCGCAGGCACACCTTTCTTTGAGAAGTAGTGCCGACTGGGCATCTGGTACTGGGGCACTGCGACGGACATAAGGTCTCGAAAATCCTCTGTGTCCACCAGGCGGAAAGGCAGCATTTCTGTAGCCAAGAACTTGCAGATGGTGAAATTCAACCTCTTAGCTTTCTCATGGCTAGGAGGAAATGGTCTTTTACTTGTCCACATCTGAGGGACCGAGGGCTGGCTATTGTGCTTAGACGGGGTTGATAAGGGTGTCCCCGGCAAACTGCCGGTCTGTGAGGAAGATGCAGGCGGACATGTTAGGTTGCCTTGATCCAAAGGTGGTGCTATCGATGTCGGACAGCGCTCAACACCAGCTGGTGTTACCACCTCCAAAGAAAATGATGACCTGCCAATCACGCTGGCTGTTGCGGGTAAAGAGGTGGCAGCTCTGCGCCCCAAAACAGGTGTGACTGCTGTCCCCCCAGTCACAGAGGATGAAGAGGCCGCGGATGCACAAGATATGGCAGACGGTGGTTGGCCCGGCCGGCTAAGCCGCATTGTAGCACACTGAGCTTCCCACTGCAACTTATGCTTCATGTCCATGTGCCGGTTCATGCATGAAGTACTCAAACTATGTATTTTTTGGCCTCTACTTAGCTTTTGCTGACAAATGTTACAGATAACACGAGTTGGGTCATCTTTATCGATCTGAAAAAATGCCCAGGCTATGCAAGGCTTAGCACCCATGCGACCTGAAGAGCCACCACGACTTGTGGTGAGAGGCAGAGTTGTGTTTGAGGATGCAGTTGTTGACGTGCTTCCAGTACTACGTCTCTGTCCAGGAAGGCGCAACCTGACCTCGTCGTCACTAGCATCTTCCTCCACCTCCTCTGCTGACCTCATCTCTTGGCTGACTGTGGGTTGACAGTAAGTGGGATCTCCAACCTCATCATCATCACCCTGTGCGTTATCACACCCGTCGTCCTCAGAGCCAACCTGTTCCTGCCCTGACAAAAAACTAAAGTTGTCGCTCCAATCAGGTATTTGAGTCTTATCATCGTCTTCCTCATTGTCTCCACCAACAGGAGTTACAGTTTGGGAATGAGGGTCTACATTATGGTCAGAACCTTCTGCGTCTGGTCCTGGATCCGACTCATAAAGATTCTGGGCATCAGTGCAGATCATTTCCTCGTCTGGATTCACAGAAGCGCTGGAGTCGACCTCTGATTCCCAGGCTATAGTATGAGTAAACAGCTCTGCAGACTCAACCATCTGTTCTACCTCATACTCAGACGGGCAGCTGGAGATTTGGGAGCTGTGAGGAAGCAAGTGCGATTGGGGTGACACCTTTGAGGACTGGAGTATTTGTGATGTTGAAGTTGATGTGGAGGAGAGCCCACTTAAAGGAGCACTTGATATCCGTTGAAGCACCTGCTGTTTTTGTGCCTCATCTGGAATTTGTAGCGATTGGCGTGGCCGTAAGAAAGGGATCTTATCACATTGTCCGCTAAAAGAAGTAGACATTTTAGTTTGGCTGGAAGATGGTCTTTCTTCTGCAGATGTTACTGTTGCTTTAACACCTACCCCACGGACACAACCTTTTTTCCCCTTCCCAACACGCCTATTCCCCTTTACACCAGCAGCAGGCCTTTTTCCACTCATTTTGGTGGTTAACTAATTAACAACTCTGGAGTTGTTTGCACAAAAAAACAATGGATGGGAACCGAGCAGAGCTGAGTGGCCAAACTGTGGTATTAGGCCAAAACTATTGGCTGGGTTAGATGCAGAAAAAAATTATATTCAATTTGCAACCTGATGGAGGTCAGTATAGATGGACTAATAGAGAAAGTCCCACACACTGCTAGAAGGCCAAATATTTTTTCAGAGCTAGATGCAGATAAAAATTATTTTTAATTTGCAACCTGATGGAGGTCAGTAAAGATGGACTAATAGAGAAAGTCCCACACACTGCTGGAAGGCCAAATATTTTTTCAGAGCTAGATGCAGATAAAAATTATTTTTAATTTGCAACCTGATGGAGGTCAGTATAGATGGACTAATAGAGAAAGTCCCACACACTGCTAGAAGGCAAAATATTTTTTCAGAGGTAGATGCAGAAAAAAATATATTCAGTTTGCAACCTGATGGAGGTCTGTATAGATGGATTAATAGAACAAGTCCCACACACAGCTAGAAGCCCAATATTTTTTCAGAGGTAGATGCAGAAAAAAATATATTCAGTTTGCAACCTGATGGAGGTCAGCATAGATGGACAAATACAACAAGTCCCACACACAGCTAGAAGCCCAATATTTTTTCAGAGGTAGATGCAGAAAAAAATATATTCAGTTTGCAACCTGATGGAGGTCAGTATAGATGGACTAATACAACAAGTCCCACACACAGCTAGAAGCCCAAAATTTTTTCAGAGGTAGATGCAGAAAAAAATATATTCAGTTTGCAACCTGATGGAGGTCTGTATAGATGGATTAATAGAACAAGTCCCACACACAGCTAGAAGCCCAATATTTTTTCAGAGGTAGATGCAGAAAAAAATATATTCAGTTTGCAACCTGATGGAGGTCAGTATAGATGGACTAATACAACAAGTCCCACACACAGCTAGAAGCCCAATATTTTTTCAGAGGTAGATGCAGAAAAAAATATATTCAGTTTGCAACCTGATGGAGGTCTGTATAGATGGACTAATACAACAAGTCCCACACACAGCTAGAAGCCCAATATTTTTTCAGAGGTAGATGCAGAAAAAAATATATTCAGTTTGCAACCTGATGGAGGTCAGTATAGATGGACTAATACAACAAGTCCCACACACAGCTAGAAGCCCAATATTTTTTCAGAGGTAGATGCAGAAAAAAAAATATTCAGTTTGCAACCTGATGGAGGTCAGTATAGATGGACTAATACAACAAGTCCCACACACAGCTAGAAGCCCAATATTTTTTCAGAGGTAGATGCAGAAAAAAATATATTCAGTTTGCAACCTGATGGAGGTCTGTATAGATGGACTAATACAACAAGTCCCACACACAGCTAGAAGCCCAATATTTTTTCAGAGCTAGATGCAGAAAAAAATTATATTCAATTTGCAACCTGATGGAGGTCAGTATAGATGGACTAATAGAATGATGCTATGCCCAAAAGATTTTACTTCACTAGGTGCAGTAAAAAAATTGGTATTCTATACACAGGTGGTATATCTTGCAACACAGATAGGCTACTCCACTGACTAACACACTCTGCAATAGGCCAAAAAGGATTAGCTTTGCTAGATTCAGCCAAATGCTGTGAAAAAAACTTGCACAGCACTGGCACAGACCTGCCTGGCAAAAACTGATAGGAACTGATGTAACCTAGTCCTGAAAAGGACTCCAATTACAATTAGTCTTTACTCCCAAGCTATCTGTAGATTTGTGCGAAAATTGGCTTGAAATTAACAAGGTATAGCACACACAGCAACAGCGGTGCCGTCTAACACGCAGCTGCAGCAGTGAGAAAATGGTGGCGACGGGGAAAATGGCTTGGTCTTATAGGGCAAGGACATGTGACATACACTGCCAATGACACATGCCCTTGCTTGTGTGAAAAAAAGCACTTCGCTCCGTGTGTGCGCTGCTGATAGGCTGACAGATTGCACCTCCCCACTGTAAATGCGGGAAAGAGAAAAAAAAAATGGAGATCTTCATTGTTCCTGCAGAGATCCATCCCCTGCCCCTCCCCCCGCCCCGCTGTACACTCAAACTGCGTATTAACATTAATTTTCATCATTACTGAGAAAACATCCAGTTATGATTTTGGTGCACGAACAGTTATCGAACATAACCTCGAACAGCCGAATTTTTCTCAAATTGTTCGTGTTCGCCGAACGGCTCGAACACCGCCCAAAACAGCTCGAATTTGAGATTGGCGAACAGTTCGAGTAGAACAACGCTCATCTCTACTCTTTACCTGTCTTTCACTATTAGTTTGTTCATTGTAATTTCTATTTCGGTTTTGTATGTAACCCCTCCTCATGTGCAACACCATGGAATCAATGGTGCTCTAAAAAATAATAAATAATAATAGTAATAATAATAATAATCATCTACATGATGTTCCACCCAGTCCTCCCCCGTGCTCTCCTTGCCAGACTACACACAGCAGAAAGCTGCAGCAGTTGGCACATGTGTTTCATCATCAGAGATGTGATGCGGTGGTCTGCTGACCGTTTGCACTACCCCTCCCACTTACCCAACCACTTGTTCTGTTGGAGTATGAGTATCAGTGCACTCAATCTCTTCCAATTGTTAGCCAGGGCCAAGTGGATGGCCCATGGAACCAAAGCCATCAGTCATCAAAAAGCAGAAGTGACTGCTGCATGACTTGAGGCTCAGACGGCTTGCTTGATTTGCAAGGGGGTGAGATGGAAGACAGATGCCATGGGCATACTCTGCGCTTTCAACAGAGGACTGAGTGGAAGAAACTGGAGACACTCTTAGCGATCCAATCTAAAACCGCCTCTACTTGTTCTGGCCTCACCATTCATGCAGCGCAGTGGTACTCGGGCCTACGAAATTAGACAGAAAGTCCTGTCATCTGCTTGCACCAGAGGAAGGTGTTTCATTTGGGAAAGTAGCAGACACAGATTGACCATGGCCTCTCTCTCCCTGCAGCACCTACACCACCACCAGCAACATGGCCATGTCCCCTATCTGATGCTCTTCTCATTGTTTTCAACCCAAAAAATGGCAGAGTATTACACGACGTGTATAGAGAGAATAACCAGCAGATTATTACATTGCCTGTTTTTCGAGTATCCCCCAAAAAATCAGTAAAAAAAACAAAACACAAAAACAGTGTTGGATGCCTCTTCCTCCTACTCCTCTTCCACCTACGCTACCTCCTCAACCTCCTCCTCCACTTGGACTCCCGCTTTCTGGTTTAAGATTATAATTCTTTTTCTTTTTTTATTCTATGTTATTTTAAATAATTTCCCTATCCACATTTGTTTGCAGGCAATTGTCATGCTCTGATCCCCAATTAGCTTCCTTTTGTAGCCCCCTAGCCCTTACTATGACCATTTTAACGCACCAAAGTTCAGATTCTCATTGACTTCTATTGGGTTCAGATTCGGGGTCAAGTTCGGAGTCAAGTTCGTATACCGAACCAAACTTTAAACTCTAGTTTGGCTGAACCCAACGAACCCGAACATCAATGGGTCAGCTCATCCCTACTTATAAACCTTTCTGTGCGGATTCTTAGCTTGGGTTCATTCTCTAGCTGAAATTTCAAATCACACTCAACTTTCAGCCTTTTAAGCAAAATCTCCAGTTATTTAGTTTAATTCTAGACAACTAGAAGAAATAACTCCAAAACATCACTTATCCATCAAATTTTACAGTGATCATGAGATGTTTTTTGTATGCAGTTTTTTTTATTCTAGAGTAAAATCATTATGGAATTGACTGTATATTCATGAATATTAAATTGCATTAGTGCATTTTTTCATCTTGTGTTTAACGGGGGATTCTGCCATATTACGAGTGAAGCTTCATGGGACCAGGGGGATGTAATTAAAAAAACCTCTGTACTTACTATCTTAACGGACAAAACTCCTCCAGTCTTGCAGTTGCATCCCCCATAGGTTGATGTGCATTACATGATGGCTGCAGCCAACCAGCAGCTGCAGCCTTCTCAATCCATATAAACAGAAAAGCAGAAAATTCAAAATAAGAAGGGTGCAGCATATCAGTGGTCACTGGATGGCCGCAGGTGTAGTAGAAGGCAGTAAAACATCAGAAGAACTCTTGAAAGATGTGCCTTTAGTGAGGAAAGACTGCCATCTGCTGACCAGGTGAAATCAAGCGGAACCAAGTTGTGCTAGAAAATTTGACGGGGGAGTAAATTCAGATGTCGGATCTGATCAGGTGACCCACAGGAAGGATTTCTTGGATATTAAAGCCCTGTGCTCCAAACCGCAGGCAGATTTGGCGCCAAGCAGGAGATCAGAGCAGATGTGCTGTAGAGGTTCTGCAGAGCCGAGCGTGACAGGCCTCAGGAGGATGCCTGCTCCACCTAAGTGTCGGACATCACTTGACAAGGTCCGGACCCCTCACAGAAGAGCCCCGAGTTCTGCATATGCTGATTAGGTACAGGACTCGCGCTCCTTATTGATTGATAAGCCTGAACCCGGTATCGCCTGTCAAGAGCCGAGGTTTGGGACCCTGCCCCAAACCAGAGAGACTACCGTCGACTGTCAAGCAGAGAAGAGCTGAGAGAAGACTGCAACAAGAGAGGCACGCCAGCAGTAGTGGAGGAACAGCGTGAGTGGGCAGGGTCGTCACTTCCAATTTTCACCTATTGTACCAGGGACAGTTGGGATTAGGACTTTAGGTTGGGAGGGGGCCAGTTGGTGCATGGGAGGCTCAACGGGATTTCATTGACTATATCCGAAAGAGACTTGCAGCCTACAGGGAAAAACCGGTGATCCCCGCTAGGGACATATAGAGAGAAAGAGAACTTATGTGGTGACTCCCACAGAAAATATACTCAGACTGCAAGCTTATGAGCAGGGCCCTCACTCCTTTTTATTATCTGAGTTATGCTTATTTGGTAATGTCTTTTTGTCTGTTCAAACCCCCCCTAAAATTGTAAAGTGCTGCTGAATATGTTGGCGCTATAAAAATAAAAATTATTATTATATTATTATTAAAATAACTTTACTGTTACTTGCTGAAATATTCATTTTTGCTATTTAAAGTTACTGTTGATTTCCCTTGTTACTAACCCCTTAAAAAAAATTGTTATATATTTAAAGTGGTTATATCGACCCCTGACTGTTCCCGCCTCATGGTCTCTGTGCGTTGCATTCTGGCACCTGTGTTACACAGCTACAGCACAAAGACCATTCCCCTCTAGCCTGGTGTTGTTGCTAATAGTCTGGTGGAGGACCAAACTGCATAAATGGAGGAGCAGCATCTGTCCGGAAGGGGAGTAAGGTTTTTTGTTTTTCATTACACCACCCTGGGTCCAATGTTGAAGTTGTGAAAGATGCTTTATGTGATCATGCCCTAAAGTGGTTGTCCTTTATTGATTTTTCTGTTTTCAATTCAAATTTTTCTTTAAATGCTGCTGTGTTTAGATATTGCTGATGCATATCTCAATCACAGAATGTCTACTTAATAAATTCAGTGCCAGATAAAGAAGCAGCTCATAGTGCGTTGGTCCTTATTGACAGCCTTCCATAATTGCAAGAATCACTCTATTACTCTGGTTTAAGAGGATCCAGATTGTCGGACTAAGATACTGAGTACCAACAATGGACACACTTGTTAGAGGAAATTAAAAGAACACCAGGGGGTGCCATGACATGTATGCAACACACAGTAGGTGAAATAAGTATTTAACATGGCACCAATATTCTAAGCTAATATATTTCTAAAGGTGCAATTGACATGAAATTCTCACCAGATGGGAGTAACTCATCCAATCTACACAGACAAAGAAATCAAACCATAGATGTCCATACATTAAGTTATGTGTAATAATGAGAAATGACTCAGGGAAAAAGTATTGAACACATGAAGAAAGTGAGGTGCAAAAAGCCATGGAAAGTCATGACATCAGCTGAAATCTATCAGTAACTAGAAAGCAATCCCACTACTTACTGACGGCCTATAAAAAGGTGTCTCATTGCCATGGTGCCACACAAGAAACATCTTATGATGGGTAAAACCAGTGCGCAAGACCTTCACAACCTTATTGTTGCAAAACATACTGAAATCATTGGTTACAGAAGAATTTTTAAACTACTCAAGGCTCTAGTGAGCACTGTCGGGGCCATAATACGGAAGTGGAAAGAACATCATTTCACCAAAAACCGGCCACGACCAGGTGCACCCCTCAAGATTTCAGAGTGAAAAGAATTATCAGAATAGTTGTCCAAGAACCAAAGACCATGTGTGGAGAGCTACAGAAAGACCTGGAATCAGCAAGTACAATTGTTTCAAACAAAACTATAAGTAGTGCACTCAACCTCCATGACCTGTATGTATGCTCACCATGCAAAACTCCATTCCTGAAAAAAAAGCATGATCAAGAGCATTTAAAGTTTGTTCAACAACATTTACACAAGCCTGTGAAATACTGGAAGAATATAGTCTATTTAGACACAATCAAAATTTATCTCTTTGGATGCCATAATACACACAATGTTTGGAGGCCAAAATGCACTGCATATAACCCCAAAAACACCATACCAACAGTTAAGTGTGGAGATGGGAACATGATGGTATGGGGCTGCTTTTCAGCAAATGGTAGTGGCAAACTTCATATAATTGAAGGAAGGATAAATGGACAAATGTACCGAGACATTCTTGAAAAAAATCTGCTGCCATCTAACAGGATGATGATGAAAGTAGGTGGTCATTTCTGCAAGAAACACACAGCCAAAGAAACTCTCAATTGGTTTCAGAGAAAGAAAATAAAGCTTCTAGAATGACTAAAGCTCAGAGTTCATAGAAGGAGCCCATGGAACCTTCAAGATTTGAAGAGGGTGTGAAAAAATATGCCAAAATCACACATGACCAATGCATGCGACTAGTTTCTCCATATGCAAGGCATCTTGAAGCTGTCATCATCAACAAAGGCTTTTGTACTAAGTATTAAATTTCAGAAGCATTTTCAGTACTTTTTTCTTGTGTCATTTTTCATTACTACTAGTGATGAGCGAGCATGCTTGCTACTGCTCGGTGCTCGCCCGAGCATCTCACTACTCGAGCGTCATCGGGTCTATATCAGACCTGGCGCCGCCATGTTCGTCACAGTCACTCCAGAATAAGGGAGAGGTGCTGCTGCGTCAGGGAGAGATTTGCTTGTGTATTAGGTAGTATAGGGAGAAAAACATTACACATATCCATCTTAACAAACAGTCCTTTTGAGGACTAACTAATCCATCTGCAGAGATATCAGGCAGGCAGTGTATATAGGCAGGCAGGGTATATGGCAGACTGCAGTGCATATAGCACAAGAGGCTCCATTCCAATTCTGCCTTCTGCTGCTGTTAGATATTTCAATACAAAGGCCCAGGTCTCAGGGGCCAGGAATACTTTTCTTTGGATCTTAGTCCTCATTATTTGCTTAAAAAGCAATCCAGAGAACACTGTTTTTCTGCGCCATTTGCTTGTTGGCACTGCAGAATACAGCCAGGTGCTTTTCATATTACAGCGCTAGAAATCCAGCTATAACGGATCACATATACGTTATCAGAAAATACTACCATTTCTGGCCTCCATTAAAAATTTCCTTTAGTGTGCCAGTGAAGCAATTCACACCAGTTTGCTGTTCAAACTACTTACTTACAGGCCAGGTATTTAAAACTCTGTTTTCTCCGTCGCACGGATCACATATACGTTGTCAGAAAATACTGCCATTTCTGGCCTCCATTAAAAATTTCTTTCAGTGTCTCAGTGAAGCAATTCACACCAGTTTGCTGTTCAAACTACTTACCTACATGCCAGGTATTTAAAACTCTATCTTCTCCGTCACACAGATCACATATACGTTGTCAGAAAATACTGTCATTTCTGGCCTCCATTAAAAATTTCTTTCAGTGTGTTAGTGAAGCAATTTACAGCAGTTTACTGTTAAAACTACTTACCTACAGGCCAGCTATTTGAAACTCTGTTTTCTCAGTCATACGAATCACATATAAGTTCGCTCCAAACTCATTTGTAGTGAGCATGGAAGATACTGTCCTCCATTTAAAATGGGCAAGGCATGTGGCAAGGGACGGGGAACTGGAGCTGATGGTAATGGTGCATGCAGAGGCCGAGGACAAGGCCGTGGGCAAGCTGAAATTGTGCCACAACAAACATCCACATTTTCTCGCCTGACCTTCCTGTCCTAATTTCTAGGGGACCGCAGCACACCACTATTGAAACCAGAGCAGTGTCAAACGGTTGTTGGTTGGATAGTGGATAATGCTTCCAGTCACTTAGCCACCACCACCACCCTGTCTACCACATGGTCAAGTCTCAGTAGCCGTGAATCTGGACCGCATATTCCTCACCCTGATCCTCCTTCCTGCCACCATGCCGAGTACCCAGAGACAACTGATCCCACACTTGGACACTCTGAAGAGCTGTTCACTTTTCCATTTATAGATTCGGGCCTCTCGCCCAGTCCACTTGAAGCGGGGCAAGAGGAGATCGCGTGTAGCGATGCCCAAATATTTGAGCAGCCACAAGAGGTGGATGATGATGAGACACAATTGCCAGAAAGTCAGGAGGAGGACCAGGGTGCGGAAGTGGAAGACGAGGTTGTGTATGATATAGTAACTGACCCAACCTGGCAGGAGAACATGCAGAGTGAGGACAGCAGCACACAGGGGGAGGGAGGCAGAGTACCCCAACAGGTAGGAAGAAGCTGTGTGGTGGCCGCAGACAGAAGGCAGGCAACCGTTCCCCATAACACCAACACGAAGGAAGTTGCCAGTACAAATATTAGGTCTTCCCGAGTCTGGCTGTTTTTTAAAGACTCTGCCGATAGCCCCAAAAAGGCCATTTACACCAACTGCCAGGCCAGCATCAGCAGGGGTGGCAAAACGACCAGCCTGACCACCACCAGCATGATCAGGCACATGGCAGCAAAGCACCCGAGTTTGTGGGCCAAACCCCAGGGTCCAGGAACAGTGTCTGCAGGTGGCACCATTGCTTCTTCCGCTGTTGTGCATGCCAGCCAATTCCCTGTTCATAGTGCATGCGAAGATGCCTCCTGCCTTGCACCTGTCGTTGCACACTCTCAAGTAGCAGCATCAGGAAGCACGTCCATGTCCTTGACCCAGCGCAGCGTTCAGTTGTCCATACCCCAGTCCTTGGAACGCAAGCTCAAATATGCAGCCAACGCCCCATAGGCCACACTACTAAATTCTCACATTTCACGACTGCTTGCAGTCAAAATGTTGCCTTTTAGACTCGTGGAGACGGAAGCATTCCGCAACCTGATGGCGGCGGCCATCCCTCGGTACTCGGTCCCCAGCCGCCACTATTTCTCCCGGTGTTCCATCCCCGCATTACACAAGCACGTGTCCCAAAACATTAGCCGTGTTCTCAACAACGCTGTTACCGGGAAAGTCCACCTCACCACGGACACGTGGACAAGTGCTTGTCGGCAGGGACGGTACATCTTGCTGACGGCACACTGGGTTAACATAGTTGAAGCCGAGACCCAATCGGACCTTGGGATGGCACACGTCCTCCCGAAGCCAAGGATTGCGGGCCCTAGGTCAATCAGGGTTGCCCCCACAGTCTTCAGCTCCTGCACCTCATCCTCCTTATCCTCCTCCTCCTCTTCAGCCTCTATCTCCGAAATGACCACATCAGTCACAAGCTGGAAGCACTGCAGCACTGCCTGGGTCAAGCGGCAACAGGCTGTGCTGAAGCTAATATGCTTAGGTGACAAACCGCACAATGCTGAAGAGTTGTGGACAGCTCTGAAAGAGCATGCAGATCTGTGGCTCACACCGCTGAACCTACAGCCAGGCATGGTCGTGTGTGACAATGGCCGGAACCTGGTGGCGGCTCTAAGGCGAGGCGAGCTCACACACGTACTATGCCTGGCCCATGTGCTTAACCTCGTGGTTCAGCGGTTTCTCAAATCCTACCCGGAGCTGCCAGATCTGCTTGTTAAAGTATGCCGCCTGTGTGCCCGTTTTAGAAAGTCAGCTACAGCTTTCGCCGCCCTTGCAGTGTTTCAGCAGCATTTGCAGCTTCCGGCTCACAGACTGGTGTGTGATGTCCCCACGCATTGGAACTCTACACTACAGATGTTGGGAAGGATTTGTGCGCAGAAGAGGGCAGTTGTTGAGAACCAGCATCAACACACAGCCAAGCCTCATCTCATCCCAACGTGAATTGGGTGACAATGAGGAACAGGAGGAGGAGGAGGAGGAAGGACAGGAGCTAGTTTCATGCACTATAGACGGTACTACCTGCACAGCTGTCATACCGTCTGTTCAGCATGGATGGCCAGAGGACAGAGAGGAGGAGGAGGAGAGCATGGTCAGTCATTCTCTTGGTGAGGACACGGAAGTCTTGCCTGTTAGTAGTCTGGCACGCATGGCTGAGTTTATGTTACGCTGCCTTTCCCATGACCCTCGCGTTCTCAGAATTTTGGGTGACAGTAATTACTGGTTGGTGACACTTCCAGACCCATGCTACAAGGAGAACTTTATATCTCTTATTCCTGAGGCAGACAGGTCTACAAAAATGGGTCTGTACCAGAAGGCCCGTGTTGCGGAACAGTTAAAAAAAATCCCATCTGAAAACGCTGGTGGCAGAGGGCACACTTTGTTGGACAACCAAGGAGTACAGGCGAGAGAGACACAACTTCAATCCAGCAGCGGCAGAGGAACACTGTCAAAGTTCTGGGGGAGTTTTCTCAGACCCTCCCATCGCACAGGCCCTGAGGCACGGGGTACTCTCACAAGGAGTGCAAAGTTTGGGAAGATGCTGAGGGAGTATCTTGCCGACCGTACCAACGTCCTCCGTGATTCCGCTGTGCCTTATAATTATTGGGTATCCAAGCTGGATACGTGGAATGAACTGTCTTTCTATGCCTTGGAGGTCCTGGCCTGCCCTGCCGCCAGCGTTTTATCAGAGCAGGTTTTTAGTGCCGCTGGTGGAATTATAACTGATAAGCGCGTCCGGCTGTCAACTGAAAATGCTGACAGGCTAACTCTTATAAAAATGAACAAGGGCTGGATTGGGCCAGACTTCTCAACACCACCAAATGATAGCAGCGTAACATAAACTCAAATCCAGTGTCTTTTCTTGGGAGGTGTATTCCCATGCACCTTTTCACACCCACACATGGGTATACGCTTCCTGATTTTGGCTATTTGCTCTTGTCCTCCTCCTTCTCCTCATCCTCCACTACCACTGTATAGCAGACTCTCTCCTTTCTAATGGGAATTTGCCGTTACTGTGGCACTGCTCTATGAGTCTTTAAATTCTTAGTGGGGCTTTTCCTAAAATTGGTCAGCTGTTGGACTCACTGCATACCCTATAACTGTATAGCAGACCCTCTCCTTTCTTATGGGAATTTGTCATTACTGTGGCCCTGCTCTATGTGTCTTTAAATTCTTAATGGGGTTTTTCCTAAAATTGTTCAGCAGTTGGACTCACTGCATACCCTATAACTGTATATCAGATTCTCTCCTTTCTGATGGGAATTTGTCATTACTGTCACCCTGCTCTATGTGTCTTTAAATTCTTAGTGGGGTTTTTCCTAAAATTGGTCAGCCGTTGGACTCACTGCATACCCTATAACTGTATAGCAGACTCTCTCCTTTCATATGGGAATTTATCGCTACTGTGGCCCTGCTCTATGTGTCTTTAAATTCTTAGTGGGGTTTTTCCTAAAATTTGTCAGCCGTTGGATTCACTGCACACCCTATAACTGTATAGTAGACTCTCTCCTTTCTTATGGGAATTTGTCGTTACTGTGGCCCTGCTGTATGTGTCTTTAAATTCTTAGTGGGGTTTTTCCTAAAATTGGTCAGCCGTTGGACTCACTGCATACCCTACAACTGTATAGCAGACTCTCTCCTTTCTTATGGGAATTTGTCGTTACTGTGGCCCTGCTCTATGTGTCTTTAAATTCTTAGTGGGTTTTTCCTAAAATTGGTCAGCCGTTGGACTCACTGCATACCCTACAACTGTATAGCAGACTCTCTCCTTTCTTTTGGGAATTTGTCGTTACTGTGGCCCTGCTCTATGTGTCATTAAATTCTTAGTGGGGTTTTTCCCAAATTTTGGCAGCCCTTGCAGTCACAGCATGGGCATTACCATTATAGGAGACCCGCTCCTTTATAATGTTAATATTTTTTTTTACTGAGACCCTCCTCTATGTCTCTTCAAAGGGGTATTGGGTTGCGTCCAAATTTTTGGCAGCCCTTGCTGTCACAGGATATGCAATAACAGTATAGGAGACCCACTTGTTAATAATGAGAACAACAAAGCATAGCCGGCTGATAGCTCTCTAACAATAGCGAGGGTCGACTGCTGGCCTTTTAAGAATAGTGAGGGCCACCTGATGGCCCTATAAAAATAGGCTTTATGACTTTCAGAGTCCCTCCTTCATAAATAAAACAGGATGTGTCTGATTATGTGTCACACACCACATTGCCAGATGAGGTTGTAAAATGTTAAAATGACATTTCCCGGTGAATGCATTTTTTCTTAAAAAATAACGTAAAAAAAACAAAACAATAGGATGTTTCCTTAGTATAAAAAACAACGTCACCAATTTAACCTCAATGTAATCGCATTATTCAGCTCCTGCACCTCCTCCTCCATCTCCGAAATGACCACATCAGTCACAAGCTGACAGCACTGCAGCACTGCCTTGGCCAAGCGGCAACAGGCTGTGCTGAAGATAACATGTTTAATGCTTAATTGACAATCTGCCCAGCACTGCAGAGTTGTTGAAAACTGTAACACAGTTGCATGATCTGTGGCTCTCACCGCTGAACATACAGCCAGGCATGGTCGTGTGTGACAATGGGCAGAACCTGGTGACGGAGAAATGACACCCAGAGTAGATACGGTTTCCCTCTATGCCAGTCCTTTCACCGAGCTAAATACAACTCTCAGCAAAAAAAGCTGTGGATTGGCTCCGTACCGTCCCTGGACACATTCACCTGTCCACGTGTTTATGGTTAGGCGGTCCTTCCCAGTAAGTGCACTGGGGAGGGCATGAGTAATGTTGTGGGACCCATGCTTGTGGAAGGCGGAGATGACACCGGGAGAAACAGTGGCGGCTGGGGACCAAATATGGACACCCGCCGCCAGCATGAGGTTGTGAAAAGCTTCCGCCTATAAGGCCATATTTCAAGTGCAGGCAGCTGCCCTGAAATCTGGCAGTTTAGTGTTGCGGCCTGTGGGTGGGTGGGTGGCTGGCTGTATACTTGCGCTTGCATTCCAAGTAACAGAAAACTAATCAGATGGTGGCCTCTATCATCATCATAGCCTCACCTCGGCACTATGAACTCTCCTGAAGTAGAAGCCAGGGCCCACCGGAGGAGTCTCCGGTTCTCTGGTGGGCCCGTCCAACCCTGCCGAGAAGCAGCCCTGGCTAAGAAAAGTGTGGGGGAAGGTTCCAGGACACTCTATGGCTGCTTTTTTAATGTGGATCGGACATGCTTAAGCATGTTATTGCTTAAATTGCATTGCAGATCAGGCCATTGTCCAACTTTGTATTCATGAAATTAAATGTGCAAAGAAAGATGTTTGTGTGTCAAAGCACCACCAACAAGTGTGATTTGATGTTGGAAGGGCTGCCATTGCTTCTGCAACAAGATGCATTAGAGGACTTCCTGGGAGAAATGACACCCAGGGTAGATACGGTTTTCCTCTATGCCAGTCCTTTCACCGAGCTAAATACAACTGTCAGCAAAAAAAGCTGTGGACTGGCTCCGTTTCCATCCCTGGCCACATTCACCTGTCCACATGTTTGTGGTTAGGCGGTCCTTCCCAGTAAGTGCACTGGGGAGGGCACGGGTAATGTTGTGGGACCAGTGCTTATGGAAGGCGGAGATGATACCGGGACAAATAGTGGCGGCTGGGGACCAAGTATGGACACCCGGCCGCTGCCGGCATGAGGTTATGAAAAGCTTCCGCCTCTATGAGCCTAAAAGGCCATATTTCAAGTGAAAGCAGCTTTAGAGGACTTCCTGGGAGAAATGACAGCTGGGTAGATATGGTTTCCCAAGTCCTTTCACCAAGCTTAAGAATATGGCTGTGGTGAAATACAACTCAGCAAAAAATGCTGTGGACTGTCTCCGTACCGTCCCTGGCCACATTCACCTGCCAACGTGTTTGTGGTTAGGCGGTTCTTCCCAGTAAGTGCACTGGGAAGGGCACGGGTAATGTTGTGGGACCCATGCTTGTGGAAGGTGGACACGACACCGGGAGAAACAGTGGCGGCTGGGGACCGAGTATGGACACCCGGCCGCCGCCGGCATGAGGTTATGAAAAGCTTCCGCCTCCACGAGCCTAAAAGGCCACATTTCAAGTGCAAGCAGCTGTCAGAAAATTGGCAGTATAGTATTGCAGCCTGTGGGTGGGAGGGTGGCTGCATACTTGCGCTTGCATTCCAAGGAATGGGGTAGGGACAACTGAACGCTGCAATGGGACGAGGACGTGGACGGTGATTGTTGCAAGACTGCAACAACAGGTGCATGGCAGGAGGCATCTTCACATGCGCCAACGATCACTTATGATGGGCATACTTTTAGGCAGTGACCTGGGAGTCAGAAATGTTTCCAGAGGTCTTCCCCATGCTGTTCCCATGTATTTTCATCACTGTATGCATGAGTGTGATGATGTGTCACACACCACATAGCCAGATAAGGTTGTAAAATGTTAAAATTACATTTCCCAGTGAATGCATTTGTCTTTGTTGAAAGCAATGTAAAAGTGCAAAAACGCATCAAAAACGCTATGTGTGAACATAGCCCAAGGTGTGGAGGAGTATTTTTGTTTTTGGTTATTTATTTTGCCTTATATGCAAGTCATTACCCTGGATAGGATGTTCCTTAATATATTTCCCAGGAAAATCCATTTTGTTTTTGTTTTTGTATGTTTTATTGTGAATCCGTAAAAGTGGCGTAATACTCTGACAACGTTGTTGACAGCAGTGACCTGGGAGTCAGAAATGCTTCCAGGGGTCTTCCCTATGCTGTTCCCATGTCATTTGAGCACTGTTCCCATCGATTTGGGCAATTTTTAGGCCCTCTGCAGACCGCCGGGGGGAGCTGCTTGACATATGCTCGAGTTTCCCATAGACTTACATTGGGCTAGTTGCTCGGGTCGAGCACCCTAGTATTCCAATTTGCTCGACCCGAGCAATGAATAACCGAGCAATTTAGTGCTCGCACATCACTAATTACTACACATAACTTAATTTATGAGCATCTATGGTTTGATTTCTTTGCCTGTGTGGATTGGATGGGTTGTTATTGACATCTGGTGAGAATTTCATGTATATTTACTTACAAAATTGGTGACATGTTCAATACTTATTTCACCCACTGCAATAATAGACACAGGCAGGGGCGCAACAATCACTATTGCAGAGGATGCGGCCATGACCAGACTCTTGAGGAAAAGGGGCCAGCAGATGCGAGCACCTATTTCAAGTAAGCTGAAATATATTGAAGCGCAGAGTTGGATAGGGTCCCTGCGATGAGATGCAAGACACCAGCCAGTCAGAGGCAGGCAATGGACGTCGGTATGTCAGCCACAGGTGACACATAGCAGTGATGTTATGTGTCATCCAGCTGCCGGCTCCTGCACTGGCTACAGAAGAGGATGCTGTGCATCGTGGGAGCCGGGGAAGGTAAGAATGTTTAACAGCAGCAGAACTTGTAATATTATTACAGGGTTGGCCCAGAAGGGGGAACATTATTACTGGATGGGTAATGGGGACATTATTACTGGATGGGGAGGGGGAACATTGCACCAGGATGGGGGAAAATTATACCAAGAAGGGGCCTAGGATGGGAACATTATACAAGGAAGGGGCCAAGTATGGGGGGTATTATATCAGGAAGGGTCCCAATATGAGAGACATATGAGAGACATATATTACTGGAAGGGGCTAGGATGGGGGCTCTACACGAGGATGGCGGACATTATTACTGGAAGGGGCCCAGGAAGGGGGACATTATTACAGGAAGGGGCTCATGATGGGGAATGTTATAGCAGGAAGAGGGCCAGTATATCGGACATTATTACTGGGAGGGGCCCAGAATGGGGAACATTTTTACTGGAAGGGGCCCAGAATGAGAAACACTCTTACTAGAAGAGACACAGGATGTTGGACATTATTACTACAAGGGACCCAGGATGTTGGACATTATTACTGGAAGAGGCCCAGGATGGGGGACATTATTAGTGGAAGGGGAACAGGATGAGGAATACCATTACTGGAAGGGGTGCATGATAGAAAACATTATACAAAGAAACGTCCCAGGGTGGGTGACATTAGTCAAGTGTGTGAACATTATTACATTATGGGGAGTAGGGACATGTACGTTTTATAAGATTTAGAATGCTATAAGGGCCAAGACATCTGACCAACATGTAGATTGGGGCCCAGGTCCAAATTTTGCACTTGTGGTTCCCATTGGACTTTAGTAACGCCACTAAACACAGGAGCATTTTTGTTAAATAATTCCAATTCCAATTTGCATGAATTAACTGAGAAAATGAATATCTATTTCAGGCACAACTCTTTTCCTGTAACACATATAGAAGATTTAGTCCACATATCCTAAACTGTAAAGACAGATATTTGCTTGCTGTAACTGTTTTCTTTTGGATTCCTTAAATTAAAATTGCTATGTTCTATCATACGCTGTAGTATTATGAAGAGTTACCGTATATATAGTATACAAAATATTTGCAAAATCCCTCTCGATACTGGTCACTAAGACTACAGATTGAGTAGCCGCACTTCAGCAGGAGTAAAGTGCAATAAAGCAAACAGTGTATTACCTGAGAAATCATTCAATCACCTGTGAATCACATATACATATACATTGTGTTTTTCATGTATAGAACACATACCTATTATAATCTATGGCACTCTTTACATGTCTGTAATTTTTTTGTGGCCTGTGTGTCCGCAAAAAAATTATGGAGACATGTTTGTTTTTTATCTCAGTCACAATTCAAAATTACCCATACATGTCTATGAAAACCACAGACAGCACATTGCCTTTCGTGTGCAGCTTTTCAATTTATTTATTTATTTTTTCATGCAAGAAAATCACTGACGTGAAAAACTGAAAAACTTACCATATACAGTGACTACAAGTAGTATTCAACCCCCTGCAGATTTAGCTGGTTTGATAAGATGCAAATAAGTTAGAGCCTTCAAACTGCAAACGAGAGTAGGTTTTATGAACAGAAGCATAAATCTTACAAACCAAAAAGTTATGTTGCTCAGTTGAATTTTATTAAATTTTAAACATAAAAGTGTGGGTCAATTATTATACAACCCCTATGTTTAATATTTTGTGGAATAACCCTTGTTTGCAATTACAGCTAATAATCGTCTTTTATAAGACCTGATCAGGACGGCACAGGTCTGTGGAGTTATCTTGGCCCACTCCTCCATGCAGATCTTCTCCAAGTTATCTAGGTTCTTTGGGTGTCTCATGTGGACTTTATTCTTGAGCTCCTTCCACAAGTTTTCAATTGGGTTAAGGTCAGGAGACTGACTAGGCCACTCCAACACCCTGACTTTTTCCCTATTGAACCAGGCCTTGGTTTTCTTGGCTGTGTGCTTTGGGTCGTTGTCTTGTTGGAAGATGAAATTACGACCCATCTTAAGATCCTTGATGGAGGAGCGGAGGTTCATGGCCAAAATCTCCAGGTAGGCCATGCTATCCATCTTCCCATGGATGCGGACCAGATGGCCAGGCCCCTTGGCAGAGAAACAGCCCCACAGCATGATGCTGCCACCACCATGCTTGACTGTAGGGATGGTATTCTTGGGGTCGTATGCAGTGCCATCCAGTCTCCAAACGTCACGTGTGTGGTTGGCACCAAAGATCTCGATCTTGGTCTCATCAGACCATAGAACCTTGAACCAGTCTGTCTCAGAGTCCTCCAAGTGATCATGAGCAAACTGTAGACGAGCCTTGACATGACGCTTTGAAAGTAAAGGTACCTTACGGGCTCGTCTGGAACGGAGACCATTGCGGTGGAGTACGTTACTTATGGTATTGACTGAAACCAATGTCCCCACTGCCATGAGATCGTCCCGGAGCTCCTTCCTTGTTGTCCTTGGGTTAGCCTTGACTCTTCGGACAAGCCTGGCCTTGGCACGGGAGGACACTTTCAAAGGCTGTCCTGGCCGTGGAAGGCTAACAGTAGTTCCATAAGCCTTCCACTTACGGATGATGCTCCCAACAGTGGAGACAGGAAGGCCCAACTCCTTGGAAAGGGTTTTGTACCCCTTGCCAGCCTTGTGACCCTCCACGATCTTGTCTCTGATGGCCTTGGAATGCTCCTTTGTCTTTCCCATGTTGACCATGTCTGAGTGCTGTTCACAAGTTTGGGGAGGGTCTTAAATAGTCAGAAAAGGCTGGCAAAAGAGATCTTTAATCCACACATGTGAAGCTCATTATTCTTGGTGCCTGAACTACTTCTTAATACTTTAGGGGGACCAAACAGAATTCTTGTGGTTTGAGGGGTTGAATAATAAATGACACTCTGAATTAACTTTTAATGTTTAAAAAAAAAAAAAAAAAAAATTTGCTGCAGTGCATTTCCCACTTCCAGGCTGATCTACAGTACAAATGTCACAATGCCAAGTTAATTCCGCATGTGTCAACCAGCTAAATCTGCAGGTGGTTGAATACTACTTGTAGACACTGTACTATTGAAAAGAGAATCCAAAACATTGTCGAAAATTGGATTGCTTTTTGAGTACCAGATAAATCATTAACTCAATGAGACCTTAAAAGGAGCCAGTTAAGCACAAAAAAACATCCTTAACAGAGAAAAAAATAGAAAGTGGCTCCGATACACCTTAAACTATGATTTTTTGCATACTTGTATTAGTTTAGTTTAAAAAAATAAATTTAGGTTGCTGAAAATAAGAGAATTTTGTATGTGCTTCAGGGTAGCCAGTTTGTATCAAATAAGTTTAATAAAATTTCACAAATACTAAATGTAAAAGCCTATAAAGAAGAAATAACACATCATTATGCTGGAATGCATCTACTACATTTCTTTTTTTTTATAAAATACAAACATGATTCTTTTAAACCAGAGTTTAGGATTACAACTATATTTATTCCTCCCAAATTGATAGTAATGGCACAGCATTTTAAGGCACTTAATCACTGCTGCTGACAGACACCAATCACACCAATTAAAAGTTCAAAAAAATATTTAAAAAAATAGGTAACCAAGAAGATATATACATTAGGTATAACACAATAGGTCACATATCCAAACACATGAATGATATAATATTCAAGTTGAATGCTGCATGATTAGAGTTGTTGCTGCCGTCCTTAGGCAAGGTAAACAGTCATATGAAGTTATAGTATTGATCTTTAGGCGTCTTTCAGACGTCCGGATATTTCCGTGTCCGTGTGCACCTGTGTCTGTAATCCATCTGACCGCTCACGCCAGGGAGAACGACTCACTCCAGCGAGCGGCGTCCTGTTACTCACTGAGCTCAGTGCAGAGGGCCTGCTCACTGGAGCGAATCATTCTCCCCGGCTCCTCAGCATGAGCGATCAGATGGATTACAGCGGGGGACATCTTCGGACAGGTGAGTATAAGGATTTTTTAATTTTATTCTTTTTTTTACAGCAGGACACAGCGGGAGCAGACTACTACTCTCAACATTGTCCCCTGCTGGTGATGATCACAGCGTAAGTAGGCGACAATGATGAGGGCAGCATTCAGCACCCGGCGCTTGGGAACAGTGCTAACTGTACTGTTGATACTCAGGTGCCGGTACATGTCATACTGATAACACATGGATGTCATCCGTGTGTCATCAGTGTGCATGTGGGCGGGACATTTTGTGGCCCATGTTGCGAGAAAAAAACTGAAATGTCAGCGTGTTTTGCCCACGAACACATGGTCCGTGCAGACACGCTGACATGTGCACAGTCCCATTGAATTCAATGGTCTGCGTGTGTCAGTGTCTCCAGTACGTGTGGAAACTGGAACCACATGTACTCGAAACACTGACGTCTGAAAGGCGCCTTAGATAGAGCCAAAGGTCTGATTCACATGAGCTCAAGAGATGCTTTATGTATGTATTTGCTTAAGAACATAGTGGACCTGTGCAATGAGATTAGACTTTAGGTTAAAGTGCACTGCTAACCATTTAGCTACTATATATATTACTTATCCAAATCTGAAAAGGCAATATATGATACGATATGATACACTTTATTGATCCCGAGGGAAATTGTAGTATCACAGGAACACAACATAGACCAAATTCAATCATCTATGAAACATGGTCCGTGTACAGACCATGATGCACGCACTAGCCATGGGTCTTCTGACTCAAACTTGGCAGCCAGATAGGAATATCTCACATCATGGACCATGTTTCGTGGACATCTGAATTTGCCCTTATGTTGTGCTGAGAAAAATGAAAAGTACCGTCATAAGTACCCAACTGTGCCAAAGAAGGCCCCCACTGTATAGCCATGTACATAGCATTTTTGTTTTTTTAGGCTATGTAACCACAATGAGTATTTGGTGAGTTTTTGATGTTGAAAATTTTCGGTAGCATTTCTGCACTGTTTTCATCACGTTTTTAATTATGCAGTTTTTGTCTCTATTTGTTATGTGAAGTTTTAAATAATGCTGCTGTAGAAACATTTGGCTTAGAGAAAACTTTATTGATACCGTCATGTGTGGTTTACATACCATTTGTGTGGTATATATGTGTTTTTATTGCATTTCCGCAGCAAAAATGCACTAAAAATGCAAATGCATTTTTTCACTGTGGATTTTCCGTATCTAATGCAATTCTTTTTGGAAAATCTGCATAAGTCAACGTAGCCGCAACAGGAATTGATATTATGTAGATTTAAAAAACGCAGAGGAAACACACTAAAATGTACATATTCCGCACATTAATGTATCAATAAAGCTTTGTCAAAGCCAAATACCAGGAAGTATCAAAGACAAAGCAGCTTTATTTAAAACATGACATAGCAAAAAAACACAAATACCACAACATCAAAATGCGATAAAAATTCATGTAAAAAAACACACTCAAAAACATAATGCAGTACAGTTTGCACTGTTCCCAAGCACTGGGTGCTGAACGCTGGCCTCATCATTGTCCCCTGCTTGCACTGCAATCAGCGCTAGCAAGGGACAATGATGAAAGTAATATTCTGCTCCTGCTGTGTCCTGGTGGAAAAAATGAGAATAAAATTAAAAAAAAGCCTTATAATCACCTGTCCGAACATGTCCCACAATGTAATCCACCTGACTTCTTACGTCAAGGAGCCGGGGAGAACGACTCGAGCGGGCCCTCGGACCTCCGCTGAGCTCATGAGCGGTGTCCTGTCACTGGAGGTCCGGGGCCTGCTCGCTGCAGCGAGTCATTCTCCCCGGCTCCTCGAAGTGAGCGGCTTACACTGGGGGACATCTTCGGACAGGTGAGTACAAGGATTTTTTTCTTTTATTCTTATTTTTACACCAGGACACAGCAGGAGCAGAATACTACTCTCATCATTGATCATTGTCCCTTGCTAGCGCTGATCGCAGTGAAAACATGGGACAATGATGAGGGCAGCGTTCAACACCCGGCGCTTGGGAACAGCGCAAACTGTATTGCTGATTCCCAGGCGCCGGTACGTGTGACGATGATGACACATGGATGTCATCCGTGTGTCATCAGTGTCTGGGACGTTTTGTGGCATATGCTGTGGGTAAAAACGGACATGTCAGTGTGTTTTGCCCACGGACACAGTGACTCGTGTACGTGTGACACCACACATACTCAAAACACGGACATCTAAAAGACCTCTTAGAGCGCAGACAGACGGAAGTATTTCTTGTATGAGGAGATCGCATTACAGTGCGTGGACTGGCCCGCACCTCTCCTGGCCTGAGCGTGACAGCGTGATGTATTATTATGCAGCTATCATGCTTAAGTCAGGAGAGCCAACAGTTAGTCCAAGGATCGCGATGCGATCCTCGCACGAATAATACAGCCGTCTGTTTGTACCCTTAGGATAAGTTCCCATTATGAGCTTTTGGTGAGTTTTTGATGTTGCAGATTTTCTGAACCACTTCTACACATATGAAGTTAGAACACATGCACACGTTAAGTATTTGGTGAGTTTTTACCTCAGTATTTGAAAGCTAAAACCAAGAGTGGGTAAAAAATGCAGAAGTGGGGATGTAAGGGTGTGACAGGGGCTGTCATATGCCTCTTCCTCTCTAAACAGTGTTTGTACCAAGTGTATGGTTTTATTATATTTTGGTGACTATATTAATATATAAATCTGCATTGTTTTCTAGGCATTAATGTACACAGTTAATGTAATGTATTGTGATTATTGTATAATGTTATTTACATATGGTATCTAGGGAAACCCCACCGATTTCTGCCAATGGAGAATGGGAAGGGACTCCTAAGAAACGGGCCGGTGAGAAGGAAGAATACCCACCGGATATGAGGCAGAGCGGTAGACGAGTGCGCTTGAAGCAGAGCGGGCTGGCGATATTGCTGGTGAGAATGATAAAAAAGGAGCAGCAAGTCATGGAGCGGTGTGAAGTGACTAGAGAGATACCCGCCGCAGTATAAAGCATGGTGGCCAGATGTGAAGGGTTTGCCCTGTAATGCCCCAGCTGTGCTTGTTGCACTGAGAAAATGAAGCAAGGGATTTTTCTGCATCCCTGAGGACAGGAGCCCTGTAGAAAAGACCAGAAGTGTCCAGTACTGGCCAGCATGGCCACAGTTAAAGAAAAAAAGTTTGCTTTTGTGTGTTTTCCCCGATCCCTGTTATATTGCGCCTGTTGACATTCCCCTGCTGGATTACGTGACTGAAACCCCTTCAGGGTTAATTACCCCTTTTGTAACAGAAATGGACTGTGTGTGTAGCTGCTCTGAGGACTTTGCCCTTTCTTCCCTTGAACTGCCTTTACTCTTACCTTGGACTCTCCCTACAGGAGCTGATGAGCAGCACACTTGCTTTAAATGGGCCATAGCCAGCAAAAAGGAGGGAGGGGGAACTGTCTGGATGACCCAAGGATCGTGCCGGGTCACTGCCCAGGGCTGTCAGAGCTGATGCAAGTTGGCCAGTGGGCCATTGTGTTCATGGAAAGAATTCCTGTGTTTGGTGAACCCGGAACAGGATTTGTTGGCCAACAGGCCTGGGTCAGTCAGACCCATGTTTAAAAAGGAACTTGGACACTCTGTCTTGAGGTCCCCGGAGATGTGGGACCGGGGTCATGTGGACCCATGTGAAAAATGGACAACCCGATGTGTGTCCCGGGTTGAAGAGGAGAAGGACTCTAACAAAGAGTGTTATAATTATATGTGTGAGAATGTTTAATAGATACTTTAAAAGTAGTTTTATATGCTAATGAACATGTTGGTATTCTACTGGTACTATATGGTCGGGGACGACCATATTTTAGGAGGAAGGTATGTAAGGGTGTGACAGGGGCTGTAATATGCCTCTCCCTCTCTAAACAGTGTTTGTACCAAGTGTATATTTTTATTATATTTTGGTGACTATACTAATATATAAATCTGCATTGTTTTATAGGCATTAATGTACACAGTTAATGTAATGTATTGTGATTATTGTATAATGTTATTTGCATGTGGTATATAGGGAAAGCATAGGACACTGCCTAGGGTTTAGTTAGTGATAGATAGAAACATTGGGGCTGATAGGCAGTGGTGGGACTATATAGAAGATAAGGCAGAGTCTAGAGTATAGGAAGTTTAGTGTAGGTTATTAGTGGGTGAATACAGCAGCTCATTGGTGAAGGAAGAAGTTTTCCCAGCGACCAGCGGAGTCGGTTGCTGATTGGTCCAGTTAAAAAGGGGGAGGAGTATGGACCAAGGGAGAAAAACAGTTATACCTGTCAGGAATCAGTGTTATGCACACGCCCGGGCTAAGCGGCGTGTGCGTGTGATTGGTAGTGATTCCACTGGACCGTACCGGAGAGTGAATGCCTGGAGGGGCGTGACTAAGTATTCACCCGATCCGACCAGGGTCGCACGACGGCATACGACGCCAGTGCACCAAGGAGGAACCGAGCAGAGGGACCAGGTGCTACTCCAGGACAGACCCCGGACACGGCTGTTGACCCACACAGGGGAATACAGGAACAGGCTGGTAGGCTGGCACACAGACTGGAGGGTATAGGCAGGCACGACTGGTATGCAGGCAGGCGGGTATGCAGGCAGGGGGGTAAAGGCAAGCACAGCTAGAGTGCAGACAGGGAGGCACTAGCAGGTAGGAACACAGGCGGGATAGGACCCAGTACACACCGGGACTCAGGAACAATACAGGCAGAGCTAGAGTGCAGACAAGGCTGAGCAGGGAGGACAGGGCTCTGTTCACACGGAACAGACAGGAAGGGAAAGACAGAGCCAGATACTCACACAGTACTTGCAGAGACAACAAGCAGGAGTTAGGTACGAGTTCAGACTCTGCAGAAAAAGGAAGGGAACGGACATAGAGGCAAAACAGGTAAAGGACAGGAGAGAGTTCAGACTGGAACTGAGTGTACGGAGGAGACCGACACTGCAGAGGGATACAGGAGCGGGTCTGGGAATACGGCCCCCAGAGAGGCGGAACGAACAGGCAAGGAGCGTGTTCAGACAGGACAGACCAGACGCAGGAGCGGGTCTAGGAAATCGGCCACTAGAAGGCGGAACGAACAGGCAAGGAGCGTGTTCAGACAGGACAGACCAGACACAGGAGCGGGTCTAGGAAATCGGCCACTAGAAGGCGAGAGGAACAGGCTAGGAGCGTGTTCAGACAGGACAGACAAGAGAACACAGAAAGGAGTCAGTTCAGACACGGGAGCTGATACCGCAAAGCAGGAGACATACAGGACTCAGTTCAGACACGGGAGCTGATACCGCAAAGCAGGAGACATACAGGACTCAGTTCAGACACGGGAGCTGATACCGCAAAGCAGGAGACATACAGGACACAGTTCAGACACGGGAGCTGATACCGCAAAGCAGGAGACATACAGGACTCAGTTCAGACACGGGAACTGATACAAAAAGCAGGAGACAAGAGACGGGACCTGGCACCTTCAGAGTGCAAGCACACACTGAAGGAAACACTATGCACAGGCAGGGATAGAAGGGAGCTGCTGAGCTATATACCAAGTGACAGACAGCAATAGGCTGAGGACGCACAAGGGGTGTGACCCACAGCAGGTACAAAAGGCAGGAAGTGATCGGGCGCCGCCCTTAAGCAGCAGAAACAGACACAAACAGACAGCATGGAGGGAAGCCAGAGAGACATTCTGGACAGGAGATCAAGTGCGCCCTCTTGCACAGTGGGAGATGGACCACCATGCAAGGACGCCGCCAGGTATGTTACAATCAGTTCTGTCAGAGATGTCGTAGTTAGTGGTAACGTTTAAGTAGGTGCTGGAGGAAGACTAAGGAGAAGTTCAGGGCCAGTGGGCTGAAGGTCAGGAAACATGCAGCGAGAAGAGAGGACACAGGAGAAACAGACTAAGCGTGGAGCCTTAGGAAGTACGAGGAGCACACTAAAGGGTAGTATATACAGTATGCAGACATCCGCCACTTTGTTCAGCAGAATAGTGACTCAGGAAGCATGAAAACTGTATTGGAAGAGGAAGGCATTGCAGAGCCTGAGGTAACAGGGAATGCCGGGAGAGCTCAGGATGAGCAACAGAACATGTGCTGTACTGTATCTGCTATTGAAACTGTGACTGCTGTATCTGTGACCAGAACAGAACAAAAGTTGAGTAAAGTTGTTTTTATATAAAAAGAACAGAGTGTGCAAGTGATTGTTTGCATTCAACTTCTGGACTCCTAAAGAAGATGGAGAAGCCGTGTTGTATTGTGCTTTGCATGAATAATTTGCATAAATACTGAGGTAAAAAAACTCACCAAATATACAACGTGTACACTTGGCCTAAGACGCTGCGTTTTTGATGAAGCAAAAATATGTAGCATCAAAAATGCATCTAAAGCTCATCATGGGAATGTAACCTAAGGCCACATGCACACGCTGAGTATTTGGCCACTATTTTACCTCAGTATTTGTAAGTCAAAATCCGGAGAGGAACAATCAGAGGAAAAGTATATTAGAAACACGTCACCACTTCTGTATTTATCACCCACTCCTGGTTTTAGCTTACAAATACTGAGGTAAAAACTCACCAAATACTCAATGTGTGCATGTGGCCTTAATGCTACATTTTTGATGCAGCGAACATATAAAGCATCAAAAACTCACCAAAAACTAATTGTGTGCACACAGCCTAAAGAGGATTTTTTTTTTACTTGGATTTGTCCACAAATCCACAATACTTCAAAATAGCAAAAAATTATGCAAGATTTATGCACTTATGCTGTGGATGAAATAGACGGAAAATATCCACAATACATTTGCAGCATATAGGGAATTCTGACATTTTTTTTTAATTTTGCCATGTGGAGGGTTAAACTGCAATCCATTGAATAGGCACAGAAAATCCATAATGTATTCTAAAGGTCATAAAGCTATTCGTAACTGATTTCTTTTGGCCTTAGTGCATGAACAATGGTAGACAGAGGTGTTATTGCAATGCATCAAATGAACTACTAATCTGTACCAGTCTAGTGTTCAGAAAGTCTTTTGCTGTCATAGCAATTTTGGATATACAGTATTTATTAAATATTGCAAATGTAAAAATGTAAGCACTACTTAAAAAGTACAAATCTTCATTAATAAATGCAAGGGCAGTGGCGTACCGCCAATGGCGGCAGGCCACGTGACTGCTATGGAGTCCGGACCTGCATTCAACAGTTACAGGCAATGATGGAGGAAGGAGCATCATGTGACACTCCCTCTCCCATCATTCCCCCTCAGCATCTGATGCAGCAGCACGATAACGTTACTTCACCGTGCCAAGCTGGGTCAGACAGTGGAGCTGCTGAGGTGATGAGAGAGATGCACTAAAGACACCGAAGCAGCGGGGGAATGAAGGAGCGGTAAGCGTGTATTTTTTTTTTAAATCAGTGAGTATGAGGTACCCATATTAGTGGAGTCCTGTGGCTGCACTATGCCCTATGGGGGCTGCATTATATTGTATGGAGGACCATAGGGGCTGCATTATATTGAATGGAAGACCATAGGGGCTGCATTATATTGTATGGAGGAGCACGTTGGGTGCATTATATTGCATGAAGGACCATGGGGGTGCATTATATTGCATGGAGGACCATGGGGGTGCATTATATTGCTTGGAGGACCATGGGTGTGCATTATATTGTATGGAGGACCATGGGGAGTACATTATATTGTTTGGAGGACCATGGGGGGTGCATTATATTGAATGGAGGACCATGGTGGGTGCATTATATTGCATGGAGGACCATGAGGGGTGCATTATATTGAATGGAGGACCATGGGAGGTGCATTACGTTGCATGGAGGACCAGACCATGGGGGGTGCATTATATTGCATTGGATGACCATGGGGGGCGCATTATACTACATGGAAGGTTATGTGGGGTCATTATAATATCTGGAGGGTTACGTGTGGCCATTATATTGTATGCAAGCAATTATACAGTGTGAAGATTTGTGTGCGGTCCATCTTACTGTTCAGAGGGCTATTATACTGTATGTAGGCCCATTATAGTGCATGGAGGGCTGTGTGGGGGTCAGAGTTGGGAGATCATACTGTATTGGGGTCACCACACTTTGCTTGGGAGTTGAGGTGGGGTACAGTAGGGTCATTATCGTGTGTATATGAAGGCTAATGTGGAGGAATTCAGCACGGGAGCATCATACTGTGTTTGGGGGCCACTTTTGTTGGCATCATACTTTATGGGGGTAGTTAAAGCGGAATCTAAGACTTCAGCAGGAGGAAATATTACTATGCTCTTCTGTGACCCAACAATTATTTAAATTTTGTTTTTCTTTTTTTTTGAGGGGGTGGGGATAGAACTTCTGCTATGGAGCCCCATGATTTCTATGTATGCCCCTGTGCAAGGGTTCAATATTTTTCAATCTATCTGCGATCAAATAGAATACATCTTCAGTGTTCACATGTATTTCTGGATAAGCCTAGTTGTATGAATGACAAAGCAGCACATAACATACAGCATATCATCAGAGCATTCACTGTGCCATGTGATGCAGAGAAGTGTGTCTTTGTTCCATTACATGTCAGCATTTGTGATTTGCTACTGATACAATGTGCTGTAGAAAGCTAAAAAATGCTGTAGAAAACAAGCCTGTTTCTGGGATCCGTGTAATTTATATATATAAAAAAAGCTTGCCTTGCTATTTATTGTCTGTCGAAAACCATATGCGAGTCTACTTCAGCGTTTTCACCATAGTAAAATGAAATCTAAAAAAGAAAAGCTGCAGTATTTCAATGTCTGTCATTTTGTGTGTTCTGAGGTGAGGGATTATTGGTTATTGCAACAGATGAATATAATTTATTAAACTACAAAATCTTGAAAAGTGTATTATGCACTTGAGCTATAAAGTTCACATCTGCAAATACTTTGTTCCCTAAGGCTCCTCAAAAGGAATTAAGGGGAATGCATTAATGCCTGTTCAAACATCTCCCAGATGGCAAGAAGAAAGCTCAAGGCGATGGTTGCACACTCTCTGCTCCTCCTGAAGGCAAATGTTTATAACTTATTCAGGTGATAGCTTTTGCTACATGTTGGCCCCCAGGCACTGGGAGGAGGAGGGATGAATGGGTGCATGAAATCTTAGCCAGGTGTAATGAAAAGATTTTGTTTTGACATTCTTCTTTTGGACTGATTAGTCTCACAACAGAAAAACAAACCTTTTTGTGATTATATGACAAAGACTGTGTGCCCTGGGGCTTGGATGAATCTGTCAGATATTGGAAAGCTGATATTTGTGTTACTATTACTATAAACAAATGAAACAGAGGCTACAGGAAATGTAAAATATAAGCTGACTAATTTGTGATTGAAAAGCCGTCATAACATCGACAGAAAAACAAAGGGGCCGATTCATCAAGGCTGGTATAGAGTCCACTCGCACTACCCCAAATCTTGATTAAGTACAAGAGGTGCCAAATTCATTAAGATTCACACACCACTTAATAAATTTGGCGCCCCTTCTGGGTGACATGCGCCTAGCCAGAAATGCTACTTCAGTCAGAGAGTGGACTGGCATTTCTGGCGGAAAAACCGTCACCACTTATCATGACCATGACCACGCTCTGTCCCATCCCGGCTCCTCTCTTGCTTCACCCATTTTGCCTGGGCTGATCCAAAGTGACATGTAAACACCAAAAGCCACAGGTTTTTGCAACATTTCAAAGCATTTATGCCACTTTTGTGGCTTTGATTAATCAGCCCCATAGAGCTTCATTCAGCACAACAATTAGAAAATATGCAAAATGCAAACATATAAAAAGACATCTATAAAAAAAACTGCACTCAAGGACATTGAACATAAGCATATAACAGAAAGCGGCTGACTTATACAATGAGCTGAAAAAAATTCCATTAAAATACATGAAAATCCATCTACATTGCATCTACCTACAATCAAAATGAAAGAAAGAATACAGAGAAAATGGCAAACTAATACATCTATAATAGCTACACAGAGCAAGGCACATACATTGTATGTGTAAATTTCGACAAGTCCCTCATGTTTCACAGATTCAAAAGTCTGCTTAAATATCACAATTCTACAAAGTGAATTTACATTTAAAGTACAAAGTGCAAATACTATTTCTGTATCACTGCCTATGTGGCTTTGAGCATCAGCTTCTCAATTGTGATTCTTGATAGTCTTAAAACGCATTCATCCTTGTTTCCGGGAGATCTGCAGGAAAGAAGAGGAGGCCCGTGTAAGTAATTTAATAGTTAAAATATCACATGTACTATCATTTATACACTGAAACACTATTAAAGGGGTTTTCCAGTTTCAGTAAACTATTGTTCCCAGGTGCAGTCCAGTGTAAAATGCAAACTGCGCATTACTTACCCTGCCTGGGTCCAGCACTGTGTGCCCACCACTGCCTTGGTCTCTGTTGTTTGTCTGCAGCATTTTTAACACTACAATAGTTTACTGGAACCGGAAACCCCCTTTAATATTAGCAATATTGACACTTTTTCCTATTGGTTTCTCTCCGTCTTTCACATGATTCTTTGGGCTTGGTTCTATTTTCAGAACATAACGTAGGTTAAGGTCACACATTGCATAGTTAGTGCAAACGCTGTGAAAATCTCACAATGCGCCCATTCATTTTAATAGCAAAACACTGTATGTAAAAAAAAAAGGTTATTTTGACATATATGTAGCGCCCCGAGGGTTCAGTCGCTACAGAGGTATTGCATCTCACCCAGAGGTGCGATATCTCACTTCCAGGTAAGGATGGAGTGTGGCTCAGGACCGTAACACCCACATGCACTACACCACATTTCCGGGGGGCAGGGCGACAATGCTCCCAAGAGTGAGCACAACTGCCCCTGTCCCTGGCTGGAGTGGGGGGGAGGGAACACCTAGAAAGGGGGTACCCGGTAGTATGTGGGTGGGGAGAGTAGATCCTGGGTGCACTGGGTAGGAATATATAAGGTGGGCACCATCTTAGAGCCAGGGAGAGAAGGGAGAAAGAAGAAGAGAGAGAAGAAGACAGGGAGCAGGGGCTCTGTACGAGCTCTGCTCCGCGGGCAGGCCAAGTCACAAGGCCTGGGCCTGGAGGAGAAGAAAGGAGAGGAGAGGAATGGAGGAGGCTCCAGGAGTGGAGTGAAGGGACCCCAGTGGCGCGGACCGGCCAGTCGCCACCGTACGCCCGCCGCTACCCGAGTAGGGGGGTCAGGCCAAGAAAGGGAACCGGATCCCTCATCTAGTGGAGGAGAGCAACTACCCTCAGCTAGTAACCGGAGGCGGTGGCATTGCACGTGTTACGGCCCCTCACTACACCCGTTAGGAAGGCACCATATAGGGCCCAGGGAAACGGAACATACGTTTGCCCGCCAAGGCCCGAGGCAGCTGGACAGAAACGTGGTCAATTGTGGGGTATGACGGGCCAGCAAAAGGACACACGAAGGGGGTCCTGAAAAGCATTCCAAAGGTACCTGGGAGTTGGCCGAGACCCTCACCTGGTGAGCACGGTACGACGTGGGCAGCCATTACCTGCAGAAGTGACTTGGAGTGTAAAACTGTGAGTAAAGACCCTGGACTGCATCACTGGACTCTGAGTCATTACTGTTGCTCCCACGCACCATCACCCCCACCATCTGCACTCACTGCCCTGAGGCTATACTCCTCCCGTGGGGAGTTATACTACCCTCTGCTGCAAACACAACATCAGCCTCAGCGGTCTGCCCCGCAGCGGCAGTTCTCAGTGACCGCAATCCACGGGTGGCGTAGTCGGACATTTCAACATTAAAAACCAAGTAAACAGATCCGCCACTGGTTTGACCACCCTGAGCCATGGGACCGGGTCGCTGCCACGGAGACTACAAACCCCCAGCATTTCTCAGAGACCCGGCTCCGGGTAATCCCCCACACACGGCCCAGGGGGCGCGTCATATACACTGCTCAAAAAAATAAAGGGAACACTCAAATAACACATCCTAGATCTGAATGAATGAAATATTCTCATTGAACACTTTGTTCTGTACAAAGTTGAATGTGCTGACAACAAAATCACGAGACATGATGTCCCAGATGTGCTCAATCGGATTCAGGTCTGGGGAATGGGCAGGCCAATACATAACTTCAAAGCCTTCATCTTGCAGGAACTGCTGACACACTCCAGCCACATGAGGTCTGGCATTGTCCTGCATTAGGAGGAACCCAGGGCCAACCACACCAGCATATGGTCTCACAAGGGGTCTGAGGACCTCATCTCAGTACCTAATGGCAGTCAGGCTACCTCTGGCGAGCACATAAAGGGCTGTGCGGCCCTCCAAAGAAATGCCACCCCACACCATTACTGACCCACTGCCAAACCGGTCATGCTGAAGGATGTTTCAGGCAGCAGATTGTTCTCCACGGCGTCTCCAGACTCTGTCACGTCTGTCACATGTGAACCTGCTTTCAACTGTGAAGAGCACAGGGCGCCAGTAGCGACTTTGCCAATCCTGGTGTTCTGTGGCATTTCTTTGGAGGGCTGCACAGACCTCCATGTGCTCGCCAAAGTAGCCCGACTGCCATTAGGTACCGAGATGAGATCCTCAGACCCCTTGTGAGACCATATGCTGGTGCGGATGGCCCTGGGTTCCTCCTAATGCAGGACAATGCCAGACATCATGTGGCTGGAGTGTTTCAGCAGTTCCAGCAAGATGAAGGCATTGAAGCTATGGACTGGCCCTACCGTTCCCCAGACCTGAATCCGATTGAGCACATCTGGGACATCATGTCTCGCTCCATCCACCAACGTCACGTTGCACCACAGACTGTCCAGGAGTTGAGGGATGCTTTAGTCCAGGTCTGGGAGGAAATCCCACAGGAGACCATCCGCAACCTCATCAGGAGCATGCCCAGGCGTTGTAGGGAGGTCATACAGGCACGTGGAGGCCACACACAATACTGAGACTAATTTTGACTTGTTTTAAGGACATTACATCATAGTTGGATCAGCCTGTAGTGTGTTTTTCCACTTTAATTTTGGGGGTGACTCCAAATCCAGGCCTCCATTGGTTAATAAATTTAATTTCCATTGATGATTTTTGTGTGATTTTGTTGTCAGCACATTCAACTTTGTACAGAACAAAGTATTCAATGAGAATATTTCATTCATTCAGATCTAGGATGTGTTATTTGAGTGTTCCCTTTATTTTTTTGAGCAGTGTATTTAGCGAGTATACACAGGGATTCTGCAGACCCAACTATCTGAAAAGTAGCTGATATCTACGCTTTTCAGTACAACTGCACATACTGCCACGTACACATGCTTTTTATAATGCATGGTAAAATGCTTGCAGTTCAAATGACTTTAGTGACATTTTTTATTTATTAGTGTACAATCATTTTCTCCAGATGTTTTTAAGTTACAGTTTATTGAAAAGCCTATAAAGAAAATGCCAAAAAAAAAAACATTTTATTAGAAAAAGGTATGTGTGCTATATGTAAACAACTTAACATTTTGCTAAAGACATCTAACAAATATAAGGCGGAAACTTTTAGCTTTGGCCACCCCTAAAAAAGGTTTAATAAAGCCACACATGTGTAACAGGCAACCGCAACTGTTAACCTGTTAAATCTTGCTGTCAATCACTGACAGCAGGATTTCACACATGCCGACAGGGAGCGCCTCATTCCACGCTCCCATCGGAGCACTTGTGATGAGATTGCGGGGCGCCAATGGGTTGTCATGACAGCCAGGGGTCTGCTGATGACCCCTGTGCTTGTCACTACGATCCTCCTGTGAACGCCAGCACGTGGCAGTGATTTTTGCTATGCACAGTACAAGCGATTAGATGATTGCAGCTTCAAGACCCCTAAAAAGACAATTCTAAACAGTGAAAGGTAAAAAAAAAAGTTTTTAAAAATATGAAAAAAAAAAAAACAGAAAAGTTCATTTTGCCCCATTCAAAATACGAGTCTCGGAAAATGGCGACAAAAGCAAAAATTTTTTCTTTCAAACTTTCTAATTTTTTTTTCAGCGCTTAAATAAAAAAAATATATATACATGTTTGGTATCTGCGAACTCGTACTGACCTGGGGAATCATTGCCAGGTCAGTTTTACCATATAGCAAACATGATCAATAAAAAACAAACAAAAGACCATTGTGGAATTGCACTTTTTTTGTAATTTCACCACACTTGGAATTTCTTTCCCATTTTCCAGTATATGGTAAAATGAATGGGTGTCATTCAAAAGAACAACTCATCCCACAAAAGCAAGCCATTGTACGTCTATATTGACAGAATAATAAAAATTTGATTTTGGCAAGTGGAACAGATAGCATACATACTATTTCTACGAACATAATGACTGAATTAGCAGCAAGGTCAGTTGGTCTGAAATAGTAAACAGTCACTCACCTGTTCCCGACACTGCCATTCTAAGAGTTGGTTACATGTAAGGAATTCTAAAATAATGATTGGTATCAGAATGTATTCACATGTGCCCATTAGGTGTTTTTATCCAATTATGGCAAAACTATGGTGTGTGGAAGTGCTGCCATGTAGGGAAATACATATGATCAGAGACCCCCAGCATTCAATAAGTAATGACATATCCTAGCGAAAACCTCTTTACCAGACATAATTCTTACTATTTGGCTAATAACAATGAAGAAGGCTAGTGCTGCATCAGCTAATGAGTGATTATTCCACGAGTCAGACATCACCCCACCAATTTGATCCAAAGGCCCCTCATACATATTAAGGCCCCGTCACACATAACGAGATCGCTAGCGAGATAGTTGATACGTCACGGTATTTGTGACGCAATAGCGATCTCGCTAGCGATCTCGTTATGTCTGACAAGTAGCAACGATCAGGCCCCCGCTGTGAGATCGCTGATCGTTACAAAGCTTCCTGGACCATTCCTGGGTCGTTGCGCTCCTGCTGGGCAGTGTGCATCGCTGTATTTGACACCTTATCAACGACCTCGTTAGCGATTCAGAACTGAGACACGTAGGCGTGCATAAACTGGACTTTTCCGCGCCCCTCGTCCCCGATTGGTGGTCGTTACAGCGTTCTCATTTTCCGCTGTGTATAAAGAAGGCAACAGAATAGCGATTCCATCCTTTGCTTCTGACCTCGTGCTGGATTGCAGATCCTAGCAGAATTCTCCGGGCTGTTGATATCCGTTCATTCGACTGAGTCCTTATTTTGCGGAGATGAGGGGGCACGGAAAAGTAAATGTTATGCACGCCTTTGTGACACAGTACAGTCCCTATCAAGGTGTGGATCGTTGAAATAGCTGCTGTGTGAAAGCGTCCCAACGACCGCCGAGTTCGTTAGTTAGATCGCTGGGGCGGCCGAAATCGTTGGGAAGTTCTGCATGTTTGACAGCTCCCCAGCGATCACGAAACGACTCTCCAGCGATCCCAAAACCGTGACGTAATAACGATCTCGCTAGCGATCCCGTTATGTGTGACGGGGCCTTTAGGCTAAAGCCTGAGGAAATGTTGGATTTCCAAAGACAAATCCTTTTGTTCACTTTGAGATAAGCAAATGAGACTGATAGCAGAGAATTTAGGATTTATGTGTATGAGTGACATCTGTAACAGTGTCTGCCCTTCCTGTCTCAACATCTGTTGACACAGGGTGACAGCTCTAGTTAAGTATCCTCTGGCACTAGTAGTTCTATCCAGGCTGGAAGTTCTTGCTCCCTGCTGTGTGGCCTGGATGGGACTGCAAGCTATCTAAGCTCCTGAAATCCTGCTGTCCACTGCCAGCTATTCAGACTTCTGCAAACTTGTTTGCCTTGCTTTATTCCCAGTGGACAGTCCTGATTTTTACCTTGGCTTGTTTTTTGACTATTCTCCTTCTTTACGGTGTTGTCCCTACACCGACCTTCTGGTTCTGATCTGGTTAACAGACCATTCTCTTGCCTTTGGTTCTCTCCTTCGAACAGCAGCCTTTCTGTGGAAGCAATCCAGTGGACCCCGTTGTAAGACCAAGTTCCTTCACAAGGGGAAAAAGGGTAAAGGTCGGGGTTCCTCTGGGATCTGCCAGAGGGAGTGGCTTACGTCAAGTGTGTCCCATGTAGTGTCATCTGACAGACCTATCAGAATGGAGGATTCGAGGGAAATAGCTGATATACAAAGTACACTGGGGACTTAAAGCTAGGCCATTAAAGAAGGTGTCTGGTACTTTTTTAAAATTGCCCAATGTATTCAGCATGTGGGCATAAGTATATTTGTAAATACCTTGTGTTGCTGATGATGCCTAGGAGCGGCGCTATCGCTGGCCGCTCACAGGCATCACGTGACCCCGCGCTGACGTCACGACAAGTGAAGCGTGCCCTGGGGTCCCCGCGGTGGCTGCTGGGTTGTGGGTGGGGTTATTCCCTGCGTCACACCCAGCATCCACCGTGTGCTTTCCCAATGAATGGGGAGAGGGAGAGCGCACGGTGGATGCCGGGTGTGACGCCGGGGAATATCCCCGCCCACAACCCAGCAGCCACCGGTGTAACATGGAAGAGGGACCCTCGGCTGCAGCGTGGACTTGTCGTGAAGTCAGCGGATGTCAGCGCCGGCTGCAGCCAGGGGTCACGTGATGCCTGTGAGAGGCCAGTGATAGCGCCGCTCACAGGCATTATCTGCAACACAAGGTATTTACAGAGATACTTATGCCCACATGCTGAAAACATTGGGCAACTTAAAAAAAAGTACCGGACAACCCCTTTAATATTAAGCCCCCAAAAATTCCTATTACTTTTGCATTACTTGTATTGTACTTATCCTAATTTACAATTTTGTTTTGTAACTTTTTCATTTTTAGTCCATCTCTCGGTATGATTTATTTGCTCAATGTCTGCTCAAAACTTAATTTGGTAATTTACATTCATGGGGAGTTTGTTATTTCCACCACAAATTTTGGTAAAACTGTCTTGCCATAAAAAAGACGCTCAGATAAGCAATTATCAAGTGTCTGACATAGGTCCAGCATTAGCACCCGGCGCACCCGGGCAAGTGCCGGGGCCCTGAGCAAGCAGGGAGGCCCACTCACCATCGTGGACCATGGCACGCTATGGTGCTCGTGAGCTGGGGGAGCCCAGTGCCAGCACCTGCGAGTAGGTACCCCACTTGTTCAGGGCCCCGGCACTTGCAATACTTATCTCTCCCTGTTCCTCCACAGCTCTGCCGTCTTCTGACACTCTGAAGTCTCAGGTTAGAGGGCGCGATGATGTGACTAAAGTGCGCCCTCTGCTATAGTGTCACAGTGCAGAGAGTGGGTAGACTGCGATGCTGAGGAGTCCAGAGAAGAGCAGCGGCCAGTGAACAGAGGTGAGTATTTGGTTTTTATTTTATTTTTTTTTATGCATGGAGCAATATATGGGGCCCATACTGTATGGAGCAATATATGGGGCCCATACTGTATGCAGCAATATATGGGCCCATACTGCATAAAGCATTATATGGGGCCCACACTGCTTAAAGCATTATATGGGGTCCATTCTGTATGGAGCACGATATGGGGCCCATTCTGTATGGAGCATTATATGGGGTCCATTATTCTGTATGAAACATTATATGGGGTTCATTATTCTGTATGGAGCATTATATGGGGCCCATTTTGTATGGCACATTATATGGGAGCCATTATTCTGTATGGAGCAATATATGGGGCCCAGTATTCTGCATTGAGCATTATATGGGGCCCATTCTGTATGGAACATTATATGGGGTCTATTATTCGTATGACGCAATATATGGGGTCCATTATTCTGTATGGAAGACTATTGTGGTGTCCGTAATACTGTATGGAGGACTATGTGGAGCCCATAATACTGTATGAAGGACTATGTGCTGTCCACAATACTTTATGGAGGACTATGTGGTGTCCACAATACTGTATGGAGGACTATGTGATGTCCATAATACTGTATGGAGGGCTATGTGGTGTCCATAATACTGTATGGAGGGCTATGTGATGTCCCTAATACTGTATGAAGGACTATGTGGTGTCCATAATACTGTATGGAGGGCTATGTGGTGTCCATAATACTGTATGGAGGACTATGTGGTGTCCATAATACTGTATGGAGGGCTATGTGGTGTCCATAATACTGTATGGAGGGCTATGTGATGTCCATAATACTTTATGGAGGGCTATGTGGTGTCCATAATACTGTGTGGAAGGCTATGTGGTGTCCATAATACTGTATGGAGGACTATGTGGTGTCCACAATACTGTATGGAGGACTATGTGATGTCCATAATACTGTATGGAGGGCTATGTGGTGTCCATAATACTGTATGGAGGGCTATGTGGTGTCCATAATACTGTATGGAGGGCTATGTGATGTCCATAATACTGTATGGAGGGCTATGTGGTGTCCATAATACTGTATGGAGGGCTATGTGGTGTCCATACTACTGTATGGAGGACTATGTGATGTCCATAATACTGTATGGAGGGCTATGTGGTGTCCATAATACTATATGGAGGACTATGTGGTGTCCATAATACTGTATGGAGGGCTATGTGATGTTCATAATTCTGTATGGAGGACTATGTGATGTTCATAATTCTGTATGGAGGACTATGTGGTGCCCATAATACTGTATGGAGGACTATATTATCTGGTCTAAAATGAAATGGTTTCTGAGATATTGTACAATTTACAATAGATATCACTCATGTAATGTAATAAGTAAGTGAAATCTTTGGCATTATGCTATATATCTATATTTCTCTGCGGTATCTATGCATCATGAATCATGTATGTGTTAAAGGGGCCCACTGAGACTTTTTCGCCCAGGGCCAAAGAAAACCTGAAGCTGGCCCTGGTCTGACAACATGGCATTTTCTCAGGAGTAGGAGCCAAAACCAGGAGTGGGTGATAAATGCAGAATTGGTGACTTGTTTCTATTATACCTTTTCTCTGATTGTTCCTCACCTGGTTTTGGCCCCCACTCCTGAGAAAAAATACTGACCGAATACTGACCAAATACTGATAGTGGGGCCGTGGCTTATTGAAAAAAATAGAAGTTGATCTTTTGGGCAGCCACTAGACAGCGTACAGAGCTATGGAGTTTTGCTCTGCACACTATTTACATCCAGCTTCCTGCAGATGTGACAACATCTAATGAGGTTATTGAGTGCCGTGACTCACCAAATTGTCACATACTGAACTATAATTAATGGCCGTATTTAAATGCTAGTTTAGCGCAGAAGATATAAACTGCAATATTGAGTCTGGCAGGTGCAGACACTGCATGGATACAAAAACATGCGTGTCGTGACACTAACTTTTCACTATGAATTACAATGGGTTTAAAAGCTAGTTTGTTGCAGAGAATATAAATAGCAATATTGGCTGAGGCAGTCGCACACACTTCACGCGTGCAACAAAAAGGCATGCTATGACACACTAACATGTCACTGACTGAACAATGTTGGTGTTTAAATATTTAGATGTTAGTTTAACACAGAAAGTACTAAAGACAATATTGGCTGCATCAGTGGCAGACGATGCACAGGTGCTGTGACACTATGTAGTCAAGGAATAAGCTATAGTTACAAAGCAGAGTTTAAGGGCTCTTGTAATGCGATGGGTACTGTTGCTTCTGTGTTGCTGGATATTGCTAGGAACTCTCATTGAGTGGTTTATCCTCAATTCAGGGGAATTTGAATCATGTTTATTATGCGGTTTAGTTTCTAAATTATGTTTTGAGTTCCTACATCATGTTTTTCATTAGTATGAATTCTTCTGCATTGTATCTTTTACTACCCGATTTGTATGTTATATACTTGACTACATTGATTACTGCAGCATTACTTTTAAATGGTGGTAAAGGAGTCGACTAATACTACTAACCTCCCCTGATGAATCAAATAGAGGAAATGCGTTGGGTGCCCCATTTATCAGAACCTGTCAGACCAAATGAGAAATGATTCAGCATTACTTCTACCCAATGTACCAGGCTTGGGAGTTGCTCCACAATACTGGATATTGGTGAGATTGTTGCATCTCTAATACATAATCATAATTATGGATGCATTCATTTGATGGCTCTTACCATTTAGTAAGGCGCTCCCCATGCTGCTAGACTCAAGGGACACTGTTATCCCAAGACAGTAGCGATTAATTCTCTATTTGATTGCCGTTATAAGATCAGTTATCTTGTGGAAGGATAGAGGACATAGATCCCATTCCAGCTTGTCAGCCTTAAGGTGTTTTCTCAACTGTTTTTTTTCTGATATTTGCGTCAATGAGGATGCTGTGTTTGCTGTTTGTTATGTATTTTGTCCTTTTTAATTGAAAAGATTAAAAGTTATATTTTAATTATCCCACAAATTGCTATTTTATATAAAAGAATGTTTCTCTCTGAAATGTTGCAGCATTTCAGTGACAAACATAAGTGGCGGGAGCACTGCAGCTAGTGGCTGATACATACTGCCCACAGTTTGTCCAGCAGGTATCAGCTGACAGGTTCCCTTTAATTCTGTGAGCGAAGTTGGTGATGAAGGAGATGTCATGACCATATGCTCTGGGAAGTGCAGGCTCTGCAGAGCCAGACATACTAGTGTGACTGGGACCCTTAACACTGTCCAGGCTATCAGTATGTGTGTGCTGTCCGGCAGGAGTAATCAGCTCCCTGTTGTGGTTAATGTAACAGCACCGAAATCTACTTACACTCCCAATATAATTTTGGGTGCTGCCAGTCATAGTTTATGCTTAGGTTAACTCCTGTTATTCAGCTATTGTTCTCTCTGTCTAATTCGCTGGCTGACCACTCTATTCCAGCCTATTTTGTCAGCCCACAGCCACTTCATGGGGTCAAAAGGGTCATCCCATTGGATCTGTTAGGCTGTGTGCCCACGTAGCATTTTTCAAGCGTTTTTGATGCGGAATTTCCGCAGCGTAAACGCTTGAAAAACGCTTGGTAACACGCACCCCATGGTCCCCAATGGGATTCCGCAAGTTCTATGCACATGCTGCGGATTTTTCCGCAGCGTTTATGCTGCGTTCAAAAATCCGCAGCATGTCATTTAATTTTGCGTTTCCGCAAGCAGAATTGCCTTTGTTCAATGCATAAAAAACGCAAGGCATTTCCGCATGTGGAAAACGCGTGATAAACGCGCGAAAAAAGCGCGATAAACGCGTGCGGAATTCCGCATGCGTTTTTCCGGGAGAGGACTTGCATTTATGCAGCAGAAATTTTCTGCTTCATAAATGCAACGTGGGCACATAGCCTTACACAAAGTGGCTACTGCAAATTCTGTCCATTGAAGCCATGGAAGATACCATAACACCCATACACTCTACCGAGCCCTCCTGTGATCTCATGTTTTCTGTGGGAGTGACACTGCCAGACTCCTCTGAGAGTGGCTTATCTCCTGAAGAATAGAAGGATTCTCAATCAGAAAACAAATACACAGTATCCTTATGTCTACCCACCTAGTCTGTCAGGGGAGTTGTGAGCCCCATACACATTAGACTATCAGTTGAATCCATTGGGTCCTGCAAACATACTGTAAGTCTAAGGTGTATGGGGACCTTAAGTTACCCTTGAACGTACCCAGTTTTTATGGTACTTTAGTTTTGATCAGTCTCAGAGTGCTAGATATTATATTTTACATATTTTTATGCTGCTACATGTAAAATGTATCCCCTTTAATGTCATTTGTTATTGCTTCCTGTTTCCTATTAGAACATGCATAAATGACCATTTTAAAGATTTTTTTTTATAAGAGGAAAACCATAAAACACAAACTTGGAAATTTATTATATTAAGACTGGCATTTCATATACAGCATCTCTAAAGAAATTGAAGAAATTGGTGCATCTTTGGTTGTCTTTGAGCAAGAATGTGAAATCAATGCAGGATTAGATTTATACTATGATTTGAACCAAATTCTTCTGTAAACAATAATTCTGCTGTTGGTCTATAGCAGACCCAACCCTGATGAGACCCACTAATTTTCTTTCCCCCTTTTCAAAGAGGTGTGAAAAGTTGCAAATCACGCTTATACATTATTTATTAAAGCAAAAAAGTGGCATAATGCATTTGATAAATTTGCTCAAATATGTATTTTTTCTAATTGCAAATTACACAGGTCTGCGACTAAAAAGCTGTTTGATTATTTTCATATAATTTCCATGTATTTTGGTGTTTTGATAACGAAAAAAATATGGAAAAAAATCCTAAACGTCAGGACTTGCCAAAAACCTATAGGTTCTTCTGCAAACTGGTGTGAATCATCAGCAGGCAGCTTATTTTCTTCCCATTAACATCAATAGGAACTGCGTGATTGACTGGTGGCAGTCAGGTGGTTAGTGACATAATGAAAGGTCCTTATGCTTTCAAGAAACTTGCATTGGAATTTCATTCATCAACCGTGTTTCCCCAAATTAGCGCTATGGCTTTGCGGAAGTGTATTAATTTGCTTGACCATTTCTGTTTCATTTGTGGTGAATATACAGTGTTGAATCAACAACTGAATATTACAGACTTTGTGAAAAAAATATACTTCGCATACTTCGGACTAAAACTTGGAGATCAAGATAAAGTTTGGGCGCCTCATAAAGTGTGCAAATGGTGTGTTGAGAACCTCCGAAATTGGTTTAAGGGTAAGAAAAAAGCTTTCCGTTATAGGATTCCTATGGTATGGGGAGAGCAAAAGAACCTTAGTGCCAACTGTTAATTTTGTTCATACAATGTGAAAGGGTATAATTCCAAATCGAAGCATTCCATTTCATACCCCAATCTTCACTCAGCAATTCGTCCCATCCCGCATGGCAAAGATATACCAGTACCCAAGGCCCCTGCTACCTTGGAAGAGATACCTAGCTCCTATGAAGGTGGAATCATACCTGAACCAGATAGCGAAAAAAGTTCTGACTTTGAAGATGATACAAGACCAAAATTATTTTCCCGGGAGGAGATGAAGGATTTAGTAAGAGACTTGAACCTTCCCAAATACCCCGCTGGGTTACTCGGATCAAGGCTCAAGAGCAGGAATTTATTGTTACCAGTAGTGTCTTTTTCATGGTTCAGACATCGTGAAAAGGTGTTTGTTCCTTACTTTGACCAGGAAGACAAGTTGGTTGATTGTATCGATGTCGAAGGTTTGATGGGTCAATTAAAAACCCAATATGTTTCAGTGCATTGACTTCTTTTTATAGATTCTTCAAAAAGAAGTCTCAAAGCAGTTTTACTCCACAATGGTGGTTTCTACACTTTCATCTCTGTAGCTCATTCTGTACACTTGAAGGAAACCTACGAGAATTTTGAATTGGTTCTTCGTAAACTTAAATATGAAGACCACCATTGGCAAGTGTGTGGGGATTTGAAGGTCTTGTGCATGCTGCTTGGGCAACAAGCTGCATATACCAAATACTCTTGTTTTCTTTATCTGTGGGACAGTCGAGACCGACAAAATTACTAGACCAAGAAGAGTTGGCAGCTCACAGTCAGTGAAAAAAATGTTCTCCGAGAAACTTTGGTACCTTCCTATAAAGTTCTTCTACCACCTCTCCACATAAAATTGGGCTTGATGAAGCAATTTGCAAAATCAAAAAGTCATGAAGTTTCCAAGCCTCTTGGAGGCAAAATTGAAGGAAGGTGTGTTCGTCGGACCAGACATTAGAAGGCTTTTAGCTTATAAAGAGCTTGTCAATACCATGACGGATCCTCAAAAAAAGGGTGGATTGCATTTAAAGATGTCATAGTGTGCAACTCTTTGAGCAACATGTTCACGCTGAACTTTCCTCTCACCTCTCATCTAACTCTCTCTTCGACAACCTACAATCTGGCTTCCGTCCCTACCATTCCACCGAAACTGCCCTTACAAAAACTAAGGACCTACTTACAGCCAAAGCTAACAGATAATTTTCCATACTCCTCCTCTAGACCTGTCCTCTGCCTTCGGCACATTTGACCACTGCGTCCTACTACAGATTATCTCTTCCTTTGGTGTCAAAGACCTTCCCCTATCCTGGATCTCCTCATACCTTTCCAACTGCACATTTAGCATCTCCCATTCCCACACTACCTCCTCATCCTGCCCTCTCTCTGTTGGAGTCCCTCAAGGCTCCGTCCTAGGACCCCTACTCTCCTCCATCTATACCCTTGGCTTGGGACAGATCATAAAGTCCCATGGTTTCCAATATCACCTGTACGCTGACGACACTCAGATCTACCTCTCTGGCCCAGATGCCACCTCTCTGCTGTCCAGAATCCCAGCGTGTCTATCAGCCATATCCTCCTTCTTCTCCTCTCGCTTCCTCAAACTCAATCTGGACAAATCTGAACTCATCATCTTCCCTCCATCTCGTGTATCTTCCCCATCTGATCTATCTATCACAATAAATGACATCACTCTTTCTCCTGTACCAGAAATCCGCTGCCTCGGCATAACCCTCGTCTCTGCTCTGTCCTTCATACCACACATCCAAGCCCTGCCACTTCCTGTCGCCTTCAGCTCCAAAATATTTCCAGGATTCGTCCTTTCCTCAACCTTCCATCTACTAAACTGCTTGTGCATGCCCTCATCATCTCCTGCCTTGACTACTGCAACATCCTCCTCTGTGGCCTACCAGCTAACACTCTTGCACCTCTCCATCTGTCCTTAACTCTGCTGCGACTAGTCCATCTCTCTCTTTTTGCTACTCCTCTGCCAACCCCCTTTGCAAATCTCTTCACTGGCTCCCAATTGCCCAGCGTATCCAGTTCAAACTACTAACACTGACCTACAAAGCCATCCATAACCTTTCTCCTCCATACATCTCGGAACTAATCTCCAGATATATTCCCGCACGTAATCTCCAGTCCTCCCAAGACCACCTTCTCTCCTCCACACTTATTTGTTCCTCACCTAACCACCTCCAAGACTTCTCCCGAATATCCCCCATCCTCTGGAATTCTGTGCCTCAACACATCCGATTATCTGCCACATTCGGATCCTTCAGACGGAACCTGAAAACCCATCTCTTCAAGAAAGCTTACAACCTACAATGACCACCCTGTCGCATCACCACTAGAGATGAGCGTTGTTTGACTCGAACTGTTCGCCAATCTCAAATTCGAACTGTTTTGGGCGGTGTTCGAGCCGTTCGGCGAACACGAACGATTTGAATAAAATTCGGCTGTTCGAGGTTATGTTCGATAACTGTTCGTGCACCAAAATCATAACAGGATTTTTTCTCAGTAATGATGAAAATTAATGTTAATACGCAGTTTGAGTGTACAGCGGGGCGGGGGAGGGGCAGGGGATGGATCTCTGCAGGAATAATGAAGATCTCCATTTTCTTTTTCTCCTTCCCGCATTTACAGTGGGGAGGTGCAATCTGTCAGCCTATCAGCAGCGCACACACGGAGCGAAGTGCTTTTTTTCACACAAGCAAGGGCATGTGTCATTGGCAGTGTATGTCACATGTCCTTGCCCTATAAGACCCAGCCATTTTCCCCGTCGCCACCATTTTCTCACTGCTGCAGCTGCGAGTTAGACGGCACCGCTGTTGCTGTGTGCGCTATACCTTGTTAATTTCAAGCCAATTTTCGCACAAATCTACAGATAGCTTGGGAGTAGGGAATAGTTGTGATTGCATTCGTTTTAAGGACTAGGTTACAGCATTTCCTACGACTTTTATCAGGCAGGTCTGTGCTCTTAAATAGATAGGTTGTGGGAGTAAAGACTAACTGTAATTGCAGTCCTTTTCAGGACTAAGTTACATCAGTTCCTATCAGTTTTTTCCAGGCAGGTCTGTGCCAGTGCTGTGCAAGTTTTTTTCACAGCATTTGGCTAAATCTAGCAAAGCTAATCCTTTTTGGCCTATTGCAGAGTGTGTTAGTCAGTGGAGTAGCCTATCTGTGTTGCAAGCTACACCACCTGTGTATAGAATACCAATTGTTTTACTGCACCTAGTGAAGTAAAACCTTTTGGGCATAGCATCATTCTATAAGTCCATCTATACTGACCTCCATAAGGTTGCAAATTGAATATCATTTTTTTCTGCATCTAGCTCTGAAAAAATATTTGGCCTTCTAGCAGTGTGTGGGACTTGTTCTATTAGTCTATCTATACTGACCTCCATCAGGTTGCAAACTGAATATAATTTTTTTCTGCATCTAGCTCTGAAAAAATATTTGGCCTTCTAGCAGTGTGTGGGACTTGTTCTATTAGTCCATCTATACTGACCTCCATTAGGTTGCAAATTCAAAATAATTTTTATCTGCATCTAGCTCTGAAAAAATATTTGGCCTTCTAGCAGTGTGTGGGACTTGTTCTATTAGTCCATCTATACTGACCTCCATCAGGTTGCAAATTGAATATAATTTTTTTCTGCATCTAGCTCTGAAAAAATATTTGGGCTTCTAGCAGAGTGTGGGACTTGTTCTATTAGTCCATCTATACTGACCTCCATCAGGTTGCAAACTGAATATAATTTTTTTCTGCATCTACCTCTGAAAAAATATTTGGGCTTCTAGCTGTGTGTGGGACTTGTTCAATTAGTCCATCTATACTGACCTCCATCAGGTTGCAAATTGAATATAATTTTTTTCTGCATCTAGCTCTGAAAAAATATTTGGCCTTCTAGCAGTGTGTGGGACTTGTTCTATTAGTCCATCTATACTGACCTCCATTAGGTTGCAAAATTGAATATAATTTTTTTCTGCATCTAGCTCTGAAAAAATACTTGGTCTTCTAGCAGTGTGTGGGACTTGTTCTATTAGTCCATCTATACTGACCTCCATCAGGTTGCAAATTGAATATAATTTTTTCTGCATCTAGCTCTGAAAAAATATTTGGCCTTCTAGCAGTGTGTCGGACTTGTTCTATTAGTCCATCTATACTGACCTCCATCAGGTTGCAAATTGAATATAATTTTTTTCTGCATCTAGCTCTGAAAAAATATTTGGCCTTCTTGCTGTGTGTGGGACTTGTTCTATTAGTCCTTCTATACTGACCTCCATCAGGTTGCAAACTGAATATAATTTTTTTCTGCATCTAACCCAGACAATAGTTTTGGCCTCATACCACAGTTTGGCCACTCAGCTCTGCTCGGTTCCCATCCATTGTTTTTTTGTGCAAACAACTCCAGAGTTGTGAATTAGTTAACCACCAAAATGAGTGGAAAAAGGCCTGCTGCTGGTGGAAAGGGGAATAGGCATGTTGGGAAGGGGAAAAAAGGTTGTGTCCGTGGAGTAGGTGTTAAAGCAACAGTAACATCTGCAGAAGAAAGACCATCTTCCAGGAAAACTAAAATGTCTACTTCTTTTAGCGGACAATGTGATAAGATCCCTTTCTTACGGCCACGCCAATCGCTACAAATTCCAGATGAGGCACAAAAACAGCAGGTGCTTCAACGGATATCAAGTGCTCCTTTAAGTGGGCTCTCCTCCACATCAACTTCAACATCACAAATACTCCAGTCCTCAGAGGTGTCACCCCAATCGCACTTGCTTCTTCACAGCTCCCAAATCTCCAGCTGCCCGTCTGAGTATGAGGTAGAACAGATGGTTGAGTCTGCAGAGCTGTTTACTCATACTATAGCCTGGGAATCAGAGGTCGGCTCCAGCGCTTCTGTGAATCCAGACGAGGAAATGATCTGCACTGATGCCCAGAATCTTTATGAGTCGGATCCCGGACCAGACGCAGAAGGTTCTGACCATAATGTAGACCCTCATTCCCAAACTGTAACTCCTGTTGGTGGAGACAATGAGGAAGACGATGATGAGACTCAAATACCTGATTGGAGCGACAACTTTAGTTTTTTGTCAGGGCAGGAAAAGGTTGGCTCTGAGGACGACGGGTGTGATAACACACAGGGTGATGATGATGAGGTTGGAGATCCCACTTACTGTCAACCCACAGTCAGCCAAGAGATGACGTCAGCAGAGGAGGTGGAGGAGGATGCTAGTGACGACGAGGTCAGGTTGCGCCTTCCTGGACAGAGATGTAGTACTGGAAGCAGGTCAACAACTGCATCCTCAAACACAACTCTGCCTCTGACCACAAGTCGTGGTGGCTCTTCAGGTCGCATGGGTGCTAAACCTTGCATAGCCTGGGCATTTTTTCAGATCGATAAAGATGACCCAACTCGTGTTATCTGTAACATTTGTCAACAAAAGCTAAGTAGAGGCCAAAAAATACATAGTTTGAGTACTTCATGCATGAACCGGCACATGGACATGAAGCATAAGTTGCAGTGGGAAGCTCACTGTGCTACAATGCGGCCTAGCCGGCCGGGCCAACCACCGTCTGCCCCATCTTGTGCATCTGCGGCCTCTTCATCCTCTGTGACTGGGGGGACAGCAGTCACACCTATTTTGGGACGCAGACCTGCCACCTCTTTACCCGCAACAGTCAGCGTGATTGGCAGGTCATCATTTTCTTTGGAGGTGGTAACACCAGCTGGTGTTGAGCGCTGTCCGACATCAATAGCACCACCTTTGGATCAAGGCAACCTAACATGTCCGCCTGCATCTTCCTCACAGACCGGCAGTTTGCCGGGGACACCCTTATCAACCCCATCTAAGCACAACAGCCAGCCCTCAGTCCCTCAGATGTGGATAAGTAAAAGACCATTTCCTCCTAGCCATGAGAAAGCTAAGAGGTTGAATTTCACCATCTGCAAGCTCTTGGCTACAGAAATGCTGCCTTTCCGCCTGGTGGACACAGAGGATTTTCGAGACCTTATGTCCGTCGCAGTGCCCCAGTACCAGATGCCCAGTCGGCACTACTTCTCAAAGAAAGGTGTGCCTGCGCTCCACCAGCATGTCGCACACAACATCACCGCTTCTTTGAGAAACTCTGTGTGTGACAGGGTGCATTTCACCACAGACACTTGGACGAGTAGGCATGGACAGGGGCGTTACATGTTACTATCGTGACAGCAGGACAAGGGGCTGCTGTCCAAGTCTTGCCGTCCCCACGAGTTGTGCGTCAATCCTCTTTATGTCAAAGTTCCTCCACTGCTTCTGCCTCCTCAACCTCCTCTCGGTCCTCCACCTGCACCCAAAGCCTGTCTGGTCATGCCACAAGCTTTCTAACTGCGCAGAAGGGATCCTGCACACCTCTTTACTATGCTGGCAGTAGGGCTCAACGTCATCAGGCGGTTTTTACTTTGAAATGTCTGGGAAATGTGAGTCACACAGCTGAGGAGTTGTGGTCAGCTCTGGATAACCAATTTCATGAATGGTTGTCTCCACTGGACCTGAAACCAGGGAAGGCCGTGTGCGACAATGCTGCAAACCTGGGTGCGGCCCTTCGCCGGGGCAATGTCACACACGTGCCTTGTATGGCTCACGTGTTGAACCTGGTTGTCCAGCAATTTTTAGCCCACTTTCCCGGACTAGATGACCTTCTGCAGAGGGCACAGTCGCTGTGTGCTCACTTCCGCCGTTCGCATCCCGCAGCTCAGCGACTTATATCTCTACAGAAGTCGTTGGGCCTGCCACTTCACTGGCTAAAATGCGATGTGCCTACCCGGTGGAATTCAACTCTGCACATGTTGCAGTGACTGTGGCAGCAACGACAAGCCCTGGTGCAATACGTTCTGACGTATAGCCTGGGCCAACGAGATCCAGAGGTGGGGCAAATCACGCTGGAGGAGTGGTCTCAGATCAGGGACCTATGCACCCTTCTGAACAGTTTTGAAATGGCGACGAAGATGTTTAGTGCTGACGATGCCATTATCAGCATGACTATTCCGGTGATTTACATGCTGGAGCACATGTTAAACAGAATTCGGAGTCAGGTGGTGGCACAAGAGGAGGTGGAGGAAGTAGAGGAGGAGGAGTTGTATGCGGAAGGGCTAACATCTGCAGGGTCCAGATGGTCGGCAGCACCAAGGCGGCAGGCTTGTGAGGGTGGGGGAGATGGTTTTACCAGGGAGCATGGTAGCAGCCAAACTAGTGAGGAAGGGGCAGGAGCCCAGGAAGAAGTGGAGGACGAACTGATGGAAGACTCATCAGATGAGGGAGACCTTGATCCCATTTCTGTTGTGCGAGGTTGGGGGGAGAGGACAGAGGAAGGAAGCATGATTGTTACCTCGCCACCAACACAACAGGGACTTGGTGCTCCTGGATGCGCAAGACACATGAGTGCCTTCTTGCTGCACTACCTGCAACATGACCCTCGAATTGTGAGAATTAGAAATAATCCTGACTACTGGGTTGCCACACTGTTAGATCCCCGGTACAAAAGTAAATTTGCAGAAATAATTCCTGCCATAGAAAGGGATGCACGCATGCAGGAGTATCAGCAGAGACTGTTGCAGAATCTTACATGTGCTTTTCCACAAAACACCAGTGGTGCACGTAGTGAATCTCACAGTTCCAACTTGCCAACCGTGGGACCGTCGAGTGTTCAGCACTCAAACCGTAACAGAAACACAGTATCTGCTGGTAACATCAATTTTGCGGAATCATTTCACCACTTTTTTAGCTCATCCTTTGCAAGGCCACAGGAGACAAGAAGTCTGACACATAGTCGACACCTAGAGACGATGGTACAGGAGTATCTCCAAGTAAACATTGAAGCCATGACTGTGTCACTGGACCCTTGCTCTTTTTGGGCTTCCAATCTGGATAAATGGCCGGAGCTCGCCACTTACGCCTTGGAGATCTTGTCATGCCCCGCAGCCAGCGTTCTGTTTGAACGTGTGTTCAGCGCTGCTTGTGGTGTGCTGACAGATAAGCGCATGCGGCTCTCCACTGATAATGTAGACAGACTCACGTTCATAAAGATGAACAAATCATGGATCCGAAACCACTTTTCTACCCCTGTGTCATCCTGGGGAGAGTAAAAGCTTGATGATTGGTTAAAATCACCTCACCAACCGTTTTAAGCTTTCAAATTACTAATCATGTTTATCTGTATCTTGGCTGGAAAATTATTTGGGCTTTGTAGCAGTGTGCAGTAATGATTCTATTAGGCTATCTATACTAAGCTCCACCAGATTTAAAATTACTAATCATGTTTATCTGTATCTTGGCTGGAAAATAATTTGGGCTTTGTAGCAGTGTGCAGTACTGATTCTATTAGGCCATCTATACTAAGCTCCACCAGATTTAAAATTAATAATAATTTTTAGCTGCATCTAGCCCAGAAAATAATTTTGGGGCTCCGAGATGCGCAAGACACATAAGTGCCTTCTTGCTGCACTACCTGCAACATGACCCTCAGAATGTCAGAATTCGAAGTAATCCTGACTACTGGGTTGCCACACTCTCAGATCCCCCACACTCTTCGATCAACCTTTTCATTTTAATAAAGACCAAAAAAATGGTCATTTTTGAAATTATAAGCATTAGCAGGTTATTAGAAACTGAAATCAAACAGTTTTCAACTCAAAACTTTATTCTAGGTGATGTTACATTTGCAAATAGGACCCCTTGTTTGAAAGGAGCTTCTGAACTCTCTCATCCATTGAATTTGTCAGGTTTTGGATGGTTTCTGCTTCAATTGTTTTGCATGAGGACAGAATATCCTCCCAGAGCTGTTGCTTAGATGTGAACTGCCTCCCGCCATCATAGACACTCCTTTTGATGATGCTCCAGAGGTTCTGAAGGGGTAGAGGTAAGGGGAGCATGGGGGTCACACCATAAGTTTGTCCCCTTTTATGCCCATATCAGCCAGAGATGCAGATGTGTTATGTGCAGCATGAGACGGTGCATTATCATGCATGAAAATGATCTTGCTGCGGAATACACGGTTCTTCTTCTTGAACCATGGCAGGAAGTGCTGTTTGAGAAACTCCACATACATTATGGAGTTCATCTTTACCCCTTCAGGGATCCTAAAGGGGCTGACAATCTCTCTCCCCATGATTCCAGCCCAAAACAATACTCCACCTCTTCCTTGTTGGCGCTGTAGCCGTGTTTGCGTGGGGTGTCCATCAACCAGCCATCCTCCACTCCATCCATCTGGACCATCGAGCGTTGCATGGCACTCATCCGTGAACAAAACAGTTTTGAAATCAGTCTTCATGTAATTTTTGGCCCACTGGAGCCGTTTCTGCTTGTGTGCAGTGGATAGAGGAGGTCGACAGGATGGCGTACGCACAGCTGCAAACCTCTGAAGGACCCTGCATCTTGTTGTTCGGGGGACGTTGGAGGCACCAGCAGCTTCAAAAACTTGTCTGCTGCTATGACAAGGCTTTTTTGCCGCTGCTCTTTTAACCTGACGTAATTGCCTGTAGGAAAGAGTCCTCAATTTGCCCTTATCAGCACGCACACATGTGTACTGTGAATCAGCTACATACTTCTTGATTGCCAAGACACTTCATCCTGATCATCGCACAATGTTGATTGTAGTCATGCCTTGACCTAAACACTCCACAATTTGTTGCTTCTCAGCAGCCGACACATCCTTTTTCTTTCCCATTTTGGCAGAAAATGTAGGCTGCTTAATAATGTGGGACAGCCTTCTTAAGTAGTCTTGCCGTTCATTGGACACACCTGCCAAACTAATTAGCACAGGTGTCTGCAATTGCTTACAGTGATATAAAGAGCCCTGACACACATCACCATCAATGAGATTAACTGACAAACAAACAAATTCTTCCCTTATCACTCCTAAACACTTTTTGCATAATAATTTGGAACACAGTGTACATGTGCTTTTCCACAAAACACCAGTGGTTCACGTAGTGAATCTTACAGTTCTAACTTGCCAACCGTGGTCTGTATGGAGTTGTTCAATAAAGGGCCCAAAATTAAGATAACATAGACGGGAGAGGTCTCTATGAATAGGAATTCCTAAGAATTTGATACCCTGTGAGGGCCAGGCAAAGGGAAAGTTGGACTGGATGGAATCCTATATGGATTTGGAGAGGGAAACATCGAGGGCCTCAGACTTCGCTGTATTGATTTTAAAATTTGACCATGTAGCAAAGTGATCTATTTCAGCCATAACAGCCTGCTGATGGATATATGTGATTGACATCATCAGCAAATGCAGAGCACTTGTACTCGGTGCCTCCCACCTCAATCCACCTAATATTGGGGTTATGGCGAATTGATGAGAGCAGGTGCTCTGTCACTAGGATGTATAAGAGAGGGGACAGAGGACATCCCTGCCTTGTCCCATTGGTGATTATGAAAGGTGATGAAAATGTTCTGACGTGCCCCCTGGGCCTTGGGACATCCGGAGCCGGACCCTTTTTGGTGGATGCTGGTGGTTGTAGTCTCCGTGGCGGCGACACGGTTCCGTGGCTCAGGGCGGTCAAACCAGTGGCGAAACTGTTTATGTGGTTTTGATGTTTAAATGTCCGACTACGCCACCCGTGGATTGCGGTCAGAGTGAACCGCTGCTGCAGGGCAGACCGCTGAGGCTGGTGTTGTGGGTGCAGTAGAGCGTAGCATAACTCCCCACGGGAGGAGTATAGCCTCAGGGCAGTGTACGCGGAGGATGGGGGTGATGGTGCAGGGCAGCAGCAGTAACGACACGGAGTCAGTGATACAGTCCAGGGCCTTTTCTCACAGTTCTTATTATCCAGACCACTTCTGCAGGTAACGGCTGCCCACGTCGTACTGTGCTTACCAGGTGAGGGGCTCAGACAACTCCCAGATAACTTTGGAGCGCTTCACAGGACCCCCTTTGTGTGTCCTTTGTCTGGCCTTTCTTACCAACCCTTCTGTCCGGCTGCCTCGGGCCTCCTCTTGGTAAACTTGGCGCCAGTTTCCCTGACCCTATGTGCTGCCCTCCTAGCGGGTGTAGCGAGGGGCTGCGCCACATAAAATGTCACAGACTCCGGTTTCTAGCTGAGGGTCGTTTCCCGCCTCCACTAGTTTCGGGGACCAGTCTCCCCCTTTGGCCTGACCCCTCCACGCAGGTGGATTCGGGCATGCGGTGGCGACTCGCCCGTCCACACCCCTGGGATCCCTTCATTCCTCGTTCCTGGAGCCTTCTCCGCTCCTCTTCCTTCCTTCTCCCTCTTCCAGGCCTGGGCCTCTGTTACTAGGCCCGCCTCTGGAGCAGAGCTCATGCAGAGCCCCTGCTCCCTGTCCCTTCTGCTCAGACTTCTCTGCACTGAACTAAGATGGTGCCCACCTTTTATACTCCCTTCTCAATGCACCCAGGAACTGCTTCCTCCCTGCTCCTGCACTACAGGGTTCCCCTTCCTCCCCCCACTCCAGCCAGGGACAGGGACTGTCGTGCCCATCTCAGGGGCATATTGGTCGCCCTGCCTCACGGCAATGTGGTGTAATGCATGCAGGTTTCGGGGTCCAGATCCACACTCCATCCTTACCTGAGAGTGAGATAACACACCTCTGGGTGAGGTGCAATACCTCTGCAGCAACCGAGCCCTCGGGGTGCTACAGTTCCATTTATCTTCAGCCTAGGTGACGCATTGCGATACAGGGCCGTGATTTTGGCTATAAAAGGGTCCCCTAGACCCCTACCCCAAGCTTTTTAAGAGAATAATATATGGCGTGCCAGGAGACTCTATGGAATGCTTTGTCAGCATCCAACGAGAGTATCTAATTACAAATTTTTAACTGCATCTAGCCCAGGAAACACTTTGTGCCTAGTAGCAGTGTCTGCTAGTCAGCGGATTATATCGGCTGTTAAGCAAGCTACACCACCTGTAGTTTGGACACTTAATTTTTTCAAAGGAAATGCTTCGGGACCACGGGATACTCAGTGAAGAGCATCAGGAGGCACCCCAAGGCATAGGGGCTGGGACTGGCGGTAGGACGCCTTGCGGTGGACAGCCGAGCTCGATCCTTATAAAAGCTTTTTAACTGCAGCAGCTTTAGTGGACGCTACTGGAGCTGGAATTACGCGGCTGCTGGCATGAGACTTGCCCTTCAATATATCCTTGTAAAAGGATTTAAAGTGTATTCATTCAAATTAGAGAGACAATTTAAATTAAAAAGCTTAGAGCTGCCTCCACAACAGGGGGGCTCGCTGGACCCACCAGCGGACAGGCACCAGTATTGAGAGAGGGGGGCTGGCCATCAGGGTCCACCGCGGCTCTGGCACAAACGGAGGTGGCACGAGCAGGAACGGACTGGCCCTGTCGGCTTCTCACTTTTTGGATTTTAGAAGGGCATGACATGCCTATATCTGTGTCTCCCCCTCCTTTTACTCCTCCACCTCTTTTCTTTTCACATGACTATATGTACTTGTCACTTTTCCATGTGTTAGTTATGTCTTCTGAGCAGTTTGTCAGCTTTTGGACACCTTTGACGGTGTTTTCTATGTGTTTCTATGTGTTTTTGTTTGCCTGCCATTGGTTTTAACGGTGTTCGAAGGTGTTCGGCGAACAGTTTGACGAACAGTTCGGCGAACACAAGGGTGTTCGACGAACCGAACTCGAACACTACGGGGGTGGCTCAACACTAATCACCATCACCAGATCTGCTGCAACCCCCCAACCTACTGTCTCCTTCCCCATCATCCTGTAGAATGTAAGCCAGCAAGGGTAGGGTCCTCTTCCCTCTGTACCAGTCTATCATTGTTAGTTCATATACTGTAAGTGATATCTGTATTTTGTATGTAACCCCTTCTTATGTACAGCACCATGGAATCAATGGTGCTATTTAAATAAATAATAATAAAAAAAAAATAGTGAATTTTTTAGGCAATAAAAAAGATCCTGACTACAAAAAGATCGTCGGACAAATACTGAAAGCATTTCAAGTTTTAGGTTGCCTGATGAGTTTGAAAGTGCATTTCCTCCATTCCCACCTTTCTTGAAAATTTGGGAGCTGTGAGTGAAGAGCAAGGTGAACGATTCCACCTTCTGCGTGATAGTGTGGCAAATCAGGGATGTTCATGGGCGAAGCCGATTTTTTGGTGCGAACAAGCCGGAACCCCAAACACGAAACCGAATTTGAAATGGCAAACAAATTCACTCAACACTACTCATTATTTCTCTCCCGTTTACTTGGAAACCGATTTTGGGCCACATAAAGAAGTATTCTACCAATTATCTGATCTTCCCGTTGTGCTCTATGGATTTTTCCTTTTGGTAGTTGTTGAATGGACAGGGGGTGATCTTGTTCTCTCGCTTTTATGGTGGTTTCCACCGTCAACAGACACCACAATGGTGTGTCTTTTTCTTGATAAGCTTGCACTGCTTGGGTAGTGCTCTCAATTGCTTCCAGGCTGACTTCCTCCGAGCATTCTTGCATGAAGGCATTCTCGACAATCTGTCAGCATCCGCATTGGATTTTCCTGGCCGGTACTTGATACTGAAATTGAAGTCAGCTAGTTCAGCGACCCATCTCTCACCCGTTGCATTCAGTTTGGCTGTAGTGAGGACATAGGTCAAAGGGTTTTTGTCAGTGTATACCTCAAGCTCTTTGCTGTAGTAGAGATAATCTCTAAATCGTTCACAGATAGCCCATTTCAATGCCAGGAACTCCAATTTTCCAGAATGTAGATGGTAATTCTTCTCAGCGTCTGTTAACATTCTAGAACCGTAACCAATGACTCAATTTTCCATCTTGCTGCTGATACAGGGCAGCTCCCAGTCCAACTTGAGAAGCGTCACAATGAAGAACAAATGGTATGTTGAAATCAGGATATCCCAAGATGGTGGTTTTACCAGGTAGTCTACTAGTTGTTCCGATACCTCCTGGTCGTCTACTGTCAGAGAATGGGCTGATGGGATGAAACGGAGTTGTTTCTTTTAAGCCCGGTCCTACCTGCGTTCTTTTTCTCCGTGGTTGTTGTCATCAGCCCGAAGAGGAGGTATAGCTGGGTGGCAATCCTGGAGAAGTTAAGCACCTGAGTACGATAGTAGGAGAGGAATCCTAAGATCTGCCTCAACTCCCCGGCAGTAGAGGGCCGCTTGTCTTTTAAAGCCAGTACCGGAGTGATTTCTGCTAGATCCATGTTATATCCTTCTCCGGACACAATTTTCCCTAGAAATCAGACTTCCTTTTTGAACAGTTCACACTTCTTTGGGGTCAACTTAACTTTGTGTTGTTGATACCGCTGTAATACGGTTCTCATGTGTTCAACATGCTCCCGGAAGGTTTTGCTGTGTACCACATTGTCATCCAAGTACGGCTGGCAGATATCGTCTCTCAATCCTTCCAAACAGGTCTCCATGCTCCTCTGAAATTCTGCTGGAGCTGAACATAGCCCAAACGGTATGCGGATCCACTCATATAACCCCCATGGTGTGATGAATGCTGTCAAGGGTCTACTGGACTCTTCAACAAACCCTTGATGGTATGCTTTACCCTGATCGAGGACAGAGAACCAGATACTTCCTACTATCCAGCATATCTTAAATCTTTGGTATCGGGTTTTTTCCTAACACAAACAATAGGAGAGGAATAAGACGACTTTGACTTTTGGACCCAACCTCTGTTGATTAGATCTTGTAAATACTCTTTCACTTCATGGTGTAATGGTTTTGGCACAGACATGTAACTTCTGGTTACTGGGGTTGTGTCTTTCAAATTGATTTTCAATTGCAAAGACGGGATACAGCCTATATCAGAGTCATCTTTAGAGAATGTGTGACACTCTTCTCTCAGCATCTGTTTTGCTATCGCTATATCTTCAGCACACAAGTGTTCCAGGGATACTGGGGGATCCCAGATGGGGAGACTGAATTCATGGTAGACCCCTGGGCGGGTCTCACACTGGCTGGATATACCATTTTAATGGTTTCAATGTGACCTAACACAGTCTTTGGATCCAGTCTAATTTCGTGTTTCATAGTATTCATCACCAGTACTGTCACTAGAGCAAACCCACCAGTAGGAATTGTAAGCACAGTCTCACCTTGAACTAGGCCTTCCGGAAGCTTTGAGGAGCCTTTTGGCACAAACAGTCTTTTCTGGACTTTTCTTCACGGTTCTACCCAGACTCCACACCTCACCCCCACCATTTGGTTTGCAGGGATGATGGTTGGGCGCCAGCCCATGGATGGTTGACTTCACTTATTACATTATAACCCAGGATGGGATCCTTTGTTACGTTCTGATCACTGGTCACGAGAAAAGGTACCAAAAACTCAATGGTGTTGCTGTGCTTCATGGCCCTCAGTTAGAAAATCACTTCCACCCAGTCTATGAAAGGGATTTCTGTCTGGTTGACCGCTTTGCCATGGAGTTCCACTGGTCCTAAGAGTTCTTTTAGTGACTGAAGGCAGGGATGTGGTAGGTAGCGCCTTCTCCATTCTTCATTTAAATGGCTCGCTTGGGCTCCTGTGTCCCACAGTGCTTTTACCAGGAGTCCATCTAGCTGGCACTGTATAAAGCACCTTTCACCGATTAGGTTGATGAGGCTATCTATACCGACCTAGGAATCCTCCTCCCAGGATTACATCATTTGATCTCCACACTAGGCATTATGTAACTGATGCCCCTGTCTCTCTTGCAGCTGTTGTAGACAGGAACACACTTAGGGATAGTACTGACGCAGCCATTTTACCTCATGCGCCATTCTGGGGTTTGGTGAGCTTTGGATTTGCTTCTGGGGCCTCCTTCGTGTCGCGGATATCAGTAGCCCCGCACTGGCAACATCCTGTCTTTTAACCCAAACGACCGTGACCATTGGCATTCCATGGCATAATGTCCTTCCTCACCACATCTTAGACAGTGGACACACATCGTACTCTGATTTGATGAACGGCACGCTTCACCAGCCGGGTATCTTATGTTTTGTAACCCACTCCTGGGTCTGAGGGATACCGGTTCTAGCCTGGAACGAATCAACTTTTTCACCTCAATCAACTCGGCTTGCAGTTCTCTGATTACTTCCTCCCAGTCAGCGCTGGCGGTCCTCTCTTTTGTTGGTGATTTAAGATTCCCTGTAGGAGGTGGCACTGGAGGGTCTCCATGATGATCTTCGGACTGGCCACTGGGGGTCTCCAACTTCAGCTGACTCATTTTAGTGATTTTAGGAGCAGAGCCTTTCTTTAACTTCTGTTCACTCTCTGACTCCAAACTAGCTGCCTCATTAATATTTTCAATTAGGACTTTGTCCAGAATGCCAGGATCTTCTCGGTACTGTTTCAGCTGCAACTTGATGTCTTTGCTGATTAACCCCGTTCCCAATGATCTCAAGAACTTCTTCTGGACTAGTCCAGCATGAAACTTCTCCTCCGCTTCTACATCTCTGGATGCAAACAGTCTATCCTTCAGTTCAACTGCTCTGGACAAGAAACTTTGGGGTGATTCATTATTTTTCTGTGAGAGGTTAATGAGTCGATGCAACAATTCTGAAGTACTCTCTTCTTTATAGTGCCCTTTTAAAAATCATCTTCAGCTGTTGCAAGGTCAATTGACTCTTCATTTCTAGCATACTACAGAGGTTCAGTCCTGGGCTGATCGCTTTCACCAGCCCCTCAACGATCTCATCTGGCTGGTAGCCTTTCTGTAAGCCTGCATCAATCTGGTGCAACATGTTCATATAAGACAGTTTCTCTTTCTGTTCACACTCTCCAATTTGTCCCAGGATCTTGAATTCTTTCCTTATGGTTATTTGTGGTGTTAGAGAGGACTGTCTTCCTGATTTATCTAACCTGAGCAGGGTAAAGGTTCTGTCTGAGTCTGTCACTCATTCAGAGGTTTTGGTAGATTCCGTCAGGGCTGTTGTTAGGGTTTTGAATTGTTATTTCAATTACTGCAGTTCTGTCTGCGGACGGAGATTCCCACTTTTGGTAATTGGTGCCGCCCCTCCATCCTCCAACTTCAACCTGGTTAGAAACTGTGTTAGCTTCTGGAGGAATGTCCCCATGACGTTTTCAGCTTCTTTCTCCCCCAGCTCATCCATTTTTGCATTAATGGCAGCTAACAGTTGACTGCGGTTGTGTGCTTTAGAAATCTGTTCTTCTGACATCTTTATATGTTCTGCTACTGTTCTCAATTCTTCGCAGGTTAACTGAAGAAGCAGCTCACTATTACTGTCCATTTGTATTTCCATATCCATTGCTGATAGTGAGTTTTCTCACTGGTCCCCTTTAACTTTTGTAGCAGAGTTGAATTGAGGTGCTGTGCTGCTGTGTTTTTCCAGACACATTTACTCTTCTCCCTCTACGCGCTAATTCCCACTCAGGATTCCCCGTATGGGCCACCAATGTTACACGCACACCGCTAGGTTCAGATGGGGCGAGACGGGTTTCATGAATTCTTTGGAATCCTAGGAGAACTGTTACTCAGGGCGACCGTAGGCTGCAGCTTCTCTCCTGATCTGAATCCTGTTCAGTTGCCTTCTGTCAGATACCGATAACACACTACCTTTCTCTTTGGCTTCAGCCAGACTATAATAACAAGTTCCCCACAATCCCCCTGGGGCTCTGCTAAAACACTCCCTGTCTCCTGTGACTGTTGCTGGATGCTTCTGAAGCTCAACACTTCCAAGATCTATTGATTAAAATCAACTTTTGTTTGTGGGAAAACCCTTTAATGACCTTTCTAACAGTAGGTGTAAGCCAGTTGGGGTTTAATTTTTATCATCAATACTTGTTACCTATAGGAAAAAAAATTGCAGTCTGATTGACCTGTATAGATTTGAAGCGCTCAGATTTTTCATTAGTATCACTATCTGATATTTGCTGCTTCCAGTCAATCTCCAGAAGTGCAACCTGTTGAAATTAAGCAGGTGATTTTTCATCTTCACTCCAGTATGTTTTTTATAGTGCAAATAGAATGAAATGATATTGCAGTTACTTGCTCCAAAATTTTTTTTGCGAACAGCGACATTTCTACCAAATTGTTAGAAATGACCAGATGTAATAGAGTATTGCCTCTTGTCAGGTCATAAATTGGTTTATAAAATTATCCTGCAACACGATGAGACATTTTCTCTCCTTTGTAGTTGAAGCAGAACCATGACCCCAGTCAATGTAACATCGGCGTCTCTGCCCCCTGCCAGGTAGAGAGGCCGTCCCTCTCACCGCCGCGCTCCCTGCCCGGCATCCTCCAGCGCTCCTCTTCCTCTTAGTTGATGCACAGTGTACTTACCACTGCTTCAGCCCTCAGGTCCCGCTGCTAGCCTGACTACTAGTTCTGCCCGCCAGCCTGACTATCAGTTCAGTCCGCCAGCCTGACTACTCTCCAGCCTGACAGTCTGTCTTCCATTCAGTCCGCCAGTCTGTCTATGGGCTTTGCCCGCCTGCTTACCTGGAAGCACCTGCCTGTTACCTGTCAGCCTACCTGGAGGCTCCTGCCCGTCACTTGCCGTGACCATCTGACAGCCTACCTAGAGGCTCCTGCCTGTCACTTGCCGTGACCACCTGTCAGCCTAACTGGAGGCTCCTTCCCGTCACTTGCCGTGACCACCTGACAGCCTACCTAGAGGCACCCGCCTTTCGCCTGCTGTCTCTACCAGTTCATCTACCCGGACCTCTCGTCAGCCTGCCTGCTGTGCCATCTGCAGTATCGGTCAGTCTCCGCCATCTGACCCGTGGGAGTCATCTGCTCTCTTACAAGGTTGTCCTCAGAGTAGCACCTGGTCCCTCTGCTCGGTCCCTCCCTGGTCACGGAGTTGTTAGCCGCCGTACGACCTAGGTCGGTCCAATTTGATACCTAGTTACGCCCCTCTGGGTCCCTCTGTAGCGTCGGCGTCCCTGCCTCCTGCTAGACAGGGACGCCGTTCCCCTCACCTCTCCGCTCCGTGCCCGGCGGCTTCCTCCCGCTCTGCTGGCAGCGCGTGCTGCTTCCCGGCCTCTGTGCTTAGGGCGCGCGCGCGCGCTCCCCCTCTCTTAAAGGGGCCGCGCGCGCCGTCCTAAGGAGTCCCCGGCCAATGGCCGGAGGACCTCACCATATATAAGGCACCTCCTCCAAAATGGAGGTGCCCGAGCAATGTTGTTGCAAAGCCTTTCAACTCTGCTTCAGCCCTCAGGTCCCGTTACCAGATACCTGCCAGTTACCTGCCAGATCTCTGCTTGATACCTACCTGATTCCTGTCTATCTGCTTGCATTCCTGCGGTCCGACAGACTGCCTTCCAACACCTGTCAGTCTGTCTATGGATCTGCCCGCCCGCTCACCTGGGAGCGCTCACCTGCTACCTGCCTGCTAGCCTACCTGGAGGCTCTGCCGTCACTTGCCGTGACCACCTGCCTGTCCAGAGACTCCAGCCCGCTCACCTGGGAGCACTCACCTGCTACCTGCCTGCTAGCCTACCTGGAGGCTCTGCCGTTACTTGCCGTGACCACCTGCCTGTCCAGAGACTCTTGCCCGCTCACCTAGGAGCGCTCACCTGCTACCTGCCTGCTAGCCTATCTGGAGGCTCTGCCGTCACTTGCCGTGACCACCTGCCTGTCCAGAGACTCTTGCCCGCTCACCTGGGAGCGCTCACCTGCTACCTGCCTGCTAGCCTATCTAGAGACTCTTTCCCTGCTGTCACTTGCCGTGACCACCTGCCTGTCTAGAGACTCTTATCCTGCTGTCACTTGCCGTGACCACCTGCCTTTCTAGAGACTTTTACCCTGCTGTCACTTGCCGTGACCATCCGCCTGTCAAGAGACTGTCCCCGTCACTTGCCGTGACCTCCTGCCCTTCTACCCAGAGACTGTCCCTGTCACTTGCCGTGACTACCTGCCCGCCTTCCCTGGGAGCCACCCGCTTACTTACAAGGACTGCCCCTTTGTATAGTTGCTCTGAGGTTCCACCTCCCAGACCCGTTACAGTTTGCTGGGGCCCTGGAACCCAGTGGCACCCAAGCTCCCTCGCTCTCGGACCTATGTCATGAACTTTCCCGTCAAAGGTCCCAACAGGAGTCCATCCTGAGCCATCTGCGTAGTGTTAACTCCCGCCTGGACACACTGACTACCTCTTCGGGACCTGCTTCCAGTCGCACGACTCCTACCCCGGCAGCGTCGCTGCCCATCAATTGCATGGCATCTCTTCCCGGTCCCCGCCTCTCCGCCCCGCCTCGTTTTGGCGGAGATCCCGGTCAGGCACGGGGCTTCATTAACCTGTGCACTCTGCACTTCGAACTGTTGGCACACCAGTTTCCCACCGACCGAGCCAAAGTAGCCTTCATCATGTCCCATCTCACGGGGGAGGCGCTGGCTTGGCTAAATCCTCTATGGGAGAGAGAAGACCCCCTGGTGTCCAACCTGCCAGCCTTTCTCACGGCTTTCCGGAAGGTCTTCAACGAACCAGGACGGAGGACCTCATCCGCCTCATCTCTGCTACGCCTCCGCCAAGGAAGTCTCACCGTGGGCCAATATGCCATACGGTTCCGTACCCTTGCTTCGGAGCTTGCCTGGGATAACGACGCCCTGGTGTCCGTCTTCTGGGAGGGTCTGTCCGGCCATATTAAAGATGAACTCGCCGGTCAGGATATTCCTACCACTCTCGACGACTTAATTACACTTGCCACCCAGATTGACATCCGGTTCCAGGAGCGCACCAAAGAGGCCACCCGTGAGAGGAGGTTTCCACGCCTTGCCCCTACCTTCCAGAGACCCGTCACTTCCTCCGTTACTCCCCCGGCGGACTCACCCGAGCCTATGCAGGTCGACCAGACCAAGATGGTCAAGACCCGTCAAGAATTACGCCGTGCCGAGGGGAGCTGCTTCTACTGTGGCAGTAAGGAGCACCGGATCCGTTCCTGCCCGGAGAGGTCGGGAAACGCCTGTGTCTAGGATCGCTCAGAGAGGTCGCTCTAGACAGGAATAAACCCTCTCCATCTCTAATGCTGTCGGTCTCTATCATCTGCGGGGAGAACCGTTATTTTGAACTGGCTCAACTTGACTCTGGAGCTGCCGGAAATCTCATTTCTCAGTCCCTGGTAGAGAAATACCGCATTCCCACCAAACCTCTGGCTGTACCCTTATCTGTCGCCGCCGTGGATGGGGGTCTCTTACCGCATCCCATCCAACTCATCACCGAATCCATAACTCTGCAGGTGGGAATGCTGCACTCTGAGAGCATCTTCTTCCATGTTCTGCCTGGACTCTCTCGCGCCCTCTTGCTAGGCCTACCTTGGCTCCAGAGACATGCACCCGTGCTTGATTGGCAGACCGGAGAAGTTCTTCGCTGGGGACAGGACTGCCATAAGACTTGTTTAGTTCCCGTTCATCCTGCTCGTCCTTCTCCTACCCCAGCCAATCTACCCGGCCTACCGGTTTCCTATTGGTCTTTTGCGGACGTCTTTAATAAAAGAGAAGCAGAGACATTACCCCCTCATAGACCATACGACTGCCCAATTGACCTGATGCCCGGCGCTACTCCTCCATGTGGGCATATTTACCCTTTGTCCGCTGCTGAGACCCGGTCCATGTCTGAATATATTGAGGAGAATCTGGCCTGGGGATTTATCCGGAAATCTACCTCCCCGGCGGGAGCAGGCTTCTTCTTCGTCAAAAAGAAGGACGGCTCACTCCGTCCCTGTATAGACTATAGAGGCCTTAACCAGATCACAGTGAAAAATAAATACCCCCTTCCGCTCATTCCTGAATTATTTGACCGTCTGAGGGGGGCTAGAATCTTCACCAAGCTGGACCTCCGTGGGGCGTATAATCTGGTCCGTATCCGTCAGGGGGATGAATGGAAGACGGAATTCAACACCCGGGACGGCCACTATGAATACCTTGTAATGCCCTTCGGTCTCTGTAACGCTCCCGCCGTCTTTCAAGAGTTGGTCAATGACATCTTTCGTGACCTTCTCTACTCCTGCGTGGTGGTGTACCTGGACGACATCTTGGTCTTCTCTCCGGATCTTCTCACTCACCGGAGGGACATTCGTCAGGTCCTGCTCAGGCTCAGGCAGAACCACCTCTACGCTAAATATGAGAAGTGCCTCTTTGAGCAGACCTCGCTTCCGTTTCTGGGCTACATAATCTCTCAGACCGGCCTACGAATGGATCCAGAGAAACTGTCTGCCATCCAGAAGTGGCCCCGGCCAGAGGGGTTGAAGGCTATTGAGCGGTTCCTGGGCTTCGCCAACTACTACCGCCTCTTCATTCCGCACTTCTCTTCCCGGACTGCCCCTATCTCGGCGCTCACCCGTAAGGGCGCTAATCCCAGAGAATGGCCGCCCAAAGCAGAGGAGGCCTTCCTTTCCTTAAAACAAGCTTTTTCCTCCGCCCCTGTGCTGCATCGTCCGGACGGCAACAAACAATTCTTCCTAGAAGTCGACGCTTCCTCCTCCGGAGCCGGAGCGGTACTTACCCAAAAGTCGTCTTCCGGAAGAATGGTAACCTGCGGCTTCTTCTCCAAACTCTTCTCCTCTTCTGAGCGCAATTATTCTATAGGAGACCGAGAATTGTTGGCCATTAAGCTGGCACTGGAGGAGTGGCGTTACCGGCTCGAGGGGGCTCTTCACCCGGTAATAATTTACACGGACCACAAGAACTTAGCTTACCTCCAGAGTGCCCAGAGACTTAACCCGCGCCAAGCCCGGTGGTCCTTGTTCTTCGCCCGCTTTAATTTCATTCTTCATTTTCGCCCGGCTGACAAAAACATCAAAGCTGATGCCTTGTCCCGATCCTTTTTGGTCTCTGATCTTGAGAAGGAGCCTAAACACATCATCGACCCCGCCAAAGTAATGCATGTGGCCCCTGTGAATCTAAATCGTCTTCCACCCGGTAAGACGTTCGTAACTGTACCTGATCGTGAGAAGGTTCTACACTGGGGACACTTGTCCAAGCTAGCTGGCCACGCTGGTCAGAAAAAGACCCTCCTGCTTATTACCCGGCATTACTGGTGGCCTACCCTGCACAAGGACGTAATAGACTTTGTTTCAGCCTGTGTGTCCTGCGCCCGCAACAAGGTTCCGAGACATCTGCCAGCCGGCCGTCTCCTTCCTCTTGCTGTACCTGCTGCCCCATGGCAGCATATAGCTATGGACTTTATAACGGACCTCCCTGTCTCTGCCAGTTGTACGGTCATTTGGGTGGTCGCTGACCGCTTTTCCAAAATGGCTCACTTTATTCCCCTGCCGGGTCTCCCGTCTGCATCAGAGTTAGCTAAAGACTTTATCCATCATGTCTTCCGTCTTCATGGTCTTCCTCTCCACATCGTATCCGACCGAGGGGTTCAGTTCACCTCTCGCTTTTGGCGAGCCATGTGTAAACTGCTGGGGGTCACCTTGGACTTTTCTTCTGCTTATCACCCACAGTCCAATGGCCAAGTAGAACGGATCAACCAAATTTTAACCAGTTTCCTTCGGCACTTTTTTAATGCTCACCATTCCGACTGGGTGGATCTTTTACCGTGGGCCGAATTTTCCTACAATACTCACGAGAGCGAATCTTCCTCCAAATCCCCGTTTTTTGTAGTCTTCGGTCAGCATCCTCGGATCCCGTTTCCCGTCTCCACCTCGGTGGACAATCCGGCTGCGGAATCTCTCGTTAACGAATTTTCCTCCATTTGGGAAAGTACCAGATCCGCACTCCTTCAGTCTTCCGAGCGGATGAAAAAACAGGCTGACAAAAGACGTCTGGATCCACCACAATTCCGTCCTGGAGATAAGATCTGGCTCTCGTCCAAATATGTCCGCCTCACGATTCCTTCCTACAAGTTAGGGCCTCGGTTCATCGGTCCACTGGAAGTTATCAAACAAATCAACCCGGTGGCCTATAAATTGAAACTCCCGGCCAATTTGCGGATTCCTAACTCCTTCCATGTATCTCTACTCAAACCCGTGGTACTTAACTCTTTTTCCAAGTCTACAGGTATGCCTCCTGCTCCGGTTTCCGCTGAAAACGAGTTTGAGGTAGAGAACATTCTGGCCACCAAAAGGGTAAGAGGAAAGTCCTTTTTTCTAGTGGATTGGAAGGGGTTTGGTCCTGAGGAGAGAACATGGGAGCCCCGGGAGAACATCCAGGCCCCTCTCATCCTTGATAAATTTCTCTCTGGCCTAAAAAAGGGGGGGCCTAAAGGGGGGGTACTGTAGCGTCGGCGTCCCTGCCTCCTGCTAGGCAGGGACGCCGTTCCCCTCACCTCTCCGCTCCGTGCCCGGCGGCTTCCTCCCGCTCTGCTGGCAGCGCGCGCTGCTTCCCGGCCTCTGTGCTTAGGGCGCGCGCGCTCCCCCTCTCTTAAAGGGGCCGCGTGCGCCGTCCTAAGGAGTCCCCGGCCAATGGCCGGAGGACCTCACCATATATAAGGCACCTCCTCCAAAATGGAGGTGCCCGAGCAATGTTGTTGCAAAACCTTTCAACTCTGCTTCAGCCCTCAGGTCCCGTTACCAGATACCTGCCAGTTACCTGCCAGATCTCTGCTTGATACCTACCTGATTCCTGTCTATCTGCTTGCATTCCTGCGGTCCGACAGTCTGCCTTCCAACACCTGTCAGTCTGTCTATAGATCTGCCCGCCCGCTCAACAGGGAGCGCTCACCTGCTACCTGCCTGCTAGCCTACCTGGAGGCTCTGCCGTCACTTGCCGTGACCACTTGCCTGTCCAGAGACTCCTGCCCGCTCACCTGGGAGCACTCACCTGCTACCTGCCTGCTAGCCTACCTGGAGGCTCTGCCGTTACTTGCCGTGACCACCTGCCTGTCCAGAGACTCTTGCTTGCTCACCTGGGAGCACTCACCTGCTACCTGCCTGCTAGCCTATCTGGAGGCTCTGCCGTCGCTTGCCGTGACCACCTGCCTGTCCAGAGACTCTTGCCCGCTCACCTGGGAGCGCTCACCTGCTACCTGCCTGCTAGCTTATCTAGAGACTCTTTCCCTGCTGTCACTTGCCGTGACCACCTGCCTGTCTAGAGACTATTATCCTGCTGTCACTTACCGTGACCACCTGCCTGTCTAGAGACTCTTACCCTGCTGTCACTTGCCGTGACCATCCGCCTGTCAAGAGACTGTCCCCGTCACTTGCCGTGACCTCCAGCCCTTCTACCCAGAGACTGTCCCTGTCACTTGCCATGACTACCTGCCCGCCTTCCCTGGGAGCCACCCGCTTCCTGACAAGGACTGCCCCTTTGTATAGTTGCTCTGAGGTTCCACCTCCCAGACCCGTTACACCCTCCTTGCATCGCAGCACAGAGGTTCCACCACCCGGATCCGTAACAGTCAATATATGGGTAGTTAATCACTACTGCATTATCCTGTGCAGCTTGCACCATCTGATTATGCAGCCGGCCCTAAAATGCCTCACTGATGTTGGGGGACCTATAGATCACACAAAATATTACTCTTTCAGTGTCTATCTCCCTAGGTAATTTCACCCATAGGGTTTCAACTTTCTCACAAACCTTATCACCTTTTATTATCTTTGTCACACTGATGTTCATATTACGCCAAACATACAGACATATTTCTGCTTCTTTCCTATTTGCCTTGTGTCTTTCTGAAAGACTCTATAAAGTCAGGAAGACTTACAGCCCAATCATGTGAAGAGTCCAACAGTGTCTCAGCAACACAAGTTACATCATTGTGTTCCTCTAGTACAAAACTTTCATATTTTGTTTGCTAGCCTTCTAGCATTTCTGAACATCCACTGTAGGTTACCATCCATTTTCCCACATTTACTTTCTGAAATGATAATTCCTGAAATATAGTGGTATATTTGTCATCAATGCTTGTTCATAAAAATGGATTTCCTTATTCTCTGACCTAATCTTCCCATCACAGTTCACTTCTTCATCCTCTAATAAAATCTGACTTACCTACACATTTATTTTGTGCCTTGACCTTCCCTATCATCCCCAGTTTAAATAAATACTCATCCACCCCTGCTAGAATTTTTTCCCCCATACCATCTTCCATTAAGGTGCAAATGATCTGCAGAATACAAATTGTACCCTGATGAAAAGTTAGCGCAGTGTGCCATGAGCCCAAATTTTTCTGCTCTGTACCAAGACATAAAGAGGTTTTTTACCTCAAAGAAAGAATCAGCTGTGATCCCCTGCTGTAATACTCTTTTGCTTCCTCCCCTGCACAGGAGATGTGGTATGGTCAGACCATGTTCCTGCACAGTCAGGCACAGCCATTACACAGTACACAGCAGGGGCACATTTATAAGATTATCTCAGCACAGGAACTAATTTTTAAACACATCCAATTAATAAACTTATTATTATTCAAAGATCTATTGATTAACATGTTGATTAAAATTACTTATTGCTAAACAAAACAATAGACTGGTATTACACTTACCTGTCTACTAGATAATAGACGCTCTCCATTGCTTTTCGGAGCTGTGCCTAAACGATAAAAGAAGCACATTATTTTAGAAAATAGACACAGAAACACATCTATATACAGTCCTGCTCATTGTTATTGGCACCCATGCAGTTTAAGTACATAATGTGGAATATCTCCTGAAAAAATGAAACAAGTGAAACATTTTCTTTTGAATAGAGCACTGTGTTAAATACAAAAGAGAAAATGATAAACAATAATTTAAAGCAAAAACAATGGGAGGGAAAATAGAAAAATCTAAAACTTGCTGTGACACTGGTATTGGTACCCTTTACATTAATTTAGTATGGAAAAACATTTTGACAAACCTGCAATATATTACAAAAGAGATTCACCTGTGATTAATTGTCAGTGCCCATGTGACATGAATTAGTCAATGACTGATGACTTCAGTTTCAACAGTGTGCAATGTTATTAAGAAGTTTGCCAAACATGGAACCATCAAGAACCTCCCTGAACGTGAGGGAAAGAGGAAAATTGCCAAGAGATTTCTTCGAAGATTGGAAATGGTGGAAAAAACACCAAGACAAACATCCAAAGACACTTCCAAAACAGAAAACTTTCTCAGTTATTTCTATTCTCTAGAGCAGTGATGCAATTCAAATTTCATATATTTCATGTTCGCATACTTAGCACTGCAGAGTGCTACTTTATTTGTTAGTGATATATGGAGATGGCTACTCTTAGTAAGCACCTGTACACACCCGTTTTCTGTTTTGGATGTGACGGTCAGGTTTTTACTATTTGTATACATAGGCTTTCTGACTGAGCACTCCGCTCCTAAGCCTCAGGTGGTTTTAATTACAGCAGGATCTTACCTTCCCATACACATGCAGACTTTAGTCTCTAAGAGAGGATTCACATTAGGTAGGTTCCTGGTAACGAGAGTCGGCTTACCGTGGCTTCCGGGTACACATGAAGTGGCCAATTTATGCTCTACGTTTTCTCAGTTATTTCTATTTTCTAGAGCAGTAATGCAATTCAAATTTCATATATTTCATGTTTGCATACTTAGCATTACAGAGTGATACTTTATTTCTTAGTTATACAGTCATATGAAAAAGTTTGGGCATCCCTATTAATCTTAAGCTTAATGTTTTATAAAAATTGGTGTTTTTGCAACAGCTATTTCAGTTTGATATATGTAATAACTGTTGGACACAGTAATGTTTCTGCCTTGAAATGAGGTTTATTGTACTAACATAAAATGTGCAATCTGTATTCAAACAAAATTTGACAGGTGCATAAGTATGGGCACCTCACCAGAAAAGTGACATTAATATTTAGTAGATCCTCCTTTTGCAAAAATAACAGCCTCTAGTCGCTTCCTGTAGCATTTAATGAGTTCCTGGATCCTGGATGAAGGTATTTTTGACCATTCCTCTTTACAAAACAATTCCAGTTCAGTTAAGTTTGATGGTCGCCGAGCATGGACAGCCCTCTTCAAATGATCCCACAGATGTTCAATGATATTCAGGTCTGGGGACTGGGATGGCCATTCCAGAACATTGTAATTGTTCCTCTGCATGAATGCCTGAGTAGATTTGGAGCGGTGTTTTGGATCATTGTCTTGCTGAAAGATCCATCCCCTGCGTAACTTCAACTTTATCACTGATTCTTGAAAATTATTGTCAAGAATCTGCTGATACTGAGTGGAATCCATGCGTCCCTCAACTTTAACAAGATTCCCGGTGCCGGCATTGGCCACACAGCCCCAAAGCATGATGGAACCTCCACCAAATTTTACTGTGGGTAGCAAGTGTTTTTCTTGGAATGCTGTGTTTCTTTGCCACCATGCATAACGCCTTTTTGTATGACCAAACAACTCAATCTTGGTTTCATCAGTCCATAGGACCTTCTTCCAAAAAGAAATTGGCTTCTCCAAATGTGCTTTTGCATACCTCAGCCGACTCTGTTTGTGGCGTGCTTGCAGAAACGGCTTCTTTCGCATCACTCTCCCATACAGCTTCTCCTTGTGCAAAGTGCGTTGTATAGTTGACCGATGCACAGTGACACCATCTGCAGCAAGTTGATGCTGCAGCTCTCTGGAGGTGATCTGAGAATTGTCCTTGACTGATCTCACCATTCTTCTTCTCTGCCTTTCTGAAGTTTTTCTTGGCCTGCCACTTCTGGCCTTAACAAGAACTGTCCCTGTGTTCTTCCATTTCCTTACTATGTTCCTCACAGTGGAAACTGACAGGTTAAATCTCTGAGACAGCTTTTTGTATCCTTCCCCTGAACAACTATGTTGAATAATCTTTGTTTTCAGATCATTTGACAGTTGTTTTGAGGAGCCCATGATGGCACTCTTCAGTGGAGCTTCAATCAGGAGAACAACTTGTAAGTGGCCACTTTAAGTAGCTTTTCTCATGATTGCATACACCTGGCTATGAAGTTCAAAGCTCAATGAGGTTACAAAACCAAAAAAAGTGCTTTAGTAAGTCAGTAAAAAGTAGGTACGAGTATTTAAAACAAGAAAATGATAAGGGTGCCCATACTTATGCACCTGTCAAATTTTGTTTGAATGCAGATTGCACATTTTCTGTTAGTACAATAAACCTCATTTCAAGGCAGAAACATTACTGTGTCCAACAGTTATTACATATATCAAACTGAAATAGCTGTTGCAAAAACACCAATTTTTATAAAACATTAAGCTTAAGAATAATAGGGGTGCCCAAACTTTTTCATATGACTGTATATGGAGATGGCTACTCTTAGTAAGCACCTGTTCATACCTGTTTTCTGTTTCGGAAGTGATGGTCAGTTTTTTGATATTAGAAACACTTCATGTCTTTTAGAGTGAGGCACCTCTTGTAATTTATAATTCTTTTTAATGTTTTTCCTAATAAACTTATACCTTTTAAGATTTATCATAGCATAGATAAAACCTTCAGTTTAAGTAAACACAGCACACAGCTTGATAAGTGACACATCATTGAATTCAGTGTTTTAACCCCTACCTCATTCTGTGCTCAGATTAAATAGCAAAACCCTGCTGACATGTTTTCTTTAATTTGAGTTAAATTGCAAAATTGCTTGTTTTCTTTCACAAGAACTTTTCAATTTCCCCATTTACCAAGATGAGAAAACACCTTTAAGGATCTCTTATAAGCATGCACTTTTCACTTTACACCATTATAACCTATTAAAATAGTCTGAAATAAATTTTAAAATATTGAACATTTCAGCAAGCAACCATTACAGCTGTCCTACTTTGCATTTTCTCTGAACCTGAGTGTTCCAATCTCACTTCTAACCACTCCACAATGTAAAGGTCTCAGAGAATTGTGCAGCTGAGCAGAGTCAGGTTAAGGGCTCATACCCATTTGTGAGAAAAAAAATGGTCCCATTTCTGGACCGAAAAAAAGGGACAAGTGCCATTCGAGTGTGATGCGATTGCTATGCAATTTTTCACACCTAGCATCTGTATGACATCCGTATGCAATGCGTTTTTTTTCTATGCAACTATTATTCTATAATCATTTTCAAAACCATTTACAGAGTTCTATGCTACAGAATGGTAATGTATCCGTAAAAATCGGATGGTCCGTACGTTTTTCCATTTTTTTCTCGCACCCATTGACTTGCATTGGCGAGTCTCGTCTGAGAAACGCAGCAAATCCCAGCATGCTGCGATTTTTTTCTCAGTCCGATTTCAGCTGAGAAAAAAATCGCAGATGAGATGTAATCCATTAAATAACATTGGTCAGAGTGCAATCCAATTTTTTATCGGATTGCAGTCGTCCGTTTTTCTCGCAGATGAGTATAAGCCCTAAAGCTGGGGCTTTCAGCTTCATGAGAAAATTGACATTTTCACATATTCTAAAAGATTAACAATTTTCCAAGATGCATTTTCTTGGACTTTAAGATTAAGATAATGGGTTTTATATAAGTCCTTTACACTTAGATTATATGTACACATAGAAGTTGTGCTACAGTTTTTGCCTCATAACTAAAAACTGTGTGGTAAAAACTGCATGTAGTTTACTGCAAATTGCAACATTTTTTGTGACAATTACCAGTGACTCGCACAAAAACAATGAACTAAATCATGGAGGTGTTTTCATAAAGCACCTTCAAATGTTGCAAAATAATTTTAGCAGAAGATGAAGTTTTGCACAAAAAATGTGACTTTTGGTGTTCTCGTGCCAGTTTTGGCCAAAGTGGGAGGAGTAGGGGTGGAATGGGGCGTGATGAAGCCTGTCGGAAAAATTCATCAAAAGTCAGAAAAATTCATCAAAAGTGGTGATGTAACTTATGCCCAAAATGTTACCCCAATCCTTGACTACAGTAACATTTCTAGTGGTGGTACGTGGAGAAGAACGCTAGTTGCAAAATGTGCTGAATTTATTAAATGGCATCAAAATCATGGCAATTAGCTGTAAAACACAATCAAAAACTGTGGCACAATCACTACGTGAGAATATACCCTAAACTGAAAATGTAATACAATAGCTGTCTAAGTTATTGAATTTTTCATGCTTCAGATTTTTAGCGTAATAAAGTGCTGCCATAGTATGTACTCTATTTTACTGCAATTAGACAGTTTATATACATTTGATGTGAAGTATATGTAAGCTGTGAAATGCCTCAGAAAAGTTCATGTACTGTCATAGATGTAAGATTAAGTGACTCAGAATTTCATCTTAATAAAGGTCTTAGTGTCTGCTTTGCTCTCCATTCCTGAAAGATTTCTGAAAAGAAAGCAAAAAAAAAAAGACACTTTGAAGAGCTGGAATTTTTCCAACTCAATATTCCAACGTTGCCTGGAGAATGTTTTCATCCACTCAATTACTGTTAGAAACTCATTTATTTGTGCCCAGTGTTAAATTTCTAATCCCTTCTAGAAATAAAAGGCATTAAGATAAAATGACCATCTGGTTTTACCTTTTGAATGTAAACAATGCCTCTAAGTGCATGTCTACATAACCATTCTGCTCATGCTATGCACGTATGGGTCTCACATTTAGCAAAATAACTAGAAAACAGAATATGGTTTTGTGAAAGTGTCTGCTTTTGCCTTACTTTAATATTGTCAAGATAAATATAAAGTACAGTAGGTATTTAACAGCAAACACAAATGCATATGCATTTATATTTGTGGTGTGTGATATAATCTTCATTGAAGGTGTAATAAATAGTGTTATATAACAGTGGATGGTGTAAATATTCATTAAAGAATAAGGTTAATAGCAGACAAGTCTAAAAAGAAATCTGGCACTCCAGTTGTGCAATGAAAAAGAACTTCACTTTATTGGAACCGCAATCCAGATAAATATAATGTTTCGGTCTAACAATAAGACTTTCCTCAGACTGAAAGGAATACCAGAGGGACGCACAGGATAAAGACCAGATTGCAAAGCGATCAAGAGAACAGTGAGTGAAATTGAGGGCAGCACAAGTAAATGGAATACAGCCCTGTAGAGGTGCGCTCACATTTACTTGAACTGCCTGCATTTCGGTTTCGCTCTGTTCTGCTTGTCCACCGCACCTGCGGTTTCGCTCTGCTCCACTTGTCCTTCGCGCCTGCGGTTCTGCTCTGCTAATCCACCACACCCGCGGCTCTCTTCCTGTATCCCAGTCTGTACTGGTCCCTATCCAACCTGCGTTCCAACCTGCCAGTATCTGCCAGTCTGCATACCAGCCGTGCCTGCCAGTACCCGCCTGTCTGCATACCAGCCGTGCCTGCCAGTATCCACCTGTCTGCATACCAGCTGTGCCTGCCCGTTCCTGCATTCCCCGGTGTGAGTCAACAGCTGTGACCGGGGTCTGACCTGGAGTAGCACCTGGGCTACCTCCCACGTCCCTCCTCAGACCACGGAGTGAATTGAGCCACCGTGTGTTCATGGTCGGATCTGGCGAGGCCCCTAGTCACGCCCCTCCAGGCACTCCTCGGTTTGTGGCCCAGTGGGACCACTAACCACGCTCATGCCAGTCAGTCCGGGCGTGAGCGTAACATTTGTACTTCATGTATGGAGTGGTGTCCTATGTGAGCACCCAGCACACTGAGAAACATATATCCTACTTCTACAGTTAATAGCGGATTTCAATATACTGTTAATTACCTCAAGAAAACTTTTAGAAAAGGAAAATAAGTTGTCTTATGTTTGTCTTTTAGTTCTTTTTAAATATTTTTCTTGTATTTTCCAGAATCTTTTAAAAAACAGTGTAAAGTAAAATACATCAGGGTTGGGGATGACCCTTTAGTGGGAATGACGATAGGGGCTTATTCACAATAAAAGTGTTAAGTGCCCACGATGAGTTTTTTTCCCATATATAAAACAAATTTTGCACACCAAAGAGACGTCATATGACCCACATGCTATGGCAGTAATGGATCGATATCTAATTATGAGACTAATATTGCGCATGAAATACAAATTGTCATGAGTCAGAAGATAATGTTTGTAAAAGTGTAAAATGCTCACCCATAAAGTGCCAGAGTGCCGTGTGCGTCAGAAAGAGCCCCGTTTTTACACAATGTAAACTGTGGTGGATTTTGGAAAGCTACAACATCTCAATTTCTCTTGCAGGTGTGCTGAGTTTCATATGTGCAATTACACCGTACAATTGCATTACAAGGCAGAAAATCCACAGGTAGAAAAACGCATATGCATTTTTAGTGCATTTCCAGTGCAACAACAAATTAAAATCGCATGTAATCCCCACATGACTGTATCAATAACGTTTTTTCAAAACCAAATATTAGGAACTATTAAAAACAAAGCTGCTTAAATTAAAACATGACATGCCAAAAAGAGACAAAAACCCGCAGTGTTAAAAATATGATAAAATGTTTATAAATACATGGTGAAAAACGCAATGAATAAAAGGCAAGTAATGTAATCCATCTAAAAATCTGCAGCATAGCCTAAAACTGCCAAACAATGCTCAGCTTTCATTGTACCAGAGCAGTTTAAAGAGGAGCTATCATAAGCAAATTACATATTGGTTAAAAGTGTTTTTTGTGTCAAATTAATAAATAAAAAAATAGAAATCCTGCAATTTTGACAGTGGCTACTGGGGCTTCTTCAGACTATTGTTTTTGGAAATGTATATTTCTACAATCAGGCATGGACTGGCCCACAGGAGAATAGGAGAATCCTCTGGTGGGCCCCTGTGCAGGAGTGGGCCATCACCCTCTTATATGAGCAGCACTTGGAACTATATACTTGAATCACTATGTACAGACAAAGGCAGCATCTTATTCATTTAACAATCTACCCAGTTCATTGTTATATAAATTTGTGATTGAGGATAATGTCACATTTGCATGGAGCTGAAAAGTTGGGCATTGGAGTTGGTTACTGGTGGGCCCTTGGCACCCCAGTCCGACACTGGCTACAATGGTCAGACCTCGACCCTATCTTATGTATTGTAGTGTCTAATGAGCCTGTGTAAATTTCTTTGTGAAGGGAGGGGCGCAGGGTAATCAATGAAATCACCTATCGTAAATGGTGGTTCCTGTGTCATCAGCTGTGTATACAGATGTTACCTGTCATAATCCTGTCCTTGATGATAAGGAACCTGCTGAAAATATTTCATGAAAGAACTGGAAGTATCAATTTTCAAAAAGTCCCAGTGGCCAGTGTGAAAATTGCAAGATTACTAATTTTAATTTTTTTGTTTGTTTGTTTGTTTTTTAATAAAAATCTGAGTATTGAAAACAAGTAGTGCTATTTTTAAGCACATGTAACACCAAAAACTAATTTAAAAATAGGTCATTTTCCAATGATAACTTCGCTTTAAGAAATGAATGACGCTCATTGCATTCTTCCTCTTCAGTGCTCTTTACCGAGATCAGTAATGTGGTGTGTATTTACAGCATTCTACAGGCGATTCAACAAATAAACACTATAGTTGAGTTCAATATATGTAAAAACTTATTCAGAGAAACACAGGATTGTTTTGCTGGTTCATTTTTAGTCCCTCGTGTTCCAAAAAAAGTAATATAAATGTTTTCACTCTGCAGTGGTCAATACACAAAAATATACAGAAATCCACGTGTTTGGACACCTGTCTTTGCTGCAGACAGCTAGGAGAGGATTATGAGATAATCATTGTAAAATGTATTCCTAGAGGCGCACATCTGCAAAATGACATTTATTCTTCACTTCACCTGAAGACATACTGAATATCAATTGGGCACCAGTGAAAGGGATATTAACATGAGTGCCTGGAGTACTGTTATTAGACACTGGATATGATCAGAGGTGGCCATTCGGATGCATTAGAAAAACATCATGTCTCATGAAGCAGCGTTCCATCTAACTGGGTGGGTGTGATAATTAACCGAACAATGGATCTTGGCACACAGGAAATTAACACAGGCAACACTAAAAAATTTTGGATCACGGCTATGAGTATGCATTTTATGGGTCCAATATTGTAAAATCAGAATGTGACTACAGCCATGCATATGGACATCGTTGAGCAATTCTAGGAACAATTCACTGAGCACGAGTATCAGTTTCGGTTCTTTCAGTCCGATGGGGTGAACTGCCATACATACAGTAGTATGTTTCTCTGTTAAGTCCATGCAAAATTTATAGAAGTACATATAGTGAGCATATAATGCTTTGGTCATACAGTGGCATGTAAAAGTTTGGGCACCCCTGGTCAAAATTATTGTTATTGTGAACAGTTAAGCAAGTTGAAGATAAAATGATCTCTAAAAGGCCTAAAGTTAAAGATGACAAATTTCCTTTGTATTTTAGTCAAAAGAAATTATTTTCATCTTTTACATTTTAAAAATTACAAAAAGGAAAATTGGCTGATGCTCAATTTTGGCCACCCTGCATGGTTAGTACCTAGTAGCCAAGAGTTTTTCAATTCTTGTTTGAGGGATTTTCATCCATTCTTCCTTAGAAAATTCTTCCAGTTCTGTGAGATTCCTGGGTCATCTTGCATGCACTGCTATTTGAGGTCTAGCCACAGATTTTCAATGAATTCAGATCAAGGGACTGTGAGGGCAATTGTAAAACTTTCCACTTGCGCCTTTTAAGGTAGTCTATTGTGGATTTTGATGTGTGTTTAGGATCAATATCCATTTATAGAAGCCGTCCTCTTTTCAACTTCAGCTATTTTACAGCCGGTGTTATGCTTGCATCAAGAATTTGTTGAAATTTCATGTAATCCATTCTTCCCTCTACTCCTGAAATGTTCCCAATGCCATTGGCTGCAACACAACCCCAAATCATGATTGATCCACTCCCATGCTTAATTGTTGGCAAGATGTTCTTCTCCTGAAAATCTTTGCCCTTTTTTCTCCACACATACCTTTGACCATTGTGGCCAAAGAGTTCTATTTTAACCTCATCAGCCCACAAGACTTGTTTCCAAAATGCATCAGGCTTGTTTAAATGTTTTTTTGCATACTTCTGAAGCTGAATTTTATGGTGAGGATGCAGGAGAAGTTTTCTTCTGATGACTCTTCCATGAAGCCCATATTTATGCAGGTGTCTCTGAACGGTAGACCAATGCACCACAACTCCAGAGTATACTAAATCTTCCTGAAGGTCTTTAGCAGTCAAGCAGGGGTTCTGATTTTATTCTCTGGCAATCCTACAAGCAGCTCTCACTGAAATTTTGCTTGGTCTTTCAGACCTTATCTTGACCTCCATTTTCCTGATAGCTGCCATTTCTTAATTACATTTTGAACTAAGGAAAGGGCAACTTGAAAACGCTTTGCTATATTATAGCCTTCTCCTGCTTTATGGGCCTCCACCATTTTCAGAGTGCTTAGAAGAACCCATGGCTGCTGTTTTTTGGCACAAGGTTAGAGGAGGCTGGGCTTTTATAAAGCTGGGAAATTTGCATTACCTGGCCTTTCCTAATGATGATCGTGAACAAACAATGATGCTAACAGGTTAATTAAGCTCTAAAGCAACCAAAACTTGATATTAAAGAGGACACAATCAATACTGTAAATATACTTTATTCATCAATCAATTCATATATTTAAAACACAAAACGAGGACATATTAAAATACAGAAAACAGTACATGCAAAAATATAAAAAATATATAAAAAGTAGCTCAGCAGGGGTGAGGGGTATGTCCACTATAGAGAAGTAGTGTATACACCAAATAAAGGGAGAAATAAACTGGTGTTACAGTTTAACCATTTATATTAGTTATCCAAATATGCCCATATATATCTGCTTCCCAATGATCAGTGTATATAATCAAGTAATGATCAGTGTATTTAATCAAGTAATCTATGTAAACCAATAACTACAGGTATAGTATCAATATAATCTAGATATTTAAGGTGCAAATGCAATCAAAAAGAATTTATGTAATTGTAATCCCTAGAAGCATGATTTAGGCTATGTGCGCACCATGCGGATTTGAAGCAGAAATTTCCTGAGTGTTTTTGCCTCTCCCTGGCAGAAAAAATGCATGTGGATTTACATGTGTTTTTGACGCGTTTCTGACGCGTTTTTACATGCGTTTTGTTAACCGTTTTTGTACATCAATGAATGCTTCTTGGAGCGAAATAAAGTTATTTGGTGGGACATTGCTTAAACCCTTGGATTAAGAACTGTGGTGAGTTTATTGGTTCATTTAAATAATTTAAAAATTGGTCTGTTGTATTTCAAATAAAGTGTTTGCTCTGTGTATGTGTGTTTATTTAACTCTTTACTTTACTTTAATTAAGTTTGGTCATGAAAAGGTCTGATTGACACCTTGTCATCACCAAACAAAAGAGTTGGGTGTCAGCTAGTCCCATTCACCCAATCTTCATTAGGATTTCTTCATTAGCATTGTAATTTATGCGGCAGCTGTGAGCTGCAAATTTTAGCCCGGGAAGGTGCCATTAGGCAAACATTTTCCATGGCCATAATTAACATCTCACAGCTGGTTCGTTATGCTATGTCCCCCGGATCAGCACTCAGCAGCGATTTGGACACAACGCATTTACGTTGCTTCCAAAACGCGGTGCTCTAATGCCGCACTTTTGTTGTTGGTACGTGTGAATCCACCGCATATAATGACACTTCAATCGGTCAAAATCTGCAGCGAAGACTAGCGTGTCTACAGAAATTGACATGCTGCGGGTGAGTTTGGGTATGTGACCAAGGTCAGGAACCGCTGCAGGTCTGACGCTGCGTGTTTATACAGCGTCAAACCTGCAGCGTCCAGATGTTACAGCATAGTGGATGGGATCTCTAGAAATCCCATATCCACTATGCGTGCATCTGAGGCTGCGGATCTCCCGTGGACACTGACATGCAGCGCGCCTTTCAGGACCGCAGCATGTCAAATTCTTTTGAGGAGTCGCTAGTCTGCGCAACAGAAATTTGACCACTAGAAAGTATTGAATGCGGTAAATCCGCATGGTTCAGTGAACACATGTGGATTTACCTGCGTTCAATAGAATACAACATTTTGGATGCAGCAAAATTTTGCGTCCAAAGTGCTGCTATGTCCGGATTGTAGGCACAGAGCCTAAAATTAAAAAAAAGTGGCATGGGCTCCCGCGTCATTTTTATAACCAGCAGAGGGAAAGCTGATGGCTGGGGGCTGATGTTAGTAGCCGGGGAAGGGGACATTAGCCAACAATGTTCCCTGGCTATTAATATCAGCCCACAGCTGTTTTGTTTAGCCTTTACTGGCTAGATTACAGGGGGACCCCAGAAAAAAATTGATGTGGGCTCCCCCTATAAAATCTAACCAGCAAAGGCTAACCTAGACAGCTGCGGGCTGATATTAATAGCCATGGAAGGGGCCATGAATACTAGCCCCCTCGTCGGCTATTAATATCAATCCTCAGCAGTCCCAGAAATGGAGGATCCAAATCTGGCGCTTAGCCTCGCTCTTCCCACTGCCCTGTAGCGGTGGCAGTGGGGTAATGGGGTTGGGGTTCACGTCAGCCTTATATTGGCGGCTGATGTGAAGCCCAGATTAGTAATGGAGGGCGTCTATAAGATGCCCCCATTACTAACCGCGTGGTCAAATAGTCGCTGCCTTTTCAATAAAAACACGTCCAGAATAAAGTATTTTAATGAAATAAAAAACACATGTTTTTACTTTAAAAAAAAAAAACTTTATTGTACGCCTCCGTGAAGCCATCGATCTTTTGAAAAAAAAAAGTAAAAAAGCAAACAACCATATCCCTCACCTGTCCGCCATCAATGACGCAGTCCACGATCACCCCCGATTGTCCCTCGACGATCCGTGTCACTTCTACAGCAATGACATCAGCAATCACTTATGTTACTGCTGTAGAAGCCAGCAATGTATACTGACAGGAGTGTAAAATCACTCCTGTCAGTATACATTGCTGCAGGAGGTCACTGGGGTTCATCAATTGATGAGCCCCGGTGAGCTAACCACCATGGGAGCATTCTTGTGTATTCAGTGTACCGCCAGCTGCCGGGAGGAGAGGATCGCCGCCGGGGACCAGGAGGACACCGGGGGGTGCCGGACAGGTGAGTATGAAAGGTTTTTTTTTATTTCTACTTTATTTTTATTTTTTTTTTACACTGTGGGCATGCGTGCTGGGCAGAGAAGACTACTGCTCCTTCTAGCCACGCTGCTCTTGCTGTTATCAGGGAGAGCGACGATTGGATGAAAGGCGTAGTAGCCTCCTCTCCCGACCTAGGTACCACACGCAGCGTGTCTCCGCCGTGAATTTGTGGCCATTGACTTTAATTGAAATGCAGCAAATCCACAGGTTACGTGTGGTTTTGCTGCGTTTCAATTCAAGTTAATGGGTGCAAATTCGAGGCGGAAACGCCCAAACAATGGTAGTGCTGCATATTTTAATGCAATGCCAATCCGGAGCGGGAATTTCCGCATCATGTGCACAGCACATGCAGATTTGCATTGCAATGCATGGCAGACCAATTACAAGTGCTTTTTATGCGATTCTGCGGCGGAAAACCCGCTGCAAAAACGCTTTGTGTGCACATAGCCTAAGGTGCTAGTGCAGTTCAATATATAAGATTATAATTAGTGTTGAGCCACCCCCGTAGTGTTCGGGTTCGGTTCGGTTCGTCGAAAACCGGGATGTTCGAGGAACTGTTCGTCGAACTGTTCGTCGAACACCTTAGAACACCGTCGAACACCGTTAAAACCAATGGGAGGCAAACAAAAACACATAGGAACACATAGAAAACACCTTCAAAGGTGTCCAAAAGCTCACAAACTGCTCAGAAGACGCTTTCTTTAAAAAAGCCGGCCGGCAATTCAGCAGCGGCATACACCGGTAACCGACAATTTAGACATGAAGGAATAGAGCATCACACATAGATTAGATAGATAGAAACATGTCAGTCACATATATATGAAGTACAGTGACAGTGTTGCTTACTGTACTTGTCATTTAGTGTAAAGGATTTATTAAAAAATATAATAGTGTTTTCGTGCACCGTCTCTTTAAAAAAGCCGGCCGGCAATTCAGCAGCGGTACCCGACAATTTATAACAGACAGAATAGAGCTTCACACATAGATTAGATAGATAGAAACATGTCAGTCACATATATATGAAGTACAGTGAAAGTGCTGCTTACTGTACTTGTCATTTACTGCAAAGGATTTATTAAAAAAAATAATAGTGTTTTCATGCACCGTCTCTTTAAAAAAGCCGGCCGGCAATTCAGCATCTGTACCCGACAATTTAGAATAGAAGGAATAGAGAATCACACATAGATTAGATAGATAGAAACATGTCAGCCACATATATATGAAGTACAGTGACAGTGTTGCTTACTGTAATTGTCATTTAGTGTAAAGGATTTATCAAAAAAAATAATAGTGTTTTCATGCACCGTCTCTTTAAGAAAGCCGGCCGGCAATTCAGCATCTGTACTCGACAATTTATAACAGACAGAATAGAGCTTCACACATAGATTAGATAGATAGAAACATGTCAGTCACATATATAATAAGTACAGTGATAGTGTTGGTTACTGTACTTGTCATTTAGTATGAAAATAAAGGATTTATTATTAAAAAAAATTGGCGTGGGGTTCCCCGTAATTTTAGTCTCTAGCGGAGGTTAAGCAGACAGCTGGGGTAGATGTTTGAAGCCTGGGAAGGGGGTAATACCCACGGAGCTTCCCAGGCTACTAATATCAGCCCCCAGCTGAATACCTAGCCTTTACTAGCTATTAAAATGGAGGACCCCCCAAAAAAATGACGTGGGGTCCCCCCTAATTTAATAGCTAGCAAAGGCTAGGCAGTCTGCTGGGGGCTGATATTAATAGCCCAGGAAGGGAGCCATGAATATTGGCCCCCTCCCAGGCTAGAAACACCAGCCGTCAGCCGCCCCAGAAATGGCGCATCCATAGGATGCGCCAATTCTGGCACTTAGCCTCGCTCTTCCACGCTGCCCTGGTGCGGTGGCAGGGGGTAATAGGGTTGGGGTTGATGTCAGCTTATAATGCCAGCTGACATCAAGCCCAGGTTAGTAATGGAGAGGCGTCTATAAGACACCCCCATTACTAACCCCATAGTCAAAGTTAAAAAAAAAACACAAACACCCAGAATAAAGTCCTTTAATTGAAATAAAGACACAATTCTTTATTGTTCTAAATTAAACCATACTTACCATCACGCCCATTCCAGCTGAAGCCAACGATCTCCTGCAATAAAATAAAAATAATAAAGCAACCTCATCCTTACCTTTCCATGGTTCCCAGGACAGCTTCAGCTCTGCTACATCGAGATGACAGGCTGGACCGCAGCAGAACGCTGCCATCCAGCCTGTCATCCCGCAGACACTGAGAAGCGCAGGCATGCTTGCGCTCCTCAGTGTCTGACTGTGACGGCATCCAGATGAGCCGACAATGAACTCGGCTCACCTCATGTACGTCACTGACAGCGTGGGAAAATTCTCCTGCACTCAGCGCTTCAGCGTGAGAATTTTCCCACGCTGTCAGTGACGTGCATGAGGTGCGCCGAGTTCATTGGACATGACCTCGGCTCATCTGGATGCCGTCACAGCCAGACACTGAGTAGCGCAAGCAAGCCTGCGCTTCTCAGTGTCTGCGGGATGACAGGCTGGATGGCAGCGTTCTGCTGCGGTCCCGCCTGTCATCTCGATGTAGCAGAGCTGAAGCTGTCCTGGGAACCATGGAAAGGTAAGGATGAGGTTGCTTTATTATTTTTCTTTTATTGCAGGAGATCGTTGGCTTCAGCTGGAATGGGCGTGATGGTAAGTATGGTTTAATTTAGAACAATAAAGGAATGTGTCTTTATTTCAATTAAAGGACTTTATTCTGGGTGTTTGTGTTTTCTTTTAACTTTGACTATGGGGTTAGTAATGGGGGTGTCTTATAGACGCCTCTCCATTACTAACCTGGGCTTGATGTCAGCTGGCATTATAAGCTGACATCAACCCCAGCCCTATTACCCCACTGCCACCGCTACAGGGCAGTGGGAAGAGCGAGGCTAAGTGCCAGAATTGGCGCATCCTAAGGATGCGCCATTTCTGGGGCGGCTGACGGCTGGTGTTTCTAGCCTGGGAGGGGGCCAATATTCATGGAACCCTTCCTGGGCTATTAATATCAGCCCCCAGCTGTCTGCCTAGCCTTTGCTAGCTATTAAAATAGGGGGGACCCCACGTCATTTTTTTGGGGGGTCCCCCATTTTAATAGCTAGTAAAGGCTAGGTATTCCGCTGGGGGCTGATATTAGTAGCCTGGGAAGCTCCGTGGGTATTACCCCCTTCCCAGGCTTCAAACATCTGCCCCAGCCGTCTGGTTAACCTCCGCTAGAGCCTAAAATTATGGGGATCCCCACGCCAATTTTTTTTAAATAAATCCTTTATTTTAACACTAAATGACAAGTACAGTAATCAACACTGTCACTGTACTTCATATATATGTGACTGACATGTTTCTATCTATCTAATCTATGTGTGATTCTCTATTCCTTCTATTCTAAATTGTCGGGTACAGATGCTGAATTGCCGGCCGGCTTTTTTAAAGAGACGGTGCATGAAAACACTATTATTTTTTTAAATAAATCCTTTACACTAAATGACAAGTACAGTAAGCAACACTGTCACTGTACTTCATATATATGTGACTGACATGTTTCTATCTATCTAATCTATGTGTGATTCTCTATTCCTTCTATTCTAAATTGTCGGGTACAGATGCTGAATTGCCTGCCGGTTTTTTTAAAGAGACGGTGCATGAAAACACTATTATTTTTTTAAATAAATCCTTTACACTAAATGACAAGTACAGTAAGCAACACTGTCACTGTACTTCATATATATGTGACTGACCTGTTTCTATCTATCTAATCTATGTGTGATTCTCTATTCCTTCTATTCTAAATTGTCGGGTACAGATGCTGAATTGCCGGCCGGCTTTTTTAAAGAGACGGTGCATGAAAACACTATTATTTTTTTTAATAAATCCTTTATACTAAATGACAAGTACAGTAAGCAACACTGTCACTGTACTTCATATATATGTGACTGACATGTTTCTATCTATCTAATCTATGTGTGATGCTCTATCTTTCTGTTATAAATTGTTGGGTACAGATGCTGAATTGCCGGCCGGCTTTTTTAAAGAGACAGTGCATGAAAACACTATTATTTTTTTTAATAAATCCTTTATACTAAATGACAAGTACAGTAAGCAACACTGTCACTGTACTTCATATATATGTGACTGACATGTTTCTATCTACCTAATCTATGTGTGATTCTCTATTCCTTCTATTCTAAATTGTTGGGTACAGATGCTGAATTGCCGGCTGGCTTTTTTAAAGAGACAGTGCATGAAAACACTATTATTTTTTTTAATAAATCCTTTACACTAAATGACAAGTACAGTAATCAACACTGTCACTGTACTTCATATATATGTGACTGACATGTTTCTATCTATCTAATCTATGTGTGAAGCTCTATTCTGTCTGTTATAAATTGTCGGGTACCGCTGCTGAATTGCCGGCCGGCTTTTTTAAAGAGAGGGTGCATGAAAACACTATTATTTTTTTTGATAAATCCTTTACACTAAATGACAAGTACAGTAAGCAACACTGTCACTGTGCTTCTTATATGTGTGACTGACATGTTTCTATCTATCTAATCTATGTGTAAAGCTCTATTCTTTCGGTTCTAAATTGTCGGGTACCGGTGTATGCCGCTGATGAATTGCCGGCTTTTCATGTTTCACTGTTGGCACTGTTCCCATCGATTTGGGCAATCACTGTAATGCCACAACCACCATGGCTGTGGCATTACAGTGAGTGGCAGACAATCCCTGCATGATTGGTGCTCTAAATAGCTCCAGACATGCAGGACACGCTTTTGGTGCACGAACAGTTATCGAACATAACCTCGAACAGCCGAATTTTTTGCAAATCGTTCGGGTTCGTCGAACAACTCGAACACCGCCCAAAACAGCTCGAATTTGAGATTGGCGAACAGTTCTAGTCGAACACCGCTCATCTCTAATTATAATCCCCAGAAACATGAATCAAATAGACTGTAATAGATCAGGCATAATGGTAAACATCATTCATGATTACAGAGCATAATAACACATCAGATAACAAGCCAAATGAATGCGGACATACCACTACCCCCTCTCACCACTCCAATGCCGTTTCACCACTGCTTCATCAGCTACTCCCTGATGATCTCCTGTTACTATCGCACTTAACAGTGTCAGCGTCCACATGACACCGACCAGAGGAGGGCTGTACCGGTCCCCAATCAGCTGTTGAGGGGCCTGCAGTCTTAGCAGCCGCCGGCCGGCACTGTACTTCTGCGTGCTGCTGTGCCCCGCCTCCGGCATTATGGTATAACAGACACAGCCACATCATGCACCACACTATGCGTGGCTGCATCTGCCTGTCTCCATGTTTTTCTGTCTATGACTGGTCTGCTGACTGGGATGGCCAGAGGTCTGGAAATCAAATGTAATAAGTAGCGGTGCTGAGTCGGTTCTAGGACGCAGTGCACACCTAACTTGCATAGGTCTGACTCTGAGACACAGGTCAGGTGCACAGGCTGCATTGCACGCTTGTGCGTACCTGCAGTTTGCCGCTCCCCCCGCACCAATTGTGAATAAAAACTAGAAAAGAAACTGATGGCAAGTACATGGTAGGCAATGATGTGAACGTGCTGAGGCGTCACTGAATGGTCCTTCACCCAGCCTAATGGGTGCTCAGAAAGCGAATGAAACTCTGCATAAAATAACAAAATGAGGAACTAGCCAATGGACAGAGAAAAAAGTATTAGTGGAAAGCATATTGTGATCATGTAATAGATCTGCATGTCTTTCCATGGAGCCATAACATGAAAAAAAAAATACAAATACACATTTGATATCGCTGCATTTGTAAAAGTCTGATCTATCAAAATATTAAATAAATTGACTGGTAAACAGCATAACGAAAAAAATAAAATCAAAATGCCAGAATTGCGTTGTTTTGGTCATCACATCAACACAAAAAATGTAATAAGAACTGATCAAAACATCATATCTTACCCAAAATGAAATCGGTAAAACAACAAGCCCTCACACAACTCCATATCTTTAAAATTGAAAACATGAAAACGTTACGGCTCATAAAGAATGGCGTCACAAGAAAAACATTTTTTTTAACAAATTTCAAAATTTGTTTTTACCACTTAAATAAAATAAAACCTATACATGTTTGGTATCTCTGTAATCGCACTGACCTGGAGAATTATATTGCCAGATAATTTTTAAAATTCAATGAACTTAGTAAATAAAAAACCCAAAAAACAACTGCGGTATTGTGGTGTTCTTTGCCATTTCGTCACACTTGGATTGTTTTCCCATCTTTCCAATACGTCACATGATAAAATGAATGGTGTCATTCAAAAATACAACTCGTCCCGCAAAAAACAAGTTCTCACACATCTATGTGAACAGAAAAATTTTAAATGTTATGGATCTTGAAATAAGGCATTGCAAAAACGAAAAAAACAACAACAAAAAAGTCCTGTTCTTAAAGTGTTAATAAATCTGTACATGTTTTATTCAAACTAAGTCTAAGAGCGCAGGTAGCAGATGATGAGACCCCCAAGTTTCCCCCTCCCCATCTTAGATTGTTGGTATGCATTTGTTCATCTCTTTGTAAAATATTTTTAACCTTTTGCCAATATTCTTGGATTGGAAGCTGGATCCTTCCAACCTCTCATGAGTAGTATTGAGCGATACCTTCCGATATCAGGAAATATCGTATCGGATTGGATCGGACCGATACCCAAAAAGTATCGGATATCGCCGATTCCGATACCGGAAACCAATGCAAGTCAATGGGACACAAATATCGGAATGAAAATAAACCCTTTCTTTCCTTGTAGGTTAATTCTACATGAAGTAAAACAACTAAGAATAATGTAGAATGTATTACGCGAAAAGCCGGCAATTCATCAGCGGCATACACCGGTACCCGACAATTTACAACAGAAAGAATAGAGTATCACACATAGATTAGATAGATAGAAACATGTCAGTCACATATATAATAAGTACAGTGATAGTGTTGGTTACTGTACTTGTCATTTAGTGTAAAGGATTTATTTAAAAATATAATAGTGTTTTCATGCACCGTCTCTTTAAAAAAGCCGGCCGGCAATTCAGCATCTGTACCCGACAATTTAGAATAGAAGGAATAGAGAATCAAACATAGATTAGATAGATAGAAACATGTCAGTCACATATATATGAAGTACAGTGACAGTGTTGATTACTGTACTTGTCATTTAGTGTTAAAATAAAGGATTTATTTTAAAAAAAATTGGCGTGGGGTTCCCCTTAATTTTAGGCTCTAGCGGAGGTTAAGCAGACGGCTGGGGCAGATGTTTGAAGCCTGGGAAGGGTGTAATACCCACGGAGCTTCCCAGGCTACTAATATGAGCCCCCAGCTGAATACCTAGCCTTTACTAGCTATTAAAATGGGGGACCCCCTCAAAAAAATGACATGGGGTCCCCCCTAATTTAATAGCTAGCAAAGGCTAGGCAGACAGCTGGGGGCTGATATTAATAGCCCAGGAATGGTGCCATGAATATTGGCCCCCTCCCAGGCTAGAAACACCAGCCGTCAGCCGCCCCAGAAATGGCGCATCCATAGGATGCGCCAATTCTGGCACTTAGCCTCGCTCTTCCCACTGCCCTGTAGCGGTGGCAGTGGGGTAATAGGGTTGAGGTTGATGTCAGCTTATAATGCCAGCTGACATCAAGCCCAGGTTAGTAATGGAGAGGCGTCTATAAGACACCCCCATTACTAACCCCACAGTCAAAGTTAAAAAAAAAAACACAAACACCCAGAATAAAGTCCTTTAATTGAAATAAACACACAATTCTTTATTGTTCTAAATTAAACTCTACTTACCATCACGCCCATTCCAGCTGAAGCCAACGATCTCCTGCAATAAAAGAAAAATAATAAAGCAACCTCATCCTTACCTTTCCATGGTTCCCAGGACAGCTTCAGTTCTGCTACATCGAGATGACAGCCTGGACCGCAGCAGAACGCTGCCATCCAGCCTGTCATCCCGCAGACACTGAGAAGCGCAGGCATGCTTGCGCTCCTCAGTGTCTCTCTATGACGGCATCCAGATGAGCCGAGTTCATGTCCAATGAACTCAGCTCACCTCATGCACGTCACTGACAGCGTGGGAGAATTCTCCTGCACTCAGCGCTTCAGCGTGAGAATTTTCCCACGCTGTCAGTGACGTGCATGAGGTGAGCTGAGTTCATTGGACATGACCTCACCTCATTCACGTCACTGACAGCGTGGGAAAATTCTCACGCTGAAGCGCTGAGTGCAGGAGAATTTTCCCACGCTGTCAGTGACGTGCATGAGGTGAGCCGAGTTCATTGGACATGACCTCGGCTCATCTTTATGCCGTCACAGAGAGACACTGAGGAGCGCAAGCAAGCCTGCGCTTCTCAGTGTCTGCAGGATGACAGGCTGGATGGCAGCGTTCTGCTGCGGTCCAGCCTGTCATCTCGATGTAGCAGAGCTGAAGCTGTCGTGGGAACCATGGAAAGGTAAGGATGAGGTTGCTTTATTATTTTTCTTTTATTGCAGGAGATCGTTGGCTTCAGCTGGAATGGGCGTGATGGTAAGTATAGTTTAATTTAGAACAATAAAGAATTGTGTGTTTATTTCAATTAAAGGACTTTTGTCTGGGTGTTGTGTTTTTTTTAAATACTTTACTAGAAATTCATGGTGGTCATGTCTAATATTGGCGTGACCCCATGAATTTCGGGCTTAGGGCCAGCTGATAATACCAAGCTGGCCCTAACCCCTTTATTACCCAGTGAGCCACCGCACCAGGGCCCTGGATGAGTTGGGTACAGCGCCAGAAGATGGCGCTTCTATGAACGCGCCATTTTCCGGGGTGGCTGCGGACTGCAATTTGCAGCGGGTGGGGCCCAGAAAGCTTGGGCCTCCCTACGCTGAGGATTCCAGACCCCAGCTGCCTAGTTGTACCTGGCTGGACACAAAAATAGGGCGAAGCCCCACGTATTTTTTTTTTAAATTATTTCATGAAATTCATGAAATAATTAAGAAAATAAGGGCTTCCCTATATTGTTGTGTCCAACCAGGTACAAATAGGCAGCTGGTGGTTGGGGGCAGCCCTTTCCTGCCTGCTGTACCTGGCAGGACACAAATATAGTGCGATGCCCCACGTCAATTTTTTTAAAATTATTTCATGAAATAATTTTTTTAAAAAAGGGTTTCCCTATATTGTTGTGTCCGGCCAGGTACAAATAGGCAGCTGGTGGTTGGGCGCAGCCCGTTCCTGCCTGCTGTACCTGGCTGGACGCAAATATAGTGCGAAGCCCCACATCAATTTTTTTTTAATTATTTCATGAATTTCCTGAAATAATTAAAAAAAAATTGACGTGGGACTTCGCACTATATTTGTGTCCAGCCAGGTATAGCAGGCAGGAACGGGCTGCGCCCAACCACCAGCTGCCTATTTGTACCTGGCCGGACACAACAATATAGGGAAGCCCTTTTTTTCTTTATTATTTCATGAATTTCATGAAATAATTTAAAAAAAAAATACGTGGGGCTTCTCCCTATTTGTGTGTCCAGCCAGGTACAACTAGGCAGCTGGGGGATGGTATCTGCAGCGCAGGGAGGCCCAAGCTTTCTGCCCCCCCCCGGTGCAAATTGCAGTCCGCAGCCACCCCGGAAAATGGCGCATTCATAGAAGCTGGATGCTGTACCTGGCTGGCATACAAAAATATGGCAAAGCCCACGTCAAAATTTTTGGGAAAAATTTATTAAAAAATAAATAATAATTTAGGGACTGCATCTTTATTAACTCCTCAAATGTCATTTAGTGTTAAAATAAAGGATTTATTTAAAAAAAAATTGGCGTGGGATCCCCCATAATTTTAGGCTCTAGAGGAGGTTAAGCAGACGGCTGGGGCAGATGTTTGAAGCCTGGGAAGTGGGTAATACCCACGGAGCTTCCCAGACTACTAATATCAGCCCCCAGCTGAATACCTAGCCTTTACTAGCTATTAAAATGGGGGACCCCCCCAAAAAAATGACGTGGGGTACCCCCTATTTAATAGCTATCAAAGGCTAGGCAGACAGCTGGGGGCTGATATTAATAGCCCAGGAAGGGTGCCATGAATATTGGCCCCCTCCCAGGCTAGAAACACCAGTCATCAGCCGCCCCAGAAATGGCGCATCCATAGGATGCGCCAACTCTGGCACTTAGCCTCGTTCTTCCACGCTGCCCTGGTGCGGTGGCAGGGGGTAATAGGGTTGGGGTTCATGTCAGCGCCAGCTGCCATGAAGCCCAGGTTAGTAATGATGGGCGTCTATAAGACACCCCCATTACTAACCTACAAAGTGTTAAAAAGAAAAAACACACTACACCCAGAAAAAAATAATTTATTTGAAATAAAACACACAATTTTATTTAATTCTTAGTTTACTAAAAAAAAATAGTTACCTGTCCACGTTCCAGCGCTGATCTCCCATGCACAGCTGTCACATCTGGAGATGGTGACAGCTGTGCATGGCTGCTGTAAACTCACACTGCCGGGAACACGTCCGCTCCCGGCAGCGGGAGCCACTGACTGAGGTCACCGGAGTGCATTCAGGCAGCGCAGCTCCGGAGACCTCCTTTACGGCACTGCTGTACCGTGGGAATTTCTCATGGTACAGCAGTGCCGTAAAGGAGCTAACCGGAGCAGCGCTGCCTGAACTCCGGCGAACCCGCTTATGCAATGACGGGGCTGCTTTACGGCCCCATCATTCTAGTGGCAGCAGCGGTTCAGAGCGGTCACATTCTATGTGGCTGCTCTAAACTGGAGATCATCGTGGGACACTCGTGGACTACTACGGAGGGTTAAGGATAAGGTTGTGGTTTATTATTTTATATTTTATTACAGGAGAACGATGGCTTCGGGGAATTAGGTGTCTAGGTGAGTATAGGTGTAGTTTTTTATTTTTTACTTTATTTTAGGTGGCGATCGGCGGGGACAGGTAATGTATGAACTAATTTATTGTAGGTAACCACTGGCCACCAATGACATGTATTTAAAATTTATTGGGGAAACAGTAGGGCAATTTAAATAACAGGATCAGGCTGATGGGAACTACTGCTCCCATCGAGCTGATCCTGCTGGCACGAGTGGACGGGGGACAGACATAGGCCGATGGGAGTAGTAGTGTCACATCGGCCTATGTCTGCCTGCACGCACACACCCGCACACACTCGCAGACATCGCACAGACACCGCACACACCCGCAGACATCGCACAGACACCGCACACACTCGCAGACATCGCACAGACACAGCGCACACCCGCACACATCGCACAGACATCGCACAGACACCCCGCACACACTCGCAGACACACGCACAGACACCCCACACACACTCGCAGACACACGCACAGACACCCACACACCAATCATGACGGGCTGATCGTCTGGGAGTTGAGGCTGATCTGTGCGGCCGTGGGAAAGTTCATGTGAGTTCATGCAATGCAGTCAAGCATGAACTCACGTGAACCCTCTGATGGCACCGCGGCTACTTCAAATGAACAGCTGATCAGCATCACCTGATACCTCAGCTGTTCATTTGAAATAACCGGCGGGAAAGCACAGCACAGAACGGGAAAGCCGGCGGTGAAGTATTTTCACTGCCGGCTTCCCCGCCCGGGTCCTTCGCTCCCCGCTCCTTGGTGCTGCGCTCCCCGCCCGTTCCTAACTTACGATCGGGATGGGAGGTGGCGAGGGGAGCGGAGGATCGGGGTGGGAGGCTGCGGGGAAGCAGTATGGGGCTGTGTGATTGTTTAAAAGCCGGCGGCTTTTTACCGCCCGCCGGCTTTTAAACGATCAGGAGAATTCTCCCACGCTGGGATGGCATTCTGATGACAGGCTGGATCGCAGCTGAGCGCTGCCATCCAGCTTGTCATCCTTCAGAGACACTGCAGAGCGCAGGCATTATGGGAACTTTCGATTCCGGTATTCGATATTGTAAAAGTATCGGAATTAAGTATCGGAATTCCGATACCGCGCATATCGGCCGATACCCGATATTTCAGTATCGGAATGCTCAACACTACTCATGAGTATTAATATTGAGCAGAATTAATTTCAGCCTATTGCTTCGGCCTCCACAACAGTCACCGTCTCTCATTTGGCCCCTTGGGAAAATGAATCTTCCACCCCTGCTCTATTATGTATAGCGTTATGTTATGTGTAGTGCTGTACATAAGGAAAAATGTGCGAGGAGCGTACAGAGCAGCGATATCTGTCTTTTTCCATGTGTGTGTTACTCGCATGTCCTATCACATGATCTATCAAAGGGGATCATGTGACATATCACGTGAAACATTGGGTATCGGGGGGGCCATGCCTTTTAAACAGCCCGGGGCCCTGACTACTTTTAATCCACCCCTGTTGCACTAGCACCTTTAATGTATCAATTAATGTCTTTTTAAATCATGCTTCTAGGGATTACAATTACATAAATTCTTTTTGATTGCACTTGCACCTTAAATATATAGATTCTATTGATAATATCCCTATAGGTATTGATTTACATAGATTACTTGATTAAATACACTGATCATTGGGAAGCAGATATATGTGGGCATATTTGGATAACTCTGATATAATTGGTTAAATTGTAACACCAGTATATTTCTCCCTTTATTTGGTGTATACACTACTTCTCTATAGTGGGCATACCCCTCCCCCCTCCTGAGCTACTTTTTATGCATGTATTGTTTTATGTATTTTAATATTTCCTTGTTTTGTGTCTTTAATATATGAATTGATTGATGAATAAAGTATATTTACAGTATTGATTGTGTCCTCTTTAATATCAAGTTTTTGAATGCATTATTTGCATTTTGGTATTTTGGACTGGTTGGTTGTTTACTATTGGTATTTCCTTCTGTTTTGTAGGATTAATTAAGCTCTAAAACCTTGGTCAAAGTTATCTGAGCACACAAATCTTCAAGGGTGCCAAAACTTTTGCATCGGCCCATTTTTACTTTTTGTAATTTTTAAAATGTAAAAGTTCTGTTTCTTACAGTTATATGAAAACGTTTGGGCACCCCTATTAATCTTAAGTTTAATGTTTTATAAAAATTGGTGTTTTTGCAACAGCTATTTCAGTTTGATATATGTAATAACTGTTGGACACAGTAATGTTTCTGCCTTGAAATGAGATTTATTGTACTAACAGAAAATGTGCAATCTGCATTCAAACTAAATTTGACAGGTGCATAAGTATGGGCACCCTTATCATTTTCTTGTTTTAAATACTCCTACCTACTTTTTACTGACTTACTAAAGCACTTGTTTTGGTTTTGTAACCTCATTGAGCTTTGAACTTCATAGCCAGGTGTATGCAATCATGAGAAAAGCTACTTAAAGTGGCAACTTGCAAGTTGTTCTCCTGTTTGAATCTCCTCTGAAGAGTGGCATCATGGGCTCCTCAAAACAACTGTCAAATGATCTGAAAACAAAGATTATTCAACATAGTTGTTCAGAGGAAGGATACAAAAAGCTGTCTCAGAGATTTAACCTGTCAGTTTCCACTGTGAGGAACATAGTAAGGAAATGGAAGAACACAGGGACAGTTCTTGTTAAGGCCAGAAGTGGCAGGCCAAGAAAAACATCAGAAAGGCAGAGAAGAAGAATGGTGAGATCAGTCAAGGACAATCCTCAGACCACCTCCAGAGAGCTGCAGCATCAACTTGCTGCAGATGGTGTCTCTGTGCATCGGTCAACTATACAACGCACTTTGCACAAGGAGAAGCTGTATGGGAGAGTGATGCAAAAGAAGCCGTTTCTGCAAGCACGCCACAAACAGAGTCGGCTGAGGTATGCAAAAGCACATTTGGAGAAGCCAATTTCTTTTTGGAAGAAGGTCCTGTGGACTGATGAAACCAAGATTGAGTTGTTTGGTCATACAAAAAGGCGTTATGCATGGCGGCAAAAAAACACACCATTCCAAGAAAAACACTTGCTACCCACAGTAAAATTTGGTGGAGGTTCCATCATGCTTTGGGGCTGTGTGGCAAATGCCGGCACCGGGAATCTTGTTAAAGTTGAGGGACGCATGGATTCCACTCAGTATCAGCAGATTCTTGACAATAATGTTCAAGAATCAGTGACAAAGTTGAAGTTACGCAGGGGATGGATCTTTCAGCAAGACAGTGATCCAAAACACCGCTCCAAATCTACTCAGGCATTCATGCAGAGGAACAATTACAATGTTCTGGAATGGCCATCCCAGTCCCCAGACCAGAATATCATTGAAGATCTGTGGGATCATTTGAAGAGGGCTGTCCATGCTCGGCGACCATCAAACTTAACTGAACTGGAATTGTTTTGTAAAGAGGAATGGTCAAAAATACCTTCATCCAGGATCCAGGAAATCATTAAAAGCTACAGGAAGCGACTAGAGGCTGTTATTTTTGCAAAAGGAGGATCTACTAAATATTAATGTCACTTTTCTGGTGAGGTGCCCATACTTATGCACCTGTCAAATTTTGTTTGGAATGCAGATTGCAAATTTTCTGTTAATACAATAAACCTCATTTCAAGGCAGAAACATTACTGTGTCCAACAGTTATTACATATATCAAGCTGAAATAGCTGTTGCAAAAACACCAATTTTTATAAAACATTAAGCTTAAGATTAATAGGGGTGCCCAAACTTTTTCATATAACTGTATGGTCCACCATGTTGAATGTCTTCATACTGTTTTGTTTTTTTTTGCCATTTAGTGAGTGATATTTCTAGTCAAAGTATCTACTTTGTAAATCAATGCTCAATGTTTTTAACAAGCCATATAACATGACTGGGTAAAGAGGGAACCAAGCCCTAAACCACACTAATGAGTGACCAATACCCACAAACTGGCTGTCTATAGATGAGTTTCTGTCCTGGCATTTATGGTTGGTCGTGTAGCAAGAATAATTAAAGAATCTACAACCCCAATTCTAAATAAGTTGGAACGCTGTGTAAAATGTAAAGAAAATAATAATGCAATGGTTTGGAAATCTCTTATAGTCATATTTTAACCACAACAGAAATAATTGAAAGTTAGACATTTTTCTATTCCACTTGAAAAAATGTACTCAGTTACTAGACGTTTGAATCTACAAAGGTCTGGTAAGTGAGATACATTTCTGCAATTGTTCCGCACATTTTAAATTCAGTTGTTCACAGACTGGTGAACCTGAGACCATCTTTCCTTCTGAGCGACTCTGCTTCTCTAACATGATCTTTTACACAGTCATTTGACTAAATTGACCATCCAGCTGATTTTCATCAGTACTACATACTTTTTCAGCATTTTGTTAACCGTTCCAATTTTCTTGAGACACGTTGCTAAGTTAAATTCTAAATTGACTATTTTTTCAAATGAAATGGAAAAATGTGTAACTTTGAACTTCTGATCGTTTTTCTATGTTCTGTTGTGAATAAAATATGGCTAAAATAGATTTCCAAATCCTTGCAATCATGTTTTCTTAACATTTTGCACAGGGTCCCAACTTTTTTTAAATTGGGTTGCTAACTCTCTAAGGTGGTACAAAAAAATGAATATGCATATTTTTTCCCATGGAGCATTGTATGTAAGACTCCATATTCAGCTTGATCTCCCATCACCAAATACTTCCCCCACTTTAAACACAATAAAAAAACAGTGTGAAGGAGGTTTTTTACATGGTAGGTTGATTGCACAAATAATCATTTCCATTCATTGCTCCATCTAAACCTGATCACCATGCTAATGACATAATTTGTTCATTAATCACTCATATATGTCTTTATGACCTAAAAATCATTATCAGCAGTACAACTACTGGAGTAAACAAAGGATTTGCTACCGATAACAATGAACAGGGTTTCATACAAACGATGTCTCGAATGATCGATCATTAGTATGAAACCCTCATGATGATAGCATCATTAAAATTAAATAAAGTAGCATTAATTGACTTCCTAAATCCTAGATTGAAGCATGTTTATATACAATGAATATTAAAGGACCCTTAAGACCTCCATACACATTAGACTAATGCCATCTGAACTAGACGATATCGACCGGTTCGGCTGATGGTCTGATGTGTATGGGGGCAACAGCTAGGAAAATGTTGATCGGGCATGTCTGATTTTGTATTGTCCTCCCTGAGATAAGCTGCTTGCTGATGTGTCAGTCGGCGTTTTTTTCATTTAGAACACAGGAGAGCTCGCTGAGATGGCTGTCAGATGAACGACCGGCCAAACCATAATTTCATCGACAGACATCTAATGTGTATGACTAGCCTTAGGTTCCATGCACATAGCTACTTTACAGTTCATTGCAGGTGTTATTTATTTAGGATCAAGGATGGAGAGGGTCCTACCATTTTAGACCAGGAAAGCCTTTCCTGAAATGTGCTTTGGAAACAGATTTCCTTAATCCCGCAAGACTGGATTCAATCCCATCTATGATTCTGAAGCATGATCCTCAGAAAAGCCTCGGAAAGCTCAGGCTGAGTTTACATCAGTTGCTCTATAAACTGTTTAAAATCTGATGACATCAATTTCCATCATCTATTGCTCTCAATGATGAGCACCACAAACAATTATGTTAACAAAGAGATGAAAGGCAATATCAACTTAACATTATTAAGTAAGATAATAAAATAGGATATGCTTTTTCTACTTAAGAAAGGTTGCTTGGTCATCTTAAAAAAAAAAATCTTACCTTCATCTTGCGTTACACCAAGACATCCCATTAATTCATGGACAGATAAAGACTTGTCATTATTCACATCACAGTACTCAACAAACTTTTTCACGCATTTTTTTGGCTTTGATTTTTTTCGCAACAATCTCTTGAATGGCTTGATTTCCTTCTTTCCAATGTCCCCATTTGAATTTTTATCCAATTGCTTGAAGTACCAATGAACAACTCTTTCTTCCAAAGTATGATTTGGATCCGGTTCTGATACCCTAGTATAAATGAAGAACACAGAATTCAGGCAATCTATTTTGATTTAGTGGTGTTTTGCCATACATGGTAATGTCAGACCTAATGGTGTACCTAGGTATAGTTGACCTGTTACATGGACTGGTTGTAAAATAGTAAGTAATAATACAACCCTTGTGCTAGATGTTATCATTCCAAGCAAAGGTGTATGTAGGTTTTCTGGCACCCGGGGCAAGAATTCAGTTTGGCGCCCCACTCACCTACCCCAAGCACATATGCGATTTGTACACTGAGTCACTTGCCATCTAGCTGCTCTCCCTAATTCTCTCAATGTTCAGTGAAAAACAGAAGCAGGAAGAGAAGCTCTTTGTCACATAACCGTGAGTATGAAAATTGCATATGAGTGAAGTGATCATGTGATGACTGCTGGAACCTGCAAGCAAAGCTGAATCCTGACAGTGAGTATATTACACACTGTTAGGATTGGCATACTACACGGATTCATTTTATACTTAAAGGCCTTGTCCAGATTTGAGATCAAAGTCTGCAGTCACTCTGTGTGACTGCAGGCTTCTGAATTCTCACAGCGCATGCACTGCACACTTTTAGGATTCTCCCTTGCCTGTGGCAAGAGTGGATGGTTATTTCTGGCCACATTCCGACTAGGCTTGGCCAGCCTCCCTCAATTCATTTTTATTGAGTGAGGCCATGCATGTCTAGTCAGCATGTGACTACATGTATGCAAAATGCCGGCACAAGAGAATCCTGACAGCGTGCAGAATTCAGAAGTTTGCAGTCACATAGAATGACTGCAGACTCATCACAAACTTGCACAACCCCTTTAATCCCCTGGTGACCGGACCAACTTTTTAAAATCTGACAAGTTTCACTTTAAGTAGTAATAACTCTGGAATGCTTCATCATATCCCATTGATTTTGAGATTGTTTTTTTTTTGTGACACATGATACTTTATAATAATGGTAAATTTAGGTTAATATGTTTTGCGTTTATTTATAAAAAATATCTGAAATTTGACAAAAATGTTTTAAAAATGGCAATTTTCATACTTTGAATGATTATCCATTTAATCCCAATAGTCATACCACACAAAAATATTAATAAATAACATTTTCCTCATGTCTGCTTTACATCAGCACTAGTGATGAGCAAGCATGCTCGCTAGTGCTCGGTGCTCTCCCGAGCATCTCACTGCTCGAGATGCTCAGCGCTTGCCGAGTATTTCCGGGATTGCTCTGCGGAAGCTCGGGTCCCCTCCCTGCATGTTTGGCGCTCTTTAGAGCGCCAATCAACATGCAGGGATTGCCTGCCACTCATTGTAATGCCACAGCCATTGTCGTTGTGGCATTACAGTGATTGGATGGCCGCACAGCGTCATCAGGTCTATATCAGACCTGGCGCCACCATGCTCGTCACAGTCACTCCGGAATCAGACAGTGTAGGGAGAGGTGCTGCTGCGTCAGGGAGAGATTTGCTTGTGTATTAGGTAGTGTAGGGAGAAAAACCATACATTACACATATCCATTTTAACAAACAGTCCTTTTGAGGACTAACTAATCCATCTGCAGAGATCAGGCAGGTAGTGTATATAGGCAGGCAGGCAGGGTATATAGCAGATTGCAGTGCATATAGCACAACAGGCTCCATTCCAATTCTGCCTTCTGCTGCTGTTAGCTATTTCTATACAAAGGCCCAGGTCTCAGGGGCCAAGATTACTTTTTTTGCATCTTAATCCTCATTATTTGCTTAAAAACCAATCCAGAGAACACCGTTTTTCTGCGACATTTGCTTGTTGGCACTGCAGAATACAGCAAGGTCCTTTCCATATTACAGCGCTAGAAATCCAGCTATTTAAAACTGTGTTTTCGCCGTCACAAGGATCACATATACATTTTCAGAAAACACTGCAATTTTTGGCCTCCATTCCAATTTTTTTCACTGTGTCAGTGACATTTTTTACACCGGTTTGCTGTTCAAACTACTTATCAACAGGCCAGGTATTTAAAACTCTGTTTTCTTCATCACTCAGATCACATATACATTGTCAAAAAATACTGCCATTTCTGGCTTCTATTAAAAATTTCCTTCAGTGTGTCAGTAAAGCAATTCACAGCAGTTTGCTGTTCAAACTACTTACCTACAGGCCAGGTATTTAAAACTCTTGTTTTCTCCGTTACACAGATCACATATACGTTGTCAGAAAATACTGCCATTTCTGGCCTCCATTAAAAATTTCTTTCAGTGTGTCAGTGAAGCAATTCCCACCAGTTTGCTGTTCAAACTACTTACCTACAGGCCAGGTATTTAAAACTCTGTTTTCTCCGTCACACGGATCACATATAAGTTCGCTCCAAACTCAGTCATTTGTAGTGAGCGTGGAAGATACTGTCCTCCATTTAAAATGGGCAAGGCACGTGGCAAGGAACGGGGAACGGGACGTGATGGTGATGGTGCATGCAGAGGCCAAGGACAAGGCCGTGGGCAAGCTGAAATTGTGCCACAACAAACACCCACATCTTCTCGCCTGACCTTCCTGTCCCAATTCCTAAGGGAATGCAGCACACCACTATTGAACCTAGAGCAGTGTCAAAAGGTTGTTGGTTGGACAGCGAATAATGCTTCCAGTCACTTAGCCACCAACACCACTCTGTCTTCCACACGGTCAAGTCTCAGTAGCCGTGAGTCTGGACCGCATATTCCTCACCCTGATCCTACTTCCTCCCACCATGCCGAGTACCTGGAGACAACTGATCCCACACTTGGACACTCTGAAGAGCTGTTCACTTTTCCATTTATAGATTCGGGCCTCTCGCCCGCTCCACTTGAAGCTGGGCAAGAGGAGATCGCGTGTAGTGATGCCCAAATATTTGAGCAAACACGGTCACACGAAAGTGAGGGTGGAAAAGTGTCACAAGAGGTGGACGATGATGAGACACAATTGCCAGAAAGTCTGAAGGAGGACCAGAGTGCAGAAGTGGAAGACAAGGTGGTGGATAATATAGTAACTGACCTAAACTGGCAGGAGGACATGCAGAGCGAGGACAGCAGCACACAAGGGGAGGGAGGCAGAGCACCCCAACAGGCAGGAAGAAGCAGTGTGGTGGCCGCAGACAGAAGGCAGGCAACCGTTCCCCGTAACACCAACACGAAGGAAGTTGCCAGTACAACTGTTAGGTCTTCCCGAGTCTGGTTGTTTTTGAAAGACTCTGCTGATAACCCCAAACAGGCCATTTGCACCACCTGCCAGGCCAGCATCAGCATGGGTGGCAAAACGAGCAGCCTGACCACCACCAGCATGATCAGGCACATGGCAGCAAAGCACCCGACTTTGTGGGCCGAACCCCAGGGTCCAGGAACAGTGTCTCCAGGTGGCACCATTGCTTCTTCCGCTGTTGTGCATGCAGGTCAATCCCCTGTCCATGGTGCATGTGAAGATGCCTCCTGCCCTGCACCTGTCATTGCACACTCGCAAGTAGCAGCATCAAGAAGCACGTCCATGTCCTTGTCCCAGCGCGGCGTTCAGTTGTCCATACCCCAGTCCTAGGAACGCAAGCGAAAATATGCAGCCAACGCCCCACAGGCTACACTACTAAATTCTCACATTTCACGACTGCTTGCGCTCGAAATGTTGCCTTTTAGGCTCGTGGAGACGGAAGCATTCTGCAACCTGATTGCGGTGGCCATCTCTCAGTACTCGGTCCCCAACCGTCACTATTTCTCCCGGTCTGCCGTCCCCGCATTACACAAGCACATGTCCCAAAACATTAGCCGTGCCCTGAACAATGCAGTTACCGGGAAAGTCCACCTAACCACGGACACGTGGACAAGTGCTTGCGGGCAGGGAGGGTAAATCTCGCTGCCGGCACACTGGGTTAACATAGTGGAAGCCGGGACCCAGTCGGACCTTGGGACGGAACACGTCCTCCCGACGCCAAGGATTCCGGGCCCTAGGTCAATCAGGGTTGCCCCCACGGTCTACAGCTTCTGTACCTCATCCTCCTCAGCCTCCTCCTCCTCTTCAGCCTCTATCTCTGAAATTACCACATCAGTCACAAGCTGGAAGCACTGCAGCACAGCCTCGGCCCAGCGGCAACAGGCTGTGCTGAAGCTCTGAAAGAGCAGGCAGATCTGTGGCTCACACCGCTGAACCTACAGCCAGGCATTGTCGTGTGTGACAATGGCCGGAACCTGGTGGCGGCTCTGAGGCGAGGCGAGCTCACACATGTAACATGCCTGGCCCATATGCTTAACCTCGTGGTTCAGCAGTTTCACAAATCCTACCCGGAGCTGCCGGATCTGCTTGTGAAAGTACGCCACCTGTGTGCCCATTTTAGAAAGTCACCTACAGCCTCCGCCGCCCTTGCTGTGTTTCAGCAGCGTTTGCAGCTTCCTGCTCACAGACTGGTGTGTGATGTCCTCACGCGTTGGAACTCTACACTGCAGATGTTGGGAAGGATTTGTGAGCAGAAGAGGGTAGTTGTTGAGTACCAGCATCAACAAGGCCGTCGGTATTCAGTTCAGACTCCACACATAAGACCTCAGGAGTGGACATGGATGTCAGACATATGTGCCATCCTCCAAAACTTTGAGGACTCTACCAAGATGATGAGCGGCGATGGCGCCATAATTAGCATCACCATCCCGCTTCTCTGTCTTCTGAAACATTCTCTGCTCACAATCAAAGAGGATGCATTGTAGGCAGAGCACGATGAGATGGAGCAAGGAACCATACAGGGTGATAACACACAGCCAAGCCTCATCTCATCCCAACGTGGATTGGGTGACAATGAGGAAGAGGAGGAGGAGGAAGGACAGGAGCTATTTTCATGCACTATAGACGGTACTACCTGCACAGCTGTCATACCGTCTGTTCAGCGTGGATGGCCAGAGGACAGAGAGGAGGAGGAGGAGAGCATGGTCAGTCATCCTCTTGGTGAGGACACAGAAGTCTTGCCTGTTAGAAGGTTGGCACGCATGGCTGAGTTTCTGTTACGCTGCCTTTCCCATGACTCTCGCGTTCTCAAAATTTTGTGTGACAGTCAATAATGGTTGGTGACACTTCTAGACCCACGCTGCAAGGAGAACTTTATATCTCTTATTCCTGAGGCAGACAGGTCTACAAAAATGGGTCTGTACCAGAAGGCCCTTGTTGCGGAACTATTAAAAAAATTCCCATCTGAATACGCTGGAGGCAGAGGGCACACTTCGTTGGACAACCAAGGAATACAGGTGAGAGAGACACAACTTCAATCAAGCAGAAGTAGGGGAACACTGTCAAAGTTCTGGGAGAGTTTTCTCAGACTCTCCCATCGCACAGGCCCTGAGGCGCGGGGTACTCTCACAAGGAGTGCAAAGTTTGGGCAGATGCTGAGGGAGTATCATGACGACCGTACCAACGTCCTCCGTGATTTATTGGGTATCCAAGCTGGATGCGTGGAATGAACTGGCTCTCTATGCCTTGGAGGTCCTGGCCTGCCCTGCCGCCAGCGTTTTATCAGAGCGGGTTCTTAGTGCTGCTGGTGGAATTATAACTGATAAGCGCATCCGCCTGTCAACTGAAAATGCTGACAGGCTGACTCTTATAAAAATGAACAAGGGCTGGATTGGGCCAGACTTCTCAACACCACCGAATGATAGCAGCGTAACATAAACTCAAATTCAGTGTCTTTTCTTGGGAGGTGTATTCCCATGCACCTTTTCACACCCACACATGGGTATACGCTTCCTGATTTTGGCTATTTGCTCTTGTCCTCCTCCTTCTCCTCATCCTCCACCACCATATCACCAGAGTGACCGTGGTCCGTGATGCAACACCCACATTATTTTTTTAAAGGGTGTTTATGATGCCCGTAAAAAAAATATTTTATACAGTATGTTTATGTACACCCTCCATGGGTAAATGTTTGTCAGCCCATACACTTAGTGCATGGGCATCACAAGTATGGGAGGCCCGCTCCTTTCTAATGGAAACATTTTTTTATGAGGCACTCCTCCACGTCTCTTTCGAGGGGCATTGAAGTGCCCACAAATTTTTGGCAGTCCTTGCATTCTCTGCATAGGCCAACACTATGGGAGACTCTCTCCTTTCTATTGGGAATTTGTCGTTACTTTGGCCCTGCTCTATGTGTCTTTAATTTCTTAGTGGGGTTTTTACTAAATTTGGTCATCCTTTGGACTCACTGCATACCCTATAACTGTACAGCAGACCTTCTCCTTTCTAATGGGAACATGTCGTACTTGTTACTGTGGCCCTGCTCTATGTGTCTTTAAATTCTTAGTGGGGTTTTTCCTAAATTTGGTTAGCCGTTAGACTCACTGCATACCCTATAACTGTATAGCAGACCCTCTCCTTTCTAATGGGAACATGTCGTACATTGCTACTGTGGCCCTGCTCCGTGTGTCTTTAAATTCTTAGTGGGGTTTTTCCTAAAATTGGTCATCCATTGGACTCACTGCATACCCTATAACTGTATAGCAGACTCTCTCCTTTCTAATGGGAATTTGTCGTTACTGTGGCCCTGCTCTATGACTCTATGTGTCTTTAATTTCTTAGTGGGGTTTTTCCCAAATTTGATCAGCCGTTGAACTCACTGCATACCCTATAACTGTATAGCAGACTCTCTCCGTTCTAATGGGAATTTGTCATTACTGTGGCCCTGCTCTATGTGTCTTTAAATTCTTAGTGGGGTTTTTCCTAAAATTGGTCTGCCATTGGACTCAATGCATACCCTATAACTGTGTAGCAGACCCTCTCCTTTCTAATGGGAACATCTCGTATGTGTTACTGTGGCCCTGCTCTATGTGTCTTTAATTTCTTAGTGGGGTTTTTACTAAATATGGTCAGCCGTTGGACTCACTCCATACCCTATAACTATATAGCAGACCCTCTCCTTTCTAATGGGAACATGTCGTACTTGTTACTGTGGCCCTGCTCTATGTGTCTTTAAATTCTTAGTGGGGTTTTTCCTAAATTTGGTCAGCCGTTAGATTCACTGCATACCCTATAACTGTATAGCAGACTCTCTCCTTTCTAATGGGAATTTGTCGTTACTGACAGGAATGAAAATGTTTATTTTTACCTCCTAAATTTTGATAACTTCTGAACAGGCCGCTGTACCCGGCAGACTCTAAGGCTGTTATTTGACCATGAAATGCCAAGGCAAACATCAGGACCACACAATCAAGATCTCAGGGTCCTGATGAGGTTAAAGAGGGAGCCCCCACACTCTGTTAACTATTTAGATTCTGTAGTCACTATTGACAGCAGAATCTAGGGGGTTAAATGTCCATGGTCGGTGCCAACACTGATTGTGGCTGATGCAGCAAGTTGTCAGCTATAGTGTACAGGTGACAGTTACAGGATAGTCACCTGTCGGGAAACGCTAGTCTCTTATATCTCAGGTCAGTAAAAAGACGTCTATTGGTCACTAAGGGGTTAATGCTCCTAACATAAATAAAAACATGAGAATTAGTCAGTATCACAAAAAACATTTATGTCCAGGTACCTGATAGATGATGTTGTCTCTGTAGTCACTCTCTCTTTCTTTTCTTTATCCTGTCCAGACTCCATGAGGATTTTTCTCATCCACAGCCCATCTCTGCAGACTCCCATCTTCTCCGGTCATCTGCAGCACATCCCGACACGATGGCCTTAAAAACAGTAGTGTCATTATAATGCTCCTGATTAAAAATGTCTGCCCTATGCTGAGCCCCCTAATAAATAATTGCCCCTCACTATATTCCCTGCACAAAATATGACCCCAAACTCTCCCTTTTATGGTAAATGCTCTCCACACTGCCCTCTCACACTGTGTCCCCCCTTTAGGGCCCAGTCTCTATACTGTGCCCCCTCATCACACTCCCCTTCCTTGGCTTACTGTTCCTTTCTGGCTGTGCCCTTACACTGTCCCCCCATGCTATTTCCCCCACACTACTTAGTCTCTATTAAGTGCCCTCTCACACTTTCTCCCCCCATACTGTCTCCTCACACTATTCCCCTCAATATTCTCCTCACACATTTCCCCCTCCCTCCTCATGCTGCCTCCTCTCACGTCCCCCGCTAATCATACTGTCTCCTCACATATTCACCCCTCGCTCTCCATACTTCCTCCTCACACACCCTCTGACTCCCCATACTGTGTCTGCACACATCCCATTACCCTCACTCCCCATACTGTGTCAGCATACATTTTTTCTCTTGCTACTCATACTGTGTCCGCAACCATCCCCCCACTCACCATACTGTGTCTGCACCTTTCCCCCCACTCGCTCCCCATACATTCCCCCCATACTGCGTTCGCACTCATTCTCCCGATTCGGTTTCTGCACCCATCCCTGCTCATACATTCCCCCCCACTCACCACACTGTGTCCGCACCCACCCCCCACTCCCCGTACGGTGTCTGCACCTGTCCCTCCTTTGCTCCCCAAACCTATGTCCTCAAATCTTCCTGATTAGCCTAAATCTTTCTCATCCCCATTACACTAAATTTCCCCCACCTCTGCCCCCACACTAAATCTCCCCCACCTCTGCTCCCCCACTAAATCTCCTCCACACAGATTAAATCTCCCCCCTCCACACAGATTAAATCTCCCCACTCCACACAGATTAAATCTCCCCACTCCACACAGATTAAACTCTTTCCTCCACATAGATTAAATCTCTCCCATGCAGTATCTTCGGTGTCTTCAGATCCACAGCCACAGGAGCACTTACCACTGATGCTCTTCTGGGCGTTGGCGAGTGATGTCAGCAATGTGATTACATAACCTGATCACGCAACTGATGTCCCTCTGACAGTCAAAGCTTCATTTGTACTCGTGTCTATAAGATGTGAGTAAAATTGAACACTGGGTGCCGGTGTGCTGCAGCTCCTCTGAGCCGACTGTCAGCTTGACAGCAGGCTCAGAGAATGGCCAAATGCCTGCGTGATAGATGGCAGAATGCAGCCACTGGGGAAGACACATCAGACCGTTGCATTAGGTGGCCCGACGGCGCCCTCCTGCCGGATGCACCAGGAGCAGATGCTTCACATGCCCCCCTCCCCCCTAGATACGCCTTGAAAGACAAAGGCCAAATAGAATCAATAACAAGAACTTAGTCTCACAGGTCTGTGAAGGCTGCAGCCCATAAATGGCTGCTTATAGGATGTAGCGCACACATGGCATAGCAAAGTCATGTGAGCACTGGAGGAGAGAGCTTCCACTCTTTTTTTGTAGACTATAGTACTGAAGAAAGGGTTGCACTATACTGGACAGAGGGGTTGTCTGGGACTTACATATTGATGATGACATATCTGTACTGCAGTTTTTCTTCCATTCATGTTACTGTAGCAGTTGGAAATCAATAACAGTGATTTTAAAGTGCAAACAGCTCTTGTTTAGTAAGAACACTGAGATCTCATGATAACTTGCCGTCTGACTGCAGATATTGTTATGGAAGATTTTGGAGTACCGCTCAGCATGTTGGAATTCCATAACCTGGAAGTTCAGTCCCAATTTTTGTTAGAAAAACAGGGTTCTTTAGAGGCAGTTTTGTTTTTTTTTAACTAGAGATATTTTTAAATTAAACTTTTATGTGGCTATTTTTTTTTTCTTAAAGGGAAGCTATCATCAGAAAATGACCTATTCTTTAAATTAGGTTTTTGTGCTTAATATATATATTTTTTTACATTTTATTGAAAAAATCCAGATCTCCACTGCCCCATAGTATAACCCTGGGCTAAGTGCTATCTGATAAAACATTGGATAGCACTTGGCCTTGTTATACCCTCATGTGGGCGAGACCTTATACAATCTATTATGTAAGTAAAGATGGATATATTAACCTACTGTATCATATTACATGCTAGTAGTAGCGTGGTTAATGCTACGTGAGGGAAAGTTTCCGTTTCTTTGTATTTTTCTTCTGTCAAACCATCTCTTACACTCTGTCCTTAATTTGGAGGGATATTAGACTGTAATAGACTATAGAGCACAAAACTTTCTACTACAGTGGAATACAGCTTCAATATTTTAATTAGATTAATAAAATGTAATATTTTCAAAAATATTTTTTGCCAGTTTTATCAGTGATTGGATTCTCAAAATTAGTCACCTATACAGGACCTGTTGCTGAATCAGCGATTTGTTCCACTATACACATTAGTTGTCTGGCTTCAACTGATCGTTCAACCGACAGCCATCTCAGCCAGCTCTCCCATGCATAGAATAGCTTTAGCTTGTTCTGCCGAGTGATCACTATAAGAAAGCTGCCAACAGACATGTCGACTGGTGGCTTATTTCTGGAAGAACAATACGATCGGCATTCGAAAATTAGTAATGCCTTGTACCCATCGATATCGGAAGGTTCGGCAGACATTAGTATAATATATGTTTTTTTTTATTCATGGTGAACTCCTAAACTAACCATAAGACAAACCAAACTATTTTAAAATGCCTCTGGAGAGAATGAAGGAGGAGGAGAAAATTGACACATTACACACCAATAAAAAACTAATTGTCATTAACGACTATGTTTTTGCTGTTGTATTTTAAAGCATTCATTTTGTGGTAAAAATTACTGGGTAATATAATCAGAAAGGTCAGTATTAGTGATGAGTGAGCACTAAAATCCTTGGGTACTCGTTGCTCGGGTCGAGCAAATTGGAATGCTCGAGTGCTCGGTCCGTGTAACGAGCCCAATGTAAGTCTATGGGAAACTCGAGCATTTTTCCGGTGCCCCCCCCCCCCGGTGGTCTGCAGAGGGCCTAAAAATTGCCCAAATCGATGGGAACAGTGCTCAAATGACATGGGAACAGCATGGGGAAGACCCCTGGAAGCATCACAGACTCCCAGGTCACTGCTGTCAACAATGTTGTCAGACGTATTATGCCACTTTTACGGTCTCACAATAAAACATACAAAAACAAAACCAAAATGGATTTTCCTGGGAAAAATGTTAAGGAACATCCTTACCAGGGTAATGACTTGTATATAAGGCAAAATAAATATACAAAACAAAAATGTCCCTCCACACCTGGGGCTATGTTCACACATAGTGTTTTTCATGCGTTTTTGCACTTTTGCATTGCTTTCAATGGTGAAAAATACATTTACCAGTAAATGTCATTTTAACATTTTACTACCTTATCTGGCCATGTGGTGTGTGAGACATGATCAGACACAACCTGTTTCATTTATGAAGGAGGGACTTTGAAAGTCACAAACACTATTTTTATAGGGCCACCAGATGGCCCTAACTATTCTTAAAAGGCCAGCAGTCGGCTATGCTTTGTTGTTCCCATTATTAAAGAGTGGGTCTCCTATACTGTTATTGGGTATGCAGTGACTGCAAGGGCTGCAAAAAATTTAGACGCACCCAATACCCCTTTGAAGAGACATATAGGAAGGCCTCAGTAAAACAAATGTTCCCATTAGAAAGGAGTGGGTCTCCTTTAGTGGTAATGCCAATGCAGTGACTGCAAGGGCTGCCAAAATTTGGGAAAACCCCAATAACAATTTAAAGACACATAGAGATGGGCCTCAGTAACGACATGTTCCCATTAGAAAGGAGCAGGTCTGCCATACAGTTTTAGGGTATGCAGTGAGTCCAAAGGCTGTCAAAATTTAGGAAAAACCTCAATACCAATTTAAAGACACATAGAGCTGGGCCACAGTAACGACATGTTCCAATTAGAAAGGAGTGGGTCTGCTATACAGTTATAGGGTATGCAGTGAGTCCAACGGCTACCAAAATTTAGGAAACACCACAATAACAATTTAAAGACACATAGAGCTGGGCCACAGTAACGACATGTTCCCATTATTAGGAAGTGGGTATCCCATACAGTTTGCCTAAATCCAAAGGCGGTGAAGGTAGAGATATACGTCCGCGCCGCTGAAAAATCCTCAAATCAGGAACATATAATAAAATCCTTGTTTATTGGTAAATGCTTACGCGTTTCTGGGTGTTCCACACCCCTTCATCAGGGCACCAACAGATAAATCAATGTATGCACTGAAACACTCCATTTATATACAGACATAAAGTGAAAAAAAAAAGTGTGTTCAAAAAGAAGAGCAGAAAAAAACAACATAACCTTTGCACCTGAGGCCGTGTGCAAAAAATTTTCAACAAAACTTTATCAATGAGTGTCACCAATATGAAAAGTGAGTATAAAAAACATGTATTAAGACACGTATTACAAATAATGTAGTGTAGAGATGTATAAATAATCAATATACAGAATAGTCAAATGTATCAGTCAAATGGAGTAAACACATGAAAGAATATTACTTACTAATAAGTAAGCGTTCACATTAGGTAAGAACAATATAAATATATATATAACATTAAAATCTCTAATGAGAATTCACCCATCAGCTGTCATTCCATAAAGGGAGATAGAAAACGAAGGAACAAAATAAAAATAAAAAGTACCCCCATGTAAAAAATAGCCCGTAATAACCTCTATCAACGGAGGAATGGTACAAGGAACCGGTTATCTGACCTATATCATGTAGTCACATCGAAACCTAGTGTGTAGTAATAGGACCCAAAGAAAACGCCGCAATGTAGTGCAAAGGCTGTGGCACAGATAAAGGAGATACACAGACACGTAGTGAATCACCTGACGTGCGGTGGCGTAGAAGGAAAGAGGTGTGTGATTGTAGCAACCAGCAGAGTGCTACAATGTGGGTTCGAGTTGTACTGGTCCAAAAAGGAAACCATAAAAGAGGGAATATTTATAATAGCGTGCTGGATTTTAGAGAAACACAATATGTGTGTCAGTAAAAACTATGATAAATGTAAAAACACAGATTTATGTGTGTATATATAAAAAACAATATTAACTATAAAAAAACTCCAGAGACATCATTCAGACCAAAGGGCTTAAGAGTATTCAGTCTGTAAATCCAATAAATTTCCTTTCTGTTTAGTTCTTGGAGTCTATTAGGATAATTCTCGGGAATTTGATCAATAGGGCTGATCTTTAGACTTAAAAAATCTTTATTATGCACCATTGTGCAATGTCTTGAAAGACCTTGTTTAAGAAACCCTTTAAGAACATTATGCCTATGGGAGTTGAGGCTTAGGTGGAGAGGCTGCATCGTTCTCCCCACATATTGTTTATTACAGCTACATTCTATTAGATAGATAACAAAAGTAGAATTGCAGGTGAGATATTTATTGATCTCAAAAATCTCCATATTAGTCTTTGATTGAAAGTGAGTTTGACCATGTGTAATACTTTTACAACATAGACAATTTTTGTTGCCACATTTAAAGACCTCTTTACAAGATGTTATAGGAGTCATACAGTTGTTCTTTGTCGTATTCCTTATCCTACTCGGAGCTATGATATTTCTTAGTGTGGGGGCACGCCTAAAAGTAATACCCGTTTTTTTAGGCAAGATCTTTTTCAGTATGGGATCATCTAGAAGAATTTTCCAATTATTTTCTAGTATTTTTCGTATTTGTCCATGAGATTTGTTGTAGGAAGTAATGAAATTCAAGGAATAATTACTCTCCTTGGTATTTTTAGTTATTTCTTTACCTATCAATAGACTATCCCTATTATCTATATTTAAAGCCTCCAGATATGCTTTTTTAATAAGATTACCGGGGTATCCCTGGTTTTTAAACCTGTTAGCAAGAGTGCTAGATTGTGCTATAAAGTCGTCTTTGTGAGTACAATTCTTTCTAATCCTATAGAATTGGTTTCTAGGAATATTTTTTAGCCATTTAGAGTAATGGCCACTTTTAAAATTAATGTAGCTATTTGTGTCAACATCTTTAAAGTATGTTTTTGTGCAGATATTCTCTCCTATTAAAAATAATGTGAGATCCAAAAAATTAATAGTATCAGGATTAACAAAGGGTGTAAAAGAGAGACCCCAAACGTTTCCATTCAAATGATTTAGAAACTCAGCCGGACCAACAAGTTCAGCATCCCAAATAATGATCAAGTCATCAATGTACCGTTTATAAAATATGATGTTCTCAAAAAAAGGGGAGTTATAGATATATATTTTTTTGAAGAGACCCATAAAAATATTAGCGTATGTAGGTGCTATTTTTGACCCCATCGCTGTACCCTATACCTGATGATACATTTTATCTCTAAAGGTGAAATAATTATTGTTCAATATAAACGACAACCCTTCAGATAAAAAATCCCTTTGTGTAACCGTAAGCCTATTATCTAAATCTAAGAAGTGCCTAAAAGCCGCCAGACCAATTGTGTGTTCTATATTGGAATATAAAGCTGCTACATCTAAAGTGATGAAAGTATAAGTATTTTTCCATTTGATCTCTTTTATTAAATTAATCAAATGTGCGGAGTCCCTAAGGAAGCTATCCAAATGCAATACATGTATTTTCATAATTTTATCAATGTATTCAGACAATTTACTCGTTAGCGAGCCAATACTTGAAATAATGGGTCTACCAGGGGGATTTTTTTGATTCTTATGTAATTTGGGTAGATGGTAAAAAAAGGGCGCATTGGGACTCCTAATAGTCAGGAATTTCTTCTCTGTTTCATTAATGCTCTTGTTAGCAAAGGCCTGGTTGATTCTTTTAGTATATTCCTTAATTAAATCAAAAGAGGGATCAATATAAATATTTTTATAGTATTTAGTATCTGACAAAATATTGTGGGCTTCTTTGACATAATCATCGTAATCCTGTATAACAATACCCCTCCCTTTGTCTGCTGAACGAATAATGATGTCCTTATTCTCCCTGAGAGATTTAATAGCCATTTTTTCTTTTTTTGAAATGTTTACTTTATCGCTTTTTAGAACAAAAGGTTTATCATTAATCCTTTTGAACTGACTAATCAAAAGATCACTAAATGTACTTAGATGGTGTGTTTTACTCTCTAGAGGATAAAAATGTGATTTTCCTCTCAAATCTAGATGTAAGCCTTCTTCAATTTCACTTTCCTTTTTTAAATTCATATTTTTATCAGAAGCTATTGCAGTTTTTATCGCAAAGTGTCTTTTTAGGGTTAATTTCCTTAGAAAAACTTGAGTGTCTAAAAATAAATCAAAGTCTTTGGGAGTATTAGTCGGACAGAAGGAAAGACCTTAAGCCCATAGGTCTGAATGATGTCTCTGAAGTTTTTTTATAGTTAATATTGTTTTTTATATATACACACATAAATCTGTGTTTTTACATTTATCATAGTTTTTACTGACACACATATTGTGTTCCTCTAAAATCCAGCACACTATTATAAATATTCCCACTTTTATAGTTTCCTTTTTGGACCAGTACAACTCGAACCCACATTGTAGCACTCTGCTGGTTGCTACAATCACACACCTCTTTCCTTCTACGCCACCGCACGTCAGGTGATTCACTACGTGTCTGTGTATCTCCTTTATCTGTGCCACAGCCTTTGCACTACATTGCGGTGTTTTCTTTGGGTCCTATTACTACACACTAGGTCTCTATGTCACTACATGATATAGGTCAGATAACCTGTTCCTTGTACCATTCCTCAGTTGATAGAGGTTATTACGGGCTATTTTTTACATGGGGGTACTTTTTATTTTTATTTTGTTCCTTCGTTTTCTATCTCCCTTTATGGAACGACAGCTGATGGGTGAATTCTCATTAGAGATTTTAATGTTATATATATATATTTATATTGTTCTTACCTAATGTGAACTCTTACTTATTAGTAAGTAATATTCCTTTCATGTATTTACTCCATTTGACTGATACATTTGACTATTCTGTATATTGATTATTTATACATCTCTACACTACATTATTTGTAATACGTGTCTTAATACATGTTTTTTATACTCACTTTTTATATTGGTGACACTCATTGATAAAGTTGTTGAAAGTTTTTTGCACACGGCCTCAGGTGCAAAGGTTATGTTGTTTTTTTGTGCTCTTCCTTTTTGAACACACTTTTTTTTTTTTTTTTCACTTTATGTCTGTATATAAATGGAGTGTTTCAGTGCATACATTGATATATCTGTTGGTGCCCTGATGAAGGGGTGTGGAACACCCAGAAACGTGTAGGCATTTACCAATAAACAAGGATTTTATTATATGTTCCTGATTTGAGGATTTTTCAGTGGCGCGGACGTATATCTCTACCTTCACCGCCTTTGGATTTATTCTGGTCCTGTGGGACACCTATTGGAGATCCACTGCTGCTGCATTTTATATGTTATGGTAGTTGTGTCCTCACACAACCCAACCAGGTGAGAACCACCATTTTACTATTATTCCCTATGTCTACAGGTGTAACCCTATTGGGCTTTGCGCTCTCTCTCTTTGTATTTTATACTGCTTGCCTATGCATTAAATGCAACGGCTGACAAAAATTTGGAGGAACTCCAATGCCCCTTGCAAGAGACGTATAGGTCAGAGGGCCTCCTAAAAACAATGTTCCCATTATTAGGAAGTGAGTCTCCCATACTGTTTGAATATGCAGTGACTACAACAGATGCCAAAAATTTGGAGGAACTCCAATGCCCCTTACAAGAGACGTAGATATGGTGATATGGTAGATATTGTGGTGATATGGTGATGGAGGAGGACAAGAGCAAATAGACAAAATCAGGAAGCATATACCCATGTCTGGGTGTGAAGACAGAGGTGCATGGGAATAGAGTTAGACCTCTCAAAAAAACCCGCTGTATTTGAGTTTATGTTATGCTGCTATCATTCGGTGGTGTTGAGAAGTCTGGTACAATCTAGCCCTTGTTCATTTTAATAAGAGTCAGCCTGTCAGAATTTTCAGTTGACAGGCGGATGCGTCTATCAGTTGTAATTCCACCAGCGGCACTAAAAACCCACTCTGATAAAATGCTAGCAGCAGGGCAGGCCAGGACCTCCAAGGCGTAGAGAGCCAGTTCATGCCACATGTCCAGCTTGGATACCCAATAATTAAAAGGCACAGAGGAATCATGGAGGACGTTGGTACGGTCAGCAAGGTACTCCCTCAGCATTTCCTGAAACTTTTCCCTCCTTGGGAGAGTACCCCGCGCCTAAGGGCCTGTGCGATGGGAGGGTGTGAGAAAATTGTCCCAGAACTTTGACAGTGTTCCCCTGCCTCTGCTGGATTGCATTTGTGCTTCTCTTGCTTGTACTCCTTGGTTGTCCAACGAACTGTGACCTCTGCAGCCAGCATTTTCAGATGGGAATTTTTTTAATAATTCCGCAACAAGGGCCTTCTTGTACTGCCCCATTTGTAGCTTGGTCTAGAAGTGTCACCAACCAGTAACTCAGCCATGTGTGCCAGACTGCTAACAGGCAAGACTTCCGTGTCCTCACCAAGAGGACAACTGACCGTGCTCTCCTCCTCATCCTCCTCCCTGTACTCAGGCCATCCATGCTGAACAGACGGTATGAAAGTTGTGCAGGTAGTACCATCTATAGCGCAGAAAACTAGCTCCTGTTCTTCCTGCTCCTCCTCTTCCTCATTGTCACCCAATCCACATTGGGATGAGATGAGGCTGGACTGTGTGGAATCACTCTGTATGGTTCCTTGCTCCATCACATTGTGATCCGCCTGCAATGCATCCTCTTTATTTGTGAGCAGATAGCATTTCAGAAGACAGAGAAGCAGTATGGTGATGCTAATTATGGTGTTATTGCCGCTCACCATCTTGGTGGAGTCCTTAAAGTTTTGGAGGATGGTACAGTAGTCTGACATCCATATCCACTCCTGAGGTCTTATGTGTGTAGTCTGACCTTAATACCCACGGCCTTGTTGTTGCTGGTAGTCAACAACTGCCCTCTTCTGCTCACAAATCCTTTCCAACATCTGCAACATTGAGTTCCAATGTGTGGTGACATTGCACACCAGTCGGTGAGCTGGAAGCTGCAAACGCTGCTGAAGCACGGCAAGGTCAAAGCTGTAGCTGACTTTCTAAAATGGGCACACACACAGCGTACTTGAACAAGCAGATCCGGGTAGGTTTTGACAAACCGCTGAACCAGGAGGTTAAGCACATGGGCCAGGCATGGTACGTGTGTGAGCTCGCCTCACCTCAGAGCTGTCACCAGGTTCCAGCCATTGTCACACATGACCATGCCTGGCTGTAGGGTCAGCGGTGTCAGCCACAGATCTGCTTGCTCTTTCAGAGCTGTCCACAACTCTTCAGCGTTATGCGGTTTGTCACCTAAGCATATTAACTTCAGCACAGCCTGTTGCTGCTTGGCCGAGAGGCAGTGCTGCAGTGCTTCTACCTTCTGACTGATATGGTCAATTATGGAGATGGAGGCTAAAGAGGAGGAGGATGTGTAGAACGTGGGGGCAACCCTGATTGACCCAGGGCCCGCAATCCTCGGCATCGGGAGGACATGTTCCGCACCAAGGTTCAACTGGGTACCGGCTTCCACTATATTAACCCAGTGTGCCATCAGCGAGGTGCACCGCCCCTGCCTACAAGCACTTGTCCACGTGTCCGTAGTTAAGTTGACTTTCCCAGTAACTGCGTTGTTGAGGACATGGCTAATGTTGTGGGACATGTGCTCGTGTAATGCGGGGATGACACACCGGGAGAAATAGTGGCGCGGGTGACCGAGTACCGAGGGGTGGCCGTCACCGTCAGGTTGCAGAAAGCTTCCGTCTCCATGAGCCTGAAAGGCAACATTTCGAGCGCAAGCATTAGCTAAATGTGTGAATTTAGTAGTGTGGCCTGTGGGGCGTTGGTTGCGTATATGTACTTGCGTTCCAAGGACTGGGGTAGGGACAACTCAAAGCTGCGCTGGGATAAGGACATGGACGTGCTTGCTGATAATGCTTGTTGAAAGTGTGCAACGCCACATGCAGGTCGGGAGACATCTTCGCATGCGCCATGGACTGGGGATTGGCATGCATGCACAACAGCGGAAAAAGCAGTGGCATCACCCGCAGTCACTGTTTCTGGACCCTGGGGTTCGGCCCACTTAGTTGGGTGCTTTGCTGCCATGTGCCTGACCATGCTAGTGGTGGTCAGGCTGCTAGCTTTGCTATCCCTGCTGAAGCTGGCCTGGCAGGTGGTGCAAATGGCCTTTTTGGGGTTATCTGCAGAGTCTTTCAAAAACAACCAGTCTCGGCAAAACCTAACAGTTGTACTGGCAACATCCATTGAGTTGCCGTTACAGGGAACCCTTTCCCGCCTTGTGTCTGCGGCCATCACACTGCTTCTTCCTGCCTGTTGTGGTGCTATGCCTGGCTCTCCCTGTGTGCTGCTGTCCTTGCTCTGCATGTCTCCCTGCCAGGTTAGGCTAGTTACTATCTCATCCACCACCTCAAGTTCCACTTCCGCACTCTGGTTTTACTCCTGACTTTCTGGCAATTGTGTCTCATCATCATCATCCACCTCTTGCAACAGTAATTGCACTTTCCCATCATTGCCTTCGTGTGACCGTGGCTGCTCAAGTATTTGGGCATTGCTACATGCGCCATTCTCCTCTTGACTTGCTTGAAGTTGGCCAGGCGAGAAGCCTGAATCTACAAATGGCAAAGTGAACAGCTTTTCTGTGTGTCCAAGTGTGGGATCAGTTGTCTCCGGGCACTCAGCATAGTGGGAGGAAGGAGGATCATGGTGAGGAATATGCGGTCCAGACTCACGGCTACTGAGACTTGACCGTGTTGAAGACATGGTGGTATCGGTGGTGGCAAAGTGACTGGAAGCATTATCTACTATCCAACCAACAACCTTTTGACATTGCTCTGGGTTCCATAGTGCTGTACTGTGGTCCCCTAGCAATTGATACAGGAAGGTCGAGCGACAAGATGTGGGTGTTTGCTGTGCCACTATTTCAGCTTGCCCACGGCCACGTCCTCGGCCTCTGCATGCACCATCACGTCCTCTTCCCCATCCCTTGCTACGCACCATACCCATTTTAAATGGAGGACAATATTTTCCACGTTCACTAGAAATGGCTAATTTTGGAACGCTGTTATATGTGATACATCTGACAGAGAACCACAGTTTTAAATAGCGGGCCTGTAGTTTACTGATACTATTCTTTACAGAGATCTAGTGTGAATAGCTTGACCGACACACTGCAACAAAATGGAAATGGAAGCCAGAAATGGCTGATTTTGGAACGCTGTTATATGTGATACGTTTGACAGAGAACCACGGTTTTAAATAGCAGGCCTGTAGTTTACTGATACTATTCTTCACAGAGACCTAGTGTGAATAGCTTGACCGACACATTGCTATGAAATGGAAATGGAAGGCAGAAATGTCTGATTTTGGAACGCTGTTATATGTGATATGTCTGACAGAGAACCACAGTTTTAAATAGCAGGCCTGTAGTTTACTAATACTATTCTTCACACAGACCTAGTGTGAACACACTGCAACAAAATGGAAAAGGAGGCCAATATTTTCCACGTTTAGTTCATATTTCTGGATTTTTATCCCTGTAATATGGAAACGATCTGGCTATATTCTGCAGTGCTAACAAGCAAATGGCCCCTGATACCTGGGGCTATGTCTACAAATATGTCTCACAGCAGGATCACTCAGAAGTTGAACATGCAATGGACACTCTTGTGCTGTATCATGCACTGCAGTCTGTCACATACCCTGCCTGCCTTGGTTTTTCAGCAAATAATCAGGATTAGGATAAAAAAAAATTGCCCTGGCCTCTGATACCTGGGGCTATGTCTACAAATATCTGTAAGAACAGCATCAGCAGGAACGTGTAATGGACCCTCTTGCACTATATGCACTGCAGTCTGCCACATACACTGCCTGCCTAACTCCTGCTATCACCACTGAATATATGCACTTGGATTAGTCCTCAGAAGGACTGTTAGTTCAGATGGATATATATATGTTGTGGAATACTTTTACTAATTATAAACAAGCAAATCTCTCCCTGACTCAGCAGCAGCTCTCCCTACTCTGCCTGTTTCCAGGGTAGACCGTGATGAGCATAGCGGCGCCAGGTCTTACATAGACCTGATGATGCTGTGCGGCCAGACAATCACTGTAATGCCCACAACCAACATGGCTACGGCATTACAGTGCGTGGCAAGCAATTCCTGCATGTTTATTGGCTCTCTAAAGAGAGTTTCTGCTCGAGCACCCCGAAAATACTCGCCGAGCGCCAAGCTTGTCGAGCACCATGATGCTCGGGTGAGTACCAAGCAGTGGTGAGCACGTTCGCTCATCACTAGTCAGTATTATAGCAATACCAAAATTATATAGTTTATTTTTTTCTACAATGGTGAAGAAAAATTCTGAAATTTGTAAAAAGAAAAAAAATAATTTGTCTCTTTTTTCTGAGACTCATAAGTTTTTACTTTTTTATTGTTCTATCAATGGTGCTATATGTATTTTTTATGTGTGTAGTAAGCTGACATTTTTATGTTACCATTTAACGCTAGCTAAAATGTTTTGCTTGCTTTTGAAACCAAATTTTACATTTTTAATATAATATATTTAAATAATATTGTTAAATAAAATATTTTTGTCTTTTTTACAATTTCCTCTTTATGTAGGACTTGAACCTATAATTGTCTGATTGTTTGATCTATATATCACAATACAGCTGAAATATATAACTGCCTGAGCCGGACTGATATGGCAAGCATGGGGGCCTTCAGCTTGGTGAGTATGGGAGCCTTTAAGCACTGTTGTTACATGTAAATGCTGGCTGTTTAACACAACTAGCATCTCCGGGGTATTGTGCGGTCTCAGCTCGTAAACTTTTTGATTATTTTTTAATTTCATTGTATGTGAGGCGTGTTGAATGAAATTAAAATTCTATTAATTCCATTTTATCACCAAAATATTTAGTAGTCCTACAAATTGTCTTGAACAAGCGTGAGCTCTTGACTTTCTGTGATAAAAATGTAATTTTTTTTTGGACAGCCCAATGGTATAAAATTCTCTGACACATCTTTGGCTTCAATATGTTCACTGCACCCTTAGATTAATTCATTGAGATATGTAGTTTGTAAAATGGTGTCACTTATGGGGGATTTAGGCTTTTCTGGCACCTTAGGGGCTCTGCCAATGTGACACAGCACCCGTAAACCATAACAGCAAAATCTGCACTATAATATGGCGCTCTTTCTCTTCTGAGCTTTCCATTGTGCCCTAAAACTATTTTCTGATCACATGGAGTGTATTGGCGTACTCAGGAGAAATTGCACAACAAACTGTGAGGTCCAATTTATCCTATTAGCCGTTATAAAAAATTTAAAACTTGAGGCTAAAACCACATTTTAGTGGTTAAAAATATAATTATTTCTTCACCTCCCAATGGTATAAAACGTTGTGACACACTTACAATGTTAATATACTTACTGCGCAAGTAAATTAATTCATTAAGGGTTGTAGTTTGTAAAATGAAAATGGCATCACTTGTGTGAGGTTTTTACTGTTTAGGCACATCAGGGGCTCTGCAAATCTGACATGGCATCCGCTATCTATTACAGCCAATTTTGCGATCCAAAAGTCAAATGGTGCTCCTTCCCTTCCAAGCCCTGCCGGACACCCAAACAGAAGTTTTCTACTACATATGCTGCATCATTGTACTCAGGAGAAATTGCACAACAAATTATACTGTCTAGTTCCACCTGTTGCCCTTGTGAAAATGTAAAATCTGGGGCTGAAGAAACATTTTTGTGAGACAAATTAGATTTTTTATTTTCATGGCTCAACATTATATATTTCTGTGAAGCACCTCTGGATTCAAAGTGCTCACCGTTCCTCTAGATAAATTCCTTGAGAGGTGTAATTTTTAAAATGGTGTCTGTTTTTGGTATTTTCTGTCCCATAGGCCCCTCAACGTCACTTCAAATGTGATGTGTCCCTAAAAAATTGGTTTTGTAAATCTTGTTGGAAAATTTTAAAATTGCTGATAAACTTTTAGCATTTCTAACTTCCTAGCAAAAAAATAATATAAAAAATGATGTTGATGTATAGTAGACATGTGGTTATATTTAAAAATATAAAAAAAAGATGTGGTGATATTTATTATCTATTTTGTGTGGTGTAACCATCTGGTTTAAGGGTATAAAAATGAAAAATTTGAAAATTGTGACATTTTAAAATTGTCACATTTTCAATATTTTAATAAATAAACGCGAATCATATCAACCAAAATTTACTGCTAACATGAAGGACAACATGTCACAGAAAATAGTCTCAGAATCACTGGAATATATTGAAGCATTCCAGATTTATTACAACATAAAGTGACGCTAGTCAGAATTTAACAAATTGTCCTGATCAGGAAGTTAAACCAGGCTTGGGGTGAATGGGTTAAATGGGTTATTTTTATCCAAGATCTATTGACTAAAAAGTACTTTTTTAGTGTTACAACACTTTTCAAAGAGGAAAAACCTCCCATTTGTACTACCACACACTGGCCTCAATTATTTCACTTTTGTATTGCTCATTATGGTACATTTGCATCCCATAATACTAGATGCACTGTAGGGGATGTTTATAAAGTGAAAAGGAAATAGCCAACTTATCATCACAGCCTGCAGTCCTCCAGAGCACAGAGCAGCGCCACTACCAGTGTTGAGAGCAACACAGAAAAATAAAGAGTAGATCTGGCTCCACTGAGTTAAAATCTTGAATTTTCATTGGATCATTTTAAAATCTTGATAAACATCCAAGTAGTGTGTATATAGGAAACATCAATGCATTTCTTGTGCATATAATAATAATTATTTTTATGAACTTTATAAGAATTTAATTTTTAACAAGTCTGTTAGTATTTAAAATGTGACACTGGGCCCCAAAAATGCTCCAAAATTTTAGTGCAGATATGTAGCACAAAGTAAGCTATAAGGAATAGATGGTACAAACTGAAATTAGACAGTCGGACAATTCACAACTTTTATCAAGCAACATAAAACTTTGTGATGAAACTGGCACATTTTAGGATTCTTATAGGGGAGATTTATGAAAGCTTTTTCGCCAGATTTCTGATACAAAAATGCTTTTAAAAGTACATTTTTTTACAGACGTGAGGTTCATTCTTGTCTGAGCTCTGATAAAGTGTGTGGAAAAGGAGCGAGACTGGATGTGGCAACCAGGGCTTCCACCAGGAATTTCAGGGCCCCATACTGGCAACATTTTAGGGCCCCCTTGAGACTCTGCCCAGGCTCCACCCAAGCCCTGCTTCCACCCCTCGAACCTTCCACAGTACCACCGCCCACTCTTGGAAAAACTCCACTTCAGCACCACATCCTCACCAATCACACATTAACGGTTCCCATCGAACACCATATCACATACATAGCCATCCGCTTTTGTCTTGGCCAAAAGATTTTTGAAGCCTGGCACACAGACAAGGCAGACTCTTTTGGCCAGGCCCTACTCAACTCTAACCTTTTTAAAATTTTGTAAAATATCCAATACTCTTTTTAGTCATATTTTTATTTATTTTTCTTTAAGGTAATGTGTCACATACATTTTTTTAAAATTACCAATAGTACCACATACAAGGGACAAATACCGTCACACCATGGTCGGACCACATATTACCACCACATACGAATAATACCATATACAAGGAACAAATACTGCCACACCAGGACCAGACCACATATTACCACCACATAGTAAATGAATAATACCACATACAAAGAACAAATACCGCCACATCATGACCAGACCACATATTACAACCACATAGTAATCAAATACTACAATACTGATCATTAATAAAAAAACACAATACTAATATTACCATAAGTACCATTATACACAGGAGCTCTTTATATAGTGTTAGTGTACACGTAATACAGTGATCACCAGTGATATTATACACAGGAACTCTGTATGTAGCGTATAGTGTACAGGTAGTAGTGATCACCAGTGACATTATACATAGGATCGCTGTATATAGTGTAAGTGTAAGGTAATACAGTGATCACCAGTGATATTATACACAGGAGCTCTGTATACTGTATACAGTGTGTAGGGTCAGTGTACAGGTAATATCCTAACTCACAGGTGACGTCTCTAGTTGAAGTCCTTCATATTTGCTTTTCTTCTTCATCCAGTGCATACCGCCATCATTTCTTCCAGCCAGGACTTGACTCTGCATAAAATAACACAAATATCTAGAGCACCGCTTCCAGAGCACATTTCACACTCTTTCCCCAACTTCTACAATACGCAGTTGAATACAGACATGCACTGAAAAATTAATATATAATTAGTTATTATGCAACCCACCATTCCAAATATAAATTGTAATCCACCACTGTGCCCCCCACTGACTATAAATAGCCACTTTCTTCACCTAATAAATATATAAATTAATTAGAACCTGTACTCTTTCCCACAATTTATTACCAATCACACTCCTGCATCCTCAATGCTCAATGCTCCCACTCTGTACCTCCCACTCTCCCGATTCATTATATTTACATGCCTCCCTCCATCCCAATTCATTATGCCATGTTCATTATCATTTGCTGTCCCCTATCCCCACCCTCAATTGATTATCATTTGCTGTCCTCCCACCCTCAATTGATTAACATTTGTTCTCCCCAATCCCTCAATTCATTATCATTTGCTCTCCCCACTCCCCCACCCTCAATCATTATTTGCTGTCCCCCGTTCCCCAAGCTCAATTCATCATTTGCTGTCCCCCATCCACCACGCTAAATTCATAATTTGCTGTCCCCCACCCCCAAATCATCATTATTTGCTCCCCCACCTCAATACATCATCATTCACCGCCCCATATCACACCTTCAATTCATTATCATTTGATCCCCCCAAGCCCATTTAATTAATTTTATTAAAAAAAAAAAAAAAAAAAAGTTTTTCATACTTACCTCTCATACCATCCCCAGCAAGTGCAGCTCCATTTCTAGTGTCCTGGCGAGTGGTGCGCGTACATGCCGTCACCAGCGTGTCACAGAAGAGGTGGAGGGACTCCCTTGGAGCTGCACAGCTGTTCGGTGGAGCTCCAAGGAAGGCACCCTGCGCCGAGATGGGCGGCGGTGTCCCAGCACATACTACATTATTATACCCTGGGGCCTGGTGAGAAGAATCACAAGAGGGGGGGCCAGGACTGAGTCCGGGCCCCTCTCTTTACTCCTGATCATGGGGTCCCATACAACAGTAAGAATAGTAATATCCTGATGGCGGACCTGTTGGCAACCCCTGCTAGTCAAATTCATGAGCGGCGGTATTCGCTACTCCACAAATCTCGCTCCAGAAAAGGTGTTCGTAGCAGTACACGCCACTACGCGCCTCCCTTGGTTCATTAAGAGGCATGCACATCTTAATGAATTAGGAGCTTCAGGTCCAACATGCCCCCTCATTAAGACAGAATCGCCAGTTTTGATGAATTACCCTCTTAGATTATTGAGAAATATCCTCAGGCAGAGGAAAGACACTATAAAAAGTGTGAAATATGGAATAAGGTTGGTATGAATGTGTTCACACTCACAACAGAGAAACGCCACACCTACACCCAACTGGTCCCTGTACAGAAAGACCCCAGCTGCACAACTAAAAATACAACCTCAGACTTGACTCCGAAAAAAAGGTAATTGAGGGGTTTCTCGTACTCCCTGAGGAACCAGAGGGAAGGCTGTAACACACTACCAACAAGGGGAAAGGAGAGTGTGAGGAGAGATACGAGAACCCAAGGTGATAAACTAAGACACATTTATATAAGATGGAGGGATGTAGGTTAAGGAGTACCTTATTTAAAAAGAAAAGGAACAAGTATGATCTCCCAAGACCCTAACAGTTGTAAAAGGAAAATGTGATGGGAGGTAAAGAAAACCTACTTACTGCAGGAAGACAACTGAAGTTTACCCAGCAAGGTAAACCCCAATTTAAAGAGCTGGAACTCCTAAATATACATCCACCAGGAAATATAGCCAGCAAGGAAGTACAGAGAATACTATCTAAAAATGCACCCAGAATGTGCAAAACCAAAATTTCACTCATACACCAGTTACTGATCAAACTTTAAGCTAGAAATACTGCTCCAAGCCCTCTCCAATGCTTAAATGTGGCAGGACCAAGCTATTAGCACCAAGAATTTATATTGTGAAATGTGGACTCCTGGCTGGAGCACAATACCAGCACAAAATAATTAAAAGATAAAATGTGGCCTGCTTTATGTAGCATGGTAGTAACAGAAAAAAATATAGATTTTTTTTACTGAGGATGAGCCTTGGATAAAGCAAAATCTTAGCGCAAAAGAATTGCAACCTCAGATGTGGCCTTTTTGTAGCATGGTAGTAACAGAACAAAATTATATTTTATCATGTCAACTCCTGTATGGAGAAGAATATCAGCACCAAAGAATTAAAAGATGAAATGTAGCCTGCTTTAGGTAGCACGATAGTAAGAAAACCAATTTTGATTTTATCATGTGTACACCTGTATGGAAAAAAATATCAGCACTAGTGTTGAGCATTCCGATACTGAAATATCGGGTATCGACCGATATTCGCGGTATCGGAGTTCCGATACTGAGTTCCGATACTTTTAGAATATCGAATACCGGAATCGGAAGTTCCCATAATGCCTGCGCTCTGCAGTGTCTCTGAAGGATGAAAAGCTGGATGGCAGCGCTCAGCTTACTGTACTTGTCATTTAGTGTTAAAGGATTTATTTAAAAAAATAATAGTGTTTTCATGCACCTCTCTTTAAAAAAGCCGGCCGGCAATTCAGGAGCGGTACCCGACAATTTACAACTGAAAGAATAGAGCATCACACATAGATTAGATAGATAGAAACATGTCAGTCACATATATATGAAGTACAGTGATAGTGTTGGTTACTGTACTTGTCATTTAGTGTAAAGGATTTATTAAAAAAAATAATAGTGTTTTCATGCACAGTCTCTTTAAAAAAGCCGGCCAGCAATTCAGCAGCGGTACCCGACAATTTACAACGGATAGAATAGAGCATCACACATAGATTAGCTGGATAGAAACATGTCAGACACATATATAAGAAATACAGTGACAGTGTTGCTTACTGTACTTGTCATTTAGTGTTAAAATAAAGGATTTATTAAAAAAAAAAATTGGCGTGGGGTTCCCCGTAATTTTAGGCTCTAGCGGAGGTTAAGCAGACAGCTGGGGCAGATGTTTGAAGCCTGGGAAGGGGGTAATACCCACGGAGCTTCCCAGGCTACTAATATCAGCCCCCAGCTGAATACCTAGCCTTTACTAGCTATTAAAATGGGGGACCCCCCCCAAAAAAAATGACGTGGGGTCCACCCTATTTTAATAGCTAGCAAAGGCTAGGCAGACAGCTGGGGGCTGATATTAATAGCCCAGGAAGGGTGCCATGAATATTGCCCCCCTCCCAGGCTAGAAACACCAGCCGTCAGCCGCCCCAGAAATGGCGAATCCATAAGACACCCCCATTACTAACCCCATAGGCAAAGTTAAAAAAAAAACACAAACACCCAAAATAAAGTCCTTTAATTGAAATAAACACACAATTCTTTATTGTTCTAAATTAAACCATACTTGCCATCACGCCCATTCCAGCTGAAGCCAACGATCTCCTGCAATAAAAGTAAAATAATAAAGCAACATCATCCTTACCTTTCCATGGTTCCCACAACGGCTCCAGCTCTGCTACATTCACATGACAGGCTGGATCGCAGCAGAACGCTGCCATCCAGCTTGCCATGCCGCACACACTGAGAAGCGCAGGCATGCTTGCGCTCCTCACTGTCTCGCTGTGACGGCATCCAGATGAGCCGAGTTCATGTCCAATGAACTCAGCTCACCTCATGCACATCACTGACAGCGTGGGAAAATTCTCCTGCACTCAGCGCTTCAGCTCTTGAAGCTCATCAAGAGAATGCCAAGAGTGTGCAAAGCAGTCATCAAAGCAAAAGGTGGCTACTTTGAAGAACCATGAATATAAGACATATTTTTAGTTGTTTCACACTTTTTTGTTAAGTATATAATTCCACATGTGTTAATTCATAGTTTTGATGCCTTCAATGTGAATGTACAATTTTCAAAGTCATGAAAATACAGAAAAATCTTTAAATGAGAAGGTGTGTCCAAACTTTTGGTCTGCACTGTATCTATTCTATGTGTGTTGTTCTATTCTTTCTAATCTAAATTGTCAGGTATCGCTGTGATTTTACAGTACACTGGCTGATGAATTTTCAGCTTTTAAAGAGACGGGTGCGTGAAAATCGGACGGCACTTGTATGGTCCGAGTGCCGTGTGATTTTTTTTTTTTTTTTTTCACACACCCATTGACTTGCATTGGCAAGTCTCATTTGAGATACGTGGCAAATACGAGTATGAGCCCTTAATGTATAGCATTGGGAAACAAAGTGGGCAGCTAGGCTATGTGTGGCTAGCATGGCTATGAAGTGGTTGTGGCTGGATCAACATGGTAGAGAGTTAGGATGGGGCAGGCAAGATGACGTGTAGCAGTTTAGGATGAGCAGCCTGGCAGCAGCAGTCCTTCAGTAGACATGACATGAGTAGATGGTGGGCATGGCCCTTCAGCAATGGCAGTAGAATGGTGTAGAAGACAGAAAATGGACAGTCAAGCAGGTGATAAGACCGGTTTAATCATTGGCATCAGCTATAGGTGAATGAAAGTCGAAGCTGAACCATTCCTGATTAATTTTGACAAATGTTAGGTTTTCTAAGCATGTGGTTGATGAACTGCTCCGCTTGAGTATGACAAATCAACTTGACATGCTAAAAGCCTTCTCTGATATTACACCACTGGGCTCTAAAAGCAAACTGAGCCAGTTCTTGCCACTGATCTATTGATCCAATCTGTTGACCCAGAAGTCCATGGGATTGGACCATAGCATATCTACAGAAGGAAGGAAACTGCAGGTAAGATCCTGGCTGTTTAAGCTGTGAAACTCTGTTTGCTGAGGTGCATCAATCCGTTGCACTGGCAGATAATCAGTCTGGTCCATTATGTCATATACTGTATTGTAATTTGTGCTGCTGTCTTGGTTATTTGTAAAATTGGTAATTTTGTGAAAGAAAATTGCACTCATGGAAGTGAAATGATTTTTGATTTGATAATTTTAAAAATTTTAGCCCTTTCTGACCTGACTTGCACAAGTACTGCACATGCTGGGAAGGGTTGACTCTGCAGGAAACCTATAATATTACCTTGTTGTCCACTTAGCAAAAGCTTCACTGATTAGGTAACACAGGTTCTTCCATTAAGGCTATGGCCCCACTATCAGTATTTGGTCAGTATACAGTCACTATTTTTTCTCAGGAGTGGGAGACAAAACCAGGTGAAGAACAATCACTTAAAAAGTATTAATAGACACAAGGGCACCAATTCTGCCTTTATCACTCACTCCTGAAAAAAAAACTGACCGAATACTGACTAAATACTGATAGTGGGGCCGTGGCCTAAGCCTGAGAGCATGTAATTCTTTTACAAAACGCAGTGCAATCCAGGTGGCTGGGAATAATTTGTGGTAAATTTGGACTATTCCATGTGTACCAGGATGTACCTAGCTTATTTTCCCACAGAACAGCCTGTACAATGTTATAGAATAGTCCTCCAGCATTGTGGAAAAGAATTCCCACACTCAAGAAGCCCGCACTTATGACTTGCCACCACCAAGACCAGACCTTACAGTCCAGCTCCATCAATGTGTGGCGTTACCTGTTCCAGAGTGGATCACAGGACAAGCTGATTTGCCTCCAGAGGCTTTTTTTGAGGCACTTCACCTGCTCTGTGAATCACTGAAGCCAGCAAACTCTTCCACTGATGACCTCAATTCATCGTCACACCCTGTCTGGTTTCCAGGTTTTTTCCAACAAAGAATCATCAACATCATTTTCATCATCATCCATGATTCGTCTGACAGATGCCAGTGTGTGAAAGAACCAGCGATTCTTACCCTCTCCACACCTGATTCCAACGCTGTGGTTTGCCGTGGCTCAGAGTGCTACTGCCATGAACATGTGTCCCTACCACCTTGGCTCGCAGAGTCTACAACAGGTTGGCACTAGAATCGTGTTGTCCATATCTTCTAGCACCATGTCTTCTGAGAACAAAGGCTGACTGCTTATGTTTTCAAAAATATCAACTGGAAAAAGTTTATGATGTCTTATGTTTCTTAGCTTAATGGCGGAGGAGAAGGACTGAACAAAACGCTGACTGACGGTTGCTGCCTGCCCTACCGGTGGTATGAGAGCTCTCGCTTTATTTAACTGAATTATGTTATACAGGGCTGGTTAGAGAGGGGGTTTAATCGCATATAGCTGAATGCTGCTGGATTGGAGGGCATGGGGGACCTGGTAGGTTCCCTCTAAAAGGAATCTGACAGAAGGATATACAAACTATGTGCATGTAACTCTTTCAGAGACAACTCCAGCAATACCTTTACATGGTCAGTCCCTTCCTCCGTTACTGAGAAATCAGAGTTTGCATTTACAGTGACGAGCAAAAAGGTAACAATGTTTTGAGCTTTTGACTTTCAGGCTCTATATCTCACCATCCACTACTGCTTTGGACATGAGATACCATAATTTTGTAGACAATCATCTTGGCTATCTCATACATAAATTTAACTTGCAACTATTTTGCATATGATTAGTTATGCAGATTTTGTCATTTCACTGTATTGTCACGATGTTGCTCCTAGTGGTGCAAAAATCTTTTTATTCTTGTATACTACAAAAAACGTGTTTTCACTAGTGATGAGTGAGCATGCTCGCTACTGCTCGGTGCTTGGGTCCCCTCCCTGCATGTTTGCCGCTCTTTAGAGAGCCAATGAACATGCAGGGATCGCCTGCCATGCACTGTAATGCCGTAGCCAAGTTGGTTGTGGGCATTACAGTGATTGGCTGGCCCGCACAGTGCTATCAGGTCGCCATGCTCGTCACAGTCACTCAATCAGACAGTGTAGGGAGAGGTGCTGCGTCGTCAGGGAGAGATTGCCTTGTGTATTCGGTAGTGTAGGGAGAAAAACCGTACATCACACAAATCCATCTTAACAAACAGTCCTTTTGAGGACTAACTAATCCATCTGCAGAGATATCAGGCAGGCAGTGTATATAGGCAGGCAGGGTATATAGCAGACTGCAGTGCATATAGCACAAGAGGCTCCATTCCAATTCTGCTGCTGTTAGATATTTCTATAGGCCCAGGTCTCAGGGGCCAGGAATACTTTTTCTTTGGAGCTTAATCCTCATTATTTGCTTAAAAATCCAGAGAACACAGTTTTTCTGCGCCATTTGCTTGTTGGCACTGCAGAATACAGCCAGGTCCTTTCCATATTACAGCGCTAGAAATCCAGCTATTTAAAACTCTGTTTTCTCCATCACACGGATCACATATACGTTGTCAGAAAATACTGCCATTTCAGGCCTCTATTAAAAATTTCCTTTAGTGTGTCAGTGAAGCAATTCACAGCAGTTTGCTGTTCAAACTACTTACCTACAGGCCAGGTATTTAAAGCTCTGTTTTCTCCGTCACACGGATCACATATAAGTTCGTTCCAAACTCAGTCATTTGTAGTGAGCGTGGAAGATACTGTCCTCCTTTTAAAATGGGCAAGGCACGTGGCAAGGGATGGGGAACTTGATGTGATGGTAAAGGTGCATGCAGAGGCCGAGGACAAGGCCCTGGGCAAGCTGAAATTGTGCCACAACAAACACCCACATCTTCTCGCCTGACCTTCCTGTCCCAATTTCTAGGGGACCGCAGCACACCACTATTGAACCCAGAGCAATGTCAAAAGGTTGTTGGTTGGAGAGCGGATAATGCTTCCAGTCACTTAGCCGCCACCACCACCCTGTCTTCCACACGGTCAAGTCTCAGTAGCCGTGAGTCTGGACCGCATATTCCTCACCCTGATCCTCCTTCCTCCCACCATGCTGAGTACCCAGAGATAACTGATCCCACACTTGGACACTCTGAAGAGCTGTTCACTTTTCCATTTATAGATTCGGGTCTCTCGCCCAGTCCACTTGAAGCGGGACAAGAGGAGATCGCGTGTAGCGATGCCCAAATATTTGAGCAGCCACGGCCACACGAAGGCGACGGTGGGAAAGTGTCACAAGAGGTGGACGATGATGAGACACAATTGCCAGAAAGTCAGGAGGAGGACCAGGGTGCGGAAGTGGAAGACGAGGTGGTGGATGATATAGTAACTGACCCAACCTGGCAGGAGGACATGCATAGCGAGGACAGCAGCATAAAGGGGGAGGGAGGCAGAGCACCCCAACAGGCAGGAAGAAGCGGTGTGGTGGCCACAGACAGAAGACAGGCAACCGTTCCCCGTAAAACCAACACAAAGGAAGTTGCCGGTACAACTGTTAGGTCTTCCCGAGTCTGGTTGTTTTTTAAAGATTCTGCCGATAACCCCAAAAAGGCCATTTGCACCATCTGCCAGGCCAGCATCAGCAGGGGTGGCAAAACGACCAGCCTGACCACCACCAGCATGATCACGCACATGGCAGCAAAGCAGCCGACTTTGTGGGCCGAACCCCAGGGTCCAGGAACAGTGTCTGTGAGTGGCACCATTGCTTCTTCCGCTGTTGTGCATGCAAGCCAATCCCCTGTCCATGGTGCATGCGAAGATGCCTCCTGCCCTGCAACTGTCATTGCACAATCTCAAGTAGCAGCATCAGGAAGCACATCCATGTCCTTGTCCCAGCGCAGCGTTCAGTTGTCCATACCCCAGTCCTTGGAATGCAAGCGCAAATATGCAGCCAACGCCCCACAGGCCACACTACTAAATTCTCACATTTCACGACTGCTTGCGCTCAAAATGTTGCCTTTTAGGCTCGTGGAGACGGAAACATTCCGCAACCTGATGGCAGCGGCCATCGCTCGGTACTTGGTCCCCAGCCGCCACTATATCTCCCGGTGTGCCGTCCCAAGCACGTGTCCCAAAACATCAGCCGTGCCCTCAACAACGCAGTAACCGGGAAAGTCCACCTAACCACGGACACATGGACAGGTGCTTGTGGGCAGAGATGGTACATCTCGCTGACGGCACACTGGGTTAACATAGTGGAAGCCGGGACGCAGTTGGACCTTGGGACGGAACACGTCCTCCTGACGCCAAGGATTGAGGGCCCTAGGTCAATCAGGGATGCCCCCACGGTCTACAGCTCCTGCACCTCATCCTCCTCAGCCTCCTCCTCCTTTGCAGCCTTGATCTCCGAAATGACCACATCAGTCACACGCTGGAAGCACTGTAGCACTGCCTCGGCCAAGCAGCAACATGCTGTGCTGAAGCTAATATGCTTAGGTGAAAAACCGCACAATGCTGAAGAGTTTTGGACAGCTCTGAAAGAGCAGACAGATCTGTGGCTCACACCGCTGAACCTACAGCCAGGCATGGTCATGTGTGACAATGGCCGGAACTTGGTGGCGGCTCTGAGGCGAGCACACATGTACCATGCCTGGCCCATATGCTTAACCTCGTGGTTCAGCGGTTTCTCAAATCCTACCCGGAGCTGCTGCATCTGCTTGTTAAAGTACGCCGCCTGTGTGCCCATTTTAGAAAGTCAGCTACAGCTTCTGCTGCCCTTGCAGTGTTTGCAGCTTCCGGCTCACAGACTGGTGTGTGATGTCCCCACGCGTTGGAACTCTACACTGCAGATGTTGGGAAGGATTTGTGAGCAGAAGAGGGCAGTTGTTTAGTACCAGCATCAACAAGGCTGTTGGTATTCAGTTCAGACTCCACACATAAGACCTCAGGAGTGGACATGGATGTCAGACATCTGTACCATCCTCCAAAACTTTGAGGACTCCATCAAGATGGTGAGCGGCGATGACGCCATAATTAGTGTCACCATCCCGCTTCTCTGTCTTCTGAAACGATCTCTGCTCACAATCAAAGAGGATGCATTGCAGGCGGAGCACGATGAGATGGAGCAAGGAACCATACAAGGGTGATTACACACAGCCAAGCCTCATCTCATCCCAATGTGGATTGGGTGACAATGAGGAAGAGGAGGAGGAGGAAGGACAGGAGCCAGTTTCATGCAGTATAGATGGTACTAACTGCACAGCTGTCATACCGTCTGTTCAGCGTGGATGGCCAGAGGACAGAGAGGAGGAGGAGGAGAGCATGGTCAGTCATCCTCTTGGTAAGGACACGGAAGTCTTGCCTGTTAGTAGTCTGGCACGCATGGCTGAGTTTGTTACGCTGCCTTTCCCATGACCCTCGCATTCTCAAAATTTTGGGTGACACTCATTACTGGTTGGTGACACTTCTAGACCCACGCTACAAAGAGAACTTTATATCTCTTTTTCCTGAGGCGGACAGGTCTACAAATATGGGGCTGTACCAGAAGGCCCTTGTTGCGGAACTATTAAAAAAATAAATTCCCATCTGAAAACGCTGGCGGCAGAGGGCACACTTCGTTGGACAACCAAGGAGTACAGGCGAGAGAGACGCAACTTCAATCCAGCAGAGGCAGGGGAACACAGTCAAAGTTCTGGGACAGTTTTCTCAGACCCTCCCAACGCACAGGCCCTGAGGCGCGGGGTACTGTCACAAGGAGTGCAAAGTTTGGGAAGATGCTGAGGGAGTGCCTTGCCGACCGTACCAACGTCCTCCGTTATTCCGCTGTGCCTTATAATTATTGGGTATCCAAGCTGGATACGTGGAATGATCTGGCTCTCTATGCCTTGGAGGTCCTGTTCTGCCCTGCCGCCAGCGTTTTATCAGAGTGGGTTTTTAGTGCTGCTTTTGGAATTATAACTGATAAGCACATCCGCCTGTCAACTGACAATGCTGACAGGCTGACTCTTATAAAAATGAACAAGGGCTGGATTGGGCCAGGCTTCTCAACACCACCGAATGATAGCAGCGTAACATAAACTTAAATCCAGTGTCTTTTCTTGGGAGGTGTATTATTCCCATGCACCTTGTCACACCCACACATGGGTATACGTTTCCTGATTTTGGCTATTTGCTCTTGTCCTCCTCCTTCTCCTCATTCTTCACCACCATATCACCAAGATGACCGTGGTCTGTGATGCAACACCCACATAATTTTTTTAAAGGGTGTTTATGATGCCCGTAAAAAAAATTTTTTATACAGTATGTTCATGTATACCCCCCAGGGGTAAATGTTTGTCAGCCCATACACTTAGTGCAAGGGCATTACAAGTATAGGAGGCCTGCTCCTTTCTAATGGGAACATTTTTTTATGAGGCCCTCCTCCACGTCTCTTCCAAGGGGCATTGAAGTGCCTCCAAATTTTTGGCAGCTATTGCATTCACTGCATAGGCCAACACTATGGGAGACTCTCTCCATTCTAATGGGAATTTGTCGTTCCTGTGGCCCTGCTCTAAGTGTCTTTAAATTCTTAGTGGGGTTTTTCCTAAAATTGGTCAGCCATTGGACTCACTGCATACCCTATAACTGTATAGCAGACCCTCTCCTTTCTAATGGGAACATGTCGTACATTGCTACTGTGGCCCTGCTCCGAGTGTCTTTAAATCCTTAGTGGGGTTTTTCCTAAAATTGGTCATCCATTGGACTCACTGCATTCCCTTTAACTGTATAGCAGACCCTCTCCTTTCTAATGAGAACATTTCATACTTGTTACTATGGCCTTGCTCTGTGTGTCTAAATTCTTAGTGGGGTTTTTCCCAAATTTTGGCAGCCCTTGCAGTCACAGCATGGGCATTACCACTATAGGAGACCCGCTCCTTTATAATGGGAACATTTTTTTTACTGAGACCCTCCTCTATGTCTCTTCAAGGGGGTATTGGGTTGTGTCCAAATTTTTGGCAGCCCTTGCAGTCACTGGATACGCAATAACAGTATAGGAGACCCACTTGTTAATAATGGGAACAACAAAGCATAGCCGGCTGATGGCTCTCTAACAACAGTGAGGGCCGACTGCTGGCCTTTTAAGAATAATAAGGGCCGTCTGATGTCCCTATAAAAATAGGCTTTATGACTTTCAGAGTCCCTCCATCATAAATAAAACAGGATGTGTCTGATAATGTGTCACACACCACAGATAAGGTTGAAAAATGTTAAAATGACATTTCCCGGTGAATGCATTTTTCTTAAAAAATAACGTAAAAAAACCAAAACAATAGGATCTTTCTTTAGCATAAAAAACAGCGTCGCCATTTTAACCTCAATGTAATCACATTGTTCAGCTCATGCACCTCCTCCTCCATCTCCGAAATGACCACATCAGTCACAAGCTGACAGCACTGCAGCACTGCCTTGGCCAAGAGACAACAGGCTGTGCTGAAGATATCATGCTTAATGCAGGCATGGTCGTGTGTGACAATGGGTGGAACCTGGTCACGGAGAAATGACAGCTGGAGTAGATATGGTTTCCCTCTATGCAAGTCCTCTGGTGGGCCCGTCCATCCTTGCCGAGAAGCATCCCTGGCTTATAAAACTGTGGCGGAAGGTTCCTGGACACTTCATGGCTGCTTTTTTAATGTGGATCGGACATGCTAATGCATGTTATTTATTAAAACGCATTGCAGATCAGGCCATTGTCCAACTCTGTATTCATGAAATTAAATGCGCAAAGAAAGATGTGTGTGTGTCAAAGCACCACCGACAAGAGCGAGTTGATGTTGGACGGGCTGCCATTGCTTCTGCAACAAGCTGCAGTAGATGACTTCCTGCGAGAAATGACACCCAGGGTAGATACGGTTTCCCTCTATTCCAGTCCTTTCACCGAGCTAAATTCAACTCTCAGCAAAAAAGTTGCGGACTGGCTCCATACCGTCCCTGGCCACATTCACCTGTCCACGTGTTTGAGGTTAGGCGGTCCTTCCCAGTAAGTGCACTGGGGAGCGCACGGGTAATGTTGTGGGACCCGTGCTTGTGGAAGGCGGAGACGATACCAGGAGAAATAGTGGCGGCTGGGGACCGAGTATGGACACCCGGCAGCCGCCGGCATGAGGTTGTGAAAAGCTTCCGCCTCCACGAGCTTAAAAGGCCATATTTCAAGTGCAAGCAGCTGCCCAGAAATCTGGCAGTTTAGTGTTGCGGCCTGTGGGTGGGTGGGTGGCTGGCTGCAAACTTGCACTTGCATTCCAAGTAACAGAAAACTAAGCAGATGGTGGCCTCTATCATCATCATGGCCTCACCTCGGCACTATGAACTCTCCTGAAGGAGAAGCCAGGGCCCGCCGGAGGAGTCTCCGGTTCTCTGGTGGGCCCGTCCAACCCTGCCGAGAAGCAGCCCTGGCTAAGAAAAGTGTGGGGGAAGGTTTCCGGACACTCTATGGCTGCTTTTTTAATGTGGATCGACATGCTAATGCATGTAATTTCTTAAACTGCATGGCAGATCAGGCCATTGTCCAACTCTGTATTCATGAAATTAAATACGCAAAGAAAGATGTGTGTGTGTGTGTCAAAGCATCACCAACAAGTGTGAGTTGATGTTGGACGGGCTACCATTGCTTCTGCAACAAGCTGCATTAGAGGACTTCCTGGGAGAAATGACACCCAGGGTAGATACGGTTTCCCTCTATGCCAGTCCTTTCACCGAGCTAAATACAACTCTCAACAAAAAAAGTTGTGGAATGGCTCCATACCGTCCCTGGCCACATTCACATGTCCACGTGTTTATGGTTAGGCGGGGAGGGCACGGGTAATGTTGTGGGACTCGTGCTTGTGAAAGGCGGAGGCGACACCGGGAGAAATAGTGGCAGCTGGGGACCGAGTATGAACACCCGGCCGCCGCCGGCATGAGGTTATGAAAAGCTTCCGCCTCCACGAGCCTAAAAGGCCACATTTCAAGTGCAAGCAGCTGTCAAAAATTTGGCAGTATAGTATTGCAGCCTGTGGGTGGGTGGGTGGCTGAATACTTGCGCTTGTATTCCAAGATATGGGATAGGGACAACTGAAAGCTGCACTGGGACAAGGACGTGGACGGTGATTGTTGCAAGTCTGCAACGACAGGTGCATGGCGGGAGGCATCTTCGCATGCACCAAGGATCACTTTTGATGGGCACACTTTTAGGCAGTGACCTGGGAGTCAGAAATGCTTCCAGAGGTCTTCCCCATGCTGTTTCCATGTCTTTTCAGCACTGTATGCATGTGTCTGATGATGTGTCACACACCACATGGCCAGATAAGGTTGTAAAATGTTAAAATGAGATTTCCCAGTGAATGCATTTGTCTTTGTTGAAAGCAATGAAAAAGTGCAAAAACGCATCAAAAACACTAAGTATGAACATAGCCCAAGGTGTGGAGGAGTATTTTTGTTTTTTGTTATTTATTTTTCTTTATATACATTGTACATGTCATGGAAAGGATGTTCCTTAACATATTTCAAAGGAAAATCCATTTTGGTTTAGTTTTGGTATGTTTTATTGTGAGTCCGTAAAAGTGGAGTAATACCTCTGACAACGTTGTTGACAGCAGTGACCTGGGAGTCAGAAATGCTTCCAGGAGTCTTCCCCATGCTGTCCCCATGTCATTTTAGCACATCGATTTGGGCAATTTTTAGGCCCTCTGCAGACCGCCGGGGGGAGCCGACTGAAAAATGCTCGAGTTTCCCATAGACTTACATTGGGCTCGTTGCTCGGGTCGAGCACCTGAGTATTCCAATTTGCTCGACCCAAGCAACGAGTACCCGAGCATTTTAGTGCTCGCTCATCATTAGTTTTCACATTCTCTAATAGCTCAGAATGTTATTAGGTTGATTCCCAAGTGAAAATCACTGATTTGAATTACGGAGCAGCCATGAAGTAGATTTCCTAAGAAAAGAGAAACAACGTCATCCAGCTGAACAATAGCGGTCTCTCGGCCAATAAATTTGGCAAACGGCATCATGTGAGTGCCATGAGATTTGGGAGAATACAAAATGAAGTCCGTCCACCCATTCAAAAACCAAAAGGTATACGTCTAGGCAAAATACTGGAGTCAACAAGTGGCTCATCACAAGGTCTATCAGTTCTGGCGCGACAAACATGACAGTGTAGGAGTCTTGTATGCTTCGCACTAGTGAGATCAAAGACATCCATGCAAGCACCGTGCAATGCAAGTTACACAAGTCTGGAATGGTGGCCCGAAAAAAGGTGAAGAAGCCTCGACTTCAATACCATCATGAGAAGCGTGTGCTCAAGTTTTAAAAAAAAGTACGAAAAGTGGACCGTAGAAGATTGGAAGTGGGTTATTTGGAGCAATGAGAGGAAAGTCAATAGACTAGGCTCTGAAGGGTGCAAATGGGTCTGGAAGAAGCAAGGAAAAAAGGGGCTAATGGATCGAGAAATTGAAGGAACTGTCAAGTTCGGTAGAGGAAGCCTGAAGATATGGGGCTGTTTCACAGCCAATGGCATTGGATACTTGACCAGGATCGATGGTGGTCTCATTGCTGAGCTATATGCGAGTATCGTATAAGATGAGTTACTATGGGTATGAAAAGGATGACATAGTGTTCCAGCATGACAATGACCCAAAGCATATGTCGAGATTGGCGAAGAAATGGTTCAATGACAATGAAGTAGAGGTGCTGGATTGGCCCCCACAAGCCCCAGACCTCAACCCAATCGAACACTTGTGGGTAGCAATGAAGAAAAATCTGTATACATACACAAGTAATTTGACCAGTATGCACCAACTTTGGGAACTTGTATAAGAGATCTAGGTTCAGATTTTGGTTGAGACATGTTTGAATCTGATGTCCAAAAGGATTCAGGCAGTGTTGAAAGCCAAAAGGTGGATTTATAAAATACTAACAAAATAATATGCAAATTGCCTCTTCAGAGAAAAAGAGGACTTGAACTCTATGGCGCCACCTATTGGAAGCAGCAATCCTACAAGTCACAATCAACTCTTTAACAAAATAATAAAAATTAAAATTTAGATTTTTAGGAGCAAAATAGTAACAATGCAGTGAACAGTGACCAATGCAAAAGTACAAACACGCATCAAAAACGCTACGTGTGAAAATAGCCCAAGGTGTGGAGGAGCATTTTTGTTTTTGGTTATTTATTTTGCCTTATATACAAGACCACTGCCCCCTGAGGAAGTACGGAAACATGTGTCGGGGCTTCTTCAGACACCATTGGTTGCCTCCATCCTTTTCACTAATTATGTTATATTAGGCTTAATCCATGGGATATTTATACATTTGTGATGTTGTGTATTACCTGCGGCTGATTTCTGAGTTGGCCTTATATATGCTTTACTATATGACAATTCTGTTGTGACTCTATCAACACACATTTTGTTGTTAATAACGAATTCTATTGGATATGCCATATGACCTTATGTGTTATAGTGTTGGTTTAAGATCTGATGCCAACTGTGTCTCTATCTACCCTCTTTTGCCTTGTCTGCCCATGTTATGTCTTATATTACATGGAATTTATGCAATGTGTTTTTCTAAATATATTTAATAAACTTATGAACTCTTTTGAATCATCACATTGCGCTTAACCATATTTTATTTGGGGTGTTTTAAACACTTATGGTTCTCTTTTTTGTGTTCAATTGATATTTAGTGGTATACCCCTTATTACTTATGAGGTCCTGTTCTCCACTGTCATTTTTTTGTGGCGTAATACTCTGACAACAATGCTTCCAGGGGTCTTCCCCATGCTGTTTTCATGTAATTTGAGCACTGTTCCCATCGATTGGGGCAATTTTTAGGCCCTCTGCAGACCACCGGATGCAGGAGGGGGGGAGGCCACCGGAAAAACATTGGGCTCTGTACTCAGACTGAGCACCCGAGTATTCCAATTTGCTCGACCCGAGCAACAAATACCGAGCATTTTAGTGCTCGCTCATCACTAATTGTTACCCTTTTGCTCGTCACTGTAAATGGAAATGAGGCTAAAGGACTATTGTAGATCTGAAGCCTCTGTTACTCCAGCTCTATTACCTGCCCAGCATCACCGCCTCTTGCTTGATGGACAGCCTCTACTATTTGTGACTTCAGGCAGGGGAGTCGTCAGCAAGTAAGAGGCGGTAATGCTAGGTGGGAACTAGAGCTGGAGTGACATAGACTTCAAATCTACAAATAGCTCTTCAGCCTCATTTGCATTACATTTCAAACACTGATTTCTCAGTTACGGAAGAACGGACTGGCCATGTAAAAGTATTGCTGGACTTGTCTTTGAAAGAGTTACATACACATAAAAAAAGTTTGGGGTATGACATCTTGCTGATAGATTCCCTTTAACAAAAATTAAAGAGGGTTGGAATTTTGTTACTGATATTATTTCAACACCTAAGTGTTGAGTACAAGTTATTACAATTATTTCTAAGTTTTATCATTTATGTATTATTATTTTATGTAATTATAAGTATTAGTATTATAGTAATGTTACATTGGGAATGTTTTATATAATAATTGAGAAATAATAGTGTCTTTCACGGCTAAATTCACCCAGCACTTAAAGTTTTCCCTCCTTGTTTGCGGGTGCTCGGTAGCTATAAGCTATTAAAGAAGTGTTTCATAACATTTTCTTCCCAGTAATAGCAGAAATGAATGAACAGAATGGACACATACTGCTACTACGACATCATGATTACTGCTCCATTAGTATACAACACAGTTAATCCTTAAGGAAATACATCAATATTTGCTACACAACTGGCAAGCATGCTGAATTTAATTTTTTGTTTGTTTTTTTTCCTGACATAGCAGTTAACTGAAACCATTAATATAACTTACATTTTCGAGCTTGACAACTTTATATTTAGTAGATTTCTCTCTCACCTTTCCACTGGCTGCCATTTTTGAATAATAAGCCAGCTGGCCTGCACATGTTTTCTACCTTGACACATAAACACTCGCTCTTGAGAGGTTTGATAGAATGATTCTGTGTTTAGCTGGAATATAAAAAGCCTTCTGGCACTAAGTCTGTATTTTTCCATTCTGTCAGGATTACTCTTAAGATAGACTTCTCAAGCCAAACGCTTTAGCCTTGTTTATCTGTGCGTCTTAGTGAGGTGTTACAGGTTTACTTTTGCACCAGCACATTACTTATGACAGTGTATGGCACTGTTAAAATATTTACTTAATAAACAAACACTTCGAATGAGAGATTTATTTGTCCATGTTTATAACATGCAGCATTTTTAACACAGTATTTTTAGTCACTTAGTGTGGAGAAAAGCAAGAAAATCTTGACATTCATTTAACCCTATTGCAGCTAATGTTCTTTTCTATTTTTTATGGTCCTCTGAATTAAAGAGAATATTCTGTTAGGCAAGTTTGGATAAAAGGTTTTAGATTTTCCTATTCGTGAAAAAGAAACTTACCTGCTGGAAGAGGATGTTAAGTCAGAAACCGCATGTACCATATCAGTGGTTAATGCATCCAATACACTTGTAAGGAATTCAATTTTTTTGGGTCCAGGACAACCTAGAGAAATATGATGAAATATTGCATTACCACCTTTAATTGTGCTGTTATAGCATATATGACATTACTAAATGTGTATTCTTGAACTTAAAAAAAATGAAACTTATTGGATTTTATGGTTCAATACCCGTTCCCCAAATGGTCTTAATTTCAAAAATATCATATAGGTAACACTAAACAATTGCTACAAATCATAAAGCCTATATGGTCAGCCGATCTTATTTGGGTTACTTGCGATGTTACATCGTTATATTCCTACATCGCTATATTCCAGCATTACTCACAATAAATCTTATAGCCTTAAGCAATATTCACAACAAAATTAATACCAAACTTTATCACAAGCCTACTTGTGGCAATTCATTGTTATATGCTACCAGTTGTCACCCATATTATGTAATCAAAAATCTCCCCGTAGAGGAATTCATCAGAGCACGAAAAGCTTGATATTTCATATGATAAGGAATGTTATCACAGACTCAAATTATGTGTGTACAATGACTTTATACTTAATAGACCACAGTTTATTGCCCAAGCTAGATCACGCTTTCATTAGCTGTCTCCATCTATGACCATTAAAAATACAAATTTTACTGTTACCATGTTCAATAAAATGACATTTTCTACAACCTATAGCACTGACTATAAGGGCTCGTGCAGACGACTGTTTCAATCGGACAAGTGCTTATCCATGGTTTTTATGGATTGCACTCATGTCCATGTTATTCTATGGGGCTGTGCACATGTCTGATTCTTTCCTTTGACTGAGTATTCCGAAGAAAAAAAAATCGTAGCATGCACAATTTGCCTCCGAGAATCGTTGGATGGCATTCGATCCATTCAAGTGTATGAGTTTGTGAAAAAAAATGTAACCACACTAGAGTGACATCCAAGTGAGGTGCAATTTTCACAGACAGACATAATAGAGAAGAAACTTTTTTTTTTCTCTCTCCACCTCCAAGAAAATCGGATCCCACTCTGATCAAACTCTGACAAAGAAACTTACCCTCTTATATCAAGATGAAACTTTGGCCAAAGATTTGTCTCTTGGGATCAGATGCAATGCCCATAGGGCCATGACTGTGGGCAACCTCCAGTCAACAAGCCAGGTTATTGGCCATGGCATGAAGGTTTTCTCAACTCAGCTATCCATGAAAGGCTCTTTTAAATGTGGAATATCAAGGTGTAATCTTTGTAATCACACCCAAAAAATATACATTTTTTGTGTATAGAAAATAGTTTTATCTACAATATTAAATCTTTGATCAATTGTAACACAACCCAAGTTGTATATGTTGTGAAATGTGAAACTTGCTTATTACGATACATGAGATATACTACATATAAGTTTAAAACTAGTATTGCAAAAAATATCAGTGGTGCAATAGCTAATTCTCTAAAAATAAAGTGTATTTCAGATGTTTCATGACATTTCCTTGAAAAGCACTAAGATAATACATCATTGTTAATTAGACACAGCATTGAAAGGATTAACCGTCCTGTGAGGGGTGAAAACTGGACCCAATTACTGTTAGTCCTAAAAGCTTATTGGATCTTATGCCTCGATTTCCATTCCCCAAAAGATCTTATTTAGTGATGAGTGAGCACTAAAATGCTCGGATACTTGTTACTTGGGTGGTGGAAATCGTAATGCTTGGGTGCTCAACCCGAGTAACGAGTACAATGTAAGTCAATGGGAAACCCAAGCATTTTTCCAGCATTCCCCCTCCCCCGGAGGTCTGGAGGGGGTCTAAAAATTGGTCGAATCGATGGTGCCCTTACTATTGTTAACCCCTTTACCCCCCAGGGTCTTTTGCACGTTAATGACCAGGCCAATTTTTACAATTCTGACCAGTGTCAGTTTTTGGGGTAATTACTCTGAAATGCTTCAACAGATCCCGCTGATTCTGAGAATGTTTTTTCATGACATATTGTACTTCATGATAGTGGTAAAATTTCTTTGATATCACTTTTGTTTATTTGTGAAAAAAATAGAAAATTTGGAGAAACTTTTGAAAATTTTATAATTTTCAAAATTTGAATTTTTATGTCCTTAAATCAGAGAGATATGTTACACAAAATAGTTAATAAATAACATTTCCCATATGTCTACTTTAAATCAGCACAATTTTGGAACCAAATTTTTTTTTTTATTAGTGAGCTATAAGGGTTAAAAGTTGATCAGCAAAAGTTGATCAGCAATTTCTCATTTTTCTAACAAAATTTACAAAACCATTTTTTTAGGGACCACATCACATTTGAAGTGACTTTGAGGGGCCTTTATGACAGAAAATACCCAAAAGTGACACCCTTCTAAAAGCTGCACCCCTCAAGGTGCTCAAAACCACATTCAAGAAGTTTATTAACCCTTCAGGTGCTTCACAGTAATTTTTGGAATGTGGAAGAAAAAAATGAACATTTAACTTTTTTCACAAAAATGTTAATTTAGACCCAATTTTTTTATTTTCGCAGGAGTAACAGGGAAAAATGGACCCCAAAATGTGTTATGCAATTTCCCCTGAGCACGCAGATACCCCATATGTTGGGAAAAAACACTGGGCGCATGGCAGGGTTCGGAAGGGAAGGAGCACCATTTGACTTTTTAAATGTAAAATTTGCTTGAGTAATTAGCGGACGTCATGTTGCATTTGGGGAGCTCCTGATGTGCCTAAACAGTAGAAACCCCCAACAAGTGACAACATTTTTGAAGCTAGACCCCTCAGAGAACTTATCTAGATGTGTGGTGAGCACCTTGAACCCCCAGGTGCTTCACAGAAGTTTATAACATTGAGCCGTAAAAATAAAATTTTCAAATTTTTCCGACAAATGTTTTTCAGCCCCCAATTTTGCATTTTAATAAGGGTAACAGGAGAAATTGCACCATACCATTTGTTGTGCCATTTCTCCTGTGTAAGCCAACACCCCATATGTGGGAGAAAACCACTGTTTGAGCGCACGGCAGGGTTTGGAAGGGAAGGAATGCCATTTGACTTTTTGATTGTAAAATTTGCTTGAATAATTAGCGGATGCCATGTTGCGTTTGGGGAGCCTCTGATGTGCCTAAACAGTGAAAAAAAAACACAAGTGACACCATTTTGTAAACTAGACCCCTCAGGGAACTTATCTTGATGTGTGGTGAGCACCCTGAACCCCCAAGTGTTTCACAGAAGTTTATAACATGGGGCCCTTAAAATAAAAAAATCTAACTTTTTCTACAAAAATCTATGTTTTAGCCCCAAATTTTTTTTTTTCAGAACGGTAAGAGGAGAAAATGGACCCCAAAAACTTTTGTGCAATTTATCCTGAGTACGCCGATACCCCATATGTGGGGAAAATACAGTGTTTGGGTGCACGGCAGGGTTCAGAAGGGAAAGAGCACTGTGTGACTTTTTGAATGCAAAATTGGCTGGAATTGAGAGCGGATGCCATGATGCGTTTGGAGAGTCCCTGATGTGCCTAAATAGTGGAAACCCCCCACAAGTGACCTCATTTTGAAAACTACATCTCTCAAAGATTTTATCAAGGGGTATAGTGAACATTTTGAACACAGAGGTACGACACAGAAATTGAGAACATTAGTGTTATGTTCTGCTACCAGAGCTAAGGAAAGAGAGGAGATCTGTCCCTACGATAGAACTCAGCTTAATCCCTACGATGTAACAGGGGACCTGATCCTGCGATCAGACCTGCTAAAGTCCTAAGCTAGTCTGTACGGAGACCTATAGATGTGGGGAAGGAATCCCTACAAGTACTAAGGACTGGGAGGAAAATGGGACACCTCCTAACAGAAATAGTAGCAGACAGACGAACAAACAAAATATATAGAACAAAGAGGTCCGTAGACAAAGCAAACTAACAGAGTTAGATACAGAGCACAGGCTAGCAAGAAAGTAGTTAAACAATGAAGTCCAGCAAAGCCAGAAGGGCGGAGCAGGCTTAAATAGGCCAACAAGGTCATGTGACCAGCAAAGGAAAAAAAACCAAAGAGCAAGGTTCTAACAGTACCCCCCCTTCTAAGAGGATCCTCCGGATCCCCTAGGACCAGGCTTATCAGGAAATCTCCTGTGAAACGCTCTGATAAGTCTGGACGCGGAAACATCATCCGACCTCACCCAAGAGTTATCCTCGGGTCCGAAACCTTTCCAGGCCACAAGATACTGCAAACTACCTCTATACAGTCTAGAGTTAAGGATGCGAGAAATTTCATATTCCCCATCCTCCACCACCGGAGGAACAGAGGCAGAGGCGTCACAATCCGATACAACAGCTTTTTTCAACAGAGAGACATGAAATACCGGATTAATTCTCCAGGAGGTAGGAACCTCCAACCTAACAGCAGATTGGTTGACAACCTGAAGCACCTTAAAGGGCCCTACAAACTTGGGACCCAGTTTCTTAGAAGGAATCCTCAACCGCAGATTCCTAGAGGACAACCAAACCATGTCACCAACAGCGAACAAAACCTCCTGTCGTTTCCTATCAAAGTAGTCCTTAGATTTTCTGTTGGCCTCCTGAAGATTACCACGCACATCCGTCCAAACTCTCTCCAAATCACCGGAAAAATTCTCCTCCTCAGGCACGGCAGATCCCAACTTGGAGAACGACCCAAACGACGAATGTCTCCCAGAACAACAAAAAAAAGGCGAACAACCAGCAGAAGAAGATGTATGATTGTTCAGAGCAAATTCAGCAAGTGGCAGAAACTCAGACCACCCCTCTTGATTGTCTGCCACAAAACAACGCAAGAACTGCTCAACATCATGGTTTTTCCTTTCTGTCTGGCCATTAGATTCAGGATGATATCCGGACGAGAACGATAAATGAACTCCCAACCTGTCACAAAAGGCACGCCAAAAACGAGCCACGAACTGAGGACCCCTATCAGAAACAATGTCAGTAGGAACGCCATGAAGTCTGACAATTTCCTTGACAAAGGCCTTAGCGAGAGTTTTAGCGCAGGGCAGTTTGACGCAGGGAACCAAGTGACACATCTTGCTAAAACGGTCCACGACCACCCAGATGACGGTAAAACCCTCAGAGGGGGGAAGGTCAGTTATAAAGTCCATAGCCAAATGTGTCCAAGGAGCACTGGGAACCTCCAAAGGACAAAGCAACCCTGCAGCAGGAGTATGTGAGGACTTAGATCTAGCACATATAGTACATTGACGCACCCACTTAATGACTTCCTTCTGCCATCCAGGCCACCAAAAACTGCGACCCACCAGTCTCTTGGTCTCAGAGATTCCAGGATGACCTGCCAACCGAGATTCGTGACACTCAACAAACAAATCTCTCCTAAAGGTCCCAGGCACAAACAACCTCCCATGAGGAGTGTTAGATGGGGCATTCTCCTGTGCTTTAAGTGTTATGTTCTGCTACCAGAGCTAAGGAAAGAGAGGAGATCTGTCCCTACGATAGAACTCAGCTGAATCCCTACGATGTAACAGGGAACCTGATCCTGCGATCAGACCTGCTAAAGTCCTAAGCTAGTCTGTACGAAGACCTATAGATGTGGGGGAGGAATCCCTACAAGTACTAAGGACTGGGAGGAATATGGGACACCTCCTAACTGAAATAGTAGCAGACAGACGAACAAACAAAATATAAAGAACATAGAGGTCAGTAAACCAAGCAAACTAACAGAGCAAGACACAGAGCACAGGCTAGCTAGAAAGTAGAAATACAATGAAGTCCAGCAAAGCCAGAAGGGCGGAGCAGGATAAATAGGCCAACAAGGTCATGTGACCAGCAAAGGAAAAAAAACCTAACAGCAAGGTTCTAACAGTACCCCCCCTTCTAAGAGGATCCTCCGGATCCCCTAGGACCAGGCTTATCAGGAAATCTCCTGTGAAACGCTCTGATAAGTCTGGACGCGGAAACATCATCAGACCTCACCCAAGAGTTATCCTCGGGTCCGAAACCTTTCCAGGCCACAAGATACTGCAAACTACCTCTATACCGTCTAGAGTCAAGGATGCGAGAAATTTCATATTCCCCGTCCTCCACCACCGGAGGAAAAGAGGCAGAGGCGTCACCATCCGACACAACAGCTTTTTTTAACAGAGAGACATGAAAGACCGGATTAATTCTCCAGGAGGTAGGAACCTCCAACCTAACAGCAGATTGGTTGACAACCTGAAGCACCTTAAAGGGCCCTACAAACTTGGGACCCAATTTCTTAGAAGGAATCCTCAACCGCAGATTCCTAGAGGACAACCAAACCATGTCACCAACAGCGAACAAAACCTCCTGTCGTTTCCTATCAAAGTAGTCTTTAGATTTTCTGTTGGCCTCCTGAAGATTACCACGCACATCCGTCCAAACTCTTTCCAAATCACCGGAAAAATTCTCCTCCTCAGGCACGGCAGATCCCAACTTGGAGAACGACCCAAACGACGGATGTCTCCCAGAACAACAAAAAAAAGGCGAACAACCAGCAGAAGAAGATGTATGATTGTTCAGAGCAAATTCGGCAAGTGGCAGAAACTCAGACCACCCCTCTTGATTGTCTGCCACAAAACAACGCAAGAACTGCTCAACATCCTGGTTTTTCCTTTCTGTCTGGCCATTAGATTCAGGATGATATCCGGACGAAAACGACAAATGAATTCCCAACCTGTCACAAAAGGCACGCCAAAAACGAGCCACGAACTGAGGACCCCTATCAGAAACAATGTCAGTAGGAACGCCATGAAGTCTGACAATTTCCTTGACAAAGGCCTTAGCGAGAGTTTTAGCGCAGGGCAGTTTGATGAAGGGAACCAAGTGACACATCTTACTAAAACGGTCCACGACCACCCAGATGACAGTAAAACCCTCAGAGGGGGGAAGGTCAGTTATAAAGTCCATAGCCAAATGTGTCCAAGGAGCACTGGGGACCTCCAAAGGACAAAGCAACCCCGCAGCAGGAGTATGTGAGGACTTAGATCTAGCACATACAGTACATTGGCGTACCCACTTAATGACTTCCTTCTGCCATCCAGGCCACCAAAAACTGCGACCCACCAGTCTCTTGGTCTCAGAGATTCCGGGATGACCTGCCAACCGAGATTCGTGACACTCAACAAACAAATCTCTCCTAAAGGTCCCAGGCACAAACAACCTCCCATGAGGAGTGTTAGATGGGGCATTCTCCTGAGCTTTAAGAATCTCATCTTCCAAAACGGAGTCTAAAGCAGCTATCACAACACCTTCTTGTAAAATGTTTTCCTCTTTCTCAGCACCGACTATGGGAGAAAAACTGCGAGACAAGGCATCCGCCTTAACATTCTTAGTACCAGGGATGTAAGTAACGGAGAAATTAAACCGCGAGAAAAACAGTGCCCACCTAGCCTGACGGGCATTCAGGCGCTTGGCAGCGTCAAGATATATCAGATTTTTATGATCCGTAAGAACCTGAACGGGAAATTCCGCACCTTCCAAGAAGTGGCGCCAGTGTTCAAATGCGAGTTTAATAGCCAATAATTCCCGATTACCAATATCGTAATTCAATTCAGTCTCCGAAAATTTTTTTGAAAAAAAGGCACAGGGATGTAATCCATCCCCGTTATCCTGAGACAATACTGCGCCAACCCCCACAGAGGAAGCATCAACCTCAACCAAAAACGGCCTAGTAACATCAGGCTGCATAAGGATGGGAGCAGAGGTGAACCTCTCCTTGAGATACACAAAAGCTTCAATGGCCTCAGAAGACCACTGAACCGCATCAGCACCTTTCCTGGTGAGATCAGTCAGAGGTTTGACAATACTAGAAAAATTTTTTATGAATTTTCTATAGTAATTGGCGAAACCCAAAAACCTCTGTATCGATTTCAAACCAATAGGCCTAGGCCATTCCTGCACAGCCTGAACCTTAACCGGATCCATCTCAAAACCTTTGCTGGAGATAATGTAACCCAAAAAACTAATTCTCTGCACAGCGAACTCACATTTCTCCAGCTTAGCAAAAAGCGAATTGTCCATTAATAACTGTAATACCTCACGCACGCTCCGCCAATGAGACTCCAGATCTGGCGAATAAATCAAAATGTCATCCAAATACACAACCACATTTTTACCGATCAAAGGTCTAAGGATGTCATTAATCAGATTCTGAAAAAATGCAGGAGCATTAGTAAGACCAAAAGGCATAACCAGATTCTCAAAATGACCCACAGGAGTGTTAAAAGCAGTCTTCCATTCATCACCCTCCTTCATGCGCAACAGATTGTATGCCCCCTTAAGGTCAATTTTAGAGAACCACTTGGCCCCCAATAACTGGTTAAACAGATCAGGAATCAATGGCAGTGGGTAAGGATTGCGTACCGTAATTTTGTTAATCTCACGAAAATCCAGACAAGGACGTAAACCGCCGTCCTTTTTTTTTACAAAAAAAAATCCAACCGCCACAGGAGACTTAGAGGGCCTAATGTGACCGGCGGCCAAACTTGTCTGTATGTATTCCTCCAAAGCCTTCCTCTCAGGAATAGTAAGGTTAAATAAACGACTTTTAGGAAGAGTCGCTCCAGGGACAAATTCAATAGAACAATCATAGTCTCTATGGGGAGGCAAAACCTGCGATTCCTTCTCAGAAAAAACTCTCCAAAAATCCTGAATAGGAACAGGCAATTCTCCCCTATCCAAAGCTGCAATACGCCCGTTACAACACTTGTCATAACATTTATGGCTCCAGGATTTAATTTCACTGGTAGACCAATCCAGTACAGGATTGTGACATTTTAACCAAGGCAATCCCAATATTACTGGAGAAGGCAAGTTATTCAACACTACCAAATCCAATTTCTCATGGTGAACACCATTAATAGTGAGAGGAAATTCACAGACCTTGAGAGTAATATTCTTCAAAGGGGAACCATCCACAGAAACCACAGCAATGGGGGATGATAAAGGTTCAGGTTTTAAATTGAGTTTTTCCACGAATCCCCCATCAATTACATTCAGTGTAGACCCGCAATCAACAAACACCCGAAATTCCATTAATTTTTCCTGAGCAATCGTGGAAGCAGCTAAAAATATACCCTTGGAATTTAAACAGGCAATACGGGCATGACTGACCATTTTTTTTTCTTTCTTCATACGAAGCTCACAGCCTTTAATCAAATGACCAGATTTTCCGCAATAGAAGCACAAGCCTTTCGAAAAACGACGGTCTTTTTCTTGAGAGCGAGGTGCCACCGATCCAATCTCCATCGGTTCACCACTGTTAGTACACACATTATCATAACCAGAAACTGACATAGCAGAGGATTTGCTCTCATTAACCCTAGCACGCAGTCTTCTATCCACCCGTATAGCTAATTGCATAGCCTGTTGCAAATCCTCAGGTGTAGGATAAGCAATTAGCAGGTCTTTAACCCTTTCACTGAGCCCAGCAAGAAATAGACTTTTCAGAGCAGAATCGTTCCACCCTGTTTGAGTGGACCAACGACGAAAATGTGTACAATATTTTTCGACATTACCTGATCCTTGTTTTAAACGTCTCAACTCAGTCTCAGCTGATGCGACACGGTCAGGATCATCATATAATAGTCCTAAAGCAGTAAAAAAACTATCCACTGATCTGAAGCATGAATCACTAGGTTGCAAAGAAAAGGCCCACTCCTGAGGCTCTTTGCGCAAAAGTGACATTATAAACCCTACGCGCTGGGATTCATCCCCAGAGGACTTGGGTCTCAAACGAAAATACAATAAGCAAGCATTTTTAAATGAAAAAAATTCTCGATGTTCACCAAAAAATAAATCCGGCAAACATACCTTAGGCTCCAAGAAATGTGCTCCAGAACAGTTACTCACGTGCTGACGGAGCTCGGTCACTTCCAGAGAGAGTCCCTGCAGGCGGTGAGCCAAATCCTGAACCGACACCATGATGGAACAGAAAAATCTTTCCTTAGAGAATTTGCTGGCTGGACTTACTGTTATGTTCTGCTACCAGAGCTAAGGAAAGAGAGGAGATCTGTCCCTACGATAGAACTCAGCTGAATCCCTACGATGTAACAGGGAACCTGATCCTGCGATCAGACCTGCTAAAGTCCTAAGCTAGTCTGTACGAAGACCTATAGATGTGGGGGAGGAATCCCTACAAGTACTAAGGACTGGGAGGAATATGGGACACCTCCTAACTGAAATAGTAGCAGACAGACGAACAAACAAAATATAAAGAACATAGAGGTCAGTAAACCAAGCAAACTAACAGAGCAAGACACAGAGCACAGGCTAGCTAGAAAGTAGAAATACAATGAAGTCCAGCAAAGCCAGAAGGGCGGAGCAGGATAAATAGGCCAACAAGGTCATGTGACCAGCAAAGGAAAAAAAACCTAACAGCAAGGTTCTAACATTAAGAATCTCATCTTCCAAAACGGAGTCCAAAGCAGCTATCACAACACCTTCTTGTAAAATGTTCTCCTCTTTCTCAGCACCGACTATGGGAGAAAAACTGCGAGACAAGGCATCCGCCTTAACATTCTTAGTACCAGGGATGTAAGTAACGGAGAAATTAAACCGCGAGAAAAACAGTGCCCACCTAGCCTGACGGGCATTCAGGCGCTTGGCAGCATCAAGATATATCAGATTTTTATGATCCGTAAGAACCTGAATGGGAAATTCCGCACCTTCCAAGAAGTGACGCCAGTGTTCAAATGCGAGTTTAATAGCCAATAATTCCCGATTACCAATATCATAATTCAGTTCAGTCTCCGAATATTTTTTTGAAAAAAAGGCACAGGGATGTAATCCATCCCCGTTATCCTGAGACAATACTGCGCCAACCCCCACAGAGGAAGCATCAACCTCAACCAAAAACTGCTTATTCACATCAGGCTGCATAAGGATGGGAGCAGAGGTGAACCTCTCCTTGAGATACACAAAAGCTTCAATGGCCTCAGAAGACCACTGAACCGCATCAGCACCTTTCCTGGTGAGATCGGTCAGAGGTTTGACAATACTAGAAAAATTTTTTATGAATTTTCTGTAATAATTGGCGAAACCTAAAAACCTCTGTATCGATTTCAAACCAATAGGCCTAGGCCATTCCTGTACAGCTTGAACTTTAACCGGGTCCATCTCAAAACCTTCGCTGGAGATAATGTAACCCAAAAAACTAATTCTCTGTACAGCGAACTCACATTTCTCCAGCTTAGCAAAAAGCGAATTGTCCATTAATAACTGTAATACCTCACGTACGCTCCGCCAATGAGACTCCAGATTCGGCGAATAAATCAAAATGTCATCCAAATACACAACCACATTTTTGCCGATCAAAGGTCTAAGGATGTCATTAATAAGATTCTGAAAAAATGCAGGAGCATTAGTAAGACCAAAAGGCATAACCAGATTCTCAAAATGACCCACAGGAGTGTTAAAAGCAGTCTTCCATTCGTCACCCTCCTTCATGCGCAACAGATTGTATGCCCCCTTAAGGTCAATTTTAGAGAACCACTTGGCCCCCATTAACTGGTTAAACAGATCAGGAATCAATGGCAGTGGGTAAGGATTGCGTACAGTAATTTTGTTAATCACACGAAAATCCAGACAAGGACATAAACCGCCGTCCTTTTTTTTTACAAAAAAAAATCCAACCGCCACAGGAGACTTAGAGGGCCTAATGTGACCGGCGGCCAAACTTGTCTGTATGTATTCCTCCAAAGCCTTCCTCTCAGGAAGAGTAAGGTTAAATAAACGACTTTTAGGAAGAGTCGCTCCAGGGACAAATTCAATAGAACAATCATAGTCTCTATGGGGAGGCAAAACCTGCGATTCCTTCTCAGAAAAAACTCTCCAAAAATCCTGAATAGGAACAGGCAATTCTCCCCTATCCAAAGCTGCAATACGCCCGTTACAACACTTGTCATAACATTTATGGCTCCAGGATTTAATTTCATTGGTAGACCAATCCAGTACAGGATTGTGAAATTTTAACCAGGGCAATCCCAATATTACTGGAGAAGGCAAGTTATTCAAAACTACCAAATCCAATTTCTCGTGGTGAACACCATTAATAGTGAGAGGAAATTCACAGACCTTGAGAGTAATATTCTTCAAAGGGGAACCATCCACCGAAACCACAGCAATGGGGGATGATAAAGGTTCGGGTTTTAAATTGAGTCTTTCCAAGAATCCCCCATCAATAACATTCAGAGTAGACCCACAAACAACAAACACCCGAAATTCCATTAATTTTTCCTGAGCAATCGTGGAAGCAGCTAAAAATACACCCTTGGAATTTAAACAGGCAATATGGGCATGACTGACCATTTTTTTTTCTTTCTTGATACGAAGCTCACAGTCTTTAATTAAATGACCTGATTTTCCGCAATGGAAACACAAGCCTTCAGAAAATCTGCGATCTTTTTCTTGAGAGCGAGGTGCCATCGCTCCAATCTCCATCGGTTCACCACTGTTAGTACACACATTCTCATAACCAGAAACTGACATAGCAGAGGATTTGCTCTCATTAACCCTTGCACGCAGTCTCCTATCCACCCGTATAGCTAATTGCATAGCCTGTTGCAAATCTTCAGGTGTAGGATAAGCAATTAGCAGGTCTTTAACCCTTTCACTGAGCCCAGCAAGAAATAGACTTTTCAGAGCAGAATCGTTCCACCCTGTTTGAGTAGACCATCGACGGAAATGAGTACAATATTTTTCCACATTACCTGATCCCTGTCTCAAACGTCTTAACTCAGTCTCAGCTGATGAGACACGATCAGGATCATCATATGATAGTCCCAAAGCAGAAAAAAAACTATCCACTGAACTGAAGCATGTATCACTAGGTTGCAAAGAAAAGGCCCACTCCTGAGGCTCTTTGCGCAAAAGTGACATTATAAACCCTATGCGCTAGGAATCATCCCCAGAGAACTTGGGTCTCAAACGAAAATACAATAAGCAAGCATTTTTAAATGAAAAAAATTCTCGGTGTTCACCAAAAAATAAATCCGGCAAACGTACCTTAGGCTCCAAGAAATGTGCTCCAGGACAGTTACTCACGTGTTGACGGAGCTCAGTCACCTCCAAAGAGAGTCCCTGCAGGTGTTTAGCCAAATCCAGAACCGACACCATGATGGAACAGAAAAAACCTTTCCTTAGAGCATTTGCTGGGCTGGACTTACTGTTATGTTCTGCTACCAGAGCTAAGGAAAGAGAGGAGATCTGTCCCTACGATAGAACTCAGCTTAATCCCTACGATGTAACAGGGGACCTGATCCTGCGATCAGACCTGCTAAAGTCCTAAGCTAGTCTGTACGGAGACCTATAGATGTGGGGAAGGAATCCCTACAAGTACTAAGGACTGGGAGGAAAATGGGACACCTCCTAACAGAAATAGTAGCAGACAGACGAACAAACAAAATATATAGAACAAAGAGGTCCGTAGACCAAGCAAACTAACAGAGTTAGATACAGAGCACAGGCTAGCTAGAAAGTAGTTAAACAATGAAGTCCAGCAAAGCCAGAAGGGCGGAGCAGGCTTAAATAGGCCAACAAGGTCATGTGACCAGCAAAGGAAAAAAAACCTAAGAGCAAGGTTCTAACAATTAGGTCATCATATTGAATAAGTTGTCATTAGTCTTCAGCTCAAGTCCTCGCTATTTGAGTTTGCATTGGGTACTCAGGAATGCACCATGTATCGCGGCTGCTTGAGTGACATACTCGAGTCCCCGCCCCGCATGTTTCATGATTATTAGACACCCAAATAAAAACATGCGGGGATCGCTCGTGCATGGCAGGCAATCCCCGTGAGTTTTGTTTGCCAGCAAAGCATATAGGGCAGAGACTCGAGCATGTCACTTGAGCACCTGCAATACTTTGTGCATACCCAAGCACCCAATGCAATCTCAAGTATCGAGCACTTGCGCTCAACACTAGTCCCTATATCGTCATCATTTTTTTTTACTTTTGAAAAAATCCCAACCCTAGCACAACCCTAACCCTAGCGCAACCCTAACCCTAACACAACCCTAACCTTAGCACAACCCTAACCCTAGCACAACCCTAACCCTAGAGTTTATTTTTTACGCCGTTCCTCGTGCGGCATAAGTGATTAGACGACTTTATTCTTCGAGTCTGTGCGATTACAGTGATAGCAGATTCATATCGGGTTTTTATGATTGACAGCTGTCACACACTAAAAGGCGCATTTTTTTGTAAAGACTAGTTTTTGCATTGTCATATTTTGAGAGCTATAATTTTTCCATATTTCAGCCGACATAGGCATGTGATGGCTTGTTTTTTGTGGGACAACTTAACGTTTTCATTGGTACCATTTTCAGGCACGTGACATTTTTTGATCGCTTTCTATTCCGATTTTTGGGAGGCAGAATAAACAAAAACCAGCAAGTCAGGAATTGTTTTTTTTGGGGGGGAGGGGTTATGCCGTTCCGCGTGTGTTGAAATTGATAAGGCAGTGTTATTCTTCGGGTCAGTGCGTTTACAGCGGTACCACATTTATATTGTTTTTTTATGTTTTGGCGCTTTTAATCAATAAAAACTATTTTATAAAAAACAGAATTGTTTTTGCATCTCTTTATTCTGAGAGCTATAACTTTTTTATTTTTTGGCTGACGGAGCTGTATAGCGGCTTTTTTTTTGCGGGACAAGATGACATTTTTAGCGGTACCATTTTTATTTACATTCGTTTTTTTGATCGCATTTTATACCATTTTTTTTTTGGCTGTATGATGATAAAGCATAGTTTTTGCTTTGTTTTGTTTTTTTACCGTGTTCACTAAATGGGTTAACTAATGGGACAGTTTTATAGGTCAGGTTGTTTTGGATGCGGCGATACCAAATATGTGTACTTTTATTATTTTGTTTGTTTATTTTCATAATAATATTTATTGATGGGTACATTATATTTTTATTTTTTGGGGATTATTTTTTTCATTTTTTTTATATTTTTTAAAAAAATATATATTTTTTTCACTTTCTGATTCTTTTTTTACTTTTACACTATGTCCCACTATGGGACTTTCACTTTTAACTTTCAGATCGCCTGTATAGCACAGGAAGGCAGCCCCATCCCTGTGCTATACAGGCTGTCACAGCTACACAGGGAGAAGTTACTTTGGTTATGCACTGCTCATGACCAAAGTAACTTCCTGCCTCCTGGTGACCAGGATGTTGTCATGACGACATCGGGTCGTCATGACAACACCTGGGATCTGACTCAGACGCCGCGAAACGCCAGAGGAGTAGGTGAGTATCGCGCTTACCTCCACAATGCTGCGATCGACTTTGATTGCAGCATTGTGAGGGTTAATGTGCCAGGAGCAGTGCGGGACCACTCCTTGTACATAGCACTGGGTGTCAGCTGTAACAATCAGCTGACACCCGGCAGCGATCGCCCCGCACCGCTTGTGTGCGGGCGCCATCGCCGCTCGCATAATAGTACGTAGCTGGTCCATAAGGCTCAGGGCACAGCTACGTACTATTACTGACGAGTTTGTAAAGGGGTTAAAGAGCCAGCAGTCGGCCCTCACTTTGCATAGTCGTATATTGCTACTGCAATATAACATATCCATCTGAGGTGGTAAAATTTTCTTTTTCGCTATATATTCTGTAAAGTTTGAAATTTGGATGTTGAGCAGGCAGCCCTCACAATTTATGGATGTCCAGCAGGCGGCCCTCACAACTTATAGAGTGCCAGCAGGCAGCCACCACTATTTTTAGAAGGCTAGCAGGAGTCTTGGGGACAGACGAGACCAAGATAGAGCTTTTTGGTAAGGCACATCATTCAACTGTTTACTGTAAATGGAATGATGCCTACAAATAAAAGAACACAGTACTTCTAGTCAAATATGGTGGAGGTTCAAAGATATTTAGGGGTTGTTTTGCTGACTCTGGCATAGGGTGCCTTGACTGTGTGCAAGGCATCATGAAATGTGAAAATTCCCAAAAGGTTTTGGCTTGCAATGTAGTGCCCAGTGTCATAAAGCTGGGTTTGAACCCTAGGTCATGGATCTTCCAGCAGGACAATGACCCCAAACATACTTCAAGAAACACCCAGAAATGGATGGAAACAAAGAACTGGAGAGTTCTGAAGTGCTAATTCCAGCTCCAGTAACGTCAAGTCTCCCACCACTACTACCTGTTACATACCAAAGCTACAGAGAAACTGTGAATGGACACATTAAATCAGTAAACTTTGTTAACTTTTATTAATTTCTGTCAAATGTGGAACATTTCTGACAACTTTGATGAATTTCTGTCAATTATGATAAATTTCTCTTAACCTTGATTAATTTCTGAGTACAGATCATCGCAAAAATTATGAATCAGTCAATGACTGCATGGAAAGCATCAATCAAGTTATGCACTGTGAAAGATGTGTATGTGACCAGCATATGAACACTCATTTCCAGCTGATGATACCATCTAGCACCTGTCCCTATTCTAAAAGCAGCTAACAGCAGTATCAATAAGGAATAGAATTTTTTTTTTTCGGCATGGAGTATAATACAATAATCCCTGACTAGATACCTGTTAGACGCTATCCCAACTGCTATAGCTCACCTGCACATGAATCTCAGATAAGAGAGTTAATATTGTACAATAAAAAAATAGAATTTAGCCGGCTCCAAAGAGGTTTCTTTGGTACGTTGTAGCACCAAACTGTGAAGGAATGCAAGCAACCCTGCCTGCTTTCATGAATTTGTGAGTAAAGATTACTGTTAAAAATTATGAATCAGTCAATGAGTGCATGGAAAAAATCAATCAAGTTATGGATTGCTCTACGGAAGTATGCGACCAGAATAAAAACTAATTTCCAGCTGATGATACCATCTAGCACCTGTCCCTATTCTGAAAGCAGCAAACAGCAGTATCAATAGGGAATAGAATAGATTTTTTTTTGCAGCAGCATGCAGTATATGGCAATAATCCCTGGCTGGATCCATGTAATAAGCTATCCATACTGCGATAGCTCACCTGTACACGAATTTCAGATAAGAGAGGTAATATTGTACAATAAAAAATAGATTTTAACCGGCTCCGAAGAGTTTTTTTTTTGGTACGTGGCAGCACCAAACTGTGTAGGAATTCAAGCAACCCTGCCTGATTTGATGAATTTCTGAGTGTAGATTATATTAAAAAACATGAATCTGTCAATGATTTTTGGAAACAAGCAATCAAGTTATTAGACAGTATAATAGATGTATGCAACCAGGTAACAGCATTATCAATAGGGAACAGATTTTTTTTTTGTTTGCATGCAGCAGCAAGAATATAAGGTAATAATCCCAGTCTGGATGCGTGTAATATGCTATCCATAGTGTGATAGCTCACCCGTACACAAATTTCAGATAAGAGTTAATATTGTAGAATATGGAATCAATTTGAATTGGCCTTCCAATTATTTAGGAGTGGGTCTCCTATATTGTTATTGTGTATGCAGTAAGTGCAAGGTCTGCCAAAAATTAGGACGCACTCCAATACCAATTTGAAGAGATGTAGTGGAGGGCCTCAGTAAAAAATGTATTTTCCATTATTAAGGAGTGAATCTCTTAGACTGGTAACATAAACACCCTTAAAAAAATTATGTGGGCGTGTCATGATGGTCACCCTGGTGATATGGTGGCGGAGGATGAGGAGAAGGATAAGGAGGAAGATGGCATAAAATAGACAAAATCCTGAAGTGTATACTCATGTCTGGATGTGAAGGGGTGCATGGGAATAGAACTTCCAAAAAAAACCAATGGATTTGAGCTTATGTTCCGCTGCTATCAACTGGTGACAACAGTCAGACTGTCAGAATTTTCAGCTGGCAGGCAGATGCGCCCATCAGTTATAATATCCCTGGCGGCACTAAAAACCCTCTCTGACAAATCGTTAGCAGCAGGGCAATCCAGGACCTCCAAGGCGTAGAGAAACTGTTCAAGCCATGTGTACAGCTTGGATACCCAATAGTTATAAGGCACAGAGGAATCACGTAGGACGCTGGTACGGCAAGCAAGGTACTCCTTCAGCATCTTCCAAAACTTTCCCTTCTTGTCAGAGTACCCTATGAATCAGGGCCTGGCCACTGGGAGGGTCTGAGAAAATTGTCCCAGACCTTTGACAGTGTTCCCCTGCCTCTGCTGCATCTGGTTTGTGTCACCATCGCCTGTACTCCTTGTCCAAGGAACTTTTACCTCTGCCGCCAGAGTTGTCAGCTGGGAATTTTTTTAATAATTCTTCAACAAGGGCCTTCTGTTCCTGCAACATTTTATTAGACCTGTCGGCCACGGAAAGAAGAGATAAAAAGTTCTCCTTGTAGCACGAGTCAAGAAGTGTGACCAACCAGTAAATACTGTTGCCCAAAATGCGTACAACGCGGGGGTCACAGGACATAAGCTCAGTCATGTGTGCCAGACTGCCAACAGTCAAGACTTCCCTGTCCCCACCAAGAGGACAACTGTCCATATTCTTCTTCTATTCCTCCTCCTGGTCCTCCCCCTCTTCAGGCCATTCACACTGAACAGACGGTATGAATCTGGTGTGGGTAGTACCATCTGTAGCACAAGAAACCAGCTCCTGTTCCTCCTCCTCCTCCTCATTTTCACCCAATCCGCGTTGAGATGAGATGAGGCTGGACTATGTAGCATCACCCTGTATAGTTCCTTGCTCTATCTCATCATGCTCCGCCTGCATTGCCTCTTCTTTAATTGTGAGCAGTGAGCGTTTCAATAGACAGAGAAGCGGGATGGTGATGCTAATTATGGCTAATTATTGCCGCTCACTGGTCGAGTCCTCAAAGTTTTGGAGAACGGCATAGTTGTCAGACATCCATGCCCACTTATCAGCTCTTATGTGCGGAGGCTGACCGTAATACCAACAGGCATGTTGAAACTGGTACTCAACAACTGCCCTCTGCTGCTCACAAATCCTTCCCAACATATGCAACGTTAAGTTCCAAAGAGTGGTGACATCGCACACCAGTCGGTGAGCTAGAAGCTACAAATGCTGTTGAAGCACTGCCAAGGCAGCAGATGCTGTAGCTGACTTTCGGAAATGGGCACACACGTGGGGTACTTTCACAAGCAGCTCAGGCTGATCTGGGTAGGTTTTGAGAAAATGCTGAACCATTAGGTTGAGATTATGGGCCAGGCATGGTACGTGTGTGAGGTTCCCAAGCTTCAGAACCACCACCAGGTTCCGGCCATTGTCATACACGATCATGCCTGGTTGTAGGATCAGCGGTGAGAGCGACAGACCTGCCTGCTCTGTTACAGCTTTCAACAACTCTGCAGCAGTGTTCGGTTTGTCGCCTAAGCAGAAAAGCTTCAGCAAAAGGTTAGGTGGTCCTTCCCAGTAACTGCGTTGGTGAGGGAACGAAAAATGTTTTGGGACATGTGCTTGTGTAAAGTGGGGATGCCACACCAGGAGAAACAGTGGCGGCTGGGGACTGAGGGACAGTTACTGCCATGAGCCTAAAAGGCAAAATTTCTACTGCAAGCAGTCGAGAAATGTGGCAGTTTAGTATTGTGGCCTGTGTGTGGGTGGCTGGCTGCATATTTGTGCTTGCGTTCCAAGCACTGGGGTAGGGACAACTGAACGCTGCGCTGGGACAAGGACATGGGCGTGGTTGCTGATGGTGATGGTTGCAAGTGTGCAACGACAGGTGCAGGGTGGGTAGCATCTTCGTCTGCATCATTGACAGAGAGACTTGGAGAGCTTGTGTAAGATGGGGGTGCCACACTGGGAGAAATAGTGGGGGCTGGAAACCAAGTACTGAGGGACAGCCACCATGAGTTTGTGGAAATATTCCGTCTCCATGAGCCTAAAAGGCGTCATTTCTAGTGAAAGCAGTCCAGAAATGTGTCAGTTTAGTATTGCGGCCTGTGGGTGGGAAGCTGCGTGTTTGCGCTCGCTTTCCAAGGACTGGGGTAAGGACAACTGAATACTGCGCTGGGACAAGGACGTGGATGCTGATGGTAATGGTTGCAAGTGTGTAACAACAGATGCAGGGTGGGAGGCATCTTTGCCTGCGTCATGGACAGTGGATTGGCGTGCACGCACAACTGCAGAACAAGCAGTGGTGTCACCCAAAGACACTGTCTCTGGACCTTGGCATTCGGGCAAACTAGTCAGGTGCTTCGCTATCATGTGCCTGAGCATGCTGGTGATCAGCCTGGTAGTTTTGCTGCCCCTGCTGATGCTGGCATGGCATATGTTGCAAATGGCCATTTTTGGGTTAACTGGACAGTCTTTAAAAAAGAGCCGGACTACTTCAATTGTATTGGGGTTTTGGGGATCAGTTGCCCGCCTTGTGTCTGTGGCCACTCCACTGCTTCTTCCTGCCTGTTGTGGTGCTACGTCTCCCTCCCCCTCTGCACTGCTGTAATTGCTATGCATGGCACCTTGCCAGGTTGGGTCAGTAACTTCATCGTCCAGCACCTCTTCTTCCATGTATGCACCCAGGGCCTACTCCTGACTTGCTGGCAATTGTGTCTCATCATCCACCTCTTGCCACAGTAATTACACTTTCCCATTGTCGCCTTTGTGTGACCGTGCTTGCTCAAATATTTGGGCATTGCTACATGAGATCACCTCTTGCCCCGCTTGGAGCGGATTGAGCAAGAGGCCAGAATCTATAATGGAAATGTGAACAGCCCTTCAGACTGTCCAAGTGTGGGATCACTTGTATCCAGGCACTCAGCATGGTGGAAGGAAGGAGGATCAAGGGTGAGGAATATGTGGTCCAGACTCACGGCTTCTGAGACTGGACCATGTGGAAGACGGTGGTGTTGGTGGCAAACTGACTGGAAGCATTATCTGCTATTCAACAAACAACCTTTTCACACTGCTCTGGCTTCAAGAGTGGTGTTCCGCGGCCCCCTAGAAAGTGGGACAGGAAGCTAGGTCGACAAGATGTGGGTGCTTATTGTGCTCCCTCAGCAGGCACAGTTTCATCTTGCCCATGGCCTCGGCCTATGTGTGCACCATCAGCATCACGTCCACTTCCCCGTCCCTTACCACGCGTCTTGCCCATTTTAAATGGAGTATAATATTTTGCAGCTTGCAAAAAATGTCATTGTTATTATCGATGTAACATTTGATCACGTCTAGCTAATTGGCTAATGACCATTTTTTTTTGTCAGTGCCAATATAGCAATGCTATTGGTCAGCAAACAAGTGTGGATGTATTTTGGACACACAACTAGCAGACTTTAAATGGAGTATAATATTTTGCAGCTTGCAAAAAATATCACGGTTATTACCGCAGTAATATTTAATCACGTCTGATAACAATTTTTTTTGGCAGTGCTGGTATAGCGATGAAATTGGTCAGCAAACAAGTGTGGATAGGTTTTGAACACACAACTGCCACATTTTAAAAAGTAGTATAATATTTGTCAGCTTCCAAAAAAATTCAGGATTAATAGTGCAGTAATATTTGACCACCTGAGATGATGAACAAGTTTCTCTTCTTGCACAATACTGCAATGCTATTCAAATAAACCAAATCTGGCAGTATGCTGCTAACAAGTAAATGGAGCAGTAAAGTGTATTATATTGCTTTTCACCAAAATTAGCAGGATTAAGAGCAAAAAGAATATTATTAGCCCTGATATCTAGGGCTATTGATAGGAATTCAAGCAGCAGAAAGAACGTACAATGGACCCTATTCTATACTATACTAGGTCTCAACAATCTCTGACTAACTAGTGCTATCAGCAGGATTAATATTCATCAGAATGATCCCTTACAAGGACTGTTAGTGTAGATTAATAATTGTGGTGTGGAATCTCTGGTTAAAATAACCGCCAATTCTCTCCCTTGCTCAGCTGCAGCTCTCCCTACTCTGCCTGTTTCCGGGTTAGACTGTGACGAGCATAGGGGCACCAGGTCTTATATAGACCCGATGACATGGCTACGGCATTACAGTGACTTTCAGGCAATTTTTGCATTGTAATTGGCTGCCTAATATGCGCCAAACATGTGGGGTGGGGACCTGAGCTTCCACCCAAACATTCAAAAAATACTCGCAAGCACTGTGATGCTCGGGCGAGTAACGAGTAGTGGCGAGCATGCTCGCTCATCACTAGTCTTAATTTAAAAGAATGATCTCATGTATCTCTATTAAATCACTAGATAAGATACATTAAGTCTTGTCAAGTTTTTATTCTTTTTAATTGTTTCATTACACTGTGTAGTATATGACTTATCCCTTGGGATTCTATGGCGGGTCTGCATATCCCCCACCTATATCCAGGGTATTTTTACCTTCTAAGTTTGTGTTTTTATTTGATACATTTTCATGATTAAGAACTTCATGTTTGGCTGGAAATGCACATACCCGGTGTCTTCAAATATGCTGTATTCAATCATATTTCATATTCTTATTGATTATATTTGTTTCCTTAAATGTTAAGCTTTATTTTGAAATTGTGGATGCTGGATTACCTGCCTATTTCTACTGCATGTGTTCGCCCCGGAACTAGCCTACGTTTTTTTTCTGCTCCGAATTTCTCATAACAAAAATATATGGTTGAATGGGCTAAGAAAGAGGTTGTCTGAGATTTGAAAAAATTGTGGGAAGGCAGTGGACACAGTAAAATATTAAATAAGCATTTTTCTTGCCTGTTGAATCAGCGGCTTAAAGGGGTTTTCCCACGAACAAAAGTTCATTTTAATCAATAGGTCTTGGAATAAAAATAACTTCCACAATTGGATGTTTTTAAATAAAATGTTCCTGTGCTGAGAAAATCTTATAAATCTTGTAATGACTGTGTCTGACCATGCAGGAACATGGTCTGATTATACCATATCTTCTGGGCAGGGGAGAAAACAACAGACAATACAGATATTACAGGGGATCACAGCTGATTCTTTCTGTGAGGTAAAACATGTCACTACCTGTTTTTAAACAATGTTTTACTTCAAAGAAAGAATCAGCTGTGATCCCCTGCTGAAATGTCTGTATACTTTTGACGCGCCCCCTGGGCCAGTGTTGTTAGGGATACCCGGAGCCGGACCAGATGGGGGTTGTAGTCTCCGAGTGGCTTTGACCCGGTCCGTGCCCAGGGTGTCAAGCTCAGTGTGTGGCAGTCCTTATGATGTTACTAGATGTTCTTTTGTGTCGACTACGCCACCCGTTGAATTGCGGTCAATACGGCCGCCGCTGCAGCAGGGTCCGCTGAGGCTGATGATGTGAGTGCAGCTTAGGTAGTATAACCCCCAACGGGAGGGATATAGCCTCAGGGGGTCAGTTGCAGAGGATGGGGGTTGTGGTGGTGCAGCGAGGATGGAAATGAGACGCAGAGTCGGGCTGTGCAGTTCAGGGTTTGTTTACTTACTGCAGTTGTTCTGGTCACTCCGGCCTTAAGTGACCACCCGAGCCGTGCTGCGTCCACCAGGTCCTGGACTCGGCCAACCCCCAGGTGATTCTGGAGCGTGGTCCTGAGCTCCCTTTCTGTCCTGTCCTCTTCTCTGGCCTTCCCCACCAGGGATCCACCTATGTCCGGCTCCCTCGGGCCTCTTGGTGGTAAACCCTTGTCTCTGGGTTCCCTGACCCTATTCTTGGTCTGCCTTCCGGGTGGATTTAGTGGGTGATCGTGGCAGATCCTGCCCACGACCTCCGGTTCCTGGCTAAGGTGTGCTGTAGCCTCTGCCAGCTTGGGATCCGGTACCCTGTTGCCAACTCTTCACCCTCTGGTCTAATTTGGGCTCTTGGAGTTCCTTCTTTCTCCCCCTCTGGGTCTTTCTTTCTCCTCTCCCTCTCTCTTGGCCTTGGAGCTGCTCTTCTCCTCTGCTCTGACAGACTGACCTCACTCTGCAAAAGACCCTGTCCTAAGATGGTGCCCACCTTATATACTCCCTCTATGTGTGAGCTCAGGTGACCAGCACCCAATGAGCTCCTAGCATTACCCAGACTGCTCCCCCTATCTGCCCCTACACTACTGGGATGTTCCACCCCCCTCCCACTCCAGCCAGGAACAGACACTGTCGTACCTGCACATTTCTCTAGTGGGAGTACCGTCGGTCTGTTCCCCGGAAATGGGATGTGTGTAGTGCATGCAGCTAACTGAGCTCAGTTCCACACTCCATCCTTACCCGGGAGTGGAATATCACACCTCTGGGTTGAGGTGCAATACCCCTGTAGCAGCCGAATCCTCAGGGTGCTACATTCCCCCCTGGTAAATCACAGCACGTCCTCGGGCTGTAAGATATAAAAACATCCAAAACATACAATTTTTTTCATAAAACATCAACATATAAACATATAAAACATCACATGTATTATCAGCAATAAACTTTTCATATAAATAACATTTTTGTAAACATTCCTGTCTCTGGCTCCTCCGGTCACGGTGCAACTTGTGACCGGGTAAAGTGCGACAGTCTCTTGAAGAAACACGGTTTCCTATAAAACCGGTAGGGGGCGTTTTAGGAAGCGCAACTATATACATGGGGATATGGCCGCTCTCAGTCCTCGGCCAGGTATTAGGGAGGATTGACCGCTCTCAGTCCTCGGTCAGTGGGAATAGGGACACATGGGGTTAACAGTTCACTCTTGGCTGGTCCCAACGGGGACTATATTTTAACTAGAACAGTTCTTATACCCTGACGGGTAACTTTATACAGTCTCTCTCTACCGTACTTCAACGACGGCGTCCTCCTGCTCCTTCTTTAGATTCTTCAGACCCGTCCGGGTCCTCTTGCTCCTCCTCACACCGCAGCTCCTCCTCCGTCAGGCGATGCACATGGAGGGCGTAGGGTCCTTTGGCACACTTGTGCCGGGTGAAGGTGACCTCGTCCCCTACATACAGGTCACGACCTCTGTGTCCCTCCGGCAGATGGCTTTCTACGTCTCTGCGGGTCACAAAGACGTCGCCGGGGGTATGATGGTCTCTAATAAAGCCCCATCCGTGCTGCATGTTGAATTTTATCACAGTCCCGGTGGAAGGGGGACCATGTGCTGCACGGGGATTCCTCCTGGTCCGGCTCTTCTGCTCCGCGCTCCTTATCTGCGCTTGCTGTTCCCGGACCCACCTCTCTCTCCGCTCCCTCTCGAAGACCTCGAGCTGCTGCCGGCAGCACTCTGCACGCTCCGCTGCGGCCGCCCGAGTCTCCTGAGTGAACCCCATGAGGTCTTCTCCGGTGGGGTCCCACTCGAACTGTGCCTCCTCCAGCGGGGGCGAGGTCCTCTTTACAGGCTTCGGAGCCGGGATCAGGGGCTCGCACATGGGCCTTGCTCTCTGGAGTTCCAGCTGAATGTACTCCTGGGGCCATATGAAGGGCTGCCCATCCGGGCACGTATGCTGGGCGAATAGATCTTCACCCAGGTGCGGCACTCTAGATGCTGAGGGCGCGTTGATGGTAGCGGCGCCCGGGTTAACCAGGCCTTGCGACCAGGCTTGGGGCACCCTAAAGGCAAAGGGCACCGTAAGAACGGCGGCGCCCGTGGTTACTTGGCCCTGCGGCCAGGCCGGTGGCTCCGCGGAGGTAGGGGGCGCTGTTGGTATTGCGGCGCCCGGAGGTACTAGGCCTTGCGACCAGGCCGGTGGTATTTCCTGCTTTGCCACGCTCGAGGTCGAGGCGTGTGACGTCACAGGGGTCGCGGCCGCGGTTTCCGGTTGAGGCCTAGTCGGCGGCGGTGACGATGCAGCGACGGGCACGGCAGGGGGAATTTCGGGCTCTGCGACGGGGAGCTGGGGCAGGCACGCGGTTTCCCGGCTCGGGGTAGAGACGTCCCCTTTACCTGCCTCCGTCCGTTCAGCTCCCTTCTCGGCGCCGTCTCCTGCCTTCATTCCTCCTGCGCCATCCTCAGAGGCGGTCTGTCTCCTCGTCTCGGGTGGCGTGCTCCGCTGACGGATTTCGGTCTGCTGGGCCATCTCTCGGCTCCACTCCGCCAACGTCTCTCGCTGCACCCGGGCCATCCTCCGTGCGAGGCCCTCCAGCGCGGTCTGTGCACACTCCCGGTCTCGGGGGAGCTGTGCTAGGATCTCCAGCAGGCCTTCTGGAGTGGCGACCTGCAACAGGCTCCTGACCACTGGGTCGGTGCTGCCTGACTCTCCCTCCATCTCCGGGTAGGCTCTCTCTGGACTCTCTTCCAGATGTCTTGTCTCCGGGTGCGCTCTCTCCAGACTGCTCCAGGCGACACCCATCTTTGTTCTCTTCTTCTGTCTCCGCCCACATTGAGGGTGGTCCCGGGGCAACTTAGTGATTGTCAGTTCCAGGGGCAGTTCTCTCATGCTGATGGACACTTCCAGCATCACAGTCTCTGTTGGTGGGCGTGGTTTCCGCTTTTGGCGCCATTCTTCGACCTGGCCCACGATGGGAGGTGGCCTCTTGCCACCCTCTGGCACGCCCATAATGGCGTCCGCTCTTCCAAGGCGGGAAATCTTTGGAAATGGCGGGAATCGTCTCCCAGTGGCGGGAAACTCCATGGATGGCGGGAAAAAGCTGCAAATGGCGGACAACCGGCGGGAAACGACCTGTGATGGGGTCCGTTTGCGGGGACCCTCCGGAACCGGCGGGAGACTTCCTTTTAAGGTAACGGTGAACTTTTCTTCAGGCACGCAGTACCCGGTGGTTGTGGGCACGTAATCCTGCCGACTACGCCAAAGTTGACGCGCCCCCTGGGCCAGTGTTGTTAGGGATACCCGGAGCCGGATCAGATGGGGGTTGTAGTCTCCGAGTGGCTTTGACCCGGTCCGTGCCCAGGGTGTCAAGCTCAGTGAGTGGCAGTCCTTATGATGTTACTAGATGTTCTTTTGTGTCGACTACGCCACCCGTTGAATTGCGGTCAATACGGCCGCCGCTGCAGCAGGGTCCGCTGAGGCTGATGATGTGAGTGCAGCTTAGGTAGTATAACCCCCAACGGGAGGGATATAGCCTCAGGGGGTCAGTTGCAGAGGATGGGAGTTGTGGTGGTGCAGCGAGGATGGAAATGAGACGCAGAGTCGGGCTGTGCAGTTCAGGGTTTGTTTACTTACTGCAGTTGTTCTGGTCACTCCGGCCTTAAGTGACCACCCGAGCCGTGCTGCGTCCACCAGGTCCTGGACTCGGCCAACCCCCAGGTGATTCTGGAGCGTGGTCCTGAGCTCCCTTTCTGTCCTGTCCTCTTCTCTGGCCTTCCCCACCAGGGATCCACCTATGTCCGGCTCCCTCGGGCCTCTTGGTGGTAAACCCTTGTCTCTGGGTTCCCTGACCCTATTCTTGGTCTGCCTTCCGGGTGGATTTAGTGGGTGATCGTGGCAGATCCTGCCCACGACCTCCGGTTCCTGGCTAAGGTGTGCTGTAGCCTCTGCCAGCTTGGGATCCGGTACCCTGTTGCCAACTCTTCACCCTCTGGTCTAATTTGGGCTCTTGGAGTTCCTTCTTTCTCCCCCTCTGGGTCTTTCTTTCTCCTCTCCCTCTCTCTTGGCCTTGGAGCTGCTCTTCTCCTCTGCTCTGACAGACTGACCTCACTCTGCAAAAGACCCTGTCCTAAGATGGTGCCCACCTTATATACTCCCTCTATGTGTGAGCTCAGGTGACCAGCACCCAATGAGCTCCTAGCATTACCCAGACTGCTCCCCCTATCTGCCCCTACACTACTGGGATGTTCCACCCCCCTCCCACTCCAGCCAGGAACAGACACTGTCGTACCTGCACATTTCTCTAGTGGGAGTACCATCGGTCTGTTCCCCGGAAATGGGATGTGTGTAGTGCATGCAGCTAACTGAGCTCAGTTCCACACTCCATCCTTACCCGGGAGTGGAATATCACACCTCTGGGTTGAGGTGCAATACCCCTGTAGCAGCCGAATCCTCAGGGTGCTACACTTTCTTCTATTTCCTCCCCTGCCCAGGAGATGTGGTATGATCAGACCATGTTCCTGTACGGTCAGACACAGACATTACACAGTACACAGCAGGGGCACATTTATAAGATTATCTCACCACAGGAACATTTTATTTAAATACATCCAATTGTGGAAGCTATTATTATTCCAAAATCTATTGATTAAAAAGAACTTTTGTTCGTGGGACAACCCCTTTAAGTTTTTCCTCTTCACAATTCCTCCCGGGCTTCGTTTACCACAACACATGACCATGGCATACAATCACTCTGCTCTCAGAAGCATCATGCCATTTGTCTTGGCATCATCAAGCCAGCGATTGGCTGAAGCAGTCATGTGCTGTTGACAGCAAATCACCACTATAGACATGTAACCAAATGCCAATGAGAAGCAGTAAAATTTGATATTTTACAGCATTACTTGACTTCAATTTTATTTATAACACCAATGCAGTCCAGAAAACAATCCTACAGGGTCTCATGCAAAAATGGGAAACAAATAACCCACTAAATAAAGCAGACTGTGTCCAAATATCACTAAAAAACATAATAAGCTTTATCAGTACACAGTAATAAAAAGATATAGAAAAAAAATATAAAAATATGGAAAAAAGGGCTTTTAAGTTGCAGGGAAAAATCATCAAGAACCCTAGAATATACAACAACAAAAAATACTTATGTTACTATATGGAATGCTATATATATATATATATATATATATATATATATATATATATACACATATATATATATATATATATATATATATATATACTGTACAGAGCAAAAGTTTGGACACACCTTCTCATTTAAAGATTTTTCTGTATTTTCATGACTATGAAAATTGTACATTCACACTGAAGGCATCAAAACTATGAATTAACACATGTGGAATTAAATAGTTAACAAAAAAGTGTGAAACAACTGAAAATATGTCTTATATTCTAGGTTCTTCAAAGTAGCCACCTTTTGGTTTGATGACTGCTTTGCACACTCTTGGCATTCTCTTGATGGGCTTCAAGAGGTAGTCACCGGAAATGGTTTTCACTTCACAGTTGTGCCCTGTCAGGTTTAAGAAGTGGGATTTCTTGCCTTATAAATGGGGTTGGGACCATCAGTTGTGTTGTGCAGAAGTCTGGTGGATACACAGCTGATAGTCCTACTGAATACACTTTTAGAATTTGTATTATGGCAAGAAAAAAGCAGCTAAGTAAAGAAAAACGAGTGGCCATCATTACTTTAAGAAATGAAGGTCAGTCAGCCCAAAAAAATGGGCAAACTTTGAAAGTGTCCCCAAATGCAGTTGCAAAAACCATCAAGCGCTACAAAGAAACTGGCTCACATGAGGACCGCCCCAGGAAAGGAAGACCAAAAGCCACCTCTGCTTCTGAGGATAAGTTTATCCGAGTTACCAGACTCAGAAATCGCAGGTTAACAGCAGCCCAGATTAGAGACCAGGTCAATGCCACACAGAGTTCTAGTAGCAGACACATCTCTTCAACAACTGTTAAGAGGAGACTTTGTGCAGCAGGCCTTCATGGTAAAATAGCTGCTATGAAACCTCTGCTAAGGACTAGAGATGAGCGGTGTTCGACTAGAACTGTTCGCCAATCTCAAATTCGAGCTGTTTTGGGCGGTGTTCGAGTTGTTCGACGAACCCGAACGATTTGCAAAAAATTCGGCTGTTCGAGGTTATGTTCGATAACTGTTCGTGCACCAAAAGCGTGTCCTGCATGGATTGTCTGCCACTCACTGTAATGCCACAGCCATGGTGGTTGTGGCATTACAGTGATTGCCCAAATCGATGGGAACAGTGCCAACAGTGAAACATGAAAAGCCGGCAATTCAGCAGCGGCATACACCTGTACCCGACAATTTAGAACCGAAAGAATAGAGCTTCACACATAGATTAGATAGATAGAAACATGTCAGCCACATATATATGAAGTACAGTGACAGTGTTGCTTACTGTACTTGTCATTTAGCGTAAAGGATTTATCAAAAAAAATAATAGTGTTTTCATGCACCGTCTCTTTAAGAAAGCCGGCCGGCAATTCAGCATCTGTACCCGACAATTTATAACAGACAGAATAGAGCTTCACACATAGATTAGATAGATAGAAACAGGTCAGTCACATATATATGAAGTACAGTGATAGTGTTGGTTACTGTACTTGTCATTTAGTATTAAAATAAAGGATTTATTATTAAAAAAATTGGCGTGGGGTTCCCCTTAATTTTAGGCTCTAGCGGAGGTTAAGCAGACGGCTGGGGCAGATGTTTGAAGCCTGGGAAGGGGGTAATACCCACGGAGCTTCCCAGGCTACTAATATCAGCCCCCAGCTGAATACATAGCCTTTACTAGCTATTAAAATGGGGGACCCCCCAAAAAAAATGACGTGGGGTCCCCCCTAATTTAATAGCTAGCAAAGGCTAGGCAGACAGCTGGGGGCTGATATTAATAGCCCAGGAAGGGAGCCATGAATATTGGCCCCCTCCCAGGCTAGAAACACCAGCCGTCAGCCGCCCCAGAAATGGCGCATTCATAGGATGCGCCAATTCTGGCACTTAGCCTCGCTCTTCCACGCTGCCCTGGTGCGGTGGCAGGGGGTAATAGGGTTGGGGTTGATGTCAGCTTATAATGCCAGCTGACATCAAGCCCAGGTTAGTAATGGAGAGGCGTCTATAAGACACCCCCATTACTAACCCCATAGTCAAAGTTAAAAAAAACACAAACACCCAGAATAAAGTCCTTTAATTGAAATAAAGACACAGTCCTTTATTGTTCTAAATTAAACCATACTTACCGTCACGCCCATTCCAGCTGAAGCCAACGATCTCCTGCAATAAAAGAAAAATAATAAAGCAACCTCATCCTTACCTTTCCATGGTTCCCACGACAGCTTCAGCTCTGCTACATCGAGATGACAGGCTGGACCGCAGCAGAACGCTGCCATCCAGCCTCTCATCCCGCAGACACTGAGAAGCGCAGGCTTGCTTGCGCTGCTCAGCGTCTCTCTGTGACGACATCCAGATGAGCCGAGTTCATGTCCAATGAACTCGGCTCACCTCATGCACGTCACTGACAGCGTGGGAAAATTCTCAAGCTGAAGCGCTGAGTGCAGGAGAATTTTCCCACGATGTCAGTGACGTGCATAAGGTGAGCTCATGTCCAATGAACTCAGCTCACCTCCTGCACGTCACTGACAGCGTGGGAGAATTCTCCTGCACTCAGCGCTTCAGTGTGAGAATTCTCCCACGCTGAAGCGCTGAGTGCAGGAGAATTTTCCCACGCTGTCAGTGACGTGCATGAGGTGAGCCGAGTTCATTGGACATTAACTCGGCTCATCTGGATGCCCTCACAGAGAGACACTGTGGAGCGCAAGCAAGCCTGCGCTTCTCAGTGTCTGCGGGATGACAGACTGGATGGCAGCGTTCTGCTGCGGTCCAGCCTGTCATCTCGATGTAGCAGAGCTGAAGCTGTCATGGGAACCATGGAAAGGTAAGGATGATGTTGCTTTATTATTTTTCTTTTATTTCAGGAGATCGTTGGCTTCAGCTGGAATGGGCGTGATGGTAAGTATGGTTTAATTTAGAACAATAAAGAATTGTGTGTTTATTTCAATTAAAGGACTTTTTTCTGGGTGTTGTGTTTTTTTTAAATTCTTTACTAGAAATTCATGGTGGTCATGTCTAATATTGGCGTGACCCCATGAATTTCGGGCTTAGGGCCAGCTGATAATGCCAAGCTGGCCCTAACCCCTTTATTACCCAGTGAGCCACCGCATCAGGGCCCTGGATGAGTTGGGTACAGCGCCAGAAGATGGCGCTTCTATGAACGCGCCATTTTCCGGGGTGGCTGCGGACTGCAATTTGCAGCGGGGGTGGCCCAGAAAGCTTGGGCCTCCCTGCGCTGCGGATTCCAGCCCCCAGCTGCCTAGTTGTACCTGGCTGGACACAAAAACAGGGCGAAGCCCCACGTCAATTTTCTTTAAATTATTTCATGAAATAATTAAGAAAAAAGGGCTTCCCTATATTGTTGTGTCCGGCCAGGTACAAATAGGCAGCTGGTGGTTGGGGGCAGCCCGTTCCTGCCTGCTGTACCTGGCTGGACACAAATATAGTGCGAAGCCCCACATCAATTTTTTTAAAATTATTTCATGAATTTCCTGAAATAATTTAAAAAAATTTAAGTGGGGCTTCGCACTATATTTGTGTCCAGCCAGGTACAGCAGGCAGGAACGGGCTGCCCCCATCCACCAGCTGCCTATTTGTACCTGGCCGGACACAACAATATAGGGAAGCCCTTTTTTTCTTAATTATTTCATGAATTTCATGAAATAATTAAAAAAAATTGAAGTGGGGCTTCGCACAATATTTGTGTCCAGCCAGGTACAGCAGGCAGGAACGGGCTGCCCCCAACCACCAGCTGCCTATTTGTACCTGGCCGGACACAACAATATAGGGAAGGCCTTTTTTTCTTAATTATTTCATGAATTTCATGAAATAATTAAAAAAAAAGTACGTGGGGCTTCGCCCTATTTTTGTGTCCAGCCAGGTACAACTAGGCAGCTGGGGGCTGGAATCTGCAGCGCAGGGAGGCCCAAGCTTTCTGGGCCCCCCCCCCGCTACAAATTGCAGTCCGCAGCCACCCCGGAAAATGGCGCGTTCATAGAAGCGCCATCTTCTGGCGCTGTACCCAACTCATCCAGGGCCCTGGTGCGGTGGCTCACTGGGTAATAAAGGGGTTAGGGCCAGCTTGGTATTATCAGCTGGCCCCAAGCCCAAAATTCATGGGGTCACGCCAGTATTAGACATGACCGCCATGAATTTCTAGTAAAGTATTTAAAAAAAACACAACACCCAGAATAAAGTCCTTTAATTGAAATAAAGACACAATTCTTTATTGTTCTAAATTAAACCATACTTACCATCACACCCATTCCAGCTGAAGCCAACGATCTCCTGCAATAAAAGAAAAATAATAAACCAACCTCATCCTTACCTTTCCATGGTTCCCACGACAGCTTCAGCTCTGCTACATCGAGATGACTGGCTGGACCGCAGCAGAACGCTGCCATCCAGTCTGTCATCCCGCAGACACTGAGAAGCGCAGGCATGCTTGCGCTCCTCACTGTCTCGCTGTGACGGCATCCAGATGAGCCGAGGTCATGTCCAATGAACTCGGCTCACCTCATGCACGTCACTGACAGCGTGGGAAAATTCTCACGCTGAAGTGCTGAGTGCAGGAGAATTCTCCCACGCTGTCAGTGATGTGCATGAGGTGAGCTCATGTCCAATGAACTCAGCTCACCTCCTGCACGTCACTGACAGCGTGGGAAAATTCTCCTGCAATCAGCGCTTCAGCGTGAGAATTTTCCCACGCTGTCAGTGACGTGAATGAGGTGAGCCGAGTTCATTGGACATGAACTCGGCTCATCTGGATGTCGTCACAGAGAGACGCTGAGCAGCGCAAGCAAGCCTGCGCTTCTCAGTGTCTGCGGGATGACAGGCTGGATGGCAGCGTTCTGCTGCGGTCCAGCCTGTCATCTCGATGTAGCAGAGCTGAAGCTGTCGTGGGAACCATGGAAAGGTAAGGATGAGGTTGCTTTATTATTTTTCTTTTATTGCAGGAGATCGTTGGCTTCAGCTGGAATGGGCGTGACGGTAAGTATGGTTTAATTTAGAACAATAAAGGACTGTGTCTTTATTTCAATTAAAGGACTTTATTCTGGGTGTTTGTGTTTTTTTTAACTTTGACTATGGGGTTAGTAATGGGGGTGTCTTATAGATGCCTCTCCATTACTAACCTGGGCTTGATGTCAGCTGGCATTATAAGCTGACATCAACCCCAACCCTATTACCCCCTGCCACCGCACCAGGGCAGCGTGGAAGAGCGAGGCTAAGTGCCAGAATTGGCGCATCCTATGAATGCGCCATTTCTGGGGCGGCTGACGGCTGGTGTTTCTAGCCTGGGAGGGGGCCAATATTCATGGCTCCCTTCCTGGGCTATTAATATCAGCCCCCAGCTGTCTGCCTAGCCTTTGCTAGCTATTAAATTAGGGGGGACCCCACGTCATTTTTTTGGGGGGGTCCCCCATTTTAATAGCTAGTAAAGGCTATGTATTCAGCTGGGGGCTGATATTAGTAGCCTGGGAAGCTCCGTGGGTATTACCCCCTTCCCAGGCTTCAAACATCTGCCCCAGCCGTCTGCTTAACCTCCGCTAGAGCCTAAAATTAAGGGGAACCCCACGCCAATTTTTTTAATAATAAATCCTTTATTTTAATACTAAATGACAAGTACAGTAACCAACACTATCACTGTACTTCATATATATGTGACTGACATGTTTCTATCTATCTAATCTATGTGTGATGCTCTATCTTTCTGTTCTAAATTGTCGGGTACCGCTGCTGAATTGCCGGCCGGCTTTTTTAAAGAGACAGTGCATGAAAACACTATTATTTTTTTAAATAAATCCTTTACACTAAATGACAAGTACAGTAAGCAACACTGTCACTGTACTTATTATATATGTGACTGACATGTTTCTATCTATCTAATCTATGTGTGAAGCTCTATTCTTTCTGTTCTAAATTGTCGGGTACAGATGCTGAATTGCCGGCCGGCTTTTTTAAAGAGACGGTGCATGAAAACACTAATATTTTTTTTAATAAATCCTTTACACTAAATGACAAGTGCAGTAACCAACACTGTCACTGTGCTTCTTATATGTGTGACTGACATGTTTCTATCTATCTAATCTATGTGTGATGCTCTATTCCTTCTTGTCTAAATTGTCGGGTACCGGTGTATGCCGCTGCTGAATTTGCCGGCCGGCTTTTTTAAAGAGAGTGTCTTCTGAGCAGTTTGTCAGCTTTTGGACACCTTTGCAGGTGTTTTCTATGTGTTTCTATGTGTTTTTGTTTGCCTGCCATTGGTTTTAACGGTGTTCGATGGTGTTCTAAGGTGTTCGACGAACAGTTCGACGAACAGTTCCTCGAACATCCCGGTGTTCGACGAACCGAACCGAACCCGAACACTACGGGGGTGGCTCAACACTACTAAGGACAGGCAACAAGCAGAAGAGACTTGTTTGGGCTAAAGAACACAAGGAATGGACATTAGACCAGTGGAAATCTGTGCTTTCATCTTATGAGTCTAAATTTGAGAACTTTGGTTCCAACCACCTTGTCTTTGTGCGACGCAGAAAATGTGAACGGATGGACTCTACATGCCTGGTTCCCACCATGAAGCATGGATGAGGAGGTGTGATGGTGTGGGGGTGCTTTGCTGGTGACACTGTTGGGGATTTATTCAAAATTGCAGGCATACTGAACCAGCATGGCTACCACAGCATCTTGCAGCGGCATGCTATTCCATCCGGTTTGCGTTTAGTTGGACCATCATTTATTTTTCAACAGAACAATGACCCCAAACACACCTCCAGGCTGTGTAAGGGCTATTTGACCAAGAAGGAGAGTGATGGGGTGATACGCCAGATGACCTGGCCTCCACAGTCACCAGACCTGAACCCAATCGAGATGGTTTGGGGTGAGCTGGACCGCAGAGTGAAGGCAAAAGGGCCAACAAGTGCTAAGCATCTCTGGGAACTCCTTCAAGTTTGTTGGAAGACCATTTCCGGTGACTACCTCTTGAAGCTCATCAAGAGAATGCCAAGAGTGTGCAAAGCAGTTGTAGCGCCCCGAGGGTTCGGTTGCTACAGGGGTATTGCACCTCAACCAGAGGTGTGATATTCTACTCCCAGGTAAGGATGGAGTGTGGCCCAGGGCTCAGTTAGCTGCATACACAGACTCACTCCATTTCCGGGGGACAGCTCGACAGTGCTCCCATCTTATGCAGGCACAACTGACCATGTCCCTGGCTGGAGTGGGGAGGGGGGAGAGAAACCAGTGATGTAGGAGCAGAAAGGGATGATTTCTGGAGCACAGGAAGGAGCTCATTGGGTGCAGGTCACCTCAGCTCAGACACAGAGAGGTAGATAAAAGGCGGGAGCCATCTTAAGTCAGAGAGGGAGGAAAAAGGGAAGAAGCAGAGCAGAGTGAAGGGGTAGAGAGCTGACAGGGAGCCGAGGCTCAGCCTGAGCTCAGCTCCAAGAGGCAGGCCTATAAAGAAGGCCGGGGCCAGAGAGGAGAAGAGGAGAAGGAGAAGGAAGGAAAGAGGAGAGAAAGAGGAGTAGAAAGGCTCCAGAAACAAGAAGGCAGAAGGGACCCTAAGAGAGCAGAACAGACAGCAACCGTTGCAAGCCCGCATTATATCGGGTGAAGGGTCAGGCCGTGGAAGGGTATCAGATTCCCAAGTTGGTGGAGGTAAATCATCCCTCAGCCAAGAACCGGAGGTCGTGATCATTTATTGGTGTGACCCCTTGCTACACCCGCTAAGAAGGCACCACATAGGGTCAGGGAAACTGGCGCCAAGTTTTACCAGAGAAGGCCCGAGGCAGCCGGACAGAAGCGTGGTCACTGGTGGGGCACGAGAGGCCAGAGAAAGGATAGAAGGGGGTCCTGTGCCACACTCCTGAGTTGCCTGGGGGTTGACCGAGCCCCTCACCTGGTGGACGCAGCACGGCTTGGGCAGTCATTGCTGACAGAGGTGACTTGGATATCAACTGAGAGTAAAAGGCCTGAACTGCACCATTGGACTCTGTGTGATTTATGCTGCGCCTGCACCATCACCCCCAGCATCCACCTACATTGCCCTGAGGCTATACTCTTCCCGTGGGGAGTTATTCTATCCCTGTGATGTACACCAACACCAGCCTCAGCGGTCTGCCTTGCAGCGGCGATCACCCCTGACCGCAATCCACGGGTGGCGTAGTCGGACATTCAAAACACTGATAAATAGACTGCCACAATTTTGTCTGACCACCCTGAGCCACGGGATCGGGTTGTCACTACTACCCCCAGCATCGCATAGAAGCCCGGCTCCGGGTGCCCCACGGCCCAGGGGGCGAGTCACAGTCATCAAAGCAAAAGGTGGCTACTTTGAAGAACCTAGAATATAAGACATATTTTCAGTTGTTTCACACTTTTTTGTTAAGTATATAATTCCACATGTGTTAATTCATAGTTTTGATGCCTTTAGTGTGAATGTACAATTTTCAAAGTCATGAAAATACAGAAAAATCTTTAAATAAGAAGGTGTGTCCAAACTTTTGGTCTGTACTATATATATATATATATATATATATATATATATATATATATATATATATATATATATGTATATATATATATATATATACACACACACATGTAAAGTAGTGAACCAAAGTTTTGCATTTTTTTCTAAAGTGTGATTACTTCTGTCTGGTTGTTGTGATGCCATTTCCCTGGTAATGAATTGAAAGTGCATGAAGTTGTCATCATGCAAGACCTTAATTTTAACCAAAATGCTTTTGAATATAGGTATGATCATTTAATTAAAGAAAACTGACTGCCAAAAGTTTTGCATATACTATTTATTGATCACAACATAGAGTCAATCATTATTTACAATGCCATAACTTAGTATTCTGTAGCATAACCTCTTGCTTTAATAACTGCACCACATTGACAGGGCATTGAAGCCACTAGGGTATTCAAGACATCTTGAGGGATCCTGCTCCATTCCATTTGCAAATCTGAAAACAATTAATCTTTATTGCTATGGGTATGGGCCCCAACTCATCACCCAAACTCATCCCAAAGGTTCTCTATACGGTTTAAATCAGGTGATTGTCTTGGCCATTGCAACAGGTGAACATTTTTCTCTGCCTTCCAATTTTTTACTAAATTGGATGTGTACTTAGGATCGTTGTCTTGGTGGAATTTCCATCCTCTGCCTACTTTGTTTTTACCATGTGGTGGCATTACACTCTCCAGTATATCCTTGTACATGGTAGAATTAATATTTCCATCAATTCTATGCAGAGGGCCAATGGCAGATGCAGAAAAGCAGCCCTAACCATGAAATTGCCACCACCATGTTTCACTGTAGGTGTTTGGTATCTTACATCATTGCGTTTTCCAATTGGGTAGTATATATAGTGCTTGCCATCACTACCAAACAGATTGAACTTGTATTCATCCGACCACAACACCTTAGACCAATCTGTCTCTTCTATTGGCTGTGTTCTTTAGAAAACTCAAGTCGGACCTTCCGGTTCTTTGCAGAGATGAAAGTCTTCTTGACTGGAACGTGTTCATTCTGTCCTACTACTATTAGCTGTCGCACCACAGTTTGTCGATTCACTTTGACCCCATATTCTTTGTTCATTTCGTGCAAAATCTGTACAGCACTTGTATGGACATCAGATACTGACTTTTTCTTAATAATGTAATCAACTTTGGAGGAAGTTTTCCGTGGTCATCCACTTTTAGGTTTGTCTCGGGAGATGAGATCTTAATCTGCGCATGCACTGCCTACGGTGGCCAATATTCCAAAGTCCACCACTGTGAAAACAATGGGAAGTTCGGGGACTCTGCCAACATTTTGTGAAAGCCCGGGGCCCACCGGAGCCTCGTACTGCCGAACACCTTCCAGCCCAGGTCCCGCAGCATGAACCCACTCCCGCCGCCACCAGCTTCCTGCAGCAGTGACCCTGCCTCCTGTGACACCGCTGATGAAGCACGTTGTGTGAATTGCAAGTTGGGCTGGCTGGGCATCTTGACTTCCCCCATATCGTTGGTTGGTATTATTATATCTGACTATGTATTATATACAGTATGTGTATGGTTTCACTATATATTTGTTTTCATTAGTATGACTACCACCATAGACTAAATCTACATCTACTATTACTATTACTCTGTTCTTTCTGCACTTTCATACAGTGAGTGAAATAAGTATTCTAAGTAAATATATTTCTAAAGGTATTATTGACATGACATTCTCACCAGATGTCAGTAACAACCCATCCAATCCACACAAGTAAAGAAATCAGACCATAGATGTCCATAAATAAAGTTATGTGTAACAATGAGAAATGTCACAGGGAAAAAGTATTGCACACGCTTACTGAAATGTAATTAATACTTCTTACAAAAGCCTTTGTTGGTGATGACAGCTTGAAGATGCCTTCTTTATTGAGAAACTAGTTGCATGCATTGCTCAGGTGAGATTTTGGCCCATTCTTCCACACAAACATTCTTCAAATACTGAAGGTTCCACTGCACTATTTAGTGTTTATTTGTTTACATTTTGCAGACAACCCATTGAATTCATCACATAAGCTGGTCATGAAACAGCTGTCAGCAAAATGTTAATTCATCTCATAGCTACATGTATGTCTCACGACTTTACCATAAACTTGATAAATATTAGTTAAGTATGTATGCTCTTTCCGATGTGCAGATAAAAAATTAACTTCAAGAAATATCTGACAGCAAATTATCTTCCTCAAAAACAAAGCATTTGGGATGTTGTGTTGAAATAGAGTTTTTGCCTTTATCTCTAACTTATAAAGTTAGTAATGTTTTAAAGGGAATCTGTCTCCATTTTTTGCCACCTAAATTGAGAGCAGTATAATGCACAGAAATGGGTCGATTCATCAAGAAATGTCATTTTGAATGCCAGTCCTGATCCAGGGTGTGCTGGAGTTAGATGCAGGAAATTCAATAAAAGTTGTGCACCCCTTAAAGGGAACCTGTCATGTTCCCCATGACCTCCAATCCAGCAACATTTACATATGAATTACTAACTTCCCTGCCTAACCAGCTGTTTATAATGTTATAAACTTAAATCCATGTGTAAAAGAAGTATTTATAAGCTCTCTTTTTCTTCTGCTAATTAGGCTTTTGACTCGGCGATGAGTCTTTATTTTCCCCAGACTAGTATGCGCTCTTTGCGCCTCTGTGGGCATGATAACATGATTTGCAAGAGCCAGCATCATTGCAAGATCCTTGCAAATCTCACGCATGCGCTAGGCTCTATATGGCAGTGTCACGGAGCCTCTGAAGCCAGGAAGCATACGTCTGGCTTCAGAGGCAAACTGCATATGTTCAAAAGTTCAGAAGATGTATGTGAACCGCCTTCTGCACTTTCGGTCATGCACAGTGTGCCCTTGAAGCCGGGAAGCATACGTTCAGCTTCAGAGGCAAGCTCAATGACACTGCCAAATTGAGCAGCACGCATGTGGGAGGTTTGCAGAGAGCTGGCAATGACGCCGGCCCTTGCAAATCATGTTATCACGCCCACAGAGGCACAAAGAGTCCAGACTAGTTTGGGGAAAATAATGACTCATTGACGAGTCAAAAGCCTTTATTAGCAGAAGAAAAATGGAGCTCATAAATACGTTTAAAACATGGATTTAAGTGAATAACATTATAAAGTGCTGGTTAAGAAGTAATACATATGTGAATGCTGCTGGGTTGGAGGGCATGGGGGACCTGAAAGGTTCTCTTTAACAAATTTAAAGCAGCTTTCAACTGCCTTTTGACATCATCAGAAATGTATTCCAGAAATGTACTTATTGACTGGAGCACATTTTTGTCCTAATTTATGCTACTTTTGAGGCATAATTTCTGATAAACTTGTTGGGTCACACTCGTCCACATCCCTTCCACTATGGGGCCCTATACTTTTTTTCTGGAAATAGGTTAAAGATTACAGTCACTTTATATTTTAGGTTTATTTATTTTTGCATTCTTTATTTTTGTATTCTTGTATTTCTCTCTATTCTAAGAATTGCAATTTCAAATGATTTTTGATAGTTTTAGGACTATTTAGACATGAGCCACAAGTGTCTAAAATTTATTCCAGCAAGTAAATACCTTTTTTATTATAAGAATACTCAGTTTAATCATAATTTATAATTTGACATACAATATCTATGATTTGTATATAAGGAAAGGATACAGTTGTCTATATTACATGGAACACAAACAAGCGAAGATAGGAAGACCACACAACAGGTTGGAGGAATTGGTTGTCAATCTTGGCATTCAAGGCAGGCATTCCATTGTAGAAACTGGAATGTAGAAATTAAGCTAAAATAATCATTACTAAACAAGACTAGATGGAGTTCTGATTGTTTTATTAGTGGATTCACTTTTATAACCTTTCCTGCAAATCAACAGCGAATATTTTTTAGCATTTGTGTAAATAATCATGTTCTATATTTTCAGACTTTAACCCCTTTACCCTCCAAGGCAGTTTGCACGTTAATGACCAGGCCAATTTTTACAATTCTGACCTTTGTGTCACTTTATGAGGTATTAACTCGGGAACATTTCAACGGATCCCACTGATTCTGAGATTGTTTTTTGTGACATATTGTACTTCATGATAGTGGTAAAATTTCTTCGACATGACTTACGTTTATTTGTAAAAAAAATTGGAAATTTGTCGAAAATTTAAAAAATGTAGCAATTTTCAAACTTTCAATTTTCATGCCCTCAAATCAGAGAGATATGTCACAGAAAGTAGTTAATAAATAACATTTCCCACATGTCTACTTTACATCAGCACAATTTTGGAATGAAATTTTTTTTTTGTTAGGAAGAGAAGGATTAAAAGTTGACCAGTGATTTCTAATTTTTCCAACAAAATTTACAGAACCATTTTTTAGGGACCACATCACATTTGAAGTGACTTTATTACAGAAAATACACACAAGTGACGCCATTCTAAAAACTGCACCCCTCAAAGTGCTCAAAACCACATTCAAGAAGTTTATTAACCCTTCACATGCTTCACATGAATTTTTGGAATATAGAAGAAAACAATGAACATTTGACTTTTTTTCACAAAAATTTTACTTTAGACCCAATTTTTTTTATTTTTGCAAGGGTAACAGGAAAAAATGGACCCCAAAATTTGTTTTGCAATTTCTCCTGAGTAAGCCGAATACCCCATATGTGGGGAAAAAACACTGTTTTGGCACACGGCATGGCTCGGAAGGAAAGGAGCACCATTTGACTTCTTGAATGTAAAATTTGCGTGAGTAATTACCGGACGCCATGTAGCATTTGGGGAGCCCCTGAAGTGCCTAAACAGTGGAAACCCCCCAAAAGTGACACCATTTTGGAAACTAGAACCCTTAAGGAACTTATCTAGATGTGTGGTGAGCACTTTGAAACCCCAAGTGTTTCACAAAAGTTTATAACGTAGAGACATGAAAATAAAGAATCACTTTTTTTCCACAAAAATGATCTTTTAGCCCCAATTTTTTTATTTTCACAAGAGGAGAAATTGGACCCCAAACGTTGTTGTGCAATTTCTCCTGAGTAAGACGATACCACATATGTTGGGGAAAACCATTGTTTGGGCGCACGACAGGGCTCGGAAGGAAAGGAGCACTGTTTGACTTTTTCAAAGCCAAACTTGCTGGAATTGAGAGCGGACCCCATGTCACGTTTGGAGAGTCCCTGATGTTCCTAAACAGTGGAAACCCTCCACATGTGACCTCATTTTGGAAAACAGACCCCTTAAGGAACTTACCTAGATGTGTGATGAGCACTTTGAACCCCCAAGTTTTTCACAAAAGTTTATAACGTAGAGCCATGCAAATAAAAAATCACTAGCTATTATGTTCTTCTTGAACAATCAATCTCGTCAGTAGCCAAAACTAAAGGAATATGTACACGTATGCAACATATTTTACATTGATTTAATCCATATAAAATGCAAAATAAAGCAGTTATACAATAAGACTTGGTTGAAAAAGAAATCTTCATTTTCTTCATACAGCTCCTAATTAAACCCACCGATTTCCATGATTGCAGATCACAAAGAAATAGTCCTGCTAGTAGTCTGATTCTGCCCTCATAGCTTTCCCTTTAACAGGATTTACCGGATGGACCTTTGCCAGTTTTCAGCTATCACAATACAGCTTTCAGCTATTACAATATTACAATACAGTTTTCCGCTATTACAATATTACAATACAGTTTTTAGCCATTACAATATCACAATACAGTTTTCAGCTATTAAAATATTACAATACCTGCAATTAAGCTTTTAGTAGCCAACCTGTCCATAAATCTTTTAAATTAAGTTCCCACAATGTGTTTTACAGAGTCTTACAGTTCCAGCAGTAAAAGGGATTCATAGAATATTCATTTCCACTGTGCTTTTTTCATTATTTATTTTTTTAATGCTGTGTAAACTGACCTGCAGTATGTGATTGAAATATGCAACATGTCAACTTCTCTTGCGGGAACGCGGAGTTTCATGTGCGGATTTTCCACATAGATTTGCTGTAGAAATGGAGAATCCAATAAAAAAGGCATAAAATGCATATGCTACTTAGACTTTAGCAAAAATGTTGAGATTTTTAGTGTTCTCATTGCCAGTTTCGTTCAGCTCCATCAAAATGGGGAGGGACAGCGCTGAGGGGTACGATGACACAGCTTGTCTGATTCACAATTTGGTGTTTCTTAAGCCAGAATACTTACTCCAGTGACTAAACTAAGATTTGTGACGAGGGTCTCATATGTGCAATAGTGATGAGTGAGCGTGCTCGCTACTGCTCGGTAATTGTCCGGACATCTCATGGAGATGCTCGGCATGTTTGGGTGGGAGCAGAGTCCCCGCACCGCATGTTTGGTGCTGTTTAGACAGCGAATAAACCTGAGGGGATTGCCTACCAGTTACTGAACTGCCGCAGCCATATTGGTTGTGGCATTACAATGACTTGACCCTATGCTGATCACAATCTTCCCTTTAGACAGGCAGAGTAGGGAGAGCTGCTGCTGAGCTAGGGAGAGAATTGGCAGTTTATTTAGTTAGGTATTCCAGAGCAAAATACATCTCAACTAACAATCCTTCTAAGGACTAATCCAGAAGCATATCAATCCTGGTGATAGCAGGAGTTAGGCAGGAATAGTTTGTGGAGAGTGTATGTGGCGCCCAGCTGCGCTTGGTACCACAGATCCTAGAAGGGTGTATTATCGGATTCCTCCACAAGAGGCCCCCATAAACATTCACACATCTCCACCTTCCACTTCAGACCAGCAGAGGGAGCCCGTTAGGGATATAAATAGGGAAGGTGGAGCTAGGCAGTTCAGTTCCTCTGGAGAGTTCAGCAAGTATAGATCTGAATACAGAGTCGAGCTTAGTATAGTTTGGAGAGGTCAGCCAGTAGTGGAGCCTAGTCCAGACGCAGTTGTAGCTCAGTTAGAGCTCAAGGTGTGCCGGCGCCATAAGATCGGTGAAGCGCGGCAAGCTGCCGTTAGTGTGAGTAGCCTAGTGAGGGCCCGAGCGTGGCTGAAGGCGAGTGGAAAGTGAGTAGCAGTGGGGGCAGAGGAGCTTACCCAGCTCACCCCGAAACATATCCCGGACACCGGGTCTGAGCTTACCGGGCTCTCTACGACCCAGTAAGGCATAACCGGAATCCCTGGAGAACTACAGGACCCAGGTTCACCAGAGAGCTGATACGTAACAGAGCCAGGAGACACATAGGCCCCGTAAGCTGGGAGCGTGCACTCCAAGAGAAGGCCCTGCCACAACGTCAGCCGGTGCAGGACAGAGATAAAGTTAGGCCTAGCTCTAGGCAGGTCAGAAACTTACTACGCAGAGGCAAGTAACAGGAGGCCCTACACCCGCTCATTGGGGAGGATCCTGATATGCACACTTCACCCTACAGTGCTCCGGGACGTGCCTGAATTTCCATCAGTAAAAGGTACTGAAGTGACTATCGTGTCTGTCCCTGTTCTTGCTCTGACCCGGCTGGGTCACGCCTGTCCTGCATCCCCCTCTCCGTACGCTGCCCTGAGGCCTAGCTCCACCTGTGGGGATCTATACCATCGAGCTGCCTTATCACCGGCCTCAGTGGACTGCCGCAGCGCTGGTGATTCTCACCAGAAACCACAGGTGGCGTCACAAAGTTTCATAAAATTAACAAACAATCTCCTTTTAAAAGCTGACCCAAGAGTACGGGCCCGGGAGCCGACCACCGCGACATCCCCAAGGCAAAGGCCCGGGTACCGAATCGTCCCCATTCCCCTGGGCGAGTCATGTATAGAGCAGAATAGGGTCCATTGCACGTTTTGTATGCTGCTGTCACTGATATCCATAGGCATAGATATTAGGGCTATTAATCTTTTTGCTCTTAATCCTGATTATTTGCTTAAAAAGCAATATAGTACACCATTTTTACTGCTCCATTTGCTTGTTAGCATCATACATCCAGATTTGTTTGATTTTAATAGCATTGCTGTATTGTGGAAGCATAGAAACTTGTACATCATCTCAGGTGATCCGATATTACTGCGGTAATAATCCTGACATTTTTGGGAGCGTACCAAATATTATACTCCATTTAAAGTCTGCCAGTTGTGTGTTGTTCAAACCTATTCACACTCGGTAGCTGAACAATACCATACTATAAGGCCACTTCCTAAAACTGTGGTCATCAGACGTGATCCGATATTACTGCAGTAATAATCCTGACATTTTTGGGAGTGCGCCAAATAATATACTCCATTTAAAGTCTGCCAGTTGTGTGTTGTTCAAACCTATTCAAACTTGTTGGCTGAACAATACCATACTATAAGGTCACTGCCTAAAACCGTGGTCATCAGATGTGATCCGATATTACTGCGGTAATAATCCTGACATTTTTGGGAACGTGACAAATATTATACTCCATTTAAAATGGGCAAGGCGAGTGGCAAGGGACTGGGAAGTGGAAGTGATGGTGCATGCAGAGGCAGAGGCCATGGGGCAAGATGAAATTGTGCCTGCCGAGGGAGCAGAACAAGCACCCACATCATGTCACTTTACCTTCCTGTCCCACTTTCTAGTGGGCCGTGGAACACTACTCTTGAAGCCAGAGCAGTGTTAAAAGATTGCTGGTTGGATAGCAGATAATGCTTCCAGTCAGTCTGCCACCACCACCACCATGTCTTCCACACAGTCCACTCTCAGTAGCCATGAGTCTGGACCACCCTGATACTCCTTCCTCCCACCACGTCGAGTGCCTGGAGACAAATGATCCCACACTTGGACACTCTGAAGAGCTGTTCACTTTTCCATTTATAGATTCGGACCTAAAGCTTCAAGCGGGGCAAGATGAGATTGCATGCAGCGATGTCCAAATATTTGAGCAGCCACGGTCACATGAAGGTGACAGTGGGAAAGTGCAATTACTGTCGCAAGAGGTGGATGATGATGATGAGACAATTGCGAGCAAGTCAGGAGGAGGCCCAGGGTGAGTACGTGGAAGACGAAGTGGTGGGCGATGAAGTCACTGACCCAACCAGGCAGGGTGACGTGCATAGTGAGGACAGAAGTGAAGAGGGGGAGGGAGCCGTAGCACCACAACAGGCAGGAAGAAGCAGTGGGGTGGCCACAGACACAAGCGGGCAACTGTTCTCCAGAACACCAACACAAAGGAAGTTGCCAGTCTAACTGTTAGGTCTTCCAGAGTCAGGCTCTTTTTTAAAGACTGTCAAGTTAACCCCAAAAAGGCCATTTGCAACATCTGCCATACCAGCATCAGTAGGGACAGCAAAACTACCAGCCTGACAAACACCAGAATGCTCAGGCACATGACAGCAAAGCAAAGTTGGGCCGTTCACCAGGGTCCAAAAACAGTGTCTGCGGGTGACACCACTGCTTTTTACTGTGCCTTTGCACTCAACAACGCAGTTACTGGGAAGGTCTACCTAACCACGGACACGTGGACAAGTGCTTGCGGCCAGGGACGGTACATCTCACTGACGGCACACAGGGTTAATATAGTGGAAACCGGGACCCAGACGGATCCTTAGATGGAAAACGTCCTCCCGATGCCGAGGATTGCAGGCCCTGGGTCAATCAGGGTAGCCCCCACATTCTACAGCTCCTGCACCACCTCCTCTTCAGCCTCCATCTCTGAAATGACCACATCCGTCGGAAGCTGAAAGAACTGCAGCACTGCCTCGGCCAAGTGGCAACAGGCTGTGCTGAAGCTAATGTACTTAGGTGACAAACTGCACACTGCTGCAGAGTTGTTGACAGCTGTAGCATAGCAGGCAGATCTATGGCTGTCACCGCTGTACCTACAACCAGGCATGGTCATGTGTGACAATGGCCGAAACCTGGTGGTGGCTCTGAGGCTTGGCAGACTCGCACATGTACCATGCCTGGCTCATGTGCTCAACCTAGTGGTTCAGTGGTTTCTCAAAACCTACCCAGATCGGTCTAAGCTGCTTGTGAAAGTACGTCATGTGCGTGCCCATTTCAGAAAATCACTTACAGCTTCCGTTGCCCTCGCCATGCTTCAGCAGCATTTGCAGCTACCAGCTCACGGACTGGTGGGCAATGTCACCACGCATTGGAACTCAACATTGCAGATATTGGGAAGGATTTGTGAGGAGCAGATGGCAGTTTTTTAGTACCAGCTTCAACATGCCCATCAGTATTCAGGTCAGCCTCCGCACATAAGAGCTGATGAGTGGGCATGGATGTCTGACATCTGTGCCATCCTCCAAAAGTTTGAGAACTCCATTGAGTGGCAATGACGCCATAATTAGCGTCATCATCCCGCTTCTCTGACTACTGAAATGCTCGCTCCTCACAATTAAAGAGGAGGCATTGCAGGCAGAGCATGATGAGATGGAGCAATGAACTATACAGGGTGATGCCACACAGCTGAGACTCATCTAATCTCAACACGGATTGGGTGATAATGAGGAGGAGGAAGAAGAGGAGGAGGAGGATGAACAGGAGCTGTTTTCCTGCGCTACAGATGTATCCACACAAGAGTTATACCGTCTGTTCAGTGTGGATGGCCTGAGGAGAGCGAGAACAAAGAGGAGGACCATGAAGAGGAGGAGAGCATGGACAGTCATTCTCTTGGACAGGGAAGTCTTGGCTGTTGGGAGTCTGGCACACATGGCTGACTTTATGTTCCGTTGCCTTTCCCGTGATCCTCGTGTTGTACGCATTTTGGGCAATTCTAATTACAGGTTGGTCACACTTCTAGACCCGCACAACAAGGAGAACTTTCTACCTCTCCTTCCCATGGCGGAGAGGTCTAATAAAATGTTGCAGTACCAGACTGCCTTTGTTGTAGAATTACAGAGGGCACAGTTTGTTGGACAACCAAGGAGTACAGGCGAGGGATACACAAATACAAGGCAGCAGAGGCAGGGGAACACTATCAAAGGTCTGGGACAGTTTTCTCAGACCCTCCCAGCGCCCAGGCCCTGGTGCGCGGGGTACTCTGACAAGGAGGGAAAAGTTTTGGAACATGATGAAGGAGCACCTTGCTGACCATACCAATGTACTATGTGATTCCTCTGTGCCTTATAACTATTGGGTATCCAAGCTGGACATGTGGCATGAACTGGGTCTCTACATCTTGGAGGTCCTTGCCTGCCCTGCCACTGGTGTTTTGTCAGAGCGGGTTTTTAGTGCCGCTGGGGGCATTATAACTGATAGACGCATCCGCCTGTCAACTGAAAATGCTGACTAGCTGACTTATGAAAATGAACAAGGGATAGATTGGGCCAGACTTCTCAACACCACCAGATAGCAGCGGAACATAAAGTCAATTCCAGTGTTTTTTTTTTTTGGGGGGGGTGGATTCTATTCCCATGCACCTCTTCGCACCCAGACATGGGTATAGGATTTTGTCTGTTTTATGCTGTCCTCCTCCTTTTCCTCATCCTCCACCACCATAACACCAGGGTGACTGTGATGCAATAGCCACATAATTTGTTTTAAGGGTGTTTATGATGCCCGTAGGAAATATTTTTAGAGGCCTACTTCTAGCATTCCGTATGTTATACAGTATGTTCATGCATACCCTCCAGGGGTAAATGTTTTTCAGCCCATGTACTTAGTGAATGGGCATTACCAGTATAGGAGACCCACTCCTTAATAATGAGAACAATTTTTTTAATGAGGCCCTCCTCTACGTTTCTACAAAGGGGTATTGGAGTGCGTTCAACTTTTTAGCAGCCCTTGCAGTCACTGAATGGGCATTACCATTATAGGAGACCCACTCCTTAATAATGGGAACATTTTTTTTAATGAGGCCCTCCTCTATGTCTCTTCAAAGGGGTATTGGAGTGCCTCCAACTTTTTGCCAGCCCTTGCAGTCACTGTATAGGCATTACCACTATAGAAGACCCACTCCTTAATAATGGGAACATTTTTTCTAATGAGGCCCTTCTCTATGTCTCTTCAAAGGGGTATTAGTGTGCATCAAACTTTTTGCAGCCCTTACAGTCACTGCATATGCAATAACAGTATAGGAGACCCACTCCTTTATAATGAGAAATTTTTTTTTTACTGAGGCCCTTCTCTATGTCTCTTCAAAGGGGTATTGGAGTGCATCCAAATTTTTGGCAGCCCTTGCAGTCACTGCATACGCAATAACTGTAAAGGAGGCCCACTCCTTAATAATGAGAACAACAAAGCATAGCCGGCTGATGGCCCTCTAACAATAGTGAGGGACGACTGCTGGCCATCTAACAATAGTAAGAACCACCTGATGGTCTTGTAAAAATAGGCTTCGTGACTTTCACAGTCCCTCCTTCATAAATGAAACAGGATGTGTCTGATCATATCTCACACACCACATGGCCAGATAAGGTAGTAAAATATTAAAATTACATTTACCGGTGAATGTATTTGTCACTGTTGAAAGCAATGCAAAAGTGTAAAAACACATCAAAAACTCCATGTGTGAACATAGGCCAAGGTGTGGAGGAGAATTTTTGTTTTTTGTTATTTATTTTGCCTTATATACAAGTCATTACCCTGGAAAAGATGTTTCTTTACATTTTTTCCAGGAAAATCCATTTTGGCTTCGCTTTTGTATGTTTTATTGTGAGTCCGTAAAAGTGGTGTAATACTCTGACAACATTGTTCACAGCAGTGACCTGGGAGTCAGAGATGCTTCCAGAGGCCTTCCCCATGCTGTTCCCATGTCATTTGAGCACTGTTTATATAGATTTGACCAATTTTTAGGCCCCCTCCAGACCTCCTAGGGATGCTGCCAGAAAAATGCTTGAGTTTCCAATTGACTTACATCGGGCTCGTTGCTCAGGTCAGGAACCCGAGCATTACAATTTGCTCGACCCGAGCAACAAGCACTTTAGTGCTCGCTTATCACTAATATGCAAACCACTCATAAGGTGCTACTGATTCCTTACACATGTGGTCAAAATTGTTGGTACCCCTCGTTTAATGGAAGAAAAATCCACCATGGTCACAGAAATAACTTGAATCTGTCAAAAGTAATAATAAATAAAAAATCTATGAAAATGAACAAATGAAAGTCAGACATTGCTTTTCAACCCTGCTTCCACAGAAATGTTTAAAAAATTAAACTCATGAAATAGGCCTGGACAGAAATGATGGTACCCCTGAAAATAATGCGACAAAAGGAACATGATAAATCACATTGTGTCCACTAATTAGCATCACAAGTGTCTACAATCTTGTAATCAGTCAGTGGGCCTGTATATAGGGCTACAGATACTCACTGTGCTGTTTGGTGACATGATGTGTGCCACACTCAAAATGGACCAGAGGAAGCAAAGGAAAGAGTTATCTCAGCAGATTAGAAAGAAAATTATAGACAAGCATGTTAAAGGTAAAGGTTACAAGACCATCTCCAAGCAGCTTGATGTTCCTGTGACTACAGTTGCACATATTATTCAGAAATTTATAATCCATGTGACTGTAGCCAACCTCCCTGGACGTGGCCGCAGGAGGAAAACTGATGACAAATCAAAGAGACGGATAATAAGAATGGTAACAAAAGAGCCCAGGATAACTTCTAAAGAGATACAAGGTGAACGTCATGCTCAAGGAACTTCAGTGTCAGATTGCACCATCTGTCGTTGTTTGATCCAAAGTGGACTTTATGGGAGACGACCAAGGAGAACACCATTGTTGAAAAAAAATCACTACATGTTGACAAGCCACAAAGCTTCTGGGAGAATGTCCTATGGACAGATGAGACAAAAATGGAAGTTTTTGGCAAGGCACATCAGCTCTATGTTCACAGACGGAAAAATGAAGCATATCAAGAAAAGAACACTGTCCCTGCTGTGAAACATAGAGGAGGCTATGTTATGTTCTGGGGCTGCTTTGCTGCATCTGGCACAGGGTGTCTTGAATCTGTGCAGGGTACAATGAAATCTCAAGACTATCAAGGGATTCTAGAGAAAAATATGCTGCCCAGTTTCAGAAAGCTTGGTCTCTGTCGCAGGTCATTGGTCTTGCAACAGGATAATGACCAAAAACGCACAGCTAAAAACACCCAAGAATGGCTAAGAGGAAAACATTGGACTATTCTGAAGTGGCCTTCTATGAGCCCTGACCTAAATCCTATTGAGCATCTTTGGAAAGAGCTGAAACATGCCATGTGGAAAAGGCAACCTTCAAACACGAGACAACTGGAGCAGTTTGCTCATGAGGAGTGGGCCAAAATACCTGTTCAGAGGTGCAGAAGTCTCATTGACAATTACAAGAATAGTTTGATTGCAGTGATTGCCTCAAAAGGTTGTTCAACAAAATATTAAGTTAAGAGTACCATCATTTCTGTCCAGGCCTATTTCATGTGTTTAATTCTTTTAAAAATTCTGTTGAAGCAGGGTTGAAAAGTAATGTCTGACTTTCATTTGTTCATTTTCATAGATTTTTAATTTATTATTACTTTTGTCAGATTCAAGTTATTTCTGTGACCATTGTGGGTTTTTCTTTCATTAAACGAGGGGTACCAACAATTTTGACCACGTGTGTAAGACCCGTAGATAGAGAGCGAGATCTAACTCTCTCATTTAAATCTATCTATCTATCTATCTATCTATCTATCTATCTATCTATCAAGAAATAAAAAAACAACAGGAGCAGCACCAGCAAAAGTGTCAGGGTGCTAAGCCTCACAGGCAAAGACCAAACCTTCAATATAAAATGAAAAAAAAGGCAGCACACCATTTTGAAAAATATGCAAAAACTTGTGCATTTAATAGCCCTTAATAGGGATGTCTTGGTTCTACTGAGAACCTTCCTCAAGCAGAGCCTGTCTTAGTAGAACTCAAACATTGCCATAATGGGCTATTAAATAACACAAGTTGTTGCATTTTTTTCAAACTGGTGTGCTGCCTCCTTTTTTCATTTTCTATCTAATGATCTATTTATCTATCAATCTATCTATCTATAATGGGAAAACAGGTGCAGCACTAGCAGCAGCAAAATTAAGATAATGGTTGCAAAGTCCCCCAGGCAAGACCAAGCCTCAATAATATAAAAAAAAATAGAGGCAGCACTCCTAGGTCAAAAAGTATAAATGGTTTATTGACCCATTGTGATGGGTCAATAAACCATTTATACTTTTTGACCTTGGAGTGCTGCCTCTATTTTGTGGATATCTACAGTTATATGAAAAAGTTTGGGCACCTCTATTAATCTTAAGCTTAATGTTTTATAAAAATTGGTGTTTTTGCAACAGCTATTTCAGCTTGATATATGTAATAACTGTTGGGCACAGTAATGTTTCTGCCTTGAAATGAGGTTTATTGTACTAACAGAAAATGTGCAATCTGCATTCAAACAAAATTTGACAGGTGCATAAGTATGGGCACCTCACCAGAAAAGTGACATTAATATTTAGTAGATCCTCCTTTTGCAAAAATAACAGCCTCTAGTCACTTCATGTAGCTTTTAATGATTTCCTGGATCCTGGATGAAGGTATTTTTGACCATTCCTCTTTACAAGACAATTCCAGTTCAGCTAAGTTTGATGGTCGCCGAGCATGGACAGCCCTCTTCAAATGATCCCACATATGTTCAATGATATTCAGGTCTGGGGACTGGGATGGCCATTCCAGAGCATTGTAATTGTTCCTCTGCATGAATGCCTGAGTAGATTTGGAGCGGTGTTTTGGATCATTGTCTTGCTGAAAGATCCATCCCCTGCGTAACTTCAACTTTGTCACTGATTCTTGAACTTTATTGTCAAGAATCTGCTGATACTGAGTGGAATCCATGCGTCCCTCAACTTTAACAAGATTCCCGGTGCCGGCATTGGCCACACAGCCCCAAAGCATGATGGAACCTCCACCAAATTTTACTGTGGGTAGCAAGTGTTTTTCTTGGAATGCTGTGTTTTTTTTGCCACCATGCATAATGCCTTTTTGTATGACCAAACAACTCAATCTTGGTTTCATCAGTCCACGGGACCTTCTTCCAAAAAGAGACTGGCTTCTCCAAATGTGCTTTTGCATACCTCAGCCGACTCTGTTTGTGGCGTGCTTGCAGAAACGGCTTCTTTCGCATCACTCTCCCATACAGCTTCTCCTTGTGCAAAGTGTGTTGTATAGTTGACTGATGCACAGTGACACCATCTGCAGCAAGTTGATGCTGCAGCTCGCTGGAGGTGGTCTGAGGATTGTCCTTGACTGATCTCACCATTCTTCTTCTCTGCCTTTCTGCTGTTTTTCTTGGCCTGCCACTTCTGGCCTTAACAAGAACTGTCCCTGTGTTCTTCCATTTCCTTACTATGTTCCTCACAGTGGAAACTGACAGGTTAAATCTCTGAGACAGCTTTTTGTATCCTTCCTCTGAACAACTATGTTGAATAATCTTTGTTTTCAGATCATTTGACAGTTGTTTTGAGGAGCCCATGATGCCACTCTTCAGAGGAGATTCAAACAGGAGAGCAACTTGCAAGTGGCCACTTTAAGTAGCTTTTCTCATGATTGCATACACCTGGCTATGAAGTCCAAAGCTCAATGAGGTTACAAAACCAAAAAAAGTGCTTTAGTAAGTCAGTAAAAAGTAGGCAGGAGTATTTAAAACAAGAAAATTATAAGGGTGCCCATACTTATGCACCTGTCAAATTTTGTTTGAATGCAGATTGCACATTTTTAGTACAATAAACCTCATTTCAAGGCAGAAACATTACTGTGTCCAACAGTTATTACATATATCAAACTGAAATAGCTGTTGCAAAAACACCAATTTTTATAAAACATTAAGCTTAAGATTAATGGGGATGCACAAACTTTTTCATATAACTGTATGTACAGTGGGGAAAGGGAATCTGCCAGAAGGTTTTTACTACCTCCTCAGAGCAGCATGATGTAGGCAAAGAAACCCTGAATAGAACGATGTACCACTTAGTTTACTGGGTGCAGCCGTTCTGACACAATCAGAGCTTTTAGATTTAGAATGAAGGAGAGCTGAGAAAGCTAACCTCGCCCACACCATGCTCTCTATGTAAAAAGTCTATAGACAGTCAGCTGCTTATTACAGGAGGGTGCGATGTAGCACAAATGTAGTCTGACAATGTTAATCTCTTAGTGATAAATCCTTCACAGTCAGTAAACAACAGCACTTGACAAGTGACACATCCCTGAATTCTGTGTTTCAGCCTCTATCTCCTGCTGTGTTCAAATTAATTAGCAAAAACCTGCTGCCAGATTCCCTTTAATTATGCAATTTGCAAAAAAAGTTTTTCCATGAATCAAATTTTTGCGGAAAGTTCGGCAAAGCCAGTGAATTCGCATATCAAATAATCTCCTTATCTCTAATTATGATGCTTCCTATCACAGGCTGCTACCCAGTATAATGCAGAAATCGTAAAAAAAATTGTGCAGTTTGTCAGCCATCCAAGTGCATAGTGCCCACCTCCAGCCTGTGTGATTGGCTGCAAACCATCAACTAATAATTCAAGAGAACAAGTTTGTCCCATTAGGCTGTGTGCTCACTATGCGTTTTTTAAGCATTTCCGCAGCGGCAATTCCACTGCAGAAATGCTTAAAAAATGCTTGGTAGAAGGTCTGCCATGTTCTCCAATGATAATCCGCATGTGCTGTGCAAATGCTGCAGAAATTTACGCTGCGGATTATCATTGCAGAAAAATCCGCAGCACTACCAATTATTTTACAGAATCACAGCGTTTTCACCGCCATTGACTTGCATTGGACCGCATGTCATCAGCATCACTGCATCTGTACATGCGGATAACATGCGTTTCAATGTGCGGATGGTACCCGGGTTTGGAAAAGAGGAGACTCTCCTCCAGACTCGGGTACCATAGTACCTGTTAAAAAAAGAATAAAATGCCTGACGAATCCATAAGAGCCGATGACCTGATACCAGAGAGTCCAAGAATAGGCACATTCTATATGCTTCCCAAAATCCACAAATCTGGAAATCCAGGAAGACAAATTATTTCATGTGTGGGCACCCTTAATGAACAAGTTTCTAGATGGGTAGAGTGTGTTCTTAAACCACTGGTAAAGAGTACACCCAGCTACATTCAGGACACGACAGACCTACTGAATAAATTAGCAGCAATAGGTCCTCTACCAGAAGGAACCATCCTGGCCAGAAGGATGTGGAATCTTTGTATTCTACTATCCCACACAAGGATGGATTAAATGCCTGCAAAATCTTCATAGAAAAGACAGGAATTGTTGCTGATTCTGTGGTCAAACTTACAGAATTCATCCTCACCCACAATTACTTTGAATTTGATAACAACATATATCTACAGGAAACTGGTACAGCGATGGAAAGTAAAATGGCTCTACAGTACGCAAATCTTTTCATGGCCAAGCTTGAAAGTGACTTTTTGTCCCCATGTCCCATCAGGCCTCTGGCCTACTATCGTTTCATTGATGATATTTTAATCATCTGGACGGGGTCTGAGCAACAGCTGAAGACGTTTCACGAACACTTTAATCGATTTGATCCCACCATCAACCTAACACTCAACTACTCCTGTACTAAATTTAACTTTTCGGACACCATCATCAAGCTACAGAACAATGAAATAGAGACATCCTTGTACCGAAAACCAATCGACCGTCCTACATACCTTAAATGGGACAGCTTCCATCCAAAACACATAAAAAACTCTATTGTTTACAGCCAAGCCATCAGATATAATCGGATATGTTCCAACCAGATGGATAGAGACAAACACCTTGATGGCCTCAGAAAGACCTTTTTGAAACAGGGCTACCATCCAAGAACAATTGAGAACCAGATTACAAGAGCCACCAGAATATCAAGGAATCATCTCCTACATTACAAAACCAAACAAGAAAACAACCAGGTGCCTCTAGTAGTCACCTACAATCCAAATCTGGAGGCGCTAAGAAGAGCTGCACGGAAACTACAACTCTTACTACAAAAAGATGCCCGATTACAATCCATATTTCCAGACCCCCCACTTCTGTGTTTCAGGCAGCCCCCAAATCTAAGAAGCATCATTGTCAGAAGTTCCCTGTCATCTCCACCAGCTACAGGTACCTTTCCTTGCAACCAGAAAAAATGTAAAACCTGTCCGTTTATAATGACCGTAGACAAGATGAAGATTCCCAATTCACATCAGGACTATAAGATCCCAGGTACGTTCTGCTGTATCACATCTAATGTAGTGTACTTAATTATATGTACCAAATGTCCAGCTGGGGGTCTTTATGTAGGGGAGACAGGGCAAAAACTTAGAACAAGGATGAATCATCATCGCCACACAATAAAAGAAAAAAGAATAGATCTGCCTGTAGCCAAGCATTTTTGTTCCCCTGATCACAGCAAAAAAGACATGAAATTACTGGTGTTAAAAGGTGATTTCAAATCTCAAAGAGAAAGAAGAATCTCAGAATATAAACTGATGGTGATCTTTAACACTTTCAGAGCAGGAATGAATGTGTCACATGGATTTATGTCATTCTACATCAACTAAGGAATGTGCTCCTCGGACTCTCAGACCTGTGAGGCCATCACAACACTGGACCTAGTCACAGGACAATAAAACTTTCACACTCCTTATCTATTAACTGCTAAAATATTTATAGCCAGAACTGTTTATCTCTTCCATTATAACTCTGCTTTTCATCACCTGTCTTACCTATTGCATTTTTTGTGTGTCTTATTATGTATAAATATGTGACTCTTCAGATTTTGTGGTATACTATGCCTGATGAAGAGACCTGAGTAGTCTCGAAAGCTTGCAATTTGTTACCATCTTTTCAGTTAGCCATTAAAAGGTATCAACCACTGAGGACTCTCAAATCTAAATATTTTTCTATCTACTGGCTAACACGGTACAAGAATATATATTTTCCCTATATCATAATGAAAATTGGGCATTTATTGAACATGTAATGACAGCCATATCCCCAGTGCCTTTACCTGATTTGCAGCCCCATATCATCAATGACTGTGGAAATTTGCATGTTCTCTTCATGCAGTCATCTTTATAAATCTCATTGGAACGGCACCAAACAAAAGTTCCAGCATCATCACCTTGCCCAATGCAGATTCGTGATTCATCACTGAATATGACTTTCATCCAGTCCCAGTCATCCACAGTCCACGATTGCTTTTCCTTAGCCCATTGTAACCCTGTTTTTTTCTGTTTAGGTGTTAATGATGGCTTATGTTTAGCTTTTTTGTATGTAAATCCCATTTCTTTTAGGTGGTTTCTTACAGTTTGGTCACAGACATTGACTCCAGTTTCCTCCCATTCGGTCCTCATTTGTTTTGTTGTGCATTTCCTGCTTTGGAGACATATTGCTTTAAGTTTCTGGTCTTGACGCTTTGTTGTCTTCCTTGGACTACCAGTATGTTTGCCTTTAACAACCTTCCCATGTTGTTTGTATTTGGTCCAGATTTAGACACAGCTGACTGTGAACAACCAACATCTTTTGCAACATTGCGTGATGATTTACCTTCTTTTAAGAGTTTGATAAACCTCTCCTTTGTTTCAATTGACATCTCTCGTGTTAGAGCCATGATTCATGTCAGTCCACTTGGTGCAACAGCTCTCCAAGGTGTGATCACTCCTTTTTAGATACAGACTAATGAGCAGATCTAATTTGATGCAGGTGTTAGTTTTGGAAATGAAAATTTACAGGGTGATTACATAATTTTTTCCCTCTGCTAGGTCTGAAAAAATTACCCTTACTGAGTACCACATTTTTTATCTTCATTTCTTTTAGTGTTTCTTAAAGCCATAAAGTTGCCATTTGAAATGACTTTAGTTTTGTGCCATGTCTATGATCTGCTTTTCTTCAACAACATTAAACAACTGAATGAACATCCTCCGAGCCCGGTGATTCCATAATTTTTGCCAGGGGTTGTAGACTGGCATAGGTGGATTAAGCTAATTAGCAGTACTGATCTTAAGTATCAATTCCTGAACCTTGGAAGTAAATTTACCAATAGAAGAGGTAGGACAATCGGAAAATAATTTTGGAGTACAAGATGGAGTCATGATAGTAAGTATAAAACAGCATGCTCCACATGGGATTATGCTTCTTTGTGTACATAGCATTTTATATAGCCCAGCATTACAAATTTCTTAATAATATAAGTGAACTTTAACTACTTAACACTCATTGAAAATCCTGTTTTATGGTATGGTTACTTGTTGTTTCATATTTCATGTAGTGTGAAGGTAGCATTTACCATAATAGCTAATATTTTGGTATTGCAGGTGTACACCAGAGCACCAATGTGTTCTGTTTTACTGACAACTAAAATATATTGGCACATGGTCTTTTAAAGAAACCATAAACAAAAGTCATAAATATTGCAAAGGTCCCTCTAACATCTTGCAGCTGGATTTTTATTTATACCCTTCTTGTAGGGTAATTTAGCCACCTAGGCTCCGTTAAAACAAATCAGTAAAAGGTGCTTTTTCTCTAGAAAGACAAGAATTAGCTGACATCTGGTTTACTTTTACAGCAACAAAGCCAGTACATGGTAATAGGTAAAAAAATAATATTCTTCACTTATATTGTATCATTATTACACACAGGCGTTTAATGAGGTATTCAACATTTTCCCAAAATAAGTTGCATAAAATATGAAGCTTAAAAACTGTATTGTTAGAAGCAGCTGTTTTTTATTTAGTTGTGTATATGGGGTTGACAGTAAAATAAATGCTAGTATTCAAGATAAATTACAACAGGAAATAAAAGAAATGACAATCCAGGGGTGGACATTGGTGCAACCTGTGCAGGGACACAGGGGTTCAGGAGGCAAGGGGGGCCAACTTCTGTCACCAAACCAAGTGTAATTGTGCATTATGATGAGCTATTGCATTGCAAAGAGCCCATATATCCAAGCACAGGGGGCCTCTTCTGCTTGGGTCCACTTGTGTGACAATCCTTTTCCATTGAGTATGTTCTTCAAAAGGGATGTTTAAAACTGGGACTGCTGGAGGGGATCCTTTTTGTTTTTGCACTTTTGTTTTTTCCTTCCCTTATTGCGAGAGCCATAACTTTTTTCTTCTTGCGTTGACATAGCAGTGTGATGAGTTGTACTTTTGAATGACTCCATCCATTTTATCATATGATGTACTGGAAAGCAGGAAAAAAATTCCCAGTGTGGCGAAATTGCAAAACAAGTTCAATTCTGTAATTGTTTTTTTTCTTCACAGCATTTATTTTATCATAAAAATGACCTGCCAATTTGATTCTCCAGCTCAGTACGATTATGGAGATATCATAAATGTATAGCTTTTGTCTTATTTATTTATTTTTGCTTGTGTCACCATTTTCGTAACGTTTTAAATTTTTTTGAGCCTCGAGACAACATTTTTATTTATACCAATTTAATGTACACACAATCTTTTTGATCGCCTTCTAGTACGTTTTTCTCTGATGTTGCGGCAGCTAAAAAAATCGCAATCCTGTTGTTTTAATTGTTTTTTTTTGTTATGCTGTTTACTGATTCGATTAATTTCTTTTATATTTTGATTAGTGTTGAGCATTTCAATACTGAAATATCGGGCATCGGCTGATATTCGCGGTATCGGAATTCCGATACTTAATTCCAATACTTTTGCAATATCGTATACCGGAATCGGAAGTTCCCATAATGCAATAAGCCATTTTCATTTTATTCAGCCAATGAGGATCCTAAGAAGTGTGGGCACATCCTGTTAGGCATGTAGGCATCTTAACTAATGGCATGGCTGTGATTGGCTGCTGAAATGATGTCATGATGCACTATAAAAACCGCCGCCGCCATTTTGAGCTCACTCTGCTGTGAATTCAGTTAGGGACAGGACGCTGTTGTTCTGAGGGACAGTTTTAGATACCTATTTGGTCTATTCTGCTTTACCCAAGCTACTTTATAAATCGCTGTGCCTTGCAGTGCTAGTGCACAGTTCTCTGTGCTGTTCACCGCTGTCTGCAAGGTCTCTGTGTGTGAGTGCAGCTCACCCTGTAGTGTGTGCTTCAGCCAAGTCTGGTTGTAGTGCGCTCAGTGTGTGTCACTGCCTCATACATTGTCCTTTTTTGCCAATTCATAATTTTTCCTGATATCTCCTATTAGTGTGGTGGTTCCATCCGTATTCAGCTAAATTGGTTCCAAACACACTATATAGGAGTAGATAGAGAATTTTATTTTTTGTCTTGCAGCGCTAGTGCACAGTGCTCTGCATCTGCACTGTTCACGCCTGTCTGCAAGGTCTGTGTGTGTGAGTGCAGCTCACGATGTAGTGTGTGCTTCAGCCACGTCAGGTTGTAGTGCACTCAGTGTGTGTCACTGCCTCATACATTGTCCTTTTTTGCTAATTGATAATTTTTCCTGATTTCTCCTATTAGTGTGGTGGTTCCATCCGTATTCAGCTACATTGGTTCCAAACACACTATATAAGAGTCGATAGAGGAGCCTTTCTGCAGCATTGTGCCCTGCAGCCCCAGCCAGATTAGTATTAGCCTATTTTTGTAGCCTCATCTATTGCATTGTAGGTTACCTTCCTGCATTGTAATAGCTACAAAAAGTTTGTGATACTATCGGTATTACATCTTTGGGCACATCCAGTGTCTTTTTGTGACAAAAAAATACTAAATAAAGTTCACCAAACACTCCACTTTACAGTTGTGTAGGCCACATTAGCTCATATTAAAGTCTAGTCCACACTTTATAAAATTGGTGTTTCTTATAACTGTTAGCAGCTGTTCAGGAATAAGCACACTAAGCCCTTAGTGCTTTTCTGCCTATCTTTATCAGTATACCAAGATGAAGAAGGCAGGGAGTAAGGCATGTGGTCGTGGTCGTTGGCGTGGAGTTTCTGCAGGGAGAGGACGTGAGGATTCTGTGCCTGCAGGGAGAGGGCGTGGGGATTCTGTGCCTGCTGCGGGCACCAGTGACTCAGCATCCCCCAGTTTTACCAGGGAACAGTCCTTTATGCGCAGCTTTGTAGGAGCTAGCCGTACCCCACTGCTGCAGGAGGACCAAATTGAAGCCGTTGTCGGATGGATGGCAGCTAACGCATCGACTTCAATTAGTTCCAGATCCTCTCAGGTCCTGAGCACTGTAGAGCACCCATCTGTCTCTTCACCACCTGCCAAATTGCCCAGGCAGTCAGAGAGCCCGGGACAGGAGCCATCTCTACTTCTGTTCTCTGAATCTCTTGGCTTGGAAAGAGGGTGCCAGCCAAGCAGAATTCTAGAATTTGAAGAAGAGGTAGTATGCAGTGATGCGCAACCGTTTTGTCTCTCTGAATCTGAAGAGGCGGGTGGGCCAGTGCCTATGGTCAGCAGCACACCTCAGTACGCATCTGATGATGAGACTCAGGTGCCACTTTCTGGTGCGTACTGTGCTGTCGAGACTACCCAGGAGAAGCAGTTGTTTGAAGAGGGTGGTGTAGATGATGAGGTCTGTGATGAAAGCCGGCCGGTGGGTGCAGCTCTCTGGCGCCCCCTTACCTCTCAGGTCAGTCAAGGTACTGCACCTAGAGAAAGTAGTGCCAGGAAGCTGCAACCAGCGCAGGGAACACGGTAGTGTGTTATCCCTTCAACGTCACTAAACCGTAACGTCACTACACAGCACAACTCGCTAGCGCCCTCTTAGCCTCAGGTCAGTCAAGGAACTGCACCTAGGATAAGCGGTCGCCAGGGAGACTGTCCTGTAACCTACTGGGTATCGGGGCCCTCTGTAGTGAGGGCGGTATATATATCTTCCTTGGCCGCGCCAGGAATATATATATCTGAACCTCCGACCGTCACTACCAGCCTTCCCCAATCCCCAGTTGGTATGCTGCCACCAGTCCCTATTTTAGATATACGCCCAGTCCGTGAATGGGCCTATATCGGGTCAGGAACCAACCCTGGGTAGCGTTTTTGGCTTGAGCCGAGCTCACACGGACGTGCGTTCGTTATGCAGAATAAAAGGCAGGCCCACAATTACTTGAGGTAATTGATTATAATAATACATTAGATACACGATATACAACTAAATATACACAGGTATAAGGTCAGGCTAAACTATACAACAATGGAATACAACACACAGAATCACCACAGCATATCAGTTACCGGTTTCTTGATTTTCTTGTGACGCAGGGAGAGGATTCTGCGGTCGCAGGCACGGTTCTTTGTTACAGGCTGAGGCCTACCACCGCATGGTCAAACTGCTCCTCCCCTTGGTGGCCTCAGCTGGTGCTCAGATGTTCAGCACACCACTCTTGGGTCAAAAACTGACTTGTCTCTTGTCTGTCCTGCTATCTTACCTGCCCCGTCCCGCCCACTGCTGGTGAGGTCAGCTGGCTCAGTCTCCACCCTCAGGTCTAACTTCGATCAGAAGCCCAAATTCTATGGAACCCAATAACTTCTTCTGGGATGGTCTCATGATACCCCCAGGGGTTCCCATGGATTCGGGCCGCCGTAACCGACCTTTTGATATCAATTATGATACCATACGGTCCTCAGGAATGGCTCCGCGCTATATCTTGGCTTCCAGAGCACGTACAAACGTCTACCGCGGAGGCTTGTGTGCGCAATGGCTCCGGGACGCCGTGATATTTTTTTATTGGCCCATCCCACGCAACATGCGTGTACTATTCATGTTTCTATATCTTATGCCTCCATGCTTGTGACAGACAAAGAAACTAGTCCTATGGGACAAATGGTCAGGTACAGATAGACGAAGCACCCCCCCCTGCTGGCTGTGTTTCCTCTCGAAGTCTTTGAAGCTCCTAGCATTCAAGTGTTAAGTAGGCTTCTTATCTTACAGGAGCCTGGATGGGGGGAAACTATCTAGTTGACGTTTTAACAGAAGGTCCCAAGGGTGGGGGCTGCTGAAGTGTGGCCATCCCTGGATATGATTTATCATTACCAAGATGGCGGCTACAGGTTCATCACACCTCCCCCTATACGAGGGCGCGAGGGGGTAGCACATTCCTGTGTTCCCCCGTGCGTCCTTCTGCACCCTCCCCTTGCCGGGATAACCCGTCAGCGTTACCGTGGTCACGGCCTCTTCTGTGGCGAATGGAGAAGTGGTACTGCTGGAGAGCGAGGCTCCAGCGTAGCAACCTGCCATTCGACCCAGAGACCGTGTGTAACCAGCTGAGGGGGTTGTGGTCCGTCTCCACGGTGAAATGGCTCCCGTACAAGTAGGGCTGCAGACGCTGCAGGGCCCATACAATTGCCAGGCATTCTTTTTCCACCGTGGAGTAAGCCACCTCCCGGGGCAGTAGCTTCCTGCTCAGGTACAAGACAGGATGTTCCTGGCCTGTCGTGTTGACCTGACTTAGCACAGCACCGAGGCCAAAGTCACTGGCGTCGGTCTGTACCACAAACGGCCGGTCGAAGTCGGCAGCTTGCAGTACAGGGGAGCTACTTAGGGCGGCCTTGAGTGCCCCGAAAGCTGTCTCGCAGGCGACTGTCCAGTCGACTGCGACGGGCAGCTTCTTCTTGGTGAGGTCCGTCAGGGGCTTGGCCAGGGTGCTATAGTGTGGGACGAACCTCCTATAGTACCCGGCGGTCCCCAAGAAGGACATCACCTGCTTTTTGGTCCTAGGAGTGGGCCAGGATGCGATGGCATCCACTTTCCCCGGTTCTGGCTTCAGAACCCCCCCGCCTACCCGGTGACCCAGGTAGAGGACCTCACTCATGCCCAGCTGGCACTTTTCCGGCTTGATGGTCAAGCCTGCCCGGTGGATCCGACCGAGCACCTGCCGCAGGTGCTCTAGGTGATCCTCCCAAGTGGGACTGAAGACTGCAATATCGTCCAAGTACGCAGCCGCGTACCCTTCAAGTCCCTCAAGCAGCGTATTGACCATCCGCTGAAAAGTGGCAGGGGCATTCTTCATGCCGAATGGCATCACTGTGGACTCGTACAGTCCAAAAGGGGTGATAAAGGCAGAGCGTTCCCTTGCCGCGGGGGTCAGAGGAATCTGCCAGTACCCCCGGCTCAGATCCATGATGGTCAGGTACTTAGCCCCGGCCATCCGATCGAGCAGGTCATCGATGCGTGGTATGGGGAACGCATCGGTGGCCGTTACAGCGTTGAGCCCCCGGTAGTCCACGCAGAACCGTGTAGTTCGGTCCTTCTTTGGTACGAGGACTACAGGCGAGGCCCACGCGCTGCTGGATGCCTGGATCCCCCCCAGCTTCAGCATCTCGTCTATCTCTTGGCGCATGTTTCCCTGCACCTCGAAAGAGACCCGATATGCTGAACGCCGGATCGGCGGGTGATCGCCAGTGTCCACGTCGTGGACAGCCATCTCAGTCCTTCCGGGCAGGCTGCTGAACAGCCCCCGGAAGGGGTGCAGGGTGGTCCCCAGCTGGGACCGTTGGTCCTCCGTGAGCTGGTGGCCAACCCCCACATCCTCGATGGACCCACCCGCCTTGGCTTGGGTGAGCAGATCCAGGAGGGTTTCTACCTCTCCTTCCTCGGGAAGGTTGCACACTGGGTGGGCAGTCGCTTCCCGCTCATGATGAGCCTTCATCATGTTCACGTGGAAGGCCTTCCTCCTTCCACGGGCGTGATCCAGGGTGACCAGATAGGTGACGGCATTGAGTTTCTGGTGCACGAAGTAGGGACCTTCCCAGGCTGCCTGAAGCTTGTTCTGTGGTACGGGGACCAGTACCCCCACCTTTTGACCCACCTGGTAGGTCCTCTCACAAGCATTCTGGTCGTACCACCGCTTCTGGTCGGCCTGGGCCTGGGCCATATTGTCCTGCACCAGCTTTGCCAAGGCCATCATCCTGTCCCGGTGGCGCACGACATACTCGATGACCGACACCTCGGGGGTGGCCAAATCCCCTTCCCATGCTTCCTTCACCAGAGCCAGGGGGCCCCGTACCCGTCGCCCGTACAGGAGCTCAAAGGGGGAGAACCCCGTTGAGGCCTGCGGAACCTCCCGGTAAGCAAATAGGAGGTGTGGGAGGTAACGCTCCCAGTCTCTCCCGTGGGAGTCGACCAACATCTTAAGCATCTGCTTTAAGGTGCCATTGAACCGCTCACACAGGCCATTAGTCTGTGGGTGATACGGGCTGGCCACCAGATGTTGCACCTGCATTTGCTTACAGAGGGACTCCATCAGCCGCGACATGAACTGGGTCCCTCGGTCGGTGAGCATTTCTTGGGGGAAACCCACTCTGGAGAAGATCTCCAGTAAGGCGGTAGCCACCTTGTCGGCCCGAATGGACGACAAAGCTACCGCTTCCGGGTACCGGGTGGCATAGTCCACTACCGTGAGTATGAAGCATTTCCCGGAGTGGCTGGGAGTGGACAGAGGTCCAATAAGATCCACAGCGACCCTCGAGAAAGGCTCTTCGATGATTGGCAGAGTTACCAGTGGGGCTTTGGGGCGCGGCCCCGCCTTCCCCACCCTCTGACAGGTGTCACACGAACGGCAGTAGGCACCCACCGCGGCTCCCATCCCAGGCCAGTAGAAATGCTGAGCTATCCTGGCCTTGGTTTTAGCGATCCCTAGGTGTCCGGCCATCGGAATCTCGTGTGCGATCCGCAACAATTCCGCCCTGAACGGATAGGGTACCACTAACTGTCGGTCCCTGGGCCACGCCTCCGGTGAACCCTGCTGGACCGTTACCCGGTACAGCCGTCCCTGGTCCCAGACCACACGCTCGCAGTCTGACTCCATGGGAGGCTGTGCCGCCTGTTCCTTGAGAGCTTTCAGGCTGTCGTCTGCTTCCAACGCAGCCTGAAATTCCTGACTTGATGTGGCCAGAATCGACGAAACTGCCACATCCTCCGTCAGCCCCTCCGGGCATGTCACCTGGCCGCTGTCTGACCCGGCAGACACTTGGTCAGAAGTGGGGAAGCCGTCGGACCTCTGCAAGGCTCCTTGGGCTCCGACGCTCCCACTCCTGGTGACAGCGGCTATGACCGCTGTGACCGTGGGTAGTGCCTGCTTCCCCTCTGTTTCTGACCAAGCCGCCCGATCAGGCAGGCTTCCTAGGCCTTTGGACATCTCGGATGTGGGGAACTCCTGCCCTGGGGTCTTACCTGGCGGCTCCTCTCTTGGGACACCCCCACCTCCCATGGCCTGTTCCTCCCCCTGCAGTGGGCCTATACTCAGCAGCCTGGATACCCCTGGGAGCCCTACACTGCCGGTAGCTGCCCCCCTCTCCATCCCTGAGCTTCCCTCTACAGAATCCTGCCCGCCCCCTCCCTCACCGGAGGACAAGAGGTCACGGCACGCCGGCTGAGCACCTCTGCGGGCATCCCCACACTCCCCACCTGCTTTCACTAACCCTGTTTGTGTTGTGTCTGTGCAGGTGTTACCCTCAGGTTTCACTCCCTCCTCCTCAGCAGGACACACACTACATACAACATGGTTGGCATTAGCAGCAGACAAATCAATACACTCTTGGGGGGCCGAACTTGGGGGTTCAGAGGGTACATACTGCGATACTAGACGCCCCAAGTCGGTCCCTAATAAAACATTTGCGGGAATATTTGGCGTTACTCCCACCTCCCGCATCCCCCTTCCGGCACCCCAGTCCAAATACACCATGGCAACGGGAAGTGCCGGCTCCACGCCTCCAACCCCGGAGACGGAAAGAGTCTTTCCTGGTACCAAGTCCTGGGGGGACACCACCTCAGGCCGTACCAGTGTTCGTTCAGCGCCCGTGTCCCGCAGTCCCATGACCGCAGAACGGCCTATGGTGACGGGTTGGATGTTGTCCAGGGACCTACCACCACCCCCTCCCACACACAAAACATTGGGCGCTCTCTGGGACTGGGATGGGGTCTTTTGGCGCTGGGGACACTCAGCCCTAAAGTGTCCTGGTTTGTTGCATAGATGACAACGTCTTACGTCTGGTCCTTGCCTGGAGAGGGCAACAGGGGGATACACCCCTTGTGTTCTAGGGGCCGGGGAAACAGGGGCATGACTGGGCTTACCCCCTCTCCAGGTGCTGCTGGCAGACTTCTTCAGCTCAGGCGCCCTGTTATTGGCATACTCGTCTGCCAGGGCGGCTGTAGCAGAAGCCCCTGTTGGTTTTCGGTCACGGAGGAACTGTCGGAGGTCCTCTGGGCAGTTCCACAAGAACTGCTCCGTGACGAACAGTTCCTGGACCTCCTGGCGGGTAGTAAGCGCTAGACCCGAGGTCCAGTGCTCTGCGGCTCTCAACAGCGCCCGCATATGATCGGTCCAGGTGTCCTTGGGGCCACGCAGCAGGCTCCGGAACTTCTGGCGGTACGACTCGGGAGTGAGGTTGTACTGCCGGATCAGGGCCCGCTTGATGCAGTCGTAGTTCTGTACCTCCCCGGCAGGTAAGTCCCCCAAGGCATCCAGGGACTTACCCCTCAAACGGGGGGTCAGGTATCTGGCCCACTGATCCCGGGCCAGATGGTGCTGAAGACAGGTCCGTTCAAATGCCACCAGAAAGGAGTCCAGGTCCCCATCCTTCTCCAGTAGAGGGAAGTCCTCAGCTCGGACTTTGGACGACTTGGTCTCCTGATGGATTGGTTGCTCTAGCGGAAGCCCCCGCTGGGCCAGGTCCAGTTGGTGCTGGCGCTCCGCAGCTCGCTCTGCACGCTCCGCAGCCTCCCGGCGCTCTGCAGCTTCACGCTCCGCAGCCTCCCGGCGCTCTGCAGCTTCACGCTCCGCAGCCCGCTCCGCAGCCCGCTCCGCAGCCCGCTCTGCACGCTCCTCCTCCGCTGCCTTCTCTGATGCTGCCAGGAGGGTTTTGTAGACGGCATCGCCATGAGACTGGAGACTTGCCATAGCCGCTTGTAAAAGGGCTTGTGATCTGGACAGGCTGGGCTGGGTAGGTGGTGGGCAGCCCACTGCGGGACCGTATACTGGGGACTGGCTCCCTGAGGTGCCCGGGCTGGACTCCTCCTCGCCATGAGTAACAATGTCCTCCCCTCCTGCCACACGGACCGTAGCATTAGCCTCTTGCAGGGTCTTGCTCCTGGTGCCGTCTGCCATCTTGGTAACCGACACCGCTGCAACCCTGAGTTTGCACACACCTTGTTATACTTTTAGCCTGACCGTCTAACGTTGGGCTGACCTTAAGACTCCAGCAGTGGAAGTTACCACTGGCAGTCTTTAGTGCCTGGGAGTAGGGGTCCCACAACACTATTATTCTGCAATCCCACCGCTCTGCCACCAATGTGATGAAAGCCGGCCGGTGGGTGCAGCTCTCTGGCGCCCCCTTACCTCTCAGGTCAGTCAAGGTACTGCACCTAGAGAAAGTAGTGCCAGGAAGCTGCAACCAGCGCAGGGAACACGGTAGTGTGTTATCCCTTCAACGTCACTAAACCGTAACGTCACTACACAGCACAACTCGCTAGCGCCCTCTTAGCCTCAGGTCAGTCAAGGAACTGCACCTAGGATAAGCGGTCGCCAGGGAGACTGTCCTGTAACCTACTGGGTATCGGGGCCCTCTGTAGTGAGGGCGGTATATATATCTTCCTTGGCCGCGCCAGGAATATATATATCTGAACCTCCGACCGTCACTACCAGCCTTCCCCAATCCCCAGTTGGTATGCTGCCACCAGTCCCTATTTTAGATATACGCCCAGTCCGTGAATGGGCCTATATCGGGTCAGGAACCAACCCTGGGTAGCGTTTTTGGCTTGAGCCGAGCTCACACGGACGTGCGTTCGTTATGCAGAATAAAAGGCAGGCCCACAATTACTTGAGGTAATTGATTATAATAATACATTAGATACACGATATACAACTAAATATACACAGGTATAAGGTCAGGCTAAACTATACAACAATGGAATACAACACACAGAATCACCACAGCATATCAGTTACCGGTTTCTTGATTTTCTTGTGACGCAGGGAGAGGATTCTGCGGTCGCAGGCACGGTTCTTTGTTACAGGCTGAGGCCTACCACCGCATGGTCAAACTGCTCCTCCCCTTGGTGGCCTCAGCTGGTGCTCAGATGTTCAGCACACCACTCTTGGGTCAAAAACTGACTTGTCTCTTGTCTGTCCTGCTATCTTACCTGCCCCGTCCCGCCCACTGCTGGTGAGGTCAGCTGGCTCAGTCTCCACCCTCAGGTCTAACTTCGATCAGAAGCCCAAATTCTATGGAACCCAATAACTTCTTCTGGGATGGTCTCATGATACCCCCAGGGGTTCCCATGGATTCGGGCCGCCGTAACCGACCTTTTGATATCAATTATGATACCATACGGTCCTCAGGAATGGCTCCGCGCTATATCTTGGCTTCCAGAGCACGTACAAACGTCTACCGCGGAGGCTTGTGTGCGCAATGGCTCCGGGACGCCGTGATATTTTTTTATTGGCCCATCCCACGCAACATGCGTGTACTATTCATGTTTCTATATCTTATGCCTCCATGCTTGTGACAGACAAAGAAACTAGTCCTATGGGACAAATGGTCAGGTACAGATAGACGAAGCACCCCCCCCTGCTGGCTGTGTTTCCTCTCGAAGTCTTTGAAGCTCCTAGCATTCAAGTGTTAAGTAGGCTTCTTATCTTACAGGAGCCTGGATGGGGGGAAACTATCTAGTTGACGTTTTAACAGAAGGTCCCAAGGGTGGGGGCTGCTGAAGTGTGGCCATCCCTGGATATGATTTATCATTACCAAGATGGCGGCTACAGGTTCATCACAAGGTCCTTGACCCATCATGGCGTGAGGGACAGGAAGGTGGTGGGAGCAGCTCGGAGGAAGAGATTCCCCGAACGGCCCAAAAAGGAGGGAGAGGGAGGGGGCAGACTTGGTTGCCTGTAGCCTCCACTTCGGCACCCATTAGGAGCATGGCTCTTCCAAAATCCAAAGTGGGCGCTCCCAAGACTTGCAGTGCCTGGTCCTTTTTTGACACAGTTGCAGATGACATTTGCGTTGTCAAATGCAAGCTGTGTAATCAGAAGGTGAAAAGAGGGAAAAGTGTCAGCAACCTCAATACCACAAATATGTGGAAACATGTGCGGACCAAGCATGTGGTGGATTTACAAAAACACACTGAAGACCTTGCCAACCTACAGCGCCACCTACCACCTCTTCAGCTCGTGTTGTAGCCTCTTCCTCCAGCTCACACACAGCTGGTTCAGCTTCCACACAGTATCGCCATGGAAGAACCTCTGGCACTGCTGTACAGAGACACAGTGTAATTCCACCCACAGCACCACTTTCCCTGTCATCCTCACACTCCCAGGCCAGTCTACAGCCATCATTAGCACAGGCATGGGAGAAAAGGCACCCATACTCGGCAAACCCCCCCCGAGCACAGGCTCTGAATGCTGGCATTGCTAAACTACTGGCCCTTGAAATGCTATCATTCAGGCTGGTGGAGACTGACACCTTCCGTAACTTTATGGCATTGGCAGTCCCACAATACAACGTGCCCAGCCGCTTTTATTTCAGCAGGCAAGCCGTCCCTGCCCTGCAACAGCATGTGGAGGGAAAAATTAAACATGCGTTACAAAACGCCGTCAGTAGCAAGGTCCACCTGACCACCGATGCGTGGACCAGTAAGCATGGACAGGGATGATACCTTTCCCTCACTGCCCAATGGGTAAATGTTGTGGAGCCGGGTACAGATCTTGAGAGTGGCGCTGTACGTGTTCTGCCAACTCCAAAGATTGCAGGAATCCAGTCTGTACACAATGACTCCTCCTCATACTCCAGTTCCTCTGAATCAACGCTGCAGGAGCCGTCACGGTCTACCTCCACATCGACCCGTGAACGGTTACCTGTTATGATGACCGATATGAGCACAGCCGTGGCCAAACGTCAACAGGCCGTATTAAAATTAATTTCTTTGGGGAATCGAAGCCACACAGCGCAGGAGCTCTGGAATGCCATCAAGCAGCAGAGCAACGTGTGGTTAGTGCAAGCGAATCTCCAGCCAGGCATGGTAGTGTGTGACAATGGCCGAAATCTGGTGGCAGCTCTGGGCCTAGGCAACCTCACTCACATCCCATGTCTGGCACATGTGCTCAACTTGGTCGTGCAGAGTTTTTTGAGGGACTATCCGGATCTTGATGCACTGCTTCACAAGGTCCGCATAGAGTGCGCTCACTTGCGGTGTTCCAGCAATGCAAGATCGCGCATTGCAGCTCTGCAGCGCCGATTAAGTCTTCCAGAACATCGCATCATATGTGACCTACCCACCAGGTGGAATTCAACGTTACATATGTTGGAGAGGTTGTGTGAGCAGCAGGCAGCAGTAATGGAGTACCAGCTGCAGCAGGCGCAAACAAGTCACACTTCACCACCACTGAGTGGGCCTCTATGAAGGACATTTGCCAAGTTTTGCGTGCCTTCGATTATTCCACGCGGATGGCGAGTCAGCATGACTATCCCCCTTATCTGCCTGCTTGAAAAAACACTGCAAGCGCTAAGGGACGAGGTTTTGGAAGAGGTGGAGGATGAGGAGTCACAAATGCCATCTGCTTCTGTAGTCTGCACAATGTGGTTCCTCACAAAGGCCTAGGCAGGGGACAGTTTGTGAGGAGGATGAGGAGGAGGAAGACATCTGTCCAGAGGAGGGAGGTACACAATGCTCTAGTAGTCAGTATCAAGAGCGAGGGTGGGGTGATGCAGAGCAGGCAGAGATCACGCCTCAAGCAGGGGACAGTTTCTTGGCCAGTTGGCAGTCTGCAGCACATGGTTGATTTCATGCTGCAGTGCCTGAGAAACGACCGCCGCATCGCCCACATTCTCAACACGGCTGATTATTGGGTGTCCACCCTCCTAGATCCTCGCTACCGGGACAACTTACAAAGCCTCATAACACCGTTGAACCGGGAGCGTAAAATGCGGGAGTACCAAGACGCACTGGTGCATTCCATCATGTTCTCCATTCCAACCGAGAGCAGTGCTGCTAGTGCTTTACAAAGCAGCTAAGTGCGTTGAGGCAGTGGAGGAAGCTCTGCACAAAGAGGGAGCAGAAGCAGTGCCTCAGCACAAGTCAAGACCAGTATGGCCCAAATGTGGCAAAGTTTTGTGTCCCCGTTGCCACAAATGTCTACACCATCATAGACGGCTCCAGTCAGCAGGAGGCAACGTTTCCGTTAGATGGTGACAGACTACATGTCTTGCCCTCTCAGTGTACTCCCAGACGGCTCTTCCCCCTTCAAGTTTTGGGTCTCTAAGCTGGATACATGGCCAGAGCTTAGCCAGTATGCATTGGAGGTGCTAGCTTGCCCTGCTGCTAGTGTATTATCGGAACGAGTCTTTAGTGCCGCAGGTGGTGTACTAACAGACCGTCGCATGCGAGTATCCTCCGATAACGTTGACCGGCTTACTTTTCTGAAAATGAACAAGGCCTGGATCTCGCATGAATTTGCCAGTCCTCTTCCAGAATAAATAATTGGTTGGCAAAAGTATCAAGGTCTCCTGTTGTGTTCATGTTTCTACCACCTGAACTCTAATCCCTGAGCTCCAACACTGCCAGTTGCTGCTCAGAAGTGCTGTCTGCACAGTCAATGCTTGCTGCCATGTTATTGGGGTTCAGTAACATCAGCTGATCCCCAGCTGTGTGTCCGACAAATTCTCCTGCTCTGTCCACATCCACTGTACTACAGATTTAAAACTTGCTCCAATTACACCTCTGGCTCCTCTGCTTTTAGTATTTACCCTGGGCTCCAACACCGCAAGTTGCTGCTCAGAAGTGCCGTCTGCACAGTCAATGCTTGCTCCAGTGTTATTGGGGTTCAGTAACGTCAGCTGATCCCCAGCTGTGTGTCCGGCAAATTCTCCTGCTCTGTCCACATCCACTGTACTACAGATTTAAAACTTGCTCTAATTACACCTCTGGCTCCTCTGTTTTCAGTATTATCCCTGAGCTCCAACACCACCAGTTGGTGCTCAGAAGTGCCGTCTGCACAGTCAACACTTGCTGCCGTGTTATTGGGGTTCAGTAACGTCAGCTGTTCCCCTGCTGTGTGTACGGCAATTTCTCCTGCCCTGTCCACATTCACACTACTATAGATTTTAAACTTGCTCCAATTAGGCCTCTGGCTCCACTCTGTTTTTAGTATTTACCCTGGGTTCCAGCACCGCCAGCTGTTTCCCAGCAGTGTCTTTGGCACGGATACTCCCTCCTGCCCAGCCTGGTTCCAGCACGCCAGCTGTTTCCGGGTAGTGTCAACGTCACTTTGCCTCCAATGCGTTGTCCTGTCATGTTGCGGTCGGGTTAGCCTGCAGTTTAGGTGACTCCTATGTGGGCTGCGGGATCTGGCAATGAAGGCTGGTTCCATAGTGCCAATAAGACAAGCACCCCCTGTAGGACTGTGGGTTTCGGTAACTGCGGCCGGCTCGCGGTCTTGCAACTTTTTTTTTCATGGGTACCTTCTGCTACCCATCCGGGTTCCAGTACCATCAGCTGGTTCTCGGCAGTTCCTCAGCCTTCTTGTACCTTCTGCTACATTTCCAAGTTCAAGCTTTTTGAAATGGTTCTTGGTAATCACTCTGGATCTCCCTGACGAGGACCCTGAAGACCACCCCGAAGAAGATGAGGACCCCGAAGACGAGGACCCCGAAGATGTGGACCCTGAAGACGAGGACCCTGAAGACCCTGAAGACCACCCCGAAGAATACGAGGACCCCGAAGACAACGACCCTGAAGACGACGACCCTGAAGACCAACCCGAAGAAGACGAGGACCCCGAAGACAATGACCCTGAAGACGACGACCCTGAAGACCACCCCGAAGACGAGGACACCGAAGACGAGGACCTTGAAGATCACCCCGAAGAAGACGAGGACACCGAAGACGAGGAACCTGAAGATGAGGACCCTGAAGACCACCCCGAAGAAGACGAGGACCCCGAAGACGACGACCCTGAAGACGACGACCCTGAAGACCACCCCGAAGAAGACCAAGAAGATTACCCTGAAGATGATGACCAAGAGGACAAAGAACAAGAAGGCAACCACCAAGATACAGAAGAACGAGAGACAGAAAACCAAGAAGCAGAAGTACAAGAAGCTGCAGAACAAAAATCGGAAGAACATTACGCATACGACTAAAAATAAGAGCAAAAGATATTATCTAAATTATAAGCAGAAGATGACTAAGCAGTGTATGGGGGTGAGTCCGTTCCTCCTCGTGGTGCCCCTGGAAAAGACCTGCTGCTGCAGGCCAAACTGAACGCGGACAAATCCTGTTGTAAATCTTTTGTGACGGGCAGAACGAAAGGTGTAATGTTCAAACTTTTATAGATAACAACTACAGGAATGCCTGTCACAAATAAGAATATGATGAAGAAGAAGAATATGAAGAAGATGAAGAAGTAGAATATGAAGAAGAATAATAGTTGAATAAGAAGAATATGAAGAATGTAAAAAAAAAGAATAATACGAAGAAGGTGAAGAAGAAGAAGATGAAGAAGGTGAAGAAGAAGTTGATGAAAAAGATGCTGATGCTGAGGATGATGAAGCAGAAAGTGTGGGAGAAGTAAAAAAGAAGGTGAAGAGCATGGAAGTAGTGAAACATAAATATCTGACAAAATATAAAAAAACTTAACAGTCAATATTTTCGTAACTCAGAACGTCTTAAAAAAAATATTAATTCCTGCTATTCCATTTGATTGGGCTAAACATCTATGCCTTTATTGTCTCCCCCACCTCCCCCAATACATTCTACATTATTCTTAGTTGTTTTCCTTCATGTAGAATTAACCTACAAGGAAAGAAAGGGTTTATTTTTATTCTGATATTTCTGTCCCATTGACTTGTATTGGGTTCCGGTATCGGAATCGGCGATATCTGATACTTTTTGGGTATCGGTCCGATCCAATCCGATATTTCCCGATATCGGAAGGTATCGCTCAACACTAATTTTGATAGATCGGACTTTTATGAACGGAGTGATATCAAATATGTGTATTTTTTTTAATGTGGCAAAACAGGGGTGATTTTTAACTCTTATATTTATTTTATTTTTTTCATACTCTTTAAAACATTTTTCTTTACTTTTCACTGTATTTGTTAGTCCCCTTAGGGGACTTGAACCTGCAGTCATCTAATCGCTTGTGCTACAGCAATGCCATAGTATTGCTGTATATAGTAGAAATCACGGTCTCCTATGAAAGCCAATAACGGGCTGGTTTTCACAGGAGTACTGTGATGACAGACAGGGGTCTTCAGCAGGAGCAGATTGGCATCTTGTGATGGAGTCACAGGAGCGCCGATGTGGGGTTAGAATGGATCACCCACCTGCTGGTGCACATTAAATGCCCCTGTACCAGATTGACAGCAGTGTTTAGCAGGTTAACAGCTGAGGTGGAGCTTCATTCCATCTACAGCTGTTTGAAGCAGATGATGGCTGATTATTACAGCCATCATCTGCCAGAAAAGATGTGGGCTCAGCAGGGAGATGACATATGACACACATAGCCCATCATATGTCGTTAAACGATTAAATCCTTCACTCTAGGGCAATTTTTAATTTTTGCACTTTCATGGATTCATCCTTCTTCCAAAATCCATAACTTTTTTTTTTATTTTTCCATCAAAATAGCGGTATGAGTGTTTTTTTTTGTGGGATGAATTATGAATGACATGTACAATGTACTGAACAACAAGAAAAAAAATCTAAATGCAGTGAAATGGTGAAACATAGGCCATTGCTCCATTGATTTTTGGATTTTGTTTTCACGGCTTTCATTGTGCAGTAAAAATGACCTGGAAAACTAATCAGCATGATGACGGCAATAACAAACCTTTCGTTTTAATTAAACGAAGAAAAAAATTGTAGAAGTTTGTTTAAATTGAAAAAAAAAATTGTTGTCATTTTCTGAAACACGGAACATTTTTATTATTCTATTAAAGGAGCTTATGTAGTAGAAAATAGCAAAAGGCAATGGTACTCACCAGCCAAGGTTTCAAGAAAAAATGCACACCCCTGCAGTAGGGTGCAATTCACAGGGTGCCGGGCAGGGTGCAGTTTTAATGCTGGGTAGTCGCCCCTCCAGTGAGAGTGAGTGAGGGCGATTGTTCATTAGCATTCTGCACCTGTGTTACCTCCTTCTAACAAAAGGGGGCCGGCCGTGTCCTGGTGTGCATTTTTTCTTGAAACCTTGGCTGGTGAGTACCATTGCCTTTTGCTATTTTCTAAAAATTCTGTCTATTGTTCTGGCTATGCTGTCTGTTTTTAATATTAGAGTAGGGACTCGCAAAACCGTGAGGACCCTTGACGATGGGTTGCGAGCTTACTTATTTTGGCCAAAATATCAACTAATACCTCATATGATATTTTTTGCACTTTTTTTATCTGCCAGGGCACGGCCAGGCCCAGTAATGGTGACCTTGTAAGTGGGGGCTTCACAACTCTGCGATGCACGGATAGGGTGCCGGGCATCCCGCCTAGTCGAATAGTAGGGGCGTGTAATAGGATGCTGGCTAGGCACGGTGCCGCGAGTGTGTGAATTGCACCCTACTGCAGGTTTCATCTGTGTGCAGTTTTAATGCTGGGTAGTCGCCCTTCCAGTGAGAGTGAGTGAGGGCGATTGTTCATTAGCATTCTGCACCTGTGTTACCTCCTTCTAACAAAAGGGGGCCGGCCGTGTCCTGGTGTGCATTTTTTCTTGAAACCTTGACTGGTGAGTACCATTGCCTTTTGCTATTTTCTAAAAATTCTGTCTATTGTTCTGGCTATGCTGTCTGTTTTTGAGCTTATGTAGTAAAAGTAAGATCTCCTTTGAAGCATATAGCTGAGCTTTAGAGGACGGCAAAAATGGCAGCAGATCTAATTAATGCCCCATGATCTCATTGTGGGCGACCGATGTGAGCTGAAGTACACTTGCACCAGCTCTTACATATATATGCTGGTGTCATAGATTGACAGTAGCACCCACATGGTTAACAGTGGCAGCCAGACCTGAATGCTGGTGTATTTAATAGCACCAGCTGCAAATTTAAGAGGCTCAGCTACTGAGCCTCCTCCACATCTGGTCTCCCCAGTGCAGACATACAGATACTTACATATGTGCAAGGTGAATTATTTTCCTGCTCTCCAACTTTTTGCTGATATATCAATTACAGCTTCCTATTTTGGTAGAGATTGGGCAATTTAGATTCTGATTAATAATTTAATCCGCCTATGCCATTTTCTGCTAACTAATAAAGATAACTACTGTAAGGCAGCACTAGTCATCATGCTGGGGGACACTCGCTTCACCAGGTCAATTAAAGCACACATGCAACGTTTTCCAGTAACATGAAATCCAGCAGTTTATTACACTTCATAACTGCTTATCACACAGTCCATCTCAGTGGCTCACCAGCATGTTTACACACATAACATCCAAGAGCCTTTCAAGTGGCAGACAGGCCCACTTGGCTCCAGTTACAGCCTTCAGCAAAGTAACTATATCAATGTCCATATAACGCACCGCTTTTACCTTTTTCCGGGTCTAGCGGTTTCCATCAGATTTGTTCTGCCACAGCTGCGGCTTTACAGCTTCCCAGATGGAGGTCTCCAGCCCTCGTACCTTCCAAGGCTACTGGCATCTCTTACACATACAGGGATCCAGCCTCTGCCTTTCAGGACTTTTGTCTTCCAAGCCTCTTGCCCTCCAAGACTACTGGCATCTCTTACATACAAGGATCCAGCCTCTGCCTTTCAGGCTTCACCAGGCTTCACACTCTCATGGTGTCCCACACACGGGGAACAGGCCTCACGCCTTTTCACCCTGTTTCAAAAGCACCAGGATTTATGCATCCTTCAGTGCACACAGGACCTGTAATGATGTCACAGTCATGTCATCAGTCCTTCAGTGCACACAGGTCCTGTAATGATGTCACAGTCATGTGATCAGTCACCTGAGTGAGAGGTACATGGTCAGCCAGAACACACCCTGGACCATTACAGTAATGCCGCAAGCCGCTGCATTACATATCCCCCCCTCTGTTCAAACTTGTGGGGTTGAACACATAATATACACAATCACATTATAACCCACAGTTCACACAGAGACCATGTACTTGACAATTGCGCTGCTCAGCCCCTGGATCATTAGTCATCGACATTAGCCCATTCCTTAGGGACCTACCATCTGCCATTGTCACTGACTTCGTCAAGTCACATTTCCGGGTCGTAACCTTGTCAGACCTCCCCCGCTCCCAGCGGTCAGTCGTATCCTTGTCAGACTTCCCCCACTCCCAGCGGTCAGTCGAAACCTTGTCAGACCTTCCCCGCTCCCAGCGGTCAATACAGCAGTGTGACTCACATGCCCTGGTATCTAAGGTCTGGTTCGACTCCGTACTGTCCCGTACTCTATTGGGTCGTTTGTATGGGCCACTCAGACCTGTGTTACTGGAGGTCTCACTACCTCTAAACTCACGCCCACTTTCCTCTTGGAAAGTCTCTAACTTCTACTGTAGCTGTTCTATTATTTGAAGGGCCCTTTCTCTGTCTGGTCTCACAATTTCTAGACGGCTGCCATCTTCTGCTGCTCATGCTATTCTATCTTTCCACTCTAGCGAGATTCAACTGTTCTACCTCTCGCAGGTAGGTCACTCGGTACCCCATCAGCATGCATATATATGCAAGACTTTCTTCTGTTCCTACAGCGGAGAATGACACCATGCCGTCTTCATCTGGTATCCAGTCCTGTCGATCACGTGGACTGCTTACTTTCATCACACCAGACTTCTTCACCATTATCTGCATGGCTCGACCATTTCTCCCAATGAGCTTTCTTACCAGAGCATGAGGCACCTGGATGACCTCTTCACGCAGACTTTGAGCTTTTCTCATAAGCTCCAGTTGTCTAATGGCTTGTTCCGTCTTCAACCGGTCAAACCGCTTTGTGCGAATACATCACCAGTGCATGTCACTTAGGATAGCCACTCTCTTCACTGTGACTTCGGTTGTGGACAGGACCACCAGCTGTTTAGCTTCTGAGGTCGAGTACACCTTACAGGCTCCCACGGCCTTCTTAAACTCTTCATGCATGGACTCACTGGTGCATTCTTCTCTCAAATCCTCTGGTACATCTATGAGGCACTTGTACTGAGACGTTTCTGTCTCACCAGTGGTTTCCAGACGATCATCTGGCTCAGGTTTCAGGGGCAACTGACTTTTAGCTTCTTCACCCTGTATGCTTCCCCTGAGCTGACTCCCAGCTACAAATTCAAGAATTTTCATCTTGACCTCTTCCATTTCATACTTATCTTCTGTTAACACTCTCTTAGCTCTCCTCAGGTCCACCTTCTCATGGTATAAAGGAGTAAGTGCAACTTGTCTGCCCTTTTCCTTCTCCAAGGAGGCCTCATTCACTGAGTGATACTTTGCCAGGCGACCTTTGAGCTCGAAAACTTCTTCTTCTAGCTCAGCTACTCGCCTCTCAGCAGCCCATCTCTGAAGCCCTTCCTGCTTCATATGGGCTTGTAGCGACTCCTTGAGCTCCTTGATCTCGGCTCTTACATCCACCGAATCATCCAAGCTCATATTATTCGAGGAGGTATTTGCTTCATACCTCCCATCTCCAGTGGCCAACTCCTGGCCCTGGTCTGTGGCTTCTCTGATAGACTCCTCAATCTTTTTCCGCTCAGATTCCATCTTGCTGATTCTTTCCTTAAGGCACGTCTCTGCCCTCTGGAGATTATCACAGAACGTCTGCAGCTCCTTCACCTGAGCTTCCAGACCTAGGGTCTTTCTGCGGAGATCACCATTTTCATCACGGGTGTCCAGCAGAGTGGTCTCAACCACTTGGCGCATGTGCTCTGCATCAGCCTTATCCTCCTCTAGTTTTTCCTTACCCTTGAGGAGATCCTCATAATCGCTCTTAATTTGTTGCAGTTCCTTACTGAGTACACCACACTCCGTCTTGGATTCACGCAGCTCCTGGTTGAACTGTTCGCGTAGTCATTCTAGGTTTTGATCACGTCCAGAAACATCATCCTGCAGCGCCTCTTTTAGGGCAGACAGCTCTCTATCCCTCTGGTGTAGACCCTCATCCAGCTTTTGCTTCACTTGCCTCAGCTCTAACCGTACCAGGGAGAAGCGATCTTTCACCTCCCACAACTCATCTTCACACTCCGCTTTGTCAAGCTCCAATTGAGAAACCTCCTCTTTATTAGAGATGAGCGGTGGTCAACTAAAACTGTTCGCCAATCGAAAATTCGAGCTGTTTTGGGCAGTGTTCGAGTCGTTCGACGAACGCGAACGATTTGCAAAAAATTTGGCTGTTCAAGGTTATGTTCGATAACTGTTCATGCACCAATTGCGTGTCCTGCATGTCTGGCGCTATTTAGAGCACCAATCATGCAGGGATTGTCTGCCACTCACTGTAATGCCACAGCCATGGTGGTTGTGGCATTACAGTGGTTGCCCAAATCGATGGGAACAGTGCTCACAGTGAAACATGAAAAGCCGGCAATTCAGCAGCGGCATACACCAGTACCCGACAATTTAGAACAGAAAAAATAGAGCATCACACATAGATTAGATAGATAGAAACATGTCAGTCACATATATAAGAAGTACAGAGACAGTGTTGGTTACTGTACTTGTCATTTAGTGTTAAAATAAAGGATTTATTAAAAAAAAAAATTGGCGTGGGGTTCCCCGTAATTTTAGTCTCTAGCGGAGGTTAAGCAGATGGCTGGGGCAGATGTTTGAAGCCTGGGAAGGGGGTAATACCCACGGAGCTTCCCAGGCTACTAATATCAGCCCCCAGCTGAATACCTAGCCTTTACTAGCTATTAAAATGGGGGACCCCAAAAAAAATGACGTGGGGTCCCCCCTATTTTAATAGCTAGCAAAGGCTAGGCAGACAGCTGGGGGCTGATATTAATAGCCCAGGAAGGGTGCCATGAATATTGGCCCCCTCCCAGGCTAGAAACACCAGCCGTCAGCCGCCCCAGAAATGGCGCATCCATAGGGCCGGAGTTGATGTCAGCTTATAATGCCAGCTGACATCGAGCCCAGGTTAGTAATGGACAGGCGTCTATAAGACACCCCCATTACTAACCCCATAGTCAAAGTTAAAAAAAACCCACAAACACCCAGAATAAAGTACTAAATGACAAGTACAGTAATCAACACTGTCACTGTACTTATTATTTATGTGACTGACATGTTTCTATCTATTTAATCTATGTGTCATGCTCTATTCTTTCTATTCTAAATTGTCGGGTACAGATGCTGAATTGCCGGCAGGCTTTTTTAAAGAGACGGTGCATGAAAACACTATTATTTTTTTAATAAATCCTTTAACACTAAATGACAAGTACAGTAAGCAACACTGTCACTGTACTTCTTATATATGTGACTGACATGTTTCTATCTATCTTATCTATGTGTGATGCTGTATTCTTTCTGTTCTAAATTGTCGGGTACCGGTGTATGCCGCTGCTGAATTGCCGGCCAGCTTTTTTAAAGAGAGTGTCTTCTGAGCAGTTTGTAAGCTTTCGGACACCTTTGAAGGTGTTTTCTATGTGTTTTCTACGTGTTTCTATGTGTTTTTGTTTGCTGCCATTGGTTTTAACGGTGTTCGACGGTGTTGGACGAACAGTTCCACGAACATCCCGGTGTTCGACGAACCGAACCAGAACACTACGGGGGGTGGCTCAACACTACTCTTTATTTCTCTGGAACATTTCTTTCCATTTGTTGATTTCCTCGCTGCTTTCTTCCAGTTCTCGCTGCAAGTTCCTTACAGCCTGGTTTAATTTTCAGACTCCAGGCTTGTCTGGTCTGGGGACCCGTTCTCCAGGTTTTCCCTTCGTTGCTGCACGTCGCTCTGATACTGCTGCCTGATAGGCTCCAGCTCTTGGTCATGACTGGCCGCCTCCTCTTTCAGGGCTATCGGATCCTGATCGTTCTGACTGAACTCTCTTTCTACTTTCATAGTGTCACCATCAGTTGTGGGGTCTGTGTCACTCCCCATGGTGTCGTGGACCAACAAGTCACCTCCCACCTTGACGTCAACCCCTTCTACTGGAGCTACCCCGTTATCAACGGTCAAATTGTCATTTTTAGGCGGTACCAACCCACAACCAGTAACAAATTTTAGTTTTCTATACTCCATGCTCTTTTGAAAATCTGCCCCCATTTGGACATCCACACCTGTAGGGGGATTTTTACAAAAAAATCAGCAATAGTCTTAGGACCCAGTTCACAACATATCTTACCACCTCCCTGGGCACTCTGGAATAGTACCGGCGCCACAGGAGATCTCACAGCATGGTCCGCCGCCGCCTTTCTGTAAAGGGCCAACAGCTCCTGCCCTTCCTGCACCACGACCTATTGTCGTTTCTCAAATGCCTGCTGCTGCGATTTTAACAGGCACTTTAATTGCTCAATAGCTTCAGTCTCATTTGCTGCTCCCTTCACTGCCATCTTTATCAGCTACTGCATTTCTTCAGGACACACCATTTCGCTGCAAACCGCTTGCAGCAGGTCATCTAACCCCTTCTCCATTCCATCTGGGGACACTGTTCACACTAGACACTTCACACCGCTCTCCCCGGAAAATTTTCGTGGCCCCGCCGAGCCACAGCAAACCAGGTTTGAGTGCGAGGACAATTTTCGTAACCCCGCCGAGTTACGGCAAGATGCTTTAATCTTCGTGACCCCACCGAGCCACAGCAAACTAGGTTTGAGTGCGAGGACAATTTTCGTAACCCCGCCGAGTTACAGCAAGATGCTTTAATCTTTGTGACCCCGCCGAGCCACAGCAAACCAGGCTGCAGTTGCCCCCTAGCAACCAGGCTGTAGTTGCCCCTAGCAACAAGGCTGCAGTTGCCCGCATTCTCCAACCACATGTAAGCCAGCGCTAGTCATCATGCTGGGAGACACTCACTTCACCGGGTCAATTAAAGCACACATGCAACGTTTTCCAGTAACATGAAATCCAGCAGTTTATTACACTTCATAACTGCCTATCACACAGTCCATCTCAGTGGCTCACCGGCATGTTTACACACATAACATCCAAGAGCCTTTCAAGTGGCAGACAGGCCCACTTGGCTCCAGTTACAGCCTTCAGCAAAGTAACTATATCAATGTCCATATAACACACCGCTTTTACCTTTTGCCGGGTCTAGCGGTTTCCATCAGATTTGTTCTGCCACAGCTGTGGCTTTACTGCTTCCCAGATGGGGGTATCCAGCCCTCGTACCTTCCAAGGCTACTGGCATCTCTTACACACAAGGATCCAGCCTCTGCCTTTCAGGACTCTTGCCGTCCAAGGCTACTGGCATCCCCCACACATGGGGATCCAGGCTCTGCCTTTCAGGCTTCACCAGGCTTCACACTCTCATGGTGTCCCACACACGGGGAACAGGCCTCACGCCTTTACACCCTGTTTCAAAAGCACCAGGATTTCTATATCCTTCAGTGCACACAGGACCTGTAATGATGTCACAGTCATGTGATCAGTCACCTGAGGGAGAGGTACATGGTCAGCCAGAACACACCCTGGACCATTACAGTAATGCCGCAAGCCGCTGCATTACACTACATAAAATGTATTTTGAAATAAGATGACCAGATTGATTCTATGTGAATCTAATTTGTGTCAAAATTTAAAACAATTGCAATTTTATTTATGCGAATTGTCAAAAAAATGCCCTTCACCATTTTATTCAAAGTAGAAGATTGCATCAGCCAGAGAAGTGGTAGAAGTAGTAGTGCAACTTGATATTGGGGGAAGAACAGTTTAGGAAACTAGACATGGGCAAAGCAGCAGGGCCAGATGGTCTCAGTCAACGTGTCCTTAACCACTTCGCGCCAGAGCCTGTTTTTGCCTTCGTGACCGGGACAATTTTTTCAATTCTGACCACTGCCAGTTTATGAAGTAATTACCCTGGAACGCTTCAACGTATTCCCCTGATTCTGAGACTGTTTTTTCATGACATATTGTACTTTATGATAGTGGTAAAATTTCTTCGATATCACTTGCGTTTATTTGTGAAAAAATCAGAAATTTGGCGAAAATTTTGAAAATTTTGGAATTTTCAAACTTTGAATTTTCATGCCCTTAAATCAGAGAGATATGTCACACAAAATAGTTAATAAATAACATTTCCCACATGTCTACTTTACATCAGCACAATTTTGGAACCCAAATTTTTTTTTGTTAGGGAGCTATAAGGGTTAAAAGTTGACCAGCGATTTCTCATTTTTCCAACAAAATTTACAAAAACATTTTTTTAGGGACCACATCATATTTGAAGTCACTTTGAGGGGTCTTTATGACAGAAAATACCCAAAAGTGACACCATTCTAAAAACTGCACCCCTCAAGGTGCTCAAAACCACATTCAAGAACTTTATTAACCCTTCAGGTGCTTCACAGGAATTTTTGGAATGTGGAAGAAAAAAATTAACATTTAACTTTTTTCACAAAAATGTTACTTTAGACCCATTTTTTTTATTTTCACAGGGGTAACATGAAAAAATGGACCCCAAATTTTTTTGTGCAATTTCTCTTGAGCGTGCTGATACCCAACATGTGAGGGAAAACCACTGTTTGGGCGCACGGCAGGGTTCGGAAGGGAAGGAGCGCCATTTGACTTTTTGAATGTAAAATTTGTCTGAATAATTAGCGGACGCCATGTTGCGTTTGGAGAGCTCCTGATGTGCCTAAACAATGGAAACCCCCCACAAGTGACACCATTTTGGAAACTAGACCCCTTAGGGAACTTATCTAGATGTGTGGTGAGCACCTTGAACCCCAAGGTGCTTCACAGAAGTTTATAATATTGAGCTGTAAAAATAAAATTTTCACATTTTTCCCACAAAACCGTTTTTCATCCCTTAATTTTGCATTATCATAAGGGTAATAGGATAAATTGCACCATGAAATTTGTTATGCAATTTCTCCTGAACACGCTGATACCCCATATGTGGAGGCAAATTACTGTTTGGGCACATGGCAGGGTTTGAAAGGGAAGGAGCGCCATTTGACTTTTTGAATGTAAAATTTGTTTGAATAATTAGCGGATGCCATGTCACATTTGGGGAGCCCCTAATGTGCCTAAACAGTGGAAACCCCCCACAAGTGCCTCCATTTTGGAAACTAGACCCCTTAGGGAACTTATCTAGATGTGTGGTGAGCACCTTGCACCCCCAGCTGCTTCACAGAAGTTTATAATATTGAGCCGTAAAAATAAAATTTTCACATTTTTCCCTCAAAAAATGTTTTTCATTCCCTAATTTTGTATTATCATAAGGGTAACAGGATAAATTGCACCACGAAATTTGTTGTGCAATTTCTCCTGAACACACCGATACCCCATATGTGGAGGCAAATTACTGTTTGGGCACATGGCAAGGTTTGAAAGGGAAGGAGCGCCATTTGACTTTTTGAATGTAAAATTTGTTTGAATAATTAGCGGACGCCATGTCACATTTGGGGAGCCCCTAATGTGCCTAAACAGCGGAAACCCCCCACAAGTGCCACCATTTTGGAAACTAGACCCCTTAGGGAACTTATCTAGATGTGTGGTGAGCACCTTGCACCCCCAGCTGCTTCACAGAAGTTTATAATATTGAGCCGTAAAAATAAAATTTTCACATTTTTCCCATAAAAAATGTTTTTCATTCCCTAATTTTGCATTATCATAAGGGTAACAGGATAAATTGCACCATGAAATTTGTTGTACAATTTCTCCTGAGTACGCCGATACCCCATATGTGGGGGAAAACCACTGCTTTGGTGTACGGCAGGGTTCGGAAGAGAAAGAAGCGCTATGTTGGCTGGGATAGGCAGCAGACACCATGTCACATTTGAGAGCCCCTGACATGCCAAAACAGCAGAAACCCCCACAAGTGACCCCATTTTGTAAACTACACCTCTCAAGGAATTCATCTAGGGAAGTAGTGAGCATTTTTTAATTTTTAAATTTATACCATTGGGCAGTGAAAAAAGCATAATTATATTTTTACCACAAAAAAATGTTTTACCCTCAGATTTTACATTTTCACACAGGGCAATGGGTAAAAATGGTGCCGAAATGTGTCATACAATTTCTTCTACAAGTGTCAATACCCCATATGTGGCTGTATCGTACCACTTAGCCATACGGTGAGATTTGAGGGGGAAGGAGCGCTATTTGACAATTGGAGAACAAATTATTGTAGAATAGGCATTTGGATTTGGGAGCACAAAATTTTCTGAATTTCTTTTGGGGGGCAAGGACCATTTTGCTTTTCCAGAGCCTTTCTGCTACCAGTAACTTGGAAGTCCCTTATATTTTTAACAGATGATGGACCTGAGTGGGGACTAGCTTTTTTTGAGGACTGAGTTGAAGCTTTTATTGGGAACATTTTACGTAACATTTATCCGGCGCTCTAGGCTGAGCACTTACATCGGGGTTTCCATCTAATTTTCCAAGTGATGTAATTCAGATGAAACACCTGCGGGATCCATTCACTGTAATGAGGCAGCAGAGTTACTCTGGACTCCGTCTGGCCTCTGTTTAGTGGTGTCCTTTTTTTCAGAAGTGCACAAAACTGTGGCCAACCGCACTTTTATGCACGCCTAAAACAAATGACACCGTGGGATCCCAGGCTAGACGGCATCCACAGTGGCCTATATCTGCCTCATTACAGGGAATCTTCCACCATGGGTTCTGGCTGAATCACGTATTTCAGAGATTTACACGGAAACTCTGGTGTAAGTGCTCAGCGCAGAGCACAGGATAAATGTGAGCAGAGCCTTACTGGGATCTTTGGGAGACATAATAAACAAATCAGTAGCAGGTGAATATTTGTTTTATTTATTTTTTATGCCGTTCCTCGTGTGATATAACTGATTAGATTACTTTATTCTTCGGGTCGGTGCGATTACAGAGATACCAGATTTATATCGGGTTTTTATGACTGACAGCTGTCACACACTAAAATACGCTTTTTTTGCAAAATCTAGTTTTTGCATCACCATATTTTGAGAGCTATAATTTTTCCATATTTCGGCCGATAGAGTCATGTGACGGCTTGTTTTTTGCGGAACAAGATGACGTTTTCAGCAGTACCATTTTTATTTCTATTCTGCTTTTTGATCGCATTTTTTTCCACTTTTTGTTTGGCGATATGATGAAAAAGCATATTTTTTTGCTCCGTTTTTTATTTATTTTTATTACGGTGTGCACAGAAGGAGTTAATTAGTGTGACAGTTTTATAGCTCGGGTTGTTTCGGACGCGGCGATACCAAATATGTGTACTTTTTTTGGTTTTGTAATAATTTACGGATTTATTGGTTTAATATTTTATTTATTTTTATTTATTTTGTGATTTTTTTTTTTAATAGTTTAAAAACTTTTTTTTTACTTTTTTTTACATTTTTACTTAGTCCCTGTATGGGACATTAATTTTTATTTTTCTGATCACTGATCTCATGTAATGTAATAGACATATATTACATTACATGAGATCTTCCCTGACTGTTTCAGTCAGAGTCTCCTGTCTGGTATCAGCTACATACAGGCTGAAGCCAGACAGGAAGGACACCATATATGGCAGAGCTGGAGGCGGTCATGTGACCTCCAGCTGCCATAGCAACCCCAGGTCCTCAAACGAAACGGAGGTCTTCGGAGGTAAGTAAGACGACCCCCTCTCTTCCTGCTGTCTCCTATATGCCGCGATCACTATAGATCACAGCATATAGAAGACAGCAAAGGGTTAACATCACTGGGACCTGATCTAATCAGGTCCCGATGATGTACCCTGTCAGAGCTAACGCTCTGCACCGGAATCGCAGTGCTTGCAGGACCCTGGGGGTCCTGAGCACTGCGAGACCACCCACCGTTTTTAAACGTCGGCGCTGCACAGAGCCCGGCAAGCGCCGACGTTTATCTACAGTGGGCGGTCGGGAACCGGTTAAAGTGTGTGCAAACCAGCTGTGTACTATCTTTCAGTACCTGTTTACCTTGAGCCTACAATCACAGAAGCTACCGGTGTTATGGAAGACTTCCTGTCTAGCTTCATTTCCCAAGACTACTTTTCCAGCATCACTAAACGACTATCGCCCTGTAGCCTTAAAATTGCATGCTATGAAGTCCTTGGAAAGATTAGTGCTTGCTTGAGTCTAGAGATGAGCGAACTTGTTCGCCAAACTGAAAGTCGGTGAGAACATTGCACATTCGGATTAGTGTTTGGAAAATTTGGTAAATTATCACGTTTCCACTAATGCTTTTATTAGGACTTTGGCTAGGATAGTAGTGCTATATGAAGAGGGGGAAAAATGTGTTGGACGAGGGGAGGGGTTAGGAAGAGGTCAGAGGAGCGGCGGACTGTTATTCTTAATTTTTTTTTCTTAACTTAATGTGTGCAGATTCCGGCAGCCAATCAGGGCGCAGAAACCATCCACAATGTCGAGACACAAGGGTTTCTGTCACTGGCTGCCAAAGTCTCATGCCCCTCTCCATATAAAGCGCGGACACATTGTTTTGGCGCCATTTTGTTAATGTAACAGCACAGAGAGGCTGCTCCTGATACTGCTAGAGGATAGGCAGATAGTTATCTAGGCCGTTGATTATAAGTCAGCTAGTTCAGATAAATAGGATCCTGTATGGCTGTGAAATCGACCTTCGAGCAGATTAATCCTTTTCACTAACTGTGTGGTCCAGAGACACCAAGACACATTTCAGCATTTAACTCTTTTGTGCTGCTAATATTATTGTCCTGCCAGGAGTACACATTTGAAAATCTAAATTCTTTGTGCTAATAGCGTGCTCCAGAAAGCAGGCCAAATTTCAGTATATAAATATTTCGTGCTACTAGTTTAGCTTCAGCTAGGAGCCCACATTTCTGAATCTAAATTTTTTGTGCTAATAGCGTGCTCCAGAAAGTAGGCCACATTTTAGTATATACATATTTTGTGCTACTAATATTTTTGTCCAGTCAAGAGTCCACATATGAAAATCCAAATTATTTGTGCTAATAGCATGCCCTTTAAAGCAGACCACATTTCAGTACATAAATATTTTGTGCTGGTAATATTTTTATCCAGCCAAGAGTCCACATTTTAAAATCTAAATTCTTTGTCCTAATAGTGTGCTCCAGAAAGCAGGCAAGTTTTCAGTATAAAAATATTTTGTGCTGCAAATTTTGCTCCAGCCAGCAGTCCACATTTCTGAATCTAAATTATTTGTGCTAATAGCGTGTTCCAGAAAGCAGGCCACATTCCAGTATATAAATATTTTCTGCTACTATTTTTGTCCAGCCAAGTGTCCACATTTCTGAATCTAAATTCTTTGTGCTAATTGCATGCTCCAGAAAGTAGGTCACATTTCAGTATATAAATATGTTATGCTACTATTTTTGCTCCAGTCAGGAGTGCAGATTTCAAAGTCTAAATTCTTTGTGATAATAGCATGTTCCAGAAAGCAGCCCACTAGTGATGAGCGAGCACTAAAATGCTCGGGTACTCGTTGCTCGGGTTGAGTAAATTGGAATACTCGGGTGCTTGACCCGAGCAATGAGCCCAATGTAAGTCTATGGGAAACTCTAGCATTTTTCAGGCGGCTCCCCCCGGCTGTCTGCAGAGGGCCTAAAAATTGCCCAAATTGATGGGAACAGTGTTCAAATGACATGGGAACAGGATGGGGAAGACGACTGGAAGCATTTCTGACTCCCAGGTCACTGCTGTCAACAACGTTGTCAGAGTATTACGCCACTTTTACGGACTCACAATATAACATACAAAAACGAAACCATATGGGATTTTCCTGGGAAATATGTTAAGGAACATCCTTTCCAGGGTAATGACTTGTATATAAGGCAAAATAAATAACCAAAAACAAAAATACTCCTCCACACCTTGGGTTATGTTCACACGTAGCGTTTTTGATGTGTTTTTGCACTTTTGCATTGCTTTCAACCAACACAAATGCATTCACTGAGAAATGTCATTTTAACATTTTACAACCTTATCTGGCCATGTGGTGTGTGACACATCATCAGAAAGGGAAGGAGCGCCATTTGACTTTTTGAATGTAAAATTTGTTTGAATAATTAGCGGACGCCATGTCACATTTGGGGAGCCCCTAATGTGCCTAAACAGCGGAAACCCCCCACAAGTGCCACCATTTTGGAAACTAGACCCCTTAGGGAACTTATCTAGATGTGTGGTGAGCACCTTGCACCCCCAGCTGCTTCACAGAAGTTTATAATATTGAGCTGTAAAAATAAAATTTTCACATTTTTCCCATAAAAAATGTTTTTCATTCCCTAATTTTGCATTATCATAAGGGTAACAGGATAAATTGCACCATGAAATTTGTTGTACAATTTCTCCTGAGTACGCCGATACCCCATATGTGGGGGAAAACCACTGCTTTGGTGTACGGCAGGGTTCGGAAGAGAAAGAAGCGCTATGTTGGCTGGGATAGGCAGCAGACACCATGTCACATTTGAGAGCCCCTGACATGCCAAAACAGCAGAAACCCCCACAAGTGACCCCATTTTGTAAACTACACCTCTCAAGGAATTCATCTAGGGAAGTAGTGAGCATTTTTTAATTTTTAAATTTATACCATTGGGCAGTGAAAAAAGCATAATTATATTTTTACCACAAAAAAATGTTTTACCCTCAGATTTTACATTTTCACACAGGGCAATGGGTAAAAATGGTGCCGAAATGTGTCACACAATTTCTTCTAAAAGTGTCAATACCCCATATGTGGCTGTATCGTACCACTTAGCCATACGGTGAGATTTGAGGGGGAAGGAGCGCTATTTGACAATCGGAGAACAAATTATTGTAGAATAGGCATTTGGATTTGGGAGCACAAAATTTTCTGAATTTCTTTTGGGGGGCAAGGACCATTTTGCTTTTCCAGAGCCTTTCTGCTACCAGTAACTTGGAAGTCCCTTATATTTTTAACAGATGATGGACCTGAGTGGGGACTAGCTTTTTTTGAGGACTGAGTTGAAGCTTTTATTGGGAACATTTTACGTAACATTTATCCGGCGCTCTAGGCTGAGCACTTACATCGGGGTTTACATCTAATTTTCCAAGTGATGTAATTCAGATGAAACACCTGCGGGATCCATTCACTGTAATGAGGCAGCAGAGTTACTCTGGACTCCGTCTGGCCTCTGTTTAGTGGTGTCCTTTTTTTCAGAAGTGCACAAAACTGTGGCCAACCGCACTTTTATGCACGCCTAAAACAAATGACACCGTGGGATCCCAGGCTAGACGGCATCCACAGTGGCCTATATCTGCCTCATTACAGGGAATCTTCCATCATGGGTTCTGGCTGAATCACGTATTTCAGAGATTTACACGGAAACTCTGGTGTAAGTGCTCAGCGCAGAGCACAGGATAAATGTGAGCAGAGCCTTACTGGGATCTTTGGGAGACATAATAAACAAATCAGTAGCAGGTGAATAATATTTGTTTTATTTATTTTTTATGCCGTTCCTCGTGTGATATAACTGATTAGATTACTTTATTCTTCGGGTCGGTGCGATTACAGAGATACCAGATTTATATCGGGTTTTTATGACTGACAGCTGTCACACACTAAAATACGCTTTTTTTGCAAAATCTAGTTTTTGCATCACCATATTTTGAGAGCTATAATTTTTCCATATTTCGGCCGATAGAGTCATGTGATGGCTTGTTTTTTGCGGAACAAGATGACGTTTTCAGCGGTACCATTTTTATTTCTATTCTGCTTTTTGATCGCATTTTTTTCCACTTTTTGTTTGGCGATATGATGAAAAAGCATATTTTTTTGCTCCGTTTTTTATTTATTTTTATTACGGTGTGCACAGAAGGAGTTAATTAGTGTGACAGTTTTATAGCTCGGGTTGTTTCGGACGCGGCGATACCAAATATGTGTACTTTTTTTGGTTTTGTAATAATTTACGGATTTATTGGTTTAATATTTTATTTATTTTTATTTATTTTGTGATTTTTTTTTTTTAATAGTTTAAAAACTTTTTTTTTACTTTTTTTTACATTTTTACTTAGTCCCTGTATGGGACATTAATTTTTATTTTTCTGATCACTGATCTCATGTAATGTAATAGACATATATTACATTACATGAGATCTTCCCTGACTGTTTCAGTCAGAGTCTCCTGTCTGGTATCAGCTACATACAGGCTGAAGCCAGACAGGAAGGACACCATATATGGCAGAGCTGGAGGCGGTCATGTGACCTCCAGCTGCCATAGCAACCCCAGGTCCTCAAACGAAACGGAGGTCTTCGGAGGTAAGTAAGACGACCCCCTCTCTTCCTGCTGTCTCCTATATGCCGCGATCACTATAGATCACAGCATATAGAAGACAGCAAAGGGTTAACATCACTGGGACCTGATCTAATCAGGTCCCGATGATGTACCCTGTCAGAGCTAAAGCTCTGCACCGGAATCGCAGTGCTTGCAGGACCCTGGGGGTCCTGAGCACTGCGAGACCACCCACCGTTTTTAAACGTCGGCGCTGCACAGAGCCCGGCAAGCGCCGACGTTTATCTACAGTGGGCGGTCGGGAACCGGTTAAAGTGTGTGCAAACCAGCTGTGTACTATCTTTCAGTACCTGTTTACCTTGAGCCTACAATCACAGAAGCTACCGGTGTTATGAAAGACTTCCTGTCTAGCTTCATTTCCCAAGACTACTTTTCCAGCATCACTAAACGACTATCGCCCTGTAGCCTTAAAATTGCATGCTATGAAGTCCTTGGAAAGATTAGTGCTTGCTTGAGTCTAGAGATGAGCGAACTTGTTCGCCAAACTGAAAGTCGGTGAGAACATTGCACATTCGGATTAGTGTTTGGAAATTTCGGTAAATTATCACGTTTCCACTAATGCTTTTATTAGGACTTTGGCTAGGATAGTAGTGCTATATGAAGAGGGGGAAAAATGTGTTGGACGAGGGGAGGGGTTAGGAAGAGGTCAGAGGAGCGGCGGACTGTTATTCTTAATTTTTTTTTTCTTAACTTAATGTGTGCAGATTCCGGCAGCCAATCAGGGCGCAGAAACCATCCACAATGTCGAGACACAAGGGTTTCTGTCACTGGCTGCCAAAGTCTCATGCCCCTCTCCATATAAAGCGCGGACACATTGTTTTGGCGCCATTTTGTTAATGTAACAGCACAGAGAGGCTGCTCCTGATACTGCTAGAGGATAGGCAGATAGTTATCTAGGCCGTTGATTATAAGTCAGCTAGTTCAGATAAATAGGATCCTGTATGGCTGTGAAATCGACCTTCGAGCAGATTAATCCTTTTCACTAACTGTGTGGTCCAGAGACACCAAGACACATTTCAGCATTTAACTCTTTTGTGCTGCTAATATTATTGTCCTGCCAGGAGTACACATTTGAAAATCTAAATTCTTTGTGCTAATAGCGTGCTCCAGAAAGCAGGCCAAATTTCAGTATATAAATATTTCGTGCTACTAGTTTAGCTTCAGCTAGGAGCCCACATTTCTGAATCTAAATTTTTTGTGCTAATAGCGTGCTCCAGAAAGTAGGCCACATTTTAGTATATACATATTTTGTGCTACTAATATTTTTGTCCAGTCAAGAGTCCACATATGAAAATCCAAATTATTTGTGCTAATAGCATGCCCTTTAAAGCAGACCACATTTCAGTACATAAATATTTTGTGCTGGTAATATTTTAATCCAGCCAAGAGTCCACATTTTAAAATCTAAATTCTTTGTCCTAATAGTGTGCTCCAGAAAGCAGGCCAGTTTTCAGTATAAAAATATTTTGTGCTGCAAGTTTTGCTCCAGCCAGCAGTCCACATTTCTGAATCTAAATTATTTGTGCTAATAGCGTGTTCCAGAAAGCAGGCCACATTTCAGTATATAAATGTTTTGTGCTACTAGTTTTGCACCAGCCATGAGTCCAAATTTCTGAATCTAAAATTCTTTATGCTAATAGCGTGGTCCTGAAACCAGACCACATTTCTGCATATAAATATTTTCTGCTACTATTTTTGTCGAGCCAAGTGTCCACATTTCTGAATCTAAATTCTTTGTGCTAATTGCATGCTCCAGAAAGTAGGTCACATTTCAGTATATAAATATGTTATGCTACTATTTTTGCTCCAGTCAGGAGTGCAGATTTCAAAGTCTAAATTCTTTGTGATAATAGCATGCTCCAGAAAGCAGCCCACTAGTGATGAGCGAGCACTAAAATGCTCGGGTACTCGTTGCTCGGGTTGAGTAAATTGGAATACTCGGGTGCTTGACCCGAGCAATGAGCCCAATGTAAGTCTATGGGAAACTCTAGCATTTTTCAGGCGTCTCCCCCCAGCTGTCTGCAGAGGGCCTAAAAATTGCCCAAATTGATGGGAACAGTGTTCAAATGACATGGGAACAGGATGGGGAAGACGACTGGAAGCATTTCTGACTCCCAGGTCACTGCTGTCAACAACGTTGTCAGAGTATTACGCCTCTTTTACGGACTCACAATATAACATACAAAAACAAAACCATATGGGATTTTCCTGGGAAATATGTTAAGGAACATCCTTTCCAGGGTAATGACTTGTATATAAGGCAAAATAAATAACCAAAAACAAAAATACTCCTCCACACCTTGGGTTATGTTCACACGTAGCGTTTTTGATGTGTTTTTGCACTTTTGCATTGCTTTTAACCAACACAAATGCATTCACTGAGAAATGTCATTTTAACATTTTACAACCTTATCTGGCCATGTGGTGTGTGACACATCATCAGACACATGCATACAGTGCTGAAAAGACATGGGAACAGCATGGGGAAGACCCCTGGAAGCATCTCCGACTCCCAGGTCACTGCATAAAACTGTGCACATCATTAGTGATCGTTGGTGCATGCGAAGATGCCTCCCGCCATGCATCTGTCGTTGCAGACTTGCAATAATCACCATCCACTTCCTTGTCCGAGTGCAGCGTACAGTTGTCCCTACCCCATTTCTTGGAATGCAAGCACAAGTATGTAGCCAGCCACGCACCCACCCACAGGCTGCAATACTATAGTGGCAAATTTTTGACAGCTGCTTGCACTTGAAATGTGACCTTTTAGGCTCGTGGAGGTGGAAGCTGTCCACAATCTCATGGCGGCGGTGACCGGGTATCCATACTCGGTCCCCAGCCGCCACTATTTGTCTCGGTGTCGTCTCCGCCTTCCACAAGCACGGGTCCCACAACATTACGCATGCCCTCCCCAGTTTGCAGAGTTGTATTTCACCACAGCCATATTCTTTAGCTGGTGAAAGGACTTGGGAAACCATATCTACCCAGCTGTCATTTCGCCCAGGAAGTCCTCTAAAGCTGCTTTCACTTGAAATGTGGCCTTTTAGGCTCGTGGAGGTAGAAGCTTTTCATAACCTCATGCCGGCGGCGACCGGGTGTCCATACTTGGTCTCCAGTCGCCACTATTTCTCCCAGCATCGTCTCCGCCTTCCACAAGCACGGGTCCCACAACATTACCTGTGCCCTCCCCAGTGCACTTACTGGGAAGGACCGCCTAACCACAAACAAGTGGACAGGTGAATGTGGCCAGGGACAGTACGGAGCCAGTCCACAGCTTTTTTTTGCTGAGAGTTGTATTTCACCACAGCCATATTCTTTAGCTCGGTGAAAGGACTGGCATAGAGGAAAACCGTATCTACTCTGGGTGTCATTTCTCTCAGGAAGTCCTCTAATGCAGCTTGTTGCAGAAGCAATGGCAGCCCATCCAACATCAACTCGCACTTGTCGGTGGTGCTTTGACACACAAACATCTTTCTTTGAGCATTTAATTTCATGACTACAGAGTTGAGCAATGGCCTGATCTGCAATGCGGTTTGAGAAATAACATGCATAAACATGTACGATCCACATTAAGAAAGCAGCCATAGAGTGTCCGGGAACCTTCCCCCACACTTTTCTTAGACAGGGCTGCTTCTCGGTAGGGTTGGACTGACCCACCAGAAAACCGGAGATTCCTCTGGTGGGCCCTGGCTTCTCCTTCAGGAGAGTTCATAGTGCCGAGGTGAGGCCATGATGATGATAGAGGCCACCATCTGCTTAGTTTTCGGTTACTTGGAATGCAAGCGCAAATATGCAGCCAGCCACCCACCCACCCACAGGCCGCAATACTTAACTGCCAGATTTCTGGGCCACTGCTTGCACTTGAAATGTGGCCTTTTAGGCTCGTGGAGGTGGAAGATTTTCACAATTTCATGCCTCATGCCCCGTGTCTATACTCGGTCCCCAGCCGTCACTATTTCTCCCGATGTTGTCTCCGCCTTCTACAAGCGCGGGTCCCTGAACATTACTGCTGGTACTGTTCTAAGGGAAATTGCTTGCCTCCTACCAGCCTGGAATATTTCCAGTAAACTATGGTACGATGCCATGGTATTAGCACTGCCCCCAGTACCAGTAGCGAAGCCATCCCCAATTTCCTTCTCATGAATTTTATTTGGCTGCCCAAATACATTAGTTTCTCACAAAGGAGCTGAACATAGAGTGGCAGTAGGTGCAAGTTTCTCCAGCCTGTTAGATATCAGAGGGTGAATGGAAGCACATTGGATCAGTGGTTAGCACTGAAGCCTTGCAGCGCTGGGATCCTGGGTTCAAATCCCAGCAAGGACAACATCTGCAAGGACTTTGTATGTTTGCGTGGGTTTCTACCTCAGTAAAGAAGCAGCCATAGAGTGACCAGGAACCTTCCCACACACTTCTTTAGCCAGGACTGCTTCTCGGCAGGGTTGGACGGTCCCACCAGAGAATCCTATGGTGTGCCCTGGCTTCTACATCAGGAGAGTTCATGATAGCGCTAACTTTTCAGCTGTTATGGGGCTCTTGAGCGGGGGAGAAAGGTGAGCCCTCAGAATCAAATCCTCTGGTGGGCACAATGTTTTTCAATCTGAAACAGCTTCTCAGTGGGAGTTGTATTTCACCACAGCCATATTCTTTTGCTCGGTGAAAGGTCTGGTATAGAGGGAAACAGTATCTACTCCGGCTGTCATTTCTCCGTCACCAGGTTCCACCCATTGTCACACACGACCATGCCTGGCTGTATGTTCAGTGGTGGGAACCACAGATCAGGCTGCTGTGTTATAGCTTTCAACAACTCTGCAGTGCTGGGCAGTTTGTCACCTAAGCATTAAGCATGTTATCTTCAGCTCAGCCTGTTGCCGCTTGGCCAAGGCAGTGCTGCAGTGCTTTCAGCTTTTGACTAATGTGGCCATTTCGGAGATAGAGGAGGAGGTGCAGGAGCTGAACAATGTGATTACATTGAGGTTACATCGGCGACTCTGTTTTTTATACTAAAGAAAGATCCTATTGTTTTGTTTTTTTTACGTTATTTTTTTAAGACCAATGCATTCACCGGGAAATGTAATTTTAACATTTTACAACCTTATCTGGCAATGTGGTGTGTGACACATAATCAGACACATCCGGTTTTATTTATGATGGAGGGACTCTGAAAGTCACAAAGTCTATTTTTATAGGTCCATTAGGCGGCCCATACTGTTCTTAAAAGGCCAGCAGTCGGCCCTCGCTATTGTTAGAGAGCCATCAGCTGGCTATGGTTTGTTGTTCCCATTATTAACGAGTGGATCTCCAATACTGTAATTGCATAAGCCGTGACTGTAAGGGCTGCCAAAAATTCAGATGCAACCCCATAACCCTTTGAAGAGACATAGAGGGTCTCAGTAACAAAAATGTTCACATCATAAAGGAGCGAGTCTCCTATAGTGGTAATGCCCATGTTGTGACTGCAAGGGCTGCCAAAATTTGGGAAAAACCCCACTAACAATTTAAAGACACAGAGCAGGGCCACAGTAACGAGTGCGACATGTTACTATTAGAAAGGAGAAGGTCTGCTATACAGTTATAGGGTATGCAGTAAGTCCAACGGCTGACCAAATTTGGGAAAAACATCACTAACAATTTAAGGACACATAGAGCAGGGCTACAGTAATGACAAATTCTCATTAGAAAGGAGAGGGTCTCCCATAGTGTTAGCCTTTGCAGTGAATGCAAGGGCTGCCAAAAATTGGGAGGCACTCCAATGCCCCTTGGAAGAAACTTAGAGGGCCTCATAAAAAATGTTCCCATTAGAAAGGAGCAGGTCTCCTATACTAGTAATGCCCATGCACTAAGTGTATGGGCTGACAGACATTTACCCCTGGGGGTTATACATGAACAAACTGTACATTTTTTTTTTTTTACGGGCATCATAAACACCCTTTAAAAAAATTATGTGGGTGTTGCATCATGGACCACGGTCACCCTGGTGATATGCTGGTGGAGGATGAGGAGAAGGAGGAGGACAAGAGCAAATATCCAAAATCAGGAAGCATATACCCATGTGTGGGTGTGAAGAGGTGCATGGGAATACACCTCCCAAGAAAAGACACTGGATTTGAGTTTATGTTACGCTGCTATCATTCGGTGGTGTTGAGAAGTCTGGCCCAATCCAGCCCTTGTTCATTTTTATAAGAGTCAGCCTGTCAGCATTTTCAGTTGACAGGCAGATGCGCTTATCAGTTATAATTCCACCAGCGGCACTAAAAACCCGCTCTGATAAAACGCTAGCGGCAGGACAGCCCAGGACCTCCAAGGCGTAGAGAGCCAGTTCATTCCACATATCCAGCTTGGATACCCAATAATTATAAGGCACAGAGGAATCACGGAGGACGTTGGTACGGTCGGCAAGGTACTCTCTCAGCATCTTCCCAAACTTTGAACTCCTTGTGAGAGTACCCCGCAACTCAGGGCCTGTGCAATGGGAAGGTCTGAGAAAACTATCCCAGAACTTTGACAGGGTTCCCCTGCCCCTGCTGGATTGCATTTGTGCTTCTCTCGCCTGTACTCCTTGGTTGTCCAACGAACTGTGCCCTCTGCCGCCAGCATTTTCAGATGGGAATTTTTTTACATATTTCCACAACAAGGGCCTTCTGGTACTGCCCCATTATTGTAGACCTGTCCGCCTCAGGAATAAGAGATATAAAGTTCTCCTTGTAGCATGGGTCTAGAAGTGTCACCAACCAGTAATGACTGTCACCCAAAATTTTGAGAATGCAAGGGTGATGGGAAAGGGAGCGTAATATAAAATCAGCCATGAGTGCCAGACTGCTAACAGACAAGACTTCCGTGTCCTCACCAAGAGGATGACTGACCATGCTCTCCTCCTCCTCCTCTCTGTCCTCTGGCCATCCACGCTGAACAGACGGTATGACAGTTTTGCAGGTAGTACCGTCTATAGTGCATGAAACTAGCTCCTCTTCTTCCTCCTCCTCCTCCTCTTCCTCATTGTCACCCAATCCATGTTGGGATGAGATGAGGCTGGGCTGTGTGTAATCACCCTGTATGGTTCCTTGCTCCATCTCATCGTGTTCTGCCTGCAATGCATCCTCTTGGATTGTGAGCAGAGAGCGTTTCAGAAGACAGAGAAGTGGGATGGTGAAGCTAATTATGGCATCATCGCCGCTCACCATCTTGGTGGAGTCCTCAAAGTTTTGGAGGATGGTACATATGTCTGATATCCATGTCCACTCCTGAGGTCTTATGTGTGGCGTCTGAGCTCAATACTGACGGCCTTGTTGATGCTGGTAGTCAACAACTGCCCTCTTCTGCTCACAAATCCTTCCCAACATCTGCAGTGTAGAGTTCCAACGTGTGGGGACATCACATACCAGTCTGTGAGCTAGAAGCTGCAAGCGCTGCTGAAACACGGCAAAGGCGGCGGAAGCTGTAGATGACTTTCTAAAATGGGCACACAGGCGGCGTACTTTAACAAGCAGATACGGCAGTTCTGGGTAGGATTTGAGAAACTGCTGAAGCACGAGGTTAAGCACATGGGCCAGGCATGGTACGTGTGTGAGCTCGCCTCGCCTCAGACCCACCACCAGGTTCCGGCCATTGTCACATACGACCATGCCTGGCTGTAGGTTCAGTGGTGTGAGCCACAGATCTGCCTGCTCTTTCAGAGCTGTCCACAACTCTTCAGCATTGTGTGGTTTGTCACTTAAGCATATTAGCTTCAGCACAGCCTGTTGCCGCTTGGCCGAGGCAGTGCTGCAGTGCTTCCAGCTTGTGACTGATGTGGTCATTTCGGAGATGGAGGCTGAAGAGAAGGAGGAGGCTGAGGAGGATAAGGTGCAGGAGCTGTAGACTTTGAGGGCAACTCTGATTGACCTAGAGCCCGCAATCCTTGGCGTTGGGAGGACGTGTTCCGTCCCAAGGTCCAACTGGGTCCCAGCTTCCACTATGTTAACCCAGTGTGCCATCAGCGAGATGAACCGTCCCTGCCCACAAGCACTTGTCTACGTGTCTGTGGTTAGGTGGACTTTCCCGGTAACTGCGATGTTGAGGGCACGGCTAATGTTTTGGGACACGTGCATGTGTAATGCGGGGACGGCACACCAGGAGAAATAGTGGTGACTGGGGACCTAATGCCGAGGGACGGCCGCCGACAACAGGTTGCGGAATGCTTCCGTCTCTACAAGCCTAAAAGGCAACATTTCGAGCGCAAGCAGTTGTGAAATGTGGGAATTTAGTACTGTGGGGCGTTGGCTGCGTATTTGCGCTTGGGTTCCAAGGACTGGGGTATGAACAACTGAACGCTGCGCTGGGACAAGGACGTGGACATGCTTCCTGATGCTGCTACTTGAGAGTGTGCAATGACAGGTGCAGGGCAGGAGGCATCTTCGAATGCACCATGGACAGGGGATTGGCTTGCATGCACAACAGCATTAGAAGCAATGGTACCACCTGCAGACACTGTTCCTGGACCCTGGGGTTCGGCCCACAAAGTCAGGTGCTTTACTGCCATGTGCCTGATCATGCTGGTGGTGGTTAGGCTGGTCGTTTTACCACTCCTGCTGATGCTGGCCTGGCAGTTGGTGCAAATGGCCTTTTTGGGGTTATCGGCAGAGTCTTTAAAATACAACCAGACTCGGGAAGACCTTACAGTTGCACGGCAACTTCCTTTGTGTTGTTGTTACGCGTGATGGGAGGAAGGAGGTTCAGGGTGAGGAATATGTGGTCCAAACTCACAGCTACCCCTTCCCAGCTACAGAGAGAGCACGTGACCGGAAGTGAGAGCGTGCGTGGGGTGTGAGCACGTGGTGTGGCTGTGGTGAGCGGCGTGCGGCGAGGTCCGACTCGGCTCGCGGCCCTCCGGCGAGGGAGCCAGGCGGAGGTGACCGAGTGGACCGGGTGGACCGGTAGGAGGCGACCGGAGGGACGAGTGCAAGAGAGCGCTGTGATAGCGTGCAGCGCCGGCCGGTGGAGGGCGCCAGGTGGTGATGACCAGGAGGTGACCAGGAGGACCGGTAAGAGGCGACCGGAGGGGCGAGCACGCTGTGATAGCGTGCAGCGTCCCTAGAGGAGGTGAGTGAGGGCAGGAGGCCGCGATAAGCGGCCCTACTGAACCCGAGTGTGTACTGTACTGTACTGTATTGTATTTGTATTTTTATTGTAATTGTATTATATTTAAGTGCTCCCCCCCGGCCTTATTTAAATTAATCCCCTGTCCATACTTGATCGATCTCCCCCCTATCCATATTTAATACAACTCCCCCGGCCATCTTTAGTGATCCCCCAGTCCATATTTAATTGATCACCCCCCGTCCATATTTAAATTGATCCCCTGATCCCCCCTGTCCATATTTAACTGATCCCCCTGACCACATTTAAATTGACCCCCCGTCCTCATTTAATTGATCCCCCAACCACCCCCATCCATATTAAATTGATCCCCCCGACCACATTTAACTGATCGACCCCCCCCAGCCCATAATAAATTGATCCCCCTTGTCCATATTTAATAGATTCCCCCTGTCCACTTTTACTGATCCCCAGTCCCTATGTATTTGCCTTATCCCCATCCATATTTAATTAACCCCCTGTCCATAATTAATTGATTGATTCCCCAGTCCACAATTAATTATTTCCCCAGTCCATATTTATTGATCCCCAGTCCATAGTTAATTGACACACCGTCCATACTTAATTAATCCACCTGACCTACTTAGCTGATTCCCCCGTCCATACTTGATACTTAATTGATTCCCCGTCCATACTTAACTGATCCCCCGCCGATATCTAATTGATACACTTGCACATCCCTAATTGATCCCCGTCCATACACCTATATATAAATAATTGTGTTTTGGACTTGTATATATATACTGACTGTATCCCCATATTTAGAATGACGTCCATGTTGGCCGGTGCCGTGCAGTGTACATCTTGCGCAATGTATGCATTCCGTGAGCAACCGCTCGAGGATCCATACTGCTGCGAGAGATGTGAGCATATCGTGCACTTGGAAGCCCAAATTCTGGATCTAAGTGCTCAGATAGCAATACTGAGGAGCATCGACAACATGGAACGGAGTTTGCTGCTCACCGAGCAGACACTCAATGGGTCAATACTGGGGGTGGAGCATAGAGGGGAAGTGCAGGGTGAACAGGCAGGGAGCTGGATAACAGTTAGGAGGGATAGAGGGAAGAAGTATAGGAAGGCTGGTTCAGAACCGGCATTATTGGAGCACGACAGATCCTCTGACCGCCGGGGGAGTGTATGCTCCAGTAATGAAGGGGAGGGGGGAAGTGTAGGGCAGGCAAGACAGGTTCTGGTAGTGGGTGACTCTATTATTAGGGGGACAGACAGGGCAATCTGTCACAAAGACCGGGATCGCCGAACGGTGTGCTGCCTCCCTGGCGCTCGAGTCCGGCACATCGCGGATTGGGTTGACAGGTTACTGGGTGGGGCTGGCGAAGACCCAGCGGTCATGGTCCACATCGGCACCAATGACAAAGTGAGTGGTAGATGGAGGGTCCTTAAAAATGATTTCAGGGACCTAGGTAGGAAGCTTAGGGCAAGGACCTCCAAGGTAGTTTTCTCAGAAATACTACCAATCCCGCGAGCCACACAGGAGCGCCAACGGGAAGTTAGGGAGGTGAATAAGTGGCTAAAGAGTTGGTGCAAGGCAGAAGGGTTTGGGTTCATGGAGAACTGGGCCGACTTCGTGGTCGGCTACAGGCTCTACCGTAGGGACGGGCTGCACCTCAATGGGGAGGGTGCAGCGGTGCTGGGGAAGAAGATGGCTAATAGGTTGGAGGAGTTTTTAAATTAGAGACAGGGGGGGGAACCAAGGAGATAGGTGGGATGTGAGGCAAGCATGGGGGAAGGGGAGAAGTGAATATAATGAGGGTGGAGAGGGGGGTGGGGATAGTACAGTTAGATCGTTAGAGAAGAATAGGATGCTAAATAACCCCAAAGTTTTATCTTGCATGCTGACCAACGCAAGAAGCCTGGCCAATAAGGCGGATGAGCTGCGGGCGCTTATATCGGGGAAAGAGGTATGACATCGTAGGTATAACAGAGACTTGGCTAGACGATAGCTACGACTGGGCGGTAAATTTATTAGATTATAGTTTATTTAGAAGGGACCGGAAACAGGGGAAAGGCGGAGGAGTCTGCTTATATGTAAAGTCATGTCTAAAGCCCAGACTAAGGGAAGATATAGGAGAGGGAGAAGAGGGGGTCGAGTCCAGGTGGGTAGAGATAGAGGGTGCAAAAAAAAAAAATAAAATATTACTGGGGGTCTGCTATAATCCACCAAATATAACAGAGGAGAATGAGAATCTGCTATTAGGACAAATAGACAAAGTAGCAAAAAATAATGAAGTGATTGTAATGGGGGATTTCAACTACCCGGATATTGACTGGGAAACAGAAACCTGTAGATCTCAGAAAGGAAAAAGGTTCTTGACAAATATTAAGGATAATTATCTCTCCCAACTAGTGCAGGAACCAATGAGAGGGAAGGCCGTGTTGGACTTAATATTGACTAATAGGCCTGATAGAATAACTGAGGTACAGATAGGGGGGCACCTAGGTAATAGCGATTATAATATTATCGACTTCAAAATGCCCTTCAGTAGGGTTATCAATAAGGGAACAACAAAAACATTAAACTTTAGGAGGGCGAAGTTTGATCAGCTGATAGAAAACCTTCAACTTATTGACTGGGACAAAGTTCTTAATCAAAGGAATACGAATAGTAAATGGGAAACCTTCAAAATAATTCTGAATACTCAGTGCGAGAGATATATACCGTATGGGAATAAAAGGGCCCGAAATAAGAGGAAACCAATATGGTTGAACAAGAACGTAAATGGGGCGTTAAATAGCAAAAAAGAGGCATTCAAGAGATTAAAACAGGAAAACAGTAAGGAGGCACTAATGTGTTACAAGGAAAAAACGAGAACCTGTAAAAAACAAATAAAAATAGCGAAGGAGGAAACAGAGAAACGTATTGCTAGGGAAAGTAGATCAAATCCCAAACTGTTCTTTACGTATATAAATAGTAAAAGGATTAAATCGGATAATATTGGACCGATAAAAAGTGAGGAAGGCAAAATCATAGAGAAAGATGAGGATAAAGCTAATCTATTAAATAATTTTTTTTTCGACAACTTTCACAAAGGAAATAGAACTAACAGGAGAAATGAGAAGTGACAAGCTTAATCCTCCACTAAGTATGACAAATCTAACCCAAGCTGGGGTACAGAAACGCCTCAGTAACATTAAAATAAACAAATCACCAGGACCTGATGGCATACACCCACGGGTACTAAGGGAACTAAGTAATGTGATAGACAGACCGTTATATCTTATATTTAAGGACTCTGTTGAGACTGGGTCTGTACCACTTGATTGGCGACAGGCGAATGTAGTGCCAATATTCAAAAAGGGAGCAAAAAGTGACGCCGGAAACTATCGGCCGGTGAGTCTGACGTCCGTTGTGGGCAAAATTTTTGAAAGCTTCATTAAAGAGGCAATTACGGAGCATCTTGATGCTAATAATCTTTTAATCCCGAACCAACATGGATTCATGAGGAATCGCTCCTGCCAAACAAACCTGATTGACTTCTACGAGGAGGTTAGCTCTCGAGTAGATCAGGGGGAACCAGTGGATGTCGTGTATCTCGACTTCTCAAAAGTGTTCGATAGCGTGCTACATAATAGGTTGGTATACAAAATGAGAATGATGGGGCTGTGGGAAAATGTTTGCAAGTGGGTAGCAAACTGGCTAAGGGATAGAAGGCAGAGGGTGGTTATAAATGGAATATACTCAGATTGGGTAAGCGTCACTAGTGGGGTACCACAGGGGTCTGTACTAGGCCCAATGTTAATTAATATCTTTATTAAAGACATAGTCAACGGGATAAATAGTAAAATATCAATATTTGCAGATGACACAAAGTTATGTAAAACAATTAATACAAAAGAGGACAGTGTAGACCTACAGAGGGATTTGGATAAGCTGGGTAGGTGGAGCATTAAATGGCAAATGAGGTTTAATGAGGAGAAATGTAAGGTCATACATATGGGAAGGAAAAATGGAAGTCACCAGTACTCACTGAATGGGAAATCATTGGGGAATTCAGAGATGGAGAAGGACTTGGGCATCTTGATTGATAGCAAACTAAATTGGAGTGCCCAAAGTCAGGCCGCTGCTGTAAGGGCAAACAGGGTAATGGGATGTATCAGAAGAGGTATAGCTGCAAAGGATGAGAACATTGTTCTTCCACTGTACAAAGCACTGGTCAGACCACACTTGGAATACTGTGCTCAGTTATGGGCCCCAATATATAGAAAGGATATAAATGAGCTTGAAAAGGTACAAAGGAGGGCAGCAAAATTAATAAAGGGAATGGAGGGACTGCAATACCCAGAGAGGTTGGCAAAACTAGGACTATTCAGCCTGGAAAAGAGAAGGTTGAGGGGGGACATAATAAATGTATACAAATATGTTAGGGGACAGTATAGACATCTTGCCGGGGATTTGTTCAAAAGGAGGGATATTACGGTAACAAGAGGGCATTCACTAAGACTGGAAGAGAAAAGGTTTCAGCACCAGCATAGGAAGGGGTTCTTTACAGTAAGAGCAGTGAGAATATGGAATTCACTGAGTGAGGAGACGGTAATGTCGGATTCACTACACCAGTTCAAGCGGGGACTGGATGCATTTCTAGATACCAGGCAGATTTCAGCGTATACTTAAAAATAAAATAAAATAGTAGGTTGATACAGGGATTTATTATGACTGCTGGTTTCAGAGTCGGGAGGGAATTTTTCCTCAGGTGAAGATTGGCCAAATCATTTGGGGTTTTTGCCCTCCTCTGGATCAACTTTAGCAATTACAGAACTAACAGGTCGAACTTGATGGACGCAAGTCTTTATTCGGCTTTACAAACTGTTACTATGTTACTACTGAGACTTGACTGTGTGGAAGACAAGGTGGTGGTGGTGGCTAAGTGACTGGAAACATTATCTGCTATCCAACCAATAACCTTTTGACACTGCTCTGTGTTCAATAGTGATGTTCTGCGGTCCCCTATTAATTGGGACATGAAGGTCGAGCGAGAAGTTGTGGGTGTTTGTTGTGGCACAATTTCAGCTTGCCCACGGCCTCGGCCTCTGCATGCACCATCATCACCATCACGTCCAATTCCCGGTCCCTTGCTACGTGCCTTGCTCATTTTAAATGGAGGACAATATCTTCGACGCTCACTACAAATGACTGAATTTGGAGCGAACTTATATGTGATCCGTGTGACGGACAAACCACAGTTTTAAATACCTGGCCTGTAGGTAACTATTTTGATCAGCAAACTGGTGTCAATTGCTTCACTGACACACTGAAATTTTTTTTAATGGAGGTCACAAATGGCAGTATTTTCTGAAAACGTATATGTGATCCGTGTGACGGAGAAAACACAGTTTTAAATATCTGGCCTGTAGGTAACTATTTTGAACAGCAATCTGGTGTCAACTGCTTCACTGACACATTGAAACAAATTTTTAATGGAGGTCAGAAATGGCAGTATTTTCTGAAAACATATATGTGATCCGTGTGACAGAAAACACAGTTTTAAATACCTGGCCTGTAGGTAACCATTTTGAAAATCAAACTGGTGTCAATTGCATCACTGACACAGTGAAAAAAAAATATAATGGAGGCAAGAAATGGCAGTATTTTCAGTGCAATTATATGTGATCCATGTGACGAACAAAACACAGTTTTAAATAGCTGGATTTCTAGCGCTGTAATATGGAAAGGACCTGGCTGTATTCTGCAGTGCCACCATGCAAATGGCGCAGAAAAACTGTGTTCTCTGAATTGCTTTTTAAGCAAATGAGGATTAAGATCCAAAAAAAAATTATTCCTGGCCCCTGAGACCTGGGCCTATTTCTACAAATATCTAACAGCAGCAGCAGACAGAACTGGAATGGAGCCTCTTGTGCTATATGCACTGCAGTCTGCTATATACCCTGCCTGCCTTCCTATATACATTGCCTGCCTGAATATCTCTGCAGATGGATTAGTCCTCAGAAGGACTGTTTGTTGAGATGGATATGCGTCTCTAATATAGTTTGGTACACCTACACTAGCTAGAAACAAGCAAATCTCTCCCTAGCTCAGCAGCACCTCTCCCTACACTGTCTGATTCCGGAGTGACTGTGACGAGCATGGCGGCGCCAGGTCTGATATAGACCTGATGATGCTGTGCGGCCAGCCAATCACTGTAATGCCACAACCAACATGTCTACGGCATTACAGTGAGTGGCAGGCAATCCCTGCATGTTCATTAGCGCTCAAAAGAGCGCCAAACATGCAGGGAGGAGACCCGAGCTCCCGCCAAGCAACCCGGAAATACTCGGCGAGCGCCGAGCATCTCGAGCAGTGAGATGCTTGGGTGAGCACCAAGCAGTAGTGAACATGCTCGCTCTTCACTACAGCCAACATTTCAGTATATAAATATTTTGTGATACTATATTCCTGTGTAAAAATTAAAGCATCAATATTTCCAAATTCATTTTGAAATGGAAACAATGGTCGGCTTGAAACAAAATTTTGCATGGCTGTAGGCCAGACCCTGAATTTCATGATACGGAAATTGTTTTGCTGTTTTCAATTCAATTCTAGGGGCTGCAACCCTCTAAACACCCCAAGTTGGAAAGTGGCTAGAGCAATTCCAAAGAAGTCGACTTTCCTCTGAAACTGTCAAATGGATTGGTTTGAAAATCTCATCAGTGATGGTTGATTGCCTATCATTTGTGATCCTGTCAAGTTCAACCACCAACGATAAAAACTACCCCTCTGGTGCACCCCTAAACTCAAATCCTCCCCAAAGGGTTGAAAATGGGGCGATAATGACAACCTTGGTTGAATCAGTATGCTTTCAAAGGCGCCCAAAAATATCTGGAAGCTTGTCAAGAAATTGTAATGTTTATCCCCATTTTCAGGGCGTTTGCATGTGCACCCCTTTATTAACCCCTAAAACGTCATATTATGCAAAGAGGCAAACATTATGTTCATCTCCACACATCTACTGATCATTCTAATCAATTTTCATCATCAGATTACCTGTCAAAAGCCACAAAGGGGTAAAAATACCCTTAACACCCCCCCCTCGTAAAAGTGGGGGAATTGGGGCATTTAGGACACAGTCAGCATGGATTGTGGTGTGTAATGCTGTAGTAAGGCATGCCCCACATGTTTATGGCACTACTGGCACCCCAAGCCTCATTTTGAGGGGGGAAACACAAAAAGGACCTCAAATTTCAACCCCATGAAATGACTTTTCGTAATGGAGGGAAAATTTCAAAATTTGGGTCAAAAGGTGGTGCAAGCCTGCTCTCCATCCTCCCAAAACTCCATTATTGTACGAAAGAAGAAACCACCCCTTTCAACTCTTTTTCACGTCTGCACCTGTGTTTGATGCTTTAATTTTTCACAGGAGTGTTGTTTTGCTCCAGCCAGGAGTTCACATTTCTGAATCTAAATTATTTGTACTAATAGCGTGATCCTTAAACCAGGCCACATTTCTGCATATAAATATTTTGTGCTGGTAATATTTTCATCCAGCCAGGAGTCTACATTTGAAAATATAAATTCTTTGTGCAAAGTGGTCCAGAAAGTAGGCCACATTTCAGTATATAAATATTTTGTGCTATTTTTGCTCCAGCAAGGAATCCACATTTCAAAATCTAAATTCTTTGCACTAATGGCGTGCTCCAGAAAGCAGCCCACATTTCAGTATATAAATATTTTGTGGTACTAGCTTTGTTCGAGCCAGGAGTCCACATTTGTGAATCTAAATTATTTGTGCTAATTGTGTGGTCCAGACATGAGTCCACATTTCAGCATGGCACAGGGCTTGGGTCAAGGCTTGGACCAGCATTTCTAGCTTAAACATTGATCAGTAACAGGTGGATGAGTGACAAGTGTAGGCCTGGTGCTCTGAGAGCCCTGCCAAATTCAGGTAACACACAGGAGACCCAACTTCGAGTCCAGACGTTTCTAAAAATTAGGGGCAGACACCAGGAAAAGTTGCATCAATTCACCCACAGTAGAAATTTTATAATGGCACAGCAGCAGTCAGGCATGGGCCATGCATGAGGTATCAGGGTCTGGGCCAGCATTGACAGCTTTGAATATAAGTTCAAATTAAGAGGTGGGTGAGGGACGGGTGTAGGCCTGCTGTACTGGGAGCCCTGATACCTCATGTAACAGCTCAAACTGCTTTTCTGCTCAGCCATACTCAGGTGGCACAAATATCAGCTTCGTAGACTACTATTGTTAGAAAAATTTAAGGATAATAACACAGGTAGTTGACTGAAAATAACTGCAGGCCTGCCGATCTGGGAGCCCTACTGCTAGAGGCAACATACATGAAGGAGACCCAACCTGGAGTCCAAACATTTCCAAAAATTCAGGGCAGACACCACTAAAGTGGCATCAATTTCCCCACTGTAGAAATAGTATAATGGGGCTCTGACACCCCTTCCACTACAGACAACCCACCAGATGGAGACCCAGCTAGGATTCTCCACATTTCAAAAACTTCTTAGTAACATCAGCAGCAGTAGCAACAACAGGCGCAGTAGCAACAGCAGGCACGGAAGCCATGACAAAGGTGTAACAAACTGCAATAAAGCAAGATCAATGCAGCACACTAAAATCTACACCTGCGACTGGGGTGCAAAAGTCATTGGAGATCCATGACTTGTTCATCTTAATGAAAGTTAGGCGGTCTACACTTCCAGGGGACAGTCGGATGCGTTTATCTGTTAGGACAACAGCAACAGTGCTGAAGACACATTCTGAGAGAACAATGGGTGCCGGGCATGACAAAAGCTCCAAGGCGTGACAGTTGAGCTCAGGCCACTCTTATTTTTCTAGACCAAAATTCTAAAGGGTTCAAAACCCCCCTATTGACATTTTTGATGACCAAAATGCAAAAGGGTCCAAAGTCCCCCCTGATGGCATTGATATTTAGCTTGAGATACTCCTGCACCATCCTCTCCAGTCGTATCAGACTTGTACTTTGTTCTGCTGGTGCACGGGCTGGTCTGAAAAATGTGTGAAATGACTCACAGAAATTGCTTTTGCTAATGTTCTTGCTTTGATGACTCAACGTTTCCGGGGTTGAAAGTCTAGAACTGTGATGCACACTGTGTGCCTCACTGCTGTCTTAGGGAAAACCACTGTTAAGATAGTCTATAAGCGTATTTCAATACTCCAGCATGCGCGTGTCCCTTTCCAGGGGGATAAGCTTCTGTGAAAATATACTCTTGTACTGTGGATCTAACAGACTAGTGTGGCACCCCAGAGGGTCTGGTTGCCATAGTGGTAGTAATACCATGTCTGGGGGCAAAACAGGAGTTTCCTGGTCAGGAACACATTACAAGCAACACCTCCTGCCCCAGACCAGAAAGGGGAGGATCCTGACCTATATAACTGGATCTGGAGGCGGGGTTAGTCAGTCTGAGTCTGAGTCTGGAGTACTGTGTGTGGAGTCAAGAAGGACACGGAAGAGTAAAGAGCCAGGGACTGGAGCTGGAGTTAGCTCGTCCTGGATAGTATCCACAGAGGACCGGACGCCGGAGTCCGAGGCTGTGGAGATTGCATACCCAGCAGCAGATACCGCAGGGCAGGAGATTGCAGGTCTCCTGGCCCAACAGAAGCCCGGAGGCTCAGCCACACGAAAGGACCCGTACCGCCACAGAGGAGCGAGGAATACACAAGGTCCGAGTCGCCAGTCATACGGGTGAGCGCAGCACGTTACACTCAGGGACGTGGGCTGCAACACGACTATAAGCGGGATAGCCAAAGAGTATAGTCAGAACGGCAAGCCTACAACTTCACCTGGCCAGGAGGACTCTAGGATTGTTCCCAGACTGATCAGGCCCTCATTACTAGCCGGTACTCCCATTGCGGCCCATATAATTGCCAACAGTAAAGACCCTGGGACTGCACTGCAAAGACTCTGTGTTGTCATTACTGATACCTTGCACTACCACCATCATCATACATACACGCTGCCCTGAAGCTCCACTCTTCCTGTGGGGAGTTACATCACTTTGCTGCACATACCACCAGCTTCAGCGGACTGCTCCGCAGCGGCGGTTCCCAATAACCGCATTCCACAGGTGGCGTAGTCGGACTATACATAACAGATATACATAAACTACCCTAAGATTGACCACCTGGGTCACGGACCGGGTCACCGCCATGGTGACTACAACCCCCAGCATCTACAGGCCCAGCTCCGGGTACCCCAAGGCCCAGGGGGCGCGTCAACTTTGGCGTAGTCGGCAGGATTGCGTGCCCACTACCACCGAGTACTGCGCACCTTCACAGACTGTATCGCATACCGTGGTGAAGATTTCCCGCCATTTGTCGCTGTTTTCCCGCCGTTGTCCGCGGCGTGAAAGAGGGGCGTGATCGCTGGAAACGCGCAAAGTCCAAAGCCCTGCCCCACGAACGGACGCAGCGCCAGGTCCTGGAAGGAGCCACAGCGAACGCTGACGTCAAACGCGTGCGACGCCAGGTCCTCGACAGAGACCATCGCCTGCGGAACTGCGGCCTATGGAAGAAAAGAGAAGGAAGGTAGGCCACGGTTCACTAGGGGGGAGGAAGACGCCCGATATGGAGGGAACTTCAACCACCGGCGCGGCAGCTGCCGCGGTAATGCCATTCTCCATGCCATATATACCGGGGGCGACGTGGTTGCCCCAGTACTCAGGAGAGTCGCACACCCTGAGTGACTTCAAGGAGAGACTAAGCAGTTTATTTAAAGTATACCCCCTGTCCGAGGAGCAGAAAGTGAGCATCCTCGTAGGCCAGTTGATTGGTGCAGCCCAGAGAGAAGTAAAATCCTGGTCCCCCAAAAGTACACCACGCAAAATATTCTAAATTGCTGTCAGGAATTTTGTTGACCCTTAATGGGCTTCTCAAGAATTAACACAAAGCGGAATGATAACTTTTTTTTTTTCCAGTTAGTGCAAGAAAAAGTTTCCAGTTTGTCAGGGAGCGCTTCCAGGTGATTCATTACTTACTCCAAATCTTTCAGGAATAATCCAGTTTATTTTTATATAAACAACGCGTTTCGGCTATACATAACATTAGCCTTCATCAGGTAAAATCATAGTTGTCTTTAAAGAATACATTTATATAGCATAAAAAGAGGAGGAGGAACTAATCCAACCCCTCAATCAATTTTCATCAATTTAAAACACATGTGCACTTCTAAAAGGTATTAAGCAGGGAGAAAGGGGGAGGGGGAAACAAAAACAAAAACAAAAAAAAAATTTAAAAATAAAAAAATAAAAAAAATAAATAAATAAAAAACACCACTATATATTGTTTTTTCCTATTCATTCAAAAAACAATATATAGTGGTGTTTTTTATTTTTATTTTATTTATTTATTTTTTTTAATTATTTTTTTTGTTTTTGTTTTTGTTTCCCCCTCCCCCCTTTCTAAATCCATATAGAGTTCACTTTTAATTAACTGCTTAATACCTTTTAGAAGTGCACATGTGTTTTAAATTGATGAAAATTGATTGAGGGGTTGGATTAGTTCCTCCTCCTCTTTTTATGCTATATAAATGTATTCTTTAAAGACAACTATGATTTTACCTGATGAAGGCTAATGTTATGTATAGCCGAAACGCGTTGTTTATATAAAAATAAACTGGATTATTCCTGAAAGATTTGGAGTAAGTAATGAATCACCTGGAAGCGCTCCCTGACAAACTGGAAACTTTTTCTTGCACTTTCTGACGAGTCTCCTGCAAAGGAGCTCGTTTTACCTGTTTTTGAGCTGCAGGCCAGCAGATCCAGACAACTACTCCACTCCCTAAAGACAGGGATACATGCTGGATAACAAGACACCACAAAGGTGAGAGCAATTTTTAATTCTAATTCGATATTGTTAAAATATTACACTTAGATCTGCGCCCCCCTTTCTTTTTTCCTTTTCCCTTTTTTTATTCATCCATTTTTTTCCAGTTAAACATTGTTAACAGGCCTTGATAGCTGACAGACCCCCAGATCATGGCAATCATTGGGACTATAGTATCACAATCAAGGGGTGCCAATGGGGTTGAAGAGGGAGTGCCCTTCTGTTAACCATCTAAATTTTACTGTCACCTTTTACAGAAGCATCTATAGGGGTAAACAGCCAAGACTGGTGCTGATGGTGACCAATGCAGCAGTGTCAGCAGAGCGTCAGATACAGTTTACATTTTCATTTACATTTCAGCTGTTGCTATTGTCTTATTCCTCTGGTCAGTGAAAAGGTATATTGGCAGTCAGTATGGTGTTAAGAGGAAGAATGAGGGAAACATTTTTTGTCTGTAACAAAGAATCATCAATTAGCCAGGATATCAGTTGTACAACTATGCTTCAAAATGGTAGAAATAATTAATATAATTTTTTAGCATCTTATTATCTTTATATTATTATCATATTTATGTATACATTTATAAACCTTATTTATTTTTTTTCTCTCACAAACTAAATATTAAAAACTAGATGGTGGCCCGATTCTAACGCATCGGGTATTCTAGAATATGTATGCGGCCGACCGGGCGCGACTAATCAGCGAAGCAGTGTTTAAATGGGTTGTGCACTACTTTAAATTAACCCCCCAATGTATTCCCCCGGGGCCCCCAATGAATTTTGTAATTACATCATGTTGTGAATACTGCTTGTGACAACATAGCTGACCACGCACAGCCAGCACGTAATTCCTCCGGCTGCAGCCGGCTCTTGCTTCCGCTTACATCACGACTATTTGCGGCTGCAGCCAGGGGTCTCCTGTTCTGCGTACCACGGTGAATGACAGGCTGTGGGCGAGCTCATCCCCCATCGTGTCACACCCAGCATCCACCGCGCGCTCTCTGTCAATGAATGCGCGTGTGGTGAATGCCGTTTGTCATGGGATGAGGGATAAACCCGCCTACAGCCCATCACTCACCGTGGAACGCAAAACAGGAGTCCCCTTGGCTGCGGCCGCAAATAGTCGTGACATAAGCGGAACCAAGAGCCGGCTGCATCCGGGGGTCACATGCTGCGTGTGCTCGGTCACCCGAGTATAAACCCAGACCTATAATTTTTCAACCAAAAAAAGGGAAAATTTATTGACTCGAGTATAAGCATAGGGTGGGAAATGCAGCAGCTACTGTTAAATTTCCATATTTTGGTATGTAAGATGCCGCTATGAAGATTTAAGAATAAGACAATGAATACTCAGGATTTTCTGGGTTAAATAATACTTTATCATTAAATATTATTGCTTATAGAACTTAATACAACTGAACAAAATTATTAAACAGATGATCTAAATATATAAACTATTCCAGGAATATCTAACTATATTTGTAAATAAATCATCGGACAAAAGAAGTACGACGCTAGAATATATTTCTTAACAATATCAAGCTAAAATATTTTTGTACACTACATTTTTTGTAAATACTTTTGGACTATCTCGAAGCAACTTTCCTTGTAAATGGGTATCCAAAACTTGCACCTTGACGTTGGATCTCATTTTAACTCTTGAAAATGCAACATAGAGTTGTCCATGTCCAAAAACGGGCTCCGGTAAATATATGCAAACACGGTGTAGAGTTTGACCTTGTGACTTGTTTATTGTCATGGCAAATGCTGGTTTTATTGGAAACTGTCGACGCCGAAGCCTTAATGGAAGACCGGTATCCGAAGGACATAAATCAATGCGTGGAATGAACACTTTGCCTCCTTTCGCTGATCCAGTGATCACTCTTGATTGAATTATGTGGGAATGGAGTCCAGTAACAATAAGGCGAGTTCCATTACTTAGACCATTTCGTGTATTTAGATTCCGCAGCAACATTACGATTGCTCCAACTTTAAGTTGTAGTCTATGGGATGGCATTCCTGATGGCGTAACACTATTTAAAAATTCAACTGGATAATGCTCTTGTTCATCTTCATTGTCTACACCCACCAAATCATCACTTTTGTACAATTTATAGTCTCCAGGCATTCTATCCATCACACGGGAATTTAGCAGAGCTACGTCATCGTTCTTGGGACAGAGAATTGCATAGGAAGAGGCCCTCTCAACACTGCTTTGGTCGTTCACATCAATTTCAACACGTTGGCCAAAAACATCACTTACGATACAGTCAGTGCACAACATGTCTTCTGGTATTTCAATAATATCTTCTCCAAGGTTATATTCATTGCTAAGTTCACCATTACCAAGTTTAAGAAGCCAGTTGCTGTACTCTGGGTCAGAAGATCGCATGTTGTTAATTAGTTGGAGTTTATTAAACTCTTTCCAAAGGTCAGACATTTTTAAGGTAGACTCGATAATATTTGTTCTTGATCCATTTGGTATAACTGGAAGGCATTGCCTAAAATCTCAGCCAATGACAAAAACTTTACCTCCAAAAGGAATTTCATTTTTTTCAGCAACATTTGTAGTCATAACTTCACGCAGAAGTCTGTCAATTAAGCTCAAAGCATATTTGGGTGCCATGGTGCACTCATCAAGTATCAAAAGATTTGCACTGTTTAGCTGTCTTCCTGCAAATATGTCTTGTTTGATTCTGGAAAAGGAGATTTCATTGACTGGAACTGGAATCCCAAAGAGTGAATGAATAGTGCGACCTCCTCGTAAAAGGTTTGCTGCAATACCTGTTGTAGCCGATGGCAATACGACTTTTCCCAACCCTCTAACGTGATGCATTAAAACTTCATAGAGGTATGTTTTACCGCTGCCTCCAGGACCGTCAATAAAGAAACATTTTGGCGTTGGATCTGCTTGTTTTTCTACAGCGCTCACAATAGTGTCATATGCAATCCGTTGTTGTTCATTTAAGGACTTTTTTTTCTCTGTTGCCAACAATAATTCATAAGCTTCGTCATACTCTTGAATTTGTGGAACTTGACTTGCAGGCTGTGGCAAATTAAAGTCTGAAAACATTTTTCCATGCAGTAGTAGGACGTTTTGGACATCTTGCATGGCATAAGATTCGCAATTTTGACAATTTCCACTTCTGTTGTGAAGACGTAAGCAGTAATCCTCAATTATATGTTCTTTGAAATTTGTCCAAAGTTGTGCCGGATTTGTAGGCGGTCCAAAAACACTAATGTAGGCAAACAATTCGTGAAGTTTCTTAGGCATATGTAGGGTAACTGCATCTTCTAAAGTAAGTGTCCACACAGTATCATCCAATAGAAGTCCTAAAGCCAAAGCTGCAGCTTTAAATGTATCGTGCAATACTCCGTTAACTGTTTTCAAATCGTCGTAATTTCTAGCTCCTTTGACATGCAGTACTAACAACCGAAGGCAATATCTTTCTTGATCCTTGACACTTACAGTATACATGCGTCCAATTATTTTGCTAAGTCCTCGTTGTCTTGGATTCCAAGTTTTATTCCAAACGTAATGCTCTGGAATCTCTCGATACAAATACTGCCTTGCGTTTTCGTCACGTTGGTTCAGCAAAAACCATTCCATTAATGCTGATGTCGTGCTTAAAGTTTTTGAGTACATCTTCGACTTGAGCATTTTCAAAGAAATAAAGCTGCTGTTGATTTGGTAAATGAATAGCTAAACGTATAATGGCTTGGGACTGTGAATGCATTGGAAACGCAAATATCCTCCAAGCAGCTTCTGGAGCACTCACATATCTTGAGTAGAGATGAGCAGTGTTCGACTAGAACTGTTCGCCAATCTCAAATTCGAGCTGTTTTGGGCGTTGTTCGAGTCGTTCGACGAACGCGAACGATTTGCAAAAAATTCGGCTGTTCGAGGTTATGTTCGATAACTGTTCGTGCACCAAAAGCGTGTCCTGCATGTCGGGCGCTAGTTAGAGCACCAATCATGCAGGGATTGTCTGCCACTCACTGTAATGCCACAGCCATGGTGGTTGTGGCATTACAGTGATTGCCCAAATCGATGGGAACAGTGCTCACAGTGAAACATGAAAAGCCGGCAATTCAGCAGCGGCATACACCGGTACCCAACAATTTAGAACCGAAAGAATAGAGTATCACACATAGATTAGATAGATAGAAACATGTCAGTCACATATATAAGAAGTACAGTGCCAGTGTTGGTTACTGTACTTGTCATTTAGTGTAAAGGATTTATTTAAAAAAATATTAGTGTTTTCATGCACCGTCTCTTTAAAAAAGCCGGCCGGCAATTCAGCATCGGTACCCGACAATTTATAACGGAAAGAATAGAGCATCACACATAGATTAGATAGATAGAAATATGTCAGTCACATATATAAGAAGTACAGTGATAGTGTTGATTACTGTACTTGTCATTTAGTGTTAAAATAAAGGATTTATTTAAAAAAAATTGGCGTGGGGTTCCCCGTAATTTTAGTCTCTAGCGGGGGTTAAGCAGACGGCAGGGGCAGATGTTTGAAGCCTGGGAAGGGGGTAATACCCACGGAGCTTCCCAGGCTACTAATATCAGCCCCCAGCTGAATACCTAGCCTTTACTAGCTATTAAAATGGGGGACCCCCAAAAAAATGACATGGGGTCCCCCCTATTTTAATAGCTAGCAAAGGCTAGGCAGACAGCTGGGGGCTGATATTAATAGCCCAGGAAGGGTGCCATGAATATTGGCCCCCTCCCAGTCTAGAAACACCAGCCGTCAGCCGCCCCAGAAATGGCGCATCCATAGGATGCGCCAATTCTGGCACTTAGCCTCGCTCTTCCCACTGCCCTGTAGCGGTGGCAGTGGGGTAATAGGGTTGGGGTTGATGTCAGCTTATAATACCAGCTGACATCAAGCCCAGGTTAGTAATGGAGAGGCGTCTATAAGACACCCCCATTACTAACCCCATAGTCAAAGTTACAAAAAAACACAAACACCCAGAATAAAGTCCTTTAATTGAAATAAAGACACAATTCTTTATTGTTCTAAATTAAACCATACTTACCATCACGCCCATTCCAGCTGAAGCCAACGATCTCCTGCAATAAAAGTAAAATAATTCATAGACACTGCAGAGCGCAGGCATGCTTGCACTCTGCAGTGTCTCTGAAGGATGACAAGCTGGATGGCAGCGCTCAGCTGTGATCCAGCCTGTCATCTCAATGCCATCCCAGCGTGGGAGAATTCTCCTGCTCAAGCGCTGAGCGCTGAGAATTTTCCCACGCTGTCAGTGAGGTGCATGAGGTGAGCTGAGTTCATTGGACATGAACTCGGCTCATCTGGATGCTGTCACAGCCAGACACTGAGGAGCGCAAGCATGCCTGCGTTTCTCAGTGTCTGCCACATGGCAAGCTGGATGGCAGCATTCTGCTACGGTCCAACCAGTCATGTGAATGTAGCAGAGCTGAAGCTGTGGTGGGAACCATGGAAAGGTAAGGATGATGTTGCTTTATTATTTTACTTTTATTGCAGGAGATCGTTGGCTTCAGCTGGAATGGGCGTGATGGTAAGTATGGTTTAATTTAGAACAATAAAGAATTGTGTCTTTATTTCAATTAAAGGACTTTATTCTGGGTGTTTGTGTTTTTTTGTAACTCTGACTATGGGGTTAGTACTGGGGGTGTCTTATAGACGCCTCTCCATTACTAACCTGGGCTTGATGTCAGCTGGCATTATAAGCTGACATCAACCCCAACCCTATTACCCCACTGCCACCACTACAGGGCAGTGGGAAGAGCGAGGCTAAGTGCCAGAATTGGCGCATCCTATGGATGCGCCATTTCTGGGGCGGCTGACTGCTGGTGTTTCTAGCCTGGGAGGGGGCCAAAATTCATGGCACCCTTCCTGGGCTATTAATATCAGCCCCCAGCTGTCTGCCTAGCCTTTGCTAGCTATTAAAATAGGGGGGACCCCACGTCATTTTTTTTGCGGTCCCCCATTTTAATAGCTAGTAAAGGCTAGGTATTCAGCTCTGGGCTGATATTAGTAGCCTGGGAAGCTCCATGGGTATTACCCCCTTCCCAGGCTTCAAACATCTGCCCCAGCCGTCTGCTTAAACTCCGCTAGAGACTAAAATTACGGGGAACCCCACGCCAATTTTTTTTTTAATAAATCCTTTATTTTAACACTAAATGACAAGTACAGTAATCAACACTATCACTGTACTTCTTATAAATGTGACTGACATGTTTCTATCTATCTAATCTATGTGTGATGCTCTATTCTTTCTGTTATAAATTGTCGGGTACCGATGCTGAATTGCCGGCCGGCTTTTTTAAAGAGACGGTGCATGAAAACACTAATATTTTTTTAAATAAATCCTTTAACACTAAATGACGTATACCATTGCTACGACTGTTCCAAAAAGCCCATTTTTGATATCTTTAAAAAGGCTGCTTAGTTTTAGTCAAAATACGCGTGCAACTAAGTCCGGCCTGTGTTCAACTTGCTGCCAGGGTTGTAGATTTTCGGTAATTTCCGGCCATTTAGGATTACAGGTCATTGTTACAAAAATGTCAGGTCTTCCATACTTTGTTACTATTGCCATTGCATCTTGATAACGCTGTTGCATGTTGCGGGGGCTACCTTCAAACAATGACAGGAGAATTACTGTTTTTCCAATTGGAATACCTTTTTGAATGGATTTTTTTTGCAAATGTTCTTGAAGAACGCTGTAGTCTTCAACTTTAAGTTGTTTTTGGTTCATTCATATGAAATTGAGCCGATTAGCTTCAATTTTAACATATGCGTCGACTAAGTACTGTTGTGTCAGTTTCCCACTGTTTAAAATAGGATTGAAGTAATTTCGGACAGACAGAAGAAAATTGTAGTACTGCAGTTGTGTAATTCTTCTTGAAGTTCCTTGCTGGTGTAGGTTTTCATGCCACCCTTGATCACTGCTTGGAAAGAATAGCGGATACAGAAGAGCATCAAGGTTGCTGTGGAAAATGCTAATTCGTTGTGTTTTAGGAACGAAAGGGTTGTTTTGGTCTGGCTTAAGATGGACTAATATATCCCTTTGAAAAGGAGGCTCTCCATCATCGTTTTGAAAAACAACTGCGACCTCACTTACACGTGGTTTGTTGTAACATCGGGGATCTTGTTGACCATGATAACAGAAGGCATTTCTGTCCCATTTTGTATAGCTCTCTGTTCTTCCTCAGCTTCGACGTCTTTTAGCATGCGATATGCGGCAGTAAATGGGCTGATTGTTTGTAAATGTACGGCAATTAAGTTCATCAGTTCAGTATTACACTTTTCATTTGCTTTCAGGTTCATCCTTTGTTCTGTAGCCTCATTTGGATCAAAGATGTATAATTGTGCAAATTTTGGTGGTTGTCCTATTTCTGGGTGAAGTGTTCCAGTGCGGTGGTAGATCTGGCCATGAATTTTAAAACAATACGGTCCGAATCCAGGGGGCCGTGCAATGTTGGCACCAAATGAAGCAAAAGCATGAGAACTGTTGATACTTCTGATATTTTTCATAAAATTTCTACTGTGTTCATGCGTTCCTTTCATCAACTGCTCAAATAGATCTGAGTAGTGACATCTCAGTAGCATAACTTTTCCTTTTTGGCAGCATTGAGTAAACTGATTGTCAGATGGTTTTTAGTCTATGAAATTCAGGGTCGCATTTAGAACAAACTACATTCATATTCCCACAGTAGTGTTGAATAATTATAGTTTCATTGTCTGTTACCTAACGTGCAAGTTGTTGAATATTCAGCTGGGTTTGCCTTAGCTGGTAGATCATTCGTTTTTGATAAATTTGGCGATCATGTTGTTCTCTGTGTGCCCTGGATTCTGGAGATTCATTCATCCGACATTGTCTATGGGATTCCGCATCGTGTTCCTGCCTAGCGGCAGTGTGTTGCAGTGTCTCCCGTTCCCAACGTTGTCTGTGAGATTCCGCATCCTGGGCTTGTCTGGCGGCAGTGTGTTGTGGTGTCTCCTGTTCCCAACGTTGTTTGTGCGATTCCGCATCCTGGGCTTGTCTGGTGGCACTGTGTTGTGGTGTGTCCTGTTGTCGACGTTTTCTGTGAGATTCCGCATCCTGGGCTTGTCTGGCGGCAGTGTGTTGTGGTGTTTCCTGTTGCCGATGTTTTGTGTGAGCTTCCACATCCTGGGCTTGTTTGGCGGCAGTGTGTTGTGGTGTGTCCTGTTGTCGACGTTTTCAGTGAGATTCCGCATCCTGGGCTTGTCAGGCGGCAGTGTGATGCGGTGTCTCCTGTTCCCGCCGTTTTCTGTGAGCTTCCGCATCCTGGGCTTGTCTGGCGGCAGTGTGATGTGGTGTGTCATGTTCCCGCCGTTTTCTGTGAGATTACGCATCCTGGGCTTGTCTGGCGGCAGTGTGTTGTGGTGTCTGTTGTTCTCGACGGTGTCGTTTTCTTGCTGCTTCTGCTGCTTTTCTGTCATCTTCAGTGGGGTATTTTCGCTTACGACCCATTGGAAGACAGGAAGCGTAAAGAAGTATCTGTTCAGCACGCTAGGACTGGCAGAACGTGTTCAGTAAACGTGACCGAAGTATATCACACACTGACTCACAAAACATGTTCAGTACGTTATGGGCAGTTGGTGAGTCACATGACCACATGGGCGGAGTTAGCCCTGCTATCTCCTGACGGTGGCGTACTTATTTGAAATCCGGCGCCAATTGGCCGGAGAGCGTGCTTAAATTTGGCGACAAAATCGCTGATTGGTGTTTAAATTTGGCGCTAATATCGCTGATTGGTCGCAGCCGCCGGCTATTTTTTTTTTCTTTGCTGCTGGTTTTCTTTTTAGAATGTTACAAGCACATGTGTCAATGTAATTTTTTTTTTTTCTGGGATTTTTTTTATTCAATATCAGTGTTTTTCCTTGGACATTGTTTTTCCTTGGACATTGTTTTTCCTGTGCACATGCTGCGGAAATTTCCGCTGCAGATTATCATTGCAGAAAAATCCGCAGCACTACCAATTATTTTGCGTAATCGTGGCGTTTTTGCCGCCATTGACTTGCATTGGACCGCATGTCATCCGCATCACTGCATCTGTATATGCGAATATCATGCGGATAACATACGTTTCAATGTGTGGATGGTACCCGGGTTTGGAGAAGAGGAGACTCTCCTCCAGACTCGGGTGCCATAGTACCTGTAAAAAAAAAGAATAAAATAAAAAATATAAATTATACTTACCTTCTGATGACCCCCGGTGTCCTTGTCCTGGCTTGCCGGCAGTTTTCGGTAGACTAAAGGACCTGCAGTGACATAATTTAGTCATGTGACAGGACAAGGAAACCGGGGGCCATCAGAAGGTAAGTATAATATTTATTTTTTATTTTTTACCATTCTTTTGGTCACACTATATAAATCCATGCCGGTTGCATGTATATATATATATTATATAACAGTGTAAAAAAATCATTTTTGACTTTGGATGTTTGCGCCATTAACCCATTTAAAGCCCATGACGTACTAATACGCGTCTGTGACCTGGGACTTAAGAGCCTGACCCGTATTAGTACAACATGGCGATCGCGTGCACACACAGGCTGTGCGGGCACGATCGCCGCCGGGTGTCAGCTGATTGTCACAGCTGACACCCGGTACTATGTGCAGGGAGAGGTCCCGCACCACTCCTGGCACATTAACCCCCGCAATGCTGCAATCTAAGTCGATCGCAGCATTGCGGTGGCTAAGGGGAGGTGATCGCAATACTCACCTCCTCTTCCGGCCTCCAGCGCTGTCTGCCGCGGCTTCCCGGGTGTTGCCATGACGACTCGATATCGTCATGACAACATCCGGGTCAACAGAGAGCAGGAAGATTTTTTGGTCATGCGCAGTGCATGACCAAACAGTCTTCTCAGTGTGCAGCGCTGACTGCCTGCATGGCACAGAGATGTGCTCCATCCCTATGCTATGCAGGCAATCAGAATAAAAAAAGTGAAAGTCCCAGAGTGGGACAAAGTAAAAAAGTAAAAAAAACTCTCAGAAAGTGAAAAAAAAAATAAAAAAAAAATTGTAAAAATATTTAAAAAAATGAAAAAAAAAGAATCCACCAAAAATAAAAATATAATGTACCCATCAATAAATGTTATTATGAAAAAAAAAAAAACAATAAAAGTACACATATTTGGTATCGCCGTGTCCGTAACAACCTGACCTATAAAAATGTCTTGAATTGTTGGTTTTTGTTTATTCTTCCTCCCAAAAGCTGGAATAGAAAGTGATCAAAAAATGTCACGTGCCTGAAAATGGCACCAATAAAAACGTCAACTCATCCCGCAAAAAACAAGCCATCACATGACTCTGTCGGCCAAAATATGGCAAATTATAGCTCTCAAAATATGGCAATGCAAAAACTAGATTTTACAAAATATGTGTCTTTTAGTGTGTGACAGCAGCTGTCAATCATAAAAACCCGATATCATTCTGGTAACTCTGTAGTCGCACCGACCCGAAGACTAAGGTCGTCTAATCACTTATACCGCACTAGGAACGACGTAAAAAATAAACGCTAGGGCTGGGGTTGGGGTTAGGGTTGTGCTAATGTTAGGGTTGGGGTTAGGGTTGTTTTTTTTTTCAAGAGTAAAAAAAAAAAAAAAAAAAAAAAAAAGATGACGATATGGCAACTAGTGTTGAACGCAAGTAGCGAGCACTTGCACTCAAGACTAATGACAACTTATTCAATATGATGACCTAATGTCATAAAATTCTGTGTCGCACCTCTGGGTTCAAAATGTTCACTATACCCCTTGATAAAATCCCTGAGGGGTCTAGTTTCCAAAATGGTGTCACTTGTGGGGGGTTTCTGCTGTTTAGGTACATCAGGGGCACATCCGCTAATTATTAAAGCAAATTTTACAATCAAAAAGTCAAATGGCGCTCCTTCCCTTCCGAACCCTGTCGCGCGCCCAAACAGTGGTTTTCCCCCGTATCTGCTAACTCATAGTGCAATTTCTTCTGTTACCCTTATGAAAATGCAAAAGGAGGGACTGAAAAACATTTTTGTGGGAAAAATGTGCAAATTTTATTTTTATGGCTCAATGTTATAAACTTCTGTGAAGCACCTGGGGGTTCAAGGTGCTCACCACACATCTAGATAAGTTCCCTGAGGGGTCTAGTGTCCAAAATGGTGTCACTTGTGGGGGTTTCCACTGTTTAGGCACATCAGGGGCTCCCCAAATGCAACATGGCGTCTGCTAATTATTCAAGCAAATTTTACATTCAAAAAGTCAAATGGCGCTCCTTCCCTTCCAAACCCTGCCGTGCGCCCAAACAGTGGTTTTGCCCCACATATGGGGCATCTGCTTACTCAGGAGAAATTTGCTCAACAAATTTTGGGGTCCATTTGTTCCTGTTACCCCTGAGAAAAAAAAAAATGGGTCTAAAGTAACATTTTTGTGAAAAAAGTTAAATGTTCATTTTTTTCTTCCACATTCCAAAAATTCCTGTGAAGCACCTGAAGGGTTAATAAAGTTCTTGAATGTGGTTTTGAGCACCTTGAGGGGTGCAGTTTTTAGAATGGTGTCACTTTTGGGTATTTTCTGTCATAAAGACACCTCAAAGTGACTTTAAATATGATGTGGTCCCTAAAAAAATGGTTTTGTAAATTTTGTTGGAAAAATGAGAAATAGCTGGTCAACTTTTAACCCTTATAGCTCCCCAATAAAAAAAAATTTTGGTTCCAAAATTGTGCTGATGTAAAGTAGACATGTGGGAAAAGTTATTTATTAACTATTTTGTGTGATATATCTCTCTGATTTACGGGCATAAAAATTCAAATTTTGAAAATTGCAAAATGTTCAACATTTTCTGTTTTTTTCACAGATAAACGCAAGTGATATCGAAGAAATTTTACCACAATCATGAAGTACAATATGTCACAAAAAAACATTCTCAGAATTAGGGGAATCCGTTGAAGCGTTCCAGAGTAATTACCTCATAAAGTGACCGTGGTCAGAATTGTAAAAATTGGCCTAGTCATTAACGTGCAAACCACCTTGGGTTGTAAAGGGGTTAAAGACATGAGCAATTGCATAAATAAGCATAAGAAAAACAATAAAAAGTCAGAAGAGGCAACTAGACAGCAGTGAGTATTAGGATCCTGGAATCAGTTCCGATCTAGTGGTGTCAGTGCTGAACTGTCTACATCGGAGGGGATTTTTTGAGGCCCTCATTCCAGCAACTATGGTCTAGTCTGCTCAGCAGTGAAGCATATAGATCAGAGTGGCTCCCTTGCCGGGAGCAATATTCAAACACGTGGGAGATACCAGCAGTGAGTGAATGAGAGACTCACTCCCCTATGACTGAATACAAGCAGGTAGGACAAAGTGTATATAATGTTATAAAATCACTAGCTATTGAGCCCGTTCTACACCCGGGTGGCAAGCATTTTTATTGGTATATGATCTCTCATGCTGGTATTTGTGCTGCCCCCATCCTGGTATTTGTGCTGCCCCCATACCTATCCTTGTATGCATGGCACCCTTCACCCCCAATGCTGGTATGTATGGCACCCCTCATCCCTATCCTGGTATGCATGGCACGCCTCATTCTTATCCAGGTATGCATGGCACCCCTCACCTCCAATCCTGGTATGCATGGCACCCCTCACCCCTAATCCTGGCATGCATGGTACCCCTCACCCCCAATCCTGGCATGCATGGTTCCCCTCATCCCAATCCTGGTATACATGGTACTCCTCATCCCTATCCTGGTATACATGGTAGCCCTCATCCCTATCCTGGTATACATGGTAGCCCTCATCCCTATCCTGGTGTACATGGTAGCCCTCATCCCTATCCTGGTATGCACGGCACCCCTCACCCCCAATCCTGGTATGCATGGCACCCCTCATCCCCAATCCTGGTGTGCATGGTACCCCATCCCTCATCCCTATCCTGGTATGTATGGTACCCCTAATCCCTATCCTGGTATGCATGGTACCCCTCATCCCTATCCTGGTATGCATGGTACCCCTCATCCCTATCCTGGTATGCATGGCACCCCTCACCCCCAATCCTGGTATGCATGGCTCCCTCATACCCAATCCTGGTATGCATGGTACCCCCCTCCCTCATTCCTATGCTGGTATGTATGGTACCCCTCATCCTGGTATGCATGGTACCCCTCATCCCTATCCTGGTATGCATGGCACCCTCACCCCCAATCCTGGTATGCATGGCTCCATCATACCCAATCCTGGTATGCATGGTACCCCCCTCCCTCATCCCTATGCTGGTATGTATGGTACCCCTCATCCTGGTATGCATGGCACCCCTCATCCCTATCCTGGTATGCATGGCACCCCATCCCTCATCCTGGTATGCATGGTACCCCTCATCCCTATCCTGGTATACATGGTACCCTTCATCCCTATCCTGGTATGCATGGCCCCTCATCCGAATCCTGGTATGCATGCCCCCCCACAGATCCCTATCCTGGTATGCACGGTACCCCTCATCCCCCCAATCCACGTATGCATGGTACCACTCATCCCCCAATCCTGGTATGCAAGGTACCCCTCATCCCCCAATCCTGGCATGCTTGGCACCCATCATCCCCCAATCCTGGTATGCATGGTACCCCTCATCCCTCAATCCAGGTATGTGTGGTCCCCTCATCCCCCAATCCTGGTATGCGTGGTACCCCTCATCCCCCAATCCTGGTATGCATGGTACCCCTCACCCCCAATCCTGGTATGCATGGTACCCATTATCCCCCAATCCTGGTTTGTGTGGCTCCCTCATCCCCCAATCCTGGTACGCATGATACCCCTCATCCCTTTCACACTGCACACATACAAAAAAAAAATAAACACTTATACTCACCTTTCTTCCCTGTGCTCCAGCGCTGCGGTGTCCTGTTCTGCCGCAGGCTGGGGGAGGAGTGTGGCGCCGGCCAGGAAGGAATGTGTCTTCAGTAAAATGGCGCCGTACAGCGCTATGCGCATGCGCCGATTCCGACGCCTCCGGCGAGAAGAGAGGCGCCACGGCAAAGCTCCTCCCAGTCAGATAAGTATGTAAGTATGGCGCCGTAGATCGTGGTATGCGTTCGGTGTCTACACTCCTCTTACTTGTATAACGGCTCCAGGCGTGCTTCTGTCTGGAGCCAGACTGTGCAGGCGTGTCGCGCTTGCGCAGTCTATAAAGGCTTCAGGTAGAGACACGGATCTCCGGTTATATTATAGATTATACTACCACAGATTTTAATGAAAAAAGTTTGTTAGTGAAGCACATTGCATCACTAACAAAGCAATGGGGGCAGTGTACATGGCAACTAGGACGTGACAGGTTCCCTTTAAGATTGCATTAACGAGATATCTGACATAAATTAAGTAGGGGTTTATATAGGGTCTGGATATATTGTGATTTGACTCTATCCCTGTTGATTTATTGGTCTACTCTATGTCCCTAGGTATTTCTATTGTGTTTCTTTCTTCTGGTGAAAGCATAACTATATGATTAGGCAATACTATCATCTACATGATCGCATTATCTGTGTAACTTCCCACTGAGACAAATATTCAGGTTTTGCTTTATTATGACTATTGTTTGGATATTTTTCCAGGCTTTTGATAAAGATCTCTTTTTAGTTGTTGGTTATTTTAATGTTTAATTAATAAATTGTAATATTTTAATACAAAAAAATACGAAGCATCAAAAATTCACCAAAAGCTCATTGTGGGAACTTGGCCTTACTCAGCATGTTAAATGAAAAGTTACCAATTGTTTCCTTCTGATTTGCATCTGCCTGAGGCCAGGTTCAGACAAATATATGAAAAGTAGTCTGAGTTTCATCAACATCAGGGCGACATCCATTTTTATACATTAACATTTTAAAAATGTACATGACGAAATGCAGTTTGCAAGGTTAAGTTATTAATGATAATATATCAATAAAAATCAAATGCTACAGACAATCCGTATGAGAACCAAATTTTTTTTGCACACCAATAGACTTGTATAGGTGAGTGTCATCGAAGACTCGTAAGAGAATATTATAGGCTGCGACTTTCACCGTAGCCCTATTGAATTACATTGTTCAGTGTGCTGTTAAGATTTTTACTGGGACAGCAAATGTCCATGTAATGCGCTTGTCTGAATGAGCCCTGAAACAATGTATTTTGGTGTCTAAGGCAGGTTGGTCATTAAATAACTAATATAAAGCTGAGTTCAAAAGTTACTTTTTTTCCCAAAATGTGGAAAAAAATTCTGTGGTTTAAAAAAAAATAGAAACTGCTGCAGCAAAAGAATGCAACATGGTCTCAATATGTGAATGCAGCTAAATTTTAAGTATGAAAAGGTGCACAATTTGCAAAATTGCATGTTTTTTTTGCCACATAGAAAATTACACCTGGGGGAGAGTGGAGTGCACATCTGACAAATTGGGTGACTTTTTAAAAAGTTGCAAATGATAAATCAATCAAAAATGTCTTGCAACCCAAAGTCGAGCACACAGTGGTGAAAAAAAAGAAAAAAAATAGACTTAAAAAAAGGTGCAAATGTAAAATCTGTATTCAGTGATGACAGATATTCCCATTATGGAGATAGATGACAGTTGGTGCTTTTAAAATTCTATGGAGAGAGGAGGAGCTAGAGACAAGCACATTCCTTCTACTGCAAGTTTGGTTAAACACAGTTCATAGAATTTTATGAGCACCAACTGTCATCTCCTGTTTCAGTAATGACAAAATCTGTAATCACTGGAGACAAATGTTACCCATGAATTGAGAATTTTGAGAATGAAGAGAAGTGAATTCCTCCAATAAGATATATTAAAAAGTTACTTATTTTCACATGTACTATTGATCAATGAAAAAATAAAATAAAACGATGGTTACTCTTTAAGGTAACAGAGCAGTATACTCGTAACTGTTTGTACAGTTAAGCTGTTTAGATGTAGCAGAGCTGATCTTGTCTGACATTTAATATATCATAAAGAGGACTTTCTATATGTAGCAGGTCTGTGTTTGTCAGTACAGCATTTGACAAATCCAACTCTGCTACATGTCTAAATGAGATTTTTTTGCTTGTCACTTTAGTAACATCACTGCATTGTCAGCTCCTTCCTCCCTCTGCCCTCATCTTCCTATAACCCCTAATCACTATAGCTCTCTAATTTCTCCTTATCTCAATTTCCTGCAATCTTCCGGTGTTTATTTCTTTACTGTCTCCTACTTCTCATCACTTAATCACTGTTATCTAAAGTTTTACCTCTTCTTGATGTGCAGTAGTGTGCAGACTACAGACCCCCATGAGACCGCTGGTATAATGTGTGGGGCGGAGGCAGTATGACTGGGTATGGAGCCACAGGAGGATACAGTGGGCGCACTATGAATAGCAGGGCCGCGTGTAAGAACGGGGTGTGTGCTGTGCCTGCCCTGCAGTAAGAGGATTGAGGAGCAGAGAATTATGTCAGTCTTACTACTTCCCAGTGTCCTGTTCAAATGAGTATTTAATTTCTCACTCAGATTGATAAACACTCTCATTGTCCAAGGAGGGCTTCCATAAGTCCCTATAATAAAAATGTCCCTGTTTTTAACTTCCAGAATTGTGCAAGAGGGCATGATAGGCAGGGGCCTACCTTCACCTACTCCACATCCCGGAGCAATTTTAAGGTATTTGGTTAGGAGTGTTAAAACAAACCTCAGTAACATGTTAGGAGCTCTTACATTTAACCCCTTCATGACATGTAACATACATGCATGACACTGTGGGAGGTGCATTCCCGCAATCTGCCATACATACGCAAGACTCAGTCATGGTCCTAAATTCGCCAGGTGACAGACTAAAGATGGGTGCTGTCTTTGAAACCTTCCATGCATGACGTCAAGGGGGGCTGTGCCTCCCTCCCCTGCATCAGCGATCTCTGTGATTGGCCAATCAATTAAAAAGTAAGAAAAAAAAAAATCAAACGTGGCAAGTGGTAATTGGTGCTGTCTGAGCCAGCATCAATCATATCAAGGTAAAGGGATAGGGTGATCTTGGCGTCACCTTTATTTATTAACTCTTTTGTCCCCGATTGGTCAATCAATAGTTACTGACCAATTGGCGGCAAAAAGGTTAATTTACAATAACGATCGCCGCTCTGCACATCATATCTTCCTCGGATCTGGCCTGCAAAGCGGTTGTATAGCCCTTGTGTACCTGTGAGTGAAAGATAATTTGGTGGCCAGTGACTGCTACTCTCCTTGTTCAATTTCATCTGATCTTCTCCTGTGCTGTCTGCTCTGTGTGACTCATCTCTGATCGAGTTCCCAATGCCTGTTCCAGCTCCCTCCCATCCAACGTTCTCCCTCCCCCAATCTTCTCTTTCTAGAAGTAGAATAGCGGACGTCGCAGTGATAGTGACTTCCAATTTTTTTGCAGAAAAAAAATAATATTAATAGTAGTTAGTACCTAGTAGCTTTATAGGTAGGGTATTAGGAGAGAGGACGTCACAGTGTCAGTGACATCTGTTTTTTCTTTTTCAGAACAAAAATAGCAGTTATGATCGTGCTCACACACTCAAATCTACTAAAGAGAAAAGCCGCACCTGTACCCAACTGGTCCCTGTACAGAATAGAAAAGGCCCTAGCCGCACAACTAATTACAGTTCCTCAGACCTGGCTCCCTAAAAGGCCATTGAGGGTTTTCTCATACCTCCTCGGGAATCAGTGGGGAGGCAACAACACATATCCAACAAAAGGAAGAGAAAAGCATGCAGGTAGATATGAAAACTCAGGGTGAGAAGCTAAAACATGTTCACAAAGGATAGACAGGGATAACTAAAGAGAATTAAAAAACAAACAGAATAAGTGAAACCACCCAGACTCCCAAACGTGAATAATAAGGGAAAGGTGCTAGGGAGGAAAACTCACCGATTCACAGCAGAAAAAACATCTGGAGCTTACCGAACAAGGTAAACCCCTAGATGAGGAACTGGAACATCAAACAATATGGAATTATAGCCAGCAAGTGATGTAAGTAAAAGGTGAACATATAAAGCCCATCCCAAAATGTGATAGGACAGAGAAAAAAGGTCAAATGGAAAACACCTGGAGAGAAGCCAACCAAGAAACGAAAACCAAGACAAAAGAAACCATGACAGTAGTTAGAACTTGGCAGTGTTATAGGTAGGGCATTAGGCGAATGGACGTTGCAGTGTTCATAACGTCTGTTTTTCCTTTTCCTCTGTATAGATGAATCTCTAATTCACTTTCAAGGGTGGCTAAAATTCCATCAATACTTGCCCAGTTAAAGGGCAGGTATGGAGTTAAAATGTACAAGCTGTGCGAGAATATCTCAGGGTACATCCATAGACTTAGGGTTTATGAAGGGAGGGACACTTGGATTGACCCCACTGAACGCCCCTTGTCCTGGGGGTCTGTTGGAAAATTGTGTGTGAATTAGCGCACTCACTGCTGGATCATGGCTATCACCTCTACATGGATAATTTCTACACCAGTATCCCTTTCTTCACATTCCGCTCTCCTAGAGGTACTGTTGCATGTGGCACCATGCAAAAAAAATCAGAGAGACCTACCTAAGCGGCAAATTGGGCAACTTCTCAGAGTGAGCGCAGAGCCCAATGTAGCGACAACACAGGGATGTCCTTATCTTGACCACAATACACAGTGACAACAGCTCCTCTGTCACTATCCGAGGCACCACAATAGAGATTTCAAAGCCAGATTGTATCCTAGATTGTAACAAATTTATGGGGGGGGGGTGTAGATCACTCATATCATGCCTTGAAACCAAAGAGTGCCATGCGAAAAGCAAAAGTATTGTACAAAAACTGGCGATGCACATCGTACAGATGGCACTGTACAATGCTTTAGTACTGTTTCGATGTGCAGGCAATACGGTGACCGGAAGGCAGTTTCAGGAGGCAGTTATCAAGACCCTAATGTTTGGAAGTCAGGAAGGTGAGGGTCCTGTCCTTGTGAAACTGATGGTGCCTGTATTTTACCATAGCAACATTTTCCAAGTGAGATTCCTCAAACTGCGAGGAAGGGAAGATCACAGGAAAGATGCAGAGTATACAAAAGGACACAATTTAACATTATGAAATCTGCTCTAAGAAACCTGGATTTGCATTAAAGATTGTTTCAAAGTGTACCACACATCCATAAATTAATAAAATCTGGTTTTACCCTGTTGATACAACACCCTTTTATATCTAATGTACTCTGCACAACTTACACATACCACCACATTATAAATTCATATACCAGTAAAATCAAATGCATTATTATTATTATACCCCTAGATAAATTCCTTGAGGTGTGTAGTTTCCAAAATAGGGTCACTTGTAACTGGTCACTGGTTCTGCAAACATGACATGGCGTCCGCTATCTAATTCAGCGAATTCTGTGCTCCAAAAGTTAAATGGTGCTTAATTCCATCCAAGCTCTGCCGTGCGCCTAAAAAGTATTTTTCCACCACATATGTACCAAGACAAATTGCACAATAAATTTTGGGGTCCATTTTCTCCTGTTACCCTTGTGGAAATGAAAAATGTGGGATTAAAGCAACAATTTTGTAAGAAAAAAAACAATTTTTTCATTTTTTTCCTTTCACATTGCTTAAATTCTTGGGTAATAAACTCCTTGAATGTGGTTTTGAACACTTTGAAGGGTGCAGTTTTTAAAGTGGTGTCATTTTTGGTCATTTTCTGTCACATAGGCCCCTCAAAGTCATTTTGGATGTAATGTGGTCCCTAAAAAAATTGGTTACATATTTTGTTGGAAAAATGAACAATTGCTGATAAACTTTTAAGCCTTTTTTATGTTCCTAATAAAAAAATATTTTTCAAAAATGATGCTGATATAAATTAGACATGTGCTAAATGTTATTAATATCATTGTGTGGTAAAACTAACTGGTTTGAGGGCATATAAATTCAAAGTTTGAAAACTGAAAATTTTTCAATTTGTCAAATTTTAGATATTTTCATAAAAAGAATGCAAATCATATAGTTGTGCTCAAAAGTTTACATACCCCGGCAGAATTTTTCCTTTTTTGGCCTTGTTTCAGAGAATATGAATGATAACAAAAAAATCTTTTCTCCACTCATGGTTATTGGTTGGGTGAAGCCATTTATTTTGGATCATTTTCCTGCTGCATAACGCAAGTGTGCTTCAGCTTGAGGTGGCCTGTTAAACATGCTCAAGCTGGTGAAAGGCTCTTTAAGCTCTTTCGGCAGCAATTTTTTGCTGTTTTTGCACTTTCGTTTTTTCCTGGCTATCTTTTGAAAGCTATACCTTCTTGCTGTTTACACATGTGGTTATTGTCCTGATGAAGAGGTTTGGAATAACTTCGAAACGCATTGACTTTTAAACCAATAAAAATTGCAAGCCTTTCATCATGTGAACTGGATCTGCATCAGTGATCAACAGCACAGAAAATCCACTATGTTACTGTAAATTCGTATAAATTGCCCCTACCAAGTGTGTTACAAATGTTCAGCGTGTGTCTATATGATGAAAGTTGCTTAGTACTTGGATATAGCAAGTAGATTTAATCCCACTTGTAAGATTAGATGAAGTATATCATGGATTTGTAGAGGAAAAACTTCTCCATGCTATGGCGCCCTGGCCAGCAGCGTTCACAGCAATTACATGTATAATGGTGTACCACTTAAAGGGTCGTCACCACTTTTTTTTTGTCTCCTCTGACCATCGAACCTGCAGTAGTGACTTCCCCGGTCAGACGATCTTTCATCATATGGATAAACGCTGAATTTTACCAAATTTTTGCCAAATTTCCAATATTTTTATAAATAACCACAAATATTATTGACCTAAATTTACCAGTATCATGAAATACAATGTGTCTTGAAAAAACAATCTCAAACCACTGAGATATGTAAAATGATTCCAAAGTTATTAGATTTGACAAATAGTGCTTTATCAGGAAGGTGAAAATAGGTTTCAGAGGTAAGGGGTTAAGAAGGTTGTCCAAAAACTAATAGTGAATTTAATAGTAACGTCTAACTATTTCATTTTAAGAAACTAACAAGTTTACTAATGTAGTGAGCAGGCTTGTCCCTTGTCTTTACAGCAGGCAGGGGAGCGAACTGTTGGTGCACATTGAAAAGAGTAATTAAGAGTAGAGATGAGCGGTGTTCAACTAGAACTGTTCGCCAATCTCAAATTCGAGCTGTTTTGGGCGGTGTTCGAGTTGTTCGACGAACGCGAACGATTTGCGAAAAATTCGGCTGTTCGAGGTTATGTTCGATAACTGTTCGTGCACCAAAAGCGTGTCCTGCATGTCTGGCGCTATTTAGAGCACCAATCATGCAGGGATTGTCTGCCACTCACTGTAATGCCACAGCCATGGTGGTTGTGGCATTACAGTGGTTGCCCAAATCGATGGGAACAGTGCTCACAGTGAAACATGAAAAGCCGGCAATTCAGCAGCGGCATACACCGGTACCCGACAATTTAGAACAGAAAGAATAGAGTATCACACAAAGATTAGATAGATAGAAACATGTCAGTCACATATATAAGAAGTACAGTGATAGTGTTGGTTACTGTACTTGTCATTTAGTGTTAAAGGATTTATTAAAAAAAATATTAGTGTTTTCATGCACCGTCTCTTTAAAAAAGCCGGCCGGCAATTCAGCATCGGTACCCGACAATTTATAGCAAAGAATAGAGCATCACACTTAGATTAGATAGATAGAAACATGTCAGTCACATATATAAGAAGTACAGTGATAGTGTTGATTACTGTACTTGTCATTTAGTGTTAAAATAAAGGATTTATTAAAAAAAAATGGCGTGGGGTTCCCCGTAATTTTAGTCTCTAGCGGAGGTTAAGCAGACTGCTGGGGCAGATGTTTGAAGCCTGGGAAGGGGGTAATACCCACAGAGCTTCTCAGGCTACTAATATCAGCCCCCAGCTGAATACCTAGCCTTTACTAGCTATTAAAATGGGGGACCCCCAAAAAAATGACGTGGTGTCCCTCCTATTTTAATAGCTAGCAAAGGCTAGGCAGACCGCTGGGGGCTGATATTAATAGCCCAGGAAGGGTGCCATGAATATTGGCCCCCTCCCAGGCTAGAAACACCAGCTGTCAGTCGCCCCAGAAATGACGCATCCATAGGATGTGCCAATTCTGGCGCTTAGCCTCGCTCTTCCCACTGCCTTGTAGCGGTGGCAGTGGGGTAATAGGGCTGGGGTTGATGTCAGCTGATAATGCCAGCTGACATCAAGTCCAGGTTAGTAATGGAGAGGCGTCTATAAGACACCCCCATTACTAACCCCATAGTCAAAGTTAAAAAAAAAACACAAACACCCAGAATAAAGTCCTTTAATTGAAATAAAGACACAATTCTTTATTGTTCTAAATTAAACCATACTTACGATCACGCCCATTCCAGCTGAAGCCAACGATCTCCTGCAATAAAAGTAAAATAATAAAGCAACATCATCCTTACCTTTCCATGGTTCCCACGACAGCTTCAGCTCTGCTACATTCACATGACAGGCTGGATCGCAGTAGAACGCTGCCATCCAGCTTGCCATGTGGCAGACACTGAGAAGCGCAGGCATGCTTGCGCTCCTCAGTGTCTGGCTGTGATGGCATAAAGATGAGCCGAGGTCATGTCCAATGAACTCAGCACACCTCATGCACGTCACTGACAGCGTGGGAAAATTGTCAGCTGGCATTATCAACCCCAGCCCTATTTCCCCACTGCCACCGCTACAAGGCAGTGGGAAGAGCGAGGCTAAGTGCCAGAATTGGCACATCCTATGGATGCGCCATTTCTGGGGCGGCTGACGGCTGGTGTTTCTAGCCTGGGAGGGGGCCAATATTCATGGCACCCTTCCTGGGCTATTAATATCAGCCCCCAGCTGTCTGCCTAGCCTTTGCTAGCTATTAAAATAGTGGGGACCCCACGTCACTTTTTGGGGGGGGTCTCCCATTTTAATAGCTAGTAAAGGCTAGGTATTCAGCTGGGGGCTGATATTAGTAGCCTGGGAAGCTCCGTGGGTTTTACCCCCTTCCCAGGCTTCAAACATCTGCCCCAGCCATCTGCTTAACCTCCGCTAGAGACTAAAATTACGGGGAACCCCATGCCAATTTTTTTTTTAATAAATCCTTTATTTTATCACTAAATGACAAGTACAGTAATCAACACTATCACTGTACTTATTATATATGTGACTGATATGTTTCTATCTATCTAATCTATGTGTGATGCTCTATTCTTTCTGTTCTAAATTGTCGGGTACCGGTGTATGCCGCTGCTGAATTGCCGGCCTTTTTTAAAGAGAGTGTCTTCTGAGCAGTTTGTTAGCTTTTGAACACCTTTGAAGGTGTTTTCTATGTGTTTCTATGTGTTTTTGTTTGCCTGCCATTGGTTTTAACGATGTTCGACGGTGTTCGACGAACAGTTCCATGAACATCCCGGTGTTCGACGAACCGAACCGAACCCGAACACTACCGGGGTGGCTCAACACTAATTAAGAGCAGGGAGCGTAAAATGAGCAGGCATCAAAATTGACAACCGGCGCATGCTCAGCATAGAAGAGACTAGTATAGAAGAGACAATGCTCAGTCCCTGTACTTACCTGATGATGTTCCTTTCAGGGTGGTGACAACAGTTGCAGAAGTGACCACAACGCCAACCCCCAAATGATGCCCCAATTGAGTATACCCAGTGCATGCTGGGAGACTCAGATTAAATGTCTCAGAATTAACAAAAAAAAAACACAGGTAGGTATTTAAAGTTGATAGGGAACAGTAGGAAATTTATATATAAGTACATTAGTAAAGTTGTTACTTTACTTGGACATCCTCTTTAAGTATTGGTTAATTAACGGCCTAAATAAAATAGTACAGTTCAGGAACTAAAACGTTTTGAGTCAATTAAAAAATGAAACAGGAGGACAAATTGTCTCTATTAGATATGTACAGTAAAGATATGCACGAAGTGTTTTTCAAGATAGGACTAGGGTGAAGGCAGGACAATCTTGTTTGATGAATAAGATAACTGCACTTGACAAATGGGGGAAAAAACTACGTTTACAAGGCACCAAGGCTGCCATCAGGGCATTACTGCCCTTACTGCTGTATGGGCCCCCTTGAGCAGTAGTACAGAGGGGGGGGCCCAGGCCCATTCGGGGCCCCCCCCTCTTGTGCTTCTGCTCACTGGGCCCCATGCTGTAGTGTGTCACCCTGGCCAGGATGCAACAAATATAATAAAGCTGTGTCTGAGAGCAAGGGGGAGGTCCTCTAGTCAAGGACCATTAGCATGCAGCACCTCCTGTTCCAGACCAGTAGGGGGAGCAGGCTGCCCCTATAAAAGCTGGAGCTGGGGGCAGGGTTAGGGAGAACTGGACAACCTGTCTCTGGATTGAGAGGTGTCCCAGAGCAGGGACAGACAGTTGTGTTGCAGCCTAAGAGGCCGTGTGGCAGTAGGAGAGCCACGAGCCAGGGACAAGAGGCGAAGGGAGCCTGTCCTGGCAGACAAAGAAACTAATCTACCAGACTTTGGTGTCTGAGGCTGGGAGGATTCCAAGTCCTACAGAAGATAACCAGTCCGCAGGGGACTGTATGTTCCTTGGCCTAAGAAGCCTGAAGGCTCCGCCACAGCAGAAGGGACCAGCAAAGCTGTCCCAGGCCGGGAGTAGAAAGGGACCCAAGTTGCAAGCCATACGGGCGAGAGGACACGGTGAGCTCGGGAACATGGGCTGTTACACTACAAGGAGGGAAATAGCCAGAAGGAGCACAGAGAGCATGGTAGGCCTACACCCTCACCCTGACCAGGGTCAGCTTCCCACTTGTTCTCAGACATCCAGGCCCCCTCCTAGCAGGGCCTGTTTCTGGGTCATTTTACCTGTTCTAATAAAGACCCTGAACTGTTTAAGAGGCCTCCGTTTACTGGCTATCGCGGTCGGAATCATCCCCTCCATCATCCATTATATATACTGCCCTGGGGCCATACTCCTCCCGTGGGGAGTTGAACTATTCAGTGCTGCACATTTATATCAGCCCCAGCGGTCTGCACTGCAGCGGCGGTTAGCCCTGACCGCAATCCACGGGTGGCGTAGTCGGACATTACCTACAGCACATCATAGACTGCCACTGGTCTGACCACCCTGAGCCACGGGACCGGGTCACCACTACTACTCCCAGCATTGCCCTGAAGCCCGGTCCAGAGTGCCCCACGGCCCAGGGGGTGAGTCAGTAGCAAAGCGCCAAGCACCAGGGTGCCGCCTTCGGCGCCGCACACCTCGGCACTATGTGCCTTGCTCGAGCTGCGCAGCCAAGCAGCTCCAGCAGCTCCCTACAACTTCTCCTGACTTGTGGTCAGGAGACAGCGCGTATGCGCCATCACCTGACAGAAAAAGTCAGGAGAACCCTGCGGTATAACTCTCCTGGCGCAGGGGCCCTAGGAGCGCTCACAGCCTTCAACATTGAACGGCTGTGCAGCAGCTCCAAGGGGGTCCCTCCTCCCCTGTGACACACTGGTGAAGGCGCAGAGAGCGGGAGCTGCGCCAGGATGCCAGCACAGCTGCAGGGATTGTATGAGAGGTAAGTATGACAACTTTATTAATTTGTTTTTTTTACAGAAATAATTAAATTTCTTGGGGATGAGCACATGGAGGGTGGGAAGAGCACATGGGGAATTTAGAGTGGAGGGTGGGAAGAGCGTATGGTGAATTGGAAGTGGAGGATGGGAACAGCACTTGGGGAACTGGGAGTGGAGGATGGGGAGAGCATGTGGAGAATTGGGAGTGAAGGGTGGGAAGAGCAAATGGTGAATTGAGGGTGGGGAGAGCCCATGATGAGTTGGGAGAGGGGGGGTAAATGATGATGAATAGAGGGTGGGGCTGGGGTGAGCACAGACATGACATAATGAATTGGGGCAGAGGGGGCATGTAAATATAATGAATCGGGGGAGCAGGAAGTACAGAGTAGGGGGAGTTAAGGATGCAGGAATGTGACTGGTAATAAATTGGGGGGAAAGAGAACAGGTTCTAATTAATTTATATATTAGGCGGGGAAGTGGCTATTTACAGTTAGTGTGGGAACAGTGGTGGATTACAATTTATATTTGGAATGGTGGGTTGCATAATAACTAACAATATATTAATGGTGGGTGTACATCTGTATTCAGCTGTGTAATGTAAAAGTTGGAGAATGTGCTCTAGATAACTGTGTTATTTTATGCAGAGACGAGTCCTGCTGGAAGAAGTGATGGTGGTCTGTGCTGCTCAAAGGAGAAAAGCGAAAATGAAGGACTTCACCTAGTGGGCGTCACTGGTGAGTCAGTGTGTTACCTGTACATTGACACTATACTCTATATGCTATGTACAGAGCTCCTGTGTATAATGTCACTGTATTATCTGTACACTATATACAGAGCTCCTGTGTATAATGCCACTGATGATCACTGTATTACCTGTACACTTACATTATACACTGTATACTATGTACAGAGCTCCCATGTATAATGGCACTTATGGTAATATTAGTATTGTGTTTTTTTTATTAATGATCAGAATTGTAGTATTCGGTCACTATGTGGTGGTAATATGTGGTCCAGTCATGGTGTGACGTTTTTTGTCCTTTGTATGTGGTATTATTCGGTCACTATGTGGTGGTAAAATGTGGTCTGGTCATGGTGTGGCAGTTTTTGTCCCTTGTATGTGGTATTATTCGGTCACTATATGGTGGTAAAATGTGGTCTGGTCATGGTGTGGCGGTTTCTGTCCCTTCTATGTGGTATTATTTGGTCACTATGTGGTGGTAAAATGTGGTCTGGTCATGGTGTGGCAGTTTTTGTCCCTTGTATGTGGTATTATTGGGTCACTATATGGTGGTAAAATGTGGTCTGGTCATGGTGTGGCGGTTTCTGTCCCTTCTATGTGGTATTATTCGGTCACTATGTGGTGGTAATATGTGGTCTGTTCATGGTGTGGTGATTTTTGTCCCTTCTATGTGGTATTATTCAGTCATTGTGGTGGTAATATGTGGTCTGGTCATGGTGTGGTGGCATTTGATTCTTGAATGTGATATTATTGGTCATTTTAAAAAATGTATATGACACATTTCCTTAAAGAAAAATAAATAAAAATCTACCTAAAAAGAGTATTGGATATTTTAAGAATGTTTAATAAGTTAGAGTAGAGTAGGATCCGGCCAGAAGAGTTTACCTTATTGTGGTGGCGGCTTTAAAAATCTTTGGCCAAAACAAAAGCTGAAAGCTATGTATGAGATCTGGTGTTCACTGGGAACTGTTAATGTGTGATTGGTGAGGACGTGGTGCAGAAGTGGAAATTTTTCTAAGAGTGGGCGGTGAGACTGTGGAAGGTTTAAGGGATGGAGGTGGAGCCTGGGCGGAGGCCAAAAATTTTGCCAGTATGGGGCCCTGAAATTACTGGTGGCGGCCCTTTAAGGCACTAATGTTGGAGGTCACCGAGTACATAAAAAAAAATGTTAAGAAATGGGATAGATTATTGGGTAACAAAAATTTTAAACTTAAAAAGGAGTATGGGTAAAATTAAATGCATCTAAGTACATCACTTCAGTATCTGACAAGTTAACACAATTTTAATTTACACAGGTTAAATATTGCACCCAGTTTTCTGAAAAAGATAGGAGAACGAGGAAATTGTAAGAGATGTGCTATAGATAATGTGAATCTATGATATGTCTGATGGTGCTGTGGAAAAATATAGAAATTCTGGATAGAAGGGCATCGACCTGCCCTTAAGCCCATAGTAAAAAAATTGCCTTGGACAAACTCTTTAAGGGAGGTGGTAAAGTTATAAAGAGAGAAAATATTGAGAGAATTGGTTAAGTGAGTAGAAGTGATAAGGAGGTCCGGTTTTTATTTCTCCCTGAAGTAAAGGATGGGAGGGTAGTTAAAAGAATGATAGGGATAAAATAAAGCTTAAAGTTATGTCTTTTACATAAAATCATTTTTGTGAAAAAAAAAGTTTACTTTAGAATAGTTTTATTTTGCAACACAAGGATGAGAGTTCATAAGAAACTAAAAAGCTTTCTTGAAAAAAGTGGGAGGGAGATACTGTGAAGTCATCTGTAATAAATAAAGAAATTTAAAAACAATAAAAGTTGTTAAAAAGTTCCTTCTGCCAGTCTAGCAGACAAAGGGGATCTCCACTTTTAATAATTGGGATCCCAATTGTGTAACATTTGATAACTTAAAATAAAAGAATTGACAAGAATGAGGGGTCTCTGGGACTCTATGAAAGTTATGTCATTACAAAATCTAGTTTGGCACCATAGTGAACATTTGAGTTCCACAGCAAAGGAGTCAATTCTTTGAACCCACTGGATAACAGTAAGTCATACATGTCAAACTCTGGCCTGTGCGACAAATCTGGCCCCCAGGGTTATCATATTTGGCTTGCAACACCAGAACCGCCACCCCTATGTGGGACCCATTATTCTGTATGGAGGCCTATGTGGGGCCTTTATTCTGTATGGATGGCTATGTAAAGCCCATTATTCTGTATGGAGTACTATTTGGGGCCCATTATTCTGTATGGAGGACTATGTGGGACCCATTATTCTGCATGGAGGACTGTGTTGGGCCAATTATTCTGTATGAAGGACTATGTGTGCCACATTATTCTGTATGGAGGATTGTGTAGGGCCCATTATACTATATACTGGTTGGTCTGCGACTTTGTCCAAGTTTTTCATTTTTGCCCTCTATGTCTTTCTTTGTGTTTGACATCCCAGCTGTAAGTGCAAGGGCAAAGGAATTATTGCAAAGAGTTGAGATACGTTATAGACCTGCAGTGACTAGATGGCTGAGGACATTCTGCTCAAGGCATGTTTTGCATTTCATTCTGTGGACTCTTGATCAGAATTTCTGGAGTGCTAGATAAGGCCATAATACATTTAACATACACAACCTTCTGGTCCGCCTTCTTTACTCTAGTTTTTTTGTGAAAGTTACACCTTTCTTTTCTGCTTAGATGCGCTCCTTATCGAGTGAGTCACAAAAGTGTCTAACACTTAACACCAGAATTCTGTTCTATTTGGATAAATCAGACCCATTTCCAGGGTTAGTACATGTTTATTTATCAATAATGATTTTTAGGCTGAAATCATATGGCCAAGTTTCAAACAGACAGCACAATATTCCAACATGTATGGCATTTGACAGGCGTATAAGTGACATAATAAATAATAATCTTTTATTTATATAGCGCCAACATATTCTACAGCTCTTTACAATTCACACATCATGGGCACTGTCCCCATTGGGGTTCAAAATCTAGATTTCCTATCTGTATGTCTTTGGCGTGTGGGAGGAAACTGGAGAACCCGGAGGAAACCCATGCAAACACGGGGAGAACATACAAACTCCTTGCAGATGTTGTCCTTGGTGCAATTTGAACCCAGGACCCCGGTGCTGCAAGGCTGCAGTGCTAACCACTGATCCAATGTGCTGCCCCACATACCAGGATGGAGGATATTAACAGAATTGGGGGACATTACCCCAATACCAGTGTCAGCAGCAGACCCCCTCCCCCTTAACAGTGCATCATGACTACATTTTTTGCTTACATTTTTTTTTCTATTTTCCTCCTCTAAAACCTAGGTGCATCTTATGGTCCGGTGCATCTTATAGTCCGAAAAATATGCTATGTCCCCAAGTTACCGCTGGTACTTCGCCATTCCCTGGGCTCTCCTGCTCCATTCCCTGGCCCTCTGCCTCCTCTTCCTGAAAAAAAAATGGCGGACGCATGCGCAGAGCACCAAGATCTGCCAGCTGGCACAAGCAGGTATTTCTCCTATTGGTTCCTTTTAATCTCTGTGATAGATCCTATCACAGTGTTCAGAAGCCAATAATTAGTATGTCATCCCCTTAGTCAATTAATTTATTTTTATTTTAAAATTTATATTTCTTTCATTCTTTGCAGTTAGTGTTTTTTCAAAAGTAAAAAACAATAAATAAAAATGATGACGATGTGACAACTAGTGTTGAGCACAAGTGCTCACTACTCTAGTTTGCATCGGGTGCTCGGGTATGCACCGGGTATCGCAGGTGCCCCAGTGACATGCTCGAGTCTGCGCCCTTCATGCTTTGCGGCTGACAGACAAAAAACATGCAGGGATTGCCTGCCATACTTGGGCAACCAAGGTCTTAGGTGCCGGGCGCTTGCTGGATTATCAGTGGATTCTGTGGTCTCCTATTCTGGTCCAGCCAGGGCTGATGCTGCACAGCATCGCCGTCAGTCCCAACGCCTAGCCAATGCACAAAATGTACAAGTGGTATCTTGTGTATTTGTGCCTAGCAACATGAAGCACAGGTTGTGGAGAGAGGCTAGGCTACTGCAGCCTAAGTCCGAGAGGCGCCGCACTGAGCATGCCCGTGACCTGGCGGACCGTGATTGGTGGTTTGGCAACCACCTGACCCGGTGACCTGGCACCGCCTGATGGGTCCATGGGTGGCGTCACCAATGGTGCGACGGTGGGCCGGGCTTAGTCTTTAAAAGGCCCGCCCACAAACATGGCGGCGCGCTCTGATCATTTTTGCAAGTGTTGCTGTTGTGTGGACGAGTGTATTCCACGTGTTCCTTAGCTGCTCTCTCTGTGACCTGCCGATGCCAGAGTTCGCTCGGCTGATTAGCACAGGTCACTCAGGCAGGCTTAGATTTGCTTAGGCAGGTAGCTACGTCTTGCAACCTGGCTCAGCCAAGGGGGTCGCCTAACACCTCGAGCAGCCTGCAGACGCCCTGTCCACGGCTATCGCCTCTCAGCCACGTGGAGTAGTACCCTTCAGTCCGGTGGCATGCCGGCTGGAGGCACGTGTACCCATAACGTAGTCACACACGCATCCTAGCGCCGCCAGAGTAGTCCCTGTGCAGTAACAGGGCTACAGATAGCAGCACGGGAGATGAGCGACCGGAAAACTAACGGAGATAGTGCGAACCGCTATACCCATTCCTGTGTGCTGTAACACGGAAGGGCTTATCGTTTAAGTTGGTTGCGTACCTTTTCACCCGGAAAGTGTTCGGCAGCAGCCCACCTAGCTGCATCGCAGACCCCGGGGTTGGTTGCGTTCCATTTAAATAAAGTTGTCTGCAACCGCCCTCCTAACACCAGGCATGATTCTTTTTGTGTGTCCAACAGCCGCAAAACATGCAGGGCGGAGGCCAAAGCCCGTCACTCAAGCACCCGCGACACTCCGTGCATAACCGAGCAGTAAGAAATTGCGCTCAACACTAATGACGACATATTCAATATGACAACCTAATGTTATCAAGTTCTGCGTCGTAACTCTGGGTTCAAAATGCTCACTATACCCTTGGATAAAAGTCTTGAGGGGTGTAGTTTCCAAAATGGGGTCAGTTGTGAGAGGTTTCTGCTGTTTAGGCACCTTAGGGGCCATGCGTTTGTGACATGGTGCCTGCCATCTGTTTCAGCCAAATTTGTGTTCCAAAATTCAAATATTGCTCCTTCCGCTCCGAGACCTGCCGTTTGTCCAAACAGAACTTTGACTACATGTGGGGTATCGCTGCACTTGTAAGAAAGTGAGTAACGAACTGTGGGGTCCACATTTTGGTGTTGAGAATTTTGGGGCTAAAGCAAGATTTTAGAGGTAAAATTGAGATGTATTTTTTTTTCAATCCACTTTGCATTAATTCCTGCGTAGCAACTGAAGGGTTATAAATTTCTCAACAGTTCTAAAGTATTTGAGGTGTGCGGTTTTTAAAATGGTATCACTTTTGGGGAGTTTCCAATATATACACTACCGTTCAAAAGTTTGGGGTCATTTAGAAATTTCATTATTTTTGAAAGAAAAGCACATTTTTTTTCAATGAAGCTAACATTAAGTGAATCAGAAATACACTCTATATATTGTTAATGTGGTAAATGACTATTCTAGCTGCAAACATCTTGTTCTTGTTGCAATATCTACATAGGTGTATAAAGGCCCATTTCCAACAACCACCACTCCAGTGTTTTAATGGTACATTTTGTTTGCTAACTGTGTAAGAAGGCTAATGGATGTTTAGAAAACCCTTGCACAAGTATGTTAGCCCAGCTGAAAACGGTTTGGCTGATTTGAGAAGCTATAAAATTGACCTTCCTTTGATCTAGTTGAGAGTCTGGAGCATTACATTTGTTTGTTCTATGAAACTCTCAAAATGGCCAGAAAAAGAGAACTTTCATGTGAAACTCGACAGTCTATTCTTGTTCTTAAAAATGAAGGCTATTCCATGCGAGAAGTTGCCAAGAAACTGAAGATTTCCTTCAACGGTGTGTACTACTCCCTTCAGAGGAGAGCACAAACAGGCTCTAACCAGAGTAGAAAGAGAAGTGGGAGGCCCCGCTGCTCAACTAAGCAACAAGACAAGTATATTAGAGTCCCTAGTTTGAGAAATCGACGTCTCACAGCTCCTCAACTGACAGCTTCATTAAATAGTACATGCAAAACGCCAGTGTCAACGTCTACAGTGAAGTGGCAAATCCGGGATGCTGGCCTTCAGGGCAAAGTGGCATAGAAAAAGCCATATCTGAGACTGGCTAATAAAAGGTAAAGATTAATATTGGCAAAAGAAGACAGACATTGAACAGAGGAAGATTGGAAAAAAGTTTTATGGACGGACAAATCAAAGTTTGAGGTGTTTGGATCACACAGAAGAACATTTGTGAGACGCAGAACAATTGAAAAGATGCTGGAAGAGTGCCTGACACCATCTGTCAAGCATGGTGGAGGTAATGTGATGGTCTGGGGTTGCTTTTGTGCTAGTAAAGTGGGAGATTTGTACAAGGTAAAAGGGATTTTGAATAAGGAAGGCTATCACTCCATTTTGCAATGCCATGCTGTTATGATCTGCTACAAGCATTAAGGAAAGAAAGGAGATCTGTCCCTACAATAGAACTAAGCTAGATCCCTACGATGTAACGGGGAACCTGATCCTGCGATCAGACCCGCTAAAGTCCTCGGCTAGTCTGTACGAAGACCTATAGATGCAAGGGAGGGATCCCTACAAGAACTAGGGACTGGGATAAAGTTGGACACCTCCTAGCAGAAATTGTAGCAGTAAAAGACAAACACACAACATAGAACATAAAGGTCCGAAGACCTAGCAAAACTGACTGAGAAACGTAACTAAGCACCAAGCTAGCTTAAGAGTAGAAATTACAATGAAGTCCAGCAAGGCCAGGAGGGCGGAGCAGAACTAAATAAGCAAAAAAGGTCATGTGACCAGCAAGATAGAAAAAACCTAACAGGAGAGTTCTAACAGTACCCCCTCTTCTATGAGGATCCTCCGGATCCTCTAGGCCCAGGCTTATCAGGAAACCTCTTGTAAAACGCTCTGACAAGTCTGGAAGCAGAAACATCATCCGCCCTCACCCATGAGTTATCCTTGGGTCCGAAACCCTTCCAAGCGACGAGATACTGCAAACTCCCTCTATACCGTCTAGAATTTAGGATGCGGGAAATTTCGTATTCCCCGTCCTCCACCACCGGAGGAACAGTGGCGTCTCTATCTGATACATCAGCTTTTTTCAACAGAGAAACATGAAACACCGGATTAATCTTCCAGGAGGTAGGAACCTCCAACCTAACAGCAGATTGGTTAACTACCTGAAGCACCTTAAAGGGCCCTACAAACTTGGGACCCAATTTTTTACAAGGAATCCTCAACTGCAGATTCTTAGAGGACAATCAAACCATGTCACCAATAGCAAACAAAACCTCTTGCCGTTTCCTATCAAAGTACCTCTTAGATTTTTTGTTAGCCTCCTGAAGATTACCACGCACATCCGTCCAAACTCTCTCCAAATCACCGGAAAAACTCTCCTCCTCAGGCACAGCCGATACCAATTTGGAGAATGACCCAAAAGACGGATGTCTCCCAGAACAACAACAAAAAGGCGAACAACCAGCAGAAGAGGATGTATGGTTGTTAAGAGCAAACTCAGCAAGTGGCAGAAACTCAGACCACCCCTCCTGATTGTCTGCCACAAAACAACGCAAGAACTGATCAACATCCTGATTCTTCCTTTCTGTCTGGCCATTAGACTCAGGATGATATCCGGATGAAAACGACAAATGAACTCCCAGCCTGTCACAAAAAGCACGCCAAAAACGAGCCATGAACTGAGGTCCCCTGTCCAAAACAATGTCAGTAGGAACGCCATGTAGTCTGACAATTTCCTTGACAAAGGCCTTAGCGAGTGTCTTAGCGCAGGGCAGTTTGATGAAAGGAACCAAGTGACACATCTTGCTAAAACGGTCCACGACCACCCAGATGACTGTGAAACCCTCAGAGGGGGGAAGGTCAGTAATAAAGTCCATAGCCAGATGTGTCCAAGGTGCACTAGGAACCTCCAGAGGGCAAAGCAACCCCACTGCAGGAGTATGTGAAGACTTAGATCTAGCACACACCGTACATTGACGCACCCACTTAATGACTTCCTTCTGCCATCCAGGCCACCAAAAACTGCGACCCACAAGTCTCTTGGTCTCAGAAATTCCTGGATGACCTGCCAACCGAGACTCATGACACTCGACAAACAAATCTCTCCTAAAGGTCCTAGGCACAAACAACCTCCCATGGGGAGTGTTAGATGGGGCATTCTCCTGTGCTTTAAGAATCTCATCTTCCAAAACAGAGTCCAATGCAGCAATCACAACACCTTCTTGTAAAATGCTCCCCTCCTCCTCAGCACCGACCATGGGAGAAAAGCTGCGAGACAAAGCATCAGCTTTAACATTCTTGGTGCCCGGGATGTAAGTAACGGAAAAATTAAACCGCGAGAAAAAAAGTGCCCACCTAGCCTGACGGGCATTCAAGCGCTTGGCAGCATCAAGATAGATCAGATTTTTATGATCAGTGAAAACCTGAATGGGAAATTCAGCACCTTCCAAGAGATGACGCTAGTGTTCAAATGCGAGTTTAATAGCCAGTAATTCCCGATTACCAATATCGTAATTAAGTTCAGTCTCAGAAAATTTTTTTGATAAAAAAGCACAGGAATGTACTCCATCCTTGTTTTTCTGAGACAACACCGCACCGACCCGACCCCCACCGAAGAAGCATCAACCTCAACCAAAAACGGCTTAGTCACATCAGGCTGCATAAGGATGGGAGCAGAGCTGAACCTCTCCTTTAGAAACACAAAAGCTTCAATGGCCTCAGTAGTCCACTGAACCGCATTAGCACCTTTCCTGGTGAGATCGGTCAGTGGTTTGACAATAATAGAAAAATTTTTAATGAATTTTCTGTAATAATTGGCGAAACCCAAAAACCTCTGTATCGATTTCAAACCAATAGGCCTAGGCCATTCCTGCACAGCTTGAACTTTGACCAGGTCCATCTCAAAGCCCTCGCTGGAGATAATGTAGCCCAAAAAACTAATTCTCTGTACAGCGAACTCACATTACTCCAGCTTAGCAAAAAGCGAATTGTCAATTAATAACTGTAATACCTCACGTACGCTCCGCCAATGAGACTCCAGATCCGGTGAATAAATCAAAATGTCATCCAAATACACAACCACATTTTTGACGATCAAAGGTCTAAGGATGTCATTAATAAGATTCTGAAAAAATGCTGGAGCATTGGTAAGACCAAAAGGCATAACCAGATTCTCAAAATGACCCACAGGAGTGTTAAAAGCAGCCTTCCATTCATCACCCTCCTTCATGCGCAACAAATTGTATGCCCCCCGGAGATCAATTTTAGAGAACCACTTGGCCCCCACTAACTGGTTAAACAAACCAGGAATCAATGGCAGTGGGTAAGGATTGCGTACAGTAATTTTATTAATCTCACCAAAATCCAGACAAGGACGTAAACCGCCGTCCTTTTTTTTAACAAAAAAAAAATCCAACAGCAACAGGAGACTTGGAAGGCCAAATGTGACCGGCGGCCAAGCTTGTCTCTATGTATTCCTCCAAAGCCTTTCTCTCAGGAATAGTAAGATTAAATAAACGACTTTTAGGAAGAGTCGCTCCAGGGACAAATTCAATGGTACAATCATAGTCTCTATGGGGAGGCAAACTTTGTGACTCCTCCTCAGAAAAAACTCTCCAAAAATCCTGAATAGGTACAGGTAATTCCCCTTTTTCTACCGCAGCAATACGTCCGTTACAACACTTGTCATAACTAGTGTTGAGCCACCACCGTAGTGTTCGAGTTCGGTTCGGTTCGTTGAACACCCGTGTGTTCGCCGAACTGTTCGTCGAACTGTTCGTCGAACACCTTCGAACACCGTTAAAACCAATGGCAGGCAAACAAAAACACATAGAAACACATAGAAAACACCTTCAAAGGTGTCCAAAAGCTGACAAACTGCTCAGAAGACATAACTAACACATGGAAAAGTGCCAAGTACATGTAGTCATGCGAAAAGAAAAGAGGTGGAGGAGTAAAAGGAGGGGGAGACACAGATATAGGCATGTCATGCCCTTCTAAAATCCAAAAAGTGAGAAGCCGACACGGCCAGTCCGTTCCTGCATGTGCCACCTCCGTGTCGCCGGGTTTGTGCCAGAGCCGCGGTGGACCCTGACGGCCAGCCCCCCTCTCCCAATACTGGTGCCTGTCCGCTGGTGGGTCGAGCGAGCCCCCCTGTGTTGGAGTCAGCTCTAAGCTTTTTAATTTAAATTGTCTCTCTAATTTGAATGAATACACTTTAAATCCTTTTACAAGGATCTATTGGAGGGCAAGTCTCATGCCAGCAGCCGCGTAATTCCAGCTCCAGTAGCGTCCACTAAAGCTGCTGCAGTTAAAAAGCTTTTATAAGGATCGAGCTCGGCTGTCCACCGCAAGGCATCCTACCGCCAGTCCCAGCCCCTATGCCTTGGAGTGCCTCCTGATGCTCTTCACTGAGTATCCCGTGGTCCCAAAGCATTTCCTTTGAAAAAATTAAGTGTCCAAACTACAGGTGGTGTAGCTTGCTTAACAGCCGGGATAATCCGCTGACTAGCAGACACTGCTACTAGGCACAAAGTATTTCCTGGGCTAGATGCAGTTAAAAATTTGTAATTAGATACTCTCGTTGGATGCTGAGAAAACATTCTATAAAGTCTCCTGGCATGCCATATATTATTCTCTTAAAAAGCTTGGGGTAGGGATCTAGGGGACCCTTTTATAGCCAAAATCACGGCCCTGTATCGCAATACGTCACCTAGGCTGAAGATAAATGGAACTGTAGCACCCTGAGGGCTCGGTTGCTACAGAGGTATTGCACCTCACCCAGAGGTGTGATATCTCACTCTCAGGTAAGGATGGAGTGTGGATCAGGACCCGACACCTGCATGCATTACACCACATTGCCGTGGGGCAGGGCGACCAATATGCCCCTGAGATGGGTACGACAGTCCCTGTCCCTGGCTGGAGTGGGGGGAGGGAACACTGAGGAAGGGGAACCCTGTAGTGCAGGAGCAGGGAGGAAGCAGTTCCTGGGTGCATTGAGAAGGGAGTATAAAAGGTGGGCACCATCTTAGTTCAGTGCAGAGAAGTCTGAGCAGAAGTGACAGGGAGCAGGGGCTCTGCATGAGCTCTGCTCCGGAGGCGGGCCTAGTAACAGAGGCCCAGGCCTGGAAGAGGGAGAAGGAAGGAAGAGGAGCGGAGAAGGCTCCAGGAACGAGGAACGAAGGGATCCCAGGGGTGCGGACGGGCGAGTCGCCACCGCACGCCCGAATCCACCTGCGTGGAGGGGTCAGGCCAAAGGGGGAGATCGGTCCCCGAAACTAGTGGAGGCGGGAAACGACCCTCAGCTAGAAACCGGAGGCTGTGACATTTTATGTGGCGCAGCCCCTCGCTACACCCGCTAGGAAGGCACCACATAGGGTCAGGGAAACTGGCGCCAAGTTTACCAAGAGGAGGCCCGAGGCAGCCGGACAGAAGGGTTGGTAAGAAAGGCCAGACAAAGGACACACAAAGGGGGTCCTGTGAAGCGCTCCAAAGTTATCTGGGAGTTGTCTGAGACCCTCACCTGGTGAGCACAGTACGACGTGGGCAGCCATTACCTGCAGAAGTGGTCTGGATAATAAGAACTGTGAGTAAAGGCTCTGGACTGCATCACTGACTCCGTGTCATTACTGCTGCTGCCCTGCACCATCACCCCCATCCTCCGCATACACTGCCCTGAGGCTATACTCCTCCCGTGGGGAGTTATGCTACGCTCTGCTGCACCCACAACACCAGCCTCAGCGGTCTGCCCTGCAGCGGCGGTTCACTCTGACCGCAATCCACGGGTGGCGTAGTCGGACATTTAAACATCAAAACCACATAAATAGTTCCGCCACTGGTTTGACCGCCCTGAGCCACGGAACCGGGTTGCCGCCACGGAAACTACAACCACCAGCATACACCAAAAAGGGTCCAGCTCCGGGTGTCCCAAGGCCCAGGGGGCGCGTCAGAACATTTTCATCACCTTTCATAATCACCAATGGGACAAGGCAGGGATGTCCTCTGTCCCCTCTCTTATACATCCTAGTGACGGAGCACCTGCTCTCATCAATTCGCCATAACCCCAATATTAGGTGAATTGAGGTGGGAGGCACCGAGTACAAGTGCTCTCTATTTGCTGATGATGTCCTAGTATATATCACTCAATCACATATATCCATCCCTGCTGTTATGGCTGAAATAGATCACTTTGTTACATGGTCAAATTTTAAAATCAATGCAGCGAAGTCTGAGGCCCTCGATGTCTCCCTCCCCAAATCCATACAGGATTCCATCCAGTCCAACTTTCCCTTTGCCTGGCCCTCACAGGGTATCAAATAATTAGAAATTCCTATTCATAGAGACCTCTCCCGTCTATGTTGTCTTAATTTTGGGCCCTTTATTGAACAACTCCATACAGACCACGGTTGGCAAGTTAGAACTGTAAGATTCACTATGTGAACCACTGGTGTTTTGTGGAAAAGCACATGTACACTGTGTTCCAAATTATTATGCAAAAAGTGTTTAGGAGTGATAAGGGAAGAATTTGTTTGTTTGTCAGTTAATCTCATTGATGGTGATGTGTGTCAGGGCTCTTTATATCACTGTAAGCAATTGCAGACACCTGTGCTAATTAGTTTGACAGGTGTGTCCAATGAAAGGCAAGACTACTTAAGAAGGCTGTCCCACATTATTAAGCAGCCTACATTTTCTGCCAAAATGGGAAAGAAAAAGGATGTGTCGGCTGCTGAGAAGCAACAAATTGTGGAGTGTTTAGGTCAAGGCATGACTACAATCAACATTGTGCGATGATCAGGATGAAGTGTCTTGGCAATCAAGAAGTATGTAGCTGATTCACAGTACACAAGTGTGCGTGCTGATAAGGGCAAATTGAGGACTCTTTCCCACAGGTAATTACGTCAGGTTAAGAGAACAGTGGCAAAAAAGCCTTGTCATAGCAGCAGACAAGTTTTTGAAGCTACTGATGCCTCCAACGTCCCCCGAACAACAAGATGCAGGGTCCTTCAGAGGTTTGCAGCTGTGTGTACGGCATCCTGTCGACCTCCTCTATCCACTTCACACAAGCAGAAACGGCTCCAGTGGGCCAAACATTACATGAAGACTGATTTAAAAACTGTTTTGTTCACGGATGAGTGCTGTGCAATGCTCGATGGTCCAGATGGATGGAGTGGAGGATGGCTGGTTGATGGACACCCCACGCAAACACGGCTACAGCGCCAACAAGGAGGAGGTGGAGTAAAGTTTTGGGCTGGAATCATGGGGAGAGAAATTGCCGGCCCCTTTAGGATCCCTGAAGGGGTAAAGATGAACTCCATAATGTATGTGGAGTTTCTCCAACAGCACTTCCTGCCATGGTTCAAGAAGAAGAACCGTGTATTCCACAGCAAGATCATTTTTATGCATGATAATGCACCGTCTCATGCTGCACATAACACATCTGCATCTCTGGCTGATATGGGCATACAAGGGGACAAACTTATGGTGTGACCCCCATGCTCCCCTGACCTCTACCCTATTCAGAACCTCTGGAGCATCATCAAAAGGAGTGTCTATGATGGCGGGAGGCAGTTCACATCTAAGCAACAGCTCTGGGAGGGTATTCTGTCCTCATGCAAAACAATTGAAGCAGAAACCATCCAAAACCTGACAAATTCAATGGACGAGAGAGTTCAGAAGCTCCTTTCGAACAAGGGGTCCTATGTGCAAATGTAACATCATTTAGAATAAAGTTTTGAGTTGAAAACTGTTTGATTTCAGTTTCTAATAACCTGCTAATGCTTATAATTTCAAAAATGACCATTTTTTTGGTCTTTATTAAAATGAAAAGGTTGATCGAAGAGTGTGGGGGATCTAAGAGTGTGGCAACCCAGTAGTTATTAATATTAATTTTAAATCTGGTGGAGCTTAGTATAGATGGCCTAATAGAATCAGTACTGCACACTGCTACAAAGCCCAAATTATTTTCCAGCCAAGATACAGATAAACATGATTAGTAATTTTAAATCTGGTGGAGCTTAGTATAGATGGCCTATTAGAATCAGTGCTGCACACTGCTACAAAGCCCAAATTATTTTCCAGCCAAGATACAGATAAACATGATTAGTAATTTGAAAGCTTAAAACGGTTGGTGAGGTGATTTTAACCAATCATCAAGCTTTTACTCTCCCCAGGATGACACAGGGGTAGAAAAGTCTTTTCGGATCCATGATTTGTTCATCTTTATGAACGTGAGTCTGTCTACATTATAAGTGGAGAGCCGCGTGCGCTTATCTGTCAGCACACCACCAGCAGCGCTGAACACACGTTCAGACAGAACGCTGGCTGCGGGTCATGACAAGATCTCCAAGGCGTACGTGGCTAGCTCTGGCCATTTATCCAGATTGGAAGCCCAAAAAGAGCAAGGGTCCAGTGACACAGTCATGGCTTCAATGTTTACTTGGAGATACTCCTGTACCATCGTCTCTAGGCGTTGACTATGTGTCAGACTTCTTGTCTCCTGTGGCCTTGCAAAGGATGGGCTAAAAAAGTGGTGAAATGATTCCGCAAAATTGATGTTACCAGCAGATACTGTGTTTCTGTTACGGTTTGAGTGCTGAACACTCGACGGTCCCACGGTTGGCAAGTTGGAACTGTGAGATTCACTATGTGCACCACTGGTGTTTTGTGGAAAAGCACATGTAAGATTCTGCAACAGTCTCTGCTGATACTCCTGCATGCGTGCATCCTTTTCTATGGCAGGAATAATTTCTGCAAATTTACTTTTGTACCGGGGATCTAACAGTGTGGCAACCCAGTAGTCAGGATTATTTCTAATTCTCACAATTCGAGGGTCATGTTGCAGGTAGTGCAGCAAGAAGGCACTCATGTGTCTTGCGCATCCAGGAGCACCAAGTCCCTGTTGTGTTGGTGGCGAGGTAACAATCATGCTTCCTTCCTCTGTCCTCTCCCCCCAACCTCGCACAACAGAAATGTGATCAAGGTCTCCCTCATCTGATGAGTCTTCCATCAGTTGGTCCTCCACTTCTTCCTGGGCTCCTGCACCTTCCTCACTAGTTTGGCTGCTACCATGCGCCCTGGTAAAACCATCTCCCCCACCCTCACATGCCTGCCGCCTTGGTGCTGCCGACCGTCTGGACCTTGCAGATGTTAGCCCTTCCGCATACAACTCCTCCTCCTCTACTTCCTCCACCTCCTCTTGTGCCACCACCTGACTGCGAATTCTGTTTAACATGTGCTCCAGCATGTAAATCACCGGAATAGTCATGCTGATAATGGAATCGTCAGCACTAAACATCTTCGTCGCCATTTCAAAACTGTGCAGAAGGGTGCATAGGTCCCTGATCTGAGACCACTCCTCCAGCGTGATTTGCCCCACCTCTGGATCTCGTTGGCCCAGGCTATACGTCAGAACGTATTGCACCAAGGCTTGTCGGTGCTGCCACAGTCACTGCAACATGTGCAGAGTTGAATTCCACCGGGTAGGCACATCGCATTTTAGCCGGTTAAGTGGCAGGCCCAACGACTTCTGTAGAGATGTAAGTCGCTGAGCTGCGGGATGCGAACGGCGGAAGTGAGCACACAGCGACCGTGCCCTCTGGAGAAGGCCATCTAGTCCGGAATAGTGGGCTAAAAATTGCTGGACAACCAGGTTCAACACGTGAGCCATACAAGGCACGTGTGTGACATTGCCCCGGCGAAGGGCCGCACCCAGGTTTGCAGCATTGTCGCACACGGCCTTCCCTGGTTTCAGGTCCAGTAGAGACAACCATTCATGAAATTGGTTCTCCAGAGCTGACCACAACTCCTCAGCTGTGTGACTCACATTTCCCAGACATTTCAAAGTAAAAATCACCTGATGACATTGAGCCCTACTGCCAGCATAGTAAGGAGGTGTGCAGGATCCCTTCTGCACAGTTAGAAAGCTTGTGGCATGACCAGACAGGCTTTGGGTGCAGGTGGAGGACCGAGAGGAGGTTGAGGAGGCAGAAGAAGTGGAGGAACTTTGAGATAAAGAGGACTGACGCACAACTCGTGGGGACGGCAAGACTTGGACAGCAGCCCCTTGTCCTGCTGTCACCATAGTTACCCAGTGCCCAGTCACCGACATGTAACGCCACTGTCCATGCCTACTCGTCCAAGTGTCTGTGGTGAAATGCACCCTGTCACACACAGAGTTTCTCAAAGAAGCGGTGATGTTGTGTGCGACATGCTGGTGGAGCGCAGGCACACCTTTCTTTGAGAAGTAGTGCCGACTGGGCATCTGATACTGGGGCACTGCGACGGACATAAGGTCTCGAAAATCCTCTGTGTCCACCAGGTGGAAAGGCAGCATTTCTGTAGCCAAGAGCTTGCAGATGGTGAAATTCCATCTCTTAGCTTTCTCATGGCTAGGAGGAAATGGTCTTTTACTTGTCCACATCTGAGGGACCGAGGGCTGGCTATTGTGCTTAGACGGGGTTGATAAGGGTGTCCCCGGCAAACTGCCGGTCTGTGAGGAAGATGCAGGCGGACATGATAGGTTGCCTTGATCCAAAGGTGGTGCTATCGATGTCAGACAGCGCTCAACACCAGCTGGGGTTACCAACTCCAAAGAAAATGATGACCTGCCAATCACGCTGGCTGTTGCGGGTAAAGAGGTGGCAGGTCTGCGTCCCAAAACAGGTGTGACTGCTGTCCCCCCAGTCACAGAGGATGAAGAGGCCGCGGATGCACAAGATATGGCAGACGGTGGTTGGCCCGGCCGGCTAGGCCGCATTGTAGCACAGTGAGCTTCCCACTGCAACTTATGCTTCATGTCCATGTGCCGGTTCATGCATGAAGTACTCAAACTATGTATTTTTTGGCCTCTACTTAGCTTTTGCTGACAAATGTTACAGATAACAAGAGTTGGGTCATCTTTATCGATCTGAAAAAATGCCCAGGCTATGCAAGGCTTAGCACCCATGCGACCTGAAGAGCCACCACGACTTGTGGTGAGAGGCAGAGTTGTGTTTGAGGATGCAGTTGTTGATGTGCTTCCAGTACTACGTCTCTGTCCAGGAAGGCGCAACCTGACCTCGTCATCACAAGCATTCTCCTCCACCTCCTCTGCTGACCTCATCTCTTGGCTGACTGTGGGTTGACAGTAAGTGGGATCTCCAACCTCATCATCATCACCCTGTGCGTTATCACACCCGTCGTCCTCAGAGCCAACCTGTTCCTGCCCTGACAAAAAACTAAAGTTGTCGTTCCAATCAGGTATTTGAGTCTCATCATCGTCTTCCTCATTGTCTCCACAAACAGGAGTTACAGTTTGGGAATGAGGGTCTACATTATGGTCAGAACCTTCAGCGTCTGGTCCTGGATCCGACTCATAAAGATTATGGGCATCAGTGCAGATCATTTCCTCATCTGGATTCACAGAAGCGCTGGAGCCGACCTCTGATTCCCAGGCTATAGTATGAGTAAACAGCTCTGCAGACTCAACCATCTGTTCTACCTCATACTCAGACAGGCAGCTGGAGATTTGGGAGCTGTGAGGAAGCAAGTGCGATTGGGGTGACACCTTTGAGGACTGGAGTATTTGTGATGTTGAAGTTGATGTGGAGGAGAGCCCACTTAAAGGAGCACTTGATATCCGTTGAAGCACCTGCTGTTTTTGTGCCTCATCTGGAATTTGTAGCGATTGGCGTGGCCGTAAGAAAGGGATCTTATCACATTGTCCGCTAAAAGAAGTAGACATTTTAGTTTGGCTGGAAGATGGTCTTTCTTCTGCAGATGTTACTGTTGCTTTAATACCTACCCCACGGACACAACCTTTTTTCCCCTTCCCAACACGCCTATTCCCCTTTCCACCAGCAGCAGGCCTTTTTCCACTCATTTTGGTGGTTAACTAATTCACAACTCTGGAGTTGTTTGCACAAAAAAAACAATGGATGGGAACCGAGCAGAGCTGAGTGGCCAAACTGTGGTATTAGGCCAAAACTATTGGCTGGGTTAGATGCAGAAAAAAATTATATTCAATTTGCAACCTGATGGAGGTCAGTATAGATGGACTAATAGACCAAGTCCCACACACTGCTAGAAGCCCAAATATTTTTTCAGAGCTAGATGCAGAAAAAAATTATTTTTAATTTGCAACCTGATGGAGGTCAGTATAGATGGACTAATAGACCAAGTTCCACACACTGCTAGAAGCCCAAATATTTTTTCAGAGCTAAATGCAGAAAAAAATTATATTCAATTTGCAACCTGATGGAGGTCAGTATAGATGGACTAATAGACCAAGTCCCACACACTGCTAGAAGCCCAAATATCTTTTCAGAGCTAGATGCAGAAAAAAATTATATTCAATTTGCAACCGAATGGAGGTCAGTATAGATGGACTAATAGAACAAGTCCCACACACTGTTAGAAGCCCAAATATTTTTTCAGAGCTAGATGCTGAAAAAAATTATATTCAATTTGCAACCTGATGGAGGTCAGTATAGATGGACTAATAGAACAAGTCGCACACACTGCTAGAAGCCCAAATATTTTTTCAGAGCTAGATGCAGAAAAAAATTATTTTTAATTTGCAACCTGATGGGGTCAGTATAGATGGACTAATAGACCAAGTCCCACACACTGCTAGAAGCCCAAATATTTTTTCAGAGCTAGATGCAGAAAAAATTAATTTTAATTTGCAACCCGATGGAGGTCAGTATAGATGGACTAATAGACCAAGTTCCACACACTGCTAGAAGCCCAAATATTTTTTCAGAGATAGATGCAGAAAAAAATTATATTCAATTTGCAACCTGATGGAGGTCAGTATAGATGGACTAATAGAACAAGTCCCACACACTGCTAGAAGCCCAAATATTTTTTCAGAGCCTGATGCAGAAAAAAATTATATTCAATTTGCAACCTGATGGAGTTCAGTATGGATGGACTAATAGAACAAGTCGCACACACTGCTAGAAGCCCAAATATTTTTTCAGAGCTAGATGCAGAAAAAAATTTATATTCAATTTGCAACCTCGTGGAGGTCACTATAGATGGACTAATAGAATGATGCTATGCCCAAAAGGTTTTACTTCACTAGGTGCAGTAAAAAAATTGGTATTCTATACACAGGTGGTGTAGCTTGCAACACAGATAGGCTACTCCACTGACTAACACACTCTGCAATAGGCCAAAAAGGATTAGCTTTACTAGATTTAGCCAAATGCTGTGAAAAAAACTTGCACAGCACTGGCACAGACCTGCCTGGCAAAAACTGATAGGAACTGATGTAACTTAGTCCTGAAAAGGACTGCAATTACAATTAGTCTTTACTCCCAACCTATCTATTTAAGAGCACAGACCTGCCTGATAAAAGTCATAGGAAATGCTGTAACCTAGTCCTTAAAAGGACTGCAATCACAACTATTCCCTACTCCAAAGCTATCTGTAGATTTGTGCGAAAATTGGCTTGAAATTAACAAGGTATAGCGCACACAGCAACAGCGGTGCCGTCTAACACGCAGCTGCAGCAGTGAGAAAATGGTGGCGACGGGGAAAATGGCTGGGTCTTATAGGGCAAGGACATGCGACATACACTGCCAATGACACATGCCCTTGCTTGTGTGAAAAAAAGCACTTCGCTCCGTGTGTGCGCTCCTGATAGGCTGACAGATTGCACCTCCCCACTGTAAATGCGGGAAAGAGAAAAAAAAATGGAGATCTTCATTATTCCTGCAGAGGTCCATCCCCTGCCCCTCCCCCCGCTCCGCTGTACACTCAAACTGCGTATTAACATTAATTTTCATCATTACTGAGAAAAAATCCAGTTATGATTTTGGTGCACGAACAGTTATCGAACATAACCTCGAACAGCCGAATTTTTTTCAAATCGTTCGTGTTCGCCGAACGGCTCGAACACCCCCCAAAACAGCTCGAATTTGAGATTGGCGAACAGTTCGAGTCGAACATCGCTCATCTCTAGTCATAACACTTAGGGCTCCAGGACTTAATTTCATTGGTAGACCAATCCAGTACAGGATTGTGCAATTTTAACCAGGGCAATCCCAAAACTACTGGAGAAGGCAAATTATTTAATACTACCAAATCCAAATTCTCTTGGTGAACACCATTAATAGTGATGGGAAATTCACAGACCTTGTGAGTAACACTCTTCAAGGGAGAGCCATCGACAGAAACTACAGCAATAGGGGATGACAAAGGTTTGGGTTTTAATTTACGTTTTTCCAAGAATCCCCCATCAATCACATTCAGAGTAGAACCACAATCCACAAATACCCGAAATTCAATTAATTCTTCCTGAGCAGCAGTAGTAGCAGAAAGAAATACACCCTTAGTATTTAAACAGGCTATACGGGCGTAACTGACCTTTTTTTTTCCCTTTGTTCATACGAAGCACACAGTTCTTAATAAAATGGTCAGATTTCCCGCAATAAAAGCACAAACCTTCAGAAGACCTGCGGTCTTTTTCCTGAGAGCGGGGTGCCATCGCCCCAATCTCCGTCGGCTCTCTAATGTCAGTACAGACCCTCTCAAGACTCGGAGCTGACATGGCAGAGGATTTACTCTCATTAACCCTTGCACGCAGTCTCCTGTCCACCCGTATAGCTAATTGCATTGCCTTCTGCAAGGTTCCAGGTGTGGGATAAGCAATCAGCAAATCCTTAACCCTTTCACCTAGCCCCGCAAGAAACAAACTTTTCAAAGCTGAATCGTTCCACCCCACCTGGGCAGACCACCGACGGAAGTGAGAACAATGATTTTCCACATTACCTGATCCCTGCCTCAAACGTCTCAATTCAGTCTAAGCTGATGAGACACGATCAGGATCATCATACAACAAACCCAAAGCAGAAAAAAAACTATCCACTGATCTAAAGCATGGATCACTAGGTTGGAGAGAAAAGGCCCATCCCTGAGGTTCTTTGCGCAAAAGTGACATTATGAACCCTATGCGCTGTGATTCATCACCAGAGGATCTGGGTCTCAAACGAAAATACAACAAACAAGCATTTTTAAAGGAAAAAAATTCTTGTTGATCACCAAAAAATAAATCAGGCAAACGTACCTTTGGCTCCACAAAATGTGCTCCAGAACAGCTACTCACGTGTTGTTGGAGCTCGGCCACCTCCAGAGAGAGTCCCTGCAGGCGTTGAGCCAAATCCTGAATCGACACCATGATGGAAACTGGAAGTCTTTCCTTAGAGATATTTTTGGGCTGGACTTACTGTTATGATCTGCTACAAGCACTAAGGAAAGAAAGGAGATCTATCCCTACAATAGAACTAAGCTAGATCCCTACGATGTAACGGGGAACCTGATCCTGCGATCAGACCCGCTAAAGTCCTCGGCTAGTCTATACGAAGACCTATAGATGCAAGGGAGGGATCCCTACAAGAACTAGGGACTGGGATAAAGTTGGACACCTCCTAGCAGAAATTGTAGCAGTAAAAGACAAACACACAACATAGAACATAAAGGTCCGAAGACCTAGCAAAACTGACTGAGAAAGGTAACTAAGCACCAAGCTAGCTTAAGAGTAGAAATTACAATGAAGTCCAGCAAGGCCAGGAGGGCGGAGCAGGACTAAATAGGCAAAAAAGGTCATGTGACCAGCAAGATAGAAAAAACCTAACAGGAGAGTTCTAACACATGCCATACCCTGTGGACAGAGCTTGATTTGAGCCAATTTCATCCTACAACAGGACAATGACCCAAAGCACACCTCCAAATTATGCATGAACTATTTAGGGAAGAAGCTGGTAGCTGGTATTCTATCTGTAATGGAGTGGCCAGCGCAGTCACCAGATCTCAACCCCATTGAGCTGTTGTGGGAGCAGCTTGACCGCATGGTACGCAAAAAGTGCCCATCAAGCCAATCCAACTTGTGGGAGGGGCTTCAGGAAGTATGGGGTGAAATTTCTCAAGATTACCTCAGCAAATTAACAGCTAGAATGCCAAAGGTCTGCAATGCTGTAATTGCTGCAAAGGGAGCATTCTTTGACGAAAGCAAAGTTTGAAGGAGAAAATTATTCTTTCCAATAAAAATCATTATTTCTAACCTTTTCAATGTCTAGACTATATTTTCTAATCATTTTGCAACTCATTTGATAAATAAAAGTATGAGTTTTCATCGAAAACACAAAATTGTCTGGGTGACCCCAAACTTTTGAACGGTAGTGTAGGCCCCTCAAAGTCCACTCTCCCAGTGGGTCATGGCAACCTCACGGGCTCTTCCAGTGAGTCATGGCAACCACAAACAGTAAAATCTGCACTAAATTATGGCGCTCCATCCCTTCTGAGCTTTGCAATGTGCCTCAAAAATGGATCCCAATTACACGTAGGGTATTGACGCACTCAGGTGAAATTGCACAACTAACTGAGAGGTCCATTTTTTCCTATTAGGCTTTATAAAAATTTGGGGCTAAAACAACATGTTAGCAGTAAAAACATAATTCTTCTTTCTTCACTGACCACCGACATTTGCAATAGTTCTAAGCTTGGTTATGTAAAAAGTACATAGACCCAATCAATTCTGCAATATTACAGTTAGATACATATATAACACCAAACCCTAAGTATGTTAGTAAGATGTAGAACATAGATGCCTTTAAGAAATTTTTACCTTGAAGTTGTCTTCCTCTATACATATCTTTTGTTTTGCCTGGATGGGCTCTTGCTCCATTATCACACTTTGGTTGTTCATATCTAGAATAGCAAAAATAATTATCTTTGGCTTTCTTCATTAATATTACATCATTACTCTTGACTTCTTTTAAATATGAATTTCTGAATGATCTCCCACACCCCCCCGAAAAATATTTTTTATTGCTAATTTGTGACAGCTAAACAGAGTCTTAGATTTATTTAGTGACAAGAATCCTAGACCCACAAGTACTTTAAAGTGCCCCATTGCCAGCCCACTTCTTCCAATTGTATCCATCACTCCTTTGATTTTTGTCGTCAGTGACACCTTCCATTCTACATCTGCTGTATCGCTGTCACCAACTTTGTAAAGTAATCAACCGTGATTACAGCCCAGCTTCTGATACTGTTTATTTTTACTAGTGATGCTTAGTTACTCTTTTCCCCATTTTCAAAGAGAAAAATACCAGTCAAAAGGTTTGGACACGCCTGTTCATGCAATAGTTTTCCTTATGTTTATTGGGGTATGCACATTGTAAATTTAGATTCAACATGGCAAAACCATAAAAAAAGTTTCCTTTGGGGTAAAAAAGCCCCTTAACAGCAGCAGTCGGCTATGATAAATGCACCTTAAAGAGAACTTGTCAGCACAATTTTGTAATGTAAAGTAAAGCCATGGCTGTAGTTGAGCTGTAATACTGATTATATTGATACCTTTGGTGAAGAAATCTGCTTTGTGGTTTTTCTGTAATCAGAGTTTGACGTTTTCTGGTAATGAGATTTGGGTGCAAAGGGGCCGGACTGTGCAATGTGTCAGTGACCTGCCTCCTGTTTGAAATTTCGCGCCAGCATTGGCTTGGGAGGCAAGTGAGAAGATTGGTTTTCCGCCTGGTCCTCAATAAAATGGCACCAGTGGCGGCGCATGCATATGTCTCTTAAAGACATCATTAAGCCGAGATCTCAATCTGTGCATGCGCTGCCCAAGGCAATAACGGCAGCGGCACAAATTTTCAAACAGGAGGCAGTTGATTGATAAAGCAATGGCCTAACATTCAAACACCAGAGGCAGGTGGAGGGGCCTGGGTAGGAGGAGAAGACCAGCCCCTGTGCACTGGGTACTAAAATCTAATTACCAGAAAACTTCAAATGCTGATTAAAGAACAACAAAGCAGATTTCCAAAGGTATCAATTTAATCTGTAAAACAGCGCTATTACAGCCAAATATTTACTTTCACTTGCAAAATCGTGATGACAGGTTCTCTTTAACCCCTTTCTGACCTTAGGCGTATCCATACTAAAATAAGAGAAAGAATCCGCACTCCAGGGAGTCCAAGTGCCTAAAAGGACAATCCAAAGTCCACAATAAATGAATAAATAAAACTTTGGCACTGTGCAGTAATTAAACTTAAGTAATTTTATTGTGCCGGCCTGTGAGACAGATTCATGTGCTGACGTTTCGACCTACACTAGGCCTTTGTCAAAGCAATCTATACAGGATTACAAAAAGAAATACATCATACGTAAATTAAATAAATGGAGTCATCCAACAACTATTTGTCTTATAGCCAGGCATATAAAATATGGTACATTATATCAGGATAACATAAAATATGAAACAAAACTTTGGTGGTAAAAATGTAATTATTCTTTCTTCATCGACCAATGGTGTACAATTCTGAGAGCCACATGTGGTGTCAACATGCTCACTGCACCCCTAGTTAAATTCATTGAGGGGTCTAGTTTCCAAAATGGGGTCACTTGTGGAGCTTTTCCACTGTTTAGGCACATTAGGGGTTCTCCAAATGCAACATGACACTAGCAGACCATTCCATCAAAGTCTGCGTTCCAAACCGCCACTCCTTTTCGGAGCTCTGCCGTGCGCCCACACAGTAGTTTACAACCACATATGGGGTATCTGCATACTCAGGAGAAATTGCTCAACAACTTTTGGGTTCTATTTTCACTAGTTACCCTTGTGAAAATAAAAAAAAATGGTGCTAAAAGAACATTTTTGAGCAAAGAAATGACATTTTTATTTTAACGGTTCAATGTTACAAACTTCTGTCAAGCACCTGGGGGTTCAAGGTAATCACCACATATCTAGATAAATTCCTTGAGAGGTCTAGTTTCCAAAATGGTGTCACTTGTGGGAGGTTTCCACTGTTTAGGCACGTCAGGGGCTCTCCAAACGCAACATGGCATCCACTAATTATTCCAGCAAATTTTGCATTCAAAGTCAAATGGTGCTCCTTTCCTTCCGAGCCCTGCTGTGCACCCAAATAGTAGTTTTCCACCACATATTGGGTATCAAATAAGTCAGGATAAATTGCACAACAAATTGTATGGTGAAATTTCTCCTGTTTCCCTTAGAAAAAATGCAAAATTTGGGGCTGAAAAACATTTTTAGGGGAAATATGTGAAATTTTTTATTTTCATGGCTCAATGTTATAAATTTCTGTGAAGTAACTGGGGATTCAAGGTGCTCACCACACATCTAGATAAGTTCCATGAGGGGTCTATTTTCCAAAATAGTGTTACTTATGGGGGGTTTCCACTGTTTAGACACATCAGGGGCTCTCCAAACTCAACATGGTGTCTGCTAATTATTCCAGCAAATTTTGCATTCAAAGAGTCAAATGGTGCTCCTTCCCTACCAAGCCTTGCTGTGCGTCCAAATAGTAGTTTTCCTCCACATATTGGGTATCAGCGTACTCAGGAGAAATAGCAGATTGGGTAGTGCAATTTCTCCTTTAACCCTTATGCAACATTTTTGTGGGAAATAAGTGAAATTTTTATTTTCATTTCAGATAAGTTCCTTGAGGGGTCTAGTTTCCAAAATGGTATCACTTGTGGGGGGGGTTCACTGATTAGGCACATCAGGGGCTCTCCAAACGCAACATGGCTTCCGCTATTTATTCCATTCAATTTTGCATTCAAAAAAGTCAAATGGCGTTCCTTCCCTTCCGAGCCCTGCAGTGCACCCAAACAGTGATTTTCCCCCACATATGGGGTAGCAGCATATGCAGGAGAAATTGCACAACAGATTTTGCAGTCAATTTTTTTCATGGTACCCTTGCAAAAATAAAAAAATTTGGGTCTAAAGTAAAATTTTTGTAAAAAAAAGTTAAATGTTAATTTTTTTCTTCCACGTTCCAAAAATTCCTGTACAGCACCTGAAGGATTAATAAACTTCTTCAATGTGATTTTGAGCACCTTGTGGGGTGCAGTTTTTAGAATGATGTATGTCACTTTTGAGTATTTTCTGTCATATAGGCCCCTCAAAGTGACTTCAAATATGATGTGGTCCCTAAAAAAGTGGTTTTGTAAATTTTGTTGGAAAAATGAGAAATCGCTGGTCAACTTTTAACCCTTACAACTTCCTAACAAAAAAATTTGGTTCAAACATCAGGGTGATGTAAAGTAAACATTTGGGAAATGTTATTTATTAACTATTTTGTGTTTCATATCTCTCTAATTTAAGGACATAAGAATTCAAAGTTTGAAAATTGCTACATTTTCTAAATTTCTGCCAAATTTCTGTTTTTTACAAATAAACGCAAGTCATATCAAAGAAATTGTACCACTTTCATGAAGTACAATATGTCATGAAAGAATAGTCTCAGAATTAGTGGGATCTGTTGAAGTGTTCCAGAGCTATTACCTCATAAAGTGACACTGGTCAGAATTATAAAAATTGGCCTGGTCATTAAGGTGCAAACAGCCTTGGGGGTAAAGGGGTTAAAGATGTACTACCAATGAAATGTAGTATTACATGTCAGCCACTGTAATAGAGGAACTGCTCATACCAGGTGGCTGTGAATTTTATGCAATGGCGTTAAGCTGCCTATACAAGAGAAATAGCTGTCGGATTATCACTTGCTCAACAACCATCTCTCCAATGGCACCCTATACTGGAACACTCAGCTTAGCTGAGCACACTTATTCTTTATGGGTTGAGTGGAGCAAAATCCTGCTAAACTCTTCTGAAATCAGTTATCTCCTGGAGAATAAAAGTATTGTGGCTGGGTTCACACAAGCGTATTATACGGTCCATGTACAAACTGCTATGCCCGATTTGACAGCAGGACTCCTGACTTGAACTTCCAGCCTCATATGTGTAAATGAAGCTGTAAGATCGAGTTGGGAGACCCATGGTCAGCCTTGGCATTGCTGTCTATATACAGTACAGACCAAAAGTTTGGACACACCTTCTCATTTAAAGATTTTTCTGTATTTTCATGACTTTGAAAATTGTACATTCACACTGAAGGCATCAAAACTATGAATTAACACATGTGGAATTATATACTTAACAAAAAAGTGTGAAACAAATGAAAATATGTCTTATATTCTAGGTTCTTTAAAGTAGCCACCTTTTGCTTTGATGACTGCTTTGCACACTCTTGGCATTCTCTTGATGAGCTTCAAGAGATAGTCACCGGAAATGGTCTTCCAACAATCTTGAAGGAGTTCCCAGAGATGCTTAGCACTTGTTGGCCCTGTTACCTTCACTCTGCGGTCCAGCTCACCCCAAACCATTTCAATTGGGTTCAGGTCTGGTGACTGTGGAGGCCAGGTCATCTGGCGTAGCACCCCATCACTCTCCTTCTTGGTCAAATAGCCCTTACACAGCCTGGAGGTGTGTTTGAGGTCATTGTCCTGTTGAAAAATAAATGATGGCCAACTAAACGCAAACCGGATGGAATAGCATGCCGCTGCAAGATGCTGTGGTAGCCATGCTGGTTCAGTATGCCTTCAATTTTGAATAAATCCCCAACAGTGTCACCAGCAAAGCACCCCCACACCATCACACCTCCTCCACCATGCCTCAGGGTGGGAACCAGGCATGTAGAGTCCATCCGTTCACCTTTTCTGCGTCGCACAAAGACACGGTGGTTGGAATCAAAGATCTCAAATTTGGACTCATCAGACCAAAGCACAGATTTCCACTGGTCTAATGTCCATTCCTTGTGTTATTTAGCCCAAACAAGTCTCTTCTGCTTGTTGCCTGTCCTTAGCAGTGGTTTCCCAACAGCTATTTTACCATGAAGACCTGCTGCACAAAGTCTCCTCTTAACAGTTGTTGTAGACATGTGTCTGCTGCTAGAACTCTGTGTAGCATTGACCTGGTCTCTAATCTGATTTGCTGTTAACCTGCGATTTCTGAGGCTGGTGACTCGGATAAACTTATCCTCAGAAGCAGAGGTGACTCGTGGTCTTCCTTTCCTGGGGTGGTCCTCATGTGAGTCAGTTTCTTTGTAGCGCTTGATGGTTTTTGCAACTGCACTTGGGGACAATTTCAAAGTTTGCCCAATTTTTCGGACCGACTGACCCTCATTTCTTAAAGTAATGATGGCTACTCATTTTTCTTTACTTAGCTGCTTTTTTCTTGCCATAATACAAATTCTAACAGTCTATTCCGTAGGACTATCAGCTGTGTATCCACCTGACTTCTGCACAACACAACTGATGGTCCCAACCCCATTTATAAGGCAAGAAGTCCCACTTATTAAACCTGACAGGGCACACCTGTGAAGTGAAAACCAGTTCCGGTGACTATCTCTTGAAGCTCATCAAGAGAATGCCAAGAGTGTGCAAAGCAGTCATGAAAGCAAAAGGTGGCTACTTTGAAGAACCTAGAATATAAGACATATTTTCAGTTGTTTCACACTTTTTTTTAAGTATATAATTCCACATGTGTTAATTCATAGTTTTGATGCCTTCAGTGTGAATGTACAATTTTCAAAGTCATGAAAATACAGAAAAATCTTTAAATGAGAAGGTGTGTCCAAATTTTTGGTCTGTACTGTATATATATATATATATATATATATATATATATATATATATACACACACGTACAGTGGAGAAAATAAGTATTTGATACAATGCTGATTTCGCAAGTTTTCCCACCTACAAAGAATTTAGAGGTCTGCAATTTTTTTCGTAGGTACACTTCAATAGAGTTGAGCGAACATGTTCAGAAAACATTTGCCAATTTCAAATTCAGCAAGAACATTGCACATTCGGTTTCAAAATCTGCAAAATTTGGCCAAAGTGCGGTAAATGATCACGTTTCCACTAGTGTTTTTTTAGGACTTTGCCTAGGATAGTGGTGCTGTATGATGCGTGGGGGAGACGTGTTTGATGAGGGGAGGGGGTGGGGAGAGGTCAGAGGAGCGATGGACTGTTATTTTTAATTTTTTTTTCTTAACTCAATGTGTGCAGATTCCAGCAGCCAATCAGGACACAGAAACCATCCACAACATCCAGACACAAGAGCTTGTGTCATTGGCTGCCAAAATCACATGTTCCTCTCCATATAAAATATTGTTTTGGCGCCATTTTTTCAGTGTAACAGCACAGAGGCTGCTCCTGCTGCTGCTATTGGATAGTGAGATACTTAGCTAGGTGGTTGCTTGTCAATCAGCTTGTTTAGATAGATAGGATGTGTGACTGTGAAATCGACCTTCCAGCAGATCAATCGTTTTTGCTAATAGTGTGGTCCAGACAGAGACACCAGGAAAAATTTCAGCATATAACTCTGTGGTGCTGATATTTTTGCCCCATGCAGGAGTTCACCTTTGAAACTAAATTCTTTCTGCTAATAACATGGTCCTGAAACAAGGACACATTTGTGCATAGAAAGATTTGGTGCTGGTAATTTTTTGGGCCAGGCAGGAGTTCAAATTAGAATTTTTTTTTTCTGCTACTACTGTGCTGCAGAAACCAGGCCACATTTGAGCTTTTAATTTTTTTTTGCGGATATTCTGCTCCATCCAGGAGTTGACATTAGGAAATCGAAATTTGTGTCTGGTACTACTGTGCTACATTAACCAGGCCACATTTGAGCTCTTAATTCTTTTTTGCTGATATTCTGCTCCATCCAGGAGTTCACATTACGAAATCTAAATTTGTGTCTGGTATTACCGTGCTACCTAAACCAGGCCACATCTGAGCTTTTAATTCTTTTTTTGCTGATATTTTGCTCCATCCAGGGGTCTACATTAGAAAATCTCAATTTTTTCTGCTACGGTGACGGATGAGGAAGAAGCAGCAGATGTGGTTGATGGGACGGCTGGTAGTTGGCGAGGCCCGCTCGTCCGCATTTTAGCGCAGTGAGATTCTCAGACAAACGCATGTTGATGCATGTAGTAGTCAAAAGGACCAAGTAGGCAACTCTTGCCGCCCCTGCGTACTGCAGACCCTTGACTGCTGCTGGCCACAGCCAGAGTTGCGGCTGAGGATGCAGTGCTTGTTGTGGTTGCATCACTCCATGTCTGTGCAGGAAGCAGCAATGTAACCTCCTAGTCTTCCTCCTCCTCCACCACGTGACAGCACAGTACAGTCCGCGTGCACCTCAGGTATCTGAGTCTCATCATGATCACCTCCATCCCCGGGGGTTAAGGTTTGGAGAGGAAGGTCTGGATTCTGCTCGGACCATACTTTGTCCGGCCATGGATTCAACTGAAAAAAATATTGGGCATCGGTGCAGGTGCTTTCCTCCTATTGTGTTTGTGAATGTTTTGTGAATGGCAGACCTCTGATGCCATTGGAATATAATGTGTGAACAGCTCTGTAGACTCACCCATCCGTGGTTCCCCACAGTCAGTTGGGCTGTTGGAGAGTTGGGACATGGGGGGAAACAAGGGTAATTGGCTGCCACCTCTGAGGACTGTACTGTGTGTGATGTTAAGGTGGAGAAAGAGGAGGAGAAGCCACGTTATGCAGCCCTTGACATCCACTGGAGCACATGCTCTTTCTGGCCCTCATCTAAGTGGCGTACCGCTATGCAGCTGCCAATGAAAGGGAAGCGAATAGCCTGTCCAGTAACAGAAGTTGTCAAAATGCTGTGCTACTACTCACTGCAGCAAAATAAACCTACTTCTCATCTCTCATATCATCCCTGTCTCACAATCCTAAACAGTTATTCAGTACTTTCAATTCTCTCCTCCGTCCCCCAGCTCCTCCTCTCTCTCCTCTCACCTCAGCTGAAGACTTTGCCTCATTCTTCAAGCAGAAGATTGACAACATAAGGCAAAGCTTTTCCCTAAAGTCCCCACAGCCCCTCCTCATTACTACTCCAAATCATAACTCACCACCTGTGAACTTGACCTAATCCCATCCCACCTCATTCCAAACCTTACCTTGTGCTTCAAACATACCTTGATCACAACCATTCTCAAAAAATCCTACCTTGACCCATCCTCTTTGTCTACCTATCGCCCCATATCACTTCTCCCCTCCTCCTGGAGCACCTGTCATTTGCCTTCGACATAGTGAACCATTCCCTCTTACTACATGCTCTCTCATGTCTGGCCATCACAGACTTGGCCCTATCTTGGATCTCCTCATACCTAACAGACAGGACATTCAGTGTCTCCCACTCACATACTACCTCCTCATCTCGTCCCCTATCTGTCGGTGTCCCCCAAGGTTCAGTTCTAGGACCCTTGCTTTTTTCCATCTACACCTTCAGCCTGCGACAGCTCATAGAGTCTCATGGCTTTCACTATCACCTCTATGGATAAATACATGGATAGAAACAAATTCATCATCTTTCCACTATCTCATTTAACCCCCCCCAACTGACCTATCCATCAAACTCAATGGCTGCCAACTCTCCCCAGTCCCGCAAGCTTCACTCTGATCTCTCCTTCAAACATGAGATCCAAGCCCTTTCCATTTCCTGCCAACTCCAACTCAATAATATTTCCGGTATCCACAAATTCCTTAATTAAGAATCTGCAAAAACACTAGTGCACGCCGTCATCATTTCCTCAACTACTGCAACCTCCTGGTCTGTGGCCTCCCTTCTAACACTCTCGCATCCCTCCAATCTATCCTAAACTGTGCTGGCTGAATAATCTACCTGTCTCCCCACTCTTCCCCGGCTTCTACCCTCTGTCCATCCCTAAACTGGCTCCCCATTGCCCAGAAACTCCAGTTCAAAACCCTAACTTTGGCATACAAAGACATCCAAAACCTGTCTCCTCCATACATCTGTGACCTAGTCTCCTGGTACTTAACTGCATGCAACACCCGATCCTCACAAAATCTCTTTCGCTACTCCCTTCTTATCTCCTCTTCCCACAATCACATACAAGATTTGTCCTGTGCATTTCCCCTACTCTGGAACTCCCTACCCCAACATATCAGACTCTCACCTGCCATGGAAACCTTCAAAATGAACCTGAAGACCTACCTCTTCGACAAGCGTACAACCTGCAGTAACCCTTGCTCCACCATACCACTGCACGACCAGCTCTACCCTCACCTACTGTATCCTCACCCATCTCTTGTAGATTGTGAGCCCTTGCGGGCAGGGTCCTCTTTCCTCCTGTACCAGTCCATGACTCATTTTTGTTCACAATTATTGTACTTGTTGTTTGCTATGTATACCCCTTGTCACATGCAAAGCACCATGAATAAATGGCACTATAATAATAAATAATAATTATCCTATTTGTACTCCAGGTCAATTGATGCCACTCTTCCTGGTGTCTTCCCCTAATTTGAGCTGTTTCCCTCACATAGGGGTGGCGACTTTATCTTTTCAGTCACAGACTTTGGAAACTATGCACTCCACAGCACCATGTTTGATTGCCGTGACTGGCCTGAAGTCACAGCAACCATGTAGCAAATCCCGCAAGTGTACACTGCCCATCCGCTCACCGGGCAAGCGCACTGACTCTGGGTGTACAGCCCCAGCTTCATATCAGATGTGAGCACTCTGTGCGCGTGCATAATTTCAAAAGTACACTGAAAGGAATCACCTAATGATATAAAGTGTTTTTTAAACCTAATACTTGGAGCTTTTCTTTGATAAAAACATGTTACTGATGCTCATTGCATGACTAACAACACACTCGGGCCAGTTTAATAGCTAAAAACGAGGTGACAGGTTCCCTTTAAAGACTGGGCCATTGACCGTCACTCCTGACCAGGCACATTTTCGTCGGTTTTCCGACATGCAGTTCAAAGAGCTGTAAAAAATATTCCCATTCGCATACTCAATTAATTTTTGCATCTTTCTTTTTTGTGATACATGGGTATTCATTTTTTTGTCATTGTCATATTTTTTTTCTGATATAGGTAGAAAAGTAAAGGAAATAAGTGTCTATTTTTCCAGTTCATGTTTTTTTAAGACCACAAAACTATCAAAATACATTTAAAAATTTGTTCCCTATTCTGTAACAAATATTTTTATATATCGGAATATTTTTTTTTTATGGGGACAGGCTAGTAACAGCAATTTGGATTGACAATGGCAGTCTTATTATTTTTTTAATTTATTAATTTTTTACCTGTTATTTTTCATTTATTTTACACTTTGTGCCAAATTGTCAGGACATATCATCTGCAATCACTGTTTTAGGATTATAAAAGCTATATACACAAGTTACACGATTTAACCTTATCATTGCCTACCTTAACACTGTGCTCAGTCAGCTCCAGGTAGGCAATGATAGGGTTACCCCCCACCCCATTTTGTACAAACAGCTTTTATAAATACAGGAGGGTGATAAGATTATGCAGATATGGGAGCAGCATGGAGACAGGAGCAGCTTGACCAAACACAGGACAGGCGGACAGTCCCTCTCACCAGCTGGACTGGGAGTGGGGCCTGTAGTAAAGGTAGTAAACATGCTGCTGCTCTTCAGTCTGTGGATGCTGCGAACCTCAGCCTGCTCCTTCTAGGAGATAATGAACATGCTGATTGGCTAAGTCAGCGTCATCTCCTCTTTCATCCTTCAGATGCCTACCGTGAATGGGAAGAAAAGGAGGTCACATGGGAGAACTGGTGTGGTGTTGATCACAGAGGAAGAGATCAGGAGAGATCAAGTGACAGAGCGGACCAGTGCAGGTCCCAACCCATCTGGCAATTGCCAGATGGCCAGTTCGGACTCTGATCACCAGTGAAAACTCTTCAACATGTTAAAAAAAGGAATATTTTTCCAGCTAACCTACTAAGAATAAAATATGCTAAATAGTTAATGTCACGTGCTGGTCTGGTAGAAAGTGCACAGTAATGGATCCCAGCCGGTTAATGGATACCACAATATAGTTATATGGTTAGCAGAAAAGGAACTGCCAGCATTCGTCTGCAAAGGTAAAAAATCTGAATCCCTTTTTTCTTTAAAGGAGTTGTCTGGTCTTAAGCTACAAGTCTGCAGTCACTCTATGTGACTGCATACTTTGGAATCCTCACAGCATGTGCACTATACGGATTCTCCACTGCTGGCATCAGGAGAGGGCGGTCATTTTGACCACAAGTATTAGATTTGCATACTTCCAGCCACATTCCAACTAGACTTTATCTGGCCTTGCTCAACACACTTACATTGAGCAAGGCCCGCCCATATAGTCAGCATGTGACCGCATGTATGCAAATCATATACTTACAGTCACGTGCCTTCCACTCCCAGCAGCAGAGTCATGGAGTGACTGCAGATTTGTAGCTTAAAACATTACAACCTCTTTAAGATTAAAATCCAATATGATTAAAAAAAACACCTAAATATTGAAGTGTAAAAAAGTAGCCTCATGAGCCCACAGGTTTCAAACCTACAGTGGAATGTAAAAGTTTGGGCACCCAAGGTCAAAATTACTGTTATTGTGAACAGCTAAGCAAGTTGAAGATAAAATGATCTCTAAAAGGGCTAAAGTTAAAGATGACACATTCCTTTGTATTTTGGCAGAAAAAAAAATATTGTCATTTTTTACATTTTATAAATTACAAAAAGGAAATGGGCCGATGTAAACATTTGGGCCCCCTTGGAGATTTGTGTTCTCACATAACTTTGACCAAGGTTTTAGACCTTAATTAGCCTGTTAGGGTCATGGCTTGTTCACTATCATCGTTATGAAAGGCCATGTGATACAAATTTCCCAGCTTTATAAAAACCCAGCCTCCTCTAACCTTGTGGCAAAAAACAGCAGCCATGGGTTCTTCTAAGCAGCTTCATAGCAATCTGAAAATGAAAATGGTGGAGGCCCAGTGGAAGAGAAACAGACCATCATTAGGCCAAAAAAAAAATAGAAATCCATCCAAAAAGTAGATTTTTCAGTATCTAAGTCTAGCATAAAGAGAAGACTTCATGAGAGCAAATGCAGAGGGTTGACCACAAGTTGCAAACTATTAATAAGCCTTAAAAATAAAAAAGCTACAATGGACTTTGCCAAAAAAATTTAAAGAAGCCAGCCCAGCTCTGGAAACGCATTCTCTCTACAAATGAAGCTAAGAGCAACCTGTATAAACCCAAACAAAAAATGTGCCAGGACTAAGGTCACAACATTAGTAAATGAAAAATAAATTCAAACTTTATTAAAAACAAAGTATAATATAAATATATATGTATATATACACACAGTGGGGAAAATAAGTATTTGATACACTGCCGATTTTGCAAGTTTTCCCATCTACAAGGAATGGAGAGGTGTGTAATTTTTATAGGTACACTTCAACTGTGAGAGACAGAATCTAAAAATAAAAACAAGAAAATCACATTGTATGATTTTTAAATAATTAAATTGCATTTTATTGCACGAAATAAATATTTGATCACCTACCAACCAGCAATAATTCTGACTCGCACAAACCTAAGAAGCCCTCCTACTCTGCACTCATTACCTGTATTAATTGCACCTGTTTGAACTTGTTATCTGTATAAAAAACACGTGTCCACACACTCAATCAATCACATTCTAGCCTCTCCACCATGGCCAAGACCAAAGAGCAGTCTAAGGACACAAGGGACAATATTGTTGACCTGCACAAGGCTGGGATGGGCTACAGGACAATAGGCAAGCAGGTTGGTGAGAAAGCAACAACTGTTGGTGCAATTATTAGAAAATGGAAGAAACACAAGATGACTGTCAATCTTCCTCAGTCTGGGGCTCCATGGAAGGTCTCACCTTGTGGTGTAATGTGTAGTATCGGCGTCTCTGCCCCCTGCTAGGCAGAGACACCATCCCTCTCACCGCCGCGCTCCCTACTCAGCGTCCTCCTGCGCTCCTCCTCTTGCTTCTGCCGGCGCGCGCAGCTTCCCGGGCACTGTGCTTAGGGCGTGCTCCCTCCCTCTTAAAGGGGCCACACACGCTGCCCTAAGGAGTCCCCGGACAATTGCCGGAGGTCCTCCCATATAAAAAGCACCTCCTCCAATATGGAGGTGCCCGAGCAATAGTTGATGCACATTGTACTTACCTCTGCTTCAGCCCTCAGGTCCTGCTGCTAGCCTGATTACTAGTCCTGCCCGCCAGCCTGACTATCAGTCCAGTCCACCAGCCTGACTACTCCCCAGCCCGACAGTCTGTCTTCCGTTCAGTCCACCAGTCTGTCTATGGGCTTTGCCCGCCTGCTTACCTGGAAGTGACTCGCCCCCTGGGCCGTGGGGTACTCGGAACCGGGCCTTTAGGGGAATGCTGGGTGTAGTAGTGGCAACCCGATCCCGTGGCTCAGGGTGGTCAGACCAGTGGCAGTGTATTTATATGGTTTGCAATGTCCAACTACGCCACCTGTGGATTGCGGTCAGAGTGAACCACCGCTGAGGCTGGTGTTGTGGGTGCAGCAGAGAATAGTATAACTCCCCACGGGAGGAGAGTAGCCTCAGGGCAGTGAGCATAGATGTTGGGGGTTGTGGTGCAGGGCGTCCCAGTACCGTTAGTGCTGGCGCGGTAAGAAACACAGAGTCAGTGATGCAGTTCAGAGTCTTTTACTCACAGTTGTTATCCGTGTCACTTCTGCAGGGAATGACTGCCCAAGCCGTGCTGCGTCCACCAGGTGAGGCGCTCGGTCAACCCCCACGCAATTCAGGAGTATGGCACAGGACCCCCTTCTGTCCTTTCTCTGGCCTCTCGTGCCCCACCAGTGACCACACTTCTGTCCAGCTGCCTCGGGCCTTCTCTTGGTGAAACCTGTCGCCGGTTTCCCTGACCCTATGTGGTGCCTTCCTAGTGGGTGTAGCAGGGGGTCGCACTAATAGGTGATCAGGACCTCCGGTCTTTGGCTGAGGGATAATTTACCTCCACCAACTTGGGAATCCGGTACCCTTATTCTGCCCGACCCTTCACCCGTTATCTCGTGGGTTCTTAGGGTCCCTTCTGCCTTCTTGTTTCTGGAGCCTTTCTACTCCTCTTTCTCTCCACCTTTCTTCCTTCTCCTTCTCCTCTTCTCCCTTCTGACTCCGGCCTCTGTGCTAGGCCTACCCAGGGAGCAGAGCCCATGCAGCAGCTCTGCTCCCTGCCTTCTCTTCTCACAGAACACTGAACTGAACCCCCTCCTAAGATGGCCCCACCTTTTATCTGCTTCACTGTGTCTGAGCTCAGGTGACCTGCAACCAATGAGCTCCTTCCTATGCTCCAGAAACCGTCCCCTTCTGCTCCTACATCACTGGGTTCTCTCCCCCCTCCCCACTCCAGCCAGGGACATAGTCAGTTGAGCCAGCATATATATCAATGGGAGCATCGTCGAGCTGTCCCCCGGAAATGGTGTGTGTGTGGTGTATGCAGCTAACTGAGCCCTGGTCCATACTCCATCCTTACCTGGGAGTGGAATATCACACCTCTGGTTGAGGTGCAATACCCCTGTAGCAACCGAACCCTCGGGGCGCTACAGAAGCACCTGCCTGTTACGTGCCAGCCTACCTGGAGGCTCCTGACCGTCACTTGCCGTGACCACCTGTCTGCCTACATGGAGGCTCCAGCCCGTCACTTGCCGTGACCACCTGACAGCCTACCTAGAGGCTTCCGCCTGTCACTTGCCGTGACCACCTGACAGCCTACCTAGAGGCTCCCGCCTGTCACTTGCCGTGACCACCTGACAGCCTACCCGGATCTCTCGTCAGCCTGCCTGCTGTGCCCATCTGCAGTATCGGTCAGTCTCAGCCATCTGACCAGTGGGAGTTACCTGCTCTCTTACAAGGTCATCCCCAGAGTAGCACCTGGTCCCTCTGCTCGGTCCCTCCCTGGTCACAGAGTCGTTAGCCGCCATACGACCTAGGTCGGTCTGAGTTGATACTTAGTTACGCCCCTCTGGGTCCCTCCTTGCACCGCAGCACAGAGGTTCCGCCACCCGGACCTGTAACATAATGATGAATCTGAGAAAGGTCAAAAATCAGCCCAGAACTACACGGGAGGATGTGGTCAATGACCTGAAAAGGTCCCCTTGCTCATGCCAGCACATGTCCAGGCCCATTTGAAGTTCACCAATGGCCAACTGGATGACCCAGAGGAGGCATGGAAGAAGGTTATGTGGTCAGATAAGACCAAAATAGAACTTTTTGGTATCAACGCCACTCGCTGTTTTTGTAGGAAGAAGAAGGATGAGAACAACCCCAAGTAAACTGTCCCAAAAGTGAAGCATGGTGGGGGAAACATTGAAGAGAGGATGGATGGGGTCAAGTATTTCAAGATTTTGGCCAATAACCTCCTTCCCTCAGTAAGAGCATTGAAGATGGGTTGTGGCTAGGTTTTCCAGCATGACAATGACCCGAAACACACAGCCAGAGCAACTAAGAAGTGGCTCCATAAGAAGCATTTTAATGTCCTAGAGTGGCCTAGCCAGTCTCCAGATCTGAACAAAATAGAAAATCTTTGGAGGGAGCTGAAATTCAATGTTGCTCAGTGGCAGCCCCGAAACCTGTAAGATCTGGAAAAGATCTCTATGGAGGAATGGGCCAAAATTCCTGCTGCTGTGTGTGCAAACTTGGTCAGGAACTACAGGAAACGTCTGATCTTTTAAACTGAACACAAAAGTTCTGTTTTTCTATTGTATCAAATACTTATCTCATGCAATAGAATGAAAATTAATTACACTGCTCAAAAAAATAAAGGGAACACTCAAATAACACATCCTAGATCTGAATGAATGAAATATTCTCATTGACTACTTTGTTCTGTACAAAGTTGAATGTGCTGACAACAAAATCACACAAAAATCATCAATGGAAATCAAATTTATTAACCAATGGAGGCTTGGATTTGGAGTAACCCCCAAAATTAAAGTGGAAAAACACACTACAGGCTGATCCAATTTTGATGTAATGTCCTTAAAACAAGTCAAAATGAGGCTCAGTATTATGTGTGGCCTCCACGTGCCTGTATGACCTCCCTACAATGCCTGGGCATGCTCCTGATGAGGTTGCGGATGGTCTCCTCTGGGATCTCCTCCCAGACCTGGACTAAAGCATCTGCCAACTCCTGTGGTGCAGCGTGACGTTGGTGGATGGAGCGAGACATGATGTCCCAGATGTTTTCAATCAGCTTCAGGTCTGGGGAACGGGCGGGCCAGTCCATAGCTTCAATGCCTTCATCTTGCAGGAACTGCTGACACACTCCAGCCACATGAGGTCTGGCATTGTCCTGCATTAGGAGGAACCCAGGACCAACCGCACCAGCATATAGTCTCACAAGGGGTCTGAGGATTTCATCTCGGTACCTAATGGCAGTCAGGCTACCTCTGGCGAGCACATGGAGGGCTGTGCGGCCCTCCAATGAAATGCCACCACACACCATTACTGACCCACTGCCAAACCGGTCATGCTGAAGGATGTTGCAGGCAGCAGATTGCTCTCCACGGCGTCTCCAGACTCTGTCACATGTGCTCAGTGTGAACCTGCTTTCATCTGTGAAGAGCACAGGGCGCCAGTGGCGACTTTGCCAATCCTGGTGCTCTGTGGCAAATGCCAGGCGTCCTACACGGTGTTGGACTGTGAGCACAACTTCCATCTGTGGAAGTCGGGCCCTCATACCACCCTCTTGGAGTCGGTTTCTAACCGTTTGTGCAGACACATGCACATTTGTGGCCTGCTGGAGGTCATTTTGCAGGGCTCTGGCATTGCTCCTCCTGTTCCTCCTTGCACAAAGGCGGAGGTAGCGGTACTGCTGCTGAATTGTTGCCCCCCTACGGCTCCCTCCACGTCTCCTGGTGTACTGGCCTGTCTCCTGGTAGCACCTCCAGCCTCTGGACACTATGCTAACAGACACAGCAAACCTTCTTGCCACAGCTCAAATTGATGTGCCATCCTGGATGAGCTGCACTACCTGAGCAACTTCTGTGGGTTCTGGAGTCTGTCTCATGCTACCACGATTGTGAAAGCACAACCAACATTCAAATGTGACCAAAACATCAGCCAGAAAGCATTGGTACTGAGATGTGGTCTGTGGTCCCCACCTGCAGAACCACTCCTTTATTGAGGGTGTCTTGATAATTGCCAATAATTTCCATCTATTGTCTATTCCATTTGCACAACAGCATGTGAAATTGGTTGTCAATCAGTGTTGCTTCCTAAGTGGACAGTTTGATTTCACAGAAGTTTGATTTACTTGAAGTTATATTCTGTTGTTTAAGTGTTCCCTTTATTTTTTTGAGCAGTGTATGTAAAAATCATATAATGTGATTTTCTGGACTTTTTTTAGATTCTCTCTCTCACAGTTGAAGTGTACCTACAATAAAAATTACAGACCTCTCTATTTTTTATAGGTGGGAAAACTTGCAAAAATAGGCAGTGTATCAAATATTTACTTTCCCCACTGAATATATATATAATAAAATCAAAAATACAGTCACAAGGACAAATTGGTGGGAGAGTGACTGTAGGAACCCCAGAAAAAGTCACACTCATCGGACTACATATATATGCATAATGAACAAAGAAATAAACACAGTAAAGTATATAGTATATACCAGTGATTTGACAAATGGTCAACCAATATCTGTCACCAGATAATAATAGTCATAAAAGAATTAAACATATCATATCATACAGATCAGAGTCACAGACAGTAACACATAAAATAATATTAATAAGAAAAATAATGCATGGAGAAGGCTTGGAACAGCTCATGATCTAAAGCACACCTCTTCCTCTGTAAAATATGATGGAGGCAGAGTGATGGCATGGGCATCCATGGCTTCCAATGGCACTGGGTCACTAGTGTAAATTGATGATGTGAATGAAGACAAAAGCAGCCGTATGAAATCTGAAGTGTACTGGGCTAGACTTTCTTCTCAGAGTCAACCAAAAGCAGCCAGGCTGATTGGACGGCGTTTCACAGTACAGATGGACAATGGCCCAAAACATACTGCGAAAGCAACCCAAGAATTTTTTAAGACAAAGAAGTGGAATATTCTGCAATGGCCGAGTTACCAGATCTCAACCCCAACAAGCATGCAGTTCACATGCTTAAGACAAAACTTAAAGCAGAAAGACCCACAAACAAGCAACAACTGAAGTCAGTTGCAGTAAAAGCCCGGCAAAGCATCACAAAGGAGAAAACCCAGTGTTTGCTAACATCCATGGTATCCAGACTTCAGTCATTACCTGCAAAGAATTCTCTACAAAGTATTAAAAATGTAAACATTTTATTCATGTAAAATTAAAGTTAAATTGTACAAATACTTTTGAGCCCCTGAAATGAGGATGCTTTGTAGAAAAATGGTTGCAATTCCTAAACTTTTCACAGGATATTTTTGTTCAACCCCTTTAATTAAACCTGAAAGTCTACCCTTCAATTGTATCTCAGTTGTTTCATTTTAAATCAAAAATAGTGACATGCAGAGGCCAAATCATGAAGATTTGGTCACTGTCCAAATATTTCTAGACCTAACTGTACTTAGCCAGTTATCACTGTATAGTAGGTTTCTTTTCTAATGACTAGTTTTTAACTTTGTTTCCAAGAGCACTATACAGAGTACAGTGCTAAGCAAAGAAAGTCACGGTACACAGGAGAAAAATGGAGTGAAGATATCAGATTAGGCAGGTACTCGGCAATCTGCCAGTAGCTACATTAGCACTCAACTTAGAGATTTCTCTTTCATTATTTTCTTAAACAAAGAGGTCATCCGTTAGGTATCAGAATACAAACCTAGCACAGCTGTAATAAAAGCGACCTTTATTTTCATTATTGTGAAAGGTGCTGTTTTTCCCTCTCCCAAACTTATATAACTGAATCAATGCTTAAACTGTAAGCCTGCGAGTTCAGAGCTCACACACGTTGCATTGGAAATGCTTTGTTTTAGTACTTATACTTTGTTTTCATAGGTGCTTTTTTTTGCCTGAACGCAAATAAAATGGCCAGAAGTTGTATGGCGTTTTTTCACTCAGAACTTCTAGAGGCAGAGATTTCACTTTACATATGACCTACACCTACTAAAAGCTACTACCTACACTATATAAAGAAAAAAAGAGAAAACACTTAAAGTATGAATAAAAGGTATACAGGTATTAGTTGTAAATATTTCGGTTGCCAATGCACTTACCCAGGCATTTAGTTGATATTCAACTTGGAAACAGAAAATAAACCATACATCAGTGCATTGTACAGTGCTGGCCAAAAGTATTGGCACCCATGCAATTCTGTCAGATAATACTCAGTTTCTTCCTGAAAATGATTGCAATCACAAATTCTTTGGTATTATTCTCTTCATTTAATTTGCTTGCAAGGAAAAAACACAAAAGAGAATGAAGCAAAAATCAAATCATTGATCATTTCACACAAAACTCCAAAAAACTGTCAGACAAATGTATTGGCACCCTCAGCCTAATACTTGGTTGCACAACCTTTAGCCAAAATAACTGCGAACAACCGCTTCCGGTAACCATCAATGAGTTTCTTACAATGCTCTGCTGGAATTGTAGACCATTCTTCTTTGGCAAACTGCTCCAGGTCCCTGATATTTGAAGGGTGCCTTCTCCAAACAGCCATTTTGAGATCTCTCCACAGGTGTTCTATGGGATTTAGGTCTGGACTCATTGCTGGCCACCTTAGAAGTCTCCAGTGCTTTCTCTCAAACCATTTTATAGTGCTTTTGGAAGTGTGTTTTGGGTCATTGTCCTGCTGGAAGACCCATGACCTCTGAGGGAGACCCAGCTTTCTCACACTGGGCCCTACATTATGCTGCAAAATTTGTTGGTAGTCTTCAGACTTCATAATGCCATGCACACGGTCAAGCAGTCCAGTGCCAGAGACAGCAAATCAACCCCAAAACATCAGGGAACCTCCGCCATGTTTGACTGTAGGGACCGTGTTCTTTTCTTTGAATGCCTCTTTTTTTTTCCTGTACACTCTATGTTGATGCTTTTTCCCAAAAAGTTCTACTTTTGTCTCATCTGACCAGAGAACATTCTTCCAAAACGTTTTAGGCTTTCTCAGGTAAGTTTTGGCAAACTCCAGCCTGGCTTTTTTATGTCTCGGGGTAAGAAGTGGAGTCTTCCTGGATATCCTACCATACAGTCCCTTTTCATTTAGACTTTGACGGATAGTACGGGTTGACACTGTTGTACCCTCGGACTGCAGGGCAGCTTGAACTTGTTTGGATGTTAGTCGAGGTTCTTTATCCACCATCCGCACAATCTTGCGTTGAAATCTCTCGTCAATTTTTCTTTTCCGTCCACATCTACGGAGGTTAGCCACAGTGCCATGGGCTTTAAACTTCTTGAGGACACTGCGCACGGAAGACACAGGAACATTCAGGTCTTTGGAGATGGACTTGTAGCCTTGAGATTGCTCATGCTTCCTCACAACTTGGTTTCTCAAGTCCTCGGACAGTTCTTTGGTCTTCTTTCTTTTCTCCATGCTCAATGTGGTACACACAAGGACACAGGACAGAGGTTGAGTCAACTTTAATCCATGTTAACTGGCTGCAAGTGTGATTTAGTTATTGCCAACACCTGTTAGGTGCCACAGGTAAGTTACAGGTGCTGTTAATTACATGAATTAGAGAAGCATCACATGATTTTTCAAAGGGTGCCAATACTTTTGTCCACCCCCTTTTTTAGGTTTGGTGTGGAATTATATCCAATTTGGCTTTAGGACAATTCTTTTTGTGTTTTTTTCATTGAAGACAAATTAAATGAAGAGAATAATACTAAAGAATTTGTGATTGCAATCATTTTCAGGAAGAAACTGAGTATTATCTGACAGAATTGCAGGGGTGCCAATACTTTTGGCCAGCACTGTATATGTAAAATTGAAGAAGAACTGTTCCACTTAAAAAATCCATTACTTTAAGGTTTTACAAAAAAAATAAAAAAATAAATCTTTAATTAAAGCACTCATTTTCTTTTTTTCACTTTCAATTACCCCTACAAAACCTTAAAGCAGTTCAGACTTGGTTATAGTGGCAGGCTTCTCCTTGCAGTAGAGTTGAGTTTGTCAACAGCTGCTATGCTCTGCATAGACCAAGATAACAAAGATCTCAGTATGAATAAGTGAGCTTTGTCATTTTGGTTGCTGCAGAGAACAGCAGTTAATGACAAACTAATCTCAACTGCTGCACGGTGCATAAGCAACTGAGAAAACAAAGCTCTCAATATGAAAAAGTGAGCTTTGACATCTTGGTTGCATCTTTTTTGCTGCATATGCATAATAAGTGTAAAATATAGAAAAAAAAACAGCAAAAAAAATAAAAGGTATACTTTATTATTAATGATTAAAAATAAGAAACCACTGCAATATTCCCAGAGCGATACAATAATTGTTGGCAAAAGTTTTCACAATGAACATCCTCCGCTTTGCCAAATCAAAATAATAAGGCGAATGTGACAGGGGATAAAGGTCAGAAGACAGGGAGATACCAGACAACCAAATCACTATTTACTCTCACTATAAAACACGCTACCTGACCCTATCTGGCCACCAAGGTTGGCACCCTAAAAACAAGATAGGCGCCTCTGCTCACCGTCATCTCACCCTAGGAGATCCTAGAGAGCCCTGATAGAAACTTGCCCTAATATGGATAAACTTCTCTGATGTCAGTAAGACAGAACATCCATAAAATATAGAACAACAACGTGATAATCTCAAAATGTTGCAGATACAGCAATGCAACCTAAAGTGCCATCCATGCAAAAATCAAACAAGAACACTTGTGAGAAAGGCACAAACAGGGATATCACTATTCAAAACAAAGGGTACTCAACACAACTACCAATCCACTGCAACCTTGATGTGTTTCCCTGTTATTGGTACTGGTTCATCGGGAAACTCAAAGACTGAGCTGACACGTTCAAAGACACGCTGACTTCCATGCGTCATGACTCCAGCAAGTTTCATATAATGGATACAAATTAATTTAAAAGGTTACAAATGTGAGAGACAATTGGAAGTGCTGAGGCACTGAATTTCAGAGGAACGGGGTTGCCCAGGAAAAAATCTTGGAAGTGATTGGGTGAGGGATGTGTGAGAGCGGATGAGAGAATGAGGTCTTGCGAGTATTGGAGATTACGTGTGGGAAAGAATCAGGTAATTAGTTTGTTGCATGTTTAAAGCGCACCTGTCAATATACACTGTCAGGTTGGGGCCGTTACACTGAGTAAAATGATACTTTTGCTGATGAAATCCACCCAGTGGTTCTTTTAGAATATTTATTTTCATTTCTGACATAATGATATGCTAGTGCTTTAGGGCGGCCTTTGAGGAGGGGTTTTAACTGGTGCTCTGCTTATGTATTCCTATGTCTGCCTTCTGATAGGTCACTGTGCCTTCAGTGACCTGCCTACTATTTTAAATACTGCCTGTGTAATTGTGTTCCAAATCTGAAATTTACATGCAGCAAAAAGGCCCCCTCCGCCCGTGCATTTACAGTAGCTTATAATGATCCTGTTTTCTCTCCCACTGAAGATCGGGTAGGGGTAGGAAGTCGAATCAAGTTAGTTACCCCTGCAAAAACAGGACAGTAAAAGTATTCAACCTATACCTATGTGAAATTACTAAGGAGGAGATACATGCCCTTTCTAAGGGTGTGTCATTCTGTCCCACTACCAACCCCGATGGTTTACAGTTATTTTTGGACTTAATTACATTTGTATATAAACTGACTCTCTCTCAACATTTCACCATCACTTCGATTGACATACCATCATGTACATTTAGTAATCCTTCTGGGTCCATTTATAATATCAAACCACTATCTATTGCTGTTAATGTCCACCCCAAACGCCTTTTTTCTATTACATCCCAAAAAACTAAAATTTTAATCCTTAGGGGTCCAGAAACCAAAAAAATAACTTCACATATGCAGAAAGAAGAGTTATCAAAACCCTGGTTAACAAAATCACCTGCTTACGAGGTAGAAAGTTTCTTGACATTAGTGAACCTGCCCCCTACACCCTACACTTCTTTTATCACATACAGTACCAAAAGTTCACAAATCCCTTCTTGACCCCTCCTCCCCCAGGCTGTGCCATAACATTAGACATTAATTCACTTAATGTCTCACTTCATTGATCTGCATCTCCAGAAATTTGACATCTTCCTACCATTATACCTCAAGGATTCCACCCAACTTGATTTGCAATAACTGAATGAAACTATCAATTTCAACCAAGTTTTCTTCCACTCTGCCTCCTTATACTTTAACAAAATCTATAAAATGGCCTAAAGGAAATAAAGCATTACCTGTCAATGGACATTAATAGGCCATCTGCACAACTATAATTTCTATCAATTTTATACTTGAACATAACATTTTCAGTTTCAATACTAAAATGTACAAACAAGTTAGGGGCAGTGCGATGGGGTTCAGTTTTGAACCGGCTTATGCTAATCTCTACACGGTGTGGTTTGAAGCATTATACATACTACACAAATACCCATACAGTGACCACATTCTGATGTACATAAGATATATTGATATATTGTTCATTATAGGGGATGGGACCTTTACGGAGGCCAAGCTGTTTATTAATTTCCTAAACTGCAACTCTTTGCCCTCTTTCACACACTATTTATTAGAAAACTTCATTGACTTTCTAGATAACGTTATATCCAAAGATTATGATGGCAAACAACTCACCAAAACCCACGTTAAATCCTTTGATGTCAGTTATTTGGACTTTCACAGTGCACATTGTATTTTCTAGTTAAAATATATTCAATTTAGTCAATACAAATGTATCAGAATGAATGGTTCAGACAACAAAACCATTTCCAATCAAGCCAGAATCCTGAAAAAATTTTTTCCTGACAAACATCACACCAAGAGCCTCTCGGGGGCCCACAAAAAAACGGCCTCCCATACATAGCAGGACTGTCTTGCAAATAAAATTAAACGTAACACGAAAAATCATTGTAAATTTAATTTTGTCACCAATTTCAATGCTGGAAATTCAGACATCAGAAGGACCCTGCAATGCCATTGGCATGTGGAAGTGCATTGAGGTGAAGGGTGCATTGCGGGAAAAGAGAAAAAAAAAGAAAACTCTTTAAATCTCTTAATTTGCGAGTGTGAACGAGCTGAGTGTGACCGGAGCGCAAGTGCGAATGAAAGTAAGTGTGTGACTTGTTTTTCAGTGACTTGTGATTCAGGGAGTTTGGAAGGGAGGACTTTGGACTGAATTGCTGTCTGTATTTCATTAATGCTTTACTTTTCTTTTTACTTAACATTCTGTCTATTGCAATCCCCATTCGGAAATGAGCTCCATTATTGACAATGCTATCCAGTGTACATCTTGCCACATGTATGCATTCCTTGAACAGCCAGTCGGGGTTGCTTACTGCTGCGCGAGACGTGTGCATGTTGTGCATTTGGAAGCCCAGATACTGGATCTAAATGAGCAGCTGGCAACACTGAGATCCATTGACAACATGGAAAGGAGTCTGCTGCTCACTGAGCAGCAACTCACTGGGGTAGATTTGGGTGAGGGTGGTAGTCGGGAGCTGCAGGACAGTGAGGCCGCTAGTTGGGTGACAGTTAGAAGGGGGGGTAGAGGGAAGAGTGCCAGGGAGGCTAGTCCTGATCTGGCACACCCCAATAAGTTTGCAAAGTTGTCAGATGAGGGGAGTGATGGTACAGGGGTAGCACTGCTGCAGCATGGCATGTCCCCTGAAAGCCGGAGGAGTGTCAGCTCCAGCAAAGAGGGAAATAGGAGAGTAGGGCAGGCAAGGCAGGTGCTGGTAGTGGGGGACTCAATTATTATGGGAACAGATAGGGCAATCTGTCACAAAGACAGGGATCGTCGAACAGTGTGCTGCCTACCTGCCGCTCGAGTCCGGCACATCGCTGATCGGGTTGACAGATTACTGGGAGGGGCTGGTGAGGACCCAGTGGTTATGGTGCACATTGGCACAAATGACAAAGTTAAAGGTAGGTGGAAGGTCCTTAAAGATGATTTCAGGGAATTAGACTGCAAGCTGAAAGCAAGGACCTCCAAGGTGGTATTCTCTGAAATACTACCGGTACCACGTGCCACGCCAGAGAGGCAACGGGAGATTAGGGAGATAAATAAGTGGCTCAAGTACTGGTGTAGGAAGGAGGGATTTGGGTTCCTGGAGAACTGGGCTGACTTCTCAGTTGGCTACAGACTCTACGCTAGGGACCAGCTGCACCTTAATGGGGAGGGTGCAGCTGTGCTGGGGGAGAAAATGGCTAGAAGGTTGGAGGAGTGTTTAAACTAGGGATTGGGGGGGAGGGTATTCATTTTATAGGTGGGGAAGATAGTGCAGATAGTGACCTAGGGCACAAATAAAGAAATTGGGGGTGGGGTTAGAATAGTCAATAAAGTAAGACGGAATAGAGGTACAGAGAGATACATAAAATGCATGTACACTAATGCCAGAAGCCTCACCAACAAAATGGAGGAATTAGAATTAATTTTGTTGGAAAATAATTATGACATGGTAGGGATATCTGAGACGTGGCTGGACGAGAGCCATGACTGGGCAGTTAATTTACAGGGCTATATATCCTTAAAACCTGTCGTGCTGGAGGATATATGTGAATATAATGAAAATATAGAGTCCCTGTGGGTGGAGATAAGGGGAGGGGGAAAAAATAATAAATTACTGATAGGGGCTTGCTATAAGTCTCCAAAAATAATGGAAGTAGCGGAGAATATCCTCGTAAAGCAAATAGATGAAGCAGCGACTCAAGGAGAAGTCATTATTATGGGAGACTTCAACTACCCTGAAATACATTGGGGGACAGAAACATGTAGTTCAAGCAAAGGTAATATGTTTTTGACAACTATGAGAGACAATTACCTTTCACAACTGGTTCAGGACCCAACAAGAAGGGGGGCACTGCTAGACCTAATATTAACCAATAGGCCAGACCGCATATCAAATATACGAGTTGGGGGTCACTTGGGTAATAGTGATCACAAAATAATACGTTTTCATGTAACCTTTAATAAGATGTGTAGTAGAGGAGTTACAAGGACACTAAACTTCAGGAAGGCTAATTTCCAACCGTTGAGAGATGATCTTAGTGCAATAAACTGGGACGATATCCTGAGACATAAAGCTACTGTAACGGGTCTGGGAGGTGGAACCTCTGAGCAACTATACAAAGGGGCAGCCCTTGTAAGGAAGCGGGTGGCTCCCAGGGTAGGCGGGCAGGTAGTCACGGCTAGTGACGGGGACAGTCTCTGGGTAGAAGGGCAGGAGGTCACGGCAAGTGACGGGGACAGTCTCTTGACAGGCGGGTGGTCACGGCAAGTGACAGCTAAGCCTCCAGACAGGCTAGCAGGTGGGTAGCAGGTGGACGCTCCCAGGTGAGCGGGCAAGAGTCTCTGGACAGGCAGGTGGTCACAGCAAGTGACGGCTAAGCCTTCAGATAGGCTAGCAGGCAGGTAGCAGGTGGACGCTCCCAGGTGAGCGAGCAAGAGTCTCTGAACAGGCAGGTGGTCACAGCAAGTGACGGCTGAGCCTCCAGGTAGGCTAGCAGGCAGATAGCAGGTGGACGCTCCCAGGTGAGCGGGTAAGAGTCTCTGGACAGGCAGGTGGTCACAGCACGTGACGGCAGAGCCTCCAGGTAGGCTAGCAGGCAGGTAGCAGGCAGACGCTCCCAGGTGAGCGGGTAAGAGTCTCTGGACAGGCAGGTGGTCACAGCACGTGACGGCAGAGCCTCCAGGTAGGCTAGCAGGCAGGTAGCAGACGGACGCTCCCTGGTGAGCGGATAAGAGTCTCTGGACAGGCAGGTGGTAACAGCACGTGACAGCAGAGCCTCCAGGTAGGCTAGCGGGCAGGTAGCAGATGAGCGGTCCCAGGTGAGCGGGCAAACAGATCCATAGACAGACTGGCAGGGCTGGTAGGCAGACTGTCGGACCCCAGGAATGTAAGCAGAAAGACAAGTATCAGGCAGGTATCAAGCAGGATTCTGGCAGGTAACTGGCAGGTAACTGGCAGGTATCTGGTTACGGGACCTGAGGGCTGAAGCAGAGTGATAGGCTATGCAACAACATTGCTCGGGCACCTCCATTTTGGAGGAGGTGCCTTATATATGGTGAGGTCCTCCGCCCTAAGCACAGTGGCCGGGAAGCAGCGCGCGCTGCCAGCAGAGCGGGAGGAAGATGCCGGGCACGGAGCGGAGAGGTGAGGGGAACAGCGTCCCTGCCTAGCAGGAGGCAGGGACGCCGACACTACAGCTACACAAAGCAAATGGGAGACATTTATTAACATCTTGAATAGGACCTGTGCACAATATATACCCTTTGGGAATAAACATGCTAGAAATAGGAGGAAACCACAATGGCTAAATAGAGCTGTAAGGGGCGCAATAAGTGACAAAAAGAAAGCATTTAGAGAACTAAAGCAAGTAGGTAGTGATGAGGCATTAAATAAATATAGAAAATTAAATAAATTATGTAAAAAACAAATCAAGGCAGCAAAGATTGAGGCAGAGAGAATCATTGCCAGAGAAAGTAAAAATAACCCCAAAATATTCTTTAACTACATAAATAGTAAAAAACGAAAAAATGATAGTGTTGGCCCACTTAAAAATAGTCTGGGTGAAATGGTGGATGAGAATGAGGAAAAAGACAATATGCTAAATGATTTTTTTTCAACCGTATTTACACAAGAAAATAGCATGACAGAAAACATGATTGGTGATAACAAAAATTCTCCATTAAATGTCACTTGCTTAACCCAGCAGGAAGTACGGCGGCGTCTAAAAATCACTAAAGTTGACAAATCCTCAGGCCCGGATGGGATACACCCGCGAGTAGTGCAGGAATTAAGTAACGTCATAGATAGACCATTATTTTTAATCTTTAAAGATTCCATAATAACAGGGTCTGTACCACAGGACTGGCGTATAGCAAATGTGGTGCCAATATTCAAAAAGAGGACAAAAACTGAACTTGGAAATTATAGGCCGGTAAGCTTAACCTCTGCTGTGGGTAAAATCCTGGAGGGTTTCCTAAGAGATGCTATAATAGAGTATCTGAAGAAGAATAACCTCATGACCCAATATCAACATGGGTTTACAAGGGACCGTTCCTGTCAGACTAATCTGATCAGTTTTTATGAGGAGGCAAGTTCTGGACTGGACCAAGGAAATGCAGTGGATGTTGTGTATATGGACTTTTCAAAAGCTTTTGATACGGTTCCACACAAAAGGTTGATACATAAAATGAGAACAATGGGGATAGGGGAAAATATATGTATGTGGGTTAAGAATTGGCTCAGTGATAGGAAACAAAGGGTGGTTATTAATGGAAATAACTCAGACTGGGTCTCCGTTAACAGTGGGGTACCACAGGGGTCAGTATTGGGCCCCCTTCTTTTTAACATATTTATTAATGACCTTGTAGGGGGCATACAGAGTAATATTCTAATATTTGCAGATGACACTAAACTCTGCAGGGTAATCAATACAGAGGAGGACAATTTTATATTACAGGTGGATCTATGTAAACTAGAAGTGTGGGCTGATAAATGGCAAATGAGCTTTAATGGGGATAAATGTAAGGTAATGCACTTGGGCAGAGGAAATAAAATGTATAATTATATGCTTAATTGTAAAACACTGGGCAAAACTAACTGAAAAAGACCTTGGTGTATTGGTGGATGACAAGCTCACGTTTAGTGGCCAGTGTCAGGCAGCTGCTGCAAAGGCAAATAAAATAATGGGATGCATTAAAAGAGGCATAGATGTTCATGAGGAGAACATAATTTTACCTCTATACAAGTCATTAGTGCGACCACACTTAGAATACTGTGTACAGTTCTGGTCTCCGGTGCATAAGAAAGACATAGCTGGACTAGAGCGGGTGCAGAGAAGAGAGACCAAGGTTATTAGAGGACTGGGGGGTCTGCAATACCAAGACAGGTTATTACACTTGGGGTTATTTACTGTGGAAAAAAGAAGGCTTAGGGGTGATCTTATTACTATGTACAAGTATATGAGGGGACAGTACAAAGACCTTTCTACTGATCTTTTTACTCTGAGGCCTGAGACGGGGACAAGGGGGCATCTTCTACATCTTGAGGAAAGAAGGTTTAATCATAACCACAGACGGGGATTCTTTACTGTAAGAGCAGTGAGACTATGGAATCCTCTGCCGCATGATGTTGTAATGAGTGATTCACTGTTAAAATGTAAGAAGGGCATGGATGCCTTTCTTGAAAAGTATAATATTACAGGTTATAAAAACTAAATTCTATCATAGGGCGTTGATCCAGGGAACTAGTCTGATTGTCGTATGGAGTCGGGAAGGAATTTTTTTTCCCAATGTGGAGCTTAGTGTTTGCCACATGTTTTTTTTTTGCCTTCCTCTGGATCAACATGTTAGGGTATGGGTTGAACTAAATGGACTTAGTCTTCCTTCAACCTTAAAACTATGTTACTATGATACTACTGAATGAGCCTTACCTAAAGAAAAAGTTACCAAATGGCCCTTGCAAGGCCTTTTGATGCTCCCCCACTCTGTGCAATATTCAGGCTCCTAGCAGTGTATGCCAAGCCAAATCAGTCCCACATGTTCTTGTTTGCTTTACCCCATATGGTTTTAAACTATATATAGCTTCTCTTTTTGCTTATCATTACTACAGATATTCAGTGAAGGTAATAATTATTTGATCCTTTGCTGTTTTTGTAAGTTTGCTCACTGACAAAGACATGAACAGTCTATAATTTTAGGGTAGGTTAATTTTAACATTGAGAGATAGAATATCCAAAAGAACAAACAAGAAAATCACATTGTATAAATTAGATAGTCACCTGTATAAAAGACTCCTGTCCACAGACTCAATTAATCAGTCAGACTCTAACTGTTATGTTCTGCTACCAGAGCTAAGGAAAGAGAGGAGATCTGTCCCTACGATAGAACTCAGCTTAATCCCTACGATGTAACAGGGAACCTGATCCTGTGATCAGACCTGCTAAAGTCCTAAGCTAGTCTGTACGCAGACCTATAGATGTGGGGAAGGAATCCCTACAAGTACTAAGGACTGGGAGGAATATGGGACACCTCCTAACAGAAATAGTAGCAGACAGACGAACAAACAAAATATATAAAACATAGAGGTCAGTAGACCAAGCAAACTAACAGAGCAAGACACAGAGCACAGGCTAGCTAGAAAGTAGATATACAATGAAGTCCAGCAAAGCCAGAAGGGCGGAGCAGGATTAAATAGGCCAACAAGGTCATGTGACCAGCAAAGGAAAACAAAAACTAAGAGCAAGGTTCTAACAGTACCCCCCCTTCTAAGAGGATCCTCCGGATCCCCTAGGACCAGGCTTATCAGGAAATCTCCTGTGAAACGCTCTGATAAGTCTGGACGCGGAAACATCATCCGACCTCACCCAAGAGTTATCCTCGGGACCGAAACCTTTCCAGGCCACAAGATACTGCAAACTACCTCTATACCGTCTAGAGTTAAGGATGCGAGAAATTTCATATTCCCCGTCCTCCACCACCGGAGGAACAGAGGCAGAGGCGTCACAATCCGATACAACAGATTTTTTCAACAGAGAGACATGAAATACCGGATTAATTCTCCAGGAGGTAGGAACCTCCAACCTAACAGCAGATTGGTTGACAACCTGAAGCACCTTAAAGGGCCCTACAAACTTGGGACCCAATTTCTTTGAAGGAATCCTCAACCGCAGATTCCTAGAGGACAACCAAACCATGTCACCAACAGCGAACAAAACCTCCTGTCGTTTCCTATCAAAGTAGTCTTTAGATTTTCTGTTGGCCTCCTGAAGATTACCACGCACATCCGTCCAAACTCTCTCCAAATCACCGGAAAAATTCTCCTCCTCAGGCACGGCAGATCCCAACTTGGAGAACGACCCAAACGACGGATGTCTCCCAGAACAACAAAAAAAAGGCGAACAACCAGCAGAAGAAGATGTATGATTGTTCAGAGCAAATTCAGCAAGTGGCAGAAACTCAGACCACCCCTCTTGATTGTCTGCCACAAAACAACGCAAGAACTGCTCAACATCCTGGTTTTTCCTTTCTGTCTGGCCATTAGATTCAGGATGATATCCGGATGAGAACGACAAATGAACTCCCAACCTATCACAAAAGGCACGCCAAAAACGAGCCACGAACTGAGGACCCCTATCAGAAACAATGTCAGTAGGAACGCCATGAAGTCTGACAATTTCCTTGACAAAGGCCTTAGCGAGAGTTTTAGCGCAGGGCAGTTTGACGAAAGGAACCAAGTGACACATCTTGCTAAAACGGTCCACGACCACCCAGATGACAGTAAAACCCTCAGAGGGGGGAAGGTCAGTTATAAAGTCCATAGCCAAATGTGTCCAAGGAGCACTGGGAACCTCCAAAGGACAAAGCAACCCCGCAGCAGGAGTATGTGAGGACTTAGATCTAGCACATATAGTACATTGACGCACCCACTTAATGACTTCCTTCTGCCATCCAGGCCACCAAAAACTGCGACCCACCAGTCTCTTGGTCTCAGAGATTCCGGGATGACCTGCCAACCGAGATTCGTGACACTCAACAAACAAATCTCTCCTAAAGGTCCCAGGCACAAACAACCTCCCATGAGGAGTATTAGAAGGGGCATTCTCCTGTGCTTTAAGAATCTCATTTTCCAAAACGGAGTCCAAAGCAGCTATCACAACACCTTCTTGTAAAATGTTCTCCTCTTTCTCAGCACCGACTATGGGAGAAAAACTGCGAGACAAGGCATCCGCCTTAACATTCTTAGTACCAGGGATGTAAGTAACGGAGAAATTAAACCGCGAGAAAAACAGTGCCCACCTAGCCTGACGGGCATTCAGGCGCTTGGCAGCATCAAGATATATCAGATTTTTATGATCCGTAAGAACCTGAACGGGAAATTCCGCACCTTCCAAGAAGTGGCACCAGTGTTCAAATGCGAGTTTAATAGCCAATAATTCCCGATTACCAATATCGTAATTCAGTTCAGTCTCCGAAAAATTTTTTGAAAAAAAGGCACAGGGATGTAATCCATCCCCGTTATCCTGAGACAATACTGCGCCAACCCCCACAGAGGAAGCATCAACCTCAACCAAAAACGGCCTGGTAACATCAGGCTGCATAAGGATGGGAGCAGAGGTGAACTTCTCCTTGAGATAAACAAAAGCTTCAATGGCCTCAGAAGACCACTGAACCGCATCAGCACCTTTCCTGGTGAGATCAGTCAGAGGTTTGACAATACTAGAAAAATTTTTTATGAATTTTCTATAGTAATTGGCGAAACCCAAAAACCTCTGTATCGATTTCAAACCAATAGGCCTAGGCCATTCCTGCACAGCCTGAACCTTAACCGGATCCATCTCAAAACCTTTGCTGGAGATAATGTAGCCCAAAAAACTAATTCTCTGTACAGCGAACTCACATTTCTCCAGCTTAGCAAAAAGCGAATTGTCCATTAATAACTGTAATACCTCACGCACGCTCCGCCAATGAGACTCCAGATCTGGCGAATAAATCAAAATGTCATCCAAATACACAACCACATTTTTACCGATCAAAAGTCTAAGGATGTCATTAATCAGATTCTGAAAAAATGCAGGAGCATTAGTAAGACCAAAAGGCATAACCAGATTCTCAAAATGACCCACAGGAGTGTTAAAAGCAGTCTTCCATTCGTCACCCTCCTTCATGCGCAACAGATTGTATGCCCCCTTAAGGTCAATTTTAGAGAACCACTTGGCCCCCATTAACTGGTTAAACAGATCAGGAATCAATGGCAGTGGGTAAGGATTGCGTACAGTAATTTTGTTAATCTCACGAAAATCCAGACAAGGACGTAAACCGCCGTCCTTTTTTTTTACAAAAAAAAATCCAACCGCCACAGGAGACTTAGAGGGCCTAATGTGACCGGCGGCCAAACTTGTCTGTATGTATTCCTCCAAAGCCTTCCTCTCAGGAATAGTAAGGTTAAATAAACGACTTTTAGGAAGAGTCGCTCCAGGGACAAATTCAATAGAACAATCATAGTCTCTATGGGGAGGCAAAACCTGCGATTCCTTCTCAGAAAAAACTCTCCAAAAATCCTGAATAGGAACAGGCAATTCTCCCCTATCCAAAGCTGCAATACGCCCATTACAACACTTGTCATAACATTTATGGCTCCAGGATTTAATTTCACTGGTAGACCAATCCAGTACAGGATTGTGAAATTTTAACCAGGGCAATCCCAATATTACTGGAGAAGGCAAGTTATTCAACACTACCAAATCCAATTTCTCATGGTGAACACCATTAATAGTGAGAGGAAATTCACAGACCTTGAGAGTAATATTCTTCAAAGGGGAACCATCCACAGAAACCACAGCAATGGGGGATGATAAAGGTTCAGGTTTTAAATTGAGTCTTTCCACGAATCCCCCATCAATAACATTCAGAGTAGACCCACAATCGACAAACACCCGAAATTCCATTAATTTTTCCTGAGCAATCGTGGAAGCAGCTAAAAATACACCCTTGGAATTTAAACAGGCAATACGGGCATGACTGACCATTTTTTTTTCTTTCTTCATACGAAGCTCACAGCCTTTAATCAAATGACCAGATTTTCCGCAATAGAAACACATGCCTTCAAAAAATCGACGGTCTTTTTCTTGAGAGCGAGGTGCCACCGATCCAATCTCCATCGGTTCACCACTGTTAGTACATAAATTCTCATAACCAGAAACTGACATAGCAGAGGATTTGCTCTCATTAACCCTAGCACGCAGTCTCCTATCCACCCGTATAGCTAATTGCATAGCCTGTTGCAAATCTTCAGGTGTAGGATAAGCAATTAGCAGGTCTTTAACCCTTTCACTGAGCCCAGCAAGAAATAGACTTTTCAGAGCAGAATCGTTCCACTCTGTTTGAGTAGACCAACGACGGAAATGAGTACAATATTTTTCCACATTACCTGATCCTTGTTTTAAACGTCTCAACTCAGTCTCAGCTGATGCGACACGGTCAGGATCATCATATAATAGTCCCAAAGCAGAAAAAAAACTATCCACTGATCTGAAGCATGTATCACTAGGTTGCAAAGAAAAGGCCCACTCCTGAGGCTCTTTGCGCAAAAGTGACATTATGAACCCTACGCGCTGGGATTCATCCCCAGAGGACTTAGGTCTCAAACGAAAATACAATAAGCAAGCATTTTTGAATGAAAAAAATTCTCGGTGTTCACCAAAAAATAAATCCGGCAAACATACCTTAGGCTCCAAGAAATGTGCTCCAGGACAGTTACTCACGTGCTGACGGAGCTCGGCCACCTCCAGAGATAGTCCCTGCAGGCGATGAACCAAATCCTGAACCGACACCATGATGGAACAGAAAAATCTTTCCTTAGAGAATTTGCTGGCTGGACTTACTGTTATGTTCTGCTACCAGAGCTAAGGAAAGAGAGGAGATCTGTCCCTACGATAGAACTCAGCTTAATCCCTACGATGTAACAGGGAACCTGATCCTTTGATCAGACATGCTAAAGTCCTAAGCTAGTCTGTACGCAGACCTATAGATGTGGGGAAGGAATCCCTACAAGTACTAAGGACTGGGAGGAATATGGGACACCTCCTAACAGAAATAGTAGCAGACAGATGAACAAACAAAATATATAAAACATAGAGGTCAGTAGACCAAGCAAACTAACAGAGCAAGACACAGAGCACAGGCTAGCTAGAAAGTAGATATACAATGAAGTCCAGCAAAGCCAGAAGGGCGGAGCAGGATTAAATAGGCCAACAAGGTCATGTGACCAGCAAAGGAAAACAAAAACTAAGAGCAAGGTTCTAACACTAACCTCTACAACTTGGGCAAGACCAAAGAGCTTTCTAAGGATGTCAGGGACAAGATTATAGACCTGCACAAAGCTGGAATGGGTTACAAAACCATAAGCAAGACGCTGGGTGAGAAGGAGACAACTGTTGATGCAATAGTAAGAAAATGGAAGAAATACAAAATGACTGTCAATCAACATCGATCTGGGGCACCATGCAAAATCTCACCTCGTGGGGTGTCCTTGATCATGGGGAAGGTGAAAGATCAGCCTAAAATTACATGGGGGGAACTTGTTAATGATCTCAAGGCAGCTGGGACCAGTTACCAAGAAAACCATTGGTAACACATTACGCCTTAAGAATCCTGCAGTGCCCGCAAGGTCCCCCTGCTGAAGAAGGCACATGTGCAGGCCCGTCTGAAGTTCGCCAATGAACACCTGGATGATTCTGTGAGTTATTGGGGGAAGGTATTGTGGTCAGATGAGACAAAAATTTAGCTCTTTGGCATTAACTCAACTGGCCATGTTTGGAGGAAGAGAAATACTGCCTTTGACCCAAAGAACACCGTCCCCACTGTCAAGCATGGAGGTGGAAACATTATGTTTTGGGGGTGTTTCTCTGCTAAGGGCACAGGACTACTTCACCGCATCAATGGGAGAATGGATGGAGCCACGCACCGTAAAATCCTAAGTGACAACCTCCTTCCCTCCGCCATGACATTAAAAATGGGTCATGGCTGGGTCTTCCAGCAAGACAATGACCCAAAACATACAGTACAGACCAAAAGTTTGGACACACCTTCTCATTTAAAGATTTTTCTGTATTTTCATGACTTTGAAAATTGTACATTCACACTGAAGGCATCAAAACTATGAATTAACACATGTGGAATTATATACTTAACAAAAAAGTGTGAAACAACTGAAAATATGTCTTATATTCTAGGTTCTTCAAAGTAGCCACCTTTTGCTTTGATGACTGCTTTGCACACTCTTGGCATTCTCTTGATGATCTTCAAGAGGTAGTCACCGCAAATGGTTTTCACTTCACAGGTGTGCCCTGTCAGGTTTAATAAGTGGGATTTCTTGTCTTATAAATGGGGTTAGGACCATCAGTTGTGTTGTGCAGAAGTCTGGTGGATACACAGCTGATAGTCCTACTGAATAGACTGTTAGAATTTGTATTATGGCAAGAAAAAAGCAGCTAAGTAAAGAAAAACGAGTGGCCTTCATTACTTTAAGAAATGAAGGTCAGTCAGTCCGAAAAATTAGGCAAACTTTGAAAGTGTCCCCAAGTGCAGTTGCAAAAACCATCAAGCGCTACAAAGAAACTGGCTCACATGAGGACCGCCCCAGGAAAGGAAGACCAAGAGTCACCTCTGCTTCTGAGGATAAGTTTATTCGAGTCACCAGCCTCAGAAATCGCAGGTTAACAGCAGCTCAGATTAGACACCAGGTCAATGCCACACAGAGTTCTAGCAGCAGACACATCTCTTCAACCACTGTTAAGAGGAGACTTTGTGCAGAAGCCTTCATGGTAAAATAGCTGCTAGGAAACCACTGCTAAGGACAGGCAACATGCAGAAGAGACTTGTTTGGCCTAAAGAACACAAGGAATGGACATTAGACCAGTTTAAATCTGTGCTTTGGTCTGATGAGTCCAAATTTGAGATCTTTGGTTCCAACCACCGTGTCTTTGTGCGACGCAGAAAAGGTGAACGGATGGACTCTACGTGCCTGGTTCCCACCGTGAAGCATGAAGGAGGAGGTGTGATGGTGTGGGGGTGCTTTGCTAGTGACACTGTTGGGGATTTATTCAAAATTGAAGGCATACTGAACCAGCATGGCTACCACAGCATCTTGCAGCGGCATGCTATTCCATCCGGTTTGTGTTTAGTTGGACCATCATTTATTTTTCAACAGGACAATGACCCCAAACACACCTCCAGGCTGTGTAAGGGCTATTTGACCAAGAGGGAGAGTGATGGGGTGCTACGCCAGATGACCTGGCCTCCACAGTCACCAGACTTGAACCCAATCGAGATGGTTTGGGGTGAGCTGGACCGCAGAGTGAAGGCAAAAGGGCCAACAAGTGCTAAGCTTCTCTGGGAACTCCTTCAAGATTGTTGGAAGACCATTTCCAGTGACTACCTCTTGAAGCTCATCAAGAGAATGCCAAGAGTGTGCAAAGCAGTCATCAAAGTAAAAGGTGGCTACTTTGAAGAACCTAGAATATAAGCCATATTTTCAGTTGTTTCACACTTTTTTTGCTAAGTATAGAATTCCACATTAATAGTTTTGATGCCTTCAGTGGGAATGTACAATTTTCAAAGTCATGAAAATACAGAAAAATCTTTAAATGAGAAGGTGTGTCCAAACTTTTGGTCTGTACTGTACAGCCAAGGTAATAAAGGAGTGGCTCAAAAAGAAGCACAGTAAGGTCATGGAGTGGCCTAGCCAGTCTCCAGACCTTAATCCCATAGAAAACTTATGGAGGGAGTTGAAGCTCCGAGTTGGCAAGCGACAGCCTCGAAATCTGAATGATTTAGAGATGATCTGCAAAGAGAAGTGGACCAAAATTCCTCCTGACATGTGCGCAACACTCATCATCAACTACAAAAAACATCTGACTGCTGTGCTTGCCAACAAGGGTTTTGCCACCAAGTATTAAGTGTTGTTTGCCAGAGGAATCAAATACTTATTTCACACTGCAAAATACAAATATATTTATCTAATTTATACAATGTGATTTTCTTGATTGTTTTGGATATTCTATCTCTCAATGTTAAAATTAACCTACCCTTAAAATTATAGACTGTTTATGTCTTTGTCAGTGGGCAAACTAACAAAAACAGCAAGGGATCAAATAATTATTTCCTTCACTGTACTATTACTATATGACTCACTCACTACTTTACCCGGAACAATTGCTATAACGTCTAGAAGAGATGATCGAATATACTGAAATTTGGACTGCACATACCCTGGCTCATAAGAAACTGATATTTTTACGTCTCATTCTGACATCTGACACCCGGCATCATCCTACCGCCGAACAAAAAGTGGAATAAAGCAAGATCAAAAAGACGAATGTAAATAAAAATGGTACCACTGAAATGTCATCTTGTCCCGCAAAAAAAACAAGTAGCCATACAGCTCCATTAGCTGAAAAATAAAAAAGTTATAGCTCTCAGAATAAAGCGATGCAAAAAATATTTTTTTTATAGAAAATAGTTTTTATTGTGTAAAATCGCCAAAACATTAAAATCTATATAAATATAGTACAGCTGTAAACATACTGACCCGGAGAATAAAGCTGCCTTATCAATTTTACCACACGCGGAACGGCATGAAATAATATCCATAAAACAATTCTTGAATTGTTAGTTTTTGTTTATTCTGCCTCCCAAAAATCGGAATAGAAAGCGATCAAAAAACATCATGTGCCCGAAAATGGTACCAATAAAAACGTCAACTTGTCAAGCAAAAAACAAGCCCTTACATGACTGTCGGACGAAAAAATTATAGCTCTCAAAATATGGCGATGCAAAAACTAGTTTTTGCAAAAAAAAATAGTTTTTTGGTGTGTGACTGCAGCCAAACATAAAGACCCGCTATAAATCTGGTATGGCTGTAATCGCACCGACCTAAAGAATAAAGTTATCTAATCACTTATACCTCACGAGGAATGACGTAAGAAATAAATAAACCAATTCTTCACCTGTTGCTGATTTGTTCATTCTGCCTCCCAAAGATCGCAGTAAGGCTCGGCTCACATTTATCTTTCTCTCTGCACTGAGCGCTTATACCAGAGTTTCCGTGTAAATCTCTGAAATACATGATTCAGACGGAACCCCCAGCAGAATATGTACTATAATGAGGCAGATGGAGCCACTGTGGATGTCGTCTGGCCTGTGAGCACAACGTACTGGCCACTACAACGTCGTACTGTTGTCACTTATGGGGGGTTTGTACTGTTTAGGCACATCAGGGGCTCTCCAAACACGACATGGCATCCGCTAATTATTCAAGCAAATTTTACATTCAAAAAGTCAAATGGCGCTCCTTCCCTTCCGAGTTCTGCCTTGTTCCCAAACAGTGGTTTTCCTCGACATATGGGGTAGTGGCGTGCTCAGGAGAAATTTCACAACAAATAAAACAATGAAAAAATAAAAAAAAATTTGGTCTAAAGTAAAACATTTGTGAAAAAAAGTTAAATGTCCATTGTTTTCTTCCACATTCCAAAAATTCCTGTGAAGCACCTGAAGGGTTAATATACTTCTTAAATGTGGTTTTGAGCACCTTGGGGGGTGCAATTTTTAGAATGGTGTCACTTTTGGTATTTTCTGTCATGAAGGCCCCTCAAAGTCACCTCAAATATTATGTGGTCCCTAAAAAATGGTTTTGCAAATTTTGTTGAAAAAATTAGAAATCGCTAATTTTTAACCCTTATAACTTCCTAACAAAAAAAATGTTGATTCCATGTGGGAAATGTTATGTGTGATATATCTCTCTGATTTAAGGGCATGAAAATTCAACTTTGAAAATTGCAAAATTTTCAAAATCTTTGTCAAATTTCCGATTTTTTCAGAAATATGCGCCAGCCATATCAAATAAATTTTACCACTAGCATGATTTACAATATATCACGAAAAAACAATCTCAGAATCAGTGTGATCGATTGAAGCGTTTCAGAGTTATTACCTCATAAATTGACACTGGTCAGAATTGTAAAAATTGGCCTGGTCAATAACGTGCAAACACCCTTCGGGGGTAAAGGGGCTAAGGACTCAGTTTTCCAATAAGTTTTCACAATAAAAACACGCTCCTCCAAGCTGTATCTGTACATAGTTAACAAATGAAGAAGGAATTCAGCATGAGTGAAATGCAAGCACCACATATAAACTACTGCACGCAGAAAGTCTATCGCGTAGTGGAGACAACCGATAGTGGAGGCAAATTGGCGAGACCACTTGGTGCGACGATGTTTCTCGTCGCTTTTGCTGAGGTTCATTGCACTCTCGCTTTCATTAACCAAAGTCCAAATTTCAATACGGTGGACCATCTTTTAGAACATACAGCAATTTTTCCGTTTAAAGAAGAGAGTGATTCACCCTGTACAATTTCATTGTTCTTATCATATGAACTTTTATGTACATTTGTTGTATTTCTGTTATTTTTATCACAATTTTTTTCTACATAATTAGGTCAAAGGGAACATGTGTAGCCTTTTTTAATATTTATATGACATGCATGTACAGTCTTACTGTATTTGGCCTGATGAAGATACCAATTCAGCATGGAAATACATAGTCTGAATCTCTTGCCAATAACGGAATCTTGACTACAGTCATGGCCAAAAGTATTGAGAATGAGACAAATAGTAATTTTTCCAAAGTTTACTGCTGCATTTTTTGTAATGGCAATTTGCATATACTCCTGAATGTCAAAGAGTGATCAGCTTAACAGCAATTACTGTACTTGCAAAGTCAATATTTGCCCAGAAAATGAACTTTAACCCCCAAAACACATTTCAACATCATTGCAGTCCTGCCTTAAAAGGAGCAGCTAACATCGTTTTAGTGATTGATCCATTAACACAGGTGTGGGTGTTGATGAGGACAGGGCTGGCGATCAATCAGTCATGATTAAGTAAGAATGACATCACTGGACACTTTAAAAGGAGGCTGGTTCTTGGTATCATTGTTTCTCTTCAGTTAACCATGGTTATCTCTAAAGAAACACGTGCAGCCATCATTGCACTGCACAAAAATGGCCTAACAGGGAAGAGTATCGCAGCTACAAAGATTACCTCAGTCAACAATCTATCGCATCATCAAGAACTTCAAGGAGAGAGCTTCCATTGTTGTCAAAAAGGCTCCAGGGCGCCTAAGAAAGACCAGCAAGCGCCAGGACCGTATCTTAAAACTGTTTCAGCTGTGGGATCGGACTACCAGCAGTGCCGAGCTTGCTCAGGAATGGCAGCAGGCTGGTGTGAGTGCTTCTGCACGCACTGTGAGGCGGAGACTCTTTGAGCAAGGGCTGGTTTCAAGGAGGGCAGCAAAGAAGCCACTTCTCTCCAGAAAAAACATCAGGGACCGACTGATATTCTGCTAAAGGTACAGGGAGTGTTCGGCTGAGGACTGGGGCAAAGTCATTTTCTCTGATGAATCCCCTTTTCGATTGTTTGGGACATCTGGAAAACAGCTTATTCGGAGAAGAAGAGGTGAGCGCTACCACCAGTCTTGTCTCATGCCAAGGGAATCGGCTCACTCACAGTCTTGCCTAAAAACACAGCCATGAATAAAGAATGGTACCAGAATGTCCTCCAAGAGCAACTTCTCCCAACCGTCCAAGAGCAGTTTTACGCCCAACAATGCCTTTTCCAGCATGATGGAGCACCTTGCCATAAAGCAAAGGTGATAACTAAATGGCTCATGGAACAAAACAGAGATTTTGGGTCCATGGCCTGGAAACTCCCCAGATCTTAATCCCATTGAGAACTTGTGGTCAATCATCAAGAGACGGGTGGACAAACAAAAACCAACAAATTCTGGCAAAATGCAAGCATTGATTATGCAAGAATGGACTGCTATCAGTCAGGATTTGGTCCAAAAGTTGATTGAGAGCATGCCAGGGAGAATTACAGAGGTCTTGAAGAAGAAGGGACAACACTGCAAATATTGACTTGCTGCATTAACTCATTCTAACTGTTAATATAACCTATTGGTACTCATAATATGATCGCAATTATATTACTGTATGTGATATAAACATCAGACCAACACTAATAAAAACCAAAGGCCAGCAGATCATGTGAAAATATAATTTTGGTGTCATTCTCAAAACTTTTGGCCATGACTGTACATCTTCTACTCCTTGGACTGGAATTACCTACAAAGCCCATGTCCTATGTTTTTCTATATTGGTATGTGACCTCTAGTGTTTGTACATCATCGCTCAGAAAAGGAGCAGCGGCTAACAGACCAGAATTCTAAAAGCATTGAACGGGGCTGTGCCTACTGTTGCACAACATCAGAAGGTTAGTGCAATCTCCACCAATCTACTTATATCTGTACCTCATATTGGATAATTGAGCTAGAAGGCGCCGTGTCTCTTTTTTTATTTCTAGCAGCAATTAGAGCCATAACTGACAGCCATAACTCATTGGTTATTTCTCACTGATATGGCTTCCTGCCTAGTTATAGATTTAGAAATGAAGGTTATATTTGCCCGGCCTTGCCATACCTATGCTAGTCAAAGCTGTCATCTGCAAGAACATGCTGAAGAGACTAGGGGGACAATCCAAACGCAATAGGTTCTTAGCCGATAAACTGGAATGTAATGAAAAAACTGTGACTGCTTTCTTTGTGGGGTTGTGTGACCCATTAGACAAGTTTAAACTTTGGAAAGGAGATGTTCCAGCTGCTGCACCACCAACAGGTTGGAGAGTCCAATGTGATATACGAATAGTGGAAAAAAGTAGATGATTTGCATTGCTGGTTTTGTGTCCACAATAAACATCCAATATACAATATCAAAATGGTTGTGGTTCTCCTGAAGGAAAAGTTAGCCAACTTCGAAACACATTAAGAATAAAACTGCACAGACATTTTGATACCGTATATTGGACACTATTATATACAGGGTGGTCCAAAAGTAGGTGGCCAGAAAATAATAACATTTATTTTGATTTATATATAAAATTATATTTACTAACACAAGCATAACATTGACAATTACATTTTATTCTGAACAATAATACAAAAGCCCTTAAATTTTATCAACGCAGGTGCTCAAACTGTTTTCCATTACAATTTTCACAGCTTTAAAGTCTGCCTCTTTCTTATGCTTCGACAAACTTTTTTGCATAAGTCTATTTGGGTATTAATTTCTTGAAATGCATCTCTTATGTAATTTTTCAAATGACTGACACTTTTTGGTTTTCGACTATAAACTTTGTCCTTGAGTACTCCCCAAAAGAAAAAAATCCATTGGGATCAAGTCTGGTGAACGTGCCGGCCAATCAAGTGGGCCTCTTCGGCCAATCCATTTATTAGGAAATGTTTCATCAAGATACTCGCGGACTACTCTTGAATAATGTGGAGGGGCCCCATCTTGTTGGAAATAAAGGTCATTTGAATTAGGCTGTTGCTGTAACTGGGAAACACCTTGAGTCATTAGAATTTTGAGATACTTATCTCCTGTGACTGTTCCATCAAAAAATATTGGTCATAAAACACCAAAACTTGAAATACCACCCCAAACATTGACACCAGGCTCATTTAGTTGTTGCTCTAATGTTAAATGCATGTTCTCATTATACCAGTAAATACAATTATGTCTGTTAATATGGCCGGATAATTTGAAAGAAGCTTCATCACTCCACATAATGTTATGTAAAATTACTGGATTTTCTTCAATTTCGTTAAGCATAACCTTATTACACTTTCTGTCCACCTACTTTTGGACCACACTGTAGTATACTATTGGAGGTGTTGAATGCCTCCCTTTCTGACAGAATACTCCTCCAATCAGCCTAAGACATTTTGCAACTAGTGCTGGATCCTACCTGATCTTGAAATTTGTAGGCTTTTAGCACGGGAGAGGCATGTTTGATACATATTAGGTTTAGGGTCCTGTCAAAGAAAGGTTACCTAGCTGTAGATGATGGGCTCTCATGTATAGGCCAATTTATGTGCTAAGTATATTCATTTTTATAAGTATATTCTATATAGCAGTAATGAAGTTCCAATGTCATGTATTCAATGTTACATCTTAGTGCTTAGAGAACGCTGCTGTATTTTTTTGCTTGGTACCGCATATTGGATATTGATTGTGAGCACAAAACCAGCAGCGCAAATCACCCAATTTTTTTTCCACTTTTCGTACCTGCAATAACATGACATCTAACCTGGACATGTCACACTCTCAAGGTTAACCATCACTCTCAGTCAACAATTGTCAGAACAGATTTTCAGATTATAATTTTTTTATAATTTTTAGTTATATAACACCTACATATTCTGCGGCACTTTAAAATTCAGAGGGTACATCTACAAACCATATTAGACATTACAGAGTAACAGTTAATTAAACATTAAAAAAACACATTAAAAAAGGAATAAGCTCCCAAGCTTACAATCTATGAGATAACAAGAGTGACACAAGAGGCAAAAAGTGCTTGAGTTTTATGGTCGAGATGCATGAGACGGTCACCAGTGTGTATAAATGTAGAGATATGAACAGGTTTTGAATGAATGCAGTGTGTGTCAGACAGATAAAGGGGTCAGATACAGAGAAAAAATGTAGGATGGGAGTATTGAAAAGTAAGATTAGTGAGGTGTTGTGTTAGGCCTGTCTAAAAACATGTGTTAACACTAGTGTTGAACGAGCATGCTCGACACTGCTCGGTACTCAACTGAGCATCTCACTACTCGGGATGTTCGGCGAGCACCGAGCATTTCCGGGTTACTCGGGCGGGAGCTTGGGTTTCCGCCTTGCGTGTTTGGAGCTCTTTACAGAGCCAATGAACATGCAGGGATTGCCAGCCAGTCACTGTAATGCCGCAGCCATGTTGTTTGTGGGCATTACAGTGATTGGCTGGCAGCACAGCGTCACCTTGAGTATTGAAAACTGGGCGCCGCCATCTTGGACACAGTCGCTCCGGATCAGACAGTGTAGGGTCAGTGCTGAAGAGATAGGGAGAGATTTATACTCCGAAATAGTTAGTGTAGGGTCTCTAAAGCCTGCCAAATCAAACAAACAGTCCTTTTCAGGACTAATATCCATCCCAGATATCAGGCAGGCAGGCTGTATAGGAGACGCAGTGGCTATACCAACAAACACTGCATTACAGTCCTGTGTGCTGCTCCTGCTGGTCAAATTGCTAGACTTATCCCCAGGTCTCAGGGGCCAGGAAAAATCCTTTTTTTTTCATCTAAATCCTGTTTTGCTTTTTTTCCTCAGTCAGACTATACAAATAACCGTCTTATTAACCTTTTGCTTCCCCCCAAAAATAAAAATTGAGTGTGTCTGTGAGTGTTCAGTCACAAATATATCTGTTTCTGGTGTAGGCAAGAGAACTAGAACTGTGTTTTTCCTCTTCCACGGTTCAAATCTGGGTGTTATCAACCTGCTTGCCTTTTTTCCATAAAAAAAAAACTGTTTGAGTGTGTCGCTGACTGTTCAGACACAAATATATCTATTTTAACAAGTCTGGTATAAACCAGGAAATTATAACTGTGGTTTTGCAGTTCCACGGTTCAAATCTCTGTATTATCCACTTTTTTGTCTTTTTTCCATAAAAAAAAAACATTTTCAGTGTCTCACTGACTGTTCAGACACCAATATATCTGTTTAATAGAGTCTGGTGTAGGCCAGAGAAATAGAACTGTGGTTTTCCTCTTCCACGGTTCTAATCTCCTTTTTATTACCCTTTTGCCATTGATAGTGCGAGTGTAAGCCATTTTACTTCATTTACAATGGGCAAGGTGCGTGGCAATGGACGTGGAACTGGACATTCTGGTGACGGTGCGTGCAGAGGACTTGGCCGTGGCCAAGGTGAAAATGTGCCACAACCAACAGCCACATCTTCTCGCTCCCAGTTCTTGACCGAATTACTAGGGAAGCACACAACAACAAGACCACTATTGCGAACTGATCAGTGTGAACAGGTTATTAATTGGATAGCAGATAATACTTCCAGCCACCTGGGCACCACCACCTCTGGTCTGTCTTCCACACGGTCAAGTGTTAGTAGCCGTGAGTCTTGACCGCATACTTCTCCTCACCCTGATGCTCCTTCCTTCCACCATGTTGAGTGTCGTCAGACAGCAACTGATCCCACAGTTAGACACTCTGAAGAGCTGTTCACTGGTCCATTTCCATATTTGGGCCCCTCGCCTGCTCCACTTGAAGTGGTGGAAGAGGAGATCCCATGTAGCGATGGCAAAATATTTGAACAGCCACGGCCACAGAAAGGCGACGCTGGCAATTTGTCACAAGAGGTGGATGATGACGAGACACAATTGCCACGAAGTGAGGAGGAGGAACGTGGTGCGGAAGTGGAAGAGGAGGAGGTGGTGGATGATCTAGTAACTGACCCAACGTGGCAGGAGGACACGCAGAGCGAGGCCAGCAGCACACAGGGGGAGGGAGGCAGAGTACCCCAACAGGCAGGAAGAAGCAGTGTGGTGGCCACAGACAGAAGGCGAGCAACCGTTCCCCATAACACCAACACGAGGGACGTTGCCAGTACAACCGGTAGGTCTTCCAGAGTCTGGAATTTTTTTAAAGACTCTGCTGATAACCCCAAAAAGGCCATTTGTACCACCTGCCAGGCCAGCATCAGCAGGGGTGACAAAACTACCAGCCTGACCACCACAAGCATGATCAGGCACATGTCAGCAATGCACCCGACTTTGAGGGGCGACTTTGTGGGGGTCCACGACCAGTGTCAGCGGGTGTCACCACTGCTTCTTCTGCTGTTGTGCGTGTAAGAGAACCCCCTGTTGTGCGTGCAAGGCAATCCCCTGTCCATACTGCATGCAAAGATGACCCCTCCTCTCAGTCTTCACTTGCTATGGCAGTTTCTCAAGAAACAGCATCAACGTCCACGTCCACGTCCCACCGCAGCGTTCAATTGTCCATATCCCAGACCTTTGAACAAAAGCACAAATTCGCAGCCAACGCCCCACAGGCCACAGTCCTAAATTCGCACATTTCACGACTGCTTGCGTTGGAAATGCTGCCTTTTAGGCTGGTGGAGACAGAATCCTTCCGCAACCTTATGGCGGTGGCCGTCCCTCGGTACTCGGTCCCCAGCCGACACTACTTTGCCCGGTGTGCCATCCCCGCACTACACAAGCACGTGTCCCAAAACATCTGCCGTGCCCTCAACAACGCAGTTACTGGGAGAGTCCACCTGACAACGGACACGTGGACAAGTGCTCGTGGCCAGGGACGGTACATCTCCCTGACGGCACACTGGGTAAACATAGTGGAAGCCGGGACCCAGTCGGACCTTGGGACGGAACACATCCTCCCCACACCAAGGATTGCGGGCCCTATGTTAGTCAGAGTTGCCCCCACAGCGTACAGCTCCTGCACATCATCCTCCTCCTCCTCCTCCTCAAGTTCTGCCTCCATCTCAGATATCACCACATCAGTTACAAGCTGGAAGCACTGAAGTACTGCCTCAGCCAAGCGGCAACAGGCTGTGCTGAAACTCATAAGCTTAGGTGATAAACCTCACACTGCTTGTAAGTTGTGGACAGCTGTGAAAGAGCAGGCAGATCTGTGGCTGAGACCACTGAACCTACATCCAGGCATGGTCGTGTGTGACAATGGCCGTAACCTGGTGGCGGCTCTGAGGGGAGGCGAGGCGAGATCACACACATACCATGCCTGGCTCATGTGCTTAACCTCGTGGTTCAGCGGTTTCTTAAATCATACGCTGAGTTGCCAGATATGCTCGTCAAAGTACGCCGCCTGTCACCTCATTTTCGGAAGTCGGCTACAGCTTCCGCCGCCCTTGCTGTGTTGCAGCAGCATTTGCAGCTTCCGGCACACCGACTGGTGTGTGATGTCCCTACACGTTGGAACTCTACCCTCCACATGTTGCAAAGGATTTGTGAGCAGAAGAGAGCAGCTGTGGAGTACCAGCTGCAACAAGGCCATCGATATTCAGGTCAGACTCCACACATAAGACCTCAGGAGTGGACCTGGATGTCTGACATATGTACCATCCTGACAAACTTTGAGGAGTCCACCAAGATGGTGAGTGGCGATGACGCCGTCATTAGCGTCAGCATCCCACTTGTCTGTCTTTTGCATTGCTCTCTGTAGAGAATTAAAGAGGAGGCATTGCAGCCAGAGTATGATGAGACGGATCAAGAAGCCGTAGCGGGCGATTACACACAGCCTAGCCTCATCTCATCCCAACGTGTATTTGGGGACAATGAGGGAGACGAGGAGGAGGAAGAACAGGAGCTGGTATCATGCGCTGTAGATGGTAGTACCTGTACAACTGTCATACCGTCGGTTCAGCGTGTGTGGCCTGAGGACAGGGGGGAGGAGGAGGAGAAGGAGGAGGAGGAGAGCATGGTCAGTCGTCATCTTGATGAGGACACGGAAGTCTTGCCCATTACCAGTCTGGCACGCATGTCTGACTTTATGTTACGCTGCCTTAACCGGGACCCTCGCGTTGTCAAAATGTTGGGTGACAGTCATTACTGGTTGGTGACACTTTTAGACCCTCGCTACAAGGAGAACTTTCACTCTCTTATTCCTGAGGTGGAGAGGTCTACAAAAATGGGGCAGTACCAGAAGGCCCTTGCTGCAGAACTGTTAAAAAAATTCCCATCTGAACACGCTAGCGGCAGAGGTCACAGTTCATTGACCAACCAAGGCGTACAGGCGAGAGAGACACAACTCCAATCCAGCAGAGGCAGGGGAACACTCTCAACGTTCTGGGACAGTTTTCTGAGACCCGCCCAGCTTACAGGCCCTGAGGCGTAGGGTACTCTCACAAGGAGTGGAAAGTTTCAAAAGATGGTGAGGGAGTACCTTGCTGACCGTACCAACGTCCTCCGTGATTCCTCTGTGCCTTTTAATTATTGGGTATCCAAGCTGGACACTTGGAATGAACTCGCTCTATATGCCTTGGAGGTCCTGGCCTGCCCTGCCGCTAGCGTGTCATCGGAGCGTGTTTTTAGTGCCGCTGGGGGAATTATAACTGATAAGCGCACTCGCCTGTCAACTGACAATGCTGACAAGCTGACCCTTATCAAAATGAACAAGGGCTGGATTAGGCCAAACTTCTCATAACCACAAAATGACAGCAGAGTAACATAAAGTCAAATCCACTGGGTTGTTTCGGGAGGTGTATTCCCATGCACCACTTCACACCCACACATGGTTATACGCTTCCTCATTTCGGCTGTTTTTGGCTCTTCTCCTTATCCTCAGCCTCCACCACCACTATTCCACCAGGGTGACTGTGGTCCGTGTTCCAGCATTGCAAGTTCCTCCGTCCTAATTTTTGGCAGCATTTTCTTGGAAGGCATAGGCAAAGACTAAGGAAGACCCACTCCCCAATAATGGAAATAATGTTTTTAATATGCTGTACTGCATGGCTCTTGTAAGGGGCATTAAAATCGTCTTGTTAAGCTACTGTGACCTCCATGTCTCTTCCACGGGGCATTGATAATGTCTTTTTATTCCACTGCGACCTTCACCACTCTTCCAAGGGGCATTAAAACCGTCTTGTTAAGCTACTGTGACCTCCACGTCTCTTGCAAGGGGCATTAAAACCGTCTTGTTAAGCTACTGTGACCTCAACGTCTCTTCCAAGGGGCATTAAAACCATCTTTTAAACCACTCTGACCTCCATGTCTCTTCCAAGGGGCATTAAAACTGTCTTGTTAAACCACTCTGACCTCCACGTCTCTTCCAAGGGGCATTAAAACAGTCTTGTTAAACCACTCTGACCTCCACGTCTCTTCGAAGGGGCATCAAAACCGTCTTGTTAAGCTACTGTTACCTCCACATCTCTTCCAAGGGGCATTAAAACCGTCTTGTTAAGCTACTGTGACGTCCACGTCTCTTCCAAGGGGCATTAAAACTCTCTTGTTAAGCTACTGTGACCTCCACCACTCTTCCAAGGGGCATTGATATTGTCTTTATATTCCACTGTGACCTCCACTACTCTTCCAAGGGGCATTGATATTGTCTTTTTATTCCACTGCGACCTCCACCACTCTTCCAAGGGGCATTGATATTGTCTTTTTATTCCACTGTGACCTCCACCACTCTTCCAAGGGGCATTGATATTGTCTTTTTATTCCACTGGCACCTTCACCACTCTTCCAAGGGGCATTGATATTATCTTTTTATTTCACTGGGACCTCCACATCTTTTCCAAGGGGCATTAAAACCGTCTCGTTAAGCTACTGTGACCTTCACGTCTCTTCCAAGGGGCATTAAAGCCATCTTGTTAAACCACTCTGAACTCCACAGCTCTTCCAAGGGGCATTGAAATGTTGTTTTTAATTACCTCTAACCTCCACGACTCTTCCAACGGGCATTGCATTTCCTCCTAATTTTAGTCAGCTTTTTCTTTTCAATGCATAGGCGAACACTAAGGGAGACCCACTCCCCAATAATGGGTAGAAGGTTTTTAGTACGCTGTAATCCACGTCTGTTTCAAGGGGCATTGCAGTTCCTCATAATTTTTGGAAAGCCTTCCATTCACTGCTTAGGCCAACAGTGTACAGGAGACCCAGTTGCTATAAATGGAAAAAACGGTTTAGTTAAGGCCCTCTGACCTCCATGTCACTTCCAAGGGGCATTGGAGTGCTTCGAAATTTTTGGGAGGCATTGCACTCACTGTATGCCCTATAATTGTGTAACCGAACCGCTCTTTTTAGTACAGAAACATATCCTACAAGACATGGGTGGTTGACTGGCCTGATATTGATGTGAATAGTCCCTGTTCCTCCTGCTCTTTCTCCTTTGCCACCACCTCATCCATCATTCATCACCTGAAGCTTTGTTTTAATGGGAGTCATAGAACTGGGAAAGTAGCAGGAAAACATCCAGCAATCCTCGGAGGAGGTAGGATATGCGCCAAAACGCTTACCACCTCAGGCCTTGCCGCTACTACATACATGCGCTTGCATTCCAAGGAACAGAAAGCTAAGGAGATTGTTGGCCTCATGATCATGAATAATTTACTCGTTGTGTAGGAGGCCGACCACTGCTGCTATCTTCTGAACTTTGTGTTGAAGCATGATTGACCCAGGACCCGCAATCCTCTATGTCTGGAGGACGTGTTGCATCCCAGTGTCCAACTGTGTCCCAGTTTCCACAATATTAACCCAGTGTGAAGGCGTCAGTGAGAAGGAATTGAGGGTAAACTGATTAAATTTGCTGATGACACAAAGCTAGGAGGGATAGCTAACACTAGAGAGGAGAGAGAGAGGCTTCAAAAAGACCTAAATAAACTGGAGCAGTGGGCAGCAGCTAATAGAATGGTTTTTAACAGGGAAAAAAGCAAAGTACTACATCTGGGCAATAAAAATTAAAAAAGCAGTACATGTGAAAAAGACTTAGGCATACTAATAGATCATAGACTGAACATGAGTCAACAGTGCGATACAGCAGCAAAAAAGGCAAATACAATTCTGGGATGTATTAACAGAAGCATACAGTCTAGATCACAGGCTGCCACGAGAGGTGGTGAGTTCTCCTTCAATGGACGTCTTCAATCTGAGATGATTTAGTGAATCCTGCTTTGAGCAGAGGGTTGGACCAGATGACCCAGGAGGTCCCTTCCAACTCTACCATTCTATGATTCTATGATTCTATGATCCCTGGCCACATTCACTTGTCCACGTGTTTGTGATTAGGCTGTCCTTCCCACTAAATGCATTGGGGAGGGCACAGGTAATGTTTTGGTATGCGCGCTTGTGTATAAGGCGCACCGGGACAAATAGGGGTGGCTGGGGACCATTTATGGACACCCGGCCGCCCCCTGGTAGTTTGGGACCGAGTGTGGACACCCAGCCGCCGGGCAGCTGGGGACTGAGTATGGATACCAGGCCGCCGACGCAGCCATGACATGGCGGCCTCCACAAGCCTAAAAGGCCTCATTTCAAGTGCAAGCAAGCTAGCAGTATGGTATTGCAGCCTGGGGGTGGGTGGGTGGCAGGCTGCACACTTACGCTTGCATTCCAAGAAAACAAAGCAGATGCTAACTTCTATCATCATCATCATGTTCCTCACCTTGGCACTCTCAACTCCCCTGATGGAGAAGCCAGGGCCCACCGGAGGAGTCTGGTTGTCTGGTGGGCTCGGCCAATGCTGCCCTAAAGCAAGCCAGGCTAAGAAAAGTATGAGGAAGGTTACCTGGACAAATAGGGGCGGCTGGGGACTGAGTATGGATACCAGGCCGCCGACGCAGCCATGACGTGGTGGCCAGATTCCGCCTCCACATGCCTAAAAGGCCCAATTTCAAGTGCAAGCAAGCAGTATGGTATTGCAGCCTGGGGGTGGGTGGGTGGCAGGCTGCATACTTGCGCTTGCATTGCAAGGAATGGGGGAGGTACAATTGAACACTGCCCTGGGACAAGGACTTGCACGGGGATAGTTGCAAGTCTGCATCCTCTGATGCGGCAAGGATCACTTCTGATGGGCACACTTTTAGGCAGTGACCTGGGTGTCAGAGATGCTTCCAGGGGTCTTCCCATGTCTTTTCAGCACTGTATGCATGTGTCACACAGCACATGGCCAGATAAGGTTGTAAAATGTTAAAATGACATTTCCCGGTGAATGCATTGGTCACAGTTGAAAGCAATATAAAAGTGCAAAAACGCATAAAAAATGCTACTTGTGAACATAGCCCAAGGTGTGGAGGAGTATTTTTGTTTTTGGTTATTTATTTTACCTTATACACAAGTCTTTACCCTGGAAAGGCTATTCCTTAACATATTTCACAGGAAAGCAGTTTCAGTTTCGTTTTTGAACGTTTTATTGTGAGCCCGTAAAAGTGGCTTAATACCTCTGACCATGTTGTCGACAGCAGTGACCTGGGGGTCAGAAATGCTTCCTGGGGCGATCCCCATGCAGTCCCCATGTCATTTGAGTACTGTTACTATCGTTTTGGGCACTTTTTAGGCATTCTACAGACTGCCGGGGGTGCCGCCGCAAACATGCTCGGGTCTCCCATAGACTAACATTGGGCTCGTTGCTCGGGTCGAGCACCCGAGTATCACGGTGAGCTCGGCCCGAGCTTCGAGCACCCGAGCATTTTAGTGCTCGCTCAACACTAGTCAACACACTTAAAGGAGATGTCCACTACTTTAACATTGATGCCCTATCCATAGGATAGGGCATTAATGTATGATCGGCACCCCCACCGATCAGCTGTTATCGGTGCTGGCGGTAGCGGCCACCGGCCGGAAGTCCTTACCTGCGATGCTTGGCCGTCTATCTGTAGTGGTCACAGCGGGTGCTACACATCCGCCTCCCATTCATTTGAATAGGAGGCGGATATGCAGTAACAAGCGCCGGCCACTACAACTTGACGGCTAAGCACTGCAGGTAAGGACTTCCGGCTGGAGGCTGCCCCCGCTGGCACCGATTACAGCTGATCGTCGGGGGGTGCTGCGTGCAGGACCCAGGCCGATCATACATTGATGCCCTATTCTAAGGATAGGGCATCAATGTGAAAGTAGTGGACAACTCCTTTAATCCCATGGAGATGCAGACATTTTTCATTTTTTTCACTTTCGTCTTTTCCATTTTGTTTCCAAGAGCTATAAATTTTATTTTTTCTACTGAGCTGTAGGAGAGTTTTTTTTACAGAATATGTTTCTGTTTTTAATGACACTATTTATTTTACCATATAGTGACAGTCACATTTAAGAAGTTAAAGGGAGTTTGTCAGCACAAAGCGTCTGTTAAAACAAAGCACAGCACTAGGTGTCATCACCCTATTAAGGTCAGTCAATCACTGCTGTTTTGTATTTTTGGTGATTTGATGTATGAGAAAGATGTGCAAAATTGGGTGCCACCAACGTAGAGATGAAGCTGAATGTTAATCTTTTTTGTCTAATGTTGGTTGTATGGAGAGAAAAGATGAAAAAGAAAAGGAGAAAGTGTCAGCAAACGAAACAATGAAAAAGCACTCGGAGAGAAGAAGCAGAAGAGAGTAGCTTCCTTAAGACCAATAGAGCACAGCATGCTGAGGTGATCTACAGTATCATAAGCTGCAGAGAGATCCAGTGAAGTAAAGTCTGTTTACGTGAACCGACCGGCAGCACAATACGACCGCCTATCGGTAAACTTTTACCAATCGGTGGTTGTGTGACTGCTTTGACTGTTTACACAAGCGGACCAAACTAAATGATAATACCAAATCATAGGTTCCATGGATCTCGGCAGCCCAAGTCCTGTTACACAAGACAATGTACCACCGAGAACAATGATCTGTAGCGGTGCTGAACAGATCATTTCTCCAAATGAAGAAGTGTTTTGCTAGTTCATAGGTGATCGGCATTGTGATTTTTCACAATGCTTGTTCATAAATATCTCAAAGTGTAAATGTCCCTTTAGAAGGGAGTAGCTGCCATTTGATTAAGCTATTACTAAATAATTTGGGACAATAGTAATGAGGACAGTTCCTGTAGAGTGTAAAGTGTGGAAAACAGATTGAAAAGGGTCAAGTAAAGCATTACCAGGAAGATTTCAGATTAGACAAGAGCAGACCAGGCATTCTAGGAATTTAGAGATGAAGGGGAGATTAGAGGTCAGTATTAGTAGAACAGGACAGGTCAAGAGATTTAAAAGTTTTGATAGCATGTTTGAAAGAGGAAGGACAGCTAATAAAATAAATTAAATATTAAATTAAATATTTTAGTTACTGCTGGCAAGAGGGACTGGAAAAGGTGTGAGGGAATATAGTCACTAGTGCAGATAGTAGGACAAGAAGAGAGGAGTTTGTAGACTCCTTCTGTTTTAGGGTTAAAGGCAGAAATTGAACAAAATGAATTATGGAAGGGAAGGGACCAATGCAATTTGGAGGATTAGGAGATAATTTCCTGTAGGATTTTGAAGTGGCCAGATATTCATTACTGAGATCAGCGATAGATTAGCTTTGGATAATTGAATAGTGAGGAGATGAGGATGGTGAACGAAGCTTGTTTGGCAAGGAGAAAGGCAAAGTTATATGTCTTCTTAAACATAAAATAGTGGTGGAGGAAATCTGCTGACAGAGGACATTTTCTACACAAACATTTAGCACATCTAGAGCACCATTGAACATGTTTTCGTTTTCAGTGTTTGCCAGGGTTACTGTCAATTGTGTCCAAAAATTTTGGGTGTAGGTGATGCCTCTTCATCTGGGGCTCTTTTGAGTGTCTTATTACAATGTTAGGACAGGAGAGGACAAAGATTGTAGGCAATGCTGACTGTAAATCCTTTCTACGCTGGTTGTGTTAATAGCATGAGGATTCCTATGTGAAAAGGAAAGAATGTTATAGTTAGAGTGCAGGAGACTTAGTAAACTTAGAAACTAAGCAAAAGAAGACAATCTTGTGCATACTCTTCTTCATGTCTTGAAGAATTAGTAAATTATGAAAGGTGTTAAGAAGAGGTTAGAGATACAAAATGAGAGAGAAATGTGGAGGCTGGGTTATGAAAGCAAATGTTAACTATGATGAGAGTCAGTATGTCAGTACAGAAAGTGGGGATGCCAAGCTGCAAATTGACCCAGGAACTGTTGGGTTAGGAGTGAAGTATACAATTGCTGCTTGCTAGTTGAAGTGGTCTGAGTCTCGCATTTTGAGGAGAATGCAAGTAAAGGCAGTAAGTGGGAAGTGACTTGAAAAGTACATTTTGAAGAAAGAAACAGGCCAGAACCTTCCATATCTGAACTCGGATCTATGGGTAGGAGAAAAATTTAGCCCACTATAAAAAAGAGCAGCAGTAGAGGTCGTATCTGACTGTTGAATCCAAATTTCAGTGGGAGCCAACAGATTAAAGAGATTTCAAAGGAAAAAAGTAATATTAAGGGGATAAAATACACCAAGTAATGTCACAATACCAGTTCACAAAACTATATGAAAGGTCTATTTTATCCCCTTACTATTGTTTTCTGCTGAAACACTTCTGTGAGGAGACGCCTGCAGCTGATCAGGTTTGCTTCACCACGACAAAGCATCCTTACTCTTTCTTTCCTAAACACATTATAGAGTTTTGCCCTATGTAGTAGATGATAGTTTTGATTTTACTTTGGCTCATTTGAATCTGTATCTATTACATACTATGTTTCTGTCCTTTCTTTTCTTTTCCTTAGCTTTTGTTTATATTAAAGGAAAAACTAATCAATACATGAAAATTAGTTTTACCCTGATCAAACGTTTCAGAAAATACAGATAAAGAAAACAGGAGAAGACATAATGAATGTTAGTCAACACTAATAAAATTAGCAGGGTTCCAGTATGTGGAAGACAAAAAGTCAGATCTAGCAGTACAAGGTGGGCCAGGGTTAGGAGTGATGTATCATGCATCTAGGAGCAGGAGAATAGAATCTGAACAGCGGGAAAAGATAATAATGGATGTTTTAAGAATGTAAATAAAGCATAAGAGTGGCACATAAAGGAGATGAGAGGAGGGTAGAGGAGAGGAAATTGATATGCGCAATCGCAGAGATACCCAGCAAGTCTGGCGCCAAACCAGCAAAGGTACAACCACACATGCACTTAGCGCAAGCTGCCCCAGCTAAGCAAGCCTTAGAGGGCTGGAATACTTTTCACCCAGCTTTCAGTAAATGGGAGAGGGACTTTATCAGAACCCTTCCCAAGCCCGCTGTCGCCGGGCAGCTGGCGTCTGGTGATGCGGCTGGAGCCTGGTCGAGAACAGGTAGTTACCTCTGTGTGAAACCCTGTGAGCGTAGCGCAAAGAGAAAGGGAAAAAAAACCTAAGACCAACCCTGAAAGAGTGCAACCAATACTGCAAGCACCACTCACCACCACAACACATAGGAACTGCAGTAAACAGCAAAGACCTGAGCTGGGAGCAGAGTTAAATAGCCCACCTGATGCTAAAGGAAATGATCAGGTGTTGAATACCTCCCAATCACCCCCAGGCAACCACTCCCTGCTAACTTGCACAGCAGAATGGACACAACACTGCCTAGTACCAAACGCAGCAGCGGCCTGCATTGCCTGGCAACTGAGGAACACAGTGTCCGATGTTCCCTGCGCAGTGAAATCTGTGAGAGATACAGGGTCCTGTATCCTCACACATCCTACTACTCCTGAACACAACACTCCATAAGATTGGGACGGTTTCCCTGCAAACGTGGTAGCTCCGCCTCCATGGTGAACAGACCCCTTCCTGATAACCAGGGAAGGCTGACAGTGTACCCTATTGGGGCCAGCAGGACAATCGCGGTACTTGAGACCAGAGTAGCGTAGCACCGGACCCGATCCATTCCCAGGTGGGAACACAGAACCACAGTTCCTAACAGAAATTAGATGAGACAAGAGATGGACTGATGTGGATAAAATGCCCTGCAGTTATGAAAGGTTGGTGGTTTTAAAAGGACACCGCAGACAGAACAAAGATGGAAGCGGAAACAACAAAAATGAATTATACCGCATATCTGAGTTGTTAGCAAGAAAGGTGAGGGCGAAGATAATTTCAAAACAAGTAGCTGAAAGGTGCACTGACATGCTCAGCCACATCAAGGGTACACGGAGCACTTATTTGCATCTACCTCTGCCTTCTTTTGACAATTATGACACTCAGACTCTACAGTCTACAGATAGACAAAGATTGAAAGAAAAATAAGTTAGAAAGGTTTGGAAGTTTGTATTTTGTTGAGAATCTCAGAAGCTAGTAGTAATTAATCATGTGATTTACATATTGCCTTTATCCTATTTTTTTTACAAAATGTAGCTCTGAGTACTGAAAAATGTATGACAAATTCATATCTATATACAGTACAGACCAAAAGTTTGGATACACCTTCTCATTTAAAGATTTTTCTGTATTTTCATGACTATGAAAACTGTACATTCACACTGAAGGCATCAAAACTATGAATTAACACATGTGGAATTATATACTTAACAAAAAAGTGTGAAACAACTGAAAATATGTCTTATATTCTAGGTTCTTCAAAGTAGCCACCTTTAGCTTTGATGACTGCTTTGCACACTCTTGGCATTCTCTTGATGCGCTTCAAGAGGTAGTCACCGGAAATGTCTTCCAACAATCTTGAAGGAGTTCCCAGAGATGCTTAGCACTTGTTGGCCCTTTTGCCTTCACTCTGTGGTCATGCTCACCCCAAACCATCTCGATTGGGTTGAGGTCTGGTGACTGTGGAGGCCAGGTCATCTGGCGTAGCACCCCATCACTCTCCATCTTGGTCAAATAGCCCTTACACAGCCTGGAGGTGTGTTTGGGGTCATTGTCCTGTTGAAAAATAAATGATGGTCCAACTAAACGCAAACCGGATGGAATAGCATGCCGCTGCAAGATGCTGTGGTAGCCACGCTGGTTCAGTATGCCTTCAATTTTGAATAATTCCCCAACAGTGTCACCAGCAAAGCACCCCCACACCAACACACCTCCTCCTCCATGCTTCACGGTGGGAAACAGGCATGTAGAGTCCATCTGTTCACCTTTTCTGCGTCGCACAAAGACACGGTGGTTGGAACCTAAGATCTCAAATTTGGACTCATCAGACCAAAGCACAGATTTCCAATGGTCTAATGTCCATTCCTTGTGTTCTTTAGCCCAAACAAGTCTCTTCTGCTTGTTGCTTGTCCTTAGCAGTGGTTTCCTAGCAGCTATTTTACCATGAAGGCCTGCTGCACAAAGTCTCCTCTTAACAGTGGTTGAAGAGATGTGTCTGCTGCTAGAACTCTGTGTGGCATTGACCTGGTCTCTAATCTGAGCTGCTGTTAACCTACGATTTCTGAGGCTGGTGACTCGGATAAACTTATCCTCAGAAGCAGAGGTGACTCTTGGTCTTCCTTTCCTGGGGTGGTCCTCATGTGAGCCAGTTTCTTTGTAGCGCTTCATGGTTTTTGCAACTGCACTTGGGGACACTTTCAAAGTTTGCCCAATTTTTCGGACTGACTGACCTTCATTTCTTAAAGTAATGATGGCCACTCATTTTTCTTTACTTAGCTGCTTTTTTCTTGCCATAATACAAATTCTAACAGTCTATTCAGTAGGACTATCAGCTGTGTATCCACCAGACTTCTGCACAACACAACTGATGGTCCCAACCCCATTTATAAGGCAAGAAATCCCACTTATTAAACCTGACAGGGCACACCTGTGAAGTGAAAACCATTTCCAGTGACTACCTCTTGAAGCTCATCAAGAGAATGCCCAGAGTGTGCAAAGCAGTCATCAAAGCAAAAGGTGGCTACTTTGAAGAACCTAGAATATAAGACATATTTTCAGTTGTTTCACACTTTTTTAGTTAAGTATATAATTCCACATGTGTTAATTTATAGTTTTGATGCCTTCAGTGTGAATGTACAATTTTCATAGTCATGAAAATACAGAAAAATCTTTAAATGAGAAGGTGTGTCCAAGCTTTTGGTCTGTACTGTATATTATATATTATCTTTACAAAAAAATATATATTTTTAAGAAAATACTACAACATTATACATCTTTAAAGTAACAATTTTCATTGGATATTTTTATATATACATTTATTATAACTCAATTTTCTTCAATAAATGAATATATAGATATATACTATATGTAATTATGTGATGATAAATATGTGGATTGATATTCCATTTTTTACTGAATTGTTCTTTGCATATGAGAATTTAAATTATATATAAAGATATTATTTACCACTGTCCAACACCTTACTTATTTTAGCTCATCTAAACATAAAAAGCGTAATAATTGGCACAACTCATTTCCTTATGTCCTGCATCCAAGTCCCAGACATGGGTGAATGTTATAGTCCTGATATACAGCAGTGCTCAGAGCAACAGTTAAAAGTGTATGCAAAAGTTCCATCCGCAGAAAACTGATCACTGCAGAACTTAATCCAACTCTTTAATTTAACAAGATGATACATTGATAGGCACAGAATGGATATAAAGGAACTGTTCAAGGCTGCTTTGCATTCATGTGGCAATCTTATCGATGTACCCTCTTGTTAAAATAGAGGGATTGACTGAGCTCTGCAATGATCGGTTACTGCCATGGTTCATTTTTATACATTACTGGAGGTTAATATTAAATAAAAACTTTTTTATCTAATAATGGGATGTGATACATTTTCTGATGTTTGATGGCACTACTTACTATGAAGTCTAATACATAAATACATAAAGTTAGCATTAAATAAGAAAAATACTATTTTAAGACGTTTGCTTGTTATCAATAGGTAAAAACCTTATGGTATACATCTAAACGCTTCAAGCTAATTCTGTAAATTGATTATGTGGTCTTACACAGCAGGATCAACAATTTCTTATTTATAAATGGCTGCTAATCTGTAGGAAGGTGTCAGTAACGTAGTACTAGCTCAAAATACTGTATAAGTGCTCCATCTGTCAGAGGCCGCAGGCTCAAAATGCTACCTCGGACAGACTTGGCACAAGCCACTCCATCTGGCAGACTCCAGAGAAACCCAACATCCTTTAACCCTGATACAGGGATCTGGTTTTACAGCGGGACCCAGTGGATTGCTACCACAGAGGGGATGCCATCCAGAAGGGGAAATGGTCTCCAAGCAGGGTCAATCAGAGAAGTTGCGTCAAGAACAAAGTCAGGAGGCGAGTGGGTAGTCAGATTACAAGCCGGAGTCAGAACAAGGGAAAGACAAAAGAGATAACTAGAGCCAAGTCAGAGCCAGGTCTGAGCCTATGCCACTAGCTGAACACAATCTAGCTAATAAATGGCAGCTAGAGACTGTCTGCTGGATTTATATAGAAGGAAACCCATTCATGGCTCCCAGTAGAGAGTAGAGATGAGCGGTGTTCGACTAGAACTGTTCGCCAATCTCAAATTCGAGCTGTTTTGGGTGGTGTTCGAGTTGTTCGACGAACCCGAACGATTTGCAAAAAATTCGGCTGTTCGAGGTTATGTTCGATAACTGTTCTTGCACCAAAAGCGTGTCCTGCATGTCTGGCGCTATTTAGAGCACCAATCATGCAGGGATTGTCTGCCACTCACTGTAATGCCACAGCCATGGTGGTTGTGGCATTACAGTGATTGCCCAAATCGATGGGAACAGTGCTCACAGTGAAACATGTAAAGCCGGCAATTCAGCAGCTGCATACACCGGTACCCGACAATTTATAACAGACAGAATAGAGCTTCACACATAGATTAGATAGATAGAAACATGTCAGTCACATATATATGAAGTACAGTGATAGTGTTGGTTACTGTACTTGTCATTTAGTGTAAAGAATTTATCAAAAAAAATAATAGTGTTTTCATGCACTGTCTCTTTAAAAATGCCGGCCGGCAATTCAGCATCTGTACCCGACAATTTAGAATAGAAGGAATAGAGAATCACACATAGATTAGATAGATAGAAACATGTCAGCCACATATATATGAAGTACAGTGACAGTGTTGCTTACTGTACTTGTCATTTAGTGTAAAGGATTTATTAAAAAATATAATAGTGTTTTCGTGCACCGTCTCTTTAAAAAAGCCGGCCGGCAATTCAGCAGCGGTACCCGACAATTTATAACAGACAGAATAGAGCTTCACACATAGATTAGATAGATAGAAACATGTCAGTCACATATATATGAAGTACTGTGACAGTGTTGCTTACTGTACTTGTCATTTACTGCAAAGGATTTATTAAAAAAAATAATAGTGTTTTCATGCACCGACTCTTTAAAAAAGCCGGCCGGCAATTCAGCATCTGTACCCGACAATTTATAACAGAAAGAATAGAGAATCACACATAGATTAGGTAGATAGAAACATGTCAGTCACATATAAATGAAGTACTGTGACAGTGTTGCTTACTGTACTTGTCATTTACTGCAAAGGATTTATTAAAAAAAATAATAGTGTTTTCGTGCACCGTCTCTTTAAAAAAGCCGGCCGGCAATTCAGCAGCGGTACCCGACAATTTATAACAGACAGAATAGAGCTTCACACATAGATTAGATAGATAGAAACATGTCAGTCACATATATAATAAGTACAGTGACAGTGTTGGTTACTGTACTTGTCATTTAGTATTAAAATAAAGGATTTATTATTAAAAAAAATTGGCGTGGGGTTCCCCGTAATTTTAGTCTCTAGCGGAGGTTAAGCAGACAGCGTGGGAAAATTCTCCTGCACTCAGCGCTTCAGCGTGAGAATTTTCCCACGCTGTCAGTGACGTGCATGAGGTGAGCTCATTCATGTCCAATGAACTCAGCTGACCTCATGTACGTCACTGACAGCGTGGGAGAATTCTCACGCTGAAGTGCTGAGTGCAGGAGAATTCTCCCACGCTGTCAGTGACGTGCATGAGGTGCGCCGAGTTCATTGGACATGAACTCGTCTCATCTTTATGCCGTCACAGCCAGACACTGCAGAGCGCAAGCATGCCTGCGCTTCTCAGTGTCTGCGGGATGACAGGCTGGATGGCAGCGTTCTGCTGCGGTCCAACCAGTCATGTGAATGTAGCAGAGCTGAAGCTGTGGTGGGAACCATGGAAAGGTAAGGATGATGTTGCTTTATTATTTTACTTTTATTGCAGGAGATCGTTGGCTTCAGCTGGAATGGGCGTGACGGTAAGTATGGTTTAATTTAGAACAATAAAGGAATGTGTCTTTATTTCAATTAAAGGACTTTATTCTGGGTGTTTGTGTTTTCTTTTAACTTTGACTATGGGGTTAGTAATGGGGGTGTCTTATAGACGCCTCTCCATTACTAACCTGGGCTTGATGTCAGCTGGCATTATAAGCTGACATCAACTCCAACCCTATTACCCCCTGCCACCGCACCAGGGCAGCGTGGAAGAGCGAGGCTAAGTGCCAGAATTGGCGCATCCTATGGATGCGCCATTTCTGGGGCGGCTGACGGCTGGTGTTTCTAGCCTGGGAGGGGGCCAATATTCATGGCTCCCTTCCTGGGCTATTAATATCAGCCCCCAGCTGTCTGCCTAGCCTTTGCTAGCTATTAAATTAGGGGGGACCCCACGTCATTTTTTTTGGGGGGGTCCTCCATTTTAATAGCTAGTAAAGGCTAGGTATTCAGCTGGGGGCTGATATTAGTAGCCTGGGAAGCTCCGTGGGTATTACCCCCTTCCCAGGCTTCAAACATCTGCCCCAGCTGTCTGCTTAACCTCCGCTAGAGACTAAAATTACGGGGAACCCCACGCCAATTTTTTTTAATAATAAATCCTTTATTTTAATACTAAATGACAAGTACAGTAACCAACACTGTCACTGTACTTATTATATATGTGACTGACATGTTTCTATCTATCTAATTTATGTGTGAAGCTCTATTCTGTCTGTTATAAATTGTCGGGTACAGATGCTGAATTGCCGGCCGGCTTTTTTAAAGAGACGGTGCACGAAAACACTATTATATTTTTTAATAAATCCTTTACACTAAATGACAAGTACAGTAAGCAACACTGTCACTGTACTTCATATATATGTGACTGACATGTTTCTATCTATCTAATCTATGTGTGAAGCTCTATTCCTTCTATTCTAAACTGTCGGGTACAGATGCTGAATTGCCAGCCGGCTTTTTTAAAGAGATGGTGCATGAAAACACTATTATTTTTTTTAATAAATCCTTTGCAGCAAATGACAAGTACAGTAAGCAACACTGTCACAGTACTTCATATATATGTGACTGACATGTTTCTATCTATCTAATCTATGTGTGAAGCTCTATTCTGTCTGTTATAAATTGTCGGGTACCGCTGCTGAATTGCCGGCCGGCTTTTTTAAAGAGACGGTGCACGAAAACACTATTATATTTTTTAATAAATCCTTTACACTAAATGACAAGTACAGTAAGCAACACTGTCACTGTACTTCATATATATGTGACTGACATGTTTCTATCTATCTAATCTATGTGTGATGCTCTATTCCTTCATGTCTAAATTGTCGGGTACCGGTGTATGCCGCTGCTGAATTGCCGGCCGGCTTTTTTAAAGAAAGCGTCTTCTGAGCAGTTTGTCAGCTTTTGGACACCTTTGAAGGTGTTTTCTATGTGTTTCTATGTGTTTTTGTTTGCCTGCCATTGGTTTTAACGGTGTTCGACGGTGTTCTAAGGTGTTCGACGAACAGTTCGACGAACAGTTCCTCGAACATCCCGGTGTTCGACGAACCGAACCGAACCCGAACACTACGGGGGTGGCTCAACACTAGTAGAGAGCTACTTACACACCAGCTTACTGCAGATACAAAAATGAGTAACAAAGGGGAAACTATCCCTGCCCAGTGACCAGGGCAGGGGTTGCAGCAGCATGTTCATGTCAGAATAAGTAACAATGTTTCCATTCAATGACAATAAACAGAAACATTGAAAATGGTGAGTGAGTGACTGAAACACATAGGGTAAAAGAAAGTTGAAAAATAATTCACTAACCAATGACTAAGCATCATCATTTACATAAATCTGGATAACTTTTTGTACATGAATTGCTTAGCCTGAGTTACTTATAAAACTTATGAAGCAATTTCAGTATAAGTTGTACCCTGGCACTAATTACAGAGGATCTACTCTGCATGGTGATCCTCCTGTTTCAGGATAATAATAATAATGTTTTTATTTATATAGCGCCAACATATTCTGCAGTGCTTTACAATTCAGACAATTTACAGACACTATTGTCACTGTCACCATTGGGGCTCACAATCTAGATTCACTATCAGTGTGTCTTTGGAGTGTGGGAGGAAACCGGAGAACCTGAGGGAAACCCACACAAGCACGGGGAGAACATACAAACTCCTTGCAGATGTTGTCCTTCGTTGGATTTGAACCTAGGACCCCAGCGCTGCAAGGCTGCAGTGCTAACCACTGATCCACCGTGCTGCCCATGTCCTTCTTCCAGTGGCTGAATATGTTTTTAACAAGTGAATTCTTTCCCACACATAAAGTATAATGAAAAGACACAGATTTGTGTAGTTGCTCAGTCCTAGTGCCCAACTCCAATTGGCTGCATCCCACAGCAACAGGGTCTCTGCCAAATTGGTTAGCACATGTGCCACAGGTGAAGGTACCCGAATAGGACTTTGGTCAACTAAACTGCTTTGCATATAAAATGTTTTAAAATTACCCTCCTGGATTGTTACTGTTTTTTTTTCACACAGTTATATTGAAAATGCTAAATACAAATTATTAAAAAAAACATGCTATCAGTTTTAAATAAATAATACATTAGAACTGGAGATTAGTTCCTTTTATAAAATTGCATTCCTCCTTTGCAATATTTTATATATCCTTTTACATTTAGCCATCATCAAATCACACATTCCACAGTAAAGACTTGGCTTGTTATGACATTTTACGTTTTGCCACATAATTTGACCATGAACAAAAAACAAAGATTCTTCCTTCTGACTCGTGGTCTTGGAATGCTTTAACCATGCATCTTCTCCTGAATATGTTGGTATAAAAGCATTCGTGTTTGCAAATCTCAGAAATAAAAGCATTAAAATGGATTGCTTACTAATTTCACACACACAAAAGGAAACAAAAGAAAAAGTGAAAAAATATATTTTCTGCTGATAATCTTTCCAGGTTCCAGTGAATAAATGCGCCTACAACATATGTGATTTAAATTAGTCATTCTGGAATTTCAGTAGGATGATGGTTTAGGATTTATGACAGTCTTCTGCTTTTCATGTTTAGTCCGGTCATTATTTGCCAGTATTAAAAACTGTTTAATAAAGCTAAAAATATTCAAGCAAAAAAACAATACTTTTCACTTTAAAAGCCAAATGTGCAACATTTACAGCAGTCATATTCATAAATGCTCATTTTAATGCATGACATTAGTGTATATAAAAAGTCTATACACCCCTGTTGATATGCCAGTTTTTGGCACAAAAAAAAAATTATACCCAAAAAAATAATTTCAGAATTTTTCCACCTTTAATGTCACCCATAAAATGTACAAATTCCTTGAGAAACAAACTGAAATTATTTTGAGGGAGAAAATAAAAATATCAAAACTAAAATAATGTGGTTACATAAGTGTGATCATAATTGAGATGCGGTTGTGTTGAGAATTAGCCAATCAAATGCAAACTTATGTTAACCCTAGAAAGCATACCTGGGGCCTCGCAGGCCCGCCCTGTTAATTGTTTTCTATTTTCTGCAAGATTACTTTAGTTAGAATTTTGAAACTCTAGATATTCCTCAGGTATATAGTTGTTTGTCATTTTTGTTTGAGTTATTCCATGTTATTTGCACACGGGCCTAAAAGGCCCCAGGTATGTGAAAAAGTAGATATTTATGATCATGCGTTCTAGGGTTAAACAATAGTCAGTACACAGCTGCCATCATTTAAAGCGATTCTAATTAACCCAATATAAACTTTAGCTGTTCTAGTAGGATTCTGACACTTTCTCAGTTGATTCGAATCAATCTATCTGATCGATATATCAGACAGATTAACCTATCTCATCTATCACTTTGATCCAATAGAGAGAAAGATAGATAGAGATAGGTCTATCACTCTATCTGAGCTATTTATCCTGATCTATTTATCCTTAGATTTTCAAATTAGTGAGGAAGGCTTGAGAACAAAGGACATTTTAATCTGAGGTCTCCCTCTGTAGGTGTAGGGAGGGGGAAAGTCTAAGGAAAACCAAGAGAAAGGGAGTGGGAGGAAGCAGAGGTGACAGGAGTGTGACCTGCAGCTGAAGGAGGGGGAGAGCCTGGGACCAGCACAGGTAAGCAGACATCACCTGCTTTTTATTTTTTTAAGATTCTAACTATGACAGCTTAACAACTGGAGAATTCCTCTTTAACCCCTTTACAATCACCTATACGCATTAAAACGGCGATCGTTAAGGGGTCTCATTGCCTAATTACCATCTTAAAACGACAATCAGGAATAAGTAAATAGCGTCACCTGGAGGCGGCAATTCCTAGGGTGTCAGCTGTATGTCACAGCTGACACCCTGCAGTATCGGCCCAGGCCAGTTTTGCGACCGATCGGTGCCGATTAACTCCTTAAATAACGCTGTCAATTGCGACAGCGGTATTTAAGTTGTTACAAGGGTGTCACAAGACCCCCTTAGTAACCATTGGAACCCCGCGATGAGAATTGCGGGTCCCGATGGTTACCATGGTACTCTGGGTCTCACAGGTTGAGTCAGGCTGAGTCAGTGACTCACTGATAGGTCTCATGCACTGCAGTACACGAGTAAGTGTATGAGACCAGAGATCAAAATAAAAATTATACATGTCCCTTAGTGGGACTAAGTGTAAAAGTGAAAAAAATGAAATAAAAAATGTAAAAAAGTTAAAAAAAAACTCACCAAAAAGTGCACACAAATCACTAAAAGCCGCTTTGTCACTCAAAACGCATTTGTGATAAAACAAAAATAAACCAAAAAAAAAGTACACATAATTGGTATCGCCGCGTCCAGAATGACCCGCTCTATAAAACTGGCACGTTATTTATTCCGTTAGGCGAACGCTGTAAAAAATAAAATAGAACAACAAAAATGTCGCTTTTTCATTATACTGACACAAAAAAGGTAATAAAAATTGATCAAAAAGTATGTAAAAAAATGGTACAAATGAAAACGCCAAACTGTCCCGCAAAAAAACAAGCCCCAATATGGCTCATTTGACAAAAAATTAAACAGTTACAGCTCTCAGAATCTGATGATGCAAAAACAAATTCATTTTTGTAAAATATTGTTTTTAGTCTATTTTTACCACGAAAATTTTGTTTTAGCCCCAGATTTTACATTTTCACACTGGGAAATGGGTAAAAATGGCACCAAAATTTGTCCCACAATTTCTACTAAATATAGAAATACCCCATATATGGCTGTACAGTAATGCTTAGCCATACGTCGAGACTCGGGAGGGATGTAGCGCTATTTGCCTCCTAGAGTGTAGATTTTTCTTGAATATTATGCGGACTCTATGTACACAGCCCCTAAGTGCTAGAACTGTAGAATGCCCCCTCAAATGACCCCATTTTGAAAATTATACCCCTTTGGGAATTTATCTACAGGTGTAGTGACAATTTTGACTCCATGGGTCTTTTCCAAAAACAAGCAGCAGCGGATGTTGCTGAGTGAAAATTGCAAACTGCCGTTGCAGTGACCAGTACATTGCAGTGACCAGTACATTGCAGTGACCAATACATTGTAGTGACCAATACATTGCAGTGACCAGTACATTGTGCCCAGCTCATGCTTCTGGAGACATGCATCCGTAAATTAGACGGGCTCTCATCGCTACAGAAATGCCAAACATGTGGAAGCTTACTGCAGCCATCCATACGTCCTTGGTCAATAAGGCCCAGGCCACAAGGATGTATGGATACATCTCACGTCAGAAAGGGGTTAAAGGAAGAGAAAAGCTTGCATGGCTTTTATCTTGCTACTACAATTATTTTCTTTTGCATGGTTATGTAGCACCCCTTAGTATATTTTTTATACTGTGGTGCCCACTATACTTTTTTTGCTGTTAAAGGGGTTAAAGGAGCTGCAGGTATTTCTGACAAGTACAGTTTGGGAACTGCATGTGACAACAATAGCCTGTATTCTTCATGTCTGGCCTGTGGGGTAGTGTAGCAAGACAGAAGGCTTTTCTTACACAAAAAAACATCCAAATATAGCTATGGGAAAAACTGCATCAAGTTTGCAGAAAGCATGTGGGGAAACATGTTATGGTCAGATGAAACCAAGGATGAACATTTGTGAACATAATTCCAAAAAAGGCAACACTGCACATCACCAAAAGAACACCATTCCCACAATGAAGCATGGTAGAGGTAACATTATGTTTTGGGGCTTTGTTTAGACAGCTGGAACTAGGACTTTAGTCTAGGTTGAGGGAATTCTGAACAGTTACAAATATTAGTAAATTTTGCAACAAAAACTTAAGGCTTCTGCTAAAAATCTGAAGATGAATTTCACCTTTCAAAACAACTCTAAGCATACCTCAAAATGAAGAAAAGAAAGGCTTCTCCAGAAAAAGATTAACATTTTGGAATGGCCTAGCCAAAGCCCAAACATGAATCCAACTGAAAATCTGTGGGTTGACCTGAAGAGGGCTGTTGACAGGAGACACCCTCACAATATGACAGATTTGGAGTGCTACTTCAAGGAAGAGCGAGCAAAGACTGCCAATACCAGATGTGCCATGACTCCTACCCAGAGACTGAGGTGAGTTTAAGGGTGTGCATATTTATGCAACCACATTATTTTAGTTCTTTATTTTTCTTTTTCCACTCAAAAAGACTTCGGTTTGTTTTTCAATTGAACTGGACAGTTTTCCAGTGACATTAGAGGTGGAAAAAGTTCAGAAATTATTTTTCTTAGTATCATTTTTTTTTTATATGACAGAAACCTTGGATTTTAACATGGGTGTGTAGACTTTTTATATCCACTGCATATAATATCGCATGGACTGAACACATTTGTTGGTTCTTTACTTTGGCTCAAGAAATGTGTCCTGTATAGAGGATTCTGAAAAATCACTATACTATTTATAAGACTGATTTTAGCTGTCTTGTATTTATCTGCTGCCTAACTCATATGGACCTCAATTTTCGATGCTATATAACAAAACCAGTAACTTTATTACCAACAGAAACCAATCACAGTGCCTTGTTCATTTTTTTTCAGTTTAATTTATAAAATAAAATATAAACTTTGGTCACCAGGGGCAACAAGGAAAGGTTTAGTTTTTTATTACCAGACACTTTCAGTAAATGGGGCCTTTATAGCATGTTAAAACACTTTTTATTAAAAATGTGTCATCTGTGAAAAAAAATTGATGGAGATTTAAAAAAACAACTACTATGTCAGTTTGCTGACGTAACTGCACAAAAGTCATATGATGTACATTATGAATATCATACTTATTAATGCCAATTCTGTGTGACTAATTTATAAAAATTCTCTACTTACCTTGCATTTATTTCTTCATGACATTTTATTACACAAAAAAGGAATTATTTTCTGTGTCTATTATTTTTATGGGATTCCATCTGCTGCCAACAAAATTTGATCATGTCCTATTGGTGCATCTGGCATATTATAAAAACAATTCAAAGTTGAATTAAAATGGAAAAGTTTATCAAAAAATGTATATTCGCGTTTAGCTAGAAGCAAAAAAAGGGGGCATATGTGGAGCGTTGCAGTAATATTTATAATTGCTGCAATTTGCACTACTCCTAGAGTAAGACTATCCACAGTTATATAGGAGTAGTGCAAATTGCAAAAATTATATATATTACTGCAACGCTCCTCATCTGCCTCATTTTTTTGCTTCTAGCAAAACACAAATATACATTTTTTATATAACTACACTGCTCAAAAAAATAAAGGGAACACTCAAATAACACATCCTAGATCTGAATGAATGAAATATTCTCATTGAATACTTTGTTCTGTACAAAGTTGAATGTGCTGACAACAAAATCACACAAAAATCATCAATGGAAATCAAATTTATTAACCAATGAAGGTCTGGATTTGGAGTCACCCCCAAAATTAAAGTGGAAAAACACACTACAGGCTAATCCAACTTTGATGTAATGTCCTTAAAACAAGTGAAATGAGGCTCAGTATTGTGTGTGGCCTCCACGTCCCTGTATGACCTCCCTACAACACCTGGGCATGCTCCTGATGAGGTTGCGGATGGTCTCCTGTGGGATCTCCTCCCAGACCTGGACTAAAGCATCCGCCAACTCCTGGACAGTCTGTGGTGCAGCGTGACGTTGGTGGATGGAGCGACACATGATGTCCCAGATGTGCTCAATCGGATTCAGGTCTGGGGAACGGGCGGGCCAGTCCATAGCTTCAATGTCTTAATCTTGAGGAACTGCTGACACACTCCAGCCACATGAGGTCTGGCATTGTCCTGCATTAGGAGGAACCCAGGGCCAACAGCACCAGTATATGGTCTCACAAGGGGTCTGAGGATCTCATCCCGGTATCTAATGGCAGTCAGGCTACCTCTGCGAGCACATGGATGACTGTGCGGCCGTCCAAAAAAATGCCACCCCACACCATTACTGACCCACTGCCAAACCGGTCATGCTGAAGGATGTTGCAGGCAGCAGATCGCTCTCCACGGCATCTCCAGACTCAGGCACGTCTGTCATATGTGCTCAGTATGAACCAGCTTTCATCTGTTAAGAGCACAGGGCGCCAGTAGCAACTTTGCCAATCCTGGTGTCCTGTTGCAAATGCCAAGCATCCTGCATGGTGTTCGGCTGTGAGCACAACCCCCATCTGTGGACATCAGGCCCTCATACCACCATAATGGAGTCAGGTTCTAACCGTTTGTGCAGACACATGCACATTTGTGGCCTGCTGGAGGTCATTTTGCAGGGCTCTGGAAGAGCTCCTCCTTGCACAAAGGCGGAGGAAGCGGTCCTGCTGCTGGATTGTTGCCCTCATACGGCCCCCTCCACGTCTCCTGGAGTACTGGCCTGTCTCCTGGTAGCGCCTCCAGCCTCTGGACACTACACTGACAGACACAGCAAACCTTGCCACAGCTCGCATTGATGTGCCATCCTGGATGAGCTGCACTACCTGAGCAACATCTGTGGGTTGTAGAGTCCGTATCATGCTACCACGAGTGTGAAAGCACAACCAACAATCAAAAGTGACCAAAACATCAGCCAGAAAGCATTGGTACTGAGATATGGTCTGTGGATCCCACCTGCAGAACCACTCCTTTATTGAGGGTGTCTTGATAATTGCCAATAATTTCCATCTATTGTATTTTACATTTGCAGAATAGTTTTAGAACCCTCCTGTTTGTTTTTTCCATCTTGTGTTTTGTGGTCACGTGACCATCTGCCTTTATATTCCTGCTCTGCCCTTTTGGCTGTGCTGGACTTCAGTGTTTGACTGTTTCTCTTGCCAGGTGCTTCTGTGCCTTTCTCTGTCAGTTCATTTGGTCCTTCTTGGACCTTTAGCACCTTTTTGTCTGTTTGTCTTTTTGTGTTCTGCAACAACTTCTCTGTTTAGGAGGTGTCCCATTTTATGTTCAAGTCCTTAGTTCTTTTAGGGACCCCTCCCCTAATGCTATAGGTCTTCGTTCAGACTAGCCGAGGACTAAGGCAGGTCTGTTCGCTAGGAACAGGCAGCCTGCTACATCGTAGGGATTCAGCTTAGTTTTACTGTAGGGACAGTTTTCCCTTTTCTTTCCTTAGTACATGTTGCAGATCATAACAAATAGCATGTGAAATTGATAGTCAATCAGTTTTGCTTCCCAAGTGGACAGTTTGATTTCACAGAAGTTTGATTTACTTGGAGTTATATTCTGTTGTTTAAGTGTTCCCATTATTTTTTTGAGCAGTGTATAATAGACAAATGTTGGTTTTTGCCTTAGTTGCTGCTAGCTAGTACCCTAAACAAGAGCACCATTGTGCTATTCATAAAATGTATCTAAAATAGAAAAGTGGCAGAAAAATATGGTATTAATGTATGTTTCAATGTATCTGAATCGCTGAATCATTAGTGTGCCTGCACATGGCGCAAGACAGAAACATATCAGCTGGGTTCACTTAACCCAGTGATGGTATACTTCTAAGTGCAGACCAATGGCAGCACAACAGTCAAGTCCAGTTCATTGACACAAACTAGAGAATCTCCTTTCAACAAAATGAGCAGCCCCTGAACTCCCTTTTATCAGGCAGTATACCTTATCTGTGCATACCCTGTAGAATGTAAGCCCGTTTCATACTACAGATGGACAATGACCCAAAACATTAAGCCAAAGCAACCCAGGAGTTTATTAAAGCAAAGAAGTGGAATATTCTTGAATGGCCAAGTCAGTCACCTGATCTCAACCCAATTGAGCATGTATTTCACTTGTTAAAGACTAAACTTCAGACAGAAAGGCCCACAAACAAACAGCAACTGAAAACCACAGCAGTGAAGGCCTGGCAGAGCATCAAAAAGGAGGAAACAAAGCGTCTGGTGATGTCCATGAGTTCAAGACTTCAGGCAGTCATTGCCAACAAAGGGTTTTCAACCAAGTACTAGAAATGAACATTTTATTTATAATTATTTAATCTGTCCAATTACTTTTGGTCCCTTTAAAAACAGAGTGGCACATGTTAAGTAGCTGAAACTCCTAAACCCTTCATCCAATTTTAATGTGGATACCCTCAAATGAAAGCTGAAAGTCTGAACTTCAACTGCATCTGAATTGTTTTGTTTAAAATTCATTGTGGTAATGTCTAGAACCAAAATTAGAAAAATGTTGTCTCTGTCCAAATATATATGGACCTAACTGTATGTGATGTTTTTATTTTCATGTGTATGGGATGTTTGTATATAGATAGAATGCTATGTGAGGCTCAAACTGTATATAGGAGGCTATGTGAGGCTCATACTTTATATAGGAGGCTATGTGAGGCTCATACTAAATATAGGAAGCTATGTGGGACTCATGTTATATATGGGAGGCTATGTGGGGGATCATGCTGCATATGGGAGGTTATGTGGGAACTCATACTGTATATAGCAGTCTATGTGGTGACTCATGCTATATATGGGAGGCTATGTTCATGCTGTATATAGAAGGCTATGTAGGGGTTCATGATGTATATAGGTGGCTACGCGGGGCTAATGCTGTATATAGGAGGCTATGTGGGGCCTTATGCTGTGTATCGAAGGCTATGTGGGGGCTCATATTGTATATAGGGAGCTGTGTGTGTGCTCTTACGGGATATAGGGGGCTGTGTGTGGGCTCTTATGGTATATAGGGGTCTTGGTGTGGGCTCATATGGTATACAGGGGAATGTCAGCAGCACACTTAATTATGCTCAATATTAAGTGATATAATTAATATTAATATAAAATAATTATAATTAATATGTTAAAAATAATATTGAGTAGAATTATTTTCAGCCTATTGGTTTGTCCCTCCACAACAGTGACGGTCTCTCATGTGGCCCATTGGGAAAATTAATTACCCACCTCTGTTCTAGGGAGATAATCAGTCATTATGTGTAATACACAGATGTATGTACAGATGTAGCACTTATAAAAAGGAAACCTATAAGCATATTTTTACATATGGAAATATAACAAACCCCTCCCCCCACCCCCAAAAAAATAGTTTAGGTCAAAGAGTAAAGTTTCAAATATACTTAATATGTATTCTTTTTCATGTTTTTAAAAATGTGAATATGGTGAAAAAAGGTTTAATAACACCTGGGCTTGAGAAAGTCCCTCACTAGGGACGAAACGTTGTCATTTTTTGCCATGGGTCAATAAAAGCACCTTATATTTGACCATTTGGAATGCTGAATCTATCTATTATTTGTAGTATTCTGTGCTTAATATAATGGCGCTAGCTATTAAATATATTTATACCACTTTGCCCAAAGGTGTTGTAAATCAACGTGCGTAGCAATATAGTAAAGGTAAGCAAAAATGTAATAATACAAGGGAGAGTAGACAGACCGCAATACGTATATGTAAAACATTTGCCCATCACATCTTTATATATTATTTCTAACTGTAACTTAAAATAATTTTCTACTCTATGGATGAAAATCAGTAATTGCATGAAATTGTGAGTTAGTACAAGAAAAAGTAAAACTAACCAGAATATATCCCCCCACTCTGTAAATAAAGGCTGATGACTGCCCATTTTTCCAGTGTGTAGACACTGAACGTGGCAAACCATAAGATGAAGATGGCCGCTTTCACATACTGTAGTTATACCACAAAATGCCTTGACTCTCTCCAAGTGTGCATAACTCCTTTAATATCTGCCATGTATTAGCAAATAAAAAGTTAAAGGTGTTATATCTTATTTAATCAGGAAATTTGCACTTCAGTGCCATTCATGTATTAAGAAATTCTAAATAATTTTACCTTGTGGATGTCCCAGGTATGGGTCGACCCGTGTCTACAAGGACACACCAGCAGTATCCCGTGGATGGGTGACATTGTACAGGCTTGTATAGCCCTCCATTTGCACACTCAGGAATGACTACATTGTCATTCTTTGGTTGTCTGGCTTCCTCAAGGGCAGACTGGAGCTCCTGATCACAGGATGATGCTGTGCAAAACAGTAACAGTAACAATTTTAGAAATATTGCCTTCTTAATACTAATGACCTTAAGTATAAATAACAGTGCAGACTAAAAAAACAGTAATAAGTTTCCATAACAGTCAACCGGAAAATAATCCAATAAAATATACAGAATACAGTTGTAACTAACAATCAGAAAAAAAAGAAGGGAAAAAACAAGGTTATGGTTTTTATAACACTAAATAGATTGTAAAGAATACTTTTGGATATATCACAATGTCATGCTCTGGTGAACAAAGATAGAAAAGGGACCCTGTGCAAGAACAATATTTGGGCCCTGTGCAGCCAAGGACCTACTAAAAATGCAAAATTGCACCTGCTTTGGAGGTATAAAAGGGCCACCTTACCTCTTGGGCACCTGTGCGGTCACACAGGTTGCACCAATGATATGTCCGTCCCTGGTGTCATGTTTTAATGCCTTAAGACAAGAAGGTGTTTAAGAGAACTTAACATTTTTATTTTAAACTGTATACTTCACTAACAATGGTCCGAGAAACTGTTTAAAATTTTTTTTTTACAGTCTTTTGCCTTGATATTGGCAATTGAAATTAAGAGCACTCAATATGTAAATTTCCCCCTCAACCAAGGCAGTCTTAACAGAAAGGTGGGCATTTACTTTTTCCTTTCTTTGAAACTAAATAATAGCCCAATAAAGAGAAGGCAGCGCTATAGAGGGGAAAAAGAAGCAAATTCCCATACAGAAGGTCAAACACAGGCATTTTCATCAAATCTGGTGAGACTTGATATGTCTCACTTGATCACTTTGAGAACTTCTCATTCCCGTCATTACTGAGCAGAGCCAGGAGAGGAGAGCTGCAGAGTGAGAGCACCTGGCACAGTGAAAATCATCGTGGGAGCAGCCATTGTCACCTACAATACTCTGGAATTACTACAGGTGTCGGGGTATACCATTAATCTCCTTATAGCCTGACACCTATAGTAGATCCAGAGTGCTGTAAGTGATAAAAACTGATACTGTCTCACTTTGATCTTCAGTGCATCAGATGCTCCCACTCTGCAGCTCTCATCTCTCCTGGAACTATAATGGCAAGAAGTGAAGGGAGTCAATAGTTCTCAGCATAGTCAACTGAGACACATTGACTTTAAGTGTGGGCATTTTCTTTTTTCCCCACTCTTTGGCTATGCTTTCTTATAATTGAAAAAAAGTCACACAGAGGGAGGCAAGTAAATTCCCACAGAAAATAATCTATCAGCAGGTTTTTGCTATATAATCTGAGAGCAGAATAATATAGGCCAAGTGAGCCTGATTCCAGAAATGTATCACTTACTGGGCTGCTTGGTGCAGGTTTGATAGAATCCCTATTTTCTCTGCTGTAGATGTAGCGGGGGTCAGAATGATGAGCTCACAAGACAAGCTCATGGGGTGCCATACTCAGCAAGAAATGGCTGAGTATTACAGCCAGGACCGGCCTCTAATAATTGTGGGCGGCGCTTGTTAACCTGTTAAATGCTGCTGTCAAACTCTGACAGTAGCATTAACAATGCCCCGACAGGTGGGTGCTACACTCCATACACCCATTGGTGTGCCCGTTACTTGATCGCTATGATAGCCAGGAATCTGCTGAAGACCTCAGTGCCTATCATTACGGAGCTCATTTGAAACCTTGCCTGTGGCTGGACCTCAAAAGGAGACCGTGATTTTTCACTATATGCAGCAATATTGTGGTATTGCTGTATATAGCACAAGTGATCAGGTGATTGCATGCTCAAGTCCCCTAAAGGGACTAACAAGTACAGTGAAAAGTAAAAAAAAAAGTTTTAAAAAGATATGGAAAAAAAAACATAAAAGTTCAAATCACCACCTTTTTCCCCTATTAAAAGTCCAATCTATCAAAATATAAACATAAGTAACCATCACACAGCTCCATCAGTCGAAAAAATTTAAATGTTACAGGTCTCGGAAAATGGCGATAGAACCCCCAAATTTTTTTTTTTTTTTAAATATTCAATTTTTTTTTTGACCATAAAAATAATAAAAAAAACTGGACATGTTTGGTATTGCCTTAATCATACTGATGAAAAGAATCATATTGCAAGGTAATTTGTATCACAATGTACATGGTAAAAACAATTCCTAAAAAACAATGTCAAAATTGCAATTTCTCAGCACTTGGAATTTGTTTTTCCCATTTTTCAGTAAATTATGTGGTAAAATGAATGATGTCACTCAAAATAACAACTCATCCTGAAAAAAACAAGGCCTCATATGTCTATGTGGACAGAAAAATAAGAAAGTTATGGCTATGGGAAGAAAGGGAAGAAAAAGCAAAAACACAAAAACGGAAATTGGCTGCATCATAATCGAGAAGGGGTTAAAACTATGAGATGGGATCAGGGTTATGGCCTCATTTCAATGGATATATTCTAATGTTTCTCAACATCTGGGCATTAAATGTGCCGAATTCTATCATAGAGAGGATTTCGCCATCTCCATAACCATGAGGGTATTTATTTTAGATGGCCTCATATTCATTTTAACCAACAATTACTTCTGAGGGCTAAACATTTCATCAGATATCTGGAGTAGCGATGGGCACGAAAGTAGCCCCATCACTCGTCACTCATTTTATGGGCAGATTTGAAAATATCTTTATATTGGTAATTGGTGTATATAAAGGTAACTTGTATGTTATAGGCACGTATATAGATTATTTCTTTATAGGGAAAGTAGGGATTATGAAGCTGGAGCTTTCTGCTGCTATCTCAATTCGAATGACTGGGAAATCCAGATGACTGTCTTTTAGTGCTGATCAAACTAGTGGTTCTGCACTATAGATAATGACTTCAAAAATGAAGCTAATATATTTAAACATAGATTCATAGAAAAAATATTTCCAAAAAGTATTATACAAGCCAGCTTTCAGAGGCACTAACAACGAATCAAGATGTTTGCCTTTAATTGACAGACAGTACGAAAAAAAATAAAATGATCTGTTCACAGATCCCAAACATGAGATCTAGACAGGGAGAGGTCTGGCTGCTGCCTTATTCCTTGCATGCGATTTTGGATGTTATGCTCCCAGCATAAATATGCTAGGTGAGAGTTTTTGACTCTATTTCATTCTAATTTTATTCAATAGTGATGCCCTGTGAAGTGCGTTCTCTCTTTTTTTTCTTTTATATGTTCATTTCATAAAGAAGAACACATTTTTTCCTGTACACTCTGTTCTATGTATAATGCATAAATCTTCAACAATTAACTAAACATGTCTTAGTCTGTACAGCACTGCTGAAACATTAGCAATAAAAAATAGGATAACTAATCCTATGGTGACTCTTCTAGTTGTTAGCAGTTAGTGTAAAAACAGAGAAAAAAAATGAAAATAAAGAATATTTTTTTAAAACATATTCAAAGTTATGCCTAATCTAATAATAAAAAAAAGGAAAAGGGTAAATCCAACTTGGTTCTCTCTTCTGGAACTATTAATTGTGAAGTGGTTGAGGGTCACGAAGTGTGGAATATGGTTTGCATCCAGTAAAAGAATCAACAGGCCTCTGCTTTCAAAGTGAGTTACACAGTGCTGATGTTTATTTCACCTGTGGTTAAAGTCTCTTTATGACTCTTATGATCCATCATTAGCTGTGCATGGCATATAAACTGAAGGAATGGAGACGCCCAGTTCTCTGATTAATTTTGCACACAAGCAAATAATAGTTTTAGACTCAATAATACACTGGAAAAAGAAGCAATGAAATATCTGGAAATGGTCTGTTTGCTCTTAAATAGAACAACCTAACCTGGAAGGGGTTTCATAAATCCAACTATACAACACATATTACTACATACTGTACACTAATACTCATTATACAATAGTGCAATATCTCCCTGAATTAGTAATATATTATATTGATGAATGAAGGACGTTCGGTAAGATGACGGCCATATTATTTCTCTAGGAGGTTGCTGATCCAAAGTAGCAATGAGGGCTAAAAGTCAATTAGAATCAAATCTAATCAGCTGCCCCCCTCTTACCATGGCTGGGAGAGGAGTGAAGGGTTAATACCTTTCTTAATATCTCATCTACCGAATATAAAGGCCAGATCCAGAAGAACCACATGGGTGTGGTTGTTCTGTACCACAACCTTTTCGGTGGCATCTTCGTCGCAAAGATGTCTCACAGTCCAATTGTGTAGGGTTTATTAATCTTTTTTATTTGACTGCTTGATTTATGTATGTCTTTTTGTTACTATACTTTTGTAACCTTTTTAAGCACTGTACTTCTTTTTGTATATGAAATATAAAATATAATAAGTTTGTTCTTTGTTGCTCTAATGTCCCCATGATCTCATACAATAATGAGTGTCTACAGGCAGCAGCAAAGCATGGTGGAGGTTCCTTACAAGCTTAGAGTAGCATTTAAGCAAATGGAGTTGGAGATTTGGTTTGGATTAATGGTGTCCCGAACATGAAAAGCAGGCAGATACTTATTAATTATGCAATACCATAAGACATTCATCTGATTGGATCCAAATGTATTCTTCCGAGGTACAAAGAACTCAAGCATACAGTCAGACCGCTACAATGGGCATACAGGGTATAGAAAAGTAAATCTATACATACCTGTATGGCCCATGGTAGAGGTCTAATTGCAGAGAAAAGTAGTTTTACCTTTATGGTTTTCAACAGGCTTGGCGTCTGGGGGACGCCAAGCAAAGCCCGCATATCTGATTATTATTCCCCTAAATTGCCACTTATTAGCCTAGTCACCATTTTCCTTCCCTACCCCGCAGGTCACAGTGCGCTGTGATGTGCTCTTTCCTTCCGGGTTTGTATGAGCACAGTGTCGCAGTGCTCTATTGCGCAGACACCGGGGAGTCACTGTGACTTCCGCTCCAGTGACTCCCGGCGCATAACAAGAAGGTTTTCTGTGGCACTGTGCTCATACAAACCCGGCCAGGAGGAAACAAAGAGTGGTCCACAAGAGACGCGCTTTGCGCATGCGCCGGGAGGTGAGGAAGAAAAGCACACTTCACAGAGCCCTGTGACATGCGGGAGAGGGAGGGAAAATGGTAACTAGGCTGATAAGTGGTGATTTAGGGGAATAATAATCATATAGGTGGGCATTGCCTGGCGTCCCCCGGACACCAAGCCTGTTGAAAACAAAAAAGATAAAACTACTTTTCTCTGCAATCAGACCTCTAGCATGGGCCATACAGGTAAGTATAGATTAACTTTTCTATAACCTGTATGCCCATAGTAAAGGTCTGATATCTCCCAGGGGGTGACAGATTCCCTTTAAGAACTATCTTTAGTATAAAAAAGAATAAGGAATCCCAGAAGTAATGATATGGCCCCCACAGATCTAATCTCATTGAATATGATTGGGCTTACATGAAGAGACAGAAGGATTTGAGCAAACCTACATCCACAGATCAGTAGTGCTGCACTTAGCAGTGTAGCTGTGAAACTAGCACCGTGAGATAATTCATTTGCTGGTAACCTGTGTAAGTGCCTCTCCCTATTCCTCCCTCTAATCCTTACCAGCTTCCCTCTCCTCAGCTTTTAATAGAAGCAATAACCTGATACTTTAGTGATCTGGCTGTCTGTCTTACGTTGACCAAGACTGATATGAGCTGGTTAGTTTAAGAGGAAAGAGGAGGAGAAGTGGCTCATAAATGGAGAAAGAAGCATATTTCTCTGACAAGATATATTACAGAGAATTGTATATTCGCTTCCTCTATTGATTTATGCAAAGTTTCTTGAAATAATAGTAACCATTTACATTTTTTATGTAAGTCACTAACATTTGGTGATATACATACATATGGCTAAATTAAAAGGTTCATCCCACCATGGCAATATTTTTTACAAAGCATGCTATCTGCATGAGTATTGTTAAAGCACCACTCCAGCATTTTTTTTTACTGCAGCACTGGAGTAGTGCCACTAACATCAGGACCCTGCTCCTAGAATTATATTCACCACTCGAGGTCTTAAGCTCTTCTGGCTCTCAAAAACTTACAATGAGATGTGACTTCTGTATCGCTCCAGCAAACACTGGAGCGATTCGCAGGTCACAAACTGTGGGAGATCCACCAAAGTGGCGCCAAGAACAGAAAAAGATGGCAGCTGGTAAGTATAAGACTTGGGGCAGGGAACTTGGTAGCACCACTCCAGCACTGCAATAAAAAAATGCTGGCGTGGTGCTTTAATATACAGTAGAAGCTCAACATAAAGTGTCTTTCTTGTGTCTTTTTTCCTCTCCTCCTGCCCCAATGTGCATCTGTGGCACCCCAGGGGTCTGGTTTCCACAGTAATGTAATGTTATGTCTGAGAGCAGGTGGGAGGTCCTTTGGTCAGGGATCCTGTGCATGCCACACCTCCTGCCCAGTCTTGGGAGGGGAAGAACTTCCCCTATATAAACCCGGGGCTGAAGCAGGGTTAGCAGTCAAGGAGAGTAGAGACAGAGAAGCAGCATAGGAAGAAACAGCAGAAGCTCAGTGGGAGCAATATTACTACGAGTCAGGGGCTGGCAGCTGCAGAGCTCGCCCTGACTGAGTCCGAGGCTGTGGGGACTAACTCTTACCCAGCAGCAGAATCCGTCAGGCAGGGGATTTCAGGTCCTCTGGCCAAGAAGCCCGAAGGCACGGTCACACGCGTGGGACCAGCACCACCATCGTGGAGCGGAAGCCATTAGAAGGCCCCGAGTCACCGGCCATACGGGTGAGCACCACACGGTACACTCAGGGACGTGGGCTACTTATACCCGCTTCTAGCAAGGTAGCCAGAAGAGTACAGTCAGTTTGGGAGGCCTACAACTCCGCCTGGCCAGGGGAGATCCCATCTGCTCAAGGACTGACCAGGCCCCAATCACTAGCCAGTACTCCGGGAGGGTCTATCGTTGTCACCAGTAAAGACCCTGAACTACACCGTACCGTCTCCGAGTGGTTCCTGCTACCCCCATCATCCACATCTGCTGCCCTGAGGCCATACCCCTCCCGTTGGGGGTTATACCATCTACGCTGCACCATCCATCCACCGGCCTCAGCGGACTGTCCTGCAGCGGCAGCTCCATAGCTGCATTCAACGGGTAGCGTAGTCGTACAACATCTACCGCTGATACATCGCCGCTCAGTTTGACTCCCTGGGCACGGACCGGGTCACCGCCACGAGACTACAACCCTCAAGAGATCCGGCTCCGGGTAAGCTCCCGCGTGCGCAACGCAGCGCGACACAGGCCCAGGGGCGCGTCAACTTTTGGCGTAGTCGGCAGGATTTCGTGCCCGCAACCACCGGGTACTGCGTGCCTGAAAAAGAGACTTTTCAAACTTACCTGTGGTGAAGATTCCCGCCATCCGGCGCCATCTTCAGCCTTCTTCCCGCCATCGGTGAAGTTTCCCGCCATCCGGCGCCATCTTCTGCCTTCTTCCCACCATCCGTGGAGTTTTCCCGCCATTGGACGCCATCTTGAGGACGCCGCGCGGGAAGAAGAGGGGCGTGGACTCCGAAAGCGCGCGAGAACTGAAGCCCCGCCTCACGTCCGGACGTTGCGTAAGGTCCTGGAAGGAGCCCAGCAGACGCCGATGTCACAGGAGCGCGACGGAAGGTCCTCAACCCTGACGATCCACTGCGGAGCCGCGGCCTACGGAAGAGGATCATCGCAAGGTAGGCCACGGTCCACTAGGGGGGAGGAAGATGTCGGATACGGAGGAGAGCTTCACTGCCTCAACCCCCGCCAGCGCTACCGCTGCTGCAGTTATGCCCTTCACCATGCCCTATATCCCGGGAGCAGCTTGGCTACCCCAGTACTCAGGGGAGTCACATACCCTGCATGACTTTAGAGAAAAGCTGGATAGCCTCTTCCAGGTGTACCCCCTCACAGAAGAGCAAAAAGTGAGCATCCTGGTGGCCCAACTAACCGGGGCAGCCAAAAGGGAAGTAAAATCCTGGCCACCTGGGAGGAAGACTGTCGCAGGGATACTAACCCGGCTGAAGGACACCTTTGATACCCGCACCTCAGCCGAGATTAAGCTTAGATTCTACGGGTGCAAGCAGCGAGCGCATGAGAGTATAAGGGACTATGCACTAAACCTACAAGAGGCCCTGAGGGCCATTAAGCAGACCGACCCTGATGGAGTAGGAAACGAGGACAGGCTGTTGACCGAACAGTTTATAGAGGGACTGTATTGTAATACCCACCAAAAGGAACCCCGAGAATTACAGCTCATTTAAGCTAGAGTTCCTGGCCGTGGTATGGGCAGTCACCGAGCGCTTTAAGCATTACCTCGCTTCTTCCCGGTTCACCGTGTACACGGATAACAACCCGCTGACACACCTGGACACGGCAGGACTCGGTGCCCTGGAGCAGAGGTGGATGGCCCGTCTGTCCAACTACGAGTTCACAATCAAATATCGGGCAGGACGCTCCAATACCAACGCGGACGCCCTGTCCAGGATGCCCAACCTGCCGGACGGAGGAGAAGATCCGGAGGGACTGGAAGAAGTTGAACTCCCTGCGTTCCACCGTCATGGGACTATTCAGTATTCCCACCAGGTAGGGAGTAAGCAGACTGCTACGTTGAACCCCTTACCCCACTACAACTGGGCGGAAACGCAAGACAGCGACCCTGCCGTCCGACTGGTGAAGGAGATGCTGACTCGGCCGGAGGCTCGCCTTGAACCAGACGCTCCGGAGGAAGCCAAACAACTATGGGCAGAGAAGAGTCGACTATTCCTTTACAAAGGGAAGTTGTGCCGCAGAATGGTTAACTCCCGGACGCATGAATTACTCTGGCAAGTAGTGGTGCCACGAAGGGACGCAGCCATGGTGATGGAGGCATACCACGACGGAGCTGGGCACTTCGGGTGGAAGAAGCTGGAGTTCCTGCTGCGCGAGCGGTTCCACTGGGTAGGCATGAGGGGAACCATTGAGAAGTGGTGCAGAGACTGTGGCCCGTGCAACCTGAGAAGGAAGGACCGTGCCAGCCAGAAGACTCCCCTGCAGTCCATCGTCACCCGGCAACCGTTGGAACTGGTAGCCTTGGATCATGTAAAACTGACCCCAAGCAGAAGTGGCTACGTCTACGCGTTAACCATCGTGGATCATTACTCCCGGTTTCTGGTTGTCGTCCCCGTCAAGGACTTAACGGCTCAAACAGCAGCTAGAGCCTTCCAGCAGCACTTTTGCCGTCCACACGGGTACCCGGACCAAGTGCTGACGGACCAGGGACCTGCCTTTGAAGCGGAGGTCTTCCAGGAATTCTGCAATCTGTATGGCTGCCGGAAGATAAGGACGACACCCTACCATCCGCAAACTAATGGACTTTGTGAGAAAATGAACCAGGTGGTAATGGATCTTCTAAAAACGTTGCCCCTGGAAGAACGCAGTCTGTGGCCTGAGAAGTTGCCCGATCTGGTGGACCTATACAACCACATCCCGGTAGGTTCCACCAACTGTACCCCGGCTTACCTAATGAGGGCAAGACCTGGTAAGTTACCTGTTGACCTGGAAATGGGAGTCCTGACACCCGAGGACACTTCACCAGAAACAGAATGGGACACAGAGAGGCAGCAGCAGTACCGGAGAGTACAGGAGAGCGTGGAGCGAAGTCTCTGTCAGGCTAGGGAAAGACAAGAGAAAACTTACAACGAGTATGCTCCCGCTGTTCCCCTGGTACCCGGAGAGCAGGTCTTGAAGAGGAAGAGACGGCTCCACAAGTTGGACGACCAGTGGGAGAAGGACCCGTACACCGTACTGCCCTCAAGCCACGAGAACCCGAAGGTTTGTACCATCAGTAAAGACGGAGGGGAAACCACAGCCATCGTATCCCGGGACCACCTGAAGAAGTGTCCCGAACAACTGAGGAACCCTGAAGAGGAACAAGAAGACCATCGACCCGTAGAGGAAAGGGAAGATATGGTTAGTACTGTGCTCGGGGACTTCCCTCGGTCTTGGACTCAAGTCAATGGTGCAGTTGTGGTACCCGTACTCACCTTCCTCCAACCAGCATCCCAAGCACCTACGGAGCAACAGGTAGAGCTGGAAGAACAGCCGGTCCAGGAGGCAGAAGACCCCGCACCCGCAGACCAGGAGGGTCAACCCTCTGCTTGCAGTGAGCCTGCCATATCCCTAGTGAGCCAGGGAACTCGTAGACAGCTGCCCAGTTTACCCTTGACAGCTCCTACACCCTGTAGTTCGGGGCCAGACAGTCAGCTCCGTAGGTCTACTAGAGCCACTAGAGGCCAGTTACCCGCACGCTGGAGGATTTGAAGTGTATAAATTGTTTTATTTATGTTTATCTGTGTATTGTTGCTTGTGTATAATTTTGTGTTTCCAGTTATTTTTAGGAATCCTTGGTGGATTTACCGGGAATCCTTGTACATAGTTGGAGCGTAACCCAGGATGGACTAGAGACTGTTAAGGACTCGGGGTAGGACAGACCCCTACCTGGTTACGTCTCCCTGTTTTGGTGAAATGGACACCTTGCTTTCTTCAAAGACTGCACCCGGTTACGGACATGCCGTGACCACCTTTATGTGTTGCTTATTGTATTGTTATTGTTATATCTTGTTATGTTTTTTCTAAAATGTGTTTAGTCCCGGAGTACTAAATTTTACTAGGGGGGAATGTGGCACCCCAGGGGTCTGGTTTCCACAGTAATGTAATGTTATGTCTGAGAGCAGGTGGGAGGTCCTTTGGTCAGGGATCCTGTGCATGCCACACCTCCTGCCCAGTCTTGGGAGGGGAAGAACTTCCCCTATATAAACCCGGGGCTGAAGCAGGGTTAGCAGTCAAGGAGAGTAGAGACAGAGAAGCAGCATAGGAAGAAACAGCAGAAGCTCAGTGGGAGCAATATTACTACGAGTCAGGGGCTGGCAGCTGCAGAGCTCGCCCTGACTGAGAAGATTTCTTACCGGACCCGGAGTCCGAGGCTGTGGGGACTAACTCTTACCCAGCAGCAGAATCCGTCAGGCAGGGGATTTCAGGTCCTCTGGCCAAGAAGCCCGAAGGCACGGTCACACGCGTGGGACCAGCACCGCCATCGTGGAGCGGAAGCCATTAGAAGGCCCCGAGTCACCGGCCATACGGGTGAGCACCACACGGTACACTCAGGGACGTGGGCTACTTATACCCGCTTCTAGCAAGGTAGCCAGAAGAGTACAGTCAGTTTGGGAGGCCTACAACTCCGCCTGGCCAGGGGAGATCCCATCTGCTCAAGGACTGACCAGGCCCCAATCACTAGCCAGTACTCCGGGAGGGTCTATCGTTGTCACCAGTAAAGACCCTGAACTACACCGTACCGTCTCCGAGTGGTTCCTGCTACCCCCATCATCCACATCTGCTGCCCTGAGGCCATACCCCTCCCGTTGGGGGTTATACCATCTACGCTGCACCATCCATCCACCGGCCTCAGCGGACTGTCCTGCAGCGGCAGCTCCATAGCTGCATTCAACGGGTGGCGTAGTCGTACAACATCTACCGCTGATACATCGCCGCTCAGTTTGACTCCCTGGGCACGGACCGGGTCACCGCCACGAGACTACAACCCTCAAGAGATCCGGCTCCGGGTAAGCTCCCGCGTGCGCAACGCAGCGCGACACAGGCCCAGGGGCGCGTCACATCCAGCTTCACAGAGCTGAATGGGCAATACTAATTTCATTTGCTAAAGCTACATTTTCCAGCAGCATACTCCTTATCAGTGCTGCAGGCTCCTCTAAATGTTCATAGGTTACAAAAGCAATTATTCTTGGAAAACATATGAATATTAAAAAACACTATTAAAACATATACAGTACATTAAATGTAGTGCTTGCATGAAAGTGAAGGAAAGGACCTGCTTGATATCATAAATTCTACAAGGCAAGTTTGGACACAGTTATCTCTAGTCACAGGGTTATCCAATTTACATACAGGTCCATCTCACTAAATTAGAATATCAACAAAGAGTTAATTTATTTCAGTTCTTCAATACAAAAAGTGAAACTCATATATTATATAGAGTCATTACAGAGTGATCTAATTCAATTAATACTCATATGTTTTCCAAAAATAATTGCTTTTGGAACCTAGTGTTATATGTATAGTTGAGTTATACCAATAAGTATACTGACTCCAGACAAAAATATAAGTATAATTCCTCTAAATGTTCTCCTGTGTGCTTCCTGACAGAGAAAGATAGATGTTGATATGGGAATTTTTTATTTATATAGATGAGGTGAGCATTGATAGCTGCTGAATATAGTGACCACTTCATTGATGGTTCATGGGTATCTTCAGCGCTTAATCATGCTGTCCCGTGCATGCATAGCAGAAATGAGCTATGCTACCATCCATCTGTCGGGGCAATAAGGATGCCATTAGAGAGTTTGGGGGACGTTTTATTAAACATGGTCATAACTGCTTTTTTTCATGAAATAGGGTCATTAGGAGCAAATTCAGCTAATATCAGTGGGATCTTTAGCATAGCATAGCCGAGCTAAGCTACAACCTGCCTGTCAGATGTTTTATTACACAGTATCAATAGGTGCATCTGCGTATGCTCAACCAACAACATTAAACTTAAGAGAATGGATCAAGTGGCAATGGAGAGTAAAGAAATAATTGGGGATCGTCATTAAGGGAGGTGGCAGCTGGAATCCAAATTAGTGAAGATTTAAAAATACATGATTAATTATACAGTGGCATGTAAAAGTTTGGGGACCCCTGGTCAAAATTACTGTTGTTGTGAACAGCTAAGCAAGATAAAGATAAAATTATCTTTAAAAGGCATAAACTTAAAGATGTCACATTTCGTTTGTATTTTAGCCCAAAAAATATCTATAAATACAGTATAGACCAAAAGTTTGGACACACCTTCTCATTTAAAGATTTTTCTGTATTTTCATGACTATGAAAATTGAACATTCACAATGAAGGCATCAAATCTATGAATTAACACATGTGGAATTATATAGTTAACAAAAAAGTGTGAAACAACTGAAAATATGTCTTATATTCTAGGTTCTTCAAAGTAGCCACCTTTTGCTTTGATGACTGCTTTGCACACTTTTGGCATTCTCTTGATGAGCTTCAAGAGGTAGTCACCGGAAATGGTCTTCCAACAATCTTGAAGGAGTTCCCAGAGATGCTTAGCACTTGTTGGCCCTTTTGCCTTCACTCTGCGGTCCAGCTCACCCCAAACCATCTCGATTGGGTTCAGGTCTGGTGACTGTGGAGGCCAGGTCATCTGGCGTAGCACTCCATCACTCTCTTTCTTGGTCAAATAGCCCTTACACAGCCTGGAGGTGTGTTTGGGGTCAATGTCCTGTTGAAAAATATATGATGGTCCAACTAAACGCAAACTGGATGGAATAGCATGCCGCTGCAAGATGCTGTGGTAGCCATGCTGGTTCAGTATGCCTTCAATTTTGAATAAATCCACAACAGTGTCACCAGCAAATCACCCTCACACCATCACACCTCCTCCTCCATGCTTCACGGTGGGAACCAGGCATGTAGAGTCCATCTGTTCACCTTTTCTGCGTCGCACAAAGACACGGTGTTTGGATCTCAAATATGGATTCATCAGACCAAAGCACAGATTTCCACTGGTCTAATGTCCATTCCTTGTGTTCTTTAGCCCAAAAAAGTCTCTTCTGCTTGTTGCCTGTCCTTAGCAGTGGTTTCCTAGCAGCTATTTTACCATGAAGGCCTGCTGCACAAAGTCTCCTCTTAACAGTTGTTGAAGAGATGTGTCTGCTGCTAGAACTCTGTGTGGCATTGACCTGGTCTCTAATCTGAGCTGCTGTTAACCTGCGACTTCTGAGGCTGGTGACTCGGATAAACTTATCCTCAGAAGCAGAGGTGACTATTGGTCTTCCTTTCCTGGGGCGGTCCTCATGTGAGCCAGTTTCTTTGTAGCACTTGATGGTTTTTGCAACTGTACTTGGGGACACTTTCAAAGTTTGCCCAATTTTTCGGACTGACTGAAGTTCATTTCTTAAAGTAATGATGGCCACTCGTTTTTCTTTACTTAGCTGCTTTTTTCTTGCCATAATACAAATTCTAACAGTCTATCAGTCTATCAGCTGTGTATCCACCTGACTTCTGCACAACACAACTGATGGTCCCAACCAGATTTACAAGGCAAGAAATCCCACTAATTAAACCTGACAGGGCACACCTGTGAAGTGAAAACCATTTCCGGTGACTACCTCTTGAAGCTCATCAAGAGAATGGCAGGAGTGTTGAAAGCAGTCATCAAAGCAAAAGGTGGCTACTTTGAAGAACCTAGAATATAAGACATATTGTCAATGGTTTCACACTTTTTTTGTTAAGCATATAATTCCACATGTGTTAATTCATAGTTTTGATGCCTTCATTGTGAATGTACAATTTTCATAGTCATGAAAATACAGAAAAATCTTTAAATGAGAAGGTGTGTCCAAACTTTTGGTCTGTACTGTATATATATGTTAATATATATGTAACTATCTATATAGATAAATAGATAGATAGACATGTTCATCTTTTACACTTTGAAAATTACAAAAAGAAAAATGGGCCAATGCAAAATTTTAAGCACCCTTGGAGATTTGTGTGCTCAGATAACTTTGGCCAAGGCTTCAGACCTTAAATAGCCTGTCAGTGTAAGGCTGTGTGCCCACACAAAAACGCTGCAGAAATGCTTAAAAAACGCATGGTAGAAGGCCTGCCATGTTCCCCAATGATAATCCGCATGTGCTGTACACATGCTGCGGAAATTTCCGCTGCGGATTATCATTGCGGAAAAAAACGCAGCACTACCAATTATTTTGCGGAAGTGCTGCATTTTCGCCGCCATTGACTTGCATTGAAACGCATGGATTACGCATCACTGCATCTGTACATGCGGATTACATGCGTTTCAATGTGTGGATGGTACCCGGGTGTGGAGGACAGGAGACTCTCCTCCGGACCCGGGTACCATAGAACCTGTGAAAAAAAGAATAAAATAAAAAATAAATATTATATTTACCTTCTGATGGCCCCCGCTGCGCTCGTCCTCCCATGCCGGCAGATCGCAATGGACTGAAGGACCTGCGCTGACGTCATAGTCATGTGACGGCAGGTCCTTCAGTGTAGTGTACCGCGATCTGCCGGCAGCCAGGACGGAGCGAAGCAAGACTCCGGGGGCCATCGGAAGGTAAGTATAGATTTATTTTTTATTTTTAACCATTTTTTAAGGTCACGCTATATAAATCCATGCCGTTTGCATGTATTTATATAGTGTGACCAAGTTGAGAAGCACTTTCCAAGTGATGCTAAAATCGCCTGGAAAGCACTTGTCAACCCGCATGCGCAAATTCATGTGAAGAACGATTCACATCCGCATGTCCCTGGCAGGAAAAACGCATGTACAATCCGCATGTACAATCCACATATACAATCCACATGTACAATCCACATGCATTTTTTCAGCCAGGGAGATGCAGAAGCGCTCAGGAAAAATCCGGAGCATTTCTGCATCGTGGGCACATAGCCTTATGGTTTTTTTTCACTTTCATCATTAGGACAGGCCAGGTAATTCAAATTGCCCAACTTTATAAAAACCCGGCCTCCTCTAACCTTGTGCCAAAAAACAACAGCCATGGATTCTTCTAAAAATGAAAATTGTGGAGGCCCACAAAGCAGAAGGCTATAAGAAGATAGCAAATAATTTTCAAGTTTCCCTTTCCTCAGTTCAAAGTGTAATTAAAAAATGGCAGTTAACAGGAACAGTGGAGGTCAAGATAACATCTGGAAGACCAAGCAAAATTTCAGTGAGAGCAGCTTGTAGGATTAGAGAGGCAAATCAGAACCCCCACTTGACTGCAAAAGACCTTCAGAAAGATTTAGCAGACTCTGGAGCTGTGGTACATTGTTCTACTGTTTAGAGACACCTGCATAAATATGGCCTTCATGGAAGAGTCATCAGAAAAAAACCTCTCCTGCATCCTCACCATAAAATTCAGCATCAGAATTATGCAAAAGAACATCTAAACAAGCCTGATGCATCTTGGAAACAAGTCCTGTGGACCGATGAGGTTAAAATAGAACTCTTTGGCTAAATTGATCAAAGGTATGTGTGGAGATAAAAGGGCACAGAATTTCAGAAAAAGAACATCTCGCCAACCATTAGGCATGGGAGTGGATCAATCATGCTTTGGGGTTGCTTTGCAGCCAATGGTAATGGGAACATTTAAAAGGTAGGGGGAAGAATGGATTCAATGAAATTTCAACAAATTATTGATGCAAAAATATGACCATCTATAAAAAAGCTGAAGTTGAAAAGAGGATGGCTTTTACACATGGATAATGATCCTAAACACATGTCAAAATCCACAATAGACTACCTCAAAAGGCGCAAGCTGAAGGTTTTACAAAGGCGCTTACAGTCCCCTGATCTGAACATCATTGAAAATCTGTGGCTAGATCTCAGAAAAGCAGTGCATGCAAGACGGCCCAGGAATCTCACAGAACTGGAAGAATTTTCCAAGGAAGAATGGATGAAAATCCCTCAAACAAGAATTGAAAGACTCTTGGCTGGCTACAAAAAGCATTTACAAGTTGTGGTACTTTCAAATGCAGGGTGCCCAAACTTTTGCATCGGATCATTTTCCTTTTTGTAATTTTGAAAATGTAAAAGATGAAAATGTATATATTTTTTGCCTTAAATACAAAGAAAATGTGTGATCTTTAGGTCTTTTAGAGATTATTTAATCTTCAACTTGCTTAACTGTTCACAATAACAGTAATTTTGACCAGGGGTGCCCAAACTTTTACATGCCACTGTATATGTACAGTAAACAGATCACATTATGATTTGGGGAATATTTTAATCAATGGTAGGCTTAGACAGTTTGAAATCTATCTCTGAGTTCATCAGAGGTCAAAATGCTGCTCTGTTTAATCTAAGTGTTTTACACTGTAGCTTTGTATATTCTGAACAACATGTTGGTAAAAACAAAAGCTCTCTACAAAGTCATCAGGAAGCCGGGCATAGCTGATCTTCAAATGAAAATTATATAACTCCAGTTGCAGGAAACATAATATGATCATAGGCATAAACTTTTAGAAAAAAAAAGACAATTAATTATATACTAGATGGTGACCCAATTCTAACGCATCGGGTATTCTAGAATATGTATGCGGGCGACCGGGCGCAATTAGCAGAGCGGTGTTTAAATTTGCCGCCAAAATCGCTGATTGGTCGCAGCTGGCAGTCGCGACCATTCAGCAGAGCGGTGTTTAAATTTGGCGTCAATATCGCTGATTGGTCGCGGTCGGCTGGTGTCCGCGACCAATCAGCAGAGCGGTGTTTAAAATTGGCGCCAAAATCACTGATTGGTCACGGTCGGCCGGCGGCCACGACCAATCAGCAGAGCGTTGTTTAAATTTGGCGCAAAAACCGCTGATTGTTCGCGTCTGGCTGCTGCGACCAATCAGCACAGCAGTGTTTAAATGTGGCGCCAAAATCGCTGATTGGTGGCGGGCAGCGTCCGCGACCAATCAGCAGAGCGTTGTTTAAATTTGGCGCCAAAACCGCTGATTGTTCGCGTCTGGCTGCTGCGACCAATCAGCACAGCAGTGTTTAAATGTGGCGCCAAAATCGCTGATTGGTGGCGGGCAGCGTCCGCGACCAATCAGCACAGCAGTGTTTAAATGTGGCGCCAAGATCGGTGATTGTTCGCGGCCGCTATTTAAATGTGGCGCCCAAATCGGTGATTGGTCGCGGGCAGCGTCCGCGACCAATCAGCACAGCGATATTTAACTTTTTTTGCCAAGATCACTGATTGGTCGGGGCCAGAGATCGCGAGCAATCATCGAAATGTATTGGTGAGGACCGGGGAGCGGAATCGTATTGGTGAAGACCGGGGAGCGGAATCATATTGGTGAGGACCGGGGAGCGTCGCTGCCTGTGCGGCTACTTCCGCTGCGAGAAGCCGGGAGATGAGCGACTGCTCGCAGCAGAAGTATCCCGACACGCAGCGCCGCTCCCTGGTCTTCAGATTGACACCCTAGCCGCAATGGAGGTCAGCGCCGCTGCCTGTGCGGCTACTTCCGCTGCGAGAAGCCGGGAGATGAGCAACTGCTCGCAGCAGAAGTATCCCGACCCGCAGCGCCGCTCCCCGGTCCTCCCTTGACACCCTAGCCGCATGGATGTCAGCGCCGCTGCCTGTGTGGCTACTTCCACTGCGAGAAGCTGGGAGATGAGCGGCTGCTTGCAGCAGAAGTATCCCGAACCGCAGCACCGCTCTCCGGTCCTCCCTTGACACCCTAGCCGCATGGAGGTCAGCGGCGCCGGCGGGATCGAGGTCCTTCTGCTGCTACCGGCCGGGAGATGATCGCCTCGCGCCGGTCATCTCCCGGCTGCATCTCCGTCTCGCAGATGAGTCGCTAATGGCCGCCATCTTTTTTCTGAAATCCCGTGTCGCTGATTGGCCGCTGCCGGACCAATGAGCGACGCGGGATTTCCTGGACAGACAGACAGACAGAAAGACAGACAGACAGATGGGATAAGACGATTATATATATAGATAATACAAAACGAAAAAAAGAAATACGTAGATGAGCTGTTACCGCAAGGAGCTAAGGACGTCGGGGACATAGTTATGCCAGAAGTAGAGATGAGCGGTGTTCGACTAGAACTGTTTGCCAATCTCAAATTCGAGCTGTATTGGGCTGTGTTCGAGTTGTTCGACGAACCCGAACGATTTGCAAAAAATTCGGCTGTTCGAGGTTATGTTCGATAACTGTTCGTGCACCAAAAGCTTGTCCTGCATGTCTGGCGCTATTTAGAGCACCAATCATGCAGGGATTGTCTGCCACTCACTGTAATGCACAGCCATGGTGGTTGTGGCATTACAGTGATTGCCCAAATCGATGGGAACAGTGCCAACAGTGAAACATGAAAAGCCGGCAATTCAGCAGCGGCATACACCGGTACCCGACAATTTAGAACCGAAAGAATAGAGCTTCACACATAGATTAGATAGATAGAAACATGTCAGCCACATATATATGAAGTACAGTGACAGTGTTGCTTACTGTACTTGTCATTTAGTGTAAAGGATTTATCAAAAAAAATAATAGTGTTTTCATGCACCGTCTCTTTAAAAAAGCCGGCCGGCAATTCAGCAGCGGTACCCGACAATTTGGAATAGAAAGAATAGAGAATCACACATAGATTAGATAGATAGAAACATGTCAGTCACATATATATGAAGTACAGTGACAGTGTTGCTTACTGTACTTGTCATTTAGTGTAAAGGATTATTAAAAAAAATAATAGTGTTTTCATGCACTGTCTCTTTAAAAAAGCCGGCCGGCATTTCAGCAGCGGTACCCGACAATTAAGAATAGAAAGAATAGAGAATCACACATAGATTAGATAGATAGAAACATGTCAGTCACATATATATGAAGTACAGTGACAGTGTTGTTTACTGTACTTGTCATTTAGTGTAAAGGATTTATTAAAAAAAATAATAGTGTTTTCATGCACTGTCTCTTTAAAAAAGCCGGCCGGCATTTCAGCATCTGTACCCGACAATTTAGAATAGAAGGAATAGAGCATCACACGTAGATTAGATAGATAGAAACATGTCAGTCACATATATAAGAAGTACAGTGACAGTGTTGATTACTGTACTTGTCATTTAGTGTTAAAATAAAGGATTTATTTAAAAAAAAATTGGCGTGGGGTTCCCCGTAATTTTAGGCTCTAGCGGAGGTTAAGCAGATGGCTGGGGCAGATGTTTGAAGCCTGGGAAGGGGGTAATACCCACGGAGCTTCCCAGGCTACTAATATCAGCCCCCAGCGGAATACCTAGCCTTTACTAGCTATTAAAATGGGGGACCCCCCCCAAAAAAATGACGTGGGGTCCCCCCTATTTTAATAGCTAGCAAAGGCTAGGCAGACAGCTGGGGGCTGATATTAATAGCCCAGGAAGGGTGCCATGAATATTGGCCCCCTCCCAGGCTAGAAACACCAGCCGTCAGCCGCCCCAGAAATGGCGCATCCATAGGATGCGCCAATTCTGGCACTTAGCCTCGCTCTTCCCACTGCCCTGTAGCGGTGGCTGTGGGGTAATAGGGCTGGGGTTGATGTCAGCTTATAATGTCAGCTGACATCAAGCCCAGGTTAGTAATGGAGAGGCGTCTATAAGACACCCCCATTACTAACCCCATAGTCAAAGTTAAAAGAAAACACAAACACCCAGAATAAAGTCCTTTAATTGAAATAAAGACACAATCCTTTATTGTTCTAAATTAAACCATACTTACCGTCACGCCCATTCCAGCTGAAGCCAACGATCTCCTGCAATAAAAGTAAAATAATAAAGCAACCTCATCCTTACCTTTCCATGGTTCCCACGACAGCTTCAGCTCTGCTACATTGAGATGACAGGCTGGACCGCAGCAGAACGCTGCCATCCAGCCTGTCATCCCGCAGACACTGAGAAGCGCAGGCATGCTTTCGCTCCTCAGTGTCTCGCTGTGACGGCATCCAGATGAGCCGACAATGAACTCGGCTCACCTCATGCACGTCACTGACAGCGTGGTAGAATTCTCCTGCACTCAGCGCTTCAGCGTGAGAATTTTCCCACGCTGTCAGTGACGTGCATGAGGTGAGCCGAGTTCATTGGACATGAATGAGCTCACCTCATGCACGTCACTGACAGCGTGGGAAAATTCTCACGCTGAAGCGCTGAGTGCAGGAGAATTTTCCCACGCTGTCAGTGACGTGCATGAGGTGAGCTCATTCATGTCCATTGAACTCAGCTGACCTCATGTACGTCACTGACAGCGTGGGAAAATTCTCACGCTGAAGCGCTGAGTGCAGGAGAATTCTTCCACGCTGTCAGTGACGTACATGAGGTGAGCTGAGTTCATTGGACATGACCTCGGCTCATCTGGATGCCGTCACAGCCAGACACTGAGGAGCGCAAGCAAGCCTGCGCTTCTCAGTGTCTGCGGGATGACAGGCTGGATGGCAGCGTTCTCCTGCGGTCCAGCCTGTCATCTCGATGTAGCAGAGCTGAAGCTGTCGTGGGAACCATGGAAAGGTAAGGATGAGGTTGCTTTATTATTTTACTTTTATTGCAGGAGATCGTTGGCTTCAGCTGGAATGGGCGTGATGGTAAGTATGGTTTAATTTAGAACAATAAAGAATTGTGTGTTTATTTCAATTAAAGGACTTTTTTCTGGGTGTTGTGTTTTTTTTAAATACTTTACTAGAAATTCATAGTGGTCATGTCTAATATTGGCGTGACCCCATGAATTTCGGGCTTACGGCCAGCTGATAATGCCAAGCTGGCCCTAACCCCTTTATTACCCAGTGAGCCACCGCACCAGGGCCCTGGATGAGTTGGGTACAGCACCAGAAGATGGCGCTTCTATGAACGCGCCATTTTCCGGGGTGGCTGCGGACTGCAATTTGCAGCGGGTGGGGCCCAGAAAGCTTGGGCCTCCCTGCGCTGCAGATTCCAGCCCCCAGCTGCCTAGTTGTACCTGGCTGGACACAAAAATAGGGCGATGCCCCACGTATCTTTTTTTTAAATTATTTCATGAAATTCATGAAATAATTAAGGAAAAAAGGGCTTCCCTATATTGTTGTGTCCGGCCAGGTACAAATAGGCAGCTGGTGGTTGGGGGCAGCCCGTTCCTGCCTGCTGTACCTGGCTGGACACAAATATAGTGCGAAGCCCCACGTCAATTTTTTTTAAAATTATTTCATGAAACTAGATGGTGGCCCGATTCTAACGCATCGGGTATTCTAGAATATGTATGCGGCAGACCCGGCGCAATCAGCAGAGCGGTGTTTAAATTTGGCGCCAAAATCGCTGACTGGTCGCGGCCAGCAACCGCGACCAATCAGCAAAGCGGTGTTGAAATTTGGCCACTATATCACTGATTGGTCACGGCCGGCGGTCGCGACTAATCAGCAGAGCGGGGTTTAAATTTTGCGCCAATAATGCTGATAGGTTGTGGTCGCGACCAATCAGCAAAGCGGTGTTTAAATTTGGCGCCAATAATGGTGATTGGTCACGACCTCGACCATTCAGCAGAGCGGTGTTTAAATTTGGTGGCAACAATGTTGATTAGTCGCGGCCGCGACCAATCAGCAGAGCGGGGTTTAAATTTGGCACCAATAATGCTGATTGGTCGCAATCGCCGGCCGCGACCAATCAGCAGAGCGGTGTTTAAATTTGGCGTTAAAATCGCTGATTGGTCGCAGAAGGCAACTGTGACCAATCAGCCGAGCAGGGTTTAAATTTGGCGCCAATACTAATGATTGGTCGCGGACGGCGACCGCGATCAATCAGCAGAGCGGTGTTTAAATTTGGCGCCAATAATGCTGATCAGTCGCGGCCGGCATCCGCGACCAATTAGCAGAGCGGGGTTTAAATTTGGCGCCAATCTCGCTGATTGGTCGCGGCTGGAGTCCGCGACCAATCAGCAGAGCGTTGTTTAAATTTGGCGCCAATCTCACTGATTGGACGCGTCTGGCATCCGCGACCAATCAGCAGAGCGTTGTTTAAATTTGGCGCCAAGCTCGCTGATTGGTCGCGGCCGCTATTTAAATGTGGCGCCCAAATCGGTGATTGGTCGCGGGCAGCGTCCGCGATCAATCAGCAGAGCGGTGTTTAACTTTAGCGCCAAGATCACTGATTGGTCGCGTGCGGAGAGCGCGACCAATCAGCTAATCGTATTGGTGAGGACCGGGGAGCGCCGCTGCCTGGTTGGATACTTCCGTTGCGAGAAGCCGGGAGATGAGCGACTGCTCGCAGCAGAAGTATCCCGACCCGCAGCGCCGCTCCCCGGTCCTCCCTTGACACCCTAGCCGCTGATGTCCCCACAGTATCCGCATGGTGTTACAAAGATCCGGACATTTGTGTTAAAAATCGCTGATTGGTCGCTGGCGCTGCCCGCGACCAATCACCGATTTGGGCGGCAAATTTAAATATCGGCCGCAACCAATCACCAATCTTGGCTCCACATTTAAACACCGCTGTGCTGATTGGTCGCCGACGCTGGGCGCGACCAATCACCGATTTTGGCGCCACATTTAAATAGCGTCCGCGACCAATCAGTACAGCGGTGTTTAAATGTGGAGCCAAGATGGGTGATTGGTCGCGGAGGATATTTAAATTTGGCGCCCAAATCGGTGATTGGTCGCGGCTGATATTTAAATTTGGCGCCCAAATCGGTGATTGGCCGCGGGCAGCGCCAGCGACCAATCAGCGATTTTTAACACAAATGTCCGGACCTTTGTAACACCATGCGGATACTGTGGGGACATCAGAGGCTAGGGTGTGAAGGGAGGACCGGGGAGCGGCGCTGCGGGTCGGGATACTTCTGCTGCGAGCGCCCGCTCATGTCCCGGGTTCTCGCAGCGGAAGTATCCGCACAGGCAGCGCCGCTGACATCCATGCGGCTAGGGTGTGAAGGGAGGACCAGGGAGCGGCGCTGACATCCAATTGGTCGCGGCCGCTATTTAAATGTGCCGCACAAATCGGTGATTGGTCGCCGTCTTGACCGCGACCAATCACTGATCTTGCCGCCAAAGTTAAACACTACTGTGCTGATTGGTCGCGGACGCTGCCTGCGACCAATCACAGATTTGTGCGCCAAATTTAAATATCGGCCGCGACCAATCACCGATCTTGGATCCACATTTAAACAACGCTGTGCTGATTGGTCGCGGCCGATATTTAAATGTGGCGCCCAAATCGGTGATTGGTCGCGGTCTTGGCGCGCGACCAATCACTGATCTTGCCGCCAAAGTTAAACACTACCGTGCTGATTGGTCGCGGACGCTGCCCGCGACCAATCACCGATTTGTGCGCCAAATTTAAATATCAGCCTCATGCACGTCACTGACAGCGTGGGAAAATTCTCCTGCACTCAGCGCTTCAGCGTGAGAATTCTCCCACGCTGTCAGTGACGTACATGAGGTGAGCTGAGTTCATTGGACATGACCTCACCTCATGCACGTCACTGACAGCGTGGGAAAATTCTCACGCTGAAGCGCTGAGTGCAGGAGAATTCTCCCACGCTGTCAGTGACGTGCATGAGATGCTCCGAGTTCATTGGACATGAACTCGGCTCATCTTTATGCCGTCACAGCGAGACACTGAGGAGCGCAAGCAAGCCTGCGCTTCTCAGTGTCTGCGGGATGACAGGCTGGATGGCAGCATTCTGCTGCGGTCCAGCCTGTCATCTCGATGTAGCAGAGCTGAAGCTGTCGTGGGAACCATGGAAAGGTAAGGATGAGGTTGGTTTATTATTTTATTTTTATTGCAGGAGATCGTTGGCTTCAGCTGGAATGGGCGTGGTGGTAAGTATAGTTTAATTTAGAACAATAAAGAATTGTGTGTTTATTTCAATTAAAGGACTTTATTCTGGGTGTTTGTGTTTTTTTGTAACTTTGACTATGGGGTTAGTAATGGGGGTGTCTTATAGACGCCTCTCCATTACTAACCTGGGCTTGATGTCAGCTGGCATTATAAGCTGACATCAACCCCAGCCCTATTACCCCACTGCCACCGCTACAGGGCAGCGTGGAAGAGCGAGGCCAAGTGCCAGAATTGGCGCATTCTATGGATGCGCCATTTCTGGGGCGGCTGACGGCTGGTGTTTCTAGCCTGGGAGGGGGCCAATATTCATGGCTCCCTTCCTGGGCTATTAATATCAGCCCCCAGCTGTATGCCTAGCCTTTGCTAGCTATTAAAATAGGGGGGACCCCACGTCATTTTTTTTGGGGGGTCCCCCATTTTAATAGCTAGTAAAGGCTAGGTATTCAGCTGGGGGCTGATATTAGTAGCCTGGGAAGCTTCGTGGGTATTACCCCCTTCCCAGGCTTCAAACATCTGCCACAGCCGTCTGCTTAACCTCCGCTAGAGCCTAAAATTACGGGGACCGCCACGCCAATTTTTTTTTTAATAAATCCTTTATTTTAACACTAAATGACAAGTACAGTAATCAACACTGTCACTGTACTTCTTATATATGTGACTGACATGTTTCTATCTATCTAATCTATGTGTGATGCTCTATCTTTCTGTTCTAAATTGTCGGGTACAGATGCTGAATGGCTGACTTTTTTAAAGAGACAGTGCATGAAAACACTATTATTTTTTTAAATAAATCCTTTACACTAAATGACAAGTACAGTAAGCAACACTGTCACTGTACTTCATATATATGTGACTGACATGTTTCTATCTATCTAATCTATGTGTGATTCTTTATTCTTTCTATTCTAAATTGTCAGGCACAGATGCTGAATTGCCAGCCGGCTTTTTTAAAGAGACGGTGCATGAAAACACTATTATTTTTTTAAATAAATCCTTTACACTAAATGACAAGTACAGTAACCAACACTATCACTGTACTTATTATATATGTGATTGGCATGTTTATATCTATCTATGTGTGAAGCTCTATTCTTTCTGTTATAAATTGTCGGGTACCGCTGCTGAATTGCCGGCCGGCTTTTTTAAAGAGACGGTGCACGAAAACACTATTATTTTTTTAAATAAATCCTTTACACTAAATGACAAGTACAGTAAGCAACACTGTCACTGTGCTTCTTATATGTGTGACTGACATGTTTCTATCTATCTAATCTATGTGTGATGCTCTATTCCTTCTTGTCTAAATTGTCGGGTACCGGTGTATGCCGCTGCTGAATTGCCGGCCGGCTTTTTTAAAGAGAGCGTCTTCTGAGCAGTTTGTCAGCTTTTGGACACCTTTGAAGGTGTTTTCTATGTGTTTCTATGTGTTTTTGTTTGCCTGCCATTGGTTTTATCGGTGTTCTAAGGTGTTCGACGAACAGTTCGACGAACAGTTCCTCGAACATCCCGGTGTTCGACGAACCGAACCGAACCCGAACACTACGGGGGTGGCTCAACACTAGCCAGAAGTCCTGACCAAGAGTGAGGAAGCCAAAGAGGATGCACATGACTAGGGTAGGGAAAAAGAAGAGTCGGGAAGGACCAGATAGCAGGCTGCAGGGGAGGCAGGAGAGGTGAGCAGTGAAGTGAGTCTTATTTTTTTTTTCTTTACATCCTAAATTTACACTGTGTTCCAAATTATTATGCAAATAATATTTTCTCAGATTTTCTCAAATTACCTATATGAATTGCAGTCATTGTAATTTTCCAGTCAAATAACTATTAGAGTACAATTGACAGGTTTTTGTACAAACTGTCTATGATAATTAAAAAAATAAAAAACTCAAACTGCACTCAAAATGCATGTTCCAAATTATTATGCACAGCAGAGTTTTCAACCTTTTCATTTTAATAAAGAACAAAAAAATGGTCATTTTTGAAATTATAAGCATTAGCAGGTTATTACAAACTGAAATCAAACAGTTTTCAACTCAAAACTTTATTTTAGGTGATGTTACATTTGCACATAGGACCCCTTGTTCGAAAGGAGCTTCTGAACTCTCTCGTTCTTTGAATTTGTCAGGTTTTGAATGGTTTCTGCTTCAATTGTTTTGCATGAGGACAGAATACACTCCCAGAGCTGTTGCTTAGATGTGAACTGCCTCCCGCCATCATAGACACTCATTTTGATGATGCTCCAGAGGTTCTGAATGGGGTACAGGTCAGGGGAGCATGGGGGTCACACCATAAGTTTGTCCCCTTTTATGCCCATAGCAGCCAGAGATGCAAATGTGTTATGTGCAGCATGAGACAGGGCATTATCATGCATGAAAATGATCTTGCTGCGGAATACACGGTTCTTCATCTTGAACCATGGAAGGAAGTGCTGTTTGAGAAACTCAACATACATTATGGATTTCATCTTTACCCCTTCAGGGATCCTAAAAGGGCCGACAATCTCTCTCCCCATGATTCCAGCCCAAAACATTACTCCACCTCCTCCTTGTTAGCGCCGTAGCCGTGTTTGCATGGGGTGTCCATCAACCAGCCATCCTCCACTCCATCCATCTGGACCATCGAGATCATTTCATGCATGATAATGCCCCGTCTCTTGCTGCACATAACACATCTGCATCTCTGGCTGCTATGGGCATAAAAGGAGACAAACTTATGGTGTGGCACCCATGCTCCCCTGACCTCAACCCCATTGAGAACCTCTGGAGCATCATCAAAAGGAGTGTCTATGATGGCGGGAGGCAGTTCACATCTAAGCAAAACCTGACAAATTCAATGGACGAGAGAGTTCAGAAGCTCCTATGTGCAAATGTAACATCACCTAGAATAAAGTTTTGAGTTGAAAACTGTTTGATTTCAGTTTGTAATAACCTACTAATGCTTATTATTTAAAAAATGACCATTTTTTGTTCTTTATTAAAATGAAAAGGTTGAAAACTCTGCTGTGCATAATAATTTGGAACATGCATTTTGAGTGCAGTTTGAGTTTTTTATTTTTTTAAAAATATACTGTTATCATAGGCAGTTTGTACAAAAACCTTTCAATTGTACTCTAATAGTTATTTGACTGGAAAATTACAATGACTGCAATTCATATAGGTAATTTGTGAAAATCTGAGAAAATATTATTTGCATAATAATTTGGAACACAGTGTATTATGCTTTGGGGTCTGGAGAGAAGGAGAGTTGATACTCTTAATGAACGGCCTCAAACTTTGAAATCTTGTAAACCAGACCATACTTTTATTGTTTTTGTATCAATGTAATCATTAGAAACTCAATAGTGGCAATTTAAATCATATCTCCTATATAAGTTAATAAACAATCATAATAGCAAGAACCTCATCTTTATTATACACATATTCAGATTGGCACAATAGGGGTACAATATTCTAGATCAGAGGTCTCAAACAAGCAGCCCACGGGCCGCATGCGGCCCCTGAGGCTGCTTTATGCGGCCCACAGGCACAGACCCCTTGACGATCCCGACCTGGTGCAGGAGGAGATGCCGACAGCAGCGCTGCATTGCTGCGCAGAGACAGTCTCCCAGCACAGCATTTCCAATGCCAGCCGCCGGCCAATCAGAAGCCAGCAGCTGATATCTTCGTCCCAGCGCAGCGGCATATGACGTCACTGCCATGTGCAGATGTCAGCTGCTGGCCTCTGATTGGCTTGCGGCTGTCATTGGAAATGCTGTGCAGAGAGCCGATCTCGGCGCAGCAATGCAGTGCTGCTGTCGGCAGCTCCTCCTGGGCCAGGTCGGGATCGTCAAGGGGTCTGTGCCTGCGGGCCGCATGTGCACAAAGGACGTAGAGGGAACGGAGAACAGGTGAGAAGAATCTTTTTTTTTTCTTTTTTATGTGCGTGAAAAACAGTGCAGGGGACAATTCTACCAGATGAGGACCTGGATGGGGCATTACTACCGGATGGGGGACATTACTCCAAGACGAGGACCAGGATGGGGCACATTACTGCAAGATGGGGGACCACCAGGATGGGGCACATTACTGCAAGATGGGGACCACCAAGATGGGGAATATTACTACAAGGTGGGGACCAGGATGGGGCACATTACTACAAGGTAGGGACCACCAGGATGGGGCACATTACTGCAAGATAGGGACCACCAGGATGGGGCACATTACTGCAAGATGGGGACCACTTGGATGGGGCACATTACCGCAAGATGGGGACCACCAGGATGGGGCACATTACTACAACATGGAGACCACCAGGATGGGGCGCATTACTGCAAGATGGAGACCACCAGGATGGGGCACATTACTGCAAGATGGAGACCACCAGGATGGGGCACATTACTACAAGATGGAGACCACCAGGATGGGGCACATTACTACAAGATGGGGAGCACTAGGAAGGTGCACATTACTACAAGGTGGGGACCAGGATGGGGCACATTACTACAAGATAGGGACCACCAGGATGGGGCACATTACTACAAGATGGGGACCACTAGGATGGGGCACATTACTACAAGGTGGGGACCAGGATGGGGCACATTACTACAAGATAGAGACCACCAGGATGGGGCACATTACTACAAGATAGGTACCACCAGTATGGGGCACATTACTGCAAGATGGGGACCACCAGGATGGGTCACATTACAGCAAGATGAGGACCAGGATGGGGCACATTACTCCAAGATGAGGACCAGGATGGGGCACATTACTGCAAGATGGGGACCACCAGGATGGGGCATATTACAACAAGGTAGGGACCACCAGGATGGGGCACATTACTGCAAGATAGGGACCACCAGGATGGGGCACATTACTGCAAGATGGGGGCCACTTGGATGGGGCACATTACCGCAAGATGGGGACCACCAGGATGGGGCTCATTACTACAACATGGAGACCACCAGGATGGGGCGCATTACTGCAAGATGGAGACCACCAGGATGGGGCACATTACTGCTAGATGGAGACAACCAGGATGGGGCACATTACTACAAGATGGGGAGCACTAGGAAGGTGCACATTACTACAAGGTGGGGACCAGGATGGGGCACATTACTACAAGATAGGGACCACCAGGATGGGGCACATTACTACAAGATGGGGACCACTAGGATGGGGCACATTACTACAAGGTGGGGACCAGGATGGGGCACATTACTACAAGATAGGGACCACCAGGATGGGGCACATTACTACAAGATAGGTACCACCAGTATGGGGCACATTACTGCAAGATGGGGACCACCAGGATGGGGCACATTACTGCAAGATGAGGACCAGGATGGGGCACATTACTGCAAGATGGGGACCACCAGGATGGAGCACATTACTCCAAGACGAGGACCAGGATGGGGCACATTACTGCAAGATGGGGACCACCAGGATGGGGCATATTACAACAAGATGGGGACCACAAGGATGGGGCGCATTACTACAAGGTGGGGACCAGGATGGGGATTTGACAGTGAAGATTAAAAATAGTTGGGGACATTTTTATATCTATATACTGTGAAAATAAGACTCAGATTATCACTCTAATTTTCAATATTATTCAGCACTACAGTACAACACACTCAGATTAGGTCATTTTCTATACCTATGGGGAATGAGCTGTGCTCTCTGATCTCCTAATCATACATTTAAAAAGTCAAAAATGGCGCTACTTGGCTGTCCTCCAACTTTTATACTGACTGTAATAGTCAATTCTGATTGGCTGGACTAGTCCATGTCATGTTAGAGATGCAGGGCATTATGGTTAAGCCCATATGGCCACGCTTAATGTCATTAGGCTGCACACTGATTCTCAGCAGTGTGTGAAATGGTGACGGGCATTTTTTGCGATTCAATTAGTAAGGATTTACAAAAAAAAAAAACAACACCATTTCACAAATGCTGCACATTCAGTGACTGCGCTAATGGTGTCAGGCACAATAGCACAGGCTTCCCCATAATCCCTTAAGCAATCCAATCACATGGTGCAGCACAACCAACCAGGGGTCCTACCACAAACTATATAAAACATAAGGGCAGGCCAAGGAATGTTATTTCACGCTTGTAAAGTGTAAGGATAGGAATTCAGAATACACAAGATATGGATGGAAAAAGACCTAATGTGATTTTGGTGCACTACTTCAATGCTCATGTACCAGATTGAAAGAAAGAGTGACAGTCTCAGTCAGTGAATAGAATTCCAGAACTCACGTGATATAAAGTGAACTGTTGTAGCAGTCTCATCATCACCACTTAGTGTGTGAGTGGGAGTTAATAAATCTGTGACATACAGCATCAATAGCAGCTTAGTAGTAGAGATGAGCGTTGTTCTACTCGAACTGTTCGCCAATCTCAAATTCGAGCTGTTTTGGGCGGTGTTCGAGCCGTTCGGCGAACACGAACAATTTGAGAAAAATTCGGCTGTTCGAGGTTATGTTCGATAACTGTTCGTGCACCAAAATCATAACTGGATTTTTTCTCAGTAATGATGAAAATTAATGTTAATACGCAGTTTGAGTGTACAGCGGGGTGGGGGGAGGGGCAGGGGATGGATCTCTGCAGGAATAATGAAGATCTCCATTTTTTTTTCTCTTTCCCGCATTTACAGTGGGGAGGTGCAATCTGTCAGCCTATCAGCAGCGCACACACGGAGCGAAGTGCTTTTTTTCACACAAGCAAGGGCATGTGTCATTGGCAGTGTATGTCACATGTCCTTGCCCTATAAGACCAAGCCATTTTCCCCGTCGCCACCATTTTCTCACTGCTGCAGCTGCGTGTTAGACGACACCGCTGTTGCTGTGTCCGCTATACCTTGTTAATTTCAAGCCAATTTTCGCACAAATCTACAGATAGCTTGGGAGTAGGGAATAGTTGTGATTGCAGTCCTTTTAAGGACTAGGTTACAGCATTTCCTACGACTTTTATCAGGCAGGTCTGTGCTCTTAAATAGATAGATTGTGGGAGTAAAGGCTAATTGTAATTGGAGTCCTTTTCAGGACTAGGTTACATCAGTTCCTATCAGTTTTTGCCAGGCAGGTCTGTGCCAGTGCTGTGCAAGTTTTTTTTCACAGCATTTGGCTGAATCTAGCAAAGCTAATCCTTTTTGGCCTATTGCAGAGTGTGTTAGTCAGTGGAGTAGCCTATCTGTGTTGCAAGATATACCACCTGTGTATAGAATACCAATTTTTTTACTGCACCTAGTGAAGTAAAATCTTTTGGGCATAGCATCATTCTATTAGTCCATCTATACTGACCTCCATCAGGTTGCAAATTGAATATAATTTTTTTCTGCATCTAGCTCTGAAAAAATATTGTCTTCTAGCTGTGTGTGGGACTTGTTCTATTAATCCATCTATACAGACCTCCATCAGGTTGCAAACTGAATATATTTTTTTCTGCATCTACCTCTGAAAAAATATTGGGCTTCTAGCTGTGTGTGGGACTTGTTCTATTAATCCATCTATACAGACCTCCATCAGGTTGCAAACTGAATATATTTTTTTCTGCATCTACCTCTGAAAAAATATTGGGCTTCTAGAAGTGTGTGGGACTTGTTCTATTAATCCATCTATACAGACCTCCATCAGGTTGCAAAGTGAATATATTTTTTTCTGCATCTACCTCTGAAAAAATATTGGGCTTCTAGCTGTGTGTGGGACTTGTTGTATTAGTCCATCTATAATGACCTCCATCAGGTTGCAAACTGAATATATTTTTTTCTGCATCTACCTCTGAAAAAATATTGGGCTTCTAGCTGTGTGTGGGACTTGTTCTATTAATCCATCTATACAGACCTCCATCAGGTTGCAAACTGAATATATTTTTTTCTGCATCTACCTCTGAAAAAATATTGGGCTTCTAGCTGTGTGTGGGACTTGTTCTATTAATCCATCTATACAGACCTCCATCAGGTTGCAAACTGAATATATTTTTTTCTGCATCTACCTCTGAAAAAATATTGGGCTTCTAGCTGTGTGTGGGACTTGTTGTATTAGTCCATCTATACTGACCTCCATCAGGTTGCAAACTGAATATATTTTTTTCTGCATCTACCTCTGAAAACATATTGGGCTTCTAGCTGTGTGTGGGACTTGTTGTATTAGTCCATCTATACTGACCTCCATCAGGTTGCAAACTGAATATATTTTTTTCTGCATCTACCTCTGAAAAAATATTGGGCTTCTAGCTGTGTGTGGGACTTGTTCTATTAATCCTTCTATACAGACCTCCATCAGGTTGCAAACTGAATATATTTTTTTCTGCATCTACCTCTGAAAAAATATTGGGCTTCTAGCTGTGTGTGGGACTTGTTCTATTTATCCATCTATACAGACCTCCATCAGGTTGCAAACTGAATATATTTTTTTCTGCATCTACCTCTGAAAAAATATTGGGCTTCTAGCTGTGTGTGGGACTTGTTCTATTAATCCATCTATACAGACCTCCATCAGGTTGCAAACTGAATATATTTTTTTCTGCATCTACCTCTGAAAAAATATTGGGCTTCTAGCTGTGTGTGGGACTTGTTCTATTAATCCATCTGTACAGACCTCCATCAGGTTGCAAACTGAATATATTTTTTTCTGCATCTACCTCTGAAAAAATATTGGGCTTCTAGCTGTGTGTGGGACTTGTTCTATTAATCCATCTATACAGACCTCCATCAGGTTGCAAACTGAATATATTTTTTTCTGCATCTACCTCTGAAAAAATATTGGGCTTCTAGCTGTGTGTGGGACTTCTTCTATTAATCCATCTATGCAGACCTCCATCAGGTTGCAAATTGAATATAATTTTTTTCTGCATCTAACCCAGCCAATAGTTTTGGCCTAATACCACAGTTTGGCCACTCAGCTCTGCTCGGTTCCCATCCATTGTTTTTTTGTGCAAACAACTCCAGAGTTGTGAATTAGTTGACCACCAAAATGAGTGGAAAAAGGCCTGCTGCTGGTGGAAAGGGGAATAGGCGTGTTGGGAAGGGGAAAAAAGGTTGTGTCCGTGGGGTAGGTGTTGAAGCAACAGTAACATCTGCAGAAGAAAGACCATCTTCCAGCCAAACTAAAATGTCTACTTCTTTTAGCGGACAATGTGATAAGATCCCTTTCTTACGGCCACGCCAATCGCTACAAATTCCAGATGAGGCACAAAAACAGCAGGTGCTTCAACGGATATCAAGTGCTCCTTTAAGTGGGCTCTCCTCCACATCAACTTCAACATCACAAATACTCCAGTCCTCAAAGGTGTCACCCCAATCGCACTTGCTTCCTCACAGCTCCCAAATCTCCAGCTGCCCGTCTGAGTATGAGGTAGAACAGATGGTTGAGTCTGCAGAGCTGTTTACTCATACTATAGCCTGGGAATCAGAGGTCGACTCCAGCGCTTCTGTGAATCCAGACGAGGAAATGATCTGCACTGATGCCCAGAATCTTTATGAGTCGGATCCAGGACCAGACGCAGAAGGTTCTGACCATAATGTAGACCCTCATTCCCAAACTGTAACTCCTGTTGGTGGAGACAATGAGGAAGACGATGATAAGACTCAAATACCTGATTGGAGCGACAACTTTAGTTTTTTGTCAGGGCAGGAACAGGTTGGCTCTGAGGACGACGGGTGTGATAACGCACAGGGTGATGATGATGAGGTTGGAGATCCCACTTACTGTCAACCCACAGTCAGCCAAGAGATGAGGTCAGCAGAGGAGGTGGAGGAAGATGCTAGTGACGACGAGGTCAGGTTGCGCCTTCCTGGACAGAGACGTAGTACTGGAAGCACGTCAACAACTGCATCCTCAAACACAACTCTGCCTCTCACCACAAGTCGTGGTGGCTCTTCAGGTCGCATGGGTGCTAAGCCTTGCATAGCCTGGGCATTTTTTCAGATCGATAAAGATGACCCAACTCGTGTTATCTGTAACATTTGTCAGCAAAAGCTAAGTAGAGGCCAAAAAATACATAGTTTGAGTACTTCATGCATGAACCGGCACATGGACATGAAGCATAAGTTGCAGTGGGAAGCTCAGTGTGCTACAATGCGGCCTAGCCGGCCGGGCCAACCACCGTCTGCCATATCTTGTGCATCCACGGCCTCTTCATCCTCTGTGACTGGGGGGACAGCAGTCACACCTGTTTTGGGGCGCAGACCTGCCACCTCTTTACCCGCAACAGCCAGCGTGATTGGCAGGTCATCATTTTCTTTGGAGGTGGTAACACCAGCTGGTGTTGAGCGCTGTCCGACATCGATAGCACCACCTTTGGATCAAGGCAACCTAACATGTCCGCCTGCATCTTCCTCACAGACCGGCAGTTTGCCGGGGACACCCTTATCAACCCCGTCTAAGCACAATAGCCAGCCCTTGGTCCCTCAGATGTGGACAAGTAAAAGACCATTTCCTCCTAGCCATGAGAAAGCTAAGAGGTTGAATTTCACCATCTGCAAGCTCTTGGCTACAGAAATGCTGCCTTTCCGCCTGGTGGACACAGAGGATTTTCGAGACCTTATGTCCGTCGCAGTGCCCCAGTACCAGATGCCCAGTCGGCACTACTTCTCAAAGAAAGGTGTGCCTGCGCTCCACCAGCATGTCGCACACAACATCACCGCTTCTTTGAGAAACTCTGTGTGTGACAGGGTGCATTTCACCACAGACACTTGGACGAGTAGGCATGGACAGGGGCGTTACATGTCGCTGACTGGGAACTGGGTAACTATGGTGACAGCAGGACAAGGGGCTGCTGTCCAAGTCTTGCCGTCCCCACGAGTTGTGCGTCAATCCTCTTTATGTCAAAGTTCCTCCACTGCTTCTGCCTCCTCAACCTCCTCTCGGTCTTCCACCTGCACCCAAAGCCTGTCTGGTCATGCCACAAGCTTTCTAACTGCGCAGAAGGGATCCTGCACACCTCCTTACTATGCTGGCAGTAGGGCTCAACGTCATCAGGCGGTTTTTACATTGAAATGTCTGGGAAATGTGAGTCACACAGCTGAGGAGTTGTGGTCAGCTCTGGAGAACCAATTTCATGAATGGTTGTCTCCACTGGACCTGAAACCAGGGAAGGCCATGTGCGACAATGCTGCAAACCTGGGTGCGGCCCTTCGCCGGGGCAATGTCACACACGTGCCTTGTATGGCTCACGTGTTGAACCTGGTTGTCCAGCAATTTTTAGCCCACTATCCCAGACTAGATGGCCTTCTGCAGAGGGCACGGTCGCTGTGTGCTCACTTCCGCCGTTCGCATCCCGCAGCTCAGCGACTTACATCTCTACAGAAGTCGTTGGGCCTGCCACTTCACCGGCTAAAATGCGATGTGCCTACCCGGTGGAATTCAACTCTGCACATGTTGCAGCGACTGTGGCAGCACCGACAAGCCCTGGTGCAATACGTTCTGACGTATAGCCTGGGCCAACGAGATTCAGAGGTGGGGCAAATCACACTGGAGGAGTGGTCTCAGATCAGGGACCTATGCACCCTTCTGCACAGTTTTGAAATGGCGACGAAGATGTTTAGTGCTGACGATGCCATTATCAGCATGACTATTCCGGTGATTTACATGCTGGAGCACATGTTAAACAGAATTCGGAGTCAAGTGGTGGCACAAGAGGAGGTGGAGGAAGTAGAGGAGGAGGAGTTGTATGCGGAAGGGCTAACATCTGCAAGGTCCAGACGGTCGGCAGCACCAAGGCGGCAGGCATGTGAGGGTGGGGGAGATGGTTTTACCAGGGCGCATGGTAGCAGCCAAACTAGTGAGGAAGGTGCAGGAGCCCAGGAAGAAGTGGAGGACGAACTGATGGAAGACTCATCAGATGAGGGAGACCTTGATCACATTTCTGTTGTGCGAGGTTGGGGGGAGAGGACAGAGGAAGGAAGCATGATTGCTACCTCGCCACCAACACAACAGGGACTTGGTGCTCCTGGATGCGCAACACACATGAGTGCCTTCTTGCTGCACTACCTGCAACATGACCCTCGAATTGTGAGAATTAGAAATAATCCTGACTACTGGGTTGCCACACTGTTGGATCCCCGGTACAAAAGTAAATTTGCAGAAATTATTCCTGCCATAGAAAGGGATGCACGCATGCAGGAGTATCAGCAGAGACTGTTGCAAAATCTTACATGTGCTTTTCCACAAAATACCAGTGGTACACGTAGTGAATCTCACAGTTCCAACTTGCCAACCGTGGGACCGTCAAGTGTTCAGCACTCAAACCGTAACAGAACCACAGTATCTGCTGGTAACATCAATTTTGCGGAATCATTTCACCACTTTTTTAGCCCATCCTTTGCAAGGCCACAGGAGACAAGAAGTCTGACACATAGTCAACGCCTAGAGACGATGGTACAGGAGTATCTCCAAGTAAACATTGAAGCCACGACTGTGTCACTGGACCCTTGCTCTTTTTGGGCTTCCAATCTGGATAAATGGCCGGAGCTAGCCACTTACGCCTTGGAGATCTTGTCATGCCCCGCAGCCAGCGTTCTGTCTGAACGTGTGTTCAGCGCTGCTGGTGGTGTGCTGACAGATAAGTGCACGCGGCTCTCCACTGATAATGTAGACAGACTCACGTTCATAAAGATGAACAAATCATGGATCCGAAATGACTTTTCTACCCCTGTGTCATCCTGGGGAGAGTAAAAGCTTGATGATTGGTTAAAATCACCCTACCAACCGTTTTAAGCTTTCAAATTACTAATCATGTTTATCTGTATCTTGGCTGGAAAATAATTTGGGCTTTGTAGCAGTGTGCAGCACTGATCCTATTAGGCCATCTATACTAAAGCTTCACCAGATTTAAAATTAATAATAATTTTTAGCTGCATCTAGCCCGGAAAATAATTTTGGGGCTCCGAGATGCGCAAGACACATAAGTGCCTTCTTGCTGCACTACCTGCAGCATGACCCTCATATTGTCAGAATTCGAAGTAATCATGACTACTGGGTTGCCACACTCTTAGATCCCCCAAACTTTTCGATCAACCTTTTCATTTTAATAAAGACCAAAAAAATGGTCATTTTTGAAATTATAAGCATTAGCAGGTTGTTAGAAACTGAAATCAAACAGTTTTCAACTCAAAACTTTATTCTAGGTGATGTTACATTTTCACATAGGACCCCTTGTTCGAAAGGAGCTTCTGAACTCTCTCGTCCATTGAATTTGTCAGGTTTTGGATGGTTTCTGCTTCAATTGTTTTGCATGAGGACAGAATACCCTCCCAGAGCTGTTGCTTAGATGTGAACTGCCTCCCGCCATCATAGACACTCCTTTTAATGATGCTCCAAAGGTTCTGAATGGGGTACAGGTCAGGGGAGCATGGGGGTCACACCATAAGTTTGTCCCCTTTTATGCCCATATCAGCCAGAGATGCAGATGTTTTATGTGCAGCATGAGATGGTGCATTATCATGCATAAAAATGATCTTGCTGTGAAATACACGGTTCTTCTTCTTGAACCATGGCAGGAAGTGCTGTTTGAGAAAATCCACATACATTATGGAGTTCATCTTTAGCGCCTTCAGGGATCCTAAAGGGGCCGACAATCTCTCTCCCCATGATTCCAGCCCAAAACATTACTCCACCTCCTCCTTGTTGGCGCTGTAGCCATGTTTGCGTGGGGTGTCCATCAACCAGCCATCCTCCACTCCATCCATCTGGACCATCGAGCGCTGCACGGCACTCATCCGTGAACAAAACAGTTTTGAAATCAGTCTTCATGTAATGTTTGGCCCACTGGAGCCGTTTCTGCTTGTGTGAAGTGGATAGAGGAGGTCGACAGGATGGCGTATGCACAGCTGCAAACCTCTGAAGGACCCTGCATCTTGTTGTTCGGGGGACGTTGGAGGCACAAGCAGCTTCAAAAACTTGTCTGCTGCTATGACAAGGCTTTTTTGCCGCTGCTCTTTCAACCTGACGTAATTGCCTGTAGGAAAGAGTCCTCAATTTGCCCTTATCAGCACGCACACGTGTGTACTGTGAATCAGCTACATACTTCTTGATTGCCAAGACACTTCATCCTGATCATCGCACAATGTTGATTGTAGTCATGCCTTGACCTAAACACTCCACAATTTGTTGCTTCTCAGCAGCCGACACATCCTTTTTCTTTCCCATTTTGGCAGAAAATGTAGGCTGCTTAATAATGTGAGACAGCCTTCTTAAGTAGTCTTGCCTTTCATTGGACACACCTGCCAAACTAATTAGCACAGGTGTCTGCAATTGCTTACAGTGATATAAAGAGCCCTGACACACATCACCATCAATGAGTTTAACTGACAAACAAACAAATTCTTCCCTTATCACTCCTAAACACTTTTTGCATAATAATTTGGAACGCAGTGTACATGTGCTTTTCCACAAAACACCAGTGGTTCACGTAGTGAATCTTACAGTTCTAACTTGCCAACCGTGGTCTGTATGGAGTTGTTCAATAAAGGGCCCAAAATTAAGATAACATAGATGGGAGAGGTCTCTATGAATAGGAATTCCTAAGTATTTGATACCCTGTGAGGGCCAGGCAAAGGGAAAGTTGGACTGGATGGAATCCTATATGGATTTGGGGAGGGAGACATCGAGGGCCTCAGACTTCGCTGCATTGATTTTAAAATTTGACCATGTAACAAAGTGATCTATTTCAGCCATAACAGCATGGATGGATATATGTGATTGAGTGATATATACTAGGACATCATCAGCAAATAGAGAGCACTTGTACTCGGTGCCTCCCACCTCAATCCACCTAATATTGGGGTTATGGCGAATTGATGAGAGCAGGTGCTCCATCACTAGGATGTATAAGAGAGGGGACAGAGGACATCCCTGCCTTGTCCCATTGGTGATTGTGAAAGGTGATGAAAATGTTCTGATGCACCCCCTGGGCCTTGGGACACCCGGAGCCGGACCCTTTTTGGTGGATGCTGGTGGTTGTAGTCTTCGTGGCGGCGACCCGGTTCCGTGGCTCAGGGTGGTCAAACCAGTGGCGGAATTATTTATGTGGTTTTGATGTTTAAATGTCCGACTACGCCACCCGTGGATTGCGGTCAGAGTGAACCGCCGCTGCAGGGCAGACCGCTGAGGCTGGTGTTGTGGGTGCAGCAGAGCGTAGCATAACTCCCCACGGGAGGAGTATAGCCTCAGGGCAGTGTATGCGGAGGATGGGGGTGATGGTGCAGGGCAGCAGCAGTAACGACACGGAGTCAGTAATGCAGTCCAGGGCCTTTACTCACAGTTCTTATTATCCAGACCACGTCTGCAGGTAAAGGCTGCCCACGTCGTACTGTGCTCACCAGGTGAGGGGCTCAGACAACTCCCAGATAACTTTGGAGCGCTTCACAGGACCCCCTTTGTGTGTCCTTTGTCTGGCCTTTCTTACCAACCCTTCTGTCCGGCTGCCTCGGGCCTCCTCTTGGTAAACTTGGCGCCAGTTTCCCTGACCCTATGTGGTGCCTTCCTAGTGGGTGTAGCGAGGGGCTGCGCCACATAAAATGTCACAGCCTCCGGTTTCTAGCTGAGGGTCGTTTCCTGCCTCCACTAGTTTCGGGGACCGGTCTCCCCCTTTGGCCTGACCCCTCCACGCAGGTGGATTCGGGCGTGCGGTGGCGACTCGCCCGTCCGCACCCCTGGGATCCCTTCATTCCTCGTTCCTGGAGCCTTCTCCGCTCCTCTTCCTTCCTTCTTCCTCTTCCAGGCCTGGGCCTCTGTTACTAGGCCCGCCTCCGGAGCAGAGCTCATGCAGAGCCCCTGCTCCCTGCCACTTCTGCTCAGACTTCTCTGCACTGAACTAAGATGGTGCCCACCTTTTATACTCCCTTCTCAATGCACCCAGGAACTGCTTCCTCCCTGCTTCTGCACTACAGGGTTCCCCTTCCTCAGTGTTCCCTCCCCCCACTCCAGCCAGGGACAGGGACTGTCATGCCCATCTCAGAGGCATATTGGTCGCCCTGCCCCACGGCAATGTGGTGTAATGCATGCAGGTGTCGGGTCCTGATCCACACTCCATCCTTACCTGAGAGTGAGATATCACACCTCTGGGTGAGGTGCAATACCTCTGTAGCAACCGAGCCCTCAGGGTGCTACAGTTCCATTTATCTTCAGCCTAGGTGACGTATTGTGATACAGGGCCATGATTTTGGCTATAAAAGGGTCCCCTAGACCCCTACCCCAAGCTTTTTAAGAGAATCATATATGGCGTGCCAGGAGACTCTATGGAATGCTTTCTCAGCATCCAACGAGAGTATCTAATTACAAATTTTTAACTGCATCTAGCCCAGGAAATACTTTGTGCCTAGTAGCAGTGTCTGCTAGTCAGCGGATTATCCCGGCTGTTAAGCAATCTACACCACCTGTAGTTTAGACACTTAATTTTTTCAAAGGAAATGCTTCGGGACCATGGGATACTCAGTGAAGAGCATCAGGAGGCACCCCAAGGCATAGGGGCTGGGACTGGCAGTAGGATGCCTTGCGGTGGACAGCCGAGCTCGATCCTTATAAAAGCTTTTTAACTGCAGCAGCTTTAGTGGACGCTACTGGAGCTGGAATTACGCGGCTGCTGGCATGAGACTTGCCCTCCAATAGATCCTTGTAAATGGATTTAAAGTGTATTCATTCAAATTAGAGAGACAATTTAAATTAAAAAGCTTAGAGCTGCCTCCACCACAGGGGGGCTCGCTCGACCCACCAGCGGACAGGCACCAGTATTGGGAGAGGGGGGCTGGCCATCAGGGTTCACCGCGGCTCTGGCACAAACCCGGCGACACGGAGGTGGCACGGGCAGGAGCGGACTGGCCGTGTCGGCTTCTCACTTTTTGGATTTTAGAAGGGCATGACATGCCTATATCTGTGTCTCCCCCTCCTTTTACTCCTCCACCTCTTTTATTTTCGCATGACTATATGTACTTGTCACTTTTCCATGTGTTAGTTATGTCTTCTGAGCAGTTTGTCAGCTTTTGGACACCTTTGAAGGTGTTTTCTATGTGTTTCTATGTGTTTTTGTTTGCCTGCCATTGGTTTTAACGGTGTTCGAAGGTGTTCGACGAACAGTTCGACAAACAGTTCGGCGAACACACGGGTGTTCGACGAACCGAACCGAACTCGAACACTACGGGGGTGGCTCAACACTACTTAGTAGCTGCTTTTTTCATACAGTACCCACAAGCAAGGTGTCATGCGCCTGGGTTCCAACCCTTGATCCTGTGCTTTCTGGTCAGCTTCTCTGTCCACTGAGCCAGAAGATACACCTTTTCTCTGGGTGTTTAGTTTCTGTTACTCTTACTTCAGTCTTTTTGGATAACAGGTGTTTCCATTTACTCATTTGTTCTGCCCTATCAACTTTTGGGTATGGCTTTATATACCTTCTCCCTGCTGGTATTTCCTGCTGGTGAAAGTCTCAGTTGGATGTCCAGCCATACTGCTGCAGTTTAAGCCAGTCAGTGAAAGACCATCTAGGATTTATTTCTTTCCTGTTTTTGCACTTTACCCTGCACCTATCTTCTGTTTATTTGTATGAAGTATGTGGCATATTTTCAGTACGTACTTATTCATTTATTTTGCATTACATGGGTTGTTTTACTCACTCTTGGATCTCTCTCTTTTTCAGCACACTTTCCCTTTTGTAGGTAATTTTCACACTGCTTTGCCCTCTAGGAATGTGATGCGCTCCACGGCCTTTCAGGCAGCATAGGTCTCAGTTGCCATAATTTAAACTGTGGTTAGGGTTATCTCAGGTCACGCAGGAACCACTAGGAACTGCAGGGTCAGGATCTCTAGTCTTTACAGGAACCGGCAGGGTCAGTGGCAGTTTCTAGTGTGTTACCTATTTTTCCTGAGTTAGTTGCTGCTACACAATCATAAGCTAAGGGTAGAATTAAACCACTCATTGCAGATTTTGCAACTAAATCCAAATTCTGAATTTAAGGCTTGTTTCTGTGTGTAAATAAAAATGTGTTTTTCTATGTTTTGAGACATGCCATTTTTTACAGAGAAATCTCCCTAATTCTAAAACTTAACCACAAGTGCTTACCTATGAAAGGTTGGATGTGGATTAAAATAATTTTTAGAGCGACTTCATTACACAAATAGTCTAATATTAGACGTGTACATTAGTGTTGAGCCACCCCCGTAGTGTTCGAGTTCGGTTCGGTTCGTCGAACACCCGTGTGTTCGCCGAACTGTTCGTCGAACTGTTCGTTGAACACCTTCGAACACCGTTAAAACCAATGGCAGGCAAACAAAAACACATAGAAACACATAGAAAGCACCTTCAAAGGTGTCCAAAAGCTGACAAACTGCTCAGAAGACACAACTAACACATGGAAAAGTGACAAGTACATATAGTCATGCGAAAAGAAAAGAGGTGGAGGAGTAAAAGGAGGGGGAGACACAGATATAGGCATGTCATGCCCTTCTAAAATCCAAAAAGTGAGAAGACGACACGTTCAGTCCGCTCCTGCCCGTGCCACCTCCGTGTCGCCGGGTTTGTGCCAGAGCCGCGGTGAACCCTGACGGCCAGCCCCCCTCTCCCAATACTGGTGCCTGTCCGCTGGTGGGTCGAGCGAGCCCCCCTGTGGTGGAGGCAGCTCTAAGCTTTTTAATTTAAATTGTCTCTCTAATTTGAATGAATACACTTTAAATCCATTTACAAGGATCTATTGGAGGGCAAGTCTCATGCCAGCAGCCGCGTAATTCCAGCTCCAGTAGCGTCCACTAAAGCTGCTGCAGTTAAAAAGCTTTTATAAGGATCGAGCTCGGCTGTCCACCGCAAGGCATCCTACTGCCAGTCCCAGCCCCTATGCCTTGGGGTGCCTCCTGATGCTCTTCACTGAGTATCCCGTGGTCCCGAAGCATTTCCTTTGAAAAAATTAAGTGTCCAAACTACAGGTGGTGTAGCTTGCTTAACAGCCGGGATAATCCGCTGACTAGCAGACACTGCTACTAGGCACAAAGTATTTCCTGGGCTAGATGCAGTTAAAAATTTGTAATTAGATACTCTCGTTGGATGCTGAGAAAGCATTCCATAGAGTCTCCTGGCACGCCATATATGATTCTCTTAAAAAGCTTGGGGTAGGGGTCTAGGGGACCCTTTTATAGCCAAAATCACGGCCCTGTATCACAATACGTCACCTAGGCTGAAGATAAATGGAACTGTAGCACCCTGAGGGCTCGGTTGCTACAGAGGTATTGCACCTCACCCAGAGGTGTGATATCTCACTCTCAGGTAAGGATGGAGTGTGGATCAGGACCCGACACCTGCATGCATTACACCACATTGCCGTGGGGCAGGGCGACCAATATGCCTCTGAGATGGGCACGACAGTCCCTGTCCCTGGCTGGAGTGGGGGGAGGGAACACTGAGGAAGGGGAACCCTGTAGTGCAGGAGCAGGGAGGAAGCAGTTCCTGGGTGCATTGAGAAGGGAGTATAAAAGGTGGGCACCATCTTAGTTCAGTGCAGAGAAGTCTGAGCAGAAGTGGCAGGGAGCAGGGGCTCTGCATGAGCTCTGCTCCGGAGGCGGGCCTAGTAACAGAGGCCCAGGCCTGGAAGAGGGAGAAGGAAGGAAGAGGAGCGGAGAAGGCTCCAGGAACGAGGAATGAAGGGATCCCAGGGGTGCGGACAGGCGAGTCGCCACCGCACGCCCGAATCCACCTGCGTGGAGGGGTCAGGCCAAAGGGGGAGACCGGTCCCCGAAACTAGTGGAGGCAGGAAACGACCCTCAGCTAGAAACCGGAGGCTGTTACATTTTATGTGGCGCAGCCCCTCGCTACACCCGCTAGGAAGGCACCACATAGGGTTAGGGAAACTGGCACCAAGTTTACCAAGAGGAGGCCCGAGGCAGCCGGACAGAAGGGTTGGTAAGAAAGGCCAGACAAAGGACACACAAAGGGGGTCCTGTGAAGCGCTCCAAAGTTATCTGGGAGTTTTGTGAGCCCCTCACCTGGTGAGCACAGTACGACGTGGGCAGCCGTTACCTGCAGACGTGGTCTGGATAATAAGAACTGTGAGTAAAGGCCCTGGGCTGCATCACTGACTCCGTGTCGTTACTGCTGCTGCCCTGCACCATCACCCCCATCCTCCGCATACACTGCCCTGAGGCTATACTCCTCCCGTGGGGAGTTATGCTACGCTCTGCTGCACCCACAACACCAGCCTCAGCGGTCTGCCCTGCAGCGGCGGTTCACTCTGACCGCAATCCACGGGTGGCGTAGTCGGACATTTAAACATCAAAACCACATAAATAATTCCGCCACTGGTTTGACCACCCTGAGCCACGGAACCGGGTCGCCGCCACGAAGACTACAACCACCAGCATCCACCAAAAAGGGTCCGGCTCCGGGTGTCCCAAGGCCCAGGGGGTGCATCAGAACATTTTCATCACCTTTCACAATCACCAATGGGACAAGGCAGGGATGTCCTCTGTCCCCTCTCTTATACATCCTAGTGACGGAGCACCTGCTCTCATCAATTCGCCATAACCCCAATATTAGGTGGATTGAGGTGGGAGGCACCGAGTACAAGTGCTCTCTATTTGCTGATGATGTCCTAGTATATATAACTCAATCACATATATCCATCCATGCTGTTATGGCTGAAATAGATCACTTTGTTACATGGTCAAATTTTAAAATCAATGCAGCGAAGTCTGAGGCCCTCGATGTCTCCCTCCCCAAATTCATATAGGATTCCATCCAGTCCAACTTTCCCTTTGCCTGGCCCTCACAGGGTATCAAATACTTAGGAATTCCTATTCATAGAGACCTCTCCCATCTATGTTATCTTAATTTTGGGCCCTTTATTGAACAACTCCATACAGACCACGGTTGGCAAGTTAGAACTGTAAGATTCACTACGTGAACCACTGGTGTTTTGTGGAAAAGCACATGTACACTGTGTTCCAAATTATTATGCAAAAAGTGTTTAGGAGTGATAAGGGAAGAATTTGTTTGTTTGTCAGTTAAACTCATTGATGGTGATGTGTGTCAGGGCTCTTTATATCACTGTAAGCAATTGCAGACACCTGTGCTAATTAGTTTGGCAGGTGTGTCCAATGAAAGGCAAGACTACTTAAGAAGGCTGTCTCACATTATTAAGCAGCCTACATTTTCTGCCAAAATGGGAAAGAAAAAGGATGTGTCGGCTGCTGAGAAGCAACAAATTGTGGAGTGTTTAGGTCAAGGCATGACTACAATCAACATTGTGCGATGATCAGGATGAAGTGTCTTGGCAATCAAGAAGTATGTAGCTGATTCACAGTACACACGTGTGCGTGCTGATAAGGGCAAGTTGAGGACTCTTTCCTACAGGCAATTACGTCAGGTTAAAAGAGCAGCGGCAAAAAAGCCTTGTCATAGCAGCAGACAAGTTTTTGAAGCTGCTGGTGCATCCAACGTCCCCTGAACAACAAGATGCAGGGTCCTTCAGAGGTTTGCAGCTGTGCATACGCCATCCTGTCGACCTCCTCTATCCACTTCACACAAGCAGAAATGGCTCCAGTGGGCTAAACATTACATGAAGACTGATTTCAAAACTGTTTTGTTCACGGATGAGTGCCGTGCAGTGCTCGATGGTCCAGATGGATGGAGTGGAGGATGGCTGGTTGATGGACACCCCACGCAAACACGGCTACAGCGCCAACAAGGAGGAGGTGGAGTAATGTTTTAGGCTGGAATCATGGGGAGAGAGATTGTCGGCCCCTTTAGGATCCCTGAAGGCGCTAAAGATGAACTCCATAATGTATGTGGATTTTCTCAAACAGCACTTCCTGCCATGGTTCAAGAAGAAGAACCGTGTATTTCACAGCAAGATCATTTTTTTGCATGATAATGCACCATCTCATGCTGCACATAAAACATCTGCATCTCTGGCTGATATGGGCATAAAAGGGGAAAAACTTATGGTGTGACCCCCATGCTCCCATCACCTCTACCCCATTCAGAACCTCTGGAGCATCATCAAAAGGAGTGTCTATGATGGCGGGAGGCAGTTCACATCTAAGCAACAGCTCTGGGAGGGTATTCTGTCCTCATGCAAAACAATTGAAGCAGAAACCATCCAAAACCTGACAAATTCAATGGACGAGAGAGTTCAGAAGCTCCTTTCGAACAAGGGGTCCTATGTGAAAATGTAACATCACCTAGAATAAAGTTTTGAGTTGAAAACTGTTTGATTTCAGTTTCTAATAACCTGCTAATGCTTATAATTTCAAAAATGACAATTTTTTTGGTCTTTATTAAAATGAAAAGGTTGATCGAAAAGTTTGGGGGATCTAAGAGTGTGGCAACCCAGTAGTCATGATTACTTCGAATTCTGACAATATGAGGGTCATGTTGCAGGTAGTGCAGCAAGAAGGCACTTATGTGTCTTGCGCATCTCGGAGCCCCAAAATTATTTTCCGGGCTAGATGCAGCTAAAAATTATTATTAATTTTAAATCTGGTGGAGCTTAGTATAGATGGCCTAATAGGATCAGTGCTGCACACTGCTACAAAGCCCAAATTATTTTCCAGCCAAGATACAGATAAACATGATTAGTAATTTTAAATCTGGTGGAGCTTATTATAGATGCCCTAATAGAATCAGAGCTGCACACTGCTACAAAGCCCAAATTATTTTCCAGCCAAGATACAGATAAACATGATTAGTAATTTGAAAGCTTAAAACGGTTGGTAGGGTGATTTTAACCAATCATCAAGCTTTTACTCTCCCCAGGATGACACAGGGGTAGAAAAGTCGTTTCGGATCCATGATTTGTTCATCTTTATGAACGTGAGTCTGTCTACATTATCAGTGGAGAGCCGTGTGCGCTTATCTGTCAGCACACCACCAGCAGCGCTGAACACATGTTCAGACAGAACGCTGGCTGCGGGGCATGACAAGATCTCCAAGGCGTAAGTGGCTAGCTCCGGCCATTTATCCAGATTGGAAGCCCAAAAAGAGCAAGGGTCCAGTGACACAGTCATGGCTTCAATGTTTACTTGGAGATACTCCTGTACCATCGTCTCTAGGCGTTGACTATGTGTCAGACTTCTTGTCTCCTGTGGCCTTGCAAAGGATGGGCTAAAAAAGTGGTGAAATGATTCCGCAAAATTGATGTTACCAGCAGATACTGTGGTTCTGTTACGGTTTGAGTGCTGAACACTTGACGGTCCCACGGTTGGCAAGTTGGAACTGTGAGATTCACTACGTGCACTACTGGTGTTTTGTGGAAAAGCACATGTAAGATTCTGCAACAGTCTCTGCTGATACTCCTGCATGCGTGCATCCCTTTCTATGGCAGGAATAATTTCTGCAAATTTACTTTTGTATCGGGGATCTAACAGTGTGGCAACCCAGTAGTCAGGATTATTTCTAATTCTCACAATTCGAGGGTCATGTTGCAGGTAGTGCAGCAAGAAGGCACTCATGTGTGTTGCGCATCCAGGAGCACCAAGTCCCTGTTGTGTTGGTGGCGAGGTAACAATAATGCTTCCTTCCTCTGTCCTCTCCCCCCAACCTCGCACAACAGAAATGTGATCAAGGTCTCCCTCATCTGATGAATCTTCCATCAGTTCGTCCTCCACGTCTTCCTGGGCTCCTGCACCTTCCTCACTAGATTGGCTGCTACCATGAACCCTGGTAAAACCATCTCCCCCACCCTCACATGCCTGCCGCCTTGGTGCTGCCGACTGTCTGGACCTTGCAGATGTTAGCCCTTCCGCATACAACTCCTCCTCCTCTACTTCCTCCACCTCCTCTTGTGCCACCACCTGACTCCGAATTCTGTTTAACATGTGCTCCAGCATGTAAATCACCGGAATAGTCATGCTGATAATGGCATCGTCAGCACTAAACATCTTCGTCGCCATTTCAAAACTGTGCAGAAGGGTGCATAGGTCCCTGATCTGAGACCACTCCTCCAGCGTGATTTGCCCCACCTCTGGATCTCGTTGGCCCAGGCTATACGTCAGAACGTATTGCACCAGGGCTTGTCGGTGCTGCCACAGTCGCTGCAACCTGTGCAGAGTTGAATTCCACCGGGTAGGCACATCGCATTTTAGCCGGTGAAGTGGCAGGCCCAACGACTTTTGTAGAGATGTAAGTCGCTGAGCTGCGGGATGCGAACGGCGGAAGTGAGCACACAGCGACCGTGCCCTCTGCAGAAGGCCTGGGATAGTGGGCTAAAAATTGCTGGACAACCAGGTTCAACACGTGAGCCATACAAGGCACATGTGTGACATTGCCCCGGCGAAGGGCCGCACCCAGGTTTGCAGAATTGTCGCACACGGCCTTCCCTGGTTTCAGGTCCAGTGGAGACAACCATTCATGAAATTGGTTCTCCAGAGCTGACCACAACTCCTCAGCTGTGTGACTCACATTTCCCAGACATTTCAAAGTAAAAACCGCCTGATGACGTTCAGCCCTACTGCCAGCATAGTAAGGAGGTGTGCAGGATCCCTTCTGCGCAGTTAGAAAGCTTGTGGCATGACCAGACAGGCTTTGGGTGCAGGTGGAAGACCGAGAGGAGGTTGAGGAGGCAGAAGCAGTGGAGGAACTTTGACATAAAGAGGATTGACGCACAACTCGTGGGGACGGCAAGACTTGGACAGCAGCCCCTTGTCCTGCTGTCACCATAGTTACCCAGTGCCCAGTCAGCGACATGTAACGCCCCTGTCCATGCCTACTCGTCCAAGTGTCTGTGGTGAAATGCATCCTGTCACACACAGAGTTTCTCAAAGAAGCGGTGATGTTGTGTGCGACATGCTGGTGGAGCGCAGGCACACCTTTCTTTGAGAAGTAGTGCCGACTGGGCATCTGGTACTGGGGCACTGCGACGGACATAAGGTCTCGAAAATCCTCTGTGTACACCAGGCGGAAAGGCAGCATTTCTGTAGCCAAGAGCTTGCAGATGGTGAAATTCAACCTCTTAGCTTTCTCATGGCTAGGAAGAAATGGTCTTTTACTTGTCCACATCTGAGGGACCGAGGGCTGGCTATTGTGCTTAAACGGGGTTGATAAGGGTGTCCCCGGCAAACTGCCGGTCTGTGAGGAAGATGCAAGCGGACATGTTAGGTTGCCTTGATCCAAAGGTGGTGCTATCGATGTCGGACAGCGCTCAACACCAGCTGGTGTTACCACCTCCAAAGAAAATGATGACCTGCCAATCACGCTGGCTGTTGCGGGTAAAGAGGTGGCAGGTCTGCGCCCCAAAACAGGTGTGACTGCTGTCCCCCCAGTCACAGAGGATGAAGAGGCCGCGGATGCACAAGATATGGCAGACGGTGGTTGGCCCGGCCGGCTAGGCCGCATTGTAGCACACTGAGCTTCCCACTGCAACTTATGCTTCATGTCCATGTGCCGGTTCATGCATGAAGTACTCAAACTATGTATTTTTTGGCCTCTACTTAGCTTTTGCTGACAAATGTTACAGATAACACGAGTTGGGTCATCTTTATCGATCTGAAAAAATGCCCAGGCTATGCAAGGCTTAGCACCCATGCGACCTGAAGAGCCACCACGACTTGTGGTGAGAGGCAGAGTTGTGTTTGAGGATGCAGTTGTTGACGTGCTTCCAGTACTACGTCTCTGTCCAGGAAGGCGCAACCTGACCTCGTCGTCACTAGCATCTTCCTCCACCTCCTCTGCTGACCTCATCTCTTGGCTGACTGTGGGTTGACAGTAAGTGGGATCTCCAACCTCATCATCATCACCCTGTGCGTTATCACACCCGTCGTCCTCAGAGCCAACCTGTTCCTGCCCTGACAAAAAACTAAAGTTGTCGCTCCAATCAGGTATTTGAGTCTTATCATCGTCTTCCTCATTGTCTCCACCAACAGGAGTTACAGTTTGGGAATGAGGGTCTACATTATGGTCAGAACCTTCTGCGTCTGGTCCTGGATCCGACTCATAAAGATTCTGGGCATCAGTGCAGATCATTTCCTCGTCTGGATTCACAGAAGCGCTGGAGTCGACCTCTGATTCCCAGGCTATAGTATGAGTAAACAGCTCTGCAGACTCAACCATCTGTTCTACCTCATACTCAGACGGGCAGCTGGAGATTTGGGAGCTGTGAGGAAGCAAGTGCGATTGGGGTGACACCTTTGAGGACTGGAGTATTTGTGATGTTGAAGTTGATGTGGAGGAGAGCCCACTTAAAGGAGCACTTAATATCCGTTGAAGCACCTGCTGTTTTTGTGTCTCATCTGGAATTTGTAGCGATTGGCGTGGCCGTAAGAAAGGGATCTTATCACATTGTCCGCTAAAAGAAGTAGACATTTTAGTTTGGCTGGAAGATGGTCTTTCTTCTGCAGATGTTACTGTTGCTTTAACATCTACCCCACGGACACAACCTTTTTTCCCCTTCCCAACACGCCTATTCCCCTTTCCACCAGCAGCAGGCCTTTTTCCACTCATTTTGGTGGTTAACTAATTCACAACTCTGGAGTTGTTTGCACAAAAAAACAATGGATGGGAACCGAGCAGAGCTGAGTGGCCAAACTGTGGTATTAGGCCAAAACTATTGGCTTGGTTAGATGCATAAAAAAATTATATTCAATTTGCAACCTGATGGAGGTCAGTATAGATGGACTAATAGAACAAGTCCCACACACAGCTAGAAGCCCAAATATTTTTTCAGAGGTAGATGCAGAAAAAAATATATTCAGTTTGCAACCTGATGGAGGTCTGTATAGATGGACTAATAGAACAAGTCCCACACACTGCTAGAAGGCCAAATATTTTTTCAGAGCTAGATGCAGAAAAAAAATATATTCAGTTTGCAACCTGATGGAGGTCAGTATAGATGGACTAATAGAGAAAGTCCCACACACTGTTAGAAGGCCAAACATTTTTTCAGAGCTAGATGCAGAAAAAAATTATATTCAGTTTGCAACCTGATGGAGGTCAGTATAGATGGACTAATAGAACAAGTCCCACACACAGCTAGAAGCCCAAATATTTTTTCAGAGGTAGATGCAGAAAAAAATTAGATTCAGTTTGCAACCTGATGGAGGTCTGTATAGATGGATTAATAGAACAAGTCCCACACACAGCTAGAAGCCCAATATTTTTTCAGAGGTAGATGCAGAAAAAAAATATTTTTAATTTGCAACCTGATGGAGGTCAGTATAGATTGACTAATAGAGAAAGTCCCACACACTGCTAGAAGGCCAAATATTTTTTCAGAGCTAGATGCAGAAAAAAATTATATTCAGTTTGCAACCTGATGGAGGTCAGTATAGATGGACTAATAGAACAAGTCCCACACACAGCTAGAAGCCCAAATATTTTTTCAGAGGTAGATGCAGATAAAAATTATTTTGAATTTGCAACCTGATGGAGGTCAGTATAGATGGACTAATAGAGAAAGTCCCACACACTGCTAGAAGGCCAAATATTTTTTCAGAGCTAGATGCAGATAAAAATTATTTTTAATTTGCAACCTGATGGAGGTCAGTATAGATGGACTAATAGAGAAAGTCCCACACACTGCTAGAAGGCCAAATATTTTTTCAGAGCTAGATGCAGATAAAAATTATTTTTAATTTGCAACCTGATGGAGGTCAGTATAGATGGACTAAAAGAGAAAGTCCCACACACTGCTAGAAGGCCAAATATTTTTTCAGAGCTAGATGCAGAAAAAAATTATATTCAGTTTGCAACCTGATGGAGGTCAGTATAGATGGACTAAAAGAACAAGTCCCACACACAGCTAGAAGCCCAAATATTTTTTCAGAGGTAGATGCAGATAAAAATTATTTTTAATTTGCAACCTGATGGAGGTCAGTATAGATGGACTAATAGAGAAAGTCCCACACACTGCTAGAAGGCCAAATATTTTTTCAGAGCTAGATGCAGATAAAAATTATTTTTAATTTGCAACCTGATGGAGGTCGGTATAGATGGACTAATAGAGAAAGTCCCACACACTACTAGAAGGCCAAATATTTTTTCAGAGCTAGATGCATAAAAAAATTATATTCAGTTTGCAACCTGATGGAGGTCAGTATAGATGGACTAATAGAACAAGTCCCACACACAGCTAGAAGCCCAAATATTTTTTCAGAGGTAGATGCAGAAAAAAATTATATTCAGTTTGCAACCTGATGGAGGTCTGTATAGATGGATTAATAGAACAAGTCCCACACACAGCTAGAAGCCCAATATTTTTTCAGAGGTAGATGCAGAAAAAAAAATATTTTTAATTTGCAACCTGATGGAGGTCAGTATAGATGGACTAATAGAGAAAGTCCCACACACTGCTAGAAGGCCAAATATTTTTTCAGAGCTAGATGCAGAAAAAAATTATATTCAGTTTGCAACCTGATGGAGGTCAGTATAGATGGACTAATAGAACAAGTCCCACACACAGCTAGAAGCCCAAATATTTTTTCAGAGCTAGATGCAGATAAAAATTATTTTTAATTTGCAACCTGATGGAGGTCAGTATAGATGGACTAATAGAGAAAGTCCCACACACTGCTAGAAGGCCAAATATTTTTTCAGAGCTAGATGCAGATAAAAATTATTTTTAATTTGCAACCTGATGGAGGTCAGTATAGATGGACTAATAGAGAAAGTCCCACACACTGCTAGAAGGCCAAATATTTTTTCAGAGCTAGATGCAGAAAAAAATTATATTCAGTTTGCAACCTGATGGAGGTCAGTATAGATGGACTAATAGAACAAGTCCCACACACAGCTAGAAGCCCAAATATTTTTTCAGAGGTAGATGCAGATAAAAATTATTTTTAATTTGCAACCTGATGGAGGTCAGTATAGATGGACTAATAGAGAAAGTCCCACACACTGCTAGAAGGCCAAATATTTTTTCAGAGCTAGATGCAGATAAAAATTATTTTTAATTTGCAACCTGATGGAGGTCAGTATAGATGGACTAATAGAGAAAGTCCCACACACTACTAGAAGGCCAAATATTTTTTCAGAGCTAGATGCAGAAAAAAATTATATTCAGTTTGCAACCTGATGGAGGTCAGTATAGATGGACTAATAGAACAAGTCCCACACACAGCTAGAAGCCCAAATATTTTTTCAGAGGTAGATGCAGATAAAAATTATTTTTAATTTGCAACCTGATGGAGGTCAGTATAGATGGACTAATAGAGAAAGTCCCACACACTGCTAGAAGGCCAAATATTTTTTCAGAGCTAGATGCAGATAAAAATTATTTTTAATTTGCAACATGATGGAGGTCAGTATAGATGGACTAATAGAGAAAGTCCCACACACTGCTAGAAGGTCAAATATTTTTTCAGAGCTAGATGCAGAAAAAAATTATATTCAGTTTGCAACCTGATGGAGGTCTGTATAGATGGATTAATAGAACAAGTCCCACACACAGCTAGAAGCCCAATATTTTTTCAGAGGTAGATGCAGAAAAAAAATATATTCAGTTTGCAACCTGATGGAGGTCTGTATAGATGGATTAATAGAACAAGTCCCACACACAGCTAGAAGCCCAATATTTTTTCAGAGGTAGATGCAGAAAAAAAATATATTCAGTTTGCAACCTGATGGAGGTCAGTATAGATGGACTAATAGAGAAAGTCCCACACACTACTAGAAGGCCAAATATTTTTTCAGAGCTAGATGCAGAAAAAAATTATATTCAGTTTGCAACCTGATGGAGGTCAGTATAGATGGACTAATAGAACAAGTCCCACACACAGCTAGAAGCCCAAATATTTTTTCAGAGGTAGATGCAGATAAAAATTATTTTTAATTTGCAACCTGATGGAGTTCAGTATAGATGGACTAATAGAGAAAGTCCCACACACTGCTAGAAGGCCAAATATTTTTTCAGAGCTAGATGCAGATAAAAAATATTTTTAATTTGCAACCTGATGGAGGTCAGTATAGATGGACTAATAGAGAAAGTCCCACACACTACTAGAAGGCCAAATATTTTTTCAGAGCTAGATGCAGAAAAAAATATATTCAGTTTGCAACCTGATGGAGGTCAGTATAGATGGACTAATAGAACAAGTCCCACACACAGCTAGAAGCCCAAATATTTTTTCAGAGGTAGATGCAGATAAAAATTATTTTTAATTTGCTACCTGATGGAGGTCAGTATAGATGGACTAATAGAGAAAGTCCCAGACACTGCTAGAAGGCCAAATATTTTTTCAGAGCTAGATGCAGAAAAAAATTATATTCAGTTTGCAACCTGATGGAGGTCAGTATAGATGGACTAATAGAACAAGTCCCACACACAGCTAGAAGGTAAAATATTTTTTCAGAGGTAGATGCAGAAAAAAAATTATTTTTAATTTGCAACCTGATGGAGGTCAGTATAGATGGACTAATAGAGAAAGTCCCACACACTGCTAGAAGGCCAAATATTTTTTCAGAGCTAGATGCAGAAAAAAATTATATTCAGTTTCAACCTGATGGAGGTCAGTATAGATGGACTAATAGAACAAGTCCCACACACAGCTAGAAGCCCAAATATTTTTTCAGAGCTAGATGCAGATAAAAATTATTTTCAATTTGCAACCTGATGGAGGTCAGTATAGATGGACTAATAGAGAAAGTCCCACACACTGCTAGAAGGCCAAATATTTTTTCAGAGCTAGATGCAGATAAAAATTATTTTTAATTTGCAACCTGATGGAGGTCAGTATAGATGGACTAATAGAGAAAGTCCCACACACTGCTAGAAGGCCAAACACTTTTTCAGAGGTAGATGCAGAAAAAAATTATATTCAGTTTGCAACCTGATGGAGGTCAGTATAGATGGACTAATAGAACAAGTCCCACACACAGCTAGAAGCCCAAATATTTTTACAGAGGTAGATGCAGATAAAAATTATTTTTAATTTGCAACCTGATGGAGGTCAGTATAGATGGACTAATAGAGAAAGTCCCACACACTGCTAGAAGGCCAAATATTTTTTCAGAGCTAGATGCAGATAAAAATTATTTTTAATTTGCAACCTGATGGAGGTCAGTATAGATGGACTAATAGAGAAAGTCCCACACACTACTAGAAGGCCAAATATTTTTTCAGAGCTAGATGCAGAAAAAAATTATATTCAGTTTGCAACCTGATGGAGATCAGTAAAATGGACTAATAGAACAAGTCCCACACACAGCTAGAAGCCCAAATATTTTTTCAGAGGTAGATGCAGACAAAAATTATTTTTAATTTGCAACCTGATGTAGGTCAGTATAGATGGACTAATAGAGAAAGTCCCACACACTGCTAGAAGGCCAAATATTTTTTCAGAGCTAGATGCAGATAAAAATTATTTTTAATTTGCAACCTGATGGAGGTCAGTATAGATAGACTAATAGAGAAAGTCCCACACACTAGTAGAAGGCTAAATATTTTTTCAGAGCTAGATGCAGAAAAAAATTATATTCAGTTTGCAACCTGATGGAGGTCAGTATAGATGGACTAATAGAACAAGTCCCACACACAGCTAGAAGCCCAAATATTTTTTCAGAGGTAGATGCAGATAAAAATTATTTTTAATTTGCAACCTGATGGAGGTCAGTATAGATGGACTAATAGAGAAAGTCCCACACACTGCTAGAAGGCCAAATATTTTTTCAGAGCTAGATGCAGATAAAAATTATTTTTAATTTGCAACCTGATGGAGGTCAGTATAGATGGACTAATAGAGAAAGTCCCACACACTGCTAGAAGGTCAAATATTTTTTCAGAGCTAGATGCAGAAAAAAATTATATTCAGTTTGCAACCTGATGGAGGTCTGTATAGATGGATTAATAGAACAAGTCCCACACACAGCTAGAAGCCCAATATTTTTTCAGAGGTAGATGCAGAAAAAAAAATATTCAGTTTGCAACCTGATGGAGGTCTGTATGGATGGATTAATAGAATAAGTCCCACACACAGCTAGAAGCCCAATATTTTTTCAGAGGTAGATGCAGAAAAAAAATATATTCAGTTTGCAACCTGATGGAGGTCAGTATAGATGGACTAATAGAGAAAGTCCCACACACTGCTAGAAGGCCAAATATTTTTTCAGAGCTAGATGCAGAAAAAAATTATATTCAGTTTGCAACCTTATGGAGGTCAGTATAGATGGACTAATAGAACAAGTCCCACACACAGCTAGAAGCCCAAATATTTTTTCAGAGGTAGATGCAGATAAAAATTATTTTTAATTTGCAACCGGATGGAGGTCAGTATAGATGGACTAATAGAGAAAGTCCCACACACTGCTAGAAGGCCAAATATTTTTTCAGAGCTAGATGCAGATAAAAATTATTTTTAATTTGCAACCTGATGGAGGTCAGTATAGATGGACTAATAGAGAAAGTCCCACACACTACTAGAAGGCCAAATATTTTTTCAGAGCTAGATGCAGAAAAAAATTATATTCAGTTTTCAACCTGATGGAGGTCAGTATAGATGGACTAATAGAACAAGTCCCACACACAGCTAGAAGCCCAAATATTTTTTCAGAGGTAGATGCAGATAAAAATTATTTTTAATTTGCAACCTGATGGAGGTCAGTATAGATGGACTAATAGAGAAAGTCCCACACACTGCTAGAAGGCCAAATATTTTTTCAGAGCTAGATGCAGATAAAAATTATTTTTAATTTGCAACCTGATGGAGGTCAGTATAGATGGACTAATAGAGAAAGTCCCACACACTACTAGAAGGCCAAATATTTTTTCAGAGCTAGATGCAGAAAAAAATTATATTCAGTTTGCAACCTGATGGAGGTCAGTATAGATGGACTAATAGAACAAGTCCAACACACAGCTAGAAGCCCAAATATTTTTTCAGAGGTAGATGCAGATAAAAATTATTTTTAATTTGCAACCTGATGGAGGTCAGTATAGATGGACTAATAGAGAAAGTCCCACACACTGCTAGAAGGCCAAATATTTTTTCAGAGCTAGATGCAGATAAAAATTATTTTTAATTTGCAACCTGATGGAGGTCAGTATAGATGGACTAATAGAGAAAGTCCCACACACTGCTAGAAGGTCAAATATTTTTTCAGAGCTAGATGCAGAAAAAAAATATTCAGTTTGCAACCTGATGGAGGTCTGTATAGATGGATTAATAGAACAAGTCCCACACACAGCTAGAAGCCCAATATTTTTTCAGAGGTAGATGCAGAAAAAAAATATATTCAGTTTGCAACCTGATGGAGGTCAGTATAGATGGACTAATAGAGAAAGTCCCACACACTGCTAGAAGGCCAAATATTTTTTCAGAGCTAGATGCAGAAAAAAATTATATTCAGTTTGCAACCTGATGGAGGTCAGTATAGATGGACTAATAGAACAAGTCCCACACACAGCTAGAAGGCCAAATATTTTTTCAGAGCTAGATGCAGATAAAAATTATTTTTAATTTGCAACCTGATGGAGGTCAGTATAGATGGACTAATAGAGAAAGTCCCACACACTACTAGAAGGCCAAATATTTTTTCAGAGCTAGATGCAGAAAAAAATTATATTCAGTTTGCAACCTGATGGAGGTCAGTATAGATGGACTAATAGAACAAGTCCCACACACAGCTAGAAGCCCAAATATTTTTTCAGAGGTAGATGCAGATAAAAATTATTTTTAATTTGCAAACTGATGGAGGTCAGTATAGATGGACTAATAGAGAAAGTCCCACACACTGCTAGAAGGCCAAATATTTTTTCAGAGCTAGATGCAGATAAAAATTATTTTTAATTTGCAACCTGATGGAGGTCAGTATAGATGGACTAATAGAGAAAGTCCCACACACTACTAGAAGGCCAAATATTTTTTCAGAGCTAGATGCAGAAAAAAATTATATTCAGTTTGCAACCTGATGGAGGTCAGTATAGATGGACTAATAGAACAAGTCCCACACACAGCTAGAAGCCCAAATATTTTTTCAGAGGTAGATGCAGATAAAAATTATTTTTAATTTGCAACCTGATGGAGGTCAGTATAGATGGACTAATAGAGAAAGTCCCACACACTGCTAGAAGGCCAAATATTTTTTCAGAGCTAGATGCAGATAAAAATTATTTTTAATTTGCAACCTGATGGAGGTCAGTATAGATGGACTAATAGAGAAAGTCCCACACACTGCTAGAAGGTCAAATATTTTTTCAGAGCTAGATGCAGAAAAAAATTATATTCAGTTTGCAACCTGATGGAGGTCTGTATAGATGGATTAATAGAACAAGTCCCACACACAGCTAGAAGCCCAATATTTTTTCAGAGGTAGATGCAGAAAAAAAAATATTCAGTTTGCAACCTGATGGAGGTCTGTATAGATGGATTAATAGAACAAGTCCCACACACAGCTAGAAGCCCAATATTTTTTCAGAGGTAGATGCAGAAAAAAAATATATTCAGTTTGCAACCTGATGGAGGTCAGTATAGATGGACTAATAGAGAAAGTCCCACACACTGCTAGAAGGCCAAATATTTTTTCAGAGCTAGATGCAGAAAAAAATTATATTCAGTTTGCAACCTGATGGAGGTCAGTATAGATGGACTAATAGAACAAGTCCCACACACAGCTAGAAGCCCAAATATTTTTTCAGAGGTAGATGCAGAAAAAAAATTATTTTTAATTTGCAACCTGATGGAGGTCAGTATAGATGGACTAATAGAGAAAGTCCCACACACTGCTAGAAGGCCAAATATTTTTTCAGAGCTAGATGCAGAAAAAAATTATATTCAGTTTGCAACCTGATGGAGGTCAGTATAGATGGACTAATAGAACAAGTCACACACACAGCTAGAAGCCCAAATATTTTTTCAGAGCTATATGCAGATAAAAATTATTTTTAATTTGCAACCTGATGGAGGTCAGTATAGATGGACTAATAGAGAAAGTCCCACACACTGCTAGAAGGCCAAATATTTTTTCAGAGCTAGATGCAGATAAAAATTATTTTTAATTTGCAACCTGATGGAGGTCAGTATAGATGGACTAATAGAGAAAGTCCCACACACTGCTAGAAGGCCAAATATTTTTTCAGAGCTAGATGCAGAAAAAAATTATATTCAGTTTGCAACCTGATGGAGGTCAGTATAGATGGACTAATAGAACAAGTCCCACACACAGCTAGAAGCCCAAATATTTTTTCAGAGGTAGATGCAGATAAAAATTATTTTTAATTTGCAACCTGATGGAGGTCAGTATAGATGGACTAATAGAGAAAGTCCCACACACTGCTAGAAGGCCAAATATTTTTTCAGAGCTAGATGCAGATAAAAATTATTTTTAATTTGCAACATGATGGAGGTCAGTATAGATGGACTAATAGAGAAAGTCCCACACACTACTAGAAGGCCAAATATTTTTTCAGAGCTAGATGCAGAAAAAAATTATATTCAGTTTGCAACCTGATGGAGGTCAGTATAGATGGACTAATAGAACAAGTCCCACACACAGCTAGAAGCCCAAATATTTTTTCAGAGGTAGATGCAGATAAAAATTATTTTTAATTTGCAACCTGATGGAGGTCAGTATAGATGGACTAATAGAGAAAGTCCCACACACTGCTAGAAGGCCAAATATTTTTTCAGAGCTAGATGCAGATAAAAATTATTTTTAATTTGCAACCTGATGGAGGTTAGTATAGATGGACTAATAGAGAAAGTCCCACACACTGCTAGAAGGCCAAATATTTTTTCAGAGCTAGATGCAGAAAAAAATTATATTCAGTTTGCAACCTGATGGAGGTCTGTATAGATGGATTAATAGAACAAGTCCCACACACAGCTAGAAGCCCAATATTTTTTCAGAGGTAGATGCAGAAAAAAAATATATTCAGTTTGCAACCTGATGGAGGTCTGTATAGATGGATTAATAGAACAACTCCCACACACAGCTAGAAGCCCAATATTTTTTCAGAGGTAGATGCAGAAAAAAAATATATTCAGTTTGCAACCTGATGGAGGTCAGTATAGATGGACTAATAGAGAAAGTCCCACACACTGCTAGAAGGCCAAATATTTTTTCAGAGCTGGATGCAGAAAAAAATTATATTCAGTTTGCAACCTGATGGAGGTCAGTATAGATGGACTAATAGAACAAGTCCCACACACAGCTAGAAGCCCAAATATTTTTTCAGAGGTAGATGCAGATAAAAATTATTTTTAATTTGCAACCTGATGGAGGTCAGTATAGATGGACTAATAGAGAAAGTCCCACACACTGCTAGAAGGCCAAATATTTTTTCAGAGCTAGATGCAGATAAAAATTATTTTTAATTTGCAACCTGATGGAGGTCAGTATAGATGGACTAATAGAGAAAGTCCCACACACTGCTAGAAGGCCAAATATTTTTTCAGAGCTAGATGCAGATAAAAATTATTTTTAATTTGCAACCTGATGGAGGTCAGTATAGATGGACTAATAGAGAAAGTCCCACACACTGCTAGAAGGCCAAATATTTTTTCAGAGCTAGATGCAGAAAAAAATTATATTCAGTTTGCAACCTGATGGAGGTCAGTATAGATGGATTAATAGAACAAGTCCCACACACAGCTAGTAGCCCAATATTTTTTCAGAGGTAGATACAGAAAAAAAATTATTTTTAATTTGCAACCTGATGGAGGTCAGTATAGATGGACTAATAGAGAAAGTCCCACACACTGCTAGAAGGCCAAATATTTTTTCAGAGCTAGATGCAGAAAAAAATTATATTCAGTTTGCAACCTGATGGAGGTCAGTATAGATGGACTAATAGAACAAGTCCCACACACAGCTAGAAGCCCAAATATTTTTTCAGAGCTAGATGCAGATAAAAATTATTTTTAATTTGCAACCTGATGGAGGTCAGTATAGATGGACTAATAGAGAAAGTCCCACAAACTGCTAGAAGGCCAAATATTTTTTCAGAGCTAGATGCAGATAAAAATTATTTTTAATTTGCAACCTGATGGAGGTCAGTATAGATGGACTAATAGAGAAAGTCCCACACACTGCTAGAAGGCCAAATATTTTTTCAGAGCTAGATGCAGAAAAAAATTATATTCAGTTTGCAACCTGATGGAGGTCAGTATAGATGGACTAATAGAACAAGTCCCACAGACAGCTAGAAGCCCAAATATTTTTTCAGAGGTAGATGCAGATAAAAATTATTTTTAATTTGCAACCTGATGGAGGTCAGTATAGATGGACTAATAGAGAAAGTCCCACACACTGCTAGAAGGCCAAATATTTTTTCAGAGCTAGATGCAGATAAAAATTATTTTTAATTTGCAACCTGATGGAGGTCAGTATAGATGGACTAATAGAGAAAGTCCCACACACTACTAGAAGGCCAAATATTTTTTCAGAGCTAGATGCAGAAAAAAATTATATTCAGTTTGCAACCTGATGGAGGTCAGTATAGATGGACTAATAGAACAAGTCCCACACACAGCTAGAAGCCCAAATATTTTTTCAGAGGTAGATGCAGAAAAAAATTAGATTCAGTTTGCAACCTGATGGAGGTCTGTATAGATGGACTAATAGAACAAGTCCCACACACAGCTAGAAGCCCAATATTTTTTCAGAGGTAGATGCAGAAAAAAAATTATTTTTAATTTGCAACCTGATGGAGGTCAGTGTAGATGGACTAATAGAGAAAGTCCCACACACTGCTAGAAGGCCAAATATTTTTTCAGAGCTAGATGCAGAAAAAAATTATATTCAGTTTGCAACCTGATGGAGGTCAGTATAGATGGACTAATAGAACAAGTCCCACACACAGCTAGAAGCCCAAATATTTTTTCAGAGCTAGATGCAGATAAAAATTATTTTCAATTTGCAACCTGATGGAGGTCAGTATAGATGGACTAATAGAGAAAGTCCCACACACTGCTAGAAGGCCAAATATTTTTTCAGAGCTAGATGCAGATAAAAATTATTTTTAATTTGCAACCTGATGGAGGTCAGTATAGATGGACTAATAGAGAAAGTCCCACACACTGCTAGAAGGCCAAACACTTTTTCAGAGGTAGATGCAGAAAAAAATTATATTCAGTTTGCAACCTGATGGAGGTCAGTATAGATGGACTAATAGAACAAGTCCCACACACAGCTAGAAGCCCAAATATTTTTTCAGAGGTAGATGCAGATAAAAATTATTTTTAATTTGCAACCTGATGGAGGTCAGTATAGATGGACTAATAGAGAAAGTCCCACACACTGCTAGAAGGCCAAATATTTTTTCAGAGCTAGATGCAGATAAAAATTATTTTTAATTTGCAACCTGATGGAGGTCAGTATAGATGGACTAATAGAGAAAGTCCCACACACTACTAGAAGGCCAAATATTTTTTCAGAGCTAGATGCAGAAAAAAATTATATTCAGTTTGCAACCTGATGGAGGTCAGTAAAATTGACTAATAGAACAAGTCCCACACACAGCTAGAAGCCCAAATATTTTTTCAGAGGTAGATGCAGACAAAAATTATTTTTAATTTGCAACCTGATGTAGGTCAGTATAGATGGACTAATAGAGAAAGTCCCACACACTGCTAGAAGGCCAAATATTTTTTCAGAGCTAGATGCAGATAAAAATTATTTTTAATTTGCAACCTGATGGAGGTCAGTATAGATAGACTAATAGAGAAAGTCCCACACACTACTAGAAGGCCAAATATTTTTTCAGAGCTAGATGCAGAAAAAAATTATATTCAGTTTGCAACCTGATGGAGGTCAGTATAGATGGACTAATAGAACAAGTCCCACACACAGCTAGAAGGCCAAATATTTTTTCAGAGCTAGATGCAGATAAAAATTATTTTTAATTTGCAACCTGATGGAGGTCAGTATAGATGGACTAATAGAGAAAGTCCCACACACTGCTAGAAGGTCAAATATTTTTTCAGAGCTAGATGCAGAAAAAAATTATATTCAGTTTGCAACCTGATGGAGGTCTGTATAGATGGATTAATAGAACAAGTCCCACACACAGCTAGAAGCCCAATATTTTTTCAGAGGTAGATGCAGAAAAAAAAATATTCAGTTTGCAACCTGATGGAGGTCTGTATGGATGGATTAATAGAACAAGTCCCACACACAGCTAGACGCCCAATATTTTTTCAGAGGTAGATGCAGAAAAAAAATATATTCAGTTTGCAACCTGATGGAGGTCAGTATAGATGGACTAATAGAGAAAGTCCCACACACTGCTAGAAGGCCAAATATTTTTTCAGAGCTAGATGCAGAAAAAAATTATATTCAGTTTGCAACCTGATGGAGGTCAGTATAGATGGACTAATAGAACAAGTCCCACACACAGCTAGAAGCCCAAATATTTTTTCAGAGGTGGATGCAGATAAAAATTATTTTTAATTTGCAACCGGATGGAGGTCAGTATAGATGGACTAATAGAGAAAGTCCCACACACTGCTAGAAGGCCAATATTTTTTCAGAGCTAGATGCAGATAAAAATTATTTTTAATTTGCAACCTGATGGAGGTCAGTATAGATGGACTAATAGAGAAAGTCCCACACACTACTAGAAGGCCAAATATTTTTTCAGAGCTAGATGCAGAAAAAAATTATATTCAGTTTGCAACCTGATGGAGGTCAGTATAGATGGACTAATAGAACAAGTCCCACACACAGCTAGAAGCCCAAATATTTTTTCAGAGGTAGATGCAGATAAAAATTATTTTTAATTTGCAACCTGATGGAGGTCAGTATAGATGGACTAATAGAGAAAGTCCCACACACTGCTAGAAGGCCAAATATTTTTTCAGAGCTAGATGCAGATAAAAATTATTTTTAATTTGCAACCTGATGGAGGTCAGTATAGATGGACTAATAGAGAAAGTCCCACACACTACTAGAAGGCCAAATATTTTTTCAGAGCTAGATGCAGAAAAAAATTATATTCAGTTTGCAACCTGATGGAGGTCAGTATAGATGGACTAATAGAACAAGTCCAACACACAGCTAGAAGCCCAAATATTTTTTCAGAGGTAGATGCAGATAAAAATTATTTTTAATTTGCAACCTGATGGAGGTCAGTATAGATGGACTAATAGAGAAAGTCCCACACACTGCTAGAAGGCCAAATATTTTTTCAGAGCTAGATGCAGATAAAAATTATTTTTAATTTGCAACCTGATGGAGGTCAGTATAGATGGACTAATAGAGAAAGTCCCACACACTGCTAGAAGGTCAAATATTTTTTCAGAGCTAGATGCAGAAAAAAATTATATTCAGTTTGCAACCTGATGGAGGTCTGTATAGATGGATTAATAGAACAAGTCCCACACACAGCTAGAAGCCCAATATTTTTTCAGAGGTAGATGCAGAAAAAAAATATTCAGTTTGCAACCTGATGGAGGTCTGTATAGATGGATTAATAGAACAAGTCCCACACACAGCTAGAAGCCCAATATATTTTCAGAGGTAGATGCAGAAAAAAAATATATTCAGTTTGCAACCTGATGGAGGTCAGTATAGATGGACTAATAGAGAAAGTCCCACACACTGCTAGAAGGCCAAATATTTTTTCAGAGCTAGATGCAGAAAAAAATTATATTCAGTTTGCAACCTGATGGAGGTCAGTATAGATGGACTAATAGAACAAGTCCCACACACAGCTAGAAGGCCAAATATTTTTTCAGAGCTAGATGCAGATAAAAATTATTTTTAATTTGCAACCTGATGGAGGTCAGTATACATGGACTAATAGAGAAAGTCCCACACACTACTAGAAGGCCAAATATTTTTTCAGAGCTAGATGCAGAAAAAAAATTATATTCAGTTTGCAACCTGATGGAGGTCAGTATAGATGGACTAATAGAACAAGTCCCACACACAGCTAGAAGCCCAAATATTTTTTCAGAGGTAGATGCAGATAAAAATTATTTTTAATTTGCAAACTGATGGAGGTCAGTATAGATGGACTAATAGAGAAAGTCCCACACACTGCTAGAAGGCCAAATATTTTTTCAGAGCTAGATGCAGATAAAAATTATTTTTAATTTGCAACCTGATGGAGGTCAGTATAGATGGACTAATAGAGAAAGTCCCACACACTACTAGAAGGCCAAATATTTTTTCAGAGCTAGATGCAGAAAAAAATTATATTCAGTTTGCAACCTGATGGAGGTCAGTATAGATGGACTAATAGAACAAGTCCCACACACAGCTAGAAGCCCAAATATTTTTTCAGAGGTAGATGCAGATAAAAATTATTTTTAATTGGCAACCTGATGGAGGTCAGTATAGATGGACTAATAGAGAAAGTCCCACACACTGCTAGAAGGCCAAATATTTTTTCAGAGCTAGATGCAGATAAAAATTATTTTTAATTTGCAACCTGATGGAGGTCAGTATAGATGGACTAATAGAGAAAGTCCCACACACTGCTAGAAGGTCAAATATTTTTTCAGAGCTAGATGCAGAAAAAAATTATATTCAGTTTGCAACCTGATGGAGGTCTGTATAGATGGATTAATAGAACAAGTCCCACACACAGCTAGAAGCCCAATATTTTTTCAGAGGTAGATGCAGAAAAAAAAATATTCAGTTTGCAACCTGATGGAGGTCTGTATAGATGGATTAATAGAACAAGTCCCACACACAGCTAGAAGCCCAATATTTTTTCAGAGGTAGATGCAGAAAAAAAATATATTCAGTTTGCAACCTGATGGAGGTCAGTATAGATGGACTAATAGAGAAAGTCCCACACACTGCTAGAAGGCCAAATATTTTTTCAGAGCTAGATGCAGAAAAAAATTATATTCAGTTTGCAACCTGATGGAGGTCAGTATAGATGGACTAATAGAACAAGTCACACACACAGCTAGAAGCCCAAATATTTTTTCAGAGCTATATGCAGATAAAAATTATTTTTAATTTGCAACCTGATGGAGGTCAGTATAGATGGACTAATAGAGAAAGTCCCACACACTGCTAGAAGGCCAAATATTTTTTCAGAGCTAGATGCAGATAAAAATTATTTTTAATTTGCAACCTGATGGAGGTCAGTATAGATGGACTAATAGAGAAAGTCCCACACACTGCTAGAAGGCCAAATATTTTTTCAGAGCTAGATGCAGAAAAAAATTATATTCAGTTTGCAACCTGATGGAGGTCAGTATAGATGGACTAATAGAACAAGTCCCACACACAGCTAGAAGCCCAAATATTTTTTCAGAGGTAGATGCAGATAAAAATTATTTTTAATTTGCAACCTGATGGAGGTCAGTATAGATGGACTAATAGAGAAAGTCCCACACACTGCTAGAAGGCCAAATATTTTTTCAGAGCTAGATGCAGATAAAAATTATTTTTAATTTGCAACATGATGGAGGTCAGTATAGATGGACTAATAGAGAAAGTCCCACACACTACTAGAAGGCCAAATATTTTTTCAGAGCTAGATGCAGAAAAAAATTATATTCAGTTTGCAACCTGATGGAGGTCAGTATAGATGGACTAATAGAACAAGTCCCACACACAGCTAGAAGCCCAAATATTTTTTCAGAGGTAGATGCAGATAAAAATTATTTTTAATTTGCAACCTGATGGAGGTCAGTATAGATGGACTAATAGAGAAAGTCCCACACACTGCTAGAAGGCCAAATATTTTTTCAGAGCTAGATGCAGATAAAAATTATTTTTAATTTGCAACCTGATGGAGGTTAGTATAGATGGACTAATAGAAAAAGTCCCACACACTGCTAGAAGGCCAAATATTTTTTCAGAGCTAGATGCAGAAAAAAATTATATTCAGTTTGCAACCTGATGGAGGTCTGTATATATGGATTAATAGAACAAGTCCCACACACAGCTAGAAGCCCAATATTTTTTCAGAGGTAGATGCAGAAAAAAAATATATTCAGTTTGCAACCTGATGGAGGTCTGTATAGATGGATTAATAGAACAAGTCCCACACACAGCTAGAAGCCCAATATTTTTTCAGAGGTAGATGCAGAAAAAAAATATATTCAGTTTGCAACCTGATGGAGGTCAGTATAGATGGACTAATAGAGAAAGTCCCACACACTGCTAGAAGGCCAAATATTTTTTCAGAGCTGGATGCAGAAAAAAATTATATTCAGTTTGCAACCTGATGGAGGTCAGTATAGATGGACTAATAGAACAAGTCCCACACACAGCTAGAAGCCCAAATATTTTTTCAGAGGTAGATGCAGATAAAAATTATTTTTAATTTGCAACCTGATGGAGGTCAGTATAGATGGACTAATAGAGAAAGTCCCACACACTGCTAGAAGGCCAAATATTTTTTCAGAGCTAGATGCAGATAAAAATTATTTTTAATTTGCAACCTGATGGAGGTCAGTATAGATGGACTAATAGAGAAAGTCCCAGACACTGCTAGAAGGCCAAATATTTTTTCAGAGCTAGATGCAGATAAAAATTATTTTTAATTTGCAACCTGATGGAGGTCAGTATAGATGGACTAATAGAGAAAGTCCCACACACTGCTAGAAGGCCAAATATTTTTTCAGAGCTAGATGCAGAAAAAAATTATATTCAGTTTGCAACCTGATGGAGGTCAGTATAGATGGACTAATAGAACAAGTCCCACACACAGCTAGAAGCCCAAATATTTTTTCAGAGGTAGATGCAGAAAAAAATTATATTCAGTTTGCAACCTGATGGAGGTCTGTATAGATGGATTAATAGAACAAGTCCAACACACAGCTAGAAGCCCAATATTTTTTCAGAGGTAGATGCAGAAAAAAAATTATTTTTAATTTGCAACCTGATGGAGGTCAGTATAGATGGATTAATAGAGAAAGTCCCACACACTGCGAGAAGGCCAAATATTTTTTCAGAGCTAGATGCAGAAAAAAATTATATTCAGTTTGCAACCTGATGGAGGTCAGTATAGATGGACTAATAGAACAAGTCCCATACACAGCTAGAAGCCCAAATATTTTTTCAGAGGTAGATGCAGATAAAAATTATTTTTAATTTGCAACCTGATGGAGGTCAGTATAGATGGACTAATAGAGAAAGTCCCACACACTGCTAGAAGGCCAAATATTTTTTCAGAGCTAGATGCAGATAAAAATTATTTTTAATTTGCAACTTGATGGAGGTTAGTATAGATGGACTAATGGAGAAAGTCCCACACACTGCTAGAAGGCCAAATATTTTTTCAGAGCTAGATGCAGAAAAAAATTATATTCAGTTTGCAACCTGATGGAGGTCTGTATAGATGGATTAATAGAACAAGTCCCACACACAGCTAGAAGCCCAATATTTTTTCAGAGGTAGATGCAGAAAAAAAATATATTCAGTTTGCAACCTGATGGAGGTCTGTATAGATGGATTAATAGAACAAGTCCCACACACAGCTAGAAGCCCAATATTTTTTCAGAGGTAGGTGCAGAAAAAAAATATATTCAGTTTGCAACCTGATGGAGGTCAGTATAGATGGACTAATAGAGAAAGTCCCACACACTGCTAGAAGACCAAATATTTTTTCAGAGCTGGATGCAGAAAAAAATTATATTCAGTTTGCAACCTGATGGAGGTCAGTATAGATGGACTAATAGAACAAGTCCCACACACAGCTAGAAGCCCAAATATTTTTTCAGAGGTAGATGCAGATAAAAATTATTTTTAATTTGCAACCTGATGGAGGTCAGTATAGATGGACTAATAGAGAAAGGCCCACACACTGCTAGAAGGCCAAATATTTTTTCAGAGCTAGATGCAGATAAAAATTATTTTTAATTTGCAACCTGATGGAGGTCAGTATAGATGGACTAATAGAGAAAGTCCCACACACTGCTAGAAGGCCAAATATTTTTTCAGAGCTAGATGCAGATAAAAATTATTTTTAATTTGCAACCTGATGGAGGTCAGTATAGATGGACTAATAGAGAAAGTCCCACACACTGCTAGAAGGCCAAATATTTTTTCAGAGCTAGATGCAGAAAAAAATTATATTCAGTTTGCAACCTGATAGAGGTAAGTATAGATGGACTAATAGAACAAGTCCCACACACAGCTAGAAGCCCAAATATTTTTTCAGAGGTAGATGCAGATAAAAATTATTTTTAATTTGCAACCTGATGGAGGTCAGTATAGATGGACTAATAGAGAAAGTCCCACACACTGCTAGAAGGCCAAATATTTTTTCAGAGATAGATGCAGATAAAAATTATTTTTAATTTGCAACCTGATGGAGGTCAGTATAGATGGACTAATAGAGAAAGTCCCACACACTACTAGAAGGCCAAATATTTTTTCAGAGCTAGATGCAGAAAAAAATTATATTCAGTTTGCAACCTGATGGAGGTCAGTATAGATGGACTAATAGAACAAGTCCCACACACAGCTAGAAGCCCAAATATTTTTTCAGAGGTAGATGCAGAAAAAAATTATATTCAGTTTGCAACCTGATGGAGGTCTGTATAGATGGATTAATAGAACAAGTCCCACACACAGCTAGAAGCCCAATATTTTTTCAGAGGTAGATGCAGAAAAAAATTATTTTTAATTTGCAACCTGATGGAGGTCAGTATAGATGGACTAATAGATAAAGTCCCACACACTGCTAGAAGGCCAAATATTTTTTCAGAGCTAGATGCAGAAAAAAATTATATTCAGTTTGCAACCTGATGGAGGTCAGTATAGATGGACTAATAGAACAAGTCCCATACACAGCTAGAAGCCCAAATATTTTTTCAGAGCTAGATGCAGATAAAAATTATTTTTAATTTGCAACCTGATGGAGGTCAGTATAGATGGACTAATAGAGAAAGTCCCACACACTGCTAGAAGGCCAAATATTTTTTCAGAGCTAGATGCAGAAAAAAATTATATTCAGTTTGCAACCTGATGGAGGTCAGTATAGATGGACTAATAGAACAAGTCCCACACACAGCTAGAAGCCCAAATATTTTTTCAGAGGTAGATGCAGATAAAATTTATTTTTAATTTGCAACCTGATGGAGGTCAGTATAGATGGACTAATAGAGAAAGTCCCACACACTACTAGAAGGCCAAATATTTTTTCATAGCTAGATGCAGAAAAAAATTATATTCAGTTTGCAACCTGATGGAGGTCAGTATAGATGGACTAATAGAACAAGTCCCACACACTGCTAGAAGCCCAAATATTTTTTCAGAGGTAGATGCAGATAAAAATTATTTTTAATTTGCAACCTGATGGAGGTCAGTATAGATGGACTAATAGAGAAAGTCCCACACACTGCTAGAAGGCCAAATATTTTTTCAGAGCTAGATGCAGATAAAAATTATTTTTAATTTGCAACCTGATGGAGGTCAGTATAGATGGACTAATAGAGAAAGTCCCACACACTGCTAGAAGGCCAAATATTTTTTCAGAGCTAGATGCAGAAAAAAATTATATTCAGTTTGCAACCTGATGGAGGTCAGTATAGATGGACTAATAGAGAAAGTCCCACACACTACTAGAAGGCCAAATATTTTTTCAGAGCTAGATGCAGAAAAAAATTATATTCAGTTTGCAACCTGATGGAGGTCAGTATAGATGGACTAATAGAACAAGTCCCACACACTGCTAGAAGCCCAAATATTTTTTCAGAGGTAGATGCAGATAAAAATTATTTTTAATTTGCAACTTGATGGAGGTCAGTATAGATGGACTAATAGAGAAAGTCCCACACACTGCTAGAAGGCCAAATATTTTTTCAGAGCTAGATGCAGATAAAAATTATTTTTAATTTGCAACCTGATGGAGGTCAGTATAGATGGACTAATAGAGAAAGTCCCACACACTGCTAGAAGGCCAAATATTTTTTCAGAGCTAGATGCAGAAAAAAATTATATTCAGTTTGCAACCTGATGGAGGTCTGTATAGATGGATTAATAGAACAAGTCCCACACACAGCTAGAAGCCCAATATTTTTTCAGAGGTAGATGCAGAAAAAATATATATTCAGTTTGCAACCTGATGGAGGTCAGTATAGATGGACTAATAGAGAAAGTCCCACACACTGCTAGAAGGCCAAATATTTTTTCAGAGCTGGATGCAGAAAAAAATTATATTCAGTTTGCAACCTGATGGAGGTCAGTATAGATGGACTAATAGAACAAGTCCCACACACAGCTAGAAGCCCAAATATTTTTTCAGAGGTAGATGCAGATAAAAATTATTTTTAATTTGCAACCTGATGGAGGTCAGTATAGATGGACTAATAGAGAAAGGCCCACACACTGCTAGAAGGCCAAATATTTTTTCAGAGCTAGATGCAGATAAAAATTATTTTTAATTTGCAACCTGATGGAGGTCAGTATAGATGGACTAATAGAGAAAGTCCCACACACTGCTAGAAGGCCAAATATTTTTTCAGAGCTAGATGCAGATAAAAATTATTTTTAATTTGCAACCTGATGGAGGTCAGTATAGATGGACTAATAGAGAAAGTCCCACACACTGCTAGAAGGCCAAATATTTTTTCAGAGCTAGATGCAGAAAAAAATTATATTCAGTTTGCAACCTGATAGAGGTAAGTATAGATGGACTAATAGAACAAGTCCCACACACAGCTAGAAGCCCAAATATTTTTTCAGAGGTAGATGCAGATAAAAATTATTTTTAATTTGCAACCTGATGGAGGTCAGTATAGATGGACTAATAGAGAAAGTCCCACACACTGCTAGAAGGCCAAATATTTTTTCAGAGATAGATGCAGATAAAAATTATTTTTAATTTGCAACCTGATGGAGGTCAGTATAGATGGACTAATAGAGAAAGTCCCACACACTACTAGAAGGCCAAATATTTTTTCAGAGCTAGATGCAGAAAAAAATTATATTCAGTTTGCAACCTGATGGAGGTCAGTATAGATGGACTAATAGAACAAGTCCCACACACAGCTAGAAGCCCAAATATTTTTTCAGAGGTAGATGCAGAAAAAAATTATATTCAGTTTGCAACCTGATGGAGGTCTGTATAGATGGATTAATAGAACAAGTCCCACACACAGCTAGAAGCCCAATATTTTTTCAGAGGTAGATGCAGAAAAAAATTATTTTTAATTTGCAACCTGATGGAGGTCAGTATAGATGGACTAATAGATAAAGTCCCACACACTGCTAGAAGGCCAAATATTTTTTCAGAGCTAGATGCAGAAAAAAATTATATTCAGTTTGCAACCTGATGGAGGTCAGTATAGATGGACTAATAGAACAAGTCCCATACACAGCTAGAAGCCCAAATATTTTTTCAGAGCTAGATGCAGATAAAAATTATTTTTAATTTGCAACCTGATGGAGGTCAGTATAGATGGACTAATAGAGAAAGTCCCACACACTGCTAGAAGGCCAAATATTTTTTCAGAGCTAGATGCAGAAAAAAATTATATTCAGTTTGCAACCTGATGGAGGTCAGTATAGATGGACTAATAGAACAAGTCCCACACACAGCTAGAAGCCCAAATATTTTTTCAGAGGTAGATGCAGATAAAATTTATTTTTAATTTGCAACCTGATGGAGGTCAGTATAGATGGACTAATAGAGAAAGTCCCACACACTACTAGAAGGCCAAATATTTTTTCATAGCTAGATGCAGAAAAAAATTATATTCAGTTTGCAACCTGATGGAGGTCAGTATAGATGGACTAATAGAACAAGTCCCACACACTGCTAGAAGCCCAAATATTTTTTCAGAGGTAGATGCAGATAAAAATTATTTTTAATTTGCAACCTGATGGAGGTCAGTATAGATGGACTAATAGAGAAAGTCCCACACACTGCTAGAAGGCCAAATATTTTTTCAGAGCTAGATGCAGATAAAAATTATTTTTAATTTGCAACCTGATGGAGGTCAGTATAGATGGACTAATAGAGAAAGTCCCACACACTGCTAGAAGGCCAAATATTTTTTCAGAGCTAGATGCAGAAAAAAATTATATTCAGTTTGCAACCTGATGGAGGTCAGTATAGATGGACTAATAGAGAAAGTCCCACACACTACTAGAAGGCCAAATATTTTTTCAGAGCTAGATGCAGAAAAAAATTATATTCAGTTTGCAACCTGATGGAGGTCAGTATAGATGGACTAATAGAACAAGTCCCACACACTGCTAGAAGCCCAAATATTTTTTCAGAGGTAGATGCAGATAAAAATTATTTTTAATTTGCAACTTGATGGAGGTCAGTATAGATGGACTAATAGAGAAAGTCCCACACACTGCTAGAAGGCCAAATATTTTTTCAGAGCTAGATGCAGATAAAAATTATTTTTAATTTGCAACTTGATGGAGGTCAGTATAGATGGACTAATAGAGAAAGTCCCACACACTGCTAGAAGGCCAAATATTTTTTCAGAGCTAGATGCAGAAAAAAATTATATTCAGTTTGCAACCTGATGGAGGTCTGTATAGATGGATTAATAGAACAAGTCCCACACACAGCTAGAAGCCCAATATTTTTTCAGAGGTAGATGCAGAAAAAATATATATTCAGTTTGCAACCTGATGGAGGTCTGTATAGATGGAATAATAGAACAAGTCCCACACACAGCTAGAAGCCCAATATTTTTTCAGAGGTAGATGCAGAAAAAAATTATATTCAGTTTGCAACCTGATGGAGGTCAGTATAGATGGACTAATAGAGAAAGTCCCACACACTGCTAGAAGCCCAAATATTTTTTCAGAGCTAGATGCAGAAAAAAATTATATTCAGTTTGCAACCTGATGGAGGTCAGTATAGATGGACTAATAGAGAAAGTCCCACACACTACTAGAAGGCCAAATATTTTTTCAGAGCTAGATGCAGAAAAAAAATATATTCAGTTTGCAACCTGATGGAGGTCAGTATAGATGGACTAATAGAACAAGTCCCACAAACTGCTAGAAGCCCAAATATTTTTTCAGAGGTAGATGCAGATAAAAATTATTTTTAATTTGCAACTTGATGGAGGTCAGTATAGATGGACTAATAGAGAAAGTCCCACACACTGCTAGAAGGCCAAATATTTTTTCAGAGCTAGATGCAGATAAAAATTATTTTTAATTTGCAACCTGATGGAGGTCAGTATAGATGGACTAATAGAGAAAGTCCCACACACTGCTAGAAGGCCAAATATTTTTTCAGAGCTAGATGCAGAAAAAAATTATATTCAGCTTGCAACCTGATGGAGGTCTGTATAGATGGATTAATAGAACAAGTCCCACACACAGCTAGAAGCCCAATATTTTTTCAGAGCTAGATGCAGAAAAAAAATATATTCAGTTTGCAACCTGATGGAGGTCTGTATAGATGGATTAATAGAACAAGTCCCACACACAGCTAGAAGCCCAATATTTTTTCAGAGGTAGATGCAGAAAAAATATATATTCAGTTTGCAACCTGATGGAGGTCAGTATAGATGGACTAATAGAGAAAGTCCCACACACTGCTAGAAGGCCAAATATTTTTTCAGAGCTAGATGCAGAAAAAAATTATATTCAGTTTGCAACCTGATGGAGGTCAGTATAGATGGACTAATAGAACAAGTCCCACACACAGCTAGAAGCCCAAATATTTTTTCAGAGGTAGATGCAGATAAAAATTATTTTTAATTTGCAACCTGATGGAGGTCAGTATAGATGGACTAATAGAGAAAGTCCCACACACTGCTAGAAGGCCAAATATTTTTTCAGAGCTAGATGCAGAAAAAAATTATATTCAATTTGCAACCTGATGGAGGTCAGTATAGATGGACTAATAGAATGATGCTATGTCCAAAAGATTTTACTTCACTAGGTGCAGTAAAAAAATTGGTATTCTATACACAGGTGGTATATCTTGCAACACAGATAGGCTACTCCACTGACTAACACACTCTGCAATAGGCCAAAAAGGATTAGCTTTGCGAGATTCAGCCAAATGCTGTGAAAAAAACTTGCACAGCACTGGCACAGACCTGCCTGGCAAAAACTGATAGGAACTGATGTAACCTAGTCCTGAAAAGGACTGCAATTACAATTAGTCTTTACTCCCACAATCTATCTATTTAAGAGCACAGACCTGCCTGATAAAAGTTGTAGGAAATGCTGTAACCTAGTCCTTAAAAGGACTGCAATCACAACTATTCCCTACTCCCAAGCTATCTGTAGATTTGTGCGAAAATTGGCTTGAAATTAACAAGGTATAGCGCACACAGCAACAGCGGTGCCGTCTAACACGCAGCTGCAGCAGTGAGAAAATGGTGGCGACGGGGAAAATGGCTTGGTCTTATAGGGCAAGGACATGTGACATACACTGCCAATGACACATGCCCTTGCTTGTGTGAAAAACAGCAGTTCGCTCCGTGTGTGCGCTGCTGATAGGCTGACAGATTGCACCTCCCCACTGCAAATGCGGGAAAGAGAAAAAAAAATGGAGATCTTCATTATTCCTGCAGAGATCCATCCCCTGCCCCTCCCCCCACCCCGCTGTACACTCAAACTGCGTATTAACATTAATTTTCATCATTACTGAGAAAAAATCCAGTTATGATTTTGATGCACGAACAGTTATCGAACATAACCTCGAACAGCCGAATTTTTCTCAAATCGTTCGTGTTCGCCGAACGGCTCGAACACCGCCCAAAACAGCTCGAATTTGAGATTGGCGAACAGTTCGAGTAGAACAACGCTCATCTCTAGTGTACATATGCCACATCAGCCAGTTGGAAGTGCTTGATATTGGGACATGATTCTATCTAGATTTTCAGGTCCCATTCAATTTTTAAAGGCACCTTTAATAAAAAAAAGGTGGAATTTTTGGAATACCTATTTTAATTGTTAACTCTAGATACCATACATCCCAAGATCACATCGCTATTGTTGCTGCATGTTAGTTAACGGTTATGAACCTAAGTGTATCAATTTCGCAAACCTAGCATTTTAAGTTTCATTAAATTACATTTCATTTTGGTTTAATATCATTGCTTAAAAAAGAATTAAATAAAAAATAGATATGTATAGTTTATAAACAAATTAAACATTATTCTTTTGTCCAAAATGCAAGTTAAACCCAAACATGGCACGGGCGATGGATGTGGAAGGGTGACAAAAAAAAAAAATTATATCACGGATAAGAATGTGTTTGCTGCTAGCCAACATTATCTTGGCAAACGCAAGTCACATTTGGCCTCACTTGCCTCTGGTAAGTGCATTAGTATCTCAATCACAGCAGGATGATGTAGGCAATACAATCAGCTGGAGTCAGCGCCCTGCTCAGTGCACTTATTCCGCAACCATAATAGTTAATGTTGTACATAATGGAATTTCCAATCTGTCAATGACACCTGTTCCTATTCTGCCCCAAATTCCCTTAATCCACTGCACCCTGGAGGCTAAAAATCATATTACACCAGAAAAATTATTCCAGTTGATATTTAGGAAGACAGTCGGCTTTGTTATCGGAAGACATGGTGCCGGAGGAGAAGGACAAAACTATTCTAATATCAAACTTTTTTTAAGGGTCTGCGAGCTGAAGTTGTAAGGACATGGTCTGTGGTAATAACACTCTAAGTCAGGGGAAACCTTAGGGTGGGAATCAGGTGAGAAGATGGTGACAAGAAATGCTGGCCATTTTACATACAAAGGCACCTGTCATCTGAGGCATGGATGATGATGTGTTGAATATAATCTGGGAATTAGACAGGTGTGACGAGGAAGTGAGGTATAGTGCTCGCATTATTGATACACAGCACAGGCAACATACGTCAAAAACATCCACTGGGGACAAATCAGCTTTTCCTGCAGTCATCTCTGGAATAGTTAGAGCCACAAGCACTGTTAGTGGAGGAGACTGTACAGCGTCTGAAAAGTCTGGTTGCGGTGGTGGTGAGTCGTACTTGAGGACTTCTCATATGTGGGAGTTTTTGCATGTTGCTGGCAGGTGATTCTTTGGCATACTGAGGGCTCCTCAAGAGGAAAATCAACCGTGGTCATTCCGACTCTCATAGACAAGGAGCTAAACCTCTCCATCAGCACTTGAAGCAAACTCACCTGCTTATTTGGCAATGTCATGCTGTCCAGCAACCAGACCAAGCCACACCCTTGGATAGCACCTCTTTGATGTCATCATCACCACCATCATTGTCATTTTCCTTTACTGTGTGTGATTCTCCAAGTACCCCTCCACCTTCTACATCGAAATGGTAAATATCCTTCTCAACTGACATGACCTCATCCCTAAAGCACTTGGCAAATTGTTAATGCCCCACAGCATCCTCATCCTTTTCGCTCATGGAAGACAAGGTACAGCTTGAAAGCAGGGAGGAGGGTTGGGTGTAAGCCACTCAGTGAAATTGCTGCTGTGCACCAAGAGGCAACTTACCTGCTTAAAGGTTCCCTGTGAACTACAACTTGGAATTGTCATGAGCTACAATGACTGGAACATTCTGGCTGCCTTATGGTCCGGCAAAATAACCCTCACTCCATGCATAGGCCACATTCTGATAATGAAAGATTTTGTTCACAAATAGACACCCCTGAGAAATGTGGTGGCTATAGCCACAAAAGTCTCAGCCAAATTCAATAAATCTTGTGTGGCAAAGCATGCCCTTTCTGCTTTGCAAAAATGAAAAATCAGTATTTCAAAGCACCACCTGGTTTGCGATGTCGCAACCCATTGGGATTCAATGCTATATACTGTATATATTGAATCATTTGTATGAACATCGTAAAGGAGTGAAGGACTATATCATGCTGCAGTTAAGAGCCCAGGAAGAAGCTGTCATTCGTGTGGTAAAACTTGGGATTTGGCAACATATTTGGCATCTGCCAAAAGGTGGACTGCTCCATGCATTTGTTTTTAAGTGCTGTTTTAATTACTTTTGTGAGTACTGCTTATCCAGCAAAGTGGATCTATATTATATTCCGTTTTATCAGTTTAGGTACCTTCTCACCTGGATTTATCCACTTTACTTCATCAGAGTCATAATGTTTACATGGATACCTGCAGTTTCAAAAAGGATTTTCAACTGGACTAATTACTTGGAAACCAAGGACTCTGTTCACATTACTCTTTATTTGTATTAGGTGGTGAGCTCTCTTCCACTTCTGCCCAACATTGTAAAGTAGTGCTTGTTTTGCAAATGTAGTCAAACTTTAGCTTGGGTTACTTTGAAATCTGACATTGGAAGCTAATGAGGGATATTTGTTGCCTACTAAAGTCCTTTGAAGAGGCAAAAAAAATTGTCAGTAGGGACAAGTGTGGAATCAGCAATGTAATCACGCTAATAGTTATTCTTGAAAAAACACTCACAAGCATGAAAGAGGGTATGGAGAATGAGCAGCAATTCACACCTGTTCAGCACCACCTTGTGTCCTTTGGGGACCCTCAAGGTCCATGTCACATGCTTCAGGATTTAGACGAGGAAGAGCAGCAGCAAGTAGAAGTAGAGGAGCATATGGATTTGTCATAGTCATGGGATGAAGCGAGAGGGAAAATTGTGATGATTACGATGCTGGCCATGACAAACAATGCTCGCAGTGGGGTTACAACAATGAAACAATGGGGCCCTCAGTCATGATGGTGGGCATGGCAAGCTGTATGCTGCAATGCCTGTTGGAGGACAAGCGTATTGTTAACATGAAGAAAGGACCCTTGGGGGACTTATTTCCAGCTTCCAAAAAGGAGTTCAAATTCGTTTACTTTGAGTTTAAGCTATGTTATCTGCTTTGCAAACCTGTTGCAAGTAAATGCCTGTCGCCCACATTACTGAACAGCAAACCTCTCGGAAATCCATGAGCACAATGTCCCCCGCCTGTGTCAGCATTAGGGCTGTAACAAGTAGCCAAGACAACAGCAGCAAAACTGACAGAATACTTGACATGATGGATCAGATGTTTTTTTGTGCCACTGCGACAACCTTTTATTGCAGACATTGCAGTGAGCTGCATGTTGTTTTGCAACTAAGGAAGAAGGAACTGTATAAAAATAATCTGATACAGCGAGTTAAAATGCTAATGAGTGATTTGTTTTTAAGTGTGATGTGGCATAAGTGTGTGACTTGTGAATCAGTGAAGAGTTATTTAGGAATCTTGCAACAAATACGTCTGCGCATTGCTGGGTGCATTTCTACCTAACTCTAATTTAAATGTACTTTCTTACTTAATTCTGTATTTATTTTTTCCTACAGGTGACATGTCTTTTACCTTACTGCAGGGCCGGCTCCAGGTTTTTGTGGGCCCTGGGCAAAAGAGTCTCAGTGGGCCCCTTTAACACATACCACAATTCATGATGCACAGATACTGCAGAGAAATCATAATATATATATATATATATATATATATATATATATATATATATTACAATACCGATATCTATTGTAAATTCCACAATAGCTCAGAAACCGGCGAATCGCTCCATACAGAATACTGGCCCCCATACAACGCTTCATACAGGATACTGGGCCCAATATAATGCTCCATACAGGATACTAGCCCTCATATAATGCTCCACACAGGATAATAGCCCCCTTATAATCCACCATACAGAATACTGGCCCCCTTATAACGCTCCATGCAGGCTGTGCCCCCACATAATGCTCCATGCAGGCTGCTCCCCCACATAATGCCTCATGCAGGCTGTTTCCCCCACATAATGCCTCATGCAGGCTGCTTCCCCCACATAATGCCCCACGCAGGCTGTTCCCCCCACATAATGCCCCACGCAGGATGTCACTCCCCCCCATATAATGCCCCATGCAGGATATCACCTCTCCCCCCTCCCTTATAATGCCCCATGCAGGATGTCACCTCTCCCTTCCCCCTTATAATGCCCCATGCAGGATGTAACCTATCCCTCCCCCCTTATAATGCCCATGCAGGATGTCACCTCTCCCTTCCCCCTTATAATGCCCCATGCAGGAATTCACCTCTCCCTCCCCCCTTATAATGCCCCATGCAGGATGTCACCTCTCCCCCCCTCCCTTATAATGCCCCATGCAGGATGTCACTCCCTCCCCCCTTATAATGCCCCATGCAGGATGTCACTCCCCCCCCTTATAATGCCCCATGCAGGATGTCACTCCCCCCCTTATAACGCCCCATGCAGGATGTCACAACCCCTACACCCCCTCCCTTATAATGCCCCATGCCTCCATACATGAAAAAAAAAAAAATCAAATACTCATCTTACTTCTCACCTGCTGCCGCTGCTCCGGACTCCAGCGTGGCTGGCGTCTTCCCGCTCTGCGCTGTGACGGCTAAGGAGATAGCGCGGTGTAAAGACGTCACCGCACCCTCTGACCTGAGACGTCACTGTGCAGCAGCCACGGAAGAGACCGGAGCTGCTGCGGAGGCACGGGGAGTGGTAAGTATTGTGCTGGCTGCCAGGGCCCTGAGCAAGCGGGGGGGAGCGGGCACTGACACCGCTCTCCTCCGCTCACGGGTTCCATAGCGCGACGCGTTGCCCGACGATGAGTGGGCCCCCCTGCCTGCTCAGGGCCCCGGCACTTGCCCAGGTGCGCTGGGTGCTGACGCCGGCCCTGCCTTACTGTATACATACAGTACAGACCAAAAGTTTAGACACACCTTCTCCTTTAAAGATTTTTCTGTATTTTCATGACTATCAAACATTCACACTGAAGGCATCAAAACTATGAATTAACACGTGGAATTATATACTTAACAAAAAAGTGTGAAACAGCTGAAAATATGTCTTATATTCTAGGTTCTTCAAAGTAGCCACCTTTTGCTTTGATGACTGCTTTGCACACTCTTGGCATTCTCTTGATGAGCTTCAAGAGGTAGTCACCGGAAATGGTCTTCCAACAATCTTGAAGGAGTTCCCACAGATGCTTAACACTTGTTGGCCCTTTTGCCTTCACTCTGCGGTCCAGCTCACCCCAAACCATCTCGATTGGGTTCAGGTCTGGTGACTGTGGAGGCCAGGTCATCTGGCGTAGCACCCCATCACTCTCTCTCTTGGTCAAATAGCCCTTATACAGCCTGGAGGTGTGTTTGGGGTCATTGTCCTGTTGAAAAATAAATGATGGTCCAACTAAACGCAAACCGGATGGAATAGCATGCCGCTGCAAGATGCTGTGGTAGCCATGCTGGTTCAGTATGCCTTCAATTTTGAATAAATCCCCAACAGTGTCACCAGCAAAGTACCCCCACACCATCACACCTCCTCCTCCATGCTTCACGGTGGGAACCAGACATGTAAAGTCCATCCGTTCACCTTTTCTGCGTCGCACAAAGACACGGTGGTTGGAACCAAAGATCTCAAATTTGGACTCATCAGACCAAAGCACAGATTTCCACTGGTCTAATGTCCATTCCTTGTGTTCTTTAGTCTCTTCTGCTTGTTGCCTGTTCTTAGCAGTGGTTTCCTAGCAGCTATTTTACCATGAAGGCCTGCTGCACAAAGTCTCCTCTTAACAGTTGTTGAAGAGATGTGTCTGCTGCTAGAACTCGGTGTGGCATTGACCTGGTCTCTAATCTGAGCTGCTGTTAACCTGCGATTTCTGAGGCTGGTGACTCGGATAAACTTATCCTCAGAAGCAGAGGAGACTCTTGGTCTTCCTTTCCTGGGGCAGTCCTCATGTGAGCCAGTTTCTTTGCAGCGCTTGATGGTTTTTGCAACTGCACTTGGGGACACTTTCAAAGTTTGCCCAATTTTTCGCATGGACTGACCTTCATTTCTTAAAGTAATGATGGCCACTCGTTTTTCTTTACTTAGAATTTGTTTTATGGCAAAAAAAAAAAGCAGCTAACAGCCTATTCAGTAGGACTATCAGCTGTGTATCCACCTGACTTCTGCACAACACAACTGATGGTCCCAACCCCATTTATAAGGCAAGAAATCCCACTTATTAAACCTGACAGGGCACACCTGTGAAGTGAAAACCATTTCCGGTGACTACCTCTTGAAGCTCATCAAGAGAATGCCAAGAGTGTGCAAAGCAGTCATCAAAGCAAAAGGTGGCTACTTTGAAGAACCTAGAATATAAGACATATTTTCAGTTGTTTCACACTTTTTTGTTAAGTGTATAATTCCACATGTGTTAATTCATAGTTTTGATGCCTTAAGTGTGAATGTACAATTTTGATAGTCATGAAAATACAGAAAAATCTTTAAATGAGAAGGTGTGTCCAAACTTTTGGTCTGTACTGTATATATGTACATACATGTATATATCTGTATTTGTTTATCACAAAGTGCTTAAGAGAAACATTTTGAGGATGGGTATACTCACAAAGGGTTACTAGAGGGAGCAGTTTCAGGAGTACTGAATAGCTACTTAATTACAGGTGGGAGTACCTAATTAAGGTTTTATAAGTACCAGCTACTTGGGGCTTCCAGATATTGCAATGAGCTGCAGGTTGTATTGCAGCTAAGAAAAAAGAAACTGTATTTAAATTATCTTATATAACAAGAGAAAGAGCAAGGAAGTGATTTATTTTTAAGTATGATTTAGCTTAAAGGGAACGTGTCATGTGAAAAAATGCCATTAACCAGCAGATATGGGATTAATCTGCAAGTTAGTAGCGTTCTGAAGCAGCCCGGCATCCGCACTGAAAGCCTAGCTACATGGATGAACTTAATTCCTTGGACTTTCAGTCATAGAAGAGTGGCACGCACAGATTCCGTCACCGCTCAGTACATATTGAGTGGCAGCTGAAACCATGCCCCAGCACTGACTGACAGCTGGCTCTGTACTGATGGACTGCAGAGACGTCTGTTAGTCAGTGCTGGGGCGTATTTCAGTTGCACTATCCACTAAGCGGTGACTGATACCGTGAGGACCAAGCCTTTATGACTGAAACCCGAGGATGCCTATAAGGATAAAGTTAATTTCTTCCTGGTAGCTTGGCTTTCATTTGGAGTGATGGGCAGCTTCAGAATGTTATTAACCTGCAGATAACCCCATATCTGCAGGTTAATAGTGTTTTAACCTGAAAAGTTCCCGTTAACTGTGTGACTTGTGAGGGTTTAATCATAGATGCAGATTCTTTACTGTAATAGCAGCAGGACTATAGAACTCTCTGCCACATGATGTTTCAATGGTTGATTCAATACAAAAGTTCAAGGGGTGCCTGTATGCTTTTCTTGAAAAATATAAAGTTATAGGTTATGGGTACTAAATTCTGTGACTTGAAGTTGATCCAGGGAACTAGTCTGATGATTGCTGTATGTGGAATGAAGAAGAAATGTTGCCCCTAATATGGAGCTATTAGTGTCTGCCTCATGGGGTTTTAGTTTCTTCTGGATCAACATGCTGGGCTTTAGGTTGAACATGATGAACTTAAGTCTACCTTCAATCTTAAAAACTATGAAACACAGATGCACCATCTGAACAGCCATTTTTACTTGCACCTAGACTATGTCCTTTCTCAGGCAGATACCCTGAATCTCATGGATATCTAAGTCTATAAATTGGACCAGTGGCAAGAATTACCCCAGTTTGCTATGGGAGTAATGTTGTGCCCAGCCTTCAGTGTCATGTCAGAGCATGTATTCAATGCGACTGGGGGAGGTATCACACCAAAGTTGACCAGGATATCTGCCACAAGTGTGTAAAACCTAACATTTGTCAAAATAAATCAGGCATGCATCAGTGCAGATTTTTGTGCACTGACAGCTGATGCCAAAGTTCAAGTCAGTCATAGCTCTGCCTGCCTGACTATTGTAATGCAGCGGCTTGCGGCATTACTGTAATGGTCCAGGGTGTGTTCTGGCTGACCACGTACCTCTCCCTCAGGTGACTGATCACATGACTGTGACATCATCATAGGTCCTGTGTGCACTGAAGGATATATAAATCTTGGTGCTTTTGAAACAGTGGAAAAAGGCATGAGGCCTGTTCCCTGTGTGTGGGATACCGTTAGCCTGGAGAGGCTAGAGAGAGTGAGGCCTAGAGAGGCCTGGTGAAGCCTGGTGAAGCCTGAAAGGCAGAGGCTGGATCCCTGGGTGTGTGGGGGATCCCAGTAGCTTTGGAAGGCGAGAGGCTTGGAAGGCAAGAGTCCTGGAAGGCAGAGGCTAGATGTTATGTGTGTAAACATACCAGTAGCCTTGAAAGGTACGCGGCCTGGAGACCACGTCTGGGAAGCCGTAAAGCCACAGCGGGGGCAGAACCGAGCTGAGAGAATCAGCTAAAACCCGGCAAAGGTAAAAACTCTGCTTGATGTGGACACTGATATTGTTACCTTGCTGAAGGCTGTATCTGGAGCCAAGTGGACATATCTGACACTGGAAAGGCTCTTGGACATTATATGTGTAATATGTCGGCGTGCCACTGAGGTGGACTATGTTATGTGCAGTTTATGAGGTGTAATAAACTGTTGGATTGTGAAATACCGGAAAGACGTTGCATGTGTGCTTTAATTGACCCGGTGAAGCGAGTGCCCTTTAGCATGATGAATAGCGCTGCCTTACACTGTCCATTAACTGTAGTCTACACTATTTTGCTAAAATAGTTAACCAATTAATCTTTATTTGTAATCATGAAGAATATAAAAACAGATAAAAAGAGATATACTGCAGAGTGAAACAGCTGGTATACGAAACCTATGTGCGTCACATGCATAAAATAAATCCAGATTCTATAACATATACAGTACAGACCAAAAGTTTGGACACACCTTCTCATTTAAAGATTTTTCTGTATTTTCATGACTATGAAAATTGTACATTCACACTGAAGGCATCAAAACTATGAATTAACACATGTGGAATTATATAGTTAACAAAAAAGTGTGAAACAACTGAAAATATGTCTTATATTCTAGGTTCTTCAAAGTAGCCACATTTTGCTTTGATGACTGCGTTGCACACTCTTGGCATTTTCTTGATGAGCTTCAAGAGGTAGTCACTGGAAATGGTCTTCCAACAATCTTGAAGGAGTTCCCAGAGATGCTTAGCACTTGTTGGCCCTTTTGCCTTCACTCTGCGGTCCAGCTCACCCCAAACCATCTCGATGGTCCAACTAAACACAAACCGGATGGAATAGCATGCCGCTGCAAGATGCTGTGGTAGCCATGCTGGGTCAGTATGCCTTCGATTTTGAATAAATCCCCAACAGAGTCACCAGCAAAGCACCCCCACACCATCACACCTCCTCCTCCATGCTTCACGGTGGGAACCAGGCATGTAGAGTCCATCCGTTCACCTTTTCTGCGTCGCACAAAGACACGGTGGTTGGAACCAAAGATCTCAAATTTGGACTCATCAGACCAAAGCACAGATTTCCACTGGTCTCTAATGTCCATTCCTTGTGTTCTTTAGTCTCTTCTGCTTGTTGCCTGTTCTTAACAGTGGTTTCCTAGCAGCTATTTTACCATGAAGGCCTGCTGCACAAAGTCTCCTCTTAACAGTTGTTGAAGAGATGTGTCTGCTGCTAGAACTCTGTGTGGCATTGACCTGGTCTCTAATCTGAGCTGCTATTAACCTGGGATTTCTGAGGCTGGTGACTCGGATAAACTTATCCTCAGAAGCAGAGGTGACTCTTGGTCTTCGTTTCCTGGGGCGGTCCTCATGTGAGCCAGTTTCTTTGTAGCGCTTGATGGTTTTTGCAACTGCACTTGGGGACACTTTCAAAGTTTGCCCAATTTTTCGCACGGACTGACCTTCATTTCTTAAAGTAATGATGGCCACTCGTTTTTCTTTACTTAGAATTTGTTTTATGGCAAGAAAAAAAAGCAGCTAACAGTCTATTCAGTAGGACTATCAGCTGTGTATCCACCAGACTTCTGCACAACACAACTGATGGTCCCAACCCCATTTATAAGGCAAGAAATCCCACTTATTAAACCTGACAAGGCACACCTGTGAAGTGAAAACCATTTCCGGTGACTACCTCTTGAAGCTCATCAAGAGAATGCCAAGAGTGTGCAAAGCAGTCATCAAAGCAAAAGGTGGCTACTTTGAAGATCCTAGAATATAAGACATATTTTCAGTTGTTTCACACTTTTTTGTTAAGTATATAATTCCACATGTGTTAATTCATAGTTTTGATGCCTTCAGTGTGAATGTACAATTTTCATAGTCAAGAAAATACAGAACAATCTTTAAATGAGAAGGTGTGTCCAAACTTTTGGTCTGTACTGTACATAAGTTCACTTATATGCAGAGAGATATATATACATGTCCCCCTAATAAATACAAATAGATATAAATAGATAAATATGGGACAGAATTAAATCGAAAATGGCATATATATTATAATAATAACTATTCTAAAAAAAAAAATAGAACCTTTGTACAGTCTGCCCAGTCAGTCAATATACTAGAAAAGTGCAAGTGCATGCGTCAATATCCTCAAAGGCAAACATGGAATGTTCCTAATAAAACAGATATATGTATACATATGAAAAAAGTCCACACTATAGTTACCAGACATAGCCCTCTAACGTACGTTTCGCGTGTCTTGCTTCCTCAGAAAGGGCGTATAAACTAGTTGTAGATCAGGTGGGTTATATACATAGTCACAGCCAATGGGCTGCATTCACCAGTCAAGCAGCTGTATGTTTTGTGCTCCACTCATCGCTATCACGTGATGATGAGCAGGTGCAGCGCCCAGGTCACATGCAAGCATGCCCACCCTCACTGTGGGGGATCACGGCACACAGAGAGTAGGAGGAGCCAGCATGCAGCCAGGAGGACGCGTTACCCCGATGAACACAGTGCTGGAGCCATGTGGCAGAGCATCCAGCTGACTGGATGTGACAAGCGGGCCAAGTAAGTATGCAAGTATACTTACTTGGCCCGCTTGTTACATCCAGTCAGCTGGCACTGAACTGCAAAGCAGCTCCTTGCCAGTCTCATCTTAACTCTTTACTATGCTGCTCCCGCCACAGCCACTGTAGCCATGTCAACTATACACCTTCTGGCTGCCCACTATTTTTACAGTGCAAGACTATACTGCTGCTGCCAGGGCTACCATTGCTGACCCTTATCTGCCAAGCATCTCCTTGTTTGCCCTATCCTAACTCTCTAGCATGCCGCACCTGCTATTGCCACTGCAGAGCCATGCTAGTAACACATCTCCTTTCATCTCACTGTGCTTTATAATTCTATACAGTACTACTGATGCTGGTATAAGTACTCTCATGTTTTGGTGCCCTCAAGGAACAACTCTCAAAAGTAGGGCTAATTTTTTAAAAGTCTTGGTGAAAACAAGCCATAATTTATAACAGTACTCTTGTTTTGTCTCCAGAAAAAAAGGATAATTTTTGGCCAGCTTAATAAAAATGTTTCATAATTGCCTAGTAGTGTTGAGCGAGCATGCTCAACACAGCTCGTTACTCGCCTGAGCATCTCACTACTCGGGATGTTCGGCGAGCACCGAGCATTTCCGGGTTACTCGGGCGGGAGCTCAGGTCTCCGCCCTGCACGTTTGGCTCTCTTTACAGAGCCAATGAACATACAGGGATTGCCAGCCAGTCACGGTAATGCCGCAGCCATGTTGTTTGTGGGCATTGCAGTGATTGGCTGGCCGCACAGCGTCACCTCAAGAATTTAAAACCGGGTGCCGCCATCTTGGACACAGTCGCTCCGGATCAGACAGTGTAGAGAGGGTGCTGCTGAGTTAGGGAGAGATATATAGTGGGAAATTCTGTAGGTAGTGTAGGGTCTCTAAAGCCTGCCAAATCAAACAAACAGTCCTTCTCAGGACTAATATCCATCCCAGATATCAGGTAGGCAGGCAGGTTGTATAGGAGATGCAGTGGTTATACCAGCAAACGCTGCATTACAGTCCTGTGTGCTCCTGTTGGTCAAATTGCTAGACTTATCCCCCGGTCTCAGGGGCCAGGAAAAATCCTTTTTTTTTTTTCCATCTAAATCCTGTATTTTTTTTTTTCCTCAGTCAGACTGTACAAATACGCGTCTTATTAACCTTTTGGTATTCCCCTCCCCAAAAAAAAACAATTGAGTGTGTCTGTGACTGTTCAGACACCAATATATCTGTTTAAAAGAGTCTGGTGTAGGCCAGAAAAATAGAACTGTGGTTTTCCTCTTCCACAGTTCTAATCTCCTTTTTATTACCCTTTTTCCATTGATAGTGTGAGTGTAAGCTATTTTACCTCATTTACAATGGGCAAGGTGCGTGGCAAGGGACGTGAAACTGGACGTTCTGGTGATGGTGCGTGCAGAGGACGGGGCCGTGGCCAAGGTGAAAATGTGCCACAACCAACAGCCACATCTTCTAGCTCCCACTTCTTGACCGAATTACTAGGGAAGCACACTACAACATCAGTATTGCGAACTGATCAGTGTGAACAGGTTATTAATTGGATAGAAGATAGTACTTCAAGTTACCTGGGCACCACCACCTCTGGTCTGTCTTCCACACAGTCAAGTTTTAGTAGCCGTGAGTCTCGACCGCATACTCCTCCTCACCCTGATGCGCCTTCCTCCCGTCATGCCGAGCTGTTCACTGGTCCATTTCCAGATTTGTGCCCCTCGCCTGCTCCACTTGAAGTGGTGGAAGAGGAGATCCCATGTAGCGATGCCCAAATATTTGAACAGCCACGGCCAGAGGAAGTCGACGCTGGCAATTTGTCACAAGAGGTGGACGATGATGAGACACAATTGCCACGAAGTGAGGAGGAGGATCGTGGTGAGCAAGCGGAAGAGGAGGAGTTGGTGGATGATCTAGTAACTGACCCAACGTGGCAGGAGGACATGCAGAGCGAGGCCAGCAGCACACAGGGGGAGGGAGGCAGAGTACCCCAACAGGCAGGAAGAAGCAGTGTGGTGGACGCATACAGAAGGCGGGCAACAGTTCCCCGTAACACCAACACGAGGGACGATGCCAGTACTACCGGTAGGTCTTCCAGAGTCTGGAATTTTTTTAAAGACTCTACTGATAACCCCAAAAAGGCGATTTGTACCACCTGCCATGTCAGCATCAGCAGGGGTGACAAAACTACCAGCCTGACCACCACCAGCATGATCAGGTACATGGCAGCAAAGCACCTGACTTTGTGGGCCGAACCCCAGGGTCCACGACCAGTGTCAGCGGATGTAACCACTGCTTCTTCCGCTGTTGTGCGTGTAATAGAACCATCTGTTGTGCGTGCAAGGCAATCCCCTGTCCATACTGCATGCAAAGATGCCCCCTCCTCTCAGTCTTCACTTGCTATGGCAGTTTCTCAAGAAACAACATCAACGTCCACGTCCCACCGCAGCGTTCAATTGTCCTTATCCCAGAGCTCTGAACGAAAGCACAAATTCGCAGCCAACACCCCACAGGCCACAGTCCAAAATTCGCACATTTCACGACTGCTTGCGTTGGAAATGCTGCCTTTTAGGCTGGTGGAGACGGAATCCTTCCGCAACCTTACGGCGGTGGCCGTCCCTCGGTTCTCGGTCCCCAACCGACACTATTTTGCCCAGTGTGCCATCCCCGCACTACACAAGCATGTGTCCCAAAACATCTGCCGTGCCCTCAACAATGCAGTTACTGGCAGAGTCCACCTGACAACGGACACGTGGACAAGTGCTTGTGGCCAGGGATGGTACATCTCCCTGACAGCACACTGGGTAAACATAGTGGAAGCAGGGACCCAGTCGGACCTTGGGACGGAACACATCCCCCCCACACCGAGGATTGCGGGCCCTATGTCAGTAAGAGTTGTCCCCCCAGTGTACAGCTCCTGCGCATCATCCTCCTCCTCCTCCTCCTCATGTTCAGCCTCCATCTCAGATATCACCACATCAGTTACAAGCTGGAAGCACTGCAGTACTGCCTCAGCCAAGCGGCAACAGGCTGTGCTGAAACTCTTAAGCTTAGGTGATAAACCTCACACTGCTTGTGAGTTGTGGACAGCTGTGAAAGAGCAGGCAGATCTGTGGCTGAGACCGCTGAATCTACATCCAGGCATGGTCGTGTGTGACAATGGCCGTAACCTGGTGGCGGCTATGAGGCGAGGCGAGATCACACACGTACCATGCCTGGCTCATGTGCTTAACCTCGTGGTTCAGCGGTTTCTTAAATCGTACGCCGAGTTGCCAGATTTGCTCATCAAAGTACGCCGCCTGTCAGCTCATTTTCGCAAGTCGGCTACAGCTTCCGCCGCCCTTGCAACTTCCGGCACACCGACTGGTGTGTGATGTCCCCACACGTTGGAACTCTACCCTCCACATGTTGCAAAGGATTTGTGAGCAGAAGAGAGCAGTTGTGGAGTACCAGCTGCAACAAGGCCGCCGATAGTCAGGTCAGACTCCACACATAAGACCTCAGGAGTGGACCTGGATGTCTGACATATGTACCATCCTGAAAAACTTTGAGGAGTCCACCAAGATGGTGAGTGGCGATGACGCCATCATTAGCGTCAGCATCCCACTTGTCTGTCTTTTGCAACGCTCTCTGCAGAGAATTAAAAAGGAGGCATTGCAGCCAGAGTATGATGAGATGGATCAAGAACCCGTAATGGGCGATTACACACAGCCCAGCCTCATCTCATCCCAACGTGCATTGGGGGACAATGAGGAAGAGGAGGAAGAAGAGGAAGAGGAGGAAGAAGAAGAAGAGGAGGAAGAAGAAGAAGAAGAGGAGGAAGAAGAAGAAGAAGAGGAGGAAGAAGAAGAAGAAGAGGAGGAAGAAGAGGAGGAAGAAGAAGAAGAAGAGGAGGAAGAAGAGGAGGAAGAAGAAGAAGAAGAGGAGGAAGAAGAGGACGAAGAAGAAGAAGAGGAGGAAGAAGAAGATGAAGAAGAAGAAGAGGAGGAAGAAGAAGAAGAAGAATAGGAGGAAGAAGAGGAAGAAGAAGAAGAGGAGGAAGAAGAGGAAGAAGAAGAAGAGGAGGAAGAAGAGGAAGAAGAAGAAGAGGAGGAAGAGGAAGAAGAAGAAGAGAAGGAAGAAGAGGAAGAAGAAGAGGAGGAGGAAGAAGAAGAAGAAGATGAGGAGGAAGAAGAAGATGAGGAGGAAGAAGAAGAAGATGGGGAGGAAGAAGAAGAAGATGGGGAGGAAGAAGAAGATGATGAGGAGGAAGAAGAAGATGATGAGGAGGAAGAAGAAGAGGAGGAAGAAGAAGAGGAGGAGGAAGAAGAAGAGGAGGAGGAAGAAGAAGAAGAGGAGGAGGAGGAAGAAGAAGATGAGGAGGAAGAAGAAGAAGATGAGGAGGAAGAAGAAGAAGATGAGGAGGAAGAAGAAGAAGAGGAGGAGGAAGAAGAAGAAGAGGAGGAGGAAGAAGAAGAAGATGAGGAGGAAGAAGAAGAAGATGAGGAGGAAGAAGAGGAGGAAGAATAAGAGGAGGAGGAAGAAGAAGAGGAGGAAGAAGAAGAAGAGGAAGAAGAAGAGGAAGAAGAAGAAGTGGAGGAAGAAGAGGAAGAAGAAGAAGAGGAGGTAGAAGAGGAAGAAGAAGAAGAAGAAGAGGAGGAAGAAGAAGAAGAGGAGGAAGAAGAGGAAGAAGAAGAAGAGGAGGAAGAAGAAGATGAGGAGGAAGAAGAAGATGAGGAGGAAGAAGAAGATGATAAGGAGGAAGAAGAAGAGGAGGAAGAAGAAGAGGAGGAGGAAGAAGAGGAGGAAGAAGAAGAAGATGAGGAGGAGGAAGAAGATGAGGAGGAAGAAGAAGAAGATGAGGAGGAAGAAGAAGAAGATGAGGAGGAAGAAGAACATGATGAGGAGGAAGAAGAAGAGGAGGAAGAAGAAGAGGAGGAGGAATAAGATGAGGAGGAAGAAGAAGATGAGGAGAAAGAAGAGGAAGAGGAGGAGGAGGAGAAGGAGGAAGAAGAAGATGAGGAGGAAGAAGAGGAGGAGGAGGAAGAAGAAGAAGAGAAGGAAGAACAAGAAGAGGAGGAAGAAGAAGAGGAGGAAGAAGAAGAGGAGGAGGAAGAAGAAGAGGAGGAGGAAGAGGAGGACGAAGAAGAAGAGGAGGAAGAAGAAGAGGAGGAGGAGGAAGAAGAAGAGAGGGAAGAAGAAGAGGAGTAGGAGGAAGAAGAGGAGGAAGAAGAAGAGGAGGAAGAGGAAGAAGAGGAGGAAGAAGAAGAGGAGGAAGAGGAAGAACAAGAGGAGGAAGAAGAAGAAGAGGAGGAAGAGGAGGAGGAGGAGAGCATTGTCAGTCGTCATCTTGGTGAGGACACGGAAGTCTTGCCCGTTACCAGTCTGGCACGCATGGCTTACTTTATGTTACGCTGCCTTTACCGTGACCCTCGCGTTGTCAAAATGTTGGGTGACAGTCATTACTGGTTGGTGACACTTGTAGACCCCCGCTACAAGGAGAACTTTCACTCTCTTATTCCGGAGGTGGAGAGGTCTACAAAAATGGGGCAGTACCAGAAGGCCCTTGCTGCAGAACTGTTAAAAAAGTTCCCATCTGAACACGCTAGCGGCAGAGGTCACAGTTGGGTGACAGTCAACTGACAATGCTGACAAGCTGACCCTTATCAAAATGAACAATGGCTGGATTGGGCCAGACTTCTCATCACCACCAAATGACAGCAGAGCAACATAAAGTCAAATCCACTGTGTTATTTCGGGAGGTGTATTCCCATGCACCGCTTCAAACACCCACACATGGGTATACGCTGCCTCATTTCGGCTGTATTTTGCTCTTCTCCTTATACTCAGCCTCCACCACCACTATACCACCAGGGTGACCGTGGTCCGTGTTGCCAGCATTGCAAGTTCCTTCGTCCTAATTTTTGGCAGCTTTTGCTTGGAAGGCATAGGCAAAGACTATGGGAGACCCACTCCCCAATAAAGGGAATAATGTTTTTAATATGCTGTACTGCATGGCTCTTGTAAGGGCATGAAAACCGTCTTGTTAAGCTACTGCGACCTCCACCATTCTTCCAAGGGGCATTAAAACCATCTTGTTAAGCAACTGCGACCTCCACCACTTTTTCAAGGGGCATTGATATTGTCTTTTTATTCCACTGCAACCTCCTCCATTCTTCCAAGGGGCATTAAAACCGTCTTGTTAAGCTACTGCGACCTCCATCACTTTTCCCAGGGGCATTAAAACCATCTTGTTAAGCTACTGCGTCCTCCACCACTTTTCCCAGGGGCATTGATATTGTCTTTTTATTCCACTGCGACCTCCACATCTCTTCCAAGGGGTATTAAAACCGTCTTGTTAAGCTACTGCGACCTGCATCACTTTTTCAAGGGGCATTGATATTGTCTTTTTATTCCACTGCAAACTCCACCATTCTTCCAACGGGCATTGCATCTCCTCCTAATTTTAGTCAGCTTTTGCTTTTCAATGCATTGGTGAACACTAAGGGAGACCCACTCCCCAATAATGGGTAGAAGGTTTTTAGTATGCTGTAATCCACGTCTGTTACAAGGGGCATTACAGTTCCTCATAATTTTTGGAAAGCCTTCCATTCACTGCTTAGGCCAACAGTGCACAGGAGACCCAGTTGCTCTAAATGGAAAAAACGGTTTAGTTAAGGCCCTCTGACCTCCATGTCGCTTCCAAGAGGCATTGGAGTGCCTCGAAATTTTTGGTAGGCATTGCACTCACTGCATTCCCTATAACTGTGTAGCCGAACCGCTCCTTTTGGTACAGAAACATATCCTACAAGACATGTGTGGTTGACTGGTCTGATATTTATGTGAATGGTCCCTGTTCCTCCTGCTCTTTCTCCTTTGCCACCACCTCATCCATAATTCATCACCTAAAGCTTTGTTTTAACGGGAGTCATAGAACTGGGAAAGTAGCAGGAAAACATCCAGCAATCCTCGGAAGAGGTAGGATATGCGCCAAAACGCTGACCACCTCAGGCCTAGCCGCTACTCCATACATGCGTTTGTATTCCAAGAAAACAAAGCAGATGCTAACTTCTATCATCATCATCATGCTCCTCACCTTGGCACTCTCAACTCCCCTGATGGAGAAGTCAGGGCCCACTGGAGGAGTCTGGTTCTCTGGTGGGCTCGTCCAATGCTGCCCTAAAGCAGGCCAGGCTAAGAAAAGTGTGGGGGAAGTTCCAAGGAGAAATAGGGGCGGCTGGGGACCGTTTATGGACACCCGGCCGCGGGGCGGCTGGTGACCGAGTATGGACACCCGGCTGCCCCCTGGCGGCTGGGGACCGAGCGTGGACACCCGGCCGCTGGGTGGCTGGGGACTGAGTATGGATACCTCGCTGCCAATGCAGCCATGAGGTAGTGGCCAGCTTCGGCCTCCTCCAAACTAAAAGGCCCAATTTCAAGTGCAAGCTAGCAGTATGGTATTGCAGCCTGGGGGTGGGTGGGTGGTAGGCCGCATACTTGCGCTTGCATTGCAAGGAATGGGGGAGGTATAATTGAACACTGCCCTGGGACAAGGACATGCACGGGGATAGTTGCAAGTCTGCATCTTCTGATGCGGCAAGGATCACTTCTGATGGGCACACTTTTAGGCAGTGACCTGGGTGTCAGAGATGCTTCCAGGGGTCTTCCCCATGCTGTTCCCATGTCTTTTCAGCACTGTATGCATGTGTCACACAGCACATGGCCAGATAAAATTGTAAAATGTTAAAATGACATTTCCCGGTGAATGCATTTGTCACGGTTGAAAGCAATACAAAAGTGCAAAAACGCATAAAAAATGCTACTTGTGAACATAGCCCAAGGTGTGGAGGAGTATTTTTGCTTTTGGTTATTTATTTTACCTTATACACAAGTCTTTACCCTGGAAAGGATATTCCTTAACATATTTCACAGGAAAACCATTTCAGTTTCATTTTTGAACGTTTTATTGTGAGCCCGTAAAAGTGGCTTAATATCTCTGACCACGTTGTTGACATCAGTGACCTGGGGGTCAGAAATGATTCCTGGGGTGATGCCCATGCTGTCCCCATGTCTTTTGACCACTGTCACTATAGTTTTGGGTACTTTTTAGGCTATCTACAGACTGCCAGGGGTGCCGCCACAAAAATGCTCGGGTCTCCCATAGACTAACATTGGGCTCGTTGCTCGGGTGAGCTTGGCCCGAGCTTCGAGCACCCGAGCATTTTAGTGCTCGCTCAACACTACTGCCTAGTCATTATGTGATTAGGAAACCAATTACAGACCCCCCAAAATGTAAACTTCTCATTCCTGGCTGAGAACCATATCTTTCTTCACATTCAAAGCCATGTAACTGTTTTGTTTCCAGAAAAAGGGGATAATTTTTGGACGGCTTAATAAAAACCCTTTGTAATTGTTAAATCATTTTGTGATAAGCAAACTAGTTGCGGATCACAAAAAATGAATCACTTTTTCACTACTAATTGGGAGTCCATTACTTCTTCACGTTCAAAAGAGTACCTGTTTTGTCTCCCTAAGTAAAGTGATTATTTTTGGATGGTTTATGAAAAAGATATCGTTTCTTCATTTAGCAAAGTACAATGTTCTCTATACTCCCCAAACAGGGATAATTGTTTCACCCAACTATGTGAACAATGCCACAGTTTCTGAATCTAGAATCAACAGCAGTCTAGAATCAACATCAATGCAAACATCCCCCCTTCCCAAAAGGAATGATTTTTACATAGTTTAATTTAATTTAGTTAGCGTAAAGTCTGATACTACAGTGTGTTATTAAATATGCTTTTGGGTACCTTTGGTTACCATCCGTTTTCCCATGGCTAGATAGGCTGAAGTCATTTAGACATTAAATAGGCTGTGTTTGCATGACAGAGCTCAAAACATGTTCAATTGACTTCAAAGGGAACTCATAGTGTTCTACACATATTTTTCCAGGCTTTGTAATTATGCATTGCACGCCAATTTTTATTGCCATGAATCATAACATATGGTAAAATTTGGAGAAGCTGGCATATTCAAATTTTAAAAGAGCAACTCCGCTTTAATCCTCACAAATCCTATCACAGACCTTTTGAATTCATAGGGACCTGTGAATTTCAGGAAATTTTATTTGAAGTAGATCGATCAGCTCATCGCTAGTGAGAACATTCTATAAGATCAAATTAATACTCAGGAACACATATGCTGGAGCTGCACTACTAACATACTATAAATACAACCACAATCAAACAATGAATACATGAATTACACAATTAAGGTTCACAGTGTGCATTTTTAATCAAATTTATATGTAGCAATATTAAATTCATTGGTTGCTGAGTGCTGCTGCTCTGTTTGTATTGATGTAGTAAGTTTAGTACGGTCATTGTTTACATTCCTATTTGCCCTTTTTTCTACTTTTTTACCCAGAGAAGAAAATTAAAAGTACATCTCTTAACTGTAACTATTGTGTTTCAGAAAGGCAAACAAATACAACGTATCATTATCCCAGCCGTATAAACAATATTACTTAAATTCAAAATAGCAGAGTTAGCAAACTCCAAAATAAATGACAAAATAGTAAACTTCACAGTAAAATTGACTGACTACATGTTTACAGGAACCGATAGACATTGCAGGACAATATAGTTATAGCATAAATATAAAAGCATTATACAAAAAATATATGCTGTAGTGAAAATGTCTCTACAATGTCACTAGTATTTTTGCATTAAGTCTGGTGTGTTTATCAAAATTGCCCAGTTTTAAAACTCTTTCTAGCATAGTCACATATATTGAGCCAAAGGGTTTTTTAAATAATCAATTACCAATTATGCCAGTTAATTTGATAATGTCACCTCTGCTACCTCCTCCTCCAAAATGTCTCATTTATTATAGCTTCATTCTCATGCTAATAAGTTTTTGTCATGTAGAAAAATGATGCCAAGAACTTTTTCCACCTGTAATGTCTCCTATAAACTGTACAAATAGATTGAAAAACAATCAAGGATCATTTTGAGTGGGAAAAGATAAATAACAAAACTAAAATAATGTGGTTGCATAAGTGTGAATACCATCTTATAATTGGGGATGTTGTTGTATTCAGAACTAGCCAATCACATTTAAACTCTAGTTAAATAGGTTTCAGTAGACAGTAGCCATAATTTAAAATGATTCTGATGAACTCCATATAAAGTTTAGCTGCTCTTGTAAGGATTTTTCCCAACATTTTCTTAGTTGCATTTTATAGCAAAAGCCATGGTCCATAAATAGCTTACAACACAACAAAGGGATCTCATTGTTGAAAGTTATCAGTCAGGAGATATCATGAGGCATTAGATATACCAACACTGTGAAGACTGTGAAAAGTACTCTAAATTGGGCAATGATATTACCTAAAGCTGGGTGTTCCTGAAAAAATGATGAAAAGATGAAAAGAAAATTGGTTCAGTTGGGCGTTATACTTATATTCTATGATATATTGATGCTGATATTGTCCTGGTTATTCTTTTTTTTTGTAATTGAAAATTATTTAACCTTTCAATAAAAATAGAATTTTGAAAATTGGTTCAGGATGCTGCCAAGAAGCCTACAGCAACATGAAAGGCGCTGCAAGTGTTTCTGGCCAATAATGGTTGTGTATCTGCACTCTCCTGTATCCTTCATTTATCTGGCTTGTAGAGGAGGATGGCAAGACAGAAGCCTTTTCTTAGAAAGAAAAATATCCAGACCTGGCGATATTTTGCCAAAGCCTAAATCAAGTCTGTCAAAAGTATGTGGGAAATAGTCTGAGACCAAGGTTGAATCTTTTGGCTATAATTCCAAAAGGTATGTTTGGTGCAAAGCCAACACTGTGCATCACCAAAAGAACACCATACACACAATGACCATGGTGGAGGCTACATTATGCTTTGGCGCTGTTTTTTGGCAGCTAGAACTAGGGCTTCAATCAAGGTGGTGGGAATATTGAATAGCTCCAAATATCAGTCAATTTAACAAAAGAACCTTCAGCGTCTGCTAAAAAGCTGAAGGTGAAGAGGAATTTCGCCTTTCAACACGACAACAATCCCAAATCAAAAAAAGAATGGCTTTGCAAGAATATCATAGTTTTGTAATGGCCCAGCCATAGCCTAGACCTGAATAAAATTGAAAATCTGTGAGTTGACAAAGAGAAGGCTGTACACAGGAGTTGCCCTTGCAATCTGACAAATACTACCTAGCTCGCTCCACTGCCACGCTACACCAGTCTGTGGTCAGACTCAGGTTCTGCACAGCAGATAAAATCTAGTGTCGCAATCGCCATTGCTGCCCTCAAACTCAGATGCCCAGGGTGATTGATGGAACAAGAAGCGGATTGCTCCCTATTTCACCTCTGTTCAAATTGAGACATTGGGCGAAGATCACATCACCAGGTTCCCCCAACTCACAGATGGTACACCACTCTTTCCAGTCCTTTGGCTGTATCAGACTGGTGACAGGACAGAGACATCTAAAGGGCCAGATTTGGCACTCAAGCCTCAGTTTTCTCAGGTCTTCCCAAGCTATACATATTAATGAGGGGATTGCTCCAGAGACTAAATAGAGCAACAAAAATAACATTATAATACTATTATAATAATATAATAAATATAATGTTGCTATGTAATTCCTTAATTTATTCTTTATTTCAATATTCATTAAAAATTCTTAAATCAAGGTACAGTATTTAATCTTTATCTATTCCATAACTTTTGCAACCAACCTTTTGCACAATGAAGCATGCAATATTTGTGCATTTATTTATATTTTTATATTTATATAGTAGAAACACTTATGTTGCAACATATTTTCAAGACTAAAATTAAATCCACATACACGAGGTGAAACAACATTTCTTCAAAAAGGCATAGTTGTTGACCACAAAGATTAGGTAATGTTTACTTGGAAGGATAAGGTCTTATTTATACTCTATTCCTGGCTTTACAATAGCTTATTCATTAAATATGATTATTTTTATAGCTTGTTTTTATTATACTACTTGTAAACTCCAGGATGAGATCACACCTTTAGATGCTATTTTCCTAATGATAAATAGACTAAATTATTAAATCTGTCCATTTGAGAATGGAGAGGATTTTTAATAAGAGGCTAATTTCAAAGTACTTGTTTCTACAAGCACTTTGTAATTGTAACCATTTAACATTTTGAAACAACCCTTTTAAAGGGAACCTGTTTCCGGGTTTTTCCCATGTGAGGAAAGGCCATTACCTCTAAGCCCTGATATATAGCATTTTGGTATACTATATTTATGCCCCAATCCAGCCTGCAAGACAAGAAAAAGACCTTTTATTATACTCACCTATGGGGGATGGTCCGATCTGCTGGGCATTACTGGTCTTGATCCGGCACCTCCTCTCTTCTTGCGATGCTGTCCCCCTTCTCTGCTTTGTGTGTATGATGCGTCCTATGACATGGCATCCACGACTTATTCCAGCCAAACTTACACTCCAAAACTCAAACAGCGCACCTTGCCCTCTGAACCATGTCTTGTGCCCAACCAGTAGTTACCAACCACATATGGGGCATCGGCGTACTCAGGAAGATCAACACTGAAACGCACGTCGGGGTGGGCGCTTCACAGCTGGGGGTCTCTCTACCTTTTCACCTTTTCATTGCAGTATGTACAGCTTACATCACTTGATTACATTCTCACTGTACATAAAATATGACTGAAATTGTGTGTGTATTGTTCCAATAAAGCATATATTTTACATTGCTAGTCTGTATCCTGTCTTAAGAGTCGGCATTCTTTTCCTTCTCAATATGGAATATTGATGTAATCAGGAAAAAATGGACCACACAATTTGTAAAGCAATTTCTCCCGTTATCCTTGTAAAAAGCAAAAATTTGGGGCTAAACTACATTTATGTTGAAAAAAAAAATTTGTTTTCATTTTAACGTCTCAATGTTATATATTTTCGTGAAGCATATGTGAGTCCAAGAAGCTCACCTCCAAGATGAATTCCTTGAGGAGTGTAGTTTTCAATATGGGGTCTCTTGTGTGGGGTATCTACAGTTTCATCACCTTGGCAGCTCTTTAAATGGGTCATGGCGTCCAGAGTCAATTGCAGCCAAAATTGAGCTTCAAAGGTTATATAGCGTTCCTTCTTTTTTGTGCCGTACCATGTGCCCAAACAATAAATTCTGCTCATCTATGGTGTATTGGAGCATTCAGTGGAAATTCATTAACACATTTTAAGTGCATTCTCTCTCATTACAACTTGTGAAAATTAAAGATTTGAGAATATAAAAAAATTTAGTTGAAAAAATGAAAAAAAAATTTTTTTCATTCCACGTTGCATATATTCCTGTGAAACACCTGCAGGGTTAATACTAAATGCAGTTTGGAATATCCTGAGAATGTGTAAGTTTTAAAATGGTATCACTTTTGTGTGTTTTCTAACATATCAGCCCATTAAAATTACTTCAAAACTTAATAGGTTTGTAAAAAAAATAGGTTTTCATCAATTTTGTTAAAAAAAATTAAATTGCTAATAAAATAAAAGGGTGTTTCAAAAATGATGCTGATATAAGCTATACATATGGGCAAAATTATTTAAGAACTTTTTGTGTGGTGTGATCTGTTATGAGAACATAAAAATTAAAAGTTTGAAAACTGCAAAATTTTTTAATTTTTGCCAAATTTCTGCTATTTTCATAATAAAATGCTAATTTTATCAACCTAAATTCACAACTGTGAAGAAGTACAATGTATCATAAGAAAACAATCTCAAAATCACTAAAAGCATCCCAAAGTTATTACCATAAGGTGACACATGTCAGATTTGAAAATTAGGGCTCTGCGAGGAAGGTGAAAACAGGCTTCAGTGTTAAGGAGTAGTGTTGAGCCACCCCCGTAGTGTTCGAGTTCGGTTCGGTTCGTCGAACTGTTCGTCGAACACCTTCGAACACCGTTAAAACCAATGGCAGGCAAACAAAAACACATAGAAACACATAGAAAACACCTTCAAAGGTGTCCAAAAGCTGACAAACTGCTCAGAAGACACAACTAACACATGGAAAAGTGACAAGTACATATAGTCATGCGAAAAGAAAAGAGGTGGAGGAGTAAAAGGAGGGGGAGACACAGATATAGGCATGTCATGCCCTTCTAAAATCCAAAAAGTGAGAAGCCGAGACGGCCAGTCCGCTCCTGCCCGTGCCACCTCCGTGTCGCCGGGTTTGTGCCAGAGCCGCGGTGAACCCTGACGGCCAGCCCCCCTCTCCCAATACTGGTGCCTGTCCGCTGGTGGGTCGAGAGAGCCCCCCTGTGGTGGAGGCAGCTCTAAGCTTTTTAATTTAAATTGTCCCTCTAATTTGAATGAATACACTTTAAATCATTTACAAGGATCTATTGGAGGGCAAGTCTCATGCCAGCAGCCGCGTAATTCCAGCTCCAGTAGCGTCCACTAAAGCTGCTGCAGTTAAAAAGCTTTTATAAGGATCGAGCTCGGCTGTCCACCGCAAGGCATCCTAGTGCCAGTCCCAGCCCCTATGCCTTGGGGTGCCTCCTGATGCTCTTCACTAAGTATCCCGTGGTCCCGAAGCATTTCCTTTGAAAAAATTAAGTGTCCAAACTACAGGTGGTGTAGCTTGCTTAACAGCCGGGATAATCCGCTGACTAGCAGACACTGCTACTAGGCACAAAGTATTTCCTGGGCTAGATGCAGTTAAAAATTTGTAAGTAGATACTCTCGTTGGATGCTGAGAAAGCATTCCATAGAGTCTCCTGGCACGCCATATATGATTCTCTTAAAAAGCTTGGGGTAGGGGTCTAGGGGACCCTTTTATAGCCAAAATCACGGCCCTGTATCACAATACGTCACCTAGGCTGAAGATAAATGGAACTGTAGCACCGAGGGCTCGGTTGCTACAGACGTATTGCACCTCACCCAGAGGTGTGATATCTCACTCTCAGATAAGGATGGAGTGTGGATCAGGACCCGACACCTGCATGCATTACACCACATTGCCGTGGGGCAGGGCGACCAATATGCCCCTGAGATGGGCACGACAGTCCCTGTCCCTGGCTGGAGTGGGGGGAGGGAACACTGAGGAAGGGGAACCCTGCAGTGCAGGAGCAGGGAGGAAGCAGTTCCTGGGTGCATTGAGAAGGGAGTATAAAAGGTGGGCACCATCTTAGTTCAGTGCAGAGAAGTCTGAGCAGAAGTGGCAGGGAGCAGGGGCTCTGCATGAGCTCTGCTCCGGAGGCGGGCCTAGTAACAGAGGCCCAGGCCTGCAAGAGGGAGAAGGAAGGAAGAGGAGCGGAGAAGGCTCCAGGAACGAGGAATGAAGGGATCCCAGGGGTGCGGACGGGCGAGTCGCCACCGCACGCCCGAATCCACCTGCGTGGAGGGGTCAGGCCAAAGGGGGAGACCGGTCCCCGAACTAGTGGAGGCAGGAAACGACCCTCAGCTAGAAACCGGAGGCTCTGACATTTTATGTGGCGCAGCCCCTTGCTCCACCCGCTAGGAAGGCACCACATAGGGTCAGGGAAACTGGCGCCAAGTTTACCAAGAGGAGGCCCGAGGCAGCCGGACAGAAGTGTTGGTAAGAAAGGCCAGACAAAGGACACACAAAGGGGGTCCTGTGAAGCGCTCCAAAGTTATCTGGGAGTTGTCTGAGCCCCTCACCTGGTGAGCACAGTACGACGTGGGCAGCCGTTACCTGCAGACGTGGTCTGAATAATAAGAACTGTGAGTAAAGGCCCTGAACTGCATCACTGACTCCGTGTCGTTACTGCTGCTGCCCTGCACCATCACCCCCATCCTCCGCATACACTGCCCTGAGGCTATACTCCTCCCGTGGGGAGTTATGCTACGCTCTGCTGCACCCACAACACCAGCCTTAGCGGTCTGCCCTGTAGCGGCGGTTCACTCTGACCGCAATCCACGGGTGGCGTAGTCGGACATTTAAACATCAAAACCACATAAATAGTTCCGCCACTGGTTTGACCGCCCTGAGCCACGGAACCGGATCGCCGCCACGAAGACTACAACCACCAGCATCCACCAAAAAGTGTCCGGCTCCGGGTGTCCCAAGGCACAGGGGGTGCGTCAGAACATTTTCATCACCTTTCACAATCACCAATGGGACAAGGCAGGGATGTCCTCTGTGCCCTCTCTTATACATCCTAGTGACGGAGCACCTGCTCTCATCAATTCGCCATAACCCCAATATTAGGTGGATTGAGGTGGGAGGCACCGAGTACAAGTGCTCTCTATTTGCTGATGATGTCCTAGTATATATCACTCAATCACATATATCCATCCCTGCTGTTATGGCTGAAATAGATCACTTTGTTACATGGTAAAATTTTAAAATCAATGCAGCGAAGTCTGAGGCCCTCGATGTCTCCCTCCCTAAATCCATATAGGATTCCATCCAGTCCAACTTTCCCTTTGCCTGGCCCTCACAGGGTATCAAATACTTAGGAATTCCTATTCATAGAGACCTCTCCCATCTATGTTATCTTAATTTTGGGCCCTTTATTGAACAATTCCATACAGACCACGGTTGGCAAGTTAGAACTGTGAGATTCACTACGTGAACCACTGGTGTTTTGTGGAAAAGCACATGTACACCGCGTTCCAAATTATTATGCAAAAAGTGTTTAGGAGTGATAAGGGAAGAATTTGTTTGTTTGTCAGTTAAACTCATTGATGGTGATGTGTGTCAGGGCTCTTTATATCACTGTAAGCAATTGCAGACACCTGTGCTAATTAGTTTGGCAGGTGTGTCCAATGAAAGGCAAGACTACTTAAGAAGGCTCTCTCACATTATTAAGCAGCCTACATTTTCTGCCAAAATGGGAAAGAAAAAGGATGTGTCGGCTGCTGAGAAGCAACAAATTGTGGAGTGTTTAGGTCAAGGCATGACTACAATCAACATTGTGCGATGATCAGGATGAAGTGTCTTGGCAATCAAGAAGTATGTAGCTGATTCACAGTACACACGTGTGCGTGCTGATAAGGGCAAATTGAGGACTCTTTCCTACAGGCAATTACGTCAGGTTGAAACAGCAGCGGCAAAAAAGCCTTGTCATAGCAGCAGACAAGTTTTTGAAGCTGCTTGTGCCTCCAACGTCCCCCGAACAACAAGATGCAGGGTCCTTCAGAGGTTTGCAGCTGTGCATATGCCATCCTGTCGACCTCCTCTATTCACTTCACACAAGCAGAAACGGCTCCAGTGGGCCAAACATTACATGAAGACTGATTTCAAAACTGTTTTGTTCACGGATGAGTGCCGTGCAGCGCTCGATGGTCCAGATGAATGGAGTGGAGGATGGCTGGTTGATGGACACCCCACGCAAACACGGCTACAGCGCCAACAAGGAGGAGGTGGAGTAATGTTTTGGGCTGGAATCATGGGGAGAGAGATTGTCGGCCCCTTTAGGATCCCTGAAGGCGCTAAAGATGAACTCCATAATGTATGTGGATTTTCTCAAACAGCACTTCCTGCCATGGTTCAAGAAGAAGAACCGTGTATTTCACAGCAAGATCATTTTTCTGCATGATAATGCACCATCTCATGCTGCACATAAAACATCTGCATCTCTGGCTGATATGGGCATAAAAGGGGACAAACTTATGGTGTGACCCCCATGCTCCCCTGACCTCTACCCCATTCAGAACCTTTGGAGCATCATTAAAAGGAGTGTCTATGATGGCGGGAGGCAGTTCACATCTAAGCAACAGCTCTGGGAGGGTATTCTGTCCTCATGCAAAACAATTGAAGCAGAAACCATCCAAAACCTGACAAATTCAATGGACGAGAGAGTTCAGAAGCTCCTTTCGAACAAGGGGTCCTATGTGAAAATGTAACATCACCTAGAATAAAGTTTTGAGTTGAAAACTGTTTGATTTCAGTTTCTAACAACCTGCTAATGCTTATAATTTCAAAAATGACCATTTTTTTGGTCTTTATTAAAATGAAAAGGTTGATCGAAAAGTTTGGGGGATCTAAGAGTGTGGCAACCCAGTAGTCATGATTACTTCGAATTCTGACAATATGAGGGTCATGCTGCAGGTAGTGCAGCAAGAAGGCACTTATGTGTCTTGCGCATCTCGGAGCCCCAAAATTATTTTCCGGGCTAGATGCAGCTAAAAATTATTTTTAATTTTAAATCTGGTGAAGCTTATTATAGATGGCCTAATAGGATCAGTGCTGCACACTGCTACAAAGCCCAAATTATTTTCCAGTCAAGATACAGATAAACATGATTAGTAATTTGAAAGCTTAAAACGGTTGGTAGGGTGATTTTAACCAATCATCAAGCTTTTACTCTCCCCAGGATGACACAGGGGTAGAAAAGTCGTTTCGGATCCATGATTTGTTCATCTTTATGAACGTGAGTCTGTCTACATTATCAGTGGAGAGCCGCGTGCGCTTATCTGTCAGCACACCACCAGCAGCGCTGAACACACGTTCAGACAGAACGCTGGCTGCGGGGCATGACAAGATCTCCAAGGCGTAAGTGGCTAGCTCCGGCCATTTATCCAGATTGGAAGCCCAAAAAGAGCAAGGGTCCAGTGACACAGTCGTGGCTTCAATGTTTACTTGGAGATACTCCTGTACCATCGTCTCTAGGCGTTGACTATGTGTCAGACTTCTTGTCTCCTGTGGCCTTGCAAAGGATGGGCTAAAAAAGTGGTGAAATGATTCCGCAAAATTGATGTTACCAGCAGATACTGTGGTTCTGTTACGGTTTGAGTGCTGAACACTTGACGGTCCCACGGTTGGCAAGTTGGAACTGTGAGATTCACTACGTGCACCACTGGTATTTTGTGGAAAAGCACATGTAAGATTCTGCAACAGTCTCTGCTGATACTCCTGCATGCGTGCATCCCTTTCTATGGCAGGAATAATTTCTGCAAATTTACTTTTGTACCGGGGATCTAACAGTGTGGCAACCCAGTAGTCAGGATTATTTCTAATTCTCACAATTCGAGGGTCATGTTGCAGGTAGTGCAGCAAGAAGGCACTCATGTGTGTTGCGCATCCAGGAGCACCAAGTCCCTGTTGTGTTGGTGGCGAGGTAGCAATCATGCTTCCTTCCTCTGTCCTCTCCCCCCAACCTCGCACAACAGAAATGTGATCAAGGTCTCCCTCATCTGATGAGTCTTCCATCAGTTCGTCCTCCACTTCTTCCTGGGCTCCTGCACCTTCCTCACTAGTTTGGCTGCTACCATGCGCCCTGGTAAAATCATCTCCCCCACCCTCACATGCCTGCCGCCTTGGTGCTGCCGACCGTCTGGACCTTGCAGATGTTAGCCCTTCCGCATACAACTCCTCCTCCTCTACTTCCTCCACCTCCTCTTGTGCCACCACCTGACTCCGAATTCTGTTTAACATGTGCTCCAGCATGTAAATCACCGGAATAGTCATGCTGATAATGGCATCGTCAGCACTAAACATCTTCGTCGCCATTTCAAAACTGTGCAGAAGGGTGCATAGGTCCCTGATCTGAGACCACTCCTCCAGCGTGATTTGCCCCACCTCTGAATCTCGTTGGCCCAGGCTATACGTCAGAACGTATTGCACCAGGGCTTGTCGGTGCTGCCACAGTCGCTGCAACATGTGCAGAGTTGAATTCCACCGGGTAGGCACATCGCATTTTAGCCGGTGAAGTGGCAGGCCCAACGACTTCTGTAGAGATGTAAGTCGCTGAGCTGCGGGATGCGAACGGCGGAAGTGAGCACACAGCGACCGTGCCCTCTGCAGAAGGCCATCTAGTCTGGGATAGTGGGCTAAAAATTGCTGGACAACCAGGTTCAACACGTGAGCCATACAAGGCACGTGTGTGACATTGCCCCGGCGAAGGGCCGCACCCAGGTTTGCAGCATTGTCGCACACGGCCTTCCCTGGTTTCAGGTCCAGTGGAGACAACCATTCATGAAATTGGTTCTCCAGAGCTGACCACAACTCCTCAGCTGTGTGACTCACATTTCCCAGACATTTCAATGTAAAAACCGCCTGATGACGTTGAGCCCTACTGCCAGCATAGTAAGGAGGTGTGCAGGATCCCTTCTGCGCAGTTAGAAAGCTTGTGGCATGACCAGACAGGCTTTGGGTGCAGGTGGAAGACCGAGAGGAGGTTGAGGAGGCAGAAGCAGTGGAGGAAAAATGACATAAAGAGGATTGACGCACAACTCGTGGGGACGGCAAGACTTGGACAGCAGCCCCTTGTCCTGCTGTCACCATAGTTACCCAGTGCCCAGTCAGCGACATGTAACGCCCCTGTCCATGCCTACTCGTCCAAGTGTCTGTGGTGAAATGCACCCTGTCACACACAGAGTTTCTCAAAGAAGCGGTGATGTTGTGTGCGACATGCTGGTGGAGCGCAGGCACACCTTTCTTTGAGAAGTAGTGCCGACTGGGCATCTGGTACTGGGGCACTGCGACGGACATAAGGTCTCGAAAATCCTCTGTGTCCACCAGGCGGAAAGGCAGCATTTCTGTAGCCAAGAGCTTGCAGATGGTGAAATTCAACCTCTTAGCTTTCTCATGGCTAGGAGGAAATGGTCTTTTACTTGTCCACATCTGAGGGACCGAGGGCTGGCTATTGTGCTTAGACGGGGTTGATAAGGGTGTCCCCGGCAAACTGCCGGTCTGTGAGGAAGATGCAGGCGGACATGTTAGGTTGCCTTGATCCAAAGGTGGTGCTATCGATGTCGGACAGCGCTCAAGACCAGCTGGTGTTACCACATCCAAAGAAAATGATGACCTGCCAATCACGCTGGCTGTTGCGGGTAAAGAGGTGGCAGGTCTGCGCCCCAAAACAGGTGTGACTGCTGTCCCCCCAGTCACAGAGGATGAAGAGGCCGCGGATGCACAAGATATGGCAGACGGTGGTTGGCCCGGCCGGCTAGACCGCATTGTAGCACACTGAGCTTCCCACTGCAACTTATGCTTCATGTCCATGTGCCGGTTCATGCATGAAGTACTCAAACTATGTATTTTTTGGCCTCTACTTAGCTTTTGCTGACAAATGTTACAGATAACACGAGTTGGGTCATCTTTATCGATCTGAAAAAATGCCCAGGCTATGCAAGGCTTAGCACCCATGCGACCTGAAGAGCCACCACGACTTGTGGTGAGTGGCAGAGTTGTGTTTGAGGATGCAGTTGTTGACGTGCTTCCAGTACTACGTCTCTGTCCAGGAAGGCGCAACCTGACCTCGTCGTCACTAGCATCTTCCTCCACCTCCTCTGCTGACCTCATCTCTTGGCTGACTGTGGGTTGACAGTAAGTGGGATCTCCGACCTCATCATCATCACCCTGTGCGTTATCACACCCGTCGTCCTCAGAGCCAACCTGTTCCTGCCCTGACAAAAAACTAAAGTTGTCGCTCCAATCAGGTATTTGAGTCTTATCATCGTCTTCCTCATTGTCTCCACCAACAGGAGTTACAGTTTGGGAATGAGGGTCTACATTATGGTCAGAACCTTCTGCGTCTGGTCCTGGATCCGACTCATAAAGATTCTGGGCATCAGTGCAGATCATTTCCTCGTCTGGATTCACAGAAGCGCTGGAGTCGACCTCTGATTCCCAGGCTATAGTATGAGTAAACAGCTCTGCAGACTCAACCATCTGTTCTACCTCATACTCAGACGGGCAGCTGGAGATTTGGGAGCTGTGAGGAAGCAAGTGCGATTTGGGTGACACCTTTGAGGACTGGAGTATTTGTGATGTTGAAGTTGATGTGGAGGAGAGCCCACTTAAAGGAGCACTTGATATCCGTTGAAGCTCCTGCTGTTTTTGTGCCTCATCTGGAATTTGTAGCGATTGGCGTGGCCGTAAGAAAGGGATCTTATCACATTGTCCGCTAAAAGAAGTAGACATTTTAGTTTGGCTGGAAGATGGTCTTTCTTCTGCACCTACCCCACGGACACAACCTTTTTTCCCCTTCCCAACACGCCTATTCCCCTTTCCACCAGCAGCAGGCCTTTTTCCACTCATTTTGGTGGTTAACTAATTCACAACTCTGGAGTTGTTTGCACAAAAAAACAATGGATGGTAACCGAGCAGAGCTGAGTGGCCAAACTGTGGTATTAGGCCAAAACTATTGGCTGGGTTAGATGCAGAAAAAAATTATTTTTAATTTGCAACCTGATGGAGGTCAGTATAGATGGACTAATAGACCAAGTCCCACACACCGCTAGAAGCCCAAATATTTTTTCGGAGCTAGATGCAGAAAATTTTTTTATTCAATTTGCAACCTGATGGAGGTCAGTATAGATGGACTAATAGACCAAGTCCCACACACTGCTAGAAGCCCAAATATTTTTTCAGAGCTAGATGCAGAAAAAAAATATTTTTAATTTGCAACCTGATGGAGGTCAGTATAGATGGACTAATAGACCAAGTCCCACACACCGCTAGAAGCCCAAATATTTTTTCAGAGCTAGATGCAGAAAAAAATTATATTCAATTTGCACCCTGCTGGAGGTCAGTATAGAAGGACTAATAGAACAAGTCCCACACACTGCTAGAAGCCCAAATATTTTTTCAGAGCTAAATGAAGAAAAAAATTATTTTTAATTTGCAACCTGATGGAGGTCAGTATAGATGGACTAATAGACCAAGTCCCACACACCGCTAGAAGCCCAAATATTTTTTCAGAGCTAGATGCAGAAAATTTTTTTATTCAATTTGCAACCTGATGGAGGTCAGTATAGATGGACTAATAGACCAAGTCCCACACACTGCTAGAAGCCCAAATATTTTTTCAGAGCTAGATGCAGAAAAAAATTATTTTTAATTTGCAACCTGATGGAGGTCAGTATAGATGGACTAATAGACCAAGTCCCACACAATGCTAGAAGCCCAAATATTTTTTCAGAGCTAGATGCAGAAAAAAATTATTTTTAATTTGCAACCTGTTGGAGGTCAGTATAGATGGACTAATAGAACAAGTCCCACACGCTGCTAGAAGCCCAAATATTTTTTCAGAGCTAAATGAAGAAAAAAATTATTTTTAATTTGCAACCTGATGGAGGTCAGTATAGATGGACTAATAGACCAAGTCCCACACACTGCTAGAAGCCCAAATATTTTTTCAGAGCTAGATGCAGAAAAAAATTATATTCAGTTTGCAACCTGATGGAGGTCAGTATAGATGGACTAATAGAATGATGCTATGCCCAAAAGATTTTACTTCACTAGGTGCAGTAAAAAAATTGGTATTCTATACACAGGTGGTATATCTTGCAACACAGATAGGCTACTCCACTGACTAACACACTCTGCAATAGGCCAAAAAGGATTAGCTTTGCTAGATTCAGCCAAATGCTGTGAAAAAAACTTGAACAGCACTGGCACAGACCTGCCTGGCAAAAACTGATAGGAACTGATGTAACCTAGTCCTGAAAAGGACTCCAATTACAATTAGTCTTTACTCCCACAATCTATCTATTTAAGAGCACAGACCTGCCTGATAAAAGTCGTAGGAAATGCTGTAACCTAGTCCTTAAAAGGACTGCAATCACAACTATTCCCTACTCCCAAGCTATCTGTATATTTGTGCGAAAATTGGCTTGAAATTAACAAGGTATAGCGCACACAGCAACAGCGGTGCCGTCTAACACGCAGCTGCAGCAGTGAGAAAATGGTGGCGACGGGGAAAATGGCTTGGTCTTATAGGGCAAGGACATGTGACATACACTGCCAATCACACATGCCCTTGCTTGTGTGAAAAAAAGCACTTCGCTCCGTGTGTGCGCTGCTGATAGGCTGAAGAAAAAAAAATGGAGATCTTCATTGTTCCTGCAGAGATCCATCCCCTGCCCCTCCCCCCGCCCCGCTGTACACTCAAACTGCGTATTAACATTAATTTTCATCATTACTGAGAAAAAATCCAGTTATGATTTTGGTGCACGAACAGTTATCGAACATAACCTCGAACAGCCGAATTTTTCTCAAATTGTTCGTGTTCGCCGACCGGCTCGAACACCGCCCAAAACAGCTCGAATTTGAGATTGGCGAACAGTTCGAGTAGAACAACGCTCATCTCTATTAAGGAGTTAAAACTAGAGATGAGTGAATGTTTTGATGTTCGAGTTCGTCGACTAAACCTGAGCATTAAAAAAATGTTCGTGTTCGGCACTTGGTCCAGAACACGAACCCGAACGGGGTCCCGAACATCCCTGGTTTCCCAAGCTGTCATCTGCATGACAGCGAGAGAAACAGGGGCAGTGAGCGGCGGTAAGATCTTTACTAACGGTCACAGCACTGCGGGATCATGCTGTCAGGTATCAGCATGTTTCTGCAGCTGTGACAGTGACCCACGGTAAAAAGCTTACCGCGGGTCATAGGTGCCGATTGATTGGACTACTACACCCATCATCCGGCAACTTCTGTCACTGTATACAAGCGCCGCTAATGGGAGGAGTAATCTTTCATCAGCAGCGCTCGTGCACTGAAAGTGAAAATAAAAAAAAAATAGAAAAAATAAATATTTAAATAAAAATAATAAACACATTATACTCATCTACTCCTTATCCCCAATGCCCTCGTCCCCTGTAAAAAATAAAAAAACACCATATACTCACCTTACACCCCTTACACCTAATCCCCAAAGCCAAAATCGCCTGTAAGAAAGATAAAATAAACCACCATAATTCTCACCTGTCTGCCGCAGTCCATATAATAGCGAGTTTCCCACGTCGATGTCACTGATAACACAGCCACATCCGGAGATGTGACTGTGTTATCTGGCAGCCAGAGATACACTGACAGGAGCGCGATCGCTCCCACAGTGTATCGCAAGGAGCTTACAGCACTTAGGTCACTGGAGTTCATCAGCTGAAGATCAGCAGAGAGCTTCGGTGCTCTCACTTACAGCACCGATGCTGTGTGAGAATTTTTCCATACAACACTGATGCGGTAAGTGAGATCACCGGAGCTCTCAGCTGATCTTCAGCTGTTTGAACTCCAGTGACCTCACTCCTGCAGCACAGAACTATACACTCTGTGGTAGATTGGCTCACTTGGCTGCACACAGAGGTAGACACGGAACACTGTCTCTTTAAATTTCTTGTTGGTTTATTAAACGGCATAAACCAATATAAAGCTCATAAAAATAAACACGGCCCTTCTAGCAAAATAACAAAACAAAAGAAAATGTCCAGCATAGTCTTTGTACCTGCCAGGGTACGGCCACTCAGGGTTTAGCAAAACACATGGTTCAGCACCACACATGCAAGCTCCTCTCTGGAGCAAGCCTTTCCAGATACTGACCCACACCTGAGTCACAAGACTGGCTATTTAACCCTTTAGTGACCAATAAACATCTTTTTACTGACCTGCAATATAAGAGACTAGCATTCCCCGACAGGTGACAATCCTGTAACTGTGACCTGTACACTATAGATGACAACTTGCTGCATCAGCCACAATCAGTGTTGGCACCGACCTTAGATTCTTCTGTCAATAGTGACTACAAACTCTAAATAGTTAACATAATGTGGTGTCTTCCTCTTTAACCTCATCGGCACTCTGAGATTTTAATTGTGTGGTCCTGATGTTTGCCTTGGCAGTTCATGTCCAAAGGGTCTGCCGGCTATAGCGGCCTGTTCAGAAGTTATCAAAATTTATGTGGTAAAAATAAACTTATTCATTCTTGTCATGCCACTTTCCATTACTTCCTGAAAAGCACCTGAAGGGTTAATGAACTACATGAAAACAATTTTAAATACGTTGAGGGGTGCTGTTTGTAAAATGATATCACTTTTGTGTGGTTTCCAAGATATAGGACCCCCAAAGTCACTTCAAAACTGAACAGGTCCCTATAAAATAAGTTTTGTAAATTTTCTTAAAAAATGAAAAATTACTGCTACATTTTTAAACCTTCTAAAATGTTAACAAAATAAAACAACATTTTACAAATGGTGCTGATGTAAAGCAGACATGAGGGAAATGTTATTCATTAATGTTTTTGTGTGGTATGACAAACGGAATTAAAGGGATAATCATTCAAAGTTTGAAAATTGCAATGTTTAAAACATTTTTGTAAAATTTAAGACATTTTTATAAATAAATGCAAAACAAATCAACCTAAATTTACCATTATTATAAAGTATCATGTGTCACAAAAAAAAATCAAAATCAATTTGATATGTTGAAGCATTACCGATTTATTGCTACATAAAGTGACACTTGTCAGATTTCAAAAAAATTGGTCCGGTCACTAAGGGGTTAAAGCCCAGACCACACCCTGGGGTAGAGCTATGGTGAATGGACTCCTGCAAGCACTATGGCCATTCACCTATAAAACATGCCCTTTTAAATCTGTCTGATTAACCCTCTCTGCACCTACTATGCAGGAGAACACTTCTATGTTTCACATCATTGAAACTAACAGTCTCAGTGAAACTTATCTTTGCTCCAGTATTCTGCCAGTGACTTTGACCTTCACTTGCTAACCAGGGACGTCTGGACAGGGCATCTGTGTTACTGTGTAGTTTCCCGGGCCTTTGCTCTACATGAAAAACGTCCTGGAGCGCTAGAAACCACCTAGTAACTGAGGAATTCTTCGCCATCCTTTCCCTCATCCATCTAAGGGGTGCATGGTCTGACACTAACCTAAACTTCCGGCCTAAAAGGTAATACCTCGGGGTGTCAACTGCTCACTTGACGGCCTGGCACTCTTTTTCTACGATGGCGTAGTTTTTATCACAGGCAGACAGTTTTCAGCTCAAATACAGGATGGGATGTTCCTCCCCGTTCACCAGGCATCCATCTGGACCACAAACTCCTTATTGAAGTCAGGAGCATTCGAGACCTGCTGCTTACACAGGGAGAATTTCAATTGCTGGAATGCTCCCTCAGCTTCCTCAGACCATTTGGCCATCGCTGTCTTCGTCCCTTTAAGCAGGTCGGTCAGGGGTGCGGCTATCATGGCGAAATTCAGGATAAATCGGCAATGGTATCCCACAATTCCTAGAAAAACCCGAACCTGTTTCTTGGAGGCCGGTTGGGGTATCTTTTGGATTACTTCCACCTACTTCACTTGCGGCTTTATTTCACTCCTTCCAAAGATGTAGCCCAAGTATTTTGCCTCTTCTTTTCCCACAGCGCATTTCTTCGGGTTTATGGTAAAGCCGGCCTTCTTCAGCGCACCCAGTACCACCTTGACCTTCTGTAGGTGACTTCCCCAATCTGGGCTGAAGATCGCGATGTTGTCCAGGTAAGCGGTGGAGTACTACTTGTGTGAGGCTGGGACCCGGTCCATGGCCCTCTTGAAGGTAGCTGGGGCACCCTGCAGACCGAACGGCAACCTAGTGTGCTGAAAGCATCCGTAGGGTGTTTTCATGGGTGTGTCAGATGTGACACAGTCGCCCTGCAGTTGGTTGCAGGAGATCTCTTCATTTAGCATTACAGGCACCTTCTTAGATCTGCCTCACTCTAAGACCCAGCAGCTACCTTCCTCTTGCTAATTAGCACGCTGGCCTGGATGTTTAAATACTTTCAATGTGCAATAGGGAGGCGCCTGATATTCACATGTTTCCTTGTGAAAGCTTGGAGGGAGTGCAGTCTGGTTACTTCCTCTCTGGTGCAAAGAGGACGCGTGTGTAAATTCTCTGAAGTCGGCTCAAGCTAAGTCATCTTCCCCCGTGTCTGTCTACCTTGTTGTCTTTAGTTGTTAGTGGGGACTGACTAGTGCTCATCACCCCTTCCCTAGTCAGGGGCTAGCTCAAGGGAAATACAGGGTCTTAGGTTCCTGTGCGGCGATTGGTGAGGAACCAATATAGGGACGATAGGGGAGATAGGGTAATATCAGATCAGCCTAGGAGGTCTCCACTCCCCCTTTCCCTAGTGTCTGGGCTCTCTTACCCCTCATCCCTATGTGTTGCACTTAGTCTTCCCCACACCTAGCGTGACAGGTGTAGAGAAAGAAGTTTTCTCCTTGGCACTTGGAGACAGGAGGATTTGCCAATACCCTTTTGTAAGATCTAGGGTAGTGATGTATACGGCTGGCCCGAGCCTTTCAATAAGTTCATCGACCCGGGGCATCGGGTATGCGTCAAATTTAGACACTTCATTTAGTTTTCTGTAGTCATTACAGAAGCGCCATTCTCTGTGTGGCTTCGGCACAGGAACAATGGGCAGGATGAATCAGCTGCTCTTTGACTCCTCGATAACGCACAGGTTCAACATTCTCCGCACCTCCTTGGAGATCACCTGGCGGCAGGCTTCGGGGATTGGATATGGCCTCTGGTTCACCCGTACATGCAGTTCTGTCAAGATCTCATGCTCCACAACCTGCGTACATCCTGGCAACTCCGAAAACAGATCTCGGTTTCGCTGAAGCAGTTCTCGGCACTGTTGCTTTTTGTCCGGTGACAGTGTCTCTGCCACTGTGACATCTTCGACCCTGACTTCAGGATTGCCACCCAGACAGGTAACTTCCATCGGTTCTCTGTCTCGCAATGGTGTAAGCAGGTTGATGTGGTATATCTGGTACAGCTTTCTTCTTCCTGGTTGGTGGACTTTAAAGTTGACATCACGCAACTTCTCGACCACCTCATATGGCTCTTGCCACTTGGTCAGAAATCTACTTTTTCGACCGTGGGTACTAACACCAATACTCGGTCTCCAGGACTGAATTGTCTCAGCTTTGTGGCCCAATTGTAGACCCTTGCCTGGGCTTCTTGTGCTTGAAGGAGGCTCTCCTTCACAATCGGTATCACCTTCACAATCTGAGGGTGCCGTCCGTATAGCAGCTCAAACGGTGAGAATCCCGTAGAGCTCTGGGGAACTTCCCTGACAGAAATAAGCAGGTACAGCAGTAGGCAATCTCAGTCTTGCCCATCCTTCTCCACTACTTTCTTCAGCATAGACTTCAAGGTCTTGTTGAATCTCTCCACCAGGCCGTCCATCTGTGGATGGTATACCGACATCCGGAGATGTGTGATCTGGAGAGCCTTACACAATTACCTCATTACCTTGGACATAAAAGAAGTTCCCTGGTTAGTCAGGATCTGCTTTGGCAGGCCTGTCCGGGAGAAAATATGTACTAGTTCTCCGGCTATACTCCTGGTGGAAGAGTTTCTCAGTGGTACCGCCTCCGGATACTGAGTGGCATAGTGCAGTACTACCAGGATGTATTGGTGTCCCCTGGCAGACTTAAACAATGGCCCAACAAGGTCCATGGCAATACGGACAAATGGGACCTCTATAATAGGTAATGGAACTAGAGGCATTCGGAAGTGGGACACGGGAGCAGTTAGCTGACAGGTGGGTCAGGATCGGCAGTAATTAACAATCTCTCTGTGACATCCAGGCCAGTAGAACCTCTGCAGGACCCGCTCTTGTTTTTTTTTTCTACTCTCAGATGCCCACACAAGTTATGAGAATGGGCCAGGTCTAACACCCTACCCCTATAGGGACCCGGCACCACCAACTGCTCCACCACTTCCCCTCTTGGTTTAGTGACCCGATTAAGTAGTTCCTCATTTAGTGAGAAATATGGGAAACTGGTGCCAGCCCCCGGCTCTTGAGCAACCATTTATTACAAATGCATTTTTCAATGTGAGATCCTGCATCTCAGCAGTACCAAAATTCCCCCCAGAAATCCCCAACTCAGGAATCTCAGCCTCTAGGGTCACCGTCTCATCCTCATCAATGGCAAGGACACAAAGGGGGAATTCATCCATCTCAAACTGCGTTGGGGATTCAACATGGTGGAACTAGCCCCTTCCTGAGTCACGTGGTATGCCTGCTTTCTGCCATAAGGCCCAGAACAGGCTAAAGTCCCGCCCTATTATTACTGGGTGTAACAGGTCCTTAACTACTCCCACCTCAAGGGACTTAGTGCCGCAGTTCATTTTTATAGTCACTCTGGCAACAGGGTAGTCTTTGGCATCCCCGTGAAAACAGTGGATGCCTCCGTTTTTCCTGGGGGAGTGTGGCCCCGTCACCAGTATCCAATTTATTGTTACTGGACATGCCTCACCAGGCTGACAATCCACGCTGCAGGCTGGATGGGCATAATATGAACAGCGCCTCCCCACGCTGCAGTCCATCTGTTCGGAGGACATAGGACAACAGGCGGCTATGTGTCCAGGACCGTGACATCTCCAACAGGTCAAGTCCTTACCAGCGACTTCTGGCAACCCCTCATCGACCCCTTGGGACCTCAAACTCCCCCCAGTGGTGACTCTACTATCCCTCTTTTGAGATTCAGGCTCCTTCTTGGTACCCCAGTATGGGATGCAACAACGCCCGGCTTCCTCAGGGACCCCAAGACCACCTGGTACCTTTCCACTAGTCCCACTAGGTCATCTGCATTTCGGGTGTCACCCTGGGCAACCCAGGTCTGCACCAGTCTGGGAAGGGAGTGGATAAATCTGTCCATTACGACCCACTCTACCATCTGGGCTGGGGTGGAGGACTCCGGCTGCAACTGCTTCTGTGCTAGATGAAGCAGATCAAACATTTGTGAGCAAGAGGGTTTATCACTGCAATAAGCCCAATGGTGGACCCTTTGAGCTCGGACAAACATAGTCCCCCCTGAACGTGCAAGTATTTCAGTTTTTAGTTTGCAATATTCATGGGCATCTTGCAAGGCCAGGTCATAATAAGCCTTCTGGGGCTCGCCAGTTAAATAGGGGGCCAGAACCTCTGCCCACTGCTCCGCTGGCAGCTTCTCCCACTCTACTACCCTTTTCAAACACAGTCAAAAAGGCTTCCACATCATCTCCGGGGTCATTTTTGCATTGCTCATCTTACCGCCTTCCAGACGTATGTGTCATCAACTGGATGTGGGGGAGGGGCTGACAGCCTCCAACGAATCGCCTCTGTGAGTAACTCAATCTGTGGCTATTGTTTTCAGTGCTGATCTTGTTGATGCAGCTGCTGTTGTTGTATCTGTTGCATTAGCACCGTACTCATCTCCTGATGTGCCAGTTGTTGCTGCTGTTGGGCTGTTGCTGCTGTTGGGCTTGCTGTTGCTGCTGTTGGGCTTTTACAAGGTGCTTAATCAGGTCCTCTATGCTGTCTGACTCCGCTTCCTGGCTCACTGCCGCCTATACCCAGGACATGCAGTCCCTCTTGTAGCAGTCACACGTGTTCACTGGGGACGCTGCCCGCACATCTGACACCACCTGTGGTAGATCGACTCACTCGGCTGCACATGGAGGTATACACGGAACACTGTCTCTTTAAATTTCTTGTTGGTTTATCAAACAGCATAAACCAATATAGAGTTCATAAAAATAAACACGGCTCTTCTGGCATAATAGCAAAACAAAGAAAATGTCCAGCATAGTCCTTGTATCTGCCAGGTAATGGCTACTCAGGATTTAGCAAAACACACTGACCCATACCTGAGTGACAAGGCTGGCTTTTTAAAGCCCAGACCACACCCTGGGGTGGAGATATGGTGAATGGCCTCCTGACCGCACTATGGCCATTCACCTATAAAACATGCCCTTTTAAATCTGGTTGATTAACCCTCTCTGCATCTACAATGCAGGAGAAGACTTCAACGTTTCATACCACTGAAGTTTAACAGCCTCAGTGAAACATATCTCCCCTCCAGTATTCTGCCAGTGATTTTGTTACACCTGACAGGAGTGATTACACTCCTGTTAGTGTATACAGTGCTGTCCTCTACAGCAGTCACATCAGTGGTTGCTGGTGTGGCTGCTGTATAAGTGACCTAGATTGCCGTGGGACACTGGATTACATCATGACGGCAGACAAGTGAGGGATATTTTTGTTTCTTATTTTGGGTTTCTTAGAGGAGACGAGAGCTACAGTATTTTTTATTCTTAAATAAATTCTTAAAACTGTGTGGAATTTTATTTAAATAAGACTTTATTCTGGCCATCTTTAAAAAACATCAAAAACCTTACTACGGAGTTAGTAATGACGTCTCTCCATTACTAACCTGGACTCATGTCAGCCACCAATACAAGGCTGACATAAACCCCAACCTTATTATCCCACTCGCCACCGCTATACTGCAGTGGGAGCATCTTAAGGATTTCTGGGGCGGCTGAGAGCTGATATTATTAGCCTCGGAGGGGGCCAGGGTCCATGGCCCCTTCCTTGGCTATGAATATCAGCTCACAGCTGTCTGTTTAGCCTTTGCTAATTAGATTTTTTTAGGGGGACCCTACGTCACTAAATCTATAAGGCACATCTCATCTGCAATTTTTTTTTTCTCAGCTGAAATCGGACTGAGAAAAAAAGTCGCAGCATGCTTCTTATTGCCGCGTATCTCAGATGAAACTCGCCAATGCAAATCAATGAGTGTGTGAACAAAATCTCACGGCACTCGGACCATGTGAGTGCCGTCTGATTTTTACGCACCCACCTCCTTGAAACCAGACAATTCATCAGCTACATACAGTAAAATCACTCGCGGTGACGTCAGTGAGGTGAACGGAGTTCATATGGTATAAACCCCGCTCAACTTGATCTCGGTACTGTGAGTCACCGAGGTGAGCAAGCATACGGTCCTCAGTGTCTCTGCAGGATGGCAGTCTGTATAGTCGCATCAAGCTACTATGCAGCCTGCCATCTAGATATGGCAGAGCTGGACCCGTCGTGGGACAAATTATTATTATTATTTTATTTTTATTGCAGCTGACAATGGATTCAGTGGAATGGGCGTAATGGTAAGCTGGGTTTAATTTAGAACTATTAAAACCCCTTTACAGCCCATGCCGTATTAGTACGCACATTTGCGTACCCCCGGTTCAGTGAGGGCTGCTGCGCTGAGCCCTCACTGAACCGAGCACATGTCAGCTGATTATTACAGCTGACATGTGCCCGCAACAGCCGCGGGTGGAATCGCGATCCACCCGCAGCTGTTAACATGTTAAATGCCGCTGTCAATCTCCGACAGCGGCATTTAACGCGCGTCATAAGCCCCGCCCATCTGCGACCCCGTCACGTGATCGCGGGTCACCGATGGGTGGGAATGACAACCCAGGGTCTGCAGCAGACGCCTGTGGTTGTCATGATCTGGTCGCTATGAGCGCCACCTAGTGGTCGGCGCTCATAGCACAGGACCATTTCTGCTGCATGCAGGGGATCTGCTGGTCCCCTGTATGTAGCAGAGCCGATCAGACAACTGCTGCTTCTAGTCTCCTATGGAGACTATTGAAGCATGCAGTCAATGAAAAAAAAAAGTTTTTAAAAATATAAAAAAATAAAAAAGTATAAAAGTTTAAATCACCCCCCTTTCGCCCCATTCAAAATAAAATATAAAAAAAAAAACCCTACATAGACATATTTGGTATCGCCGCGTTCAGAATCGCCCGATCTATCCATATAAAAAAAGAATTAATCCGATTGGTAAACGGTGTAACGAGAAAAAAAATTCTAAACGCCAGAATTATGTTTTTTGGTCGCCGCAAAATTGTAATAAAATGCAATAACGGGCAATCAAAACATCGGATCTACCCCAAAATGTTATCAATAAAAACGTCAGCCCGGCGTGCAAAAAATAAGCCCTCACCCAGCCCGAGATCACGAAAAATGGAGACGCTACAGGTCTCGGAAAATGGCACTATTTTTTTTATTTTTTTTTTACCAAATTTTGGAATTTTTTTTCACCACTTAAATATAAAATAACCTATACATGTTTGGTGTCTATGAACTCGTAATGACCTGGAGAATAATAATGTCAGGTCAGTTTTAGCATTCAGTGAACGTAGTAAAAAAAAAAAAAACAACAACTGTGGTATTGCACTTTTTTTGCAATTTTACTGCACTTGGAATTTTTTTACCGTTTTCCTGTACACGATATGGTAAAACTAGTAATGGCGTTGAAAAGTGCAACTTGTCCCGCTAAAAGTAAGCCCTCACACGGCCATATTGTCGAAAAAATAAAATCGCTATGGCTCTGGGAACAAGGGGAGCAAAATACGAAAAAGCAAAAACGACAAAACCCAAGGTTGCGAAAGGGTTAAAAGGAGTCTGTGTGGTTATTTCAAATAAATTATTTTATTCTGGGTGTGGGTGTTTTTTTTTCACTATTTAACTTTCACTATGCTCTATTTTGCAAAAAAAACATGCAAAGCACAAAATCCTAATACAAAAAAAACAAGATGTGTGCATCAGATTTTTGGAATCTCATAGACTTTGCTGGTACTGTTAAACGCAGCTGCAAATTTGCATAAAAAAATGCATCAAAAAACGGTGAAAAAAACAAGATGTGTGAACAAAGCCTGAAAATGCAGGCAATAACACGTATCAAAATCGCAGTAAAATTGAGGCAAAATCGTGGCAAAAACACAGGCAATAACACACATCAAAATTGGGGTAAAATCGCTGCAAAAAACGCAGGCAATAAAACACATCAAAAGCACGGTAAAATCACGGCAAAAACACAGACAATAAAATGCATCAGTGTCGCAGTAAAATCGTGGCAAAATGCAGGCAATGAAACGTGTAAATATCGCAGAAAAATTGTGGCAAAAACAGAGGGAATAAAACGCATCAATATTGCGGTAAAAGTGCGGCAAAATCACGGCTAAAACGCATCAAAATCAGGGTATAATCATGACAAAAACGCAGGCAATAACATGCATCAAAATTGCGGTAAAATCGCGGCAAAAAACGCAATGTGTGAACATAGCCCTATGCTGCAAAAAAACATTCAAAGAACAAAATCCTGAATAAAAAAAAACAAGGTGTGTGCATCAGATTTCTGCAATCTCATAGACTTTGCTGGTACTGTAAAACGCAGCTGCAAATTTGCATAAAAAAGCATCGAAAAAACGTAATGTGTGAACATAGCTTTAGGCCTTAGACTATGTTCTCTCACTGCATTTTTGCTGCGTTTTTTTATGCAGCAAATCCTGATGTCTTGCCAGGAAGGTTTGTTAAGGATTTTTCTTACTTTTTTGCTGCGTTTTTTCACTGTCCTTTTGTCTCTTTATGAATGTACATGAAGTTCAGTGAAAAAAAAAAAATCTCATCAGTTTTTGGCACAAAAAAAGCTGAAAAAACTGACACCTGCGTTTTTGGTGCGTTTTTTAACCACCCATTATTTCCAATGGCTGAAAAACGCTGAAAAAACACTGAAAAACTGCTAAAAAGCCATTGTTATATATATACATGCACATAAAGTTCAGTGGAAAAAAAAATCTCATTCTGGTTTTGGCACCAAAAACGGTGAAAAAATGCTGAAAAACCTGACACCTGTGTTTTTGGTACGTTTTTTCTGCATTTTTTTCACCACCCATTACTTCCAATGGGTGAAAAAACTAGGAAAAAAGGCTGAAAAAACGCTGAAAGAAGAGACATGCTTTATTTTGCAAAAAAAACATGAAAAGCACAAAATCCTGAACAAAAAAAAAAACAAGATATAGGCATGACATTTTTGGAATCCCATAGACTTTGCTAGTATTGTAAAACGCAGTTGAACATTTGCATAAAAAAGTATCAAAAAATGCTGAAAAAACATTATGTGTGAACATAGCCAAAGAAGTCACATGTTCACACATTGCGTTTTTTCATCGTTTTTTTTTTTGTGTTTTTTTATGCAAATTTTCTGCTGCGTTTTACAGTACCAGCAAAGTCTATGAGAATCCAGAAATCTCATGCACACATCTTGTTTTTTTTAATCAGTATTTTGTGCTTTGCATGTTTTTTTGCAGAATAAAGCATGTCACTTCTTTCATCGTTTTTTTAGCATTTTTCACCCATTGGAAATAATATGTGGTGAAAAAACGCTGAAAAAAACGCAGGTGTCAGTTTTTTCAGCTCTTTTTTTGTGCCAAAACCTGCTGAGATTTTTTTTTTTCACTGAACATGCAAGGACAGTGAAAAAAATACAGCAAAAAACGCAGAAAAAACGCACCAAAAAAAAGGAAGAAAAATCCTGAACAAACCTTCCTGCAAGACATCAGGATTTGCTGCAGAAAAAAGATGCAGCAAAAATTCAATGTGTGAACATAGCCCATAGCAAAAAAACATGCAAAGCACAAAATCCTGATAAAAAAAAAACAAGATGTGTGCATCAGATTTCTGTAATCTCATAGACTTTGCTGGTACTGTAAAATGCAGCAGAAAATTTGCATAACAAAACACATAAAAAACGCTGAAAAAAACGCAATGTGTGAACTTAGCCTTATTTCCTGCGTTTTAGCGACAATTTTACCGCGATATTGATGTGTGTTATTGCCGGCGTTTTTGCAGCGATTTTACTGCTATTTTGATGCGTTTTATTGCCTCCATTTTTGCCGCAATTTTGTCGCTATTTTGCCTGCTTTTTTTCAGTGCATTCAATGGGTGAAAAGCACAGGAAAAAATGTACAGAAAATTGACATGCTAAATATTATTTTCTATTTTCGCTTTTGGTGCGTTTTGCCTGCGTTTTTCACCCACTGAATGCACTGAAAAAAAAGCAGGCAAAATAGCGACAAAAATGCACAGAGAATTGACTTGCTGAAGATTATTTTCTGCACCAAATCTTCAAGTCAAAAAATACTCAACGTGATGCGTTTTTGTACAGCATTGAATGCTTTTTTGAAGCTAATTAAAGATATTTGAAAAAAGAAATGTGGGACATCGCTTTAAGGGTATGTGCACACGATCAGGAGCCGCTGCGGGTTTGATGCTGTGTGTCTATGCAGTGTCAAACCCGCAGCAGCCAGATGTTACAGCATAGTGGATGGGATTTGTAGAAATCCCATGCCCACTATGCGTTCATCTGTGCCTGTGAATCATCCGTGGACTCAGACATGTAGCGCATCTTTCAAGCATGTTAATTTCTCTTGCGGAGTTGCTAGTAGAGATGAGTGAATATTTCAATGTTCGGTTCAGATTACGATTGCCAATTTTGCAATATTCGCCAATTTATTAGTTGAATATTGGCCAAACATAGCCGAACGCCATTGGATTCAATGAAGGGCATAACCAAACGCATACACAACACCTTCAAACGGGGCCAAAAGCTGCCAAAACTGCTCAAATTAGAGGCAGACACCAGGAAAAGCGCCATCAGTTGACCCACAGTACAAGTTTTATAATGGCGCAGCAGCAGTCAGCCATATGCCATGCATGAGGTATCAGGGTCTGGGCCAGAACTTACAGCTTTGAATTTAACATCAAATTAAGATGAGGTGGGCGAGGGATCGGTGTACGCCTGCTGTACTGGAAGCCCTTATACCACACGCAGCAGATCAAGCTGCTTTTCTGCTCAGACACACTCAGGTGGCAGAAATTATGGGTTTTAAGAGTAAAGGAAGATGAATGATTAATATCCCCTGTCTCAAGTATTAGCATAATTATTTTGCAATGTAGAAACAATAATCTAATTTATATATTCTAGTGTTGAGCGAGCATGCTCGTTTCACCCTTTAAATGAGCACGCTCGGGTACTCACCGAGTACTTTTGGCGTGCTCAGGTACTCGCCGAGTACTCTCGGCGTGTTTGGCTTCTCTATGTGATCCGCTGCGGCTGCATGTGTCACAGCTGTTAGACAGCTGTGACACATGCATGGATTGCCTAAAAAACAATCTATGCACACTCGCTCAACACTACCATACACTTGTTACACCGTAAACTGTGGAACCTGGATCTCTGGAAAAAAAGTGCCTGCTTCAAAAAATATAGGATTAGTATTAGACTGAGATACCCTTGTATCATTATGGGATATCACATTCGAATCCTCTGAAAAGGTCTGGTAGAAATAGAAATTACATGAGGCTGAAAATGACAAGCCTCTGGCTAGTACATCAATTTGAGCTTGCGTTAATATTTTTGCAGATAGCGTGCACACTTGAGAGTCTTTCAATGGTGGGTCCTCTTGGGATAGTGATGTGCAATTTTATGTTTTTGCCGGTCTTTTCAAAGAACTTAATACAACTATAATTTACCACTTATTTTTAAATATAAATTTGCCTTACCTGAATTTCTGTGAGTTCTATTTTGTCTACTTTTCACTTGCTCTGTCCATAAAGTAGGATAGCGAGACGCAAAATCTAAACAAGAACAAATTTATATTTTGTACAGTTACAGGTATTATAAAAAAACAGTTGTATGAATAATTGTACAGTCTGGGAATGTGCTACAAAATTAGACAGAACCTTGTTCAAAAACGGTGATGTTTTTGTTTATCATTTTTTTTTAAATCACAATCTCTTTAACCACTTAAGGAATGGGCCACTTTGTACATTAATGACCAAGCCACATTTTTTAAATGTGACCAGTGTCACTTTTTGAGGTAATAACTCTGGAACGCTTCAAGAGATCCCACTGATTCTGAGATTGTTTTTAGTGACATATTGTATTTCATGATAGTGGTAAAATTTGTTCGATATGACTTGCATTTATTTGTGAAAATATCGGTAATTTGGCGAAGATTTTGAAAATTTCACAACATTCAAAATTTAAATTCTCATGCCCTTAAATCAGAGAGTTATGTCACACAAAATAGTTAATAAATAACATTTCCCACATGTCTACTTTACATCATCACAATTTTTGAACCATAATTTTTTTTGTTAGGAAGTTACAAGTGTTAAAAGTTGATCTTCAAAACCACATTCAAGAAATTTATTAGCCCTACAGGTGCTTCACAGAAATTAATGGAATATGGAGGAAAAATTAACATTTACATTTTTTCCACAAAAATGTTACTTAAGCCCCAAATTTTTTATTTTCACAAGAGTAACAGGAGAAAATAAACACCAAAATTTGTTGTGCATTTTCTCTTGAGTAAGCCGACACCCCATATGTGGGTTAAAAACTACTGTTTAGGCGCATGGCAGGGCTTGGAAGAGAAGGAGCACCATTTGACTTTTTGAACGCAAAAATGACTGGAATTTAGAGCGGAAGCCATGTCGCATTGGGAAAGCCCCTTTCATTCTTTGGATCAGTACAATTCATTTACAAATTGTTTATATTTACACCATGAAATAACTTAATAAAACTTTTTAGTTTTGTCATCTTCTGAAAGGTATAGTTTATTATCTGCTGTTGAGACTGTACAGAGGCTTTTTTGAGGGAAGAGACATACTTTTCATTTGCTCCATTTTGGTAATGTTTTTATTGTGTTAATTAATTGATCATTAATACAAAATTTATATTTGTATAGGTTGTGTCATAATGGATGGAGCAAAAACAGTTATGATTTGATTTTTTGCCCATGTTCTTTTATAATAAAGCATGTTTTGATGTAAAAAGTGATTTTTGTATTTTTAGCCTAATATTTTTATTGGGCTTCCATTTATCCTAGCATTGTATTGGCATTTGACAATTGGAGAGACGGTAATTGATCGGATAATGAAGGGAGCTCTTCACTCTGTCAAACTCCTTCCTGCCGTGGCCAATTTCCATTTTTTCTTTTTTGTTTTCTCCTCAAATTCTTCCAATTGTACTTTTGAATGATACCATTCATTTTGCCACATAGTGCACTGGAAAATGGGGAAACAATTGAAGTGTGTGAAATTGCAAAAAAATGCAATTATGAAATTGTATTTTGGGAATTGTTTTTATGGAATACATTTTGTAGTAAAAATTACCTGCAAATGTGATTCTCCTCATCAGTACGATTACAGTGATACCAAATTTGTACAGTTTTTTGATTTTTTTAGTGGTGAAAAAAAAAACAGAATTTTGAAAAAAAAAACTTTTTTTTAATTGTGTCGCCATTTTCCAAAGCCTGTAACCTTTCTTTCGGTAGATGGAGCTATGTAAGGGCCGATTTTTTGTGGGGTGAGGCAACAGTTTTATTAAAGGGGTTGTCCAATACTATTCAAAATAGCCCACTGTGTTTTTATGATGAAAAGAAGCTTCTTTCTAATTACCTTCCGCTGCTGTTTCTGCCTGTGAGCGGCGCAATCACTGGCAGCGCACAGGCATCACATGACCGCCAGCTGCAGCCGGCTCTGACATCCGCTGATGTCACGTCATGGTTACGGATGCAGCCGGGGGTCTCTTCTGCGTTCCACCGTGGCTGCTTGGTTGTGGGCAGGGTTACCCCCCGCATCACACCCAGCATCCACTGCACGCTCTCCCTCTCCCCATTCATTGGGAAAGCGCGCGGTGGATGCTGGGTGTGATGCACAGGGTAACCCCGCCCACAACTCAGCAGCCACTGTGGGGACCCGAGCGCTGAGTCACGTCTCACTTGACCCTTTTAATACCATTTTGGGATAAATATGACATTTTTATTGATTGTTACAGCATTTTTTGCAATATTTTGATGACCTGACCCCAAACCACACAATTTTGGCATTTTGTTTACAGATCTGGTTAATTATTTTTATATTATGAAGTGTTGACGCAGCAATATCACATATTTTTATTTTAAAAAATCAGTTCTCTTTATTTTTAATGGGGGAAAAGGTAAGTGAATTGAACTTATGTTTTATGTTATTGATATTTTTTAAAACTTTATTTTATTTACTTTTCATTGTATCTATTAATTCAATTAGGGGACTAGAAATTGTCTGATCGCTTGTAGAGCAATATCACAGTATTGTTGCATATAGTAATTCTCCTTTGAAGCCCGGCCACACGTGAGCCCACTCCATACATTAGCTACTCACTTGCACTGTGCATGAACAGCGGATGTCGGTAAGGGGTTAAATGTCGACATGAAGATAACCCATATTTTCCTATGCCGTAATCCATCTGTGCGACATGTGTTTTTGAAAATGAACAGTGGCATGATGCGACTGTTCATGTTGTAAAGCAGAGAAGAATGAGCTGCTGCGAGCGGGCCAATGAAATGGGGTGATCTCAGTGAGATCACCACTAGCACCGTGAAAAAATTCTCATGGTGCTAGCGGTGACCTTAAGAAGGTTACCCCAGTTCAATGTGGGCAGGTTCATTTCCAGCCATTTTTGCATTCATTTTTGCCCTGCCATGCTCCCAAGCAGTAGTTTTCACCCACCTATGAGGTATCGGCGTACTCAGAAGAAATTGCACAACAGATTTTTGGGGTCTTTATTCTCCTGTTATCCTTGTGAAAATAAAAATAAAATTTTAGTGGGAAAAATTAGATTTTTTTATTTTCACTGCTTATAAGCTTCTGTGAAGCACATCTAGATACATTCCTTAAAGGGTCTAGTTACCAAAATGGGGTCACTTGTGGTGGATGTTTCAATGTTTAGGCACATCAGGGGCTTTCAGTTCCACTGTTAAAGAACTTATAATAGAACTACCGTATTTTTCGGACCATAAGACCAACTTTTTTTCCTCCAAATTTGGGGGGAAAAAAGGGGTGCGTCTTATGGTCCGAATGTAGCACAAATACAGTTGTTCTAGTGCTTACTGTGGTGTGGTGCGGAAGCGGAGGCGATGAAGCGTGGTCGCGCTGCAGGTAGCGGAGTCGCACAGCAGGACGAGGGATCACACAGCAGGGATCAGCGGCGACCCCATTAATGCACTATGGCCGTGTTAGACAGGAGGAAGGGGGCGGTCTCCGGTCCAGATCACGTGCAGCAGTGGCGTCCTTCACCCTGCTGTGCGACCCCGCTCCCTGCCTAGTCGAGGCAAACAGTGAGGCAAGCATTATATTGCAGTTTAAGTTACAGCACATACAGTAAAACACTGTACCACTGTGGTGAACTATAACTCCCAGCATGCCATGGAATCTGCAGGACATGCTGGGAGTTATAGTTTTCAGGGCAACCACTTGACATAAATGGTACCTATGGACTCTTAAAAAGGACATACTGTACGTGGCTGAAGTCATACAGCCAGTATCTGATACACGCTGCCTGTAGATCGTGCATCATGCATTAGGTGCTGGCTGTATGACTTCAGCCACGTGTATTATGTTGTTTATGTTGTTAAATATTTTACCACATTATTTCCTTCAAAAGTTTTTTTCCCCTATTTTCCACCTCTGGGTGCGTCTTATGGTCCGGTGCGTCTTATAGTCCGAAAAATACGTTATTTGTTAAGGGAGCATTGCTGGGACTCGTGGTTCCACTTTCCCAAGAGTTTACATTAGAGCCATCAATGAGGAGGATTTTTACTCATTGGGTTATTAAGTGCAACAGTTCATGTAAGCGTTTCAACATTCGCGGCAACCAGGCCACAACGTTGAACTGTAATTCTTGCCTTGCTTCAGTCATTTGTGGGTTAAGTGTTAAAGCTAGGAATGTGTCTGCTGTCACTTAATGACAAAGTGTCATCCTTAACATCCAGGCCTGCTAAAAAGCACATCCTAGACCTTAAACTCAGAATATCATTTTCTCTTAATGAGGTATTATTTCTTTTTCCTGTTCCTTGTTTTGCTATTATCCCCCTGTAAATAAACCTTTTAAATTGTGACAATCATCTCTTGTGATTGTGTATGCAGTGTGTACAGGGGTTTCACGACTCGACCTCTGGCACAAGACTCCTCAGCATTCCCCTAGAGCTCCTAGCAAGTTTCGAGTAGAGGCACTGCATTATATTGAGGTGAGAACTATCGGACACCCTGCCCACAGTGGTGGCTTAAAGGGGTGTTACACACTGATGACCTATCTGTATAGTATTAATAGGTCATCAATATATTCTCACTGGACAAACCTATGCCACTTAATGAAAGCTATAAAATGTTTCTTTTTGTTGATTCTTTCCATCAAAATGAAGGAAAAAACTATATGTACCCCAAGATAATCTAAACAAGCCCTTACAGAGATTTGTAAAAACCCAAAAACTAGTATGGCTCTTCGACGATAGTGATAGAAAAACAAATTATTATTTAATGAACATGTATTTACTGTGCAAAATTAAAAGAAAATTAAAAAAATATCTACAAATATATCATTATAATATCACCATGAGTCACAGTTTAAGGGTAAGGCATTACTTATTTACTTAAATGTTGCATGGCAAAAGTGCTTTGCTTCAATTTCCCCCATATAGGGTTAATAAAATGTAATCAATAAGTGGGTATACCCAAAAATGAGGTTAATGTAAAATACAACTTGTGCCACAAAAACGAGTCCTGAAATGGCTACGTCAAAGAAAAAAAGAAAAAGTTACGGCTTTCACAAAATGATGAAAAAGGAATATGACAGCATGCTCCTAAAGGGGGTTTTCCTACGAACAAAAGTTAATTTTAATCAATAGATTTTGGAATAATAATAATTTCCACAATTGGATGTGTTTAAATAAAATGTTCCTGTTCTGAGATAATCTTATAAATGTGCCCCTGCTGTGTACTGTGTAATGGTTGTGTCTGACCGTGCAGGAACAAGGTCTGATCATACCACAGCTCCTGGGCAGGGGCGGAAGTAAAAGAAAGTATACAGACATTACAGCAGGGGGGTCACAAATTATTCTTTCTTTGAAGTAACACATTGTTTAAAAACAGGCAGTGAAATGTTTTACCTCACAGAAAGAATCAGCTGTAATTCAATGCTGTAATATCTGTATCCTCTCTTTTGCTTCCTCCCCTGCCCAGGAGATGTGGTATGATCAGACCATGTTCCTGCACGGTCAGACACAGCCATTACACAGTACACAGCAGGGGCACATTTATAAGATTATCTCATCACAGGAACATTTTATTTAAACACATCCAATTGTGGAACTTATTATTATTCCAAGATCTATTGATTAAAATCAACTTTTGTTCATGGGACAACCCCATTAAAGGTTAAAAAGAAAATGTTAAATGAGGGATATTTTTGAGCTAGCAAGTCCTCCTTGAGTAAAGTCAACAATGTGTATGTACAGGATATGATCCATCATAAACAGGCAAAAAAAATAATGAGTGATACAAAAAATAAAGTAATATTTTACCTTCTTCATCCCCTTGAGGTTGTGTTTCTAATGATGGAACAGAAACATCATCTACAATAAAAAGACATATTGTGAAGTCAGTTCAAAAGGAGGTTTTTATAAATTCTATTAAATTGATGGTCTATCCTTAGCTATTATTATTATTATTATAATTTAACGGCCTTCGTCTCGATCTTGAGCCATGGCGATCTGATGGATGAACGCTCTGTAGGAAGATCGATCTTGTTCAAGCCTAGATAGGTCCACCAAGGTCTTAGCCGTTTTCTTGATTGTATCAAGCCTTAACACAGGCCATTAATATTAGATCTATGGGGTTCTGATTTGCAATGCCCTTAACAATATAGTAATATCAGTCAGTATTTAGGAGATTAAAAGAAGAACAGATCTTTGATAATTAGTATTGACTACTGCTGGCTAGAAAATATCTTTGTAAAGAACCAGCACCAACTTCTGCTGAGTTGCTGGAGTGCATAAAGAGAACCCCTTACTTTCGTAAGGTAAATTTACTTGGGGCTTACAACCTAATGCAGATTAAAAAGGGAACAATACTTCAGCACTCAGATAAGCACTGCTAATATCCGCTGATGATCTTTCTTTCCTGCAGTGTATTGTTACTGATTTGTTCAGGAATGTTCTTTACCAACATCTTAAAGGGAATTTGTCACCAGGTTTTTGTTACCCCATCCGCAAACAGTATAATGTAGGGGCATAAACCCTTCTGGGCTTACTGGGCTGCTTGCTGCAATTTTGAAAAGCTCAGAGTTCTACCTGCTGCAGATCTAGCAGTTCTCTGAATACTTAGCTATAACCCCGCCCACACCACTGATTGTCAGCTTTCTGTAAATTCCGTTCATATGCAGAAAGCTGCTAATCAGTAGTAGGGGTGGGGTTATACTAAGCACATGAGTATGGAGGACTACATGGCAGCAAGGTAATTAGTCTTCGGCCACGGCCCCACTATCAGTATTTTGTCAGTATTCGGTCCTCCGTACAGAATAATTGGCCCCACATAGCCCTCCATACAGAATAAAGGCCCCACTTAGTCCTCCATACAGAATAATGGGCCCCACATAGGGGTGGAGGTTCTGGTGTCGCAGGCCCAATATAACCACCTTGCGGGCCAGATTTGGCCCCCGGGCCGGAATTTGACATGCATGGCCTAAAGGGAATCTGTCATCATGTTTTTTCTACCTAATCTGAGAGCAGCATAATGTAGGAGCAGAGACCCTGATTCAAGCAATGTGTCACTTACTGAGATGCTTGCTGTAGTTTTGATGAAATCACTATTTTATCAACAGGAGATTATCACTAGAGGACTAGTAAACCTGCTGCCAGGTAGTCCTCCACATTCATGAGCTCTGTATAACCCCACCCCCACCCCCACCACTGATTGGTAGCTTTCTACTTGGACACAAAAAACTGACAATCAGTGGTGTGGTCAGGGTTATAGAGAGCTCAATATTCAGAGAACTGCTAGGTCTGCAGCAGATAAAACTGATTTTATCAAAATGACAGTAGGCAGCCCAGTAAGTGATTCATCACTGGAATCTGGGTTTCTGCCCCTACATCATGCTGCTCTCAGATGGGGGAGCAAACACCTGGTGACAGATAGATTTGTTGGTAGAGGACATGACTGCAATTAAAGATGTCACCTGTGAGTTATTGAATATGATTGGAGTTTACATGACCATTGAATGACTCTGAACATTACTATTTTCATTTAACAAGTTTGATGTTACTCTTCCGAGTGCCATGTGGTAATATTGTGTTTCCTATGCTGTATTGCTTAGCAGCATTATGATGGTACATTTCCATTTATGTATGGCAGAAGTATTCAGTCCCAGTATGTTGAGGTTATCCGCTTACAGTATAGTGATGCTATTTAGTTATTGTATGATATTATTCAGATATTTTTCAGTTGGGTTATTCAGTGACTGAATTTTGCTGCTCTTCAGTCACTATATGGTGGTGTTGTGATGTTTAGTTATGGTATGGTGTTCTTCAGACATACTATGGCCATGCTATTCAGTGACAGAATGAAGCTGTTGTACAGTCACAGTATAGTAGTGTTACTTAGGCATTGTATGGTGGCATTCAGTTATTATGGCACTGTTATTTCATTATGATATGGTGGAATTATTCAGTCACCATATGTTAGTCTACTTCAGAAACACGATAAGTGTTATATTCATTCTATAGGAGCCTTGTGATTTGATAATGTTTTGGTCTGTACCACTCATACATTTCTGAACTAGATTTGCTTCTCAAGAATATATATATATATATGTATATATATATATATATATATATATATATATAGTACAGACCAAAAGTTTGGACACACCTTCTTATTTAAAGATTTTTCTGTATAAAGGCATAAAAACTATGAATTAACACATGTGGAATTATATACTTAACAAAAAAGTGTGAAACAACTGAAAATATGTCTTATAGTCTAGGTTCTTCAAAGTAGCCACCTTTTGCTTTGATGACTGCTTTGCACACTCTTGGCATTCTCTTGATGAGCTTCAAGAGGTAGTCACCGGAAATGGTTTTCACTTCACAGGTGTGCCCTGTCAGGTTTAATAAGTGGGATTTCTTGCCTTATAAATGGGGTTGGGACCATCAGTTGTGTTGTGCAGAAGTCTGGTGGATACACAGCTGATAGTCCTACTGAATAGACTGTAAAAGCAGCTAAGTAAAGAAAAACGAGTGGCCATCATTACTTTAAGAAATGAAGGTCAGTCAGTGCGAAAAATTGGGAAAACTTTGAAAGTGTCCCCCAGTGCAGTTGCAAAAACCATCAAGCGCTACAAAGAAACTGGCTCACATGAGGACCGCACCAGGAAAGGAAGACCAAGAGTCAACTCTGCTTCTGAGGATAAGTTTATCCGAGTCACCAGCCTCAGAAATCGCAGGTTAACAGCAGCTCAGATTAGAGACCAGGTCAATGCCACACAGAGTTCTAGCAGCAGACACATCTCTTCAACAACTGTTAAGAGGAGACTTTGTGTAGCAGGCCTTCATGGTAAAATAGCTGCTAGGAAACCACTGCTAAAGACAGGCAACAAGCAGAAGAGACTTGTTTGGGCTAAAGAACACAAGGAATGGACATTAGACCAGTGGAAATCTGTGCTTTGGTCTGATGAGTCCAAATTTGAGATCTTTGGTTCCAACCACCGTGTCTTTGTGCGACGCAGAAAAGGTGAACGGATGGACTCTACATGCCTGGTTCCCACCGTGAAGCATGGTGGAGGAGGTGTGATGGTGTGAGGGTGCCTTGCTGGTGACACTGTTGGGGATTTATTCAAAATTGAAGGCATACTGAACCAGCATGGCTACCACAGCATCTTGCAGCGGCATGCTATTCCATCCGGTTTGCGTTTAGTTTGACAAGCATTTATTTTTCAACAGGACAATGACCCCAAACACACTTCCAGGCTGTGTAAGGGCTATTTGATCAAGAAGGGGAGTGATGGGGTGCTACGCCAGATGACCTGGCCTCCACAGTCACCAGACCTGAACCCAATCGAGATGGTTTGGGGTGAGCTGGACCGCAGAGTGAAGGCAAAAGGGCCAACTAGTGCTAAGCATCTCTGGGAACTCCTTCAAGATTGTTGGAAGACCATTTCTGGTGACTACCTCTTGAAGCTCATCAAGAGAATGCCAAGAGTGTGCAAAGCAGTCATCAAAGCAAAAGGTGGCTACTTTGAAGAACCTAGAATATAAGACATATTTTCAGTTGTTTCACACTTTTCTGTTAAGTAAATAATTCCACATGTGTTAATTCATAGTTTTTATGCCTTCAGTGTGAATGTACAATTTTCATAGTCAAGAAAATACAGAAAAATCTTCAAATGAGAAGGTGTGTCCAAACTTTTGGTCTGTACTGTATATATATATACATATATAGAGTCACCACCATGCTGTAGATAACATCCTTTATCTGGACTGACTGATCTATCATATATACCTTTACACCCTGTTGTTTTCATACTATCAAGAAAGGGCATGGGGGGAGAAGTGGTAATAGGAACGTGTCAGGAACGTCAGAATTGTCAAAGATTCGCGCACACACAATCCCGATTACTCACTACGTAGCTATTGGCAAGCGATCAGTGAGCGTATAGCATACACACCGCCAAGTTCCAATGCATGGAATATGTGTATATGCCCTCGTACGGTCAGTGCCAGCTTCACGATAACCCAATTACGATTATTCGCTGCCACCACCAATCAGTTTTAAGATATAATACAGGCCTGATCAGACGCCTGCTTTCTGGTATCGTATGGCTTCGGGGAAGGAACGATTACAGAGCAAAAGAAACAGGACTATTCAATTTTATATTTAATGCAAAAGTAAGGTAGTGTTTATTAATAAAAATATACAACGATTTTACAAAGGGGGACAATACAATACAGAGAATGCAGTTACACAAATTAAAAGGCATTAACAAAAAACTTACTAGACAGATCGCAGAGACGATTCAGTTTAGCTGGAGGGGAGGAGCGCCAATTGATTTGGCCGTTATCCAGCAGGACCCATGCTTATAGAATATATACGGTATTTTTCGGACTATAAGATGCACTTTTTTCCTCCAAAATTTTGGAGGAAAATGGGGGGTACGTCTTATAGTCCGAATGTTTCTGGGGGTATATATATATACTGCGCTGGGGGGAGCGGTTACGGCGGAGGAGCGGGGCACAGGAGGCAGCAGCCACCTGCTGCAGCCTACACTGTCCCCGCTGCTAAAGAAAATGAATATTCACTGCTCCCCACGCCCATAGGCGTGGGGAGCACTGAATATTCATGCACCTTAATAGCGGCACACAGTGTATCAGCAGCACGGCTCCTGCTGCTGCCGAGCGATCGCGTGTGCCCGCAATTAAAGGGCATGAATATTCACCCCCTATCCACGCCCATGGGCATGGGGAGGGGGTGAATATTCATGCACTTTAACAGCGGGCACACGTGATCGCCCGGCAGCAGCAGGAGCTGCGCTGCGGCTATGCTGTGTGCCGGCTATTAAGGAGCATGAAGTCACTGCTCCCCGCGCACACAGTCCTGGCGTGGGGAGCAGTGACTTCCGGCAGATGATCTCTCCTTGTGAGTCGCGCATGGCAGTGACGTCATGCGCGGCTCACATGTAGAGATCAGTGCGGGCAGACAGGATGCAGCGCTGGAGGAGAGAGAAGAAAGGTGAGTAGGAGTGTTTATTTTTTTATGTGCAGCCTGATGGGGATTAGGGGGACCATGCATACTAGGATAAGGATGAGAGGGCCATACATACCAGGGTAAGGATGAGGGGTGCCATGCATACCAGGATAAGGATGAGGGGGCCATGCATACCAGGATAAGGATGAGGGGTGCCATGCATACCAGGATAGGGATAAGGGGTGCCATGCATACCAGGATAGGGATGAGGGGTGCCATGCATACCAGGATAGGTATGAGGGGTGCCATGCATACCAGGATAAGGATGAGGGGTGCCATGCATACCAGGATAGGGATGAGGGGTGCCATGCATACCAGGATAGGGATGAGGGGTGCCATGCATACCAGGATATGGATGAGGCGTGGCATGCATACCAGGATAGGGATGAGGGGTGCCATGCATACCAGGATAGGGATGAGGGGTGCCATGCATACTAGTATAGGGATGACGGGGCCATGCATACCAGGATAAGGATGAGGGGTGCCATGCATATCAGGATAGGGATGAGGGGTGCCATGCATATCAGAATGGAGGGGTGCCATGCATATCAGGATGGGGATGGGAGCCACGTATAATAGGAAAGGGGGGCATATCTACCAGGATGGGGGATATTATCAGAATTGGGGGACATTACCCCTATTCCAGTGTCAGCAGCAGACCCCCTCCCCATTAACAGGGCATCGTTTACACATTTTTTGCTTACATTTTTTTCTATTTTCCTCCTCTGAAACCTAGGTGCATCTTATAGTCCGAAAAATATGGTACCTTTTTATAAAAATTCTAACTTCTGCGATAACTCCTCGCTGGTTGATTGTAGAAGCTTGCAAATGATACCATATTTTTTATTTCGAATTTACCTTTCTTTAGAGACTACACATGGCATAGCTGCGTTCTGTTATTTCTGCCCTCTGGTGTTATAGCCCTCCCATAGGGCCCTCAGATAAGGAAAAATATGTGTATCATTCCTTGTCTAACCCCGCCACTAAAAATATGTGTCCCATCACAATCGGAGTTATAGAAACTCCGATATTCCATATTTCATTTCGGTGCCAGCGAGACTGCAGATTTCTGATGAGTAAAGGGACTTTGCAAATGAGGGTGACCCTGCTATTGTGTTGAGTGTGATAGCATTCCTTTGAAGTATAAAGGAGCTGTTTCCTCTTTTAGCCTGGTGTCTATTTATCACAAGCCTATGCTACTAGGAACTACATTCGTATGTTAATTAACATGGACACTTGGTGGCTCCTGCTATTTGCCTAGAAGCCACCTCTGTAGAGCATAAGCTCTTGCTCCTTTGAAAAATACTATAGGAGAGGGGGAAAGAGGGGTTTGGAGGAAGGGATAGACTCTTAATATTTTCTATGACAGAACGATATAAAGTTGGCTTTGTCATACAAACTGCCACAATCGTAGTGAATGGCATAAAGCAGCTATCAAAAAAGATAAAAAAGGGATCAACAAATATATCTACAATCTATAACGGGGGTTCAGACTTGAGGTACACTTATTCTATTCTTAACTTCATCTCTATCTCTTATATCAGAAGTAGAGTTGTAACAAGGACAAAAGGAACAGCCACTGAGGAGCGGGGGCGCCATTCTCGTGATTAAGGGTGCCAACCTCCGCTGACAAACAGGAGCAGCAATAGGTACAGACTAGGGACACCTTGAGGTCCATATTGATTTCTTTTTTTATTAGACAACGGAAACAGTTTAGCTATTTAAATTTGTTTTGCACATATGGGTTTTTCTTTTCGTTGTTGGAATTTTAATCATATTTAATAAACAATATAGTTTTAAGGGAATATATGTTCACTTACATTTACAGTCTCCAGTAAAGAATATTTTTAATGCAGTATGACTGCTAGCACACTATTTGTTGACTTATTGACAAATGCTTATGTGTATGCATAATATGCAAATGAGTGCGCTAATGATTAGCTTTCCAGTTTTCCTATCCATTTTTGCTTTTCTGGCACTGACTCGGCTTTTTATGGATATGTGAAGACAACTATCAGTATGTGTCTTTATGAAAACTCTGAAAGAGAAATATAATCTCAGTGACTTGTATTAAACCACAGCTGCGCCAGAGAACCCAGCATTATTCCATCATCACTAGTGTTGAGCCACCCCCGTAGTGTTCGAGTTCGGTTCGGTTCGTCGAACACCCTTGTGTTCGTCGAACTGTTCGTCGAACACCTTCGAACACTGTTAAAACCAATGGCAGGCAAGCAAAAACACATAGAAACACATAGAAAACACCTTCAAATGTGTCCAAAAGCTGACAAACTGCTCAGAAGACATAACTAACACATGGAAAAGTGACAAGTACATATAGTCATGCGAAAAGAAAAGAGGTGAAGGAGTAAAAGGAGGGGGAGACACAGATATAGGCATGTCATGCCCTTCTAAAATCCAAAAAGTGAGAAGCCGACACGGCCAGTCCGTTCCTGCCCGTGCCACCTCCGTGTCGCCGGGTTTGTGCCAGAGCCACGGTGGACCCTGACGGCCAGCCCCCCTCTCCCAATACTGGTGCCTGTCCGCTGGTGGGTCGAGCCCCCCCGCGGTGGGGGGGGGGAGTAACATCTGCAGAAGAAAGACCATCTTCCAGCCAAACTAACATAGAATCATAGAATCATAGAATCATAGAATGGTAGAGTTGGAAGGGACCTCCTGGGTCATCTGGTCCAACCCCCTGCTCAAAGCAGGATTCACTAGATCATCTCAGACAGATGTCTGTCCAGCCTCTGTTTGAAGACGTCCATTGAAGGGGAACTAACCACCTCTCGTGGCAGCCTGTTCCACTCATTAATCACCCTAACTGTCAAAAAGTTTTTTCTAATATCTAATCTGTGTCTTCTCCCATTTAGTTTCATCCCATTGCTTCTATTCTTTCCTTGTGCAAATGAGAATAAAGATGATCCTTCTACAATGTGACAGCCCTTGACATATTTGTAGACAGCTATTAAGTCTCCTCTCAGTCTTCTTTTTTGCAAGCTAAACATTCCCAAATCCTGCAACCGTTCCTCATAGGACATGGTTTGCAGACCAGTCACCATTCTGGTCGCTCTTCTCTGAACTTGCTCCAGTTTGTCTATGTCTTTTTTAAAATGTGGTGCCCAAAACTGTACACAGTATTCCAGATGAGGTCTGACCAAAGAGGAGTAAAGACCGATAATGACTTCACGTGATCTAGACTGTATGCTTCTGTTAATACATCCCAGAATTGTATTTGCCTTTTTTGCTGCTGCATCACACTGTTGACTCATGTTCAGTCTATGATCTATTAGTATACCTAAGTCTTTTTCACATGTACTGTTGCTTAGCTCTATTCCTCCCATTCTGTATATGCTTTTTTCATTTTTATTGCCCAGATGTAGTACTTTGCATTTTTCCCTGTTAAAAACCATTCTGTTGGTTGCTGCCCACTGCTCCAGTTTATTTAGGTCTTTTTGAATCCTCTCTTTCTCTTCTCTAGTATTAGCTATCCCTCCTAGCTTTGTGTCATCAGCAAATTTAATCAGTTTACCCTCAATTCCTTCATCTAAATCATTGATAAAGATGTTGAACAATACAGGTCCCAGGACGGAGCCCTGTGGTACTCCACTTGAGACATTCATCCAGCTGGATGTGAAGCCATTTACAACCACCCTTTGAGTCCGATCACTAAGCCAGTTATGAATCCACCTAACAGTTGCCTGGTCCATTGCATACTTGGTCATTTTTTCAATAAGGATGGTGTGAGATACTTTGTCAAATGCTTTGCTGAAGTCAAGATATACTATATCTACAGCATTTCCCTGATCCACCCAGTCAGTGATTCTGTCATAGAAGGAAATTAAGTTAGTCTGACATGACTTGTTAGTTACAAACCCATGCTGACTCTGGTTAATCACTTCATTCTTATCCATGTACTTACATACATGTTGTTTAATAATTTGTTCAAAGATCTTTCCTGGTATAGAAGTCAGACTCACCGGCCTATAGTTCCCTGGGTCCACCTTCTTCCCCTTTTTGAAGATAGGAACAACATTTGCTCTTCTCCAGTCTTCTGGGACTTCTCCTGTTCTCCAAGAATTTTCAAAGATTATGGAGAGTGGTTCTAAAATTTCTTCTACGATCTCCTTCAGTACTCTGGGGTGTAATTCATCTGGACCTGGAGACTTGAACTCATTTATGTTAGCTAAATATTCCCTCACAATCTTTCTGTTTACAGATAACTTGGATTCCTCTATTCCTTTAAAAGGACAGTGAAGATCAGTTGATGTTACATTTTCTTTCTGAGAGAAAACAGATGCAAAATAGGAATTAAAAAGTTCGGCCTTCTCAACATCCTCTCTTACCATTTCTCCATTTTCATCCTGTAAAAATCCTATAGCATCTTTGACTTTTCTTTTACTTTTGACATACCCCCAAAATCCTTTTTTATTGCTTTTGACATCTCTTGCAAGCCTTAATTCATTGTCAGCTTTAGCTAACCTGATACGTGCCCTGCAGGATCTGTAGACTGCATTATAATCTTCTTTAGATATGCCTCCCTCTTTCCATTTAATAAACATTTCTTTCTTTCTTTTTAGCATGTGTTTAAGTTCTGTGTTCATCCATCCTGGTTTCCTTAAATGCTTCCCATTCTTCTTACTTTTCGGGATTGTTAACGATTGTGCTTTGAGAATCTCATTTTTAAAAATTTCCCATCCTTCCTGGACATTTTTGTCCTTAAGGACATCCAGCCATTGGATCCCTCCTATTCTCTTTCTGAGTCTCTTAAAATCTGCCTTTCTAAAATCTAACCTTGAAGTCTGAGTCTTCACATGTCTTCCTCCTCTAGTTATCCAAAATTCTATAATAGCATGATCGCTGCCTCCTAGGGTCCCAGCCACCTTTACCTCCTCAACCATTTCCTCCCTGTTTATAAGGATTAGATCCAAAGTAGCAGATCCCCTTGTTTTCTCCCCTACCTTTTGGAAGATAAAGTTGTCAGCAAGAGAGGATAAGAATTTGCTTGACCTGTTAGTTTTACTTGAGAGAGATTCCCAACAAATGTCTGGATAGTTGAAATCTCCCATGACCACTACGTCATATTTTTTTGAGAACTTGGTCATTTGATACATAAAGAGTTCATCCATATCTTCAGCTTGCCCAGGTGGCCTGTAGTAAATGCCTACAATGGTGTCCTTTCCGTTGTTCTCTCCTTGTATTCTTACCCAAACAGTTTCCACAGAACTCCCAGTCTCTGAAGCTTCAATCTCTGTGCAGATATACGCTTTTCTAACATACAATGCAACACCTCCTCCTCGTTTATCAAGTCTGTTTCTTGCAAATAAGTTGTATCCTTTTAGCCTTTTATTCCAATCATGTGTATCGTCCCACCAAGTTTCAGTGATTCCAATGACATCATATTCCTTTTCCTGCATTAGTAGTTCCAATTCTCCTTGTTTGTTGCCCATGCTTTGTGCATTTGTATAAAAACATTTTAGTTTGTGATTGGTTTCTCTTCCTCCCATATTTTTATTATTTAAATTGTTTTGTCTTTGTTCTTCCTTTCCACTTCCAGTAGCAGAGATCTCAATAGTATTTGTCAGCTGTATGGCTTTTTCTGGCCTTTTGCTTCCCTTCCCACATTGTTCTAGTTTAAAGCTCTTCTGATGAGTGTAGCAAGGCGACTTCCAAATACATGTTTTCCAGTCTTCGTAAGGTGCACCCCATCTCTAGCAAGTAGTCCATCGTATAGGTAATTCATTCCGTGATCCAGAAATCCAAATCCTTGTTGACGGCACCATCGACGTAGCCAGTTGTTCACCTTTAGAATCTTATTCCACCTCATTGTTCCATGGCCATCCACTGGGAGGATGGATGAGAAGACCACCTGCGCTCCCAATTCTTTCACTTTCTTGCCTAAGTCTTCAAAGTCACTGCAGATGGTTTCCAGGTCCTTTCTTGCGGTGTCATTTGTCCCCACATGTATTAGCAGGAATGGGTAGTGATCTGTAGGTCTGAAGAGTCTTGATATCCTGTCAGACACATCTTTAATTTTTGCTCCTGGAAGACAGCACATTTCTCTTGAGGTTATGTCTGGTCTGCAGATAGCGGCCTCTGTTCCTCTTAACAGGGAATCCCCCATGACCACCACTCTCCGTTTTTTCTTCACAACATTCTTCTTTCTCCATCCAGGAGGATTCTGAGGGCTTACAAGGTTATTCATTGCTGGCAAAGTCTTATTTTGCTGTATTTCTTCATGGTTCTCCTGCGTGAGAGCCTGGTACTGGTTCCTGAGCAGTATGGGTGCTGACTGCCTCTCGATCCTCCTGCTTCTGTGGGTCACATGCTTCCATTCCTCTGTTTCGTCAGGTGCAGTTCGAATTTCTTCTCTTTCTGAATCATGAAGAGATAATTCTGCTCTGTCTAAGAACTCTTCACCTTCCTTAATGATTTTCAAGGTAGTTAACCTCTCTTCTAGATTTCGCAACTTTTCCTCCAACATGGACACAAGCTTGCATTTCTGGCATGTGAAGTTTGGCTTTTCCACTGGCAAGTCTGTGAACATGTAGCAGGATATGCAGCTCACCAAATGGCTCCTGGACTCTTCCATGTTCTTACTGTTAATGTTCTGAAAACAGTGAAAAAAAGCTTAAAAAAAAAGCTTCAAAATGTGCGTGCCGGTAGGCGCGCGGTTTACCGATGTCCTCTTTTCAGCTCCAACAGCCAAAATCCAGTGTTCTTTGAGCTCGCAGAGACTCTTCACTTACCCCAAAATGCAGTGGGAATATGCAAATTATCTCCTCAGGACTCCTCCCCTGGTTTACCGATGTCCTCTTTTCAGCTCCAACAGCCAAAATCCAGTGTTCTTTGAGCTCGCGGAGACTCTTCACTTACCCCAAAATGCAGTGGGAATATGCAAATTATCTCCTCAGGACTCCTCCCCTGGTTTACCGATGTCCTCTTTTCAGCTCCAACAGCCAAAATCCAGTGTTCTTTGAGCTCGCGGAGACTCTTCACTTACCCCAAAATGCAGTGGGAATATGCAAATTATCTCCTCAGGACTCCTCCCCTGGTTTACCGATGTCCTCTTTTCAGCTCCAACAGCCAAAATCCAGTGTTCTTTGAGCTCGCGGAGACTCTTCACTTACCCCAAAATGCAGTGGGAATATGCAAATTATCTCCTCAGGACTCCTCCCCTGGTTTGCCGATGTCCTCTTTTCAGCTCCAACAGCCAAAATCCAGTGTTCTTTGAGCTCGCGGAGACTCTTCACTTACCCCAAAATGCAGTGGGAATATGCAAATTATCTCCTCAGGACTCCTCCCCTGGTTTACCGATGTCCTCTTTTCAGCTCCAACAGCCCAAATCCAGTGTTCTTTGAGCTCGCGGAGACTCTTCACTTAGCCCAAAATGCAGTGGGAATATGCAAATTATCTCCTCAGGACTCCTCCCCATGTCGACTTCTTTTCGTGGACAATGTGATACAATCCCTTTGTTACGGACACGCCCATCGCTACAAATTCCAGATGAGGCACAAAAACAGCAGGTGCTTCAGCGGATATCAAGTGCTCCTTCAAGTGGGCTCTCCTCCACCTCAACTTCAACATCACAAATACTCCAGTCCTCAGAGGTGTCACCCCAATCGCACTTGCTTCCTCACAGCTCCCAAGTCTCCAGCTGCCCGTCTGAGTATGGGGTAACACAGATGGTTGAGTCTGCAGAGCTGTTTACTCATACTATAGCCTGGGAAACGGAGGTCTGCTCCAGAGCTTCTGTTAATCCAGATGAGGAAATGATCTGCACTGATGCCCAGAATCTTTATAAGTCGGATCCAGGACCAGATGAAGAAGGTTCTGAGCATAATGTAGACCCTCGTTCCCAAACTGTAACTCCTGTTGATGGAGACAATGATGAAGACGATGATGAGACTCAAATACCTGATTGGAGAGACAACTTGACTTTTCGATCAGGGCAGGAAGAGGTTGGCTTTGAGGACGACGGGTGTGATAACACACAGGGTGATGATGACAAGGTTGGAGATCCCACTTACTGTCAACCCACAGTCAGCCAGTCGATGAGGTCACCCGGGCCTTTGCCTGGCCTTGGGGATGTCGCGGTGGTCGGCTCCCTGGCCCGTACCCTGGGGTAACTCTTAAAAAGGGTGGATAATTGTTAATTTTATAAGAGTTCGTGACGCCACCTGTGGTATCTGGTGAGAAGCACCAGCGCTGCAGCAGTCCACTGAGGCCCATGATAAGGCAGCTCGATGGTATAGCTCCCCACAGGTGGAGCTAGGTCTCAGGGCAGCGTATGCAGGGGGAATGCAGGACAGGCGAGACCCAGCAGGGTCAGAGCAAGAACGGGAACGGACACGGTAGTCACTTCAGTACCTTTTACTGGAGGAAATTCAGACACATCCCGGAGCACTGTAGGGTGAAGGGTGCATATCAGGATCCTCCCCAATGAGCGGGTGTAGGGCCTCCTGTTTCTTGCCTCAGTGTAGTAAGTTTTTGACCTGCCTGGAGCTAGGCCTAACTTTGTCTCTGTCCTGCGCTGGCTGACCTTGTGGTAGGGCCTTCTCTTGGAGTTCACGCTCCCAGTATGCGGGGCCTAAGCGTCTCCTGGCTCTGTTACGTATCAGCACCTTAGCGATCCTGGGACTTGTAGTTCTCCAGGGATTCCGGTTATGCCTTACTGGGTCATAGAGTTCCCGGTAAGCTCGGATCCGGTGTCTGGTAAATGCTTCGGGGTGAGCTGGTTAAGCTCCTCTGCCCCTTATGTACTAACTCGCCACTCGCCTTCGGCCTACTCGGGCCCTCACTAGGCTATACACACTAACGGCAGCTTGCCGCGCTTCACCGATCTTATGGCGCCGGCACACCTTAAGCTCTATCTGGGCTCCCTGAATCTAGCTAGCAGGAGCCTCGTGCTCCACTGCTGAACTATTAACTGAGTTCTCTAGACTAGACTGAGCTCCACTGCAGACTGACCTCTCTTAGGCTTCTCTACTGCAGGAACTCTTCAGAGGAACTGAACTGCCTAGCTCCACCTTCCCTATTTAGATCCCTAACGGGCTCCCTCTGCTGGTCTGAGGTGGAAGGTGGAGATGTGTGAATGTTTATGGGGGCCTCTTGTGGAGGATTCCATCAATACACTCTTCTAGGATCTGTGATACCAAGCGCAGCGGGGCGTCACAGATGCTATTGCCAACGAGGTTAGGTTGCGCCTTCCTGGACAGAGACGGAGTACTGGATGTAGTGGCTCTTCAGGTCGCATGGGCTCTAAGCCTTGCATAGCCTGGGCATTTATTCAGATCGATAAGGATGACTAACTCGTGTTATCTGTAATATTTGTCACCAACAGCTAAGTAGAGGCCAAAAAATCCATAGTTTGAGTACTTCATGCATGTACCGTCACATGGATATGAAGCATAAGTTGCAGTGGGAAGCTCACTGTGCTACAATGCGGCCTAGCAGGCTGGGCCAACCACCGTCTGCCCCATCTTGTGCATCCGCGGCCTCTTCATCCTCTGTGACTGGGGGGAGAGCAGTCACACATGTTTTTGGACGCAGACCTGCCACCTCTTTACCTGCAACAGCCAGTGTGATTGGCAGGTCGTCAGTTCATTGGGAAGTGGAAACACCTGCTGGTGTTGAGCGCTCTCTGACATCGAGAGCACCACCTTTGGATCAAGGCAACCCAACATGTCCGCCTGCATCTTCCTCACAGACCGGCAGTTTGCCAGGGACACCCTACTCAACCCCGTCAAAGCACAACAGCCAGCCCTCTGTCCCTCAGATGTGGAAAAGTAAAAGACCATTTCCTCCTAGCCATGAGAAAGCTAAGAGGTTGAATTTCACCATCTGCAAGCTGTTGGCTACAGAAATGCTGCCTTTCCGCTTGGAGGACACAGTGGATTTTCGAGACCTTATGTCCGTTGCAGTGCCCCAGTACCAGATGCCCAGTCGGCACTACTTCTCAAAGAAAGGTGTGCCTGCGCTCCACCAGCATGTCGCACACAACATCACCGCTTCTTTGAGAAACTCTGTGTGTGACAGGGTGCATTTCACCACAGAGACTTGGACGAGTAGGCATGGACAGGGGCGTTACATGTCGCTGACTGGGCACTGGGTAACTATGGTGACAGCAGGACAAGGGGCTGCTGTCCAAGTCTTACCGTCCCCACGAGTTTTGCGTCAATCCTCTTTATTTCGAAGTTCCTCCACTGCTTCTGCCTCCTCAACCTCCTCTCGGACCTCCACCTGCACCCAAAGCCTGTCTGGTAATGCCACCTGCTTTCTAACTGCGCAGAAGGAATCCTGCACACCTCCTTACTATGCTGGCAGCAGGGCTCAACGGCATCAGTGTTTACTTTGAAATGTCTGGGAAATGTGAGTCACACAGCTGAGGACTTGTGGTCAGCTCTGGAGACCCAGTTTCATGAATGGTTGTCTCCACTGGACCTGCAACCAGGAAAGGCCGTGTACGACAGTGCTGTAAACCTGGGTGCGGCCCTTCGCCGGGGCAATGTCACACACGTGCCTTGTATGGCTCACGTGTTGAACCTGGTTGTCCATAAATTTTTAGCCCACTATCCCGGACTAGATGGCCTTCTGCAGAGGGCACGGTCGCTGTGTGCTCACTTCCGCCGTTCGCATCCCGCAGCTCAACGACTTACATCTCTACAGAAGTCGTTGGGCCTGCCATTTCACCGGCTGAAATGCGATGTGCCGACACGGTGGAATTCAACTCTGCACATGTTGCAGCGACTGTGGCAGCACCGACAAGCCCTGGTGCAATACGTTCTGACATATAGCCTGGGCCAACAAGATCCAGAGGTGGGGCAAATCACGCTGCAGGAGTGGTCTCAGATCAGGGACCTATGAAGTTGACGAGCCCCCTGGGCCGTGGGGTACCCTGAGCCGGGCCGGTAGACGCTGGGGGTTGTAGTCACTGTGGCGGTGACCCGGTCTGTGACCCAGGGCGGTCAATCCAACGGTAATTTGTATATATGGATTTTATCATGTCCGACTACGCCACCTGTGGAGTGCGGCCAAAGGGGCCGCCGCTGCGGAACAGTCCTCTGAAGCTGGTGGTTTTGCAGCAATGGTATTATTACTCACCACAGGAAGAGTGTAGCTTCAGGGCAGTGTGGGTGGATGATGGTGGTTGTAGTGCAGGGAGTCAGTAATGAACACAGAGTCCGTGTGATGCAGTCCCAAGATCTTTACTCACAGTTGTTGCAGTCCAGATTACAGGTACCAGAGCAATCTCACCCATCGTGCTGTGCGGACTCAGTGAGGGGCTCAGTCCACCCCCAGATAGCTCCGGAGTACTTAGCAGGACCCCCTTCTGTGTGTCCTTTCTCTGGCCTTCTCCCTGCACCTCACACCCAGTGACACTTCTATCCGGTATCCTCGGGCCTTGGCGGACGACTTGTGTTCCGTCCCCTGGGTCCTATGTGGCTACCTTCTTAGTGAGACTGGTGTGGACTTTTGCCTGCAGTACATGAAATGCTGCAGCCTCCGGTTTCTAGCTGAGCCTTGCTGTTTCTCCTCTAGTTGAGGGACCGGTTCCCCTTATCTGGCCTGACCCCTCTACCTCCTGGTAGCAGCGGGAGTACGGGTGGCCTTCTGCACGGCCCGTAGCCCTAGGGTCCCTTCAGTTCCTGGAGCCTTCCTGCTCCCACTCCTCTCTTCTCTCCTTCAGTCCTGGGCCTCCCAGGCTAGGCCCGCCTCCGGAGCAGAGCTCATGCCGAGCCTCTGCTCCTGTTACTTTTCCTCCTCTGACTGGCTTGCTCTTTCTAAGATGGCTTCCTATTTATACTCTCCCTGTCATGTTCTTCCCTAAGCTGCTCCCCTAAGCACCTACTACATAGGACCCTCCCACCAGCTAGGGACCTGGGACTGTGCTCTCCCTTAGGAGCAATCTCGCCCTACCCCGACTGCGGGTATGTGTTGGATGCAGGTGTTAGGGTCCCGAGCCATACTCCTTCATTACCAGAGGGTGAGATACCACACCTCTGGGTGAGATGCAGTAACTCTGTGGCGACTGAACCCTCAGGGGCGCTACACACCCTTCTGCACAGTTTTGAAATGGCGACAAAGATGTTTAGTGCTGACGACGATGCCATTATCAGCATGACTATTCCGGTGATTTACATGCTGGAGCACACATTAAACAGAATTCAGAGTCAGGTGGTGGGACAAGAGGAGGTGGAGGAAGTAGAGGAGGAGTCGTATGCGGAAGGGATAACATCTCCAAGGTCCAGATGGTTGGCAGCACCAAGGCGGCAGGCATGGGAGGGTGGGGGAGAGGGATTAACCAGGGCGCATGGTAGCCACCAAACTGTTGAGGAAGGTGCAGGAGCCGAGTAAGAAGTGGAGGATGAACTGGCGATGGGCATGGAAGACTCATCAGATGAGGGAGACTTTGATCACATTTCTGTTGTGCGAGGTTGGGGGGAGAGGGCAGAGGAAGGAAGCATGATTCTTACCTCGCTACCAACACAACAAGGACTTGGTGCTCCTGGATGCGCAAGACACATGAGTGCCTTCTTGCTGCACTACCTGCAACATGACCCTCAGATTGCAGAATTCGAAGTAATCCCGACTACTGGGTTGCCACACTCTTAGATCCCCGGTACAAAAGTAAATTTGCCGAAATAATTCCTGCCATAAAAAGGGATTGACGCATGCTGGAGTATCTGCAGACGCTGTTGCAGAATCTTACATGTGCTTTTCCACAAAACCCCAGTGGTGCACGAAGTGAATCTCACAGTTCTAACTTGCCAACCGTGGGACTGTCGACTCTTTATCACTCAAACCGTAACAGTAACACAGTATCTGCTGGTAACAGCAATTTTGTGGAATCATTTCACCACTTTTTTAGACCATCCTTTGCAAGGCCACAGGAGACAAGAAGTCTGACACATAGTCAATGCCTAGAGAGGATGGTGCAGGAGTATCTCCAAGTGAACATCGAAGCCATGACTGTGTCACTGGACCCTTGCTCATTTTGGTATTCCAATCTGGAAAAATGGCCGGAGCTCGCCACTCACGCCTTGGAGATCTTGTCACGCCCTGCAGCTAGTGTTCTCTCTGAACGTGTGTTCAGCGCTGCTGATGGTGTGCTGACAGATAAGTGCACGCGGCTGTCCACTGAGAATGTAGACAGACTCACGTTCATAAAGATGAACAAATCATGGATTCGCAAGGACTTTTCTACCCCTGTGTTATCCTTGGGAGACTAAAAGCTTGAGGATTTGGTAATATCACCTCACCAACCATTTTAAGCAACTGTGGGGCAATTGATGCCACTTAACCCTAGAACGCATGACCATAAAAATCTACACTTTCATATACCTGGGGCCTTTTAGGCCCGTGTGCAATTAACATGGAATAACTCAAACTCAAATGACAAACAACTATATACATGAAGTATACCTAGAGTTTCAAAATTCTAACTAAAGTAATCTTGCAGAAAATAGAAAACAATTAACAGGGCGGGACTGTGAGGCCCCAGGTATGCATTCTAGGGTAAAGTGGTGTCTGTGCCACAATTTTGGGAAAAAATGGAGACTCTTTTTGGAGTCCCCTTGCTGTGTCTTACGTGACGTTGGCATCGTCAATTCCAGGTGGGTTGGGTCGCTCCCCCCCCCCCTTTTAACTGTAAGAAACTACATACACTATGGCTTGGGGTAACACAGATGGTTGAGTCTGAAGAGCTGTTTACTCAGAGGTCTGCTCCAAATCTTCAATGTCTGCTAGTCAGCGTAGAATTTTTAACTGCATCTAGCTTATTCAATACTTTGGGCGTAGTAGCCCAGCTGCGAAGCAAGCTGCACCGCCTGTGTATCTAATAAGAATTTTTAAATGCATCTAGCCTAGGCAGGCTGTGGGGACCCCAACCAAACCCAGACGCTCAGCCCCCCTACCGCCCCCCTTTCCTTGACAATACAATAATGTAACTCTTACAACTGGATGGGTGAGGATCGGTCACAGCTTTATTAATTCTTTATACTCATTACATTAGAAAGGCATTTTATTTCTAAAATAATTCAGCTTGTTGCAGCATGCCCTGGGTCTCCACTCCGGCAACTTGGCCAACAAGTGTAACTCTCCAACATGTTCTTTCTATTTCCAGGCCACGGAGGATCCTGCGTACTCGTATGCAGGACTCTGACCCCCACCCATCACTCTTAACGTTTGTTCCACTCCGTCTTGGAGTCCTGACAGGAATATGTCCAGTCCAATATCCATTAAGTGAACACTGTCGGGCCGTATGAGGCCTGCTTTATCTCCTTCCAGTTGTCGGTGTCGTACCACTACACCGCCTCTGTCTCTTCTAAATTTTGCCATCCGAATATTTATTACCTGCCTTGTCCGTTCGATGGCCGTGATGTCTCGCGCACCTTGCCATACCGCTATCGGCACAATCTCTGACCATACTATAGCTAGTTTTGTGAAAAATTCTCTGAAGCGCTCAGTGTCTAGTTTCATTATTGCCATTAGTTATGCGCTCTTGTGATGACCTAGGTTGTTTCCCCCGGCCTGTATAACTAAGATGACCGGACATCTTGCCTCTCTCCCTACCTTGATTACCTCCATTAGTACCTGTGGACATAGCAGGCCTCTAATACCTCTGCAGTTGAAATATGTGTTATGAAACTCTAATTTCCTCCCGCTTGGGCGGACTTTCGCCCTTTTATCTGCCCAATATATATACGAGTGGCCTATCACCCACACTGTTGGCTTAGCGTCACCTGTAAAAGAAACAAACCACGTTAGGATAACAAGTCCGGTCTTATGTATCATGCCAAACACGTGGATCGCCATCTCCCTATCCTCTGAACTTCCGTTTCTGACAGTCCTGTTCTTGCTGCTTCCGTGGCCGCGCCTATGCGGAATGAGTGTGTCCCGTAATCTTTGGGGTGGTTCCCTGCCGATGTTATGCATTTATTAAATATAGCTTGGAACTGGTATCTTGATAATGGCGTTCCATCAATGTGTGATAGGAAGAAATTACTTTGTGATCTGATGGTTAGATATGTTTTTACTATTGTTACCAGACTCAGTGTACCATTTGTAGGTTGTAGAAGTACCCAAGTGCCCCTGCCCGCTGGAACCGTTTTCGATTTGTGTATGCGTAGACGTATTGCATTATTGGCTATGACTACGTCCTGGTGTAATAAGCCTCCACTGGTGGTAATTTTGGATTGAGGGACTAATTTGCTTATGCATAGCGCCCCGAAGAAGGCGATCACAAATGCAGTAGACAGTAGTGTTGCTTCAAATTGTGAGTGTCATGTTAATGGTGTTAGGGATATGATGTGAGAAATCAGTTTTAGTGACACGGGACGGGACGTCTACACTCCTGACTTGACTGACCCCTTTTCCACCCTTTTATGGATTGTCTGATGATGAATCTTTGTCACATCTCCCCAATTCAGTAGTTGGAAGTGAAATGCTACTCCGGTCAGACACCGCAGCGCTGACGCCCCTGATATGCCCCTCATCATTAGCTGGTGGAGAAATTCTATGGTGACTTGTGATCTGGCTTGTTCACATTGGTCAACCCGTCTGCCTGCTACTAGTCGTGTCCACTCTTCCCATGCCTTACCGTATGCTTGCCACGTCGACGGGGCAACTGACGCTCTGATTAATGGCATCAACTATTCGCCACTAGATCCCATAGGGAAGGTGGGCAACTGTTGCCCGATGGGTGGGCGTTGTGGAAGAGCTCTGTGAAAATCTGCCAATTGAATTGTTATAAAGCGTTAGCAGCAGCTTTAGACCCCTCAGCATAGTGGCTAGCGCGGACCCATACATTGTGTTTTAGGCACAGGAATGCTAGCCTGGGTAGTAGGCCTAGCACTGGGAGAGACGATGATGCCATCTTATTAATGCAGTGCGCTAGGCTGGTGTTTTTTGTTATGAAGCGTATATTTTTGTAAGCCAGGAGCGCGCCCCATATTTATATTGCTACCACTATTGGGAAGAAAAATTATTTTCAGGGCTAGATGCAGCTAAAAATTATTTTTAATTTAAAAGCTGGTGGAGCTTGGTATAGATGGCCTAATACAATGAGTCCCACACACTGCTAGAAGGCCAAATATTTTTTCAGAGCTAGATGCAGATAAAAATTATTTTGAATTTGCAACCTGATGGAGGTCAGTATAGATGGACTAATAGAACAAGTCCCACACACTGCTAGAAGGCCAAATATTTTTTCAGAGCTAGATGCAGACAAAAAAATATTTTGAATTTGCAACCTGATGGAGGTCAGTATAGATGGACTAATAGAACAAGTCCCACACACTGCTAGAAGGCCAAATATTTTTTCAGAGCTAGATGCAGATAAAAATTATTTTTAATTTGCAACCTGATGGAGGTCAGTATAGATGGACTAATAGAACAAGTCCCACACACTGCTAGAAGGCCAAATATTTTTTCAGAGCTAGATGCAGACAAAAAATTATTTTGAATTTGCAACCTGATGGAGGTCAGTATAGATGGACTAATAGAACAAGTCCCACACACTGCTAGAAGGCCAAATATTTTTTCAGAGCTAGATGCAGACAAAAAATTATTTTGAATTTGCAACCTGATGGAGGTCAGTATAGATGGACTAATAGACCAAGTCCCACACACTGCTAGAAGGCCAAATATTTTTTCAGAGCTAGATGCAGATAAAAATTATTTTTAATTTGCAACCTGATGGAGGTCAGTATAGATGGACTAATAGACCAAGTCCCACACACTGCTAGAAGCCCAAATATTTTTTCAGAGCTAGATGCAGATAAAAATTATTTTGAATTTGCAACCTGATGGAGGTCAGTAAAGATGGACTAATAGAACAAGTCCCACACACTGCTAGAAGGCCAAATATTTTTTCAGAGCTAGATGCAGATAAAAATTATTTTTCATTTGCAACCTGATGGAGGTCAGTATAGATGGACTAATAGAACAAGTCCCACACACTGCTAGAAGGCCAAATATTTTTTCAGAGCTAGATGCAGACAAAAAATTATTTTGAATTTGCAACCTGATGGAGGTCAGTATAGATGGACTAATAGAACAAGTCCCACACACTGCTAGAAGGCCAAATATTTTTTCAGAGCTAGATGCAGAAAAAAATTATATTCAATTTGCAAACTGATGGAGGTCAGTATAGATGGACTAATAGAATGATGCTATGCCCAAAAGGTTTTACTTCACTAGGTGCAGTAAAAAAATTGGTATTCTATACACAGGTGGTGTAGCTTGCAACACAGATAGGCTACTCCACTGACTAACACACTCTGCAATAGGCCAAAAAGGATTAGCTTTGCTAGATTTAGCCAAATGCTGTGAAAAAAACTTGCACAGCACTGGCACAGACCTGCCTGGCAAAAACTGATAGGAAATGATCTAACTTAGTCCTGAAAAGGACTGCAATTACAATTAGTCTTTACTCCCAACCTATCTATTTAAGAGCACAGACCTGCCTGATAAAAGTCGTAGGAAATGCTGTAACCTAGTCCTTAAAAGGACTGCAATCACAACTATTCCCTACTCCCTAACTATCTGTAGATTTGTGCGAAATTTGGCTTGAAATTAACAAGGTATAGCGCACACAGCAACAGCGGTGCCGTCTAACACGCAGCTGCAGCAGTGAGAAAATGGTGGCGACGGGGAAAATGGCTGGGTCTTATAGGGCAATGACACTGCCAATGACACATACACTTGCTTGTGTGAAAAAAAGCACTTCGCTCCGTGTGTGCGCTGCTGATAGGCTGACAGATTGCACCTCCCCACTGTAAATGCGGGAAAGAGAAAAAAAATGGAGATCTTCATTATTCCTGCAGAGATCCATCCCCTGCCCCTCCCCCCGCCCCGCTGTACACTCAAACTGCGTATTAACATTAATTTTCATCATTACTGAGAAAAAATCCAGTTATGATTTTGGTGCATGAACAGTTATCAAACATAACCTCGAACAGCCAAATTTTTTTCAAATCGTTCGTGTTCGCCGAACGGCTCGAACACCGCCCAAAACAGCTCGAATTTGAGATTGGCGAACAGTTCAAGTCGAACACCGATCATCTCTAATCATCACTATTTCTATAGTCCATTGTGCATGGGGCTTGTTACACTCATATCACTAAGTACAGTATTTGTGTGTGCCCTCATTTACATTTGTTCATGCCATGTTGAGTGTCCCTACTGTTACTCCTGTGTGCTGACCATAGTTTTTCATATTAGTAGCTCATGGGCCGCTATTCAAAGTGGCACCACCAGACCCTCCTTACCCTCTATCACTGGTCACCAGGAGAAATGGCCAAGTAGGACTAGCTTACAAAATGAGTTTTCCAATGTTATCTCAGTTCTATGAAGAGTTTGATGCTGACATTAGGGGAAATGTGATGGTGCAAAATGTTGTGCTGTGATATCACCACCGAGAGACATCAATGTTAGAGAGGAAGAAGCATTAAGCATGGAATGATTGGATCTCTAGCCTGAAGGACCTGCTACGGAGGCAGAGCAAGGTGTGGACAGTTTGAGAAAATTGGGGAGTCATTGCCTTCTCAGTGTGGGTTATGTTTGCCAGCATAGATTTGGCATGTACAGCAAACAGAGTGAAACTAACTCTTTATGTGCATGGATGAGCGAACCTATGGAAGTTTGGGTTCAACCAAACTTCAGTCCAAAGTCTAGTTCGGCTACCAGAACTCTACCTGATCTTGAACCTGAACTCGAATCCCATATAAATCATTGATGACCCAAACTTTGGAGTTGGAAAATCTCTCTCTCCTCCAGACTCCCAAACTGTAAAACAGACTTCCAGGAGAAGTCCGAGTTCAACGTTCAGCACTGGACACCTAGTATCCGGTACAAATCTCCAAACTTTACAGTTCAGGTTCGCTCATCTCTATTTATGGGCAACCACATTTATAGTCTTTTACAGATGAGGAGTCCATATTACAAGCATACTTACAGTCTGAATAAATACAAACCCATTATAGGACTAGTAAACTCACTACATACGTAAAAATAATGTATTAGAAACCAGGAGGAACTTCCACATTTACAATGAATTACAAGGTAAAGTTTACTTCTTTATGCCCTAGCTCTGCTGAATGTCTTTCAGATAAACACAATACCTGATTTTCCTGTTCCTTCTTTCTGGGGAAGCCTTTCTGTTATTGATCCTAAAAAAGAAACATTTTCTTTTTTTAATAGATTTATTTAAAACTACAATTTCGACAAACTGTAATACATCTTTGCTAAACATATATTAACAAAAAACTGAATTTTCTTGAGTGAAGTGAGATTAAAAAAACAAACAGTTATACCACACAAAAAATAGGACAGTTTGCAATATTCATTCCACTATAAAACTGCTTCCGACAATACTATTTTAAATAGATTCTACACATTACATAATCAAAACAGGCAAAAAGTGAAGATGTCATGAACAGTAAGCAGAGGTAATGGCCAGTGCCTCCAGCAGAACATCTCACTTTGAAATTAGTAGATTCTTCACTATAAGAATAGGAACATTACAGATTTTAGAACATTGGCATTTTTTGTGTTTATGCTATTTAATTTTTCTCCCCTTCTTGTAAGAGCCATAACTTTTTTAATTGTCATTTATCATAAACAAATGATGGCTTGTTTTCTACAAGACATGTAGTTTACATTATTTACCTAAATTTATTACTTTAATGTTTTGAATGACACCATGTACCATGAAAAATGGGATAAAATGACAATTCAGGTAAAATAGTGAAAGAAAAACGTAAATTCTGCCACTGTTTCATGGATTTTGTTTTTACGATATTCATTGTAATCATGGCCTGTAACATGATATTTAAGGACCGTACAATCACAGTGATGCCAAATGATTTTTACTAATTTATTGGCATCGAAAAATAGAAAAAACCTGGTCTGTGTTGCCATTTTCTGAGCATGTAACGTTTTTATTTTTTTGTTCTGTTGATGGAGATGTTTAAAGGCTTGTTTTTTTCTGCATGTTGGGCTACAGTTTTTAATGGTTCTAATTTGGGGTGCATAAAATATTTTACTAGTTTTAGTTGCATTTTTTAAGTGTGGTGTATCAACCAAAAAGCAATTTTGGTGTTTCACTTGTTTCTATTTATGGCCTTTAAGTTATAGATTAAATCATTTTATATTTTAATAAATATTACATTTTTATCATGCTCCAGGACAGGGAAAAATAATTAATACAATATAGAATAATTAGATATACTATGGATAAAAAAAGCAAAGTTCAAGAGATGTCCATTGCAAACACATGGCAAAGAGAATAATGTGTTCTTACGCAAGCAGGTATCACTCAGATAAAACAAATTTCACGATAACAAAATGATATGACGGAGGTTATACAAAAGACAATTATGGAGGTATGTCTATACTAAATGGGGGTGTGTACTAAGAAAACAACGCACAACTCATAGTGATGATAGATGTCCTCCAATCTGCCCATGCATGTAGTCCTCCTCACATAGAATGATACAGCCAAAAAAAGTAGCTACATGCATTGCTTTTTGCACGTCCAAGGTTCTGATGATTTGATGTCTGTTTTAATCCAGATAGAGGGCAGAGGTCTTTACTTGAACGTGAATTGTGGAATAACTCAGGGCACTCCATCCAGTTGTGTCCATGTTATACACGTTTCAGAGGTTGAAAGTTGGCATGTTATTTCATACAACTTGAGCTAAGGAAGCCTAGCCTGTCCAAAAGTCTTAATTAAAGGAAATCTGTCAGCAAGTTTTTTGCTACCACATCTGAGCAGCATTATGTAGGTAAATAGAAACTGAATCCAACGATGTATCACTTAGATTACAGGGTGCATTCATTCTGACACAAAGTTTTTAGATTTAGAATGAAGCAGAGCTGAGAAAGAAACCCTGCCCGCACCAGGCTCTCTGTATATAAAGTCCATAGTCAGTGATGTGTTTAGCTGCCGGACTAGTCCAGTAATGTTAATCTCTTAGTGATAAATCCTTCACACTTAGTAAACAACAGCACTTGACAAGTGACACATCCCTGAATTCTGTGTTTCAGCCTTTATCTCCTGCTGTCTTCAGATTACATAGCAAAAACCTGCTGCCAGATTCCCTTTAAGCGCTTAAGAAATTCATTGTTTTCTTCATCAGGGTATGGATTCAGACCGGCTATCTTGCAGTCTTAAATACTCTAATATTATAATATTTGGACAGTGACACAAGTTTTGTCATTTTCGTTGTTTACCAAACCATATTTTAGATACTGTTGTATAATCAATATGGACTTAAAATGCAGACTTTCAGCTTTAATTTGAGGGTATTCACATCCTAATTGGAGTAAGGGTTTAGGAATTACAGCTCATTAATAATATGTAGCTGCCCCTTTTTCAAGGGACCAAAAATAATTGAACAATTATGTCAAAATCCCTTTAATGGGCTGCATGAGCTATTTCCTTGCTAATCCATCATCATTTAAGCAGGTAAAAGGTCTGGAAATGACTCCAAGTGTGGCATTTGCATTTGGAAGCTGATGCTGTGAACCTACAACATGCAGTCAAAGGAGCTCTCAATGGAAGAGAAAAAGACCATCATTAGGCTGAAAAAAAAAAGAAATCCATCAGAGAGCAGAAATGTTAGAAGTTGCCAAATCAATAGTTTGGTACATTCTGCAGAAAGTGAGAAATCCATAGTGGGACTAAGTAAAAAAGTTAATAAAAGTAAAAAAAAAAGTTGAAAAATATAAAAAAAAAAATCACAAAATAATATAATTTTAATTATATATATAGATATATGTGTAGTACCCATAAATAAATATTATTATGAACAAAAAAGAATGAACAATAAAAGTACACATATTTGGTTTCAGAGATGACCTGACCTATAAAACTGTCCCACTAGTTAACCCCTTTACCCCTTTAGTGAACACGGTAAAAAAAATAAAAATAAAAATATAGCAAACAATGATGCTTTATCATCATACCGCCGAACGACATGTGGAATAAAACGTGATCAAAAAGAAGAATGTAAATAAAAATGGTACAGCTGAAAACGTCATCTTGTCCCACAAAAACAAGCCACTATACAACTTCATCAGCCAAAAATTAAAAAACTTATAGCTCTCAGAATAAAGCGATGCAAAAAAAATATTTTTCTATAAAAGTTTTTATTGTGTCAAAGTGTCAAAACATAAAAAAAAATAATGTAGTATCGCTGTAAATGTACTGACTAGAAGAATAAAACTGCCTTATCAATTTTACCACACGCAGAATGGCATAAAAAAAACAAAGAAACAATTCCTGAATTGGTTTTGTTTATTCTGCCTCCCAAAAATCGGAATAGAAAGTGATCAAAAAATGTTAAGTGCCCAGAAATGGTACCAATAAAAACTTCAACTTGTCCCGCAAAAAAACAAGCCGTCATATGACTCTGTCGGCCGAAATATGGAAAAATTATAGCTCTCAAAATATGGCGATGCAAAAACTAGTGTGCGACAGCTGCCAAATATAAAAACCCAATACAAATCTGGTATTGCTGTAATCGCACCAACCCGAAGAATAAAGTTGTCTAATCACTTATACCGCATGAGGAACGGCGTAAAAAATAAATAAAACCAATTCTTCACCTGCTGCTGATTTGTTCATTCTTACATCAGGATTTCCATGTAAATCTCTGAAATACGTGATTCAGAAGGAACCCCCAGCAGAAGATTCCCTGTAATGAGGCAGATGGAGGCACCGTGGACGCCATCTGGCCTGTGATCCCACAGTGTTAGTATTTTTATTAGGCGTGCATAAAAGTGGAAAAGTTCTCTGAAAAAAAGGACACCGCTAAACAGAGGCCAGATGGAGTCATCTTCGGACAAGTGAGTATAAGGTATTTTTTATTTTATTCTTATTTTTACACAAGGTCACAGCGGGAGCAGAATACTACTCTCATTATTGTCCCTTGCTCGCACTGATCACAGCGCAAACAGGGGACAATGATGAGGGCAGCGTTCAGAATCCGGCACTTGGGAACAGCGCTAAATGTATACTGATTCCAGGCACCATTACGTGTCCCACTGATGACACATGGATGCCAGCCGTGTGTCATCAGTGTGGGATGTTTTGCGGCCCATGCAGTGCAAAAAAAACGAACATGTCAACGTGTTTTGGCCACAGACACACTGTCCGTGTAAACACACTGACATATCCACAGACCCATTCATTTGAATGTGTCTGCGTTTGTATGTGTGTCCGGTACGTGTGGAAACTTCACCACATGTACCGGATACACTGACATATGAAAGAGGCCTAACTTTACTGCCTCATTGTAGTGAATAGATCCCTCAGGGGTTTCATCTGAACTACGTCACTTGGAGATTTAAATGGAGACCCCAATATCAGTGCTCAGCGCAGAGCACTGGATAAATGGGAACATTTTACATAACATTTTGGATCACAATAAAAGTCCCCACTCAGGTCTGTCATGTGTTAATGGAAATATAGGGGCTTCCACGTTACTAGCAGCACAAAGGCTCTGGAAAAGCAAAATGGCCCTTGCCCCCAAAAGAAATTCAGCAAATTCTGTTCTCCCAAATATAAATGCCCCCTCCCTTCTGAGCCCCACAGTGTGCCTAAACTGCAGTTATCGTCCACATGTTTGACATTTCTGTAGCGATGAGAGCCCTCCTAATTTACGGGTGCATGTCTCCAGCAGCATGAGCTGGGAATAAACATACTGGTCACTACAACAGCAGTTTGCAATTTTTCACTCAGTAGCATCCACTGTTGCTTGTCTCCGGAAAACACCCATGTAGTTAAAATCCTCACCACATCACAATCCCAAAAGGGGTATAATTTCCAAAACTGGGTCACTAGATGGGGGATTCTCCTCGTCTAGCACTTACAAGCTGTGTATATGGAGTCTGCATACTATTCTAGGAATATCTGCGCTCCCGGAAGCAAATAGCGCTCCGTCCCTTCTGAGTCTCGCTGTGTGGCTAAGCAGTACTCTACAGCCACATAAGGGATATTAGTACATTCAGCAAAAATTGGGTGACAAATTTTGGTGCCATTTGTGCCCATTTACCAGTGTGAAAATGTCAAATCTGGGGCTAAAACAAAACTTTGGTGGTAAAAATGTAATTATTCTTTCTTCACCACCCAATGGTGTAAAATTCTGTGAGGCACAAGTGGTGTCAACATGCTCACTGCACCTCTAGTTGAATTCATTGAGAGGTGTAGTTTGTAAAATGGGGTCTCTTATGGGGAGTTCTGCTGTGCTGGCACCTTAGGGGCTCTGCCAATGTGACATGGCACCGTCAAAGCAGCCCAGCAAAATATGAACTCGAAAATGGCGCTTCTTCCCTTCAGAGCTTTGCACTGTGACTCAAAAGTAGTTTTTGACCACATATGGGGTATCTGCGTGCTTACGAGAAATTGCACAACAAATTTTGGGGTCCACTTTCACCTGCTATCCTTGTGAAAATAATTTTTTTTTGGCTAAAATAACATTTTTGTGGAAAAAATTTTTGAATTTTCACAAGTCAACATTATAATTTTCTGTGAAGCACCTGGGGGTTCAAGGTGCTCACCACACATCTAGATAAATTCATTGGGGGGTCCAGTTTCCAAAAAGGGGGCACAACACTACTCAATTCTAGTGAGTTTTGCGTTGAAAAAGTCAAACGGTGCTCCTTCCCTTCCGAGCCCTGCCGTGCGCCCAAATAATGTTTTTCCCCCACATATGGGGCATCATCATACTCAGGAGAAATTGCACAACAACTCTTTGGGTCCTATTTCTCCTGTCACCCTTGTGAAAATAAAAAAAATGGGGCTAAAAGATCATTTTTGTGGAAAAAAAGTGATTTTTTATTTTCACTGCTCTGCGTTATAAACTCACACACATTTAGATAAGTTCCTTAATTGGTCTAGTTTCCAAAATGGTGTCATTTGTTTGGGGTTTCCACTGTTTAGGCACATCAGAGGCTCCCCAAATGTGATATGGCGTCCGCAAATTATTCAAGCAAATTTTACATTCAAAAAGTCAAATGGTGCTCCTTCCCTTCTGAGCCCTGCCATGCGCAAAAACAGTGGTTTTCCCTCCCATATGGGGTATCGGCTTACTCAGGAGAAATTGAACAACAAATTTTGGGGTCCATTTTTTCCTGTTACCCTTGTGAAAATAAAAAAATTTTTACAAGTCGTTTTTTAACAAGTGAAAGAACAATACAGTATAAATACAGCTGTATGCCAAGCTGATTGGTGGATTACTATGTAAATAGCTGGACAACCTTCTCTAACACCGACCCCTGACAAAGGTACGCCGAAATGCACATAGGGGTGGACGTGCGACCTCCTGCGGTGTGTGTCTATCTCCAGTTGTGTCCCAGTAGGTATCTTACATATTACTGTTAATATTACTGCACTTGATTTTTGCTGTAAGCTTCTGGGCCACTGGGGTTTTTTGTAGTCATATAGTAATTATCGACCTATTAGTTTTATGAGGGAGGGTTCAAGATTGTTTAAAGTATCTCCCTTGCCGCACCCTAGGTTGTGTAGCACGTCCATTGTGTGTTGCTTCTATTTGCATATGTTGTTGCCACGAGTTCTTTTACACTACGTGTAATTTTTAACTTTATTTTCAATAAAGATGATATTTTTATGTTGTGATTGGGATTTTTTGATCTTGTTTTTTTTCTATATGCAGCTGTATGTCACAGTAAGAACATAGTTTGAACAATTTTACAAGACTTTATCTGCTTGATAAATAGAGAAATAGAAAAGAACAGGTGAGGGAAAGAAGTACAATAAGAGTCTTTATTAGTTGCTGCGTTTGTATCCTTGCTGGGGTCAGATTGAAATACATGACCTTGTGGAAGAGAAAGTTCGGTTCAGAGCAGAAGATTAAAGTTCCTCGAAAGTAGGATTTAAAGAGTACCGAGTAAGATTGTTGTATAATTGTAGTATTGCCCAGAGAATACAATGCAAGTAATCAAACGGTTGAGAAGACTTGACATGGACCATTTTAGTCCTATGGTATAAAACTTAAATTGTAATCAGATTGGAAAGTTACTGTAATCGTATGTCGTCAGGTAATTCTGAAATTGTTGTAACTCTTTGAATACCAGATTTAGAGGGAAACCCATAATAGAGTTGAAAGTTAGATATTATATTCCAAAAGTCTAGTGATAATGATAATGAACCATCCAGTTAAAAATTTGAATCATTCTTGATGTTTAAGTAGGTGAAAAGCTCTGTCTCTTTACAAAGAATAGTTGATTGAGGTAGTTTAACAGTCTCAATCCTGCTTCTGGTGATGAAATGGAGAAGGTTTTGGCTCCTATATTGACTTGAAGTGTTGCAGAATATGCCTTTTTTTAAACTTGAGGCCTGCCTGCATTAATTCTCTTGTCATGTTGAGGAACTTTTTCCTCGATTGCATAGTGGTTTTGGATAAGTCCTTGAACATATGGATTGCGTCATAAGGAGCAGGTAATGCTTTGGAGTCCCGTGTCAAAGCTAGGAGCTTATTTCTTACATGAAATGATTCAAAAGTTGTGATGATGTCCCTTGGAGTCTCAGCCTGGATATGATATGGTTTATGCATTCTATACACTTTAATTATTGTTTTCTCCTTGTTTAATCAGGAATGAGTTGAGCAGTCATGCGTCCGATGTGTCAGTTTGTTTCTCTTGGGCTAAGTGCCCATGATGCAGAAATGCTGCATATTTTTTCCGCTTCTCCCTGGCAGGAAAAACACATGTGGATTTTACATGCGTTTTTCCTGCCAGGTAGAAGCGTTTGTCAAGCGTTTTTGCATGCATTTCTGCATGCGGGTTATCAAGCGCTTTTCCAAGCGATTTTAGCATCACTTGGAAAAGTGCTTGACAACGTGGTCACACTATGTAAATCCATGCAACCGGCAGATGGGGGATATTAACAGAATTGGGGGACATTACCCCTATAACAGTGTCAGCAGAAGACCCCCTCCCCTGTAACAGTGCATCACGACCACAATTTTTGCTTACATTTTTTTTTTATTTTCCTCCTCTAAAACCTAGCTGCGTCTTATGGTCCGGTGTGTCCTATAGTCCAAAAAATACGGTAAATGATTTTAAAAAGGCATCACATAGATCACATATACAGTATTCTTCAAATGTAGGAGCATCTGATGCTGGGATTTTCTCTAGTGAACTTCCAATTATAATCCCATTGGTATGGTAATGTGAGGATAATGATTCTTGTCATGAACTGGAACCTTGAGAGCACTGCTTCCCCGTACATTCATACTGTATATTGTCGGAAGCAACAGCATGCAAATCCTGATCATCGCCGGACCATAGGCTTTCCCTGCTCAGGTCCATGCTGACAGGTGTAGAGTTGGTATATAAAAAGCAAAGGACATAATTTTCCCTTATTTGTTCCACTGTGGAGGACTCATCTGAGGTAAAATCAGTATCTCTCTGACAATCCATGTTGCTTACTTCAGCTGCCCTTAGATGACATAAAGTGGCAGCTGGGGGGGTGAGGAAATTGCTGCTGCGGGGGAAATCAATTCGGAGTAGGGAAGAGAACTACTACCCCTATGCTCCGCTGTAAAGGACTCAGATCGTTGTTTGGGGTCTCTAGGCAAGGTCTTCTGCTCCTCCTTGCCTTTTAACGGGACTGAACTATTCTTTAATGCTTGTGAAGAAATTCTTCTGCTTGCTGGCTTCAAGTTTTTGTTGGGAGGGATGCCCCTCCCAATTATCAGACCAATGTGCCTGTTCCTTGAAGCTGTCACCATTGATGTTTGCTGGGCTGCACAGACACCGGCCTTTAGACTGGAGCGAGTGAGAGGGATGCCCCGGCTGAGAAGCAAGGAGCCTTGCTTCTCCCTCGAAGCTCCGGTGTTTGCTGTAGTGTAATCCTTGGGAAGGACCTCGGGGAAATCACTGCTGCTTTGTCTTTGTAACCTGTCTCCTGTGACAGGGCACCATTCACTGACAGAGGAGCAGGTTTAGCAGAACAGAGAGGAAGTTCCTGCATATCAGATGGTGTCAGTGCCGGAGTCACAGAGCTTCTTACTGCAGCATTCATTCTCCTCGCAGTGCGCTGCTTGGCAATGTCCATAATTCGGGACGCAAATAATCTTCTCAAGTATGGTCCTGGATGGTTTCTCCAAACTATAATCCAAAAAAAAGTCCACTTACCAGTGCAGCTGCTCTCGTTGCTTGGCAAACCATGCCCCGTAGTGAGTATTTTGAACCTACTGGGGCCTCACAGAAATTTATAGCAATGAATGTGGTAAAAATTGTATTTTTTTGCAAATTTGTCAGTTACACAAATTATTGTGCAATTTCTCCAAAAAGCAGTGATGCCCTATATATCATCAGAAAATACTGTTTGCCAAACACCAAGGCAAAGAAGGAAGGAGTGCTATTTGGCTTTTGGAGCACAGATTTTGCTGGAATAGTTTGCAGGCACCATTTGCAAAGCTCCTAAGGTGCCAGAACAGCAGAAAAACTGCAAAAGTGACACCATTGTAGAAATTGCACCTCTCAATGAATTAATCTTCGGCTGCAGTGACTATTTTGTAACATCATGCCATGCTTTATTCTGGAGAATATCAAATATGCCAGTTTAAACCCATACATTGTACTTCCGGAGACACGCACCCTATTAATTACACAGGTATGCAAAATTTGGGTTTATGAAAATTGTTTCAAATCCAATGACTAATTCTTTTGTTTTCTTATGCCTTGATGTAAAAAAAACACTTTAATTTTTAACCATCACATGTGAATTTTGCACAAAACGTGCATGAAATTACATTCAAGCAAGATACAGCGATGAGCAAAAGGTTAACAATGTTTTGAACTTTTGACTTTCTGGCTCCATATCTCACCATTCACTACTGCTTTGAATGTGAGACTACCATCATTTTATATTATAAATAAAAAATTACTGAACATTCATTCTGCAACTTTATTGGAAATAAATTTTTGAACCATTTCCTTTTCTCTTCAAAGCTTCTTATGATACTTTTTCTCTTATAGAAGGCCTGCGGATCTTCTATGTGAAGCATTCAGCAGTAGTCCTCCATCATGTTCACGTTCTATCTACCTTTGTATTGTTGTTCCAACTCTTTGATATCCTGATGAAATCTTTCTCCTTGCTCTTCGCTAACAGCACCAAGGAAAGTAGTCCAAATGCGAATTTAAAAAATGTAACTTCAAATACATCAGACAACCCAAGGCTTTGAAACATTTCAGCATGTTCTCCACGATGAACTTAAATTTTGGATATCTGTTGTTACTTAGAAATTTCTTCACAACTTCTTTAAAAGAATCCAAAGCCCTTTTCCCAACAGACCTTTAGTGGGATCAACTAAACTTTCCGCAAGTATTTTCATGAGTCTAGGTTGCAAAGATGTTTCCGGTGGCCAACTTTTTTGGCTCCAGTGATGAGTCTTATCCTGGCTGTCCCATTCACACAAAAAGAATGGTTAATTTGGGTATCCTACTTGCTGCCCTAGACTCAAAGAGAGAACTTTCAGATCACCAAATATTGACCATCCTTGATCCTTGTAGTTAAGTTTCTTGAGAATAAAGCCTAAATTCTCATAGCTTTCCTTGAAGTGCGCATAATGTCCTACTGGCATTGAAGCTTACTTCCTTTCACTGTGCAGTAGCACAGCTTTCAGACTTTTTTTGAATGAATCAGTAAAGAGTCTCCACTCTCTCTCATTGTGCTCAATGTTAGATTTTTCCTTCAGCCCAGGAATATCACTGCCTATACTAAAGCATCGTCTTGAGAAAAGTATGGAAGGAATTCCTTTTCTCTGCTTATTTACCATGAAAAACAGGTACCAGGAGCTAGCAGATACTTTGCCTTTAGTCTAGAGCCTAAAAGTCCTGCAGAATGTTTAGAAAGGTCAAAAGAATAGTCTATTCTCATCAGATCTATATCCACAGGTGTACACCACCAAAGTAGTCATATGAGATAGGGAAAGGGGAAAGTTGGATCTATATCCACACTTTTCCAACTTTCCCCTTTCCCTATCTCATATGTTTAGAAAGGTCCAAGTCACTGACTAAATCATTTAATTTGAGCTGTGAAAAAAGCTGTGGCTCATTGGAACTAGCCTGAAAGTCTTCATCAGAATCCTACTATTCATGTTCTGAATCTTCTGAATCAGGAGTATCTTCAAGTTTCTCCGTATGGATAGCACAAGAAAATGGACCCTATAATTGGTCACACAGTTAATGCTGAGTGGATTGATATCCCAAATGCGGTCAGAAACATCTGTTTGGACAAATAGCAGGGTTCGGAAGGGAAGGAGCTCCATTTGAATTTTGGAACACAAATTTAGCTGAAATAGATTGCAGATGTCATCTTGCATATGCAGGGCTTCTGAGGTGCCCAAAAAGCAGAAACCCCCTACAACTGACCCCAATTTGGAAACTCAAGGATTTTATTCAGGGATATAGTGAGCCTTTTTGAATCCATAGGTAATATTCAGAAGTTGATAACATTAGCTTGTCATATTGAAAAATTTAAAATTTTTTCATGAAAATGTTGCTATAGCCACATATTTTTTTCATTTGCAAGAGGTAACATGTAAAAGTGAACCCCACAGTTTATTCAGAGTGCTGCCATACCCTATATGTAGTCAAAAAGTTCTGCTTCGACATATGGCAGGGCTCCAAAGGGATGAAGTGACATTTGGTATTTGGAGTATAAATTTGTCTAGAATAGATTGCAGATGCAGTGTCTCATTTGCAGAATCCCAGAGCTACCAAAACAGCTGAAATCCCAAGTAGCCCCATTTTGGAAACTAGACCCATCAAGGAATTCATCTAGGGGTGTTTTGAGCATGTTGAAGCAAAGGTGCTTCACAGAATGTGAAAACGAAAATTAAATTTTTTTCTGCTAATATGTTGTTTTAGCCCCAAATTTGTAATTTTCACAATATGTAATAGGAGAACACAGACCCCATAATTTGGGCAGCAAGGAGGATACATGAAATACCCATACTTTTGTGTGAATGGGACAGCTGGGATAGGATTCAGTATCACAGTAATACACTAAAGCACCGTCTTGAGAAAAATATGGAAGAATTCCTTTTCTCTGCTCCTGAACCATGAAAAACAGGTACCAGGAGCTAGCAGATTTTTTTCCTTTAGTCTAGAGCCTAAAAGTCCTGCATAATGTTTAGGAAAGTCCAAGTCCCTGACTAAATCATTTAATTTGAGTTGTGAAAAATGCCGTGGCGCGTTGGGACTAGCGTGAAAGTCTTCGTCAGAATCCTGCTCTTCATGTTGTAAATCTTCTTAATCAGGTCTATCTTCAAGTTTCTACGGATGTGAAGGGTCAGGTATTCCTGGAGCATGAGGCACAGGGTGAATCGCTGATGGGAGGTCCGAATATTTAATTTCCTTCTTATTTTAAACGTTGGATCCCTTCACGTTGCCCGTACAAAAGTAGCAGTCAACACTATGCTTTTGCGGTTCCCTCCAGATCATAGGCACGCCAAAATGAAAGCTTTCTTTCTTCCTTTTAGACCACTATTGTAGTCCTTCTACACAAACAACACAATACATGTGGAGCCCACGACTTTTCCTGATCACCTAGTTTTACAACAAAGTATGCATAATATACTTTTCCAACGAAGTCCTTAATGTTCTTTTGTTTTTACTTCAGTACAAAACAACCGAAAATATAACAAAAGTTGTCGGGTGAATTACAACACTCCTTTGTAGCCATTTCTATCACGTTGTTAGAAACAGAATCTTAATCCACTAATACCACTAAACACTGAAAGGAATTGTGGTAAGCACACCACCACACTCTTATGAACGCTGTCTTAAAGAAAATATGCCTTTGCTCCTCATTGCAACCAATTATAGCTCAGCTTTCAGTTCTTCCTACTGCTGAGGTAAAATGAAAGATATGCAATGATTGGATGCTATTTGACACTACCACACTCTTTGGAAGCTGGGTTAAGAAAATCTTCTCGGCCCACAGCAGCCAATAGCAGCAAAGCGTCAATTCTTTTCTAACCAATCTAATAACACCAAAATCATCCACAAAAGGTCACACAAAGGGGTCAAAGAATGGATTAAGAAAAGACCTATGGAGTCACTGTTTGTAAATAAACTGTACATGATGAAATTTTTTCAATATTTCACTGAGTGCAGCTATCGAAAGTATATAAAAATCACCTCTTATTTTTCAAACAATTTTACCCTTTGCAGACTTGTGTTATTAATTGGACTGTCCCGTTACAGTTATACCAAACATGTGGCTGTTTACTGAGGTTTAGGCACAGTGTGGCTCACAATAAGGGGGATATTTGGTTTGGGAGTGCAAATTTCACTGGATTTTACTTGAGGGAGTGGGAGTCGTGTCGCTTTTCCAGAGATTTTATTCTACCAGTAACGTGGGAACCCCTATATTTCCAGTGACAGAAGACGGACCTGAGCGGAGGCTGATTTTATGCGGGATAAGTTAGGGTTTTTATTGGTAACATTTTGGGGTACATAATGCTTTATGATCGCTTTCAGTATAAGGCTGGGATCACATTTTTGTGTTCTTTGCTGAGCATTTACATCAGGGTTCCGTATCAATCCCACAAAAATGAAATTCAGATGAAACTCCCAACGGAACCACTTATTATAATGAGGCAGATGGAGATACTTTGGACTCTGTTTGGCATCTGTTCCTGTGGTATCCATCTTTTTAGGCATGCACAGATCTATGGTCGTCCACACTTATGTGCTAAAAAGATGCCTAAAATGATGGGACATTGCCAGAACAGAGACCAGATGAAGTCCAAAATGTCTCCATTTGCCTCATTATTGTGACTGGATCCATCGAGGGTTTTGGCTGAACCGCAGGTTTTGGGATTTACGCGGAAGCCCCAATGTAAGAGCTCAGCAGAAAGTGCAAGATAAATGTGAACAGAGCCTTATTCAGATTTTTGGGAGGTAGAATGAACAAATAGACAGAAGCACAAGAATAGTTCTTATTTTTATTTTTGCATGAGTCACCGTGCGGTATAAGTGTTAAGACGGCTTTATTCTTTAGAGCAGTGCGATTACAGAGATACCAAATATATATAGGGTTTTCTTTAAGTTTTGCTACACAGTACAAATGCTTTTTTATAAAAAATATTTTTTTCATCACCATATTCTGAGAGCTGTAACTTTTTATTTTTTGGCTATCAAAGCTGTATTAGGGTTTATTTTTTGCGTGACGAGTTGAAGATTTTTTTGGCACCATTGTAGGGCATATAACATTTTTTGATCGGTTTTTATCATAAACAGCTGTCTCCCGTGGGATTTTTGCCTGCTCGCAAATGCGAGGGGTTAAGGCAAAGAAGTGGAATATTTAGCAATAGCAGCGTCAATTATCTGATCTCAACTAGAGATGAGCATTCTTCGACTCGAACTGTTCGCCAATCTCAAATTCGAGCTGTTTTGGGCGGTGTTCGAGCCGTTCAGCGAACACGAACGATTTGAGAAAAATTCGGCTGTTCGAGGTTATGTTCGATAACTGTTCGTGCACCAAAATCATAACTGGATTTTTTCTCAGTAATGATGAAAATTAATGTTAATACGCAGTTTGAGTGTACAGCGGGGCGGGGGGAGGGGCAGGGGATGGATCTCTGCAGGAATAATGAAGATCTCCATTTTTTTTCTCTTTCCCGCATTTACAGTGGGGAGGTGCAATCTGTCAGCCTATCAGCAGCGCACACACGGAGCGAAGTGCTTTTTTTCACACAAGCAAGGGCATGTGTCATTGGCAGTGTATGTCACATGTCCTTGCCCTATAAGACCCAGCCATTTTCCCCGTCGCCACCATTTTCTCACTGCTGCAGCTGCGTGTTAGATAGCACCGCTGTTGCTGTGTGCGCTATACCTTGTTAATTTCAAGCCAATTTTCGCACAAATCTACAGATAGCTTGGGAGTAGGGAATAGTTGTGATTGCAGTCCTTTTAAGGACTAGGTTACATCATTTCATACGACTTTTATCAGGCAGGACTGTGCTCTTAAATAGATAGGTTGGGAGTAAAAACTAATTGTAATTGCAGTCCTTTTCAGGGCTAGGTTACATCAGTTCCTATCACTTTTTGCCAGGCAGGTCTGTGCCAGTGCTGTGCAAGTTTTTTTCACAGCATTTGGCTGAATCTAGCAAAGCTAATCCTTTTTGGCCTATTGCAGAGTGTGTTAATCAGTGGAGTAGCCTATCTGTGTTGCAAGATACACTACCTGTGTATAGAATACCAATTTTTTTACTGCACCTAGTGAAGTAAAACCTTTTGGGCATAGCATCATTCTATTAGTCCATCTATACTGACCTCCATAAGGTTGCAAATTGAATATAATTTTTTTCTGCATCTAGCTCTGAAAAAATATTTGGCCTTCTAGCAGTGTGTGGGACTTGTTCTATTAGTCCATCTATACTGACCTCCATCAGGTTGCAAACTGAATATAATTTTTTTCTGCATCTACCTCTGAAAAAATATTTGGGCTTCTAGCTGTGTGTGGGACTTGTTCTATTAGTCCATCTATACTGACCTCCATCACGTTGCAAATTGAATATAATTTTTTTCTGCATCTAGCTCTGAAAAAATATTTGGCCTTCTAGCAGTGTGTGGGACTTTCTCTATTAGTCCATCTATACTGACCTCCATCAGGTTGCAAATTAAAAATAATTTTTATCTGCATCTAGCTCTGAAAAAATATTTGGCCTTCTAGCAGTGTGTGGGACTTTCTCTATTAGTCCATCTATACTGACCTCCATCAGGTTGCAAATTCAAAATAATTTTTTGTCTGCATCTAGCTCTGAAAAAATATTTGGCCTTCTAGCAGTGTGTGGGACTTTCTCTATTAGTCCATCTATACTGACCTCCATCAGGTTGCAAATGAAAAATAATTTTTATCTGCATCTAGCTCTAAAAAAATATTTGGCCTTCTAGCAGTGTGTGGGACTTGTTCTATTAGTCCATCTATACTGACCTCCATCAGGTTGCAAATTAAAAATAATATTTATCTGCATCTAGCTCTGAAAAAATATTTGGCCTTCTAGCAGTGTGTGGGACTTTCTCTATTAGTCCATCTATACTGACCTCCATCAGGTTGCAAATTCAAAATAATTTTTTGTCTGCATCTAGCTCTGAAAAAATATTTGGCCTTCTAGCAGTGTGTGGGACTTTCTCTATTAGTCCATCTATACTTACCTCCATCAGATTGCAAATGAAAAATATTTTTTATCCGCATCTAGCTCTGAAAAAATATTTGGCCTTCTAGCAGTGTGTGGGACTTTCTCTATTAGTCCATCTATACTGACCTCCATCAGGTTGCAAATTCAAAATAATTTTTTGTCTGCATCTAGCTCTGAAAAAATATTTGGCCTTCTAGCAGTGTGTGGGACTTTATCTATTAGTCCATCTATACTGACCTCCATCAGGTTGCAAATTAAAAATAATTTTTATCTGCATCTAGCTCTGAAAAAATATTTGACCTTCTGGCAGTGTGTGGGACTTGTTCTATTAGTCCATCTATACTGACCTCCATCAGGTTGCAAATTAAAAATAAATTTTATCTGCATCTAGCTCAGAAAAAATATTTGGCCTTCTAGCAGTGTGTGGGACTTTCTCTATTAGTCCATCTATACTGACCTCCATCAGGTTGCAAATTAAAAATAATTTTTATCTGCATCTAGCTCTGAAAAAATATTTGGCCTTCTAGCAGTGTGTGTGGACTTTCTCTATTAGTCCATCTATACTGACCTCCATCAGGTTGCAAATTCAAAATAATTTTTTGTCTGCATCTAGCTCTGAAAAAATATTTGGCCTTCTAGCAGTGTGTGGGACTTTCTCTATTAGTCCATCTATACTGACCTCCATCAGACTGCAAATGAAAAATAATTTTTATCTGCATCTAGCTCTGAAAAAATATTTGGCCTTCTAGCAGTGTGTGGGACTTTCTCTATTAGTCCATCTATACTGACCTCCATCAGGTTGCAAATTCAAAATAATTTTTTGTCTGCGTCTAGCTCTGAAAAAATATTTTTCCTTCTAGCAGTGTGTGGGACTTTCTCTATTAGTCCATCTATACTGACCTCCATCAAGTTGCAAATGAAAAATAATTTTTATCTGCATCTAGCTCTGAAAAAACATTTGGCCTTCTAGCAGTGTGTGGGACTTTCTCTATTAGTCCATCTATACTGACCTCCATCAGGTTGCAAATTCAAAATAATTTTTTGTCTGCATCTAGCTCTGAAAAAATATTTGGCCTTCTAGCAGTGTGTGGGACTTTCTCTATTAGTCCATCTATACTGACCTCCATCAGGTTGCAAATGAAAAATAATTTTTATCTGCATCTAGCTCTGAAAAAATATTTGGCCTTCTAGCAGTGTGTGGGACTTTCTCTATTAGTCCATCTATACTGACCTCCATCAGGTTGCAAATTCAAAATAATTTTTTGTCTGCGTCTAGCTCTGAAAAAATATTTGGCCTTCTAGCAGTGTGTGGGACTTTCTCTATTAGTCCATCTATACTGAACTCCATCAGGTTGCAAATGAAAAATAATTTTTATCTGCATCTAGCTCTGAAAAAATATTTGGCCTTCTAGCAGTGTGTGGGACTTTCTCTATTAATCCATCTATAGTGACCTCCATCAGGTTGCAAATTCAAAATAATTTTTTGTCTGCATCTAGCTCTGAAAAAATATTTGGCCTTCTAGCAGTGTGTGGGACTTTCTCTATTAGTCCATCTATACTGACCTCCATCAGGCTGCTAATGAAAAATAATTTTTATCTGCATCTAGCTCTGAAAAAATATTTGGCCTTCTAGCAGTGTGTGGGACTTTCTCTATTAGTCCATCTATACTGACCTCCATCAGGTTGCAAAATAAAAAAAAATTTTTTGTCTGCATCTAGCTCTGAAAAAATATTTGGCCTTCTAGCAGTGTGTGGGACTTTCTCTATTAGTCGATCTATACTGACCACCATCAGGTTGCAAATTAAAAATAATTTTTATCTGCATCTAGCTCTGAAAAAATATTTGGCCTTCTAGCAGTGTGTGGGACTCATTGTATTAGGCCATCTATACCAAGCTCCACCAGCTTTTAAATTAATAATAATTTTTAGCTGCATCTAGCCCTGAAAATAATTTTTCTTCCCAATAGTGGTAGCAATAGAAATATGGGGAGCGCGCCTGGCTTACAAAAATATACGCTTCATAACAAAAAACACCAGCCTAGCGCACTGCATTAATAAGATGGCATCATCGTCTCTCCCAGTGCTAGGCCTGCTACCCAGGCTAGCATTCCTGTGCCTAAAACACAATGTATGGGTCCGCGCTAGCCACTATGCTGAGGGGTCTAAAGCTGCTGCTAACGCTTTATAACAATTCAATTGGCAGATTTTCACAGAGCTCTTCCACAACTCCCACCCATCGGGCAACACTTGCCCATCTTCCCTATGGGATCTAGTGGCGAATAGTTGATGCCATTAATCAGAGCGTCAGTTGCCCCGTCGACGTGGCAAGCATACGGTAAGGCATGGGAAGAGTGGACATGACTAGTAGCAGGCAGACGGGTTGACCAATGTGAACAAGCCAGATCACAAGTCACCATAGAATTTCTCCACCAGCTAATTATGAGGGGCATATCAGGGGCGTCAGCGCAGCGGTGTCTGACCGGAGTAGCATTTCACTTCCAACTACTGAATTGGGGAGATGTGACAGAGGGTCATCATCAGACAATCCATAAAAGGGTGGAAAAGGGGTCAGCCAAGTCAGGAGTGTAGAAGTCCCGTCCCATGTCACTAAAACTGATTTCTCACATCATATCCCTAACACCATTAACATGACACTCACAATTTGAAGCAACACTACTGTCTACTGCATTTGTGATCGCCTTCTTCGGGGCGCTATGCATAAGCGAATTAGTCCCTCAATCCAAAATTACCACCAGTGGAGGCTTATTACACCAGGACGTAGTCATAGCCAATAATGCAATACGTCTACGCATACACAAATCGAAAACGGTTCCAGTGGGCAGGGGCACTTGGGTACTTCTACAACCCACAAACGGTACACTGAGTTGGGTAACAATAGTAAAAACATATCTAACCATCAGATCACAAAGTAATTTCTTCCTATCACACATTGATGGAATGCCATTATCAAGATACCAGTTCCAAGCTATATTTAATAAATGCATAACATCGGCAGGGAACCACCCCAAAGATTACGGGACACACTCTTTCCGCATAGACGCGGCCACGGAAGCAGCAAGAGCAGGACTGTCAGAAACGGAAGTTCAGAGGATAGGGAGATGGCAATCCACGTGTTTGGCAAGATACATAAGACCGGACTTGTTATCCTAACGTGGTTTGTTTCTTTTACAGGTGACGCTAAGCCAACAGTGTGGGTGATAGGCCACTCGTATATGTATTGGGCAGAAAAAAGGGCGAAAGTCTGCCCAGGCGGGAGGAAATTAGAGTTTCATAACACATATTTCAACTAGAGAGGTATTAGAGGCCTGCTATGGCCACAGGTACTAATGGAGGTAATCAAGGTAGGAAGAGAGGCAAGATGTCCGGTCATCTTAGTTATACAGGCCAGGGGAAACAACCTAGGTCATCACAACAGCGCATAACTAATGGCAATAATGAAACTAGACACTGAGCGCTTCAGAGATTTTTTCACAAAACTAGCTATAGTATGGTCAGAGATTGTGTCGATAGCGGTATGGCAAGGTGCGTGAGACATCACGGCCATCGAACGGACAAGGTGGGTAATAAATATTCGGATGGCAAAATTTAGAAGAGACAGAGGCGGTGTAGTGGTACGACACCGACAACTGGAAGGAGATAAAGCAGGCCTCATACGGCCCGACGTTGTTCACTTAATGGATATTGTACTGGACATATTCCTGTCACGACTCCAGGACGGAGTGGAACAAGCGTTAAGAGTGATGGGTGGGGGTCAGAGTCCTGCATACGAGTACGCAGGATCCTCCGTGGCCTGGAAATAGAAAGGACATGTTGGAGAGTTACACTTGTTGGCCAAGTTGCCGGAGTGGAGACCCAGGGCATGCTGCAACAAGCTGAATTATTTTAGAAATAAAATGCCTTTCTAATGGAATGAGTATAAAGAGTTAATAAAGCTGTGACTGATCCTCACCCATCCAGTTGTAAGAGTTACATTATTGTATTGTCAAGGAAAGGGGGGCGGTAGGGGGGCTGAGCGTCTGGGTTTGGTTGGGGTCCCCACAGCCTGCCTAGGCTAGATGCATTTAAAAATTCTTATTAGATACACAGGCGGTGCAGCTTGCTTCGCAGCTGGGCTACTACGCCCAAAGTATTGCCTAGGCTAGATGCAGTTAAAAATTCTACGCTGACTAGCAGACACTGAAGATTTGGAGCAGACCTCTGAGTAAACAGCTCTTCAGACTCAACCATCTGTGTTACCCCAAGCCATAGTGTATGTAGTTTCTTACAGTTAAAAGGGGGGGGGGGAGCGACCCAACCCACCTGGAATTGACGATGCCAACGTCACGTAAGACACAGCAAGGGGACTCCAAAAAGAGTCTCCATTTTTTCCCAAAATTGTGGCACAGACACCACTTAACCCTAGAACGCATACCTGGGGCCCCGCAGTCCCGCCCTGTTAATTGTTTTCTATTTTCTGCAAGATTACTTTAGTTAGAATTTTGAAGCTCTAGGTATTCTTCATGTATATAGTTGTTTGTCATTTGAGTTTGAGTTATTCAATGTTATTTGCACACGGGCCTAAAAGGCCCCAGGTATATGAAAGTGTAGATTTTTATGGTCATGCGTTCTAGGGTTAAGTGGCATCAATTGCCCCACAGTTGCTTAAAACGGTTGGTGAGGTGATTTTACGAAATCCTCAAGGTTTTAGTCTCCCAAGGATAACACAGGGGTAGAAAAGTCCTTGCGAATCCATGATTTGTTCATCTTTATTAACGTTAGTCTGTGTACATTCTCAGTGGACAGACGCGTGCGCTTATCTGTCAGCACACCACCAGCAGCGCTGAACACACGTTCAGAGAGAACACTGGCTGCAGGGCATGACAAGATCTCCAAGGCGTGAGTGGCGAGCTCCAGCCATTTTTCCAAATTGGAATACCAAAATGAGCAAGGGTCCAGTGACACAGTCATGGCTTCGATGTTCACTTGGAGATACTCCTGCACCATCCTCTCTAGGCATTGACTATGTGTCAGACTTCTTGTCTCCTGTGGCCTTGCAAAGGATGGTCTAAAAAAGTGGTGAAACGATTCCACAAAATTGCTGTTACCAGCAGATACTGTGTTACTGTTACGGTTTGAGTGATGAAGACTCGACAGTCCCACGGTTGGCAAGTTAGAACTGTGAGATTCACTACGTGCACCACTGGTGTTTTGTGGAAAAGCACATGTAAGATTCTGCAACAGAGTCTGCAGATACTCCTGCATGAGTCAATCCCTTTTTATGGCAGGAATTATTTCGGCAAATTTACTTTTGTACCGGGGATCTAAGAGTGTGGCAACCCAGTAGTCGGGATTACTTCGAATTCTGACAATCTGAGGGTCATGTTGCAGGTAGTGCAGCAAGAAGGCACTCATGTGTCTTGCGCATCCAGGAGGACCAAGTCCTTGTTGTGTTGGTAGCGAGGTAAGAATCATGCTTCCTTCCTCTGCCCTCTCCCCCCAACCTCGCACAACAGAAATGTGATCAAGGTCTCCCTCATCTGATGAGTCTTCCATGCCCATCGACAGTTCGTCCTCCACTTCTTCCTCAGCTTCTGCACCTTCCTCAACAGTTTGGCTGCTACCATGTGCCCTAGTTAATCCCTCTCCCCCACCCTCCCATGCCTGCCGCCTTGGTGCTGCCAACCGTTTGGACCTTGGAGATGTTATCCCTTCCGCATACGACTCCTCCTCTACTTCCTCCACCTCCTCTTGTCCCACCACCTGACTCTGAATTCTGTTTAATGTGTGCTCCAGCATGTAAATCACCGGAATAGTCATGCTGATAATGGCATCGTCGTCAGCACTAAACATCTTCGTCGCCATTTCAAAACTGTGCAGAAGGGTGTGTGGCGCCCCTGAGGGTTCAGTCGCCGCAGAGTTACTGCATCTCACCCAGAGGTGTGGTATCTCACTCTCAGGTAAGGAATACATATGGCTCGGGACCCTAACACCTGCATCCAACACATACCCGCAGTGGGGGTAGGGCGAGATTGCTCCTAAGGGAGAGCACAGTCCCAGGTCCCTAGATGGTGGGAGGGTCCTATGTAGTGGGTGCTTAGGGGAGCAGCTTAGCGGAGCACATGACAGGGAGAGTATAAATATGAAGCCATCTTAGAAAGAGCAAGCCAGTCAGAGGAGGAAAAGTGACAGGAGCAGAGGCTCGGCATGAGCTCTGCTCCAGAGGCGGGCCTAGCCTGGGAGGCCCAGGACTGAAGGAGAGAAGAGAGGAGTGGGAGCAGGAAGGCTTCAGGAACCGAAGGGACCCTAGGGCTATGGGCCGTGCAGAAGGCCACCCGTACTCCTGCTGCTACCAGGAGGTAGAGGGGTCAGGCCAGATAAGGGGAACCGGTCCCTCAACTAGCGGAGAAACAGCAAGGCTCAACTAGAAACTGGAGGCTGCAGCATTTCATGTACTGCAGGTAAAAGTCCACACCAGTCTCACTAAGAAGGTAGCCACATAGGACCCAGGGGACGGAACACAAGTCGTCCGCCAAGGCCAGAGGATACCGGATAGAAGTATCACTGGGTGTGAGGTGCAGGGAGAAGGCCAGAGAAAGGACACACAGAAGGGGGTCCTGCTAAGTATTCCGGAGCTATCTGGGGGTGGACTGAGCCCCTCACTGAGTACGTACAGCACGACGGGTGAGATTGCTCTGGTACCTGTAATCTGGACTTCAACAACTGTGAGCAAAGATTTTGGGACTGCATCACACGGACTCTGTGTTCATTACTGACTCCCTGCACTACAACTACCATCATTCACCCACACTGCCCTGAAGCTACACTCTTCCTGTGGTGAGTAATAATACCATTGCTGCAAAACCACCAGCTTCAGAGGACTGTTCTGCAGCGGCGGCCCCTTTTGCCCCACTCCAGAGGTGGCGTAGTCAGACATTATAAAACCCATATATACAAATTACCCTTGGATTGACCGCCCTGGATCACGGACCGGGTCACCGCCACAGTGACTACAACCCCCAGTGTCTACCGGCCCGGCTCAGGGTACCCCACGGCCCAGGGGGCGAGTCAACTTCATAGGTCCCTGATCTGAGACCACTCCTGCAGCGTGATTTGCCCCACCTCTGGATCTCGTTGGCCCAGGCTATACGTCAGAACGTATTGCACCAGGGCTTGTCGGTGCTGCCACAGTCACTGCAACATGGTCAGAGTTGAATTCCACCATGTCGGCACATCTCATTTCAGCCGGTGAACTGGCAGGCCCAACGACTTCTGTAGAGATGTAAGTCGTTGAGCTGCGGGATGCGAACGGCGGAAGTGAGCACACAGCGACCGTGCCCTCTGCAGAAGGCCATCTAGTCCGGGATAGTGGGCTAACAATTTATGGACAACCAGGTTCAACACGTGAGCCATACAAGGCACGTGTGTGACATTGCCCCGGCGAAGGGCCGCACCCAGGTTTGCAGCATTGCCGCACGCGGCCTTCCCTGGTTGCAGGTCCAGTGGAGACAACCATTCATGAAACTGGGTCTCCAGAGCTGACCACAACTCCTCAGCTGTGTGACTCACATTTCCCAGACATTTCAAAGTAAACACTGATGCCTTGAGCCCTGCTGCCAGCATAGTAAGGAGGTGTGCAGGATTCCTTCTGCGCAGTTAGAAAGCAGGTGGCATTACCAGACAGGCTTTGGGTGCAGGTGGAGGACCGAGAGGAGGTTGAGGAGGCAGAAGCAGTGGAGGAACTTCGAGATAAAGAGGATTGACGCACAACTCGTGGGGACGGTAAGACTTGGACAGCAGCCCCTTGTCCTGCTGGCACCATAGTTACCCAGTGCCCAGTCAGCGACATGTAATGCCCCTGTCCATGCCTACTCGTCCAAGTGTCTGTGGTGAAATGCACCCTGTCACACACAGAAGCGGTGATGTTCTGTGCGACATGCTGGTGGAGCGCAGGCACACCTTTCTTTGAGAAGCAGTGCCGACTGGGCATCTGGTACTGGGGCACTGCGACGGACATAAGGTCTCGAAAATCCACTGTGTCCTCCAGGCGGAAAGACAGCATTTCTGTAGCCAAGAGCTTGCAGATGGTGAGATTCAACCTCTTAGCTTTCTCATGGCTAGGAGGAAATGGTCTTTTACTTTTCCACATCTGAGGGACCGAGGGCTGGCTGTTGTGCTTAGACGGGGTTGAGTAGGGTGTCCCCGGCAAACTGCCGGTCTGTGAGGAAGATGCAGGCGGACATGTTAGGTTGCCTTGATCCAAAGGTGGTGCTCTCGATGTCAGAGAGCGCTCAACACCAGCAGGTGTTTCCACTTCCCAATGAACTGACGACCTGCCAATCACACTGGCTGTTGCAGGTAAAGATGTGGCAGGTCTGCGTCCAAAAACATGTGTGACTGCTGTCCCCCCAGTCACAGAGGATGAAGAGGCCGCGGATGCACAAGATGGGGCAGACGGTGGTTGGTCCAGCCTGCTAGGCCGCATTGTAGCACAGTGAGCTTCCCACTGCAATTTATGCTTCATATCCATGTGACGGTACATGCATGAAGTACTCAAACTATGGATTTTTTGGCCTCTACTTAGCCTTTGGTGACAAATATTACAGATAACACGAGTAGAGATGAGCGTTGTTCTACTCGAACTGTTCGCCAATCTCAAATTCGAGCTGTTTTGGGCGGTGTTCGAGCCGTTCGGCGAACACGAACAATTTGAGAAAAATTCGGCTGTTCGAGGTTATGTTCGATAACTGTTCGTGCACCAAAATCATAACTGGATTTTTTCTCAGTAATGATGAAAATTAATGTTAATACGCAGTTTGAGTGTACAGCGGGGTGGGGGGAGGGGCAGGGGATGGATCTCTGCAGGAACAATGAAGATCTCCATTTTTTTTTCTCTTTCCCGCATTTACAGTGGGGAGGTGCAATCTGTCAGCCTATCAGCAGCGCACACACGGAGCGAAGTGCTTTTTTTCACACAAGCAAGGGCATGTGTCATTGGCAGTGTATGTCACATGTCCTTGCCCTATAAGACCAAGCCATTTTCCCCGTCGCCACCATTTTCTCACTGCTGCAGCTGCGTGTTAGACGGCACCGCTGTTGCTGTGTGCGCTATACCTTGTTAATTTCAAGCCAATTTTCGCACAAATATACAGATAGCTTGGGAGTAGGGAATAGTTGTGATTGCAGTCCTTTTAAGGACTAGGTTACAGCATTTCCTACGACTTTTATCAGGCAGGTCTGTGCTCTTAAATAGATAGGTTGTGGGAGTAAAGACTAATTGTAATTGGAGTCCTTTTCAGGACTAGGTTACATCAGTTCCTATCAGTTTTTGCCAGGCAGGTCTGTGCCAGTGCTGTGCAAGTTTTTTTCACAGCATTTGGCTGAATCTAGCAAAGCTAATCCTTTTTGGCCTATTGCAGAGTGTGTTAGTCAGTGGAGTAGCCTATCTGTGTTGCAAGATATACCACCTGTGTATAGAATACCAATTTTTTTACGCACCTAGTGAAGTAAAATCTTTTGGGCATAGCATTATTCTAGTCGTCCATCTATACTGACCTCCATCAGGTTGCAAACTGAATCTAATTTTTTTCTGCATCTAGCTCTGAAAAAATATTTGGCCTTCTAGCAGTGTGTCGGACTTTCTCTATTAGTCCATCTATACTGACCTCCATCAGGTTGCAAATTCAAAATAATTTTTATCTGCATCTACAGTACCTCTGAAAAAATATTTGGGCTTCTAGCTGTGTGTGGGACTTGTTGTATTAGTCCATCTATACTGACCTCCATCAGGTTGCAAACTGAATATATTTTTTTCTGCATCTACCTCTGAAAAAATATTGGGCTTCTAGCTGTGTGTGGGACTTGTTGTATTAGTCCATCTATACTGACCTCCATCAGGTTGCAAACTGAATATATTTTTTTCTGCATCTACCTCTGAAAAAATATTGGGCTTCTAGCTGTGTGTGGGACTTGTTGTATTAGTCCATCTATACTGACCTCCATCAGGTTGCAAACTGAATGTAATTTTTTTCTGCATCTAGCTCTGAAAAAAGATTTGGCCTTCTAGTAGTGTGTCGGACTTTCTCTATTAGTCCATCTATACTGACCTCCATCAGGTTGCAAATTAAAAATAATTTTTATCTGCATCTACAGTACCTCTGAAAAAATATTTGGCCTTCTAGCAGTGTGTCGGACTTTCTCTATTAGACCATCTATACTGACCTCCATCAGGTTGCAAATTCAAAATAATTTTTATCTGCATCTACAGTACCTCTGAAAAAATATTTGGGCTTCTAGCTGTGTGTGGGACTTGTTGTATTAGTCCATCTATACTGACCTCCATCAGATTGCAAACTGAATATATTTTTTTCTGCATCTACCTCTGAAAAAATATTGGGCTTCTAGCTGTGTGTGGGTCTTGTTCTATTAATCCATCTATACAGACCTCCATCAGGTTGCAAACTGAATATAATTTTTTTCTGCATCTAGCTCTGAAAAAATATTTGGGCTTCTAGCAGTGTGTCGGACTTTCTCTATTAGTCCATCTATACTGACCTCCATCAGGTTGCAAATTCAAAATAATTTTTATCTGCATCTACAGTACCTCTGAAAAAATATTTGGGCTTCTAGCTGTGTGTGGGACTTGTTGTATTAGTCCATCTATACTGACCTCCATCAGGTTGCAAACTGAATATATTCTTTTCTGCATCTACCTCTGAAAAAATATTGGGCTTCTAGCTGTGTGTGGGACTTGTTGTATTAGTCCATCTATACTGACCTCCATCAGGTTGCAAACTGAATATAATTTTTTTCTGCATCTACCTCTGAAAAAATATTGGGCTTCTAGCTGTGTGTGGGACTTGTTGTATTAGTCCATCTATACTGACCTCCATCAGGTTGCAAACTGAATATATTTTTTTCTGCATCTACCTCTGAAAAAATATTGGGCTTCTAGCTGTGTGTGGGACTTGTTGTATTAGTCCATCTATACTGACCTCCATCAGGTTGCAAACTGAATATAATTTTTTTCTGCATCTAGCTCTGAAAAAGATTTGGCCTTCTAGTAGTGTGTCGGACTTTCTCTATTAGTCCATCTATACTGACCTCCATCAGGTTGCAAATTAAAAATAATTTTTATCTGCATCTACAGTACCTCTGAAAAAATATTTGGCCTTCTAGCAGTGTGTCAGACTTTCTCTATTAGTCCATCTATACTGACCTCCATCAGGTTGCAAATTCAAAATAATTTTTATCTGCATCTACAGTACCTCTGAAAAAATATTTGGGCTTCTAGCTGTGTGTGGGACTTGTTGTATTAGTCCATCTATACTGACCTCCATCAGGTTGCAAACTGAATATATTTTTTTCTGCATCTACCTCTGAAAAAATATTGGGCTTCTAGCTGTGTGTGGGACTTGTTGTATTAGTCCATCTATACTGACCTCCATCAGGTTGCAAACTGAATATATTTTTTTCTGCATCTACCTCTGAAAAAATATTGGGCTTCTAGCTGTGTGTGGGACTTGTTGTATTAGTCCATCTATACTGACCTCCATCAGGTTGCAAACTGAATATAATTTTTTTCTGCATCTAGCTCTGAAAAAAGATTTGGCCTTCTAGTAGTGTGTCGGACTTTCTCTATTAGTCCATCTATACTGACCTCCATCAGGTTGCAAATTAAAAATAATTTTTATCTGCATCTACAGTACCTCTGAAAAAATATTTGGCCTTCTAGCAGTGTGTCGGACTTTCTCTATTAGTCCATCTATACTGACCTCCATCAGGTTGCAAATTCAAAATAATTTTTATCTGCATCTACAGTACCTCTGAAAAAATATTTGGGCTTCTAGCTGTGTGTGGGACTTGTTGTATTAGTCCATCTATACTGACCTCCATCAGGTTGCAAACTGAATATATTTTTTTCTGCATCTACCTCTGAAAAAATATTGGGCTTCTAGCTGTGTGTGGGTCTTGTTCTATTAATCGATCTATACAGACCTCCATCAGGTTGCAAACTGAATATAATTTTTTTCTGCATCTAGCTCTGAAAAAATATTTGGCCTTCTAGCTGTGTGTGGGACTTGTTGTATTAGTCCATCTATACTGACCTCCATCAGGTTGCAAATTGAATATAATTTTTTTCTGCATCTAACCCAGCCAATAGTTTTGGCCTAATACCACAGTTTGGCCACTCAGCTCTGCTCGGTTACCATCCATTGTTTTTTTGTGCAAACAACTCCAGAGTTGTGAATTAGTTAACCACCAAAATGAGTGGAAAAAGGCCTGCTGCTGGTGGAAAGGGGAATAGGCGTGTTGGGAAGGGGAAAAAAGGTTGTGTCCGTGGGGTAATTGTTAAAGCAACAGTAACATCTGCAGAAGAAAGACCATCTTCCAGCCAAACTAAAATGTCTACTTCTCTTAGCGGACAATGTGATAAGATCCCTTTCTTACGGCCACGCCAATCGCTACAAATTCCAGATGAGGCACAAAAACAGCAGGTGCTTCAACGGATATCAAGTGCTCCTTTAAGTGGGCTCTCCTCCACATCAACTTCAACATCACAAATACTCCAGTCCTCAAAGGTGTCACCCAAATCGCACTTGCTTCCTCACAGCTCCCAAATCTCCAGCTGCCCGTCTGAGTATGAGGTAGAACAGATGGTTGAGTCTGCAGAGCTGTTTACTCATACTATAGCCTGGGAATCAGAGGTCGACTCCAGCGCTTCTGTGAATCCAGACGAGGAAATGATCTGCACTGATGCCCAGAATCTTTATGAGTCGGATCCAGGACCAGACGCAGAAGGTTCTGACCATAATGTAGACCCTCATTCCCAAACTGTAACTCCTGTTGGTGGAGACAATGAGGAAGACGATGATAAGACTCAAATACCTGATTGGAGCGACAACTTTAGTTTTTTGTCAGGGCAGGAACAGGTTGGCTCTGAGGACGACGGGTGTGATAACACACAGGGTGATGATGATGAGGTTGGAGATCCCACTTACTGTCAACCCACAGTCAGCCAGGAGATGAGGTCAGCAGAGGAGGTGGAGGAAGATGCTAGTGACGACGAGGTCAGGTTGCGCCTTCCTGGACAGAGACGTAGTACTGGAAGCACGTCAACAACTGCATCCTCAAACACAACTCTGCCTCTCACCACAAGTCGTGGTGGCTCTTCAGGTCGCATGGGTGCTAAGCCTTGCATAGCCTGGGCATTTTTTCAGATCGATAAAGATGACCCAACTCGTGTTATCTGTAACACTTGTCAGCAAAAGCTAAGTAGAGGCCAAAAAATACATAGTTTGAGTACTTCATGCATGAACCGGCACATGGACATGAAGCATAAGTTGCAGTGGGAAGCTCAGTGTGCTACAATGCGGTCTAGCCGGCCGGGCCAACCACCGTCTGCCATATCTTGTGCATCCGCGGCCTCTTCATCCTCTGTGACTGGGGGGACAGCAGTCACACCTGTTTTGGGGCGCAGACCTGCCACTTCTTTACCCGCAACAGCCAGCGTGATTGGCAGGTCATCATTTTCTTTGGAGGTGGTAACACCAGCTGGTGTTGAGCGCTGTCCGACATCGATAGCACCACCTTTGGATCAAGGCAACCTAACATGTCCGCCTGCATCTTCCTCACAGACCGGCAGTTTGCCGGGGACACCCTTATCAACCCCGTCTAAGCACAATAGCCAGCCCTCGGTCCCTCAGATGTGGACAAGTAAAAGACCATTTCCTCCTAGCCATGAGAAAGCTAAGAGGTTGAATTTCACCATCTGCAAGCTCTTGGCTACAGAAATGCTGCCTTTCCGCCTGGTGGACACAGAGGATTTTCGAGACCTTATGTCCGTCGCAGTGCCCCAGTACCAGATGCCCAGTCGGCACTACTTCTCAAAGAAAGGTGTGCCTGCGCTCCACCAGCATGTCGCACACAACATCACCGCTTCTTTGAGAAACTCTGTGTGTGACAGGGTGCATTTCACCACAGACACTTGGACGAGTAGGCATGGACAGGGGCGTTACATGTCGCTGACTGGGCACTGGGTAACTATGGTGACAGCAGGACAAGGGGCTGCTGTCCAAGTCTTGCCGTCCCCACGAGTTGTGCGTCAATCCTCTTTATGTCAAAGTTCCTCCACTGCTTCTGCCTCCTCAACCTCCTCTCGGTCTTCCACCTGCACACAAAGCCTGTCTGGTCATGCCACAAGCTTTCTAACTGCGCAGAAGGGATCCTGCACACCTCCCTACTATGCTGGCAGTAGGGCTCAACGTCATCAGGCGGTTTTTACTTTGAAATGTCTGGGAAATGTGAGTCACACAGCTGAGGAGTTGTGGTCAGCTCTGGAGAACCAATTTCATGAATGGTTGTCTCCACTGGACCTGAAACCAGGGAAGGCCGTGTGCGACAATGCTGCAAACCTGGGTGCGGCCCTTCGCCGGGGCAATGTCACACACGTGCCTTGTATGGCTCACGTGTTGAACCTGGTTGTCCAGCAATTTTTAGCCCACTATCCCAGACTAGATGGCCTTCTGCAGAGGGCACGGTCGCTGTGTGCTCACTTCCGCCGTTCGCATCCCGCAGCTCAGCGACTTACATCTCTACAGAAGTCGTTGGGCCTGCCACTTCACCGGCTAAAATGCGATGTGCCTACCCGGTGGAATTCAACTCTGCACATGTTGCAGCGACTGTGGCAGCACCGACAAGCCCTGGTGCAATACGTTCTGACGTATAGCCTGGGCCAACGAGATTCAGAGGTGGGGCAAATCACGCTGGAGGAGTGGTCTCAGATCAAGGACCTATGCACCCTTCTGCACAGTTTTGAAATGGCGACGAAGATGTTTAGTGCTGACGATGCCATTATCAGCATGACTATTCCGGTGATTTACATGCTGGAGCACATGTTAAACAGAATTCGGAGTCAGGTGGTGGCACAAGAGGAGGTGGAGGAAGTAGAGGAGGAGGAGTTGTATGCGGAAGGGCTAACATCTGCAAGGTCCAGACGGTCGGCAGCACCAAGGCGGCAGGCATGTGAGGGTGGGGGAGATGGTTTTACCAGGGCGCATGGTAGCAGCCAAACTAGTGAGGAAGGTGCAGGAGCCCAGGAAGAAGTGGAGGACGAACTGATGGAAGACTCATCAGATGAGGGAGACCTTGATCACATTTCTGTTGTGCGAGGTTGGGGGGAGAGGACAGAGGAAGGAAGCATGATTGTTACCTCGCCACCAACACAACAGGGACTTGGTGCTCCTGGATGCGCAACACACATGAGTGCCTTCTTGCTGCACTACCTGCAACATGATCCTCGAATTGTGAGAATTAGAAATAATCCTGACTACTGGGTTGCCACACTGTTAGATCCCGGGTACAAAAGTAAATTTGCAGAAATTATTCCTGCCATAGAAAGGGATGCACGCATGCAGGAGTATCAGCAGAGACTGTTGCAGAATCTTACATGTGCTTTTCCACAAAATACCAGTGGTGCACGTAGTGAATCTCACAGTTCCAACTTGCCAACCGTGGGACCGTCAAGTGTTCAGCACTCAAACCGTAACAGAACCACAGTATCTGCTGGTAACATCAATTTTGCGGAATCATTTCACCACTTTTTTAGCCCATCCTTTGCAAGGCCACAGGAGACAAGAAGTCTGACACATAGTCAACGCCTAGAGACGATGGTACAGGAGTATCTCCAAGTAAACATTGAAGCCACGACTGTGTCACTGGACCCTTGCTCTTTTTGGGCTTCCAATCTGGATAAATGGCCGGAGCTAGCCACTTACGCCTTGGAGATCTTGTCATGCCCCGCAGCCAGCGTTCTGTCTGAACGTGTGTTCAGCGCTGCTGGTGGTGTGCTGACAGATAAGCGCACGCGGCTCTCCACTGATAATGTAGACAGACTCACGTTCATAAAGATGAACAAATCATGGATCCGAAACGACTTTTCTACCCGTGTGTCATCCTGGGGAGAGTAAAAGCTTGATGATTGGTTAAAATCACCCTACCAACCGTTTTAAGCTTTCAAATTACTAATCATGTTTATCTGTATCTTGACTGGAAAATAATTTGGGCTTTGTAGCAGTGTGCAGCACTGATCCTATTAGGCCATCTATAATAAGCTCCACCAGATTTAAAATTAAAAATAATTTTTAGCTGCATCTAGCCCGGAAAATAATTTTGGGGCTCCGAGATGCGCAAGACACATAAGTGCCTTCTTGCTGCACTACCTGCAGCATGACCCTCATATTGTCAGAATTCGAAGTAATCATGACTACTGGGTTGCCACACTCTTAGATCCCCCAAACTTTTCGATCAACCTTTTCATTTTAATAAAGACCAAAAAAATGGTCATTTTTGAAATTATAAGCATTAGCAGGTTGTTAGAAACTGAAATCAAACAGTTTTCAACTCAAAACTTTGTTGTAGGTGATGTTACATTTTCACATAGGACCCCTTGTTCGAAAGGAGCTTCTGAACTCTCTCGTCCATTGAATTTGTCAGGTTTTGGATGGTTTCTGCTTCAATTGTTTTGCATGAGGACAGAATACCCTCCCAGAGCTGTTGCTTAGATGTGAACTGCCTCCCGCCATCATAGACACTCCTTTTAATGATGCTCCAAAGGTTCTGAATGGGGTAGAGGTCAGGGGAGCATGGGGGTCACACCATAAGTTTGTCCCCTTTTATGCCCATATCAGCCAGAGATGCAGATGTTTTATGTGCAGCATGAGATGGTGCATTATCATGCAGAAAAATGATCTTGCTGTGAAATACACGGTTCTTCTTCTTGAACCATGGCAGGAAGTGCTGTTTGAGAAAATCCACATACATTATGGAGTTCATCTTTAGCGCCTTCAGGGATCCTAAAGGGGCCGACAATCTCTCTCCCCATGATTCCAGCCCAAAACATTACTCCACCTCCTCCTTGTTGGCGCTGTAGCCGTGTTTGCGTGGGGTGTCCATCAACCAGCCATCCTCCACTCCATCCATCTGGACCATCGAGCGCTGCACGGCACTCATCCGTGAACAAAACAGTTTTGAAATCAGTCTTCATGTAATGCTTGGCCCACTGGAGCCGTTTCTGCTTGTGTGAAGTGGATAGAGGAGGTCGACAGGATGGCGTATGCACAGCTGCAAACCTCTGAAGGACCCTGCATCTTGTTGTTCGGGGGATGTTGGAGGCACCAGCAGCTTCAAAAACTTGTCTGCTGCTATGACAAGGCTTTCTTGCCGCTGCTCTTTTAACCTGACGTAATTGCCTGTAGGAAAGAGTCCTCAATTTGCCCTTATCAGCACGCACACGTGTGTACTGTGAATCAGCTACATACTTCTTGATTGCCAAGACACTTCATCCTGATCATCGCACAATGTTGATTGTAGTCATGCCTTGACCTAAACACTCCACAATTTGTTGCTTCTCAGCAGCCGACACATCCTTTTTCTTTCCCATTTTGGCAGAAAATGTAGGCTGCTTAATAATGTGAGAGAGCCTTCTTAAGTAGTCTTGCCTTTCATTGGACACACCTGCCAAACTAATTAGCACAGGTGTCTGCAATTGCTTACAGTGATATAAAGAGCCCTGACACACATCACCATCAATGAGTTTAACTGACAAATAAACAAATTCTTCCCTTATCACTCCTAAACACTTTTTGCATAATAATTTGGAACGCAGTGTACATGTGCTTTTCCACAAAACACCAGTGGTTCACGTAGTGAATCTTACAGTTCTAACTTGCCAACCGTGGTCTGTATGGAATTGTTCAATAAAGGGCCCAAAATTAAGATAACATAGATGGGAGAGGTCTCTATGAATAGGAATTCCTAAGTATTTGATACCCTGTGAGGGCCAGGCAAAGGGAAAGTTGGACTGGATGGAATCCTATATGGATTTGGGGAGGGAGACATCGAGGGCCTCAGACTTCGCTGCATTGATTTTAAAATTTTACCATGTAACAAAGTGATCTATTTCAGCCATAACAGCAGGGATGGATATATGTGATTGAGTGATATATACTAGGACATCATCAGCAAATAGAGAGCACTTGTACTCGGTGCCTCCCACCTCAATCCACCTAATATTGGGGTTATGGCGAATTGATGAGAGCAGGTGCTCCGTCACTAGGATGTATAAGAGAGGGGACAGAGGACATCCCTGCCTTGTCCCATTGGTGATTGTGAAAGGTGATGAAAATGTTCTGACGCACCCCCTGGGCCTTGGGACACCCGGAGCCGGACCCTTTTTGGTGGATGCTGGTGGTTGTAGTCTTCGTGGCGGCGACCCGGTTCCGTGGCTCAGGGCGGTCAAACCAGTGGCGGAACTATTTATGTGGTTTTGATGTTTAAATGTCCGACTACGCCACCCGTGGATTGCGGTCAGAGTGAACCGCCGCTACAGGGCAGACCGCTGAGGCTGGTGTTGTGGGTGCAGCAGAGCGTAGCATAACTCCCCACGGGAGGAGTATAGCCTCAGGGCAGTGTATGCGGAGGATGGGGGTGATGGTGCAGGGCAGCAGCAGTAACGACACGGAGTCAGTGATGCAGTCCAGGGCCTTTACTCACAGTTCTTATTATCCAGACCACGTCTGCAGGTAACGGCTGCCCACGTCGTACTGTGCTCACCAGGTGAGGGGCTCAGACAACTCCCAGATAACTTTGGAGCACTTCACAGGACCCCCTTTGTGTGTCCTTTGTCTGGCCTTTCTTACCAACACTTCTGTCCGGCTGCCTCGGGCCTCCTCTTGGTAAACTTGGCGCCAGTTTCCCTGACCCTATGTGGTGCCTTCCTAGCGGGTGTAGCGAGGAGTTGCGCCACATAAAATGTCAGAGCCTCTGGTTTCTAGCTGAGGGTCGTTTCCTGCCTCCACTAGTTCGGGGACCGGTCTCCCCCTTTGGCCTGACCCCTCCACGCAGGTGGATTCGGGCGTGCGGTGGCGACTCGCCCGTCCGCACCCCTGGGATCCCTTCATTCCTCGTTCCTGGAGCCTTCTCCGCTCCTCTTCCTTCCTTCTCCCTCTTCCAGGCCTGGGTCTCTGTTACTAGGCCCGCCTCCGGAGCAGAGCTCATGCAGAGCCCCTGCTCCCTGCCACTTCTGCTCAGACTTCTCTGCACTGAACTAAGATGGTGCCCACCTTTTATACTCCCTTCTCAATGCACCCAGGAACTGCTTCCTCCCTGCTCCTGCACTACAGGGTTCCCCTTCCTCAGTGTTCCCTCCCCCCACTCCAGCCAGGGACAGGGACTGTCGTGCCCATCTCAGGGGCATATTGGTCGCCCTGCCCCACGGCAATGTGGTGTAATGCATGCAGGTGTCGGGTCCTGATCCACACTCCATCCTTACCTGAGAGTGAGATATCACACCTCTGGGTGAGGTGCAATACGTCTGTAGCAACCGAGCCCTCAGGGTGCTACAGTTCCATTTATCTTAAGCCTAGGTGACGTATTGCGATACAGGGCCGTGATTTTGGCTATAAAAGGGTCCCCTAGACTAGTGTTGAGCCACCCCCGTAGTGTTCGGGTTCGGTTCGGTTCGTCGAACACCGGGATGTTCGAGGAACTGTTCGTCGAACTGTTCGTCGAACACCTTAGAACACCGTCGAACACCGTTAAAACCAATGGCAGGCAAACAAAAACACATAGAAACACATAGAAAACACCTGCAAAGGTGTCCAAAAGCTGACAAACTGCTCAGAAGACACTCTCTTTAAAAAAGCCGGCCGGCAAATTCAGCAGCGGCATACACCGGTACCCGACAATTTAGACAAGAAGGAATAGAGCATCACACATAGATTAGATAGATAGAAACATGTCAGTCACACATATAAGAAGCACAGTGACAGTGTTGGTTACTGCACTTGTCATTTAGTGTAAAGGATTTATTAAAAAAAATATTAGTGTTTTCATGCACCGTCTCTTTAAAAAAGCCGGCCGGCAATTCAGCATCTGTACCCGACAATTTAGAACAGAAAGAATAGAGCTTCACACATAGATTAGATAGATAGAAACATGTCAGTCACATATATAATAAGTACAGTGATAGTGTTGCTTACTGTACTTGTCATTTAGTGTAAAGGATTTATTTAAAAAAATAATAGTGTTTTCATACACTGTCTCTTTAAAAAAGCCGGCCGGCAATTCAGCAGCGGTACCCGACAATTTAGAACAGAAAGATAGAGCATCACACATAGATTAGATAGATAGAAACATGTCAGTCACATATATATGAAGTACAGTGATAGTGTTGGTTACTGTACTTGTCATTTAGTATTAAAATAAAGGATTTATTATTAAAAAAATTGGCGTGGGGTTCCCCTTAATTTTAGGCTCTAGCGGAGGTTAAGCAGACGGCTGGGGCAGATGTTTGAAGCCTGGGAAGGGGGTAATACCCACGGAGCTTCCCAGGCTACTAATATCAGCCCCCAGCTGAATACATAGCCTTTACTAGCTATTAAAATGGGGGACCCCCCCAAAAAAATGACGTGGGGTCCCCCCTAATTTAATAGCTAGCAAAGGCTAGGCAGACAGCTGGGGGCTGATATTAATAGCCCAGGAAGGGAGCCATGAATATTAGCCCCCTCCCAGGCTAGAAACACCAGCCGTCAGCCGCCCCAGAAATGGCGCATTCATAGGATGCGCCAATTCTGGCACTTAGCCTCGCTCTTCCACGCTGCCCTGGTGCGGTGGCAGGGGGTAATAGGGTTGGGGTTGATGTCAGCTTATAATGCCAGCTGACATCAAGCCCAGGTTAGTAATGGAGAGGCGTCTATAAGACACCCCCATTACTAACCCCATAGTCAAAGTTAAAAAAAACACAAACACCCAGAATAAAGTCCTTTAATTGAAATAAAGACACAATCCTTTATTGTTCTAAATTAAACCATACTTACCATCACGCCCATTCCAGCTGAAGCCAACGATCTCCTGCAATAAAAGAAAAATAATAAAGCAACCTCATCCTTACCTTTCCATGGTTCCCACGACAGCTTCAGCTCTGCTACATCGAGATGACAGGCTGGACCGCAGCAGAACGCTGCCATCCAGCCTCTCATCCCGCAGACACTGAGAAGCGCAGGCTTGCTTGCGCTGCTCAGCGTCTCTCTGTGACGACATCCAGATGAGCCGAGTTCATGTCCGCTGCTGAATTGCCGGCCGGCTTTTTTAAAGAGACGGTGCATGAAAACACTATTATTTTTTTTGATAAATCCTTTACGCTAAATGACAAGTACAGTAAGCAGCACTTTCACTGTACTTCGTATATATGTGGCTGACATGTTTATATCTATCTAATCTATGTGTGAAGCTCTATTCTTTCGGTTCTAAATTGTCGGGTACAGGTGTATGCCGCAGCTGAATTGCCGGCTTTTCATGTTTCACTGTTGGCACTGTTCCCATCGATTTGGGCAATCACTGTAATGCCACAACCACCATGGCTGTGGCATTACAGTGAGTGGCAGACAATCCCTGCATGATTGGTGCTCTAAATAGCGCCAGACATGCAGGACACGCTTTTGGTGCACGAACAGTTATCGAACATAACCTCGAACAGCCGAATTTTTTGCAAATCGTTCGGGTTCGTCGAACAACTCGAACACCGCCCAAAACAGCTCGAATTTGAGATTGGCGAACAGTTCTAGTCGAACACCGCTCATCTCTACCCTAGACCCCTACCACAAGCTTTTTAAGAGAATCATATATGGCGTGCCAGGAGACTCTATGGAATGCTTTCTCAGCATCCAACGAGAGTATCTAATTACAAATTTTTAACTGCATCTAGCCCAGGAAATACTTTGTGCCTAGTAGCAGTGTCTGCTAGTCAGCGGATTATCCCGGCTGTTAAGCAAGCTACACCACCTGTAGTTTAGACACTTAATTTTTTCAAAGGAAATGCTTCGGGACCATGGAATACTTAGTGAAGAGCATCAGGAGGCACCCCAAGGCATAGGGGCTGGGACTGGCAGTAGGATGCCTTGCGGTGGACAGCCGAGCTCGATCCTTATAAAAGCTTTTTAACTGCAGCAGCTTTAGTGGACGCTACTGGAGCTGGAATTACCGCGGCTGCTGGCATGAGACTTGCCCTCCAATAGATCCTTGTAAATGGATTTAAAGTGTATTCATTCAAATTAGAGAGACAATTTAAATTAAAAAGCTTAGAGCTGCCTCCACCACAGGGGGGCTCGCTCGACCCACCAGCGGACAGGCACCAGTATTGGGAGAGGGGGGCTGGCCGTCAGGGTTCACCGCGGCTCTGGCACAAACCCGGCGACACGGAGGTGGCACGGGCAGGAGCGGACTGGCCGTGTCGGCTTCTCACTTTTTGGATTTTAGAAGGGCATGACATGCCTATATCTGTGTCTCCCCCTCCTTTTACTCCTCCACCTCTTTTATTTTCGCATGACTATATGTACTTGTCACTTTTCCATGTGTTAGTTATGTCTTCTGAGCAGTTTGTCAGCTTTTGGACACCTTTGAAGGTGTTTTCTATGTGTTTCTATGTGTTTTTGTTTGCCTGCCATTGGTTTTAACGGTGTTCGAAGGTGTTCGACGAACAGTTCGACGAACAGTTCGGCGAACACACGGGTGTTCGACGAACCGAACCGAACTCGAACACTACGGGGGTGGCTCAACACTAAACACGAGTTGGGTCATCCTTATCATTCTGAATAAATGCCCAGGCTATGCAAGGCCATGCGACCTGAAGAGCCACCACGACTTGTGCTCAGAGGCAGAGTTGTGGTTGAGGGTGCAGTTGTTGACGTGCTTCCAGTACTCCGTCTCTGTCCAGGAAGGCGCAACCTAACCTCGTCGTCAATAGCATCTGTGACGCCCCGCTGTGCTTGGTATCACAGATCCTAGAAGAGTGTATTGATGGAATCCTCCACAAGAGGCCCCCATAAACATTCACACATCTCCACCTTCCACCTCAGACCAGCAGAGGGAGCCCGTTAGGGATCTAAATAGGGAAGGTGGAGCTAGGCAGTTCAGTTCCTCTGAAGAGTTCCTGCAGTAGAGAAGCCTAAGAGAGGTCAGTCTGCAGTGGAGCTCAGTCTAGTCTAGAGAACTCAGTTAATAGTTCAGCAGTGGAGCACGAGGCTCCTGCTAGCTAGATTCAGTAAGGCATAACCAGAATCCCTGGAGAACTACAAGTCCCAGGATCGCTAAGGTGCTGATACGTAACAGAGCCAGGAGACGCTTAGGCCCCGCATAGTGGGAGCGTAAACTCCAAGAGAAGGCCCTACCACAAGGTCAGCCAGCGCAGGACAGAGACAAAGTTAGGCCTAGCTCCAGGCAGGTCAGAAACTTACTACACAGAGGCAAGAAACAGGAGGCCCTACACCCGCTCATTGGGGAGGATCCTGATATTCACCCTTCACCCTACAGTGCTCCGGGATGTGCCTGAATTTCCTCCAGTAAAAGGTACTGAAGTGACTACCGTGTCCGTTCCCGTTCTTGCTCTGACCCAGCTGGGTCTCGCCTGTCCTGTATTCCCCCTGCATACGCTGCCCTGAGACCTAGCTCCACCTGTGGGGAGCTATACTATCGAGCTGCCTTATCACGGGTCTCAGTGGACTGCTGCAGCGCTGGTGCTTCTCACCAGATACCACAGGTGGCGTCACGAACTCTTATAAAATTAACAATTATCCACTCTTTTAAAGAGTGACCCCAGGGTACGGGCCAGGGAGCCGACCACCGCGACATCCCCAAGGCCAGGCAAATGCCCGGGTACCGAGTCATCCCCATCCCCTGGGCTAGTCACATCCTCCTCCACCTCCTCCGTTGACCTCATCGACTGGCTGACTGTGGGTTGACAGTAAGTGGGATCTCCAACCTCGTCATCATCACCCTGTGTGTTATCACACCCGTCGTCCTCAAAGCCAACCTCTTCCTGCCCTGACCGAAAAGTCAAGTTGTCACTCCAATCAGGTACTTGAGTCTCATCATCGTTTTCATCATTGTCTCCACCAACAGGAGTGACAGTTTGGGAACGAGGGTCTACATTATGCTCAGAACCTTCTTCATCTGGTCCTGGATCCGACTTATAAAGATTCTGGGCATCAGTGCAGATCATTTCCTCGTCTGGATTAACAGAAGCTCTGGAGCAGACCTCCGTTTCCCAGGCTATAGTATGAGTAAACAGCTCTGCAGACTCAACCATCTGTGTTATCCCATACTCAGACGGGCAGCTGGAGACTTGGGAGCTGTGAGGAAGCAAGTGCGATTGGGGTGACACCTCTGAGGACTGGAGTATTTGTGATGTTGAAATTGAGGTGGAGGAGAGCCCACTTGAAGGAGCACTTGATATCCGCTGAAGCACCTGCTGTTTTTGTGCCTCATCTGGAATTTGTAGCGATGGGCGTGTCCGTAAGAAAGGGATCGTATCACATTGTCCACGAAAAGAAGTCGACATCTTAGTTTGGCTGGAAGATGGTCTTTCTTCTGCAGATGTTACCCCCCACCGCGGGGGGGCTCGACCCACCAGCGGACAGGCACCAGTATTGGGAGGGGGGGCTGGCCGTCAGGGTCCACCGCGGCTCTGGCACAAACCCGGCGACACGGAGGTGGCACGGGCAGGAACGAACTGGCCGTGTCGGCTTCTCACTTTTTGGATTTTAGAAGGGCATGACATGCCTATATCTGTGTCTCCCCCTCCTTTTACTCCTCCACCTCTTTTCTTTTCGCATGACTATATGTACTTGTCACTTTTCCATGTGTTAGTTATGTCTTCTGAGCAGTTTGTCAGCTTTTGGACACCTTTGAAGGTGTTTTCTATGTGTTTCTATGTGTTTTTGTTTGCCTGCCATTGGTTTTAACGGTGTTCGAAGCTGCTCGACGAACAGTTCGACGAACAGTTCGGCAAACACACGGGTGTTCGACGAACCGAACCGAACTCGAACACTACGGGGGTGGCTCAACACTAATCTCAACCCCTTTGAGTATGCATTTCACATGCTTAAGACAAAATTAAGGCAGAAAAACCTACAAACAAGCAACAACTTAAGTCAGCGGCAGTAAATGCCTGCCAAAGCGTCACAAAGGGACAAATCCAGCATTTGGTGATGTCCATTGCTTCCAGACTTCCGGCAGTCATTGCCTGCATAGGATTCTCTACAACATATTAAAAATGAACATTTTATTTACGGTAAAGTTAGAAAGTTAGTTTGTCCAATTACTTTTGAGCCATTGAAAAATGAGCCTTTGTAGCAAAATGGTTGTAAATACTTTTATGCCCAAAAATAACAAATTATTCTAGGAGTGATACCTTTATTGGCTAACCAGAAGAATTATGGTTAGCCAATTTTAGAGCACGGAGGCTCCTTCTTCAGGCGGCTTAACAAATGAATTACTGAGACAACAGAACAACATTTAAGAGATGTTACAACAGGACATTTGTGCATGGAGTGGATGGGGTGATGCCTCCTAAAGATAAGCCAAGGAAATCAAATACATTTTTTTTTTTGTTACAAATAAAGAGGTGGTAGGAGTGATGGCTTAGTGATCTGGAGTTGGTCTGGTGGAGGTGGGAAGTGTGTCCATATAGTGAGTCATAAATCCAGGTGTTAAGTTGAGTCTTATTGTGAAAAGACTTGAACATGCTTATCAAATTGAATTTCAAGATTTTTCTCTCTCTGTTGTCATTTTATATAAAAATAGTAGCATACTATCACATAGCATATTGGCTCTACTCCTCCTTGTGTCAGGCTGCTGCACTGAGTCCTCATGCAGCACTTCCAACTGAGCTGCATATCCATGCTGTCTCCACCTGGCTATAGAGAGGAGTGGCCAGATCCTGCAGGAATTTAACCCTGTCATGTCTTGCAGGGTTTGCCTTTCCAAGCCTATCCCCTGCCAGGCAAGGGATATATTAGGCAGCTCCTCCTTCCTCACATTTGCCTGGGCTTAGGTTACTAGTTGCTGTATGTCTGTAGGTATCCGTATTGGTGCATGTTTGATTTTTCTGTCCTGTTACAGACCTGGCTTGTTTTCCTGATCTGTCTGATCTCTCTGCTCCTGACCCTGGCTGCGTATTCTGACCCTATGCTGCCTGCCCTGACCTCGGAACATCTGACTACACTTCTGTCTCATCCTCCTGTACTTTGCATATCTGTACTGGAGTGAAACCAGGCACCTAATTGCACCCAAGCCTATCCTCACCACCAAAAGCTCTAGCGAAAACCAGGTAGTCGCTTAATCATGCCCCTCCAGTGTAAGCCCGGCCCGTGGCACAGTGGGCCATTCCCACACATGCAGAGTTCAAATCACAAAGATTCAGTCATTGTCCAAATATTTAAGGACCTAACCGTATATATATATATATACAGCTCTGACAAAAATTAAGAGAGAACTGCAAAATTTTCATTTTCTCAGATTTTTTTCTTTATAGGTATATTTTTGAGTAAAATGTACGTTGTTGGTTTATTCTATAAACTGCTGACAACATGTCTCCGAAATTCAAAGCTAAAAATTTTGTATTTATTTGTAGAAATCGTCAAAAAAATAAAAAAGAAACAGTGCTTTCAGACCTCAAATAATGCAAAGAAAGCAAGTTCTTACTCATTTAGAAACAACAATACTCATGTTTTAACTCAGGAAGAGTTCAGAAATCAATATTTGGTGGAATAACCATGATTTTTAATCACAGCTTTCATGCGTCTTGGCTGCTTTCCACCAGTCTTTCACACTGCTTTTGGGTGACCTTTTGCCACTCCTGCCACAAAATTTAAGCAGTTCTTCTTTGTTTGATGGCTTGTAACTATCCATCTTCCTCTTGATTACATTCCAGAGGTTTTCAATGGTGTCTAGGTCTGGAGATTGGGTTGGCCATGATAGGGTCTTGATGTGGTGATCCTTCATCCACTCATTGATTGACCTAGCTGTGTGGCATGGGGCATTGTCCTGCTGGAAAAAACAGTCCTCAGAGTTGGGGAACATTGCCTGAGCAGAAGGAAGCAAGTGTTTTTCAAGGATAACCTTGTATGTGGCTTGATTCATACGTCCTTCGCAAAGATTAACCTGCCCAATTCCAGCCTTGCTGAAGCATCCACAGATCATCACCAATCCTCCACCAAATTTCACAGTGGGTGCAAGACACTGTGGCTTGTATGCCTCTCCAGGTTTCTGTCTAACCATTAGACGACCAGGTGTTGGGCAAAGCTGAAAATTAGACTCATCAGAGAAGATTACCTTACTTCAGTCCTCTACGGTCCAATCCTTATGGTATTTGGCAAACTTCAGCCTGGCTCTCCTTTGATTCTCATTGATGAAAGGCTTTTTTCTAGCTTTACATGACTTGAAGCTGTTATGCACACGCCCGGACTGACTGGCGTGTGCGTGTTTAGTGATCCCACTGGACCATGAACCGGAGAGTGCCTGGAGGGGCGTAACTAAGTATCTACCCGATCCGACCAAGGTCGCACGACGGCTAACGACGCCAGTGCACCAGGGAGGAACCGAGCAGAGGGACCAGGTGCTACACCAGGTCAGACCCCGGACACGGCTGTTGACCCACACCGGAGAATACAGGAACAGGCAGGTTAGGCTGGCACACTGACTGGTGGGTATAGGCAGGCACGGCAGGTATGCAGACAGGCGGGCACTGGTAAGCATGACTGGTATGCAGGCAGGGAGTACTGGCAGGCATGGCTGGAGTGCCGACAGGGAGGCACTAGCAGGTTGGAGCACAGACTGGATAAGGTCCAGTACAGACTGGGACTCAGGAACAGAACTGCAGATGCAGTAGACAAGCAGAGCAGAGCGAGACCGCCTGGAGCGGTGAGCAAAGGCAGGGCAGAGCGAGACCGCCTGGAGCGGTGAACAAAGGCAGGGCAGAGCGAGACCGCCTGGAGCGGTGAGCAAAGGCAGAGCAGAGCGAGACTGCCTGGAGCGGTGAGCAAAGGCAGAGCAGAGCGAGACCAACTGGAGCAGTGAGCAAAGGCAAAGCAGAGCGAGACCGTCTGGAGCGGTGAGCAAAGGCAGAGCAGAGCGAGGCCACCTGGAGCGGTGAGCAAAGGCAGAGCAGAGCGAGGCTGCCTGGAGCGATGAGCAAAGGCAGAGCAGAGCGAGGCCGCCTGGAGCGGTGAGCTAAGGCAGAGCAGAGCGAGGCCGCCTGGAGCGGTGAGCAAAGGCAGAGCAGAGCGAGGCCGCCTGGAGCGGTGAGCAAAGGCAGAGCAGAGCGAGGTCGCCTGGAGCGGTGAGCAAAGGCAGAGCAGAGCGAGGCCACCTGGAGCAGTGAGCAAAGGCAGAGCAGAGCGAGGCCGCCTGGAGCGGTGAGCAAAGGCAGAGCAGGCAAGAACCGCCGGAGCGGTGAGCAAGGCAGAGCAGGCAAGAACCGCCGGAGCGGTGAGCAAGGCAGAGCAGAGGGGACAGGGCTCTGTTCACACGGAACAGACTGGAAGGGAAAGGCAGAACCAGATACACACAAGATACTTGCAATGAAGTAGCGAGTGGACTCTAAACTCACAAACGGAAGTACAGCGACAACGAGTAGGAGTTAGGTGCAGGTTCAGACTCTGCAGAAAAAGGGACGGTACGGACATAGAGAAAAACAGGAAACAGGCTAGGAGAGTATTCAGACAGGAACTGAGTGTTCAGACAGAAACTGACACTGCAGCGAGATACAGGAGCGAGTCTGGGTATGCGGCCCCCAGAAAAGGCGGAATGAACAGGCTAGGAGCGTGTTCAGACTGGCCTGGAAATACAGCCTCCAGGAAGGCGGACAGACAGGCAAGAAAACACAGACAACAGGTCTAGGTATGCGGCCCCTAGAAGGCGGGACTAACAGGCTAGGATACAGTTCAGACAGGAAATGCTACTGAAGGAGATACAGGAGCCAGTCTGGGAATACAGTCCCCAGAGTGGTGGAAACAGACAATAACAGAAACAGGACCTGGCACATTCAGAGTAAGGCAGCACACAGAATGAAAGCGTTGCTTAGGCATCAGCTACCAGGTGAACCTGGTTTAAATATCCAGTGACTGACAGCAATAGGCTGAGGACGCATTAGGGGTGTGCCCACAGCAGCTACAAGAAACAGGAAGTGACCGGGCCGCCGCCCTAAGCAGTCAGAACAGAGACAAACAGACAGCATGGAAAGAAGCCAGGCTAGCAGACTGCACTGATGAACAAGTTTGCAATCTTGCATAGTGGGAGATGGTGCCCTATGCAAGAACGCCGCCAGGTATGTTACAGAGGCCTGCATCTAGGAGCCTGTTACGATCTCTTCTTGCCGTGCACTTCACCCCAGCTGCCATTTGCCATTCCTTTTGTAGGTCACTTGATGTCATCCTGCGGTTGCTGAGTGACATTCGAATAAGATGACGGTCATCCCAGTCAGTGGAGAGTCGCTTTCGCCCTCTGCCGGTCTATAGCTTTGTTGTCCCCAATGTCTGCTGCTTGACCTTGTTATAATGGACTGCGGTCTTCAAAATTTTAAGGATGGAGGCTACATGACGCTCACTGTATCCCTCTGCTAGTAAAGCCAGAATTGAGCCCTTCTTTTCCTCACTGGAGACTTTTCTTTTCAACTCCTTTGGCATGGTTAAAAGTTAGTTTTTCATTGAAATTACTTTTGGGCTATTCCTAGCACTTGTTCTGTCATTCAGCTTGTCCTATTGCAAGAGGATTGTGAAGACCAGAGCAGTGTTTTTTACACTTTCCCTCATTACATAAGATTTGGTTCAGGTGATCACCTAGCACATTAAGTAGAATGAGGTGGACTTTGGTTGGAATTCAACTGACACTGGAATGGAATGGCTGTCAGACATGTAGAGATGATGATTTTTAGAAAACTATGCAGTGGTCTCTTAATTTTTACCAGAGCTGTATATACAGTCATTGCCAAAAGTGTTGGCACCCTTGAAATTGTTACAGAAAATGAAGTATTTCTCCCACAAAATTATTGCAATTATACATGTTGTTATACACATGTTTATTTCCTTTGTGTGTATTGGGACGACAGAAAAAAAACAGAGAAAAATGGCAAATTGGACATCATTTCATACAAAACCCCAAAAATGGACCAGAAAAAATTGTTGGCAACCTCAGCTTAATATTTGGTTGCACACCATTTGGAATAAATAACTGTAATTAATTGCTTCTTATTACCATCAACAAGCTTCTTATACTTCTCACCTGCAATTTTGGACCACTCTTTTGCAAGCTGCTCCAGGTCTCTGATATTTGAAGGGTGTCTTCTCCCAACAGCAATTTTAAGATCTGGGATTTGTATATGGGATATAGATCTGGAATTATTGCTAGCCACTTAAGAACACTCCATCACTTTGTTTCCATTCATTTCTGGGTGCTTGTTGAAAAATGTTTGTGGTCATTGTCCCGCTGGAAGGCTCATGACCTAAGACGCAAACCAAGCTTTCTGACACTAGGCAATATATTGAGACCCCAAATTAATTGATAATCTTCAGATTTCATAATGCCTTGCACACAGTCAAGGCACCCAGTGCCAGAGGCAGCAAAACCGCCCCAGAACATCTTTGAACCTCCACCATATTTGACTGTAGGTACTGTTCTTTTCTTTGTAGGCCTCATTTTCCAGAAGGACGCTTTCCCAGAAGGATTTTGGCTTACTCACATACATTTTGGCAAACTACAGTCTAGCTTTTTTATATCTCTGTGTCAGAAGTGGGGTCCTCCGGGGTCTCGTGCCATAGCGTTTCATTTCATTCAAATGTCAATGAATAGTACTTGTTGACACTGATGCACCCTGAGCCTGCAGGATAGCTTGATTTTCTTTGGAACTTGATTGGGGCTGCTTATCCACATCCAGACTTTGCTGCATTGCAACCTTTCATCAATTTTTTTCTGCTGTTCACATCCAGGGAGATTAACTACAGTACCATAGGTTGCAAAGTTCTTGATTATGTTGCTCATCGTGGACAAATGAACATCAAGATCTCTGGAGATGGACTTGCAACCTTGAGATTGTTCATATTATTCAACAATTTTCGTTCTCAGACAGTTCTCTTCTCCTATTTCTGGTCTCCATGCTTAGATGGGCATGCACAGACAACCAATGCAAAGACTGAGTCAACTTCACCCCTTTTTATTTGGTTTCAGGTATAATTTTCATATTGTCCACACCTGTTACTTGCCACAGGTGAGTTTGAACGAGCATCACATGCTTGAAACAAAGTTGTTTGCAAACAATTTTGGAAAGGTGACAACAATTTTGTCCGCACCATTTTTGGGGTTTTCCGTAAATGATGTCCAACTAGCCTTTTTTTTCTCTGCTTCCTTGTGTTGTTCCAATACACACAAAGGAAATAAACATGTGTATAACAAAACATATATTATATGATTGCAATCATTTTCTGTTAACAATAACAGTAATTTTGACCAGGGGTGCCCAAACTTTTACATGCTACTGTATTAAAGATTCTAATCATAGGTAAAGAAAAACTTTTCTAATACTGTATTAAAACATATAGGAATAGAGTGAATAATAAACACATAATTAATTAGTGAATTATAAAAAAGAGAAAATTGGATGTTACATATTAGAAGCTATCTTCAGTGGTACATCATTCATACGAGGGTACAATACATGCATACTCAATAGGATGTCCTATTATAGTGACTGCGAGACACTATTCTATTTTGGACATTAAAAAGCAAAAAAAAGCTTTTATCATGATTGGGATCTCACAGTATAAAAATATTCAAATTAAAAATCCATTAGAATTTGGCTTGCGATATTTTCACTATTTAATTTCCTCCCCTCCATCGTGCTGAATTTTTTCCAATCTAGTGAAGGTCACTCCTTTAAAAGTTTTATTATGTTTTTCCAGAAAGTGACAAGACAGCAGATGTTCACATAAATCTATTTTAGATATTATAAAAATGCTCTCTAATTCCATCTTAAAGGATTCTTTTGTTCATGCCTATGTAAATCTTATGGCAAGGGCATTTTAATACATATAGGAACTCTTTGATATTACACATAATGTGATCTTATTAGGGAAAATTTTTGTCCCCTCAGAGTTAATGATCTCTTTAATTGTCTTTTTTCCTAATGGCGATGTGTTTGCAGTCAAAACATCGCCCACATGGGTAAAACCCCTTTAAATTAGACAAGATCATAGTGTTTTCTCGATGTCTCTTTTGGCCAGCTCTATCATCATGGATCTTTTGTTGATTTGGTGTCATGAAGATATTCTTGACTGAGATTGCCTATTGTGCAGAATTTTCGAAGTATGAACTTGGGTCTTTTTCTCACTTGACAAATGTCCAGAAGGCAGTCATTGACACACTCCAAAGGGTCCCAGAATTCCAGAGTTCCAATTTTCATTTGGAAATCAAGGTCCCAGAGTCTGGAGGAAGAGTGCAGAGGCACACAAGCCAAGCTGTTTGAGGTCTAGTGTGAAGTTTCACACAATAAATGATGGTTGGGGAGCCATGACATCTGTTGGTGTAGGTCCACTGTGTTTTATCAAGACCAAAGTCAGTGCAGCCGTCTACCAGGACATTTTAGAGCACTTCATGCTTCCCTCTGCCAACAAGCTTTTTGGAGATGGAAATTTCATTCTTCAGCAGGACTTGGCACCTGTCCACACTGCCAAAAGTACCAATACCTGGTTTAAAAAAACAGTATCACTGTTCTTCAATGGCCAGCAAACCCGTCTGACCTTAACCAAGAGGAAGATGAGAGACACCAGACCCAACAATGCAGACGAGCTGAAGGCTGCTTTCAAAGCAACCTGGACTTCCATAACACCTCAGCAGTGCCACAGGCTGATCGCCTCCATGACACGCCGCATTGATACAGTAACTGATGCAAAAGGAGCCCCGATCAAGTATTGAGTGCATTTACTGAACATACATTTCAGTAGGCCAACATTTCAGATTTTAAAAACATTTTTCAAGCTGTTGTTATAAAGTATTCTAATTTACTGAGATAATGACTTTTCTGTTTTCATCAACATAAACAGAAATAGACGCTTGAAATAGATCACTAAGTAATGACTCTATATAATATATGAGTTTCACTTTTTGTATTGAAGAACTTAAATAAATTAACTTTAATTCTAATTTAGTGAGATGCACCTGTATGTAAACTAATAAATATAAAATAAATAATTTTTAAAGTTTATTCCATTTGGAAATTTAGTGTCCAAAGTAAGAATCCAAAAAGCCTCCTGCACCATTAGTTGTTTTGGGCTGTTTCCTCCTTTTGGATACCTTACTTTCTCAATGCATAAAAAGATAAATGGGATGTGTCAGTATTATGTACAGTAACGAAATGTCTGAGTAAGAACAGTTTTTGTTATTAATATTAGCAAAATGCTCCACAATGTGTCTTTTGAGCTTGGGAGTAGTGCATCTGACATATCACATGTTACAGACAGCACATTCAGTACAATATACCACATGATGCGAATCACAGTTAATGAAAGAATCAATAGTGTGGCTACCGCCAAGTAACAGAGGGAATTGGTATTTTCTATTAACCTTTTCGCACCAGAGCCTGTTTTCCCCTTCGTGACCAGACCAATTTTTTCAATTCTGACCAGTGTCACTTCATGTGGTAATAACTCTGGAATGCTTCAACGGATCCCAGTGATTCTGAGAATGTTTTTTCATGACATATTGTACTTCATGATAGTGTTAAAATTTATTCGATACGACTTGCGTTTATTTGTGAAAAAATCATAAACTTAGCAAAAAGTTAGAAAATTTAGCAATTTTCAAACTTTTAATTTTTATGCCCGTAAATCAGAGAGATATATCACACAAAATAGTTAATAAATAACATTTCCCACATGTCTACTTTACATCAGCACAATTTTTCAAGCATAATTTTTTTTTTGCGAGGAAGATAAAAGAGTTAAAAGTTGACCAGCGATTTCTAATTTTTCCAACAAAATTTACAAAACCATTTTTTTAGGGACCACATCACATTTGAAGTGACCTTAAGGGGTCTATATGACAGAAAATACCCAAAAGAGACACCATTCTAAAAACTGCACCCCTCAAGGTGCTCAAAACCACATTCAAGAAGTGTATTAATCCCTCAGGTGCTTCACAGGAATTAATGAAATGTGGAAGGAAAAATGAAAGTTTTCCTTTTTCCCACAAAAATGTTACTTTAACCCCAAATTTTTAATTTTCAGAAGGGTAACAAGAAAAAATGCACCATATTTGTTGTGCGATTTTTGCTGAATATGCCGATACCCAATATGTGGTGGGAAAACTACTGTTTGGGCACACGACAGAGCTCGGAAGGGAAGAAGCACCATTTGAGTCTTGGAATGCAAAATTGGCAGGAATCGATAGCGCAGGCCATGTCGTGTTTTGAGGGCCCCTGAGGTGCCTAAACAGTGGAAACCCTCCATTAGTGACCCCATTTTGAAAACTAGACCCCTCCTCAAATTTATCTAGATGTGTGGTGAGCACCTTAAACCCTCAGGGGCTTTACAGAATTTTATAATGATGAGCTGTAAAAATTAAAAAACACATTTTTCCACAAAATAATTATTTTAGCCCTAATTGTTTCCTTTTCACACGGGTAACAGGAAAAATGGACCCCAAAATTTGTTGTGCAATTTCTCTTGAGTAAGCTCATACCCCATATGTGGTAGAAAACTACTGATTGGGTGCACGGCAGGGCTCAGAAGGGACGGAGTGCTATTTTGGCTGGAATAGGTTGCGGACACCATGTCACAATTGAAGAGTCCCTGACATGCCAAAACAGCAGAAACCCCCACAAGTGACCCTATTTTGTAAACTACACCTCTCAAGGAATTTATGTAGGGGATTAGTGAATATTTTTAACCCTCAGGCGATTCACAAACTTGGGGCTGAGTAAATCAAATATTTTTTCCACTAAAATGTTGCTTTGACCCCAAGTTTGCAATTTTCCGAAGGGATAATAGGAGATAACAAACAGTACAATTTGTATGCAATTTCTCCTGAATACATAAATACCTCATAAGTGGTTGAAAACTACTTTTGACGCACAGCGCAAAGCTAAGAAGGGAATGAGCTCCATATTACCTTGCAGATTTTGCTGTTATGGTTTGACACATTGGCAGAGACCCTGAGGTCCCAGAACAGCAGAAACCCCTATAAGTGACCCCATTTTACAAACTACAACTCTCAATGAATTCATCTAGGGGTGCAGTGATCATATTGACACCACAGATGTGTCACAGAATTTTATACCATTTGGCAAGGAAGAAAAAATAATTACATTTTTACCACAAAAAAAGGGGAAATGGGTAAAAATGGTGCCAAAATGTGTCACATAATTTCTTCTGAATGTGGCAATACCCCATATGTGGCTGTACAATACTGCTTAGCCACACAGGGTGACTCGGGAAGGACGGAGCGCTATTTAACTCCTGGAGAACAAATTATTGTAAAATAGTTTGCAGACTCCATATGCAGAGCCCCATACGTGCCAGAAGAGCAGAATCCCACCTCAAAATTACACCCCTCTGGGAATTTATCTACAGGTGTAGTGACAATTTGGACTCCATGGGTGTTTTCCAGAATCAAGCAGTAATGGATGTTGCTGGGTGAAAATTACAAACTGCCGTTGTTGTGCCCGACGTTGTAGTGCTCGTAAATTGTAGTGCCCAGTACGTTGTGCCCAGCTTGTGCTTCTGGAGACATGCATCTGTAAATTAGGCAGTCTCTTATCGTTACAGAAATGCCAAACATGTAGATGCTAACTACGGTTTAGGCACACTGGGGCTTAGAAAGGGAGGGGGCATTTGAATTTGAAAGTGCAGTATTCGCTGGATTTCTTTTGTGGGGCAAGGAGCCATTGCGCTTTTCTAGAGCCTATGTACTACTAGTAACATGGAAGCCCCCTATATTTCTGATAACAGATGACGGGCCTGAGTGGGGGTTTTTTTTTTGATTGATTTGAAGCTTTGCTAGGAACATTTTAGGTAACATTTTGGATCACATTTATCCTCCGCTCTACGCTAAGCACTTACATCGGGGTTTCCATCTAAATCTCACAGTGATGTGATTCAGATGAAACCCCCGAATGATCCATTCACTATAATGAGGCAGCAGACTTACTCTGGACTTGACTTGGTCTCTGTTCAGCGTTGTCATTTTTTTTCAGAGGTGCACAAAACTGTGGCCGATGGCACTTTTATGCACTCCTAAAAAGACGGACACCGCTGGATCACAGGCCAGACAGCGTCCACAGTGCCTCCATCTGCCTCATTATAGGGAATCTTCCGCTGGGGGTTCCATCTAAATCACGTATTTCAGAGATTTCAGAGATTCAGCAATTCAGGCTTTGTTCTTTGATGTTTTATTTAATGCCATTCTGCATGTGGTAAAATTGATAAGGCAGCTTTATTCTCCAGGTCAGTACGATTACAGCGATATTACATTTATATTATTTATTTTATGTTTTGGCGCTTTTACACAATAAAAACAATTCTATAGAAATAAGAATTGTTTTTGCATCATTTTATCCTGAGAGCTATAATTTTTATATTTTTCCTCTGAGCTTGGTTTTTGCGTGACAAAATGACGTTTTCATCCGTACCATTGCACACCATCAAGACTTTTTGATCGTGTTTTATTCCACTTTTTGTTCAGCGGTGTGATGAAAAAGCATAGTTTTTTGCTCCGTTTTTTTAATTTATTTTTTTTACCATGTACGCAGAAGGGGTTAACTAGTGTAACAGTTTTATAGATTGGGCTGTTCCGAACGTGGCAATACCAAATATGTGTACTTTTTTTGTTTTCACATAAATCTACAGATTTATTGATCTAATATTTTTTTATTATTATTATTTATTTATTTTGTGATTTTTGTTTGAAGACATTTTTAAACTTTTTTTTTTACTTTTTTACTTAGTCCCTGTATGGGATTTTAATTTATATCTTTCTGATCACTGGTCTCATGCATTGTATTAAACATGTATTGCATTGCATGAGACCTGTCAGTTTTACACTGGCAGATCTCCTGTTAGACTTAGCTTCTGGCAGAGTCTTACAGGCCATTGTAGCTGGTAGACCAGAAGTCATCATGTGACCTCCGGCTGACATAACAATGCTTGGATTTCCCCGTAATGTGATCATATGTCATCACAGGGGTTGTCAGAGAGGTGAGTTAAAGACCCCTCTCACTATCTTCTAAATGCCGCGATCGCTATGGATCATGGCATCTAGAAGATTCAATCAGGTCCTGATGATGTCATCTGTCAAAGCTATCGCTCTGCACTGGAACCGCAGCGCTTGCAGGGGGTCCTGGGCGCTGCGAGACTGCCGACCATTGATATATGTTGGTGACGCGCCCCCTGGGCCATGTTGTGCAGCGTTGAGCATGCGGGGAATACCCGGAGCCGGATCTGATAGGGGTAGTAGTCCTCGTGGCGGTGACCCGGTCCGTGCCCAGGGTGTCAAACCAAGTGGCAGAACTTAGAATAAGATGTTATAGAGTTCGACTACGCCACCCGTTGAATGCGGTTATGAAACCGCCGCTGCAGGGCAGACCGCTGAGGCCGGTGGTACGGTTGTGCAGCGTGGATAGTATAACCCCCAACGGGAGGGGTATGGCCTCAGGGCAGCGGACGTGGATGATGGGGATAGCAGAATTGCACGCGGGCACCAGGAACCACTCAGAGACGGTGCGGTGTAATTCAGGGTCTTTACTGGTGGCAAAGGTAGACCCTCCCGGGAGTACTGGCTAGCGATCGGGGCCTGGTCAGTCTGTGAGCAGATAGGATCTCCCCTGGCCAGGCGGAGTTGTAGGCCTCCCCAACTATTGTACTCTTCCTGGCTACCTTGCTAGAAGCGGGTAGAAGTAGCCCACGTCCCTGAGTGTACCGTCTGGTGCTCACCCGTATGGCCGGTGACTCGGGGCCTTCTGGTAGCCTCCGCTCCACGCCGGCGGTGCTGGTCCCTTGCGTGTGACCGTGCCTTCGGGTTTCTTGGCCAGAGGACCTGAAATCCCCTGCCGGTCGGTTTCTGCTGCTGGGTATGGATCAGTCCCCACAGCCTCGAAGTCCGTGTCCGGTGAGATCTCTTCAGTCAGGACGAGCTCTACAGCTTCCAGTCTCTGACCCCTTCTATCACTGCTCCCACAGAGCTCCTGATCTTGCTCTCCCTGTATCTGCTCCACTCCAGACCAGACTGTGTCTCTGTCTGGGACTCCTCTTCTTCTCTTTCTCTCTCTCCCTGCTCAAGATGGTGCCCACCATATATACTCCCTCTATGTGTGAGCCCAGGTGACTAGCACCCAATGGGCTCCTACCTCTATGCCCAGAGTCCCTCCCCTATCTGCCCCTACACTACTGGGATGTTCCTCCCCCCCCCACTCCAGCCAGGGACAGACGCTGTCGTACCTGCACATCTATCTGGTGGGAGTACCGTTGTTCTGTCCCCCGGAAATGGGATGAGTGTAGTGCATGCAGCTAGCTGAGCTCAGTCCCACACTCCATCCTTACCCGGGAGTGGAATACCACACCTCTGGATCGAGGTGCAATACCCCTGTAGCAGCCGAGTCCTCGGGGTGCTACATTGGCGCTGCACAGAGCCCAGCAAGCGCCAATGGGAAGCAGTTAACAGTGTAAGGACAAACATTATGGTTGTGTGGCACCTTGCTGCGCATTGGTGCCACAGAACGCAGAAGGGTGCATGGATGGACTTCTCCACAAGAGGCCCTCACACATTCACACACCTCCACCCTACCACCTCAGACCAGCAGAGGGAGCCCGTTAGGGATATATATAGGGAGGGTGGAGACAGGCAGCTCAGTCAGTGAGAAGTTTAGTGTTCAGACACAGAGAGGGACAGAGCTCAGAGTTGAGCAGGGAGCGTGCTGACGCTCAGATAGCAGCGAAGAGGCAGCGCGCTGGCTGCTGTGCTTAGGAGAGCCAAGGCCTACAGCACGTGTGAAGGCCTAGTGAGGGCCCGAGTGTGGCCGAAGGCGAGAGGAGAAGGAAGAAGTAACAAGGGGGTAGAGGAGCATACCAGGCTCACCCCGATATATATACCGGACACCGGGTCCGCGCCTACAGGGACCCTTAATACCCAGTAGGAACCACCGGAACCCCAGGAGGACTACAGGTCCCAGGTTCACCAAATGCTGATTGCAGTACCAGGGCTAGGAGTCACGGAGGCCCCAGCGTCCAGGGAGAGTGATCTCCAAAGAGAAGGCCCTACCACCAGGTCAGCATGTGCAAGGAGAGACAGTAACCAAGCTAGGCCTAGCTCCAGGCAGGCCAGAAGCTTAGAGAGTAAAGCCACGGATCAGGAGGCCCTATACCCGCTCACCGGGGAGAGTCCAAAAGTATGCCCCTTCGCCCGGAGTACCCTGGAACGTGCCTGTAACATCACCAGTAAAGGTACTGAAGCTTACCCCCGTGTGAGTGTCCGTCTTTCCTCCGGGACCGTCCTGCCATCTCTCCCCTGCACCACCATCCATTACACCCCATGTTGCCCTGGAGCTAGCTCTACCTGTGGAGAGCCACACCATCCCTGCTGCCGTAACACCAGCTCCAGAGGATGGCTCCGCAGCAGCGGCACCCCTTAGCCTCATTCCACAGGTGGCGTCACAAACTTCCCAAATCCCCTATATAATCTTTCCGTTTTTACTGACCGCCCTGGGTCACGGACCGGGCCAGCCACCATGATATCCCCTATACAGGCATCCATAGGGCCGGCTGCCGAGTACCCCACGGCCCAGGGGGCGCGTCAGAACTTGGCGTCACGAACAGGATTCCGTGCCTGTTGCCACCGGGTACTGTGCGCCTTAAAAGACTGTAATACTCACTGTGGTGAAGGTTTACCGCCATTCCCGAGATTTTCCGCCATTGTCTGCCATCTTCCTGTCGCCGCGTGGGAAGAAGAGGGGCGTAACCGCGGGAATCAGAGAGGTGTAACCGCTGGAAGCGCGCGAAGCCCAGCACACACCCTGCCCCTGACGTCGAACCAGGAAGCGTCAGGTCCTGGAAGGAACCCAGATAGCGCTCTGACGTCAGACGCGAGCAACGCAAGGTCCGGGAAGAAGACCGTCGCCCGCGGAGCTGCGGCCTACCTGATAAAGAAAGTAAAGAAGGTAGGCTCCGGTTCACTAGGGGGGCGCAACCATGGCCGACGACCAGCAAGCCGCCGGAGCATCGGTTAACGCTCCTGATGCCCAACCTGTGCCCGGCGCTGCACAGGCCGGAGCAGTCGCTCCACCAGCAGGGGTCATGACTCCGTTGATACCCATGGCCCTGACGTATATCCCAGTATAATGGCAAAGCGGACACCCTGTCCGGATTCAAGAAAAAAATATGCGGTATGCTAGACGTGTGTCCTATGACCGGTAAACAGAGAGCTGCTGTTGTGCTGGGACAATTGACTGGTGCCGCAGAGCGGGAAGTTGAAACCTGGCCAGCCGCAGACCAGGAATCGGTATCCATCATCTTTAAGAGACTGTAAACTGTGTTTGAAAACCGCACTGAGACGGATCTCCGGATGAGGTTCTACCACTGTGTCCAGAAACCTGAGGACAGTGTCCTGGACTACACCTGGCGCTTACAGGAAGCCCTACCGGCCCTGAAACAGGTTAGTCCAGCCAGCATACAAAATGAAAATAAAATGCTGATGGAACAGTTCATCCGGGGGTTGAGGTCCCAGGAGGAGAGCAGAACTGTACGGTGGTGGGCCTTAGACCATCCAGATGCCACCTTTGACACCCTTAAGGACATGGCCATAAAGGGTCTGCAGCCCCTGGAAACATCAGATACTGCTATCCAACGTTACCAGGGTGGGGCCACCCCAGTGCCCGCAGCACCCACTGCTCCTTCATTAACGGCTGAAACAAAGATGCAAACAGTACCTCCTATTGAGCTGGACAGCCTGTGTTCTGAAGTGCGCCAGTTAATTAAAACCCTGGCCACTGTCCTGAGCATCCTGCAGCTACAGCCGGAGCCTGAGCTGGAAGGAAGGATCCTACTCACCGACAGCCCTGAGGATGTCCCCTGGATGAGGAGAAAAAGGAGGACAACGCCGCCCCGTGGGAGGACCAACGACCAATGTCACCCTCCTGGAGAATTCATCTGCTACCGCTACCAGAAGGCAGGCCACACAGCGTGGAACTGTCCTTTTAACGAGCAAACCCTAGGGCCGAGGGCCGACACCCAGGAGTAGACCAACCAGGGCACTTGATACTGCCAAGCCAGGGCAGAGGAGGGTGCTCCAGAAAGAGATCCGAGTCCTTATGTACCAGCAACAGGTAAAGCTATCAGGTGGTGAAATTGGTAATGTACGGGTGTCAGACCCGATACCCATTGTGATTCCCCGGATGAGTGAAATGTTGATTTGGTGTAGAGCAGCAATAGGTCTAAGAGGACAGAACTACCAGGCGGTAGTAGAGCCCATTAGCTGAGAGCACAGACCTACACTCTTAACTGCCAGGGGGGTGGTTGATGTACGCAATGGGAGGGTACCCGTACGCCTCCTAAACTGTGGGGAGGATGAAGTTAAATTACCAAGATACGCCACTGTTGCCAGGTTATATACTGTGGATAACAACGCCATACACACAGTGGAATCCTTGACCCCACCAGATACAGTGGAGGACAATGAGTCCGAAGCTCAGTTGGAGGATTGGTGTCAACAGCTCCATGTTGGGACTGACGCCACTCCAAGGTGTATACAGGGTGGTCCAGGAATACGAACAGGTATTCAGCAAACATCCACTTGATTTCGGGACGATTAAAGGGGTACAACACCATATACCCACAGGTGACCATCCACCCATCAAAGAACGTTAAAGGCCCATACCACTAGCACACTACCAGAAAGCGAAGGAAATGTTGCATGACATGAGGAAGGCAGGGGTAATAAGAGATAGCTGTAGCCCCTGGGCAGCTCCCCTGGTCCTGGTCAGGAAAAAGGATGGAAGCATGAGGATATGTGTAGATTACAGATAGGTAAATCGCATAACACATAAAGATGCATACCCTTTGCCCCGTATAGAGGAATCCCTGGCTGCATTAAAGTCTGCAAATTACTTCTCTACCCTTGACCTCACTAGTGGGTACTGGCAAGTAGCAGTTGCTGAGGAGGACCGGGAGAAGACGCCTTCACTACCCCGATGGGACTCTGCGAATTCAACAGTATGCCGTTCGGACTCTGCAATGCCCCTGGAACGTTCCAGAGATTGATGGAGTGCTGTTTGGGACACTGTAACTTCGAGACCGTGCTGCTATACCTGGATGACGTGATAGTGTACTCCAAGATGTATGAGGACCATTTGAAGCACCTGGCGGAGGTATTTGAGTCGTTGTCCCGGTATGGGATGAAATTGAAGCCTTCCAAGTGCCACCTGCTCAAACGGAAGGTTCAGTACCTGGGGCACATCATCAGTCCAGAAGGAGTAGCACCAGACACGGAGAAGGTCACAGCCATCCAGAAATGGCTGGAGCCAAAGAAACTCAAGGAGGTACGTCAGTTCCTGGGACTGGTTGGGTATTACCGGAGGTTTGTGAAGGACTACACCAAGAAGGCAGTGCCTTTGCAAGATCTCCTGGTAAGACAGTCCAACAGAGGCAAGAATCCCCCCTTCCAGTGGGGTAAAGAGCAGGCTGAGTCCTTTGCAGTGATGAAAGAGATCCTGACTGGCGAAGAAATCCTGGCCTACCCTGACTACAGCCAACCTTTCCTGCTGTACACTGATGCCAGCAATGAGGGATTAGGAGCTGTGTTGAGTCAGAAGCAGTATGGCAAAGAGAAGGTGATCGCCTATGCTAGCAGGAAGCTTCATCCAACCGAGAGGAATCCCGAAAACTATAGCTCCTTCAAGTTGGAGCTCCTGGCCTTGGCCAAGGCAATCACTGAACAATTCAAGCACTACCTGGCCTCCAGTAAGTTCATGGCTTACACTGACAACAACCCCCTGACACATCTAGAGACAGCCAAGTAGGGAGCCATGGAACAGCGTTGGATGGCCCGGCTGTCAAACTATCAATTCACCATCAAGTACCGGGCAGGCCACAAGAACACCAACGCCGATGCCCTATCCAGAATGCCTCACCAGTCAGACACGGAAGAAGAAGTGGATGACCTGGAGGAGATTGAGCTACCTGCCTTCCATAGAAATGGGATGGTCCACGAGCAGCGCACCTCCAGGAGGTATCGTGGTAAGACACTAAACCCGCTATCTCATCACAGTTGGAAGGAGACGCAGGACAGCGACCCGGTTGTCAGCCGTATCAAAGAACTGATAACCCAGGAAGGTTCCTCCCTGGAGAAGGACGCTTCTCCACAAGCCAAGCAACTGTGGAGTGAGAGAAGCCGGCTGTTCAACCCTAGGACCCATGAGATGGTATGGCAGATCGTAGTTCCCAGGACAGACATCCAGATGGTATTGGAGGCCTACCACGATCAAGCAGGGCACTTTGGCTGGAAGAAGCTGGAAACCCTCCTGAAGAATCGGTTTTATTGGGTTGGAATGCGGAGTTCCACAGAGAGGTGGTGTCGGGATTGTGGACCCTGTAGTCTCAGAAGAAAGGACTACAGCAGCCATAAGGCACCCCTGCAGTCCATCAAGACAATACAGCCCCTGGAGATCATCGCTCTAGACCACGTCAAGCTGTCACCCAGCAGGTCAGGCTACTCGTATGCCCTGACCATGGTGGATCACTACTCCCGGTTCCTGGTGGTAGCCCCCGTCAAGGATCTGACGGCAGAGACTGCAGCAAGGACGTTTCAAGCCTACTTCTGCAGGCCCCATGGATACCCGGATAAGGTGCTGACGGATCAAGGCCCTGCCTTTGAAGCCGAGCTGTTCAAAGAGTTTTGCCATCTGTACGGGTGTAAGAAGATCCGGACTACACCGTACCACACCCAAACCAATGGGTTATGTGAAAAGATGAATAACATAGTCATCGACCTGTTGAAGACCTTACCTCTAGAGGAAAGAAACCAGTGGCCAGACAAACTACCTGACCTGGTAGATCTGTACAATCACATACCTGTGAGTTCCACCAATTGTACTCCAGCGTACCTCATGAGAGCAAGACCCGGAAAGTTGCCCATGGACCTGGAGTTTGGAGTGGTAGAGCCAGAAACAGATATGTCCACTGAAGACTGGGATGTGACCCGACAGGAACAGTACAAGAGAGTACAGGCCTGTGTCGAAGACAGTCTAAATAGGGTGAGAGATAAGCAGGAAGCACAGTACAACAAGAGTGCACCAGCTGAACCCTTGACACCTGGAGAAGTTGTGCTGAAACGAAAAAGAAGAAGCCACAAGCTTGACGACCAGTGGGAAAGGGAACCTTACACTGTGTTGAATTCCAGATTCGACAATAGGAAAACCTGTCTAATTAGCAAAGACAGAGGAAGAACAACTGCAACGGTATCAAGAGACCATCTGAAGTTGAGCCCAAATCCGCTGAAGCCCCAGCAGGAAGTGCCTTTCACCGTACCAGAGGAGCCTAAAGAAGAAGTACTCCATACTGTCTTAGGAGATTTCCCGGCAGATTGGCCTCAACTGGATGGAGCGGTAATAATACCTGTGCTACACTTCTACCAACAGCCAGAAGACTCTCCACTGCAAGTAAGACCTGTAAGTGCCCCAGAAGAGCCTGCTCGGGAAGAATCCCCGGAAGAAGGATCACCGGTAGGAGCAGAGCCAATAGGCCCAGTAACCAGTGTACTTGCCAGTCCCGTAGAGAGGTTAAGGCAGTCTTGCAGTCCACAAACACATAGAGCAGAAAATAGCGCAAACATCCACACTACATGCATTCCAGTACTACGTAGGTCATCACATAGCACAAAAGGCCAGACCCCTGTCAGGTATAGGGAGTAAATAGAGAAATACCTGCAGTATAAATAGTTACTCAGTAGGGTATTGCATAATGTTTATTGTATAAACTGAAATTAAATATATGTGTTTATTTAGTTACCTGTTAGGGTACAAGGACTCGTAGGCTGAGGACTGTGAGCAGCCCAAAAACTGTTCATGTACATAGTTGCACTCCCTGGAGTGCCCCTTAAGTGACCACTGAACAAAAACCCGTTTGGCGTGGCCGAAGACGTGGTCCAGCTCCTGGATCACCTATGCCCTGTAGCCACGCCCAGGGCCTACATTGAGGGTTTTCAGGTGGGTCCCTCATGTTCCTTTATCGGTGAAATGGACACCAGGTTACGGGACTTGCTGTAACTTTAATATTATTATAATTATTGTATTATAATGTTACCTGTAACGTTCAAGAAGAGTGCCTCCCATAAAGGGAAGAAATGTCATTGTTAACCTGTTTTGAGAAAAATGCTTCAGTCCAGGAGTACTGAGTTTTACTAGGGGGCAATGTGGCGCCCTGCTGCGCATTGGTGCCACAGAACCCAGAAGGATGCACGGATGGAATTCTCCACAAGAGGCCCTCGCACATTCACACACCTCCACCCTACCACCTCAGACCAGCGGAGGGAGCCCGTTAGGGATATATATAGGGAGGGTAGAGACAGGCAGCTCAGTCAGTGAGAAGTTTAGTGTTCAGACACAGAGAGGGACAGAGCTCAGAGTTGAGCAGGGAGCGTGCTGACGCTCAGAGAGCAGCGAAGAGGCAGCGCGCTGGCTGCTTGCTTAGGAGAGCCAAGGCCTACAGCACGTGTGAAGGCCTAATGAGAGCCCGAGTGTGGCCGAAGGTGAGAGGAGAAGGAAGAAGTAACAAGGGGGTAGAGGAGCATACCAGGCTCACGCCGATATATATATCGGACACCGGGTCCGCACCTACAGGGACCCTTAATGCCCAGTAGGAACCACCGGAACCCCTGGAGGACTACAGGTCCCAGGTTCACCAAATACTGATTGCAGTACCAGGGCTAGGAGTCACAGAGGCCCCAGCGTCCAGGGAGAGTGATCTCCAAAGAGAAGGCCCTACCACCAGGTCAGCAGGTGCAAGGAGAGACAGTAACCAAGCTAGGCCTAATTCCAGGCAGGCCAGAAGCTTAGAGAGTAAAGCCACGGATCAGGAGGCCCTATACCCGCTCACTGGGTAGAGTCCAAAAGTGTGCCCTTCGCCCAGAGTACCCTGGACCATGCCTGTAACATCACCAGTAAAGGTACTGAAGCTTACCCCCGTGTGAGTGTCCGTCTTTCCTCCGGGACCGTCCTGCCATCTCTCCCCTGCACCACCATCCATTACACCCCATGCTGCCCTGGATCTAGCTCTACCTGTGGAGAGCCATACCATCCCTGCTGCCATAACACCAGCTCCAGAGGACTGCTCCGCAGCGGCGGCACCCCTTAGCCGCATTCCACAGGTGGCGTCACAAACTTTACAAATCCCCTATATAATCTTCCCCTTTTTACTGACCGCCCTGGGTCACGGACCGGGCCAGCCACCGTGATATCCCCTTTACCGGCATCCATAGGCCTGGCTGCCGAGTACCCCACGGCCCAGGAGGTGCGTCAGTTGCAGGCATATTTAACCCCTTTCTGACATGGTCAATAATAGTACATCCCGGTGTCCTAGGCCTATTGGGCAAGGGACGTAATATTATGCAGAATGTGATCACGCCCGCACACAAGCGGTGCGGGGCGATCGCCGCCGGGTGTCAGCTGATTGTCACAGCTGACACCCGGTACTATGTGCCAGAAACAGTCCTGCACCGCTCCCGGCACATTGACCCCAGAAATGCTGCGATCGAAGTCAATCGCAGCATTCCGGTAGAAAGGGGAAGTAAACGCCGGTATTCACCTCCTCGTTCGGCGCTGTCTGTGCGGGCTCCCGATGCTTGTCATGGTGACCCGATGTTGTCATGATGACATCTGGGTCACTACACAGCAGGAAGTTAGGTAGACCGTGCTCAGTGCGCTGTCTAACTAACTTGTGCGCGCATGGGGGCAGCCTGCATAGCATAAAGATGCTGCTGCAGCATTTCTATGCTATACAGGCGATCTGGGTGAAAAAAATGAAAGTCCCATAGTGGGACAAAGTATAAAAGTTAAAAAAGAACCAGAAAGTGAAAAAAATAAAATAAAAAAATTGTAAAAATACAAAAAAATAAATGAAAAAAAAATAATCCCCAAAAAATAAAAATATATTGTACCCATGAATAAATATTATTCAGAAAAAAAAAAAAACAATAAAAGTACACACATTTGGTATTGCCGCGTCCGGAACGACCTGATCTATAAAACGGTTTCACTAGTTAACCCCTTTAGTGAACACGGTAAAAACAATAAATAAAAAACGAAGCAAAAAATGATGCTTTATCATCATACCGCCAAACAAAAAATGGGATAAAATGCGATCAAAAAGACGAATGTTTAATAAAAATGGAACCACTGAAAACATCATCTTGTCCCGCAAAAAACAAACCACCATACAGCTTCATCAGCCGAAAAGTAACAAAGTTATAGCTCTCAGAATAAAGCGATGCAAAAAAATTATTTTTTCTATAGAATAGTTTTTATTGTGTAAAAGCGCCAAAACATAAAAAAATTATAAATGTGGCACTGCTGTAAACGTACTGACCCGAAGAATAAAGCTGTCTTTTCAATTTTACCACACGCGGAATAGCATAAAAAAAATAAATTGATGAATTGTTGTTTTTGTTTATTCTGCCTCCCAAAAATTGGAATAGAAAGCGATCAAAAAATGTCACATGCCTGAAAATGGTACCAATAAAAACATCAACTCGTCCCGCAAAAAAACAAACCATCACATAACTCTGTCTGCCGAAATATGAAAAAATTATAGCTCTCAAAATATAGCAATGCAAAAACTAGTCTTTGCAAAAAAAAGCATCTATTAGTGTGTGCCAGCTGTCAATCATAAAAACCCAATATGAATCTGGCATCGCTGTAATCGCACAGACCTGAAGAATAAAGTTGTCTAATCACTTATACCGCATGAGGAAAGGCGTAAAAAATAAACTCTAGGGTTAGGGATAGGGCTGTGCTAGGGTTAGGGTTGTGCTAGCTAGGGTTAGCGTTGTGCTAGGGTTAGGGTTGTGCTAGGGTTAGGGCTGTGCTAGGGTTAGGGCTGTGCTAGGGTTAGGGCTGTGCTAGGGTTAGGGCTGTGCTAGGGTTAGGGCTGTGCTAGGATTGTGCTAGGTTTAGGGTTGGGTTAGGGTTGTGCTAAGGTTAAGGTTGTGCTAGGGTTAAGGTTGGGATTTTTTCAAAAGTAAAGAAAAAAATGATGACGATATGATGACTAGTGTTAAGCGCAAGTGCTCGCTACTTGAGTGTGACATGCTCAAGTCTCCGCCCCACATGCTTTGCAGCCAAAAAAAACTTGTGGGGATTGCCTGCCATGCACAAGCGATCCCTGCATGTTTATTTTTGGGTGTCTAACAACCGTGAAACATGTGGGGTGGGGACTTGAGCATGCCACTCAAGCCCCCGCGATACATGGTGCATACCAGAGTACCCGATGCAAACTCAAGTAGCGAGCACTTGCGCTCAAGACTAATGACAACTTATTCAATATGATGACCTGATGTTATCAATTTCTGTGTCGTACCTCTGGGTTCAAAATGTTCACTATACCCCTTGATAAAATCATTGAGGGTCTAGTTTTTAAAAATGGGGTCACTTGTGGGGGGTTTCCACTGTTTAGACAAATCAGTGGCTCTGCAAATGCAATATGGCGTTCATTAATTATTCAAGCAAATTTTACATTCTAAAAAGTCAAATGGCGCTCCTTCCCTTCCAAACCCTACGGTGCACCCAAACAGTGGTTTTCTCCCACATATGGGGTATCAGCTTACTCAGGAAAAATTGCACAACAAATGGTGTTAGGCATCAGTCTGGTGCTGGATTTGATATGGGTCCAGGACTTTCTGTGGTCTCCCATTTCAGTCCAGCCAGAGCAGATGCTGCTCAGCATCACCATCAGCCCCAATGCCTAGCTGGTCTGCGAGCACTGTTTGTCTCCCAGTTAGTTGTGCCTAGCAATGTTAAGCCTGGGTTGCAGAGGGAGACAGGGCTTGCAGAATCTAAGTCCAGGATTTGCCGCACTGAGCATGTCCGTGACCTGGCGGATCATGATTGGTGGGTTGGCACCCACCTGACCCGGTGACCTGGCACCGACTGATTGGTCACGGGTGTCGTCACCAATGGTGCGACAGTGGGGCAGGGCTTAATCTTTAAAAGGCCCGCTCACAAACATGGCAGCGCGCTCAGATCATTTGAGCTAGCTGTTTGTGGTGTGCACGCTTACTCTGGGCTCCTCGAAGAGCCATAGCTTTAGCTAAGCAGGTAGAAAAAGTAGGCAGGTAGCTTCGCCTCGCTGACTGGCTCTAACTAGGGGGTTCGCCTTACACCCCGAGCCTCCTGTGAGCTAATTAGAGCGGGTTTGCTCAGTCCGGTAGCACGCCGGCTGAGTGCTCGAATACCCGGCGGGAATCACACCCGCACGCTAGCGCCGTCTCCTATAGCGTAGCGCCTGTACCGTAGACAGGGCTACTGCTCATAGTCCGGTCACACGCCTCCCTGCGTTTCTTGGAGATTGTGTGAACCGCTTTAGCGCCAATCCCCATAGCGTAGCGCCTGTATCAAAGACAAGGCTACTGGTGTTCCCACGGTCGCACATCTCCCTGCAGTTCTTGGAGATTGTGCGAACCGTCTTACCCTTCCGTGTGCGTTAACATGAAGGGCTAAGATAATTGTTAGGTGCATCGCCGGTCGCTCTCTCCTCCATGCTGTAAACGGAGATAGAGCGTACCGCTATACCCTGTCCGGTGTGAAGTTAACACGGAAGGGTTTATCATTTAGTTGTCGTTTGCCTTTCCACCCGGAAAGTGTTCGGCAGCAGTCCTCTAGGCTACATCGCGGACCCCGGGGTCGGTTGCGTTCCATTAAATAAAGTTGTCTGCAACCGCTCCCCTTAACACAAATGGTATGGTGCAATTTCTCCTGTTACCCTTATGAAATTGCTAAATTGGGGGCTGAAAAACATTTTTGTGGGAAAAATGTAAAAATTTTATTTTTACGGCTCAATGTTATAAACTTCTGTGAAGCACCTGGGGGTTTAAGGTGCTCACTAGTGTTGAGCATTCCGATACTGAAATATCGGGTATCGGCCGATATTCGCGGTATCGGAATTCCGATACTTAATTCCGATACTTTTGCAATATCGTATACCGGAATCGGAAGTTCCCATAATGCAATGAGACATTTTCATTTTATTCAGCCAATGAGGATCCTAAGAAGTGTGGGCACATCCTGTTAGGCATGTAGGCATCTTAACTAATGGCATGGCTGTGATTGGCTGCTGAAATGATGTCATGATGCACTATAAAAGCCACCGCCGCCATTTTGAGCTCACTCTGCTGTGAATTCAGTTAGGGATAGGACGCTGTTGTTCTGAGGGACAGTTTTAGCTACCTATTTGCTCTATACTGCTTTACCCAAGCTACTTTCTAAATCACTGTGCCTTGCAGTGCTAGTGCACAGTTCCCTGTGCTGTTCACCGCTGTCTGCAAGGTCTGTGTGTGTGAGTGCAGCTCACCCTGTAGTGTGTGCTTCAGCCAAGTCTGGTTGTAGTGCACTCAGTGTGTGTCACTGCCTCATACATTGTCCTTTTTTGCCAATTCATAATTTTTCCTGATATCTCCTATTAGTGTGGTGGTTCCATCTGTATTCAGCTAAATTGGTTCCAAACACACTATATAGGAGTAGATAGAGACATTTTTTTCCGTCTTGCAGCACTAGTGCACAGTGCTCTGCATCTGTACTGTTCACCGCTGTCTGCAAGGTCTGGTGTGTGAGTGCAGCTCACCCTGTAGTGTGTGCTTCAACCCCGTCTGGTTGTAGTGCACTCAGTGTGTGTCACTGCCTCATACATTGTCCTTTTTTGCCAATTCATAATTTTTCCTGATATCTCCTATTAGTGTGGTGGTTCCATCCGTATTCAGCTAAATTGGTTCCAAACACACTATATAGGAGTAGATAGAGAAATTTTTTTGGTCTTGCAGCGCTAGTGCACAGTGCTCTGCATCTGTACTGTTCACCGCTGTCTGCAAGGTCTGGTGTGTGAGTGCAGCTCACCCTGTAGTGTGTGCTTCAACCCCGTCTGGTTGTAGTGCACTCAGTGTGTGTCACTGCCTCATACATTGTCGTTTTTTGCCAATTCATAATTTTTCCTGATATCTCCTAATAGTGTGGTGTTCCATCTGTATTCAGCTAAATTGGTTCCAAACACACTATATAGGAGTAGATAGAGAATTTTTTTTCCGTCTTGCAGCGCTAGTGCACAGTGCTCTGCATCTGTACTGTTCACCGCTGTCTGCAAGGTCTGGTGTGTGAGTGCAGCTCACCCTGTAGTGTGTGCTTCAACCCCGTCTGGTTGTAGTGCACTCAGTGTGTGTCACTGCCTCATACATTGTCCTTTTTTGCCAATTCATAATTTTTCCTGATATCTCCTATTAGTGTGGTGGTTCCATCCGTATTCAGCTAAATTGGTTCCAAACACACTATATAGGAGTAGATAGAGAAATTTTTTTGGTCTTGCAGCGCTAGTGCACAGTGCTCTGCATCTGTACTGTTCACCGCTGTCTGCAAGGTCTGGTGTGTGAGTGCAGCTCACCCTGTAGTGTGTGCTTCAACCCCGTCTGGTTGTAGTGCACTCAGTGTGTGTCACTGCCTCATACATTGTCCTTTATTGCCAATTCATAATTTTTCCTGATATCTCCTATTAGTGTGGTGGTTCCATCCGTATTCAGCTAAATTGATTCCAAACACACTATATAGGAGTAGATAGAGGAGCCTTTCTGCAGCCTTGGGCCCTGCAGCCCCAGCCAGATTAGTATTAGCCTATTTTTTGCAGCCTCATCTATTGCATTGTAGGTTACCTTCCTACATTGTAATAGCTACAAAAAGTTTGTGATACTATCGTTATTACATCTTTAGGCACATCCAGTGTCTTTTTGTGACAAAAAAAAACCTAAATAAAGTTCACCAAACACTCCACTTTACAGTTGTGTAGGCCACATTAGCTCATATTAAAGTCTAGTCCACACTTTATAAAATTAGTGTTTCTTATACCTGTTAGCAGCTGTTCAGGAATAAGCACACTAAGCCCTTAGTACTTTTCTGCCTATCTTTATCAGTCTACCAAGATGAAGAAGGCAGGGAGTAAGGCATGTGGGCGTGGGCGTGGGCGTGGAGTTTCTGCAGGGAGAGGACGTGAGGATTCTGTGCCTGCAGGGAGAGGACGTGGGGATTCTGTGCCTGCTGCGGGCACCAGTGACTCAGCATCCCCCAGTTTTACCAGGGAACAGTCCTTTATGCGCAGCTTTGTAGGAGCTAGCCGTACCCCACTGCTGCGCGAGGACCAAATTGAAGCCGTTGTCGGATGGATGGCAGCTAACGCATCGACTTCAATTAGTTCCAGATCCTCTCAGGTCCTGAGCACTGAAGAGCACCCATCTGTCTCTTCACCACCTGCCAAATTGCCCAGGCAGTCAGAGAGCCCTGGACAGGAGCCATCTCTACTTCTGTTCTCTGAATCTCTTGGCTTGGAAAGAGGGGGCCAGCCAAGCAGAATTCGAGAATTTGAAGAAGAGGTAGTATGCAGTGATGCGCAACCGTTTTGTCTCTCTGAATCTGAAGAGGCGGGTGGGCCAGTGCCTATGGTCAGCAGCACACCTCAGTACGCATCTGATGATGAGACTCAGGTGCCACTTTCTGGTGCGTACTGTGCTGTCGAGACTACCCAGGAGAAGCAGTTGTTTGAAGAGGGTGGTGTAGATGATGAGGTCCTTGACCCATCATGGCGTGAGGGACAGGAAGGTGGTGGGAGCAGCTCTGAGGAAGAGATTCCCCGAACGGCCCAAAAAGGAGGGAGAGGGAGGGGGCAGACTTGGTTGCCTGTAGCCTCCACTTCGGCACCCATTAGGAGCATGGCTCTTCCAAAATCCAAAGCGGGCGCTCCCAAGACTTGCAGTGCCTGGTCCTTTTTTGACACAGTTGCAGATGACATTTGCTTTGTCAAATGCAAGCTGTGTAATCAGAAGGTGAAAAGAGGGAAAAGTGTCAGCAGCCTCAATACCACAAATATGTGGAAACATGTGCGGACCAAGCACGTGGTGGAGTTACACAAACACACTGAAGACCTAGGCCAACCTACAGCGCCACCTACCACCTCTTCAGCTCGTGTTGTAGCCTCTTCCTCCAGCTCACACACAGCTGGTTCGGCTTCCTCACAGGATCGCCATGGAAGAATCTCTGGCACTGTTGTACAGAGACACAGTGTAATTCCACCCACAGCACCACTTTCCCAGTCATCCTCACACTCCCAGGCCAGTCTACAGCCATCGTTAGCACAGGCATGGGAGAAAAGGCGCCCATACTCGGCAAACCACCCCCGAGCACAGGCTCTGAATGCTGGCATTGCTAAACTACTGGCCCTTGAAATGCTATCATTCAGGCTGGTGGAGACTGACACATTCCGTAACTTTATGGCATTGGCAGTCCCACAATACAACGTGCCCAGCCGCTTTTATTTCAGCAGGCAAGCCGTCCCTGCCCTGCAACATCATGTGGAGGGAAAAATTAAACATGCGCTACAAAACGCCGTCAGTAGCAAGGTCCACCTGACCACTGATGCGTGGACCAGTAAGCATGGACAGGGACGATACCTTTCCCTCACTGCCCATTGGGTAAATGTTGTGGAGCCGGGTACAGATCTTGAGAGTGGCGCTGTACGTGTTCTGCCAACTCCAAGGATTGCAGGAATCCAGTCTGTACACATTGACTCCTCCTCATACTCCAGTTCCTCTGAATCAGCGCTGCAGGAGCCGTCACGGTCTACCTCCACATCGACCCGTGAACGGTTGGTTACCTGTTATGATGACCGATATGAGCACAGCCGTGGCCAAACGTCAACAGGCCGTATTAAAATTAATTTCTTTGGGGAATCGAAGCCACACAGCGCAGGAGCTCTGGAATGCCATCAAGCAGCAGAGTGACGTGTGGTTTGTGCCAGCGAATCTCCAGCCAGGCATGGTAGTGTGTGACAATGGCCGAAATCTGGTGGCAGCTCTGGGCCTAGGCAACCTCACTCACATCCCATGTCTGGCACATGTGCTCAACTTGGTCGTGCAGAGTTTTTTGAGGGACTATCCGGATCTTGATGCACTGCTTCACAAGGTCCGCATAGAGTGCGCTCACTTGCGGCGTTCCAGCAATGCAAGATCACGCATTGCAGCTCTGCAGCGCCGATTATGTCTTCCGGAACATCGCATCATATGTGACCTACCCACCAGGTGGAATTCAACGTTACATATGTTGGAGAGGTTGTGTGAGCAGCAGGCAGCAGTAATGGAGTACCAGCTGCAGCAGGCGCAAACAAGTCGCAGTGCGCGCCGTTCACACTTCACCACCACTGAGTGGGCCTCTATGAAGGACATTTGCCACGTTTTGCGTGCCTTCGATTATTCCACGCGGATGGCGAGTGCAGATGATGCACTAGTCAGCATGACTATCCCCCTTATCTGCCTGCTTGAAAAAACACTGCAAGCACTAAGGGACGAGGTTTTGGAAGAGGTGGAGGATGAGGAGTCACAAATGCCATCTGCTTCTCTACAGTCTGCGCAACGTGGTTCCTCACAAAGGCCTAGGCAGGGGACACTTTGTGAGGAGGATGAGGAGGAGTCAATGGATGAGGAAGACATCTGTCCAGAGGAGGGAGGTACACAATGCTCTAGTAGTCAGTATCTAGAGCGAGGGTGGGGTGATGCAGAGCAGGCAGAGATCACGCCTCAAGCAGGGGACAGCGTTTCTTGGCCAGTTGGCAGTCTGCAGCACATGGTTGATTTCATGCTGCAGTGCCTGAGAAACGACCGCCGCATCGCCCACATTCTCAACACGGCTGATTATTGGGTGTCCACCCTCCTAGATCCTCGCTACCGGGACAACTTACAAAGCCTCATAACACCGTTGAACCGGGAGCGTAAAATGCGGGAGTACCAAGACGCACTGGTGCATTCCATCATGTTCTCCATTCCAACCGAGAGCAGTGCTGCTAGTGCTTTACAAAGCAGCTCAGTGCGTCGAGGCAGTGGAGGAAGCTCTGCACAAAGAGGGAGCAGAAGCAGCGCCTCAGCACAAGGCAAGACCAGTATGGCCGAAATGTGGCAAAGTTTTGTGTCCCCGCCGCCACAAATGTCTACACCATCACAGACGGCTCCAGTCAGCAGGAGGCAACGTTTCCGTCAGATGGTGACAGACTACATGTCTTGCCCTCTTAGTGTACTCCCAGACGGCTCTTCTCCCTTCAAGTTTTGGGTCTGTAAGCTGGATACATGGCCAGAGCTTAGTCAGTATGCACTGGAGGTGCTAGCTTGCCCTGCTGCTAGTGTATTATCGGAACGCGTCTTTAGTGCCGCAGGTGGTGTACTAACAGACCGTCGCATGCGACTATCCTCCGATAACGTTGACCGGCTTACTTTTCTCAAAATGAACAAGGCCTGGATCTCTCATGAATTTGCCAGTCCTCTTCCAGAATAAATAACTGGTTGGCAACAGTATCCAGGTCTCCTGTTCTGTTCATGTTTCTACCACCTGAACTGTAATCCCTGAGCTCCAACACCGCCAGTTGGCGCTCGGAAGTGCCGTCTGCACAGTCAACACTTGCTGCCGTGTTATTGGGGTTCAGTAACGTCAGTTGTTCCCCTGCTGTGCGGACGGCAATTTCTCCTGCTCTGTCCACATCCACTGTACTACTGATTTAAAACCTCCTCCAAATACACCTCTGGCTCCTCTGTTTTCAGTATTATCCCTGAGCTCCAACACCGCCAGTTGGCGCTCGGAAGTGCCGTCTGCACAGTCAACACTTGCTACCATGTTATTGGGGTTCAGTAACGTCAGCTGTTCCCCTGCTGTGCGGATGGCAATTTCTCCTGCTCTGTCCACATTCTCACTACTACAGATTTTAAAGTTGCTCCAATTACACCTCTGGCTCCTCTGTTTTCAGTATTATCCCTGAGCTCCAACACCGCCAGTTGGCGCTCGGAAGTGCCATCTGCACAGTCAACACTTGCTGCCGTGTTATTGGGGTTCAGTAACGTCAGCTGTTCCCCTGCTGTGCGGACGGCAATTTCTCCTGCTCTGTCCACATCCACTGTACTACTGATTTAAAACCTCCTCCAAATACACCTCTGGCTCCTCTGTTTTCAGTATTATCCCTGAGCTCCAACACCGCCAGTTGGCGCTCGGAAGTGCCGTCTGCACAGTCAACACTTGCTACCATGTTATTGGGGTTCAGTAACGTCAGCTGTTCCCCTGCTGTGCGGACGGCAATTTCTCCTGCTCTGTCCACATTCTCACTACTACAGATTTTAAAGTTGCTCCAATTACACCTCTGGCTCCTCTGTTTTCAGTATTATCCCTGAGCTCCAACACCGCCAGTTGGCGCACGGAAGTGCCATCTGCACAGTCAACACTTGCTGCCGTGTTATTGGGGTTCGGTAACGTCAGCAGTTCCCCTGCTGTACGGACGGCAATTTCTCCTGCTTTGTCCACATCCACTGTACTACACATTTTAAAGTTGCTCCAATTACACCTCTGGCTCCTCTGTTTTCATTCTTATCCCTGGGCTCCAGCACCGCCAGTTGGCGCTCGGAAGTGCCGTCTGCACAGTCAACACTTGCTGCGGTGTTATTGGGGTTCGGTAACGTCAGCTGTTCCCCTGCTGTGTTCACGGCAATTTCTCCTGCTCTGTCCATATTCACTGTGCTACTTATTTAAAACTTGCTCCAATTACACCTCTGGCTCCTCCGTTTTTAGTATTTACCCTGGGCTCCAATACCGCTAGTTGCTGCTCAGAAGTGCCGTCTGCACAGTCAACGCTTGCTCCAGTGTTATTGGGGTTCAGTAACGTCAGCTGATCCCCAGCTGTGTGTCCGGCAAATTCTCCTGCTTTGTCCACATCCACTGTACTACGGATTTAAAACCTCCTCCAAATACACCTCTGGCTCCTCTGTTTTTAGTATTTACCCTGGGCTCCAGCACCGCCAGCTGGTTCTCGGCAGTTCCATTGGCTCTTGTACCTTCTGCTACCCATCCGGGTTCCAGTACCGTCAGCTGGTCCTCGGTAGTTCCATTTGCTCTTGTATCTTCTGCTACCCATCCGGGTTCCAGTACCGTCAGCTGGTTCTCGGCAGTGTCTTTGGCACGGGTACTCCCTCCTGCCCAGCCTGGTTCCAGCACGCCAGCTGTTTCCGGGTAGTGTCAACGTCACTTTGCCTCCAATGCGTTGTCCTGTCGTGTTGCGGTCGGGTTAGCCGACTCTATGGTGCCTGCAGTTTAGGTGACTCCTATGTGGGCTGCGGGATCTGGCAATGAAGGCTGGTTCCATAGTGCCAATAGGACAAGCACCCCCTGTAGGACTGTGGGTTTTGGTAACTGCGGCCGGCTCGCGGCCTTGAACTTTTTTTTACATGGGTACCTTCTGCTACCCATCCAGGTTCCAGTACCGTCAGCTGGTTCTCGGCAGTGCCTTTGGATTAGGTGCCTCCTTCTCGGTATCCAAGTTCCACCAACGTCTGCTGGTCCTTGGTAGTGCTTTCTGGCACAGGTACCTCCTGCTTAGTAACCGAGTTCCAGTAACATCAGCTGGTCCTCGGTAGTTCCATTGGCTCTTGTACCTTCTGCTACCCATCCGGGTTCCAGTACCGTCAGCTGGTCCTCGGTAGTTCCATTTGCTCTTGTATCTTCTGCTACCCATCCGGGTTCCAGTACCGTCAGCTGGTTCTCGGCAGTGTCTTTGGCATGGGTACTCCCTCCTGCCCAGCCTGGTTCCAGCACGCCAGCTGTTTCCGGGTAGTGTCAACGTCACTTTGCCTCCAATGCGTTGTCCTGTCGTGTTGCGGTCGGGTTAGCCCACTCTATGGTGCCTGCAGTTTAGGTGACTCCTATGTGGGCTGCGGGATCTGGCAATGAAGGCTGGTTCCATAGTGCCAATAGGACAAGCACCCCCTGTAGGACTGTGGGTTTTGGTAACTGCGGCCGGCTCGCGGCCTTGAACTTTTTTTTACATGGGTACCTTCTGCTACCCATCCGGGTTCCAGTACCGTCAGCTGGTTCTCAGCAGTGCCTTTGGATTAGGTGCCTCCTTCTCGGTATCCAAGTTCCACCAACGTCTGCTGGTCCTTGGTAGTGCTTTCTGGCACAGGTACCTCCTGCTTAGTAACCGAGTTCCAGTAACATCAGCTGGTCCTCGGTAGTTCCATTGGCTCTTGTACCTTCTGCTACCCATCCGGGTTCCAGTACCATCAGCTGGTCCTCGGTAGTTCCATTTGCTCTTGTATCTTCTGCTACCCATCCGGGTTCCAGTACCGTCAGCTGGTTCTCGGCAGTGTCTTTGGCATGGGTACTCCCTCCTGCCCAGCCTAGTTCCAGCACGCCAGCTGTTTCCGGGTAGTGTCAACGTCACTTTGCCTCCAATGCGTTGTCCTGTCGTGTTGCGGTCGGGTTAGCCGACTCTATGGTGCCTGCAGTTTAGGTGACTCCTATGTGGGCTGCGGGATCTGGCAATGAAGGCTGGTTCCATAGTGCCAATAGGACAAGCACCCCCTGTAGGACTGTGGGTTTTGGTAACTGCGGCCGGCTCGCGGCCTTGAACTTTTTTTTACATGGGTACCTTCTGCTACCCATCCGGGTTCCAGTACCGTCAGCTGGTTCTCGGCAGTGCCTTTGGATTAGGTGCCTCCTTCTCGGTATCCAAGTTCCACCAACGTCTGCTGGTCCTTGGTAGTGCTTTCTGGCACAGGTACCTCCTGCTTAGTAACCGAGTTCCAGTAACATCAGCTGGTCCTCGGTAGTTCCATTGGCTCTTGTACCTTCTGCTACCCATCCGGGTTCCAGTACCGTCAGCTGGTTCTCGGCAGTGTCTTTGGCACGGGTACTCCCTCCTGCCCAGCCTGGTTCCAGCACGCCAGCTGTTTCCGGGTAGTGTCAACGTCACTTTGCCTCCAATGCGTTGTCCTGTCGTGTTGCGGTCGGGTTAGCCGACTCTATGGTGCCTGCAGTTTAGGTGACTCCTATGTGGGCTGCGGGATCTGGCAATGAAGGCTGGTTCCATAGTGCCAATAGGACAAGCACCCCCTGTAGGACTGTGGGTTTTGGTAACTGCGGCCGGCTCGCGGCCTTGAACTTTTTTTTACATGGGTACCTTCTGCTACCCATCCGGGTTCCAGTACCGTCAGCTGGTTCTCGGCAGTGCCTTTGGATTAGGTGCCTCCTTCTCGGTATCCAAGTTCCACCAACGTCTGCTGGTCCTTGGTAGTGCTTTCTGGCACAGGTACCTCCTGCTTAGTAACCGAGTTCCAGTAACATCAGCTGGTCCTCGGTAGTTCCATTGGCTCTTGTACCTTCTGCTACCCATCCGGGTTCCAGTACCGTCAGCTGGTCCTCGGTAGTTCCATTTGCTCTTGTATCTTCTGCTACCCATCCGGGTTCCAGTACCGTCAGCTGGTTCTCGGCAGTGTCTTTGGCACGGGTACTCCCTCCTGCCCAGCCTGGTTCCAGCACGCCAGCTGTTTCCGGGTAGTGTCAACGTCACTTTGCCTCCAATGCGTTGTCCTGTCGTGTTGCGGTCGGGTTAGCCCACTCTATGGTGCCTGCAGTTTAGGTGACTCCTATGTGGGCTGCGGGATCTGGCAATGAAGGCTGGTTCCATAGTGCCAATAGGACAAGCACCCCCTGTAGGACTGTGGGTTTTGGTAACTGCGGCCGGCTCGCGGCCTTGAACTTTTTTTTACATGGGTACCTTCTGCTACCCATCCGGGTTCCAGTACCGTCAGCTGGTTCTCAGCAGTGCCTTTGGATTAGGTGCCTCCTTCTCGGTATCCAAGTTCCACCAACGTCTGCTGGTCCTTGGTAGTGCTTTCTGGCACAGGTACCTCCTGCTTAGTAACCGAGTTCCAGTAACATCAGCTGGTCCTCGGTAGTTCCATTGGCTCTTGTACCTTCTGCTACCCATCCGGGTTCCAGTACCATCAGCTGGTCCTCGGTAGTTCCATTTGCTCTTGTATCTTCTGCTACCCATCCGGGTTCCAGTACCGTCAGCTGGTTCTCGGCAGTGTCTTTGGCATGGGTACTCCCTCCTGCCCAGCCTAGTTCCAGCACGCCAGCTGTTTCCGGGTAGTGTCAACGTCACTTTGCCTCCAATGCGTTGTCCTGTCGTGTTGCGGTCGGGTTAGCCGACTCTATGGTGCCTGCAGTTTAGGTGACTCCTATGTGGGCTGCGGGATCTGGCAATGAAGGCTGGTTCCATAGTGCCAATAGGACAAGCACCCCCTGTAGGACTGTGGGTTTTGGTAACTGCGGCCGGCTCGCGGCCTTGAACTTTTTTTTACATGGGTACCTTCTGCTACCCATCCGGGTTCCAGTACCGTCAGCTGGTTCTCGGCAGTGCCTTTGGATTAGGTGCCTCCTTCTCGGTATCCAAGTTCCACCAACGTCTGCTGGTCCTTGGTAGTGCTTTCTGGCACAAGTACCTCCTGCTTAGTAACCGAGTTCCAGTAACATCAGCTGGTCCTCGGTAGTTCCATTGGCTCTTGTACCTTCTGCTACCCATCCGGGTTCCAGTACCGTCAGCTGGTTCTCGGCAGTGTCTTTGGCACGGGTACTCCCTCCTGCCCAGCCTGGTTCCAGCACGCCAGCTGTTTCCGGGTAGTGTCAACGTCACTTTGCCTCCAATGCGTTGTCCTGTCGTGTTGCGGTCGGGTTAGCCGACTCTATGGTGCCTGCAGTTTAGGTGACTCCTATGTGGGCTGCGGGATCTGGCAATGAAGGCTGGTTCCATAGTGCCAATAGGACAAGCACCCCCTGTAGGACTGTGGGTTTTGGTAACTGCGGCCGGCTCGCGGCCTTGAACTTTTTTTTACATGGGTACCTTCTGCTACCCATCCGGGTTCCAGTACCGTCAGCTGGTTCTCGGCAGTGCCTTTGGATTAGGTGCCTCCTTCTCGGTATCCAAGTTCCACCAACGTCTGCTGGTCCTTGGTAGTGCTTTCTGGCACAGGTACCTCCTGCTTAGTAACCGAGTTCCAGTAACATCAGCTGGTCCTCGGTAGTTCCATTGGCTCTTGTACCTTCTGCTACCCATCCGGGTTCCAGTACCGTCAGCTGGTCCTCGGTAGTTCCTCAGCTTTCTTGTACCTTCTGCTACATTTCCAAGTTCAAGCTTTTTGAAATGGTTCTTGGTAATCACTCTGGATCTCCCTGACGAGGACCCTGAAGACGAGGACCCTGAAGACCAACCCTAAGAAGACGAGGACCCCGAAGACAATGACCCTGAAGACGAGGACCCTGAAGACCACCCCGAAGAAGACGAGGACCCTGAAGACCACCCCGAAGAAGACGAGGACCCCGAAGACGAGGACCCAGAAGACCAACCCGAAGAAGACGAGGACCCCGAAGACGAGGACCCCCGAAGACGACGACCCTGAAGACCACCCCAAAGAAGACCAAGAAGATGACCCTGAAGAAGTTGACCAAGAAGACAAAGAAGAGAAGACAAGCACCAAGATACAGAAGAACAAGAGACAGAAAACCAAGAAGCAGAAATACAAGAAGCTGCAGAACAAAAAGCGGAAGAACATTAAGCATAAGACTAAAAATCAGAGCAAAAGATAATATCTAAATTATAAGCAGAAGATGACTAAGCAGTGTATGGGGGTGAGTCCGTTCCTCCTCGTGGTGCCCCTGGAAAAGACCTGCTGCTGCAGGCCAAACTGAACGCGGACAAATCCTGTTGTAAATCTTTTGTGACGGGCAGAACGAAAGGTGTAATGTCCAACCTTTTATAGATAACAACTACAGGAATGCCTGTCACAAATAAGAATATGATGAAGAAGAAGAATATGAAGAAGATGAAGAAGTAGAATATGAAGAATGTAAAAAAAAGAATAATACGAAGAAGGTGAAGAAGAAGTGGATGAAAAAGATGCTGAGGATGATGAAGGAGAAAGTGTGGGAGAAGTAAAAAAGAAGGTGAAGAGCATGGAAGTAGTGAAACATAAATATCTGACAAAATATAAAAATACTTAACATAGTTAATATTTCCGTAACTCAGAACATAATAAAAAAATAGTAATTCCTGCTATTCCATTTGACTGGGCTAAACCTCTATGCCTTTATTGTCTCCCCCACCTCCCCCAATACATTCTACATTATTCTTAGTTGTTTTCCTTCATGTAGAAATAACCTACAAGGAAAGAAAGGGTTTATTTTAATTCCGATATTTATGTCCCATTGACTTGCATTGGTTTCCGGTATCGGAATCGGCGATATCCGATACTTTTTCGGTATCGGTCCGATCCAATCCGATCCGATATTTCCCGATATCGGAAGGTATCGCTCAACACTAGTGCTCACTAGTGATGAGCGAGCACTAAAATGCTTGGGTGCTCGAAGCTCGGGTCGAGCACATTGGTTACTGTACTTGTTATTTAGTGTTAAAATAAAGGATTTATTAAATAAAAATAATAGTGTTTTTGTCTCTTTAAAAAAGCCGGCCGGCAATTCATCAGCAGCATACACCGGTACCAGACAATTTAGAACAGAAAGAATAGAGCATCACACATAGATTAGATAGACAGAAACATGTCAGTCACATATATAATAAGTACAGTGATAGTGTTGATTACTGTACTTGTCATTTAGTGTTAAAATAAAGGATTTATTAAAAAAAAAATTGGCGTGGGGTTCCCCGTAATTTTAGTCTCTAACAGAGGTTAAGCAGACGGCTGGGGCAGATGTTTGAAGCCTGGAAAGGGGATAATACCCACGGAGCTTCCCAGGCTACTAATATCAGCCCCAAGCTGAATACCTAGCCTTTACCAGCTATTAAAATGGGGGCCCCCCCAAAAAAAAATGACGTGGGGTCCCCCCTATTTTCATAGCTAGCAAAGGCTAGGCAGACAGCTGGGGGCTGATATTAATAGCCCATGATGGGTGCCATGAATATTGGCCCCCTCCCAGGCTAGAAACACCAGCCGTCAGCAGCCCCAGAAATGGCGCATCCATAGGATGCGCCAATTCTGGCACTTAGCCTCGCTCTTCCCACTGCCCTGTAGCGGTGGCAGTGGGGTAATAGGGTTGAGGTTGATGTCAGCTTATAATGCCAGCTGACATCAAGCCCAGGTTAGTAATGGAGAGGCATCTACAAGACACCCCCATTACTAACCCCATAGTCAAAGTTAAAAAAAAAAACACAAACGCCCAGAATAAAGTCCTTTAATTGAAATAAACACACAATTCTTTAATGTTCTAAATTAAACCATACTTACCATCACGCCCATTCCAGCTGAAGCCAACGATCTCCTGCAATAAAAATAAAAAAATAAACCAACCTCATCCTTACCTTCCCATGGTTCCCAGGACGGCTCCAGCTCTGCTATATTCACATGACAGGCTGGATCGCAGCCAAAAGCTGCCATCCAGCTTGCCATGACCCAGACACTGAGAAGCGCAGGCATGCTTGCGCTCCTCAGTGTCTCGCTGTGACGGCATCCAGATGAGCCGAGTTCATGTCCAATGAACTCAGCTCACCTCATGCACGTCACTGACAGCGTGGGAGAATTCTCCTGCGCATGCGGTGAGCGTGAGAGAATTTTCCCACGCTGGGATGGCATTGAGATGACAGGCTGGATCGCAGGAAATTGTTTATTTCAATTAAAGGACTTTATTCTGGGTGTTTGTGGTTTTTTTTAACTTTGACTATGGGGTTAGTAATGGGGGTGTCTTGTAGATGCCTCTCCATTACTAACCTGGGCTTGATGTCAGCTGGCATTATAAGCTGACATCAACCCCAACCCTATTACCCCACTGCCACCGCTACAGGGCAGTGGGAAGAGCGAGGCTAAGTGCCAGAATTGGCGCATCCTATGGATGCGCCATTTCTGGGGCGGCTGACGGCTGGTGTTTCTAGCCTGGGAGGGGGTCAATATTCATGGCACCCTTCCTGGGCTATTAATATCAGCCCCCAGCTGTCTGCCTAGCCTTTGCTAGCTATGAAAATAGGGGGGGACCCATGTCATTTTTTTGGGGGGGTCCCCCATTTTAATAGCTGGTAAAGGCTAGGTATTCAGCTGGGGGCTGATATTAGTAGCCTGGGAAGCTCTGTGGGTATTACCCCCTTCCCAGGCTTCAAACATCTGCCCCAGCCGTCTGCTTAACCTCCGCTAGAGACTAAAATTACGGGGAACTCTACGCCATTTTTTTTTTAAATAAATCCTTTATTTTAACACTAAATGACAAGTACAGTAACCAACACTGTCACTCTACTTATTATATATGTGACTGACATGTTTCTATCTAATCTATGTGTGATGTTCTATGCTTTCTGTTCTAAATTGTCGGGTTCCGATGTATGCCGCTGATGAATTGCCAGCCGGCTTTTTTAAAGAGACGGGTGCATAAACTAGGATTATTCAGCCTGGAAAAGAGAAGGTTGAGGGGGGGACATAATAAATGTGTACAAATATGTTAGGGGACAGTATAGAGATCTTGCCTGGGATTTGTTCAAAAGGAGGGATATTACGGTAACAAGAGGGCATTCACTAAGACTGGAAGAGAAAAGGTTTCAGCACCAGCATAGGAAGGGGTTCTTTACGGTAAGAGCAGTGAGAATACGGAATTCACTGAGTGAGGAGACGGTAATGTCAGATTCACTACACCAGTTCAAGCGGGGACTGGATGCATTTCTAGATACAAGGCAGATTTCAGCATATACTTAAAAATAAAATAAAATAGTAGGTTGATACAGGGATTTATTCTGACTGCTGGTTTCAGAGTCGGGAGGGAATTTTTCCTCAGGTGAAGATTGGCTAAATCATTTGGGGTTTTTGCCCTCCTCTGGATCAACTTTAGCAATTACAGAACTAACAGGTCGAACTTGATGGACGCAAGTCTTTATTCGGCTTTACAAACTATGTTACTATGTTACTATGTTACTATGCATGAAAACACTATTACTATTTTTTTAATAAATCCTTTATTTTAACACTAAATAACAAGTACAGTAATCAACACTGTCACTGTACTTATTATATATATGACTGACATGTTTCTATCTATCTAATCTATGTGTGATGCTCTATTCTTTCTGTTCTAAATTGTCGGTACTGGTGTATGCCGCTGCTGAATTGCCGTCTTTTCATGTTTCACTGTGAGCACTGTTCCCATCGATTTAGGCAATCACTGTAATGCCACAACCACCATGGCTGTGACATTACAGTGAGTGGCAGACAATCCCTGCATGATTGGTGCTCTAAATAGTGCCAAACATGCAGGACGGAGATCTGAGCTCCCGCCCAAGCATCGTGCAAGTACTCGGCGAGCTCCGAGCATCTCGAGTACTGAGATGCTCGGGCGAGTACCGAGCAGAGGCGAACATGCTCGCTCATCACTAGTGTTCACCACAATTCTAGATAAGTTCCTGAGCTGGGTGGTTCCAAAGTTTTCCTTGGACACCTCCAAGTCAGGACATTAGCCTCAAGGGAAGCTTCCTCCTCCCCACTGCCAGCTAGTACAGAAAATGAAAACTCATCAACTGCACCATGTGCCATGGTTGTTTTAGCCACAACCTGGTTTTCAGACAAGCACCACAGCTCTTCCTCACAAGTCTCAAAATAATGGAAAGTCACTTCCGACAATCACATCATGCAACAAGCCTTTGACCACTACGACTTCATGGGACACGGTATCACAGTCTGTGCATAAATTGACCCACGCCAGAGGATATTTCTTAGTGTCACCATAGATACACCTTACATCCTCTAACTTTCCATGGACTGGCACATGTGGAAATGTGGCCGTTATCAGGGTCACCAAACTCCCTAAGTATAGGAGTCCCAACACCTTGACACTGTTCACAGTTACCTGGCATGCCTGAGGCCCCTTGCCAAGTTGAGGAATACTACTGCAGACATGGTATGCATAATAGGAGCACGCCGAAAAATCCAGCTCACAGATGAAGTCCAAAAAAGTGCATTTTATTTTCCAAGGTACATGAAGCAAAGATTAAAATTGTGTGTTCATAAAAGATGCCTGTATTCTCTTTTTTGTGAACACACAATTTTAATCTTTGCTTCATATACCTTGGAAAATAAAATGCACTTTTTTGGACTTCATCTGGCTTTTTCTGCTTTCTCTATTGGATGTTGCACCCTGCAACAGGAAGGTTTATTAAATGTTTATAAGCCTCCAGCAAAGTAAAACAAAACAAAAAAGAATTCATACCGCAGTACAACATACAGAGCGGTTCAGCCTTTCCAGGTTATGTTCCCACTCTCAGACTCTAGGAGGGTCTGAGCAGCACACACAAAGTCTTTTCACCATGCACACACAGACAGCAATGAAATTCTGATATAGGGCCTTCTGCTACAGGGCCATATATAAATAGGGCCTTCTGATTTCTAATTGGAGATATGAGAGCAGACAGACTCGCTCACCTCTTTCTGACCGCTCCTAAAAAACCGAATGCTTGCTACGCCCTATAAACCCACTCATCACTAACTGTGCTGGAGCCTACATTTTTTTCGGGTTTTCACATCGCCGACACATATCTCCCATCGACAACCTGTCCGGCTGCAAGCTTACAATATATATACACTGCTCAAAAAAATAAAGGGAACACTCAAATAACACATCCTAGATCTGAATAAATGAAATATTCTCATTGAATACTTTGTTCTGTACAAAGTTGAATGTGCTGGCAACAAAATTGTCCTGCATTAGGAGGAACCCAGGGCCAACCGCACCAGCATATGGTCTCACAAGGGGTCTGAGGATCTCATCTCGGTACCTAATAGCAGTTAGGCTACCTCTGGCGAGCACATAGAGGGCTGTGCGGCCCTCCAAAGAAATGCCACCCCACACCATTACTGACCCACTGCCAAACTGGTCATGCTGAAGGATGTTGCAGGCAGCAGATCGCTCTCCACGGCATCTCCAGACTTTGTCACGTCTGTCACATGTGCTCAGTGTGAAACTGCTTTCATCTGTGAAGAGCACAGGGCGCCAGTGGCGACTTTGCCAATCCTGGTGTTCTGTGGCAAATGCCAAGCGTCCTGCACGGTGTTGGGCTGTGAGCACAACCCCCATCTGTGGACGTCGGGCCCTCATACCATTCTCATGGAGTCGTTTTCTAACCGTTTGTGCAGACACATGCACATTTGTGGCCTGCTGGAGGTCATTTTGCAGGGCTCTGGCAGTGCTCCTCCTGTTTCTCCTTGCACAAAGGCGGAGGTAGCGGTCCATCTGCTGGGTTGTTGCCCTCCTACGGCCCCCTCCATGTCTTCTGGTGTACTGGCCTGTCTCCTGGTAGCGCCTCCAGCCTCTGGACACTACACTGACAGACACAGCAAACCTTCTTGCCACAGCACGCATTGATGTGCCATCCTGGATGAGCCGCTCTACCTGAGCAACTTCTGTGGGTTGTAGAGTCCGTCTCATGCTACCACGAGCGTGAAAGAACAACCAACATTCAAAAGTGACCAAAACATCAGCTAGAAAGCATTGGTACTGAGATGTGGTCTGTGGTCCCCACCTGCAGAACCACTCCTATATTGAGGGTGTCTTGATAATTGCCAATAATTTCCATCTATTGTCTATTCCATTTGCACAACAACATGTGAAATTGATTGTCAATCAGTGTTGCTTCCTAAGTGGACAGTTTGATTTCACAGAAGTTGGATTCACTTGGACTTATAATCTGTTGTTTAAGTGTTCCCTTTATTTTTTTGAGCAGTGTATATCTCTCTCTCTCTCTCTCTCTCTCTCTCTATATATATATATTTGTGAAAAAGTGATACCTAGATTGAATAACTGGTTGGGCCACCATTGGCACTAACAGCAATCTTGCATTTGCAATAAAATCGCAATGAGCCTTTTACAATACTGACCGAATACTGACCAAATACTGATAGTGGGGCCGTGGCCTTAGAGCCAGCAACTGCCTGTATAACACAGCCAGCACCTACCCTGGGTAGAGCAGGTTCAACTCCTGAACATATTAATAATATGTTATTATGCAGTAGAAGTTTTTCTCACCCAATTTCTATGATTTAATTTGTACACCAGTAATGCTGAAGAATGAGATGAACATTATCAAGATATGATAAACATTTTTCTTAAAAAGATTCTTCCACAGTACAAAAATATAAGTTAAGACAAAGAAAAACTGAAAGTCTTTAGTAGATGATACTGTTTAAAGGATAACTTAAATGACGATGACAGATTGCAAGCTTTCAAGATTAATATCAATCAGGGAGATGTAAGCAGTCTGGAAAGCTTGCCATTTATTGTAATTTTTACTAGTTACTAAGAGCTACTGAATTCTAAGACCTGTCAATTCTTTTTATACAGAATAAAAATGTGGAAGCAGCACCCAAATAAATATATTCCTGTTGTATGTTACCTTTTTGGCTTTGTCATTTTTACCTTCACACTGATGCAAAATCTAATCACCTTAGTGGGTAACAGCTCACAGCCTAATGGTTCAAATAAAATACCATGAGATATTTTAAGTATTTAAAGGAGCATTCTCAGGTTTGAAAGTTATCCCCTATTCATTGAATAGGGGATATCGTCCCGATCACTGGAAGTCGACCTCTGGGCCACCTACTGAACCAGGCATTTGGAGACCCCCATTTTAATGAAGTGGTGGTCTAACACACTTCTTCAGTCATTAGTAATGGGACTGCTTGAGATAGCTGAATGATGCGCTTAGCTGGTCTTCAGCACTGCCATAATAATGAATGGAGTGGTAGTGTGCATGATTTACCACTGTTCTCAGGATTGGTAGGGGACTCAGCTGTCAGACCCCAGCAATCAGGAAGTTATCTTTCATCCCATCCATAGGGAAAAATGTCCAAACTTGAGAACAACCCTTTAAGGGTTGAGAAAAATGTAAGGTAGCAGAATTACTGCGTGTTGAATGTAAAGCAGCTCTTCTAAATTTTGGATCTCACAGTTGTGTGTTCTACAGGTTCTTACATGTTAGAAAAAAATGTTTTTTCTTTTTACTTTAATAGGGTTGTCTAGCTAAACAAAATAGTCAAGCATACAACTTTCCAATATTCTTCTATTATCACAGGTTTCCCGATCTCCAGATATTCAGGTTTAGGCCAGGGCCCCACTATCAGTATTTGGTCAATATTCGGTCAGTATTTTTTCTCAGGTGTGGGAGCCAAAACCAGGAGTGGTGATAAATGCAGAATTGGTGACTTGTTTCTATTATACCTTTTCTCTGATTGTTCATCACCTGGTTTTGGCTCCCACTCCTGAGAAAAAATACTGACCGAATACTGATAGTGGGGCCGTGGCCATAGTGGCTTTATTTTAGGGCCTGTGCTCAACATAGGACACTGTCAGTGCTGTGTGTGATAGAGCGGGCTGAGTGCTCATTTTATCAGCCAAGCCAGTTCCAGTATATCGCGGCCAATGTACAGACAGAGAATGAACTCTTCTTTCTGAAGGATCCTGGGATTTCTGAATGAGCCACATAGTGTATGTCGTTTCTCCAATGGTAGATGTCAGGAGGAAGAAAGATCTGCCATGACAGATTCCAGGAGGCACAATTTTGTATCTTTCATGGTATAAACCACTGGCCCAGGTGCTTGGTGCTTTCCCAATTGACATAACCTTAATATTTATAGCATTAGCTTACCTGGGCACCGGGGAGTTTTATGTACGACTGCTGTTCCGCTAAGAGGTCGTCCATTGGAAGATACACACCAACAGTATCCTGTGTAACTGTGACACTGGATCTGTAAACAAGTCAAATGATTACATTGGTTATTACATTTTATAGTACAAATGTAAGCAAAAATGATTTACTGACTGTGAACTAAGATTATTAAAATAAAATAACTGTAACAAAATATTTTAAAATGTTTGCATATTTATGTTATTATGCCCATATTTCAAAAAACATGTTACAAATGCTTACTGGTAGAAGATACTGGAGTATTAGCAGAAATATTAGAAGGGTTTTACAGAGATGTATAGAAAAATGGTCTTCCGCCATTATTTTTATCAATATACTGCATTATATGAGTCAATACTACAATTTTAAAACTTCCCAACTAAGAAGAAAACTGATGAGAAGGTAAAATACTGTATGTACTACCTCAAACAACAAAACTATTTAAAAGGTTATTCTTAACATGATATATGGCTAAAGGGGTTGTCCAGGACTTTAACATTGATGGCCTGAGTGATGGCCGGCATCAGCACCCGGGCAAGTGCTGGTTCCCTGGACCTTCAGGGGGACCACTAGCCGTCGGGTGGCTGTGTCTGGTAGTAATGACGCGGCAGCGGCGACTCTGAATCTTTAATTGTGCTTGTGTGTCACCCTTGCCGCGTCATTACTAGCCGACACAGCCGCAAAGTGCACTATGCGCGGCCATGTTTGGTGAAGTTCCGCCAATCAAACATCGCCAATGGTCCTGTACAGATGCTGGGGGAGCTGAGTGGGCCCCCCTGACGGTCCAGGGCCATGTCTGTGACACACACGCCGGTGGCCCTGCACTGCCACATACCTGAGGAGCTGGACCGGACACAGGCCGGGGGGCAGGTGAGCAAGGCTTGTTGCCGGATTCCCCAATCCCCATATTAATATATTTCTAGTGTGTGTGTGTATGTGTGTGTGCGCGCATGTATCATATGAATGTCTGTGTATGTCAAAGTGTATGACTGTATGTGTATTTATATATATATAATATATATACCGTATATAATATGTCTGTTTTATATGTTTTTAAGAATTTGTGTTCAAATATGCAAGTATGCGTGTATGTTCACGTATTTGTGTATATGTTTGTGTATGTGCGTGTCTGCGTCAGGGCCGGCGTCAGCACCCAGCGCACCCGGGCAAATGCCGGGGCCCTGAGCATGCAGAGGGGCCCACTGGCGGTCGCGCACCCCGCTGGGCTATGGGCGGAGGAGAGCGGTGTCAGCGCCCGCCCTTCTCCGCCGCTTGCTCAGGGCCCCGGCAGCTGGATACTTACCTCTCCCCGCGCCTCCGCAGATCAGCTGTCTTCCTGCTCTGCGCTCCCTGTGACGTCTCAGGTCAGAGGGCGCGGTGACGCCTTAACACCGCGCCCTCCCCTGAGCCGTCACAGGGAGCGCTGAGCGGGAAGACGCCGATAACGCTGGAGTCCGGACCCGGACAGCAAGCAGCGAGCAGCGGGCAGCAGGTGAGGAGAAGGGAGGTGAGTATTTGATTTTTTTTTTTTTTAATGTATGGAGGCATGGGACAGTATAAAGAGAAGGGGGGGACATCCTGCATGGGGCATTATAAAGAGGGGGGGTGACATCCTGCATGGGGCATTATAAAGAGGGAGGGGTGACATCCTGCATGGGGCATTATAAGGTGGGGAACAGCCTGCATGGGGCATTATAAAGGGGGGGGGCAGCCTGCATAGTGCATTATGTGGGGGGGGAACAGCCTGCATGGAGCATTATAAGGGGGGGGGCAGCCTGTATAGGGCATTATGTGGGGGGTAACAGCCTGCATGGAGCATTATAAGGGGGGGACAGCCTGTATGGGGCATTATGTGGGGGGTAACAGCCTGCATGCAGCATTATATGGGGGCCAGTATCCTGTATGGAGCGTTATAAGGGGACCGGTATCCTGTATGGAGCGTTATAAGGGGACCGGTATACTGTATGGAGCGTTATATGGGGGCCGGTATCCTGTATGGAGTTTTATAAAGGGACCAGTATCCTGTATCGAGCGTTATATGGGGGCCAGTATCCTGTATGGAGCTTTATAAGGGGACCAGTATCCTGTATGGAGCGTTATATGGGGGCCAGTATTCTGTATGGAGCCTTATATGGGGGCCAGTATTCCGTATGGAGCCTTATATGGAGGCCAGTATTCCGTATGGAGCCTTATATGGGGGCCAGTATTCCGTATGGGGCCTTATATGGGAGCCAGTATTCCGTATGGAGCCTTATATGGGGGCCAGTATTCCGTATGGAGCCTTATATGGGGGCCAGTATTCCGTATGGAGCCTTATATGGGGGCCAGTATTCCATATGGAGCCTTATATGGGGGCCAGTATTCCGTATGGAGCCTTATATGGGGGGCCAGTATTCCGTATGGAGCCTTATATGGGGGCCAATATTCCGTATGGGGCCTTATATGGGGGCCAATATTCCGTATGGAGCCTTATATGGGGGCCAGTATTCCGTATGGAGCCTTATATGGGGGCCATTATTCCGTATGGAGTCTTATATGGGGGCCAGTATTCTGTGTGGAGCGATTCACCGGTTTCTGAGCTATTGTGGAATTTACAATAGATATCACTCATGTAATGTAAGAAGTGAAATCTTTGCATTGTACTATATATATATATATATATATATATATATATATATTTCTCCGCCGTATCTCTGCGTGGTATGTGTTAAAGATGCCCACTGAGACTCTTTCGCCCGGGGCCCAGAAAAACCTGGAGCCGGCCCTGGTCTGCGTATTGCATGTGTGAATATCTATGTATCATGTGCATGTGTGTATGCATGCCTGCATGTCTGCGTACCATGTGCGTGTGCACGTCTGCGTACTGTGTGTGCATGTCTGCGTACTGTGTGTGTGTCTGCATATGGTGTGTGTGTATGTCTGCCCTGTGTTGTATACCTATATTTCTCTGTCGTATCTATGCATCATGAATGTATGTGTTAAAGGGGACCAATGAGACTCTTTCGCCAGGGGTCAATAAAAACCTGGAGCCAGCCCTGCCTGAGTGGATTAGTGGCTGCAACTGGGTAGTGCTAATCTGCCACCTATTGATTCTAATAGGGGATATGAAGTTCCCGGCTGAGTCAACTATACAGTTGGTGAACTTGTGCTACTTTGCTACTGACACAGCTGATCAGCACTGGTGGCGGGTGTCACACCCCCACCGATCGGATATTGATGACCTTATCTTAAGGATAAACAATCAATCTTAAAGTCCTGGACAACTTCTTTAGAATTGCAAATTGCTTGTCAAAACAATCCACATTGCAGTTTACTTCTTATTGAAAATCTACTCCATTCTCAAGAACAAAGAGATTTTTAATTGTATAGATTACTGCTTGATCCCTACGACCAGCCACCTCTATAGTCCATCAGATGTACTCAGTCAATTAAGCAAGGAGGGCATCACTAGCTAGTGCTGCTCTGAAGCTGGCTGGATCATGGGACTTGGCCAAATTCAGTGTCCCCATGATCTCCAATGTTTTAGAGGCAAATCTGTCTGTGATAGAAGAATTGGAGCGTGTGCAGTTTGGAATAACTCATACAGAAGGATAAAATGGAGGATTAAAAACCGCAGTTCTTTATACATTGCCTCCTGGATTCCTTTCTTCATCATTTCTGGAAACCAATATTGGTGTCTTCAGCAGTGCAGAAAAGATCCATCCTCCATTTTATACTTCTCTCTGAATGCTTCCTTGGATCTGCAGTAGCCAGTTTTCTGAGCTTTTTATGGTGTTGTGGTCCCACAAACCTGCCAGGTGAGCATATCCCTGCACCTACTGTTCTCCCACACTCTATGCAGGTAAGACCCTATTTTGACCTATTGTTTTCCAGCTTTCCCATCAGTTTGGAATAACGGCTAAATCCATGCCACATGTCCGAAATGTCAAACTTCTAGAGCACAAAGCTTCCCGGCCAACAGAGGCAGTGTACTCTTTAATATTGATCTTCAGAAATGCTTTCATATCTTGTAAACAAAGCTAGTTTTCACCTTTAGGACAAGACCAATTTTTTTTAAATTTGACTTGTCAATTTATATGCTAATGACTTTGAAATGCTTGTACATATCATAATGATTATAAGATTATTTTTTCATGACACATTGTACTTTATTTCACCGGCAAATTTAGGTTGATAAAACATGCATTCATTTCTGAAAATTTGAAAAAATGAGCACTATTCAAACTTTAAATTTTTATGCCATTAAAACAGATAAACATGACACACAAGTGCTTTTGCAAGAATTAATGGTGTGTTTTGACATATAGCAGGGCTGAGAAGGAAAGGAGCAATATTTGACATTTGGAGCACAATTTTGGCTCAAATAGATTATGAACACCATGTTGCATTTGCAATGCCCCAGATATGCCAAAACAGCAGAAATTCCACCCAACACCAATGAAAAAAATTTGAAAGCTACATCCTCAAGGAATTCAACCCACAGGTGCTTCACAAAATTGTAAAACAATGTGCTGTAGAAATAAAAAATAATGTTTTCTTCATTAAAATGTTGCATTCACATTACGTTTTTCATTCTCACAAGAGTAACGGGATAAAGGACTCCAAAATTTGTTGTACAATTTCTCTTGAGTATGCCAATACCCTATATATAGCCAGAAGCAACTGTTTTGGCACACAACAGGGCTCAGAAGGAAAGGAGCAGTATTTGGCTTTTGGAGCATAATTTTGGCTCAAGTAGATAATGGACACCATATTGCATTTAAAAAGCCCCTGAGATGAAAAGCAGCAGAAACCTCCATAACAAGCCCCATTTCAGGAACTAGACCCCTCACTGCAGCTAAAATTTTTACAGCTAAAACCCCATGGCCAGAGTGGACCTTGAAACCACCCATGGTACGGAGTCCCACGTTCAAGACTTGCAGCACCCTATTATTATAGGCCAGGACTTTTGTTTATTTTGGGAGATGTGGGGGACGGGTTCCGGGTTCGCTGGCTCAGATAGGAAACCAGTTAACCCTGATGAGGTACCACCACACCCAGAGTTAGACAGGTTTCCCTTTTGTGTCCTTGTGCGGAATGAGGAGGTAGTGTCCCCTGAGTCTGACCAGCGAGAATTTTGGGTCTGCCCAAAGTAGGGACCTAACTCTGAAGGAGTCCTTCAATAATGTCACAGCCATAAATGGGGTTGCACAGGAGCCGGGGGCTGACACAAGGTTTCCCTATTTTATGATAAGTGGGGAATTGTTGTACTGGGTCACAAAAGTGAGGGAGGAGCTGGTGGAACAGTTAATAGTACCGGGTCCCTATAGATGGAAGGGGTTGGCCATTGCCCATTCACATATCTTGAGGGGACATCTGGGGGTGGAAAAAACACAGGAACGGATCATGCAGAGGTTCTATTGGTTCAGGTGTCACTGGGAAATATTAAAGTATTGCAGGTCCTGCCCTACGTGTCAGTTAACCGCCCTTACCTCTCACTTCCGAAGTCCCTTCGTGCCATTGCCCATTATTGAAGTGCCATTCGAGAGAATTGCCATGGACTTGGTCGGTCCCCTGGTTAAATCTGCTCGTGGGAATCAATATATATTGGTTATTCTGGACTATGCCACACGCTATCCTGAAGTGATTCCCCTGAGAAACTCCTCCGCAAAGAGTATAGCCCGACCAAGGAATACCTTTTATGAGTAAGGTGAGGAGGAAGTTAGGCAATGTCATGCAAATCTCCCAACTGAAGACTTCAGTGTACCATCCTCAGACAGAGGGCCTTGTGGAAAGGTTTAATAAAACACTGAAGAGTATGCTGAGGAAGGCAATAGAAAAGGACGGTAGATACTGGGACTGTCTTCTACTGTATCTGCTGTTCTCTATCCGTGAGGTTCCACAGGCCTCTACAGGATTCTCGCCATTTGAAATTTGTATGGCCGACATCCACGGGGTCTCCTTGACATAGCAAAGGAAACCTGGGAAGCCAAGTCACGCCCCACAGAAGCGTCATCGAGCATGTAGTACTGATGCAGCAAAGGATTGCGAAAGTGATGCCCATCATAAAAGGACATCTTCTCAAGGCATAAGAAGCTCAGGCCAGGGTCTACCACCGGTCAGCCAGAGTGAGGCATTTCAATCCGGGAGACCGAGTCCTCAAGCTAATTCCTAGGGTGGAGAGTAAGTTCTTGGCCAAATGGCAAGGGCTGTATGAGGTGGTGGAAAAAGTTGGTGAAGTGAACTACAAGGTTCATCAACCAGGACAACGTAAGCCATACCAGATATACCACGTCAACCTCTTCAAGCCGTGGCAAGACAGAGAGACTGTGGAAGTTCCATGATTGCTGGTCAAACCAGAAGGCGAGGTTGGAGGAGTCGCAATAGCGGAGATGCTAACGAAGGCCCAAAAACAACAGTGTCGGGAGTTGCTGCAGAAGAACAAGGATCTGTTCTTGGAATTACCGGGCTGGACAAGGATCATAGAACACGAAGTTCTGATGGAGCCACATGTGCGGGTGAACTTGAAGCCCTATCGAATACCTGAGGCCTGACGAGAGTTGATCTCCAAAGAGGTGATTCATATGCTGAAGCTCAGTGACATTGAAGAATCCAAGAGTGGTTTAGTTGAGCCCGATTGTCTTGAGCCAAAAACCCAATGGTGAGTGGAGATTCAGCAACGACTATCGGAAGTTGAATGAGGTCTCCAAATTCGACGCATATCCCATGCCACGCGTCGATGAGCTGATCAAGAGGCTTGGGCCAGCAAGGCACATAACCACCTTGGATTTGACAAAGGGATATTGGCAGATCCCCATGGCACAGAGAGCCAAGGAAAATACTTTGTTTTCTAAGCAGGACCGATGCTTCCAGTATGTCCCGATGCCGTTTGGACTGCAGGGGGCCCCTGCAACCTTCCAGAGAGCCATGGATCGAATCCTTGCACCCCAAAAGAAATACGCCACGGCATTCCTGGATGAAATTATCTTCAACCCAGGCTGGGAAAGTCATCTGGAAAAGGTCCAGGCAGTGTTTGATGCTCTAAGGAAGGCAGGGTTTTCAATAAATCCAAAGAAATGTGCAATGGGGAAAGAAGAAGCCAAATACCTGGGATATGTAGTGGGTAGAGGCGAGATCAAATCCCAAATCAGTAAAGTGGAGGCAATCCAAACCTGGCCGAGACCCCTTTAAAAAAAACAAGGTAGAGCCTTCCTAGTGACCGTGGGATACTACAGGAGGTTCATACCAAACTTCGTCATGATGGCCTCACCCCTGGCTGACCTCCTTAATGGGACAAAATGAAAGGGGCTCTGTGTAAGCAACTGAATCTGGTTGCCCCCAACTTCAAGGAAGAATTTGTACTCCAAACGGACGCCTCAGATGTCGGTTTGGGTGCAGTCCTTTCCCAGGAGATTCACGGAGAGGAGCACCCTGTTCTCTACCTGAGTAGGAAGCTGTCCTCATGTGGGAGGAATTATTCGGTCATAGAGAAGGAGTGCTTGGCCATGAAGTGGGCGATGGACACGTTAAGGTACAATCTATTAGGACGTAAGTTTAGATTGGTATCCGACCATGCCCCACTCAACTGGATAAGGGAAACAAAGGGTAAGAATGCTAGGGTCACCCGCTGGCTCTTAGCCCTACAAGATTTTAACTTTCATGTAGAGCATAGAGCAGGGAAGCTACATGGTAATGCCGATGCCCTCTCAAGAATCCCCGGTCTGGTAGTAGAAAGTGCCAAGCCCCACAGGTTTAGGCAGAGGGGGGAGGTGTATAAGGTGGCTAATCGTCGCATAGTCGATGGGAAGTATGTGTCACAAAGCTGGCTGTCCTCTGTGATGTAACCTAGAGTGTTTCTCTAGTGCACGTAAGCACTAAGAGGATAGTTTGGTGTACCTGGGACTGGGTTACGGGTAGTTTAGAGAGATGGGCGGGTCTAGCTACCCACATACCTCACCTCTGGGTGTGGTTAACAGCCTATAAAATGGAGGCTATTGTTTGGCACATGGTCTGTGTGTTTGGAGGGAGAAGGCCTCCTGCGTGTGATTGGCTCCAGACCGAGCCAGGATACTGGAAGTTAAGTAGCCTGTGTGCCCACAGCGCTGATTAAGCAGAGACCTGCTTAAAGGACACTTTACTTTGTTTGCCTGAACTAAAGGCTGTTTGCTGTTATTTTTCTTGCTTGTTAGTTTAGGAAGCAATAAACCGACATGGACTCTTAAAGGAACATGCTCTCTGTTTTCCTCCCGACGCACCCAAGTGAATAAAACCCCTACAGTATCTATAATATAACCAGAGATGCTTTCCTCTGTCTGAAGCCTTTATAGACTGCGCAAGCGCGACATGCCTGCGCAGTCTGGCTCCAGATAGAAGAAGGCATGGAGCCGTTACAGGTAAGAGGAGTGTGTATGGCGCCTGAGATTTACGGTATGCGTAGACATTGAACGCATACCGCAATCTCCGGCGTCATATTTACATACTTACCTGACTGGGAGGAGCATTGCCGCGGTGCCACTCTTCTCGCCAGAGACCGGGGCAGGAGTGAGGCGCCGGAATCGGTGCATACGCATAGCGCTATCCGGTGCCATTTTACTGAAGACACATTTGCAGTGTGTCTTCAGCAAAATGGCGCCGGACAGCGCGGTGTGGGCACGCGGGTACTCCGGTGCTTCACTAATCCCCCGGCCTCCGGCAGAACGGGATACGGCGCTGGTGCACAGGGAAGAAAGATGAGTATAAGTGTTTATTTTTTTGTATGTGTGCAGCGTGATAGGGATGAGGGGTGCCATACATACCAGAATTGGGGGTGAGGGGACCATGCATACCAGGATTGGGGGGTGAAGGGACCATACATAGCAGGATTGGGGGATGAGGGGTGCCATACATACTAGAATTGGGATGAGGGGTGCCATGTATACCAGGATGAGGGGTACCATACATACCAGAATAGGGATGTGGGGTACCATGCATACCAGGATGAGGGATGGAGTGCCATGCATACCAGGATTGGTGGATGAGGAGGCCATAAATACCAGGATTGGGGGATGCTGGGTACCATGCATACCAGGATGAGGGGTACCATACATACCAGGATAGGGATGAGGGGTACCATACATAACAGGATGAGGGATGGGGTGCCATGCATACCAGGATGAGGGGTACCATGCATACCAGAATAAGGATGAGGGCTACCATGCAAACCAGGACAGGAATGTGGGGTACCATGCATACCAGGATGAGGTATGGGGTGCCATGCATAGCAGGATTTGGGGATGAGGAGGCCATACATACCAGGACTGGGGGATGAGGAGTACCATACATTCCAGAATAGGGATGCGGGGCTCCATGCATACCAGGATGAGGGATGGGTGCTATGCATACCAGGATGAGTGGAACCATACCTACCAGGATAGGGATGAGTGGTACCATACATACCAGGATGAGGGATGGTGTGCCATGCATACCAGGACTGGGGGATGAAGAGTGCCATGTATACCAGGATGGGGGATGAGGAAGCCATGCATACCAGGATAAGGGATTTGGTGATATGCATACCAAGATTGGGGGATGAGGAAGCCATGCATACCAGGATGAGGGATTGGGTACCATGCATACCAGGATTGGGATCAGGGTGCCATGTAAACCAGGATTGGGATGTGGGGGGGCATGCATACCAGGATTCGGATGAGGGGCCATGCATACCAGGATGAGGGATGGGGTGCCATGCATACCAGGATTGGGATGAGGGGTGCCATGTATACCAGATTTGGAATGAGGGGTGCCATGCGTACCAGGATTGGGGATGAGGGGTGCCATGCGTACCAGGATTGGGGATGAGGGGTGCTATGCATACCAGGATACCAGGGCAACACAAATACCAGGATGGGGGCAGCACATACCAATAAAAATGCTCGCCACCCGGGCGTAGAACGGGTTCAATAGCTAGTATACATATATATGTCTAAAAATGCATTTATTTAAATATTGATGATACTCTCTCCTTCAACCAAACTGAAATGTAATTTAAGGAAACCAAAAATGCTACGCTACAAAGTTGCTACACGTAAGTTCACAACCAGAAACGAACATGCGACAACAGCGGGCAGTATGCTCTTGAGGTGCAAACAATTAAAACTAGCATTCAAAAAATTAATTAGGAAAACACAGTCAGCCTTTACAAAATAGGGTGGAACCCGAAAATCTAGGTAGAATCATATTCCAACAGCAAGCACCTGTAATTAGCTACAGTATTCAGGTAGCCTGTGTAGCCATTTAATATTATTATATTACAGCTTTTAGATCAGTGAAGTAGGCTTAAAAATATTTTAACTAATGCACAGCACACACTTTGGTAGGTAAACAGTAATGTTTAACTTTCAGGATTATAGAGAATTCTGTAAGATGATGTTTGGAAAGTGCTGTAGAATTAATGACCCTATATACAGTTGAAACCAGAAGTTTACATGAACTATATAAAAAGACTCATATGCATGTTTTTCTCAATATCTGACGTGAAATCAGAATAAACCTTTACCGTTTTAGGTCAATTAGGATTACCATAATTTATAATATTTGCCAAATGCCAGAATAATGAGAGAGAGAGAGAATGTTTTAAGGCATTTTTATTACTTACTGCAAAGTCGAAAGTTTACATACACTAAGATTAGTATAGCTCAACAAGATCAAGGTTATCACTCCCAGAGTAATTTTAAACAAACAAAAAAACCTCAAGCTGTATAGGCCAAGTTTAAAGGAAGATAAATAGACACATATAAAATCAATATAATTTATTTCAATAGTTTTAAAATATATTTTTTTATATAAAAAACAGGTGCCTTCAAATATTACAACAACCAAACCTCCAACATAGCTATATTAGTACATGAAAATTAGCCCATCCATTTTGATTCATAGATCCAATATTGCACTAACCCTATTATAAAGTGCTGTTGCCAATTAATCCGTGAATGAAAAATGCATATAGAACTCCCCTGAAACAGGTTACTATGCCTTTAAATAATTCTGGACTGCCTATATGATATCATGTGTTTGGAAACTTCAGATAGTTTTTTGGGCAACATCTGAGTTAGAGACATACCTGTGGATGTATTATAATGCACACCTGAAACACACTGCTTCTTTGTGTAGCATCATGGGAAAGTCTAAAGAAATCAGCCAAGATATCAGGAAGAGAATTGTGGACTTGCACAAGTCTGGCTCATCCTTGGCTACAATTTCAAGATACCTGAAGATGCCTCGTTCATCTGTACAAACAATTATACGCAAGTACAAACAAGATGGAAATGTCCAGCCATCATACCGCTCAGGAAGGAGATGGGTTCTGTGTCCCAGAGATGAACGTGCTTTGGTCTGACATGTGCATATCAACCCAAGGACAAAAGCAAAAGACCTTGTGAAGATGATGGTGGAAGCTGGTAAGATTGCGTCAATGTCCACATTGAAACCAGTAGTGTATCAACTTGTGTTGAAAGGCCACTCTGCCAGGAAGAAGACATTAATCCAAAAGAAACATAAAAAAGTCAAATTAATGTTTGCAAATGCACACAGGAACAAAGGCCTTAATTTTTGGAGACATGTCCTGTGGTCTGATGAAACTAAAATTGAACTTTTTGGGCATAATGACAATCGTTACATTTGGAGGAAAAAGGGAGAAACTTGGAAGCCTAAAAACACCATCCAAACTGTGAAACACTGGGTTGGCAGCATCATGTTGTGGGGTTGTTTTGCTGCAGGTGGGACTGGTACACTTCACAAAATAGATGGCATCATGAGAAAAGAAGATTATGTGGCAATACTGAAGCAACATGTCAAGACATCAGCTAGGAAGCTAAAGCTTGGGCAGAAATGGGTCTTCCAAATGGACAATGACCTGAAGCATAATGCCAAAATGGTAACAAAGTGACTTAAGGATAACAAAGTCAATGTTTTAGAGGGGCCATCACAAAGCCCTGATCTCAATCCTATTGAAAATTTATGGGCAAAGCTGAAAAGGCAGGTGCGAGCAAGGCGACCTACAAACCTGGATCAGTTACACCAGTTTTATCAGGAGGAATGGGCACAAATTCCGACCAACTATTGTGAGAAGCTTGTGGAAGGATATCCCAAACGTTTGACTCAAGTCATTCAGTTTAAGGGCAATAGCACCAAATACTAATGAAATGTATGCAAACTTTTGACTTTGCAGTAAGTAATAAAAATGCCTTAAAACATTCTCTTTCTCATTATTCTGGCATTTGGCAAATATTAAAAATTATGGTAATCCTAATTGACCTAAAAGGTTTATTCTGATTTCATGTCAGATATTGAGGAAAAAATGCATATGTGTCTTTTTATACAGTGTATGTAAACTTCTGGTTTCAACTGTAAGTGAGTAGAATAAATAAATAACTCTTTTAAAAATATATATGTCTTGTGTGTCTCACAATACAGGAATCAGTCTTTCTGTGACACACAATAAACTTTTAATTCAGATTTTGGTGTGAATTTCAAAATAAGCACTGAGGGGTTTAATACTGACCCTCCTTGCTTGCACTCTGTGAAAAAAATGCAGCTATTAAGGTGTTGTTACCGCAGTCACAGATCAAACCATTCACAGTCACACTGACTGTACAGCTACAGCAGGTCCCTAGAGTACTTTAATCTTTGGGTTAGTTTTCACAGACTGAGACTAGGACTCACATTTTCAATCTACTTAATCAGAACTAGGGTAGTACATCACAACCGCATTAGGCCTTCTTCTTTCCCTATCCTGTGTACTCTGAGCTCCTATCACTACACATTACAGGCATAAAATGGCATTTCTTTGCTGGCCCCTATCTTTTATCTGGCTATGATAGCGTCTCTGATAGGCTGGACTAGGTTAAGTGATGTCACTGCTGCAAGACATTATGGAGCAGCCCGCACAGCCACACCAGAAACCACTGGCACACTCACTGAGGCTTTAGCACTGTGTGAAATGGCATTTTTTTTGCTGAGCCTTGCAAAGCAAATTGCAGATTGCTTGAATTTGTGTGGAACTTCAAATTTCAGGAAATTTGACTCAAACTTGATTATCTGATGATCAATCCACTCATCTCTAGTTATAACTTTTCATTTTGATGAGTACATATCACTATGAGATTTTGTTTTTTGCATAATGAGCTGTGCTTTTTATTGGTACCATTTTGGTATAACTTTAAATTTGATCTTATGTGAGGCATAAATGAACAAAAATGTCAATTATCTATTTTTTGTGGCTTTTATAGGGTGAATAAATAATTAGGCATTTTTAATGCACTGATCGTTAGGAACACAGTGATGCAAGATAAGTTATTTTTCTGCAAAGATACCCTGCACTACTTAAGTAACCCAGAGCATTTTCAAGCCTGTCTGTGTTATGTCAGGCAATTTAACAAACTGTCTTCATAGCACTATCTATTAGAGTTTGAGCGATGGCAGACCAGACAGCCATTGTTAGGCCTCTGTTTGCCTTAGCAACCTTCGGCTCTCTATTATCAAGCTGTGGGGAGCGATGGAGTGACAAAGGGTGCGATCCCACACTCTCTACATCTGGCAGTTGCTATTAACCTTGGTATATACAGAATTGATTGAACACTGCAAAAACTGACAGCACTCAGTTCCCTCAACTATATCTCTGCTAGCAGTTGTAATTGAATGCTGTTAGGCCAGGGTCACACGACTGTATAAGTCGGTCATGTGCTATACAATTTTTTATCGGATAGCATTTGGACCAAAGGTGTTCAATGGGGCAGTGCTGATGATGAATTTTTTTTCACTAACAGAATCAGTCTGTGAAAAAAATTGCAGCATGCTGTGATTCCACTCTGAAAGCTGAAGACACTCAAGCATTCAATGTGTGCGTGGAAAATATCGGACTGTACTCGGATGACATCTGAGTGCAGTCCGATTTCCACGGACTCACAAAATGTGCTACGGTGTGCTACAGTTCTCTCATCCAAGAGAATCGGATCACACTACGCTGACACTCTGAGCAAACTTGGATCAGTATTTGATCGGAGTGTCATTAGCATAATCGACCCGATTCTCTCGGATGAGAGAATCTATGGTCGTGTGACCGTGGCCTTAGGGTATGTGCACAAGACATCTTTTTATGGCGGGTCTGACAATCGCCTAAAAAAAATTACGAAATAAATGCTAAAAAGAATACACACATAAAAAGTGTACACACCGCTGTCAAAATGTCAAGTTTTTGTCATGTAAAAAATCATACACAGAATCATTTCAGAATTTTTTCCACCTTCAATGTCACCCATAGTCTGTACAAATATACTGAGAAACAAACTGTAATCATTTTGAGGGGAAAACAAAAATGACAAAACTAATATAATTCTTGTAATTTGTGATATGGTTATATTCATAATTAGCCAATTACATTTAATCTAATGTTAACCCCTTTAAAGCCTGGGGCGTAATAGTACGCACCAGGCTGTCACCCCCTGTTCAGTGCGGGCTCCGACGCTGAGCCCACACTGAACCGGGCACATATCAGCTGATTCTTACAGCTGACATGTGCCCGCAACAGCCGCGGGTGGAATCATGATCCACCCGCGGCTGTTAACATGTTAAATGCCGCTCTCAATCTCTGACAGCAGCATTTAACAGTGCCGCGCCGGAAGAACGTCACTTACCTCGCCCAGCAGTGACCCCGTCATGTGATCGCGGGTCACTGATGGGTGGGAATGACAACCCTGGGTCTGCAGCAGACCCCAGTGGTTGTCATGTACTGATCGCTATGAGCGCCACCTAGTGGTCGGCGCTCATAGCACAGGAGCATTTCTGCTACATAGAGGTGATCTGCTCATCACCTCTATGTAGCAGAGGCAATTGGACAGTTGATGCTTCTAGTCTCCTATGGAGACTATAGAAGCAAGAAAAAAGTGTAAAAAAAAATGTTTTAAAAAATATAAAAAAATTAAAACAATATAAAAGTTTAAATCGCCCCAAATAAAAATAAAATAATAATAAAAAAAAACACATACACATATTTGGTATCACCGCATTCAGAATTGCCCGATCAATCAATATAAAAAAAGAATTAATCCGAACGGTAAACGGCGTAATGAGAAAAAAATTCTAAATGCCAGAATTACGTTTTTTGGTTGCAGCAACATTGAAATAAAATGCAATAACGGGTGATCAAAACATCGGATCCACCCCAAAATGGTATCAATAAAAACTTCAGCTCGGTGCAAAAAAATAAGCCCTCACCCGGCCCCAGATCCCGAAAAATGGAGATGCTACGGGGTCTTAGAAAATGGCGCCATTTTTTTAAAAAAAAATTTTTTAGCAAACTTTGGATTTTTTTTTCATCACTTAAATAAAAAAGAACCTATACATGTTTGGTGTCTATGAACTCATAATGACGTGGAGAATAAGAATAGAAGGTCAGTTTTAGCATTCAGTGAATGTGGTAAAAAAAACTAAAAAAAAAAACATCTGTGGTATTGCACTTTTTTTGCAATTTCAACGCACTTGGAATTTTTTTCCCGATTTCCAGTACACGATATGGTAAAACCAGTAATGTCGTTCAAAAGTACAACTCGTCCCGCAAAAAATATGCCTTCACACGGCCATATTGATCAAAAAATAAAAATGCTATGGCTTTGGGAACAAGGGGAGCAAAAAACAAAAATGTAAAAACGGAAAATCCCAGGGTCCTTAAGGGGTTAAATAGTAGTAAGAACACAGCTGCTATCAATTAAGTGATTCTGATTAACTTCATATAAAGTTTAGCTGTTATAGTAGGATTTTCCTGACTTTTTTTAGTTGCATTATACAGCAAAAGCCATGGTTCTCAATAATGACCAAAATATATAGATGAAGCTACTGCGGCACCAGTCTCAATATTCGCCAAGCGACACTTGTCCTTTTACAGAGAAATAGCCATGCTGCACCTGTGTTTGTTGGTGCTTCCACAATAGCACTAATATAGACATTTGTCAAAAATCAGGAAAAGCACTCCCACAGGGCATTGGTCTAAAGTCCTTTATTCCAGGTCATGAGTACATGTGAGCGGTGGGCACGGGGGGTGCGGGAATGAACGAGTACGACAGCCGTTTTGCGCTGAAAGTTGCACTTCATTGGACCCGTAGAAGTACTTGAATCTTTGGGTTAATATTCACAGACTGAGACTATTACTCACATGTTCAATCTGCTTAATCAAAACTAAGGTAGTACATCACAACTGCATTAGGCCTTCTTCTTTCCCAATCCTGTGTGCTCTCAGCTCCTATCACTACACAGTACAGGCATAAAATGGCATTTCTTGGCTAGCCCCTATCTTTTATCTGCTTATGATAGCGTCTCTGATTGGCTGGACTAGGTTAAGTGGGAATGAAGGAGGACACAGCTGTTTTGGGCTGAAAGTTGCGCTTCATTGGACCCATAGAAGGGCTACTGCCACCGCTCATATGTACACATGACCTGGATAAAGGACTTTAGACTGATGCCCTGTGGTGAGTGCTATCTTTTCCTGATTTTTGACAAATGTTCTCAATAATGAGACGTGTACACTAAAAATAAAGTTTCCAAAGAAGAAATGCATCACTGTGAAGATGGTCATTTAAATTTGGTACAAAAAGGACATTACCTAGACCTGTACATCCCTAAAAACTTGATGAAAAGACAAGATTTGTCTGGGGGGCTGCCAAGAGGCCTACAGCGACATTATAGGAGCAGCAGAAATTTCTAGTAAGTACTGGATGTGTATTGCAAGTGACAACAATCTTTCATATTCTTCATATATCTGGCCTGTGGGTTAGGAGAGCAAGAGAGAAGACTTTTCTTACAAAGAAAATCATCCAGGCCTGGCTATGTTTTTCCAAAATATACATCAATCTAAAAAGATGTAAGAAAACATGATATGGTTTGATGAGACTAAGCTTAAACTTTTTGGCAGTGGTGTGAAAAAGTGATTGCCCCCTGTTAGGCGTCAGTCTGGTGCTGGATTCACGTCACACGTCGCACGTCTCCCTGCGGTTCTTGGAGATTGTGCGAACCGTCTTACCCTTCCGTGTGCCTTAACATGAAGGGTTAAGATAATTGTTAGGTGCGTCGCCGGTCGCTCTCTCCTCCGTGCAGTTAATGGAGATAGAGCGTACCGCTTTACCCGGTCCGGCGTGCTGTTAACACGGACGGGTTATCTGTTTAGTTGTCGCTTTTCCTTTCCACCCGGAAAGTGTTCGGCAGCAGTCCATTAGGCTGCATTGCAGACACCGGGGTCGGTTGCGTTCCATTTAATTAAAGTTGTCTGCAACCGCCCTCCTAACAGTATCTGAGCGCCAGGGTCTTGCCGAACATGACCGACAACCAGCAACTGCAGCGGTATATTCAGCAACTGGAGGCCAGACTTAGAACTCTGGAACAAACTGCTCCGGTCGCTGATATCACTGTAGTAGCTTTCCAGGTGGCTACTCTAGCAGCCAACATTATAAACTCGGCTGCGGTGAATACTGCAACCACTGCAAGTGCCCCATTACCCCGGTTTGCTCTCCCGGAGAAATTTTCTGGGGACAGTAAACTCTGTAGGGGGTTTATTAACGTATGCTCCATTCATTTGGAGATGATGGAGGCACGGTTCCCCTCCGAAAGAGCCAAAGTGGGATATATCATCTCATTGCTTTCCCACAGGGCTCTGGAGTGGGCTACTCCTCTCTGGGAGCGGAACGACCCGGTGGAAGTAAACGCGGGTCTTTTCCTTAAGACCCTAAAAAGTGTTTTCCTGGGTCCTCAGGTCAGGCATGATACGGCTCTCAAGCTCCTTGCGTTGGTCCAGGGTTCGGCCACCGCCAGTCACTATGCCGTCCAGTTCAGAACCCTAGCAACTGAACTGGATTGGTCAGAGTGGTCTCTTATTCCGGTGTTCTGGAGGGGTCTGGCTGGGCATATTAAGGATGCCTTATCTACCAGAGAGATTCCAACCTCTCTGGAGGAGTTAATATCTCTCGCTGACCGTATTGACTTGCGTCATGCGGAACATAAGTTAGAGCTGGAGGTTGCCAGACCTCAACATCTGTTGGCACCAGGTGTCTTTTAACCCAAGACTCTCGACCCGGAGCCTGAGGCTATGGATATATCCTGAACTGAGTCTAGTTCCTCTTGTTCCTGACCCGCACATCTCTTGGAGCACCCCGTAAATAAGGGTTCCAGGCAGTCGGTAAAACGAGTAGGTCTTACCACCGTTGGAGGAGGTGTATTAAAGTCCGGGACTTCTTCCTCCAAATTATCCTTTAATGTGACATTGTCCCTTGGTAAATCTGCTGCCAAGGCGTGGGTGGACTCTGGTGCTGAGGGCAATTTTTTATCATCTACATTTGCCCAGAGGCACGCCATCCCTATTGAGTTACTCTCCAGACCAATGAACATTAGTGTTGTCAATGGTTCACTCCTGGACGCGCAAATCACCCACCAGTCGATTCCCCTCACCATGTCATTCTCTCAGGGCCACCGGGAGGTCATCTCATTTCTTATTATTCCCGGTGGTTTAGACGAGGTGTTATTGGGTCTCCCCTGGCTACGTTGTCATACTCCACACATTGACTGGAATACGGGGAGAATTTCTCCCTGAAGTGAGAATTGTGCATCACAGTGTATGGTCAAAGTCACCCGGAGGGTAGTCTCTGATTCTCCTACCGTTGTGGCATCCGGTACAGATTCTTTGTCTGTCCCCAGGACCCGGGTCTTGTCAGATTGCGTCGTAAAGAACTCTCAGGAAGAGAGGGTGGCAGCAGTGTCCTCTAACCCGGTTCCGTCGGGGGGGACATTTGTTTCACCTAATCTACAGAATATGGTGCTCTCCTGGGCTCATGCCCCTGAGATCGGAGCTCACCTGGGGATCAAACGTACCACTAAGTCCTTTCAACGATCCTATTGGTGGCCCCGGTGGCGCCAGGACGTCAAGGACTTTGTAAACGCGTGTCCCGTCTGTGCGAGAGATAAATCTTTCTGCCAGAGACCGGCGGGTCCTGTCCCTCTGTCACCCGTGAGGGATCCCACACATGGAGAACTAGTTGTCATTTCTTGCCATCCTGCTTCCCGCCCCAAAAAAGGGTACCCTGTACACCGGAGGGGTCACAGTTCCGTGAATCCTTTCTCTGACCCGGTGGACCACATTCTTGCCCCCCCGGCTCATGGAGGAAAATAAGCGTCAAGTGGAGGGGGATGTTAATGGGGGGGATAATGTTAGGCGGCGGTCTGGTGCTGGATTCGAAATGGGTCCCGGACCTTCTGTCATCTCCGATTCCAGTCCAGCCAGGGCTGATGCTGCTCAGAATCACCATCAGCCCCAACGCCTAGCTGGTCCGCGAGCCCTGTTTGTCTCCCAGGTAGTTGTGCCTAGCAATGTTAAGCCTGGGTTGCAGAGTGAGACAGGGCTTGTGGAATCTAAGTCCAGGTTTTGCCGCACTGAGCATGTCAGTGACCTGGCAGCTCATGATTGGTGGGTTGGCACCCACCTGACCCGGTGAACTGGCACCCCCTGATTGGTTCACGGGTAACGTCACCAATAGCGCGTCGGTGGGCAGGGCTTAGTCTTTAAAAGGCCTGCCCATAAAGATGGCGATGTGCTCAGATCATTTGAGCTGGTAGTTTGTGGTGTGCACGCTGAAACTCTTGGGCTCCTCTAAGAGCCATAGCTTTATGCAGGCAGGTAGCCATATAGAGCGGGTCTGCTCAGTCCGATAGCTCACCGGCTGAGTGCACGAATACCCGGCGGGTATCACACCCACATACTAGCGCCGACTGCTATAGCGTAGTGCCTGTACCGAAGACAGGGCTACTGCTCCTAGTCCGGTCACACGTCTCCCCGCGGTTCTTGGAGATTGTGTGAACCGCTTTAGCGCCAATCCCCATAGAGTAGCGCCTGTATCAAAGACAGGGCTACTGCTGTTCCCACGGTCGCACGTCTCCCTGCGGTTCTTGGAGATTGTGCGAACCGTCTTACCCTTCTGTGTGCCTTAACACGAAGGGTTAAGATAATTGTTAGGTGCGTCGCCGGTCGCTCTCTCCTCCGTGCAGTTAATGGAGATAGAGCTTTACCCGGTCCGGTGTGCTGTTAACACGGACGGGTTATCTGTTTAGTTGTCGCTTTTCCTTTCCACCCGGAAAGTGTTCGGCAGCAGTCCATTAGGCTGCATTGCGGACCCCGGGGTCGGTTGCGTTCCATTTAATTAAAGTTGTCTGCAACCGCTCTCCTAACACCCCCTTCCTGATTTCTTATTCTTTTGCATGTTTGTCACACTTAAATGTTTCAAATAACAAAACAAATGTAAATATTAGACAGATAACACAAGTAAACACAAATGCAGTTTTTTAAATGAAGGTCTTTATTATAAGGGAAAAAGAAATCCAAACCTATAGGGCCCTGTGTGAAAAAGTGATTGCCCCTAAACATAATAACTGGTTGGGTCATCCTTAGCAGCAACAACTGCAATCAAGCGTTTCCGATAAATGGCAAGGAGTCTTTTACAACGCTCAAGGGGAATTTTGTTATTTGTTATTTTTTCCCACTCAAAAATATTTCAGTTTATGTTTCTATTGAATTGCACAGTTTATGGTTGACATGTAATGTATATGCACATGTTAAACAACTGCTGAATTTTTTTCTGAACAGGTTTGTCACAAAAAAAGTATTACCTTGTGCCAGCAAAGTAAATGAGATTCCTGAAGTCTTTTCTCTGAGTGAGTCATCACTGCAAAAGTTCCTGGCAGGGAAAGGACTGAGCAGCTGGGTCAGGAGTTGAAGACGCGGATGACTCATGCACAGAAAAAAGACTTCCTGTTTCTACATATAGCTTAGAAGGATTCAGTTAGTCAGTTTTTAATCACGTGATGTCATAGACTTAATGGAAAAGAGAAGAATTAGCTGGGTAGAAAGGGAAAATGAGTAATTGTAAATACACTGTGCTATATAATATGATTATTGCAATATATTAAGAAGATAAAAACTTTAATGGGGGTGCTTCTTTCATTATTTCTAATTGAGTATATAGATACAAATATTTCATAGATATACATGATTTGCTAGCTGGATGTGGCCCTAGGTTAAAATCCCACCAGGGATGACAGTGTCTGTAAAGCACTGCAGAATATTATGGTGATACAAAAGAAATTATAATAAACAAACAGTACAGACCAAAAGTTTGGACACACCTTCTCATTTAAAGATTTTTCTGTATTTTCATGACTTTGAAAATTGTACATTCACACTGAAGGCATCAAAACTATGAATTAACACATGTGGAATTATATACTTACCAGAAAAGTGTGAAACAACTGAAAATATGTCTTATATTATAAGGTCTTCAAAGTAGCCACCTTTTGCTTTGATGACTGCTTTGCACACTCTTGGCATTCTCTTGATGAGCTTCAAGAGGTAGTCACCAGAAATGGTTTTCACTTCACAGGTGTGCCCTGTCAGGTTTAATAAGTGGGATTTATTGCCTTATAAATGGGGTTGGGACCATCAGTTGTGTTGTGCAGAAGTCTGGTGGATACACAGCTGATAGTCCTACTGAATAGACTGTTAGCTGATTTTTTCCTGCCATAATACAAATTCTAAGTAAAGAAAAGCGAGTGGCCATCATTACTTTAAGAAGTGAAGGTCAGTCAGTCCAAAAAATTGGAAAAACTTTGAAAGTGTCCCCCAGTGCAGTTGCAAAAACCATCAAGCGCTACAAAGAAACAGGCTCACATGAGGACCGCCCCAGGAAAGGAAGACCAAGAGTCACCTCTGCTTCTGAGGATAAGTTTATCCGAGTCACCAGCCTCAGAAATCGCAGGTTAACAGCAGCTCAGATTAGAGACCAGGTCAATGCCACACAGAGTTCTAGCAGCAGACACATCTCTACAACAACTGTTAAGTAGTGTTGAGCCACCCCCGTAGTGTTCGAGTTCGGTTCGGTTCGTCGAACACCCGTATGTTCGCCGAACTGTTCGTCGAACTGTTCGTCGAACACCTTCGAACACCATTAAAACCAATGGCAGGCAAACAAAAACACATAGAAACACATAGAAAACACCTTCAAAGGTGTCCAAAAGCTGACAAACTGCTCAGAAGACACAACTAACACATGGAAAAGTGACAAGTACATATAGTCATGCGAAAAGAAAAGAGGTGGAGGAGTAAAAGGAGGGGGAGACACAGATATAGGCATGTCATGCCCTTATAAAATCCAAAAAGTGAGAAGCCGACACGGCCAGTCCGCTCCTGCCCGTGCCACCTCCGTGTCGCCGGGTTTGTGCCAGAGCCGCAGTGAACCCTGACGGCCAGCCTCCCTCTCCCAATACTGGTGCCTGTCCGCTGGTGGGTCGAGCGAGCCCCCCTGTGGTGGAGGCAGCTCTAAGCTTTTTAATTTAAATTGTCTCTCTAATTTGAATGAATACACTTTAAATCCATTTACAAGGATCTATTGGAGGGCAAGTCTCATGCCAGCAGCCGCGTAATTCCAGCTCCAGTAGCGTCCACTAAAGCTGCTGCAGTTAAAAAGCTTTTATAAGGATCGAGCTCGGCTGTCCACCGCAAGGCATCCTACTGCCAGTCCCAGCCCCTATGCCTTGGGGTGCCTCCTGATGCTCTTCACTGAGTATCCCGTGGTCCCGAAGCATTTCCTTTGAAAAAATTAAGTGTCCAAACTACAGGTGGTGTAGCTTGCTTAACAGCTGGGATAATCCGCTGACTAGCAGACACTGCTACTAGGCACAAAGTATTTCCTGGGCTAGATGCAGTTAAAAATTTGTAATTAGATACTCTCGTTGGATGCTGAGAAAGCATTCCATAGAGTCTCCTGGCACGCCATATATGATTCTCTTAAAAAGCTTGGGGTAGGGGTCTAGGGGACCCTTTTATAGCCAAAATCACGGCCCTGTATCACAATACGTCACCTAGGCTGAAGATAAATGGAACTGTAGCACCCTGAGGGCTCGGTTGCTACAGAGGTATTGCACCTCACCCAGAGGTGTGATATCTCACTCTCAGGTAAGGATGGAGTGTGGATCAGGACCCGACACCTGCATGCATTACACCACATTGCGGTGGGGCAGGGCGACCAATATGCCCCTGAGATGGGCACGACAGTCCCTGTCCCTGGCTGGAGGGAACACTGAGGAAGGGGAACCCTGTAGTGCAGGAGCAGGGAGGAAGCAGTTCCTGGGTGCATTGAGAAGGGAGTATAAAAGGTGGGCACCATCTTAGTTCAGTGCAGAGAAGTCTGAGCAGAAGTGACAGGGAGCAGGGGCTCTGCATGAGCTCTGCTCCGGAGGCGGGCCTAGTAACAGAGGCCCAGGCCTGGAAGAGGGAGAAGGAAGGAAGAGGAGCGGAGAAGGCTCCAGGAGCGAGGAACGAAGGGATCCCAGGGGTGCAGACGGGCGAGTTGCCACCGCACGCCCGAATCCACCTGCGTGGAGGGGTCAGGCCAAAGGGGGAGACCGGTCCCCGAAACTAGTGGAGGCAGGAAACGACCCTCAGCTAGAAACCGGAGGCTGTGACATTTTATGTGGCGCAGCCCCTCGCTACACCCGCTAGGAAGGCACCACATAGGGTCAGGGAAACTAGCGCCAAGTTTACCAAGAGGAGGCCCGAGGCAGCCGGACAGAAGGGTTGGTAAGAAAGGCCAGACAAAGGACACACAAAGGGGGTCCTGTGAAGCGCTCCAAAGTTATCTGGGAGTTGTCTGAGCCCCTCACCTGTTGAGCACAGTACGACGTGGGCAGCCGTTACCTGCAGACGTGGTCTGGATAATAAGAACTGTGAGTAAAGGCCCTGGACTGCATCACTGACTCCGTGTCGTTACTGCTGCTGCCCTGCACCATCACCCCCATCCTCCGCATACACTGCCCTGAGGCTATACTCCTCCCGTGGGGAGTTATGCTACGCTCTGCTGCACCCACAACAGTCTCAGCGGTCTGCCCTGCAGCGGCGGTTCACTCTGACCGCAATCCACGGGTGGCGTAGTCGGACATTTAAACATCAAAACCACATAAATAGTTCCGCCACTGGTTTGACCGCCCTGAGCCACGGAACCGGGTCGCTGCCACGGAGACTACAACCACCAGCATCCACCAAAAAGGGTCCGGCTCCGGGAGTCCCAAGGCCCAGGGGGTGCATCAGAACATTTTCATCACCTTTCACAATCACCAATGGGACAAGGCAGGGATGTCCTCTGTCCCCTCTCTTATACATCCTAGTGACGGAGCACCTGCTCTTATCAATTCGCCATAACCCCAATATTAGGTGGATTGAGGTGGGAGGCACCAAGTACAAGTGCTCTCTATTTGCTGATGATGTCCTAGTATATATCACTCAATCACATATATCCATCCATGCTGTTATGGCTGAAATAGATCACTTTGTTACATGGTCAAATTTTAAAATCAATGCAGCGAAGTCTGAGGCCCTCGATGTCTCCCTCCCCAAATCCATACAGGATTCCATCCAGTCCAACTTTCCCTTTGCCTGGCCCTCACAGGGTATCAAATACTTAGGAATTCCTATTCATAGAGACCTCTCCCATCTATGTTATCTTAATTTTGGGCCCTTTATTGAACAACTCCATACAGACCACGGTTGGCAAGTTAGAACTGTAAGATTCACTTTGTGAACCACTGGTGTTTTGTGGAAAAGCACATGTACACTGTGTTCCAAATTATTATGCAGAAAGTGTTTAGGAGTGATAAGGGAAGAATTTGTTTATTTGTCAGTTAAACTCATTGATGGTGATGTGTGTCAGGGCTCTTTATATCACTGTAAGCAATTGCAGACACCTGTGCTAATTAGTTTGGCAGGTGTGTCCAATGAAAGGCAAGACTACTTAAGAAGGCTGTCCCACATTATTAAGCAGCCTACATTTTCTGCCAAAATGGGAAAGAAAAAGGATGTGTCGGCTGCTGAGAAGCAACAAATTGTGGAGTGTTTAGGTCAAGGCATGACTACAAACAACATTGTGCGATGATCAGGATGAAGTGTCTTGGCAATCAAGAAGTATGTAGCTGATTCACAGTACACACGTGTGCGTGCTGATAAGGGCAAATTGAGGACTCTTTCCTACAGGCAATTACGTCAGGTTAAAAGAGCAGCGGCAAAAAAGCCTTGTCATAGCAGCAGACAAGTTTTTGAAGCTACTGGTGCCTCCAACATCCCCCGAACAACAAGATGCAGGGTCCTTCAGAGGTTTGCAGCTTTGCATACGCCATCCTGTCGACCTCCTCTATCCACTTCACACAAGCAGAAACGGCTCCAGTGGGCCAAACATTACATGAAGACTGATTTCAAAACTGTTTTGTTCACGGATGAGTGCCATGCAATGCTCGATGGTCCAAATGGATGGAGTGGAGGATGGCTGGTTGATGGACACCCCACGCAAACACGGCTACAGCGCCAACAAGGAGGAGGTGGAGTAATGTTTTGGGCTGGAATCATGGGGAGAGAGATTGTCGGCCCCTTTAGGATCCCTGAAGGGGTAAAGATGAACTCCATAATGTATGTGGAGTTTCTCAAACAGCACTTCCTGCCATGGTTCAAGAAGAAGAACCGTGTATTCCACAGCAAGATCATTTTTATGCATGATAATGCACCATCTCATGCTGCACATAAAACATCTGCATCTCTGGCTGATATGGGCATAAAAGGGGACAAACTTATGGTGTGACCCCCATGCTCCCCTGACCTCTACCCCATTCAGAACCTCTGGAGCATCATCAAAAGGAGTGTCTATGATGGCGGGAGGCAGTTCACATCTAAGCAACAGCTCTGGGAGGGTATTCTGTCCTCATGCAAAACAATTGAAGCAGAAACCATCCAAAACCTGACAAATTCAATGGACGAGAGAGTTCAGAAGCTCCTTTCGAACAAGGGGTCCTATGTGAAAATGTAACATCACCTAGAATAAAGTTTTGAGTTGAAAACTGTTTGATTTCAGTTTCTAATAACCTGCTAATGCTTATGATTTCAAAAATAACCATTTTTTTGGTCTTTATTAAAATGAAAAGGTTGATCGAAAAGTTTAGGGGATCTAAGAGTGTGGCAACCCAGTAGTCAGGATTACTTTGAATTCTGACAATATGAGGGTCATGTTGCAGGTAGTGCAGCAAGAAGGCACTTATGTGTCTTGCGCATCTTGGAGCCCCAAAATTATTTTCCGGGCTAGATGCAGCTAAAAATTATTATTAATTTTAAATCTGGTGGAGCTTAGTATAGATGGCCTAATAGAATCAGTGCTGCACACTGCTACAAAGCCCAAATTATTTTCCAGCCAAGATACAGATAAACATGATTAGTAATTTTAAATCTGGTGGAGCTTATTATAGATGGCCTAATAGAATCAGTGCTGCACACTGCTACAAAGCCCAAATTATTTTCCAGCCAAGATACAGACAAACATGATTAGTAATTTGAAAGCTTAAAACGGTTGTTGAGGTGATTTTAACCAATCATCAAGCTTTTACTCTCCCCAGGATGACACAGGGGTAGAAAAGTCGTTTCGGATCCATGATTTGTTCATCTTTATGAACGTGAGTCTGTCTACATTATCAGTGGAGAGCCGCGTGCGCTTATCTGTCAGCACACCACCAGCAGCGCTGAACACACGTTCAGACAGAACGCTGGCTGCGGGGCATGACAAGATCTCTAAGGCGTAAGTGGCTAGCTCCGGCCATTTATCCAGATTGGAAGCCCAAAAAGAGCAAGGGTCCAGTGACACAGTCATGGCTTCAATGTTTACTTGGAGATACTCCTGTACCATCGTCTCTAGGCGTTGACTATGTGTCAGACTTCTTGTCTCCTGTGGCCTTGCAAAGGATGGGCTAAAAAAGTGGTGAAATGATTCCGCAAAATTGATGTTACCAGCAGATACTGTGGTTCTGTTACGGTTTGAGTGCTGAACACTCGACGGTCCCACGGTTGGCAAGTTGGAACTGTGAGATTCACTACGTGCACCACTGGTGTTCTTGTGGAAAAGCACATGTAAGATTCTGCAACAGTCTCTGCTGATACTCCTGCATGCGTGCATCCCTTTCTATGGCAGGAATAATTTCTGCAAATTTACTTTTGTACCGGGGATCTAACAGTGTGGCAACCCAGTAGTCAGGATTATTTCTAATTCTCACAATTCGAGGGTCATGTTGCAGGTAGTGCAGCAAGAAGGCACTCATGTGTGTTGCGCATCCAGGAGCACCAAGTCCCTGTTGTGTTGGTGGCGAGGTAACAATCATGCTTCCTTCCTCTGTCCTCTCCCCCCAACCTCGCACAACAGAAATGTGATCAAGGTCTCCCTCATCTGATGAGTCTTCCATCAGTTCGTCCTCCACTTCTTCCTGGGCTCCTGCACCTTCCTCACTAGTTTGGCTGCTACCATGCGCCCTGGTAAAACCATCTCCCCCACCCTCACATGCCTGCCGCCTTGGTGCTGCTGACCGTCTGGACCTTGCAGATGTTAGCCCTTCCGCATACAACTCCTCCTCCTCTACTTCCTCCACCTCCTCTTGTGCCACCACCTGATTCCGAATTCTGTTTAACATGTGCTCCAGCATGTAAACCACCTCTGGATCTCGTTGGCCCAGGCTATACATTAGAACGTATTGCACCAGGGCTTGTCGGTGCTGCCACAGTCACTGCAACATGTGCAGAGTTGAATTCCACCGGGTAGGCACATCGCATTTTAGCCGGTGAAGTGGCAGGCCCAACGACTTCTGTAGAGAAGTAAGTCGCTGAGCTGCGGGATGCGAACGGCGGAAGTGAGCACACAGCGACTGTGCCCTCTGCAGACGGCCATCTAGTCCGGGATAGTGGGCTAAAAATTTCTGGACAACCAGGTTCAACACGTGAGCCATACAAGGCACGTGTGTGACATTGCCCCGGCTAAGGGCCGCACCCAGGTTTGCAGCATTGTCGCACACGGCCTTCCCTGGTTTCAGGTCCAGTGGAGCCAACCATTCATGAAATTGGTTCTCCAGAGCTGACCACAACTCCTCAGCTGTGTGACTCACATTTCCCAGACATTTCAAAGTAAAAACCGCCTGATGACGTTGAGCCCTACTGCCAGCATAGTAAGGAGGTGTGCAGGATCCCTTCTATGCAGTTAGAAAGCTTGTGGCATGACCAGACAGGCTTTGGGTGCAGGTGGAGGACCGAGAGGAGGTTGAGGAGGCAGAAGCAGTGGAGGAACTTTGAGATAAAGAGGATTCACGCACAACTCGTGGGGACGGCAAGACTTGGACAGCAGCCCCTTGTCCTGCTGTCACCATAGTTACCCAGTGCCCAGTCAGCGACATGTAACGCCCCTGTCCATGCCTACTCGTCCAAGTGTCTGTCGTGAAATGCACCCTGTCACACACAGAGTTTCTCAAAGAAGCGGTGATGTTGTGTGCGACATGCTGGTGGAGTGCAGGCACACCTTTCTTTGAGAAGTAGTGCCGACTGGGCATCTGGTACTGGGGCACTGCGACAGACATAAGGTCTCGAAAATCCTCTGTGTCCACCAGGCAGAAAGGCAGCATTTCTGTAGCCAAGAGCTTGCAGATGGTGAAATTCAACCTCTTAGCTTTCTCATGGCTAGGAGGAAATGGTCTTTTACTTGTCCACATCTGAAGGACCGAGGGCTGGCTATTGTGCTTAGACGGGGTTGATAAGGGTGTCCCCGGCAAACTGCCGGTCTGAGAGGAAGATGCAGGCGGACATGTTAGGTTGCTTTGATCCAAAGGTGGTGCTATCGATGTCGGACAGCGCTCAACACCAGCTGGTGTTACCACCTCCAAAGAAAATGATGACCTGCCAATCACTCTGGCTGTTGCAGGTAAAGAGGTGGCAGGTCTGCGCCCCAAAACAGGTGTGACTGCTGTCCCCCCAGTCACAGAGGATGAAGAGGCCGCGGATGCACAAGATATGGCAGACGGTGGTTGGCCCGACCGGCTAGGCCACATTGTAGCACAGTGAGCTTCCCACTGCAACTTATGCTTCATGTCCATGTGCCGGTTCATGCATGAAGTACTGAAACTATGTATTTTTTGGCCTCTACTTAGCTTTTGCTGACAAATGTTACAGATAACACGAGTTGGGTCATCTTTATCGATCTGAAAAAATGCCCAGGCTATGCAAGGCTTAGCACCCATGCGACCTGAAGAGCCACCACGACTTGTGGTGAGAGGCAGAGTTGTGTTTGAGGATGCAGTTGTTGACGTGCTTCCAGTACTACGTCTCTGTCCAGGAAGGCGCAACCTGACCTCGTCGTCACTAGCATCCTCCTACACCTCCTCTGCTGACCTCATCTCTTGGCTGACTGTGGGTTGACAGTAAGTGGGATCTCCAACCTCATCATCATCACCCTGTGCGTTATCACACCCGTCGTCCTCAGAGCCAACCTGTTCCTGCCCTGACAAAAAACTAATGCTGTCGCTCCTATCAGGTATTTGAGTCTCATCATCGTCTTCCTCATTGTCTCCACCAACAGGAGTTACAGTTTGGGAATGAGGGTCTACATTATGGTCAGAACCTTCTGCGTCTGGTCCTGGATCCGACTCATAAAGATTCTGGGCATCAGTGCAGATCATTTCCTCGTCTGGATTCACAGAAGCGCTGGAGTCGACCTCTGATTCCCAGGCTATAGTATGAGTAAACAGCTCTGCAGACTCAACCATCTGTTCTACCTCATACTCAGACGGGCAGCTGGAGATTTGGGAGCTGTGAGGAAGCAAGTGCGATTGGGGTGACACCTTTGAGGACTGGAGTATTTGTAATGTTGAAGTTGATGTGGAGGAGAGCCCACTTAAAGGAACACTTGATATCCGTTGAAGCACCTACTGTTTTTGTGCCTCATCTGGAATTTGTAGCGATTGGCGTGGCCGTAAGAAAGGGATCTTATCACATTGTTCGCTAAAAGAAGTAGACATTTTAGTTTGGCTGGAAGATGGTCTTTCTTCTGCAGATGTTACTGTTGCTTTAACACCTACCCCACGGACACAACCTTTTTTCCCCTTCCCAACACGCCTATTCCCCTTTCCACCAGCAGCAGGCCTTTTTCCACTCATTTTGGTGGTTAACTAATTCACAACTCTGGAGTTGTTTGCACAAAAAAACAATGGATGGGAACCGAGCAGAGCTGAGTGGCCAAACTGTGGTATTAGGCCAAAACTATTGGCTGGGTTAGATGCAGAAAAAAATTATATTCAATTTGCAACCTGATGGAGGTCAGTATAGATGGACTAATAGAACAAGTCCCACACACAGCTAGAAGCCCAAATATTTTTTCAGAGGTAGATGCAGAAAAAAATATATTCAGTTTGCAACCTGATGGAGGTCAGTATATATGGATTAATAGAACAAGTCCCACACACAGCTAGAAGCCCAAATATTTTTTCAGAGGTAGATGCAGATAAAAATTATTTTTAATTTGCAACCTGATGGAGGTCAGTATAGATGGACTAATAGAGAAAGTCCCACACACTGCTAGAAGGCCAAATATTTTTTCAGAGCTAGATGCAGATAAAAATTATTTTTAATTTGCAACCTGATGGAGGTCAGTATAGATGGACTAATAGAGAAAGTCCCACACACTGCTAGAAGGCCAAATATTTTTTCAGAGCTAGATGCAGAAAAAAATTATATTCAGTTTGCAACCTGATGGAGGTCAGTATAGATAGACTAATAGAACAAGTCCCACACACAGCTAGAAGCCCAAATATTTTTTCAGAGCTAGATGCAGATAAAAATTATTTTTAATTTGCAACCTGATGGAGGTCAGTATAGATGGACTAATAGAGAAAGTCCCACACACTGCTAGAAGGCCAAATATTTTTTCAGAGCTAGATGCAGACAAAAAATTATTTTGAATTTGCAACGTGATGGAGGTCAGTATAGATGGACTAATAGAACAAGTCCCACACACTGCTAGAAGCCCAAATATTTTTTCAGAGCTAGATGCAGAAAAAAATTATATTCAATTTGCAACCTGATGGAGGTCAGTATAGATGGACTAATAGAGAAAGTCCCACACACTGCTAGAAGGCCAAATATTTTTTCAGAGCTAGATGCAGACAAAAAATTATTTTGAATTTGCAACCTGATGGAGGTCAGTATAGGTGGACTAATAGAACAAGTCCCACACACTGCTAGAAGGCCAAATATTTCTTTAGAGCTAGATGCAGAAAAAAATTATATTCAGTTTGCAACCTGATGGAGGTCAGTATAGATGGACTAATAGAACAAGTCCCACACACAGCTAGAAGCCCAAATATTTTTTCAGAGGTAGATGCAGAAAAAAAATATATTCAGTTTGCATCCTGATGGAGGTCAGTATAGATGGACTAATAGAGAAAGTCCCACACACTGCTAGAAGGCCAAATATTTTTTCAGAGCTAGATGCAGAAAAAAATTATTTTGAATTTGCAACGTGATGGAGGTCAGTATAGATGGACTAATAGAACAAGTCCCACACACAGCTAGAAGCCCAAATATTTTTTCAGAGCTAGATGCAGAAAAAAATTATATTCAGTTTGCAACCTGATGGAGGTCAGTATAGATGGACTGATAGAACAAGTCCCACACACTGCTAGAAGCCCAAATATTTTTTCAGAGCTAGATGCAGAAAAAAATTATATTTAATTTGCAACCTGATGGAGGTCAGCATAGATGGACTAATAGGATGATGCTATGCCCAAAAGATTTTACTTCACTGGGTGCAGTAAAAAAATTGGTATTCTATACACAGGTGGTATATCTTGCAACATAGCTAGGCTACTCCACTGACTAACACTCTCTGCAATAGGCCAAAAAGGATTAGCTTTGCTAGATTCAGCCAAATGCTGTGAAAAAAACTTGCACAGCACTGGCACAGACCTGCCTGGCAAAAACTGATAGGAACTGATGTAACCTAGTCCTGAAAAGGACTGCAATTACAATTAGTCTTTACTCCCACAACCTATCTATTTAAGAGCACAGACCTGCCTGATAAAAGTCATAGGAAATGCTGTAACCTAGTCCTTAAAAGGACTGCAATCACAACTATTCCCTACTCCAAAGCTATCTGTATATTTTTGCGAAAATTGGCTTGAAATTAACAAGGTATAGCGCACACAGCAACAGCGGTGCCGTCTAACACGCAGCTGCAGCAGTGAGAAAATGGTGGCGACGGGGAAAATGGCTTGGTCTTATAGGGCAAGGACATGTGACATACACTGCCAATGACACATGCCCTTGCTTGTGTGAAAAAAATTACTTCGCTCCGTGTGTGCGCTGCTGATAGGCTGACAGATTGCACCTCCCCACTGTAAATGCGGGAAAGAGAAAAAAAAATGGAGATCTTCATTATTGCAGAGATCCATCCCCTGCCCCTCCCCCCACCCCGCTGTACACTCAAACTGCGTATTAACATTAATTTTCATCATTACTGAGAAAAAATCCAGTTATGATTTTGGTGCACGAACAGTTATCGAACATAAGCTCGAACAGCCGAATTTTTCTCAAATCGTTCGTGTTCGCCGAACGGCTCGAACACCGCCCAAAACAGCTCGAATTTGAGATTGGCGAACAGTTCGAGTCGAGCAACGCTCATCTCTACTGTTAAGAGGAGACTTTGTGCAGCAGGCCTTCATGGTAAAATAGCTGCTAGGAAACCACTGCTAAGGACAGGCAACAAGCAGAAGAGACTTGTTTGGGCTAAAGAACACAAGGAATGGACATTAGACCAGTGGAAATCTGTGCTTTGGTCTGATGAGTCCAAATTTGAGATCTTTGGTTCCAACCACCGTGTCTTTGTGCGACGCAGAAAAGGTGAACGGATGGACTCTACATGCCTGGTTCCCACCGTGAAGCATGGAGGATGAGGTGTGATGGTGTGGGGGTGCTGTGCTGGTGACACTGTTGGGGATTTATTCAAAATTGAAGGCATACTGAACCAGCATGGCTACCACAGCATCTTGCAGTGGCATGCTATTCCATCCGGTTTGCGTTTAGTTGGGCCATCATTTATTTTTCAACAGGACAATGACCCCAAACACACCTCCAGGCTGTGCAAGGGCTATTTGACCAAGAAAGAGAGTGATGGGGTGCTACGCCAGATGACCTGGCCTCCACAGTCACCAGACCTGAACCCAATCGAGATGGATTGGGGTGAGCTGGACCGCAGAGTGAAGGCAACAGGGCCAACAAGTGCTAAGCATCTCTGGGAACTCCTTCAAGATTGTTGGAAGACCATTTCCGGTGACTACCTCTTGAAGCTCATCAAGAGAATGCCAAGAGTGTTCAAAGCAGTCATCAAAGCAAAAGGTGGCTACTTTGAAGAACCTAGAATATAAGACATATTTTCGGTTGTTTCACACTTTTTGTTAAGTATATAATTCCACACGTGTTAATTCATAGCTTTGATGCCTTCAGTGTGAATGGACAAGTTTCATAGTCATGAATATACAGAAAAATCTTTAAATGAGAAGGTGTATCCAAACTTTTGGTCTGTACTGTATATATGTATTGTACTGAAAACATTAAGTTTAGTTGGTCATTTCCTCTCTGTATAATTAACTTGGTATTCCGGTTAATAATATACAGTAATGTGTCATTGTATCTTAAATGAAGCAACTGATATATTTTTAAGCTAAAAAAACCTCTATTTTCATAGCTGGCTGATCTCATACATTATATTTGATGACAAATAAAAACAAACAATATGCCCAATATATGTTAATAAATATTTTATCTTTATTGAAAAACAATTACGCATTAAGAAAAACCAATAGAGTAGGGGAAAGGGACAGCAAAAAAGGCCCTAGTCCTAAAAGGTACAACAAATCTAGTGATATGGAAGACAAATCAGCTAAATAGCCAGATACTACCTAACAAATGTATTGCTGGTGACATAGAAGTAAAATGAGCTTACTGACATATTTTCTTTTTTCATTCTTAGATTCACAATGCCTGTATCTGTGTCCAACTCTCCATTGGTTGATGCGAATGAGATTATATTTGTCTTTGACTTTTTGTGCACATACTATGAAAATCTGACATACAGATGTGTACTCCCATAACGTGTTTGAATTGTGTTAAGTCCTGTGTTATCCAGTAAAAAACATTATTTGTTAATGTGTACATTTTTTTTTACACAGGCGCCCATGGCTGATGGACGGCATCCGTCAGCTGTGTGCATTTTCTTTTTTCCTGTTTATTTAAGATGTCGCTCCATACATCTCAAGATATGTCATCTTAACAGAAAAGTTGGGGAAGGTAAATCAAGGCTAACCTAATCCTACACTGTTTGACAAGAAGTCACAAATTGCTATGAGGTTGTTGAAAAATGCTTTACATTAGAGGAAAAAGTCCTTCTGTTCCCCTCATTTCGCAATAAGAATTATTTAACAATCCCTCTTTCCCTCCTGCTCCCACACATACATGATTCAAATGTGTTACAAAAAAAAGTTCTCCGTCTTCTCCGCACCTGTGCTGCAAATCGGATCGCACTAAGATGGCACTCGGCTCAAACTCTGACAGAATTGGAGCCGAGTGTCATTAGCATAATCGGCCCGATTTTCTCACATGAGAGAATATATGGCCAGGTGAGCGAACCCTAAAAGAAATAAAACAGATATAAAACTACATAAATTTAGTATCATGCGAACCAACAGAATAAAGTATGAACTTTATTTATTTGGCAAATGAAAAGTGCTGAATTTACAATGTCAAAAAACTGGAAACATTTATGACTCTGTCGTCACTGCAGCATGTCGCAGGGTACACCATAGGAAATCATTACATCCAATGTTGCAACGTGTCACTGCTGTTAGAACCCTCCTGTTAGTTTTTGCTATCTTGTGTTTTGCGGTCACGTGACCATCTGCTTATATATTCCAGCTCTGCCCTTCTGGCTGTGCTGGACTTCAGTGTTGTTTGACTGTTTCTCTAGCCAGGTGCTTCGGTGCCTATCTCTGTCAGTTTGCTTGGTCCTCTTGGACCTCTAGTACTTTTTGTCAGTTTGTCTTTTGTGTTCTACAACAATTTCTGTTTAGGAGGTGTCCCATTTTTGTCCCAGTCCTTAGTTCTTTTAGGGACCCCTCCCTTAATTCAATAGGTCTTCATTCAGACTAGCCGAGGACGAAGGCGGGTCTGTTCACAAGGAACAGGCAGCCCGCTACATCGTAGGGATTCAGCTTAGTCTTACTGTAGGGACAGCTTTCCCCTATATTTCCTTAGTTCTTGTTGCAGATCATAACAACTGCGATTTCAGTGTCGCACGACACATGTCGCCATGTAGCACAAGCCTAAGTTATACTCAACTACTGGAACCTACCTAGATTCACGCAGACTGCTCCGGGGACTGTGTCTACACAAGAAGGGAGACATAACTGTTCCACCAGTAACAGGATCGCTGTGACCTGTGATGGGCTGCAGCATTCAAGTGACTTCAACAGCTCGTCATCGAATGACAGCTGCAAGTCATACATGAAATTTTCATTTTATTAACCCCTAAAAAGGCCAAATTGGACCTGGTACTTAATGGTTAATCTGAAGTAATATTGAAACAAGAAAAACTTATCTTTCAGAAATGAGTTGGGCTGGGCATGAATATTTTAAGGCCTGCCCATTTTTTCCAAAACATTTATCCATTTCTCAAAAAATTTGATATAGGGAGAATTATGAATATGGGGGTTTCTCCAATATTTTTTAACATATGAGCATTTTCTTGTGAAAGCTTTTATGGCAAGTTCCTATTACAAAATAAACATAGTAGGAGAGCAGGCTAATCTCACTTGGCACATTCTAAAATGTTTACTTCACCATAAAGACTAAGGCTAAATTGTCACATTTTAGAAAAAAAAAAAGCATAAAAGTATAAAAGTAAGATACAGTTTTCTGAAAAATGTTGCATGGAAATCTGCAACGTCCTCAGGAGCCTTTCGATTTGTCCAATTTAATGCTCTAATTGCTAAAACACTTATTTTCCCCCATCAAAAACAGTGGGGAAAATATAGTTTTATTTTTGTGAGCATTTTCCCTCATTTCATAATATCAAAAGAAAGTTATGAAGCCAAAACAAATGAATACCAGTCACTAGTCAGAAGCATATCTTTAGCAAAATGTGCTGAAAAACGTTTGCATCTAGGGAATGTGTTCCAGGCTCAGAGGCATTTAGTCTAGCTATTAAATGCTCAGATTGCTAAAACATTTACTCTCTCTACCAAGACTATGATTACAAATAATTCAAAGTGCCTGCAGGAGTGATTTGTAATGTATTTATTTTGAATCATGGCAAGACTCAACTCTTAACAATTGTAGACTAATTATAAAAGAGCACACATTCATTTGAAAAATAAATCAAAATGACCAACCTCACTGTATGTGCCATCATCATTGCACTCTGGGATAAACACTTGCTTAAATTCTTTGCGGGCTTGCTCTTGAGTATATTTCCTCTCTGCAACACATCTGGAAACATCTTAAAATAAATAATAGGGAAAGTTAGCCTTATTATGGAATACAAAAATCCTCATCTCTAAAGGTTTACCATCTTAAGTCATCAAACGTAGCCACGAGATTGTCCTGTACACGTAACTATTTAACTATAGTATAAATGATTTTTATATACATCACAAAAAATAATAGAGGGAAAATAAAGTATAAAAAGCCCATGCAGCCTCCTATTAATATACTCTGAGCACACTAGAGGAAAAGATTATGAAGGTCCATCCTCCAAATATATGGAATATATACAGTTATACCCTAATATTTCCATTGTAAACTTTCTTATCATTTTCGAAAAAGCCCATACTATATTATCAGTAAGGTCTCTTAAAACCTGAGCCCTCTGGTTCTCTGGAGGTCCAGTATGATCCTAAGATCTGCAGTATTTAACATTGTGCCCAAGCATCATAATGTAGAATTCAAGAGTGACAAAAATTAACCTTATTCAAATTTTACACATAGATTAATTTTCGAGAAGTTATTCATTAATTTACTCTAATGATATGAGTACTAAACATTGCTACAAAATGTACCGGTCTTAGACTTCTGGGCCATTGCATGAAGTTATGAATAGATTTTATGATGTCAATGTTAGGTATGTGAGTCAAGTAAATGTATATATCATGTGGTAAAGCGACAAGCTCGGCTGTATGCGGAGGTAAACACGGGATACTGTCTCTTTAAATTTTCGGGTTAGTTTATTTAGCAGGCATAATCTACCCGATAGTCCATAAAGAAAAAAAAAACAAACACAGCCCATTCGGCCAAAGAGACACAAAATGAAATACAAAACTTGTAGCATCTTGGCCAAGGTCTGGTCACTCACAATTAGCCACACACAGGTTCAGCACAGCCAGTGCTAGCTCCTCTCTAGTGCAAGATTTCCTCAGGTACTGAACACACCTGAGTGTCAGGGCTGGCTATTTAAAGCCCAAAGTACTCCGCTGATTGGAGATAGGGTGGATAACGTCCCTCCCTGCACTTCGTTATCCACTGAAAACATTCCCTTGTAAATGTGGTCCTATTAACTCTCTCGGCACTTAATGTGCAGGAGAAACTTGCATGTTTTCACATCACTGAGGCTAAGAGTCTCAGCGACACATATCTCCCTTCCGACACACTACCAGTGACTTTGTCACAATCAGTACATTTAAAACATAAAATTGTTATATACTAAGGATGAGCGGATCTTTTCAAATTTACTGGTTTTGGCCAATTTTCCCCCAAAATTGTGTAATATCTAATGGCCGTTCTCTGCTCTAATGATCTCACTGCAGAGTTGTGTGTGATTATACCTGACACATCTACACATCCTCTCGGCTTCAGTTTCCATCTCACAGGAAGACAGAGTTACAATATTGTTGCAATATAGCAGAGCTGTGAGAGCTGCAGCTTCTGACGTGTTTGTTATGAGACATAGTTCAGTTTAACTTTTCTGTGTTAGTTACATGTCTCACACTGGTAACACCTTCTTTCATTTAAAATAAGCTCTGGATTCAGATTCTCATGCAGATCTATGTCTAGCCCATGGTCCTGAACAGCTCATTTACATATTAGAAAAACGTGGATTTCTCTGGAATAAGACATCAGGTTGCAGATATCAAGGTATCAATTTATTCAGCTTCCTATGCCCTACATGCCCATATAGATGGTTGATCCTACTGACAGATTTCCTTTAAGCCTACTAAAAAATCATTTTACTCGATGAACGAGGTGTTTTGCTCATTCATCAGGTTATTGACAATATTATTGTGAATAGAACATTCATAGGAACACTTGTTCACGATATTCTTTTCATGTAAATACACCTTAAAGAAGTTGTCCACTACTTTGACATTGATACCCTATCCATAGGATAAGGCATCAATGTATGATCGGCCTGGGTCCCACACGTGGCACCCCCACCGATCAGCTTTTATCGGTGCAGGAGGCAGCGGCAGCTGGCTGGAAATCCTTACCTGCGGTGCTTGGCCGTCAAGTTGTAGTGGCCGATGCTTGTTACTGCACATCTGCCTCCCATTCAGGTGGATGAATTTGATTCCTACTCAAATTCTTCAAAAATCTGTATACTGGAGAATACAGATTTTTCCGTATTCGAATTTTGCTCATTGTGATTTTAGCAAAATGGCCATTCTTGCTGCTTTACAGTCCCCCGTCTGATGATTCTTGACTAGTGTTGAGCGATACCTTCCGATATCAGGAAATATCGGATCGGATTGGATCGGGCCTATACCCAAAAAGTATCGGATATCGCCGATTCTGATACCGGAAACCAATGCAAGTCAATGGGACACAAATATCGGAATGAAAATAAACCCTTTCTTTCCTTGTAGGTTAATTCTACATGAAGGAAAACAACTAACAATAATGTAGAATGTATTGGGGGAGGTGGTTGCCCAAATCGATGGGAACAGTGCTCACAGTGAAACATGAAAAGCCGGCAATTCAGCAGCGGCATACACCGGTACCCGACAATTTAGAACAGAAAGAATAGAGCTTCACACATAGATTAGATAGATAGAAACATGTCAGTCACATATATATGAAGTACAGTGATAGTGTTGCTTACTGTACTTGTCATTTAGTGTAAAGGATTTATTTAAAAAAATATTAGTGTTTTCATGCACCGTCTCTTTAAAAAAGCCGGCCGGCAATTCAGCAGCGGTACCCGACAATTTATAACAGAAAGATAGAGCATCACACATAAATTAGATAGATAGAAACAAGTCAGTCACATATATAATAAGTACAGTGATAGTGTTGGTTACTGTACTTGTCATTTAGTGTTAAAATAAAGGATTTATTAAAAAAAAAAATTTGGTGTCTGGTTCCCTGTAATTTTAGTCTCTAGCGGAGGTTAAGCAGACAGCTGGGGCAGATGTTTGAAGCCTGGGAAGAGGGTAATACCCACGGAGCTTCCCAGGCTACTAATATCAGCCCCCGGCTGAATACCTAGCCTTTACTAGCTATTAAAATGGGGGACCCCCCCAAAAAAATGACGTGTGGTCCCCCCTATTTTAATAGCTAGCAAAGGCTAGGCAGACAGCTGGGGGCTGATATTAATAGCCCAGGAAGGGTGCCATAAATATTGGCCCCCTCCCAGGCTAGAAACACCAGCTGTCAGCCACCCCAGAAATGGCGCATCCATAGGATGTGCCAATTCTGGCACTTAGCCTCACTCTTCCCACTGCCCTGTAGCAGTGGCAGTGGGGTAATAGGGCTGGGGTTGATGTCAGCTTATAATGCCAGCTGACATCAAGCCCAGGTTAGCAATGGAGAGGCGTCTATAAGACACCCCCATTACTAACCCCATAGTCAAAGTTAAAAAAAAACACAAACATTCAGAATAAAGTCCTTTAATTGAAATAAAGACACAATTCTTTATTGTTCTAAATTAAACCATACTTACCATCACGCCCATTCCAGCTGAAGCCAACGATCTCCTGCAATAAAAGTAAAATAATAAAGCAACATCATCCTTACCTTTCGATGGTTCCCAGGACCGCTTGTTCGAAAGGAGCTTCTGAACTCTCTCGTCCATTGAATTTGTCAGGTTTTGGATGGTTTCTGCTTCAATTGTTTTGCATGAGGACAGAATACCCTCTCAGAGCTGTTGCTTAGATGTGAACTGCCTCCCGCCATCATAGACACTCCTTTTGATGATGCTCCAGAGGTTCTCAATGGGGTTGAGGTCAGGGGAGCATGGGTGCTACACCATAAGCTTGTCCCCTTTTATGCCCACAGCAGCCAGAGATGCAGGTGTGTTATGTGCAGCATGAGACGGGGCATTATCATGCATGAAATGATCTCGATGGTCCAGATGGATGGAGTGGAGGATGGCTGGTTGATGGACACCCCATGCAAACACAGCTACGGCGCTAACAAGGAGGAGGTGGAGTAATGTTTTGGGCTGGAATCATGGGGAGAGAGATTGTCGGCCCTTTTAAGATCCCTGAAGGGGTAAAGATGAACTCCATAATGTATGTTGAGTTTCTCAAACAGTACTTCCTTCCATGGTTCAAGAAGAAGAACCGTGCATTCCGCAGCAAGATCATTTTCATGCATGAACCCTGGTGGAAATTAGGGGGAAACGCGTTGGGACTACTAAGATAAGTGTCATTTTTTACTTACTAATGAAAATTTGTCCTTTTGACTGCTGGGACTAGAGACCATTAAGGATAAGTGTTATTTTTTACTTACCAATGAAAATTTATATTCTGATTGCCATTTTCTAGTCATTTGAAAAGGAATAGGGACTATTAATGATAAGCGTCTTTCTTTCTGTCTACTATTTTGTACATCAATAATTGATAAAATCTGGACCTGATACTATGCTATAGATGTTATGCTTTTTCAGATACCAGTATCAGAATCCCAGCTGATGTGTGGGGAGACATTTGTCCGGGTGGGATTTTGATTTTTGGAGCCCCTTGGGGTTCATAGCTGGATTATCAAAGTGGAGCATGTGTCCATATATTGATTGACTGCTCTGGCTGCTATCCGATTTGATCTGGCTGTGGCAAAACGAACATTGTGCTCTTTTACCCTAGAGTATTTATATGTACCCTACCAAATGATTTTGGCCATCTATTACTACTAATTCATTATCGGCTTCTTCACTTGTACGTTCACTTTTTCTACCCTTTCTCACCATTGTGGTTTTGCTTAATTTAAGATAAGGGTCCTTGTAGGGACGTAAGGGACACCGACGTTGAGTGGGGGCGCCACGAAGTACAAATTAGGGTGCCAACCTCCGCTGTCAGGAAGGGAGAGGATTTAGGGACAGAACAGGGACAGCTTTAATTTGTATTCCCTCCCGGTCGGTGTATTACCTGATTCTTTATGTCCTACCATTAGGAGTATTATTGTTGGTTGTTTATAGACTTTCGAGTCCTTTTTAGAGATAATTAATAAAAGGTATTTTTTAGGGGGGCTATGTGTCTGCTGGTTGTCTCTATTTATTAGGCCCCTCATGGGATATTTTGTTTAGGTGTTTAATATATAGTAACCTAGACATGTTGATGTATAGTAACATTTGTTAATCCACAAGTTACAATTAAAGAGGTATGTATAAGACAGATTACATTACTCCCATGTATAGCAGGTTTCATACAAACAAGAGTCGCGTGCAAATCCAATATAGATATGGTAATAATTAGTAACACTTGTTAATCCACAGGGTGGAATTTAAGATACATGTGTATTAGACAAATTACATTACTCCCATAGGTACCAGGATTCATGAAGGAAAGAGTCCCATATAAATCTCACTGAGTGCAAAATTATTAGGCAAGTGAGTATTTTGAGCACATAATCATCTTTATGCATATTTTCCATCACCAGGCTGTAAAAACTTGAATGTTTGAAACATAGAACTATCAAAAGTTTAGTTGCAAAATAGTTAAGAGTCGCAAAAAAATGTACTGAGAAAAAAAAGACGCACATTAAATGTCAATGATTTGAGAAGAATAAAACGTAAAGCACCAGGAACCCATTATCCTCCAGTGCGGTCATATTCCAGAACTGAAACCTCTCTGGAGAGCCCAGAAGTACAAGGTGTTCAGTGCCCAGAGACATGGCCAAGAGAGGCTGAAACCGACCACCAGTGAACAAGACATCGAAGTTCAAACGACAAGATTGGACCAAGAAATCTCTGAGGACAAATTTTTCAAAAAAGTTGTATAGACTGATGAGATAAGAGTGACCAGATGGATGTGCCCATAGCTGGATAAGTAATGGGCAAAGACCTTCACTTCGACTCAGACACCATCAAGGTGGAGATGGGTACTGCTATGGGCAGGATTAATAAAAATGAGCTAATTGAACCTTTTCGTCTTGTAGATTAACTCAAAATCAACTGCCAAACATACTACCAGTTTTTAAAAGAAACTTTCTTCAAGCAGTGGTAGAGGAAACAGTCTGCATCTCTCAAGAAAACCATGATTTTTATGCAGGACAATGCTCTATCGCATGTACTGAAGTACTCCACTTTTTGGCTCCAAGTACTGGCCTTAAAGATGAAAGTCCTCACACAAAACAAAACCCTCAGTACAAAACAACGAAACAAATAAAACTATAGAAATTTTGTATTGCCATATTCGTACTGACCCACAGATAAAGTTAGCACTATATTTGTTCAGTATGGTGAATAGTGCGTATAAAATTTAAAATGCAAACAAAATATTGGTAGAATTGTTGCTTTGCTTATATTTAGTGTTGAGCGAGCATGCTCGACACTGCTCAGTACTCGCCCGAGCATTTCAGTACTCGGGATGTTTGGCGAGCACCGAGCATTTCCGGGTTACTCGGGCGGGAGCTCGGGTCTCCGCCCTGCACGTTTGGCGCTCTTTAAAGAGCCAATGAACATGCAGGGATTGCCAGCCAGTCACTGTAATGCCGCAGCCATGTTGTTTGTGGGAATTACAGTGATTGGCTGGCCGCACAGGGTCACCTCGAGTATTTAACACCGGGCGCTGCCATCTTGGACACAGTCGCTCCGGATCACAGTGTAGGGTCAGCGCTGCTGACCTAGGGAGAGATTTATACTGCGAAATAGGTAGTGTAGGGTCTCTAAAGCCTGCCAAATCAAACAAACAGTCCTTCTCAGGACTAATATCCATCCCAGATATCAGGCAGGCAGGCTGTATAGGAGACGCAGTGGTTATACCAGCAAGCGCTGCATTACAGTCCTGTGTGCTCCTGCTGGTCAAATTGCTAGGCTTATTCCCCGGTCTCAGGGGCCAGGAAAAATCCTTTTTTTTTTCATCTAAATCCTGTATTTTTTTTTCCTCAGTCAGACTGTCCAAATACGCGTCTTATTAACCTTTTGGTATTCCCCCCCCCAAAAAAAAAATTGAGTGTGTCTGTGACTGTTCAGACACCAATATATCTGTTTAAAAGAGTCTGGTGTAGGCCAGAAAAATAGAACTGTGGTTTTGCAGTTCCACGAGTTAAATCTCTGTATTATCCTGTTTTGGGCATTTTTTGCCGTAAAAAAAACAGTAATAGTGTCTCCCTGATTGTTCACACACAAATATATCTGTTTGAAAGATTCTGGTGTAGGCCAGAAACATATAACTGTGGTTTTGCAGTTCCACGGGTCAAATCTCTGTATTATCCTTTTTTTTGGCATTTTTTGCCGTAAAAAAAAACAGTAATAGTGTCTCCCTGATTGTTCAGGAATGTTCAGACACAAATATATCTGTTTGAAAGATTCTGGTGTAGGCCAGAAAAGTATAACTGTGGTTTTGCAGTTCCACAGGTCAAATCTCTGTATTATCCTTTTTGAGGCATTTTTTGCCGTAAAAAAAACAATAATAGTGTCTCCGTGACTGTTCAGACACAAATATATCTGTTTGAAAGATTCAGGTGTAGGCCAGAAAAATATAACTGTGGTTTTGCAGTTCCACGGGTCAAATCTCTGTATCATCCAGCTTTTGGTATTTTTCCGTAAAGAAACACAGTAACAGTGTCTCCCTGATTGTTCAGACACAAATATATCTGTTTGAAAGATTCTGGTGTAGGCCAGAAAAATAAAACTGTGGTTTTCCTCTTCAACGGTTCTAATCACCTTTTTATTACCCTTTTACCATTGATAGTGCGAGTGTAACCTATTTTACTTTATTTACAATGGGCAAGGCGCGTGGCAAGGGACGTGGAACTGGACGTTCTGGTGATGGTGCGTGTAAAGGACAGGGCCGTGGCAATATAGGGGAGTTGCTTCTACTGTGGCAATATAGAACATTAGATCCGCTCCTGCCCGGTGAGAGACCGGGAAACTCCAGTGTCTTGGACCGCTTGGAGAGGTCGTACTAGGCAAGAGTTCTTCCTCTCCGCCCTTGACTCTGTCTGTTTCTGTTACCAGTGGTGAGACCCGCTTCTTCGAGACTGCCCATCTGGATTCCGGAACCGCTGGGAATCTCATTCAACAGGCCGTTGTGGAGCGTTTTCAGATTCCTACCATACGTCTGGGGGATCCTTTAGCGGTTTCCTCTGTGGATGGAAAGCATCTCCCTGAAACCATCTTGTTGGTCACTGAGCCGGTAACTCTTCAGGTGGGAATGCTGCACTCAGAGAAGATCTCCTTTTATGTACTGTCCGGTCTCTCTCATCCCCTCTTGCTTGGTCTACCTTGGTTACAGAGACATGAGCCCGTCCTGAATTGGAGCTCGGGTGAGGTGCTCCGTTGGGGTCAGGAATGCCATAAGACCTGTCTGGTTCCGGTTTGTCCTGCTCGACCCCTGTCTACTCCAGCTAACCTACCTTGCCTGCCAGCACCCTACTGGTCCTATGCAGACGTCTTTGATAAAAAGGAGGCAGAGACACTACCACCTCATAGGCCGTATGATTGCCCCATCAACCTAATACCTGGTGCTTCACCTCCTCGCGGGCAAATATACCCCTTGTCACTGGCCGAGACCCTGTCTGAATGTCTGAATACATTGAAGAAAATCTTGCTAGGGGAATTATCCAGAAATCCACCTCTCCGGCTGGAGCAGGATTCTTCGTCAGAAAGAAAGACGGCTCTCTTTGTCCTTGTATCGACTACAGGAGCCTAAACCAGATTACCATCAAAAATAAGTACCCCTGCCTCTCATCTCGGAGCTGTTTGACCGCCTAAAAGGCGCAAAGATCTTCACTAAGCTCGATCTTCGTGGGGCGTACAATCTGGTCCGGATTCGCCTGGGAGACGAGTGGAAGACGGCATTCAACACTCTGGATGGTCACTACGAATACCGCGTGATGCCCTTCGGTCTCTGTAATGCTCCAGCAGTCTTCCAGGAGTTAGTGAACGACATCTTCCGAGATCTCCTATATTCCTGTGTGGTGGTGTACCCGGACGATATCTTGGTGTTCTCCCCTGATCTGCCCTCTCACTGGAGGGATGTTCGTCAGGTCCTGCTGAGGCTCCGGAAGAATCACCTGTATGCCAAGTACGAGAAATGCCTCTTTGAGCAGACCTCCCTACCATTTCTGGGGTATATCATCTCTGAAACCGGACTGCGGATGGATCCCGAGAAGGTGTCTGCCATCTTAAAGTGGCCCCAACCTGAGGGGTTGAAGGCTATTCAGCGGTTTCTGGGATTCGCTAACTATTACCGCCTCTTCATTCCTCAGTTCTCCTCCCGGACAGCTCCCATCTCTGATCTCACCCGTAAGGGAGCAAATCCCAGGGAGTGGACTTCCGAGGCGGAGAATGCTTTTGTCTCTCTTAAGCAAGCCTTCTCCTCCGCTCCAGTGCTACACTGTCCAGATTGCAATAAACAGTTCTTCCTGGAGGTTGATGCCTCTTCCTCCGGGGCCGCAGCACTGCTCACCCAGAAATCCTCGTCCGGGCGAATGGTGACCTGCGGTTTCTTCTCCAAACTCTTCTCTCCGTCCAAGCGCAATTACTCCATAGGGGATCGAGAACCGCTGGCCATCAAATTAGCGCTGGAGGAGTGGTGCTACTTGCTTGAGGGGGCCCTGCACTCAGTGGTCATGTACACTGACCATAAAAATCTCGCTTATTTGCAGACCACCCAAAGACTAAACCCACGTCAGGCCAGATGGTCTTTGTTCTTTGTACGATTCTGCTTCACCCTTCATTACCGCCCGGCAGACAAGAACATTAAGGCCAACGCTCTTTCCCACTCATTTCTGTCTGCCGACCAAGAGGAGGAGCCTCTACACATCATTGACCCCTCCAGAATAATGACTGTTGCTCCGTTCGACCTGTCTCGTCTACCTTCTGATAAGACCTTCGTAGCGGCTCAGGATCGGAAGAGGGTCTTACTCTGGGGTCATTCGTCCAAACTGGCTGACCATGCCGGCCAGAGGAAGATGCTTCTGCTCCTTGCCCGGCATTATTGGTGGCCCACCCTGCACAAGGATGTTGCGGATTTTGTCGCAGCTTGTTCCTCTTGTGCCCTTAACAAGATACCTAGACACCTTCCAGCCGGTTATCTTCTTCCTCTTCCCGTGCCTTCCGCTCCGTGGCAACATATTGCAATGGATTTTATCACAGATCTTCCTGTATCGGCCGGTTATACTGTCATTTGGGTGGTTGCTGAACACTTCTCCAAGATGGTTCACTTCATCCCTCTGCCTGGTCTTTCGTCTGCACCTGTGCTGGCTAAGGACTTCATCCGTCACATGTTCCATCTCCATGGCTTACCCCTTCACATTGTCTCCGACCGAGGAGTTCAGTTCACTTCTCGCTTCTGGAGAGCCACGTGCAAGCTGCTGGATGTCTCCTTGGATTTTTCTTCGGCCTATCATCCTTAGTCTAATGGTCAAGTGGAACGTATCAATCAGACCCTTACCAGTTTTATTCAGCACTTTCTCAACGCTGACCATAGCGATTGGGTAGAGCTCCTGCCCTGGGCTGAGTTTTCCTATAACACAACCATGTGAGTGAGTCTTCTGCTAAGTCTCCGTTTTTTGTGGTTTACGGTCGACACCCCCGGATTCCATTTCCCGTCTCCTCTTCAGTGGACAATCCTGCCACGGAGTCTTTCGTCAGTAAATTTTCTGCGATTTGAGAAGACTCTAGATCTCCGCTCCTTCAGTCCTCCGAGAGGATGAAGAAGCATGCTGATAAGAGACATCTGGATCCGCCTCAATTCTGTCCGGGAGATAAGGTTTGGTTTTAATCCAAATATGTCCGTCTCAAGATACCATCATACAAGTTCATCGATCCGTTCGAGATTCTGAACCAAATAAATCCAGTGGCATACAAGCTGAAACTCCCAGCCTCCTTACGGATTCCCAGCTCCTTTCACATGTCCCTCCTCAAGCCGGTTGTCCTTAATTCTTTCTCTGACGATCCAGGTACCACTCCAGCTCCCGTCTCCGCTGAGGACGTCTTTGAGGAAGAGAACATTTTGGCCATCAGGAGGGTAAAATGAAAGACTTTCTTTCTTGTGTATTGGAAGGGGTTTGGTCCTGAGGAGAGGTCTTGGGAGCCCATTGAGAACATTCATGCCCCTCATCTTCTAGAAAAATTTCTTGCGGGCCTAAAGAAGAGGGGGCATAAAGGGGGAGTACTGTAGCATCGGCGTCTCTGCCTCCTGCCGGGCAGAGACGCCGTTCCCCTCACCGCTGCGGTCCCGGTCTGGCGTCCTCCAGCTCTCCTGCTGCTGCCCGGGGTACGCGCACCGTACGCAGCTTCCTGGGCACTGTGCTTAGGGAGCGTGCTCCCTCCCTCTTAAAGGACCACTCCGTTTTAAAGTACCTCCTCCAAAATGGAGGTGCCTGTGCAAGGTTGTTGTTTGTGTGCTAACACTCTCCTCAGCCCTCAGGTTCCAGTGCCCGCCAGCCTGTCTATCAGCCGTGCCCACCTGCCTGTCTATCAGCCATGCCCGCCAGCCTGTCTACCTGCCGTGCCCGCCGGCTTGCCTACCTGGATCACCTGTCAGACCACCTGCCGTGCTCATCTCCTGTACCTGTCAGCTTCAGCTATCTGACCAGTGGGAGTCGCCTGCTCCCACACAAGGTCGGTCCCAGAGTGGCACCTGGTTCACCTTCCCGGTCTCTCCTTGCTTTACGGAGTCGACTAAGCTGCCGTGTGGCCAGGGTTGGTCTGGGTAGGCATTTAGTTACGCCCCTCTGGTCCCTCCCTGCATCTCAGCACAGAGGTTACACCAACCGTATCTGTAACAGATATTATGGCCATATGGGGACCATACAGTGGTAGACTCATTTTGCGTTTGCCAAAAGACAAGTGAGAGACTCCCGAAATGTATGAAGGAAGGTGCTGTGGTCAGATGAGACCAAAATGTAATTTTTATATCTACTACTGGACATGTAGTAGGTAGTGTTTTGATACATAGGATATTAATGCTGGAAATGGACAGTGAAGAACTTTTTGGCATTCTTATCCTAAATCCCAACCTTTCAATCATGTACATTAATCTGTCAAGTTTTATATAGAATGCCTTTTATGTGAAATAGCTTGCATAGTTTTGTACATATGTTTGTCTTTGCTCTGTGAACCTGAGACTGAAGATATCATCATTGTTATGTCTATCTTTTTAAGTAAAAGAATGCCATAATTAAACATACAGCTTTGATAAGGCAAAGTGAAAGACAATTTCCTACATGATACTTAAAAAGGTTTAAAATGTCGTAATGTTGTTGGAAAAAAACGTCCTAAGACATCATCATATATTACAAACTACTTGTGAAAAAAAAACATTTTCAATGGTTCTAACTGATTGAAGTGCAAGTCTAACTTTAACATTTGCAATGTACTCTGGAAATGCAAATTAATAACAGAATACGATAAGCTAATGAAGCCTCTATGAAATATCTCATTTGTCACTTGCAAAAGCAAGGTGTAAAAACTTCCCATTGTTCTCAAATGACACTCAGCATAGTATGGACTTTGTTGACTTTGCTAGTGATGGTTTTCCCAGTAGTTACCAAATGACACCAAGTAAGCATTGTGTTCAACAGGTTTGCAACATATTCAGTGAGAGAGAGAAATGTACAGTTCTGGTCCCCGAACAGAACTTTGGACTAAACTTTGGTCAGGTACCAGAACCCGAACTGCCACGGGTCCGCTGATCCCTAATCCTAAATGGAATAAACATTGTAATGTATTCAATGAAAATAAATAATCTGGGGATTTTGATCATTTACTCCACATAATTTCCCTACCAATCCATAATTTTAATTCCAGTTGTTCCCCATTTTTCTCCCCTTTATCCGTTCCACACATGTGTAATTGCCTGACCAGCTTTACATGTATGGACGGTCGCACTCTCTCATCTCCCAATTTACTGAGGCCTGTTAAACACATTAAAGTAAGTAGCATCCACTACTAGGAAACCTCAAAGTGTAAGCCACATCACTTCAGGACAATTAGACTACTTGCAATTTGCACCTAATCAAATTTTGAAGAAATAGGCGCCAAACCTGGTGAGTTCGAAAGGTTTGATCATCTCTACTGATAATAATTGTGTGAGAAACAAATACCTTGAGTATCCAGCAGAAAAAATTAAGAGTGTTCCAGATTGCAGAGACCAGTACAGCAATTTTCCTTTCAATGACTCATGTCATTATAGAAGGAATACTGCTGTCCCTTTTGCTCCATTAATTGAAATACAATCCTCTATTTTTATTGTAAGTGTGTGTGCACGCGATCCTTTCTGGCAGCGTTTTGAGCACAGCATAATAATGCTGCGTCCAAAGCGCTGCACGCAGGTAAATTCGCATGTGTTCATTGAACACTTGCGGATTCACCGCATCCTATACATTGCACTGATAGAATTTCTCTTGTGGAGACTAGCGTCTCCGCAGAGAGATATTGACATGCTGCGGTCTGGAAAGACGTGCCGTATGTCCGTCTTCACGGGTGATTCGCAGGTGCACGGAGACGCATAGTGACCATGGGATTTCTTGAAATCCCATCCACTATGCTGTAACATCTGGAAGCTGCAGATTGCACCCAGCGCAAGTGTGTTGTGTCCAATCCGCATAGATTCCTGACCATGTACACGTACCCTAACTCAGATCTGAACCATAGCACTGAGGTGTGGACGAGATAGACATAAAAACTTGCACAGAAATAAGCAGGGGCTAATTCACCCAGTATATATACAGTGAGGAAAATAAGTATTTGATACACTGCCAATTTTGCAAATTTCCCCACCTACAAAGAATGGAAAGGTCTGTAATTTTTGTTGTAGATACACTTCACCTGTGAGAGACAGACTCTAAAAATAAAATCCAGAAAATCACATTGTATGATTTTTGCCTACGCTAATTAATTTGCATTTTGTTGCATGAAATAAGTATTTAATACAATAGAAAAACAGAACTTAATATTTGGTACAGAAACCTTTGTTTGCAATTGCAGAGGTCAGACGTTTCCTCTAGTTCTTGACCAAGTTTTCACACACTGCAGCAGGGATTTTGGCCCACTCCTCCATACAGATCTTCTCCAGATCTTTCAGGTTCCAGGGCTGTCGCTGGGCAACATTGAGATTCAGCTCCCTTCAAAGATTTTCTATTGGATTCAGGTCTGGAGACTGGCTAGGTCACTCCAGGACCTTGAAATGCCTCTTACGGAGCCACTCCTTAGTTGCCCTGGCTGTGTGTTTTGGGTCATTGTCATGCTGGAAGACCCAGCCACGACCCATCTTCAAAGCTCTTACTGAGGGAAGGAGGTTATTTGCCAAAATCTCACAATAAACATGACCCCTTCCATCCTCCCTTCAATATGGTGCAGGGACACCTGCCCTGCCCTGTACCCTTTGCAGAAAAGCATTCCCAAAGTATGATGTTTCTCTCATCAAATTCACGGTTGGGATAGTGTTCTTGGGGTAGTACTCATCCTTCTTCTTCCTTCAAACACGACGAGTGGAGTTGATATCAAAAAGTTCTATTTTGGTCTCATCTGACCAAATGATCTTGTCCCATGCCTCCTCTAGATCATCCATATGGTCATTGGCAAACTTCAAACTGGCCTGTACATGTGCTGTCATGAGCACGGGGACCTTACAAGCCCAGCAGGATTTCAATCCATGACGGCGTTGTGTGTTACTAACGGTAATGTTTGAGACTGTGGTCCCAGCTCTCTTTAGGTCATTGACCAGGTCCTCCTGTGTAGTTCTTGGCTGATTCCTGACCTTTCTTAGAATCATCCTTACTCCATGAGATGAGATCTTGCATGGAGCCCCAGACTGAGGAAGTTTAACAGTTATCTTGTGTTTCTTCCATTTTCTAATAATTGTGCCAACAGTTGTTGCCTTCTCACCAGGCTGCTTGCCTATTATCCTATAACCCATCCTAGCCTTGTGCGGGTCTAAAATTTTGTCCCTGGTGCCCTTAGACAGCTCTTTGGTCTTGACCATGGTGGAAAGGTTTGAGTGTGATTGAGTGTGATGACAGGTGTCTTTTATACAGATAAGGAGTTCAAATAGGTGCAATTAATACAGGTAATGAGTGCAGAGTAGGAGGGCTTCTTAAAGAAAAATTAACAGGTCTGTGAGATACAGAATTCTTGCTGGTTGGTAGGTGATCAAATACTTATTTCATGCAATAAAATGCAATTTAATTATTTAAAAATCATACAATGTGATTTTCTGTTTTTTATTTTTAGTGTCTGTCTCTCCCAAGTGAAGTGTACCTACGATAAAAATTACAGACCTCTCCATTCTTTATAGGTGGGATAACTTGCAAAATCAGCAGTGTATCAAATACTTATTCTCCCCACTGTCTCCAGTGTTGGACTCTAGTTTGCATCCAGCGTTTAACTAAAACTCAGGAAAGAAACTTAAGCCATTGTTAGCCAAACAGTTGTTCCCAAATATCCATCGCATCAATTGTTGTACCAAACAGTCCAGATGCTTGTTCCAGTCCTGAATCACAAAGTTTATTGCAATGTTGTGATCCACCCCTGAACTGGTGCCCGGCAAAAAAAAGTCTGCTTATAACTGACATATTTTTGCATCAGCTGTGATAATTTTTTTGGTCAAAAATTGAGCCTCGTGCAACTGATTTATGTGAACCCAGATTTAATTGTAATAACCTTTTCCCAAGATATGTTGAACTCATATGTCTGGTTCTCTTCTGTGATGCAAGCTCAGGAGTTGAGCTTGCATCATTACTGGCACATACTGCTTGCCAATGGTTTGCTATGTCACACAATTGTCTGTTGAAGACTTCTGTGTCTGCCATTGCAGTACTCCTGTGAAGACCACCTTGTGGCTGATGTTCATAACAAACTGCTATTTTTACTATACTATAATGGTATTGCAGTTTATAGTAAAAGCGATCAGATGATCATGGGTTCAAGTTCCCTAAGCGGGGCAAAAAAACTAAAAAAAGCCTTTTAAAAATGTAGAAATAGAAATTTGAATCAATTGATTTTTTTCCATATTAAAAAAATAATAATAAGAAAAATGATAGCAATAAACATACCGTATTTTGCGGACTGTAAGACGCACCGGATCATAAGACGCACTCCAAATTTTGGGGAGGAAAATATGAAAATTATTTTTACCAAAATGGTGCGTCTTAATAGCCAGCCTTTACGGTAGCTTACCGGGGAGGGGGTGGTGGAGGCTGCGATGGAGCGGGGTCCCAGGAGGCAGTGTCGGTGTTGCAGGAAGCTGGCGGTGGCAGGAGCAGGGTAATGATGTGGGCCCTGGGCTGAGAGGAGGGGGTGTTCCGGGGTGTTCCGCGGTGCGAGGCTGCAGCGGGCTCCGAACTTTTAGAATATGTCAGGAGTTCCCGCACCTCCCATCCTTTTCACTGCAGTGGATTTCGGGAAAATGGCTGCCAGAGGTGGTGCATGCGCAGATTGAGCTCTCGGGAGCCGAGATGGTTTATTTATACAGTATAGAGAATTTCGTCTTTAGAGAATTTTGATAACTTATTTTCCTTAATCTCTTCCTTTTTCTCATGTAGCCGCTATTGCATGTTGATGGATAATGCATTTACTTGTGGATGTTTTTTGTGGTCTTTTATTGCTTCAAAATGTTCAATAATCTCATTATTTTATCTCTTTAATGTTTGCTGTCTTCTATGTATTATAAAGTGAACCTCTTGTTTTGAAAAATTGTGACACATGAGGTTCCAGTCTTTGACACTTTCCGGATCTTCCATGTCACTTTTGGGATTTTGTTATGGGCTAAATGGATATTCACATTAAACACAATGAGACCAGCAGGTCTTAATAGCAAAATAGAACTGTTTGCTTTTTAGAAAATTATCAATTAACATTTGGACGTAGGAGGACAGCGCCTCAGAAAAGCATTGGATAATCAGCACTCATCTCTTTGCCTTGAAAAGAGCCCATAGCTAGTGATGTCACAGGTGCATAGGGCGGCAGTTTTCTTTTTCAAACAAGTGTCTGAGCAAGCGTGACCGTTCGGAACGCTGCTGACACTGCTTGTTTAACACAGCACAGATCCAAAGCGAAAGAGCCCCTGTACTCTCATCCAGTATGGGTGGACTACAGTTCTAGTCGTCTTCCTCATTTAAGTGGGATGTCCCATACTTTACAAGTGAGGGAACTGCCATAGATAAGCACTTTACGAAATGCTTTTCTTTTACAAACCTATCTCTAACCTGAGCAGCTTTCTGTGATTCTATGTTAAAATGTGCCCTAGTTATGGGCTCTGGAAACGGGTTGGCGCTGCTTGCTTTGTGGGTGGGTGGGGCTCCATTCAGCAGAGCTCACACTGCTTCTGTTCATGTTGCTGCTACAGACACAACTCTTCCTGTAGACACAGCACTCCCTTGTATCTGTATGTATGTAATATGAATACAGCAGGGTGTGTGTATGTCGATATATACACTGCTCAAAAAAATAAAGGGAAGCTTATAAGGAAAATAACACCTTACTAACAGTAAAGCATGGTGGAGGATCCATAATGCTGTGGGGCTGCTTTGCTGCGTCTGGTACTGGAGGCCTTGACTGTATCACAGGAATCATGAAATCAGAGAATTGTCAAGAGATTTTAGAGCGAAATGTCCTACCCAGTGTAAGAAAACTTGGTTTGAGTCAAAGATCGTGGGTCCTCCAGCAATATAATGACTCAAAGCACACATCCAATAGTACACAGGAATGGTTGAAAAAGAAAAAATGGACTGTTTTAAAATGGCCAGCAATGAGTCTGACCTCAATCCCATTGAAAATCTTTTGGGTGAGCTGAAATCTGTCATTGGGAAAAAGAACACTGCAAACATTCAAGAGTTTCTTGAGCCAACTGCAAAGGAATAGTGGGAGAAAATTCCACCTGAGAAGTGCAAGAAGCTTATAGATGGCTACAAGAAACGTTTGGAGGCTGTCAGCAATGCCAAAGGGTGTGCAACCAAGCATTAATTAGGGGTGCCTTTATTGCTGCACATGCTGTTTATTATGTTTCTTCTTTGAAATTGCAACATAGAAGTTGAAAAACAATGTTTTATTGTTTTATTACTTTAGACCACTAATTACAAAATCCTGAGGATATAACGTTGGTACATTTCCATTTATTTCTGAAGATATTGTACAGTCTATGAAACAAATGAAGGGATGCCAATAATGGTAAGCAGCACTGTATGTGGGGCTGCATGAGTGCTGCTGGTGTCATGGAGCTACATCTTATTGAGGATATCATGAATTCACAGATGTACTGCTTTATATTAAAAGAGAAGATGCTACCATCACCCCATGCTTTGATAGAGGTGACTTTTCCAACATGATAAAGATTCATATATGTTGTTTTTGTGAAGAAGAAGAACAGGCTGAAAACGATTCAGCAGCTAAGTATGTCTCCTGATCTGAACCCAACCAATACACCTATGGGGAGTTTTGAAGAAACAAGTTAAACATCACTCTCCATCCAGCATTCAGGCTTTAAAAGAAGTTATTCTTGAAGGATGGAAAAAGATGTTGCAATATGTTGCCAACTTGTTCATTCCATACCTAGAAGACTTGGTGCTGTCATTTAAAAATCATGGTGGTCATACAAAGTACTAGCTTTAGTAGTTTTTTATGTGGGGTGTATTAATTTCTGAATCAACTAATTTTAGTAAAGTTGAAGATTTTAATGAACGTTAGATTATTAACCTTACTTTCAAGTTATTGGTTAAAAAAATGTTCTATGAAACTAGGTCTTGTCAAAATGTGGAAATTGTTCTTCTGTTCAGTGAGATAATGATTATAATCTTACTTTTCAATGAGGGTGTACTCATTTATGCTGAGCACTGTATAAAGGGGCAAACCCTTTTAAATAAAACCAAGGCACTTAAGAGGGAAAGGTACACAATTAAAATCAGATTTGTTTGGAGCAAGCAATGTTATTCTTAAAGAACTGCTGTCTACCAGCTGCCCTGCCCTTCTGCCCATCCACTGTTGTGAGAGAACTCCTCCTGCCCTGACTCTGACCGGTCACACTACACTAACCGACCAAGTGTATGATGAATGGAAGAGGAGCTTTAATTAAAAGAGCAGACAAATATTAGTATAAAAAATGAGTTATCAAATTTCTGACTACCAGACTTTGTCCAGTTTTCTGTATCGAAGTGACTAATTACTACTGTACATTCACAATGAAATCCTTGCTAAATGTTATTAAGAAATCCTCTGAATGTTAAAAAAAAAGAAATTAAACCTTAGTCTAGTTCAGAAGCAGAAGTCTTACATAAACCTTATGCTTCTGGATTAGATTAGATTTCACTTATTTTTTTAACATTCAGAGGATTTCTAAATTAACATTTAGCAAGGAATTTTATTGTGACTGTAGTAATTAGCAATAAGACAACTAACTATGAGAACCTTATTTCAACCAAATATACAATTTGTACAAATAAAACATAAAAAATTAGGCAGTATTCACACGGCATAATTTATGTCATTGTTCACTAAAACCATGAATGGAAAATGCACAGATAAAGTAGAATGGATTCTCACCTCTTCTGGATTCTTGACTGAATATATGTAAATATTAATGTATACTAATGAGTGAAATACTGGTATGTAAAAGTGGCGTAAATTTATTGATTTTAAAGATTATTTTTACCTTTACAGTTTCCTCTATATGCAATCTCCAGCTGAGAATCTTTACACTTAGCTCGTTGAAATTCGCACCTTGAAAGGAATGTTCTTCCATCAGAAGCACACAGAAGTTTAGGAGTGCCTGCACATTCCAAATTACATTCCTTGTCTTTGTCTTGATCCACTCTTAGAAACTACAAAAAGAGAAGAAAAAGTTAAAATGAATGATCAGCACTAGAGATGGGAAAATTGATTTGCAGAACTCTGATTCATCAGGTAAGGAGGTTTTTAAGCTTCCCGTCCACACCGACAGTTAACTGACCTGGCCGATGGACCTGAATGCTGCAAAGCAATTCTCCCATCACTCATCAGCACCTACAGAATAGGTACACTTAAATGAAGATACTAAAAGATAAATGCAGATAAAGTTAATTGACAACATTAATTTCTAGCTAGTTATTAAAGGGTTATCACTGGTCGTTAGAGGGTTATTCTAGTTATTGTGGGTCAGAGGGCAAGTCTATCTACAATTCTTTTTAAGATATATTTATATAACCATTGTAAAACTTATGCAAGTCACGGCCCTAAATTTAGAAATTGACTGGCTCTGTGTGCAGCTCCCTGTTCTTGGCCCTCTCTGCTATTTATATGAACTAGTCTGGCCCGTAAAACGGACCAGACTACAGAATGCTGCAATTTTTTTCAGAGCACATAGGCTGACATTTCACAGTACGTAGCCTAAAATACGTTTGTTTGAATGTACCTTTAAGAAAACATGTCGAGTGAAAAAAGATGCTAATAAACTGCAGATATTAGGTTAAACTGCAGGTTAAAAGCATTCGGGCATCGTGAGGCTGCCGTACTGAAAGCCCAGCTACAGGGAAGAAATGAACTTTATTCTTCCCAGCAGCCTCAGGCTTTCAGTCTCAGAGGCGCAGCTTCAGTCACCGATCAGGACACAGTGAGCGGCGTCTTCAACCACGTCCCAATACTGACTGTCGGCTCTGCAGTGCATCGGTACAAAACCGGCTGTCAGTCAGTGCCCGGGCCAGTGTACTGAGCAGTCACTGAAGCCACACTGGCAACGCATCTATGAAAAAGTTAATTTTTTCAGCAGCAACGATTTCAGTGCAGCTACCGCACGGCGTCAGAATGCTATTAACTTGCAGATTAACTCCTCACCTGCAATTTAATAACTTTTTCTCACAGGACATGTTCCCTTTAAGGCTGAATTAAGACATCCGTATATCACAGTTCCAGCACGGACCGTGATCCGTGATTTTTCGGACTGACTACTGGACTCCTGGCCTGAACTCAACGGCCTGATAGAAAATTCAACATCCTCATGAAAATGTTAAGTTTGGGAGAAGAGACCCACAGTCAGTGATTAAATCGCAGTTTCAGACCGTGATATATCACTGTGTGAATAAGGCTTAAGGCCGAATTCAGCCATCCGTGTTTTACAGTCTGAGCACGGATGTGATGCACAGAGTAACTGTGGGTCTTCCATACTCGACAGTTTCATAGGCATATGTAAACCTACCAACTATGAAAGATAAGAATGAGGGACACTTAGTGTGGCGTGGTTATTTTTATTTTTTTACGCTAAGTCAGTAACCTAACCTCACTCTCCTTTATATGCGTCCACACTGAAATATTGCTCCTAGTGAAGCCAGTTAGTGATTACACACATAGGGTACCATTTTTATAGTCTCCACAATGACCCCCACATACAGTATGATGTCTCCACAGTGTACACACAGCTCTGCTACATCAACACACGCACCTTGCATGTGTCCTGATCCACATCTTTGCTGACTAGCCATTGGATGTTCAGTCTGTGTAGAGACTAAATATCCTGCCAGGACCTATAGATCATTTGAGAATGTCACGTGACAACAAACAACAAAACATTCGTACTGCAGTTTTCTCATATTGGGCTCAAAGCACCACAGGGTGTTGGCCGGATCTCCAGCCACTGCATAGGCTGAATGGTGGAGGGGGATCTGATGGTTCCCTGCTCCACCATTTTTCAACAGTATCTGTGACCTGTATCTGTGACCTGAGAAGACAGTGTGGCGCCCTGCTGTGCATTGGTACCACAGATCCTAGAGGGGTGCATGGACGGATTCCACCACAAGAGGCCCTCACAGCATACACACACCTCCACCTTCCACCTCAGACCACCAGAGGGAGCCCGGATAGGGATATAAATAGGGAAGGTGGAGCTAGGCTGTTCAGTCTGGAATCTACAGTCAGTCTGATCTGAAGTCTGCAGTCTGTAAGCAGTCTGGGATAGAGTCCAGTCAGCCTGGAATCTACAGCCTGGAGACACAGTCTAAAGTCAGTCTGCTGCAGCCAAAGAGGTTGTCAGTCCAGCTCAGACTCAGGGAGCTCAGGTTAGTGAGCCTAAGGCGTGCCGACGCCATAAGAGCGGTAAAGAGTAGCGAGGCCTACTGCCAGTGTGAAGCCTAGTGAGGGCCCCGAGCGTGGTTGAAGGCAAGTGGAGTAAGCGAGCTACATAGGGGTCAGAGGAGCTTAGCCAGCTCACCCCAAGATCATTTACCGGACACCGGGTCCATGTCTGCAAGGATCTCTAGGACCAGCAGAAACAACCGGAACCCCTGGCGAACTATATGTCCCAGGACCACCAAAAGCTGACTGATATACCAGGGTCAGGAGTCACTGAGGCCCAAGAGACCAGGAAGTGTGATCTCCAACAGAAGGCCCTACCACCAGGTCAGCCGGTGCAAGACAGAGACCAAGTTAGGCCTAGCTCCAGGCAGGTCATAAACTTATCAGGAAAAGGCAAGAAACAGGAGGCCCCACACCCGCTCACTGGGGAGAGTCCTGAAATGCACCCTTCACCCTACAGTGCCCTGGATTGTGCCTGAAACACCACCAGTAAAGGTACTGAAGTGAACTGTTGTGAGTATGCCTATTCTTCTTCTGACCCGGCTGGGTCCCCTCTGTCCTGCATCCCTTCTCCTACGCTGCCCTGAGGCCCCGCTCCACCTGTGGGGAGCCGCACCAACTAAGCTGCCTGACCACCGGCCTCAGAGGACTGTAGCAGCGCTGGTGATCCTCACCAGACACCACGGGTGGCATCACGAACTTTTCCTATCCCATACACCTTTCCCCCATGATTCCCTTGCTTTTAAGAGTGACCCCAGGGTACGGGCCCGGGAGCCGGCCACCGCAGCATCCCCCCAAAACTAACAACAAGGCCCGGGCGCCGAGTCGTCCCCATCCCCTGGGCACGTCAACAGACACAACTGTCAGGACATACCCTTAACCTCCAGTGAGACAGCTCTCCAATTTCAGGACAGTCCCACTGGATCCTTAAGGGTGGCCAGCCCATGCTTTGCAGTTTGTGCCTGGACTATGATACAGGGACATCTGAATTCAGGTAAGGGTAGGGTCACATGACTATTTTCTCAACATCTGAGAATAACGGTGTGGTTATTCTGATCATGCTGTGATCAGAGTTTGATCAGAGTGGCATTGTTTTTTCTCGGACGCGGAGGAGAAAAAAAATGCTCTCCTCCTTCTCTAGTCTATCAGTCTGAGAAACTCAAACCGCACACAGATGTCACCAGAGTGTGGTCCAATTTTTTATTACGGACCTATAGACTTTCAATGTAGATTTTGATCTGACACTCAGATAAAAATCGGACATGTGCACAGCCCCAGAGAATAGCATAGGTACAAGTGCTATCCGTGAAAAATACGAGAAAACTGGTCGTGTCCACGAGCCCTAATAGGCTAGAACAATGTGATTTTTCTCACCTAGTATTCGTATGCAATGCGTTTTTAACATCATTTACATACTGTTATTCTCTATGTAATTTAAAGCTAGTTTACAAACAAATATACAGATATAGATAGATATTAGATATATAATAGCTAGATAATAGATACAGTAAATATAAATAGAATAGATAGACTAGATATCCTGTAGATATATGTTACAAGTCCCCTACATATAATAAACTAGCACCCTTTAGTGCCTTTCATGTGGCATTAAAGGGTGTTTAGTTTTATTTAACCTATTAAATAAATAAATAATTTGAAGAAAAATGGTGCGGTGGGGGACCCCACTTTATTTTTTAAATTTATTTATTAGCTAAATATATGTACAGGAAAGTACATACACATAGCACTGATTATATAGCTCACGGATACCTATCTATCTCTATCTCTGCACATGTAGCATCTAAAAATTTGTCATTTCTATTCTGCATTCTATTCCAGTACATGTAAAACGGATGGTGCACACAGATGCCACACGGATGACAAACAGGTACACACGGATAGCACCAGTACTATTTATTCCAACAGGGGAAATATCAGGACATGTGAAGGAGACCTAACAATCTAATACAGTTATATGAAAAAGTTTGGGCACCCCTATTAATCTTAAGCTTAATGTTTTATAAAAATTGGTGTTTTTGCAACAGCTATTTCAGTTTGATATATGTAATAACTGTTGGACACAGTAATGTTTCTGCCTTGAAATGAGGTTTATTGTACTAACAGAAAATGTGCAATCTGCATTCAAACAAAATTTGACAGGTGCATAAGTATGGGCACCTCACCAGAAAAGTGACATTAATATTTAGTAGATCCTCCTTTTGCAAAAATAACAGCCTCTAGTCGCTTCCTGTAGCTTTTAATGATTTCCTGGATCCTGGATGAAGGTATTTTTGACCATTCCTCTTTACAAAACAATTCCAGTTCAGTTAAGTTTGATGGTCGCCGAGCATGGACAGCCCTCTTCAAATGATCCCACAGATGTTCAATGATATTCAGGTCTGGGGACTGGGATGGCCATTCCAGAACATTGTAATTGTTCCTCTGCATGAATGCCTGAGTAGATTTGGAGCGGTGTTTTGGATCATTGTCTTGCTGAAAGATCCATCCCCTGCATAAATTCAACTTTGTCACTGATTCTTGAACATTATTGTCAAGAATCTGCTGATACTGAGTGGAATCCATGCGTCCCTCAACTTTAACAAGATTCCCGGTGCCGGCATTGGCCACACAGCCCCAAAGCATGATGGAACCTCAACCAAATTTTACTGTGGGTAGCAAGTGTTTTTCTTGGAATGTTGTGTTTTTTTGCTGCCATGCATAATGCCTTTTTGTATGACCAAACAACTCAATCTTGGTTTCATCAGTCCACAGGACCTTCTTCCAAAAAGAAATTGGCTTCTCCAAATGTGCTTTTGCATACCTCAGCCGACTCTGTTTGTGGCGTGCTTGCAGAAACGGCTTCTTTCGCATCACTCTCCCATACAGCTTCTCCTTGTGCAAAGTGCATTGTATAGTTGACCGATGCACAGTGACACCATCTGAAGCAAGTTGATGCTGCAGCTCTCTGGAGGTGGTCTGAGGATTGTCCTTGACTGATCTCACCATTCTTCTTCTCTGCTTTTCTGATGTTTTTCTTGGCCTGCCACTTCTGGCCTTAATAAGAACTGTCCCTGTGTTCTTCCATTTCCTTACTATGTTCCTCACAGTGGAAACTGACAGGTTAAATCTCTGAGACAGCTTTTTGTATCCTTCCCCTGAACAACTATGTTGAATAATCTTTGTTTTCAGATCATTTGACAGTTGTTTTGAGGAGCCCATGATGCCACTCTTCAGAGGAGATTCAAACAGGAGAACAACTTGCAAGTGGCCACTTTAAGTAGATTTTCTCATGATTGCATACACCAGGCTATGAAGTTCAAAGCTCAATGAGGTTACAAAACCAAACAAAGTGCTTTAGTAAGTCAGTAAATAGTAGGTAGGAGTATTTTAAACAAGAAAATGATAAGGGTGCCCATACTTATGCACCTGTCAAATTTTGTTTGAATGCAGATTGCACATTTTCTGTTAGTACAATAAACCTCATTTCAAGGCAGAAACATTACTGTGTCCAACAGTTATTGCATATATCAAACTGAAATAGCTGTTGCAAAAACAGCAATTTTTATAAAACATTAAGCTTAAGATTAATAGGGGTGCCCAAACTTTTTCATATAACTGTATATATAATTGTCTTATCCCATCTGTCTGTCTGTCTATCTGTCCAGGAAATCCCGCGTCGCTGATTGGTCCGGCCGCGGCCAATCAGCGACGCGGGATTTCAGAAAAAAGATGGCGGATGTTAGCAGCTCATCTGCTGCACGGAGGTCAGCGGCGATGCAGCCAGCAGATGACCGGCGCCAGCCGCTCATCTCCCGGCTGCTAGCACCAGAAGGACCCCGACCGGCGGCGCCGCTGACCTCCATGCGGCTACCGTCGGGAGATCAGCTGCTAGGACCGCTAATCTCCCAACGGTATGTGTGAAGGGAGGACCGTGGAGCGGCGCCGCCTGTCGGGATGCTTCTGCTGCGAGCAGCCGGTCATCTCCCAGCTGCTCGCAGCAGAAGTACCCGCACAAGCAGCGCCGCTCCCGGGCCCACACTAATACGACGCTGATTGGTCGCTGCCGACGGCCGCAACCAGTCAGCTATATTGGCGCCAAATTTAAACACTGTTTTGCTGATTGGTCGTGCCCGCCGGCCACGACCAATCAGCGATATTGCCGCCAAATTTAAAAACCGCTGTGCTGATTGGTTGCGGCCGCCGGCCACGACCAATCAGCGATATTGGCGCCAAATTTGAAAACCACTGTGCTGATTGGTCCCGGCCGCCGGCCACGACCGATCAGCGATATTGGCGCCAAATTTAAAAACCGCTGTGCTGATTGGTCCCGGCCGCAGTCCACGACCGATCAGCAATATTGGCGCCAAATTTAAAAACCGCTGTGCTGATTGGTCGCACCCGCCGACAGCATCCAATCAGCGATATTGGCGCCAAATGTAAAAACCGCTGTGCTGATTGGTCGCGCCCGCCGGCCGCGACCAATCAGCGATATTGGCGCCAAATTTAAACAGGCTCTCCGTCCCTCAGTAACACGGTTCGCTGATTGGTTGCGGCCGCCGTCCGCGACCAATCAGCGATATTGGCGCCAAATTTAAACCGTTGTGCTGATTGGTCGCGGCCACCGGCCACGACCAATCAGCGATGTTGGCGCCAAATTTAAAAACTGCTGTGCTGAGTGGTCGCGACCAATCAGCGATATTGGCGCCAAATTTAAAAACCGCTGTGCTGATTGGTCACGGCCGCTGGCCACAACCTATCAGCGATATTGGCGCCAAATGTAAAAACCACTGTGCTGATTAGTCGCGCCCACGCTCTTAAAGATAAAGAGGAATGATAATAAAACACACATATGCACACATATATAAAGCACATGCATGCACATGTGTACAAGTACTTAGAGGTGTGAAAAAAAGTATATTAAATTATTTCCTTTTTAATATTATAAAAGAATTTATTGAAAAGAATAATAATACATTTATTTGAGAAAAAAATATATATGTATAAAGATATACCGTATTTTTCGGACTATAACACACCGGACCATAAGACGCACCCTAAATTTTGGGGTTGAAAATAGGAAAAAAAATATTTTTCATAAGATGTAGGTCCGTCTTATAGTCTGAATAGGTACTGTATGTTACCTAGGGGGCGATGGAGAGGGGGGCACAGGAGGCAGGGTCCTTCAGGAAGCCAGGGAAGTGGAGGAATTCTGCGGACCCTGGGTGCGAGAAGTCGGTGCTCCAGCAGCGGGGAGTTGCGATGGTGGTGGAGGAGGATCACAGGGCCCTCCATTACCTCCCTCAGAAACCTGGGAGCGGAAGACGTGAGATGCTGCAGGGCCAGTGTCTGGCTGGCTGTCAGACTGTCTGGCTGTGAGGCAGAGTGACATGTGCTGCTTTTCGGTGGCCGCGGCCATCTTCCTGAAGCTGTGATCTACAGGAAAATGGCCGCTGAGATCTCAGTCTGTGCATGCACGGGCTTGAGTGGCTATTTTCCTGTACATTTCGCTTCAGGAAGATGGCCGCGGCCACCGGAAAGCAGCGCACGCCGCTCTACCTCACCGCCGACAGCCAGATATCGGCCCCACAGCAACTCACCTCTTATGCCGCCGCCAGGTTCTTGAGGGAGGGAACGGAGGGCCCTGAAGTCCTGCTCCACCACCACTGCAACTATCCGATAAGCTTACGTTCGGACATAACACGCACCCCTCATTCTCCTCCCAAATTTGGGGGGGAAAGTGCGTCTTATGGTCCGAAAAATATGGTATATGGTGGGGTGCATGTGTAAGTAATTATTCCCATAATTGTTCTCATAAGGAAAATTCTTATTAGAGAGTATATAAAGCAATATCACAAGCAATACATAAGACTATAGATGGACCAATTCTTTCCCCTATTGGTGTATGGGTATGGATAATATGTAATTATAATATTACAAAAAATTCAAAAAAAAAATTATAAAAAAATAACCAATTTAATGCGCATCACTACTGGGAGCGCTGGAGACACAAAAAGGTTTTCATTTAAAACCTCATCAGAAATATATATATATCCTTGCGATGCCTAAAAAGGGGAGGACAAAAAATAGATAGATTAAAAACACAATAAAAACAATATACATACAGATTAAAACCCTAAACGAAAAAAAACTATCTTACAGGAAAGGGGCTAAACGAATCACTTCGTTAAGACCTTTGGGGTGAACACTATCTACTTTCATTATCCATCTTGCTTCTAGTTGAGTGAAATTTCTTTTTCAGTTTCCCCTCGTTGATTGATTCGAACTTGGTCAATACGAAATGCTTTCAGGAGGTTCCCATCACAATTATGATGTAGGTTAAAATGTTTTGGCAATGATTTTAATTGTGAAAAGTCTTCAGTCAAAGATTCATTGTTTCTGTCTCGCAGATGTTCTGGACTTTCAGCTGTCTTGATGTCAGTCCAATATAGATCAATTCACATGGGCATGTTGCGTAGTAAACTACGCCAATAGTATTATGTAGCGCCCCGAGGGTTCGGCCGCTACAGGGGTATTGCACCTCAGACCAGAGGTGTGATATTCCACTCCCAGGTAAGGATGGAGTATGGACCAGGGCTCAGTTAGCTGCATACAGCACACTCACCCCATTTCCGAGGGACAGTTCAACGGTGCTCCCATTAGACAGAAATGCAGGCACGACAGACCATGTCCCTGGCTGGAGTGGGGAGGGGGGAGGAATACCCAGTGATGTATGAGCAGATAGGGGACGGTTCCTGAGCGTAGGTATGAGCCCATTGGTTGCTGGTCACCTGGGCTCATGTTCTAAGGGAAGGTATAAAAGGTGGGCACCATCTTAGATCTAGGTTCGTTCGTTCGTTCTGTTCAGTGAGAGAGGACAGGGAGCAGAGGCTCTGTAGGAGCTCTGCTCAGAGGCAGGCCTAGAGAAAAGGCCAGGAACAGAAAGGAACAAGAACAGAGAGGAACAAGAACAGAAAGGAACAAGAACAGAAAGGAACAGAAACAGCAAGGAACAGCAGGGAAAGAGAGAGAGAAGAACAGAAGGGCTCAGGAACAAGAAGGCAGAAGGAACCCTAAGAACCCACGAGAATACAGGGTGAAGGGTCAGGCAGATTAAGGGTACCGGATCCCAAGTTGGTGGTGGAGAAACAACCCTCAGCCAAAGACCGGAGGTCATGATCATTTATTGGTGCCACACCTCATTAAACCTGCTAGGAAGGCACCATATAGAACAGCGGGGAACGGGATCCATGTTTACCCGCACAAGTTCGCGGCAGCTGGACAAAAGTGGGTCACTGGTGAGGCAGGCCAGAGAAAGGATAGAAGGGGGTCCTGTGCCATGCTCCTGAACTGCCTGGGGGTTGACCGAGCCCCTCACCTGGTGGACACCGCACGGCTTGGGTGGTCACTACCTGTACAGAAGTGACCCGGAGAATCTGAACTGTGAGTAAAAGGCATTGGACTGTAGTACGTTGTCTGTGTACTCTTTCGCTCCTCCAGCACTAACGGTACTGGGACTCCCTGCACCTTCACCCCCACCATCCACTGCACTGCCCTGAGGTTACACTCTTCCCGTGGGGAGTTATACAATCTCAGCTGCGAATACCATCAACCTCAGGGGACTGCCTTGCAGCGGCGGTTCCTAATAACCGCAATCCACGGGTGGCGTAGTCGGACGTTACCAACAGCGCATGGCAGACTACCAATGGTCTGACCACCCTGAGCCACGGAACCGGGTTGCCACCACTACCCCCATTGTCTCCCTATTGCCCGGCTCCGAGTGCCCCACGGCCCAGGGGGCGAGTCAATTACAAGTTATGAGTTGAGTAATGCGAAATTGGTCCAAGCAGTGGTCCAAGTAGTGATGCAAATGAAATGGGTTAATTAATTTTTTATAAAAAAAATGTAATTTTTTGTAATATTATAATTACATATTATCCATACCCATACACCAATAGGGGAAAGAATTGGTCCATCTATAGTCTTATGTATTGCTTGTGACATTGCTTTATATACAGTACAGACCAAAAGTTTGGACACACCTTCTCATTTAAAGATTTTTCTGTATTTTCATGACTTTGAAAATTGTACATTCACACTGAAGGCATCACAACTATGAATTAACACATATGGAATTATATACTTAACAAAAAAGTGTGAAACAACTGAAAATATGTCTTATGCCCAACGTCCTCCAAGGGCACCAGAGAGGAAGCTAGCCAATTGCTATTGCTCCAAGCCTTCACAAGTGAAATATCACCGGCAACTTCCTGAAGCAGACTGAGAGTTTATAAACACCCAGACCAGGGTGTGTCTATCAGAGCAAGAGGGGGGTTGCTGCTGGGTCCAAAAGTGTATTAAGAAGGTGTCTGCAATGCCAAATGCAGTGACCTTCTTCAGCCAGATCCAGAGTGACTGTCTGTTATATCTGACACAACCGTCACAAGTGAGGGGCGGCCGGATGACATCTGACGCTGACCCCCGGGTTTCCAGTGGCTGGGTGAACGACATGAGCGCCATACCATGTCACTATTGGTGAGTGGAAATATAAATAGCCGATGTCTTTACCCTAACGTCACTACTCCAAAGAAGCCAGACGCGAAACGCGGGCTAGGGGTGTTCTTTTGATACCAGTCCAGACCCTGGGTAAATATGCTACTCTGGAACTATTTAGAGGTTGATCTCTGTATACTTTGAGGAGGATCATGAAAAACATACATGTGAATACTGATACCCAATCTGGGCTCTGATATGTATTTTTGATGAACAGCATATAGATGTAATAATTTAGATTTAATCTTCTACTATTTGAAAAAAAATGTTATGATTGCTCTATCCACACTGACATATGTGTCTGACTAAATGCTTATTTCTTTGTCTCTTATACTTTTTCCTGCCCAGTGGAAACCTTTTTTAAATATTCTTTGCGTATTATATGCACATACATAGCATTGATTGTATACTTTTTTTCATGTGTTGATGGTATGAAATCTAAATATATACTGTATTTTGGTGAATCAATTTGAATATATCTTTTTGCCATCTAGACACTTATACTCTTGGTCAAATGTATTATTTTATAACATCTCCCCCCATTTTGCCCCCCATTTTTATATCATATGTGATTTGTTGTTTATTTATTTAAGCCCTTAAGGACCCTGGGATTTTCCGTTTTTACATTTTTGTTTTTTGCTCCCCTTGTTCCCAGAGCCAGAGTGTTTTTATTTTTTGGTCAATATGGCCGTGTGAGGGCTTATTTTTTGTGGGACAAGTTGTACTTTTGAACGACATTACTGGTTTACCATATCGTGTACAGTAAAATGGGAAATAAATTCCAAGTACGGTGAAATTGCAAAAGAAGTGCAATACCACAAAGGTTTTTTTCTTATTTTTTTTACCACGTTCACTGAATGCTAAAACTGACCTGCCATTCTTATTCTCCAGGTCATTACAAGTTCGCAGATACCAAACATGTATAGGTTCTTTTTTATTTATGTGGTGAAAAAAAAATCCAAAATTTGATAAAAAAAAAAAAAAAATGGCACCATTTTCCAAGACCCGTAGCGTCTCCATTTTTCAGGATCTGGGGCCGGATGAGGGCTTATTTTTTGCGCGCCGAGCTGAAGTTTTTATTGATACCATTTTGGGGTAGATCCGATGTTTTGATCGCCCGTTATTGCATTTTATTGCAATGTTGCGGCGACCAAAAAACTTAATTCTGGCATTTATAATTTTTTTCTCGTTACGCCGTTTACCGTTCGGATTAATTATTTTTTTAGATTGATAGATCGGGCGATTCTGAACGCGGCGATACTAAATATGTATATGTGGGTTTTTTTTTATTATTATTATATTTTGAATAGGGTGAAAGGGGGGTGATTTAAACTTTTATATTGTTTTAATTTTTTTAATATTTTTAAAAACATTTTTTTACACTTTTTGCATGCTTCTATAGTCTCCATAGGAGACTAGAAGCAGCAGCTGTCCGATCACCTTTGCTAAATAGAAGTGATGAACAGATCACCTCTATGTAGCAGAAATGCTCCTGTGCTATGAGCGCCGACCACTAGGTGGCGCTCATAGCGAGCAGTACATGACAACCACTGGAGTCTGCTGCAGACCCAGGGTTGTCATGCCCACCCATCAGTGACCCATGATCACGTGACGGGTTTACCCATGAGCGGGGTAAGTGACGCGCTTCCATTCCAGAGATTGACAGCGGCATTTAACATGTGCCCGCAACACCCTTAACGGCTGTTGCGGGCACATGTCAGCTGTAATAATCAGCTGACATGTGCCCGGTTCAGTGTGGGCTCAGTGCTGGAGCAAGCACTGAACAGGGGGTGACAGCCTGGTGCGTATTATTACGCCCCAGGCTGTAAAGGGGTTAATAAAATTGATTGAAATTATACACAGTTTTTTACTCCTAGATTTTCTATGTAGGTATTATTTGAGGTATAAAAATGACCTGTTCCAAATAGCAGTACATTCAATTTTGAGGTGGTGTGAGTATTGTTCATTTGGCTGAATATATGTGAATTAGCAACGAGCAAATCTTTTGAAATTCAAATTTGCCAGCATAGCTGAATTTTCCCAGAAAATTAGATTTACGGAAAATTGATTCACAGCAATTCTAGAGTAATCCAAAACCTCCAACTGCCCTATATAGATATCTATGGTAAAATGGAAGATGGCACGTTTAGGTGGGCTGTGCTGCGCGAATGAAGAGCCTTGGGATTCCAAAATGGTTTCTATTAATACCAACGCATTCTGCGCCGGACCGGCGCCTTTCTCAAGGTATAAAAACCAAGTTATGTCTAAACGTTTTTATATTAAGCTTATGGGACTGATTAAGAATACGACTTTGGTTTTACCAGATTGGCTTTAGTTTCTTAGATATTTAATAGTTAATTAATTACAGTAGAATTCTGGCTTCCAAAAGTCGCTTTATAGCATTGTAAGCCTACAAATAGAAATACAAGATAATTATATGGGATATTTCATTACCTAAGTTACTACCTAAGATCACATACAAGTTGAATTGGGGGAATGCATTATTTTCATGGATGAATTATCTCAAAAACTAGAACCAATCCAGCAAAAGTAATGGGATTTTTTTATTCACAACCCTCAAAATACCCTAAATCCATTCAAAAAACCTTGGCACTTGAAAAAAAAATTTTTTGTAGACCTGTGTTATCTGTCAGTATGAACACAATGCACGATGTTCAATGCTACAATGCAACAATCACTATTCAACCATTTCATTCACAATTGCTGTCCTACATAAACACTTTTCTAACATTGTGGGTCATAAGTTACAATAATTATCTACTCATGTAAACAAACTTTTAGTAATGTCAAAGTGAGTCTCCTCAACATATATAGCTATGGGTAATCATGCCACCAATTTTAACAAAAATACTGTTTTTCGACTCTCCCCTTCTATCAGTCACTGCACTGATAGAATTTTGTATGCTTTTTTAATAATAAAAAATTGTCTAAAAATGATCCTATTTTTGTGTTCGGGCTGCTGCCAGGTAAATCCAGGAGAACATTTGTAATTTCCTGTGCAGAGATCTACCAGCATAATTCATCTGCCTTGGTATGTTGTTCCGGCCATGTATTATATAAACCATGAACTCAGGGCAAGGGTATTGCAACCATCCATTTGTGTGTCACTCTCTTCACTATCAACTTTGTATGTTACTTTCTGTGGTTATTATAGCAACTAGATATTAACAGATCATTTGAAATCCAAATTCACCAACTTTGCCAAATTTTCCCAAAAAATGTTATGTGCAACAAATAAATTTCAAACGAATTGCATAATTAATTAAAAAGCCTATAATTGTCTAGAGATTAACTGTAGAACACCATGAGTTCTTCTCAATTGAAAATGATTTGAGCTCTGTAATGAAAACACAGTTTTTTTAATGTCCAAATGACTTCAACCTATATCGCTATGGGAGAATGGATGGTAACCAGAGGAAACCATTAGCATACTTAACAAAACACTACAATATCAGACTTTTTAGGCTACCTATATTGTATAAATGGTCTAAAAATTATCCTTTCTGGAGAGTGGGGACAGAAGCATACATTGCTGTTATTTATAGATATGCGTTGCAAACAAAAGAAGCTGTGCCGTTCTCACACAGTTGGGTGCAAATTAACAAATGATTTTGGGTCGCAATGTAGGGCCCAGTGCTAGAAAGTTGGGTTTGCATCTTATGTCATGGGTCTTCCAGCAGGATATTGACCTCAAACATACTTCAAGAAGCACCTACACCGGATCTAAATCCCATTGAACACCTGTGGAGAGATCTTAAAATTGCAATTGGGAGAAGGCACCCTTCAAATATGAGAGACCTGGAGCAGTTTGCAAAACAAGAGTGGTCCAAAATTCCAGTTGAAAGTTGTAAGAAGCTTGTTAATGGTTAAAGGAAGTGATTGATTGCAGTTATTTATTTCAAAGGGTGTGCAACCAAATATATAGTTGAGGGTGCCAACAATTTTCTCTGGGCCATTTTTGGGGACTTGTGTGAAATTATGTCCAATTTTCCTTTTTTTCGCTGATTTTTTGTGTTGTGATAATACACACAAAGGAAATAAACGTGTATAACAAAACAAAAATTTATAGGAGAAATACTGCATTTTCTGGAACAATTTCAAGGGTGCCAACACTTTTGGCCATGACTATATATAGGTAGACTTATCTATGTTTAAGTAGAATCACTTCCCACAAACAAGCATCTGCAACTGGCCACTGTGTACTTCTAACATTTGACTAATTGGAGGAATGATGAGGGCTCAAAAATTATTTAAAACAGTGAGCACACTTTAATAGGTAAACACTTCTGTTTCAATTTCAGGAATATGTAATTTTCTCTTACAAAAAAACACCATGTGCTTTTTCAAAATGGGATAGTAACAGAGAACCTACATAGAATCATGTCTCAATAGCAAGCACGTGCAACTGGCCATTGTATTCAGGTGATGTGTGTACGTCATGTATAATATAAGACTATTGGAGCAATGATGCAGGCTCAAACTTTATTTTAAACTGACCAAACTTTGGTAGGTAAATACTTCTGTTTAAGTTTCAGAATTATTTTTTTTATAAACACATGGCTCATGTCTAAATGTATTGATCACACTTTCATTTACAAGCAAAAACAAGTCTTGAATTCAGAATTTTGATTTAGTTGCAAAATCTGTAATTAATGGTTTAATACTACCATTGCTTGTTGGAACGCTGAAACAAAGAAAAAGAAGCTATTAAAGAGCCATTGCTGAAGTATATCACAGGTGTAATAAATCAGTCACACACTGAATGGTGGTGGTGATGAGACTGCTACAAAAGTTCTCTGTATATCACTTAAATGTTGGATTACTCTTCATAGACTGAGACTATCACTCCTATTTTCAATCTGATACATTGGCTCTGAAGTAGTCCACTACAACTGCATTATGCCTTTTTCTATAACTATGTTGTGTGCTCTGAGTGCTCCTATCCCTACACAGGACAGACATAAAATGGTGCTTATTGGCCAGCAACTATGTTTAATATTGTCTGTGATTGCCCCCCTGATTGGCTGAGCTATACCATGTGATTGGATTTTTTTAGGGCATTATGGGGAGACCCGCACTGCCGCACCTGACACCATTAGCAAGCTCAATGAGTGTGCAGCATGTGTGAAATGGCACCAGGATTTTTTTTCTTACCTTTCCTCGTTAATTGAATCACAGATTGTTCAATTTCGCATAGAACCACAAATTTTAGTAAATTTGATTCTAATTTGATCCTACAGCTGATACATGCTGTCCGTAGATGGCTATACCAGATTTATATAATTTTTTTAATGTTTTAGCACTTTTACACAATAAAAACAATTTTATTTAAAAAAAAAAAAAAAAGAATTGTTTTTGCATCGCTATATTTTGAGAGATATAGCTTTTATTTTTCTGCTGATGGAGCTGTGTGGCGGCTTGTTTTTGCGGGACAAGATGATGCTTTTAGCGATACCATTTTTAGTTACATTCCACTTTTTGATAGCATTTTATTTCATTTTTTGCTCAGCAGTATGATGAAAAAGCTTTGTTTTTTGCCACTGAAGGGGTTTACTAGTATGGCCGTTTTATAGGTTGTGTTGTTCTGGATGCGGCGATACCAAATATGTGTGCTTTATTTGTTTGTTTTTGTTTTTAAATAAATATGTATATTTATTTGATCAATATTTTAAAAAAAAATGCTCTTTAAATTGTGATTTATTTTTCATATTTTTACAATTTTTAAATTTTTTTTTTTACTTTTTTACCTTGTCCCAGAATGGGACATCAAATTTCCCTACCCTAATCGCTGATCTAATGCTCTGCAATGCTTTTGCATTGCAGTGAATTAGATCTGTGCATCATAGTTACATAGTTACATAGTTTATAAGGCCGAAAAAAGACAAGCGTCCATCCAGTTCAGCCTATTTCTTGTGCACTGCAGCTATTCCGCAGCGTTGATCCAGGGGAAGGCAACAAAAACCATGCGGTATAGGCCAATTTACATCATTGAGGAAAAATTCACTTCCCGACACCAATCTGGCAGTCAGATTAAATCCCTGGATTAATTAACTAAGCATAAGATGTAATTTTATTGTTCTCAAGAAAGGCGTCCAGGCTTCTCTTGAACTCTTTAAGTGAGTTGAACATCACCACTTCCTCTCCCAGAGAGTTCCAGAGTCTCACGGCTCTGACCGTAAAGAATCCCCTTCTATGCTGGTGAAGGAACCTCCTTTCCTCCAGACGCATAGTGTGCCCCTCGTCTTTGTCACCATCCTTGGTATAAACAGGTCATGGGAGAGATCTCTGTACTGCCCCCTGATGTATTTATACATGTTTATGAGGTCACCACTAAGCCTTCTCTTTTCCAACGTAAATAGGCCTAATTTTGACAACCTCTCTGGGTATTCTAGTCCCTCCATTCCCTTTATTACCTTAGTCGCCCTCCTTTGTACCCTCTCTAGCTCCAATATGTCTTTCCTGAGCACCGGAGCCCAGAACTGTGCACAATATTCTAAGTGCGGCCTTACCAGCGCTTTATACAGAGGAAGAACAATGTTCTCATCATATGCCCCTATTCCTCTTCTGATGCATGCCATGACTCTATTTGCCTTCGCAGCTGCTGCCTGACACTGGGCACTCCAATTTAATTTGCTATTAACCAAGACGCCCAGGTCCTTCTCCATGTCAGATTTCCCCAACGGTTTCCCATTTAATATGTATGGGTGACTGCTGTTTTTCTTTCCCATGTGCATGACCTTACATTTATCGGCATTGAACCCCATTTGCCATTTTTTGGCCCAACTCCCCAATTTATCTAAATCCTCCTGTAGCTGTGCCCTATCCTCATCTGTATTAGCTACTTTACAAAGTTTAGTATCATCTGCAAATATTGCTATTTTACTATGCAACCCTTCCACTAGATCATTAATAAATATATTAAATAATATAGGGCCCAAGACAGACCCTTGAGGCAGCCCGCTAGTAACCCTGACACACCCTGAGCTTACTCCATTGATAACCACCCTCTGCTTTCTATCACTCAGCCAGCTATTTACCCACTTGCACACATTATCCCCCAGACCAAGCATTCTCATTTTATATACCAACCTTTTGTGTGGCACGGTATCAAACCCTTTGGAGAAGTCAAGGTATACAACATCCACTGACTCTCCCCGGTCCAGCTGTGAGCTCACCTCCTCGTAGAAGGCGATCAGGTTTGTTTGGCAGGAGCGATCATTCATGAATCCATGTTGATATGGAGTTAGATAGTTATTATCATTAAGATATTCTACAATAGCATCTCTAAGAAATCCTTCAAACAATTTACCCACAACAGACGTTAAGCTGACTGGTCTATAGTTCCCAGGGTCACTTTTAGACCCCTTTTTGAATATTGGTACCACATTTGCTTGGCGCCAGTCTAGTGGGCATCGCACACAAGGAAGAGGAATGTCAGCTTCTGCTCTGAGCAAGAACTTACAGGCCACCATACCTGGATGACCCAACACCCATCTTTCAGCCTTGGGTCAACATGAAGACCATCAGCATATCGCCAATATTGGCAGCGGCATTAGAGGGGTTAAACGCTTGTGATAGGTGCTAGCACAGATCGTGGGCATTGCTGAACATACATTTCAGTAGGCCAACATTTCAGATTTTAAAAACATTTTTCAAGCTGTTGTTATAAAGTATTCTAATTTACTGAGATAATTACTTTTGTGTTTTCATTGGCTGTAAGCCATAATCATCAACATTAACAGAAATAAACACCTGAAATAGATCACTCTGTTTGTATTGACTCTATATAATCTATGAGTTTTATTTTTTGTATTGAAGAACTGAAATAAATTAACTTTTTGATGATATTCTAATTTAGTGAGAAGCACTTGTATACAGTATGTCCTCCATGCTGGTATATATGATCCACTTCCTGGCCCCATCCTCGTATATATCTCACCCATCCTGGCCCCATACTGGTGTGTGTATATATATATATATATATATATATATATATATACATATATATATATATATATACATGCCCTTGAAATATATATATAAATATATATATCCCCCTATCCTGGGCCTGATACTGGGATATATATCCTCCTCCTGGTATATATATTCTTTCTATCTGCGTCTCCCACATCACCCATAATTGGTAATTTTGTTATCCAATTATTACAGTTTACGTTATCCCATAATTTCTTTTTGTTCAAGGGGTCCTTCTACCTACAGCTCCAGGGAACCGCCATGGGGGCATCTTTCACGCCATCTTATGCCAACCTATTCCTGGGGCTGTGGGAGAGGGACCTCTTCCTATCAGATCGGTGCGCGTCGATGGACCGTGTCCTCTTTTGGGCACGGTACATCAACGATGTATTCCTGATCTGGCAGGGTTCTGAGATCGATCTTAAAAATTTCATGACTAACCTCAATCAAAACTCCCTTAATATTCATCTGACTTACCATTTTGACAGGGACTCCATTGATTTCCTGGATGTTAAAGTCAAAAGGGACAATCATAACTGCCTTCAAACTGATTTATTTCGTAACACGACAGCAGTGAATTCCCTTTTGCTAGCTTCATCTTCACACCCTCCTGCAATGATAATATCCATACCTACAGGCCAATTTTTGAGGTTACTTCGGATTTGTTCTAATGACAGTGATTTTGAACAACAAGCGGACGACCTCAAAAACAGATTTTTTACCAGGGGATATAGTCATCGCTTCATAAAAAGAGCATATAACAGGGCTAAACATACTTCCAGACATGTAGCCTTATACTCCCATAGGACACCATCTTCCAATAAGTGTATGCGATTTATTACACAGTACCATGGCCAAACGCAATTAATGAGACAATTTTTGGAAAAATCTTGGCCAATTTTTCTATCCGATCCGATTCTTTCCAACTATTTGGACTCAAAATCTAACATCACGTTCAGGAGGTCTCGTAATTTACCTGACAGTTTGGTAAGTAGTCATTACACCAATGATTTGACCACCTTTCTTTCCAATTCCAAGCAAACTGTTGGTTGTAAGCCCTGTGACAAGTGTGTGGCGTGTCCTAACATTGCACGGGCTCAAATGTTCTGTAGCTCTGACGGATATATGACATTCCACATTCAACATCAAATCACTTGTACAACATCGGCAGTGATCTATTATGCCACTTGCCCATGTTCATTGATTTATGTGGGTTTGACTACTCGCCAGCTCAAGGTTAGGGTACGTGAACACATTTTGGGTATTATTGCGGCAAAGGAAGTCAGTGATGCTTCTCTTTTGAAAACATTACCACGACATTTTAAGCAACACCATGATTGCGATGCCTCTTTATTGCGGGTTATTGGAATTGACCACATTCCACCCAACATCAGAGGTGGCAAGATTAGTAAATTGCTGGCAAGAATCGAATCAAGGTGGATTTGGACGCTTAAAACAGTCTGTCCCCTAGGTTTGAATGAAAATCTCAGCTTTGTTCCCTTCTTGTAAACCAGTGGTAGTTCTGGAACTGTTTTTATCTTGTTTTACTTGGTTTTATTAATAATTTTAATTTTAGTATTTTTCCTGATTCTATTTTTCAAGATGGTGTTTGTCCCTATGTGAGACTACTTCTGGATGGCTGTTTTGATGCTCAGCTACGGTGGACATGGACAATTCTCAACCTTCGGTCCCTGAAGCCCTCCTTTTTCTCTTTTGCATCTTTTTGCATTTTTTTGCATTTTTTCGTCACTGGAGGCGTACTGTCTTTAACACCTATACTGTATTAGGGGTTTTCTTGCCTCTATATGTGGACTGATGATTATAATTTTATTAATAATCTTATTATTAATTATTCATCATCCATTATTTTATTATTTTTTAGTGTGGTTTAAGACTTGCATGTACATCTGATCATACATTTTATTATGGGGGGGCTATGTATGTTTTTTACACATTTATATAATCACTGTGTCACATACATTGGAGTTTGTCACACTGATTTGTCTCTTGTTTCACTTTATATATTTATATATATAAATATTGTTTATCACTTATTCGAGATATTTTTCACCCTTACACCATTTAGCTATTTAGCCATATATTAGTCATATACATATCACATCATCCTGGCACATTCACACCTCCTTTTCCCTTCTCTCTTTTTCTCCCTTTCCCCTTCCCCCTCTTTCTTCCTTCCTTCCTCTCCTCTTTCCCTTCCTTTTCTGAATATTAATGTATGCATCATATACGTGGACTATATTTTTGCACGTTTTATTATCCTTTTTTTCATTTCTATCTCATTGTTAGCTTGTAGTATTTGTTTTTTGTGGATGTGGTTTTTGTACTTCGTTGCACTACACATGAGATATTGTCCTTTCTTACATTATTCATCACAACATGCCATAAAATTTGTTCTGTTGTTTTATTTTTTAAATCCATGCACCTTGGTCGGGGATCGACGCATGCGCCGTCTGTGCTCCGGGTGACCGCGGGCTCTGTGTCTTTATGTGTCAGGTGACTCGGGTTTTTGTCCCGACGTCGCCTGTCACATGACGCGGATGTCCGCGGTCTCCGGTCCCTCCTAACGGCGCATGCGCGACTTCCAGCCCCGACCAATCCGCATTGGTTAATTACACACATCGTTAGTGTTCTAATCACACATTCTTTTCTCTTGCCCATATAACGTTAATTTGCTTATTTATTTTCTATTATTTATTTTTCATTTATTTTCCAGCTCTGACGTCATCCATCACATGACGCAGATGCTTGTTGTGTCCGGCTTTCCCGGCTTTCGCATGTGTGATCTATCAGTGTCCACTTTATAATGGCTAACACACTTTCATCTACTTAGGCATTTGCCCTTTTTCTGGCCCATATAGTACTGTTTTTCCGGTCTTGATGTCATCTGTCACATGATACAGATGCCCGTGGCTTCTATCTTCTTGGACCGCACATGCGCAGTCCACCAGCGACCATTTTTTGGTTAACATATATTGGTGATGCGTCCATCAATTTAGGCACCCGCCCCTTCCGGTTCACATTGTGTTGGTCTTCCGGTTCATTCCGTTTGGCGGTCAGCCATCCACTATTACTTCTCACTCGGTTCCTGCACCTGATTGGTCATATAATTCTTTTTAAACCCTGTCAGTTCTTAGAATCTCTACCCCCTGACGAAGGACCTTTGTGTCCGAAACGCGCGTCGGGGTTGCTCCGCATTCAGTCGTTGGACCGCTCTCAGGTATGCCCTACAGTTGTTTGCTTCCTCTTCTTTGTCTCTGTGCCAATTGGTATAATAGTACCGTTGGTTACCTTACTACCTGTACTATCATTGTATAATATTATTTGACATTATTTTGGGTAACTGACGGGCTGTACACACCTACTTATATACATCCATCATTTGATATACCAATCTATGATTTGACACCTTATTTGCTACACACCATCATCTGGCACTACCAATCCTCCTGTGGTGATTGGTTTTCACACATCATTTACATGCTTTCACATAGGTTGGAGGTTCCTGATTGTAGCATATCTGATCCATATTTTCGAAATATATTTTCATATATTTTGTACTGACATTGCTCTTATGCACATTTATATGGTCCACCTAACACTGTTTTAATTATTTGAATGCGGGCACTTTCGTGCTTGTTGTATCACTGTAACCAGTATTATAATAAAGGTTTTTTATTTTTATACTAATTTATGTCTTATCTATTATTGGACTTCATGTTCGGTAGTTCTCTTGGTTTCAATATTGGCAGCGGCATTAGAGGGGTTAAACGCTTGTGATAGGTGCTAGCACAGATCGTGGGAGTTGCTGAACATACATTTCAGTAGGCCAACATTTCAGATTTTAAAAACATTTTTCAAGCTGTTGTTATAAAGTATTCTAATTTACTGAGATAATGACTTTTGTGTTTTCATTGGCTGTAAGCCATAATCCTCAACATATATATATATGCCCTGGCAATATATATATATAAATATATATATCCCCCTGATACTGGGATATATATCCTCCTCCTGGTATATATATCCCTTATACTGGGCCCCATTCTGGTATATATATCCCCAATCCTGGTATTTTATATATAACTCCCATCCTGGTATTATATACAGTACAGACCAAAAGTTTGGACACACCTTCTCATTTGAAGATTTTTCTGTATTTTCATGACTATGAAAATTGTACATTCACACTGAAGGCATCAAAACTATGAATTAACACATGTGGAATTATATACTTAACAAAAAAGTGTGAAACAACTGAAAATATGTCTTATATTCTAGGTTCTTCAAAGTAGCCACCTTCTGCTTTGATGACTGCTTTGCACACTCTTGGCATTCTCTTGATGAGCTTCAAGAGGTAGTCACCGGAAATGGTTTTCACTTCACAGGAGTGCCCTGTCAGGTTTAATAAGTGGGATTTCTTGCCTTATAAATGGGGTTGGGACCATCAGTTGTGTTGTGCAGAAGTCAGGTGGATACACAGCTGATAGTCCTACTGAATAGACTGTTAGAATTTGTATTATGGCAAGAAAAAAGCAGCTAAGTAAAGAAAAAAGAGTGGCCATCATTACTTTAAGAAATGAAGGTCAGTCAGTCTGAAAAATTGGGCAAAGTTTGAAAGTGTCCCCAAGTGCAGTTGCAAAAACCATCAAGCGCTACAAAGAAACTGGCTCACATGAGGACCGACCCAGGAAAGGAAGAACAAGAGTCACCTCTGCTTCTGAGGATAAGTTTATCTGAGTCACCAGCCTCAGAAATTGCAGGTTCACAGCAGCTCAGATTAGAGACCAGGTCAATGCCACACAGAGTTCTAGCAGCAGACACATCTCTACAATAACTGGTAAGAGGAGACTTTGTGCAGCAGGCCTTCATGGTAAAATAGCTGCTAGGAAACCACTGCTAAGGACAGACAACAAGCAGAAGAGACTTGTTTGGGCTAAAGAACACAAGGAATGAACATTAGACGAGTGGAAATCTGTGCTTTGGTCTGATGAGTCCAAATTTGAGATCTTTGGTTCCAACCACCGTGTCTTTGTGTGACGCAGAAAAGGTGAACGGATGGACTCTACATGCCTGGTTCCCACCGTGAAGCATGGAGGAGGAGGTGTGATGGTGTGGGGGTGCTTTGCTGGTGACACTGTTGGTCATTTATTCAAAATTGAAGGCATACTGAACCAGCATGGCTACCACAGCATCTTGCAGCGGCATGCTATTCCATCTGGTTTGCGTTTAGTTGGACCATCATTTATTTTTCAACAGGACAATGACCCCAAACACACCTCCAGGCTGTGTAAGGGCTATTTGACCAAGGAGAGTGATGGGGTGCTACGCCAGATGACCGGGCCTCCACAGTCACCAGACCTGAACCCAATTGAGATATTTTGGGGTGAGCTGGACCGCAGAGTGAAGGCAAAAGGGCCAACAAGTGCTAAGCATCTCTGGGAACTCCTTCAAGATTGTTGAAGACCATTTCCGGTGACTACCTCTTGAAACTCATCAAGAGAATGCCAAGAGTGTGCAAAGCAGTCATCAGAGCAAAAGGTGGCTACTTTGAAGAACCTAGAATATAAGACATATTTTCAGTTGTTTCACACTTTTTTGTTAAGCATATAATTCCACATGTGTTAATTCATAGTTTTGATGCCTTTGATGTGGATGTACAATTTCCATAGTCATGAAAATACAGAAAAATCTTTAAATGAGGTGTGTCCAAACTTTTGGTCTGTACTGTATATATATATCCCCCTGGGCCGGCATCAGCACCCGGTGCACCCGGGCAGGCGGGGGGGCTCACTCACCATCGTGCACCCCTGCGCGCTATGAGACCCGTGAGCGGTGCAGTGCCGGTGTCAGCGCCCGCTCCCTCCAGCTTGCTCTGTGCCCCAGCACAATACTTACCCCTCTCTTCTGCGGCTGCTGCATTGTGACATCTCAGGTCAGAGGGCGATCTCTCCTGAGCTGTCACATGCAGCGCAGAGTGGGAAGACGCCGACGCAGGTGAGAGGTCCAAAGCAAAGGCAGCAGGTGAGGTGAGTGTTTGATTTTTTTTTTATATATATGTATGGAGGCCTGAGGCATTATATGGGGGGAACAAGTGACATCCTGCATGGGGCATTATATGGGGGGGAGGTGACATCCTGCATGGGGCATTATATGGGAGGGTGACATCCTACGTGGGGCATTATATAGGTGGGCTGACATCCTGCATGGGACATTATATGGGGGGGGCTGAAATCCTGCTTGGGGCATTATATGGGGGGGAGAGGTGACATCCTGCATGGGGCATTATATGGGGGGGAGAGGTGACATCCTGCATGGGGCATTATAAGGGGGGGTGACATCCTGCACGGGGCATTATGTGGGGGCCAGTATTCTGTATGGAGCGTTATAAGGGGGCCAATATCTTCTATGGAGTCTTATATGGGGGCCAGTATCCTGTATGGAGCATTATATGGGGACCAGTATCCTGTATGGAGCGTTATATGGGGACCAGTATCCTGTATGGAGCGTTATATGGGGGACCAGTATCCTGTATGAAGCGTTATGTGGAGACCAGTATTCTGCATGGAGCAATATATGGGGCCCATAATACTGTATGGAGGACAAACTGTCCAGTCTGCACTGTTCGCTGCGAGAATTCACCGGTTTCTGAGCTATTGTAGAATTTACAATAGATATCGCTCATGCAATGTAAGAAGTGAAATCTTCGACATTGTAGTATATATATATATATATATATAAATATATATATATATTTCTCTGCGGTATCTGTGCATGATGAATCGATGTATGTGTTAAAGGGGCCCACTGAGACTCTTTCGCCCAGGGCCCACAAAAACCTGGAGCCGGCCCTGATATCCCCCATCCTGGTATTATATATATATCCCCCATCCTGGTATTATATATATTTATCCCCCATACTGGTATACATATCCCCCATCCTGGTATTTATGCTCCCCATCCTGGTATACATCTTCCATCCTGATATATGTCCCATTATACTCACTTTCCCTCCGCTCCCCTGCCGAGTGGGGTACTCTCCTGCAGCCGGCAGCTGACTTCAGCGTGCAAGTGACGGGGTCGCATGACATCACTGCCATGCGACCCCAGTCATATGCATGCCTACGTCAGCTGCTGGTCTCTGAATGACCAGCAGCATGTATTGCCACGCAAGGACCCGACGGGTCTGTACGCCGCAATACACCTCAGCTGAATGTGCGTCCGAGGACGCATATCCAGTTGAAGACTGTGCTGGCGTCGGCGGGCTGCCACCCGCACGAGCCTGGTTCCGGTTGCGACCTTTGCAATCATGGTCATTACGGCCTTGGATTATCATTATCATCCCTGACTCATATAACTGTTATCAGGGATCAGTTAACACTTCTTTCTTAGTTTACAGAATTGTTTCCACACCTGCCTAAAACTTTTGCACATATACTGTATATGAGATTTAAATGTAATTTTTCAACTTCAATGTGAAGGTAAAGAGACTGTGAATTAATATGGCATGTTATTGGGTTTTGCTTCATCTCGTCCATGCATATTTTTCTTGTGAATAAGATGTGCCAAGAAAATCAGCATGCCAAATCATTTGCTGTAAGTTTAACAAAAACAGCTGGCTTTGTGCAGTAGCTGTAATTACTCAACACGCTCCAAGTTTTTCAACTTTCTATATCCAAAGAATTTATTTAAAAAGTCTATAAAATAAAAAAAAATTAAATTGCCTTGCCCTCAGCAACCAAAGTATTGCTTTAATTTCTGCAGCAATTTTCTCATAGAAATTGTGTACACTGCATTCAAAGCCACATGGTACCATTTCTTTTAAAGGGGTGTTCACAAGATCCTGCTTTTGCAAGGAGTGGAGCAATCCTTGGAGGTAGGACATGCTGCGGGCCCCAGGCTAGCAGGAGATGGTGTTCGGCGGAGGTATGTGTGGGGCAATGCTGCGGGCCCTAGGCTGGTGGGAGGTGGTGTTCGATGGTGCAGGGTTTCGACCGAAATTTTGTGAAAGCCCAGAGCTCCCGTACCTTCCATGCTTTTCAAAGCGGTAGACTCTGGGAAAATGGTTGCCGGAGGCGGCGCATGCACAATTGAGATCTTGGGAGACAAGATCTCTGTGCTGAGATCTCAATCAGCGCAAGCTCCATCTCCAGCGGCCATTTTCCTGGAATCCACCACATTGAAAAGCATGGAAAATGTGGGGGCTCTGGGCTTTCATAAAATGTCAGCGAAGCCTCCACAGTACCGAACACCCCTTCCTACCAGCCTGGGACCCGCAGCATCGCCCTACTCTGCTGCCGCCAAAAGCTTCCTGCAGTAGCAAGCCTGCTCTACTGCAGCCGGTAGGCTACATTCGGATTATGAGACACCCCCCCCCATTTCCCCCCAAATTTGGGGGGGGGGGGTGTTTTATAATCCAAAAACAAACGGTACAAATTTTTTGTAATTCACTCTACGCGAATTCAGAAAAATGGCGGCAGGCTGAGGCTACAATCTTGCTGAGCAGTACACAACTGGCAAAAGGTTAAAAAGAAAAAAACCTTACCTCACTGCTCACCTCCCCGGCCACACCTGAAGATTCCTGCCCGCTGTCTGGTCCTCAGTTCACTCTAGGCCAGGGCTTTCAGCTGCAAGCAGGCCCCTAGAGTTCACTGCGCATGCTCTGGGACCTACTTGCAGCCAGAGGCCTTGGCCTAGAGTGAAGACTGGGCAGGAGATGTGATGGGCGCGGAGGACTGAACAGCAGGCAGTGAGCAGTGGGCACAAGCGGAAAGATAAGCAGAGAGGTAATTTTTCTTTTCTTTTTAACCTTTTGCCATCCGCTTTCCTCTCCAGCCATTCCCATTAGTCTCTGCTCGCTGTCTGGTCATCTGTGCCTCTTTTGCACTGCATCTCCAGCCCAGTGTTCACTCTAGACTGGGGCTTTTGAGCAAGAAAAGGATCTGGAGTTCACTGCGCATGCTCCTTTAAATCCAGGGCCTTAGCCTAGAGTGAGTACTGGGCCGGAGATACGACGGAAGCATGATCGGTGGGGGTATTGGGTGTCGGACCCCGACCAATCAGACATTGATGACCTATCCTAGGGATAGGTCATCAATTCTAAAGTAGTGGACAACCACTTTAATATGCTCTGGGTTCTAGAAAGACAGCAGAACATAATAAGGGACATTAAACTTGTGGAGAATCGAATTTCCCAAAAAAATCCGTGCTAACAGTCGAGATCGAATTTTGCCTGATCCACTCATCTCTAGTTCTAACGCAATACAAAATAACAACATGCAAGATATTGTGTACATGAACAATGTACAAGAAAGACATATCAGACCGGAAGAAAATAGACTTATTACCAGATTGGTTGAGCTGTATTACACATATTAGCAAAATTGTAGTATAAAGGAAACCTGTCACCAATCTGCAGGCACCATGTTATAGAGCAGGGGAAACTGAGTAAATTTGTATATAGTTTTATGAGAAAAGATTCAGTATAACCACAGTGGGATGAGAACAGCAGGAGTGGTCAGAGAGGTAAAGTATTTATTTTTTGTAAAGTAGGTTGTCCCCTACTTTAGCATTGATGTCCTTAGGATAGGTCATCAATGTCTGATCAGTTGGGGTCCGACACCCAGCACCCCTGCCATTCAGCTGTTATCGATGGCAGTAGCCACTGACTGGAAATACTTGCGGAGCTGGTCATCTTCAGTTAGTGGCGGAGGCAGGGTACTACACATCCGCCTCCTATTCAAATCAATACTATAAGAAGATGACCAGTTCCACATTTAATTATTTCCTGCCGGCGGCTGCCGCCGCTCGCATTGTTAGCAGTTGATCGGTGGGGGTATTGGGTGTCGGACCCCGACCAATCAGACATTGATGACCTATCCTAGGGATAGGTCATCAATTCTAAAGTAGTGGACAACCACTTTAATATGCTCTGGGTTCTAGAAAGACAGCAGAACATAATAAGGGACATTAAACTTATGGAGAATCGAATTTCCCCCAAAAATCCGTGCTAACAGTCGAGATCGAATTTTGCCTGATCCACTCATCTCTAGTTCTAACGCAATACAAAATAACAACATACAAGATATTGTGTACATGAACAATGTACAAGAAAGACATATCAGACCAGAAGAAAATAGACTTATTACCAGATTGGTTGAGCTGTATTACACATATTAGCAAAATTGTAGTATAAAGGAAACCTGTCACCAATCTGCAGGCACCATGTTATAGAGCAGGGGAAACTGAGTAAATTTGTATATAGTTTTGTGAGAAAAGATTCAGTATAACCTGTGTTTTAATCTTTTAAACCTCTGCTCTTTCTGGGATTTTTGGTTCACTAAGCGATCCCATCAGTGACAGACACCTGTCTTCTTATATGTGTCCATATAGAGGTAGCTGGCAATCACTAACAGTACCACCCACTGGCCCCAAAATCGTAGAAAGAGTAGAGGTTTAAAAGATTACCATATTTTTCGGACCATAAGATGCACTTTTTTCCCCAAAATTTAGGAGGAAAATGGTGTGTGCGTCTTATGGTCCGAATGTAGCTTACCGGAGAGTTGCGATGGTGGTGGAGCGGGATCACAGGAAGCTGGGTCCCTTCCTCAGGAACCCAGCGGTGGCAGAGGCGGTAAGATGCAGAGGGGGCGGTGTCAGTGGTCAGGCAGAGCGGAGTGCATTATTTTTCCGGCGGCCGCGACCATCTAACTGAAGCTGTGATCTACAGGGAAATGGCCACCCCAGCCAGCGCATGTGCAGACTGGGCTCTCGGTGGCCTTTTCCTTGAGGCCCTCAGCTACAGGAGGATGGCCACCGAGATTACAGGCTGTGTATGCGCCGGCTTAAGTGGCCATTCCCCTATAGATCACAGCTTCAGTACAATGGCTGCAGCCACCAGAAAAGCAATGCAATCCGCTTTGCTTGACGCTGACCCCGCAGCATCTCACCGCTTCTGCCCACACCGGGTTCCTGAGGGAGTAACCCTGCTTCCTGCCATCCCGCTCAACCAACATCACAACCCCCCGCTGCTGAAGCACCCCTTCTCCCGCCCTACTTCTACCACCGCTAGCTTCCTGAGGGACCATACCTCCTGTGACCCCCGTTCCACCGTCCACCAGGTAAGATACCTATTCAGACTATAAGATGAACTCCCATCTTATAAAAATAGTTTTTTTCCTATTGTCCACCCCAAAATGTGGTCAGCTGTGTCATATAGTCCGGAAAATACGGTAATATCTTCCTGACATGTCCAATTTCCATTATTGCATCTTCGTTATTTGGCCCCGTTCTTCCAAAAGCCATCATTTTTTTTTCTGGTCCACGTAAACATATGGTGACACAATTAATTTTACCACATACTATACTGGAGCATGGGGAAAAAAACTGGTGAAACTGCAGTTCTGACACTGTTTTATCAAAATTGTTTGTGTAGCAAAAATGACCTGCCACCATGATTTACCTGGTCAGCAGGATTACAGTGATACTAAATTTGTCAAGTTTTTTTTTTTTATTATTTAAGTGGTGGAAAATTATTTTAAATTGAAAAAAAAAAATTATATAATTTTTGCTTCATTTTTACATTCATTTTTTTGCTTATATTGGGGGGAACTGTAAAGAAATATATTTAACTTTTTTTAAACTTTTTATGACTACAGAGGAGTGCTAAAAACATTTACATTTACTGCTTTCACCTTTCCCTAGAAATCATTTTTATATAATGGACATATTTTTTTCGACTGAGGTAGAGCTAGAAACCGCGATTCAGACCAGTGATTATTTTGTTTTATTTTTTTTTTCCTTCATTCATTTCACATACTTTGCCACCTCATAAATTCTTAAAAGACCATTGGGGGTCATATTAACATATTAATTCTTTACTTTTATTGCTTATTTCTCCATGTAGTTGGAGCTGGTATATTAGCCATAGTTAATGAGGAAACTGAGCCTTGTGCCTGCTCAGCAAATCTGACTAGTTCTCATGTGATCATTGACATTGGAAGAGGAAGCATTGGCACTGCTTCCTATTCTGTATTAACAAGTTCTGGGTCAGCATTATATATACAGTGATCCAGAAGGCAGACATGGTAATAAGAAATGTTTGCCTTTTCTGTGGGGACTTTGGCTGTGTCTGAAAGCCCACTAACTGCCCGCAATGCTATATAATTTCATGCAGGCTGCTTACTCTGCACTGATATTTTAGAATGTCAGTGCAGACTAAAGTGTGGACCACCTGAAGGTTTATAGTCTATGGGTAGTCCAGAAGTAATTATGTAATTAGCAGTTAGAGTAAGGAACTATCTACTAGAAGAAAATTGTCAGGGTTGTTACTATTTTGTCACTGGATCCACACTGCAGGTTAATATACTGCTCAAAAAAATAAAGGGAACACTCAAATAACACATCATAGATCTGAATGAATAAAATATTCTCATTGAATACTTTGTTCTGTACAAACTTGAATGTGCTGACAAAATCACACAAAAATCATCAATGGAAATGAAATTTATTAACTAATGGAGGCCTGGATTTGGAGTCACTCCCAAAATTAAAGTGGAAAAACACACTACAGGCTGATCCAACTTTGATGTAATGTCCTTAAAACAAGTCAAAATGAGGCTCAGTATTGTGCGTGGCCTCCACGTGCCTGTATGACCTCCCTACAACGCCTGGGCATGCTCCTGATGTGGTTGCGGATGGTCTCCTGTGGGATCTCCTCCCAGACCTGGACTAAAGCATCCGCCAACTCCTGGACAGTCTGTGGTGCAACGTGACGTTGGTGGATGGAGCGAGACATGATGTCCCAGATGTGCTCAATCGGATTCAGGTCTGGGAAACGGGCAGACCAGTCCAGTCCATAGCTTCAATGCCTTCATCTTGCAGGAACTGCTGACACACTCTAGCCACATGAGGTCTGGCATTGTCCTGCATTAGGTGGAACCCGGGGCCAACCGCACCAGCATATGATCTCACAAGGGGTCTGAGGATCTCATCTCGGTACCTAATGGCAGTCAAGCTACCTGTGGTGAGCACATGGAGGGTTGTGCGGCCATCCAATGAAATGCCACCCCACACCATTACTGACCCACTGCCAAACCGGTCATGCTGAAAGATGTTGCAGGCAGCAGATCGCTCTCCACGGCATCTCCAGACTCTGTCACATCTGTCACATGTGCTCAGTGTGAACCTGCTTTCATATGTGAAGAGCACAGGGCGCCAGTGGCGACTTTGCCAATCCTGGTGTTCTGTGGCAAATGCCAAGCGTCCTGCACGGTATTGGGCTGTGAGCACAACCCCCATCTGTGGATGGCGGGCCCTCATGCCACCCTCATGGAGTCGTTTTCTTACCGTTTGTGCAGACACATGCACATTTGTGGCCTGCTGGAGGTCATTTTGCAGGGCTCTGGCAGTGCTCCTCCTGTTCCTCCTTGCACAAAGGCGGAGGTAGCGGTCCTGCTGCTGGGTTGTTGCACTCCTACGGCCCTTCCACGTCTCCTGGTGTACTGGCCTGTCTCCTGGTAGTGCCTCTGGACACTACGCTGACAGACACAGCAAACCTTCTTGCCACAGCTCGAATTGATGTGCCATCCTGGATTTTTTTGAGCAGTGTACATTAAGTTGTATTGCCTTTTGTACATAGAATTTTACATAGCTCTGGTTTCTGTATAAGACTCAAATTGCTTAGATTTTCTTATTTTGAATCAGATCCATTTTATTGCCTTTCGTTTTTCTTCAACATATAAGACATATGAAGACTAAATAAATCCCTTGGCCCATAATAATTTCTCAATCCCCATTCTATTAACATTATTGTATAATAGTTTGTATCTTACTGGATCAGTTGCAGTTTTGAATGACACCATTCACTTTACTATATATTGTACTGAAATAAGAGACGAAAATTGCAAATGAGGTGAAATGGTTAAAAAAAACAACAACAGCACACCATTGTTTTTTGGGTTTCATTTTTATGACATTAACCTTTTCCGGACCGGATGGGGTTTTTTTCTGTGTTTTTGTGGTTTCATGTTCTTTCGAAAGCTATAACTACATATTGATATACAGTATATAATGGCTTGTTTTTTACAAGATGAGTTGTAATTTTATCAGATCATACAGTAGAGACCAAAAGTTTGGACACACCTTCTCATTTAAAGATTTTTCTGTATTTTCATAACTATGAAAATTGTACATTCACACTGAAGGCATCACAACTATGAATTAACACATGTTGAATTATATACTTAATAAAAAAGTGTGAAACAACTGAAAATATGTCTTATATTCTAGGTTCTTAAAAGTAGCCACCTTTTGCTTTGATGACTGCTCTGCACACTCTTGGCATTCTCTTGATGAGAGGTAGTCACCGGAAATGGTTTTCACTTCACAAGTGTGCCCTGTCAGGTTTAATAAGTGGGATTTTTTGCCTTATAAATGGGGTTGGGACCATCAGTTGTGTTGTGCAGAAGTCTGGTGGATACACAGCTGATAGTCCTACTGAATAGACTGTTAGAATTTGTATTATGGCAAGAAAAAAGCAGCTAAGTAAAGAAAAACGAGTGGCCATCATTACTTTAAGAAATGAAGGTCAGTCTGTCCAAAAAATTGGGCAAACTTTGAAAGCGTCCCCAAGTGCGGGTGCAAAAACCATCAAGCGCTACAAAGAAACTGGCTCACATGAGGACCGCCCCAGGAAAGGAAGACCAAGAGTCACCTCTGCTTCTGAGGATAAGTTCATCCGAGTCACCAGCCTCAGAAATCGCAGGTTAACAGCAGCTCAGATTAGAGACCAGGTCAATGCCACACAGAGTTCTAGCAGCAAACACATCTCTTCAACAACTGTTAAGAGGAGACTTTGTGCTGCAGGCCTTCATGGTAAAATAGCTGCTAGGAAACCACTGCTAAGGACAGACAACAAGCAGAAGAGACTTGTTTGGGCTAAAGAACACAAGGAATGGACATTAGACGAGTGGAAATCTGTGCTTTGGTCTGATGAGTCCAAATTTGAGATCTTTGGTTCCAACCACCATGTCATTGTGCGACGCAGAAAAGGTGAACAGATGGACTCTACATGCCTGGTTCCCACCGTGAAGCATGGAGGAGGAGGTGTGATGGTGTGGGGGTGCTTTGCTGGTGACACTGTTGGGGATTTATTCAAAATTGAAGGCATACTGAATAAGCATGGCTACCACAGCATCTAGCAGCGGCATGCTATTCCATCCGGTTTGCGTTTAGTTGGACCATCATTTATTTTTCAACAGGACAATGACCCCAAACACACCTCCAGGCTGTGTAAGAGCTATTTGACCAAGAAGGAGAGTGATGGGGTGCTATGCCAGATGACCTGGCCTCTACAGTCACCAGACCTGAACCCAATTGAGATGGTTTGGGGTGAACTGGACCGCAGAGTGAAGGCAAAAGGGACAACAAGTGCTAAGCATCACTGGGAACTCCATCAAGATTGTTGGAAGACAATTTCCGGTGACTACCTCTTGAAGCTCATCAAGAGAATGCCAAGAGTGTGCAAAGCAGTCATCAAAGCAAAAGGTGGCTACTTTGAAGAACCTAGAATATAAGACATATTTTCAGTTGTTTCACACTTCTTTGTTAAGTATATAATTCACATGTGTTAATTCATAGTTTTGATGCCTTCAGTGTGAATGTACAATTTTCATAGTCATGAAAATACAGAAAAATCTTTAAATGAGGTGTGTCCAAACTTTTGGTCTGTACTGTATACTGAAAAGGAGTAACAAAATTCAAAATGGGTGAAACTGTGAAAAAAAAGCTGTAATTCCACTATATTTTTTCGGGTTCTGTTTTTACAGCATTCATTGTGCAATAAAAATGACCTGGCATAATAACTCTCCAGGTCTGTACAATTATATTAATACTAAACTTGTATAGGTTTTTGTATATTTTAAAAGTGAAAAATATTCTGAAATTTGAAGAAAAAATAAATTAAAATGTTTTGCTTTTTTAAGTTTTCAGTGTTTAACGTATTTTGAAAATGCTGAGGCCTCTCAGAGAGAAGCATACCTTAAGGTTATGCTCACACTGGCGTATATCGTCTCATGCGAGAGAATCGGGCTGATTATGCTAATGACACTAGTTTTCAACTATTTCAGAGATTGATCCGAGTGTCATCTGTGTGTGATCTTATTCGCTAAGATGAGAAAATCGCACCACCGGTGTGGAGAAGATGGATAACTAAATTTCTCCATCTTCTCCATTGTCTCTGTAAGTGTACATTAGACTTTACTTGGATGACATCTGAGTGCAGTCCGATGTTTCACACGCACCCATAGATTTGTATCGGTGTGCGTGATCCGAATATCGGAGGCACTCGCAATATGCTGAGGTTGTTTGCTCACGCCAAATCAGCATGAGAAAATAATCGCAGGTCTGCACTGCCCTATAGTATAATATTGGGCCAAGTGCTATCTGATAACAGATCAGATAGCACTCTGCGGTATTATACGGCAGTGTAAGCGTACCGTTAAAGCCGCTGGTACCGAGCCTAGCCGAACAACAGTGTCCCTGGCAGCTTCTCTCCGCTACACTGGATTGACAGATTTCTCCTTAGTTGTGAGTATAGGAAGAGACCAGGGACCCACCTGTCCTACTAATTGCCAACGCGGCTCGGTCTCATCCGACTTTTAAAGTATTTTTCTCGCTGAAACGCCACAGCGTTTCAGAGTCAAACATACCTGGCTGAGATCAGTGCCTGATACATGATGCCTGTGGATCAGGCAGTATGTTCAGGTGCATCTCACTAAATTAGAATATCATCAAAAAGTTAATATATTTCAGTTCTTCAATACAAAAAGTGAAACTTGTATATTATATAGAGTCATTACAAACAGAGTGATCTATTTCAAGTGTTTATTTCTGTTTTTTTCTTCTCAGCTTTGAAGGTTTTAAAGGCCCTTTCTTATTGTCCAAGGGCAGACACAGACAGAAGAGGGTCCTGTGCAAGGACATTATATGGGCCTCAAGCAGTCAAATAATTCAGCATAATGCAACCATTTATGTCTCTGTATCAGAAGATACTTGCAGCTTTGGGGGTGGAAATGGGCCCTCTTACCTCTCTGGCCCCTGCTGTACCAATGGTACAGTTAGGTCCATATGTATTTGGACAGAGACAACATTTTTCTAATTTGGGTTCTAGACATTACCACAATGAATTTTAAACAAAACAATTCAGATGCAGTTGAAGTTCAGACTTTCAGCTTTCATTTGAGGGTATCCACATTAAAATTGGATGAAGGGTTTAGGAGTCTCCGCTCCTTAACATGTGCCACCCTGTTTTTAAAGGGACCAAAAGTAATTGGACAATTGACTCCAAGGCTATTTCATGGACAGGTGTGGGCAATCCCTTCGTCATTCTCAATTAAGCAGATAAAAGGCCTGGAGTTGATTTGAGGTGTGGTGCTTGCATTTGGAAGGTTTTGCTGTGAAGCAAACATGCGGTCAAAGGAGCTCTCCATGCAGGTGAAACAAGCCATCCTTAAGCTGCAAAAACAGAAAAAACCCATCCGAGAAATTGCTACAATATTAGAAGTGGCAAAATCTACAGTTTGGTACATCCTGAGAAAGAAAGAAAGCACTGGTGAACTCATCAATGCAAAAAGACCTGGGCGCCCACGGAAGACAACAGTGGTGGATGATCGCAGAATAATCTCCATGGTGAAGAGAAACCCCTTCACAACAGCCAACCAAGTGAACAACACTCTCCAGGAGGTGGGCATATCAATATCCAAATTTACCATAAAGAGAAGACTGCATGAAAGTAAATACAGAGGGTTCACTGCACGGTGCAAGCCACTCATAAGCATCAAGAATAAAAAGGCTAGACTGGACTTTGCTAAAAAACATCTAAATAAGCCAGCACAGTTCTGGAAGAACATTCTTTGGACAGATGAAACCAAGATTAACCTCTACCAGAATGATGGAAAGAGAAAAGTGTGGCGAAGGCGTGGTACAGCTCATGATCCAAAGCATACCACATCATCTGTAAAACACGGCGGAGGCAGTGTGATGGCTTGGGCATGCATGGCTGCCAGTGGCACTGGGTCACCAGTGTTTATTGCTGATGTGACACAGGACAGAAGCAGCCGAATGAATTCTGATGTATTCAGAGCCCTACTGTGTGCTCAGATCCAGCCAAATGCAGCCAAACTGATTGGTCATCGTTTCGTACTACAGATGGACAATGACCCAAAACATAAAGTCAAAGCAACCCAGGAGTTTATTAAAGCAAAGAAGTGGAATATTCTTGAATGGCCAAGTCAGTCACCTGATCTCAACCCAATTGAGCATGCATTTCACTTGTTAAAGACTAAACTTTAGACAGAAAGACCCACAAGCAAACAGCAACTGAAAACCACCGCAGTGAAGGCCTGGCAGAGCATCAAAAAGGAGGAAACACAGCGTCTGGTGATGTCCATGAGTTCAAGTCTTCAGGCAGTCATTGCCAACAAAGAGTTTTCAACCAAGTACTAGAAATGAACATTTTATTTACAATTATTTAATCTGTCCAATTACTTTTGGTCCCTTTAAAAACAGGGTGGCACATGTTAAGGAGCTGAAACTCCTAAACCCTTCATCCAATTTTAATGTGGATACCCTCAAATGAAAGCTGAAAGTCTGTACTTCAACTGCATCTGAATTATTTTGTTTAAAATTCATTGTGGTAATGTCTATAACCAAAATTAGAAAAATGTTGTCTCTGTCCAAATATATATGGACCTAACTGTATGTCCACCCCTTTTTTTGTCTTATTGTACTTTATACTACCCATCTTAATATATACTTGCCTTGTAATGTCTTCACATCCTGTTCCGTCCAGATGTGTCTGGATCCCAGAATTCCAAGCGGCGAAAGTTCGTCGACCGCCATATTGGGACACCCAAATGATGGGTGTCTCAATATGGAAACTGCTGGCGGTTCCAGCCTCTTGCGCGGTACCACCAGCGGAACCCCATCGCGAACACGCTGCACACGCTGCCGCCAGGATCAGCGAATGATTCACTGACCGCCGTCATCTTTGTACAGGAGGCGCGCATGTGCAGTTTTAATGTGACCGCCGCTCTCTGCCTGCACAAAGATGGCGGCGGTCTGGGGTGAGTGCACATAGGAAACAGAGGACACACAGGGGGGAGACAGCTCAAATGAGAGAACACATGAAGGAAGAAGACAGCACAGGGGTAAATAGAGAGAGCAGACAAGGGGGGAGAGCACATGGGGTACACATGTCAAAGAAGAGATCACATGAGAGGAGAAGACAGCAGATGGGGAGAGAGAAAGCGCACAGGGGGGAGAGAGACAGAGCACACATGAGGGGAGAACACAGCACAGGAAGGAGAGAGACAGAAGACAGGGGGGATAGCACTTGGGGTAGACAGATCAAAGAAGAGAGCACAGACGGGAGAAGTCAGCACATGGGGTTAAGAGAGAGTACATAGGTGGGTGAGCACATGGAGGGGAGATTCTCAACGCTGCAAAGCCTGCCCCATCGTGACATTACTGCCCTGCCGATGCGATAGCATCGGGCCTCCATCTAGTTTAAACATAATGGTTTCTTTTTATTCCTTTATCATTTATTACCAGAGGGTATAAGCTCTTTACAGGATTCTAGAAGTATATCTTTAAACATTCCCCATTTATGTTCAGTGTTCCCAGTTATCATGACATGGCCCTAGTCTACAAGACTAAGCTCTTCCCTTAATCAAGTGAATTTAGCTTTCCTAAAGTTTCAGGTTTTTGTATTTCCCTTTTGTAATGTTTTGTTGAAAATTACTCTGAAACTTACGATATTATGGTTGCACTGCCCAAGTGCTCACGGACCAGTAGATCTGAAACTGTAGCTGGTCTATTTGACAGGAGCAGATCCACCAACAAATTATCTACTTGGGTTGCAGCATCAACCAACTCACAGATAGCTGTCTTGAATTGTGGAGAACAACCAGCAATTCTAGGTCCCACTGAATACACTGTTCTACAGACAAATTGGTTCAGACTAAATCAGTTGAACTTAACGAATATGAGGCTTAAATTTGCTGATTGGCTCTAATTTTAAAGATCCAGAGGAGGTTGTAATTACTTATGACACCTTTCATAGATCTATTACATCATCTATTGTATTTAGTCTATTGAACCTTCAGTATTCTATCATCTTAGGTTGACCAATCAAAACACGCCAACTCAGCTCCAATGACGTAATCCTAATTACAGTTGCATCACCTACTTTTATAAATGCTCTCTGTGTAAGGTATACAGTTTTAGGATTTCTTCGCTTAGTTTCATACCATATTGACATGATTCTAATATTTTTTCAGATATGCCTCATTCCTGTATTAACAAAGCGGATAGCTTTTGCTACATTTGCAGATAAGCCACTTTTTGCATCACAAAGGCGAAACTTGACTACCATGATAGGGAAAGCCTGCAACCTGTATTCTGGCTGCAGAATAAGAGATCAGGACAGGAGTTGGGCTCCACACATATGCTGCAATAGATGTGCATCACATCTTACCCAGTGGTTGCATGGGAGGAGGCAATCTATGCATTTTGCAGTCCCAATAATCTGGAGAGAGCCAACTGATCATACTACCAATTGTTATTTCTGCACGGTACCCCCCATTAGGAAAGGAGTTTCAAGGAAGAAGTGTACTTTACCGTATCCAAATATTCCCTCTGGAATACTCCCAGTACCACATACAGAAGAACTGCCAGTTTCCAAAGCACCAGAAACATTTTCAGTCGAGTCAAGTGAGGAAAAAGAGGGCAATTGGTATCATGACGCATCTTCTCATGACCCAGACTTTCTGTCAGCAACCTCAACTGAACCACATCTTATAACACAAAGTGAACTGAATGATCTGGCATCAGATTTGGATCGGCCCAATAGTAAGGCTGAGCTCTTAGGTTCCAGGCTTCAGCAGTGGAATCTTCTAGCGGATGAGGTTTGGATTTCTTTGTTCTGCAATCCTGATAAAGATCTTGTGAAAATACTTTCTCATGGAGGGCAATCTTGAGGCATGCAACAAAATCAACAGTTTAATAGAAGCTCTGAAGATAATTCATAATCTAGAGGAATGGAGGCTCTTCATTGATTTGTCCAAAACAAGCTTAAAAGCCGTCTTGCTGCATAATGGCAATGTGCTACCTTCAATTCCAATTACTAATGCAGTCCACAGGAAAGAAACCTATGACCACATGACACAGCTGTTGAGGTGCCTGAACTATGACCAACATTTGTGGCCCTTCTGTGGTGAGTTAAAGGTGGTTGTCCTCTTACTTGGTCTCCAGAGTGGATACACAAAAGTACTGCTGCTTTCTGTGAGAGTGGGATAGTCGTGCAAGAGAATATCACTACAATAAAAGCGACTGGGCTCTCTGACATTCACTTCAGCCAGGGAGTAAAAATGTCCTGTATCCAGCACTTGTTCACACATATACGATTTTGTTACCACCATTGCATATCAAATTGGGCCTAATGAAGAACTTTGTAAAGGCACTGGATAAAAGTGCAAAAGCATTCAAGTATCTCATTGATAAAATTCCAAGGTTGAGAGGATCAAAGCTAAAGGAATGAGTCTTTATTAGACCTCAGATTCGCAAACTTCTTCAAGATGAGGTGTTTCTCTGTTTGTTGCAGGGCTAGGAAAAGGCTGCATGGGTAGCATTCACATTAGTGGTAACAATTTTTTGGGGGAAACTCAAGAGCAGATAACTATGAAGAGATTTGTGGAAAATCTTAAATCATACAAGAATCTTGGTGGTCCTTAAAAATTAATTTCTTACATTCGCATCTAGACCTTTTTCCACCAAACTGCGAAGCAGTGAGCAACAAGAACAGTGAGGGATTTCACCAAGATATTGCAGCTATGTAGAAATTATATTAAGGAAAATGGAATACATCAATGCTTGCAGATTACTGTTGGACAATTGTAAGAGATGATCTGATGCAGGAGTAATAATAATAATATTTTTTTTATTTTTATAGCGCCAACATATTCTGCAGCACTTTACAATTTTAGGGGGGGCTTGAACAGACAAAAAAGAAGTTACAGAATAAGGATAACTCAGATATTAATAGGAGTGTGGGCCCTGCTCGCAAGCCTACAACATATAAGGAAATGGGGGGACACAAAAGGTAAAATGTACATATATTGTATAGTACACTCTTAATATACTAAATAGGGTAAGTACATAACACTACAGTACAGACAGAGGCTAATCAGTGCGTGGACAGTATGATCATTTTTTTGATGAAAATTTTAATATGGGCCAAACTGGGACAGTTAGATAAGTGTGTTGAGGTGATAGGCCAGTCTAAAGAAATGGGTTTTTAGGGCACGCTTAAAACTATGAGTATTTCGAATTAATCAAATTGTCCTGGGTAGTCCTGAGTACAAGACACAAGCAAAAAAGAGTTGTCACTGAATAAGGACCAAATTTTGTAGTGCAAGTTCTGTAACTGTTTATAGTTTGCAATAGAGTTTAGATGTGTTTTAGTTATTTGAATTGTTGCTATATTTCCTCTAAATAAATATCAGAAAATTAGCATAACAAAATATTCTGCGTCTTTATATTTGCAAAAATAATAATGTTTCAAAGTACTGAAACTTTTGTGCATTAATTATATGTAGCAGTAAAGGAAAACTCTTTGATATCATAGAAACAAGAGCCAACTAAAATTTTCATTGTCAGATTTGAATTCAGGAGGTCAAAATCATTACAAAATGGCTCATTTCATAACTAAACCTGAGAACTTTTGAAAATATCCAGAACAATGATATCTGGATAGTTAAAATCCCCCATGATAAGGACAATATAATTATCTGCTGCCTTTTCCATTTGTTGCAGCATTTCATCCTCTAACTGTTCAGCTATATTAGGAGGCTTATAACAAACTCCAATTAGAGGTTTTCCATTATTGCCATCCCCATGTATATCTACTCACACTGACTCTACATTGTCGCAGCGCCCTCCAATGTCTTCATTGAGCACAGATCTTAAGTTGAATTTTATCAAAATACAAACCCCTCATCCTTTTTTGTCTTTCCTGTCCTTTCTGTGATGTAACCATCAATGTTTGTCACCCAGTTTTGGCTTTCATCTAGCCAATTTCCTATAATACCCATCACATTGTAATCTGTGGCTGCCATAAGAGTCTCCAATTCATTCTTTTTTTTTGAAAGATTTCTTGCACTGAACTGCAGACCCTTAATACAATTAGCACATTTATTACTCCTAATCACTTCCATACCTCCCTTGCTACTCTCATTGGCCCTTACAGTCTCCCACTTTCTGTTTACTCCATCTACCCCATTTTTTGAACAACTACCCTCCCTCCCACCAGATCCTACTTTAAAAGTGTCTCCGTTCATCTGATCACTTTTTTCACCCAACACAGCTTATCAGTATCAGACTTGCATATTTAGCATGTGGGAGTTCTCATTTCTGAGAATTAACACAGCAAAAAAGGGCAACAGTATTTACCTGCCCTGGTTACAGAACTAATGCATTATCAGGATGCAGTAAACCCATGTATTAAAGATGGAGGCAACACAGCTGAAAAATACTGATGAGACAACCATTCACAACCTACCAATCCATGGAGGGGGCGATTGCTTAGTATTAAAATTGCACATAAATAGGGTGCTGGTCACACACAGGTAGCGCACAGTGTCTGGCTTATAGCCTATTAGTGATGCCCCTGCCATTTGATTAGGCAGGCTGCCAAGCACTATATACAGTACAGACTAAAAGTTTGGACACACCTTCTCATTTAAAGATTTTTCTGTATTTTCATGACTATGAAAATTGTACATTCACACTGAAGGCATCAAAACTATGAATTAACACGTGGAATTATATACTTAACAAAAAAGTGTGAAACAACTGAAAATATGTCTTATATTCTAGGTTCTTCAAAGTAGCCAGCTTTTGCTTTGATGACTGCTTTGCACACTCTTGGCATTCTCCTGATGAGCTTCAAGAGGTAGTCACCGGAAATGGTTTTCACTTCACAGGTGTGCCCTGTCACGTTTAATAAGTGGGATTTCTTGCCTTATTAATGGGGTTGGGACCATCAGTTGTGTTGTGCAGAAGTCTGGTGGATACACAGCTGATAGTCCTACTGAATAGACTGTTAGAATTTGTATTATGGCAAGAAAAAAGCAGCTAAGTAAAGAAAAACGAGTGGCCATCACTACGTTAAGAAATGAAGGTCAGTCAGTGGGAAAAATTGGGCAAACTTTGAAAGTGTCCCCAAGTGCAGTTGCAAGAACCATCAAGCGCTACAAAGAAACTGGCTCACATGAGGACCGCCCCAGGAAAGGAAGACCAAGAGTCACCTCTGCTTCTGAGGATAAGTTTATCCGAGTCACCAGCCTCAGAAATCGCAGGTTAACAGCAGCTCAGATTAGAGACCAGGTCAATGCCACACAGAGTTCTAGCAGCAGACACATCTCTTCAACAACTGTTAAGAGGAGACTTTGTGCAGCAGGCCTTCATGGTAAAATAGCTGCTAGGAAACCACTGCTAAGAACAGGCAACAAGCAGAAGAGACTTGCTTGGGCTGAAGAACACAAGGAATGGACATTAGACCAGTGGAAATCTGTGCTTTGGTCTGATGAGTCCAAATTTGAGATCTTTGGTTCCAACCACCGTGTCTTTGTGCGATGCAGAAAAGGTGAACGGATGGACTCTACATGCCTGGTTCCCACCGTGAAGCATGGAGGAGGAGGTGTGATGGTGTGGGGGTGCTTTGCTGGTGACACTGTTGGGGATTTATTCAAAATTGAAGGCATACTGCACCAGCATGGCTACCACAGCATCTTGCAGCGGCATGCTATTCCATCCGGTTTGCATTTAGTTGGACCATCATTTATTTTTCAACAGGACAATGACCCCAAACACACCTACAGGCTGTGTAAGGGCTATTTGACCAAGAGGAAGAGTGATGGGGTGCTACGCCAGATGACCTGGCCTCCACAGTCACCAGACCTGAACCCAATTGAGATGGTTTGGGGTGAGCTGGACCGCAGAGTGAAGGCAAAAGGGCCAACAAGTGCTAAGCATCTCTGGGAACTCCTTCAAGATTGTTGGAAGACCATTTCTGGTGACTACCTCTTGAAGCTCATCAAGAGAATGCCAACAGTGTGCAAAGCAGTCATCAAAGCAGAAGGTGGCTACTTTGAAGAACCTAGAATATAAGACATATTTTCAGTTGTTTCACACTTTTTTGTTAAGTATATAATTCCACATGTGTTAATTCATAGTTTTGATGCCTTCAGTGTGAATGTACAATTTTCATAGTTATGAAAATACAGAAAAATATTTAAATGAGAAGGTGTGTCCAAACTTTTGGTCTGTACTGTAAGTGCACCCCACCAGGACAGAGACCTTAGTTTACAAGGCCAATATTGATGAGTTTGGCTGAACCCTGAATAAAAATATAACAATCAAAAAAAAATCTATTTAATAAAGATGAGATATTGGTTGATATTTTGGCCAAAATATACAATCTCGCAACCCGCGTCAAGGGTACTCATACTCATACTTGGGAGTCCCTACATTAATATTAAAAGCAAGACTACGGAATGGCATGACATAGGAATCATGGTAGCATTTACATTTTCTTATCCCTCTCATTCTTAGTGATGACCCAGTCTGAAGGGGTCTTCATCAGAGAAAATAAATATGCAGGAAATACAGAGATTGGACTGCAGAGTACTGGGGTAAAGGTATTCTTTCTGAAAAAGCCCTTTTTAGAGTGCTATGAAAATCCAGACAAACAAAAACACAAAAATTGTGATAAACTCCAAGCATTGATTAGGCAAGAATGGGTTGTCATGAATCAGGATTTGGACCAGAAACTGATAACCAGGGTGCCAGGGCGAATTGCAGAAGTTTTGAAAAGAAAGAGTCAACAACACGTAATTATTGAGTCTTTGCATAAACCTGATGCATTTCTCAATAAAAGTTTAAATTCTAAAATGATTTTAAATTGTACTTCAGTAACCATAGAAGCATCTGACTAAAAGATCTAAAAACACTTACAGTATTTTTCGGACTATACACTCTGTTCCAAATTATTATGCAAATATTATTTTCTCAGATTTTCCCAAATTACCTATATGAATTGCAGTCATTGTAATTTTCCAGTCAAATAACTATTAGAGTACAATTGAAAGGTTTTTGTACAAACTGCCTATTATAACAGTATATTTTTAAAAAAAATAAAAAACTCAAACTGCACTCAAAATGCATGTTCCAAATTATTATGCACAGCAGAGTTTTCAACCTTTTCATTTTAATAAAGAACAAAAAAATGGTCATTTTTGAAATTATAAGCATTAGTAGGTTATTACAAACTGAAATCAAACAGTTTTCAACTCAAAACTTTATTCTAGGTGATGCTACATTTGCACATAGGACCCCTTGTTCGAAAGGAGCTTCTGAACTTTCTCATTCATTGAATTTGTCAGGTTTTGGATGGTTTCTGCTTTAATTGTTTTGCATGAGGACAGAATACCCTCCTAGAGCTGTTGCTTAGATGTGAACTGCCTCCCGCCATCATAGACACTCCTTTTGATGATGCTCCAGAGGTTCTCAATGGGGTTGAGGTCAGGGGAGCATGGGTGCCACACCATAAGTTTGTCCCCTTTTATGCCCATAGCAGCCAGAGATGCAGATGTGTTATGTGCAGCATGAGATGGGGCATTATCATGCATGAAATGATCCAGATGCATGGAGTGGAGGATGGCTGGTTGATGGACACCCCATGCAAACACGGCTACGGCGCTAACAAGGGGGAGGTGGAGTAATGTTTTGGGCTGGAATCATGGGGAGAGAGATTGTCGGCCCTTTTAGGATCCCTGAAGGGGTAAAGATGAACTCCATAATGTATGTTGAGTTTCTCAAACAGCACTTCCTTCCATGGTTCAAAAAGAAGAACCGTGCATTCCGCAGCAAGATCATTTTCATGCATGATAATGCCCCGTCTCATGCTGCACATAACACATCTGCATCTCTGGCTGCTATGGGCATAAAAGGGGACAAACTTATGGTGTGGCACCCATGCTCCCCTGACCTCAACCCCATTGAGAACCTCTGGAGCATCATCAAAAGGAGTGTCTATGATGGCGGGAGGCAGTTCACATCTAAGCAACAGCTCTGGGAGGGTATTCTGTCCTCATGCAAAACAATTGGAAGCAGAAACCATCCAAAACCTGACAAATTCAATGGACGAGAGAGTTCAGAAGCTCCTTTCGAACAAGCGGTCCTATGTGCAAATGTAACATCACCTAGAATAAAGTTTTGAGTTGAAAACTGTTTGATTTCAGCTTGTAATAACCTGCTAATGCTTATAATTTCAAAAATGACCATTTTTTTGATCTTTATTAAAATGAAAAGGTTGAAAACTCTGCTGTGCATAATAATTTGGAACATGCATTTTGAGTGCAGTTTGAGATTTTTATTTTTTTAAAAAATATACTGTTATCATAGGCAGTTTGTACAAAAACCTTTCAGTTGTACTCTAATAGTTATTTGACTGGAAAATTACAATGACTGCAATTCATATAGGTAATTTGGGAAAATCTGAGAAAATATTATTTGCATAATAATTTGGAACACAGTGTAAGACGCACCGGACCATACGACGCACCTAGGTTTTAGAGGAGGAAAATAGGGGGAAAAAAAAGTAAAATGATGCATTGTTATGGGGGCGGGGGTCGGCTGCTGACACTATTATAGGGGTAATGTCCCCCAATTCTGTACTAATATCCCCCCATCCTGGTATATATATGTCCCCATCCTGGTATATATGGCCCCCATTCTAATCCTGGTATGCATGGTCCCTTAATCCCCATCCTGGTATGAATGGCCCCCCATCCCCATCCTGGTATGCATGGCCCCCTATCCCCATCCTGGTAGCCATGGCCCCCATTGCCATTCTGGTAAGAATGGCCCCCAACCCCATCCTGGTATACATGGCCCCTATTGCCATTCTGGTAAGAATGGCACCCCATCCCCATCCTGGTATGCATGGCCCCCCATCCCCATACTTGTATCCACGGCCCCCATCCTCATCCTGGTAAGAAAGGCCCCCTTTCCCATCCTGGTATACATGGCCCCCCCCATCCCCATCCTGATATACATGGCCCCCCATCACCATCCTGTTATGCATGGCACCCCTTATCCCCATCCTGGTATGCATTGCCCCCCCATCCCCATCCTGGTATCCATGGCGCTTCATCCCCATCTTGTTAAGAATGGCCCCCACCCTGGTATACATGGCTACCCATCCCTATCCTGGTATGCATGGCCTCCTCATCACCAATCCTTATATGCATGGCCCCCTCATCCCCAATCCTGGTATTCATGGCCCCTCATCCCTATTCTGGTATGAAAGGCACCCCATCACTGCACACATGAAAATAAATAAACAATTCTACTCACCTTCCTTCCATTTGCTCTAGCGCTGCGTCCTATTCTGCCAGCAGCTGATCTCAGCGTGCGAGCAGCGCATGATGTCACTGCCATGAGCCTTCACACTCTGATATCAGCTGCCAGGATATTCACTCCTTTCCATGCCGGGACTATGTGCGTGGAGAGGAGTGAATATTCATTTTCTTTAATAGCGCACACTGTCAATCCCGCCGTGGCTTCCTGCTGTGGCTCGACGATCATGTGTGCCCGCTACTAAAGAGAATGAATATTTATTCCTCTCCACGCCCATGGGAGTGGGGAGGAGTGAATATTCATATTCTCTAATAGCGGGCATACAGGATCACTGAGCCACTGCAGGAGCCGGCGGCTGCACCTGACAGTGTGCGCTATTAAGGAGAATGAATATTCAGTGCTCCACATGGGCGTGGAGAGGAGTGAATATTAATTCTCTTTAGTAGCGGGCACCTGTCATAGCTGCAGCAGCCGGCTACGGCTACAGCCTGTGCCCCGCTCCTCCGCCGCCACTCCTTCCCCCCACCACCCTCCACAGTCAGAATGTGTTATACGGACTATAAGACACACCCCCTACTTTCCTCCAAAATTTTGTCGGCTCAATTTGTTAGCGGATATCATGTTGCATTTGGAGAGTCCCTGTGTGCCCAAACATTGGAGCTCCCCCACAAGTGACCCCATTTTGGAAACTAGACCCCCCAAGGCACCTATCTAGATGCATAGTGAGCACTTGGAACCCCAGGTGTTTCACAAATTGATTCATAAAAATGAAAAAGTGTTTTTTTTTTCACTTTTTCATTTTTACGAATCAATTTGTGAAGCACCTGGGGGTTCCAAGTGCTCACTATGCATCTAGAAAGGTGCCTTGGGGGGTCTAGTTTCCAAAATGGGGTCACTTGTGGGGGAGCTCCAAAGTTTGGGCACAGAGGGGCTCTCCAAACGCAATGTGGTGTCCGCTAACAATTTGAGCCGATTTTCCATTCAATTTGTTAGCGGATACCATGTTGCATTTAGAGAGTCCCTGTGTGCCCAAACATTGGAGCTCCCCCACAAGTGACCTCATTTTGGAAACTAGACCCCCCAAGGCACCTATCTAGATGCATAGTGAGCACTTGGAACCCCTAGGTGCTTCACAAATTGATTCGTAAAAATGAAAAAGTGTTTTTTTTTTTCACTTTTTCATTTTTACAAATCAATTTATGAAGCACCTGGGGGTTCCAAGTGCTCACTATGCATCTATAAAGGTGCCTTGGGGGGTCTAGTTTCCAAAATGGGGTCACTTGTGGGGGAGCTCCAAAGTTTGGGCACACAGGGGCTCTCCAAACACAACATGGCGTCCGCTAATTATTCAAGCAAATTTTACAATCAAAAAGTCAAATGGCGCTCTTTCCCTTCCGAGCCCTGCCGTGCGCCCAAACAGTGTTTTTTCCCCAAATATTGGGTATCTGCGTGCCCAGGGGAAATTGCACAACAAATTTTGGGGTCCATTTTTTCTTGTTACCCCTGTGAAAATAAAAAAAATTGGGTCTAAAGTAACATTTTTGTGAAAAAAGTTAAATGTTAATTTTTTTCTTCCACATTCAAAAAATTCCTGTGAAGCACCTGAAGGGTTAATAAAGTTCTTGAATGTGGTTTTGAGCACCTTGAGGGGTGCAGTTTTTAGAATGGTGTCACTTTTGGGTATTTTCTGTCAAAAAGACCTCTCCAAGTGACTTCAAATGTGATGTGGTCCCTAAAAAAATGGTTTTGTAAATTTTGTTGGAAAAATGAGAAATCGCTGGTCAACTTTTAACCCTTATAGCTCCCTAACAAAAAAAAATTTTGGTTCCAAAATTGTGCTGATGTAAAGTAGACATGTGGGAAATGTTATTTATTAACTCTTTTGTGTGACATATCGCTCTGATTTCAGGGCTTAAAAATTCAAATTTTGAAAATTGCAAAATTTTCAAAATTTTCGCCAAATTTCTGTTTTTTTCACAAATAAACGCAAGTGATATCGAAGAAATTTTTCCAAAATCATGAAGTACAATATGTCACGAAAAAACAATCTCAAAATCAGGGGGATCCGTTGAAGCGTTCCAGAGTAATTACCTCATAAAGTGACAGTGGTCAGAATTGTAAAAATTGGCCCGGTCATTAACGTGCAAACCAACCGCGGGGCTTAAGGGGTTAAACTAGATAGTTATATCATATAAAATAGTTAATAAATAACATTTACCACATGTCTACTTTACATCAGCATTATTTTTGAAACATATTTTTTTTTGTTAGAAGGGTTAAAAGCTGATCAGCAATTTCTCAGTTTTCCAACAAAATTTACAAAACCAATATTTTTAGGGACCACATAACATTTGAAGTGACTTTGAGGGGCCTATATGATAGAAAATACCCAGAAGGGACACCATTCTAAAAACTGCACCCATCAAAGTGCTCAAAACCACATTCAAGAAGTTTATTAACCCTTCAGGTGCTACACAAGTATTAAAGGAACGTGGAAGGAAAAAATGAAAATGTAACTTTTTCCCACAAAAATGTTGATGTAACCCCAAATTTTGCATTTTCACAAGATTAACCCTTTCGCAATCCTGGGATTTTCTGTTTTAGCATTTTCGTTTTTTGCTCCCGTTGTTCCCAGAGCCATAGCGTTTTTATTTTTTGGTCAATATGGCAATGTGAGGGCTTATTTTTTGCGGGATGAGTTGTACTTTTCAAAACCATTACTAGTGTTACCATATCGTGTATGGTAAAACTGGAAAAAAATTCCAAGTGCGGTGAAATTGCAAAAAAAGTGCAATACCACAGATGTTTTTTTTTAATTTTTTTACAACGTTCACTGAATGCTAAAACTGACCTGCCATTATTATTCTCCCGGTCAGTACGAGTTCGTAGACACCAAACATGTATAGGTTATTTTTTATTTAAGTGGTGAAAAAACAAATCCAAAGTTTGCTAAAAAAAAAAAAAAAAAATGGTGCCATTTTCCAAGACCCGTAGCGTCTCCATTTTTCGGGATCTTGGGCTGGGTGAGGGCTTATTTTTTTGTGTGCCGAGCTGAAGTTTTTATTGATACCATTTTGGAATGGATCCGATGTTTTGATCGCCCGTTATTGCATTTTATTGCAATGTTGCACCGACCAAAAAACGTAATTCTGGGGTTAGAATTTTTTCTCGTTACGCCATTTACCGATCGGATTAATTCTTTTTTTCACTGTTTGTTTGCTTCTATAGTCTCCATAGAGACTAGAAGCAGCACTTGTCTGATCGCCTCTGCTACATAGAGATGATCAGCAGATCACCTCTATGCAGCAGAAATGGTCCTGTGCTATGAGCGCTGACCACTAGGTGGCGTTCATAGCGATCAGCTCATGACAACCACTGGAGTCTGCTGCAGACCCAGGGTTGTCATGCCCACGCATCGGTGACCCACGATCACGTGACGGGGTCACCAATGGTCGGGGTAAGTGACGCACTTCCGGCGCGGCGATGTTAAATGCAGCTGTCAGAGATTGACAACGGCATTTAACATGTTAAATTCCACCTGCGGCTGTTGCGGGCACATGTCAGCTGTAAGAGTCAGTTGACATGTGCCCGGTTCAGTGCGGGCTCAGCGCCGGAGCCCTCACTGAACCTGGCGTTACAGGCTTGTGCGTACAATTACGGCACAGGCTGTAAAGGGGTTAACAGGAGAAAATGGACCATATAATTTGTTGTGCAATTTCTCCTGAGTACGCTGATACCCCATATGTGGTGGAAAACTACTGATTGGGGGCACGGCAGGGCTCGGAAGGGAAGGAGCAACATTTGACTTTTGGAAAACAAAATTGGCTGGAATAGACAGCTGACGCCATGTTGTGTTTGAAGAGCCCTTGATCTGCCTAAACAGTGGAAACCCCCCACAAGTGACTCCATTTTGAAAACTACACCCCTCAAGGAACTTATCTAGAGGTGTGGTGAGTACCTTGAACCTACAGATGCTTGACAGAATTTTATAACGTTGAGCCATGAAAATGAAAAAATACATTTTTCCTGCAAAAATGTTGATATTACCCCAAATTTTCATTTTCACAAGGGTAACAGGAGAAAATGGGGGTTACAGCCTTGTGCATACAAATACGGCACAGGCTATAAAGGGGTTAACAGGAGAAAATGGACCATATAATTTGTTGTGCAATTTCTCCTGAGTACACCAATACCCCATATGTGGTGAAAACTATTTTTGGGCGCTCAGCAGGGCTCCGAAAGGAAGGAGCAACTTAGTTATTATTAGAAGCATAGTAGTATAATCATTATTAATGTAAGTGTTAATCATAGTTTACTGTATTGTTACAGATTTGTGATGAAATTAATGAACTGACCAGTAGAGGGCAGCGGCGCAAGGCCTGAGTTAGAGCACAGGGATTTTTGGCAGTTGGTGAGCGGTAACAGGGAGGCAAAGAAGAGACCATAAGCAATTGGAGGTGTGACTTGGGATCTGTTGTTGGTGACTGTGGGACACAAGGTTCCGCTTGACCTGAGCTGACTCGGTGGAGACAACCACGTACACAGCATCTTGGGCTAGGCCACGTGAGGCCTCATCTCTAAAGACGTAGGGAGGCCCTGCGTTGGAGAGGTCGGCATTTCCTAAGACCTTCAAGACGTCGTTTCTGATTATTCGGGATTCAGCCTAGCAAGGCCCCTTCTACTTCAGTCTCAGGATGTATTGGCACCATCTTACATCTGAATATATATACACATATATAAATAGCCTTATAGAGGATAGACCCCTAAGATGCCCGTGCTTCGGGGCAGGACTGTAGGCAGGGTCTTATACTGGTGCTGTAGGCCAGATCAGTAAGAAAAGACCTGCCCACAGGCCTGCCCCTATCTGTCTCTCTGTCTGGCTGTCTCTATGATGAGGAACATACTTGTGCTTCGGGGCGGCCTGTGGGCAGGTCTTATCTTGCTGATTTACCAACACCATCTTACATCTGAATATATATGCACATATATAAATAGCCTTATAGAGGAGAGACCCCTAAGATGCCCGTGCTTCGGGACGGGACTGTAGGCTGGGTCCTATACAGGTGCTGTAGGCCAGATCAGTAAGAAAAGACCTGCCCACAGGCCTGTCCCTATCTGTCTCTCAGTCTGGCTGTCTCTATGATGAGTAACATACTTGTGCTCCGGGTCGGCCTGTGGGCAGGTCTTATCTTGCTGATCTGGCATAGAGCACCAAGGAAAGACACTGTCTACAGTCCCGCCTTGAAGCACGAACATATCATTAACTCAAAACTACCAACACTGATTACACAAGAACCACAAGACTTTTTTCACTTCAGGTATCATATTAATCAGAGTAGCAACCCCAACATGACACTGCCTGTAGTTTACTTAGCAAAATCCTGCTCACAGATTCGCTTTAAAGGCATTCCATTGCTCTCACGCCATAGCTCTCTAATTCTATTATGCTGCAGAGTAAAATGGCAATGGCGGCCCCTGAGGCTCCATTGTGCGGCCCTTGGGCCCCTGAGACCATCACGTCCAGTGAGCCAGGGGCCTGCCGACATCCTCGAACACACATTTAATTGAAATGAAAGGTGGCGCAGAGACCAGCTCTCTGCACTGCAATACCAATGGCAGTCGCCAGCCAATCAGAGACCAGCAGCTGTGGTCGGCATCCCAGCGCAGCCGCACATGATGTCATTGCTAAGCACCCTGGCTGTGGAGGAGGAAGAAGACGCTGTTCGCTGAGGGAGCGAGGTGAGGTGAGAAGAATTTTTTTTATGTGTATATAAAGAGCAGCAGAATGGGGAACATTGATACAAGAAGGGGACAAGGATGGGGACATTTCTATAAGATGGGACCAGGATGGAGACTTTACTACAGGACAGGGGACACTATTACAGCCTGAAGGACATTATTACCGGATTGGAGACATTATTATAGTACAGGGGACATTATAACAGGATTGGAGACATTATTACAGGATGGGGGCCAGAATTACTATATGGGGCTAATTGTAAATCTATATTACTGTATGAGGCCAATTGGGGATCAAAAAAAGGATTAAATTTAAAAAAAATGTGAAATAAAGAATGAAAAAATAATGCAATAATATTTTGCCAATAAAAATGCTGTTTTATGTGAAAAATTAAGTAAAAGAGAAGACCTGTACCATAACCCATATGATAAATACCATTAAAAAGAACAAAAAAACACTCCAAAAAAAGGTGATGATTAGGGTTGAGCGAGTATGTTCTGTCCGAGTATGCTCGGGCCGAGCTCCGAGTATTTATAGCTGCTCGGTGATATGTTTGAATCGCTCCCGTGTGCATGATTTGCAACTGTTTGACAGCTTTATTACATGTTAGGAATATGTAAGAAATAGACATTCCTCCCATGTAATAAAGCTGTCAAACAGTCGCAAATCATGCACACGGGAGCGATTCAACCATATCACCGAGCAGCTGTAAATACTCGGAGCTCGGCCCGAGCGTACTCGCCGAAAGGGTTAATAGAACATACTCGCTCAACACTAGTATCACGGAAAATGTCATCTTCTCCTCCAAAGAAAGTGGCCCTTCATATTCAAAAAATTTCTATGTGCGGCCCACTTACTCGAGTTTGAGACCCTGGACTAATGGATTGTTTCCTCACTATTAAGATGTATTAAGAACAAAACTAGAAAAGCAATCATGAAATGAAAAAAAAGGACATTTATCAGCTAAATCATGCATTTCAAGATTTCAAGCACTAATATATTAAGGATTTGCTACGTATGCTACTCTCCAATAGATTTCTGCTATTTGCTCCGTATATGTAACATAACCTGTGAATCACTTATTAGTACTACATGTACAATGACAGGACTATAATCAGTAACTGAATCATGTTAATCATCACGTTACTGGGTCATCTCATACCTTCAGCTGTGGACCACCAATGTAACATTTTTTGAGAACATTTGGATGTAATTCTATGTAAATCTATCTGAAACAGCTGCTCAAAAGAAATAAAATGAAAAACATATGTGTTTCTAACTACAGTAACATGAGCGTGAAAGGGACTACAAAGTAATTACATTAATACCAGAAAGTGGCATCTATATATATATATATATATACAAATATATAATATATATATATCATTAAATTATCATTATAATAGAATTAAATATCATTAAATTATTAAAGAATTATTAATAATTAACCAAAAGGTTAATAAACCTGAATATTTAAAGTAAAAGTGAGGTTTTGCCTTTTTTAAGAAAATATCTGTGTGCGCATCATTATTGGGCAACTATTAGTGTGCAGAATTATTATGCAACTAAATGAAAAAACGTAAATTTTCCCATCTCAATTGTTTATTTTCATCTGATAAAGTGAGAATAATAACCAAACTCACAATGTAGAAAAATACATTTCTGACATTTCAAAAACATATCAGTGACCAATATATCCTCCGTTCTTATCAATAACAGTCACAAGCCTTCCATCTTAATCTGTTGATGATCAACTTTTTAGGCATCACCAAACACAGCTGCCCAGACACTGTTCAGAGAAGTGTACTGTTTTCCTTTACCATAAATCTCCCGTTTAAAAAATACCCATACGTCCTCAATGGGGTTTAGATCAGGTCAGGAAGGGGAATATGTCATTATTCTTTCATATTTCAGACCTTTACTGGCTAGCCAAGTAATGGAGCACTTTGATGCATGCAATGGAGCATTTACCAGCATAAAAATCATGGTTTTCTTGAAAGATACAGACTTTCCTTGTACCATATCTTGAAGAAAATGTCTTCTAAAAACTGGCAGTATATCTGAGAGTAGAATTTGAATCCATATTCAACCTGAAAAGGTTCAACCAGCTCATCTTTAATAATACCAGCACATAGCAGTACCCTACCTCCACCTTTCTGGCATCTGTATCAAAGTGAAGGTCTGTGCTCTTTACTGATCCAGCCACATGCCCATCCATCTAGTTGGTCAAGAAAAACTCTCATCTCATCAGTCCATAAAACATTTGAAAAGTCTGTTTTTAGATATTTCTTGGCCCAGTCTTGACTTTTTTACTTTTGTGTCTTGTTCAGTGGTGGTCAGGTTTCAGCCTTCCCTACCTTGGCCATGTGTCTGAGCACTGAACACCTTGTACTTCTGGGCTCTCCAGGGAGGTTGCAGTTCTGGAATATGACAGCACTGGAGGATAATGGGTTCTTGGTAGCTTCACGTTTGATTCTTCTCAAATCTTTGGCAGTTAATGTGCATCTTTTTTTCTCAACACGTTTGTTACAACCCTGTTGACTATTTCCAACAAATCTTTTGATGGTTCTGTGATGACACCCCAAAACCTTAATAATTTTTAACAATTTTTGACTGTTCAAAGTCAATTAAATTCAATTTTTTGGCTCATTTTGCCTGAGGAAATAAGCTGCCTAATAATTCTGCACACCTTGATAAAGGGTGTTGTCTCCTTAGACCTCACCCTCACTCACTACACAAATACACATCACCTGATCTGCTTCATACAATAAGAGTTCGAGTTTATACAGCTTGGAGTTGAAAGATCTTCATAAAAAATTATAATATGGTCAAAATACTCATGTGTCTAATAATTCTGCACACAGTATAGTAAGTCATTTTTTTTGCTCATTTCCATAAAAATGTCAAAGCTTTTATCGTTTAAGGGTAGTCATATGGCATATCTAGTGACATGGGAATGTTGAACTGAGAAAGTTCTGTAAAGCACTGACTATCAAACCATGTATGCTTTTATAAATTCTGCCCTCTGGGTATGATGAGTTCATGAAAGATGGACTTGTCATATTTTGCTTTATGATAGAAATATTTCAGATGAACTAGATTTATGCTTTATAAGAAACACATTGCAAAATGAAAAAAGTAAAGATGTAAAGTGTTGAGTTGATTTCAAGCTGACGAGACCTAACTTTTATTACGAGTAGAAAATAAGACTGGAAGAAAAAAAGCAAAACTGAACAACTGGAAATTTTTGACATCCACACAAGATCCTGTTTTAAAGATAATTTAATAAGGAATGTTTTTTTTCAAACTGGTAACCTAAACAACCATGGTATTCATAACCCTTCTAATCAAAATTAACAACTTAACTGACCAAGCACTAACTACAGAAGGACATATTTAACATTGAATGACCACTTTATTAGAGACACCAGACCTCTCAGGAATGGAACTTCTGTAATTAGACCAGTGACCTCAAAGTGCAGCACAAAATCAGGACAGTGAGAGAATTTTCTATGGATCAGTTTCAGTGTGCATTCACTTAAGAATGAGAAAATCGATTCATCTGCACTGCTTCAAACATAGTCATTGGTGATGAGCCAGCAGGGAAATAAAAAAAACTTAAATTCAGTAAAACAACTCTTAAACCATATAATAGATTACTTCATTAATGAAGTACCATTGTACAGCTTTTCTCGAGAGCCGTTATCCACTAGCAATCATTAAATTAGCCAGTACGAAAAAATTCCCAATGCATACTTTTTAAAAAAAAATATCAAAAAATATCATTTCAGAACTTTTTCCACTTTTATTGTCACCTATTATCTGTACAATTCAATTAAAATACAGAAATCTTTTTAGTTGGAAAAAGAAAAATAAAGAACTAAACTAATGCAGTTGAATAAATATGCACACCTTTAAACTGATACTTTAGTATCCTTTGAAATTATGACAGCATTCAGTCATTTTGGGTAACTGTCTATCAGAATGACACATCTCCAGATCTGTCAGATTGCAATGACATCTCCTGTGTACAGCGCCCTCTTCAGGTCAACCCACAGATTTTCAATTGGATTCAGGTCTGAGCTCTGGCTCGGCCATTCCAAAACTTTGGTCTTCTTCTGGCGAAGCCATTCTTTTGTTAATTTGGAAGTATGCATAAGGCAGTTGTGCTGTTTTGATGCAAAATTTACTGATATTTGACTTGACTAAAGCCCCAGTTCCAGTTGTTGAAAAACAGCCTCAAAACAATGCTACATCTACCATGCTTTACTGTGGATATGGGATTCTTTTGGTGATGTTCAGTGATGGCTTTTTTGCCAAACATATTTAATACAATTATGATGAAATAGTACCACCTTTTGCTTGCTTACCCACATGCTTTTGGCAGACTGGATATAAGTTTTAGAACACCATAGCCGAGCTTAGATGCTTTTTTCTTATTAAAAAACAAAAATGACTTCCATCTTGACACCATAGCCCACAGACCAGACATTTGAAGAATATGGGAGATTTTATTCACATACAGTATACAATCAGTACTTGCTAGAATAGGTAGTATTAACAAACATTAGTTTGAGTGCCATTGCTATCAAAGGGAACAGAACGACAAGACTTCAGTGTGCAAAAGAGTGCAAAAAATGGATCAAGGAAAAAACAAGTCTATTCAGATGAATCCAGATTTTTATTGAATGATGCTGATGAGGGGGTCAGAATATAGTGCAAGAAGAATTGATGAACCCTTCCTATCAGATGTCAACGGTTCAATAATAGTGGTTCAGGTTGAATAATGTTATGGGAAGTGTTTTCTTGGCACACCATGGGTCCTCTGATACCTTTGGGTGGAAGTTTAGACATTTTAGCTTATCTAATCATTGTAGTCAATCGAGATCATCCCCTCATGACAACTATTTACCCAATGGCAGACATGTTCAGAAGCACATGCACTATCCTACAAAAGTCGTATCTTCTTGATTTGTTCCTGGAATATGAGAGCAAGTGTTTCTTGCTTCCTTGGCCATCAGAGTCTCTAGATTTTAATCCTATTAAGCATCTCTGGGATAAGTTATAAAAGGCTGCTCAGAGCATGTCAGTGTTTCCATCTAAATTGAAGCAAAAGCAAAATCTATACTTTACGGATGGGCTAATATTCCTGCAGAACAATTTTAACACCCTATACCACAACAATTTGCTTTGGTTCTGAAGGTCAAATGCACTACTAATAATAATAATCTTTATTTTTATATAGCGCAAACATATTCCGCAGCGCTTTACATACATTATCATTGCTGTCCCCATTGGGGCTCACCATCTAAATTCCCTATTAGTATGTCTTTGGAATGTGGGAGGAAACCAGAGAACCCGGAGGAAACCCACGCAAACACAGGGAGAACATACAAACTCCTTGTGGGTGTCTCTAAGAAAGTGGCCACTATGATGACCTTCTCTCAATAGCAGTGCAAGCTGCAAAAGATGTCTAAGGTAGTTTGAACCAATCTCCTATCTCCCTCTCACTCTTAGCTTAAAGGGAAACTGTCACATGATTAATGCTGCCCAAACCATGGGCAGCATGAATCAGATCAAAGCTGCTTGATTGCAGCATGGTATATTTTTCTCTGAAAAGCTCCAGCCTTTCAGAGAAGATATACTTTAAAGATCTAGCTGGGGACAAGACTAAACTGGCTCCACCCATGATCAGCTTCTCCCTGCACCCCTACATGTGATTGACAGGTCTCTCGCTATTGAACACTGCACATTCTCTGTTTTTAGAGATTAGTGGATTAGGCAAAATTCGAATTTGCCTGTTTGCGCGTTATTTTTCCAAGAAATTCGATTCGTCCAGAAGTTATTCTCCACAAAGATCTCTTTGTTCCCCACATCATATTTCTTCTCTGACACAGTCAAACTTCTGGAGAAAAAGACACAAGGATGTAGCAAATCTTTTGTTCCTGTTCTTTGTAATAGAATGGCCCCTACTGCACCGTCTGAAGCATCTACTTCTACAATAAAGGCATATTCAGGATTGGGATGAATCAGTATAGGAGCTGTGGTGAACTTCCTCTTCAGGCAAGAAAAAGCATCTTGTGCTTGAGTAGACCAAACAAACTATATGCCTTTCTTTGTTAATTTGGTGATTGGGGCAATTATACCTGAAAAATTCTTAATGAAACGTCTGTAAAAACAGGCAAAGCCCACAAATTGTTGGACTTCTTTCATGTTTTTTGGCGTTGGACACTCAGTGATAGCTTGAATCTTGCTAAAGTCCATTTGCAATCCTTGAGTAGAGATTATATAGCCCAAGAACTGGATCTCTGTTTGATGGAACTCATATTTTTCCAGCTTAATAAAAAGATGGTGGGTTCTTTGACGGTCTAGCAGTTTTCACATGATTCTGATGCTCTTCTGCAGAATTAGAAAAGATTACTATATCATCCAGATAAATGACTACAAATTGATCAAACAAGTCTCTGAAATTGTCATTAACGAAATGCTGAAACGTTGCAGGAGCATTGCACAGTCCAAACAACATGACTAAGTACTCATAATGTCCATAACGTGATCTGAATGCCATTTTCCATTCATCACCTGGTTTAACACGAACCAAGTTGTATGCCCCTCGAAGCTCTTGTTTTGTGAACAACTTTGCATGACAAACTCTGTCCAGCAATTCAGGGATCAAAGGCAGAGGGTAACAATTCTTTACAGTAATTTTATTAAATTCTCTGTAATCAATGCAGGGTCTCAAGGAACAGTCTTTCTTTTTAACAAAAAAATATAGGTGCACTTGCTGGTGATGAAGATGGACGAATAAATCCTTTAGCTAAATTTTCATCTATGCATTCCTTGAGTGTTTTAATGCCTGCTCTGCCAGTGGGTAAATGCTTCCAAAGGGTATTGCTGCTCCAGGCAATAGATACATTGGACTATCACATGGCCTATGAGGAGGGAGTTTGTCGGAATTTTTCTTGTCACATGAATCATCAAATTCCTTATACATAGATCGTAATTTAGAAGATTGTTCAGGATCCTCTACAACCTCTTCATTTGTTGAAGCCTGTAGGAACTGTACAGAAGATGGAAAAGACACTTCTTTGGTTTCCCAATTGATTGTGGGATTTAAATTCTGTAGCCATGGCAACCCAAAGATTATTGCAAAATGTGGACATGAAAATAGTAAGAAGGAGAAAACCTCATGGTGATTAGGTTCCATAACTATCTCTAGGGATTCAGTCTTTTGATTCACTGGTCTCGAATTTAGTGGAGATTCGTCAACAGTTTCCATGATAATAGATGAAAGTCTGTTTTGAATTTTTTTCCCCATGTTCCTTTGCGAAACAGATGGCCATAAAATTTCCGTTTGCTCCTGAATTAACCATGGCTAGTTCATCTTTGAGTGCACTGGAGAGTCCGTTCTTAAAAAAATAATATTTTTGTAGCATTATTCCATTTGGTATCAATCATCCACCGTCTGAATTCTGTTGGGTACTCTGCAACAGAGCGCTTACCATGAAGTAGTGCAATCAGTGTAGCTGAAGCTGTTGCACAAAGATTAGGGTCATCAAACACCTGACTCATGGCTGCTAGGAAAGCCTCCAGATCATTAAGTTGATCATCATGAGTTTCAATAAGGGAGCTGGCCCAGGCTTAAGCTTTATGTGTCTGTAGCATAATGATACACAATACTTTTGATATGTCAGTATGGAAGTGATCAGGGTGCGCACCAAAGTACAATCTGCACTGGTTGATGAATCCACAAAATTTGTCACGGTCTCCACCAAACCTGAGAGGTGACAGTGGAAGGGTAGGTGAAGAGGCCGGTGCAATATGTTGATTTTATAATTGAAGGATCTGTTCAGACTGCAGTGCAATCTTATTGCTTAGATCTTGCACAATATTCTGTAGATCCCGTCTGGCTTGTCCAAAAATGTGAATGTTAAGAGATGTATGAGTTTCAAATTTGAACGTTATGAGTTGTCTGATTTTCAAATACTGTGTATTTTGTTTTTAGTGTTTGCATATCTGCATAGTTGTTGGTAAGCAAACAGTTCATCTTATTTAAACTAACTTCCAAATGTCCCTCTCTGGCATCTATGATGAAGGCTTGAGTATCCTGTTATGATGCTGGCGTAGTACTGCTGGAAACCAGTGGCCGAAGGAGACCAAGCAGGAACAGCAAGCGGTTATAGATGTTCTTGGATAAAGCAAAGACGTTGTTGAAAAATAATCCGCAGATAAATGAGAACAGTCTGGGTAAGACAGTTCAGAAGCCGGAGACTGGAACTAGGCTAACAGCTAGACACAATACTCAAGCAATGAGTGAGAGGTCTATGTGGTTTAAGTAGGCCCAAACAGGAAACAAAACCTACAAAAGACAAAAATATATCTCATACCCTACCATCATAATATATAAATGTAAAGCAAAGTTGCATAATAAATATAGGGTACTTAGTGAACTATTTTTGATCAAAAAAAGTATACAAGCCGTCCCACCAGCGGCAAGGTGACCCTAAATTGGGACGGTACCTATACTGCCTATATTAAAAACCTTACTGTATATCAAAGTTGAAGTAATGCATATAAAAGGGTAGACAAATAGGACCGGGTCCCAACTCCAGACCACCTAGGCCCGTGGTAAGCTACATATATACTAATCAGGAAACAAGATGGATTCCGCAGGTTCAGAATCTGCCATCTTAGTAAAGGGCAATTGCAGAACACAACAGCAGCCTCTCGTGGTAAGGAGTGGGATTGCAGCACAATTATTAAGGTGAACAACACCAGCCACTAGTGGTCAAACTGTAGAAGGACAACAGGAATTCTGACAGCACCAAAAATTGGACAGTTTAAGGTTAGGAACAGAGGCTCAATTTATGTGAGCAGTGACTGTAAGGATTTTTTTAACCTTTTAATGAACCTTTAACCCCTTTACAGCCTGTGGCATATTAGTACGCACCAGGCTGTCACCCCCTGTTCAGCGCGGGCTCCGGCGCTGAGCCCATACTGATCCGGGCAGATGTCAGCTGATTATTAGAGCTGACATGTGCCCGCAACAGCCGCGGGTGGAATTGCGATCCACCAGCGGCTGTTAACATGTTAAATGCCGCTGTCAATCTCTGACAGCGGCATTTAACATCGCTGCGCCGGAAGTGCGTCACTTACCCCGCCCATCGGTGACCCCGATCGCGATTGTGGGTCAACGATGCGTGGGCATGACAACCCTGGGTCTGCAGCAGACCCCAGTGGTTGTCATGTGCTGATCGCTATGAGCGCCACCTAGAGGTCGGCGCTCATAGCACAGGACCATTTCTGCTACATAGAGGTGATCTGCTCATCACCTCTATGTGGCAGAGGTGATCAGACAAGTGCTGCTTCTAGTCTCCTATGGAGACTATAGAAGCATGCAAAAAGTGAAAAAAAAAAGTTTTTAAAAATATGAAAAAAATTTAAAAAATATAAAAGTTTAAATCACGCACCATTCAAAATAAAATAATAAAAAAAAAAACCTCACATGCACATATTTGGTGTTGCCACGTTCAAAATCACCCGATCTATCAATATAAAAAAAGAATTAATCCGATCGGTAAACGGCGTTAACGAGAAAAAAATTCAAAACGCCAGAATTACTTTTTTGGTCGCCGCAACATTGCAATAAAATGCAATAGCGATTAAAACATCAGATCTACCCCAAAATGGTATCAATAAAAACGTCAGCCTGGCGTGCAAAAAATAAGCCCTCACCCGGCCCCAGATCCCAAAAAATGGAGACGCTATGGATCTTGGAAAATTGCGTCTTTTTTTTTTTTTTCTTTAGCAAACTTTGGAATTTTTTTTCAGCACTTAAATAAAAAAGAACCTATACATGTTTGGTGTCTACGGGAGAATAAGAATGGCAGGTCACTTTTAGCATTTAGTGAACGTGGTAAAAAAAATAAGAAAAAAACATTTGTGGTATTGCACTTCTTTTGCAATTTCACCGCATTTGGAATTTTTTTCCCGTTTTCCCGTACACGATATGGTAAAACCAGTAATGTCGCTCAAAAGTACAACTCATCCCGCAAAAAATAAGCCATCACATGGCCATATTGACCAAAAAATAAAAACGTTATGGCTCTGGGAACAAGGGGAGCAAAAAACAGAAATCCAAAAACGAAAAATCCCAGGGTTGCGAAGGAGTTAAGGATCACAAAAATGGTAACTGGTGGCCGCCATTTTGCTGAATCCTCGTAGAAGTGAATTACTAAAACTGCATTTTTTTTCGAGTGTGCATGTTTGTAAAATTTGAGTAGAATTTTATTTCACAGTAATTTATTTGCTCATCTCTAGCTGTTATTTATATAAACACCAGACCACTATGAAGTTATGGTATGTTAAGATTATTTACCTTGATTTTAACCTAGAACTAATGTTTAGGTGACATTGTTAAGATATAACAGGATGATTTTTCGCAAGAAAATTGGTGCCTTTGGCCCACCAAAGAGGAGAAATATGTTGATGTAGATCTCAATTCCGTGAATAGAGGGCGCTAGAGGGCTTTCTGCCGCCCTATAAAAGCAGAGAAATAGTGACTACCTATAGCAGATAAAATTATCCTTCATTATCTGACGACTTCAGTAAAGTCTTAAGGAGAAAATTTGTAAACTTCCATACAATTACACTATGACTAGTAGCTAGTCTCATAAGAAACATGGAAACTTACATTAGCCCTGTTAACAAAAATAAAGATTTGAGTGAAGGCATGTGCTATACAACTTTGCTACAAAAATGTGTCTTTACGGCCAGTAAGAACTTTTACAGCTGATTAAAACATAAATCAGCTATAAACCCTGAGCAACAAAGGGCAGGCTCTCACATATGCACACCTGCTTTTCCTTTTAAGAGGACACTGCTCAAGGCCATTTTCCTGGGAACACATCCTGCTTGTCATTGAATATCTGTTGAAAGTGAACTTTGACCCCAAATTCTCTGATGTTTTTGACAACAATGCTCCATTTTCAAATCCATCTGCCCAATCACTTGTTATTCGTGGATCTGGTTACACAATTTACCTTGGAGAATTGACCATGGAATTCATTTGACACCAATTTAATAGCTGTCAAAAAAAGGTTTTCTTTTTCATGCATGATGGGAGCAATTTGCAGCAAAAAAAAATTGAAGACATAATTATTGGATAACTAGTTATTTGTGTGAAAACAACTTTCTACATAGCTGGACAGTAAGAGCCTACCCTATCTGGCCAGGGGATATTTTTAGCATTGTACAAAGAAATGTAATATAGTGTCAATATTAATGTTGACAAGGCAATACATTGATACAGATAATTTGGGCATCTAAAGCTAAAGTTAGATTATTTTTGGTTATTTTAAAGAGAATTTTTGGTCATACCCAATCACTGGGAGTCCGACTGCTGGAACTCCCAGTGATCCTGAGAACTGGAGGGCTAAAGATCCCAGAATGGAGCAGTTGTCCATCATGCGCACCACTGCTCGGCTTTCTCCAGCGGCGCATATCGAATGAATGGAGTGGAGGTGCGCATGATTGACCACCGCTCCATTCACACTATGATTGGGTGATCGGAAAGTTAATACCTGTTTATAGGGGATAACTTCTAAACTTGGTACAACCCCTTTAAGGACAACTTACAAATTAAAATCAATATTAAGCCCTAATGAAGATAATGTATCAGGATCATATATCTCAAATCTACTCAAAGAACTATAAACTCCAAACTGGAATTTTCCCAACTCTTTCTCAGTCCCCAATAACTTTTGGTAGGTTTTGTATTTTAGGATTTTCAGTAACATTGCAGAGCCCTAATATTCTCACACATGGATTTTAGATTTCTTCTGGCTCTTTTTTGAGTCTATACTCATTTTTATGCATGAAAGTATCTTGCCGGCATTAAGAGCAACAACTTGTGACATTTAATATTTAGCTTCTGCTGAAAATTCAGGTGTATAGAACAAGAAGTATGAAGCTAGCATTAGTCACATAGTGGCATTGGAAAAAGTATAAGATTTCTGCTTCTTTACTGCATATAAATAATGATATACAAAATTGAGAGAATGATAAAAAAAAAAACTTTTTGCATAGAAACCTGATTTATACGGTAAGCCATTCTGATTGGGTAAAACCTATTCGCGGTGGGACGGCTTTTATTCTCTTTTGATCAAAATATTGTCAACTAAGCACCCTATGTTATTTACATGTACTATTACTAGATGATATCAGTGTATTCTACCGCGCTAACACTTATATATAGTACAGATATTGCAATAGTTAATAGGTACCTTCCCCAACAGTGACCTGTGCTACACTCTGAGGAAGAAGGACTGTGTCTCCTTCGAAACATGTTGGTTTTGTGGCCGCATCTAGGTCTCGCAGCTTTGCTCTTAGTGACATCACATTGTTCACACCCCCTGCTCGTGCCGCGACTCCGCTACAGCGCTTCCAGCCGGAGTGCTCCACTGTTTACCAGATGAGGACATAAGACGGGGGCAGATTCGGGAGGATGCTCCCGCAACGTTTCCACCTTGCCAGAGGACCCAGCCATAGTTACTACCATAGAATGGGAGCTGGAGGACTGCTAACAAAATTCCTTGAATAGTGTTTTATTCATCTGACTACTTGAACTAAAGGTGCTGTACATAGCTAGTACAACTGAACTCAGCTAGTCTCCCTGTGGTGGATCAGGGGATACTCTGTGACTATCGATCTATTAATCCCTGAATCCAGCATTACTCCCACTATATCACATTGTGGGCACAAGTCACTTTTCACTGTTGGAGAAGGTACCTATTAGTGATGAGCGAGTATGTTCTGTTAACCCTTTCGACGAGCATGCTCGGGTGCTCGCCGAGTATGTTCAGCGTGCTCGGGTGTTATGTTTTATTCACGCTGTGTGCATGATTTGCGACTGTTTGACAGCTATAATACATGTGAGGAATGCCTAAGAAACAGGCATTCCTCACATATATTAAAGTTGTCAAACAGTCGCAAAGCATGTGCACGGTGTGACTCAAACATAACACCCGAGCACGCTGAAGATACTCGGGAAACACACGAGCATGCTTGTAAATCTCGAGTAACGAGCATGCTCGCTCATCACTAGTACCTATCAAGTATTGGGCTGCAATATCTGTACTATATATAAGTGTTAGCGCGGTAGTATACACTAATATCTTCAATTATTCGCTTGCTAACAGGCTAACACACATAGCCTGTCTCAATACCAGCAGCTTCACTACATTAGCTCTAAGTAAAGCGCCAGTGTATTTTTTCTACTTGCATGTACTATTACTATATATTTACTTACTGCAGGGTATATGATCATTTTGTTTTTATCTTTTTTTTTTTCCTGTTAAATGACCACAGTGTGAATGTACACTTACACACTGCACTTATATCAACATATGTTATCAACATATGTTACAGCTCATTTATTTAGTTTTGCATTACTTTTTTGTACTTTGTACATACAGGAACAAGGCTCCCCCTCTTTGGGATGGGCATCTTGTCTATATAGCTTTCCACAGACAGGGGCAAAACATTTAAGTTTGGGTCCTGCTCTGCCCCCCATCTAGTTTGAGTTCTGCTGACAAATAACTAGGTGAATTACAAGGGTTAGGGTCCATTCTGATTGGGTACACCTTGTGACCCTTGGATGGCTTTTACACTCTTTTAATCAAAATCAAAACAGTGTCAATTAAGTGCCCTATGTTATTTACATGTACTATTACTATTTATTTATTTACTGTAGAGCATTTGCCCATTTTGTTTTTATCCTAGGCTCTGTCTGTTATATGGCCACAATGTGAATATGCGCCTACACATTGCACTTATACCAACATATGTTCCAGCTCATTTCTTTGGTTCACCTTTAAATATTTGTAAGTGCCACAAAATCATGATTCCCATCATTTTTTAAAAATTAAGTGGGCAACCCCTTTAATAATGGAATTTTAGTTCAAGTCTATTGATACATTATCTTACCGTTTTGCTACTATATAAGGGCCCAATTATTTTTGCCACAAGTAGTTTCATACTATTTAACTTGTTTGATAAATTCATGAAATATTCACCATGTAGAATTACCATTTACTTATTTCCATTACATGTGTTTTCCCACAATTAACAGTTGTAATTTTTTTTAATGAGGTAAAGTCAAGTGTGATTATACATCGCCATGCAGAAAAGACAAACGATTTCTTAAAACATTAAACAACCATGTGAGGTAAGTTTACACTATTATTTGTCCTAATCTCTTGATTAATACCACAACCTGACATTAGCTGTCAAATCTTTGAAAGCTTGCTGGGTGTAAACATGCCTCAAGAATGTAAGCACTAACAAACAAAGGAGAGATTATTTTAAGCAATAAGGTAATTAACTGCAACAACTACTTAGGAAATGAGGTGTATCCTTTTCTTAGCTGGAGGGGATTTGCTAATCTAGTTCTAAAGTCACGCCATTGCCTACAAATGTGTATGTCTACTGTACAGTCACGATGCAAAGTGACCTAAAGCAAAGTAAAACATTCCATGACATTTTACCTAGTGATAAAAAGTTAAGAATACATCCAGTCTATTATAAAATACTAAAATTCAGGTCACACACTTGTACCCGATGTTGTAGACAAGACTTTGAAGAGATACAGTGTTTTCTGAATGAAGTGTTCTTATTCACACAAAACAAATAAAAAGGAAATAAATCTATAAATATATAATATTATGACTTCTGGAATCTCATGATCTCAAGAATATTGGTCACAAAGTTTCCCCCTGTGCAGATGGAACAGTAGCGCGCCTTTGACCACTGTGGAACTAACAGAACTGTTATCACTGTCAATCACATAGAGGTTAATAGAGTGATGGTCAGGCGTGATCTCTACTGTTCCATTCACACAGGAGACATTAGGACTCCATTCTTGGTATCAGTGGTGGTCCTAAAGGTCAGACCACAGCAATCATACATTTCTATCCTTTGGAGATTAATAATCACTAAATGCCAACTGGGATGTTTAGGCCCTTATACAACTATAACAGCTTTCACTTCTCTGAGAAAGCTTTTAATAAGATTTTGGAATGTGTCTAAGGCTGCGTGCCCACTATGCGTTTTTCAAGCGTTTTTGCCACTGAATTTCCGCAGCGAAAACTCTTAAAAAATGCTTGGTAATACGTGCCCCATGGTCCCCAATGATAATCCGTATTGCTATGCACATGCTGCGGAAATTTCCGCTGCGGATTATCATTCCGGAAACATCCGCAGCATGTCCATTAATTTTGCAGAAAAGCGGCATAATCGCCGCCATTGACTTGCATTGAATCACACAATATCCTCATGATTACATGTGCACACACGGATATTAAGCGATTCAATGTGCGAATGGTACCCGGGTCTGGAAAAGAGGAGACTCTCCTCCAGACCCGGGTACTATAGTACCTGTAGTTAAAAAATAATTAAAATAAAAAAAAAACATTATACTCACCTTCTGATGGCCCCCTGTCTCCTATACGGTGCGTCCGGTGTCTTGGGCGGCTCGCGGTGGTGTAAAAGGACCTTCCATAACGTCATTTAGTCATGTGACATGACACCGGACGCACCAGAGAAGGAGACCGGGGGCCATCGGAAGGTGAGTAAAATGTTTTTTTTAACATTTTTATTCTTTTTTTAACTATTAACTTGGTCACACTATATAAATCCATGCCGGTTGCATGGATTTATATAGTGTGAACAAGTTGTCAAGCACTTTTCCAAGTGATGCTAAAATCGCTTGGAAAAGCGCTTGATAACCCGTATGCGGAAATGCATGTGAAAAACGCTTGATAAATGCTTCTACCTGGCAGGAAAAACGCATGTAAAATCATCATGCGTTTTTCCTGCAAGGGAGAGGCAGAAAAATCCGGAGCATTTCTGCTTCGTGGGCACTTAGCCTAAGGGAATTTTTGCCCTCACACCATAAAGACCATTTGTGAGGTCACACACTGATATTCGACGAGAGATCCAGGTTTGCAATCTTTGCTCTAGTTCATCACAAACGTGTTCAATGGGGTTGAGTTCATGGCTCTGTGTGAGACAGTCAAGTTTTTCCACATTAAATTCTCTCAACCATGCCTTCATGGAAATTTTCTGTGCACTGGGGCACAGTCATGCTAGAATAGAAAAGTGCAATTTCCGAACTGTCTGACTGTTCCCACAAAGTTGGAAAGATACAATTGTGTCAAATGTCTTGGTGTCACGGGTTTACCACGAACAAGAGTAACCAGAAGACTGTAGCGTCTGAGTTTATGTACTCCTGCATAGAGTAGAAGCACTACTCCCTCTTATTAAATGGTGCTAGTTTCTTTCAGCAATGCAGGGGTTAATCTGCTCAGCCTTGAGTCTCTGTAGCTTCCTTCTTGGAAGTTCTCTGCTGAGCAGTATAAACCACTCCCCTCTCCTATATAGTCTCTGCTCTGGCAATCTGTATTGCCAGTGTTAAGTCTTGTACTGCCTGGTTAGGAGTAGAGGATTCGGTATTCTGTAAAGGTGTTTAAGGAGAATTGTCCTGTGACTGTTGCTTGGTGATTTTGTTGTGTGCATAGTGCCATCCTCTTCTATTTTTGTTTACCTTCCTCATACTTTCGGTGTCTCCGTCTGTTGTCTGTGAGTGCATATTTTGTGTGTTTGGTATTTTATTTCATCCCTGTATGTCCTTCCTTGTTTGTCTGGTTGGTGTATTTACATACCAACCATATGGGCAGTCCAGAATTGTTTAAAAGCACAGTAATCTTAGTGTACGTAAACCTTTTACTTTGCAGTAAGTAATAAAAATGCCTTAAAACATTCTCTCTTTCATTTTTCTGGCATTTGGCAAATATTAAAAATTATGGTAATCCAAATTGACCTAAAACGAGAAAGTTTTAATCTGATTTCATGGCAGATATTGAGAAAAACATGCATATGTGTCTTTTTATATAGTGTATGTAAACTTCTGGTTTCTACTGTATATACAGGTGCTTCTCACTAAATTGGAATATCATCAAAAAGTTAATTTATTTCAGTTCTTCAATACAAAACGTGAAACTCATATATTATATAGAGTCATTACAAACAGAGTGATCTATTTCAAGTGTTTATTTCTGTTAATGTTGATGATTATGGCTTACAGCCAATGAAAACACAAAAGTCATTATCTCAATAAATTAGAATACTTTATAACAACAGCTTGAAAAATGTTTTTTAAAATCTGAAATGTTGGCCTACTGAAATGTATGTTCAGTAAATGCACTCAATACTTGGTCGGGGCTCCTTTTGCATTAATTACTCCACCAATGCGACGTGGCATGGAGGCAATCAGCCTGTGGCACTGCTGAGGTGCTATGGAAGCCCAGGTTGCTTTGATAGCATCCTTCAGCTCGTCTGCATTGTTGGGTCTGGTGTCTCTCATCTTCCTCTTGTCAATACTCCATAGATTCTCTATGGGATTAAGGTCAGGTGAGTTTGCTGGCCAATCAAGCACAGTAATACTGTTGTTTTTAAACCAGGTATCGGTACTTTTGGCAGTGTGGACAGGTGCCAAGTCCTGCTGGAGAATGAAATTTCCATCTCCAAAAATCTTGTCGGCAGAGGGAAGCATGAAGTGCTCTAAAATTCCCTGGTAGACGGCTGCGCTGATTTTGGTCTTGATAAAACACAGTGGACCTACACCAGCAGATGACATGGCTCCCCAAACCATCACTGATTGTGGAAACTTCACACTAGACCGCAAGCATCTTGGATTATGTGCCTCTCCACTCTTCCTCCAGACTTTGGGACCTTGATTTCCAAATAAAATGCAATATTTACTTTAATCTGAAAACAACACCTTGGACCACTGAGCAACAGTCCAGGTCTTTTTCTTGTTGGCCCAGGTATGACGCTTCGGGTGTTGTCTATTGGTCATGAGTGGCTTGACGCAAGGAATGTGACACTTGTAGCCCATGTCCTGGATACGTCTGTGTGTGGTGGCTCTTGAAGCAATGACTCCAGCAGCAGTCCACTCCTTGTGAATCCCCCCCAAATTTTTGAATGGCCTTATCTTAACAATCCTTTCAAGGCTGTGGTTATCCTGGTTGCTTTGTGCACCTTTTTCTACCACTCTTTTTCCTTCCACTCAACTTTCCATTAATATGCTTGCATACAGCACTCTGTGAACAGCCAGCTTCTTTAGCAATGACCTTGTGTGGCTTACCCTCCTTGTGGAGTGTGTCAATAACTGCCTTCTGGACATCTGTCAAGTCAGCATTCTTCCCCATGATTGTGGAGCCTACTGAAACAGACTATGGGACCTTTTTAAACGCTTCTGAAGCCTTTACTGAGATAATGACTTTTGTGTTTTCATTGGCTGTAAGCCATAATCATCAACATTAACAGAAATAAACACTTGAAATAGATCACTCTGTTTGTAATGACTCTATATAATATATAAGTTTCACTTTTTGAACTGAAGAACTGAAATAAATTTACTTTTTGATGATATTCTAATTAAGTGAGAAGCACTTGTATGTGTACGTGTTTGTGTGTGTGTGTATATATATATATATATATATATATATATATATATATATATATATTTATATATATACTGCCGTTCAAAAGTTTGGGGTCATTTAGAAATTTCATTATTTTTGAAAGAAAAACACTTTTTTTTTAATGATTCTAACATTGAATGAATCAGAAATACACTATACATTGTTAATGTGGGAAATGACTATTATAGCTGCAAACATCTTGTTTTCATTGCAATATCTATATAGGTGTATAGAGGCCCATTTCCAACAACCACCACTCCAGTGTTTTAATGGTACATTGTGTTTGCTAACTGTGTAAAAAGGCTAATGGATGTTTAGAAAACCCTAGAAAACACTTGCATAAGTATGTTAGCCCAGTGGAAAACGGTTTGGCTGATTTGAGAAGCTATAAAACTGACTTCCTTTGAGCTAGTTGAGAATCTGGAGCATTACATTTGTTTGTTCTACGAAACTCTCAAAATGGCCAGAAAAAGAGAACTTTCATGTGAAACTCGACAGTCTATTCTTGTTCTTAGAAATGAAGGCTTTTCCATGCGAGAAATTGCCAAGAAACTGAAGACTTCCTACAACGGTGTGTACTACTCCCTTCAGAGGAGAGCACAAACTGGCTCTAACCAGAGTAGAAAGAGAAGTGGGAGGCCCCGCAAAACGCCAGTGTCAACGTCTACAGTGAAGAGGCGACTCAGGGATGCTGGCCTTCAGGGCAAAGTGGCAAAGAAAAAGCCATATCTGAGACTGGCTAATAAAAGGAAAAGATTAATATGGGCAAAAGAACACAAACATTGGACAGAGGAAGATTGGAAAAAAGTTTTATGGACAGACAAATCAAAGTTTGAGGTGTTTGGATCACACAGAAGAACATTTGTGAGACGCAGAACTGAAAAGATGCTGGAAGAGTGCCTGACGCCATCTGTCAAGCATGGTGGAGGTAATGTGATGGTCTGGGGTTACTTTGGTGCTGGTAAAGTGGGAGATTTGTACAAGGTAAATTGGATTTTGAATAAGGAATGGTGTCACTCCATTTCGCAATGCCATGCCATACCCTGTGGACAGCGCTTGATTGGAGCCAATTTCATCCTACAACAGGACAATGACCCAAAGCACACCTCCAAATTATGCATGAACTATTTAGGGAAGAAGCAGGCAGCTGGTATTCTATCTGTAATGGAGTGGCCAGTGCAGTCACCAGATCTCAACCCCATTGAGCTGTTGTTGGAGCAGCTTGACCGTATAGTACTCAAAAAGTGCCCATCAAGCCAATCCAACTTGTGGGAGGGGCTTCAGGAAGCATGGGGTGAAATTTCTCAAGATTACCTCAGGAAATTAACAGCTAGAATGCAATGCTGTAATTGCTGCAAAGGGAGCATTCTTTGACTAAAGCAAAGTTTGAAGGAGAAAATTATTCTTTATAACCTTGTCAATGTCTGGACTATATTTTCTAATCATTTTGCAACTTGATAAATCATTTGATAAATAAAAGTATGAGTTTTCATGGAAAACACAAAATTGTCTGGGTGACCCCAAACTTTTGAACGGTAGTGTGTGTGTATATATATATATATATATATATATATATATATATATATATATATATATACAGTGGTGTGAAGTGTTTGCCCCCTTCCTGATTTCTTATTCTATTGCATCTTTGTCACACTTAAATGTATCATGAAACAAATTTAAATATAAGACAAAGGTAGCACAAGTAAACACAAAATGCAGTTTTTAAATGAAGGTCCTTATTATTAAGGGAAAAAGAAATCCAAACCTACAGGGCCCTGTGTGAAAAAGTGATTGCCCCCTAAACCTATTAACTGGTTGGGCCACCCTTAACAGCAACAACTGCATTCAAGCGTTTGCGATAACTGGCAATAAGTCTTTTACAACGCTCTGGAGGAATTTTGGGACACTAATTTTTGCCAAATTGTTGTAATTCAGCCACATTGGAGGGTTTCCGAGCATGAACCGCCTTTTTAAGGTCATGCCACAGCATCTCAATCGGATTAAGGTCAGAACTTTGACTAGGCCACTCCAAAGTCTTAATTTTTGTTTTTCTTACGCCATTCAGAGGTGGACGAGCTGGTGTGTTTTGGATCATTGTCCTGCTGCATAACTCAAGTGTGTTTCAGCTTGAGGACACAAACAGATGGCCGGACATTCTTCTTCAGGATTTTTTGGTAGACAGCAGCATTCATGGTTACATTTACCCCAGTAAGTCTTCCAGGTCTTGAAGCTGCAAAACAGCGCCAGACCATCACACTACCACCACCATGTTTTACTGTTGGTATGATATTCCTTTTCTGAAATGCTGGGTTACTTCTACGCCAGATGTAATGGGACATAAACCTTCCAAAAAGTTCAACTTTTGTCTCGTCAGTCCACAGAGTATTCTTCCAAAAGTCTTGGCGATCATCAAGATGTTTTCTGGCAAAACTGAGATGAGCCTTTATGTTATTTTTGTTCAACAGTGGTTTTCGTCTTGGAACTCTGAACACTGAACAATGAACACTGACCTTAACTGAGGCCTGAAGTTTTTTGTATGTTGTTGAGGTTTTTTTTGTGACCTCTTGAATGAGTTGTCGCTGCGCTCTTGGAGTAATTTTGGTCGACCGACCACTCCTGGGAAGGTTCACCAGTGTTCCATGTTTTTGCCATTTGTGGATAATGGCTCTCACTGTGGTTCGCTGGAGTCCCAAAGCTTTAGAAATGGCTTTATAACCTTTTCCAAACTGATAGATCTCAATTACTTTGTTTCTCATTTGTTCCTGAATTTCTTTTGATTGCAGCATGATGTCTAGCTTTTGAGGATCTTTTGGTCTACTTCACTTTGTCAGGCTGGTCATATTTAAGTGATTTCTTGATTGAGAGCAGATGTGGCAGTAATCAGGCCTGTGTGTGGCTAGGGAAATTGAACTCAGCTTCCTAAAGATATGATAAACCACAGTTAATTTATGTTTTAAGGGGGTGGAGGGGTGCCATCACTTTTTCACACAGGGACCTGTAGGTTTGGATTTCTTATTCCCTTAATAATAAAGACCTTCATTTTTAAATTTAAAAACTGCATTTTGTGTTTACTTGTGTTATCTGTGTCTAATATTTAAATTTGATTTATGATCTGAAACATTTAAGTGTGACAAACATGCAAAATAATAAGAAATCAGGAAGGGGGTCAAACACTTTTTCACACCACTGCATATATATATACACACAAATATATGTACGGCAGGAGTGGAAAAGGTGCTTCAACATAAGAATACTTTCAAAAGTAGAAGCATTAATAGTTTACGACAACTACCCCAAATTTACAGTCAATATCATTAAGTCCTATGTGTGGATAACCAATTGCAGACATTTCCCTGATGGTATTGCATTTAAGTATCCATCTGCATCTACCTGTAATTCTCTGCATTCAGCACACCATTAATCCTAACAAAATCCCCAATTCCATTTGCTGAAATGCAGACTACTATGCAATCACATAGGCGGCATGGTGGCTCAGTGGTTAGCACTGCAGCCTTGCAGCACTGGCATCCTAGGTTCAAATCCCACCAAGGAGTTTGTATGTTTGCGTGGGTTTCCTCCGAGTTCTCCTGTTTCCTCCCACACTCCAAAGACATACTGATAGGAAATGTAGATTGCCCCAATGTGGACAGTGTCAATAATCTCTTTAATATTGTCTGAATTGTAAAGCGCTGCAGAATATGTTGGTGCTATATAAATAAACAGATTATTATTATTTTAATCACAGAAGATCTGTGGTTTGTTCTCCAAGATGTTTGGAACAACCTCCCTGCTAAGTTACTTCAAAAACGTTTAAGTGTACTCAGAAGAACTGATTCAAAGGGTAGGCACACCAAATATTGATTTGATTTAGATATTCTTTTTGTTCGCTCTTCATTTTTTTTAATTTTAAAAATACACTCTTAACACTTCTACTTTTTATAATATTCACACTTTTCAGTATTTGTCGCACACCTGCCTAAAACTTTTGCAGAGTACCACCTTTTTTAAGCTAGTACAAAACCCCTAAGGCAAGATGGAATTGCAATGGGGTGATGTACAACATTCCAATTGTAGGGTACAATACAAGAGACATCTTGTACTGTATACAGAATTAGAGGAGGTGATGAGAGACACTGCAGTACATTTATCAGTGGTTGTAAAGGATAGACTGTCAAGGGAGATTTTTGGAGATTAGGTTTGACCTGTAAACTTGGCATAACAAAATCTGGGGATTTCAATGTATGAGTCACTCATCATTTTTTTACAGACTAGTTAGCAAATACGCAAACAGGAGTATGGCACCATAAAGGAAGCTATGGCACAATTATCTAAATAAGTGAATTTAAATATGCAAATTATTATTTCTCCACTCTTTACTACTTTATTTTTTATAGTTCACATTAATGGAACAATAGTACACACAACCTGTCTATTTTATTCAGAGTTAAAAACGTTCGAATGCCAGTCAACACCCCGACAATAAACGTATGAGCCAGTGGATGCTGTTAACTTACAGATTAGCTGCATATCTGCAGGTTAATAGAGTTACTTCTGGTGACAGGTTCCCTTTAAAGAATAGTGGTGACAGGTTCCTTTTAAAGAATAATAGAACCCCAGAGCTGCAAGGCTGCAGTGCTAACTACCGAGCCACCGTGCTGCCCAGGGCCACCATAGCTGGTAATATTTAAGGGTGCTTTGGCTATAAATATTACAGTCACTTGGGCATTACTACATGGTTATTGCTATAGCATGCATAGCTAATGCTGGCTTTGTGCACTGAAAATGATTGGTTCTATTCTTTGGAGACTGTACAGCACTTTTATGTTAGTACAGTCTGATGGCTATTATTTATCACAATAGTCCAAAATAACAATTATAAAATAATTATAAATATATCACCAAAACACCAAGGGATAATACAAATGTACTTTAGGTGTATGAAGAGATTCCAGCAGCAAGGGTAAAAAATGTTTTTATTGAGTAAATACTAGTGATGAGCGAGCACTAAAATGTTCGGGTGCTCGCTAGGGTGCTCAACCCGAGTAATAAGCCCAATGCAAGTCAATGGGAAACTCAAGCATTTTTCTGGCGGCTCCCCTCCACCCCCCCCCCCCCGGAGATCTGGACGGGGCCTAAAAGTTGGTCAAATAGAAACAGTGCTCAAATGACATGGAAACAGCATGGGGAAGACCCCTGGAAGCAGGTCACTGCTGTTAACAATCTTGTCAGAGTATTAGGTCACTTTTACAGACTGCCAATAAAACATACAAAAACTAAGCCAAAATGGATTTTCCTAGAAAAAATGTTAAGGAACATTCTTTCCAGGGTAATGACTTGTATATAAGGCAAAAAAATAACCAAAAACAAAAATGCTCCTCCACACCTTGGGCTATGTTCACACCTAGCGTTATTGATACGTTTTTGCACTTTTGCATTGCTTTCAACGGTGAAAAATACATTCACCAGTAAATGTAATTTTAACATTTTACTACCTTATCTGGTCATGTGGTGTGTGAGACATGATCAGACACATCCAGAATGAACACTCATTTCCAGCTGATAATACAATCTAGCACCTGTCCCTATTTTAAAAGCAGCTAACAGCATTATCAATAGGGAATTTTTTTTTCAGCACGGAGTATAATGTGGTGGCAATCCTGATTGACCCAGGGCCCACAATCCTCGGCGCCGGGCGGACGTGTTCGGTCCCAGGGTCCGACTGGGTCCCGGCTTCCACAATATTAACCCAGTGTGCCGTCACTGAGATGTACCGTTCCTGGTCACAAGCATTTGTTCACTTGTCCGTGGTTAAGTGGACCTTCCTAGTAACTGCGTTGTTGAGGGCACGGGTAATGTTCTGGGACACGTGCTTGAGTAAGGCGGGAACGGCACACCGGGAGAAATAGTGGTGGCTGGGGACCGAGTACCGAGGGACAGCTGCTGCCATGAAGTTGCAGAAAGCTTTCGTCTTCACGAGCCTAAAAGGCAACATTTCCAGTGCAAGCAGTTGAGAAATGTGGCAGTTTAGTGTTGTGAACTGTGGGTGGTTGGCTGAGTATTTGCGCTTGCGTTCCAAGGACTTGGGTAGGAACAACTGAACGCTGTGCTGGGACAAGGACGTCGACGTGGTTGTTGATGGTGATGGTTGCAAGTGTGCAATGACAGGTGCAGGGTGGGAGGCGTGCATGTACAACACGGGAAGAGGCAGTGATGTCACCCGCAGACACTGTTTCTAGGCCCTGGCATTCAGTCCAACTAGTTTGGTGCTTTGCTGTCATGTGCCTGAGCATGCTGGTGGTGGTCAGGCTGGTAGTTTTGCTGCCCCTTCTGAAGATGGCATGGCAGATGTTGCAAATGGCCTTTCTTGGGTTAACTGGACAGTCTTTAAAAAAGATCCAGACTCGGGAAGACCTAACAGTTGGACTGACAACTTCCCTGGTATTGGTGTTTTGGAGAACAGTTGCCCGCCTTGTGTCTGTGGCCACCCAACTGCTTGTTCCTGCCTGCCTGCCTGTTGTGGTGCTATGCCTCCCCAACCTCTGCACTGCTGTCCTCGCTATGCATGTCACCTTGCCAAGTTGGATCAATGACTTCATCGTCCACCACCTTTTCTTCCATGTACGCATCCTGGACCTCCTCCTGACTTCCTGGCAATTGTGTTGCATCATCATCATCCACCTCTTGCAACAGTAGTTGAACTTTCCCACCGTCGTCTTCGTGTGACTGTAGCTGCTCAAATATTTGGGCATCACTACATGCAATCTCCTCTTGCCCTGCTTGAAGCGGACCAACCGAGAGGCCAGAATCAATAAATGGAAATGTGAACAGGTCTTCAGAGTGTCCAAGTGTGGGTTCACTTGTCTCCAAGCGCTCGGCATGGTGGGAGGAAGGAGGATCAGGGTGAGGAATATGTGGTCCCGACTCACAGCTACTGAGACTGGGCCAAGGGGGTGAAACAGGGTGGTGGTGGTGGCAAACTGACTGGAAGCATTATTTGCTATCCATCCAATAACCTTTTCACACTGCTCTGGCTTCAAGAGTGGTGTTCCAGTGGCCCCCTAGAAATTGGGACAGGAAGGTAGGTCGACATGATGTGGGTGTATGTTGTGCTCCCTCAGCAGGCACAGTTTCATCTTGTCCATGGCCTCAGCCTCTGTGTGCGCCATCAGCATCAAGTCCAATTCTCCGTCCCTTGCCACGCGCCTAGCCCATTTTAAATGGACTATAATATTTTGCAACTTACAAAAAAAATCAATACCACAGTATTTTATCACGTCTGATTACCAATTTTTTTGCCCAGTGAGGGTATACCAATGCTATTGGTCAGCGAACAAGTGTTAATATATTTTTGACATGCAAGTAGCAGACTTTAAATAGACTATAATATTTTGCAGCTTGCAAAAAAATCAGGATTCACACCACAGTATTTGATCAAGTCTGATGACCAATTCTTTTGCCCAGTGAGGGTATACCGATGCTATTGGTCATCGAACAAGTGTGAATATATTTTTAAGACACAAGTAGTAGATTTTAAATGGAGAATAATCTTTTGCAGCTTGCAAAAAAAAAATCAGGATTAATACCACACTATTTGATCATGTCTGATGACCAATTATTTTGCCCAGCGAGGGTATACTGATGCTATTGGTCAGCGAACGAGTGTGAATATATTTTTGACACACAAGTAGCAGTCTTTAAATGGAGTATAATATTTTCCAGCTTGCAAAAAAAATCGGATTAATACCGCAATATTTAATCATGTCTGATGACCAATTCTTTTGCCCAATTAGGGTATACCGATGCTATTGGTCAGTGAACAAGTGTGAATATATTTTTGACACACAAGTAGCAGACTTCAAATGGAGTATAATCTTTTGTAGATTGCAAAATAAAATAGGACTAATACTGCAGTAATATTTGAACAACTGAGATGATGGACACATTTCTCTGCTTCCACAATACAGCAATGCTAGTCAAATCAACCAAATCTGGCTGTATGTTGCTAACAAGCAAATGGAGCAGTAAAAATGGTGTATTATATTTCTTTTCACCAAAATTAGCAGGATTAAGAGCAAAAATAATATTATCAGCCCTGATATCTAGAGCTATTGATAGGAGTTCTAGCAGCAGAAAGAATGTGCAATGGACCCTATTCTTTACTATACTAGCTCTCCACAAACTCTGCCTAACTTGTGCTATCAGTAGGATTAATATTTTAGCCCAATATTTCAGAATTAGTCCTTAGAAGGACTGTTAGAGTAGATTTCTAATAGTGGTGTGGAAACCCTTTTTAAAATAACCACCAATTATGTCCCTCGCTCAACTGCAACTCTACGTGTCTTTGACCGGTAGACTGTGACTTATATAGACCTGATGACGCTATGCGGTCAGCCAATCACTGTAATGCCACAACCAACATGGCTATGGCATTACAGTGACTGTCACGCAATACCTGCATAGTAATTGGCTGCCTAAAATACATGGGGGCGGGGACTTGAGCTCCCACCCGAGCATTTCAAAATTACTCGCCGAGCACTGAGCATCTCGAGCACTGTGATGCTCGGGTGAGTAACGAATAGTGGCGAGCATGCTCGCTCATCGCTAGTAAATACATAAAAACAAATACAAAATAAAATGACAGGGAAAGAAAAAAACTGCAAAAGATGGACACAGAGATTTCCATAAAAGTAGAAAAACCAATAGAAAGGTCCATATACATAGAAGAGCCAAGGGTATGGATACCTAAAAGTGCCAGTGCTGTACTTTTAAAGTAGGGTAAATTGCTCCCACCTAACTTGCTAACCATGCAGTGACCAAATATGTTGTGTTGCCTCAGGGTAGCATACATGTAAGTTATTTGTAAATAATATATTACGAGTAGCAAATGTGCCTTCTTGGAGGTTCTGTGTCCTTCCACCCCAACGCAGTTTCGCCTCGCTTCTTCTGGGTGCTATTATTTATGCACTGTGTGGTTGCCTTAGTAGAAGCAGGGCTGGCATTTTGGCATAAATCCTTGTATCATGCAGTCACTATATACGATATTATAATGTAACTATTGAGACTATATTTAGACACTGCAAAGCACTGGATACTAGATCAGCAATATTATTTAGGAACTCTATTAAGTAAGCCAAGTTAGCATTTTCACTGAACAATCATGACTGTTAAATGATCGCCGATCAGCTCCATGGAAGTCGATCAGTGGTATTTAGTGTTGAGCAAACATGCTCGACACTGCTCGGTACTCGCCCGAGCATCACGCTACTCGGGATGTTCGGCGAGCACCGAGCATTTCTGGGTTACTCGGGCGGGAGCTCGGGTCTCGCCCTGCATGTTTGGTGCTCTTTACAGAGCCAATGAACATGCAGGGATTGCCAGCCAGTCACTGTAATGCCGCAGCCATGTTGTTTGTGGGCATTACAATGATTGGCTGGCCGCACAGCGTCACCTCCCAGACGATCAGCCCATCATGATTGATGTGTGTGGGTGTCTGTGCGTGTGTCTGCGAGTGTGTGCGATGTCTGCGGGTGTGTGCGGGTGTGCGCGGTGTCTGTGCGATGTCAGCGAGTGTGTGCGGTGTCTGTGCGATGTCTGCGAGTGTGTGCGGTGTCTGTGCGATGTGTGCGGGATGTGTGCGGGTGTGTGCGTGCAGGCAGACATAGGCCGATGTGACACTACTACTCCCATCGGCCTATGTCTGTCCCCGGTCCACTCGTGCCAGCAGGATCAGCTCGATGGGAGCAGTAGTTCCCATCAGCCTGATCCTGCTATATAAATTGCCCTAGTGTGTCCCCAATAAATTTTAAATACATGTCATTGGTGGCCAGTAGTGTTGAGCGAACATGCTCGACACTGCTCGGTACTCGCCCGAGCATCACGCTACTCGGGATGTTCGGCGAGCACCGGGCATTTCCGGGTTACTCGGGCGGGAGCTCTGGTCTCCGCCCTGCATATTTGGTGCTCTTTACAGAGCCAATGAACATGCAGGGATTGCCAGCCAGTCACTGTAATGCCGCAGCCATGTTGTTTGTGGGCATTACAGTGATTGGCTGGCCGCACAGCGTCACCTCCCAGACGATCAGCCCGTCATGATTGGTGTGTGTGGGTGTCTGTGCGTGTGTCTGCGAGTGTGTGCGATGTCTGCGGGTGTGTGCGGGTGTGCGCGGTGTCTGTGCGATGTCTGCGAGTGTGTGCGGTGTCTGTGCGATGTCTGCGAGTGTGTGCGGTGTCTGTGCGATGTCTGCGAGTGTGTGCGGTGTCTGTGCGATGTGTGCGGGATGTGTGCGGGTGTGTGCGTGCAGGCAGACATAGGCCGATGTGACACTACTACTCCCATCGGCCTATGTCTGTCCCCGGTCCACTCGTGCCAGCAGGATCAGCTCGATGGGAGCAGTAGTTCCCATCAGCCTGATCCTGCTATATAAATTGCCCTACTGTGTCCCCAATAAATTTTAAATACATGTCATTGGTGGCCAGTGGTTACCTACAATAAATTAGTTCATACATTACCTGTCCCCGCCGATCGCCACCTAAAATAAAGTAAAAAATAAAAAACTACACCTATATTCACCTAGACACCTAATTCCCCGAAGCCATCGATCTCCTGTAATAAAATATAAAATAATAAACCACAACCTTATCCTTACCCCTCCGTAGTAGTCCACGAGTGTCCCACGATGTTCTCCAGTTTAGAGCAGCCACATAGAATGTGACCGCTCTGAACCGCTGCCGCCGCTAGAATGACGGGACCGTAAGGGTTCGCCGGAGTTCAGGCAGCGCTGCTCCGGTTAGCTCCTTTACGGCCCTGCTGTATCGTGAGAAATTCCCACGGTACAGCAGTGCCGTAAAGGAGGTATCCGGAGCTGCGCTGCCTGAATGCACTCCGGTGACCTCAGTCAGTGGCTCCCGCTGCCGGGAACGGACGTGTTCCCGGCAGCGGGAGCTTACAGCAGCCATGCACAGCTGTCACCATCTCCAGATGTGACAGCTGTGCATGCGAGATCAGCGCAGGAACGTGGACAGGTAACTATTTTTTTTTAGTAAACTAAGAATTAAATAAAATTGTGTGTTTTATTTCAAATAAATTATTTTTTTCTGGGTGTAGTGTGTGTTTTTTCTTTTTAACACTTTGTAGGTTAGTAATGGGGGTGTCTTATAGACGCCCATCATTACTAACCTGGGCTTCATAGCAGCTGGCGCTGACATGAACCCCAACCCTATTACCCCCTGCCACCGCACCAGGGCAGCGTGGAAGAGCGAGGCTAAGTGCCAGAGTTGGCGCATCCTATGGATGCGCCATTTCTGGGGCGGCTGACGGCTGGTGTTTCTAGCCTGGGAGGGGGCCAATATTCATGGCACCCTTCCTGGGCTATTAATATCAGCCCCCAGCTGTCTGCCTAGCCTTTGCTAGCTATTAAATAGGGGGTACCCCACGTCATTTTTTTGGGGGGGTCCCCCATTTTAATAGCTAGTAAAGGCTAGGTATTCAGCTGGGGGCTCATATTAGTAGTCTGGGAAGCTCCGTGGGTATTACCCACTTCCCAGGCTTCAAACATCTACCCCAGCCGTCTGCTTAACCTCCGCTAGAGCCTAAAATTATGGGGGATCCCCACGCCAATTTTTTTTTAAATAAATCCTTTATTTTAACACTAAATGACATTTGAGGAGTTAATAAAGATGCAGTCCCTAAATTATTATTTATTTTTTAATAAATTTTTCCCAAAAATTTTGACGTGGGCTTTGCCATATTTTTGTATGCCAGCCAGGTACAGCATCCAGCTTCTATGAACGCGCCATTTTCCGGGGTGGCGGCGGACTGCAATTTGCACCGGGGGGGGGGGGGGCAGAAAGCTTGGGCCTCCCTGCGCTGCAGATTCCAGCCCCCAGCTGCCTAGTTGTACCTGGCTGGACACACAAATAGGGAGAAGCCCCACGTATTTTTTTTTTAAATTATTTCATGAAATTCATGAAATAATAAAGAAAAAAAGGGCTTCCCTATATTGTTGTGTCTGGCCAGGTACAAATAGGCAGCTGGTGGTTGGGGGCAGCCCGTTCCTGCCTGCTGTACCTGGCTGGACACAAATATAGTGCGAAGCCCCAAGTCAATTTTATTTTAATTATTTCAGGAAATTCATGAAATAATTAAAAAAAAATTGATGTGGGGCTTCACCCTATATTTGTGTCCAGCCAGGTACAGCAGGCAGGAACGGGCTGCGCCCAACCACCAGCTGCCTATTTGTACCTGGCCGAACACAACAATATAGGGAAGCCCTTTTTTTAAAAAATTATTTCATGAAATAATTAAAAAAAAATTGACGTGGGGCTTCGCACTATATTTGTGTCCAGCCAGGTACAGCAGGCAGGAACGGGCTGCCCCCAACCACCAGCTGCCTATTTGTACCTGGCCGGACACAACAATATAGGGATGGCCTTTTTTTCTTAATTATTTCATGAATTTCATGAAATTATTTAAAAAAAAAATACGTGGGGCTTCGCCCTATTTTTGTGTCCAGCCAGGTACAACTAGGCAGCTGGGGGCTGGAATCCGCAGCGCAGGGAGGCCCAAGCTTTCTGGGCCCCACCCGCTGCAAATTGCAGTCCGCTGCCACCCCGGAAAATGGCGCGTTCATAGAAGCGCCATCTTCTGGCGCTGTACCCAACTCATCCAGGGCCCTGGTGCGGTGGCTCACTGGGTAATAAAGGGGTTAAGGCCAGCTTGGCATTATCAGCTGGCCCTAAGCCCGAAATTCATGGGGTCACGCCAATATTAGACATGACCACCATGAATTTCTAGTAAAGTATTTAAAAAAAACACAACACCCAGAAAAAAGTCCTTTAATTGAAATAAACACACAATTCTTTATTGTTCTAAATTAAACTATACTTACCATCACGCCCATTCCAGCTGAAGCCAACGATCTCCTGCAATAAAAGAAAAATAATAAAGCAACCTCATCCTTACCTTTCCATGGTTCCCACGACAGCTTCAGCTCTGCTACATTGAGATGACAGGCTGGACCGCAGCAGAACGCTGCCATCCAGCCTGTCATCCCGCAGACACTGAGAAGCGCAGGCTTGCTTGTGCTCCTCAGTGTCTCTCTGTGACGGCATAAAGATGAGCCGAGGTCATGTCCAATGAACTCGGCTCACCTCATGCACGTCACTGACAGCGTGGGAAAATTCTCCTGCACTCAGCGCTTCAGCGTGAGAATTTTCCCACGCTGTCAGTGACGTGAATGAGGTGAGGTCATGTCCAATGAACTCAGCTCACCTCATGCACGTCACTGACAGCGTGAGAAAATTCTCACGCTGAAGCGCTGAGTGCAGGAGAATTTTCCCACGCTGTCAGTGACGTGCATGAGGTGAGCCGAGTTCATTGGACATGAACTCGGCTCATCTGTATGCCGTCACAGAGAGACACTGAGGAGCGCAAGCAAGCCTGCGCTTCTCAGTGTCTGCGCGATGACAGGCTGGATGGCAGCGTTCTGCTGCGGTCCAGCCTGTCATCTCGATGTAGCAGAGCTGGAGCTGTCCTGGGAACCATGGAAAGGTAAGGATGAGGTTGCTTTATTATTTTTCTTTTATTGCAGGAGATCGTTGGCTTCAGCTGGAATGGGCGTGATGGTAAGTATAGTTTAATTTAGAACAATAAAGAATTGTGTGTTTATTTCAATTAAAGGACTTTATTCTGGGTGTTTGTGTTTGTTTTTTTTCACTTTGACTATGGGGTTAGTAATGGGGGTGTCTTATAGACGCCTCTCCATTACTAACCTGGGCTTGATGTCAGCTGGCATTATAAGCTGACATCAACCCCAACTGCCACCGCTACAGGGCAGTGGGAAGAGCGAGGCTAAGTGCCAGAATTGGCGCATCCTATGGATGCGCCATTTCTGGGGCGGCTGACGGCTGGTGTTTCTAGCCTGGGAGGGGGCCAATATTCATGGTACCCTTCCTGGGCTATTAATATCAGCCCCCAGCTGTCTGCCTAGCCTTTGCTAGCTATTAAATTAGGGGGGGCCCCACGTCATTTTTTTGGGGGGGGTCCCCCATTTTAATAGCTAGTAAAGGCTAGGTATTCAGCTGGGGGCTGATATTAGTAGCCTGGGAAGCTCCGTGGGTATTACCCCCTTCCCAGGCTTCAAACATCTGCCCCAGCCATCTGCTTAACCTCCGCTAGAGATTAAAATTAAGGGGAACCCCATGCCATTTTTTTTTTAAATAAATCCTTTATTTTAACACTAAATGACAAGTACAGTAATCAACACTGTCACTGTACTTCATATATATGTGACTGACATGTTTCTATCTATATAATCTATGTGTGATTCTCTATTCCTTCTATTCTAAATTGTCGGGTACAGATGCTGAATTGCCGGCCGGCTTTTTTAAAGAGACGGTGCATGAAAACACTATTATATTTTTAAATAAATCCTTTACACTAAATGACAAGTACAGTAAGCAACACTGTCACTGTACTTCATATATATGTGACTGACATGTTTCTATCTATCTAATCTATGTGTGAAGCTCTAGTGTTTCTGTTGTAAATTGTCGGGTACCGGTGTATGCCGCTGATGAATTGCCGGCTTTTCGCGTAATACATTCTACATTATTCTTAGTTGTTTTACTTCATGTAGAATTAACCTACAAGGAAAGAAAGGGTTTATTTTCATTCCGATATTAGTGTCCCATTGACTTGCATTGGTTTCCTGTATCGGAATCGGCGATATCCGATACTTTTTGGGTAACGGTCCGATCCAATCCGATACGATATTTCCTGATATCGGAAGGTATCGCTCAACACTATCCTTAACATATTTCACAGGAAAGCACTTTCACTTTCGTTTTTGAACGTTTTATTTTGAGCCTGTAAAAGTGTATTAATACCTCTGACCACGTTGTTGACAGCAGTGACCTGGGGGTCAGAAATGCTTCCTGGGGCGATCCCCATGCTGTCCCCATGTCATTTGAGCACTGTCACTATCGTTTTGGGCACTTGTTAGGCTTTTAAAAGACTGCCGGGGGAGCCGCCGCAAAAATGCTCGAGTCTCCCATAGACTAACATTGGGCTCGTTGCTCGGGTCGAGCACCCGAGTATCACGGTGAGCTCGGCCCGAGCTTCGAGCACCCGAGCATTTTAGTGCTCGCTCAACACTAGTGGTATTTTAATATTCTATTTAGATTTTCATGCACCCGGATCGATCGTTAAGATGATTGTTCTCTATGCATAGTGTGTCACTGTTGTAAACAGGAAATGTGCTGCTGAAAACAATGTGCTGCCAAGAATGATGATTTTTAAGCGTGCCTAAAAATGTAAAATAATGTCACCCTACAAAAAAGTATTTTACTCTCTTGTGTGACTGTGAGCCTGTACCTGTTGGAACGCTGCTACCCGAAAATCGACTGATGTAAATACACTCTGTCTGCACTCAACTGGAACCATAGACAACATGAATCAGAGACTAAATGCATGAATACTTCACACCCCCATCCATTTGACTGGTAAGTCTCTCTCTATGTCAACCAAAAAGGCATTTAAAGTATATTTCCTCTGAAACACTGCAGCATTAAACCCTTCCCAACATCCGCCATACATGTACCGTGCAAGTCAGAAGCGGGTGTATGGAACGGGTTCATGAGGTGAGCCTGCCCCATACTAGGCAGGTGATGGCTGAGTGCTACAGCCAGGACCTGCCTCTAAGAATCTCGGATGGAGCGTAGCTCCATATGTGATTGTTAACCTGTTAAAGGCCACTGTTAAACCCTGAAAGTGGCATTTTACACAAGCCAGCAAGAGGGTGCGTTAGTCCATGCGCCCCTCGGCGCTCCACTTATGTGATCACTGGTCTTCGATGGGTTGGTATGACAGCCGAAGATCTCCGTGCTTGTCATTACGTAGCTCCTTTAAAACCCAGCCTGCGGCTGGGCTTCAAATGAGGCCATGATTTTTACAATATATAACAATGCTGTGGCATTGCTGGTAACAGCACAAGCGATCAGACGATCTCAGCTTCAAGTCCCCTAAGGGGACTATTAAGAAGAGGCAAAAGTAAAAAAAAAGTTTTTTAAACACTAAAATAATAAAAAAAAATGTTTGGTATTGCCATAGCCATAATGATGAGCAGAATCATTTTGCAAGGTTATCACAAAAAACAATGTTAGAATTGTGGGGGGTTTTACATTTTCTCCGGATTTGAATTTTTTTTGCTGTTTTCCACTAAACTATATGGTAAAATTAATGATGTCATTCAAAAAACGAGCCGTCATGTCTATATGAACATAAAAATAAAAAAGTTATGGCTCTGGGAAGAAGAAGAAGAGGAAAAAACACAAAAACAGAAATTGGCCGCATCGTGAAGGTGTTAAGGGCTCATTCTGGCGTCAGTGATTTTTCTCATATGCCAAAAACGATCCAATTTTCATCAGTGTTTTAGATCAGATTTTCATCATTGTTTTGCCTGTGTATCAGGTTTTACAATCAGAGTGTCATTATTTTGTTTTTTGCATATTAAAAGTTTTCTTAAGCTTCTCCTAGCAAACAAACAATGAAAATCAGATGCCACACAGGTGACATCGTAGTGCTAGCAAATTTTTTCATAGTTCCATAGACCTGTATTATTGAGTTTGATCCATGACTGGGATCAAAATCAGACGTCTCTGTTTCTGCGCGGACATGTGAACAATCCAGTAGACTATAATAGGTATGAGTGTTATCTGGGAAAACACGGATAGAACTGATACGCAAAAAACTGACATCTGAAAGAGCCATAAAGCATGCCTGGCTGCAACTGCACAGCCAGTGTCTGATTCATGCTGCCCGTGGTTTAGGTAGCATTAATCTCATGACAGGTATCCATTAAAGGCACATTGCAATAAGTATTTCCATAAGAAAAGAAGGTCAGCTACATTATACGGAGTTACAAAGGGTTCTTTTCAATGTAGAATGATGTCATTATTCAAGATGGAACTATTTTACTATCTAAATGAAAATATTATATAATGTACTGGGTGGGCCATTTATATGGATACACCTAAATTAAATGGGAATGGTTGGTGTTATCAACTTCCTGTTTGTGGCACATTAGTATATGGGAGGGGGAAAACTTTTCCAGATGGGTAGTGATCATGGTGGCCATTTTGAAGTCGGACATTTTGGATCCAAGTTTATGTTTTTCAATGGGAAGAGGGTCATGTGACACATCAGACTTATTGAGAATTTCATAAGAAAAACAATGGTGTGCTTGGTTTTAATATAACTTTATTCTTTCATGAGTTTATTAAAAGTTTATGACCACTTATAAAACGTGTTCAAAGTGCTGCCCATTGTCTTGGATTGTTAATGCAACACTCTTCTCCCACTCTTGACACACTGATAGCAACACTGCAGAAGAAATGCTAGCACAGGCTTCCAGTATCCGTTGTTTCAGATGCTGCACATCTCGTATCTTCACAGCATAGACAATTGCCTTCAGATGACCCCAAAGATAAAAGTCTAAGGGAGTCAGATCAGGAGACCTTGGTGGCCATTCAACTGGCCCATGATGACCAATCCACTTTCCAGGAAACTGTTCATGTAGGAATGCTCGGACCTGACACCCATAATGTGGTGGTACACCATCTTGTTGGAAAAACTCAGGGAACGTGCCATCTTCAGTGCATAAAGAGGGCAACACATCATCATGTAGCAATTTCAGATATCCAGTGGCATTGAGGTTTCCACTGATGAAGAATGCCCCCACTATCCCATATACCACACCATACCATCAAGATACGAGATGTGCAGCATCTGAAACAACGGATACTGGAAGCCTGTGCTAGCATTTCTTCTGCGGTGTTGCTATCAGTGTGTCAAGAGTGGGAGAAGAGGGTTGCATTAACAATCCAACACAATGGGCAGCACTATGAACACATTTTATAAGTGGTCATAAACTTGTAAAAAACTCATGAAAGAATAAAGCTATGTTAAAACCAAGCACGCCATTGTTTTTCTTATGAAATTCTCAATACGTTTGATTTGTCACATGACCCTCTTCCCATTGAAAAAAATAAACTTGGATCCAAAATGGCCAACTTCAAAATGGCCGCCATGTTCACCACCCATCTGGAAAAGTTTTCCCCCTCCCATATACTATTGTGCCATAAACAGGAAGTTGATATCACCAACCATTCCCATTTAATTTAGGTGTATCCATATAAATGGCCCACCCTGTATATAGGATTGCATAAAGCATGGATGACGAGGCCAGGTATGCAATGAATATAAAAAGTCTACACACTCCTGTTAAAATGCCAGATTTTTGTCATTGGAAAAAAAAATTTTTTTAAAAGGTCATCCATCCTAGTCTCCATTGTCTATTTGGATACACATCATTGCGGGCTCATTTATCCGTTCTGAACAGATATTCCTGTCGGAACATCATTTCTATATTGGCCTCCCGAGGAACCAAAAATGGGGAAATACGTTGAGGCAAAAATGGGGCATCTATCTTACCATCATCTGGTTTTTCTAAGATAAGTCTTCCAGGGAATGCAATATCAACATTATTGTTATATTTATTAAGCGTATTTGTTATTGGTTGCATTTGATTGTTATGCAATAAACTGTATAGTAGTAGGGCGATCCAGGGCGAGCAAGGGATAGCCGCCATGGAGTGGGGGCGCCATATCGCCAGCTTTAACCAGGGTGCCAAACTGCTAGGCAGGTATCAGTGGATAGGCTTGTTGATGCAGGCCCTGGATAGTCTATATATATATATATATATATATATATATATATATATATATATATATATATATACAGTGCCTACAAGTAGTATTCAACCCCCTGCAGATTTAGCTGGTTTGATAAGATGCAAATAAGTTAGAGCCTTCAAACTGCAAACGAGAGTAGGTTTTATGAACAGAAGCATAAATCTTACAAACCAAAAAGTTATGTTGCTCAGTTGAATTTTATTAAATTTTAAACATAAAAGTGTGGGTCAATTATTATACAACCCCTATGTTTAATATTTTGTGGAATAACCCTTGTTTGCAATTACAGCTAATAATCGTCTTTTATAAGACCTGATCAGGCCGGCACAGGTCTGTGGAGTTATCTTGGCCCACTCCTCCATGCAGATCTTCTCCAAGTTATCTAGGTTCTTTGGGTGTCTCATGTGGACTTTATTCTTGAGCTCCTTCCACAAGTTTTCAATTGGGTTAAGGTCAGGAGACTGACTAGGCCACTCCAACACCTTGACTTTTTCCCTATTGAACCATGCCTTGGTTTTCTTGGCTGTGTGCTTTGGGTCATTGTCTTGTTGGAAGATGAAATTACGACCCATCTTAAGATCCTTGATGGAGGAGCGGAGGTTCTTGGCCAAAATCTCCAGGTAGGCCGTGCTATCCATCTTCCCATGGATGCGGACCAGATGGCCAGGCCCCTTGGCAGAGAAACAGCCCCACAGCATGATGCTGCCACCACCATGCTTGACTGTAGGGATGGTATTCTTGGGGTCGTATGCAGTGCCATCCAGTCTCCAAACGTCACGTGTGTGGTTGGCACCAAAGATCTCGATCTTGGTCTCATCAGACCATAGAACCTTGAACCAGTCTGTCTCAGAGTCCTCCAAGTGATCATGAGCAAACTGTAGACGAGCCTTGACATGACGCTTTGAAAGTAAAGGTACCTTACGGGCTCGTCTGGAACGGAGACCATTGCGGTAGAGTACGTTACTTATGGTATTGACTGAAACCAATGTCCCCACTGCCATGAGATCTTCCCGGAGCTCCTTCCTTGTTGTCCTTGGGTTAGCCTTGACTCTTCAGACAAGCCTGGCCTCGGCACGGGAGGACACTTTCAAAGGCTGTCCTGGCCGTGGAAGGCTAACAGTAGTTCCATAAGCCTTCCACTTACGGATGATGCTCCCAACAGTGGAGACAGGTAGGCCCAACTCCTTGGAAAGGGTTTTGTACCCCTTGCCAGCCTTGTGACCCTCCATGATCTTGTCTCTGATGGCCTTGGAATGCTCCTTTGTCTTTCCCATGTTGACCATGTCTGAGTGCTGTTCACAAGTTTGGGGAGGGTCTTAAATAGTCAGAAAAGGCTGGCAAAAGAGATCTTTAATCCACACATGTGAAGCTCATTATTCTTGGTGCCTGAACTACTTCTTAATACTTTAGGGGGACCAAACAGAATTCTTGTGGTTTGAGGGGTTGAATAATAAATGCCACTCTGAATTAACTTTTTACGTTTAAAAAAAAAAAAAAAAAAATTGCTGCAGTGCATTTCCCACTTCCAGGCTGATCTACAGTACAAATGTCACAATGCCAAGTTAATTCCGCATGTGTCAACCAGCTAAATCTGCAGGGGGTTGAATACTACTTGTAGGCACTGTATATATATATATATATATATATATATATATATATATATAAAATAAAGGGAACACTTAAACAGCAGAATATAACTCCAAGTAAATCAAACTTCTGTGAAATCAAACTGTCCACTTAGGAAGCAAAACTGATTGACAATCAATTTCACATGCTGTTGTGCAAATGGAATAGACAATAGATGGAAATTATTGGCAATTATCAAGACACACTCAATAAAGGAGTGTTTCTGCAGGTGGGGACCACAGACCACATCTCAGTACCAATGCTTTCTGGCTGATGTTTTGGTCACTTTTGAATGTTGGTTGTGCTTTCACACTCATGGTAGCATGAGACGGACTCTACAACGCACAGAAGTTGCTCAGGTAGTGCAGCTCATCCAGGATGGCACATCAATGCGAGCTGTGGCAAGAAGGTTTGCGGTGTCTGTCAGTGTAGTGTCCAGAAGATGGATGCGCTACCAGGAGACAGGCCAGTACACCAGGAGACGTGGAGATGGCTGTAAGAGGGCAACAACCCAGCAGCAGGACCGCTACCTCCGCCTTTGTGGAAGGAGGAACAGGAGGAGCACTGCCAGAGCCTGGCAAAATGACCTCCAGCAGGCCACAACTGTGCATCTGTCTGCACAAATGGTTAGAAACCGACTCCATGAGGGTGGTATGAGGGCCCGACGTCCACAGAAAGGGATTGTGCTCACAGCCCAACACCGTGCAGGACGCTTGGCATTTGCCACAGAACACCAGGATTGGCAAAATTGCCACTGGCGCCCTGTGCTCTTCACAGATGAAAGCAGGTTCACACTGAGCACATGTGACAGACGTGACAGAGTCTGGAGACGCCGTGGAGAATGATCTGCTGCCTGCAACAACCTTCAGTATGACCGGTTTGGCAGTGGGTCAGTAATGGTGTGGGGTGGCATTTTTTTGGAGGGCTGCACAGCCCTCCATGTGCTCGCCAGAGGTAGCCTGACTGCCATTAGGTACAGAGATTAGATCCTCAGACCCCTTGTGAGACCATATGCTGGTGCGGTTTGCCCTGGGTTCCTCCTAATGCAGGACAATGCCAGACCTCATGTGGCTGGAGTGTGTCAGCAGTTCCTGAAAGATAAAGGCACTGAAGCTATGGACTGGCCCGCTCATTCCCCAGACCTGAATCCGATTGAGCACATCTGGGACATCATGTCTCGCTCCATTCACCAACGTCACGTTGCACCACAGACTGTCCAGGAGTTGGCGGATGCTTTAGTACAGGTCTGGGAGGAGATCCCACAGGAGACCATCCGCAACCTCATCAGGAGCATGCCCAGGCATTGTAGGGATGTCATACAGGGACGTGGAGGCCACACACAATACTGAGCCTCATTTTGACTTGTTTTAAGAACATTACATCAAAGTTGGATCAGCCTGTAGTGTGTTTTTCCACTTTAATTTTGGGGGTGACTCCAAATCCAGGCCTCCATTGGTTAATAAATTTGATTTCCATTGATGATTTCTGTGTGATTTTGTTGTCAGCACATTCAACTTTGTACAGAACAAAGTATTCAATCAGAATATTTCATTCATTCAGATCTAGGATGCGTTATTTGAGTGTTCCCTTTATTTTTTTCAGCAATTTATATATATGCTATATCTAGTCTTTATCACAGAGACTAGTGGGATACTTATCTGGTTTGTTTTTATGTATGCACTTTTATCACTTTATGCACATTTGTCACTTTTATTAGCTCAGGACACTAAAGATATTTGAATGTATAGGACTCTGCCTAAAACGATAGTTTGTGCAATATAAGTAAGAGGGAGAAAGGGCTCTAAACGGAGTTGGTCAACAGGAGTGATACAGGCATAATTCCAAGCCTGGACCTTGTTGATCACCCTATTTAGGTATTAGGTGGTCCATAAGTGTCCTGGGGATGTTCCCACCTTGGGTATTTGTTATGTCCGCTTTTAATTATTTTTAATAAAATGTTGTTGCTTTTTGAGGCTATATGTTAGCTGATTCTTCTTCAGTTCAAATACATTATATATTTTAGAAAAAATACCAAGAAGAATCATTTCAGAACTTCTTCCATCTTTAATGTCACCCATAATTCAATTGAAAAATAAACTGAAATATTTTTGATGGAAAAAGAAAAAAAAAGAACTAAAATAATGTGGTTGCATAAATACACACACAGCTTTAAACTAATACTTGGTTGAAGTATCCGTTGAATTTATCACAACATTCAGTCTTTTTGAGTAGGAGTCAATCAGCACATCTAGAATTGTCAATCTGTACCCACTCTTCCTTGCAGTAGTGCTCCAAATTCTGTCAGATTGCAAGAATATCTCCAGTGTACAGCTTTCTACAGGTTAAACCACAGACTTTTAATTGGATTCAGGTGTGGGCTCCAGCTGGGCCACTCCAAAATCTGGATTTTCATCTGGCGAAGCCATTCTTTTGTTGATTTGGAGGTATGCTTAGGATCATTGTTCTGCTAAAAGGTTAAATTTTGATGCAAAATTGACCGAAATTTTGATGCAAAATTGACTGATATTTTGAGCTCTTCATATTTTCCTCCAGCTTTACTAAAGCCCCTGTTCCAGCTGCTGAAAAACCCCAAAGCATAATGTTGCCTCCACCATGCTTCACTGTGTAAATGGTGTCCTTTTGATGATGTTCAGTGTTGGCTTTCTGCTAAACATTTATTTTGATTAAAAAGTTACATAGTTACATAGTTTATGAGGCCGAAAAAAGACAAGCGATCCAGTTCAGCCTATTTCTTGTGCACTGCTGCTATTCCGCAGTGTTGATCCAGGGGAAGGCAAAAAAAACCCATGCGGTATAGGCCAATTTACTTCATTGAGGAAAAATTCACTTCCCGACTCCAATCTGGCAGTCAGATTAAATCCCTGGAATAATTAACTATCACTAAGCATAAGATGTAATTTTATTGTTCTCAAGAAAGGCGTCCAGGCCTCTCTTGAACTCATTAAGTGAGTTGGACATCACCACTTCCTCTCCCAGAGTTCCAGAGACTCACGGCTCAGACTGTAAAGAATCCCCTTCTATGCTGGTGCAGGAACCTCCTTTCCTCCAGACGCATAGTGTGCCCCCTCGTCTTTGTCACCATCCTTGGTATAAACATGTCATGGGAGAGATCTCTGTACTGCCCCCTGATGTATTTATACATGTTTATGAGGTCTCCCCTAAGCCTTCTCTTTTCCAACGTAAATAGGCCTAATTTTGACAACCTCTCTGGGTATTCTAGTCCCTCCATTCCCTTTATTACCTTAGTCGCCCTCCTTTGTACCCTCTCTAGCTCCAATATGTCTTTCCTGAGCACCGGAGCCCAGAACTGTGCACAATATTCTAAGTGCGGCCTTACCAGCGCTTTATACAGAGGAAGAACAATGTTCTCATCATATGCCCCTATTCCTCTTCTGATGCATGCCATGACTCTATTTGCCTTCGCAGCAGCTGCCTGACACTGGGCACTCCAATTTAATTTGTTGTTAACCAAGACGCCCAGGTCCTTCTCCATGTCAGATTTCCCCAACGGTTTCCCATTTAATATGTATGGGTGACTGCTGTTTTTCTTTCCCATGTGCATGACCTTACATTTATCGGCATTGAACCCCATTTGCCATTTCTTGGCCCAACTCCCCAATTTATCTAAATCCTCCTGTAGCTGTGCCCTATCCTCATCTGTATTAACTACTTTACAAAGTTTAGTATCATCTGCAAATATTGCTATTTTACTATGCAACCCTTCCACTAGATCATTAATAAATATATTAAATAATATAGGGCCCAAGACAGACCCTTGAGGCACCCTGCTAGTAACCCTGACACACCCTGAGCTTACTCCATTGATAACCACCCTCTGCTTTCTATCACTCAGCCAGCTATTTACCCACTTGCACACATTATCCCCCAGACCAAGCATTCTCATTTTATATACCAACCTTTTGTGTGGCACGGTATCAAACGCTTTGGAGAAGTCAAGGTATACAACATCCACTGACTCTCCCCGGTCCAGCTGTGAGCTCACCTCCTCGTAGAAGGCGATCAGGTTTGTTTGGCAGGAGCGATCCCTCATGAATCCATGTTGATATGGAGTTAGACAGTTATTATCATTAAGATATTCTACAATAGCATCTCTAAGAAATCCTTCAAACAATTTACCCACAACAGACGTTAAGCTTACTGGTCTATAGTTCCCAGGGTCACTTTTAGACCCCTTTTTGAATATTGGTACCACATTTGCTTGGCGCCAGTCTAGTGGGACAGTCCCTGTCCATAAAGAGTGCTTGAATATAAGATACAGTGGCCTGTCTATCACATTACTTAAATCTTTTAGTACCCGGGGGTGTATGTCATCTGGGCCTGGTGACTTGTCTATTTTGATATTATTTAGGCGTTTCTGAACTTCCTCCTGGGTTAGGTGGGTGATATTTAGCGGAGGGTTTACTTTATCACTCTGCATTTCCTCCGATGAGACCAAGTTCAACCTTGGTCTCATCAGACCATAACATGTTTTCCCACAGGCTTTTGGCACACTTGATGTAAGTTTTGCCAAAACATAGCCAGGCTCGGATGTATTTCTTTGCAAAAGAAAAATGGTTTCTGTCTTGCCACCCTCCCCCCACAGGACAAACATAAGAAGAACATGGGAGACTGTTGTCACATGCAGGACACAACTATTTCTTGTCAGAAATTCATGCAGCTCCTTTAATGTTGCTGTGGGCTTCTTGGGAGCCTCCTAAACCAATTTGTTTCTTGTATTTTCATCAATTTTTGAGGGATATACAGTTCTAGATAATGTCATTGATGTGCCAAATTCAAGCCACTCATTGATTAACATCTTCACAACGTTCCATGGTATATCTAATGCCTTGGAAAAAATGTTGTACTCTTCTCCTGGCTGATAACTTTCAACAATGAGATCCCTTTGCTGTGTTGTAGGCTGCTTACATACCATGATTCTTGCTATAAAATCAAACTGTCAGGAAAATATCAGGAAAAAACATCAGCTAAACTTTTTATGGGGTTAATCAGAATCATTTTACATCATGGCAGCTGTGTACTAACTTAACATGATTTACAGAGTGATTGGCTAATTCTGAGCACAACCACATCTCCAGGTGTTCAAACATATGCAACCACATTATTTTACTTTTATATTTACCCACTCAAAATGATTTCAGTTTGTTTCTCAATAGAATTTCCCGCTTTTTTTGTGTGACATTAAAAGGAGAAAATGTTATAAAATGATTCTTCTTGGGTATGATTTTTTTACATTACAAAAAAAACTGGCATTTTATCAGTGGTGTGTAGACTTTTTATATCCACTATAGATGCATGAAAGCACAGACTATGCTATGTTTCCTTTGACAAATGCAGAACTGAAATAAAGACAATTTGTAAGATTCTGCAGCCAAAAATTTCACAATCAGAAAGTATTCTGGAGAAAACAGTGGCCAAGGCTTCTTGGAACTGTGTTTCATAAACTCTTAGGAGTATAGAGAACCATAGTCAGCAGAGAAAGCTGCCAGAAAACTTTTTTTTAAAGTTTTTAGAGTTTTCTAAGAACTAGTGGGGCTTCATGACCCATACAGCCCTAGGCATAAGACCAGGGTGGTACGGAGAGCACAGCTCCACAGCACTGTAATACTTAAAGCACACATACTTTCTTTTCCTTTGAGGTCAATGTGATGGAGCTGACAATAATTGTGAGGTATTTATGGTAAACAGATAAATGTAGCGGCTTAAAATATTTCCACAAGAGCTGACATTGCAATTTGACGCATACATCCCACATGGAGATAGCAGCCTATGAAGCAAAACAGAACACCCCGCCCCATCAGAAGAATTCCAGGTATGAATAGAGACATCTCTACCTTTTCTCACCACATGGAATTGGGAAGAATTTGAATTTTTCAGGAAGAAATTTGCATGGAATTCTTTTTTTTGGGGGGGGGGAATAAATAGGACCTATAAAAGGTTAGACACAAGCTGCTTCTGCACTATAACACTTTTCTGTGCGAGCTATAAGACGTCAAAGCTTGTCTGATCACGGTGTGGGGAGAAAGAAGACTATTTCTACTGCACGTGTAGATCACAAATATATGAAATATAGTTAAAAGATTTTCTAGTGTACAGGAGAAAACTACAACGTAGGGAAGCGACGAGGCAGTTCGATTTCAATAATACTTGTACAAGTTACAGTTCAACGTTTTTAAGATGACGTATTGTAATAATTATGGATTTGCAAATACTTTGAAAGGAAAACGAAATAAATGATCCGATATTAAGTGATTACGTAGTTATAACCAACCACGGAAGAACTAAACTATCACCATATAGTACTAGTTTATAAATATAATGGCCACTTAGGATGTTCTTTCCATTCATATTAAACTGTGCCGTACAGAGGAAAGTATGAACTACCACAACGCTGTGACATGCCAGGAACCTTCATAGGCAACTATTAAGGAGGATCATTCCAGCATTTCTGCATATTATAAAATTGGAGGCACTCATAAGAAAGGAGACGTTGCTTAACATTATAAAAGACCCAAGAATTTCTCATACTCTGCTCCCTGTGCTCATGGGAAATTTGCCATGGATAATATATCGTTCTATGACTCTTCCAGTTTCTCTATAAACTCTCACCAGTGTATTCTGAACTATGGCACAGCATATGATAACTAGAGGTCAGACAGACGAATAGACAGATGAATAGAAATTGTCCAACCATTACAATATACAGATTGCTAACTTCTGCTGCAGTCAAGACCATTTTGATGGATCTCCCATTTTATTTACAGTTTAAAGGCGACAATTAATATTTTTAGATTTTATGTATTAATGTATAAAGAAACATCTGTTTATATTACCAAGTGAGATCTTTATTAATGCACATCGTGTGTTATTTCTATTACTATACATTTGTTGTGTGCTCTGTCTCGATTAATGCACATCCTGTGTGTTATTTCTATTACTATACATTTGTTGTGTGTTCTATCTCTATTATTGCACATCCTGTGTGTTATTTCTATTACTATACATTTGTTGTGTGTTCTATCTCTATTAATGCACATCCTGTGTGTTATTTCTATTACTATACATTTGTTGCGTGTTCTGTCTCGATTAATGCACATCCTGTGTGTTATTTCTATTACAATACATTTGTTGTGTGCTCTGTCTCGATTAATGCACATCCTGTGTGTTATTTCTATTACTATACATTTGTTGTGTGCTCTATCTCTATTATTGCACATCCTGTGTGTTATTTCTATTACTATATATTTGTTGTGTGCTCTGTCTCGATTAATGCACATCCTGTGTGTTATTTCTATTACTATACATTTGTTGTGTGTTCTATTTCTATTGATGCACATCCTGTGTGTTATTTCTATTACTATACATTTGTTGTGTGTTCTGTCTCGATTAATGCACATCCTGTGTGTTATTACTATTACTATACATTTGTTGTGTGTTCTATTTCTATTATTGCACATCCTGTGTGTTATTTCTATTACTATACATTTGATGTGTGTTCTATCTCTATTATTGCACATCCTGTGTGTTATTTCTATTACTATATATTTGTTGTATATTCTATCTCTATTATTGCCCATCCTGTGTTATTTCTATTACTATACATTTGTTGTGTGTTCTATCTCTATTATTGCACATCCTGTGTGTTATTTCTATTACTATACATTTGTTGTGTGCTCTATCTCTATTATTGCACATCCTGTGTGTTATTTCTATTGCTATACATTTGTTGTGTGTTCTATCTCTATTATTGCACATCCTGTGTGTTATTTCTATTACTATACATTTGTTGTGTGTTCTATCTCTATTATTGCACATCCTGTGTGTTATTTCTATTACTATACATTTGTTGTGTGTTCTATCTCTATTAATGCACATCCTGTGTGTTATTTCTATTACTATACATTTGCTGTGTGTTCTATTTCTATTAATGCACATCATGTGTGTTTTATTCCCATTAATATACTTTTCTTCTGTAGAAATGTATATTTATTTTTCCAAATATATTGAAATATCTCTCCTGGTTTTGGTTGGAAAATAAAAGAGCTATTGCCAAGAAGGAGAACAATGAAACAATAGGACACATAGGGTTGTGCAATTTATTTGGCAGTTGTGTTTCAGGAATGAATTTAGACTAGAAGTGAAGCACATTGGTACTTGAGGCAATGAAGGAGCTGGATAAGTTACAGTATCTCTGGGACCCCCAGCCATAACCTAAGGCACCACATATTCCCCCAATAGCTGCATGTTTTCCAGGGGCTGTGCTCACACAGGTACAGCAGGTTTCCACTATTGTTAATGGCAGAATCTGCACTGAAATCTGAGTCGTGTACAGCAGATCAGCTCCACAAAGCTGTGGGGGAGGGCAGATCGCAATGCCGAGTCCTGTGCCATGTGATATCATCAATGCCACCAAACTAATACAAGTCAGATCGGAGAGAAAAGTCCGATCGGAGAGAAAAGTCCGATCGGAGAGAAATGCCATCTTACCGTGAGGGCTGAGAACTTCTGCGCGCGGCTGAGCGGCCCCACAAAGACGATCGCCAGCAGAATGAAGTTAGAAGGCAGCATCCTCCTCCTCCTCCTCCTCCTCAGGTTATTATGTAGAAGTGTCTGTAATAAGGATGATGAAGCTCTTCCCCAGCCCGGGTGGGTGTGCAGTCACTTTGCAGAGCAGCTCGGGGATGAGCCTGCAGTGTCACTTGTCAGCCTTTACCTTGTGACAGATGGATCGTCTGCAGCTCGGGACTCCAGAGCTCAGCCTCCTGCAGCCTCCTTCCTTATCTGATCCTGGCTATCTTCTCTCAGCGATGTCGGTTTCCCCCCTCTCCTTCAGGAGATCTGTCATCTTAGGATTGCTTCTTGCCAAGGAGAGTTAAGAGCAACCTAACGCCTGTGTGGCTGGAGGTGCGGCAAGAGGTGCGGCAGGGGCTGCGGCAGGAGGTGCGGGCTGCCTCCTTCTCAGGGAAGGTGCTGCTCCAAGTCACTTAAAGTGACCAGATGATGGCAAAGCCCCTGTGTTCTCCTGAGGCTGCTGAGTCCAGCCTTCATTCTTTCTCCTCCCAGACCTGCTGATTAATTAACCCCCTGACACCTAGAAATAAGAAAGGGAAAGATCACCACAGTTAGACTGCCCCACCACTGGGAATCTGGGAGATCCTGTGCTAAGAGCTCCTTCTGCAGTCTAACAAGTGTGCACCATACTGTAACCAGGCATGTAAGGAAATGAGCTCCAGGGAGCTGGTATTCTGGATTGTCCCCACCATGTCTAAAGATTACAGGGGTTCCTCTTGCTGAAATTGCTCAATTGTAGGATATAAAGCGCCAATCACTTCTTTTCATGCATATTCTAATTTATAATAAAGGTTTATATATTAGTTTATATATTCTTGGTTAAGCAGCACCACCATATAACATGGCATAGGACAAATATCACTCCAAAAAAAGTGAATTTCGCTGTGCAGCGACTATTGCATTGAAAGTTTCTCTACCCACTCCATTGTTTTTTTTTGTTAAAGGTAGCTTCTGACTTCAGGCCAGTTTTAAGCTGCGCTCTCAAGATGGCACCGCCGGACAGGTGCGGCACTGAAAATCTATGAGACACTGTGGGGTTAGAATGTGACCAGGGGACAAGAGGCTTAGATTTAAAGTGCCACTCCAAAGCTGAAAATAAAAAAAACAAATGGAGTGGGTAGAGAAACTTTCAATGTAATAGTCGCTGCACAGCGGAATGAAACATTCTTCTTTTTTTTATTTCGTCTCGACTTTGAGGAGATATTAGCAATAGTGATGAGCAAGTATGTTCTGCTAACCATTTCGGCGAGCATGCTCGGGTGTTTTCCAAGTATCTTCAGCGTGCTCGGTCGTTATGCTTGAGTCACGCCGTGCACATGATTTGCGACTGTTTGACAGCTTTAATACATGTGAGGAATGCCTGTTTCTTAGGCATTCCTCACATGTATTAAAGCTGTCAAACAGTCGCAAATCATGTGCACTGCGTGACTCAAGCATAACGACCGAGCACGCTGAAGATACTCGGCAAGCAACCGAGCATGCTCGCCGAAATGGTTAACAGAACATACTCGCTCATCACTAATTAGCAATCAAAGTGTTTGGCATCTTATAACTTAACTTTTGTTAAGTCTAACTGGGTGTTATCAGATATTTTTCACTGGGGGCATATACTTCTTCCTGTATGATACAAACCAATCATAAACAACACAGTAGAAGAACAACAAGTCCCCACAATAGCTTAGGTTTCTCTCAGTGTGTGAGATGTACAGTGGCATGTAAAAGTTTGAGCACCCCTGATCAAAGATACTGTTATTGTGAACAGTTAAACAAGTTGAAGATGAAATGATCGCTAAAAGGCCTAAAGTTAAAGATGACACATTTCCTTTGTATTTTAGGCACAACAAATATATATTTTTCATCTTTTGCATTTTAAAAATTACAAAATATTTCAAAAATTTGCCAATGCAAAAGTTTGGGCACCTAGTAGCACACCCTTTTGCAAGTACCACAGCTTGTAAACGCTTTTTGCAGCCAGCTAAGAGTCTTTAAATTCTTGTTTGAGGGATTTTCATCCATTCTTCCTGGAAAAATTCTTCCAGTTCTGTGAGATTCCTGAGTCGTCTTGCATGCACTGCTATTTTGAGGTCTAGCCACAGATTTTCAATGATGTTCAGATCAAGGGACTGTGAGGGCCATTGTAAAATCTTCAGCTTGCACCATTTGAGGCAGTCTATTGTGGATTTTGATGTGTGTTTAGGATCATTATTCATTTGTAGAAGCCATCCTCTTTTCAACTTCAGCTTTTTTACAGATGGTGTTATGTTTGCATCAAGAATTTGTTGAAATTTCATTGAATTTATTCTTTCCTCTACCCGTGAAATGTTTCACGTGCCAATGGCTACAACACAACCCCAAAGCATGATTGATCCACCCCCAATGCTAATGGTTGGCGAGATGTTCTTTTCCTGAAATTCTGTGCCCTTTTTTTTCCAAATTGTCTTTTCAGAGAGGAAGAGGACTAGAACTCTAGTGCCACGTACATGAAGTAGCAATCCTAAAAGTCAATAGTGACCCTTTAACGAGCCTTATCACATGATTTAGGATTAGAGATGAGCGTTGTTCTACTCGAACTGTTCGCTAATCTCAAATTCGAGCTGTTTTGGGCGGTGTTCGAGCCGTTCGGCGAACACGAACAATTTGAGAAAAATTCGGCTGTTCGAGGTTATGTTCGATAACTGTTCAAAATCATAACTGGATTTTTTCTCAGTAATGATGAAAATTAATGTTAATACGCAGTTTGAATGTACAGCGGGGTGGGGGGAGGGGCAGGGGATGGATCTCTGCAGGAACAATGAAGATCTCCATTTTTTTTTTCTCTTTCCCGCATTTACAGTGGGGAGGTGCAATCTGTCAGCCTATCAGCAGCGCACACACGGAGCGAAGTGCTTTTTTTCACACAAGCAAGGGCATGTGTCATTGGCAGTGTATGTCACATGTCCTTGCCCTATAAGACCAAGCCATTTTCCCCGTCGCCACCATTTTCTCACTGCTGCAGCTGCGTGTTAGACGGCACCGCTGTTGCTGTGTGCGCTATACCTTGTTAATTTCAAGCCAATTTTCGCACAAATCTACAGATAGCTTGGGAGTAGGGAATAGTTGTGATTGCAGTCCTTTTAAGGACTAGGTTACAGCATTTCCTACGACTTTTATCAGGCAGGTCTGTGCTCTTAAATAGATAGGTTGTGGGAGTAAAGACTAATTGTAATTGGAGTCCTTTTCAGGACTAGGTTACATCAGTTCCTATCAGTTTTTGCCAGGCAGGTCTGTGCCAGTGCTGTGCAAGTTTTTTTCACAGCATTTGGCTGAATCTAGCAAAGCTAATCCTTTTTGGCCTATTGCAGAGTGTGTTAGTCAGTGGAGTAGCCTATCTGTGTTGCAAGATATACCACCTGTGTATAGAATACCAATTTTTTTACTGCACCTAGTGAAGTAAAATCTTTTGGGCATAGCATCATTCTATTAGTCCATCTATACTGACCTCCATCAGGTTGCAAATTGAATATAATTTTTTTCTGCATCTAGCTCTGAAAAAATATTGGGCTTCTAGCTGTGTGTGGGACTTGTTGTATTAGTCCATCTATACTGACCTCCATCAGGTTGCAAACTGAATATATTTTTTTCTGCATCTACCTCTGAAAAAATATTGGGCTTCTAGCTGTGTGTGGGATTTGTTCTATTAATCCATCTATACAGACCTCCATCAGGTTGCAAACTGAATATATTTTTTTCTGCATCTACCTCTGAAAAAATATTGGGCTTCTAGTTGTGTGTGGGACTTGTTGTATTAGTCCATCTATACTGACCTTCATCAGGTTGCAAATTAAAAATAATTTTTATCTGCATCTACAGTACCTCTGAAAAAATATTTGGGCTTCTAGCTGTGTGTGGGACTTGTTCTATTAGTCCATCTATACTGACCTCCATCAGGTTGCAAATTGAATATAATTTTTATCTGCATCTAGCTCTGAAAAAATATTTGGCCTTCTAGCAGTGTGTGGGACTTTCTCTATTAGTCCATCTATACTGACCTCCATCAGGTTGCAAATTAAAAATAATTTTTATCTGCATCTACCTCTGAAAAAATATTTGGGCTTCTAGCTGTGTGTGGGACTTGTTCTATTAATCCATCTATACAGACCTCCATCAGGTTGCAAACTGAATATATTTTTTTCTGCATCTACCTCTGAAAAAATATTGGGCTTCTAGCTGTGTGTGGGACTTGTTGTATTAGTCCATCTATACTGACCTCCATCAGGTTGCAAACTGAATATATTTTTTTCTGCATCTACCTCTGAAAAAATATTTGGCCTTCTAGCAGTGTATGGGACTTTCTCTATTAGTCCATCTATACTGACCTCCATCAGGTTGCAAATTCAAAATAATTTTTTGTCTGCATCTAGCTCTGAAAAAATATTGGGCTTCTAGCTGTGTGTGGGACTTGTTGTATTAGTCCATCTATACTGACCTCCATCAGGTTGCAAATTAAAAATAATTTTTATCTGCATCTACAGTACCTCTGAAAAAATATTTGGGCTTCTAGCTGTGTGTGGGACTTGTTCTATTAGTCCATCTATACTGACCTCCATCAGGTTGCAAATTGAATATAATTTTTATCTGCATTTAGCTCTGAAAAAATATTTGGCCTTCTAGCAGTGTGTGGGACTTTCTCTATTAGTCCATCTATACTGACCTCCATCAGGTTGCAAATTAAAAATAATTTTTATCTGCATCTACCTCTGAAAAAATATTGGGCTTCTAGCTGTGTGTGGGACTTGTTCTATTAATCCATCTATACAGACCTCCATCAGGTTGCAAACTGAATATATGTTTTTCTGCATCTACCTCTGAAAAAATATTGGGCTTCTAGCTGTGTGTGGGACTTGTTCTATTAATCCATCTATACAGACCTCCATCAGGTTGCAAACTGAATATATTTTTTTCTGCATCTACCTCTGAAAAAATATTGGGCTTCTAGCTGTGTGTGGGACTTGTTGTATTAGTCCATCTATACTGACCTCCATCAGGTTGCAAACTGAATATATTTTTTTCTGCATCTACCTCTGAAAAAATATTGGGCTTCTAGCTGTGTGTGGGACTTGTTCTATTAATCCATCTATACAGACCTCCATCAGGTTGCAAACTGAATATATTTTTTTCTGCATCTACCTCTGAAAAAATATGTGGCCTTCTAGCAGTGTGTGGGACTTTCTCTATTAGTCCATCTATACTGACCTCCATCAGGTTGCAAATTCAAAATAATTTTTTGTCTGCATCTAGCTCTGAAAAAATATTGGGCTTCTAGCTGTGTGTGTGACTTGTTGTATTAGTCCATCTATACTGACCTCCATCAGGTTGCAAACTGAATATATTTTTTTCTGCATCTACCTCTGAAAAAATATTAGGCTTCTAGCTGTGTGTGGGACTTGTTCTATTAATCCATCTATACAGACCTCCATCAGGTTGCAAACTGAATATATTTTTTTCTGCATCTACCTCTGAAAAAATATTGGGCTTCTAGCTGTGTGTGGGACTTGTTCTATTAATCCATCTATACAGACCTCCATCAGGTTGCAAACTGAATATATTTTTTTCTGCATCTACCTCTGAAAAAATATTGGGCTTCTAGCTGTGTGTGGGACTTGTTCTATTAATCCATCTATACAGACCTCCATCAGGTTGCAAACTGAATATATTTTTTTCTGCATCTACCTCTGAAAAAATATTGGGCTTCTAGCTGTGTGTGGGACTTGTTGTATTAGTCCATCTATACTGACCTCCATCAGGTTGCAAACTGAATATATTTTTTTCTGCATCTACCTCTGAAAAAATATGGGGCCTTCTAGCAGTGTGTGGGACTTTCTCTATTAGTCCATCTATACTGACCTCCATCAGGTTGCAAATTCAAAATAATTTTTTGTCTGCATCTAGCTCTGAAAAAATATTGGGCTTCTAGCAGTGTGTGGGACTTGTTCTATTAGTCCTTCTATACTGACCTCCAGCAGGTTGCAAATTGAATATAATTTTTTTCTGCATCTAGCTCTGAAAAAATAGTTGGGCTTCTAGCGGTGTGTGGGACTTGTTGTATTAGTCCATCTATACTGACCTCCATCAGGTTGCAAATTGAAAATAATTTTTATCTGCATCTACAGTACCTCTGAAAAAATATTTGGGCTTCTAGCTGTGTGTGGGACTTGTTCTATTAGTCCATCTATACTGACCTCCATCAGGTTGCAAATTGAATATAATTTTTATCTGCATCTAGCTCTGAAAAAATATTTGGGCTTCTAGCAGTGTGTGGGACTTTCTCTATTAGTCCATCTATACTGACCTCCATCAGGTTGCAAATTGAATATAATTTTTATCTGCATCTAGCTCTGAAAAAATATTTGGCCTTCTAGCAGTGTGTGGGACTTTCTCTATTAGTCCATCTATACTGACCTCCATCAGGTTGCAAATTAAAAATAATTTTTATCTGCATCTACCTCTGAAAAAATATTTGGGCTTCTAGCAGTGTGTGAGACTCATTGTATTAGGCCATCTATACCAAGCTCCACCAGCTTTGAAATTAATAATAATTTTTAGCTGCATCTAGCCCTGAAAATAATTTTTCCCAATAGTGGTAGCAATAGAAATATGGGGCGCGCGCCTGGCTAACAAAAATATACGCTTCATAACACAAAACACCAGCCTAGCGCACTGCATTAATAAGATGGCATCATCGTCTCTCCCAGTGCTAGGCCTACTACGCAGGCTAGTATTCCTGTGCCTAAAACACAATGTATGGGTCCGCGCTAGCCACTATGCTGAGGGGTATAAAGCTGCTGCTAAACGCTTTATAACAATTCAATTGGCAGATTTTCACAGAGCTCTTCCACAACGCCCACCCATCGGGCAACAGTTGCCCACCCTCCCTATGGGATCTAGTGGCGAATAGTTGATGCCATTAATCAGAGCGTCAGTTGCCCCGTCAACGTGGCAAGCATACGGTGAGGCATGGGAAGAGTGGACACGACTAGTAGCAGGCAGACGGGTTGACCAATGTGAACAAGCCAGATCACAAGTCACCATAGAATTTCTTCACCAGCTAATGATGAGGGGCATATCAGGGGTGTCAGCGCAGCGGTGTCTGACCGGAGTAGCATTTCACTTCCAACTACTGAATTGGGGAGATGTGACAAAGATTCATAATCAGACAATCCATAAAAGGGTGGAAAAGGGGTCAGCCAAGTCAGGAATGTAGACGTCCCGTCCCGTGTCACTAAAACTGATTTCTCACATCTTATCCCTAACACCATTAACATGACACTCACAATTTGAAGCAACACTAATGTCTACTGCATTTGTGATCGCCTTCTTCGGGGCGCTATGTATAAGCGAATTAGTCCCTCAATCCAAAATTACCACCAGTGGACGCTTATTACACCAGGAAGTAGTCATAGCCAATAATGCAATACGTGTACGCATACACCAATCGAAAACGGTTCCAGCGGGCAGGGGTACTTGGGTACTTCTACAACCCACAAACGGTACACTGAGTCGGGTAACAATAGTAAAAACATATCTAACCATCAGATCACAAAGTAATTTCTTCGTATCACACATTGATGGAACTCCATTATCAAGATACCTGTTCCAAGCTATATTTAATAAATGCATAACATCGGCAGGGAACCACCCCAAATATTACGGGACACACTCATTCCGCATAGGTGCGGCCACAGAAGCAGCAAGAGCAGGACTGTCAGAAACGGAAGTTCAGAGGATAGGGAGATGGCGATCCACGTGTTTGGCGAGATACATAAGACCGGACTTGTTATCCTAACGTGGTTTGTTTCTTTTACAGGTGACGCTAAGCCAACAGTGTGAGTGATAGGCCACTCGTATATATATTGGGCACAAAAAAGGGTGAAAGTCCGCCCAGGCGGGAGGAAATTAGAGTTTCATAACACATATTTCAACTGGAGAGGTATTAGAGGCCTGCTATGGCCACAGGTACTAATGGAGGTAATCAAGGTAGGGAGAGAGGCAAGAGGTCCGGTCATCTTAGTTATACAGGCCGGGGGAAACAACCTAGGTCATCACAAGAGCGCATAACTAATGGCAATAATGAAACTAGACACTGAGCGCTTCAGAGAATTTTTCACAAAATTAGCTATAGTAAGGTCAGAGATTGTGCCGATAGCGGTATGGCAAGGTGCGCGAGACATCACGGCCATCGAATGGACAAGGCGGGTAATAAATATTCGGATGGCAAAATTTAGAAGAGACAGAGGCGGTGTAGTGATACGACACCGACAACTGGAAGGAGATAAAGCAGGCCTCATACGGCCCGAGGGTGTTCACTTAATAGATATTGGACTGGACATATTCCTGTCAGGACTCCAGGACGGAGTGGAACAAGCGTTAAGAGTGATGGGTGGGGGTCAGAGTCCTGCATACGAGTACGCTGGATCCTCCGTGGCCTGGAAATAGAAAGGACATGTTGGAGAGTTACACTTGTTGGCCAACTTGCCGGAGTGGGGACCCAGGGCATGCTGCAACAAGCTGAATTATTTTAGAAATAAAATGCCTTTCTAATGGAATGAGTATAAAGAGTTAATAAAGCTGTGACCGATCCTCACCCATCCAGTTGTAAGAGTTACATTATTGGGTTGTCCATGAAAGGGGGGCAGTAGGGGGGCTGAGCATCTGGGTTTGGTTGGGGGTCCCCACTGTCTGCCTAGGCTAGATTAATTTAAAAATTCTTATTAGATACACAGGCGGTGCAGCTTGCTTCGCAGCTGGGCTACTACGCCCAAAGTATTGCCTAGGCTAGATGCAGTTAAAAATTCTACACTGACTAGCAGACACTGAAGATTTGGAGCAGACCTCTGAGTAAACAGCTCTTCAGACTCAACCATCTGTGTTACCCCAAGCCATAGTGTATGTAGTTTCTTACAGTTAAAAGGGGGGGGGTGCGACCCAACCCACCTGGAATTGACGATGCCAACGTCACGTAAGACACAGCAAGGGGACTCCCAAAATTGTGGCACAGACACCACTTAACCCTAGAACGCATACCTGTGGCCTTGCAGGCCCGCCCAGTTAATTGTTTTCTATTTTCTGCAAGATTGCTTTAGTTAGAATTTTGAAACTCTAGGTATTCTTCATGTATATAGTTGTTTGTCATTTGAGTTTGAGTTATTCCATGTTATTTGCACACGGGCCTAAAGGGCCCCAGGTATGTGAAAGTGTAGATTTTTATGGTCATGCGTTCTAGGGTTAAGTGGCATCAATTGCCCCACTGTTGCTTAAAACGGTTGGTGAGGTGATTTTACCAAATCCCCAAGCTTTTAGTCTCCCAAGGATGACACAGGGGTAGAAATGTCCTTGCGAATCCATGATTTGATCATCTTTATGAACGTGAGTCTGTCTACATTCTCAGTGGACAGCCGCGTGCGCTTATCTGTCAGCACACCACCAGCAGCGCTGAACACACGTTCAGAGAGAACGCTGGCTGCATGGCATGACAAGATCTCTAAGGCGTGAGTGGCGAGCTCCGGCGATTTTTCAAGATTGGAATACCAAAATGAGCAAGGGTCCAGTGACACAGTCATGGCTTCGATGTTCACTTGGAGATTCTCCTGTACCATCCTCTCTAGGCATTGACTATGTGTCAGACTTCTTGTCTCCTGTGGCCTTGCAAAGGATGGTCTAAAAAAGTGGTGAAACGATTCCACAAAATTGCTGTTACCAGCAGATACTGTGTTACTGTTACTGTTTGAGTGATGAAGACTCGACAGTCCCACCGTTGGCAAGTTAGAACTGTGAGATTCACTACGTGCACCACTGGTGTTTTGTGGAAAAGCACATGTAAGATTCTGCAACAGATACTCCTGCATTCGTCAATACCTTTTTATGGCAGGAATTATTTCGGCAAATATACTTTTGTACCGGGGATCTAAGAGTGTGGCAACCCAGTAGACGGGATTACTTCGAATTCTGACAATCCGGGGGTCATGTTGCAGGTAGTGCAGCAAGAAGGCACTCATGTGTCTTGCACATCCAGAAGGACCAAGTCCTTGTTGTGTTGGTAGCGAGGTAAGAATCATGCTTCCTTCCTCTGCCCTCTCCCTCCAACCTCGCACAACAGAAATGTGATCAAGGTCTCCCTCATCTGATGAGTCTTCCATGCCCATTGCCAGTTCGTCCTCCACTTCTTCCTCGGCTCCTGCACCTTCCTCAACAGTTTGGCTGCTACCATGCGCCCCGGTTAATCCCTCTCCCCCACCCTCCCATGCCTGCCGCCTTGGTGCTGCCAACCGTCTGGACCTTGGAGATGTTATCCCTTCCGCATACGACTCCTCCTCTACTTCCTCCACCTCCTCTTGTCCCACCACCTGACTCCGAATTCTGTTTAACATGTGCTCCAGCATGTAAATCACCGTAATAGTCATGCTGATAATGGCATCGTCAGCACTAAACATCTTCGTCGCTATTTCAAGACTGTGCAGAAGGGTGCATAGGTCCCTGATCTGAGACCACTCCTCCAGCGTGATTTGCCCCACCTCTGGATCTCGTTGGCCCAGGCTATACGTCAGAACGTATTGCACCAGGGCTTGTCGGTGCTGCCACAGTCGCTGAAACATGTGCAGAGTTGAATTCCACCGAGTCGGCACATCGCATTTCAGCCGGTGAACTGGCAGGCCCAACGACTTCTGTAGAGATGTAAGTCGTTGAACTGCGGGATGCGAACGGCGGAAGTGAGCACACAGCGACCGTGCACTCTGCAGAAGGCCATCTAGTCCGGGATAGTGGGCTAAAAATTGCTGGACAACCAGGTTCAACACGTGAGCCATACAAGGCACGTGTGTGACATTGCCCCGGCGAAGTGCCGCACCCAGGTTTGCAGCATTGTCGCACATGGCCTTCCCTGGTTGCAGGTCCAGTGGAGACAACCTTTCATGAAGCTGGGTCTCCAGAGCTGACCAAAACTCCTCAGCTGTGTGACTCACATTTCCCAGACATTTCAAAGTAAACACTGATGCGTTGAGCCCTGCTGCCAGCATAGTAAGGAGGTGTGCAGGATTCCTTCTGCGCAGTTAGAAAGCAGGTGGCATTACCAGACAGGCTTTGGGTGCAGGTGGAGGACCGAGAGGAGGTTGAGGAGGCAGAAGCAGTGGAGGAAGTTCGAGATAAGGAGGATTAACACACAACTCGTGGGGACGGTAAGACTTGGACAGCAGCCCCTTGTCCTGCTGTCACCATAGTTACCCAGTGCCCAGTCAGCGACATGTAACGCCCCTGTCCATGCCTTCTCGTCCAAGTGTCTGTGGTGAAGTGCACCCTGTCACACACAGAGTTTCTCAAAGAAGCGGTGATGTTGTGTGCGACATGCTAGTGGAGCGCAGGCACACCTTTCTTTGAGAAGTAGTGCCGACTGGGCATCTGGTACTGGGGCACTGTGACGGACATAAGGTCTTGAAAATCCTCTGTGTCCTCCAGGTGGAAAGGCAGCATTTCTGTAGCCAACAGCTTGCAGATGGTGAAATTCAACCTCTTAGCTTTCTCATGGCTAGGAGGAAATTGTCTTTTACTTTTCCACATCTGAGGGACCGAGGGCTGGCTGTTGTGCTTAGACGGTGTTGAGTAGGGTGTCCCCGGCAACTGCCGGTCTGTGAGGAAGATGCAGGCGGACATGTTAGGTTGCCTTGATCCAAAGGTGGTGCTCTCGATGTCGGAGAGCGCTCAACACTAGCAGGTGTTTCCACTTCCCAATGAACTGACGACCTGCCAATCACACTGGCTGTTGCGGGTAAAGAGGTGGCAGGTCTGCGTCCAAAAACATGTGTGACTGCTGTCCCCCCAGTCACAGAGGATGAAGAGGCTGCGGATGCACAAGATGGGGCAGACGGTGGTTGGCCCAGCCGGCTAGGCCGCATTGTAGCACAGTGAGCTTCCCACTGCAACTTATGCTTCATATCCATGTGACGGTACATGCATGAAGTACTCAAACTATGTATTTTTTGGCCTCTTCTTAGCTTTTGCTGACAAATATTACAGATAACACGAGTTGGGTAATCCTTATCGATCTGAATAAATGCCCAGGCTTTGCAAGGCTTAGAGCCCATGTGACCTGAAGAGCCACTACGACTTGTGGTGAGAGGCAGAGTTGTGGTTGAGGATGCAGTTGTTGACGTGCTTCCAGTACTCCGTCTCTGTTCAGGAAGGCGCAACCTAACCTTGTCATCAATAGCATCTGTGATGCCCCGCTGCGCTTGGTATCACAGATCCTACAAGAGTGCATTGACGGAATCCTCCACAAGAGGCCCCCATAAACATTCACACATCTCCACCTTCCACCTCAGACCAGCAGAGGGAGCCCGTTAGGGATATAAATAGGGAAGGTGGAGCTAGGCAGTTCAGTTCCTCTGAAGAGTTCCTGCAGTAGAGAAGCCTAAGAGAGGTCAGTCTGCAGTGGAGCTCAGTCTAGTCTAGAGAACGCAGTTAATAGTTCAGCAGTGGAGCACGAGGCTCCTGCTTGCTAGATTCAGGGAGCCCAGATAGAGCTTAAGGTGTGCCGGTGCCGTAAGATCAGTGAAGCGCGGCAAGCTGCCGTTAGTGTGTATAGCCTAGTGAGGGCCCGAGTAGGCCGAAGGCGAGTGGCGAGTTAGTACATAAGGGGCAGAGGAGCTTAACCAGCTCACCCCAAAGCATTTACCGGACACAGGATCCGAGCTTACCGGTATCTCTATGACCCAGTAAGGCATAACCGGAATCCCTGGAGAACTACAAGTCCCAGGATCGCTAAGGTGCTGATATGTAACAGAGCCAGGAGACGCTTAGGCCCCGCATACTGGGAGCATGAACTCCAAGAGAAGGCCCTACCACAAGGTCAGCCAGCGCAGGACAGAGACAAAGTTAGGCCTAGCTCCAGGCAGGTCAGAAACTTACTACGCAGAGGCAAGAAACAGGAGGCCCTACACCCGCTCATTGGGGAGGATCCTGATATGCACCCTTCACCCTACAGTGCTCCGGGATGTGCCTGAATTTCCACCAGTAAAAGGTACTGAAGTGACTACCGTGTCCGTTCCCGTTCTTGCTCTGACCCAGCTGGGTCTCGCCTGTCCTGCATTCCCCCTGCATACGCTGCCCTGAGACCTAGCTCCACCTGTGGGGAGCTATACCATCGAGCTGCCTTATCACCGGCCTCAGTGGACTGCTGCAGCGCTGGTGCTTTTCACCAGATACCACAGGTGGCGTCATGAACTCTTATAAAATTAACAATTATCCACCCTTTTAAAGAGAGACCCCAGGGTACGGGCCAGGGAGCCGACCACCACGACATCCCCAAGGTCAGGCAAATGCCCGGGTACCGAGTCATCCCCATCCCCAGGGCTAGTCACATCCTCCTCCACCTCCTCTGCTGACCTCATCGACTGTCTGACTGTGGGTTGACAGTAAGTGGGATCTCCAACCTCGTCATCATCACCCTGTGTGTTATCACACCCGTCGCCCTCAGAGCCAACCTCTTCCTGCCCTGACCGAAAAGTCAAGTTGTCGCTCCAATCAGGTATTTGAGTCTCATCATCGTCTTCATCATTGTCTCCACCAACAGGAGTTACAGTTTGGGAACAAGGGTCTACATTATGCTCAGAACCTTCTTCATCTGGTCCTGGATCCAACTTATAAAGATTCTGGGCATCGGATCAGATCATTTCCTCATCTGGATTAACAGAAGCTCTGGAGCAGACCTCCGTTTCCCAGGCTATAGTATGAGTAAACAGCAGGGCAGACTCAGCCATCTGTGTTACCCCATACTCAGACAGGCAGCTGGAGACTTGGGAGCTGTGAGGAAGCAAGTGCGATTGGGGTGACACCTCTGAGGACTGGAGTATTTGTGATGTTGAAATTGAGGTGATGGAGAGCCCACTTGAAGGAGCACTTGATATCCGTTGAAGCACCTGCTGTTTTTGTGCCTCATCTAGAATTTGTAGCGATGGGCGTGTCCGTAAGAATGGGATCGTATCACATTGTCCACGAAAAGAAGTCGACATCTTAGTTTGGCTGGAAGATGGTCTTTCTTCTGCAGATGTTACTCCCCCCCCCCACCGTGGGGGGCCTCGACCCACCGGCGGACAGGCACCAGTATTGGGATAGGGGGGCTGGCCGTCAGGGTCCACCGCGGCTCTGGCACAAACCCGGCGACACAGAGGTGGCACAGGCAGGAACGGACTGGCCGTGTCGACTTCTCACTTTTTGGATTTTAGAAGGGCATGACATGCCTATATCTGTGTCTCCCCCTCCTTTTACTCCTCCACCTCTTTTCTTTTCGCATGACTATATGTACTTGTCACTTTTCCATGTGTTAGTTGTGTCTTCTGAGCAGTTTGTCAGCTTTTGGACACCTTTGAAGGTGTTTTCTATGTGTTTCTATGTGTTTTTGTTTGTCTGCCATTGGTTTTAACGGTGTTCGAAGGTGTTCGACGAACAGTTCGGCGAACACACGGGTGTTCGACGAACCGAACCGAACTCGAACACTACGGGGGTGGCTCAACACTACTTAGGATAAAAAGCCAAGACCAGAAACTCAATTTGCAGACACTATGTTTCGGGGTACTGCCCCTCGTTAGTGCAAAGTGTGAGTTCTAGTTTGGCTCCGCAAGGAGAAATATTACCCCTAGATACCGGTCTGACGCCTCTCATCCAGAGTTTTTTGTCTTGGCTTTTTATCCTAAGTCGTGATAAGGCTCGTTAAAGGGTCACTGTTGACTTCTAGGATTGCTACTTCCTGTAGGTGGCACTAGCGCTCCAGTCCTCTTCCTCTCTGAAGAGACAATTTGCATATTTCCCAGAGGAGCATTGCTGCTTTAAAAGTCTCCTCACCTGACGTGCTTAACACGTCACTCTCCGCAAGGAGAAATATTACCCCTAGATACTTTTTTTCTCCACACATACCATTGATCATTGTAGCCAAAGAGTTCTGTTTTAACTTCATCGGTCCACAGGACTTGTTTCTGTGGCACCCCAGGAGTCCGGTTGCCACAGTGGCATTGCCTCCCTCACAAGAGGTGATGCCATGCCTGGAAGCAAGCAGGGGTCCCCTAATCAGGTTTTGCTAAGCATGCAACACTGTCCTGGCTCCAGACCAGCAAGGGGAGCTCGTCCCCTTAGCAACTGGGATCTGGAGGCGGGGTTAGTTAGACTTAGCGTGAGGATTTGAAGTGAGGACGTCGACGAGAGAGGAGCTGGGGAGTGGAGCTGTGCAGCAGTTCACCCCAGAAGGAACCAACACAGAGGAACTAGACACGGGAGTTCGAGGATGTGGGGCACTGAAGGCCCAGCAGCAGAAACCGGAGGGTAGGAGACTGCAGGTCACCTGGCCCCAGCAGACGCCCGGAGGCTCAGCAGCACTGCAGGGCCCAGCACCGCCACGTGGGAGCGACGCATCACCAAGGCCCGAGCTGCCTGCCATACGGGTGAGCACAAAGACGTTACACTCAGGGACGAGGGCCACCGCACAGCTACAAGCAGCAGGGCCAAAGAGATTAGTGGAAAGGGAAGGCCTCCAACTTCACCTGGTGAGGTGGATTCCTTACTTGCTTCCAGGCTGCCCGGGCTTCCACTTCTAGCCAGTACCCTAGTCCCGGTTTGCCTAATCACCGCCAGTAAAGATAAGAGGAAACCGCCATTAAGTTGTGGACTGATTATTGCTGCGCCATCAAACCCTGCACTACAACGCCCAGCATTACCTATAACATCTACACTGCCCTGGAGCTAAGCTCTACCTGTGGAGAGCCACACCATCCCTGCTGCAGTAACATCAGCTCCAGAGGACCTGCTCCGCAGCGGCGGCTTCCTTTAGCCGCATACCACAGGTGGCGTCACGAACTTTGTACATAAAAACTATAAAATCCCCTTTTTACTGACCGCCCTGGGTCACGGACCGGGTCACGGACCGGGTCACCGCCACTGTGACATCTCCCTCAGCAACGATCAGCCTGGCACCGAGTTCCCCACGGCCCAGGGGGCGCGTCATTTCCAAAATGCATCAGGCTTGTTTAGATGTTCTTTTGCATACTTCTGATGCTGAATTTTATGGTGAGGATGCAGGAGAGGTTTTCTTCTGATTTCTCTTTCATAAAGGCCATATTTGTGCAGATGTCTCTGAACAGTAGAACAATGTACCATAACTCCAGAGTCTGCTAAATCTTTCTGAAGGTCTTTTGCAGTCAAGCTGGGGTTTGCCTCTCTAGCAATCCTACAAGCAGCTCTCACTGAAATTTTGCTTGGTATTCCAGACCTCACCTTGACCTCCACTGTTCCTGTTAACTACCATTTAATTACTTTTCAAATTGAGGAAAGGACAACTTGAAAATGCTTTGCTATCTTCTTATAGCCTTCTCCTGCTTTGTGGGCCTCCATCATTTTAATTTTCAGAGTGATAGGCAGCTGCTTAGAAGAACCCATGGCTGCTGATTTTTGGCACAAGGATAGATGAGGCTGGACTTTTATAAAGCTGGGATATTTGCATCATCTGGCCTTTCTTAATGATGATAGTGAACAAGCCATAATCATAACAGGCTAATTAAGGTCTGAAACCTTGGTCAAAGTTATCTGAGCACACAAATCTCCAAGGGTGCCCAAACTTTTGCATCGGCCCATTTTCCTTTTAGCAATTTTTAAATGTAAAAAATGACAATATATATTTATTTTGCTCATTTATAAAGTGCCATTAATTCCAGAGCACTTTACAGACATCATTGGCACTGTCCTCAATGGGGCCCACAATCTAAATTCCCTATCAGCATGTCTTTGAAGTGTGGGAGGAAACCGGAGGAAACCCATGCAAGCATGGGGAGAACATACAAACTCCTTGCAGATGTTGTCCTTGGCTGGATTTGAACCCAGGACCCCAGCACTGCAAGGCTGCAGTGCTAACCACTGAGCCACCATGTATATATTTCTTTGCCTAAAATACAAAGGAATTTGTCATCTTTAACTTTAGGTCTTTTAGAGATCATTTCATCTTCAACTTGCTTAACTGTTCACAATTACAGTAATTTTAACCAGAGGTACCCAAACTTTTATATGCCTCTGTAGTGATACAGCTCTGATCCCCTGGTCTAACCTCCTGCATTAGAAAGGGCTGGGAGTAAAGCACAAGATGACTTCAGCTTTATATAAGATCCCTGTGAAGGGAGGGGCAACATAGCTGTGTTTAGCTGTGTCACATTACAAACCCCTCTATCAGCTCTTCTCCCCTCATAGCACTGTCACCTCTGCTGTACTGACCCTTCACCCACACTGCCTGTCCAGAGCTGTGTCAGGATTCACACTTATGTCTGTTGTGCTCAAAAGTTGCTTAGATGTGCCGGATAAATCAAAAATGTATGGAAACGCTTAGATGCACAAAGGGTTAACACCAGATACTAAAAGCAAAGGTTCACATACTTTTACCACTCACAGACATGTGATATTGGATCATTTTTACCAATAAAAAATTACAAAACCTAATATTTTTGATTCATTTGTTTGATTTGATTCTCTATATCTTCTTTTAGAACTTGTGCAAAAGTCTGATGCAGTTTTAACCCCTTCATGACCTTGGGATTTTCCATTTTTGCGCTTTCGTTATTTTCTCCCCTTCTTCCCAGAGCCATAACTTTTTTATTTTTCCGTCAATATAGTCATATGAGGGCTTGTTTTTTGCCAGATAAGTTGTACTTTTGATCGACACAATTGATTTTATCATACAGTGTACTTATTCTGCCACCGATGTACGTGGGGCGAGATATGTCTGAGGGATGTAACACGGATCTCTGTATAAGCAATGGCATATAGCGTCAACTCACTGACCTGTGCTCCTGTTCCTCGTGAACTGCACGTGGTAATCTGGAATAATGATGCAGTGATGATGAATTCAACAGATTTATTTACAGTTCTTGATGAGGCGAGATGAGGGAAGGTGAAGGATGAGGAAAGGGTAGGAATTGTAGGTATTAGAAGCGCCAGGTAAAGTGGTAACAAGAGAATCCTTTCTCACTCCTGCAGCATGTGTAGTCAAGATGGATGTGATGAAGAAGAAGAAAGTGAGGAGCAGGAGATAGGAGGAGTTACAGACCGAATGGTGTTGTGGGTAAAACACAGGAATAATACATGTTATAACATACAGCATTATAACAATGGCCAGTAGATGGCAGCAAAGTACAACAATACAATAATCATATAACATTAGATAATGCCCAAAATGGCTGAAAGTCTTTTCAAACAAAGAGCTGGACAGCACACTCCCCGTCTGAAATCCCTGGATTTCACTATATTAACAGTCTTGAGGTGGAGGTGTTTTCCTGAAGTACTGAGGGATACCTCAACCTGAAAGACAAACAATGCATGCAATGCAACAATAACAAACGAGGTAGACGAATGTCTATAACAGTTCCTGAAGCAATCCAAAGGATGCCCATCTTCGGATTGGAGAAGCCACACTAGGTCAAACTGCCTCCAACCCAATTATAATCCAGTGGTTACAGTTCCTGGAAAGTTCCTTGTGGTTGAATGGATAGTCCTTAATTCTCAACTGACATAAGTAAGATGACCTCTGATATAGGCCTAATGAAAGATTTGGGGTCACCTTGCTTCGTGACTGTTACTTCCACTTTGTGCACCTTGCCATCTTCACTTGGAAAGGTTTTCGATATAAGTCCCATAAGCCATGCATTTTTTTCCGCTTTCTGGTCTCTCATGAGAACAAGGTCTCCTACTTGTAAGCTAGGTTTAACTTGTTGCCATTTTCTCCGTCCTTGAAGAAGATTAAGGTAATCCCTCTTCCATCTACTCCAGAAACAGTTAGCCAGATGTTGCACGTGTTTCCAAAGTCTCTGATATTTGTTACCGGACACAGAGTCTTCAGGTGGGTTAGGAACGGTTCCAAGTTTCTGAGTGAGGAGAGTTGCTGGTGTAAGAATAGCAGGAGATTCTGAATCCGTAGATATGGGAACAAGTGGTCTTGAGTTTACAATAGCAGATACTTCTGCTAAGAAAGTGGTTAAGGTCTCATGAGTGAGTCTCTAGAGGTTTGAGTCCATCAGCATAGACTCCAGTATCCGACAAGTGATGCCTATCATTCTTTCCCTTGATCTGCCCATATGGGAAGCGTGAGGAGGATTGAAGACCCACGAACAGCCATTGTTTGCCAAGAAATCCTGGACTGCTGTTGAATCTAATTGTAGTTCTCGACAGGCACCTACAAAGTTTGTTCCACAATCAGACCTTATTTGCTTGACTGGTCCTCGTATGGCGAGGAATCGTCTTAAGGCATTGATAAAACTGGAGGAATCCATTGATTCTGTTACTTCTCTGTGTATTGCTCGTACACTCATGCATGTGAACAACACTGCCCAACGTTTACTTTGTGCGTGTCCGCCTCCGGTCCTACGTGCAGTGACTTCCCACGGGCCAAAAACGTCCAAACCAATATAGGTAAACGGTGGCTCTGTGCTTGTCCTATCAGCAGGCAAATCAGACATCTGTTGTTGTTGCAGTTTTCCTCTTGCCTTGCGACACTGAACACAAAGATGAATTAAATGGGAAACTTGTCTCTTTGCTCCCACAATCCAGAGGCCTGCAACTCTTAAGGCACCTTCAGTGAAGTGTCTGCCTTGATGTTTGACCTTTTCATGGTAATGTCGTATTAGCAGAGTGGTGATGTGGTGATGGCCAGGAATGATTAGAGGATTCTTTTCTGCCTCCTCCAACTTGGCCTTGTTTAAACGACCACCGACTCTCAGTAAACCCTTCTTGTCAATTACTGGATTTAAGTCGACAATGGAGCTGTTTTTAGGAACATCTTGTTTTTTAAGTATACATTCCATTTCCTTGTGAAAAGCATTCTGCTGCACATTACGTATCACAAACAGTTCACTCGGAGCAATGTCTTCTGCAGAGAGAGACTTATGACAGATGTGCCCACCGCGACACTCAGCGTTACTGTCCTTATTGCAGTAGCATTGTGTGATGTGGACTAACCTTGCAATAGCACAAACAACCCTTGTCCATCTGGAGAAGCGATCAAATCGCCGACAGTCCAAGCCATCCCTTTCCTTGGAATTGGTGATGAGGGTGCTGACGTCAGGATGGATCTCTGGGTCAACGTCTGGATCCTGAAGACTGAAGCTGTCTTCAACGGCAGTCTCTTCACACTGGCCGCAAAGGAACTCCGGTCCTGTTAACCAAGAAGAGTTTGCGAAGGCACCAACAGACACTGGCCTAGCAGCAAGGTCAGCAGGGTTAAGATGTGATGGAACATACTGCCATTGCTCAGGTTTAGAGGATTTCCTGATCCTTTGAATGCGGTTACTGACATAGACATAGAAGCGTTTTGTCTGATTGTATATGTAGCCCAGAACAACCTTGCTGTCTGTGTAGAATCTTGTGTCATCCACGTGAATAGCTAGTTCATTCTGTATGAAGTCTGCAATCTCGATGGCTAGTACAGCCCCACAGAGCTCAAGTCTGGGTATGGTGTGCTCGGGTTTAGGAGCCAATTTAGCCTTTCCAAATAGAAATCCAACATGGGCTTCATTGTTAGAGTCTATAACCTTCAAATGGGCAACAGCTGCAGTGGCTCCAATAGAGGCATCAGAGAATATATCGATCTCTTTCTTTTGACTCGCAGCAAGAGATGCTGGAGTGTAACAACGTGGTATGTGGATTTTATCTAAGGCACAAAGAGATTCCCTCCATGACTTCAACTTTAGTTGTTTGTCAGCAGGGAGTGGTGCATCCCAGTCCTTAATAGACTCTGAGAGTTGCCTTAACAGAGGCTTGCCTTGTATAGTCAGGGGTGCAACAAACCCGAGTGGATCGTATAGACTGTTCACCACTGACAGAACCCCACGCTTAGTAAATTGTTTTTCTGTACCACTAACCTGAAAGCTGAAGGAGGCCTTTAGCAAGTTCCATCTCAAGCCCAGACTTCTCTGTACTGGTGGGTTGTCTGAACCTAGATTCAAGTCTCTGAATTCTGAAGCATGATCATTAGAGTGAAAAGCCTTCATGACAACAGCACTATAGGAGGCAATTTTATGCAATCTTAAATGAGCTTTAGAAAGCATACCTTGTGTCCGTTTGGGCAGATCTATGGCTTCTTCCGCTGTGGGCAGGGATTTGAGACCATCATCCACGTAGAAGTCCTTTTCAACGAACTGTTGGGCGTCCTTCCCGAATTCTGCTTCACCATCAGAGGCGGTCCTATGTAGGCCATATGTAGCAACTGCAGGAGAAGGGCTGTTTCCGAACACGTGCACCTTAATGCGGTATTCAACCATTTCCTTGTTAGTGTCGTTGTCTCGGTGCCATAGAAAACGGAGATAGTTTCTGTGATCTTGTCGCACGATGAAACAATGGAACATTTGTTCAATGTCATCAGTAATGGTGACTGGCTCTTTTCTGAATCTCATGAGCACTCCCACCAGGTTATTAGTCAGGTTGGGACCAGTGAGGAGAACGTCGTTCAGAGATACACCATCATGTTTGGCGCTTGAATCGAACACCACTCTGATTTGTTTAGGCTTTCTTGGATGATATACTCCAAAGGAAGGTAGATACCAGCATTCTTCATTGGCTTGCAAGGGTGGAGCTGACTCTGCGTGGTCACTGCGCAATATCTTCTCATAAAGGCTTCAAAACGGTCCTTCATTTCAGGCTTATTTCTCAATGTTTTCTGCAGTGAGGTGAACCTTGATAAGGCCTGTTCTCAGTTGTTAGGAAGCATGGCCCTTGTACCCTTGAAGGGTAAGGGAGCGACCCAACAGTCAGATTCGTTCTTGAAGAATCCACTGTCCATTATTTTAATAAATTCTTGTCTTCTATGGATAAGGCGACCTTGTTGTCATCTTGTGTTGTGCGAAACACTGTTCTCCCTAAGTCATCACCATAGGGAGTGGGAATGATGTCAGGCTCTTGGATGAAGTCAGAGAACCTTTCTTTCACTTCGTAGTGATGAGAGCATGGTTTGAAGTGAGTTGTACGACCATTTTGAAGTACATACGTTTTAAAGGAGTTGACTTCGGATGCCTTGTGAATCTTATCCAGACATACATTGCCCACGATTACCCAGCCTAGATCAAGTCTTTGGGCATGTGGAGCATCATCTGGGCCATTGCATTGTCGGCGCACCTTGTGGACCCTTAGAATGTCTTTCCCCAGTAGGATTAGAATATCAGCATTCGTGTCCAGAGGAGGAATTTCGTTAGTTAGGTGCCTCAAGTGGGGATGATGAAGCGTGGCTTCCGGATTGGGAATTTCTTCCTTGTTATCAGGTATCTGGTCACATTCAATTAAAGTTGGCAAGGGTATATGCACGTTTCCCTTGATTGAAGAGATAATGTACCCAGAGGCTCTCCTACCAGAAGTCTCAATACGACCAGAACAGGTGTTGAGGGTGTACGGAGCCGTTTATCCTTTTATATTGAAGATCTCAAAGAGTTTTGGCTTTGCTAGAGACCTGTTACTTTGCTCATCTATTATGGCATACATTTTGGAGGCCTTGTTGGGTTGTCCTTCTGGATAGACCTTGACCAGACATACTTTAGCGCAGCATTTAGGACCAGTCCCTTCTCCACATACTTCCATACATGAGGAGGAAACAGAAGTTGCAGCTGGATCAGGAACTTGTGACTCCCCGCCATGCTTTTGAGCAGGATTGGGTGCTGCAGAAGGTTGTGAATTGTGTGGAGCTGGTGTGGGATGCATAGATGTAACGTGTTTGTCACTACTGCACTCGGTGCACTTAATGACAGCCTTATAGTCCTTAGCAAGGTGGTCTGAGGAGGCGCAACACTTGTAACATATTCCTAGTTCCTTGAGAGTATCTCTGCGTTCCTGCAAAGTCTTTGCCCTGAATCCACGGCATTCCTTAAGTGGGTGAGGTCTTTTGTGAATAGGGCACATACGGTTACTGTCCATAGCTTTAGGAGCAACAGCGTTTGTTTTGTTAAAAGAGGGTGCAGTAAGTGGAACGTCAGGCTTTCTAACGGATACTGTGCTCCTTAACTCTCTACGTTTGGTGATATTGTTATCATACCTTGTAGATGATGATGATGATAAAGCTGGTGGAGTAGGTTCAGTGAAGTCAAAGCTGGGATCATTCTTCTTCCGAGCTTGATCACTGACGAACCTGGAAAAATAGGAAAAAGGAGGAAAAGACACAATATGCTGTCCTTTATACCGTGAGCCGTGGTCTGCCCATTTATCCTGCATGCCTTTTGGCAACTTGAGAACTACTGGAGTCACGCCATGAGCAGTATCAAGGTAGCTCAGTCCTGAAAGACGTGGGTCTAATTTTGCCAATTCTATTTCCTTTAGTAGGTCACTCAGGTCTTGTAGTTTTCGATTGTCCTTGTTAGTTATTTTTGGGAAGGCTTGCAGTTTCTTAAATAAGGCAGACTCTATGGCTTCTGAGCTGCCGTAGGTTTGCTCCAGTCTCTCCTATGCTGCAATAAGACCTGCATCTGAATAGTCCACATGAACTGCCCTTATTGTCTTGATGCGCTCCGCTGATTCAGGACCTAACCAGTTGACAAGCAAATCTAGTTGTTCCTTGCCGGTGAGATTAAGGTCTTGGATTACTGCTTGAAAGGTCGATTTCCAGGCTCTATAATTTTCGGCACAATCATCAAACTTTGAGAGACTGATGTTTATTAACTCCCTGCGAATCATATATCTGGCGAATTCAGACATGTCCAACCTCCCGGTCATAGTTGCAGGATTAACTTCTGGTATCCCTGGGGAATGTAAGTTCTCTGGTTTATATGACTGAGACGGATCAGGACAGAATGTTGTGGCATGAGGGTTAAGTTGTGGTTTAGTCTCTATAGGGTCTGCTGGCTGCGGCCTAAATTCTGAGTTAGTGCTGGAAATTACCTTGTCAGCAGTAGGTGGCGACATTTCTTGGCTTACGGGTGCGTCCGTGTGGTGGATTGGAGATGGCGCTGGTACAGATGGTAAATGTTTTAGCACATAGTCTGTTGTGCGATCACCTGGGTCCTCCATTTCTCCTGGAATAAAGCAGTCCATATCAGCATCTTGACCTAGTGCTCGTTCAAGGACCTTCAGTTTAGCAAGGGCTGCTGCTTCTTCCCTTTCTGCTTGGTGTATTTTTGAGTTTCCATCTCAGCTTCCTGCTTTTTTAATTGGGCTTCCATCTTGTTTCTTTGAGCTTCTACTTCAGCCTCCTTCCTAGCAAATGAGCTTCTTACTCTAGCTTCCTCTGCAGATGCACGGATTTCCAGTATCTTGTTGACTTCCTGGACTGAGATGATCTGGAAGACCGAGATGTGATTTTGGTCGAGGTTGTACGATGTGACCTAACCTCTTGGAGGTGCACGATGCGGAGTTCTGCCTTATCCTGGGCATCTCGCACTAATATGGTCTTTTCTTGGAGAAGAGTCTCCCTTTCAGGCAACTCTGCTGGGGCATCATCCATATCACAGTTACTCAGGAATGCAATGTACTTAACAGACAGTCTCTGGTAGCGATCATAGGCGGCAGATAAACTCTTCAATTTGGCGGTTAAATCTGCTGCGTCATTGTTAGCACGTGGAAGAGCTGCTAAATAGTGCTCAACTCTGCCCCATAAATGATCTATGTTATCATGGAGGTCATCTCTCGTTGTCTGCAGGTTCTCTCTGACCTTTTGTGTTGGCTTGGTTACACGTTTGGGTCATACATCCTGCTCTGCAGTAAGTGTGGACTCTGCTCCTGGAGCATCTGTGGTGTCAGGAACATGATGTGCTTCTCCCACAGAGGGATCCACTGTGCCCTTTGTAGACATGCTTTAGCTAAGATGGTGAATGGTCATAGACTTGCTAGCAGACATGCATATGTGTAGCGCCCCGAGGGTTCGGCCACTACAGGGGTATTGCACCTCAAACCAGAGGTGTGATATCCCACTCCCGGGTAAGGATGGAGTGTGGACCAAGACTCAGTAGGCTGCATGCATCACACACACCCCATTTCCGAGGGACAGCTCAACGGTGCTCCCACTAGACAGAAGTGCAGGCATGACAGCATCTGTCCCTGGCTGGAGTGGGGAGGGGGGAGGAAAACCCAGTGATGTAGGAGCAGATAGGGGTTGGGTTTCTGGGCATAGGTAGGAGCCCATTGGTTGCAAGTCACCTGGGCTCATACACAGAGAGGGAGGTATAAAAGGTGGGCACCATCTTAGAACAGTGTTCAGTTCAGTCTGAGAGAGGAAGTGACAGAGCAGGGCCTCTGTGGAGCTCTGCTCCGGAGGCGGGCCTAGCCTGTGAGGCCCAGCCAGCACTGAAAGGGAAGAAGGAGTTCAGCCAGGAGGGCTGACTGGGAGCTGTGGCTCAGTCTGGGCCCAGCTCCACGAGGCAGGCCTGGAGAGGAGGCCAGAACCAGCAGAGAGGACAGAAACAGAGGGGAACAGAAAAGGAAGAAAGGAACAGAACACCAAGAAAGGCCCAGAGACACTAAGGCAAAAGGAACCCCAAAGGCCCAGGAGATTGCGGGTGACGGGTTGGCAGAACAGGGTACCGGATCCCAAGTTGGTGGAGGCGACTAATCCTCAGCCAAGGACCGGCGGTCGTGATCACATCTTGGTGCGACCCCTCACTACACCTACTAGAAAGGCATACCACATAGGGTCAGGGAAGTGAGCACGAAGCCCTCCCAAGAGAAGGCCCGAGGCAGCTGGACAGACGTAGTGTCACTGGTGGGGCACGGCCAGAGAAAGGAATAGAAGGGAGTCCTGTGACACACTCTGGAATTGCCTGGGGGTTGACCGAGCCCTTGCACCTGGTGGACGCAGCACGGCTTGGGCAGTCATTGCCCACGGAATGACTTGGAACATAAAGAACTGTGAGTAAAGCATTTGAACTGCAACACCTTGTCTCTGTGCTTTCTCACCGCATCAGCACTACTAGTACTGGGACGCCCGCGCACCATCACTCCCATCTTCCACATTCTCTGCCCTGGGGCTGCACTCTTCCCGTGGGGAGTCACACCACCTCAGCTGCACCCACCATCAGCCCCAGCGGTCTGCCCTGCAGCGGCGGTTCCTAATGACCGCAAATCCACGGGTGGCGTAGTCGGACAATTCACCTAAAACCCCCACAAAATACCGCCATTGGCCTGACCACCCTGAGCCATGGGACCGGGTCACCGCCACGGATACTACAACCCACAGAAGCCCGGTTCCGGGTGCCCCTCGGCCCAGGGGGAGAGTCATATGCACACAGATACTGAAGACTTAGGTCTCTTGTTAGTATTCTGCCACCGATGTACGTGGGGCGAGATGTGTCTGAGGGATGTGACACGGATCTCTGTATAAGCAATGGCATATAGCGTCGACTCACTGACCTGCGCTCCTGTTCCTCATGAACTGCACATGGTAATCCGGAATGATGACGCAGTGATGATGAATTCAACAGATTTATTTACAGTTCTTGATGAGGTGAGATGAGGGATGGTGAAAGATGAGGAAAGGGTAGGAATTGTAGGTATTAGAAGCGCCAGGTAAAGTGGTAACAAAAGAATCCTTTCTCCAGTCCTGCAGCATGTGTAGTCAAGATGGATGTGATGAAGAAGAAGGAAGTGAGGAGCAGGAGATAGGAGGAGTTACAGACCGAAGGGTGTTGTGGGTAAAACACAGGAATAATACATGTTATAACATACAGCATTATAACAACGGCCAGTAGATGGCAGCAAAGTACAACAATACAATAATCATATAACATTAGGTAATGCCCAAAATGGCTGAAAGTCTTTTCAAACAAGGAGCTGGACAGCACAGTACTGGAAAATGGGAAAAAAATTCCAAGTGTGGTAAAATTGCAAAAAAAGTGCAATTCCACAATTGTTTTTTGGGTGGTTCGTAAATACCAAACATGTATAGGTTCTTTTTTATTTAAGTGGTGAAAAAAATTCCAAAGTTTGTAAAAAAAAAACAAAAAACATGGCACCATTTTCCGAGACCTGAAGCGTCTCCATTTTTTGGGATCTGGGGCTGGGAAAGGGCTTATTTTTTTTGCTCCGAGATGACGCTTTTGTATTGATACCATTTTGGGGTAGAGATGATGTTTTGATCACCCGTTATTGCATTTTATTGCAATGTTGCGGAGACCAAAAAACGTAATTCTGGCGTTTTGATCTTTTTTCTTGTTACGCCATTTACCACTCAGATTAATTTACTTTATATTTTGATAGATTGGGCGTTTCTGAACTCAGTGATACCAAACGTGTATTTTTTTTATTATTGTTTTATTTTGAATGGGGTAAAAGGAGGGTGATTTGAACTTTTATATTTTTTTTATATTTTTTTAAATACAAAATTCTACTTTTTACTGGCTTCAATAGTCTCCTTAGGAGACTTGAAGTTGCAACCATCCAATAGCTTGTGCTACATATAGCAGGGCTGTAGCCCTGCTATGTATAGCAGAAATGATCATCTCCAATGAGTGCGCTGTAGCCCTGCTATGTATAGCAGAAATGATCATCTCCAATGAGTGCTGGCCACGGGCCGGCGTCCTTAGGAGATCTGCAATGACAGGCATGGGGGTCTTGTGTAGACAATCGGCTCTCATGCCAACCTATCGTCACCCCGGTATCATGTGATGAGCACCAATGGGCAGGGTTTGTGATGCGCTTCCGGTAAACGTGACTTAAATCCCGCTGTCAAAGATTGACAGCAGCATTTAACATGTCAACAGCCACGGGTGGATCACGATTCCACCCTTGGCTGTTAGAGGCACATGACAGCTGATTAAATCAGCTGTCATGTGCCTGAAAATAAGCGGGCCCTCATCAAAGAGAGGGAGGTGACCTATGACCTCTATGAGGGGCTAAGTCAAATTTATGCAAAAATATGGAAAATGATAACAGGTTCACAAACTTTAAAACACTGTATTTTGCTCTAAAACGTTGCAGTACTTCAGAGAAAACATATTTTGAATAGCCAGCAGGGGACTAAAGGGAGTGACCTGACTAGTCCGATGTGGCTTCTCCCCCGCTCCAGTTGATTGACAAGTGTCATCTTTAGTGCCCAGCCGCCTTTAAAACTATGTTTTCCTTGAAACAGCATAGCATTTCAGAGTAAAACCTACTCAGCTGCAATCGGTCAGGCTCTGATTCATGCTGCTTGAGGTTTTCAAAGTGTATTTCCCCTAAAACACAATAGTATTTCAGATTAAAACACACATGGCTAATAACACAGATGACAGGTTACCTTTAAATTGGTTATCTGGCTTAACTACTCAGTCTTGATGAATTTGTAAGGGGCGTTGGGGCCAAGGTCTGTTACATCACCCCCAGACACCATTATACATGGTTCTTATATATCCGTGTGTGATATTACATCTTCCAAACACTTTCCCATGCATCCATATAATCCTAAGTAACACTGAACTTGGGAATCTTTGCATACTTCAGGAACAGAGAGACTCCAGTTTAATAAAAATGAATGTTTTTTTTACTCTAGAACTTGAGTTTAAGAACATTTAGATGGGTTTCTCCCTATATTAGTGAAAGGAAGGTGAAGCAGAGACCCAACAGTCAAGGGGATTGGGGGAGGGGAGAAGCCAGTGGGGACCTGTCTTAGACTGGTCATCCGAGATGCATATTTCCTAGTAGGGGTTTCAAAATAATTTTTATCTGAAATGCTACAGTGTACTTGGCTGTAATAACTCAGCAGGATTCTGCTTCATACTGCCGTGGTTTGGCCTGCATGAATCAGATGACAAGTTCCCTTTATAGGGGAAATACGACTTTGTAAAAAAAAAATAGGTCAGTAGCATTGCATTTATGATTCTACAACATTAGCAGCTTTATTTGTCCCCAATGATCCAGCTCTGATTCTCTAGCAGTCCTACAGGTCTTTGTTTACATGCCTACATCACGTTGACCGTTGCAGTCATTCAGTCCCCGGAGTTGTCACGTGATCAACTACTGGCTTCATTGCTCAGCGAAGGGAGCCATGATGGCAGTAGTATGATGTGTGGGCCAGTGACTGGCTGCAGACACAAGTTAATTATATAGGGGGTGATGTCTGCAGTGTAAACAGCAGCATCAGGGATGCACAGAGGCTGGCTGGCAAATTTTGGTTGGGGGGGGCAAGCAGACAGCAGTTGCCTATGAACTGCGGCCCTTCCTTATTGTGTTTACAGTATGAAATTCACCATTGAGTGGGCTACATAGAAGCAGTGAAAGACCCAAACCTATTACACAGATATGGTATCAAAACCAAGCTTAGGGTAGATGTACAACATCTTTTTCAGATGAATTCCGCCTGAAAAAGAGCAGCAAAATAGCCACAAAAAATGAACAAAATGCACAGGAATGTATAATGGACATCGCTATGCACACATGAAACGTGGACGAGGGACGGCTGCAGAACGAGGGGTACAGCAACAATCAGCAGACATGCACAAAGATTAGATAATATAAGATGAATATGTACTAACTAGTTTATAAAACAAAGGATGACAGGAGTAGTAAGAGTATTCACAGGTACACTTAACAGTTCTATGCAAGAAAAATACACACGATTAACCTTTCAATGCATGAATCCACAAAACGACAGTGTTGTGCCAGCACTTTAGTAATCGCCTACTTGGAGCAGTTTTTTTTAAAGTGTTTCTTACAGAAAAGTCCTTTTCTCCAAACTAACTAGCCCTCTATAAAGTTATTTATATATGCGCATATATATTCAGTTGTAACATGGTACTGGTACGTCCTGAGACTGAAGCAGAAGGGTCCTTGTTGGGCTGAGTCCCGAATAATCAGAAACGTTGACTTGAATCTCTTAGAGAATGCCGATTTCTCCAATGCAGGGCTTCTGTAAGTCCTTAGAAATAAGGCCTCAGGTTACCTAGCCCAAGATGCTGTGTACTTGGTTGTCCTCACCGAGTCGGCTCATGTCAAGCTGAACAACGCGTCCCAAAGTCACATAAACCAGAACCCGAATTGCACCGCTCTATCCAGTCCTTTTTCCAACGATGCACAGCTTCACTTTCACCTTCAACTCCCCTAGAAACTGTCTCCAACTGCCAAACCCCCGCGCTGCAACTCTGGCCTCTCTATTCCCCTCTACTGGTCAGATCATATGTTACATCAGAAATTTCCAACAATACAGTAAACTGTGATTTACCCTTACATTCCACCCCACTAACATTTTGACGTCTCGGAAAAAACAGCACAAGCCGAGATCTAGTCCCACTCTAAGTCATTTTGGAGGTACCTTTGTGGAGGGACGCCCACTTTGGGATGCTTCAACCTACGCAAGCCAGCAGGGTCCAAGGACTCTATAGGGCCCTCAGCTTCACTCTTTCTCTGTAGTTGCGGCTCTGGTTCGGGTGCCAGAGCTGTACTGTCTGTTAAGTTCGGCGTGACTGGTACAGTCCACAATTAGTCATCATCGTAATCTTCCACTAGGGATCTGTTGTTCCTGCTGTACTCAGGCCGAGGTTGTCTTGGGGGGGTCGATGGAATGACAGGGGCAAAGCATGTTCTGATGTAGTCGGTGTACCAGACCGGATCCATCTTCTCGCTTCACATCGTACACTGGTCCATTCGGAATTACCTGCTTCAACACCTTGTAGGGCTCTGGCTCCCAGCGAACATCCAACTTTTCAATGGTAGTCTTTACACGGGCCAGCACTCTGTCCCCAGGTGTGAACGGTTCAGTTTGGACTGAACCACGGTTTCAGGGTAACTGATTTTGTTGCTTGCCTCCTACCAACTTGTGAATAGTTTTCTGTCTAATTCGCTGCTCCTGAACCCATGACTCTGGAGTGCAGTGTTTTTTTTACAGTTGGAGTACTCAAGTTAAGTTCGGACACTTTTCTTTCTGACTGTCCTAATAGTGACATGCAGGAAGTGTAACCAGTAGTGCTTTGCACTTGGTTATTGTAGGCCCAGACCAGTTCAGGCAAATAATCAGGACACCGCAGTTTGTTGTCTCCCTCCAGGGTTCGAAGCATCTGCAGCAGTATTATATTAAATCGCTCACAGGTGCCATTTCCTTGTTTGTGATAGGGTGTAGTTCAGGACCTCCTAGAGATTTTCCATGACTTTACCTAGAAAGCATGCTCCCTGGTCAGAGTGAATCATCTTCAGACATCCGTATATGACGCGCCCCCTGGGCCATGTTGTTAGGGATACCCGGAGCCGGATCAGATGGGGGTTGTAGTCTCCGAGTGGCTGTGACCCGGTCCATGCCCAGGGTGTCAAACTCAGTGTGCGGCAGTCCTTGCAGATGTTCTTAGTGTTGACTACGCCACCCGTTGATTTGCGGTCAAAAGGCCGCCGCTGCAGGATGGTCCGCTGAGGCTGGTGGTGTGTGTGCAGCTGTGGTAGTATAACCCCCAACGGGAGGGGTATAGCCTCAGGGGGTCAGACGTGGAGGATGGTGGTTGTGAAGGTGCAGCAAGGAGACTCAGAGTCAGGAGATGCAGTTCAGGGCTTTTACTTACTGGTGTTCTTTTGGTCACTCTGGCCTTGAGTGACCACCCGAGCCGTGCTGCGTCCACCAGGTCCTGGACTCGGCTAACCCCCAGGCAGTTCTGAAGCATGGTCCTGAGCTCCTTTCTGACTCTCCCTTCCTCTGGCCGTTCCCACCAGGGATCCACTTTTGGCCGGCTCCCTCGGGTCTCTTGGTGGTCAAGCCTCCTCTGGGCTCCCTGACCCTATGCTCGGTGTGCCTTTCTAGTGGATTTGGTGAGGGTCGTGGCAGATCCTGACCACGACCTCCGGTTCCTGGCTAAGGTGTGCTTTGGCCTCTGCCAGCTTGGGTTCCGGTACCCTGGTCCGCCAACCCTTCACCCTTCTGTCTGTATTCTGGGGTCTTGGGGTTCTTTCTTCTTTCCTCTCTGGGTCCTTCTGACTCCTCTCTCTCTCTCAGCAGGCCTTGCTCTGGAGCTGGGCCCAGCTGGAGCCACAGCTCCCTGTCAGCCCTCCTGGCTGAGCTCCTCTGCTCTGCTCCTCAGGCTAAAGACTCTCACTGACTGACCCTGTTCTAAGATGGTGCCCACCTTATATACTCCCTCTATGTGTGAGCTCAGGTGACCAGCACCCAATGAGCTCCTATCTTTACCCAGACTACTCCCCCTATCTGCCCCTACACTACTGGGATGTTCCACCCCCCTCCCACTCCAGCCAGGGACAGACGCTGTCGTACCTGCACATAAACTGGTGGGAGTACCGTAGTTCTGTCCCCCGGAAATGGGATGTATGTAGTGCATGCAGCCTTCTGAGCTCAGTTCCACACTCCATCCTTACGCGGGAGTGGAATACCACACCTCTGGCTTGAGGTGCAATACCCCTGTAGCAGCCGAGTCCTCAGGGTGCTACATTCCCCCCTGGTAAATCACAGCACGTCCTCGGGCTGTAAAAGAATAAAAACATCCACAAACATACAATTTTTTTTTTTCCAAAAACATCATAAACATAATAAACACTATATATATCATAAAACTTTTCATATCAAACTTTTCATAGTAAACATTCTTGTTCCTCCGGCCACGGTGCTACTTGTGACCGGGTAAAGTGCAACAGTCTCTTGTAGAAAAAAACACAGTTTCCTATAAAACCGGTAGGGGGCGCCTTAGAAAGCGCAACTATATACAAAGGGGAATATGGCCGCTCTCAGTCCTCGGCCAGTGGGGAAAAGGAATGGCTGTTCACAGTCCTCAGCCTGTTAAGGGATAGGGACACACGGGTATTCACTTGCTGGTCCCGACGGGGACTACACTTTGGTAGCAACAGTTTTTGTACCCACACGGGTAACTATTTACATATTCTATTTACAGTTCATCAGTGGCGGCGTGCTCTTGGCTGAGGGTAATCTTTAGACCCGTCCGGGTCCTCTTGATCCTCCTCACCCCGTAGCTCCTTCTCAGTAAGTCTATGCACGTGCAGGGCATACGGGCCCTTGGCGCACTGATGCCAGGTGAAGGTGACCTCATCACCCAGGTATAGGTCACGACCTCTGTGTCCCTCCGGCAGATGACTTTCAACGTCTCTGCGGGTGACAAAGACGTCGCCGGGGGTCTTGTGGTCCCGGATGAAACCCCACCCGTGCTCCAACTGGAATTTTATTACAGTCCCGCTGGCACGGGGACCGTGGGCAGCACGGGGGTTTCTGCCGGCTCGGCTCTTCTGCTCGGCGCTCTTCACTTGGAGCCGCTCCTCGCGGACCCGCCTCTCTCGTCGCTCTCTAGCAAAAACCTCCAATTGTTGCTGGCAGCACTCCGCACGCTGGGCTCCGGCTGCCCGGGTCTCCTCGGTGAACCCGATGAGGTCTTCTCCGGTGGGGTCCCACGCAAACTGCGCTTCCTCCAACGAGAGTGGGGTGATCTTGGCGGGCGCCGGAGCCGGGATCAGGGGCTCATCCAGGGGTCTTTCCTTCCGGAGTCGGGGATGGTGATACTCCGGTGGCCACACAAAGGGCTGCCCATCCGGGCATGTGTGCTGGGCAAATAGGTCTTCACCCAGGTGTGGCGCTGTGGACGTTGAGGGCGCTGTTGTGGTGGCGGCGCCCGGGTTCACCAGGCCTTGCGACCAGGCCTGGGGCACCCTGAATGTAAAGGGCACCGTGAAGACGGCGGCGCCCGGGGTTACTTGGCCCAGTGACCAGGCCGGTGGCTCAGTGGAGGTAGAGGGCGCTGTTGGCACTGCGGCGCCCGGGGGCACTCGGCCTTGCGACCAGGCCGGTGGCGTCTCCTGCTTGGCCGTGCTCTGGATCGAGGCGCGTGACGTCACAGGGGGCGTGGCCGCGGCTCCGGCCGCTTGAGGCCTAGCTTGGAGCGATGACGCAGCGGCTACGGGAACGGTGAGTGGGGCTTCGGGGTCTGCGACGGGGAGCTGGGGCAGGTTTACGGCTTCTGGGCACGGGATATTGTCGTCCCCATTACCTGCCTTCATCTCTTCGGCTCCCTCCGCAGCGTCGTCTCCGGCCGTCGTCCCTCCTTCGCCGTCCTCAGAGGTGGACTTGCTCCTCGCTGCGGGTGGCATGCTTCGCTGGCGGGCTCCAGCCTGCAGGGCCATCTCTCGGGTCCACTCCGCCAGTGTTTCCTGCTGCACCCGGGCCATCCTTCGTGCGAGGCCCTCCAGCGCGGTCTGTGCACGCTCCCGATCTCCGGGGAGCTGCGCCAGGATCTCCAGCAGGCCCTCCGGAGTGGCGGCTTGCAACAGGCTCCTGACCACAGGGTCGGTGCTGCCTGACTCTCCCTCCATCTCCGGGTGCGTTCTCTCTGGACTTCCCCAAGCTGCTCCCATCTTCTTCCTTTTGTTCTGTCTCCGCCCACATTGGGGGTCGTCCTGGGGCAACTTTGTGATTGCCAGTTCCAGGGGCAGTTCCCTCACGCTGATGGACATATCAATCATCACAGTCTCTGCTGGTGGGGGCGGTTTCCACTTTTGGCGCCATTTCCGATCCTGGCCCACGATGGGAGGTGGCCTCTTGCCATCCTCTGGCACGCCCATAATGGCGTCCGCTCTGCCAAGGCGGGAAATCTTTTCAGATGGCGGGAACCGCTTCCCAGTGGCGGGAAACACTGCAGATGGCGGGAAAAGACTGCAGATGATGGGCAAATGGCGGGAACTGATCCGAGATGGCGTCCGATGGCGGGGACCCTCTGGAATTGGCGGGAGACTTCGTTTTGAGGTAAATGAGAATTTTTCTTCAGGCACGCAGTACCCGGTTGTTGCGGGCACGTGATCCTGCCGACTACGCCAAAGTTGACGCTCCCCCTGGGCCATGTTGTTAGGGATACCCGGAGCCGGATCAGATGGGGGTTGTAGTCTCCGAGTGGCTGTGACCCGGTCTGTGCCCAGGGTGTCAAACTCAGTGTGCGGCAGTCCTTGCAGATGTTATTAGTGTCGACTACGCCACCCGTTGATTTGCGGTCAAAAGGCCGCCGCTGCAGGATGGTCCGCTGAGGCTGGTGGTGTGTGTGCAGCTGTGGTAGTATAACCCCCAACGGGAGGGGTATAGCCTCAGGGGGTCAGACGTGGAGGATGGTGGTTGTGAAGGTGCAGCAAGGAGACTCAGAGTCAGGAGATGCAGTTCAGGGCTTTTACTTACTGGTGTTCTTTTGGTCACTCTGGCCTTGAGTGACCACCCGAGCCGTGCTGCGTCCACCAGGTCCTGGACTCGGCTAACCCCCAGGCAGTTCTGAAGCGTGGTCCTGAGCTCCTTTCTGACTCTCCCTTCCTCTGGCCGTTCCCACCAGGGATCCACTTTTGGCCGGCTCCCTCGGGTCTCTTGGTGGTCAAGCCTCCTCTGGGCTCCCTGACCCTATGCTCGGTGTGCCTTTCTAGTGGATTTGGTGAGGGTCGTGGCAGATCCTGACCACGACCTCCGGTTCCTGGCTAAGGTGTGCTTTGGCCTCTGCCAGCTTGGGTTCCGGTACCCTGGTCCGCCAACCCTTCACCCTTCTGTCTGTATTCTGGGGTCTTGGGGTTCTTTCTTCTTTCCTCTCTGGGTCCTTCTGACTCCTCTCTCTCTCTCTCTCAGCAGGCCTTGCTCTGGAGCTGGGCCCAGCCGGAGCCACAGCTCCCTGTCAGCCCTCCTGGCTGTGCTCCTCTGCTCTGCTCCTCAGGCTAAAGACTCTCACTGACTGACCCTGTTCTAAGATGGTGCCCACCTTATATACTCCCTCTATGTGTGAGCTCAGGTGACCAGCACCCAATGAGCTCCTATCTTTACCCAGACTACTCCCCCTATCTGCCCCTACACTACTGGGATGTTCCACCCCCCTCCCACTCCAGCCAGGGACAGACGCTGTCGTACCTGCACATAAACTGGTGGGAGTACCGTAGTTCTGTCCCCCGGAAATGGGATGTATGTAGTGCATGCAGCCTTCTGAGCTCAGTTCCACACTCCATCCTTACCCGGGAGTGGAATACCACACCTCTGGCTTGAGGTGCAATACCCCTGTAGCAGCCGAGTCCTCAGGGTGCTACATATACACATTGCCATCTCAGCAGTTTGGTCGCGGGTCAGTATGGCCACTGCAAATTTTTTAAAGTGATCCATCATTACTAAACAGTACTGTAGCCCTCCTGCAGCAGGCCCGCCTAGTACATAATCGATCATCAAGATCTCCAGGGATGCAGTTGACTGGATGATTTGAGTCAGCACCCTCTGCTCCGGTGTCTTCGCCAGCTTGCAAGCTCTGCATTGCTGGCAGACTTCTCTGACGATCTGCTCCAGCTGAGGATAGTACACAAATTGTTGAATCCATTTGTAAGTTTTCTTTGGACCGAAATGGGTACTTTTCTCATGGCCCTCCTCAGCCACACTCCGAACTAGGCTGATAGGAATCACGACTTGCCACTTCTTTTCTCTCTCTGATGGCAAATACACTGTCCGGTACATTACACCATCTTTAACAGGGAGTCTTTCCCACTGATAAAGAATCTTCCAGCCACCTGAGGAAAATTCGGCCCGAGCTATCATTGAAAGCCATTTCCCTTCTAGTAGCCAGTGCTTGATCATCCGGATTACAGGGTCATCATCTTGGGTCTGGGCCTATTAGGTCGGTATCCTGCTGAGCAACACCACCTGGCTTGCTGTAACTCCATTAGTCTTGGCTACGGAGGCCACGAATTTCACTCCCCCTAAGTCCAGTATCTCCGTCTCTTCTTCATCCATCTCTCTGGAGGGAACAGGAAGGGTGATTCGAGACAAAGCGTTAACATTAGCATTCTGTTTGCCAGAATGGTACTTGATGGAGTAATTAAGCTTCGCCATTCAGGTGACCCACCTCTGTTCCAGGGCCCCGAGCTCCACACTTTGTAGATGAGCCAATGGATTATTGTCAGTCCAGACCAAGACCTGTGCTCCAGTGAGGTATTCGGTGATCTTCTCGATCATGACCCAGATAAGCGCCAACAGCTCCAGCTTATAGGAACTGTAGTTAACTGGGTTTTGTTTGTAGTTTCTCAAAGACTGACTGCCGTACGCTATTACTCATTCCTGGCCCACCTGCTCCTGGGCCAGCACCGCTTCCAATCTGTGAAGACTTCCATCCGTATAAAGAATGAATGGACAATCATAATGAGCGTATGCCAACATCAGGGTATTGGTCAAGGCTTCTTTCAGCTGATCCAGGGCTTGTCGTTGCAAGGGTCTTCAGGCAAAGGGCCGATTCTTTCGGTCTTTTGTTGTCCCCTTCAGTAACTTGTCAAGAGGCTCGGCTATCTTAGCGAAGTTCAAGATGAAACGTCGATAATATCCTTTTAGTCCCAGGAAGTCTCGCAGCTCTTGAAGAGTCCATGGCAGAGGCCAGTTCCTTACAGCTTCCACTTTGCTTCCAGCCGGGCTGACTCCACCCAGGGACACCACGTGTCCTAGATATTCGATTTCTGTCTGAAACAAATTACACTTTCGGGGGCTTTAACTTCAGATTGTAGGCCTGTAGATGGGTCAGCACTTGTCTTAGTCTTCGTAGATGTTGCTTGAAGGTGGGTGCATGAATGATGTCATCTAGATACAGTACAGACCAAAAGTTTGGATACACCTTCTCATTTAAAGATTTTTCTGTATTTTCATGACTATTAAAATTGTACATTCACACTGAAGGGATCAAAACTATGAATTAACACATGTGGAATTATATACTTAACAAAAAAGCGTGAAACAACTGAAAATATGTCTTATATTCTAGGTTCTTCTAAGTAGCCACCTTTTGCTTTGATGACTGCTTTGCACGCTCTTGGCATTCTCTTGATGAGCTTCAAGTGGTAGTCACCGGAAATGGTTTTCACTTCACAGGTGTGCCCTGTCAGGTTTAATAAGTGGAATTTCTTGCCTTATAAATGGGGTTGAGACCATCAGTTGTGTTGTGCAGAAGTCTGGTAGATACACAGCTGATAGTCCTACTGAATAGACTGTTAGAATTTGTATTATGGCAAGTAAAAAGCAGCTAAGTAAAGAAAAATGAGTGGCCATCATTACTTTAAGAAATGAAGGTCAGTCAGTCCGAAAAATTGGGAAACTTTGAAAGTGTCCCCAAGTGCAGTTGCAAAATACATCAAGCGATACAAAGAAACTGGCTCACATGAGGACCGCCCCAGGAAAGGAAGACCAAGAGTCACCTCTGTATCTGAGGATAAGTTTATCCGAGTCACCAGCCTCAGAAATTGCAGGTTAACAGCAGCTCAGATTAGAGACCAGGTCAATGCCACACAGAGTTCTAGCAGCAGACACATCTCTACAACAACTGTTAAGAGGAGACTTTGTGCAGCAGGCCTTCATGGTAAAATAGCTGCTAGGAAACCACTGATAAGGACAGGCAACAAGCAGAAGAGACTCTTTTGGGCTAATGAACACAAGGAATGGACATTAGACCAGTGGAAATCTGTGCTTTGGTCTGATGAGTCCAAATTTGAGATCTTTGGTTCCAACCACCATGTCTTTGTGAGACGCAGAAAAGGTGAACGGATGGACTCTACATGCCTGGTTCCCACCATGAAGCATGGAGGAGGAGGTGTGATGGTGTGGGGGTGCTTTGCTGGTGACTCTGTTGGGGACTTATTCAAAATTGAAGGCATACTGAACCAGCATGGCTACCACAGCATCTTGCAGCGGCATGCTATTCCATTCGGTTTGCGTTTAGTTGGACCATCATTTATTTTTCAACAGGACAATGACCTCAAACACACCTCCAGGCTGTGTAAGGGCTATTTGACCAAGAAGGAGAGTGATGGGGTGCTACGCCAGATGACCTGGCCTCCACAGTCACCAGACCTGAACCATATTGAGATGGTTTGGGGTGAGCTGGACCGCAGAGTGAAGGCAAAAGGGCCAACAAGTGCTAAGCATCTCTGGGAACTCCTTCAAGATTGTTGGAAGACCATTTCCAGTGACTACCTCTTGAAGCTCATCAAGAGAATGCCAAGAGTGTGCAAAGCAGTCATCACAGCAAAAGGTGGCTACTTTGAAGAACCTAGAATATAAGACATATTTTCAGTTGTTTCACACTTTTTTGTTAAGTATATAATTCCACATGTGTTAATTCATAGTTTTGATGCATTCAGTGTGAATGTACAATTTTCATATTCATGAAAATACAGAAAAATCTTTAAATGAGAAGTTGTGTCCAAACCTTTGGTCTGTACTGTAGATCAAGATGGATTCAAAATTCAGCTCTCAAAAACTGTGTTCCATTAACCGCTGAAACATCCCAGGTGCATTGGTGAGTCCAAAAGGTATTCTATTGAACTCATACAGGCCCATTGGTGAAATGAAAGCTGTCTTGAGCTTGTTTCTTTCAGCCACTGGTACCTGCCAGTAGCCACTTGCCAGATCTAAGGTGAAGAAATATTTGGCCTGTCGAAGCACCATCAGGGACTCTTCCACTCTATTCCACTATTCACCTTGCGATAGTCGACATAGAATCTCAAGCTTCCGTCCTTCTTTCGGATGAACACTATCGGTGAGACCTATTGACTCTGACTCTCCTGCCCTCTCCACTACTCAGCATGTGTGATAGCATGGCTTTTACTTCCTTGTACAGGTTAGGGGGAATTTGTCTGTAGCATCGGCGTCTCTGCCTTCTTCCAGGCAGAGACGCCGTCCCTCTCACCTCCTCGCTCCCCGCTCTTCTTCCCAGCCTGCTGTCGGCACGCGCAGCCCTGTAGCTTCGGCGTCTCTGCCTCCTGCCGGGCAGAGACGCTGTCCCTCTCACCACGCTCCCTGCTCTCCTTCTCAGCCTGCTGTCTGCACGCGCAGTCCCCCGGGCACTGTGCTTAGGACGCGCGCGTGCTCCCCCCCTCTTAAAGGGGCCGCGCGCGCCGTCCTAAGGAGTCCCCGGCCAATAGCCGAGGGTCCTCCCATATATAGGGCACCTCCTCCAAAATGGAGGTGCCCGAGCAAAGTTGTTGCACAGTTTCTGATCTCTGCTTCAACCCTCAGGTCCCGCTGCTAGCCTGACTCCTCGTCCTGCCTGCCAGCCTGTTATCTGCCGTTACCTGCTGAGCCTGCCAGCCTGCTCACCTGGATCGCTCCCCTGTTACCTGCCTCTTACCTGCCTGTTACCTGCCCTGTCTGCCAGTCCGCTCACCTGGGAGCATCCGCCTGTTACCTGCACTGTCTGTCTGTCCGCTCACCTGGGAGCATCCTTCTGTTACCTGCAGAGTCCGTCAGCCCGCTCACCTGGGAGCGCTCACCTGTTACCTGCTGTGTCTGTCATACCGCTCACCTGGGAGCACCCGCCTGTTACCTGCTGTGTCCGTCAGCCCGCTCACCTGGGAGCGCCCACCTGTTACCTGCCTGTTACCTGCCTTATCCGTCTGCCCGCTCACCTGGGAGCGCCCACCTGTTTCCTGCCAGCCTGCCTGGAGGCTCTGCCGTCACTTGCTGTGACCACCTGCCTGGTAAACCTAGAGACTACTACCTGCTCTGCTGTCACGTACCGTGACCACCTGTCAGCTACCAGAGACTTCTGCCTGCTTGCCGTGTCCATCCGTCAAACCGGTCAGTCCCAGCCATCTGACCCGTGGGAGCCACCTGCTCTCTTACAAGGTCGTCCCCAGAGTAGCACCTGGTCCCTCAGCCCGGATCCTCCCTGGTCACGGTGTCGTTTGCTGCCGTCTGACCAGGGTCGGTTCGGGTTGATACTTAGTCATGCCCCTCTGGGTCCCTCCTTGCACCTCGACACAGAGGTTCCACCACCCGGACCCGTAACATTGTCCATATCGCTCACGGATTGGAGGTGTATGTCAGGATTTCTGTTGATTTCTACAGTTTGACCACTAGTGGCCGCTACTGTTCACTTTGATAATTGTGCTGCTGTTTCACTCCTTACCGCTGGAGGCTGCTGTTATGTTAAGCAATTGCCCTTTAACAAGATGACAAGTTCTGAATCTATGGAATCCATCTTGTTTTCTGTTTGACTTAATTAAAGCCACATGGACCTCTCACTCATTGCTTGAGTATTGTGTCTCAAAACTCAGCTCCTGAACATTCTTATGCAGACTGTTCTAAATTCATCTACGGATTGTTTCTTACAACTCGTTGCTAACTTCAAGAACTTCTACTACCGCTTGCTGTTCCTGCTCGTACTCCTTCGGCCACTGGTTTCCAGAAGTACTACGCCAGTATCATAACAGGATACTAAAGCCCTCATCATGGACACCGCAGAGGGAGGAAAATTGGAGGTTCTCGTAACTAAGATGAACTGTTTGCTTACCAACAGCTATGCAGATATGCAAACACTAAAAACAAAATACACGGTATTTGAAAATCAGACAACTCATAACATTCAAATTTTTGGACAAGCTACACAGGATCTACAGAATATTGTGCAAGATGCAAGCAATAAGATTGCACAGCAGTCGGAGCAGATTCTTCAATTACAAAATCAACTTATAGCTTTGGCCCCTCCACCCACTCTTCCACTGCCACCTTTCAGGTTTGGTGGAGACCATGACAAATTTTGTGGATTCACCAACCAGTGAAGATTGAATTTTGGTGCACACCCTGCTCACTTTCATACTGACAGATCAAAAGTATTGTGTATCATTATGCTACTGACACATAAAGCATTGGCCTGGGCCAGCCCCCTCATTGAAACTCATGATGATCAACTTAATGATCTGGAGGCTTTCCTAGCAGCCATGAGTCAGGTGTTTGATGACCCTAATCTTTGTGCAACAGCTTCAGCTACACTGATGGCGCTACGTTAGGGTAAACGCTCTGTTGCAGACTACACCCCAGAATTCAGACAGTGGGTGATTGATACCAAATAGAATAATGGTGCAAAATTATCTCTTTTTAAGAATGGACTCTCCTGCACATTCAAAGATGAACTAGCTCGCGCTGATGCTCTCACAAATTTTGATGGCTTCATTCACCATTGTATTTGTATAGACAACCGATTATCAGAGGGAAGATTGGAAAAGTGGAATTCAGACTGGTCCTGCAACAGTAATTGTTGTTCACCTGCTTCAACCACCAGTTCCAGAGACTTTGAGGAAAACAGTGCTCACATATCTGAAGTTGAATCCAAGCTGGTCGACAGCCTGTTAAAATGTGAAAGTGCTGAGATATCACGCTGTCTCAGCGTACAGGGGGTCAGGGGCCTGAGCTGACCCTAAACGGGGGCCCTGACTAATCCCTCAACCTGGAGGTACTGTTAATGGTACAGAGGTCCAGGCCGCCAGCGTAACCCTAAACTCCTGAATATCCCTGAACCTCAGTAATCTAGTCCTGAGAAGGACCCCGATCACAACAATGGGGAGCAGGATAGAAAATGCCCAAAACACAGTACTAGACAAACGAGACAGTACAAGGGGAAAACCAAAAACCACCTTGCATACAAAAACTAACACCACAATTACAGAGGGAACAACAACAGGTTAGGAGATAAATGATAAAGGGAGGAAGGGAAGAAACCACACCGCATACTCCTCGCTCCGAACTCCACCAAACAACGATCCGCTCTGAAGGTCTGCAAGAAATGCTTTCACCGACAACTTCCCTATCAGACCAGCAGGTATTTGAAGGAATCCCAATACTGCAGCATTAACTGCAGCTGGGCGAGGCTGAGCCTCGTCAAGCACAGAGAGAGAGAATTAACTCCCTCACAACCAAAAAACACAAAGCACCAAAAACTCAGCTGCGAGAAGTCAGGCTGTGTAGTCGCGACGATCTTCGTGGCGACACACCCATGACAGTACCCCCCCTTCTACGAGGGGCCTCCGGACCCTCAGGGCCAGGTTTATCTAGGTGAGTCATGTGGAAGGCCCGAATTAACCGGTCTGCGTTAATATCTGACGCAGGAACCCACATTCTCTCCTCAGGACCATACCCTTTCCAATGAACCAGGTACTGAAGGGACTGGCGACTAAAACGTGAATCGATGACTTTCGATACCTGAAACTCCAAATTTCCATTGACCACCACTGGAGGAGGAGGTAAAGGTGACGGTATCATTGGCGCCACATACCTCTTAAGCAAAGATCTGTGGAACACGTTATGAATTTTAAACGTAGGGGGGAGGTCAAGACGGAATGCACCGGATTAATTATAGAACTGATCCTGTACGGCCCGATGAACCTGGGACCCAGTTTCCAGGAGGGAACCTTGAGTTTTATATTCTTGGTAGACAACCATACCCGATCGTTCACACTTAGGTCCGGACCAGACACTCTCCTCCTATCAGCCATACGTTTGTATCGGTTCCCCATAGTACTCAGATTATTCAGTACCCCTCTCCATACAGAAGCGAGTGATGACGAAAATCGTTCCTCCTCAGGAAACCCCGAAGAGTCCCCTCTACTGAAAGTACAAAACTGGGGGTGAAAACCATATGCCCCAAAAAACGGGGACTTACCAGTGGATTCGCTCCGCCTATTATTAAGAGCAAACTCCGCCAGAGGTAAGAAAGAGGCCCAGTCCTCCTGGTTCTCTGACATAAAACACCGGAGATATGTCTCCAAACTCTGGTTCAGACGTTCCGTCTGACCATTGGTCTGAGGATGAAAAGCCGATGAGAACGATAAATGCATCCCCCGCCGAGTACAAAAAGCCTTCCAGAATTTGGACACAAACTGAGACCCCCGATCCGACACCACATCGGAGGGTACCCCGTGAAGCCTCACAATCTCTCCAATGAACACCTACGCAAGAGTTTTAGCATTAGGAAGAGCAGGAAGAGCGATAAAATGTGCCATCTTGCTGAACCTGTCTACTACAACGAGTATGACCGTTTTACCCAAGGACGGCGGGAGGTCCGTAATAAAGTCCATAGACAGATGAGTCCAAGGACGCTCCGGGAACTTCAAAGGTAAGAGGGCCCCAGACGGACGGGTATGTGGGGTCTTAGAGCACGCACAAACCCCACAGGACGCAACAAAAGTTACCACCTCCTTATGTAAGTTAGGCCACCAAAACCGACGCGAGAGGAGATCCACAGTTGCTTTACTCCCTGGGTGTCCTGCCAAAGCTGAGTTATGGTGTGCCTCGATCACCTTTTGTCGTAGCTGATCTGGAACAAACAGTCTCCCTGGAGGTCCAACAGGGGCGTCCCCCTGAGCCTCCAATACCTCCTCCTCAAGCTCAGAGCATACTGCCGACACCACCACCCCCTCTTGAAGGATAGGAACCAGATCATTCGTATTCCCGGCCCCAGGGAAACTACGAGATAAGGCATCCGCCTTCACATTTTTTGACCCAGGACGATATGTAACGACAAAATTAAACCTGGTAAAAAACAACGACCACCTGGCTTGTCTGGGATTCAGACGTTTTGCGGACTCCAGATAAAGCAGGTTCTTGTGATCGGTGATGACGGTGACCGGATGGACTGCCCCCTCCAAAAAATGGTACCACTCCTCAAAAGCTAACTTAATAGCCAAGAGTTCCCTATTGCCGATATCGTAATTCCTCTCAGCGGACGACAATTTTTTGGAGAAAAAAGCGCACGGACGCCACTTACCAGGGGACGAACCTTGTGACAATACTGCTCCCACCCCTACCTCAGAAGCGTCTACCTCTACAATGAACGGCTGTGACGCATCAGGTTGAATGAGTATGGGTGCTGAGGCAAAGCATTTTTTCAAGGAGGAGAATGCTTGACAAGCCTTGTCAGATCACCTAGAAAAATCCATACCCTTTTTTGTCATGTCTGTGAGAGGTTTAACCATGGATGAGAAATTACGAATGAATTTCCGGTAATAATTAGCAAACCCCAGGAAACGTTGTAGTGCCTTAAGATTCTCTGGCAGATCCCACTCAAGAACTGCCCGCACTTTCCCTGGGTCCATACGAAAACCGGACGCTGACACCAGGAAACCTAAAAACTGGAGTTCCTGTACGGCGAGCACACACTTCTCCCATTTGGCGTACAGTTTATTATCCCGCAAAATCTGTAACACCTGCCTAACATGCTCCTGATGAGACACAAGATCAGGCGAGTAAATTAAGATGTCATCCAGATATATGACCACAAACTGACCCACCAGGCGGCGAAAAATGTCATTAACAAAGTGTTGGAACACCGCCGGGGCATTAGTCAGACCGAATGGCATGACAAGGTTCTCATAATGCCCCTCCGGAGTGTAAAACGCCGTCTTCCACTCATCCCCCTCCTTTATCCTAATCAGATTGTACGTCCCCCTGAGATCCAACTTAGAGAACCATTTGGCGCCCACGATCTGATTAAAGAGATCGGGGATAAGTGGGAGTGGATACGGATCTCGGACCGTAATCCGATTAAGTTCATGGAAATCCAGGCAAGGGCGTAGGCCTCCATCTTTCTTCTTCACAAAGAAGAACCCCGCGGCCACCGGGGAAGATGAAGGTCTAATATGCCCCTTAGCCAGACTCTCAGAAATATAATCCTTCATGGCCTGCCTCTCCGGACCAGATAGGTTATACAACCTAGATTTAGGTAACTTGGCCCCAGGGAGCAATTTTACAGAACAGTCATACACGCGATGAGGAGGTAGTTCCTGACACCCTTTCTCCGAGAATACATCCTCAAAGTCCGTCAGAAATGGAGGTAAGACCCTAGGAGTGACAGCACTGATGACCGTATTCATGCAGTTTTTATTACAGAATTCACTCCATTGGCTTATCTCCCTGGATTGCCAATTAATAACCGGATTATGCTTAGTTAACCAAGGAAGGCCCAACACAATAGGAGTGGGAAGACCCTCCAACACGTAGCAAGACAACAGTTCTTTATGTATCGCCCCCACTTGAAGATTTACGTTATGCACGACTTGCAAAAAACTTCCCTGACCGAGAGGCCTGGCGTCGATCGAAAATATGGGGATGGGTTTAGCCAACATATTCAATAGCATACCTTGAACCCGGGCAAACCGAGCGTCCACCAGATTAGCCCCGGCCCCACTATCTAGAAGAACAGATATCCTCTCAGTTCTCGTACCCACCACCACCTCCGCCGGTACGAGAAACTGAGACGAACCTAGGGACGAAATACCTACTCCCAGATTGCCGTCCACCACACAACCTGGGATCAATAGTTTTCCGACGACTCTTTACTCTGCAAAGGACGGGATGGATACCCCCCAATAAAATGTCCCTTTCTCCCGCAGAAGAAGCCCCTTCCAGTCTTGTGGTGCACCGCCGGTCCCCTCCCCCGGAAAGATGTCCCTCCTAACTGCATAGGCTCCTCTGGACTGACCAGGGGAACCTCCATATGAGGGGACCTTGTAGGAGGTGGAGTCATCCCAGGGGGCAGAGTTATCCCGCACCTCTCCCGAAGCCGTCTGTCAGTGCGAATAGCAAGGGCCATAGCGGCTTCCAATGAGGCGGGAGGGTCATACTGTGCCAACACATCCTTTAATTTGTCAGATAACCCTTGACAAAACTGGCTCCTAAGAGCCGGGTCATTCCACTGGGTGTCCGTGGCCCACCTACGGAACTCCGAACAGAATTCCTCCGCCGGACGGTCTCCCTGGTGGATCCTACGTAACTTAGATTCAGCAAGGGAGATCCGATCCGGGTCATCATATACGAGTCCCAGAGCAGCGAAAAGCCTATCCACTGACTGGAGAGCTGGGGAGCCCGGGGGAAGAGAGAACGCCCAAGATTGTGGGTCCCCTTGTAGGAGCGAGATGACAATTCCCACCCTTTGCTCCTCACTCCCCGATGACCGAGGCCGCAGCTGAAAGTACAACTTGCATGCCTCCCGGAAAACAAAAAACTTGTCCCGCCCCCCAGTGAACCTGTCAGGGAGAGCTACTTTAGGTTCTGATCCGGCTTGCTCCAGGGGACACAAAACCTTGGACTTAACGTCCGCCAACTCCATGGACAAACTCTGCAACTGCCGAGCTAGACTGGCTACTGGATCCATGGTGGTTGGAAAAAAAATTTTTATTTTTTTTTGTCGGTCGGTGAAAATGTCACGCTGTCTCAGCGTACAGGGGGTCAGGGGCCTGAGCTGACCCTAAGCGGGGGCCATGACTAATCCCTCAACCTGGAGGTACTGTTAATGGTACAGAGGTCCAGGCCGCCAGCGTAACCCTAAACTCCTGAATATCCCTGAACCTCAGTAATCTAGTCCTGAGAAGGACCCCGATCACAACAATGGGGAACAGGATAGAAAATGCCCAAAACACAGTACTAGACAAACGAGACAGTACAAGGGGAAAACCAAAAACCACCTTGCATACAAAAACTAACACCACAATTACAGAGGGAACAACAACAGGTTAGGAGATAAATGATAAAGGGAGGAAGGGAAGAAACCACACCGCATACTCCTCGCTCCGAACTCCACCAAACAACGATCCGCTCTGAAGGTCTGCAAGAAATGCTTTCACCGACAACTTCCCTATCAGACCAGCAGGTATTTGAAGGAATCCCAATACTGCAGCATTAACTGCAGCTGGGCGAGGCTAAGCCTCGTCAAGCACAGAGAGAGAGAATTAACTCCCTCACAACCAAAAAACACAAAGCACCAAAAACTCAGCTGCGAGAAGTCAGGCTGTGTAGTCGCGACGATCTTCGTGGCGACACACCCATGACATGAGAGAAAAAAACGGAGACTTCAGGAAAATCAGTGTTTTTATTGTGGCAAGACTGACCACTTTCTCATTAATTGTGCTTCTCGACTACGTAAAATAGTGGCAGTGGTAGCGGATCCTAACTTTTCCGACGAAGAATCAGTCTTGTCTGAACCAGCGTTTCCAGTGAATGCTGTCATCCATTCAATTTCTTCTATTGCACCCAACATTAAAAAGGAAAACAAGGACTCTCATTGATTCCTTTCTATCAAGTTTCAAGTTGATGCTCAATGGATTTCCACATCTTCCATGATTGATTCAGGAGCAAATGGAAATTTTCTGGGCATCTCTTTCGCAAAAGAACACTGGGTACAAATTCAAAACAGCCTTTCATCTATTATCATGGAAACTGTTGACGGATCGCCACTAAATTAGGGACCAGTGAATCTAGAGACTGAACCCCTAGAGATAGTTATGGAACCTAATTACTATGAGGTCTTATTCTTCTTACTAATCTCATCTCCACATTTTCCAATAATCCTGGGGTTGCCATGGCTACAGACTCAAAATCCCACAATCAATTGGGAAACCAAACAAGTGTCTTTTCCATCTATTGTTCACGCCCCACAGGCTTCAGCAAATGAAGAGGTTGTAGAGGATCCTGAACAATCTTCTAAACTACCATCATATATATAAGGAATTTGATGATGTATGTGACAAGAAAAATTGCCGACAAACTCCCTCCTCATCGGCCATTGTCCGATTGATCCACTACTTGGAGCAGTGATACCGTTTGGAAGCATTTACCCACTGGCCGAGCAAAAATTAAAAACACTCAAGCAATACATCGATAAAAATGTAGCTAAAGTCTTTATTCGTCCATCTTCATCACCAGCAGGTGATGACTGCTTCTTGAGACCCTGCATTGATTGCGGAGAATTGAACAAAATTGCTGTAAAGAATCAATACCCTCTGCTTCTGATCCCCGAATTGCTGGACAGAGTTTGTCATGCAAAGTTGTTTACAAAACTGGATCTTCGAGGGGCATACAACTTGGTTCGTGTTAGACCAGGTGATGAATGGAAAACGGTATTCAGATCACGCTATGGACACTATAAGTGCTTAGTCATGTCATTTGGACTGTGCAATGCTCCTGCAATGTTTCAGCATTTTGTTAATGACATTTTCAGAGACTTGCTTGATCAATTTGTAGTCATTTATCTGGATGACCTACTAATCTTTTCTAATTCTGCAGAAGAACAGCAGAATCATGTGAAAACTTTGCTAGAGCTTCTAAGAACCCACCATCTTTATATTAAGCTGAAAAAATATGAGTTTCATCAAACAGAGATCCAGTTCTTGGGCTATATAATCTCTACTCAAGGATTGCAAATGGACGCTAGCAAGATTCACGTTATCACTGAGTGGCCAACGCCAAAAGACATGAAAGAAGTCCAACAATTTGTGGGGTTTGCCAATTTTTACAGATGTTTCATTAAGAATTTTCAGGTATAATTGCACCAATAACTGAATTAACAAAGAAAGGCATGTAGTTTGTTTGGTCTCCTCAAGCACGAGATGCTTTTTCTTGCCTGAAGATGAAGTTCACCACAGCTCCTATGCCAATTCATCCCAATCCAGCACATGCCTTTATTGTGGAAGTGGATGCTTCAGACAGTGCAGTAGGGGCCATTCTATCACAAAGAACAGGAACAAAAGATTTGCTACATCCTTGTGTCTATTTCTCCAGAAGTTTCACCATGTCAGAGAAGAATTATGATGTGGGGACCAAAGATCTCTTAGCTATCATTGCTGCTTTCAAGGAATGGAGACATCATCTAGAAGGAACAGCTCAACAAATTGTTGTTCTAACTGACCATCGTTACCTTGAATTTATCAGGTCTGCCAAATGTTTGTCTCCCCGTCAGGCTCAATTGAGTCTCTTTCTTAACCGATTCAACTTTGTTATCTTACAGATCTGGCTCACGGTAAGGCTGATGCTTTCACTAGGATCTTCTCCAAAAATCCTTTTACAGCAGCAACAACAACAACCATTCTGCCTGAGTCCAACTTCCTGGGGGTGATCTACAACAAAGACTTGCTGGAAGATGTATGGGAAGCATATGAGACAGACCCAAATCTTCTGCATCCACCAGATGATATATCTCTTACCTTTCAAAATAAAGTATGGACTCATAATCATTGCACCTATGTTCCAGAAACTGCAAGACTTAAATATTAAAACTAATCCATGACTCCACTTTAGCAGGACACAAAGGAATTAAAAAAACACAAGAACTTCTGTCTCGTTTCTTTTGGTGGCCCAATTGCCAAAAAGATGTTAAACAATATGTATCTTCCTGTAACACCTGTGCCATGTATAAAACTCCCCGCACATGACCAATGGGATTTTTGAAGCCTCTGAAAATTCCATCTAGTCCTTGGGGCTCTTTATATATGGACTTTATTGTGGAACTAGCAGTTTCAGAGCGAAAGATTTCAATCATAGTGGTGGTGGACGGAGTCACCAAAGCAGCACATTTTGTACCCTGCACTGGTTTACCATCTGCTAAATCTGCTGATCTTATAATTCAAAATGTGTTTAGTAGAGATGAGCGTTGTTCTACTCGAACTGTTCGCCAATCTCAAATTCGAGCTGTGTTTGGGTGGTGTTCGAGCCGTTCGGCGAACACGAACAATTTGAGAAAATTCGGCTGTTCGAGGTTATGTTCGATAACTGTTCGTGCACCAAAATCATAACTGGATTTTTTCTCAGTAATGATGAAAATTAATGTTAATACGCAGTTTGAGTGTACAGCGGGGTGGGGGGAGGGGCAGGGGATGGATCTCTGCAGGAACAATGAAGATCTCCATTTTTTTTTTCTCTTTCCCGCATTTACAGTGGGGAGGTGCAATCTGTCAGCCTATCAGCAGCGCACACACGGAGCGAAGTGCTTTTTTTCACACAAGCAAGGGCATGTGTCATTGGCAGTGTATGTCACATGTCCTTGCCCTATAAGACCAAGCCATTTTCCCCGTCGCCACCATTTTCTCACTGCTGCAGCTGCGTGTTAGACGGCACCGCTGTTGCTGTGTGCGCTATACCTTGTTAATTTCAAGCCAATTTTCGCACAAATCTACAGATAGCTTGGGAGTAGGGAATAGTTGTGATTGCAGTCCTTTTAAGGACTAGGTTACAGCATTTCCTACGACTTTTATCAGGCAGGTCTGTGCTCTTAAATAGATAGATTGTGGAAGTAAAGACTAATTGTAATTGGAGTCCTTTTCAGGACTAGGTTACATCAGTTCCTATCAGTTTTTGCCAGGCAGGTCTGTGCCAGTGCTGTGCAAGTTTTTTTCACAGCATTTGGCTGAATCTAGCAAAGCTAATCCTTTTTGGCCTATTGCAGAGTGTGTTAGTCAGTGGAGTAGCCTATCTGTGTTGCAAGATATACCACCTGTGTATAGAATACCAATTTTTTTACTGCACCTAGTGAAGTAAAATCTTTTGGGCATAGCATCATTCTATTAGTCCATCTATACTGACCTCCATCAGGTTGCAAATTGAATATAATTTTTTTCTGCATCTAGCTCTGAAAAAATATTGGGCTTTTAGCTGTGTGTGGGACTTGTTGTATTAGTCCATCTATACTGACCTCCATCAGGTTGCAAACTGAATAGATTTTTTTCTGCATCTACCTCTGAAAAAATATTGGGCTTCTAGCTGTGTGTGGGACTTGTTCTATTAATCCATCTATACAGACCTCCATCAGGTTGCAAACTGAATATATTTTTTTCTGCATCTACCTCTGAAAAAATATTGGGCTTCTAGCTGTGTGTGGGACTTGTTGTATTAGTCCATCTATACTGACCTCCATCAGGTTGCAAACTGAATATATTTTTTTCTGCATCTACCTCTCAAAAAATATTGGGCTTCTAGCTGTGTGTGGAACTTGTTCTATTAATCCATCTATACAGACCTCCATCAGGTTGCAAACTGAATATATTTTTTTCTGCATCTACCTCTGAAAAAATATTGGGCTTCTAGCTGTGTGTGGGACTTGTTGTATTAGTCCATCTATACTGACCTCCATCAGGTTGCAAACTGAATATATTTTTTTCTGCATCTACCTCTGAAAAAATATTGGGCTTCTAGCTGTGTGTGGGACTTGTTCTATTAATCCATCTATACAGACCTCCATCAGGTTGCAAACTGAATATATTTTTTTCTGCATCAACCTCTGAAAAAATATTGGGCTTCTAGCTGTGTGTGGGACTTGTTGTATTAGTCCATCTATACTGACCTCCATCAGGTTGCAAACTGAATATATTTTTTTCTGCATCTACCTCTGAAAAAATATTGGGCTTCTAGCTGTGTGTGGGACTTGTTCTATTAATCCATCTATACAGACCTCCATCAGGTTGCAAACTGAATATATTTTTTTCTGCATCTACCTCTGAAAAAATATTGGGCTTCTAGCTGTGTGTGGGACTTGTTGTATTAGTCCATCTATACTGACCTCCATCAGGTTGCAAACTGAATATATTTTTTTCTGCATCTACCTCTGAAAAAATATTGGGCTTCTAGCTGTGTGTGGGACTTGTTCTATTAATCCATCTATACAGACCTCCATCAGGTTGCAAACTGAATATATTTTTTTCTGCATCTACCTCTGAATAAATATTGGGCTTCTAGCTGTGTGTGGGACTTGTTGTATTAGTCCATCTATAGTGACCTCCATCAGGTTGCAAATTAAAAATAATTTTTATCTGCATCTACAGTACCTCTGAAAAAATATTTGGGCTTCTAGCTGTGTGTGGGACTTGTTCTATTAGTCCATCTATACTGACCTCCATCAGGTTGCAAATTGAATATAATTTTTATCTGCATCTAGCTCTGAAAAAATATTTGGCCTTCTAGCAGTGTGTGGGACTTTCTCTATTAGTCCATCTATACTGACCTCCATCAGGTTGCAAATTAAAAATAATTTTTATCTGCATCTACAGTACCTCTGAAAAAATATTTGGGCTTCTAGCTGTGTGTGGGACTTGTTGTATTAGTCCATCTATACTGACCTCCATCAGGTTGCAAATTAAAAATAATTTTTATCTGCATTTACAGTACCTCTGAAAAAATATTTGGGCTTCTAGCTGTGTGTGGGACTGTTCTATTAGTCCATCTATACTGACCTCCATCAGGTTGCAAATTGAATATAATTTTTATCTGCATCTAACTCTGAAAAAATATTTGGCCTTCTAGCAGTGTGTGGGACTTTCTCTATTAGTCCATCTATATTGACCTCCATCAGGTTGCAAATTAAAAATAATTTTTATCTTCATCTAGCTCTGAAAAAATATTTGGCCTTCTAGCAGTGTGTGGGACTTTCTCTATTAGTCCATCTATACTGACCTCCATCAGGTTGCAAATTAAAAATAATTTTTATCTGCATCTACCTTTGAAAAAATATTTGGGCTTCTAGCTGTGTGTGGGACTTGTTCTATTAATCCATCTATACAGACCTCCATCAGGTTGCAAACTGAATATAATTTTTTTCTGCATCTAGCTCTGAAAAAATATTTGGCCTTCTAGCAGTGTGTGGGACTTGTTCTATTAGTCCACCTATACTGACCTCCATCAGGTTGCAAATTCAAAATAATTTTTTGTCTGCATCTAGCTCTGAAAAAATATTTGGCCTTCTAGCAGTGTGTGGGACTTTCTCTATTAGTCCATCTATACTGACCTCCATCAGGTTGCAAACTGAATATATTTTTTTTCTGCATCTACCTCTGAAAAAATATTGGGCTTGTAGCTGTTTGTGGGACTTGTTCTATTAATCCATCTATACAGACCTCCATCAGGTTGCAAACTGAATAAAAAAAATTTCTGCATCTACCTCTGAAAAAATATTTGGGCTTCTAGCTGTGTGTGGGACTTGTTCTATTAGTCCATCTATACTGACCTCCATCAGGTTGCAAATTGAATATAATTTTTTTCTGCATCTAACCCAGCCAATAGTTTTGGCCTAATACCACAGTTTGGCCACTCAGCTCTGCTCGGTTCCCATCCATTGTTTTTTTTGTGCAAACAACTCCAGAGTTGTGAATTAGTTAACCACCAAAATGAGTGGAAAAAGGCCTGCTGCTGGTGGAAAGGGGAATAGGCGTGTTGGGAAGGGGAAAAAAGGTTGTGTCCGTGGGGTAGGTGTTAAAGCAACAGTAACATCTGCAGAAGAAAGACCATCTTCCAGCCAAACTAAAATGTCTACTTCTTTTAGCGGACAATGTGATAAGATCCCTTTCTTACGGCCACGCCAATCGCTACAAATTCCAGATGAGGCACAAAAACAGCAGGTGCTTCAACGGATATCAAGTGCTCCTTTAAGTGGGCTCTCCTCCACATCAACTTCAACATCACAAATACTCCAGTCCTCAAAGGTGTCACCCCAATCGCACTTGCTTCCTCACAGCTCCCAAATCTCCAGCTGCCCGTCTGAGTATGAGGTAGAACAGATGGTTGAGTCTGCAGAGCTGTTTACTCATACTATAGCCTGGGAATCAGAGGTCGACTCCAGCGCTTCTGTGAATCCAGACGAGGAAATGATCTGCACTGATGCCCAGAATCTTTATGAGTCGGATCCAGGACCAGACGCAGAAGGTTCTGACCATAATGTAGACCCTCATTCCCAAACTGTAGCTCCTGTTGGTGGAGACAATGAGGAAGACGATGATAAGACTCAAATACCTGATTGGAGCGACAACTTTTTTGTCAGGGCAGGAACAGGTTGGCTCTGAGGACGACGGGTGTGATAACGCACAGGGTGATGATGATGAGGTTGGAGATCCCACTTACTGTCAACCCACAGTCAGCCAAGAGATGAGGTCAGCAGAGGAGGTGGAGGAAGATGCTAGTGACGACGAGGTCAGGTTGCGCCTTCCTGGACAGAGACGTAGTACTGGAAGCACGTCAACAACTGCATCCTCAAACACAACTCTGCCTCTCACCACAAGTCGTGGTGGCTCTTCAGGTCGCATGGGTGCTAAGCCTTGCATAGCCTGGGCATTTTTTCAGATCGATAAAGATGACCCAACTCGTGTTATCTGTAACATTTGTCAGCAAAAGCTAAGTAGAGGCCAAAAAATACATAGTTTGAGTACTTCATGCATGAACCGGCACATGGACATGAAGCATAAGTTGCAGTGGGAAGCTCAGTGTGCTACAATGCGGCCTAGCCAGCCGGGCCAACCACCGTCTGCCATATCTTGTGCATCCGCGGCCTCTTCATCCTCTGTGACTGGGGGGACAGCAGTCACACCTGTTTTGGGGCGCAGACCTGCCACCTCTTTACCCGCAACAGCCAGCGTGATTGGCAGGTCATCATTTTCTTTGGAGGTGGTAACACCAGCTGGTGTTGAGCGCTGTCCGACATCGATAGCACCACCTTTGGATCAAGGCAACCTAAGATGTCCGCCTGCATCTTCCTCACAGACCGGCAGTTTGCCGGGGACACCCTTATCAACCCCGTCTAAGCACAATAGCCAGCCCTCGGTCCCTCAGATGTGGACAAGTAAAAGACCATTTCCTCCTAGCCATGAGAAAGCTAAGAGGTTGAATTTCACCATCTGCAAGCTCTTGGCTACAGAAATGCTGCCTTTCCGCCTGGTGGACACAGAGGATTTTCGAGACCTTATGTCCGTCGCAGTGCCCCAGTACCAGATGCCCAGTCGGCACTACTTCTCAAAGAAAGGTGTGCCTGCGCTCCACCAGCATGTCGCACACAACATCACCGCTTCTTTGAGAAACTCTGTGTGTGACAGGGTGCATTTCACCACAGACACTTGGACGAGTAGGCATGGACAGGGGCGTTACATGTCGCTGACTGGGCCAACGAGATCCAGAGGTGGGGCAAATCACGCTGGAGGAGTGGTCTCAGATCAGGGACCTATGCACCCTTCTGCACAGTTTTGAAATGGCGACGAAGATGTTTAGTGCTGACGATGCCATTATCAGCATGACTATTCCGGTGATTTACATGCTGGAGCACATGTTAAACAGAATTCGGAGTCAGGTGGTGGCACAAGAGGAGGTGGAGGAAGTAGAGGAGGAGGAGTTGTATGCGGAAGGGCTAACATCTGCAAGGTCCAGACGGTCGGCAGCACCAAGGCGGCAGGCATGTGAGGGTGGGGGAGATGGTTTTACCAGGGTGCATGGTAGCAGCCAAACTAGTGAGGAAGGTGCAGGAGCCCAGGAAGAAGTGGAGGACGAACTGATGGAAGACTCATCAGATGAGGGAGACCTTGATCACATTTCTGTTGTGCCAGGTTGGGGGGAGAGGACAGAGGAAGGAAGCATGATTGTTACCTCGCCACCAACACAACAGGGACTTGGTGCTCCTGGATGCGCAACACACATGAGTGCCTTCTTGCTGCACTACCTGCAACATGACCCTCGAATTGTGAGAATTAGAAATAATCCTGACTACTGGGTTGCCACACTGTTAGATCCCCGGTACAAAAGTAAATTTGCAGAAATTATTCCTGCCATAGAAAGGGATGCACGCATGCAGGAGTATCAGCAGAGACTGTTGCAGAATCTTACATGTGCTTTTCCACAAAATACCAGTGGTGCACGTAGTGAATCTCACAGTTCCAACTTGCCAACCGTGGGACCGTCAAGTGTTCAGCACTCAAACCGTAACAGAACCACAGTATCTGCTGGTAACATCAATTTTGCGGAATCATTTCACCACTTTTTTAGCCCATCCTTTGCAAGGCCACAGGAGACAAGAAGTCTGACACATAGTCAACGCCTAGAGACGATGGTACAGGAGTATCTCCAAGTAAACATTGAAGCCACGACTGTGTCACTGGACCCTTGCTCTTTTTGGGCTTCCAATCTGGATAAATGGCCGGAGCTAGCCACTTACGCCTTGGAGATCTTGTCATGCCCCGCAGCCAGCGTTCTGTCTGAACGTGTGTTCAGCGCTGCTGGTGGTGTGCTGACAGATAAGTGCACGCGGCTCTCCACTGATAATGTAGACAGACTCACGTTCATAAAGATGAACAAATCATGGATCCGAAACGACTTTTCTACCCCTGTGTCATCCTGGGGAGAGTAAAAGCTTGATGATTGGTTAAAATCACCCTACCAACCGTTTTAAGCTTTCAAATTACTAATCATGTTTATCTGTATCTTGACTGGAAAATAATTTGGGCTTTGTAGCAGTGTGCAGCACTGATCCTATTAGGCCATCTATACTAAAGCTTCACCAGATTTAAAATTAAAAATAATTTTTAGCTGCATCTAGCCCGGAAAATAATTTTGGGGCTCCGAGATGCGCAAGGCACATAAGTGCCTTCTTGCTGCACTACCTGCAGCATGACCCTCATATTGTCAGAATTCGAAGTAATCATGACTACTGGGTTGCCACACTCTTAGATCCCCCAAACTTTTCGATCAACCTTTTCATTTTAATAAAGACCAAAAAAATGGTCATTTTTGAAATTATAAGCATTAGCAGGTTGTTAGAAACTGAAATCAAACAGTTTTCAACTCAAAACTTTATTCTAGGTGATGTTACATTTTCACATAGGACCCCTTGTTCGAAAGGAGCTTCTGAACTCTCTCGTCCATTGAATTTGTCAGGTTTTGGATGGTTTCTGCTTCAATTGTTTTGCATGAGGACAGAATACCCTCCCAGAGCTGTTGCTTAGATGTGAACTGCCTCCCGCCATCATAGACACTCCTTTTAATGATGCTCCAAAGGTTCTGAATGGGGTAGAGGTCAGGGGAGCATGGGGGTCACACCATAAGTTTGTCCCCTTTTATGCCCATATCAGCCAGAGATGCAGATGTTTTATGTGCAGCATGAGATGGTGCATTATCATGCAGAAAAATGATCTTGCTGTGAAATACACGGTTCTTCTTCTTGAACCATGGCAGGAAGTGCTGTTTGAGAAAATCCACATACATTATGGAGTTCATCTTTAGCGCCTTCAGGGATCCTAAAGGGGCCGACAATCTCTCTCCCCATGATTCCAGCCCAAAACATTACTCCACCTCCTCCTTGTTGGCGCTGTAGCCGTGTTTGCGTGGGGTGTCCATCAACCAGCCATCCTCCACTCCATCCATCTGGACCATCGAGCGCTGCACGGCACTCATCCGTGAACAAAACAGTTTTGAAATCAGTCTTCATGTAATGTTTGGCCCACTGGAGCCGTTTCTGCTTGTGTGAAGTGGATAGAGGAGGTCGACAGGATGGCGCATGCACAGCTGCAAACCTCTGAAGGACCCTGCATCTTGTTGTTCGGGGGATGTTGGAGGCACAAGCAGCTTCAAAAACTTGTCTGCTGCTATGACAAGGCTTTTTTGCCGCTGCTCTTTCAACCTGACGTAATTGCCTGTAGGAAAGAGTCCTCAATTTGCCCTTATCAGCACGCACACGTGTGTACTGTGAATCAGCTACATACTTCTTGATTACCAAGACACTTCATCCTGATCATCGCACAATGTTGATTGTAGTCATGCCTTGACCTAAACACTCCACAATTTGTTGCTTCTCAGCAGCCGACACATCCTTTTTCTTTCCCATTTTGGCAGAAAATGTAGGCTGCTTAATAATGTGAGAGAGCCTTCTTAAGTAGTCTTGCCTTTCATTGGACACACCTGCCAAACTAATTAGCACAGGTGTCTGCAATTGCTTACAGTGATATAAAGAGCCCTGACACACATCACCATCAATGAGTTTAACTGACAAACAAACAAATTCTTCCCTTATCACTCCTAAACACTTTTTGTATAATAATTTGGAACGCAGTGTACATGTGCTTTTCCACAAAACACCAGTGGTTCACGTAGTGAATCTTACAGTTCTAACTTGCCAACCGTGGTCTGTATGGAGTTGTTCAATAAAGGGCCCAAAATTAAGATAACATAGATGGGAGAGGTCTCTATGAATAGGAATTCCTAAGTATTTGATACCCTGTGAGGGCCAGGCAAAGGGAAAGTTGGACTGGATGGAATCCTATATGGATTTGGGGAGGGAGACATCGAGGGCCTCAGACTTCGCTGCATTGATTTTAAAATTTTACCATGTAACAAAGTGATCTATTTCAGCCATAACAGCATGGATGGATATATGTGATTGAGTGATATATACTAGGACATCATCAGCAAATAGAGAGCACTTGTACTTGGTGCCTCCCACCTCAATCCACCTAATATTGGGGTTATGGCCAATTGATGAGAGCAGGTGCTCCGTCACTAGGATGTATAAGAGAGGGGACAGAGGACATCACTGCCTTGTCCCATTGGTGATTGTGAAAGGTGATGAAAATGTTCTGACGCACCCCCTGGGCCTTGGGACACCCGGAGCCGGACCCTTTTTGGTGGATGCTGGTGGTTGTAGTCTTCTTGGCGGCGACCCAGTTCCGTGGCTCAGGGCGGTCAAACCAGTGGCGGAACTATTTATGTGGTTTTCATGTTTAAATGTCCGACTACGCCACCCGTGGATTGCGGTCAGAGTGAACCGCCGCTACAGGGCAGACCACTGAGGCTGGTGTTGTGGGTGCAGCAGAGCGTAGCATAACTCCCCACGGGAGGAGTATAGCCTCAGGGCAGTGTATGCGGAGGATGGGGGTGATGGTGCAGGGCAGCAGCAGTAACGACACGGAGTCAGTGATGCAGTTCAGGGCCTTTACTCACAGTTCTTATTATCCAGACCACATCTGCAGGTAACGGCTGCCCACGTCGTACTGTGCTCACCAGGTGAGGGGCTCAGACAACTCCCAGATAACTTTGGAGCACTTCACAGGACCCCCTTTGTGTGTCCTTTGTCTGGCCTTTCTTACCAACACTTCTGTCCGGCTGCCTCGGGCCTCCTCTTGGTAAACTTGGCGCCAGTTTCCCTGACCCTATGTGGTGCCTTCCTAGCGGGTGTAGCGAGGGGCTGCGCCACATAAAATGTCAGAGCCTCCGGTTTCTAGCTGAGGGTCGTTTCCTGCCTCCACTAGTTCGGGGACCGGTCTCCCCCTTTGGCCTGACCCCTCCACGCAGGTGGATTCGGGCGTGCGGTGGCGACTCGCCCGTCCGCACCCCTGGGATCCCTTCATTCCTCGTTCCTGGAGCCTTCTCCGCTCCTCTTCCTTCCTTCTCCCTCTTCCAGGCCTGGGCCTCTGTTACTAGGCCCGCCTCCGGAGCAGAGCTCATGCAGAGCCCCTGCTCCCTGCCACTTCTGCTCAGACTTCTCTGCACTGAACTAAGATGGTGCCCACCTTTTATACTCCCTTCTCAATGCACCCAGGAACTGCTTCCTCCCTGCTCCTGCACTACAGGGTTCCCCTTCCTCAGTGTTCCCTCCCCCCACTCCAGCCAGGGACAGGGACTGTCGTGCCCATCTCAGGGGCATATTGGTCGCCCTGCCCCACGGCAATGTGGTGTAATGCATGCAGGTGTCGGGTCCTGATCCACACTCCATCCTTACCTGAGAGTGAGATATCACACCTCTGGGTGAGGTGCAATACGTCTGTAGCAACCGAGCCCTCAGGGTGCTACAGTTCCATTTATCTTCAGCCTAGGTGACGTATTGCGATACAGGGCCGTGATTTTGGCTATAAAAGGGTCCCCTAGACCCCTACCCCAAGCTTTTTAAGAGAATCATATATGGCCTGCCAGGAGACACTATGGAATGCTTTCTCAGCATCCAACGAGAGTATCTAATTACAAATTTTTAACTGCATCTAGCCCAGGAAATACTTTGTGCCTAGTAGCAGTGTCTGCTAGTGAGCGGATTATCCCGGCTGTTAAGCAAGCTGCACCACCTGTAGTTTAGACACTTAATTTTTTCAAAGGAAATGCTTCGGGACCATGGGATACTTAGTGAAGAGCATCAGGAGGCACCCCAAGGCATAGGGGCTGGGACTGGCAGTAGGATGACTTGCGGTGGACAGCCGAGCTCGATTCTTATAAAAGCTTTTTAACTGCAGCAGCTTTAGTGGACGCTACTGGAGCTGGAATTACCGCGGCTGCTGGCATGAGACTTGCCCTCCAATAGATCCTTGTAAATGGATTTAAAGTGTATTCATTCAAATTAGAGAGACAATTTAAATTAAAAAGCTTAGAGCTGCCTCCACCACAGGGGGGCTCGCTCGACCCACCAGCGGACAGGCACCAGTATTGGGAGAGGGGGGCTGGCCGTCAGGGTTCACCGCAGCTCTGGCACAAACCCGGCGACACGGAGGTGGCACGGGCAGGAGCGGACTGGCCGTGTCGGCTTCTCACTTTTTGGATTTTAGAAGGGCATGACATGCCTATATCTGTGTCTCCCCCTCCTTTTACTCCTCCACCTCTTTTATTTTCGCATGACTATATGTACTTGTCACTTTTCCATGTGTTAGTTATGTCTTCTGAGCAGTTTGTCAGCTTTTGGACACCTTTGAAGGTGTTTTCTATGTGTTTCTATGTGTTTTTGTTTGCCTGCCATTGGTTTTAACGGTGTTCGAAGGTGTTCGACGAACAGTTCGACGAACAGTTCGGCGAACACACGGGTGTTCGACGAACCGAACCGAACTCGAACACTACGGGGGTGGCTCAACACTACTTATATCCCCCTGGAAATGAGTTCTCCTGTATTCTCCATGGGTTCTCTTATACCTAAGGGGAGATCTGTCCAGCCTGCACATTTTTATTAAAAACGCTAACTTCTGAGATAACTCATCGGTCGTTGGTTGCAGAGGCTTGCAAACGGTGACATTTTTTCCGTTATGATTTTACCTGCATTTAGAGACCACACATCGCATAGTTGCAGTCTGCTATTCTGGTGTTTTTGTGCTACAGCTCCCTGATTTTGCTTGCAGCAATGAGAAACTATGTATACATTACTTGACTGACTCTGCTACTAAAAATATACAGTGCCTACAAGTAGTATTCAACCCCCTGCAGATTTAGCTGGTTGACACATGCGGAATTAACTTGGCATTGTGACATTTGTACTGTAGATCAGCCTTGGAAGTGGGAAATGCACTGCAGCAAATTTTTTTTTTTTTTTAAACGTAAAAAGTTAATTCAGAGTGTCATTTATTATTCAACCCCTCAAACCACAAGAATTCTGTTTGGTCCCCCTAAAGTATTAAGAAGTAGTTCAGGCACCAAGAATAATGAGCTTCACATGTGTGGATTAAAGATCTATTTTGCCAGCCTTTTCTGACTATTTAAGACCCTCCCCAAACTTGTGAACAGCACTCAGACATGGTCAACATGGGAAAGACAAAGGAGCATTCCAAGGCCATCAGAGACAAGATCGTGGAGGGTCACAAGGCTGGCAAGGGGTACAAAACCCTTTCCAAGGAGTTGGGCCTACCTGTCTCCACTGTTGGGAGCATCATCCGTAAGTGGAAGGCTTATGGAACTACTGTTAGCCTTCCACGGCCAGGACAGACTTTGAAAGTGTCCTCCCGTGCCGAGGCCAGGCTTGTCCGAAGAGTCAAGGCTAACCCAAGGACAACAAGGAAGGAGCTCCGGGAAGATCTCATGGCAGTGGGGACATTGGTTTCAGTCAATACCATAAGTAACGTACTCCACCGCAATGGTCTCCGTTCCAGATGAGCCCGTAAGGTACCTTTACTTTCAAAGCGTCATGTCAAGGCTCGTCTACAGTTTGCTCATGATCACTTGGAGGACTCTGAGACAGACTGGTTCAAGGTTCTATGGTTTGATGAGACCAAGATCGAGATCTTTGGTGCCAACCACACACGTGTCGTTTGGAGACTGGATGGCACTGCATACGACCCCAAGAATACCATCCCTACAGTCAAGCATGGTGGTGGCAGTATCATGCTGTGGGGCTGTTTCTCTGCCAAGGGGCCTGGCCATCTGGTCCGCATCCATGGGAAGATAGATAGCACGGCCTACCTGGAGATTTTGGCCAAGAACCTCCGCTCCTCCATCAAGGATCTTAAGATGGGTCGTAATTTCATCTTCCAACAAGACAACGACCCAAAGCACACAGCCAAGAAAACCAAGGCCTGGTTCAATAGGGAAAAAGTCAAGGTGTTGGAGTGGCCTAGTCAGTCTCCTGACCTTAACCCAATTGAAAACTTGTGGAAGGAGCTCAAGAATAAAGTCCACATGAGACACCCAAAGAACCTAGATAACTTGGAGAAGATCTGCATGGAGGAGTGGGCCAAGATAACTCCACAGACCTGTGCCGGCCTGATCAGGTCTTATAAAAGACGATTATTAGCTGTAATTGCAAACAAGGGTTATTCCACAAAATATTAAACATAGGGGTTGTATAATAATTGACCCACACTTTTATGTTTAAAATTTAATAAAATTCAACTGAGCAACATAACTTTTTGGTTTGTAAGATTTATGCTTCTGTTCATAAAACCTACTCTCGTTTGCAGTTTGAAGGCTCTAACTTATTTGCATCTTATCAAACCAGCTAACTCTGCAGGGGGTTGAATACTACTTGTAGGCACTGTAGGTCCCGCTATTATTGGACGTGTGGAACTGACAATATTTCATATTTCGTTTCGGAGTCGAAGTGTCTATAGATTTCTTTTTTGTTATGCACACGCCCGGACTGACTGGCGTGTGCGTGTTTAGTGATCCCACTGGACCATGAACCGGAGAGTGCCTGGAGGGGCGTAACTAAGTATCTACCCGATCCGACCAAGGTCGCACGACGGCTAACGACGCCTGTGCACCAGGGAGGAACCGAGCAGAGGGACCAGGTGCGACTCCAGGTCAGACCCCGGACACGGCTGTTGACCCACACCGGGGAATTCAGGAACAGGCAGGTTAGAGCACAGGCTGGGTAGGGTCCAGTACAGACTAGGAGACGGGTTCAGAGCCGCAGATGCGGTAATCAAGCAGAGTAAAGCGAAACCGCAGGTGCGGTGGACAGAGCTGAGCAGAGCGAAACCGCAGGTGCGGTGGACTAGGCTGGGCAGAGCGAAACCGCAAGTGCGGTGGACTGGGCTGAGCAGAGCAAAACTGCAAGTGCGGTGGACAGGGCTGAGCAGAGCGAAACCGCAGGTGCGGTGGACAGGGCTGAGCAGAGCGAAACCGCAGGTGCGGTGGACAAGGCTGAGCAGAGCGAAACCGCAGATGCGGTGGACAAGGCTGAGCAGAGCGAAACCGCAGATATGGTGGACAAGGCTGAGCAGAGCGAAACCGCAGATGCGGTGGACAAGGCTGAGCAGAGCGAAACCGCAAGTGCGGTGGACAAGGCTGAGCTGTTAGAACTCTCCTGTTAGGTTTTTTCTATCTTGCTGGTCACATGACCTTGTTTGCCTATTTAATCCTGCTCTGCCCTCCTGGCCTTGCTGGACTTCATTGTAATTTCTACTCTTAAGTTAGCCTGGTGCTTAGTTACCTTTCTCAGTCTGTTTAGCTTGGTCTTCGGACCTTTATGTTCTATGTTGCGTGTTTGTCTTTTACTGCTACAATTTCTGCTAGGAGATGCCCAACTTTATCCCAGTCCCTAGTTCTTGTACGGATCCCTCCCTTGCATCTATAGGTCTTCGTACAGACTAGCCGAAGACTTTAGCGGGTCTGATCGCAGGATCAGGGTCCCCGTGACATCGTAGCGATCTAGCTTAGTTCTATTGTAGGGACAGATCTCCTTTCTTTCCTTAGTGCTTGTAGCAGATCATAACAGTAAGTCCAGCCCAAAAATATCTCTAAGGAAAGACTTCCAGTTTTCATCATGGTATTGGTTCAGGATTTGGCTCAACGCCTGCAGGGACTCTCTCTGGAGGTGGCCGAGCTCCATCAACACGTGAGTAGCTGTTCTGGAGCACATTTTGTGGAGCCAAAGGTACGTTTGCCTGATTTATTCTTTGGTGATCAACAGGAATTTTTTTCCTTTAAAAATGCTTGTTTATTGTATTTTCATTTGAGACCCAGATCCTCTGGTGATGAATCACAGCGCATAGGGTTCATAATGTCACTTTTGCGCAAAGAACCTCAGGGATGGGCCTTTTCTTTCCAACCTAGTGATCAATGCTTTAGATGAGGGGATAGTTTTTTTTCTGCTTTGGGTTTGTTGTTTGATGATCCTGATCGTGTCTCATCAGCTGAGACTGAATTAAGACATTTGAGGCAGGGATCAGGTAATGTGGAAAAATATTGTTCTCACTTCCATCGGTGGTCTGCCCAGGTGGGGTGGATCGATTCAGCTTTGAAAAGTTTGTTTCTTGCGGGGCAAGGTGAAAGGGTTAAGGATTTGCTGATTGCTTATCCCACACCTGGAAACTTGCAGGAGGCTATGCAATTAGCTATACGGGTGGACAGGAGACTGCGTGCAAGGGTTAATGAAAGTAAATCCTCTGCCATGTCAGCTCCGAGTCTTGAGAGGGTTTGTACTGACATTGGAGAGCCAATGGAGATCGGGGCGATGGCACCCCGCTCTCAGGAAAAAGACCGCAGATCTTCTGAAGGTTTGTGCTTTTATTGCGGGAAATCTGACCATTTTATTAAGAACTGTGTACTTCGTATGAACAAAGAAAAAAAAAAGGTCAGTTACGCCCGTATTGCCTGTTTAAATTCTAAGGGGGTATTTCTTTCTGCTACTACTGCTGCTCAGGAAGAATTAATTGAATTTCGGATATTTGTGGATTGTGGTTCTACTCTGAATGTGATTGATGGGGGATTCTTGGAAAAACTTAAATTAAAACCCAAACCTCTGTCATCCCCTACTGCCGTGGTTTCTGTCGATGGCTCCCCCTTGAAGAGTGTTACTCACAAGGTCTGTGAATTTCCCCTCACTATTAATGGTGTTCACCAAGAAAATTTGGATTTGGTGGTATTAAATAATTTGCCTTCTCCAGTAATTTTGGGGTTACCCTAGTTAAAATTGCACAATCCTGTACTGGATTGGTCTACCAATGAAATTAAGTCCTGGAGTCTTAAGTGTTATGACAAGTGTTGTAACGGACGTATTGCTGCGGTGGAAAAAGGGGAATTACCTGTACCTATTCAGGATTTTTGGAGAGTTTTTTCTGAGGAGGAGTCACAAATATTGCCTCCCCATAGAGATTATGATTGTACCATTGAATTTGTCCCTGGAGCGATTCTTCCTAAAAGTCGTTTATTTAATCTTACTATTCCTGAGAGAAAGGCTTTGGAGGAATACATACAGACAAGCTTGGCCGCCGGCCACATTAGGCCTTCCAAGTCTCCTGTGGCTGTTGGATTTTTTTTTGTTAAAAAAAAGGACGGCGGTTTACGTCCTTGTCTGGATATTCGTGAGATTAATAAAATTACTGTACGCAATCCTTACCCACTGCCATTGATTCCTGATTTGTTTAACCAGTTAGTGGGGGCCAAGTGGTTCTCTAAAATTGATCTCCGGGGGGCATACAATTTGTTGCGCATGAAGGAGGGTGATGAATGGAAGACTGCTTTTAACACTCCTGTGGGTCATTTTGAGAACCTGGTTATGCCTTTTGGTCTTACCAATGCTCCAGCATTTTTTCAGAATCTTATTAATGACATCCTTAGACCTTTGATCGGCAAAAATGTGGTTGTGTATTTGGATGACATTTTGATTTATTCGCCTGATCTGGAGTCTCATTGGTGGAGCGTACATGAGGTATCACAGTTATTAATTGACAATTCGCTTTTTGCTAAGCTGGAGAAATGTGAGTTTGCTGTACAGAGAATTAGTTTTTTGGTCTACATTATCTCCAGCGAAGGCTTTGAGATGGACCTTGTGAAGGTTCAGGCGGTTCAGGAGTGGCCTAGGCCTATTGGTTTGAAATCGATACAGAGGTTTTTGGGTTTCGCCAATTATTACAGAAAATTCATTAAAAAATGTTCTATTATTGTCAAACCACTGACCGATCTCACCAGGAAAGGTGCTAATGCGGTTCTGTGGACTACTGAGGCCATTGAAGCTTTTGTGTTTCTAAAGGAGAGGTTCAGCTCTGTTCCCATCCTTATGCAGCCTGATGTGACTAAGCCGTTTTTGGTTGAGGTTGATGCTTCTTCGGTGGGGGTCGGTGCGGTGTTGTCTCAGAAAAACAAGGATGGAGTACATCCCTGTGCTTTTTTTCAAAAAAATTTTCTGAGACTGAACTTAATTACGATATTGGTAATCGGGAATTGCTGGCTATTAAACTCGCATTTGAATACTGGCGTCATTTCTTGGAAGGTGCTGAATTTCCCATTCAGGTTTTCACTGATCATAAAAATCTGATCTATCTTGATGCTGCCAAGCGCTTGAATGCCCGTCAGGCTAGGTGGGCACTTTTTTTCTCGCGGTTTAATTTTTCCGTTACTTACATCCCGGGTACCAAGAATGTTAAAGCTGATGCTTTGTCTCACAGCTTTTCTCCCATGGTCGGTGCTGAGGAGGAGGGGAGCATTTTACAAGAAGGTGTTGTGATTGCTGCATTTGGAAGATGAGATTCTTAAAGCACAGGAGAATGCCCCATCTAACACTCCCCATGGGAGGTTGTTTGTGCCTAGGACCTTTAGGAGAGATTTGTTTGTTGAGTGTCATGAGTCTCGGTTGGCAGGTCATCCAGGAATTTCTGAGACCAAGAGACTTGTGGGTCGCAGTTTTTGGTGGCCTGGATGGCAGAAGGAAGTCATTAAGTGGGTGCGTCAATGTACGGTGTGTGCTAGATCTAAGTCTTCACATACTCCTGCAGCGGGGTTGCTTTGCCCTCTGGAGGTTCCTAGTGCACCTTGGACACATCTGGCTATGGACTTTATTACTGACCTTCCCCCCTCTGAGGGTTTCACAGTCATCTGGGTGGTCGTGGACCGTTTTAGCAAGATGTGTCACTTGGTTCCTTTCATCAAACTGCCCTGCGCTAAGACACTCGCTAAGGCCTTTGTCAAGGAAATTGTCAGACTACATGGCGTTCCTACTGACATTGTTTCGGATAGGGGACCTCAGTTCGTGGCTCGTTTTTGGCGTGCTTTTTGTGACAGGTTGGGAGTTCATTTGTCGTTTTCATCCGGATATCATCCTGAGTCTAATGGCCAGACAGAAAGGAAGAATCAGGATGTTGAGCAGTTCTTGCGTTGTTTTGTGGCAGACAATCAGGAGGGGTGGTCTGAGTTTCTGCCACTTGCTAAGTTTGCTCTTAACAACCATACATCCTCTTCTGCTGGGTATTCGCCTTTTTTTTGTTGTTCTGGGAGACATCCGTCTTTTGGGTCATTCTCCAAATTGGTATCGGCTGTGCCTGAGGAGGAGAGTTTTTCCGGTGACTTGGAGAGAGTTTGGACGGATGTGCGTGGTAATCTTCAGGAGGCTAACAAAAAATCTAAGAGGTACTTTGATAGGAAACGGCAAGAGGTTTTGTTTGCTATTGGTGACATGGTTTGGTTGTCCTCTAAGAATCTGCGGTTGAGGATTCCTTCTAAAAAATTGGGTCCCAAGTTTGTAGGGCCCTTTAAGGTGCTTCAGGTAGTTAACCAATCTGCTGTTAGGTTGGAGGTTCCTACCTCCTGGAAGATTAATCCGGTGTTTCATGTTTCTCTGTTGAAAAGAGCTTGTGTGTCGGATGGAGACGTCTCTGCCACTGTTCCTCCGGTGGTGGAGGACGGGGAATACGAAATTTCCCGCATCCTAAATTCTAGACGGTATAGAGGGAGTTTGCAGTATCTCGTCGCTTGGAAAGGTTTCGGACCCGAGGATAACTCATGGGTGAGGGCGGATGATGTTTCTGCTTCCAGACTTGTCAGAGCGTTTCACAAGAGGTTTCCTGATAAGCCTGGGCCTCGGGGATCCGGAGGATCCTCATAGAAGAGGGGGTACTGTTAGAACTCTCCTGTTAGGTTTTTTCTATCTTGCTGGTCACATGACCTTGTTTGCCTATTTAATCCTGCTCCGCCCTCCTGGCCTTGCTGGACTTCATTGTAATTTCTACTCTTAAGTTAGCCTGGTGCTTAGTTACCTTTCTCAGTCTGTTTAGCTTGGTCTTCGGACCTTTATGTTCTATGTTGTGTGTTTGTCTTTTACTGCTACAATTTCTGCTAGGAGGTGCCCAACTTTATCCCAGTCCCTAGTTCTTGTAGGGATCCCTCCCTTGCATCTATAGGTCTTCGTACAGACTAGCCGAGGACTTTAGCGGGTCTGATCGCAGGATCAGGTTCCCCGTTACATTGTAGGGATCTAGCTTAGTTCTATTGTAGGGACAGATCTCCTTTCTTTCCTTAATGCTTGTAGCAGATCATAACATGAGCAGAGCGAAACCACAGATGCGGTGGACAGGGCTGAGCAGAGCGAAACCGCAGATGCGGTGGACAGTTCTGAGCAGAGCGAAACTGCAGATGCGGTGGACAAGGCAGAGCAGAGCGAAACCGCAGGTGCGGTGGACAAGGCTGAGCAGAGCGAAACCGCAAGTGCGGTGGACAAGGCTGAGCATAGCGAAACCGCAGGTGCGGTGGACAGGGCTGAGCAGAGCGAAACCGCAGATGCGGTGAACAAGGCTGAGCAGAGCGAAACCGCAGGTGCGGTGGACAAGGCTGAGCAGAGCGAAATCGCAAGTGCGGTGGACAAGGCTGAGCAGAGCGAAACCGCAGATGCGGTGGACAGGGCAGAGCAGAGCAAAACCGCAGATGCGGTAGACAAGGCTGAGCAGAGCGAAACCACAGGTGCGGTGGACAAGGCTGAGCAGAGCGAAACCGCAGGCACGGTGGACAAGGCTGAACAGAGCGAAACCGCAAGTGCGGTAGACAAAGCAGAGCAGAGCAGGCAGAAACCGCCAGAGCGGTAAGTAAGGCAGAGCAGAGATAAACCGCCAAAGCGGTGAGCAAGGACAGAGCAGAGGGGACAGGGCTCTGTTCACACGGAACAGACTGGAAGAGAAAGGCAGAACCAGATACACACAAGGTACTTGCAAAGAAGTAGCGAGTGGACTCCAGACTCACAAACAGAAGTACAGCGACAACGAGTAGGAGTTAGGTGCAGATTCAGACTCTGCAGAAAAAGAGAGGAAACAGACAAAGAGACAAAACAGGTAACAGGTTAGGAGACAGTTCAGACAGGAACTGTACTGCAATGAAATACAGGAACGAGCCTAGGTATAGCCAAGAGCTGCTTCAGACACTGCAGCAAAAGGGAGGAAGCGGACATAGAAACAAAACAAGTAACAGGTTAGGAGACAGTTCAGACAGGAACTGTTACTGCAGCGAAATACAGGAATGAGCCTGAGTATGCGGCTCCAGAGGCAGAAACGAACAGGCTAGGAGATAAGTCATCGGTCGTTGATTGCAGAGGCTTGCAAACGGTGACATTTTTTCCGTTATGATTTTACCTGCATTTAGAGACCACACATCGCATAGTTGCAGTCTGCTATTCTGGTGTTTTTGTGCTACAGCTCCCTGATTTTGCTTGCAGCAATGAGAAACTATGTATACGTTACTTGACTGATTCTGCTACTAAAAATATAGGTCCCGTTATTGTTGGACGTGTGGAACTGACAATATTTCATATTTTGTTTCGGAGTCGAAGTGTCTATAGATTTCTTTTTTGTTATGCACACGCCCGGACTGACTGGCGTGTGTGTGTTTAGTGATCCCACTGGACCATGAACTGGAGAGTGCCTGGAGGGGCTTAACTAAGTATCTACCCGATCCGACCAAGGTCGCATGACAGCTAACGACGCCTGTGCACCAGGGAGGAACCGAGCAAAGGGACCAGGTGCGACTCCAGGTCAGACCCCGGACACGGCTGTTGACCCACACCGGGGAATACAGGAACAGGCAGGTTAGAGCACAGGCTGGGTAGGGTCCAGTACAGACTAGGAGATGGGTTCAGAGCCGCAGATACGGTAATCAAGCAGAGTAAAGCGAAACCGCAGGTGCGGTGGACAAGGCTGAGCAGGTCGAAACCGCAGGTGCGGTGGACTAGGCTGGGCAGAGCGAAATCGCAAGTGCGGTGGACAGGGCAGAGCAGAGCGAAACTGCAAGTGCGATGGACAAGGCTGAGCAGAGCGAAACCGCAGATGCGGTGGACAAGGCTGAGCAGAGCGAAACCGTAAGTGCGGTAGACAAAGCAGAGCAGAGCAGGCAGAAACCGCCAGAGCGGTAAGTAAGGCAGAGCAGAGATAAACCGCCAAAGCGGTGAGCAAGGACAGAGCAGAGGGGACAGGGCTCTGCTCACACGGAACAGACTGGAAGAGAAAGGCAGAACCAGATGCACACAAGGTACTTGCAAAGGAGTAGCGAGTGGACTCCAAACTCACAAACAGAAGTACAGCGACAACGAGTAGGAGTTAGGTGCAGATTCAGACTCTGCAGAAAAAGAGAGGAAACAGACAAAGAGACAAAACAGGTAACAGGTTAGGAGACAGATCAGACAGGAACTGTACTGCAATGAAATACAGGAACGAGCCTAGGTATAGCCAAGAGCTGCTTCAGACACTGCAGCAAAAGGGAGGAAACGGACATAGAAACAAAACAAGTAACAGGTTAGGAGACAGTTCAGACAGGAACTGTACTGCAACGAAATACAGGAACGAGCCTAGGTATAGCCAAGAGCTGGTTCAGACACTGCAGCAAAAGGGAGGAAACGGACATAGAAACAAAACAAGTCACAGGTTAGGAGACGGTTCAGACAAGAACTGTTACTGCAGTGAAATACAGGAACGAGCCTGGGTATACGGCCCCCAGAGGCAGAAACGAACAGGCTAGGAGCGTGTTCAGACAGGCCTGGGAAAACAGCCTCCAGGAAGGCGGACAGGCAGGGAAAAACAGAACAGGACCTGGCACATTCAGAGTCAAGGAGCACACTGAATGTAAAAGTTACTCAGGCCCCAGCTTCCAGTTGAAGCTGGTTTAAATATCCAGTGACTGACAGCAATAGGCTGAGGACGCATTAGGGGTTTGCCCACAGCAGCTACAAGAAACAGGAAGTGATCGGGCTGCCGCCCTAAGCAGCCAGAACAGAGGCAAGCAGACAGCATGGAAAGAAGCCAGGCTAGCAGACTAGACTGATGATCAAGTTTGCGATCTTGCATAGTGGGAGATGGTGCCCTATGCAAGAACGCCGCCAGGTATATTACATTTTTGAAGCTCAGGAAACAAGCTTTCCCAGTTGCATGCAAATTAGTGTGTCTGCCAGGGACAAGATGCTCGCATTTCAAGTAGCTTGGTGGCACCTCTTGGCTGACAGCAGTTTGTTTGAGGCCTTACTCATGACTAGTGTTGAGCCACCCCCATAGTTTTCAAGTTCGGTTCGGTTCATCGAACACCCATATGTTCGCCGAACTGTTCGTCGAAGTGTTCATAGAACACCTTCGAACACCGTTAAAACCAATGGCAGGCAAACAAAAACACATAGAAACACATAGAAAACACCTTCAAAGGTGTCCAAAAGCTGACAAACTGCTCAGAAGACACAACTAACACATGGAAAAGTGACAAGTATATATAGTCATGCGAAAAGAAAAGAGGTGGAGGAGTAAAAGGAGGGGGAGACACAGATATAGGCATGTCATGCCCTTCTAAAACCAAAAAAGTGCGAAGCCGACACGGCCAGTCCGTTCCTGCCCGTGCGACCTCCATGTCACTGGCTTTGTGCCAGAGCCGCAGTGGACCCTGACGACCAGCCCCCCTCTCCCAATACTGGTGCCTGTCCGCTGGTGGGTCGAGCGAGCCCCCCTGCGGTGGAGGCAGGTCTAATCTTTTTAATTTAAATTGTCACTCTAATTTGAATGAGTACACTTTAAATCCTTTTACAAGGATCTATTGGAGGGCAAGTCTCATGCCAGCAGCCGCGTAATTCCAGCTCCAGTAGCGTCCGCTAAAGCTGCTGCAGTTAAAAAGCTTTTATAAGGATCGAGCTCGGCGGTCCACCGCAAGGCGTCCTACCGCCAGTCATAGCCCCCGTGCCTTGGGGTGCCTCCCCGATGCTCTTCACTGAGTGTCCCGGGGGCCCGAACCATTTCCTTTGAAAAAATTAAGTGTCCAAACTACAGGTGGTGTAGCTTGCTTAACAGCTGGGATAATCAGCTGACTAGCAGACACTGCTACTAGGCACAAAGTATTTCCTGGGCTAGATGTTGTTAAAAATTTGTAATTAGATACTCTCGTTGGATGCTGAGAAAGCATTCCATAGAGTATCCTGGCACGCCATATATTATTCTCTTAAAAAGCTTGGGGTAGGGGTCTAGGGGACCCTTTTATAGCCAAAATCACGGCCCTGTATCGCAATGCGTCACCTAGGCTGAAGATAAATGGAACATTTTCATCACCTTTCATAATCACCAATGGGACAAGGCAGGGATGTCCTCTGTCCCCTCTCTTATACATCCTAGTGACGGAGCACCTGCTCTCATCAATTCGCCATAACCCCAATATTAGGTGGATTGAGGTGGGAGGCACCGAGTACAAGTGCTCTGCATTTGCTGATGATGTCCTAGTATATATCACTCAATCACATATATCCATCCCTGCTGTTATGGCTGAAATAGATCACTTTGTTACATGGTCAAATTTTAAAATCAATGCAGCGAAGTCTGAGGCCCTCGATGTCTCCCTCCCCAAATCCATACAGGATTCCATCCAGTCCAACTTTCCCTTTGCCTGGCCCTCACAGGGTATCAAACACTTAGGAATTCGTATTCATAGAGACCTCTCCCGTCTATGTTATCTTAATTTTGGGCCCTTTATTGAACAACTCCATACAGACCACGGTTGGCAAGTTAGAACTGTAAGATTCACTACGTGAACCACTGGTGTTTTGTGGAAAAGCACATGTACACTGTGTTCCAAATTATTATGCAAAAAGTGTTTAGGAGTGATAAGGTAAGAATTTTTTTGTTTGTCAGTTAAACTCATTGATGGTGATGTGTGTCAGGGCTCTTTATATCACTGTAAGCAATTGCAGACACCTGTGCTAATTAGTTTGGCAGGTGTGTCCAATGAAAGGCAAGACTACTTAAGAAAGCTGTCCCACATTATTAAGCAGCCTACATTTTCTGCCAAAATGGGAAAGAGAAAGGATGTGTCGGCTGCTGAGAAGCAACAAATTGTGGAGTGTTTAGGTCAAGGCATGACTACAATCAACATTGCCAAGACACTTCATCCTGATCATAACACAATCAAGAAGTATGTAGCTGATTCACAGTACACACGTGTGCGTGCTGATAAGGGAAAATTGAGGACTCTTTCCTACAGGCAATTACGTCAGGTTAAAAGAGCAGCGGCAAAAAAGCCTTGACATAGCAGCAGACAAGTTTTTGAAGCTGCTGGTGCCTCCAACGTCCCCTGAACAACAAGATGCAGAGTCCTTCAGAGGTTTGCAGCTGTGCGTAAGCCATCCTGTCGACCTCCTCTATCCACTGCACACAAGCAGAAACGGCTCCAGTGGGCCAAACAATTTATGAAGACTGACTTCAAAACTGTTTTGTTCACCGATGAGTGCACTGCAACGCTCGATGGTCCAGATGGATGGATGGAGTGGAGGTTGGCTGGTTGATGGACACCCCATGCAAACACGGCTACGGCGCCAACAAGAAGGAGGTGGAGTAATGTTTTGGGCTGGAATCATGGGGAGAGAGATTGTCGGCCCCTTTAGGATCCCTGAAGGGGTAAAGATGAACTCCATAATGTATGTGGAGTTTCTCAAACAGCACTTCCTGCCATGGTTCAAGAAGAAGAACCGTGTATTCCGCAGCAAGATCATTTTCATGCATGATAATGCACCGTCTCATGCTGCGCATAACACATCTGCATCTCTGGATGATATGGACATAAAAGGGGACAAACTTATGGTGTGACCCCCATGCTCCCCTGACCTCAACCCCATTCAGAACCTCTGAAGCATCATCAAAAGGAGTGTCTATGATGGCGGGAGGCAGTTCACATCTAAGCAACAGCTCTGGGAGGGTATTCTGTCCTCATGCAAAACAATTGAAGCAGAAACCATCCAAAACCTGACAAATTCAATGGACGAGAGAGTTCAGAAGCTCCTTTCGAACAAGGGGTCCTATGTGAAAATGTAACATCACCTAGAATAAAGTTTTGAGTTGAAAACTGTTTGATTTCAATTTCTAATAACCTGCTAATGCTTATAATTTCAAAAATGACAATTTTTTTGGTCTTTATTAAAATGAAAAGGTTGATCAAAGAGTGTGGGGGATCTAAGAGCGTGCCAACCCAGTAGTCAGGATTACTTCGAATTCTGACAATATGAGGGTCATGTTGCAGGTAGTGCAGCAAGAATGCACTCATGTGTCGTGCAGCAAGAAGGCACTCATGTGTCTTGCGCATCTAGGAGCCCCAAAATTATTTTCCGGGCTAGATGCAGCTAAAAATTATTATTAATTTGAAAGCTGGTGGAGCTTAGTATAGATGGCCTAATAGAATCAGTACTGTAAACTGCTGCAAAGCCCAAATTATTTTCCAGCCAAGATACAGATAAACATGATTAGTAATTTTAAATCTGGTGGAGTTTAGTATAGATGGCCTAATAGAATCAGTACTGCACACTGCTACAAGGCTCAAATTATTTTCCAGCCAAGATACAGATAAACATGATTAGTAATTTTAAATCTGGTGGAGTTTAGTATAGATGGCCTAATAGAATCAGCACTGCACACTGCTACAAGGCCCAAATCATTTTCCAGCCAAGAAACAGATAAACATGATTAGTAATTTGAAAGCTTAAAACGGTTGGTGAGGTGATTTTAACAAGTCATCAAGCTTTTACTCTCCCCAGGATGACACAGGGGTAGAAAAGTCGTTTCGGATCCATGATTTGTTCATCTTTATGAACGTGAGTCTGTCTACATTATCAGTGGAGAGCCGCGAGCGCTTATCTATCAGCACACCACCAGCAGCGCTGAACACACGTTCAGACAGAACGCTGGCTGCGGGACATGACAAGATCTCCATGGCGTAAGTGGCGAGCTCCGGCCATTTATCCAGATTGGAAGCCCAAAAAGAGCAAGGGTCCAGTGACACAGTCATGGCTTCAATGTTTACTTGGAGACACTCCTGTACCATCGTCTCTAGGCGTTAACTATGTGTCAGACTTCTTGTCTCCTGTGGCCTTGCAAAGGATGGGCTAAAAAAGTGGTGAAATGATTCCGCAAAATTGATGTTACCAGCAGATACTGTGTTTCTGTTACGTTTTGAGTGCTGAACACTCGACGCTCCCACGGTTGGCAAGTTAGAACTGTGAGATTCACTACGTGCACCTCTAGTGTTTTGGGGAAAAGCACATGTAAGATTCTGCAACAGTCTCTGCTGATACTCCTGCATGCGTGCATCTCTTTCTATGGCAGGAATAATTTCTGCAAATTTACTTTTGTACCGGGGATCTAACAGTGTGGCAACCCTTTAGTCAGGATTATTTCTAATTCTCACAATTCGAGGGTCATGTTGCAGGTAGTGCAGCAAGAAGGCACTCATGTGTCTTGCGCATCCAGGAGCACCAAGTCCCTGTTGTGTTGGTGGCGAGGTAACAATCATGCTTCCTTCCTCTGCCCTCTCCCCCCAACCTCGCACAACAGAAATGTGATCAAGGTCTCCTTCATCTGATGAGTCTTCCATCAGTTCGTCCTCCACTTCTTCCTGGGCTCCTGCACCTTCCTCACTAGTTTGGCTGCTACCATGCGCCCTGGTAAAACCATCTCCCCCACCCTCACATGCCTGCCGCCTTGGTGCTGCCGACCGTCTGGACCTTGCAGATGTTAGCCCTTCCGCATACAACTCCTCCTCCTCTACTTCCTCCACCTCCTCTTGTGCCACCACCTGACTCCGAATTCTGTTTAACATGTGCTCCAGCATGTAAATCACCGGAATAGTCATGCTGATAATGGCATCGTCAGCACTAAACATCTTCATCGCCATTTCAAAACTGTGCAGAAGGGTGCATAGGTCCCTGATCTGAGACCACTCCTCCAGCGTGATTTGCCCAGCCTCTGGATCTCGTTGGCCCAGGCTATACGTCACAACGTATTGCACCAGGGCTTGTCGGTGCTGCCACAGTCGCTGCAACATGTGCAGAGTTGAATTCCACCGGGTAGGCACATCGCATTTTAGCCGGTGAAGTGGCAGGCCCAACGACTTCTTTAGAGATGTAAGTCGCTGAGCTGCGGGATGCGAACCGCGGAAGTGAGCACACAGCGACCGTGCCCTCTGCAGAAGGCCATCTAGTCCGGGACAGTGGGCTAAAAATTGCTGGACAACCAGGTTCAACACGTGAGCCATACAAGGCACGTGTGTGACATTGCCCCGGCGAAGGGCCTCACCGAGGTTTGCAGCATTGTCGCACACGGCCTTCCTTTATTTCAGGTCCAGTGGAGACAACCATTCATGAAACTGGTTCTCCAGAGCTGACCACAACTCCTCAGCTGTGTGACTCACATTTCCCAGACAGTTCAAAGTAAAAACCGCCTGATGACGTTGAGCCCTGCTGCCAGCATAGTAAGGAGGTGTGCAGGATCCCTTCTGCGCAGTTAGAAAGCTTGTGGCATGACCAGACAGGCTTTGGGTGCAGGTGGAGGACCGAGAGGAGGTTGAGGAGGCAGAAGCAGTGGAGGAACTTTGAGATAAAGAGGATTGACGCACAACTCGTGGGGACGGCAAGACTTGGACAGCAGCCCCTTGTCCTGCTGTCACCATAGTTACCCTGTGCCCAGTCAGAGACATGTAACGCCCCTGTCCATGCCTACTCGTCCAAGTGTCTGTGGTGAAATGCACCCTGTCACACACAGAATTTCTCAAAGAAGCGGTGATGTTGTGTGCGACATGCTGGTGGAGCGCAGGCACACCTTTCTTTGAGAAGTAGTGCCGACTGGGCATCTGGTACTGGGGCACTGCGATGGACATAAGGTCTCGAAAATCCTCTGTGTCCACCAGGCGGAAAGGAAGCATTTCTGTAGCCAAGAGCTTGCAGATGGTGAAATTCAACCTCTTAGCTTTCTTATGGCTAGAAGGAAATGGTCTTTTACTTGTCCACATCTGAGGGACCGAGGGCTGGCTGTTGTGCTTAGACGGGGTTGAGAAGGGTGTCCCCGGCAAACTGCCGGTCTGTGAGGAAGATGCAGGCTGACATGTTAGGTTGCCTTGATCCAAAGGTGGTGCTATCGATGTCGGACAGCGCTGAACACCAGCTGGTGTACCCACCTCCAAAGAAAATGATGACCTGCCAATCACACTGGCTGTTGCGGGTAAAGAGGTGGCAGGTCTGCGTCCCAAAACAGGTGTGACTGCTGTCCCCCCAGTCACAGAGGATGAAGAGGCCGCGGATGCACAAGATGTGGTAGACGGTGGTTGGCCCGGCCGGCTAGGCCGCATTATAGCACAGTGAGTTTCCCACTGCAACTTATGCTTCATATCCATGTGCCGGTTCATGCATGAAGTACTCAAACTATGTATTTTTTGGCCTCTACTTAGCTTTTGCTGACAAATGTTACAGATAACTCGAGTTGGGTCATCTTTATCGATCTGAAAAAATGCCCAGGCTATGCAAGGCTTAGCACCCATGCGACCTGAAGAGCCACCACGACTTGTGGTCAGAGGCAGAGTTGTGTTTGAGGATGCAGTTGTTGACGTGCTTCCAGTACTACGTCTCTGTCCAGGAAGGCGCAACCTGACATCGTCGTCACTAGCATCCTCTTACACCTCCTCTGCTGACCTCATCTCTTGGCTGACTGTGGGTTGACAGTAAGTGGGATCTCCCACCTCGTCATCATCACCCTGTGTGTTATCACACCGGTCGTCCGCAGAGCCAACCTCTTCCTGCCCTGACAAAAAACTAAAGTTGTCACTCCAATCAGGTATTTGAGTCTCATCATCATCTTCCTCATTGTCTCCACCAACAGGAGTTACAGTTTGGCAATGAGGGTCTACATTATGGTCAGAACCTTCTGCGTCTGGTCCTGGATCCGACTCATAAAGATTCTCGGCATCAGTGCAGATCATTTCCTCGTCTGGATTCACAGAAGCTCTGGAGCCGATCTCTGATTCCCAGGCTATAGTATGAGTAAACAGCTCTGCAGACTCAACCATCTGTTCTACCCCATACTCAGACGGGCAGCTGGAGACTTGGGAGCTGTGAGGAAGCAAGTGCGATTGGGGTGACACCTCTGAGGACTGGAGTATTTGTGATGTTGAAGTTGAGGTGGAGGAGAGCCCATTTAAAGGTGCACTTGATATCCATTGAAGCACCAGCTGTTTTTGTGCCTCATCTGGAATTTGTAGCGATTGGCGTGGCCGTAAGAAAGGGATCTTATCACATTGTCCGCAAAAAGAAGTAGACATCTTAGTTTGGCTGGAAGATGGTCTTTCTTCTGCAGATGTTACTGTTGCTTTAACACCTACCCCACGGACACAACCTTTTTTTCCCTTCCCAACATGCCTATTCCCCTTTCCACCAGCAGCAGGCCTTTTTCCACTCATTTTGGTGGTTAACTAATTCACAACTCTGGAGTTGTTTGCACAAAAAACAATGGATGGGAATCGAGCAGAGCTGAGTGTCCAAACTGTGGTATTAGCCCAAAAGTATTGGCTGGGTTAGATGCAGATAAAAATTATATTGAATTTGCAACCTGGTGGAGGTTAGTATAGATGGAGTAATAGAACAAGTCCCACACACTGCTGCAAGCCGAAATATTTTTTCAGAGCTAGATGCAGAAAAAAATTAGATTGAATTTGCAACCTGGTGGAGGTTAGTATAGATGGACTAATAGAACAAGTCTCACACACTGCTACAAGCCGAAAAAAAATTTCAGAGCTAGACGCAGAAAAAAATTATTTTGAATTTGCAACCTGCTGGAGGTTAGTATAGATGGACTAATAGAACAAGTCCCACACACTGCTACAAACCAAAATAATTTTTATCTGCATCTAGCTCTGAAAAAATCTGGCCATGGACCCCCCGGAGCCCCGGGCCCCGGGCCCCCCGAGCCCCGGGGCCCTGGGCGGTAGCCCAGATTGCCCTCATTATAATCCGCCTATGCATGCAACGTATAGGAGCATGTTCACGAAGGCCATTAAACAGACAAAACCTAAGATAGAAACAAAATGAGCAAATACCCTGCTGTAAGTAAGTAAAACATAATAGTGCATATAAATAACACTGGGTACTTAGTAAACACTGTTCTTGATCAAACAAGCATAAAAGCCATCCTACTGTGACAAGGTGTACCTAAATCGGGACAGTACTATACGATCTCTAAGGCCGAAGTTACACTAGCATATCGCATCAGATGCGATATGCTAATGACACTCGGCTCCAACTCTGCTGGAGAAAATAATAAGTATATCTGAGTGCAGTCTAATGTTTCACACGCACCCATAGACTTGAATGGTTGTGTGTGAGCCAAGTCTCGCTGCCAATCGCAGCATGCTGCTGAATCTGCATAAGAAAATAATCACAGATCTCCACTGCCCCACAGTGTAACACTGTGCCTAGTGCTATCTCATAAAACATTGGATAGCACTCGGCTGTGTTATACGCCCATGTGAGTGAGGCCTAGTATTGTAACTGAAGCAACAATACTGCAAAATTACTTGAAGAGTTTGGGAAAAAAAAAGTTTGTGGTTTGTTGTCCTCATAGAATTCATTCCTATATACCATTTCATTATCCATTGTAAAATAGACAAAACAGTCCACTTTAGGAATCCTCCCATTAATTTTTTTCCCTAAATCTGTGTATGTAGTGTGGTGTCAGGGCTCGCACTCATCTGTGTAAATTTCTCGCACTCATTGACCTGGGGGGATTCAAAAATTTTCATTTTAAACCAGACAGTATATTCCTCCATACAGTATTACGGGCACCACATAGTCCTACATACAGTATTATGGACACCACATAGTCCTCCATAAAGTATTACGGGCACCACATAGTTCTCCATACAGTATTATGGGCATCACATAGTCCTCCATACAGTATTATGGACACCACACAGTCCTCCATACAGTATTAAGTGCATCACATAGTCCTCCATACAGTATTATGGACATCACATAGCACTCCATACAGTATTATGGAAACCACATAGTCCTCCATACAGTATAATAAGCCCCATATATTGCTTCATACAGACTAATGAGCCACATATATTGCGTCATGCAGAATAATGGGCCTCATACAATGCTCCATACAGAATAATGGGTCCCATATAATGCTCCATACAGAATACTGGGCCCCATATAATGCTCCATACAGAATAATGGACTCCATATAATGCTTCATACAGAATAATGGACCCCATATCATGCTCCATACAGAATAATAGGCCCCATATAATGCTCCATACAGAATAAAGAGCACCATATAGTGCTCCATACAGAATAATGAGCCCCATATATTGCTTCATACAGAATAATGGGGCTCATATAATTCTCCCTACAGAATAATGGGCCCACAGAATGCTCCATACAGAATAATGGGCCCCATGAAATACTCCATACAGAATAATGCACCCTATATAATACTCCATACAGTATAATGGGCTCCATATAATGCTCCATACAGAATAATGGGCTCCATATAATGCTCCATACAGAATAATGTGCCCCATATAATGCTCCATACAGAATAATGTGCCCCATATAATGCTCCATTCAGAATAATGAGCCCCATATATTGCTTCATACAGAATAATGGGCCCCATATAATGCTCCATACAGAATAATGGGCCCCATATAATCCTCCATACAGAATAATTGGCCCCACATAATGCTCCATATAGAATAATGGCTCCATATAATGCTCCACACAGAATAATGGGCCCCATATAATGCTCCATAGAGAATAATGGGCCCCATATAATGCTCCATACAGAATGGCCTCATATAATGCTCCATACAAAATTGGCTCCATATAATGTGCCATACAGAATGGACCCCATATATTGCTCCATACAGTATTGGCCCCATATAATGATCCATACAGTATGGGCTCCATACAGAATGGGCCCCATATAATGCTTCACACAAAATGGGCTCCATATAATGCTCCATACAGAATGGGCTCCTTATAATGCTCCATACAGAATAATGGACCCCCATATAATGCTCCATATATAATGGGCCCCATAAAATGCTCCATACAGTATGGGCCCCATATAATGCTCCATATATAATGGGCCCCATATTTTGCTCCATACAGTATGGGCCCCATATAATGTCCCATACAGTATAGGCCCATAAACAGTAATGATCCATACAGTATGTGCCCATACAGTATGGGAACCTAATATTGCTCCATACATTAAAATAAATAAATAAAATACTCACCTCTCCTCGCTGGCAGCTGCTCCGGACTTCTCAGCGTCTTCTGGCTCTCTGCACTTCTCAGCACAGAGGGAGCGCTTTAGTGACGTCACAGAGTCAAAAGACGCGAAAGACGCCAGAGCTGTGGAGGACCAGGGAGAGTTAAGTATTGCAAATTCCGGGGCCCTGAGCAAGTGGGTGGGCCCATTCGCAGGTGCTGGCACCGAGCTCTCCCAACCCACAGGCCCCATAGTGTGCCGTTGTTCCCGACGTCAGTACGAGGCCCCATATCCTCACATTGTAAAAGAAGCTTCTGGCTCACACATAGGCCGCCGTGTGATATGGATGGTCTGAATCGCCGTCACGTGACTAAAGAGGAGCGGAGCGGCGCTGGATACCAGAGAAGACAGTGATAGATGATTATACTATCATACTGACACTACACTACATACATATATAAATATATACAGTATACAAATACACAGTTTTAGGGGGAAAAACATATCTGCTTCTTTAAAGCATAATATAATGCGCAGATTGAGATCTCCGGGAGTCCACGGCTTCAGGAAAATGGCCGCCGGGAAAGCAATGCACTCCGCTCTGCTCATTGCTGACACCGAGCCCACAGCATCACCCAACTTATGCCGCCGCCGGCTTCCTGAGGAAGGGACACTGCCTCCTGTGATTCTGCTCCACCACCGCCGCCCTCTCCTGTAAGCTACATTCAGACTATGAGATGCACCCACCATTTTCCTCCTAAATTTGGGGGAAAAAACTGCGTCTTATAGTGCGGAAAATATGGTACCTGGAGTGGAGGTTTTTACACAGAATTATGGGGGGACTACATAATTACTGCACCACTAAAGACCTTTTTTAAAAAAAAAAAAAAAAAACATACTTGCTCAACCAAATCACCAGTGTACACGAACTCCACAATGGAAAAAGGTCATAAGATAGGTCATAACAGTGATATATCATGTATATAACATCTGATATCTGTGCATAGTACAGCACGTAAATTATATAGGATAATACATGACCGGTATATAATATACTGACTATAGACACCCGATATCATGTACAGCATAATATATGACTGTTATATACTATACTGAGTACAGACATCAGATATTACACCATCACATATTATCCTGCATATAACATCTGATATCTGTGCATACAAGTATATTACATTCACTATACAGGATAGTATGTGACTGGTGTGTGACATACTGTGACCACAGCTCCCAGCCGTCCCATATTCGGGACTGTCCTGTCATGGCTCAGCTGTTCTCCCGGGTTCTATTTATACTTACCTCTCCGATGTTTTCATCGCTCCGTAGCTCCTCCTCCCCAGGGGGTGGGGACGCTCGCTGGTCAGTGAATAAATTAAATTACTCAACTCTTCTTTCTCCTGTGATCGCATCTCCTCGGGACTCAAATTTACTAGCAACTGGAATCTCAGTGTCCAGAGGCTGTTGCTCAAACCACTGAGCTACAGCTCTCAATGATAAGCATAGGAGAATTGGTTATCTTGACTCTACATTGCAGGCAGAAGCAGCTCATACAAGTCCATAGAAATACATTGTGTATAACAATGTATTTTTATGGTGCCTGTATAATGAGGTGAAAAAAAATGATTTTTTTGGTCCTATAAAAGTAGTAAACTTATGAGCAATTACAAAAATGTTTTTTTTCTTCTGCAAGTCCCTGGTCTTGAACCCACAAATCATTATTGACACAGACACTTAAGCTGCAGAACCACAAGCTCTAGTGATGTCAGTAGGAGAATTCTGTCTACTTGATCTGTACTGCAGGATCTCACTAGGCTGAATGTACTGATAGAAATACACAGCTATGTACAATATATGGATTTTTATTCTACATGGAGAATAAGAGATTTTTTCAGCCTATAAAATTGCGAAAAAATAATAATGAAAAACATTTGATAATGAAAAAAATATTGTAATTTTTAATGCATTTTGTAAAAAATAATGAACATCACAAATCAAAAAATAACACGGACATATTTGGTGTCCCTGTAATCGTAACGACCCACACAACATAGCTATCAGAATATTTACGGGGATCGATAAATGGCGTAAAAAACATGGCGTGATTGATATTTTTGCTCTATTAAGCCCATAAAAATTTAATAAAACAGTAACCAAGAGGCCATGTTCTCACGTACTGTAAATGTTGCTTTCTTACTGCTGCTTTTTTCTGCAGGTGTCTGCACTAAACACCACAATAACAATCTTCTCTGGTGTTTGCTGTGTTTATTTTATGCGTTTTCCCGCTTATTTGATGCGATTTTGGGGCAGAGGTTTTAATGCTTTTTAATAGTACAGAAAAGCTTTGATTTTGCACTTAAAAATGCAGTGGCGTTTTTTTTCTTCATGCGTTTTTTTCAGAAGTCTATAGAGAAAAAGTGCACCAAAACTGCAGAGTTCAGCAGCATCTTCAGACCACAGGGTTCAGAGATTTTATGGAATCACATCCACTTTGCTTGAAAATCTAGACCGTGTTCACATGAAGAGTAAATGCTGTGTGTTTTCTGATGCTTTTTTTGCACAAAAATTCTGCTGTGTTTAATTGTCGACGCAAAGTGGATGTGATTTCATGAGAACTGCGCCCGCTATTAGAATTGAGCAAACAGTATTTTACATTATTTAGAAGTTAGTATTTACCTATATTCTTGTCTCTCCAGCTATTTTTACAGATATCCTTCCTGTTCCTTTTCTTCCCCTCCTACCTCTTAAATGTTTTATATATAAGGTATCTTATATGTGTATCATAACCCCTTTCCCTCGCCTATCCTGTACATACCAATCTTTTTTCATTTTCCTTCTATCCCTTTAATTTTTATTTTTTCCTTTCCCATTTTCCTTAATAAACCATATTTTTCCTTCCCACTTCTTCCACCCATTATTTTGACTGTAGCTTTCATCCGTTTAAATTTCACTTTTTTGCCGTTATTTTGTTCTTGTTTGTGTCTATATTACTGTGTATTTATAATGTCTCCCCCCTTTTTCTATATTACTATATATTTATAATATGTCTCCCCCCTTTTTCTATATTACTGTGTATTTATAATATGTCTCCCCCCTTCTTCTATATTACTGTGTATTTATAATATGTCTCCCCCCTTCTTCTATATTACTGTGTATTTTTAATATGTCTCCTACCTTTTTCTATATTACTGTGTATTTATAATATGTCTCCCCCTTCTTCTATATTACTGTGTATTTATAATATGTCTCCCCTTCTTCTATATTACTGTGTATTTATAACATGTCTCCCCCCTTTCTCTATATTACGGTGTATTTATAATATGTCTCCCCCCTTCTTCTATATTACTGTGTATTTATAATATGTCTCCCCCTTCTTCTATATTACTGTATATTTATAACATGTCTCCCCCCTTTCTCTATATTACTGTGTATTTATAATATGTCCCCCCCTTCTTCTGTATTACTGTGTATTTATAATGTCTACCCCCTTTTTCTATATTACTGTGCATTTATAATATGTCTCCCCCATTTTCTATATTACTGTGTATTTTTATGTCTCCTCCCTTTTTCTATATTACTGTGTATTTATAATGTCTCCCCCCTTTTCTATATTACTGTATATTTATAATATGTCTCCGCCTTCTTCTATATTATTGTGTATTTTTAATGTCTCCCCCCTTTTTCTATATTATTGTGTATTTATAATATGTCTCCCCCTTTTTCTATATTACTGTGTATTTATATGTCTCCCCCCTTCTTCTATATTACTGTGTATTTATAATATGTCTCCCCCTTCTTCTATATTACTGTATATTTATAATATGTCTCCCCCTTCTTCTATATTATTGTGTATTTTTAATGTCTCCCCCCTTCTTCTATATTACTGTGTATTTATAATATGTCTCCCCTTCTTCTATATTACTGTGTATTTACATGTCTCCTTCCTTTTTCTATATTACTGTGTATTTATAATGTCTCCCCCCTTTTTCTATATTCCTGTGTATTTATAATATGTCTCTCCCCTTCTTCTATATTACTGTGCATTTATAATATGTCTCCCCCTTCTTCTATATTACTGTGTATTTATAATATGCCTCCCCCTTCTTCTATATTACTGTGTGTTTATAATATGTGTCCCCTTCTTCTATATTACTCTGTATTTATAATATGTCTCCCCTTCTTCTATATTACTGTGTATTCATAATATGTCTCCTCCCTTTTGTATATTACTGTGTATTATTATGTCTCCTCCCTTTTTCTATATTACTGTGTATTTATAATGTCTCCTCCCTTTTCTATATTACTGTATATTTATAATATGTCTTCCCCTTCTTCTATATTATTGTGTATTTTTAATGTCTCCCCCCTTCTTTTATATTATTGTGTATTTATAATATGTCTCCCCCTTTTTCTATATTACTGTGTATTTATAATATGTCTCCCCCTTCTTCTATATTACTGTATATTTATAATATGTCTCCCCCTTCTTCTATATTATTGTGTATTTTTAATGTCTCCCCCTTCTTCTATATTATTGTATATTTATAATATGTCTCCCCCTTCTTCTATATTACTGTGTATTTATAATATGTCTCCCCTTCTTCTATATTACTGTGTATTTATAACGTCTCCCCCTTCTTCTATATTACTGTGTATTTATATGTCTCCTCCCTTTTTCTATATTACTGTGTATTTATAATGTCTCCCCCCTTTTTCTATATTCCTGTGTATTTATAATATGTCTCTCCCCTTCTTCTATATTACTGTGTATTTATAATATGTCTCCCCCTTCTCCTATATTACTGTGTCTTTATAATATGCCTCCCCCTTCTTCAATATTACTGTGTGTTTATAATATGTGTCCCCTTCTTCTATATTACTGTGTATTTATAATATGTCTCCCCTTCTTCTATATTACTGTGTATTTATAATATGTCTCCTCCCTTCTTCTATATCACTGTGTATTTATAATATGTCTCCTCCCTTCTTCTATATCACTGTGTATTTATAATACGTCTCCTCCCTTTTTCTATATTACTGTGTATTTATAATATGTCTCCCCCTTCTTCTATATTACTGTGCATTTATAAAATGTCTCCCCCTTCTTCTATATTACTGTGTATTTATAATATGTCTCCTCCCTTTTTCTATATTACTGTATATTTATAATATGTCTCCCCCTTTTTCTATATTACTGTGTATATATATGCCTTCCCCCTTTTTCTATATTACTGTATTTATATGTCTGCCCCCTTTTTCTATATTACTGTGTATCTATAATATGTCTCCCCCCTTTTTCTTTACCCCATTTATGTAAAAAAATCCTTAATAAAAACTACTTTAACAAAAAAGCTGCCCGCTGTGAGCCGAAGGACGTGGCTGAACTGTTCGATTTTGGTGCTTTTTTTTCTCTAGATGCTTCTATGTGGAACCTAAAAAAATGCAGATACTTTATTTAGTGCAGAAACAAAGCTTTTCTGTACTATAAAAAGCGCATTAAAAATGCAGCTTCACATCTGCACCAGAAACGCAGGGGGAACTAAGGGGGAGAAGATTGTTATTGTGTAGTTTGGTGCGGACATCTGCTGAAAATGAAAAAACACACACAAATCTCTGCTCATCATCACCTTGTTCATTCAGTGTGTCAACCTGCCATTCTGCAGGCCACAGGCCTAAATCATCCTACTGCCTATATATCAGAGAGCCAAAGTGCAGGGAGACCATACCACAGACTTTAACTTTACACAGTTAAGAATGGTGGGACCCCTCTGATCCCCCGATAGCTAAGCTACAGTGCCTACATATAAACTCATATGATGTCATAAACACCAGCCATTTTGAGCAGAGAATACCAGAGGCACATTCAACATATCTTCTGGCCAGATGATAGTTAAAAATATGTTGGTAATCAGTCATGCCATATCTAGTAATTGGACACAACAAATTTTAAGATAGGCTAAAGGCTTCATTGTCAACTATTACAAATGGGTTGGGCGAGCCTGAAGAGCAAGGCTGAAAAATCCAATAGGACTACTGAAAAGTACTGTTTATAATTGTAGTATTAGAACCCTGCATTCTGTGTTTTCTTCATGTTGATGTGTTTGCCATCAAGAGCAAAGATTAGTGTTGAGCGAGTATGTTCTATTAACCCTTTCGCCGAGTATGCTCGGGCCGAGCTCCGAGTATTTACAGCTGCTCGGTGATATGGTTGAATCGCTCCCGTGTGCATGATTTGCAACTGTTTGACAGTTTTACTACATGTGAGGAATGTCTATTTCTTACACATTCCTCACATGTAATAAAGCTGTCAAACAGTTGCAAATCATGCACACGGGAGCGATTTAACCTTATCACCGAGCAGTTATAAATACTCGGAGCTCAGCCTGAGCATACTCGGACAGAACATACTCGCTCAACCCTAGCAAAGATAGTTAGGAAAGTGTGGAGCACCATAGAAGCTTCAGTTCCTTGGGGAAAATACAGCGATGCATATTTGTCGCCTCAAACAAAAATCCCGGATGAAGGACCTCCAACAACTGGTGAAATGTCTGCAAAGTGACAAAAGTTAGGGAAATTGGCCAGGTAGGTCAGTATAAAGGTTATGGAAGAGGCATTGGTGGCAACGTTGCTCTAAAATAGGATGAACCCACAATCTGTGCCTCTTTCTCTGCTATGACATACCATCTATAGCAAGAGGACATGGTCGCAAAGACTTAAAGGCACATTAAACATTTTGTAGGATAGCAAACAAACAACTTTTTGCACAAAGCAAAAAGTATGCTTCAATCTCTGATTTTATATAAATTTTATATTCTTTGTCTTATGGAGCCATCTAGAGAGACAATTTAATATTACAATGCATTAGTACACAGTATAACGCCAGTCAATGATCTTTGACTACTGTTACAATATCAAAAGTTCAGCTTTCATAATTAATCGTTTCAAAAGCAAACCATTGTAGTAGCAGGTTTTAACAGTACAGTGCAATGGTGCAAATGCAAATACACTGAACTGCAACAATAATCATCATTTTTTTAGGTACAATTCCCTACAAAGAAAGTAGTGACCTATACACAGGTGGATAACTTGCAACAAATTTGCAAATTTACTGACCCATTATAAATTACCATCTGACAATTAGAACATTACCTAGCCTATATTACAGTTGCCCTAGGCACACGCTAAGTTAATTTCCATTCTATTCTGTTCATCATATTCTTTCCATCAGATCTCTTACATACATTGAAATCCAATTAAATTAAAATTGATTGATACGAACATATGATTTAAAAAAATATTAATGATATTATTCGGAATAAATGAATGCATGTGGCTTGCCCAAACAGTTCTTGGTAATTACAAACTACAATTTTGAAGTATTTTATTTTTATTTTCCATGCACAATGGATCATCGGGACTGGCATAAGTTATATTTCGACCAGGACCGATTCCGGCTTTATTGCTGCCGGAGATGAAAATTGAAATGCTGCACCCCCAATACATAACAAAAAGATCATTATTATGAGATCAACACAAATACAATGACTTGCGAAAGTATTCAACCCCTCGCCATTTTTTGTGATTTGCTACCTCACAACCTGGAATTTCATTTTTTTGAGAGTTTGCATCAGTTCATGAAAAGAACATACCTACACCTGTGAACATTTGGTTTTCTTTTTTTTGTGAAGCAAATGTCAGTACTTCATAGAGCCTCATTTTCTGGCAATCACAGCCGCAAGTCGCTTTGGATAAGTCTCTATGAGCTTTCCACATCTGACCACTGGGATTTTTGCCCATTCCTCAAGGCAAAACTGCTTCAGCTCCTTCAAGTTAAATGGTTTCCTCTGGTGAACAACAATCTTCAAGTCTGACCACAGATTCTCAATTGGATTAAGGTCTGGACTTTGACTAGACCACTCCAAAACATTTAAACATTTCCCCTTAAACCACTTGAATGTTGCTTTAGCAGTGTGCTTTTGGTCATTGTCTTGTTGGAAGGTGAACCTCCGTCCCAGTCTCAAATCACTGACAGACTGAAACAGGTTTTTCTCAAGAATATCCCTGTATTTTGCACCATCCATCTTCCCTTCAACATGGACCATTTTCCCTGTCCCTGCTTCTGAAAAACATCCAGCTGCCCACCACCATGTTTCACTATGGGGATGGTGTTCTTGGGGTGATGAGCTGTGTTGGTTTGGCATTAGACATAGCATTTACCTTGGTGGCCAAAAAGTTCAATTTTGGTCTCATCTGACCACAGCACCTTCATCTATTCATTTGAGGAGTCTCCCACATGCCACATGTCTTTTGGCAAACTCAAAACGAGCCTTACAATTTTTTGTGTGTAAGTAAAGACTTTTTTCTGGCCACTCTTCCATAAAGACCACATCTACAGAGTGTATGGCTTAATGTGGTCGTATGTAGAGATGAGCAAACATGTTCGGAAAAAATGTGTTTTTTTCAAATTCGGCACAAACATTCACATTCAGATTCGTGATCGGACAACTGAGCGTTTTTGCTGAAAATCTACCCAATTCGGCAAAAGTGCGAGAAATGATTGCATTTCCACTACTGTATTTTTTAAAACTTTGGCTAAGGTAGTGGTGCTGTATAGTGAGCAGGGGGGACGTGTTTGATGAGGGGAGGGGGTGGGGATTCAGGAGAGACCATTGTAGCAGCTGTTAATCATATTTTTTTTCTCTTAACTTAATGTGCGCAGATTCTGGCAAGCCAATCAGGGCGCAGGAACCATTCACAATGTCCAGACACAAGGGCTTCTGTCATTGGCTGCTGAAGTCACATGTCCCTCTCCATATAAATAGCAGACATGTTGTTTTAGTGCCATTTTGTCAGTCTAATAGCACAGAGAGGCTGCTCCTGATGCTGGTCCTGGATACTGAGATATTTGAGATAGTTAGCTAGGCGATTGCTTCTAAGTCAGATAGTTTAGATAGATAAGATCCTGTGTGACTGGGAATTTGACCTTCCAGCAGATCAATTGTTTTTGCCATTAGTGTGGTCCAGACAGACAGCAGGCCACATTTCAGCATAGAACTCTGTTGTGCACTGCTGATATTGTGCTCCATGCAGGAGTACACCTTTGAAACTAATTTTTTCTGTTACTACTGTGATACATACAGCAGGCCACATCTCAGCGAGTAATTTTTTGGCGCATATATTCTGCTGTATACAGGCCTCGTCCAAGTAAAAAATCGAATTTCTTCTGTTATTACCGTGATACATACTGCAGGCCACATGTCAGCTTGTAATTTTTTGGCGCATATATTTTGCTGTATACAGGCCTCGTCCATAGTAAAAAATCTAAAAAAATCTAATTTCTTCTGTTATTACCATGATACATACAGCAGACCACATGTTAGCTTGTAATTTTTTATGCACATATATTCTGCTGAATACAGGCCTCGTCTACAGTAAAAAATCGAATTTCTTCTATTATAACGTGATACATACATTACTAACATGATGCATACAGCAGGCCATATCCAGCTTGTAATTTTTTGGCGCATATATTCTACTGTATCCAGGCCTCATCCACAGTAAAAAATCAAATTGTAATTTGGCCATTTACCTGGAATTGCTGTATTACCATGGATGTGATTAATAAAATATTGTTGCATCGTTAATCTGCCTAGGTGATTACTTACAACCCACAACCTCGGATCTTCACAAGTGGTGGCAACAGTGGGATCACCTATCTCTGGACAACATACCAGGGAAAGCTACTGAGCGGTGACTTGACAGAAGAGATGGCAGACTCCATCTACAAGAGGCTCAAGAAGGAGGAGCTGAGAGCCCTTTGCTCTAAGAGAGAACTAGAGTGGTTGCCAGAGGACAATCATGCTACCCTAATGCAACACTTGGATGATTGGGACTGTGAACAACCACATGAGGAGGTCAATTCAGACGTGGATGAGGGACAGCAGCCCAGGGCTGTCATCCAGATGGTGGAGGATCGACCAACTGAGTTGAGGCGGATGCTGGACGTGCTAGTAGAGCGGGCCACGGATATAGAGCTGGCAGCAGTGTTAAGCAAATATCTGGGTGTGCACGTAGCGGTACCCCCACCGCCCCAGTGCAGAGGACAGTGGATAACAGGAGAGAGGGGCCCACATCTTTAAGGTACCGGGATATACCACAGTTTAATGAGGACACCCCGGATATTGATGAATATCTCCGGTTATTTCAGAACCTCTGCATGCTGCATGAGGTGTCAGTCAGTGACTGGCCTAGATTTTTGAGCGTGGGCGTGACCGGAAAAGCAAGAGAAGCTGTTAATAACTTGTCTTCTGGGAATCAGAGATGTTACTATACCATTTGCAGTGTATTACTAGAGATTTATGCAGTCACGCCTGAAACCTACCATTGGAAGTTTCGGGAGACTGACAAGCCTGCTGCACACATGCATTGGGAGTTCGCCAAGACACTATGTATGGCATGCACTCAGTGGATAGAAAGACTGAGGGCTCGGGAAGCAGAAAATGTCGTGGATATATTAATGCTGGAACAATTTATGTCCAAACTCCCAGGTGACTTAAAACAATGGGTGGCGGATAGAAAACCACTTAGATTGGATGAGGCTGCAAGATTGGCTGATGATTCATCTGCTAATCAACCAAGGCTACATGGAAGTACAGCCCCAACGAGTCGGGAACAGGAGCTTACAGGAAGGCCAGTGAGACCCATGGACTGGCCAGAGGAGGAACTGAAGAGATTTTGTATTTCACAAAGAAGAGTAGGTTTCCCAAGCCCCCAAGTATGGCCTGTGTTGGGGCGAGGAGGGCTAAAATGCCATAAGTGTGGATGCATGGGACATTTTGCCAGGGAATGCCAGGAACGTTCTAGTCCACATCACAACCTAGGAGCAGGATTGGTGCGCCACTGGGCCAATGTCGTAGCCCAAAGCCAAGGACCAGTTCCCACTGCTTCAGCCGAGAGGGAGCGGCGCTATCTGCAGACTAACCCCCCACCTGTGGTGAGTAATACACAAATTACAATGACTGCTACCATGAAGGAATGTGACCTGGGGGAGGTAAATTACATCAGGGAGGAGGCCCAGGAATTTCCAACCACTGGTTCTACCTTCACCCTTGTCAGCCCAGTCACAATGGATACATGTTTGATTCTCATTGGATACATGTGGAGTTTCCCAGGACAAACCGGGGATCAGAGGGAGGATATGGAGGACCCCGCGGAAGGGACAGACCCCTGATCCAGCGAACTAAATACAGAGTCCTCATCTCAGAGCTTCCCCCATTGAGGAGTTGGCAGGATCTGAAAGATCATATGAGAGAAGCTGGAGATGTCTATTACACTTATATATACCAGGGTGGAATGGGGACTGTGGAGTATATTCGTAAGGGCGACATGGAATATACTTTGAGGAAACTGGATGATACAAAGTTTTGTTCTCATAAAGGTGAGACCTCTTACATTCGTGTCCGTTCTGAAAAAGAGGGGGAGGACTGTGAGGAGCTGCCCACTTACTAAATACTAAGAGACTTTTCCAGCACGGAGCACCGGTTCCGTCGATATGATTATTGTGTTTTATTAGAGATTTGTTGGCTGTGTTTTATTAATGCTCTGCTTGCTCATCAGTTTATGTACACTAATTTTACTTGTAAATTGTCCAGAATTCCTATAATCTCATCAGTATCTCAGGAGCATTGAATCATTGTCCAAACAGCGTCTAAGCCCATTGTGTGAGAGTTAATTGTGGACACAGTGGAGCCGTCACCACAGGGCGTCTTACATGCAGTCTCAGGTGAAGGCTCCTGAAATATTCTTCATTGTTTCAGAAAAAGTAAATGCTTAAGGGGGAGGGTGTCATCACTTCTGACCTTTGAGGAGGCTGAGCCCCGAGAGAGAGAGAAGTGACATGTTTTAGTGAGGAGTTGGGAGAAGAACGCGGAAGGGATAGAATCTATGGCAGTGGATGTGGAACCGATGGATGGATGGCTTACAGAGTTTTGGAGATCAGTTACCGACTGAGCTTGAAAAACGTGCTACAGTTGTGGATATATCATTTGGATTTAAACTTTCTTAAAGTAATATTGCTACTGGATACTTGTGCTTTCATCGTTTTATCTATCTTCTGGATGATCGTGGACTGTGGCTACAGACTATACTGGCTGGAGATACGAAATCTGTGGGCAAACCAAGAGTTGGGAGACAGTGAGTATGGCCTGATACAAAGCCAGTGGAACTACTGATCCCAGGTTGGAAACTTAAGGAATGAGAGAACTGTATTTTGGCCATTGCTGTATCATCATGGATGTGATTGATAAAATATTGCTGCATCGTTAACCTGCCTAGGTGATTACTTACAACCTACAACCTCAGATCTTCACAGGCGCATATATTATACTGAATCCAGAGCTCATCCACAGTAAAAAATCGAATTTCTTCTGTTACTAACGTTATATATACAGCAGGCCACATCTCAGCTTGCAATTTTTCTGCATTGAAATTCAGCTGTATCCAGAGCTCGTCCGCAGTAAAAAACTTAATTTCTTCTGTTACTAACGTAATACATACAGCAGGCCACATCTCAGCTTTAAATTTTTTTGGTGCTGATATTGTTCTCCATACAGGCGTTCACATGAAAAATTCTAAATTTGTTGTCTTACTACCGTGCTACATAAAGCAGGCCACATTTTAGCTTTAAATTTTTTGGTCCTGATATTGTTCTCCATACAGAGGTTCACATAACAAAATCTAAATTTGTTGTCTTATTACTGTGCTACATAAAGGCGGCCACATTTTAGCTTTAAATTCTTTGGTGCTGATATTGTTCTCCATACAGGGGTTCCCATGAAAAAAATCTAAATTTGTCGTCTTACTACATAAAGACAACATATACTACAGAAACCATGCCACATTTCAGCTTTTAATTCTTTGGTGCTGATATTCTGCTCCACACAGGGATTCACATTATAAAATCTAAGTTTGTTGTCTTACTACCGTGCTACAGAAACTAGGCCACATTTCAGCTTTTAATTATTTTGTGCTAGTATTGTGCTCCAGCCAGGAGTCAAAATTTCAGAATCTAAATTTATTGTGCAAATAGCGTAGTCCTGAAACCATGCCACATTTCAGCATTGGACAGGGCTTGGAGCAGCATTTCTAGCTTAAACTTTGATCAGTAATAGGTGGATGAGTGATAGGTGTAGGCCTGGTGCTCTGAGAGCTCTGCCAAATTCAGGCAACACACATGAAGGATTCTCAACTTGGAGACCAAACATTTCCAATAATTATCTGCAGATACCACTGAAGTGGCATCAATTTCTATTTATTTTACTCACTTATATAGTGCAAATAATCCTACAATGCTTTACAGACATTATCAATTTTCCCATAGTGAAAATAGTATAATGAGGCTCTGATACCCCTTCCACTACAGGCAATTCACCAGATGGAGACCAAACTTGGAGTCTCCACATTTCGAAAATTTTTTAGTAACAACAGGCACAGAAGCAATGACAAAAATATCACAGCTGCAATAATGCAAGATCAATGCAGCACACTAAAAACTATGCCATCGATTAGTTTTCCCAGTCTGCAACTGGGGAGTAAATGTCATTGGAGATCCATGACTTGTTCATCTTAATGAAAGTTAGGTGGTCTACACTTTCAGGGGACAGCTAGATGCGCTTATCCATAAAGACACCAGTAGCACTGAAGACACGTTCTGAGAGAACGCTGGCTGCCTCCCATGACAAAACTTCTGCCGCCATTAATTTCACAGCACTTTACAGACACTTACAAACATTAGTGGCAATGTCTTCATTGGGGCTCACAATCTAAATTTACGCTATGATGAGCGGCTCCCGGCGCATGGGCAATGAAGTTCCCAGCCTCACTGTGTGCAGCCGGGGCCGCTGGTCAAAGCGCATGCGCAGTCAAGATGGAAACTACACAGCCTCATAGCGCCTGCATGGCTCCCAGCACTGGAAGCTTTACTGCCTGGCCGTGTCATACAGCGCATGAACCCCACAAATATCAGCGCTCGCCGAGAACAAAATTCAAATACGTGGGTGGCGCCCGCCCATGACTGAATACGAGGATCACACTCCTAAGACTGAACGAGCAGGTAGGATTATAAGTATATAAAATGTTATATACTTATTATATTTGCACCAATTTTGATGAAAAAAGAGTGTTAGTGATGCACATTGCATCACTAACAACGCTATGGGGGCAGTTTACATAGTAGATGGGACATGACAGGTTCCCTTTAAGAATATGTTCACTTATTATTGATTCATAATGTGATATTGCTTGGCTTTTTTCGAATCCCTATTTTATATTATGAATATTGTGCACTGACTTAACATTATATGGTGATTTTCATACTTGTATTACAACAGAGAGCTATTTCATTTAGTTATTTTAGTTATTTTATTACAGGGAGAGGTTTTAGGAATTTTAAAATGTTTTGAAATTGTTATATACTATTCAATATAATTATATTTGGATTTTTGAAATTTGGGGTGTGCGCAGGTTTTGATCTATGTGTTTTTGTCCTCTCCTTCATTAAATATACCACATGGTTTAATACCTTACCGCATGGTCTGAAGCACCTCTTCATTCACTTGCTATTTGTGGTGCCCATCCTCTTTCTTTCTTTATAGCAAGCTCTGCACCAGAGCCTGAATGAGGGGTAGGCAACCACCTAAGGTGCTACCTCTTGCCTCGCTGAGGGGGGCGCAGTTTTAAAAAAAAAAACCTGACAATGAAGTGCCTGCAGGACTCCTGCACCTTCCACCGGCCATAGGCATTTAGCACACTGACGGACAGGACGCAGGTACACAGCAGACCAGTGTCAGTGAGTCACTAACACCACTCACCGCTTTCTGCCTGGCTGGCATTCCCTCTCTGCACTCAATTGTATTTTTGTCCTTAAGATGCAAATACAATTGATGTGAGCGCCGCTGGGGAAAGGGGCAGAGGAGCTCTAATCAGCTCCCTGCTCGGCCAGTAACTCCATCAAGATGCAGGTTACCTCTGGCCTGTGGCCCGTTAGAGGACGCACCATGCAAGAGGCGTCAGCCAGGGCAGCGCGCACTACTGTATCACATTGAAGAGGACATGGTGGCCCCGGTGGAATTAGGTGAGCATAAGCCTTTCTTAATGTTTCTTAAAATATTTGTCCAGTGAATGGGGGGGCTGTAGGAACATCATATTGCATGGGATGTTGAAGAGACATTATACTGGTGGCTATGGGGACATCATATTATATGGGATGTTGATGGGACATTATCCTGGTGGCTGTGGGAACATCATAGTATATGAGGGCCTGTGGGGACATCATAATATATGGAGGGCTGTGGGGACATCATACTGGATGGGGGCTGTGGGGTACGTTATACTGGAAGCTGTGGAGATATTATACCGCATAAAGGGCTGTGGGGACATCAAACTGTTTGGGGTGCTCTGGGGGGCATTATACTGGGGGCTGTGGTGGCCATACTGTATTTGGGGTTGTTGGGGACCTTATATTGGGGGGTGTAGTGACCATACTGTATAAGGTACTATGGGTAGATTATACTGGGCTGTGGTGACCATATGTATAGGGGGCTGTGATGGAAATCATACTGTATATTGGTGGGCTGTAGTGGATATTTTGCTGAATATTGGGGGGCTGTGATGGACACCATACTGTCTGGGTGGCTGTGGTGGACATCATACTGCATATTGGGGGGCTGTTGTGGATAGCATACTGTATGGGTGGCTGTGGTGACTATAATACTGTGTAGCGGGACAGTGTGAAGCGGGAGTACAGTTTGGAGAGTGCAGTGTGTTGGCAGCATGAAGGCAGAGTGTGAAGAGGGGGTACAGAATAGATATGGTGAGGAGCAGCGTGAAATGGCACAGTATTGAGAGATGTTAGCATGGCGGGGAGACAGTGTAGTGATATAGTGAGTGTAAGGGAAAACAGTGGAAAGGGGACAGCCATGGTATAAGCTGTGATTCATAAGGGCGAACAGTGTGGTGGTTGTAAATGATAATGACAGACAGTGTGGAGGTTATAGCTTATTAGGGTGGACAGTGTGGCGGGTGTAGTTCACAAGTGTAGACAGTGTGGAGGCCATATATCATAGGAAGCTTATTTAAGGCATAGTATGGGCAGATATTTTTATGCAGAGGGCATAACACTCATGTTTTAAGGGTGCCATGTCGGTGGTATGTGCTGCATAACACCGAAGAAGAACGAAGTCCGCAGAGGCAAGCTGTGACATGACAAGAATCTGCATAACTAATCATATGCAAAATAGTTGCAAGTCAAATTTATGTATGATATAGCCAAGATGAATGTCTATAAAATGATGGTAGTCTCACATTTAAGGCAGTAGTGGATGGTGACATACAGTGGGGAAAATAAGTATTTGATACACTGCCAATTTTGCAAGTAATCCCACCTACAAAGAATGGAGAGGTCTGTAATTGTTATCATAAGTATACTTAAACTGTGAGAGACAGTCTAAAAAAATCCAAAAAGCATATTGTATGATTTTTACATAATTAAATTCCATTTTATTGCATGAAATTTTATTATTTGATATAATAGAAAATCAGAACTTAATATTTGGTACAGAAATCCTTGTTTGCAATTACAGGTCAGAAATTTCCTATAATTCTTGACCAAGTTTGCACATACTGCTACAGGAATTTTGGTCCACTCCTCCATACAGATCTTCTCCATATCTTTCAGGTTTTGGGGCTGTCGCTTAGCAACACTGAGTTTCAGTTTCCTCCAAAGATTTTCTGTTGGGTTCAGGTCTGGAGACTGGTTAGGCCACTCCAGGACCTTGAAATGCTTTTTACGGAGACACTCCTTAGTAGCCCTGGCTGTGTGTTTTGGGTCATTATCATGCTGGAAGACTCAGCCACGACCCATCTTCAATAGTCTTACTAAGGGAAGGAGGTTGTTGTCCAAAATCTTGCAATACATGACCCAATCCATCCTCCCTTCAATATGTTGCATTCGTCCTGTCCCCTTTACAGAAAGGCATCTCCAAAGTATGACATTTCCACCACCATGCTTCACGGGTTGGGACGGTGTTCTTGGGGTTGTACTCATCCTTCTTCTTCCTCCAAACATGGCAAGTGGAGTTGATACCAAAAAGTTCTATTTTGGTTTCATCTGACCACATGATCTTTCCCCCATGCCTCATCTGGATCATCTAGATGGTCATTGGTGAACTTCAAACGGGCATGGAGATGTGCTGGCATGAGCAGGGAGACATTGCGTGCCCTGCATGATTTTAATCCATGACGGCATAGCATGTTACTAACGGTAATGTTTGAGACTGTGGTCCCAGTTCTCTTCAGGTCATTGACCAGGTCCTCCTGTGTTGTTCTGGGCTGATTCCTGACCTTTCTCAGAATGATCCTTACACCACGAGGCGAGACCTTGTATGAAGTCCCAGACCAAGGAAGATTGACAGTCATCTTGTGTTTCTTCCATTTTCTAATAATTGTGCCAACAGTTATTGCCTTCTCAACAAGCTGCTTGCCTATTGTTCTGTAGCCCATCCCAGCCTTGTGCAGGTCTACAATTTTTACAATTTTGTTCCTAGTGTCTTTAGACAGCTCTTTGGTCTTGGCCATGGTGGAAAAGTTGGAGTGTGATTAATTGAGTGTGTGGACTGGTGTATTTTATACAGGTAACGAGTTCAAACAGGTGCAATTAATACAGGTAATGATTGCAAAGCAGGAGGGCTCCTTAAAAAAAAAAAAAAAACAGGTCTGTGTGAGCCAGAATTCTGGCAGGTTGGTAGCTGATCAAATACTTATTTCATGCAATAAAATGCAATTTAATTATGTAAAAATCATACAATGTGATCTTCTGTTTTTTATTTTTTGATTCTGTCTCTCACAGTTGAAGTGTACCTACCATAAAAATTACAGTCTTCTCCATTCTTTGTTGGTGTTAAAACTTGCAAAATTGTCAGTGTAACAAATGCTTATTTTCCCCACTGTATGGAGCGTGAAAGTCAAAAGTTCAAAACATTGTTACACTTTTGCTCGTCAGTGTATCTTGTACGCAGGACCTGCGCCAGCACCCGGGCAAGAGCCTGGGCCCCGAGCAGGCGGGGGGGCCCACTCACCGTCGGGCACCCCCGGCGCGCTATGGGACCCGTGAGCGGTGCTAGCGCCCCCCTCCCGCTTGCTCAGGGCCCCGGCACAATACTTACCTCTCCCCGTGCCTCCGCAGCAGCTCTGCTCTCTTCCGCGGGTGTTGCACTGACATCTCAGGTCTTTACACCACGCACTCTCCTGAAACGTCACAGGCAGTGCAGAGCGGGAAGACGCCGGCGCGGGTGAGGGGTCCGGAGCAGCAGCAGCAGGTGAGAAGTGAGGTATTTGATTTTTTTTTTATATGTATGGAGGCATGGGGCATTATATGGGGGGGGGGACAAGTGACATCCTGCACGGGGCATTATATGGGGGGGAACAAGTGACATCTTGCATGGGGCATTATATGGGTGGGGAAACAAGTGACCTCCTGCATGGGGCATTATATGGGGGGGAGATGACATCCTGCATGGGGCATTATATGGGGGGGAGAGGTGACATCCTGCATGGGGCATTATATGGGGGGGAGGTGACATCCTGCATGGGGCATTATATGGGAGGAGAGGTGACATCCTGCATGGGGGGCATTATATGGGAGAGGTGACATCCTGCATAGGGCATCATATGGGGGGAGAGGTGACATCCTGCATGGGGCATTATAAGGGGGGGAGAGGTGACATCCTGCATGGGGCATTATATGGGGGGGAGGTGACATCCTGCATGGGGCATTATATGGGGGGGAGAGGTGACATTCTGCATGGGGCATTATATGGGGGAGAGGTGACATCCTGCATGGGGCATTATATGGGGGGGAGAGGTGACATCCTGCATGGGGCATTATATGGGGGGAGAGGTGACATCCTGCATGGGGCATTATATGGGGGGGAGGGGTGACACCCTGCATGAGGCATTATAAGGGGGGGTGACATCCTGCAAGGGGCATTATGTGGGGGCCAGTATTCTGTATGGAGCGTTATAAGGGGCCAGTATCCTCTATGGAGCATTATATGGGGGCCAGTATCCTGTATGGAGCATTATATGGGGACCAGTATCCTGTATGGAGCGTTATATGGGGACCAGTATCCTGTATGGAGCGTTATATGGGGACCAGTATCCTGTATGGAGCGTTATATGGGGACCAGTATTCTGCATGGAGCAATATATGGGGCCCATAATACTGTATGGAGCGTTATATGGGGACCAGTATTCTGCATGGAGCAATATATGGGGCCCATAATACTGTATGGAGGACTATACTGTCTGGTCGGCACTGTGCGTTGAGAGAATTCGCCGGTTTCTGAGCTATTGTAGAATTTACAATAGATATCGCTCATGTAATGTAAGAAGTGAAATCTTTGGCATTGTACTATATATATATTTCTCTGGGGTATCTGTGCATTATGAATCGTGGTATTTGTTAAAGGGGCCCAGTGAGACTCTTTCGCCCGGGGACCAGAAAAAACTGGAGCCGGCCCTGCTTGTACCGGCCCTGCTCTGCACACGTATGCTGCAGAGTAGGCTGTCAATCAATGTGCTATTAAACACATCCACTCACACAGCATATTTGAATCTACATACGGGAATAACCACAAATGCCTGGAATACACATGGACAGTTCAAAAGTTCAATACACATATATAATAAGCCTATGGTAATTTTGGCAAGGTTATACTCCCATATGTGTAGCATTAGGGCCCAAGTTCAATGGGCTTTATTATATTGTGAGTTATTGCTGGGATAATATGGGGTATTTATGCTTATGTGGATCATGGTGCCATTTGGTGGTTTCTCCCATTTTTTTAACTGTGTGTTGTTTTTAATTTTTTTCAATAAAGATGAAGTGTAATAATTTACTGCAGTTTTTGTGTTGATATTTTGATGTTACTAGAGAGGGTTCGTACATACATGCATTTTTTCATATGATCTTAATCAATGTGCTAGTATCGTGAGGGATGACTGTAACAACTAACTGTGCCGCCCAATAACTGGAAGTGAGCAACTGCAGGGAGCATATCAATTTACTTTCTCACTTTAGCAGTTTCTCCAGGATTTAAACATTATTTACTATATCTGCAGGTAAATAGCGTTTCTCAAAGTCTCATGTCTCATATAAATTTCAAATGCATTTATTACAGTGGCTTGTGAAAGTATTCACAACATTGGCATTTTTCGTCTTTTGCTACCTCGCAACCTGGAATTTCACAGTTTTTTTTTTGAAGATTTGTAGCAGTTCATGTAAAAAACATGCCTACAACTGTGAACATTTTTTTTTTTTTTATTGTGAATTAAACAACAAAAATTACTGAAAACTTCAGCGTGCATTACTATTCACCCCTTAAAGTCAGTATTTTGTACAGCCTTATTTTGCTGCAATTACAGCTGCAAGTTACTTTGGATAAGTCTCTATGAGCTTTCCACATCTTGCCACTGGGATTTTTACCCATTCCTCAAGGCAAAACTGCTCCAGCTCCTTTAAGTTAGATAGTTTCCTCTGGTGAACAGCAATCTTCAAGTCTGACCACAGATTTTCAATTGGATCAAGGTCTGGGCTTTGACCAGGCCACTCCAAAACATTTACATGTTTTCCCTTAAACCACTCAAGTCTTGCTTTTGCAGTATGCTTTTGTATTGTTGTAAGGTGAACCTACGTCTCAGTCTCAACTCACTGACAAATTTAAACAAGTTTTGCTCAAGAATATTCCTGTATTTTGCACAATCCATCTTCCCCTCAACTCAGACCATTTTCCCTGTCCCTGCTGCATGATGGAGATCAGCTCAGTGTCTTGGCTGCCTGACATGCTGAATGCTCGCATGATGCCAGTGTTCAGGATGCCAAGTAGATGTAGCAGAGCTAGAGTCGTCTACGGACAAATGAATTATTATCTTCTCGTCGGGGACAGGTGAGGATTATGTTGCTTTATTATTTTATTTTACAGGTGACATGGGCTTCAATGGATTGGGCGTAAACGTGAGTGTAAGGTTTTTTGGTAAATGTAGATTCAAAAAAGGAGTCTGTGTCATTATTTCAAATAAAAGACTTTATTCTGAGTGTTTGTATTTTATTTAACAATTTGAATATGCGGTTAGTAATGGGAGCGTCTTATAGAAGCCTTTCCATTACTAATCCCTGGACTTGATGTCAGCTGCCAATAAAAAGCTGACATCAACCCCACCCATATTACCCCACTTGCCACCGCACCAGGGCAAGTGAAAAGAGCAAAGGCGCCTTTTCTCGGGCGGCTGAGAGCTGATGTTTTTAGTCTGGGAGGGGGCCAATATCCATAGCCCCTTCCTTTTGGCTACTAATATCAGCCCCGACTGTCTGCCTAGCCTTTGCTAGTTATTAATTATAGGGGGGCTCCAAGTCATTTTTTCGGGGGTCCTCCTGTGAAGACCCGGGGTCTTCCGTGGGAGTAATGCTACTCAGACAACACAGGGTGAGGGTAAAACAGTGTGCCAACACTTTATTGAACCACCAAACGTTATGGTACAAGATAGTACAACATTATACAGTCTCACCCTTGCGCTGGTCCACCTGAGAATAGAAAAGTTGTGACTTGGGGACTTCCAGGGCCAACTACTTCAACCAGCGGCCTCCCATTTTTGGCGGGCCCCCACATAGAGAAGGTAGCGGCAAGCTTAGGAAGCTGATGGTCCATCGAGGTACAAGGCCAGGAGACCCGAGGGTCCCCCCCCTGGCCTCTCCGTGAGTTTCCATGGGGTCAGATGACTGGCTGGTTCAAATCTGGCTTCTCCGAATGTCTTCATGGGTTCCAGGCAACTGGAGGGTCCTACCTGGCAACCCCAAACAACATATCCATGGGGCAAGGTGATTTCATCATCTCAACCTAGTCTCCCCAAATGTATCCATGGGGAGATACATTGACTCTGATGGTCAATGGAGCAGATCTGTATCCTTTCAGTCAGGGCCGTGTACCCTTAGGCCAGAATCATGTAGAATCCAAATCTGTACCTCTCTAGCTTGAGACATGCTACCAAGCTGATGTTCTGACGAGTCACTCTGATCTTTGATTCTCCTTGTAAAGTCTCTATCTCAATCTCTTTGCAGCAAGATGGAAAACTCTTTTTATTTTTACATATGTGGCTAGGGTCATCAGTCACAGGTCGGAGGGGAAAAGGTGTAGTGTTCAGGTCTCATTGTTTGAGCTAATCCCCCTACACTTGTAAATAAACTAGCTGGCTTAGTAGAATATGCAATTAGCATAGTAACAAACACCATTGCTCCCAAATACTGAGTCACTGTCCTTCTTGACCAGCCAAAGAAAAACACAAACATAACAGTGTATTTCTCTTGGCTTAACAAATCTAGATGTCCGGCTGATTAAGATAAGAAGCTGTTTCGTCACACCCCCATTTTAATAACCAGTAAAGGCCAAGTATATAGCTGTGAGCTGATATTAATAGCCTGGGAAGCAACATGGGTATTACCCTCTTCCCAGGCTATAAACATCAACCCCCAGATGTCCGCTTTCCCTCTGCAGGTTGTTAAAATTTAGGGGAATCCCAAGCCATTTTTTTCAGAAAATAATTTATTTTGTACTAAAATACATGTACAGTAAGCTACACGCGCAAAGCACTGATTATATAACTCAATCACATATTTATATCTATCGATCTATTTATCCATAAAGGAAAAAGGCAGCACTCCATAGTCCAAAAAGTGACAATTTATTGACCCATCATGTCAGGGCAATGTTTCACTTTTTGGACTATGTAGTGCTGCTTTTTTCCTTTTTGGATATTATGAGGTTTGGTTTAGCCTGAAAGGCGTTTTTTGGACCTAATTGAAATTACCTTTGCTAGTGCTGCACCTTTACTTTTTGAATCTATCTATCTAGATAGATATATATGTGATGAAGAATATTTCCTTAGACAACTATGTGTAAATGATGGAGAATTCCACTATGTAAAAGCCCATGTTAAAATCGCATTGCAATCGGACGGCACACGCCTGGTCCGAGTGCTGTCCGATTTTTTAATCTCACCCATTGAATTGCATTGAAGAGTCTTGTCTGATATACGAGGACAATCGCAGCATGCTGCGATTTTCTTCTCAGTCTGATTTCAGCTGAGAAAAAAAACGCAGATGAGCAGAGACTCATAGATTAATATTGGTCAGAGTGCAATCAGATTTTTTATCGGACTGCACTCGTCTGTTTTTCATGCAGATGAGTATGAGCCCTCAAGGTAAAAAAAAGATTGGGAACCACTAATTTAAAGAATCTGCTGCTAATGTCTCAGTGCTGGATACCATGTGACACATTCAGATTTTTTTTTAATGCAGTCCAATGCAAAGCGTTTCCACAAAACTGATAAACCAAATTTCACCAAATTTATCTTTCTGCTAATATTTAACTTATTTATTTGTATATGTTTACTTGTTTTTGATAGATACCGACTGATTTGAAAGTCAGTATTTAAGTAAATATCTTTCTTTTCATTTCACCTCTTTTCTACGTACAGTGGGTTCGGAAAGTATTCAGACCCCTTTAAATTTGTTTCATTGCAGCTATTTGGTAAAGCTACCTACCGATAGTGCCTTCCAGTCTGCTATTCTGCAGAACCCTTGCTCTTTCTTTTCAGGACCATACCTCAAGTGGCAGCTTATATACAGTGGGTACGGAAAGTATTCAGACCCCTTTAAATTTTTCACTCTGTTTCATTGCAGCCATTTGGTAAATTCTAAAAAGTTCATTTTTTTCTCATTAAAGTACACTCTGCACCCCATCTTGACTGAAAAAAATAGAAATGTAGAAATTTTTGCAAATTTATTAAAAAAGAAAAACTGAAATATCACATGGTCATAAGTATTCAGACCCTTTGCTCAGTATTGACTAGAAGCACCCTTTTGAGCTAGTACAGCCATGAGTCTGTTTCTGTTTTTTTTCAGTCAAGATGGGGTGCAGAGTGTACTTTAATAAGAAAAAAAATGAACTTTTTAGAATTTACCAAATGGGTGCAATGAAACAAAGGGTGAAAAATTTAAAGAGGTCTGAATACTTTCTGTACCCACTGTATATGAGCTGCCACTTGAGGTATGGTCCTGAAAAGAAAGAGCAAGGCTTCTGCAGAATAGCAGACTGTAAGGCACTAGCGGTAGGCAGCTGATTGTAAAAACATGAGGCATAGGGAAAGCTCAAACTCAAATACAGTGAGAGGGAAAGCTCAAACTCAAATACAGTGAGAGAACTTTAATACATTATTTCAGTAGTTGTCAGTGCTGTTGCACATACTCTGCTAGGAACTTTAAAGGGCCTGAATCATTTTTACATTTGTGCCTTGTCTACATTTTGATGTTTTTTCATATATTTCACAGAAATTCTGTGTTTGTCCATTTTATTTTCATGTTGGCCAATGAGTGTGAGGTTTCTAAATGATATTGGTCGAATAAAGGAACCTTTTTTTTTTTTTTTTTTTAATAAAAAGTCACTTTTTCGCGCAAATATACTCCAGTCCACACTGGAGTGATTTTTTTGCACAACAGATATTTTGACGCAAGTTTCGTGACAATTTGATGGAACATGCATTTTTTTGCCAAAAAGTTGCGAAACAGGTTAATCTTTTACCCAAAAGCCTGTTTTCACCTTCCTGACCAGGTCATTTTTTTCAATTCTGACCAGTGTCACTTTATGAGGTAATAACTCTGGAACGCTTCAACGGATCCTAGTAATTCTGAGGCTGTTTTCTAATGACATATTGTAATTCATGACAGTGGTAAAATTTGTTCAATACGACTTGCGTTTATTTGTGAAAATATCGGAAATTTAGAGAAAATTTCGTAATTTTCAATATTTCATTTTTATGCCCTTAAATCAGAGAGTTATGTCACACAAAATAGTTAACTAATAACATTTCCCACATGTCTACTTTACATCAGCAGAATTTTTGAAGGAGAATTTTTTTGTTAGGCAGTTAGTAGAAAATACCCAAAAGTGACACCATTCTAAAAACTGCACCCATCAAAGTCCTCAAAACCACATTCAAGAAGTTTATTAACCCTTCAGGTGCTTCACAACAATTAATGGAATGTGGAAGGAAAAAATTAACATTTTACTTTTTTTCACAAAAATTTTACTTTAGTCTCAATTTTTTTTTATTTTCACAACCGTAACAGGAGAAAGTGGACCCCAAAATATGTTATGCAATTTCTCCTGAGTACACCAAAGTCCCAAATATAGGGGAAAGCTACTGTTTGGGAGCACGGCAGGGCCCAGAAGGGAAGGAGCACAGTTTGAGTTTTTGAAAGCAAAATTGGATGGAATTGAGAGCGGACACAATGTCACTTTTGGAAAGCCCCTGATGCGCCTAAACAGTGGAAATCCCCCACAAGTGAAACTAGATGCCCCAAGGAAATTATCTAGATGTGTGGTGAACACCTTGAACCACCAGGTGCTTCACAGAAATTTATAACGTTGAGCTGTGAAAAAAAAAAAAAAAAAAAATCACATTTTTTCCACAAAAACGTTCTTTTAGCCCCAATTTTACACCAATACCCCATATGTGGTGAAAAATTACTGTTTGTGTGCACGGCAGGGATCGGAAGGGAAGGAGTGACAGTTTGGAATGCAGACTTTAATGGAATGGTCTGTGCGTGCCATGTCCTGTTTGGAGAGTCCCTGATGTGCCTAAAAAGTGGAAATCCCCCACAAGTGACACTATTTTGGAAACTACACCCCTCAAGGAATTTATCTAGAGGCATAGTTATAGTAATGATTATAATGCTTTTGGTTTTACTGGTGTATGAATTTATAATGTAGTGGTATGTGTAAGCTGTGTGTAGTACATCAGATTATAAAAGTGTGTTGTGTCAACAGGGCAAACCAAATTGTATTAATTTATGGACGTGTGGTATGCTTTGAAGCAGTCTTTAATGCAAAGGCCAGATTTCTCAGGGCAGGTTTCACAATGATAAATTGTGTGTTTTCATATTCCCCTCTTGGAGCATACTCTGCACCTTTTTTTGTGATCTTCCCATCTTTGATGTTTGGGGAACCTCCCCGGGAAAACGTTGACCTGGTACGATACGGGCACCATCGGTTTCAGAAGTACTGGGACCCTCACCTTCCTGAGTGCCAAACATTAGGGCCTTGATGACTACCTCCTGAAACTGAAGGGAGGTCCCCGTATTGCCTGCAGATCGAAACAGCACAAAAGTATTGTACAGTGCCATCTGTACAATGTTTATGGCCAACATTTTGTACCATACTTTAGCTTTTTGCATGCTACTGTATGGTTTGAGTACCTAATCTGAGAGATCAACATCCCCCATGAATTTATTATAATCCAGGATACAATCTGGCTTTGGGACTTGTGGTACCTCAGACAGTGACAAGGGAGCTGTTGTCACGGTGTATTGTGGTCAAGATAAGGACATTATTCTTGTCCTTATGCTTGACCACCTGCATGTTGTCACTGCATTGGGCACTGCTGTCACCCTTTCTCAGCAGTTGTCCAATTAGCAGCTTAGGGAGGCCTCTCTGATTTTTTCACATGGTGCTGCATGCAACTGTACCTCTGAGAGAGCACGTCTTGAAGATGGGGATGCTGGTGTAAAAGTTATCTAAGTAGAGGTGATAACCCTTATCCAGCAGTGGGTGAAACAATTCCCATACAATTTTCCCACCCACCCCCAGGACAGAGGGCATTCAGGGGGTCAATCTGGGTGTCCTTCCCTTCACAGACCCTAAACCTGTGGGTGTACCCTGATGTACTCTCGCACAGCATGTACAGTTTAATTCTGTACCTTGCCCTCTTACTGGGCAGTTATTGTCAGTATTTTAGCCTCCCCTTTGAAATGAACCAGAGATTCATCTATAAGATGTCCCTTTGGGGGTTGTACACCTCAGCAAATTTTCTGTTTAAATGTTCAACTACTGGCCGAATTTTATAGACAATCAAAATTAGGATTGTCTCGGGGAGAACACCACATTATCACTATAATGCAAACATTTTTGGGTCTCTTCAAATCGTGTCCTTGTCATGGCCATACGGAATACCTGTGTGCTGTAGAGAATATCAGTACTCCTGTAATGATGAGCGACCATTAAATGCTCTGGTGCTCATTGCTCAGGTCAAGCAAATCATAATGCTCGGGGGCTCAACCCGAGTAACAAGCCCAATGTAAGACAATGGGAAACTCAAGCATTTTCCGGCTCCCCCCCTAAAAATTGGTTAAATTGATGGAAACAGTGCTCAAATGACATGGGAACAGAATGGGAAGACCCCTGGAAGCATCTCTGACTCCCAGGTCACTGCTGTGAACAATGTTGTCAGAGTATTACGCCATACAAAAATGAAGCAAAAATGGATTTACCTGGAAAATTTTTTAAGAAAGATTCCTTCCATGGTAATGACATACAGTATATAAGGCAAAATAAATAACCAAAAATGCTCCTCCACACCTTGGACTATGTTCACACGTAGCGTTTTTGATGCGTTTTTGCACTTTTGCATTTTTTTCAATGGTGAAAAATACATTCACCAGTAAATGTAATCTTAACATTTTACTACCTTATCTGGCCATGTGGTGTGTTAGACACGATCAGACACATCCAGAATGAACACTCATTTCCAGCTGATAATACCATCTAGCACCTGTCCCAATTTTAAAGCATCTAACAGCGTTATCAATAGGGAATAGATTTTTTTTTTCAGCACGGATTATAATACAATAATCCCAGACTAGATGCCTATAAGATGCTATCCCAACTGCTATAGGTCACCTGTACACGAATCTCAGATGAGAGAGTACAATAGAAAATAAAATTTGACCGTCTCGAAAGAGGTTTTTTTTGGTACGTTGCACCACCAAACTGTGAAGGAACACAAGCAACCCTCTCTGCTTTCATCTATTTCTAATTTCAGATCACCGTTAAAAAATATGAATCTGTCAACGAGTGCATGGAAAATATCAAGTAATGCACTTTGGAAGAGATGTATTCGACGACAATGAACAACACATCTCCAGCTGATGATAGCTGCATTTATAATAGGGACAGGTGTAAGGTAACAGCGGTATCAACAGGGAAAATAATAGATTTAAACATTTTTTTTTGCAGCAGCGACAGTACGCAGTATAAGGCAATAATACCTCGCTGGATTGGTGTAATACACTATCCATATTGTGATAGCTCACCTGTAAATGAATTTCAGATGAGAGGTAACATTGTAGAATATTGAATCAATTTGAAATGGCCTTCCCATTATTAAGGAGTGGCTCTCCTATACTGTTATTGCGTATATGTTATAATACCCCCAGTGGCACTAAAAACCATCTCTGTCAAAACGCTAGGGGCCAGGACCTCCAGGATGTAGAGCGCCAGTTCATGCCACGTGTCTAGCTTGCATCCCCAATAGTTATAAGGCACAGATGAATCACGGAGGACGCTGGTATGGTCGGCAAGGTACTCCTACAGCATCTTCCAAAAATTTTCCCTCCTTGTCAGAGTACCCCATGCATCAGGGCCTGGGCGCTAGGAGGGTCTGAGAAAACTGTCCCACACCTTTTACAGTGTTCCCTTGCCTCTGCTGTAGTGTATTTGAGTCTCCCTCGTCTGTACTCCTTGGTTGTCCAACAAACTGTGACCTCTGCTGGCAGCGTTTTCATATGTGAATCTTTTTAATAATTCTTTAACGAGGGCCTTCTGGTACTGCAACATTTTATTACACCTCTGCGCCATGGAAAGGAGAGATAGAAAGTTCTCTTTGTAGCATGGATTTAGAAGTGTGACCAACCAGTAATTAATGTTGGCCAAAATGCGTACGAGGGTCACGGGAAAGGCAGCGGAACATAAAGTCAGCCATGTGTGCCAGACTGCCAACAGCCAAGACTTCCCTGTCCTGACCAAGAGGACGATTGTCCACACTCTCCTCCTCCTGGTTCTCCTCAGGCCATCCACGCTGAACAGACGGTATGAATGTTGTGTGGGTAGTACCGTCTTTAGTGCAGGAAACCAGCTCATGTTCCTCCTCCTCTTTATCACCCAATCTGCATTGAGATGAGGCTGGGCTTTGTAGCATCACCCTGTATAGTTCCTTACTCCATCTAGTCGTGCGTCGCTTGCAATGCCTCCTCTTTAATTGTGAACAGTGTGCCTTTCAGTAGACAGAGAAGCGGGATGGTGACGCTAATTATGGCATCATAGCCGCTCACCATCTTGGTGGAGTCCTCAAAGTTGTGGAGGACGGCACAGATGTCAGACATCCATGCCTACTCATCAGCTCTTATGAATGGAGGCTGACCTGAATACCAATGGGCGTGTTGAAGCTGCTCCTCAACAACTGCCCTCTGCTGCTCACAAATCCTTCGCAACATATGCAACATTGAGTTCCAATGCGTGGAGACATCGCACACTGTTACGCTCGCGCCCGGACTGACTGGCATGAGCGTGATTAGTGATCCCACTGTACCATGAACCGAGGAGTGCCTGGAGGGGCGTAACTAAGTATCAACTCGATATGATCAAGGTCGCACGGCGGCTCAGTCGACTCCGTGAACCAAGGAGGAACCGAGCAGAGGGACCAGGTGCTACTCCTGGTCAGACCCCGGTCACAGCTGTTGATCCACACCGTGGAATGCAGGAACAGGCAGGTTAGACTGGCATACTGGCAGGTTAGACTGGCATACTGACAGGTGGGTATTGGCAGGCACGGCTGGTATGAAGACAGGTGGGTACTGGCAAGCACGGCTGGTATGCAGACAGGTGGGTACTGACAAGAACGGCTGGTATGCAGACAGGTGGGTACTTACAAGCACGGCTGGAGTGCAGACAGGGAGATACTGGCAAGCACGGCTGGAGTGCAGACAGGTAGGTACTTGCAGGTTGGAGCGCAGGCTGGATAGGGACCAGTACAGACTGGGAGACAGGAACACAGCTGCAGATGCGATAGACAAGCAGAGTAAAGCGAAACCGCCGGAGCGGAGGACAAGGCAGAGCAGAGCGGAACCGCAGGTGCGGTGGACAAGGCAGAGCAGAGCGAAACCGCCGGAGCGGTGGACAAGGCAGAGCAGAGAGGAACCGCCGGAGCGGTGGGCAAGGCAGAGCAGAGAGAAACCGCTGGCGCGGTGAGCAAGCAGAGCAGAACGAAACCGCAGGTGCGGTGGACAAGGCAGAGCAGAGCGAAACTGCCGGAGCGGTGGACAAGGCAGAGCAGAGAGAAACCACCGGAGCGGTGAGCAAGCAGAGCAGAACAGGGCTGACAGTGCAGGCAGAGAGGACAGGGCTCTGTTCACATGGAACAGATAGGAAAATACAGGAAGACGGCTAGAACACAGGAGGTAGATAGGGAGGAAGAGAAAAGGGACAAACAGAACCAGATACACACAAGGTACTTACAATGAAGTAGCGAGTGGACACAAAACTCACAAACAGAAGTACAGAGACGAGTTGGAGTTAAGTGCAGGTTCAGACACTGCAGGAAAAGGGAGGGCACGGACATAGAGACAAACAGGTAACAGGCTAGGAGACAGTTCAGACAGGAACTGATACTGCAACGAGATACAGGAAGGAGCCTGGGTATACAGCCCCCAGGGTGGCGGAAATGGACTAGAAGTCACAGATAACAGGCCTGGGTATGCAGCCCCCAGGGTGGCAGAAACAGACTAGAAGTCAGAGATAACAGGCCTGGGTATGCAGCCCCCAGGGTGGCAGAAACAGACAAGATACAGGACAAGACCTGGCAAATCAGAGGCAAGGAGCACACTGATAGTTAGTGTTGCTCAGGCACCTCCTTCTGGGTGGAGGGGGTTTAAATATCCAGTGACTCACAGCAATAGGCTGGAGACACATTAGGGGTGCGCCCACCAGATATAAGAATCAGGAAGTAACTGAGCCGCCACCCTAAGCAGTCAGACAAGAGACATGCACACAGCATGAACTGGAGCAAGGTTTGCAGGCTGGACTGATGGGTAAGATTGCGGTCTTGCATGGTGGGAGGTGGTGCACTATGCAAGCACGCCGCCAGGGATGTTACACACACCAGTCGGTGAGCTAAAAGCTGCAAACGCAGCTGAAGCACAATGAGGGTGGCGGAAGCTGTAGCTGACTTTCTGAAATGGGCACACATGTGGCCTACTTTCACAAGCAGTTCAGGCAGATTCGGGTAGGTTTTGAGAAACCGCTGAATCACAAGGTTGAGCACATGTATCAGGCATGGTACGTGTGCAAGGTTGCCAAGCTTCAGAGCCGCCACCAGGTTCTGGCCATTGTCACACACGACCGTGCCTGGCTGTAGGCTCAGCATTGACAGCTACAGATCTGCCTGCTCTGTTACAGCTTTGAACAACTCTGCAGCAGTGTGCGGTTTGTCACCTAAGCATATTAGCTTCAGAACAGCCTGTTGCCGCTTTGCCGAGGCAGTGCTTCCAGCTTCCAACTGATGTGGTAATTTCGGAGATGGAGGCTAAAGAGGAGGAGGACGAGGTGTAGAATGTGGAGGCCTCATTGACTCAGGGCCCGCAATCCTCGGCATCGGGAGGATGTGTTCCATCCCAGGGTCCGACTGGGTTCCAGCTTCCACAATATTAACCCAAAATGCTGTCAGTGAGATGTACCATCCCTGGCCACAAGCACTTGTCCACATGTCTGTGGTTAAGTGGACCTTCCGAGTAACTGCGTTGGTGAGGGCACGGCTAATGTTCTGGGACACGTGCTTGTGTAAGGCGGGGACAACACACTGGGAGAAAAAGTGGTGGCTGAGGACCTAAAACCGAGGAATGGCCGCCGCGATGAGGTTGCAGAGAGCTTCCGTCTCCAAGAGCCCAAAAGGCAACATTTCCAGTACAAGCAGTGGAGAAATGTGGCAGTTTAGTATTGTGGACTGTGGGTGGTTGGTTGTGTATTTGCGCTTGCGTTTAAAGGACTGGGGTAGGGCCAAACGCTGTGCTGTGACAAGGACGTGGACGCTGATGGTGGTGGTTGCAATTTTGCAATGATAGGTGCAGGGTGGGAGACATCTTCGTTTGTGCCATGGACAGGTGATTGGCGTGCACACACAACAACGGAACAGGCAGTGGTGTCACCTGCGGATACTGTTTCTGGATCCTGGCGTTCGGCCCAACTAGTCGGGTGTTTACTGTCATGTACCTGAGCATGCTGGTGGTGGTCAGGCTGGTAATTTTGCTGCTCCTGCTGATGCTGGCATGGCAGATGTAGCAAATGGCCTTTTTGGGGTTAACTGGTCAGTCTTTAAAAAACAGCCACACTCGGGAAGACATAACAGTTGGACTGGCAACTTCCCTCGTGTTAGTGCTCTGGGGCACAGTTGCTCGCCTTGTGTCTGTGGCCACCCCACTGCTTATTCCCGCCTGTTGTGATGCTATGCCTCCGTCTCCCTCTGTGCTTCTGTCCTCGCTATGCATGTCACCTTGCCAGGTTGGATCAGTGACTTCATCATCCACCACCTCGTCTTTCACGTACGCACCCTGGGTCTCCTCCTGACTTGGTGCAATTGTGTCTCATCATCATCATCCACCTCTTGCAACAGTAATTGCACTTTCCAACCATCGCCTTCGTGTGATCGCGGTTGCTAAAATCTTTTGGCATCGCCACATGCAATCTCCTCTTGCCCAGCTTGAAGCGGACCGAGCGAGAGGCCAGAATTTATAAATGGAAATGTGAACAGCTCTTCGGAGTGTCCAAGTGTGGGATCACTTGTCTCCGGGCACTCAGCATGGTGGGAGGATCAGGGTGGGGAATATGTGGTCCAGAGTCACGGCTACGGAGCCTGGACCGTGTGGAAGACAGGGTGGTGGTGGCTAAGTGACTGGAACCATTATCTGCTATCCAACCAACACTGCTCTGGCTTCAAGAGTGGTGTTCTGCAACCCCCTAGAAAGTGGGACAGGAAGGTAGGGAGACATGATGTGGGTGCTTGTTGTGCTCCCTCAGCAGGCACAATTTCAGCTTGCCCATGGCCTCGGTCTCTGCATGCACCATCACCATCACGTCCACTTCCTTGTCCCTTGCCACGCGCCTTGCCCATTTTAAATGAAGTAGAATATTTGTCACAATCCCAAAAATGTCAGGATTATTACCACAGTAATATAGGATCACGTCTGATGACCATGGTTTTAGGTAGTGGCCTAATACATATGCTATTGGTCAACGACCAAGTGTGAATCGATTTAAACACACAACTGGCAGAATTTACATGGAGTAGAATATTTTTCACGTTCCAATAAATGTCAGGATTATTACTGCAGTAATATTTGACCACCTGAGATGATGGACAAGTTTATCTGCTACCACAATACGGCACTATTAAAATCAACCAAATCTGTCTGTATGCTGCTAACAAGCAAATGGAGCAGTAAGCATTGTGTATTATATTGCTTTCCTCCAAAATAATCAGGATTTTTTTTGCAAAAGAAAAACGCTACCTCCCTACCTATAAAGCTACTCTGTACAAACTAGTATTTTTTTCTCTTCTTAAAAAAAAAATTAAAAATCGGACATTACTCACACTGCAACATCCGCCACTCTAACTATATCTAAAAAATGAAAAAGTCCCTTGGTGTAGACTCTGACCAGCAGTGATACTGATCAGAGTGCTGCAGCCACAGGAAGGGCATGAATGACGCACACACAGAAAAGGCACAAAAGTGTGCCAAAAATTGGGGGGTGGAGTGATGGGGGGGCTGGAACAAGGATATAGGAACTGCTGCTGTGATCACAGAAGGCAGATCGCATGAGGATCGCACTGGCCACCAATGGTTTTCTCTCTCAGGTACACAGAGGGGATATACAACTGCTCTGCACGTCAACTATTGCTCAGCCAATCAGCGCCAAAAGGGTTAATCAGCCGAGGTGACGTCGCGATCACCCCATCCATTGTGCCTGCTGTGATTGGTGCGGTCTCAGACATGTCAGATGGATTTATTTTTTTCTTAAACCTTATTCAGAATTGATCAACCAATCACAGTGATCCTCGATGCGGGGGGTAGTACAAGCCCCGGGGCGACGTGCAGGGATGGCCTGTTGTCAGTGACAGCAGTCATTTAATTCGGTCACCGCGCGATGCAGCGTGGTGGCCAGAAAGAGTGGCGCCGTATATGTTCTTCGCTTTGCAGAAATGCACTTGCCGCAGCGCTGTACATAAATGGCGCATGTCGTGAAGGGGTTAAAAACATAAAAGGCCTTTTTAATTTTACGCTAAATTTATCAACCATGTGCACCACTTAGAAGACTTTGGTGCAAAAAAATGACTTGTGATATTCATTGACAAGTTAAAAATAAAAAAAACTGCAAATGATGAATCTGAACTAGAGCTGCTAAGGAGATTTTCTGCCAAACAGCTAGATCACACTATGTTGGGCAGGGAGTATGGAGGGAATGAATAGAGCTGAAGTGTAAGGACAGCAACTTGGTCGAACCTGTCACTGCCACGAACATTCTATTAATGCTTAGGCCTCAATCCGACGTCCATGTTGCATGTATGTGTTCTGACAGTTTTTTCCATAGGTAAAACAGTTACTCATTATAATCCATGGTTTTTCTCCAGTATCACAGATAAAAAGGGCCAATACAAGTCTACGGATCCGAGAAAAACGCATACGGCATACAGATGGCATTCATGAGCTGTCCGTATTCAACATTGTAAAGGATAGAAGAAGCTTTGTTACTTATTTAGATTTTTAACCATGCATGAAACACACTGACACCGATGGTAAAAATAGGCACTGGTACGTTGGGGCAGAGTGCGCCAGTGGACCTCCTACCATGGAAGGTGCTAGCATGACCATCAGGGAGGCAGGAGAGGTATTAAATCCTCCCACCTTAATCTCCTCACTCACCCCCAAACATGCTCAGGCTAAAAAACAGATAGGGGTCAAATCCACATAAAAAAGGAAAAAAACCTTTAATAAAAATCTAAAACTATACCTCTCTACAACTGACTCCTGTAGGGACTGTAAGAATACAAGGGTAGTGGTGGAAGGAGTTATTTATACTCTGTGCTCCTGTTCCAGCAAAAGTTAAGAGGGCAACCTTCTGTCGTGCTGTCTTGAGAGGAAAACCACAATATCAGGGACAACTTGGCATTAGGAAAACAGATTTTGACAGACTACTTTGGTTAATTAATGACCACCAATATGAGTTCTTACTAGCCTGAGCAATAGGAGAATAACATCCCATATACAAGTGAAAAATCAGCTGGTGCCAGCTGTATACTATACCGGACACCCTGCTGCATCGGTGTTGGATAGTGGCATATCAATAGTGAATTTGTTTTTTTTTAACAGACATAAAAACAATCTAGATTTCAGTTTGCCAAAATGTACGTGAGCAAGCGAAAATGCTTTTGGGAAAGGGTCTTGTGGGCAGATGAGAGCATGATAGAACTTTTTGGCAAAGCACATCATTCTACTAAAGACCAGAATGAGGCTTACAAAGAGAAGAACACAGTACCTACAGTCAAATATGGTGGAGGTTTAAAAGATGTTTTGGAGTTGTTTTGCTGCCTCTGGGTGCCTTGACTGTGTGCTAGGCATCATGAAATCTGAATATTACCAATGGATTTTTGGTTGCAAAGTATTGCCCAGTGTCAGAAAGCTGGGTTTGCGTCCTAGGTCATGGGTCTTACAACAGGACAATGAACTCAACCATACTTCAAGAAGCAAAATACATCAATATGATAAAAATAGTAAACCTCAGTGCCACCACAAAATGTACAGAAAAATAATAATGTTTAGAGATACAGAAGCACAAGAAAAAACTGTGCATTCTAGAATGGATGTTCAAGGATGTAAGTTCACTAAAATATATATAGAGGCCATATAAGAAATACCCGTTTAGTTCACACAGAATATTGTGTAATATAAATCAACAAGTTAATTAACCCTATAGAAAACACCTGTGTGTTCAAAACAGTATATATCATATAGATCAAACGGCCATATAAATGTAGGAACTGTTAGATAAGAGAACATATAGATACAGAGGTAGGAGATGATTTTAATTATAATAGTCTACAAAACCTAAGTATACTCCCTCAAACCTATGGATATATCACAGATAATGTACAGTTCTGCTCATCGTTATTGGCACCCATGAAGTTTAAGTATTGTAGTGCGGCAGTGTTCACACAGTGAGATTTAACAGGCAGAGACCCAAGAATGTCCAACTTAAAGTTTTTATTGTCCAAAAAACTCACACAGTAAAAGCAGCTTTATGGTCCGGATAGCAGCCAGAACCTCCAATACAATATATATAACACAACCCACTTGCAGTGGGCGATTGCACCGCCATGTCACTTAAGGTGCATCAGTTATGTTGCCTTCACACAGGCTTGCCATGCAGAGCTTCCTGCTCTGCTACTAGCAAACATAACACTGACACACCCAAAACCTATGCTGCAGGCTTTTAAATGTAACTGTGGACATGAACCACGGCTGGAGGGAGTGAACCTCCCCATTTCCATTCTGTAATTCACTCCAAAAATAAAAGCCCATGCCGGGTTTTCTTAAATCTACCTTGGTCAAATAGTTTGACCAAGTTCAAACTTACTCTTATTTTGCACTGCAACCACAGCTGCACTGCAATGCACTCCAGCGGGTTCAATATGCTTCTATGCACATCCTATAGGATACATATCGTCCCTCGCATATAATTCCCCTCACTGCCTCACGGTCCATGTGGAATATCTCCTGAAAAAAATGAATCAAGTGAAACAGGATTTTTGCATATAGCACTCGTGTTAAATACAAAAGAGAAAATGATAAACAATAATTTAAAATCAAACAATGGGAGGGAAAAATAGAAAAACCTAAAGCTTGCTGTGACACTGGTATTGGCACCCATACATTAATTTAGTATGGAAACACATTTTGGCTTGCCTGCGGTAAATCACAAAAGAGATTCATCTGTGATTGTCGGTGCCCATGTTACATGAATTAGCCAATGAATGATTACTTCACTGTTTTAAAAAGCCACATCGTAGGCCCTGATCCTATGTCATAATGGTGATGACAAACTAGCTGTCTGAGGACATCATAACTGCTATTAATAGCAAACAAAAGACTTCCAAAGGGTATAAGGCCATCCCCAAAGAGCTTGGTACCCCGGTTTCAACAGTGCACAATGTCATTAAGTTTGCCAAACATGGAACCATCGAGAACCTCGCTTGACGTGGGGAAAAAGGAAAATTGACAAGATTCAAAGGTTGGTGCGAATGGTGGAAAAAACACCACGTCAAACATCCAAAGACCTGAAGGCCAACCTGGAACAGTCTGGGGTCATAGTTTCAACAAGTACCATACGCCACACACTAAACCAAGCAGAGCTTTATGGGCGAAGATCAAGGAAGAAACCATTGCTGCAGAAAAAACAAACAGGAACGACTGATCTTTGCCAAAGAGTACCTTGACAAACCACAATACTTCTGGGAAAATTTTCTGTGGACAGATAACACAAAAATAGAGCTTTTTGGCAATGCAAAGCAACAGTTTGTTTACAAACGGTGCAATGAAGCTTATAAGGAAAAGAACACCTTAACAGTTAAGCATGGTAGAGAATCCATAATGCTGTGGGGTTGCTTTGCTGGGTCTGGTACTGGAGGCCTTGACCATCTCACAGGAATACGGAAAGTAGAGAATTATCAAGAGATTTTAGAGCTAAATGTCCTACCCAGTGTAAGAAAACTTGGTTTGAGTTCAAGATCATGGGTCCTCCATCAAGACAATAACCCAAAGCACATATCCAAAAGTACACAGGAATGTTTCAAAAAAGAAAAAATGGACTGGTTTAAAATGGCCAATAATGAGTCCTGACCTCAATCCCATTGAAAATCTTTAGGGTGAGCTGAAGTCAGCCATTGTGAAAAAGAACCCTGCAAAAAGAGCTTGAACAACTGCAAAGGAAGAGTGGGAGAAAATTCAAGCTGAGAAGTGCAGGAAGCTTATAGATGGCTACAAGAAAGGTTTGGAGGCTGTCATCAATGCCAAAGGGTGTGCAACCAAGTATCATTTAAGGGTGCCTTTATTACTGCACATGCGGTTTACTCAGTTTCTTCTTTGAAATTACAACATGGAAGTTGCAAAACAAGGTTTTATTGTTGTATTACTTTGGACCACTAATTAAAAAATCCAGAGAATATAACGTTGGTACATTTCAGTTTATTTCTGAAGATATTGTACAGGCTATGAAACAAATGAAAGGGTGCAAATAATGCTGAGCAGCACTGTATGTGCATGCCACGCCATACTAGTAAATTATAGATAGTGATTACTTGTGCCCATGGTTGGAGGAGAGGACTGCTTCACATCTCGATTTCGACCTGATGAAACTGCAGGTAGGCAGTGAAACGTGGGTCGAGGTGTGCAGAAGTCCTCTCCTCAAACCATGGTCGCATGTAATCACTATCTATAATTTACTACAAAAGGAGCTCAAGAGCAAAAAAGACGATCTATAGGTCATTTGTAATATATAAAATTATAAATCTTTATTTGAGCAGGATAATTGAAGAGAGGTGAAAAAACAGACGTGTATATTTAAAAACAACACCAAATCGCGTGCCACATGTGTATGGACCACATATTATATAGAGGAATCAGTGTTACCAATTCCATGGTATATATCAGTATATAAGCATATAATGTGCTACCAAATCAAAAAGGTGGCCCCAATAGGGTCCTGCACATGGGCGTCCCGACGTATCCCTTGAAAAAGGCTAGCACCGAAACGCGCGTCGGGACGCCCATGTGCAGGACCCTATTGGGGCCACCTTTTTGATTTGGTAACACATTATGTGCTTATATACTGATATATACCGTGGAATTGGTAACACTGATTCCTCTTCCTTTGGTGTGCCAGTTACCCTGCTCTCTATTTATGTGAGAACCGGATTTATATAATATGTGGTCCATACACATGTGGCACGCGATTTTGTGTTGTTTTTAAATATACACGTCTGTTTTTTCACCTCGCTTCAATTATCCTGCTTAAATAAAGATTTATAATTTTATATATTACAAATGACCTATAGATCGTCTTTTTTGCTCTTGAGCTCCTCCTTTTGTAGTTATATAGTGATGATTGGTCTATATGTATAAGTCCAGGGGCTGAACAATATGATAGATCTTGGTAATTTTAGCTATATGCTTCTGATATGGGTTGCCATCATATGTGGCTGTAATATTGTGCCCTTTTCTAACAGACATTCTAATGCTATAATTTACTAGTATGGAGCGTCTTGCAAAGATATCTGTGATATATCCATGGGTTTGAAAAAGTATATATAGGTTTTGAAGACTTATAGTTAAAATCATTTCCTACCTCTGTATCTATATATTCTCTTGTATAACAGTTCCTACATTTATATGTCTGTTTGGTCTATATGATATATACTGTTTTGAACACACAGGCGTTTCCTATATGGTTAATTAACCTGTTGATTCATATTACACATTACACAATATACTGTGTGGACCAAACAGGTATTTCTTATATGACCTCTATATGTTTTAGTGATCTTCCATCCTTGAACATCCATTCTAGGATGCATAGTTTTTTCTTGAGCTTTTGTATCTCCGTACATTATTATTTTTCTGCATATTTTGTGGTGGCCCTCATAGGTTCACTATTTTTATCGTATTTATGGATTTTGCATTTAAATAAACTTGAATACTTTTTTGAGATTTAGGATCCCATTGTTTCTTCTCTTACTCTGTAGGTTCTATATTACTGTTGAATGAAGAGATTGAGATTTTTTTGTGGATCATGATACGTTTCTATACTTCAAGAAGAACCCAGAAATGTAAGGATACAAAGCGCTAGAGAGTTCTTTAGTGGCCAGCAATGAGTCAGGATTTAAATCCCATTGAACACCTATGGAGAGAACTTAAAATTGCTGTTGGTAGAAGACATCCTTCAAATATGAGAGACCTGGAGTTTGCAAAAGAAGAGTGCTCCAAAATTCCAGTTGCGAGGTGTAAAAAGCTTATTGATGGTTACAGGAAGTGATTGATTGCAGTTATTTATTCCAAATGGTGTGCAACCAAATATTAAGTTGAGGGTACCAACAATTTTGTCCGGTCCATTTGTGGGGTTTTGTATTAACTTATGTCCTATTTGTCTGTTTTCTCTCTGATTTTTGTATTGTTCCAATATACACAAAGGAAATAAACATGTGTATAACAATACATGTGTAATTGCAATAATTTTCTGGAACAATTTCAAGGGTGCCAACACTTTCGACCATGACTATGTAAGCGCCTCCAAGTAACTTCAAATCTGAATAGGTCTTGAAAAAATGTAACTAGTAAATTTCCTTAAAAACAAACAAACAAAAAAAAAAATAGCTGCTAAACTTTTACACCTTCTAACATCCTAACAAAATATAAGGACTTGTGAAAAATGACGCTGACATAAAGTAAACACATGGTAAATGTTATTTATTAATTATCTGTGTAGTAGAACTATCTGATTTAAGGGTATAAGCATTTAAGGTATGTATTTTTAAATTTGTCAAATTTACAATATTTTCATAAATCAGCAAAAATCATACTGACCTAAATTTACCACTAAAGTACAAAGTACAACGTGTTATGAAAAAAACAACAACACAATCTCTGGGATATGTTGAAACATTCCAGTTATTACCATGTAAAGTGAAATGATGATTAGAAAAATTTGCCTCGGACACCAAGGGGGTTAATAAAGTCCAATACCTTAGGGGTGGGCAATCAGTTTTACACAGGTTTAATATTTAGAAAAATCACAAGAATATAATCTCAGCAGATTAGTAAAAAAGTGAACACAATATTTTTGTTATCTATAAAGTATTTATTTTCTTTTAAGTTAAACAATTTTCAATGATGCTTTGAATTTATAAAATGAGCACACACAGGCCCTGTACAACAGACACCGTTGTATCACTATAGCCATTTAAAAGAACAGTTACCAAACTATAGCTTTGTGTAAAAAACAAAAACATGTTATTACATTATTGTTATGTCCATGGTAATGAGAATGCATTACAACAGACATTCGAAGAATCTGCCCTTGGCAGTGGGGGTCTGGTTTGCCGTTTCCTTATTGGACTGGGACTAGAAACGCACAAGAAAATGACTTTGGCACATGATATCATGTAAACATACCGAGACATCAAAAAAAATCATCTCTAATAGTGTATATTAATGATACAGACTTCATACAATTGAATGCTTTTGAAAGATGGAACATTCAAACTTTCTGATAGAGGTTTCAGGATTTAGGCGGATACAGTAAAATACTGTGGCGTGCCATCAGCCCGTAAACTGCCTACTAGTTGTAGGCTCCTGAAGATTAGAGTTCATTCATAAAGGTTATTGCCACCCACAGGTAGATCAAGAGAACCATGTGTATTAAAAACAGTATGCTGAAAGTACAAATACTAAACCTTAGAACATGTTATTCAGCTGCATTAGTATATCAAAATCAGAAAATGTAGTGTGTCTGAGGCAGACAACATAGCTCTATGTATAAATGGAAGTTTTGGGGCTGCCTATGATAAACTGACTGTTTTTTTTTCCGCCTCAAACAGAATGGCTGAACAAAATTACACACTGGCCTTGTAAATCACATTCACTAGAGATTATTACAAAATTATAGGTTTGGGCATAATTTACTCGTCATATCAAATATGCGTCATCATCAAGGTATAGTTGATAAAATGTGGCTAATGTCGCACCACAAAATACTGTCGGGAGCATATAGATCAAGGATTTACAGCTAATCTGTGGATGAACTAGTGAAAGCTGGACATTAACGTTGCTTGAACGTTGATGGAATCAACAGCTTGCCTGTTCCCGACATTTGCCACTAAGGGAAACAAAGGATTCAGCATGTTGGATTTCAAAAACGCCCATTCTTTATATCTTCTGTAAAGAAAAATGGCAGGTTTCTAGCAGTGGCTTATTCCCCATCTATGTGGCAGGAAACATGCATGCTAGGCTTTTCTGAGCATGCATATTTAAATGAAAGTTTGAAGAGCCAGCTTTCAAAATAATGAGCAAGCACAGCGATATGATGTTTATGCACACCTTAACAGCGCTGGCAGGTAGACGCAAGAAATGACAACCATAGTTCATTCACCAATAGTCTGTGAATGAACTTTGACCAATTTAAGAGGTGTAACCTTAGGAGATGTAACGGATTTCTCCAGATTCTGAGATGAAGACTTGAAACTCAATTAGAAGCAAGGCTCAGCAAGTGTCTGTTGCTTTTTTCCAATAATAAAAAAAAATTCTGCCCCCTCCATTCTCCCACCTGAAACACCAGCGATGTTCATGTAAAGTGCTTAAAACAGGCACCATGTAAGAAAGTGTGAAAAATCGTCTCCTGTTACACTTCATGTTTCTAGCTGGCCTGTATAAACCGCAAACTCTTACTTTGTGTTGACCTAGTTAGAAAGTATGACACTAGTAACAAACAATGAATATGGCAAATGAGTACAAAAGAGCACGATATGTACAGAAGAAAAATGGCTGCACTCATGACTGGCAATCCACGCCACAGCACCCCCAATAAATTACTGACTCATTCTTATATATTATTACAGAAAATAGCCTTCTAAATTATTTTCTGATTAGAAGAGGAGAGGGAGGGGGGAATAAGAAAAGGTCTCATTCACAGAACGGAATTTTACCATTCAACAGACTGGTTGTTTTGTTCTTTACACTAGTTAAAAAAAAAATACGTTTTTTTTCAAAAGTTATATGGTTAATGCAAATTAAGAAAAATAAAACTAAAAGAAATAAACTTGTTAGCAGAAATGAATGCACGTACATTCAAACCTCAACTGAATAAAACATCTTCTGGCAGCAACACAAAACCATTGTTTAGATCTTATTTCAATAAAATGAGTCTACCACTTACATAATGTAAAAAAATTCTTAAATGTTCAGATCGCCAACCCAAGTTTTCCTTACAGCTCAACTATTGCATTGTTTTAGTCTCGTAATGGTTCTTGTTTGTGTCTAGGTACTCCACTCATATCAAGGGATACACACATTAAGAGAATTAACATTGCACATACATTTTTACAGTTTTTGCATTAAAATACAGAAATGAGGGAATACAAGCAAGAGAAACCAAACAACTTGTCTTCATGGGAAGTTATTTCTTACACACATGGCTAGATATGATGTTCCATTCCATTATCTTTTCAAGTGTATACCTCCATTCCTGCACATTCGGAAGTAGAAAGTCTTGCAGTTCATACTCTTCGAGGGCCTTCGCCTCTGTGCAACTTAAATCATTTTTTAAAAACAAAGAATTGTAGAAGGCCTTTGATTTGTTTTCTCTCTGGCCCAACTATCTCCCATGACCCATTGTATTTCTAAAATCCAAGTCAAGATGGAATACTGAGGTATATAAATCCGCAGAATGTTTAACATATACATCTGCAATGCATTCATAAGTGATGTCCATGAAATGACGGTCATTCCCCCCACCCTTTATCCCAATACTTAAGACTTCTACTGTTGTAAATTGAGTGAAAATTTCCATTGCTGTGATAACGAAGGGCTGCAAGCTTCAACTGTTAGACCGCCGGTTTTGGCATTTCGACTGTCTAAGCAAAAGTTACTTCCAACATGTCTTAATTTGGAGTTGTTTTCAATTTGCTCCCATTTCTAAAATAAGAAAAAAAAACATGAAGACGTTAGAAAATATGACAAGTAACAAGCATCCAATTATCACTACACACTATTCTGCACGCTGTGTTTATGGTAGGTTTTTTTTAAATCCACCTTGGATATTTTGCGTTTTTTCTTCCCCTTCTTCCAAGAGCCATAACTTTTCAATTTTTCAGTTCACATAATTGTTGAGGGCTTGTTTTTTGTGGGACAAGTTGTACTTTTGAATGACACCATTTATTTTATCATATAATGCACTGGAAAGCGAGAAAAAAATTCCAAGTATATTGAAATTGCAAAAAAAAGTGCAATTCCACTTTTTTTTTTTATTATGTTCACTATAAGGAAAGCTGACCTGGCAATATGATTCTCCAGGTTAGTATGATTACGCAGATACCAAACATGTAGTTGTGTGAGGGCTTCTTTTTTTCACCCCAAGAGGACATTTTTGCTGATACCGTATTGGGGTAGATACAATATTTTAATAACCTCTTATTGCATTTCATTGGAATGCTGCAGCATAATTCTGACGTTTCAACTACATTTTTCATTACACGGTTTACCGATCAGAATAATTATTTTATATTTTGATAGATCAGACTTTTACAAGTGAAGCGATATCGAATGTGTGTATTTTTTTTAACTGCTTTATTTTTAAAGTGGTATAAGAGGGGTGAATTGAACTTTTGTATTTTTTTAAATATTTTTTAAAACAGTTTTTTCAACTTTTACTCTATTTGTCCCCTTAGGGGACTTGTACCGGCGAACGTTTGATTGCATGTACTATATATAGCAGTGCATCAATACTGCTATGTATAGCAAAAATCACGGTCTCCTATGAACGCCAGATAAACACTGGCTTTCATAGGAGAAAGGTCATGACAAACACAAAAGGTCTTCAGCAGATCCCCAGCTGTCATTGCAACAGGTGCCCCGCATGTGAAATGATGTGCCCCTTGCCGGCGCGTGTTAAATGTCAGTCAGAGATTGACAACGGCATTTAATATGTTAACAGCTGTTAGAGGCAGATGATGACTGAATAAAATAGCCATCATCTGTTCAGAAAGATGCAGGCTTGTCTCGCGAGCCCGCATCAAGTCAGGGTCCCAAGATGTTATGTAACGGTACGTCATATGTCGGGAAAGGGTTAAGAGGTTGTCCAGTAGAATACAGCAGGGAGAAGGTAAACTCTAAATTAAAGTAGAACTTTTAATAATATTTTTTAAAACAGACCTAGGACATGAGGCCAATTGACAAAACAACTAATGACAACCATATAAAGTGCAAGTGCTCAGTTTAAAAAGTGCTCAAGGTAAAAACGGTTTGGTCTCACCAATTTTTTCAGGTTCACTCTCTCATTCTCAGGTTTATCAGGCAGGAGCAAAGGAAATATATGATATAAGGGGGGATTTCTTTTTACAATAGCCTGTCATGCCCCTGTATTGCTACCGCCCTCACAAGGTAGTCCCCAAGTGTGGCCTAATATTAGTAACCCATAAAAATATATGTAGCCTCCCTACGCATTTCCCCTCCATGTGGAGAGATAATCGGTGGAGTATGAAAATTATAGGAGTACACAAAATACAGACTATAAATAAAGCTCCTGCAGTGGCATATGAGAATAGTGGTCTATTAGTGCACCCTGTTCAGTGTCAATTTATGGCTGAATGTGCTCAATCTCCGTGTGTCACGGGTGTGTCAGAGGTGACAGACAGTCGCCCTGCAGTGGTTTTCAGGAGATCTCCACATTTGACAATGCAGACAGCTGCCTAGATAGGAGGCTGTGTTAAGGACCCAGCGACTACCTCCCTTTAGTCTAGGTGGGCGTTGCCGGTTATACTCATTTCTACTTGGAACTTGGCTGAAGCAGCATCACGCCCTCTCTGGAGTATTGAGGCCGTGTGCCCTGTTGGAGCTCTTCTAATGCGGAGTTGTTGTTCCTGTGTTGTTTTCCCCTTTTGTCTTTAGAGTGCTAGCGGAGGTTGACTAGTGCTCATCTCCTTCCACCCTCAGCTATAGCCTTACGCCAGATATAGTAGGGCGAGGCACGTGATCGGCGACAGCTGCGGAGGCTGTATAGGGACGTTAGGGGGAGACAGGGTGACGCTAGTCCAGATTAGGAGGTCACCTCTTCCCCCTTTCCCTAGTGTATGGGCTCCCTTTCCCTTCGGTGTTGCACTCACACCTGGCACGACATAACTGGCCGAGCACGCTTTGGGAAAGAAAAAAAAAAAAAAAACACGACACAAGATTGACTTTTTTTTCTCTGTGTTTTTGGGCGTGCACCTTTTTTGTTTTGCCTTACTCCCTTTAGTATGGGATCAGTTGCAGAGCAGTTCCGCTGTCTATCTCTGGAGGTGAATGACCTCCGCTGGGAGGTTCAGCAGCAGTATCAGCGGTTACAGGCTGCCAATGTGGGGGTCTCTGCAGCCTGAACTCAAGGTTGCCCTCCCGGACAGGTTTTCAGGAGGTAGGGACAGGTTTTTTGTGTTTTAAAGAGGCACGCAAATTGTATTTCAAGCTTCGTCCCTACTCCTCCGGTAATGAGGAGCAACGGGTTGGCATTGCAATCTCTCTACTGCAGGGAGATCCTCAGTCGTTGGGCGTTTTCGTTACAGCAGGATTCGGTTTGTCTCCAATCTGTGGAGGGGTTTTATGGAGCTCTTGCCCTCATCTATGATGACCCTGACCGAGTCGCCTTGACTGAGTCTAAGCTACTTCGCCTTCAGCAGGGGATTCGGTCAGTGGAAACATACAGTTCGGAATTCCTTAGATGAGAATTCCTTAGATGTGCAACGCATTCCAAATGGAATGACTCAGCCCTTAAAAGTCAATTTTGTGAGGAGCTAACGGAAAGGTTGAAAGATGCCTTGGCTGTATATGACACCCCTCAGTCCTTGGAGGCTACCATGTCTTTGGCCATATGTCTGGATAGGTGCCTTCGGGATAAACTGGTGCGACCTCCTTCTCCGGGGTCTTCTTGTCGGGGTTGTGTACCTTTGCCAAGGGAGCGGTCTGGGGGTGAACCAGTACTGGGGGCGGTGGAGGAACCTATGCAGTTAGGGTGTGTCTCTACATCATACATCTCCCCGGAGATTTGCAAGAAAAAAAGCGTATGTTTATTTTGTGGGGAAAAGGGACACTTTGTTGGGACCGGTCCTTCAACTCCTAAACAAAAAGAGACTATTAACTCTCGGTAGTCTGGAGTTGGATAAACAAGGTTGCATTTGAGGCCAAACTGCAGAGGTGGTGCTGGAGAGCAAAATCGAAAAAATGTCTGTTTTTTGACAGTGGAGCAGGGGTCGGCATGGTTGACGCAGAGTTTGTGAAAACTCATGGTCTTGCTTGCTGTGCTTTAGCTGAACCTATTTCCATCTTTGCCACTGACTCGGCGCCACTTGCACAGAAAGCATTTACTCAGATTGTACATAATGTGAAACGGAGGGTGGGGTCAGTTCATTGTGAAATCATTCCTCGCTATGTTTTGGAGAATCTCCATACTCCGATTGTTTTAGGCATTCTCTGGGTTGTTAAACATAATCCATTGGTGGATTGGCAAGCCGGGGATTACTGAATGGGGAGATTACTGCCACGAGAAGTGTTTGAATGTTTCCATTGCTGCTGTCTCTGCAGAGATACTCCCTGCTTTTCTGTCTGGTTTTGAGGAAGTTTTTTTCAGAGAAGGGGTGTCAGGATTTGCCTCCTCATCGTGCTTATGACTGTCCTATTAACCTGACCCCCGGGGCTAAACTACCCAAGACCAGACTGTATAATCTTTCTGTCCCTGAGAGACAAGCCATGAAGGATTTCATTGCGGAAAGTCTGGAGAAGGGACATATCAGACCCTCATCTTCGCCCGTGGTGACAGGGTTCTTCTTTGTGAAGAAAAAAGATGGCGGTCTACGTCCCTGTTTAGATTTACAGGAATTAAATCAAATTACCATCCGTGATCCATGCCCTATTCCTCTGATTCATGATTTGTTCAGCCAGGTTGTGGGAGCTAAGGTATTCTCCAAGTTGGATTTAAGGTGAGCCTACAATCTGGATAGAATCAGAGAAGGGGACGAATGGAAGACAGCGTTCAATACCCCGGAAGATCATTTCGAGAGTCTGGGTATGCCTTTTGGCTTGACCAATGCACCTGCGGTATTCCAGTATTTCATAAATGATATTTTTCATCATTTGGTGGGGAGGTTTGTGGTGGTCTATATGGATGATATTTTGGTTTATTCACCTGATTTTGACACCCATCGGGGGCATGTTAAGCCGGTGCTCCAGATATTAAGGGAAAACAAACTTCATACCAAACTAGAGAAATGTGTTTTCGCTGTTCAGGAGGTGCAGTTTTTGGGGTAATTGTTGTCATCTTCAGGTTTCCGGATGGATCCGGAGAAGATCCGTGCAGTCCTTGACTGGGAACGTCCCGAGAACCCGAAGGCCCTACAACGTTTTCTGGGCTTTACTAATTTTTACAGTAAATTCATCCAAAATTACTCAGTGGTAGTGAAACCCCTTATTGACATGACTAAGAAGGGGTCTGATTTTTCCAAATGGTCAGAGGCTTCCCTCCAGGCTTTTTCTTCCTTAAAGAATCACTTTGCCACTGCACCTATACTCAGTCAAACCGATGTTTATCAACCCTTTATTGTGGAAGACGATGCTTCAGAGGTCGGGGTTGGGGCTGTTTTGTCTTAGGGTCCGTCCTCTGGTAAATGGCGTCCATGCGCCTTCTTTTCTAAAAAATGGTCTTCGGCTGAGAGAAATTATGACGTGGGTAATAGGGAACTTTTGGCGATCAAATTGGCGTTCGAGGAATGGCAACTCTGGTTGGAGGGGGCAGTCCATCCTATTACTGTTATTACTGACCATAAGAACCTGTCATATTTCCAGTCAGCTAAACATCTCAACCCTAGGCAAGCCAGATGGTCCCTGTTTTTTACTAGGTTCAATTTTGTTGTCACTTTTCGTCCAGGGGTCAAAAACGTCAAGGCTGATGCTTTGTCCCGGAGCTTCCCTGGTGGTGATGACTATGAGAACCCTGCCCCGATATTACAGAAAGGGGTAGTTATTTTGGCGCTTTTTCCTGAACTGGAGGGTGAGGTGCTGAAGGCTCAGGGGGACGCCCCTGCCTCTTGCCTTTCAGGAAAGTTATTTGTATCACCTGATCTGCGCCGTAAAGTAATCAGGGAACATCATAACTCTGTGCTTGCTGGGCATCCAGGTGGTAAGGCAACCGCGGACATCCTCTCTCGTCGTTTTTGGTGGACGGGGTTACATCGGGATGTAATTGAACACATAGCTGCTTGTAGTATTTGCACACGTTCTAAGGTTTCGCACACCCGTCCGTCGGGTACTCTTCTTCCGCTACCTGTCCCTAGCAGGCCATGAACACACTTGTCCATGGATTTTATTACTGACCTACCGATTTCTGCAGGCAAAACGGTGGTTTTGGTAATAGTAGATAGGTTCAGTAAAATGGTTCACTTCGTCGCTTTACCTGCACTTCCGAATGCTAAGACACTTGCCCAGGTGTTCATAAGTGAGATTGTGAAGCTTCATGGGGTTCCCTCCGATGTGGTGTCTTTTCGGGGGGCCCAGATTGTTTCCAAGCTCTGGAAGACATTCTGTTCTCGACTCGGGGTGCAGCTGTCAATTTCCTCTGCCTTCCACCCTCAGTCAAATGGTCAGACCGAGCGTGTCAATCAGAACTTGGAGACATACCTCAGGTGTTTCGTCTCTGAAAATCAGGAGGATTGGGCATCCTACTTACCGCTGGCAGAATTTGCCATCAATAATCATCGTCAAGAAACCACTGGCAGGTCACCATTCTTTGGTGCATATGGTTATCATCCACAGTTTGGTACCTTCAGTGGGGGTGGTGCTTCAGGAGTTCTTGAGGAGGAACGGTTTGGTTCGTTGCTCTCCTTGGTATGGCAGGGTGTTCTGTGTAATTTAAAGACCATGGGTGACAGGTATAAACGCATGGCTGACAGAAAACGCTTGCCAGGTCCGGACCTGAATGTGAATGACTTTGTGTGGTTATCTACCAAGAATATAAGATTGAAAGTTCCTTCTTGGTAGCTGGGACCTAGGTTTATTGGTCCCTATAACCGCCATCATTAACCCAGCAGCATTTCGTCTTGAACTTCCTCGGGCCCTTAAGGTCCATAATGTGTTCCACAGGTCCTTACTCAAAAAGTACGTAGAGCCTCTTGAGCCCTCACCTCTATCACCGCCCCCAGTAATGGTTGATGGTAACCTAGAGTTCGAGATTTTGAGGATTGTAGATTCTTGTCTCCAACGTCGTACTCTACAATACCTGGTGCACTGGAAAGGCTATGGTCCAGAGGAAAGGACGTGGGTTTCAGCGTCAGAGTTGAATGCTCCCAGATTGGTTCGCTCTTCTCACACCTCTTTTCCTGAGAAACCCGGTCCTGAGTGTCCGGAGGCCACTCGAGGAGGGGGGGGTACTGTCACGGGTGTGTCAGAGGTGACTGACAGCCGCCCAGAAGTGGTTTGCAGGAGATCTCCACATTTGGCAATGCAGACAGCTGCCTAGATAGGAGGCTGTGTTTAGGACTCAGCGACTACCTTCCTTTAGTCTGGGTGTTATATATACCTGGTGTGTCTAGGTGGTCGTCGCCGGTTATACTCATTTCTACTTAGAACTTGGCTGAAAAAGCATCACGTCCTCTCTGGAGTCTTGAGGCCGTGTGCCCTGTTGGAGTACTTCTAAAGCTGAGTTGTTGTTCCCCTGTGTTTTTTTCCCCTTTTGTCTTTAGAGTGCTAGCGGAGGTTGACTAGTGCTCATCTCCTTCCACCCCCAGCTATAGCCTTATGCCAGGGATAGTAGGGTGAGGCACGTGATCCGCAACAGCTGCGGAGACTGTATAGGGACGTTAGGGGGAGACAGGGTGACGCTAGTCCAGATTAGTAGGTCACCTCTTCCCACTTTCCCTAGTGTCTGGGATCCCTTTCCCCTCTGTGCTGCACTCGCTCCTGGCGTGACACCGTGTAGCCGGCGTCCTGCATCATTTCCTGTCACAGGACCGCAGAACCCCGACGGTGGAACGCATGCATCATAGTGCCGCGTCACTTCCGGTCCATGGATGGAGCACCTGACCGCGGTTGCTGCATTCAGGCGGTACGCACCGACCTCTAATAATGTGGTTTCCGGTCAATGGAATGCAGGGTGCCACAGGGTATATCTGGTTTGGTATTTTGTTTTTTGGGAGATCACTCTAAGCAAGGTGAGAGGGAAACAGACCTATCATCTACTGAGACTGAACAGTATGACACAGATACCCAACAAAAAACATCTATAGGGTGACAAAGAGGTAGAAACAGGGGCTATACCAGGGGAGACAGTTATATCCTCTCATCATCTAGGTCTGTTTTATTTAGAACGGGCACACCCCCTACGGAGCAGCAACCCCTTCAACAGGGATTAGAACTTCAAGTGGTAAATCTAAGAGGCCTCTTAGTGAGATAGAGATGTCGGTACTCGGCAAAGGACTTAAGTTTATACCTATTACTGACTTTTTTGTTGTTGACAGTATTAAGGACATTACTCTGGCCCCATCATCCCCAATCCTGGTATGCATGGCCCCATCATTCCCAATCCTGGTATGCATGGCACCCCTCATCCCAAATGCTGGTATGCATGGCACCCCTCATCCCAAATGCTGGTATGCATGGCACCCCTCATCCCAAATGCTGGTATGCATGGCACCCCTCATCCCAAATGCTGGTATGCTTGGCACCCCTCATCCCAAATGCTGGTATGCATGGCACCCCTCATCCCAAATGCTGGTATGCATGGCACCCCTCATCCCAAATGCTGGTATGCATGGCACCCCCCACCCCTATTCCGGTATGCATGGCACCCCCCACCCCTATTCCGGTATGCATGGCACCCCTCATCCCCAATCCTGGTATGCATGGCCCCATCATCCCCAATCCTGCTATGCATGGCACCCCTCATCCCAAATGCTGGTATGCATGGCAACCCTCATCCCTATCCCGGTATGCATGACCTAATCATCTCCAATACTGGTATGCATGGCACCCCTCATCCCCAATCCTGGTATGCATGGCCCCATCATCCCCAATCCTGCTATGCATGGCACCCCTCATCCCAAATGCTGGTATGCATGGCAACCCTCATCCCTATCCCGGTATGCATGACCTAATCATCTCCAATACTGGTATGCATGGCACCCCTCATCCCCAATCCTGGTATGCATGGCCCCATCATCCCCAATCCTGCTATGCATGGCACCCCTCATCCCAAATGCTGGTATGCATGACCTAATCATCTCCAATACTGGTATGCATGGCACCCCTCATACCCAATCCTGGTATGCATGGCCCCATCATCCCCAATCTTGCTATGCATGGCACCCTTCATCCCCAATCCTGCTATGCATAGCACCCCTCATCCCCAATCCTGCTATGCATGGCACCTCTCATCTCCAATCCTGCTATGCATGGCCCCCATCATCCCCAATCCGGTTATGTATGGCACCCCTCATCTCCAATCCTGGTATGCATGGCCCCCTAATCCCCAATCCTGATATGCATGGCCCCCTCAGACTCAATCCTGATATGCATCGCCCCCCCATCACTGCACACATTAAAAAAAATAAACACTAATACTTACTTTCCCCCCTCTGCTCCAGTTCTGCTAGCACCAGCTCACCTCCGCATCTGAGCAGCGCATGACGTCACTGCCATGCGCTCTCAGACGCCGAGGTGAGCTGCGGAGATATTCACTCCTCTCCCCGCCAAGACTGTGTGCATGGAGAAGAGTGAATATCCCTGTTCTTTAATGGCATGCGCACAGTGTCAGCAGCGCCTGTCTTGTGTGCCTGCTACGAAAGAGAATGCATATTCACCCTTCTCCACGCCCTCTTTAGTAGTGGGCACAGAGGATCACTGAGCCGCAGCGGTAGCTGCGGTGCTGTTGACACTGTGCGCACGCTATTAAAGAAATGAATATTCACCCCTCTCCACTCCCATGGGTGTGGAGAAGGGTGAATATTCATTTCCCTTTAGCAGCGGGCACACATGGTAGCTGCAACAGCCAGCTACTGCGTGTGCCCCGCTCCTCCGCCTCCACAACCCCCCTCTACCACCAGACTATGTATATACTCGAGTATATACAAGAGTATAAGCCGAGGGGGGCTTTTTCAGCCTAAAAAATGAGCTGAAAAAGTCGGCTTATACTCGAGTATATACGGTATGCAACGCAGAGTACAATTAGAAGTGCAATGAAGTACACATCAATAATTACAAAATTGCATACATTGGTAATGCCAAATATAATCATTACATAAATAAAAATCAAACCAGGAACATTGAGCATGGAGCAATACCATATAGTTGCATTAAAGGAGACGTGCATGGAAAATCATGTTGCAAAAGAAAACTATGACAATGTAATTCCCATCTACTAACATGAACGTAGAAAGTCATAGATTTAACATGAAACCAGTAATATACTGGTAACAAAAATTGGTTTGTATCCATAAAATCACAGGGAACACATATTGTAAGAAAATGAATTTGAATTGGGCTAGCCCCATGTGTCCACAGGATCAGATATGTCTGAATAAAGTGTATGTTATTAAAAGGAGAAATGAAAAATAAGATATGAAATATAAATTTTGAAGGTCACAAGGCGAGATGAAAAATCACCTAGGATAAGTCCCTCTGTGTATGAATATATAATAAGACAAGAAATGAAGAAAAAACAAATAATATAACAATTGTCAAAATATGACAGACCTGGATGAGGGAAAGAAAAACAAAATACTGTAAAACATGAATATGTACAGAATAAATCATTTTTAAATTAATAAATATAAAAAGGTATTTCTTAAAGTTCATATCTGAGGGATGCTTGGTATTTAGGCGTAAAATCCAAGATCCAGGTGTTTGGATCACACAGAAGAACATTTGTGAGACGCAGAACAACTGAAAAGATGCAGGAAGAGTGCCTGATGCTATCTGTCAAGCATGGTGGAGGTAATCTGATGGTCTGGGGTAGCTTTGGTGCTGGTAAAGTGGGAGATTTGTACAAGGTAAATGGGATTTTGATTAAGGAAGGCGACCACTCCATTTTGCAATGCCATGCCATACCCTGTAGACAGCGCATGATTGGAGCCAATTTCATCCTACAACAGGACAATGACCCAAAGCACAGCTCCAAATTATGCATGAACTATTTAGGGAAGAAGCAGGCAGCTGGTATTCTATCTGTAATGGAGTGGCCAGCGCAGTCACCAGATCTCAACCCCATTGAGCTGTTGTGGGAGCAGCTTGACCGTATGGTACGCAAAAAGTGCCCATCAAGCCAATCCAACTTGTGGAGGGGCTTCAGGAAGCATGGGGTGAAGTTTCTCAAGATTACCTCAGCAAATTAACAACTAGAATGCCAAAGGTCTGCAATGCTGTAATTGCTGCAAAGGGAGCATTCTTTGACGAAAGCAAAGTTTGAAGGAGAAAATTATTCTTTCTAATAAAAATCATTATTTCTAACCTTGTCAATGTCTGGACTACATTTTCTAATCATTTTGCAACTCATTTGATAAATAAAAGTATGAGTTTTCATGGAAAACACAAAATTGTCTGGGTGACCCCAAACTTTTGAACGGTTTTGTATATTTTTGTACCGTGTTAGCCAGTAGATAGAAAAATATTTAGATTTGAGAGTCCTCAGTGGTTGATACCTTTTAGTGGCTAATTGAAAAGATGGTAACAGATTGCAAGCTTTCGAGACTACTCAGGTCTCTTCATCAGGCTAGTATAACCCAAAATCTGAAGAGTCACATATTTATATACAATAGGGCACAGAAATAATGCAACAGATGAGACAGGTGATGAAAAGCAGAGCTATTACTATGGGAGAGAGATAAATTTCTGGCTGTAAATATTTTAGCAGTTCATAGATAAGGACTGTGAAAGTTTTATTGTCAGGGTTCTGCGTTCCAGTGACCAGAAATGACGTAGGACGCCGGCTACATGGAGAGAGCACATTCAGCCATAAATTGGCACTGAACAGGGTGCACTAATAGACCACTATTCTCATATGGGTACTGACACAACTTGTCAGACCCAACACTCAGCTCTGTGACACTGCAGTTTTATTGATATTCTGCATTTTGTGTACCCCTATAATTGTCATACTCTCCTGATGATCTCTCCTCATGGTGGGGGAAACGTGTAGAGAGGCTACATATATAGTGTATTTTTCGGAATATAAGACGCACTTTTTCCCTCCAATTTTGGAGGAAAGTGTGGGGGGGGGGTGTACTATTGCTGCACTGTTGCTGTGGATGAGGGGGAGCTGCAGCAGCGGCAGAGCAGGGCACAGTAGGCAGGAGCTGCCTGCTGCAGCCCACACCGTGCCCGGTGCTAAATAAAATTAATATTCACTGCTCCCTACGCCCATGGGCATGTGCAGCACTGAAAATTCATTCTCAGCAATAGCAGGTGCACACTGTAGCAGCAGCCACGGCTCCTGCAGTCGACGGTCATGTGTGTCCGCTATTAAAGAGCATGAATATTCACTACTCCCCACTCCCATGGGCACGGGGAGGAGTGACTATTCATGCTCTTTAATAGCGGGCACATGCGATCACTCAGCCGCTGCAGGAGCCGCAGCTGCGGCTACAGTGTGCGCCCGCTATTAAGGAGAATAAAGTCACTACTCCCAACGCCCATAGTCTCGGCGTGGAGAGCAGTGAATCCTCCGGCAGTTCATCTCATTGTGTGAGGATGCATGGCAGTGATGTCATGCATGGAACGTGGTGAGATCAGCTGCTGGCAGCAGGACAGGACGCAGCACTGGAGAAGAGGGAAGGAAGGAGAGTAGAATCCATTTTTTGTGTGCAGCGTGATGGGGATGGAGGTGCCATGCACACAAGGATGAGGGGCGCCATGCATACCAGGATGAGGGGCGCCATGCATACTAATACTAACTTCTTTGGCAAAAGGAAATGCTGCATTTCTCCAGCAGTGCTGAAAATTGGGTCTTCATCGATAAGCAAGTTTTCTATCTTGTAGACAGGCAGTATTCGCAACATAAACTTGACCACTAGAATGTATTGAATGCGCTAAATCTGCATGGTTCAGAGATCACATGTGGATTTACCTGCGTTCAATAGAATGCAACGTTTTGGAGACAGCAAAAAATATGCGTCCAAAACCAGCAGAGGGAAAGTCAACCGCTGGGGGCTGATATTAGTAGACGGGGAAGGCGCCATTAGCCAACAATGTTCCCTGGCCATTAAAATCAGCCAGCAGCTGTTTGTTTAGCCTTTACTGGCTAGATTACAGGGGGACCCCAGAAAAAAATTGATGTGGGGTCCCCCTATAAAATATAACCAGAAAAGGCTAAACAGACAGCTGCGGGCTGATATTAATAGCCAGAGAAGGGGCCATGAATACGTGCCCCCTCCGCGGCTATTAATACCACCCCTCAGCTGTGCCAGAAAATAGTGCATCCATAAGATGCGCCAAATCTGGTGCTTGTCCTCTGCTTTTCCCACTGCCCTGTAGCAGTAGCGAGTGGGGTAATGGGGTTGGGGCTCACGTCAGCCTTGTATTGGCGGCTGACGTGAAGCCCAGGTTAGTAATGGAGAGAGTCTATAAAACGCCCCCAATACTAACTGCGTAGTAAAGTGGTCGCCGCTTTTTGTCAACAATTTTTGTCCACGATTACGCCAACGATTGTCCCTCAGCGATCCGAGTCACTTCTCTAGAAGACAGCATGTACACTGACATGGGTGTAAAATCACTCCTGTCAGTATACATTGCCGCTGCAGGAGGCCACTGGGGTTCATCAGCTGAAGATCAGCTGATCAGCCCTGGTGAGCTCACCACCATGGGAACATTCTTCAAAAGTTCCCATGGTGAGGATATGTGAGCAATCAGCTGATAGCGCGAGCTAGCGCGCTCCTCGCACTGCACTGCCGGGAGGAGAACATCGCTGGGGACCAGTGTTTTTTTTTTTTTTTTTTTACAGCGCGTGGTAGCCAGCTTGGCAGAGCAGACTACTGCCCCCCCCCAGCCGACCCACTCTCGCTATTATCAGAGGGAGCACCTCGTTTCCGCAGCAAATTCGTGGCTATTGGCTTTAATTGAAAAGCAGCAAATCCGCCGGTATAAATACTATACCTGCGGATTTGCTACGGTTCAATTCAAGTCAATGGGTGCGAATTTGTGGTGGAAACGCCCACACAATGGTCACACTGCGGTTTTTACCGCAATGGTAATCCTGAGCGGAAATTTACGCATCATGTGCACAGCACATCAGGATTGCCATTGCTATAGCTGGCAGACCTATTAACAAGCGTTTTCGCGACACAAAAACCGCCACGGAAACTCAGTAAAAACGCTTTGTGTGCACATAGCCTTAAATTATTTATTTTTTTTTTACAATAAACTGGAAAATTTATTTATTTTTTTTTTTAAAGGGACAACCCCTTTATGTTTTGAAAAAGATAAAAATAAAAAACTAAAAAAAAATTTGGTTTGTGTTACCATTTTGCTAGACCCATAACTTTTTTTTCCCCGTCATTAGACTTGTGTGATGACTGGGTTTTTGTGTGGGAAGCGAACGTTTTTTATTCATACCCTTTTGGGCAACATACGAAGTTTTGACCCTTTTTTATTGCATTTTTTTCAGAGAAGGGCAGCAACCAAAAACAATATGTTTAAAACCAAGCTTTTTGAAAGGTAATTCAATGTAGTCAAGGATATGAGGGCACATATGGATTCTTTGTATCCATAAAAAGTAGCAAAATTTAAAAAAGGCACACCTAACAGCATAAATGTGTAAAAAAAAAAAAAACTTTACTGTATGCAATTTATTTAATTTAGTTACAATTTTAATAGTAATTTCATATTTTGCCATATGCAATGTCCTTAACCCTTGTTTGCCTCCAATATAAGATCAACACTCCAAGACATGTAGCAAACACAGGAGCAGCCAGTTCCAAATGCACTGACTTAAAGGGGTGGTCCAAAGGCACAGCATTTTTCTCCTAACTCCTTATCTATTTACTCCCATAATATAAGCTACTTTCTAATATACTTGCTTTAAAAATGTGCTACTATTCCCTAACTACACTAACTGCTTTTGACACTGCTCTGCTGCCGGCTTATTACTATTCATCTATACAGACCACAGAACGGACGCTGCACTCATTGCACAGGGGACTGGGGAAGACACTGCACAAGGGGAAAGGGAGACACTCGGGGGCAAGGGAGACACTCGGGGGCAAGGGAGACACTCGGGGGCAAGGGAGACACTCGGGGGCAAGGGAGACACTCGGGGACACAGCAGGGACTAGCCTAGCCCCTGAAATGAGTGTCCCTGATGAGGCTTCATTTCAGGGAGGGGGCAAAGGCTGTGACAGTGACTGCAGTCCCCCTCACCCCTCACCGATAATGCTTTGTGTCAATGACTATCCCAGCATGCACTGAGATTCTCAAACACAGAATCATCAGACAGGAAGTAGGGAAAAAATACAAAAGCCGCTAGACAGGGCAGTTAGGGAACGGTAGGGAATTTAAAAAGAGCGTATATTAGAAAATAGCTTTGATCATGGTACTAAATAGATTGCGAGTTAAGAGAAAAATGCTTTGCCTTTGGACCACCTTTTAAAGTCAGTACATACATGATTTCAATTTATACTTTTATTAATTTTTTTGTCCCTTTGATCACTTCCTTTATATACTGCTGTATTACAGTACATAGTAAAAATGACATTCTTTTGCGGAACCCAGTAGCAGGCTGGGCTTCACAGGGGGTCCAATATGGATGGCAGCCTTAGGTGGCCTACAGCAGGCCCCCAGCTGCCATGACAGTTATTCAGCACCACATTTAAACGGTTAAACAGCACCGATCCTATTACTGCTGTTACAGGAAGATACTGACTGTGCATCACAGCCGGCATCACCTAGGAATGGTGCAAGTTCAGTTTCTGAGCCCACTCCACACACTGGCACTCCATGTGTGACGTAATGTTATGTCACATCGTAAAAGGGATTAAATGTCAAGCATCTCACTATGTAAGGTGCACAATATATGCAAAATGCCACTAAAATACAAAAAAGATCTATACCTCACTTGCATTTTGAAACATTCAATAGACATTAACATTTTCTGTGGTAGAAAAATAATCTTACTTGTCTAGTGTCATTTTCCCTGCAGCCCTGAAGTTTTAAAAGGGAACCTGGTGCTCTATCCACAACAGTAAGACAAAGATCCATATGCTTGACTGATTTGTCCTTCGTTAAAGCCCATTCCTAAAATTAGAGGGGAAATGAAACGACAATGTAAGAAAAAAAATATTTTCCATAATACTTTTCTATTTAATTTTATTAAATTTTCTATGCAAAAGTGTGACTTTCAGAGTCATTTACAGTTTAGTCTACATAAAAATTTGAGTAACTTTAAATCAGTCACATAACCATTTGTATAGTGCACGTATATTCTGTAGGAAGAGGGAGATCATTGACTTTTACTATGCCAGGTTCTTCTATCAGTCAATAACGTAGCTACCTGCTTAATCTCAACATCTGCTGTCGTTAACATGCCTCCATATCCACACTAATGAGCCTTGAATAGTGTTATGTAAAGGTGGTTCCTGCCTATGCAGTATGTTTAGAAAGTCTAAAGCCATGAAAAAGAGAAAACGTTAGGCTGACAACACATGTAAAAGCAATTGTAGGCCAATGGTCTGATTTTCCACAGCTATATCTTCTGATTTGGCACAGCATGCAAGTATATTTCCTTTAGGAAAACATGCAGTTGCCAGAACTCACTACTGCAGGAACTAAGGATCAGCCATGTTGAAATCTAACATGCATGATCCCTCTTTCATCCAAAATCTGCTAAATTTGGAGGGACTTTTATTTTTTAAAATCCTTTACCAGCTCTAAAGGCGTCTTGTAATCATGTTTTAGACAAACAGTTTTAAACTATAATGATTTGGGAGACAACCAGATAATTAAAAGTCAAATTGGTGCAGCTAGGGATGAAAACAACAAAGGATGAAATAAAACAAAATATAATTTTTAGCCCATTGGTGAACAAACTGCCTTCTGTTGTAGCCAAAATTTCAAATTTTGACTCACCAGTCTAGCGCACCCAGCTGCCGTTTTTCTGCACCCCAGTTTTTGTGTTTTCATTCATAGTTGAGTCAGTTGGTCTTGGTTTGCTCATTCTGAGTCTTGAACAATAAATGGCTTTGGAACGAAGAGTTAAACTGTAGTTGAAAGGAGTTCAAGGCCTATAGGTACTTAAAGGGGATGACCATATCCCTTTCATGTGAACGAACTGCCATAGATAAGCACTTTACTAAATAGTTTCCTTTTGCAAACCCTTCTATAGGCTAAAATGCTCTTCTGGTCACATGATCTCTGGCCGAGAATCTCCTGGCTTCCTGTGATGTCACGTCAAAATCTCCATCAGTTCCCAATCTATCTGCATTCATTCTATCAATGTATCTATTAATTATATCTCTATCCATCTCTTTATCCATTATTCATCTCTATATCAGTTATCCATCTTTCTATCCGTTATCTTTTCATCCATCCAGAGGAGTAGGGATCATCTTTATTGGCAGGGCAGGTGCTTTATGCACTGCTTCTATTCCCTGTAACCGTATTCTGGACAGGACGTTATGCTCAGGCTGTGAGTGACGCTGGTGGAGAAGAGGGAGGGCTTTGGGTGGAGTTAAGAGGTCTGTGCTCCCTGCTGGCTTGCAGCCCAGCAGAAGGAAGGATGCGAATTGTAGTAAGAAGGGAGAAAAGTATTCTAAAGAGGAAGTGATGACTTTGAGAAAAGAACTCACTGTCTGGTGATGATCCAATTGCGATCCACATGGGAACCAATGACAGAATAAGTGGCACATGGTGGATCCTTAAGAATAATTTTAAAGAATTAGGCTGCAAGCTGAAGGGAAATACCTCCAAGCTAGTATTCTCTAGAATACTGCCTATGGCACAGGAGAGACTGCTGGAACTTATGGTGTTAATTGCATGGCTTAAAGAGAACCTGTCAGCAGAATTTTACTAAGTAACAAGGCCATATAGGCGCTGTCATACTGATTAAAATGATACCTCAGGTGCAGAAATCAGTTTTGTGATTTTCTTTAATCTTTGAAGTTTCCTTGTATTCATATCTTTGTGCATCTGGGCAAAACTGTGGCTAGGGTCTTCAGCTTTGTTTCGTCCCGTCCGTTGTGTCTGGGTTTATTTTCATCTAATTTATTTAAAATTCTGCGACGGCCCCGGCCGATCCACGGGCTACGCTTGCCCAGATTGAGCTCTTGGAAGTTTTCAGGAAAGTTACATCAGAGGCTGCACATGTGTAGATTGGCACCGGTAGCATTGAGCATTTTACTGAAGCCCACCATTAGTTCTAGCCGCAGGCAACGCTTGCGCAGATTGATCTAATGGTGGCTTCAGTAAAATGTCTCCTGTGGCACTGAGCAATCAATGCATGCACAGCCGCCGGTGCCATTTTCCTGAAGACCTCCAAGATTTCAATAGTCGCCCGCAGCTCAGATGGCGTTGGCACGAATTTTTAAATAAATTAGAAGAAAATACACCCAGACACAGCAGAGGTGAAAGAACAATGCTAAAGACCGTACCCACAATCCCACCCCGATGCACATAGATATGAACACAAGGAAACTTCAAAACACAGATTAAAAAAAATCTACAAAATGGATTTCTGCACATGATGTATCACTTTAAGCAGTATGACAGCGCCTATATGGCCCTGTCTGTACTTTACTTAGTAAAATGCAGCTGACAGGCTCTCGAAGTCTTCGTGCAGAGCAGTAAGATTGTTGCTCTTAGAGAACTGACTTTTCTTTAGAGTACAATAAGTATTAAGATTAACTGCACCTTAATGGAAGGGAGACTGATGTGCTCTAGGAGGGAATTCTAGAACTAATAACTTTACTACAGTCATCTGCAGTACAATCCTGCAAAGTTATTTTTTTCTGATGAAGCCCCCTTCAGATGGTTTGTGACATCCGGAATAATTGTTGTCCAGAGCAGATAATGTGAACACTATTATGAGTCCGGTGTCATGCAAACAGTAACGCATCCTGAGATCATTCAAATGTGGGGTTGCTTTTAATCCAAGAGAGTAAGCTCACTCACAGTTTTGTCTAAAACACTGCCATGAATAATAACAAAGAATGAAAGCTGAAGAGTACCCGTTGTTTAAATTTTTATTTCATAAATCAAAAGTAAACATGAAAATAAGCAACTTTATAATAGAAATCGGCTTCTATTTCTGCCAAAATTGATTGATAGAGTTTTTAGTCCTCTTCCTCTCTGAAGAGACAATTTGCATAAATGCAAGGCATTTAAGTCTCCTCATACTGGCTTGCCACTCTCCACAAGGAGAAACCTTACCCCTTAGATCAGTCATTATCAAAATTCTCAATTCTGAGGTAAAAATCTGTATTCAGTGAAGACCGACTTCCCCGTTACTGAGATAGGAGATGGCAGCTGCTACTGTGTAGATGGGAGGTGGCAGGAGCTAGAGACCGAGCTCCACCCTCCTCCTCCCCCTTTCATCTAAATAGAATCTTATCAGTAGCAGCTGCCATCTCCTATCTCAATAATGGGAAAGTCTGTCTTCACTGAATATAGATTTTACCTCAGAATTGAGAATTTTGATAATGACTGATCAATTTTGGCAGAGAAAGAAGCAAATATATGTGATAAGATATTATAAAGTTGCTTATTTTCATGTGTACTAATGATCTATGACATGAAAATTAAAACAAAGTTTACGCTTTAACATCTTCACCCTCGGGCCATTTTCCGTTTTTGTTTTTTTGCTCCCCTTCTTCCCAGAGCCACAACTTTTTAATATTTCCGTCAATATGGTCATGTGAGGGCTTATGTTTTGTGGGACAAGTTGCACTTTTAAAAGACTCCATTGGTTTTACGAGGACGTGTACTAGTAAACGGGAAAAAAAATTCCAACTACGGTGAAATTGCAAAAAAAGTGCAATTCCACATTTGTTTTTCTTTTTACCAAACTCACTAAATGCTAAAAATGACCTGCCATTATGATTTTCCAGGTCATTATGAGTTTCTAGACACCAAACATGTGTAGGCTCTTTTTTATTTAAGTGGTGAAAAAAAAATCCAAAGTTTGTAAAAAAAAAAAAAAAAAAAAAAAAAGTTGCCATTTTCCGAGACCCGTAGCGTCTCCATTTTTCAGGATCTGGGGCCGGGTGAGGGCTTATTTTTTGCGTGCCGAGCTGAAGTTTTTATTAAGACCCTTTTTGGGGTAGAAACAATGTTTTATTGCCCATTATTGCATATTTTTACAATGTTGTGGCGACCAAAAAAACGGAATGTGTGTTTGATTTTTTTATTATTCGTTAACCGCTACACCGATGCCAGTCATTGCATTGGTTGCCCATCCAATATAGAGTTCAATTTAAACTTATCATGCTTACCCACAAAGCGCTCCATGCGTCAGTACCCCCCTACATCTCCTCCCTTGTCTCAGTCTACCACCCTACACGTGCCCTCCGTTCTGCCAATGACAAAACTAAAATCCTCCATAATCCGAACTTCCCACTCCCGTCTCCAAGATTTCTCGCGTGCTGCGCCAATTCTTTGGAATGCACTACCCAGGACAGTTCGATTAATTCTCAATACCCACAGTTTCAAGCGGACCCTAAAAACCCATTTCTTTAAACTGGCGTATCACCTCCACACACTATCTGTCCATCCCAGTTTTCCCCCATATTAAAATCTTCTTCAATTTCAGGTTCATACCAACCATGCACTTAATAGCCTCGGTCAGGACAGTGCACATATTGGCAGGCGACCAGTCCATGTATTATTATTTATCCTATTTAGTATATCAAGGCTGCATTATACAATATATGTACATTCTACCTTGTGTCTCCCTCATTTCCTCAGACTGTAAGCTTGCGAGCAGGGCCCTCACTCCTTTCGATGAGATATGCTTATTCTGTATTGTCCGTATAAGTCCCCCTTAAAATTTGTAAAGTGCTGCGGAATATGTTGGCGCTATAAAAAGTTATTATTATTATTTATTATTTTAATTTTGAAGGGGGACGAAAAAGGGGTAATTTAAACTTTTATATTTTTTAAAAAACGTAATTTTTTTACTTTTTAGATGCTTCAATAGTCTCTATGGGAGATTGGAAGCTGTGATGTTCTGATTGCCTGTGTGTAGCAGGATTGCGTACTTGCTATGAGTGCCGACTGCTGGGTGGCGCTCATAGCATCCTGGCAATGATAACCACAGGGATCTCCTGCAGACCCCAGGTTGTCATGCCAACCCATCGGCGACCCACGGTCATGTCACACGGGCGCCGATGTGTGAGACTTATGACCACCCACGATTGTTAGGGGCACATGACAGCTGATCAGATCAGCTGTCATGTCCCCGGAAAGCTGCAGGCTCAGCACTATAGACTGCGCTGAAGGGAGAGAAATGACATCTGCCGTACAAATGTACGGCACATGTCGGAAAGGAGTTAAACATCCTCCAAGAACAACTTCTTCCAATGATACAGGAGCATTTTGGTGAAAAACCATGTTTTTTCCAACATGATGGTGCGCCTCGTTACAAGGCAAGAGGGATAACTAAGTGGCTCGGTGTACAAAGCACTTTTGCTCAATCCTCCAAAAGTGGGTAGACAAACAAAAACACCAAAATTGTGATAAACTCCAAGCCTTAATTAACAGCTTACTAACCGAGCTAATGTTGACCTTCATGACAAGGCCAAATTTTTTAAATATGACCAGTGTCACTTTATGTGGTAGCAAGTGTGGAACGCTTCAATGGATCCTAGTGATTCTGAGATTGTTTTTTTGTGACACATTGTACTTCATGATAGTGGTAAAATTTGTTTGATATGACTTGAGCTTATTTGTGAAAATATTGGACTTTTGGCGAAAAATTTTGAAAAACAAATTGCAATTTTCAAAATTTTAATGCTATTTAGACAGCAACCCACAAATATTCCCAGTTACGCAATGTGTTGAGATTGTTTTGATTTATTGGTAATGCCTAACCCAGTCCCTTGAATAAATGGGTTATGGCTATATATTATATACAATATTGCCTAGGTGGTAGATAGTGAGGGCTATCCCTATTATAATTATTGCATATCAAAATTTAATATATTTGCTTGTGGGTAGGACAACAAAACGTACCATGTATATCTCAAAATATGGCAGACATAAATGGCAATAATGAATTGTCCATCGTCAAAATAATACCCACAAATATAATACTTATAATAGTTGACTAACTAAAGTCACTATTCATATTGGTCAGTCCCCAGCCAGGGCACATTGATCATATAAGTGCTAATTGGGAATTATTTTGATGACAATTCATTATTGAAATTTAGGTCTGCCATATTTTGGGATATACATGGTACATTTTGTTGTCCCATGACACCCACAAGCAAATATATTAATTTTTGATATGCAATAATAATAAAAAGGATAGCCCTCCCTATCTACCAACTGGGCAATATTGTGTATAATATACAGCCATAACCCATTCATTCAAGGGACTGGTTTAGGGATTCCCAATAAATCAAAACAAACAAACAATCTCAGCACACTACGTAACCGGGAATATTTGTGGGTTACTGTCTAAATACCATGTATGACCTTGTATGCATCTGTAGATGCATGAGAATAAATTTTACTATATCAATTTTAATCGTTTTTTCTAATAAAGATTATTTTTTTATATATTCACACCTTCTTTCTTTCCCCTTCCCCACATTTTGCTATGTTTTTTTCGGTGGTGTACATCTGTGAATATAGGTCTGATGAGAGTTGACTTATGCTTTTAGTTTTAATTTTCAAAATGTCAATCATTATATCCTTAAACCAGTTAGTCACGCTGTACAAAAGAATTAATAAATAATATTTTCCATATGTCTACTTTACATCTGCATCATTTTTAAAAAGTCATATTATTTTGCTAGGATGTTAGAAAGATTAAAATTTAGTAGCAATTTCTACATTTTTTTAACAAATTTACAAAACCTGTTTTCTAAGGAACCTATTCAGAGTTAAATGAACCTTGAGGGGCCTATGTATTGGAAACTCCCCAAAGGTGATACCACTTTAAAAACCGCATCCCCTCAAATACTTCAAAACTTAGGATTTTTTTTAACCCTTCAAGTGCTACACGGGAATTAATGCAAAGTGTAATGACTTTTTTAAAAAAAAATTTTTACCTCTAAAACGTTGCTTAAGCTCCAATTTTTTCACTTTTGCAAGCGGTAACACCAAAACGTGGACTGCACAGTTACCCACATGTATCCAAAAAGGTCTGTTTGGACAAACGGCAGAGCTCGGAGCAGAAGGAGCACCATGTGAATACTGGAACACAACTTGGCTGAAATATATTGCTGGAGACATGTCTCATTTGCAGGGCCCCAAAGGTGCCTAAGGAGCAGAAGCACCCCCCACAAGTGTCCTCATTTTGGAAACTACACCAAAGGATTTTATCCAGGGTTATAGTGAGGATTTTGAATCCAAAGGTACAACACAGAATTTGATAACATTAGGTCGTCATATTGAATATGTCATCATCGCTACTCGAGCTTGTATCGGGTGCTCGGGTACGCACAGAGTATCATGGGTGCCTGAGTGCCCGCCCTGCATATTTTCTTTGGCTGTCTAACAGCCACGAAAGATGTGAGTAGGGGACTTGAGAATTTTACTGGAGTACCCGCGATACTCTGTGCATACCCGAGCACCTGATACAAAGTAGAGTACTCGATGCAAACTCAGTGTCAAGCACAAGTGCTAACTACTCAACAATGACAAATTCAACATAATGACCTAATTCTGTGTTGTACCTTTGTGTCCCTACAAATGAGACATATTGCCCGCAATCTATTTCAGCCAAGTTGTGTTCGAAAATTCAAATGGTGCTCCTTCCGTTTCGAGTCCTGCCATTTGCCCAAACAGAACTTTTTGAATACATTTGGGGAATCATTGCTCTCAAAAGAAAACAGCAAAAAGGAGCACACGATGAAAAAAACGAGTAGCGAGCACTTGTGCTCAACACTAGTCATCATATCACCATCATTTTTTTTTTTTAACTTTTGAAAAAACTGTAACACCAACCTAAACCCTAACCCCGATGCTCGGCCCCAAGGCCGACACTCAACCCTTAGCCCAAACCCAATGGCAATCACAGGAAGAAATGAAAAATTATAAAATAAAAAAAACGTATCTAACAAAGAGGATGATTTACTAATTATTGAGCTTTTGATCACTGTGAACCCTATCACAGTGATCAAAAGTCAGGAACCAATAGGGAAATTCCCTGCTGTTGCCGGGTGCTCGCCGGTAGATCTCACCGGGAGCGCGTTGCGCATGCCTTTTTTTTTCCAGGAAGAGGAAGCAGAGGGCCAGGGAACAGAGCAGTAGGGCCTGGGGAATGGAGGACGTACAGAGAGGGGCTTGGGGACAACATTTCTCTCTCCTTTGACATGTACAGTACAGACCAAAGCAAAAGGTGGCTACTTTGAAGAACCTAGAATATAAGACATATTTTCAGTTGTTTCACACTTTTTTGTTAAGTATATAATTCCACATGTGTTAATTCATAGTTTTGATGCCTTCAGTGTGAATGTATAATTTTCATAGTTTTGAAAATACAGAAAAATCTTTAAATGAGAAGGTGTGTCCAAACTTTTGGTCTGTACTGTATATCATGTCAGAAGAGAAAGAAACGATTTTAAATAGTGAGCACACCTTTTCTTTTACGTGATCGCCGTTACTTATTGAATAACGGTGATCACATGATCGGTGACTGGAAAAAAGGGCCCTGATCGTGTTTCTACCGGGCATAGCTGAGACCCAAGAGATTTTCGGACTCTGGAGGGCACTATTCCCTTATTCATGATTTCCGTTTTTAATACTGTAAATATTTAGTCTTTGTATACACTTTATGTATTTGTCCATTATATTTGAACACTTGTGTATAGCCAATGTGTATGAGGTGAACTTACACCTCACATTTAGTCACTATGAATCTAATGCAATGTAAAATGATTTCTGTAATCTTAATCTACGTATCTTGCATAAATCAATTACATCTTCGCTCATCACTGCTAACATTTGGCACACTTGAGGTCAAACATCACTATCGGCTAAGCTCTAGTAATGTAAATGGATTGCTTCCCCTACATAACATTTCTGTACAGTGCCAATGTAAGATTGGACTAAAGATTCCCCCAATTATTTGTACCCACGGAGCAAAGAATGATAGAAAATTCAGAATTAAAAGCCATAAATTAACTGTAAAATATAATATACATCTTTAAACTTCATATATGTCAATGAATGTATAAGTTGAAGAAAAACACAAGGAATGATATGAGGGAGTATAAAAAAACCTGAATAATATATAATGACATACTGCACACAATAAAATATTCATTCATTCAACAGAACTCTACCACAAGAGAGGCGGTAATTTCTGTGACTGATCAATTCTCAGAGCGCATTGCTGTAGACTAAAAACAAGTTAAAGAAGTTGTCCGACCACAAAAATCACAATTTTTTTTAAGGTAATCTGTGCTGTATTTTAATATACAACACCCCTATAAAAAAATTTTTGTTTCTGCCTTTCGTTCCTCCTGAATTTCATTTCATTCCCTGCGGCTCTACCAAACTTGACAGAAAATCGTGCTGTACTATCTAACGTCGCAACCAGAGCGGACACTGCCCTCTGCCTCAGTGTCCAGCACCACCCTCTGCCAGCCCACTGCACACTCATTGGCTGTCAGTATCTGCCCCAGCAGCATCACTCCAGAACTGGAAATAACAGGGCAGTGTCCTGTGTCCTCATCTAGAGAAAGCAGAAATCACTGCACTCCACAGCACATCCACAGGGGTGATAGAGCTTCACGTCTCCACATCACCCCTGACATATGAGTACTGTGAAGTGAAGTCTATAGTGATGTGTGTGTGCAAGAGTGTAAGTATATGTGTGTGTATGTGTATATCTACATATATAACTCATAATAACCTCATAATACACACCTCAGCTGCTGCAGAACCTCATAATACACATCCCCCAGGTGCTGCAGAGCCTCATAATACACACTTCAGCTGCTGCTAACCCCAACCCCAACCCTAACCCTAACCCCAACCCTACCCCAACCCTAACCCCAACCCTACCCTAGCCCAACCCTAACCCCAACCCTATCCCTAGCCCAACCCTAACCCTAGCCCAACCCTAACCCTAACCCTAGCCCAACCCCAACCCTAGCCTAACCCCAACCCTAGCCCAACCCCACCTCCAACCCCAACCCCACCCCACAGTTTATTTTTTAAGCCGTTCCTCGTGCGGAATAAGTGATTAGACGACTTTATTCTTCGGGTCGGTGTGATTACAGCAATACCAGAATGATATCGGGTTTTTATGATTGACAGCTGTCTCACACTAAAAGAAGCATTTTTTTTGTAAAATCTAGTTTCAGCATCGCCATATTTTGAGAGCTATAATTTTTCCATATTTTGGCTGACAGAGTCATGTGACGGCTTGTTTTTTGCGGGATGAGTTGATGTTTTTATTGGTACCATTTTCATGCACGTGACATTTTTTGATCGCTTTCTATTCCGATTTTTGGGAGGCAGAATAGACAAAAACCAGCAATTCCGGAATTGTTTTTATGGAGGTTTTTTTTTATGCTGTTCCGCGTGTGGTAAAACTGATAAGGTAACTTTATTTTTTGGGTCAGTACGTTTACAGCGGTACCACATTTATATCGTTTTTCTATGTTTTGGCGCTTTTACACAATAAAAGCCATTTTATAGAAAAAATATTTTTTGCATCGCTTTATTCTGAGAGCTATAACTTTATTTTTCAGCTGATGGAGCTGTATGGCGGCTTGTTTTTTGCGGGACAAGAGTACGTTTTCAGCGGTACCATTTTTATTTATATTCGTCTTTTTGATCGCGTGTTATTCCATTTTTTGTTTGGCAGTATGATGATAAAGCATTGCTTTTTGCTTAGTTTTTTTTTTTTTTTTACCGTGTTCACTAAAGGGGTTAACTGGTGGGACAGTTTTATAGGTCAGGTCGTTCCGGACGCAGCGGTACCAAATATGTGTACTTTTATTGTTTTTTTTTTTTTCATAATAATATTTATTGATGGGTAAATTATATTTTTATTTCTGGTGGATTATTTTTTATATATATATATATTTATATTATTTTTTTTTTCATTTTTTAACACTTTTTGGACTTTTATACTTTGTCCCACTATGGGACTTTCACTTTTTACATTCTGATCGCTTGTATAGCATAGGGATGGAGCACCATCCCTGTGCTATATAGGCTGTCAGCGCTGCAGATGCAGAATATACTTTGGTCATGCACTGCACATGACCAAAGTATCTTCCTGCTGTCTGGTGACCCGTATGTTGTCATGATGACATCGGGTCGTCATGGCAACATCCGGGAAGCCGTGGCAGACAGTGCTGGAGGCCGGGAGAGGAGATGAGTATTGAGATCACCTCCCCTTGCCCCCGGAATGCTGCAATCGACTTCGATCGCAGCATTGAGGGGGTTGATGTGCAGAAAGCGGTGCAGGACCGCTCCCTGCACAGTCACAGATGACACCCGGTACTATCAGCTGACACCCGGCGGCGATCGCCCCGCACCGCTTGTGTGCGGACGCGATCACCATATGACCTAATAGTACGTCATTGGTCCAATCGGCCCATGTCACCATGACGTACTAATAGGTCACACGTCAGAAAGGGGTTAAAAAGTATTTGCTATTGTGACCGATTTCTCCATTACACTCATTTAGGGCTTATTGATTTTTGCATATTAATATTTGTGCACATAAAATCATACAATAAGTATACTTACTAAATACATTATAAAAGTCATAATTTATACATTCAATGTATAGAAGAGAATTTACCCAACTGAAAATCACACCTGAATGATCATTTTTCCACCAACCTGGTTGCCTCCAGCGTTATGGCATTCATAAACACCAACGACTCCATCCGCAAAATGACCAAGTGTATCCAAGCAGTTTGATCCTTGCTGTAAAGCTCCAAATGCAATATCTTGATGGTCAGGAACTCTGGAAAAGAAACAAAATACACTTTGTAAAGAGTTTTAAAATTATAATTGATAGCACAGGGGCCCGATTCATCATTTGTGATTTATTGAAGTCACTTTTCTTTTTTTGGCTTATGGTATTTGCATTTTACATTTTTGGCGCTAAATTCTTCAAAGTAGGGCATGCGGTTTATGAATTTGGTGCAAATGCAAAAATGCTCCTTTTTTTTGTCTTTAATCAGTTTATGTGACTTTAGCGCCAAAAGTTGCAAATCCTTTTAAGAGTGATAAAAATGTGCCAGATTGAAAACTCCTTCAGAAACTTGTGGACTCGAATGTGATGTACCAAAAACTGTGATGATACTTGGTAAAAGTTGCAATCAAAAGAATCTGTCTATAATATCTCGATAAGCAAAGTTGTTGAAGAAAAATAATAATAATAAAAAAAAAAAAGACTTGAGGTAAGAACCACCTAAAAAGTACAGAATGCAGGAAAACTAAAGCTACTAAAAAGGAATAACTTAAGAAAACTGGAGAAACAACAATGATGAATCGAGGCAATGGTGTATAATGGAAATTACATGCAATACCCTACATAAATATAATAAATCAGACATACATTAAAATGCTAAGACTCCATTAGTAGTAAAAAGTACTCTATTATAACATCAGATTGTATATATACACAAACCTCGCGCATGGCTTTTTTCCCGCATTACATTGAGCCTCTGAAGCCGGGTGTATACGTCCCATCTTCAGAGAGGCGCACTGTGCATGATCGGAGGTGCAGAAGTCTTCTGATCATGAGCAGTGTGCCGCGTCCAGGCTTCAGAGGCTCAAAGTAGTGCAGGAAAGAAGTCGCACATGCACAAGGTTAGTATAGAGTTGGCGATGGCGCCAGTGTTTGTAAGTCATGTTATCAAGCCCCACAGGGGTGTGATAACATGCTAAGTAGATCGAATAGACTAGGGACACTAACGCCCCATTGACAAGTCAAAGGCTTCATTTACATATCATAAACAGATTTTAGAAATACTTTTGCTAAAGATCTGTTTATCTCTTTAATGCAATAAAAGGACTGTTAGGCAGGGTATTTAGCTAAGTAGACACAACTGCTGGTGGTTCTGGGGGCAAGTTCCCTTTAAACTTTATTCAACACTTCTTTGGGTACCACAAAGTTGACCTTATTTATTTTTTATTATAATGCATTATAGCCATGTATTCCAGAGCATAACTGTTTGTGCATGTACAATGTACAGGCAAGTGTTAGACCCTCAGATGTGCCCTGTGTGTGTGCTCACATTCAAGCTTTTTGGCTGAGCTATTGAAGCATAAGTGCTCCAAAACCATGCGTTTGGATTGGAGAATATCTGTTTTGAAAACTCAGCAAAAATGAAACTGTGTGTGAACACTTTCTAACAGGAACAACCTTGTGGGTCTTAACAAGGCCTAAGACCGGCCACCGGGGCTCCTGACCAGGACGTGACAGCTTCATAGAAATATATGAAACTATCATGCTTGATTCGCGAGAGCTGCAACCAGTCCATGCATTAGCGGTCAGTGCTCGGACTAAATGGCATGGATGTTTGAATGAGGCCTTAAATTTTTTTTTTTTTTTTTAAGATCTTAAAGTTAGTTTTATATAGGCCAAGTGGAACATGTATTCCCCACCTTATTTATGCCATGAAACAGGCAAGGTAATATCTGAACATTATTGTTCTTATAATCTGCATTACTTTTACTTGCTTTCATTGAGTTAACAAAATTAAAGAAAGCTATTATAAACCCAGCATTAAAAACGTCACCTTAGCTCAGGATAAACATTTTCCAAATACCACTTAAAAGGTTTGCAGCCCAGTTTTTTCTTTAACTCTGTACGGCTCTGAATACTGGAGACAAGAAAAAGAAAGATGTTAAGTGAAAAAAAACTAAACCATCACAGTCTTTTTATTAAAAATCAGAAGTTTTATTTTCAAACAGGAGATATACAATACAGTTAGGCTATGTTCACACTAGGCGTTTTTTTTCTCAGTTTTTTAATGGAAATTTTCAGCTGCGTTTTACAGTACCAGCAAAGTCTTTGAGATTTCAGAAATCTCATGTGCAAATTGCCTCTTCAAAGAAAAAGAGGACTTGTACTCTATAGCGCCACCTATTTGCACACTTTGATTTTTGTGTCATCCGTATTTTGTGCTTTGCATGCTTTTTTGCACAATAGAGCATGTCACTTTCAGCAGTTTTTCTGAGTTTTTCACCCATTGAAAGTAATGGGTGGTGAAAAACTGCCTAGTGTGAACATAGTTATCAGGTTGTGCTGTGTTTTTAGTGAAAAAAAGTACAGCAGTATGTGAAACTCATTTATTTTTGTGATTTTACCATCTTGTCTTGGTCACCTGAGATGGCAGTTTGGATTAGAACAGTTTAATTAAATTAGTTATGTGTAAAATTTAAACATTGGCTGACCTAGGTGTGAGATTGAACAATACCTGTGGCCCACGGAGGTGTGAAATTTAACAAACTCTGAGCAACTCAATGGCAGATCATAGTGTGAAAATAATGTCCTACAAACTCAGTGAACTGCCAATGTCTTAGGAAAACTATTCCTGAACAATTCGCCTACCCCCACTGTTACATTTGTAATTCTAGTTAATATGGCTTCAAATGTCTAGCATTGGTGACCCGTGTTCACGTTTCTGTGTTGGAAGCCAAGCTGAACTTTGGGATTCTGAAAAAAAGCAGCAAAACCTGTGTTTTTGACAAAGCTTTTTTTTTTTACTGCCAAGTGATCAGGTTTTGCTGCTATGTGAACATAGCCTAACTGTCGATTCAGGTGAACTTGCAGCGGTTTGTCTATATCAGCCTCTAGTTCCTCCCCCCTCCATAGAACCGTTTGAGCACCAACTGCTATCTCTTATCTCAGTATTCTATATTCACTGAAGACAGATTTTGCCTGTGAATTGAGAATAAAAGATCAGTCCAGGAGGAGAAAGAAGCAGAACATATTACAAAGTTTCATGTTTTCATGTGCACTATTAGTTTATGGAAAAAATACAAAATAAATACTGCTTAGTGTTAGTAAGGCTTTAATCTAAGTTAAAGCTCTAACAGCGCTCTCTGCTCTCCCACTCCCTACAGCTTCCTACAGTGTTATAGATAGCAGAAGTAGGGAGTGGGTTTGTACATACAGGCTCAGAGTGAGAAGAGAAACCAGGCTATAGAAAAAGAGGAAAGCACAAAAAGAGGAAATAAGTACAGAAAATATGCTGACATATGAGATTATGAAGACAGATGAGAAAAAAAGCAGTAAAGAAACAAACCAAAATACGAGTTAAACCTTAAATTCCTCAATGCATATCTCCTTTTATTCTGATGACAGTTTACACACCCTTGGCATTCTCTCAAGCAGCTTCATCTGGTTTGGCTTCCAATGACTAGACATGCATTGTCAAAAGTTCATTTGTGGAATCATAGACCTTCATAAAGTGTTCACGATGATCAGGTGTGTTTTGCAGAGGAGGTTTTTACTCAATTCCATACAGAACTGAACCCTAACCAAAAACTGTTTTAAGCCAGAATATGACAAGAACCACTCGACTATGTGAAGAGAAACAACAGCCCACCAAAACTTTCAGACATCAAGGTCAGTCAATCCGAAAAAATCCTGGAACATTGAAGGTATCTTTAAATGCAGTCATGAAAACCTTCAACCACTGTGATGAAATTGGCTCTAATGAGGACTGCCTCAGGGAAGTGAAGACCAAGAACAACCTCTGTTGAAGAGAATAAGTTCATCAGATTTAGCAGCATCAAAAAAAGGCTGCATCTCCAAAAAGATCTACAGCTATCAACTACAACCTTATGGAATCACCGGGCTGGGAGGATGTTCATTCAGTTGTTTAATGTTGTTGAAAAAAAGCAGATCACAGACATGGCACAAAACTAAAGTAATTTCAAATGGCAACTTTAGGGCTTTAAGAAACACTAAAAGAAATCAAGATTAAAAATGTGGTACTCAGTAAGGGTAATTTTTTTCAGACCAAGCAGAGGGAAAAAATGATGGAATCACTCAATTCTGAGGAAAAAATGATGGAATCACCCTGTAAATTTTCATTTCCAAAACTAACACCTGCATCAAATTAGATCTGCTCATTAGTCTGCATCTAAAAAGGAGTGATCACACCTTGGAGAGCTGTTGCACCAAGTGGACTGACAAGAATCATGGCTCCAACAGGAGAGATGTCAATTGAAACAAAGGAGAGGAATATCAAACTCTTAAAAGAAGGTAAATCATCATGCAATGTTGCAAAAGATGTTGGTTGTTCACAGTCAGCTGTATCTAAAATCTGGACCAAATACAAACAACATGAGAAGGTTGTTAAAGGCAAACATACTGGTAGACCAAGGAAGACATCAAAGTGTCAAGACCGGAAACTTAAAGCAATATGTCTCCAAAACAGGAAATGCACAACAAAACAAATGAGGAACGAATGGGAGGAAACTGGAGTCAACGTCTGTGACCAAACTGTAAGAAACCGCCTAAAGGAAATGGCATTTACATACAGAAAAGCTAAATATAAAAGACATCATTAACACCTAAACAGAAAAAAACAAGGTTATAATGGGCTAAGGAAAAGCAATCGTGGACTGTGGATGACTGGATGAAAGTCATATTCAGTGATGAATCGCGAATCTGCATTGGGCAAGGTGATGATGCTGGAACTTTTGTTTGGTGCCGTTCCAATTAGTTTTATAAAGAGGACTGCATGAAGAGAACATGCAAATTTCTACAGTCATTGATGATATGGGGCTGCATGTGAGGTAAAGGCACTGGGGAGATGGCTGTCATTACATCTTCAATAAATGCCCAAGTTTACATTGATATTTTGGACAGTTTTCTTATCCCATCAATTGAAAGCATGTTTGGGGATGATGACATCATTTTTCAAGATGATAATGCATCCTGCCATAGAGCAAAAACTGTGAAAACATTCCTTGAAAGAAGACACATAAGGTCAATGTCATGGCCTGCCAATAGTCCGGATCTCAATCCAATTGAAAATCTTTGGTGGAAGTTGAAGAAAATGGTCCATGACAAGGCTCCAACCTGCAAAGCTGATCTGGCAACAGCAATCAGAGAAAGTTGGAGCCAGATTGATTAAGAGTACTGATTGTCACTCATTAAGTCCATGCCTCAGAGACTGCAAGCTGTTATTAAAGCCAGAGGTGGTGCAACAAAATACTAGTGATGTATTGGAGTGTTCTTTTGTGTGTTTGTTTTTCATGATTCCATAATTGATTCCTCAGAATTGAGTGATTCCATATTTCTTTCCCTCTGCTTGGTCTGAAAAAAAATTACCCTTACTGAGTACTACATTTTTTTCTTGATTTCTTTTAGTATTTCTTAAAGCCATAAAGTTGCCATTTGAAATGACTTTAGTTTTGTGCCATGTCTGTGATCTGCTTTTTTACAACAACATTAAACGACTGAATGAACATCCTCCGAGCCCGGTGATTCCATAATTTTTGCCAGGGGTTGTAGTAGACTCATCTCAACATCTGTTGCCCAGGGGAGACTACGGAATGAAAGCCTTTATGGTCAAACTGCTGTGAAGAGAATTACTAAGGAAGGCAAGAAGAGACTTGTTTGGTTCAAGCAACACAACGAATGAACATTAGATCAGTGGAAATCTCTTCTGTGGTCAAATGAGTTAAAATAAGTTTTTTTTATTCTAACTGCCATGTCTTTGAGATGTAGAAAAGGTGAGCAGACGGTTTAAACATGTGTAGTGTAAATCATGAAGCATGGATGAGGAGGTGTGAAGGCGCTTTGCTGGTGACATAAATGATGATTTATTTAAAATTCAAGGCACAGTTATCCAAACAGGACGACTATAACATTCTGCAACAACAAGAAATTCTATCTGTTTGCAACCAGTGGAACCATCAATCTTGTTGCAAAAGGTCAACGACCTAAAACACACCTCCAGTCTATGTAAGGACTTGAAACCAGGAAGGAGAGGGATGGAGTGCTGTGTCAGAAGACATGGCTTCCACAATCACGTGACCTCAACCCATTGAGATGGTTTGGGATGAGTTAACAACAGGGTGAAGGCAAAGCAGCCAAAAAGTGCTCAGCACCTCTGGGAATGCCTTCAAGACTGTTGGAAAGCCATTCCTGGAGACAACGTGATGAAACTGCATGAGAGAATGCCAATGGGGTGTAAAGCAGGGCTGTGGAAGTGGGTAAGCCAAACCTTCAACTCAGACTCCTCAATTTCCATGACACCGACTCCAACTCCAAGAGTCCGACTCCCTCATACATGGCTCATGTTTAAGTGATAAATTTACTGTAGCACAGATTAATCTCAGATAAAAGTCTATACGCATAGATCAGGAATAGGACAGACATTTATAGGACATTTCATAACTTTCCCAAATTCTTATGAAAAAATATTCCCTACAAACTAGATTGAACTACTGTACCCAATTTATTATATATTTTAGGAGTCGGTCCGTTTTATACCGACTCCAACTCCACCATAATGAGCTCCGACTCCACGACTGACTCCACAGCCCTGGTGTAAAGTTGCCGTCAGAGTAAAAAGAGAGAGGCGTAACTGAGGAATGTAAGGTTTAAAGCACATTCTGGTTTGTTTCTTTACTCCTTGTTTCCATATGCGAGGTTTTGTTTTCTTCAGACTGAAACTACAAAGTGCACATTGCAATAAATAAAAAAAAAACATTGCATAAACAAGCGAGTGCAAACTTTTGACTGGTACTGTATGAAGACTCCAGATTTAAAGTTAATCCAATTTTATTAACTAAAGATAAATAACAGTATGTAAATATATATATATATACACACACTTTTTTTTTTTTTTTTAATTTACACATCCCAATGTTAATAGAGTGGTGGTCGATGATGCGGAGCTCCACTTCATTCATTCTTAACCCCTTCATGACCTTAGACATATCCATGGTTATACGTATATGTCCAGGTTGGTAAGTCGCCAACTACAGTCACGGTGATTGCATTAAAATTTCGGTGTCATCTTGCAGCAGGGACCCGGGAATTGTCATTCCGGGTGGGTGGCACTGCTCCCACTCCCCCTCCCCCAACCCGACTACGATCGCTGTGATTGGCTGTTCAATTCTCAACAGTCAATCACAGTGTTTCAGGCAATCAGATTGCCTGAAACACTGATGTCCAGCTGTAAGAGCACTGATCATAGTCTGGTGCCTACAAACGCCAGAGTCACCAGGCCAGCTCTGATTGGTGCGATTGACGATAACATCGATCGCACCAATCAGAACACACAGACGCAGTCTGAACTCTCAGTGACTGCTCTGTGCTTTCTCATTCCAGGTTCCAGATGTGAGGAGAGCAGTCACTTAGAGACACCTCTGTGCTGCTTCATGCTGTGCCACAGACTTTTTAAAGCATGTGCCACTACTGGTAGTGTTGCTGCTGCTGGTGAAGAAAGAAAAGTCCTTGATCCCTCCTAATCCACCCGAACACCTTATCCCCCTCCTTTCCCACCCATTCCCACCCATTCCCCTCCATCTGCCGCCAAGTGCTGACCAGTACTTGATCGCTCTATTTTTGGCAGGTTTTTTCTTTTTTGTGTGTCCTGCAGCCGCCGAGCGCTGATCAGTGATGCAAATCACTGATCCGCACTCGTGCTCGCTGTTTATTCCCCCCCCCCCCGGTCCTTTGCACCACTCCGTGTGCGTTTCCGGCAGCCACCGAGCGCTTGCTTTTGGCAAGGACTCTTTTTTCTTCCATTTTTGCACAACCTCGGTGTGTCCTACAGCCATTAAGCTCTAGTCGGTGACTAATGTCACTGACAAGCCTCCGGTTGCTGTTTTTTTTGTCAAAAAAGAATAAAGTAAAAAATCATTTAGATTAGTTGATAGGACTAGATTAGGGACAGTAAAAATATGCCATAGTAATCATCATTGATTACAGTATTTTTTTTACTAAATTGATTAGTTAGTTTAGAGTAAAAATATATCTTCGTAACGGTCATTTACTACGGTATTTTTTACTTAATTGAGTTAATGCTAGTGTCAGATAGCGCTGAAAAAAAATCACATCCGTGTGTCCATAGTACAGCCGTCGAGAGCTGATTACTCACGTACATCAGCGATCAACCTGTTTTTTTTTTTTCTGTGAAAAATGAATAAAAAAATGTTTTAAATTAATTGATTGGATTGGATTAGATTAGGGACAGTAAAAACACACTGTAGTAATTGTCATCTACTACAGAAGTTTTTACTGAATTGAGTTAGTTTACACCAAACACCAGAATAAAGTTTGGTACACACCGCATACGTGAAAAATGTCGCCCCACTCGTCCCAAACCTGGTATTCAGCGGAGGAGGTATACGCTTTCCTTGCCTCCGACACTGACGGCAAGGATCCCACCTTCCTTTATTTTTCATCTTCCTCCTCTTCCTCAAGTGATACCAGACTGCCACGCAGACGCCCCAGAACAGAAACTGAACCAGCGCCCACCTTTACGGACCCTGTATGTACCTCGCCCCCTGTGGATTATGAGACACTGACTCCTGATTTTGTGGTGCAATCAGGAATCAAATTTGACAACACCGACCTCACAGAAATTTACTTTTTCAACGTCTTTTTCTCTGAGGATTTTGTAAACCTCATGGTGGCTCAGACAAATCTGTACACCCAACAATTTTTGTCACAAAACCGTTCTTCATCATTTTCTAACTGGACCCTTGTAGACCCAGTAGAAATGATGACCTTTTAGGACCTGGTCCCTTACATGGGGCTAGTGAAGAAGCCAGAGCTTCAGCAATATTGGAGTGTTGACGTTTTGTATAACACTCCTGTGCTCCGAATGGCCATGACCCGTAAACGTTTTGAGGCCATCCACAAATTCTTGCATTATAACGATAATGCACAATGTCCTCCCTAAGATACCCAGCTTTGACCATCTTTTCAAAGTTTGGCCGGTCACTAGAGCACTTCAGCAACAAATTTGCTGAAGTGTAGGTGCCCTAAAGGGACATCTGTTTGGATAAGTCCCTAATCCATTTCAAGGGGAGGCTCAAATTCTGACAGTACCTGCCCAGTAAGAGGAACAGGTAAAGAATTAAGCTCTACAAACTATGTGAGAGTACCTGGCCAATAAATAAAAGAATGCTTCAGACTGTACCCCACATCAATGGACTAAATTCATTTCTGACTTACACTACACAACTGACTTATGCCAACCTGATGTAAACTACACAACTCCCGTATGCCAACCAGATGCCCTCTAGACAATTTACGTATGCCACTACATTATACAATTCACACTTAAAGACACACTAGATCAATTCCAATATAGGGGCCACTTGTAGGAGGTTTCCACTGTTTAGGCATATCAGGGTGTCTGCAAATGCGACATAGTGTCTGCTCTCCATTCCAGCCAATTTTGGGCTCAAAAAGTCAAACGGTGCGCCTTCCCTGCCGTGCGCCCAAACAGTGGTTTTCCCCCATATATGAGGTATCAGCGTACTCTAGAGAAATTGCACAACAACTTTTCGGGTACAATTTCTCCTGTTACCATTGTGAAAAGGAAAAATTTGGAGCTAAAAGATCATTTTTGTGGAAAAAAAGTGATTTTTTATTTTCAAGGCTCTACTTTACAAACTTCTGTGAAGCACCTGGGGGTTCAAGGTGCTCACCATATGTCTAGATAAGTTCCTCAAGGGGTCTAGTTTCCAAAATGGGGTCACTTGTGGACGTTTAGGCACATCTCCAAATGCAACATGGAGTCGGCTAAATATTCCAGCAAATTTTGCATTCAGAAAGTCAAATGGCGTTCCTTCCCTGCGCCTAAACAGTGGTTTTCCCCCATATATGGGGTATCGGCATGTTCAGGAGAAATTGCACTACAAATTTTAGGCCTTTGAAGACAGCGTCATTCCCAAAAAATTTCTGGACATGATAGATAAAATGAAACCAAGACTTCCAACATTTTACTTGATCCCAAAGTTGCACAAAAACATGATGGACCCCCCTGGACGCCCCATAGTCTCGGGTAACGATGACCTATGCGAAGCGGTCTGTAGAATGATAGATTACTATCTAAAGCCAATCGTCTCAACATTACCATCCTATATACAGGATACAACATCGGCCTTAAGACGACTGGATCAAATACATTTGGAAGATGGAATGATCCTAGTCGTGGCCGATGTTGAAGCCCTGTATACAGCGATAAAACATCGGGATGGGTTAAAGGCGATACATTGGTTTCTTGAAAACAGTAATCTGGACAGACTGCTGATAGAGCTTATTATGACCCTGCTAGAATTTGTGCTGGAGCATAACTGCTTTATATTTAATGAGCAGATCTATGTTCAGACACAAGGAACAGCTATGGGGGCAGCATGTGCCCCCTCGTATGCAAATTTATTCATGGGGGCCTGGGAAAGGGAGGTTTTACAATGTAATCCAGTTGAGGGGTCAAACAAGGTCCTCAACTGGATGAGATATATAGACGATATACTGTTTGTCTGGGGGGGAACGTGCGAGGAGCTGGACGCATTCATGGTGGAGTTGAATAAAAATGACATTAATATCAGATTAACGTATAACAGCGGTCTACATGTTAATTTCCTTGATGTGGATTTACGAGTATCCACTGATGGAATGATTATTACCGATATTTATCGAAAACCGACTTCAACCAACTCCATCCTGCATGCCGGCTCCTCGCACCTTCCCTCCACTATCAGGAGTATTCCAACCAGTCAGTACCTTAGAGCAAAAATAATTTGCTCTACAGAAGAAAAATTTGAAAATCAGGCTGCTGATCTCTATCTGAGATTTAGGGAGAGAGGATACGTACATCGAACCATCAAGCGTGGATACAAGAGAGCTAAGGATACCCCTAGGGACAGATTACTGTACAATAACCCAGTAAAGGAGGGAGAATCTTCTGATCAGGCTAGATTAATCACACCTTTCAATAGGCAATGGAAAGAATTCAATAAAATTATCCACAAACATTGGAGAGTTTTGAAAACGGATCCGATTCTGTCACGAGTAAATCGGGGAAAAGCCTAGTATTACGGCCAAGAGATCCAAAAATCTAAAGGACCTCTTGGTCCGGAGTCATTATTCCAGGGAACGAATACATAAAAACTCCTATAGAAATTACATCAAAGGTTTCTTCCAGTGCGGACACTGTAAGGCATGTTCCAACTTAATGAAAAGTAAAACTTTCTCCAATTCTGCAAAAAATAGAGAATTCAAAATTGACACCTACTTGACATGCTCTTCGAAAGGTGTGATTTATCTGGCAGAATGTCCATGTGCAAAACTATATGTTGGCATGACTACCCGGGAACTCAAATCAGAGTGCGAGAGCACATAAGGGATATTGAAAAATCTAAAAATATCGAAGATATAAGTGAATTAAAAACCTTACCCAGGCACTTCAAAGCCATGCATAATAGCGATGCAAGATGTCTAAGGATAAGAGCAATCGACCAGGTAGTCCTGGGCCCAAGGGGAGGAGACATATTTAAGATCTTATCCCAGGTAGAGAGCCGGTGGATCTACAGATTAAAAACTGTAACTCCATCGGGACTCAATGAGAACTTTGGATTTAGCTCCTTCCTCTGAAACGACAAGGGACCTATCCCCTCTGTACCCTATGAGCCCTCCTCCCTTTCTCTTTTAGCCCCTCTTTTGCTCGGTATCCCTATATATCCTTCTCTCCCTCTTCCCCCTTGCCATCCTTTTCCTCCCCTTTCTACTCCTCCATCATTTTTCCTCCCCTTCCTACTCCTTCTCCATCATTTTTTCTTCACTTTTTTCATCTTTTTCCCCTTTTCCTCTTTTTGATTTCCTTGGAGTTCCCTGGTGTTTGGGATATGGGTGTTGATTCTTTTAATCTTTTGATTTTAATTAATTTTCTTTTAGTTTTAGATCATTCGATGTTGAACTTGTGTGTTCGCTCAAGATTCAGTTTCCTGTGTGATTCGGAAAACAAGTGAAGCCACGAGTGACTTGTCAGAACCTTACGAGAATGGTCTGCAATGGACTTTATTCTGAATATATAGAGAAATTACACTCTTTTGATTTGCAATGTTATGGATGGATCAATGTTTGATATATATAAGATTGGGGAAGCCATTGAATTATTATCAATATATAAGGGTGATGTTCCACTGTTTTTCGCTGGGGGGGATAGGATATGTATGCATGTATTGGTGAATATCATCCACTAAATCTACCTTGAAATTATAACAAGGCCACTAGATAAAAATATTTAATCCCCCTCTTTACCAATTCTCTCTCCTCCCCTTTCCTTAGATTAGCCTTCGGATTATTCCTGAGCATATTGCTTTTGGGTTACAATGATATTAGATTTTCCATTCGAGGCTTATTACAGGGGAGAATTATGTATTCCGAAACGGCGATAATGATAAATGGAATGGAATGTCAATTCCCCTTTTTCCCTGCGTTTTTTCTCCCCCATGGATATTTTTTCCGCTGTAGATCAAGCTCAGTATATGATAGTTGGAGCTTGTGATCTCGGGTATAGCTAATATAAGATTTATAGATGCATAAGGGGTCTTTAAAACTGAACGGTAACCTCATATGCAAAAAAACTTAATATACTCAGTATACCATTAAACCCCCTTTCCAATTACTGGGTGGATTGTGGGGATATGTGAGAGGAATCAATGGGATATAGGAATTTGTGTCTTCATTTCTGTTTCACAAATATGCATGGATTAAAGTATATTCATATAGCTATACTTCTATAACGCTAAATAGATCTTATACTTATCTATGACCACTTGATCTCCGCTATCATCCCTGGTGCGCATGCGCGCCACGGCCGCTTCGGGCCTTCCGCTTGCTGACACCAGATACGTGAGCGTGGGCGCCGCTGCTTAGCAGCGGTGGCACGCTTGCGTCTCACTGTCGGCCGGCGGAAGTGCCCTACAGGAAGTGACACGCGGCGGCGCATGCGCAGTCATCAGGGAGACTACCCGGAAATAATCTTCCACATCAAACCGCGACACCACAAGCTGCTATTTAAGGCAATATGAACTCATATCTAAGATACCCGCCCCCCGACGAAGCGAGGGCGAAACGTGCGTAGGGGCGCGAGGGCACGAGCGACACTCATTCACCTCCACAGGTAGGTACTCTTGATTAATATGTGGAGGTATGGCTATTAGCCAGATGAATTTTTGACAGAGGTGGAACCTTATATTAGGGTCTGAATGCCAGGCATAGTCCTAATGTCAGAGTGATTAAAAGATCTATAGGCACATGAATGTGCTGTTATAAATCGACGGGCTATCTATGAGTCCAACAAGGTTGTGAATGTTTACATGACTTATTATGCACTATGCACTGTTCACTTTAACCTGCTATATTACAATATTGATTGGATTCTATATTATGGTTGAAGGACATATATTATCCATAGCCCAACACTCACTTTTGATATACTTCGTATGCACTTCAATGACGCTGGACTATTATATCTCTGACATATACTCCTGTTGAATAATATGTGAGTTAGCTGTACCCTCTTTTTGCAGCACCATAATATTTTAATATGTAATGTCTAAATAAAGTATTATTTTTTCTGAAAAACTCTGGTCGTATAAGCTCTCTTATTTTTGAGAGTCTTGTTTGTGAATTAAATGCGACAGTGTCTGCTTTCAATTCCAGCCAATTTTGGGCTCAAAAAGTCAAACGGTGCGCCTTCCCTGCCGTGCGCCCAAACAGTGGTTTTCCCCCATATATGAGGTATCAGCGTACTCTAGAGAAATTGCACAACAACTTTTCGGGTACAATTTCTCCTGTTACCATTGTGAAAAGGAAAAATTTGGAGCTAAAAGATCATTTTTGTGGAAAAAAAGTGATTTTTTATTTTCAAGGCTCTACTTTACAAACTTCTGTGAAGCACCTGGGGGTTCAAGGTGCTCACCATATGTCTAGATAAGTTCCTCAAGGGGTCTAGTTTCCAAAATGGGGTCACTTGTGGACGTTTAGGCACATCTCCAAATGCAACATGGAGTCGGCTAAATATTCCAGCAAATTTTGCATTCAGAAAGTTAAATGGCGTTCCTTCCCTGCGCCTAAACAGTGGTTTTCCCCCATATATGGGGTATCGGCATGTTCAGGAGAAATTGCACTACAAATTTTAGGGACCACTTTTTCCTGTTACCAGTGTGAAAATAAAAAAAATTGTGGTCTAAAGTAAAATTTTTGTGAATGAAAGTTAAAGGTTATTTTTTTCCTTTCACATTCCATTAATTCCTGTGAAGCACTTGAAGGGTTAATAAGCTTCTTGAATTTGGTTTTGAGCACCTTGTGGGGTGCAGTTTTTAGAATGGTGTCACTTTTGAGTATTTTCTGTCATATAGACCCCCTCAGAGTCACTTCAAATGTGATGAGGTACCTAAAAAAAATGGTTTTGTAAATTTTGTTGGAAAAACGAGAAATCACTGGTCAAAGTTTAACCCTTATAACCTCCGAACAAAAAAAAAAATTGTTTCACAAATTGTGCTGATGTAAAGTAAAAGTACAAGCTTAAAATATGAAATCAGTAAACTTTAAGTAAGATGGGATTTACAAAATGACTTACTTTCCATATGGTACATTTCTGGCTGAAGGCACAGCTGCATAATAGAAATTTTTGTATTCATCCATCCACACCTCCGCAGCTCTTCTAGTGTTTCTTTATGAGGATAGAAAGCAAAAAATTAAGAAATAAAAGAATGCATACATATCCATGATAAATCACATGTTAAATGGATTTGCCACCTTCCCTAGTTAGTGCAACTTTAGCCACAAGCTGACCACCACTTCTGTCCATTTAAAAAAAATTTCGACTCAAATTTGCATAAAGGTATCTGCATTTATAAAGTGCTGAGGGGCATTGCGCAGGTGTCAACTTTCAGAAAATATACAAGTATTAGGGGTTAAAATCAATTTATTATTTAGTAACTTCGGTATTATATGTACACATCAAAAGTGTTAAAATTGTCCCAAGATGTCGAGAAATCCTCACAGCAAAAAGGGTTAAACGTAGTGAGGTATCATAGAAAACACACTTTAAAAACAAGGTAGAAACGTGGTTAACAGTCCTCAGCACAGCAGCTCCCTGACTTTCCCCCACTTGGCTCAGCATGATTGACCATATAGTTGTCCATGTGGTTATCCCTTAACAAAAAAATTATGTACACGATTGCAGGGGTGTCTGTATGTGGAGAAAGGTAGATTACATAGCCGCCATCAGTTTCTAGCAGCCACGGCCAGAGCCGATCTATGATTGTTATTAACCACTTAGATGAAAAGCTCACCAGCTCGCAAGGACAGGCTCCCACTGGCACTCAGTGAGACGATTGCAGGACACTGATGGAATGCGATGTTGAAGACCCCTGTAACTACAATCTTGGTACTCCTTTGCAGCTCACCCATAGGAGGCTAATATTTACACTATATTCTGCAATGCTATGCTATTGTAGCTCAAGGTATAAGTGACAATGGTCTCAGGTTCACGGTCCCAAGGGGACTAAAAAAATATATTTTAAAAATATAGAAAAATAAAAATAAAATAAACAGTGCTGTGCAAAATGTTTAGGCAGATGAAGAAAAAAAGTGCTGCAAAGCAAGAAGTGTTAATTGTATTTTCTTAACTGATTTAAAAAACAACTAAGTGAATGAACAAAAGAGAAATCTAAATGAAATCATTATTTGGTGTGACTACCCTTTGCATTTAAAGCATCAGTTCTTATAGTTACAAGGAGCTTGGAAGAGAACTAACCACAGATTTTCTTTGGTTACAGGATTGGGAAAATCCTTCTGTCTCCCCATATAATCTAAGACAGACTCAATGAAGTTAAGATCAAGGCTGTTTGTGGGCCATATCAATACTTCCAGGACTCCATGTTCTTTACACTGAAAATAGTTCTTAATGACAATGGCTGTATGTTTGGGGCTGTTGTACTGCGGCAGAAGAAATTGGGAGCCAATCAGATGCCTCCTTGACGGTACTATAGGATGGGTAAATATGACTTTATTCTTACCAATGAGGGCACCAAGCAAAGGACCTTGAGTACTGTAGACAAAGTGGTCAGCCAAGGAAACTTAGTGAAGCATATGATAGACACATCATGCTGAATTCCCTTAGAAATCGGGAGACGTCCAGCAGTGCCATCAGCTCAGAACTGACAGCAACCAGTGGGATCCGGCTGCACCTGACTTTTTTCTGGCTAGAAGTTATCTTCATGGAATAATTTTAACCAAAAGCCACACCTTTAACACGGATGTGGCAAGTTCTGTGGTTAGATGTGGTTAATTCTCCAAGATGTGAGGAAGAACCGCAGTGCAGAGTTGCTTAAAATACCTGGAAGAACTCATGCTTTGATGGATGATGGTCACACCGAGAACTGATTTGTTTTCGATTTCTCCTATTTTCATGCGCTTTACTTTTATCACTTAACAAAATACAAACTATTAGCACTGCTATTTTTGAAAACATTCCTACTTTGCAGCATTTTTACCTTAAAGGGTATTCCCATCTCCAAGATCCTATCCCAATATGTAGTCGGTGTAATAATAATATTAGCAAATACCTCCAATTAGAAATGTAGTATAGTATTTTTGATTCGCTATGTCTCTTTCCTCATATGCAGGCAATACAGGACCTTAGGTATCTATGGTTACGGCCACTGATAAAGTGTCAGATAGTTAGCTAGCTGCTAATGGTCGTAACCATGGATACCTAAGGTCCTGCACATGAGGAAAGAGACATCATGAATCACAAATACTATACTACATTTCTAATAGTAGGTATTTGCTAATATTATTATTATTATTACTACACCTGCTACATATTGGGATAGGACCTTAGAGATGAGAATACCCCTTTAAAGTGTGCCTTAAACTTTTGAACAGTAATGTAAATATAAAAATTAAAAAAAAAGGAAATCGGTAACCACTATAAGAAAACAAAAATGTAAAATTTCAGAATTGCAGCTAAAACTCCTCACTAGAAAAACACAAAAACTGATCAAAATGTGGTATGTACCCTTAATTATTATCAATAAAACCATCATTTCATCGTGCAAACAACAAGCACTTACAGGCATCAAGCATTGGAAAAATAAAAATGTTACGGGTTTTGGAAAATGGTGACACAAACCAGATTTTTATTTCTTTTACAAACTTCTGTATTTTTTTTCATCTCTACTTAAAGGGGTTTTCCCACAAACAAAAGTTCATTTTAATAGATGGCTGTGTCGGACTGTATATGGAACATACCACATCTCCTGGGCAGGGGAGGAAGGAAAAGAGTATACAGACATTACAGCAGGAGATCACAGAGGATTCATTCTTTGTAGTAAAACACGGATTCTTTGATTCACAAAAAGAATCAGCTGTGAATGTCTGGATTGTCCGTTTCCTCTCCTGCCCAGGAGCTATGGAATGATCAGACCAGGTCCCTGTACGGTCAGACACAGCCATTACACAGTACACAGCAGGGGCACATTTATAAGATTATCTCAGCACAGGAACATTTTATTTAAACACATCCAATTGTGGAAGTTATTATTATTCGAGGATCTATTGATTAAAATGAACTTTCGTTTGTGGGAAAACCCCTTTAAATAAAAAAAAAATCTATTCAAATTCAGTGTTGCAATAATCTTAACGACATGTAGAATCATATTTCAGGGCAATTTTAACTACAAAAAATAAAACCCCAAAAATCATGGTGGAATTGCATGCATCGTGTTTTTTTTTTTTTTTCCAGAATAAATCTCAGCGGGATTACAATGCCATACACCGTGAACATTTCCACATTTCTTCATGTTACACCCATATACACAAATGATTTTATTGGGATTTTATGTGACATACCAACACAAAGTAGCAAGTATTGGTGAAGTGTAAAGGAAATGATACATGGTTTTCTATTTATTTTAAAAATATAAAAGTATGAAAATGCTGATGTGCATTTGTATTCAGCCCCCGTGAGTCAATACTTTGTAGGACCCTCTTTGGCGGCAATTACTGTTGGAAATCTTTTGACGCATGTTTCTACCAGTTTTATACATCTAGAGACTTACATTTTTGCCCATTCTTCTTTGCAAACTAACTCTAGCTCAGTGAGATTGGATGGAGAATGTCTGAACAGCAATTTTCCTGTTCAGCCACAGGTTCTCAATGGGATTTAAGTCTGGACTGTGACTGGGCCATTCACACACATGATTATGCTGTGCTCCAAATCATTCCATTGTAGGTCTGGCAGTAAGTTTAGTGTCATTGTTCTGCTGTAAGGTAAATCTACGCTCCTCTCTCACGTCTTTTGCAACCTCGAACAGGTTTTCCTCCAGAATCTCCCTGTATTTAGCTCCATCCATCTTCTCATCAACCATGGTCAGCTTCTCTGCTCCTGCTGGAAAAAAAAGCATTCCCACAGCATGATTGCTGCCGCCACGTTTGACTCCAGGGAGGATGTTTTCAGGGTGATGTGCAGTGTTCGTTTTCCACTAAGCAGAGCATTTTGCATTGAGCTCAAAAAGTTCTACTTTGGTCTCATCTGCCCAGAAAACCTTTTTACACATGTTGTCAGTGTCCCCTTCATTATTTTATTTTATTTTTTGCTAACGGCGAACTTCTTATGGCTTTGCTTTCAAAAATGGCTTTCATCTTGCCACTCTTCTATGAAAGCCAGATTTGTGGCACATACAACTAATAGTTGTTCTTTGGATAGATTCTCTCACCCAAGCTGTGGATCTCTGCAGGTCCTCCAGAGTGACCATGGGAACCTTGGTTGCTTCTCTAACTAGTGCTCTCCTTGCTTGGGATGTTAGTTTAGGTGGACAGCCATGTCTTGGTAGGTTTGCAGTTGTGCCATACCCCTTCCATTTTTGGATGATAGATTGACCAGTGCTCTGTGAGATGTTCAAAGCTTGGGATCCATATATGTCCATGATAAATTTTTGTCAACCATTCAAAGGGTTTCAGTGGGCGACATGAACTGCCCATTAGCTGCCAATTTCAAGTCTCAAAGTAACCTATGCTCCAGTTTGACTTCCGCATGATGTAGTCAGTCACCGGTTTACACAGTACAAAAACTGCAACATATACAGAGTTGAATTTTAGTGGTGTGAGATGTTGCAAACCTGGTGGTGCTTTGGAAGCCAGTTTTCATTTTTTGCAAAGCCAGGAAGGCATGCTTTGTCACATAATAGTTATTGAAATAGGTTGACAATTTTTCTGAACATAGCCACCACCTTTCTCAAGGGTGTATATTTGCAAAATAAATCTTGCACTATTAAATTCAGGAAGAGGGCCATTCACAGGACATGGGTTATTTTGTCTGTCCGAAGGCAGCCAGAACCTTCCAGGAATTGTCGCTAATGAAAATTTCAAATTGCAGTTCACAGGGAGCTAGCCAGCGGGTGAGTTGTCTCTTGATGCACTGCAGCAACTCTTTCGCCGTGTGGCTTTTCCCCCCTAAGCTTTCAAGCTGTATAAATGCTTGTCAGCGTTTTGCCTTGCATGAGCACAAAGAATGAGAGTGCTGCATGGAATTAACTATGTGCATTATTCTTGTTGGGGGTGAGGTCACGTCATTTAAGCAGGATCCAGAGGAGATGTATAACAAGGATGATAAATGCCACCTAGCGATGGAAACAGACTTCGCTCCCAGCTGCATAGGTCTCACTACCTGACCCAGATGTGGTGATTTATTGCTGCTGCTGAAAACTTTCACCCAGTGCTGTGAAACTCATGTCATGTCCCTGGCCATAGTGGCTGCTCCAGGTATCTATAATGCACTGCACTTTGAAGCTCAAAGCCAAGTCGAGAGAGTGAAGTATGTTCTCCTGCACGTGAAAACAGAGAGCGGGCATCTCTTTCGGCGAGAAAAAATGGCAGCTTTGTATCTTCTAGCAAGGCTAAGAGCATGCCAATCATTTCTCAAAAGGCAGCAGAATCTACAAGCTGGTAAGGCAGTGCACTGCCAGCAACTTCATAAAACACTTTAGTTAGCAAACCAATGGATGACTGGGAGAATAGGCTTGTTTCCTCACCACACCTTCGTTGATCGATTTTTGTCATTTTGATGGAGGAGTAGGTGTACTTAGTATGTGACAGGTAGTAGAGTTGGATCACAATGCTTCCTAAGGGTGCGGCTTGGCTGACAGAAAGATACAGGTGTATCTCACTAAATTAGAATATCATCAAAAAGTTAAATTTATTTCAGTTCTTCAATGCAAAACGTGAAACTCATAATATATATATATATATATATATATATATATATATATATATATATATGTATAAATGTTTCACGTGTTTATTTCTGTTAATGTCGATGATTGGCTGTAAGCCATAATCATCAATATTAACAGAAATAAACACTTGAAATAGATCACTCTGTTTGTAATGACGCTATATAATATATGAGTTTCACTTTTTGTATTGAAGAACAAGTAAGCACAAGCAACTGGCTGCTGGACTTATGTGGCGTGTGTACATGTGTGAAGAGGACTCAACAAATTAGTTTAAACAACGTGCACACTTCACAATCAACAATGTGTGGATTGATACTACCCATGCTTGCTGCCACTGTGTAAAAATAGACAAAAAAATCAGCTCACGTTTCCAGTCTGGTACATCGGCACTGAAGTAGTCCTCTACAATCACATTAGGCCTTTTTCTTTCCCTGTCCTCTGTGCTCTGAGCGCGCCTATCCCTACACAAAACGGGCATAAATCTGCATTATTTGGCCAGCCTCTATGCTTTATACAGCCTGCGTCAGCCCCCGATTGGCTGTGCTACACCATGTGATCAGATTACAGCAGGAAATGATGGGGAAGCCAGCACAGCAACACCAGATTCCATCAGTCCACTCACTGTGTTAGCAGCATGTGTAAAATGGTGCTGGGCACCACTAGAAACCATGAAGTTAGGAGACGGCACAGCCCTGAGCTGCTCATGAGACAAATTGAGAATACCTTTTTAAGTTTGTGTCCCAACTGTTAAAATTGAGCTTTAAATTTCCCACTTGGGGTGTGTGCACACACAACTTATTCAGGCGGATTTCACCTTGAAGACGCCTTAAACAGCGCAGCAAAACTGCTATTAAATACCAACATAGTGCACGGAAATGTAAAAATGACATTGCTGTCCATATGTTCTGTCATTTTTCTACTTCTTTTAATCATTTCAAAGTTCAGAAACCATGAAGCAGATAAACCAAGCAACATGCTCATTCTTTGGGCGAAGCTACCTGCCACAATAGTGTAAAACCGAGAGAAGTTGCTGTCGGCAGAGCAGACGCAAAAATCTGCCAGAAAAGCTGCTTCAGGAAAAAGACACCAGCATTTTCCAGGAGTGTTTTTTCAAGGAAGAAATTTGCAGCTCCGCTGGAGGAATAAAAGCATTGAGTACACATACCCCAAGACTATAAACTTTCCAGTAGAAATCTATGTTTTAGTAACCTGAAACTTAAATCTATTTATCAACAGGTCTTCTTACCTCGCAAAAACGGTTCCACTTCCACCGGGAAATGTGTATGGATGCTGTTTACGAAACACATGGCCTACTCTACTGCAGGGAATGATTTCCAGACTTCCACCACATTGCCACACACGGAATGAAATTTCTAACAATGAGATAAAAAACAAACTATAAATTAGAAGACAGACTAATACAGTAATACCTGGTGCATAAAGAGATGAAGAAAATACTTTTGTTTTCGTAATTCCTTAACATATTGTGTTCTATATTTGATTGCTGGACATTTCATCTGTTCCCCCATCTATCAATTAGACTCCTGATGAACCTTAATGGGGAAAAGCATTGCGACATACTGGTGAAATGATAAGTAAACCATGATCTATTCGGTTTTGAATTAATGGAGGAATTATTGCATTGCTACCTACAGTATAGGCTTTTTTACCTGTTCTGTCTCTTGCTCTCTGTAGTGACAGTATACCATTGGACCCACCTGGACAATTATGCTATATGGGATGACTAGGTTCTTTCAGGGACAGCCACCGCTGAGCGGGGCGCCATTTATAGTCAAATTTTTACAGTGCCAACCTCAGCGGCAAGGTAGTAATTGACATAGGGTATCTTGGTGAGGACATCCAGACTTTATCATGATCACATCATAGGACCCATGGTCACTTTCCTACTGGTTTTTAATCTTTGTTTTCTGTTGTGGCCCATAATGCTTTACTACATTACACTGCTCTCAGATGAGGTAGCAAAGACCTGCGAACAGATTCCCTTTAATGACATTGGGTGTATGGTTGGGATTGTTGTCCTGCTGCAAAATAAATATTCAATATTCTGTCCTGCTGCAGAATAAATGGCTTCTTGATGGTATTCAATAATGGATATGTTTCTGCCTGTAATTCTTAGCAGTGGAAGTTTTAGGAGTTTATAAATACAGCAATTAATGTGTTAAATGTTTGCTGAGTGCTGTTGCTTTAAGTTCGCAGCCAATGGCTTGACTATGCTAGTTAGGGGCCACTGATTGTTCCCAGTCTTCGTTAACATGAAATTGCAGCCACTGTGAGAGTTTGGCCCTCTGCTCTAGGTCAACGGGGAAGAAAAAAAAAAAGAAGTGCATAGTTCATTTTGTTATTTTATCACATCTGCTTCTGTTTTGACATTTGTTACTTAAGGAAAGGAACCTAGAATGGTAACTCCAGACAAAGCTGGGAAGGCGAAACTGGTTGCGTTTCATTGGTTTCCATGAAATGTTCTCCAATTTGTGATGTGCATTTACTAAAATTTTTTAATTATATGTGCAACATTAAAACAAAGATAAGCAGTTTCTCTTTTCCTTTTTGTCCCAACATTTTTAGTTTAGTGCTCAAGATCCAATTCATCAGAAGCATTGCTGCCTACATCCCACTATACATTGAAGCCTCATAGGTAGCAAATATTTGAAGATCTGACCCTTGCAAGCACGTCTAAAGGCAAGGATGCAGAGAGCAAGAGAAAGGCATCCAGAACAAAGAGGATTGTGTAGCCTTGAGGCAATCTGATAATTATCTGTATTATTTGCAGTATGGGACATATCTACAGCTGTGTTAAAATCCAGTATATTCTTAAAAGAAATAGCTTGGAGGTATAACTCCTTTAGGGAAGCACATCCAAACCCTGACTAAATAACCCAAAATTGAACAAAATATTTTACTTTGGTTAATGACTAGTGATGCGCGAACGTGCACAGATAACCCCATATGTTCGCGTCACCGCAGATGTTGGACTTCCGCGAGACATGCAGGGATTGCCTCCCAAACAATGTGTTGTGGCTGTCTAACAGCCGCGAGACATGCAGCCGTGGCGTTGCGAACATATTTTGTGAGCACGCCGAAGATACTAGGTTAGGACTCGAGCGTGCTCTGATAACACCTTATCTGAGCACGTTTGCGCACCACTATTAATGACAGATTGGTTAATAACAAGTTAATCACAACACAGATGTATATGATGTAAAGATTACCATGTGTACTAAAACCTAGTCGAAAAAGCTTTTCAAAGTATTTTATATTTTATTAACCCTTTTTGACTAGGTAATTTCCTATTTTTACGCTTTTGTTGTTTTCCTCCCCCTTTTCCAAGAATAATACATTTTTTATTTTTTCGGGGACATGTCTGTACGAGGGCTTGTTTTTAAGGGCCGAACTGGAGTTTTGAATTACACCTTTCACTTTAAAATATGACTGATAAAAACGGTGAAAAAACAACTCCACCACTTATTTTTGGGATTTGTCTTTAAGGGATTCATCTTGGTATAAAAATGACCCAGCAATATGATTCTTCAGGTCAGTGTGGCTATACCAAATTTAAACGGCTTTTTTTATACTTTAGTCAATAAAAAAATTGAGAACTTTGTTTAAAAAATAACTGGCATTGCCATATGCTTGTGACCTGCAACTTTTTTTTATTTTTCCATTGACAGACTTGTATAAGGGTTTGTTTTTAGCATACCGATCTAATATTTTTATTGGTACCATTTTAGGGTGCATGATGTTTTGTTTGCTTTTTATTTGCCCTTCTTGGGAGAAGTGTGATGACTGAAAAACAGCAATTCTGGCTGTGAAGAATATTCAAGATAATCCCCTGACAATCACTGTGCACTGTCTGGCGGGTTTTATAGAGAACTCTAATGCACAGTGTAATTCGACACCTTTTGCAACAAGCAGAAGGGAGGGGGCTGAGAAGCAGGGAGTAACATCCCCTCACAGCACGACCCTTCCCCCAGGCCATATGCTCTTTTCTGTAAGATACCATAATTCAACATCGAGTTATGGGAATACGATCCATCCCGGTAACAAACCAACTAGATCTTTGGAAAACTAAGAGAAAGGGGAATGTCACCCTAGATTTCCACACAGTCCAGCGCGTACGGAAAGGGAGATACCCGGTACAGCCTTGCGGGGCCCCTAGGACCCTGGTGCATGGTATCCACGCGTAGCAGGGGCCCGGCTAGGTCCGATGACACCAGAATCGGCTCAATGGAAGGGTACAGTAAGGAGGTATAGCCCATTGTACTTTTTGGGAGTTTAGACCAGGGGTGGAGACTTGGGCTCAACCAGGACGCAGTAGTGGGAGTGACCCAGAGAGTTTAACAGACCCTGCTGCCAGAGCCCAGTGTCTTTTTTCTTGGGAGGTTGTGACGTCACGTCATGGGGGGAAAAGTCCGGCAACAACAAAGACAGGTCCCGCAAGCCTCCCATGTGGCAGCCCTTCCCTGAAAGCCAGGTCGTCCATCTGATCGGTAACTAACTAGTAATAACCGCTTTATATCTTTTGTACCCCTACCATTGTGCTTGCAACTCTGACCATTGTGTATGTATAATCCTTATGTATATAGTGTGAAGTCTAGTGCGTCCCTACGGTGATTAAATAAATAATTTAACCTTGGGCTGCTCTTTATCTCGATCCACGAACTTTCACGTCCATTGTTCGGTTCAAAGAACATGCTACCAAGCTGGATTCTAGCCCGATATCAATCCGTTATATCTAATAGAAACTGGTGGCATCTCTCCCAGGCCGACCAGGCTCTGCTTCCCTGGAGCTAGTGAAGGAGCCTCTGAGCCTGTCAGGGATGTAAGCGAGTGCGGTGCCACGTCAGTGACTGAGTGGGCCACATCATCTTACTCCCTGCTGCCTTCCTGTACCCGTGTGGACAGGGGGTGTCTGTGTAGAACTGCACCAATCTGACCTTACGCGTCCTTGAGGGGGTGCGGAATATCACGTTGGTGCCAAGGGCAGATTCGTACCACGTGATCCGTCTGACGTAATAGTGGGGATGTGGGGGGTCTCTCTGGTGCCATTTCTTCACACTGGCATCTCATTGTTTTTTCTTTTTTAGTATTCAAAGTATGACTTATATTTAGTATTTTGATAGATTTTTCAAGCTCATTATTTATTATGCAAATTTATATTATATGATCATGAAGGGGTTGAGATGAGAATCAATTAGCAATGGTAACTTGAAGATGATATAGGGATATAAGTTCTACAATACCTTGAGCGACCAGATGAAGACAAGGCTCTTCATCAGGGATAAAATGCACTTCCTGATAAGTAGTTTTCGGTAAAGACAATTTTTTTGGGGAAGCACAGCCTTAGTGTGTCCATTTCCATACATCAGAAACTTTGATTTAAGATTACCTTAAAATGTATGTTATAGCTTTTTTTTTTTTTTTTTTAAGAAAATCTATATACTTTCACTCTGAATTATAGCAGTTCACAAAATTAATTTTCTAAAAGTTTTATCACCAGAATGATTGCAATACGTGAGAAGTTGTGTAAATGCAGTATCAGGAATCTGTCTTCCTCATACATGTGTAAGATTACAGTTGATGCATCATATTTAAGATATCTGACATTTTAGAACATTAAACAGAAAATAAAATAGCGTTCATGTTTTTAGAGCAAGTCCACTACTTATACCTACCTAAATTTTCTCCTCCCCAAACATCCATCATCATATCGTATTTTCCCAATTCTTCAAAGTAGGATTTGTCCATCACAAAGAGCCCTCCAGCAATCATTGGCGTTCTACAATGGACAATAGAAAGTTTTATAAAAACCCACTAATTACTGTACAGAAGTACCATAATAATATAAACCAAAACAATATACCCATAATAATGAGACGACTGCTAAAAAGTGACATATAGTGGCATGTAAAAGTTTGAGCAACCCTTGTCAAAATTACTGTTATTGTGAACAGTTAAGCAAGTAGAAGATGAAATGATCTCTAAAAGACCTAAAGTTAAAGATGACATATTCCTTTCTATATTAGGCAAAACAATAAATACATTTTCACCTTTTACATTTTAAAAAATACAAAAAGGAAAATGGGCGGATGCTAATTTTTTTTTTTAAAGAAAAGTATCACATCTTGTAAACGCTTTTTGTAGCCAGCCAAGGGTCTTTCAATTTTTGTTGGATGGATTTACATCCATTCTTCCTTGGAAAACTCTTTCAGTTCTGTGAGTTCCCTGGGTCGTCTTGCATGCACTGATATTTTGAGGTCTAGCCACAGATTTTCAATGATGTTCAGATTAGGAGACTGTAGGAGGGCCTCTAGGAGGGCCATTGTAAAATCTTTAGCTTGCACCTTTTGAGGTAGTCTATTGTGGATTTTGACGTGTGTTTAGGATCATTATCCTATTATCCATTATCATTCATTTATTATTTCAGCAGGGAAATGGCCGTCCGAGCCAGCGCATATGCAGACTTGGATCTCGGCGCCCATCTTCCTGAAGCCGTGGGCCTTAGGGAAATGGTTGCCGAAATCCCAGTCTGCACATGCGCCAGCTTGGACAACCATTTCCCTGTAAATCCGGGTTTTAGGAAGATGGCCGCGGTCACTGGAGAAGCAACGCACGCCACTCTACTTCACCGCCGACACCGGCCCCGCAGCATCTCACCACTTCTGCTGCCGGGTTCCTGAGTGAGGGAACGGTGGGGCCCTGCTTCCTGTGATCCCGCTCCACCACCACCACAACTCCCCGGTCAGCTACGTTTGGACCATAAGACGCACTCCCCATTTTCCTCCCAAATTTGTGGGAAAAAAAGTTCGTCTTATTGTCCAAAGAATACGGTAACTACCACCTAAATTGTCCCCTCCCCAAACATCCATCATCATTTCATATTTTACCATATAACACAGCCAGCACTTACTCTGTATGGAGAAGGCTTCACCATAATGACGGAGGGGTTAACAAAATAAATAAATGTAATATAGTCCAACAACATTTAGCTTGTGTTTTAACTTAACATTTATATATAAAAGAAAAATGTGGATTTTCTGGAATAAGACATCGGATTGCAAATATGAAGGTATCATTTTATTTAACTTTCTATGACCTGCGTGCCCATATAGACGGCTTAGGACGGTTGACAGATTCCCTTTAAGAACTTTATATCCTTTGACATTTATTATACGAGTGTACAACTGACACCTCACAATTAGTTTCAATGATTACAAAGCTCAAGTTCAGCTATTATGACTTTATTATGGTAAGAGCTAATATCTTATTTACTGTCCTTCTGGATAATTAAAGAAGCACTCCTCCCATCAAAGTTTATAGCCTCTTAATATATTGCATACAGCACTGTGTACTTACAGTTGCTCATTTTGCCCTTCTACCCAGCTAATTCTTCTCTTTTCTCTGCTCTATGTATTAACAGAAAGTTTCTTGTCCCTGTATGACTAATTCCCATCTTCAACTCCTGACAGGCTGCTCCTCCTCCCTCAGCCAAGGACTTTTGCAGTGACTCATGACTCCTACATGGGAAATTAACCTCCTGTTTCTACATAGAGGTAGAAGGATGCACCTAGTCAGTTTTTTAACCCTTTCACGACATGCGCCGTACATGATCAGCCGTAATGTGCCCCTAACAGCGATCCGCCCGCTGCTGTTAACATGTTAAATGCTGCTGTCAATATCCGACAGGTGCATGTAGCATGGCCGCACCGGAAGCGCGTCACTAAGCCCACCCATCGGCGACCCTGCCACATGACCGCAGGTCGCCAATGGGTTGGCATGACAACCTGGGGTGTGCAGGAGACCCCTGAGGTTGTCATTGCCAGGATGCTACGAGCGTCGCCCAGCGGTCGGCGCTCATAGCAAGTGAGCAATTCTGCTACACACACCTATGTGTAGCAGTGGCGATCAGAGAATCACAGCTTCTAGTCTCCCATTCAGACTTTTGAAGAATGTGAAAATAGTAAAAAAAAAAAAAAAAGTTTTATAAATATAAAAGTTCAAATCACCCCCCTATTGCCCTATTCAAAATAAAACAAAAAAAATAAAAAATCACACACACATATTTTCGTCCCCACAACATTGCACTAAAATGTAATAACGGGTGATTAAAACATCTTATCTACCCCAAAAATGGTAATAAAAAGGTCAGCTCTGAGCACAAAAAAATAAGCCTCTTCCAGCCCCAGATCCCGAAAAATGGAGACTCCTGCGGGTCTTGGAAAATGGCGACATTTTTCTTAACTATATATTTTTTTTTACACGTTTGGCATCTATGAACTCGTAATGACCTGGAGAATCATAATGGCAGGTCAGTTTTAGCATTTAGTGAACATGGTAAAAACCCCCAAAAAATTCCACTGTGGAATTGCACTTTTTTTGTAATTTCACCGCACTTGGAATTTTTTTCCCGTTTTCCAGTACATGATACGGTAAAACCAATGGTGTCGTTCAAAAGCACAACTCTTCCCATAAAAAAACAAGTCCCACATGGCCATATTGTTCAGAAAAAATAGAGTTATGGATCCAGGAAGAAGAGAAGCAAAAAACGAAAGCGCAAAAACAGAGAAGGGTCGCGGCGTGAAGGGGTTAGTCAGTGGATGTTGTATACCTGGAATTCTCCAAAGCGTTTGATACCGTGCCACACAAAAGGTTGGTATATAAAATGAGAATGCTTGGTCTGGGGGATAATGTGTGCAAGTGGGTAAATAGCTGGCTGAGGGATAGAAAGCAGAGGGTGGTTATCAATGGAGTAAGCGCAGGGTGTGTCAGGGTTACTAGCGGGCTGCCTCAAGGGTCTGTCTTGGGCCCTATATTATTTAATATATTTATTAATGATCTAGTGGAAGGGATGCATAGTAAAATAGCAATATTTGCAGATGATACTAAACTTTGTAAAGTAGTTAATACAGATGAGGATAGGGCACAGCTACAGGAGGATTTAGATAAATTGGGGAGTTGGGCCAAAAAATGGCAAATGGGGTTCAATGCCGATAAATGTAAGGTCATGCACATGGGAAAGAAAAACAGCAGTCACCCATACATATTAAATGGGAAACCGTTGGGGAAATCTGACATGGAGAAGGACCTGGGCGTCTTGGTTAATAGCAAATTAAATTGGAGTGCCCAGTGTCAGGCAGCAGCTGCGAAGGCAAATAGAGTCATGGCATGCATCAGAAGAGGAATAGGGGCATAAGATGAGAACATTGTTCTTCCTCTGTATAAAGCGCTGGTAAGGCCGCACTTAGAATATTGTGCACAGTTCTGGGCTCCGGTGCTCAGGAAAGACATATTGGAGCTAGAGAGGGTACAAAGGAGGGCGACTAAGGTAATAAAGGGAATGGAGGGACTAGAATACCCAGAGAGGTTGTCAAAATTAGGCCTATTTACGTTGGAAAAGAGAAGGCTTAGGGGAGACCTCATAAACATGTATAAATACATCAGGGGGCAGTACAGAGATCTCTCCCATGACCTGTTTATACCAAGGATGGTGACAAAGACGAGGGGGCACACTATGCGTCTGGAGGAAAGGAGGTTCCTGCACCAGCATAGAAGGGGATTCTTTACGGTCAGAGCCGTGAGACTCTGGAACTCTCTGGGAGAGGAAGTGGTGATGTCCAACTCACTTAATGAGTTCAAGAGAGAACAATAAAATTACATCTTATGCTTAGTTAATTAATCCAGGGATTTAATCTGACTGCCAGATTGGCGTCGGGAAGTGAATTTTTCCTCAATGATGTAAATTGGCCTATACCGCATGTTTTTTTGTTTTTTTTTTGCCTTCCCCTGGATCAACGCTGCGGAATAGCTGCAGCGCTCAAGAAATAGGCTGAACTGGATGGACGCTTGTCTTTTTTCGGCCTTATAAACTATGTAACTATGTTATAGACCTAATGGAAAAGAAGATTTAGCTGGGTAGAAAGGCAAAATGAGCAATTTTAAGTACACAGTGCTATATAATATGATGATTGCAATATATTAAGAGAATGAAAACTTTAATGAGAGGAGTGTGTCTTTAAGTACCTTTGTCTTCTCACTGTATACTTAGATCTGTCTTACTCCAGCACTTTATTAGCATTTTTCTACCGAGACTGCTCTAGGTAGAATATGTTGATACAGTTGTGCTCAAAAGTTTACATACCCAGGCAGAATTTTTGCTTTCTTGGCCTGGTTTCAGAGAATATGAATGATAACAAAAAACCTTTTTCTCCACTCGTGGTTATTAGTTGGGTGAAGCCATTTATTGTCAAACTACTGTGTTTTCGCTTTTTAAATCTTAATGACAACCAAAAACATCCAAATGACCCTGATCAAAAGTTCACATACCCTGGTGATTTTGGCCTGATAACATGCAGAGAATTTGACACAAATGGGTTTGAATGACTGCTAAAGGTAACATCCTCACCTGTGACCTGTTTGCTTGTAATCAGTGTGTGTGCATAAAAGCTGAGTGAGTTTCTGGGATCTAGACAGACTCTTGCATTTTTCATCCAGCCACTGACATTTCTGGATTGTGAGTCATGGGGAAAGCAAAAGAATTGTCAATGGATCTACGGGAAAAGTTAGTTGAACTGTATAACACAGGAAAGGGATACAAAAAAATATCCAAGGAATTGGTAATGCCAGTCAGCAGCATTCAAATTGTGATTAACAAATAGAAAATCAGTGGCTCTGTAAAAACAAAACCACGGTCAACAAAAATTTTGGCCACAACTGCCAGGAAAATTGCAAAGAAAAACCCACAAATAACATCAGCTGAAATTCAGGACTCTCTGAAAACTAGCGGTGTGGGTGTTTCAAGATGCACAATAAGGAGGCACTTGAAGAAAAATGGGCTGCATGGTCGAGTTGCCAGAAGAAAGCCATTACTGCGCAAATGCCACAAAGTATATAGCCTACAATGCGCCAAACAGCACAGAAACAAGCCTTAAAACTTCTGGAGCAAGGTAATTTGGAGTGATGAGACCAAAATTGAACTTTTTGGCCACAACCATAAACGTTACATTTGGAGAGAGGTCAACAAGGTCTATGATGAAAGGAACACCATTCCTACAGTAAAGCACAGATGTGGATTGCTGATGTTTTGGGGATGTGTGAGTTACAAAGGCACAGGAAACTTGGTAAAAGTTGAAGGAAAGATGAATGCAGCACGATAGATATATATATAGATATATATATCTATATATACACACACACACACACACACACATATACACACTGTGTGCAGAATTATTAGGCAAGTTGTATTTTAGAGGATTATTTTTATTATTGATCAACAACTATGTTCTCAATCAACCCAAAAGACTCATAAATATCCAAGCTTAATATTTTTGGAAGTTGGAGTGGGCTTTTTTTCGATTTGGCTATCTTAGGAGGATATCTGTTTGTGCAGGTAACTATTACTGTGCAGAATTATTAGGCAACTTAATAAAAACCAAATATAATCCCATCTCACTTGTTTATTTTCACCAGGTAAACCAATATCAGTGCACAAAATTTAGAAATAAACATTTCTGACATGCAAAAACAAAAAAATTAGTGATCAATATAGCCACCTTTCTTTATGATGACACTCAACAGCCTTCCATCTATAGATTCTGTCAGTTGCTTGATCTATTTTCAATCAACATTGCGTGCAGCAGCCACCACAGCCTCCCAGACACTGTTCCGAGAGGTGTACTGTTTTCCCTCCCTGTAGATCTCACATTTTATGATGGACCACAGGTTCTCTATGGGGTTCAGATCAGGTGAACAAGGGGGCCATGTCATTATTTTTTCTTCTTTTAGACCTTTACTGGCCAGCCACGCTGTGGAGTAGTTGGATGCATGTGAAGGAGCATTGTCCTGCATGAAAATCATGTTTTTCTTGAACGATACCGACTTCTTCCTGTACCACTGCTTGAAGAAGTTGTCTTCCAGAAGCTGGCAGTAGGTCTGGGAGTTGAGCTTCACTCCATCCTCAACCCGAAAAGGTCCCACAAGTTCATCTTTGATGATACCAGCCCATACCAGTACCCCACCTCCACCTTGCTGGCGTCTGAGTCGGAGTGGAGCTCTCTGCCCTTTACTGATCCAGCCTCTGGCCCATCCATCTGGCCCATCAAGAGTCACTCTCATTTCATCAGTCCATAAAACCTTTGAAAAATCAGTCTTAAGATATTTCTTGTCCCATTCTTGACGTTTTATCTTATGTTTCTTATTCAAAGGTGGTCGTTTTTCAGCCTTCCTTACCTTGGACATGTCCCTGAGTATCGCACACCTTGTGCTTTTTGATACTCCAGTAACGTTGCAGCTCTGAAATATGGCAAAACTGGTGGCGAATGGCATCTTCACGCTTGATTTTCCTCAATTCATGGGCAGTTACTTTGAGCCTTTTTTGGCCAACACGCTTCTTGCGACCCTGTTGTCTATTTGCAATGAAACACTTGATTGTTCGGTGATCACGCTTCAAAAGTTTGGAAATTTCAAGGCTGCTGCATCCCTCTGCAAGACATCTCACAATTTTGGACTTTTCAGAACCCGTCAAATCTCTCTTCTGACCCATTTTGCCAAAGGAAAGGAAGTTGCCTAATAATTAAGCACACCTTATATAGGGTGTTGATGTCATTAGTCAACACCCCTCCTCATTACAGAGATGCACATCACCAGATTTACTTAATTGGTAGTTGGTTCTCAAGCCTATGCAGCTTGGAGTAGGACAACATGTATAAAAAGTATCATGTGATCAAAATACTCATTTGCCTAATAATTCTGCATGCGGTGTATATATATCTACACACACACACATACTGGAGGCAAATTTGCACTCATCAGCCCGGAAGGTGCGCATGGGACGTATTTGGACGTTCTAACATGACGATCCAAAACACAAGGCCAATATCATTGAGCCACTCTGGGGAGATCTCAAGCGCGCAGTTCATGCTCGATAGCCCAGGAATTTACAGGAACTGGAGGCTTTTTGCCAAGAAGAATGGGCAGCTTTACCATCTGAGAAAATAAAGAACCTCATCCACAACTACCACAAAAGACTTCAAGCTGTCATTGATGTTAGAGGGGGCAATAAACTGTATTAAGAACTGGGGTATGTGAACTTTTGATCAGGGTCATTTGGATGTTTTTGGTCGTCATTCAGATTTAAAAAGAGAAAACACAGTAGTTTTTTTTTTATCATCATTCATATTCTCTGAAACAAGGCCAAGAAAGGAAAAATTCTGCCGGGGTATGTAAACTTTTGAGCACAACTGTATATGAATTGTAATACCTTGTACTGCGCATTTCCTGCAACATCTTTTGTGGGGAATATGAGAATATCTTCTGTTAACTCTTGATAGTAAATGTTTTATGCTGATTATGTAACTAATACATATTATTGTATTATACATATTGTGAATGTAATAATTGTAGGTTTGGGAATACTCTAAATGTGACTGTGCATTTTTGGAGGTTTGTATAAAAACGTAATTCCCATTAGCCATTGTGTTGTAGCTTATTATTTTATTTATTTATATCCACGTTCTTAGAGCCATATGTTTAAATTTTTCTCCTTAAATTTTCTTTACACAATTATATGAGGTTTTTTTGTATTTCAGGAAGAGGTCAAAAGTATTATGTACCACAAACCCCCAAACCAATACAAATGTTAGACTTCCTGCAAAAACCCGCTGATTCTGAGACTGTTTGTTCGTGACACACTGTACTTCATGATAGTGGTAAAATTTAGTGATATGATTGTTTTTTTTTTCTGGAAATCTCAAAAATAGGACAAAAATGTTGAAAAGTTCGCAATTTTTTAACTTTTTTGAGTTCCACGTCTACTTTAGGTCAGCATCAATTTTTTTTTTTTTAAAGTTAAAAGGGTTAAAAAATTTGCAGACATTTTTAATTTTTTCAAACACCATATGTAGGTGAAAACTACTGTTTGGGCAAACGTAAAATGAAGGAGCACTATCTGAATTCTAGAGCGCAGATTTGGTTGGAACAGATTATGGATGCCATGTTGCACTTAAAGAGCCGCTCTGGTGCCAAAACAGCCGAAAACCCCCAAAAGTAACCCAATTTTGGAAACTACACCCCAAAAGGGATCTAAGGGCTTTGTAAGCCTATTTACCCAACAGGTGCTTCACAAAGTTTTAATGGTTGGACTGTAAAAATAAAAAATATTATGACCCCACCTCCCCCCAGAAAAACACTGTTTTTGCCCCAAAGTTTTCATTTTCACAAGGGTATCAGGAGAAAATGGATCACCCAATTTGTTGTGTAATTTTCCCTGAGTATGCAGATATCCCACATGTGGTCAGAATTTATAGTTTGGGAACACGGCAGGGCTCAGAAGGAAAGGAGTGCCATATGACTTTTATAGTGAAGATTTGGCCTGAATAGGCTTTGGATGCTATGTCACATTTGAAGAATCCCCAAGGTGCCAACCCCCCCACAAATGAGGCCATTTTAGAAACTATACCCCTCAAAGAATTTATCTAAGGGTATGGTGAACATTTTGAACCCACAGGTGCTTCATGGAATTTGAAAACATTGGAAAATAAAAATTAAAAAAAATTTTCCACAAAAATGTTGCTTTAGCCTTAAAGATTTAATTTGCAAAATGTTAACAGGATAAAATGGACCACCCGATTTGTTGTTCAAGTTCTCCTGAGTATGCCGATGCCCCATATGTGGGGGAAAACTACTGTTTGAGCGCATGGCAGGGCTCAGTAGAGAAGGATCGCAAATTAACTTTTTGAGCATAGATTTATCAGGTGGGCACCATATCTTATTTGAAGAGCTGCTGAAATGACAAAGCAGAAACCCACCACAAGAGACCCCTTTTAGGAGTGTATTGAGCATTTTAAACTCACATCTGTTTCACAGAATAGTATAACATTGGGCTGTGGAAATGAAAAAAAATGTTCAACTAAAATGTTTTAGCCTCCAGTTTTCTAATTTTCAAAAGGGCTATTAGGAGAAAATGGACCACATACTTTGATACAAAATTTTTCCTGAGTTCGCTAATACCCTCTATTTGTGGTCGGAAACTAGTTTTCATGCCCAGTGCAAAGCTCAGAAGGGAAGGAGCGCCATATTAAAATACAGATTTTGCAGGAATGGTTTGCAGGTGCCATGTCACATTGGCAGAGCCCCTGAGATGCCACAACAGCAGAACCCCCATAAGTGACCACATTTTACAAACTGCTTCCCTCAGTGAATACATCTAGTGATGCAGAGAGCATATTGACAGCACAGGTGTGTCACAGAATATTATAACATTGGGTGATGACAAAATCATAATTACATTTTTAATACTGTTATTTTAGCCCCAGAGTTTTCATTTTCACAAGGGGAAATAGGTAAAAAAAAAAAAGGCCCTATAATTTGTTACATTTTCTCCTGAATGTGACAATATCCCATATGTGACTACACAGTACTGTTTGGCCACATGGCGAGGCTCGAGAGGAAGGAGCGCTATTTGACTTTTGCAAACCAGATTTTCCTAGAATAGTTTGCGGACTCCATATACAGAGCCCTTAAGTGCTAGAACAGCAGAAATACCCTCAAGTGACCAATTTTTGGAATTTAGACCCCTCTGGGAATCCATCTATGCGTGGAGTGACAATTTTGACTTTGATGGTGATTTCCAGAAACAAACACACAGTGGAAGCTTCATAGTGAAAATGCAATATGCCATTGTAGTGCCCCAATGCCCCATACATTGTGCCCAGCTTGTGCTTCTGGAACAACATACCCATAAATTAGGTGGGCTCTCCTCGCTACAGAAATGCCAAACATGTGAATGCTAACTGCTGTTTAGTCACACAATGGGGCTCTGAAGTGAGAGGGATTTGGAAACACATATCACAGGATTTTTTTCTGGAGGGAGCCATGTCACTTTTCCAAAGCCTTTGTGCAACCAGTAATTGGCACACCCCCTATATTTCTGTTAACAGATGAGGGACTTGAATGGGGGCTTGTTTTTGTGGGTTGAGTAGAGCTTTTATTGGTGGCATTTTGAGTTACAGAACATTGTGGATCAGTTCACATTTATCCGGCGCTCTACGCTGAGCACTGATTTCGAGGTTTCCATCTAAATCTCTGAGTGACATGATTCAGGGATCCAATCACTATAATGAGGCAGCAGATTTACTCTGAACTCCATCTGGCCTCTGTTCAGCGATGTCGGTCGTTTCAGAAATGCACAAAACAGTAATTGATCACGTTTTTTTACATGGTAAAAAAAAAAATGCATAAAAATATGGACACTGACGGACATAGGCCATACAGAGTTCAAAATGACTCCATTTGCCTCATTATAGGGAATGTTCTGTTGGGGATTTCACGTGAGTCACGTATTTCAGAGATTTACACGGAAACCTTGGAAGTTTATTTCTTGACTCTGGTTGCCATGACTACCATCGGCAGCCCAAGATCACATTGCGGAGGTGCCGATTGGGTGGGAGAGGGAACCCTCTCCTATCCTTGTAAAGCCTGTGATCGCTATTGTAGCTTCAGGTCCCTTAAGGTACGGGGTGGGTGCAATAAATACAGTAACAATTGAAAAAAATACAAACGTTCAAATACCCCCCTTTTGCCCCATTAAAAAAAACAAAAAATAAATACACATTTGTTATTGCTGCAATCAGATCTATAAAAAGTTAAAATAAATAAATCAGATCGGTAAACGGCATAACAAATAAAATTTAAACAATTACCGGGGGTTTATTTTGGGCCGCCGCAACATTGCAATAAAATGCAATAAGTGGTGATCAAAATATCGTATCTACCCCAAAATGAGATTGGAAAAAACGTCAGCTTGGCGTGCACAGAAATAAGCCATTGGCACAGCCCCATATCCCAAAAATTGAAAATGTTACGGATCTCGCAAAATGGTGACAAAAGCAGGGTTTTTTTTTTGTTTTGTTTTTTTACAAATTTCCGTTTTTTTTTCACCACTTAAAAAATAACAAAAAAAAAAAATTTACAAAACCCCCCCACAATAACTATACATGTTTGGTACCTGCGCAATTGTACAGATCTGGAGAATCATACTGCCAGGTCATTTTTACTGTATAGTGAACATGGTAAAAAAAAAAATTGTGGAATTGCACTTGGATTTTTTCCCGCTTTTCCGTGCATCACTTGATAAAATGAATGGTGTCATCCAAAAGTACAATTTGTCCTGCAAAAAAAAAAAGCCCTCAAATGGTTATGAGGACAGAAAAATATAATTAAGTTATGGCTCTTGGAAGAGGAGGCATAAACGAAAACTAAAAATGGAAAATGGCTTTGTCAAGAAGAGGTTAATGACTGCGGATGGAATTGAGAGCAAAGTGGCATTCTTTGCTGATTACACAAAACTATGTTGGATAATAAAAAACAAAGTGAGCTTGACAGCATAATATTACAAAATGATCTGGATAAGATGTCTAAAATGGGCAAACACTTGGGGATGGAGTATAATGTAGATAAGTGTACAGCAATGCACCTAGGATGGAGTAATCCTACTGCTGCATATACACTGCTCAAAAAAAATATAAAGGGAACACAAACAACACAATGTAACTTCAAGTTAATCACACTTCTGTGAAATCTACCTGTCCAGATATGAAGCAACACTGATTGTGAATCAATTTCTCCTGCTGTTTTGCAAATGGAACAGACAACTGGTAGAAATGATCAGCAATTACCAAGATACCCCCTATAAAGGATTAGTTCTGTAAGTGGTGACCACAGACCATTTCTCTGTTCTCATCCTTTCTGGCTGTTGCTTTGGTTACTTTTGCATTTTGTCATTGCTCTGACCCCTAGAGGTACCGTAGCATGGGGCGGTGTCTACAGTACTACCCACAGAAGTTGCTCAGGTAGTGCAGCTCATCCAGGATGGCACATTAATGTGAGCTGTGGCAAGAAGGGTAGCTGTGTCTGTCAGCACAGTGTCCAGAGCATGGAGCAGATACCAGGAGACAGGCCAGTACACCAGGAGACGTGGAGAAGACCGTGGGAGGGCAACAACCCAGCAGCAGGACCGCTACATCCTCGTTTGTGCAAGGAGGAACAGGAGGAGCAGTGCCAGAGCCCTGCAAAATGACCTCCAGCACGCCACTAACATCCATGTGTCTGCTCAAACTGTCAGAAACAGACTCTATGAGGGTGGTATGATAGCCCAACATCCACAAGTGGGTGTTGCGCTTACAGCCCAACATCTTGCAGGCGATTGGCATTAGCTAGAGAACATAAAGATTAGTAGATTCGATGTTGGCGCCCTATACTCTTCATGGATGAGAGTACGTTTACACTGAGCACATGTGACAGACGTGACAGAGTCTTGAGACGTCGTGGAGAACGTTCTGCTGCCTGCAACATCCTCCAGCATGACCGGTTTGGCAGTGGGTTAGTAATGGTGTGGGGAGGCATTCCTTTGGAGGGCCGCACAGCCCTCCCTGTGCTAGCCAGAGGCACCCGGACTGCCTTTATTGTGAGACCATATGCAGGTGCAATGGGTCCTGGGTTCCTTCTGATGCATGACAATGCTAGGCATCATGTGGCTGAAGTGTGTTAGCAGTTCCTGCATGATGAAGGCATTGATGCTTTGGACTGGCCAGCCCGTTCCCAAGACCTGAATAAAATCGAAAACATCAGGTCTTGTTCCGTTCACCAACGCCAGGTTGCACCACAGACTGTCCAGTTGACTGATGCTTTAATCCATGTCTGGGAGGAGATCCCTCAGGAGAACATGCGCCATCTCATCAGGAGCATGCCCAGGCATTGTAGGGAGGTCATACAGGAACATGGAGGACACACGCACAATCATTTCCTTATCTTGAGGCTTGCTCTCAGCGAATTACACTATGTAATAAATAAAGATTTGCAACTGGAGTATTTCCTTCAGAGATATCTAGGATGTCATATTCTAATGTTCCCTTTATTTTTTTGAACAGTGTACATTAAATGGGAGTGTACTCAGAACAGGAGAAGTACTTGGGTATTCTTGTTACAAATAAGCTGAGCAGCAGTACTCAATGTCAAGCAGCAGCCGCAAAAGCAAACAAGATTTTAAGGTGTAAAAAAAAGAGATAAAATCCCATGACCCAAATATATTACCCCTCAAAATCACTTTTAATGCCACACGTAGAATATGGGATCCAGTTTTGGGCTCCAGAATTTAAAAAGGATATGGGGAACTTAGAGTCAGTTCCAAGGCGGGCAACTAGATTATTACATGGGATGGAAGGCCTTTCTTATAATGAGAGATTAGAAAAATTGGCTAGTTTAGATTAGAAAAAAAGAAGACACTTTAGAGGACATCTCATTTACATGTATAAAAACATGTGTGGTCAATTCCAAGGACTGGCACATGACTTATTACATCTAAGGACCTTACAAAAGGAGCAGGAGGCATTCATTACATATGAAAAAAAGGAGATTCCAACAGCTAAATAGGAAAGGGATCTTTACAGTTAGAGCATTCAGACTGTGGGATGCCCGACCACAAGAGCTGGTAATGGCAGACAATATAACAGTATTTAAAAAAAAGAGCTGGGTGCTGTTCTCACAACAAATGGCATTATGGGTTATATATAATCGAGCGGTAGAGAATATATAACAGGTGGAGAAAGGTTGAACTTGATGGATCTGTGTCTTTCTTCAACCTATTTTACAATGTTTGCAAGATGAGACAGCCTCTATAAATATATGACTGTGGTGAGTAAGCCATTCACATGTGTGGGTGTGCAGCCATGTGATTGCATGTACGAGATTCACATCCTTCCGATTCACCCAGCTTCTCTGAATAGAATTGAGAAAGGATGAATAAGACTAGTCGACATGTGACCACAAGGATGTGAACCACATACATGAACTTAAAAGACAAAGCAAAGTGTGCCAGAACTTCAACTGAGCATGTGCAAAACTCACAGGGACCTGTGGATGACGTAGGACGAGTCATCCACTTCAGTCAAGACAGGAGGATAATGATTCTGCTGACAGAAGATGAGCAGACTCCAGACCACCAATGCCCACCGGACCAAACCATAAAAGGCGGCTTTATATAGGTTGATGCATTGCAGTAATAAACCAGTTATAAGTGGTGACTTTAGTTTATATTGTGAAAACATGGTGAACAGGTTCCTTTTAATTCTTTGAAACAGGCAAAAGGGTTAACAAATTTATTAAAATGAGGAATCTAATATATAGGCCCCTTAAATCAATTTAAAGAGAACCTGTCTTCAGGATTATGAATACTAACCTAAAGGTATGGCCATAATGGAGCTGTTATACTTATTTAATACAGACATTCAGTGAAGAAATTCGCAGCCCGGTTGTTTTGCAATCATTAGTTTTGATCTTCGTGCATTGGGGCGGGAATGTGGGGAGGGTCTCCGGCTCTGCTACGGCCCCCTCTACTGCCTCTGGTGTCTTTATCCGCATTCTTAATAAAATGTTGTGCCTGCACCGTCCTAGGCGCAGGCAGCGCTTGCGCAGATTAATCTTACGATTGGTTCAGTAAAATGACGCGCTGAGCGACGCAACGACAGATTGATCTCCTGCAGTCCTCAGGAAAAAGGCACCAGTGCCTGATCTCGGCTCAATGACTAAACAAAATTGCGATCTGCGCATGCGCTGCCACCATTTTACTGAAGACCGCCAAAGGTTAATTTGTACATGCGCCGCTACCAGTGCCATTTCACTGAAACTCATATAGTCAGATCAATCTGCGCAAGCGCCCCCCCGTGGCTAGGACAACGCAAGCAAAATATTTAAACAAGGAAGAGGATAAAGATACCAGAGGTAGCAGAGGGGCCGGGGCTGAGCCGAAGACCCTGCCCACATTCCTGCCAAAATGCACGAAGACCAAAACTTCTAATGATGATTTTAGAACAACTGGGCTGCGGACCTCTTCACTGAATGTCTGTATTAAATCAGTGTAACAGCGCCATTATGGCCATACCTTTCGTTTAATAAGCATAACCCCAATGACAGGTTCTCTTTAAAGAAATTAATAGAATTTTCTTTAAAATGTTGCTTCCAAATGTATCAGTTAAGAGATTAGGTCAAAAGAAATACCAACTTAATTGGTGCTACTGGGTTTCCTTGACGTGCCCGCCTTTGCTCTGGTGTCATATAGTCCCATTTAAAAACTAAGTTCCAATCAAAACCTAGAAATGAAGAAAGAAAAAAAAACACTGTATTAAGAAGTACTTTACTTTTTGCTTTGCAATTACATCATGCATTTGCTAAAATCTTAATAAAATGTAAAATGAGCTTAGCAATAACTGCAAACTTTGTGTTAACTTCTTTTTTCAAAGAACCCTACAGATCATAACTTCTGAATTCATAAATCTCCACATGGAATGCACACAATACTGTGTAAAAATTTTAGGCAGGGGTGGAAAAAATTATAGAGTAAGAATGCTTTTAAAAATAGAAACGTTAATAGTTTATTTTTATTAATTACCAAAATGCAAAGTGAATGAACAAAAAGAGATGTAAATCAAACCAGTATTTGGTGTGACCACTCTGCATCCAAAACAGCATCAAAACAAATTTAATTCTTCTAGGTACACTTGCACAAAGTCACAGAGTTCGCAGAATTACAATCAGGTGTACGAGTTACAAATTATACCGAACAAGTGATAATGATTGTTTTAACCTACATGTGAAAATACAGTCTTTAACCCCTTACTGATACTGTCAGTAATAGTACGTCCCTGTGCCCTATGGACCAGGTACCTATTATTATGCATAATGCCATCGCGCCCGCACAGAAGCTGTGCGGAGCCATCGCCGCCGGGTGTTGGCTGATTTTCACAGCTGACACCCAGTGATATGTGCCAGGAGCGGTCCCGCACCGCTCCCGGAACATTACCCCCGAAATGCTGCGATCTAAGTCGATTGCAGCATTCCGGGAGCAAGGAGAGGTAAGAGAGACCCTCTTACCTTGAATCGGGACCCCGCGCTGTGTGCGCGAGGTCCCGATCGTTGCCATGCTGACCCGATGTCGTCATGACAACATCCGGGTCACCAGGAAGTTACTTTGATCACAATTACTAGTGTCTGCAGGCTGACAGCCTGCATAACATAGAGATGCTGCTGCATCTCTATGCTATGCAAGCGATCAGCCTGCAAAAAATGAAAGTCCCATAGTGGGACAAAGTGTAAAAACATCAGATAAATGTAAAAAAAATGTAAAAATAGTCCCACCCCAACCCCCCTAAAAAAAAAAAAAAAAAAAAGAAGCAAAAAAACGATGCTTTATGATCATACAGCCAAACAAAAAATAGAATAAAAAGCGATCAAAAATACAAATGTAAATAAAAAGGGTACCGCTGAAAACGTCATCTTGTCCTGCAAAAACAAGCCTCCATACAGCTCCATTAGCCGAAAAATGAAAAAAAGTTATAGCTCTCAGAATTAAGCGATGCAAAAAAAAAAAAAAATTTTTCTAGAAAATAGTATTTATTGCGTAAATGCGCCAAAACATAAAAAAAAATATAAATGTGGTACCGTCGCAAACGTACTGACCCGAAAAATAACACTGCCATATCAATTTTACCACACGCGGAATGGCATTAAAAAAAAAAAAAAAAGCAATTCCTGAATTGTTGTTTTTTGTTCATTCTGCCTCTCAAAAATTGGAATAGAAAGCCATCAAAAAATGTCACTTGCCCGAAAATGGTACCAATAAAAAAGTCAACTTGTCCCGCAAAAAAACAAGCCATCACATGACTCTGTCTGCAGAAATATGGAAAAAGTATAGCTCTCAAAATACGGCGATGCAAAAACTAGTCTTTGCAAAAAAAAAAAAAAGTTTTATTGTGTGAAAGCTGTCAAACATAAAAACCCGATATGAATCTGGTATCGCTGTAATCGCATCGACCCGAAGAATAAAATAGTCTAATCACTTATACCGCACGAGGAACAGTGTAAAAAATACACTCTAAGGTTAGGGGTTGGGCCAGGGTTAGGGGGCTGTGCCAGGGTCATACCCCTTTATAAAATCCGTGAGTGGTTTACTTTCCAAAATGGAGTCACTTGTGGGGGGTTTCCACTGTTTAGGCGCATCAGGGACTCTCCAAACGCGACATGGCTTTCGCTCTCGATTACAGCCAATTTTGTGTTCAAAAAGTCACATAGTGCTCCTTCCCTTCTGAACACTGCCGTGCACCCAAACAGTGTGTTTTCCCCACATATGGGGTACTGGCGTACTCGAGAGAAATTACACAACAGTTTTTGGGGTCCATTTCTCCTCTTACCCTTATAAAAAATGAAAAATTTGGAGCTAAAAGATCATTTTTGTGGAAAAAGTTTGATTTTTTTTATTTTCACAGCTCTACGTTATAAACTCCTGTGAAGCACCTGGGGGTTCAGGGTGCTCACCATACATCTAGAGAAGTTCCTTGAGGGGTCTAGTTTTCAAAATGGGGTCAGTGGTGGGCGGTTTCCACTGTTTAGGCACATCAGGGGCTCTCCAAACGCGACATGGCATCCACTAATTATTCAAGCAAATTTTACATTCAAAAAGCCAAAATGCGCTCCTTCCCTTCTGAGAGCCCAAACAGTGGTTTACCCCCACATATGAGGTATCGACGTGCTCAGGAGAACTGCCCAACAAATTTTCGGGTCCATTTTTTCCTGTTACCCCTGCAAAAATAAAAAAAAAATTTGGGGCTAAAATAAAATTTTCGTGAAAAAAAGTTAAATGTTCATTGTTTGCTTCCACATTCCAAAAATTCCTGTGAAGCACCTGAAAGGTTAATAAAACTTTTTGAATGTGGATTTGAGCACCTAGAGGGGTTCAGTTTTTGGAATGGTGTCACTTTTGGGTATTTTCTGTCATAAAGGCCCCTCAAAGTCACTTCAAATGTGATGTGGTCCCTAAAAAAAAAAATGGTTTTGTAAATTTTGTTGGAAAAATGAAAAATCGCTGGTCAACTTTTAACTCTAATAAAAAATAGAATTAGACTTACCGGTAAATCGGTTTCTAATAAACCACCACGACAGCAGACTGGAGGATGTAACCCCACCCTAATAGGGACAGGAAATACGAAGAGGTTTAAATAGCCCCTCCCACATCCTCCCTCCAGTGTTATTACAAAGGACCACAAGAGTATAGATGCTTCAAATTAATTTTTATTTCTACTGATCAAGCTGTCGTAGAAACAATAAGCGAGGGGCAGGGAATTACGTGTGCTGTCGTGGTGGGTTATTAGAAACCTAATTACCGTTAAGTCTAATTCTATTTTCTCTAATATATACCAAAGGTATACTAGGAGGTATACAAAGGAGGTATACCAAAGATATACTAGGGAGGGACAATAGCCTGAAGGACCTTCCTTCCGAAGGCTAAATCTCCAACAGACATTAGGTTTAGTCTGAAGTGTTTGGAGAAAGTATGAATTGAGGACCATGTGGCAGCTCTGCAAATCTGTTCGATGGATGCGCTGTTTTTTTCAGCCCAGGAGACCGATATCGCCCTTGTAGAATGGGCCTTGAGCTTTGCTGGAGGAGGTAGACCCTGGATCTGGTAAACCTCCGTAATCACCCTCTTAATCCAGTTGGCTATTGTGGATTTTGCTGCTTTTTTTCCTCTGTATGGACCTTGTATATGGACAAATAGGTTCTTGTCTTTCCTTCCTTCTTCTGTTTCCTGAAGATAGTGCAGTACTATTTTCCGAACGTCCAGAGTGTGGAATTCCATCTCTTTTTTGCCTTTTGGGTTGTCACAAAAAGATGGAAGGATTATCTCCTGAGATCTGTGGAAATTTGAGACAACCTTAGATAGAAATGAAGAGTCAAGTTGGAAAATTAGATGATCTTCCAGGATTCTCAGGTAGGGTTCATTGATCGAAAGGGCCTGTAGTTCACACACTCTTCTGGCTGTAGTTATTGCCACCAGGAATGCCGTTTTGCAGGTCAGCCTGTCCAGTCTTATGGTTGATATGCGCTCAAAGGGTGGAAGGGTTAACCCTTTCAGAACAATGTTAAGGTCCCAGGGGGGAACCAGGTCTGTTACTCTAGGGTGGATGCGGGTGGCTTCTGTCATAAATCTTCTCACCCACTGATGTTTCGCTAGTCTTTGATCGAAGAACTTAACGCCGCTACCTGGACCTTAAGAGTACTAGGTCTGAGACCTTTGTCCAGGCCTTCTTTTAAAAAGTCTAGAATCTGAGCCACATCAGCCCTATGAGGGTCAGGGCGAGTGGGTGCACACCACCTTAAGAAGGTTTTCCAGATCTTATGGTAAATGGTGTTCGTTACAGGTTTCCTGCTCTTCTGGAGAGTTTTGATGACTTTCTCTGAGAGGCCTCTTGTCTTTAATATCAGGAATTCAGAAGCCAGGCAGTTAGGTGTAGTCTCTCGGGATCCGGATGGTGAATCGGTCCCTGGAGAAGGAGATCCTTGATGGGAGGAAGGATTAGAGGGCTCTCCACACTCAGACTGGTTAACGTTCCAAACCAACTGCTTTTTGGCCAGCGAGGGGCCACTAGGATTACTCTGGTCCCTTCGGTCCTTATCTTCTGTAAGGTTTTTGAAAGGATAGGTAGTGGGGGAAAGGCATATGCTAGTTTAAACTCCCATTTGTAAGTGAATGCGTCCACGTCCAGGCAAGGGCCGTTTGGATCCAGGGAGAAATATTGAGGTACTTTTGCGTTCTGGTGTCCGGCGAAGAGATCTACCTCTGGATAGCCCCATCTCTCGACTAACATCTGGAAGACGTTTGGGTTTAGACTCCACTCTCCTGAATGAATCTTTGTTCTGCTTAAGAAGACGGCCTGGATATTGACTGAACCTTTGATATGAAGAGCCAACAAGGATAGAAGATGTTCTTCAGCCCAGGAGAATATTCTTGCCGAGATTGCTTTTAAGCTTTCGTATCTTGTGCCCCCTTGATGACAAAGGTGGGCTACCGTGGTGATATTGTCTGAAAATATCTGAATGTGAGATTTCTGGACCAGAGGCTCTGCTGCTCTGAGGACTTCCTCTACGGCCTTTAGTTCTCTGAAATTCGATGAGCATTGGCTCACCTCTTTGGTCCATATACCCTGGAATAGCTCTTGGGAGACCATGGCTCCCCATCCCTTTTCGCTGGCATCCACCTTTATGGTTACCAGCGGATTATGGATCCATGGTACTCCTCTGTTCAGATTTTTTCCGTTCAGCCACCAGAATAGAGAAATCCTTACTCATGGTGGTATAGGGATTCTCCTGTTCAGAGACCGTGGAGATCCGTCCCAATTTGTAAGGATGTGGGTCTGTATTGTTCGAGTGTGCGCCTGAGCCCAGGCCACCATCTGAATACAGGAAGTTATAGACCCGAGGACCGACATGGCGTTTCTTAATGATACTGATCTTCTGCTCCTCAGGACATTGATTTTTGCTTTTATCATGACCTGTTTTTGTTTGGGCAGGAATGACATCTGGCTGTGGGAATCCAATAGTACTCCTAGAAATGTTTTTGTCATGGAGGGAACCATCTCTGATTTTCCCTGGTTCACTAACCAGCCCAGAGATGATAGGATCTGAGTTGTCAACTGTAGACGTTCTCGGAGTACTGGCACTGAGGGCCCGATTAATAACAGGTCGTCGAGGTATGGTACTATTGAAATATTCTGACCCCTGATATAAGCCATGACTTTTGTAAATATTTGCGGGGCTGATGAAATTCCAAATGGGAGAACATTGAATTGATAGAAGACTATTTGAACCCCTTGAGCCACTGCGAATCTTAGGAACCTCCTGTGAAGTGGATGTATGGGGATGTTGTAATATGCATCCTGGAGGTCGATTGTGGCCATGACATGGTCCTGTCCTATCAGAGGGACCGTCGACCTGATGGATTCCATCTTGAATCGTTGGTAGTGGATATACTGATTCAGTGGCCTTAGATTGATAACTCTGTGTGAGCCATTTGTTTTTTTTTTATTAGGAAGAGCCTGGAATAATGTCCTGTGCCTAACTCTCTTGTAGGAACCAGGGATATCACCCCTGAGCACAATAGGTCTGTAAGACTGGATATCAGGGTGGCCTGACGACTCAGAGGAGAGCGGTGTTAACCTTATCCTCTCTGGAGGATAGGAGGAGAAATGTATTTATACTCTGAACTCGACAACCCTCAGGACCCATGGGTCTGAGCAGATTTCTTTCCACAGAGGGAGAAAATTCGAGATGCGGCCCCCGACTGTCCTGACGTCAAGGACTGTTCTGACGTTGGTTTTGGGAGAGAAAAAGGATTTTTGCCTCCTCCACCTTTTGGGTAGCTCCATTGTCCTGCTTTGCCTTTACCCCTATATTGAGGGGTCTGTTCTTGGGAGGGAAAAAAAAAGGCCTCTTCCTCACATTCCTATGTTCCGGGAGGGCCGCCTTCTTGTCTGAGGCCTTCTCTAGAAGATCATCTAGGGCTGGCCCGCACATGTATTTCCCCTTAAAGGGGATGGAACACAACTTCATTTTTGATGCCACGTCGCCATTCCAGGATTTCAACCATAGGGCCCTTGTTACAGAGTTTGATAGCCCAGATGCTCTTGCCGCCACTCTCACGGATTCTGCAGAGGCGTCGGCTAAAAACCCCGTAGCCTTCTGTAGAAGTGGTAGGGATGCCAAGATGTCTTCTCTGGGGGTGCCGGAAACTAGGTGTTCCTCCAGTTGATCTAGCAAACGAGCCATTGATCGAGCTATGCCAGTAGAGACTGCGTTGGTGCTTAAAAGTGTTGCCGAGGTCTCCCAGGATTTCCTGAGTAGTCCCTCCATTTTGCAATCCAAGGGGTCTTTTAATGGAGAGGAATCTTCAAAGGGCAGTGTGGTTTTCTTTGCTACTCGTGCAATTTGGATATCCACTCTTGGGACTTCAGACCAGCATTCTGCCGTCTCATGGTCTACAGGAAATCTATCCCTTAACTCTGTAGGGGTATTTAATCTCTTTTCTGGAGATTCCCACTCCTCTAAGACTAAGTCCCTAATACTCTGGTGTATAGGGAACACCAATTTTTTCCTGGAACGTGCCCCCCGAGACATCTGATCCTGTGCTGTTTGGGGCACTTTTTCTTCCTCGACCTCCATAGTTCTCCTTACTGCCATGAGGAGTTCCTCCAAACTATCTGATGGAAAATAATCTCTCTCTCATTGGGAGTTATCAGGAGTTGGACTTAGTTCACCTTTCTCTGGAAGATCTTCCGAGATATATATCTCCTCTTGAGAGTCTTCCTCCCCTCCCTCTGGCGGGCCAATCTTCCTCTTTTTTGGCTGCTGAGGGAGTAGATGTAGAACCCTGACTAAGTGAGGGCGTAGGGAGAGTGACCGAGGCTAAGGAGAATTTGATCGCCTGGCGTACAATCCCCTTTATCTCCTCCATTAAGGAAGGTTGTTCCTGCCTGATAATCTTCTCCGTACAGTCCTTGCATAGGGGCTTTCTATGGGAGGACGATAGTTTTTTGTACAGATGGGACATCTGCGTGACGGTTTAACTTTTTCTCCAGATGCAGGTTCCTTGTCCCCCTACAAGAGAGGGGAAAAGGGGAGGGGAGCTATAATCACTATTTCCTGCATCTGGGAGATGGACTACCAATGCCATACTTCCTGGGACCGGATCGGCGCTGGGCTCTACAGATACAGAGCGAGAAGCTTCAACAGACATGGTTTTGTCCTACCTGTAGATGTCTTCCTGTCCAGGGCTCCTTTTATGGGCAACAGGACCAGCGCCTCCCTCTGTTTAGATGGCTCCTCCCCCGGTGTCCAGGTGAAGATTTCTTATCAACGGCGGTATTCCGCTCTTCTTCCCCCATAGTTTTTTGATGCGGTTCGCAGTGGAACGCAACTGCCGGAAGTGACGTCATCATCCACTGCCCAGCATCCGACGTTACTTCCGGCGCCGTGGCGTGCGCTCCACATCCGGGAGACGGCATCGCCCGCGCATCCAGAGGGGGAGGAGATGGACCGGAGAGCTCAGAGAGATCCTGCAGACCTTACCCGAGAGCGCGGACTGCAGGAAGGGGTCCCGAATCCGGAGGAGAGAGGAGCAGCGGCCTGAGGAGGAGAGGTAAAGACCGCTCGATCCTCTGCTGCACAGCTAGTAGCTTTCCCCCAGTGCCTGTAGCCAGCCCAGCACACTGGGGATGATCTCTTCATCCCTGATAGGGACAGGAAATAACACTGGAGGGAGGATGTGGGAAGGGCTATTTAAACCTCTTCGTATTTCCTGTCCCTATTAGGGTGGGGTTACATCCTCCTGTGTGCTGTCGTGGGGGGTTATTAGAGAAAAAAAGTTTTTGTTCCAAAATTGTGCTGACTTAAAGTAGACATGTGGGAAATGTTATTTATTAATAATTTATGTGACATCTCTCTCTGATTTAAGAGCATGAAAATTCAAAGCTTGAAAATTGCAAAAATTTTCAAAATTTTCACCAAATTTCCGATTTTTTCACAAAGTAACGCAAGTCATATCGAAGAAATTTTACTACTACCATGATGTACTATGTCACGAAAAAACAATCTCAGAATCAGAGGGATCCGTTGAAGCATTCCAGAGTTATTACCTCATAAAATGACAGTGGTCAGAATTGTAAAAATTGGCCTGGTCATTAACGTACAAACCACCTTTGGGGGTAAAGTAGTTAAAGGGAAGTTGCTACGATTTTTAATTTTGTATTATAAATTATTGATTATATAATCAATTACTTTTAATACAAAATTAAATGTACCACTAGTTTTTTATTGATTAATTTTTACATTAGCCACTGGGGGCTGCCATTTTCATTTGGGGGTGTGTAAATGTCCGAGCAAGACAGTTACACACCTCACTTATGGAAGTCCTGGGCATAAGAGACTAAGGTCGCCGTCTGACCGCATCTGTAACATTGAGCCCGTTCCTCCTGCCTCTTAGCTGCGACCTGGGCATGCCCCCTGAGGCTGTCTAGGTCACAGCAGTCGGAGGAAATCGTTTGTGGAGCTTGCATTTTAAGCTGCGAGCTGCACATTCCCCTGTCATCGTACGCACTGCTCAGTCAGTGCGTGCCATGACAGGAGCTGCCGGGAAGACAAGGCGCCAGGAGTGGAGGTCCGGGGTGAGTATCTGGGGCTGGGAATGGTGATCTCAGCCTGTCAGCTGTGATCACCGCTCACAGAAGACACAGCTCTTTGTGGGAGCATGTGGAATGTAAGTAGAGGCGTTATTGCTTCTTTGTTTTTTGCAGTGAATATATGGGGGCCATATATACCAGGATGCAGGGCAGCATATACCAGGATTGGGGCCTTTAGACTGTGGGGCACTCCATGGGGCCATTAGGCTGTGGGGCACTCCATGGGGCACGTCGTGGGGCCATTAGACTGTGGGGCACTCCACGGGGCCATTAGACTGAGGGTGGGGCACTCCACGGGGCCATTAGATTGAGGGTGGGGCACTGCACGGGGCCATTAGATTGAGGGTGGGGCACTGCACGGGGCCATTAGACTGAGGGTGGGGCACTCCACGGGCCATTAGACTGAGGGTTCGGCGACTCTGATGAGCGTTGTAGTTACGTCACTGCTCATCAGACCCGCCTTGGCTCATGGAGCGCAGTGGCATCCGGAATGGCTGCTGCTACAGCCTATGAAGCATCATCCTCTGAACAATGCTCCATAGCCTTTGGACATCGGATTCGGGAATCGCCGTGGGAACACCATGGACTATGGTGGACCTGCATGGGGTTTTTTTGTTTGTTTTTTTTCAAAAATAAATTGGTGAACCAGGGAAAGTGTCTGGGAGTATTTATTCAAATACAATGTATTTTTCTGTCTGTGTATTTTTTTCCCCGTTAGTAGGTTAGTAATGGGGGTGTCTGATAGACCCCTCTCCATTACTAACCACAGGGCTTGATGCCAGATGTGATTTTTGACAATTCACAGCTGTCATCAACCCCAACTACCATTACCCCGATTGCCACAGCACAAAAGCAATCGGGAAGAGACAAAGCGCCAGAATTGACGCATCTAATGTGATGTGCCAATTCTGGGGTGGCTGTGGGCTGGTATTTTTATGCTGGAAAGGGCCCAAAAACCAGGGACCTTCCCAGCCTGATAATATAAGCCGGCAGCTGTCTGCTTTACCTTGCCTGGCTACCAAAAATAGTGGGGAACCATACGTGTTTTTTTTCACTTATTAGGGTAAACACACTTTAGTGCCACATGAAAGGCACTAAAGGGTGCAACTTTATTATATGTAGGGGTTATGAAATTATATATCTACAGGACGTTTTTATTCTATTACACAATTTCTCCCATAGAAGTGGACAGAGCAGAGTTACATATTTCTGTGGGAGCAGTGGTATAATGTGTGACCCTGCTCCGTCCACTTCTATAGGAGCAGTGGTGTAATGCATGACCCTGCTCTGTCCACTATATTACTGCTCCCATAAAAGTAGACAAATCGGGGTCATACATTACACCACTGCTCCTATAGCAGCTATAGAAGTGGACGGAGCATGGTCACACATTACACCACTGCTCCATCCACTTCTATATAAACAGTGGTTTAATGTGTGACAATGCGCACTGCTTAACCACTGCTTATATAGAAGTGGATGGAGCAGGGTCACATATTTCTAAGGGAGCCGTGGTGTAATGTGTGACACCGCTCCGTCCACTTCTATGGGAGCAGTAGTGTAATGGGTGACCTCGCTCCATCCACTTCTTTGGGAGAAGTGGTGTAATGTGTGACACATTACACATGCTGTTGCAGTGACTAGTACGTTGCAGTGACCAGTACGCTGTATTGCTCAGTACGTTGTGCCCAGCACATGCTTCTGGAGACACGCACCCATAGATTAGGCGGGCTCTCATCACTACAGAGATGCCAAACATGTGGACACTAAATGTGGTTTAGACACATTAGGGCTCAGAAGGAAGGGGGCATTTGGATTTTTGAGCGCAGAATTTCTTTTAGGAGGCGAGGAGCCATTTCGCTTTTCCAGTGCCTTTATGCTACCAATAACATGGAAGACCCCTATATTACCGAGAACAGATGACGGACCTGAGTGGGGTCTTTTTCTATGGATTGAGTTGAAGCTTTTGTTATGAACATTTTACATAACATTTTGGATCACATATACACGGCACTCTACGCTGAGCTCTTACATTGGCCTTTCCATCTAAATCGCCGAATGAAATGAGGAAACCCCCGTTGGATCCAATCACTATAATGAGGCAGCAGAGTTACTCTGAACTCCATATGGCCTCTGTTCAGCGGTGTGGCCAACGGCGCTTTTATGCACGCCTGAAAAGACTGACACCATGGGATCACAAGTCAGACAGCATCCACAGTAACTCCATCTGCCTCATTATAGGGAATCTTTTCCCGGGGGTTCTGTCTGAATCATGTATTTCAGAGATTTACACGGAAACCCCGATGTAAGCGCTCAGCACAGAGCACAGGATAAATATGCGCCGAGCCTTACTGCGATCTTTGAGAGGCAGAAGTAAAAAAAAAATAGCAGCAGGTGAAGAATTTGTTTTATTTATTTTTTTACGCCGTTCCTCATGCTGTATAAGTGATTAGACGACTTTATTCTTCGGGTCAGTGCAATAACAGCGATACCAGATTTTTAAGGGTTTTTATGTTTGGAAGCGGTCACACACTAAAAGATGCTTTTTTGTTGTTGCAAAAACTAGTTTTGAGAGCTATTTGAGAGCATATTTTGAGAGCTATAATTTTCCATACTTCGGAAGAGTCATGAGAGGGCTTTTTTTTGCGGGACGAGTTGACGTTTTTATATTAGTACCATTTTCGGGCACATGACATTTATTGATCACTTTCTATTCCAAAGAACAAAGAACAGAAATTCAGAAATAGTTTTTTTTTTAAAGACGTTCCGTGTGTGGTAAAATTGATGAGGCAGCTTTATTCTTTGGTTCAGTACGATTACAGCGCTACCATATTTATATCTTTTTTATGTTTTGGTGCTTTTATGCAATAAAAATTAATTTATAGGTGGTATGATAAAGCATCATTTTATTTATTTATTTTTTTACCATATTCACTAGAGAGGTTAACTAGAGGGACAGTTTTATAGGTCAGGTCAATTGGGACATAGAGATACCAAATATGTGTACTTTTTATATATATTTTATTCATAAAAATATTTATGGGTACGAGATATATATATATATATATATATATATATATATGTTTTAGATATATTTTTTAAATACTTCTACATTTTTTTTCACCTTTTTTTTTTTTTTTTTTTAAACTTTGTCCCACTTTGGGACTTTCACTTATTACAGGTTGATCGCTTGTATAGCATAGGGATGCAAGAGTATTCCTATGCTGTACAAACTGCCAGCGCTGCACTGACAAGCGAACTTGCTACATCATGCACTGAGCATGATCAAGCAACTTTGCTAGCTCTGGTGACCTGGATGTCGTCATCGGGTCGCAATAGCAACGATCGAGCCCCCGCGATGACGTGGGGGACTATGACGACGGGGGCGCCGATCAAAGGGCAGAAGGGGCTTCCTCCCTCTGCCTGCTGGCTGGCTAAATGCTGCGATCGATTTGGATCGTAGCATTTAGGGGTTAAAGTGCCGGGAGAGGTGCGGCACTGCTCCTAGCACTGAGTACCGGGTGTCAGTTGTCAGCTGCCACCTGGTGGCGATCGAAAGCGCACAGCTCCTGTGAGTGGGCAATCACCATGACGTATCCATAAGTCCAAGGTCGGTTAGTACCAGGCAACCTGGACGTATGGATACGTCAAAGGTCATGAAGGGGTTAAAGGTGTATAAATTTGGAGGCTTAGACCTTTGCCAACTCTGGTCTTTGCGTGCAGCTATTAAGTGCAAATTATAAATAGACAAGAGATGTACCAGAAGGTAAGAGCTACGTTTTACGGAGTGACCCCATCTCTTCATTTTGACACAAATACTTTCACCATGCTTACATATGCCCTTACAGTTTATGCTCCACTAATCCTTACGGGCCTTTGCCATCACATAAACTCCAGCACTCTCCAAACAAATAATTATCTCAACTTCCATTTTACCTACCCAGCAGACCTCATTTTCTCGTACTGTTTGCTCTCGTTTTGGTTCTCCTCACAGCTGGTGATAGATCTCCCAATCCTTGACCCCCACAGCTGATAACCCCCCATGACTCCTATCACTCTGCACTTGCTAGAAACTACCGCAATCTCTCCAACATAAAACCCATCACTTTGGAAAGCCATTCCATCTCAATAAGCTCCACGACCTCTATGTTTTGCAACCAATCCTTCCTGGGCCTCACCGAAACATGTCCAACACCCCTTGACACAGCCTCCTCTGCTGTGCTAAGTTGGCCTTCACTTCACCCACACTCCTCCCTCCCTGGCAATAGACATGGTGGAGGAGTGGGTCTTCTCCTTTCTAACAACTGCACCTTCAGCCAAATTTCACCTCCACCCTCCCTTATTTTGACGTGTGCTCTGTCCGTATTTGGACTCCCTCCGAGTGGCCATCATATACCGACCCCCGGGCTCGGTCACTGCCTTTATTGACCAGTTCTCCACCTGGCTTCTACATTTTCTTTCTGCTGACATTCCCACCATCATCATGGGTGACTTCAACATCCCCACTTACACCCACCAGTTGGCAGCCTTCAAACTCCTGTCACTCACTTCATCTTTTGGTCTTTATCAGTGGTCGTCCACAGCCAACCTTACAGATGGACATACATTAGACCTTTATCCGCCTATGCTCCCTATCTAACCACCATCTACTCCATTTCTCATCTCAGTCTTTCTTTTCTGCCCCCCCCCCCATGTCCAGCAACTAGCACACCCCCACAGAAACCTCTCACACATAGACCTGTAACTCACTAAAAAGCTTTGGCAAGTGTCCAGGGTGGCTAAGCAGCGTTGGAAGAAAACATTCACAAGATGACGAACAAATTCAAACAAGCAACTTTCACATTTAAGTCGGCACTCACAGCTGATTAATAGGACCATTTCACAACCCTCATACAGTTGAAACCAGAAGTTTACATACTTTATATAAAAAGACATATATGCTTGTTTTTCTCAATATCTGACACATGAAATTATTATTATTTATTTATATAGCGCCATTGATTCCATGGTGCTGTACATGAGGATGGGTTACATACAAAATACAGATATTACTTACAGTAATCACACTAACAATGATAGATTGGTACAGAGGGAAGAGGACCCAGCCCTTGCAGGCTTGCATTCTACAGGAACAAGACAGTAGGTTGGGGGGGTTGCTGTAGCTCTGGTGTTGTTGAGGTGGTAGCAAGCAAGGACTTGGCAGGCTGTAAGCTTGTTTTAAGAGATGGGTTTTCAGGTTCCTTCGGACGGATCCAAGTGTGGCGGATAATCGGATGTGTTGAGGCACAGAATTCCATAGGATGGGGGATATTTGGGAGAAATCTTGGAGGCGATTGGGCGAGGAACGAATAAGTGTGGAGGAGAGAAGGAGGTCTTGGGAGTACCGGATATTACGTAAGGTAATGTATCGGGAGATTAGTTCAGAGATGTACGGAGGAGAGAGGTTATGGATGGCTTTTTAGGTCAGTGTTAGTAGTTTGAACTGGATACGCTGGTCAAATGGGAGCCAGTGAAGGGATTTGCAAAGGGGGATAGCAGAGGTGTAGCGAGGCGAGAGATGGACCATTTGTGCAGCAGAGTTAAGGATGGACTGGAGGAGTGCAAGAGTGTCAGCAGGTAGGCCACAGAGGAGGATGTTGCAGTAGTCGAGGCGGGAGATGAGGGCATGCACAAGCAGTTTGGTAGATTGAGGGTTGAGGAAAGCACGGATTCTGGAAATATTTTTGAGCTGGAGGCGACAGGAGGTGGCGAGAGCTTGGATGTGGGGTTTGAAGGACAGGGCAGAGTCAAGGGTTACTCCGAGGCAGCGGGTTGCCGGTACAGGGGAAAGTGTGATGTCATTTATTGTGATAGAAAAATCAGGTGAGGAAGATATGCGAGATGGGGGAAAGATGATTTTGTCCACATTGAGCTTGAGGAAGCGGAAGGACAAGAAGGAGGATATGGCTGCTAGACATGCTGGGATTCTGGACAGCAGAAAGGTGACATCTGGGCCAGAGAGGTAGATCTGGGTGTCATCAGCATACAGATGGTACTGGAAGCCATGGAATTTTATGAGCTGTCCCATGCCAAGGGTATAGATTGAGAAGAGTAGGGGTCCTAGGACAGAGCCTTGAGGGACTCCAACAGAGAGGAGGCAGGGTGAGGAGGTAGCGAGGGAGTCGCTAAATGTGCGGTTAGAAAGGTATGAGGAGATCCAAGATAGGGTAAGGTCTTTGACACCGAATGAAGAGAGGATCTGTAGTAAAAGGCTGTGGTCAACTGTATCGAAAGCAGAGGACAGGTCAAGAAGAAGGAATACAGAGAATTGTCTGTTAGCTTTGGCTGTAAGTAAGTCATTGGTGATTTTGGTAAGGGCAGTTTCGGTGGAATGGTGGGGGCGGAAACCGGACTGTCGGTTGTCAAAGAGAGAGTTAGATGAGAAGTGGGAGGAAGTTCAGCGTGAAAGTGTTGCTCAAGTAGTTTGGAGGCAAATGGGAGCAGCGATATGGGGCGGTAGCTGGAGAAGGCGGTTGTGTCGAGGGATAGCTTTTTCAGGACGGGTGTGATTGTGGCATGTTTGAAGGCAGCGGGGAAGGTACCAGAAGTTAGTGATAGGTTGAAGAGATGGGTTAGGGATGGGATGAGTGTGGGGGGTGAGGAAGGGGAGGAGGTGGCATGGGACGGGGTCAAGTGCACAAGTGGTGAGGTGTGATTTTGAGAGGAGAAGAGTAAGGTCTCTTTCCGTGATGTTGGGAAGGGAGGTTATGAGGGAAGGGCAATGGTGTGGAAAACAAAGGGGTTGTGGAGGTCGGACAGTAAAGACTTGCCGTGTTTGGTCAATCTTGTTTTTGAAGTGTGTGGCAAACTCAGCAGAGATGAGGGAGGTTGGTAGGGGCAGTGGAGGGCAGAGGAGAGAGTTAAAAGTGTTGAATAGTTGTTTGGGGTTGTAGGATAGGGAAGATATGAGGGTTGTGAAGTAGGCCTGTTTAGCAAAGGTGAGTGGTGATTTGAATGCGAGTGTTGCTTGTTTGAATGCAGTGAAGTCATCTTGAGTATGTGTTTTCTTCCAATGCCGCTCCGCAAACTTGGACGCTTGTCGAAGCTGTTTAGTGAGGCTGTTGTGCCAAGGTTGCCTGTTGACTCATCGCGCTCTGCCATGCACAAGAGGGGCGACCGAGTCAATAGCTGATGCGAGAGTGGCATCGTAGAAAGAAGTGGCACTGTCTGTGTCGTGGAGTGAAGATATGGATGTCAGTGGTAGAATAGAGTCAGAGAGAGGGAGAAGGGTGGTGGGCGTCAGGGGCACGGATTTTACATTAGAGAGGTTGCGGTAGTTTGCAGTTGGTTTGAAGCGATAGGTGGGGGTCCAGGATTGGGAGATATGTCGCCAGGAGTGAGGAGAAGCAGAGAGAGGGAGAGCAGGTGGGAGGAGGAGAGTGTCTGGCTTCTGTTATGTTTTGGTAGGATTGATATGAGGTTGAGGAGCTCTGCAGATGAGGTCAGGTGGGGAGGTAAGAAGGAAGGAGAGATGATTATTTGGTTAGAGGGTGCTGGGGTTTGGGGATAGCGAAGGAGAGTAAGGATTAGTGGTGCAAGGACAGTAAGGGCATATGTAAGCATAATGAATATTAAGTGTGAAAGAGAATCTTAGTACAAGTAGTAAATTGTTATTCGCACCTTCTGGTCACTTCTGGCATATTTCATTTTTTGACCCTTAAAAGCGACCCTTCATGAAATCAGAATAAACCTTTCCCGTTTTAGGTCAATTAGGATTACCATAATTTTTATATTTGTCACATGCCAGAATAATGAGAGAGAGAATGTTTTAAGGCATTTTTATTACTTACTGCAAAATCAAAAGTTTACATACACTAAGATTACTATTCCTTTAAACAATTCTGGACTGCCCATATGATGATGTCATATGTTTGGAAACTTCTGATAGCTTTTTTGGCAACATCTGAGATAGAGACACACCTGTGGATGTATTTGAATGCACACCTGAAACACACTGCTTCTTTGTGTAGCATCATGGGAAAGGTTAAAGAAATCAGACAAGATATCAGGAAGAGAATTTGGGACTTGTACAAATCTGGCTCATCCTTGGGTACAATTTCAAGATACCGGAAGGTGCCTCGTTCATATGTACAAACAATTATACACAAGTACAAACAAGATGGGAATGTCCAGCCATCACACCGCTCAGGAAGGATTCTGTGTCCCAGAGATGAATGTGCTTTGGTCCGACATGTGCATATCAACCCAAGGACAAAAGCAAAAGACCTTGTAAAGATGATGGCGGAAGCTGGTAATATTGTGTTAACCACAGTGAAAAGAGTACTGGACCAACATGGCTGAAAGGCCACTCTGCCAGGAAGAAGCCATTACTCCAAAAGAAATATAAAAAAGTCAGATTAATGTTTGCAAATGCACACAGGAGCAAAGACCTTTATTTTTGGAGACATGTCCTGTGGTCTGATGAAACTAAAATTGAACTTTTTGGGCATAATGACCATCGTTACGTTTGGAGGAAAAAGGGAGAACCTTGGAAGAACAACACCATCCCAACTGTGAAACACAGGGGGTAGCAGCATAATGTTGTGGGGTTGTTTTGCTGAAGGAGGGACTGGTGCACATCACAAAATACATAGCATCATGATAAAAGAAGATTATGTGGCGATACTGAAGCAACATCTCAAGACATCAGCCAGAAAGTTAAAGCTTGGACAGAAATGGGTCTTCCAAATGGATAATGACCCGTAGCATACTGCCAAAATGGTAACAAAGTGTCTTAAGGATAACAAAGTCAATGTTTTGGAGTGGCCATCACAAAGCCCTGATCTCAATCCTATTGAAAATTTATTGCCAAAGCTGAAAAGGCAGGTGTGAGCAGGGCGACCTACTAACCTGGTCAGTTACATCAGCTTTGTCAGGAGGAATGAGCCCAAATTCCGACCAACTATTGTGAGAAGCTTGTGGAAGGATATCCCAAACGTTTGACCCAAGTCATTCAGTTTAAGGGTAATAGTACCAACTACTAATGAAATGTATGTAAACTTTTGACTTTGCAGCAATAAAAACGTCTTAAAACATTTTCTCTCTCATTATTCTGGCATTTGGCAAATATTAAAAATTATGGTAATCCTAATTGACCTAAAACGGGAATGGTTTATTCTGATTTCACGTCAGATATTGAGAAAAACATGCATATGTGTCTTTTTATATAGTGTATGTAAACTTCTGGTTTCAACTGTAGCTTCTTTATCCCACAAGCCCAAACAGTTTGTCAACACTTTAATCCCTCCACCACTCACCACTACCCCCTCAAGGCTTCCTCATTTCTGCATAAGATTTTGCAGCACATTTCAAAAACTAGATATACCAAACCAGGCAAGTCTTTGCTGCTCAACCACCACAACCTCTTTGTATAACCAGATGACTGGCCTTCCCTCATAACCTTCATCCCCCATCATCACTGAAGGAGAACTTACTCATCTTCTCTCCAAATCGCACCTCACCACCACTTGAACTCTTCACATATCCTGCCCCCAACCTCACCACGTTTATCCCGGCCCTAACTCATCTCTTCAATCTGTCATTAACTTTTGGTACCTTACCTTCAGCTTTTAAACATTCCACAATCACATCTATTTTGAAGGCACCATCCATAAACCGGATCTATACGTCCAGCTATAGTTCCATTTCACTGCTCCCATTTTCCTCTAAACTCCTCGAACAGCATGTCCAGGTTGAATTTTTGGGCCATGTACCTCTATGGCCCAGACGTCGCCTCTCTGCTGTCCAGTATCCAAGAGAGTTTATCAGCCATATCCTTCTTGTAATCAAGGTACCTGAAGCTCAATGTGGACAAAATTGAACTCATCATGGTTCCTCAATCTCACCTAACTCCCCTACCAGATTTATCTATCACAATAAATTACATCTCGTTTTCCCCTGTACCGGAAGTCCAGTGCCTTAGAGTAACCCTAGACGCTGTCCTTCAAAACACACATCCAAGTTCTTACCACCTTCTGCCGCCTCAAATTCAACAATATTTCCAGAATCCGTCCTTTCCACAATCCTGGATCTGCTGAAATGTTAGTACATGGCCTGGTCATCTCCCGCCTTGACTGCAATATCCTCCTCTGTGTACTCCCTGCTAACACTCTTGCACTTCTCCAGTCCATCCTTAACTCTGGTGCCTAACTAATTCACCTCCCTCCTCAACACTCCTCCGCTGCTCCCCTCTGCAAATTCCTTCATTGGCTCTCAATTCCCCAATGTATCCAGTTCAGACTACTAACAATGACCTACAAAGCCATCCATAATCTGTCTCCTCTGTATATCTCTGAACTAATCTCCATTTATCTTTGCACACGTAATCTCTGGTCCTCCCAAGACCCCCTTCTCTCCGCCACACTTACACGTTACAATCGCATGCAAAACTTCTTCTGAGTTTCTCCCATCCTCTGGAATACTGTGACTTAATGTGACAGATTATCCACCAAGTTCACAACATCCAGACGGAGCTTGAAAACCCATCTTTTCAAGAAAGCTTATGGTCAGCAATGATCCCGCTACCACCTCACCACCATTAGAGCTGCTGCAACCCCCAACCTACTGTCTCCTTCAAGATTATCCTGTACACTGCGAGCCTGAAAGGGCAAGGCCTTCTCCCTCTGTTCCAGTCTGTCATTGCTAGTCTGTTCTTTGTAATTTATATTTGTATTTTGTAAGTAACCCGCTCATGTACAGCACCATGGAATCATTGGTGCTCTAAAAATAAATACAGAAAATATTAAGAACCATCTTCAGCGTAAAGAAGAACAAGGAATCCTGTTAATGACATGGCCCCACAGAGCCCTGATCTTATCATCACAGTCTGTCTGAGATTGCATGAAGAAACAGAAAGATTTGTGCAAACTTGTAATCTCAAATTTGTGGTTTGTTCTCCAAGATGTTTGGAACAAACTCTTGTCAAAAACTGTGTGCAAGTGTATGTAGAGGAATTGATGGTGTTGTAAAAGACAAAGGATGGTCACACCAAATATTGATTTGATTTAGATTTCTCTTTTGTTCATTCACTATGCATTTTGTTACTTGATAAAAATTAACTATTAACACTTCTGTATTTGAAAGCATTCTTACTTTGCAGCAATTTTTCCTGCAACGGCCTAAGACTTGCATAGTACTGTATTTTACATTAAACATTGGAAGGGGGTGTATGGATTGAGCTCAGGAGCTGTGGCAGCTAGATACAGGCAGATGTTTGCTGTCTTCAGCAGCTGGCACCCGCTGCTAACAGAAACAACCAGAATTAGCAGTGATTGTTGCTGTTCAACCATTTTAATAGCGCTGTCACTCCCTAGCCACAGTATTTAAATGGAGCGGATACATAGAAAGATTGCTCTGTGATCTTGCACCCCGCATAGGAGATCACTAATGTTACTATATACCGCAATAGCATTGTATTGCAGTATATAGTGCAAGCCATTAAATGGTTTGCTAAAATTGTGTGTTCTTAAAGCAAACCCATTCATGCAAGTGGAAGATAAAAGGTCCTTCTGAGCACAGAGCACTGCGGAATACAGATGATAGAGTCGTAAAAATGAGTCTGCCTAACTTGAATTTCTCTCGGCATTTCTAAAGTATAGTTAGACTATAGTTGTGGCTACAGAAGGATGTGGATATCCATCAAAGTCCTGTGACGGGTGTCCATGAGTGGCTTCAGTCACCCATTCTTCCTTTTGTTAAAAAAAAACAAAAACACATAGCATATGGTATACAGAAACATACCATGAAGGAGGGCAGCCTTCTCACCCAAAGTCACTCCACTGAGCCCGGCACTCAGCAGTGTAGCAGAGAGCTACTACTGTTACACTAACCTGCACGTTTGGCTCAGCTGCTCCTGCTTCACCAAGCTGTGGAAGGCCTCCTGCTACATTCCCTGCCCTCATCGAAGTGGGATGGATGTCCATGGATGGAGCGTAATGTAGGGGGTATCAAGCTAGGGAGGTGGTGCTCACCAGTATTTGTGCACACCAGTTCCTGCTGCACTCAGCGCCCAACATAAATGTGCTGTACAGAAATGTATGTCATGATGTGGAAGCTAGCAAGCAGTGGTGCCCAAAGGAGTATATATAGATTGTAGCCATTGTACTGGAATTCTGCCCTTAAGTGGATGCATTTCTATTATAGATTATTATTACAGTCCTGAGACAGACTACTAGTATACACGTGTATACAATAACTTACCTCCTTTTAAATCTGCTGATGCACCAACATATTGGAAGTTATCCATATTAATCACATCAATTATAGGAGACACAACTCTAGTTCTGTCCTAAAATGAGAAAAAGAAGAGAAAAAGTGCTATTACTAAACCAGTAATTAGGATATAAAAAAGTATAGTTGAAAAACAGTTAGGTCCAGAAATATTTGGACACAGACAAGTTTTGGCATTTTGGCTGTTTACTAGTGTTGAGTGAGTATGTTCTGTTCTGAGTATGCTCGGGCTGAGCTCCGAGTATTTATAGCTGCTCGGTGATATGGTTGAATCGCTCCCGTGTGCATGATTTGCAACTGTTTGACAGCTTTATTACATGTGAGGAATGTGTAAGAAATAGACATTCCTCACATGTATTAAAACTGTCAAACAGTCGCAAATCATGCACACGGGAGCGATTCAACCATATCACCGAGCAGCTGTAAATACTCGGAGCTCGGCCCGAGCATACTCGGCGAAAGGGTTAATAGAACATACTCGCTCATCACTACTCTTTACCAAAACATATTCAAGACACAGTTATATAATCAAAATGGGATTAACCCCTTCACCCCTGAAGGTGGTTTGCACGTTAATGACCAGGCCAATTTTTACAATTCTGACCACTGTCACTTTATAAGGTAATTACTCTGGAACGCTTCAACGGATCACCCTGATTCTGAGATTGTTTTTTAAAACATATTGTACTTCATGATAGTGGCAAAATTTCTTCGATATGACTTACGTTTCCTTGTGAAAAAATAGGAAATTTTGCAATTTTTAAACTTAGAATTCTTATGCCCTTAAATTAGGGAGTTAGGTCTCACAAAATAGTTAATAAGTAACATTTACCACATGACTACATTACATCAGCACAATTTTGGAATCAATTTTTTTATTTTTTATTAGGAAGTTATTAGGGTTACAAGTTGACCAACGATTTCTCATTTTTCCAACAAAATTTACAAAACCTTTTTTTTTTTTAGGGACCACGTCACATTTGAAGTGACTTTGAGGGGACCTTATGACAGAAAATACTCAAAAGTGACAGCATTCTAAGGCTGTGTGCCCACTATGCATTTTTTAAGCGTTTCCGCAGCAGCAATTCCACTGAAGAAATGCTTAAAAAACGCTTGGTAGAAGGTCTGCCATGTTCCCCAATGATAATCGGAAATTTCCGCTGCGGATTATCATTGCGGAAACATCCGCAGCACTACCAATTATTTTGCGGAATCAAGGCGTTTTCGCCGCCATTGACTTGCATTGGAACACATGGAATCCGCCTCACTGCATCTGTACATGCGGATAACATGCGGTTCAATGTGCGGATGGTACCCGGGTCTGGAGGAGAGGAGACTCTCCTCCGGACCCGGGTACCATAGTACCTGTAAAAAAAAGAATAAAATAAAAAATATACAGTACATTATACTTACCTTCTGATGACCCCCAGTCTCAATAGCGATGAATCCTGGCTTGCCGGCAGCTCGCGATGGTCTAAAAAGGACCTGCCATGACGTAATTTAGTCAGGTGACGGGTTACGCGACCGCTGACGTCGGCGGTCGCGTGACCCGTCACATGACTAAATGACGTCATGGCAGGTCCTTTTTAGACCACCTCAAGCTGCCGGCAAGTCAAGACGGATCGGATAAGGACACCAGGGGCCATCAGAAGATAAGTATAATATTTATTTTTTACCATTCTTTTACGGTCACACTATATAAAGCTTGTTTTCAAAGAGACAGACAATACGAATGGTAACAAAAGAGCCCAGGATAACTTCTAAAGAGATTAAAGGTGAAATTCAAGCTCAAGGAACATCAATGTCAGATCGCACCATCCGTCATTGTTTGATCCAGAAGTGGATTTCATGGGAGACGACCAAGGAGAACACCACTGTTGAAAAAAAAAATCATAAAAAAGCCAGACTGGAATTTGCCAAACTACATGTTGACAAGCCACAAAGCTTCTGGGAGAATTCCCTATGGACCGATGAGACAAAAATGGAAGTTTGGCAAGGCACATCAGCTCTATGTTCACAGACGGAAAAATCAAGCATATCAAGAAAAGAACACTGTCCCTACTGTGAAACATGGAGGAGGCTGGGGCTGCTTTGCTGCATCTGGCACAAGGTGTCTTGAATCTGTGCAGAGTACAATGAAATCTCAAGACTATCAAGGGGTTCTACAAAGAAATGTGCTGCCCAGTGTCAGAAAGCTTGGTCTCAGTCACAGGTCATTGGTCTCGCAACAGGATAATGACCAAAAACCACACAGCTAAAAACACCCAAGAATGGCTAAGAGGAAAACATTGGACTATTCTGAAGTGGCCTTCTATGAGCCCTGACCTAAATCCTATTGAGCATCTTTGGAAAGAGCTGAAACATGCTGTCTGGAAAAGGCAACCTTCAACCACGAGACAACTGGAGCAGTTTGCTCATGAGGAGTGGGCCAAAATACCTGTCGAGAGGTGCAGAAGTCTCATTGACAATTACAGGAATCATTTGATTGCAGTGATTGCCTCAAAAGGTTGTTCAACAAAATATTAAGTTAAGAGTACCATCATTTCTGTCCAGGCCTATTTCATGATTCTGTGGAAGCAGGGTTGAAAAGCGGGAGCCAGTTTCTTTGTAGCGCTTGATGGTTTTTGCAACTGCACTTGGAGACACTTTCAAAGTTTTCACAATTTTTCAGACTGACTGACCTTCATTTCTTAAAGTAATGATGGCCACTTGTTTTTCTTTACTTAGAATTTGTTTTATGGCAAGAAAAAAAGGAGCTAACAGTCTATTCAGTAGGACCATCAGCTGTGTATCCACCAGACTTCTGCACAACACAACTGATGGTCCCAACCCCATTTATAAGGCAAAAAATCCCACTTATTAAACCTGACAGGGCACACCTGTGAAGTGAAAACCATTTCCGGTGACTACCTCTTGAAGCTCATCAAGAGAAAGCCAAGAGTGTGCAAAGCAGTCATCAAAGCAAAAGGTGGCTACTTTGAAGAACCTAGAATATAAGACATATTTTCAGTTGTTCACACTTTTTTGTTAAGTATATAATTCCACATGTGTTAATTCATAGTTTTGATGCCTTCAGTGTGAATGTACAATTTTCATAGTCAAGAAAATACAGAAAAATCTTTAAATGAAAATGTGCGTCCAAACGTTTGGTCTGTAGTGTGTGTGTGTGTGTGTATAATATTATATATATATAATATTATATATATATATTATTATATATATATATATGTGTGTGTTATTTTATTTTTATTAATATTGTTTTTTTAGTTTTTACATTGCATAGATGGCAATGGCTAAACTCATCTGTCCAAACATTCTCCCCCCTCCGGGAGTTGTGACTAATATGCTTTGATTTATACATATTTTTTTAACGTATATGGAATAAAAACTGCTGATTTTAATGGATTTCTGAAACTGGACCTCTTCTGCTATCGGTTGGTTTTCCTGCTGCACTGCTGGTGTTCCAAGCCTTGGACTCCACAGTGGATGAGCTAACCTGACCCTTTTTCCATTCCTTGTAAATCAACAGTTTGGTACATTCTGCAATAAAAAGAGCGCTTTGGAGAGCTTCGGAACACAGAAAGCCCTGGATGTCCATAGAAGACAATAGTGGTGGATGATAGCAGAATTCTTTCCACGGTGAAGAAAAAACCCTTCACAACATCCACCCATGTGAAGAGCACTCTCCATGAAGTATGTATTTCAGTATCTAAATCTACTATAAATAGAAGAGAGCAAATACAGACGGTTCACCACAAGGTGCAAACCATTAATCAACCTTAAAAATAGAAAATGCCAGATTAGACCTTGCCAAAAAAACATCTAAAGAGACCAGTCCAGCACTGGAAAAGAATTCTTTGGACAGATGAAATGATGATGATCAAATGGTATTAGAATGACGGGAAGAAGAAAGTATGGAAAGGACTTGGAGTGGCTCATGATCCCAAGCACACCACATCCTCTGTAAAATATGGTGGAGGCAGAGTGATGGCATGGGCATCCATGGCTTCCAATGGCACTGGGTCACTAGTGTTTACTGATGATGTGACTGTAGACAGAAGCAGCCTGATGAACTCTGAAGTGTTCAGGGCGATACTTTCTGCTCAGATTCAACCAAATGCAGTTGATTGGACGGCGTTTCACAGTACAGATGGACAATGACCCAAAACATACTGTGAAAGCAACCCAGGAATTTTTAAGGCAAAGAAGTGGAATATTCTGCAATGGGTGAGTTAATCACCAGATCTCAACTCCATCGAGCAGCATTTCACATACTCAAGACAAAACTTAAGGCAGAAAGACCCACAAACAAGCAAGAACTGAAGTCAGCTGCAGTTAAAGCCTGGCAAAGTATCACAAAGGAGAAAACCCAGCGTTTGGTGCTGTCCATCGCTTCTAGACTTCAGGCAGTCTTTGCCTGCAAAGGATTCTCTACAAAGTATTAAAACACCAAGGTTACTTAGCCAGTTTTTCCTAAACCCATGACAGCACACTTTGAGAGAGGGATCCGCCCCATCAAGGACAGGAAACCGACTGAAATAAAAGGGCGGTACCTCTCCCTCGCTTCTGCTGTTTACAGAGCATTGAGAGGACCTCCCAAAAAGGTTAGACACATAACCAACAACTACAATGTATATAACACCCCAAACAGTGCACACCAGGGTGTGAGAAACAGAAAAATAGGGGGGGGGGGGCTACGGGTGCTGTCATGGGTTCAGGAAAAACAAGCTACCGGTAAGTAACCTTGTTGTTTTCCCCTCACCCATGACAGCACACCTTGAGAGAATTTTGGAGCGTTATGAGCACCCTAGGGAGGGACCACCGCCTGAAGTACCCTTCTCCCAAAGATAAGGTCAGAGGAGGACAGATCCAACCGATAGTGTTTATAGAAGGTGGATGGTGTAGACCAAGTAACAGCTCTACATATCTGAACGATTGAGACGTCTGCCCACTCCGCCCAGGATGTTGCGACGGCTCTGGTGGAATGAGCCTTGACATTGTCCGGGGCTGGAACTCCTGTGGATGTATATGCTAAACAAATGGCCTCCCTAAGCCACCTAGAAATGGTACCCTTGGACACCCCATGACCTTTCCTATTCCCCTGAAAGGCCAGGGACAAGGAATGGTCCTTCCTCCATACACTAGTCATGTTAATGTACCGTAGTAGGGATCTTCTAACATCTAGGTTATGGAAGCTAACTTCCCCTGGGTTTTTTGGATTGCTGCAAAACGAGGGTAGTACAATCTCCTGGTTACAGTGAAATCTAAATACCACTTTGGGAAGATATGCTGGATCTGGTCGCAAGGTGACCCTATCAGTATAAATTTGTATGTACGGAGGATCAACTGAAAGGGCTTACAGGTCACCCACCCTACGAGCTGACGTTAAGGCCGCTAAGAGGATGGTCTTAAGGGTGAGGATCTTTGGAGAGACATCCTGTAGGGGCTCAAACGGGTAACTGGTAAGTGCGTTCAAGACCAAATTCAGGTCCCAGGAAGGAACTCTACGGGACCGAACCGGTCTGGCTCTGGCACAGGACTTGATAAATCTAGAGACCCACCTGTTCCCAGTCAAGTTACAATTATAGAGCACCCCCAAGGCCAACACCTGAACTTTAAGAGTCCCCGTGGCTAGACCCAGGTCAAGCCCCTTTTGCAGAAACTCCAGGATTCCCTTGATTGGAGGCTTGTCTGATAACGGTGCATCTATAAAATCTAGGAATTTCCCCCAGACTCGGTTATAAATTTTAGTCGTTATTGGTTTCCTACTACCCAGCAAGGTAGAGACTAACCCTGGTGAAAACCCCTTGCTACTTAGTAGTGACCTCTCAAATTCCACGCCGCAAGATGGAAACCTCTGGCTTGGGCGTGGAATACTGGTCCCTGAATGAGAAGGTCCGGCCTTTCTGGTAGAACCCAGGGATCTGAAACTGACATTAGTCGAAGCAGGGAGAACAAAGGCCTCTTGGGCCAAAAAGGGGCTATAAGAATTATCCTTGCGCCATCCTCCCGAATCTTCCTCACCACTGCTGGAACCATTACTAACAGGGGAAAGTCATTGGCCTTCCTGAACTTCCAAGGAATCTGGAGGGCATCTACAGCATGGGGATTTTCTGCTGGGTTTAAGGAACAGAATCTGTCTACCTTCCTATTTGCTTTTGTGGCGAACAGATCTATGTCTGGCTGTCCCCATAACTGGACAATCTGTTGGAAGACCCCCGGGTTTAAGCTCCACTCCCCCTGTCATAGGGTGTGGCGGCTGAAGAAATCTGCCCTTACGTTTTCCACCCCCCTTATGTGAAAGGCACTGAGGGATGGGAGGTGTTGCTCTGCCAGGTGTAGGATTCTGTCTGCCACAGCCATCAGGGAGCGTGACCTTGTTCCTCCCTGGTGATTTACATAGGCCACTGTTGTCCGGTTGTTGGACCTGACCTGTACGTGGTGACCCTGAATGTGAGGAAGGAAGCCTATCAGGGATTTCTCCACTTCCCAAAGTTCTTTTAAGTTTGAGGATGCCCCCATCTCGTGGTATGCCCAGTGACCCTGCACTGAGAGCTCTGCTAGATGACCCCCCCCCCCCCCCCCCATCCGGAGCCACTCACATCGATTGTAATCACACGATCTACTGGTCTGGACCACTGCACGCCTGAGGTCAGATTTTTCCTGTCTGTCCACCATGAAAGGGAATCTACAGCTTCTAGGGAGAGAGAAAACTTGCTTTCTAAATGCCCGTTGAAGGACCTCTGCGCTGACAGGACTTCCCACTGACGAAGTCTCATACGCCCTTGAGCCCATCTGACTGCTGGGAGACAGGCAGTCATAGAGCCCAGGAGGGACATTGCTTCTCTTAGGGACATCACTGGAGACCGCATGGCTTTCAAGACTAAATTGATTATTTTGCGGACCTTGTCTTTTGGGAGGAAGCAGGCTTGGAGACGAGAATCCAGGATTAGACATAGGAAGACCTGAGTCCTTGAGGGGGTTAATTTTGACTTTTGGGTATTTACCAACCACCCTAGCTGTTGCAACACTGCCCTGACTTCTAGAAGTTGACTGGACCAGTGGACTTCTGATGTTCCTATTACCAAAAAGTCGTCTAAATAGGGAACAATCACTACGTTCTTGATTCGTAGAAAAGCTGTTACTTCCGCTATTAACTTCGTGAATATTCTCGGGGCTATGAAGAGGCCGAAGGGTAGGGCAGTAAACTGAAAATGCCTCAGCTCTTTCTGAATGAACAGGGCTACTCTCCGATATTTCTGGTAGTCTGGATGAATTGGGACGTGATAATATGCGTCCTTCAAGTCTATTACTTCCATAAAGCAATTGTGGTGCAAGAGCTTCACTGCTGAGCCCACTGACTACATCTTGAAAGTCTGGTTCTCTATCAAATGGTTTAGACTCCTGAGGTTGATGATGGTCCTTAAGGACCCATTGGTTTTTTTTTTATCATGAACAGAGGGGAATAGAATACCTTCCTCCTTTGTGGTATCGGAACTTCGAGAAGGACCCGTTTCTCTACTAGCCCTAATATTTGTGACTCCAGGGCTATCTGTTCTTCCTGGACCTTCCTCTTGGGGGTAATCATAAAGGTGCGGCGAGGAATCTGGCTGAACCGTATCTTCAAACCACCGCTCACAACATTCAGAATACAGGGGTTTGATATAATGGTTTCCCAAGCTGGAATAAAGTGGGAAAGCCTCCCCCCTACCTCCGGCCTGGCGTCATTGGGAAGACTTTTTTGTATTGGAGAACGGTCCTCCAAACATATAGCCTGACTCCTTCTTGGATTTGGACTCCCATCTTCTCCTGTCTTCTTCTTGGATTTGGACTCCCATCTTCTCCTGTCTCCCGGAGGGTGACCCCGATTAAATTTTCTCCTCCGAAATCTAAATCTTTTTGAGTCCCCTGAAAATACTGGGAACCCTTTGTTCCTATCGTCAGCCTTCTCTAAGCGGTCATCCAGCTTCTGGCCAAACAGGAGTCTGCCGTCACACGGGAGGGAACATAATTTATGTTTGGATTGTAGGTCGCCTGGACAACCCTTGAGCCACAAGGCCCGTCTGGCAGCATTAGATAGACTTGCTGATCTAGCCGGGAGTCTAAGAGTCCACTGAAGAGTCTGCTAGGAAGGCCGACGCTGCCTGCATTAGGGGAAGATTTGAAAGGATTCTATCCCTAGGGATCTTTTTATCCCTAAGTTGGTCTTCCAAGTGTTGGAGCCACACCATGAGAGACCTTGCCACACAGGTGCCAGCTACCGCAGGCTTCAGGCCTCCTGCTGCAGCTTCCCAAGTGTGACGTAGAAAGGAGTCAGCCTTTTTATCAAGGGCATCTTTTAGGACGCCTGAATCCTCCAAAGGTATGGAAGAATTTTTGGATGACCTGGCTACAGTCTCGTCAACTTTGGGGATTTTATCCCAAGGCTCAGAGTCCTTCTCCTCAAAGGGGTACCTTCTTTTAGAGAAGGAGGGTAAGGCCCCTGATTCTCTCTGGTTTCTTCCACTCTTGGTCAATGAGGCCCTGAATTTTAGTGTTTACTGGGAAGGAGCGTCTCTTTTTTTCTCCAAGGCCCGCATACATAACGTCTTCCCGGGATTTGGATGTTTTCTCCTCCCCCAGACCCATGGTTGATCTGACTGCTCTGACCAGTTTGTCCGTACCCTCAATGGGGAAGCAGGGTCTACCGTTATCCGATGAGGAAGAGGATGATTAATCATTCAGCCATAAATCCTCGGACTGGGAGGAATCAGAGTTGGAGGAGACATCTCTATGGGATCTTTTCTTCCCTCTAAACAACCCCTTCAGGGACCCCTGAAACTCTGCGTGGACTATGGATTTCAGATTGGATGCGAAATCCAGAGAATTTTCTGCTATAGTTTTATTAATGCAGTTCGGGCAAAGCGGCTTTTGCCAATCTATGGGAAGGGAAGTTTGGCATAGGGCAGAAATCCTGACTTTTGCTTGGCGCTACTCTTCTTAAGCTCCTACAGAAGGAAGCACATAAGAGACTTCCCATTACAAAAAGGTGACATTCACGAAGATCACTCACCCCTGAAGTCACAAACGGGTACCGGATTCGGAGACTGTACTGTAACACGCGATGATTCCTTTCTGGATGGTCCAGAGGTGTTTGATACCTTGCTTCTGCGGCTGCCACTGCGATTGCTCGAGCAGCTGTTCGTGTGAGAGGCGTCAGTCTGCCTCTTCCGCTGCTGAGGTGGGCGGGTTAGCTGTTGCTCTTGACTATCCTGGTCAGCCATCTTGCAGAAGCGTGCCACGCTCCCAGGATAACAATCCCCCCATAATATAGGGCCATCCAGAACCTCCTCCGGTTCAAGGGCAGTCCCCCTCCTTCCCAGGCCGAGGCTCCACAGAAAAAAACGGCCCGGGAGCGCTTTACAGGGCGCCGCCATCTTGGATCGGTCGCCGCCCCCTGACGTCACCCAGCACGCCTCTCCTAGCGTGCCCAGTGCCGTGACGTCAGGCGCGTCATACCCGGAAGTTGCCGCTCCAGAAAGCGGCCGACAGAAGCGGCAGGAGGAGGGTGGTGCAGCGGTCTACGGGAAGCCGGAGCCTGCCTCACCGTGTGCGCCCGCTCGGACGCAGGACCCAAAGGAGCTGCGGACGGCGCTTCTGGAGGCTGGAACCCTGTGCAAAGGCCAGTGCCCGCTCTTCCACACCGGAACAGACCCAAGTAAGTGTTCTTTTCCAGACAGGTTCCCATCAAGAACAGGAAACCAACTGAAGCGAGGGAGAGGTACCACCCTTTTATTTCAGACGGTTTCCTGTCCTTGATGGGGCGGATCCCTCTCTCAAGGTGTGCTGTCATGGGTGTGGGGAAAAATGAACATTTTATTCATGGTTAAGTTAGTTTGTCCAATTATTTTTGAGCCCATGAAATGAGGAGGCTTTGTAGAAAGTTGCAATTCCTAAATGTTTCACGGAATATTTTTGCTTCACCCCCTTAAATTAAACCTGAAAGTCTACACTTCAATTGTATCTCCGTTGTTTCATTTTAAACCCAACATAGTGGCATGCAGAGGCCAAATCATGAAGATTTGGTCACTGTCCAAATATTTCTGGGCTGAACTGTACGTTTGTTTGTTGGTGTGTTTAGATTTTTTTTTTATTAAAGGAGTATTCAATAGAGCGAAAACAAGCAAATGGAGAGAAAAAGAAAAGAAAAAAAACACCACAATAAAAGCTAGTTTTATACTCCATCCATACAGAGAACAAAGTAAAAATGATGCCAAAGATAGTGACCTTAAAAAAATGTTTTTTTACCTTTATTCAAAGTACATCGATAGGCAAAATATAATGTTCAGTTTTCATAATTATCAATTAGTAAAATCTAGGGGATAGCACTTCACAAAAGGAGGAAAGCGGTGCTAAGCCAGTAGTACCTATATATAAGCAGGTGCCACAAAATCAGACCTTAAAGGGCCTCTGTCAGCACAGAATGACTGTTCAAACTAAGTACCACCGCTCGGTGTGTCATGGTGGGGCCAATCATTTATATACACCTTCCCACATGCTCATTTTCCCCTCTATCTGCACCCCCCTATTTGATTGACAGCTCTGGCTTCATAGAGCCAGAGAAGAGTGAAGATGGATGGAAACAAGCAGGTGTATATAAATCATGGGCCCCGCCGTGAAGCACCGAGCACTTGGACTTGCTTTCAAATTCTTTCTGTGCTGACAGAGCCCCTTTAACAGACTTGTACAGCAGAAACACTCTTGGCAATGAATCACATCTCCTCTGGTCAATAGGAAAAAAGAAAAGTAACTACTGGTATAATCTGGCTAATATTGTTTGACTTATGCTTTTTGTACTATAGTATTTTACTATCCTTGTGTTCATTGACTGTAGAGAGGTTTATTCATGAGTGCAATACTTACTCTTGACCAGAAGATGTCACTATACTTCCAGTTTGATTAATTACACAATGCATTTTTGTTGGACTATATTTTAAAGGGGTTACATACACTGCTCAAAAAAAATAAAGTGAACACTCAAATAACACATCCTAGATCTGAATGAATAAAATATTCTCATTGAATACTTTGTTCTGTACAAAGTTGAATGTGCTGACAACAAAATCACACAAAAATCATCAATGGAAATCAAATTTATTAACCAATGGAGGCCTGGATTTGGAGTCACCCCCAAAATTAAAGTGGAAAACACACTACAGGCTGATCCAACTTTGATGTAATGTCCTTAAAACAAGTCAAAATGAGGCTCAGTATTGTGTGTGGCCTCCACGTGCCTGTATGACCTCCCTACAACGCCTGGGCATGCTCCTGATGAGGTTGCCGATGATCTCCTGTGGGATCTCCTCCCAGACCTGGACTAAAGCATCCGCCAACTCCTGGACAGTCTGTGGTGCAACGTGACGTTGGTGGATGGAGCGAGACATGATGTCCCAGATGTGCTCAATCATATTCAGGTCTGGGGAACCAGCGGGTCAGTCCATAGCTTCAGTGCCTTCATCTTGCAGGAACTGCTGACACACTCCAGCCACATGAGGTCTGGCATTGTCCTGCATTAGGAGGAACCCAGGGCCAACCGCACCAGCATATGTTCTCACAAGGGGTCTGAGGATCTCATCTCGGTACCTAATGGCAGTCAGGCTACCTCTGGCGAGCACATGGAGAGCTGTGCGGCCCTCCAAAGAAATGCCACCCCACACCATTACTGACCCACTGCCAAACTGGTCATGCTGAAGGATGTTGCAGGCAGCAGATCACTCTCCACGGCGTCTCCAGACTCTGTCACGTCTGTCACATGTGCTGAGTGTGAACCTGCTTTCATCTGTGAAGAGCACAGGGCGCCAGTGGCCACTTTGTCAGTCCTGGTGCTCTGTGGCAAATGCCAAGCATCCCGCACGGTGTTGGGCTGTGAGCACAACCCCCATCTGTGGACGTCGGGCCCTCATACCACCCTCATGGAGTCGGTTTCCAACAGTTTGTGCAGACACAGGCACATTTGTGGCCTGCTGGAGGCCATTTTGCAGGGCTCTGGCAGTGCTCCTCCTGTTTCTCCTTGCACAAAGGCTGAGGTAGCGGTCCTGCTGCTGGGTTGTTGCCCTCCTATGGCCCCCTCCACGTCTCCTGGTGTACTGGCCTGTCTCCTGGCAGGGCCTCCAGCCTCTGGACACTACGCTGACAGACACCGCAAACCTTCTTGCCACAGCTCGCATTGATGTGCCATCCTGGATGAGCTGCACTACCTGAGCAACTTCTGTGGGTTGTAGAGTCCGTCTCATGCTACCATGAGCGTGAAAGCACAACCAACATTCAAAAGTGACCAAAACATCAGCCAGAAAGCATTGGTACTGAGATGTGGTCTGTGGTCCCCACCTGCAGAACCACTACTTTATTGAGGGTGTCTTGATAATTGGCAATAATTTCCATCTATTGTCTATTCCATTTGCACAACAGCATGTGAAATTGATTGTCAATCAGTGTTGCTTCCTAAGTGGACAGTTTGATTTCACAGAAGTTTGATTTACTTGGAGTTATATTCTGCTGTTTAAGTGTTCCCTTTATTTTTTTGAGCAGTGTAGGTTGAAAAAAATACCTAGCTCCATTAAGTTCAACCTTTCTCCACCAATTCTGTTACTAAATTAAACTATAACCCACAATGTTGAGTGTACTGAGGAGGATTAGAAGAAATATGGCTACCTGCGTTCAAAAACAGTTCCATGACAAATGTATTGTAGTTCAATTTTCCACCCTTAAAGAACCTGAGATGCAATGCCAGACACATCCTATGGACAATCAATTTTTCTGACATAAATGAGCTATAATTTTTATTATCCTGTACAATCCAGTCAACCATTTTCAAGTAGAAAATGAACTGTACCATGAAAAACTGTGATCTATTACTTTGTAATCGGAGTGAAGATCACACACGTCTACAACTAACAAACCAAGTTAACCAAAAAGACACAATAGTCACGTGCAAGCTACACCGCTGAAATATCTGAGTCACTGCTTCTTTCAGAGTACGCAGCTACTCTATAGTATCAAAGTCTGAACTACACGTACTGGCCACTAGTCACCTAAGCCAAACTTAGTCCTTGTATCTTGGTCCATACTCAAGCCGAATTCAGATGTCAGGGTATCATGGTCCGAATCGGAAGGAAAACTCCGTTAATCGATATGGGGACAATGAAGAAGAGAGACCATGTCCTCAAGCAAACTTTATACCAGCGGCGGGAAGATGGTCACTCCTCCTCTGATCCTGTCTCACCAAGTTCCCAGGAACAAAACAAAGAGGAGATGACTGTTCACTGAGCAAAGACATCACTCTTTTTACAGTTAACGAGCTCTGCTTCGCCGGCTGAGAAAGTCTTCAGGTACTCTATGCTGTCAATGACTATACATGCTCAGATTATTTCAGAGATGGGGCTGTACTATGAGAGCGGCACTGCTTGATAAAGAACAAACTGATTCACAATGATATAACCTCTGCTTTAAAGAAGCACTCCTCCCATCAAAGTTTTTATCCTCTGAATATATTGCAGTCATCATATTGTATGCAAGTGCTTCTCACTAAATTAGAATATCATCAAAAAGTTCATTTATTTCAGTTCTTCAATACAAGAAGTGAAACTCATATATTATATAGAGTCATTACAGAGTGATCTATTTCAAGTGTTTATTTCTGTTAATATTGATGATTATGGCTTACAACCAATGAAAACACAAAAGTCAGTATCTCAGTAAATTAGAATACTTTATAACAACAACTTGAAAAATGATTTTAAAATCCGAAATGTTGGCCTATTGAAATGTATGTTCAGTGTCTGCACTCAATACTGTGCAGGGACTCCTTTTGCATCAATTACTGCATCAATGCAGCGTGGCATGGAGGCGATCAGCCTGTGGCACTGCTGAGGTGTTATGGAAGCCCAGGTTACTTTGTTAGCAGCCTTCAGCTCATCTGCATTGTTGGGTCTGGTGTCTCTCATCTTCCTCTTGACAATACCCCATAGATTCTCTATGGGGTTAATTTCAGGCGAGTTTGCTGGCCAATCAAGCACAGTGATACTGTTGTTTTTAAACCAGGTATTGGTACTTTTGGCAGTGTGGACAGGTGCCAAGTCCTGCTGGAGAATGAAATTTCCATCTCCAAAAAGCTTGTCGGCAGAGGGAAGCATGAAGTGCTCTAAAATTTCCTGGTAGACGGCTGCGCTGACTTTGGTCTTGATAAAACACAGTGGACCTACACCAGCAGATGACATGGCTCCCCAAACCATCACTGATTGTGGAAACTTCACACTAGACCTCAAGCAGCTTGGATTGTGGTCTCTCCACTCTTCCTCCAGACTCTGGGACCTTGTGGAGTGTGTCAATGACAGCCTTCTGGACATCTGTCAAATCAGCAGTCTTCCCCATGATTGTGGAGCCTACTGAAACAGACTAAAGGACCTTTTTAAACACTTAGGAAGCCTTTGTAGGTATTTTTTGTTAATTATTTATTTTAATTTACTGAAATAATAATTTTTGTGCTTTCATTGGCTGAAAGCCATAATCATCAACATTAACAGAAATAAATACTTGAAATAGATCACTCTGTTTGTGTAGTATCGGCGTCTCTGCCCCCTGACAGGCACTCACCGCCGCGCTCCCTGCCCGGCATCCTCCGGCGCTCCTGCCTCTCTTGCTGCCGGCACACGCAGCTCCCTGGGCACTGTGCTTAGGGCGCGCGCACGCGCTCCCCCCCTCTTAAAGGGGCCGCGCGCCATCCTAAAAAGTCCCCGGCCAATGGCCGGAGGACTTCCCCTATAAAAGGCACCTCCTCCAATATGGAGGTGCCCGTGCAAGGTTGTTGCTCTGTATGCTTAACTCTGCTTCAGCCCACAAATCCTGCTGCCTGTCTGACTACCAGTCTAGTCCATCTATCAGTCCAGTCTGCCAGCCTGATTACCAGTCCAGCCCGACAGTCTGCTTACAGCCCAGTCCGCTAGTCTGTCTATGGGCTTGGTCAGTCCGCTTAACCGGAGCCTTCACCTGCTACCTGTCTCCGCCTGCCAAGGACACTCTCCAGCCCGACGGTCTGCCTATGGTCAAACCCGCCAGTCTGTCTATGGGCTAGGCTAGCCTGCCTACTTGGAGAACTTGCCTGTTACCTGGAGGCTTCTGCCTGCACCTGCCGTGTATACCTGACAGCCTACCTTGAGGCTCCTGCCCGTCACTTGCCGTGACCACCTGACAGCCTACCTAGAGGCTCCTGCCTGCACCTGCAGTGTATACCCGACAGTCTACCTAGAGGCTCCTGCTCGTCACTTGCCGTGACCACCTGTCAGCCTACCTAGAGGCTCCTGCCCGTCACTTACCGTGACCACCTGACAGCCTACCTAGAGGCTCCTGCCTGTCACTTGCCGTGACCACCAGACAGCCTACCTAGAGACTCCTGCTAGTTACCTGCTGTGCCTGCCAGCCCGTCTGCCCGGATCTCCCGTCAGCCTGCCTGCCGTGCTCTTCTGCTGTACTGGTCAGTCTCTGCCTTCTGACCCGTGGGAGTCACCTGCTCTCATACAAGGTCGGTCCCCAGAGTAGCACCTGGTCCCTCTGCTCGGTCCTTCCCTGGTCACGGAGTCAATTGAGCCGCAGTACGGCCTTGGTCGGTCCGAGTTGATACCTAGTTACGCCCCTCTGGTCTCCCCTTGCACCGCAGCACAGAGGTTCCACCACCCGGATCCGTAACAGTTTGTAATGATACTACATAATATCACTTTTTGTATTGAAGAACTGAAATAAATACATTTTTTGATGATTTTCTAATTTAGTGGGATGCACCTGTATTTAGGGCATAATAGGGCCAGGGAGGGAAAGCAGACGAGGAGGGGGGGGGGTGCCACATCGCAATATTAGGGTGACAATCTCCGCTGGAAGGCAGGGATAATATAGGAAACCACGGTAGGGCAAGGCCCAGTATTTCCCCTCCTCTGTGACCCTAATTTTTCTTTGAAGTCCCTCCTTTTTACTAAAGTTTAAATAAAATGTTGTATATAGTAGGTGGGTATTTTTTTAGTTTATGATTGATGTTAGTTTTGGGACCCTTATTTATCCAGTCTAGTTTACATCAGTCAATACAACATGCTAGTCACTACAACGGCAGTTTGCAATTTTCACTCAGCAACATCCACTGTCAAAATTGTCACTACACTGGTAGATAAATTCCCAAAGGGGTGTAATTTCAAATTTGTGGTGTCAATATGATCACTGTATCCCTAGATGAAGTCACTGAGGTGTAGTGTGTAAAATAGGGGGGGGGGGTTCTGCTGTTCTGGCACCTCAGGAAATCAGCCAATCAAACCAGTCCAGGAAAATCTTAACTCCAAAATGGCGCTTCTTCCCTTCTGAGCTTTGCACTGTGCCTCAAAAGTAGTTTTCGACCAGATATGGGGTATCCGCGTACTCAGGAAAAATTGCACAACAAATTTTGGGGTCCATTTTCTCTTGCTAACCTCATGAAAATGAAAAAATCTGGGGTCAAAACAACATTTTTGTGGGAATAATATATATTTTTTTTATTTTTACAGATCAACGTTGTAAAATTCTGTGAGGCATCTGTGGGTTCAAGGTGCTCACACAGGTCTAGATAAATTCCTTGAGGGGTCTAGTTTCCAAATTGGGGTCACTTGAGGGGGTTTTCCACTGTTTAGGCACATCAGGGGCTCTCCAAACACGACATGACACCCGCAGACCATTCCATCAAAGTCTGCGCTCCAAAACATCACACCTTCCCTTCTGAGCCCTGCTGTGTGCCCAAACAGTAGTTTTCCCTTACATATCGGGTATCTACGTACTCAGGAGAAATTGCACAACAAATTTCGGGGTCCATTTTCTCCTGCTACCCTTGTGAAAATAAAAAATTTAGGGGCTGAAAAATATTTGTGTGTGGGAAAAATTGGATTTTTTTTTTACTTTCTCAGCTCTACGTTATAAACTTCTGTGAAGCACCTGGGGGTTCAAAATGCTCACCACACATCTAGATAAATTCCCTGAGGGGGTCTAGTTTCCAGAATGGTGTCATTGTGGGGAGTTTCCACTGTTTAGGGACATCAGGGGCAATTCAAATGCGACATGGCGTCGGCTAATTATTCCAGTAAATTTTACATTCAAAGAGTTAAATAGAGCTCCTTCCCTTCCGAGCCCTGCCGTGCGCCCAAACAGTGGTTTTTCCCCACATATGGGGTATCGGCATGCAGAAGACAAATTACACAACAAAGTTTGGTGTTTATTTCCTCCTGTTACCCTTGTGAAAGAAAAAAAAAATGGGTCTAACATTTTTGTGAAAAAAAAGTTAAATGTTTATTTTTTCCTTCCACTTTTCATTAATTCCTGTGAAACACCTGAAGGGTTTAACTCCTTCGCCCCCTTTACCCCCGAGGGTGGTTTGCACGTTAATGACCGGGCCAATTTTTACAAATCTGACCACACTTCAACGGATCCCGCTGATTTTGAGATTGTTTTTTTGTGACATATTGTACTTCATGATAGTGGTAAAATTTCTTCGATATTACTTGCGTTTTTGCAATTTTCAAAACTGAAATTTTTATGCCTTTAAATCAGAGAGATATATCTCACAAAATAGTTAACAAATAACATTTCCCACTACTTTACATCAGCACAATTTTGGAACAAAATTTTTTTTATTATTAGGGCGCTATAAGGGTTAAAAGTTGACCAGTGATTTTTCATTTTTCCAACAAAATTTACAAAACCATTTTTTTTTTTTTTTTTTTTTTTTTTAGGGACCACATCACATTTGAAGTGACTTTGAGGGGCCTTTATGGCAGAAAATACCCAAAAGTGACACCATTCTAAAAACAGCACCCCTCAAGGAGCTCAAAACCACATTCAAGAAGTTTATTAACCCTTCAGGTGCTTCACATGAATTTTTGGAATGGGGAAGAAAAAAAATGAACACTTAACTTTTTTCACAAAAATGTTACTTTAGCCACCAATTTTTTTATCTTTGCAGGGGTAACAGGAAAAAATGGACCCCAAAATTTGTTGTCCAATTTTCCCTGAGCACGCAGATACCCCATATGTGGGGAAAAAACACTGTTTGGGCGCACGGCAGGGCTCGGAAGGGAAGGAGCGCCATTTGACTGTTTGAATGTAAAATTTGCTTGAATAATCAGCGGACGCCATGTTGCGCTTGGAGAGCCCCTGATGTGCCTGAACAGTGGAAACCCCCCACAAGTGACACCATTTTGGAAACTAGACCCCTCAGGGAACTTATCTAGATGTGTGGTGAGCACCTTGAACCCCCAGGTGCTTCACAGAAGTTTAATAAAGAGCCGTGAAAATAAAAAAATCTAACTTTCTCCACAAAAATTCTTTTAGCCCCAAATATTTTATTTTCACAAAGGTAAGAGGAGAAAATGGACCCCAAAAACTTTTGTGCAATTTCTCATAAGCACGCCAATACCCCATATGTGGGGAAAATACAGTGTTTGGGCGCACGGCAGAGTTCAGAAGGGAAGGAGCACTGTGTGACTTTTTAACGCAAAATCGGCTGGAATAGAGAGCGGACACCATGTAGCGTTTGGAGAGCCCCTGATGTGCCTAAATAGTGGAAACCCCCCACAAGTGACCTCATTTTGGAAACTACACCCCTCAAGGATTTTATCAAGGGGTATAGTGAACATTTTGAACCCAGAGGTACGACACAGAATTTGATAACATTAGGTCATCATATTGAATAAGTTGTCATTAGTCTTGAGCGCAAGTGCTCGCTACTTGAGTTTGCATCGGGTACTCAGGTATGCACCATGTATTGCGGGTGCTCAAGTGACATGCTCAAGTCCCCGCCCCGCATGTTTCACGTTTGTTAGACACCCAAAAAAAAACATGGAGGGGATCGCTCGTGCATGGCAGGCGATCCCAGCAACGTTTTTTTTTGGCCGCGAAGCATATGGGGCAGAGACTCGAGCATGTCACTCGAACACCCGTGATAGTGCATACCCAAGCACCCGATGCAAACTCAAGTAGCGATCACTTGCGCTCAACACTGGTCGCCATATCGTCATAATTTTCTTTTTCTTTACTTTTGAAAAAATCCTAACCCCAGCCCCAACCCAAACCCCAGCCCCAACCCTAACCCCAAAGTTTATTTTTTTACGCCGTTCCTCGTGTGGTGTAATTGATTAGACGACTTTATTCTTCGGTTCAGTGCAATTACAGCGATACCAGATTAATATCGGGTTTTTATGATTGACAGCTGTCACACAATAAAAGACGCTTTTTTTTGCATCGCCATACTTTGAGAACTAGAATTTTTCCATATTTTGGCCGACAGTCATGAAACGGCTTGATTATTGTGGGACAAGTTGAAGTTTTTTTATTGGTACCATTTTTGGGCATGTGACATATTTTAATCGCTTTATATTCCGATTTTTGGGAGGCAGAAAAAACAAAACCCAGCAATTCCAGAATTGTTTTTTTGGGTTTTTTTTTCAAGCTGTTCCGCATGTGGTAAAATTAATAAGGCAGCTTTATTCTTCGGGTCAGTACGTTTACAGTGGTAGCGCATTTATATAGTTTTTTTATGCTTTGGCGGCTTTACACAAAAACAATTTTCTAGAAAAAAAAATTTTTTTGCTTCGCTTCACTCTGAGAGCTATAACTTTTTTATTTTTCGGATGATGGAGCTGTATGGGGGCTTGTTTTTTGCGGGACCAGATGATGTTTTCAGCGATCCCATTTTTCTTTACATACGTCTTTTTGATCGCGTGTTATTCCATTTTTTGTTTGGCGGTATGATAAAGCATTGTTTTTTGCTTCGTTTTTTATTTATTTTTTTACCGTATTCACTAAAGGGGTTAACTAGTGTGATAGTTTTATAGGTCAGGTCGTTCCGGGAGCGGCGATACCAAATATGTGTACTTTTATTGGTTTATTTATTTATTTTTTCATAATAAATAAATATTATGAGTTCAATATATTTTTATTTTTTGGGGATTATTTTTGCTATAATTATTTTTTTTTCACTTTTATACTATGTCCCACTATGGGACTTTCACTTTTTGCAGCCTAATCGGCTGCATAGCATAGAGAGCAGCAGCTCCCTATGCCATGCAGCCTGTGAGCGCTGCACACAGGGGAGACATTACTTTGGTCATGCACTGAGCATGACCAAAATTAATTTCCAGCTTCCTAGTGACCCGGATGTTGTCATGATGACATCGGGTCGTCATGACAACATCCGGAAGCCGCCGCAGACATCGCTGGAGGCCGGAGAGGAGGCGAGTACTGGCGCTTACCTGCCTCCTTGCCCCCGCAATGCCGCGATAGACTTTGATAGCAGGATTGTGGGGGTTAATGTCCTGGGAGCGGTGCGGGACAGCTCCCTGCACATAGCACCGGGTGTCAGCTGTGACAATCATCTGACACCTGGCGGCGATCATCCGGCACCGCTTGTGTGCGGGTGCGATCACCACACGCATAATAGTACGTAGCTGGTCCATAACTCCCAAGGCGCAGCTACGTACTATTACTAACCTGGTCGGAAAGGGGTTAATAAACTTCTTGAATGTGGTTTTGAGCACTTTGAGGGGTGCAGTTTTTAGAATGGTGTTACTTTTGGGTATTTTCTGTCATATAGCCCCCCCCCCGTCAAAGTCGCTTCAAATGTGATGTGGTCCCTAAAAAATGGTTTTGTGAATTTTATTGGAAAAATGAGAACTCAATAGTTAACTTTTAACCCTTATAATTTTTTTTGTTAGGAAATTTTGCTTCAAAAATTGTGCTGATGTAAAGTAGAAATGTGGGAAATGTTATTTATTAACTATTTTGTGTGACATCATTCTCTGATTAAGGGCATAAAAAATTTAATTTTTTTAAATTGCCAAATTTGCGCCAAATTTAAAAATTTTTTTCACAAATAAATGCAAGTCATAACAAAGAAATTTTACCACTATTATGAAATACAATATGCCCCGAAAAAACAGTCTCAGAATCAGGGGGATCCGTTGAAGCGTTCCAGAGTTATAATCTCAAAGTGACAGTGGTCAGAATTGCAGAATTGTAAAATTTTGTCTAGTCATGAAGGTAAAAATAGGCTTGGGGTGGGAGGGGTTAAAAATTGCAGTAAAACTGCAATGGATTTAACTGGATGGTGGTGAGATCATATAAAACATGAGCACAAGATTAGTGTAACGCACTTTTTTTTTTTAAAAAAAAAAATTCTAAACCAGTACCAACTATAACAAAGTTTTAACTCGGATTATGACCATTCGTTTATTTACCTGCCATCAAAGTCAATCTTAAAAATAAGCCAGAGCTACTAATGCTATTAAAACAATCACGTAACAGGATCACTGACTAAATCTTGTAATAATCCCTCATCATTAACAGATTGCTGCCAGATACATTTACCCTTAAAGAGTAACTAAATGTTTGTAATTAGGAGTACAACATCATACAAAAAATAATAGCAGGCAGATAGATGGGGGCCCGATTCCGGAGACTCAGCTCCCGAATGAGAGCGCACACAGATAGGAGTACAGGTGCAATGGGCTCTCTATTGCATCCATACTCAACCAGAATAAGGAACTCCTGACTTCTGATCTGCCCACCTCTTGGGGAGGGATTTTCAGGAATCAGTAGGGGGTCTCAGGACCCAGACTCCCACTAGTCTGCTTGCAATGAAGAGTAAAACACCACATTTATTTATTTTACTCACTTATATAGCGCCATTAATTCCACAGCGCTTTACAGACATTATCGGCACTGTCCCCATTGGGGCTCACAATCTAAATTCCCTATCAGTATGTCTTTGTAATGTGGGAGGAAACCGGAGGACCCGGAGGAAACCCATGCAAGCAAGGAAGAGAACATACAAACTCCTTGCAGATGTTGTCCTTGGTGGGATTTGAATCCAAGACTCCAGTGCTGAAAAGTAACAGTGCTAACCACTGCGCCACCGTGCTGTCCACACATATAAAAAGAATACTAAATGTTTAGTTACTCTGAAGAGGAATCTTTCATACATATGCACTTAAGAGTTTTGAACAAACAAAGAAATGTTTGTGCTAAAAAACAAAAAGTAGATAGCCAATATGCGTTTTAACATGAAAAACAATATGGGGCCGATCCATTAAGACGGGCATTGCACATTCCAGTTAACCAGCAGCCAACAGACAGTTGTTCCTTTCAATGGCACCATCAGTTTTACCATATAATATACTAAAAAAAGGAACAACAAATGTGCAGAGAATTTGTGTAGAAAAATTTTTTTCAATTACACCAGTTTTTTTTTTTTATATAGTGTTCAGGTTGCGGTGATAGTGACCTGGCAACATGATTCTCCAGGTCAGTATGATTACAGCAATACTACACTTGTTTGTTTTTTTTGTTTGTTTTTTTAATTGGTTAAAAATAATAATTAAATAATTTTGTCTCTCGCCATTTTTTGAGATTTAGAACTTTTTTTTTTTCTTCTGTCCATGGAGTTGAGCGAGGTTTTGCTTTTTCCATCCTAAGCAGACATTTATATTGATACCATTTTGGGGTATATATTGCATTGCATTATTGCATTTTTTATGAAAGCAACCAAAAGTGACAACAAAACAGCAATTTTGGCATTTTGAGTTTTTTCTTTACATCATATAACATATGGGTTTCAATAACCTTATATTTTGATACACTGGATTGTAGTGACATGCCAACATGACATACCAGTGAGTAATGGCAATTATGCGGGTACAGGAGCTGTGCATGCACAATAACCGCTAGGAACTCGGCTTAAGCAATAGCTTCTGCTAAGCGAGCTCCTGCTTTAACAGTTAGGGCCAGTGCCAGAAATGCCCCTGTTTAACCACTTAAAGGGGTTGTCCACTACTTGGACAACCCCTTCTTGATCTAAATGTTTGGCTGTGATAAAATAAAAAAGCTTATACTTACCTCCCGTGCCGGAGCCGTTCCAGCACTCGAGGTCCTGGGGCTCTCGTGCGGTTGTTGTGACATGTGAACCCGGCGCCCAATCAGTGCTGGCATCACTGTTCCCACCTTCGGACATATCGAACACGAAGAGGAAATCTGGGCTGCAGCCGCTCTCTCACTTCCTCTTTATGTTTAATTCGACAGGAGGTGGGGACAGTGACGCCAGCGCTGATTGGGCGACGGTGTCATATGTCAAAACAGCAGCAAGGGAGCCCCGGGGACAACAAGTGCCGACACAGCAAGAACTGCGCCAGCATGGGAGGCGAGTAAAGGCTTTATTTCATCAGGACCGAGCATGGGGTATGGGAAGGGGTTTCCAAGTAATGGAAACCTTCCTTAATGACTGACCTTAATGACCAGACCAAATTTTTGAAATCTGATCAGTGTCACTATATGTGCTAATAACTCTGTAACGCTTCAACGTGTCCCAGTGATTCTGAGACTGTTTATTCGTGACACATTGTACTTTGCTGGTGGTAAATTTAGGTTATGTTATGTTTTGTGTTTCTTTTTAAAAATATTGGAATTTTGGTGAAAATTTTGAAAAATTCGCAATTTTCCAACTTTCCCAAGTCTACTTTACATCCAACATTTATCAAACGTCATTTTATTTTGCTAGGATGCTAGAGGGGTTAAAAGTTAAACAACAATTACTCATTTTTTCACAAAACCTGTTTCTTTAGGGGCCTATATATTGGAAAGGCCCCAAAAGTGACACCAGTTTAAAAACTGCACCCCTCAAATACTTCAAAACGGATGTCAGGAATTTTTTCTTAATTAACCGTTTGTAAGCAACGGTCAGTCTTTTGATATTTATGTAGGATTTTTTTTTTAACTCTTCAGGTGCTACACAAGAATTAAATGGGTATTAAGGGGAGATAAAAAAAAAAATTGTACTGTCCCTGCCCTCAAGCTATAAAGATGAGATGCCCAGTGCAGTTCTATTATCTTTAGAATGTAATCCAGTGTGACAGCAGTTGCTCCTCATTGCTCCCCCCTCACGTTTGAGACACTATATCACCCCACTAGTGTGAAGCTCCTTGCCGAAACAGCCAGTCGAAGAGGGGGCGTGGCCTGGTCCTGGCTTTAAGCAGCAGCCAGCCCCTCTGATAATGTCTCCTTCACTGCAGCACGAGATGAGGGCGCGTGACACAATCGCGGGAAGCCGGTAGTACTCATTGCAGCTGGAGGTCATTGTTTGACCTCTGGTCTTTCAAGTATGGTGGCCTATTAGACCCTGCAAAAAACATAGTCTAACACATGGGTGCTGTGGGGCCAGGAATGAGCATGTGGGCGGGGCTTCCATAAGAGTGGTCACATGTCTCTGACGTTACAGGAAGTCATTCTTCCTGACCCGTGGCCACTCGGAAATACCCCCCTCACTGCTCCTCTGCCGGCCTTACACAGCGCACATGCTCCGGTGACGCCAATTAAGCATCAGAGGCGCTCCTATAAAACTCTGCATTTGCACACTCCTCTCCGCATGCCCCCGGGAAGCAGCATCTAGCGAAACACGTGTCGGGGCTGCACTTTGACACGGAGGGACGCACGACTCCTGGATACAGTATGGGTGAGCAATAATTTACTTTTGGGGACCTGTTAGCACTTGACAGAGGGATATAGGGATGGATTCTTCCACCCTTGTCATAATACTGGGACCCAATTTTGCTACTTTGCACAAGGACCCTTAACTGTACCAGATGCACTTTATTTTCCCTCTGTTGCCTTCGTGTTATTCTTTTCCCCTACCTTACCTCTCTGCTCAGTCCTTTGTTTATCCCGTTATTGTCTCCAAGATTTGTATAAGGTGTCCACAATGTAACATATTAATAAATGGAATTGCATTTTGTGCACTAGCATGGACATTCTTGGTGCTCCTATTTGGGCCATTATGTACTCATTTTTGTGTTTAAATTTGTATATGGAGTAGAAGGCCCTTCCTTAACTATGTTGACGTCCTGGTTGTGTCCTTTTATTTATTATAGAATAGAAAAAGTATAGCTTGCACAGATTGAGATATCGGCTTGTCACTGAGCAGAGATCTAAATCTGCGCATGCGCTGACAGAGGCGCCATTTTCCTGTAGCCCACCGCTGGGAGATCAATGGCTCCTGCCACGCACCACTAGGACACTCCCTCCTTCCAGCCCAGGGCCCGCAGTATTCCCACACTCCTGCGACCCCGCTCTCCCACCACCCCTGGTAACCTACATTCGGACTTTAAGACGCACCCCCATTTTCCTCCCAAATTTGAGAGGAAAAAGGTGCGTCTAACAGATCGAAAAATATAGTAAACAAATTTGGTATCACTGTCATTTTACTAAAGCAGTCTAATCACTTATATTCTATGCTCTATGGAACGCTCGCTCCGTCTGCAACAAACCTTCCTACAGCCATGATCTTTTCATTACTACCAAACTCTCCTTCCTCGGCATCACAAAAACCTGGCTCACCCCCTCTGACACAGCTTCTCCAGCTGCACTTTCCTATGGTGGATTCCATCTTTCCCACACACCCTGCTCCAGCGGCAAGCGTGGCGGAGGAGTTGGTATCCTCCTGTCAGATAACTGCTCCTTCTCCCCAATTCCACTGCTGCCCTCTGTTACTTTCCCCTCTTTCGAGGCATACTGTGTGAGCATCTACTCCCACTCCAACCTCCAACTGGATATCATTTACCACCCCCCAGGGCCAGCCACCACTTCCTTCGACCACTTCACCACCTGGCTGCTTCACTTCCTTTCTGCTGACATCCCCACTATCATCATGGGCGACTTCAACATGCCCATTGACACTTCCCACTCATCTGTTTCTAAGCTTCTATCCCTCACTTCCTCCTTCAGCCTTGCTCAATGGTCTTCTGCAGCCACTCACAAAGATGGCCACACACTTGACCTCATCTTCACCCACCTCTGTTCCCTGTCTAACCTTTCCAACTCACCTCTCGCTCTATCTGACCACAATCTACTTAAATTCTTTTCCTCTCCTCCTCAGGTGCACAATCCCCACTCCACAAACTTGCATACCCTTGCAGAAATCTCAAACACCTCAACCTACACTCACTCTTTGAATTCCTCCTCCCTCTAACAGACATAAGCTGGTTACATGATACAGATGCTGCTGCTTTATATAACAGCACAACAGCTGCAGCCCTCAATTCGGTAGCTCCCCCTCACATATACCAAAGCTCGCACAATCACCAGGCAACCCTAGCACACCAGCCTGACTAAAGAACTGAGGCGGGCCTCCAGGGTTGCTGAGCGGAGATGGAAAAAGTCCCACTCCAACGAGCACTTCCTCGTATTCAAACAGTCCCTCACTACTTTCAAGTCCACACTCACTCCTGCAAAACAAACATACTTCTCATCTCTCATATCCTCCCTGTCACACAACCCTAAACAGCTATTCAACACTTTCAATTCTCTCCTCCGGCCCCCAGCACCTCCTCCCTCTCCTCTCAGCCGAGGACTTTGCCTCATTCTTCAAGCAGAAGATTGATACCATCAGACAAAGCATTTGCCTAAAGTCCCCACAGCCCCTTCTCATATCTATTCAATCCTCCTCCAAAACCAGCTTCTCAGCCATTACGGAAGATCAACTTTCCTCCTTAACTCTCCAAGTCACACCTGTGAAATTGACACTATCCCGTCCCACCTCATCCCTAACCTTACTATAGTCTTCATCCCAACTCTAACCCACTTCTTCAACCTGTCACTAACAACTGGGGTCTCCCCCTCATGCTTCCAACATGCCTCGATCGCACCCATCCTCAAAAAGCCCTCCCTTGACCCATCCTCTCTGACTAGCTATCGCCCCATATCACTCCTACCTTACGCCTCAAAACTACTGGAATAATAACACGTCCATTCTGAACAGTCCTCCCACCTCTCCTCCTGCTTCCTCTTTGACCACTTACAATCTGGCTTCCGACCGCATCACTCCACTGAAACTGCCCTGACTAAAGTCACCAACGACCTACTAACTGCCAAATCCAAGCAACACTACTCTGTCCTCCTCCTCCTCCGAGACCTGTCATCTGCCTTTGACACAGTGGACCATTCCCTCTTACTACAGACTCTCTCATCTCTTGGCATCACAGACTTGGCCGTATCTTGAATCTCCTCATACTTAACAGACAGGACCTTCAGTGTTTCTCTCTCACGCACCACCTCCTCACTTCAGCCCCTATCTGTCGGTGTCCCCCAAGGTTCAGTCCTAGGACCCCTGCTCTTCTCAATATACACCCTCGGCCTGGGACAGCTCAGAGTCTCACGGCTTTCAGTATCATCTCTATGCTGACGACACACAGATTTACCTCTCTGGACCGGATATCACCTCTGTACTAACCAGAATCCCACAATGTCTGTCCGCTATCTCAGCCTTCTTCTCTGCTAGATTTCTAAAACTTAACATGAATAAAACAGAAATCATCATCATCTTTCCCCCATCTCACTCAGCCCCCCATCTGACCTATCCATCAAAATCAATGGCTGTCCACTTTCCCCAGTCCCACCCTGCCTCGGGGTAACCCTGGACTCTAACCTCTCCTTGAAACCACATATCCAAGCTCTTTCCACTTCCTGCTGACTCCAACTCAAAAACATCTCCCGGATCCGCACATTCCTCAACCACGAATCGGCAAAAACACTAGTGCATGCCCACATCATCTCCCGCCTCGACTACTGCAACCTCCTGCTCTGTAGCCTCCTTTCCAACACTCTTGCACCCCTCCAATCTATCCTAAAAACTCTGCTGCCCAACTAATCCACCTGTCCCCCCGCTATTCCCCGACCTCTTCTCTCTGTAAAACGCTTCACTGGCTCCCCATTGGCCAGAGACTCCAGTTCAAAACCCTAACCATGGCATACAAAGCAATCAACAACCTGTCTCCTCCATACATCTGTGACCAGGTCACTCGGTACATACCTACACGCAACCTACGATCCTCACAAGATCTCTTTCTCTACTCCCCTCTCATCTCCTCTTCCCACAATCGCATGCAAGATTTCTCCCGTGCATCTCCTCTACTCTGGAACTCTCTACCCCAAAGCATCAGACTCTCGCCTACCTTGGAAACCTTCAAAAGGAACCTGAAGACCCACCTCTTCCGACAAGCTCTACCACACCTCTGCACGACCAGCTCTACCCTCACCTACTGTATCCTCACCCATCCCTTGTAGATTGTGAGCAGTCACAGGCAGGGTACTCTCTCCTTCTGTACCAGTTTGCTGTTACATTTTTGTTCAAGATTATTGTAATTGTTTTGCTTTGTATACCCCCTTTTTCACATGTAAGGCGCCATGGAATAAATGGCCCTATAATAATAAAAAATAATAATAATTATACCGCATGAGGAATGGCGTAAAACAAAAAAATAAAGGCAATTCTTGACCTGCTGTTGATTTGTTCACTCTGCCTTACAAAGATTGCAGTATGGCTTGGCTCACATTTATCCTGCACTCTGCGCTGAGAGCTTACCCCAGGGTTTCCATGTAAATCTCTAAAATAAGCGATTCAGCCCACACCCTGACAAAAGATTCCCTAATTCCATATAATGAGGCAGAGGGAGGCCAGTGGTCCGGCAGGGTCAGTTTTTTTAGACATACAAAAACGCAGTGTCAACCACAGTTTTGTGCACAAAGTGAAAAAAAAAACATTTTATGCAATTAATTTTGGGAAAAAGTTGCATAAATGTGGACCCGTCATGGGATGTTAACCCCTTCACGACCTTTCACATACCCATACGTCATAGTTGGGAAGGGGTTCCGGACCTTTGACGTATGGATACGTCATGGCGATCATCGTGCCTGAAGGCTGTTCAATTGTGAAAAGAAAATCAGAGCGTTTTCAATGTTTCGGCAAATGAAATTGCCCGAAACATTAAAGTCCAGCTATGATTAGTGCTATAGCAGCACCAATCATAGGTTGGAGTTAGGAGACCACAGCGTCACCAGACCTACCACCGATTGGAGTGATCGGACGATTGCACCAATCAGTTAGCAGGAAAGCAGTTTGCCCTCACAGTAACTGCTCTGCACCACCTCATTCCAGCTTGAAAACGTGCGCAGAGCGGTCACTGTCGATCTGCTGCAGATCTGCTGGGCCTTGTGGTGCCACAGGCGATTTCAGCCTGTGCCACCACTTCTGCTGTTGCTGTTTATTGAAGACCTGAAGAAAAGAAAGAACACCTTCCTGACCTGTTCCTGTCACCTGCTTTTTCTCTAATCCACCTCCATCCCTCTCTCCCTTACCCCTTCCCCGGCGCCCCTTCTGCCGCCGAGTGCTGATGAGTACTTTATGGCTCAATTTTTGCTAGGTTTTTTTTTTTCTTTTACACCACTTCCGTGAGTGCATCTTGTTGCCATTGAGCTGATCAGTGATGCACATTCCTGATCGGCATCCGTTTTTTTTTGTTTGTTTGTTTGTTTTTCATATGGGGATAGTGAAGAAGCCAGAACTTAGTCAATTGTTGATATTTTATACAACATTCCATTTTTCCACATGACTATGACCAGGAAATGCTGTGAGGCCATTCACAAATTTTTGCATTTCAACGATAATGCACAGTTTCCTCCCCGAGAATACCCCAACTTTGACCGACATTTTAATATATGGCCAGTCATTGTTCTCTTCAGCAACAAATTTTCCGAAGTGTACATTCCCCAAAGGGACACCTGAGTAGAGGAGTCCCTAATACACTTCAATGGGAGGCTTAAATTCCTGCAATACCTGCCCAGGAAGAGAGCCAGGTACGGAATAAAACTGTACAAACTGCGCAAGAGTACCTTAGGGTACACCCACAGATTTAGGGTTTATGAAGGGAAGGACACCCAGATTCAACCCTATGTGAAGGGTCACTTTGTGGGTTCTACTCTTTTGGCGCTTCAAGGGCTTTGCAAATGCAACATGGTACCCGCAAACAATTCTATGAAAGTATGAGCTCCAAAACGTCACGCCTTCATTTTGGAGCTCGGCACTGTGCCCAAAAAGTAGTTTTCCACCACATATGAGGAATCATTGTACTCGTGAGTAATTGCACAGCAAATTTTGGGGTCCATTTCCTCCTGTTACTCTTGTGAAAATAAAAAATTTGAGGTTAAAAACATTTTGTGGGAAAAATGTGACTTTCTATTTTCACAGCTCAATGTCCTAAAATTCAGCGAAGCACCTGGGGGTTTAAGGTGCTCACCACACCTCTAGATAAATTTATTGAGGGGGTCTAGTTTCCAAAATAGGGTCACTTGTGGGGGGTTTCCACTGTTTAGGCATATTAGGGGCTCTGCAAACACGACATGACATGGTTATCTATGCCAGCCAATTTTGCGTTCAAAAAGTCAAATGGCGCTCCTTCCATTCCAAGGATTGCCGTGCACCCAAACAGTGGTTTTACCCCACATATTGGGTATCGGAGTACTCAGGAAAATTTGCACAACAAATTGTATGGTCCACTTTCGCTTGGGAAAATGCTAAATTTGCGGCTAAAGGAACAATTTTGTGGGAAAAAGTAAAATGTTAATTATTTTTCCTTCCACATTGCTTTAATTCCTGTGAAGCACCTGAAGGGTTAATAATGTTCATGAATGTGGTTTTGAGCACTTTGAGGGGTGCAGTTTTTAAAATTGTGTCACATTGTTGTTTTTTTCTGTAATATAACCCCCCCCCCCACCCCCAAAGTCACTCCAAGTGTGATGTGGTCCCTAAAAAATAGGTTTTGTGAATTTTGTTGGAAAAATGAGAAATTGCTGATATACTTTTAACCCTTCTAACTCCACCACCCCCGCAAAAAAAAAAGTTTCAAAAATGCTGCGTATGCAAAGTAGACATGTGGTAAGTGTCATTTATTAAAAATTTTGTTTAGCTTAAGGGCATAAAAATTAAAAGTTGGAAAATTGCAAAAAATGTACAATATTTTCACAAACGCAAAAAATATCGACCTAAATTTACCACTAACAAAGTACAATGTGTCACAAAAAGGCAACCTCACAATCAGTGTGATCCATTGAAGTGTTCCACAGTTATTAACTCAAAGTGAAACTGGTCAGAATTGTAAAATTTGGCCTGGTCAGGAAGGACCAAACAGGCTGTGTGATGAAGGGGTTAAAAGGTTAATAGTTCTAGCCATGCAGCAAGGACTTTAATGTAATAGCAAGAATCATTCTGACTTGCCTGTGAGCTTGTGATGAATCAATACTCCAGCATGACATGGCTGTTATCTCTATGACTCGCTTTATTGGGATGGGGGGTGGGGAGCGCTAGTAACAGTATGTTGTAAAATCCAGCAAGCATAAAGTAAGACATTTGCATCTGCTTAATGTTATCCAAGCTCCATTACTACTAGCGACCTGGTACTTTTCAGCAGGGGGCATCATTACTTCAACATCATGAGATACTGTCTGAGCATATATTTCCTACACTGTCTCCCAAGTGGTTCGGGACAGTCATGGTCTGGTGTAATGTCCAGCTCATGGCCCAGTAGGGGACAATTAGGGAAGACACCATTTAGGTAAATTAAACTCTGTATAAATTAGGATTTTAGCCATTAGCTGAATTGTTGGCTTTTGCAGGCTCTCACTAGATATTTTTAAGCTAAACCAGTCAATAGAAGGGTTCGGTTGACAGTAATGTCTATGGGGGCCCAAGACAACTGATTGTCGGGAGAGAAATCAAGCAGGTATACCTGATGTTGCAGTGCCAACTGACTTGATGAGCTGCAGACAGACATGTTTGGCAAAGGATCTCTCAGAGAACACAGGAGCACTCGGCCAAACGATGGGAGAATCGGTCAATATTGCTGATGTAGTCGAACAATCGGTTGCACTCCATCTAATGATTATGGTGGGCTTGTTTTCCTATCCACAGGATTTCCACCTCCCTCGTCATCTGCAGTCAGCCTCAGGATCAAGTCCCTTTGACGCCCCCTATATCATCCACATTGAGCTGTCGTGCACCATCACTGGAGAGCTAAAGCACAGCACAAGTGCACAGAAGAGACCCGCGGCCAGTCCATGTATTGTGGTCCGTGATCTGACAGAGATCCACCGAAGTCTGCATGACCCTAAGTCATGTGCAAGGCTTGTTAAAGGGTCGATACTGACTTTTAGAATTGCTACTACAATAGGTTGAACTAGAGTTCAACACCTCTTCTCTTCTGTACAGGCAATGTGCATATTTAATTTCCCAGAGGAGCATTCCATGGCCCAGAGGTCTCTTTATACCGGCATGTCACTCTCCACATGGACAGAGGTTACCCTTTCGATACTTATCAGAGGACTCTCATCCAGCCAAATTAGACCTCTTACTTTGCACTGATAAGGGGCAAACAAGACAAAACACGTGTCTGCAATAATGATGAGGTTAAACCACACACTCCAAGCAATGTGGCAAAGCTAAAGAGTCAATATTTACCTTTAGTAGACTATTTGCTTATTATGAATAATATAAATTATATTTACACAACAAAAAAAATGTATTATTTGCAGTAAGCATGTTAAAGAGCTGGTTACCTCGACAACTCTCTCAAGGAGCGGCTCCAGCCAATGTTCATTGGATTCACAGTGGCTATCAAGGAAAGTTAGAACTTTAGATTGGGCTGCATCTGCTCCCTTAACACGAGAACGCATAAGACCTGTTATAACAGACAACTGAAATAAGCACAGGGGTGACAAACTGAAATAAAACATCATTCAATTGTTTTACTGACACAAAGTGTTAACATTTCATCACAAGAAGGGAATTTGTCAGTAGAGTCAACCCTCATAAGCTGTCTGTAATGGGCATGTAGGTTATAGAAAGTGGGCGGGTGACAGTACAGCTGAGTTGTACTTTGTCTCATTACAAACACTTCCATCAGTTCTCCTCTCCTAGTGATGTCAGCTGCTCCCACACTGGCTGTGATGATCAAGTGTTAGTAATCACTTTGTGCCTGGAGCAGAGTAGACCTATGTAATAACACACAGTTCTACAATGAGACCAGGAGTATTGTAAACCTTTAGAGGATTGAGAAAAGCACTTAAATGTGAGAAAATACATTTTTTTATTAGATCAACAACATGATTAAGATTAAAAATACGGGATTTTAAAAATAGAGCCACAATGAGGAAAAAGACGACATGGCAGAGATGATAAATACAAGCAATATAGCACAATATGTGATATATGGTGCAAATAATAGATCTTAACATCTTGTTAATATGTAAACATTTTGTTTACATATTAGGAAAAAAGTGTGGAATAAGACATCAGAACAGAAGATATTAAGGTACAATTTTATTTGTCTTTTTATGACCAGCCTGCTCATATAGACGGCTTAGGAGAATTGACACTTCTGAAATATTCCCTTAAACCAGGGTTCCCCAACTCCAGTCCTCAAGGCCCACCAACAGGTCATGTTTTCAGGATTTCCTTAGTATTGCACAGGTGATTGAATTATTGCCTGTGCAGGTGATGCAATTATCACCTGTGTAATACTAAGGAAATCCTGAAAACATGACCTGTTGGTGGGCCTTGAGGACTGGAGTTGGGGAACCCTGCCTTAAACAATTCATCTTCTTTCATTACTTTATAACTCTTCCAGCCTTCTGAACATTTTTTAGTAAGTCAGAGAATCCTTAGAACATTGCACTAAGGCTTTTAAATAATAGTTGACAATCTTATGCCAGGACCTATTTTAGATAAGCTGGGTTGGCCAAGTGTTATTTTCTTTTGTACAGTCTGCCAAGATTTCAACAATTAAAAAAAGGATTATATCCATGCTTGCAAGTATTGCAAGTAGATATGAGGGAGATACAGTCTTTTCTATATTTAGCTAATGTAATTGAGAATTTTAAGTCTAAACTGCCCCCTCCCACCCTCCAAAAGCATTGGACAGTGTCAGATCCATACCTTCACGTCTGTCATTCCTAAGGATTCGCACCTTCTCAATCTTCGCAAGCAAAGCCCCATCTTCAGCTTGTGAAGAAGTCAGAAAAACAGAAATTAAATATTGCACAAAACATAGTTTTAGATTGCAGCATACGAATCTGGAAAATAAAGACAACATTTTTTAAATAAATGTTCATATTTCGCTTTAGATGACAATGGTGTGGTTTGTGAACCAGAGAACTCGGAAAACCACTCTAGAGGAGACAATAGCCTATTGTGTAGCCATTGGTCAAGGTCAGCGCTAATAGATGTCAGAAAAGAAAATTACATGTTCCATCTTTAACATTACCTATACAGCATACATGTCAAAATCTGGCCCTCATGGTGGTTTTATTTGGCCAGCGACACCAAAACCACCACCCCCACATGGGGCCTATTATTCTGTACAGAGCACCATGTGGGGCCCATTATTCTGTATGGAGGACCATGTAGCTCCATTGTTCTGTATGGAGGACTATGTGGGGTCAATTATTCCGTATGGTGGACTATGTGGGGCCCATTATTCTGTACACTGGTTGGCCCACGACTTTGTCCAAGTTTTTCATTTTGGCCCTCTGTGTATTTGAGTTTGACATTCCTGCTATACAGTGAGAAAACAGAACAAATGTCCATCATTCTGCCTATACCAGCATTTCCCAAACCCCGTCATCACGGCCCCCCAACACGTTTTCAGGATTTCCTTAGTATTGCACAGGTGAGAGAATCTGTTATCAGTTTCTTAATAATAATTCCATCACCTGAGCAATAAAAGGAAATTCTAAACACATGACATGTTGGGGGGCTGTGAGGACTGGAGATTGGGAAACACTGCCTATACCATCCATTAAAACTTGTACATTGTATCCCTCCACTCGCTCTTAGCACTCCAGATAATAGGTCTCAGAGTAGTCTGGCACTTACTGCTCTGTATGGATCAATCTCCATTAGTTCCTACTTGCAGGAGTAAACTGTGCTCCTAAATATGCCAACACAGCGTGGATTCCTCCATTCTATTTTTTGAAGGATTGTGGATTGGGAGAATGCATATGCTTATTTTATGTTTCATGATGCTGTAACTTGCAGTTCGATAACCACTGCAGATTTATCCAGGGCTCTACCCAAGGGTTAAAGGTTATCTGGAGCACGCAGATGCCAGCATTTATTGGTTTACAAGGCTTACAAATCATTTGGTTCCTACAGAACAAGCCTACTGGAAAGTTAAGTATTAAACAAAACTCTGGGCATTTAGCATCTTAAGTGACATCAGCTCGCCTGCAGGCAGAAATAAGCCAGTAATGAGGTCAGTGCCCTCTATATTACATACATAGGTTATATGCAGAAATAACCTGGAGTTCATTTAACCCCTTCCCACCACATCAATCTTCATTTTTTGTTTTTTCATTGTTCTTTCCCCTCTTCCCAAGAGCCATAACATTTTTCAGCTAACATGGCTGTTTGGGGGCTTGTTTTTGAGCAACGAATTGTAGTTTTTAATAACACCATTCATTTGACTAAATAATGTACTGAAAAACAAGAAACACATCCAAATTCCCCTTAGCGAACTTGAACCTGCTGTTCTATTGCATTATATAGAGAATGAGGGCTGGGCTTCACAGGAGGTCTAGGATGGCCGTCAATGGGGCCTTCAATAGGTCAAAGGCGGTCATGACAACCCATCGCAACTTGTGACTGCAATTACACCACTTAAATGCTGCTGTCAGTGACTGACAGGGAAATGTAAATGGCTAAACAGCAGTGACAAGAGCACGCTCCGGTCGCTGACGTTACAGGCAGATGCCGGCTGTATCTGCCCACTATGGTGTGGGCTCAGCTACTGAGCCAGTTCTACACATGACCCGAAGTAGGACATACTATTAAATGCAACGTCAGGAAGGGTTTAATGAAGCTGTAGACTTACCACTGTCACTGTAATCATCAACTAGTATAATTTCTTTAACAAGGTGAACAGGACTTTTTTTTAATACACTAAAAAAGAAAACAAAAATAAAAGTCCAGTTAAAATCAAAACATCAGGAAAAAAATAGAAAAACTGGAGGGTAAAAAGCATATTATTCAGCACTAGTTTATGTCATACACCATGTACAAATTCACATTGGCCTTTCAGTCTTCCTGCTTTGTCATAGGTGCAAAAGAAAAATACTACATTTGAAAGTGAACAGATCTATCACACGCCGGACACCAATGATTAATTATACCAAATAATTATTTTCCAGTATGTATGTCAGATTCTGTGATGGAGGCATCTAACTGAAGCTATCTGGAAGAGGTGAGCATGGTCTTAAAGGGGCATTTTTTGAAAAACAGGCAGGGAAATGTTTTACCTCACAAAAGAATCAGCTGTAATGTCTGTATACTTTCTTTTCCTCCCCCCCAGGAGATGTGGTATGATCAGACTATGTTCCTGTACGGTCAGACACAGCCATTACACAGTACACAGCAGGGGCACATTTATAAGATTATCTCAGCACAGGAACATTTTATTTAAACACATCCAATTGTGGAAATTGTTATTATTTCAATATCTATTGATTAAAATCAACTTTAACATTAACTTTGTTGGTGGGAAAACCACTTTAACCCCGAAGCCTGTTTGCACGTTAATAACCAGGCGAAGTTTAACAATTCTGACCAGTGTCACTTTATGAGGTAATACCGTATTTTTCGGACTATAAGACGCCCCAGACCATAAGACGCACCTGGGTTTTAGATGAGGAAAATAGGGAAAAAAAATGTAAACAAAAAATGTGGTCATGATGCCCTGTTAAGGGGGAGAGGGTCGGCTGATGACACTGTTATAGGGGTAATATCCCCTAATTCTGTTCTAATAGCCCCCATTCTGGTATGCAAGGCCCCCCTCATCCTGGTATGCTTGGCACCTCCACCTTCATTACACAAAAAAATAAACACTCCTACTCCCCTTTCTTCTTCTCTCCTCCAGCGCTGTGTCCTCCTCTGCAGCCGGCACAGATCTCCCTGTGTGAGCCGCGCATTACGTAACAGCTGTGTGCGTGGGGAGCAGTGACTGCATGCTCCTTGATAGCGGGCGCACACTGGAGCCGCAGCAGGGCCCCTGCTGCTGGGCGGTTGCTTGTGCCCGCTATTAAAGAGCATGAATATTCACCCCCTCTCCATTCCCATGGGCGTGGAGAAGGGGTGAATATTCATGGCCTTTAGTAGCGGGCACAAGTGACGGCCGAGCGCTGCAGCTACACTGTACGCCCGTGATTAAGGACAATGAATATTCAGTGTAGTGATGAGAGCCTGCTTAATAAGGGTTAAAAGTTGACAAGCGATTTCTCATTTTTCCAACAAAATTTACAAAACATTTTTTTTTTTAGGGACAACAGATTTGAAGTGACTTTGAGAGGTCTTTATGACAGAAAATACCCAAAAGTGACACCATTCTAAAAACTGCATTCCTTAAAGGTGCTCAAAATCACATTCAAAACGTTTATTAACCCTTTAGGTGCTTCACAGTAATTTTTAGAATGTGGAAGAAAACGATGAACATTTTTTTTCACAAAAATGTTACTTTAGACAAAAATTTTTTTTATTTTTTGCAAGGGTAACAGGAAAAAATGGACCCCAAAATTTGTTGTGCAATTTCTCCTCACCATGCAGATACCCCCATACGTGGGGGAAAATCACTGTTTGGGCGCACAGCATGGCTCGGAAGGGAAGGAGCGCCATTTGACTTTTTGAATGTAAAATTTGCTTGAATAATTAGCGGACGCCATGTCGCGTTTGGGGAGCCCCTGATGTGCCTAAACAGTGGAAATTCCCCACAAGTGACACCATTTTGGAAACTAGACCCCTCAATGAATTTATTTAGATGTGTGGTGAGTACCTTGAACCCACAGGTACTTCAAAGTTTTACAACGTGGAAAAATGAAAAATATATGTTATTCCCACAAAAATGTTGTTTTAGCCACAATTTTTTTTATTTTCACGAGGATTGCAGGAGAAAATGGACCCCAAAATTTGTTGTGCAATGTTTCCTACGTATGCAGATACCCCATATGTGGTCGAAAACTACTTTTGATGCACAGTGCAAAGCTCAAAAGGGAAGAAGTGCCATACTGGAGTTCAGATTTTCCTGGACTGGTTTGAGGGTGCCATGCCACACTGGCAAAGCCCCTGAGGTGCTAGAACAGCAGACCCCCATAAGAAGTCACATTTTACAAACTACACCTCTCAAATAATTAATTTACGGGTCCCGTGAGCATACTGACACCACAAGTGGATCACAGAATTTTATATCATTGGCCAGTGATGAAAAAAATAATTACATTTTTTTACCTCCAAAATTTTGTTTTGCCCGCAGATTTTACATTTTCACACTGGGAAATGAGTAAAAATGGCACCAAAATTTGTCCAACAATTTCTGCTGAATTTAGAAATACCCCATATGTGGCTGTATAGTACTGCTTACCCATATGTCGAGACTCGGGAGGGACGAAGCGCTATTTGCCTCAAGGAGCGTAGATTTTTTTAGAATAGTAAATGGGCTCCATATACAGAGACCCTAAGTGCTAGAATAGAAGAATTCTCCCTCAAATAACCCCATTTTGGAAATTATACCCCTTTGGGAATTTATCTACAGGTGTACTGACAATTTTGAGTCCATGGGACTTTTCCAGAAACAAGCAGCAGTGGATGTTGCGGAGATAAAATTGCAAACGACCGTTGTAGTGACCAGTACATTGTAGTGACCAGTACATTGCAGTGACCAGTACATTGCAGTGACCAGTACATTGCAGTGACCAGTACATTGCAGTGACCAGTACATTGTGCCCAGCTTGCGCTGTGCACCCGTAAATTAAGCAGGCTCTCATCGCTACAGAAATGTCCAACATGTGGACGCTAACTGCGGTTTAGGCACACTGTGGGGCTCAAAAGGGAGGTGGGCATTTGTATTTGGGAGCACAAAATTTGCTGAATTTATTTTGAGGGGTAAGGGCCATTTTGCTTTAACAGAGCCTTTGTGCTACTACTAACGTGGAAGCCCCCTATATTTCCATTAACAGATGATGGACCTGAGTGGGGACTTTCTTTTTTTGTGGATTGAGTCGAAGCTTTAATTGTGATCCAAAATGTTATGTAAAATGTTCCCATTTATCTGGCGCTCTACAGTGAGCACTAACATCGGGTTTTCCATTGAAATCTCCGAGTGACGCAATTCAGATGAAACCCCTGCGGGATCCATTCACTATAATGAAGCAGCAGAGTTACTCTGGACTCCGTCTGGTCTCTGTTCAGCAGTGTCCTTTTTAAAGATGTTCACAAGACTGTGGCCAACCGCACTTTTATGCACGCCTAATAAAAAGACGGCCACCGCCGGGTCACAGGCCAGACGGCGTCCACAGTACCTCCATCTGCCTCATTATAAGAAATCTTCCGCTGGGGGATATCTGTCTGAATCACGTATTTCAGAGATTTATATGGAAACCCCGGTGTACGCGCCCAGCGCAGAGCACGGGATAATAGTGTTTACTAAAGGGGTTAACTAGTGGGATAGTTTAATAGGTCAGGTCGTTCCGGACGCGATACCAAATATGTGTACTTGTTGTTTTTTTTTTTTCATAATAATATTTATTTACGGGTAATATGTGTACTTGTTGTTTTGTTTTGTTTTTCATAATAATATTTATTTACGGGTAAAATATATTTTTTTCCATTATTTTTTTTGCTTAATCCCACTATGGTACTTTCACTTTCTGCAGGCTGATCGCTGTTATAAGGTCTAGCAGTGCAGGATCACTGCTATGCCTTATAGCTGTCAGTCCTGCAGACACAAGATAGTTACATCATGCACTGCACATGATCTAACTAACTTGCTAGTGCCTGGTGACCCGGGTGTCATCATGACAAGATCGGATCACCATGACAACGATCGGGACACCGCGATGAAGTCGCGGGGTCTCCTATCCAAGAGCAGACGGGCTTCGGCTCGCTCCCTAAATGCAGCATTTAGGGGGTTAAAGTGCCGGGAGCGGTGCGGGCACTACTCCTGGCACTGAGTGCCGGGTGTCAGCTGTCAGAACCAGCAGACACCCGGTGGCGGTTACGCACGCACAGCCTCTGTGATCGCAAAATCGCCGACACATATCCATACGTCCCTGGTCAATAAGGTCCAGGCCACAGGGACATATGGATACGTCTCATGTCAGAGGTTAACCAATCTTTATGTTCTCACTGCTAAAAAGAAGTCACGGCCACAGTCCAGTTCTCATCGTTCAGAGTTTTACTGTAGAGGTGACTTCTTCCAGTGGTAAAGACAAGTCAGCCGCCTGACATTAGCAGTAAAATATCAGTGTGCCTGACCTATGCTCACTGCTGCTGTCACTGTCGTGTTCAGAGCACTGCTGAGAAATCATCATCATCCTGCTGTGGTCTGATAACCGACACAGCTCTGCTCAGTGTAAAGCGTCATTCAGATGTCTGTAAAAGTAGGGATGTCTGAATAAAGCTTTACTGCTGCGTCTGCAAGCGCCTCAGAAGAGATATAAGCAGCAGTAAAGCCCCATTCAGACGTCCCTGAAATACAGACATCTGAATGAGGCTTTACACTGACTGGGCAGAACTATGAATCTAATGCCACCATGTGTACTACAGTCCGTTGAGCAATAGTAGTAGGGGATCCAGTACACGCGGGTAGATAAAATCATTGTTTATTACAAAATTGTACAAAACCAAACTTAAATCAGTGTATATTCCATAAAAAGATTAGGCAAATGGTCTATTAGACATGGGAGGCATTACAAGTTTTGAACCTTTGAAGTCTCTGGTTCTTAGTCATAACTCTCGTTATGCTGCGCGTCTCGAACCTTTGAACTACATGGTTCTTAGTGATAACTTTTGTCATAGTTCAAAGGTTTGAAACGTGTAAGTAAACCTTTTCCCAAGAACAAAAAGACATTTTAATCACTAGATTCTGGAATAAAAATAAGTTCCACAATTGGTTTTGTTAAAAATATATATATACCTGTGTGGAGATAATGTTATAAATGTGAGGCAAACCATTTCACTGCCTGTTTTTAAGCAATGTTTTACCTAAAAGGAAGATTCAGCTGTGACCCCCCTGTTGTAATATCTGTATACTTTCTTTTGCTCCCTCCCCTGCCCAGGAGATGTGGTATGATCAGACCATGTTCCTGTACGGTCAGACACAGCCATTACACAGTACACAGCAGGGGCACATTTATAAGATTATCTCAGCACAGGAACATTTTATTTAAACACATCCAATTATGGAAATTATTATTATTCTAAGATGTATTGATTTAAATGAACTTTATTCATGGGAAAACCCTTTTAATCTTTTTATGGAATATACACTGATTAAGAGGTTTTTAATTATGGAATAAACATGGATTTTATTTACTCACGTGTGTTGGATCCCCAGCTATCTCAAGTGTTCCCTGTGATTGCTAGCTGATAGGAGGGTGACCTGAATAATACTTTTTTTTCTGATTTGTTACCTGCTGAAAACGTATGCAATCCCATCCTTTGACACAATATGCTGAGAAGTGTATCTAACCTCATCATGTGTGACACCGTTATTGTATTCATTCCTATCATTTGTGATACAGTCTGGTAAGCTGGGTATCTAATCCTATCATGTGTAATACAGTGAGCAGCTCAGCAATAACTCAGCGCTGTCGGTAAGGAATGTCGTGGTGTTTTGCTTGGACGAGAAGGCTAGCGTTCTGTAATTTTTTTAGTTAGTGGTCAGACAGTCCCTATTTTGCGTGTGATGTGCTTGAGGTGCAGTTATGAAACTAATCCATGGTGTTGGTGTTAAAGTCCTTTGTGTGCCAACCACCTAATCCAAAAGATGGCGATCTCAAGAGCAAACTGAACTCCCAAGCTGTCAAACATTTATACATATGCGAACACACTGACCTGATTACTGTGCGGAGTAATGCGGACCTGGCCTCATTATGAAAAGTTATGACAACGCTGGTTGATGGAAGATCAGTCCTCCAATGTTTCCTACGACATCTTACAGGAAAAAAAAACCAATGCATTATATCAGTTACATAGCTTCTCATGAAGGCAGATTAAGAAAATGTCATTAAAAAGGATGAGTCACAAGGTTTCACAATACAAACTGTATGCACTGTTATATAAATACTAGATGGTGGCCCGATTCTAGCGCATCGGGTATTCTAGAATATGTATGCGTCCGACCGGGCTCGACTAATCAGCGAAGCAGTGTTTAAATGGGTTGTGCACTACTTTAAATTAACTGCCAAATGTATCCCCCCGGGGCCCCTAATGAATTTTGGAGGACCGGGGAGCGAGGCCGCCGGTCGGGGAACTTCTGCTGCGAGCAGCCGGGAGATGACCGGCTAGCACAGGGTGAGCGTGGCAGCGGGTGAGCGTGGCAGCGGGTGAGAATGTGAGGGTGGGAGCGAGAGGGTGGGAGCGAGAGGGTGGGAGCGAGAGGGTGGGAGCGAGAGGGTGGGAGCGAGAGGGTGGGAGCGAGAGGGTGGGAGCGAGAGGGTGGGAGCGAGAGGGTGGGAGCGAGAGGGTGGGAGCGAGAGGGTGGGAGCGTGAGGGTGGGAGCGTGAGGGTGGGAGCGTGAGGGTGGGAGCGTGAGGGCGGGAGCGTGAGGGCGGGAGCGTGAGGGCGGAAGCGTGAGGGCGGGAGCGTGAGGGCGGGAGCGTGAGGGCGGGAGCGTGAGGGCGGGAGCGTGAGGGCGGGAGCGTGAGGGCGGGAGCGTGAGGGCGGGAGCGTGAGGGCGGGAGCGTGAGGGCGGGAGCGTGAGGGCGGGAGCGTGAGGGCGGGAGCGTGAGGGCGGGAGCGTGAGGGCGGGAGCGTGAGGGCGGGAGCGTGAGGGCGGGAGCGTGAGGGCGGGAGCGTGAGGGTGGGAGCGTGAGGGCGGGAGCGTGAGGGCGGGAGCGTGAGGGTGGGAGCGTGAGGGTGGGAGCGTGAGGGTGGGAGCGTGAGCGTGCGAGGGTGGGAGCGTGAGCGTGCGAGGGTGGGAGCGTGAGCGTGCGAGGGTGGGAGCGTGAGCGTGCGAGGGTGGGAGCGTGAGCGTGCGAGGGTGGGAGCGTGAGCGTGCGAGGGTGGGAGCGTGAGCGTGCGAGGGTGGGAGCGTGAGCGTGCGAGGGTGGGAGCGTGAGCGTGCGAGGGTGGGAGCGTGAGCGTGCGAGGGTGGGAGCGTGAGCGTGCGAGGGTGGGAGCGTGAGCGTGCGAGGGTGGGAGCGTGAGCGTGCGAGGGTGGGAGCGTGAGCGTGCGAGGGTGGGAGCGTGAGCGTGCGAGGGTGGGAGCGTGGGCGTGCGAGGGTGGGAGCGTGAGCGTGCGAGGGCGGGAGCGTCCGAGCGCGCGAAGGCGGGAGCGTCCGAGCGCGCGAAGGCGGGAGCGTCCGAGCGCGCGAAGGCGGGAGCGTCCAAGCGCGCGAAGGCGGGAGCGTCCGAGCGCGCGAAGGCGGGAGCGTCCGAGCGCGCGAAGGCGGGAGCGTCCGAGCGCGAGAGCGTCCGAGCGCGAGCCGCTAACGGCCGCCATCTTGTTCTGAAATCCCGCGTCGCTGATTGGCCGCGGCCTGACCAATCAGCGACGTGGGATTTCCTGGACAGACAGACAGACGGGATAAGACCATTATATATATTAGATCTTAGATCTTATGGGGCTTGTATATTTACTTTTAAAATCCATTTCAAAATAGCTGTGTAATCCTGATATAAACCCTTTCTATAGAACTGCCATATATGTGCCACAGATGTCAAGAGTGCATACACCCAGCAGGCTTAGGAGTGGAGCCAAACACAAGACATAGCAGGTGATGGCTGTGTTATGCAGCCGGCACCTGACACCAATAGCAACTAGCTCCAATCACTGCTGTGAACCACTTAATTGCTAATGTCAGTCTCTGACAGGAGCATTAAAGGGAATTTGTCACCAGGTTTTTGTTTGCTATTTAATCTGAGAGCATCATAATGTAGGAGCAGAGACCCTGATTACAGCGATGTGCCATTTAAGAAGCCATGTTTTGAAGTTTGAAAACAATCAGTGGTTTATCAACAAGAAATTATCACTACAGGACAACTGATCTCCTGCCTCCTAGTCCAACCACGCTCGCACCACTGATTAGCAGCCCTATGTCACTATATACTGTACTCAGAAAGCTGTGGTGTGTGTGGAGTTACACAGCGCTCAACAACTGAGCTCTGCTAGATCTGCAGCTGAGAAAACTGTGACTATCACAACTGCTGCACCCAGTAAACTGTCATATATTGCTGTAATCAAGGTCGCTGTCCCTACATCATGATGATGTCAGATTACATAGCAAAAACCTGCTGACAGATCCCCTCTAAACGGAGTGATCTGGGGTAATTGAGGAGTGCATCCAATGACGTGCCGCAGCCAATCACAGGCCGCAGAGATCCGGTGGCTGGTGGAAAAGTGAAACTTCCACTAGCTGTCCCTGCGTAGATGACAAAGCGTCTTGCACTGGATCCAGGTGGGTGCAGATGGATAATTATTACTCAGGAGGTTATTTTTTCCACATCCAGCTCCCTGGGTAAGGTTTTCTTTTGCCCCAAGATCGGCTTTAATTTGACTTCATATTGTAATACTGCAGTATTTCAGTACGTAGTGCAAGCAGATGATTGCAAAGTCAAGAGAAGCTAAAGGAAATGGAAAAAAATAAAAACTATTTTGATCACCCCACTTTTCTCAATTCAAACATAGAGAAATAGGAAAATAATGTGGGAAAAGTCTGATCTATGAAACCATACATAAGTTACCTATACAGCAAATGCCGGGGAAAAACAACAAAATATAAAAAAAATTGAATAGACAAAACTGCATTTTCTTTTCTATTCCTTACAAAGAAAAAAATAAAATACACGTCAATAGTAAATAGCACCAATAAAAACTACAGCTCACTACACAACAAAAACATCCAGACAAGTCCAGAGACGAAAAAATTGAAAAAGTTAAGGGCTGAACTCTGAAAAACAATGGCGAATGATTATTTATTTTATTTTTTTACACCATTTCACCTCACTTTACGTTGTTGTCTTGTTTTCAGTACATTATATGGATAAAAAGAAAGATAGTATTCAATTCAAACCTACAAATTGGCCTGCAAAAAAAACGCCCTCAATGGCCATGTTTATTGGAGAAAAAAAAAAGTTATGGCTCTTGCAAGAATGAGAAGAAAAGACAAAAGCACAAAAAAATAACCCTGTCCGGAAGTGGTTGAGATAAACATTTTCCGAGTTCAGGAATAGAATGAAATAGCTGATAAATCCAAGTGTATTCAGTCTGTGCCCACCCAGCCTGAGCACTATAAGATCTCAGCAGCCGGAGGGACGGCTACAGCTTATCCCGAGCACTGTAAGATCTCAGCAGCCTGAGAGACGGCTACAGCTTATACCGAGCACTGTAAGATCTCAGCAGCCGGAGGGACGGCTACAGCTTATCCCGAGCACTGTAAGATCTCAGCAGCCTGAGAGACGGCTACAGCTTATACCGAGCACTGTAAGATCTCAGCAGCCGGAGGGACGGCTACAGCTTATACCGAGCACTGTAAGATCTCAGCAGCCTGAGGGACGGCTACAGCTTATCCCGAGCAATGTAAGATCTCAGCAGCCGGAGGGACGGCTACAGCTTATACCGAGCACTGTAAGATCTCAGCAGCCTGAGGGACGGCTACAGCTTATCCCGAGCTATGTAAGATCTCAGCAGCCTGAGGTACGGCTACAGCTTATACCGAGCACTGTAAGATCTCAGCAGCCGGAGGGACAGCTACAGCTTATCCCGAGCACTGTAAGATCTCAGCAGCAGGAGGGACGGCTACAGCTTATCCCGAGCAATGTAAGATCTCAGCAGCCTGAGGGACGGCTACAGCTTATCCCGAGCAATGTAAGATCTCAGCAGCCTGAGGGACGGCTACAGCTTATACCGAGCACTGTAAGATCTCAGCAGCCTGACAGACGGCTACAGCTTATACTGAGCACTGTAAGATCTCAGCAGCAGGAGGGACGGCTACAGCTTATACCGAGCACTGTAAGATCTCAGCAGCAGGAGGGACGGCTACAGCTTATACCGAGCACTGTAAGATCTCAGCAGCAGGAGGGACGGCTACAGCTTATACCGAGCACTGTAAGATCTCAGCAGCCTGAGAGACGGCTACAGCTTATACCGAGCACTGTAAGATCTCAGCAGCCTGAGGGACGGCTACAGCTTATACCGAGCACTGTAAGATCTCAGCAGTCTGAGGGACGGCTACAGCTTATACCGAGCACTGTAAGATCTCAGCAGCCTGAGGGACGGCTACAGCTTATACCGAGCACTGTAAGATCTCAGCAGCCTGAGAGATGGCTACAGCTTATACAGAGCACTGTAAGATCTCAGCAGCCTGAGGGACGGCTACAGTTTATACCGAGCACTGTAAGATCTCAGCAGCCTGAGGGACGGCTACAGCTTGTACCGAGCACTGTAAGATCTCAGTAGCAGGTGGGACACTTGAGGTGTTATCAGGCTCGGTTGCCAAGGATTGAGGTAAATTTACAATGGATTAAACAACCATTCTGACATGAATTCTCAAACTAAGGGAATGGGTGGACTGCAGCACCAAGATATGTTATCAAACTTGGGGTTATTCAGTTTGGAAAAATGAAGGCTTAGGGGTGATCTTATTACAATATACAAATATATGAGGGACAGCACAGATATCTCTTTATGACCTTTATATGCTTAGGCCTGTGATGCTGAAATCTAGAGAGAAGGTTTAATTATAATCACAGATGGCGATTCTCTACTGTAAGAGCAGTGAGATTATGGAACTTTCTGCCACATCTTGTAACTGTTGATTCACTACAAAAGTACAAGGAGGCAATGATGCCTTTCTTGAAAATTATAATATCACAGGTTATGAGTAGTGTTGAGCGATACCTTCCGATATCAGGAAATATCGTATCGGATTGGATCGGGCCGATACCCAAAAAGTATCGGATATCGCCGATTCCGATACCGGAAACCAATGCAAGTCAATGGGACACAAATATCGGAATGAAAATAAACCCTTTCTTTCCTTGTAGGTTAATTCTACATGAAGTAAAACAACTAAGAATAATGTAGAATGACATGAAAAGCCGGCAATTCATCAGCGGCATTCACCGGTACCCGACAATTTACAACAGAAAGAATAGAGCTTCACACATAGATTAGATAGATAGAAACATGTCAGTCACATATATATGAAGTACAGTGACAGTGTTGCTTACTGTACTTGTCATTTAGTGTAAAGGATTTATTAAAAAAAATATTAGTGTTTTCGTGCACCGTCTCTTTAAAAAAGCCGGCCGGCAATTCAGCATCTGTACCCGACAATTTATAACAGACAGAATAGAGCTTCACACATAGATTAGATAGATAGAAACATGTCAGTCACATATATAAGAAGTACAGTGACAGTGTTGCTTACAGAACTTGTCATTTAGTGTAAAGGATTTATTTAAAAAAATAATAGTGTTTTCATGCACCGTCTCTTTAAGAAAGCCGGCCGGCAATTCAGCATCTGTACCCGACAATTTAGAATAGAAGGAATAGAGAATCACACATAGATTAGATAGATAGAAACATGTCAGTCACATATATATGAAGTACAGTGACAGTGTTGCTTACTGTACTTGTCATTTAGTGTAAAGGATTTATTAAAAAAAATATTAGTGTTTTCGTGCACCGTCTCTTTAAAAAAGCCGGCCGGCAATTCAGCATCTGTACCCGACAATTTATAACAGACAGAATAGAGCTTCACACATAGATTAGATAGATAGAAACATGTCAGTCACATATATATGAAGTACAGTGACAGTGTTGCTTACAGAACTTGTCATTTAGTGTAAAGGATTTATTTAAAAAAATAATAGTGTTTTCATGCACCGTCTCTTTAAGAAAGCCGGCCGGCAATTCAGCATCTGTACCCGACAATTTAGAATAGAAGGAATAGAGAATCACACATAGATTAGATAGATAGAAACATGTCAGTCACATATATATGAAGTACAGTGACAGTGTTGATTACTGTACTTGTCATTTAGTGTTAAAATAAAGGATTTATTTAAAAAAAAATTGGCGTGGGGTTCCCCTTAATTTTAGGCTCTAGCGGAGGTTAAGCAGACAGCTGGGGCAAATGTTTGAAGCCTGGGAAGGGGGTAATACCCACGGAGCTTCCCAGGCTACTAATATCAGCCCCCAGCTGAATACCTAGCCTTTACTAGCTATTAAAATGGGGGACCCCCCCAAAAAAATGACGTGGGGTCCCCCCTAATTTAATAGCTAGCACAGGCTAGGCAGACAGCTGGGGGCTGATATTAATAGCCCAGGAAGGGTGCCATGAATATTGGCCCCCTCCCAGGCTAGAAACACCAGCCGTCAGCCGCCCCAGAAATGGCGCATCCATAGGATGCGCCAATTCTGGCACTTAGCCTCGCTCTTCCACGCTGCCCTGGTGCGGTGGCAGGGGGTAATAGGGTTGGGGTTGATGTCAGCTTATAATGCCAGCTGACATCAAGCCCAGGTTAGTAATGGAGAGGCGTCTATAAGACACCCCCATTACTAACCCCATAGTCAAAGTTAAAAGAAAACACAAACACCCAGAGTAAAGTCCTTTAATTGAAATAAAGACACAATTCTTTATTGTTCTAAATTAAACCATACTTACCATCACGCCCATTCCAGCTGAAGCCAACGATCTCCTGCAATAAAAGAAAAATAATAAAGCAACCTCATCCTTACCTTTCGATGGTTCCCAGGACAGCTCCAGCTCTGCTACATCGAGATGACAGGCTGGACCGCAGCAGAAAGCTGCCATCCAGCCTGTCATCCCGCAGACACTGAGAAGCGCAGGCATGCTTGCGCTCCTCAGTGTCTCTCTGTGACGTCATCCAGATGAGCCGAGTTCATGTCCAATGAACTCAGCTCACCTCATGCACGTCACTGACAGCGTGGGAAAATTCTCCTGCACTCAGCGCTTCAGCGTGAGAATTCTCCCACGCTGTCAGTGACATACATGAGGTGAGGTCATGTCCAATGAACTCAGCTCACCTCATGCACGTCACTGACAGCGTGGGAAAATTCTCACGCTGAAGTGCTGAGTGCAGGAGAATTTTCCCACGCTGTCAGTGACGTACATGAAGTGAGCGGAGTTCATTGGACATGACCTCGGCTCATCTGGATGCCGTCACAGCCAGACACTGAGGAGTGGAAGTATGCCTGCGCTTCTCAGTGTCTGCGGGATGACAGGATGGATGGCAGCGTTCTGCTGCGGTCCAGCCTGTCATCTCGATGTAGCAGAGCTGAAGCTGTCGTGGGAGCCATGGAAAGGTAAGGATGAGGTTGCTTTATTATTTTACTTTTATTGCAGGAGATCGTTGGCTTCAGCTGGAATGGGCGTGATGGTAAGTATGGTTTAATTTAGAACAATAAAGAATTGTGTGTTTATTTCAATTAAAGGACTTTTTTCTGGGTGTTGTGTTTTTTTAAATACTTTACTAGAAATTCATGGTGGTCATGTCTAATATTGGCGTGACCCCATGAATTTTGGGCTTAGGGCCAGCTGATAATGCCAAGCTGGCCTTAACCCCTTTATTACCCAGTGAGCCACCGCACCAGGGCCCTGGATGAGTTGGGTACAGCGCCAGAAGATGGCGCTTCTATGAACGCGCCATTTTCTGGGGCGGCTGCGGACTGCAATTTGCAGCGGGGGTGGCCCAGAAAGCTTGGGTCTCCCTGCGCTGCGGATTCCAGCCCCCAGCTGCCTAGTTGTATCTGGCTGGGCACAAAAATAGGGCGAAGCCCCACGCATTTTTTTTTAAAATTATTTCATGAAATTCATGGAATAATTAAGAAAAAAAGGGCTTCCCTATATTGTTGTGTCCAACCAGGTACAAATAGGCAGCTGGTGGTTGGGGGCAGCCCATTCCTGCCTGCTGTACCTGGCTGGACACAAATATAGTGCGAAGCCCCACGTCAATTTTTTTTTAATTATTTCATGAAATAATTTTTTAAAAAAGGGCTTCCCTATATTGTTGTGTCCGGCCAGGTACAAATAGGCAGCTGGTGGTTGGGGGCAGCCTGTTCCTGCCTGCTGTACCTGGCTGGACACAAATATAGGGCGAAGCCCCACGTCAATTTTTTTTAAAATAAGTCCTTTATTTTAACACTAAATGACATTTGAGGAGTTAATAAAGATGCAGTCCCTAAATTATTATTTATTTTTTAATTAATTTTTCCCAAAACTTTTGACGTGGGCTTCGCCATATTTTTGTATGCCAGCCAGGTACAGCATCCAGCTTCTATGAACGCGCCATTTTCCGGGGTGGCTGCGCACTGCAATTTTCAGCGGGGGGAGGGGGGGGGGCAGAAAGCTTGGGCCTCCCTGCGCTGCAGATTCCATCCCCCAGCTGCCTAGTTGTACCTGGCTGGACACAAAAATAGGGAGAAGCTTCACGTATTTTTTTTTTTTAATTATTTCATGAAATTCATGAAATAATTAAGAAAAAAAGGGCTTCCCTATATTGTTGTGTCCAACCAGGTACAAATAGGCAGCTGGTGGTTGGGGGCAGCCCGTTCCTGCCTGCTGTACCTGGCTGGACACAAATATAGTGCGAAGCCCCACGTCAATTTTTTTTAAATCATTTCAGGAAATTCATGAAATAATTTAAAAAAATTGATGTGGGGCTTCGCCCTATATTTGTGTCCAGTCAGGTACAGCAGGCAGGAACGGGCTGCCCCCAACCACCAGCAGCCTATTTGTACCTAGCCGGACACAACAATATAGGGAAGCCCTTTTTTTCTGAATTATTCCATGAATTTCATGAATTTAAAAAAAAAAAAACGTGGAGCTTCGCCCTATTTTTGTGTCCAGCCAGGTACAACTAGGCAGCTGGGGGCTGGAATCTGCAGCGCAGGGAGGCCCAAGCTTTCTGGGCCCCACCCGCTGCAAATTGCAGTCCGCAGCCGCCCCGGAAAATGGCGCGTTCATAGAAGCGCCATCTTCTGGCGCTGTACCCAACTCATCCAGGGCCCTGATGCGGTGGCTCACTGGGTAATAAAGGGGTTAAGGCCAGCTTGGCATTATCAGCTGGCCCTAAGCCCGAAATTCATGGGGTCACGCCAATATTAGACATGACCACCATGAATTTCTAGTAAAGTATTTAAAAAAAACACAAACACCCAGAAAAAAGTCCTTTAATTGAAATAAACACACAATTCTTTATTGTTCTAAATTAAACCATACTTACCATCACGCCCATTCCAGCTGAAGCCAACGATCTCCTGCAATAAAAGAAAAATAATAAAGCAACCTCATCCTTACCTTTCCATGGCTCCCACGACGGCTCCAGCTCTGCTACATCGAGATGACAGGCTGGACCGCAGCAGAACGCTGCCATCCAGCCTGTCATCCCGCAGACACTGAGAAGCGCAGGCATACTTCCACTCCTCAGTGTCTGGCTGTGACGGCATCCAGATGAGCCGACAATGAACTCGGCTCACCTCATGTACGTCACTGACAGCGTGGGAGAATTCTCCTGCACTCAGCGCTTCAGCGTGAGAATTTTCCCACGCTGTCAGTGACGTGCATGAGGTGAGGTCATGTCCCATGAACTCGGCGCACCTCATGCACGTCACTGACAGCGTGGGAGAATTCTCACGCTGAAGCGCTGAGTGCAGGAGAATTTTCCCACGCTGTCAGTGACGTGCATGAGGTGAGCTGAGTTCATTGGACATGACCTCGGCTCATCTGGATGACGTCACAGAAAGACACTGAGGAGCGCAAGCATGCCTGCGCTTCTCAGTGTCCGCGGGATGACAGGCTGGATGGCAGCGTTCTGCTGCGGTCCAGCCTGTCATCTCGATGTAGCAGAGCTGAAGCTGTCCTGGGAACCATGGAAAGGTAAGGATGAGGTTGCTTTATTATTTTACTTTTATTGCAGGAGATCGTTGGCTTCAGCTGGAATGGGTGTGGCGGTAAGTATGGTTTAATTTAGAACAATAAAGAATTGTGTCTTTATTTCAATTAAAGGACTTTTTTCTGGGTGTTTATGTTTTTTTTAAATACTTTACTAGAAATTCATGGCGGTCATGTCTAATATTGGCGTGACCCCATGAATTTCGGGCTTAGGGCCAGCTGATAATGCCAAGCTGGCCTTAACCCCTTTATTACCCAGTGAGCCACCGCACCAGGGCCCTGGATGAGTTGGGTACAGCGCCAGAAGATGGCGCTTCTATGAACGCGCCATTTTCCGGGGCGGCTGCGGACTGCAATTTGCAGCGGGTGGGACCCAGAAAGCTTGGGTCTCCCTGCGCTGCAGATTCCAGCCCCCAGCTGCCTAGTTGTACCTGGCTGGACACAAAAATAGGGCGAAGCGCCACACATTTTTTTTTTTAATTATTTCATGAAATTCATGGAATAATTAAGAAAAAAAGGGCTTCCCTATATTGTTGTGTCCGGCTAGGTACAAATAGGCAGCTGGTGGTTGGGGGCAGCCCGTTCCTGCCTGCTGTACCTGGCTGGACACAATTATAGGGCGAAGCCCCACATAATTTTTTTTTAATTATTTCATGAATTTCCTGAAATAATTAAAAAAAAATTGACGTGGGGCTTCACACTATATTTGTGTCCAGCCAGGTACAGCAGGCAGGAATGGGCTGCCCCCAACCACCAGCTGCCTATTTGTACCTAGCCGGACACAACAATATAGGGAAGCCCTTTTTTTCTTAATTATTCCATGAATTTCATGAAATAATTAAAAAAAAAAAAACGTGGAGCTTCTCCTTATTTTTGTGTCCAGCCAGGTACAACTAGGCAGCTGGGGGATGGAATCTGCAGCGCAGGGAGGCCCAAGCTTTTTGCCCTCCCCCCCCCGCTGAAAATTGCAGTCCGCGGCCGCCCCGGAAAATGGCGCGTTCATAGAAGCTGGATGCTGTACCTGGCTGGCATACAAAAATATGGCGAAGCCCACGTCAAAAGTTTTGGGAAAAATTTATTAAAAAATAAATAATAATTTAGGGACTGCATCTTTATTAAGTCCTCAAATGTCATTTAGTGTTAAAATAAAGGATTTATTTAAAAAAAAAATGGCGTGGGATCCCCCATAATTTTAGTCTCTAGCGGAGGTTAAGCAGACGGCTGGGGCAGATGTTTGAAGCCTGGGAAGGGGGTAAAACCCACGGAGCTTCCCAGGCTACTAATATCAGCCCCCAGCTGAATACCTAGCCTTTACTAGCTATTAAAATGGGGGACCCCCCAAAAAAAAATGACGTGGGGTCCCCTCTATTTTAATAGCTAGCAAAGGCTAGGCAGACAGCTGGGGGCTGATATTAATAGCTCAGGAAGGGTGCCATGAATATTGGCCCCCTCCCAGGCTAGAAACACCAGCCGTCAGCCGCCCCAGAAATGGCGCATCCATAGGATGCGCCAATTCTGGCACTTAGCCTCGCTCTTCCACGCTGCCCTGGTGCGGTGGCAGGGGGTAATAGTGGTGGGGTTCATGTCAGCGCCAGCTGCCATGAAGCCCAGGTTAGTAATGATGGCCGTCTATATGACACCCCCATTACTAACCTACAAAGTGTTAAAAAGAAAAAACACACTACACCCAGAAAAAAATAATTTATTTGAAATAAAACACCATTTTATTTAATTCTTAGTTTACTAAAAAAAAAATAGTTACCTGTCCACGTTCCTGCGCTGATCTCCCATGCACAGCTGTCACATCTGGAGATGGTGACAGCTGTGCATGGCTGCTGTAAGCTCACGCTGCCGGGAACACGTCCGCTCCCGGCAGCGGGAGCCACTGACTGAGGTCACCGGAGTGCATTCAGGCAGCGCAGCTCCGGAGACCTCCTTTACGGCAGTGCTGTACCGTGGGAATTTCTCACGATACAGCAGTGCCGTAAAGGAGCTAACCGGAGCAGCGCTGCCTGAACTCCGGTGAACCCTTACGGCCCCGTCATTCTAGCGGCGGCAGCGGTTCAGAGCGGTCACATTCTATGTGGCTGCTCTGAACTGGAGATCTTCGTGGGACACTCGTGGACTGCTACGGAGGGGTAAGGATAAGGTTGTGGTTTATTATTTTATATTTTATTACAGGAGATCGATGGCTTCGGGGAATTAGGTGTCTTGGTGAGTATAGGTGTAGTTTTTTATTTTTTACTTTATTTTAGGTGGCGATCGGCGGGGACAGGTAATGTATGAACTAATTTCTTTTAGGTAACCACTGGCCACCAATGACATGTATCTAACATTTATTGGGGACACAGTAGGGCAATTTAAATAGCAGGATCAGGCTGATGGGAACTACTGCTCCCATCGAGCTGATCCTGCTGGCAGGAGTGGACGGGGGACAGACATAGGCCGATGGGAGTAGTAGTGTCACATCGGCCTATGTCTGCCCGCACACACACCCGCACACATCGCACAGACACCCCGCACACACACCCCGCACACATCGCACAGACACCCCGCACACACACCCCGCACACACACCCGCACACACACACACCCACACACACCCGCACACATCGCACAGACACCCCGCACACACACCCCGCACACATCGCACAGACACCCCGCACACACACCCCGCACACACACACACCCGCACACACACACCCCGCACACACACACCCCGCACACACACACCCCGCACACACACTAATCATGACGGGTCCGGGAGGTGAGGCTGACCTGTGCGGCCGTGGGAAAGTTGATGTGAGTTCATGCAGTCAAGCATGAACTCACATGAACCCTCTGAGGGCACCGCGGCTACTTCAAATGAACAGCTGATCGGCATCACCTGATACCTCAGCTGTTCATTTGAAATAACCGGCGGGAAAGCGCAGCACAGAACGGGAAAGCCGGCGGTGAAGTCTTTTCACTGCCGGCTTCCCCGCCCGGGTCCTTCGCTCCTTGGTGCTGTGCTCCCCGCCCGGTCCTAATTTACGATCGGGATGGGAGGTGGCGAGGGGAGCGGAGGATCGGGGTGGGAGGCTGCGGGGAAGCAGTATGGGGCTGCGTGATTGTTTAAAAGCCGGCGGCTTTTTACCGCGCGCCGGCTTTTAAACAATCAGGAGAATTCTCCCACGCTGGGATGGCATTCTGATGACAAGCTGGATCGCAGCTGAGCGCTGCCATCCAGCTTGTCATCCTTCAGAGACACTGCAGAGCGCAGGCATTATGGGAACTTCCGATTCCGGTATTCGATATTATAAAAGTATCGGAATTAAGTATCGGAATTCCGATACAGTGAATATCGGCCGATACCCGATATTTCAGTATCGGAATGCTCAACACTAGTTATGAGTACTAGATTCTGAGCTTCTGTGATGGGGTATTGATCCAAGGAACTAGTCTGATCGCCATATGTGGAGTTGGGAAGGAATTTTTCCCTTAATATGGGGGCTACAGGTGTGTGTCTCATTGGGTTTGTGCCTTCCTGTGGATCAACATGTCGGGTTATAAGTTGAATCTGACAGACTTGTGTCTACTACCATCAACCTTAAAAACTATGAAACTATGAACATTAGCACAGGATCCTTATCAGGTATACAAGCTGTAAAGTAATTAGTTTGCATTGTGAAATCTGATAACAAATCCACTTTGAGTAATAATTCACCGTTCACATTCAGATATGAAGAGAAGTATCTTTCCTTATCTTGAATTTCAACATATCAAATCAACATTCATCTAATAAAAGGTGATTTCCCAACATTTAGAAATCTCATATAAGAAATACATGGGTAAAAAAACAAACAGGCAAATCCTCCCCTTTTCTGTCCCCCATTCAATCTGGTTTGTGATGCCCACATTGATGCCACTGTGCATGGGGGACCACTGAGTTTGGAGCCTTACGGGCTTGCATTTTTGTTTTTTACCTGTATGTAGCTAATATAGTGAAATATATATTGATTATCTGCTTCCTTTTTATTTGGCCTTAGTGTGAATGTTCATGAAAAAAAAGCAGATCGCCACATAGGGTGATACCATCAAATAGAAAGATTCTCGCCCTGTGATCAGGGAGAACCACTTATGAAGTATATATAGATCAAAGCAGCAGGTTACGCCTAAGAACAGCTTGTTCATGCCGTTTAAATATTTGCTGGATACAGCAAACAAATCAAAAAGAAGCGAGGTTGCCGCACCTAGGTTTACAATAAATATTGAACTGTATTGCCTGGACCACGGTTCTTTTTGATTTTTCTTGATTTTTGTTTGTTGCGAGCATCAAATAATCCGTCTTTTTTTGTTCTCTTTTTTTTTAGGCCTTAACCCACTATGTCAAGGCATCGCTCTTGTTTTAGGCCACAGATTATGTTTTACCAATTACAAAAAGTAAAGTTTTTATACCATGAGTGAGATATGATCGTATGATCGTCAGTTTTACACTTGAGCCCTAGAGACAAATCAATAGAAAGAACAACTGGGTATTGCGGCGCTTTATTAGCAACATAAACCATTTATATATGTAGCACAGCAGTTATGATTTCCTTTGCACCCCCAGTCCCTCAGTGTACCCTCGGATATTTCTACACATGGGCGAGTGATAGAACTGCAGACCCTTTATCTTTGCCAGGTTCACCTTTTTGACTACTATACATTATTATACAGAGAACAATGTGGCTGAGCCATCACAGCAACACAAGCTTTTGTACACTGCCTGACAGAAGTTATGTCGCTTATCCATGTTATGTAAATAAAAGCTTATAACCTGACGGTAAATTCATCCATTGGTTTTATAAATTACTCTTTTGAAAGCTGAAACCCTCCCAAATTTGGTTTAGGTTAAGAAAATAAATTGGCATCAATGCTGAAATATTGATCGTTTAATGAACGCAGAATGGTCAGATTTTGGCAAGACAAAAGTTTTGTCGCCTGGTCATATAATGCACCCAATCCTCACCAGTGCACAGTAAATGATTGGTTAATTAGTGGGTGTGTATGAAAAGAAACCCAGCACCCCAGACCTTCACTTGAACTGCAACTTGAGCTCTGACAACATGCCAAAAATCCACCCTGCGACCAAAGCCTTGATTATCAAGAGGCTGAAGACCAGATCCACTGCAGAGGTGGCTGGCACCTTTAATGTGTCTCAGCGTCAAGTAAAAATGAATTAAAAAAAGATTTGAAGAGACTGGAGATGTGTTTGACAAGCCCAGGTCCGGCAGACCCCGCAAGACAACTGCTCAGGAGGAACGTTTGTTGGTTAGAAAATCCAATGCAAGCCCCTCTTCCACTGCAGCAGAGCTCCAACAGGCCTGGTCACCTCAAGTCCCTGTGTCAACTAGAACAGTTTGTAGGATTCTGTCTCGAAATGGCCTCCATGGTCGAATCAGTGCCCTGAAGCCAGCACTAAACAAAAGACAAATAAAAAACCGTGTGGCATTTGCAAAGTCCCACAGCCTGCTAAACAGATGGACGCTGGAAAAGTGGCAGAAGGTGGATTTCTCTGATGACTCTTCAGTAGAATTACACCACAGCCGCCGCAAATACTGCAGGAGACCTACTGGAGCCCGTATGGATCCAAAATACACCCAGAAAACAGTTACATTTGGTGGTGGAAAGATCATGGTCTGGGGTTGCATTCAGTATGCGGGTGTGCAAAACATTTGCAAGGTGGAAGGCAATATCAATAGCCTAAAATATCAAGAAGTATTAGCTACCTCTTACATTCCAAATCATAAAAGGGGTCAAATTCTGCAGCAGGATGGTGCTCCATCACATACATCCATCTCTACAACAAAGTTCCTCCAGGCAAAAAAGATCAAGGTGCTCAAGGACTGGCCAGCCCAGTCACCAGACATGAACGTCATTGAGCATGTTTGGGGTAGGATGAAAGAAGAAGCTTGGAAGACAAAACCAAAGGATCTAGATGAACTCTGGGAGGCATGTAAGACTGCATTCTTTACTATTCCTGATGACTTCATTAATAAATTGTATGAATCATTGTTGAACCGCATGGATGCAGTCCTTCAAGCTCATGGAAGTCACACAAAATATTAAATATGACTAATAGCACCACAACTTCATTCACCAATGTTATGCCACATATATTTGTATTTTAAGATAATTATTTGTTTGAATATCACATTACTTTCTGTGGGCGACAAAACTTTTGTCTTGCCAAAATCTGACCATTCTGAGTTCATTAAATGATCAATATTTCAGCATTGATGCCAATTTATTTTCTTAACCTAAACCAAATTTGGGAGGGTTTCAGCTTTCAAAAGAGTAATTTATAAAACCAACGGATGAATTTAACGTCGGGTTATAAGCTTTCATTTACATAACATGGATAAGCGACATAACTTCTATCAGGGAGTGTATCCTTGTCTGACACCTCATCTGTAAGATCAGGGATGGAAATAAAAGGACCTTTCAATATTCATCTTCTGAAACAAAGAATAGCACTAAACCACTGCCAATGGAGTATTGATACCTTCACTGATGTAGGTCACCAAGGAACCAAGAATTAACCTCTTCAATGCCCTAGACCAACCAGGTCTCACCAGAAAAAAATATACAGAGAAACCTAGCAGTAATCTCTCTAGTATAAAAGAAAAGAGATGTTGGGAATATGATGTAAATTGCACCTCCAGTGCCAGAATGCCAGGAATAAGCCCTGGATGATAAATGGCTACTCTGAGCATATAGAGCAAAGATGCAACAAGGGGGATTGCCACCATGTTCCTGCATGGCATTGCTCCAAGCTCAAACTACCTGATCCCAATCAGACGAACGTTTTTAGGCCCTGTCCATCACCACAGTTATTGTACAAATAACTTCATTATTTGCGCAACACTTTTACTTTCTAAAGAATCTTGCAGCATTATGAAATCTGAGCTTTGTTCTCGAATTAACACGTCATCTTTAATATTTATACAGCAACATTGCAAGAAATAAATGTATCAGGAACAGGAGGGAACAAAATGTTAACAATTCCTGTTTGTTTGAATTTTTATGCAAACTTAAAAGCAATCTGTCATTAGGATCAACCCCCTAAGCAGTCTATAGGGGCATGTAGGTTATTGGAAGCTGAATAAATGTTATCTGATCACAGAAATCATGGTTTTTCTTAAATGCCACATTTTTCTTAAAGGGAATCTGTAACCAGGTTTTTTCTACCCCATCTGAGAGCATCATAATGTAGGGGCAGAGGTCCTAAATCCAGCAATGTGTTACTTACTGAGCTGCTTGTTGTCATAAATAAATTTGATAAATTCCTTAGTTTACTCTGCTGTACATGTCTAAACCAGAGGTTTTATACTAGCGTAATCAATATTTTTATTAATATGGAAATGAGCTGTTAAGATCTATGGGCTAGATATAGATTTCCCAGAGGATCTGCCTCCAAAGCTTATCTTAAATTGAAGGAGGGTGTTACCAATGTGAGACATGTAATGACTGACAGTCTACTCTCCTGATTAACATGTGTCACATTGGTAACTCCGGCTTTCATTTAAGATGAGCTCTGGAGACAGATTCTCCGGGAGATCTATGTTTGGCCCATAGATCTTAACAGCTCATTTACATATTAAGAACAACATGAATTTCTCTGGAATAATACACTGGATTGCAGATTTATTCAGCTTCCTATGACCTACATACCCATACAGACAGCATACAAAGGTTGATCCTACGTGGAAAACCAGGCATTGTTCCAGCGATATGAGCGAGGGGTTTCGTAGGGCTCGCTTGATAAGGTTATGCCATGTGAGCACTAATGAGCAGCTTTGCTCTCAATTCCTTTTTACCAGCCTCGGTCTTCTGAAGGAAGTGTGAGAACTGCAGCTCATTAGCAACGCTACTGTATGCCTTAAGAGTTACTAGGGTCACCTCGCTAGTTTAGTGATGGCAGGTCAAACACATTAGATGAATGTCAGCCGAACCAGCAATCTATCTGATGTGTGTCCTGACACGTGCCAATAGCCAACTTTGCAATGAGCCCTCTGACCCAATACTGAGAAACAGTGAAGCTTAATCTACGACAAACATTTATGTGAAAATTAAACAGACAAAAAACCTCAAAATCTGAAATCACATGGTTGCATGAAATCTGCTCTCAGGATAGAAGGAGTTGATTTTTCTTTATTACAGACTTTGCTATGCACTTACTGGTCATGTCTTGTATCAGGAACGCTTCTGTCCATACGTAGTTTGTCACTTTCCACTTGATTGAATTTGTTCCGTGCATAAGCATCTTGACCTGGCCGAACTGCAGTAACCCCAATATAAGCTTCTTGATCAAAATCTTGCCACCGAACCTTACCTGATGGGGAAAAGAAAATTCTAAAAATGATCTACAATGCAATTACAGTAGAAGTTCTATGAAGAATGCCTACCTGAAAGTCAGGATAAAGGCCATAAAAGGAAGATCAAATGGATTTGCCATCAAGCAAGGTTGCTGCAAATCATTAGGAAGCACTGACTGGAGAACTGATGAATGCCAGGGCCTTTGCTGCTAACAATGAATCTATCAGCTATACTTTTTAAAACAATCAAACCGGATGCTTCTTATTTTCCCATAGTACTTTTGTTATTTTGTTTTTTGACCATCTTGCTTGAATGGCTGTTAAAATGGACCCATCACCAGAATTCAGAAATTTCACAATACAAACTGTATTTAGAGCCGACAAGGCTGATCTAGAAAAGCACTCTTGCAAAGTAAACATATATTAAAAAAAACAAAAACATTTTTGCCCTAAAAGGCTACTACAGACTTTGGGACTATACACTGCTTTACAAATTATTCTGTAAATGCGATTTTCTCTGATTTTTCCTAAATGGTCAATGCAAATAAGTCACAACAATGTTAAAATCAACCGTTAAAGAGTATAAAGCACATTTTATTGGACAAACCTCTCAATGATAACAGTATTTTTTTTCAAACCCCCCCCCCCCCCCAAAAAAGGTCATTTGTAGAATTTGCAGCATTGAGAGGTCACATATACTGAAATCAAAAGCTTTTTGAATCAAAAACATCTTAACAGGCCAAGTTACATGTTAACATAGGACCTCTTCTTTGAGATCACCTTCATAATTCTTGCATCCATTGAACCTGTGAGTTTTTGGATAGTTTCTGCTTTAATTTCATTGCAGGATGTTACAATAGTCTCCCAGAGCTATGGTTTTGATGTGACCTGCCACCCATCCTCATAGATCATTGGCTTGAGGATATTCCAAAGGTTCTCTATAGGTTTGCGGTCAGGTGGGGGTGGTGGCCACACCATGAGTTTCTCTCCTTTTATGCCAATAGTAGCCAATGACTCAGAGGTATTCTTTGCAGCTTGAGATGGTGCATTGTCATGCATGAAGAGGATTTTGGTAAGTAAAGCACGGTTCTTTTTGTACCATTGCATAAAGTGGTAAGCCAGAACCTCGATTTACTTTACCGTGGTCATTTCCACAACTTCAGGGACCCTAAAGGGGCTTACTAGCCCTTTCTTCATCATTCCTGCCCTGACATTGCAGCCTTGTTGGGACATGGTGGCCATCCAAGCATCCACTACTCTATCCATCTGGACCATCCAGGGTTGCACGCCACTCCCCAGTAAACAAGACAGTTTTAAAATAAATTGATCTTCATGTATGTCTGGGCCTTCTGTAACGGATTCTGCTCATGAGCACTGTTTAGGGGTAGCTGAATAGTAAGTTTATGCGCAATTGCAAGCCTCTGTATGATCCTACACCTTGACGGTCACGGGACTCAAAAAGCACCAGCAGCTTCAAAGACCGGTTTGCAGCTTTGTAATAGTATTTTAGCAACTGCTCTCTTAATCAGATTTGTCTTGCATAAACCTTCCTCATTATGCCTTTATCTGCATAAACCCATCTGTGCTCTGTGTGATCCACAAATCACAGTACTATGTTGAAGCTTACGTTTTCACAAACTATCTAAATGTTTTCATATCTTGTCCAAGGCATTACACTATTTGACGCTTTTTGGAATTTTTCTTTCCCATATTGCTTAAAACCAGTGGCCTGGTTAATAATGTGGAATGTCCTTTTTAAAGTAGTTTTACTTTAATTGAGCTCTCCTGGCAAACTAATTATCACAGTTGTTTGAGATTGACTTCAATGATCCAAAGACACAATATCATCCATGAGCTCTTTGAAAAACAAAAAATTACATCTTTAACACAAATACAATTTGCAGGATAATTTGGAAAGTGGTGTAGTTAGGTTACTCCCAGGTACCATAGGCACCCACATGATCATGGTCATAGCCTAATAGAAGGAGCCCATTATCTGTTAATGCCCGTACAGGCAAAATAGCAAATTGACAGCACCATTTAGGGTGCTAAACCGCTCAAAGCTTCTGTGGCCTAAAATATCAAGGCATACTTTTGTATCCTACTTATGGTTATGTGTCAACAATTTGAAAGTATTGGTACATTCAAGGTAACTTTTACATTTTTCTGTGCACAATTGAAAATTATATATTAGTGGTATAATTGGTTGCTGTGGGCAAAATAAAACGTTTTAAGATATATTACCAGGTGGGAGGGTTTCCAAATTTTGAGCTCGCTCTTCTTCACTTATGCTGTGTGGATCTCTTTTCTTTGCTGCACCAATTTCATTCCAGTCCTCCTGAATAAGAAAAAAGAAAAGAAAAAATGGTTGAAATCAAAGTTTGGCTTTTTCTCATTCCTAATAACACAAAGGAATTGGCTACAGAGGATCAAATATGGATTTCTGACCAGGGCGGTGGAGACGGTAAGCCAAACCTCCGACTCCCTCATACATGGCTCATGTTTAAGTGATAAATTTACTGTAGCACAGATTAATCTCCGCTAAAAGTCTAGACCCTTAGATCAGGAATAGGACATTTCATAACTTTCCCAAATTCTTATGAAAAAATATTCCCCACAAACTGCATTGAACTACTGTACCCAGTTTATTATATATTTTAGGAGACGAAGTTGGTCCATTTTATACTGATTCAGACTCCGACTCCACAGCCCTGTTTCTGACCCCACTATTCTCTTTGGCAGACATGCAAGACGGTGGCAGCCCAGATACAACTGACTGTTCGTTACGTGTACATCCAGTTATGCTGAAAACTTATTTCATTACAGTTGCTACTGAGCAGAACATCTCTCAAGATTCAGAACCATTATTGGGCACTCCCGTGCTCATGTGGGTAATGAGTAACTGGCTCACCTCAATAATAAAGGTACTTATTTCAATCTAGGATAACCTTCAAAGAAATTACTTGCTTGGAAGGAAGAGGCTTCATTCTGACTATTGTTGTTACACACTTCCCCATCCTGACTCGGCCTTAGCTTTTACTAAACATAAGAACCCGTTATCGAGGGGTAAACACAATGTGTCCTCAACTTCTGATTGCTTCACATCAGATTACTGCTGTCCTGTACAATTTCAGAGACAAAACTTATGTGATCCCAGGCAGTAGGCCGAGGCAAGCCACAAAGCCTGAGGCAGCAGACCAAGGTAATCGGCATAGGTCAATCCTAGAGAAGACCCAAAACTTCTTAAAAAAATGGTGTGACATACCTATTATGGAGCATGGAGAGAAAGGTCTGCTGTTTTGGGGAGTGTGTGCTGCATTGGCCGAGGGATTGCAGCCTTTATGGCTCTGTACTAAACCAATGTACAACCTACGCTTACTAAAGTATAAGCTCAATGCCAAGGACATAAGATGTTTAGGTGAAAAAAATAGACATGTCATCATTGTTTGCTGTCTATGTACTGGGATTAAAACACTAATGTCTGTTCATATAAACCTTTCCACTAGGCAAACAAGCTACAGTAGCTGCAGGAAGCTTTTCCCATGCCAAAAAGAGATGTAATCACCCATATGTCGCCGTAGCATTTGTGATGGCTAAAGTCCAAGACGCATGCCAAAATCAAGCATTTTTAGGAGGTTTGGGAACCTTTACAATCTACCTTAACCACATCCCAACACAGCATGTAACAACAGTACATGCTACTTTGGGTTTGGGTACATAGAGCTTGTGAAGATCTGAGATTGTGGGTTTTAATAATCACCTAGGCAGGTTGACGATGCAACAATATTTTATTCCTTACATCCAAGGTAATACAGCAATTGCAGGCAGGTAAGTGTCCAAAATACAATTGTCTCAGTCCACAATCCTCCATATGACAGCTAAAATGATAGAAGCAACAGAATATCAACGCTGCAGCCATATGAACAGAGACTGAGGCAGCGGTGGAAAGCAGGCGCTGGACCCGGGAGGGTAAGTAACACGCAGTTTGTTCTTTTTATAACTGATTGTATAGCAGAAAGTTTTCTACAAATGACTAACCCTTGGTTGTATGAAAAAAGAAAAAGAAATACATAGAATATAATTGGAGAAATTGCAAGGGACTCATTTATGAAGCAAAGGATACAAGCTGCACATTTAGACTAGAAGAGAGGGTGGAAAAAAGTGCTAGTAAGCTGTGTTAATTCTTCTCGACTGATAATCTTCTTAGTGATCATGAAAACATATGTACAAGGCTCCCGAGTAATGCACTGCCTTATAAATAGACACGGACAGCGCTTCATTCTACGTAGCACAGGGTTTGGTCAATTTGCTGCTTAAAAAAAAAATCTTCTGCAGTAGAACAAAATATGGAAATGCTAACACCTGATACTAATCTTGAGACATGGTTTAAAGACTAGAACTAAGTTCTGCTGCCCTATCTTAGGACAGGACAAAGCAAGGCCAGAGATCCTGATTCCAGAGACGTGTCACTGCCGGGTTTATCTGCTGCAGCTCTGCTAGTCCTCTTATGGGAAGCTCTAGGTATGAAGTCAGGAATATTCTAGCCACACTCCCCTGATTGACAGCGTTCTGCTTATGAAGAATATATGCATCAACTGTTATGGGCAGTGCTGGCCTAAGATCAACACTGAGGACTAGCAGAGCAGATGAGGGCTAGGCAGTAACACCACTGGCATCACAGATAGGCTCCCTTTATATGGGATGTGTCACCACTATTAAAGACAGCACTGCATGGAATGAAGATTTCTAGGAACCTCAAAGTGAAAAGGGAAAGTTGCCAGCATAATTGTAAAATCAGTGTTTTAATCATTTAGAGCATATTCTAATTAGTATGAATTCTTTGGGTGAAATAACCAAAACTTGGCATTCTGTTCTATAGCCCATACTGGGAGAGCTCGGTGACCAGCTAGTTTAACAACTCAGATCACTGAAGACGCAGCAATAACAAATGTGTAGGAGTTTTTTTCCCCACTAATAAAAGGACTTAGAAGAGAAAAAGAAGGGCTATTTACATGATTTTTTTTCTTGTTTTAAACTTTTTTTCTTTTTACATTGCTGTTAAGAGTCACACATTCTTATTCAACAAGGATGGGGAACCTGCGGCCCCTTCACAATGTCCTTTCCTTTGGCTGCTGGGCATATTTATGGGTCGGCAGCCCTGGTTTCCTGGCCGCTGGGCCAAAAATTCCTCCTTACATGTCGAGCACATGCATGTAGTGTTCACTACTGAATGGTGCAGCACATGCAATGAAGGATTATGTCCTGATTCTGGCCAGCATCAGCACGCGCTCTGTGGGCAGAGTTAGCACGCCCTGCGGTTCCATCCAACCGAACGGGTGCCTGAACGCAATGTGAAAGCTCCCTCACACATCGCTGGAATCAGGGTCTCTGCCTCTACATTATTCTGCTGTCAGATTAGGTCGCAGAAACCTGGTGACAGATTACATTTAAAGAACCTCCTTATTCAGCAACGATCCGCGAGCCGATAGCTGAAAACAAGCGTTAAGACGGACACATGCATTTTAAGGGCACTTAGTTAGTTTGTTTAACCCAGACTGTAGAATATCTGGAGATGATAGACAGGGCTCATCTTGACAACACAAGGTAGAAAACTTGTTCCAGATTTTTTAGCACATGGTCAGAGTCAACTCGTTATGGCTGCAGAGTAGAGATTACATGAGTTCTAAGCCCCTTCCTCTTTAGGATGGACTTCTCAGTAGCCAGGCAGCTAAGGGGAGATTTTGAGGTCCCGCGTAGTATGGGAGACCTTGATGGAAAAGAACATTTCTGAGAAAGAAAAAAAAAAAGGCATCCTTGGTTGCTAACTTTTTCAACAGACAGAACCATCCTCTTTTGAGCCAATGAGGGGCAATAATAATTATAGTGCAGCTAAAGGCTAAGTGCCCACGTTGTGGAACTGACGCGTATTTTTTACGCTTCTCCCTGGCGGGAAAATCACATGCGGATTTTACATGCGTTTTTCCCGCCAGGTAGAAGCGTTTGTGAGGCGTCTTTGCATGCGGGTTATCAAGCACTTCTCCCAGTGATTTAAGCATCACTTGGAAAAGTGCTTGACAACTTGTTCACACTATATAAATCTATGCAACCAGCGCGGATTTATATAGTGTGACCAAGTAATAGTTAAAAAAAAAGAATCATATGGTAAAAAATAAAAAAATAAAGTTTATACTCACCTTCCGATGCATTCTCTGCCCCGTCCGGAGTCTTGAGCGGCTCACGCTGTTGTGTGCAGGACCTGCGGTGACGTCTGAGTCATGTGATGGGTCACATGACTCAATGACGTGGCAGGTCCTTCAGACAACAGCGCGACGGAGGGAAAACATCAGAAGATAAGTATAAACTTTATTTTATTCTTTTTTTCACAGGTTCTTTGGTACCCAGGTCTGGAGGAGAGTCTCCTCTCCTCCAGACTTGGGTACCATCCGCACATTGATTCCGCATGCGGAAACGCAAAATTAATGAACATGCTGCGGATTTTTGACCGCAGCATATACGCTGCGGAAAAATCCGCAGCATGGGCATTGACATTGCGGAATGCCATTGGGGACCATGGGGTGCGGATATACATGCGTTTTACAAGCGTTTACGCTGTGGAAATTCCGCAGCATATACGCTTGTAATACGCAACGTGGGCACGCAGCCTTAGAGCCTTTAGAGAATGCTTGAGATCAGAGGAAAAGGAGGGAAGGCCAGAATAAACACCCACTTCAGGGCTAGGGCGACTACTACTTTCAGCTTGTCTCTTGGATTTACAGAAAAGAAGTTTGCTTGGTTGTTATTTCTTGTGGTAAAAGAGGAAGCAGAAAACTCACTGACTTAATGATCACTCCTCTATAGTTTAGGTTCCTATTTCTATAGGGACGGAAGTGCCTCTTGATTTCTTGGGATTTTTCTTCTTCTGGGAGGTCTTTCTTCGGATCCACAACTTCTTCTAGAATCTGGTCCTGTATGCTGCAGTCTAGGCTTGGCGGTTGTATCACCCTGCCAGTGCCTGAGCCATAGAGATCTTCTAGGCATGTTCGATAAGACGCAAAACAGCCAGATGTAACCGAGGCATCAGCTAAAAGCCCTGGGGCTAACTTAACTATGGGGACTGAAGAATTCTGGCTCTTGGAAGTTTTTCCCTGCAGGTGAGATTCAAGTTTCTCAAGTCAAATGAAAATGGATCTGGCTACGTTTGTCACAGCAATAGTCAGTTCTAGTAAGGCAGCCAATGCCTCCCAGGTTCTGAAAAGAAGCCCATCAGTCTCTGTCCATGGGATCCCTAAAGTGGGATCCATTCTCAAACAGTTATGAGATCTTTTAAACCAGTACCTGGACATCAATTTTGGGCATTTCATCCCAGACCTCTGTGTGTTCATGATTAAAAGGAACCTGCCCCTTTTTATATATAATTATCTCTGGAGGCAGATTCTCATGCAGCTCAGTGTCCGGCCCATAGATCTTAACAGCTCATTTACATATAAAAAATATGGCTATCCCTGGAATAAGACATCAGATTGCAGAAATCAAGGTATCATTTCATTCCGCTTTCTATAAGAGTTGATCCTACTGACATATTCCCTTTAAAGAGCACCTGTCAGCAGGACTCAGTAAACCACATACACTGTCAGGTGGGAGCAGTTATACTGAGTAAAATGATACCTTTGTTGGTGAAATCCGTCCAGTGGTTCTTTTATAATCTTTACTTTCATTTCTGCCATAATGATATGCTCGTGCTCTGGTGCTCTCATTATGTATTCATGTATTCCTATCTGTGCCTTGTGACAGGTCACTGTGCTGTCAGTGAGGTCCTGCCTACTATTTTACATACTTACTGTGTAATTTGTGTCACAAAGTGAAATTCACATTCCCCAAAATGGCTACGGCGGCCAGCGCATGCGCAGTAGCATCTCGTTTGCCGAGAGATGCTACTACGCACACGCGGGTGCCATTTTGCTTTTGGAAAAAGAATTAGGGTGCAGCAATATGGCGCCGCGCATGCACAGTAGCATCTCTCGGCAACCGAAAAATGCTACTGCGCAAGCGCAGACGGCGGAGGCCGTATTGCTGCAGGCAATTTTCATTCTCCTCTAGCAAAATGGCGTCTGTGCGTGTGCAATAGCTAAGCGTCTGCGAAGGCGCAGTAGCTAAGCACCGCGGCGCCTAGCTACTGCGCACGCCATTTTGCTAGAGGAAAAATAAATTTACCTGCAGCAAAATGGCGCCCACGCGTGCGCAGGAGCATCTCTCGGCAAACGAGAGATGCTACTGCGCATGCGCTGGCCGCCGTGGCCATTTTGGGGAATGTAAATTTCACTTTGTGACACAAATTACACAATCAGTATTTAAAATAGTAGGCAGGACCTCACTGACAGCACAGTGACCTGTCACAAGGCAGAGATAGGAATACATGAATACATAATGAGAGCACATGCATATCATTATGGCAGAAATTAAAGTAAAGATTATAAAAGAACCACTGGACGGATTTCATCAACAAAGGTATCATTTTACTCAGTATAACGGCTCCCACCTGACAGTGTATGCAGTTTACTAAGCACAATCCTGCTGACAGGTGAGCTTTAACCTTTCTACTTGTGTTTCCTGTTCCTATTAGGACAGAGGCAAACTCATATGTCAGTACCATTATGGTGGTGCTATGCAAATACTTTGTATGTAAACCCAAAAGAAAGGAATTATTGTACACTGATGTGTCACTTTCATCACTAGGGACATGCAGTGTGTGCAGTGAATGCCATTCACATGTCTTCTTTCAGAAAAGAAAAGCCAAACAAGTGGAGTTCAGAAAAGATAAAGTCAACTAAAAGCAAGAAAAATGCAGCGGACCTGGTTATTCTTGAACACAAGACTCTGGCATTTCTTTTTAAGATCATTCACATAAGATTTTCTGAAACACACTATGTAAGACTGGACAATTTTGAGATAACAGAAGGGCATTCAATGACTAGAAAATAGGACTGCACCAATGCTCCCAGAAGCAACGTGGAAAGAGGAATCGAGGAGGAAGACTTACCACAAACGTGGAACTACATCACTAAATTGAGAAATATGTGTAATAGTATAGATAGTAGTCCAGACTGCCACTCAGATACCACCTAAGGAGCTCCTGGACACACCAGCTATGTAAGGAGCTTACCATACAGCTCTGATGGAGGGTCACAGCCACCTACTGTAGCTCTGGGCACAACTACTACACATACACTGAACATTAATGCGCTTATTTCTAAGCAGTAGAGAATCCTGCAGGAAGCCAGGTAACAAGAAGCCAACGCATTTACCTTTGGTACTAGCACCCATAGGGGATTTCTGTTTGCTTTTAAAGGGAATCTAACACCAGGTTTATTCACCTAACTGGAAAGCATCATAATGTAGAGAAAGAGACCCTAATTCCAGTAATGTGTCATTCACTGGGTTGCTTGCTGTAGTTTTGATAATCTGTTGATTAAACAGTGATTTTTATCAGTAGACAACTAGTAAACCTGCTTCCAGGTAGTCCTCCATATTCAATAGCTGTGTATAACCCCACTCACCACTGATTGGAAGCTTTCTGTGTACACTGTGCAGAGGCAGAAAGCTACTAATCATTGATGTGGGTAGAGCTACACAGAGTTCAGCATTCAGAGGACTGGTATATCAGCAACAGATAACACTGCGATTTTATCAAAACTGCAGCAGCAGCAGCCCCAGTAAGTGATGTATCACTGGAACCAGGGTATCTGCAACTACATCAAGCTGCTCTCAAATGGAGTAGTAAAAACCTGGTGACAGACTCTTTAAATTGAAGTTTTTGGAGTATTTTTCACTTGTAGACCAAAGCGCTCTCTGTGTACCCCAATAATCTTCTATTCCAATGAATAGGTGCTGATCTGCATTAACCAGGAGCGAGCACTAAACAGGGTGAGAGAGCAAAGAAGAAGAAGAAGAAGAAGAAGAAGAGCTGCTCAGCTGACAAATGAAGTAGCCGAACTGCTGGCAGGAGCGCTCCGTGACTGAGCTGACAAAAATCGCCGTTGGGTAGAACCTGCAGGTAGATAGCAACTACCTGCCGTGTAAGTGCTCAGCCCCATAAGAAAGATAAATTCCAAGGTTACCCTTCTAAAGGGGTTGTCTGGTCTCATAAGAAAAGTCTTCAGTCGCTGATTATCTGCTGCAGATCTTCCAATTCTCTGACTAAACCCGGGGTTTGATTGATAGAAGGACCGTTGAGGCACTTACCATCCGTTTTCCGAAAACGGCCACATTCTATCTCCTTCCGAAAATCCATAAGGACGCCGCCAACCCCCCGGGACGTCCGATTGTGTCAGGGCTGGAGGGTCTTTGTGGCCCTATATGCAATTATATAGATAACCATCTTCGACCGTTGGTCGAGACCCTCCCGTCCTATATTAAAGACACGACGGACGTCCTAACTCGGGTTGACGGCGTCCTTCTCACTCATGACACCCTCCTTGTCACGGCCGACGTCGAAAGTCTGTACACGTGCATTAGTCACAGTTTGGGTTTGGAGGCGGTCCGCCTCTTCCTGGGTGGTTCCGACCTGGACGGCCCTTCGAGGGATTTTATCCTCGAGCTCCTCGAATTCGTCCTCTGCCATAACTACTTTTTATTTAAGGACAGGGTATATCTCCAGATCCGTGGCACGGCAATGGGGGTGGCCTGTGCCCCCTCTTACGCCAACCTCTTCCTGGGTGCATGGGAGAGGGAGATTTTTGGCGATGAGGGGGTGCGGGGCGTCGACCGTGTCGTGTCATGGATGAGATATATAGACGACATCCTGTTCTTCTGGCGAGGGACAGCCGGGGAGCTCGAGGATTTCATGACTTTATTGAATTCAAATGATCGTGCGGTGAGGCTTTCCTATAAACACAGCTCTAGACAGATCGATTTTTAGGACATCACTCTAGAAGTGGATGCTGAATGTTGTGTCCAAACGGATCTGTTTAGGAAACCCACTGCCGCGAATTCTCTCATCCACGCTACATCTGCACATGACTCCTCCACTATCAGGGCCGTCCCGGTCGGGCAGTTTCTCAGGGTGAGGCGGATCTGTTCGACCGACTCCAGATTTGAGAAACGAGCTTCGGATTTAGCTGAACGCTTCAGGTGCAGGGGGTACAGCAATCGATGTGTCGGCCGTGGTCTTAGGAGGGCGCGGAATACCCCCCGGGATCACCTCATCTACCCCCCTCCCTCTGACAGATGCAGGGGTCCGGAGAGGATTCGCTTCATTTCCACATTCAACTCCGAGTGGTGTGGGGTGAGGCGTGTCCTCTCCCGAGATTGGGATATCTTGGGTACGGAGCCCTCCCTGAGGGACTATATTGGGGAGTCTCCATGCATGACACCTCGACGATCTAACAACCTAGCAGACCTTCTGGTTTCCAGCCACTACCTTCCCTCTGAGAGAAACCCGTTTGGCTCCCGTGGTCCCACCTTGGGGACTTTCCCCTGTGGCCATTGTGCCGCCTGCTCTAATGTCCCACGTACTACCATGTTCACGGACTCTGATGGCTCACGTAATTTTAACATCCGACACCACATCTCCTGCAGCACCACACATGTGATTTATCACGCTACGTGTGGCTGTGGACTTATTTATGTGGGTCTCACCTCTAGGGAGCTGAGAGTCAGAGTTCGCGAGCATGTTAGGGACATTACGGCGGCCAGGACAATTCTTGATCCCCGGGAGCTCAAGACTTTACCACGACACTTTAAATCTGCCCATAATTGTGACCCTCGATCGTTGAGGGTCTGTGGCATTGACGTGGTCCATATGGGCTCCCGGGGTGGTAATGCTAAACGCCTTCTGGCACAAAAGGAAGCCAGGTGGATCACTACTCTTGACACCCTTGCACGACGGGGGCTTAACGAACATCTTGGTTTCTCCTCATTTTTATGATCATTTTTTATTTTCATAACTCTAGTCCCCTTGATCTTGAATATGCGTTTCTTATGCTCTGCGGCTCACGTGTGCGTCTCTGCGCCTGACCTCGCCCTGGTTTCTGCTTCGCTCCCGATGCCCGGGGGCATTTATTTTCCCCTGGAGATTGATCTCCAGGGGCCATACATCCTCCTTTTTGATTTTATTCTTTTTTAATTGTCCATGTGATTTGTTACTTATCTGTGTTTCTGTTTCTTTACTTAGATTGCCTGACCACCTTTCTCTGCACCTTATATTTCTCTGATGGGATCAGCTGCTTTACCTACTATTCTTATATTTATGATGGAATGGAAATGGAGAATTTCTTTCAAGAAGATCGCTATATATTACTTTCCTGGACAGTATGGGAAAAATGCCTTTGTATACATATACATAGTATTTCACTCCTCATCCAAATGCGATTATCTATTCTATTTTATCTATATATATGACAACTATTTCCTCTACCATACCTCTCTGTTTCTATATGCTTTTGTCTCTTTCTCTTTCCCTCTGGTTTTTCATTACCCCTCTTTCTTATTAGTGGTCATACTATATTCACTAACTTTATTGAGGACACACTGTGGCGCTGTGATGACGGCCGGTGGTGCGCATGCGCTGGGTGATCGCGGCCGGCACCCGCGTGTGTCCATCTCCATGGCAATGACGCGCTCCCGGATGTTGTCAGTTGACACTTCCGGTTGCACGCGTGCCGCGATGGAGGACGCGCGGCAGCTGGCATCGCTGTGACCCCGGCACATGCGCCGCAACGGCCGGCCCTCGTCACAGCGTCATGAAGGCGATCATGTGATCGCCCATGTGACAATTCAAGGTCCTATATATTTAGGTCCTTACTAATTACACACCACATGCCTCTTGATAAAGCTTAACGCGAAACGCGCGTCGAGGTCCCTGGTGGATGTCCTTTGTTTGCCCCTCTGTGCCCTATCTGTCTGTGTGAGCTACCAGTCTACCCGGTGAGTGCCCTGACTCATTTTTTACTCCGACTTTGCGGTGATGCATGTAGGGGGTACTCTATCCCTCACACTTGATCATGACTGTATGAGCTCTCTGTGATCCACTGTCTTCTATGTCTTTTCTTTCTCTACTTGTTCCTCTGGTCTCCTCTCTCCCGTCTGATTTCTCCCTGTACGGAATTTACTTGCACCAATGCAATTTATAAATGGGAGACTCTGAAGATGCTAGGGGGGTCATTCCCCCTTTTTTTCATCCTGTGATCCAAGATTCACCCATTGTCTGCAATACTATATTTGTTTATATATTGTGTATTATCATTTTTATATATTTGTAATCGACTAATAAACTTCAATGTTTTTATGCCATTTGTACTCTATTTCGCGTGTTTTCAACCCACCCAGACCCATAAACAGAAAGCTGACAATCAGTGGTGGGGGTTACACTGAGCTCAAGAATATAGAGGACTACATGACAGCAGGTTTATTAGTCCTCTAGTGATAATCCCTGCTGATAAAACACTCATTTGATCAAAACTACAGGGCGCAGCCCAGTAAATGACACATCACTCAAATCAGGATCTCTACATTATGCTGCTCGCAGATCAGGTGACAAAACTATGGTGACAGATTGCCTTAAACGGCAGCACAGCTTCTGTTCATAATTTTGGGGTTACTTTAGTGATTTGTGTGAGAATAGAGTACTGGGTTTAGAAACACTGGGAAACAAGGCTCTAGAGGTCTCAAACTCGCCTGGGTATATGGGCCACCCATAGAAAAAAAAATTTAATTTGACAAGCCATATTGTTTGCAGGTTGAGATGACTGGTCGTGACACCTTTTTTTTTTCTAGACGCCTTTTTGAGCATTTTTTTTAACGTGTTATTTAATTAATTGCTTTATATGGCATTAATTGTATGGGTTATGGCACAGTATAATAGCCTGGATCAATACGGATGTTGAGATAACAAATGTGCACTTGCTTGTTCACTTTAGTTTGGACATAAAACAGCATTTTTAGTGGCAAATATTTCACTTTATTTTTTATTTTATTTTTTAACATTTTTCCTTTTTTTTCCCTTGATTGGCCACATACAATAATATTGTCTTACAATTAGCACCATATAGTAATTCTGGCCAACATCTTGTAGCAATGTCCCCCAGCCCGGTCCCCATATAGCAGCCTCTTGGCCCAGCCCGGTCCCCATATAGCAGCCGCGTGGCCCAGCCCGGTCCCCATATAGCAGCCGCGTGGCCCAGCCCGGTCCCCATATAGCAGCCGCGTGACCCAGCCCGGTCCCCATATAGCAGCCGCGTGGCCCAGCCCGGTCCCCATATAGCAGCCGCGTGGCCCAGCCCGGTCCCCATATAGCAGCCGCGTGGCCCAGCCCGTTCCCCATATAGCAGCAGCGTGGCCTAGCCCGGTCCCCATATAGCAGCCATGATCACCTTTGTGCTGATCTTCACATCCTGCTCACCTGTCCTCGGCGACCAGCGTCCTCCTCTTCTTCCACACCCGGAGCAGTGCATGGCGGTGATGTAATACGCTGCCAACACGCCAATGTCAGCAGGTGGCCTCTGATTGGCCGTGGCTGCTATTGGTATTGCAATGCAGAGGTGCGGTCTCTGTGCCACAATACATTTCAAATCAATGTGAGTCTTCAATTGAAGAGAAGCGCTGGCTTCAGCGACCCCCTGGACTGAGCCTCCTCATTATGGGGGCTCACGTGCCTGCTGGCCGCATGAAACAGCCTGAGGAGCCACATGCGGCCCGCGTTTTTGAGACCACTGCTCTAGAAAGTCCCGTGCTATTAAGTGCAAAGAATAAAATAGATTAACATACTGTAGGTAAATTTGTGAGTTTTTGTAAAAGGAGCTTAAGAAAATCATATTCAAAGATTCCTATAAACAGCTCTGCACATTTTTCCAAGCCTTGAAATGAGTCAAAGCTTGAACAGGAGCAGTAGACGTCACTGTGTACACCGACCATCCCATTACCAACTAACACATTTTTCCAGATTACCTTTTCGCAAGTGTTCCTTAAAATATCTTAGAGCCCAGAGAGCGTTTCTTCAGCAGACAATAAGCATTTTACACTAAGGATGGCAAAATAATTGTAGGCTGCTTGGCATGGGGACTTGCAAATCCATTAACAAATTAGTATTATAGAATGATTTACCTGTCCGTACACCAATCTGGGAGTTGGAAATTTATGGCGGGGTTTTTCAGGAATGGAAACATTTATTAAGGAATAACCAGTGAAAGATAACACAAGCAAACATATAAATACCAGTGTAACCTTTGAAGGGAACCCATCATCTGATTCTTACTGCCAAGACGTGGGCACCAAGAATAAGAGGCTGGCTCTATGATTGAGGCCAGGTATATTTTTCTCTGAAATGCTCACCTGATTTGGAGGAAATATACTTTAAAGATCCAGTAGGAGCCCATAACCAGAGACGAGACTAGTCCGGCACTGCCCCAGCCAACTCTTCCCAGCGCTGCTCTAGGTGATTGACAGGCCTTTCCCATTGCAAGACCTGTCAATCACCTGCAGAGGCGCTGGGGAGAGTCATTCGAGGTTGGGTTGGTTGGATGGTGGATTAGTCTTGCTCTGGTTATTCCCAACCTTCCCTACGAGATCTTAAAGCATATTTTCTCTAAATTACATGAGTTGTTCAGAGAGAAATATACCTG